>NC_087402.1:0-5000000 GCF_031307605.1 Tribolium castaneum | reverse complement strand
CAGGTTATAAAGTGGTCGGGAGGGACGGCAAGGCAATGAGGAGGACGGGTGTTAACGAGGTTTTGCTTCGATTTCATTTTTACAGCACTGTACAAGTGTTTTACATCTTGCAAAAATCACATCAAATGAAAAAAGCGAGGATGGGCAAGTGATAGGGAAGTGAAAGGAACAAACATTAAAAAAATATTTATTAAACCTATAATAATCAACTGTAAGAGGATGGGCAATTAGCACGAGTGGAAACACCACAAGCACCAATTTTTTGCACCAATTATTTACATATTTTAATACTTTTAATTAAAAGTAAAGCTAATTGCTCCAATCTATCAAACTAAATACAAGGTTTTGTTCAGCGGTTACGACTCAGATAACACTTTAAATTATGTAATTATGTACTTAGACGCACCTAGATTAAAAATGCGACAATTTTTCAAATGTGGTACAGATTATTCGTAAATCACAAAGCTTTGTGGCAAAAAAAATAGTAAGGATTCTGTAGGAAGTCTATAGGAAGATAGTATGCCAAAATATTACTGTACAGAGTTGCCCACAATCACCTCTTCAGTTGGCATGAAATATTCTAAAATAAAGCTTTCAGAAGCCTTCGCTTAGGTGTACTGCTTAAATGTTTTACTACGAAATGAAAAATAATTTTAACTTATTTATTTTCAACTATTAGTTTCCTTTTAGTTAAAAAAAGCTCAAGGGTAAGCTAGACAATTGTTCATGTAACCTACTGACTGCACCAATTAAGTTTATATAGAACAATTCTCGGTTTTATCAAAAAATCTCAACACAAGTTTTGTCCTTTGAACAATGTGAGTAAAATTTGATACTTTGAGGACAAAAAAACTTTTCAAATTCGTTATGTAGTGTAGTGATATATTAAAAAAATACACATGTTATTATTTTTATTATTATTATTATTATTATTATTATTATTATTATTACTATTATTGTTATAATGTCTTTTTTTCTTGTTTTTTATATTCCTTACTTACTTGATTACTTACAAAGTCTACTGCATTATTAATTAATTTTTTTTGAAGGCAATCAGTCTAAGTTCTTCAATATTGAGTATATTTTTATAGAACAAATTTACAATATGCTTATTTATCTCATTTTTGTTATTACCTAACTTATATTGATTTGTTTCTCATATTTCAGTGCAACTGTAACAGATAAACGAAGACTAGGGTTTTCTTTCATTCGGTTATTTATTTCTAAACTACCTATGTATTATTCTGAGTTTGAATTGTATAAAAAACTAATCATATTTAATTCTGGTTTAAACCTCCACCAACAATCCTTGTAACGAATTTAAACCAAGAATAAAGAGGATTAATTTTTTATTCAACTCGATCTTATAGGGATGAAAATATGTTTAGACGTTTCTTAATTCTCAAATCATTTTTCATTAAGTACTGATCCGTTTTTGTTTTTGTGAATGCTTAAAAGTAAGACTCGTAAGAAATTTGTCCTTTATGAATACCTAGTAAGAGTTTTGCCGGGGCTTAAAGTGTTTATAAGCGTTTACATTCAACACAGCTTGTGTGTTCAAATGTCGCCAGATATTTTTTTTGTTAATTATATTTTTTCTCCTTTATCCTGATTAATTTTCGAGACGAAATCGCAGCTAAATGTCTGCAGCGATTTGGTCGTTTCGCTGTCCGCATCTGGCTGTGGGAAAAATCCGTCAATAATTGAAGCAGTGTCTCGGTGTGTTTCCCGTTGTTCCGGGGCGTTTCTCTCGAGTGACGAGCCGTCGCTGGAGGCATCGGCGCCAGCCGGCCCCCGTGTGCTCTTCCATATACAGCGGATAAATCGTATCGAGTTTTGATTTACATCCCGCATTCTTGGTGTGTAACAAACGCGTTTCCATTTTTCAGCTGTGTCTCAGGCTCGGCGTCAGCGGCGGCAACGGCAATTCTGTTCTGCCGGCCGGCGTGACCGCGAAGAGCTGCTAGAGGCCGGGCCGCACCCCGAGATGTGCACTCCACTCGTCTCTCCATTGATTGAGCCGATGCGATGGGAACAGGTACTGGAGTGGACTGGACGTGGACGACGGCAGTGAACGGAGTCAATAAACCCGGTGCACCTGTTGGCCTCGGGTCACCAGCACCAACGGCCGACCGCACGGCACGCACAATCGGCCCCCGGGAGCCGGAACAGGCCCGCCGGCACTTCCTACCACTTTGCGCCACCGAAATACACCCCACTAAATCCTAAATCCACATTTTTTCACCCCCACCGGCTTCACACATGCTCTCATATAGCCTTTTTGCCAATTTCCCGTACAACATATTAAAAAAAAAACAGTAAAACGGAAGTAGGAGAGGATTAAGTAACTTTGAAATAACGAATATTCAAATTATTGAAAATAGGATACAATAAATTTCAAAACCAGCAATGTCCTGAAGAGGCTGAGGAAATTAATAAAAATCTACGAAACGTTGACTAGAAAATTGTTTTATTTTGTTGACCTGTCCACGCTCTCTCGAACACAACCAATAAGTTTGTGTTAAAATATCTGCAAAAGACGGTCAGTACCTGGGGCCTGATGGCCTAGTGGTATAAGCGCCACTTGCGACGGGGGAGGTCGGGTGTTCGCACCCGGATCACGGCGACAATTTTTCTATGAAAAAAAAATTAGAAAAGGTAAGTGAAACAACAAGTGAAAAAAATAAGAGATTGAGAAAACACATAGACGTATAAACGTAAAGCGGAGCATAAAACTGGCAAAAATAAGAAAATAATGCGGCAAAAGGTAAAAGTACGTAAAGGCGCCAAATTGTAAACGTAAGAGCACAACCTAATAAAGAGAAGATACCTTTTGTTTTGGTGATTTCTGGAGAAATTATGTCCATTTTTGATTAAAAACGTGCTGAAAGTCACAGAAAAGGTATAAACAATTTTAAAATTGTAGAATCAACTTATACGCCCGGTATCTTTTGATGAAATCTGGTGAAAAATTAGAGAATTAAATTGAAAAAAAGTAAAAGAAAATGTTTTCTCGAGCTAATTCCCGACTTTTAACTGAATGTATTTGCGTTTTAGGTTTGTGTTAAAATATCTGCAAGTTTGTGTTAAAATATCTGCAAAAGATGGTCAGTACGTGGAGCCCTGGTGGCTCAGTGGTATAAGCGCCACTTACGACGGGGGAGGTCGGGTGTTCGAACCCGGATCACGGCGACAATTTTTCTATGAAAAAAAAATTTAGAAAAGGTAAGTGAAACAACACGGAAACAAAAATAAGAGATTGAGAGAACATATAGACGTATAAACGTAAAGCGGAGCATAAAACTGGCAGAAATAAGAAAATAATGCGACAAAAGGTAAAAGTACGTAAAGGCGCCAAATTGTAAACGTAAGAGCACAACCTAATAAAGAGAAGATACCTTTTGTTTTGGTGATTTCTGGAGAAATTATGTCCATTTTTGATTAAAAACGTGCTGAAAGTCACAGAAAAGGTATAAACAATTTTAAAATTGTAGAATCAACTTATACGCCCGGTATCTTTTGATGAAATCTGGTGAAAAATTAGAGAATTAAATTGAAAAAAAGTAAAAGAAAATGTTTTCTCGAGCTAATTCCCGACTTTTAACTGAATGTATTTGCGTTTTAGGTTTGTGTTAAAATATCTGCAAGTTTGTGTTAAAATATCTGCAAAAGATGGTCAGTACGTGGAGCCCTGGTGGCTCAGTGGTATAAGCGCCACTTACGACGGGGGAGGTCGGGTGTTCGAACCCGGATCACGGCGACAATTTTTCTATGAAAAAAAAATTTAGAAAAGGTAAGTGAAACAACACGGAAACAAAAATAAGAGATTGAGAGAACATATAGACGTATAAACGTAAAGCGGAGCATAAAACTGGCAGAAATAAGAAAATAATGCGACAAAAGGTAAAAGTACGTAAAGGCGCCAAATTGTAAACGTAAGAGCACAACCTAATAAAGAGAAGATACCTTTTGTTTTGGTGATTTCTGGAGAAATTATGTCCATTTTTGATTAAAAACGTGCTCAAAGTCACAGAAAAGGTATAAACAATTTTAAAATTGTAGAATCAACTTATACGCCCGGTATCTTTTGATGAAATCTGGTGAAAAATTAGAGAATTAAATTGAAAAAAAGTAAAAGAAAATGTTTTCTCGAGCTAATTCTCGACTTTTAACTGAATGTATTTGCGTTTTAGGTGAATTATTGCAATTATATAGTCTGTAATGTTGATTTATTTAAAAAAATTGTGTTAAAATATCTGCCAGAGACGGTCAGTATTTGGGGCCTGGTGGCTCAGTGGTATAAGCGCCACTTATACGACGGGGGAGGTCGGGTGTTCGCACCCGCATCACGGCGACAATTTTTCTATGAAAAAAAATTAGAAAAGGTAAGTGAAACAACACGTAAACAAAAATAAGAGATTGGGAGAACACATAGACGTATAAACGTAAAGCGGAGCATAAAACTGGCAGAAATAAGAAAATAATGCGGCAAAAGGTAAAAGTACGTAAAGGCGCCAAATTGTAAACGTAAGGGCACATCCTAATCAAGGTAGAAAATACTTTTTGTCTTATTTTGCCGGTCATCTACATTGTAGTAAAAATTAAAACAATACCTTCTCATTTGTTAAAAAATTAAGAGTTTGGTTCTGTCTTTCTATATTTAATTTTGGTCAAATTGTTAAATACAGCGTAATATTGGTACACTTTAGTAATAAAAGTAAGGCACAACAATATTAAAAAAATGCTCAAGAAAATTAAACTATCATAAAACTGATCGCATCAATCATCTTATTTTTCACTTGTACCAACAAGACATTACGACATTTTGTTTATTTCAATGATAAAAATAAATAAGTGACCTAGAATAAATTCCTACATTCATTATTTTCTTTTCTTTTATTTATTCCATTCAGACCTAATTATCTAATAAAATTGCTGCTAAAGTTGTAAGTAGTAAGTGCGTATAATCTTACACACAACTTCATTAACTGACTTTCGTCTCATTGCTTATTGATTACACTTTACCTAAAAATTAGTGCGAGAAAGACGTTCTGAAATAAACCAATGCATCAATAATTTTTTTATATAAAATTAAAGAAACAAGAGCAAGAGTTTTGTTCATGTTTGCATCAAATTTTTTAATACTTTTTTGTCGATTTTTGCACCTACAAAGACTGCGGAACTGAATTATTCTGAATCTGGGATAGTTTGTCAGGTCCCCTATTGATTTTTGCAGTAATTGACTCGTGTGTAAGTCAAAGTTGTCCCATTTTTGCGACAATGGGGGTTAATTAGGGCGCGAGGAGTGGCGTGGATACAATAAAGTGTTAGTCGTTTTGTATAATCCCTAGTTCATTGGCAATCGGGGCACATCCCGAGCGGAAAGAAAGAGTACTGTCGGCATTGTCGCCGTCGCTATGATAATAAGCGTGTAACAATAGTCGCTTCTCTTTTTTGCTAGTCAATTTACAACTCTGTTCATCTCCGTGAGCCGCCCTCAATGGCGAGCATTGTCAGGCTAAGAAGGAGGTATTGTGTCGACATTTATTGTATTAGCCGGGCGTTTTTACATGTCCCGTTCCATTATTCCGCCCCTTGGACATCGGCTGAATCTTAAGCGTGTGAACGTCTCCTAATTGAGGTGTATACTGGATTTTTCCGGCGAGTGATAACACTCGAGAGGCATAAAAGACGCACGGCGGATTAATGAGACATTAAAAACTTTCTAAGATTGTTATCTCGGACAGCAAAGTGCGTTGGACGATTGTTTAATTCGGTGAAGTGTTGTGGCGATGCGTTGCGCAATAATGAACCTGCTATATAGTCTAGCGTTGCCACACCTCGCCAACGATTGTCTTGTCACCGTAAATAAACAAAAACTGTCCCCATTAGATGACGGCTATTAATTAAATCTTACACGCATTATACTTTCACGAAGGACGGCCGGCCAGTCGTGCCACATCTGCACCAATCCATTATAAATTATTATCGATCGAGAGGTTGTGTCATCGATAATGCCCCAGCAAACCCAAATCGATTTAATTAACAGCACGTACGACAAACCACAATTATTTTCCACAATAATTAAATCGTTAGAAAAATTGGGGGAAAAATAAAACCCGACTCCGACCGTAGGTTTATCTCCTCTACCATCATGTCCATTCCTCGGGCCATTTCGGCGATAAATAGGCGATTAAAATTTAATAGTTTTCGTCGTCACAGTTAGCTGAATTACGTCACCGCGGTGTTAAAAATTAGAAACTTCAAAACCCTCTTTTATTAAAAATATCGATAAATTTCACGCGACAGCTTTAATGGAATTCTTCGGATTTTATGCGCTGCCTCGCGAAAAATGTACTAAATTATAGAAAACCCGTCAGTAGTATAAGCGAACAATTAGTGCTAATGAGGTCATTATCTAATGACCGCTGCAACTTTCTCTTAATGACCGCTACACTTTGGCCGCTACAATTTTGCTATATGTCATACAATATATAAGACCAAAGAAAATTTAGGAAAATATTCAGTGTTGTTCTCGTGTTTGTTCTTGAAGAAGACGTCTTGGTGTATTGTGAAATTAAGGTAAGTTTTTTAAGAAATTATTTTAAATATTTATTAACTGTTGTGAATTTGTGTTAGATGCCTGGAAAACGTGTATCTTCTATGCCATTGAAAAAATCATCTCCGAAGCGTTTTAAAGCCCCAGGTGATGGTGGATGTGTAGAAGAAGAGGAAATTAGTGCTTCGCAAGTTCCATCGGTTCCGAAGTCGTCTTTGTCAGCATTTCCAGCTGCTTCACCACCACCACCACCACCATCGCAATCCATAGAATTAGCGAGAGTATCTGAAATAGGTCTTAGCCAAGCTGCATCCCCCAAGTCGCCTCAGCCTATCCACGCTGAAGAAGACATCATAACACCAGCTGAATGGTCGGATCCTGTGTTGGAGCGATCGTTGATGGAAATGGCCGACAACATCGAGAAAAATGAAGCTGAGAGAAGTGAGAAAGATGAAGCTGAGAGAACGGCTCGGATGGTGATCAATGAGAAGTTTCGTTTAATTCATGAAGTGGTGTATCCTATAACTAAGTCTGGTAGCAAACTTTTATCGATTGGAGTAAAACCACTCCATGATTTTGTGCCGTTGTTGAAGATACATAATCCAGAATTAACATCGGCGATAAGTTTTTCTATTGAAACCTTTGAAGAGTTTTTAAAAGAAATGAGCAAGATCTTTGAATCAAGAGAGGAGGACGAAGAAGTAGAAGAAATTAGTGTTCCAGAAGGTCAGATGTTGTGTATGCTAAGTGGCTACGTCGTGGTGGTTTGTAGATATAATACTCTTCAATTTATACCTAGTCAACCCAGCGTGTACAAGGGCATTTATTTATCATTGAACACAATTAAAACTGTCGTAAATATGGGCGAGCATTTATTGAATCTGCTTCATGCAAGAAGAATTCAATATAAATTCTATCCATGTTACGATAGTTTTATAAATAATGTTGCGCTTGATGTTATGGAGAATGGATGTAAAAATTTATCTCAAAAATTGTATGATATTATTAAGAATCGGTATGAACAAAATGCAACCTTGTATGAGATAGTTTTGAAACTGCCTGTGAATGTAAAAACTGCTGTCGAAAATAGAATACAATATTATAGGGAAAATAATGATTATAACTGTCTGTGATAATAAATAATTAAATAAAATGTATACTCTGTTTTCTTTAAATATTCCGCCGCGTAGCAAAAGTTATCATTATTGGTTTGGTGTTGAATAATGAAAGTTATTTGAAATAGAATGGACTTACGATTCAAATCTCCGTTTACAGCAATTATAGCTGGTCCAACTGCTTGCGGAAAAACGCACTTTATTATACGATTTTTGAACCACATAAATTCGGTCTGTGATAAAAAATTTGAACGAGTGCTTTGGTTTTATGACGAGTGGCAACCGTTGTATCAAACTAATGTAATCAATAATAGTAATCTTGAATTTCGTCAAGGCGTTCCTGATATGAATGATTTTGATGGTACAGAAGCGACATTGATAATTTTGGATGATCTGATGAGAGAGACTAATGGCAGTGTGGTCGATATTTTCACTAAGGGAAGTCATCATCGAAACCTTAGTGTCTTCTACATTACGCAAAATTTGTTTCATCAAGGAAAAGGACAGAGAGATATTTCTTTGAATGCGAACTATATCGTTTATTTTAAAAATCCTCGTGATAAAGCTCAAATTAATTTCTTAGCTAGACAGATTTTTCCTGAAAATATAAAATTTATCCAGGAAGCTTATAAGGATGCCACAATGAGACCGCATGGTTATTTGTTGATTGATTTAAAACAAGATACTCCAGATGAATTCCGTATTCGAACAAATATTCTACCTGATGAAGAACCTTCTTATGCATACATACCTAAGAGAGATTATAAATATAAAAGTAAGTAGTTTATGCGTCAGTCGTCGTTGAGATGTCGCGAGCGTTAGAAAGAAACGCCGAGTTATTAAAATTTTTGCATAGAACAACACCTGTTTATCGTAAATCAATTCTTAATTCTGCCGATAAAAACTTGGTGCATTGTATATGCGAGTGCGCTCACAATACGTTATTAGGGAAAGTTCCTTTAAATGGTTCTCAAAAGAGCAAATTAAAGAAACATAAAAAATTACTGAGAAATTTAGTAAATCGTAAATTATCTCTCCAGAGAAAAAAGAAACTAATTGTGCAAAAAGGAGGTGCTTTCTTACCATTGTTGTTGGCTCCAATAATTTCGGGTGTGTTGGGTCATTTATTTAATAAATAATGGAACATACGAAAAAAATGGTACTCATTGATTCATCCGAACTTGAACGTTTGCATAATAACAAAAGCACTCAGCCAAACACCCTAAATGATTTAGATCATGAAATGAAAAGAATCATAGATACGAAAAACATTGATGATAATGAAAAATGGATTTTGTATAATCAAGTGCTTCAAAGATATCTAAAAATGATAAGTCGTTCTCGTGAACCTGTTACCATACCTGTGATTTATTCTAAAGAAAATCAATTAGAACAATCTGAACGAATTACTCGAAACATTTTGAGTTCCCTACCAAGACCCTTACAAGTTAAAGCGAATGCTTTGTTAAACAATTTAACACACAATGGAGTTGCATGGAATGAAACCGGAAACGTTATCTACGATGGAAACACAATTCCTGGTTCCAATATATTTGATCTAATCACTGATGTTATGAAGAGTAGTAATAAGTTAAATGCCGAGCCTGTCGGATGGAAAAATTTTGCGGAAATTTTGTATAAAATAAACGTTCCACGTACTCTTATAATTAATCCAAAACGTTTGAAATATATAAATGAACAAGGTGCTGAAAAGCAAGAAGTAAAAAACGAAGTGAAAGTAAAACCAATATCGTCGTCAAAGTTTGACACAGAAGAAGAAGAAGAAGAAGAGGATAGTCAAATAACGAAGAAATCAATGCGATCGTCATCAAGAAAACAAAAACGCTTGAGAGTTCCTTGGTCGCCGTATGAAAGCAAGTAGACAAAAATGGATGAAATAAAGGAAAGATATTTTATACCTCGTGACCCTCTTGGTTTTTCGAGTCCTAACAACTTAGCTAAGTTTACAAATATACATAAGAAAAAAATTAATAAATGGCTAGAAGGTGTGGAATCTTATACATTACATAAGCAAGTTCGTCGTCGATTTCCTAGAAATAGTTATCATGTAACCAACATAGACGATTTATTTCAAGCTGATTTAATAGATATGAGAAACATCGCAAAACATAATCGAGGTGTAAATTACCTATTAACTGTCATCGATGTATTTTCCAAGTTTGCATGGGTTAAACCTTTATACACAAAGACGGGAAATGAAGTGGCTGCAGCTTTTAAAGAAATATTTGATGAGCGTGTTCCGGTTAATCTTCAGACTGACAAGGGAAAAGAATTTCTAGCGAAAAATGTCCAAAAATTGTTTAAACAATATGATATAAATTATTATGTAACAAATAATCCTGATGTAAAAGCTGCTGTGGTAGAAAGGTTCAATAAAACTTTAAAAACAAAAATGCATAAATATTTTACGTTTGCAAATAATATGCAATACATTGATGTATTACCCGAATTCATGCACTCTTACAATAATTCTTATCATCGTACTATTAAAATGGCTCCTAACGAGGTAAATCCTGACAACGTTGCGCAAGTATACGATAACATTATGAGTACGAGAAAGAAGAATATTAAAACGATCAAACTCGAAAATGTGTACAAAGTTGGAGATTACGTCAGAATCACCAAGTACAAGCACGTATTTGAAAAAGGCTACATGAGTAATTGGAGCGGTGAAATATTCAAAATAACTGATGTTATAATGAGACAACCCGTTGTGTACAAAATTTCCGATTTAATGGATGAACCAATAGAGGGCGTCTTCTATCACCCCGAATTACAGCGCGTAACGTACGACCCCCAGAGTACATTTCACATTGAAAAAGTATTGAAGAAGCGATATAAAAGAGGTAAATGTGAAATTTTTGTGCAGTGGAAAAATTATCCTTCAAAGTTTAACTCGTGGATTCCGTGCAGTTCCCTTACATCGATATGAATAACGAATTTTATTTAACTTTGGTATCAAACAGCTCAACCAATTACTTCCCCGAAAATACAACAACGCACTTTTGCACACAACTTCCAAAAACTGTTCATTTGGATGGTGAATGGTGTGTGGGACTTTCGGAAATACAGTATCCGTGTTCCTTCTTAACCATCAACAGTGGTGAAAATATTATTTACTGCTCTTTTGAATTTAGTTTATCGGCGATTATGCAAAAAGGTGAAAAAGCCATTGACATATTGTTTAAAGATCCCCGTTTTGCGACATGGATCGATGATCAGGTTCGAAGAAGGAAATACAAGTCTTCGAAAGAATTCATGCGCGATCTTAAAATGAAAACGATCACATTTGAACACGATGTAATTATGACGAAATATAAGACTAAGCTTGAAGCTGGTAACTACGAAACGATCGAATCTATTGTGGATGCTCTAAACTCGGTAAGAGTTTTAGTAAAAGATAATGTTGAGTTCAGATTAAATGATGGTTCAAAAAGAGTAACTGTAACAAGCAGTAGCAAATATCTGACAAGTCTATCATTTTCACCGACATTAAGTCTACAATTAGGTTTTCAACCGGATACAAATGTACTGAGTAAAACTTCAACACATCCAGCAAACATTATGTTGGGTTTGCCTTCACAACTTTTCGTATACAGTGATATAATTGAACCACAATTGGTGGGCGATATAATGGCAAAAGTAATTCGAATCGTTGTTATCGATAATAAACACTACATTTACGGTACACATCATACGCAATTATTTTCGCATCCGCATTACGTGCCTCTGTTGAAAAGGGAATTTGAAAACATTGAAATTGATATAAGAAGTGCAACTGGTGAGAAAGTGCCATTTCAGTTTGGAACAGTGTGCGTTAAACTTCATTTTAAAAAAATTTCGTAATGCCTTCATGTCATTATCACGATTACTACATCAATCAAGCTGGTTCAGGTGTAGGTGCTATTTACAAAGGAATTAGTTACCAAAAGGGTTATGGTATTGGTAGTTTTTTACGGGGACTTTTTCGTACGGTAATGCCGTTAATAAAGAGTGGTGTTAAAACAATTGGTAAGGAAACACTACGCACTGGTTCAAATTTTCTTGGCGACATTGTTAATGAGGTGCCTGTAAAGGATGCATTCAAGACACGTGTAAATGAGTCAGTTGAAAATTTGAAACGAAAAGCTCAAGATAAATTAGACAACTTGGTAGGATCTGGATCTATAAAAAGAAGGCTAGTACAAAATAAAAGTCAGAATAGTTCTTCACGTCGTTCTGCAAAGAAGTGTAAAACGAGTTCAGTTATTAAACATCAAGATATCTTTAGCTAGAATGTCGTTTTTACATCCTCATAGTTGTGAGTGCGCGAAAAGTGAATTGGATCTTTTTGCTTTACCGCCAACTCAAACAAGCATCGAAAGCGGTCAATGGGTTCATTACAAAACTGTATCTAGTATATCTGAAAATAGTCCTTTAGAATTTGTAATACCAGGTGGTGAAGACTATATAGATTTATCGCAAACTTTACTTTCACTTTGTATTAAAATATGCAAAGATGACGGTAGTAATTATACCGCTGAAGATACAATTGGTCCAGTTAATAATATTCTCCACTCAATGTTTAGTCAAGTTGATGTATACCTAAATCAAAAACTGATTTCACCACCAAATAATACATACGCTTATAAATGTTATTTGGAGACACTTTTAAATTATGACTCAGGGGCGAAGAATTCCCATTTAACTTGTGGATTATGGTACGCCGATACGGCAGGCAAAATGAATGTAGTAACCAATGAGAACAGTGGATTCGCCAATAGACTCAAACTAACGTCGACGAGTAAAGAAGTCGATCTTATTGGTCACTTAAATTGTGATATATTTAATCAAGAAAAATTTTTAATCAACGGTGTAGAAATGAGATTAAAATTTGTACGTTCTCGTGATAGTTTTGCATTGATGTCATCAAATAATCTTAATGGAAAAATTCAAATTACTGATGCAACTCTAATGATTAGAAGAAATCGGATAAATCCAAGCGTATTACTTGCGCATGCAAAGGCTTTAGAGCTTTCAACTGCAAAATATCCAATTACGCGAACAGAATTAAAGGTTTTGACTATACCGCAAGGAGTACAAGGAAAATCATTGGATAATGTTTATTTGGGCCAACTTCCAAAAAGATGTGCATTGTGCTTTGTGACAAATAAAGCATTTAACGGTGATTATTCCTTAAATCCATTTAATTTCGAAAACTTTGGTTTAAACTATCTATCCTTGTACGTGGATGGTAACCAAATTCCTAGTAAACCCTTACAACCTACATTTATCGGTCCAAATAAGAAATTTGTTTCAATGTACCACACATTATTTTCTGGTACTGGTATACATTTTCTAAACACTGGAAATGGGATTTCACGTGATAATTATGCTGATGGATATTCAATAGCTGTTTTTGATTTGACACCTGACTTATCATCGCATAATGCTCTTTCATGGAATTTGATAAAGAACGGAAGTTTACGAATAGAAGTTGGTTTTAACACTGCTCTTACAGAAACTGTCAATTGTTTAGTGTATGGTGAATTTGATAGTGTAATAGAAATTGATAAAAAACGTAATGTAATTGTAGATTATAGTAGTTGATAAATTTATATAAGTGATAAATAAATTGCTATTACAAATGAAAAATTTGCTACTTTCATTTTACCCGTCATCCGAAATGGTTGTGTTTGTGGATTTTCAAGGGTTCAATTACGGTAATTGTACCGAAACTTTAACCATAAAAGAATTAGCTGTATTTAATACGAACAAAAGCGCACCAGACATCTTTTTGTTTAAACCACCCGATGATCTTTCAACCTTACCGCATCGTTATCAGAAGCAAGCCGATTGGTTGACGAATAACTTTCACGGGCTTTCTTGGAACTGCGGTAATTACGACTACGAAAAGTTGTCTGAAATATTGAATGAAACTACGAAAAATTCAAAGTGTATATACGTGAAAGGAATAGATAAGAAGCGTCTACTTTTGAAACGTTTACCAAAAAGTCAAATTGTAAACATTGAAGATTTAGAGTGTCCATCGCTTCGTTACTTGAGAGAACATTTTGATACGAATTGTTGTGTGAATCATATAATCAGCGATTCGGTGTGCGCTGTTCAAAACGTACAAAA
The DNA here is from genome assembly GCF_031307605.1 of Tribolium castaneum. NCBI lineage: Eukaryota > Metazoa > Arthropoda > Insecta > Coleoptera > Tenebrionidae > Tribolium > Tribolium castaneum. The sequence goes on along the minus strand of NC_087402.1, from coordinate 4,986,185 downwards.
CTTGGCTAGTTGGTACAATGAATACTTTACAACTCAAAACGTGTCTGGAGATGATCTCTCGGAAGAAAAGACACCACGTTCTTGTTTCTGCGTATAACACTCTACCTGTCCTAATCACCAGACCCTCTATGGTTATTATCAACAGAGACCCTGATTACCTCCCGGGTAGTCATTGGATGGCTGTTTACATTGATAAATTTGGTTTCGCATACTTCTTTGATAGTTTTGGAAATCAGCCGCCTCCGAATATTTTAAAATTTCTTAGAAAAAATGCTATGATGTGGTCTTACAATATTTCTCAAATTCAAGATTTTTCTTCAACCGTCTGTGGCAAATACTGTACTTTATTTCTTTTAAACTACGCATTAGGCAATTCTGTTGATGATTTTCTAAAGTTATTTAACAAAGATTTTCACAATAATGACAAACTATGCAACAAAATGTTTAACAAATATTTCATGAATAAATAAAGACTTTGCAAGATCCATGTTTTTTCTTTCTTTCCTTATATCTCGTTACTCACCAGCATGACGCGGACGGGGCGCGGCGCGGACGACGGGGCGGCGGCGCGGAAACGGGCGCGGGACGGGGTGGCGGCGGCGCGGGAACGGGCGCGGGACGGGGTGGCGGCGGCGCGGGGACGGGCGCGACACACACACACACACATTCTGGGTTAAATCAAAATAAAATCACAGAAATCATATTTATTAGATTTATTTATTTATTTATTAATTTTTACTAAGACAATGTTCATTATAACTTACGGCTAATCCATCGGTGGCGGTACGAAATCCTTTTCCCACAGGTAAAGCCACCCTGTCCACCCGTATCGATAAACGATCATTAACAAAGAACGCACGATTGCTCTGAAGAACATTTCCTACAGTTTCCATCACCATTGCGACATTATATTGGGATAATTTGCGGAAGGAAATGTAAACAGGTCGCTCGGGGAATTCTTCATTTTCGAGAACTAAGCCGACATAGTCATCACTTGAAAATCCTCTAAAAATGTGCGCCAACAGTTCTTCAATTGCATTCTATTAAACGAAAATATCATTAATTAATTAACTAATTTACAAACATAACGTGACACTTACTTGCATCCATTCAATTGGATTCTCCGGCGCATTATCTTTAAAGGAAAACCTCATACGTCTCGCTAATGTATTAAACTTTTTTATGAATGATTCATTTTCTCCATTTTTATTAATAAAGTTAAATTCTGTAAGAAAATATTGAAGTATTCACATATTCAATAAGTTGTTGCTATTACTTACCATCAGCAAAATTTTCAAAGACTTCATTATCGTCAATTTGACCAGCACCGATTTGATTTACAAGTGTATCTACAAACACGTACATTTATAATATAGAAATGAGTATGTAATTAATTACCTAAAGGACCATCTTCGAAGTTAGGGAGGCGTCTTTTTAAAGCATTCACTGTAAATATTATAATTAATGATTAATCTATTATTATATAAATTATAAAGTATTTACCTGATTCTGTTGCCTTAGATGTTGAGGGTTGCAGGTTGGTAAATTCACTAATTTCCTCTTCTTCTACACATCCACCATCACCTGGGGCTTTAAAACGCTTCGGAGATGATTTTTTCAATGGCATAGAAGATACACGTTTTCCAGGCATCTAACACAAATTCACAACAGTTAATAAATATTTAAAATAATTTCTTAAAAAACTTACCTTAATTTCACAATACACCAAGACGTCTTCTTCAAGAACAAACACGAGAACAACACTGAATATTTTCCTAAATTTTCTTTGGTCTTATATATTGTATGACATATAGCAAAATTGTAGCGGCCAAAGTGTAGCGGTCATTAAGAGAAAGTTGCAGCGGTCATTAGATAATGACCTCATTAGCACTAATTGTTCGCTTATACTACTCCCGTCGCAATTATCCATTAATTTTTGGTACATAATCGGGAATGTTGTTTATATAACGCGATCGCCCGAGATGTTTTCTCTTTTCGAGACTATTAATTTAATTAAACATCCCAAACATAAATATTAATCATCCGACTTTTATAAACGCGGTTGCGGGCGAATTGCCCGCAAGTCGCAAGGTGTTGAAGATTTGTTTTCAAATCAAAACCTACATTTTTTTCTGCCTCACACCAGTTAGTTCCCCAAAAATCGGTTCCTGTCATTGTCTCCCATCGCATATTTATAGTGCGGCACGAAGTGATTGTTGTATAACGGAGGGCGCCTGTACACCTGTTGAACTGGCGAAACCTGTTCGTTGTGACCGAATAATACGATGAGATAGGTACGCGGGCCAGCGACCAAGGTCGTTCTAAGAAGGCCGATTTTCACCATTTTGTGGTTTTATGCTAATGCAACAATGCCTCCACACACTGATTTAGTGGATCCATTAGAGATGTGCCACTTTCACGCTGCGAACATCGAGATACTTCTTTATGGGAATCGACGAACAAATACCGCCCGGGGAGCGATTTTTAGAGCGTGAAAAGGGTTCAGAGTTTGACAATTGTTGGTCACTGGCCCGGCTACCAAAGTGCCAAACTTGGGGGTTTTCTGCTGCGTCATGCGGCGGTCAGTGCGGGCAGCGGGCAGTTAGAGCAACCGGTCGGTCGATTAGCCTCCTCTGTACCACTCTAATGCACCGTTTTATTGTTAATCAATCAAAAGGCAGCACAATAATTGCTCAAATAGCCTTTTAGATTTATGTTCGGCCGTTTAAGATATGCTAATGGCAACGGGAAGCCGGTGAAAAGTGCTCCGAATCGTCCCAATGTCGAAACGCGAGTCAGGTGCGCGTGTTGCAATCGGCGATTATTAATAGCCGAAGAGATTGCTCAAAACGGCAACCTCCATTAGAAAAGAATTGATTGATGATGGACAGTGCGGATACAATTGGTGTTGCAACTCCGCAAACAATGAATTAGAACGTGCGTTTTTGCGTTTTGAAACTGGTTGTGGCGCCCTGAGACATTTCGTGCAATTGAGGTCACTTGTGCATACTTCCAAAGGCCGTTTCTCAACACAATAACCAATCACAATTCGCAAATTGACACCGAATTGTGCAAACGAAGATTATTTAATAACGCTTCTGGTTTCCTTTCGCCCGGCGACAATGGCTCGTGCCTTTCGAATAACGCGAATTAGTCGAATTCTCGTGGGCGGACTGTCCACTTTCGTGGACGTTCACTTCGGAAAAATATTGCTCCTCTTCGGTTATGTCACGACTTTCGCTCGAACAGGTGTTTCGAATTAAATCGGGGAGCTATTGTCGGAGGGAGCCCGAATTTGCATAAAGACTTTCGCAGGGAAAGGGAAAAAAGTGCCGAGTAGCGCTTAGGCGGGTTTGAGCCTCCGACAACGGTTCCGTGGATCATTGACTCCGCTTCTTGGGTTAATTATAACCCACGAATATGTAATTACATGAATACAATCAGTGGATGCGCAAGACGCGCATTCTCGGACATTCCGACGTAATTATTAATATATACTGTGGACGAGCACATGTGAAAAAATTTAGATTTATTTTCAAACGGGAGGTTCGTGAATGAAGCGACATGGGTGCTTCGTTAGCGATGGGAGAGTACAGTTAGCAAACCAAAACATTCCTAAACAAAAACGCCACAAACGTGGGACTTTAGCGCAAATATTTTGAAACTAAACAAGCAATACCTATCCATATAATGTATGCTCAAAAAGGTTAAAAAGTGGTTCATAGAGAGTGATTTTTCTCAAATGTGCTACTTTAGATATATCCGAAAATAAAAAAACAAACTTAAAAATTTCAATAAAAGAAAATTTTTGGTGTAAATTTAGATTGACATTTTCTTGTAGAACACCATTATGAGTCGAAATTCAAAAAACCGATCTACATGAGGTGTTCAAAGTGATCACTTTCTCTCCACAGCGTTTTTCAGGCTCTTGATTTATTGATTATTCGTTCTTTTAAATTAAGTTTTAAAATTTAAGCTTCTCAAATATTTCAGCAACCCTTCTGGGCTTCTGCATCCTTCTGTTACTAGAAATTGAGCTGTCTCAAAATTTTTTAATGTTTTATTTATTTCCTGAGATATTCAAGGTGGCTCATTTTCAACACATTCGCTGCCAAGTCAAATTTTGAAACATTGTTTATCACGCCAATAGTCATTTTACTTTTGTATAACTATTTTTTAAAGGTGGATAAATGTTTAAGTATCATTTAGAGCATTTTGTGTTTTTTTGGGGTCAAAAAATTCGAACGGTCACCGGTGTCCTCCGTGGCGTGGCGCAATTTTTTTAATATACCACGCTCTGCAGTCACTCACTGCGGTCACTTTTCCTTTGCCAAACACGCCAAAACGGACACATAAGCGGACACATCTAATACAGCGGACACACGTTTTCTTGTGTATGTAATATTGTGTCCGTTTGACGCTGTACTCTTTGTCAATAATGGCTTAACAAGTTAACACGCCAAAGCGGACACTCTAAGCGGTCACTTGATTTTACAAGCAAAAGATGTGATTCACAGTATACCACAGCGGACATTAGTGTGTGATATTAGGAAAAATATGTGTCTGCTTGGTGTAAAGAGGCAAAGTGTCTGGCGGTCACCGGTGTCCGCTGTGGCGCCTCAATCAAAGTACTGAGCGGGCACCGGTGCCCGCTGTGACAGCGAAATCGGGGCAGTTTAGAATCTTGGGGTAGTAAAGAAATACAATGTAAAATTTCCTCTTTTTAATTTCTTTTTACTTTTCTAAGCTTCCGTGCTGAAATAAACCTGCAACAACAATGAGAGCAGCATATGCAAAAAGGTTGTAAATTTAGTAATTTATTCCCGTTTCGTCGACCCGTAAACTTGGCACTTTTCCGGTTATGCACTTGTGTTTGTTAACACAGATTATAATGTAGTTGCAGCCATAAAAATGCTGAATAATTCATAAGCCGCCTCTCGATTATTATAATAATTTGGCGCATAAATCTGAAATGAGCGTCTTTTTTACCAATCGGCGTTGTTTTTGTGCACATAAAGCTCGCTTCACACTGAAAAATGCGTTAACACGCAACCAGTTGACACCGGTTGAAAAAGCCAAGATAATCGATTTTGTTTCCTGTGTTACAAGTCACAAAGCGTGAGAACGGCTTTATTATGGATCGATCGCTCCCGCTTCCACGCCGTTTCTCGTCCTACGTTAATTAATCCTCCGGATTACTGTTATTATTTCAAAACTTTTGTCTGGAAACTTAATCAAGATCGGACGATGATTTAACCGGATTATTATCATCGTCGATTTGACTAAATTTAGCGTAAGAAAAATTTTCCGGAGGCGGGTGATGTCATGGGTGCACGATGAAAAGCTCCTTTTGTTCGCCGGCTGATGTCACGATTCTCAAGTGCAAATAGAAGTTAGTCAAACAACGTAATTGTCGTCAGGTATTGTGCGGATCTTTTAACAATGGGAGTTAAGAGAGCGGCTCTAATCGGCGTGGCATTGAAAACACAAATAATCGGTTCTTGAACTGGACACTAAGTGATAATTGGAGGCGTTGGAGTGAGATGTTGGGAGTGACGGGCCCGCAGGGGGTCGTGATGTGGAGCCGGAACAACCCCTGTTTGGGCTTCTGTGCCAACTGGCGAAACAGCGAAAGTGAAAGTCCGGTGCGATCGATCATGAAGACGTTATAAAAATTCATTAGCGGTCGTTAAGTAGCGTCCGATCGGGCGGCAGGAGTTGATTGTGTATCGAAGGCAATCCGATGGGACACTTTATGGCATTCATTAGACGCTCGGATCACGAGTCGGCCATAAGACGGCGTTTATCTGCATCTAGCGGTTCTGTAGAAGGAATTTGCAGTACATGAATGATAACCGCTGTAAACAATTGTCAATTAGAAGACATCTAGTTAGGCCACAATGCAACAGGTCGACATCAGTACGCTTTGTTTGGTTCCATTAGAGGCCGCCTGACGGGACGAACAATTGCTCCATCGAAACGAATGTCCTCGCCTTTCTACTTATCACACCCATATCTGATCGAAGGGGCCAACAACACTTTTCTCCCACTTTGGAAAAAATACCACTGATAAGAAACGCCGTTTCAGGAGTTTAACTGAACAATTGAGAAAATGTTTGCCAAATTTGTTGGCAATGTTACCGGGAAAAGTTATTTTTGTTCCGCAAATATTTGAGCGCGTAGTTGTAGTTTGTGTAAGTGAGTCCGGATCCGTATTGGAGTTACTCGTTAAGACAAAAGGGGTCCGGAGCAGGCCCATTAGAACGTCTATATGGCAGAGCGTTAGCAATTTACCTACTCCAATTAAAGACTGATAAATGATTATTGTTCGGAAAACAATTCCAACTTTCACCGAGTCGAGAGACGTTCCTGTTGTCAATCTCCAAGTTTACGGTTTATGGTCGGGCATTGTTCGTCTCGATATGGCGATGCCGTCCCATGGAAATTCATCGCTTTTCTATTGTCGTCGTCAAACTTCCTCGCCCATAATTAATGCTAATGAAGTGAAAAGAATCCATTCCGAGATGGAGTAAACCATCGACCGGGATAACAAAGAGAAAGAGTCGTAATTAACAGGATTTCTGGCCGAAGCGGTCAGATAACATAAAAGCCACATCGGCGACTCTCTTCTCCTGACTTTAGTGACTACTAAACTAACTTGTTTATTGTTTATTAAAATGAGGTTACGACGTTTACTTTTAGTACCTCCTGCGACTTTATACACTTATTTACGGGGCGCACCAAAATTATGGTATTGTTATATACCCCGCTCCGCAAAAACACGCACCAGACACCTGCAAACATTGCCCAATAGTTAATTACACGAAAATATTTGTGTCATCTCGATTAGATCGACGAAACTTAAGAAGTGAATAATTATTAAATTATTAAACAGTTGCTTCCTTCAAAAAAATTTAATGAATATTAAGTGTTGCCGAAGCAACGTTCACTTCCAACAAGGATGCGTGCTCAAAAACCACTTTTCAACAATTCCATAAGCAGAGCGAGTGAAAAGCTAGATTTTTGTAACCCTGTTTCGAATTCTCCACGGCCTGTAAAACGAGATTTTACATTTATCTTTTCTTGTATCACCGAGACTAGAAATGCAACGGAGATGACTATCGGCTAAAATATTTGTCAACAGGATGGCCGAATCTATGAGGAAAGAATTCGAAAAGCGGAATTCAAAACTTGACAAATGTGTGTGATTTTTCCGTGTAAAAATCCGCTTGGTTGTAGCGTGGTGTTGTGTTCTCGGCTTCTCTCGTCCGAAACAATTATTTAAAGCGTGTGTAGGCATTAGAGTCTTGCTGGGAAATATGTTATGCGTGAACGAACATTAAATTAGAAAGACAAGCAGCATGGTGAGTCGTCGTGCACGTCTTTTACCGGGGGCAGAGCGCCCCCCGCGGGCCCGGGAGAGAATCTCGCCGTCGACGTGGTGCAAGAACCTGCGGGATGATCGATGACAGTGGATCTTTCCACACAATAAGAAGACGAAAGAGGCAAAACTCTATCCCGCTGTTATTTCTTTGCCGTGACAATAAAAATTATAGGCTAGCTGAACTGGAAAACAACAGGTCGAGCGAGCATTCATTAGCTCGGGACACGAAACCGAGTCCGGCCCTGCGTGAGGCTCCCGCTACCGGCCCTAATTGCCGCAATTTCGACAAGACCACCTACGAAATTGGCCGATTTGCATCCGAGGGATAATTGCAGCGGTCGGTGCCGGCCGGACTCGACAATAATTATTCTTCTAAGTTTTTTTAATTGGGAACGTCTTCTATATAAGTAGCGGGATTAAAACAACTTTTCCTCAAGAATGAAGACACTGTACACCTCAAGACACGCGATATTAATATGGCGACAAGTCGATGACACTGCCAGTGTAGGCCGCATAGACAGCGAAATATTGTGATGCACTATCTAGATTGTGTTTCTTATAAATTACTGGTATTCCTGCGTCTGATACAAGAACTAGTCACTGAACCGGCCCAGCTTCAGATACCTTTTCAGGCGCGCTACAGTTAATCGGAAGAAATAACGAGGAGTGGAGCGGCCGCTGAAAAAACAGAAGGACTAAGGAAATTATTACCGAGATTATTAACGCAATCAAAAACCGATTCTGGGTCAACACATTCTCTCGCTTTACAATACAAAATATGCACACTTAAACCCAGATAAACAAACTTTTTTCAACAAACCTATTTCTAAATCACTGGAATATTAATACGCACATTTTCCGGATTTACATAATTAGCACACCGGAAAACAATATCCCCAAAAAAACACACTTCCCAGAATCACTTGCGACTTTTTTGAGTTCCTCCTCCTCCTTGTGACTACCATGAATTAAACGTTCTTCCCATTAGATCATTTGGCCCCCAAATTTTAATAAAAACTGGTGGTCATCAACTGAATACTTACCCATTAGAAAATAAAACAAATCTACTTAACAATCCTATAAGAAATAATTTCCGGTACGATCATCAGATTATAATTAAATAGAAAAATTCAGGTTAAAATGCAAGGTAGGTATACAAAGTTAATTTGCCAACTAACCTGTTTGTTGAAATTTATGACCTAAAAGATTTTAGTCAGACTTTTGCTATACAGCTTGCTTGGAAGGGGTGTCATTCTTTTTTATCGTGACTGTACATCATATTATGAATTTGAGAGGATTCAATTTTTCGATGATTAGTAAAACTGGGGAAGATTAATTAGGGATTTTGTACATAAGTAGGTTCTAATTCTCCTAGGACCGGTTTATAGAAAGCTCTATTAAAATTTAATTCTTCGTTTAAAAGACCAACCAAATTGCTTCAATTTGGTCACGTGATCAATTAATCACGCATTTAGTTGTTGATTAAATTAATATATCGGTCCCTGTTGTAAATATTGCGCTAATAATTACGCATTCTGAGGCTTATACGAGTGTAGCAGCTTTTATCTTATAACTCTAGAATTATGCAAAATATTTTCTCTTTTTAAGAGGTCGGGCGTAGATGCAAAGTTTCGGTTCATAGATCTTAAATAACTTTTGGTTATTTATAAGGAACTAGAATGAATTATCCTCCAGTCAGCAGCAGGAGTGATTAATCAGAGCGGACATAGGTGTTGGAAGTTTTAAAGACCTCATTTAGAAAAATGTCAGTTGGAGGTTCCTATTATAAGATTGTAATCCGGGCAATCATTCAAATCCGTTGTCACAATAGCACCTAATCGATTGTTTTATTTCTTCCGCCTTTGTTTACCCTCTCATCACGCACCATTGAAATGTTTGTTATTGTTATCTCGGCTCAATTTCCCTGTCGCTACTTGAAGACCCCTGTCAATAATTAATTTGCCTAAAAGAAATCTCTCGTCGCCGATGAGTACAAACCGCTCCCTAATCCCGTTCGAATTGATAAAAGTGTCGAATTATAGCAACGTTTCAATTACGTGAAGCATTTATCTTCGAGACAAAGTTTCGAAATGACAAGCGGAGATCTCCCGTTTTATCTTGAAGACAGACGTCGTCGCTACCGATACCGCAACAAGACATTCGATTACAACTTTTCCTCCAGCTTCGACAATAATTAATAGATGTCAGTCTGAAACCATAATCCTGAACCCATTAAATATACAAGAGCCGGAGGAAAAGACGAATTTGTCACACTCCCTCGTGGCCGTTTCCTGTGCACAATACGCACGTAGACTGAGGGTCGCACAATGAGGATATTGAGCGGAAACTACCTTGTTGAGGTTCGGCAGAACCCCTGATTTCGCATTTGTATTCTTGAGGAAGGCGATCGGGAGCTAAAGCGAATTAGACAACAATTTCCACCGCGAAATTGTTTACTAACTGATTTTATTGCATTTATCGGCGACAAAAAGCACCACCCACGAGCGAGTTGCGCTCTGCCCTTTAAAAATTAATTGCCTCGTATTGTTTCTTGCCTTTGGCGTGTGGTGAGTGTCGGGATCCGGTCCTGCGCCATCCAAGGTGTGAGCGACCATAAAAATCCTCATAAAGTACGTCGTCAGTTGCGGCGTTTTACCGCTAGAGCGCCAATTAAATAACTTAATTAAGCGTCTTAATCAACTTGTCATACGGGAATCAATCCGTACTCGTCCCAGCCGCCACACACCGGAATTTCCGCATACTTTTCCTTTTGAAGAAAATAAGCGCGTAGGCGGCTGCCGCCCCCTTCATTCAATGTTTGGCCAAGTCTGATTCCCCGCTTTGATTTCGTTTGATTTCCTTGTTCCATATTTCTAATTATATTTTTCTTTTAAGAGTCTTCGCTCCTATTATCACCCTCCTGTTCGTAATTTCTTTTTTCATTCGAGTCCGCTCCGAAATAAATTTGCCTTTTCAATTTTTCCATGTATCCTTTTATCAGGCGCTCGGATTCCTTGTATATAGCGCTCGGAAGATAATGAGCCGCCGTGCCCGCCTTCGCCCTCCCGCCGCCGCCGACAAATTGCGTATATTGTGTCACAGACGGGGGGTAAATAAAAATACGGACAGGAGCACCGGAGGTAATTACACTGTCGCGAACACTCCACATCGCCATTGTCCCGCTCCAAAGACATAATTAGACGAATTACGACCGCAAGGAACAACATTGCCACCTTGCAAATTCACCAAACTCACACAAACGCGAAACCCACCCATAATTAACTCACAGTTTTTTTCCAATCAAGAAAATCGTTCACAACATCAAAATAACACTATCCGGAACATTACTCCACAGGAAATAATGCTGTACGGACGGTTGTAGACTAGGTAAAGTGTTACTACAATTACTCAAACAGTCATAATCGAACGAATCAGCGCACGAAAGAGTAAAAAGAGTGTTTATTTCGAACGTAGTTCATATACAAATGTAGTTTACTTTATTTTACTATCTGAAAAAAATTAAAGAAAGGACAATTTCTGTAACTTTTGGTGACAGAAGCGGAATAACATCCTGCAGTCGGAATCATTTATGACAGATAAGTCAGTAGAATAAGTAGAAGAGACGAGAGTTGACAAAACACGAGGCAAAAATGGGACGAAAACTATTGGAAAAGTATAAAAAAAATTTGAAGAATATCAGTTGATATCACAGAGAAATTAAAAAAAAAAACAGAATAATCGTGAAAAACATAAATGAGCATGTGGTAGTTGTTAAAGAAAAAGTAGAGTAAATTAAGCTGAAGTACTCTCTATTCAGTGAAACCACTGAAAAACATGAAGAGAAACTTTGAGAGATGAAGAAGCAAGTATTGGAACTAGTCCTGAAGTTGAAGAAGCAGGATCTGACTTTGTAGCAGATGAAGAAGTCTGATAGGGATGATAAAGATTTACGTCTTATTGCTTCAGAAACTAGCGAATGATACGTAATACCTACTGTTCGCTTATTCGCTTATTCGCTTACTCTTCATGACCAAACGCATCAAACCTAAACTTTTTTAAATTTTTATTCGCCTAATTGAAATACAGAATTAGAGAAAAGAGTGTTCCATCTTCCATTCGCTTATTCGCTTTGACCTCGTCGCTTATTCGCTTAATTTTGAGTATTGAAATAAAAAAAGAAACATTGCTTGAAAAGTTTCTTGTGAGAGAAGGTGGTGGAGTTCAGTGTAAATGAAGTTCTGGTGCGGTTTTTGGCTTGTGTGTGTGTCGAGGTTGTAAGATTTCATTTGGAACAATAGGTGATTTGGTAGGCAAGACACGCGTGTCATGTGGGGCACAATGTCGAATTGGGCTGTAGACACCGTCCTAATCGGATTAATCCGTGTGTCACCGGAATCAAGTGTGTTTATGTAGCGACATGCTCCGGGCCGCGAGCCGGAGTAATGACGAGTAATTCAATAAATACCGCGCCGAGTAGATAATAGCATCGCTCCGGCATTCTGTTTTGTCTCGAACAATGACACTTATAACGACAAATTATGAAACAACTTCGTTAAAATTCCGCTGTCAGAAACGGCCGTAATTTATGCCTCCCGTTTTTCTCCAACTTGTGCCATGGTACAATCATTAATTATGGTGGCGTTCGTATAGCTTCACTACAATATAATTCTTTTGTGATATATTGTAATTAAATTTTTATAGTGCTTCGCATTTATTACGCTCCCCGTATATAACGTGAGATAGTCGAGACTCTTAAATTCTTTAGGTGACAGCGCTTGAGACTCCATTGTGATCCCGGCAACAGCTTTACGAGCTTTCTGATTGATGCTTGAGTACATTTCGGTTAACAGGGGAAAAAGCGCACCTTAATCTCAATTAACAACAATTTGAATTTTTTTCGGTTTAATAGTAATTAAGTGGAAAAATGTCCCGCATAAAGCGAGTGTGACGGCCGGTCGCGTAATGAAGGATCCATAAATTAACTTTTTCTGCAATACTGCTTGCATCTGGTCTAATAGCTGAATGCGAACAAACCAGATTTTCAAACGATATTTCAGGTTTTAATAACTTGAAAGATATACCGTTTTCTGTTATTATAATGTAATAATTAATGATTTACGCAAAAAATTACGAAAATGCGAGACTGGAATAATGATGATAAGAATGTTGAGCAACTCGACCAGCGAATGGCGATAGATACTAATTCGTAATAGCTGTCGTCGCGCCATTTTCTATCATCTGTGTTTACCATATGGCTAATTCTCTTGTTAAAGGTCTTCCCACGGTGACCAACGACAATCGAAACCAACACACGAACTATCACTAATTATGCTAATTTTACGGCCGACCATCGAGCTCCTATCGATCATAACACGTTGTTGTAACCTGCTGTTACAGCCGCAACAAAAGCGGTGCTCTTACAAACCTTGCTTTGTGCTTGCTCTAATTTGCAAATCGACAATTAACCAGTACTTTCCACAAGAACACAAGAAAAGCTCAAAACTTAAAAAGCTCGTACTCTAAAACAAAAAAAAACTGAACTCAATTACGTGAGATAGAAAAGTGTGTGCAACCATTTTGAAACATTAAAATTTCAACTTCTTTGATCTTTTTGTGAAATATTCTTGGGGGCATGGACCCGCTGAACTCTGGTTTGAAAAACGTGGTTCTTTGGTTTTGGTTGTGTGATGTGGCCGTTTACACCGAAACTACAAGCACTTCCTAAATAGTTTAGTGTTTTATGTCTCCGAAAACACCGAGACAACAACAAGTTATCAGCATCTTTAATCTGGACCTTTCACGAAATATGTAAATTAAATTATAAACCAGTATCGATTCGACGACTTCTCCAAATAAAAACAAAACATTGGGACGATCCTCGATATCGTTTAGTATTAAAAGAATGTCAATTTAAATTATCTAAATGTATTTAGTAAAATTTAAAACCGGTTAACCGACAGTTATATTGATGGCCATTCTATTTCAGTTTCGGATTCCGATTATGGCCATATAAATTAAGATAATGGTGAAAGTTTTTTTAAAAATTGAAATTGTACAGTGGATGAGCGAAAGCGTGTTCCAATTAATTATTTTACACATCCGCAATGTAGGAATTTCTGAAATAGTTTTATGTGTGCGCCCACCTTAATAAACAAATTTTAAAAGTCGACCGACACAAAGAGAATAATTTTATGATCCATAAAGTTTCAGCTTCAGCCTACGTTTCAATCAGTACTGCTGAAAAAACCTCTCAAGAGTAGTTACGGAAGTACAATTATCAGCGCTTAGATTGTATAGACTCGGCAAGAAAATTATGCGTTCAACAAATTATAATTTAATATTCACGTATAGAAATAAAATGCTGTTAATCCACGTCGTGAGAGATTTCCTAGACGTTTCAGCAAACGACGTGTTTTGCATGCAAATGAAGCCAGCGTTTGAAAAAACTAGAACCATTATTTTGATGTTATTTATTTGTGTATCTCCTCGTGACGCAATTAAAGGCGACTTTTCAGGAGCCCGAGTGTGTGTTATTGATTTATCGCGTAATAAGATTTGGGCCCCTGAGAGAAGGCGCGAACAATGCGAGCAATTTATTGTCGGATTGTTTGACACGACGGCAAGGGTTCGGCCGAGATTGGACATTGTTTCACAACAAATCGAACGCCCGACCTATTCACTCGCAAAAATCGGCTAATAATCGGGCGCAAAACTCGGATTTTGGAGCGGCTTGAAATATTGACGATGACAAAGGATTTGTTGCTGACTCGGCTAATGTAAATGTTTTAGATATTTGCAGAGGGCCGGGATGGTAAAACTCCGAGGAGCCATTAGTACCCATCACACTCACAATGCCGTCCGGACATTCCCAACTAATAGACTGACCACCTAACAGATTGCGCCACTCGCATTCTTCTTATTTATGCGAGCCGACACACATTTGTTATTAGCTTTGTCGGGGAGAAACACAACGACAAAACGAACGGATTCGACGATCTTTTCGGGGGAAAAACCGGTCCGAAATGATGCATATGAGCAAATTTCAGCGTACACGAGATCTTGCTGCGTTCCGGAAGACCACCAAAAGAAAAATCCTTTCCAAATTTTCAAAACAGTTATCGAGATCATCGAAGAAATAGATTAACGTCAAAAATTTGCAAAAATCTAGTCGGAAAATCTTTAATTTGATGGAATTATCGATTGGAGCCAGTCTTTATTTTCAAATGAGAAATTTTTCGGTGCACAAAGTTGTGATCAATTAAGATGTCGCCGATAAGACTTAACTGTTCCGTCTGTCTGGCGATAATAACGTCCGTTATACGCTGATTAATTTCTAATTACGTCTGTTGTAATTTTTGCGCGGAGTCGCATGGCGGCGTCTCGTCGCCCAGCAGCACAGTTAGGCCGACGTCGGTCTGTGTAAAACTGTGTTAAAAAATGTGGCGACTTGGCCTCAGTTGTCGATTTTTCCATAATTATTGTTACGTCAGGTCGGATGAGACAGTTACGCACAAATGCCCCAGAACAAATTTACATCCAAAGGAATCGCTTGACATGTCTACTTATCTAGCGGCTAAAGAATGTCCTTATACGTATTTAGATTGTGTAGCGACGCATGGAAGAATGGGTTCTATGCGACAAAGGATGCCGCCCGATTTTTCTTGTTTTACAACAGACAATGTTACAGATATTGCAGGATTGAGGAGAGAGAAACAAATAAAACACATTGTCACTTTTTTGCTCGCAGGAAGAAAAATTTTGGCGCGGCTACGTGGGCAATTACCTCGCAGTGCTTCAAATTAGTGATAGAAATTTGTCGTTTATTTTGATCAGCGCCGTGCATCCGGGATGAAACATTGTAGATGTAAATCAGCGATTAATGGTTGATTTTTCAAGCTTTTAATTGCCGTTAATAATTGTTTATTGCGCCATAAACCGAATGGAATTATGAACTTGTTTGCAATTAATAATCACTTTGGTATTGTTTGGATTTTTTCGCAATCGGACGAGCACGCACATGTTGCTGATGAACTATCTCCTGCTAGTACCATCGATTGTTTCTTTTAATTGGCCATTGTTGCTATAATTAACGTTACGCCACAAGTAAGCGATTTTCGATTTTTGGCTCCGGGGTGGTCGGCGAAAAACTCTGGGAGAAACTTTCTAGCTACCTGTTGTTGTTGTTACCGTAATCTATTAACAAATAGTGAGTGAAGCATATAAAATGAGTAATTAAGTACCGCCTCTACACGTCGCGAGGAATGCTACTGTATCTGGATCGTAATTTGTAAACGTATTATTAAGCCCCAGGCCTGCATACATTTCTATTCTATTTTATTATTGTGCGTTCGAGATATCGGCGCGCCGGATTCCTCCGGGCGCCGTTTATGTAAGCTCCCATTTCATTGTTTGGACTTTCACGGAAGAGCGAAAATTTTTAAACTACTTGGAACGATTCGCGCTATGCCACCACTTTTTCAGATTGATCAATTATCATTCTTAAGATGAAGAAAAACCTGGCTGGATTTATTACCCGATGCTTGAAATATAACGATCATAATCACAATAATCAAGAAAATTGTTTTACTTTTACTAGACGTACGCATAGGTTGCTGTCAGCGCTATGACACAATACTTAGGGGAGAGCTGGCTACACTGAACCCACGGACTCAGACAACGTTACAAAACCAAACACCATCTGTATAAATTAATTATAAAAAACTGATACAACTGTAGACAACCGGAGTTTAAAAAATAGAAAGATGAATGTTACGAAAGAAAAGAAGCTGAGGAAAAAGGCGTACAAGTGTTGAGTTTAAAAGAAGAACAGCAAGAAAGTAAAAAAAAATTTTCCTTTACATGATATAGTCCACTTATCTCTTTAGAACTAAATTTACCTCTCGAATATTTTCCTTCCTGACTACGTTTACCTTCCATATTTTCAAAACTTATGTTTACTTCTTCTAAATAATCAAAAAACTACATTCTTCTTTTTCTTCTTGTTTTCTTCATCGTTCTTATTTCTCTTCGGGTCTTAGTTTCTCTTCTTTATGTCTCCTCCTTTGCTCTTCTTTTTTTCACCATTCTAATTTCTCTTCCGATCTTTGTTCTTCTTCTTCTTGTCTCCTCCTTTGTTCTTCTTTTTCTTCGCCATTCGATTTATTTTCCGTTCTTCGTTTCTCTTCTTCTTATCTACACCTTTGTTCTTTTTTTGTCCTCGTTGCAATAATTGCGCGATGATTTTTTTAAGCATTTCTATATCTTCTCGAGAAGGTCCTTCTTCTTTTACAGCAACTACTCTTTCTTGGTCTTCTTTTTCCAAAATAGGTTTCTATAGTTTAGAAAAAATTTATTAAATCTTTAAGATTCAACAAAAACTTATTTAATTGTCAAAATTTTTTTAACTATCTCGATTTATTTCCAATGTTCAAAATTTCATTTTTCTTTTTTTCATTTAAATTTTGATTAATCCTAAATTATAATAAGCCTTGTAACTATTGTTGTAAGAAATTTAAACCAATAAGACATTAGTTCTAGTATTTAACGTTTCTTATACTTTTCTGCGTACTTCGCTTATTTACTATACAGATTGAAAAACTTTAAGTTATTAAATAAAAAAATTACAAAAGAAACTGTATAGTATGTAATAGTAGGTACTCATGAGTAATGAAATGTAGCAAAAGATGTATAGAAGCTTAAAAATTGCCTTAAAGTCTTGCATAAATACTGCTATACTAAATTACAATCAAAATTTATGAGTTTAAAACATACTACGTAGATTTTTTGTTCCAAAATGCAAAAATATTTTGAAAATGCAAAAAATTCATGAACGCTTTGCTAATTATTTCGGGTTAATTTGGAGTGTTATGGACCGGTTCAATTTGGGCAGCTTTCCCTTAGAAAATTCCTGCATCGAGAAATTGTTTCCAAATTGGCAAAACCTCTAAATAATCTGTAAAAAAATGTAAATAGTGGTTGCGTAATTGGTCGATAATGTTAAATCCGTGTTGTTTTCGTCTCCGGAATGCAAAATTTCGTCCGTATCTAAAAAAATTCGGCCAGTTGTGTTCTATTCGAAAGCTAACGGTCTCCAATAAAATTTATCGGATTTACACGTTATTAAAACAAATTAGCTCTCGCGTTATTTATAGTTTTTAATAAGCGGTCGGTAAAAATGGCTTCACGTATGCGTGGAATCCTTCGTAAATTACATAGTAGTTTTAAAATCGGTATTTCGGTACATGTCCCTCGGATTTCGATGCCGACCCAAACATAGTCTTTCGGGAACAATGAACCTAACTAATAGGTAAACGATCTGACAGGTAGTCGATCCGCATTTTCCGTGATGATGAAATTCTATATAAATTTAAAAGGCTAATGCGTCGTTTACACGCTCACCTGTTGTGTCGAGCTGACCGTTCGCCTTTTTCCAACGATAAATTAACGATACAAACACCAGGTTTTATCCTACGGACACAGGTGTTAACGTGGATTGGGTTTCGAGACGATTCCCAGGTTTTGTCACTACCGAAAACGGCTACCCAAACTGAGAAAAATATTGACGACCACGGAACGACCGCCAGATTGTTAAACGTCCAATTTAATATTCGAAGAGATGTATTCTAATGAGAAAACTGCACCTGCCCACGCAAATACATAACCGATTCGAAAATATCTATTTTAT
The DNA here is from genome assembly GCF_031307605.1 of Tribolium castaneum. Taxonomy (NCBI): domain Eukaryota; kingdom Metazoa; phylum Arthropoda; class Insecta; order Coleoptera; family Tenebrionidae; genus Tribolium; species Tribolium castaneum. Next base: position 4,968,117 of record NC_087402.1, on the reverse strand, counting down.
TTATGTTTACAATGTCATTGGGACGGCCAGGGATTAATCATCACCATAATTGCCATTACCAACTCTGCAGGAAGCTCGACGGAAAAATCGGAGCTTTCTGAACCGGAAAAAGCTCTCACGTTGGAGCTCTTACGCTTGCGTTTACAGTCCCCATTACGTTTACAAAACTGCTCTTCTACAATTACTACGTTTACGTTTGCTAATTGTGCAATAATGCTTTTAGTAATAAATAAGCTACTTGTTTCTGAAAGAAAGAAAAAAATAATAAAGCGAATTATGGGACATTATTGCAAACTGCAAAAAACTGCCAATCTAAATTCCACTTGACCATCCTACTGGTTTTTTTAGTGGACCGATCCTCTTGTAGCGTTTCCTTATGTAACTTTCGCCACCTCTCTCCATCTCCATCCATAAATCAAGATTAGTCTCAATGGTTGAAACCCATTTGGGTTAAATATTTGGTTACGTCGAGGAAGTGTCATCCTGGTGCTTGCAGGAGAAAACCTGCGAATCCTCACCTGTCCACGTAATCCGCTTGTGGACAAATGAGTCCTTTGTTTGTCGATAAATTGTCCGATTAATTCGTTAATCCTCTCCTTTGGGAGCAAAAATCAATCGAGCGTCGGTCTCACAAAAACCGATCGCCTATAAATCATCCGATTTGAATTTTTCAACGAGCAAAACAAATCGATTACAGCGCCGGATTAGAGCGTAATCCTTGTGAGAGAGTCTCCGATCCGGAATCGGTCACTTTACGACTTAATCAGCCCCTGTGAATTTATTATCTCCCAGCTCACAATTAAGATAAGAATCGCTTTTTCGCGTCTAATTGCTGGAAATTCAAATTTCGAATTGATTGAGCGCAATAATGGCGCAATAACTCCCTGTTTATGCGCGACCAAAAAAAGATAATTGTGTAGACCGCTTCTTACACGGCAATTAATGTTCTTCGCGCAAGAAGAAGAAAGAAGTGGATCTCTGACAGATGCATTAACTCCGGTGCTCGTAATCTCGGTTTCAATTGAGATGCAGATGGTGATAATACGCCTATTATATACCAACTGATTTGCGAACGGAAAAACGACGCAAGGATTTTATTTATTGCAAATTACAGGAGAGGATGCTGCGGAACGCTCAACTGACACTCAAACACGGACATTCCTCAACACTTCGACACGAATCTCGCCTAATAGGACGCCGATTTTTAATGTTGGAACGCTGTCGCGATAACAAACCACTAAATGCCCAGAATTCCCAAAATTTCTCCAAAAGTGAAAATTGAGCATGAGCTCATCCCAACAAAATTTTAAAAGCTGGTTTGGAACAGTTAGAGTTTTTGAATTTCTAGAAATTCCTACGAATAAATTTTGATAGTAGTCAAAAATTCGTTTATTTGGATTTGTTTTGGCTGGTGGTGAGTTGGGCGAGCTTTGAAGGCAGTGCGGACACAAAGGTTCTTTGTCGGTGTGTTGGTCGTTATAAAATTAGCGAGGTGGGCATCGGTGTAACGTAGTAAAAGTCCATAAATAAATTTTATGCGTTGTAAATGAAACAATTAGTATAAATGGTGTTGCGTAAGTAACAGTTGGAATGAGTCTCACAGTCGGTAGCCCCTGAGCCTTTTATTTCGGATGACTTGCTTTTTACAAAGCAAATAGATGAGCGAAATTGGTTTACCGTAATGTTTTGTTTTTAAACGGCGAGTGCTTTCGTTTGGGAAAAAACACTGGTGGAAGCCGGTGCTGAATCAATCGCGCGAGCTTCTCCGAAGCACCAAGAAAAAATCCTCGGTTGATTGATGATGAACAGGCAGCCAGTTCCGTGTTACGAGAAACAATGAAGTGTTTATCTGGCAAACAAAACCGAAATCCACTGATTGTTTTACGAGTCGGTATATTTAGCTACTGGATTCAACAGAAATGAGCCAGAGTGGGACGCTTTAGTGGCAACGTAATGGTGATGTTGAAAGAGCCGCGAGCGGGGAAACAAAGCAGTTCATAAATCGTCCGGAACACATGGAATTGTTTAACTTTCGAGCGATGATTGAGTACATAAAACATCCGTGTAAATAAACACGGTTTTATGGAGTCTTTCTTTTAAGTAGCGAAATCAGGTTCGAAATTTCTTTGAAAAGCAAACGCAATACGACGCTAAATAATCATTTTCGGATCGGCATTCTGCTGTTTGGCCAAGACGACTCGAACAAACGCCTCTGAGGCTTTCCATTAACTTCTTTCCGAAGCTCTTTGACGAACAACTCGTAATTTCTTTCTGTTTTCTTTTCATATTTTTACTAATGCAAAGCCGGATACAGAAATTCACCAAACAGTTTTCGCAGGAGCTTTTCTCCAAACGAACCAATACAAATTTGAACTCTTTTCAATCACGTTTCTGATACCAACACCTACCATTGTAGGCAGATTAATGACTCCGAAATGACTCCAAGAAAATTCTGTGCTGTAGGTCTGACAACGCTTTGCAAAACAAAACCGTTTAGTTAAGTAATTATCCTTTCTTTCGTCGCGTTTTGTGAGTAATTGTGGGGCTCAGCGTCGGTATGAAGTTAATTATTCCCTCGCCAAAATATTTAGAATAACATTTTAATGTGGCTGAAAAGCTTCGTTAATTTACGAGTATCTCGGTGGTTTATTTGTGTCCTTAATTCCCGGCATCATCGTGACTTTCCTACAAATAAACGGACAATAAAAGTTAAGCCAAGACAAAAGGAACATTTTACGAGATACTAAACAAACATGTTCTCTAAAAATACCAACATCGAGTCCCATCAGCGCCTATCATTGTTTCCCTCGTCAGTCGACGCTCGGCAAAAGCACAATTAACAGGAACCCGTGTAAATATTTCACTTCAGCTCGCCAGCGGTCCCAAAACAACAATGGAGGTATTTCGGCGTAAAGACAATGAAAGATTACGGCGCTATTCATCTTTTGATAGACGCTTTATGCGCGGAGGAAACGAACAGCGAGTTGTTTTATATAAAGGGATGCACACAAAGGCATTAGTCCGACATTATAACCGGCCACGGTAGCTCCTCTCCGGTGAAAAGAATCGCCAACAACAAAAGCAGATGGATGCACTTTAATGCTCACGATCTGACGTGTCATTAATTATAGGTAATCGCCGTTCAAGCCGCAATCCCACAAATATCTCATTGTCATCGACCATGAGAATATTTAACAACCAAACATCCCCAGCACCATCATTAGAACCCTAATGATCCGATCAAAAAGTTGAATAAACTTCAACCGTTTCCAGGCCTCGAGCGACGCCCGAAGACAGCACCATCATAGAAACACCAACGGTGTGTGTCATAATTTCGACTAATTGCGCCTGGTGGAGACCTGTTGTGACTTAAAAATGTCAGCGACTACATCAGTTCGACCAGACAGTGCTATTATAACATTGTTACATTGACATCAATGATGCAACTAACTCTCCGAATTGGGGCCGCCGAGGTGCCAATTTGCGAATCTAGGACGATAGATTCGGAGAGAACCGAGGATTTTTAACAAAAATTAATAAAGCCGCTTGCCGGGCATAAAATTCCCCGTTCCAAAAACTGCTGATTTGATTAAAACCCATTTGTTTTTCAAAGAACGAGATTTATAATTTCGTTTTGGCAAAAGCACAAGCAAATAAAGTATCCATCATTTAGGATAATAATTAATTGTGTGTTGACGCCCGACAGTAAAAATACTTGCCGTGAAAAAGCCCAAAATAATTTTCTCTTTTGTATACAAATTATCTGAACAAATTTTGGCTCGCCTTTTGTCCCGACCTTCCCCAATAGAGTGATTGAAGGGACTTTTGTCTATTTTTTACCTGATACCTCTATTATCAGGTAAGAAACAGCTCAATTAATGCGTGTTGTCAATGGGAGTGTTTGCAATTAATAAAGTTCAGTTTGATTGTTATCAATGAACGAGTAAAATAAACTTTTCGTTTGTGTTTCATTGTCAGCGATTCTCTTTGATGTGATTTTCGAATAAACATTTATTCAAAAGTTTGCAAATACGCCCGAGGTCGCTGTTTAAAATATACACAGACAAGGGAGACTTTCCAAACACAAGAATACCGAATCCTCTGAATCTATAAATTAATTGATGCATAATCCTTGTGCCAGTGTCGACTCCGGTCTCCGGAGTCCTGATCTGCATATCAAGCCATCTGACCCCGGCAAGGAGCAATCTGCTTTTGCGTTGCTAACAAATACAAATGAGTCCTTCCCCCCGATGCCGAGCACAAAGGGAATTGCTTGTGTAAACAAGCCCGGCTAATATGATTAATGTTCAGGTTTAAAACAACGGCCTTTTTCCGGAAATGCGTCGGTTTGAGGTCGTTTTAACAAGTCGGAGCGCGACTAAGACGACGCCTTTGATCTTCCTCTATTAATTAGCAAACGACAAAATTGTATTTAAACAATGTCGAGAGCGCAGAGAGCATTAGCGAGCTCAAAGACACAATTCGATCGATTATTGCGCTAATTAATTCGCCGGCAGATGTTAGGTGACGAGAGACGAGTAATGAACTCGCACAAGTGTTTTCCATCATTTCCATCCGGAAAATAAAAGCTGAATATTGCAAAACCATAATAACCACTCTTGCTCAGTGCATTCCACAATCGCCCGATTTGTCACCAATTGAGTACTTATGGATTACATCGCAAATGGGAAATTAACCTCATTCTTTACATAATTAACAGAGATTTCGTTTTCAGTCAGACATTAATAATGTTATTATGCTATTACCGCAAATGCAGTAAGCAGCCCGATTTGTTCCTGCTTGAAATCGCGTGGTTCGTAAAATTTTAGCATTGGGCGACTTTCTCCCGGCTTCGATTATCTAAAATAAGCTCTTGTTTATCCGTTTAAGTCCCGGCGATCAGTCTAAGCATCGTTTATCTTTAAACACTCAAAAGTTTCGAGTGTGTCGAAGCACCTGTTCTGCAAGCGTGACTAAAAGTAAAAGCAGTCAGACACACCGTTGATTGATTCGTGCCGTTAGTCGGCATATCCACTCGGTCCGGTCCATCAATCATCAAGACCCCCAATAAGCCCGAACTGATACACAATGCTACAAAATATTTACGAGTGGCACCCTTCTAATTACAAGACCGATGAAGAGAAGATTGATCGCGACAATCGCACTACCAAAACATAATTAAAAGCTCGTCCAAGATAATGTCCGCTCATGTTATTGCGTAAGCGATTGTCTATTAAATCATCGGGAGAAAATAGAAATAAAGTGCCCATACGATGACCGATGGTGGGAAAAACTCGTATGGTGTATTCTCAGTGAGAGAGCGGACGTATGCTAATGGGCCACGCGAACCGGCACTCTGGACGAAAAACAACAAATATACTATATTTCAACATTAAATCCCATTCAAAGTTTTTTACAAACTTCTAACAATCCGAGACACTGACAACCAAAACACACAAAATTATTTGTTCAGGATACTAGAAGTAACGGTTCCTAATTCTTTGAAAGAGAAGATCTTAGAGTTTTTCAGAAACAATTTTTTTTTCAGATAATAGACCTTTAAATATCAATTTCTATTAAATATCAAAAGAATATCTACCTATGTTAAAAAGCTAAAGCTTTTAATTACTACTTAAAATTTGCAAAGAAAAATCAAGAACTCTTTTTGAACTCTTTTGGAGAGAGCTTACGTGTGTTCAACTCGTTAGGTACAATAATAGTGTATTATTATACGAGTTTTATAAAACGTTCTATTGTGACACGAATGGTTTTGGAGCACGACGAAGGAGTGTCACAATTAAGTCTTTCAAAACGAGTGTAATATACCATTTTTTCTACCTTCTATTTTTGTTGTTTGTTTTTGTTTACTTATCAAAATCTGTTCAAACTATTTCCTCTTAATTTTGTTAATTATTCGGGCTTTTTTTGAGTAAAAAAATGATGATCTGACAATTACTAGTTAGAACCTTAATCAAAAGATATAATTTTCTTTGAGTATAAAAAAGTTGTAAATCTATACCTTGACAATCCAAAAAAATAGGTATTACTCTGTGTAGATTTTGCAGAAAACAGAATCTTTCCGAAGGACCTTAGCTTTGAAAACAAATATATAAAATAATAATAATAATAATAATAATAATAATAATAATAATAATAATAATAATAATAATCATCTATTGTGACACGAATGGTTTTGGAGCAAGACGAAAGGGTGTCACAATTAAGTCTTTTAAAACGAGTGTAATATACTATTTTTTCTACTTTCTATTTTTGTTGTTTGTGTTTGTTTACTTTTCATAATGTGTTCAAACTATTTTCTCTTAATTTTGTTAATTATTCAGGCCTTTTTTTGACTAAAAAAATGGTGATCTGACAATTACTAGTTAGAGCCTTAATCAAAAAATTAAAATCTTTTTGACTATAAAAAAAACTGTAAATCTATACCTTGACAATACAAAAAAATAGGTGTTACTCTGTGTAGCGATTTTCTTAGATTTTGCAGAAAACAGAATCTTTTCGAAGGACCTTATGCTCTTAAAAAAATGGTGAACCCCCAATAATTATAGCTACGGCCTCAATAAATTTTCATGGCTTTTGAAATTATTTTGGCAACGGGTTGTTTTAAAGCGAACTTTTCGTAAAATTTTGTTGATGTTTGCAAAAAAAGAAGCATTGCGAAAAAATTGTGAGCTGACAATCACTTTAATAATAATAATAATAATAATAATAATAATGATAATAATAATAATAATAATAACAATAATAATAATAATAATAATAATAATAATAATAATAATAATAATAATAATCATAATAATAATAATAATAATAATAATAATAATAATAATAATAATAATAACAATAATAATAATAATAATAATAAAATGAACTAGACATTTTAAATAACTAGAACTATTTTAAATATTTTCTCCAAGTACATTTTTTAATGAATTTTGAGATTTTCGTTAGCTTTCCATATGAGCTAATTGCTTGTAGTTTTTGGGAATTGGGAGTTTTAATAATGAGCTGGGGCCCCCCACGACCGCACACCGGGGGTTAGCTCGGCGACCTCTGTCGGCCAACTAATCATCCAGCTAACTAACACAATTATTAATTTACATGAAAAAGTGGCCACGATGATAGGTTCGTTAAACGGGCTGTGGTTTTGTTTGTTTGAGAAATGCTCACACACGAGCGACTAGCCTGTCATAATCATATATTATGACTGTTAGGTAACACTGCATAAAATATCGAAAAAATATATGTTTAAATTGGTTCCCCAGTGCGTTTCGACTCTAAATTATCGTTGTCGAGGCCCTTAGCCCCCCTAATTTAATAAATTTGCCAGTAAAAGGATAATTTATCGCGCGACATCACCGTTTGGTAATCACTTTCCAAACTAAGCTTGTAATTCAAATTCTGTTTAATTATCTAACTAATGTGAGAATTAGATCATCTTTCACTCGGTTTTGGCGATGTAGCCGCGTTTTTTAGCAAGGAACCGTAGGCAAATATTTCAAAAATTTTTAAGTATAAATTAAAAAGCGTAATTACCGAGGTTGTGTTTGCTGCGTTCAGATAGGATCAGAAGTAACTATACATAAATTTATATATCCATAAAGATAATGCTAATCTTGAATTCTAATGAAGCAACAGCCACTCTAGCGACTTCTTAATATTTACAACAAATTTATTTACCTAATTGGTTTTTACTGTATTTTTTACTGTTCAATTTAATAATAAAAATAGTTTGCCTAATATGAAATATTTTAAGAGAAACACGTTGGGAAATAACTGATTTCACCACGTTTCTAGTACAAGATTTGACGTTTATGGGCAAAAAATCCTCAATTATTCTCCAAGTGCAGTTACACCTCAAAAGCTCGAGCTTTGCAGACTCAAAATTTGAATGTATATTGAGATTTTTTTTGTCATGTGTGTCGATTGCGCTTGGTGTTGGGTTTTCAGGAGTCAGTTGGGCTGTCCTTTCTCGCGATTTTGTCACATCTGTTGAATTTTTTCAAAGGTATTTCATTGTCATTGCCCATCAGGACTTGTTTATGAAGATTAAGTCTGGTTTTATTATTACTTCTGCTAGGAATAAACGGCCGGCATTACGATCTTTGAGTTTGAATCGGCCGATATAAACACTTTGAAGAGATATTTGTTATATAAAATTGCGCGTTAGGCAAATTGCCTTTCTGTTTTAATAGTTTTGGTCCGATTGAAGCTCGGTATTTTATACGTTTTCAAGTTTTCTAATCAATGTTTATTGCAAGACATAAAATAATATTCCATGTTTTACGAGTTGAATCACTGGAGATGTTTTAAGCAATCATCTCGGTATTGTTCGCTGGTCCATCATGTCTCCTCACACGCTCAAACAAAGAGAAGAAAAATGTGAAGGTTGTGATTAAACGCGTTGTTTGATGAATCCTCGTCGCACAATAGAGCCGCTGAATTCTAAACAGTTATTAAGAGAGGCTCCAAAACAAACCGTAAGATAAATAGCGTCGGTCGAAAAGCCAAACAATGAGTGACCGGTAATTACATCATTAGTCGCTGCCAAGACGGGCATTCCATGAATATTAAGCAGTTTGTGCATTTCTCGGATCAAATCCCGGTCAAAAATCGGCCAACACAACAAAGCGTGTAGCTCCGGCTCGCACTCGGATAATGCCACCATAAATTATATTATTACCTTGTCTGCCGTGTATAATATAAATTGATTGGAATTTCACAGCGAGCAAACCGGACTTTGCTCCAGAAAAATTCCTGCCGAAATCTACTGCAATTACCCTCCACAATACTCGGTGATTTCCCGAGCTTTCATTACCTCGCATTGTACGAAAAGTCTTTGTCGATCCGAAACAAAATGATAGCCTCCACGAACTTTCCCAATTCAACGCCGTTTCTAAAGCACGAGTTTTCTTCTTTCGGGACTCGAATGCAGTTTCATTGAGCAGCGACAACCCCGAAAGGATTAAATTCGAATCAAGAGAATATTAATTGGCATGTAATGGCTTTATGGCGACATTTGCCAACGACACGCATCACACACATTAAGAACAGACACGAAATTAATCCGTTTAAGCGAAATATAACAAGGGGGACGCGTACAAAAAATTTGTCATTTTTCAACATGACGTCAAATCACACGGCCACCCAAACCAAAACCTATACCTACCACCTTTATTAATGCAATCTGCTCTACGTATAATAAAAAATCTTTAGCCACATTATCTAAACAAATGTACATTAGAATGCCCAACTTTTTTTTATAAAAAACTAAAATATATACTAGTAAAGGTATAAATCTATCTGAATTTAAAATCATCCTGTATATTAATCATAAGTTGCTGAAATCACATAAGTCGATAATACAACTACGTACGTTTTTTATTTTTATAATTTGGTATTATTATTATTATTATTATTATTATTATTATTATTATTATTATTATTATTATTATTATTATTATTATTAATTTTTTATTCCGCTAGTTTTCTCTCTACTCTAATTTTGTTATTCTTTAAGACTGCGCTAAGTTCTGTGGTGTTTCTGTTTCTGTTTCTCAATTATCTATATCTCAAAAACTAACAGTCGCACAAAAATGAGCTTTTGCCGTTAAATATTCCGAATTCTTCGCTAAACATGTCAATTTTTTGAGAATTTTTTTGCAATTCTTATAATAAATATTAATTAATGAAAAATAAGGCGATCTTTGATAACTCTAATTTTTTGATAACATTATGGAATTATTGGGAATTTCTTACTACGAAAGCCGCAAAATTTTAATGTTTATTATTTGATGACTCAGTCAAACTTCGACTGAATTTCTTCGTCGAAAAGTCGAACTTTTTCCACACTATTTATTCATTAAGTTTAGTAAAAATTGTTTTCACGTATTTTTTTACAAAACTACACTAAGGCATTGTTTGTATTAGAATGACATCAGAAATAAGTGTTTAATACATTTTTGCAAAATAGTACCTATGTATTTTATTATGATTATCATTGTTATTATTATTTAGGAGTATATCGCCAAAATTCATGCCTTTTCTGCGAATTTACAAAACGGTAATATCAAGCTATTGTTCGATTTTTCCTTTTAATTTTTAAGACCAAAAATTTTGGTGGTGTAATGATATGTGTATTTTACTTTGCTACTTTTATATTTCTTTAATCTTTTTATGGACGTATAATTTATGTTACACTGCCGTTTATTTCTATTTTTAAAACATTTTCGGTGTTTTTTTTTTAATCTTTTGTAGTGAGTTTTCTGACTCAGAAAAGAGTCACTCAGAATTGGCAAACGTAACTAATTTGATTCAGAGGTCAGTTTGATATCGTCCTCTGATTTAATAAATAAATAACACAAAAACATATTTTTGAAAAAATATTTTTTTCTCGAATTTTTAAAATAAATAAAAAATGTTTTGTAGTTTTCTGATGCATTCCTTTAAATGTTTTTAATTCTGAACTCAGAAATCAGAATAATTAAGAAATCGCTATTTTTCTACAAAAATAAGAGATTGAATAAAGTTCAGCGAACCATTGAGACATTTTCATACAAAAAATGTTGTCCAACAGTCGTACCGCTAGACAAACTACACAATAAAGCATTGAACAAACTTCTATCTACTCCAATTTTTACACCACTGAACTGATAGTTTTGTTAATTTTGTTTCCGAAAATTCGCAAAATTATACACAAGTCAGAATGTAATTTGCGCGAGTACATAATTCTCTATTTATGAGTGGTTATTTGCCGTTGTTTGTTGCCTTCTTTTATCACAAATTACCCATTATCGAAAAAATACATTTTAGAAAAGTATTGTTTACTCGAATTTTTTTAAGGACTTTAGGTACTTATTATTTTTGATACAAATTTTTCAGCAATTTTCGATAGTTATATTACAATAACATGCACTTCTGTTTATATGAAAGATTTCAGTGTTACTACACTATGGTGTTGTGACAATTTCTAAATTACGAGCATTCTTAATTTGAACAAAATCGTCATAACTGCCAGTAGCAAAACTTTCGAATATTGAAAGAGAACATAACTTGAATAAAAAATTTCAAAATCGAGCTATTTTTCAAGAAATATATCTTTCCACTCGTTTGTAGACTTGTGTTACCTCATTAATTAATTATTTATATCACACATTATTTACTACTGCGAATTGTAACGAGTAAAATTTAGGCGAGTCTAGTGAGTGGTCTGGCGAAAACCCTTAAAGTGTTATAAATAGTTTTAGCAAACAAAAATATTGTTAATTGAGCAATAGTTTTTTTGCATTATTTTGTTCGACAAATTGCAGGAGAATCTTGCTTGAGCCTTTCACACTAGCAATATTTATTGTTGGACGTCGCTGGAAACAATTCCTGCATTGGTCAAGTCGCAATAAGGAAATGCAAATTTGTAAAAGTCAAAGGTGTCGCAATGAATCAGAGTTTTGAGTGATCGTTGATTCCTGCTTGGGATCGTGTTGAATTTTGGCGTAGTCGTCGCTCGCCTTTAAACTTTTGGTTTCTTCTCTCGGCATTTCACATTCATTGGCTAACAAGTGTCTCTTCGCATCCATAAAGAGTGAAATTAATGCCGGTCCTGGGCCCGTTAATGTCTCTAATCTGATGCGCCCGGCAGTAAACGGTCGCGGAATCTCGCAACTATTAATTCCTGCGACCGGCTCGTATATTACCCGGACACAATGACTCCGGACCCTCCAGCTTGAATTTTTGACTCCGATGATCGCTAATTGCGATTCATCCTGGACTTGTACTCGTGTTGCGATACATCGGCCACTGTGATATGTGGCTGTGTAAGTGGACAGGCGTTCGCAGGAACACGGCCCAGGTGACAATTGACAAACCTTTGCTCGTTCCTGCTGCGGTATGCGCTCGGATTTTTACACTCGCATAATGGAAATTGCATGTGAACAATTATTTTGTTCCGGAGATGGAGCATCGAGAGGAACTCTAATGGGAAGCACAATACATTAGTATTGACTCCACGAGTGACAAATGCACACCGCTCCGATACACAAAGCTGCTTTTTTACGATTCAACCAAGAAAGAATTTCCGTGTTCTCGCCTAGAGCTTTGCCCAAGTGCATTCAATCGTTAATCATGGAATACGGTCCGAGTCCGTTTCGAGTGTTGTTTGTTCAGCTAGAATAGTTGAGGTCGCATTTCGGCTCAGTGGTGAATAATACGAGTAATAGCCGATAAAAGGGGACTTATGATGGATTGTTACCGTTTTTTGGCGACTCGATGAGCCGAAAGCTCCGAAATTGACTTACTATTGCTGAAACTTTATTGCTTTTGTTGCCGCTTCATTATCTTGTAAATAATGCGCCTACCAATTACAGTAATTATGTAATAAAGAAGCCAGATTCCAATTCGGTGGTGCTTTGAGTAGCCCGACCCCAATAAACGCTTGCGAAACAATTTAAGTAAGTTCAAAAAGCCAGGTATTTACAACCATATACCTCTAGCATCCGGTAAAATACCACAAATCTCAATTTGAAATTTATTAACATCATAAAATAATAAATATAGATGCCTCCTTCGCGTAAAAAACACGTGTCTGCCCACTTTAATTAATTTCAAAGGTTTAAAGTAATTATTTCTAGAAACATTTAAAGGTTGCGATTCCTTTCCCAGGAAGCCGCAAGAAAGTGTTGAAAGTATCAAAAATGAAATTAATCGATTCCTGGATTTTTTATAGTGACTTTCGGCAATAATTTTGGAAGTGTCACATCGAGCGATTTTTCAAAGAGGGGAAACATTTGTAAACATATAACCGTATTTGGTATTATATCACAGCTTTCACTGTGTACTACTAAGATGGACGGTAATATTAAATTAGAATTAATAAATAATGAGTACGACAATGATAAATGTGCCTGAAATGCTGAAAAAGAAACTGACACAGATATACAAAATCGATTAATTTGTAATTGAATTTCGGGTCATTTTTACAGTGAAAGGATCATTTTGCCAACTACACGACATAAAAATGCACCAATTAACCCACCACACGAAATTATCATTACTTTCGTTCGAAGGATCGGCATTATTTTGTGAAAAATGTGAGGGGTGGGTGATGCATTTTTGAGGCGAAGTGGCTTTATTTATGAATGGTGTGAATCGATGATTCGTTGTCGTCTCGGTCAAGCAATTTATTTGTATAATTTATGGGAGCACGTCGGAAAATGGCCATTCGGTGCGCTCGCTCGTAAAAATTGTTTTTTGTGTGTAGGAGTAATAAAACCGCGCCGACCACCCGACGGGCGAAAAAGCTCAAAGAAAATAATCATCACCTGAATAGTAAAATATGCCGATTTATTTGAATAGTGTCGGGTATATTTTGCTAACTTCAATAATAGCCGAAAGTTCCAAGTAATTCCGTAATTAATTATAGAGGCACGTAAGAACAGAACCGCGGTGTTCTGTTTATTCTGTATTTGCGGCAGGGGAGATATGGAGGAGGCGCTCTTTATAACTTGACGGTGTTTGTTTCTGTTTAGGCAAATCTCTTCGTTCCTTTTGATTTTCCATCAGCAGCTCCATTTACTGAATAGTTCCCTGGTCTGGTTCAATACGAAACCAGAGTTTCATTACCCGACTTACTTGCGATTGGTTGCCGGATTCTTCTCTTATCTCAGACTTATTTACATGCGAGCTCCGGGGCTTTACCCAAACCGAAAGAATTTCTCCTTCTTTTAGTAATGAGTTTTAAAGGGGGCTCACCTGTGCCACAGGATGCCCGGGCCCCACAATGCCCTTCACCGTACACAGATGGGTACACAATGCCAAGATTGTTGATGGAATAATAGAGCAGTCTGAATAAATAGAGGGGTTGCGAACAATAAATATTCTTTCGAGACTATTGTAGCGTGATCGAACGCAAAGCCACTGTCTTTTACGGGGTTACAAACAACAATCGGATGGGACTGGGATGACCCAGAAACGACAGCGCCTTTAAACGAGTTACTTAGAAGCGAATAAGCGAATACATAAAGCTGAATTGTCAAATCGCTCTAGTTAATTACTTGTTGGCCTGAGCCGAATTCGGTAGCCGTTGAGAATAATAGGCCGGACATTTATAACAGCGTTAGCGCGTTGGTTTGTCGCCCCAGGTCTGGGCGTAAGCAGTCGTTCAGCATGACTTGCAGATGGTTTAGGGCTAATCGGCCTGCTGCTACCGTAAAGCACGGGCTCCAGTGGGTGACTCGAGCAGAGCGAGTGACTCGCAGGATTCATAAATCATCCTTGCAACAGTTAACGAGCGACGGATACGAGATGTTTGACACCGAAATTCATTCATCTTTTCGAGACCGTGGTACCAGCGCGCGATTTTTTCCAAACAATAGAGAAGACGATCCGGTGTCGCAGGACAATGGATCGAATCGTTAAATATTCCGCGGCACGTCCGATTTTGCGAGGGGAAAAGCTCGATAAAAATAACAATAGCGGAGAGTTTTGCGACCAGACGCAGATGCGAGGTCAAGATTACGGAACGGCACAATGCTCACGTCACGAGCTGATTAATTAGACGAGTACCAGATGATCGAGTTTAGGTGGTACTGGGACACGGACGAGCTTTAATTGGACGTAATTGAGCAAGAGATGGATGGCTGGGACAAGATGCTTTCCAGATAATTATTCGGTTATCTTACAATCAGCAAAATGAATACAGAATTTTAAAACATACAAAAGTCGTATTCTTCTAAACCTCCATCCTATACCTAGATCTTCCTACGTAAATTAACTTTTCAATCTTAGAAATCAAGAAAAAAGCAACAATTTTTGTATTCAAATCAATTTTTTCTTATTAGTATTCGCTTATTCGAGTAATGGCGATCACAACAGCTTACAATGTGCTCCTATTAATTGAAATCTCAGCTGGTACTTGCTTTTATTCGCTTAAGTTTTCGCTCTAGTGCTGCTTGTGAGAAGATTTTGTTTATTAAACCAAAACTTCTCCTATAATTTTTTGTGGTTTTTAAAAAGTATTAATATTTTGATTTTTAATATAGTGCACTTAGCCAAACCACGTAGCAATATTTAGATCTACAAAAAGTTAGCTCACTACAGTGAAACCTCCTTTAATAGGAATCTCTGAATAGCGGACAAACCCTACATTAAAATTTCCATCTCCTATTAGTGGACACCTCCCCACAACGGACAATCAAAAGTTTCCCATCGGTGTACGTTGTTGAGAAATCTCTCAACTGTACTGTATTTGTTTTAAATCTTGTTTCTCCAAGAAAAGATTTGAGCTCAGGGTGTTAAATAAAGTATGAATAAATTGTTCAATACAGTGAAACCTCCTTTAATGTACATTTCTGAATAGCGGACACCTCTTCACAACGGACATTTTTGTAGGAACGTAACAAAACCTATATTAAAATTTCCATCTCCCATTAGTAGACACCTCCCCACAACGGACAATTAAAAGTTTCTCATCGGTGTCCGTTGTTGAGAGATTTTACTGTATTTGTTTTAAATCTTGTTTCTCCAAGAAAAGATTTAAGCTCGGGGTGTTAAATAAAGTTTGAATAAGTTGTATTGAAACTACAGTTTATCTATTTTTTCCAAGACAAGGTCAACTGAATCGTTTTTAAAAACCTAAGTGTGGACTTATTGACAATTTCTTGACTGTTTGACTGATTTTATTAACATGTTTGGTGCTAATTGCAAAATACAAACGTCGTGGTAGTTGAGAACGTGATCGGAAGAAGTGTAGCCTGCACACGAAAATTCGTCAACATCATTGAGCTTAATAGAAGAGATTTCAGAACAATGATTTTGAATGATTTCAAAAAGAGGAAACTTTTAAAAGTTTTTTTGAAACTCTTCTCCATCGAAGAGTTAAAGACAGTTAGACAAAAATATAAGCAGCATATTGTTCGCTTCCAGCGCTCGCTCGTGGTAATCGCTTAGTCGCTGATGGCACGATTCGCTCGCTGAGCTTTGGGTTTTTGTGGTTCGGGGTCATGGAAGTGGCGAAGTTGCAGCTGCGAAGCTTTCAGCGTTGTGCAAAAATTGTTGGCGCTTTCCCGCCTTCATCATCCGGAAGAAGTTAAAAGATCGAGTTCGAAGGCCACGTAAAAAGGCCGTACCTCCGTCGGTTGAATGACAGACAGTTCGTTGATGAGTTGTGTGATGTTAAAAATGCGTCGTGATGGTTGCATGTGTATCGTGTTGGTCTTAGCTGATGAGGAGGCTTTACATGCGTGTCGCATTTTTGCGTCGTATTTCAGTATCGCGGGCCGAGGGGCGCTCTTGAGGTATACATCCAAGCTCGTCGTATGTTATTATAATACGACTCCAGCAAGGCAAGTACAACTGGTATGAATTATCGCATGGTAGAATTAACATAGCTCCAGCAGACAAAGACAGTTTTTTGTCGTCTTCGCTGGTGGCTATCTATCAAGCGATGCTTTCGCACCGGGAAAACGAGCGGCGATTTTGTTGGCGTTTTTTATATCGCGGCCTAAGTGCCGGAGTTTGTGGCTAGAAGTGTCCGATTATGGGGATTCACACTCCTAATAAATTACCGGAGATTTATTGGTACTGTCATAGCGAGCTGAGGTTATGAAACACTGTTTATCTGTTTCTCGGCTCTTCTTTTTTTATTATTAATTCCCGACCTAAGCGTACACAATCTGTAATTTATACCGAGGCCTGATGCCGCAACCACATATTATACTATTTTTTCCGAGGCCCGAATTATCCAAGATTCGCTCGGACGCCGATAAGTAATTGAATCTACTGGACGAAACACCCAGGAGAGAAAAATTACCACTTATATAGACACACTATATTCTTCATGATTCAATGAACAATTTCGCAATACGAATACAATACAAATATAACCGGCCACAATCACTTGAATTACAACAAGCTGAAGTTTCCACCTGTATCGACTTACAATTATAGGTTTTAATAAATCATTGAAACCGGACAGATAACACTATAATAACCCAACAAATGACCTCTGTGGTCGACCAGAACTTAACCCAACTGCCGCATTGTTTGTGCCCTCGAAAACTCACATTTTTTATGCAAACTATCCAATTACAAAGCTTTGAACACATTCACACATTACATTTGTCGCAATCAGCAGCAGAATATGTAAATTACTAGTTTGTTCTAACAACAAAAAATTAATGATTCTCCAAATAAGGCTACGACTGCTTCTAAATTTATTTCAAATTTATTTTATGTGGTTGCTCCATGGCGTTTTGAGCACCTAGATCAAAAATTAGAAAAATGAGAAATGTGGAAAGAGCCGTAGCTGATGAGCCAAGCTATTTTTGGACAATTTCAGACTATAAAAATTATTTATATTTATTTATAGCTTTTTAAATCATTGAACGAGATAAAAGTTTCTCATCTGCAAATGATACTTTACACTCAATGCGTGAAGTTTTATCTGATTGATATCTTTTTGGTCAGCTAAAAATAAATTAAAAAAAATTGTATACGGATTTTGATTAACTAATTCTATTGTCTGAACAATTAAAAAAAAACTCAAGATTTACAACCAAGTTATATAATTTTAATTCTTGGTGATATTGCCTTTGAAAACTATAATAAAAGTAAAACCTTTTCCTTGATGCTAATTTGGCATATACAGGTTGATCAAAAATCGACGTATTAACTCCATGAGTAATATCAAAGTACAAACAGTAAAAAATCCTCTGTACATATTATTAAAGTTATTGAAAAATAAGGAATTTTAAATACATAAAATAATATGTAGCAGTGTGGCAACTCCTATTCTTACAATAATTTGTGATCGCAAAATGAATTTTTTGGAGACCTTAGTAACGGCTTTCTACGAAATAATACACAGAGTGGTTACATCTACAAATATGGATTTTTCTATAGATTTTATTTTTTTTAAACTGCTATAGACTGATAGTTAATTTAAAAACGTTTATTCATTATTATGTTATTTAGTATGTAAATATGAAAAGAAAACATAAGAAGTTAATAAAGTTAATAAAATATGTTGGGCTCTAGATTTTTTAAAATATGACTAGGAATTTTTTTCAAGGTTTTTTTCTGTAATTTACACTTGATTCTTAACAAAGTATACCGACCACTAAGTTGGTGTGCCAATTTTTTTAGCGTACTACGTAGAGATATAAAATAAAATCAGTGAAATAGGTACATCAAAAATATTTTTTGACTTACTTTCTTTTTTTCTTCAAGTATATTATTATTATTATTATTATTATTATTATTATTATTATTATTATTATTATTATTATTATTATTATTATTATTATTATTATTAAATTTGTAGCAGAAATATTAAAGTAACAAACATCCAATTACATTTTACAAATGACGAGTACATCTTTTATAGTTGAATGTATTTTTCAAAATAATTAAACTTAGGTGCTACCTCTGTTTCCAAGATGATATACACTTATTGCTACCCAAACTGCACTGTTATTATTGAGTTCTAAAAAGGTACGTATAAATTTATTCAAAATTAGGTAATATATTTATAAATAAATAAAAAAAATATTTTGTAATCATAGAAAATACGCCACATCACAGCAGGAATAAGAATGAAGGTAAGGAGAACCTTTAAGGTCAGTTCACGTCTGTACACACTACCATAGCTTACCAATTAAATGGTATATTAACTTAAATAAATTCGACAAAATCCTGAGAAAAAAAATTATTTTGTCTGACTACTGCATATTTTTACCTTATTTTTTAATTTTCTTTTTCTTTCCTTTCTTTATTTAAAAATTAAGTGTGATTCACGACTTAAAGTTAAATTTGAATTCAAAACATTAGCAACGGCAACACATTTTTAGTTCATTTTATTATGAAATTATTGTCAAATAAAGAAATTAAAAAATTGTTTTTTCATAAATTCTTTCATATTTTCATGTTTCTGTAGGTGTGCAAATTTATACATGTGTCACACGTGAACACGTGTGCCTAATTTATTTACCCAATTTTTTTAAATAAACCGAAATGGAAATTCCATTTAATGGGTGTTCGCGGTTTTCCATGTGACACCGTGTGACAAATGGGAGCACTTGTCAGGAAATATGATTGGTTTCGTCCAACTAGCTCGAGTCGGTTTAAAAATAGTGAAGGCGAAATTAAAAACTGCCGTATGCTTATCGATTGGTTTGGGGTCCCTTCGGGCTAATAAGCCTAATCAAGTCATGTATTGTGGGTCTGTCCTCATCCCCAACCTTTGTCCATTATTCTCTTCGAGTTAACTAAGTTTGTAAGTTCGCGCCGTCGAGACAATGGAGCAATCAATAGGGTAATGAGAGGACAGTATATCAAATTATCGGTGCGGTCTGGTCCATCGAGGCGCCAAGACGCCCGTCTAATGGATGCGGCCCCTTTGTCGCCGCCGTGCAGTGCACCTGGAGCAGTCTGGCGAAGAAGAGGTCCGTCGGAAGTCCGCTGCGGCCTACCTGGGAATGCTATATGTCCCCCCACCGGGCCATTCTTACCTTCATGAGTGTGTGATCAGTGTAAGAAGCGAGGTCTTCGGGAGAGCACGCGACTCGTACAGACGCTGCCCATGAATGGAACCAAGGGATGAGCTAGTGGTTGTGACAGTGACACCCCACGGGATTATTGGGATTAGCCGAATGTGTGACAGTGCGGGATTTTGGGTGCAGTGAACCAGCATGGAACCACTCTGAGCCAATCAACAGGTAAGCTGACTTAGTGTAAACATATGTCACGTGCTTTCCAATGACATCTGCTCCAAGTGGTTGTGACGCAACGATCGGACAGACAATACCAGGAAAGTAAAAGCTCGCCTGACGCCGAACCGGGAAAAGCTCGGGAAAATACCCGCGGTTCCGATCCTTTCCGAGAATTCCTCCGAGCAGATACACGGTTCTAGTTTTTTTGTAAATTACTTTCTCTAATAAAGAATTTTATTAGTAAGGAGTTTCACTTTTATGTTTTTCCAAAAAAACTACTGATAATTGAATTAAATGTTCAAAATTTTCTCTTTAGAAATTGATATATTTTAACAGCAAAAATCGATTTGACCAAGCCAGGAGAAGAATGTTTTCTAATCCTCCTAGCAAAATTTTTGAAATGCTAACAACATTTTTCCAATTTAAACACAATGTCCAAGAATGCATTCAATTTAAATTTCCATTAGAGACCTTCCCTGGAAACTTAAAAAATCTCATTCTTCATTTTTTGGCATTTAGGAAGCTTTGGGAAAATACCGAGGAAAGTTTAAAACTAAATAACTTTACTTTCCTTATTTATCAATTTTTTAAAAATTTTAAAGCAAAACAAGACTATAAGATTGTCATAATAATCTATTTAATTTATGTGTTTACAGAAATCTTTAATATTTTGTCAAAACCCAAGAGCTTTAAAAAACAATAAGGATCATCAAAAGATCGCTCTTTTGAGCCTTTTTCTCTGATTTAGCAACGTTTTTGACTGCAAAGTAAAAGACGACAACTGTTTAATTATTTTCTTTATTTTTTTAAAATACAGTAACGCGGTTAAACGTTTCTTCTTTTACAGTAACTTAATTATTAGATATAATTAATATAATTATTAATAATTAATTTGGTTCAAAGTTACTAACTCAATTCTAAATCTAAATTGAGGTTATTTTAAGAACCTAAACCTTAACTTTCAGTATCAACTTTTTAATAAGAGTCTACAAAAATTTTTAGTACATAACATTCAAAATTTCAGTTTTTTAAATGAGTAAATGGCGCAGTAACTTAATATTGGTTCAAAGTTATTACAATTTATTCTTGACCTAAACGAAAATTTTTTCAACACTGCTGAGTTTATTTTAAGGAACCTAACATGGCATTTTAATATTTGTAAATAGAACTGCTCGAAACATAAGGATTTACAATACATAATATTTACTTCATTTTTGAGTTCTGAATTTTTTTACTTCAGTGAAAGATCACAAGAATCTTAGTCGATATCTTAGAAATATGAATTGTGATAATATATTTTTTTTATTGAATTTAAAGTTAGAACATGAGTCAGCTTATGACACAGTAAGGTATTGATTTCACGAGAGCATAACTTGCGACTTGACTGAATTTAGGAACCTATTTAGACGTTAAAAATTGAGCTTTTTTCTGTTTTTTTTTGAATACAAATAGTTTATTTGTCTCATTTTGAACAGAGCTTAACACCAAAATATTTTGATGTTGATGTCTTAATATTTACACATAGGAAACCAAACTGGGATAATTTTTTTTTTGTAAAACTGAAAGCAACGTTTCTTACCGCATTTTCCTTATACTTTTAAATTAATATTTCGAGTCAACAATTGGGATTGTGGTTTTATTTTTTCAATTTGAATAAAATGATTGTTGGGCACAATTTTTGTAAACACTTCTCCGAAATTTCCCACACCGCTGATCATAAAATACTGTTGTTCTGGGTATAAATCTTCGAAAATCTCCGTTTACACGGCAGACCAATTCCCCTTAACCGTCATGAGTCACGCAATTGGGATAATACGAAAATCACAAAAGAAATTACTCGTAATTAGGCTGTTCTCCGAAGTGCTCTTATTCGCGCCAAATCGTATATTACTCCTGGCAGCAAGTCCACCATAACTCTTGCACAAATAATAGCCCCCATCTCGTATATTTATCAATCCATAAAGCTGTCGCGATTACATCAAAGCAATCACAAATTCGTAAAGTTTGACAAAACGATGATTTAGCGTCGTCCACCTGCTCTTCCGTTTCAGCTCGGCCCACTTACAGCATCCGGTGCCACAATCGAGCTTTGTCTTTGCCTATTTCAGGCGCTGAAACCTCATCGTTCCAGATTTTCTCCCATTACGAAAAATCGAAATAATTGCTTCAATCAACTTTTCATACATTAACGTACGAGCAATTTCGAAAGTGCGCCTCCGGCTCTTATTATTATACATCAGCGCCGACTTTTACAAAGAAACAAGATAGTAAATGCCTTACAATGCAGCAATCAATTATTCCACACATATTTAGATTTTTTTAATCGTTTACAGTTATGTAACAGTAAGCGTATGTGATTTATAAGAATTTCACAATTGGATAATCGGACAATACGATTCTTTCCTCAAATTCATTTCGGCTCCTTGTACACAAATCGATTGTTGCCCGCAGTCCCATCCATCATAGTGGAACAACATTTTAATTGTAAGAAGCTTCGTTAAGATGCGAGGAGATAATCCGAGGAATTAATTGATATGTTATAACTGTACTCGAATTGAACTCCGAAGAACGTTTCACAATTTTTAACCAATTATGTGGAAATAAACATAATATTTTAATATTTATCCTATAATTTACGACGGAGCATTTTCATCTGTAAATGCTAGGATTGCTTCGGTTCTGACCTCAGGCGCGAATTTAGGAGCTCGAAACGCTTCGGAATTATTTTAGTAGCTATTGAATCACTTGGGAAAGTATCGCATTTATCAAATTACTTAAATTGAGAGGAAATAACACGAGGGACATGATGACGAGAAACGTTTAGGCAGGCCGGTAGTTAAAGTATTTTCTCAGGTATAAAACTGAAATCGAGATGAATTTATTTTTATTGCCTCAAATCAATTTTCCATCGAGGTTTACGATTTTGTAATCGGTTTCAATCTAATTCGTTTTTATCACATATTTATTTTTGTTGATCATTCTCTCTCTGCAGAGGTGTTAGTGGTAAGTCAATGCCCAGTTGACAGTGACTTTATTACTCACTGATTTTTTTAACCAGAAACCTGAACAGTGCTTATTTATTCCGAACAGTATATACTGTGTCTCAAAATTGGCGAAGTCCGAGTTCAGAGCGTTGTAGAAAATCACTTCTGTAGTTCAAATATACTTAGAAAAATACACATTGGTTTGAAGATCATCCTTTGTACAGCGTTTTCTTCAAATGCAGACTATGGAACACAATTTCTCAAAAAATTAGCTCCGAATTGATTCTAATGAATATTATAAACGCAATAAAAAACTTGATCTTAGCATTTTTTTCAACACAAGTACTTTATTATGACTCCGAAATCTAGTCTTCAGTTTTGAGACCTGAACTTAAGTTTAAAAATTGATGAGTGGAGCTTTTTCATCGATACCTCAAGTTAAAACCTAAGTACATATTTTAAAGATATGTTGCATCTTAATCTCGTCTTGAAATCAGTGCCAAGACCAAGACAAGACTTTTTTCAATTAAGAAGAGACCAAAAGACAAACCTTCACTTTTATTACACACTAGGTGCCCAGAACCGTCGCTTCTGTATCGAAAAATGAGGAACAAAGAGTAAAGAATTAGGAATTAAAAATAAAAAATAAGAAAGTTAGAAATGACCGATACAAAAATTGATTTTCTTCAAAAAAAAATTGTTGATAAATTACCTATTATATATAATTATATATAAATGATAAATAACCTATTTATACTACTTTTTGGTATGTCTTATTTACATATCGTCAAAATAACGTAACGTCTGGTTTAAAAATCTTGGTCTTGCTAAATCTTTATAACACAAGACCAAGAACAAGACCACATAGCTCAAGACTCTTTGATAGTTCCTAAGGTAAGGCTATGTTTTAATGTCATCCTGCTAAACTGCAACTGGAATTCCAAAATTTCATCAGGAACTATCCAAACAATACCGAGCTTTGAGAGCTTTTCACTATAATCTGAACTGAAGAGTTAGGAATTTTCTTTGATTTAAACCTCCATTTACCGTTGAAAAGCCTTGTAACTTTTGAAAAAATAGAAAATTTTGGGATCAAGCTTAACATTTTTGTGGCAAAATGCACTTTAGCGAAGAAACTACTCGGATAATCTGTTTTAGTGCAATCAGGCTTATCAGTTATTGAAGGATGAATTGTCACAAATAAGCTCGCAGTTCTTTTGGTGCCATCGATGAAAGTGATGATGACAATCTTTATTTGTGAATTTTGATACTGAATTTATTAATCTATTTGTAAAATTAGCATTTATCTTGTATTTTGCTAGAAATTCCGCTCGGTGTTTTCCTAATTTTGTTTAATTAAATTCTCCATTCTGAATCTTGTTTTTTTCGTTTAATTCTCCGAAAGTTGTAATATTTTTGGTTCATAATTTTGGTTCCAAGTCTTTTTTTTATAAAAACAAGGATTCTTTTATTGTGTGACATGACTTTTATTGAGCTTCCAAAAATTAGTTTATCTATCGGTTTTTTTTTCTCTGAGCACATTTCGTTTGCAGATGAAAATGAAGAGACACAACTTGAATTTTGGTAAAATTTGAAAAAGTTTCTACATTCTAATGCTTCCTTTGACGGAACAGAGCTATAAATCATCGCCCGAGAAATTTTGTGCTTGCAATGAATTAGAATTTTCGCAATATCAAGCCT
Source organism: Tribolium castaneum (assembly GCF_031307605.1). Lineage (NCBI taxonomy): Eukaryota > Metazoa > Arthropoda > Insecta > Coleoptera > Tenebrionidae > Tribolium > Tribolium castaneum. The sequence goes on along the minus strand of NC_087402.1, from coordinate 4,943,714 downwards.
AATAAAATTGAAATAAAAATCTTTGTCGATTGGTTGGTGAGTTTTTTTTATTTTGAAGCCTTGGTGACTAACGTATTTTAGTCCGAAAACGTCTTTATTCACGTAGTTATAGTTTATTTAGTACTATATTTTTTAAATTTTTTTAAAAGCCATTTTGTAGATATTATTTCTAAGTTACATTGAGTTTTGAAACGACGTTGATATCTTTTCAAATGACTTAGTTATAGCCACAATTCTTTTACATTGAAAGGCCATAACCTAGCCTTAAATTATCATTGCATTGGGAATTTTCTTGAATCAGTTTCTTGAGATTTAGGGTCTGAAAGCCTAGCAGCTTTTGGTCTTGGGACCAGAATCACTTTCAAATTTCTGAGAAATCTTTGAACTTATTCTTTAGTTTGGTCTACCTAATGAACCTTCTTTATGACCTTATTTAAAAAAAATGAGTTATGTATCTGCAATTTGCGGACGCGAAAAATTCGACTGTGACTTGGAATTGTTTCCATTGTCTTTTGACTTTTGGCATTGCACCTTCTAACTCCGTGTGTTGGCCCCCTGCGGTTCGTTTCTTCGGCCCAATTAGCCTCGCCCGTTGAACCCTCCGTCACGTTTTCGGTGTAGAACCTCGTGAGAATGAACATAATGAAAACGCAATCAAAGGCCGCGATCAGTGTAGCTGTCCTTTCTGACGGGCGCGAGATGAGCGTGTGTACGTATGACGTGTGCCCCAGACGGACCCAGCGGGTCGTGGGGTCACACCACTTGGTCAGCACCATCATCGGGAGGTGGTGGATGCGATGACCAAGGCCAAGGTCACCCGGAAGAGTGGACAGTGACGTCACAGAGGTCAGGTTGCCGATCAGGTGTATACCTAACGGTCGCTGCATCATGACAGGTAGGAGGCTGAACAATCACGCATCACACACGCCGACTCGATTCGGTCACGTCCACCTGTTTCGGTAATGATGTTGGTTTTTCGGGGATTCACACGGGATGCGGATAATGAGCAGGACGATTTGCTCGCCCGAAGCCCGGAATCCAGAGGCGGATGAAAGTGTGCGTGCGTGTGTGTGCGAGAGGAGTTATGTCGTGGAACTGTCATTTTGTTTGATTAGTTGTTGTGAGATGAAAGGAAATTAGAAATTTACATTTTGTTCGCTCTTTTTACGCTGCGATTGGAAATTACTTTCATTTTTCCTTTACATAACGATTTTTAGTCGCGTTTTATAGCCCAAGATTGGACTCAAATGCGAGCAAATCCAACAAAAACGCAATTGCACAGTAAAACGTAATTAAAAGCTTCCAGCTTCAGCTAAGCAAAACTGTAACAAAGTCCAAGTAAATGAGAATAGTTATTACGCAAAAACGTAATTCCAATTTAGTTTTATTTAAATTATTCAAACCCAAAACTAAAAACCGGCGGAAACACTTGTCAAGGCTTAAGTACTTCTACGTCGTTTAATTATTACTTTATTCTTTTCTTGGCCTAGCGTTGACGTGCGCCTGTCTTCATGGATCGCTATTTTAATGCATGAAATATTTTCCAGGGTTTAGAATTTTCTAAGTTATTTTCTTGCGTCTAGACTAGGTTTCGCAGTTTCAGTTTGCAGTTTTAGAAGTACAACAAGTAACAACAAATATTTGGAAGTTTTTTAGATGGGAGCTTAAATCTAGACGAGCTTTTGAAAAATATTTTACGCTTGAGCTTGTGCTAAGTTAGAGACTTAAAGTACTTAAAAATTTCTTTAGTGAGGTTTTATGTTCAGTAATCTTGCAGGCCTTCTAGGCTCTAGAATTGTCCGCTAGCAAAAAGTACTTGCGGTTTCGCAGTTTTAGATCAGAATTGAATGTTTTGCAAGATTTGGATTTGAATGCGATTAGAATCGCTTGATTTGATCCTTTTGTAAACCGGTCAGAAGTGGTAGAAAGTGCGAGTTGTGTTAGCGCAGGTGAATACTTGGTAATTAAGAGCACATTGTGCGTTTCACCGATCCTGTTGGCAAGTGCATATACCAGTTTACATTAATTCCCGAGGTAAACACACGGTACAACATACTCGGCGGCAAAAACCGCAAAAACGCACATCCGCTCGCATTCTGCAGCAGCAGCAGCAATCCTTGCAGCTCAACCGATCAAAAAACAATAGAACAGTCCTGAGAGGAAATCTGCGAAGCTAAGCAGCACCGGTATCATACATAATGTATTTAGTAACGTGGCTCTTTAGAGAAGAATTGCATCAGGTCAGACCGGAACAGTGAGATTATTGGATTGCCATCCAATCGGCGGATCGTGACGAGAATGTACCAGACTTACCTTGCCCTTAGCTTGCTGCCGGTGTGCACAGCTAATAAACGCTCCTCGCTATCGGATTTAGCCATCTGCACGTCGCACCGCGTCTGCCTCTAATCCATTACTCACTACTCAATTTTATCAATTTCCTAAATCTACCACGAATATCTTTATAATTCGCCCAAAACGAAAAACTCCAAACAATATGCAATGCAACTTCCTATAATTACACAGCTACGAGTACGCGGAGAGAATCCAATTTCTCTTTCGCCTCGGCGGAAAAAGAGCACCGAATCGCAAAAATTACATTCAAGTGAGAATATACTGCGTACCACACGCTCTTTAATCTCAGTAATGTATGTAATTCTTGGCGGAGCAACGCGCGTATTTTACACACTTATTGCGGTCTTCCGTGAAAGTAACAGAGCCGCTCTTTCAAAATAATCCCCAGATAAATTATTAGATTATTGCATGGACTAGTACCGGACACGCATACGAGACTTTCAACAAGTGCAACAATGGAAACACCGATGCTGGAATCGATAAATCACTCATAATTGTACACGAGACGCTCTAGCCAGCGTGTCCTAGAAATCGGGCCATTCGCAGGACAAGAATCAATAAATATGCATTTCTGGACCTACTTGTACCATGTTTTGATGAGAAAATTGTCGTCGTGACCACAAATTTTGTTTTTTTTTGCTTCACTATCACACCATTTGATCATCAGTTTTATGCTTGTTATCTAATTAATTAATTAAATGTGTGCTTTTAAGTTGAATCCAGATTCGAGTCATTGGCACCGAGGCCGCCAGAATCAATGAGCATATTAATTTTCGAAACAAAGCAGTTGAAAAAATCGCTGAATTATTATGTTGTATTATTAGCATCTTTCAAGCAATAGGAAACGTTTAAAGTTTTTCTCTACAGAGTTACCGCTATAGAGCTGCAGTAACGGCTTGATTATACGGATGGATTTTTCTTTTGTCGGGTTATAGGTTGTTTGTAGTTGCATACGCAATAAATATTAGTAAAATCAAAGACGAAATGCTTTCGCTCGTGAATCTTTTTGCCATCTGTCTTGGCCACAAAGTAAACTCTTTGAGTGAAAAATCGATTTTGGTGGCGAACAAAGTGCAACAGTGTGATGCAGCAAGTGCTTTATTCAAAATGCAGCGCTGTTATTGTCAGGTGGAGCAACTACAAAGCCAGTCATTGTTATCTTTTAATGAACATTTTTTTCCTGAATGTATTCGAGGGTTAGCAATGACCCTCCACAAACGACGCAGAAATGTTTGTTTTTCTCGTTTTTTGTATTCCTAACCTTTACTCTCATCGTTCAATAACGAGAATAACAAGTAATTAATATAAAGCGAGGGTTTCGACTTGATTAGTTTAGATAATTAATTATGCGCGCAACGGGACTTGATTAAATGTTGTTCTCGTATCGATAAAATTTTTTGTCCGCATTTTAACTGTTTTTCGGTTGATAATAACCCTAATTATGCATTGTTATTCAGCACCTGTACCAACAAACCTGACATTTCAGCAGCGATATTACGAAAAGCAGTGGTCCGCGAGCGGCGCCTTGGGGCACCCGCTGCCCACTGCCAATTTCGTCAGACTGCTGGATCGCCGAAGGCCCGAATCGATTCCTCTTTCTAATCACGAAAAAAATTCCGATCGATTTTCATTTAGCAAATGGCCTCATATATGTCCAAACGGCATCGGTATTAGATAATTTTAAATTTATGTGGACCGGTTCGAGTAAAAAAGCCATCAAACAAAGTTATCAAACAAAAACAACCTACTTGCCGGGAGAACTCAATAAAGTAGGGTCTTTTTAAAAGGCCAGTCTGACCCCTGCGTTCATTAATTATTGATGCGATTGTGTGCAATGAATAAGTAAGGTGCATTATAAAACCTGGAAAGCGAATCGACCACTCGGAGGCCTCCTGCAGCATGCAGGACACGGAACCCGGACGAAATCGAACCGGAATTGTTACAAGATCAGATTACGAGGGTTTGGCCAAATTTCGATGATTTAGGCGCACGTGAACGATAAATAACGCAGGGGATGGGGCGAATTATCCCGCCAAATTGAAAGAAATCCACGCTAAAAAACCTGGCACTTTTAGGCTGCGAACCGCTTTAGGGTTGTGCGTCCACGTGAGCGACGAGCATGAGGCAAATTGCTCGACCTCACGCATTCCTCACGATAATTCCATCGTGCATACGACTAAAATTACTTTTCCATTAAAACGAAATTTATATAAATTTAAGACGCTCATCAAGTGGGTTACGGCCTAACTAGGATGGTCAGAGCGATGATTAATGATGCAGGAAGCGACCTCCACACATAAACCGTTTAATTGTTTCTGTTGTCTTGACTCGAACTGGGCCACCTTACATCACACGAAATCTCCTCTTCAGTTGCCTCACTTTCATTTCTAACAATCCAAACAGCTACTTTTACCGGACACTCGGCACCTGAGGACATCTAAGACCACATGGTCGAGGGACGAAACAATAATTTAATCTCTCGGCTTTTAATGGATAGAAAGCGGAGTCGTTTTATGTATAGCAAAAATCGCCAACCGACAACAAATTTAATTATTCAGTGTTTAACGACGGCAGAAAAACACTAATTCCAACTCGTCATACATTTTAAATTTAGTTGCATGATGCTTTGCGCGGCGGATCTGAATTATTCAATTTTTGAAACGGTTCGAACGCAACTTTGCGCTATTTCAACTCAACTGCATCATTATCACATGCACAAAAATCAACATTTTTGACACACAGAAAGCTTGCTGATTTACTCAGCTTTCAAACATGGTTCCGATGCAGAAACAGTATCCAGGTTTTTCCATTCAAAAAATATAGATTGGATTGTCCACTGAGTAATTCTAAGTAGAATCGTTTTAAACTCATAGGGATTTTTCACGCACAAAATGCCTGTCTTGAAGGGCAAAAAGGCTTCCACGTTGAGTTTTACGTTCAGTTTTTACGAAGGTGAGAAAAAGATTATTTAATTATCTTTGTGGGTTGGTTAGGAGCTAAATATATCTAAATTTAGGATAAAACTTTACTGGTAGTCCTGAAAATTTGCAAGCCAACGATCTGTCTCTAAATTAATAATCCTGTCGATGTTTGGTGACTGGACCATAGATGGGTTGGTGTTAATCTACGATTTTGTATTTATTGTGCTGCTTATCTAAATCTTTCACATAAAATACACATATAAAATAAAAAATTCGCAAAGATATCAAACCATTATCACAATGTAAATCCACAACTCAAAAATTTCCAATTTTATCAACTTAATTGAAAAGAATAAATACTGAAGTATGTAGGTACGCTATTTGTAGATCGATTGACTACAAATCTACAGTCATCAAACAGTGAAATAAGTAAAATGTTATTTCTTGGAATATTTGCGGGATTATCAAAAAATAAACAAAAGCTTTAATGATTGTCCAAAAAGTACAAACAGTTGTTATCAATAAAGTGACACTTGAAAAATGTTTTTACATTAATATGTGCACGTCGGTAGAGTGAATTCGCGTCAGGAAAAGGTGTCATTGCCCCAATTCTCTCAGCTTCTTGGAGCTTCTGGTCGAGTCAGTGTCCTCTTGTTTTTATTTATGGAGTGATCGTCCGGCGCCACTTGGCACATTTAATTAGATCAGCGTAAAAATCCCTTTTATACCTCGCTTATCCCCGATAAATAAATCGCAATCAGAGGCGCTCCAAGGCCGGAATAAGGCGGGAATGTCTGTCAAAGAGTGCAGAGAGTTTTTTCTCGTGCACTTCCAGACACTGAGCAATGCAATCATACGATTCTAATCAAAGGCGATCCCTCGAGATCGCAGCTTTGTGGCTGAATCAGATGAGATGTGTTTCTTCCATTAGCGACTAATTCGCTATTATAAGGAAATGTGTTTGTTATTTGGCCGGGGCCCCCTTTCGCGATCCCATTTCCGCTCTCTGGATATTTAATTTCGATCCGTCGAACAATCAAGCGACGTTAAAAAACCGTGTCTACAGCGATTGGGGAAAAAATGAGGAAATGACAATTACGGGACGTATTATCGAAAGATAGGCACTCCCTGTAGGCACTTTCTGCAATAATGATTGTCAACAATTTTATCGAAAGATTTAGTTTTCTCTGTAATTCGGGCTGTGGGTACACAGAAGTAAGCCAAACAAACGCGAGTGATAACATTATGGTAGAGAAAAACCATCCCTGCTTCCACGCCGCGTTTCTCATCCCATCATTCTTTCTGTTGCAGAAGTGGGCGGTTTTGAAGAGGGAGTTCCCCGATGTCATGTCCCGGTAAGTCATAATCTAATAGCTTTAAAAGCGGCGAATTTCGAGGCCGTAAAAGTGACCATTACCGTTTCGGAATTTTATTTCTCGGGCTATATTCGAGAAACCGGCACAGGTAAGTGCTTTGATTGTTATTGCTCGATGCTTCTTCGATTCGACATTAGTCCCGTTTCAACGCGCTAATGAGAATGGACAGAGCTTTCGCCCATAAACATCCGCCTCTTCGGATGACCCACAACATCGCGGATCTCCAACAAAGTAAACAAAACGAACGAAAAAGTCCCATATTTATGTAATATTGTCATTTGTTATTAGAGACACTTCAGATAATTACTTTATCGCTGAAGTGACTTATGAAATGGAGGAAACGGTTTCTGATGCATTTGCGAACTGATAAAGTACTATTGTTATGTAACACTGCTATTGATACCAATTTTCGGCAAGGTTTATGACCCGTTGTTGTAACAGGAAATGAAATCGTCAAAAAGTAATTTGTCCAATTAAAAATTAGTTTCTCTTGTATTTTCATAACGTAGCATTATCTTATTATCCTTTTTAGAACAAGGTTCAGATTACATTGTCAATAATTTACTTATTCAAGGCGCAAATTACGATAATAATGCAATTTTTTCATAAGTAGATTAAAACTAAAACAGAATCTTTTCTGTTGGACTAATTAACAATTTTGTTAACTTTAAATAATCTTTTTGTAATAACTGTAGGTAGGTATGTTTATAGTTTTTGCAAAATGGTAAAACGTCGTGACAATTTCTATTTCTTAATACAGTTAGGTATTTTTTTATGAAGGTGTTGACAGGTGTGAACTAGAGCTTTTTAAATCAATCCTCCAAAAATATCTAAACAATATTTTTGATTCATGAAACAGCGTCTCTATCGAAAACCTTATAGATAAAAATAAAAGGAATAAATGGAGTGCCCACTTAATGACTAATATCAGAAATTGTGTTAACAAATAATAATGATTTTAACTTCGTCAGATGATCAACAATCGAATAAAAAATAGCTATACTTCTAAATAACGATGACCAATTACCAATTTGGCCATCATTTATTTTTTTCAAAACGCTACGAATTTGGTAGGAGATACGAAAAAGTGTAGAGAACAAATTTTTTTTTCAAAAAAGTTTTTCAAACTATATTGTACTGGGTGAGGCAACCTTATGGCGCATCCAAAAAAATCGCGACTTCTAATAAAATGAAAGTTTTGAAATTTTACACACCAGCCTGTACGTACATTGGATACAGACCATTTTCGATTTTTTTAAATTTTTTGTCAATAAATAAAGTGGTAACAGTTTTAACTAGAAAGTTTTTAGACTAAGTGAATCCTTACCTGCTAGCCCATCGAACTAGGGTGTCAATTATTATAACTTTTACATGGTTGATTAAATAACCTTTTTTATTCAGACGCAAACCAAACGCGTGATTTATTAGAAGTGCCTTTAATTCAAAATCCGATTGGAATTTTATTTCGCTAAATTCGTAAACAATTATCTGAAGTGAAAACGCGTAGTTTAGTATAAAATTCAGAATTTGACTTTTTGGTCAAAAATTACTTTTTTTAAATTCAATTATTATCTTTATCTCTATGTGTATTATAATTTAATTATTATCTTTATCTGTAAGTGAAAAATTATCAAAAAATTAGTGGAGATACCTTGTGATGATCGTCCAGTCAGCCGTGTAAAATGCATTTTTTTTAATTAACCAGGTTGTCTCATCTGGTATCTTCAACCGTTCTCCCAGCACTCAACCAAAAACGAAACGAATCCGTCGCATAAGGGCTTTAGGGGTCTAAAGTGTTAAAGATGGAGATATGATCCGAACTGTTTGTAGAATTTTATTTCTCTTCGTCTTTTTTTATTGTATCTTTAACCGTAAACGGCGCATTTTGAAAAATAGTGTACAGAGCGAAATTTTTTATTTTAAATATTTTTTTCTCGTTTTTTGGTTTTTCTCAGTTTAGAATCTGCTGCTCAATGTTCCAAGCAATCCAAAAATCCACTTTTTTCGAATTCCGGTCGAATTTTTTCGTGTCAAAGTGGATTTTTGTGCATGTAGTGTTGTAAATAGTTGCCAGTTGCATCTCCGGTTGTCACCGCCGTCACCTGCGCGTTTTTTCCGGCCTCTGCATCCGTCTCTTGACATTTCTTAAGTTATCGCCTTGTGATAGTGTGTCCCGCGTTATGCTCTGCGTTAATTAGGCCCGCGTCATGCTCATCAATTACTCGCTGACAGTCGGCAGCGCTCTTGTCGACCTTTCAAAAAGCAATTTGTTTCGTGTATGTTCGTCTCGAAAGTGCAAAAAGCGGGGGGCCTCTCCGGTAATCTTTATCAGTTAGCGTTGAGTTATCGTCTGTCAAATGAGCACCACCATCCCGAATTTCGAATTTCAATTTGAGTGCTTGGAGGAGCGCTCGCCGGGTCGATGCAGGAGTTATGCGCGGGATTGTTAGAACAAAACGATGTAAAACAAGCCGGAAGTGGTCCTCGGGGACCCATAGGGCGGCTGCGGCCGCTGCGAAATACGACTGTTCCGGGAACGGAACTCGCGGAGAAATGATGCACGCTGGGACGGCAATTTTTAAATAATTGACTCGAGTCCGGCGGAAAATGAATTACAGATCCGAGCCCTCGTAATGTACGCGATCTTAGGTTTATGGAAGATGCAGGAGGAGTCTGCCGGGATGCCTCCTGTCAAATTCCGGGACCTGCTTTGCAACGAGCCATGCATTATGGACGAGGAAAAGGCGAGGATAATAAACCACCGACGCGGATACAGATCGATTCTTAACCGACGATTATTGCCAAAAGCTGAAATATTGACACTGGTTTGATTCACTACGGACAGAGTTTTACTCACGAACTACTTACATAACTAATAGAAGCTCTTGGCAGACTCTCTGCACTGCGTCACTGCTTAGCGGCCTGCACTTAATAACTAAACATCATTCATTTTTCCAACATTTGACAACTTTTAAAAATAATAAGCCCGGAGCCAGCGACTTCACCTTCTTGTTGAAACTTTGATTAGGTTTCAGACAAACCGAGGAAAATTTGAAAATTATGATGTGTCGCAGCTCTGGCCACATCTGGCCCCCTTTTCAGAACATTTCAAAAACCAAAATTAAAAATTAGGTAGAGGAAAATCGGATTAGATGACACACTTAAACTTTCCTGATCTTAGCATTCGCTACAGAAGGGTATTTTTTCGGAAAAATCTTCATACAACTCGCCACTTTTACAAAAAATAAGATCGATACCGGTTCCAGTGCATTTTTTTCTGAGTACAATTTAGTTTTTGCCCGGTATTTTGAAATTTTTTATGTAGAAAATACGTTTAGTTCAAAGATGTTCTCTCTAATCAAACTTCTAAATTACCAATTACAACAAAATATTCAATCTCCAAAGCATTTTAAAATTAAATAAAGAGTAAAATTGAATTTTCAAGGGGATCAAAATCCCATGACTATTTCTTTGTTTCTTTCTTTGTTATACTTTGGGTAAAGCGGTATTATTGAGTTATAACTAAAAATTTTATTTCTCTAAAAAATTCGAAACAGTATAGAGATTCTAATATATTTAATGTCAAACAGTGCAATTTCTAAAAAACTTTTGCAAATAGGTTTGCAAAAAACACTTTTCTTACTTTTGATTTTATCAGATATCTCCACATGATGATTGTAACTTAACCACGTAATTAATAGAAAAAAATGTTTTTTTAAAAGACTAGAGACTTCTCATTTCCAGAAAAGTAAATAATCCTGGAGATTGTACGCCTCCTATTTTTTTAAATCAAAAAATTACTTATGGTACCATGGTAGTACCTTATCAGAAAAATTAATAGCAACAAACTACATTTGAAAAAAAATCAATAGAAATATAAAATAAATAATTGTTACGTTAGAATTTTGAGTATATATAAGCTGTTTCAAAGCTAGAAAAGTTAGTTGTTAAAAGTTATTCATGCACTTCAAAACATTAATAGCTAATGTAATTTAAAGTTTTAATGGGACATCTAATCATCAATGAGTATTTTACAGTTTTATCAACCGTATTTAAAAAAATAATTTTGTAAAATGCGACGTTGGCATTCTATAGTTTTGAAACTGTAAATACATATCTGTCTCCCAAACAAAATGTTTAAATTAATGTTGGTTACAAACAAATTTTTTGAATAAAACGCATTTTTTGATCGTTTTTTGACCAGACATAGCATTTTTTTGTAAATTGTGCTTCTGGTTATACCAGTTCGGACACCACAAGGAAGAAATGCCCTAACTTCAGAAAAAAATAAATATTATTATAAGTGCTTACAGAAATAATACTTTCTCACAGAGAGAGGTATAATAAGACGCTATTGCAGACAAGACGATTGTCAAAAAATACTTTCCGAAATAAGCAAAAAACAACTGTGGGTAGGTACTTCTGTACTTCGCTGTTAATAATTTGCAGTTTAAAACACTGCAGTTGTAGAAGAAACATTGTTTATATTACGTCCGCAAAGCTGTTTTTTGAGCTTTCGAATGTATTTTTCATCTTGACCTAAAGCTCTCGATAAAAAACCTTTGTTTTGTCCGTTTAATATAAAAATAACTACTTCCATCTTAGTATAATACTCAAAATTTTCATTTTAAAAAAGACATTTTTGCTAGATCTTCTTTTTTTTCTTGAGTAATAGAGCTCAACCACGTCAGTAGGTAGGTAGATAAGGAGCTATGATCTCGTCTGAATCATTATTAGACGGAGAGACTTCAGTTATTTCAGTTGCAAACGAAGTTTAAATCTACTTCTTCTGTGAGATTTAGCATTTTTGTAAAAACATGAAAGTCCAAAAATGTAACTTTAATTTGCATGATTAACAGACAGACAGCTTGTGCTTGAGTGAAATGAGTGCACCAAAGTTTATTTTCTTGACTTTGTGGTGTATAAACGTTCGAGTGGGTTTGATTTGAATGTCTGAATGACAGTGATGTGGTGAGCTTTCGTCCGGCAAGTGAGCTTTCGTGTATTGTTTTTTTCGCAGTTGTGTTAATGATCGGTGGGGTCAATTAGGGTTGTTTTGGTCGATTATCCGGCGGTCCGTCGGTCACGGTCCTTGCACCGTGAAGAGATGCGCTCAGTAATTAGAGCCGTGTGCCATGATGGGGCACCGCGGCCTCGAGATATGATGAGTTCGGAAAAAGGACGATCTTGTGCACACCAGGCGCTGCCCGTTGCCCTTTGATCTCGACATAAAGAGATATAACCATTAGGTTTTCATCATGCTATGCGGCCGGTAGTGTGGCGGCCGCTGGTCCGTTTGTGTGCTCTCAGGGATTAAGGAAATATAAGTGGTAGGAGTCTGCTCGTTCATTATGAATTAATGTCCGACCTTTCACATCAAACGCGAATGTTCATTTCTGCAATGGACTGCTTTCGTTCGCTCGCTGTTGTTGTTGTTTCTCTATCGCTTCAAAGAACGCATAAAGAAAATTTCGCCGGACGGGGATTGAGTCCTCAAACGGCCAACAAAGAGATAACGTTGCGTGTAAATGTAAAACAATCCGGTGGGCCGTAATAGAGATAGCCAACAGTTCGCTGATACACTCCGCAACACAACTACCGAATAAATACGGGAGATACAATCGTCTAGAAAGAACATGCTCGCAGATTGCATCGGCTCTACTTCATTAACACTAAACCGATTTTTGACCCAAAGCCAAGCCCGAACGACGATTTATTCCGCCAAACAGTTAACTTGTACGGTGTCAAACACCAACCAACCAGATTAATCAAAACCGCCATCCTGTGGACACTTTATCATAATACCCCCGAAATTCGATACCAGGTCCTCCAGATTAACGACCAGATTATATCGCACCGCCAAAATTCGAATTATTATTTATACCCCGCGTCTCCCCGGAGTTTTCCGGTGGAGATTGGTTCCGTTCCGGGCCGCATCTGCCGAATCAAACTTTAACAATTCCATTGTGGACTGGTTTTTCTCGCTCTCTCATTTGAATCGCTCTTAAAAATGCCTCGTCTACAGGCCTTGTAAGTTTTAAATTACAGCACAATTGCACGAGATTGGTGAATACATCTGCATAAGTTAGCGGCCCGATCGACGGCCGATATCATTGTCGCATGCCGTTTTTGCTCGTTATTTTTTCCGATGAACGGGTTTCGACTAATGAATATTTCTCCGGGACCGAGACAAATGGCCGCACTCGGCTTAAATAATCGCCGTCTGGGTGTCTGCAGGACACCGGAATGCCGCAGGAACAGAAATTTTCGAACCTAATCGATTTTTGTTCGAGCTAATCAACGCGCTCAGGACAAGTCTATTAGATCAAATTTCTGTTGCGTGACGAGTGGGAAAACGCCCACGTGTGAAATCATTTTTCAAATGCTGATTCAAATTTATGGAGATGGCGGGCTGGTTAATTTAAAGAAATGTATAATTTTGCATATTTTTACCGACCGGGCGGAGTGTGGATGCGTGAAAACTGTCACGGACTATTTCACATACATTCCATCACACTTGAAAAATTGATTTTAATTAAGGCGGTTTCACGATGAATAGACGCACAAACATTATCTGCTTGTAAACTAAAAGCGCTCGAAATGAACAGCGAATCGCATGTTCTCTATTCTAAAAATTGATTTATATTGAAACAGATTTTTGTTCTAAATTATTTCCTAGTAAACGACCTCTGGTCCAAATCAAAAGATTAAAAGTGGTCTTTTTGCATTCATTTTTGAGATTAGATAGATACCTTTGTCTCTTTTCTGGGGGAGAAAAAGTACAAAACAAGATAGATTGTTTGGTTTTCTTTATTAAAACACAGTTTCGGTGGTAAAGTTAAAGAAAACAACGATTATGTGAAAATCTTTAGTGATCTGTCGAAGTTTAACTAATTTAATTATCGAAAAGAAGCTGAAGTTTATTGATTAAGCGTAAGTAATTACAGAAGATTTGTACTTAATTTTTGTGCCATTTTTTCTGTGGTCTAAACTAAACTATTGAAAAAACCTGGTCGCAGACGCAAAGAATGTGCGATTTTTCATTTGCAAACGCCTTGTAATGTTCCCTCTTTTTGTAAACTCGCATTAAGCGTCGGCAATAAAGATGTCCATATCGCAATCTCCCCGTCGACGACTGAAAATAAACCAATTTTAAGTGCGCGACCGCAAAATACCTCATATAAAACCGAAACAACCACCACTGTTTATTAAAAGCCGTGTATATGAATTATGTTTCCCGCATTGTGAACGCGTTGTATTTTTATCCGGCGAGAGAGGAGCTTTTAACAGCTCGCGCCGGATTCATATTTAGTATTTATGGGCCTTGTAGCCACTTAGTGCGGTTCCGAACAGCTGAAAGTGTCGAAGGATCCTGAAAATTAGACGCAGCCGGGAAATCCGTTGTCTGAAAATCCGACACTAAACCTTTCAGTCGCCGTGTTTCGAACTAAATCGACTGAAATAATTAACGCTTTCGCCGAGGAGCATCAACCAATTATAAGCGACGAAAGCTGAAATGGATACACCGAGAAATTTTTCAGGGGCATTGTCTAACAACCGATGGGAAAATACTAATCGAAGTAACGGTGTTTCGGAAAAAAAATATAAATTATTATGTTCGAGGCGATTGCATTAACACCGGATTTACATAATTGGATGGCCGGTTAAAGCAAGGATTAGTTAAACGAAAGTTGGGTATTAATAATAACTAACTGTAAACTCATCAGTCATGAGAGGGTTCCTAAAATAATTGTTGTTTAAACAGGAAAAAGGGTTTAAATGCCCCCTTTTTGCAGATTTATGTGTTATTTTCGTTGGAAAGAATAAAAAATCTTTCACTATATTTAGAAAATCTATTTTTATCTTATCGCAGTTGTTTAAGTTGTAAGTGTTAACAAATAAAATTGAATAAACATTCTGCGATCGTGTCGCAATTTCGAGCCGTCCATGAATGATATTTCAAATAAAAAAGTCCAAACGTAAAACTGAAAGTTCATTCATATGGCAATCCTGAATCAGTGCCAGCAACTGCACAAAACGAGCAAGAACCCGCGACAATGATGAGGGGATTACCAAAGTATGCGTCGAAAATATCTCGAAAATTCCTCAAGCGGATTGTTAGCGTCGTAATTAAAATTCGAGCGATTATTTTCGTGTAGGTTTATTTAATATTTGAAGCGAGCGCCTGTGTCCTTTGAGTCGAACTAAAAATTCATGTTTCCGACCGACAAGTTAATGAAGTTAGGACATTTTACATAAAAAAGGAAAAAGTCTTTTATGAAGCCTTTGGTTCTGGCCGAAAGCAAAAGTGTTACATTAACGGGGAACCGGAGGATGATTATAAAAACATTAAAATCCATGCCGGCCCGACGAACTCATTGCTATGCAAGACCGACATCCTCGTACAGCACAAAAGGAAACTCACAAAGGGATGCTTTAACGACATACGGAGGGACACACGGGAGCGACAAAAATTGATTCGAGAGAATTTTGACGAGGCAGCTCGGCACTAAACACATCTGATAACTAATGATAAGACCCGAGGCGTGATAAGCAGCCCCCTCTAGAAATTGTTGCTAAAACTGAGACTGCTTTGCAGTTTTCAGAATATTACCTATTACGGAATTAAAATTCCGATAACTTAAGAATTGGATTTTTCCAGGCATTTTTGCGGTCAAATTATGTTGGGAACGTTTAATCTAAGGCTGTAATAAAATAGCTAAATTGGTGAAACCTTTTAAAAATTTTGTAACATTTAATTTGGTCTTTGTGTTATCTGGAACTCCCGTTATAGTTTACGTCCGAATAAAGCAAACCGCGAAACATTCTTTCAAAAGAATTACAATAAATTTTCAGTCCCAGCCGTCCCAAGCTTGTTAATCGTCCTAATCTAATTAGAAATTCAAATGAGGCCGGTTTACAACAACACAAATAGCTAATTAGCTTATCAGTGAAAAAAGTGTCGCGTTCCGGTGGGGTTGTTTTTCGGGGTGTGTGTGTGTTATAAATAATCTGGCTGAATCAAATGCAGCCGAACTTTTTCCATCATTGTGAGTTGGCAAATTCGAAAAGGGCGCTTTGTGAGCTAAATCTATCCGTCAGAAAACAGCGGTATTATGTGACCTGTAGTGTATTTTCGCTCGGGCCTTTATTCCTTTATCTCGCCTTTCAGTCGAGCTTTCAGAAACTTTTGCATTTGTTCGGGACGTTCATTAACGCGGCATCAATGCAGCGGAAAACGGAAAACTGTAGCGCCTTTTTCCTATAATTAAAATATTGTCAGAGGGAATAATTCAGGAGGTCAGCGATTGTCGCAGCGTCTCCTGGGACGGGGCGACATTGTGGTGCGATGAATAATTCAGCGATTATTTATGTAAAAAGGGCATTGATACAGCAGGAATTACGACGATCACCGTGAATGAGGGAAGCGAGATAGGGCTGTCTGTCAGGATGATTTATGCGAAACCCATTTCAGAACCGATACTCGTTTACCGCGCGCTTATAAAAGGACCCGGAACTGATAGCCGACGCCGGATTAAAGACGACGAGCCGGAAACACACAATTCCTGCAACTTTTCGACGTTTGCGAGCAAAAATTAGCCCCCAAGAGCTTAGCGGCGTAATGGCCCTGCCCGGAGCACTAAAGTATAGATTGGCTAACTTTGTAATGTCTTATCTCATTCAGACAGATCGTAAAACTCGCTTAATGGATGATATTTTCCACGGTATGGACCAACAACTTTGTAACACGTAAACCGCTCCAAATCTCCTTATTTTAGACAGAGTCCGATGGGAGCGGACGGCTCAGGAAGTGCTAATGTTGCCTAAGACACCTACTAATAAAAGTATGCTTAAGGTGCCGTTATTTTTTTTATACAACCGTGATGTTTTAAGACTACTAAAACAGACACATTAACTTTTTTAATGAGCTAATCTAATTTAGTTTATGTTTATAGAGCGGCCACGAATTCATATTTAATAACGCCGACAGAAATAGGCGAGATCAGATGCAACACTCCAAATTTAATTGAACAGATTTATAAGTCACCAACATTTCGCTACAAGTTTCAAATTTTTAAAAATAAAATTATTAAAATGACACATGGTCGCCACTTAAAAAATAATAAATATATCGAGAATTCGGTTTTATTTATGGCTTTTATTTATTTTATGTTTTAACAAAATTATCCGAACTGACCTCTGAAAAAAATTATTAATATTATACCTACTATACCTGATTTTTGTAGAATTTGTTGAAAAAATTATTGATAATAGATTCCGGATCTTAGGTTTTTTGACTAGTATATTTTCAGTTATGATACTTAGAGAAAATAAATTACAATTTTAATAATAATAATAATAATAATTGCTTTTTATTGTGGCAAATAGGCCGAGGTCCAGGTTACATCCACCTGGACCTCGGACATCCTCTGCTCCATCACTTAACCCTAAGAAGCTTTTTGAGCTTTCTTGTTTTTTTTGAGGTACTAGGTACGTAATATTGTTTATTTCTTCTAGTTGGTGATGTAATTTTTTTGTTTGTTAATTTCTTTTTTATTTAACGTTAGTACTATTTAAATTTATTATTTCTTTCAATAATAAATCGATTCTTGTTAAAAATTAAACTAAATCGAACCAAATAAGCAAAAATTTGCAAATTTAAGAATTTATTCTTCTGATTTGTATTTACGTGTGTGTACCCAAATTTTTTAAATCGTGGAACCAACTTGTAGCAAGTTAAGCCTGTTAAAAGCCTCTTGTTAATCTTTTATGTATTGTTTTAATAGTAAGAATAAAGAGAAGAAATAGTTTTTTGGCGTATTTTTATTTTGAACTCAAAGACCAAAAATGGAGAATATCCGAAAAAATTGTCTTCACTGGTTGTTTGTGCGCCCACTAAAAATAAAAAAGTCGGCGCTTATGACTTGAAATGCATTTTTCATGAAATAATTGACAGTGACTTAAAAAACTGAAAAGTGCTCTGAAAAAAATTATCTAATGATCTAAGACAACTGGAGACGAGACAATGCATGAAATCCTGAGAGAAGAAAATTTGGAAAGAGCTCCAGGAATGCATTACTGGAAAAAGCTTCTTTAGTAATCATAATACATGTTTATTAGACCCTCCCAATTTTTTTGGTGGGAACGGGGAGTGCAGATTCTGTTGGAGTTTGGCATTCCTTTGGTCATTAAAGCGCATTTTGTGGAATTCTTTTGGGAATTAAAGCGTCCGAAAAACATTTGGGGAGACTGGTCGAGTGATGTTGTTTATATAGCATTAGATAAAATCGTCAATTCCTGCGGTTTTCTCGTCGACTCCATCTGGTCGGATAATAACCCACATTGTGCGATTTCCTTTGCAGCTTTCCGGTATAGTCTGTTTTAATTAAATAGTGCTCGGAATGTGTTTCTCGCGGAATAAAATAAAACCACGTCCCTGTTAATGAGATAAAATCCCCATTAATTTCTGCATTTAGTCTTGCGGACGACACAATGAATATATAGCATCCTCGAGCGTGATTGTAGCTCCTGTGCAGCATCCCTAATTGGATGAAGAAATAATTATTCTCGTTCTCGTTTAGACGAGTGAATAATCATCCCGACGGCGGCGGTCGAATTCGGCAGGAAAACAAACATTCCGAGAGGAAATTAAGTAGCAGCGATGCTCGACTCTACCGAATAATAAACAACTGTCGAGTGGATTTAAATTTGTTGACGGTGTGAGTTATGACAACGTGTCAGTCAATCATTCGTGCATTTGCGCGATTTTTCAGTTTCGCTTTCGAGATGTTTCAGTTTCAGGATCGGTGGCTTGTGACCGGACTTGTTCTAGAACTGTCGATTGTAATCACAACTACCTGTTTGGTGTAGAAAGCTAACGATTAGTTAACTAACAGTCCGGAATATTTTCACATAATTAAAAATATCATTAAGCCTCAAAGTCCTTTAATAAATATCAAAACTCGTTATTATGCTAATTTATCATTTCGAACAACTTTATTAATACAAAGTGACTTTTGTCATAAACATTCCGCGTTTTTTCCAAAAAATCACAGCTGGATTTTTTTTAATTAGGCTGGATCTCTTCGGTCAGCACCCTGCATCTGTGCGTGGAATTTCTAATTAGAAACCATGAATATGTGCAAGCAATTAGCACAATTACATAACCGCACGAGCGAATTACATGATGTATACAAGGAGCGATCTGAAATAAAATTGGATGTGGTTTCGAGTGACATTTTTCCGGCCCACGCATTGTCATTGAGGCGATAATAAATCGCCTATATGTTTCTATTAACGTCGAAATTTCGCACGAGGGGGTGAACTTTTAAAGCCGCAGCCGATGTCATTCGGAAGACGGATCACCGGAGTTTTATTGTCTCCGATTCAATGGAGACGTGCCTCCAATCTATCATACTAATAACGCCTAATTTCGCCGGGATTAATAGTCCGGATCGGACAATAATGAATTTTCTTTACAAAATCGATTTAATGATTGGTAGCTAGTCACTTGGTGGTTCCACAATGGCTTTACGCAAGTCGCTTCAAAAGCTCTGCCACCACTTAAAACCCAGGAGAGAGCCTCTTCAAGCCGCGCTCGCCTCTCCAACCAAAATAATGCAGGCTGCAGTCCTGTTGGAGTGTCTTCCTAATCACGAAAAAACACAATAACCGCCCTTGCCGACTCTAATTAAAATTTCACAATCGGATTTTCTTTTCTCGTATGGTAAAAGGATCGCGCCGCATTCCATTGCAGGAAATGTACTCTGATGGTAATTAATTGAAACGAGTACATTATTATGCAATCTCATTTATTGCATTAAGCAAATGGGCTCCGACTAATATTTCCATTAAAACCAATGGAAATTATTGACAGGTGAAATAAATAAAACACAATGCCAACAACCAGTTCTGGACGACTGTTCAGGCGAGCATCAGCGCACTGAAACATTTTTTCAGAACTTGTTTTGATTGAAAATAGGAAGCAATTTCTTAATTAAAAGAACTTCTATCATCCATTAAGGTAGGGATTGCAGAAAGTGTTTCTTTATTTTACTATTAAAGTACCAAAAAACGGTGTTTTCAAAAACTGAAAAAAATTGTCCAAATGGTTGATGATCACAGATAAAATTTTATACTCCTTTAATCGCTGGATTATAATTAAGCATGTCGAAAAATGTTGACAAATAGCTGAAACCAACCGGTCTTCTGGGGTACTTGAACCGTGTGGCAGCTGCCTCGTAAAATCGTGTCAACTTTATACTAATTACTTAATTTTTAATTAATTTTTTTCGATTCAAGTTATAAACAACAGCTTCGTCTCATCTTTATCCGTTAATTGTTCGCGAGCATAAATTTCCATAAATAAGCAATAAATATTAAAATTTGTGAATAATTTAAACACCTGCTACCGCTAACAAGTCTTTTTACAATTTTTCAAAATGGAAAAAAAATGTTGGCAGTTGTAAGACTTAAAGTCCAATTAAGCCCGAACCTCATAAACCAGATAATGCTTGCTGGAGTCTCGACTCGAGAACTAATTTTCTTTTATTCGTGCGAGATCATAACGCCAAAGATGCTGAGTTTCCGCGTAATCCTCGGGATTAAATCGGAATAAAGGCCGGACACTGATATTAGACCAGGGGCGTGCTGCCTGCGGCTTTTTATTC
Organism: Tribolium castaneum; assembly: GCF_031307605.1. Lineage (NCBI taxonomy): Eukaryota > Metazoa > Arthropoda > Insecta > Coleoptera > Tenebrionidae > Tribolium > Tribolium castaneum. The sequence continues at coordinate 4,923,395 of NC_087402.1, read as the reverse complement.
AATTTTTAACCGTCTATCGGAAGACGGATCAAGGTTTCGCCGCGGCTTTTTGGCGAGCATTTCCATATGTGCGGCGTGTTATTGTTCCAAATTTGTAAGGCTTTCCGTTAGGATTAAGTAATCGATAATGCGCCGCCTCTGCATCGAATATGGCGCGAGGAGTTCAATAAAGCCCCCGGAAGGTGTCGAAGCGAACAAAGATGCGGATTACTGATATTACGTTCGTGTGTAATTGTGGTCCTTCAATGGAGCTTCGAGAGGGATAAGCGAGTACACAGTGTGTAATCCTGCTTGGCTTTGTCGCCTCAAACTCCATTACAAGACACCTACTGATCCCGCAAGCACACATTGGAATATCGGGGATTAAGGGAGATTTGTTTAGGGAGAGCGAAATTATTAACGAAAATATGTGCTCGACACGGCGGGGCCAAAACAACTCCAGCGATCGAAATTTGCTTATTTTTTGGGAGCGTAATTGGGAACGAATCCCCATTTCTTTATTTGAGTCGATCTCGGTCCTTTCTCTTAATGAGTTGTCTTATTTGTCTCCCGCTGCCATTATTCTTAATTAAGGCAGGCGTTTCAGCTTGTCCTCGTGATAAATTTCAAATTTGATTAAAAGTCACGCTCGTATCCTCTTTGTAAATCAAAATCTTGTAAACCGTATTCGTGAGGGCTGTCGGTCGATTAGTCGTCGTCGAATTCCCGCGCGTTATTTTTACCCGTCCCGAAAATATGCATCATGCAAACAAAACAATGAAAATAGGACACGGGAGACATCAATCCTGTTGCTAAATCCGGGAATAGTTGTGCCAGTCGTCCCATTCATAACTTCCTGTCTCAATGGCACCCACGCATTTTTTCCTCCCGATGTCCACTTGACATTTTTCACTGCCAAGAAAACTCTAATACCGACTTTTTATTCTTCGCCATGCCCTCGCGCTAAGAAGCTTTTTGTTGCGCGTAATTGAAACAGCTACGACTATGATGGGCCAGTGTTCGTGACGCCAGTTGTTGCACACAAGGCCAGGCTTTTTAATCTCCCCATTCAAATTATAAAAGCCATTATGTCGAGTCTAGGCTTTGTGGAGCGCCTCAAGACGGGCACACACCGACGAGGGAATTTGGTCAAATCGGGTGAAAGCTCGCTTAATTTCCTGTTTATCGCCGGTTAATTGCCGGTTCGAAGATGATTGCCTGTGCTTGGTTTCTTCAAAGGAAAAAAGACGAAAACTGGTAATGCACGACTCGCTGTACTGTAATTCAAGACATTCTGTATAATTTGTCTCTTATCGTGTAATTGTTTGAATAATTCATACTAATGGCTCAAACTAGCAGATTTATCGCCGTGCACACAACAAATGCTTCGTTATTTAATAAACCGTAAACACACAAATCATGCCGCAGGAATTTCGACGGGAAAAAATACCAAATAAGAAAGTGTTGGAAGGATAATAGGAATTCGTCCTCTACGAACGACCACATTCACGCAGCTTCCTGAACTGTTACTTTATTTAAACTTATAAAAAAAATACAAGACAGCTCAAGATTTTTTTGCCAATTTTTACCAAAATTATTTGGTAAAAAACCGTTAGTACCTACTTTTTATACGTGCATTTTAATAAAAAACAACTATGTATCAGCATCAGCGTTTTTTTGGTACAGGGCCCGCTAAATGAATGAAAATTTTATTGAAGAAGTTCTTCTGCTGTATAAAAATGCCTGATTTCTGCAGCCATAAAGCATTCCAAGAACTGATCTTTGAGATCCTAGAACATCCCCCTTATAGTCCAAATGTAGCTTTCTCTGATTTTAACGTGTTCACCTAATTTAAAGCCACCGTAAAACGTTATTTCTGCAGTGGCGTATTATTATAGCAGAAGCCTAATCAAAAGCCTGGGCTTCGACTGCAAAAGAAAAAAAGAGGCCAAAACGTTAATTTTTCAAAGAAATAATAAAATCGTGTATTGGTCGGAGCAAAATAAATTCACGGTCATTATTTTATTTGGAGATTAATGAAGAACTCGGATTTTTGAGGTTCTTTTATGGCCACGGGTGAAATAAAAAAAAGTCGATTTAAATTTACAAGGAAGATCTTGATCATACAACTTTCATCTAATAAACACATGGACTTACGAAAAAAATTGAAGCTGAAAAATATTTGCTAACAAGAAAGCCAGAAAAAACCTCCTCTCTTCTGCAGCTCAGTTATAAGTAAAATTGGACTTTTGATATTTTGTTGACGTTATTTATAGATAATCTAAGACGTATTTCAGGCAAATATTTTTGATATTTTTGACAAAGAATGTCTCAGAAAAGTATGACATCATTAATAATATATTTTTTTAATAGCATGCTGTTATTTTTTAGTGCTCATTATGTCTTATATGTCCCCAAAGTTTTTTTTTTGGTTCAGTGATTACTGCTAAAAAAATAAGAACCAAAAAAATCGTTTTTCCACTAGGTACTAGCTACGAAGTTGACAAAATTTTTGCATCTCCTTGCCAGCTGAGAAGTTAAATTTCTCTATCAGTGGTTAATAATTTTTTCTATTGTTAACCTAAGTTAATAATGAATAAATTTTTTGAGAGTCTAAGGATAGTTGTTTAACAAAAACATCAATTATTGTTGTTTTTATTCATCTCTCGTTTTTTCTATTTTTTAATTGTGTATTACTTGTTTCAAAAATATAAAAGCGCCAACTTTGTATTTTATCAATTTTTTTTTAATAAGATTGATAAAATTGTAAAATTGCAAAAAACGCAGCGAATGATGTCTCAAACACTAAAATTTCAAAGAGTTTTGTTGAGATATAGAGGGTAAGTCTACCAAATGTATATTTTTACGACATTTCTAAAGTTTTTTATTAATACTCTATTTTTCTCTTTGCGTATAAAATTTTTTTCAAATTTTTTCTACAATTGCTTATAATTAAAATTGATTAATGAATTAATTAATTTACTAGTAAGTGTTTCTGCAAAAAATTGTTAGACCTTGTGTTATCTGAGAACAAGGAATGTTTAGGTAAATGTTTTGCCATCAAAATTTCGTAAAAAAATTGCTAGCCCCAAAAAATTATTCTACTATTATAGAAAAGAATCAACAAGCGGGGAAATTTTTTTTATATGACATTGAGCACCAAAATGGGTTAATATGCGACTGCATTGCCGCCCATCCAAAAAATGCACTTTACTGCTTTAGAAAATTCGTCAACTGCTGAACTAAGTGTGTTGAAAAGCTGTATAGAAGTGTGGATAAATTTTGACTCGCCCTTGTACTAACATCACATGTCGAAGCTTTGAATATTAATTTTTCTTCGAAGGCAGGGTTTATTACTTTTGTATTTTTGTTTTGAGTGGGTAAGTTTTCTCCACTTTTTGTCCTTTAGAAGTTGATTAAATGCTCGCAGTATGTGTGGTGGGCCCTGGCTTGCTCTTTTGGTGTTTGCGTTTGTTTGTGTAATGGCCCCACCGGCGTCTTTGTCATTTCCCCCGGTGTCATTCTTCTGGGGCCACCTGAGTTCATTTTATGCATCCATCTCCTTATTTTATTCGACTTTTATGTCATTTTCGTCGACTGGTTGCTCTCCGGCATCGCCGAGTTATGTCGACAATAAAGAAACAAGAAGAAGTTTTACAGTATTTGTCCGCTCCGTATATAAAATGTATGGAATAATTTATTCTCGTTGGTCGTAGCGTCGGATATTCGCGCAGAAGAGTCGACTCCAGCGTCGGTCGGGACGTGGGGGGCCGGGGGTCGCCCGGGCCGCGTATGAATAGCCCCGTGCAGGAGGCTAAATCGGTCGCGCGATGTTCATTCATAATCGAGATGCACCCGGAAGGGACACCTTGCCAAAGTTCATTCACAGAATCGGAAAGTGCGGCCGAATTCTTTGGATATTCTTGGAGGCGAGGCCCGAAAACATCCGGCCGTAAATCACGCACCTGGAGGAATTATCCGGGAGCGGTGATAACGCGATAAAAGCTATCGGGAGTCAAGTGATGGACGCTTTGTAACTGCCGGAAATTATAGACTACGAAAGCAAGAGTTGCGTGCCTTCGCGTCGTTTCGATGCGGCTTAAGACGTTTCGGGAATTCACCTCTGACACGAACGCAGACAGATCGCAGATTTGTCGACTGCTTGCGAGCATTCCGCCCTGATTGATGGACGCTCTGGCACGGCGGCTAACTGCCCAATTGCCCATTAACGAGCACTCAGCCACCACAAATTTTGACTATGTATTTTATCCTATCTGAATTCTATCATAGTTTTTTATTCCAATTCCAATTATTTCGTCTCGAGTTACTTCTTTTAGATTACAAACTTATGCAATTGGCACAGTCGGTAGGGTTTCAGAAAGTCATTTATTTTGTTTCCTTGTCTTTTTATTGAATAGAGAAATACAAGATCTTAATCGAACAAGAAGCATTATGGTTGAAGGTTTCAAAGATAAAATTAAGTATGTAAGTTCCTGGGCTTTTCAAAGACAAGAAGTTTGATCCGGTTTTAAAGTTGTTTCAAACCTGTCTGCAGCCTGAGTCGATGTTTTAAGTTAGGATTTGAGTGGGGTTGAGGTTTAGTGTGGGCAGAGGCAAGAATTTTGGTTTTTTGAGCAAAACGGTTGCAAATCCGTGTTGTCGGTGTTTTCATTGTTGTGCTTATTTTGAGCCACACGTGGGGATTTCCATTGTCAGTGTTGGCAGTGCGCCTGCAGGAAGTGGTTTATTTCTGGCGCACTCTTCGTTATCATCCCGTGTATATGCCGCTGAATATCTTCTTCACATGTGTTGCATAATCGAGTTGACTTGGCGAATCACAATGTCAATGGCTAATGCCTATGGTCGTTAATCACGCGTCGTGACACCTCGAGATAGCGGCGCCCATCTGCCGATAATCACTTCCATGTTATCAGCGGAAAAAGTGCAAGGTCCCGTGCGCTAACGAGCCCCAGCCTGGAATTGATCCGGGAGGAAAAAGTGAGCGTCGTCATAAATGAAATATTGCCGATGTCGAATTGAAATCTGCTCATCATATCGATCCGAGATGGGTTTATGAAAGCGCATAAATTTCGTTTGAATAATTGGTCCGAATCGCGTTACGACGGGATTTAGAGGGGCCATGACGGGATCGTAAAACAGTTAGGAGACATCAAAGGGAACGTACAACATCGGTTTACAAATAATTAACTAAGGATTTATCGACGCGGGACGGACGCCGGCTACAGGTGGGCCAAATGAGCATGGGTTCTGGGAGCTTTCCCCCACAAAAGACGCCTCAATCAATTATTTTCGAATTTTGGCCCTTCCGTGGAGGTGCGTCTTGGTGTAAAAAATCGCGGCAATCATCGGTGCCCATCCCGCGCTCAGTGATCGAGTTAAGGCCGGTCCGTCGTTAAACTTCACCTCAAGAAGCAATTCGTTGCCGGTAATCCGTGAACACGTTTTAGTCGTGACGCAACCCTTCATGTGAATTTCATGAGATTTAATGCACCGCCATATAATTGGGTTACCGTTCCGTGCTCATCCGTCCTCGTCTCCGAGGAGCCAACAAGTTAGTAAGCCATTTCCCGGGTCCCATCTTCGGCGCGTCATTTGTTCCCACTCAAACGGCTTCAAACAGAACCTCATTATAAGTTGCCTGATGTTCATAAAATATACACGAGGCGGACGAGAAGCAAGGAATTATTCCGGGTTTGTTACACCGTAGGGCTCACTAGGATAATGCGGTTAACCGGCAACCCTTTGCGCACGATGACGACGCCATTACACGGGGAGTTATTGTTTTTTACCAAAGATTAGCGACGCTGCACAACTTAAATCTCATCTAATCTAAGCGATGTAATCTTATTTCGCTACGTTTTAGATTCTCTCAGTATTGGCGGATGAAATTTGTAACAATAATATAAATTATCTAACTTTAATAAATGCTACTACTACGTCTATTGTATTTTTTTTTCGGTGGAAAACTCCTATACTTTTCAACAGTAGAAGACTATGGGTTAAAACAGTTTTTTTAAATATATTCGTAAATTCAGGAAGTCACAAATTTCAGAAATTAACACATAAGTTCTAACGTACAATTAATGAAGACGGAGAATTCTTTTGTATGTGTATGTGCTGTGTTTTGTGATTCCAAAATGCAGTCTATCAACCTTCTGTTATGAAACTACTAAGTTGCAATGCAAATTGATTGGTTTACGTTCTAGGATGGTTTTTTTAATCCCTTCTTCAGCAAAATAAATTTCTACCAATTCCAAAATGAAAAGTGTTACTGATTGCATGAAATGTTACTATTCACATCACGAGTATAAAGAGTTTTATTTAACCTTTGACAGTGTGTATAAATCGTTAAAAAAAGTTCGAATTGTTTAACGACAAAAAAGGATCTAAATGTCCTGGAGGACATGACATTTTTTTGCAAAACAAAATCGTTGAAATATGGAGGAAATAAAAGTACCTAATTATAATTTAATTTTTCTCTAAAACTAACTGATTCATGACGGAAAAACAGTATGATATGGTGTCCAAATCCTTGTATTGGACTATAAAGTACACATCTCTTCAAACTCGGTTGAGTAGATCTTGAGATCTCGAGATATTTTGCCACCAGTTTGAAAAAAGTAGGCTATACCATCTATTTTTGAGAAATACGTAAAAGAAAAAACTCAGTTTCCTTCCCGGTAATAATAATAAAATCATAAAAATAAATCTAGTCAAAAAGAAAAAACTAGATTACATCCCTACTTTAAAAATGATTTTTTATTGTTGTCAGAACATGTTTCGGCAATCAGTTGCTATCCTAAGCTTAAAAGTTTAAAAAAAAAATTATTTAAAACTGAATTTTGAAACCTAATCAAAAATAAGTACCTTCAGACCTTCACTGTACTTCCTCTTATTTTTTGTATACTCACAATTTTTGTTTAAGTAATTAGAGGAATAAATGTGCTAATTTTATTTCTGTAGTGCCTAACTACCACTTTGTTGTTGTTGTGGGTGGTGAGTATGAAGTTAAAAAATCTATATTACGTGTATGAACGCCGGGAACTCTAATCAACTTTAATCCGAGCGATAAACTCGGTTTAAAGGAGTTTTTTCGAGTTTAACAATTAAAACCGACGTTAACGATGCCGACTACAAATTACCATCATCGTAGACGTTTAAGGAACTAAATTAGTCGATTTACCTACTTATGTTAATTCCGTGTAATTAATTAAGAACCGGAATTAAATTTATGGCGACTACGTAATAAGATACCTCTTTTAGCCAGACATGAGCCATAAAGTGCATCGGCGTCTCCACCAATTTTTTCTAACAAGCTATAATTATAGTTCGTCGAACGGAATTTCTAATTATTAATTATTGACACTATAATTTATTTCGAATTTGATTTAATTAAGATGTCTCGTTTTACATGATCGTGTAAAAGTAAACGAGAAGCTTAAACTAATAGTTGGAAAAAGTCGGATAATTTATTAGTCATTAATTAAATATTAATAGGTCACGGCGTGTAAAAAATTCTACCTTTGGTGTATAAAAAATTCGTTGAAAAGCTCCGCTTTTCTACTTTGTGATGAATCGTTTTTCATCCAAAAAAAGAATAATCATCGTACAAATAAACGTTGCTCCCCTCCGAGCCTAATTAGAAAGTATTTACCATCGTTTGCTCTCTCTGTTTTGTAAAAGGTTATTGTGACATAAACATTCGAATTTTTAACAAGATAAAAGTCCATTTGAACAGCGTTATTAATACACTCGCGAAGCTTTCAGGCGATGTCCTTTTACATGGCTGCAAACACAAAAACTGAAACTCCAGTTGAACGAGCTTTCGAGCGAGAAAGCTCCTATTCCTTTGCCCGAGCACATTCACAAAGATTCGCTCCGACGTTTGCTCACTGCCGCGCTAATCCATGCGAGAAGAAAAATTATAAATGCATTTTTCGTCGCGCCTTTATCTCCGCGTAATTGATATCTCCGAGATGATTCGAGAGATTTTTACGCGATTTTGACCCCAGAACACAACAAAACCAAACAGAGGAGACTGGACCCAAGCGAGACACCATGCCATTCCCCACTTTATTTTTGCTGAAGTGTTAAATACGAATTTCAATCCTTAAAATTTATTTCACAACGTTCTTTTTTGGTCGTACTTGAGTATTTTTAAGCGCCAGTTTACATAAGTAAAAAATCTTTAATTATCTCACTTACATCTAAAAATTAGTATAATATAAATTATAAAATCTTCGTTCTTAAAATGAGAGTACCACAAACTTTTTTCGCATTGAGTTTAAGCAAATTTGAAAAAAAAATATATCTGCAACTACGAACGCTTCTAAAGAAGTTCCTTATGTTGTGAGACACCAAAAAGAAAGAAGGTTTAATTTAATAATGTAGATAAGTAAAGAAGTGACTCAAAAAAGTCGACATTCTTTATGTGGATCAAGATTCTATAGTACCTACGTGTGTGAACTCAAGGAACTCTAATCAGCTTTAATCCGACCGATAAACTCGGTTTAAAGAAGTATTTTTCTATTCAAGAAAACATTCAAAATAAATTCATAATAAAAAGTAGTACCTTGTGGAAAAGTTGTTTAATAAGCTAAAATATGACTCAAAAAGTCTTGCTTTTGAGGGTGGTACTATTTTGTAATCAGCTGCTTACGTAGTTAAAAAAATCTTTAATTATTTCAGTTGCGTTAAGTAGGTACAGTTGGTTTAGTAGGTATTCAGTTCTTGTAAGGAAATTTTGTTATCAATTATTAGGTACTCTATTAGAATGAAAGCTTGCGGTGGGAATCCGTACACTTGTATTGTTTTTTCTAAAAATTTGGATAACTTGGAATGTCACAATTTTTTTTTGTTTTTACTGTGTTCAAAAAAGAAATATGTACGTACCTACCAATAGTACCTACGAAAGGTTCTAAAGAAGTACCTTATTTTGAGACACCAAAATGGAACAAGGAATTAATTTAATAAAGTCGTTAAGGAAAAAAGTCGACATTTCTTATTTAAAGGTGGTACTGTTTCAAGTTTCGTCAGTTTACCTCTTAAAATCTAAAGCATTAGAAAGGTCCAATATTGACTACCTTCCCCTACAATCTTAAATTGTTACTATTTTATTGGTAACCAAGAAAGTGCAATGGGCGGGGCTAAGCAAAGCTCGAACGACTCACTACCTATTATAGTATGAAGTCATTACATGGATTGTTACTTACGGATGAACCATTTAGGATGGTTTTATTGGCTACATTTTATTGTAGGAATGCGTAAACACCTCTAGCGTGTTAATAAAATGTGGTTGTTTCTGTGCGATTCCCAATCCCCTGGGGGGTGCCGTTGGTGGTGGAAGTCTTGGGATTTGGGTCATTTTGCATTGTGTGTCGTCTCCGGCGCAGGTGTAGCGTTGTCCGTTGCGTAACCGCATTATCATTGTCATTGTATTGTGGGAGTCTCATCGTAAGACCCGCCCCTCCCCTGTAACAATGCGAATCGCCGCTGCGTCTTGGCCCGGCCGCTAACAATCGGCGCGGTGGGCGGGCCGCACACGTGAGCCGCCTGGGAGGGGCGGAGGCGGCGCTGCTGGAGGGGGCGCTCGCCGTTCGCCTCGGCAGACGCATCTTGGCACGCAATCGGTGCATACGCACGCTTACGCGTTCCGGTCGACCGCAACAGTGAGGTTAGTGTGTTGTGGGGTGACAATAGCCGGTGGCGGCGGCGGCGGTAGCCTGACAGGTGCACCGCCCGGCCAATCGACAATAGGGGGTGCGCATAGGGACAGGCGCGGCGCATCCTCGAGCCTTTGAGAGGAAACAACAGTGCGGACAGTCAACGGCGACGACACCGTGGCTGCTGCACCGCTACAAGAGGTTCGCTCCCAAGCGAATCTGCCGCCATGTGCTGAGCGAGGCCTCGCCGCACATCTTAGGTGAGTCCCGCATGACAATACGAGATTACATAACTGCTACACGGAAACCAACCACCCTTTGGTGTTGCCTTTGACTTGCACTATTTCAACCGGACTCTTTTTCGGTTTTGTTCTCTCTGATGGGTATATTCTACTTCTTAAGAATTTTTTTACAACTTATTTTGCTTTCTTAGGCCTGGTGATTTAGAATTCTTTAAACAAAACCTCTATCAGGGTAAATGGGTTAAAAAGGATATCTTCTTTTTTGACAATATGTGTTTTGGAGATTGTTTAGAAGAATGACACTCATACAATCGCCCTATTAGTGGGAATTGTGTAAAAGGGGATAATTTTTTATCGTATCCTGTAAAAAAATCCCTGATTTCGATTACGTTTGAAATGCAAAACCAATGTCACATCCCGTCCGCGACCCTTTCTGCTTTTGCTTTTTAAAATTCTGTTATAATAGTTGTCTTTTCTGTGTTTATTTATTTTCATCCAAAACAAGAATTTTTAAGCAAATATTTCACACAGGACTATTCCGGAAAAAAGGACCAGGTGGTTAAGATTTCTTTGAAACTTGGTTTTGTTTGCTGTTTTTTTCTTTGACTTGGTGAACGAGGATCTTTTAAATAAAACCTTCAAAAAAGTGTCCAAAGACTAATTTTCTTTTGTACTTGTCATTGTTTAATTCAGTGCTATATTTTATGGGGTCCAGGTTGTCTAAGAGATGAAACTCATAAAATTACTAGTAGAAGGGGGTAATTGGGTTTTTTTAGACAAAAAGAATGAGAATTAAGTTTCGTCTCAAAAATTACTTCTGGTTTTTTGTTCCTTATCATTGGTTTTTGGGTCTTTTAGTTCTTATTTGTTCTTATGTTTTGTTGTGCTGCTGAAGTCGCATCAGGTTGGAAATCGATTCCTAATAGAAATAAATATCGTATTTCTCGGAAAATGTATGTTAAAAGTTGGTCTAAGTATTATCAATTAAAGATTTTTATCATTTTTTCTTTATGTTTTGGGGCATTTTTTTCTTTTTCTTGGTTATTAGAAACCTGTAATAAATTCAAAACGTATTATTTTTGCGAAAAAATAATTTTGCCATTTTTTTCCACTCTTCCACAATTAAAATGAGCCATTAAAAAAGTATTTATTTTGTATTATGCAATTTGTTCATCTTAAAGTATTTTTTCCTTTTTCTTTTTATTTGTTTGATACAGCAAGTGTATAAAATATTTTTTATGGTATTCCTAATTTGTCTAATTTCATCTGTACCTATTTAATTCGCAGATTTATTTGTTTTTATTAGAGTAGTACGTCAGAATTTTTTGTACCAACCTATTATAAGATTTGTGTAACAAAGTTTAATTTTATAGTTTTCACATGGTGTGCAAATTAAATAAAAATTAAATAAATTTAAATAAAAACTTTGGTTAAAAATGCGTAACGAACGTTAAAAAAGTGCAAATACAATTTTCTGCCTTCTAGTTGACAAGAAATTAAATTTTGTAAAAAAATTGTAATTCTCTTCAACTAGGACATACAGTTATTTCATTGTTTTATTGTTAATCCATTGAATAATCCTGTATCACTCAACAGGATTATTCAATGGATTAACTTTTTTGGTATTCGAATACAATCAAAAAGTTTGTTAAAAAAAACAGTTGTAGATTTATTAAAAAATAATGGTACCATTTGATATATCTACCCGTTTGAAATAATAAAACTTGATAGACGGGCTCATACAGGGTGAGTCAATAGTGGGTTATTTCTGATTTTTTTAATACTTTATGTAACTACGATAATACTAAAAAATACTGGTCTTAGTTGACCAAATCGGTAGTCTCTAAAAAATTTCAAAATTAATTCACGATTACATTGTTCTGATTATTGTCAAGTTTTATTGTCAGTGTTTATTCAATTAATGTTCCTAAAATCAAAAGTAGTATCCAAGTCGTAAGTGCAATTATTATTCATCTTAGGACATGTCTGAAGTAACCACCCGTATTTTATGTTTTGCAGTCATTAAATTATTTTCTTTTTTTTTACTTTACTCATTCGTTAACAAGGTATAGTTTTGGAAAATCTAATTGTGTCTCAATAAGAAATGTTGAAGTACCTTATACTAGAGGGAGAAACGAAATAATCCTTTTTGATTCTTTTGACAAAACAGAAATGTCGTTTTTGTACCACTAATTTGGTATACTAATTTGGTGTTGTGAGTGGTTAAATTGAACAAACTGGGTAACTAAAATGTTCGGGAAGTATTGGGCATAATTATTGTGTGTTGAAAAAGACCTGGGCAACTGTTGACAATTATGGTTCTAGCAGATAACAGAGCCAAAATAGTTTAAAAATGTCTTTCTTTTAATGGAAAAATGTGATATAATGAGTGTTTTTTCTTTTTTTAATTACCTGTTGGAATAAACTGGGGTACCTAGCTAACAAAAATGTGGTTGGTTCAGAGTTTTTTTTGTGACTTTTCTGTTTTTACAGGACCTCCTGGAGAGTAATAGAACCAAAATTGTTAGGAATTCCTTTAATTTTAATTTCAAAATGTGTAAGAATGCCAAGAATTTGGACTCGAAATTATATATCGATTTGGAGTATTCATGAATTAATTAGGAAAATTTGTAATAAATTAATTGGCTATGTTTGAAATAATGACGAAACTAGTTCGTTGAACATTTTAATTGTGAACTTAAGCTGTAGTTGTTTTCGTGAATAATAAATCATAATTCGTTTGACTTTGTTTCAATTCAAAAATTCCCCACCGTTTGGAAAACTAAATAAATACGTATGATGAAATTTTTGGTTGTGGTCTTTGATATTTCTACTTTGAATGAACCAAATCTGGCCATTCGACATCTTTGAACTATTAAAAAGCGTTATCATGTGTGCACTTGCCCTGTAAATTTTATTACATCAAAATACATAACAAAATATTATCGCTGGTGCAATATCTTTGTTATAAACGTGTTTCTAACTATATTTCCAAGCCAGTTATCATCGCCAACCATTTCGATTTTTAACCCAGATTTAGTTTGTTTATGAATTTTTATCTCCGCTGTTCTTTTTGGTAATAATTTGCTGAGTCAAGCAAACACACAGTTGTATAGATAATTATTAAAATTCAAAATTGATAAACCATCGGATGGTCGCACAATGGGACTTTGTAGTCTGTTTACGTATATGTAAACATCGCGATTTATCTGGAATCAAATCGTTCCTCACACAGAGTGTTTATTTATCCGTTGAGCAGTCATAATAAGACCTCTCGAATCAGGTGTCTGAAAAATTCGAGCAGATGATCGAAAATTCCGTCCCGTAATTACGCAATTAACAGGTTGTTGGGTCCGTGGGGACAATTGTTATGGTAATTGTGGAACCGGTTCGTCCGAAAGGTTGTTCACTTGAGCATCAGCGGTCCTCAAAAATCCCGATTTCCGGCCCCGGGATCGGCAAGAAAGCGATCTTTGTTCGAATGCAAAGTGGCACATCTGGTTTAGCTCAAGATTAGGCACTCGACTAATGGCAGCACATATGTGGGTGCGGGGCATTGTTCCCATCGTATCGGCTTTCCGCTGACCCATAAATCGGGTCAGGAGTGCACCCTCGAATTTTCGGCCGGCGCGTAAATCATCGGTAAGGCGATATGCGGCCATATGGGGCGCACAATGGAAGACAACACGGGATTTCGAGGAGACAAAGAGAGCACATCTGGATGCCATTAGCTTGGTGCAGGTTCGGTTTTTGAAACTGGTCCATAATATCTGCAACATCCGTTACGGACGTCTAATTTTAAAATGCTGCTGCATTCGGACAGTTTGCTCGATTAAGTGACACTTGAGGGAGATGCGAGACGTGGAGAGGTCGTATTTTAAAGGGAAATCCGAGTAAGACAATCCGTATTGTCTAAACATGTCAGACAGTGTTACGACGAGAGGTTTAAGAGGAAAAAACGGGAGAGATGGATGTTAGCCTTGGGGAAACAGATTGTACAATTTTTTAACCAGTCGTAAAGTTTTTATACCAAACATGCCACAAACGGCTTCATACCTTTCCAATTCGAATATTTCGAAAAAATGCCCAAAATTTTATTGATTTTTTTCTTAAAAAAATATTTTTCTCGTAATGTAGAGTGCCTATAATTTGGCCCCATTTGATAAAATATACCTAATCAGTAGGAAACGTTCCTAACTCGCACTTTTTTAGGGCTTTTCTTGAAACTCGGATTTTTTGACACTCGTTTTTATTTATCCTAAATTCCTAAATTGACTCGTATCCTAAATGTATCTTAAACATCCTGAAGTTGTTTTTATCCTTCCGAATTCAAACTAGGATGTTTTTTCAATTTTTTATTAATCCTTAGGTTAAAAACAATACATCTGATTTTTTAGTTTCATAATTTTTTAGTTGTACATCTAAAGATTTTTTCTTTTTATGGTTTTGAGTCTTTTAATCTCAGAGTTTTTTTTAGTGTTTCAATCACACAGCTTTTAGGTTTGTCAGTATTTCAGCTTCATTTCTTATTTTTTTCACTTTTTCGTAGTTTCTCTTTATTATTTAGTTTTCCAATTTCTGAATGTTCTTACTTTGCATTTTTATTCCTAGTATTTTTATTTATGACTTTTAGTCACACTGTTTTTTTTTCTTTTTTATTTCAATTTTTAAGTTTTTTAACTTTTGCCTCTTAGTGTACCATTTTTTTATTCGAAATGTAATGTTTCAAGTTTCAAATTTATTAGAGTTTCTTTCAGTATTTCAGTAGTTTAGTTCTTTAGAATTTGAATCTCATTATTATTAGATTTTTTTTGAGTTTCAGCTTTTCTATTTTCTTAAAAACTTTGCTAGTTTTTAAACTTATTATTTTTTAAACTTGTCTTTTAATACTGAAGATTTACGACTCCTTATAATTGCACAGAATTATTTTAGCTAATCCACTTTGGAAAATGACTTACTTCCTCACTTTAAAATTTTAGCAATGTCTATAACGAAATTAGAAATAGTAGGCCTGTCACTTGTTGGACTATTAAACAGTAAAGTATAAATTTTTGTAAAAAGTACTCTAGGAGTTTATTTGGTGACAAACTATACAAAAAATATGGATATAAAAATCTACTGAAAATAAAAATATAAAAAAAAATATCGGTAGGTATCTATCTATGAATTTCCACACAGTCAGTTCTTGGTATCTCAACCTAGGAAATGAACTGAATTTTTTTTTACATATAAATTAACTAATTAAATTACTGCAAATTTAGAATAATATTTAGTTCAACAGTTAATTAACTTCTTTATAAATATCTTTTTTATGTAGTAAAGAATTTTAACTTTTTTACAAACGTATTTGTTTTTGTAATGGAATTGTATTAAAAATTATGTTTTTATTTTTATTTTTCTGTAGTAGGAATTAATAAAAATATTTTTTACAACCTTTTTTGACACCTAAATAAAGTTTTTAACATTTTTTTGGCTGTTATTTTTTTTGACTATACGAAAACAGTTTTCGTTTTCAAGTTTAGCCCACAAAATACTATAACAAAAAATTTAAAAATCTTTGGCCTTCACTCGCGTTGTATTTTTGAGTTGGGTATAAGAACTAGAAAGAGCATAGCTGAAGTCGCCAAGTAAGTTATCTAAGGAGAGAATTGTTGATTTAGTATTAGAGGAATTTCAAAACTTGAGAAAAATTCAAAGTTAAAAATACGATTGCGCCATTTTTCAGAAAATCTAATTTCGCCCGACAACTTAACTCTAGAAAAAATAGTAAAATCGGTGATTTAGTATGATCCGAATTAAAAAAACACTGCTGTACCTACTTAAATTCGTTTATTTTTTCAAACTCATTTCACGCAAACACAAAAATAAATAAGTGAGTCTCTTCGAGTCACTTTGAATTTGAAAACTATTCCCGTGGGGTTTCGCTTTTGTTCTAAATTAACACAATGTGCTCGCAGCTTTGAGAACCCGTTGAAATCTTCGCTTTGACGAAGGTCACGTCAAAAGCATTTTTCCGCGATTGTTTTACTTTGAAATTGGTTGGTGGCCAATAAAAATATGGATTGAGCCATCTTGCCGCGAGGAGAGCCGTCTGTTGTATCACACCACAAAGCCCGAGATTAGAAATATCGAGGCGATTATTTAAATGCGTCCACAATGCAACCTCTGTCACAGATTACGTCCGAGGGATTTGATTCAATTCTCGCCGGTACATAATTGATAAAGATTTTTCACTGTTATGGTAATCCCCATAGAAATGCTAATTTTGATGTTAAAAAACCCGTCTCTTTGTGCCGGCAACAACCTGAAAACATCCCCGACGCGACCGGAAAGGGGAAATCGAATTGTCCGCGGATCGGAATCGGCAAATCGCTGAAATGACAGTAAAATGTTTCAAAGGGGATATAGATGGCCACTATGCAAAGCATCCGATGGATTATGGAGAGTTGGGGGTGGCATAATAGACTCCGAACGGCCCGAATTGTCCCCGTTGTGTTTGTGCAGTGTTTTATGTTATGAGGTTTTCGATTCGTTGTATTCATTAGGATATAACTCCGGTGCTTTCGACGGGGATGCCGAGATCCGCTCGAGCACTAATTAAAATTAGATTCGTACAAATGGAGCTTTGTCGAAACGAAAAAATGGGGGATTAACGACGCACTCGCCGAAGCATTTTTATCCACAAGGATCAAAATTTATTGCTTACTATCACACCCGCATTGGAATAGTTCGGGACTTGTTGAGCCAAACTAATTTGTTTACTGGGGGCTTTTTCGCAAAGTAGTCATGGACAGCAATTGTGACATAATGGGGCCACAACGTTTCAACTGTGACCCAGCCTAAATTCTATTTCAGTAACTGTTGTGGTTTCCGTAAATTTCGGAAAAAAGTGTGAGCTTTGCTGAATCATTTTGAAATCCCCTTATCTGCGCTCACCCTGATTTGGGCGAGAGCTTTTGATCGAATGTTGAAAGTGAGATCGTTATTGTAAAAAATGGGGGCTAATAACACTAATAAAGCATTGGGCAAATGAATTTGTGAGAGAGACAGGGAGGGTGGTATTTGTTTCGAATAATTCTTTAATGAAGACAGTCTGGGGTGATTAGTCCCCGAAAAGCTGTAAGTAGTGTATAGGTCGTTGTGAGGTCGGTGTAGCGATGGCAATAGATAAAAGGAGCTATTGTTCGGAAAGCATTACACGTATTCATGTGTCATTGAGTTGGGGGGTGTCTACCCTCCAGTCTCCCGATAATAAAAGCTCCAGCGTTTACATAATGACCGTCACAATGCGTGTCATCAACATTGCTTGTTCATCTCGGAAGTCATTTTCGATCGAACTACTTGACCCGTCTAGCGAAATTCGCCGTCCATTAAGTTATAAATCTGGCGTTGTTTTTTGTTGCCCATATATGACTAGTCGTCTGATAAACGAGTTGAATAAAATGCGTTTTAGTTATTCCAGTAATTGGATTTCTTGTACACGTTGTCCATTACGAGCTAGCTCTCCTGTTATGTTTGTATTTTCTTAAGTTATGGACGCACTTCTGTTGTTTCTTGTTGCCATACTTTATCGGAGATCCCGGAGCGAGTCGCTCGCTGTTCTTGTTTCCGTTCTGATGAATGTCAAACACGCCACGCTATTATCAAAGCGAATATCGCGCCGGAAAAAATGATACAATAACTCAAAGGGTGCCTTTATTTATTCGACTAACTTCGGTGTATATGTGCGGCCATCAAAGCCTATTTATTTTCCGCTGAGAATCCGGCCAACCGTTTTACTAACGCATCATCTACCAGGGGGTTGAGGACAAAAGTACGACTTGTTTAGGATTGTTCAGAGACAAGGCGATATTTCACCGAAAGGCGGATGTTCGCTTCCTTAGAATAACACACATGATGCTTGTTTACGACCGACACACGCATCCATCATCTTCGTCAGGTCGTGCGAAAGTCGCACAGCACCCCCGACCAACTGACTTTATTTTTACCCCACCTCAAAAATTCAAGACAAACAAAAATACAATTTACTAAGCCAAGTCAGAAACCGATTAGAATATTTTTTATTGTGGTAACGATTTTTTGGCTGAGTGCTTTTGTTAGTGTTTCACACGTGGTGCACACACCCATCCATCACCTTCGTCAGGTTGTGCGAAAGTCGTTCTGGAAAGACCCCTCTTAAAATTTTTTGCTCCCTTTATTGGTAATTGTCGGGAAATCGTGTTATTTGCTTGTAAAGATGGTGAAATAATGGCGCATAAAGGCGCAGCATGAAAGAAAACGTCGCCGTCCTCGAACTGAAACAGAAATAATATAATGAAGCAAAGAAAATATTTATTTGAGAAATTAGATTTGTTTCCCTGCTGTGTCGCGTCTAAAATTGCTCGCGCGCTTCCAATCAATACCGGCGACTGCCATTTCTATATTTTCTATAGTCGGAGTGTTTTCGCAAAAATACATTATTCAAATCAGGCCCTTAAATATTCAGACGTTACAATATAATTACGTATTAAGGTGAGAGAGGAACGATACTTTTAATTAGTTCCTTTTGAAGGGCTGCGACGCCTTGCCTTCATTTCCTCCATTTACCGGCGACGAGAATTATTTCCTCCTCGGACCGGGCGGACGCAGGGTTGACCCCTCACACATATTCTCGACAACGGTATTCGATAATTATATTTGTGTAATTGTATAATTAATTCCACAACGGAGACGTCTTCCGTGTTTCGTTCTTCGACTATAATTAAACCGACGATCGTGAAATCATTTTTGCTCTTTAATACCGAGGCGGCGAATTGTCCGTTAAATATAGTGCCCGGATTTCTCTTTTTTTGCGCTAAAGACTAATTCATACGTCAGTGTATCTAGTTGGCAGCGATCCGGAGTCAAGAATAGGCCTCTTCTTTTGTACACGGACGCGCCTTGCTGAATGTATTATTTTAATTCGACTGTTTTGTCTTCAGGACAATTCCTCTTTCATCTAAACACTCCACGCATTCTTACATTCTCGCCTTTCAAAACCCCTAATCCACAACAATTTCACCAAAAATACCACCTCATAATTCTGTGGAATCAGCTTTAGAAACAATGTGTTCCTGAAGTGAGCATTTGCCTGGACTTTTGAATATTTTATAAGCCATTAAGCTGTGGCCATTTTACGGTTTAATATCCCTTTTTCATGCGACAACGATACTGCCATAATTTTTTATCGTCGCTCTAAAATTAGGAACAGCTGAAAAATGTCTTCATTGCGTCTTAGTTTCCCTCTACGTACTTGTCCACGATTTAGAAATGACAAAAGCTTAGTAAGTCGAAAGACACATGTCGCTGATTACGTAACGTTATAAATAATAGATCGCATTAATCATGTTGTCCTTTTGTTGTATGACATGATCGTGATTTGTTTTCACGCCGCATGCACGTTGTCCATTTGGTACATATAATCCAACAACTGATAAATTAATTTAGTGATTACATTATTATAGTATAAGATGTCATGACCCTCGAGCCGTATCTAATTATCGTGTTAAGAAATCAAGAGAATGTCGCGCGCCATGCGCCGGCCTTAGGCCATCACTTGAGCAAATGGAAGTAATTAATGACAATTCCGGTGCGGAAATCGTTACAAGCCCGATTACCAAAAGTCACTTACTCCCAGATTTCTTCGAAATCGGAGCGGGATGAGGCCACCTCATAAAAACTTAATTGAAACAAGAGGCTTTTGTTTGGTCGTAAAACGAGATTGGGATTTTTTCCTTTTTCAGCTCAACCGACATCGAAATGGTCTTCGTTTACATTTCTCGCCCACAAATCATTTAGGCAACCAAACCTAACTCATTAGGAACTCCAGTGGCCGATTCATCCTCAGCTACTAATTAAATTAGGCTAATATTTAAGGCCAGAAACCTAGGTGTTTGCCTATGTGGGGGTTTAAACTAAAACTAACCAAAGAAGCCTAGACCTGAGCCACCTGATTTAATTCCTTTATTGACACTTTGAGCCTTTGTTTTAAGTGTAACTTGAATCAAATATACAACAGAATTTTCAGGATTACAATTTTTACATTGAAGTGCCTGAATTATTGAGTGTACCTAAACCGGTTTTGGGCTCAAATACTCCCACGTTATTGTTTTAGGTTGACACGGAAACAAATTGTGATTAAGGTTTAATTTTGAGTCGCTGTCCTTTAAGGATTGAGCTTTTGATTTGAGGCTGAATCCGTTATTGGCTTTGCGTGCTGGAAAATGGTTGTGAAAAATGCTTTTGATGTGCGTTTGGTTATTTCTAGGAATCCCTTGTAGATAATAATCGTTTTTCGTTTACGTTTCATCGTTTAAACACGATTGTAAAAAGTCAGTTAAAACAAATGCTAAATAAGTTAGTTATAATAAATTCGTCGTCAGGTTGTTAAGTCTGTTTAGGTTTCGGTATCTGTACACAATTTCGCGTTTTTATTGGATGGTAAAGTCAAACACGAATCGAATAAAGTCGCGAGGTCGCGCATTTCCACTGATGTGAGACTTTGTTGTTGCAGAAACATGTCTTCGAAGCGGAAGAGTCCTCCGACGAAGCTTCAAGAAGGCGAAGGAGGCGGCCCGCTGCCTCCGCTCGGTGGCGGCAGCGACGGCGGCGGTTTGACGGATCTCGACGAAACCAGTAGTAATAATTTAAGTGACGGCGAAGATATCGGCGCCGGAGGCGGCACGATGGTCAATAACTCCAGCGCGTTTTATAAACTATCCGAATCGTCATCTCCGAGTGTTTCAGGCAGCGAACTAGACGACGGCCTCGACGACGACCGAACGCCGCCTCCGACCAAGAGGATGTACTCAGAAGCGCCGAATTTGCTGATGCCGACGCTGAGCGTCGCCGAAAGGCGTCGAAACTCGTCCGAGTGCAGTTCGCCCACTTCCGATATTAAGACTTTACATTACAATAACAATAGTAGTTTACACAATAATAATAGTTCCTCGCATCCGATGAAGAGATCCATGGATGACGTCCTCAAAAGACTCACTTCCAAAATTAACAACAGCACGATCAAAGAAGAAAAAAGGCCGACGCCGTCTTCCACGCCCAACTCCACCAACAACTCGTGAGTGGCTTTTCTATTTTACAAACTGCGTACAATAATATCACTAACCTTGACCTTACGATAACACCACTACCCGATTAACCCAATTCTGTTCCGCTTTTTACACGGTATCGCCAATACATAGATGCATGATTTGTTTTTAATTTTTATCTCCTTATCGGACTATTATCCATTCATTATGTCTACTCTTCAGTTCGATTCCACATAAATCAAACCGTTATCATAAAACGGAAACGGCGATTTATGTAACAACTTATACACAAACGAGATTGTGGCTTTAAAACAATTGGAAATTGGTACAATGGACTGCGCTTATCTTAGATTTAATGGGCTCAAAGTCGTTGGGATGACACCGATGGAATTCTATATGATTTAAAAATATACGCAGCTGCTGGTGCACCTTTTGATGTGTTTTTTTCGGATCATTTATCATAAAAGACAAAGCGTACTCTTGCCAAGAGACCAGACCTATTGTACTATCTACAACATATTTAAAAATGATTTATACCTGAGAAATTCCTAAAAACAAAAAGCCCAAGGACTGAAACAGTTTACACCTTGGGTATTTTAACCAAGTTTCAATTTGGAACCGACGTTGAATATTTATTTTCACAATACTAAAAGGATAATAAAAAACCAAATCACCAAACTTTCTGGGTGGAAATGAACTTTTCCAATTTGTGATTAGGTACCTACACCACAATGATTTCAAATTCATTTATGAGTGTGTAAACAAATAGTTCCTTAAAAGATATTGTAGCAACGTTTTCTTTGTACACCGTAAAGTTTTACAACACATAATGGTGTGCAGCCCTAACAATAAGATGGTTTGGCAAGGGTGACTCAAAAATATGACGATACTGATCGGTTCGTTTGAGAGACTGTAGCCTGTCTGCAATAAATCGTGATGGGGTAATCATAATGAATATTTAATGGTGTACAAAGAAAACGTTGCTACAATATGTAGTACCCGTAGGTCGAAATATTACTTTGTACCACAGAATAGCAAAAATTGTTTAAAGTACATACATCAAGAAATGCTACAATCATAACCAATGATTTTTCTACAACATGCTCAGTTTCTGCCTTATTTACTCTTTACCTACCCGGTCACTACTAGCGGTCGTTAGGTCAGGTCAGAGGCTGTAGATGCGACTTGAAAAGTCTGGCACTTGGGTGATGGCATTACCACCATACGCATATTTATTTTTTATTTTTTTACCTACCGTATACTTTTACAATCTAGGTTTTGTAACTAAATTTTGGATTACATTTTGAACCAAATTCACCTTCCAGCGAATCCTCAATACATATTTTTTCTACTTTTTATTTGCTTTGAACAAAAATCATTTTTCAAATTCAAATCAAGTGATCTGTAAAAGATTTTAATCCTACATTGAGAACATATGCTTAACCAAAATTGAATCACATTTATAGATTAGATTCCGACGATTGACTTACAAGGGGGATTGGGGTTTGCGTTTTGTTTTGATTTATTCATTGTATGAGTAGTCAAATCAAATAAATAGAATCTATCATAGTTATTAACAAAATAGTATAAATATTTGCATAAATACGACTACTTCGGTTATTTTTTTAATAAAAAAATAAAGCTAAAATTAATTAAATCGTAACAAATGAATCACATGTTTTTACTTAGTGTGATCCTGACGATATTGCATCTAATGAAAGATTGATACGTCAGAACTTTCAACCAAATCTCAACGTCGCTGAGTCAAATATGAATCAGATTTCAGGAAATTAGGAATTATACTGAGGTCTGCCGTCTACCGGATCCATTGTACTACTAGTATTTTGTTTTTCGTTGTGTTTGCAATCGGAGGCTGGAATTGAGGGCAGATTTGTATAGATTTAATCCGGAATCAAATTCCCATATTAATCTTGATTCCTAATCGGCGATTTCCGGCAAATCCGCGGCAAAAACCTCTCGCTAATCATCCCAAGTCTCACAATTACGAAATCACGCAACAAACCGCAATTAGCCAAACCGGCCGTACGCACACTCGTTTTTCCCGTTCGTCGTCATAATTAAAGCAAAATCAACAAACAATTTAATCGAGTTCCTCGATCGATCCGATTAAAATTGCATTCGGATGGATAGGAAGTAGTGCGGCGGGGTATCTCGATCGCATTTAAAATTTATATTAAATCTCCACTACTGTATTATGCATTACCTTTATCCGCTCAGCATTCAGATGGAAGTCCTGACGCAAGCAACACCCTTCTCATCTCAACGACGCTTTGCTCCTTGACCGGAGCGTGCATGTTGCACCAGGTCAATGCAGTTTATTTGTAGTGTAATGCATTTCAATGATGAAATTAGTTGGTTCGCGAACGCAAGACGGCTCCTGCATAATTCAGTGTTTTATTAAAAGGGGACTAGTGGTTCAATAGGACTGAAATAATTACATGGTTTCAACAAGTCGAATTTTACGAGCTTTGTGCTCGAGGATGGATAAAAGCCTACGTCTGTTTTTAAATTATCATAGCCAGAAGCAATAAGTGCTTGGAGATAAACAACACTGGAAGAATATAAATGAACTCGGCTATTATTTTTATCTTTACTGCACGAAACGAAGTGAAATTTGTGTCAAATAACGAAATTTTAAAAGGAAGGGAAGGATTCATAAATAATAAAAAGAAGGGTTCGGAGAATCACTTTGAGGCAGTTAAAATCTGCTCCCCTTTTTATAGACTAAACAGCCAAACTAATTAGATTTATTTTTGTACATCTCATTAGAATGAAGAGTGATTTATAATAACACGACCAGTTTTCTAAAATAAAATTTTTGGGGGCACTGGAATCACACAAACTGCCTTTGCGAAAACTTGTTTCCTAATCGCCCAACAAATGTGCAAACAGCCATAAAACCATATCTTGATGTAAAATTACGTGTTCCGCTACTATTATAATTGATAGTACGTGTGAAGTGTTTAAGACAAATTGCTTCTAATTGTTGTGAGAAGCAGGAAGTCTAAACAATTGTTGAAAACGCAAAACTTGGATCAATATTTCAGGACGGAACCCGAATTTTCAGTTGCTTTCAGAAGTTTAAATATCAATTCAAACTTTACTCGGAATTCGTTTATTTTCTGATAATCCGATCTAAAGACAGACTTCACGTTTTACAGACTTTGGCTCATAAATCAGGCCTCCAAAATACTCGAATTTTTCAGCTCGAGTTCGGGGAAAATTTATTTTTTCCGGAATATTAACCGAAAATTTGTAGATGCCATAACTATGAGCTATGAAGAAAAAAATGTGGCGATTTCCCGAATGAGCAATTTCAAAAATTTTCTATGAATTCATACCAATTTATTAGGGACATTGAAGCCCACTAAAGGTTTGATTTTTTAAATAACAAGCTCTTATTTGACATTTGGTTTGTGCTACTACGCTACTACTTTCTGTCACTTACAAAAAAAAATTCTGATGAACAAAATGAATAGAAAGCCTTTATCAAATAAAAATGTATCTGGTAAGTCTTGATCTGATAAAACGTTTCTACTTTTTGTTACTTTACTCCCACCATAAGCATAATTGAGGATTGTCATTAAAAAAAATGGTTGAAATACAAAGAAAAATGGGCAGAAAAGTAAATCAAAAAAGCAGCTTTTCTCAAGTTAAAATAGTTCTGACGATGAAGCTGAGCAGGTCTTCGAAAAACTCCATATTACTTCTATTGTCAGTTTTTTTTTTTTAGTTATTAAGACTGTTATTTTAATAAATTCTTATTTCAAGTTGAAAATGTACTTTTTGTTATAATTTACGATAGGGGCCATCTGAGTACACATATGCCTATTATGGCACTCTTGCAGGATTTCCTAATATTAGAATAAAAAAAAAATAAAGCGCAGAAGAGTCGATAAGGAACACAAACTTAAGCGTGTTGTGATCAAAAAAATTATAATTAAAAAATTGTTATTTTTTTGGGGGGGCATCATAGGCACACTTTCCTTTTTGTAAATAAAATTTGTTAGAAAATTAAACCATTTTGCTATTTTGAACAAAAGATCGATTATTTAGCAAACAGCTATAAATCAAAAGTAACATACCATTTTGAGTAGTTAGAAGTTACGATTTTTAAATGATTATTAAAAAAAATAAAAACTAAATTTATCGCAAAACGTAATCAGTTTGTTATAATTTTTCAGGAATTTTTTAAATCCAGAACCACACTTATTTACTGAAAATTTGTCTTTTCAGTAATAAATTATTGAAAAATGATTAATGACACCAAAACGACATAAAACCATGACGAGTTGGTCAGTGTTGTAATAGATATTTTATTCATTTCAACTGTCAAATAAAAATCGATTTATTTCTGTCTTCAGCAATTCAGCCTAGTTTAGTTTTTCAGGTCGTAAGATTTTTTTTTATTTAACTCAATAGTTCATAAGATTCACTCCTATAATCCAAAAACTCGAATCAATAAGTTAACGACGACGTTGTATGTATGTTAACACAGATTTGGCTTTAATTTTGTGATAATACTGGTAATCCAGTTCAGAGGGTCCATAAATCTAATGCTCCTCTAAGCCGATCGTTTTTTCAGCTCCGAATCAGTCAAGATTTGTGCTGCCATAAATTAAATAATTAATCGTAGTTGCTTTTAATGTTTGTTTTTATTATTTTCCTAAACTTTTTTTAGGGCTATTTTTTACATAAAACACTCTTTTGCAGGGACGTCGAACCCACCGCGGCCATCCAGCAAGCCCTCTCCGGCGACAACTTCGTGGAAAAGGACCGCAAACTGTCCGAACTAATCCTGCAACTGCAGATGGTCCGCGAGCAGCTCATCTCCCAGCAGCAGCAACAGCAGCAGCAGGACACGAAGGTTCGTTCCCTTTTATCCCGATGCAAATTTAATTCGGTCGAGAGAATCAAAACCTCCTCAAAGAAAGAGCAAACAACGCCATCACAAAGACCTTCCGACAATCGTCTCCCTGTGTGTGTCGCGTTGCATATTTTATTTCTATTAGGGTCGGAGTCGTTCCTTTGAGGGCGGCCGATTCCATCGGACATATTTTCGTCTCGCCATTGTTCGAAATGCTATTATCCCACCTGTCAGACAAAACCGACTCATCCGTCACCGGGTGACCAATGGCGATACGTCGGATTTGTGCCAGCCAATGGGCGCGCGCGTGGGTCGCGGCTGAAACAATGATGCTGATTTTTCAGGCGGTTTTCAGGTGACCGACGGCTTTCCCCGCCAATTCGCCATAATTATCACCAAAAACGTCGCGAGATACGACCGCATTCTTCATTCCCCGAGCAAGAACACTGGCGAATTTTCAGCGATTTTTCAGAATTTATTTGGGGTGGTTGGGGTCGTGGTCCCCCGATTTGATTCGTTTTAAATTCCATTTCGCTTAGGTTTAATCCGGGATTTTATCGCCGAGACTTTATCGCTGTCCGATTGCGAATACTTTGTAATGATGGCTTGAATATTTTAATTTATGATTCGCTTTAACCTCGCTGATATAAAACTAAGAACGCCGCTGTTTTAATAGATCGTAATAAAACGAGGCTCAAAGTTCCGATGGACATCATTCGTTGAATTTATTGCGAAGAACGCGCTTTTAACTAGCCAAGTACACCTTTTACAAGCCGCAGGTCTCTCCGAAAATTCCACAAAGAAAAAGCTTTTATGGACTTAAAAACAAAGAACAAATATTTATGGAAACTTAGCGCGGCTCTGCTCAAGACACTCGTGACCGAAACGGTTGTAATTCATTTATTACAAGCTTCATGTAATGTTACGTTGTGTTTTCACATTGACTGCTAGCAAATTTATTCTACAGCTTGTAAATCTATAAGTGGCAGGTCAATTATGCAAATTTGCATGTCGGACGATGACTTTTTACACAATAAATTGGTTCAGAAAGGTAGCGAATATTTCATTCAAAAACTTGAGAAAGAAACGGTATCTTCTGTTATTATTTTTTCTTAATATCTTCATTTGTCATTTCATAAAAAATACTGTTTTTATTTTTTATTGTTTTTTTTAAACTGTAATTTTTCAAATGACAAGGAAAGTACCTAGTTTTTGGTTTTCCGAAGGAATGGGTCTTTCGGAAAGCTCCAAAAATGTGTGATTGTCCAAGCCCTGTTTTTGCGTTGTGTTTTGAATGTGAAGCGTTGTTGAGACCCAGTAAACGGCCGAACCAGGGCCTTGTTTTTTCGTATTTGTTAATGCAATCAGCTTTGAAATTAGCAAACAGCAGTGTGTGTGTATTGTTGGTTGCGTGTTTTTTCCCTTTGCGATCGATTTAATATGCGGTTGGTCCGTTAATTAGAGTTTGTTTTAGTTGAATGCCAGCCGGAATAATTTAATCGAGCACAAAGGTCTTTGTCAAATATTGATATGGATGTGTATAATAACGACTGCGTTTGTGCCGAGTCCGTATGTGATGTATACAATAACAACTAATTTCCATGATTCCCATTGATGTCCCCGATGTCACATAATAACGGTCCTATTAAAAGCTAATCATAATGCGCAACCCCTCCATTTTGGGCCGCGCATTGTCCGAGTCAAAATAAAATTCGCGCGCGATAGCCTTTGATGACCCTTCTGGGAAACAATCGCGTCCGATTGTGATTTTCGGTTATTATTTTGCATCGATTATCATGCGTTTACATAATTGGATCCATGCAAGTCCAACACGAGTGACCCGGTGACATTTTGACCCGTGTACACATTGTTATTAATAACAAAATACACGTTCGAGCGATATTTGGAGTTTGGATAAAGGATGATTTCTTGATTCCGAAGGGAGCGCTCGTCGAAATAATCAAACAGACAAATAGATCGGTCGGAACTGTTGAACAAACAGCAGCATCACATCAGAAGGCACAAGTTTGATTCCCATTACTTAATTACACAGAAACTGGAATGCCAAATCGCGATGAATCAAAAGGGGCTAGTTCGGGATCCTTTGATGGGATATATGGCGGGGTCGAAATCAGATGCACACGGCTAATGATAACGAGGTTATGTACAATTACATCTTGTGCAAATACGGACTCACTTCGAGCTAACGGCTCAAAGCCACTTTTTACACAGGCGGGGACGAACTCGACCGGAAACCTACACTTCACGAAATACTCACCCGGCAAGGAGCCACTCAAATTTATTGTCACAGTTGCCCACAACTCTTTAAACGCAAAAATGGGATTCCTCAATGGCAGGATTCTAATTTAGAGATGGATTCTTTGTTCCTAATGAATGCCTTACGTAGTACAGAAACTTACTCCAATTTCAAAGTGCAATTTTTTAACAACACCTTTGGATGAATTTAGAAAAAAACATTCTTAAATTCTTCCAGTAGAAAAATTTAGAATTTTTTTTAATGTCTAAGCCAATAAATCTAAAAACCCATTCACTAAATTTTAATCAGTTGTTAATAAATAAATCTATGAAAAATCTCTTCAATTTTTGTAACTAACGCAGTTCTTCGAGATATTACAAATACTGTTTAAACTACTCCAAGATTTAGAAACATGTGTCCTGCACAAGGTAGAGTTCCTTTTGTTGTATCGATTTTTAAAAAGGAACACAAAAATCGTTTAAGCTTAAACTATCTTTACTTAAACTATTTGGTTTACGAGAGCATACTTGACATCATTATTCAAAGTGATTAAAATGTTGTTTTCGATTTTTTTTAGTTTTCGAATTCCGCATTTTTTTCATTATGTTTTTTTGTTTCGTTGTGAGTTTATGACGAAGATTTTCGGAACTAGTCAGAGGATTCTGAATATGTAATTAGTGTTTTGGAGTAGTTGGGAGCAAGGCTGGAGAACAGGTGAACTCCCACCATAAGCATAATTGAGGATTGTCATTAAAAAAAATGGTTGAAATACAAAGAAAAATGGGCAAAAAAGTAAAGCAAAAAAGCAGCTTTTCTCAAGTTAAAATAGTTCTGACGATGAAGCTGAGCAGGTCTTCGAAAAACTCCATATTACTTCTATTGTCAGTTTTTTTTTAGTTATTAAGACTGTTATTTTAATAAATTCTTATTTCAAGTTGAAAATGTACTTTTTGTTATAATTTACGATAGGGGCCATCTGAGTACACATATGCCTATTATGGCACTCTTGCAGGATTTCCTAATATTAGAATAAAAAAAAAAATAAAGCGCAGAAGAGTCGATAAGGAACACAAACTTAAGCGTGTTGTGATCAAAAAAATTATAATTAAAAAATTGTTATTTTTTTGGGGGGGCATCATAGGCACACTTTCCTTTTTGTAAATAAAAGGGTTTCAGAAAACCGATACATTTGTTAGAAAATTAAATCATTTTGCTATTTTGAACAAAAGATCGATTATTTAACAACCAGCTATAAGTCAAAAGTAACATACCAGTTTTCAGTAGTTAGAAGTTACGATTTTTAAATGATTATTAAAAAAAATAAAAACTGAATTTATCGCAAAACGTAATCAATTTGTTATAATTTTTCAGGATTTTTTTAAATCCAGAACCACACAATTTTAATCAGTTGTTAATAAATAAATCTATGAAAAATCTCTTCAATTTTCTAACTAACTAACGCAGTTCTTCGAGATATTACAAATACTGTTTAAACTACTCCAAGATTTAGAAACATGTGTCCTGCACAAGGTAGAGTTCCTTTTGTTGTATCGATTTTTAAAAAGGAACACAAAAATCGTTTAAGCTTAAACTATCTTTACTTAAACTATTTGGTTTACGAGAGCATACTTGACATCATTAATCAAAGTGATTAAAATGTTGTTTTCGATTTTTTTTAGTTTTCGAATTCCGCATTTTTTTCATTATGTTTTTTGTTTCGTTGCGAGTTTATGACGAAGATTTTCGGAACTAGTCAGAGGATTCTGAATATGTAATTAGTGTTTTGGAGTAGTTGGGAGCAAGGCTGGAGAACAGGTGCCGTAGAAATGCGATTTTTGTGTTGTGCAAGTACGGCTCGTGGTGATTGAAATTTTGCGGCATTATGTTAATTAAGTCTCAATTCATGCGTCTGATTGTGTGCTGCAAAGTAGATTTTTAGTTGGTGTGTTGGGGGTATTATGTAGTATCTTGTGTTAGTTGAAAGAGGGTCTTAATTTCCGCAAGGAAATAATCATAATTGAGATGTCGGTGGCGGTCGGGGGCGGCAGCGCCATTTCAATAGCTACAATCTCTTTGTAACCGTGTGTATTTATGTTGTTTAAAGTTTGTATCAAAGCGAGCGAGCGCTCAATTCCATCAGAGAGACGTCTTAGAGGGTTGCTTGCGCCGCATTATGCTATCTTGGCGAATTGTTGCCGAAGAGGTTGATTGGTTCAGTTGGCAGAGACAAAGCCAGCCAAAGAGGCAAATCCCCGCCATAATTATGATCGAGTGACGAGATAATGGCGCTGTTTCCATCTTGATAGAATAAGAAGAGCTAAATCAGACGCGCTATCGCTCCAGATTTGCATAGGAGACGGAGGAACATGAGACGATTTCGCAAAAATCCAACGCATAATTATCGGACGATTAATATGCGCGAGAATGAGAGTCCCGCTGGGCTGTCGATACTAGGCTTGTAATGCCTAGGTTTATTGCGGCCGTTTATTATTTTAATAGCACGGTTTCGCCTCTATGCGTGTTCGACACCAATGGGCTCTGCGTTAATACCACAAAGAGGCATATTGCGATAATCGGCCTTTCCCCGGATTTGGACCCCGACAATGATACGTAATATTCCGGGCGGCTTTGTCAACAAATGATGAAGCTGTGTCTCTACACATATTCCATTCTGATTGCACTCGGTACACAACCGGGAATTCATTATGAAAACTTGGGGACAGCTTATTGGGACGCCTAAACAAACTTACAACCAAAGGCATAGTCTGACAACAAATAACTGGATTATTTACTTAGAAAATGATTCAAATTATAATTTTCTAATAGTTTACATCAGGTACTTTACAAATAAATTCAACGTTGCGAAAAAAATCGGTTTCGTTGTCTTGTATAACAAATATTTTTTATGCGTAGATACGTGGTTGCATTTTGGTACTTTTCTGATTTGTTCATGTGGGAAGAATGCTCGTTTGAATATCGCCTAAATTGTATATTTTATAAACTGTTAATTTAGTTTCTAGAGTTTTTGACGTCTAATTTTAATATCTGTTTATAATTATTTACTTGTGAATAAACAACAAATACCCGAGCAATAAATCTTTGTTTACTGATAAAATTCGTCTAAAGCGTGCATTATTAAGCCTCGTCCTTGAAAAGTATTATTCTGTCGTTATCATCCCACGAGGAGCACAAAAGTGGCACAAAAGTCAAAATCTGACACCGGATCCACTCCTCACTGCTGCAGTTCATCTGTCGGCGTTTTATTTTTTAACACTTTCCACCCTTTCGCCAGACATAACATCCTCCGCAACCCTTCTTGTAAAAAATATAAAAAACCGCCAAGGTAGACACTTACCAGCCGGAAACGGCCTAATCTATCCCGATGCCGTCTCAACACGCGCAACCCTTGACAAACCAAACAAAAAACAGTGCAAAAATACAGTTTCGCCCCCGTTTAATCGGCTTACGGGCCATTTAACAATGACTTTTGACAGTGGGAGATAAATGCGTTATTGATGATGCGGCACCTGCATTATTAAATTAAGTCTTATCTGTGAGTGCGGCTAATTTAACACAATTATAAATGCAAGTCATGGGGCACTAAGGGCGGTTTCGCAGCAATTTGCGCAAAGTGCATCGTCGGGAAGACGGGTTAAATTTAAACACTCGAGGAAGAATTTTAAGATGACCGTGGCGAGCCAACTGGAGCGGATACGATTATTATTAATTCGGAGCGATTTGAAAACGACAGTTTTTTTAGATATTGACGTCACGGGCTTTTTTCTAAATTGGATGAGGGACGCCTGAGTGAGGCGGCCAGGAACAGGAAGGACAGGC
This sequence comes from Tribolium castaneum, assembly GCF_031307605.1. Classification (NCBI taxonomy): domain Eukaryota; kingdom Metazoa; phylum Arthropoda; class Insecta; order Coleoptera; family Tenebrionidae; genus Tribolium; species Tribolium castaneum. Next base: position 4,891,446 of record NC_087402.1, on the reverse strand, counting down.
CGACAATGGAATTTCATGTTACTATAGCCGAAAAATGGGTCACAATTAAATTAGACTAAATTAAAATGCAAATCATGTGATAAAGAGGATACGACCTCTCTGATTGCCAGATTTAGCACCAGTTGAAGGAATGTGGAGTGCGATAATCTGAAATTCAGAAAATACAATGCACAGTATCTCCCTTATCTCCACAAATATTATTTGGAATATCTAAGTCAAAAATTTTACAATATTGTTGATTTTAGTTTACAATTATTTGTGGTTTGCGGGTTGGTTATAAACTTGATACTTTTCGATTTTGCATGCAATTATTCGTCGAATGAGAATACTTACAGATTGCAGGAATTTTGCTAGATTTCCACAATCTTTTCCATATTATTTATTAATTTGTTTGATTCTTTTACTTATATAATAGGTCATTAACATTTCGTATTTCTCGTTAGCTAACTGATTTAATTAATTTATCCAGAATCCAAAATTTGATTGGGAGTTTTGAGGGGGATTTTTTACGAAAAATCTAAGTTCCAGCAACTTAATATTCTGTCATAATTGTCAAATTTTTCAGTAGTTGTTGGTCACGTTTTTCACAGGCAGTTTTGTGATTTGGTGCCAAGTGAATTTCAGAGATGGATGTTTTGTCATTTTAGAAATTAACTTCGTAACAGTTTTAATCTATGGGTCATAAAGAAAACAAACAGTTCATCTCGAATTTTGATTTTTTTCTAAACCGACTAGATACACTCGTAAAAATTGATATGTGAAAAATGTAGTCGAATAAATAAACGAAAACGATTGTATTTTTAGCCGTAGATGAGGTCATCGTCGATAAGAAATTCAAGAAATTATCCTAAGCATTCTTTGAAATGAAATTTAGTGATTTAGGAGTGTGTTTGTTAAAAAACGTGTCGTAAACGGCATGCGCTCGGTTGCCACTGTTATCCCATGTAGGCACGCGTAATTTATTAATTTCATGGGATAACGAAGCTGCTTGACGTCCGCGAACAGGTTCGAGCTTCTCTATGAACCAGTCAATGCCCCAGAATATTATTTAATTCCAACTTATTCACCATTTAAATTATCTGACAAGTGCAGTTTGTTTCTCCCGTCTTGTGTGATTTTTAAACAATTTCGAGCTTATTCAATCTGCATACATTTGTAGTAAGCGAGATTGAAACTGTCCGAGTTTATTCCGCCATCCCGGCCATAAAAATCCATATTTACGACGGCGCATCTTGTTAACTAACGCTCTTACTATGGTAAACCAGATTAATCATAAATGTTAATCTTGATTTTACAAATTATGTGCAATAAAATATCAACGAGCCAGTGTCCTCGCCATATCGGGCTCTAGCCTCGTTACAATCCTTATTATCAAGGCGACTAGCGATTCCGAAATTTATCATAAAAATAGTTAGCACTACGAACATCTGTTTTAGCCATCTTTCAAACCTCCAATACTATCCCTAATTATAGATTAAGTGCAAAATGCGTACGGTTCTATAACGTCACACGCGTTATTTTTGATATTAACCCCTCTATATTTACTCGGGCGATCTATTAAAACATACTAGCGGTTCTATTTAAAAGTAAGAAGCGAGAATTTTGTGCCAATCACTGACGTCTTGTAGTTTTGTTTACTCATCGGAGAGTCCTCACCAACATTTTTCGATACATGACCTCCAACAATCCCCCAAAATGCCGCTTTTATCTCTAATTGAATCAAATTAGATTTATTGCGCCGATCATTAAAAATAACTTGAAACAATTTGGCGCCAATGCAACCAAGTGACCCACAGAGGGCGGCCTAGGTCGCACCGCGCCATTTTTTCCAAACAGCGGCGAGTTTGAATCGAATTTGTCCACTTGGCTCATACTTCTGTGTCAATTTTTTAACCCCGCGCCATCTGTCGTGTTAAAATATCGCTGGAGCATCTTCCCCTTTCTCCCTAACTCCCAACAGCTGTGTGTTCCATTCATGTTGAGTTTAAAATTAGCCGGTCGTCGATGTGTATCAAGATATTTCAAATTTAGTAATCCATATCCATAACGCGCGTAAAAAATTGTTAATTTTCTCAAGAATTATGTGCCTCTTCGCTCATCCAAAAATAACCGGAAAGTAAAAATACACTCGCGTAACCCGAAACTTTTACAATCCTGCTTCCCCAAACCTTGACCAATCGATCGATCCCAGCCTCAACGAACCTCTTGTCCAGTAATTAAAGATATTTCTTCCAATTAAAATCAGGACGATTTTAATAGCGTTCGAATAGTCAAGTGGCCGGCGAATGAAAGCCGCGATTGTTCCGGGTAAACAAATGACTGCTCTTAGGAAATAATACGCACTTGATTCGAATAATACGTTCGTTGAGCGTGTGATCCGATTCGGGCGAGCTTTAAAAGCACAACTTGACGGAAATTGGGGACAAAGAGCGATTTGTTTGAAAAATGGAAATGACTCGAGACTTGTTATATGTGCTGCCACCTGTACACGGCTCGAGCAGGTATTACAGGTTTCTCGACTTGTTTATCGCTTGTTTACGATTATGTAATTGACGAATTTACATTAAAAACAAACGGAGGATGTTCGTTGACCCACAGAAACCGAAATAGCTCCAAAGCGAGTTTCCGCGCGAACCAGAAAAAATGACTATTTATTTCCAAATTTTTGGCCCACCTTCCCCTATGCAGGATTTTTACTTTTATGAAAAGCTCGTCGTTATTATGTGCTTGGTCAAGTCAAAAATAATAATTTCATAAGTGGAGAAATTCCTGCTGAAGCGGTTGATTTTGGTGGGCTTTGGGCTGGTAATTTCGGCATAATTTGTTTGGCGAATCAATAAATCCTTGAATGGTGTCAGAGCAAGGCGTGAAGACATCGAGTGGGGTGAAGCAAAGCGTATTGTATTCATCCAACCCCTGCATATGAATTATGATTTATGGGCCGCAAAGTCATGAACCAACCACTGTTCAGGGTAATTAACCCTGCTTTCGGTGTGGTCCGCCTCTCCCCTTTGTTTCCCCTAATTACCCCAGCGAATTTTATGATAATCGCCCCCGTTTTTAATAAACTCGCCGCTTCATGACCACATATTTGCAGAGATCAAATATTGACTAGGTGGCGTTCGCTCCCCCTTTGATGTCAAGTAGAAACCCTTGTTAAATCCTAAAATAACATAATGGGAGGGGGCGATTCAAAGGGGTATGTATTCATCACGTGGGCACTTGTTTGCGACACGTGTCGCGGTCTCCACGCCACCGCTGATTACCAATTACGACGTTCAATTGCCCCACGATCGGGAGGCGGACACCAACCCTCAGTTTGTTTACGTCAACGCGGAAATGCTGGAGTTATTGTCTTCAAAGATGAAACGAGGACGGAATAATTCGAATTAAAATCACTGTTATGCGATCAGGAAAGCGAAGCTTTGAAGCTCTCACGCACCGGAGGACACGACACGATGAGAGGGTGTTCATACATTGTTACACCACACTCAATTAACAACGGAAGCTCCAGGGGCGAACCAAAAGCGAAATCTCAATTATTACAAACCCACACAAACTTAATCGGATCACCAGATTTTAGATTTTAAAAGAACAACTTACCGGAAAATGATTACGCCACAAAAGCGCAAAAAAAACAGATGACTCATTTTGTAAAATAACTACACTAAAACACCGATTTAGGTCCTAAATTTGTGGCAAGATTCTAGCTCTAAAAACTGCCGAATTGTATTGAACACACCGTTATTTTTCGGTTTTTTAGAAATTTTGACCAAGATTTTCACCAAAAACCGCATTTTTTTCCTTGTTCAGTTACAATTAGAAATGATGAGTACTTTTACTTAGTTTGCAGTTAGATTTTCACTAGTTTAAAGAAGAATTTAGACAAACTTACAACAATTAAGCTATATTTTTAATAGCTTTTTTTCAAAAATTTTGCTAAACCGTGCTAAGCAATCACCTAATTACGTCAAAAATCACTTAATTTTTTTCCTTTTCGGAGTTCTAATGAGTTTTTTAAATTAGAAATGATGAACGGATGTAATTTTCACTATTTCAAACATGAAAAAAACTTCGAATTCAAGCGACATTATCCTAAAAACGGCGTCAAATTACTCTAAATCTCTGCTCTGGAATCTGGAGTTTTATTTAAATCATCGAAAAAAAAAATTGCAACAAGAAATACAATCAAATTTCAACTCGAAAAAAATAAAAAAAATCATATTTTCTAACAAAAATGTTACTTGATATTACATGTCCTATACGCGGACACCTATGGTGACATGATTTTTGTCCGGTTATTGGAGGTGTCCTCTTAAAAGAAATAATAATAACTTCTACATACAGGGTGCTCAAAAACTGGCGCACCAACTCAGTGGTACGTTATTGAGAAGCAACTGCAGATTCCGGGAAAAATGTTGAAAAAATTCCTAAAGTTATATTTTAAAAAATCTGGAGCTACAAACTTATTGTGTTAATTTCTTTAGTTTTCATTATTTTTTTATGTTTTTATGTTTCATACCAGGTAATCGTCCCATAACAAAACAATGAATAATTATTTTTAAATTTACTATCAGATTTTAGCAGTTTTTTTATTTAAAAAAATTAAAATTTATCAAAAAAATCACAATGTGTAGATGTGTCAACACTGGGAATTATTTCCTAGGAAACCGTTTCAAAAATAATTTATTTTTATTGTTGCTCAAATTCTATTGCGATTATGACTGTTAGACAACGTTGCCACATATCATTTATCTAAAATCCGTTATTTATCAATAACTTTAATACAAAGAATTTTTTTACTATTTTGACCTTTATATGTAACCAGTTCTCTACCACACACCATTGAGTTGGTGCGCCATTTTTTGAGCACGCTGTATAATCAAACTAAAAAATTATAAAGGAGTATGTAGCATCATTATAAGTATAGATAGAACAACACTACTTATAAAATATTTCTTGTAAAAAAATTTTTTCCAAAATTTACTACGTCTTGTTCATCAATACTCAAAAATTCTTCAGATATGTACTTAAATCTTATATCGTGACAACTAGTTTAAGATAATAGTTTAACACTGAAATAAAACATGTGATTCCCCGAAATTTCTGACAGATTGTCATAATAATTACTTAATGACATAATGTCCGCTTAAAGGAGAGATTTTGTTTCCAAGGTGAATTGGATTATCCGCGTCCGTTTATTGGAGAGTCCGCTTAAAAGAGAAACAATACTATTTAAAATACATTAGCTCAAAGCGGGGCCAACAAAAATGTCCGCTTGATGGAGCGGTCCGCTTATAGGAGATGTCCTTTAAGAGAGATTTCACTGTACTACTTACGCTGCAAAAAATTAAATGTTGATTTGTGTAAAATACATAAAAAATATTACTACGTTCAAATTATGAATGGTGGAAGAAAAAGTTCGGTTTGGAAAGACAAATTGGGGTCTAGGGATTGTCGGAAGGGTTCGAGACATCAAGAAATTCGACTGTTCGAACGTTTTTTTAACGATTCGAGTTATCAAAAGATTGGAGTTTGACTGCATTAGCTTCTAAGCAGTTTAAATCAAGTGACAAAACTTCGGGAAGGTTTTATTTCTGATCCAAAAACTGTAGGGTTTTGACTAGAACTTGAAGAATCCCAGAATTTTTTTTATGAGTAAATTATAAATGTGAGAATCCAAGTCGTCATTATTTTTCATTTTTGATTTAAAAAGTATGGGGGTTATGTTGGGGTGGGTTTTATCGAGTTTGAAACACGATTCTGGAGTGATCGTAGCTGTCAGGCGAGAGAAACAGTGTGAAATACCAATTTTAGGAGCGCTTGTCTCCATGTGTGTGGCATCTAAAAAATGCCTCAATAAAAATCGTGTAATTCTGTGTTAATCCCCGTTGTAAAGATCGTAATTTGTGTAGTTGGTTGTCATTCCAGTCTAATGACAGTTGATTTGGTGTTTCTAAATATAATCCTTGAGTATGGTATCGTCCGTCTCTTCCAATTTGCTTTATTTTTGTAAAAACTATTCGGATTAGTGTATCTCTTCTCGCCCCGACCCGTGCTAATAAGTTCTATCGGGAAAGCACCTCGTCTCGGCTCTAATCCCTCCTATCCCCTTATTGTAGGTTGACATGACAAATCCCTCGGGAAGCGTCTGTCTGAGGCTTATATTCCTTGTCACATCCACACTCTATTCTGGATTATTTCTTTTTATACTCATCGCCCGCGGCCGTCACACCCGGTCTTCGTTGTTTATAGCAAAGCGATCGCTCGTCGCATTAAACGCTTGAATATTCCGTCGCGAGCGAGTTTATGGACTGGGAACCGAGTCCGGGACTGATTTACTGGCACGGCCCGAGTGAGTGATGGGCCGCGAGAAACAACAGCCTTCACGTGTTACATAAATCCAGCTGGAAAGTGCCAGCACGATGCTCTGCTTTACGACGAAGCTGGGATTGAATGGCGCCCGAATGGGGCACGCATATCGGGCGACAAACCGAGATTAGTTTCAGTGGCGGCGTCAGAAGGCGTGTCGCAGCTCGAGCGTGAAATCGGGAACGACAAGGCGCGTGCATCGCCTCCTCCACCGGGATACGACACGTCGACGAACGCTACTCCCGCAGGAACGCCGGGACTAATCACAATTTTACTCGCGAGGGCGGAGGGGGCCTTATTATTCCGATACACCTGCCAAAGGGCTGGCTACGCACATGACATAGAAACTGCTTTCCAACTAAAAAATCTTCCTGAATAACAAAGATTTCTAACAAAAGATATTTTTTAACAATAAGTGGAGTCTTTTAAACTCATGTTTCTGTGTGAAGCATTAGAATTCTAACTCAAAGTCGCTATTCCGATCCTGCATAGGGGTTTTCAAAAACAGAATAACATTTCCAGTAACAAGATTTGAAATGTAGAAATCATTCTGCTTACAATGTTTAATAAAAATGTGTGATTCTTTTTGCACCTCTTTGATCCCACCATGCTTTTTTAATCATAACCTTTTGTCATCTGAGCCCTAATCCTCGATGGACTCGATTATCCGACATGGCCAAAATAAAATTCTAAAAAAAATCGTTGTTTCGTCCAGAAAGCTGGTGTATATAGACTAAAAAAAACTTCATTCTTTACGCGTTTAATAATTTAATATTTTTTTTAATAAATGGATTCATAAAAAAAGAATTAATTCGATAATCGAAAACTTCGCTAAAGCGGACGATCAATGGCAATGCAGAACTTTGATACACAATGATGTTCCGGTTTTTTATTATCTCATTTTCAATTTCTAGGGTAAAAAAATTTATAGTCCAGAAATATTCGGCTCAAAAATGTAATTTCTAGAATTTCAAGGATGAAGGGCTGAAAATGTTCGTCAGAATCAGTTTAATGTGAATACGAATACTAAAAATTATAGTTTTGATCGATGAATTAATTTGGTGTAAATTACGACACCTAATGCGTTTTAATCTTGTTAAGGTAAAAAGAACGGAGGTAAGTCCCGTATTATGAAACATCTCTGGCCGTTCGTCGTAATTATCGAATTAATAATTGGCCATCGTCCAAGTGGCTCTCTGGATTTCTTAAAAATGCTCTAAATAAGCAGCATTTAGTTGTTGAAAGTGGGCTATGAGGCACTATGGTCGAATTGCTTTGAAACTCAGCCATTATTTTCGTTTTCCGCTAATTATCAATTTGAAAAATTTCCAAAGAAATGGAACAGAACTGGAAAGCGTATCTCTGGCAGAGCCAGCAACCTCTTCCTTAATATATCACTCCGTTAATAAAATATTTTATTCCTGGACAAGATACAACTTTAATAAGCAATTTAAAAAGAGATAAATCCCCGAAGCCGAAACGCCCACTTAATCGTGACTAATAAATTTCCTCGTTTCATTGTTTTTTTCTCGAGTGAGACAATAACTCATGTCAAATTTTTCCGAATAATGGCCACGCGCCTGTTATTTTAGATTTGTTTCTATTATTTCGAAACTGTATCTCATAAATTCACGCAACAATTTCATTTCGGGCGGCTTGACAGGATATGAAAATAAAGCCGGGAGACACATCAAAAAGCGTCAAATCCGGCCAAAGGCTTCGTATTCCGTTTTATCTCACAAAAGCTGCTAAATAATGCAAAATCTCGGTCCAAGTCTGAATCAAAAGTATTATTATTAGATCGAAGCGCTGAAGGAATAATAAACAATAGGAAACAGAAGCGGAAATAATAAAAACGCCAACAAGAAGGCCAGATCGTCATAAATCCCGCATTATGATTTATTGGACAATAAAGCAACAGTCCAGGGCCGGATTTGGATCACCTGTGCGGCAGATTTTGTTCGAGCCGAGTTCCTCATTAAATCGGCGTATTGTCTTCGCGAAATCTGTTCCATCTGTTGAACACATGTCGAGGGCGCGTCGTCTCTTGATTTAAACCAGATCTTCGGGCAACAATAACGTATTGTGTCCCCGGATCATCAGTTAATGAATAAAATATTCACGTAACAATGTAGATCAAAGGGAGATCAGTGGCGAAGATACTGTCCAAACAGGCCTTTATAATGTCAGTCCGAGGGCATAAAACAAATGAAAACGACCTTTGAATGTGTGCTCATTCAAAGGGGTTTTTGTGAGAAGGCGGACGATAACTCTGATTGGATTTTTTCCGTTATTATTTTAAAAAGTTGAGAAAACAGAGCTGTTTATTTTAGAGCGAGGCTTTGATACACTCGGAGGCTTTATTGTTTTAAGAGTTTAATATGCAGAGGGGCCACCAAACTGAATCGAATATTTCCATTAGACCCATGTTGATGTACTTTTCGGGAACTTTGATCTCTCTACACTTCATTGGCGTACTTTATTCTTTATAGTTTTCCTGATACATTATAAACTCTTTCTGTTTCACGTCTATTCACAGTTGACGTCTGCACCAATTTTATGTGTCCCACGTGTATATACAAAGACATCCACTCTATTTTTTCCTGAAACACAAAGACCACTCCACCTCGGCTCTTCCGAATGGTAAAACGTTCAAACGTATTACGTGATAGGAAGGACTTATTAACCATAAACACTCTAAACGATCTAACATGACTTCAAAGGACGGTTTCTGAACACGCCAGAATAACAACACAACAAAAAGCAATTCCTGCAGAGATGATCGACCTCCTGCTGGATTCACAACACCACCCGTTCTTGTTCTTAGCTGGTCGAGTAATTAACACGCACCGGAAGTGATATATCATGGCGTAATAATGACCGACACCAGAATATCTCTCTACTGTCCTTTCGATTTGCTCGTGTTCTCAACGCCAACGCCAACACTATCAAATCTAGAGGAGATGCTCCCAAACCCGATCGATTATTCTCACTAAATTACATATTCGCTTCTAAACTAAACTAGAACGACAATAGGGAAGTTTCAGGAATTAAATGGCAAAAAATCGAGTGTTTAAAAACTTGAAATCTTTTTTTTTTCATTTGTGGTCTTAGAAATCTGAAGCATTGATTTAAGTGCCGAATAAAATGAAAGCTTGAAGAGAAATGTTTAAAGCTTGGATTTTGTGATTACCTATGCAATTTCCAAAATATTCGAATAAAATAATTTTTGATGGCCCACTTTTCAACTAGCTCTACTTACGTCTAGGAGGGCCTTAATTTTTTAAATAAACATCTACTTTTAAGTTGTTGGTAGCTTAATTTAGAACTTAAAAAAATCAACTAGTGAAATGAATTCTACTAGGTCTAAGTAGGTTCGATGTGGGCATATGTCCCCTACGTGAGCGTTGCGGTGCCGCCTCATCTTAATTCTCTTGAAAATTCCAAAATGTGCACAAGAACTGCAGTGAATGGAAGATAAAATTGGCTTCTTGCCTGAGTATATTTAGTAATCGTAGGCGGCTTGGCAACCTGCGAATATTTGGAAAAAAGAACCATGGAGAGTACAGATGAACAATTCTTAGATGTCTTCAGCTGTTCCTTTGTCTCTAACAGTAAAATTCTCTGTTGCAGCCTCAAGGCACCCAACAATTAGTCAATGAAACCCACAAACAATTGGAGTTCCAAAGACGGCAGCAGGAACAAATGCTGCAGCAGCAACAAAAATTGCAAGAACTCCAAGGCCAGATTACGGCACAGTACGCCAGTGGCGTGGGGCCTCAAGGACTTATGTTCCTCCCGTTTTTGGAGCAACTGCGAGGACTCCAGCCCCCCAAATCCCTTGCCAATCACGTAGGAACGCAACCCTTCCAAGCGCCTTTTTCTAATCGCAGTCATTTGTAGATGCTGCCCCCGCACCAAGTCCCCAGCTGGATCTCCGCGACCGCCCATCTGGCCCACATGTCGGCCAGTTCGGACAAGAGGTCGCCCACCCCCCAACGGACCCCGTCGCCCCCAGCGCCGCCGACGGACCCCGACGCCCCGCTCAACCTCTCGAAACCGAAATCGTCGAGTTCCGGTTCGGCGGGATCGAGTCCGCAAAGTGCCCCGGCCGGCTTGCAGACTTTCAACGATCAGCCGGTGGCGGCCACCGCCCCCAAACTTCTACCTCCCAGTTTAGTAATGCCGCGGGCGTTCTTGCCCTACGCCGGACTGCCCCCACAGTTTAGTCCACTGCCGGCGAGCGTCGACCGGAAGGGGAAAGATGAGAAGCAACCTCATTTCCCGATGCATATGTACGGCCTGCCGGCGCCCCCGCACATGGGGGGCAGGCCCAAGGACGACGGCGGCATCAAGGATGAGACCGACTTCATGGCGGCGTGTCACAGTAAGTATTTTTTCAAAAAGTGAGAAGTAAAATCTCTCAAGGAATTTTTTAATTTCATAAAAGGGAATCAAACGTAGTTCCGGGGGAGGAAATAAAGCATAGTTATAAAAATTCTTTTTTTTTTAGTGTGGGGCGGCCCCGACCCGAACTTCAAGCTGGACGAAAACTCCGAAAAGGCGAAAATCATCCGCCAGCAACCGAAACGCGACTCCGAGAACAAACCCCACATCAAGCGCCCGATGAACGCGTTCATGGTGTGGGCCAAGGACGAGCGCCGCAAAATCCTCAAAGCCTGCCCTGACATGCACAACTCGAACATATCGAAGATCCTCGGCGCCCGCTGGAAGTCCATGTCGAACGCCGAGAAGCAGCCCTACTACGAGGAGCAGTCCCGCCTGTCGAAGCTGCACATGGAGAAGCACCCCGACTACCGCTACCGCCCCCGGCCCAAGCGCACGTGCATCGTGGACGGCAAGAAGATGCGCATCTCGGAGTACAAGATGCTGATGCGGCAGCGGCGCCAGGAGATGCGGCAGCTGTGGTGCCGCGACGGCGCCTCCGACATGAACTTCTCGCTGTCGGGGGCGGACCTGGGGGCGGCGACGGCCACGCGGGCCGGCTCCCCCATGAGCATGGTGAACGGCGCGGGGCCCAGCGCCGAGGGGTTCTACTACCCCGAGGGGGCCTCGCCCGACGCGCTCAACTTCGCACAGGAGCACGCGATGATGCACGACTCCAGTCCGAGGAACGAGGACGATTGAGTCTGGCAGAACGGGGAAAAACGGTTCCCTTGGTACTGAGCGGGAGGCTGAGCCTCTGTACAAATGTATAGGTTCGGGGGCAGGTGGGGCGGGGGCTTTAGGAAAGACAAATGTGCCGCAAACGGATTCGAATTTGTCGCACTTGATAGAATTTGTTCGAAAGTTTGTTTAAGAATAGTTGTGTCTCTGCTCTTCCTAAAGTCCTCACCCCATTTTGGAAACGCAAGCAACGGCAGTCATTTCTCGTGCCATCGAATGTGAAGCGACCTTACGCACTCGAGACTATTGGATTTATTTAAAAGTTGGTGTTGTAGTTGTACCTATTGTTATGTAGATATATTACTTTAGATCTTCAAGTTATTTATTATACTAGTTTTAATGTTTTTCTTTTGTTTTTTATTTTGTAAATTAATGTAAAGTTTTATACATAGTTTATACATTGCATCGACGAGGAATCAGCTTTACTTTTTATCGAATTGTTTTATTTTGTTTTGTTAGTTTTTATCGATTCTAGTCTTCTCATTATCAAGCTTTAAAGTCACACAGAAATTCTTAATTTGAGTTTTGGTACAAATTTTGTTTCGAAACGTAATCAGAGGACTAGAGTTGGGCGAAAGGAAATCTTTAAATTAAAAGTGCAATGTACCTATCGTAAAAATAGATTTGTTCTCAACTGTTGATGTTTATATATTTTAATATAAGAGCCAGTACTTTAAGTAATTATTATTTATTTTCAACAGTTTTTTGTACTTGTACAGTGAAACTCATATTAAAAATTAAAATTAGTATGAAACTATGTACTTAGACATTAAAAGTTATCTCTCATATACATAACAATTATATTCAGAAAAGGTCAAAGTATAGTAATGTTAAGCCCCAAAATTTGGTATCCACAGTGACCCCATGCTGGTTATGCATTTGTTTTCTCCTCTCAAACAGAATTTATTTATGCACATGCAAGGTCATTGCAACAAAAAGTACTACAATCATCTCGCAACTTGCGTGCCCATGAATAAACCGTTTTCTTTCTTTTTTCAACACAAAATGTGATACCTGTAATTAGGTATAGTGTAAATTTTTAAGTATTTACTCAGTTTTAAGTATGCACGACTATTATGAAAGAGTTACGAGAATGTGTAGTGCATTTAAAATATTCCATAATGCATCATAGGGCTAGTGAGTGTTTGTAAACAATACCATTCTCAGTGTAAAATTATATTGTAAGTCATATATCGCATCAAATGGTTACAACTGAAATGTCTACTAGGAAATAGGCTCACTGTTCTTTTCTGTGCCAAATTCAAATAAAACTATAAACTGTAAAAAGCCTTTCATTTTCAACGCTGACCCAAAAAAATGTAATTCCGGCTTTGCGAAGATCAACTCAAATTGCAATTTGGAACAGATATTAAATATTATGAAGGCCACATCGCGGCAATTTCCAAGTTCATTGATGCTTGACTAAAGTCTCGCCGTCAACAATAGCCACTTTTTTCTTCACTGGATGAAAACAGCAGGTAACAAAAGTCATCAGTGATATTTATGTGATTTATGACACGGAATGTGAAGGCCTTGACGCTTTCATGGAATCCAGATATTTAATTCTTCAAAAAAAAAAAAATCGAAAAGGTTATTAGAAGATGTGTTTTTCAGCATTCCGGAGTCGTTGGTCTAGACTCGGATTTCTTGACAAGAGCATCAGGTCGATAAACTCACCTTGAAGAATGATTTGCGTCTTATTAAATATACAGGATGATCGGGAAATATCACGGTGGCATTTTGACTCAGTTCCGCAAAAAAATCACATAAATTCAAGTGATGAACGGTTTATCGGGAAACTGGTTTAGTTAAACCGTTCAGATGGGCAAAGCAAGGTCGAGGATTGCGTGCCGTTCCACTCGAATAAAAGTGCGTGGCAATGAAACTTTTTCCAAAAAAATCTTGGAGATACAATTACTCTAATTGAGCAAAAATCTGGACCTGTGCTCAAGATTTCGTCAACAAAACTAATTTAAAATGCTTTCTACGGTTTCTCTTTGTAAACCTTCGGGGAACTAAATCAGAAATATCGTCTATTTTCGATGCACAGCAATAACTTTCTGTTTCGGCAATTTATTCACACCCCAAAATCATAAAACTCAGTTTAGGCTACTTTTTGGCAAAGTTTTGAATAGAACTCTAGAGCGAGTAGGTAATAGATTTTTTTTTGATATTTTATAGATACTATTTTGGTCTGAAGCAAAAAGTCAAATTTTTGAGTTATGAATAAATGTCATCTCTCTTAAGAAGGTTATTCTTAGGTAATTTGTACAAAAAAAAATTCAAAATGTTTCAGGTTCTCAAATCTGAGATGCAATTTTTCTCTCTAGTTATAAGATAGAACATATTTTTTTAACATTGCACAATTTGTAGTGAAGATACAACAAATATAATTGAAAGTAATGAGCGGATTTGGCGTAATTTTTTGACCTTTGGGGCACACCTGTTGGCATATGAATCAGTTGCATAACAATGAGTTTTATTAGATCACCTACAATTGTGCATCTTGTAATTACGTCGGAGACTCTCCCATCATTGATATAAATTAAAAAAAAAAAAAAAACTCTATTTGAATCTCGAATTTCAACGACTTTTTCAAAATTAAACCAGATGTGATGAAAAAAAATATTGGGTACCTATTTCTCGTGAGATACTCTCGATTTTTAGGTAGGAATAAAACAATAATGTGTTCACAAAATGTTTATTAGCTCTTCAAATTTCACAACCGCACCGTACCATCTGTCAGCGACACCTCTAGTGTCCCTGAAGCCTCCATCAAAGTTTATTACCCTCTTTAACACCTCATGGAATGCGAAGAAGTCTTTGCATCATCACCATCTGTCAGCGTGCTTTATTGGCATCCGGCCCACTATATCACTTCGATAATAGCCCCATCATGTCTCTAAAATCTGTACTGCCGGTTTAGCCGCGCTCGCAAACGGACGTGGCTAGGCCTCCACTTTTACCTTCACCGTCCACAAACGGCAATCCTTTGTGTTCCCAAGGTAACTATCGGCGCCCCCACATTTCCCTCAAAAAACCGCATCTTCGCCGTTATACCATGCGCACGAATAACCAGTTCGTGCCCAAATATAGGGCAATGGGTGAAAGTGAGCAGGTGGTGCAAAAACAGAGAAAAAAGCCGCTCCATGGAAGTGGTAGAGTCGTGGTTCGAGCTCGCGCCAGTTGTTGGGCGCCTTTCCTCGACTCAACATCATTCAAACAAAATTTTTCGAAAAATGTGTCTCTGAGAGTGAAGTGTCATTTTTTAGGTTATTTAAACGTCAAATAGTGAAATGTGTCAAAAATGTCAAATCGGAATTTTGGTGTTTTGCCTGATTAGTGGCGGGATTGCGCTCGAAAATGGCCTGGCGCGGACGCCCCCCATGGGCTGGCTGGCTTGGGAGCGCTTCCGGTGCAATACCGACTGCAAAAACGATCCCGAAAACTGCATCAGGTAAGCTAGGTTACAGTGAAAGGGGCCCTTCTAACGCGACTTTCAGCGAGAACTTGTTCCGGACGATGGCTGATATCGTGATTTCGGAGGGCTACGCGGCCGCGGGGTACGAATATATCAATGTTGATGACTGCTGGCTTGAGAAAGAAAGGGACAGGTTCGGGCAACTTGTCCCGGACAGACAGCGGTTCCCTCGAGGGATGAAAGCACTAGCCGACTATGTAAATGACCACCAATCCCCACTAACACTCCAACTAATCAAACCATTGGCTAGGTGCACTCCAAAGGGCTCAAATTCGGGATTTACGAAGACTTTGGTAACTACACCTGTGCAGGGTATCCCGGAGTTCTGGGTTATTTAAGAACGGACGCTGAGACGTTTGCGTCCTGGGACGTGGATTACGTCAAACTGGACGGTTGTTACGCCCATCCCAGTGAGATGGACCGGGGCTATCCCGAATTCGGGTTCTACTTGAACCAAACTGGGAGAGCAATGATGTATTCCTGCAGTTGGCCCGTTTACCAAATTTACGCAGGAATGCAGCCCAACTTCACTTCAATCATCGAACATTGTAATTTGTGGCGAAATTTCGACGATATCCAGGACTCCTGGGCCAGTGTTGAAAGTATTATTGATTATTATGGGAATAATCAGGATGTGATTGTTGCTAATGCGGGACCAGGACATTGGAACGACCCAGACATGGTGAGTCTCATCAATTTTGTCTTAATGAGTGAAAAATCCCGGATTACTTATTCAAGGCCGGAGGTTGAAAAACGATTTTTATTATTTTTTCACGGATTCTAATTTTTATTATATGAAAACTGGCATTTAACTCGAACATGTGTTACATCATTGTATCAAAATTTCACTACATAACGCTTCGCAGATTTCACTTCCGATTACGCCGGTGGCTTGTTGATTTAAAGCGTTAAAGACTTATACAGGTTGTAACAGAATTTGAAACACAGAAGTTTTGAATTTTTATTTTTTTAATATTAAAAATTCTCAGATTTTTTAATATTAATCCTGAAATCTTTAAATTGTGCTTCAAAGTCGTCAAATTTTCTCTCAAGATCTGCTGTAATTTTTGTATTACACGTGCAAGCTTATTTTTTAAGGATTGTTTTTCTTTACATTTTTACTTTACTTATTTTCAATATCTTTTATTTTCTGTTGGTTGTGGGTTGTAAACTGAAAAATGTGCTTGTTTAAACGTAAAATGTGTATTTTGTCAAATAAGTACATCTTAGTTTATGAACAAATAAAAAAAACAAAAAATAAAAAGTGGCAGAGATGTAGATAGTTTCGAAGGATCTTCTTTAAAAAAAGAAGTCCATTAAAAAAATCGTGTTGCATCTTATAAATAATGTGTGTAATGTGTGGAAGTTTAAAAAATTGTCTCGAGAAATACGCAAATGACTAAAATAGTCAGCGACTTTTAAACATAGTATATATTTTTTATGACATGTATTACTTTCAATCTGTGATACTTGATACTTGTTTTTTTAATTTCAAAGCGTTCTAACCCTTTTTTTAGATCATTATGTTTTAAAAATAACAAAATTTCGAGAAGAACTTAGACTTTTATTACTTTCCCCAATACCATTTTTTCAATTTAATATTTTTGAATTTTCAAATTGTTGAATTGCTGCCAAAAATGGACCAGAAACTGATGTTTTTTTGCAACAAGCAGAGAAATGTCAGCTGTTCCATTTTCGAAATGTTGAAAAACGCGCACAATGTGTCAAAATGGGTCACGTGAACCGCAAAGAATCGCGTTTACGCGGCTAATCGACCAATCACGATGAAGTAATCTTACGTCACCACAACCGTCAAGGTCGGTCAAAACGACTACAGTTTGTTGAGCCGATTTTGTACAACGCAAAATCAGCGAAAGTTGGAAAAATTTTGCGTAATCCGAGTCTGGGACACTGTTTGTCGCTAATTAGTTCGTTTTGAATGTTGGATTTAATCTGATGAGGAAAGCGGTCATAAAAGTCCTTTTTAATTTTTTTGTAATTTTTAAATTCCAAGTCGTGTGATACGAATTATGTCATCCGTTATTTGAACCAGATTTAGTAAATGTTGAAACAGTGCACGTTCAAAGACATGACCGGCCTGGCACTTCACATATTACCAATTCCTTTTTATCACAGACGGATTTAGAAACGGAAACGGTGAAAGTCGCATAAATTCGAATAAGTTCAATCCAATTTTCGTCCGTTTTGACGAATATTCACACGAGATAAATATGGGTTTTTTCATTCGATAACAACCAGGAAAACGATTGTTTATTTAAGAAAAACAGTCATGCAATTTCGACCGACAATTATACATTTCAGTGTTTTATTAGGGCCTTGTTGTTGTTATCTCGTCCGGTTGCGAGATAACTTTCTCGCTTTTGTTACATGGGAATATATCGACACTTTCATTTTCGAATGACCGGCCTGAATTTTATGTTCGCTAATGAAGCTTTGACATGCTTTTTAGAAAAACAACACGAGCACTAATTTGTTGACATTTATGCGTGGCGGGATTAATTGTTCGACGAGTTAGGAAAAGACTTTCACTATTGTGCGGTCGAAAATCAAAAGATGGGGAAAAAGGTCACAAGATAACCGACATGACGCAACAAAATCTTCCTCGAAAATGGGTTTTTGAGCAACGGAAATTCACGCTTCCTTAATTTTTACGGCGCCTTATAATTAAGATCGAGAAGATATTACTTTAATATTCAAAATCTTAAGAAGTTTTTTTAATAAGGTGATTCACGTAAGACACTTTACATGAATCATGTTTTATTCTGACACCACGTGACCCAAATGGACAATTTAGAAATGACATCGGACACAATTTATTCTCTCTAAATTACAGTATTTGGCATTTCTGTGTGTCTCCGAAAAACTTTCGATTTTTTTGCTTTTTGGTTGATTAATGTTACGTTTCGAAATGTCATTGAGAAAATTCCAACTGCTTATAAAAAGTATTATAATTTTAACATTCCTGCAGCCATCCAGATAAATTGTATTTCGCTGCTGTAAAATTGCTGTTGTGCCATTTCCGACCAATCGTAAAATTTGTATAAGTGAGTAAAACTTTCACGAATCCGAGTTCCGTTTAGAATTCATGACATAATTCGAATAAAACGAATTTTTCAAGTTACGTAAATTTTATTTAAAAATGCAATTTGAATTACAAATAGTAGAAAAAAATTGTCGCCGGAGTTGGCAACGAAAATGTCAAAATTTCGGCACAACAATCGGGTTCAAGGTTTTCCTCCAGTCGCGCAAATGCGTTTTTTGCGGCACAATTAGGTTTATTATATGATTAATTTGCAGCAGTAAGAACTTGTTTATGGCGAGTAATAATAATAACCTTCGAAGTCGAGCAATAGCTGGAGATTTTTTCCATTCTGACTTGATTCTAATTTGGATGCTATCGCGTCATTCTTATTTGCAAAGCAAACACCGGAATTTCCTCCAGTCGCTGGACAGGAAAAGCGCTCGTGTTTTTATTGTACTTTCTCAAAGGAAACTTTTCAGTTGATTATCGGAAATTTCGGTCTGAGTTACGAGCAGAGCAAGACCCAGATGGCCATTTGGGCCATCCTGGCAGCCCCCTTGCTCATGTCGGTCGACTTGCGCTCGATCCGGCCCGAGTACAAAGCCATTTTGCAAAACAAAAAAATCATAGCCGTCGATCAAGATCCGTTGGGCATTCAAGGAAGGCGTATATACAAGGTGAACAACAAACCGTTGTAACTGTAAAGCGTTTCGAAACGAGACATTTCAGCATAAAGGTATCGAAATTTGGTCGAGACCGATCACTCCTCTCTACCAGAATTATTTCTCCTATGCGATCGCATTTCTGAACAGGAGAACGGACGGAACGCCTTCAGATGTAGCGGTCACGCTGAAGGAATTGGGTTTGACGTCACCGACGGGCTACAGAGTCGAGGTAAGCGACATCTAGTTACGCGTGAAAGCTGCTATTTCCGGCGGTTTGCTCTAGGATCTCTACGAAGATGTGGATTATGGAGTTTTGTCTTCGCAAACGAAAATCAAAGTGAAAGTCAACCCATCCGGTAAATGGCCGCAAAACCCAGCTATTTTTTTATTGCGTTTCGTGTTTCAGGTGTCGTAATTTTAAGAGCCGATGTACAAAACGATTTTAAAAGAAGAATTCCCTACTATACGACGCAACGAACGATTTATAATCCATTAAGTCAAGTTTTCAGAATACGAAATAACGGATTTTAATGTAAATACGACGTAAATTATAATAATTTTAGGTACAGGTTTTTTACTTTTTTAAATTTTATTTACAAAGTACGAAATAAATTGTTAGTCCAAACTGGCTTTCATTTTCACCCAATAAACGCACGTAAACACTTTTTTTATTTTATTTACTTGAAAAATAAAAATTACAAACCACTAGTCCAAATTATAGTGATATTTATTTTTACCTAAAGTTATGGTCACAGACAAACCTCTCGCATTCTTTTTGAGCCGTGAACAAACTAGCGACCCTTCAATCACATCACCTGGAAGAACCAAATGACAAAAATTAAACCTAATTATGCAATAATAAAGTACCTGCACTCATATTTATTGTCTCCTTCAAATAAAAAACACTTTGTTGCCAGTGCGTTTTGGGCGCTTCAGGCCCCGTCGAAAAGTGAACACTTTTTGGTAAGTCAAAGAACGTATCAAAATACCCCACCAAGCATGTCAAAACGGCATCTTTGGTGGCTTTCAACGCAAAAGCCGAGCTAAAATCGCAAGTATCAACGGTACAACTTGCCAAATCAATCTCCTTCAGTGTTATGGGGTCAGTCATGACACTTTCGCCAGGAACGGTTTCGACAAAAGCCTCGGAAATGACTTCACTCTTCATGCATTTCATCGAAAACCCATAAACATTGTCCCAGAAATTAATCACTTTGTCGTAACGCTCTGAAACGATAACTCGGAAATTACAGTTTCCTGTAATTACCTAGACCGCAATACCGGGGTCAGAGCAGCCAATCAGGTTCAAGTTGCACCTGTTTGGCAAAAGGAGGCCTCCTGGGGCCAAGTAGCGATCTCTCGCGTGTATGAAACTGTCCAACATGCCTTCGAACAGCAAAAAATAGCCCATCCATTCCGAGACGATTATGTCGACTTTTTCAACCGGGAGATTAGTGTCCTCGATTCGGCCTTTCATCAAGTGGATTGTGTCGTAATAATTGTTTTCTCTGTTAATACAACAAAAATAATTACGAGTTTCGGAATTTTTGCAATCAACCTGATTATGTCCATTGCTTTGTAAACGACCTCAGACTGGTCGATTCCAATCACTTTGGAAGCGCCAGCTTTGGCCGAAAACAGCGACAAAATCCCAGTGCCACAGCCCACGTCCAGGACGATTTTGTCCTTGAAACTGTCCGAATTATTTAAAATTGCGTCCCTGTAGCTTTCAGTCCTGACTCTATCCTATTTAAAACAATTATAAATTATTGAAACTGAATAATTAGTACCCACATTTAACATTTCGTGGTGAATACCGAAATGTGAATACGAGTGGAAATAATCAGAGTCATAACCAGTGACGTGAAACGGCTTTTCTGGAACATCCCTACTTTCAACAAACGTCCTAGTGATTTTTTTCATCTTTTCGATGTCTTTCACCGCGAGTTCTAGTAACGTGCATTTGTGTTTCAACTGAAACAGTTCAATAAATCCCCCAATGACAAGAAATTAATAAAATACTTGTAAAGTCAAGTCCTCAATTTGCCTCTGCAGGTCGGAAAAATTCAAATTGCTGATGGGCGTCTTGCCGTCGATGGCATAATGGGGAGTGGAGGGGGCACTTCCCAGGTCCTCAAAGTCTGCAAACACCCCTGAGCCCTATTTTCGCCCCCAAATGCCACACCTTACCATACATCAACCATGACTCCATCTCGCCCGCCTTCAAATACACATCATCGTCCCACAACGCGACCGAAGACTCGGTCAAGATTTTCGGGTCCGGTCTTTGCATCCTAATGTAATTAATCATCTTGATGTAGGAATAACAGTCCATGTTATACTTATTTTTCAACTCTAATAAATCAAAGTTGTGCTCAGCACGACAATGGTCCAGCGCCACCGCTATTGTCAGGAATTGCAGGGGGCAAAAAAGACACGTCGTTTGCTCCCCTGTGACTTCCATTTCGTCCCATTCGTCAGAATCGTCATCTCCGTCCCTACACGTGTCTTGGGGCCAAACACCAGTCAAAAACCCTTCCTGACCTCTCCTTATACTTACTGTCCTCATCATCCATTGTTTCTTTGTTAAAACCCTCAGGGGCGAATTATAAACACAAACACGTGTACGGCAACAGATTGAGGTTAAATTTCCCGTAAGAGTAATTCAACCCAAGTTTTGGCACAATTTGGGGCGCTATGGCACCTCTATACGAAATTAAAGCTTAAAACTTGAATTTTAATGATTGTAAATTGAAATTATTGATTAAATTGGTCGTGCCACGGATGAAACGAACAAGCGCACGCCGATTTTGACACTTGACAGTAATTTAAGGCTAGGGGCACACGTGGGGCAAATAAAAACATTTTTCTTGAGTAGTCATTTATTGGGGCGAAAGTATAATGGGGCGTCATCGTAAGTAACACCAAACCACACGTCGCACATTCATATAATTTGGGGTTGTTTTTAGCCCCCAAAAAACCACAAAATGTGGAAGTCTCGACTAAAGACAAGTTGAAACAAATCAAGAAGGAGCGCAAGTTGAAGTTGAAGGAGAAGAGGGCACGGTTGGTCATCCGCAACTTGCCGTTTGAGGCCACTGAGGAGAACCTCAAGGAGCATTTTGCGCAGTTTGGGGAGGTTCAAGAAGTTAAGGTTTTGAAAAAAGAGGATGGGAAGTTGGTCGGTTGTGGTTTCGTCCAATTTAAGTTGGTTCAAAAGGCGGCTAAAGCGCGACATCATTTAAATGGAAAACCTTTCTTGGGGCGTGAGATTGAAGTTGACTTTGCTTTGGCTAAAAATAAGTACAAAACTGAAGACAAGAAGGAAATCAAGGAGGAAGACGAGGTGAAGGTTAAGGAAGAACCGGTGGATGTGGACGAAAGTCAGGAAGTGGCCGAAGAAGTGAAGAGTGAAGATGAAGCTGAAGGAATTGGAAGCGATTCTGAGCAAAAAAAAACGGACAGTGAAGATAATGAGGGTGTATCAGACGAAGAAGAGGAAGAGCAAGAGCCACCCGTTAAAAAACCTAAATTTGAGTCAAATGACGTAACTGAGGGCAAAACAATCTTTATAAAAAATGTGCCGTTCACGGCCACTAATGATGACATAAAACAATGTATGAGTCAGTTTGGGCCCCTTTATTACGCATTAATTTGCGTAGATAAATACACGGAACATTCCAAAGGAACGGCGTTTGTTAAATTTAGAAATGCCGAGGACGCGCAAAAGGCACTTGAGGCAGGCACTGAGTTGACTCTCCTTGGGAATGTTTTGGACTGTCATAGGGCTTTGGGTCGGGACGAAGTACGTAAAAAAGCCGAAACAAAGAAAGAAGAGAAAACAGCTCCAAAAGACTCGAGAAATTTGTATTTAGTTAAAGAAGGAGGTTTGTGTTGTAATTATTTTATTTTGGTGTTTGTAACGTTTTGTTGCAGTTATTCTAGCCGGGGGCAAGGCCGCCGAAGGCGTCTCAGCCAGTGACATGGCAAAGCGACTCCAACTAGAACAATATAAAACCCAAATGTTGCGTAATTTGAATATGTTTGTCTCGCGCGAGCGCCTAGTCATTCACAATTTACCGCCCAGCTGGGACGATAAAAAATTACACATTTTGGTTAAAAACAACAGTCCGAAAAATTCGGTAATTCGGGAGGCGCGAATCATGCGCGATCTAAAAAACGTGGACGCAGATGGAGTTGGACGATCGAAAGAGTTTGGTTTTGTCACTTTCAATCGACATGAAGACGCCTTGGCTACGCTCAGGGCCTTAAATAACAATCCGAATATTTTTTCGGCTCATAAAAGACCGATTGTTGCCTTTTCCATTGAAAATCGGGCCATGATTAAGGCGAAACAGAAGCGACTCGAAAAATCGCGTCTCAAAAACCCCAAATGCAAGGAGTTTAATCCGAAAGTGGTGAAAGAAGACCAGGAAAGGAAACAGAAACGATTAAATGAGACACATGATACTGAAGGCGAATTTGTGGGGGTCACAGCCAAGCCGGGCAAACAAAAAATGCGGAGTAGATATAATCTTAAAACGCAGGCGAGGCTGCATTTAGAAAATTTGAAAAAAGAGAAGAAGAAAGCCAAATTTTCGAAGAAGACACTCAAGGAGAGGAAACAAGATTTTACAAAACAACCCAAGCAGAAAATTAATAAGAAGAAGGAAAACGATAATTTCTCAAAATTGGTGGCTGATTATAAAAAGAAGCTTTTGGCCTTGCCGGTACAGAAGAAAACGAAGTGGTACGAGTGAAATAATTGTGATCGTTGTAAATTTTTTCTAATAAAAAATACATGTTACGCCACTGGTTTCTTTTACCCTATAATTCCCAAGTCTGCCACATTTGCGCTGCCATCGCGCGGCCACGTAAGATTGACAATAATGACAACCAGAAATTGTCTCGTAAAGAAATTATTGTTGAATTTTGATACAAACGCCACGAATTGAATAGGAAATAGCCAATGAATCTATTGTGAGTATTATTTGTTATATTCTGGTAGTGTTTGTGGCAGTGTAGATTGGTTTTTTGTGCCAAAAATTGCAAATTTTGTGCTAAATTCGAGTTCAAAGGTTGCATGTTTATTGCTGTGTTCATTTTTAATTAAATTCGGGTGTATCCAGTGTATGTGAACGTGGCGTATGTGTTTTTCCCCATTTCGTAAGTTTTTAACCTAATTCTTGTCGAGTTTTTCTCGCCGTTCTACTTACCTTGACACTGTTCCAAAACTTGGCCACATATAAAATATTAATTAAGTATTGGCTTTTTTTAGTCTGGTTTGTGTTTAATAATACACGTGCGTTTGTTTCTTTTAGAAATTAAACAAAATGGCTCAACCGAATCAGCAAAATGGTATGCCCCCCCAAATGAAGCCCCCAATCTACAATGGAGTTCATTCGTCGCATTCGTCACGCGACTCGTCCCCCCATGGCAAAAATATCCCCCTTTCACAGCTGCCTCCACGCTCCGCCATCCCCCCAACACAACTCCCGCCATCTAGATCCCCTAATATAACTCAACAGTTGAGCCAACTCAACATCAACAAATTTAACACTTCAACACCTAATCAATCACCGAATCCAAGTGGACTAGTCAGTAGCGCATTTTCGCCAATTGGAAGCACCCAAGCGCCGCCCAGGACCACGCAAGCCCCACCCACCGGCTACAACTTCACCCAAAAGCCGCCCTCAACACAAGGACAAATGCCAGTAATTACCAATCAACAGCCTCAACAAAAACCACCAACAATACAAAATCAAGTCCAAGTCCCGCCCCCAAATCAAGGCCAGGCCCCGCCCTCAACGCAGAACCAAATGCCGCCTCCAGTAAAAAATCAGAGCTTTGTTCCGCCGCCACACAACTTTAATTCAAGTCCTATTAATCAAGGTCAGGCCCCGCCTCCGGCGCAGAGTCAGATGCCGCCCCCTATCAAAAATCCGAATTTTGTTCCGCCTCCTCACAATTTTAACTCTATTGCAAATCAAGGTGTGGCGCCGCCTACAACGCAAGGTCACACTCAAATACCGCCCCCAATAAAAAGTCAGAGCTTTGTTCTGCCTCCAAGTTCTGTTATAAATCAAGGTGTGACACCGCCCCCAACGCAAGGTCAGGGCCAAGTACCGCCTCCAATAAAAAATCAGAGTTTTGTTCCGCCGCCACACAACTTTAATTCAAGTTCTATTAATCAAGGTATGGCACCGCCCCCAACGCAAGGTCAGAGCCAAATGCCACCTTCAATAAAAAGTCAGGCCTTTGTTCCGCCGCCACACAATTTTAATTCAACTCCTTTAACGCAAGGCCAAAGTCAAGTCTCGTCTTCACAGAATTTTAGTTCAATGCAGCCGCCCCCAATCCAAGGCCAAATACCACCTCCGAATAGCCAAATTCATAATAATTTTAATTCGAGTCCTAGTAATCAAGGATATCGGCCGCCTCCAAATCAAGTCCAAATGCCACCGCCTTTAAGTCAAGGCTATCAACCGCCACCAGTTGAAACTAATTTGCCTTCAAACCAATTTAACAATTCGAGTCCACGGCTGCCGCCTCCGGGGGCACCTAAGGCCAATCTGCACTCAAACAGATACCCACAAGGGCCACCCCCTCAGCAGAGTTATAACCCTCAAGCCCCGCCTAGTTTCAACCCCCAGACACAAAATTACCCCGTCTCGGCACAGACGCAGCAACAGTTCTATCAACAGAACAGCGTGACTCAATCTGGTTTTAACAAATTATGGGGCCACGACCACTTTGATCTCCTTCAAAATCCGAACGTTCTACCTCCGGAGAAAGTGGCGCCACCTAAAGTCTACTTAGGGAATGAGCTTCTCGATTCGGCGAATTGCAGTCCAGAAGTTTTCCGATGTACGATGACGAAAATCCCCGAAAGCAACTCTCTGTTGCAGAAGTCGCGTCTACCCTTAGGAATTTTGATTCATCCCTTTAAAGACTTGACTCATTTGCCGGTAATTCAATGTAACGTTATCGTGAGATGTCGCGCCTGTCGCACCTACATCAACCCCTTTGTTTATTTCATCGACACGAAGAGGTGGAAATGTAATTTGTGCTATCGAGTGAACGAATTGCCCGAAGAATTTCAGTTCGACCCTGTTAGTAAAACATACGGGGACCCGACAAGAAGACCGGAGATCAAGTCTAGTACTATCGAGTACATAGCACCAGCGGAATACATGTTAAGGCCTCCACAACCGGCTGTCTATTTGTTTTTGTTCGACATTTCCCGGCTTGCCATCGAGAGTGGCTACTTGCAAAGCGCATGTGCTGTGCTTTTGGAAGAACTGAAAAGTTTGCCAGGCGATGCCCGCACGCAAGTCGGCATATTAGCCTACGACTCGGCTTTACATTTCTTTGGACTCGGCGAAGGGTTGAGCCAACCCCACGAAATGACGGTGCTTGAAATCGACGATATATTTCTGCCTTGTCCCGACAACCTCCTAGTGAACTTGAAGGACCGAATCGACTTACTTACCGATCTGTTGACCCAACTACCAACGCGTTACAACAACAGTTACGACAACAATTCGGCTCTGGGGGCTGCCTTACAAGCGGCGCATAAAATGATGGGGGCTACCGGAGGCCGCGTTAGCGTTTTCCAAGCGTCGTTGCCCAACGTCGGGCCCGGGGCTTTGGTCCCGAGGGAGGATCCCTCCCAGAGGGCTTCGACCGAAGTCCAGCACTTGAACCCAGCCAATGACTTCTACAAACGCTTGGCTTTGGAGTGCAGTGGGCAGCAGATCGCCGTTGATTTGTTCGTTCTGAACTCGCAGTATGTGGACATGGCGACTATATCGGGGATTAGCCGGTTTAGCGGCGGTTGCATCCACCACTTCCCCCTGTTCAAGGCATCAAGAGTGTTGCAGAACGAGCGGTTCGAACGGTGCTTCCGCCGGTATTTAGTGCGGAAGATCGGGTTTGAGGCTGTGATGCGTATTCGGTGCACTCGCGGGTTATCAATTCACACGTTCCATGGCAACTTCTTCGTGCGTTCGACCGATTTGCTATCGCTGCCAAATGTGAGTCCTGATGCTGCGTTCGGTATGCAAGTCTCGATTGACGAGACCCTGTCGGATGTGCAGTCAGTCTGCTTCCAAGCGGCTCTTCTGTACACTTCGAGCAAGGGAGAACGGAGGATAAGGGTGCACACTTTGTGCCTTCCGGTGTGCGCCACCCTATCCGACGTGATCAATGCGGCCGATCAGCAGTGTATTGTGGGCTTGCTGGCCAAGATGGCAGTTGATAGGTCCATGCAGTCTAGTCTTTCGGACGCACGGGAAGCGTTCATAAACGTGGCCATAGATATACTTTCGAGCTACAAGATGTCGCTGAATATGGCCGAAGGCCCCACCTCGTTACTCGCGCCCCCTTGTTTGCGGTTATTGCCTTTGTACATATCGGCCTTACTGAAATCGACGGCTTTCCGGACCGGGACTTGCACCCGACTGGACGATCGCGTCAAAGCAATGATCGATATGAAGACCAAACCGTTAGGACATTTGATACAAATGATATATCCCGACTTGTATCCCGTACATAACTTGGAGGAACAGCCCATAGTCCTGAACAGTGAAGAGGAACCAATCCCGCAACCACCCCACTTGCAATTAACCGCGAGGTGTCTGGACTCCAAAGGCGCGTTCCTTATGGATACCGGGGAGCATATGATCCTCTTAGTCGCACCGGGAGTGTCCCCGATGTTCCTGAGTGAGGCGCTAGGTGTCCGGGATTACATGTCTATCACTGACGAGATGTACGAATTGCCCGTTCTGGATAATCTTCACAACCAAAGACTGCATCAATTTATAAATTTTTTGAACGACGAGAAACCCGCTGCAGCTACGTTGCATGTCATTAGAGATAATAGTCCGAATAGAATAGAATTCTACGAAAGGTTAATCGAAGATAGGGTAGAGAATGCACTCAGTTATCACGAGTTTATGCAACATCTCAAAACTCAAGTTAAATGAAAAGAGGGGACGGGTCATGTTGATGCAAAATTATTGCTCAAAAACGGGGGGAGGAGTTTAACGCGTCTAAGGTTTTACTTTTAAGGTTGACTTTATTTTGATATTTATATATTGTGATATGTATCTTTATATTCACATAAAATGTATAGCAATATTTTTGCATTAATCTCATGCTTTGTTTATTGTACGCCGTCAGAACTCATCGTTCATTATGTTTTGATGTCTATCGATCATTCTCTGTTATAGGTTCAGCCGCGTTATTTTGTCCTACAGGTTATGAAATTGTCTGTTGGTACCAATATAAGTTGTAAAAATAAAGAAATGTATATAATGTACCAAGAATTTCATTTATTGAAAACCCAGCAAGTGGAAAGTATTTTTTTATTTAAGGATTGCTCTATTCAGTGAATAAGTGTTTCTTATTCATTGCTCTATTTAATCAAATAAGTAACTAATTTGTAAAGCAAGAAGCACGTGGAAGTTTACACCATTTTTGTCAGGAAGAAAGGATTATGTAAACGCTGATTATTAGAAAATGCAGGGAATAAAAAGTTGTGTTTTTTTGTAAATAGTTTTATTGGTTTAGAGGTCAGTTTTAAGAAGAATGGACCAGTTTTCGGGAAAGCCGAAGACGTAAAACGCCCGATCGTTTAATTTATTAACGAATAAGATTGGAACACATTTTATCCTTTGAACTTTTTTCGTAATTTGAATACTTTGAGGTAGACATGATATCGCAAGTGAATTGTTATCATTATTATAATGATAGTGTGAAAAATATCAACTTGATCTCACATTTAAACTTTCCGCTATGTTGCTCAAAAGTGATATGAGCAACCAGGGGACGCAACAGTCTTTAAACTTTTTTTATTTTTTTGCGTTTTCGGTCTACAAATAATGCATAAAGTTTATGAATAACAAATTAACTCTAATTATGCGAGATTAACTAAAATTCTCTCAAAATTGTTGGAAAATGATGGTTGAATGTTCGAGTAATTGAGTGGCCTACTGTAGTATTCGCGTTTGTGCGCACCTGTCACCTAAATATCGGCCTTGTGTGTTTCCTTCAACCTAAATTATTTATTTGTCCGTCTGTCAATTACAATTGTCCATATTTTAAACAAATGCTGAGAATTCCTCAATGAAATAAGCGAAAACAAAATGCCTACAGTGTAGTTATGTGTTTTTAAAGTGATTTTTTTACCCCGGTGGCCACTAAGGTAAATCGATATTCGATTATCGGAAATTAGCATTCACAAATTACGTCTTTTACAGTTACCTCATAAAAAATGTCCCTCACAATTCAGCAAATAATCACTGACGCGAAACGCCTAGCAGGTCGTTTGAAAGACCGCGATACAATTGCTGATACTTTGTTGAATGAGACGAACGCAATAACGAAAAAAATTGATGCAATGAAACAGTTTCAAGAAGAAGTCGATGTGTTGAACGAGGTGGCGAACCAAAAGCCGCATTCCCAATTAATTGCGAATATACAAAAGGAGAATAGACACTTGAGGGAGATTCAGCAGGAGAATAGGGAGCTGAGGGCAGCGTTAGAAGATTATCAAACCACACTTGAACATATTATGACCAAGTATCGGGAGCACACCACGGAGGAAATCTACAAGACTAGGATAGACTTCAAGGCGTTGCAAGACAAGCAATACGACGAGATAATCAAGCACCAGGCCGAGAAAATACACGAAATGGCCGCAGTTATGGAGCAGGCTGCCCTGATTGACGAGGACAGGATGGTGTGCAACGAGGAAATAATCGCAAGGCTCAAATTGGAAAACCAGGTTTTTTATTTTATAATACCAAGCTAAATTTTTCATCAAATGGTTAATTTTTTCAGGGCCTAAGGGAGATGTTAGGTATTGCATTTAAACACGGCAATTTAATTAATAAAATGGAAGACAAGACCATCCAAACTGAGACCTCAACTTGAATTTCCCCTCACGATTTTATCCATGTTTTGTTCTGTTTTACTTATGTTTATATACTTTTGCACTGTTAATAAAATTAACATTAATCGGTGAAACTTTTATTTAAAAAATCCCTAACAACAAATAACTTATTACATCCTAGAAGTGGTGTATTCCTCTGGGAACTTGAAAGAGTGTGAGCCATGGGCGAAAATATTAGGCAATAATCCAGCGTTGGGTATAATATTCCAGGAGAGAGTCAAAGTGATGTTTTTATTGGCTTTAAGACCGTTCCCATCATCCCAAAAGTAATACTTGGTGTTGATATTCTTAAAGTCAAGTACGGCATTTTCGCCACGTAAAATAATCTTGTCCCAAAGGACAACCTGAAAACCTACGTCAAACCACCCCAAAAACTCTCCCAACCCCAAACCTGGTTCAGTTTATTGTTGGCGCTCTCATACTCGGCCGTGAGATACAAAAACAGCTGCTTCACATTCCAGTTGAAGAGATGAGTCAAGTTCGTCTGAAGATCGAAAGTTAAGAAGCCCAAGTCGTTCTTTTCCCTGGACGCGCTATAATCCGGCACGTTTTTCCTATAAATAATCAATTACGACCGAATTATCCCCAATCCGGTCACTTACACAACCACTTTGACTGTATTCATCGAAGCATTCGTGCGGTAATCGAGAAATACGGTCGAGATGAAGCAGGCAAAGGTCAGACAAGCGAGGACGCTGAGGGCGTACGCCAAAATCGCGTTTCCGCGTTGTAAAACCGAATGCATTTTGCGGAAATATGGATTTACACGTAATTATTTATTTTCTAACCTAAAACTGTGACAAGTGACACGTAAATCCAGTTTTAGGGTGCCAATCCACGGTTCGAAGAAACCGAAAGTTTCTAGGTAGCTGAGCGTTTCGTGGAGAGATGTCGCTGGAGAACTTATTTCGAATTTCGTTGTTTGAACTGTTGGTTTTATCGGGAAATTGGACTTAATTTGTCACTGTTTGGCGCTAAAAGCATTCACACATTAAGTTAGCCGCACTGCTTTTTATGGCATTTAATTATGCCAATTTTTCAAATTATGTCAATAAGTTATTCGCACATTTACAGACGGATGAAAAAGTAATTTATGAATGTCATGCTGAAATCATTCGTTATTCTTTATGTACCGGTGACAGTCGCTATTAGTTTTATTTAATTTGAGTTCAATTTAATAAATTATGTACCTGCACTCAAATAAAATAAGTTGGGTAAACGTAAATGATTATACTGATTTCCCCCTTTATCTTATCCAATATCCTTCGATTCGTATCAGATTTCTTATCAAAATTTTTTCGTGAATGACAGAACTGCAAATATGAAACTCCTCGCGATTTTTTGTGCCTGTTTTACGTATTTTATTTCAGTGATTTGTAAGTAGTTTTTCAAATTTTACTTTTTTTGACTAAAATTTTACCAGCTCAAACTACCATTACTCCAAACACTAACAATGACACTGTTTTAAACCCGGACGCTTCTTATTGTTTTGAATTCACTTGGATTGGCCCTGGATATGATGAGAATTACATGTATAATGGTACTTGTACCGACTATTTAGACGAAACTAGAGCCAAACATGTGCCCTGCAGTCCCCCGATCGTGGTTTCAGGTAATTTTTTAAGTGGCGCATTTTTTGTAGCGCTCAGTATACTGTGTATTCGTACAGTAGAGCCTCAGTTATCCGAGGTAATTGATGAAGAGAAAACTACCTCAGATAAGTAAACGAAAACTCGATAAAGCGATTTTTGTTTAAAGTACGGAGGACTATAACTTAGGAGACGAAACGAGTCACCAAATCGCAGGATTTTCTGAACCCAAAAAATAGTTCGTTAGAATAAAAATGAGGGCGCTTCGAGTGTTAAACCAATTCACTAATTACTAATTACTTGGAAAAAATGCAGAAATGTTGAGCTTTGCTCTCTTAACAGACTGAGAACAACTGGCAACTAAAATTTTCATAAGAAACATGAGAAAAAAATATTTCAAATTTCCGCTTAGTCTTGTATTTTAGAAGACACTGCGAAAACGGTTAAAGATACGAGAAAAATGGTACGAAGAAATTAGTAGAGGATTATTTTTTTTTAAAAACGTCAGCAAGACCAATCTCAATCTTTATCGTCTACGGTTTAGGCCCCAAAGTCATTCAAACACGCTTAAGCCACAGATTTGTTTCATTATACAGATGGTCGAGTAACGAAAAGATAATTTATACCTAAACTGTAGAAAATAGAAATATGGTGTCGAGTATTTTTTCATAGGAAATTTAATTCTCTACATCTTTGTTTCTTATCCTTTTTTTGTATCTTCAACGGTTTAGGTATAAATCAACTTTCCAATATTTGATCTCCTGCAAAATGAAGCAGGTACGTGTTTGAACGACTTTGGGGCCTCAATGGTTGAAGATAGGGATATAGTCTTTGAAACTTTTTTGTAGGAAATTTAACTCTCTACCACTTTCTTCCTAACATTTTTCTTACATCTGTAATTGTATTTGCAAAGTTTTCAAAAACATAAGACAGTGTACGTAAATGTTTGAAATTAAAAAAACATAGTTTACGGTAAAATTTTTGCATTATGTTCATATTTTATTTGTGAAAATTTAATGCTTTATCTGCCTGTATTTATTGGTTTGCTATCTATGTGTTAACCTTTATACACATACAACAATTTTTTCAAATTTATTGCTCTGAAAACTTAGACGGTACTCGAACAATTGCGCTCTCTGGACGGGAACGTTTTTTTTGTACAGCGTTTCCTATCCTAATCTTTAGATATCCGTAGTTTAAAGAATGTATTTGCTTCACGAAAAAAATAATTAGTAGGTACAATGTGATTATAAATTACCTTCATCATCAAGTAAGCTTTATACAATTTCCATTAGTGGGCTAAAGGCAGTAACTTTATAATCAGCTTCTTCTAGGTACAATAATAAATATCATACACATAAGTAGATAAAAATTCGAATTGAAGCTCGGGTAATCCGGGCTCGGATAACTGATACTCTGTTGTATTTTGACTCCATATTTTAGACGATGGGACCTTTCCCGACATTGACTGGATGTTTGCAAACAAGAGAAACAGTGTTTTGTGCCGGCGAACAGCTAATCAGGTTTGTGCAACTTATACGTACAAGTATGACGGCGTGGGTAAGGAGCATCTCGTTTTATATATTTCCTCTTTCGAATTTATTTTTGTGTTTTTCAGTAAATAATGCAACTTATATGTGTACAAAGGTACAGGAAATAGGAGGAAGTGCAATAACTTCCGGTTGTTATACTCAAACCGTCGCCGGCTACGAAGTGGAAGTCTGCGTTTGTAAATCAAATCCTGGTCTTTGGAAGCCCTGTAACGGCAATTTTTAGTAGACTTGTAGTTCTTGAATAAAGTGATTCGTTTTACTTGCGATCTAATATTTTTTGAAAAGTCCTACTTGTGTACCCACGTGAATGGAAAATGTGTAAAAGCCGGCTTATAAACTCAATCAGTCGTGTGAGTAGTTCCCTTTAGAAATCATGCTTTTTGATATTCCATGATAAGCGTGGAAGCTCTCTTTTCCTCGAGGGAATAAAGCCACCCCCTTAAAACCGCACAAGCGAATACAAACCGGTGCACAGGCCACAGGAATACTCTCTGCTCTTTTATTTTGCAAAATACGCCCGAGAGACTCAACTTTTAATGGACGAAGAACGACTATGAATAACAAAATAAGATAATATAATTTGCTCTTTTTATTGCTTTGATACATTCAACCGACAACGGGACGATATAAGTACATGCCGTTGTTTGCATTCTTTTATGGCGGTGGGGCACTTAGGCACGCCACTGGAGCGCTGTATTTACGGGGGTTTTGACCCCAAATATGGGGCGGATTTCCCTCACAACACATGCATAAAAAACAACATTGTGTTCAATAAACACTCAAGTCAGTGCTTTAATAACCTGATTCAAATATTTATTCGAGATGATAAAATCTCTTGCAAAAAGCACCTTGTCAATCACTCATACTGTCTCTTCGCAAAGGTGAAATTGTGGCAAGGTTCGCATTATCGTGCGTATTATTGTTCGAATCGTCCGTCCAATCGTGTGATGACATTTTAATAGAACCTTGATAAATCAGGCCGTGTTCATATTGATCTTCAATCAGAGTGCAATTATGTAGATGTCAGAATTCCACCTTTGCAAAGACAATAATGATAGTACTTAGTCTAGAAATTTAAATTAAGAGTTGAACTTAGGTGTGACCCGGGCACGACGAGGCCATTAAAACAATAAAACGGAGTGATAAACTCAACCTACGATTTAAGGAACGAGAACAAAATAATTCACAATATGAGGAAGTGTCACGTCGCTCAAATCCTGAATCGATTTTTCCTGGAGACTACTTTTCTTTGCCCTTGACTGGCTTTCAAACGGGGGCTAAATGTGTGGCGTGGTTGAAAAATTCAAACATGCGGACGTTGGTTCAATGATATCGTGGTGTCAATTATTAACACGGTATTATAACGATGTATTTACATTTTTTTTTATCAATATACCTGTCAACTTGGAGAGATAATAGTCGCGTTTTGTTGCTCGCCCAATTTCGGACTTTACAGGTAGAAATTTCAGCTCATATAGCTTTCTCTCGCAGATGGCTTCTGCTAACAATTTTTCTTTATTGAGGATTTTTGCCACGCCATTTTTGAAAACTACTCTGTGGCCAAGTTTCTCTAATCTTCTAACAGATAGCAGGTTGAATTCGAGGTTCGGCACTATAAGGATATTTTTAATGCAGATGATCTCAATTCTACTACTTACATGGGATTCAGTGTAGAGATATCCTGTTGTAGTAGCGGTTAAATAAACTCCTGTTTTCGCAACCTTGATTTGAATCGACCTGTCGAGTTTTTTGACGATCAGATTCTCTCAATCTTTGGCCAGGTGCTCAGAACAGCCAGAGTCTAGCACCCAAGCATTCACAGTCCTCTCTTGTCTCACTCTACTTCCAACGAAACATAGTTCTTGGTCAGTTTCGCAGGCATTTGCATCTATGTGGAAACCATAACTCTTCTTTATCTTCGATTTCTTGCAGTCTGCTTTCTTATGGCCTAGCATGCCACACTCGAAACACTTAAATGTTTTTTCTTGTTGAATTTCTTCGAATGCTTTCTCCAGAAGTAAAAATCCATTTTATGGTGTCTCAAAACAAGGAATGTTGTAAGGTTTTTTGGGTGCTTTTAATGTAATTTTGTTTGATTTTGGATGATTTTCCCATGTTCTAGTGGTCTATTGAGTTTCGAGTATTTTTTGGGAGCATAAAAAATTATGATTTTTAAGGAATTTCACCACATTTGTTTGTAAGGCGCCAAATATACCTCTTTGATTTGGTGTTGTCTTTCTCTTTTTTTTGCATGCGCCAATTGGTCTGGTCCAGAAATAAAAAGCCATTTTGGAGTGTTTAAAAACACGATATGTTGTGAGTTTTTTAGAGTGCTCGTGAGATAATTTTACATGATTTTGGGAGATTTTAACGGTTTTTTCGTGTGCCCAATCTTTGGTGGTCTACACATATTTGGAAACTTTTGGGGTGGATAAAAATTAATGATTTTTGAGAGGTTTTGGGCCCTTTTCGGTTGTGTGCTTTTGGGCAAACAGCTAAATTTGTAAGATTTTGCCTTTTTTTAAGACGCTTTAAGTTGTTTTTCATTGATTTTTCCATGCGCCAATAGGCTTGGTCCAGAAATGAAAAGCTGTTTTGAGGTGTCTGAAATCTAGAGATTTGACAATGGTTTTAGAGTAGTTTTGAGGTAATTTTAATTGATTTTTGCATGCGCCAATTGGCTTGGGCCAGAAATGAAGAGCTATTTTTGGGGTGTCTAAAATGTAGGTAAGTTTTTTAGATCTTTTTCGGATCTTTTTAGAAAAACAACAAATTTGTAGGACTCTACCATGTTTTTTATGTGCCCAATTTTTGGTGGTCTACACATATTTGGATACTTTTGGAGTGGATAAAAATTAATGCATTTTGAGTGATCTTGGGCCTTTTTTAGTTGTTGACTTTTGGGAAAACAGTTAAATTTGTAAGATTCTACCTTGATTTTTAAGACGCCAGAAGTAACAATTTATACTCTACTAACGCCCACACGTAGACGTGGAAAGAAGTGAAGACAACTTTTACATTTCAACAAATTAATTTATTGTTTCATTTTGTGCCGTGTTCTGACTTTTCGCAAACAAACACAAAACGCTTGACCTCTGCGAAGTTCCCAGGGCGAATTACATCCATAAACAGGGCTAATTTTGATTTATAAAATGAAGTGAAAAATTGATTTTCAAATAATTAAATAACGAAAACAAGACTTCTAAAATAAAAAAGTGCGTAGATTACTTAAAACGCGCCTATTTTTTTTTAATCCTTTTTCTTAAGATTTTTAACTTTGAACAAAATGTATGTATTCAAAATGCTCATAAGTTTGTCATTGTTTGGTTAATTATATTTTGCGCAATTAACTTCAAGTTTCAGAATTTTTCAGTTTTCGAGTATTTATTTTGTGCGCTATATCAAAAATTCGCGTGACAATAATCATTAAAACAGAGCGCTCGTCATTAGCACCTGAAAATTCGCACCTCGGAAAAATATCCATAATATCCCTCATTTTATTAGTCCCTCCCGTGTCGTAAAATTCAAAATGAAAAAATGGGCATATGTAGCATCACTGAGATCGTGTCATAATAAAGAACTTAACAATTGCTACTCCTACTGTGAGGCAATAATGGAAAGGAACTGGAACAAGATACATCTTCGCAACATCTTGTGAGACAATAGTAAAAATCGAGGCTTTATGGGCTTCAATATGTCTACATGCAATGTCTTACGACGACATAAATTTAAAAACACACATGATTACCTACTATAACCGAGTCGTGACTCATCCCACTCTCATCCAACCTTCAATAAGAAGAAAAACTGTAATTTTTTATTTCACACCCACCAAAAATAGAAGCATTATAGACTATGATTTGATGCAAACGACTGAAGCGTTGCGAGGAGTTCAAGGCTTCTACACTATAATGCAAAGATCCTTTTCGTTTCCAAAAGATTGGCACAAATAAAAAATGTGGACCACTGGTCCCACGATAGATGTGTGTAATTTCCGCATTTAAGCAGTCCTCTCTTTTGCTCGCTTATCTCCAATTGGTGGAATAGTGTGAAGAATTTCAACTTTTGTTAAACATCAGCGATTTATTTTGTAGTGTTGGCATTACCTCGGCGTTAAATTAATGAAGTTGGGTTTGAATGTCTAGCAGTCACACTTATTCCAGCACACAAAGAATCCGGAATATTGTGCTACGAGCCGAGAGACTCCCGGTATTTGCATAATATCACTATATGCATACCATTTTGCAGCGAGATTTACATACGTTTTTAGATGTCGTAATCACGCTCGGGGTGACTCTTTCAGCTCCCGGGGACTTAATTTCCAACGCACAAGCAAATTTTTGCTTAAACTAACTTTAATGTCGTGCACGACGTATTAATTCCCCGTTCGGTCGTTCGAATCTCGTTCAATCCTATTTTCGCATCAAACTCTAATTCAAAGAGCGAATTGCTCTTAAATGGGCTTTGATGTATTGACATTAAGTCTCTCGACGCCGACTTTACATCGTTCCCAAACTCCCACAACAAAAATTTCCACGATGCCAACCTTTAATATTTGATTAAAGGACACCCAAACTACACCGCCGGCTCAAGAGGGTTCATTGATCTGCCCTTATTTTATGGAGCCATGGAAACGCTCTCACGGCCCCCAAGACATGCATTCGCCCTTCACGTCCCCAGATACACACATCTACGCGCCCATAAAAACTTTACTATTTTAATTCGACAATTTGCGATAACTGGGCCATCAGCCCTTCAGTGCATGTTCCAAAAACTATGGTAGGTCAGGTCTGGTCTTTTTTTACCTTCCTATACACATTGACTGCGCTTGAGCTAAAAATGTTGTTGTCAATATAGGTATAAAACACATTAAACTCAATGGTGGCAAAGGCAAGTTTTACACGTGAGTTTACTCTGTACAGCCAGAAAAAAACGTTTTTTTTTTTGGTCTTGCTATATCTATATCTCCATATCTATAGTGTTGTGAAGCTGAAAGGCCAAATAATTACCATTACCAATAATAACCACGCTGACAACAGCTTTTATACGCGTGCAGTCTACAGTAAGATGTCAATGCCAGTGCCGAAACTAGGTACTAATTGACTATCGGCGAGTTTTCAGTTTGGCGCCTTTAGGCATAATTTTCTTAATACTAGATTGCTACATATTATAATTTCTGTTAGAGACATCTCAGGAAGATGTAAAAACCAAAAAATTATAGACTAGAAATGGTCCCGATCTCAATTTATTAAAAGCATACTTAAAATTATTTAAACAATAAGTACACATTTAATTTCCAATTTGAGATTTAGTTTATGTGCATATAGTTGAATATAAAGACATAAATAAAAAAAAATAAGATTATATGTAACAATTCAATAATAATAATGTAGGAATCCACTAAATTTAATCCAAATATTGAATTTTTTAAAGAAACCTTCCTTACTTTCACCTGGCAAACTTATTTATTATTTTTCATCATAATTTTAATTTAACTTTTGTTTATAATGCTTACATCTGACAGACGTCCTCGTGCCATACGCGATCCTCTTTTAATTTTTAATCATCAGTTTTATTGATTTCGAAATTTTTTTTGCAAGACTTCGCCCCACAGAGTTTGTATATTTATTTATTTATTCATTTATATTTATATTTTCTTTTTCTTTTTATTATTATTATTATTATTATTATTATTATTATTATTATTTAAGCCAATTTTTCTAGTCACACGAATCAAAAGGCCGAAAGCCATTTTGCCGATGAAATGCAAACTGAACTAATTCTTGTAGTATACCAGTAGCTTAACCAGCAAAGACAATTTAATCTCTTATTGAAGAATTATCAGAACTAAAAATAATTAACAACTAAACAAAGTATAAAGGTATAACTTTACAAAATGAGTTTTCCAAAACAAACGCTTTTGCAAAATCATTGTTTATAATGTTGCACAAATTTTTGTTTAATTGGAATTTGGAAAACAAAGTTATACCTACTTTGACAAGGGCCTACTTTGCCTATACCTAGTTTCGGCTCTGGGCCTTGCTTCTGAACGACTCGAAAAAATTGCACCAAAGCGAATATTTCTTTGCTCTTTACTTTGAAACTAATAACAATGATTGTATGGGTAAAATGTGGTATTTATTGAAAGCTCTCGTTATTTTCCGCAATTTGGGCGAGCTTGCATGCAGTTTTTGCTGTTTTACTTTGGTAAATTAGTGTTGGGGTTCGCTGGGAGTAATATCGTCCTTCGGCTCATAATAAAAGCAATAAGCGGATTTGGTCCGACTTGGCGAACAAATCAAAGTCGTACGTGAGCTCGGCGAACAGGAAGACCCTTAGTTGATTATTTTTGTAGGTTCGAGTCTTTTCGGTTTACTTGTTGAATCTCCTTTGTTCGGTTTTTTCAGGCGTGTCGTTACACGAGTAGCGAGGACGCGGACATTGTTAGACGAACTCTGGTCAAATTTGTTCATTAGAACATCGGCCTCGGGGCGTTTCTTCCAGACACGTTGTCGACATTTCGCTCAGCATTCAAGAAGACGCTCACGACTGCCGTAAAATCCCACAGAAACAGCATGTAATGAACCTTATACGTTTCCTATCTCTGCGGCGGCTGTCATCCGCGTCCTAATTGAAATTTCTCTCGATATGTGACACGAGACAATAAGAGACTTTTATTGCTAAACTTTAATTCCGGGATTTACCCAAACTTCATCAACGACACGGAGCGAATATCTTATCAACCCACAACACAGCGAACTTCACACGGCCGTTCATTTCAGACACATTAGCGTTCGATGTTATTTTGCGCAAAAATGAACGGGAACCTTGCGGATGCGGAAGTTTTAAATACTGTGCCAATTATTTTTATTAGAGACGCTATAAAACTAACTCGTTCGTGCGAATGCAACACGCCTAGGTCCCAAGTTTAAAACATTTTTTACGAGCTAATTACCCGAAATTATTATGTAAATGGAGCTTTTTAAGTGACTGCTCCAATTACGTTTTCGCCACTCTCTTATCCCGATGGTAAAAAACTGGAAACATTGACAGAACAAGTACAATTAGTGACAATTATCCCCAATTAAATACTATTCTAGTCCTCAATTAAGTTTTAATTAAGAATCTGAAATTACAGCGACAATTTATGATCCTCTGGAGGATTATAGAAAATTAATAACATCAAGGCTTGAGTAAATTTCGTCACAAATCATTTTTTGCGCAATTCCTTTATCTAATTAGAATTTAATTAATAACAACAAAAGGCAATTACGCTCGTGAATATTGTAATAGATTTCGTCTCGGCGGCGGCTTATTTGTAGTGCAACCGCAAGAACTGTCTCGCCAAAGATACGATCTCTGTGCAATTCAGGGAGTTAATAAAAGGAAAAGCGCGTTTAAAATCAATTTTGATAATTTGGTGTGAACACAGCGGTCCCGAACGCACACAACACATCGTTAAATTTGCATGGACGTGCTCTAATTTGTGAGTAAATTGCCGGCTTAATGGTGTTAGTCCACTTTAAGAGAGACGTTCAGGAATTTGCACTCGGATCGGGCTGTCTGTTATCAGCGGGACGACGACGTCGATTGTAAGCTGGTCATATTGTCCGTGAGGAAAATAATAAGACAACGAGGCGAGGAGATAGAGCGAGAATTGTCCCAATATTGCCGGTCGGACTGATGAAAACGGTCATTTCGCCGAGGATAGCATCTTAGGAAAATGGGACGGACGAAACTAATCTAAATGGGGAAATTGATGGGACGGAGCCGAAGGGATTATCTCCTGATGGGACTGTTTACTTTCTGATGGGGGCGGAAGTGGGTTATTAGCGACGGAATTGGCCAAGAATAACAAAGGGAAGATAAATTCTACGAGATGCGAAAGGAGGCGAAATGGGAAAATTGTATTTTATAACAATGGGGAATAAGACTTTTTGTCTGCTGCGGGAATTCGATAAATTCATGAGGAGGAGAAAATGCAACTTTTTGCGTCGCTGGGAGCAAATTAGCGGCGATTTTTGTAATTGGTTGCGTAAAATTCGCTTAAAAATATTTGCAAGAGAGCGGTTATAAAGTGGCGTTAAGAGCGGCCGTTAATTCTTGAGGAAATGAAGAAGCGCGAGTTTAAGACAGTAAAAAATTCAATTAGTATTTGGGATCGGCTTAGCGTTAGCGGTACTTTGTGGCGAATTGAAGTAATTATTTAGTTTTATTTGATGTAGAGCATTAGAGTTTGAAATATGACGGTGCTTATTTGATGTGGGTTAAAAAATCGCCCGGATAAAGTATACGGCACGTAGCATTTAAAAGCGTATATAAAGTTGTAGGCGGCCATAAATATAAAAGGTAGGTACAGTTTGTATTTGGTGTTTTATGAAATATAAAAAATGGCCCGAAGGAAGGTGTATCTAAAGTTATAAATTGGAGCCTTGACATCGCCTAAGAAATTTCAAAGACAGGCGAAATGAAGTTTGCGATTATAAAAGAATACGAGTCTTGATATGAAAAATACGATGAGGCTATAAGATTTTAAAGGACACCCAACGGGTTTAGTATTTCGTCGAGCAATATGCGTGCCTGGAGAGCGGCAAGATGAAGCTATATTAGCATTGCAAATGTAAAGACATATTTATAGAGCGGTCTCGGAGACTGTAATCCTTTTGTCACCATCGTGTTATAAATTTAAACCTCATTTAAACTTGAATAGGAGCAGTTACATTCGCGCGACTTTATACTTAATATTGCGCTTTTATATCAGGAAACCTGAAACTTGATAAACTTTTAAAAGGATGTACGGCAGAAGGGATTAGCAAATACTACCCTTCCACCTCATCCATCAGACCAACATCGCAAGATTGCTGAATGTGATAGTTAGAAATTTACGAGGACGCTATGTCAAGGAAATAAGAAACTGTGAGGAAGATAAAGCACGATCTGGCACTATGTCCCCACGTGGATTTATTATTTTTAAGACGCCTTACACAAAAAAATACATCGCCGATAAATCGATCCGAACTCTCGCCTGACATTATGATCATTTCAACACTACCGAATCATTTTTTATTTCTTTGGCTCTTCAGCGAGATTAAATTCATTGTGAAAATGTCACATTTTAATGGCTTTCCCGATATTACAAATTTTAACATATTTTTTACACTTTTTCAATTAACTACATTCAAATGAAACGGTTGCAAACTCGATTGCTTAACGCCATGTTATTTATGTCGGTTTATGAGTGGTTTATTGCGTTTACTACCTTACAAAAGCTTATCTCCCGCTTTATTATAGTTTTATTTTAATTTTATCACACACAATCGCACTTTTCGTGCATGTCAACTCATGCATTCTACAACCACGGGTGAATCTAGATTTTAACTAACAAATTCCATGTTGTGAAATAACAGAAACATGATTAAAACGGAAAAAACACCGGCGATCGAGTCTGAAATTATGAAGAGCTGAAAGAAATTTTTGACTATTTCCAAATCCAAAACAATAGATGCCTATTAGAAATCCTATGTTGTTTCATGATTCATTTAAAGAGGAGATGGAAAACATTACAATGCAAAGAATCACCGTTACTTTTACTTTTTGTCGTGCGTGTCTAATTTAGTCGAGGCTTCTCAAAATTTTGATCGAGTCAAGGCAACGATGCACTCAAAAAAATAAATGGAATCCACTTGTTAAACCCGTCCAAATCTCAGGCTATAATCACAATAATTTTAAAGTTTGTAACCTCCAAGCCTGTAATAATACATGAAAATTTCCGAGTTTATTGCGAGTAAGTCGAAGCAGTAACATGATATATTTCGTTCGTTTTAATCAGTTTATGTATGAACCGGCTTCATGTAATTATATCCGTTTAATTCCGTGATGCATCGGTGGTTGTTTGTATCCTCAAAACGTAAAAACGTTGCCTGAAATTTAGGGGTTTTCATTAAAAGCTCATTTTCTTGAAATTTATTCAGTGTTTATTTAATGGTAATTACGCTTCCCTAGTCAGATATCATATATTTAGCAAAATCCGCGAATCCACATAGCGTTTTGTTTTTGTTGTAAGAATTACAACCTCGCAGTATGTTAGCTACACTCCACACACAAAATGCCCATTTTTCTTCCTTTCTCTATTCCACCCGTGCGTAATTCTATCCGCATGCAATTTGTAAAGCTTTACATGCTCACTCGTTATGCGGTAATCTTTTTGTTCGGCTTTTATCATTAACAACTAACTAGGAAGCAAGCGGAGTTTTTTCGCTGGGTACAAGGTAAGGCGAGACTGTTTCAGCCCGGAGCCAAACGATCGAATTTCTTCAGAGGGATGCTCGAAATTGATTTATCACAAAGGAAACTTCCAGAACACCTTGAGAAATTTAATTATCGGTGCATCCACTCGAAGCTTTCTAATCTCACACAAGTTTAAAAATTCAACGCGAGCTCTGATATATGACAACATAAATGTCCTATTATTCTTATTTAAAGTTTAACTTAAACACGAGTTACGGGTTCGCCGCTTTATTTATCGCCAATTTTTGGATGTGGCTACATTTCATGAGCATTCTCACAAATTTTAATTTCTATTTTTGCGGAAAATTAAGCGGAAATGTTGCTTCGACTGTACATAACGGGGAAAATTGGAATGCCGGCGACCGGTTCTTTTCCGTAATTTTCTTTGGCCGGATTGAGTTCGAGTATTGATCTTTCACAAAACTTTCCCAAATGATGTGTTCGCAGCTAATTCTTTTGA
Source organism: Tribolium castaneum (assembly GCF_031307605.1). Classification (NCBI taxonomy): domain Eukaryota; kingdom Metazoa; phylum Arthropoda; class Insecta; order Coleoptera; family Tenebrionidae; genus Tribolium; species Tribolium castaneum. The sequence goes on along the minus strand of NC_087402.1, from coordinate 4,847,852 downwards.
CGGATGATTTGACAACAAAAACCATCCTTTCAATATTTAGACAGCTTCCGAGCAACATCTCAAAATTTACCAGAACTTTAAAATTGGAAAAGGGTTATCATTATCACCATTTTTAAAGCAAAAAAATCGCTGGAAAAGTGACTTTTCTCCGGAATCGTTCAGCCTTAAGCATCCCGACATTTGGTTTGTTTCTGCGGCCCGAGATGGCGGCGCCGCCGCTTTTTGCCCGTGTCTCCACTCATTGCCGTAATTTTAGGTTTTATTACAAATTAAGTCGAGGCTTTAAACCGATTTGTGACTATTTTGGCGTTGGACTAATTTAGGAAACGAGCGAATTTTCCTTTCTATTGCTCTAATTAAATTTGATCGCGGCGCCATGTAGGGTCGTACAACCCGACAAGAAAACACACAAGACTGATAAAACGGGGAACTGGAGCAAAAAACTTATTTAGATTCGGATTTGAGATAAGGGTGTTTCGATCTCGCGCAATTAAATTTTTTTCCGGTCGAGAAATATTTGTTTTTGGCGGGGCTCAAATTGAGTCAGAGGAGCATTTAGTGTAATAATTGTAGTAAATTTACGTTTCTTTGAGCGCGGTGCGATGTTTTAATGTTTAATAAATACGCTAACCCAAAGCCGTATGTTTATTTTCCGAGGGTAAATAAATATTCGTGTCTCCTTTCGACGATATTTATTTAACGAGTTTTGGTTTTATTTTTGCAATTTCGCTAAAAGCAAGTCGGCAAAAATTCAATAATTTAAATCGACACAAATCACTTGCGAGTGTTTGAATTAAACTTCAAAGCTCACCTAGTTCTAGATTCATGCGCTGCTGATGCCTCCGTCTTCCTATTAAAAAATTGCATCCTAAACTTTTAGGGTGACTGAGGAAATATTTGTAGTGAACGGATTTTTATTTGTTGGCCAGTTTTTAATTACCTAAGGTCAAGAGCAGCTCCGGGGTGATTCAGCTAAAATAAACTAATTAAACTTTTTGTATTAGTTTATTACTGTTAATATTTGTAATTAACACATACTGAAAAAATACCTCTATAATTATATCATTCCATAAAGGAACTGCCAGCATGCGATTTTCGAAGCTTTTCTGATTGCAGAGAAACATTTCTCAATGGTTCTCACACAGTTGTATGAAATGAAACTCGGTGAGGAAAATAAATCGTTAATTATGCTTAATGCAATAGTATTTTATTGTATCAACTGTTATTAAACGTAATTTATTCATTGAACAAGAGTGTTAGGCTATAATTAAATTTTTATTGAGTCTATATATCAGTCAGCGGGTTTATTAGTTGTAAAAAACGGCACAGCTGATTGCTCTATTCAGCAAATTTCCTGCTGAAAAATTTAGCATAATGCAGGAGTTGTTCGTAATAGGTCGAGCATATGTTGCTGGGAGCATATAGGTATAACGTACGATAGTTGGGCGACTTTGCACATAATCGTAAAGTTTCCTTTGGATAGCTGAGAGTCGCCAAACACGATCGAAAGACCACAGGATGTCTGGCGAAACTTGGAGCATCCCAGACGAGCTCGCCTCCCTCGGGAGTCTCCCGATCCTCCCGTAATTACTCCCTTTTTAACATAGCCACGCAAATGTTTAAATAATTGTTTTTTAATTGTCCCGTGTAATTAAAAGTCAAACAACAATGCACAACGTCCCCGTTCCTCATTATGAAATTAAAAGCGTTTCGAGTAGTTCAATTTAATTAAACGAGTTGTCACAAGACACCGGCCGATGCGAAAAGAACGACGTTTTTAATAAAGTAACCGCTCTTTTTTCTCGTTCTCACGCTTTTATTAAAGTTTCTAGTCGAGGTGATGCAAATTCGGGCTACGTAATTAATTAGCGCAAAAATAGATCGATATTTCAGGCGACTTGTCGAATTAGCAAAGTGTCAAGAAAACAACTTGTATCACAACGAATTAGACGACGAATGGCTTCGAACATGTTTGAGTTGTGCGCGAGGGAGGGTTGACGATCCTGTGTTAACAAGATAATGCCAGGCCTTACAAGGGCCAAGACTGCGGACAAACCGATTAATTACAACGCTACCAGCAATTTTAAAACACTCGATGTTGAAACCCTCCATTTTTTTCCACGTTTTTCTTGCCAAAAATGGAGCGAACTTATCGCACGATCGAAAATCTGAAAGTGCTCCAAACATAAATAATTTGAAACAATCACTTGATAGAAAGTGTGACATATGTGCCAGTTAAGGTCAGAATTGCCCAAACCCCATGATTGTGCATTTTGCTCTCAAATTTTTCATCAATCTTTGGTCGGGTGGAATCTAATAACGCTATAATTACAGTGATATATCACATTTCAATGTGAGAAAAGTCATAAAGATGCCATCGTCCCAACTTTGCGCCCTTATAATTTAAACTTTCGGAGCCGTTGGACCTAAAAATTGACCCAACGCCTTGCATTTGCATTCTGAGCGTTGACAATTAATTCACCGTTTATGAGCGTTTACACCTGGGTACAGCAGGCAGGGCAAGGATTTAGATGTCAATTAATCCGATTCGAATCAGCGACAATCGGAGACCATGCGTGGAAAATAATTTAAAGGCGCAAATAAGATCATTTCGCTTGGTTTTTGCACGCAAGCCGCTTGTCCTTTTGATCCGTGGATTAATTAATCCCGGGTTATTCATCTTTTTCAAGCGACGCCTTAGTTCGTTTAGCATAAATGAATTGATGGTAAATCGCGATAGAGCCAACCTTGGGGAAAATGGAGTGAAAACACGTTAGATAAGAAAAGTGTAACTTGTCCGAAGCCAGCAGCAGGCAATTAATTTCGCGTGAAAACGTATCAATAAATAATAAGCGCGACTCGCATTTACCACTAGTTTCCATAAATAAATTACCGGCGTTGTAATAATTTATCGAATGTGTGCATGGAGTGTAATTACACGACGACGTGTGCATGGGAAAAAACAAGAGGGAAATTCGCCTTTCGTAACTTAAGTAATTTTGTGCGACGAAATTGTCCTCTTTGAATAAGTTGAGACAACAAAGGACGACGTGATTGGAAGACGACACGAGTTTCGACACGAGAGAAATAGGCATTGCTAATAGGCGAAGGGAATTCTTAATGCACCGGAGGTGGATTCTTAATGAGCGTTTGGGAAAAATAATAATTTATCAAAGAATTTTGTTACAAAATGGAAAAAAGCTATTAAAGTAACTCCCTGTGACCTGCTTTTCTCTTGATTTGTCTTTTACATGATTTTAATTATTCTGCTGGCTTAGCCCAAGTTTGCCCTTATTTAGAAAAGTCGGTATAATTGCCGTGCTAAACCTCTTTCCATTCTTTAATAACCATTTTCGTCTCGATTTATGTCCTCGTTCGCCCATGATTTATACTGGGCGTTCGGTATCACTTCCAGTCACTCACCAGAAGGTTACAAGAATCAGCCCAGAAAATGTTAAATTCGCGGAGTAAAAGTGTACGTCATGAAAAAAAAGGTAAAAGTGCATTTGTGGCGGTCGCGCCACAACAAAACGTGATCGATATTGTTTATGTCACCTGTTAAGAATGCGAGTCAGGCGAGTTTGCACGTGAGAGACTCTTGTATACGTCCGCGGAGGTATCCCGCGGGGGCATTTTGTTGTTGATCTTACCGCAGCAGGTGAAATAATAACGGCGAGGAGTTATTTATCAAAAGGTGAAAAGACGGTGCTAGATCCGCTCAAAAATTCCTAAATACGCACTAGATGAAATATTGGCGCGTTTATTGAAAAAAATATGCTACAGAATGGGGATACGGCCGGGTAATAAGTCACAGTAGGCAAGATTGTAATATGTATGGTAATGAGATGGTGGTACTCAAGGTTTTACTGTTTTTACATTTTTACTACGTTTAGTCAGGGCGAAAGCGCGAGATTAAGGCTGGCTTTACACGTGAGCTGAATGGTTACGGATGGCTTAACACCAGCCGAGGGGCCTGGTGGATCATAGAACCTTAGCTCATGCTTTTTTGGTTTAAAAAACAATCAAAATTAATAGAATTACACCACAAGTACGTCTGAAAATTTTTAACATTTAAATTATGATTTCAAGGCTTTTTTGTTCTTTGTTAATTGTTTTTACCAAGATTCTGGAAAACGATCAAAAATTCTTCTTTTTAAGTAGGTACAAGGGTAACTCAAGAAGTTACAAAACAATATCCAATTATATTAATTACTACTTTATTTTTTTATTATGTATATCTTCCATTTGTTCTTAATATTCTTTACTTTTTTCTCTTTGCAAGTATGTTATTTTTGGGTTATAGTTTATGTTGGCATTTAAAAGTCGAAGTTTTTTTTGAGAAATTAAGTAAAGTAGCTACCCTGTAAGCACACTAACGTAAAAATAACGTAAAGCAAGAAACGTTAATTATGTTGCAAAAATGTTACTTTTATTGTTGAATCAACGCAGACATGTCCACGGAAATAACGTTGTTAGTAACGTAATACATTAACGTTTTTTTTAGTAAATATTTAAACGATTTTGTAACGCAAAAATATAACGTAAAATTAAAGGGAATATAAAACTAGTAATCAACGTCAACAAGCAACGTTTTAAATATTTTTTGTCAGTTTTTTTATTTTATAATGATTGTCGAAAACAGATCCAAGAGCAGCTATTATTATTATAGTACTTATTGTCCACATATTCTGCGTTATCTATACCATTTATTAGTTACTTATATTTCCTTTCAATTAAAAGGTTACATTAACGTTAGACAGGGGCATAAAAACCAAATTAAGTTTTTTTGAAACGTTGATTATACGTTTGAAATAAACGTTAATAAATACGATTATTAAAAACGTTTTTTAAACCACGTAACATAAACGTTAAAAGAAAACGTAATCGTTTAACCAAATAACTACGTTGTAAATTTCTACCTATAACGGCATATACACCATTGTAACGTTAAAAAAACGTTAAATCTACGTTTGTGTGCTTACTTGGTATACTTGGCTTACTTAGTTTTTCTTTAATAAAGATATGTCTTATTAATTTTTAAGTCGAAAATTTTATAATAATTCGTATTTTTTGTATTTTTGCACATATTTTCTGTGTGAATACGCCTTCGTATTGAATCGTTCACCTCTGCCAAAATAAAGTTATTAAGCCTAATAATACCGCATCTGATGTAATTTATACACCCATAAAATCTTGTAATTCCAGCGAACTCTCAGCCATATACGGCATTATGGTACCTACTGTGCTTGTTTACGTCTCACGACTTGACCCCACTCGGCCAGTTCGGTGTTTTCCCTCCAAATAATTAAAAAAAAAAAAAAAATTCGTTGTGTATCCAACATCAAAGCGAAAAACGTAATCAATAAATAATTTCTTTGAAGTTGCCGAAATACGTCGGTCGCATTTAATCCCTCCTACATGATTGTATCAATGAATAAAATGCGAAATTTCCGTCAAAACATGTCTAAATTTATTCAGCGAGCAATTTGTACCTCTTTTACCGTCTAACGTAATTTGTGCATGTTTGCAGTTGATTCCCTACATTTGTAATATTGCAAACTGCTGTCGGCGTTGATAAATGTGCACAAGAAGTTATTATTTCACCTGTTGAACGACATAAACAGAATCTTTATGTTGCGCATATATGTTAAGATGAGAATTTATTACACACTCGGTGAAAACATCCTCGAGAAAGAGTTTTCTCTAATTATAAGGAAAAAATTGTATTGTTTGGAACTTCATTGTTCGGGAAAGTTTCGTTCGTGAAGAGTTCCACAAAAACAATAACATAAAATGTAACAAAGGGAATCGATTGCCCGGGATTTGATGTACAGGGTGTTTGCGCGCGAGCGGAGTGTGGGAGTATTTCGAAATGAGACACATAAACAACCCCCTTAGGGATATATTGCGCCATACAATAATTGTACGTCTCGTAATGTATAGTTTCCGGTCCATTAAATGTCCTGGGCGTGTAAGGTGTGAGCGTCCTCTAAATAATTTAGTATAATACCGTCTAAAATTCCCCAAAACACATATCACCTCGATCTTCGAAAGCGCAGATATCGTCGAATTTATGTCGTCGTTAAACTTTTCCAACAATTACACCGAGCGCGCATAATTCAAATTAATTACTTGGTCCTTTATTGTTGGCGTAATCGTTAATACTAGACCGAAATTTGATTGGAGACATTGTAATCGAGCACTCATTGTTACCTACCAGTTTTGTCTAAGGAAACCCACATGGGGGTGGAAAGAGCTTTCAGAGTTTCACCTTGAATGATGTTTTATCCCGACAACAAAGCGATCGGATCCGGTTCTCATTAGATTACTTGCCGGCAATAGAATTATTCAAGGATAGGTGAGGAGAGGTTTTTTCGGGATCTGCCAACAATTCTATTTAATTCGAGAACATGCTTTGCCCATTAACGCATTTCATGAATAATGAAACGCAAGCCTTTGAGCTTTTCGCGAAAAAATGCCATCGGTGGCCTGATCGCGCAATAGTGGCATAACCCAAACGATTTGCCAAAAATCCCAAACTAAAAAATAGAAACTAAACTGCCTTACTCCCACGACAGCTTCACCCTGGATAATTTTCTATCATTAAAATAATTAAGGAGAAAGGGATGATTTGTGACTCAATTTGTGTATTTTTGTATTAAAAAGTTTAATTTTATTCGAATTTATAAAAAAATCGAGTTCTTTTTAAAGGTAAAACAATCTTACAATCTAGCAAAGTAATTTTAATAAAAAAGGAGAAAAAACGTCCTAAACAATCCAAACTTCTGTGAATACTTCTGTTTTTTTATTTTTGCTTCATCAGTTTAAATTCGGGAAATTACTTCATTGGTGGTAAAAAAATGAAAATAATGATTGAAGAGTTTTGAATAATGAGGGAAGGAGGCATGGTATAGAGAACATGACGAAAACTATTCCAAAGTTTCGTGAATCCGTAATTTATTTTTGTGCTGCGTGTTCAATTACAGGAAGACGTTTAGGAATTTTTTATGGTAATGTGATGTCGTTTCGGAATTTGCCTAAAAATGCGCCAGGAAAGTGTATGGGATTTGGGTTTGAGATGGAAGATGTTGATATATAAGTAAGAGGAATAAACGTCAGGTAGATAAGTTATAGATTCGGAAAGAGTAAAGTAAGCACAAAAAGAGTGAATTCTGGGTCGAAATAAGTCCCCGAATGTGATATATTCGGAATAATTCCGTAAAATATTTCCTGCGAAGAAAAGAGACATGTAAACATGCCTTTTTATAACTCTCCGTTCCGATCGATGTTCAACATCTTTATGCTGCTTCACTTGACATTCCGCTTGAATAACCCCGAATAGGCATAAACTTCATCCTGAAGAGAGGATTTCGTCTGTGCAAAAAATCCTTAATTAATAGTTGAATGCGTCGGGGTAAAAAGCCGGTATTACAAAGTCTTCGCAATTGTAAACAGTGGGGGAAAATTAATTACGGGCTCTTTCGCTGATTTGGCTTCCGTCGATATCAAGAGGTTGCAGGCCAGTTTTACCACCGACGCAATTAAGACAGTCAACTTATAACAATAACGGCCGGAATTAGAGTCGAGGGCGCACATTACATGGAAATTAGAGCGAGTGTGTTGACGCTTCTCGAGGAATTTAAATTGTAGCGTTTTACCCCTGCCGAGGAAAATAACTAGAGCTTAGGTGGGTGTGCGCAAAGTTCATCTATTATTGCACGGATTCAGATTAGATATTCAACTCGGGAGACCTTCACTATTTCTGATTCATATTTCACAAAGCTTGGACCGAACTTTAATTTTGTTAAGTCTCCGACGAGGAGTTCCCGACATTTATTACGGCCCCTTTTATTTGCTTATTTGTAATCTTGGAAATGCAAGAGAAAGCCCCGCACTTATTTTCATGATATTCGAGCGGAAACTAAGTGAAAATGTTCATTTATTTCATTCGACGAGAACATTTGCAAACGACTGGAGAAATACGATACAACGGAGCCAGCGATTTGCCCGATTTTTTCCACCAATTTGGTAAAAGCCCACGGCCATACAAATACCACCCTCCACTCCTAAACTTTTAACTTTATAAGTGATAATTCAAGACGATTTTTTGGCGAATTTAATATTTCAAAGCCCGCGGACATCAAGTAATAACATCTTATTCCATTCCGACTTCAAAGTTGGAAAACGTCGCCGATGAATTATCTCTTTGATTTCAAACATTTTTTATTCTTTATTAAGCCAAACAACAATCAGAATTAAATCGATAAAGCATTCCTTTTCGTTAAAATAATGCTACTGGAGTGAACATTTTCTAATTTTGCAAACGTTTCGGGTATTTGGTAGAATTTTGTGCGATGTTCTTAGAACGGAACGCTGCTCTTTCGTGGCGGTATTGAATGGCAGACCGTGAACTGGCGACCTACTCCGGCTAAAACCACACCTAAATAAAGGCTCAACTTGACGTATCTTGGTCAGGTTTTCTAAATATGTGTCAGAGTATTTGAAAATTTAATAATTTCGAAAATTCCATTAATAGTTTTAATTGAACGTCAAACAATGTGATCCTATTACGCTGACATTTTTATCAACGTTGTTAAATTACTTTCGGCTTGATTAAGTCGTGGTGACGAATATATTAAATAATTTAGTGTAAAGCATCAGCCGACAATATACGCTGTTTGGAATAAAAGTAAATCAGCTTTGGTAAGATAAACACGATTTTAATCTAGCCTAACGAACTGGGCCTTTAATTTGAAAGCTCCCGTACATTTGCAAAGTTTAAAGTCAATCAAGTGTTGGTCCACGAGCAAAAAGAGTCTAATTGAAAAATTGCAGAATAATAAAGCACGCCATCGCGCTACTTGTCAACTTTGCTAGGCTTTATCATTTGCATACAAATTGAATTCGTAGGTCGAACTAGAGCTTTCCCGCAACCGTGAAATTGTAAAAGGTATACTAGTCGTGAAAAGCGTTCATTTAGCATGCGATCATTACGACTTTTCCACAGTCAACATTTCCACTTTTTTCTCTCGGCCGTCAATGAATAATTAAGCGAGAAAAGTTCCGTCTGATTCGATCCCAATAAACAGTTTAGGCATCGTCTTAATGATCCCGGCCGTTAATTTTCCACGTGCTGTTTTTTCCTCGTCTTTACTTGATCCTGATTGACTCGCCCTCCATGTGTAGCCAATAACATCAAGGCAAGAGATTTAGAAAAGAGGATTCCTCCTGGTCACATTAAATTAGATCCGGGGTTTAAACTTGACGTTTTCCTTTGGTTATCGTCTGTTCTTCCCAACATTCTCACCTGAAAAAATTCGACACGGACACTAACTCAAAGCAAACAGAACAAATCGCTCAGAAAACGGGAAAAATAGTTGATGTGAAATCAGCGTGTAATTTCATTGGAGCTATAGAGGAGATCTCTAGCATGAACTCGCTGCTAGTTTCGACAGGGTGATCGACATTCATGGCTGCTATCTAACTTTGACCATTCGGATTCAACTATCTCTTGTGCCACGAACTCTTCTAATAGAAAAGACAATTCGGATGGAAAAATATTCGACTGACAGACGGCACTTCCTTGACTAATCGATCAACTTTCTGAAACCTAATTTCACTTTTTTTAATAATGGAGATTGAACTTTTCTATAAACTTGCTCGGGATAGAGCACTTTTCAATTTGTATAGGAATAGAAGGCTTGCAATAACAAATGTAGGTTGGTATTAAATCAAAATTGGTTTCGCTCAATTGAACTGTCGTACAAGATGTAATGTCGCTATTGCTGAAATGAATTTCGCATTTTTTAAATTTTTACTCGATTTCCAATCGCAGATTGAGAGAATACATACAAAATTTTTTCCATGCATTTATTTACTCAAGAGATTCTCAAATGTATCGAAATTGAAATACTGGTTTCACGAGCCGCTGGAATAATCGTAATTCTCCACTCATTGTGTCACTCATGATTGACGAATTGTTCAAAGTGTTTCACTTCGCAGTCCCATTTCCCATCGCAACTTAAAGATTATGTGAGAATTCAAACAATGCCGGTTTTAAGTTTTAATTACGCACAATTGCTTAAACATAATTATTCCATTCCTCCAAAAGGCGAGAATATGTTAACGGCACGACTGTAATTATATCGAAGTTACCTAACTACGTGTGCACCACCAACGCAGGAATTTCCGAAATTTCTATTGCTTCGGATAAAAATTTATTTATCATTATCCTGGCACCAGGAAAGCTTTCTCAAATCTAACCTTGTCACCACGTTTCGCTCTGTGAGAAATTTACGCGATTTTTTCGCGCAATCATTCACACAAGGAGAAAAATTGTGCGGGTGTGTACCAGGAAACGTTCTTGAAAGTGGCAAAAATTCGGCCGATTTTAATCAGAACGCGGAAATTACGACAATGCGCGATGGGTTTGCACGCCACACAATGAAAAGAGGGGAAATTGGGTGCGAATCGGGCGAAAAACTATCTTCTAATGATTTGCGAATTGGAAATATCGCGACAAACTATCGCGTTTGCGAATTTGGTTTTACTGTTTTAATTTAGCCCCGGTTTACGTTAAAACTTTTCTAATAAAATGATTTTACGTTCCAATTCGAGTGTGGTATACGTTTCACTTGTTGTAATAACAGAGAAACTGCTCCTTCTTATTTTTACTTTAGATTTGTCCACTTTATGATCGAACCTTTGTTAAAACTTTTCTCGGTTTATTATTATTGCAGCAAGTTTAGAGGATGCAATACAAACTTTGTTAGCTCTAAAACGCTGCACTTATAAATTATTTATAACTATCTGACCTGCAGTTAGAAAAACACGACTTTGTGTATAAATATAAAAAAATAGACAGAATTTATAGCGAGTTTATAATTAATTTAAAACGCTTTTTGGCGCTAAAAATAGAAGAGAGTTTGTAGTCTACCCACGGTAATGACTTCTGACAGGCCTGCGATATTTATGTTGTTGTTTTAGACAATTAATATAAAATTCCATTTGCTCTATTACTCCGGGAAAATTTGTAAACAATTAAGATAAATATTTAAAAGCTTCAAAAGGTTAAATTGTCTTGTTTGACACCGGTATCTATAAAATTTCAGGCCAGTTTTTATCTCCACAAATAATTAATTTCTTTTGTTTCGGTTTCACCACTCATTATGTCTAGGAAATTTCAGTTTTGCTGAACAATAAAAATTGATTGGGTTTTCGTTTCCACAAACCTGTTCCGGGTTACGATTGAAAATAATTTATTGTCGTTTCTGATGGAATTATAATTACGAACGACTCGCAAATAATTTAACGAAAATGGAAAATGTATCGTCCGAAGCCGTAATCAAATGAATAAAAGGAAATGACAAAAATCAATACGCATTTCTTGAACCGTTTTCCCCGTAATAAGGAAAACCGCTGTTGTTGCGTTTTCACATAAATCGCAAGCTTTGTCTGCGCTAAATTTCGCATGCAGAAATGGAAAATTCGGATCAGCGTGGGGTTTTTCTTCCGCTAATGAATCGCGTTGTTTGAATAATTAGAATTGCAATTTCGGCGGAATTTACGCACTTTATGCATTCAACTAGTTCATTAAAAAGTGAAGTGTTTGGATGAATAACACGATGGACCAAATTGTAATTCTAATTGAAACTGGAATAATATCTCAATTACTCTAATCGCTCGGTGTTTATTTTCGGTGCCAAAACACAACTGGAGCTCAAAGCAAGAAAGCTGGGCGAAAAAGATCTGTTAAAACAGACCGAATAACTTATTTTGAGTCAAATGCGACAAGTGGCGAATGTGAATTTAATTACAAGAATCGATTCGGTTTGCGTATCGCAATAATTTAATTGGGAGCCGGTCAGAAACTGAATTATTAAATTTGGCAAAACTTGATTAAACTTAGAGTTGAGACCGTACTGGTTATTTTTCTACGGTTCAAACATTTTTAATCAGGAAACATCATTGTCTTCTGCGATCTAATGGAGCCATCAAAACTATTGTACCAACATTCTTGATGTTTTCCAACCCACTTCATTATGAGTACCTAATCTAATATTTGTCCAACTAAAGTTTAATTGCCGTTGATTCATTACCTAAGGAAGCTAATTATAAAGAGGTGACTGGCAACTTTCGATCACATATACTTTATTGATTTTTTTCCTAGCGAGAGCTATTTAAAACGTCCTTAGAACGATTTGTGCACACAAGAATTCAATTAAATGCACTCTTGTTTGCGAACTTATGATTGACATTTCATATCGCCGCATGAAACTAATAAGTTTTGTCATTTTCCTAGTGAATGTGAAACCTATTTAAAGACACTTTAATTAAACGATCGATTAATCAGAAAATTTTATTTCAGGTCAAGAAACATTTTCTTTTACGTTTTGTAAATAAACAAAAATTTCTTGGGGCTAATCCTCTTAACAAGTTTCTTTGAAGTTATGATTCCTCCACTGCCGAAAAACATGTTTTGCTTCTTTTACTGAAAAACATACATGCTCCCAACAAAGCAAAGCTCGCGTATCTTAATTGCGGCCGTGTAAACAACAGAGGTGTGACCCTTGCCTGATTTGCACTTTTCCAGGTGCACCAGCATTAGCATATTATCTCTGAGCGAATTGCAAAACCCAGTTCGAGTCCTTAAACGCCCGAAATGTCAATCAACTGAGACAAAGTTATTGTTTTCGGGTGTGCTGGTGTCAGCTCATCCCCTTGTATTGCTCTCGGGGGAGTCGGGGCGTGAGTAACGAGGCGTGACGAAACTGTACTCCGGGTATCTAACTTACGGGCCGACAATTATTTTACCTCACGATATCCGCCGGAGGAATCAGAATGTTTAAATGTTAGATCACGCAACGGCACGTCTTCGTAATCATAAAGGATTTCCTTTTATTTTTTCGCGTGGAGATGATGTGGGGTATTGCGACCTCGGTGGGTGCTGCCTCACGATGCAGAGACAAAAAGTCAGCATTCCGAAGAAGACAATCAAATGCCAAACGAAATCGGAGGTGTGGCGGCAGCCACGAACTGAATTGAGAGCAACGGGACGGAAAGGCGAACCGATTTTAACGATGTAACTGATTCAAATTGCGCGATAACTGATTTTCAATCGGATAATTAGGTGCAAGCAAACTCAAAAATTTTGCGACGCTGTAAATCACCTGCTAGTTTTGCTCTTACCCACAATAAGGGGTCTAATAAGGACAGAAAAACATAAATCATTCTGCGGTTCCATTCACCCAAAATAATTGAATTTGAATCTATAGCATATTTAACGTATTAACACACATAATTAAGTTATTCAAGAATTGTGCGTACGAGTAAAATATTTTTTTGTAAAATGTTTGGTGGGCAGTTTATTGAATGATGCTTTCGTAGCCCTTTAAATAGCGCTCTGTTTCGATATATGTGGTGTTATATTGTTTAGCAGGTCCAATATAACTTCTGTAGTCACTTTGTCACATTCCGATATCGCAGTAACACTCATTTGTTCATTAAAAAAATAACAAATTTTTATATTAAAACTGTCCACCTCCCATTAGTGGACACCTCTCTACAACGGACAGCTCCCATCGGTGTCCGTTGATAAGAGAGTTTACTGTACTATATTAATATTGCACTTTTTTCATGAAATATCTTTGGTGAATTCAAATTGTTCGATTTGGCAAAATGTTTAGTCAAAGATGTTTTTTAAACATACTTAAGTAAACGTACCTAAATTAATAATATAAGCATCAGATAACTTAGCTTAATTGTTAAAAATCTATGTTAGTTGTTTCATAACTATAAATCGAAATACCAACGTCGTATTTTCTCAAAATAATTGTTATAAATTATTCATACACACTGTAATTTATTGTTTCAATGGGAGATCTAATGATTAAGAATTATTTTACATTTTTAACAACTTTATTTTAAAAAATAATTCTCTAAAAGGCAACGTTGGCATTTTTATAGTTTTGAAACAGCTAATACATAATACAAGAATATTTAGGGCCGTAATATAGAAAGCTCAATTAAAATTAATTTCGTTGTTAAAAGTTAACAATGAGAATGGACCAACCAAACTGCTTCAAGTTCGTCACGTGATCAGTTACTCATGTATATTAATGAACCCGTCCTTAGGATAATTAATATGATATAAATTTTTGAGTTGTGTTTTTTTACTTTATAATAAAAATTATTATAAACTATGAAATATGTGTTTTATTACTTAAAAGCTAAAACGGCCAACTATGAATAATTTTTTTTCCACTTTTTACCTGTTCCTATCCACACAGGAGATGATGTAATTGTAATTGTAATTAATTACATTTGCATAATTTGTAATTCCGGTCATTATTAATTAAAATTTAGCCAAAATAATTTTGAAAAGAAATTTCAAGATCATTTTTTGAAGATTACTTTTTGAAGTGAAATAAAACCTTTTATCGTTCCAAAGCTGAGAGATGGACTTATAATCGCTGTGGTAAACTCAACGAACTTTAGGTTAACAACAACAATTTTTCAAAATTAACAAAATATTTGAGATATAAACAATTCGGTATAATATTAAATACATTTTTGTAGACACGTACATGTAATTTGGTGACGTTATGTTCAATAAACTTCGAGACTTTTATTTTACTATTTATTTATGGATTTCGACAAATGTTATAAATATTTTTTTGTTAATATTGAATCGGTCAAGCGCTCTATAGTTCTAGATTTTTAGTGTTTGGTAAAAACAATTTTTTTGCCCATTTAGACGGAAAATAATTTGCAAAACTAAATAGACACAAAAGTATAATTTTTTCTTAATAAAATCGTGTCTCATTTTTCTGTTTTAATGAAAAATATTAAGCACTCTTTTACCCTAGATAGTTTTAAGCAAAAAAATATTTAAGACAAAAATAATTCCAAAACAGTTTATTGGCAGGAATAGAATATCTATTTTTGAAATTAATTTCTCTACAAAATTTGTGTAAGAACTGGAATTAATTAATCGTTCTGTCTCGAAACAGGGATGGATGACGTGGCCTAGAATTATTATGAAAAAAATCGAAAGGAAAAAAATGTTCTATTCTTGATCTAATTATTATTGGGCAGCAGAATGTGACAAATAAGCAAGAAAAAAATTATGTTTCACATTTAATAAAAATAAAAATTAATTGGGTTTTCTTTTCCATACCTTTTTCCGGGTTACGGTTGAAAATAATTTATAGTTGTCTCTGATGGATTTGCACCTAATTAATAATTATAAAACGATTCGCAAATAATTTAACGAAGCCGTGATCAGATAAATGAATGAAAGCATTTTTTTCGAAATGTGTCAGAAAGTGCCTAGAAATCATAATATTCCGCCCCTGTCTCCAAACCGGTGATATTTTCGTTGTTCCGGCTCGTTTCGTCATTAGGTTTCCGCCGTTCCTTTGACGATATCTCGTCGTCGTCTAGGTGCGGAGATTCAATAGTGAAGGAAGAGTCTCCATCAAACAGTCTGGCTTCATAAAAACAAAGATTTCATAAGGCTGTGAGTCCTTTGATGTCCGCAATCTAAGGGGGCTTTATGTTCTTCCCTTCATTCGCGATACATATTGGTTGGTAAGCGCCGGAAAATCAAAGGAACGCTATGAATAACAGATCCGTGCGATTGCAAATCTAGCGCGAAGTAAATCCGAAAGGGAAAAGGGCGGCTTTCCCCGCTGGCGGCGGCGTCGGTGGCGGACGTAATTGTGGCTCGGCCGTTGGCCTGATGTAAAATTCATGGAAACGTCACCTTAAACCGCGATTTATAGCGCACCTTCAAATAATTGACAGCCAAGAAATAGTGCCGATGATATTCGGGTGGAGCTGTTGTTTCATCGATCAATCCACTCGGAAGGCGGCCGATTTTTTAACGATCGTGACATTGCAAACGTTTCCTTAAAACATAAAGTTCACCAATGAAATGAATGCCGGGACCTATTAACTAATTAATTTATTGCACGCGGACGCGAGTGGAACTGTTAAGGAGTTTATTCAATTTGCTTTTCTAAGCGTTTCAAAGTCGATACTTGATCTACAGCAATGGCACAAGTGGGTCACTTGTACTTGGCTATTTCTTGATTAATTGCAAACTAATGCTCGGAGATAACTAATGATGCCTGCGACTAACAAGCATGACCGATCATACACTCACTCATTTTACTTCCGAGGGAAAAAGCAAACATTTCATATAAAATTCAGGTCAGTCTTTAATAGAGGATTATTTATACGAGCAATTTTTGCCTAAACGATAGTTAATTGGGACTTGTTAAACCGTTTAAACAATGGAATTGTTCGGTCCACCCTCATTTGTAAAAAAAACAATTTTGTTAATAACTGAATACATTGCACAACTTGTTGTGCTTTAACATTTAATCCTGTTTACAAAATACTTTTAGCGTCATATGTGAAGTGAATTAGCGCCGTTTTGGCTTATTTTTGTCCATTTGGTTAAAATTCGGTTAGACTCCCACTTAGCCGGTCCGAAAGCGCGGTTTATGGCCGAAACCGCTCAGGCCCTCCTATAAATAATTCAGGATCTATAATTCCTGCTCTGAAATCGAATCATAAACTCGTTGTAAAATTTGATTAGTCGTAAGCAACACAATAAAAATAATTCATCGGCCATTAGTTAATTTCGACTCGACGTATTAATTATCGTATCAATTTTGACGGGTTTCGTTTAAAATTTCAGCGTAATTACGCGCTAATTTCTTCAGCAAATAACCTGCCGGTTGTATTGACGCAAAAATCTGACACATAATTAGATTTTTTCCGAAATCGTGCCCGGCTAATTTACATTCGTGTCGTATTAGGGCGTTTTATTTCATGTTTTTTTGCGATTGAAAGCAAAGCCAGGATATGGTAATTCCGGAAACGTATCTCACTGAATTCTGATATTGTATTAGGGCGCAAATCCCCGTTTTAAGGGGGCCACCACCTTCATGCACTAAACATATGCACCCTCGTCGATAAATCAGAATCCGCAAGCGACAATATCTCGGACTCGGGGGAAAATTTTTAATTAAAACTGTGGAATAAGTTATTCATAAAGAGAGGCATGTTTACGATTCTTTAACGTCCACAATCTGAAAGAAAAATTAATTTTCAGCGTGTTTTTCAACACACGAAATAATTAATGTAAGCGGCTTAAGGAGTTACGATCTCGTATTGTTGCCTTGTTTTAATTACGTTCAGGATAGAGCTTTCGACGGCGAGCTTTTTCGAAAAATTATTAATTGGCCGCTTTTTCGTCATTAACTCGGGAAATGAGCCATTCAGCGGCAGATGCAAACATGCTATTTACGGTGTCTTAAGGCTTAGAATAATGGCCGCTTGCAGTATTTGCAACAACTGTTACCTCAATTGTGGCTCTAGGGGCCCTAATGACACCAGAAACAAAAGTAGGGACATTGATTTATCCCTCCCTCATTTCGTTCTAATAGACACTCATTAAATTAAATAAACACTCGAGCAATGCATATTTTACTTTGTACAGATATTTAATGTAAAACATGCAAATTAAATGTAAATAAAAGGAATTAACTTACTGTCTTAATGAATGCCAGACTATTAAAATATTTGTTGTTGTGTGACTGAAAATCGGTTTTTTATTCATTTTTCCGCTCATAATCGGGTCGTAAACTAAAATAACTTATTGTGACAACTGGAAGTACAAGCATTTATTTTATTTAATTGACATTTCAACAAGTAACTTATCAAAACTTATAAACTACCACACAAATTGCAATTATTGATAACATGCAGGATATTAAGAAATTTCCTTCAACAAATGTGCAATAAATTAATAAACAAGCGAAAGAACTGAATTAATCCCCATTCGGTAAACATTGCTAAAACCGTACACAAGCCTTATTTGCGCCACGTTTCAAATCCCGCTTTTATCTCGCGTTGTTTTTTCCTCCCCGAAACACAAATGTGATCTCGAGGCAATCCTTCAAACGTAAACCAGCAATTTTATGCTAATGACGCGTAAAGCAGAAGCAATAAACACAAAGTTGCAAACTGCTTCATAATTCAAAAGCTTTTATCGTACAGATCCCAAGTATCGGTAATATGCTTATGGCGTTTTATTGACAATTTCACTGACCATAAAAGGTGTCAATTGCGATTTTTCCTTTACAAGTAGCTAACCACGTATCGGACAATAAATAAAAGTTTATAGCCGCCATTTCGCAATTTTCTGGGACCACGGGAAATTATTATTAATAATTATCTCCGAGACGATGGCAACAAAAATTTAAGCAGCAAACAACATTAACGTTAATTAACTTATTCCACGGACGAGGAACGAGTCCTTGCAAATATTTGATCATCATTACGACTCCATGTTTAAGTTAACCGCAATTAATTTGAATTAGGCGATTCTCGCTTCTTCAGAACGGGAAATAATTAAGCGTTTGGTCGATAAATAAGCACCCATGTCCCAGCATCCAATTTTCCGCTACCATTGTCAGCCAGACTAGCATATAATTACAGCTGGCTGTAACAATAGTGACCTAAAACGTGGTAAACTAATTAAAAATTTTGATTTATGAAGGTAAATGCCGGACAAGCCCCCTAAACCCGATCAAAATAAATTCAACTTAGTGACCTTCTTGACATCTCTCCTAATCCTTTTATTTATTTAGGAAGTGTAAAACGAACGGACAGAGGTCACGCCTAGCTCATAATTAATAAAAACGAAACAAACGCTAATATCATAAAGCAGGATTATAATAATTATTTCTGATTTATGCGAGTGTAGGTCACATTAAGCAATTGTTCTTTGTCGCGCAATGTTCGGTTTTTACATTCGCGTTCGCTCGCGATGCAAATTGATTCCGAATTATTTCCCGACAATTATCCTTATGAAAGCGCAATTACTAGACATTGTCCTGTTAGGTAAACAGCCATCGATCGTGATTGGATAATTCGAGCCTAATCCTCAAAGCCATTTGGTATCATTTATCCCGAGATTAACTTCGTTCCTTTCGCTTCAGAGGTCACTTTTGACTCGCTAATGGCCAAAACTGATCAAAATTAATTCGAGTAAATTAGCCGATTGATGGGGAAAATCAATCATTGTATGTATATGAAACAACGGAGGTGAAAACGGCCGTAATTAATGGAGCGGAGCTGTCACATGCCAAAATCTGACACGGATGCATAAAATTCCCTGTTTTCTTCGCCCCAGTAAAGCTTCATAAACGCGAACACTTTTCACAATTGCCGGAATGAGTTTTTACGACATAAACCGGGACAGAACGAGAAATTGTGCACCTCCTGCGAGTCAATTAATAAAACGTAAAATAAATTTATAAAATTTCTTCCAAGGCGATAAATATCACGATACTGTAATATATGGTGGCTCATAATTATTTTATCAAAGTTATGTGGGGATCCGCATTCAGGTAACAACACCGGTGGGAAATTTTATTTTCGTCCTGCGAACTGAGAGCGTTTTTTCTTCGGCGCTCAAAAGGACATAACTTTATTAAAACTTCCTTATTTCGTTATGTTAGTGCGGCTTTATTGAGAAGCAGTTACATATTTCGTATGGAAGTATTTCGAGAGAGTGATTTGATAAAAAGTTGACTGGGAGAGTGTTTTTTCAGTTTTTTCAGAGATGCGCGGAAATAATTCCAAAAATTGTAACAAAATATTTTTGCTCAAATGGCCTCCATGTGGCAGGAGTAATAATTTTCGACTATCTGGTCATGCCCTCGCCCTGTTTTTTCCTGACGACTTAATCTGCATGCATGCAATGTGGTTGCGTCACAAGTGGAACAATAAGTTCGCGTGCCTGTCGAAATAACGCGAGTTTATTGGCCATTATATATTGTTTTGTTTACATTTTCCGTCGAATCAACAGAAGAAGTCGTCGATCATGACTCTGTCAATTATCCAAACAAAATGATTTATTATTTAAACCCGCCCGAATCAAATCCGAATTATTTTAATTGGTTCCGGCAATAAATTAGCCGATTGTGTATTTTATCAAATTGGATGCATAAATCTGGACGCAAATTAATTACATCGATTTTATTTACACTTTTATTTGTTTTACTAATTTAAACGGCGTCGTAAATTTACGCATAAACGGGAATTATTTCAACCGGCTGGAAAAATGATTTTAAAGTCGCATGTACGCGAATATGCAAATGAGACCAGGAATGGCAGAATTCATTTATTCGAAGCTTTTACATCAAATTCCTGCAAGAATGTGTTTAGATTAAAGCTGATTTATTTACCATCTTGCTGTCCGAAGGAAGTAATTCCATTAACGGTTCCAGTTATAGAATAAATAACTGCACTAGTGCCATTAAAAAGATTAAAGTCTTGCTTTTAATAACTTCGAGGGGGGGAAGTTTAAACAATATTTTAGAGTAAACTTTGACTTTCTTCTGATACTTTCTAGTGGTGCAAATAGTAAGAATTTTAATTAGTTGCAACGATTTATTCACCAAATTGCATTTCAACCGGAACTCGAGCCAGGCTTTTTCTTTTTCGATTTATATCAGCGCATTACTCGCAATTTTATTATGTAAGAGATCATAAAAGTAGCTCTCTACTTACGCAATTTAATAATTTTTACAGCTAGTGCCCATCCGCGGGTTTCCTCCGTTCAAGTCACTAGGAAAAAATCAAAGAGTTATTGTGTTCTTCGAACGGAATAAACGAAGCGTTAAACGTTTATAGTTCTAAGTAGCCGGTTCTGTCATTTATCTGTTTCACGCCTACAGAGCTCGATTCAAATTTTTTCGAAAATCCGGGACTCCGGTCTCATTGAAATTTATTTCGTTTCGAGTAATTTTATTTGCGATGTGGCAAATTCCTTCACATTTCACACAGCGTTTTTATTGTTCTTGTATCTTAGAAATTATTTCCGTGACATTGAGCTGTAGTGCGGAGTGTATAAAAGTAATAAATCAGTGGGCACGTTCATGTCGCGGACGCCACATAAGATTTTATTGTAACAGAGGGAAAAGTAGATTAAGAGCAAGGATATTCATGTCTTTACGTACATCAGGCGAAACCTAGAAGAAAATTATTGCCTGACGAATGCCCTCGCATACCTTCGTTTAATGCTAATGTTTGATGCTTGCCGGAGATAGAACGGCGGATTTTATGGCGATTTTAATGCAACAAAAAATGGGTTTCAGCCAAATGTGGCAATAGTATTTCGCTCAGACGTTGGGAAAGAAAGTGCCGAAATAAGAAATGGTCCACGGCGTTCGATTTTTGCACAAACTGAGCTATTGTCCAATTCTCAGCTTGACTGTCTCAGTTAATCGCAGGATAATTTAGTGAAACTTTTGTCATCGTGTACAGGAAATTAATCTACGATTGTTAAAAATAAAAAATAATAAATTACGTGGAAGTTTTTTCCCCTATGTTTTGGGGTTTGGGTGGGTGTTCGATTCCTTGCCAAATATTCTTATTGGTGTTATGATCCGCGTCCAATAACCCGGACTATTACCGTGTTTGGTTTCGGGTCTCTGCAATCCCTCGCCCCAAATCCCAGCCCGAGAATCCCGTTTCAATTTTCAGGTGCAAGCCGGCAGATAGCGACACATCTGCTCAATCACACGCCTATCAATGCAAATTTCGGCTTATATTTGCTTTGCTAATAAAGTGCGGGAATCAAGCTATATGTGTGTCACTGATTTGAGATCTCGGGATCAAATTAATTTGATATTTGTGTAGCAATGGCGGCGGTATGTATGTGTGAGCTTTCGGCAATCTGTGTGTGTGTGCCTTTATCCCAATTTGCTTCTAGCGTGATTAGTCGATTTCATGCCTCACCAAACCCCTTACCCTACGCCGCTGCTAATGGCAAGTGTTGTTAACTTTATAGTGGCAATATTTGCCTACATCCTAATTAGCGTCTTTGTGAATTAATTTGACGCCGATTTGGACACACTCGGGGAAAAACTGAATGTTGCATTTTTGCGTAAACAAGTTTTTTCCAGAGTTTTCTAAAAGCTGTATTAGCGAATTTCTTGCTCAAATAAATTATTAATGCCTCAGAGAGTATTATATTAAGTTGGAGAAGCTGCTTGTGTGGTCTTGTTAGAGAACGAAACTCTAAGTAGATTATTAGTTATCCTTAAAGGATGTGAAGCAATTAATTGTTGGAGAAAAGTTGTGCTTTTATTGACATAGACCTCAATGAGGTTTTAACACTTTTGTAATTTTGTAATTTATCGGTAAACACACCGTATAAATACTGCTTATATCATCTTACACACGTTTCTCGAGTGACGAGGTCATTGCTAACACCAAACAATTTTTTAGGTAATAGAAGGAAGATAATTGTTTTGTGCTTAACTGTTTAGTGAACGTAATTATGGTTTTTCAGCGTGGAATGTTTGCAAAGTCATGACAGTGATACCAATCGGTAATTGTTACGAATTAATTTCCGGCATTCCGGAAGCCTTTCGAGCTTTTTACAAAGACCAACAAAGTCGTGCTTTTGCGATTTTGTAATTTTATTAGATGGTTGATAAGCCGTGAACATTAAGAAATTAAGGATGATTCAACAATTGCAAAACGTATCAGTAGTTTCATCTATTAACCTTGCATATATTTTATTGCAAAATGATATCGACAATTACTCAATAAAATATTGTTTCAAAACTGGAACACTTTTCTGGGACCCGGCCCGCAAATTTTCCGGAAACTGCGTTCACTGTCACTTTTCACACACTGGACCGGAGTCGTGGGCGCGGTAGGACCTTGCTCTTCGGCTCCATTTTCGGTGTTAAAATTGCGTAAATCTCAAACACTCGACGGTTTCAAAGACAATAGTTGAATTCTTATTGCATGACCTAGAGAGGAAATCAAACGTTGGGATTGGAGCGCCTCTTGTGAGCTTCTGAAGGTATGGTGCTGTTCAGTCGACCAGTAGACTTCAAGACGTTCACTTCTCCCGCTGGTTTGAGCTTTCCCCCGTGCTCCTCCACCCGGTGAGTAATGACATTTTACCCCCCGATGACAACACCCTCGACATTTTTTAATCGGCGATCAGTGACATTCGGCGAGAGAAAGTGCGCGGACGAGCTTTCGGAGACGGTGACGAGCGACCAAGACACCAACCCCACTCAAAATTTTTTTGATTTTTCAAAATTTTTAAACGACATATTAATTTTCATGTATTGCCATTCATGCGTGTGACGTTTAATAAAAAAATTCTCATTTTACTCTTGAAATTACCGAAAAAATTTCGGAGACCCCAACGGGTGATGAGGACACGAACCCAGTTCAATTTTTTTTTGGTCATTTTACAGCGCTATTATTGTGTGTAGGTATGTCATGTATGTAATAACAGTTACGGAAGATGGCTATCAGAAAAAGTCAAGACAATACAAGAATATTTTTGTGAATTATTTAATTTATTTTCGAAAGAGAATCGCGTTTCTTTCTTTACATCCGCGTGCGTGTTTCGAGTGAAAAGGCGCGTCATCCGAGCTAATCTCTCAATGGCCATCGGCCATAAAATCGTCTGGTTGTCGGAGAAAAGTTAACAGTTCTTGTTACAGACGAAGCGAAACCGTTTTAACTGTTAAATTTTCAAGGCCATTTCACATAATTATTCCACATTCGGGTTAATTTAAATAAGTGCAATTTTTCCGTAGATAGAAATTAAGAGTCTCGTAACCTAATTGTTTGTGATTTATGGGTTAGAGAGGAATCAAGGAAGTTGGGGCCCCACCTGAAATAATTAGCGCCCCGTTGGCACAATTAGTCTAAAAGGTGTTAACATTGGTGCCATTTCCTGAAGCATTTTTTTTTAATTTTTCACGAATTTATTGCCGGGATTTTGCGTGTAACAAATGCTTGCAGCGATTGTCTCTGAAGTATTAATCATAGTGGTCTCTAGATACGTTATTTAAAAAATCGCGACACTTTGAATTGTCCTCGTGATTGTTTACCTGTTATTTATGGGCGCGAAAGTGTCGCTTTTAATTAATCATCATTTTAGGAATTTGTAAATTATATCATTAATTCGAAATGAAAATTTATTGCGGCTCGAGAGGTATTTCAGTGTCAACGGATTAATCAAATTGGGGGGCGTTTTTAATTAACGAATTTGAATTTATCGATTGTGGAATGTCAAGTTTGGGGGTTAGAGCGGATCAAACATTTTTATTATTTTCAGCTTCTCTCGTGCAATCCAGAAATTGGAAATGTCGTTTCAATTCCTCTCCGTAAAATATAAAACGATGCTCGAGCACTTGTTTCATCAAATCCTTTGACTAATTTCGGTAAAAATCGGCGGTTTTTGTGCGTCCGCTCCAGCATTGCGTTGTATTATTTCGAGCCCGGGCATTTCACGCTACATGCTTCAAGATTGATATCTCTTAAGAAATATAAATGATTCTGTCACAAGCATCGTCTATTGCCCCCCGATTTAATTTCGAGCGTTGTCGCTGGTGAAAAAATCGAATTTTCTCCTAGACTCTCATCTAACCTTTCAGCGTGCTCCCCAATTTGATTTATACATTTTCGAGTCGCAAAAGTGGATATTTCAATTTGATAAAACGATCCAGATTTGGCGCTAGTACATCGTATCATGTTTGAGTTTTGCATTCAGCGCAATTTCAGCGTCTGCTTTTGAAATTTATCGAAGAATCGGAACGATGACATCCGATTATAGTTTGATAACACGTGAAATAAGGCGAACGGTTGTGACAGAGCGATATCGACAACAGATGCTCGGATAGAAAGTGGACCGTGACTCGAATATGAGATGCTGCACATTGCTCGGAAGTGAGCGCTACAAAGGCTCGACACTTTCTTCAGGATCTTCCGTGTCACGAAGAAAACGCGCAAACTGGTCACTAGCAAAAAAATTCGCAAGACGACAGCTACTGTCTTATGCATTGCGTAAGCGGCTCTAAACGGTAAACACGGATGAGGCTCTACAATTGCGGAAATATTTAATCGCCGCTACTTGAACGGAGGACAGGAAAATTTCAGTTTTTTTGACTATTGTGTAACCGAATTTCGTAATCAAAAAACGGACAAAAGTAGAAAGTGAGAAAATAAACAGAAAATAAGAAGAGAAAAATGTTTGGTCGGATGGCTCGAAACCACTTCCTGCTAAGCCAGGTTCATAGATAACTTTGTACGCTTTGAGCGCTTTTGCCTAATTAAATTATTCTTTCAATGGACTAAATAAACGTCAAAAATTAAAAATATTAATAAAACAAACTTCCACTCCTAGCTACATTTTATCGCTATTTTCAGTTATACTATTTTGGGCAGTTTTAAGTGCTTTATTAAAAGGGTAATTTATTAAATATTTGTTTACCTTTCAATCGGCTTAAAACAATTTCTATCAACAGTTCGTTAATATTTCAAAGATTAAATGTAAAATCAGCTTGTTTTACAAATATTTAATGAATTACTAATAATTTAGCAGATTTTTCGTATCAGGCTAAACAGGATTATGTAATAATTATTATAAATAATTCAGAATAAAAATTTTGAATAATTCGGTTCTTTCGATCTACGTTCCTGCTTGAACAACAGAGTTTGATTCATGTGGCTTTTTGATTTCCCGTTCGTGTGGAAAACCCGTTCACTTAACAGATTGAAAAATCATGTTTTGCTTTGTTGCTGGCGCCTAATTGAATCTGGGCGCCAAATTTGATCTCCCTCAGCACACCTGATCCTTGTACCGTGGCATGCGGCTCCTTTATCGCGCCGATCTTGTATCAATGTGACAAAGCCTGCATTCGTGCGATTGTTTTGGCGTTAGTCACGTGTCGCTTTGTTCAGTTGGAGTCCATCGATTCAGTGGAAAAATTTTCATTCAGCGTCGTTTTTGGTCAATGATCCGCGCGAGCTGCGCCATACGGAAGCACATCATTTATATCATCCCCAATTTCCCTCCCACACGTGTGTGCCTACCATCGATCGCCTCTTATCAATCGTAACGACTCTTTGATATTCCATCAATTCATCAGCGACTCTATCGGTACAAGAACCGACACCGAACATTTATCTCAATCTTCTTCGACTCTCTCTTTCACGGGCGGCGTTTTCGCTCACCTTTCTCCCGGTTATGTGTGCCACACGCACGTAATTACGCATTTAAAAACCGAATCGTAAAAGCGTAATGAGCGAGCATCAATTTTTATCTCGCCAAACAACTGGGTTTTTGTGGGGCTGGGGAGGCGAATTGGATAACTTCCAGATTCCCGATTGCCGGAGGGATCAAATGTTATTGTATCGCGGTAATTGAAATTTCAGATTTTAGATGAAATTCTAAAGTTTCAGGTCGCTTCGAACTATTATTAAACTACTGGTAGAAAGCGATAAAAAAGCAGGAACTCCACGGTTTTCAAAAAAATAGAGAAAGTTAGCGCAAATTAAAATTTTCGTGATAAAACACTCACGAAATTATTAATAAATCTAAATGTTGCAGATGGAAAAAAATCAATAAATATTTCGTAGGAATTTTATTAATAATCGGCTTAACATAATTAGCTACTCATGCAAATAAATTTCACACCGCGTTACAATTAGTAGAAAAAATGCTTATGTAACTTTTTATCAATTTCAAGTTTCACCACCTTTTTCGTAATGTGTGCTATTGTAAAGTGAAACAAAGCAGACTTGTTGCACCCATGATCGATTTTATATTTTTTACACGCCAGTATGCAACTTAATAAAGCCTGAATTTTAACGATTTAACTGAAACGTGCTCAATCAAATAAACTGAATAAAAAAAATTAAAAATAAAGGAGAACATTTTTGCTTACAAAGTATGATTTTAAAATTTTGTAAACACTTTAAACCCTTTAGGGGGTATTTAACCACATAGGATTGCATTTTCACGCAGATTACGTAAGTATGCAAAATTTCAGTTCATTGGGACAACGGAACTCTTTCAAATTTGGCTCCAGAAATATGAAACAGACAGACAGCAAAGCAAGTTAAATAAAAATTTTAAAAAAGGTAATTAAAAATGTAACTTGTCTGTACCATGGGCACAATAATTGGATTTTGGTTCTTGGGAAAATAAAAGTCCTAACTGGGGAGCGGTCTTTAAGTCTTTCTCTTTGATTACTTTGGGGAGCGAAAAGTTTTTTTCCATTTTTTCTCTTTATTAATGGGGAAGATATTGACGGGAAATTTTGGTGGGTCGCCCTTTAAAATTCGTTTGTTTACGTTCGCTAAGGTCACGGCTGAGGTCGCCCCAGCCAGTCTTGGGCAGCAGTCGAGCAGAGAAAGTATCCTTAGCAGATATTGAGTCGAGCGGTCAGGTTCAAGGCGTCGAAAAAAATGTGAAATCGTTTTTTTCTCGGAGGATGATATCTCGTCCGAAACTGTACCACAATAAAACTGGAACGTTTCCTCATATTAAAGAGTGTCACTCGCACCATAAGAGTTGTATTACCGTTCTATATGACGGCAGTAATTTCGCGCCGAGCTTGGCGAGAGAGTTAATATTACGAAAAGTCACAAGAAGCCGAGCTCTGGTGCCGACAGCGCCTCTTATTGATAGCACTCGTTGTGAAATACAAGCCTCGACGACGTCTCAAATTACTGTTAATAACGAGCGAGGCCCGCAATAATTCCAATGAAAGTTTAATGAAAATTTACAAAGAGGAGTGAGTTCATTAATAAAAGAAATTTTATTCATCGGTTTGTGTTTATAACTGGAATTTTGGACGAATTTAGTTGGATTAGGGGGTAATATATTCGTTGGTGTAATTAAAAAGGAAATTGGCCGTAACTGAACCGAGAGGTATTGAATTTGCGGAATCATAAAATTACAAAGACAGGATAAACGCCGCCGAAATACGCACAGATTAAATCGTAATTCGTGTCAAAAAGTGCGACTCGCTGTCGTGTATTATATTAAGTTATGCGGGTTATTCAGCTCGTATTTTACCCTAAATATATGCTCGTGACAAATAATTAAACATTATGTTATACACATGCATGGAAACTTGCCAGGTTAAATGATATTTAGTATTTATGGGGTTTTCTAGCACATAATGAGACAACAAGCCTGTTGACTAATTGAAGGTTCGTGACATCGTAAATTCATTCCAGGGCGCGTACATTCCACTATTTCTTGCCTCTCACAACTACGCCGACACATTTTTGCCCTTATTAGAATATTTTAAGACGGCAGGAACGCTAACAAGACGTGCAAGCACTATCTATTGAATTGTTTTCATATTCGTGCGCTAGTAAAATATGAAGTTATGGCATCTCATTCACTACTTCGCTATAAATTGGCTCCTTGGAATTTCATGAAAAACATCTTGTTACGGAAGAAATCAGCACAAAGAGCGCACATGAAATATTAATGGGGGAGGAGGCGGTACCATTGACTTGCCACGATATTAAATATGGGAGAGATGATAAAGAAATTATAATTGCCAAGTTCTGCATACACAATGAGATTTTTTACTACGTACCCACGCTACGTACCGAATGGTTGTGGGCTTACAACATCGATATTTTCGCGTGAGCGTCAATGGACAAACAAGATGATTAGCAAAAAATTGAGCCAAAACACCAAAGCTTTGCTGTAGTAGTTTGGAATAGAAATCATCTCTAATCAAGTCAATGACAAGCGCACACATCAGAATAATTAATATTTATTTTTATAACGAGCAAACAAGTCAATAAATTAGCGCTTCTTTCAGTACCAATCACACAGGTACCACTTCGGTTTGCTTCAAACAATCGCTTAATTTTCTCTCAACACAATCCGGCTTTCATCGAAAACAAACGGTGGGAGTCTTCTTATTTGCAATCCAAACTACAGACCCATGTGAAGACGTGTCAAAATGCAAATGTGGTAACATCGTGTGGGAGAGCTTATAATTAGTCCGAACCGGCATCTAAATAGAATAATATTGAGCAAGATTTATTTATATCTGCGTAATGATAGGTTCCTCTAGAAGTAAAACTCCCTGTCCTTGTTCCCACAGTCGCTGGGCAACATCGCGACAATTTATTTTCTCATTATAAAAGCCACGCTTTTGAACACGAGATTGCCGATATCATGCCGATTAAGACCTTCAACTTTACACCACGCCGATGCATTTTCCTTCTAGGAAAAATCGATCGACATCGACCCAGTTCTCAACTCACGCGTTACAGTAACAAAGCTCACGTGCTCTTTACCTTATTTACATTTCCCGGGGCGACAAAAAGTCTTTCATTTAGCGTCCCACCAGCTGACACTACTTCACTTAATGCCTAGGTTTCGCTAAAATAAACACAAGCGAAGAGGGATTTTTCGCCGGTTAGTAAGTAGATTATGAAAGGGGCGAGTCGCTTGAGTAATTACTCCACATGTTTGCGGTTCGGCCAAAAACAAAAATTGTTTTGCAATTTCGTTAAGCAAACGCATGTTAATGTTACAATTATTATTATATAATCTCGCCGGCGATTCGAACTAATTATCGCTATTTCGCCAGCGCCGGGAGCCAGCCAAACGATCAACAATGCGCCAAATTAATCGATCGTTGGATTTTTCGACATTGAACCGACTCTTGAATCATGCAGCCTTGGCGGAAACCTCTTCCACATTCTTGACTCTTTGCAGCAAGTTGTTCGGCACTAATTGGCGGAAGATTGTAGCTCTCTGTGCACAAACTATCGGCGCGAATCGCTGATCCAACTACAAGAAAACAACGAATTATTATCCCGAGAAGCAGGCAATTTGCGCTTCCCGGGAACTGTCCGGGAACGAAAAAACTAATTGAGCAACGGTGAAAGGAATGATTATGTCATTAGAAAAATCAACACCCAATCACGGTGAAAAAGGACGAAATTGTTTACTTATTTTTAATAACGAGCAAGAAAAAATTAATGAAATTTTAAAAGAAAGTAAGTGGTGAACGCTGAGCTGAATTTTTAAAGCGGCTGAGTTTCTAATCGCCGATTAGAGATCATAAAACATTTAATACCAATCGGGGAATTTGGCTCTACAAAAATCCCATTACGGGAAGTAAATTATTAATCGTCCAATTAGATCGGCTGTTCGGTACTCCAAGAGTACCGCTCCGAAGAGCCCAAATCTTTCGGTGTCTTGTCCCCAATTATCGCAATACCGCCATTCAAATTGCCATTTCGTCACCTCCTACGTGTCCCTCGTGCGCCCGCCATACAATATCGTCAATTTTCTTAATTTACGTGCAGCGAATTCAGCGGCGCATCGGTTTCATCAGTCGGCATTTCGGCGTAATTGTGTTAGAATACCAGAATGTCAACAATCCAATTAAAGATCCAGCCTTTCGACACCTCTTGTTTCGTATGACATTATTCTCTCGAGGAAAGCGGTGCACTTTTAATTGTTTCCGTTTCGCGCCTCTAACGATACGTTATTGTGCGACTTTTTAAAGGAGAATATTTTATATCCTCGTCGTAATTTATCGTAAATGTTTTATATCTGCTAAACCAGGCAAATGCGCTTTTGGACATTAAAAAGCAATTTACAGTAATGTAATCATCAACGCGCTAACGCTACGGATCGAGCTTTCGCAATCGCCCTCTGCGAAAAATTTTATTATTTTCTACGGGACGTAACGTAACAGTTAATGGGCCGGAGACGAGTCGGGGATTAAGAGTAAGCCGGAAGAAAGGAGTTTGATGGGCTAGAGAGGTGAATTTGCGCGACGGCTGGAGCGGAGCCACTTAGGTGCAAACCATCAAACACCAGTTTCGTTTCTTGCTTTCTGAGCTAAAAAATAATCTCAAAACTAGTACCACGGGTACTTTTACACAACAGCTGCTTCTGTTTAAACTGATTTGTATTTGTTGTAAGGAAATTAGGCCAACATGTGTCGGTACGATCGGTACTCTGAGAAAGTGCCACATTTTTTAAAGAAATTTACGCACATTAAAGTGTTTCTCAAAAAAGAGAAAACCGGTAATTGCAATTATTTGTTGTAAAAATTTGCCACAAACTGTAATTTTGAGGTTCTCAACGTTTGCCAAGTTTCGTGTGCCATTAGCCTAATATTCAAATTAGCGCATCTCGCTGACGGCACACATGTCTTGACTCTGTATATGTCGGCCGTAATTAAAATACAGCGAAAAATGCGGTTCATTCTTCGCATCTGTCCGAGCAATTTGTCGGGAGCAGGAACTAGACCGCAAACGGAAAATTTCACCTAAATTACTCGCAACGTATCCGACTTTTGGGCGATTTCGCGATTATTTTCCAAGTCGTAATGACAATTTCTCAATTGTCGGCGACGGCAATTGAATCGCAAACACTTTGTTACACGCTCTTTTGTAACATTTTAATACAATTGTGCCGATTTATGGATCGTCAATCAACAATGCGAGACTCCAATTAACCCTAATGGCTTTCGAATAAATTATTCGTTGCCACATGCCGATTTTCTGAAGACGGGACAATGTCAAAGTCGATCACTGGACCGGCTCTATTTACATTACTGTAATTAATTGCAAGGAGGAATTCTTCCGAAATTAATTTTGTAATGGACTGTGCTCAACACGCTATAACTATGATTGATGATTCAAATTCGTATTTATTTTTCCCTAATTCCAGGTAGGAAACGGGAATAATTCAATTCGCTTTGATTCATTGTGGGGCTCCCTAATTGGTAAGTAAACTTTTTTCTTGTCAATATTTACTCTTCCTACGCACTGAAACAATGGCCACTCTTTGAGCGGCGGGAAAATAATCGATTGGTCTCCGCACAATGGCTTTCCTTCGTTATTATTTCAACTTAAGACTGGATGTTGTTGTAAAAGAATCATTGTGGCAGTTGTATTGAGATTAAAATCAAACACGAGAGGGTAAATCATCCTAAATAAATATTGGCTGTAGTGGGAGATTTTTGGATGAGTCTATTCGATTCGAATCACGGAAAATTTCAAAATTAGGTTGAGTCTGGCTCTGTTTTATTGTGGCCAGAGGCGTTCTGATTGAGTTTGGCAAATTGGAATGGTCTGGAATCTTAATTAAGTCGTAAAGTAAATTTGATTGAACAATCGAAGGTTAAAAAATTGTTCCCCAGTGCTACAAATCGAGTTAAAGTCGTATGTTTAATGTGGGCCCTTAGCGAATAACGTCCAACTTTGAAATTAATCTGCGAGCGTTTTCATCAGCTAATAAAAAAATCTGTTTGAAGTTAGGGTAAAAATCCAATATTTCAAGTTGAAAAGAATTTTTAATATTTGTAAAATAGTATTCCGCAGGAAATTGGCGAGTCTCTTGGGGAATTTTGATATTAAATTAAACAAGGGATATAAATGGAGAAACACATCGCGAACGCAACGATTGCCCCTTTTACTTATTGCTAATATTTGGTAAGAGCTTCACGCTCTGTTAGTTTACTCGATTCGATGATTCCCTTCATAATCTAATCCAATCCGCAAAACCGAATTCGGATGCTGCCCGCCTAAAAACCCCGTTAAACAATAAACCGGCGAAAAACGGCTCTCTCTTAACACACGCTCAAGTCGCTCCAATCTCTCCGCATACATTATTCATATTCGAACAATTTCACTAATGACGTAAGAAGAGCAATGAATCATTCCGCT
Source organism: Tribolium castaneum (assembly GCF_031307605.1). Lineage (NCBI taxonomy): Eukaryota > Metazoa > Arthropoda > Insecta > Coleoptera > Tenebrionidae > Tribolium > Tribolium castaneum. Next base: position 4,815,281 of record NC_087402.1, on the reverse strand, counting down.
CGTTTCGATAACAACAATAACATAACCATTTGTTACGTTATCATTGTTCTTTTGGAATTGATGCGTCTGAAACAAAGACCTACTTCTTCTGACACAACCAGAGACATCAATAACGTTTATTGTACGGCTTAATGTGCTCTCACAGCAATTGAATGCACCAGCGAAAAAATTTTCACCAGAAGACACTAATGAAACGAGTTAGGGGCACTCAGACCAAGTACCTCCTGACGACCAACAATTACTTAAACAAACATTTTTCTGTTATTCCGCAAGGCTGTAAAGAATGTTGAAAGGCAAACAGTACTTCCTCGTACCACCTGAATTCTGATCTTCGAAACCACGTCTCATGCATAAAAAACAGAATTCAAAAATTGACTTTTTTTTGGATTTGAGGATAGCGTCTTGAAAATCGCGATAATTCAACCCTTTGCAGGAATAATAATCGTCGAGCACATCTGAAACAGGCAAAACAAAGGTCCAGGAAGCCGAATTTGCATAAAAACGAGCACCGCGATCTTGTAAACAGTGACAGGAGTCCTTTGACAATGGAACAAAGTGAGGAATGCCACCACACAGCCAAACATGGGGGCACACTCAATTCGATGATGTATTCTATTGTTTCCGCCTTAATACTGTCATATAACAAGCAATGGGGTGTGGTCATTAATAATGACGATCTCCTCGTCATGTACACCTGAAGCGCCATTATAATTAATTGTGATTTTAACGCGTGCCTTGGGACGGACATAAAAGAGCTTTTTGCCTTTTTTCCCTGTTGTAAAAAGACTATCAAGTTTAATAAATATAGATGGGTGACACGAAAATGCTTCATGTTTCATGGAAATTAAATTGGATAAACGGATAATTGCGTCGTGAATGTATGATAGGGGTTATTCGAGACGTTTTCGTAGAGAGAAAAGCTCTTTAAGAATAAGTCTATCAATTATTTGTTTCGTTTTCATATTAGTTTATGGAAAAGTTGGGGCGTTTCGTATTTCAGGGAAAAGTTCGCTCACTAATGAAGCTGCTCTGTTCTCCGACAAATATTGATGTTTTTTGATTATTGTCAATATTTATTTTTCCCTCGGTCTGATTTTTATGTAACTGTTATATAAGTCTGTTATCTAAACGATTTACATAGTTGATTAAAGGCGTTCACCATTAAAGAATTTTCCTTCTCTGGCTGAAAAGTCGAGGTCGAAATTTTCGAAAGTGGGATTAGCATATGTGATTTGTCAGTGTTTGCGGATGCACTGATAACAGATCGAAATGATAAAAGCTTTTCTGGCAAAGTTCAGCACGCGAACTGGCCGCGTATTTATCAAACACGTCAGACGTATCTAATTACGGCCCAAAAGCTCGAAAGCGCCGCTGTATTTTTGTCTAACATTAATTTCGCATAAAGCCGAGCTTTTAAATGCATTCGCCGTCAGTATTTAGGGTTTATTAAAATCCGTAAAACTAAACTGTAATGTTCTTTATTTACGGCCTCGCGAAATAACGTCGTTATTTCCTAAGCTCGGGCGAGGACGATAGCGCGCCAAAACGATAATTAAAAACAACATTTTTCCACCCAAAGCCGAAAAGGAAGTGCTCGGTCCTTATATACTCACTGACGTTAAAATTGTGAGTTTGGTGCGTTTTGTTCCACTGGAATTAATAAAAGTGTCCGATTTTTGTTTGAAATCGGGCTCGGCGATAAATTCCATTCGACGAGCTCTTTTATTAGTGTTAAATCATTTTTAAGCCGAAACGTGACAGTATTAAAATTAAAATTGAACTGATCTAAACTGATTAAATGGAAAATATTGTGATCTGTGGAAATTGAGCTATCGATTGGCCAGGTGACGGGTTGGGATTTTTGAGAGCGAAAGAGTGTCGAGGAAGAGAACAATTCGGTTATGGCTGGATATAAATCACACTGTTTGACTGAATTACGATTGTCAAAATGTGTATAACTCGCGCGATCGTAAATATTACTTTGGAATGCATATGTCTATGCGTTTTATATCTGAAGGTTTCATATTTCATGGTGGTGATATCGGGCTTTAGATTAGTGAGGTGGAAAATTATTTTTAAATAAATTTGCAAACGCAAAGATATGGTTTCCCATTTTGCAGAATAAAATAGCCCGAGTGCACGCTGACATTTCCTAAAAGCAACATTTTGGTTTGTAGGCAATATTTTGTGGTACCACCTCGAAGAGGTTGTAATGTTTGGCTTTATTTTGCAAATTTATCGCTTGCGCACCGATCTCTCGAACTCAATTTCGCCCCGACGACATTTTATTTCCAATATGCAAATTATCTCCGTGTAAAGTTTCCTCGTGATTAACTTTGAAAGTTGCAAGAATACAGCTCCGACTTCAGCAGTCAATAATTCGTTAGTCGAGAAACTCAGCAACGAATTAATTAATCGATGCAAACTCTTGTATGAAAATTGGCGGTAGAATAGGAGCGATTCATGTGTAAATTCGCGTATAAAAATGTGCAATAAAAACCGTGAATAATGCAACAAATTCGTTGCGTTTATCCGTTATTTAGCTTTATAGTAAATTTAAAAATGCGGTCGTAAAATGAAAACAATCGTACATAACGCCCCCATAAAACACGCCAGGACGGTATAAACGACACATTAAACAAACAACAACATTAATCGAATTCAGCTAGCGCCAATACGGCAATCTGTAATTTATCCACGGTGTCGATATTCCGTTAGGGTCTTGTAAATGGCACTTTTGGCATCGGTTTCGCTATGCAAATGCCGTCGTGGATGCGATTCCTAGGTCGGCTAATTAAAGATTCATAATACGAGGACTGCAGGATCGGTTAACTCAATTACGAACATCTGTGGATCCTGTAACTTGTCATCCGGTTAAGTGAAACCGGCCCGGACTTAATCTTGATTCGATTAGCTGATGGCCACCATTGCCACGACAAAAATCCGGTTAGGTTATCGACGCGGCTTAACCGCCGCATCGCATATTTCGCCACGACGTTATAGAGCAATAAACATAAACGCGCTATTCGACGAAAACAATAACAGCCATTTCGCGAAGGTACGACGGTGATTAATGGACTTTAATATCGCGCTTTTAACGAAAAGGACGCGCATTAGCCGAATGTCGCATAAAGAAGATTGCTGTTTAATAAAATTAAACGGACACCAAACAAAAATAGCCACCTTTGTTTTTTCACGAAAAAAATATAAGAAGATAACACCACGAATTTGCTTCTAATTTTTGTTCAAATAAAATTCAAAATTCTTTAAACTACCCTATGTACAGTCACGATCAAAAAGAATGACACTCTTGCCAACCGAGCCTGGTAGCAAATGCCCGATTAAAATTAAACCCTTCAGTTTACAAACTGTCGAGCTACTTTAAAAAGTAACGTACATATTAACCATATCTTGCGGTTTTAAGGGTGTCATTCTTTTTGATCGTGACTGTACCTACTTTTATCTTGGTTTTTATGGCAACTGTCTTGAACTCGAATTTGAACAATTACTGTTTGAAATAATTGCTTTATTTCATTCTTCGTCTAATTATGAATGGGTGTTTTTGGCCCGGTATTTGGTGTCGGTAAAATGTTTTCTGTGCTCGTCTTTGTGAATGTAAGATTGGGAATATGTTTATCGAGATCATCATTTCCATTTGTTGCATTTGCGTCGTCCGGGCCGTAGCAATTTCGAAACATATTACATATTCAGGAGGACAAATCTGAATCACTGGAGGCCAAAGCTTTCAGTCGGTAGGGTCAGAAATTGAATTCGTAGCTGGGGAAGCTTTTAAAGTTGATGATGGGTTCTGATTTAGATTAGTATATTACATTATCGAGGGACTCCTGACATGTAATCGCATCAGGAGCGATGCAGCCGTTCGGAAAGAAGTAAATTACGGCTAACAGCATCATCACTCGCTGGAAAATGTCACTGACATAAGTGATTCCGAGTCGGCGGCTTGTCTCGCTTATGATGCAAACCTTTTGATTGTTTTCTGGCATCTGCATGAGAATGGCTGGTTGTCACTGCCGACGACGTCCTCACTCGTTTTCCCATCAACACACCTCGATCTTGATTATGCAGACTTGTCGAGTGGCTTGTTAAAACGTAATTAGACCGAAAATTAATTCGCGATTCAGCGGCTCGAAATTGCGAAATGATGTATCCGAACACGCCACAAGAACAAAAATTATTTCGTCCGGTGATTTTACCAAATTTCGAGACAACAGCATTTGCATGACGGGCCCATTGAATTGACCTCGGCTGAACCGAGCCAACAAAACTAATTTTTTTAATTGGCTGCACTTGTGCCCGCTCGTTCCGGGATAAAATATGCAAATTATATCATACGGCGTACAGCACTGGTGCTAGTAAATACACAGAATTAAATCCAACATCTATCTACATAATAAAGAGCCGGAGCAAGTCCGGAATCATCAAATCAAAAAGCTCGGGAACACGTTAAAAAGTCAATAAATAGCCGACAGCTCGGAATAATGGATTAAAAGGCACACATGTTGCTAAATGCACCGACACTACTTCAATCCCCGACGAGATCGCATTTACCCGAAAGGGTTGCACGAATTAAATACTCAAATCAAAATTAATGCGGGACAAGTACGCAGCCTTTCGGCTTTGATTTTTACGGCTATGCATTATTCATGCCGGAACGAGATGTTTCTTTATATTTACAAGAGGCCAAAATCGTACAGAAAATAAATAGCAGAAAAAAATTTGTTTTTAATATCCCCTGAGAAGGAAACTCTCTTTACCTAAAAAACTGACTATACGAGCAAAATCTTTTCCAAACGAAGACAGTCGCAATACATTATTGCAAATTTCTGCTCACTCTTGCCCATCAGGGCAACAAAATATGTCGTGCTTAGCGATTTTTCCTGCATCTGCGGCATTTCCTGATAATTGCCGCTGAGATTTCGGGCTCAGATATGCGCATCACAACTAGTCGTCAGCGACGTGCTACAACGTCCACAAATCCTGCACCATTATCAGATCAGAGAGTCGCGTTAACACGCGAATGCAAATCCTCCGATCCTTTCGCTTATAAATGATAGCCTAGGCATTCGGCTATTGTTTCGGTGACATTTGTATTGTGTATTGTGCAGGCGGTGGTGGCGGCGGCGGCCGCCGCCGCCGACCACCGTCTATTAAAATAAAGTATTCGGTATAGATTATAGTCCCGGCCAACGTTACAAATCACTGAGCGTGAGTTAGATTAGGGCCGGTATAATGGCGCCGAAACACCGGAGATTTAAATATCCGCCGCCATGTCCTTTAATGCCTCCACTATCAACATAAATCGCTCCCTTCAAAGTTTCGGCCCTATTTAAATGCTGGAACAAGTCGGGCGGAACGTCATGCTTAAAATACAGATTAGGTTGATTGATTTTCGGCCCGTGGACGGGGGACGAGGGCAGAAAGCGCGATTTGTAGCGGGTGATTAATAGAGAGACGATCTGTCTAGACCAGAGCGATTTATCTCTGGTGCGAATTTTACAAGGCCAAGTTCAAGCTTATTTGCATAACGATATTTCGATAATTCATGCGAAAGGTGAAACGGACAACAAATCCACTAACACCGATTTTGAAGCTTTGAGAAGAGTTTTTTCAAATGGGCGAAACGTGACCATTACAAGTGTCAAGGCAGATATAATTAGTTGACATTTGAATAATGAACACGGTTTTTTACGGGCCGCAGACAAAGGGAACACGAATGCAAAAATTACACTTTCAAAATTCGCTAATTTGCTTAAAATTAAGATAAGTGACGTCAGGCAAAATTGAATTGTTTAGCCAAGAAGGCCAAACACACAATTAAGCGCGATTGTATCTGTTTCCTTTATTTATTCAGAAGCCACACACGAAATAATTCAAATAATTCGTGGCGCTACTCCAACCAAATGCACTTTTTCTTTCGCGTAATAAACTTGGCTCGGAGCTAATTCCTTCGCAAGTCATCAATCGGGAATAGCAAAGGCTTTGATTCGGGAGTTATGTCTAGCAATCGGGTCCCCGCCACAGTTGGAGGTATTTGGCAAATTAACAACAACCCCCAACAATTATCGAGAAGTTGCTCGAAGAGGGATTGAAATTGGAATAACATGGATCGTTGCACCGACTAAAGGACTAATTCTGGCAAACTTGCTATCGCTGCGAATCTAAATCACCATTTTCTTCCTGTTTCATATCTTGAAAGGCACTAAGGCGGAAGGAAACGTCGTGACATTCGAAGAAATAGCAGACCTAATCGCGCTCTTAACGAGATCGAACAGGAATTCATTTGTATGCGCTTTGTTCCCGAAATTATTTTAACATATTCAGGGAGCGTCGATTTTCTCGTGTGACAATTACGGCCGAGGGGAAGATTAAATATTCGTGTTTTATATTGTGATAAGGTTTAGCGTGTTTATCGATGCTCTTCCGGTTCCGATCTCTTCTTTGCTGCTGACTCGGATCGATAGTGAGACGTGACAGGAAATCGGAAATGTTTCGAAAAAAGGATCGTCTAACAAACAAATCAGGAGAGATATTTCTAAAGGATTGCGTTCACGTCCGGAGAATTAACGAAGGAAACACGAATTTTGGAAAAACCTTGATTCCGACGCAAGTGGCAGTGCTGTTCACATGCAAATTAAATTCTTTACAAATAGTTTTTTCAACTTTATGATTCATCAACAATGCCAAATGTGTGAATAGAATAAGTAATTACGAACGAAACGGATGTGCGAATAAAATTCGCCATAAAACGCAGCCTTGAATTAACGAAACAAAGCACCAAAATCGAATCAGGGCCTCAAGGGCCACGATTTTTATTTACGTATTGGAAAATTGTTTTCTTTTTGGGCAAATCCTCTTACGATAATAACCACTCTTGTAGATTCCCGAATAAATTATTGAGGGAATAAAGAACGCGGATTTGTCGAGTTGTGCAATCAAAGTGCAAAAACAAAGAAGATTATAAAATAATTATAGTGCAAGTTACAATCTGCTATGGGCAGAATTGAAAGTAAAATCTCAACATGCCAATGCTTCTTAGATTGATACCAAGGCCGGGCGAATTTTGGCCGAAATTAATTATTTTGCGGTTTGCGTTATGAAATTGCCGAAATTTGTTTTTCGAGTGAAATCACGACGAATCGATGTCGACTCCGAGGAAACGTTTCTATTCCTAATTCCAATTTGAATCCTACCAATAGCTCCCGACTGCGAGATACCATCTATTACATTAACTTTAGTTTACTGCATATTCCTTTAGGATTTCGACAGAATTTGCATTTTAAGGACCGCACTCCCTTTATGGGATAGGAAATGCTCGACTCTAATAAAAGCTTTTTCCTATACTTTATCATTTTGGTCTGTTTGCGATATTTCTACTGTTTCTATAGATTCGATAAATCTTCTCCTCCGAATATTACCAATAATGTGACAAAAACTGCCCCGGCATCAGAAAAAAATCATGATTTGTCTTTCGGATTTTAATATAAATTGGAAATTTAATGTTTGCTTTTCTCCTATTTCATCAGAGGAAGATAATTGGTTTGGTATTGACGTTTCCAATTCCCTACAATGTAGGAACAATTTCTTAATTACTTAAGAGACGATAATAAAGTGACCATCATGTTACATGTACACAAAGGTTTTGTCGGAATATTAACTATAATACCTACAATTGCATGCTTATCGTAGCTTATCGCTCTTTCTCCAGTCCTGGAGTTTGTATTGTTGATATTACGACTTGTATAAACGATGCAATGTAATTTACTGTTTTTAGAAACACTCATTTAGATAAAATTAAATTGGAAACGCAACAGTCGCATTCCTAGGAAAGTTTCACGTGACGTGTTCTTAAATTTCCTTATTTCCAATTTTCAGTTTTTCCGGTCACGTGGCACGCACTCACTTTTTTCATCCAATGTCGTTCCAATTTTAAAATTTGAGTTTTTGCGCAATTAGATCGCGGCAGTTTTCAACAGTTCATTAATTTCGCATAAAAAGTGCAAATTGTGGTGCATTAAAACCCATTTTCTGCCTAGGGCGGTACATGTCCTTTTCCAAAGCGGAATGAATTCATCTGTTGGGTAATTAGAGGAATGTAAGTGAAACGTTTTGACGGACTGAGCACACAAAAGAATTCGTTTGATACAACCGGAAGCTCCGGTGTACGCGTTTGAATAATTTTCCCTTGTAATTACGGTGGAAAAGTCGAGTTCCACATTTTTCTTCATTGGCAGGTAATTTCCCAAGTTCGATTCGAGCGTCCTTGAGGAAGAGACTTTAATAGAGGTTTTTTCGAAAAATAACAATCCACGAGAGATCCACCAGAGGTGAAAGTTGAGGGATCCCGAGGAGAGTTTCTTGATAAATTACAAGACGATTATCGTAATCATAGTGTGGTAGGATGTTATTACGAGGAAAATATTCCCATTTTTGTCCGCTAGGCGAAAAATTTAATTTCCGAACGATTATGTCATGTGTTTTGAAACATAATTGATTTACATAATTTTATGTGATTGGAAAATTAAAGCGTAAACAGAAAAAGTAATTGAGTCTGTGTCCATTCTCTCGTTTTGTCTCAGGAAAACCATCTTCCTCGTTTCACAAGACGCTTTCTAGCCACGAATTAGCCCGATTTTGCAACTAGAATTCCTCGGTTTATGTGCAATTTATGTAAAAATAACAAATTCAAGAAAGTTCCAAAGCGGAATAATTAACAGTAATACACCTAATTTTGTGTCTAAAATGGTTTGAGGAATGTCTCACATACCCGGGTATAAATAAATAAAAATAAGAAAACACGGCTGAGATATTTTCTGATGGAATGGGTCAAAGAAACAGCAACAAGAAGCCTAAATTGAAGGACAAATCAGGTGTCTGTCTCTCCGCTTTACCATCTTTTCAGCTTCTTTTCCCTCGATTTTAATCCGTAAAAATAACGATCCAATTGTTCGTCCCATTTTTCACTCTTCCAATCCGTATTTTTTGGCTCTCTCGGTTCGAGATTCGAAAAGATGTGACAGCATCGTATCATAAAACTTAATGATTGCCGTAAAGTAAAAAAAAGTTTCGACTCCGAAAGGAGCGTTAAAACAATATTTCACATTTCTTAAGAGTCTCCAGTGGCTGGGTCTTGCAGCGTTGCAAAAGCAAACCATCTTAAAATTGCTACGTGCTCGGAGATTATTGAAGAGATATTTTTAAACTATGTGTCAATAAAAGCGAACGGCCCCTCGATAAATATAAAGTAAGATTGTTATTGAAGATGGCTGGTCATATCGCGAAGAGCGGTCCAATTCCGCAAACTCGATGAATAATAAGAAAGTAAATTTGAAAGTGAGATTTGGCGGAAAATCAAAAATTCCGGGCTGGGGATAAATCAAGCGATAATTAGTTGGGAGTTTACGAAATAACGCGATCGATATGACAGTTTGCTCAACATGCTTAGGCCGGATACGGAGAATCCACACAGGCAACGTCTTCAACGGTAAACAAGGTTGAAGTTTACTAATTCCTCAAATCAAAACAAGATTATTAGTCCTAACCGGATAAGTTAATCACTAAGGATTTCAAATTGCTCGAATTACGTCCTTTAGGCGAGCTCTTACGGCATACGGGAGCACATCACGTGGCAAAGACACGAGAAATTCATTATTCATTTTTACGCACAGACAAGTTCAAGGAGACAAAAGGACATTAACATACTAGGGAGGGACCAAGAGATTTTTCATCGGGCGTGACCGTTGCGCAACAAATTCCATTTCGCGGTCAAAAAAGCGCCTTTTATTAACCATTGTTGCTGTGTCAACTGTAATGGCTGTCTGGGACACAAAAAATGTTTTCATTGATTCAAAAATATGCGCTGACTAATTCCAAGACTCGTATCTGCTGGGCTTGCAAAATTGGCTCGACTTATTCTAGTATTCAGGTTTTTAAGTTTGGGTTTATTTCAGTATTTCAGATTTTCCAGTTTGACTTTATTCAGAACTCCCGGAATATATAAAATATTTCTTATTTTATCTCTTGGCCATATCCGACTACATCATTTCGGAATAGAAAATGGACGTTTCAGAATGATATTTGAATTTCTCACATTATTTTAGATAAGAAATTTTCCTTAAAAATTCTCGTATCCATTGTGACATGAGGCTGGAGTTAATTTAGTGAGAAAAGTGATGCATCTTCCAGACCGTGTGAATTTTAAGTTTGATTCTTTATTTATATTTTTTAAGCTTTTGTCCATTTGTCTTCCTTTCTGTTTCTTATCTCTATTTTTTTTTGTTTCATTTCTCATTCCTGCTGAACGGATATCTCTATTCTCCAAATTAGTGCGTTTCTTATCCTGAAATGCTGAAAATTTATCCGTTTCAGTGCAACTCTATGCGAACTATTCCGTAATATATGTTCGCGAAGTTTCCCCGAAATGAAACTGTTGCACAGCCGGCAAAACGTCTTTAATTTACTGCACGAAGAGTCTCCTTGTTTGCAAACTTTACTCAAAATCAATTTTTTTCCAGACTCTGGTCCCCGGATAATGTGCGTGGTGTAGAATCGCAACGATGGATCGCCGCCTCTTCTCCCTGGTTTGCTGCTTATTTACGGGTGGGTAGAATAATTTTTGCTCGTATTTATGTAACGAATTGAGACTTCATACTTAATGATCGCGGCTTTCATATTAACACAAAACAAGAATGACATCCGTTTGAATTAAAGTTGAGCAAACGCATGAATATTTATGTGCTGGAAAACTCCACGTTTCTCTTTTTAATCATTGAACTGGAAGTGAATTTCGCGTTTTAATTGTGGGGCGAGAATTTACCTTACGGTTTTTCCGAAAAATTTTCTGAAACGGAAATGCAATAAAGCCGCGCCAACTTCGATACGCGAATTTTGCTGAAATGTACGTTTATTTTTCATATTATCCATGCTCGGCTTCCTAATGTACACAAATGTTGCAGTTTTTAACCGCTGCTGCAACGATTTTATTAAAACCTGAACAGATTCGGCGGTTATGGCTTCATATCTAATTCGAAATAAGATATTGCCAGCCGCACGAAATGAAAATGCACCACGCCGGTGGAGCTGGAACTAATTATGCGGCATCCACGCAACCACAATCGTCATTTATGAAAAAAGTAAATAAATCCGTGTGTAAAAATTCCGCCTTTGTCCGCCTAACTTTCCCGGAGTGAAGAAAATTGAATTTTCTACTTAATCCTCCGACATCTATTCCGTTGAAAGCAAGTCGGTTATGCTCGGTAAAAACTTTAGATTTTTTATGATTTATAAATTCTACAGTTCCCTCAAGTCGCGGTAAACTTTCCCATCTTAGGTACATGTGGGCTCAGATTTATGGGATAGTAAATAATGTAAGAGTGGAAAGGAACAGAAAGCGAGGTTTTTGGCGTGCGTTTTCACACGTGTTCGAATAACATTTTAAATCGCGACAATCGGGAAGAAAGTTTTCGTAAAAAAAAACAGTGACGAAAACGGAATTGCAAGGAATTAAATTTGGCGGATTTACGACCGAGTAAACGAATTTGTGAGCAGGAAGGACGAAGAATTTAAAGTAGCATGCTGAATATACAAATGTGGAAATTGAATAATAAACAATTTTATGAAATTTGATTTCAGACAGAACGAGATCATATCCAAAATTAATAATCGCCGAATCAATGCAATAACCTCTCTGACAGTGCTTTCAATAAATAAATACGTCCGTGTATTATTTACAAGAGTTTTATTGTATTCTTTAGGTCGGGAAGACACATGAAACGGGTGTCCCAATTTTGGATGCCTTCTCTCACCGCCTGCATATTTTATGTTTTTCTGAATTTCCTCCCTTGTTTTAATCCCCCAATATCGGAAATAACTCGGTGCAATTCGACCGAGAAGACAAAAAAACTGCTCCGTAACTTAGTAAAAATCCCGAAAGTTTGCCGTCATCTGTTGCGAATCTCACGTTCGCTATCCTTCCTTGGTAATATTTTTAAACGCGGGGACTCGTTTCAGCATTTTTCCAGAGTGGGACCTTGTTCCCGTTACCTTGTAACAAAATCCCTCATGAAGACCATAAACACAGCTAACCTTGGGTCGGTTGCACTACGACACACACCGTTACTGCAAGGCCTCCACACCCACTCTTATCATCGTTTTATTAATGACAACAAACGTAAAATGAAAATCAAACATATCGATCGCCCGACGCAATTATTTTCGTTCATTATAATCCAATTGCGGCGTTCCCTTGCTGTTACTTTATTAACAAACATGCCACGACACTTTTTAATCATCCGCTCATTTGGGTGAAATTTATCAAAAGCGAGCTTTTGTGCAGAGGGAAAGAATCACACCGGAATCGAACCAAACATTCCATTTCGCGGTTTGCGATATTGCAGAGGGTTTAATCAATAAACGCGTGCATTTCATTCGCGGCGATAAAAGGCGGAACAAATGACTAAGGAAATCGGACAGTAAACAAAGGCATAATTTCGTTATTACTCTATTTTCGACTTTATTGTTACGAAAATTTTACTATATTATAACGCAAGCAAACCCAGCTTTCGAGACCAGGCCAGCTGTACTGGGCGTTTATCGGAAAACAATAAACAAACAATTAATTTATTTATCAGCGATATGAAAAATAGATAAAATTTTATTATTTAAAACTGCTATTATTATCACTTTTTAATGGCAGTTCAGTTGCACGTATTTCGACTGAAATATTATAAACATTTTTACTATTTTATTTTCACCTCGTTTATGTTTTAACACCAATTGCCTGGCGTCGTGACCGGATTTTAAAAGCCTGTCCGGAAAATAATTTTTCCGGGAGGTATTACTTATCTCTGGGTGCCAAATCTGGTCTTGCAAGTGGCTGGCTGTATTTAGAAAAATCCGTTCTCAAGTGTTCACTGATAAACATGAGTGTATACCGAGTGTATTAAGTCTGAATTCTGGATTCGGGTAGTGTCTGCAATGGTTTCTTGCTTATTTATCGCATTAAGTTTAAATGGTTCGAGCATATAAATTGTTCCATATGCCGGAGTTCGTGCACTTGAGACTAATTGCACTTTATACACCGAAGACAATTAAACCTGTTCAGGCAAAATGCAATCTGTTTCTGGTTTATCGTCTTAATTGAGTAACATTGTGTTCATACGTCTTAATGCATTAAACTCCAGCGAGCGTTCACTTCGCTTACTTTACCAGCCTTGTCCGGAATATTCGACCCGAGATCAAGTTCAAGTAACAATTTTTCGAATTGTTTGCAAACATTAGACATAAATCGAAGTGGAGACAGTCACCTGAGCTCGAGGGCTCTGTTTTTGACGTTACATACGGCCATGTTATTAATGTCCACGTTTTATACTGAGCCCACATTACGAGTATTTTCTTCTTGTTTTCATTAATTTATGACCGTGGGGCCGTTTTGCAGATATTGGCATTCCTGCGAGAGACACAAAAGGTGAACACTGAGAGAATATATCTCCATAGCCTTAAACCTTGCCCAAAAAACTAGAACACACATTCCAATTATGATTTAATTGATTTGGCATTAGAAGTGTCATGTTTTTTCTCCATCAAAACAAAGAGTTCAAAAAACGCTAATCCTTGAGTGGTTTTTTATTGTTTTGAAAACTCGTGAGATCACCTTATTAGAATTCAACAGGAGCGTCACTTTCTTCTCTTAAATAATAATCATTAACCCAAAAAATAATTAAATCTTTTGTAATTCCGAACAATGCAAGGCCAATGATTGACTAATTAATTAGGATCAAACGCAGTTAATTGAGCCAAAATTTCAAAATCTCGATTTTATTCAGGGTTTTCTGAAGGGTCAAGGCTTGGCCCTTTCACACATTATCGCACAATTCCCTAAATCAATTTCCGAACAAAACGAAACATGATGTGTTGGCAGCACTTCCAGGATAATAACAATTTCCAACCAACATCACCAGGTTTCATGCATCGCTTCATCTAAACATAATTAGAATCGGCCATTTGTAACCGAAGCACAAACGTTATTCTTGTGACTGCGCCCTTCTGATATTTATTATCAATCCCAACGTTTAATTTATTTACAAGCTGAATAAATCGAGCCGCGACACGAATGAAAATTCCAAAATCTATTATTTGTAAAGAGACACATCTGTTACGTCTAAATCTCTAATGAGGGGCTTGAAAAGTTAAAACTCATCTTAAATCCCAGGTGCGCGCAAAGGCCCAAATAAAACATTAATTCCGATGAAAATTCAAATAAGTCGATTGGTTCAGATCTGCTTAGTAAAAATCGCCCCGATTCAATGGGTGTTAGATATGAGGGCGTGCTTTCAGTTGCGCCACGCACTTGACAATAAATAAATTTCTTTCAATTCGTCGATAAATCAAGCGTTGAGCTGCGTTCAAAGCGTTTGACATTAATGGGGTTACAAGTCAAGGTTTAATGAAACGTGAGTCAGCTTGCAATATTGTGATAGATAATTAATGCAAGGAAAAAATCCGCGAAGAACGTAAACATGTGGGTTTGTAAGTAATGAAAATGCTCGCAGCGCCGCGGTATCAAGAATGATGGTTTCCCAAAGTCGGGTCCACAATGCAGATCAATTACTAGATCATGCGATTAGAGTTAATCTGAGCTTTCGGACGCAGCCGTCCGACCCGTGTCAGTATTCTGGTTTTTATTGCTCGCACGCCTGATTAAATTTGAAAGTTCGCTAACAACATATGAAAGCAAGACATGAAGTTTATAATTAATAGCAGAAGCGGTCGTTAATGCGAAGAGGGACGGCGAAAAATCGCCCCGGATTAGTCCGGTCTGCTACTTATCGTAAACAGGAATTGTTTTCGGATGGGATGAATATTCATTTCCGTTTTTAGTGGCGATAAAACAAAAATCATTATTCAGCAGCGTCGGCGATAGGAAGGGCAATAATTTTCGGAGTGACGTTGCAGAGGTGGCGTTATAAATTAAACACAGACGTGGGGTCTTGCTGCTGCGGTACGAAAGCCGTGTTTTCAGCCGACTCTTGACAGCCGGCGCCTGAAATCCGGATCACATATTGCGAGAGACTTATGGCACTCGTTTCCTATAAGAACCAGAAAAATACGTCTCAATACATTGTTTTGCTTACGAACCAACGCCCGAATCGTTTAAATCCCATTCGTTCACGTCCAATTTTACAAACGAAAATTTATGCCAACGGAGGAAAGACCCCGATCCGATTCCGCCAACATCTATAGTGTCTTTACCCCCGAATTATATTTTCTATAAAACTCATTTTTATTTGCTTGTTTTTCTTGAGTAGGTTTGAGACTTGTCACTACTTTTCGGTAGCGAGCCAAAGTAATGCTTTTCCTTTATGCCGGCATTAATCTGGATTATGATTTCGTAATAGCAAGACCAAAAGATGAAAATGTTTCGCATAAATTTGGCTTCCAGCTTACTGCGAATTTCTTTAATTAAAACGGAAACCTGAAATATTTGATTAAGTTTAATCCAATTTGCTTTAGACTAAATTACTAGGTCGTGTTTTCTCTCCGACCATATATTTTGTCTGAGAGAACGATGAAGAAGATAAAACAGAGACGTAGGGAATTATTAATTTAAGAAGGTATTAAACGACACATCCGCAATAGCGAGGGAAAGAATTTTTTGTTGAGAATTGCTGAGCGAACATTTAGATTTGTATACAAATTCGCTTTTACACGTGATAAATTACGGGCTAATTGAACCGGAAAAACTCCGCATAAAAGCTTTTTTGGTCAAGACAAAGTAAATAATGTTAAATGGAAAATTATCATATTTCAGCGGAATTTTCTCTATTTTCGTGCACGGTCGAGTAGATTAAAAACACTAAACCTAATACGAGTTATTCATGAAACTTTTTTAATTATGCGAAAAAATCGTTTTATAAAACATTAAAGAATATTTCATCACGTGTGAGTTGCATTATTTATGGCTGCCCTAAATAGGCGTTTCTAAATATGGTCACTTATTGATTTCATCGAATTCATCATTTGTGGGGTGGCAGAGTCCTAAAGTGAAACGTGACCCATAAAATCCGGTGCCCATCTCTTGAAAACTGGTCATTATCTCAATTTGGCCGAGCGCGAGCTTAATCTTCATTTTCCTCTCATAGCAATTATTCAGCTTTTCCCCATCACTTCCTAAATTGAATTATTTGGTTAAGCTCATAATGCCGCCCCTCGATTTTTCTAGTCGAGCGATGGCACTCTCGAACTTTTCCTTCGCTAAAAGCTTAATCCGGTCGTGATTAAAAAATTAACGATTTTATTTACGAACACTGAAACTAACGGTTATGATAAGGAACAAAGTTTTGCCATCGAATCGGAGCGGAAGAGATTTAAGCCGCATGCGAGTTTTTAGGACAAATGAGATGCAGCCGACTGGAAGCCGAATGGAATAACAGGAAAAGTTGATAGTTTTCAGCTTATCTAGACATAAAACAATATCTGAAAAGCGGATAATTTGTTCCGTTTCAATAGTGAAAGCACGGCTTTTACGCTTTTTTGCGATTCTTGATTGAGGTTCAAAGAGAAATCCCAATTTAAAAATGATAGCGCTACGAATAAATATTTCATAAACTGATTTCATATCTTTGAATTCCCGAACGGAATGGAGAACATTTTTCATCGGCTCATTCAAAGTTAATGAGCAAATTTAACAAACCCGTGACAGATATTTAAACACGATGTTTGGAGCTGAAATGATTGACAACACGATTTGCTGGACTGACCGCTATTAAACGCGACCTCTTTATTTGTAGCTTTGTCCCCACCACTTGCGCCCAGCCCACTCGATTATAATTGACTGAGCGCTTCCCCCACTATTTCCCGATTACAAAGCCGTCTTAATGAACACTGCGAGTTTATAGTGATTGTATGGAGCTTATATAAAAGTAAACTTCTTAAATGGTTCTCCAGAGCTATGAAAACGGGCAAACTTCCGTCGCTCATATTTCATAAACTTTTCTCGGAAATATCGTGCAACATTTCCGCCGGTATAATTAAAAAGATTGATATTTTCAGTGAATTTCGTTTCATCGGATGGTCCCGTCTTCGTCAATCCCTCGTCAGTCTCCCTCCCCCCAGCAGTTAATCAGGGAAATTACGTCACTCAAACTGTCTATGGCTTCCTCGACTTTACCACTACAATCGGAAACACTGTCATGGTTTTCTCGCCACAAAGCGCCGCTGTTTCAGGTATTGTGAATTTGAGAGGAAACAAAGTTACAATTTCCCAGTTCCAGAATCGCCAAAAGAAGAATCCTCGAACAGCGTAATCGATACGAGTCCAATCGCGAAAAAAGAACCAGTCACAATAAAACCGAGCAAGACTGAAGCCAAAATAATTTCGAGTAAAGTCGAAGTTAAGACCTCAAGTCAGGACAAACCGAGTACGAAAGTTTCCCCGAGTATTATAACAAAAGTGGAGGTCGTGAGTGGTCCTCCGGTGCTTTCCAGTAAAGTCGAGATTGTCACAAGTTCGCAAAAGGCGATTAGTAGCGTTGTATCGGTTAAAACCGAAGAGGAGCCGGCGGTTATCCTCGGCAACAACATCGCCGAGCCCGAGTATGACTTCCTGTCCCGTCAGCCGTCCGAAGTTGTTGAAGAAACCTACAAAGTCATCAACCTGAAACCCAGCTCAAAGTTCCATCTCAAGCCTCGGACTTCTGAGCCAAAAAACAAACGTCCGGACTCATTACACCCGACGGGATTAGTCACGAAATTAGGAGGAACTGTCGTAAAGGACGGCACGACGACTATCCACGAGACTAGCGTGATTGGGACCTACATCTCTGGAAAATACGCCCAAGTCCTCCAGAGCACCTCGCACATCCACAATCCGCAGAAAGCCAAGATCAGTCCGTCGCCGACGTTGCGAATTCTCAAAACAGCCGCCCCTTCGTTGGGGAAAGGCAAGCATCATCGGCATTTGGAGCCAACTCCCGCGGGCTCCATCGAGGAGACGATTGTAGCGGCGGAATCGTCGAATTCCATCAAATCGACGAGGAAGCCGGCAGGGCCCACTTTCAAGCCGCGCTTCAAAAACAGACAGAAGGAGGACGAGGAGGAGAGCGAGGAAGTGCAACATGCCAAGAAGAAATCGCAACGGACACGGAACCAAGCGAGGAATTCCAAGTGAGTTGGAGTGGATGCATCCAACGAGTGCGCGTTGCTCGGGCGGTAAATCAAAAATTGGAATGGCAATTACTGTTAACTTTTAATTATTGACATTCCATACAGTCTGTAAATTTAATTACCTGCGATAATGGCAGCGTGCATTCGGTGATCCACTAAAAATTCCAATGTATGAAAATTTGAAATATTCATTCGGTTTAATTGCAAACGGAAGAAACGGTTTTGTTTATATCGATAATGTTTTTTGCCGGCTCTGACACGAAATTATGAAGCGCCACGGTGTAAAATCGTAAATTAAAAATTGGCAATTAATTTTGACAACTGTGCGTAGGAATAAAACCAAAAGTACGCGAAATTTGTACGCAAGAATTCAGTATAACGTGTTAAGACATTATGGTCACGATAACAAAATTTTGTATTTGATGAAATAAAATGCGGTG
This sequence comes from Tribolium castaneum, assembly GCF_031307605.1. Taxonomy (NCBI): domain Eukaryota; kingdom Metazoa; phylum Arthropoda; class Insecta; order Coleoptera; family Tenebrionidae; genus Tribolium; species Tribolium castaneum. The sequence continues at coordinate 4,796,661 of NC_087402.1, read as the reverse complement.
TGGTCGAAATACTGGTTGTAATTTACTGTGAATTCCGATATATTACTCTTGAAACAGCAATTTTAAACTCTGAATAATTCTATATTGGAAAGTAAATTGTATGTAATGCTTTTAAATTCAGTTGTAAATGTGTATGAAATGTTGTTTAGTAAATATTCCTCGCAATTCCTAATTAATTTGTTCGGCGTTTTCCATCCGGCATCCCAAAATGTGCAACCGCTATGAATATTTCAAATGCACGATTGCATGAGCACACGGCACTAACACTTGTAAATAAAATACAGACACAACACCTCACACAGACCTCACAAATACGGTCGGAGTAGCAGAAAAACTACAACATCACGCCCTTCTGTACACAGTGAAGAAGCAACGACCTCGTCGAACAAGCGCTACCAGAACCGCCGCAAGCAGCAGCGCCCCAGCACCGAGCCCTCGAGCTCGGGGGGCTACAGCCGCCGCGGCTACAAGCCCAAAGTGCAGACCTCGACCGTGGAGCAAATCTCCGCGTCTACAAGCCTCTACAAGTTCAAATTGAATCGCTCTCCTGGCAGATGGCAATACAAGACGACACCCAAGCCTCGCGTTACCATCAGGAAGCAAAACGACGACAATGACTCCGGTAACGAGACGCTCGGAACGACGCCGACGACGCTGCAAGACGTGTCTCCGGCACTCAACGACGTCGTTACGCCCCAAGCGAGGTCCGACGACGTCGACGGACTCGAAGGATCCGAATCAATTGCTTCAATTATTGACGATCAAAGCTCCACCGAAAATAAACTCGACACGCCGTTCCCGCTCGAAACGCTCAAGGTGGAAATTTCCACGCCGCCGGATTTTAAAGATATCTATTACGAGATTGCCACCATCAAGTCACCCTTCACCTTCCAGGTAATAAAAACACAGCTAAGGTCAAGGTGCCATATTAGGGACGATTTTAGCGTAAAAAATTCAAGTGTTAAGAGGCGCAATTTTGGTGGAGGCGCCGGGATAATAAAACAAAATGTGCAAAGAAATTGTTACAATTGATTTTTCTTTTTTAAACGATTGTTTCTGTTTATAAAACAAGATAGTTAACGCTGTTTTAACCAAAAATATTCTCTATTTTCTTCTCGTTTTTCCCCTCCAGTGTGTGATATTTCATTAACCATCTGTTGGCTTTTTGCAGGCCGGCAACGTGAAAAACACCCGTTACATAACCGTCACGTCTACGTTTGAAAAAAGTCTGGTGAACACTCCCGAAGCCACAATCTCCCCGTCAGGCAGCGAGCCATTAACGGAAAATATTTTAGCCACTTCAAGCAATTACAAAGACAATAATTTCCTGGATTCGAGTGTTGCCACGTTACCACCGATTTATCTGGCATCCGACATGCAAACCCCGCCCTTGGAAACACTCACAGAGACATTCAGCACGACTCAAACTATGCTCAAGACTCATATCCTACCCGTCATTCACAGCGGCAACGAAACAGCCACTTCAACACTCGTTCAAACGTATCTAATAACGAGATTAGTGACGGCAACGAAGACTTTACCACCTATGGAAGCTTATCATTTCATTCCGAGCAAAACTCTGAAAGAGTTCAACAGTCATTTGGATGAGGCGGGGTCAGAGCTCCACTTAGAGTTGGAGTTTGGCGACCAAAACGATCAGGACGATGAAGGACAATTGAAAAGGAGTTTCCCCCCGGATCTGGATTTGGCTAAAGTTGGATCCGATTTTGATATTTCCGACGTCGACAAATCCAAACTTCCGGAAATCCAGAAAGCGAAAACGGGAAAATCGAAACCGGTTTTGAGCGAACCCCAAACCCCGGCCTTGAACCCCGACCAGCTGCAACAATTGGCGCTTTTGAGGCTCTTGAACCCGGCGGCGGCCCAAGGCCAGGTCATCACGACCTCGAAGCCAGTCCTCAAAATTGAAACCGTCTACGAATCCCACGTTATTCCGATCGTCAACGGGGGAAACACCGTCTTGAGCACGCTCTCCAAGGTCCTGGGGACCGTAACGAAGACGGATTTCGAGTTCGGGACGAGCACCCTGGCGCCCCCGGCGCTGCCAATCCCGCCGATCCCTCCGGTGAATCCCCTGTTTCCCGCGGCTCAATTCGCCGTCACTTCGTCGCCCGTGGTCCAAAGCACTTTGGTTACGCAAACTGATAGCAAGGTGCTCAAGCTGACTTTCGGGGCTAAGACGGCTTATACGACGATTTTCTCCACGAAAGTCGTACCCAGCTTGGTAACGACGTATATGACGGCGTCGGTGCCCGTACAACCCACGGCTTTCCCGGGATTCTTCCCGGCGCCCTATCCCGGATATCCCTTCGTGGGCTGAGTGACGTGCGGTCGCGGTGGACGATCCTTGTACAGTTTTGTGTAAATAAATGTGAGGGAAATCGGTGAGGACTGAGGCGGTATTTATAATCTTCATGTGCATTTACCACTACTTGTAAATATTTTAATTAGGAGTGTATTTTTATATTGTAAAGATGGACAATAAAATTTACGAAATAAGCCGGCGTTTTTATTTATTTGCGTTTTTTACAAGATTCGATGTTGGGCTGTAATGAACTTGAGCCGTGCTAACGAGGCTATTTTCAGATTTCCATTTACGTATTAATTTTCCAGGTTACTATTATTACGTTAATGCAACTGTTTTTTGTCTAGACTTTTCATTTTTTAACTATGCACACAGATGAGCCTTTCCCGAACTTGGAAACATAACATGATACATTTATTACTAATTACTAGATTATTGGAACGAGCTTTGTGCCAGTGAGTAAACAGAAAATATCTCAAAGTCATCTCAAGCAGCGGGGAATTTGCTGCTGCAATCACGTCGTAATAAAAATAATGCGAGGGAATTCCCGTCTTGATTTTATTTTGTGCATGATAGTAGTGGAGAATTTAATAAAGCACGGGAGTCGATTTCCAACTATTCATTAAAAGATTCCTTTCTGCAATAAATGTAAAAATTTTCGCGTAAAGTAAGCAGTTTCGATTTCTAATTAGAAGCGTTCTTTGCAAACTCGCCGTAATAAATTCCTGTTAAAAATGTTTATGCGATCGTAAAATGAATGTGGGTCATTACGAGAGTAACGAAGTTTAAAATTGTGCGATTTAGCAGGTTGGTTGTATCAGAGAAATCAATAGGGGAATCTCGGCGCTTATCTGTGCGACTAGATAAGAATAAGAGAGTCGACGAAATCAAGAATGCGACAGTTTTCGTCGGTAATGTTCCCCCTCAAGCCATCTCATTATTCTCGAACTGCTCTTTCGCTACTCGACTCAATCAATAGCATCGGTCTGATAAACAAACAAAAAAATTCGCTCGGCAATTTTTTAATGCTCGAAAGTTTCCCCGATAAAAATCACAACTGATTTAAGGGAACGTATATAAAACAAATGTTTATTTGCGCACGCGGTGGGAAATTCCCGGTCTCGATGCGAATTCCAAAATATCAGAGTCGGGATTATTTCAGTTAGCCCGCGGGTAATGTCTCGATAGACTCCCTTATCTACTATCCAACTTTCGCGTATTAATTCCTGAACGTCTCCGGAATGGACAAACTTTTTCCTCTCCTCTTATTGCTGTACTTTTATGTAAAACGCCCCGACTTTCAACAAACACGCAAATTGCTCCAATAAAAATATCACGTCCAACTTTCTCATCCCTTGATCCTAATCACAACGCTTACAATTCCGCTTGTTATAACTCAACATCTCAATTAAGAAAACAGAACGTGACGCTTGCAAGGATCGACACAGGTGCGAAACGTGATTCGAATCGATTCAAAAATACCACGATTTATAAATGGACCTCATCGGCACTCTATCAAGGTACAACAACGCGAAAAAGTCACAAGATACGAATTTACGACTCTCTTGAAACAATATCTTATCGACGCAAAACTTTGACCAAATTTACAGCTATGACGTACTATTCCGAAGAGGACGAGAGATGTAAATATTGAAAAAGTTTTCGACAACGGAAGTGACGTTTCCTGATGTTTGGCCGAGCTGGAAGCGGCAAGAACGTGCCAAACAAAATAATCTTGCACAAAGTTTCAATAAAAACATATGCCCTGAGACACATTCATTTAATCCGTAAAATGAGTAGTCAAAAATGGTGGATGCGCCGGGAGAATTCTTTTCAAATTATTGTAAAAGTTTGTCAGAGACAGTAAAATGAAACAAAATATTGTTTATTACAATATTATTAGTGTGTTTAACCAAAATTAACCAAAAAAAATCAAGTTAATAAAAAATAAACTCAACTTGTTTATTGTATTTATTACACAAAAGTACGTTTTTATAATAAACATTTTAACAGCACCATGAAAAACCCTAATATTAAAAAAAACTTACTAGAAGAAACATATTCACATCCATTACTGTTGCACAAATTTTCGTTACACGAATAACAAGTACTAAAGCTGCTATTTTTGCAGTCGTCTTCATTTCGTTGACATCTTCGCGTATTACCATGAAGAAAGTTCACTATAATAACAATTCATCAAACCAGTGTGAATTTATATTGTCCAAACTTGCTTTTAATGGTCAAACATTTAGTACTGTTTTCACAAAACTGTACTATCACATTTTTTTGTAGAAGACAGTCGCCTCTCCAAGACTTACATTTCCAGCATTTTTCGACACTATTTGAAGAATCTATAATCACTCGTTTTAAATAAACTATCTACGGGACATAAATAGTTGTAAGTACGTAAAAAACTCAAAGCCAAGAGCGCAAAAACATAAAATTTTGAAAATAGCATCTGCACTGTCTGTCATTTACACAACTATCAAAAAATATTTCTGAAAAGTCGAACTGACATGAATCGAATCGTAATTCTCGCATTTGCATCAATCCTAGTGATTGGCCAGCTTGGTAAATATTTGTGGTGAGAATGAACTCGAAATAATGTAATTGGGATTGCAGATTTGGCCGAAGGTGCAAAAAAGTGTTACGGATGCGGAAAACTTGGAGGAAATTGCGACAAAAAGTTTCAAATCGAAGTACCTTGCATTAAAGGCGATGCCAAATGCTTCACTGCCAAAGGTACAAACGTCGATTCATAAATAAATATTTTACGGTAGTTGTTCTCAGATACAAAAGGCGGCACTACCTTGAAGGGATGTCTCGAGGTTGAGTCCCTCTGCCAAAATTCGGAGAGCAAAAAATGCTGGACCTGTAGTTCGGATTTGTGCAATGGGGGCCTAGGAGTGGGGTTTAATGCTTTTGTTTTGGCGGCTCCCGGGCTTTTGGCCCTGTTTCGTTTATTTTTTTAAGATGTGTTTTGCGCTTTGTCAAATGTAATTTTTGTCTGAGTTGAATAAAGGTTTAATATTGTTAAAAAATTGATTTGTTTTGATCTGTACACAAACGTTTCGCTGTTACATATTGAATAGCGAAATGTCATTTCGGGGCCCCTTTCCAGCTGTCAATAAAACCGGCATTTGAATTAAAATGGACAATTTACCCAAACTCGCTTTTCATCAAGCACTATTAGTATCAATTGTGAGCTAAACGTAGAAACACATTAACCCCGCCCTGTTTTATTTGGAAAAATAGAATTGAGCGAGTTGTGGTCCGGATGCGGTTCGGCGTCATTTCCATCGTCGCAGACTGAAATATTTTACATGCGAGCGCGTGATTTTTCCCGGAGCAAAGATCCTGAAACTTTTTCAATCAATAGATTTAATTTCATTGTCAGTTGAACAAAAAGTTGAAAGCCCGGAAAACAGACGGTTCGAGGCAAATTACTTAATTTTTAAACTTCACCATCTTCGGCTAGGGAAAAAGTTGGCCGAGTTATTAGAGGCGTTATTTGGCAGCTCGTTCAAAACTTGGGATTTCTAGGCGGTAGATTTATTTTAATTACGGTCTAACGAGAAAAACCCTTTTCAATACAAAGAGAGGCGAGTTTCTCGGATGTGACTCGAATATAGAGCGACCGACTCATAAACTCCTTTTACATTCAGATTAAGATCAAGCCAAACAAAACTTTTGTCAGGACCGAGCCGGATTTGGCTTTACATAATTCGGCAACTTTGGCGAATTTTATTAAATCAATTTGCGGAACCGGGAGAAACCTATTAAAATTATTGTTTCACTTCGTTATCGAATTTTTACTGCTGCAATACACGGGATTAAAGCCGGATTGCATGAGGATGTTTTCCATTAGCGAAAAGCCCTTTCAAATCAAAACTAATCATTATCTTAATGGGATATCGAATAATGTGCTCGAAAAATTTTTATTGCTTGTCGGGCTTTTCAACTGAGAATAGCTTTATTCATATGTGACAGTCATAACGCGAGGGGATGAGCCCTTCGTAATAGGGGTCGCCACCATCGGATATCTAAAGTATTCCGTGATCTACGAGACAGAAAATCGATATTAATAAGGCGCCTTTTTCCCCCTTTTCACATAGAGGAATAATTTTTGATAAATCATTGTCAATAAGTCTTTAGATCAACTATTATTACATACGAAAATACAGAATAAAACGATAATCTGTCAAAGACAATAAAAATCTGTCAATCTAAATTCCACAGCAAGAGCTGATCTAAAGACTTTTTGAACACACCGTACCAAAAATTCCAAATAAAATTAAAAGATGATTTACTTACTAAAATTTTTAACTTTTTAATTAAGTTTTAAATTTAAAATCTTGTGATTAAAAACTGCAACTTGAGTACACAAGTCCGATTTTACAGATGGAGGAACAAAATTTATGAATTATTCGTAAAACTACAACAAAAATAACCAAATATTTTTGCGGAAATCTCCTCCACTTGTCTTTCCTTGATCACAACTTATCTCTCCTTATCCAAATACTGACAGACGATATAAAAATAATTCATCACAAAGTTTCTCCGTACTAGAGCAAGTGATTCAGGTATTTTGTTTGAATTGTGATAAAATATCTTATCAGAGAGCAAATAGGCGTGATGCGATTAACCCAGAAAGGTTCATTGTAGTGTTTTCTATCGACGAAACAATAAACGAGGTAGTGTCTTAGTGGCCCTTTTGTCTGTTTTCGGTGCGAAATGGCTGGAAAAGGTGACGGTGAAGGTGAAGGAAACGTTCTCAAGTTGGAAAATCAAATTCTTGTCATCAAATATGTGATTCTCTTCACGAACATCATCCTCGCGGTGAGTGAAAAATCTTTATTATTTTCGTTTCCGGCGAAAGCCGTGTGAACAAATTTTCGGTAAACTCCTTTGTCAAGCAACTAAATTTGGTGATTGGTAATAGCATTTAGCAATCTCTTTATCAGCGAGATAAGCCCATGAGTCAGAAATAAATTTTTGCGCAATTTCTCAAACTTGGCGCAATCTTTGGGCATTTGCATATTTCGGCGTTATCCGCAAATTAAAAATACCCGAGAGCGCATTACACTAATTGGCCTTGGGCTCCCTCGAGCTGAAATTTTCAAATTTCACGTCTAGGTGCTATGATATATATTAAACGCCTGCGGCGGTCGCCCCCACCTAAATCCGGCTCTGCCATATATCAAACTGCAGCGGCCCTATCGCCTGTTTCTTTTTGCACCCCCTGCCATAAATGTCGCCTCGCCGCAATATAGTCCACTACACTTATCTCGGTGCATAAGCCGCTTAGGACGGGCCTGAATCAACCCCGCTGTACACGAATTACACCCCTCGCTGATAATTCCGATGCACATGCAACTCTCCAATTACGGGATGATCGATCACCGACTAATTTTTGCCCCCAAAGTGGGAAAATTCCACTCATGCCCACCTTAATGCCGCATTCATACGAGGAATATTTGTCATGTCGCAATAAAACTGTTTCCATTTTATTTACCGGATTAGTAATTTATTTATTTAATGGCAATTTTGCGGGCAATATGATTTGTGACATTCCTATTGCCAACAAAACAAATCTGCGTCGTTTTTCATCCCAAATAAAATATTATTTTATAAAAAATGTGGCTGTTGAATTCGAAACTATAGACATTTATTCGGGACATTGCGCCCCATATTTTATTTAAATAAAATTTTTTCACTAAATATTTGTATTTTATTTCCAATTTATGACGAAAACCTTCATAAAATTCCGGTTGGACATTGTCTGAAATTTTTAAATTTTTTTTTGCAAAACATAATCAATGGTATTTTTTGTGAATTTTGGGAAAATTGTTTGCGTTTCCTTGGTGGCCTTCGGCCGACTTGTTGAAACTTGGCGGAGCCGATCGTTAGTGGACCGCAGTTGTAAGCCCTCAGCCCGTTGTAATTAGACGTGGTCTGTCCAAGTTTGAGACATGCCTTATCTGACACTTAGCAGAATTATGCAGTTATTGTTGAAATCACCGCTTTGTGCCCCTACACCCACCTGAAATTTCATTTCGCAACAATACTTGTCACTGTATCCCCATTTCAGCAAGTTTACACCCGGTCATTACTCATTGAAGATAGATAAACTCGAACCGAACTTGTGAAAGCAATAACATTAACTCCGGCGTTTTGTTGCTCGCTGGAAATAAGTAAATTTCCCGACTTTTCAATTACTGTTATTTCGCGATCGGGAAAAATCTCGCTTGAAATATTGCAGGACGGCCGGCTCGCGCTTATCTCTGGAGTTTCGGTGATTATCGGCTGAACCTGGGGTGTTTTTGCGGTGCTAATTGCAAAACGCAAGGAGTAAAGCGGTAAATCGCGACCGGGGGTAATTGCGTAGGAAACAAACCCTTCGGTAATAATAATTCAGAGTTAATGATGCGGACACGAAACACAAACATCACGTCGAAACCGACGTTTTTATCGTTATTCGTTGCCCCGGCCCGATGGAAAGCTTCACCAGCGGCCGTTTTTACCCGATTTTATTACCGGCAGCGCTCCCGGAAACTCAGAAAGAGTCTAAATTAGACCAATTAGGGGCGTTTTTTCCGTTTGTTTAAATGGGATATTAATGGATGTAATAACGCGAAATGTTAGATGCGGAAACATGACTGATAAACTTCAAAAACATTGACAGTGATAGATTGGGGCTTCATATCTCGCTAGTTCCGACCAGTGATTTTTCATTTGCGGATGCCAATATTAAAATTTATCTGGGGAAATATGTTGTCGATACCCAGATCTAATTATAATTTTTTCTCACAGGGAAACATTTCGCTCGATACAGTAACGAGCCGAGCAAAGACTGCAATTAGCACTTATGTAAATGAAGAAAAATTACCCACTTGCGCGCATGTGACAGCTTGATAACTGTGCTATAAACTTATACTTATCATATCATGTAATTTTAAGAAGTCATAAATCACATTCTTGACACTATTCCGGAATTCACTCTAAATACTTAATTCTAATTATAGATTATTGTAGTTCCGAAACTATACTTATGAATTTTAATCGCAAATTAAAGTTAACTGCCAGACGTGAAAGCTAAGACGTTCCAGCACATCTGGGCGCAGATAATTACGCGGAAAATCAATTTTTTAAACAGGCTAAGTTTAAATTATTTATTCGGGCCAAATTGTAAATAAAATATGCTCAAATAAACGTTTGTAAAGCTACTCGTCTCAAGCCGAAGCACACATCATTAAACCGAACCATTTGCTCGGCTTATGTTTAATTTTACATTTAATGATTTTATAATATGAGTAGTTACGTTAGAAATGTACCCGTAGTTTGAAATTAGGAGTAATGATAGATCTTAGAGATTGATTATTTTGTTTATTTAGAAAAGGTTGCAAGTTTTAAGAGTGTCAAATAGTTTAATAATTTTCGTTGTGTGTATTGGTTACACGGGGGGACGAAGGACGTGTATACTTTGTCAACAAGAAAACAAACTTCTGAAGCGACCACTTAACCGAGCGTCACAAATTGTCCAAAACGGATGAGACCATAAATGAGGCACTTATAGACACGAGAAGAACGTGCCTCGTGTACAAAACAAAAAGAAAAAACTCGGCTATCTCGAGCCCAATTCCCCCGAATGAAATTATCGAAATTTCCCTAAACGTATTAGAGCAAGGGTCCGAAAGTAGGGCCCTGGGTCGGTCGAATTGGATATTTACAGTGTATGGAGTTTCGGAATCAATATCTACTTAGGTAGTCAAAGTTATTCGCTTTATCTCCGTAGGTAAGCGCCTGGTGAATAATTCATCCCGGCGTATTTAAAGTCGAAATGAACCGTGAGTGTCTGGTGGATAAATTCGGCGTATTAATTGCACCTTGACGTATCGAATAATTCAGCTCGACCACGTTGAATAATTCATTTAATTACGCCTAATTATTTTCGGTCAGGCTGAATAGAAGCCGGCCATCTCCATAAAGCAGTCGGCAGGTCGGTGGCGAGAGAGCGCGGCTTACGTGAAATTGATACAATAAACATCCGAGGGCGAGTTCGTGAGTGTGCGTGACGGGAATAGCGGCCCCGATATGATATTTCAGATATGGAGGAGGTCCTTTTGCCTCCGGAGTCACATCGTAAAAGCGTCCTGGATGGCGGTATTAAGGGCCCGTAACCCGATAGCTTGCAAATACTCGGCCCACGATCATCGGTGCACCAGACTGTGAGAAAAGGGGTAACGAAGTGAGCAATGGGGGCTAGATGGCGTTGCCTGACGAGGCCGATCGATGCGAGGGCAGGACTGGACCCACGCAACCATCATGCATAATGCGACAAACACTGCTGCAGATACTTTTACAAGAAAACGATTCAATCCCAACACCTGACGGATTCGCACATTAAACGATCAAAAACCTTTTTATTATTGTGACATCGAATTCAAATATTGCCGAAAGTTTTTTCAAAGAAGATTCCCAGGAACGCCTGCATATCACAACCACAATACTCAAATATTCACAGAGAACAAAACACATACCGAAAGTTTCAGCTACATATCAACAACCCTCCTGTCGGTTAAAAGAAACTTTGAAAAATAAAACATTATTCTCTGTAAAATAACTGTTCAACAACAACAAGGGGTGTATCTTCTACTTTATATTTTTTGGACGTGAAAAAAGTCAAAAGTTCGATCAAAAGTGGTAAAACAATTTTACCCCAGAGAACTGGTAACTCTTTTTCTTTCGGGGAATGAAAAAAATTGTAAAATGCGTTGGACAGTGTAGGTGCAGTTCAAAGGTGAGCACTGAGCAAACAGTGGACATTTTTATATTCCAGGAAACGTGTTATTTCTTGGTGAGGTGTTTTGTTTGTTGCCGGTTGATTTCGCTCGATGGTGCCCGAAAAGCTGAGCAAATGTTTAGAATTAGAAAAGTTTTGTTTTTAATTTAAAACTTTTCCTTTGTCGTGCCTGAAAAATTTGTTTGTTAAGTGAATAAATTAAAACGAGCGGTTCGAATCCTTTCTCGAAGGACAAAACTTTGTCCCGTTCTGTAATAAAAGGAAAATCTTTTCTTGTCTTAAGTTAAACGACCTTCGTAGCACTTAAGCAAATGAAAACTAACCGAAAGAAAATATTGAAATAACCATTAGGTATCGTCTTTAAGATAAGGAAAAAGCCTTTGAGGAAAAAGCACAGTGGAGTGGGTTATGGTAATGTGGCACGGAGTGGGAATAAAATCCTCTTAAAGTTTTTAGACGGTAATTAAATATCGCGTCAGAAATATAACTAGAAACTAGGAAAGCTGAAGAATGCGTAAAACATCCTTTCTGCAGTTGTAAAGGACTTTCGTAATTTGTTATCTCGGTGATGAAAGGAGGCGAAACATCGTTGACAGAATGTCATAAACGCCCGAAAAGTTTCCATTTATCGACTTGCACGGTTTAATTATTTTTTTCTTGTGATTAATTAACGGAAAGGGACAAGTTTACTTTCGTTCCTGAAATAAAACCGTTGAATAATTTATTCAACCGCTTGCCGGAATTTTGTTGAAATCTTGTGCCTGATTAATGAATAATAAATCGGACATGCGACAATTTCTGTCACGTCAAAGCCTCAATATCGCCGGTTTCTCTTTAAGAGAATTAAGGAGATAAGCGAGTAAAGTTAGTTGTAAAACAAGTTAGTAAATGTGGTCGCCCTTATCCGCCAATTTCTTCCCTAAATCATGAGTCCTAATTAATTACAAGCTGTCCCAAGGAGTGTAATATGCTCGCGAAAGAGCCCACACCCGACAAAAAACCTTCCACCTTCCCATTTTACTAAGTAATAAATTACGAAACGTTGCTTAAATACCGAGCCCTTTTGTTTGATGTGTAATAAATAAGGCTAGGGCCTGTTTTACAACCGCAACTCGGCTCTCTCTTCGATCTCTTATTCTCCACGTTTTTAAACACGCGTAACCCATTTTAACACAATTATCTCGCACAAATATTTATTTGTTGACTCGAATTGTGAGAGATTGTGAGCAACCTCCAAAGTAGCCTAAATAGTATTGCAGGCACGTTGTGACTATGCAAAAACGAGCTTAACTGTCAAAGTTTTTCTTATTTCCCGAGGGAGCGGCAGGATTTATGCAGCTTTTAGACGTTTGAGATGCATTGTTTTAGTGCGAGCAAAATGGACAAGGATATGACAGCGGAAACGCTGCCACTGGAAAATTGCCGAGTGGCTTTTGCACACTTGAGGGACTCCTGGAGAAATTAGACGAAATATTGCCAATTTTCGGCATTATTGCCGGCCAGCCGCCCATCATCAACACAATTTTTATCCATTCGCTACTTTTACTCTCAGCTTCTCACTTGAATAGTTTCGTTATTCATCAACAGATCACTCCGAAAGTGTTGAAATAAATAAACAAGAACTTGAAATTTTGAAATTGTGAACTGATCACACTTTGAACTGACTAGTTAAAGCTGAATAAAGAGATTTAGATTTAAATCATTTTAACAATAATAACTTGAATCGTAAACTGAGTCACCTGCAAATTAACTTTAAATCATAACGTGCAACAAACTGAGCCTAACGTTCTTAACTAATATTTAAAAATATAAATAAATATAAATAAAATAAAATAAAGTAATGAATAAATAAATCAGTTTTAAATACGAATTTGTAATAATTCAATTAGATATTTTTATAAAACGAATTTAATTCATAAAAGAACAACAAAAGCAGTTTTACTTAGAATTTGTGAACTGGATAAACTGAGCAAAAGATGAGTAAATTAGTAAAATACGAGTAGTTCTAATTGAGTTTGAGCATAAAAACGGTATAGTGTGAACTGAGCTAGTACTGCGTGTAGAATCAGCCCTAGTAGCACATTTATATAACCGAGATACAACCATTTAATACAACCGCAAACTTCCAAATGTGACGCTTTTGTAAGCTAACTGTTATATAACCACCGTATCTAACCATTATCTACGCGTGATTATACTGCGGTGATATAACTGGCCTTATATCTCGGTTATGTTGCGGTTATATATCGTTATCTAACCCTTATATAAGGAGGTTATATTGCGGTTACATAACTATTTTTATATCTCGATTACTATGCGTTTATGTATCATTAGATAACCTATATATACCTTTATATAACCTTTATTATATAACCATGCTTATATTTTAATCTAGTATAACTTTTGCTTAAGATTTATTAAAAAAAAACTCATACTTTGTAGAATTTAGTGTTCAGGTTATAAAAATTTGTGCTTTTATCTAGCCTGTGCATAAATATAAATAAACATACATAACAGTTATATAACCGTCACATAACCTTTGGCTGTATACGCTAGACATAACCATGGTTGGAACACCTAAATCTAGCTTGGGCCATATGGCTTAAAAAACACAACGGTTATCTAATCGCAATTTAACCATGGTTATAGACGCTAAACATAACCATGGTTAGAAAACCGTTATATAAGCTGAGTTTAACATAACCATGGTTAGATAACCGTTATATAAGCTGAGTCTAACATAACCAATGTTTAGATTTGTGTATTGTGGTTATATAACCGAAAGCTAACTCAGTAAAACTGTGCTACTAGGGAGAACAACGTGTTGTTTTTTATGTAAATTTGAGCAGAGCTTTATGATGAATTAGAGCTTCACAGTAAACTAAAATCGCCTTTTTTCCGAGCCCGTAGTTCTTGTCGGAAATTGCTTTCAGATTAGGAAATAGATTCAATAATTTGGTTACAGTTTTCGCAAAGTTTGAATTTTTGCCGTTCCAGAACACTGCAGTGCCTTTATCAATCTCTTAGGTCGTAACGAGCCAACGGCCCGTTCTCTCGCTATTACGTACTTCCCTCAGCTCTAATGGCTCGGTTGTTTTAGACTGTAACCCCAGTGTCGCCGTGTTCTGTATTTCCTACTATATCTTAATTCCTTCCTCTCTTCCTCCATTCCTTCTCATTAAGTCCGCTCCGTCGCCAGAACTCGGGTTTGAGGTGCAGCCTCACCAATCTGCAACGCAAATCGCATTCTATCGCTTTGTTATTATTTAATTCAATCCGAAAAAACGGCCTTAATTACCAAATCTTTTAATTCCCGGCGTCTTGAAATAATTTATTTATCGCCGAGTCTATCTCTACAGGAGTTTAACGGATTTAGGACGTTAACTCGTTTTACCCTTAGTGCTTTCAGACATTAATGGGGTACGTGTCGGAATTGTGCAAGCCGTCACTTTTTCTCGCCGTCTTAAAGCCGCAGGGCTTAGGTCAACGCCACACAAAGCTCATTATTTTCAAGACTCGGGCCTTCAATAGACGAAAAAAATCAAAATTGAAACAGATGCGACTGAAAAGGGCCCGGATTAATCCCGACTTGACGTTTTATAAAGTTCCGGAATAAATCACAAGCACGTGTGGCCGATATGTGCCGGCTCCGGGCTCCGGACATTACTTTGATTGCTTTGACAATTTCAAGAATAATTCCGGGTAAAATCGAGACGCGGCGGCGGTTGGGATTAAAAAACTTAGAGGCACTTAATCTTGAAACGCATGCAGGCCGCGTCAGCAAAGCCGCAACGATATTGGATGAACTGGCGACTTTTTTACGCACTAAACGAAACCTTTTGTGATTGATGGACACGCCAAACGTCGACACAAAGAAATAAAATTTTTACAGTAATTGCAATAACAGATTGGGGCAAGAAGTGCACATAAACGCTGCAGTTTTGTTTATTTGGCGGGTGACCGATTTTAATCAAATGCAATTTGTGGGACACGCTTTTTGTGAGGAATTGTTTTTGATTGTTGCGTGTTATTGTTAATATAAATAAAGCGCGCCAACAAAATGTATTTCAATAAATAATTCAACACAGAACGCACCAAATGCATTCCCTGTGTTCACGCATTAACGCTGTGATTATTGTATTCATCTAATATTTTCATTCAAAGGATTTTTGTTTCAGCACAATGTTGAGTAAAAACCTAATTGCTTAAAATGAAAAGTTTTGATACAAAGGAAAAAACTAGTCTGGCCTCGTGGCTCAATATTCAAATAGATTGGAATAATGAATTTCAATTTAATTTATTTAATTGTCTTTACAACTGCCCAAAGCTGTTTAATATTATAATTTGGAAATTAATTTTCCACATAATTTAGTGATAACGAGATTGCATATTGATGAAAATTAAAAAGGCTTCAGTGCTTTCATGAAACCTACCAAATTGAATATCAAAATACATATTTTCTCTTTGTTGGGATATGTGATACAGTTTTTAGAACATTGAGCAGCGTAAAGTGTTAATCCTTTCGAGAAGGTAGGTTGGAAATTAGAGAAAGTAGTGATTGTTTGCGTTTAGTGTTCGCTGTGAGCGCTCTTTGGATTAAAGTGGTCGCGTATTCTTGACAAAGCTTTCTCGTGCAGCGAAAAACTTGCCGCATCAGCATTCTGCAGCGAATGAAAATAAGCAGACTGTCGTGTTGAGTGAAAAATGACGCTAGACTGGGATGGTAATGTGACGATAGATTGACAGCACATCAGACGATACCGCCATTCAGTGAAAAATTCTTTTATGCTTTTGTTTACGATAAATGGCCAAGGATAATCAATGGATCTCTTTTTCGATCAGCATCTTCCAGCGGGACAAAAAGCAGGTCTTTCAGTCGGCGGGCTTTTTACCGTTCGTTAATTTCTAATTTCCATTCTGGTTCTGACTCCGGAGCAAAAAGTCGTGGCTCCCTCTCGCGGCGAAAGCGCACCTGCGTTTGAGGCCTTAATCGCTCCGGCCGATACAGTAATTAAATTCCGGGAATTGTTTGTCGGCGTTCGAATTCCGGCGTTCGGGATTTGTCAGACGACGTTTCCAGCTGGGGTCATCACTTTCTCAATGCGGTACAGACATGGAATGTCACGATTCCAACCCCCGGGGTGAAATATACGAAAGATAAATCGAGTGTGTCGCTGTTGACATATGACAATGCCGTTCTCATCGCGGCCTTGCGTGAAGAGGAAGACGACTGATAAGGTTAGCTTGATTGTCGACGCCGCTGCGTTCCACCGCACTCCCGATGGAATTCCGAACTTCACAACCCTTTCTTTGTATTCACAGGTCGAACAGCTGTGCGTTCTCACACACGAAATTCACGCTCTATCGAAAAGTTACAAATTGTTACTTTATGACGAGAACGGGCTAAAATCGCACACTTAAGCCACTTTTTTCAAGCTAACCTGTAGATGGACGACCAAATTGCTTTCCCATTATCACAGATTTCATAATTTTTGCACCCACTTCAACAAGTCCTCTTCCTACAACCCCTATAAATCAAGGCTAGCTTATACCCATAACATGAGTATGGCCCAAATTTTTATCTTATTTTTATTTTTATTACAAAAATTATATATATGTCCAAAATAAAGGGTTCCTTAAAAAATTTTTGTTTCTATAAAAGGAATTTTTTAAGTTTTTTAGCTTTTCAGTCTTCCAGTGTATTGGTTTTTTGTCTCGAATGTAATATGTTTTAATTTATTATTCTCAGTTTTTCAGTCGGTAGTTCTTCAGGGTTTTAGTTAATTTTTTCTGTTTCAGCTTTCAATTTCTCAACTTTAAAGTTACTTTGTCAGTTTGTAGACTTTTAATTTTTGAAAGTACTCTATTATTTTTTAATTTTAAACAATTTTTAATTTTTTAAAATCTTGTATTAACTCTGGTTTTGGAATAAAAAAATAATTTGTATCAAAATTGCAATGTTCGTCAATTATTAATAATTAATTTGAAAAATAAGAACCAGTTAACAGAATATTTTAATTGCAATCAAATTTTAATTCGTGATTAAATTGATATTTTATTATAATTGTATTATTTATTATACGTGTAATTATTAATTTTACCAACACGACAGTCAAGATTTTAATTAGTTGTGTGAAAGTCTAGGATTCTTAGTTGTAAGTTAAAAAAAATGTGTTTTCGTCCAAAAAAATTAAATCATTTCACAAACTAAGCAGAATCGACCATTTTATTCGCACCTAAGGCGAAATCCCGTTCTTTAAGAAAGGCCGATCATAAAATCTCTTTGCTAGTGTTTGATTTGTTTCTGGAATGCGTTATTTGACCAATAAAAGTATAAAAATTGCCTCCCACTTGTTTATCTGACGCACAAAAAATTGCAAGATGATTGAAGCGTTTGTCATTGGATATGGAAGGGATATGCACTCCCAACTGTAAAAAGGACCAATCATAAGGCGATTAAAACTGAGCAAAAAACTGTTGTTTGATTATTTTGTAAATGTCGGCCAAACCATCTGGAATTTCGCTGTTTTCTATTGTACTTAGGTTCAAAAATCGTGAATAAATTGTAGATTTGTTTTTGTTAGACTGATTCTCGCAATTAGTTCGGGTTCCAACTCAAACATTTCGCACGTTTTTCAGCACAAACTCACTCGTTTCGCAAGATTTTCTCACAAAACTCAAAATTGAACCAAATTTGATTTAAACTTGTGCACTTGAAATTTATGATTTATGAGTTATGTTTTTATATAGAGAATTTTTAATCGATCAGATGCCATAACAAAAATACGTAAAAATTCCATTTAACTTTTTCAAAATTTTTATTTTTTTTTACGTTCTCAAGCCTCCAGTCTTTCAATCCCATAGTTTCAGTATTACAGCTTTTTAATTTCTTAGTTTCCACATGTTAATGTCCGATTTTTTTTAGTTTTTCGATGTTTTATAATTTCACTTTTCCAATTTCTTAAACTCTTTCGGTCAGTTCAGGTCAGGTCAGGTCAATTTTTAAATTTCATTTTCACATGAAAACACGCTGTAGCATTAAAAAAGTGTTTATTATATTTAAATTTATAATTAAGGTAACATTACTTGTACGGCAATACCCATAATTTTTTTTTGTTAGTTTGTCGAGATTTCAAAACGAGTGACTAATGTTTCAAATAGACAAAGGAGCCGGTGCTTGTAAGCACTTGTAGGTATCACAAAGTGTCTATTCTTCGCTCCTTAATTGAAATGAACTAGCAGTTGCAAATTACCAAACACAACGTGCCGGAACTAGAAAATTTGCTGTTTGCTCATCTCCTTACTCGCCTTTTAAACCGCAAAACGGTGTAATTAAATTCCGGCGATTTCGCGTGTAACCATTCGGCGAGTGACCCTAAATGGCCTCGATCTTGTAGTGTCCTTTTGTGCCCCAATTACATTTTGATATTGCGATAAAGTTCCCCATTGCCGGGTTTATCTCTCGTCTCCAGTTGTTGGTAAACTGCGTCTTGGGCTTGTTTACTCTGATAATGCAGAGAAGCCCGCAGCCGGCCGGACATCATCTCATATTCCTTCCGATTTTCAGATCAATTCTCCGAGGGCACCCTGTTACCACGTGAGATGAAACCCATCGCAAAAATTCAATTACGAACTTTTACAGACAAGTATACATGAGATATGGTGGTGCATGCGGCGAGGCGAACTGGCCCGAGATAAGAAAACATGATTATGTTCTCTGCTCGGATAAAATTGGAATAGTTTATGTCCCGGGGAATGGTAATGACAGGTCAGGCTTGTGCAGCCGCCATGTCATAAGCAACTTATTGCGGCCACTAGGGGATTAATAACGGGATTTTTCGACGGGGGAATGTTTTTTGATGTCGGACTTGCGCCCTATGTCCCCCATCAGGTGTCGTCTGTCACAATTGAGACAATAGCTTCTTGATGAAAGTCGGGGCAATAAATAGTTGGAATTGACGTTAAGGACAAGACCGACCTGGAGACAAGATTTATGCGTCCAATTCGGTTAAAAGAATATATCTCCGGGTCAAGCTTCCGCCGGTTTCATTTCGTTCCAGCATTTGAAAACAAATGTCCTATTAGCAATTGTCGACTGAACTAACATTTTTCATTTAGAAAAACACGTGAAAGTCGGAATAATTGACGAGGCTTTGTTATCGTACGTGACGGATTTGTTTTTGCTGTATCATTTTTGATATTCCATTGAAGTGCATTGTCAACAGGCGTCTCTATTGTCCATTGGACCTCTGTGATTTTTTCGGTGTGTTCGTTCCCAATGTTTGTTTATTGCGTCGCGTTTGATATCGGCATTCGCAGCTGACTGGTTAAAACAAATTCCCGTTTAATTGTAGCGAAAAATTGGATCGGAGCCGAGACTAATCAGATCCGCAACACGCAATTAGGCGAGAGGAAACCGACGTGATAGAGACGCGTCTGCCTGAATCAAACATTCATGGAGCTGAGACGAGGAGATCGCCGACGGTGTTTCACGAGATTAGATTTCCTAACGTCAGATTGATGCATCGGAGACACAAAAAAACAACGCTGCTTTAAAACGCCATTTTAGCGCAGAAATAATTGCGTGCACAGGGCCAGAAATTTGGTGAATGGTCCGATATCTGTCACGGTTCGATATCGCGATATCGCGGCTCATTTAGCCTCCGTGGCGCACTTTGCTCCACGTCCAGTAATTACGGTCACAATGGCGTCCATCTGCGATCGCAAACTCAGATACGTGCTGATTGCAAAGACCGCACTCAATTAAGACTCCATCGCAACAAGCATCAACGTCGTCATCGGATCCTCCGGGAGTCGTAACATCCGACTTCCTATAACGAGATATGCACGATGCAAGGCTATCTCCTTGAGTACGTACGACTCGCTCTGATATACGTTTCGAATTACTTTTCGACGAAATCAATCTCAACGATACAATATTTGTTGAGAGAACACTGGATCTTGCCTCTTCATTTGGAAGAAATCAGCCGAATCGAATCAATATTTGACCGCAAACTAGACAAATTGCTCGATGACGGCCGGAATATGATCACTAATAGTCGCAAATTGGATACGGATTGAGATGCATTCTGCAGATTTACTTATCTCGCTCGCTGCACATGACACAATTACCTTTCGTTCAACATATAGATCACGAATGGAACGGTTTGCAAGCCGATCGTACAGGTTGCCCTCCAGCAATTCGCACTTAGTTACAGGAATTCACCTCTGACCCAAGAGTCAGTTTTTGTGCCCGTTTTTCACCTCACTGCCACAAACCAAATTTGTTTCAAAACCAAAGTAATGAAAGCAGTTAAATCGCTTTTTTATTTCAATGAAATCTATCTTTTAGACTCATTTAGTAACAGGAAAATGTCAATAAAAACCTCGTTTTTCAAAACTACAAATTCCTACCCTTAAAATACACCCCAGTTCGCCTAAAGATGGAAAAAAATAAAATTTGTTAGGCAGAGTAATAGTAATAAATAATTGTAATGGCACCATTCAGAATAATAATCTCTGAGCTTTGAGAAAATGTGGTTGTTTTATTTTGAACACTCCTTTCCTTATTCTGCCTCTTTGTAATATCTTTTCCAATCTTAAGTTTAGACATTCATATTATGGGATGATGAATGTTAAAGAGATGTTAACGTTAATCTCTTGATTGTAGACGAAAAAATGCGCTAATCTAAAGATTATTTTGTAAATGTCGGCTGAACTAACTATAGAATTCCACTATTTTCTAAAAAAAATTCACATTTTTTATTAAGACAAAATCCCGTTCTTTAAGAAAGGCCGGCTCTTAAACCTGTTTACTAGTGTCTTATTTGACCAATGAAAATATAAAAGTTACCTCCTACATATTTATCTGGTGCACAAAAAATTGCTAGACGATTGAAACGTTTATCATTGGATATGGGAGGGATATCGCACTCCCAACTATACAACCAACTAATCATGAGGCGATTTCAAACTGAGCAAAAAAGTGTTGTTTGATTATTTGGTAAATGTCGGAAAATCCATTTAGAATTTCGCAGTTTTCTACGAAAATTTCACGTTTTCTATTACACTTGGGTTCAAAAATCGTCAGTAAATTCGAGATCAATTTATTTGTGATAAAGATTGATTATCGCAATTAGTTCGTGTTTAAGCTCAAACATTTCGCACGTTTTTCAGCACAAACTCAATTGTTTCGCAAGATTTTCTCAAAATTCAACCAAATTTGGTCAAATATTTTTGTACCTTTTTAGTTATTAACTTGTGCACTTGAAATTTATTAGTTATGTTTTTATGTAGATATGTTAATAATGTTTTAGTCAAAACAAAAAATACAGTATTCTATTTATTTGTTTATTTATTTTTAATTTAAATTAAATTTGTAATTTTTATCCATTTATTTTTTTATTTTTTTCAAGTAATGCCAAGTTTACAAACTTCTTGTTTTCTTTACGTTTTCAGGCTTCCACTCTTTCAATCTCAGTTTCTTACAGTGTTTCAATAACACAGTTTTTAAGTTTCTCAGTATTTTGTTTTTTTATTTCCTTAGTTTCTTCATATTTCGTATTCATTTCCAAATTTTTTAGTTGTTGCTTTCTAGTTTTCCAATTTCTTAATGTTCTTACTTTGCAGTTCTATAGTTTTTTAATTTTTCACTCTTACTGTCACTTAGATCTATGGAATTTTAATTTTAGTGTTTCTCAGTTTTTTTTTTCAATTTAAAATTAAATCAAGTTACTAAAAAAATTCTGTTTGTTTTTTTGACCCTTTTTGAAACCTAAATAAAAATTTTGACTTCTTTTCAACTGCCTCCGCTTGTGTAATAAGATAAACAGAGAATATTTAAATAAACAACGAATAAACTAATAATGAACAGTGAACAGTGTAATAATAATAAACAACTGGTCTGGCACCATTCTGAATAATAATCCTTGGGCTTTGAGAAAATGTGGTTGTTTTATTTTGCGCACTTCCTGCCTTCTGCCGCCTCTTTGTGAGATATCTTTCCTATTCCTAAGTTTACACGTTCAGATTATGCGCTGATGAATGTGAAAATGATGCTAAAACGTTAATAATCTCACGATTTTAGTCGAAAAAAGTGTGGTAATGCAAAGATCAATCGCTTTTGAAGCTCCCCACCCTCTCACCTATGAAATTCGCAACACAATTCCGATTTCCCTCGGAAATACCAATTTGATCCACAACGCCTGTTTCGGCCATCTAGCAGATCCGCTGACAAACTAATTATCCAAATTAATCACTTGATCACCATAATTCCTCACACATTTACCCCAAAACCCAATCAAATCGATAATAGTCCCCTGAAAGTAGTCTAAATTAAATCCCACTTTCGCAACACACCCGCAAAACATAAAAAAATCACTGATTAACTTGGAAATTGCACACCCGCGAGTCATAAACGCGTTTATTCCCACTAAACCCAGGTCTAATAAAGTTTTCTGTTTTCAGATGATCGGCCTGAGTTTGCTCGTCTTGTGCATCTGGCTGCGAGTGGAGCCTGGAATTGCCGATTTTTTGGAAAAGTTGAACAGCACTGATTTTTACATCGGGCTGTATGTCTTGATCGTTTGCGCTATACTTGTGATGATCGTCTCAGTTATTGGGTGTCTAAGCGCTCTGCAAGAGAGTGCCTTGGCTCTGCTGGTGGTAAGTTTTCGTAATTTTGTAAAAAATGTTTTGTAGTTTAGTCCGGAACTCCCGAGAGATTGTGTTTGAAAATTTTGGGTTTATCTCCTATCCAGCAAACGTTTTAATATTTGCGGCTTGGATTAAAATCCGGGATTATTTTCTGTTTGCTTCCGGTCTCGTTGTCGATGTCATGACACATTATTTCGTTCACATTTTAATCCTTCGGAAGACGGTTTTAATTTTAGCTAAAGCTCACAGTGTCATAATTGCGTCAACCTTTCTCGTCACACACCGACTTTGCGGGCTTTGCCTCTCCAAAAATATTTTATTCGCACGTTTATCGATTGGAAGTCTCCGTGCGAAATTTGTTAGTACACTACTTAATAAAATATTCAGCTCGGCTCGCGCCTTGCAAAACCACTCGCAGCGTTTCGGTTTATTCGAGATAAGTGTGTAAATTGATTGCAAGATAAATAAAGCTGACGTCTCCTTACAAATCTATGAATACTAAACATATTTCGGCGCGGCGTTGAGATAAAACGTTTCAAAGCGCCGATTAATGAATCGGAAGCAGTGTCATGTATTATGCTGTACAAACAATTTTAGGAACTGTACATAACCGTGATCTATAGCCGTGGCTGTGCAAACATTCTGTCTCTGACAGCACTAATTATTATTTGATAACGTTCATCTGACATTCACAACTATATTTCAGTTCGGATACATCCATTTGATTTGCATACACGCACTCCTTGGCTCGCGAGCCCAAAAAGCGGCCCTCGAAGTGCAATTCACTTGAATTGGCGTGTAATTCAAATTAAGCGGAATTTTTGTGACCAATGTATCACACTTGGCAATCATTGTGCTTGGCTGAATTTGTGTATTCCTGCAGAAGATTTGTGAAGTTTTCGTGCATAAATTTGGCTCGAATCCTGTGTGTCGTTGGGATCGATATCGATAATGTTTACATAAAGCTCCACAGTTGGTATGACCTCATTATCCGCTCGCATCTCAACAATAAGTTTAAAGTTAACTCCGGAATCATCATGTGACTCTGTTGGCTCGATCGCTGAATCGTTTTCGTACGCCGGAGTCGATCCTTTGTGCGCATTCGGTGATTAAAGAATCCTTCGCTCTGTATGAATTTTTTGATACGTTTTTGTGGCCCCGTTTAATTGCGTTAATGTCTAGATTTTTCTTCTTAATGCTGGTGTTGCGGTTAAAAACGTGGTCGTTTAGATAAGACAAAGTAATTAATAAAGATGAAGAATAGGGTGTAATTAAGGAAATTTCATTTTTAGCGGCGATAGTTCGGTACAAAGACATTTGCTAAATGGATCCGAGAACGTCTCGAGAACTTTATCTAATAAACTCGGAGTAATCAGGGAAGATGTATAAGGAAGTGCTCTCGGTACTGTTTCCTTAACAACATGCCGTTCGGGCAACAATATAAGTGACATACACTCAAGTCGGACATTTGCCACTTGAACATAATTAACTTGTGGTGTTGCGCCATGACGATATGGATCGCGATCCCCTCGACGCTTCACAGTAATCTAATTTCCCTCCGGCACAAAAAGCTTTTATGATTCTTGAAAAATAACGTTAGGCGCCCCTACAAGATTTAAAAACCCTCAAGTGTCCCCGGCATTTACGGCGTTTTAGCTTAGACTCGGGAAATATGACTCATTTCGTGTTATTTTTCCGCAAATAATTGCAACATAATTCCGAAATTTGCACACCCAGTAATGCAAAAATTCGAACGATCAAATCCCGGCACATTACAATGTTACAACCGCGATCTCTGCATGCTTTAATTAAAACAAGGGATCGGACATGCCGACCGTTTTTACACCGGAGCAAAAAACATCGGAATTCCAGGACATTTTTACCCCAATTAAAACCACGAATAATTACTGCACACCTTTTGTATTATCATTTCTGGAGCTCTCAACATTTTTTCAAACAACAGAAATTATTCCATAAAGCATTCTTCCATTTTTACGGAAAATCTCCCGAGTTTGATGCTCTTGTAAATTATATGTCTGGTACGACGCCCCCTGTCAGTATAACTTTCTGTTATTTTTATGAGATTACCGTTAAGGAACTCTCTATCGAAGTTTCGCAAGAATCGGTTAGAATTTTCAACAAAAAAACAAATAGAATTTGAACACAAAATTCGTATTTATTAACAGTTAACACTTAAACAAGAAAAAAGCTATTCAGCCGGTAGGGCGTACAAAATCTGACACCACTGCAACGGCGTGTAGGTCTTTGCCAACTCCCATTTAAGATGTTTGGGCTCTTTATCCGACGAAAACCCTCCGAACCAAGACGTTGCATGCAACATAGTCCAGCACTCCTCCAAAATATTCCCATCCTCGGCCGCAAACGAATTAGCAGTCTTCAGAAACTTAATAGTCGCTTGCAACTTATTAAAAATCCTTGCATTATACGCCTTCAAATGCCAAAATCTCGGCCTGAAGAACGGCCACTTCTTCGCCGCTTGCTTCATTCTGTTCAAGAAAGTGTTGGCTTCGTCGATCTGGGCTTGGAGGATCGGTTCCGTGCGTTCTAACGTTCGAACCATTTCGAGTAGAAGACACTCAGTATATCGCATCGTATTCAAAATACTCATTATTTTGAAATTGTCGGATTCAGTCACATTGTATAGTTTTTTCCAAGAGGGTGCAAGCGCCGGCTTGTACCTCAACCAATAACAATAAATATTAATAATGAGTTTGTTGCCAAAATCCGAGTGGTATTTCTTTTGGTCGATCAAATGGTGCGCAAACTGCTCGATTTTCTCGATGGGTTCGAGGCAGAAATTGGTTTCGAGGAGCAGCTCGACACAAAATGCGTAATAACCGATGTAGCTGTGAGTGTGGTACTTTTGGCCGAAGTGTAGTAAAATTCTGGCCATGTGCACGGCCTCGGCGACTCGTTCTAGACAAATCAGAACGGTGGCAAGTGTCGGTACCACCTCGATCAAGGAATAGTGGGCTTCAAGCGATAATTGCAAGTGTACCGTACGGTACCCCAATTGGAGGGATTCAATGATGGCACCACTCAAAACTTTGACCAAAAACAACACTCCAATCACTGTCGAAATAGCGCGAAGTTCGTGCGTTATGTTGTTGGAGTAGTACTTTAGTACCTCCTTGTTGAAGCAACGCTCGAGCTTCTCACAGATGTGCATGTCGCCGCAAAAGCTGTACAAATAAACGGCACTGGTGTACACATCACACAAGACGTCAATATTTGAGTTGGTACGTCTTAGACACAGGACGCTCTTCGCAGCGGCTTGTTTGGCCAATTGCCAGCAGCCCTCAGCGGCGTAAATGTTCCCAATCAAACCCATGCACAGTCCAAAGTCTAGCTTTATCAGCGGATTATCCTGCTTGGTGATATTATCAAAAACACGGCCGAATCTGAGAAACCACGCCTTGTTCAACAACATGTAAGGCAACGTATACTTGAACGAAATCAAAGGAACGTCATATTGCCGCAGACTGAGCAAGGCATGGTTCTTGGCCGCCGTTGTGTTGCCCATTTTCAAGTAAATGTGCCCCATCAAATAATGGATTTTTCCCATCATGACTTGTTTGAAGTTTCCGGTGAAGACGTAAGCCTTGTTCGTTTGTACCATGCAAAGCTCGCTTGCTTCGTGTAACACTGGGAGAGACTCCTCATACTCGGACATGATCGATAAAATCACGCCGTACTCTAGCATGAAGAATATTTTCTTGCCCAAATGTTGGGCACAATGACTGTGATGGATCAAGTCGCGGTAAACTTTAGTCAAGATTTCCAGACAGAAACACGTGGTGGGGTCCCAAACTCGGCGTTTGGGAACATCGGAACTTCTCCACACACGTTTCTTTGAATTGGGTGCATAAACAGGCGGATCATGGACGTATTCTCTGATAATTCCCTTGTAATCCTCGACTGAAACGTAATTCTCGTTGTATTTCTCCGACCAGATGTACTTTTGGTCGTGGCAATACTTGATCAAGTCTTTGAAACGTCGGACTGAGATTATCGATGCTGAATTGTCGCGGAGACATTTGGGACAGGAATTGTTTTGGTTTTCTAACAAATCGGTGATTCTCAAGTGGAGTTCCTTCTTTTGGTTGAGAGGCAACAGTTCGTAGGCCAAAGTCTTGATGTTGCGACTCTTGAAGTGCAAAACTTTACAAAACGCGTATCTTGGCAACTCTAGGTCCAAGTCATATTCCTCCTCTTCCATGTAGCACAAACAAATGTTTTTCTTCTCTTGCAAACCACCCGAGTTCACGTAACGTGAAGCACAATCGAAGATTTCTTCCTCAAACAAAGTCTTAATAGCCGCAGCCAACATACTCTCATTTGGATATTTCAAAAGGACGATTAAAGTCGTACGAGTAAAAATATCACCCAGGACAGCCGCCGTCTTAATTATCAGCTGTTGATAAGGCGAGAACGAATCAAACAAATCAAGCGTGACCGCAGTCGAAGTCTCCTCGCCATGCTCGAGGTACTTCTTTGAAAACCCAGCCACTAGGACTAGATGCTTCTGGTCAGCATCTTTCAAAAACGCGTATTCAGTTTCACTGGTTAGGGCATACTTAACCTCTAGTTCGCCATTATTGATCATTTTGAGCAAACAGGCTTGGACATAGCCAGGCCGGCCTTCGCAAGTTTTATTTATCAGTACTACCAGTTTTTTTGATATGCCTTTCACATTGAGAAAACTACACATCAGGAGGGCAATTTCGCTCGATGGTAACGGCTCAATGTTGAAAACTTTGATCTGGTTGCTTCGGGACAACTTCCACATGGTGTTCCAAGTCGTGTTGTCTTCGAAACAACCGGCACATACCAGACTGATGAGTTTTCTCTGAAGGACTTGCTCAATCAAGTCCAGACTTCGCCTATCAATAAACTGGATGTTGTCAATAAACACTAAAATCGGGCGTAATCCTTGACACATTTTGATAAAGTGTTCAATGATCAATTCTTTACTGTGAGTACTCAGCATGTCGATCGAAGTCGTTGATCGATTGACTTGGAGGATTTCGTTCAAATCCCACAAGTAGCGAGGCAACTGCTCCAAAACGGCAGGATTGTGTTTTGACATAATGTCGTATAGTTGGTGGTAAATCGTTGAAGCGGTATAGTAAGGCCTTTGGAGTCCCTCGTTCAAGACCATAGAACAAATATATCGGTTTGAAGTCGCATATCTCTTATTGATCTCTTGCAAGATTTTCGTTTTACCAACTTTGGACTCCCCCTTGAAACAAATACTAGTCCAACCGGCTAACTCCGGGTGTTGTAAAATAACATCAGCCACTCCCATTTCCATACGACGGCCAATTAGCGGCATCGATTGTTTGTCCTCATAGGCCATTTTATCGAAATCTTCATTATATTCAAAAATGTAGCCAGCATCTGTTATACCTTTCAATTTAAGCGCTGACTGCACTTGGAAATAGAGTGACGAGAGTTTGCAACTCTTGTAAGTCTCGTGGTCACAAGTGACCTTGCCTTCGTAGGCACACATTATCCGCGCTGCTTTGTTAACTGCACCTCCAATGACCGTGTATTCTCGCCGGAAAGGGTGGCCAACGACTCCACAATAGACAAAACCGTTAGTGACTCCGATTGAAATTGACTTAACGGTAGTAAGTTTCTTGATGGCTTTTCGGATGGCGAAAGCCGACTTGAGTGCGTTCTGACTTTCAACTTCGTGTTCAATGCCTCTCAGACCAAACAGAACCAAAATCATACAGTCTTTATCAAAAAGAGACACTTTATTGACGACTCCTCGGACTTTAGACACGATTTTGCACACAATTTGGTAGGCGGTGTTGACCATTGGAACCAGTTTACTGTCTTGGAAAGTGGTGGGGATGATATTAATGAACTGGATTGTGACTTCGCGCATTTCGGTGAGATACTCAATTGGTTGTTTTTCCTCGACTTGGCTCTGGACCGGCCGGACGATAAACGGGTTCAGATCGTTCGGAATCCAGTTCATTGGAGCCGCCTTAACGCTTGGTCTTTGTGGCAAACTTGCAATAAAACTCTCCGTGATTTTACTATCAGTTGTCGCATCGTCGATTCGTCTCTTCTCATGCAGCTGGCTTCTGTGTTCCAAATGTTTGACACAGAGTGCGTGCGCTACTGGACTTTTGTTGGCGTAGTGTTGCTTCAAAGCCGCTTGGTTGGGAAAATAAACACAGTTCCAAATCTAGTTAAACAAACACTGAACTGGGCAATTAAAATTTGGTTGGTGGTACCTTAACATTGCCATCAGGGGCATAAGTAACCTCGTAGTTGTCCTCAGCGAGGTGTCCCCAAGCACTTGGTGCCACAACAACATCACCAGAGACACTCTCGCGTTCTGCACACTTCACGTCATTGATTGCCTGACCAGTTATAATGTAATGTCTGTAAGACTCGTTACCGATCACCGAGAAAGTTAAATTGCCACAAGCTATGGCGAGTTTTACTTTGAGTAAGACATTGACTTCGGTTTCGAAGCAGCCAAGTGTGTTTTGGATGAATAAGGCGCACACTATCACCTGGTGGATGACTTCGAAGAGTCTTAAGTCGGGTGGGGCCTTCCATAGTGCAAGGAAGGCATCACCCGAAAATTTCAAAATATCGCCTCCATAGAACGTTATAACTTCAACTAAAGCTCCGATGTAAGCGTTCAGAGTTGCTGTGAGTCGGTAGATGCCGCCTTTTCCCGTCTTGTAGTACTTTTCACACAAGGGAGTGAACCCGGAGACGTCTGCGAACAGGAGCACTCCGACGAAGTTGTGGATCTCGTCTAGTTCCGACAGAGGCATGTTGAGGATTTCGTCGGGCATGAAAGTCGAAAGCATTTCGATCTGGCGCTTGATTTGGGTTAATTCGATTTTGCGCTTGATGTCGGTCTCCCGGAGGAGGTTTATGCCGTAGGTGTTCCATCTTACGCGCATTTTGGCCAAAATGGAACAACTCGAGTGACAATTTTTAAATGAGGGTCACTCACTTGATTTGTTATTATTTAGTCGATTGTGTTTTATTAACGATTTTCCGTGTCGTAATTCTCCCTTTGCGCGCGAAATGAAGTTGCTCCGCCAATAGCGATTTACGAAGTTTAACAACTCGATAGTGATTTGTTTTGTTAAATACACACGGCGGATGTCGGCAAATAATGGCACTCTAAGCGCAAGTCCTGAACCTGCCAGAGCCGAGAGAACTTTAAGTGGCGAGGCGTCAGGAGAAATCGATTAAGCTGAAATGTTTTTCACTTTGAAGTTTAGGGCCGCTTTGAAAACGGCGGTCGCAATTAAATGGTTGATGTTGAGACTGCTAGAAGCAGCCCTAATACCAACCTGGCCCCTGGAAATTATTATAATCGTCTTTAGCGATTTAATCATCCTAAGGCTTTTAATTATAGTTTTAGGATTATGATGGATTTTAAACCCCGAGGTATATTAAAGGTCGGGGATTCGATCGTGATTTTAACGACGGAGAAGACGGATTTTTAGGCTCGCAAATTATTCGGTGTTTAGTCGAATGGACGGGAGCGAGGGTCTTAAACATAATTACTAAACTAAATAGCGACTTAATTAAAGCTCTCATTGACCCAAAACTACCAAATCTATTAAGCACTGCTTTTCCACCGACTTAATTAAACTTGAATCGAAAATCAAATAAATCCAAGTTCGGTTCACAAATATTTAAAATCGTATCGTTTGTACGACTAGAGCGTTCTGGAAAGCTCTGCCATTACTTTCAAAGCACTAAAAATGCAAAAGAGTTCACATTTTTAACAATCTCTATGTTAATTCATGCAGAAAGGTACGCTTTTTGTCCACTTGTTGCCACTTAAATTTTTCCTCGTCTCGTACTTAGTTTTCCATCCATCATCAAATTGACTCGGATTTAAATCCGAGTCATTATTTAACGGCCCAACGATATCAGCCGGAATTATGTGAGATTTACTGCCTTGCAATTTGTTGAGTGTAATTAACATCTCGAGCTGCAGTTTATCATTCAGTGTGAAACGGCACTAATTAATCGCGTCTTGCTTTAATACACCTCCGTAAAAAGATTTAGAAAGTTCGCACTCGACAAAGTTGACGACAAAAGTGTATTGTTCTGTCGTTGTGGGGCAACCCATGCCCGATACAGGGTTCTTCACTCAACGCCGGCCGCAGCAGCACCATAACACGGCTCCCCGGGCGCATTGTAATCGTCTCTGTCTCTCGTATTTTAATAGACTTCTAACAACTTGATGGCAAAAATAAATGAACGCGCACCCCAACGAGCACAACACACCGGTTTTTGGAAAAATACTTGGAACAGTCTACAGTGCTTTTGGACTTTAGCTCAAATCCCGGGCTTTGCTGCTGTTACTATTACTATCATTCTGAATTAGAAAGTGTGTCGTGTCCGATTTGGAGCTTGTTGACCCAACTATAATCGCCCTTTGTTCGTAAAAAGCCTTTAATGAAGTTGGCCGCTCGTCCAGGCCATGTTAGCGCTGGCTTTCTGTACACACTTCGAGCGGTTTGTCCGTCCATTCGGTAATTCCTCGGTCGCAAAGTCCAATACTCCCCATTATATTACCTAATGCAAGGGGAGAGGGACTACGTTTCATATATATATAAAAGAGCAGTCAAGCGACGCCAACTAAGACGTTTGTCTTGTTTGTTCTATCCGGCGGGTACAAACTTCTCCGGCGTTGTTTTGTGTTCTTAACTCCGCTTTGTCAAGATAAGAATTCCCAAGCAATTTACAATATTTCTGGCCGTCTGGTGGAAATTCGACGGCGTATCTCCGTGTTTTCCGCAAACTCAGCCACTGGAATTGCCGGAGGGCTGCCGTTTGTGTTGGAGTGCGTAGTGGCGCGCGGTTGTCGCGATGCCAAATTATCCCTCTTATTATTTGCATCTGGAGCTCTTTTGGGGAAGAAAGCCGGTCGAGGACACGGCAAAGGATAGTTCGACGCGGAATTGGGGATGAAAGGCCGGAGAGACGGCGCCAGCGGGCCGGATTCGTTTACTCTTTATTGCCCCAGCAAGACTGATAACAATTTTTAATAACTCGCCATACAGACGCGATTTAGATAAAAATGATCAACACGAGGATAATTTATACACTTTTTGCCCCGGCCCAGATTCCGCATCCGCTGGATTTGGCACAGAATCCAAATAAAATTGATAAAACCTTGACAAATTTTCAAAAATTAAGAATCTGAATAAAGCTGTTTCATTCCCGTTGGTATTTGGCGCAGAAATAAAAATATGTTATATTAACTTTGGTGGATGCGCCGGGCGAGCAATAAACCGGGATGAAACTTCTTGGGAGTTTTGTTAAGGGCGAAAAAATTTCCAACATCATTAAATACAAGAAATATTAGTGTAATAAAACGCGCCGCTCATTGTGTTGAAGTTTGAACAGAGAGCCATTCAAAAATAATAATAAACCGTTTAGCGCGCTGGTTTTTTATCTGGGAACGTTCTCGCATTAAAAGGAAAATGTTTATTTTATGTTTTTCTAAGTAATCATAATGGATAATCTGTCTTTATTACTTTTCCGATAGTTTTCTAAGTAAACAAGTCGAACCGCAGAAATAACATCCCGAAAGCCACAGACAAATTAACAGAAACCGTTATTATACCAGTATCCATGCACAACATATTTAACAATAACTGCGTCTGTATTCCCTATATTGCAACGGAATTATTATTACAAAACGTAAAGTTTATTTCATACAACGTGCAGAATTTCACTTTAATTAATTCGTTGCCGAGCTGCTGGAATTCACGTCTCACCTATTTGATTATCAAAATTCTAAATCAAATAAAAGAAGTTTGTTTTGATATCCATTAACTCTAGTACATCCTCGAGCTACACATGAAACGTTAATTACATACATTTGAGGTTTTTACAGGAGCAAATGGCTTAATTCCACCATGAAAGCTCGTGAATATTTTAACCAATCAATGGGTTAAGAAGAAAAGAAAATTACAGTCCGCGCCTGCTTAATAATAAATTATAATTAAAGTTTTACAAGCTGTTCTAATTACGTTGCTACTTAAAATAATAGTAATTTTCTATATTTTCTTGAAGACGGAACTTGATGTAATTTTGATGAGCGCTCTTGTATAATTAAGCAAAAATACACCGAGTTTTCACATTAAAACAAGTAATAAGATTTTATGACGGTGTTCCAGTACACCTCGGTTTTGTGTAACCATTGTTAACTTTACCAACTTTAAGGTCGCTGTTTACCCTCTCATCAGATTTCAGAAATTCAACAAATTTTCAAATCCTCGTTAATTTGTCGTAATGGCAAGGCTTGTGTCAGTAGTTTGTTTATTTTTTAACGCGTTTGCGATAAAATCACAGATAATGGACACGCGAGCGGTATAATGCTACGAAATTGAATTTAATTTGCATAATAATGAACATGTGAAAAATAAATTAAATAAATTGCCGCCGACGCACATGATGGGAAAAATAAGTGAGGAAAGAGGGAAAAGTAATGTTTATAGGCGTGGTTACCCTCAACCGAGATACTTTCGTTTTGGACTCTAATTGCAGTCATCAAATACCCATTTCTCAAGATAACAAACGACAATAACATTTAGTCCGACCTAATTGCGACCGACATTGTTGCATCGAATTTTTTAAGGATCACTCGTTATTTTTTACCAGAGCACTGTAAATTGGAACCAAAAACACGGATAAATATTTACATGTTTAAAAATGTATTTTAATTAAAAAATGCTTTAACAAACTTTTTGATGTTTTTTCGCATAAATTTAATTAATACAAAAATAATCATTTATGTTCACATTGCAATAGTAAATAAAAATGCGCATCAAAGGGCACAAACCAGATTGACTGAATCTAGTTTAAACAAAAATTAAACCATTTGGAATGTTGTTTTGCTTGCCCTTTTGTCGGTAACGCTGTTATTACTGGTCTAGCGCATCTCAAATAATCCTTGGTAGAATTTAGGCTGTAATTTTTTATTACGCTCCAGAATGAAAATTTCAGCGCTTCGGTATCCATAAACAAAAAGTGTGTAAACTGTTTCTTATTATTTTTTGAATGGCTTTGTCGAGCTTTTCCTATAAGCTCCCCGTTTAGTGTTCCATACACGGAGCTCAAAATTGCATATTCATGTCGACCAAAGACAGTGAGAAGGAGAAAACGTCACGTGCATCAAAGTTTCCACTTGACTTAAACTCGGAGCTGGTGAGTAAATAATTTAGCATTTCGATTAAAATTGCACGTATACGGTGTGATTTATTCAAGGTGTTGCGTCAAGCAAAACAATTAAATCGAACACGAATTAGAAAAATGTTCGGCAGAGCTTAAAATGAAGAGGGAGCTTTGCGTGAATTAATTATGTGCAAAAAGAAGCGGCAAAAATATACACTTCCGGCTTGCTTTTCTCGAGGCAACCTCAGTCAGAATGGGCGACATCCGTAACTAAGTACACGACCGTATACTTTCCGTGTCTACTTATTTCACGGGAAATATATGAGTTACTTTATTCTTCAAAATAACTAGACGCTTCATGCATACGAATTACGAGCTAAACACGCCTTGTTGAATTTGTTACTTGCCTTCCAAACACGACTTTCATGCCGCATAAACACCGATTTTTAGCTGGTTTTGATGATTTAATTTGGGGCGGAGAGCCGAGTTCTTCATTAAATCAGAGAGCTGATATCGGGACACAAGATAAGGCCGCACCTAGGCTAGGCGTGTCGTGACATATCACCTCGATTTTAATTAAAGTGGAATAAAGTTAGTTTATTGTGTAATTAGTGGGGCGCTTTTATTTGCGATCGATGTCACACCAAAACAAAATTTCACTCGCTCGCAAACATGTTATGAAAATACGGAACTAATAAACCTCAAAGATACCAAACGTGAAACAGTGAAAGTAGAAAACCACTCATATATTGCAAAACATTGCGATTTTCATGATTTAATTAAGGGAGAAAGGCAAACTTTTCGTTGAATCAGACAGTTTGATCAAGTTTGATATCTGCTCCAAAGATACGGCTGCATCCAAGCTAAACGTATCATGACATATCACCCCGACTTTAATTAAAGTGGAATAAAGTAAGTTTATTGTGTAATTAGTGCGTCGCTTTATTTGCGATCGATATGACACCGAAGAAAATTTTCCCCTGGCCATAAAGGAGTTTTATGATGATGGAAATTTATGACGGTGAAGATTTTTTAATTATTTGTGAGTTGCCCGAATTAGGTTTAATTAAGGGCGATATTTCTTCCACTCGAGATAATAGTATCAGGTGGGCTAAAACGACGTATGCCAAATGAGTTTTCACTACGTTAAAGCTGTAACGCGGTCACTGAAGACCAGGATCCAATTACTCTAAAAGATGTTGACATTTCCCTCGAGGCAAACTCTACCACTTGCTTGGTCACGCGAGCTTTACACATCGCATGACTGCAATGCCAACTCCACTAAGAATGTACTGTCATTTCAATACATTGTAGGAGAGCCACTCTTAAAAATTTAGGAGAATTTTAAAGAAATTAATACGTTACTATATTGGAAACGCTCTATAAATCATACAGGGTGAGTCAATATCCGGATCAGGTCCAGACTGATCAAAATGATCGATGGAACAAATAGCCATCTATCTCCAAGCACACATTTATATAGCCATTGTCAGGAACAGCTCGAGGCTAACATGAAGGCAACCGCCCTCGCTATACAACATGTACGCTTGGCCGCCGCAAATGTTTAGCTTAATTTATTTCCAAATAAGCAAATCGTACACTACGACTGATTACAAACCAACTTCGATACACACACAACGTTTTGTTACAACTTGGATAATTAACTTGGAAAACTCCGATCGCGTCAATAATTAACTACACTTCAAAAGTATAATTATGTCTCTTCGTTAGAAATTATTAAGCTAACTTAATTACATTGCTCTATCTGTTACACACGAAACATTACAGACGCTATATCGGAAAACCGATTCACCCGAATTCCGCCTAAGGCTTTGCTCACAAGATGCGGCTTTATGATAACCTGTAATTGCAATTTGTACAACTAGTCCAATTTTAAGGTCGCAAACTAAATGCAAACCCCATTTACCCTATTTTTCATAAACACACAATTCACATAAACATGCGAAATACAAGCACAAGAATGTTAAAACATTATTAAAACATTTACAAAAGCTCACTCGCTCACGACGTAGGAAAATTAATTAGATATTTATGCCAAAAATAATCAACTAGATAAGAAACACATTTTGGTGGATGCGCCGGGTTTATTAAATTGTAGAGAAAAAGCACATTATTCTGCCTCAGAACAAGCTTAATTTTCGTGGTGGTGCGTATTTAATGATTTTTTGTTGTTTTTTTGGATTCATCAGTCAATTATCTAAATTTCGTCTTTAATATGCTATTTTTTTCATATGTCTCATATGTTTATAATATCACAACTTATTAAGGAAACACTAAAAAAATAAAATATTTCACGAGTTTACTTATTTTTCTGTGTATTTCGACCACAACTTACGAAGCAAACACTAAAAAAAATTTGTGTGACTGTATGATAACCCGTAATTGCAATTTATACGACTAGTCCAATTTTAAGGTCGCAAACTAAATGCAAACCCCATTTACCCCATTTTTCATAAACACACAATTCACATAAACATGCGAAATACAAACACAAGAATGTTAAAACTTTATTAAAACATTTACAAAAGCTCACTCGCTCACGACGTAGAAAAATTAATTAGATATTTATGCCAAAAATAATCAACTAGTTAAGAAACACATTTTGGTGGATGCGCCGGGTTTATTAAATTGTAGAGAAAAAGCACATTATTCTGCCTCAGAACAAGCTTAATTTTCGTGGTGGTGCGTATTTAATGATTTTTTGTTGTTTTTTTGGATTCATCAGTCAATTATCTAAATTTCGTGTTTGATATGCTATTTTTTCATATGTCTCATATGTTTATAATATCACAACTTATTAAGCAAACACTAAAAAAATAAAATATTTCACGAGTTTACTTATTTTTCTGTGTATTTCGACCACAACTTACGAAGCAAACACTAAAAAAAATTTGTGTGGTTGTATGATAAGCCGTAATTGCAATTTATACAACTAGTCCAATTTTAAGGACGCAAACACCATCTATCCTATTTTTCGTAAACACACAAGTCACTTAAACATACGAAATACAAACACAAAAATGTTAAAACTTTATTAAAACATTTACAAAAGCTCATTCACGCACAATATAGAAAAATTAATTATATTTTTATGCCAAAAATAATCAACTAAGACACACATTTTGGTGGATGCGCCGGGTTTATTAAATTGTAGAGAAAAAGCACATTATTCTGTCTCAGAACAAGCTTAATTTACGTAGTGGTGCGTATTCAATAATTTATTGTTGATCCGGCGCATCCACCAAAAATGTACATTTTGGTGGATGCGCCGGGACTATTAAATTGTAAAGAAAAGGCACATTATTTTGTTTCAGAACAAGTTTAATTTTGATAATAGTACAAATTCAATATTTTTATTGCGTTTTTAAATTCTCCAAGAAATTATCTAAGTTTCGCCTTTAAATAAAATGTTTTATTCATTTGTCTCATATATTCACAAATTCACAAGTGCTACCTAAAAGTTAGTATTTTCAAAATGAAGAGCGTTTTTTATGTGATTTCATTTTTCACATAGAAGGAAGTATAAAAGTTATCACGCCATATAAGACACAGTATTATTCCTGACAATAAAATGCCACGAGTTTACTTATTTTTCTGTGTAATTGTGAATAGAACTTATGAAGCAAACACTTAAGAAAATTTATTATTTAAACTTATTTATCGATAATAGTTTTATTTAAAATTATACACACTGTTAACAAAAGTCGATTTCCGAATAGACTGGGATTGGGTGATAAATTCCTTCATAGTTTTAAATAAATTTGAAGGTAAAAGTAAGTGTTGCATTCTATATTTTACTTTTACTTAAGGGTGTGTGGGTATAGACGTGGGTTGTGAGGAGATTGTGCTTTATTAAAGTAAAGGAGCAAAGATACATTTCAAGGTAAAATCTTTCCTTTTGTCAATATCCTTCCAAGCCGGCCCCGCCTTTCGCCCACGCGTTTCTCTCCTTATTAAATAATACATCGTCGTTAATTGTGACATGGCACTAGAACCGGCTGATCCAGCCGTCAGAAAGTCAACTATAGCCGCTTCCCCCAAAATCCTCCCGAATTAGGCGAATTTCACTAATACCTAATTAAATTAATGAGACGAATTATACACGCATAGCAACCGGGGACACGATTGGAAACCTTACCGCTGGATTCCGGGCACATCTGAGACAACGCGCGTTCCATTCCCCGGAATACGCGTAAGTGAAAACACGCGCGACATCTGGGTCAGGATTAATGTAGCGACAATGCGGTCTAATATATTCAAAGAACTAATTTATCTCCTTATGCGATAATTTCTGACGTGGATATCCACTTTAAGGTATCGGAGACACACCTGGGATCCGGGGAGCCCGGATCCCGGAGGATTTCCGGCGTTTTTCGGCCATAAACTAAAGTGACGCAACCAACATTTTTTTTTGTTGCAGTATATCGGAGCTCAGGTTTTGGGCTTCATCTTTGGACTGGCCGGAGCTGCAGTCCTGCTGGACAACAGCGCAAGGGACTCGCATTTCCAGCCGAAAATCAGGGAAAGCATGCGAAAACTCATCATCAACGCCCATCACGAGCCGTCCAGACAAGCCTTAGCCATGATTCAAGAAGGCGTAAGTAATATTAATAACACTGCGGGGATTTGCAAATTTTATTGATCGGAATGTGTCCGATTTTTAAGAGTGGAAATCTTGGGTTTCTCGAACTTCATTTAGCTTCTGTGAGGGTTTTAGGCAGTGCAAACAAGGTCTTCCGGTATATCACACACTGTCAGAAGCCTAAGCCGTAGATAAATATTGGTTCTTGTCGGATATTGTGACAGGGATGGTAAAGCTGTTTTTTGTGTGTGTGAGTTTGAAAAAAGGAATTCCGTTCAAGTCTTCCAATACAAATATCGCCGTTATTATAACGTACTTGCTTGCTTTAAGGTTTAAATTTCGGTCGGGCTTCTCAAATAAGAACTTATTTACATCGAATTATACGTCTCATATTTCGTCTTTTTTAATTCTGTGCAAATAAGGTGGAAACGCGGAGCCGTTTCCGGATGAGCAAATATTATAATTAAGTTGGAAGTAATAAAAATACAAAGGCCAAACAATATCATATTTTCGTAAATATTGACAAAGACTAAAACTGACGTCACAAAAATCACTTTGAACTTATCCAAAGATTCGAAATTTATTTCATTACCTGTTCAAATAATTTTCCTCGGGGAGATGCTAAAGAAACTTTCCTGATTTGTGAGAAACATCATAATTAACTTGTTAACAATAAAGTTCAAAAGAAAAATTTATTTACTCAAGTTTTCCGCGCTTACTTCTTCTTATTAAATATATTTTCCAACAACGCATCATCTTCCACCCAACCGATACATTGTTATAAATATTGACGAAGTTTGGAGCATTTTCCGCAACACCACTAACATAAATTTCCCCACTTATTGCACTAGTGTCATAAAGAAAAGTGGCTCCGAACTGAACCAATTTCCATCCCGTGATTAACACGAAAATGTTGAAACCTGTTTTTTAGATTCAGTCCCAATTTTACGAGCTCCGAGAGTTTGAAAAAATCGTTATTAACTTGTTAACAATAAGTTCGAAGCCTTGATGTGTATTTAGCGAGTTTTTCTGCGCCGCAGCTTCTTATTAAATATATTTTCGAAGTGCGGTGTCTCGCCTTTCAACGCTGTTGTTGTGGTACAAAAATGATTTTGCACGTCATAATGCAAAGTTTTGATAAAGACTCGCCACGAGAGTTTCTACTCATTAGCTTTCTGCTTGGTTATGCTCTGTTTGAGGTAATATGTTCAATTACGTACCTAATGTGTAAACAAGGACCACTAAATAAATATTACCCTAGAGAGGGAACCTGCATCTAAATCTCAATTTACTGAATAACCACCGGAATATACATTATCCACGTGTACATTTTGCACTACAACCGCAAAATTGACGTCTAAAGGACACCCCGAAGATGGCAAATTTATCGACGTTTCCCTGTCGCGTTCTGAATCAAAAACTTAAATTAAAAAATCTCCAGTCAATCATCGAGACAGGAAACGGCCCTTGTCGACTGCACGTCGACAAGTTCTTTCATCTCCGTCGTCCGAATGCTCGATTCCATCCACTCTTAAGGTTATTACCTTTCCAATCAGTGTTCAAGTCGGGCTTGATGAGGTTTAAATTGCATTAGAATAGCTATTTCGGGGAGCATCGGCTCCTAATTGAAAGGAAAAACGCCCAAAATTCACACATTCCAACAAAAATTTTATTTTTTTTCCAGATTGGCTGCTGCGGCGCTGATGGGGCCAAGGACTACCTTTCGCTGAAGCAGCCGTTGCCGAACGAGTGCCGCGACAGTGTGACCGGAAATCCGTTCTTCCATGGCTGCGTGGACGAATTGACGTGGTTTTTCGAACAGAAATGCGCCTGGGTGGCCGGCCTTGCCATGACAATCTGCTTCTTTTACGTAAGTTCTTTGTGGCGCTGGATTTATGTGCGCTTTTATCTGCGGCGTGCACGAGTTGGAGAGTTTATAGTTGAAGTGATTAATTGGGGGGATTAAGAATTGTCGCGAAGGCGAGAGAGACTTGTTGAGAATTCGGGATGTATGTTGATATTGGTAAAAATTCCGGCAGTGGAGAGTCGAGAGTGGGAGCGAGTTTTCCGACGCGGAAACTTTATTGATCTCCGGCTGTATTCGTGTTAAACATACACGTAGTTACATGTTAATTTCTGCGAGCTTTAATCTCCTCTTTAATCTCAAATGGGGGTTTTTTCAAGAATGAACTTTATAATTATTGGCGTTTTCTCTATTCACTCGGTATTAGGGCTGTAATTACGGGGCTAGTTTATACGTCATAATTTATCTACAAGCAATTTGCTCGGTAATTGTCCAACAACTTCCAATTAACGACAAATTAAAAATAATAACGGGGGATTGGGGACCGACGTAATTATTATTTAACTCGATTCGGATAAGCGAGCTTAACGCAATTTTACAAAATTAGAATAAACGGTCCATCTAATTATTACTTCCGCTCATATTACTGATGATGATATTATTATTAATACAGATTGGCATCTAATAGCATACTGCCGGAGCCTGGCAGACCATCCATTAGGGACGACAGCACGAAATAACGATAAAATAATAACACTAACGAGATTCGGTAATTTCGAACTAATTTTAAAACGGTCAGAGCCTACGTACCACCCAAAAAACAGGGAAAGTTTAACACGGACGCGCAACTAAAACGATTAAAAAGAAACTCCAACTTTCAGCTAAGAATTTTAAAGAAATTCCAGTTTAAAACTTGAAAAATAAACCATTACGAGCAGTTTCTCCTATTTATTACAGCAAATAAGCACTTTTTAAACTAGTTTACTCGCAGGTAGCATCATCGACTTCACGGAACCAGTGATAAGCAAAATAAATATATTTTTTAAAAAAGCAATTCCTTCTGGTCTTGGAGCAACATTATTATGACAAGAAATACGTTCAAAGTTTAATTTTAATAACTTTGTTTGGACTTTTGTATCTCTGAGAAGTTGGTGACCTCCCGGTTTCCGCCCAGACCTTCGATATTTTATTAAAATAATTGCAGTCTAGAAAACTTTCATTCTCTATTTGCTGGGGCGTTAGGTATTCCCGTTTGCGGCGTCTGAAAATTTCACAAGTTTTCAAGTTTAAAGTTCGTTTAATGTTTGATGGCGCCTCTCGCAAATTAGATGGTGTGTTTCGTTAAAATATGAAATACAATCAGGCCGGTTCGGTAACCACGGGATAAAAGGTTTAGTGTAAATGCAATGCGGATTGGCTTGCGGTATATGATAAGATTGTTGGGGGGAAAGCCTTAAAAGATCAGAATGTAGCGATTTCTGGATATCCGTAATGTATATCCCTTACGTGCTTTAATCAAGCGAATCCATGCTCAAGGCGGATATTACTTGACGATATTGTCTACACAAACGTCGGACACTAAATCAATATTATGGGAAATTTATGAAATGAACTGAATGCGAGAGGCAAACCGAAACAATAATGTTGCACCAGATATTACCTTAACTTATCGCGCGTTCTCAAATGTTGCTTCCAAGCTCGTAAATTTTACGACGACGAGACTCTTGTTTGCTCCAATATTACCAATAAAGCTACCTGCACACAAAAAGACAACTTTAATTGCCCGAATTTTACTACGAGCTTTCGCACGTATTTAAGTCCCTTATCACGCATCTCGTTTAAATTTACCAACCACTTTTATACCCAAGAGAACGCCCACTTTCGTCACACACGTTCGCCCCTTTTCAGGAAGGACCATGAAATTTTAACAATACTTTTCAGGGGATTTCAAATTAGTTTCGGATTACCCAAGCGCGACAAGCGCATTTTCCCGCCGACAAAGAGAAACCAAAGAAATCTAATTCACTCAACAAATTAAGATACGCAGGCGATTATCGCCAGATCTGAATAAATTATTCGTTTTTTAACGAGAGAGGCTCCATTTTTATAATTTTGAAACCAGAGAGTAGCTCAAATCCACGAATTTCGCCAGAGGCCGGTAAAAAATGCATCGCGGAATGATATAACATTACAAGTGCACTCGACAATAAAATCTACAAAAACTTCAATAAATTACACACAAACTGCACAAAACAAGCTCTATTGTGGCGCCACGCCTTTAAAAAAGCATTTTAGCAAAATAAATTCAATTCGTCTGAAATTTCAAATTCCGTATTATAATAAGCACGTCCAATAGAGCTCGAAATTCACACACACATCAAATAAAATTCAGGAGCTTTTATCGTCAGGTGTCGTGATTTTTTCCGCATGAATTTCGCTAAATTTATATCGGGCTTTTGTGTTAGTTGACTTTGGAACCGTCTAATCGTAGATCAATTTGATGCAATTTCCCTGTTGTTTGTCCAGAATCTGTTTGAAATTTTATGATTGAGGTTGTAGTAAAGTGGCCGATGTCACTCTTGACGTCTCTAGAATTTCGCTCGATTAAATAATGCGCGATGTCTCGTTTTGATTAAATTTTCGTCCCGTCGCTGTATCAAGTTTTTTTAAATTCGTTCTAGAGTCGAGGAAATATCATCGCGTCGCGACAAAGAAAAGACCGGAGCTACTAAACTTACAAAATAAAGTTCCTAACAAATGGACATCGTTAGCTGGAATGCAAGCTTACATTATTAGCTTTGTTACGAACAAGGCTTGTTCGAGGAAACAAAAGCGCGACAATGACACAATAAAAGTAAAAGCGAGCAACTTAAGGTATTTAATAAAAATAATTACGCACTAGTTAATTTGAATACAATTCGGGCGGCGGCTTGGGGAATTCTTCAGGAAAACGGCGAGGGTGAGTCGACGAAGGACTCACTTACTTATTCAGTATCGGTGGAAAAATTACTATTTCTGTCTGAGTGGATTTTCGCCAGAGTAGAAACTCTGGGAAAACTTGTTTGATTTTCGCCGGTTAATTACCGATTATCTGTTTATTTCTCGTTTGCATCTCCAGTTGTACCTCGCAGTCCTCCCGTGTGAAGAGATGTTCTCAAGAAGACTCGAGCACACATAGCGAAATTTGTAGTCTGTTGATTTTGTATTAGTTCAGCGCTCCGTTAAAATGTCTTCAGGCTCTCGTTATGTAATGAAGTGCCGTGAATGAATA
This sequence comes from Tribolium castaneum, assembly GCF_031307605.1. Classification (NCBI taxonomy): domain Eukaryota; kingdom Metazoa; phylum Arthropoda; class Insecta; order Coleoptera; family Tenebrionidae; genus Tribolium; species Tribolium castaneum. Next base: position 4,752,994 of record NC_087402.1, on the reverse strand, counting down.
ATGCATTTAAAGTAACATCAAAAGATTTTTCCTGTAGTTCAGCTATAGGCTAATTATTCCATTAGCGATTCAAGATAATACGTAGAAAGAGTCGAGTTTAATCTATTTAAGCCTTTAAATCTGATTAAAATTTTTTGTTTCGATTACTAGCCGGCGCTGACAACATTAATGCACTCTAAAACGCATAAATTCATTAATTCGTTGTAAATTACAATCAAATTGTGTGACACGCTACAATTTATCGACATTTATCGTGTGAGCTAATGAAGACATAAACTCTAGATGTGATACCGAATGCAAGGCGAATTTCCCTCGGGAAACCGCTACATGTCTGAAAGTTAAGGTGTCTCTGTCGATCTGGGCCCTCACTACGACACAGGTGCTGTTAATATAAATGTACTGTGTCAGCACATCCTTCCCCTGTCACATACGCACACGACTAATGCCTTAATCCGGCTCATTTCATAAATTATGAACCAGGAAGAAAATCACAAAATTCGATCCCCTGCAAGATCAACACCTCGCGCTGTGTAATAACACGATTTTATTCAGTCCGACTTGATGAAAGGAAATTAAATTCGAAGCCGCCTAGCATTTAGGATTTCTCACGTAAAAGTATAAATAATAATTCGTTTAATTGAATTTGTTCGCAACGCTCGTAGGCGAGCGCCGTCGTCATATCAACGCTTCAATTTCCGCTTTTCGGCCATTTAAAAAATTAATTTCACATAAACGACAAGGCGAATGGAAGAATCTAAAGAAACACACTCTGTAATAAAAAGGAATGCAGATCATACTGTGATGAGCACGCTCTGGTGAATAATACACTTTTTCAAAAGTTTGGTTTAAATAACCGCGGTTTTGATTTACATTTTGCGGACTAAAAACGCGTGTAAATAAAATAATTATCAAATTATGTAAATTCCAGCATTGTGAGTAACTGTTTGCATAATTCTTGTTTGTTGTAAACCGCGTTGCAATATATATTTTGAAAATATTTGCGAACGTTTCAATAAAGCCTGTGCAAAACATTAGCATCAATCTGTGTTTTCGGATGGCCGTCGCTTCGACTCCCGTTGAGAAACGCTAATGGTGCATGTGGATCCTGTCACAAAAGATTTTTTCTTATGAAAATTTCTTCGAACGTGCTTCGAGGTATCAATGGGTTGTTCGCGTGCGAGAAACGTATCAAACCGCTCGTATTAATCCGAAAACATTGTTGCACATAATAAACATCTCTCCAATAAAAGTTTGGAGCGACCCTTTCATTAATTCACTAATCTCCATAAGGTTGGAGGTAAGACTCGGGTTGGCAATACAATGCCGGCTTCCGGAATGTGTCGCTTCCGGTTTTACCGCAGAATTTTAATCCAGATTGGGACAAAGGTGAAACCAACATAATTCCGGTGCATACGTTGCAACTTTTTCACCGCAGAATTTAATCCACGAAAGCTCATCGCCGACTACCAAATCAAGACGTAATTGCTGTTGTTGCCGAGTTGATATCACACAAATGCCTCATATTTTACTGCGGCTAATTGAATTCGCCTCATTCGAGACGGTTTATGATTTAAATGAGATTAAAATAACGTCTTCGTCGACAACTTCTCCTAGCGTGGATTGAATGATAATTGGAAACAATAGCCCAATTGAAAAATTGCAATCTCTGATTGAATTAGCCGCTCTCCTCGACGCTGTTTTATATTCTGCAAATAGAAGACTTGGCTCTGCTCATTCTAAATTAAAATTAAAATTTAAATCTCGTAAAATGAAACACTTTTTCGATTTTTGCTCCAACACTCAGAAGAGGCTTGGCATAGTTTGGCACAGATTTCTTGTTGAAAGTGAGTGAATTTGTAGTTGGTGTCTAAATGACAAATCATTGTGTGAAAAAGTGAAAGAAGGCCGTAGCCGGGAAAAAAGAGCTAGACAATGTAAGTAGCTGGTAGTAACAAGCCATAAATCATCCTTATCTTGAATTTTAAGGCCGACTTTGTGGAATAAAACGTCTTTGTACTTAGTATTTTTATTCCAAGTTGACACGCAGTTTTATTATTAGAAATGCGCTTTCCATACGCTCCCGATGGAGTAAAAAAATCGCACATATTTAAAACATCTCCATCGTGTTGTCAGTTCCTTTGTGTGCATTTCCAGATTCTTCACACGTGTTCGAACGTTTTCAGTTACAATTTTCCTTCGAATCTGCCCTCGTCTCTTCCTTTTTTCGCATCGTTCGAATTTCAACGATAAAACCACTCACGTAACCTTTTCCATAGGCGTGCGTCCGCAATTATCGAACCGTTTAGTTTTTTGACATGAATAAGCCGGGATCAAGTCGCGCCTAACAATCGCGAAAGCTCCAATAAAAAGTCAATTTTCGGCAGAGGAGAACCGCAGGGAAAAGTGTGCATATATCGTTGTCGCATTAGTGCGGGACCTACCATTGATTTCCCTGCTTTTAAAATAAGTTTCCAGCTTTCCCAGAGCCTATATTTTTCCAGCGAGGCTGCTTTAACCGGGATCTTTTAAACTACTTTGAATTGGTATATGGCTCGCTGAGTTCGCACAAATGGAAGAAATTTCGACCACTTTGCCATAAATGTGTGTTAATTTGAGGAATTGGACGGTTCTTTGTTTCGCTGTTTTGTGTCGTTTTTAAACGTTTCAATTTAAATATGTAAAGCGCTCATTAATATTCACATCACAAAATTCCCTTACGTAAAGCCGGGAAAAAAATCGAGGGGAATTAAAAATTGCAGCATCTGTTAAACCACGTTCTTGAATATTTCATTTTCTTAGAGTGGTGGCACTGCTTCGACTAAACAAAGGTACAGATGTAATCCAATTACATTGCCTTGCGAATATTAAAGTTTCAGCTCGAAATATATTATTACAGTTAGTGGTGGCGACGTTGCGATTTTGTTCGCCATTATTTATTTTAATTTAACGTCGGCACGTGTTTCCTTGATTAAAAAATACACCACTCAACACAGTGTAATAGATTTTAAGCAAACCGAAATAATGCAAGACAACGATCTGGCAAAACACGTCCGAGCCGAAAATCTAATCAAAGTTGCTAACATTTTTTCGTTCTCCGTCATCTTTTCTCACATTCGACATACGCCGCCATAAAATAAGTAGAAACCCTCGTCATAAATCCAACTCTTAAACACCGGCAACTACTATAAACTCTTCAACAACTTTCTAACAATATTTGCACTCGTCTTCCCGCACAAATTTTATTTGGTTTTTTCGTTTCAGGTCATAAACATTGTCCTGGCTACGATTCTGAGGGCGGCTCTGGAGAAAGAAGAGGAGCAATCCCAAACCTACAGAAAATAGTAATTAATTTGTGGTAAACGCAAGAAACAAGATAAATGTCCCTTGAAAGATTTTTCATTTTCCCGAAGTAAATATTTTCATGACACGAAATAAATTCATCCGCATTTTTCCTTGCGTTTACTTTTTCGTTAATTTTCTAATAATTTAATTGCTGTTTTTGTATTATTTGTATTACGTAGTTGTAGTGTGATCTAGTTATGAGTAATGACGTAATTATGTAAGGAGTGATGTTTGATGATATTTCACGTGGAAATATCACGAAATAGCTCTGTCATGTATAACAAAGGTAATAAATAATAGTGGTTTCGAGCCTATTTATTATGCGTTGCATTAGAACGTATCTTTGTCATAGCAAACGCATTTATAACACAAACTTAATAAAGTGAAGCACATTAGTCGAAATTTCGCAGCGTAAATCACATTAGAAGTGTAGTGAATGCGTATCTGGCAAAATTCGCATAAATATTGGCTGTTACATGCGGTTATGGGGCTTCGGAAGCGAATATAATCTACAGCGACAACCAAGGGTAGATCGCTTATATCTTGTACAGAGGGTCGTCGAGCAGGAGTGCTCATTTATATCCATGCCTTCAACTGCAGGCCCATGCTCGTATCAAACTTGATACAATTGTATTACAAGCATCGCTTTATAGCCCCTCGTTTTTTCCCTCGTCCAAGACTCCAAGTTTCATGCATGATCGAGATATAAATTAAAGTTGGTAATTATATCGTGGCCATAAATAATGAGGGTTGTTATAGTTGGAGGCAACAAGAAGCACAAGTGTTACCTCCTTTAATTGCACCCCTATTTATCCCAAACAAGTTACCAACTTACTCAACTCGGATACAATGGGTATCGACAGACACGTTACCAGCGGTTGCCTTATCGTCTTTTCGGTTTATTGATAAGGAAACACCCTGTTTATCACGTTGTATAGACGCGATTAATTTCGACCTCAATTAAGACTTGCTTGTGGCTCCCAATCGAGCGCCCGTTTTTGGCCCACGGAGAAAGAACAAAACGCCTAAGATAAGCGATGGAAATGGCAAAATCGAGTTTATGGGGTGAAAGTAAACACGACTAATTCGCGGTTTATGATACGATGCTTAGGGAATCAATAGACTGGATAAAGGCGTAGGCACGTCCATGATTTCTTTATTTATGAGGGAAAATGAACGTAAAAAATACAAAACACGAGTCAGCACAAGAATTTTGATTTGATTTTAAATACTAGGTCGCTGAATATGAATGAAAACTTTTAAGAAGAATATTTTTGGATTAAAATGGATTTGTGTCAGGGAGAGATCGCAGGAATCTACAAATCAATTGATTTAAAAGAAACCACTTTTCGATTAGTTAGTTTAAGAGTTTATAGCAGTTAACGAAAGGGTTTGAAGAGTTTGTCTGCGATTTAGAGCCTCCTGAAAGTCCCTAATCCGTCACTGTTCCTCACCTGACATTGCTAAATGATGGAAAAATCTGAGTGCTTTCCTCAAATCGAGTTTATTTGAGTGAAAAAACTGATTGTTCTGTAAAGCTCCTAAATAATAAATAAAATTCTGATTAAAAAGAAAAAAATGCATGTCTTGGTTCTGGATGATGAACTCCGACGTGAGCTATTTCCCAATTTGTGTGCGTAAATTGTGATGGTCCACGGTGGGCTTGCCGCTCAGGTAGTCTCGTCTCTCGCCTCGGGACACTTAAAAGCCAGAAGGGTCGCGAGAGATTGATGCGAAAAATTCTTTCTCGAAAGTGGATTCTTTTGCATAGAACTGGCTGAATCGGCCGTTAAAAAGCTCACTCCTTAAATATTTAGGGTTAATAATTCGGCGTCGGCCGCTTGTGTGTTTCACTAACTTCCCCTTTCTGATGAGATTCGGAGATTAGGAATAATTTCGCGCGGAAAAATTGGGGGACTTTATTGAATATATATCTCTCGAATTCAGGTCGTTAAGAGCGAAGATGCGGAAGGAGTTTTATTTCAGCATTACTCGGGATCTCAAGAGGCAAGAAGTGGTCGGTGTTATGTGTACTTATGTAAAATGGATTCTGCAAGAATCGCTTAGGTCGGGATTTTTCGAAATGTGCTCATAATCCGTCATATTATGCAGAGTGGAGAACGGTGGGAAAAGACCCGTCAACGTTTCTTCCCTTCTGTCTGTCATGCTCGACTTGTTACCTACGAAATTTAATCTCATATTTCGTATTTTACCCTGAAAATACATTATAAACCGCACTTTTGTCCGGAGAACACCGAACCGAACGTCGCGAGGCTTTACGAGCCATTCCTACATGAGAATAAAGCACATGCTACTTTTTATAACCGTCTTAAAAATTTGTGCGCCTTCAAATGCGGCTACTCCAAGAAAAGTCGACATGCTTTTAGCTTTTATTTACTCAATTTCTTCGCAATTTTTATAGCCAACACCAAATAGGATTTTCTATCTAGCTAACTTCTTATACAACAAATATATTGACCTATCACACGAGCCACTAACCAATACACATTCATCATCCCTTACCGCGCGCTGCGCTCCTTAAAAATTGCTATACTCACCAACTTTAATGGAAATTCTAACAACACATTACTTCCTATAATTAAAAATTACTATCATGGAAATTTTCACCAGCGAAACGTTAAGTACTAAAAAGAAATTATGATAAACGTCGATAACCTACCCGGAATTTTCCCTAAAGAATTAAACTTCCGACAGCTCAAAAACCGCAATGTCTATACACAAAAAAAGGTTAAAAATGAACAGAACCGTGATGTCGTTACGAAGCGAAAAATTTCAGAATTTCTATCTATAAAACACCATTTTGCCCTTTTTGGTCTATTACTCTGTCAGAGGAATAATTGAGACTGCCATGTGAGAGAATACATCAACGTTAAGTTGTTTAGCACAAAGCGAGCTCTCGATTCCATTTGAAATATTAAATTACAAGCAACTGGAAAGCCAACTCTCGGTCTATTTTTATAGATTCTCTATCAAATTTTAATCAAAGAACATTAACTACAATATCATTTAATTAAACATTACACTAATGGGTTTCTAGTTACTAAATAATGCTTTTAAATAATCTACAATTTCGTTACCGGTTGAATCAAAATATTTGATTAGTAATTCCCGAACGGTTTTTCTACCAACCTTCAAAATTTCCGTTAATTATTCACAAAGCAACCTTATAATTAAGTTAAGATTAATAAGTGATCGAATCGATTGATCCTGTTTTGCAATTTTTCCTAATCCCGATTCCGCCCAAGTCTAAAAATAAACCAGGGCTTATTTATTCAAAAGCGAGCTTTAGATAGATGCGCGAAATATTTTTAGCTCCACTTCCGTGCCGACCGGATACGTCAATTGAAAAGTGTTTTGTCTGTTTAATTTTTAATTCAAGCTATACGTATCCAAGATTATCAATTTTGCGATAACTCCATAGAGCTTTCGTCGAATAAAAGAGATTGTCGCTTTGATTAAAGAGTTCGGGGAGCTTTATTTGGATTCTCCAATCTTTGTAAAAATACATTTCAATCAGCCTGTGAACCGCTTCATCTGTAAACATGCATTATTAAAAAGCCGCCACATTAATTAGAATGAGCTTTTACTTTCATCCGATTGAATAATTGATTGATTGAGCTTTTTTCCGCTGAGAGGTGTGTTGCCTACATATCGCCCGAATCAATACGGGCGAAAGCTCCTCGCGAGAAATAATAATGAAGAGCCGTCGCGCCTCCACCTTCGCCCCCAACTTAAAAAAGACGCGAAATTCTATCTCGGGGGCTAAAAATTCCCGTCAATTGCTTTGCTGCGTAATATAAAATGTTTATCCTCGTCTATTTCCGACTCCGGAGGAATCCGGTGCGCATATTCCAGAGGGTCACGTGAGGCTTCGACGCAGTATGGCAGCCATCACACCAGTTGGGTTCTTGCGACTTAGTGCTTTCGAACTGTTGGCTGGGTGTGGACGTCCCCTCGTGCGTCTGCAATGCTCACACAACTGTTACGTGCAAGTGGTGCGAGGTGCAGTGACCCGGAGTGATGCTCCACTAGCCCCCAGAGTGCGAAAGACATGGGGCACAAGGCGATGGGGGCCATCGTGGCCCTCACCTGCGTCCTCTGCTACTACAACAGCTGCTACTGCGGGTTCGTCTTCGACGACATCAGTGCCATCAAAGACAACAGAGATCTGAGGCCGCATTCGCCGCTGCTTAACATTTTTTTCAACGACTTCTGGGGCACCCCCATGCACAAGGTGAACGCCGAACCCCGTTTCTCTCCGGCCTCTGCAAGACAATTGCCCCGAAACCCTATAACTCGAGGGCGCGTCTATAAATCTTCAAACTTCTTCATATCTGTTAGCTGGGGCCCAAACTGAATTCCGTTTAAAAGTGCCTTAAACACGCACAAGTCCAATGCTTTCTCTTTGTTGGGCTTGACTGATCTTCCACCAAAACTGGGGCATTCCGCTCCTAATTTAGACCCTCGATGAAATGTGTATTAATTTAAGACACCAATTGGGTCTCTACACATCAAAGGCACTATTTACGTAACTAGTTAGTAGCTCTGAATTCGCCAAAACTTCAAAAAATCTAAATTTAAATTAACAATTTTGCATCTCAATTGGGTCGTAAAATTTGTGATAAATTGCGTTGGATGGTCAAGGTTAATTCGCTCGCTATTCAAATTTTTTAAAACAGCATCGTGAAGTCAAATTGTTTGTTTCTGCGTTGCGCCGCTCAAAATTGACCTCTTAGGCACCCATAAGTCGTATTATCTCTTCACGCGTCCATAAATCTTCGAACCTCCTCCATATCAGTTTATCCACTTATCAGGTAGCGTTTGAAAACTGGAATTTCCATTTACAAGAGCCTTAGACACGCACAAAGCCTCTCTTTGTTTAGCTCGTTGCAAACTGGGTCATTCCGCGCTTAATTCAAACTTGGTTTTTTTCTGCGAGAACTTTGCAATTTGATTGTTTGTATGCATGGTGCGGTTGGAGCAATAATCTGCGTAGGGGCGCTGCCACAACACAACGTTGTGGCGTTGTCGGAGCCCTAAATATATTCATTAGGGAAGGGCGCATACAAATGTACACCCCCGATAAAATTCGCCGACTTTATTAGCTTGTATCTTCGTATCGTCTTGCGGGGAGTGTTCACCTTTGACCCTTTTACGACTCGGATTATTCGTTTATTAAGTATTCAGGAGGTTTATGGAGTCGGGATATGGATTTGGCTCAAAAATTCGGGCTTTGTGGATGTGGGGTTGAAAGAGTTTCACTTGTACAAATTACTCGCAATTAAATTTAGTCTCATCTCCAAACGAGGGTAATGGAGCGTCGAAAGAAATGTGCGATATATTACCTTCCATTGGACGAAAATTGTTGAAAATTAACAAAAAGAAAACGTCCCGAAAGCATTAAGCGCTAGTTGCCAGAATTACGGAATGGTGTAATTTAACAAATTGTTGGGGCAATTAAGACGCATAATAGGCGGCCATTTGTTGACACTGTTAATGACACTATTAAAAATTAAATTAATCAAAATTCCCTCTTTCCGGCACCAGTGACACCAAATCCGTGTCTCGCAGCACTTAAAGTGAATCAAAAATTAGTTCATAACGTTGCGAGGAGCACAATGTAGTCAAGAACGTGTGTCGACAATTAAAACGTTTGCATTTGCAATTAGACCATTTGCATGGAAATTGCAAATGAAAACTTCCCCTGAATAAATAAGCAGTAAAGTCCATACAGTTGAGAGGTGTTCAAAAAATAAATTGAGGTCTAACAGGGAATGGCTTTTCCATACACTTGTTCCTATTTCTTGTTTGGCTAAACTTTTCGCCGAAACATTTAGATACGTGTTCAAAAATGTTTCACTATTGTGTACGCCTGGAGTTAGGAAGGATAATGCAGCATCCAATTAAAACTTTGCTGCTGCGGCGATATTATTCCAGAAAGCTCGCCGGTTTATCAATAGTCATTAATAAGCAACTCGAATTATATTTATCAGACTGTAAATTCCAGCAAATTATTTTTCACAACTTTCGTGACAAGAATTGAGACTTGTTTCAGCTCTCTCTCCGCACGCTTCACCCCAAAAAACCACCAAACAATATGCAAAAATATGTACAAAAGCCAAAAAAACTAAAGGTTTTTATTATGCCAAACAATCCTAGCTTTCCCGAAGCACAAAAAATTGATTGTTATTTAATTACAATTTTTCAAATTCATGAAACCAAACCCAAAAACATAACAAATAACAATTTCCATCGTTTCCAAACTTTTTCGACCGTTTCAAAGCTTCTCTCTAGGCTTGAAAATAGTAAATTTCCAATAATTTTTCATCAAGTTTTGACCCAAAATACGCTAAGTGCGATTCCGAAACTTCCGAATCAGCTTCCAAAAAGTGTTACAGATACGAATATGAGAAGTTGAAAATTCTTCATAAATCTAAAGGACCGAATTACAAAAATCGGGTCAAAATGCCAGTTTAAATTATCGGCATATTTTTTGTAGAAGTCTGCAAAAGCCGTAAAAAGCTCGGAACTTGTTGATGTTGATATTCGCTTAATTTATAAGTCTCTGCTTAACGATTTGCGCAAAATTGGGTGACTGTTGGACGCAATTAAAAGCAGCAATAGACCTATGAGCAATAAGTCCAAAATCCGGAAAGTTTGATCAAAACAAAATGAGAAACTTATCTTGTCCACTTTATGTCTTTTTTATAGATCCTTATTCGAGAGTTACCCGATCGCAGTACAGTTGCGGTAAAAACACTTCCTCGTTTTTTAATTTGAATACAGCTTCCTAAAATGTTCCGGTTAGTTGTTTCATTTATACAAAACTTGCAAACTTGGCAAAAGTTGTCAGTTAAAACTTTTCAGACTGGGAGATAATAAAAACAAAAATTTGAATTTATGAAACACATTTTTAATCCTCATCTATGTGGACGCATTGTCTTTGACGGTACCTCCAACCAGCATCTCGTGCATATTAAAAGTCGCGATGATTAGTCAGCTATAACTTGTAATTAAGTCTTTGATAAAGTTCGGCTCTTTGTTTCGTACACGTGCGGAAGTAATTTTATTTATTCTTAAAAAGTTTGTCAAGGTGGAGTTTGACGTAAACAAGGCAGATTCGTGTTTACCCTTTGAATAATGACAAGGGTTTAAATCCCACTGGGCCACAGTTTAAACTAGTCCATCACGAATCAAAAATCCCTCGGATAATTAAGGGATTTATCTCTGGCAAAATGGTACGTCGAGCTTCGGGATAAGACAGCAACATAAACAAGTTTTAAATTGGAAATTTAAAGAAGCCGACATGTCGTTCTTGAGTTCAGCTCCGACACAAACGACCTAATTGAAATCTAGACGATACAATAGATCGCGCTCTAATTTAATTCACCGGTGAAGTGACGATGGCTCCTCACTCGCATAATCAAATTAATTGTAAAGGAAACCCGGCAAGATTTCCAACAGAACAATTCAAACTTTTGCAAAAGTCGAAATTCACTCGGGGCGATTTTCATTTTCCCATTCAAAATACATAATTGGATTTTGTACTTGCGGGGTGATTACAAGGGAGTTCATTCAATAAACCTGGACATACAATTACTTAGTTCTTTCGTGTTCGACTCCAAGTAAATTATACACCACTATCTACGTTACGTGTGAATACAATATCGCTTTAATTATTGTCATTTGGACTTTTAATAATTGACGATAATCTGTTTGCCGACCACCAACTAGAGTTTATTATTTTAGAGCTGAAACAACACTGGTGCATTGTGTGCCTGCTTTAATGTAAAATTGATCGTCCTTTTATCGATTTATCATTAAACAGAACGAAAAATTCCAATTTCCTCCACATGACAATTTTGAATTTTCTTGATCACGAACCTGTTGATTGGTTGTTTATTTTCCTACAAAAAAATTATTCCGCCTCACTGGCCGTTGTGTTAATTTACAACAAACAAACCGACTGTGAATTAATTTTATTGACATTTGGGGGCAAAAATCAGGTGAAATATGGGGGAGTCAAGTGTTGATAATTATTATTTGTTCGTTTAATTGAATTAATCGAGCCACCGGTTCTGGGATTTTTCGGGGGGATTTAATTGATTATTAAGCCTTAGGTCACGAGTATCGATTCGGATGTGTTTAATGTTTGACAAAAATAGTGCACACATCATTTTTTCCGTCAGCGAACGACCGAATTGTTTGATTTTTTCAAGAGACGAGAACATTAAAATCAGCTTGACTAGGTGCTGGGTTGAATTAGTGTCTTTGTCGCAGTTGCAACCGAGCAAAATTTTTCTTTTCTTGTCGAAATTCGTTTTTATTTGTGCGACATAAAGTAAAAGGACATCGTTTTCTTTCAGTCCAAATTACTTTGATGTCGGTGGTTTATTTTTAGCTTTCTTTCTCGGTGCACATCAAAGTGAAATCGGACATGCATTTAAAGCGAGAATTTGGTAGGACTATGTGCATTTGTCGAAACAGAAAAAGATTAATTTTCTCTCGGCGAGGGTTGAAAGTGGAGCTTTTAAGTAATTCATACCTTGACTTTCGTCAAATAACTAATGGATCTTCTATAACGCGAACGACAGCGTAAAACACAACTAAGAATCAACATTTTTCCACCGTTAGCGTTTTACGTCGCACTTTTGCCCCATTAAATATGAACGAACGGTGAATTTTCAGCGATTTACGTGCGACACGTCTCACATTTTACCTAAATGCACTTTTCTGTTGTTTCAGGAGCAGAGCCATAAGTCGTACAGGCCCTTGTGTGTTTTGACTTTCCGATGGAACTATTTGCTTTGGCAGCTGGAGCCCATGGGGTATCATCTCGTGAATATGCTCCTCCATTCCGTCGTTTGCCTCATGTACTTCAGGTACATAATATCGAATTATCAACGTCGAGAACGTCGACTAATCTTCTTTTAGCATGCGATAGCGCGGTTAAAATAACTTTAACGTGCCGTTCGGACCGCACTCGGAACGGTATCGACGCCCAAAACCAAATTTACACAACATTTCATCTCTTTATTGTCTCTGGGCCTTTTACAAACAATTAATCGACGAGTTCTCTTCATTATATAAATTCGCTTCCGCTTGGCCACACCGCGTTAGCAATATTTCCACGATTGCAACTTTCGCCATTTTTCGATTGCCCAATCAGCAGATTTTTCACAGACAAATGAACGAAATAAGCTTTGATCGCCTACGAACAATTAAAATCGTTCGGCATACAAACGAAATTCAACGCTCGTGGCCTAACTGTTTCACAGAAAGTAAAATTCACAATGAACTACTTTTTCGTGATTTGTGCCATTTAGTTTGTGATTTTTACATCAACAAAATATTTTTAACTCAATTATTTACGTGTAAATATTTATGATTATCGACGTATCTCATACATTGACCCACTTTATTTTTTTCTCGTAAGCTGCCCATCAGCGACAAGCAACAACCCTTGATTTTATTTAAACTAGTTTTACGATTTCACTGAAGCAAAAAGTCCTCCCACGACTTGGGAACGATTTATATTCCGGATTTTTGACATGGTGTAGTGTTAAATATTACTATGTCTTTGTACCAGAAAATTTGCTACAATTTTTTCAACTGTGCAAATAAAATGAAACAAATCTGATCTTAAGTTTAGCTGTATGAGTTCCCTAAGTAGATATGAATAATATGTATATCCGAGTTATGAGCTTTTTTCAGTTTATTAAGGAACATTTACTTTATGAAAAAGCGTAAATCTTCTTTTTGGTTGTTTAATTTATACACCTGTGCTATAACTTATAACGAAATACCATCACTTTATAGTGTTAAATTGGGATGTAAATAGCTTTTTCCCTTGTTTTCCCTTGTTTTAATGAAATAAATCCTTTGTGTTCTGATTTAGTTTTATGGAACAAAGATAAATATACCTAGTTATTTAATTAATTTTATAAGTACCCTGCGAGTGGAAATGATAAAATGTGTTTTCTAAAAGACGAAAATTTTTTAAGAGAGTAGGTTGAAAAGTTCGCTTATTTTTATTTTGATTAAAAATCGATACCTACAATTGTTGATATAAAAATAATAAGCAATAATCCACAATTGCACTGCTCAGAATACTGCCAACTTTGTCTTAACAGTTTTTCTAAAATTTTATCTATAGAACCCGTTATAATAATTTAAACCTTTTACTGTCTTTATTGCTATGAATATACCGGTGAAGTTTGAGAGACAGATGGACCCTGGATATTTTGGGTGGTCCTTTAGTAGTTATATCTATTAGGAAACAAAATATTTAGGAACTTCGACTCCTGATACCCTTTATTTGAATAATACATAGTGAGGGAACAAATAGCAACGAGCGGTACAATGTAATTAATCTGAGGATTAAGTCTAAACCATTGATTTGTCTAAACACATTAGAATTTTTCTTCGTTGTTTGGACTTAATTGTTCTTGCTGGTGGAAATGCACAATTTAACTTTTCAGCAGCGTCGAGACATTAGAGCACGGAATCATTTATACTGATTGAGATTCCCAACACAGAGACAAACGTGCGAAGAGAATTTACGATTACCAATGGCGACATGTGTGAGTCCTGTGAAACAGTTCGAAAATCTTTTTTGCTTTTTCACGATTTTCTAGAAATGAAACTAAAATTTCGAATTGCTGTAGTCGCGATTTCAATTTATGGAAAAACTCTCCAACGGCGAGTATTTCAGACTAGAGCCCGAGTCGCATTTATTTTTAATTTCCCGAAAACGGGCCCTAAATCCTGCGGTATCAAGTCCAGGCATCGCTTTCCCGTATATTGATGGCAGTCTGGGAGCAATTCGCGGCCACGACTCGATTTTTGGCTCGATTCTTTTTTCCCCGTGTTGTAAACGCCCAAATAAATTCTCTCACTCCGCCATGAATTAACAATCCTTATAGTTGATAAGTGAACGATTCTCGTTTATATCGATCTCGTGAAAAATTCACTCTTTATATACACGTGACTCCAGGTAACGACGTCTGATAAGTGAACGATATGGTAAAAGAGATCTCGTCCATTACAAGCGCGCTCGTTATTTTCTCACGTTATCAATGGCTTTATAATAAAGTTGCCAAGCGGGGCTATTGTTGCACTGGAAGTTAATTTGTGAAAATTCCAGGATGTGCTCCATGTTTCTACCGGAGCTGTCAAGTTTCGTCGCGGCCATGTTGTTCGCCGTTCATCCCATCCACACGGAGGCGGTAAGGACGGTTTTAAATTAAAATCACTCAGGTTTCACCTGCCGGGGGCCGACTATGAAATTAATACGGAATTCGTCTTAAACAAATTACACCGGTTGGCCCGGCTAGCATTTCCGCCATCAACACCCAAGACTTGAGCTCATTTTTGGTGAATTTCCAGGTGACGGGTGTCGTCGGAAGGGCCGAGACGCTCTCGTCGGTCTTCTTTCTGGCCGCTTTTATGCTCTATGCCAAAGCGTCCAAAAGCAAAAAATCCACAGGTAATTTTTATCTTGCCGTCCAGTTTTACACTCGAAATCGTTCATAAAGAACATAAAGGATACTGGAGAAGGTTTTGTTTAACATTACCTATAAAGCTTTGTCCTGATGGATCCTGGATATAACTTTTATATTATACGGGAATGTTATTTGTTCGCGAAATACGCATCTGCTGCAATATGTCCGAATCCTTTTGTCCCCGCCTAATTATAAACTACTTCAAAAGAAACAGCAGAAAAGTACTTTTTTTAAATTGAATTTACACAAACGAACTTTAATTAATGCTTCAACATTTCATTATGAACTTGTAGAATCAATTCCTGGCAATAATTGTATTGGAAATGTTAATTAACAATCACAAAAAACGAGAAAAACTGAAATGCGAGATGCAATCGAACGCGAACATTTCCATATTCACTGAATTTTATTTTAATATGTTTATTAAACATTTCAGAATTAAAACTGTTTAGTTATTACAATATTAATTAAAATTACGTTCATTATTACTATTAATCACCGCTTCACTCATTTAAAAAATCACAATCACGCTATCAACTCCTCAAAGTTTAAGTCCACATGATCGAAATGACGCTTTTAATTCTCTCTTTAACTTGTCTAATTAGTCGTAGTAAAATGTAAGGTGGTCGTTTAGACTTCGAAATGATCAGTTTTAAACACTAATTTAGTTCAAGCGTCTCCACTTTAACGTTCAAATTGCCTGATTTAAAGTACTTTATATTTTCAAGGAATAAAGCGGAATTATACTTTTATTGCAACTACCGAAACGAAAATGAATCAAATGAAGAATTCGAGGTGCTGACTGTACTCCGAAGTGCCGCAGAATCTTAATTGGTGTTTTCCAATTATCAAATCAAAATTTTGATATTCCATAGAAGTTTTTCAAACAAAATACAAAAACTATTAAAAAGAAAAATTTGTGTAAAAGTCCAGCCTTGCGGCCTAAGTGACATGAAATACCGGTGAAGTTTTACACACCTAATGTCGAAATTGGGGTAATTTTTCACAAATATTGACCAGCGTTACATAAATCTCCCAAATTAAATTTTCTATGAACGTAAAGAGCTGTTTTTTAACTTTTTTGACATAATAGTCTCCAGCATAAATTATTCATGACTTTTTAAACTTATAATCTGAATAAAATATTAGCACTTTAAAGTCTGATTTAGCTCTGCTTAGTGACGCATTCTGTTCTATTGGCTTTAATTTGATCCGCTCGCATATTTTCGAATGCGAGTCTAATTTTCGCAAACCCCACGTTTCCACTTAATTACAAACAATTGTCTATAACATAATTACGGATAAAAAGAATCCTTCCACATGCATATCACTAATTAGCTCGTATCCAGGCTGGAAATACCTATCATTTTCCATGCTGTCGATCGCAACGGCGATGCTGTGCAAAGAGCAGGGAATCACAGTCGCTGGCGTATGTGCCGCTTATGAAATATTCGTGACCCAGAAGGTAAATAAAACATTAGCGCTTCCGAACGGCATTGTTTACGAGCGTTTCAGGTGCGTCTTCCAGAGATAAAACACGTCGTAAAGGCGGCCATCACGGCCAAGTCCTCCTACCACCTGCCTTGGTCGAGCGAGGCCACCAAGAGGCTCCTGGTGCTTTCGGCGACCACTATGTGTCTTTTGCTGGCCAGGCTCCAGATCATGGGCTCCCAGCTGCCGGTCTTCACCAGGTTTGATAACCCGGCCTCGGTGGCACCAACGCCGGCCAGACAACTCACCTACCACTACCTGATAAGTGTCAATCTTTGGCTGCTTCTGTTCCCCTGCAATCTGTGCTGCGACTGGACCATGGGCACCATCCCCTTGGTCGAAACCTTCGCAGATGGACGGAATCTGGCCACTATTGCCGCCTACACCTTCTTCACGGCGCTGCTGGTGACCGCCTACACGACGGAAAACCGCCAACAGCGCACCGTCATACTTATGGTGAGTTTGAATAATAACTTAAAAAAATACTTTTAACCGAATATTTTGGAAAAAAAATGTTAATTGTTTGTTACGTTTGTTACGAAGTTACGTATGTGTGCAAGATTTCAGTTCGTTCGGATCACTGGAGCCCTCGCAAAATATTAAACGGATAACAAAGCCAGTTAAAAAGAAATTGTTTTTAGTTATTTTTCAAATGAGTACAGTAAAAATGTTTCTGTTGCGAACCGCTCGAGCCCCCTATGTGTGTGTAGAAAAAGAAAATAGATTCGCGGTAAGTCTATTGAAAGCTGGCGGTTCGGTAAAAACGTGAATAATTTGAGGCTTTTGTTGAGTGAATTATTGGACGCTTGATGGGCTGTGTTACAAATAGGGGTGTCCTCTATGCAAATTATGAGGTAAATCAATGACGGCTCTAAATGAGGCACAGTCATGCTAATTTAGCTGATGATAGTCAGGAGACCGAATACGCTTTGAATAAGTAACTCGGACTTATTTATACACAAATGAAACGGAAATGTAAGGATTATCTATTAATCAAAAGGAACGAAAATGAAAGTCCACGACCGGTTCGATTTTTTATGAGAGAAGCACGGCTCGAATACCCGTAATTTTCACAATTGACACGAAAATATGCCATTCCGATACGTTCAATCCCTTTGCATTTAAAATTCAGTTGAAAACTCCGAAAATGTGAAAATTTAAATTTGTATTGTCTCGCAGCTACGAGCGAAAACACCGAAATTGGGTTATTTGGATGGTAAGAACCGACTGAAAGTTTCGGAAGAGTGAGAGGCACCGAGTTGTAATATATTTTGTATTTTTTCGTTTCAACAACCCCATTTATAACAGTAATAAGTCAATAATGCGAGAATAGTGCCCGACCCTTTAACATAAACAAAACGTTTGAAAGCACGAGTTTATCTAACCCTCTTCAAAGCGAAACAACCCCAAAACGGACTTTCTTGACCTTATTTGACCTCACCTGACCCATATATCCATTACAAACATGAAATTACTAATCTGACATATACGTATCTGAGCTCTTAACTCGGCTTCCGTCCGACTAAAAATATCCAACTTGGCAGGAAGTCGAAAAATGACTTGGTCTAAGTGTAAAAACCGTCGAAATTCCGTTCCACTCCTCGCCGAGATATGGGAAATTTGCAATTTTACATCGGCTGCTCTAGCAAAATCGATAAAATTCCGCTTCGTATGACTGGAGTTACTTATTTTAAATAAATAAAAGAATGAGAAGTTTTAAATTGAAATTTAGTGCCGCAGTGGATGCTTTTTTAATGGAATTAGGGTCGCGCTGTTTGAAATATTTTTGAGGAAATAAGGAAAAAATGGGAATTGGGTGTTGCAAGAGCGTCTTTAAATTTAATGTTAACGATTTTACTTCTTGACCCAATTCCGGGGACAGAGTTACAAATGCGCCATTATTCCAAAGAATTCGGCTTAATTGATCTCAGTTAATAGACCCAAGACAGGATTTTTAATCACACGGTCACGAAAAATAAGCGCAGGAGATTGTTTAAAACTTTACCATGATAGAAATTTAATTACGTCTCTAGAATATTTTTGGTACATAATACTTTACATTCAAGAAATTTTGAAGCTTATTTTAACATAACTGCTCAAACATTGAGAAACAATGTACTTTTTAAAGATCCTAGTTAGTAGTGAATGACACGTAGTGAGAAAGTTTCATTACATGTTTTTGAAAAAATCCCTTTTAATAATAATTAATGCGTGTGGTTCCGGCAATACCGAATCTACAAAGAGGTTTGCGTCAAAGGAAGTGGGTTCGTTGGTTGAAACATTTTTGCGGCAATAAGAAAAAAGAGTATCATTTGAAGCGCGTCTTTAAATTTAATGTTAACGACTTCACTTCTTGACCCAATTCCTCGGAAATAGAAGTTTCAAATGCGCCATTATTCCAAAGAATTCGCTTTAATTGTTTCAAATCCAATTATCCGCGAAGTTCATGCCGGCCTAAACCATATCAAAGAACATCTCCGACCGGTCAATAAATTAAACCCCGTCTTTCCTTGTTGACATTTAACGCAAACCGTTGACATTTTCTCCTCCCATCAAACTTTTATAATTATCGAAATGTATCTGTTGTTTCCAGAGCTTGGCTTTAATGGCCCTCCCCTTCATGCCTGCATCCAACCTCTTTTTCCCCGTCGGCTTTGTAATCGCCGAACGAGTGTTATACATGCCTTCGATGGGGTTCTGCATGCTGGTGGCCTACGGATGGACCGTCCTCGCCGAGAAAAAGGGCAAAAAGCTCGCCTTTTTTCTCCTAAGCATCCTGGTTGTGACCCACGGTACAAAAACGTACCTCCGGAACTGGGACTGGGAGGACGAGTACTCCATTTTCATGTCGGGGTTGCGAGTCAATCAGAAAAACGCCAAGCTTTTTAATAACGTGGGGCACGCCCTCGAGAGCCAAGGCAAGTACGAGGAGGCGTTAAAGTTCTTCAAAACGGCGGTGAGTGTCCAGGAGGACGACGTCGGAGCGCATATTAACGTCGGGAGGACTTACAATCATCTCAAGATGTTCAAAGAGGCTGAAGAGGCCTACCTGCGGGCCAAGTCGCTCTTGCCCAAAGCCAAGCCTGGAGAGAGTTACCAGGCGAGGATTGCGCCTAATCATCTCAACGTTTTCCTCAACCTGGCGAATTTAATTTCGAAGAATTCGACGAGACTGGAAGAGGCCGATATGCTCTACCGGCAGGCCATCAGTATGAGGGCTGATTACACTCAAGCTTATATTAATCGAGGCGATATTCTTATCAAGTTGAACAGGACGAAGGAGGCGCAAGAGGTCTACGAGAGGGCCCTGCTCTACGACAGCAACAACCCTGATATTTACTACAACGTGAGTCCATTTTTCAGTTAGTTAAGAAAAAAATTAAACAAGTTATGCGTTCCGGAAAAACCGGCTAGAAAGAGTAAATACTTTCATACATACTTTCGTTTTACTGTACGTTTGAAAAGCCGAAATGTTTAGATTTAAGCCATTATCAATCAATTTCCTAATACACAGGCTGATAATGATTATTAACAATTTCAACACGCTTTATTCCATCGTATAGAGCACATCAAAATCCATCAGATAAGATGGGTTTTAGCTGTTTTTTTACTATATTGGCCATTTAATGTGTTGACAAATTTTTCATTTCTTTTATTTTCTCAATTATGGTAAGTAAAGCAAGTTGAAAAAGTGGAACTATTTTAATTTTATCTTATGTAGAATGACTCGGGGAATCAATTGGCGTCAAGAAAATCGCCAAATTCCTAATAGTTTTTTAGTTATGAATTTTTTGAAGAAAGTATTAGCAATTTTTTATTTTTTTTATTTTCCCAATTACGGCAAAACTATTCGAAAAAGCGGAACTGTTTGGACTCTGTCGTATATAAAATGATCCGGGGAAGCTATTGGTGTCGAGAAAATTGCCAAATTCCCAATAGTTTTTTTAGTTATGATTTTTTTTTAATTTTACCCATTTTTGCATTAATGAGCAATTTGCGAGAAAACTATCAGTTGAAGAACAATGATTTTTTTTTGTAAAAGATAGATAATTAAATGAGATTTTCAAAACTAATAAGCTTCATAGAATTATCTCTAACAGCATGATAAATGTTCCTTGTACCGAAAATCCGCAAAAATTTCAACGAAAAATTGAATATTTATGGCGAAACTATAAGACCTAGAGCAAAACGGTTTATTCCATCGTAAAGAGCAGATCAAAATTTATAAAACAGATTGGGTTTTAGGTTTTTTTTTCTCAAAATTTTTATTTTTTTGGAGAAAGTGGAGTATTAACAAATTTTTTATTTTCTTATTTTTCTAATTACGCCAAAACTATTCGAAAACATTGAACTGTTTTGACCCTGTCTTATGTAAAATGATCCGGGGAATCGATTCACGTCGAGAAAATTGCCAAATTCCCAACAGTTTTTTAGTTATGAATTTTTTTAAATTTCACCTGTTTTTGTTTTTATGAGCAGTTTGCGAGAAAACTATTAGTCGGAGAACGATGATTTTTTTGAAAAAAATAGATAATCGAAAAAGCTTTAAAAAATAATATGCTTCATTGAAATATCTCTAATAGTTCCGGAGTTATTGTATGATAAATGTTTCGGGTACCGAAAGTCCACAAAAATCTCCACGAAAAATGGAACAATTACGGCGAAACTATAAGACTTAGAGCAAAACGGTTTATTCTATCGTAAAGAGCAGATCAAAATCTATATGATAGAATGGGTTTTAGGAATTTTTTTCTCAAAATTTTCAATTTTTGGGTGTGAAAGTACTAACAATTTTTTTATTTTTTTTATTTTCTCAATTACGGCAAAACTATTCCAAAAAGTGGAACTATTTTGACTCTGTCTTATGTAAAATGATCCGGGAAATCGACTGACGTCAAGAAATTTGCCAAATTCCTAATAGTTTTTTAGTTATGAATTTTTTTAAATTTCAGCTATTTTTGCTTTTATGAGCAATTTGCGAGAAAACTATTAGTCGGAGAACGATGATTTCTTTTGAAAAAGATAGATAATTAAAAGAGCTTTTCAAAAATAATAAGTTTCATGGAATTATCTCTAATAGTTCCGGACTTATTGCATGATAAATGTTTCGGATACCGAAAATCTACAAAAATCTCGACGAAAAATGGAATAATTACGACGAAACTATAAGACTTAGAGCAAAACGGTTTATTCCATCGTAAAGAGCAGATCAAAATCTATGAAATAGAATGGGTTTTAGGAAATTTTTTCCCAAAATTTTGAATTTTTTTGAGAAAGTATTAACAAATTTTTTATTTTTTTTATTTTCCCAATTACGGCAAAACTATTCAAAAAAGTAGAACTATTTTGACTCTGTCTTACGTAAATTGATCTGGGGAATCGATTGGCGTCGAGAAACTTGCCAAATTCCCAATCATTTTTAAGTAATGATTTTTTTATTTTTATAATTTTAACATATTATATGAGCAATTTTCTCAAAAGATATTAGTTGTAGGGCAATAATCTTTCTTGAAAAAGATAGATAATAAAAAGAAGAGCTTTCCAACTTAGTGAGGTTGTGTATAAAAGTCCCGGAGCTATTGCCCAATGACTGTTTGAGGTAATGAAAATCGATCAAAATCAGAAAAATTAAATTCCTTATATTACGTAAAATGAGCTGTAGAGTTCACTGGAACAAACAATTACTCTTTTATTTTTTGAATTACGAATAGAGTTAAAGAAAAATAATCCCAAATCTTTAACATAACAAGTCTTGGATGTGTTTTTAGGATATTTAAAAAATAAATTATGATAATTTAATCATTTTTGTCGTTTAATCCTTTGCAGCTCGGCGTGGTGTTCCTGGAGCAGGGCAAGGCGTCCCAAGCCCTCGCTTACCTGGACAAAGCTTTAGAATTCGATCCGGAGCACGAGCAGGCTCTTTTGAATTCAGCGATCCTCCTTCAAGAATTCAACCGGCCCGAATTGCGTAAAATCGCCCGCGAACGTCTATTGAAACTTCTAGACAAAGACAGCAACAACGAGCGGGTCCATTTCAATCTCGGAATGCTCGCAATGGACGAGAAAAATATCGAGGAAGCCGAACATTGGTTCCGGCGGGCTGTCCATTTAAAAGCCGATTTCAGGAGTTCGCTCTTCAATTTAGCTTTGTTACTGGCCGACGATCAGCGGCCCCTGGAAGCCGCCCCGTTCCTCAACCAGCTCGTCAAGTATCATCCCGATCACGTGAAAGGACTCATCCTCCTGGGGGACATTTATATCAATAACATCAAGGACTTGGACGCGGCCGAAAATGTAACTTTGCCGCGCTCAAGTTTGCCAATTCTCAAAATTCTTTTACAGTGCTATCGCAGGATTCTCGAGCTCGACCCGGAGAACATCCAGGGTTTGCACAACTTGTGCGTGGTTCACGTGGAGCGAGGGAAGCTTCTAGAGGCGCAAGCGTGTCTGGAGAAGGCGCACCAACTGGCTCCTGGGGAGGATTACGTCTTGAAACATCTCCAAATCGTCAAGAATCGCATCGCGAAAATGAAACTTAATCCAGACGAAGTCGAGACGGAGAAAAGCCGGAGTCAGGTTGTTTCAAATAAAAGTATAGACGAGAGTGATCGGAAGACGCGGCCCGTGGTCACGGGAGACTCCGAGGAGCAGAGGTATAGCAGTAGAGTGGTAAACACTGAACCCATGTTTGTGAAAAATGTTGACAATATTGACTATGTTGATGAAGATTTGGGAGAGGTGGAGTTCGAGGAAGGGATGGAGCAAAATGTTAGTAATAAGTGGAGGCATGGTAAGGTCGGTACTGACAATGATGACCCGTCTTCAGGCATGTCTTAGCATTAAAAGAGTATTTTCGAATCAAATTAATGTAATTTTAATGAGCCCCCGTAAGGGGTTTTACTCTATCTAAGGACTTTTTTATACGAGCCATTAGATGTAGTGTCCATTCTGTGATACTCAGAATAATCGTTTTTGAATCTATTTTTGATCTGGTTTTGTTCGATCTAAGACCTATGCAGATGTGACTTAATGTATACAAGATTTTCGCACTTGTTTTTTGTGATTTTTCATTGTGATTCATTTTGTGATTAGCTTTATGTATCGAGGTGTTTTGTCGCTTGTTTTGCTTAAATCAAATGTTACTTAATGTGATTATTTGATTCCTGTCGATTGTTTGTCGGTAAGTGGCATATCTGTAATATGTTAAATTAGTAAATATTGCTACTAATATAATCAATAAAAATAAATGTATTGATGTAAGGCTTGTTAGCCGCTAGTTTTAGACGACATCCACGTGGCCAAATATTCAGTAGAAATCCTTAGCACTTCTCAATCATTTGTCTATTTTTTCGGGTGAAAAAATTGTTATTTTTGCTATCGTGGATCTTAATTTATTTCGTATTTTGTAAAGGTGCCTTGGAATCGTTAATTAAGGCAAATGATTTTGTAATATAGTATAATAAATATTTTTCTATGTTGTCAAACTGTTCATAGATTATAAACATAAGTCTATATTGTGTAAAACTAATGTGAGAGGTATATTTATCCTATGACTGATAAGTTTTCGTGTATTTTCTTTCGAAATTTTCTAAAAGTTGTTACCCTAATATACACTTTTTTAATAAAACCAGTTGTGGTATAAGCAAGCCCGTGCCTTATTCACCCCCTTCCAATTAAAGCCGCTACGTGGACGCGATTTATTAAGTGATTTATTTTTTCACTGATTTGCAAATTGCTTCCATTGATCGCATATTAACGCTTCGACAAATCTCTCACAGTACACAATTATGTTTATTATTAAATGAAAAACTTTGGAGCGACCGATTAAAAAGTTAGCAACTTTATTAATTCAGCACAAGTCGGCAAATTTCTCGCGAATGTTTTTACATTTCATTAAATTTTTTCTACTCGAGGAAAAGCCAGGAGAAAATTAAAATGTTCATCTCCTAGTTAAGAACCCCTAATGCTTTAATTAATGGAAATTCGGGTCGTTAGCAACGTTGCGGTCACGAAATAAATCTAACAGGTAAACAAATTACAATGTTAAAAGCCAATTTGGTTCTCATATTGCTTTAATTGCGGGGATTAATCATTTCAAGGCTTTTTGTCAAAACATTTAATTGGAAACAAACTAAATTCGGGTGTTGCTGACAGCAAGGAACTACAATTTTCATTAAACTAGACTTGTACGATACATACATTTAATTTAATTTAATGCAACTACAGGAATTGTTCTCAACTAACTTCCGGATTCGTCGAACTTTGCAATTCAAAGTTTAATTAATTTTTCACACCTCTAACAGCTCCCTCAACAACTGATTTCAATTGTAACATTTTACAGTTCTAGTTGATTGTTGGGGCATATCTACACAGTTTTCAATATCAAACTCAATTTAGGTGATTAGTTTTCGTAATAGTGTGAAGAAAAATTTTTAAATATTTCCGCATCTCAAATTTCTAAAGTAAAAATTTGCTTACTCGACTGTGAAAACGCTGATTGCAGATTGTATGCAGCGTCGCCCTGAAACTATTGATTTTTTTACGGACGCCATCTCACGACTGGACCCCTAGTTATTTTCCAACCCTTCTTAAAGCACGCTTCGCTTTGCGGAAAACTGTTCCGGGGAATCACTCAGTGTTTCCGAAAATTTCAGATGTCTCTACCCGGCTATCACCCCAATTACATAAATCCCTGATTAGGGCATTATTAATTATAATTATCCCATTTGGCGATAAAATTAATGGACAGAGCTGGAACCGGTTGAGTTATGTCCAATTTGTCTCCGTCATTCGCAAGCTGTTAAAAAATAACACCCCAATAATGTTTCTAATTTTTTCGTAATCATAGCGTCGCAATTTTGGTTCACGCTCCAATTATGATTTGCGTGGGCTGAAAAAACGAACATAAAAGTTATATCATTAAAATATTGCGCTTTTTGCTTTCATACCCCAAACCAATTTGCAATTCATAAACGAAAAAGTCATTTTATGTTCGAGTAGCTCATTCCGTCATAATTTACCTGAGTCTTTTTTGTGTGTGGATAAAGCTGTTGCGGTAATAAAGCTGATAATATTCGTATTTAAATCAGGGGACATTAGCCCGGCGCATCCACCATTTTACGGCAGTAAAATCAAGGATAACGCGTCGAAAAGGCCCGAATTTGATAAGTAATCGGGTCAAACACCCCGGATATGAGTCTGGCCGAGGGCCAGAATGCCGGAATTATGTCATTTCGCATCGATAAAAGGGGCGGCCTTTAATTATGCTTTTTTCTAGTCCGGCAGATGCTTTGAGATTGTTCCTTTATTGCCCACGCTGTTTGTTTTCTTGAGGCGAAAAGTCGGCCAATATTTACTCACACTATTTGCACACAAAACACTTCTTGGATTTCTGGAATGATTGCTGTTCCAGGAATTAAAATTTCGCGACAATAAACATGTAAATTGGGCGTTAGTACAGCTGCAAAAAGCTGGAATGTCGGGACTTGTGTGTGGTACAAGAAGTCGGTGCCTGTATCGTTGTTTGTTCAGAGTGATTGAAAAGGGTTTGCAAAACCTCAACAGCATGAAACACGCCGTTTCGCTTTAGTTTCAGTGGCGGTTTTGTTTGTCGCAATAAAATTAACATAGCGTAAAGGTGCTCCCAATCGTGAAATACTAATCACACCGATCGATACTACATTAGCGAAATGATGTAAATTTGAAAAATTGGCTGAAAGAATATTTGATATTTCACGGCTGTTTGTATATTATGATACGATATTTTATAGTTTGAACCAAATCTATATTTACGTATATCCCCAGGCATTGTGATGCAATATTCATGGAACAGTAAAGTTTCACAAACTGAAAATATTATCTCGGAAAATCTAAATCTCGAAAAAGCTGCTCTCTTTGCTAGCTCGCCTCGATGGTAATTTGTTTTAAACTGTTTATCTGTAATCTGGACGGTCGTGTGTGGTCATTTTTATCTTCATTTACATGCGAGGTGTTGATATGGGCTTTGTCCACACTTTTAAATCGGGATCAAAGCTGGCATTAGAGACTGGATTTAATTCGAACCTTTTTATTAAATACCGCCGAGTTACAGGTATTTACATAATTAAAAAATGAAGTGGAACAACCCGAATCTGTCACTCGGACCAGCTTTTTTCAAACGCATTCCGGAAAAATATTTTGACTTTCATTTACGCGAAATATTTCCATGGAAGAATTCAACCCTCACTCGAAACAACAACTTAACGTGGAACGCAGGATTATTTCAATATGAATGCAATGAATTCACCTGGTGGTTTTCTCAACAAAGCAATTAAAAAACAGCAAGGAGATTTGGAACATTTCCGTGAAAGTGGGTTTCCCGGGTCTAAAGTAGCGAGAAAATTTTATTTTCTCCCGGATGGGGTAAAAACTTATTTACCAATAATGGCATCAGCGTGTGCTTTCTCGTGTGTTTACCGCCGTATCGATATTTCACTCACAATAAAATTCTTTTAATTTTGCCAATTTCGCTAAAACCCGATTGAGATTTGTGATGGCCCCGATAATAAACATGGGCAATCCTTGCGCCAAGCCGAAATAATCACCTGTTTGATGCAGGCAGTTAACGAATAATAGCCCAGGTCGAACGTAGTTAAATTAAATTATTTATGGAACAGGTGGTCGTAAATCGAAAAATATTTTCCGCTGAATTGCAGTTTTAGCGTTGCGTCCCAATAATTCAGTTACGAGCAATATTTCCGCTAAAATATCGCTGCTTTTTGCGCATAAACGCTGATCCTCTTAGATTAGAAGCCGTCACGATACGTCAAGAGCCGGCTTTGCGGTGGAAGTTAGTCTAACGTCGTGATCAACAATCCAAAACAGTGTTCGCGTTGAATAGGAAGAGACATCAGGGAAGAAACGTTCAAGCGTCCGCCGCCGCATTGCAGGCAATTTCTCACATTACCGGGCTTTCGAAACGCGAAGCTTAAAAAACTATCGAGTACCCCACAGGCTTCGAGTTTAATCGGGTCATTGGCTAGGGCTCTTCTCATTTGCTTTTAAATTAAGAGCGGATTTTTTGCCAACGTTTGATGTTTGGCGAGAGTGTTTTATAGCGGTTTAAATGGCGGCGGGACTAATTCGCCCAAAAGTAAGCGCAGATGAAACGAAAAACGGATATTTAAATGGGTGATCAGCGAGCCTGAAATCCAATCGGCGAAAGCCGCGCCCCGGCTGCGGTTCGAACCCCGCACGAGACAATTTTTTTTACACATAACTAAAAACTTGACTCTTTGGCAACCAAATTAATTTAATTAAAGACATAAAGGAAAATTGTTAATTAGCCAAGTTTCAGCCTGAATTCAGATACACAAATACGCGCATGATGAAACTGGATGAGTCTTTATTTTAAAAAAATACGGCGGTGTCTACCCAAGGGCTACGCAACTGAATCCCAAAACAATAACAAAAAATATACCATAATACCTATCAAATTAATTAAACAACAAAAAATATAGTTCACCAGGGGATCATTACTAATTGGCTGGATTTTGAAATATGTATTAGGAAAAATTTACATTTTACATTGCTTAGATAATAAAGATATACTCACAAAAAACACAAAAAGTAAAATTAATATAACAGTCTTGAAATAACTCAATCTCAAAAGAGGTTTAGGCAAATTTAAAAATTGAGAAAATACGATCGTATAACAATGTGTGTGAATGAGAGCAGTTGGATGTACTTCTCAGTACATTAAAGAAACACATAACATACTGAAATTTAATGCCAAAAATATTCTTTTTGTTGTAACCTTTTATTTTTAATTCCTCCCGAAAGCCGAGGTTTAATCGAAAAATATTATTTACCACCGTCCAAACATTTCATGAAATAAATAATGTTTATATTTCAAAACAACATATTTTTTTCGGCTTATTTTCACAAAATTTCTAGTCTCAAAACGAGCAAAATTAGAGCCAACCGGCAAAAAAATCCCATTTTTTGTAAAATAACTAATGAATCTGTCACTCAACATCACGAGATTTGCAATCTTCAATTATCTTAGCAAATTTATATGAAACGTCTGAGTGAATTTTTGTCTATTCAATTCAAAATTGTAATTTATTAAAAGCTACATGTTTCGACTCACACTAGTGCTCATCTTCAGGGTATTAAAAAAGTTACACCAAATTTAAATTCACCATTCTGGAAATAATATGTCAATTAAAAAATAGTAATGAAGTCACTACAAAACTTCGTAAGTTTTGCTATCCGGCCCGGTTGATATAGGGGTGTCATTCTTTTTGGTCGTGACTGTGCAGCTTAATAGGTTAACCTGTGAGCTAGGTTTGCAAGTGATCGCGTGAGTTATAACAGTGGGAAGAGTCAGCTTTGGGTATTTTAGCATAAGTTGATTATATTCCTGGCTTTTTTCCGCAAAGTGGAGTACTTGCTCCAGTGGGATTATAAACGGAAGAGGCGGAGACACTGGAAATCGCCTTAACAAAGGCGACTTGAGCCGTCTGTTTTTACGAAATTATCAGCAGGCAGTTAGTGTGATTACTCCGGAAGCTAGTTCCAGTTTCATTCACGCCATTTTCATGATAATAAAAGAACAAAAGAGAGTGAAGGCGAAAAAAGCCGAGATTATTTTATGATGATAATCGCTGACATTTAGTCGTGACAATACATTTTAAGGTCTTGTGAACATCCATTCATCGGAATTAGGATGTTCTTGTCTTTTTACGACTGTATTTCAGATGGTGATGAAATTTGTTAGACACAAAGGCGGATCGTTATTCATTTCTTCTTGGAAAACGTTGAAAAATGGGGCGATTTTATAATTAATGAGTGAAATTAGGGCGCGACATAGTTAAAACGGGTTGATTATTGTAAATAAGGAATGAGTGTGGCCGGTCTCTGCGGAGGTGTCCTTTGTGCATATTTTAGATCGGCGTTCGGGATGGTTTATGGCTGGACTATCCGGATCGTAGTAAATCTATTACATCGGCTAGTAAATTATCCTCGCTGTGATTTTATATGTCGTAAATTAATCTGGAAGCGATCTTACTAAGGACATGAATAAGTAATCGCGGCACTAACAAGGACGGACGTGGAAAAAACCGTGTCCTTTGAGGAGGAGAAGCGTCCGCGTCCGTTCATTCGTCTTGCATTCGCTGATAGGGTCGTAAAGTGAGGTGGTGGAATCAAACAAGGAATTATAGTCCTGGCGGTGATTCCCTGAGGGAGACACATGAGCGATGTTAGCGCCGGCCCTCAACTGCGTTGAATAATTCATAGCGCGTGCCATCTCCGGTGCAGTTAATGGCCTTCGGCCAGGTCACGTGGAGATCTATCAATTAGGGTGCGTCCAGTTAATGTGGCACACGCAACATGTCTAGCCCGGAAACGGACGCTCGTCATAGATATCGCGACATTGACGGCAGATAATCGCACTGGATTAGCCCATCCGAGCAATTATGGCCCGTAAGGCCCCACTTCCATCAGTCGCTTAATTTCATTCCGATGGGTGGAATATTCGGCGACATCGGCGTAAAGCTGAGAAACGACGGAAATAATAATAAAACGCCAAGAATGGGATAATGCTTCGGAAGCGGAATATTTTTTAACAAGGTTTACACCGAGTGCTTTTTTGTAGTTACTTTTAAAATTATGACGCTCATTTAAATAAAATCGCGAATTAGGAAAGATGAAGGAGACGTGGAACGAAATTAAATGAGCGCAGGAAAATAATTGAATTTATTTCAGTTATTGATATTTAAGAAAAGAATCAAAAAATCAAGGAGAAACGGTGGAAATGACGCACACTGCTCTGTCTTAAGAATTATTAAAAACGGAAATTAAACGAGTTACGGAGCAAAGCTCGGTTATAGTTGTTTTGAAGATTTTATTGGGATTCATATTTTAGCAGTTTGTGGGTGGCATAAAATGAGATTAATTATCATGTCAAGTTCGTCGTGAGAAATGACAATAACATCGGCAATAAAAGGATTTTTACGATCGGGATTAACAGCACAGGGCTGGATTGAGCACAAAAGCACTTTTCCTTGAAGAGCATACAAATTGCGCAAATCCAAAAAAATGTATGTAGACATCGTCCCTTGATAGCGGTTTCCGAGCGTTGAAAAAATGCCGGAATCAAATTCAATACCCAACTAAAACTTTAATTTATTGAATTTAGCTCAAGTTGGTGTCGCGTTGCCGCCCGGAATAAAAATAGACGAGTGTGGAATGCTTTCAGTGGCGAAATATCTAGTAATGAAATTACATTTGCAATTTTATAATTCGCGAATAGTTTAAATGGAATTCTTTGAGAGGGCTAAAGATGAGTTCAGGGAATTGCATCGTGTGGAATGAATCGCGCAATTATACAATTACCCACAAGAGCATCGTCTGATGGATGGCCTCTTGAGGCTTCTGCAGCTAATTTAGTTTTGTATGAAATTCTGTTTCGTTCATCTCGGAGATTTTTCCGTTCGACTTATCGCATGTGACGGTATCAGCATTTCCCGAAAATTCAATTAAGTTCTCTAATTTAGTAGAGACAGGACGTCCGGTGCAGGCCGTTTCAGACAACGGTATGTGCTGCAGACATCGTTTATATCCTATGATCGAAGATGAATTATGTGCCGCAGAATAATAGCTCAATAGAGTTTGGAATTTACACACAAGCTGTTTAGTGATAATTTGCGACTCATTAGTCACCACGAAGTGCTCATTTTTGCGTCTCTAATTGCCTTTCTATCGATGCTCGTGGAAATTATTTGCAAACTGCATCTCTAATTACAAATCTGACTTGCAAAATGCGGGGCCGAATATCTAAATAATTTCGGTTTCGGGCGAATAAATTCCGACTGCATTCAGATAATTCTGCAGTTGTTTCCGATGGTCGATGATAACAAAGCTCGGCTCACTCCATCAGACTCCGACATGTATTTATGCGATTGTTTGTCGGTGGAGACGTGGTTCTGCTGCCTGTAATTGGTTCCTGCGCTTCCCCCAGAGTTGTTGTTCCCTCTGGACACTGGCCCAACTTCTTATTTCGATTCCCTCGGCGCAGATAACAGTTTTTTTGACCTCGGAGAGAAGCATTTTTATGCAAACGATCGAACCGTTTTAAACGAACGACGACAATTTATTAATGCCAACTTAAAGAAAAGCAAATTTGATTGAAGACGCCCCAACGAAATGTGTGCATGAGAGGAAGACAAGAGCGGAGAGATTGAATGATTTGAATGAAGGCCAAGCGAAAATTCAAATAGACGAACTATTATTTTTTAAAGCGGGAAAATGGGGATGCTTTAAATAAATTTTTCCAGGACATTCAACGACCGCCATTTCATTTCCTACGACTTTATTTGATTGAAAACCTCTATAAAACTCACCGGGATTTTTAAATGGAGGTTCGACACCTTTAAGGGTACAACAGTTTGGAGCCACGCTTGCTGCAATATTTCTCTAAAATGTTTTCCTGCTGCTTACACAAATCTCTCAGTTAATTATCTGGCCATTAATTTTTTTAGGCCAAATCCCTCCATTTTTGTCTAATTGGGAGCTTTTCGTTTTTTTCTTTAAAAACAAGTCAACAGTCTTAACTTGTCAAGAGCAATTTTCGTATTGTGAAACACAATTTCCCCCTTGTGTTTGACGAAATAATTAGATCTGAAATTTTTCGCTACGCTTGAAAGCCTTGGTAACAATCCTTGTCATTTTTTTATTTACTTATTTTTCGCCAAAGTATTCATTTTAAGCTCCTCAAGGAAATTTTATAATAATAATTACATCCTGCAAGTAGCCTTCCATATTAAATATTTTTCCTTTAGCCTAATATTCTGTCGAGCTTTTAATTTAAACTTTTTAATTTGATCTTAGATACGAATTCGAGAAACGTAGCAGCCGTCACCAACTTTCTTCTTTCAACCTGAAACTACCAATTCGAAACTTCGACTCATCAAAAATAATTACATCACGGGATTAGGTGAAATAATTTCTGATTGTTGTGTTGGAAAAAGCCCGAATCGGGGCCAAACCGTGCCCGCTTGTCCGCTTATTCTCGCATTGATCTATTATTTGGAGCAACAAAAGGCCGGAAATATCTAATATTGTTTTATTTTCGTTCGGTGCCCGATAATAAAACCCGTTGTCCGCCTTTGTGCTAAGCGTTTGGTCTTTTTCGGCGTTATCGGCACGATTTCGATAAAGTTGTCGCTTCGGCATAATTAAAATCGGTCGGAACAAGCCTCTACAATGCTAATTCAATTGGAATAGGACGCACATGACGCTGATGGCCAATTTTCAACTTCTCCACAAACAAACGCGATAAATTTTGCTTACAACAGCCGACCGGCAAATCTAAAACGAACGTATATTTCATTCGCATTTCCATAACGAATCAAACATGACATGCATACGCATTATGGCGTTGCGACGATATTAGCAATTTAGGAATCATGCGGAAAAATTGATTACTTTAATGGAAGATGCATATCGGAGGAACTGAGCGTTTTTCGATCACGAAGCGATAGATTTACGGCCTCACAATCCGTTTTCCTAACCGAACGCTCACAATAATATCACCAAACAAGAGACCAAACACCTACAACTCGCTTAATTAACTTAAACCAAAACCAAACAAAAAACGTATTAACTGTACAGGATACAGTAATTGCAAACTTACAATTTATAAAGTGTGGAGAAAATCACGTAAAGTAATCTATTTATTAAAGTATCTAAAATCAATAAAAATGCAAAAAAGTGTGAAACAACAACGCGGTTTTGTGTAAACGCAACGCAAATTTATTGAGTTATAACTTCAAGAAAAGTCGTATAAGCTGAACACGGCGCTTTGAGCGAAATATGGATTTTTGGGGAAAGTTAATTAGTGTTTGTTACTGACTATGGAATTGTGTGAGAGATGAAATCGATAAATTCTAGCTTTGAAGATTGAATACCAAGCCTTATGTGAAAGCAGAAATAATGCTAAAGGACAATGCTATTTGCTTTTCGAGCCGAATGCGCTGAAGAATTATTAAAACTGTAGACAAATGACATGTAGACACTACATTTTCCGCCTAGTCAAATATGTAACATTTTTCCTCAAAACATTACTGCGAGAGCTTGATAAGAACAAAGCTCGGTGCGGCTTTGCACACACCCGTTAAAAATCCGGAAAATACTAAAAAATTAAAACCTATTAAAAGTTGATTTAGCACCGCCTTGATCCTTCCGAATCCCCCTTGTATATATTTTTCCGATTTATTTCGCCTCCCTCTGGTGATGTTATCAGTTTGAATAATTGAAAAATCAGCAAAAAACGCAGAATCCTTGCGAAAGCCTTCCATTCCAATCTCAATAAATTAAAACCTTGCGTCGTCCACCCCGATTTCTCATTTATCGGCCAGTATTACAAGGGTCGCAGCCAATTTAGATAGCCTGACGTCATATTTTTGCGATTCGATTGATAAACGAACCGGGTATCGCTCCGGGCACACCACCACCGCCAATTACCAGAACTCATTAACTATATTAATGTTCCCTTTAATTATCTTATAGCGGCTTTATAGCCTGGCAACACGTGAAGGACGACAGGCTTAAGTGGTCCAGAGAACAAATCTCATTACTGATGCGCCGGAAAAAACGAGAAACATCGATCCGGAAGCGACGATAAACCGACCTCCTGTTGCAACCTTAGTCATTTCAGGACCGCTAATGGCGTTTTTCCTTCGACGGGATTATCGCACTTTTCACCGGATTAACCCAAATTGCGCCATCTAATCTAATTACGGATTAGGCGCGCAAAATTTAGAAAAATTATAATTCCCCACACAAATTCCTTTAATTGTTATTGGGGAAGTTTCGGCATTTTATCGCCGTGTACGTGGCAAATCCTTGCGATGTGTTCTTTCAGAAATTTAAGTCCGTTAGCAGAAACTTTGATAGAGTCGAAAGTTGTGCAGAAGGAAAAAGTTTAGATGTTTGTAAACAGTGAGGGTTTCGTTAGGTCGAGACAAACTTTGACCAAAAATAAATTATTGAAACCGGCAAGAATTTTAAAATGTACAAAACCCCATAAACGATAAACCGGTGTCAAAAGCAAATCCCTATTTATTCAAGGTCTAAAGGGTCATCTAAATTTTCTTTCAGCCCTATCATATGTTAGACCTGTTGATTCTACAAGGCTATAAATTTTCACAATTTATCTTTACACCCTTTATCGATATCTTTATGTCAACTGGAATAAAATAATTGCGACTTTATTTACCCAAACTAGATTAATTTGTCATGCACCCGCTCTATCCCGGACTTTCCCTGTTCATTCCAGGTAAAACAAGCCAACAATGTAGCGCTTAAAAGATTTATCCTCGCCTAGCTGCAATCTTTTCAGCGGTTACAATGTCTTCCTCGTATATAAAAGGCGGAGATAAAACAATGGCACTTGCACAATGATAAATCGGGAAAAGGCAAGTTGGTATGAAAGAAAAACGACCCCGCTTTTCAGCCGCATTTTTACACGCGAAATTTCCTTATAATACGAGCCTTCAATGAAAATAATTATGCGACATACGGTTTGTTAACTCGAAGGAGAGGTTTTTATTAAAATTTTCTCCAATTAAATGAGTGAAAGATAAAGTAAAAAATCAAAGTTTATTGGGTGTAAGTGGGGTCCAGATGAGGGTTTTTGGCACAAAAGTGCTTTTAGTTCGCGCTTGGTGTATTTCGGTGGCTGGTGGAGGTGTAGCTTGTCGGCGTATCGGTTTGTGTGACGGGGGCGCTCTGCAGGTGCGAGCGACCGCATCGTCCGGCCGCCCCCGCAGTCATATCTGACAAAGGGGCGCCTCATGTCCCCATTTATCAACGTCAGGGCCGGCGCGCGGAAACCGCGATTAATGGAACTTACATGAATACCAAGGATGCAGCATAAACAACCCTAATGGAAAACAAACCTGCATCGCGGGTTATTAAAACTCGAACGGCCATTATTAGATCGCGTCGGGCGCTTATAAATACAGCGGAATGACGCCGCCGCCCCATTCAATACGTGGACATAAATCACGCCGCCCCCGTCGCCCGTTCACTCGTTAAATTAAAAACCGCATTCGGAAAAATGCCGCCACCGCCGGCCGAGGCCTCTTGTATCTGATAAAGCGTTTTAGAAATTTAATGGCTTCATTAATAACACCACGCCTTGGTTTTTTGTTGGGGGTGCCGTTTTAATCTCGACAGGTACCGAACTCGTCTCTTTGGCTGGAAATTGCGGACGGATAACGCGATAGCCGCAAGGGGTGAGCCAGAAATCCGACTGATGTATGTATATGTGATGAAATATAGGCTACAAAGTAAATGTCTTTGCTTACTTTATTGATTTTCAAGGACTGTTTGTCCGAAAAAGACGGATCAACGAATCGTAAACAAATGTAATATTCAGTACGGCGAAATCTGTCGGAAACAAAATATTTCAACATGAGATGGATATGTTGACTCAGGAAAACACAACCAATTTTATAAAATATTCCGAAACTATCTCCTATCACAAGCCCAGAAAGAAACCGTCTTTCAACAAGTTATCGTAACCAAACTCCGATCACCGGAGAGATGGAATAACAAAAACAATCCTCCCTTTCCACGAGTTCATTAGTCGTGTAACACAACCACTTTATGAAGCTAATTAGAGTATAGACTTCCACTAAAATATTTAATTTCATCAGTCATTGAATTACTTGGAACTGTCTATAGCCCTGAGTGAAATTAACTCTCTCCGAGATCAAATGGAAACGTAAACAAAAGCACAAAGTCTTGTCTTTCCAGCACGCATCACATTCGCATTTATTACGCCTCCGAATTTAATCTAAAGCCTTTATGAGCTAATCTAACTTTAGGATCAACTAAATGCAGGTCCTGCAGTCTTTAATCTCGAGGAACCCATTCCTAGCGCCCCACAAATTACCAAAGGCCAATTTCCGGCCAATGTTTTTTCAGCTCCAGGATTATACGAAAATCACCCCCTGACTATCCATAAATGTGATATGATTCTCGTTTGCTGACACAAGACCTGTTTTTTGAAATAACAAAGCCCCAACACGTCGACAAAAATTCGGTTAACAAGTTATTTTCAGCAATCGAAGTTGTTTTTTGCGCTCGCTTAACCTGAAAATAATTCACATTTAAATGAGATTCGCATGCATATTTCATACGTTGGGAATTTTTTCCTGTCGATAAAACAGTGTCTTCGGCTGCAGCGAAAATGTAAATTGCATTCGTAAGCATCCCTGGCAAGTCTTAATGTAAATAAACGAAGTTGGTGGTAATCCAGTGGCGGCGAGAGCCTTTAAAAATGTATACGCTTGATTCAATCGCGTCAAGTTTTTGCCAGCGTCCCTTTTTTTGTTTCAGCCCGAATCGAAGACTGCTCTCGCATGAATTTTTTATATTTATGCCCGGATTGAGTTCCGTGTCAACAGCGGCTTTTTATCAAAATGTAAATATATCGCTATATATTTCAATTTTAAGAGCATTGCTTTATTGAAATGCAGTCAGCAGTGAGCGCGCTTGTTTGGAATGTCATCGTCAGCGAAACTTTGCAGCCGCTGCTAAAACATCTGCAGCGATTTTCCGGATTTTGCATCGGCCCCAAACACGCCGCACCATCAATTTGAAAAATTCACGAAACTGCCTTCGCGCCTCCAATTACCTCCGTAATGAAGAAGGCTTTAAAAATCATTAGGAGAGCTTTCGCGCTTTCTTTCGCACTCCCTGGCGGACAAACCAAATCAACAACTGGGTCCAGATTCCAAAATCTTGCCAAAACAAACAGACCGAGCTAACGCCCATCTTCATCAATATTCATGATTACCAAACACCGCTTAATTCCTTACACGCCAAATAATAGCAATTAAACCAAACAGTTCGCCCGGACCCGCACTACAATAGGATCCGAAACTAATAAATTCCGAGCTTTGGCTTACTTTTAATTAACGGAAAGTTTACT
The DNA here is from genome assembly GCF_031307605.1 of Tribolium castaneum. Classification (NCBI taxonomy): domain Eukaryota; kingdom Metazoa; phylum Arthropoda; class Insecta; order Coleoptera; family Tenebrionidae; genus Tribolium; species Tribolium castaneum. The sequence continues at coordinate 4,715,650 of NC_087402.1, read as the reverse complement.
ATGCGACAAGAGGACTTCTCTAAGAAAATTTATCGACACTGATTTACTCTGATACGGCGCTTTTTAACGAAGGTACGCGAGAAAAAGCTAATTTTTAACAAAGTAATCGTTTACATTTCAAGCAATGGCTGCGAAAGTTCGCCGTTTATTTTTCAACTTCATTACACCTTATTTAACTCCAAATTGTGAACACTTTTAAACGACATTACAGCTGCCTGACTCAGCTAATTTGTAGAGGAATCGAAATTTTTTCATATTTTGAATAATTTTGATTAAGGGTTGGTAAGGCAAATTTAACGGCTCGGAAACTGCATAAAGCAGGCCAATTTCTGGAAACGCTATATTCCGTTAGAAAATTGCACTCCCGGGTGCTATTACCAGCACCTTCCATTTAGGATCAGTTTCAGGTCGGTATTTTCAAAGTCGCCAAAATTATGAACAATAATTCCTTAATCCCCGAACAATTCCCAACAAGCGGGATTTAAATCGAACGGTGAAAAGTTGGACGTTAACAGGCGTCCTTGTTTCCAACAGGTCTTCACCCGAATTGGCATCGCTGCTCAATCGCTGTTTGCGGTCGAATGCTAATTATCGACTGAAGGGATATGGTCAGCAACACTCATCTATCAAGGGGCATTACTGTCCAATACCAGCGAGTCTCTGATAAATCGATTGCAAATTTAGGTACCGGAAGGATTCGGAGGAATCTAAAGAATTGAAAACAATGACGATAACGCCAAATTTTCATTCGGAGGAAGAGCAATGATTCGACAATAAATTCTCAACAGAATGCTATTGCTGAGTTTAGCCCGTTTCCGGGACTCGTAAAGAATGTTATACAACTTGCAACAGTAGGTAAATACTTAATGCACTGATGGAATAGAGCGCTTCTATTAGCATTCCGTCCGAATCGACGCGTCTGCGAATAAAAAATCTCCCATAAATAAAGTATCGGGCCCTTTGTGACACTGTTTATTTGCCCTGTAACTGAATTGTATTCTCACAAAGCTTCATTACCTAATTACGTATATTAATTAAATTAAAGTGTGACACGGTGCATTATTGAACATTATTGTGTTTGTTCATTAATGAAGGAGAAAACACAATTTTTCCCTCCCTGTTTTTATTTCTGTAGTGTTGGAAATGGAATTTCAAATATGTATAAACACTCAAAAACGCGGTTTTGTTTTGAACAAAAAACGTGTTTATTGCATGATAGCTAAATCATGTTCCCGAGAGCTCCATTACAAAATTAAATTAATTAAGTGAGGTGCAGCAATAATCCGGCGCATTGTTCCACGATTGCATTCGTTGCTTCGTGTTATGAAGAAACTTTGTCTACATTTCACTCCGGTTCGTTTATAGTCAAAGCACAAATTTCCCCGTCACAGGATATAATATCTGTAAAGTGACCGGTGTTTGGGGACTTGACTTGAGATTGTCACGTCCGAAGTAAAAGTGACTCAAAGTAAAAAATGTCCGGTTAATAAATGTTTACGAGGACGTAAATAGCGAAAATTTTCATTCGTGTTAATAAATAAAGAGGAAAGTTTCGGTTGCAGCCGTTACATCCAATTTTATGCGTCGACAATATTTTGCAACTGGGTTTATCGAGGTAAACAATTTTGATTCGAGAGAATTTCAAACAAAAAATTTGTTTGCCATCAATAATTCATGAATGTTAACTGGATGAGAATCGGGCGATTTTTCCTGATCTGATTGGCGTTTAGTGGTATTTCGAACCGAGGTTAATATTAAAGCTGCATTATGATGATTAGTTCGGTGTCGCTTGGAGCTACATTAGTGGATTAGGCTTTTTTGAATTATGTAATGGCGCGATTTTCGCAGGGAACGAATTTTTGTCAAGTGGATGATGCCGCTTGAATCGAAACCGATATATTTTCATTATGTACACTAAGTTTGCCATAGAAATGGTAAACGTTGAAAATTTGAATGGTGAATTATGTGGATTTATGTCCAATATCCGCACTGAAACAACTTTCAGTGAACATTAGAGTCGAATTCAGTAAATATTGATAAGCTATCAGATACACATTTGCGTCACATTTAGCAGGCACTATGTTATATTTTATTTCGTATTTGCACTGGAAATTCCCTTTATAATTGAAAACATTACAATGCGACCTGGGAGATTATTACATTTACACAACCGCACTCGCAAATTAATTAATTTTACATTTCGAAACGTTTTATGCACAATTCCACCCAAAAAAACCCAACTGCGAACATATGGCCTTAATAATAGTCATAATATGTTAATCCACCTCTGCCACAACTTCGCAAAACTTACATTAGAAGTTGTGTAGGTTAGCTAACCGCGCATTTAGATAAACTGCTTACACTAATGTCATTTTACAGCGTGGGAGTGCTTTCTAATAGACGTTAAAACGTCGAGCTTTAGCGCAACCTTTTGTATTATCTCAGCCGACGATCAGTCTTGAATTATTAATTCCACTATTACGGGATCGTTTTCGGAAAATTACTTTGATTTAAAAGCACGCCAAAAACACGCGAAATCTGCTACAGGTGATAACACTAGTGCGAGCTTTTCATACACGAATTTATGCAGATAAGTACAATGAAAATTCTTTTATATTGTTCGCGGAACGTTAAAAATAAAAAGCGCCATTAAACGGGACGTTAAGGTTTCATAATTAACTGGAACGGTGTAAAAGCGGATAATAACGCGATGTACGACACGACATGTCACGTTTGTAGGAATGTTACGACGCCTCGCGGAATGAGACAAAGTTTCAAGTTTGAATTAAAATTCCTGCATCTGAAAATGCACCGCAGCGAAATAACACACACCGAGAAATGATTTGTTCCAATTAAAAACACAAACAGAGCGATTAAAGCTCTCAGCAGCACACAAATTATAAATACCTTCGTTGGGTTTAGGAGCGAGCTGAGTGAGCATGACTTAATTAAGGCACCATAAGAAAGACTTTAATCAAAATATTGTTAGAAAATATGGTAAATAAAAATTAAAATTGCAAGGAAACGAGCGCTAAAAATACAATTCTGTGTTGTCTTGCTTGTTCTAAGAATAGAAATTTTAATCATATTCTGTTGTGAGACATTGTAAACAATATTCGTATTCTTTCGTTTGCTAATTTGAAAAAAAGCTACAAAATTGCTGTGTTATAAGGTAACAGTTAGAGACGCTCGGACAAAGTATGAAGGAATTTTTGTGCTTTGTTTGTTGAATTGTTTAATCTTTTGTTAAGTAAAGATTACAACAAATGGTTATTTTATGTTTTCCTGGCTTTTAAAAATAAATTAAAAGTCTGTTTTCTATTTCCGGTAGTGTTATTGACGATTTTCAATAATTATCTTTTTATGCTTCTAAAAATTCCACAAATAATTTAGTGACGAATATTTAGATTGGCGTTGCTTTGTTGCGGCGGCTTTATGAGTGGTGAGATTTCGGAAATAAATTGAAATTTTATTCTCTATTGTAGAAAATCGCTTTTTGTCAAAAAGTGGCAGTTTCGGGGCAAATCCTGAAATATAGTGTTAGAATCGATTGGTTGTCGTCTGCGATATCCCGAATCAATTCTCTCCAACTCCATCCACACAACGTTTCGGCATATATGTCACAATGAGTTGGTGGCGTTATTGTTTGGTAACATGAAGATACCACTATAAATAGCACAACACATTTACCCGTTTCAAAATAATTCCAACTTCAGCGGCATTGTTTCAGTCTGAGCTAATAACTTTCAATAGCTTGTATGCATTAACATTGTACACAACCATTGCGGACCCTTTCATTCCTAGAGAGATCCGCAGATAATGTTCAATTATGTTTAATCGGTTCGACCCGTTTAATGCGATTTTATCTCTCGTACAATAAACAATTACCTAATCATGCAAACCGTACACGCGGAGAGGAAAACGACGAAGAATAATGGACTCGATTTCTCTTCTTTATAATTAATTATTATCAATTCGCACTTCGTTTCCCATCAAACGGTGATTAATGGACGTGCAAGTTGAGCCGCGTCCTCAAAAAAGGCACGTTCGAGGCTGCGAACTTGCCAAACTTAATTGAACCAAAGCCCGATTTCGCGACCAATTATGAAAAAGGAATTGTGAGTGCGTTGGCCCCGCCATTCCCGAAATAATCCAAACTGGGTCGCTGCTCATTTCTCGAGATTTATTGACAAGTTTTACAAAACGCCATTTGTACTAGAGCACCGCATTATTGATGCTAAACCGGCATACAATATTCGCCGAAATATTAGCGAAATTCAATGGACTGAAAGCAGAATTTCTCCTGGTTCGGTTAGTTTTATTCGAATATTCAGAATGGTCGTACGTTGCTTTGTAATTCATTGTAACGACATTAAAGGAATTTGCATTTGAATGAATCCGAAGGCACGTGTTCTCATTATGTTGCCCGAGATATGAGGCGGCATTGTCTTAAAATTGCAGGTGGAAAATATTTCAAATCGAACGCGGGATTAAGAGTGTTTTTGTTAATGTTTGGGTCGAACAATGGCCGACTCATTTGTACGATTTAAATTGGACAATTTGTAACTATTAAATGAGGGAAACACTGAGATTATATCGATTACGGAAGATTATGTGCGCGCCAGGAATGCTCTAATTTGAATTTTTGAAACAAATATTCGATACGGAGCTCGGAAATATGTGTGACGACGCAAAATAAAATTCCCACTGCAGGATCGAGCGCAAATTAAAAAAATGACATTCGTCTTGAAACTGCTTTTCCGATTTTACTCCAGCTATCAACAACAGAATAGACATGCATTTAAGTCAGGCTTTATACCGAATTTAAAGACTGTGGAACACTGGAATATGCACTATCATATCGCACAAAGAGGATTTACGGAATCAATAAACCTAAAACTGAGAATCCTCTTTAGAGCCGTGGCAGTTTGAGCAAAGCATTTTTTAATATAGCATTTTCTGCATAATGGTAACATGTAATTTGTCCTGCAATGCCATTAGAAAATTCCTGGGCTGAGTGACCCGCAGTGAATAAAGGAAAACTAATTTACTCGTCCGCAGCACATGCCACAAGAACCGACAAACATGCCGTATGTATCCGTGGATGAACAAGTCGATGAGGTTACGTGGCGCGGTTGATTTTACCGCAGGTTCTATTTGGGCGAACCTAAAATGCCCCATAAATATCTATGAATTGAGCATTAAGTATTAGATGCGGGCGTCGGTTGCTTTTAAAGGAAATGTGTACTAAGTACGCCGAAATTTACGACGGACATTATTCAGTTATTTTTAATAAAGCTTTTAAAATTGGTAAGAAAGCTTCACACTTTTAGGGTTTTCACCGAGATGATTTATCATTCAAAACGGAGTTTTTGTGGCGCACACACCAACGGCCAAATCTAATAACAGCATAAATAAGTAAATAGGTAATCTGGTGAAGTAATCCCAGGCCCAATTTGGGGAATTAAATGCCGTTGACCGGGTTTTTATTGGCTCAAGTTTTGTGTCGTGTAAAATAAGAAGTATATTCGGAGTTTGGGCTGTATTGTTGCAATTCGGTGTATCGATACAAGTCCCGAGTGAGCCAGGACATGATTCAGCCTGCATTCAAGGAATCTCATGCATTCGGGGCCGATTCGCTCCCCATTCCCGGCTGAAATTCATAATCGTTTCGCTAAAAAATTAATTAGTGTTAATCCTGACGGGGCTTAAATTCGGACTGCTGGACAGAATAAATCCCATTTATTTACTCGTTGCGCCATTAGGAATTTACATTTTGTAGTCCCTGACAATGATGTATGGTAATCAGAGCCTGCAGGCTATTAATTACTGCATGTATGAAAATCCGGTTATTAAATTTCGCCCGCATTAAGAAAACATCGGAAAATTCGCAATTTTCCCGATAAACTGGCTGCGGTCGCACAAAGATAGATACATATGTATCCCGTTGAGCGGCGGAAGAAGACAGGAGATGGCGCTATTTAGTAACTGACCCAATTTCCGGTGTCAGATGGCCGGAACAACTCACTCTGTTTTCCACTGCGTCCATTGGTCATTTAAATCGAATTCCCTGTTAAGTCGGACCCGCAAACCCACCTTGTTAATGGGAAGAGGAAGGCTTTAAAACTGCCAATTTCATTTCAAACAGATGCTTTACAAGAAACGGTCCGCACTCGCGGAAAGCAAACAATCAAATATTTATTGGAAAACCATTTACAAGAGAGATCCATTTGTAATTCAAGATAAACATCCACGCGAGATTAGATTCGGATGCGAAAGAAATTATATTGCAACAAATATTTCTGCATAGATTAGTTGCCAACCGGCTTATTGTTCGTGTTTCGTCGCAATTCATCAACGTAAGCAATCTATTATAATAATTTAATGGAACACTGACAATGAGAGCTGCTTCAAAGCAAACAAGAGGATCAATCTCAAACAGATTCGTGCAAGTTCACTCCAATTCCTAAGTGATTACCTGAAACAAGGCTCATACATAACACATCATTCTTAGACGCGGGTCCCAGGCGCAAAATCAAGTCCATTTGCAACACTTAAACCGATATTTTGTTTACATAAAACATACCAACTGCCTCAGCGACAGCTGCGAACAGGAGACTCAGCAGTAATTACTGATTACATAATTTATTTCTGTTTTGAAAAGACGAAAAGTGAGTTGACAAATTTGAAACACCTTTGTTTCTGTCTGTTTTACTTATTTGTGTAATCAATTTTTTTATTTGTCTGGAGTTTTACGTGGTCGTGAACAAGCAAGTTATTCTAAATTCTACATTCTTTGAGTTTTGCAATATTATTACTGGAGCTTAAAAACATCCAGTAAGTGAGCATACAATATTGATTACCACCTAATTACTGCAGTATTAATTAACTAATAACTCAACTGTAAAATATCAAATTTGTTGACCAGAAACCACAATAATTTTAATTTTTGTTAACAATTTCTACAGTACTTGGACACATTATTTCGTGGTCACAATAAAAAGCAATTGGGGCCAGTTTTTTTGAAATTATTTATTTTGGGGCAATAGGTATACGTGCCGACCAGTCAGATCGGAGAGCAGTTTACCAAAAAACTATTTTTTGAGATGTTGTTAGTAGTTTCCTGGCAAAAGCTGGAAATTCGGTGGAGCAAGTGCGATATCTTGAGCTCGTGCAACATTAGCGCTTCCGGCCATTAATCATCCTTGCACCTCGTTGCATTAAACGGGCGTCGACACTTTCAATATCCGAGTTGAAAAATCAGCGATTGTTAATTACCTCGAGTAACATATCGTTTGACAGGGCGCAATGTGCGTCAGTCCGGGTCATTAATTTGGAAGGATGAAGCTCGGATATAATTTCATTTAATACATTTTAATAAATTTATGACACGGTTCTGAAGATTAAACCGCTATTATACGGCTCATGCTTCACTCCTTCCTCGTTCCAGGCAATTCTCCTTCTTAAAACGATCCAGTCGACCATTCGAGATGCAAATTAGCCTCGCGCCGTTAAATTTTGTTACTAAAACCGGAGCTTTTGCACGTGATAGCGGCATCCTCGCACGTCTCACTTCATAACCGTGTCTGATAAGTTCGCCCGGAATTATTTTAATTATTGCACTTCTTTAAGTCTAATATGTCGCTAGTAATTCACGGAAAATTGCCCGAGTTTTTCAGCGCGAGCTAATTAAGGAGTTGCTTATGGCCGAACGCTGTCACAAGCTTTCACAGATGCGGCTGACGCGCTCTCTTGTAAACTTTTCTTCTTGATGGAGAGTAATCTACGGACGAGTGACATGTTTATTGCTAATTTTACAACCGCTCAGACTAGGAAAGCCCCGGCTTGATGGCTATTAATGCTAGTTTCTTCTATTGTGACCCAATTCACTCACTAATGAACGCAATTTGTTATTTTCCCATTCTGACGTTCTTACACTAAGAAGAAAACTCGCTCACCAACTTTTGCACACATAAATTTCAACAGATAGATTACTGACACTTACCAGCAAAAATCCGAACTTTTACCAACATAAACCCAAACTTTGCAAACAACTTCCAACATTCATAAAATGCCTGATTTGTATAAATTTTAATTTTATTTTCTCAAATAGCACAGTCTTTCGTACCCAGAAAGCGTGTGTTAACACAAATTCATTTCTCTCATTTCCTTTCAAGCGTTTCTGGGTTAAGTGTACTCTACAAGTTTTCCCAAACTTTGCTCACTTACATAAATAATCTGCGACTTTTTGTTGTTATTTCGTGTACCAAATTCCATACACATCTCGCAACAAATATCTAAAGCAAAGCACTAAAAATTTCTATTGCATTACGTTGCCACCTAGAGCTTTCCATTTGTAGATAGTGTGCAACAAGATCGTTTCGTCGATTCCAATCTCAAACTTATAAACAGGGCGAAAATTAAAATTAGCATATTATTCAAATTCTACCTGTCTCTCACTTTCGGTATTAATTGCCTTAAGCCACCCACGGGAAGAGATTTCGTCGGGAATTCGCCGAGTTAAGAATTGACCCATTTAAAAGGATACGCAAAACAACGCCTTTCCGAGCAATTACCCCTCATTCAATCGCGCGTTTCGCACTCGAGGCGGGAGAAAAATTAATTTAAATTCCATATGGAGCCACACAATGACACAACAAGCCAATGCTACAATTTTTTCTTATTGAAAATTGCCAAGCTCTCTTTGCTGCTGCATTAGCATCTCAAACACGATTTCGTGCGGATATCTTTGTTGTATTTAGCCCTGTAATGAGATAACCCACCTCTGCTAAAAGCACTTTGACTCTCCGCTCCTTAATAGCGCCGTATTTCATTCTGTTGTGCCATGGAAGAGATGTTCACTCATTATAAAGCGAGTGCATTCTAATTATAATGCGGCGAAACTTTAGGTAGAAAAAGTCGTATTTACTCAAGTATCCGACGTCGTAAATATTTTTACATTGTCGGAACCGCGTGAAACTTTACCTAATTCGTCTTGCATTTAATCATTCTTTAAACATTAAAAATTCTTGGTAACGTAACAAATGTAGCATCATCTGCACGTTTCACACAATTAAATATGATAAAACAAATAATCTCGCGTCTGAGCAGAGATGCTTTGAAATGAAGCTATTTTCCATAATTTTCTGTCAGTTTTGAACGGCTGAAAGCCGCATTATGCTCCCATCTTGGAGTCAATTTTTCGAGTTAGTTACTTGAAAATTTGTGGTAAAGTTAGAAGCCGAGTTGTAATAACGGCTATTGACGTAATGATGATAATAAGAGTGTGTATCTCGTCGGGAGCTCTGAAGACACTCTTGAGTTTAATTCAAGCCACTCTTTCCCCGTCTAATATCCATTACTGTTTACTAATTAAAATTAATCAAAGCTTAGCTGCATTGCGTCTGTAACTTGTAGTCTGCTGAATAATTCAGAAGTTTTTTGGCATCATTATTTAATTTTCGTATGTTTGCGCATTTAAACACGGTATGATTGCATTTTGATGAATTATTAAAAAGTTCCACTTGCGGTTCGGTACTTTCATTTGCAGTTCAATCGGAACTCGTTTTGAATTTTTCACGGTGGTGAAAAGATTTCAAAGAGCCGTCAATCCCAAGAGTGGTGCTGGTAATTTCAAGTGTACATACATACCGAGAAGGTCGATACAGACATTTCCAAGGGATCTTAGTTCTGTTTATTAGCACAAAGTGTAAATATAAGTCCCGGATTAAGGCAAACAGCCTTGTCAACTACCTGAATCTGGAGGACTGACACGTCGTGACAAAACACTTTGGAATTTCCATCAAAGTGCGCTAATGTGCGAGATTAAACAACGTCGCGGGGAAGGTTTATCAAATATACATGCGGCAAGGATAATATTGCGAAAAGATGGGCCTCATAACAAAGCACTGCGGCAAACGCGAATCGATACGCTAAACCCGGTTTTAGTTTGTCGTTAGCGAATATTGGCGAATAGACAGAAAACAGCAGCGGATATCCACCTGTCTCGAATGCAGAAACATGCATGGATTTGTTTGAGTTATGTGTAATGAAATTTCACAGTACGTGCACAATAATTACGAGAAGGTCGTGCGGGTGGGTTTGTATTATTCTAGCACCGCTGCAGAGAATAATGACAACATTTTAATTAAGAGAATTAACCACCGAATTAATAAAAGCGTCGAAACGGAGACATCTGAAGAAACCCCAACTCTCAAGCGACTTGCAATCGAGCGATTATTGCTTCTTGACGCCTTGAAGAAACGCCGATTATTACAATTATATGTAGATTCGCGCGAAATATAAATTATTGTTCATAGAGGCCCGGAAAAGTCATTAGATCGGCGAAAGCTCACTTCCCTTTGTCGCACAACGGAAAAGAATACCGAGGGTGAGCGAGGCGACACATTTTCGCCCTTCATCGAACACAATTTTGGCCTCCTAAGCAACTTTAAATCTCACATTAAATAAATTTTGGCAAATTAATTTTGGTGACTTGCTTTAACGGCCTCCGTTTTAATCAACGTTTAACGGAATGGAGGTTCTTTAACTCCTGATTAAATTATTACAAGCGAGCCAACAAAAAATCCCACGTCCAAATTTACAATACGCCATTTTCAGAGATACGCTGATAAGACGTTCCTTTCATTTATAAATCAAAAGGCTCATTCTACCATTTAGAACCCTTTTCACTTTTGTTTATAGAGCAATATTAATAACACTCAAGACAGTCAAAAATAATTTCTTGGCACAGACAAATATTAAAAATTAGCTTTGGCATCTTTGGAACCAAGAAAACCTTTTTGTTAATTGAATAAGACGTGGAACAGCGGCCTGGCGGCGTGTGTTTTGTGGGATGATCTCGAGGCAATGCGATGTGCGTCCATTACCCGAAGAGTGTTTGAAAGTTGTACAATCTGCGCTAAGTTATTTACCCATTAAGACCTATTGTTCGGTTAAGGTAGGAGCGAAGCCATTAAGGCGCAGCAAAACCGGAAGGATATGGCCGGTATGTATAAGGTTCCGAAACGCTCGCAACACAATAATAAATTTCCTAATGGTTCGACTATCACGAAAACAAATTCCTGAATAAGAACTATGGCGAACTATCTGGTGTTAAGAACAACGAGCCGAAGACTTATGTATATCCATTCTGGAGCATTATAATTAAGAGTAAGTGAGGTGTGAAGCTAACAGTAGTCCGGGTCCCGGAGGATCTCATCTGGTCTCCTATATTGGAGATAAATGCTCGCATCCCCCGCCTCCAGATTGCACACTTCCCGACGTTTGCCTTGTGTGGGCAGGGCCGGGCCTGCCGATCGTTCCTGCTAATTGCGCTGCTAAATGACTCTTTAAAATGCTTTAATTGCCACGGTTCAACCGGCACCAATGCGGCCCTGATTCGCATCTACTTAATGTTTGATTGTTTCTCGCTTTGTAACTTTGTAAAAAACACAAAATTGCTAACTGCACCGTCAAATGCATTTATTCATAATATTCCAGCGTGTTGAGGCAACTTCCCGTATTTTACACTTTAAAGTATTTAAAGTGACGTAAGGTAAATGTGTTTGCGGCTTTACGTCGGATCAGTTTAGGGAAAAATAAAGGAGAAGAAAGTAAAACAGCGAGAAATTCCACGATACTAGCAAAAAAGCGACTCTTCAATCAACATGATAAACGTTTGTCTTTTTTACCATTTTGTAAAGTAGCAAACGAAATTTTTCACTTCTGAATACTCCTACCTGTCGTAATTCGTCTCCAAAAATATCGCAATAAAGTTCAAATTTTTCTTACGTGAAAACTTTTTTTGTATCGATTTCAAGTCAGTTTCTGGTATGAAAATGTTATTCATATGCTGTCGGATGATTTATGACAGGCCACTGTCGCTTATCCATCAATAAAGCCACCAAATAAAAAGCTCAAAATTAAAATACTACGATGATAAATCCCCGGTAATTACTCCACCGAAACTAGTTTTGGAAATTACTCCAAATTGCTCTATTTATGCATAGAGTTTTTAGTTCGTTATCCCGGCAACGATTTACAGCCCCATTACGGAACGCGCTTTTTTCACCACCCACCTGAGACAAAAATATAAACTCGACGAGAGAAAGTTTTTATGGGACTAATTTAGACGGTGCATGAGTGTGACCCGACTTCACAAAAAACTAATGAGGGAAATGATCTCAAGGAATTTTAAGGAACAATTTATTGACCGGTTTTCAGTCAACTTTCCGCCTTGCGTCTATTAATCAACAAGTGATGAACATAACTCTTTCCACCTGTGTTGTACGTCCTAATGCCTGATCTCATCCCAGCAGTCACGAAAATAATTTCCTGTTGGTTTGATTTTTCACGCGTCGGTTTGCGCTTCTCCTTGGGAACGAAATTCGCCTGTCCTAGGCGAGCATTTCGTCCGTTATTGACTGTGTTTATTTACGAAAGTAAACAACTTGCTCGCGAAAGTTATTTCTCATCCCTTTAACTTTTTGTTCTCGTCTCTGCTGGCCTTTTGAACATATATCTTCCCATTACGGCCTTATACATTCTTATTTATCTTTTTAATGCGGCACCTCCCCCGCTGGATTTTTACGCCCGAGTATCCCACCTTAATGAATACGTTTTGCATCCAGAAACCGGATCATTAATATTTCGCACGGGACGGGCAAGAAAAGCTACTGTCAGATATAGCGTGATGGAGGTTACCATTATTTATGCTTCATTATTAAACTTTGATGGAACACGGTGTAAATTCGAGGGAGATTTTTCTCAAGTGTGTGCACACGATCGGGATTTATCTAGCGAAAAATGCGATAAAAAAATAACTCAAAGGGGATAGTCTCTCTAATAAGTTGATGCAGCATGCATGCAGGGCCGTTACTTTGGTTTTATTAGGGAAGTTAGTAGCCATCAGTGCCAGGATACATATGTCATGTTCGATCTGCAACTGCCTGGAACAAAGCCAAAAGTCTGCATCTTTATCAGGGTACAAATTTTTGGCAAATCTCGATTAGTGGGCTTTTTGTGCAAAGTTTCAGGTAAATTAATTTCGCATTGAGAGCGTTTCTAAATTCGAGATATAAAAGCGCCATTACGGAGGTAAACAAAGTTACAGTAAAGTTTGATTCGAGATAAAAATTTTGAGAGTTCTCGAGCAATTAAAGCAAACAATGTCAAAGTTTGGTGACATATAACCATTCATAAGGCGTAACGCGTTGCTGCAATTAAACAGTCACTGTTTTCTTTAAATTCGCTTAACAAATGGGCGCAAAAAGTTGCGCTATAGGCGTGGGGAGCAGACAGGCGTTATTTGTCACGGACAAGAAAACGAAACCCGGAGTAATGTTACGAAATTAATTAATTAAAAGAGAGTAAATGGATGCGCAGTGGTTAACGCAGAAGTAAGAAGAAGTGTAGCGGTAAATTAGAAATAAACTTTTAATGTTCGTTATTTCACCTCCGCAAATGAAGAGTAATTGTGGTGTTTTTCCGGAGGACATCGCGGACACTTGGAAACTATGCCATTACTCGATTTAATTTTAAGCCTCATGGCTGCCGGAGCGTTTTACGACGCTCGATGTCCAAACTTTCAACATATCTACTACGACATCGCGTTTTTATGGCTCTAGATATGGCAATCCGAAATTGGAGCACTCGTAACGAAAAAATATTGACTCGATTGATGTCGGCCAAGACGATAGCGCGACAAAACATGACATAAACCCATTCAAATTCGCAAATATTGGCCAGTTTTAAGACAAATCGCCCACCAGAGGTTGCGCAAACTGTATTGGTAACGACACAATTTGCATAAAATAAGATCAGATTGCGAGCAAACCTAACTACAATAAATTTCGCCATAAATTCAAGGGTGCAATATGCACCAACGTCAACAAACGTTATCGCTGATATATCTTTCGTATTAAACTTCCCTCGATAAATTTCATCAAGTAAGTTCAAATCGTGTTTTGCAACAGCAGACTCGTTAAACTTGATTAGAAATTATATTAGATGTCACTTAATTACATTTGCTATGACAACAGAATGCTGCCAGGCAATTCATATCACCTCCAAAGAGATAGATATCATTAAAACAAAATAAATGTTCAATGAAGCGTGCACGGAGTTCACTAAACACAGCTTTGTTAAAATAATTGTTTCGCGACAACACACGAACCTGCCGTAAACTAAAAGAGACAAAAGGGGAGGATTTACAACAGAAACGCAAACTTGTGGCTCTATTTAGCTGCGACTACTTAAATTTGAAAATCAGACCGATATTGCCGACGCTATCCACTTATAGAGCCGTCACGTTATAAATGTCGCCCATTTATTTGTGTGCAGCATCCCTGGGAATTTATTTCTAATACAATGTAAGTCAAATAGTTGTAAAGAATGTTTATACCCCCGTGTTTTGTTAAAGTTTCGGTTCAATATCTGGCAAAGTTATATGCCGTAAATCATTACTTCGTGTCATGTAGGCTAAGAAAGTTACAATGTGGTTGAGGCGAAATTGACAATTACTATAGTATCTCAGTACGTGGACGAAATTGGGAATTAAATAAATGGAGGAATATCCTATTAAAGTTTGTTCGGAGTTCAATTAAAGCGTACAAACAGAAAATAATAAAGTTTAATAGGCAATGGTCGCATGGCCTTTTACAGGGACTTTTCCGTTTCGGGAGAAGGATTTCGCTTTTACTGTGCCAATCGATTTCTTGTCACTTATCCGCACGAGAGAAAAGTTAAGAAAGGTTGCGCGCCTATCATTTGGGAACATTCTTATCAGATATTGATGTCGGCGATCGTTTTATTTTTACAGCCCTTACAACTTCGTATTTCTTTATAATTTGTGGCTTTTCTGATCTCAAACGACGATCGTTCGCATTCGACTCGAGTGCGCTGATTGGAGATTTGGAAAATGTTTTCATCCATTCCGTGACCATAAACCAAAAACAGCAGATATACGCCACGTCTATTCACAAAGTTGAAAGCTCAGATATAAAAAACCGAGTTACGCTAACTAGCCCGGCGCATCCACCAAAATTATATCGAATTAATTTTGTGAAAAATTTGAATGGGACGATCGAAAGAGTTACAAACTGGGTAATTTGTGTTTCTGTTGCTGTAAATTGGCGCAAAGGTCGTGGATATCGGTGGCAAACAGCCGTTCCCATTATGCTAGGTGAGAAAATAATCTTTTATCCTTCGTCCGTGGCTCGGCATGCTTTCAACTTAACTCGAGAACGCCTTTATCAAATCAATCTTTCGCAATAGCACTAAAAGTGCTGACGATGTAGCGCGCTATTCAAGTAGCCAGGGGAGCGAGGGCACAATGAACGGCCTTTGTCATGCTCTATTCGAGGACTCTCATGCCTCTATGGCTGTTCTGAATATGCAGGCTATTAGATCGCCACGCTGCTGGAAATGCCTCCGGCAAGGATAAAGCAGTTTCTCTCTTCGGGCTTATCTGAATCCTGGGTAAATACGGCCGAGGACGACAGGATGTTACAAGGCTTGTCGTCTACAAGACTCGCATGACCGTGAATAAATCACTTCATCGGGACATATTGACCGAGACCGCCAAAAAGAAACGCTTGTTTAAATAGATTCGGATCCCGCAAATGAAAATAAAGGGGATTTTTGAGCGGGTTTCGACAAGGAGTAATAAAAAGTTGTCAGTTAAGAGGAATTTCTTTTATAAGGTGATAAAACCTGAGCTCGACTCGTTAAAACTCTTGTTTTCGAGAGACTTAAATTCAATTTGTTTTTCGGGCTTAATACGCCTGTACGTCCCAGGTATGACGAAAAAGAAAGTTTATTATGCACGAAAATAATTTCTAATAGAAACATTTCGCAACTTAGTTATTCTAATTTAAATTTGACTTTCCCCTTTTCTATGGAATGATAAAGTGGTAAAGCGGCAATTTTGCAAATGTCAAACCAAACGCAATCTACCCGAAAGTTCACAATCTTTCTTTCCGCTCTATTGACATTTTATATAATTGTCGATAAACCGGTACATTGTTCACGAGAATTTAATTAAAATAAGCCAAACCTGGCAAAGTTTACAACCGTTGTGGAAATCCATAAAATGCGGAAGTTGACCCGATTTTATCGTTTTTTCATCGTTTGAAACAAATTTATTGTTACGTCTGGTTTATTTTCGGACGACTTAATCTTTAGCATTTAACAAAATGTTTTTTCCTGCAGAATCGGGAGAAAAACACAACCGACAATTAGTCTAATTACGAATTGATCCAAGCCGGTTTAATTCCTTCAAGAGCTAAAAAAGTCCGGACATGTACCAGCACTAGATCAATATTAAATGAGCTTGGAGTGTTGACAGTTCCGGGGCCTAATTCCGTCAAACAGATATTACATTATTTTTCAATCATCCAATTCCCTGCTCTGTTTTCCAAGCTTTATTTTCACAGCGATTGTTTCAAAAATTAATAAGATGCAACTCGGGACAAGTTCTAATTACAGTCCTTGCTATTTGCATGCGATATCGAAGCCCTGCAAAGTGTAGCAGAAAACCCTCGTAAGTCCGTATACCATTTCAGGAGATTTATTAGTCAGGGCCCGGATCTTTGTAAAACACACACATTTCGAGTGCCTACGAGCTGTTCTTTATGTGTGAGTGGTTTGTCGCCGCGGGCATAAGAAGTCATCAGATTCGAGGGGCGAAACAAAATAACGCCGGGGCTTACATGTCATTGACATTTCGTACATAAATTTCCACCCTCGGGGAGATTTCAGCGACTTAGGTTATTTGAAAATAGTTTTTGTTTTCTGCTCGATATAAAACACAAACTTTTGAGTCGATCTTTTGTCTAGTCTAGAGGATGAAAGGTAAAATGTGCAAAGTGTTTGCAATCCGATTAAACATAATAAGCTTAACCGATAAAAGTTAAATTAGAGTTTTAAACAAGTCGGGGAAATTTTGTTGCCGCTAGTCTTAAATAAACTTGCAAATTTTTCGACACACACAGTGAGGCTTTTGGATAATTCCGAAAATTTATCAAACTCCGAGCTATTGATTACTGCGACCTACATTACATTCTTGCGATAACTCACCGATAAGACGTGGGTTAATAAACAAATTTGTCCTGAAACACAATCTCGTAATTAGATATTAAACTAAATCGCGCCAAACTAATTTCCACCCACGTTAAGAAATTAAACCGCGCCTCTCCTTTCACTTGTTAAGGGATAAAATAATTTTCGTACATCTCCACGAGTGGAAAAAATAATAGGAGAAATCGTTCTTGTAACGATAATTTCCCTCTTTATTAACAAGATAAATGAAATGATCTGCGCCATCATCTGACTGTCATAAAAATGTGCTGCAAAAAGAAAGAGAAGTAAATGACTTCACATTTTATCGAGAACCACGGCTCAGTTTTTTCATACTTTTGTCTCATATTTCAGGATATCATGGCTCAAAAGTGGGTGTTTATCAACATTAATCACAGATCAAGAACAATAACATATAAAATAACATTTCGGGATGAGATTATCTGACGATTTGAGACAAACACAAAGGCGAAATCTATACATTTACAAACAAAGAGATTTAGAAGCGGCGTTTCCTTCCAGCAACTTTGGAATATAAATTTTGGTATAACATAATAAAAAATAAGGCAAATGCTGGTTTGTTTAATTTAATACTTGGGGAAGCGAAACTTTTGACTTGGAGAAAAATATAAATCTGCCGCACACCACCTCGAGGACCTGTTAATTTGTGCAAAAATCTGCACCTTTGTAGCCGTCCCCCGAAATGAAAAATAATGCCCCCTCTCCAGGTGGGTAACAAGCGTCGTTGTCGTCGCCGTGGGTCCGCTATAGATCCTCGTTATCTCGGACGTGGTGTACATTAGCGGCGTCGAATGACAAAGTGTCGACATAAGCATTCCCCGCGTTCTAATCAGAGGTTTAGTTGGTGTAAGTCTGCGCCCGATATAAATCTCGCCGGTTAAAAATGTACGTCGTTCACCTGTGCGGCGGCGGCCAGGTCGATATCGGCATCGAACGGCCGCCGGGGCGTCTGTTGCGGCCGGGAGAGCACACCATAAAGAATAACGCCATTACGGGAGGTTGCGGTAAGTGGTGGCGGAACAATGTCTTTGCAGCTGCCTACCTGGGAAGCAGCTGGTGCGCTCGTAAAACACACTTAGCTGTGGATACACCCAGATTTCATAGAAGGCTCGTCACTTCCACCGCCGCAAAAACACATAATTAACGCGCCTCACCCCCGGAACCGTTCGGTTCCCTCCCTGGCAATTGCCCCCAACAAAAATAAAAAACACCGCCGGGAAAATTGGCGGATGCGCCGCAACTCTCAGATAAAATTCAGCAAGGAACGCCAATGCCACGTTATTAAAATCACATTTGTGAAAAAGCGGCGCCCTTATGGACCTGTTGTGTCAATCGAACGCACCCTCCGCCGACCCTTCATTAGTATTCAACTCCGCCTTGCTATCGTTTCGGGGAGAAATCAAACCCCACCTTGCTAGGAGTGCCACTTTAATTATCGCCGAATTATTTACACAAAAAATATGCTTTCTGTCAAACCGCCAGGGAAACGGTGCATACGCTTACACATAAATCCCGGTTTTGCCTCGAGAAAAAATATGGAGCAGACACAAGCCATGATTTATTGGAAAAGTCCATTTCCTTACCGTGTTTACAAAATTAATTATGGGGAAAATATACCAAAGAAGAGGACACAACATACAAAAACGTCGTCCATAATCACTGAAAGTAATGCTGTTACTGTAATGTAATTACTTTTTCGGTTTTCTTTAACACAATAGTGCCAGATTTGCAAGATGTTTGAACCGAATTTTACGTCTAATGAAAATTGCTCCCTGCTCTAATTACTTCGTTATCCCAGTAACCTGACAGATAATTTGAACTTTCGTCTTAATGCAATATTAAAAACTACGTGAAATTCGCTCATTGTTCGTCAATATTTGAAGCGCAACATCCAAAGTTATTCGTGCAAGTCTGTGGATAATCTTGTAAGTCCCGCGACGAAAGGTTTAGTACTGGCACCAGTTGAACAGCTAAAATCCCCACGGTTCCCCTTTTGTTACCACCGTCGTAATATGTCTTGAAATTGCGGTACATCTTGTTTCCAAACAAAGCAATCTGAGAGAAGATTATTCAAAAGCCTGCAAAAATAATCCACCCTCTTCCCCCCACGAAAAATCAAAACGAAATTCATCACCACATTGTTATTCCAACCGGACGTCCGAGTTACAAACGCCACAGATATGTTTTCTTAGGCAAATTATTTACTTACGGTAACGCGAAACCGTAAAACCCTTGATAAGCTTTAACGAAGCATCATGCCAGAACAACAAACAAATTTTATTATTCCCTGGAAGCTCTTATAAATTTGAACCGCAATTATGCAATCCGTCTGGAATTATCTACGATCGCGCGCAAAAATTTAATTAGCCGCTTGGAACAGTTTTTTCAGCCAAAATTACCAACGATCGATTTTTTGCCCGGAAAAAGAAACATCAACAAGTGTTCCGAGTTCGTGTTTTATGAGGCGTCTTTATGTCTGCTTTCGATGTAACGAGACTAATCTTACTGCAGTGACGAGCACAACTATTTGAATATTTGATGAGTTTTCCGCTTGTATTGAAAAAAATTAATTAATAAATGCTCAAACAAACTTGCTCACCTCAAGCCCTGCGAAGCGAACTCTTTGACGGTGGAAAATACAGCACCGTCTTTGATCTCGTCTGACTTTACAATGATTTCGATATTTACTCAGCGGGAGTAAAACTAAATCTCTTTCATCCTCTTAATAGATTTCATTAAGAATGTCATCGTCATGGAACAAGTCAGAAAAAATCTATTTCGACGACGAAATTAAATGTTGCAAATGACAGTGATCGATTGAAGGCCTTCTCGGCTCAAATACAGATGCGGCAAAAATGTAACTTAATACGCAATCGTGGATTTTCAAAATACAGTCTTTCATGCTGAGGGCACTCGAATAAATTTGACGCAAAGACGACTTTAACTAAGGTAATGAAGCCTCATTATCGCACTAGTGCACGAACAAAGTGAGTGTAGAGGTAAAGCACATACTCCATCACAGCCACTAAACATTAACGCCCGAAAAAAAACTTTTTACAAAATTGGTGGATGCGCCGGGCGAATGCTAAATTAAATTTCACGATTGGTTATTACAGAGTTGTTCTTCATCGTCCAAGGCAATTTGAATCCTTGAACGGTGTGTAAAAATTTAACAATCTTTTATTGACTGCTTTTAAATTATGCAGGAGGTAAATGGCTATCCTATTCATTATTGAGTACAACTCTAAACTTCTCTAATTACATTTTAATGTATACTTCTTTTGTGGAATCATTTACAACTGTCTATTTCTTCGGGTTTAATGATTAATCTAAATTAGGTTTTTGGTTCGTATATGTACAAGTACGGCTCAATTTTTTTCATTTAACCATAATTTATTGCTCATTGCCTTCAAATCAACTCTTTTGTCATATTTGCGTGATAAATAATTCTCGAACGAAAAACGGTAATCAGCTCGGAACTTCGTGTCTAACATTTTATCAATAATACAACTTACGGGAGAATAAAATAGAACAATCAATTCCTTTATTAATTAATTTGCGATCGATTGTCCGAAAATACGTGGTCAAATGATAAGCTTTCCTGCCAAGCGTTTAAAAAAATTGGAGCCCACTTTACGACGGCGGATGCATGTCGAAAGGTCGCCCCGGGGCTGATGCAAGGGCCGTTTTATCTTTATACCTCTCACAAATAGCCTCCTTATCGTTTGAGACTGTAAAAGCGACCAGCAGTTTAATCGTAAAGGCAGCCAGAATGCGGTCATGGCGATGTCCCACGCCAAATATTAAGTTATAAGCGCCCAGGACGATGCGTGATATCGGCCTTTTTGGTGCAACCACTCCGCGATAAAAAAACGCTCTCCGTACAAACTATCGATACTCTCAATAAAAATTTCATATTCTCGTAACCATAAAACAGTCGTTTCGGCTTAATAAATTATGAGAGGAAGGACTGAGAAAGGTACAAAGACATGCGAAGTTAATGAATAGAAGTAAATTTGTTTAGCAGTTTGAGTGAACAAAAAACGAGTTCGATCGACGGTGAGTGGCTAGAAAAAGCACAAAAGGATCAACGGTGCGATAGCTTGTGGCTTCCGGCACTATCAATCACTTTATTATGCAGCTTTAGTCGCGGACGAGCTTCCCGAGTCGTTTCATGGAGGTAGAAATAATATTTTCTGATAACAGATCCATTTGTTGCACTAAAACGCCCCTAAAACCAGACCACAATTTCATTTGCTAAACAGGCTGTAGTGCGTGGCGATAAGTAAATGTTACAAGCGGTAAATATAAACGCATTCGGGCGCAAGTTTTAATTCGGTTTTCTTGCTCAGCTGCAAAACTTACAATTATTTAACACTTTTTTTGTCTTACTCATTGTGAAAGCACACAGGGTGAGTCAATAAGATGCAACCAAAAATACTAATTGCACTTACCACTTGGAACGCCGTTTGATTTTTGATAACTTTATTTTTTATTTTTTAAATAATAATAACCCATACTAAAATTTAATCAAAACTGTCAAGACAAACTTGACACTACCTGGAACAATGTAATCCTGAATTGAATTTAATTTTTTAACGATTACCGGTTTGGTCAGCTGGAATCGGTATTATTGGTTGCTTATTTTGTGTTATATGAGCGTTTTCTCATTTCTTTGCAAGAGATCATTTGTGATCTGTGTTTTTAAGCAATGTAAGCCATTTTATAGTTTTTAGGCAAGAAATTGTCTAAAATTAATCACTCATTTTAAAACTGGT
Source organism: Tribolium castaneum (assembly GCF_031307605.1). NCBI lineage: Eukaryota > Metazoa > Arthropoda > Insecta > Coleoptera > Tenebrionidae > Tribolium > Tribolium castaneum. Next base: position 4,693,772 of record NC_087402.1, on the reverse strand, counting down.
ATAAAAACATTTATTATACAAAAGTTATAATCGGTTTTATTAATAATAATAATAATAATAATAATAATAATAATAATAATAATAATAATAATAATAATAATGATAATAATAATAATAATAATAATAATAATAATAATAATAATATTAACAATAAACTGACAATAAACTAAATTAACTGGGTCCAACGCTATATTAGAGGAGAAAGGAGGAGACATGAAAGTCGCTAAAGTCTTCAGAGTTGTCTTTAGATGCTGCATTATCGTCTTGGTCTCAAACATTTTTAACCAAAATAAAATAATAATAATAATAATAATAATAATAATAATAATAATAATAATAATAATAATAATAATAATAATAATAATAATAATAATAATAATAATAATAATAATAATAATAATGCTTTTAATAATAAATTTCTTTCTAAATCAAAGCTTAGTTTTTCTAAGCAAAAATAAAGCTTATTTTGTGTTATATGAGCGTTTTCTCATTTCTATGCAAGAGATCATCTGTGATCTGTGTTTTTAGGCAAGAAATTGTTATTTTAAAACTGGTATAAAAACATTTATTATACAAAAGATATAATCGTTTTAATAATAATAATAATAATAGTAATAATAATATTAATAACAACAATAATAATAATAATAATAAAAATAATAATAATAATAATACTTTTAATAATGAATTTCCTTCTAAATCAAGGCTTAGTTTTTCTAAGCAAAAATGAAGCTTATTTTGTGTTATATAAGGGTTTTTTCATTTCTATGCAAGAGATCATCTGTGATCTGTGTTTTTAGACAATGTAAGCCATTTTATAGTTTTTAAGCAAGAAATTGTTAATCACTCATTTTTAAACTGGTATAAAAACATTTAGCAAAATAATCAAAAATAACCCGCTATTGACTCACCCTGTAGGTGTTACGGATTGACTGGGTCATGACGCAGTATTAGAGAAAGCAAAAATTCCGAGTGCGTCAGGCAATTAATATCCTCGTCTCGAAGGCAAATATTAGTTTCCTTTTCACATTGTTTCGGCTGTTTATAAATTCAACTAAAATTAAACGCTGTAGCTAACTAGGTTAATATGTTCTGGTGTTTTGTGTGCGAATTTTACATTGCCTACATAATGAAGGTCCCAGATTCACATTTCATACCTTCATATTTTATACACGAATGTGTATATTTCTCGCAAGTTCATTTGCATGGGACTCCAGGTAGGAGTAGGTGCAGAAAAAATTAATTAAAGTTTTAAATGAATTAATACCGTCTGTAAGACTCGCCAGACGTCCCGTTAATTCAAAACTTCATTATTTAAAATAGCGCCAGCAACAGTGCATTATAAATTTGTCAGAAGCAGTGACGATTTTCCAAAGCCTCGAATCGAACAAATTGCAAAATTTAATTAAAGGAAAAACGCACTTGAAAGCGGCGCGAAAAAGCCCAACCTCGATAATGATCTTAGGGAAAATAATCGCCGATGAAACGTGATGCTTTTTTCCTACTAAGCGAAAATCGATGACCGACACCTCTCCATCATCAAAGAGCGTCCAGCGAAGTGGGGCCGCAAAAACGGCTCGAGTTCGGTGTCAATGATATTGTTTTACACGCCGCAAACGGACTATTTTTTAATTTGCCCCCGAATTAAATCATGAAATAATAGCGCAAAGTTGGATATTATCGGTGACACAAAAGTGTCCCGACGTCTAAGGAAAGGGCCGAAATTATGGTCGAAGTTCGCGCATTGAAAAGTTGCGACAAAAGGTCATTTTGCTCGTGCTGGGGAGTGAGTCATTGTGGCACTCCGGGCCGCAAATACAACTATGTAAATTGGCACCCCCGGTGCGAGGACTTGTGACTATCGGGTTAAATATACAGAGCTTCATTGAAAGCAATTAATTTCGGTGTTCGCTACGCCCCAAAGTCCCCGTAATCAGGGTGCATATATCGGACCGAACTTCGCCCCTGGAGGGAAATTTAATAAAAGTATAAGTCAAACGCGAACGGAAGACATCCTCCCAAGCGTATATAAACTTTTCGTTTATTGCTAACCGGATCCACAAACATGGAAGTAATCAATTGTTTTAGAAGCATCTTTCCAGTTTACCTGTGCTCCTCTATTCATTTTTGCCTGGCCCCGGATTCTGATTTATACTTATATTTTTTATCTCACGCCCAACTCTAGCGAGAAAGGAAAAACTCGAAGAAATCGCATAAATTCAAACGGACAAATGCAAACTCACTCTAACTACAAATCAACGCAAATTCCACACAACTCTCCCGACTACTAATTAAAATAAACTTGGTACTGAAAGTAACAATGAAATGGGAAGTTTACTAACAACTTTGTTAAAATTGTAATAGAAAATGCATCAGAGCGAACTCGAAAGAGCTAACGAAATTAACCAAACCACTCCTTTCCGCACTAACTCCGACTTATAAATTTTTAATTAGACGTAAAATATTAAAAAACACCCGGTCATTACGTTAAAAAAATCCGCGCAACTCGCTCTGATAAAAATTAAACCTCATAACAGAATTACGAACCCGAGCTAGTATAAAATAATAGCCAAAACTAAAAATATTAAAACTTTGATGGATCTGCCGGGCAGAATTATTAAACAAAACCTGATCTGTGCAAAATATGGTAGAATTCAGCCTTCCTCTTCCGGAACTCCATTTATTTGATCAAAAAATTCGTAAAGCTCGTCCGCGTTCTGATAAAAATTAAATGTGTCATAACCGAATTAGTTCCGGTCGAAGTTCACTAAAGCCGTCCAACTCTGCCATCCTTTGATGTAAATGCGGATCGATAATATCACTTCCGAAAAAATCCGCCAAACAATGAAAAGTGTTTCACGTGATTCGAACTGATGTTGATAAAGCTCGCTCATTATCAACAGGTTAATCATTAACGACGGGGTCATTCGGACCGATTACACGCATGAAAAATAAATAGCAGTTTGCTGATGACTATCAACGTTGATATTAATTTATGAGCGGTTGCATGCCGCGATCGATCACGAACTAAAAATGTTCCTTAAATGAGATCCTTGTGAGCCACCTGATGAATTAAGTTTCGAGGCTCGCAAAATCGATGGTTTGATTACGAGCTGCAACTGCACTAGTTTCTTGCTACCGGAACTGGTTTGCAGCTCGTAACATTGTCTTACAAATTAGCACGTCTTTGTTCGAGGGTAATACATCCGTCTTGTCTTTGTGAGAGAAGTACTTGCTCCAGTAAGCAAAATTCGAATTAAGAGAGAAGCAAAAATTTGGAGTCAATTTTGGTGGATGCGCCGGGCTAAAAAAAATCTAACTATGTAAATGTTTCTGCAATAAAGATTGGGCAAAATGTAATGCAATTAACCGTAATTGGCTAATTAAAATTTATGATTTTTATACATTTTCTTGAAATAATTAACAAATATTGTGTAAAATGTACTAATTGTTATTTGATATAATTATGCAAAAGTTATAACTACATGTTTGTGACGGTGTATATTTTTCATGTTTTTATATTGTAAAAATAAATTGCAAACACAATCTCTATTTGGCCTTGGAAAATTCATTTTTGCTTTTCTCTAACACAACACACTAAAACTTTCAAGTCGGGTTTCTTGTCCATGTAAGTTTACATACTAAATTTTCCTTTGAAAAGCAAACTTAGCTTAATGTTATTATAAGACTCTAAGTTTTGATACTTTAAATATTATAAGTAGTCCGAAACTACAAACCAAACTCGCCCGAAAATGATTACCTACTCCGTCACGCAATTTAAAGTAATTTAATATTGAGAAAAATTGTGAAGTTTCGGTTAGATCTTGAAACAATCCGTAATGCCGTTAGTGTGACAATAAACTTTCAACATTGAAACAACCATTTTAATCATTCAGCGTTTATAGGAGGAGCTCTTAAGCCCGTATAACACATATTAATCGTAAATACTTCCTAAAAGCCGGTCTTTATTAGCAATTTTACGACGTTCAGCTACCATAAAAGATCCGGGTTATTCGATCGCTGCAAGGTTTTATTCTGGGCCGATAGGTGGCATATGAAAGAATAATAATCGGCGATCGCGGTGGGGTCTTGAAAATTCCCGTAGTTATGTCGCACTGAACGAAGTTAATTGCAAAGCCACTAAACCGTCCGAAACTGTTAGTATCGGAGGTTCATTTTAAAATCGGGCGCGAGCTCGGGCTAAATCTATCATTAATCAAAATAAATTGCCGTAAAATCTATAAATCAACGTTAAAAATAAAATGCCTCGTTAGTTTTCATATACTGAATTCGGTTACAATTTGTGCCCGTCGTCTTTTTTCAGGTCCGTCACAGTGAAATATCGCCGCCACAAATGAACGGTCCTTTATTTCCTGCCTTTGCATAAATCGAAAAATGTCCACGATGGCCTTAAGCATTTCCGTCATTATCCTCTCCCGAGACGGCGTTATTTTTATTGCTTTATTCCTCAAAGATGTAGTTCGAAAGCTATTTCAAAGTTTGATCACACAAATCCTGAGAGGAAAAATTTAACCATGGCTGATTGGCGCGATTGTTTGCACAAGTCCATCAACTATGAATAAATTATTACATTCGGCGTGTCAACAAACATTTGCTTGAATTTGTAACGGCACATTTAACTGGCAAATTGTTGCCAATCAATATTTACGTTAGATTAGCTGATTCGCACAATTCGGCCAAAAATTTCACCGAAAAACGATTCATTTGCATTCAACGACACACAACGCAAATATTCATGAAGGCAACACTTTAACTGTTTTTGCATTGCAACTTTCTTTATGTAAATTGGAAACACGATAATCCTGGAATTCTACAACCCACACTTATTTCGTCCATCGACACACAGATGTTGTGTTAACAGTGAAACAATTCCTTGTGTAAAAATTACCTCCGGCCACGAACGTCGTACAAAATAAATGAGCCGCTTGTCAGAAACCTTTTCCACAACGAACCCGAAACGTGAAAGTATTCCAATAGTAAATCCATTGCTTTGTCTGACGACTCCACAAACTATCCACAATTCTTTTCACAAATAAACAAATCTCGGTTAATTACCATGACTCAAGTTTTTCGCATTTTTTCCCAACATTAGTCAAGAAAAATTAATCAATTATAAAAGTTGTCTCGGCCAGACTCGATTAAGCTAATACAGTTCATATTTCATGAACACACTACGCAAAATTAATTGTCACAACTTCCCTTCGTCAAACAAACGATTGGATCTGGCTAGTAAATACATATAATTGCAATAATTCGCAAATACTTTCCGTTTAAAAGTCGGCGAATTAGCTCGAGAAAACATTTTCTTTCACTTTTTTTCAATTTTATTCTCTAATTTTTCACCAGATTTCATCAAAAGGTACCGGACGTACAAGTTGATTCAACATTTTTACAATTGTTTTTAACATTGTTGTGACTTTCAGCACGTTTTTGACCGACAATGGACATAATTTCTCCAAAAATCACCAAATTTGTGTATTTTCTAGTCGAAAATAGTGGACGTGCGCAAATTCTACCGGATTTGCAGTGGCTATGATTTTTATTAACAATGTTTTTCGGAACTTTACTAAACAAACTCAGTTAACTTAAAAGTTTTAGAGATAAATTAAATATTTTCGTTTAATTATTTTTATAATTTAAGAAGTAAGTCATCTAAGAATTTAATGCTAAAGTTTCAAGTTATGTTTCACCTTTACGTTCATCTCTTTTTCTCTCAAAACAAAAAGTATTTTCCTTTATTAGGTTGTGCTCTTACGTTTACAATTTGGCGCCTTTACGTACTTTTACCTTTTGTCGCATTAATTTCTTATTTCTGTCAGTTTTATGCTCCGCTTTACGTTTATACGTCTATGTAATCTCTCAATCTCTTATTTTTGTTCACTTGTTGTTTCACTTACCTTTTCTAATTTTTTTTTTTATAGAAAAATTGTTGCTGTGATCCGGGTTCGAACACCCGACCTCCCCCGTCGTAAGTGGCGCTTATACCACTGAGCCACCAGGCCCCAAGTACTGACCGTGTTTTGGAGATATTTTAACACAAACTTTTTAAATAAATCAACATTACAAACTATGTAATTGCAATAATTCTTCTAAAACGCAAATACATTCAGTTAAAAAGTCGGCGAATTAGCTCGAGAAAACATTTTTTCTACTTTTTCCAATTTAATTCTCTAATTTTTCGCAACATTCCATCAAAAGATACCTGGCGTATAACTTGATTCTACAATTTTAAAATTGTTTTTACCTTTTTTGTGACTTTCAGCACGTTTATAACCGAAAATGAACATAATTTTTTCCAAAAATCACCAAATATGTGTATTTTCTAGTCAAAAATAGTGGACGTACAAATCCTACTAGATTCGCAGCGGTCTTAATTTTTATTAACAATGTTTTTCGAGACTTGACTAAACCAATTCAGTTAACTAAAAATTTTTAGAGTTAAATTAAATATTTTCGTTTAATTGTTTTTATAATTTAATAAGTAAATCATCAAAGGATTGAACGCTAAAGTTTGAAGTTATATTTCACCTTTTTCTCTCAAAAGAAAAGGTATTTTCCTTTTATTAGGATGACCTTTTACGTTTACAATTTGGCGCCTTTACGTACTTTTACTTTTTGCCGCATTATTTTCTTATTTCTGTCACTTTTATGCTCCGCTTTATGTTTATACGTCTTGTGTTCTCTCAATCTCTTATTCAGGTTTACTTGTTGTTTCACTTACCTTTTCTACACTTAGATCTCGTTGAAAGTTGATATAATAGAGAAAATGAGCCGCTGAATTCAATGGAATAAACCGCATTGCTCTACAGCTTTTAGTTTTCGAGTTATGAATTTTTTGTTGAATAAAATTTTCCACCATAGAAATTGCCTATCTGAATTTTTAGCAAAAAACTTTAAAAGTTTACATCTTGTTAAAAGATGGTTTTATACGCAAAATGAACCGCTGAATTTAATGGAACAAACCTCATTGCTCTACGACTTTTAGTTTTTGAGTTATGAATTTTTTTGTTAAATAAAATTTTCTATTATAGATATTGCATATCCTAATTTTTAGCAAAAAACTTTAAAAGTTTTTTAGATCTCGTTAAAAGTTGGTTTAATACAGAAAATGAGCCGCTGGATTGACTCGTGGACCACCTGTATTTGCCCGAAATGGTGAAAAATATTTTCCGCATATTTACAAACAAAATGACGCTTCATTTCGTATTCAGATTCGCTCTTGAGAGTTTTCAATTTCAGATTTAAAACGCCTCCGGCCGAAAATTCGATACATGGAATTGCCAGCCGATACGGCGGCAATCACTATAAAATTCCAAAAAAACGGCAATCGAAAGCTCGTTTCAGGCGCCGGCTGCTAAATTCTCGCCTAATTGCGGTAATGATGTCGCGAAAAATTTGTAAAATGCGAAAGATAACGTCGGTGTCTGCAAAATATCGATGTTTTTCAAATTAAAAATTGTCCAAACAATTTTAATTAGTCTAATTAAATTTTTCGAAATTTCTTGACTGCAAGTGTGAGAGCGCAATTCCCGAAGTAACTCCGGCGAAGTTTATGAGGGTGAAGGCGCGCCGTTAAATATCGGTTAATTCCGAAATATATATGTAATTAAATTTTCTTGGTGTTAAATTAGGGCGCGAAATTTTCAAGAATTCGCTTGATTGTCTTAGAGCTCGTTCACGGGTCTCGAAGATTAATTTGTGGTCTCCAAGGAAAACTGGATAACGAATTGTGAATTACTTCATTAATTTGAATTATTAGTGCAGAAACTTCGCGAATTAATGATAATTACCACTAAACTGATATTCAACATTGCTGACTTTTTCGCCCTCTCATCACGAAAAACCGCAAGCCCCAGAAACGATTTATTTACACTTATACCAAATCAGAAATGACATCCCGGTTGAGACTCGTGCGGAAAATAAATGGCTATATACTAAAGTGTACCTTTTTTCGGATTCCTCACATTACGAAACTCGGGCACGTCCCGCACTCGATGTTTTCTTTATTTTTGCAGCATTTTCCCCGGGATGATTTTAATCACAGAAGGGGCCTGATTAAAATTTCGTCCCTTCTCTCAAATTTATTTTAATGCGAACTTGTTCCCCGAATAATCTGTCACTGACAAGCTGCTTATTTTGTATAATATTTCAGTAAATTGTCTGAATTCATTCCGGCGAGCGCGATTATTTACCCAAAAGACCGGAATTAATTATTAGTTGCAAAAGACAATCAAAAAATTCAATTTGCGCTCGATTTGCCATTATGTCTGGCCATGTTTCGAATGTAAACGTGCGCTGAAACGAAATTCGCTTGTAAGAAAATTACAAACAGCTGCGGGAAATTAAAGAGCCAGTGGGAGAGCGTCCGAACTGCTTTGATGACGCGGCATGTAAATACGGAAAGGGTAGAGGGAAAATAAAACTAGCTTTGAGTTTTTTCTTATGCTTTTAATTAAGAGAAAATAAGGAAGTAGAGTTGGTGACAGCAAGAGAAATCGCGTAACAATAAAAATGCGAATTTGGTCGACAGCGAAACTAGTCCCGGTTTGGTGTCGGTTCACCTCCAATTTGTAGAGAGGATTAGTTTTGAATTTCAAATCAGACGTAAGAAACGTGAGTTTCCAGTCTATCTGAAAGTTTACAGTTCCAATCTTTGGAGTAATGAAGCACAAAGCAATGTCTGAGAGTATTAGTTATTAGTGATGGCTTGCGGATCGATAGTGCATTAGGGAAGACGAACAATAGTTTGGTTACTTTTCTTGAAGGAGATTCAATTATGAGATTAATTCCGATGGTGAAAGGGTTTTAATTAAATAAAGTGGTCATCTTTATCCGCACCGCAATAATTTAAATTGAGTTACACGTTCTTTTTGGTAAAGTTTCAAGAATTACGTGGCCCAAGTACCGTAAATAAGGGAAGTAAATATCTCGGGAGGGTTGTTCCACATTTGCCCGCAATTGGCTATTAGAATGTGGTAGCACGCTGATGGCCGAGAGGCGAATTTGATTTAACAGAAGAAATATGGTTTGTATTCAAACATAAAATGGAATGATGTCGAATTGATTTCTTTGGTGCAAGATGAATAAAATATGTATGCAAATTGCAAGGTTTAGTATCAGATATATTACATGCAACACCCTACTGAGTTCGCTACGTTTTATGACAGTCGTATATTGTTTTTATTTCCAAGAGGCTATGTTTTGGGCCAGCATGGGGTCAATTTCGTGCCTTATTGGTGTTGCCATATATATGGAAATCCTCTGTCAATAACTCGACGCAGCGACTGGCTTTACGTAACAAAATTCGCCGTGTGTGCTCTCTTATCATCATAAATTACTTTCGAATCGTAACGTTTCCCGAATAATTCGTCTGTCTTTTCCTCCTGCGACATATTTCACTGACAAATTTGCCGCTTTGACGTTCGACTTTCCGCAGAAAGAAACTCATGCATAAACACTGCATGACATCTTTTGTGTCAAATTTAAAATCTAGCTGACGGTAACTAACCGTGACGCCCGCTTTCGCACAAATTCTGATTCGTCTTTGAGCAATTCGTTATCTTGCCGCAGTAAAATACTTCGCTTCTCAACAATGCTTCAGCTTTACGAGGATACATGTTGCACCGAGGAAATATCATGTTTTCACTTATCCACATCGTCGTTCCCTTTCTCCCATAAAACTAATCCCCCTTTAACGAAACGCCAAGCCACTGCGACAATTTATCTGCTTTTTACATTACACTGAAATATAACACACTACTCGACGGGAATTACGCCTGGAACTGACTCGCTTTGCGTGAGACTGCTCCATTTATACCCCCCACCAAGGCCACCCCCACCACGTGGTGATAGATGATTGGCCGATTTGCGAGTCGTAATAACAAAGCACGGTAAAATCTCCTTGTCTGAAATTCGATATTCCGTCCGGCTTTTACAAATGATTCAAGTGCGTCGGTAATGATTGTAATGCTCTTATCGCGCCGGTTTATCTATGTGGGCCAAGCCCGGGCTATTTAATGTCCAGATTAGGCGGATCCTGGAGGAATACCCCGCAGAATACTGACGAACGGAGAACGATCTATGAACTTTCGTTTGAGTTTTCCGCAATGCGCTAAACTAGAACCGAATTTAACACCGTTAACTGTAATTTATTTCATTTAGTTTCATGTTTTATTCCGCAACGCTGATAAAAACAAGCTAAATTGTATTCTGTTAATTCGCGGTATTCCCGATTTTCCGACCCGTTGCACGTGATTAGCTCGCTTATTTGCTCCCCGAGCATTTTTCCGATTCTGACTTATTCAAATCGGAAACTCCCTAATCTCGTTAACCGGCCAATTAAAATCCTTCTTTGCCATAAATACGTTAATCGTGGAAACTTCTCGTCGGACATCTGTATTTTTCGCCACAAACTGCCTCAATGGGAGCAGTTGTATTGTTTAAAAGTTTATTACAGACTCTAGCGGTGGCGTTTTAGAATTTAATCTCACTCTGCATTCTACTAAAGGGAAATACTCTTAATGCTGCTTTTCCAATTTATTCGAGTTCTTTACGAATCACTTCACTAACGTTCTCGAATTCGCAATGCATCGGCCAGAACAGTGCGGTACCAAGTTTAAATAACTTTGCTCTAGGAAAGGAAAAAAACAATTTTGAAATATCTCCACGGAAATGAAAGAATGGATTATTTTATGAATAACCAAAGTAATAAGCTTGAATAAAATTTACACAGAAACTTTCAAACAAAGCGGCTGCGAATCCCTTTATGCTTGAGCGAGGCACAACGCCATCTGTCCGTGCGAAAATTTAATTTTTTTCTATTTCCGCCGATAAAGATTTAACATCGTTACTATTTATCGACTTGCAACTCTATTAAAGTTAATGACGTGTAAGAAATACTTGAAACGAAGTAATAGTCGTTTTGCATCTTGCATATTTTCGTTTTAATGGGAGCTACTTTAGCACCGAATAGTTGAGATAAGTGTTGGAAAAAAGTACGAATTATGTCTTTCTCGTGTCGGCCATTTACTTTTAATGAATCTCCTTAACTAACAACGACGAAAATAGAGGATTTATTTTATACGGAAAAAGGAAAATAGTTATTCCTAGCGAGTTTACATTTCCGTTGAAACATGACAAACAAAAGGGATAAATAAATTATTCAGAAAGGATAATGCACAACATTTATGATGTTGCATCCTATAAATATTCTTTATGAATTGTTTGCAACGGATTATTATTCAAATACTCATAGATATTTTATTGGAAATGGTGGATTCAATTTATCGGAATTGTTGAAATTTCACATGACAGGCTAATACCAAATTCCAAAATCAATTAAACGCCACTTGCTACAAAAGCAAAGAGATTGGAAAATATCGCTCTGGAAGCGGCACTAAGCGAGTTTGCCGTAATAATCGTAAAAAGTAAAAACCATGGCGAATACTCGAAAATCAAGAGGATAAGAGCATTAAAATCATCCGCACTTTCTATATGTGTTTTTAAGCCCGAGTAATCCCAAACGGTCCGTTGATTATTGCTCCATTCCCTTGAGTCGACAATACGCATTACGTAATTATTATTTTTTTAAATATTACCAAAGCCAGTAATCAATCATTTTTCAGGGTGGAGACAAAGCTTCTTAATAATTCATTTGTCTTTTGCGGTGACAAAGATGGATCGCTGCTTATTTCAGACAATGACGAACGAAACATACACTTCCAACCTACTTACGAATTCGAGTAATTGCGACATTGCACTCTTTTCAAAAGCACTCACATCCCTAATCAATATTCCATTAAGAGCCATCAATGTTTCGAATCGGCCGCTCATCTTAATACGGTCGCAAGAAAATGCACAGAATAAATATCAAATTTCAGCACTTGAATCAATCATAAGAGAAAGTAGAAACGAAAGAGAGAAAAAACCAAAACAATGCTGATCAATCATTCGGAAAGAAGTCAAGTCGATCGACGAGCAGACCCGTCAAGAAGGGATCAACATCTTTCAGATATCTCAGAGATAGAAATTAGGCAGAAATAAAATTTTCCGGAATGCACTGTATTATTACGTCTACAAGCGCAAAACCGCGTTTTAAATGTTATCTTGTGTGTTTATGTAATAACACTAATTAACTGAACGAAATAATCTTGAATGGATAATGCAATATAATGCAGTATGAGCATTGTTCCAGCGTATTCATAGCCGTTACCAGAGGCTAATACGTGCCAATTTACAAGAACTGATAATCAAGCTATTGTACCTAACACAACCTGTTTGAATGAGTTTGCTGCCGTTTTCAATGTTTAATAAACTCCGTGTTTTTGCAATCACGCTACATTTCTGTGATTTTTTGATTTAGTAAGAACCCAAATGAGAGGCATGCAGATAGCAGCATCGTATGTCAGCCTAATCGTCGAATTTAATTAAGCTAACAGCAGCGAGATAACAATTAATTACGAGTTTGGTGTTTTTATAAGGGCATAAACGACCCCCGAGAAACAATATAGCCAAGTACCGTACACCCATGCGTGTTTAATTCAATACCACGACAGAACAATAACAGTAAACTCGACGCTATCGCATCCTCGCTAAACAACATTTCCACATGATAGTGGACGTGAACATGGTCGATTTCACAACGAAAAAGGGCCCATTAACGCACAAAAAACACTAATAAAATAAAGAGATAAAACCGCATCACCGCCCTACGTTCGCATGATTACAAATATAACGTTAGGGCTCCGGTGCACGCCAACACTTGATAATTGAAATATTCCCTCCTGCCTATTATCTCTGCCAGACAATAAGTTCAGCTTTTCAACTAGTCACGCAAAACTTTCGCCGAGGCTCTTTTCACGCACGAATCTTCCCGTTCAAATACGCCCGAGGTTTGCAAATTCAAAAGCTCCAATAACCACGATTTGATAGCCATTCATTAGAGACGCCGAGTGTTGATTTTGAAAGGGCTGGGTCAGTCGAACCGTTGTTAACACGGACGATTTGTTTAAGATTAAGACAATGGTTTATGGAACGAGAGTCAACGCCAAATCCAAGGGGACTACGACATGACTCATGCCACCTAATCTGTTAAGAAAGGAAAGGATCAAGTGTTCACTCTCGAAGGACGTTTTGGGCTCACTTCGCACATTAAACGAAAAAACTTTAGAAGTCTTTATTTCAGCCAGAGATAAGGTAAAAAATACAAAGGGTGGAGGAGCAGCCACTTATAAACCCCAGGCGCCTACTACAAGGAAATCGATAAAATAAACACTTTTCCAAAAAACACTAATAGCTGCTTAATTCTATCTTTTATACCAACCGAAAACAAAAAAGCTAATTGTCGCTCCAATCATTTAAAAAACAAATAAACGCACTATTGGCGAATAAATTAAACATCTTCATTAGTTAGTTAATTTATTTAAATAAATACTTTAGTGACCATTGCAACAATCCAGTAAATTTTTTAGGGACAATTCAACATTTAAAATAATTCTACTAGAGTACAGCCTTTTTTTGTAATGACTTACAATTTAGTAACCATTTTAGCACTCAAATTACAATAGAAACGCTTAAGCAGAGGTTTAGTGACTATTACCATAAACATAACTTGAAGAATTTTTACTTGCTTGAATAAAACCAAAGCGGCGTTTAATGTGCGCAGAAAATTCCGTCGTGCCAAAATAAATTCGATTAAGAGTTCGCGTAGGCAATTTGAGTTGTTTTCGCCTGCGGTATAAAAATCAGTTTTCGTGTTTACCTCTTCGCATTTTTAGCGATTGAATTAGCGTTGTTGTAAAAGCAATTTGTCGCTAGTTAAAACCTGTCAGTTTTTCTTAATTAGATTTGGTCATAATTCACTAGTGGCTTCGGGTATCAGCGTGCGGTCTCTCCACGATTGTTTATGCGCCAATTTAGCACACTTAGTAGTTTGATGAAATCCAAGTTTTCGGTGACGCATTGCAGCTGTAAGACGTGGTTTATTGTGTCGGAGAGGAAGATAACGTTATGGCAGATCATGGGGATGGAATCAATTTTCATCAACGTGACAGGGCGTCTAATAGCTACACGTTAACAGACGCCAGCCATGGCGAGAGCTAATGAACGACGCCTGCTCAAATTCAAATAAGGCCCTATCTGTGAACGCACCGATGCTTGCCGACACTAGACTTCGGACGGCATAAACAACCAAAGCCTTTTCTTCACTTTAACCGAATAATTAGCGACGGAAGCGTCATTTGCACCAGGCGACTGATTTATCGCCAATGATCAAAGTGAACTCACACTCGCAATCAACCCGACTCGAGCTAATGACAAAAAATATTCATTGTAGGCAAATGTGATAAGAAGCGCTGGAACCCGGCCAAAAAACGCTAAATTGTTTATAAGTGACACATGTTGAGCATCATATACAACAAAAACATCTGGGGCGAAATAAACTCGCTGCTCACCCGGCGCATCCACCAAAATTACAAATAAAACTAAACATGTTTCCATTAAATGATAATTTTTTGCAAACATTGGTCGCGTTTTTTCATCAATTATTTGTCGCAAAAAGTGCACATCGCTTTCAGCAATTTTTACCCTTTCTATTGAAAAAATAATCGACAAACTTGTAATTTTTCCAACGTCACGTATGAACATTACTAAAATTCCGGAACTCATGTAACCTAAAAAATTTTACGAATTCTTCATAAATAAAATTACACTGATTAAATGTAACATTTTTCCGGTAAGTCTGACGGTTTAAATTAAATAATGGCAGTCATTAATTGAAAAATGTGAAATTTATTTGTCCAGCGCAGCCACAGAAATTATGCCGAGCTTAATACAGATTTATCAGCGTTTAAAAATCCATACAATTAGTTTGTCTGATTTTAATACCAAAAATTAATAAAACCAATTACTCCAACCGCAGAGTTCGAACACGTGTTTGGTTGTACGTAAATGTACCACAGTACGCAAATTTTTCTATATTAACTAAAATCTAAACAAAACCTACTAACAAGTCTAACAAAATTTCAATTTTGTTCCCGCTTATTTGCAGCACAATTTTTAATAAAATATCTCTGTTGTAAAGCAGTTTTATTTCTAAAAATAAAAACGGAAACACGCGGATCGAAATTAAATTATTAACAAATTATTTTTCCGGTGTATCTATTCGTTTAATTTTTTTATTTACTGTTAAAATTCATTTTTCTAATACTTACAGTTATTTGGTTACAATTTTTAAATGTATAATATGTTTGTTATTCAAATACTAAAGGAAAGTTCTCCCGGCGCATCCACCAAAATTATCTACATGAAGTTGCTTGGTTATTTTTATTTTTTAGCAAATTGAATTACCATTCTAAATGTATGAAAGCTTTTAATAAAATTAATTTCTAAGCCCAACAATTTAATAAATTCTAGAAATTTGCTTTACTGGTTAAAGGAAGCATGAGGGTTATTGTTTCCTACGTTGTGTTTGTAATAAATCCATTTATCTCTAATTAAAATAAACAAAGCGGAACTACAATGCGAGTAAATTTTGGCATAGCCGGTGGTTTAAAATAAAAATAAGATTTCGGACCCCATCAAAGAAAATTACTAGCCATTGTGGCAAACGTGCTTTGGACAAGAAGCAAATTTTTGTTGTTATTGTGTTCAATGAAAGCACAAAGTGACGCGTTTTATCTCAGTCATAAGTGAAGTTTTCGTCTGGAGCCTCCCCCGTGTTCTTAAACTTTGTTAATCTCAAGTGGAATACATAATGAAGGTCATCAGTAGCGTTTTCTTGATTGCGCCCGTGTGGATTTACCAAGATAGCGGAATTATGAACTATGTGCGACATCTCGAGAGAGCCGAGTCGAAAATTGCCGTAATTAACTGTGTACAACTGGGCGATTAATTGAGTGACCCGGTTTGAAGTTGAGGAAAAAATTCCACGATCGAATGTAAAAGAAGTTTATAAGAGCAGAAGCATGTTTTCGGGTTGGAAGAATGCGAAGATCGCAGCCATAAAATGGATTTAGGGCTTTTTTATACAAGTGATTTTCGACTCCCTTCAATCCCGATGAAAGACAAATAGCATTAAAAATAGTTGACCTACTTGAAACTTTGTACGGACCGGGAAAGAGATATTTCAAGTCGCTTTTTCAGATATCTTTCCCGATAACCCATGATTTTTAACACGAAGTGCAATGAGAATTAGCCCAGCTTGAGGTTGCAAACAAAGCGGAATATTTCAATTTTAAAAGCGACCGGAGGCTGAAAGGAACAAAAATCGAAAAGTTGCATACATGCAACGACTCAAAGACTGCATTTCGCAATGGAAATTATTTTCTGAAACATCCATTGGGAAAACGAGAGTCGCGCATTTGTAAGCCAGCTGGAATAGTAGGTATTTATTTAACGAGATGAGTAAAGCTGGTGCATATATCAAAACAAATCTTACCTTAAAACCACATAAAAGAGATTCAGTGTGTCACATAAGCGACAATAAGTGTTACTTCAATTAAAATGTAATAACCGCTGTGATAGTCTCTATAATTTTTTCAATGCGGCCAAAACTTTTGATGCAATTGTAAACAAAATAAGTCTTGGAAATTTGAAAGATCTGTTTTGGTGAGGGTTTTAGTTCAGCATCTGCGTCGCTCTAATAGGTGTATCTTTCCTTAATTAAAGCAAACAAAGCAGACAGCAGCAAAATTCATTGTGTAATGTCAGTTAATTTCTCCCAAAACCTTGTGAAAAAATGAGCCAACGTTTTGCGTATTATCATTTCACACAGCGTTCTTGATAATTTTCGAATTAAAACCCTTCCTGGCCCAAAATCCGGTGATCGATTCGCAATCTATCAAAAGTGTGCATAAAGCCGATCAGATCTGTAGTAAAAATGACACTTTATTGAATTCTGATGCGTGAGTTCGATGCAAAAGCGAAAATTAGAGCACAAATCGATAAATCTCTCTTATATCTGGTTTATATTGGGTTACACCTATTTCTCATGCATCATCCTGACGTTTCGTTTTCGCGATATTTCCAAACAATTTGTTTTCGTTAAAACGCCCAATTCTGCTTGAAATCGGTGCAAATTCCACATATCTTATTATAAAAAAATCGGCGCCGTTTAGGCAAAAAATCTCCCTTCGTATTTATTCTCACGTCTTGACCCTCGGGCCCGAATTGAATACAAAGCGCCCATCTTTAGAGCTGTTGTACATTTCAAAAGGAGAAGTAATTCGTTCGCGCCTTAACCAAATTGGAATGAACAGGGCCCTTTATGCCCGTCCCATGTCTCGTGCTCTGCCCTCGCCTGGGAAATACTCTCTTGTATTTGTATATCGATTCGGCGCGGCTTTTATTCCGATGGGCCTGTTGCTCATTCGCATTGTTTAATTTACATGGTTTTATCTGTTATGGTCATTTGATACCGCCGCTGCGGAATTATGAACCAGCGTTCAATTCGGAGTAATTATAAAAGAGCGATTTTCATGCGCGTAAAAACCTTGCTGGAATTTGCCGCTTGTGTTGAGGTGAAGTGGTGCATTCGTCTATGTCTGTGTCGGCAATAACTGAAATGCATACAACACGCTCTGTTATCTATGGTCCAAGGGCCACGAGAAGTATTTGCATGACGTCCTATGCATTGGCCGGAGTACAGTATCCGACAGGGATGATGTATGAATCCAGCGCTGGGTTATTACGCCAAACTGCATGCCGATATGTACCTGAAATGTCACCGGCGGCAAAAATAAAGTGCGCAATTCGACGCCGGTTTGTCAGCTCGAATACGAGCCAAAAGAGTGAATGATGGAACTACGAAAAGTCCACTTGTATTATTTGGGTTTTGCTCCTGATTTCTGCGAATTAAACCGAGTAGCTTTTTCTAGGTGTTGCGTTTTTAATTGCACTTAGTTTAGTAAAATATTCACAACTGCAGTGCTTGTAAAAGGGTTTTGTTCGTTCCTATTTAAATAAACGCTTGCAATGTAAGTATGGAATAAAGAGATTCGCCTTATTACCTCGTAAGTTATTAAAACCTTGCACTTGCACTGCGCTCTCCGTCTATTCTCCCTTTACACCATTGTGGCGCTTCCACGCTCAAGTTTGTCATAATAAAGTTGAAAATAGTGTTTCCCGGCGTCAAATTCGCGTCGTGTTTGAAGTAAAATAATTAATTTCGCTATTTAGGCAAAGAAAAGTACACAGAGATGATTCGTAAAGTAAACATTTTTCCCTTTAATTGCACGCTTTAGTAACAAACACCTCAAGGCACGTCAGGGTCGTGCTTGTTTGCGTTTATGGGATGAAGTGGAAAGGCAATATTTATCTCTTCGAGATGTTTAATTGTTAAACTTGAAAAAAGTTGGGAAATTTGCCTCCCAAATTCGGTGTGTACATGTGGAAGGTCGTGCGAACAAACAGAGCCGCGTTGCCATTTCACTTTTTGATCGGCACCGTGAGAGTGAGTAGTGAAGTCATTTGGAAGTTACTGTAAAGTCAATTCCAGTCCCTAACTTGCTGTTCCGGTCCAGTAGAGCTCCGGTGTGTTCACAACCGGCCGCTTTGCACTAACCACTTTCTCACCCCTGCGATCATTTGGTAGTAAAATTTATTTCGCCGGCCCGTTTTTTTACGATTCCTTTTCACGAATTTTTCCCCCTTTGGAAAAAGGCCGCTTGACGAATAACGCGAGATAAGATAATGGAAAAACCTTCGCAGGACTGAATCTTTGAACAATTCCTTTCTCTTCATTAACCTTTTGTCATGCTAAATAACCCTCTTACAAATACACAATTGCAGACTCTGTTTGGATCTAATGAAATTTTAACTTTCTCAAAACCGGCACATATTCAAATCAGGGCGAAATACGAGCACTTCGATTTAATTTCAGCGCAAGAACTCAAGTGAACAGTGATTACTTCGTACTTCTTTTGCCCTGCGGACGTACAAATAGCTCTTGATGGAAAAGCACTTAGCCTCTCATTTCTGGCAAGAGCAATTTTCCAATAATAACTTAATGCGCTAAAAATTACGATCTTAACAACAGACACAATAAAATCCAATTCGTCTTATGGTTTAGTTAATATCCAGAAATAGACTGATTTAATGTTTAGCAGTTACAAAGTTTGTTTGAAGAACCAGTGAATGTTTAGAATAGTTCAGTCAAACAAAACTCTCTCTGATTAAAACCAATGCTGTAATTCGAGTGTCAAATAACACAGACGTAAAAATAAATCCGACATAAACAATTCTGTTTTCTCCAACTCCCCTGTTATTCTGTAACCAATCTTGGAAGTCAAATTCAAAGTTTGTGTGACAAATTTAACTAATAACACAGATACGTTCAGACTTTATTTATTATTTTTTAAAATCACTCGAGAAATTGGAAAAACTTTGAAAATGCGCTGATATAACATAAACTGTGGTTACAAAATGATCAAATTGCCTTTATTGTTACTCGCTAATCGCTTATTCGCTCGGTATTATTCCGCCAATCTGTTTAACCTGCAACCAAATATTTGAGTTTAATTTCTGTGTTATTTCCTGGTAAACAAGCGTCCGTCGAACAATACCCATCTAAAGTTAAAAAGCTAAACGTTCGTTGAACTGCGCTCATATTTCCTCGTGTAGTTGCTTTTGTAGCACTTCCTCAGCGGCGAACTAAAACTCGTCTCTTCCGGGTAGATTTCAATACAAATAGTCAACTTGTTTGCGAGTTTAGTGTGTCAGAAGAAAGTTTAAAATGTAGGCACGTAGTCACGTCAGATGTAATGTTACAAGATCGTTACTCAGCGTAATCAAAGTGTAACAAGGCGAGCACTACAATCATAGATTAATGTTATGATACGTCAAAGGATATGTGGAACTATAATGCGGGAGTCAGTCAGGTCGAAGAATCGCTAAACAATGGCGGAATTTTGCATTCGGCGAAAGCTGTGCGAATAAGATAAAGCCATCGCAATGTCCCTGAGATTAAATTGGATGGGCGAAGCGGCGGCTAAAGTGTATTTTTAATAGTGCGAATGGAGTCATTATCCGAAATGCTGACAGTGGTTATGGTGAAAAAAGCGAGACGGAAGAATATCGGAGAGTTAATTAAAATCGTTGGTTCTTGATACCGGGTGAATGATGATGAAAAAGTAACCGCCGAAACGCTGCAACGATCAAATTAAGACGCCGGACTCGGCAATTTAAACCGACAATTCATTTCGGATAACCTGGAAATAAATGGACGCATTTCCGTTTAATATTTTCACTTGATAAAAAGCCGGCGAAATTGAAATACTAAGCGTATTTGCATAAGAATATAAAATTTCCTTATTTACTGAGAAGCGAAAAACGCGGAGATAATCCCGCTCGTAACACTAATTAGTCGAGAATTCGAATCTGGCTTTTTCGCGATTGACGAGGTAGTTGAACTATGCCATACTCGGGGTTTAATTAGATGAAACTTGGCGCGCCATGTTAATATTAACCCTGGGGGAAATTGCGAGCGGACATTTTGTGGAAAGAAAAATATTCCCAATTTCCACTCATCACGGCCAAGTTGAATTAATTCGTGCATGTCAAGGCAAATCGCGCGATTACTTCTCTCTGTCATTCCACGAATTTACTTTTATTAGCGCTACTTCACTTCCTTATTACCCTCGCACGTAATGACAACTCCTCAATTCTATAGTTTATACGAGAGGATAAATATAAAAACGCTTTATGACGCCGAAGCTTTACAGCGAGACCAAGATTTAGAGCCCTCACACGCAAGATTGCCTCGTTATACAAATTACTATTATACGCCTCTCTTCTACTTAACATTTGATCACCGGAGGCTTTAAAACGAAACAACGCCAAATGGAAAACGCAAACAAGACCTTAAAGCCCGGCATCAGACCCGGATTTCGCCTCGTCAATATGTAGAAACAATAGTAAAATGATAAATTACTCCCCTATTGTGTCTAGACGGATAATAGCTTTTATATGGCCCCAAGAAAAATTATCTGACCGAAATATGACATAACATTTATTTTATCACCAAATTATTTATTGCGAGGAAAATATCTCGTATAAGCGCCTTACTCGCCAAATCCCAACAGAAACAGACGGCTGAAATACATTCATAAAATATTTATAACCTACAAACATTAACATTTCTTAAACTTTTAATAATCTAACGCTCACACACTGTTTTGACCCGGCGCCTCCACCATTTTTCTAACCAAATATTGACGCATTTTTACATTTTTATTAATTCAGCCTTCGTATTAGGTCAGCAGTAATCTCAACTGACAAATATAATGTATCTCTGCCAATGCATTTGAAAATTGGTTATATGACAGTTATAAAATTTATATTTATTTTGCTAGACTAACAATTCACTAGCACGTATAAATTCGAAAATATGATCAATAATTTATAAATACCTATGAATATTAATGTTAAAATAATAAAATCAATCAAAAATTTATTTAATTTCGCGCAACAATACGACTCTATTTCAACCCGTCAAAATGTAACATGTAATTGGATACGATTAAAATGTCCTTGTTTAGTTTAGACCAAAATATGCATTTTCCCTCTCTCGCCGTGGGCGTCCGATGAAAAAATCAATTTGACTTCAAGTTAATTCTGTAAAGCACTGATCCGAATTTAGCACATTTGGAAAGTTTAAAAGTTTTAACAAGCCGAAAACATTTTTTCCACCTTTCTTCCCCCATTGAATCGATACCTTTAAAGTTGCTTCGCTTTAGAAAATTTGAGGTCGCGGCAATAAAATAAAGTGTACTTTTATAATAAAATATTCTGCTTTAGAGGACCAGCACTGTAAAAAGCACAAAGCAAATATTCCATTTTAATAAATAATTCATTACCTAAAATCTACAAACGAAATAAATAAAATTCTCTAAAATGTGTGCAAATTCGTCGATGTGTTAGTGAAAAAACACTGGCGCTGGCAAATGTGCATATAAAAAGCATTAATTAAATTTTTAACGAGCTGTTAATGTATAGCGAGCTTTTGTGTGGAATATAACAAATCCAAATCATAATTATTCGAGAAAATCCCGAATTATTTTGGCTTTATTATTAAACTGTACTTTGGCAAACAATCTGGTTTGAACAAAGAGAATACCTCCCAAATTCAGATTTATACACACAATTATTTATTCAAATCCCAGTCTCAGCGAATTAATGGCTCTCAACCTTTGCCATTTCTCATGAGTAATATTGGCAACAAAAATTGTCCTTATTTAGTCAAGTGTCCCCGAGTAGTTACTGAAGCGATTTAAAGTAAAATTAAAATTCTGGCGCTATTAAGTTTTATTACCATAGAGTACAAAGGAAGTTCAATGTCTGTTTTAATTCATTCTTTATTACATTCCGGGAGATTTCGCCGAGATATAAACGTTGAAATGTTATTTTTTAGCAGACGTTTGACGATAACACGCTGCAATTAGTCGAAACGTTAATTAGAGTCAAAGTGGCTCGAATTTATTTGCGCAAAAGTCGCACAATAAAATCGTCATTTTGCTAGTGAGATGAAAGTTTTGCCGCGTGTACAGTTGTCGTTTTAATTCGGTGTTGAAAACTACAAGGACGATAAATCAGATTTTCCCCGTCATAAAAACTTTGCTACCGGATGCCCCTAAAGTGTCACAAAGCAAGTATTTTCACTGCATAATGAAGATTAAGCTCGACGATAAATAATGCAAAACGCGCAAATCGCGAACCACCGACCCACCGAAAACTTGTAGTTTATTTTGCACGTGCTGCGGCGATTTTTTCTTTTCTTTGCTCGAGCACGCCGACTAATCTGGCGGCGGCTTCCTCCTGTAATTAGCCGAGAGGCGGCGGTTCGATACACGACCTAATGAAGCCCCCATTCAAATCGCGGATTTCAAGCAATCTCCGCTCGATTCATCTCCGATTATTTTTGTTTCCAATCCGCATCCAGTTTAGTCTGCAAACCGCACGCTCAACGAGATTTATTCCGCAGCTTTTTTGTGCACGACACCGGGGACTCTATAAATAAATTCATTAATTAAAAAAGCGCGATTCGGGGCTTTCGCAGCCTATTAAGCGCCGCGGTTCCGGGGCTACAACAGACGAAACTGATGTAAATTTACTTACAACAATAAGCTCGCGCTCGAAATTTTATTATCTGCTTATTCGACCTGCTTCATATTTCCATTTTAATCATGGAATTTCCCTAATAAAAACACGATTCGATTCGGGCTGATTGTTGAAAAATTGAATATCGCAGACGCTCCCTGAATCGAGTTTATTCAAAAGAAAATTATATTCGACAATATGGACGCGCCCACAACGATATTCGCGGAAAGAAAGGCCTGAACCGATTTGGGTTTAGGTATTAATCCCGGATTATGAAAAGTAAAAAGTTGTAATAAACCGCAACTTAAGCGTCTTATAAAATTTCATGCAAAACCTTTACATCGACCTCTGTAAACAGCTGAAAACAGGATATTGGAAACCGTGGCATCAAAAAAGTCCTCATTTCTCCAGAAATTGGGAAAATATCTATGGGGTATTATAAGACGCAAGTTTTTCTCCGGGGGATTGTTATTAGCATTTATATCACGTTTCCTCTCCGTGGTCTAGATACCACGCGACGAAAAAAACAATAATTTATAGAGCATACGATACTAACAAACCGAAAAAATCCCGAGATGGATTATTCCCGTGCAAACGCTTCTGATTGATTAATTCGCGGATTATGTTCGGAGGTTTTTTGCCTTAATTTATGTGGAAGCTAGTTAAGTGTGTGCTCAGCAAAGTGAGTTTCCTGTAATAAATTGAATCGTGCGCACTTCGAAAGACCCTCAAAAACCCGACCGATTCAGCAAAAACTCAATGTGTCGTTCATAATTTCTGCAATAGATCGTTACGAGGCACATCCACGCTGAATAATTCACAATAAACAAGATTAAGACGGTGAAATATTAACAGCTTTTAAAAAATCCTCAGCTCTTTCTCTTGGTATCAATGGTGCGGAATGAATCGATGTGTAGCCAGAATATGGCGCTTTGTAAAAAGACCGAACTTTCCGAACTATTTATCTTGGATATGGATATCTTCGGGAAATCGATAAAAGTTAAATAATGCAGAAACGAGTGGAAAAGTAGCGAATTTTCCGCAACCAGACCCGAAACATGTAACACAATACATGCACAGACCCGTATGGGCTTAACACGGTTCATCCTTTATTTTATTCAATATCTCGAATCTTCCGCCCCGGAAAAATACTAAAACCACGTAATTATTGATGCAACGAAAGATAACTGTAAATTAATTAATTCAGTTATCTCAACCCCCGATAATCATGAGTTATAATTTCGCGTAACCCCGCCAACATAAACTTTCAGTTTCATAGATTAGCGAAAAGGTTAATGTCAGGAGGGGTTGGACCCGTGTAATGTCATAGGAGAATTAGCGCTAAAACCGGCGTTTTCAAGAGAAAAAATTCGTTTCTTGAGCAGGTCATATTATAGGCGGAGTAGGGTTATGTAATTCCATCGTGAAAAACGACACCTGCTTGTAATGTAATGCTCTGGGTAATAAGTAACCTGAGAATAAATGGAGCTGTTTTTCTCTTGGTTAGCTCGACCCGCTCCGAATTACCCGAAAGAATTGTAGCCGAAAACAGTATAATTATTCAAAAAAGGCGGAAAAATTAATACCTGTCGATAAATTAGACTTTTTCCGACAATGCGATTCGTTAATAGGACGAGTTTGAATAGCGACGTTGATGAGATGAGGTTTAAACTCGAGTCAATAGCAAAGTCAGCACTCGACTCATAATTATAAAGCACTAAAGGCTCGCCGATCGCTTTCGAGGATCACTCGTAAAATGGCGATAATATCCACACACTAAGAATGCTGATGAGAATTTTTTTAAGAGGATGTCGCCCTTCCTCCACTTGAATTTTAATATTTTAAGCCCTAGGAACTGTCACACGCAGCAATGACATGTGCCACATGCAAATTTTATTACACTGAATTTATTAAATCGACTACGTATTTAAATTTATACACTTGACCGACAAACCCCACGCGATTTTTCATGCCCTCGGAAAGGATTCTTAATTTACTCACAAACACCACTTCCACTCGAAGACTTTATTAAAGCGGGGAAATTGAACCATTCGACTAGTGTATAAAACTTACAAGACTGACACTCACCGCGGAAGTGCCAAATTAGAAAATATAAACTCCGGACGAAAAAGAGAAAAATTGCCACAACATGAAAAGTTTTTAATTTATAAACAAACAACGAAACTTAATAGCAATGAAGCAACTTTGTGCTTGATGTGCTTGTGTAAAAATTAATTTCGTGTGAAATAATGTGTGTTCGGTGACGTGGAGTCGTATGTCGGTAACTCCGTCCTAATAACTATAAAGTTGTCGTTGCAAGTCCCATTAAGTTGGCACACACATGAAGTTTTGTACACTACTCCATAATAGAAATATCAAAGTTTTGACACGTACTTATTTTAACGCCAGTGTCTGCCTCTATATAATCTCACGAAGGAAACTTTAGCGTTATTACGATGAATTTAGCGAAGAACTCTGCTAAATTAGCAGCATGTATTCTGACTTGTTCTATGCTAGACGTTACAATAGGTTTATCCCCGAACAATGCGAGGGAATCGGAGAACGAAAGAAAACCTGTGAAATTAACGATGAAACAAGGGCTGGTAATGAATCAGGTTATTGGCACTTACACACTGAACGACCCTCGAGATCCCTTGTGCAGAAAGCATAGTGAGGAGTATCGAGTTGGCCTGCGTGCAATGGAAACTTGGGCCTTGCAAAGTGAGTCGAGAAAAAATTAAATTAAATAAAAATGT
This sequence comes from Tribolium castaneum, assembly GCF_031307605.1. Taxonomy (NCBI): domain Eukaryota; kingdom Metazoa; phylum Arthropoda; class Insecta; order Coleoptera; family Tenebrionidae; genus Tribolium; species Tribolium castaneum. Next base: position 4,667,904 of record NC_087402.1, on the reverse strand, counting down.
CGATAGCGAAATAGCTTTATTTTGTTTCAATTTAAAAACAAAACACCGTGCTGTTTGCTTCTCTTCAGGTTTCCCTAATAGAGCTTTGGAAATTCTCCTTGTTTATTAAACAAATACAAAGTGTATTCTCTCGATAACGTAATAGTTTTCCTCTAGGTCGTTTCATAAGAAAACTGTTACACTAGCAAAGACATTCCCTGATTCTATGTAAATAAGCGCATCGTGGAGGTAATGTATCGAAATAAAGCAGCGACTTTGTGCATTTTAGTGTTTGATTCATCTTCGAAATTGCAATCTGGAATCTTAATGGGAAACTTGGTGGAATACGGCGCCTTCAAGCAATGCTTAAGGATTTATAAGGCGACGCAAAATGGACCTATTCGCGGCAAACACTGCACTTTTCGGATCATTCCAGGGGAGGCGACACTCAGGACCGTAATGGCATTCCACAACGTCTCACGAAAGGTACAATTTGCGACGCCAAGTCACCGATTTTCGAAATTCTAACTGAATTTTTTGATGTGTTTAAATAATGTTTCAAAATAAACTGCTCAAAAAAGCTAGGGATAATAATATTTTGTTTTATTCCAAAGTATTATCTACAGTTTGAAATTTTTCGTTTCTAGAAGACACAAAAGTATAATTCTTAACGATAACATAGAAGTATATTATATTTTAAGTGATAGAAATGCATCAGTATATGGCAGTCAGAGTATGCGCTTGCGCTCGAGTGGAACACTTCTCACGAGCTTTATAGTGGCATTTCATTCACATGTGACATACCACACTTTATCTTATCTTATCTATTGTACAATATACCATTGTTTTCGGTGAGAAAAATCAAATTTCTCTCACCGAACACAATGGTATAAGGTACCTAAAAAACTGCACTTGTAAGATAATAGCATATTATAATATATAATATATAATATATAATATATAATATATAATATATAATATATAATATATAATATATAATATATAATATATAATATATAATATATAATATATAATATATAATATATAATACAGGGTGCTTAAAAACTGACGCACCAACTCAATGGCGGATGGTAGAGAATTGGTTACATATAAAGGTAAAAATAGTAAAAAAATTCATTGTATTAAAGTTATTGATAAAAAACCGATTTTAGATAAATGATATGTGGCAACGTTGTTTAACAGTCATGATCAGAATAGAATTTGATCAACAATAAAAATAAACTATTTTTGAAGTGGTTTCCTAGGAAATAATTCCAAGTGTTGGCACATCTACACATTGTGATTCTTTCGATGAATTTTAATTTTTTTAAATTAAAGAAACTACTAAAGTTTGATTAATTAATTAACAATAATTATTCATTGTTTTGTTATGGAACGATTACCTAGTGTGAAGCATGAAAACATTAAAAAATAATAAAAACTAAAGAAGTTAACACAATAAGTTTGTAGCTTCAGATTTTTTAAAATATGACTTTAGGAATTTTTTCAACATTTTTCCCGTAATCAACACTTGCTTCTCAATAACGTCCCACTGAGTTGGTGCGCCAGTTTTTAAGCACCCTGTATATAATATATATTATATAATATATAACATATAATATATAATATATAATATTTAATATAATAACATATTATATTATAAGTGATAGAAATGCATCATTATATGCGAGTGAAAATTTTCACTTCTCACGAGCTTTATAATGACATTTCGATCACGTGTGATATATGATGTTTTATCTTACAGGTGCATTGTAAAAAAATTCAAAAAATTCAAGTAAATGTCCGCATGTAACATAGTTCTACGTATCAGTGTTCGTAGTGACCTGTGTTGCTATAATTATGGAATAAGCTCATTGTTTTCACCAATTTTCCCCAAATTTACTCACTCGTGAGTAGAAATAACAGTTTTATCTCTCTTGTGAGAGAAGTTTGATTTCTTTGTAAGATAAAAATATTTTTCAAAGAAAACGCATTTGTTATTATATTTTATGCTTTCGCAGATTTTATCCAATATCTCTGACTTTTTTCGATCGTGTATTTCACAACAGGTTTTATAAATTCGCTAATTACAAACCAGAAAAGCAAAAAACTTCGAATTCATTGATGTTTAACAATTTAACAATTTTGTTAGTTTCAATGTTAATTAATGAGTTTTAAACTAAACTAAACAAATTTAAATTACACGTATCCGTTTATAATACCGATCAGTTTTTATTTAATTATCAAATATTTGTATATATTTGTTTTGCTATTTAATGATAATTCGGAGTTGAAGCGCGATTGCTGGCGCTTAACTGACATTCTCCCTTTGCCACCGAATGTTGAATTGAGCCCGAGCTGAAAAAATTGTGGTCGCTGCAAAATCCTCTTTGTGCCAATTAAACCCCACTCAACGTATCCATTAGCGAAATCACGTCTTTAAAATGCTTCTTGCAGCGTTTCGATTTGTTGAAAAAGAGCATAATTGAGGGTGTGCGTTTAATGTGGTCCGTGTGTATCCCGGATTCGTGTCCATCATCGGACGTATTCCCCCATTTCAACAAAACAATATCCGAATTGGTTCAGGGATTAGACATAACCGTAACGTTGGCGGAAGAAAACTGCATGACTTTATCGAGCGGCGGCGAATGGAGTTCAAAGGAGTATTCGTTTTTGTGAGAATTGGCGCACTTGTGGCACCGTTTAATCCAATTTAACTTTTCAGGATTTTAGCAGCTTGTATAATCTTCGGCGTGTTGGTCTGCACGATTATCGATCTCGTAAAACGCGACAGTAATCACTTCGTTAAAATATTTTCGGCGATTTCTAACGGTCAGAAACTGCTCGCGCGTAAAACCAATCACGAGCTGAATTGCTTGCACGGAATTAGATTTTTGAGCACTTGCTACGTCATGTTCGGGCACAGGTTCATGACGGGGATGCTCTTTCCCTCAATTAACTCCTTGCAGCTGATTGACGTGAGTCATGATAAGAATTTCGACGAATTTAATTAAATTCAAGCGAGATTCGGATTTTTTGCAGTGGGTGCTCGAATACACGAGCACGCTCATAATTGGAGGGACAGTCTGTGTGGATTCCTTCCTTTTTGTCAGCGGAATGCTCGTCAGCTATGGCTTCTTTGAAAATGTTACGAAAAATAACAGATTTAATGTGGTGTTTTTTTACGTTTATCGCTACATAAGGATCACTTTACCGCTCTCTGTTGCGGTCATTCTTTATTCCACTTTTATACAGCGTTTCGGGGAAGGGCCTTTATGGCGCGAGACCTACCAAGCCATGCAGCTTCCCTGCCAGTACTTCTGGTGGAGCACACTTCTGCACATTCAAAACTACGTCAATCCACAAGCTCTGGTCAGTTGCAAAATCAATGATGCTACCACCAGTCTGAATAAACACCTCGTCTAATATTTTCTCCGAAATAAACAAACACAACTTTTACGTTCGAAAATAAACAAACTACTTGCATTAGCATGAGTGCACAAACAAACGTCCTGAAAACTAAACAACCCTACTCTAAAAAATGTCTACAGAGACCGAAACACTATATACAGCAAAACCTCCCAACAACGGACACCGAGCTGAAAAGCTGTCCGTTGTTCGGAGGTGTCCGTTTCACAGCGTAAATAAGTTACTTTTAGTGCATCCCTCAAACCTGGTACCTGACTTGCGAAATGGTTTATTATTACTTTTCGCCGGTGATTCTCTACCCTTTGTGGAAGTGGCCCAAGATTGGGTGTCTAATTCTGGCGCTGACTTACATCGCCTCAGTCGGGATTAATTTTTCGTTGGCTTGGACGCGGGAATATCAAGGAGGGATGCCGTTAACGTGAGCGATTTTAGTGAATAGTCTGAATTTCGAGTTAATTCGACTTTAATCTCGCGCTGTGAAATAATAAAATCTTCTAATTGACTTGTTCTTTTCAGGAACCAGCTTTTTCATACCGAGTATTTCCAGCGGCATTATGTAGCTCCTCACGTCCGTGCATCTCCGTACATAATAGGATTAGGTTTTGGTTATACGATATTCAAAACAAAAGGGAAAAAAATATCCCTGGGCTTATTTTGGAAGCTAGTCGGCTGGCTAGTGGCAATAATTTTTCTGTCGTGTGTGGTTTTGGGTTCGCACGTTTTTCAGGAGGAAAATCACGACTACAACCGTTTAGAATCGTCGCTGTACCTTTCCTGCTCGCGATCGGCCTGGGTTTTGGGGATCGCCTGGATTATATGGGCGTGTGTTCACGGCCAAGGAGGTAATAGAAATAATTTTTTCGCGCTCGTTTAATCATGTTTGAACAAAACAGCGGTAAATCTTCCCAACAATACCGAAAAAATTTCATCAACTTGTTTAATGCTACCTTTTTTAAGGCTTTGTAAACGACATTTTATCCCTGCACGTTTTCCGCGTACTGGGCCGACTCGGTTACGGCATTTTCCTTTTTCATATGTGCTTTCAGTTTTTAAAGGACGGATCAGGCCAAATGCCGGCCTATTTTTCAAATTTCCACATGGTGAATACTCCGGGCGAATAATTCACACTTTATTAACGCTTTACGTTTAAGCTGTACTACTGCTTCGGAGATTTAGCGATAATGATAGTCGTCGGAGCACTTTTCGCCCTCTGCTTTGAATATCCCTGCTTAACAATTGAAACTCTACTCTTCGAAAAAAACCCAAGGAAAATTTTATTCAAACAGACTATCTCCAATCTACCATGAAAGCCGATTTTATGCACAAATGTCTGTAATGTACAATAAAACCGGCGTGCTTTTGTCGCTTCTTACAATACACGCGTTTCCAGCACGATTCACACGTTTTATTTCTTCCAACAAACACCAATCTGATTAAGGCGCCTCCACATTACCCAACCCAAACTCACCTCGCTCCGAATTAATTATTTATGCCTCCTGGCTAACTCATAACTTTGCACAAATCGAAAAACAAACTTTTTAATTACTATTACAAAGCGTCAAAAACACAAAAACGCTTCAAGAAAAAAATTAAATAAATAAGAATTCGAAATTTTTAAAATTAAATCGTGGGTAAACAGTACCATTTTCATAATTTGTAATGTTCGGAAATACTTACAGTGCTTGTGACACTAAACACTCACGAAGCCATTATTCAATAGCCATGCAGCTACATTTCAGTTAAAAAAGTTATTCTAATGTGCTTTGCCTTGTTGAAAGTTTCATTTGTGTCATTAGAGCCGAAGATGATATTGTGTAGCGAGTGAAACATTAACGACTCCATACATCATTGATTTTTCTTTTCATAGCTGTTTGAAATGCATGTGTACTTCATTAGACTACAATGTGGGGCAATGTTGAATACATTTTGCAAGTCAAATGGGACCTCAGCAACATGTGCGCGGATACATTCTGAAATACATTATGCAAATAGAAGTATTTGTAAGAATCGTGTGACCCATATATCATGTCGAATTTATTAATAAAAAAAGCGAGTGGCGAATTCCGAAAAAATGCACAAAGCCCAAGAAAATTTCATTAAGAATTAATTAGCACAGTGATTAAATTTTCGCACCGAAGCCTGTTGTGGTACAGTACAATTTGATTACACGATGCTCGCGCTTTTGAAGGAATTTTTTAAGCGGGGTGAGGGCATTATCATCTGTTTAATTTATTTAAAAGGAGCTGGAGTCGCTTTTTCAATAAGTAATAAATTAGGGACATTCTCGTCTGACGATGTTAATATTCTTCACGGCATGATAAATCCTTTTCTTACTCGCGAATGAATGATAATGGAAAGTACTTCAAACAGAAAGGGAGATATTCTAATCTGGTCCCGATGGATCCGAGTTGAAGACAATTCGGCGCCCCCGAAATTTGGTCATATCACGGAAAAGCGACACGTCAAACGAAAATGGAAGGTAAATTAGCTTCCGAATCTGAACCGGGAAATAAATCACGTGGGAATCATCCGGGGCCTCTCCTTCGAGACTTCCCGCCACAAATCACACTTTAAAACTTTGCACAACACGCGATACAAGCATCGATTTTTTCATAATTTCAAAAGCTCGCATAACAAGCGGAATTTTACTAACGACGTTTCCGCGTTTCATACTACATTTATCTAAATGTTGAAGCTGTCAAGTGGTAAATGTTTCGGAAAAACTCTCATCACGACTGAGAGATAAGAGGATCCTTTAACCTTGTCGCGATAAAATACGCCTGTATTTGCGTCAATTAGAGGAATTCGCTTCAATTAAAAGGTTCGGCGGGAATACACCACGTCCTAATCATAAAAGAATTTTACGAGACGCCATTTAACAGGCGGCAATAGAGATAACTGATGTTCCTCGCAATGAAAGATTTTATTGTTCCAAAGATAGTTTCCTACCGGAATTACAGTAATACACCTAACCAAACTACTCGCGTTTATAATGGAATCAAGCAATTTATTTTTTAACGTTTAACTAAACGCCATAAACCCGGTTATTCAGCTTAAACCGGGCTGTCACAAACCACTGAAATCTCAAAAGCGGAGCCCCCGATTTTCGGACAACGTTCATCTGAATCATGTAGCGTCCAAGAGGGACAAATTTCGGAAACTGGCTTTCATCGGGCATAAAATTATACAAGTAGTAAAAACCCTACAAAAGAATGAATCCGAAGAAATTCAACAACAAAATTTACTTTCTTAATATCGCATCCTTCCAAGTTCCCAAATTTCTTAATGAAACTTGTAGTCCCGTAAATATCTCTACTCCAATACTCGCAAACATTATAAGTGGCTTCCATGCCGGTTTTCTTGTATTCGTTGCTCAAAAATTGATGGACGCTTGTCGTAAACTACAAAATTTTAACCCGAATTTGACTCAATTTCATCGTTTGTTAAACCCACTTGGAGTTTACGGCCGTCCAAATCCTTCAGTAACACAAAGGACACGTTCAGACAATGATTCGTCCTGTTGTATTTCCTGAACAAAAAGTAAGCATCTCGTACCAAACTCTTTTCATAATAAGCCAGCTCAAGTTTCTCGTAATCAACAATATACTCGTACTGGAAATCAATCTAAATTTAGGTTTTATTGATTGGAAAGCACTTACAGCGACGCCAAACATGCACATGCAAGCCACAAACAAGTAAAGTAGCATTTTTCAGTTTAAATGTTTTTAAATTATTTATCGCTATATATCCTGAAAAGATAAGATCGCTCATTACGCTAGCATGTAGTGCAGCGTGACCAATTTTAAATTCATGCGACAAAACGCATTTCACACGTAAACGGAAATCTGGGTTCGAATTTCAAATAATCGCATTTCTTCTTATTATCATTTAATTTGATTCACTGAGGCCTTTCATTTTATTTAAAATTAAAATCGCCTGTTGGCTAATAATAAATCGGTGTTCAAATTTGTAAATAGTTCCATTGGGGAGTAATTAAAAAAATTCCATCGTGTTTTGATTGTGCTAAAATTTGGAACAATCATGTCTGGTTTAGCCACAAATTTACTGTTCTGTGAAGTAACTAAATACTAAACCACGATTAACATCCATATTCATTTTATTAACTACCCAACATACGTTCAATAATTTAGCTCAAATTTGGATGTTATAAACCACTGAAACTTTCACACTAAACTCCTGAATTTCGCATCATATCCATTTGTAACTTCCTAATGGTTGGAATCGCCGAGCATAAAATTGGACAAACAGTTTGTCTGTAAATACTCTCATGAAAGAAATTAATCCAACTTTGAATTTTTGAAACATAAATCCCTGAAACAATGGCGAGTCATCGCCAAAAAATACGCATTCTTTCCAACTAATTTATCATAGTCAAGGGCGTATTCATACCGAAAATCGAATTTTCGTTTTAACTACAATTAACTCTATTAACGGTGACACCAAAACGAAATCAGCGTCAGGACGAACAATGCGATTTTTTCCGTAAATAAAATGTTCCCAACTTTACAAATAATTCGAAAAGTCTAGATCGATACTACGAACAAAAATAAAAATCACACTGCGGTTGCACAATTTTTTACAGTTAATTAAAAGTTTGGGATTTTTAGTTTTTGTCACCGTGTTCAATCCACATGACGAGTTGAATTTATTTTCGTTTTATGGACCCGTTTGGCGCAATATTTTAACACGCAACTCCTTGCATAAAATTAAGACGTGATAAATATCGGCTGAAATTGCCTGAAATTGAGGTATTATCACCATTGACGTGGTTAGAGGACAGAAAAAACAAACAGAATTTTTGTGAAATGTGGTGCGTGTTCGGATAATGTACTTTTGTAATTCCCAGTCGGCACAAATTATTTAATCACGTAGTAATAATTTTTCAAGCAGGATAAAATTAGCCGAATGATAAGGATCGGCCATTAGAGAGTGGAATGAATAAAAACCGCGTTTTGATAATTTTAACAGAGCGTTTAGGGTTTTGCGTTAAATTATTCAATAGTTGGAGGGTCGAATGGAGGCTTAATTAGCTGGGCTGGAGTTGGGACAAGTTGGACAAGACTTTGTACTTCGATTTTTGACGTGTAATCAGATTTGACCGGTCTAATTTAGCGTGGAAATAAATCGCCACGATAAGAATCGGCCACAAATGATGAGTATTTAGTGGAAGTAGCGATTTCCTTTAGTTAACAGGCGGTGGAAACAGAAACAGTTGGGGTTTTTCGGGTCAAGGTGAGTGATGCCTCCAAGTTTAATCCAGACTTCATTACTATTTGATGACATAGAAAATGCGAAATGTAATAAAAAGAAATGAACCGAAATATATTTACATGCATGCGCAACATCGGCCTGCCTCGGGAATAAACTACATTAAAGTTGATTATTTTTGCCAGGAAATTGTGCTAATGATTTATTAAAAATTCGTTACATTTCGCGTCGACGTAAATGGAGAGTTTGCCGTAATTAAACAAAGTTTATCCTAATGAATTTACGCCTTTTTCTCCCGTTCTGATCAATTTTTCACCGGGAAAAAACCCCCCTCATTAACAATACCCGAGGATTTACCGAGCGCAAATACGTTCGTTTGCTCACAAACGGTAAACAGTGGCATTGTTCAGTAAACAATTTCTATTTCGAACACGCCTCAAGTAACTAAATCCGTTTCTAGCGCGGGGTAATCCAAGTCTTCTCAACACGTGTACAACGTTATATATCCGCAAGATCTCGACGGTGATTAGCTCTTTAAGGTCATCTCGAGGGTCCTTTGAACTTCGGAGTTGTTAAGCTTGTGGGATATCAGTGGTCCCCTGCAAATTATCTTTATGGATGCATTACCGGGGACCCGAGCTTTATTCTTTAATTTTAAGCCCGAAAAACGACACCCGAATCCCCAACGGACATTTTTAAAACCTACAAAAACTCAACCGAATAGAAATGGCGCGATTTATCGATTAACTTCGTTTACATTATTTGATAAATCAATTTTCACGCCGCACCGAAACGAGACAAGTTCACAATAAACGCCGCTTTTGATTTATGGCAACCAGTCCGGAAAGAAATATTTAGCGACAATTGGACGGCCTTGCAAAAATATCACATTCACCAAACTTGTTCCGTATTCATTTGCCTATTATTGCGTCCCCCTAAGTATTTTGTACAATTTTTCATTGACTTGAGTCCCTTTTCACGACTGTGCCCATTGTTCATATCTTTACTTGTTTAAGGTTTTCTTCACTTGTTAAAGCTCTTCCTACATCACTAGAGCTTTTTTAAGTTTTCAACTTCAACTTGTTGGTTGTAAATATTTTTACCAGCTTTCATCATAAGTCGAACTATAAAAATTACCCTGACTATCGTCTGTAAGTTTTTTTTAATAAAGGTTCTACTTTTACGGTTAGTTTTTCATTTTTTTTATTTTTTATTTTATTATATTAAAGTAATTAAACATATGGTATACTTTTATAACAAATTATAAATCTGAATCTACTAATAATTGTTTATTATAATCTGAATTTTGCTGGTATTAAGTTTTTTTTTTCACTTGTTGAAGCTCAAAGTCACTAGAAGTTTTTTAGGTTCTCAACTTTAACTTGTTGGTTGTAAATATTTTTAATAGCTTTTAACAGAGGTCTATCGTTTGTAATTCAAGAAGTTTTCTTGAAAAACTTCTGCTTTCGCGCTATTACTTGTTAATTTTTTTATTTAATTTAATTGAAACTCATTAAAAATACAGTATAATTTTATTACAAATTATAGGTCTCCATCTCTTAGTCTTTACATGATCTTGAGTATTTCACCGTTAAAAAAATTCAGCTTGAGTTAAGCTTCTTTACTCGTACTCTAATCCTCCTTTTACTTTTTAGGCTCATTATTGGAATCAGACTTGTTACCAGTTTTCCTGAATATTTTCAGATACCATGTTTTACGATTTTAAATAAAACGTCAAAAAATGGCCCAACAAATCCTCCTTACCCACTAAGGCACTTAGTTTCAATTTGTAATAAATAGCAAATTTCTCCTGCGTCTGGAGATGAAGCTCTGGTGTCTGCAAACAAACCAGCGGAGGTGTTGGTAAAAAGACTTTGGCTAAGTAATATTCCGGCGTCAACCTGTCGTTTCTAATGAGCGGCTCCGTCGTCTTAATTATAATGTTATAATGAAGTTAGTTTGTAATAAGCAGAGCTCATTTCGCGATGGTTTCCGGGAAGCCGGACCGGAAATGCAAGACCCTTCTTTTCGCTTCGTCTTTGTCACAGTTTTTTTGTTCGTTTAATTTCCCGGACCCGTCTCAAATAAGGATCCGAGCTTCAAATCGGATATTTACAGCTGCTTCTTTCACGAGATTCCTCCTATGCACTGCTCTGCTGAACCAATAAATTGACTTACCGCCCTCCGCATCCGAAATTATGATATATTTCGTATTTTCGCCCTCGGAAATATTTTTTCGCCGACTTCACCTAATTGCCAAACCATCTGTGTGTTCTCACGTCACGTAAGACGCTTACGTACAAGCATGACTTCAACGGCGCCGACATGCGGTGGAAATCTTAATAAGACCGCGAGCGGCGCGGTTTCGCACAAGTACAGAAATTTTACTGAGTAAAAGCCAATTTTACGCGCTTGTTTAGCTCCGAAAAGGATTTTTATCAATACAAACGACTTTGAAATGAGTTTACGAAGACATCGCCATGATACAAAAATCAATACGGACGTGCTTTACATTCAAATTTAACTTCACCGCTCGGATTCATAAGGGAATTTCGACAACGATATTAAACATTTGCTTACACCACTCGATACGCACTCGCTCCAATTATACACAAGACGGCACCAAATTACGTGCACGCAAAAATTACCCGACAACGGATATCGGAGACTGAAAACCAATCTCCGAACCCAACCGAGCGTAACTCCACGAAAATTAAATTCCATAAACAAAAATTACACAAAGCGCCGCGACCATCAAATGCACAAATATATGTATAAAGACAGTAGAGTTTCCCAAATTTTTGCAAAGCCAGAAGAGATCCACGAAAAGCACGTCTGATCTGCGAAACATGAGACAAATTATAACGAAATGCCACCGAGCACAATCAAATAAAGATCAAAATATCAGAACCGGCGAGTAATATTCTGCGAGACATTGATTTATTGTAGGATTTTCCTCAAGACAACATAAATATTCAGTCGCCCGTTGTTAAGGCCCGTTTTTGTAGGCCCCCTTTTGATGATTTGGAGCCGTTTCGACTTGCCTTTTATTAAATCGGATAAAACAGTGTCGCGAAAATTCCACACGTGAGAAAAACGGCAATCTCGCCGACGTTTCAATCACATGAAAGAGAGAGTCGTCTCGTAAAATTCATTGTGTTTTTGGATGTATACGAAATGAAAATACGACCCGTTCCAGATGCTGGGAATAATAGAACTATTTTTACGCTGGAAATCGGCGTTTTATTGGCGCCGGAGATGGATCCAAATTAAACAAATTTAGAAAATTTAGTCTTTCGCTCCCATCGTGTGTAATTTAAATCTCAACCCACACGCTAATTCTATTTCGAACATTGCCGGCATAATCGAGTTTTAGTCTATATCAATTATCCTTCCTTGAGGCCTTAGAACGCATTTGCAATTTTCGTTTAAACTCTCTTTTGTGTTTTTCCCCGGGATCGTTAATTTCTGTCATGGTATGAATATTCGTAAAATTTAAATTAGATCCGTGAAGGACAGCTCAAATTATCAAAGATGCATTGAAAGAAATAAAAAAGGGCATTCCGAGAGATAAAAAGTAAGTAGAATGTAATTTAGAATTGTCACAGGAGGTTTAAAAGATAACAAACAAACCGGGAGATTTATGGCCGAGAATTCAGCGTTATTTTTCGAGGTTAAAAGAGATTTCAATTTATTTTTTATTTTTGCGAGAATTATTTCGAAATTCTTGTTAATTAACAAACTTATTTCCCGGACTGGAATATTACCTTTATTTGCCAACAATCCAATTGGTTTTGCTCTTGTTCGCTTCATCAAAACATACCAAAGGAAACTACGTTTCAGCCGCGGATTGTTTTTGAAAGTTTTAATTGTAAAATAGCATTTTCGGATCGTCTACGAATAGTGCTTTAGGCGCGTGTCAGTCGATAATTTCAGTCCCGCTTTTTTGGCACAAGCTGTACCTGGTTTTAAGTTTGTGGAAACTTCGTCTCGCATTATTATCAATTACGGCGTTCGCATCTTCGCCATCTGCATAATAAATTGCGATGTTTTAGGGAAAATATTTAAAACCATACTTATTTAATTTGTCCATGATTCGGCAATAATTGTGTTAGTCTGAGTTTGAGGAAGCATCGAAGACAGGTAACGTCTGATGTAAATTATAAGAGTATTTAAATTTCCATTTCTGCTCATTTAAAACGGACTCGTTCCAAACTCCTCGTATTAATTACCATAACTAATTTATGAATAATTAGACTAAACACATTTCGAGTCGCTTCATAAATATGCAACTTTCGTCAAGGCAAGTTTGCTTTAATACGAAAAAGTACCCCTCCTGCAATTATCCCTATTTGCTTCAAAACTACCCTCCATGAATACGAGATGATACACGTCTTAGCGTACACAAGAGATTAAATTCTGAATCTTTAATGAACCCACACTACATATTTTACGCAAACAGCACAATACTATTGTTGCTTGCTTGACCAATGGAACAATACTCGGCGTCACAATTTGTTTTCAACTCGACCAAACTTGATAACAATGAAACAAAATTTAATTAAACTTCACGTCATGCGGAACCAATGTAATACATGGCGACTCATGCAAAATTAAACCCTTTTTCAACTATTCCAAAAGAAGCAATCGCAATTATTCGCGGAGCCCTTTCACGCGTGTTTCTTTGAATCAAATCGATCCTTGTACTACTGGTTTTAAATTAATTAATTATTCTCTCAGGTAGAATTTATGGCCGAAACTAATCTCTTAATATGGTAATAAATCTTTCTAATAATCACATACTTAGACGGCCATTTTAACCAGTTTTACTCGAGCTTCGAGTCTAACTGGGTTAATACCACTAACCGTAATACACACATAAAGTGTACAGATGGCGCCGAAATTAATGGCGCACTTCGAAATGAGAGCTACATGCGATGGCGCTGATTTTGCGTTCGTGAAACTATGTAACAGCCAAGGAATCAGAGATTTTAAACCAAATTTATTTGATGGCGCAACACATGCAAGATAAGAACGCTCCTGGACGAAATTTTGGTTTAAAAAAACAACTAATAATTTACTATTTGTTTTTTGCAAAACTCAAATAATTGTGTTTGCTGTTCTAGTTACACACCGAACTTTGTGCGTCAACATTTTAAGCAAATGTTTTCCGCAAAAATAAAAATTCAAACCGTCATTTTCCACACAACAAAACGGCGTTAAAAAGGAATTAAAACCGGCAGCTATAAAATCGATGCTTCAATATAGCAACCGTTCGATTTTAATATGAAGGTGTAACAAAAAGCCACTGCAATCGCCGAAAAACCTAATAAAACCCCCTGAGAGCATTTTTATTGATTGGGGGCATAAATCACGGAGTAATTTCAATGATGTTTTACAATAATTAATCGCTCGGTCATTACAGCGATGTCTGAAAGGTTTCAGCGTTGGTGGCGTTTTTCGGACGCATGTTTGAAAGAAAATCGAATTAGAGGATCAGGTTCTAATTCTAATGAATACTCATGTAACTTGCACTAAGCCGGTACACGAACAGCTGGGAACAATGCAACAATTTGGCTCAAGTTATACAATGCTTACACTAATAATTACACTAGCGTTTGACGGAAACCCAATCTCGGTGTCTACCTCTAGCTATCGCATCGGAACGAATTTAGGTTTTTCTTGCTTTGGCTCAAAGCGCCTATTATGAGGGCGTGGCCCGATGCAATTACAGGCAAACACAAGCGTAACATGGTTAAATCCGCACATTTCGCTCGGTTTAGCCACTTGAAAAATTGCAATTAATTCAAATCGGATGAAAGATGGCCGCTGCCGCGTCTCTGAGGAGTAATAAATGACGCGAATTGGCGTATTGGCGGTGGAGGGTCATTGCGGCTGTGTGCACTGTTTACCCTCGTAAATTATTCGAGATGATATCAATTTTGTTTTGCGTCACGTAGATTACGTAAGGCTGTGTGTATGGGAAAACATTTTCCAACTTTTAAATCGAGATTGTTCCACTTTAGGACGCTGCCGAAGTAATGAAGTGAGCTTTTAAACGTCCCCGAGTCTACAAAATAACTCCGATAAAAAACTCGAGGACAATATATGTCAACATAATAAAGACGAGCCCAGACGCATGTTACACCAATTCCATCAGCCAAATAATAGAAACAAATCAATTGAACACCGTTTTAAATTCGATGATTTTTCCAAACATTTAACTTACAAATCGAAATTTTGCATCGGAAAATTTTTATTTAAGGCAGTTTTACATGAACGTATATGGCAATATTTCCATAACCACTCGGCGAATGAAACATTCAAACGCATCATTCTAAAAACAATTTCAAAAATTGAAACACAACCGTTTTAAATGCTCACAAAAGTGACTTGTTGACTCGCAAAATCCTCAATTTTGTATCTTTATTGTACTACAAACAATATTTACAATTTTAAATTACTTTTGGTGAATGCGCCGGGTATCGTAACTTTGCGTTTCCAGTCAATAGGCTACAAAAAATTTATTACCTAATATTTTGTAATAAATAAATAACGAACATTGAGTTGTGACACAGTTGTGCCACAGAAAACAACTTATTTGGCTCCTCGAGTTTTGTTAGTTAACTTGTGAGCTAAAATACTGATAAATGATTAACAAATAAATACTTACATTTCACTATAAAGCGAATGAACAAGCATTGTCCAAATTGCTAAAATACTAAGAATTTCATTTTATTTATAAAAAAATTCAAAGTCCGGTAAAATCTCTCAACAACGGACACCGATGTGTCCGTTGTAGAGAGGTGTACATTAACAGGAGGTAAAAATTTAATATAAGTTTTATTACGTTTCTACAAAAATGTCCGTTGTGAAGAGGTGTTCGTTATTCGGAGCTGTTCTTAAAGAAAGGCTTTACTGTAGTTTAGCCATAAAGCTCCTTTCAAAACTAATCATGACAAAAATGTGTGTATTTTTTATTTTCAGCACTAGATCAATAAACTCTCAAAACCAAGTTTACTTTTGGTGGATGCGCCTGGTATCGTAACTTTGCTTTCCCAGTCAATAAACTACAAAAAGTTTATTGATATTTTATAATAAATAAATAACGCACAATAAGTTGTGACACAAAAAACAACTTATTTAGCTCCTTTGTTAGTTAACTGATGAGCTAAAATACTAATAAATAATTGCCAAATAAGTACTTAGATTTCACTTTAAAGCGATTGAACAAGCATTGTCCAAATTGCTAAAATACTAAAAATCTCTTTTATTTATAAAAAAAGACAAATCCGGTAAAACCTCTCAACAACGGACACCGATGTCCGTTGTAAAGAGGGGTACACTAATAGGAGGTAGAAATTTAATATAAGTTTGATTACGTTCCTACAAAAATGTCCGTTGTGAAGAGGTGTCCGTTATTCGAAGTTGTTCTTTACTTTAAGCCTCTTTAGGCTTTACTGTATTTAGCCATAAAGCTCATTTTAAAACTAATCATGACAAAAATGTGTGTAATTTTTTTAATTTTCAGCACTAGATCAATAAACTCTCAAAACCAGGTTTACTTTTGGTGGATGCGCCGGGCTAGTGCAAAGCGTCGCTGCTTTAATTTTTCCAGTCAATACACATACAAAGTACAGACTTTATTAGTTGGTATTTTGTTAATAAACGAAAATCAAACACTTTTTTACATTTCTAATTAAAAGAGCTACGAAGTCCAGAACCAAAGAACGGTGCACAGTTTTGAGGTAGAAAACAAATAATAATTAGTTTAACTTGCAAGTGTTGTTAAATCTTTCAAAATTAACTTTGCAGCGAGAATATTAATAAGTAATTAGTTAATGATTACTTAGCCACAAGAAGTTGGAAAACGTTTCTTGCGTTAATATAACGTTAGTTTATTGGCAAAACAAACTCGCGGACGTGAAGTAATTATCGCGATAGTTTTGTGAATTTTGGTGGATGCGCCGGTTTCAAAATTTAATATACACGTTCATAATGCGAAAAAGGTGCGGGATAGATTGGAATCATTTATAATAAATCCTGCGTTGCTCGCGTTGCCAGCCCTTAAATCGTCTGAACAAACTTATTACGGCTTCCACGTATGGAAAGTGAAAATAAAGAAGAAGTATGAAGCGAGATGATTGTCGTCACGCCACTGATTTGGCGCAATATTTCCCTCGGTAAAAGAAACGTACGAAATGAAATTGTAGCTCATCGGGGTGTGAGAATCCATAAGTACGGTGCGTGTTAGAACCTCTTATTACATTAAAGCGTCCCGTGACAAGTAAACTTATGGTTATTGAAAGTGAATTTCAATTTGCACGATTAGCAATTAAATTAAGCATAGAGTTTGCAGCCGGCAAGTCGACCAAACGAATATAAAGTAAGCGGGTTTGTATCGTGCATATTTCAGTAAAACCTGGCGCTATTTGTCTAGCTGTTTGAGCTCACGGTGTGCTGCCCTAAATGCCTTCGGATCTGTTCCTTCTAACCGCATATGAATTCTTTATTATTCCACTCGGCTGCCGCCATGAAAGCCGCTTACATACGCAAAAACACAAAAGTATGCACAAACCCCCCGACTCCTATCAACAAGTCATTTATGCTCATCCCTCTCGCAGCTCTTACTATCAATTATGGAGCACCGGGGGACAAAGAACACCAGCAAATTTAATAAGAACATATTGTTTTCCTAGAAATTACCCGAACACAAGTCGGAATTATACTAAAACTAAATGTTAATTAAACTCTTCTTCGCATAATGAAGGAGTTTAGCAAATGTTAAAACTTCAAACATGACTAACCCCAAGGCGAACAACCATCATCGACGAATTCAAACGACGTAATTTGCAAGTTTTAATAAGCCAAAATAAACTATCGCAAATTTGGGATTCTGCGGACTTGGGCGTCCACAACACTCGATTGGAATTTACAATGTCGTTATGCAAGTTTTTCGTTACACAACTAGCCGTTTCGTCAATAAATTTAAAACCGATCAAACGAGAACAAAACAAACTGGGGCTCCACTGTTTATTTTTAGATCCACCTCCAACTCGAAATAAAAGTATTGACATGAGATTTCATTTCAAACCTGACAACTTCACAATATTTTTTATTATCAACAATTATTATCTTAAATCCCCAAAGCTCCTCCGTCCTTTCTCTAATTATCAGCGACGCCCTAAAAGAAAATTTCAATTATGGGATTTCAAAATTTAATTAAATCCTCTCCTTTGCTCCACGTAAATTAACTTTATAAAACTATAAATTAGCCAAGCCGCATCGAAACATCTTAGCTTTATTACATTTTACCTCCAAAAGCACCGAAAGTGTTTTTTTACTGCCAACAGGTCCACTACGACTTAACAATTTCCTCTCATCTTAGCAAATTGAACGCGAAATTCTCTAATTATTTCAGCTGAAACTCTCCCGACTGTGTTTTTTACTTTAATTAACTGTTTAAATGCACATTGTGGTGAATTAGCTAAAAGTATCAAGGGACGGTATCCGATATTTTTTTCAGTGAAGGAGCCTCGAGGGCACCGTTGCTCGAATTGGTCATATTTAAAAGTGTTAGTTTTTCCGTACAATATCTAATCTCATAACTCAGATAATGGGATATTCGCTCGTATTCAGTATGCAGGAATTCCATATTTTGGTCCCATAAATATACATGTAAGAGCCAATATAATCTTTCCATTGTTATATTGGCCACTTTATGGCTGCGGTTCTGAAATTGCCCGACTTTCACGTAATATCATCGTTAAACAGAGCCTACGTCCGTCCATTTATTGACGATTGCGTTCGTCAATTAAATTTTCATTATTTTCGCCGAAATTCGGATCGATCGAAACAGTTAGATTCGGTTTTAAACTTTCAATAATATTAACTTAGATTTCCAGGCAAATTGGAAACGCTCGGAATGTGTTTTAACGAGCTAATTAAAAACTTTGTTCATCACAAAGGAAATAGGCATATCTTTCTTCTTTTTGCGCTTGATTTGATTCGGCAAATGCCTGTAATCGACACGTGACCCTAATTGAAACGCAGGCCGGAACATATTAATGAGCTGAAGGTTTGTACAAGAAGCCAAACACTGCGACTTGTCAAATTTTAATTAGCCACTTAAATAGGAAACCCCTTGTAATTTTTGCGAAAATCCCGAATATTCGAGCAACTTCCCCGTGCAATGTTTAAAAATGTAGCAAAGCTTCTGTTGTTTTATTAAAGCCGGCTCTTTGATAAAAACGTATTAAAGCATGCGAAACATTTGGAGATAAAGCACGTCTTTATAACGCATGACTTCATTTCGCAAGAAAAATTAAAATGAAGTTATTCCGCAAAATTCGATAAATCATCCGAGTTTTAGCGTCAAAGGCGGTTAATTAATCACGTGGTAAGTTGCCGTTTCTGCGCAAAACTTACCGATTATCACAAAAGTTGTCAATAGTCAATTAGGCGTTTTGACGAAAATTTCTCCCACATAAATCCGGCTCGTTTTGTCGCGGCATTTTTCGGGATTAGGAACGGAAGCACTAAACTTCGATTACTTACACGAAATCAGATCAAAGAAGACGTCGGGCAAAATTGGAAAGAGGATATTATTAATACGAGATGGGGTTCACACTGAATTTAATATGTGCCTGTGTAGATTCAAGAAATTGACTGAACAAATTTATAATAACTCGAAGCTTGACATTATTAAACCCAGCCGACAGCCTCTTCTAATATTATTTAATATTAAGCTAATTTTCCACGGAACACAACTCCAATCGATAACTTTCCGAAGACCGTTGACAATGTATTAAAACTGATGGGGTAGGAAGCCAAATATGGCCGTCATTAAGACTTTAATGGCCGCACTTCGGTGATGAGTTTCCCAGAATAACAACGTGAACAGACTAGAAATTTTAATTACCACCGAAAAAAACACAACCTAGGAGCGATAAATTCTGCATTCGATTTGTTGTAAAATTGTCAACTCGGGCTTCGTTCACCTGTTTTCCGCACAAAAAATCGGTTGTAAAGTTCACTGATGTAAAAACGAATACATTTAGACAAGCAACGAACACAAAGCTGGTGATAATACAGTTCGAGTAAGTTTTATATAACGAGAGAGCGAAAAAAGCACGCGAATATTGCACGGCGCTCATTTTTATGCTCAACGCTTCTCAAATAATCCTTTTTGTTACATATCTAACGCTAAACTAACCGGTGAAAAGTTCCTCTAAGTGCACGTAAATTTATTTACGTGATAGCTATTCATAGAGTTGGCAGAAGATTACGGAAAAACCTCCAGTGGCAAGAGGAATTTCTAATTCTAATTCAAACGTCAAATTTTTCGCACAAAGCTACATAGGTTGACAAGGGTACAGTCTACAACTCCACAATTTGGGTGGAAGGCGATACCCTCCTGAAACAAGGCCGTATCTGATTATGGCATTCGAGGATGTAGGTCCGGAAAAAAATTAAAAACGAATAGATGCGAATAATTCTGCTGACTTATCTTTCTCGAATGCTGACCTCTCCACCAATCAATACATCCGTGTGATCAAATAATCTCCCAGAACAAACAGTCAGCATCCACCCCATGTTTAGTAAATTCCCACACTTCCATTAATAATTATGATTATTTTTATCGTGTTGTTTGCTTTTACGACCTCAAGTCGCGAGAACTCCAGTTTCATGACAGTCTTATAATTTTATTCGTGCAAAAAAGCAACCATCAAAGTCAAGACGTTGAGCAATTTATAAAGAAGTCATCTGAGGTGCGTTTTACGTTCGAGTCTAGATATTGCAATTTTATGAAAATGCATCATACGGCGAAATATTCCAGTGTGCATCGTCACTTAGGAAAGTGGATTTTTCGAAAGCTCGGAAATAGGCTTAGGAAGTAATTAGGTTGCGGCCGTAGAGTGGCATTTGCATTATTGGTGTATTACACAAACATCTAAAGAAACCGATATCTGCGAGCGCACATTCCAGTAATTTCATTTTTTCGAATTATATTTGCCTGATATAACGTATCGGCCTTATTTCCCTCTTGCTCCATAAGGAAATCGTATTACCGCATGTCACCCTAAATGTTTTCCTATTTCGGAGCTGCTCTTCACCACTCTACATCAAAGCTTTGCGCAAAATAAAATTTATGCAGTTTTCGACACTTAAAAAAACTTTCATCATGGTTGGTCAGAATTTGTTTCGATTTCTGTGATTTATGATATTTCGGAAAACTTTGGTGCGATTATGCAGAAAGTGCTTTTTGTGGCGTTTAGTCGCCGGATAAGCGGTCAGCCAACCACAAGATTGTCTCATATTTCACACAATCCTCCAGCGAGCGGCGTTGAAATGAAAAGAACGAAACATCCAACGAAACTCGACACGGGACATGATTAGAGCCGTTCGGAATTGTTTCCGACGTTCGTCTTTGATTAAAACGTGTCGGGGGATTAATTATGATAAAGTTGCAGAAATGCAATTCCGCCGCCAATTGTTTACCTAAGCAAATTCCATTATGGACGTAGGTAATCAGCGAAATGTCCGGCATTCATCGGATTCTCCATTAATGTGATTAGGGGAAACACTGAATTTCAGAGAAAATCAACGCAAGATTCTTAATGCTGCAATAAACTTGAATTACATTTAATTAATACCGCCACTGATATTCGCAATGTGTAAAATTGGAACTCTATGGGCTTGAATACATAATTAGCTAGATAAAATCCATTCAGACCCGCTTCAAGATTCCGCTCGCGGAAGACCTACATATCGCAAAATTTTACGACTCGTGGCAATTCCCGGTGTCCTGTCAATGCCCCTGTTGATTTTTCATTTAAATTTTGCCCATATGTACCACCTCGCACGTAGCGCAAGAAAATTGCGTTGAAAGTTTGTAAATAATGATTTACTCGCGGAATATTAATTTTGCGACAACATGGCGGCCAAGTCGCCATTTTTAGCAAGGTAGATTCGGCTAATCCGGGCAATTGTCGCTTTCCGCTTCCTTTTCTCCTCAAAAAGCGGCTTATTTGTAAGTAAAGCAGACTCGTTAGCGCATATTTATCCGTTTATCGCAGCTAAATGAAATTATTTCGGGCGAAAACAGCTCCCGGCACAAAGAAAAATAAATTGATCTGAACATTTTCATTATATTTAAACCAAAATTATCTCTCTTGTTGGCTAAAAATACACCGGCAGCAAATAACCCGTGATCTTCTACCGGTTGAGGGAACAATCCGTTCATTCATCGTTTTGTCACTTTTGATTTTTGAATTAAATTCGTGCTTTTAAAATAAGTGGGGGTGTTTTATTTCGGCGAGTTTGTTAATTAAATTTCGCAGCGAATGCAGCTACTAACGAGACTTTATTTTCGTCGGTGCATGTTTGCTTTGAGTGAAGATTTTAATTTTCTTTTCCTCCACAGAGTTTAATAGTAATTTATTTTTGCACGGTGGCAATTGTGCGAAATGTATTTACGGAAGCAAGTGTTACAATTAAAGGGCATTTTCAGCGTTGCAAGAATTCCTGAAATAACCTACATGTAATGTCGCAGCCTTCCTTGTGGAAAAATACTTCTTGTCACCTTAGGTTCACGGATGACGACAAACAGGGGAAAAGCACCGGCTTCAAATGGAAACGTTTTATTCTAACATCCATCAGACTTTTGTGCAACTATAATAATATTATTCGTATGGGAGTTGGTACTTTTTGTTATTCCAGTGCACAATTTAAGCCCGACAAAAATGTACAAAAAACCTTACATTTTGTTTTAACTTCCAATAACCAAATATTTAAACTTTTCGTTAATTTTAATTAAGGTTAATTAAAGTTTCCTCCGGGCTTTATTCACAAAAAGTTCCGAACTAAAGCTCCACCGAAATTCTTTAATGTTGTTTGAAAGAAAGCTAATTTTGCGCACCTTTACGTGCCCAGGCATAAAAATACTTCCCGGAAAAAATTATTAATTAGATGTGAAAGTACATTATAATTCCATTAAGTTTCTCTTTTATACGTCGCCTCTGTTTCAATAAACGAAATTTATTACCTAATTAATTCGCTAATACCCTAATTAAACGAAGATCAAAATTCAATTACAAAATTATAGTGAATTTCAAATGAACTATTCGATTAACTGTCATTTTGCAATTGTCAGAATTAGATTTAATCGTTGTTATTGCAGTTTCATTTATCAACAATTCGCCAAAGCAAGATAAATATTGATCGAGTATTTATCAAATTTGAGTCATTTTTGAGTCCAATTTTACGCTGCGTTTTATGAGGACGATAATCGTCCGGTGCCGTGTTTGCGGATAAATTAATTCCGCTCCAAATTTTCAAGCATAACATTATTTTAATTTCGGTCGCGACTTTGCATTATGACAAAAATAAACCGACGCAAAGTGGACGTTTAATTGAAGCCGGGGATGGATTTCATCAAATTAACATCATGCAGGGGAAGGTGCGGAAATACGCGCGGAATTGTTATCAAAAGGTGCAGTAAACAAGTTATTGCCAATTATAAATTAAAATTGTGCAAAGACTGCGTCCACAAACTACGTGTTTATCAATAGAGGAATGATTAAATTTCAAGTAGGTGTTGTAATTTTGACTAAAAAATTGTTCATAATTCTGTGGTAAACAGCCTAAAATTTTTGAAACGCGAGAAATGTTGATCTGATGAGTGCTTTTACCTTTCCGTGCCGACTGCTGGCCTCCTTTTGTAATTTCATCCCGCGGCGGCACAGCCAAACCAAAATAATAAACTCATCCTGTTTAAGCACAAAAGCCTTTTGCTTCCTTTTTCCACCTGGCAGAAAAATTAATTAACAATGTCTCTAAAGTATCCGGTGATTTTCAATAGGAAAAAACGCTCGCAGCTTTTTTGATGGAATTAGCGTGTACGGTTTGCAGGATTGCGGGTGGGAATGCGTTGCGGCGATCGGCGCTCCGGAGTGTTCGCTGACCCGGAACTTGAATTCTCGCCGACTCCGGTGCCGGAGAAGGCCTGTTAGCGGTGCGGTCGACACGAATTTATTTGTGGCTTCGGCCGATCTATCTTTATTTGTTTGCTTTGGGCTGCATTCTGTTTTAATTCCGGCGCTGAGACGCACTGCGTAGACATCGATTTTCAAAAATCAGCCCTCGACAGGTAATTGCATTCTTCTGGTCCCACACCCTTTCAATCAATAATGATGGGCACTGGTCACTGAACCCTTCCGGTTCGCCGCCTCTGCGTCGCCCAGTGAACAAAACAAAATTAAAACTTTCTTTCAAATTATTGTAATTATTTTCACACGTCTGTGTGGCGTAATCGTGGCAAAGGATCCGCCAAGATTAGCATAATTACCCTCTCCGAGTGTTCTAAGTCGATAACGAATTTTCGCTCCTATCGGGATTAGACACGAGGCATTAATAAGGAAAGCGAGCCATTAAGCCGCAGCTTTGACGCTTCAACAATGACCGTCAGAGCTTTGACAGGTTTTTTTTCAAATAGAAACATTAAAGTTTACGAGCGGCCGTTAGTGCTGATAGTGGCCCTGTTGATACCTCGGATTACCAGACGAAAACACGCACTGTATAAGAAGGTTGTTTGAATTCCAAGCGTCGCTGCAAAGGGGAAGACACGATCGACAAAAGATGTCGCAGGGTTTCACTACTTTTCAGATTACACACACTTGAAGGGAGGGTTCACATTTCGGGGCGCGGTGGCCGAAATTGGAGCCACGCTGTGCAAAAAAATCACAATCGAAAAAAGTTTGGAATTTTTATTTTCATTTCAGTTATTATTAAATGAAATTTTTTATTCAAAGTTCTTTAATAAATGGAAATCTTTCAGTCGCTTTTCAACATTTTCCAGTTTATCAAGTTCTTGCTGTCAATTAAAAATCTGCTTGAGAAATAGCTAATCATAGAGAAAATATTGAATAAAATACAGAAATGTCTCTGGAACGCATTGAAACAGCAATTTCATTCCTTAATTTTTTTGTTTGTAATTTGGCAGGAATAATTTTTAATCTAGCATTTTTACTGTCTAAACACAAATCAAAGATGTAAAGACATTATTGTTTTTTTTCTGGTACTCCGATATATAAATTAAAAATTTTCCAAAATACTGGTCTTTCTTTCTTATAAACCCTACTTTTAATGTCAGACGTTTTTAAATTTTGTTACGTTAAAATATTCTTTCGTAGTCATTAGTAACTTATTTCGCCCTACTTAAATAGTTAAGGGTATCCTAGATTATTTTGACAAATTATTATTGAATAACATTCAACAGAATCCATTTTTTTCAATTACATGGTGTTGGAAAATAATAATATAGTATTTTTACATACCTACACGTTAGTTTATTAGACCAATTTAATTCATGAAGTTGTATTAATAATTAATATTGTTGGGCGCATAATTTCATACTATGACGGGACTCGATTGATCCAAGTTTAATATTTTAATTATGCATGTCACATACAGGGTTTGCTAAAAATAAGTTTTAACGGAATCTCAAACACGAATAATCACACAGAAATTAGGGTTGACTATTAAAATACAATATTTTTTCTCTCTGCATGTATTTAATTAATAATAAAAATTGCATTTTTTATTATCATTATCTGAGATAAACGACGCTTTTGTATCGTTAAAGAAGAAATAAAAATATTAAAAATTAAGGTTGTTTATGGTCTTTAATTCACACTGTGCAGCTCACATTATTTTAATCGTAATAAAATTTTGTAATTTAAGTTTTGCGAAGTACTTCAATAAATAGCAATTAAGTTTAGATAACTGAACGCTAAGAATTAATTAATTACTGAGTAAACTAATTTAAATTAAGTCGTCTTTTGCCTGGTAAAAGTCAAATTAATCGCTTATTAATACTTATTTTTTGCGTGATTATTATAATTTTTTAAATGCAGCAAAAATATGCTTTTAGAGTCACCCTGCATAGTTACTTTTGTATGTTAGATAAATCTGTGTCACATGCAAACGGTATTTTTGAATATTGCACTGGTAATCATGCCTTGATTTATTTTTTTTTAATAAAATAGTTTATCTTTTTTGTTTGTTATGGAGTTTGCTATGAACCGGTGTATACAGGCGGTGTCAGAATGCATGTTCGGGACAAAAACGATTAATTATGTTTGTAATTAGCGTGAGATCGTGCCGTCACAAAACAACTCGCATCCAACACCAGGCCGGGAAGTTATGATCAGTTAATTTCGCAGGAAGTGCTCGCTGGTGGACAGAAGCAATTTATTGTTCGCGCTTCTAATTAAGCAGCGTCCAGTACATCGTCCCGTATAAAGCAAACAAATCATTTAATTACAAAGATTAATTTATTTGATTTATCTAACAGATCAACAATACGCAAATAACAAAAGAAACGTTAAAGATGGTAAAAAGTCTCATAATCTCCGTTGTGGCGCCAGTAAGTCTAAAGGTATACACATGACCGACAATAAGAGAGTGTGGAGTGGAACACACAGAACGCGAAATACAATAATAAAAACAGAAGAGACCGTGACGTGAGCAAAGGCACTAATTGAAGATTTCCAGGAGTCAGGTTAAAGAGAGACAAACTCGGGGGTGAGCTGGGGGGGCGGTGGCGGCGGCGGCGGCGGAGGCACGCCGGGCAGCGACAGCGTCGAGCTACCGGCGGCGGTGACGCGGGGGCCCATGTTGTCGTAGTGGGGGGCGGCGCACGGCCGCCGCGGCAGCGTCGCCATACCATGGTACACCGGCTTGGCCCTGTGGGGCAAGTCCAACAAGTCAGGACATCTGGAAGCATCCGAAGGGTCACGACTCACTGACACTGAAATGAAGATGTTGCCGTACGCTGACGGAACCACATTGCCGAACTCCGGGGGCGGCGGAAACACCGCCAGCGGCAGCGGCTCGCTCTCGATGGTGATGTGCACCGGAGGATCCAGCTCCATTTCCGGACCCAGAACTTCGCAACTTCCCGTTCCGCGGTCCGTGGTCGTTGCGATACTCACATCCAGGAGCTTCTTCTCCTGCTCGGTGAAGCTCACACTCGCTTTCATGCGCTTCTGGGTCTTGCGGCCCCGGAGGCAGCAAACAGCAATGCTAGCCCCTAAGCCCACACTTCCAAGGGTCACTAAAGCCACCAACAGGCCCCACCATAAGAAACCACCCTCGGATTTACTCACTGTGGTGGCTGTTACCACTTCTGGAAGCACTAGAGTTACATTCAGGGAGACACTATCGAGAATATTTCGTGCGGTGCAAGTGTATACACCTGTGTCTGTATCACTGACGTTGTAAACACTTATATTGGCCCACTTATCTAAAAGTCCTTCTTCGGCTTGAATCACTAACCACGTATGATTTATCGGATAACCTTCATAAAGCCAGGAGACTTGGGGTTCCGGGTCCCCAGTCACGTGACACCCAAAACTGACATTTCCGCCAGCTTCAGCCTGGACTTGACTTTGGGGGAAAACTGATACGCGAGGCGGACAAGCGAATTCTTCCGAAAGAACGTTTTCCCACAACTTGCCTTCAAGCCGTTCAGGCTGAGTACAAGTCAAAGAAACCGAATTCAATTTACTCAAGAGAAACCAATCCCTAAACCCGCGCAACTCACAATCGCACTTCCAAGGATTCCCTTCCAAAACCAAAGTCTTCAAATGAGCAAAATTCATAAAAACCTCCTCCGAAAGATTCCGCAATAAATTCTGTCTCAGACTCAGAGTCTCCAACACACTCAAATGCACGAAAGCGTTCTTGTGAACATATTCCAGCTGACAGCCATCAAGCTCCAAAATCCGGAGATGCGGCAGCTGGGGAAACTGCTCCTGGACCAGCCTCCTCAGCGGATTCCCATTGAGATACAACACGCGTAGCCGCTCATTCCCGTGAAACGTCTCCGGATGCAAACTCTTGATCTGATTATGCGACAAGTCGACCTCGACCAAAATAGTCAAATCCCGGAAGGCGTCCTTGTGGACCTCCTGGATCCCGGCCGTGGCCAGGAAAATCCGCTGCAGGTTCAGCAGCCCGACACTTTTGAACGCATCGTTCCCCAGCCGAGAGATGTAGTTCCCCGACAGGTCCAGCACCTGCATCTCGCCATCGAGCGTGTCGGGGACGGCGGAGAAGCCGCCCCCCTTACATACCGCCGTCTTTTTGCCCGACGACCACTTGCACCGGCACGGCGACGGACAGTCGGTCCAGTCCGGGGCCGCCAGGGCCATGGCCGTCACCAGGAGAAGGATCACCGCCGCCATAACATCTCATCGTGACGGCACGCGCATTTTACGAGCACTGGAAATATTTCGGGATAAATTTAGAGTGGAGCGTGCGTGCTGGAAACGCGACTGCTAGCGAGCGTCCGCTTTCGAACCTGGTTCACCGCACTATGATGGAGCTTTATGGGTCGCAAAGGCTGGAGTTGTTGCGTCGGCGTCGACGGCGGCGGCGGGATGCGCCGCCCAACCCTATGCAGCAAGAAGCTGGTGCCGAGTGCGAGGAAAAATTATTGTAAATATTGGGGAGACAAACACACCCTTGCATAACCAGCCACAATTGATCAACAGGGTGCCGCAGTTTTACACCAAATTACCAAAAACCCACACAAACTCCACATCCAATAATTAACGAAACAGTCATCAGACAACATAAAAAACTTGTTTTGATGATAAATTTAGGCAGAAAATTTTATCCTAACAATCGTCAGTAATTATACAACGAATTTCTTATCCGGAATACAAGTGTTGATCAGGAAATAACAGGAGAACTGCATTCGATTCATTCAATTCGATTCCAGTTTTTTTGTTGTTCAATGTACAACTAGGAAATTAGAGACCTTTTTGGACTCAAAAGTCTGTGATTTTGGTTTGTGCCCAACCGATTTTGGTGACATTGATTTGCTTTTGCAATTTATAATCATAATAATTACCGGAGTCTGTAACACGGTCACCATTCCGAAAATGTCGAAATACAAAGCTAACACTAGATAAATTAATACAATAGAAATTCATGTCATAGAGATTTGCCGTATTTACACATAATGAACCACAACTGGGCATTCGTTAAAACTGTTGCAAATTGTTGTAATTTGTGACGAATGTAAGAAATGTAATGAAATAATAAGAGGGGTTCTGGGGCACTGCTCTTATCATTTCCGCCCTCTCGAACCGTGACAACGCCTCTCTTTGCGTTATTCTTCCGCACCTTTTCATGTCGCGTTTGATTATTAGATCACGGTCTGAATCAGTGGAGAGGTCAAGCGTATAATAAAATAAAATTGAAAAACGAGTTCGTTTGGGGACGGCTAACTCGCACCAACTAAATTCATGAATATTGCACAACTACTTCCGGTTGACGAACTTGAAATTCGTTTAATTTATTGCGCTCGGCGGGTGTGAGACCAATACAAACACGACTCCGGAGCTCCGGGGACAGTGGAAAATAGTCTAGTTTAGCATACGGTCGTGTTTGTTCAACACCGGCCATTCAAAAGACCTGAACTTTTGAACAATTGGCTTGGTTTCGGTATTAACTCATAAACATAATTGCTAAAAGCCACTCAACGATTTTACTTCCGAAATTTACCTCGGGTTTTTATTTTAAGTGGATTAAAATTAATGAATTTGTTGAGTAGAAAATATAATTCAATCCTATATTAAACTGCCAAAAAGGGCCACTTTTTTATCGCACGTTTCCTCTCCATTATAAAAGAAGTTTCGCTACGCCTAGCTGAACCCAAAATAATCGGCCAAAACAAGCTATATTTGGATATAAACAAGCCGTCATGCAGAATAAATTTTATCCTCAACGACACAGAAATAAATGTTAGCCAATTTTATCGGAACATTTTTTCTGCATCCTATTACGAATGCTGTTTACATGATAAAGTAAAAGCTATAACGAGGAAAGTAGTGCATTTTTTACAGACAAATAAGCGCATTTAATATTCTGATAGCGTTTTGCTCTTTTGATAGTAATCACGAAAAGTAAATAAAACGCACAGTTGTGGAATAAATTTGTTCATTTAAATTATTGATATAGTTTATGATTGTTTATTATTACTCGTAATACAAAATTAGTGCCTTTTTTTCTGAACTTTAATTGATTGGTTAAATGTTCTTGACCTGTAAGTTTTTAATCGTTTTTTAATGTTAGTTAAGATAAACTTTCTCCAAATTGAAAATAAAATAAAATCGATAAGGAACAGAATTCTGCAGACGACTAGACAACCAGTAAAACTGATTTGCTACATGTTTATGACTTGGTTTTGGTTATGCAATGAAGTGATTTATCGCAACTTAATAAATGCGCAAATGATTTATTTTAATCTTTCATTGTTTGGTCATGTTTTAGATTACAAAACAAATATTTATAAAAATCTTGTGTGTTTCTAGCCACTTCCATCAACGCAATTCTGCTAGATGCTGCCATCTGCCAGTTTGCGTAGACACAAATATCTGATTTTTGTTAAAAAAGTTAAATAAGACGTTGTAGTTTTTATTAGTTTACTCAGTTGAAGCCAATGAACTGTTTTAAGCGATAATTGTAGTGAATAATTGTTGGAAATTTGATAAAAGCTGGGTAATTAAACCATATGTGTCACGTGCTTTCTAGGAACCTGTATCACCTGTCATACATCGTAGAATTCGCCACTTCCAGCACTTTGTCCATCCAACAATGATTTTATTATTGTGTTAGTCAATTTATGTGCAAACTAGTGCAAAAACTAAATTTCTTATTGTTTAATAGTTACTGTGCCCCTTAATATTTAATTTATACAGTTCAAGCAAGCAATTAATAATCTGTGTTTTGTTTGTCATTGCAAATTGGCATTTGCCCAGATCACCGAAGATACGGAAGTTTGCGGGTCAGAACGGTTTAAGTTTCTTTATTAAAAGTCAAAAATATTCCCGAAAAACCCACCACTAGTATCGTTCTCAAAATCCAAATCATCCTGTCGAAAAATCCGCCGTTCAAGGGCTTAACCTTGATCCATCTGCAGGTAATTGCGTTTCTTTGTGTTAATAATAATCATCTATTTTAAATTCAATAGTAAAGTTCCGACGATTCACTTTCACGTGAAAGTCGTCCATTCCGGTCGAGTTCCGAAAATCGCCTTTCATAATCGCCAGCACGTAAGTCACAAAATCGATTTTTTCTAAGGTTAGGACACTTTTTTTTAGCTGGCATGACATCATGGAAATAGACGAGGAAGTCTACGCGGACGGCGCGTCCGCTTCGGGTACCGAACTCGTGCAAGAGTGGCTCAACCTTTTCGAGTCAAACAGCCTCACCACCAACCAATTCAAGCAGCACTGGAAGACATGGGTGCCGAAACTGTACGCCCCCCCGGTGAACGAGTCGTGCCTCAATTGGCGGTTCGACGAAGACCTGGCCCAGAAGCTCCTCTTCAACGTCCTAGAGGAGTTTATTTGCAAGGGGGACCCGAGCCTGGTCCTGGCTCGTTTAAACGAGATGGACAAGCCCCCTTCCGTGTGTGGGCGGGTGTTCAAGCTGGGCGAACCGACGTACAGCTGCCGCGAATGCGGGATGGACAACACGTGTGTCCTTTGCGTCAACTGTTTCAAAAACTCGGAGCACCGCTTCCACAAGTATAAAATGGGGACGTCGCAAGGCGGGGGTTGTTGCGACTGCGGGGACGTCGAGGCCTGGAAGAAGGCCCCGTTTTGCGATGTGCACATCGCCGGGACGCGCAACGACGCCCACAGGAGCCTCCCTGAGGATTTGAAACAGAGGACGCGCATTGTCTTCGAGGCGGTCTTGTGGTACGCTTATTGTCTCCTCAGGACGGGGTTCGTCTCCGACGTTCGCTTCGGGGACATCACCGACACGTTCTTCGACAGTGACGCCTACTGTACCATCCTCTACAACGACGAAATCCATACTTTTGAACAAGTCATTTCGACCTTGACCCGCGTTTTGAAATGCAATCAAAGGACTGCGATTGAGTTCGTCACGAATATAGACCGAGAGGGGCGGGCTGTTGTCAAGTGTTCCTCGTTCCAACACTGCACGGAACTGAAGCAAGAAATCGAGAAATATACTTCGAGACATGGCAATAAGCCGCTGAAAGTGCTAGTGAGCCATGCCTACGTCATAGCGCACCAGATCTACGCTTCGAAGTTGTTGACTTGGCTACAGAATTTTCTGGGACATGGCGAAGGTTTTCGCTCGATTTTTGCCGAAGTCGTCCTGGAAACACCGCCAAATGAGACTTGCATTATCCAAGGGATACTCCTGAAGGACTCCTCGTTGTGGAAGAGCGCACGGTCACAATGGCAACGCCTCTTAATCTCGGGAATGCTCCTCGAATACGAGAACAAGAAAGAGTTGGCGAAAATCTTCACCAAGAACTACGGCCCGGTCATGAAGGACTTCATCAAAGATGACCATGATCACTCCTACTCGATTTCCTCCCTTTCGGTTCAGTTGTTCACAGTGCCGACCCTAGCCCACCATTTGATCGCCTGTGATGACGTCCTGTACATACTCCTGAATACTTTCATGTCAGAGTGTTCGACCAAGTGTAACAAAGCGGGAAAGCTCGAATTCGAGCGGAGTCCCTCGAGTCATGCCTTCAAACGCGCCCATTTCATGCTGTACGACCTGCGGTACCTCCTCAGCTCGATCCCGGAGAACTGGTCCGATGAACTCCGCAAAAACTTCCTCCACGGTCTTTTCATCATGATGAACCTCTTTACGAAAATGCAAGGCATGGACGCGGTCACTCGTCAAGTTGGCCAACACATGGAGTACGAACCCGAGTGGGAATCGGCCTTCCACCTCCACATCCGACTAGCTTATTGCATCTCCTTGGCCATCAAGTGGTGCAGCACCGATCGAGTGGTCCTAATCAAGGCCTACCGAGCTGTGTTGAAAAAACTCGACGAAAACCCATGCTACGACCCACATGACCGCTGGGAAGCCATCGAGTTGGTCGATCACAGCGCCTCCTGCATCGTGTATGATGTGGCTTCAAGACCGGTCTCCATCCATCTACCCTTATCGAGGTTCCTAGCAGGGTTACATCTCTACTTGGAGAAGTTTGACATTCATTTCAATGAGATGCAGTGTCCGAAGCCAACTCCTGTTGAGATAATGGAGCCGGTTTTGAGGTGTCAGGTCATGATAGCCCAAGTTCATGCCGGCATGTGGCGTCGCAACGGTTACGCCTTAGTCAACCAATTGTACTTCTACCACAATGTTAAATGCCGCACCGAAATGCTAGACCGCGATATAGCGCTCTTACAAATGTGCGCATCGTTGATTGAAAGCAACGAGTTTCTGATCCACGTTTTGCACAAATTTAATTTGGTTAATTGGGCCTTGAGTAATTACGAAATTACGAGCCTTAAGGCACCGGAAGAGGATAGTATGAGGCAAACGATCAGTCTAGTCGAGGAGTTTTTGCAGTTGTTGATTGTAATCATAGGGGAGCGGTATATGCCGGGGATTAGTAACGTTAGTACCGAAGATAGGATTAAAAAAGAGATTATACAACACTTGTGCATCAAACCGATGCCGCACTCCGAGTTGAATAAGATAATAACGGATGATATAGCACACGAGACTGCACTTGACGATGTCATTGACGAGTTGGCTGTGTTTAAAAAACCCACCCAAACCTCCGGCAAGGGTGTCTACGAGTTGAAGGAGCAATACTACGATGAATACAACGTCTTCTTCTACCATTACACCCGAGAGGAATTATCGAAATCGGAGGAAGCGCAACGAAAGAGACGTAAAACCGCCACGGACCTTGAATGTTGCCCCCCTCCCAGATTACTAAAACTGAACGAATCGTTTCACATGCTTGTGAACCTCCTCCAGTGCGATGTCATGCTCCACATCATGCAGATAGTCCTCGAACGGTGTAACAATCTACGCGCCCGCAGCTTCTCAGAGTTACAATTACACAAAGTGCTACACCTTATCGGTTACGCTTTACAAGAGGAAGAATCAAAACATTATCCCTTCTTCAAATTTATCCACAATTCGGCCAAATTCAACATTTTCAATCTACTGACCGACTTGTTAGAATGCCCGCGAGTCGACGCCCATAAGGATCTCCTTAAGTGGGTATTGCGCAAATACAAGGAAGTAGCAAATCAGAAGGAACAAGCCGAAGGCTCGGCCCAAACCAACGCCGAAGCCTCAACTTCGGGCGATATTGACAGCGAGAAGGAACGAAGGGCGAAACTGGCCGCTGAGAGACGTGCCAAAGTCATGGCACAAATCACCGCCATGCAGAAGACTTTCATGAAGGAGAACAAGGAGTTGTTTGAGGAGAGTGAAACTAGTACGAGGTTTGAAGAGTCGGCTATGGAGGTTACAGAGAGTGGGGAAGAACAACCGATTGCGTTGGGTCCGAAACAAACCACGCGACTCGGTATTGAGAAGACGTTCGTTTGTATTTTGTGTCAGGAGGAGGAGAGGGTGACCAAAGACGGTCCGACGCTCGTATTGGCCGCTTTCGTGCAACAGTCGACTGTTTTATGCCAATACAAAAACAACGAAGCGCTGACTAATATGCAAGACCCTTTGTATCTCAATTCGAACATGGGGCCGGCCCCACATACCAGTACTTGTGGCCATGTGATGCATAGCGAGTGTTGGCGGAAGTACTTCGATAATGTGATGGTGAGGGAACACCGAAGGCCGTATAGGTTGAGACACCCGGCCAGTTTCGATGTCGAGAAACAAGAGTTTCTCTGCCCGCTTTGCGAGTGTTTGAGTAATACTGTGTTACCGCTCATTCCCCCTTTGAGTGTCCTACAACCGAGCTATCCGAAGAGCGGTACCACTTACGAGGATTATTTGGCGTGTATTGATGTCATACTGAGGAAGAAGGTCAAAGTTTGCCACGGAATGTTCAAGTGTAACACTACCGACTGCGCCAATGAGCACTGCACCGCTTGTTTAAACGGCTCAAATAGCACGAATTTAGAATCCGAGTCTCTTGCAATTTGTGAGGCGAATTGTTTGCTGCAACCCTACCAAGTTTTCTACTCGTGTATCTTCGACCGAGTTGAAGACTTCGGGGTGTTGCAACCGAAATTCGAGGAGCTGTTCCCTGAGAATTGTCCAATCCTTGATACGAATTTGAAAGATATGGTTCTATTATTTGCTCAAGTCACTTATACTAGAGGCTTAAATGTTAATCCGCACCCTTCTGATAAAAGATTGGCCCCAATGGCTTGGAAGTCACTCTCGTACACCACTCACGCAATTGAAGTCTTACTCCGAGACTCCAACAAACCACTGTTAGGGAATTTGTCAAGTCGGCAAAGGGACTGCATAGAGACCCTTGTCCGCATTATCGGAGTTCTGGGCACTACGTGGCCCAACAGTGTCGTTATTAATAATCACGCTTTGAGTTTGTTGGCCATTTTGCACGAGAACGGTAACGAAGGACCGTCGATCCTCCAGTGGGATTCGTTCGGGTTCTTGGTACCGTTAACGTTCGCGTTACCGAGCCTTGCCGGTAAGGAAAATCCCACTCCAATACCGACCGGTGGTAACTTGGAGTTGTACACTCTTCGAACTGTTTTCATTTCCCACATCGTCAAAATTCTGGTTTTGATGGATGTAGAAAAGTTGGCCGATTGTATGGACACCGGTACGAGCGACGAGGATGATATTTTAAAAGTCTTGCAAATTATGGGCAAGTCGCATGACCGGATAAGTGGCCACGTTGTCTGGAAGCACGTCCAGGAAGCTTCAATCCCATTTTTGCGTTGTTGTGTCCTTTTCTATCACTACTTGACCGACGTACCTGCCCCGTCAGTATTACTCGAAGTAGGTGGCGACACTTTCGCTAACATGTGTACATATTTGGACCTCCCCCAAACCCCCCAAACTCTATTCAACTCGGACAAAGTCCTCAGACTGGTGTCAAAGTGGTGCCAACATGAGGAAGTCGTTTCGTTCTTACAAGGAACTCCCCTGCAAGTCATCCACGAACCTCTGTCGGTACCGAAACTGATCGATCTACCGACCGATTATAGCGATTTGATTAATACCGTTTCGACGTTCACGTGTCCGAATAGCGACGAAGACGCGCGAACTCCCAGCATGTGTTTGGTCTGTGGGGAGATTTTATGTTCGCAGAGTTACTGTTGTCAAATGGAGTTGCACAACATGCATGTGGGGGCGTGCAATTACCACGCACAGATGTGCGGGGCCGGCGTTGGGATTTTTCTGAGAGTGAGAGAATGTGAGATTTTGTTTTTGGCGACGCCGCATAGAGGAAGCTTCGTTTCGCCGCCGTATTTGGATGATTACGGCGAGACGGATATGGGGTTGAGGAGGGGGAATCCCCTGAGGTTGTGTCAGGAGAGGTACAGGAAACTGCAAACACTGTGGTTGAGCCATAGTATACATGAGGAAATCGCCAGGGCGATCGAGTCGAATAGTCATGTGATCACGACGCAGTGGCATCATCTTTAGAGATTATGAAATTGTGATTTTTTTAAATACTAACGATGAAATATTTGTTGCCTTTTGTCTAATTTTACTAATTTATTTTGTTGGAATTTATTACAGTACTTATGGAAAATTACAAGCTCTCTTAAGGCCCACCCAACACGAAAAACACTGTTGTATAATTTTAGTAGGAAATTTAATATTTATAATAGGACAGTAAAAAAGAGTTGTATAATATTATGTGTAATACAAATTAATTAAAAAGATACAATTTTCATTCAAAATAAATATATTACCCACAGGTTTTTCTTACAAAATTATTTAACAGCACCCCCATGATTTTTTAGGCTCTGCAACAGTATCGATTACGATATTGTTAGTAACAGGTAGAAAAGGCTTCTGATTTTTTAGTTTGTGAGCCAGAGTTAAAAAAATCGCTTCTATGTTATCACATTGAGAATCGAGTCTTGCAGACGTTTCAAATAACTAAAAAAAATATTCTTTATTAGCTCTAGAACGGTAAGGTTGCGTCTATTACCGGCATGTTGTACTGATCTGCAAACCTCTGCGCTACGTTTGTGGTAACGGCAGCCACGCCATCACACTTATTCCCCACTA
Organism: Tribolium castaneum; assembly: GCF_031307605.1. Taxonomy (NCBI): domain Eukaryota; kingdom Metazoa; phylum Arthropoda; class Insecta; order Coleoptera; family Tenebrionidae; genus Tribolium; species Tribolium castaneum. The sequence continues at coordinate 4,631,211 of NC_087402.1, read as the reverse complement.
AAATTCTCGGTATGTCGTGGAGACAATTCCTGTTACATTCATCAACCCATTTTTTCAATGAATCAAAACTAGCGGCATTCGTGACGTCGTAAACTAGAACTATCGCGTGCGTATTTCTATAGTAGTGTTTCACCATTGACGATCTAAATCTCTCTTGACCCGCAGTGTCCCATAATTGCAACTAAGTAGAGTATAAAATGTTACTTAGAGTATAAAATGTTACTTCTGGGCCAGAACATTCGGCGTCTTAAAAAACAAGTCAGAACCTTACAAATTTAGCTGTTTGCCCAAAAGCAAACAACCGAATAGGGCCTAAAACCTCTCAAAAATCATTAATTTTTATCCACTCCAAAAGTTCCCAAATATATGTAGGCCACCAAAAATTGGGCACACGTAAAACAGGGTAAAATCCTACAAATACACTCTAAAAAACTAACAAAATACCTTGTTTTTACACACCCCAAAATGGCTTTTTACTTTATATGTTCTACAGTATTAATAAAAATCAATAAATTCATGTTTAATATCGACACCAAACGATACGATCGAACAAATACGACTTCGCAAACCAAGTGTTTTTATGTTCTTCTGTTCTGAGAATTGGACACTTTATAGCAGTTTTTAGTCTCTCTAAAAACTCTATCGCAGATTTTTCAGATGAATGGAGCCAATCCGGTTGTATCTTGTCAAAAATTATCAGCTCAAGTGTTCTCCCAGCTTCTAGGTTCACACTTGGAAATACAAGGTCTTGTTGCCTTCCAGCAACATTTGCGAATGGAGTTGACCAGTTAAAGTCTCCATCTATCATCCGCCCCAAATATTGGGCACACTCGTGTGCTGCGAGTGTTACTGCATCAGCTTTAAAGGCCCTATTCGCTTGTTTGTTTTTGGGCAAACAGCTAAATTTGTAAGGTTCTGACTTGTTTTTTAAGACGCCAAATGTTCTGGCCCAGAAGTAACATTTTATACTCTACTCAACTAATAATTGAAATATTAAAAAATATTTTTCCGGAATGATTCTTACAGTTATCTCTTCCCCATCTAATGTTAAGTTTCTGCTCCTAAAATCTACTCCGATTGTGGCCTCCGACTGTTCCAAAAAAGCCCCTTCACAGAATCTATAAGTCAGTGAGGTTTTACCCACATTTGAGTCCCCAATGACAATAATCTTAAATATCTTCTTGTAGTTTGTTGTTTTGTTAATCGTGGGGGCTTCATTAGCATTCGTTGGTGCAGTGTTTTCCATTTTTACTCCATTCAGATAATTCTTTAATCGCTATATGATAAAAAATTACGTAGTTGAAACAACAATAATAAAAATTGATTTACCTCAAATGAGTCACTTGATTACATCAAATGTACTTTTCCAGGTCATTAGAAAGTATAAATCATGTTGATTAATTGTTTTTTGTGTAAAAAATAGGGTTTAAAAAAATATTCTGACGTCTACTTGACAATCAGCTGCTTGACATTACAGTTACGAAACCCAAATTCCCTAAAAAACTGCTAACCACACTTTTGTTGTGGTTGCTTAACCTCAAAAAAACGTGTTAATTTGAAAAATGGTGCGTAAAAAAATTGATAATAGGATTCGAGTGTTGATCGAAAATGGTGTCAAGCTGGGGCACCGGACTTTGTTTGCCATAGTTGGTGATAAAGGCCGGGATCAGGTATTTAAAATTTGCATGTCTCCCCCGGTTCATTGCGTTTTTTAGGTGGTGATTCTCCACCACATGCTTGCAAAAGCCGAAGTTAAGGCCCGCCCATCTGTTCTGTGGTGTTACAAAAAAGAGTTAGGCTTCAGTAGCCACCGAAAAAAGCGCATGAAACAGCTCCAACATAAAATACAAACGGGCAAACTTAGCGTCAATGAGGACGACCCCTTTGAACTTTTCCTCTCCTCTACGAAAATCCGCTACTGTTACTACTCCGAAACCCACAAAATTTTGGGCAACACGTTCGGCATGTGCGTCCTGCAGGACTTCGAAGCCTTGACCCCCAACCTCCTAGCCCGGACTATTGAAACGGTAGAAGGGGGCGGCTTGGTTGTTATTTTACTGCGCTCGGTGGCGTCTTTAAAACAGTTGTACACCATGAGCATGGACGTCCACCAGCGCTTCCGGACGGAAGCCCACCAAGACATAGTCTGCCGCTTCAACGAACGTTTCCTCCTGTCTCTAGCCTCCTGCAAACGCTGTCTTGTGGTCGACGACCAACTTTCCGTCCTCCCAATCTCCTCACACAACCTCCACGTGACCCCGGTCGAGCCCTCGCAAGAGCCCTTGCCTTCGGAAAGCGAACTAACCGACCTCAAAAACCAGCTCAGAGACACCCAACCAGTCGGTAATTTAATCAACTGTTGCAAAACCCTGGACCAGGGTAAGGCGCTTTTGAAGTTCATTGAAGCCATTTCGGAAAAGACACTTCGCTCGACGGTGTCTCTGACTGCGGCAAGGGGGCGCGGGAAATCGGCCGCGTTGGGGCTGTCGGTGGCCGCAGCCGTGGCCTTCGGATACTCGAATATTTTCGTAACGAGTCCGAGTCCGGAGAATTTAAACACGTTTTTCGAATTTGTTTTTAAAGGATTTGACGCGCTTGAATATCAGGAACATATAGACTATAGTCTAGTGCAAAGCACGAACCCCGAGTTTAATAAGGCCATAGTTCGGGTGAATATTTTCAGGGACCACAGGCAAACTATTCAAGTGAGATAAAGCCCTAATTGTTAGAAAAATCCGATTTTTGGTTTTTTAGTACATTCAGCCGACTGATAGTCAAAGATTGAGTCAAGCCGAACTTTTAGTAATTGACGAAGCAGCTGCGATTCCTCTCCCGTATGTGAAATCAATGCTAGGGCCGTATTTAGTGTTTTTAGCCTCAACTATCAATGGTTACGAGGGCACCGGTCGCTCCTTATCTTTAAAATTATTGCAACAGTTGCGAATTCAGGCGGTTCCAGTGGGTGCCAACACCAATGCCGCAAATAAGAAGGACTCGGGGGCTGCCACTGGTCGCACCCTTCACGAGGTATTAGCTTTCAAAGTCGCACGTATATTTTTTATTTGATTGTTTAGGTCACTTTGGACGAATCAATTCGGTACAAACCCGGCGATGATGTGGAGGCGTGGCTCACTAAGCTCTTATGTCTCGACGCCACTTCCGTGGCCCCCATCTTGTCAGGGTGCCCTCCGCCCGACTCCTGCGATTTGTATTACATAAACCGCGACACCCTTTTTTGTTATCACAAAGCATCAGAGGAGTTTTTGCAACGTCTGGTCGCCTTATACGTCGCCTCGCATTATAAAAACACTCCGAATGACCTTCAAATGATGTCGGACGCCCCCGCACATCATTTGTTTTGTCTCTTGGGCCCCGTTGACCCCAACCGGAAGACCCTCCCGGAGGTGCTAGTCATAATCCAGGTGTGCCTTGAAGGCGAAATATCAAGATCCTCCGTTGTTGAGGGTTTTTCCCGGGGGAAGAGAGCCTCCGGGGATTTGATCCCGTGGACGGTGGGCCAGCAGTACCAAGACCCGGACTTTCCGCGCCTTTCCGGCGCCCGGATTGTCCGGATCGCCACGCATCCGGACTACCAGGGGATGGGTTATGGGGCGAAAGCCCTCAATTTACTCAAACAATACTACGAGTTTAAAATCCCGAGTACCGACGAATTTGAGGATGTGGTGGAGGAGATTAGTAATGTCCGGGAGGAGGAGGTCGGCCTTTTGGAGGAAACAATTGAACCAAGGAAAAGCCTCCCCCCTCTGTTAATCAAATTGAGTGACCGCAAACCAGAAAAACTGGATTATCTGGGGGTTTCCTACGGTTTAACCGAACAGTTGCTGAAGTTTTGGAAGCGGGCTGGGTACGTCCCTGTTTATTTGAGACAAACGACGAACGATTTAACAGGGGAGCATTCGTGTATTATGTTGAACGTTCTTAACGATGAGGATGGGAGTAACGATTGGTTGATGGCGTATTGGAGCGATTTCAGGAGACGTTTCGTTAATCTTTTAGGCTACCAGTTTAGCAAATTTTCGCCAAGTCTAGCCTTGGGCGTTTTGACAAATAAGACGCGAAAAATCACGTCTAAAAGTTTGTCCAGGGCCGAATTGGAAATACATTTGACCAGTTACGACATAAAACGGCTGGAAATGTACAGTAATAATTTAGTTGATTACCATTTAATCATCGACTTGTTGCCGACTTTGGCAAAACTGTATTTCCTGAACCAGATGGGCGATGTTCAAATGTCGGCAGTGCAATCAGTACAACTCTCAATATTTAATTTTTTCTTTATAACAAATGAATTTTAGGCAATTTTGTTGGGTGTGGGGCTCCAGTACAAGACAGTTGACACGCTCGCAGCCGAGCTCGATTTGCCCTCATCTCAGCTTTTGGGCCTTTTTAACCGAATGATTAGACGAATCGTTCAGTATTTAAATTCAGTCCTTGAGCAAGACATTGAAAAGTCTTTGGCCCCCCGAAAGGACGTCGAACTGACTCCAGTCGCGAAATCAATGCAACAGGAACTAGACGAAGCGGCGCAAGAATTACAAAAAAAGCAAAAAAAGGAGTTAGAGAAATTGAAAAATGAGTCTTTAACCCAATTCGCGATTAAGGGGTCTGAGGAAGAGTGGGGCAAAGTCTTGACGGGAAAAAGCAAAAAAAATATTATCACAATTAAAAGGTTCGCGATTTTTTAATTGTTACATTAGTGTTGTTTAGTGACTAGTTTGTAGTGGCGAGAAACGGCTACATGAGAGTAATACCGACGAAGTGAAAGAGGACCCAATCAAGAAGAAGAAGAATAAAAACAAGAAGCGGAAAAATAACTGATTTTATTAAAAAATAAAAATGTGTTATACTTGTGTAACTGAATACACTTCGTTATCTAATGTATCGTACAAGACAAAATAAACGTTGTAACACGAGAGAAACAGTCCGTTTTGTGTTACTTTCACAATTCCTTTGTAAGTCCCTGATAAAAGCGACGTTGGCAGCACTGAAACGTCAAGTGACGGCAAAATCGTGTAATTCCCCTTGACAATCGGGCATCTACATGGCACACTATTCTTTATGAAAACTTCCGGGCAAGTTTGGCCAACCGGAAATCCGTAATCACACAAATTGTTATAAGTACAGGACCCTAAACCATTCTCACAAGGGATTGGTATCCACACCCCCCAAATATCACGTTCTATCCATAAGGACGCCTAAAATAATGTGTCAAAGATGGACGCCTAACTGGGGGAAGTACCTTAATCGGGCCTACAAGGTCAATTGTGGAACTCAGGCTCCCAGTGACCTTAATTTTGGATTTTGAACCCATTTCAAGTGTGACATTAGCTACGGTCACAGGGTAATCTCTACTTGAACATTTTGAAATTTTCAAGTCTTTTATCAGCATGGAATTCTAAAAAATCATTTATTGATTTATGACTGCAGATAAATACGTACATAACTCGTTTCTGTCCTTATTAAAAATGGTTGTAGCCATAATAATACAAAGATCAAGTTTAAATGGCCCATAATTATCACAAAATTCACAGAACTGCGCAAATTAATGCACTGGAAAAAATTAACTCGTCGGTCTTAAGAAGTAGTCATAGAATAAGAGAGAGGGTCATATGGAGTCATCACGTGATTGCCTTTGTATTCATTTGTTTATAAATGGCGCCCGAATCTCGGTTTCCTATTGGCCAGGAATTAGCGCAACCTTTAAGCACAACACAGTTTGAGCAACACGTGGTTGTTACTAAGATGAGTTCGTTTAACGAGAAATTAAAATTATTTTCTGTTGAATTGTTCCGAATAAATGCCATTAAGTTCGGTGATTTTAAAACTAAAGTTGGGCTCCAAACCCCCGTCTATGTCGATTTGAGGGTAATCGTGAGTTACCCTAAATTACTGGCAAGTACCTTAATAATTGTACAAATGTTTATAATTAATTTAATTTTGATTTAGAACGACCTTGCCGATTTAATTCTCGAGTACCAGAAACAGTTACCCAAATTTAACATTATTTGTGGGGTCCCTTACACCGCTTTACCGATAGCCACCGTAGTTTCGGTAAAAAGTGATATTCCTATGGTAATGAGGAGGAAGGAAGCGAAAGATTACGGAACGAAAAAACTGATTGAAGGTCAATTTAACGAAGGCGATAAATGTTTAATTATCGAGGATGTCGTTACATCCGGGAGCAGTATTTTAGAAACAGTCCGAGATTTAAAAAACTCAGGAATTAATTGCTCGGATGCTATTGTGTTACTGAATAGGGAACAAGGGGGCGAGCAGTTGTTAGAAAAAAACGGTATTAAAATGCACGCTTTGCTCACCCTGACTCAACTGATGGCCTTTCTGAATGAAGCGAATTGTGTCAACGACAGTACGGTTGAAAAAGTCCGCATGTACTTAAACAGTACTCAAGTGGACCCCAGTGCCATTAAAACGAACAGTAAAGTCTAATAATAAACAATAATTATGCAACTAATTTTTTATTTCACAGATAGGCTCAAATTACCCTTCTCAGAGCGAGCCAAACTCGCCAAAAACGCTGTTTCGCAACAGTTGTTCAAAATAATGGCTTCCAAAAAAACAACATTATGCGTGGCCGCAGACGTGACTTCCTGCACCGTTTTGCTGAATTTGGCCGAAGAGGTGGGCCCTCATATTTGCCTCCTCAAAACCCACATTGACGTCCTTGAGGACTTCCACCCCAACATCCTCAAACCCCTCCAAGAAATCGCCGACCGGCACAACTTCCTCCTCTTTGAGGACCGAAAATTCGCCGATATTGGCCAAACCGTGCAATTGCAGTACAGTAAAGGCTTGTACCAGATCTCCTCATGGGCTAGTCTGGTAACCGCCCATAGCTTAATGGGCAAAGGTGTGCTTGATGGGTTAAAACAATCCCCGGGTTTGACAAACCGGGGAGTTTTCCTTTTGGCCCAAACAAGCGCGGCTGAAAGTCTCATTGACCGGAGTTATGTTGATAATACGGTTAAACTGGCGAGACAGTATGGGGATTTGGTGACTGGGGTCGTTTGCCAGAGTGTGCTATTTGAGGACGAGCCGGGGCTGGTTCAGCTGACCCCGGGGGTACACTTGAAGTCAGTCGGGGATAATTTGAGCCAGCAGTACAACACACCAGAGGTTGTGGTCATGGACAGGGGGGCTGACGTGGCCGTCGTGGGCCGTGGGGTGACCCAAGCCGCCAGTCCTGGAGACGAGGCCAGGAAATATAAGGAGGTTTTGTGGGCCGCTTACGAGAAAAGGATCAACGTGTGATTTGTTATTGTTAATAAAGCTGTAATATTGTATTATTGGTTGCATACCCATCAAAGTAGGTGTGCCAGCAAATTGAAAATCGCGCTACACAAACTGACCCGAACGTTCCCGAACAAATTTTTATTTCTTTCATTTCAAATGTAAATAAATTGAATTTTTTAATTGTGCACTTAAAGTGTCAATATCCTTGCCGTTTTATTGCAATCAGCTCGAAACAGTTAGAGACGAGTCCCGCTGTGCGATTTTATCTGGATTTTGCCGTTTCAAGTCGGTGAGTGTTTGTAGGTTATGTCAGGGGCCCTTTTGACCTTTTTGCAGTAATGGAAGGCGGTCCGGACTCCCAACCGAAGAAGTCTCGAGTCGATTTGGGGTCGTTGCCGACTCGCCAGTATCTGGACCAGACTGTGGTCCCAATTCTGATGCAAGCCTTGTCACATTTGGCCAAAGAGCGGCCCCCGGAACCGATCTCAGCCCTTGCAGCGTATCTACTCAAACACAAGGCGACCTACGAGCAAGGGCCCGAAAACTCGCCGCCGCCTGAACCGGAAAATAAGAGTTAAGTGTGTTTTAGTGTTTTAAATGGGGCCACGTTTTGGTGGTGATTCAAACACAAAGTGATGCGAAAACAATTTATTGAAACAGTTTTGCAATTTGTATCAATATCATTATAACATAGATAAAATTCTAAGTACTTTTAAATAATAAAAAAATTGATACTAAAAACAGTCTATAATAAAATTTGTCACTAAATATAACGTCTTTATGTAACAGTAATGAAACCCAGTCTCTAAAAAGTGTCACGATCCTAATTAAAGTGGATGGAAGAAATACATGAGTGAAGAACAATTATTCAAACGTTCTTTGGCATTATCAATCCAAGCGCCTTTATTTACATGACCAGACATATATTTACACTTAAAATTACGTCACAGCACAAAATAAAGTAAATATCAACGTAATTATTGCAAGTTTACCCCGATTCTCTGTGCCAAAAACAAGTTTGAATAAACATCAAGCCTTCAATAAAGCGCTAAACTACGCACACCTAACTAAAACGACTGACTAAACTACGCCTAAGTTTTTTTAACGTTAGAGCAGCAGTTTGTGCAGTCAAAACAGCATTGCTATCTCTTGCCACTCAGTTGCCGATTCGCCATCTGACTTTTCAACTGTTTCACCTCCTCCAGTAACTTATTTTTCTCGTCTAAAAGCCGCGCGACTTCGTCCTGCGCCGAGGCCAAGCACGACCTCAAAACCGACGTTTCCTCCTCAGATTTCCTCAACGAGCGATTCTCCTCCGAAACTCGCTCGAACGCCGCCAAACGGCGCCTCAATTCCTCGTTATCAGAGGTCAAGCGACCCAATTTCTGCTCCTGGTCCGAGGCCAGGGACGAACTCGAAGACAGTTCGTTCGGTTTGTGGGGCAAAATATTGAAAACCCCGTCCGTAGACCTCATTATATACAACTGAGTTACGTTTAAATCGATCGGGATGGGGCCTGGGGACGTTATGTTAACCGGGGGGCGGTCTTCGTTGAGGTGCACTTGGACGTTGTCCAGTGAGATGTGCATAGGGATCGGGATCGGGATTATTTCATCCTCGGCCAAGTCCGCCAACCCGGTTACCGTACTCATGTTTAGGTCCAAGTACAAATCGGAGACTTTAATTGTTAGCAAATCTCGGAAGAGTTTTTTCAAGTTGTCTCGGTCTCGGAAATCTAACTGCATCATTGATTTGGAGCTGGGGAGAGTTAAAGTGTGGTCGAGTCGCAGCTTCACTTTCGGTGATGTTGTGTTGCTTGTGGGGTTGTCGGTCCAGGCGCGGGCTCGCGAGTTGAATTTGCTCTAATTTAGAAGGAATCAATCAAATTTTTGGTTGAAAACTAATGGAATTACGAAAAGCTACGCAATTTTGAGACAAGTTAGTAAGGTCTATTGCTCATTTTTGGAAAAGTGTGTTCTTACCGTTTGGTATGACAACAGACCTCCGCTCCGTAATTTCAAAATTTAATTCCTAGCAATTTGTTTTCAGTTTGTGAGCGGATGTCTGTGCTTAAACTACGGATATCTAAAGGTTAGGATACGAAACGACCTACAAATAAAACGTTCCCGTCCTGATAGACGTCTAAGTTTTCAAAAAAATTATTGTATTACGGTTAGTCCAAGACAAAGAAAAAAATACAGACAGATAGGGGATTAAATTTTCAATAGCACGACATAAACATAATGTAAAATTTTTACCCTAAACTATATTTAAAAAAATTCAAACTTTTAACAATTCGCACTCCATATTTTTCAAAACGTTAGTTTTGCATTTTTTCAAGTAATGAGTGAATTGATTGATTTAAATTAATTTACGCTCGAAGTGTCTCATTTTTACGTAACCGTACTATTTTTTGGGTCCAGAAAATCCAGCGATTTCTGGTTTCGTCTCCTAACTTATAGTCCACCGTAGCCTGATCAAGTGATCACATTCGGCTTTCATGTCTACACTAGTGCTACGTTCTACCTTCGTGCATTAACAAGATGCGTATGATTTGAAATTGTTCCAATACCTTCATTTTAGCCTGTGCCACACACAACATTCAGATGCATGCAAAAAGAAAATTTGAGAAATTTCATGTGATGTCCTGTACAAGTGTGTGACTTGAATTAAATCCAATTATTCGTGTTTTTTCGATATCTGATGTCATATTTTAATAAAACATTCAAAAAAATTCGAAAATGGATTATGACCTCGAAATTACCTGAAACTCGTCCCAAGGAATCGAACTACAATCCTCACAAGTGATATTCCCGACTTGCACTTTAATGGAAGACGAATAACCCATTGATTGTTGCAAAAATTCGACTTTGTTTAATTTAAATGTGGCAACTGAAATCTAAACCCCTGTGTTGATTTTTTCACCGGTTAAACGCAAACTTACCAAATCTTTTCGCCTACAACTGCTAGTCAACGAGTGATCACTAGTTGTGGTGATCGTGCTCTCATCTTCCATCACTTCGCTGGCCATTTCCACTGGACCCGTATTTTCCAGTGAAAATTCTTTCACATTAAACATCAAATCGGAAATGGCCGCGTCTGACGTTTCCATGCTTATCATGACGTAATTTTCACTATCACTAGACGCGTCGCTACGTATCGACGCCGTATCGCTAACATCATCAGGACTCGGCTTAAGCGCGCTGTCTAGCGATGACATAAAATTGGCGAAACCTTTCTTCATTGAAGACAACCCCGCATTCACATTATTTTGTATGTTAATGTTGGCGAACTGGTTCGATTTTTTAATTTCGGGGCTACTTTGGGTAAATTCCATCGAATAACTGCGATTTAACTCGATCTGACCCGAGCCATTCGCCATGTTTTTCCGAATCGCGCCGTCTTGATGTATCGAAAGTGTGCTAGTCTGCCATACTGTCGCAGTCGAGCCCACATTTACGTCATCAGCGATACTCGAAGAATCAGGAACGAAAGACTCCACGTCGCCCCCTGAAGACTCCTTACCTGGGCACTGCGACGGCATAACGAAGGTCACCTCCAGCTGGGGTAAGAGCGCCCCCACGGCAACGCTCCCACTGCTCTCAACCTGCCAAACCAAAACTCAAGCATTGCCACCAACCAAAAATAGCTATACTTTCAAAATCCGGTTCGAGTCAATTGATAGGAAAGTAACCATTTCGGAGGCATCTTCGGCCAGTCTTAACAAAAACAAGTATTGGTAGTGGTTGAGTTGCACGCTGACTAGATTCGAGATGTGGGCCAGGGCGTGTATGTCGGCATTTGCCATATTTTTCTCAATTTTGATGGTCGAATTGGGGTCCATATGGGTGTGTAGCCAGACAGTGACGGGCACAGCGTCCAGGAATGGGACAGGTTTGGCCGCCCCCACGGCACGGGCCCCCAGGAAGTCGCCCCAAACGGGGTCAAGGTTCACGCACCAGACGTCCTTAGCCTCGGTCCATAACAATTCGCGGCTCAATTGTTCAACCTGTTATAAAAATTATTACGTTCAGTAAACTAGTGGAAAGACTGACCAGAGCTTCAAGCGATGAGACGTCAAGCTCGTTGGGGACACTCCGTATGTTATCGTTGGCCGAAATATGGTCTAGAAATTTCTGGGTCACGACGTAGAAATCGGCCGGTTGTGAGGGAAAATCCGTGCCGAAAAATAGGGACCCCATGTGGAACGAATCGACGCATTTGGCTAGGTCGGCCCTGGATGACTGCTCGAGACTTCTCACGTTCGTGATGTTGACTCTTGTGACTTGAAAACTGAGGGTTTTGGGGCGGTCTCGTTGGTTGGGGTAGTCAATGGTGCTCTCGAAGTTGAGCTAGAATTTTTTTCACAGTCGGGGTTAAGTTTCCGGTTTGGGTTTTTTTTACCCGTGGAAGAATTGCTTCAATTTTCACGTCTACGTAAGTGTAGTTAGAAGCGCCAGTTGGCTGTTTGGACGACATGAGAGATTGGTAGAGGTTTAGACCGAAAGAGTTGAGCCAGAGACAGGAGTCGACGTCGAAGACGATTTGGACGGGGTTTAAGTGAACGTAGAATTTCGGGGGAGGCACTAAACAAGTGCGAATTAATTGAAAATTTTCTACGTTCAGTAAAAATATTACTTTAGTTCGTTCAAAGAAAATAATAATTAATAATGCCAAAGAATGTGCAAAATCAAGAGCTTTCAAATTGGAAATTATGTTTCTAAGTAGTGACAAATATTAAGCCTACAACTGAAATACAATCCAAAAATTGTTTTTTCAATGCTTACGACAAAATATTAATTGTTGTCTCTTATTTTTGTTAAAATTTTCGTGAGATAATAAAACTGTTATTTAACATAACTTTTGTGTCCCGTCCGTAATCTCACTATTTTCCATTTTTGTCATACACTTCCTCTGTATTAACTGTTTTTATACGAAAAAAATCATAATTCTTCTAAGTATTATGAGTAAATTTAATAGATCTAGGACTTCAAACACATTTTTGTTCTTTTAAAAGTATTCACAGATTTTTTTACTTATTATTATTATTATTTTATTGTTTTTATTTTTTTACTCAAATTTTGCCAGGCACATTTGTGTCCCGTCCAAAAACAGGAAATGGCTGCAATAAGTTTTTTCAAAAATTAAATAGTTTAAGCAATAAACTGATGCTTGGTTGCTTTTTATTCAGGTAGTAATATTTACAAGCAATCAAAGGCATGCTCGAAAGAAATAAGATAAACGAAAAAAAAACGCATAGAAAACAATTCTAAAGGAAAATTATATCACAATGAGTCGGTCTCCATGAAATCGGAAATCAAACTTCGAGATATCTTCTTCGGAATTTATAGTTTTACTAAAAATCGATAAATAATGACACCCTGATTTTTCAAAGCATTGGAGAAATAAAGATGTGTAGCAAATATAAGTTAGACAAATAATATAAACTGTACGTAACTTAAGTACTTTACGTTAATTTTTTATTTTGTAGTCAGTAAATAAAAAAGCATAAAAATGGTGTTTTTTATATTTTCCATCTTTTTAACGAGACACATAAAAAGTTATTGGTGTGACCTGTATTAAGTTATTAAATAATAATTGTTTCTGTTATAATTTTCGGCTGTGTTTTGAATAAGCTATCATTTTGAACTTGAACTTTGTTAGAATAAAATAACTTTTCCTATAAAATTTTCCGTAGTGACATAATTGTTTAGCCAGCAGATTTCCTATTTTACAGTAAATAAACTTAAATCTCTATTTTTATCAGATTCGCAATGTTTTTCTTGCGCAAAAATATTTTTTTAGAAAAAGTAATGAGCGCAGCCAAACGAAAATTATTATACTTACACGGAAAGGGTATATCGCTCGGATAATAATAGTAAATAAACTCGGCATGAACAATGCTCGCATCTTTAGGTAACGTCATATGATCACGATCACCTGCAAAAAAGTTAATTACAACCAAAAACTAACAAACACTACATAAAAAAAATCAAACAACTGCTCTACACATAAAAAGTAAAAACACATCGATACCTGTCGGCGCATTCTTATCTTTCCTTTTATGCTGAGCTATCAATAGAAACCTCGTTTATTTCAAAAACCATTCACAACCCGACCAACTTACCGGCAATAAACTCTTTCAAAGCCTGTTTTCTCCCAGAGGTTGTCACCTTATACAGCGTAAAATCTTCGATCCGCATTATAACACAAGTCGTCATCATCTTATTCAATTGGAACTCAATCCTTTGCTTCATTTCCTTCTGACTCGGGCTGGGCGGCTTCCTGAGGTCGACGGGCGACTCCGGGGCGTACGCTCGGCCCGGGACCCCACTCTCAAACTCCACACGACCCTAATTTTTATTATTGAACCAATTATAAAAAAACAAATTCTTACATCGCTCTCGTTTCTCATTTTCCTGGCCCGACTTAACGGCGTATGCTGCATTTTATTCCGATCAATCAGGTCGAAAAACTTCGTTTTGAAGGCTTGGAGCGCTTGCTCCTGCCATATGGTGTGGGGCACCGCAGTGTCGTTATATTTGGGCCAGTGTTTGCGGTTGCCCTTGGCTAAATGATAAGGGTAGAAGTCGATTTGAAACCTCTTCACTGCGATTTGGAGAGCGCCCCCATCTTTCAAATTGGGGTGTGCGGAGCGGCCCGCGCCCGGATCGTCACACAAGTGCAAAACAATCTGATTTGATAAGAAATGATAAGACGTTTCAACCACATCATAATAAGTGAAAATGTTGGGTTTGGCGGAGCCTTTAGAGCGCGCTTCCTGAGCCAACTGCGCTTGATATTCCGGGAATTCTTCGAGTTTTCGCGCGGCTTTGGCCTTGCGTGAGATTTGGGTCGCTTTCTGGACAAGTCCAGCCAAGGAATCGAGGAAATGAAGCGCCGCTTTCAGCTGGGAGTCGGTTAAGACCCAGAGCAAGTCATCGAGGATTATGACAAGGCGTGAGCCCATTATGAAGCAGTCTGCAAATATTTTTTGTGATTTTGGGAGAGACCTCACGGTGGCAAACCTGAAAGTCGTTTCTTGATAACGATCCGACACCGCGCCTGGTTTGTGAGGAGTCTCAAGGGCGTCAAGTTTTTATCAATCGTTGATTTAGCCTCGATTCGAACCGTCTGCCACTCCAACTCTTTGAAAATCAACAACTGGCCTTTCTCCCCGTCCTTGAGTCTCGTCAATCGTAAGTCGCTTTTCGCCCATTTGGGGCTCTTTGACTCCACGACGATTCGGGACAACTAAGGGGCACACTTGAAATTTGGGACAACACCAGAGGAAATTACCTGAACACTAGCCGTGAAGGCAGGGCTGTTGAATAAAATATTAACGGTGTTTACCGTCACTGTAATCCCGTCTATGACTTTATGGATGAAGCTGTATTTGCCGGGAACCGCGTACGACGACAGCCCCCCTTGGGCCGACATCGAGCGCAGCTCCTCGCACGTTTCCACCGTTATGTTCACCTCATCAAGGCTCTGAAACCCAATCGTGACTACATGTTTCGGGGGCTGGTTTTGCTAATACCAGGTGGATTGGGACGCTTTTCAGCTTCGTCCAAGGGATGCGGAAGGTGACTTTGTTGCACCAGGCCTTCGTCAGGCGCAACCAGGAAGGCAATTCCAGTAAATCAGTCAAAACGATTTCGTTCAATTCCAAGTTTGATAGTTCCCCTTCACCTTTAAAGGTGCTCAGGTTAATTTTGTCAGCCGATAGGTTTTTCGTAAACCTTGAATTTCATTGCGTCATTAGAGATTTTATTAATTTATTTGCGTTTTTACCGTGAAAGATGTTTCAACAGTTGGTTTTTTATGATAGACACCATTTTAAATAACTACAACTACAACTACAAGGATACGATTATTGGGTGTTTTTTACATGACTAGAAGGATTCGACGGTTAATTAATTAATAAAGTAATTTAATTAGAAAAACACAACCGGACCGCACTTGGGAAAAGTCCTGGGATTTTGACATTTAAGTCATTTTATTGACGTGTTGGAGATTTGACGGTGGAGGAGGACCGAAAATTACGACAGACCACACAAATAATGCTCATGTAATTTTTATTACGTGATAGTTACTGCACAATTTTAATAAATGAAGTTAAAATTGACATACCGTGTTATTTATTTATTAAATTGTAATTTTTAAGTGGCCTAATTGAAATTAAGTTGGATTAGTAGAGAAAATACTCAATGTGCCGCAACATCTTACGTCAGAAACATGCAACCTAACCTGACTAAAGCTGCCAGAGTTGACACTCAAAAAAATCTTTTTTTCACTTAAATGTGTCTTTTACGATGTTTAGAAGGCTTTATCTAACTCAGTGTGTGGCAAAAAGGTTTATTCAGAGACGTCCTGAAGTGGTGAAAGAGCGCCAAACACCGCACACCCTCCTTTGGAAAACTATCGAGAATACGAAAATTGGTTCACCTCAGGAATGGAAAGACCTGAGGAATGAAATTCTGAACTCTGTTAAATCTATAACTCCAGCAAACATTGATGCAGTTACCGTAAATGTGTGTACAATAAACAAAAAATATAACTTAGCTTTGAGTTACTTGGAGTTCCTTAGATCGGAGAATATTGAATTAAATTTAGCAACGTTAGGGAATTATTTGAAACTGTTATATGCGAAAGGACTTGAGGAACAATTGTCGCCTAAAGATGAAGAGAAAATTTTGTTATTGTGAGTGTGAACGTAAGGAAATGATAATTATTAACATCCAACTTTTTACAAGGTATGAGAAGATAAGGAAAGAGTATCCTGTTTTAGACCAAAGTACTTTAAATAGCATCGTCCAAGCGTTATCTTTAACTAGTCAGTGGAAGCAGTGCTTAGGTCTTTTAGATGAAATAAAAGTAACTGGTACCATTAACGCTCACGCCTCTTGTGCCTTAATCAGAGCTGCTTTTTTACACAACGAAGACGCCTTGGCGTGGAAATTACTCAACGAGGTGATAGGTCGGTATTAATTTTTTGCATTTCCCCCAAAACACGTAACTGATTCAAGAAAGCGAAAAAACGGTTCACTCAATCGTCTATTCAACTTACTTCAAAAGAATCGGAAAAAAATCAGATAAAATCGCCCAAATCGAAAAAATGTTCAATTTTATGCACGACAAAGGCCTAAAAATCGAGTCAAACCAAATCGAGGAATTCGCCGAGGCCCTAAAGTCCCACAAAATGCTCGTGCGTTCGTCTGCCATAAATTACAAAGGCGTGTGTAAAAGCTGCAACTCTAAACTCGCCCAGTTCCACTTGACCCAGTCCGAATTCGACGAAATCAAGCAAAAAATCATCGATAACGTAATCATCGGCAAAGACGTCTATGCCCGAACCACGGCACAAGAATTATCAAAATTCAAAAACTTTGTCTCGAAAATGCCGAAATTTGACGTCGTAATCGACGGCTTGAACGTCGCTTATTCGGCAGGGTTGAAACAACCAGCACAAGTCACGTCCGGGCTGGTAATTCCCCCTTTTTAGCGTACTTGTAACTTAAAAATTATTTAGGTCCAGTCAGTAGTGGCCCATTTTGTGGATCAAGGCAAGGAGGTGCTCCTTCTGGGGCGCAGTCACATGAACAGGTGGCCGCGCAACAACTGGGACTACGTCAAGGAAAACGCGACGATTTTCCTCACGGAAAATCTGTCTCAAGACGATCCGTACCTCCTCTACTGTGCTTTACATTCGGGCAAAGACACCATAATTGTGACCAAAGATCTGATGAGAGGCCACAAGTTCCTGCTAAAGGACGTCCGATTGAAAATTTTATTCGACCGCTGGTTGAGTCAAAGGCAATACCAGCTGGTTTTCGCCAAAGAGGGCGGGGATTGTACTTTTAAGGTAACGAGGGCTGTCGTTATGCAACGAGCGCATGCGAGTGGCATACCTAAACACCCGAGAATTTTAAGCATTTTCGCTCGTTTTTTTATTGCAGAAACCGCCAAACTATACGCATTTAGCCCAAAAGAACGGACCCTTCTGGCACATTCCGTGCAAATCGGAGAACAAATTTGTGACGAATAAAACGTACTGGTTGTGTGTGCAAAACAACAATTCCGGTAAATAATAAATTTATTCATAATGGTATTAAACTAACAATCTTTACACCCAGTGCGTGCTATATTTGCAAAATAAAAAAATAAATATAGTTCACAACCAACTTCACTCTGTTTCAGTCGAATTGACTAGAATTTCGTAACAAGGCTTGCAGACTGCAACATTGCTCTGCTCCAAATGCCCCGGAAGTATAGTTTTTTTCGTTATACAGCGCGTGCAGAAAATGTTGCCGCACCGGCGACAGTGCGTCTTTTTGCTCATTTGGTCGAAATAAGACGAGCAAATGCACTCGTGTGTGTTGCGCAGCGATTTCCAGTCAAGAGCCACTGATTCTAGGTCTTTTGTCAGGTTTTGTGTGGTGATAGAGGGCGTTTCGTCCCTACTTTCGGCCTCTTTCAAGGGATGGTCATGGTCTGCAGCCTCGCGTGTCTTCTCGTAATAGTAGCGATTGTCAGTTGGGGTTCCCCGACTCCGACTCTCATTCACTCGATTGAATTTATTCTCCACAGCTTTGGCTATAAAACTCTTCATTGACGAAATGCGTTTCGTCAGAAACTTAATATGATCGTCTAGCGAATGCGTGTGGTTGACTGTGGCCAATAGCAAGTCGGTTTGGGGCTCACGCGGGTGAACCCCCGACTCGAACCGACAATACATCCCTCTCCAAAACCTACGATTTATTGTGTCATAAAACCTGCAAATAGAAATCAATTGTCTTACGTTATGTTTTGTGGTATTAAAACCGGGACTAGCACACCGGGGAAGTCCCGAGCTTCGTACAACGGATTATCGAACTCGTTCACACAACTGGCCATGTACCCCCATAGCGAGTACGTCCGTTCGGCTAATCTCAACTCGTTTTTTTCCTTCTCACTGTTACCGATAAACGTGCCGTACTGGCAAGAGTGGACATGGTCGTGCAAAGTCAGTAAAAACTTTTCGTTGAATTCGAACGCTGATGGAAACTGTTGCATCAACTGCCACGTGCAGTCCAACAGTTGGGTGAAAACCGGCGAAATTTCCTTCGAGTCGCCTTGGATGTGGCCGCAGCGCTCGGAGAATTTGTGGCCGAAGGCCAGCCAATCTTTCTCGATTAAAACCTATGATTGTTTTTTTAAATTACGTTAAAGAACGTTGTTTGATTTACTTGAAATCCGGTGATTGTACGGTAGTACGGCTCCAGTAACAAGGACGCTAGGAAGCAAACTTGTGCTGTGCGGTCCCAGCCGTCCGAACAGTGGACTACGACGTTTATGCCATCGTCAACGGCTTGTGCAATGAACCAGGAGGTGTCCAAAATGGACTTGATGTGGCGCAACCAACCGCTTGACTCTAGACCGCTCAAAAAGCTGTTCATTGTGGGGTTTTTCTGCTCGCAAGCTGCAAATACAAGCAAGGCTGTTGGAAAATCTCGGTGCAAGTAAAAAAAATTCCGTATGTTCCTTATGAACATACTTGCACCGAAGTCATAATTACAATTAAATTTAACGGCAAGACCTACTTTCAATAACTTTGGTTAAACTGTTCCTCATGACGTGTATATTTTCAACCCCCAAAAACTGAAATTTGATATTTTCGTAAAACGCTTCGTTTTCGTAGCCTTTTCCAGCGGCTCTGTTGGCCATGGCGTTGATCTAATAATGCAATTATTATTTTTTCCTCGACTTTTCCGTTAATTTTTACCTTTGGTCTCGTATCAACAACGTACATGAAGTTAGAATTAGGATTAGTCCTCAAGACATGATTTAGCATTTTCTCGTCTTCCAAACACCTCGCGCTGAAACCCGACAACGGCTGACTACACCTACTAATACTAGCTTTGTTGTGATGTAAGTAGGAGAGAACAGGCAAGCGCCCTTTTGAACGAAACTTGGAACTCCCCATGAGAGTTGTGATGTTGGCAGAGGCGGGAACAATGAGATATTTAGGATAAGTTTCACACAACTAAAAACACGGAAATGAGTCAATTACACACGTTATGCAACAAATTGCAAAACCTCGTAATCTGTGTTGAGTTTGGTCACGCACCACTGGTCATTTGGAACCCCCATGCGTTCGTACTCCTTCTGAAGGTTGAAAAAATCCCAGCCTGTGGCTTTCGGGATGTCCTCAACGGGCGACGTGTACGTAAAGCAATACAAGTCCTCGACGTTGCTGGGCTGGGACAGTTGCTGAAGAGTGATGTAGATATCGTGGCAATCCCTCTCTTTAGGGATCACGAAAGTAACAGACAGGAATGTTTTAGTGCGGATCAAAAGCGGTGATCCGGTTGTGGTCAGCGTCAGTTTTTCGACGTTGGCGATATGCATATGCAAGATCTGTAGGCAAGCTTTGAAATGTGGGCTGAATCAGTTAGGGCCGCTCTTACCCAAGTCTCCTTTTTTGCATCAGGATCGACGAAAATCAAATGGGTCGCCGTGAGGTAGAGGGTGCCCAACGATGGGGTTTTGCAGAATCTATCCAACATTCGTACATTTTCGACCTGAAAAAACACGAGTTGGGTTCGGGGTCACTGATTTGGCGATTTTTACTTTGGGTGTTTTTATTAATTCCATAACTCGGTTATCAGTGTTGTTTTTGTGGCTTGTGCACTGTTTGTTGACACGTTTTATCAGATTTAATTCGGTCTTCGGACACGGACACTGTGAACGTTTGACGTTTTGTTGGGACAGGTGACAGTGACAGGTAAATAATCGGATACTAGGCAGCGTTCAAAGCAGAACTGAATTATTGGTTGCGTGCATATAATTTTTTTATAATTATAATAATTTATTGTTAATTACCGCAAAAAGTACAGTAGATATTGTATTGCAATTTTTTAGTGTTTAAAAATACTTTCTTTACACAAAAAATCTTTCTAGTTTTTCAGTGCACTGTTTAAATTCATTTAGGAAATTCTCAAAAAAAAATTGCACTCCCGGAACAAAACTCAAAAATTATTATTATTTTTGAGTTTTGTTTTTAAGTTTTTACAATTTTGCTTTAAATGTGCGGTCTATGTTTTCTATTGCTTTATCAAAAAAGAACAATAATAAGATTTGAATGCTTTCTGTTTTCTATAATATTATGATTCTTTATTTTATTATGAAACTGGGGTGGAACAAACATTAATAATATGTTTGAGTTAAGTTCATAGTTTTGGTATAATTATACTTAATAAAGATTTATTACATCACGTGAGTTTTATTTATGAATTAATTGTGATTTGTTCCTGAAATTTCCTTCCTAGATCCAATCAAAAATATTAATTACACCTACTACTTGATACTACGTTTGATTTATAACCATTTTATTAATATATAAAAAAAATAAGTTTCGAGAAACCAAAAAAAAATGGATGAACAGTTAAAAAAATTACTTGATGGAATATTTGAAATTTCATGAGAGTTTAATGACATACACACACGATTATTTGTTATAGATATTAGATAATTTTTCTTTTCGTTTAAAGTTTATTGTTAAATGTATAAAAAATGACACAAGAAAGACCTACCCAGCTAATAAGGTAAGTGGTCCAAATTAAAATGATAAGTTAATTAAAGCTCTTTAAATTCCTTTATAAATTTTATTAAAATACGTCTAGTGGTTTCTTAAATAATTAAACTGCCAAGTTATTCCTTATCATTTATGACTTAAAAATATATAAAAACAATCAAATTTACTTTTTTCTAATATGGAGCTCTCTTTGATGTACCCTTCTCAAATTTGGAACATGTATTACTTAGACTAATCTGCACATTTCAAAAAAATCTCATTAAAATCAGTTAAGAACTGTTAAAATTAGAACTAATTAAAATTAGTTTTCGATTCAAAATTTTGAAAAGTTAAACCTAAATAAGCATCATTCGAAATAAATCGAGACAATCATCTAATTAAATTCTAACAAATTATGAGTCTTCATTTAAAAAAAATAAATTAATAGACTCTGAGACAAAAAATTTCATTTTATGAAAATCATTACGAAAATAAAATTATACAAGCATTCAGAGTGGGAGGGTTGGTATTCAAAATTTTAGAAAACAAAATGTTGTTGTTAAAACCATAAAGAATTAAGCTAAAGAGTCTTGAAAAAGTTGTTCATGCGAACCAATATACATTTTAAAAATTTGTTTATTTCGCGCTGGGGAATCACTTTTTTCAAAACTTGTAGACACAATAAACAGTTTTGTGACTTGTTTCTACCACAAGTTTTAAATTTTTGACGAAATAAATAAAAAAAAAACACATTTCATTGCTAGAAGAACTAATTTCATAACGTAACTCTACAAGAAAGATGTTCGTCTTTTATTTAATTTTTTCAACATTAACGCGGTTCGCAAAAAATTCGGAAAAATTCCACAACATTTTCCAGACCAACTTTCACGTTTACAAGAAGTAAAACAACTCAAAGAACAACAAAACTGAAGATTGAAGATTAGCTTTTGATCACGTCACAATATCCAATCCAAGCAGAGAAAACAGTTATGTGTACTTTGTTGAGTGTATAATGGACCAATTTTTTGCTTTATTTTTTCCCAGACTTTGGTAAAAATATTTCTTTATTCTTCTAACAATAAACCGACTTTAAAGCACTCTAAAAACGAGAAAAATAATCACTTGAAGATAAGTTTTGTTACAAAATTCTGCACTCGGGTAATTGAGGTTAAGTTGCCTTTTTGTTTATGGACCGAATTTACAGGTGTTCGTTGCTACTTTTTCAAAATTTTTTCATGAAATCTCGAGCTAAGACTTGCGATTAAAAATCGAGAAATGCTTCTACGAGACAAAACGCTTTTTTATGTTGTTTCAAGCCGTTTAGTCGCGACAGCAAAAATTTGCATTTTTTTCGAAATTTCGCATAATCCCGTATAAACGACCGTGGATTTGTCTTCTGTATGTGCGTCCACGCGTGTTTGCCACATTTTAGCCACCGGCTAGTCGAAAATTTTGCACCAACTTGGTCGGTTCATTAAACTCTCGTAACAGCCAAGCGAAGCCACAGTTCGTGCGTTTACCAATTTTTGTTCGTGTGTCCAGAATTTGTAACAATGACCGACAACCATGAGGTCCCCAACCCTAAAGACTTCCTGGCCCAGATGGGCCCCATCGAGACCCTTCTGGGTTCGCTGTCTTACAACGACATCGACAATGTCGATGGCAAAACCCAGCAATTGCGCACCAGCGCTCGCGTTTTCAAAAAAATGAAATTCGACCTCTCCTCCGTCGAGAAAAAAGTCGAAAAGAAGGAGGAAGTCAAGCCGGAGGAGAAGCAAGAAGTGAAGAAACCGGCCAATCCGTTCTGGTCGAGCGAAGAGAAGAATCTTTTCTTCGAAGCGTTGAACGAATACGGGAAGGATTTTGAAAGCATCCACGGGTACATCAGCACCCGCTTGAAGAAGAAAGGGGTCCCGGAGGACCTCATCAAGAACAAGCTGCAAGTCAGGCACTTTTATTACAAAACCTTCCACATGTTGTTGGGGCCGTTGAAATTTAACGAGAGTAAGACACGCGCGACCGTTTGGTTTTCGCTCATTTATCGCTTGTAGAAATTCCGAAAAACGTGCAAGAGCTGTACACGTTGATCAATTTTGGCGAAATGAGGAGAAAACTTGGCAGTATCTCGAAAAAAAATTGCTCGAAACTGAACGATTTGATTGCAAACGGTTCAGTTCCTTTGAGGCTTAAGGGGAAAACCGTCAGGGTTAAAACTCCAATGTGTAGGGCTTTGAGACGCTTGAACCAATTAGATGGTAAGTCATTTGGTGGTTTATTGCCACTCTGGACTAACGGTTTTAGAAAAATACGATGATCTTAAATTGCCAACGAGGGTTTTGGTCGAGCTCAGACCAAAAAACATGGCTTCGTTTCTCAGAGTGCAAAGTGTTGCTCAAAATCCGCGAATCAAAGTCGCACTCTCGCTACAAAAGCGGTTGAGCTCGCTTATCACGTGCATAAACACCCGCTGGAAGACCTCCGAGGCCGTTGTTGTATCCTTTTCTTGAGAACTATGTTTTTATGTTATTCAAGAATTTACTTTTTTGAAGTCATATTCTATCATAATGCAAAAAGCAGCAACGTATTTAACGTTGTTGCATAATTGAATGCATAATTCAGGAAAAAAATTAAACGCTCCGTTATTTCATTAAACTTTATTCAAGAATAATTATTAATAATACGAGTGCCAAAACATAAGCTTAAGGTTCGAGGGCTGTCGTTATGCAAAGAGCGTATGCGAGTTACATACTTAGACACCCGAGAACTTCAATTTTTTTTGTTGGACCATGTTGTTATGGGAAGCGTGTAAAATAGTGAAAACATGCTGCTATGGAAAACGTGTTTTAAAATAATGTTTATAATCTAGGATTCAGATATTAAAAATTCAGATGTTACTAACAAAAAAACACAATTTAAAGATCCGATACACCAAACTTTTATTTATCTAACACGACGCGTTTCTACCACAGAGTGGTCATCCTCAGAGAGAATGTAAACTAAGCATAAATCATAAATTCGTAAACGCTAGGTAAAAATAATAATCGCTAAGTAAAAATTAAAAACGCGATGTGAAAACAGTAAGACTACTAAAGTTTATTTATACTTAAAAAAAAAAAATATCAGTGAGAATCTCCTTGTCTAATAAGAGAAACAACTATATTTTTTACTTCCTCCTACTAGATACGCCACTGAATTTGACTACTCCATCTCTTAAAAAAAACTTTAGTTTAAAATGATATTTAATCGGATTTTTACATCAAAAATTGTTTTAGCCCATATCTCGCATATCAAATATTTAGCTTAGCAAGTGGGTATTAAATATCTAGGTAGGTATAGCGTTTTATAAGTACAGTGGAACTCGGTTATAACGAACTCGTCTTTTAACGGACGCTCGGATATAACGAACAAAATTAAAAGTCATCGCTTTTTACGTTCAATATTTGGACAAAAAAGTGATTTAGAACTCGGTTATAATAACGTAATAACATTTCCGATCTTGCAGAAAGACTCCAAATGTGATATATAACTCGAAATAGCTAAAATATTAAGTACAAACAAAAATAAGTAAACAAATAAAATATTTAAAAATATTTCATGTGTATATATTGTATACCTTTGTAATAATAATAATAATAATAATAATAATATATTTATTTATATCTGTGACACATGTACATTAATGTGTAATTATCTATCTTTCTTAATAAAATAAATTAAATCTTTATTTTCTGTATCTATTTCAAAGTTTAGGACTCATTTAACTTAAAAATTAGTCATTAAGGAGAGCCTTCGGTTAGAACGAACAAATTCTGAATTCTTTTGGGTGTTCGTTATAACTGAGTTCTACTGTAGTACTATTATTTTTTCTTAGCAAAGCGTATTTAAAAATACTTTACCACTTAAAATTAGATTATTTTGCCTAGCATTTACAATATTTTACTTTATTTTTTTTTATTTACCGAACAGTTTATTAACATTCATTAATTTAATTTGTATCCTAAAAGTAGAAGTTTTATGTATATGAATATTCTATAATAATACTAGCATTCAACAAATATATTTGGAATTTTTTTCTGTCGTGCGTAATCGTATCATTTGTCTATTTGTCTTATTTTTCTATTTATTATGTGTTTATTATTATTGTTCCTGTTATTGGTTTTTCTGTTGAACAATAAATATATTATTATTATAGCATACCACGAGTATAATTCGCTATACTTGGGAAAGAAACGGAAAATAAAAGAACGATTCTACATAACAGATAACTATCGAATTATTATTAAAAAAAAATATTAGATTGTGCCCACTAGTTGTAATAATCCATTTCTGGCTTAAAAATGGCAAGAGTTGCAACACCTTTCCTTAATTGCATTTCCAGTACGATAAAGCTGTGATTTCGACAAACCCGGTAACAAAAAATTGCGTTCCTGATACGAAAACAATTGATGATAGTACGTTGTTACTGAATCCGCTCTTAAGGCTGTCTCCTCCGCCGGAGGCCCACATTGAGTTGCCTTCAATCGATATCAGCGAATATTTCAACGGTCAAAGCATATCACTTAATGCATTCGAATTGAGAAAAGGGGTTAAAAAGGAGGAGCCTGAAGCGCCCCCCAAGACTGAAAAATCGCCGAACAAGCCTGACGAAGAGGAAATCCCCAAATCGGTCACCAGCGTCGTGGACGAGGCAGTCAACACAATTCTCTCGCTGCAAGTCCAGAATAAAACCGACACCAAGACTGCCACCACAACCAACCCTAAAGATATCCCCAATGAGGAGAAAATATCAAGGATCGAGCAAATCAAGCAGGGGTGGACTTTGGAGAATTGCGCCAGTTTGACCATTGGCGAGATCTACTTGATGGTAACTCCACCACGGCTAGTTTTATTATTATTTTTGGGCTTGTTTTAGTACGGGTGTGACTCAAAAATGGTGCTCGAGTACAGCTGGGACTGTCTGATCAAATCAAACGACGAAACGAAACAAGAAAACGACTTAACAAATTCGCTCAAAAAACTTCTATCTTTGGCAAAAATACAAAGCGAAAAGCCTGTGATGAAGTGCACCTGCGGCCACGTTTGCGGCAAGCCCAGCACGCAACAGTTCAAAAAGCCGGTGGCCCCCAAAGTCGTGAAACAAAAACAAGTGAGCCATGAGGTAACGGTGTCGCGTGTGTGGTTTTGTGATAACGCAATTTTTAGACCAATCACGTTCAAGAGAAAGTGGAGGTGTCTGAACCCAAACCGGCGCCCGAACCGAAGAAAGCGCCCCCGGAGGAGCCCTTCCATGATACGAGCAGTTCGGTGGTTCACTTGTTCAGCCAACGCGATGTAAGTTGTGGTTTGTGGTGTAGATGGCGCTCATGCCGCGTTTTAGAAGTTCAGGATAAAGGGGCGCACCCGCTTCAAGCACTTGGTGGTCGAACGTAAACTAGTTCCTAATAAATCCGAGAACAAGCACGAGATCGTGTCCATGGATATTGTGTCTCAGGACAAGCCTGACGATATGCCTCTTGTCAATTCTAGCGGGCTTCCGTCGATGTTAATGGGTGATAACGACACGCGTATGAGTGAGAAGAGCTTCAGTGGTAATTAAGATAATTGATTGGTCGCTTTTTTGCAACACTTATTTTTTTTAGGTTTTTTGGGTGATAATCAGTCGAATTCGGCCATGTCGACCGGATTGTCGAAAATACTGAAAGAAAATGAGAACCAATGGATCAATGCCGACGTTGCCGACTATTCGCTCAGCAGTCTTTTGGGCCATTTGGACTGTCCGTCGAAAACGAACCAATCAATGGTCAGTCTTTCGCACGACGACACGCAATTGTCCCAAGATGTGGGTAAAAAATCGCACGTGACACGAGTTGCATACGTGTTTTTGTAGGTGGATGCCCAGTTACGGACTCTGTTGATTGAAACGAGTGTCGACTACACGGCCAAATTCGCTGATCTGGCAGCTCAAGTTGTGGAAAATAAGAAGTAAAATAGACCAATTGGCACAAACTTAATCTTTGTACTTTTATGTTTGTTAATAATTTATGTATAGCGAAAGATATTTTAGCGCGAAAAATTTATATTTCATAAGGTTGTATTATATTGCAATAAATTTAACATTTGTGAGATTGTATGTATGATACTGATATTAATAGAAACTCTAACCAAATCTGAGTTTTTCTACCCACTTCCCGTCACATTTTAAATACAAAAAAAACTTTAAAAAAGTGTGCGTTAAGGGTTTACACCACCTTAACATCCGGAAAAATTGGAAGCACATATTTTTTGGACGTGACTCTAAACGACTACGGGGTGTATCAAGAGTTGTAATAAGCCGGACGGAATCGAAAACGCAACCCAAAATACATTTGCAAACATAACGTAAATGTGGTTGTTTAATTTTTTTATAAATATACTTTAATAATAAGTATATGCTTTCAGTCATTATTTGTCACTGAAATCGTTTCTAAAAATACAAAATTTATATTAGTCAAGAGCAACTGGCGTTAATCAGCCTTTAGTGCACCGAATAATAATAAGCAACAAATTTAGAAATGTTTTGGGCGCAAATGCAAATTTGTGAGGACAGTGAAGGGCTACAATTTGAGCATTTATTATTATTATTGCTTTAATAATAATTAATAATAATAATAATAATAATAATAATAATAATATATTAATTTATCTAATCATTTTGTTCAAAAATTCTGTTTTATTTATGCATCTACAGCTCTCGGTTTCATGTTTTTAAATTAATAAATTTAATACATTTAAATAATACTACATATTAATATTACATTAGAGTTTAAAAAAATATAGATATTGTAATAAAATAGTGTTATTTGGAGTGTAAGATAAGCAAAAATATATATTTTTAATTTCGCCTTATTATAAAAACTATTTTTTGTAAATAGAGTGTAAAAAACTGTGCTAGATCTTAGATGATAGATAAATTTTTTTTAAAATTGGTTTAATAGATCTAGAGATATTTTGTTCCTCGATTAAATATACAAATGCTTAGTATAATGTTTAATTAATTTTTATATAAAAATAAAAGAAAAAGGCTGATTTTATAGAGATATTACGCTCACCGGATGGACTTTAGCAACATTTTTAACAGTTAATAATTATAAAAAAAGATTCAGTTGTGATTAATGTAAAATTACTGAATGGTATAGTTTTTTTATAAAATGCCTCCAACTATTTCAAGAGTTTTTGAACCACGCAATTAATTTTTTTCTAGCAGATTTTGTCAATTTGTTTGTAAGAAACAATTATAAAAGTTAAGTCAATAAGGCACATAAAAAAAATCCGAAAAAAAGTCAAGCGCTAAATAAAAATAAAAAATTAAAAATGGGATTGAACCTTTGACCACTGATCCTTCCTGAAAACACCTGAGTGGTTTCACGACCTTGTAAAACCAATAGAAACACTCTATAATGAACCCCAAAAGCGATTTTTCTATTTTTACTCGAAAAACACCCCAGAAAAATGCTCTAATAGCGACGTGAAATAATCAATATTCCTCAAGTTATAATGTTTGTAACGGGGTTGTTCAGCATAACCGCGCGAAACGTGACCGTATCACAATCTTCCACCCACCATGTCAGTGACTCCAACGAAATGATAGACTACAAAAGCACTTCCGGTGATCCCCTAATTGAAAGAGTGTCTTCGGCGAATCTCGATGGCTCTATTTCACTCACATGGTTATGGGAAATAATCCTACGCACAAAACGTCTACCAGGTAAAAATCCCTTCTGGAAAAAATCACAACTAATCCGGTAATTAGATGATTTAGACCCGAAAGTCCTTTTTATTGTCCTGCGGGACCGCCTGAGGAATCTCGAACGCGAGGTCCGCCAACATGCCTTGAGAGTCCTCGCTGATTTGATTCCAGTGATCGACCAGAATCTTCTAGACAAACACTTGGAGTTTCTCCTCCCGGATTTAATCGTAAACTTATCACATCTCGCACCAGCAGTGCGGAAAAGCACAATCGACGTCTTAAAAATCTATCTCAAACACAGTCCGTACCCGAACGAAGTTCTAAAAAAATTGATGACCGCAGTGCCTGACGATAGCCACTTGAAGCAAGGACTTCTAATGGCAATTCCCTATTTTTCAAGCCAGGTTAATGAAGACACTTTGGTTTTTCTGATTCGGCAGTTATTCGAAGCCACGAATCAGGATTTTCTTAAAGAAACCTCAGTTTGTTCTTTGATTAAGACACGATCGAGGCTTGGAACTGAGCGGTTTAATAACTTAATCGGGGACAAACTCAACGAATTTTTGGAGCTTTGTAACCAACAGAACATTCACTTGGAAGCGGTTGAACCGAATGTGATTCTCGAGACTGAGATTACGCTCGAGACGGGTCCAGCCATCACCATGAAGATACATGAAGAGGAAGAGGAAGAAAATTCTTCAAGCAATGAAATAAGAAGGTAACAAAAAAATAATCGTAAACAAATTTAACGAATGTTATAGACACACAGAAAGCGACTTGGAGATGGTCACTCGCAGCCCCCGCAAGGTGCACTTCGGGGGCGAAGTGGTCAAGATGCGGACTCCTGAGAGCGACTCCAACCAGCAGTCAAGTGACGACAACGATGTTCACACTTCTGTGATCATCGACCGGCCCACAAGCATTAAAATCACCGTCAGTGATAACGTCGCTGCTATCAAAACGCGGCATAAAAGCATGATTCCGGTGAGGATCACCACAGGATCGAACCCGCCAACTCCCCGGAAGAAAATCAAAGCGAGGAGATTGTACAAATCCGCGCCTGATCTTGGACGAAACTCCAAAATTCCACTACCCTCGAAGAAAAATAAAGAGAAGGAAAACGAGGAAAAGGTCAGGCGTCACAGTCGTGGCGAGGACGAATTTAGCCCGATTCCCATCCACGAGGAGATTGAAGTTTTCCATAACTTGACTCGAAGTCCACAAAGGCCTAACCCGGAATCGGGTAATGACACATTTACCAGTTTTCAGATTTGTCACGACAAAGAAAATCAGGATTCGGGTAATTTGTCCACTTGGGAAATTATCCTTCGTGATCTTAGTCATAAGGTAAGTAAGCAGCGTGTCGTGTATAAACACCTATAACTGGGTCAAAAGAAATATGAAACGGAATAAATTAACATAATTTTCGAGCGACTAGCCAAATATTTGCATTCGGGGGTAATAGCGTGCCGAATTTTCCCCGTATTGGTGAATTAATCAGCTATTTTAGGCCAATTTGGAAATAATTTTTTACAAATGTCATTGTTCATCGATTATTATATTAGGTTTTGTTCCACATTTTTCTGTGATTAAGGGGTGATAAAAGGGCGTTGACTTGGTGCAAGACCGTAACGTAGAGTCGTATCGAGACATACAATAAAGAGGGTGATAGGACAAGTAGATTACAAGTAGAAGTTTTAATTGCACTAAAAAAAACTTAAGACAATGAATAATATACAGGTGTTCCACCTATACCCTACAGTAGAAGTATTGGTAGTTCTAATTACGAAAGTCATCTGAAAATTTGTGTACAATAATAATCTCTTAGTTCCTGCACAATAAAAATATTTTCAAAATGGTGACACTTCCGGTTATATCAGAAATTGCTATCAACTTTCTTTTTTTAAAGAGAAAGCTATATTTTTTGATGCGTTTTTGGATTACTGGAGTTATTTTGAGGGTTTTATAAGTTTTTTCTATACCTAAATTTTGCCATTTACGGAATATTTAGGGTTTTAACTTTTTTTTGGATTTGCACCTTTCAGTTTAGAAATCGATAACTCTGCCATTTTTTTAAATTTGGAAATATTTTTTAGCTCATTTGAAAGAGGAAGCCTAAATCTT
This sequence comes from Tribolium castaneum, assembly GCF_031307605.1. Lineage (NCBI taxonomy): Eukaryota > Metazoa > Arthropoda > Insecta > Coleoptera > Tenebrionidae > Tribolium > Tribolium castaneum. Next base: position 4,600,534 of record NC_087402.1, on the reverse strand, counting down.
TCCTCTTGGGTTTTCAAATTTCAACAAATAACAAACCCCAAGTGTTTAAAGTTAAGTTTTCAGAACTTCAAGCACCTATAAATCATTTTTTAAATAAAATACCATAAGTTTTATTTCATTAAATTTAATTCTGCGATGCAGAAGAATCTGTATTAGCATTTTTTATACAGTAAAACCTCTCCTAACGGACCTTCCGAATAAGGGTCACCTCTTCACAACGGACATTTTTGTAGAAACGTAACAAAACCTATTTTAAAATTTCTACCTCCCGTTAGCGGACACCTCTCTACAAGGGACAATTAAATAGGTTTCTTATTGGTGTCCGTCGTTGAGAGATTTTACTGGACTTATGTTTAATAGTTTTTAAGTTACAATAACTTTTTGTTAAGATTGAGAATTCATTAGGCATAAGTCTTTTCTCATAGGCTGCTACAGAAACGAGAAAAAAAATGTGGAAAAATAAAGTTTTTTAAAGCAACATTCAATGAATTTATTTGGTTTTCACAGGACAGACTACACAGTTTTGAACAGAGTTTGTCGTTCGTTTAATCAGAAATGTTTTTATGGCAAATTTTGCAAAAATAGCTGTGATTAGTGAGAAATTTTCTACAATGTCAAAAAAAAACAACATAACTTGAGAATTATCACAAATAGGTAGGGAATGCTAATATAGATCGATGCAGAAAAAATTCTCCTTCATCTGGTAAAATAAAAAGTGGGACATCTCATTTTAAAAAATTAAGTTATGGGTACTTGAAGTTGTCCAAACTTAACTTTAAAATTTTTGAATTTATTAACTTTTCTTATTAATTTTGAACACACTGGAGAACAGATATAGGCTTTGTCTTTAAATTCTCCAAATATAATTTCAAACTTTCTAAAACTAAGAGACTTACAGATTTTTTAAGTGACAAGTGCAAATCCAGAAATTTTCAAAAAATCTTAAATATCTCAAAAACGGCTGAACTTAGGTATGGGAAATGCTGATGTAGACTTTCTAAAAATAACTCAACTAATCCTAAAACGCAGTAAAAAATATTTTCATTGAGCAGAAATTAACGGTTTATGGCTGAGTACCAACTTTCATATAAATATCTTTATTAGAACTTTCAATACAAGACGGAACAGGCTTTATAAGTATCTTCCCCTACGTTATTTTTCAGGACGTTTGGATTAAGGGTCGAGCTTTGGACGACCTCAACCAACTCCTGCGTAAAAACACGCCAATCACAGTCACATCCCAACTTTTCGAAAGTTTATTTTCGTGTGAAAAACAACCACGCCTCCAAACACGCGCTCAGGTCAGTCCCAATTTCCATTTTTTTCAAAAACCAACTCAATTTTCAGGAAACTCTAATCCTCACCATTAGCCGAATCCCTCCCCAAACTCTCACAGAAACCTATCCGCAACTTGTCAACGACTCAGTAAGAATATCGCCACCTCCAGGCGTCCGACTTTCCCTCCTCCTTATGCAACGAACCTCTCCCCGGAAATTCTTTGAGACTCTAAAAGTCGAACCAAAAGATCGCGAAGCTGCCCTTCAAGCTCTCATTGCCGCAACTCGGACTTTCCCAAGCTCGGAAATCGACTTAAATCGCGGAATTTCAATGGCTTTTGACGCTATGAAGGATCCAAAGCGAGCAGTCAGGCAAGCTGCGCTTGAAGCTTTGGCTAGTTTGGCTCAAGTGGCTGGGAACACGATGATTCTCGATGCTGTTAATGATATGTCCAAGGGCTTGGACGACTCGGACCACATTTTGACTATTGTAAGGACGAGATTGTCGCGGAGACAACTCCCAACTGTTGACCTGAACGGGAATGTGAGATACTCGAGTCCGAGGGAGCAAGAGGAGTTGGAATGGCTGTGTGGAGGTGTTCCAAATCTGACCAAAACCTCGTCTCTGAATTCGATCAAAGTGTCGAATTACTGGAAGCATAATTTACGACACGAAATGGTAGGTTTTTTGCCTGGTGACGTCAAACATGCAATGTCACGAATGGGTACAGGAATATTGATCAAATGCAGACAATATGTTGTTGTGTCGGCTGTATGCGTTGAAAGCTGTGTCTTTGAATGACTTTTTTGTCGGTTTTTTGACCCCACTTTGCCACAACTCAAAAATTTTTGCTTTCAGGAGGAGGTGAACGATTCTGTACCAAAAACTGAGAACGGGATCCTGTGTCCTGTCTACGTCCTGCGGGACACTTCGCAAGTCAATGGTCGGCATTACCGGAACTATGACAGGGGGCGGTCGAACTCCCCGCCAAGCCGGCAAGATAGCTTCAGTGATAATAATAAAGGGAAGAGATTTATCAGACAAAGTGACCAGTTCCGGAAGAGCTTTTCCTCGGAGCAAATTTACAATGGAAGTTATAACTCGTCAAGTAGCAGATCGTCAACTACTTCCACCGGTACATAGTTATAACTTGAGTTGAGAAAAAGTGTAAATTTTGGTTTAATTGTAGGTTCTTCCCGAAGTGGTCTTTGGTTGAAGGATTTTCGATCAGGGATTCCTGTTCCAATATCCTCTGATACGAAATTGAAATTTCGGACGCATAGACACTCCTCAGAGTCTTTTAGCGGGCCTGTGGTTGCTCAAGAACCGATCAAAAACAGGTAGGGAGTTGATTTACGAAATAAATGCTTTTTACTTCTTTGGTTTTATTTATTTAGTAATGAGTTGCATAATTTAAACCCGAGCACTTTTCAAGGTTGGATTACAATCGTGACATTTAATTTTATTACACCCTTGGTATTTTTCAAAAACAACGTTATCACACGCTAACAAAGCTTGCATAATTGATAGCAGGAGGTCCTCCTGTTTCAACATATTTTTGATTTTTTCTTTATTCGTGTTAATTTAATAGATACATATTTTAAACTATTGTGGGATTAATATTTTACGATTCAGCGTCATTAGGAATAAAATCAGCTGACAGGTCTTACAAACATTTCATATTTTCAATATTGAAGCACTACGTTACGACTAAATATGCGTTATTAGTTCTAAAGATGGAGAATTTTTCTACGGAGCTTTTGATGATTTTTATCAATTTTTTTTACATTCATATGACTTTTTCAATGCTACTTCTTAAAAAAATTTAAAAAATAGATAAACTGTGTGTTTTCAAAATTCATATTATAGGTAAACCTTGGCGTTCAAATTTCATAGCTCAAACTTGAGAGGTTTTCATTTTTTCTTGAGAAGATAGCAAAGTGTCTTTCACAGATTTTATGTTTTTTACTTATAGAAAAGCGAATATAAAAGTAACTAGTCTTGCTTTTTTAATAAAAGCCAAACAGTTTTTTAAATTTTATTTAGAACTTACCAAAATCAAATTAATTTAAATATTTAGATACATGGTATTTGCCGTCCAGCAGTTTTTATACGTTTGTCAGAAACCGGGTGAAAGAAGAGTAGATAAGAAGTTGTAGTTAATATTTTGTAAACAATTTTTAATGTAAATTTAATAATCAGAATTTAATTTTTAACTTAAAAAAATTAAATACTCGTTAATGAGAAAGAACACGGAAAGAACACACCTTGCACCTACATAAAAAAATTGTGATAAATTTGAAAATAAAGCTTAAAATATTTACAGCGAGAATTTCACTATTTCACAAAACTCTTTTACTTACAGTTTTACTGTACTTAGATATTAGTTTATGTTAGTCCTACCGTCTAAAAAATGTTAATTTTTTTAATTAAATAAACTAAATAGCTCAAATTTGACTCGCAAAATATGAAACAAACAACAAAGCAAGTTAATATAAAAGTTTATAAAAGTAAATCATTTAGATATTTTGAATTTCTAACTAGGTTTTTATTTGCCATGTAGCCTTTACCTAAGTTGAAAAATTTTAGGTACCACAAATCGATGAATGATTTTTAAAGTACCTTTCAAAATTTTATTTTGAAAAGTTCATTAAACTTATTGTTTCCTAATTTAGCTAAGTTTATTTTGAAATTGTCACGTATTGATGGCTTAAATGAAAAATTCATTGCCGTATGCATTTTCCGCGTATCCAGCGTTCTTTGTTCTCAAAACCCATTTTCTGGAACCCGCCGCATTATGTTAATAAATTATCGATTCCCCATTTCCCCAAACATCTTGCCCTAATTAATAATCCAGCCCCTCATACCTCGACCTATTAAGGTCACAGCGATGATTCGCTCGCATGTCCCGTCATAATTACACCCATCTTGAACCCATTTACGGACCCATCGAACTGTCGACGCACCGTTGAATCGATTTTCCTTCTAGCCCGTGTATGTGGGAGCGCATTAATTACAATAATAATCGATCGTTTTCTGCATACGTTTAAAACGGTTACTCCGCCGCGAAATCATACCGTGGAATAGTTCCGGGAATTAACCCCATTGCAGACCCTTATCACCCTTTGATATCGATACACGACGCATTCTGCCATCGACCTATGACCGTCTGCTTTGAGGCCACGCGGAGGGGCAGAGGTGGTCAAGACAATCAATGCGGCCGGAAAATTAGTCGGGAAACACTTTCAAGTGGGAAATGTTGTGCACGAACGCGGCGTTTTTCACTGGGAAAAGTGACAAAAAAGCCAATCCGTGGGGCCTCCAAGAGCAGAGCTGGTCATGGACATGGTGTAACTGTTTTAAGAGAAAAATCGCACCGGTTGATACGCCCATAAAGTATGAAGAGGGCACCCAGTGAGTGATTTAAGGCCAGGGCTTGACACCCAATGCTGTTATTTCTTGTAGAACGAAGCTGGAAACTCCCCAATTGACCCCGATTCGGTTGAACTCTACTCAAAGTTTCACCCAACAAATTCCTCCCCCGTCCTCAGGGTCCGAATCCTCGGGGTATTTCACGCCACCGGCGGAACACCACTTGAAGGAGGAGGAAGCCGAAGAGGAAAATAACAATTTGCAAGAACCTAACTTCCAGATAGTGGAGTCTGAAAATTCGGAAGTTCACGAAGTTGAAGATATTGTGAGTTGGTGGCTAAACCCTAGTTTTTTTTATTGACTCTTTTCAGAGACAATCCTCGGCAAGTTCAGCCGAAGTCCGTGAAGTGTCTTTCGACGAAGTCGACAAACAAGAAATCAAACGTTTCAGTTCGTTGGAGGACGTCGATTTCAGCGAAAATCGTCACTTTTCCGAACCTAGGAGCAAATCCCGGGCTGAACCTTCACTCAAATCCAGCTTACCCGAAATTTCGCAACGCAAGAACAACTCCGCACCCCCACTTGAACTCCCCTTAGTGCCTTACAAATCCCCCGAAAAAACCCCAATTAAAACCCAACTCCCGGGTTCAGTAGCCTCCACCGAGACCACACCCAAGAAACTATCGGTAAGGCAATTAAAACGAATTTTCCGTATTTATTTCGTGAAATTTTCATTAGGGTCAATCACCAAGACGTCTCTCACGGCGCAACACCAGCCTGAAACGGACGGGAAAATCGCCCAAAACCCCGGCAATCAGCCGGCCGAAGGAAATCCTAAACCAGGCTTTGGCCCAAATGGAGAGCTGTGACTGGGAGACGGTGATCCAGGGCTTAAACTCCCTCACCCGCCTCTCACACACAACCCCCGACGTCCTGGAGCCGCAAATGCACCAGATTTGCATCACTCTGGCCCGAAATATCAAAAATTTGCGGTCGCAAGTCGCCAGGTGTGCGTGTCACGCCTCGAGCGAGCTTTTCAATTCCTGCAAAAAGGGCCTAGAAATGGTAATTAAAATAATTTCTATTTCTATTTTTAAATTTTTCTTCAGGAGTTGGAGGAATTGGCGACGCCTCTCCTCCACCGCACCGCCGACACGAACAAATTCCTGCGCAGTGACGCGAACTCGGCCCTGGACGCCATGGCCCTTAACATGTCGGTGCCAAGGGCCGTGGCTGTGATTGCCAACAAAGGGTCCACGCACCAAAACGGGGTTGTCAGAGGGGCGGCGACGAGACTTATGAGCGATTTGGCGATGAGGCTCGGTGCCGAGAAGGTTTTTCAGTTCCCGAAGGAGACCAGGGATAAGTTTTTGTTGGTGGGCGCGAATGGCTTGACGGAGGGGAGTTTGGAGACGCGACGGCATGCCAAAGCGCTGATGTCGGCGCTTGTGGGGCACGGGATGTTTCACAAGGTTTTGGTTGAGGCGGTGCCTCAACACACGCTGAGGCACATTGCCAAGGCGATAGCCGGGTTGAAGTGAGGGCACTTCTTCCATTGTGTTGTAGGGGTAGAGATTTAAGTGTTTATGGTGGGGTTTTTATTTATATAAAATTTATGACGAAATAAAAATTACTGAAAAAATATTGGTTGTTTTATTTCCATCACTTCCCTGATTTAATTATATAAAAATTTTCCTCCAACACGCGTCAGTAAATAAAATTTAATTTCTCAACTCCATAATTTATCAAGATTTTAGAAAAAATTAAACACAATTTTTATTAAATTAAAAAATATTAAAAAATATACTAAAGACAGGTCATTAAATTAATCTGCAATTAAATGCGTGATTAAATCACGTGACCAAATTGGCGCAATTTCATTGGTCCATTTGCGTTGATAATTTTAACAACGAATTAAAATTTAATGAAGCGACATTAATTTAATTCGCAGTTAAATGCGTGATTCACTAATCACGTGACCAAATTGAAACAACTTGATTGGTCTATTTGCCTTGTTAATTTTAACAACGTGTTAAATTTTAGAGCTTTCTATAAACCGGCCCTTAGTATTTTTTCCACGAAGTAGGATTGTCTTTGCAATTTTTTCAATATGTTTACAACTTAATTTGTTTAAAATTAATTGAGTAGTGCGATTTGCAAACCTCACTTATAAACAAATATTTTTTGTTATTTTACAGTATTTTTTATGGTGTTTATGGTGGGGTTTTTATTTATATAAAATTTATAACGAAATAAAAATTATTGAAAAAAATATTGGTTGTATTATTTCCATCACTTCCTTCATTTAACGATATAAAAATTTTCCTCCAACACGCGTCAGTAAATAAAACTTAATTTCTCAACTCCATAATTTATCAAGATTTTAGAAAAAATTAAACACAATTTTTATTGATTATGTCTAGGTTAAATAATTAATTAAGGCGCTGATTACAAAAACACCATAGTTATTTTTGGCTCTTTTCATAGCTTAAAGCGTTCAAACGGGACATTATTTCTTCTCTTTTTCGAACGTTTTAGCTTAACACGATATTCAGCCACAAATTAGAAACGCAATTATTACGCCAAATTTGATATACAGGGTGTCTCAGCGAGTTGTTAAAGTCCATTAGTCACCTCTAAATGTTAGAAAAGTAATAACTTTTTCTTCCTAAGCCATAAAAATGGTATAATTTTCGATTCTAGCTAATGGTAGAGCAAATTTTTTGAAAAAAATGTTAGAAATGCGAATCTCGAAAACAGTCCTTCACAGTTAACCATCTAATTCTTATTTCCGTCTCTAGAGGGCTCCAAGCGTCCAGGAGTTTGGTTTTTTTGAGTCCGGTTAAAGTCCTTCAATTTTTTGAGAATAGATATCGCATTTATTAACATATTGCGTACAAATTTAACAGTTTGTATTAATTTGAATTGAATTAGACTGAAAAGAAACGACTTACTAAGTGCCTTTTGTATACTTGACTGAAGATTGCTATATTTCCTGTTAGTACGATCGTCACCAGTGGGCGCCGCATTTTCCAGCGAAGTGTTTTAAAAATATTTTCAAATATTGAAAAGTTTGTTTAAGCGAATACTAAAAATACCGACTCTAATAACTGTGACCGTATCAAATTACATCGATTTTTTGATTACGAGTGATTTTAGTTTGTTAAACGTTGGTTTTAATAAAATATGAAATTGTTTCTGTAGTAGCGTATTATGTATAGTAGCAACAAGGCAATTTTAGTGTTGTATTATTACTAAACCGGGAACATAACATGCAAACAAATTAACCCCATGAAAGAGGCGTAGAGATCGTGGGAGAGCAGCATATGGATGCCCCTTTGTGCGATAATTTATTCATGGTAGTTATTACATTGCTCTTCATTTAGTGATGTTCTTATTTGTTATTATGCATTTCAACTTGACAACTTCGGTGCTTTAATCATTTATTGGTAACGATTTTCGCGATTTGCGTCCATGGAGGTAAAAAAGTTCGGTTCGCGTGATTAGAGGCTTCTTAGTGCTTTGTGGCACCGCAGCCCCTCTCAAATTTCCTTCTAATGCCCGAATGACAATATTAACGCGGTGTGCCGTCTCAAAGGCTTAAAACGTTTTGAAAATACGAATCGTGGCCTGAATAGGAGCGGAACTGTTTGTAAGCCGAGACAATTATTGGCGTAACTCAACACCCTGTACGAGTATAAATATTTGATTAGTGCGTTGGGTTTTTTAAAGAATTCCAGTTCCGAGTACGATCATTAGGTGGGATAATGAGAATTGCGTGCTGGTGTAATGAGTAGGTCGAGGCGGTAAAAGTGGTAGCGCCATATAATAAGATGTGTCAAAGATGTGATCCACTATTGTGAAGAGGCTGCAAAGTCATCGCTCACAATGGACATGTAAGCTGACTATGCTATCATTACGGCAACACTATCACGTGTGTTAACAAACACCCTCTTCTTTAATTATCAGCGGCCGCGAGGCGAGATTTCGACGAGGGAGTGGAAAACGACCGAAATTTTTGCCATGATAATGGCACTTATATTTTGTTATTTTATTCTTTTAGCGTGACCTTCTAGGGAATCTAGGGTTTGTTTATAATTTTGCATTAAAAAATATACTAAAGACCGGTCACTAAATTAATCTGCAATTAAATGCGTGATTCAATCACGTGACCAAATTGGACCAATGAAATTGCGTTGTTAATCTTTAACAAGAAATTAAAATTCGCAGCTAAATGCGTGATTAACTAATCACGTGACCAAATTGGAACAACTTGATTGGCCTATTCGCCTTGTTAAATTTTAGAGCTTTCTATAAACCGGCCCTTAGTATTTTATCCACAAAATAGAACTGTCTTTGTAATTTTTTCAACATGGTTACAACTTTATTTGTTTAATATTTGTTGAATTGTGCGATTTGTGTTGCATTTTATGCTTCTTAAGTATCGTCATCGGCTGGCATTGCATGAATCCTTTAGGGCCGGTTTACAGAAAGCGAAATTAAGATTTAATTCAAAATTAAACTAATTCGAATTAAGTTGCCATTTAAAATGCATTGACAAATGTCAAGTCAATTGCGATAAAAATTTAATTGCCATTTTTGCCATGATAATGGCACTTATATTTTGCTTTATTTTATCCTTTTAGTGTGACCTTCTAGGGAATCTAGGGTTTGTTTATAATTTGGCATTAAAAAATATACTAAAACCGGTTATTAAATTAATCTGCAATTAAATGCGTGATTAAATCACGTGACCAAATTGGTCCAATTTCATTGGTCCAGTTGCGTTGTTAATTTTAACAACGAATTAAAATTTAATGAAGCGTCATTAATTTAATTCGCAGTTAAATGCGTGATTAACTAATCACGTGACCAAATTGAAACAACTTGATTGGTCTATTCGCCTTGTTAAATTTTAGAGCTTTCTATAAACCGGCCCTTAGTATTTTTCCACAAATTAGAATTGTCTTTGTGATTTTTTCAACATGTTTACAACTTAATTTGTTTAAAATTAATTGAGTAGTGCGATTTGTGTTGAATTTTAGGGTCTTAAGAATCGGCTGACATTACATGAATCATTTAGAATATTCTGTACTTTATGAACAAAAAAATTTTGTTATTTTACAGTATTTTTTTATTTTTCATTGTATTGTTTTCTTATTTTTTTGTAAATGTTTATAACTTTAGCGTATAGCTCGTTCTAGAAGTGGGAAAATTGTTAAAATGAATAGATTTTCGCTCATCAGGGGTCTGAATTTTTGCGGTTAGTTGTTTCAGTGAGGATGTAATTAAGACGGCAGCAGCCAGTAAAAGTGGCATTGCCACCGCACTCTGGGCGTGCTCGGCTCTGTTTACGCCCAGCCATTTCACAACATCAACACTTGCTCCAAGTGTGGGGATAATGAAAAATTCCTCATGTTTTTTCCATTAGAAACAATCAGATAAAAAGCGAGTTTATTATGTCTAAACCAAGAAACAGCAAATTGTTTTATCAATACCCGCGATCTTTAACAACATCAAAAGGCGATTAGAAGGGTCATAGACTAGCATTAGTTTAATTATCTTTTGTATTAATGAACATGTGTCATGTGTCAGCGGCTCATAAATATTGAACAAATATTTCTTGGCATAATGGTCGTGATCGATTGAACGAGCATTGTAAGATATTTCCCATAATGCGCGCGATAATTTGATTAAATCTCCCATTGTGCGAGAAAAAATAAACATCCACCTGCCAGTCTTTGTCCCTAAATTTTGTATGGCTTTTACTCTAATTAAAGAACAGCGAAGTAATGGCGGGTGTGAGGTGCGGTACAATGATGGCCGCCTTGACGTCTTCTCGACATATAAATACGATTAATATAATGCAAACCGTGAACATGAATCCCCTTCCGGTCGCTGACGGCTTTCAGCTGTCGACATGTTACCACAGACCTGTAATTTACACCGCAACCGGCCATTGTCACACGAAAATCCCCAACAATGCCCAAGTTTGTTTTTACTAATGTTGCAACATCTTCGAGCGAAAATTTTTCCAAGTGTAATCGGATTAAAACGGTCACCGCGATTCGAATTTTCATTCCGAACGACTGAACCTCAAGTGTCACTTTGATGAGGGAATACCATAGGTGGGCACTGGCTTGGAAAACGCAAGCGACACACTTAACGCTTGGAAATTTTTTCAAAGCTTTTAAACGGTGACGGGACACTTAAATTTCTGCATAAAAGACGGGAAACTTTTGTACCGGTGTGAATGACGGGATTATTAGGTCTAGGAGGAAGATAACAAGTTCAATTAGAATGTCATTGTTACACGAAAGAAGATTTCTAGTCCATAATAACGGGGTTTGCCAAAAATCTACATTGGGTACTCGAACTTATTTTTTGAGAGATACTACTATGAAATATTTTCCAAAGATTTAAAATTCTTGGTTTCAAAAGAACACAACGACATTTGTCTTTTTTTACATTTTATTCGAGTAATATTATTATGTTATTAATAAAATTTTTCGCAAATATGAACATCCCTAAATACAACCAATTCCGACAAGTTCAAGAAATCTTCGTAATGAGTTTGAACCGCAATTTTAATAATTTATTAAAAAAAACTGGTTTAAAAACAATATTTTTAAGTTAAAAGTTAATTTTACAGCATAATCTTTTACAAAAAAAAATACAATAAAAGGATGCTACTTGGAAAAAAATTAATAATTCAAAAAATTTCGAAAAAAGAATCTTGAAAAATTATCACAACTAGTTGATGTTGTACTAATTAGTTTTTTTGTAAGGTACGTAGTTTAGACACTAAACGCTTGATCCCACACTTTTGTCCCACTCTGAATAATCTATTTATTAAAAATAAATTGGCATTTTATCCTGTATTTGAAATAAGGGATAATTTAATGTATTTTTTATGTAGGTATCTTAAAAAAAAGTTTTAAAAGTCAGTGTTGTTTTGTATAGTTAGCCTCTTTTAAAGTGTTTTTATTGACACATTTCTGAATTGATTTTTCTGGATTTTTCATGAAAAACCCAAGTTTAAAACTATTTTGTTTAAAACTCATCATTTAATTCTGTCGATCTTAGCTTTTCTGTATTTTTTTTTTCAAGTATCAGGTACGTATCAAAAATTTTATCTGTTGTGAGTGCTCTTAATTTCGTAATTTATAACAGAGGTTATTTCTGAAATTTTCTTAGATACCTACAAACAATTCTAGCTGTCCAATGCAGTTGCAATTATTGACGAGTATTGTCAGTTTTTTTTAACATTTTTCTAAAATTTAGTATAAACTTTTTTCATTTAAAGAATAAAAAAAACTGTTTTGGTTTAATTAATTATTTAAAAATTACACGCAGTATCAAGTGTTAAATGTAAATAGTAGATTTTTAGTAGTGTCTAAGTAAATATCAGAAATAACAACAATTTGTTCAGCGTTTATGATGCAAATATTTATTATTATTATTATTATTATTATTATTATTATTATTATTATTATTATTATTATTATTATTATTATTATTATTATTATTATTATTATTATTATTATTATTATTATTATTATTATTATTATTATTATTATTATTATTATTATTATTATTATTATTATTATTATTATTATTATTATTATTATTATTATTATTATTATATATTATTATTATGTTTCAAACTTAAGATTAAATAAAAGAATCTTGGCAACTAATCAGTTTTAATAATCGAACGAAAAAAAATTTATATTTGAATTTAAAAGTAAATCTGTATTTACATGCGTAAAAAGGTTACATAGTAGAGAATTCTTGTACCTACGTGATAGGTGTAGGTACAGTCACGATCAAAAAGAATGACACCCCTAGAACCGCAGCCACAAATCTTTTCGTAATGATACGGTAAATGTGTGCTTTTTCTATCAAGCCCAGTTGACAGGGGTGTCATTTTTTTTGTTCGTGACTGTACTGTATAGTGTTTCGGCCTAGGGGTGTCCATTGGGAGTTATTTCAGAAATAACTTCGTTTTTGTTGATTTTTAATATTATTTTGCCAAAATAAAGCAGAAAATTCTAAATCTTTACAGTGATTGAAATAATTTCAAAAGTGCTGAAAAAATGAAATGTATGAGCTATTTTTTGTTACCAGTAACTTTTGTTAGTTGCTTCGATATTTTCAATTTTTCAAATAGAGGTGAGAAACCCTCACTAGCCAGAATTTCTACAGCCGTAGCCTCGCCTATCTTGCAGTATAATTTTTTAAGTTGAGTTTTCTGAATTTGTCGTAAGATTTGTGCTTTGAAGGCTCCAAATTTTCGTGTAATCGTGGATGCCGCTCGTCGACCCTTATAAATCGCTAATAGGTTTCGAGCCCTTTGTTTGTAGTAGATTATGTAAAAGTTCCGTGTTTGTGTGCTTTATGCTGTGAGAGCCGGCAGATGCCAAGCGGCTAGTTGCCGTCGACCAGCGTATAAATATTTCAGCAGCTGATTATTGGCCTCTGACCGCAACAACTCGGTAACAAGTATACTACAACACGATCGTCATTTTGAATTAAACATCTTCGTTTAATTATTAACACGATATCATCCGTAGAGTTTATTTGCAGTGTAATTAGAATAATAACATGTAGCGGGGACGAAACTCTGAGGGGTATTTTCAAGCCGTGAAGAGAAACGAAGAATTCCGACGGTGCGGTCAGAGGACGATTGTATCGTGTTTGGTGCATATTAATATGGTGTTAACATGTCTCTACATCGCACCCGCCTGCTGGGAACCAACAGACCCCTGCTGGAAACCCACGACCATCAAAATGTTCAAATTTCCGCGGAATTACAAAACCATGTTAAATTTTTACAGCTGGTCGTGGCAAACCTGTCAAAATTTCACCAACAACTCTAGCCATACAACACAAAAAACCCCCAACTAGCCAGAGCCAACTAGACCAGAAGGCCGGAGCGATTGTTTGAGAACTGTAGGGTATCAAGATTGGAGTGTCAATTCCACGCAGCGTTTTATACAAATGTTGGAAATAAAAGCAAATCTTTCCGAATGCAAAGTTCGATTCGCACTCAATTAATGTTATTGCGAGTTTAAATAATAAATTCGAAGGGAATCATAATTGGAAGCGAATCTCGTTGCTTGGTGGTTTATTGTTGAAATATTTGAAGGGTGAAAAGAGTGAAAAAAAACGAGCGGATTTATTGTCGATGTATCGGATGAACTTTATCGACGTGTATATCAAATTCTATTAATTGTAGAGAGTCGGGTTGGCCTTTTATCTGATCCGTTTTATTCTGTATCAATGGCCGAGCTATTAGGCTTGTATTGTGCCTATACTTCAGATGTTATTTAAGACGTAAAGAAGTGCCGCCGCCGCAGCAGCGAAAGGATATCGCATTCGAACCGTTACCAAATTTTATGGAGGAACAAGACACCTCACATTGTTATTGCAATTTCGCGACAGGTTCGCAGATACAGCGCAAAAGAGGCTCGCAGCGGCGGTGACATGATAAAGCAAATTAAAACTTTCAAAATTTTATTCACAATGTAACAAAAATAATTCAACTAAAAACACACATTTCCGGTTGCAATTTATTTGAATTCACAATAAATAGTCAATGAAATTAAGCCAAAATCTATCTCTGCTTCTGCAATTTTTAAATATTTTGAAATTATTGTTAGACATTAAAAGAGAACGATTGGATCTCTATTGGTTAACTAATTTTTAAATTTTAAAGTTATCGTACGTTTGGAAAATTTTAATAAGTACCTATAGTTATATTTTACAAATGAAATATTTTATTTTTTCATAAATATAAGAATTCAATGGAAAATATTTTCGTGTGAAAACAGATATAGATGTGTATACCTTTATTTATTCCATCAATATCTACAAAATTACATCATATCTTGAAAACTGTTGAACACAATGTTAATACAGTAAAACCTCTTAACAACGGGCACCGCTGAAAAATTTTTAATTGTCCGTTGTGTAGAGATGTCCGCTAATGAGAGGTGGATAATTTTAAATAATTTGAAGCATTATTCTATAAACTACTCACGAAATATTCAAATTTTTATCAGGAGTAAATATGTATGTTACATGAATTAACTATGTTTTATATAGCTTCAGGTTTAGCGTTTAATTCCTTCAATTTTTTGACCATGTTGATATCTGTAAGATTCGTGACTGTATAGGTAAGCATACTTTTATTAAATTTTTATTCTTATGTTCAAAATAAAAATGAAGTTATTAAGAAAGGAAATAAACAGATTTTTACTTCAAATCCTCAATTTTTCTCTAGTTAATTTTAGAAAACTTGTTTTTTATAAAAAAAATTATATGACACATAGTTTTAGCTATTTTTAAAAAATATTCGAAATATTCTTTAAATTTTCAAAATATTCAGACAGCATGAGTTTACTGTAATTATATGCTAAGTTTTCTCTTTATCACAGTCATCTTCAAAAATCTTTGTATCGCCGTTTTTACCGGAGTTTTTGACCGATTTTTGGAATGAAATTTTTTATTTAGGTATTTCTACAAGTGCCATGTCAATTTCAAGCACGACGTATGATTATTGAAGTTTGATGAAGATTTAATAAAAATCGAAACGTCGCGAAAAATATAAATTTTAATTACTTCCTACCCTAAATAACTAATAAATGATAAATATATAATAAATAATAAAGAAATAATTAATAATTTTTTCTGGTCATAATTTTCAAAGGCATAAATGTCATCTCATTATTTCTGCATTTTTGTCTTTGAAACAAATGTCTATTCTTTACACCACAATTAGGGACTTTTTTGTTCGTGTCCGCTATACAGAGCGTCCGTTGTAGAGAGTTTTTTAAATATTATTTTCCAATGCTTTTGTTACGTTCCTACAAAAATGTCCGTTTTGAAGAGGTGTTCGTTATTCGGAGGTGTCCATACAAAATTTTATTTTTTTTTTACTTTATTTACATAGAAAAAGTGATTTGGGGGTTTAAAGTTTCAGAAACGGGACTTAAAATGTTGAGGGTTGATTATCTACGTATTTTTCTCAGTCGTGATAGACCAAGGTACCTTTCTAGTGGTCAACATTTTTTATCGAATTTCAAAATTTTCAAAAAAAGTTTAAATAATTTGATATCGGTTAGACTTAGTAAGAAAAAAATTCAACAACCGAAATGGTTGCCGTGATTTGTGGTCAAATGTGCAAGTAATGTGAAAAACATTAATCTCAATTAGGCGATGTGAATAGTTGTAGAGGCTTCTGTCTGATTGTTTGTAGTATCCAATGTCTGGCTTCTCAACACGGCAATTAATTTGAGAATAAACCGTAAACAAACGCGTGGGAGTCTCTCCGTTTAAGTTAATTAGTAGTTGAAGGGTGAAAACGAGCATGCATCATCATCGTGGGGGGAGAGGCGAGGGCTCGCCTCAAACATGACACCCGGCCAGATTCAGAGATAATATATAAAGAGATCAGCGATCGGTTAAAAGCTGCAACTACAACTTTATTTACGAGAAAAAAGAAAACACGCCGCTTAATGTAGCCGCGTATTTTTATACGCTAAATCATAATCGGACGGCGTTAGTCAGTAAACGGGGACTTTAAAGCCGGGGAGAAAAAGACAGCTTTCCGGCGTGTGATGGATGAAGCCGTCCGAAAGCCGAGATGAAGTTGTTGTGGGCACCTCGTATGGGTGAGAACCGGAGTCAGGTCGGCCGATAAATTACAATTATCTGCTTACAGTGAATGGGCACTCAAAGAGAGAGACAGCCGCCCAGCTAAACAACGACTTTATTAGTGACACAAAGAGAGCCGATAGGAGAAACCGAAATAGGGAATCGCGGGACACATCAACACCTTTCACGTGGGCCCAAAATTCAAGCATTCAAACAGGAAATTTTTAAGGATGACTTGACAACATTCCATAAATCCGCACAAGTTTAATTTACCCGACGCTGAACATGTTTATTAATTATTATTAGCTTATGGCAATTAATGTTATCTCTAAATAACAGCTACATTAATACTTGTACAACATGTAATTACGCGGTGTAAGTCTAATCTTAACTCATCTAAACGGATAGATGAACAAAAAACTCAATGCAAATGATTACAAATTTACATTTCAAAAACGCTCACAGGAAGATTTATTTCTTTGTAAATTTAAAGAAGCCGCCACTTCGGTCTATTAAAAATTACACCTCGTTTACTGAAACCCAACTAAATAGAAAATGTCAGCAAGATTTTCTTCGATTAAAAAGTTATCTTACTACACCTTAAACATTTATTAGAATCAAGGCATGAGTAGGTACAACTTTCTGATTCTTTAAAGGTCTTAATTGCATATATTTTTATTATGATTTTAACGTAATAATAATTATTCTTTATTTTCGAGTACGCCATTAGCTTTTGAGAAGCACTTGTTTTTTAATACAACATTTATTTAGACTAGCTTCTTAAGACATTACGTACAGTTTTTCGAGTTTTACTAAATTCAGTTCGCTTGCACATTTCACTTGATTTTGTTTGTTTTTGAGCAAAATTTTGTCAAAAATAGGCTCAAAAATGTCAAAATTTGGTCGAAAAATGTGTTATTTTAACTTTTTCCAGGATTTTAATCACGTTTTTAAAATTATTACCTTAATAAACTAAGCTAAAAAACTACAAAAACTAAAACTCTCAAAAAAATATTATTCAGTTCCTCTTGATTTTTTTGATGCATAATTATTAGTTTTGTTCATTAATTCCAACTGGTATCCTAAACAAAATAAAATGTTTCGCTGTATTTGTTTATTATACCGCAATTTTTAATCTCACATTACAATTTATTTTGCATCAATTGAATAAGCTAGATTTCTTCCTCTCACATTTTGTCTCTAATGAAGGCTTTTCTTATTATTACTATGGCTTAAATAAATTTGGAAAGAAACTAAAAAATATTTATTTGACCTTTTCGTTAAACCGAAAAGAGAAATTAGACCAAAAATAATATTTTTCCCTAACTTTTTAGCACGTTAATAAGACAAAAATTCCATTATTTTTAGAATAAATTGCATTAGATTTCTTATCTGTTAATAACTACATATTATTCTTTTCATAAAAACGATCGTAATCAGTGAAACAAAGAAATAAACCTGGTTTCATGGAAAGGAGACATTCAAGTCAATAAAACTAAAATTGCAAAATATTTCTGTTTGTGTTTAAATTACTTGAATTCAATTGGGTGGAGTCAGCCCGAAAGCCAATCTGAGTCATGGCCTTTCAATGCGCTCAACCAATAAAAAGGCAAAGATAATGCATAGACAAAAAATTTCAAAGCGAATGTATTGGCCGATTATCGCAAGCTGGTTTTAAGATGGATTCGAGAACTAAATTGTTAGTATTTCATGCAATAAAAGTATTTTGGTTTAATTGGCATTATTTTTTTGTGTAAAAAAAAAAGAAGTGATTTGTTTTTTTCTTTATAAACACGCATTTTGTTTGCCTATTCCACTCGATCTTTGTTTTTGAGCCAATCTTCGTCATGAATAAGCTGGAAACTGACAATTTCTGACAGTTTAGTCAGAAAAGGTGTGATTTTAACATTTTTCATCACGTTTTTTAGTTTTTTGTAAAACCAAGCTGAAAATTAATTAATTAATTGAACCAAAACTCAAAAATTACATTTTTCAATTTTTATGTATTATTAAGAATTGTCAGAATAAATAAAATGAAACAAGAATCTTTTTTACTGTGTTATTTATTTATTATACCACGACAAATTAAGAATTAATCAAATATATACAGAGTATATATTTTTTTGGCCTTTTGTCAAAGAAAACATCGGACCAAATTTGAAAATAATTATTTTATTTGTCATTTGTCCCAACCAACCATTTCCAAAAAAAATCCTCAATTATTTCAAGAGATGATAAACAAAGCTTTTGAACTTTTCTATGGACGCGTCATTTTCATTTTGGGTGGCTGTATATCCTTCTTGCCGAAATGAGTTGTTACTAGTAATGTTTAAGTTTTTTAACAGGATGCTGTTTTCTACCGCATGTGAAGCTTTTAGCGTTATTTGGCTTTTAACTTGTATTTCTCCGAATCATTTAACTTTCTGTAGACTGTAATCAATGATTTTTTCAATGAGCAGGTGGCCACATTAAAGGAGAGGAGTATTTTTTGTAATAATTGCATCTTGACATTTTGTCGAGTCACTTTGTATGCGTTTATGGACTGGTTATGGAAAATAAAATTCTCTTCTCGTCAGACTAGCTCACTTGTCACATGCTAATAATCCCTAATTGCCGTTAAGACTACTAACGCTCGTCTTGATTGTTTGTCAACTCGGGAATATCCAAAGTGTACAAAGTATCTTCCATATCGTCTTATCTCGCTGTCAAATGATCATTCGATCGGAGATCTGTAGATGTAAATCGTTTCAAAAATCGTCTCATTGCCTCTTTGTTTCTCCCAATTGTGGAACGTGTCGGAGCGAGACGTCCCTATCCAACACACATCTTTTCCAGTCGACCAGGTAACTATTTATATGGATCTTTTAACAATTGAGTGACAGTCAAAGAAGCCGCCAGATGTACGTTTCTTACATGTTGAATTTTTTATTAATGATTTTTCATTTTAATCCTCTGTGACCCTTTTCACCTATCAGCGAGTCAAGCGCGGCCCGGTTTTTTCTCCGCCACTATTATTAAATATTGACGGGCGCAAATTATACGACATCACAAAATTTTTGTTTGTTGTGATACAGTTTTGTAGAGTGGCGTGTTCTGTGATAGGATCGAGAATGTGGTGCCGAAGATGGATGAGATAACTTCAAATGGAGAGCGAGAGCTCATCGATCTCTGCGCATTTTTGTGCATCTACCGGCCGTCATTATCAGCCATTAAATGCCGCTGACAGTCGGAGGGGCTATCCATCAAACGGGGCCCGGATTCCGAGACAAATGTCATCAGATAGCGGCACACGAAATTGTTTCTTCGATTATCTGACGGCACCCATCAAAGATGCAAATTTTTTCGTGTCCCCAAACCGTAAAATATCTAGCGCAAGCGTGACGCACAAAATTAGAAAGTTGAACCGGATTGAGACAATATCCTCAACACAAACACCACTTACAAGTTTTTTATCTCGTAATAAATTATTAATCACGCTAATCGCCTCTAAACCTTTTAATTAGTGACATATTTTCATACAACAAAATTGGATTTAAATTTTCAATTGACTGGTTTTTTTCCATCCCAAGGCCGAAATCGATTAATCGGAGTCGCCCATCCAATATCGAGCTTTTTCCATAATTAATAAGACAACTTTCGACATTTACAACTTTATTTACAGTTTGTACAATCAATTATTTTTAGTTATCACAGTGACAGGTTTGAGGAGTCCTTCTTCCTCCCTCGGGACCACTGGGAGCGGGATCTGGAGGGGGCACTGGGGGGCTAGGCGCAAGTTTCCGTACATTTCGAACATCCCAGGTCGCAGAAAACTGGGTCCTGGGTATGGGTACCGTTGGTAGAGCATCGGGTACAAGTGCCCGAAGGGGGTAAAAGGCGGGTAAAAGCCCCCCAGGGCTATCGTGCGTTTGAACGCAGCTAGTCGTGTCCTGGAGGCTGCGCTTGACCGCCGGCGAAGCTTCCCAGTGCTGGTCCCTATAAACACATCCTCGGCTGAAGGGTCCAGCATCCAGTAATTCCCTTTCCCGGGATCGTCGTAATGACGGGGGACCTTCACAAAGCATTTGTTCAGACTGAGGTTGTGTCTAATCGAGTTCTGCCATCCTTGCTTGTTCTCCTTGTAGTAGGGAAAATTCCGGATTATGTATTCGTAGATTCCGTTCAAAGTGAGGCGTTTTTCGGGACTGTTCCGAATCGCCATCATGATAAGGGCGTTGTAACTGTACGGGGGCTTTTCGGTGGGTTTGCTGCTTTTTTCTAGAATCAAAAAACCGTAGGTAGGAGAGTTATTAATCATTACACCCACGCATGAGACTACTTGTTGACGGGTTTTAATTAAATTTATTGGAGGCACGGAATCGAGAGAATTTTAATGGGAATGGCTGAGTTATTTCCTCGATTAGCGACTGAGAAATTTTTGGAATTCTTCATGACAAGAAATATTTAAAAAATTGATTTATATTCACGGAATTTTAAAAGCACCTGTCCGTAACCATAAAGAAGCGTAAACATTTTCTATTTTTTATGGCAAGAAGAAATATGAATTATTCGTAATAAGTTTCCAAGTTATTTAATTCATGCTTCAGATTTTCTCAATGGTCGATACTTCCGTCTAAAAATAAACCTCGAAACGGGATAAGAATTAAACACTGAATAATAGATAAATATTCTCTTTTTAAAAGCCCTCCGTCCAAATATTTTCAACTCATCGTTCTAAAACTACGTCCAAACTCGTGAATAATGAAAATTTCGACTCACCTCCATTCCCTTCGGTTTCTTTGCTCTCTGCCGCCTTCTGGGAGCAGTCCAGCGGTGGGGTGTCATCCCCAGTCACATCCAAATCGCTATCACTCTCACTGTCCTCGTCCTTCACTTCACTTCCGGCCAAAATCGAGTTAATTGTGAAGGATTTGTGTTTTTGTGCCATAACAAGAACAAGTTTCGGGTCGGGTTTAATAAACACCACCATATTTATATTTACATTGTTGTTAAGTGCTGAACAAGGATTGTAAAGTGCAGATGTGTCGACACTGCCATAATCCTTCGTAACTGTGTTCTTCATTTATTCAGGGTGGGCTTATATAAAGTTGGGGCTACGCCTCTTCGGTGTTTTGTGCCGTTTCCTGACCAATGGTGGGAAGATGAGAGAGACCTGTTGGCCGGCCTACGGTGTGTATTGCCAATAGGTCTGGGTGTGGTTACTCCAGCAGATGTTTACCAAAATAATTTTACTGTTTTTGAACAAACCGGCAGGGGGCGGCGGGAGAGGCGGGGACGGTTGGGGGCACAAAAGAAACTTTTGCAAAAACACAAATATTTTTATTATTGTAGTAAATAGAACATAAAAAATTACATAAACAAATTAATGATTTAACTGAGAATTAAACTGATTGGGATCAAGGTGTACCTACTTATCAGTCACATTATTAAATTGGATTTGTATTCTGAATTGCTTAATTAAATAAAATAGGTATTAGGTATTTTAAATCTAGGACCGGTCTACAGAAGCGTCAATAATTTAATCCGCAATTAAATGCGTGATTAACTGATCACGTGACCAAACTGAACAAATTTTATTGGACCATTCCATTCCAAATTAAATTTTAACAAAGCTGTTAACTGGCTCTATATTTTTACACCTCACATTTTATAAAAAATAACAACTTCTGTTAGTATTTGTTCAAAATAAAGACCTTTTTTTATTTTTTTATTTTGATCAAAGAAGTTATTATTATTTCTTCAAGTACCTACCCAAGACTAAAGCTAACCTGGAACTTGAATTTTTTTAATTTTTAAACATACATAAAAAATACAAGACGCAAGAGAACTCAGGTATAGTTTTTTAATTTGTATCAAACGAGTTCCAAACACCTCGACAGGTTCAGCTTGTGGCTGTGACAATTCCAGAGGGTCCAACATCCGAAAGATGAAACGAGTCAAGCGACCAGACTAATTTAAATTTAAATGATCCAGCATTTGTCCGATTGCAATAACTTAGCCTAAAGTTTGAGTGCGAAAGCTCCAAATTAATAGTTTTCCGAGACAGATGTTAATCCTTTGAAACGGGCTTAATTAAAATCACCGAAAAGCGAAAATATTTATATGAATTAGGAGAATCATCGATGAGCCTCGTTTGAAGATAGGATCAGCCGCCGCCGTTGCTGTCAATTACTTTATCTTCAGAGTCGAAGAACTTGAGACATTTTTCGATATAAAGATGAAGGATGGCATGTTTGATTACTTAAAAGCACCGATTAAGTCTTTTATCTTTGGTAAATAAACAAGTGCGCGTTTGAAGCGTAAAGCGGGGTTATTTTGGCACACTATAAACACTTGTGTAGAACAAGAAACCATCAAAGATGTTTCCTACTATCAATAAATATTTTAATTCCTTTGAAAACGTAAATAGATAAGCAAATGGTACACGTTTCCGCTCAGACGAAATTACACTCCAACTCGAGAAAAAACACCAAAATTAATTTTGCTCAACTAATCTATTTAAAAAAATGGGCATGATTTAGGTCATGCCTCCAAGAATCGTCGCAATTGTGTAAGCCAGACGTACCAACTGAAACAAATCGGAAAAATCAGAAATTTCAATCAATACAAAATTACTCCAACGTATTCGTTCCTCTTAACATGCAACATCCCTCCCCCCGTCACACTCAACTCCTCCTGCGACTTCATCAACATGAAAAGAACGTGTTTCCGGATTTTCACACTTCCGGTGTTCTCCCAATTCAAGTTGTATATTTCAACTGAAAGATTTTCAGCCTTTGAACCAATAAAAACCGCTCAATAACCGACCAACCTCAATTTCAACATTACTGGTAATAACAAAATATAAACCGACTTGAAACAACATTCCACTCAAGTAACACGCACTTTTGATCGAATCGCCGAAACCCGGAGACCTGAAACGAACTTTCAGCCAGTCTGAAATATCCAAATTTGCGACTTGCTTGAACAGGATTATGTAAGTGTGCATGGAGGCACAAGCCACGGTTACCAAATACAAAACGATGAAATATGACGAAAAAATCGTGTTGAGTTTAGCATGAAAGCTGAAATTTTTTTCAGGATTATTTAACTTTGAAGGGGAGCTACTGACTGTAGGAGGAATTTGTGGTGTTGGGTGCAGTGTACCATTTTGGCAAAGCTTTTCTCATCGTGGTTTGAGCCAAACTTAATCGATTTAATCATCCTCTGGAGGAGGATAAATTGAATCCTGAGGTCGGTACAAATGAGGAGGTAGAAACAATCAATGGAGAGAAGGGCCCACATTATTTCAAACATAATTAGCACTTCCATTGCGTAAATTATGCCGGTTTGGAGGCTGTCCTCTGGTGTCCAACACACCAAAGGCACTACTTTAGACTTGTCGAAAACTGTAGTCAGGCAAAACAGGACAATAGTCACCACACCTCCTGAAACAACGATTTTGACAATTTTGGTGCAAATGTTCATTTTTCGCTCAAGGGTTTGCCCAAATTTCGGTCCAAAAATGTCGTAGTTCCAGAAATAACAACCACGTTCTTTGATTATTTGTGATATTAAACCGCCATGGACGTACATAACGTATTTTCGTGACAAAATCTGTAAGAATTGT
Organism: Tribolium castaneum; assembly: GCF_031307605.1. Classification (NCBI taxonomy): domain Eukaryota; kingdom Metazoa; phylum Arthropoda; class Insecta; order Coleoptera; family Tenebrionidae; genus Tribolium; species Tribolium castaneum. The sequence continues at coordinate 4,576,614 of NC_087402.1, read as the reverse complement.
TTAAATTTTTGTTTGAATAAATGTGGCTAAGTACGTGGGCACAAGTAGTCAGGGATTCGAATAATTCGGCCCAAAGTAACACATCCTTATTTTCCCCATTCCTGGCCTTTTTCACAATCAGGTAAACAAGGAACAGTGTCATTGGGGTGAAAACCCCGATCGAGACAATTTTTCGTGAAAATTTGCTCTCGGGGAGCAGACCGGTCCCTAGTAAGAAACCAGTCGGAAAACTTAAATAGTTTTTCGACGACATTGTGTGGAATTAATTGGGGTCCCTACCTTTTAAAGCTAATCAGAAATGAGTTGATTAATTGATGGGGCAATTAGTGCGTGTAGTTTAAAGTTCTGAAAGTTTTGCTAAAAAGTGGGTCGATTTTTTCTTTGGAAGGAAACATCTGGACTCGATCAGGAATTTGTTATGAAGGCTTGCATCGGATGCACACTTGAAACAGGGTCAAAACCAGTGCGTGCAAGTCCGATCGTAATTTTCCTCGTATCTGATTAAGAGATTAGAAAAATCGTTTTTTATTTCCTAGTCAAAGATGAGTTTCCACGAAACGTTGGAACGAAAGCGCTAGGAAAAATAAACAGAATGAAGCAGTCGGAAGCAAAATAAATAAAATTTCGACGAAAATGACTTTTGTTTTTCCCCCCATATGAAAATATTTTGAACGCGGCTTGTTACATTTTTAATCACTTACCCACGATTTTGTTCGAACAAAACTCTAAGTTATAATTACGAAATTAAAAGTTGGAATAATTGAAAGAACAAGGAGAAATGTTCGGTGAGTTTAATTTTTTCTAAAAAGTGATACAACTTCGAGTTATAATTGATTTAAACCGTCCAAAAGCGTAGCAATTGTGAATGCGAGACGAAACATCTGGAACAACAAATGCATTCTTTTCCACTAATTTTTAACTCACCAGAAGATACTCATTGCGGTTTATGTGCACCATACCTTCGCCCATCAACTCCAAATTTTCTTGAGACTTCATGAGCATGAAAAGAATGTGCTTTCTAATTTTCACATCTTCGTGGTCTTGCCAGTTTAGAAAATAAATTTCTGTTGAAAAGTTCTCTGCCTTTGCAAAAATAATAACCGTTCTTTTAAATCTTAAATAAAACTTACCTCGATTTCTATATTACTGGCGGGGAATAAGTAATAAGCGCTTTGAAACATGAGTGAAAATGTGTACATTATGCTTTTTAGTGCTGTTTGAATGTTGACCATCCTGGACAAAAAATTAAATAATATTTGAAAAATCCAAATACTTTTTTCACTACCTGTACTTCAAGGTGTATGTTTGAACCGTCATTGCAGCAACCGTCATAAAATATTGCACCACATAATATTTCGAAAACACTTGATTCAGTTTTTGGTGAAGCCTGAAATCAGTTCTTGTTTAATCTTCTATAATTTTTATAATGTTTGGACTAGTGACTTCAACATTCTGTTGTGGTGCTTTGCCAACTCAGTCAATTTCTCCCAACTTTCTTTCTCGGAAATAACGTCAAATTGAATAGTTTTTAACATTTCCTGCATCATTTCAAATTGTATGTGTATGTCCATACAAACCAAAAGGTAGAACCCGTCTGTGGCCATAACGTAATACAGTAGTTCCATTAAAAGCATAAATTGTGATAGAAATAACACTTCAGTGGCGTATGGAAAATCCGGGATCCAGCACAAGAACGGTAGTAAATTGTCCCTATCAGCACGTGCACTTATGCACATAAGAATAAATGTTGTGAAGCCACAAGTGACTAAAGCTTTAACCATAATCCAGCAATTTTTCATTCGTTGTTTGAATTTTTTGCCAAGTTCTGGTCCACACGTATCAAAGGACCAAAGCTGATCGCAATCATTGATAATTTCTACCATTAGTTCGTTCTGAGTAAAGATCATATATTTTCGAATTGTTAGCTGCAATTCCATTTTAAAAAATTGAAAAAAATTGAAAAAGCTCACTTGGGTATAAGATGATATACATTCCAGGACTTCAATTACGAGGAAAATATCGTTATTATTTGCGTCCCACAATTCGTAAACTGAGAAAGCAATTATGAGAAAACAGGGTGGAAGAAAAAAATATATTGCTAGGATTTTTCTAAAAGGGGAGCTATTAGAAGCTAAGCCACAACCCCTGATGTATGTTTGGCAGTATTTTAGATACTCCATGTCTGGTGGTTAGAGCCAAACTGAACTCTTTAATAAACAATGAGTGGTCAAAGTGGGTGCTTCTTGTAATTATTTGATGAGAAAAGTAATGACTGGGTGTTGGTTTCAAATCTTTTCCATTTATTTTTTATGAGGACCAAATGTAAAATTAACAGACCTTTTCCCAATAATTACAGTTGCTTCATGGCTTATCAAATTTTAAAATAATTTGGTGAGGGCAGGTATGTAATACAATAATCATAAGTACACGTATAAATGCTTGTCTTTTTTTCTACTAAATATTCGATTTCATTCCGGCTCTTAAACATTTATTTCCGACTTGACTTGTTAAAAAAATTGCATTGGTTGAATACTTGTAACAGATTCAAAACCAGTGCCTTGATGTAACTTTCGTCATATAATACGAAAATAACTGTAAGTTATATAATAAGCAAATTCCAAATTAAGGATAGGAATGAGAAAAAAGGCAAAGAGAAATGTTCAGTGTGCTTTATTATTTCTAAGTGAATACAAGTGAACTTAAATTTATACTTAATTTAAACCTACAGTCCAACAAATTTTCATTCGCTGTTTATATTTTTTGCCAAGTTTTGATCCAAACATATCAAAAGGCCAAAGCTTCTCGCAGTCATTGATAATTTCCACCATTAGGTCGCTCTGAGTGAAGTATTTTAGATACACCATGTCTGGTTGATAAAACCAAACTGAAGTCTTTGGTAATTAATGAGTGCTTCTCGTAATTATTTGATGAGAAAAGTAATGACTAAGAGTTGGTCTCGTTCATTATGTATGAGAAAAAATTTGCACTACTTTTATCAATATCGCAGCTGCTTCATTTCTTATGCACTTTTGAAGTAAAGTATTTAGCATAATAATTATTTAATTTCAAAATTATAGCTACTAGTTGTCTTCTGACAATTCTTTTCTTTTCTCCAACAAAATTAATTTCTTCTCCTTCCTTTGAACAATTATTTAAATATCTCACTCTTAAGGTCTTAAATACTCCTTTAGTATAAGATTATATACATTCCAAGACTTCCATCACGAGAAAAATGTAAACTGAGAAAGCAATTATGAGACAACAAAGTTGTAGAAAAAAATAATTTGAGGTTGGGCTTGAATAATTAAAAAAGAAACAGAAATGTTCAGTGCGTTTTATTTTTCCTAACACGAGAAACATGTTAAGATTATACTATTTGAAAATATACTCAGAAGTGCAGCAACTGTAAATTCAAGACGAAAAATCTATTTAAAAAAATGGAAAAATATCAATTTTTTTAATTATAGATGTGTACTACTGAAAGTTAACTTTAAGTTAGAAATTATAATAATACGAAAATTCCAAAACAAGGTTGGAAATAATAAAGAAGACAGAGAGAAATGTTCGGTGTGCTTTATTATTTCTAAGTGAACATAAGTGAACTTGAATTTATACTTGATTTAAACCATCTAAAAGAGTAGCAATTGTGAACGCGAGACGAAACATCTAAAATAAAAACTGTAGTTTTTTTTTCACTAATTTGTAACTTACCATAAGACACTCGTTTCGATTTACATGCACCATGCCTTCGCCCATCATTGCCAAATTTTCTTGAGATTTCATGAGCATAAAGAGAATGTGTTTTCTAATTTTTATGTTTCCGATGTTTTGCCAGTTTAGAAAATAAATTTCTGTTGAAAAGTTCTCAGCCTTGGCACAAATAAAAATCATATATTTTAATTTTTCACTTTCAATGTTTAAAGTGTTTAAACTCACCTCAATTTCTATATTACTGGCAGGAAAAAAGTAATAACCGCATTGAAACATAAGCGAAAAAGTGTACACAATGCTTTTTAATGCTGTTTGAATGTTGACCATCCTTTAAAAAATTAGAAAATATTTTAGAAACAATTAGATAAGATTTTCATCACCTGTATTTTAAATTGTATGCTTGAACGGTCATGGAACCAACCGTCATGAAATATTGCACTACATAATATTTCGAATAAACTTGATTCAGTTTTTGGTGAAGCCTGAAATCAATTTTTAATTTTCTATTTTTATGTGAGTGTACTAGCGACTTCAACATTCTATCGTGCTGTTTTGCCAACTCGACCAATTTGTCCCAACATTCCTTCTCTGAAATTTCTCCAAACTTGATGGATTTTAACATTTTTCCCATCATTTCAAACTGTATTTGAATATCCATACAAATCAGAATATAGAACGCGTCTGTGGCCAGTACGTAATAAAGAAGTTCCAATAGAAGCATAAATTGTAAAAAAAATAACAGCTCAGTGGCGTAGGGAAAATCCGGAACCCAGCAAAGGAACGGTAGTGAATTGTCCCTCTCGGCGGCGCGGGCACTTATACACATAAGAAAAAAAGTTGCAAAGCCACAAACAACTAAAAATTTAACTAAAGTCCAACAAGTTTTCATTTGTTGTTTGAATTTTTTGCCAAGTTCTGAGCCAAACATATCAAAGGGCCATAGCTTCCCGCAGTCATTGATAATTTCCACCATTAGATCGCTTTGAGTGAAGACAATATATTTTCGTATTATTAGCTGTAAAATATCGACTCTAAAATTTAAACGACTGGAACAAACTTACTTGAGTGTAAGACGCGACACATTCCAAGACTTCGGTCACGAGAGAAACGTCGTTGTTATTTGTGTCCCATAATTCGTGAATTGAGAAAGCAATTATGAGAAAACAGGGTGGTAGGAAAAAATATTTTGCTAAAATGTTTCTAAAAAGGGAACTATTAGAAGCTAAGCCAGTACCCTTGATATAAGTTTGGCAGTATTTTAGATACTCCATGTCTGGTTGATAAAACCAAACTGAAGTCTTTGCTAATCAATGAGTGCTTCTTGTAACTATTTGATGAGAAAAGTAATGTCTAAGAGTTGGTCTCATTCATTATGTATGAGAAAAAATTTGCACAACTTTTTTCAATGTCGCAGGTGCTTCATTTCTTATGTACTTTTGAAGTAAAGTATTTAGTATAATAATTATTTAATTTTGCAATTGTAGCAGCTACTGGTTGTCTTCTGATAGTTCTTTTCTTTTCTCCAACAAAATTGATTTCTCCTCTTTCCTTTAAGCAATTATTTACAATTCTCACTCTTAAGAGTCTTCTCTCTGTATACCTACTCTGTAGGTATAAGATTATATATATTCCACGATTCTGATCACGAGAAAAATGTCGTTATTATTTGTGTCCCATTATGAGACAACAAGGTGGCAAAAAAAATATTTTGCTAGTGTTTTTCTAAAAAGGGAGCTCTCTGAAGCTACAGTATTTTAGATACTCCATGTCTGGTGGATAGAACCAAACTGTGCTTCTTGTAATTATTTGATGAGAAAAATAATAACTGGGTGTTGGTTTCAAATCTTTTCCATTCATTTTTAATGAAGACCAAATGTAAAATTAACAGACTTTTTCCCAATAATTACAGTTGCTTCATGGCTTATCAAATTTTAAAATAATTTAGTGAGGGCATAGGTAGGTACACGTACAAATGCTTGTTTTTTTCTCTCCTAAATATTCGATTTTATTCCGGCTCTTGAACATTTATTACCGACTCAACTCACTCAAAAAAAAGTCTTGCATTGTGACAAAAACAACCCAGTGCTTAAAATTTAAAGTTGGGCTTGGGTAATGATTAAAAAAACAAAGAGAAATATTCAGTGCGTTTTATTATCTCTTCTAATACATGAAACAAGTTACAGTAATACTATTTAAAACCACTCAAAAGTGTAGCAATTGTAAATCCGAGACGAAAAATCTGTAAAAATAATTATTAATATCCAATTTTTTTAAACTAGATACTACCAAAAGATACTCGTTTCGATTGATATGCAGCATGCCTTCGCCCCACATTTCCAAACTTTTCTGCGACTTTAGAAGCATGAAAAGAATGTGTTTTCTTATTTTCGCGTCCGCGTTGTCTTGCCAGTTCAAGAAGTAAATTTTTGTTGAAAATTTTTCAGCCTAGACGTAAACAAAAAAATTTAAAACTGACATTATAACTAATATTATACCTCAATTTCCATATTACTGGCTGGAAAAAAATAATAAGCCACTTGCAGTAGGAGCGAAATTGTGTAGCAAATGCTTTTTAGTGCCGTTTCAATAACCACTTTGCTACAAAAAAAATAGACAAAAATCGAAAATGGTTCACTTTACCTGTACATTAAGGTGTACACTTGAGCTGACATTGCACTAACAGAAATGGCATATTGTATTATATAATATTTCGAAAACACTTTATTCAATTTTTCGTGAAGCCTGGAATTGTTTTTTTTATTTTTGAAGATTTTGATTGAACTAGAGACTTTAACATTTTGTTGTGGTGGTTTGCCAACTCTACCAGTTTCTCCCAACTTTCCTCCTCTGAAATTACCCCAAACTGGACCGACTTTAACATTTTTCCCATCATTTTGTACTGTATTTGTATATCCATGCAAATCAAAAGGTAGAACCCGTCTGTAGCCACAACATAATAGAGAAGTTCTATTAAAAGTATAAATTGTGATAGAAATATTAGTTCATGGGCGTAGGAAAAATTCGGGACCCAACATATGAACGGTAATGACTTTGTCTTGTCGGTGAGGGCACTTATGCACATTAGAACAATTGTTATAAAGCCAGAAGTAATTAACACTTTAGCCAGTGTCCAACAGTTTTTCATTTGTTGTTTGAATTTTTCCGAAAGTTGTGGTCCAAACAGATCAAAAGACCAAAGGTTTTCACACTCATTGAATATTTCCAACATCAGTTCTCCTTGAATAAAAATAATATACTTTCGTATCATTAACTACAAAAAATTGAGTTCAAAAATTTACAAATTGCAAAAATTATACTTGAGTGAATGATGATATCGACTCCATGACTTCAATCATGAGAAAAATATCATTGTCTGTATCTCGAATTTTGTAAATTGAGAATGCAAACACGATTAAACTGAGTGGTAGCAAAAAACACCATCCTAGAAATTTTCTGAAAGAGGGACTGTTAGTGACAAGACCAGTACCAACAACGAAAGACTGGCAATATCTCAGATACTCCATGTCTAGTGGATCGAACCAAACTGTCTCTGATAATCAATGAGTGGTCATAGTTGGTGCTTCTTGTACTATAATTATTTAATAGAAAAGTAATGACCGGATACTGGTTTCAATTAGTCTGCTCCATTGATTTTCTATGTGAAAAAACTAAAATTAGAACAACTTTTCCACTGTCACAGCTGCTTCGTACCTTATGTAATTTTGAATAAGAACTTATTAGAATAATTATTTAATTTAATAATTGTAGCTACTGGTGGTCTTCTGACAATTCTATTCTTGTCTCCTACATAATTGAAAGGCTTGAAAAAAGTATGTCACACCCACGTTGCCATCAATAGCCAAAAATTTACAAAAAAAAATAAATTATTGAGACCAAATGGAAAACAAGTACAGGAATTTTTGGTAATTTTACCAAAAATTGTTAGATAAAAATTGAAAAGAAAGGACAGTGATTCTGTACCTTTTCGGGGAAAGGATTAAAAAATAAAAAAACAAAAAAAATTGGTTGCTGAGTTTTATTTTATTTTTTTCTAACTAGTGAATATAAGTAATATGTCTTGAATTTATAACTGATTCAAACCGCCCAAAAGTGTAGCAATTGTGAATGAGAGGCGAAACATCTAGAATAAAAATATTGAATTGATGTACTTTGCAGTTTTTAACTCGCCATAAGATACTCGTTTCTATTTATGTGCATCATGCCTTCGCCCATCATTTCCAAATTTTCTTGGGATTTTAGAAGCATGAACAGAATGTGCTTTCTAATTTTCACGTCCCCGTGGTCTTGCCAGTTTAGAAAATAAATTTCCGTTGAAAAATTCTCAGCCTAGTCAGATATAAAAAAAAATAAAAAATACAGGCTGTTTTATAATAATTATCCACCTCAATTTCGATGTTACTGGCGGGAAAAAAGTACAAAGCGCCTTGGAGCAGCAGTGAACAAGTGTACATTATGCTTTTTAGAGCTAGTTGAATGTTGACTTCTCTGAAACAATTTTTTGTAAAATATCTTTCTAGCACAGGTTGTTACTACATGTATTTCAAGGTGTAGGCTTGAGCCGTCATTGCAGTAACCGACATAACATACTGCACGACGTAATATTTCGAATACACTTTATTTAATTTTTTGTGAAGTCTAAAAAATAATTTTTAATATTCTGTTCAAAGTTGGTCGGAATCGTAACTTCAACATTTTATTGTGGTGTTTTGCCAACTCGACCAATTTCTCCCAACTTTCTTTCTCTGAAAGAAGTCCAAAGTGAATCGTTTTTAACATTTTCCCCATCATTTTGAACTGTATTTGTATATCCATACAAACCAAAAGATAGAACGCGTCTGTGAGCTTAATGTAATACAGGCCGTTCATCAAAAGCACAAATTGTGTCAGGAAAATTAGCTCAGTAGCGTGGGGAAAACCAGGGATCCAGCAAACAAACGGTAGTGATTTTTCCTTATCGGTGAGAGTAGTTATACAAATAAGGAGAACAGTTGAAAAACCTGAAGTAACCAATACGTTAACAAAAGTCCAACAGTTTTTCATTTGCTGTTTGAATTTTTTGCCAAGTTCTGGTCCAAACAGTTCAAGGGACCAAAGATTCTCACAGTCATTGATTATTTCCACCATTAGCTTACTTTGAGTAAAAATCATATATTTTCGTATTAGTAGCTAGAAAAATGAGGCAAGAAATTAGACAAAACCTAGCAAAGCTTACTTGGGTGTATGATGCTAGAGATTCCATGACTTCAGTTAGGAAATAGATGTCGTTATTTGCGTCCTTAATTATGTAAATTGAGAGAGAAACCAAAATCAAGCTTAGTGGGAAAAACAAGTATCTTGCTAGAAATTGTCTAAAGACGGGGCTATTACTAGCTAGGCCACTGCCAATGATGTAAGACTGACAATATTTCAGATACTCCATGTCGGGTGAGCAGATCCAAACTGAAGTCTTTGATAATCAATGAGTGAGCAAGTTTTAATGGTTCTTGTAATTATTTGATGAGAAGCGTAATGATTGGGTGTTGGTCTCATGTCTTTTCCATTTATTTTGTATGAGAAAAATATCACTTCCCCGATGTCACAGCTGCTTCATGTCTTGTATAATTTTGAAGTAAAGAATTTACTTCAATAATTTTTTAATCTAATAATTAGCTATTGGTTTTCTTCTGATAATTCTTTTCTTTTCTCTTATACATAATTAATATTTTTTGGTCCCTTGGGTAATTATTTACGATTTACATCCTTAAGAACTAACTGCACAGGTACAGCTTATGGTAAGTCTGTCTAAAATTCGCCAAAAAATCAATTTAAAAGCACAATTTGATTATTCTTGATTTGTATAATAAAAAAATTAGTCCGACTGCTTCAAAAACATTTTTAGCGAAATAAAATAAAAATAGGTACAATAAAAGATTTTTTGTTCTTTCTTATTTATATACTTTTTTAAATTACCTTTAATTTTTTTTAATAAATGACGTTGTTACCAATATTTCTTGGTAAAAAGACCGGCTTGGCAAATTTTTTATCACTTACCCACGATCTTACTTCGAACTAAGTTAAAATACGTAATAAGGAAAGGAAATCAAGGTTGAAAATAAAAAAGAAAAAACAAAGTTCGATGAGCTTTATTATTTCTAATTTTCTACTTAGGTGAATATAAGGTAGGAAAAAGTACTTTGATAAAATTTTTCTGAAAAAGGGACTGTTATTGGCTAGGCCTGTACCCCCAAGGTATGAATGACAATCTCTAAGATACTCCATATCCGATGGATTAAACCAAACTAAGGCCTTTGGTAATCAATGAGTAGCCAAAGTAGGTGCATCTTGTAATTATTTAATGGGAAAAGTAATGACCGGGTGTTGGTCAAGTCTTGTCCATTCATTTTGTATGAGAAAAAGTCTAAAATTGGCAAAACTTTTCCCAATAGTCCCAGCTGCTTCATGCCTTAACTAATTTTAAAATGAATTCATCATTGCTACTGATGGTTGTCAGTGCTCCCACATAATCGATTTCTTTTCGTCTTTTGAGCAATTCTTTCCGATTTACGCACTTTACTGCTGAAAGAAAAGGTGTGCCTAATTGGGCAAATAGTTAAGAATTCGTAGAAGCATTGCCCGGTTGTAAATAATTCAAGTTAAATTGCTTTCCGGTATAACATGAAACCAACAGAGACATTGAGAGGCTACCGGCGTCCAGCAGCGCCTCCACAAAACGGCCATAAACAAGAAGCGATTTCCTGGACAATGATTTGGGAGTAGTTACCGTTTCGACCGTCTGTAAAATTCGAAATAATGTTTTTAGTGCCGTCATTGTCCGAAAGATACAACAAACGCATTATGGGTGATAATGGACGATCTTTGGCGATAAATCACCCGGTTTGGCGCATGAATCTCGAAATATTTAAATTGTATACAGGGCCGTTATCATGTTTGTTTACGTTTCATTCACGCACACATCGGCGCCTTTGATCTCGTAATACTCCTTTTTGCTGGCAGTCGCAGTTTGAAAAGATCCCGTCTTAATAAGTGCCGACGTTTCATACGAATCATTACCCATCTCGTGAGTTAATTGCACGATCACTCCTGGTCGAAGCCCCTTTCCCAAATGCTTATTTATGTTTTCGGCATTTTTGTCGGGATGTTTTGATTAAAAAAATCCGAGCCGCGCTCTATCAAAACAATAAAAAAGATAACTATATTAACGTGTCGGCAGTAAATTCGAACCTTTATTAACGTCGAGAGACGTTAACGTCGGTAATTTGTTGCTTGTTTAATATACATATGCCGCGTTAAATATTTAAATTCACGGTGTATTAATTTATTAAAAATATTTATATGCCCAAATGGGACCTGTTTGGGGCCGACTCGCACCGGGACAGGTAAACTAATTAGTAGTTTGTATGGATAAATATAAGCGGCGACGCTATTTAGGGCCGTAACTCCAGCCCTAATGGCGACTACACGTCTTAATTACTTTTTACACGGGTTCAATCAAAACAGCTGCCCACGACACCTGAACACAGGAATGGACGTCTACGCCCAATTTATTACACCACTTTCAGAAATTCTCGCCACAATCCCAATTTCCACAAAATTAAACCTCTGACCAGGCACCCAAGGGCTCCCCACTGCAGGACTACTTCAAGTCACCACTTCGAAAAAATAAGAAATTCAGCAAAACTTGAGACAAAATAAAATATTCGCCACCCTGTCTTGGATCCACTCATTTTTTTTATTGATTCTAAATATTTCTTGGCTTGAGGTCACAGTAGTCATACCGAAAGTATTTTCAAAATTCAGAGACGAATCATGAGAATAATGACAGGTCTTAAATATAGAGACGACGTAAGAAGTGCTTTTATTAAAACCAAATGGCCAAAAAACCAAATTTTAAATAAAACACTTTTTGCATAGTTGGATTCTACATAGAGAAATAATGTAACTTTATATAAACTATTATGAGTCTATCTCTTTTCGTTTCGGAATTATTCAACTTTTTGTTTAAAAAAAAACAAGCTTTGAAAAATCACTGCGAAGGCGCATACGAATATTTTCCGATAAATTTTCCTTGGAAGTAATTCCCAGTGTTAGCACATTTACAAACCGTGATTTTTTTGATAAATTTTAATTTTTTTAAATTAAAAAAACTGCTAAAGTCTGTTAGTAAATTTAAAAATAATTATTCATCGTTTAGTTAGGGAACGATTACTTAGTGCGAAACATAAAAATTATAAAAAATAATGAAAACTGAAGAAGTTAAAATAAATTTGCAGCATCAGATTTTTTTAAATGTGGCTTTAGAAATTTTTTCAAGATTTTTCCCGTGATCTACACATGCTTCTCAACAACGTATCACTGTGTTGGTGCTCCAGTTTTTAAGCACCCTGTATACAGAGTGTACCAAAACACAAAAAAGTTGAATAACTTATTTTTTCAAATGGAACACTATGTATTTTTTTAATGTACCGATAGCTATTTGATAAGCTTTCTAACGGTATGGGCTTTGCGTAGCAAATTTGAGATATTTTTTGAGATTAATCAGAAAAAACATTTTGTTAAAAAAATTTGTTATCCTAGAATCTGATATGTCAAATGGTAATTTATTTTTTGATGTGTACTAATGTGACTAATTACATTATTAATCTAATTATTACTTAATACATAAATGAATTTTACTCATCAAGAATAAGTAATAAAATAAATAAAAAAATTAAAAATGTATTTCAATACTTTAAGAAATACTTAGTTCAAATTTGCTATACAAATCGAATATCTTTAGAAAGCTAATGAAAAATGCTATTGACACGTGTAAAGAAATAAAAGGAAATAAAAATATTTTTAATTTGCGGACTATAAGCCAATCTATCGGATAAAAAACGGTAAGTATAGCAATATTTCAAAAAATAAAAAAGTTATAGATCGATTACGCACTGTCTCTAATGTACAAAAAACAATTTATCAAAGTATGCTTTTAATTCTGGGACGTACCAGCTTTTACTAGGTTAACAGCTAGTAAGTTTTCTTAAAATATTTTTCTACCACATTTTATAATAAATTATTTACAAAGGTTACGGAATTGCCAATTAAAATATTCAAAAGTAAAATAAAAAATCTGTTGCTGCAACGAAGCATCACGAAATTTTTAAATATTTACTCCACTTTATTGTTTGTACATGTTTAATTGTATTATGCAAATTATATGTTTAATGTATATGTATTTTTCTCTATTTCTCTATAATATTATACTGACGTGTGTAAAGCTTTTGAGCTACTACAACAAATAAGCATTATTATCATTATTATTATTATTATTATTATTATTATTATTATTAATAAATTTGTCCACTCAGTTTATGAAATTCCTTCTTTTCCTTCTTTTTGGCCGCAAGTGTGCCTAATTGTCGCGTCTCCTAACGAGTAAAAAATTGCCAGAACTACAATAGGCCTAATCACCATCCAAGCAAATAAATCATTTCTAATCCAAATGTGACCGCTCAATGAAATCACAAAAGCGGTCTCAAACACAATAATAGAGATATTGTAACCATGGGTTACAAATCACTCATCATGTTATCCTTAGAATCCCTCACCATAAAGCCCACATTGAAACGGTTTATGTGGTATTGCCCGAGATTAACACGTATGTTTAATAAATAGCAGGATTTGGCAGCTGTGCTCGAGCACTGGTGCCATTGCCAGGGTAGTTAACCCTCCTCGACTGGCCCAGCGCATTTTTCGCCATCACCAGCACGTTACCAACCCCCATACCATGACTGAACCGCCAGCTTGACTATTGTTGTGACACAATACCCAAACAATTTGTAATAATATCGATGCGCTTTTGTGGCCGGCTGTGACATTTTCGAAAAAGTTTTCTCAAATTTAGGTTGAAGTAGGAGCCGCGCTTCTAAAATTACACCGCCAATTAACTACTTAAGAAGCAATAAAGCGAGTTAGGGCACGACGAATCCCACGGAAACGACGTGTGGGTCACATTGTATACAAATATTGACCTCTGACTGATACACATTCCCATATCTCCGACTACCTACACTCAATTAGGGCTTTTAAGTGGACTTTAACTCGCTACGCGCTCAATTGAGCCGTTTTTTCCATTGTTGGAGAAAAAATGCGCGCACCTTTCGGTGGTCGAAAAATGCCAAATGCCCCCTTTACAAATTTGGCGTTTTTTGAGGCGATTTTGGCCGGAATCCGGCGGCCTTTAACGGCACGTAGGTGTAGTGACTGCGGCCTGTTGGCCTGCGGGTCAATTAGGCATTAAATGAAAGTTGACGTGCCTTTGATGCGACACGAAATGACTCATCGTGGAAGATTTACGTAACTTGGAATGAAAAATAATTCACCACCGGTTGCAGAGTTGCTCCTGTCCATTCTCCCTTCGCTGTGTCAGCGCTGATTGGCCTAATTTCGCATCTCGGGCGTCCCGGGCGTCGCCGCCGTCACGACGCTCTGTCGTCTCGTCGTGCGGTTTGTCAACTGTGCAAAACCGTCTGCTGACTCTGTATCAATAATTACACCGATCCCGTCTCAGCTTAACGGCCCGTCATCGTTTTTCCGGAAAGGCTCCGGGATTAACTTAACCGGCTTTGGTCCGAATTTGTTTACGGGCATAAAGGGATTACAGCGGAGGATAAGACCGGCTTACTGGACCTCCACGGAGACACCCGTCTTAAAGTTTCTAATTACCTGAGAGATTTTCTGATTTATAGGGGGACTCCCGGGGCGAGTACCAGGAGTCAGCGCTTTGTGCCCCTGTTATTACGCTGGATATCACACTGGGTAAATCACAACAAGCGCTTTCGAAAGCTCGTGTTTTTCTATTGCCGAAAGCTCAGCAGGAATGCAGTGATAAACATCGTATTAGTGATCGGGGCGTTCTCACGACTCTTTCATGTGCACACTTATATCACAATCGTAATAAAATATTCCGTTTTTGAAAAAAGTCGAGTGGGTAGGGCCGGAATTTCTCACGATTTGTTGGGAGGTATTAGATGTAAATTTCAGTGTTTAATCAAAATCGGTGTGACGTCGCGCCGTCTTCAATATTTCCGCTCTTGGAGAGTGCTCGACTTGTTGAGGATTGCCCTGAAACAAAGACATTGCAAAAGCCACCTTCTGCACTCGATACAAAACACAAAAGTCGAGAGCAACTACGTGAATAAACGCCAGTATCGTAAAACCCAAGTCGTGTTCTAACAAAAGAAGGGTAAAATTTCGAGTGTTTCCTCAGCTACTGATTGAATCCCGAATTATTTCTGCCAATAAATACATCATCTCTTTGTTGGATTTTTCAAAAGAGTTGACTGATGGCACTGATGGTCCCGCTGGGACTCTCGCACCTTTCAATTGTTTCCGCTAGCCGTCCAATTTGTTGGTACCTGGTATTGTTTTATTCGCACCGTCATCGCGCTCAAAGCCATCTTCAGGAAGCTCGCGATGTACCCCGTTATTACTCCTCTCCACGTTGTCTAACGTGTAATTAAGTCAGCAAGCCGACCGAAAGCTCCTATTTTGAATAGCAATACGAGCAAATTTCACAAATATTATGGTCGGGGAGCTAAGACGTTATGGTAAAGTTTGAAAAGGAGACCATTAATCAAGCGGTAAAGCGCCAAAGTTGAAACGCTATGGGCGGAGAAGTCTTTATAAGAGCGGCGACTACAAAGTTGACCGGGGAAACACAGTAGCCTGGAGACGTTGATGTCTTTATGTTATGGTAACGCTGACAATACCAAGTATTGACTTTGACTGAAATCGACCGACATAAAGGCGGAATTTTGCCGAAAAGGACCAACAAAACCATATTAGCGATTTAGGGGCCAAATTCCACTCGGGGCGGAACTGCCCGACCAACTTTAGGGTAGGCATAAGCGAACTAAAAAATCCTCGGTCAATATTTTGCCACCCAACTGCTCCTGCTAACAAATAAGCGAAAAAAACAGTTTTTTTATCAACGACTTTTTTTTAACTAGATTTTCTCAAAATACGTTTAAAAACGCAAATGTTTGATTTAAAAAAATATAAAACAAATACAGGGAGATTCTTTTAAAGTCTGCATTAAAAACTTTTAACTTGTAATATAGCTAGAGCTTTAAAATTTTGCATACGATCCAAATCGACCATTTTGTGTTCACCTAGTTAATAGCTGAGCTTCCGAAACTACAAAAAATTAGCCCCAAATTTAAAATTTTAATAAAATTTACCCAAGTTGTTACTACTTAACTGTCATAGTTTTTGATATATGTCAATTTTTTGGTTAACATTTTCATTTGCAAGAATTTGTCTATCAAAGCCCTTGAACCTTTTGCGAGTTTTGAGTTTTTTTCCATTCGATAATCGCAGATTTGAAAAGTTTTCTAAAATTTTCGAAATTGTTAACTGTCAAAATTCGTAGCTAATATGATTTTTTCAAAATGGTTTTCAAAAAACTGCTATAACTCAGTTTTTTTCAAATGGAACGACCTTATATTCTTAACGGCAATCGAATGAATATATTTATGGTAACTTTATATATATTTATGGTCAGTACGTCCTAAACCTATCTTTTACAGTTTTTGAAAAAAATCACAAAAAACGGATTTTACTTCGTAATTTTCATAGTTCAACAAGTAGACCTTGCAAAATGGTCAACAGCTGTCCAACTTCAATATTTTATTTAGTTTTTAAGTGGTTTATTATCAAATAAACAGTAATACAATAATATTTTATTATAGTATATTACAACTTAGTGAATTATGTAAACCAATTGAGTCAGTTTGCGATCGAATTTTCAACTTCTTGAATGAAAACGGTGAACAATAAAACATTTTTTAATTAATAGCACAATTTTGTCGTATTTTTCGTAAGTTTACTTGATTAAAAATAAAAATAATAAGCAAAAATTCTGTTTTTTATAACCATTTTTTAAACATAATTAAGAAAAATCATAGTAGCCTTGCAATTTGACTGTTGACCATCCTGAAGACTTAAGAAGACCCTTTGAACCTTTGGCTATCAAATGTAAAAAGAATTAATTACTTATTGTAAAAGTTCCACGAGCTGTAATATTTTAAATAAACCCCTGCAAATAAAAATTTATATAAAAAGTAACATACGTCAAAAACTGTGAGAGCTATGTAATAACAACTAGGGTACATTCAAAAATAAAAATTAATGCTTACTATTTAAAATTTCAAAATTGGCACCAATTTGCCGTAGTTTCGAAAATTCAGCCATTTTGAAAATAATTTAGTTGATCTCAAAATTGTCGATTTAGATTCTATACAAAATCTTAAATCTCTATCTATATTAGAAGTTAAAAACTTTCTAATGTAAGCCCTAAAAGAATTAGCCTGTATTAGGCCAATTTTCATAATTGTGTAAAATTTTTTTGGATATCGGGCCAAACAAACACCAAAATTTTTAAAAAAATAAGTGTGGCTAGGAGAGAAACTGTGTTTTTTGGATTGGTGGGACCGCAGCAGGTAACGTTCGATTAGGCTTGATTTATTCTCAGCGCTGGCACCCCTCTGCCACAACGTAACCTTCCGTTCACAGGGTGTACGCATGTAAAACATCCCCCAATAAGACATCTCAATGTGTTTGGTTTTGTTTGGGGTAGCGGCCTCAAATAAAATATTTCATAAATCATATTTAGGACGTATTGTGGGGAGGTGCCTTAACCGTAACGGATAAATCGGTTCACGCGTTGGTTGCCCGACTGTTATTTTTTCAATCCGCGAGCGCTTTATTTCAGCGTGATTATTAAATGTTTATTTAAACTAAGGCACGTGGCCTTTGTATGAGATTTTTCGGAGATCAGATTTGCGGACATCGCGGACGTGACACAACAAAGGGATCAGAGGGAGGATGCACCCTATAAATGCACTCTTCGAGAGCACTTGGATCAATGTTACCTACTACCGAGTTTAAGTTTTACGCTAAATTGTGATGAGGGCTTTTGTCTAACTTCAAAGAATCACGTGCCGAGATAAAACGAACGATTGCCTCAGAAAGCAAAATAAATTAAAGCCGGTTCAAGGGTAATCAAAAATAAGCAAGTTTCAGATTGTTCCCACCAACTTGACTGTTCCATTCAGGCCCAAAAGAAATTTTTTAAGTGTATTTTGAGGAAAGCGCACAATGATGCTAATAAAGCCGTTGTTGTAACCCGAATCGAATTTTATTCAAAATGTAACTAAATATCCTAATTCGAGGTTCAAGATAATCGGACGGGGGCAAACAAGCTAACAATAGCAAAACACAAAGTATTATGTTGCTTATTTTGTAATTTTACGATCAACTAGCCTAGATAAGGCCGTAGAGGGAAACATGTGTATTCAACGACCCATCTTTAAATAAATAGATACAGTTTCATGACCGGCTTTAGTACACCCAACGAATTTTTTTTTTTTTCATAAACGTAGTCCACAGATGTTTATTCAGCTTCGTGAAAATTTGTCGGTGTCAAAAGTCGAGTTTGCCTCGTGCTCGTGTCCAGCTGCTCCTCAAAAACAACACCGGATTGAAAAAGATGAACCGCAACGGTCAATTGTTTAATTCGGGTTAAATTGAACGGCATTTGGTAGGTTTTAATGGAACAGGCACGAGTTATAATAAATATTATGACCCCACTTCCTCTCAGCCACTCGCTTAATTGGCTAAGTAAAGAAACAACCATAAAAAATAAAACAAAGCGTTTACGTTGTTAAACGACACGGACGAGCAGCAGTGGCGTTGCGACCAGACAACGAAAAATTCGCCCATTTTTTTTTCTTTGGAACAATTAAGACTTTATGGCTAAATACCCAGGAATTAATAAGATTTTCCACAAAAAGAAAAGCCAAAATCCAAAAACCTGATCAAACTGCTCTGAATTATTCTGTTTAGTTAAACGTTTTTGAATTTGTACAAATAAAATTTAAATCTGTCTTCGTGCATTTTGAGTTCCTAATCTAAACTGATGTTGTTGCTAAAAGATCGAATATCCAAATCAATAAAATTCTAAAAACCACGACATCCAAATTTTTTCCGCGATAAATGTCTAAATCATTTTTTTGGTAGATATATTATTGTGTATATAGCTAGTCTAAAGTTGACAGAATATTTGCGTATAACCAAAAAATTATTTGTATTTGTTATTAATAACTATTTAAACAATCTAGAGAGTGCTCCAGCCCAGGTCCCGTCTTCTAATAAAATAGCAGACAAGAGCAAAATTTTTTTGTAAATAACTCCCAATGTGTTAGAATTTATGTTAGGATTGTTATAAAAAAATGATCGTTTTTTAATTCTGCATCGAATGATATAAAAATACACAGGTTTTCCATTTGAAATAACGAAAATAACAAAAAAAAACGAAAATATAAAAAGTTTGTAAATAAATTGTAAACACCCTGTAGTAATTCAAATCAATCAAACTTTCCTAATAAGTGTGTCGAACCTTATTTAACACTTACGCAGTAATAATGTCGTCAAAAAAGTACTGTTGCTATTTTTTAATGGTTTTTAAAACTAAAGATGTAAAACCGATTTTTTTTTAATTTTCATTTTTTAACAGTAATTAAAAAAATAGGAACATGTAAAAAGCTAAAAAGTATCATAATGTAAAACTAAAGATGTAAAACGGATTTTTTTTAATTTTCATTTTTTAACAGTAATTAAAAAAATAGGAACATGTGAAAAGCTAAAAAATATCATAATGAGCATAAAAAAATAATAGCATGCCATTCAAAACATTGACCATTAGGACGTCTTATTTTTTTGAGACACTTCATATAATTCAAATTATTTTCCGAAAATGCGTCCTAGAGTATAAATAACATCTACAATATATCAAAACTCTATTTTTTAAAATAACTGAGCTACAGAAGACGGGAGCTGGGCTGGACCACTCTGTATAATCGGACTTTGAAAAAAATTCTTAAGTTTTAACTTTTCGAAGTCAATCAAAAAATGTGTAAACTATCGGAGAGTAGAGAAAAAATAACTTCGAAAAATAAGCCTTTCGGGCTTTTATTTTAACAATTTTGAAAGGTTTCTGAGCACACTGTTAAAAATGTGTGCGCTATTCTGTACCGATTTTGGGCCACTTCCAGGCCCGTTTCGCCTCCAGCTTTCAACGTAAAATATCTCCGTGTCCGTCTCCCAAGAGGTAAAAGCTTCCTTTTTGTTCCAATCCATTCCCGTTTATTGTTCGTGTAGTCGCCACAATCAAAAATTTGTTAAGGTGCATTTAGTTAACTGGTGCGCTTAATGCCTCACAAAAAGGCTTTTCGAAGCGATCGCTCAAACGTCAAGGGGAAAGGTTTTAAAGCACACCAACACAAAACACAAGCCGCAATGTAATAACATTACTTTAATAGCGCAGAGATCAGATAAACAAACTTGGAGCCTATTCAAAGCTCGAATCAATCAAGCGGCTCTCTAAAACGTCTTTAGAAAGCGGCCAATCAAAGCTTTGAAAAAATTTTTGACACCCGATAACAAATGTGTGTAGAAATTTGATTTGGTTGTTTGCAGCCCGAGTGAGGTTTTAAATGGGGCAATCGCGAGCAGACGTGGACGGAATCTTGAACGGATTCTCAATTGGCTCTGAATTGCGCTGTTGACTTCACATTATCATTCCCTACATCCTGTTTCAGTTAGCCAAACAAACACGTGTACCAGACAAAATTTCCAAAATACAACCAGCGATAAATCAAAAGTGTCAGCTCAGACACTAAGTTTTGGAAAAATGCTACAAGTGTCGGGACAGCTGATGAATGGGCGAGTACACAGTTGAACTCTTAACTCTTTAATGAGATAATCGGGTCCAGTCAGCTGCCCAGCACTCGGCCATTCATCAATTAGCCTGCATTAATTGCAGCGGAAATGAATCATTTTTGATTCACCAACGGATCACTCATTCACAAATCAGGGCGAATCCGAATCCGACTCTGCGGCCTGACCTCCGCTAGAGTTCAAAACAGTGGCGTACATTTTTCCCAAAGGCTGAAGCCTTTCCTCCAACCCACTCGTATTCTCCGAAGTGTGTTCTCTGATAAATCTGCTTAAGTAATAAGCCCTAAGCATTTTCAATGGGATTTAAATCCGGAGGTGGTCAGGATAATGCCTTTTTCCTCTTCTAGCAGTCTCGCTTAAATGAGCAACGTGAAATATTTGTGTGTTCAGTTTGATCCAGTTTCTCCCAAACAGCCGCGTCCGTAGGTGTCTCAAGTGTCAGAAGCCACCAGTTCGAATCCATCTGAAAATTACGTCGTTATTTACACAGTACGAATAAATTCCCCTCTCCCGCTGCGACATTAATGGTGATTACAAACGTAAATTATGCCCAAGAATCGCCGTTTAATCGAAGAACACATCGAGTGATATATTCGCGATTTCTTTGACTTATTTAAAGGTCGGCGCTGATTGTCGTGTAGGTGTTGAAATCGGCTACGGAGCCCAGCTGAGGAATGTCTGGGTTAGATATGGGCCTATATCGTGTTTGGCGTAAATTAACACGTCTTGTGCCTGCTGGCACTCACAAGTCCCGCTGAGTATCCAATTTTGAAACCATCACATGCGTTTTACTAGCGGACAAAGTAGCCCCCTTATCAGCCGATTTTCGGGGGTTTTTCGAGAGGGCCACCCAGGAAAGAGTGACATTTCTGCATAGCGTATCGATTCAGGAATGCCGCCCCGACTCCAGGGTGGTAAAATGATACAAACGAACAACCACCAACTTTGAGACTCAATGTTTTGACACGGCGGCCATGTGTTCACTGTTAAATAATCTTCAGCGTTTGATCTTGCCGAACTACACTTACACATGCCGAAAACTAAATATTAACGAAAATTTTAATCTTAAGCCTTCGGTGAAAAGGCCAGTCTTCCGGTTTGCCTAAGTTGGACAAGTGACGGATTTTCGTAAATATTTATCTGACCGAAACACAAAAGGCGGATTTTGGGCCTAATTTGGAAAGGGCTCCTGCAAAGTGGCCGCCCGTGAAGGGAAAAGCAGATTTTTATTATACCTGTATTAGTGTTTTCTGAAGAAAACTCCATTATCATTATCATTTCTTTATCCTCATTTCCATTTATTACATCCTTTTACACTTTTATATATTCCACATTAAACTTCCTAAAGATAAAACCACAGAATAAAAATAAAATTTCAGTTAAAATGCCATTTATCCATAACTTTTAGATTTATTTATTAATATATTATTATTATTACTATTATTATTAATCCATTATTGTCCATTTTTTTGGTAAGTATAAGAAAGTATGGAAAGCTATACTCGTATATGGTGTTTTAAACCACGATAAGAACACAATTGATGGCTATGATACGACGGCCTGAAGAAGAATTGAATAAATTCGAAACGTTGTCATAAAATTGTGTTTCTACTGTTTTATATGTTTATATGGGGTTTTTGGGTTTATTTACCCTATTATAATAATGTTATTTAAATTAGAAAATAGTTATTAAAAAATTTGATTTTATCTTTGAAGGCGGTTTCAGCCTCGAGACGGAGACCAAAAGGCTGAAACGCTTGAGAGAATTTTATCGTCGTCAATACAAAATTTTATTCCATTCTCCACTATTTCGAATGCTTGAGTTATTTTGATTGACAATATTATAAACATAAAAAATTCAACAATAAAAAAATAAAAACAACAATGACTATAAACTTTATTTCTCTAGACGATACAATTTAATTTTACCATGAACTACAGAGTGAATAAAATCGTACTTATCTGATGAAATAAAATAATATTAATCCCACAAAGACCTAAACAAAGTTTAAACATTTAACAACAAAAAATGCACTTTTCCAATTACAATCCAAAATATATTCGACATTTATGGCGGCTTTATAGAAACAACGCGAATGAACCAACCAAACTGCTTCAATTTGGTCACGTGACCAGTTAATCACGCACTTAATTGCGGATTAATTTAATGACGCTTCTATAAACTTTACAAAAAGATTATCTTTTAGTATGGATAAAAGGAACTTTGAAATCTTTCAGTAGATTTCTGAAAGACAACAAATATTTCATCGTTGCAATATAATAATAAACCAACTTAATTCTTTTACTTTATTAAACAATTAAGAAGAAACATATACTCGTCTTTATACAATTTTAAAGTCGATCATTTTTCGAATTAGGTAAAAGCAATTAATTCATTACATTACATAACTAATAAGTTGTTAACCAAATAACTGGTTAGAATCTTCAAGTAATTAATGATTTATTTGGCAATATATTACCTACTTTTTAAAAATAAAAAAATCCGTTATAATTTTAATTCGAAAACGGATAGTATAAAAACTGTAGTAAATTAATACTACTTAAGTATTTCACGAAAAAATATACTTTCTGTGGTAAAATCTGGTGAGTTTTTGATTAAAAATTGTAGAGCTTAAACGGCACACATTTTGTAATAAGTAGGTAGGTGTATAAAGAGAAGCCATTTTATTATTAAATTATTTCACAGAAGTAAGTATTATTTTTATTGCAGAGTCTGGTAAATGTATAACGGATATTATTACTCTAACTGTATCATCAATAAAACTTTAATTTCCTCCGATAATAATTTTATTTCAAATATTTACGACTTCGGTAATTATTCCCTTTGCGTGATCATAAAATAAATTATTAATTATTTATCAAAACAAAATTATGTAAGAAATAAAACATTTTTTCCGACGTCGCGGAATAATTTAGTGTGTTGTTGAAACGAAATCTTGTTTAACATACGATTTACACAAATAAGAAATTTAAGCCAGCAGCGGGAGCGCATAAATTATCGAATTTCTCACTTAATAATTGTCATCAGCGTAATAATTCGTTTTCTAATGCAGAAGAGCAGAATCAAGCCCCCCGTCAAGATTTAATTGACAGATTTGGGATCAGGGCATTAACCTTTTTTGTGTTTGACTAACAGGTAGCAAGCCATAAATTAAAAAATAATGGCATTTTATGGCCCCGGTTATTATTTAACCAAAAACCGAATTTCCAATAATTGCCTGGTCTTTGCTTACAACCGTCGGACGCCGACCCACACCCATTAAAACTCAGTCATACTCGTTCAAATATATATTTAAATATCTCATATACACTATACATTTCTACAAAGGTACATCACATTCTATCTTAAAACCTACTTGAATATACAAATATGTACAAAACTGGACGTTTTTCTAATGAGATCAAAAACTCGGCCACAATCACCATCAACTCTGCCTCGAGATCACCGTCACTGGTTTAAACAGACTTTCGGGACTGCGGGGCTCCGGTGAACTGGACGTGCTCGACGGCGATTGCAGCACTTGGTGCTGGGGCACCCGGAAATTGTACAAATCGAGCGGTTGTCGGAAAAACGGCGCTGAGACCTCCGTCGAGGGGGCTAGCAGCCGCTCCATGTTGAAGCCTTGCTGGGGCACGAGTGGCGTGGGCTTCGGGAGCATGGAGGCGGCTTGCAGGTAGGGGTTGTACCGTTGGTAGGCCGCCAACATTGCCGAAGTTCCGGGGTAAAAGGGATACGGGGGCGGGAATGGCTGCAGGGGCTGGTAGAACGCGCCCAAGGCGATGGTACGCTTGAAGGCGGCGAGCCGGGACCTGGAGGCGGCGGTCGACCGCCTCCGGAGCTTTCCGGTGGTGCCGCCGATAAACACGTCTTCGGCGGAAGGGTCAAGCATCCAGTAATTGCCCTTTCCGGGGTCGTCGTAATGTCGCGGGACTTTGACGAAGCATTTGTTCAGACTTAAGTTGTGCCGGATGGAGTTTTGCCAACCTTGCTTGTTTTCACGGTAGTACGGAAAGTTGCGCATTATGTACTCGTAGATGCCGTTAAGAGTGAGTCTTTTCTCCGGACTATTCCGGATCGCCATCATGATAAGTGCGTTGTAACTGTACGGAGGTTTCTCTTTGCTTTTCTTCTCTTCGGACTCCTTTTCCGGGGAGTTCTTCGAGCAGTCGAGCGGCGGTGGCGTTCCGGTAACGTCCAAGTCACAGTCCGAGTCGCTCAGTTCCGTTTCCGGGTGGTTTTCCGGGCTCTTGGGCGCTTCCAGAGCCGTCTCAGGTAGGATGGAACTGATCGAAAACGACGATTTGAGCGGAGTTCGGGCCATCGTCGGAATAACCAAAATCGTTTCTTCCCTTTTCACCATATTTACATAACAAACACTGTGAGAGAACACGTCTTGACTCAAGCACGACAACGCTAAGACTGGCCGACTAAAACTGGTTTGGCTTGCGAGAAAGCTTTTAAGTTCTGAACCAATGGGAAGTGGCCAATCGGAGCGTTGGATATTGAAAGCTCCGCCTCGGAAAGCGAGGACAGGCCCAGGATTAGTGGGGGTTTTGTCTGATGTATTAACTTGTTTGCTGACACAAGAGGGTTGTTTTGTTTGTTTTGGAAATTTTGCTGCTAACATTTGGTAACAGTGGATGGTGGTGGTGAATGCGGGCCGAGGAGTTGGGGATTGTTTGACGGACACCACCTGGTTAGGCTTGGGAGGTTTTCGAGTTGGGGGCACAATGAGATTTTTCACAAGCGGATTAAACATTTAAGAAGTCCGGAGGAATTTCGCCGAGATGAGAGCTGGAGAAAAGGGTTCAGCTGGCAATATTTTATTCCTAGTTTCCAACACAATAACAAAAAAAGATAATAATAAAGATTTTTTTGTTTTTGTTATAAAAAATTAAAAGAATCATTTTCATTTTACTCAACCCAGCTAGAAGTTGATTCCAAAATAATGAATTAAATGCAGTGCTAATTACCTATCCAATTAAATTTTAAAATTATAATACTAAAACTGAATTTAAATAATAAATACAGTAGAAACTCTATTATCTGGATTAATTAAAAATCCGCTTTGTACCACTTTTTTTGTTTACATAAACAAGTTTGTTAACAAAATGTTTATTTTTCTTGTTTCTATTTATTAGAAAATTATCAATTTTTAGCTTGTTAATGAATAGTTCTAACTTGCTCTTCTATGATCGTACTGTCTTTCTTTATACGATAATTTGTAGTATTTGTAATATTTGTAACAATAATTGTATATAAATTTCCGTCATTTATGTTGGTTATTTTATTGATAGTAAGTGTATTATTTATTTATTTTAAGCATGATGTTCTTTGGATGCATCGTTGTATAATTTTTTTATTGAAAAATTGTTCACATACAACAAAAAACTAGTAGATACCTAATATCCATAATAATAGATAAAGCTCAAGAAGTTTTGTAGATTTTACCTAGACCTCACATTCGGATAATACTATCCAAAGTAGTAAAAACAGTATTTCGTTATGACCTACAGTAGAACCTGGTTATAACGAACATTCAAGAGGCTTCAGAATTTGCTCGTTATAACCAATCGTTCGTTGTAAGCTAAAGCTTGGAATAGATACACGAAATGAAGTATTAATCTAATTTATTAAGAAAGACTCATTTACATTGATCTATGTTCAATATTTATCCATCATTTCAAAATTTTTAATTTTGTGGGCATATTTAGAACTTTCTGATTACTTAACGTGTTATTATCTCTTAGAACGTAAAAAATCCAAGCGTTCGTTGAAAAACGAGTTCGCTACAACCGAGTTCCACTGTATTATTATTATTATTATTATTATTATTATTATTATTATTATTATTATTATTATTATTATTATTATTATTATTATTATTATTATTATTATTATTATTATTATTATTATTATTATTATTATTATTATTATTATTATTATTATTATTATTCAAAGATAAGTAACCAATTTTGATTTAAACATCATACGCCGTATCACTTGGTAAATGTAGGTAATTATTAGTACTTTTAGTTGCATCTAAAGAAATTTCAGAAATAAACGACAATTATTAATTCACCCTGTCTTATATCAGTGCTACCACCACTATAATAAAGTCGCCCGCATGGCAATTTTGGAGGACTTACCCTTCAAGCATCAAAAAATCCGATTTTGTGTTTTCCTAAACCTATTACCTAACATTTTTATCGCTGGACTAATATTTTAGGGTTGTCAAATAAAAACACTCATTTTTATATTAGGCCGTATAATGGCTTTGTGCAGAGAAAAGGGCGCAGCTGCTAAACTGGCGTTTTAATTTATAAAAAGGCCATAAAACTCAAATTGAGAAACAACTAAACTGTCGAATAAATCAGCGAACGTTAGAATTTTTTTTCGAATTTCTGTGCATGAAGGCAAATATTGTAAGGCGATCCCTGGTTTAAAATGGAGTAATAAATAAGTGGCTTCGATCTGTATCGCGTTTCAATTTGTGTATAATATTTATAGTTATTGGCTCCACGGGGACGTCTCAGCCCTTATTTGGCGACTTTGCAGGGGTTGTTTCATGTACTTGGACAGCTGTTTAGCTTCTCCGGTTCAACATCTAATTGACATCCGACTCCGGCGTGATTTTATTATCATTTTATTCGGCTTTTTACGAGCGAAACGTCGCGAAAACCGCGTAATTAGAAAAGCCAACCGCCAACAAAAGAGTCAGCCAGCCTCTAGGCGTATTGTTGAAATCAACAATTTTATTGTTTAATCTCAACAGACTGCGAATTCGGCCGTTCCCAAACCCGGCATTTAATCGTCCGGAAATGAGGGTGATTTCGTAAAAAAAGCACTCGTTCACACTTCATTTAGCCATCGAGGAGATCCAGCCGAACCCGCAGTGGGACACCAACAATGGGAAATGGGTCAGAGCGTGGTCAATTCCTCGAACGTTTGAACAATCCCTTGACCGCATGCGGTTGCTCAAACCACTGTCATAAATTTTAATAAAATCGGACGATTTTATTGAAAATACCGAGATGCTATAAAAGTGGAGAAAACTGTCATAAATGGTGGCCAACCTTCCATTTAGTTAACTTTTCGAACGGCAATAAAAACAAATCGTAAATCTCGGCCAGATTTTCGGATAGAAAGTCGGGACGGCCAATTAAATGGAAAGTAAAGGTGAAAAGCACTAATTGTTGGTAAATATTTTGCTTGGAAGATTGTCAACTGGTGAGGGAGTTGCACACAGGAGCTGACACTTTTATGTTTACTCCAAACACATCACAGGAAGTTGGGATTTAACGAGATGAGATACAGGTATTTCACTCAACCTTTCATGCCGCCGGGGCTTAAGATCTTGATTTAATTGACAGTCTGGGAACTTGAAAACAGACACACTGGGAAAAAATCGAAAACATTCGCCGCTTATGTCAAGGAATAGTTTTACTGAACGTAAACTTACGACCTCCGAAGGTCTCCGTCTAATTAAATTTCTGGTTGAAATAATCTGTTATTTTTTCTCAAATTAAGTTTGCAATACATTTGAGCAACAAAAGACAAGAAAACTGAGTAATTTAATTTGATACTAATTTACTTAATTTCACTTAAATAAAAACACTTTATTAACGAAGTCATTGCATAGAGAACAATTTTAAAAAAAGTTTCTAAAGATCCTGTGATTTTTAGAAACCAGATCCGTTTATAGAAGACCCGTGTAACATCTAAAATACAGACATTAAGTCGATTAGTCGTGACATTTTTCCAAGATAAATTGAGTTAATTAGCAAGAAACTAAGGTAAATTATAAACTAAACCAACTGCGCAGGTACAAAATTTTATTTGTTTTAACAAAATGTAGTATCGATTCAAACAGCTTTGTTAAATTACCAACGTGTAATTGATTTTTTTTTGTTGATATTAAAACATTCACCACTCCATTTCTCCCAGAAATTGGAAACTGAAACCTCAAAGTGTATAATAAAATTTCGGAAAAGCTCAAAAGACAGTTGATTAATTCCTGCCTCCATACACGTGTTTTCGTCACTCCAGCGCTCCCAACAATGTCATTGTTGTACAATCTCACTTCGTAAATTTCTCCGTCATATGATTGTGTTCCATTTAAGTCGTAATTGAAGTATAGTGCAGTATATCTATTAGAAGTGAGTAGATAATAGACCCGCATCCTAAAAGTCCAAACACGCACAATCCTCATTGTAGAAAAATTGTAAACCGCGACACCCCGTCACCTAATTAAAACTTCCAAGCGTTTATTTCCCCAACACCCCTATTTATTTTAACTGGAGCTTTGTTTCAAGCTGTTATGATGGTGGTTTCGAAAATAGATTCGTCACGAAAGTCGATTCATCAGCTGTGACGAATTCCCAAAGCAGTCAAAAATATTTGGAATGATTGAGAGGTTTTCGAGAAACATATTGAAATGTCGACTTGTCTCGAAAAATAAAGGGCGGCCTAGTTCTCCGCCCCCGACCGGTCGGTCTCTATTCAGCGCTCTTTCTGCAAAATAATCGAGCTTCAGGTACATGCCAGAGACGGAATTAATCGGTTCAATTACGACATGAGGGTCATTTGATTCATTCATAATTCGGATATTTCCATTTCAATGTTTAATTCAAGCACCCGCATGTGTGCAGCACTTCTCACGATATTTTGACTTGTGTTAGGATCGGTGTTGGGATGAATGGCTCCCAGTTTGGACCAATTTAAGAAATTCAGACGAGTAATTGTGAGATTGTTTGCGTCACAGCTGCCACGACAGGAAGCGACCGGGCTTTTGGCACGAGTTGCATCTTTGTTACGTGGTTGGCAGCTTTTGTGACTGAATCCTTTTAATTTCGGCCGAAAGCTTCGTAAAACCAACACCACGTTTTTTAAAAGTGATGTTTTAATTTTATTTTATCGTGACGGTTTCTCCAATAACCCAAATTCAAATTGTGACAAAAAATGAGTGGCATCTGCCCTATTTTCCTGGCCACATTGTTATCTCCATGGCCAACTTTATGGCACCGTCGTAAATTATCTAACTATTGAGGATCGGTTCTTCCCTGCAGAGTTACATTTTTACTTTCGTGTTATTGTCATGTATCCACTCTTTATTTGATTCAGTGCAAAAGTATGGAAGGTGTCGACTTGTCAATGTTGAGCCTAATTTACCGATTCGGGGTGACACGAGACCAGGTGGGTTATGTCCGCGTAATGAGCGGCTTATACTCTCCCCAAACGGTGTCATGTGGAACCAACAAGCTCACACAAGACGGGGTGGATGAGCTCTAATAAAGCTCGCATTCAAAAAATTGTGTAACGAGGATAATAATAGCACACTGCAAGAGGGCATTTGGCGTCTTAGTCAATCACAAAGCTGCTAAGACTAGGCGTTTTTATGTGATTTACAACATTATCAACATTTTGACGTTTGAAATCGACCCATGATTAAACATTTTACGTTTGATCAAAATTCAAAATAAGAAAAATTTTTGCATACGGTGGTTCAACGTTACTCAATTTTTCGATATTTGTAACCCAAACAAGCTTTAATCGCGGCTCTAATTTAATTTAATTTAAAAATTTTTTTTACTCCTTACTTTATCTAATAAAGAGAAAATTTCCTTGTACAAATTTTGGATGTCCGAATAAAGGATCTCCGAAAGTAAGAAGTGACACATTCTCGGGTCCGTTTTTGAGAAAATAATTTGGGTCAAAACCGCATCCCCCTGTCGTCTTTTGTTTTCGACTTATAAACAAAAGTTGACACTTTAGCGAAAAAAAAATCATATCTTCCTTATTATAAAAGATACACATTTGTAATACAGATATTATAAAAGCACTTTTTACGGAGAATTTAGTAACGTTATCATCGATTTTTTGTAATCATTCGTTTAGCTGTTAGAACATAAAGTTGTATTTTTTAAATAGAAATCATAGTTGGCTATGACATTTTTGAAAAGTTTATTGTTTTCTGATTTCTGTAATACATAATTTTTAATTTATTAAAAAAAACAAAACATTTCGCTTTTTTATAGTAGACCATGAAAAAATTTTAGATTTTTAATTCAAACTATGAAAAATGTATTACTCAAAACAAGTAGCTATTTATGATTTTATGATTTGTTAAACCCCAATTAATTCAAAAACGGCATAATAAATAATTATTAGATCAAATTTTTGTGATTATTATAAAATATTTGTTTTTAGATTTAAAATGGCAAATCATAAAAAAGTGTCATTAAATAGTTAGTGACACGTAGTTTTCAATTTTCTGCACATTTTTTAGGTAATCAAGATCGTATATTAAATTTTGTTCTATTGAAAATAAATTTAACAGCTTATTTTGATAATTTCACATTTTTTACTTTAAAAACCGTTCACAAAATTTCTAGATTATTCACACCTTTTATGTGAAATAATTTTTCCATGGCCAACTACTTTAAAACATTTTAAATATATTTTTTATCAAAAGTATATAAAAATATCAAACTGTATTTATATTGTTTTCAGTTCTGAAAAAATAAGCTTTTCGAAAATGTCATAGCCAACTATGATTCCTATTTAAAAAAATTCAACTTTATGTTATTACACTTAAACAAAAGGTTGAAAAAAATCGCTGGTAACATTACTAAATTCTCCATAAAAAAGTGCCTTTATAATGTCTGTGTTTCAATTGTGTATCTTTTATAATAAGGAAGATATGAATCTTTGAAGATTTTGCTAAAATGCCAACTTTTATTTATAAGTCGAAAACAAAACACGATAGCGAGATGCGGTTTTGACCAAAATTATTTTCTCAAAAAACGGACCCGAGAATGTGTCACTGGTTTAAATAGCTTTATATTAGAATTACAGAAATTTCTGATGGTTCCTCGGTTGTGCACATTTTGACCGGCGCTTATCTAAGCTCGCATCTTTTAATTTAATATTTTTTCCTGACATGCATGTTGAGCAACATGTGGTAGTGGTAATAACAATTTAACGACTTTGGGTTGTAAATCAGTGTAAATAAGCGAGTTTTTAAGCCGTCACGTATCAAACAATCCACGTAAAAGATGAAAATATTGTGTGAAGCATCCGTCCTTCCGTCATAATTTATTTGTTGAATTCTTCATTCCGAAATCGTTATGAATTGTTAATGGTTTTTCCCCGAACCGGACATAAGTCACTCTGATTTACAGTGGGATTTTATGTGCAATAAAACATTGTTGGTTTACGCACTATAATTACTAGTTTTTATTGATTTGAGAAACGTTAGAGCTCGTAAACCTCCATCGTACGTGCTGTCAGTTTCGCTTTTGGAGATTTTTCGTATTTTCGAGATTAAGACATCTCGTTAAAATCGCGCGTCGTCGGCAAAACACAAAGTCCGCACAACAAACACCTCCATTTATTTCGCCTTAGTGACATTTCGCATTGGCCACGGAGCTTACAAGCAAACACGTGGTGTTCCTTTGTTAATTATTACCTTTTCAGCGCATCCGAACTAAATCCAGTCGAGCACAATGACGCCAAATTGCAGACAATGTAAGCCGAAAAGTCGATTTTTGGCCACAAAGAAATGTCATTTCGGCGTCAAAATCCCGATTTTCGAACTCTGGGAGAAACCCGATTCACGTTTCGGACGGATTATCGCCACGGGAGGGCCCCTAGACCTTAATTATTTGCTATTTATTTAGATTTAGGTCGCTGTAACAATAGGGTAACAAGAACCGAAACGTGGATTGTTACGTTATCCCGACAGTGTGTTGTTTGAGCCGCGTGTCAACTGTTTTCACAACGTGCGCACTTTTTTATATCGAAAAACCGGAGGGCGGCTTAATGAAATTAATTAGGAAAAAATAATCATCATCAATGGATTTTTGTGAAAAGGAATAAAGCCGTCAGCAGTTTTCGCTTAAACACACGGCCGAGTTTTTCTTTGTTTTCGGGGTTTTCCAACTTGCTAACGTTGTTGCCAACCCTTAGCGGACAATAATTGATTCAATAAGTGGAAAAACACGCTCCTCTAACCCAGACATCACCAAACATACCGATATCGCAAACTACAATAAAAATAAATAGGAGGGTGAGCCGTGCCATTTTTAAACAAACAACGAATTTTCTTCGGGATTTAATGAAATTTGGGGCAGTTTCGAGTGACCCCCGGCTCGTTATTTTTAAACGCGTATGGCTCACGTCTCCGATATCCAATTACGGACGCGTCCAGTTGTACCAACTTTGCTAACGACGTCCTTTGTTCTCACAACACTTGTTAGCAGCTACTGCCATGCTACAAATTCAAATCACAAACGAAAAATTCACAAAAGCTAGTTATTTCTCTCATTTTTTTAAAAATTACAAAATAAAAGCATCGAACGTTTGAACAAATACATGTTTTTTCGTCTCTGTCATTATCTACACCTACATAATATATTTTACATATTATACTATAGAAATGTACACTGAAAAAAAATTATAACTTCACAATGCTTTTTAAAAAAGAAACCAACATTCAAATGCAAACTTAAGTTTATAAATAAAACTATCGATAGCCTGATGCCTAGGCACGGATAAATGAGGTTTGACTGTATTGAAACAGAAGTACCCATTCTGCTAAAAAACGCAGTATCAAGTGGTGGGTGTAATTAGTATTTTTGGTTGCATAAAAAAATTGCCAGCTTCAAGATCTTAACTTTTTCTTTGTTTTCATCACAGGGGGAAATTTTAATAAGACACCTACCAAAATTAGGTACAAAAAAATTAATTTTCGATTATTTGATAGCTAAAATTAGCCGCTAAATAAGAAAGCGATAATTAAATTAATTCAAATTAAGTTGCTAAAGATAAAATTAATCACGAAATCGCGAATAAAATTTTGATTGTAAATTTAGCTAAGCAATGTATTACTGATTATAAAACAGCAACGGTAATACCTATAGCTGTTTTTTAGTGGGTATAGGCGATTGATTGTAACCATATAAAAAAACACATTCAAAATAAAACTTTTTTATTAATTTCAGGTCAAAAACAAGACAAAACATAGTATAATAAAAAATCATAAAAACAAACAAGACAGCTTAAAACTACAATACAAAGTCTTAAAATATGAGATACATTGTGTGCTTAATTTATTGACTGGATTGCGTATTCGGCGCCGCAACATTACAGTTTGAATGAGACTTCGTACACGAATGCCCTTCACACTTAACTTTAAAAAACCTCAAAAGGGGGCTTTTCGGCGCACATTTTTTCGGCGTCGCCTCCAACTTGGCCACTTTCGGGGGCGTCGAAGTGGAGGCTGTTTCAAAATCCCGCTTAAACTTCCTCTCCGTACGCAATTTCGTCAACCAGTCTTGATCCTTTTTCTTGGGAGGCGAAAAATTCAAATGTGGGGCCACCCCATCAATCACATAATTGGGCAAATTCAAAGTCAGCGTCTTCTCATCATTATTTTCCAAATTTTGGAAAAGGCGCCTCGGCCCCAATTCGCCGTGAAACCTCTTAGTCTCGTTGGAAATTTCCTCATCGATTTTCCGTTTGTTGTTAGAACAACAGTTTTGGCACACGCCACTGGTGGAAGGACTGTCGCACTTTTTGCAAGCAAGCGACATTTTTTTACTAATCGGGATTATTTCATCAATTGGTCGCTTCAGTTCGGACTGGACCGGGATTAAAGGCAACACTTCGGCGTGGCCTTTCCCGATTATTTCCCAATTTTCCGGCAGTTCCTCCGGGCCCACTCGCCAGATCCGGTGGGACATGTCGTCGGAACATGTGACTAAAGTCGGGTCGTCTCGCTCGCACCATGCCACACACGTGACTTCCGCCACATGTCCGGTTAATCGGACCAAAGGTCGCGAATGACTTGTGTTCCAAATATACGCGTTTTCGTCGCTACTCCCACTAATCAAATAATTGCCATCGCGACTGAGACACGCCTTAATGTAAAAAGTGCTGTTCTGGTGCCCCGTGTACCTCATCACGGGCTCAGGATTACACGTGCCAACGTTGTAACTATAAATCGTATTGTCTAAACAATTGGCGTACAGCCTGACACAGTCCCTATCGATGATAAGACTGCTGAAGCCGTTCTTCGTCGTGGTGCCCCCGTACGGGATTTTGTTCTTCGGCAGCGGCTCCTGCTTATAAAAGAGATAATTCTTGCGCAAATCCCAGATTTTGATAACCCCATCACCGGCACCGCACGAAATCAACGTATTATCGTCTTGGAAGACCAACCCCGTCACTGACTTGGCGTTCGACGCCCTCGAGGGACTCAAACACGTGCACTTTTTGCGCGTTTTGACCGGAGTTCTAGTATTGTGTGAGTTAAAAATGGTCCTATCGACCTTCCCGACCAAGCTACCCCCGAGTGTCCGCGTGTCCCAAATTATGATATTGCCGTCGCGCCCCCCAGTCGCAAAGACACTCGGGTCCTCTTTGCGGAACGCAATGGTTTTAACTGAGCGCGTGTGACCGAAAAAAGAGCGAATTTCTCTCACGTCGGCCTCCGCCACATCGAAGAGCTTCGCAGTGTGGTCCCCTGACGCCGTCACGATCTTCATATTGTCGAACATCCAGCACAGGTCGAAAATAGCGTTGTTGTGCGCCCGGATCCCGTAAGACTCGTGCTTTTTACTGGTGTCTTGAATGGCCAGTTTGCCGTCTTCGTTAGCGAGAGCCAGCAAGTTTTCGTTTGATTTTTGCTGCGCGAATTTGCACGCAAAGATCGGGGTATCACAAATAACATCTTCGGAGGATAGTAACTGGGTGTATTCGTCCTCTTTGGGGCACCGGAGACGCTTAATTACTTCGTCGTAGCGTTTCCAGCGGGCTAAAAGGGCGCGCTTTTTGTGACTTGAAAGTGAAAATATTAACAAAATGTGCTACCTGAGCCGGTCTGTTGCTCGATTAGCTTCTTCACTGGCTGCATTTGCACGATTTTGGGGCAAAAAGTAACAATTTCGCTGCGATTTCACCAAGGCCTTTGAGTTGTTGATGTTTCTAGAATGTGAGGTTAAAGCGGGAAATGTCAAGGGACGCACCAACTTATGTGATTGTGGCTCTTTCTCTCGTTTGGTACGTGTTGGAAAGGGATAGCACTTGGGACGGGTAGGCGAGCTTGGGTCGGGTCAGTCGATAAAACAGATGGGACAATATTTAAAAGCCGGGCGAAATTTGAATCAAATTCAATCGTGTTTTTCTTTATCGGTTTATTTGTTAAAATAAGCATGATCACAGGTCGGTTCAACGTCAACAAAACCATTGGCTCAATCGGCAACAATTAACTAATCTATCGCTTTGGCTAATCAGTCTAACTCAACAGTTTGATTTATTGCAGCTTGCATTTAGGATTATCGTCGTATTTGCTCCGCAATTCCTTGATAATTCTCGAGTAGTGTTTGGAGTTTTCTTGCTGGAAACTCATTCGCCACGAATTTTGCACGTAAAAGGTGTGCTTCTCCTTTTTAATCCCGGGCCAGTGGACCAGGAACGCGCCATCCAAAATAATGAACTGGTATCCTATAAGGCACATCTCCAACATCTGGAAGTCAGAATTAGGCGCTAGTCCTAGTGTTGGGTCCCCACCTGAGTCATCTTGTCTTGCAAACCCTCCCAGGACAGCAGTTCGCTGTACAAGGGGTCGGTCTTGCCCCCTATGTAGATGGGTTCCCAGCGGTGGAAAGGGTACTCCCGTTTGACGGAAACAAAGGGCTGAAATTGCAAATTGAAAAACTGGCTACGCCTGGCTTTGCCCACCTTGATGGTGTCACCGCTGGCGCTTTCGAGCCAGGTCTTAATCCCCGGAAACTTCTGGCAATGGGAGCAAGTGTGTCTGTGGAAGTAAACCGCTCTCTCCTCCTTGACCATCATCATGAGTTCGTCTTTCGTCCTCGGTATGACATCATAAGCCTCCACTTCGAACACAGGCACTACGAAAACGCGGGACGGACTTTTCTTCAAATGCAACAGTTTGGCCATTTTGACGAATCTCGAAGCCAAGTCTTCGCTCGGTATGAGCTGGATGTCAGTGACCATCACAAAATCGGTCTGTGAGTACGTCCGAGCCACGTTTCGGCATATGTTGATGGGGTACATGAGCTCGTTGCTCATCCGAAACGTGGCCAATTTGGCCGAATCAGGGAGCTCGCAGGTTAATTTTTCCTGGTGGTTTTGCAAATATGGGGGCTCCTTGAGCGGGAATACGAAGTGGACAGAGACTCGCCCCATTTCGGGGGCGCAAAAACACAGCTGTGTCAACTGGCGGATTGTTAGGTCGGCGTCTGAATCCGGGACAAAGGCGGCAACGCTAACCGGGCCTTCCCAAAATCTGCAAAAAACGTTGCAAAGTTTTGACGAGACTGGGGGCTTTCACCTGATTATTTCTGCGATGTAGTTGATAAAATCCGCCGTCGAATGCGTGACGTAGGTGACTTCAGGTACTGTTTCGTCCAATTTGGCTTCAATCACATTTTGGAGAATTCGGTACGGACTTTTCGCTTTTTCCTCAAATGGCACAATTAAATCACTTTCTTCGTATAAGAGCTCCTCAGGTAGGCCATACCTGAAGTTACAGTAACTCTCATTTGGTGTTTTCGTCGACAGGTAACTCCCCGCCACTCCATGAAAGTTAATTTGGTAGTTGTAAAAGACATGGCGAAGAAGCGAACCGTTATTTAGTACAATAACAGTCAAAGTAATCAAAACTCCGACGAGTAAAGGCGGAAGCAAGATCCTTAGTCTATATCTGAGTCTATACATGGCATTTTAAGTATTATAAAAATTTTATAGGAATATTTCTATCACATTAGGCAACTGGAAGAACTAACAGACAGTCATAATTGAAATTTTCCACCCTGAAAACTTACTTGGAATTATATTTTCACATGGTGTAGGAAAAACGACACGGTGGCACACCCTAGTGGTGGAAATGCGTAAAGAAAAGTTGCAGAATGCGGGAAAATGGCCGCAGTGACGAATCAATAATCATACGGAATTTTCCCGAGACGTGATTCGTTACCCATCTGATCCAACTATCAAACAATTACAACAAAACTATCGATCACGGAATTAAGTTGAATGACTCGGGGCTTATTTCGGGAAAATTTAATTTTCCAAGTAGACGCATTAATTAGATACGGCATGTTTCCATGTCGCGAATTATTTGAATTAATGCTGCTTGTACACGCCACTGTTTCGCAACGATAAATCGCCGAAAATAAATCATCTTTTTCCATTTTGACGATTTCGCGGTTTTTTGCCCAAGCATCGGCGAAACAGAATGAAAGAGTAAACAAGTGATATAAATCAATCTATTTTTAGAGCATTCATTGAAGACTGGAAACGTACTAAGTGTCTCTACAATTGTACAAATTTGCTGAAATAATATAACAATGAGCAACCCACGCACAGTTGCGAAGTTTTGATAAAATAATGATTAAACAGCTAGGGGAGGGTGGGGCAGAAATGCCCCAAATTGTATTATTACATCCAAGAATAAGAATAACTTAGTGGCGTCTCCTACTATAAACATTATGTTAATAAAAAATGTTTTTAAAATTTACTTTAGTTTTACTTTTCACTAACAGTGTTCAAGAAAAATTTAAATTTAATCCACTTTCCTCTACTGTGTCACCAAGTCCCTTATCATCTGCAATTTATTATCGCATTACCATTATCCAATATCCCTTCGCTGATAATTGAATCGAAATAAAATTTGATTGCGCCTCCACCTCCACAGAAATCAATTCCAAGTGAGAATAACGATCAATTTCCCCCGATAAGCCTAAAATTAGCCTCATTTGCCCCGTGTTGGGGCATTTGCATTGCATAAAACCTTGCCATTGATAAAATTGGGGGTGGCATGGCGGAGGCGCGCCCGCCGCTCCTAGCCGTGGTGCGGCAAAAACAGTGTAAAGAGAAGCGTCGCGACGCCGACACGCTGTCTCGCGATGGTGCGCGTCTTTCCCGGGCCCTAGTGGCTCCAAAACATTCACAAAAAAACACAATATTGGCGAAAAAATGAGCACAATTCGGGCGTTCTATTCCCAAAAGGTTAATTTTAGATAATCGAAATGTACGAGCCGGTGGATCGATGTGTCACCACTATCCTTACTCCAAGCTATGAGAGTAAGGATTTTGAGAGGATGGACAAGCCACCGGAGAAGCCGCCGAGGAAAAATAAGCTAAATAAACAGCTGAAAGAGGAGTCGAATGAAGGTGGGTACAGGTGTGTCGGGTCGAAGATTGATGGGGAGGTTTTCGTTCGATAATATTTGTTGTCAGTTTTATGAATCAATTATTCATAGTTGATGTCCAGGAGAAAGCTGGACATGTGGGAGGGTAAGAGAGGGTTTGGCCCGAAATTTCGTGTGTGGCCTTGACTTGTTGCACTGGACAGAACAAACTGTTCCGTTTCTGAATTTTTGGACGCATAACAAAAAGAAAGTAAAAAACTTTACAAACATTTTTAATCGTGATAGTAGCGAGTTATCAATACCAGTATGGTATCTCCAACACCTAGTCATAATACAACCTGAGCTAATTACCTAATCATCCTACTGTTTTCATTTTTGGTATCATTAAGCAAGTATCATGTTAGAACATACGCAAGCGTGCTACAATTAATTTATGGTCGGCTTTCGTAACTCATGATCGCGAAATAACCCATTTTTCAGAAACCAAAAACAATAGAATGAAACCGGGTGACACTTGCGTCGACATTGACCAAATCAATCTCGAAGCCAACAACTACAAGAACAAATTCACTAACGCCTCCGTCCAAACTTCCCCCCTTATTCCATACAGACTCAGGTTTTGGCCGAAAAACTGCGATTTTAAATGTGCTCCGGAAGACAGTTGCTGCAGCAAAGTGGGACTGGTGTGCTGCTGCCGAATCATAAGTCAATGGGTGCTGTCCCAAGTGGGCCTTACCATCGTGGTGGTGCTATGGGCCTTGCTGGGCGCCTTCGCCTTTTACAAGACCGAAGGTAAGTGAACTGTTTCACTTATTTAGTTAATGACACGTGCAGAGGTAATTAAACGACTCGTGTAATTAAGGAAATTGTAAATTTATTTTACTTTTGTTTGTACAGTAATGATCATTTAATTACACTTTCGGTTTCGACAAACAAATTATTACAATTTTTAATAAATAGCTACGGAAATACAAACAAAAATCAAACCTCGTACTTTGTTACTTTACTTGTTTTTATTTTTTAAATACATTACATTGTTTGCGTAATATGAACACTTAATGGAAATTTTCCAGTAAAAAGTAAAAAAATCGTTTCAGGGCCTCGCGAACTCGCACAATCCGAAAACTTAGCCAAACTCCAACGCAATCTCTCCGCGAACTTAGCCAGCGAATTGGAGAAAACGCCACGTGAAAACTGGAAATTCACGATCGATAAATATTTGCAAAAGCACGAAACGAATCTTCTGGAGGCTGTCAGTGCCGGCTTTGGCGAAGGCGGTGGAGGAAGCATTTGGACATATCCTGGATGCATCCTGTTCGCCGTGTCTTTATTGACAACGCTCGGTATGTTTGCAATTGATTTTATTTACTCATCGATTGAGTAACAAAAAAGAAATTACAATCGATTGGTTTTTTTCGAAAGCTCAGTGTAATTGTCCGAAGGAATCACGCCAAGTTTATATTATGCAAATTTAAAATGTTTTGTTAAATTTCTTGCACGCAGCCTGACGTCAAAACGTTTATTGAACGAAACGAAAATACATGAGTCGAAAAATTGATTTCATCGCTAATTGCGTCAACAAACCCATTACGAAGACACAGGTATTTTTATTCGTTCTGATAATAATTCTCGTTAATTTTGAAAATAATGTTAAATTTATATTTGGCCGCCAAAATTGATCTAGGGGTTTTTTTTATACTCTTAGAGTCACCACCAGAGGGTGCAATATCTTTAAAAAAATCTATTTATCAAACTCTTGAACCTCAACATTAAAAGAAACGTCACAGATCAATTACCGTTTGTGTTAATTATATTATAATTTAATTTAATAATTTTACCACAGAATTTTACCAATTAATTTGTTAGATTTGTTAGTAGCTAGTAATTTAATACTTTCAATGTTGGCGTAATTTTTTATGTTTCAAATTTAAATGTCAAAAAAATGAAATGGCGTCTAATTTATTTTTTACAATTTTGTGAGTTAATTTTTTTGTCTTTGGCCTTTTTTAGGGTTCGGTGCCCCCGTGCCCCGGACGTCCCTCGGGCGCGGCTCCGCCGTGCTCTTCTCGGCCATCGGGATCCCCCTGCACTTCCTCCTCATTCTCAACATGGGCAACCTGGGGGCGGTGCGCCTCCAGCAGCTCGCATTCGGCACTTCCTCCGACGTACCTACCTCCGAGCGCCCCCGATGGCTCAAATGGTTCCCTTTCTTCGCCATTTTATTCTACTATCTCATGGGGGTTGTGCTCTTCGGCTTTGTAAGGGGCCGCGACCCCATAGACTGTTTCATGTTCCCGTTAGATTTCACCGCCGCCGGGGGCGTCGCCACAACTTACGGACACGTTAGAGTCCTTTACGCGTTGTACCTGGAATTTGCTGTCACGTTAGCGGCCCTAGTCTTGTCTCTGACCCAGGCTTCCGCAACGAGGGGCGTTGTCGACATCGGCCTCAAATTGGGGCTCTTGACGAACACTTGAGCTGTGTAGGAAGTGCCTTAGTAGTCGCGCTGCACTTTGGTTTGATATACATATCACTTCCGGGGGGCCGGAGAGTAAGGGTGCGTCAGGGCGATTGAAAAATATTAAAGTAACCGAAGGTTTTATTGAGACAAGTAAAGTGTGTAGGGGGTTGCTTAGAGGTATGTACCCCACACTTTTTTTCCATAAAAAATATGCATAAAAGACACCCCATAATTACAGTTGGTTTAAATTAAAATTTCTAATAAACAAGTCACAAAGTCAATGACTCGTGTGGGTAATTCGAATGTCTGTGATGCAACATCGCGCTGATGTAGCCTTATCAGGACTGCCTTAATGCGAATTAAACAAAACTTTAGATTCTAGTCGGTTTATTCTTTCTTTAGAATAACATTTTAATATAAAACTAGTTAACAAAACAGTTATGGCATTTTATTTCTTTTTGCTTCTTCAGTGTCGCTAACATTTTCATTATCAACATCTCTATCTACAACTTTCTTAGTGTTTTTTTGTGAGTGATTTTCTTTGGCGGTTTCGACTTTCTTACCTTGTAGCACTAACCTAAGGGCTTCTAAAAGTTCTTGTTTGTCTTTCGAGACAAAAATTTTGCTACCTATAAAAATATATTAATGTTAACAAAAAATGACAAAAATTCTATTGTATAGTCTATTTATTTAGTAACTTAACTGTTATATACAAATAAAAAAATCAAACTATACATTGTTTTAATTAGCCAAACAATGCCGATTTGATTTTTGAAAGAAGACTCGGTTTTTCTCTCTCCGCTTGAGATTTAGCTTCAGAACCTGCGAGAGGCATTTCGTCCTTGTCTTTGCCTGTCAACAAAAATTTACGTAAGTTTTGCAAAAACAAGGATCAAAAGCTAAATTTCAAGCCCCCCTAAACCCCCAGAAACTTACCATCAGTTTTTAACGTCACTCCTAAAATTTGTCCCGGAGTATCAGTTTCCAGCTCGGCATATGCCTGGGCTAGGGCTTTTTGTTTAGGAGAAAGTTGTTTTGGTACAGCTATTTTGAAAGTGACATAATGGTCACCATGACCGTAACCATCTACTTTTTTCATGCCTTTGCCGGCAAGTCTTATTCGGGTGTGTGACGACGTTCCCGGCATTACCTAACCCAAAAAAATATTATCGGGAATTACAAAAAAAAAATAATTAGGGGACAAAATCACCTGTATCATGTGGTCTTCGTACAACCCTTCTATACGGATGGTGCCCCCTAAAAGTGCCTGCGCCACGGAAATTTCGGCCTCCGTGTGTACATCAGCCCCGTCTCGTTTGAAATAGCGCGATTTTTCAATATGAAACGTTATAAACAATTCTTTTTGCCCTACCGACATTCTCACAGTTTGACCGTCTTCAATACCTGAAACCCCCAACTCGTAAAAAAAAAATTTTAACACACAAATTTCTCAAACCTGCTGGTACTGGCACCGTGATCCTTTTCCTTTGCACCGTTTGTCCCTTTCCCTCACACTCGACACACTTATGTTTGATAAACATACGACTTCCTTGGCAATACCTACAAGTGGACCGCATAATAAAGGGCCCCCGGGTCACACTTTCCATCCCAGTCCCATCACAATGTGTGCACCGTGTGGCCTTGGTGCCTGGTTCGCACCTCGAGCCGTGACACTTGGGACAGGTGTCCACAACATTGACAGTAATATCCTTATTAGTCCCCCTTGCGGCTTGCAAGAAGCTCAATTTAACCACAACCTCTTGTGCTTGTCCAAACCCAAAATTCGATTCAGCAAAATCATCAAATCCCCCGCTTTTGCCAAAACCGGCCTCTCCGAAAATTTTCCGGAAGAGTTCTTCCGGGTTAATGGTTGACTGGTATTGCCAGCTTTCGGCGAAGCCTTGGGCGCCGGGACGGGGGCCACCGCCGCTCCCCATGCCGCCCATCTGCTCGGACGTGGCGCCAAACGTGTCAAATTGCTTCCGTTTGGTTTCGTCGCCAAGTATCTCGTACGCTTCGGACACCTCTTGGAATTTTTTAGCCGCATTTGGGTCATCTTTAT
The DNA here is from genome assembly GCF_031307605.1 of Tribolium castaneum. Classification (NCBI taxonomy): domain Eukaryota; kingdom Metazoa; phylum Arthropoda; class Insecta; order Coleoptera; family Tenebrionidae; genus Tribolium; species Tribolium castaneum. The sequence goes on along the minus strand of NC_087402.1, from coordinate 4,533,376 downwards.
TGACATCGGGATGATACTTTTTCGCTAGTTTATAATAAGCCTTCTTTATTTCGGCCCCAGATGCGTTACGACTAACCCCCAGAATTTGGTAATAGTCTTTCGCCGCACGCAAAACCGGGTTTAGGTGGATTTTTCGGGATGAAATGTGTAAAACTGGAAAATGAGGTTAGGTTAGAAAAAATGCCAAGGCAGCTCAAAAAAAGGCATAATTTTGTGCAACAGTCGTTCACTTGTGTTATTAGACCCGGAAAAAGTGAAGTTCAAAGGTTCGGACTGATAAATGATGCAAATTATGAAGACATGCTGTAACTCACCGTTTTTTACCGGAGAGTTTGTGACATTGAAATTGACCGAAAATTTGTTACAGTGGAGACAATTGTGTAGAAATCTTGCTGAAATTTTGTTTACTTGAGGTGTCACGAAGATATTTAACTGTTTTGTACACAAAATGCCAATAAGACTTCTGACATTCGCCATTTTTTTAGGAAAAGGCAGAGCGTGGTGGTAACACTGTCAATCAATGAATTTCAGCAAATGCCAAGGTGTCCTGGCGCCAATTTTTTTATAGACGATTTTTTTCATTATTCAGCAAATAGCTAATGCAATCAAAAATCAAGCAAATTATCTCTAAAGTATCAAAAAACCTTAAGTATCCTTTATTTTTAACCATCACAAACATGCCTCAACGTTATGTGTTACTGTGTATGCAATCAACAATACATCTTATTTTTGAATTATTTGATAACAATTTGTTGTGTTAAAACGTCTGATTATGAATCATTTATTTTTTGTAGTAATTAATTATTAGTGTTTTGGTCGTTATTTAACTAAATTTATCCGAAAATACCGTCGAAGGGAGAGGCAAAATAAAATAAAAGGCTTTTGAAACTTCATCAATTAGTAATGAATACAATTTAATTATAATTTTTTTCTACATTAGTTATTGACTCCAGACTTTTCAGCTTTTTAAGTTGAATTTTGGTTACGTTCGGTTATTTTACTAATAATTGTGAGTTTTTTGGGAAGGGATAAAATAAAAAGTGTTTGTTGAATGTTCGTCAACTAGCTCTATTTGTCATAAATATAATTTAAGCCCAATTTTCTACAAATATACAAATCTACAACTACGCATAAATAATTTCGATTTAGGCTTTGGCCATCTTCCTGGGTTCCAATCTGACTTTAAATCCTTCGGCCCTCTTAAGAATAATATCACCTTGGAGTTGGAAATCTTTTTCTTTCAAATCCGAATAAATTCGGTAGTTTCTCAAAATCGTAGAGAGCAGTATTTTCAGTTTCAACATGGCATATTTCCGCCCTAGAAAAGCGCTTAAAAACACAAAAAAAACATTATACAAAACGTACCGACACAGCTGCGAGGTCCGGCACTAAACGGAATAAAGGAGTAGTAGTGCCTGTTGGCAGTCCTCTCCGGAAGGAAGTTATCAGGATCGAATTTATCCGGGTTAGGGTAATACTCCTCAAGGCGATGAACTTTGAAAGTACCAATAACGACAGTACAACCGGCAGGAACAGTGTAATCACCAGATGCTTCAAAACAATGATTAAAATGTTAAAATTAAGTTTGGGGAAAATACCTAATTTCAAGTCTTGGTTTAATTGCCGCGCGATAATGGGTACCGGAGGGAACATCCTCAAAGTTTCCATAAGACACCGTTCCAAGTACTTCATTTCGAGAGTGTCGGCGAAAGTTGCAGGCCGGTCAGAGTCGCCAAAGATATCGTACAGTTCTTGTACCACTTTGTCCTGGATGTCCTGGTGGACGCCCATCATCGAGAGGAAGAAGCTGCTGCCAGCGGCCGTGGTGTCGTGGCCTTCAAACATGATCGTGTCGACTTGTTCCTTAATTTCCTCATCGTTGATAACAACGCCGTTTTGCGAAGCTTCAATCATCAGATCCAAAAAGGCCATGCGTTTCTTTTCGCCGATGTCGTTATCGTCCACGTCCAGATCGTCCTTAAGGCCGGCACTTTGTCCGTACGAGAGTCCTTCAACCACGGTTTTCGATTCAGTTTTGTCGTAATTTTTCGTTTGGAGCTCAGGCGGGACCTCGGCAGTTGAGCCTCTGATGCCTTTGTCAAAGTCGGCCCTTTTACGTTTAATGACCTTGCGGGTCAAACTGTGGATGGTGTTAATCAGGGATTTCTGATATTCGGCGTATTTCGTTTGGTTGAAGATGATATCAGGCCTCAGCCAGAATTTAGTGTGTCTCAAGTGCAAAATATCGCACATTTTCATAACAGCCATGGCGTAGTCGTAGCCGCTTTGGTCTTGGGTCTTCTTGCTCACACCCATCGCCGTTTCGAGGAGCATCTCAACGGTGGCCTCAGACATGTAGTCGTGACAGTCGAATTCTTTGCCGATTTCCTTTTGCAATTTTCGAATAACGTCGCGACTGTTGGCGTTGAACAAGTCGATGAAGGACTTGAGCACGTTGAGATGGAACGTGGGGGCGATGAGTTTGCGATGGGCTTTCCACTTCTGTCCGGTGGAAATCAAAAGACCATCGCCGAGCCACGGTTTGAAAAACCTGTACTCGGACGACTTGTCAATGTGGACGTAACTGCTCAAGATCAGCTCGATGTCCGAAGGGTCGGTCAGAAAGACCAGAAGTTTGGGGCCCGCCCACATTTTCACCACCTTTTTGTACTCGAAGGACTTTTGGTACACATGGCTGAAGACCTCTAAATTTTTCGTGATTTGACTGGACCAGGATTTTTTTACTTACGGTGTGGTTTCCCGACCAGGTCTAGGGCGTTTCCGAGGATTGGTAATCCCGGGGGTCCGGGGATTTTGGCGGCGAGCTCTAGCATGTGTCTCTTTGATATTCTCCAATAAGCGTACCATAACAGCAGGGCCGGAATTAGCAAAAAGTAGAAGACATTGGAGGCGGAAAGTATCCCCGAAGGGGTACTTATGTCTGGTGTTGGTACGGTCGTAGACATCACTAAACAGACGACTGCCACCAAAATGTGCAGCGAAAGCATCTCCCAGACCCTTTTATAGTCGTCCTCCTTGACGCAAGCTATTTTTTCAACTCATAAATAAAATACAATGGACGGACTATTGTCGATACAATTTTCCGATAAATATACACAACCTTATGGTAATCGGAAAGGAAGTGCGCGTGAATATTGAAAAGGGATGATTTGTGGATTTCGGCGACCCGATTTTGGAAATTTTTCGGGGTTTCCCGCGGGTCGTTTAATTCTCATTTGTGTGAACTTGTTCGCTGAGGCTCGGAGAAATAAGCCTTGATAATGATTTTGTTACAATTGGTGTTTTTTACGGAAAATATGTGAATGTAAATCGAGGTATTGTTGGTGAATTTTGACCCACAAATTGGAAAATTTGCCGGTTTGGTGCTTTAATTGACCTCAAAATAAACGGCAATGGAATTTTTTGCTACAATTTGGATGCCGAAATGTCAGTATTGTTTTTTATTTTTACTGATTATTACTTTTTTATCTATACCCTTGAATGAATTAATATGCATTTTTTTCCGTAACTAAGACGGGAAAATTTGTAATTAATATGAAATCTCAACACATTGAATCTTTTATTGAAAATAGATACGTGTTTTTCCATCACTGTAAAATGATATAAAACATGAAAAAACCACAAAAAAATATTTCATTGCTGATGTCATGAAACACGTACGTGCTTAATGTTTACACAATTATGTGTTCTTCAGGATTGATATCGTTTCTGGAAACCCCTAATTAACTAAATACTCTTTCTGTGTTGTTTAGTTTGGATAAAACTATAAAATTTTATTTTCTGTAATTGGGTGATTTACCTGTTGAAAATAAATAATTTATTATTATTGTTATAGTAAAAATCATATTTTTATACATTTAGCTAAGTGATCATACTGAAAGAAAATAGAAAATAGTTTTGAAAATTTTTCTACGATCTTTGCAATATAAGAACAACATTTTAATACTTGTTCTAAGTATATCCGAACATTTAGATCTAGAAGGATATTTCTTCGACATCAAAGTTTTATTTGCATCAAAATTTGAATCTGAATAATTCGTAATTTTTATTAATATTTAAGCCTCAATAAATTAATTTATTATTTTTTATTGCTTTCGTCTTATTTCTACGTCACTAAACTTTAGAAATTAAAAAAAATTATTATTTGTGAGAAAATATTTTAGCTTTTTTATTCATTAGTGTTTTTTGTAATTCGATTCGTACTTTACATTTATACTGATTGAGTTCAAGCAGGAAAATTCACTTAAAACAAGAATTTCTTTGACCTTAACTGTGCCTATTATTTTAAGATAATGTAGGTATTGTAGTTTGCAAAATAAAAATAAATAAAAAATAAAAAAAATGATTCAAAAACGAAACTTTTTACATAAATCATTGGAAACTAGAGCTCTTCCTTAATCTATTTTAGGACCAAAGGGTCTATTATTTTGTAAATAAAATAAGGAACTTGTTTGTTTATGGATAAACAATTTATACTTCAAAAAATTTGACTACGTAATAATGACTTAATACTGGATATTGTATGTAAATGAATAAAAAGCACAGTTGGTAAATAAGGACTATGCAGGCAAACAACTAATCACGCAAGATATCAAGTTGTAAACATAAGTTTGTTTGTACCAAACAATACATGGATGAAGATTAGAATTTTCAAAAAATTGTTTGTTGGACAACCAGCACTACACAAAAGTTTTTGTGGTCGAATAACAAACCTAACTTAAGTTTATAAATAATCAAGAACAAAGTTCAGCTGTTGTATGGGGAAATTATTTTGTTTCAACAGCGTAATGAAAGTTTTAATGATTACAAAAAAGACAAAATAGAGAGTAAAAATATTTATTCAAAATTTAAAGAAATACAATATCCCACCGTTTCTTTCAGACCTTGACCCTTTCAATATAATCTCAAAAATGCCATTTTACAATACCGTAAAATGCACTCTGACTTACAACACAAAACGGTGACTAAATATATTACAATATATAAAACAGTCTTAAAAACGTGAGCACAGTACAAAACTTACACTTAATTTATAAATACAGCTACAAGTACGCTTAATCTAATGTTTGTCGCCCATTTTTTTGGCGGCGGCTTGACACTCCTCGCATTCCAAGTCGCCTTCAGGGTGTCCTCTCGTGCACTGTCTGATTTCCTCCAACTTGTGGCTTCCGTATTGCTTCAAACTTTCCACCGCACTCACAGCCGGCTCCACGAAGGACTTGGCCTTCTCGACAGCCGGTTCGACAAAAGTTTTGGCCTTTTCAACCGCCGGTTCAACGGCGGTTTTAGCCGTTTGAACCGCCGGTTCGATCTTCTCGTAGGCCGACTTGACAGCGGGCTCGACATAAGAGTAGGCAGCCCCCACAGCGGGGGTCACCGTGTTGCTGACGTAGTCTTTGGTGGTGGTGTACATCTGGTAAATGAGCTGATAAGAGAATTATTTAGAAGGGATGATCGAATGAAATGGGAAAAAATGAGCGGATGAGTTAATTACCTCGCCAGGGGGGAGTTTCACGGCGGGGACTTTGGTCTCCACGTAGTCCAAACCCGTGCAAAGGACCCCATCGACCTTCTTGATGGGGCCTTCAAGGCCCTGGACGATGGGTTTGCCCACCTCTACGGCCTTGTGGACCACGGTTTCGGCCGTGTTGCAAGTCCACTGGGTCACTCCGTTGTACTCTTTGACCTTTTCGTACACGTTTGTGGCCGCTTGGAGGGAGCTTTCGATCACTGGGAGTTTGGCGATTCGGTTGACGGATTCCATGCACGTGGGGGCGGTTACGCTTGTAGTTACTTGAGTATCTGCCATTGCTGGTGATTGAAAAAATTATTCTCTTGTTCAATTACAAACTACAAGTGGATTGAAACCGATTTGAACGCCTTATAAATCGTTGAACTGGTGCTTAAAGAGGGCACCAATCTGATAAAGGCGAGAAAAAGGGAGATAAGGAGTGGTTATCGGACGCAATTGTGTTTTTCTTATCCAAAGGTCAAGCAAAACAGTTAAATTTTAATCTCATAATTTTTACTAAATGGAAACTATAAAATAAACAATGGAGTGATTGTGCAATTGAAGCGGAAAAGTTCGATAAAAAAGGGCTCTAATCGAATTACTGGCTGAACTCTTCCCAGACGCATTTAATTGGTTTCAAGTGACTCTGGTCACGTACTCCCTTTATTACTCTTTGAGAACACAACAAATAACCAAAACTTACTTGATTGGACCACCGGTAGTAGAAAAATTAATCTATGTAACACAAATTAAACGCACTGTTCGACAAACTGGACAATTTTGAAGCCGGATTGTCCTCACCGCTGTATATATAGAATACCAGAGTGGGGGGTCCCCTAACTCACCTCATCTCATTCTCTATCACATGCACGAGGGGCGAAGTCCAAACACGACCATACGTTACGTTGTTCTAGAAAAACTTACGCTACCTTACGAAATTTTACTACAAAATGACTCAAGGGACAAAAGTAAGGGAACGTCCTTGCCTGACCTCGGAGTAATAATTTTGTGGTGCAGTAATTTTTTATCTCGAATGAGTCATTTCTTACTCAATTGAACTACGAACTCGTGTTTTGGGGTCAGGGGGCAAAGTTTGTACGGAAGAGGTGATGGTAATTCAGCCACGTGTTTTCCCAAAATTAAATTTTGGCGAGTAATGGACTAATGAGTCAAGGGGGAGGAAAGTAAAAGCTCGAGTTGGTTTTAATGTTTATTATCGTAAGAAATTGCTTAATTGCGAGGGCTACAAGCTACTAATTGATATCTCCGAAAACAAGAAGGTTTATTTAACGAAAATTTGAAACGCTCTTGTAAAACTATGAAAAAAAAGTATCAAGTATCACATTTGTACTTAGTCTAATTAGTCACATTTTTTGATGAAAAAAAGCAATGTGAATTAATTTAAATAAAAAGCAATAATAAATCATAATTACTTAAAAATTTCTCTAACAGCCTACATTGTACGTAGTTTTCACAGTTTTTGCCATAATAATTTAGCAATAGCCTTGTGGAAGTAATTGTTGGAACTGTGGTCGTCACGTCATCGATAACATAGACAACAGAATTCAATTGTTTTTTAGTCCAATCGAACTCAAGACTGATATGAGTCGGAATCCCGACGTTATGCAACCCTGATAAGGTCGACCTCTTCAAACGGAACTCTCGTAAATAACAATCTGAACCACTGGTGGTTTCTGCTCGGCGGCTGCTGTACCCACAGTGATATCTCTTATCACTGCTTCGATGGCGTCCTCCCATTCCTTCTGTTTGAGCTTCTTTTCCTTCCTCGAGAAGGCATTTTTGCGCGGCATCGTCACCTAAACCAAATTACTCATTTTTATCACTTTGTACCCACTTCAGACTAGACATTTTATTTTGCGTCCGCGTAGCTTGGCTCCGAAGGCCGGAAAAGTAAATTCGCTCTCAATAAATAACCGTCTTGTCACCTACCACGGTTAAAACTTTCATGAGATCCTGCTGGAAGGCCATCACGTCTAATCCCGGCGCATTGTCGGCCAGTTTCCTGAAATTTTCAGCGAGGGGTCCACGAAGTGCCTGAAGCTGTCTCCAAGATTGAGCATATTGTCGGCGCACTAACTCTATTATAGTAGACGTTAAAGCAAGGCCCACCAGAATGTACAGCGTGCAGAGAAGCATATAAGTCGGCTGTTCTGCGGAAAAAAACAGTTTTATTATGACAGTATTTTTGCTATTTGAGCGCCCAGGGGAAATACCCGAATCCTTTTTTGCCAAAGTCGTAAATCCGGAAACGAGTGATTCAGGTTTCAAATTGTTAAATAAGCAATAAGAGATTTGCGAGTGGTATTAAAACGACTTTATTAATGTAATATGGCCACTTTATGACGCAAACATGGGCAGAAATAGACGCGCTCGTAAATTAAAATCGGACCAACTTATTTTTTTAAACCTTATTCCGATATCGACTTTGGGGTCAGTGTCATTTTGCGCGACCCGTAAAATTAGGGGAAGAATACCGTCGCCAGCGCCCATAAATACACGAGACTCTATAATTACCTACCCTTAAAATTCTTAAATTTAATTATAAAGTTTTTGACTTAAGTCTCGTGGAGACCTCATAAACTAGCTCGTCCTCCCATAAATTAAACAAACAAGAAATTTATATCGATCCTGTCCGCACTCCTATACAAATAGCGAATTTTTCACTCGGCCTTGACTCGCAAATTACACCCCCTGGGACGTTTAATAAATGTTACCCCTTACTTGGCACCAAATCCCCGAACCCGATGGTCGTCATTGTAATAAAGCAGAAATAAAACCCGTCAAAAAACGTCCAGTCGTCCTCCCAGCTGACGAAAACTCCCGCACCTGCGGCGAGGTAGACGAAGAGGAAGCAAACGGCCGACAGGGCGTAGGACGATGTCCTGCGGGCGACCGTTGCATTCCTACAATCACAATTGATCGCTTTGCTTATTTTCCATTTTTCTCGACCTGAATCTTTTAGGCATCGGCGGTATGTGCTTGACTAGGGTTGATACAGTAGAGGCGAAAAGCCGGCCCCAATCTGCAATCACGGTCAATGTGAGTGGAATTCCCACAAGAGCGAATACTATGCAGAAGGCGCGGCCTTCGGTTGTTCGGGGGACGATGTCTCCGTATCCTGCAACAGGATATTTATCACAGATTCCAGATTCTAACGAGCGATAAGCTAATGCAGGGAATTTTTGCACGTGATTTAGGGCCTTTGAGCTTTTTAGTGGAACTAATTAAAAGACGAGACGTGGAAAAAGTAAGAAAAGTAAAGTAGAGCCAAGTTTATGGAACGTTGTAGTGTTTATGTGTGTGGAGAGGAAATGAGAGAAGAGGGGAAAATTGGTGGATGCGCCGGTTTCGTATGAGTAGGACAAATAAGTCAAGGGTTTGATATATTGGTGCTTGACATGACAACATCTGGAAAAAATAATTCTTAAACAACACGAGAGTCGTAAATAAAACAATTACTTATATTTGTCTATAATACATTTATTTTCCAATGTATGCAAAATACTTTCTGTCTTAGGAAATGTTTCCCTTGTACGTGAGTTTGCGAAAATAGCACTACATATAGAGAGATTTATGTTTCTCATCACTTTAAACGTTAGCAAAGTGCTACGTTTCCGTGGACAGTTTTAAATGGGCCAATTGGTTGATAAAACCACGTTAAAAAGGTTTATCAATTCTAGACTAGAGCGTGACTCATCCTGGTCTATTTTGTTAAATAAATATTTTTTGTAATCAGTGCAAGCTGACTAAGCTAAATATTCCGTAGAAAACCGAATAAATTCCTCGATTTATTTTAAAACTTTCCGAGCTAATATTCAAACAAATGTTTTCCGCCAAAATTTTTCTCTAATTGAATTCGAATTGGTTGGATAAAATCGTCGTAGGGTCGTTATTTATGGCTCATTGTGTTTCCAGTTTGCTGTTTTTCGTCTTAAACCGAACGGAAATGAATGCAAAGTGCACAATAAAAAGATACGTTTTGCTGTGGGCGAGATTAGACCGACATTACACTGATTCGGGGTGCTGTAAAAAATGGGGTGGTGTTAAGAAGAGAAATGAACGTTTAAATAGTAATGAATGACACAAATTGTATGTAATTATCGATTCGAGTTAACTCGTCTGAATTGATGGTAATTTATTTTTGAATATTTTATTTTTCCAGGTTCGTTAATTTTTTATAAATTTATTATAATATAAATAACTTGTTCCGAACTCTTCTCACTTGCAACAATGTATCTAGACTTGAACAAAGGTATTGCTGATAATACAGTTTTGTTCAGAATAATGGGCCACTGGCCGTTCGGTAACCCAAAATTATACAGGGTGTACACTCATTTCGTGTTAATAAACATGTATTTATACAATTTGACGAGTTTGATAAACATGTTGAAAAATCTGGACGACACTGAAGAAGTCACAGCCACTATTTATAATCTTTTGAGTACGGTGGCTGTTATCATTAAAGCGAACATCTTTCACTACCACTTCAATCACGTTAAAACAATCGTGACCATGTTTGAATCGGAAGCATTTCAGCCGAAAAATAAACAGCAAGAAAAAATTCTCAAAAATGGGATTTTTTGGGCTAGATTTATTTTTTACTATTTTTTCCTCACCGCTGATTTGACCCTAGTCATGTGGATTCTTTTTCCTATTATGGATGGTGAGAGACGTTTTCCTTCAAATGCCTGGTTTCCTTACGATTATCTCTCGGGCCGAAATTACACTTTGACTTACATTTGGCAAAGTATTTTTATCATTTACCACGCTTTAAGTAACGTTTGCATGGATACTTTTTTCGCAATGTTAATGGTACAAACAGGGGCCCAGTGTGACGTTCTCAACAACCAAGTGTCTCTTTTGGGGAAAGAAAGTGTCGATTCTGACACAGTTAGGGGTGAATTAGGCAAGTGTATACACCACCATAAATTAATTTTAAAGTGAGTCGATTTTTTTGTATGTTAAAAAAATAAGAAATTATTTATAGACTAGCTGAAACTATTGGTTTAGTTTTCCGCAACATTGTTTTGGTGCAATTCGCCACCAGTGTCTCAGTTTTGTGTGAAACCATGTTTTTATTATCACTGGTGAAAACTTTGAATGCAACTTTTGTCATGCTGTTATTTTACCAAGTGGCGATTTTTACGCAAATTTTTCTGTACTGTTGGTTTGGAAACGAAGTCGTTTTGAAGGTAATTAAGGCACAAATCTTCAAATTTGAATCAACTGATTCCAGAGCGCAAAATTATATTATTCGGCTTATGAAAGTCGGTGGTACGAATGTCCGCAAAGTTTTAAGAAAGATCTGCTATTTTTCATGCAAAGGACACAAAAACCGATCGTACTTTTCGTCGGGAAAATGTTTCCAATTACTGTAATAACTTTCACAAGCGTAAGTAATTGTTAGAGAAGAGTCGATGTAATTTAAAATATTGCAGATCTTGCGGTCGTCTTGGGCTTATTTTATGGCGCTGAGAAAAGTTCATGATAAGTCGTAAAATTTGGTAATTTTTAGAAGTGCATCACTGACAAATATTGACATTAGCTGCACAGTCACGAGTAATTGTTACTTTCGCAAACGCCAACAGATAAAAAAACGCTTCAAAATATTCAACGATTTATTTTTCTTTCTCTGACTTTCCTTTGGACGAAAAAACTAGTAATAAAAAAATGCAAATTTCTGTATTCTGTCGGAAACTTTGAAAATAAATTCATTGAAATATTTCTTGTTACAAAGCGGAAATTTAGCAATTGGCTAAACGTTTCTAGACGTTGGAAACATAAATATCTCGAAACAGGTAAGTGCTGTTTTTATTTGGTTACTTACGAATAAAACATAAAATTCTAGTAATTTTATTTTAAAACTTTAACATATTGATTGTCATTCATTTAAGTGCCCATAAATCAAATCCCTGATACCTATTCTCCTTTCGTAGTTCGTGGCGTGACTATTTATCATCATACAATGCTGCGCTCACTTATGTTTATCCAAGAAAAAATTTATAGCGTTCTCAATAACTATTACAAGTAAATAGAGGATATTTCAGTGCTGGCGCATCCACCAAAATGGGTTACGACCACAAAAATACAAAATTAATTGCAAAGAAAAACAGTTTTTCAGCTTTTTGCCGGAAATGTGGCAACTCGCTGAAACCATAAATTTTCCAAATAAACAAACCAATGTTTTGAATTACATTTAATTATCCGCAAACAAGAAACCCTGCTATTCCCTCTATCGATCACTAATGTGATTGAAACTTTTTGATTCCATAATGCCTGTGCTTATTAAAAGCCATTATAACAAGTCAACACGCAACTTTTCCCACTTTTGGCTTGGTACGCTTGGCGCGAAAATAAAATAAATATTCGGGCTAACACGCGTGTTACACGGTATTATTTTATTTGATAAAAACGGGGCCTTTCAAAGGATAACTCCAAGTCTCAATTTTCGTTATTTTGTCACTTGCGAGTTCGCAAATTGGCTCATGCATGATACATTTGATTATCCCTTGTTTGGGAAAAATGTGGCTCAATATACACACCGTAAAAATAAATGGATAAGAGAGTCAAGTGTGATTGGTCGGTTGCGACGTTTATGAATTTTTATTGGTCACATTTGATTAAAATTTCAGTGTAACTTTGCACGTGTTAAAATTTTACCAACCTGTTAGGCAGACTTGTGATTAATTTTAAATTTTAATTGGGCCATCCTTAGTGTACTAAATTAGTTCATATGTTCGTTACGGCCCTGGAACACTTGAGCCAGTGTAATAACAACGTGTTTATAATTCAATTAAATTAGGATTGAATTTTTCAGCAATAATCCTGTGTTCGAACATGTAGCACGTTTTCGATTTCTCATTTATAAAACGGAAGTGAAACCATAACTCTGAATTAACGAGTTTGGACCACTTTTATTTGACTACAATTCGCGAAAAATGATTGATTGTTTAATTGGCAAACAAATTAATGCGGAAATTAACTGATTACGGTCTCTCGAGTCGAGTGGTGAAACTGTTTACTTACCAATGGTCGTTAAAACGGTCGATGAAAAAAACACCGCTTTCAACGTGGTCCATTTCGCAACTTGTTCTTTGGGAAATAATGGTATTCCCTCTCTGCACGCACTTTGCAGAATTTTCTCGTAATTCTCCAATTCGCCCGATATAAAGTAATCAAAATTTTTCAAATCGGTGTTATTTACAATCTGTTGTATAAAATTCTCTCTTTTCAGCAAGAGCGTGTTGTTGAAATGATTAAGTCGTGAAATTTCAGCAGGATATTCGAAACGTCGGAAAATCTGAAAGAGAAATATTTACACAAGGAAAGTGGGCTGAATTGCTCGTTTTAAATTTAGTTAAGAATAGTTTGCGTAAATTTGTTTTATTTCTAATTGTGTGGCTGTTTATTTCCCGAGACACGAAAAGCACTAACGAAGAAACTTTTTCAACCAATAAAAACTTGATCTTCGGTCTGGTATCGCGTTTATTTGAAACTTTCGCGATTAAGTAAATTGATTCAAAAGTCGTACCAATCCCCCCGCGACTGTGTACCCCATGAGAGTTATCAAAAGCCCGATGTGTTGGAGGGCGGCTTTCAAGCGCAGTCTTTTCCACCAATTTTTAAAACGTGTTTTAAAGTCCATGGGAGAGCTTATGTAAACCGTAGTTTCCATCATTTCGTCCATGGTTGCGTACAAAAATCACAAACACGAACACATCACCCTTGAAGCTGGGCTGGAGTCAACTAGACGCGAAAGCGTCGCGACGCTTTATGATACTGAATCTTGGAAGTATACAGATGCGCTTAGCGCTCCCAAATGATGCTTTATCATTCCGGGGACGGCTTTTTCGATAATGGGGCGGCCAACGAATCAAAACAAATAACAGAATAATGATTTACCAATTTTCAAGTTTATTTTATTGCATTGCGTACAATTGATTAACTTTAAGTTAATCTGCGATATCAAGGCTATAAGCAAAAAACACGAATTTTATGTAATTTTTTTGAAAACATTTTTTTGCAAACTTTAAATTTGGCGCTGATGCGTTGCGTCTGGCGCAAGCGCACTGTTATAGGACGCAAATAAAACGATTCAAAGTTGAGTAAAGTGAGATATTAGAACACAGGGTCCATTTTTTACAATTAAAGACAAGTCCCTTGTCTTAAAATTGAGGTAAACCGGTGCAAACGTCAAATTTGTCACTGTCTCCAAGTCAGTCATTTTTTAGGTTATAATGTCTGCAGTCACCCCAAATAAAAACGAAATTGATATCCAAAGACTACCCGTAAACTCCGAAGAGCACATTTTTCATGATTGGGTGATAAAGTACAAAAAATCGCATATTCTACACTCGATTTGTACGAGTGCAGAAAAATGCAAAGACCTGTCACAAGAACCTTGTTTACTTTGCTTGTAAGTTTGGAAATGAGGTAAAGTTTGGGCTAATTTTTGTGCTTAAGATACACCCGAACTCTGGATATCCCGCATTTGCCTGAAATGGTGTTTCCAAATAATGTTTTAACTCTTACACACAGTTCAGGGGGGCAAATTGAGTTTAATGCTTTGGATGCGCTTAAAACTGTCGCCAATGGAAAACTGCCCATAAAAGTGGCTTGTTCCGAGGAGTGGAGTGAGTCAAGGTTTGAAAATTGTAGTTTATTGAGGGGGAAAAAATTGATTGGGTTTTTTCAGGCCACCTGAGCATTTGAGCCAAAAAATTAAACCGTTTGATTGGACGTTTAGCAATGATTATAAAGGGACAATCACCGGTCCTGTGCAAGTAGTGCCAACTGAGGAACGGATCAATATTGAGAAACTAAAGGAAAAGGAAAAGATTTTGTTCTATCAAGAGTTAATGCTTTATGAGGATGAGTTACACGATAATGGGATTTCTTCATGCACTATAAAAATCGTAATTTGTTGTGTTATGCAATGCTTGTTGTTTAAGTGTGTTTTTAGCGAGTAATGCCCAGTTCTTACTTCATTCTCCTCAGATTTTTTCTAAGGGTAGATAACGTTATGTTAAGAGTAAATGATACCAGGCTTTACCACGAATTTAGCACAAACTACATCCTGAGGGAATTCACAAACAAGGAATGCGCGTTTGGGGATGTCGAGTTACCACTGAATGTTTTTGGAAACCCAAATGTCTTATCCCCCCATATGCCTGTAAGGACTGCAGTTAACGAGAAATTGATTTTTGGTGAATGTAAACCACCAACAGAAGGGGCCGCAGATCAGTGTTCCATGCAAAGTACCAGCAAAAACGACTAATTTTCTGTAAATAAGTGCATTTAATAAATTATTTTTTGAAATTCAAAATTTGTGTCATAAAAAATAAAATCCCCAACCTTCTCTATTATCCTATGGTCAAGGACAAAACTAAAGTCCCTAAATTGAAGCATGTCCTTTATAAACCTCATGCCAGATTGTTAAAATTTTTCACAATTGTTGGTTTACTTATGATAATTTTTACTAATAAAGTCTGTACTAGTGATTTACGTAAGTTTACAAAATGGGCAAAGCGAAAAAAAATCGCAAAGGAGCAAAAGGCGACGACAGGTACAAATCAACAGAAAATGTCAATTTAGATGATTAAAACGTTTTTAGTGAGTCTGAGCCTGAGGTAGAAACGCAAGAATCAACCGACAAAGCAAACAACAAAAAAAGTAAAGCCTCTAAGTAAGTATTTGGAGTTTTTGTCACTCCATTGAGGTTATGTTTGTTGCGAAACACTTGGCATATTTTCAGCTGTAAAAACGTAGTTTTTGCTGCAATTTCACGTTGTTTGGGATTTTTTGGTTCAATTTGACTCATTCTATGTGTTTTCCTAATGTAGGTCAAAGCAAATCCAGAGTGATAGCGATGGTGAAGTGGCAAAAAAACCAGCCCCAAAACCGAAAAAAGAGAAGAAAGCCCAATTGTCTGACGACTCAGACGATGACCCAGTGCCAACTACAAAAGTCCAGAAATCGTTTGCACTTCTGCAGGTGGAAGATAGTGAACCTGAAGACCATCCAACTAACGACGGTGATAGTGATAGTGATGTTAAGGCTGTTAAAAAAGACACTAAAAAGAAATCAAATAAAAGCAGTGACGAAAACAGGACTAAAGAACCTAAAAAAGGGAAAAAAGCGCGAAGAAAACGCGACGATAGTGACGAAGATATTGAAAAAGTATTAGCGGAACTAGAATTAGAATATTCAGGCGTGAAGAAAGAAGATATACCTAAAACCGAGCCAGAGAAACCGCCGGAAGATAAGAAACCGAAAAAGAAGCAAAATGAGAAAGCACCGTCAGAAGAAAAGGAAGAAACTGAAGAAGTGACAAGCACCGTCAAAACAGCGGCGCAGAAGAAGAAAGAGAAAAAGGAACGTGAAAAATTGAAGAAAATTGCAAAGAAAGAAGAAGTGAAGAAACAGGATAGTGTGGAAGTCGAGGAGCAGAAACCCGATGAGACAGTCACTGAACCAGTTGAGGAAGAAGGCGAAAAGGAGAGTAAAAAGAAGAAGAAAAAGGGCGCAAAAGAAGAAAAAGAAGCAAAAGAGCCCAAAAAAGGTTCACTCCAATTTGTGTCTTTACATTTCGTTTTATTACCTAATTTCAGGTCCTGGCAAGAAAACCATTGCTGCAATGCAAGAAGCATTGAAGAAACTCAAAGAAGAGGAAGAGAAATTAAAACGCGAGGAAGAAGAAAGGATCAAAAGGGAGGAAGAAGCGGAAAAGGCCCGTCTTGAAGCATTGCGACTCGAGCAAGAACGCAAAGAAAAGAAAAAACAAAAAGAAAAGGAACGCAAAGAAAGACTGAAAGCTGAAGGCAAACTTTTAACAGCCAAACAAAAAGCTGATAGGGCAAGAGCTCAAGCACTTATTGATAGTTTGAAGGCCCAAGGGGTCGAACTGCCCGATGTTGGAGTGAAAAAACCCAGACCTGGCACTAGAATCAAGCCTTCAAAGCCTAAAAAAGAACAAAACGAAAGTGCCAAACCGGAAGAAGAAGAAGCAAAACCGGCGGAAGAAGCGGTTCCTGTTGCGGAACCGGAAGTACCGAAGGAAGAGCCTCCGAAAGAAGTGGAACCAGAGGATGATGTTAAAGACGCATGGGATGCTTCTTCAGATGACGAAGAATCGGAAGAAAACACACCGACAAATAACGTTGGAACGAAAGTAGAAGAGAAGAAGGAAGCCGAGCAGGAGGAAGAGAGTTCAGAGGAGGAATCCGAGTCGGGGAGTGAAGATTCCGAAGATGAAGATGAGGATGATGAAGAGGAGGAAGATGATGGGAAAACAGCGGCGGAGAGGGCAAGAAACCGGGCATTGGAACGAATCAAAGTAATTTTTTTGTTTTGATCGATTATGACATTTTTACATTGTTTTCTCCTTTGGACGAACAAATGTGTTTTTTTTTGTATTTTTATGCTTGGTGTTTTGTATAAATTGACTACTTGTTTGTCTGAAGGAGGATTTTGGTGTTGGGCAATATTTTTTTAATTGTTTTAATTAGGCGAGGAAAGAAGCCGCTGAGAAAGCAAAAACTTTGGATAATTTACGGGCGGCAATTGTGTGCGTTCTGGGTCATGTCGATACTGGCAAAACGAAAATTTTGGACAAACTGAGACGGACTAACGTCCAAGACGGTGAAGCTGGGGGAATCACCCAACAGATCGGTGCTACAAATGTTCCTATAGACGCAATAAAAGAGCAAATCAAAATTGTGAAAGGCGTAAGTATTTATTTTCCGTCTTGTTGTAAAAATAATCAGTGATAATTAGGCGAGCGAAATGGATTTAAAAATTCCGGGTCTCCTGATTATCGATACACCCGGTCACGAGTCCTTCAGTAATTTGCGAAGTCGTGGCTCATCGCTGTGCGATATCGCAATTCTGGTCGTTGATATAATGCACGGTTTGGAGCCCCAAACCATCGAGTCGATTAACTTACTCAAAACAAAGAAAACCCCCTTCATTGTGGCTCTCAACAAAATCGATCGTTTGTACGACTGGCAAACGATGAACCGGAAAGACGTCCGTGATATAATTAAGGCTCAAGCCTCCAACACTCAGCTCGAATTTGAACAAAGAACGAAAGAAGTAATCGTCCAGTTCGCAGAGCAGGGCTTGAACGCGGCCCTGTTTTACGAAAATCCGGACGTTAGGAGTTACGTGTCCCTAGTACCAACGAGCGCAATAACAGGCGAAGGGATGGGTAATTTACTGGCTCTTATCGTGGAATTCTGCCAAACAAAACTTCCGAAACGACTCATGTACTCCGACGAGTTGCAAGCCACAGTCCTGGAAGTGAAAGCCATCCCGGGGCTGGGCACAACCATTGATGTAATCCTAGTCAATGGTACTTTGCGCGAGGGTGACACCATGGTGTGTGCGGGCACAGATGGGGCCATAGTGACCCAGATCCGGTCTTTGCTCATGCCCCAACCCTTGCGCGAGTTGAGGGTCAAAGTGAGTTACTTTAACCGAGTCAGATGTGTTTTCACAACGAGTTGTTTGTAGAACGCTTATGTGGAATATAAAGAGGTCAAGGCGGCTCAAGGCGTGAAAATCGCCGCTAAAGAGTTGGAAAAGGCCATCGCTGGTTTGAATCTCTTTGTTGCACAAAAGTCGGACGAAGTTGAGATTTTGAGAGAGGAAGTTTCGCGCGAGTTGAAGTCCGCGCTGTCTAATATTAAATTGCAGGAAAGAGGGGTTTACGTCCAAGCGTCGACTTTGGGCTCTTTGGAGGCGCTTTTGGAGTTCTTACGAACGAGTAAGATTCCGGTAAGTTGATATTCCGGTAAGTTACAATAGAACACATCCTCGTTACACCGAGACAGGATGCAGATCATTGCAACCCTCCGTGGTACTTAAATAAAGAGGTCACGGATAGGCTGCTTCGCTGCAGATGAGATTTCGACTCATACGGGTATTTTACGTAAATGTATAATAAGCATTCTCACGTCGGCATTGCTTTTTTGACTTTTTTTTGAAGGTAGTTAAATGTTAGGTAACTGGACATAACAATTTCGTGTGAATTTCGCGAAACTTAAGTAAAAGTATCAGAAAGTATAAAAATAATGATACAATTCTATTTTTCGTTCCAGAAAAAAAAATGCAGACTTACGATAATCAAATTTTAGAGTATAAAATTGAATTACTAATTTAGTAAATAAAACTAAGAAATTAAAAAAAAACAAAATGGAATTATACATAATTTAATAACAAAACGATTAACAAGGTCGCAAGCTTAGGCATTTTCTCTAATTTTTTTGTCAAATGATTCGAGGTAATTTGGCAATGACTAAAACTAATACGTAAACTTTTTAAAGGATCGTTTAATTTATATAATTCTTGTTTTATTTTGGAGTGATTAACTGATTAAGAATAAAAAAGATAACAAATCTGTTTAAGCCTACAGAGAAACTTTTATATATGTTTTCAAATACCTATTTATGGTACAAGTGAATAAAGTTAAGTGGATAAAATATTATAGAATGTAGGAATTATTTTATTTAAAAATATATTTCTAGAATTATCGTTTTGTGGAGACATAACTTTATACAAGTAAAATAATAACTCATTAACTCACAATTTACAAAAGATATTTAATGGTTTATTACATATTTACTTAAACAGTTGTATCGATTTTTTAATATAGAAATTTCAAAATTTGATTATTAAATATGTTGTTTTTTAGTATTTTTCTACAACTTCTTATACTAAAATTAAATAATTAATTAATTAATATGTCGCTGCATTTTTTAATGTTGTTCTGTGCAAAAATAATGTCAAAAATAATAATAATAATAATAATAATAATTTATTTGTGGCAGTAAAATAATTACAATGTAATTAGTTACAACAAGAATAAAAAAATACGATAACAAAATTAAAATTTTCTACAAGTTGTTCCTACCACAATTTGGACCAAAAGGTAGCAAAGCTGATCAAGGTTTTGGCCCAGTCAATAAATGAAAAATAATAAAAAATAAAAATAAACAATGTGATTAATGAAACATAAAAATTATAATAAAAAAATATAATCTAATTCTATTTAACAAAATTACAGAGAGGAAAAATAAGAAAAACAGGAAAATCATTTTGAAAGAAACATTTTATATTTGTGTTTAAAATTGCTGATTTTAGAGTTTTTTAACGTCAAAGGAACTTCATTGTAGAATGAATAAATATTATAAGCAAAACCCCGGCGAAATATTAACGTCCTATATGGTTGTATTAAGTTTTAAGTTTATTTGTTGTATAGCTCACATTTTGTAGCTACAAAAATTATTGAGAATTTTACACAAAAAGCTTTACCTATCTGTGATTGTTTTTTGTTTTTTATTTACGTGTTTCTATCCTAATTATTAAAAAAATGGTATATGCAAAACAATCGCCCTAGAATGTAAAGGAAGACAACAAAATTATTATTATTAGAGTTAAAGGAGTGTAAGAAATTAAAATTTTCATAAAAAAAATACGACCATTATTAAAAAATCTATACCTAAAATGGTATGTATCAAAAATATAGCATTTATTTTACAAAAAACTTCTTTCTGGATTTTGCTGAAAAAAAAACAAAAATATAAATTTTGTGGGTTGCTTTTCTGGGAATTTTCAAAGTGTTTCGACCCAAACCCCTCTCTGTGCCACTGATTAGAAGAAGTTCTCAGATATATATTTTTTTCTTCTTCAAAAACATATAATAAAATGCGGCAACGAAATGAACAGAAAATGTTGCCATCGATTGAAATTTATTTCCTCGAAAGTGCGAATAAATTTTCCGCCCCTGCCCGTCCTCTAATTATATCCCTGGGCCGGAAGCAGTTAGACCTCCGTGCCGCCGTCTTGCTGGAAGCCACTTCCTGTCAATATTTCTCTCTCTAAAATTGGATGAATTAAATAATTGGCCCAGCGGCCGCGTACTCCACTATTATCACCAAACTAAAAATAAACAAGTCGAAGGTGGTGAGACCACGATGACGTCCATCTCGTGGCACCTTATATCCTTCCCGGATACTCCTCTATCGTGGGACGTTTGACAAGAGCGCGAGAAAAAAAAAAGAGATCGTTTGGTGTAAACGCGTGGGTCTTTCGTGACGTAATAGGAAAGGAAAATCTCGGAACCATCATCCCACAGCCGGCATCTCTCACGTTCCATCTGCCACGATTTGAATTTAAAATGAGCAAACGAGCGATTTTCCATTTAAGGACGTTCGATGTTCGTGTATGTGTGGTTGATATCGGCTGTCTGTTGGGTTTTTTGTGTGTGGAGGTCTCCAGATGGACGGCGGCGGAGGCCTTTAAGGCGATCGGTCGATCTTTCGCCGCCTTAGCACCGGAAGTCGGTGGGTGTCGCCCGATTCGGGGAACGACAGCCGCATTAATTATACGGCATCAGAGAGATTTCTGATTTTTCGACCCGACTGAACGACAATTTTCTAGCGTTTGCACCGTGTTTATACATTTATTTATAGCTTTTGGATTATTTACAGTGTCAACTTTGTTGATAAGGTACGATTTGTAATCTAATATCCATTAGATTCAATGACAGCTCGATTATCCTAATCACCTCTATTAACTAGCCCCCATTGTGTCGAAATTTCAGGCCGGTTATCGCATTTACCCTTAAATTGAGGACGCTTCCCATTTAGTCATTCGTCAACGATAAATTTTTAAAAGAAAAACAAACTCAATAATCTATTTCGGTGCGGTTTTATTAAACATCCGGTGATTAAAATTTCAGAAAAAACACATCTCGGGATTAATAAAGTTACGCAAAGCGTCCGGTTTCCTGTTTTTCGCAATTTTCCGATCGCAAATATTTGTCAAAATGTAATTGACGAAAAATAACACCACGGCTGGTGGTGGTGGTGTCTCATTCATGAACTGCGCAACTTTGTACTCATTGATTTGGTTCTGTCGGTCGAGGTCGCCTATGAATGAACGTGTGGGTTGAATCGGGGACGTTTTATTGAATTTTTGGACAAGAAAAATGAATTACGGACCGACAAAGTCGAGTCTGGGGGTCATTTACACAAATCATAGACCAATTAATAACAAATTTATTTTCGATCGGGATTTATCGAGTGATGTAATGACTTGTTTTTTTACCGCGTTATGTCATTTGCTACGATAAGACGCGACGTAAAATTCGAAATAAACACATAAATATGTAGGAAAAAAAAGAGCAGACACTGCTTGTGTTTTGATTCGAAAATAATTATTTCGAGTCGCGAAGGCGTGAAACCGGCCCTTTTTCCAAGTCTGAATCGTCTTATGAATATTAATGAAAGATTATTAATCGACGGAAGTCCAATGTTATTGTCGTCCTTATGTCTGGAGGGTCCTTTCGAGGAGGAGACGTGCGGGATGTGGTGGCCACGTAGTTAACGTCTTGGCACGTTCCTCGCATCCGGTAAGCGGATGCTGCCGCTATATACCGACATACAATTAAAAAAATGCGCATTTTTTAATGAAAAATTAAACAATAAAACAATGGAGACGGAATCGGCTTTGTCTCGGCCATCCTGAAACAAACTACAAGCATTCGAATAAAGAATTTGCGTTCTGGATTTTCAAATGCAATTGTTTTACAAATTACGGTTTTTTTACGTGCGGCAATCAATGTTTAACAAGAAAAAATCAATTTTACACAGCGTATTTTTAATTGAATATTAAATTTTTTGCTACTATTTGAAATGTTTTGTGTTCAATTTTGGAAAAAAACATTGAAAAAAACTATGTAGTTCTGTAACATAACATCCTGTAATGTTAATGTTGCATCTGATTAAGAATTATTAGTTTTAATATAATAGTTATTAATAATACGAGTGCGAAAACACAAGCTTAAAGTTCGAGGGCTCTTTATGCAACGAGCGTATGCGAGTTGCACACCTAGATACCCGAGAACTTGCTATGGGAAGCGTGTTTTAAAATAGTGAAAAAAAGTCAAATATTAAAAGAAGGCCTAAAATGTGACCAATAAAAAATAAAGTGAATGGGAATTAGAAATTTATTTTACTTTATATCAAATTAAAAAAAAAAGATTGTCGTGGTGAAGGCACTATTCTCGGTCTCATCTTATTTTTTTTTGTTTTGTTTTTTAGTATAGCGGGATCCGCATCGGCCCCGTGGTCAAGAAAGACGTAATGAAGGCGTCCATCATGTTGGAACACGAAAGCCAGTAAGTAGTCGCTCGAAAATCGTAATTTTTAACTACCGTATTAGCTTTTCTCACATAATCCGTCTGTTTTCAATCCTAAGCAAATAAGATAAGAATAAAATCCGTGTGTGTCTGTGCGTGTTTATTTACACGTCTCGTGAGTGACACCTTCTGCAGCCTATGTACCAAAACAATATTATTCCAGATACGCTACCATTTTGGCGTTCGACGTGCGTGTCGAGCGCGATGCTCAAGAACTCGCCGATTCGCTCGGCGTTAAAATTTTCCAAGCCGACATTATTTACCACCTCTTCGATAAATTTATGGCCTATCGTGAAGAATTGAAACAGAAAAAACGCGAAGAGTTCAAACACATTGCAGTTTTTCCTTGTAAATTGAAAATTTTGCCTCAGTTCGTGTTCAATTCACGCGATCCCATCGTTGTGGGCGTGATGGTCGAAGCCGGGATCGTCAAAGAGGGCACCCCCATATGTGTGCCGAGCAAAGAGGTGAGCCGAAAACATTGCAATAATGGGCCAAGAAATTTATTTGGGGTCAGTTTGTGGATTTAGGGGTTGTTACCAGCATTGAAGTGAACCATAAGCCCGTCGAGACTGCCCGGAAGGGGCAGGAAGTCTGCATCAAAATCGAGCCAGTGCCGGGGGAAGCCCCCAAAATGGTGGGCCGGCATTTCGAAATCACCGACATGCTCGTCAGCAAGGTAGGTGATTTCTTGTCCCTATAATATTCTAATTGGACATTTTCGTTCTTGGAAGGAAGAGAGCGTTAATTTTTTTTTGTTTATTAATTTAGATATTTTATTTAAAAAAACATGTGTTAAAACACACTTTTTCATTAAAAAAGAGTTTACGGTCAACGAAAAAATGTTGTATTAAACTCGCTGTCGCTCGTTCGTGCTTTAAACAATTAATCGCCTTAGTAAGTAACTATTCTGTGGCGTTTTTCGTTTCGTAAGTTGGCGGTGTTTCGGCGTGTGTTGGTTGTGTGACCTAAATTTTCGCAAGTTTTCGTCGTCGCTCGCCCGCCCATTGATCAGCCCCCATTGCAGTGAGCTGGGGGCCATTCACCCGCCGTCGGATCAATAATGCACCGCGACGCTCCTGCTGGCCCACCGACCTCTTTATCTCAATGAAACGACCCTTGCTTCTATTGGTCGAATCACGTTCCATTGTTTGTGGGAAATGTTCTTTTGTTTATATGCCGGTCGTGACCATTCGATCATGGGTTATAAATTCAGATATACTTGAGAGTATCGTATAGGTAGAAAAAAAAGGCCATTCGTTTGTTAGAAGTATAAAATATGTCGGCTGTGACCGCCTGCGTCGCAAAGTTTTCCGTGTAATTGAGTGAAATTTAAAATTGTTGACTTTGAATGATGTATGGACGCATATGCGACACTCCCTCTGGATTTAATTATTTTAGTGGAATTTCAGCTAATGGAGGATTAATTGATCTGTGCCGACAGATACACGTGTCGGGTGGGTCGAGGGTTAAACACGTGTCGAGCTTCGGGAGTAATAAAAAATATGTTATGCGGCAGCGACATGGCTTCAAATATTCGGGGGCAAAATCATTTGAGACTTTTCTCGTTTTTTTTTCTTGAAAAATAATAATACACGGATGTGGGGCCGTCCCAACTGGGTCAAAATCCACGCAAATTATGTTAATTCGTTCGATCGAGCGCGTGTTAGAAAAGCGTATTCACGAATTTTCGTCGGGCAAACGACCTAAAATTGTGTTATCAGTGCGAGAAGGCAGTTTATCATCGTATTCCCCGGAACGTATCTGTCTCGGAGCGGAACCGGACGTTGCTAGGGCCGGATGTAGGCCAGATGCGTCGTCGTTATTGACGACCCCGTTTCAATATCCGGAGAAGTAGGTATTTTCGAAATACGGCGGGCGGCGGCAGCGATTATAAAATCGCAAATATAAATCACAAGGAACGGAAACGTCGTTCGGGTAAGTAATATGTACGTCGATACGACCCTGGAGGCTATAATAATTAATTTTGCCGGACGTTAACTTGCCATCTTTGGATTTTACGGCGACCGGATATTAAGAGTTTTTATGGCGGTCTGCCGGACGAAGGTGCGATTATTTTTTTATTATTAGAAAAAATGGCAATTGCTTGCACGGGAAATAGGTGTGTGAAGCTATTTCGCACGTGTTGCTTATGAACATTTTTCGAGCAGGAGCAGGAATTCTGCTGTCTGTTACTCCATCCAACTAATTTTCACGTTTTTTCAAGCCTTTGGACGAACTTTATGCTTCTAAGGTGCTAAATTCTTTGAAATCGCTTCAGTTTTTATTGTAAAAATTTTGAGAAAATCGCATTTGAAATTTGACTTCTATTCATTGTTTTCATGCAGAATTTGGAAAGAAACTCATTTGTTTCTACCGATTTAAACGCCATGTTAACGAAAATTGTATCTGCTTTCAGAGGAAAATCATAGAAAACCAAATCTAATGAAATTTAAATTAGAAATCAATTTTAATAAATAAAAAAGTTTTTTTAACTTATCATGAAATATTGTGGTTTGCTAACTGATTATACAGGGTGAGTCTATTAAATGTATATTTTTACTATATGTATTTCAAAAACTGTAATAACAGCGTTTGTTATTAAAAGCTAGTTTATATTTTTCACAATGAAACATATTTTGTATCTTTTTAAAGGGTTATTAAAATTAAACCCACTTTAAAATCGCAAAAATAGCGGTGTTATTGATTATTGCTACAGCTACAACGGCCCTTAAATTTTAACAGTTTTATTATTATTACAGAATAAGTGCTTACACCTGTAAATTTTTTCAGAATTTTTATGTAATTGAAAATTATTATCTACGGTAAGTATCTAATCAATGGTTACGTCAGATAAAATTTTGTAAAATAGAACTTAATTTACTATGCATAAAAGTGAAGTCACCCTTTGGACTGTTTTCTGAAAAAAATGCTCAAAAACAGCTAAAAAAGGCACTTTCATGACTTAAACTCCGATTTTCTGAAAATTCCAACAATGAAATGTCTGAGGATGATTTCATAATAACATCGAAACGTTTTGTTGCCATAAAATTGTATTTATGTCCAAAAATACCAAAGAACTTTTTATTTAAAATAGACGATAGAACGAAATAAATACGTACGATCCACATTTTGTGCGTATAAGGGTGGATTGGCTTCACATCACTTTTCTATCCGAATGAATTTCGATTTTGGATAGTTTTTCGTATTTTCCAATGATATTAAAAAAAATTGGTTTACTTAAGTCACTCTAGCTTAACCGACAGATTCGAATTCTTTTGAAAATACATGTAAAATGCCGAATTACTATTGAAATTCGTGTTTTCTGCATTTCCCTGAGGAGTAAGAAAAGACGTATTTGGACCGCTTCGAGACTAAAATCGTAAAACTGATTGGCGGTTTGTTAGTGTTTCCATTTGTTTTATTTTCAGATATCACGACAAAGTATCGACGCCTGCAAGGACTATTTCCGCGACGACTTGGTGAAAACCGATTGGCAATTGATGGTGGAACTGAAGAAACTCTTCCAAATTTTGTAACAATCAGAGATTTGCTTTTGTCAATTCTGCTTCTTACAGGCTTGGTTTAACTGCACTGCTGTGTTTTTTTGGAAAACATGGAATATTTTTAACCCGTCGTTGTGTTTTATTCAAAAATGATACTTTAGTTACGATTCGTTGTGGGTTTTTTTCTTTATATGCATATAAATTGGTTGAAATGAATGTATATTTATGATATAATAAATGAGATACGAGAAATGTGTTTGATTTTTTTGCGTGAAAGATCGATCGAGTGAAATTTAATTCGAGTGTTTACGTTCGTAGCAATTAAAGCGCCTCATTCATCCGCCCATAAAAGATTGTTTACAAAAACAATTTAACACTTAAACACATAAAAACAAATACTCCATAAAACCAACGTGTTAAAACCGCAAGGTCGCGTTACAATAAAACTCATCAGAGAAACAATAACAAGCAGTCTCGTTAAAAATAGCATAATAGTATGGGCCATAAAACTAAAATTAATTAGTTCTGTAATAGAACATTCTGCTGACATTGGCTCCTTGCAAAATCCTCAATGAACGGCTTTGCTGCGCGCAAGCGTCGATCCTCGATCAATGGACTAATTCACGTCTTGTATGAATGATTACACTTCCGGTCGTGTTAGACACAATTTTAACAATTAAAATAACACAGACGTTGCCAAAGACCTTGCGATTACGCATCGTCCAGGTGTCGCAAAACACGTGTGCCACCGATATTTTAACTTTCAATTGTGCAAATGCATATCAAGATAGGCTTGCAATGAGCCGTTACGTATGCCCATTTCGCAACGATGCGGCGATGATTTTTACACCGTTTCCTCGAAACGAGTTTCAATTAAAGCAAGGATTTTAAACAATCACAAGAATAAATTACTGATTAGATATACAAAACAACTTGATCTCTCGGTAGCTGAATAATTAACATAGTTGCCATCACTGAACTATTTCACAACGCATTATCGAGACAAAAAACTGAAAAAATTGTTGCATAATAGCAACAAACATAATCGCGATGTAAAGTTCATTCCGAGTCTAAACAAACACGGTCGCCGTTCATTCATTTTTTACCGCATGATAACCAGAAAACAGGGTAAGTTAATTATCAGCAGGGAGGTAATGACGCATTTTCCGGCCTTCGTGCCTAAATCAAGACCATTCCGTTTCTTTTTTAAATACATATTTACCAATCATATATCACGAGAAAAATTACGTCTCGTGTTGTACTAACCTAATAAAACCCCCATTAATTAAAACAATGTTTCGGTAAAGTTAATATTTTTTGACTTAATTCATTCGTAAACAGGTCGTGTTGACAATAAGACTCATGCTTTTTTACTGAAACTGTAATAAAATGTGAATTAACGTCCATGTCCATGTCCATGTCATTGCAAAATCTCTTCGTGTTGAAAATTAAACTGGCAATTGTGGGGTTATGCCCGGATTGACATTTAGAATAAATAATTACTCGGAGTGAAATGTTGTTATTTCAACACCGCGTGTCTGTGCGTAGTGTTATTATTTATTGCCGTTTTATTAAATACAAAGTGGAGGCGCCATCTAGGAAGGCAAATATTGTAGTTGTGGGTAGCGAAGCACCTTAATAAAATATTTAAATAGTTGCAGCGGATTTCTGAGATTGAAATCAGGAACTTTAAGTATATATCAGTAAGGGCACCACTCGCTTCGTTCGTTCGTAGCTTAAAACTGTGTCAGAGTAAAATAATGAGATTTGAAGCGCAGTTGGTCGCACATGTCGCCCGATAAATAATTTATAAAGCTTGACCGAATATAAAAATAAAGCAGTCATTCATGTAATTGTCGGCATTAAATAACAAATCCATATAAACCGTCTCCATGAATGGTCGGTCGCGTCACACGACCATTGAATTGCAAATGGTAACATTCCGACTCTTCTCCATAATCGCTCCACGACCAAATTCGACCAAGGTGCATCCGGTGCGAATATAAATACACATTGTTGCCAACAGCTTATCTACGTACCAAGACAGAAATTGGCAATTTACGCAGCAGGTGACGACGTCCCGCAAACTCCTCGCTTTAATTAAATTAACTCACAATATTCTGATTAATGCGCCCACGCGTTCGCTGTTTTTTTACTCTCTCGCTATTCACCCGAATTATCGAACGGTGGGCGGTTTCGCAGCGGGAGCGTGGGCGAAAGGGGGTGGCCTAGACCTACGCTTTCACGGTCGTTGCCATGGCGAACATTTCCACCCATCCACTCGGGATGGATGGAAAAACCAAGCCCGGCCCTGGACACCCACGAGGGCATCCTGCCTGTACAGCATTGCAGTTACCGGAGGACCACATGCCCAATTGTTACATCTAACCCAAGACCTCAACTTTTACACAAGGGCGGTAAGTCATTTCTCTATTGCACTTTTCGCTCCACAATAATTGGCGCAGTCGGTAGGATTTACACATTTTTTAACGAAAGAATAAATAGAGAGCGCCTTTTCCCGGCTGATTTGATGGATATGTGGTGGTGTTTACGACGTGATGGAGTGTTGAGAGTAGAAAGTCGTCGATAAAAAACCTTATCTCGGAGCACATAAGAGTACTTTTCATAAGAAGATAGGTTATATCCGGTGGATGTCGAAACTATAATTAAGTGATAAGCTTTGAGAAACAATGCGCCAGGCTATGAATGACGCTTTCATAAGCGTATAGTTAGGCCGGGATGAGTGAAATATGATTATATGGCTTGTTTATTTTGTTGTACAGATATTAACACCACCCATGCCCATAAACAACAAATAAACCCATCATAAAACATCGCGACTCGTTTCACAAGACGAGTCGGAGTGTTGACATTTGAATTTGGGCGCGCGCCTTTTGACAGCCGCCGTCAAGGGCGGGAGATTTAAAATTAGGTTGGGATTAATTGACTGTCTGTTAAAGTTGTTTACTGTGGAGTAACCTACGCGTTTTTAAATTTTTATGGCCCAGACTTCCGTTGACGGTGTTGTGGGGGCGGACGTTTTAATATGTTTTTAAATTGATTCTTTATGTTGAGTGTGTGCCAAATATCGCAACGGAATTAAATGATTATGTAAAAGTAGGCAAATGAAGGAGCTAATTAGTGCAGGCAGTCGAGTGTTCAGGTGAATGAATGAGAAGCCCTTCTCAAAATACGACCCTACTTCCTTCCGTTCATTGACAACAAATAGACTCGGATCTAATTGGTCGGTTCCGATGTAATAACTTATGAATGAACGAGCAGCGTTTCAGAAAGGCGATACGAAAAATAAACAAATTCATACTTGAAAACCTTATATGCAAATGCGAAATAAAATCTCTCGTCATTGAATTTTAATGCAAAATGGTTTTATGGTCTGGAAGTGTATAATTATAGGAGAATTTACGTTTGAAGTTTTTTATTTTGCTATTGGACTGGTTCTGGAATTGGGTTGTATTTCATTCTATCCGTAATTTATGGGACGGTATATTTGTTACTGCAAATTGCGAAAACTCGGCTTGCTCATTATGGGACTCGACCTGTTTGGCTCATTTTGCCAACACCTGGGTTGCACCAAGAACAATGAGATTTTTTACTCGGGACACGTTTAGATAAGTGGAACATCTCCGCGCAGAGCGAAAAATATTTCACTGAACCTGTTTACGTATCCGTTTTAATAGGTTTACATTTAATGCAAACGCGGCTATTTATATAAAATGTAATATTCAATTTGGAGCATCCGGTATACTGTAACGACTATCTAAGATCGAAAAACCTATCTATTAACGTAAAATACTGACGATATTAAAACATTATCGGGAAAACATCCTGTACATAACATGCCAGATTCATTGATATTATCGCAGATTAATTCCGAATTGGAGAACTGGATTATTCACTGCGTCTGTTGAATAATTATTAATTAATGAAAAAAGGGACGTAATTTGTAATCTGTATTCTAAACTCAATGTAAGTCGACTTTTAGAATCAGATTTCGTTTCATGCACAAAGAGAGAAAGTAGATTTCATCTAAACACAAGTGTTTTGTGTTTTTTTTTTCTATATTGAGCTTTGAAAGTCAGCTTTTTCGTCACTGATACGAAAATAAGCCAAGAAAGTGGACTAGAAGTTGGCTTAAAAAAGCTTAAAAAAAGGGGGTGTTTCGTCATGAGCTCTTTAATTTTTATAACATAGAATCTATTGAAGTGAGCGAAGAAAGTACATTTTTGCACAATACAGAGTGTTTACATGTTTTCAAAAATTTTGCCTCAATTTTTTGATAAGGAAAGCACCTGTTTGGCCTGGCCTGCTTATTATCCCGACGTAAACCCCATTGAACTTTCATGTGATATGCTTTTTAGAGTCCTTAGAACTTGAAGGAACTGTCTTAGCAAATAAATATTGCTGCCAGTGAGGAATAATTTTTTTTTGGTTTTATTCCGTTTTCCTTCCCGGTCACTACTAATGGTTGTTAGGTCAGGTGACAGGCTGTAGATGCGACCTAAAAGACTCTGACTCTTGGGTGATGGCATTACCACCATGCGCATATTAATTTTTTTATGGTTTAAAATTGCTTAGATAAAAAAAAATAAACTGTACTTACTTTACTTACGAATAATCATCTTAAACGCCCAGCTATCTACTAGTATTTAATTTTTGACATAAATTAATCTAATATCTAAGAAATGGAGTGATGTAAATTGGTTTTATTCTGTTTCAAGGTAAATTAGGCGTCTGTTTAACATACCAGGTAATAGTGCTCATGAAATAATAAATAATAAGTAATAATGATATGAAAACGCGGTAAAAAGCAACCAGAAAGTAAGTTATATTTAATATATATTTTCATACATGCTTAAAATTTATCGTTATTTAGACCACGCTTTTTTTAATTCTAAAGTCAATTTTCAGTGATTGATAACTGTTTCATCATACTTTGAGGAGTATGTTTAAGTTCCAATTTTATGTGGGATATATGGCCCATCATTTTCCCAAATACCACTCTTTATTTAACAAGTGGAGAAGGAAGCCCATAGGATTTTAAAAGCAAAAATGAAAAGTGAATAAAACGAAAAAACAAATAAACGATATAAAACAAATAAAACGAAAATTAAGACAGTTTATTAAAAAAAAAGATGGATAATTTATACTCAGAAAAATCTTTATTCAATTTGGAGACACAAAATTCTAGTACATGATGGTAAATGTGGACTGTGCGAGCTGTGGAAAAGAATATAATCAAACAACAAAAAGAAACGATAGAACTGAGTATTTCAACTGTATAAGAGGTGTTCTATGAGTTTGAAATTTCTGAGCTTGTGTGACGAATGTGGAAAGGTTTTATCGAAAAAAAGTAATAGCGACTTAAAACAGTTTAAATATCTTTGGGCCAGCACCTGACTTTTTGTTATTTTTTAACGAAAAGATTTCAGTAATCTTTTCACTTGTACTCAGTAGAACTCTAGTTATGTAGGTATTTGTTCTCAATAAAAAATATCGCCACTCCACCTTTTTTTTCTCCCTGAATCCCTATCTTTTACGAGTATAGTGGTAATTGATGGTGGAATTATGTAGGTTTGTGACCAATTACGACGCACACAATTCAATGAGTTCAATCCTATATCCAAATTCCGTCTCGAACAAAAGTTTATCGTTATCACGATTAGATACTATGGTATCAATCACCTTGCGCAATTAAAATTTACCGTATTTTTATCAAAAACAAAAAATTATCGGAGCAACGTGACACGTTTTTCCCACCAATCATGTCTCGCCTTCATTCCCTCAATGAACAATTCATTGAAGAAACGAAAAACTGTAATTGAATGGAAGAGCGTATGACAGGTTCCGGTGCAGATGGTTGGGTACTTCCGGTCTCTTATGTCCCAGATGTGCTATTCATTGGTGGCTTTAGGCTTTTGATCACACCGAGTTATTAATTAATGGTTACTTGTGGTGAGAGTTACCAGCAATTTTCCTATTGTTAATTAAATTCAATTCAATTAAAAAACCAACCAATCACAACTCGTTGTCATTTTCTCAATGGGCAATTCATTGAGGAATGGAAAATTGGAAATGAATGGAGGAGCGTGACAGGTTCCGGTGCAGATGTTGGTACTTCCGGTCTGGTGACCACTAGCTTTGTCGTAGGTTTTGGGTACCACTGTAAGATTATGTGAGGTTTTGGCCGTTTCCTCCTGGAAGTGGGTGCGCCGGCGGCCCGTGGGGTGGGTTCCGGTGGCGATGTTGTCCAACTTCCGTTCGAGTAGGTCGCGTTGAAGTGTGCAGATGCGAATTCTCACTCATTCATCGTTTTGTCAGTCGTTCTAATTCCGTATATGTATGCGTCGAGGTTGTTTCTGTGGATGAATGAATGGCGCGTTGTCGGAGCGAGCGGGAGGGGGGCCAAGGCGAGGCCTGGGCCTGCGCTGTGGGCGCCCCGAGTCCGCTTCTCGCAGAGTGCCCAAGGTGTCGATCGACAGAACAAGTCCGCGTGGAATCGCCGATTTCCAGTGAAGTGTGTCCAGGTTTTGCAGTGCTAAGGGCTAGTGAGGGTGTCGAGTGCGGCGAGTGCCGAGCACACAACATGGCCGCCGCTTAGGTGCCGCCTCCAGTGCAGTGAGTGCCACCCCCGTGCAGTGTGCTCTGTTTGCCCCAGGTGCCGACGCCCCAGCGGACACGCCGGGATCACTACCGCAGATTCATCAGAGGTAAGTGGCCCTTATTTATATTTATCTGCGTGTTGGCACCACTCGGGTAAACAACTCATTTCTCCCATCGCCAGGATGCATCACTCCAATTCGCCGCTCATTTCAATGACCCACCGCGGAAACGTACAACCAAATACTATACTGCATTCATATACACTGAAATAACAACATTTCAACCTCAACACCACTGGTTCAAACCAGTTCGGGAACGAACCCACCACCAACTCCAACACACCACCCACTTTTACACACTTCCAGCATTCCAGAATCCTCCAAAAACACCCAAGCTTCCCCGCAGAACGAGGTTTTTTGACCATTTTTGGCCCTGCTTCATTCATTTCTATTCCTTCAATTGAAAACACCCCAAAATATACCAAAACTGGGCACCAGGATGCCCAAAATCAGCTCAAAACGTGGTTTTTGACTCTTTCGAGTTTTATCTCCCAAAGTTTACTTACTAACAGTATTCAAAATAAAGGGGGATTCATAATCTGTAAACTTCAGGCTGTGATAAGTTTCTGGAACAGTCAACAAAAAAGTGAAAGGCGCCTTTTGTGGTTTTGTGCATTTTCTGATTTTACTTACATCTGAAACTTTGTTCTGAATAAAACTTTCTAGTCATAATGCGACTTTCAGTCTTTTAGTCATAGTGAAATATTTACAAGTATTTATTTTTGGTTCTGGTTTGTAAATTTTGTGATTTCCTTATGATTTTGGAGTTTTTTTTATCTGACTAAAAGTTTGGGCATGATTTATCTCGGCTTGTTGGTTTAGAAGGAGACAATTGGCGTCTAAATTCGCGTCTGTTTGACCTTTGGATCTGTGTAAACTTAAAATAAATATTTTCGCGCCACAGGTAGCGAGTTTTTCTCGGAAGTGCGGTGTAAAAAGCCTCGTTCAAAGATCGGGCGTTCAAGGGTGGAATGAATCTCGGTCATTGTGGGTTGCAGACGCTTGAATTCTCGCGATCCGATTCGTTTCTAATAAGTCTTTATTTGCAATAAACGTTTATTGTTGGTAAAGAAAGAAAAGTTTTAATAAGCTTCTGCAATTTACGAGTCACGTCTGAACTTATTTCACCTTCGTTTCGATCAAGCAAATAATCCGAAGGTGAGCTTAGACGAGTCGAAAGATGTCTGTTTATCCAACTTGCGGTTTTTTTAACACGACGACTAAACCATATGGTGAACATATTTGGGATTAATTGTAACGAGATCGTTACGTATCTCCAGATGAAATTCGTTTTAAAGAGGTCATCCACTGTTCGATCGGGTCGGGGGCGATTTCCGTACCGTCAAGCACAGAGTTAGCACGGGAAATAATTTATTTTTGCGCATGATACGTAATTAAGTTGTAAGTGAGTGCATGATTTCATAATTTAGCGAGAAGTGTTTAAACATGAAGATTTATAATGCGGATTTGTTTCGTGGGTATTTTTTCGAATTTATGAATGAAAAACTCTCAAGGTCTGATAATGGAATGAATTACAATGGAATTAAATGAAACGAAAATCGTTGCGAAATTGAGTCGATTGTGTCACGGAACGGAAGTTGCGTCAGATCGAATTTCGAAAAATAAGGTGCGATGTGATTAATCGTATCGCATTTACGGGACTCTGTAATCACTTTATAATTATCGAGGAACTCCGGCGAGTTTTCCTCCGCGCTCGAGGCCCACCTTCGAGGTTTTCACTTTTGGTGATTTTTCTCCAGTCTTGATTTTCATTGAGTCTTGGCCGAGGTTCGTTCACCCGAGCCCGCAGCAAAAACTCAATATTAAATAGTCTGTTTCCGTTCACTGGGGGAACTTTTTCTCAAAGATATGTTTTCCTATCGTTATTTTTAGATTCCTTCGTCGTCGCTGATGGAACACAAACAAGTTTTATTATCTTTTATACCATCTTTGACACATATCGCTATCCCGAATAATTTTATTGGACAGGGAAACCCGATACGGATTTATGAGACGGTAATGTGAACGCGACATTTTTGCGCACACGTGCCGAAAAGTGGCGCACTTTGGCCAGAGGCGAGCTCGCAATTGACTTCTATTAAAAAGCGGTCGGGTTATTAAGCTGAATTCGTTATTAAAAACGACCATGGCGAGGAAACGCTCGCTGTTGTACAGCAAACGAAAATACTTTTTGTGGGTTAGTAAAGGGCTAGAGCTTAGCACTGCTGTGTTAAGCATCGGCTCGCATTCGACACGAATTTTTGTAAAGATAGTTCAAATGTTATCGGTCGCATGAACTGGTGTAAACATTTATGATATTTTTTCCGAAAAGCGATTTCATATCCCTTCGTATCAACACACACAGCGAGTGTGTAACGGCAACGGCGGACATCCTACTTACTTGTAATAGACTGTTTCCCGGGAATTATATCTGCCATCTCGTGTAAGTATCCATGCACGTACACATCGAATCGTTAAATTACTACGTTTACAATAAACGGCGAAAAATTCGGCCCGCTTTGCTAATCCGGTAAGCGCCGAGCGTTGCCGGTTTCCGGTCATTCAGGGATGTAGATGGAAACATCTTCCTGCCTTCTAGGCTAACTATAAGGCCACATCCGGAATCGACATCCTTAGAGGCTTTCCGGTGGCCTTTTACGCGCACCGACGCTCCAACCATTTGCATAACACATTTACAGGAAACGAAACGTTTCCCTTTACAATAAACGACGAATTTAATTCCACGGAAAAAACAAATAAATTATTTCACACCAAATCTGGTGGCCTCCCTGCCACCCGGAAAATTGCCTCTTCAAACAACACCACACTCTGTCACTGGCAAATCCATTGATAAAAATTTAAAGTCAAAACTGAAGGACACCACCAATTGGTGATAAAACATGTCATTGCATTATTTATGGCGCCAAGATGATAATGACAAAACTGATTAAAAAACTTGGTGATTGATGGTGGAATTTGCGTATTTTTTATTACATAATACACAAAAGTTTGAACCGTTCCCGGGTGCAAGCGTTCAAAATTGTTGCCTGCCTAATATGTCCAAAAAGCGCCTTTCTATCTCTCGTCTAGCTGTTTCTGGAGTCGTTTTCTCCTCTTTGTACATATACGGCGTAAAACCAAGCCCACGAGCCCTAATCAATCAAAATAATTTCCAGCGTTCGCGCTAACATTAAATATACGGTACCGCCAATTAATTTTAATCATTTGTTGCAACACCTTTGTTGCAAAATTGCAATTATTTATTTACAGGATGTCGATTGAACTTGGACGTAAACTATTAGTTTAATTTATTGTGGTGTGATAATGCAATTAAGGAATATTTATTTTGCTTGAGTCCGGATTTATTGAGTGCTAACGCAGTTTCGACGGTGCTCCAGGTGTGGCGGTTTTTACTATTATTTATGTTCAATATTTGTGACGTCAGTTTAATTAAAACTTATTAATTAGAGTGTTAATGAAACAGGACTTGGTGTGAAAAATAATTGTGGATGTCTGAACATTTAATAAAATTGTTTACGGAGCGGCAAAGAATGTAAAAATGGCCAGGAGGTATGTAGACCAATAGCTTAGCATATTTCAATATTCAATGGAGCAATAAGAAAATGGGTGTAGCAAAAGCGAGGCGTTTTAAATATAGGAAAGCTGGTTGCTAGCAAACGGTTATGAATGAAGCAAAATTCTTTTATATAACTCGGCTATTCTCTCACTTTCTAATTTCGCATTTACTATTGGAAATCCGCGTCTCGGCGGAGCGTCGTCGTCGTCGAAAGGCATATTTTTAGTTGCGATATGTTTTCGTGACGTTTGTCGAAGACGTACTTCAAATATCCGGTGGATGTCTATTCATAGCCGCCAACAAATTTAGATCGGTTGCTTCTGGATTCTAGGATTCGAATCAGCGTGTTGCAATTTTCGCTTTTCTTGTGACTTTTCGTCGAGCTCGTTCTCCACCACGTATTTCAATATGTTTATGCAGTAAGAATATAATAAGTCAACGTTCTCTGGTGCAACGAACGGTGGCGACGATCTGCTCCGTCCTCTTCTGCCGTCGCCTTAAGCACAGGAAGCCGCGAGGTGGGGGCAGGATATGCCGAGGACTTCAACATGATCACTGCCATGTCTCCGACTTGTTTCTCTCGGACGCAAAAACTAGACAACAAACTCACTTATTATACTATGAAATCTTAATCCACACACCCGTTTTTTCAATTTTTGTAAAACTGTTTGCTCTTCCGAATGTTGATTCTTTTTGCGGCCGCGGTGACCCGGTTGATTGAGTCCCCGGTGCAAAGAATCGCGAATTCATGGAAGAGTGAACGAACGATCATTTCGTGTGGTAAATAAAGCACACTGTTTGGTTATAAAAGGTAGACATCACTTGTTTGTTTAAGTTTTTTTTCAGGTACGACGTCTCAAACCGATTAGGAATTTTATGCAAATACGAGCGCTGGAAAGCGTCTCAAAGTGACGTTGTTCGTTTGCACTGCCTATCAGTAAATCGCCCTACATTTTTCTATTTATTTTTTCACCCAACAATGCGCATAGTTTTTGAAATGGCACTCCTTTAAAATTATCACCACGAGCTGTCACATTAAGCGATAACGCCCCATGGCTACTAAAATCATCGAAATAACTCCGATGGCCATAATCGTTTCCACTAAAAGCTTCTCGTATCTGTTAATCAGGCTGTGTGTTTTTTTCTTTAATGCAAACAAAATTTTCACTCGAGCCTCCGCATTGTCGAGATGACAGTCGAGTGATAAAAATGCCTACATCTGCATAGATACAACAAAAGGACCCTCTATACGACTCAATGCCTATCTTCCCTTTTATAAACTTTATGTACGTTGGCACCCACGTGCACCGGGGCCGGTTTAATTTTCATTCTAATGACACGTCCTACGATTAGCGCGAAAGAAAGACGCGGGACATGACCATACATCCACTGAAGAGCTTTCGCACAAAGGAGAACTTTGGCCAGACTTTTTTATGAAAAACTGTGATTTTATAACTAAGACGAGTCATACATAATTTCGAGTTAAAAACTTGCTTAGTGTTACATTTTGCCGTCAGCTGGATCGATTCCCAGTAAAACTGATGACAGATGGAATTCCAGGATGTGAAATCCTGTAGTTTTAAAACCGGAAACGGGGCAATTGCGGGTCCGTAAAAATTTTCGAGCAGTAGTTGTTGCCAGTTGTTTCTCGTTGTAATTTATTGGGTACAGGGTTACCGGCATAAAAAACGGTACAGCTGATTAGTTGGTAGATTGTGTCACGAAAAAAATTGTAAACCGTCGAATTAATTAGCTGCAGGTATAAATAATGTGTAAGTGGGCCAAAGCAACGTATGATCATCATTCGGAAAATGCTATCTCTTGTTTGTGGCCTTCGGCTGGCGCCTATCCACTAAATAAGGCTAATAATATTAAGGTCGGGCCAGAAAGTGTGGTCGAATAAAAGAAAACTCACTGAATCGAATAATTTAAATCGATGTGTATGAATGTTATTCATAATTTTTTTCAGTGGCGCTATCTGCAGCGTTGTTGACCCTAGGAATTTCTCGATAAGATTGAAAACGTACGAGAGAGAATAATACGAAGCGTCGATTCGACGGCAGTTTGTTTTTTGGGTAAAAAAGTTTGTTTTTGTTTATAATCGCGGCGATTAGAGATATGTCCATTCAGCTTATTTACTCATTGATCTATTTGGAGAGAAAATGGAAATAGCATAGAGGAGCGATTGTTTGCTCGGGCCCGGATATTTTTTCGACACAGATAACCCCACATAGATTATTTCATTTCACGATAAACACGTATTATAAAATGCGATAGCGTTTTTAACAACACGTTATTTTTAGGACGGTGAATATAATCGGAGCGTCGCCGAATAAAAATGCCGAGAGAGAGAAATCCAACGGCCTGTCCCCTGGCGAGATCTCGAGAGGAAGTGACGTAGAGGCTTCCATCGGCTCGAATCTCGCAGCAATGTGTAATTACACTGCTGTCTTGGTCTGGGGACATGGCCTCATCGTCTTCCCCACATATGTAATTGATACGGTTATCTCACAGACGTGCTATTTTTATAAATGCAACCGAACCGATCGAGAACTAGATCGAAATAGCACCACCAATTTTCCCCCAATTCGTGATAAACACTTTGACGTTGCATTGCAAAAATTACTGCTGCTGTAGGAATTTTAAATCACCACGATGCTTACTTGGTCAATTCGAACAGTCAAAACAACTGATTATATGATTTAATGTCTTCATAAATAATCCCAAAACCGTTTTCCACGATTACAACAAATCCACAAGGAAATTCCAAATTCGGGCTCGAGATGCAGCTATTATGCATTTTATTACGTTCAGATGACGAGCTTTGCCTGATTTATTCCCTCATAAAACCTGCAGTCATTCTTTACAGGAAACTGCCCATAATGAAAATTTACATCCATAATATCGGCTGGATTTATCTCGTCGCCTGAGATTCTTTTCGAAATTTTCTCAAATTGCGATCCCGTTCTGAAGGTGGCCACTGCTTCGACCGAAACTTGCAAGCCTATCAATATTCGATTTAGATACCCTCAGAGGTCATTCGTAATTTTAGAATCATTTATTTAAATTTGTCAGTTTTGTCAAGTAATTGAATACAATCCGGCATTCAAGCCACCAACTAATACGGCACCAAACAACTCATCCCTTTTATAACATTTGAAATAGTACAGTAAATGCTCTCAACAACGGACACCGATGGGGAATATTCAATTGTCCGTTGTAGAGAGGTGTCCACTAATGGGAAGTGGGCAACTCTATATAAGAAATGTTTCTTAAATAAACAATCCCTCAACGAAATTTGAAGGAGATAAACCAAGATAAACAGATTTTTTTATTAAAAAATTTTCAATTTTTATTTGTTTAAAATAATACTGTGGTACTAATACAAGTTTCCCCTTTATCAGTATCGTCTTCATCAATCTTTTCATCACGTTTTTCTAAAAAAAATACACACACTTATCGATATTAATAAATTCTGGATCTTTGATATATAATTTTTCATCCATTTCTACATAATCTACGAAATAAATGTTTTTTAACTGTCTGTCCGTTATATTATAAGAGGTAAATTTATATAACGTTCTGGTAACTGAAGAATTTTTTTGGCCGCGTCCGCTATAAGAGGGTCCGTTGTAGAGAGTTTTTTTACATTATTTTGCAATGCATTTGTTACATTCTTCCAAGTGTCCGTTGTGAAGAGGTGTCCGTTATCCGGAGGTGTCCATTATGGGAGGTTTTGCTGTAGTATTATTTAGTACACACTCATCGATATTTAATTCTAGATATTTGGTATACAATTTTTCATCCATTTCTACCTAATCTGTGAAATAAATGTTTGTTTTTTAACGGTCTATCCGTTATAAGAGACAAATTTATATTTGGTAACTGAGGATTTTTTTTTGTCCGCGTCCGCTATAGAGAGGGTCCGCTGTCCGGAGTTTTTTTTACATTATTTTCCAATACAATTGTTACGTTTTCCCAAGTGTCCGTTGTGAGGAGGTGTCCGTTATCCGGAGGTGTCCATTAAGGGAGGTTTTACTGTAGTATTATTTAGTACTTGGAAGTTCACATAATAATGATTATTCACTATTGTGAATATTGCTATTGTATTGGTTTTGTGTAAATAAATGCTCAAATCATTTCAGTTTTTGTTTTCTGTGTAAAAATTCAAAAATTCCCCTCAAGGTTTTTCTCTAGTAATGATTTTTCCTCATTTTTTCGAAGATAGAGAGGAAAAAACCTCATCTTTTAACATTTTTTTCGTAAATCTATCTCATCCTTCAGGAAAAAAGGACAACACATGCACATACGCATTAAAAGAACAAGTTTTATTATTAAATTATAATAATTGAACAAATACGTAACAAAGGGACTGAGCAGTTTTGGGTGTCCTGCGGTGGTGCTAGCGGTTCAGGCCAGGATTTCAGCAGAGCGTTGCAGGAATTCGCTTTGAATGAGAAATTCGATTGGGAGAAGCAGGAATTTGTGATAATTTTTTGGCTCGAAGTCGGAAATCTGGCGTTGTTTTGTTGCATTCTGTGAAATGACATGTCAGTTGTGTTTTTTCGGCGTTGCGTTGATTAAGGTCAGATGGCATTTTTTGTCGGTTCTCGAAGGAATGTCATGCGTGCTGGAACGCCTGCACGTCTAAAATTTTTCTTAATAGTTTCGTCGTATAGGAGCAAAAAGTCGTTTGTTAATGTCTGTTACATAATCGAGTTTGGCGATTTCGCTCCGGTTGGCATAATGGTTGGTTTTTGGTGTTGGTTGGTTATGAAGGAAGTGAGTTAAATACCAGCCTCGACATTGACAATTTTACCAGAGTATCACAGTGAAGTACCGTTTCACGAGATCGAAGTTGGTTTGAGGTGCGATTAAAGATGGGAGAGGGTCACATTCTTTCCACGGTTTTGTTCGAATCCGGGATAATGGCCCGAAATAATTGAGCAAAAAAATAGGAAATTCCAACGTAACCATCCTAATTTTAATTCTTTTGTGTGTCTTTTCGGGCAATTTGTGATGCTCGACTCGTCGACGAGTTGGCTTGCTGTTTATGTCGACGTTTAACTAGCACTTATGAATTAATTGATCATTGTATTCAGTCCAACATTAGACTACTAATTAAGATACCATATTACTTATCGCATCCTCTGCGCACGTGAAAAATATACTTATCTCCACGTAACTTCCTGCCCATTAACAAACAACTCTCCCCGATTCGCACCGTTTTTCGAAAATCCGGCCCGGAAACGGCGCTCCACCCAGCGAAGAACGCAGGAATTTCTCGGTAATTCGTGGGCCGGAGCTGGTCTCTAGCCGTGTCCCAATCGTTATTTTTAGTCCATTCAAAAGCCAGTCGAGAGTTTGTTATTGTGCGGCGTAGGTGAATATTGTTTCCGATAGTTAAAAATTCCAAACGTGCCCACCTTTATCTCGTTTTACCCGCGGCATTGTACCCGATTTCCCTCCCCTCGCTCGGATTTGTGGCTGCGTAGCTCGGTAGCCCGACTGGTAGGCAACAGGTCAATGCTTTCCATCTCACTCCGACCCGACCGTCCTTTGGGATCTCTCTCTAAAACATTTCGCTCCCTCTCACTCCCACTCGCGACCACCGGCCCACCTCTCGCTCCCACTCGCGTAGACCATATGGGTTACAGGGACACGCTAAGGCTAAAGATACGTTCACACTGCAAGCTGGAACGACAGCGCCCACCCTCCCCTATGCACGAATTTTCAAACGCACCAATCTCTAATCAGTGCTTGCAATATTTCGGTCTAAAGTTTGGAAAATTAACCATCTCCGGGCTGCATGGTTCAATATTGCCAATTTCATTTCAAAATCAGACGACTTTGATCGCAAATTATATGAAGGCGTGGGAGAAGGATTGCCAATAACTCACTATTGCCAATAGGTGTTTCTGGCACAATTGTTGACTCTCGTACGGAGAAGTATTATTACATTTTTATTTTATTCTATCATGTTATTGCGCTCGTGATAACTTTACTAAAAGGCTTCTTTTAAAGTGCAAATTTCTGTAAAAAAATAAATGTGATAGTATTTTTGTTTGCGCATTGGTGAGTGGCGGCCTTAGGTTTTTAATGTAATTTGAAATAGCATTCATTTTAATTGTTACAAATCTTAAGAGTGAATAAACCCATGAAGAGGACTGGAAAATTGTATTTTTTTTAATT
This sequence comes from Tribolium castaneum, assembly GCF_031307605.1. Lineage (NCBI taxonomy): Eukaryota > Metazoa > Arthropoda > Insecta > Coleoptera > Tenebrionidae > Tribolium > Tribolium castaneum. Next base: position 4,490,664 of record NC_087402.1, on the reverse strand, counting down.
TCTGACAAAATTGAAAAAAATTCACAAGAAAAGATGTGTCATAATTTTTTTATTTTTATTTTTTTTATCGGACCGAGGATGTAAAAAATGGTATTACAGCCGCATATGTCAGGTTGACATCAAAGGCTGTGTCAACATACTTATATCCGCGCTTTATTTTTTATCGGATTCTTTGGATTAAAAAAAATAGAGAGTTCATAAACGGGTTATCCTGTAAAATTTTGAACAAACCGTAGATGTAAGTATGTTATCACATGTCAAATTGACTAATCGATGTGTAAAATTGACATTACAATTATTGTAAACAGTTTCAGTTATGCCATTATAGGTAAACTGTAATAAAATGTTATCGTATTCGTATCGTAAATTACTATTTTCTTATTAGTAGAAAAAAATTTTAATCAACATAGTCAAATATTCTCAAAAAACATGAAGATTTTTACTTTATCGTCTAGAGTTTTGTATTTTCCGGTAGAAATTATAACCTACCTGGAAACAAATTATGTTAAAATTCAGGTTATACATTTAGTATTTTACAAAATTTGTTAGGCAATTTCGAAAAATTGTAACTAAAAATGTAATATTTTACTTCCTTAGCCATAAAGAAAATAACGAAATCTGCAACTTATTCCAAATTTCTTATGTGTTTTATTTTATTATCTCCCAAGGGTTTTTTCTTTGCAGATATAAAAAAATGGTTTTCAGTGATGCCAGTCTCTGGTCACTATCCTGTGAAGATTGATTCCCAAGTACTTTTATTTGAATAATTAACTAGAGCGAGACTTTGTTATAATAAAACATCGAATACCCGTAGCAAATACAGTCGAACTCGGTTATAACGAACCCGGCTTATAACGAACAAAATTAAAAGTCCGGTTTTAAAGTTCTATATAGCTTGTTAAGGCATGGTTTAGCAAAAAATTTAAGGTAAACAGAAAACGGCAAAACGAATCGATCAAATAAAAAAGTAATAAATTGTTTTGAACATAATTATGAGCTGGGATAATAAAAATTTGTTTCATCCTTCCAGTAATTTTTTCATTTAAATTTGTATTTTGTTATTAAATTTTACAAAAAAAATAAATAAAAAATTTCTGAGATTCGAACAAATGAACATGCTACTGCACGATTTGGGGAATTTAAGAACATTTCTGTGCCATTATGTCCATTTTGTTTAAGGACTTATTAACTGCTGATAAACTGCTATAAACCGCAGAGTGGCTCTCAACAGATGGGTCAATGATTTTTTTTGAACACAATATGCACTTTTTGGAAAAATAATATATGGGTTTTTAACGATCATGACACAAAGATTCCAAAAGTAAGACATACTTCGACAACAGCTAAAAAGTTAAGTACAAAAAAGATAAATAAATGAATAGAATATTTGCCATATTTTTATATGTAGGTAGTATACCTTTGAAATTATGTATCTTTCTTAATAAAATAGATTAATATTTTATTTGCTGTATCTATTTCAAACTTTAGAACTCATTTAACCTTGATAATTACTCCATAAAGACGACGAACAAATTTTGTAGTTCCTTGAGTGTTCTTTATGACCGAGTTCCACAGTACGTTATTTTGCTATTTTTTATAAAAAAATTAAAGTTTCGTGACAATAAGCTTTTACATCGGACATAACGTAAGTTCATAGAAAAAAGAGTGCAAGCTCTAGAAGTCTAGAACAATGTATTCCTTGTTTGAATTCTAAAGCAAACTTTCAACTAATAAAATAAGCATTATTCTAAAGGAAATAAAATCTTGCTCTATGAAGAAAAAATGTTGAACGTGGAACATTGAGAATAGAGGGATTTACCATGCAGCTTGTGGGTGGAAGAAAAAAAAAGTATCTTAAAATATTTTATTTTTGAATTTCTGTTGTGACGAAAATAAACGAATAAAAATTTTGGTTTCTTGAACCAATTTAATTTTTTTTCCGCGAAAATATCAAAAATCACCACTTTTTTAATTATTTTTGAAAGGATTTGCCAACTTTTTATACGGTGTTATGACTCCAAAAATGACTTCTTTGACCTTTAATTTGCTGTTGTTTCTAAGAATTACAGACATTTACCTAAAATTCCAAAATAAAAATCGTCGGTGAAAAGCAGATTTAAGGTCCAAGCTAATTAGAAATAAAGCCCCAATGTCGAAATGTGTTTTTATCAGCTTGTTTTGTTCCAGACTAAAACTGGAAGCCCAGGGCTTGGAGTGTTGGCCGCGGACGTTCCATCAGGCATGTGAAGAAGGTGAATTTTAGCGAAATGTATTTTTTGCGTTGTGAAAGCGGCTTTAGATCGGCACGTTCGTTGCAAGCGTTTCGTCTTTGTTTGTCGTGGGTCGTCCTTGTCTCCGAATGGTCGACGCGGGCCGTATTTTGGTGTCGAATGTAGGTGCCATATCAAGGATGTTGAGGTGAATAGCTCCGTAGCTGGCCGTGCTGTGCACCTCATGGAACTTTAAACGTAGGTGTTTTTAACGTTTTTAAAGCCACCAGCAGTCGGACAACGGTTTTCAGCCCAAATCCGACACGATTTTTGCAAACGCACGTTTCCGGCGAAATGTGCTTAGCAAAAACTGAATCAATTCCCATGACTATCTGATACCGTAAGCCGATATTTCCGCGAAAAATCCCATTTTCTCGACGCGGTAAAAATCGAAATGTTGAGTAATTGGCCGGAGTATTTGTTGAGAAAGTCTCCTTCGTAAACATACGGCTTACGGACGTAGGTGTTAATGTAAGTGCATGCCTAGACGGTGATAAAAATATATTTTGTTTTGCCGTTTCCCAGCTCAATTTGAAAAAACGCAAACATCAGTTACAAATTGGCACTCGTTATGTCACCGTGACAGATTTATGTTTTATTATACTATTTTTAAGAGGCGGATTCATCCATGACTAACTTTAGAACACAATAATTTATAATGACCCTGTGGTCTGTTATTAGATTTTTCGCATCTTGTTCTGCAGGACGCAATTTTCGCCAGTTATTTTTTTTTCTCACATCTCGGTCAACAGTTTTAATTAGCCTTGACATATTTTTGGGAAAAATGTTTAAACATCCATTTCATTCGTAAAATATCACTGGCAACAGTGCCGGACTATTTTAAGTACGAAAACCGGATAAACAAAGACACTTGCTGGGGTTTTTAATGTCACGTGTGACACATTTTGGGAAAACAGTCACACAAATAAGCGAAAAACAGCTCTCGCCGTGGTTTTTTTGGCGGGAAATAATTTAAAAAAAAACGTTTGTTTTTTGTAAGTGGTCCAAGTTTCGGCTCATCGATAATGAGTAAATAATAACGCAACACCGAATAAAATATGCAAGGCTTGGCACTGATAAATCTCTCGCGAAACAGGTCCAAGAGTGATAAAACGGGTCAAATTGCGTCGACCGTTTCGGCGATTTTCGACCATCATCAGCACATTTCCCCCACGTGCCAATCGACTTCACGGGCTTCCGAATTACGCATAAAAACTTAATGAGCTGGTCCTATTTATGCGCAATCCTAGATAAATCATCGGAAGATGTAAATTAGGCGCTGACGGGACAAAGCCGGAGTTTTCCCGGAGTCCGCCGGAAAATAGCCGAAGTTCGTGACGAAAGGAAAAAGTGTGGCGCTGTCCGGTGTCTAATGTTTTCAGGTTGACTGTACATACGGCCTCTGGAAGGTCGGCAGAACGGTGTGGGTCGCGGGAGGGGACACTCAATTGTAAAAGTCACTGACCACGTTCATACGTGAGCTGCGGGCCCCGGAGCCGACGCAACATTTTTGAGGATTTCCAGAAAAATTTTGGGGGGAAATTGCCGGCAGTAGCACACCAGTTAAAAACCTGGAAAATGATTAAATCGAAACGGTGCGAGCTGGAATTATGGCCTGTGCGGACGCGGTGGTAATTCGGGGCCAGCTGCTCGTATCCAGTAGCCGTCAGCGGAAATGAAAGACGAACTTGTCCACTCGTAGTCTGGCCCCTTGGACCGCTCGCTGGGCTGTATAGGGTTTCTCAACCCATTGAGATGGGCAGATGGTAATTTGGTCGGCCACTTAACTCGACCTTAAAAATAACTTATGCGACGTCTCGACCATCGGTTGGTCGAAATTCCATTAAATCGAGACCGTGATGGGCACTCCGTGCGCGCGCCATGCGATGCTATCGTTGAAATTTCTCGAAATTGCTTTCTACACTGCCAATTTCTTCGAATTTGGTCGGACGCTGTCAAGGTTGCGCGTTACGACGCAAACGCGGCCGGCTGGAGGCGGCGAGCCGCCTCCATTCCATTCATAATCCGGTAATTCACCCGTTGGAGGGTGCGTTTGTTTCATTCAAGCGAGACTCGAATTTTGTCAAAAATCTTGTGTTTACCAGGCATGCTTCCTGTTGACGAGTTTATTCATGCGTATTCCGAGACGTTTCGGAAAAAAAGCCAAAGATTCTTCTTCACGAAGCGTTCAAGCGAGCGCTGAAATGCTCGAAAAAATTGTTTGTCATCGGTTTTCTGTATAATTTGTGATGTTCCACGTCGTTATTCCGAACCACTTATTAGATCATTTCGATTTTTATTACCGAGGAGGTAATTACTGAACAGGTGTCGAATCTTCTCACTCGCATCCAATATCAATTTTAAATTTATTACAGGATGTTGACACTCAAACTTATCAGATATTTTTAATATACATACTTCGTAATTAAAGAATCGAGAGGCACTCCATTCATTCATTATCTCCTGCTTTATTTATTCTTGATTTAAAATTATATTTATCGCTAAAGCAAACTCGGAATTTCCTCAAATTGTTCTTCTCATTCCATACGGAAGATAATCATCGGAATTTTTCATGTTTGAAAGTCGGCAAGACAAAAAAGGATAAACTAGCAACAATACTTTTATTATCGTAGGTTTACCAATAAAAAATTACTCGTCAAAACATGTCACCGCACCATAAAATTCAGGGTGCGCAAAAACTGCCACATCAACTGAATGGTATGCATGTTTAGATTAGGGGAAAAATATTAAAAAAATATCCTTAAGTCGTATTTTAAAAAATCTGAAGATCCAAACATAACTTTTTTTCATAAGTTTTTCGCTGTTTTTTTTTTATTTAAAAAAATAAAATTTGTTGATGTGCCAATATTGGGTATTATTGCTTAGGAAACCTTTTCAAAAATAATACATTTTTATTGTTCATCAAATTCTATTGTGATCAACTGATTGCGATTGTTAGACTACGTCGCAATTTTTACTCTCGTGAATTTTTTTATACCTATGCATGTGACTTTTTAAATTTTTTTTTACTATAATAACTTACACAAGTTGTGATCCTTAGGTAAACATTGTTGTGTATGTTTCATTCGTGACACCAGAAAGTTCAGAAGAAAAATTGAAAAAAAATAGATGTTAATTCTTCAAAAAAGTATTTCTAATGTTATTCTTAAACAAACGGTGCTGAATTGTTGTTTTTTGCAAAAAAAATCTAAAAAGAAAATTGTGTAGTGATTTAGCCATATGGTGATGACTGATGATTTCCTGACATGGAAAAAGCTTTTCCTGAAATTTTTCATATACCTAGTTGTAGTTTTCAGTAGGTATACTTGTCTTATTGTAAGAAATCGTTCATACTTATTGTTTCAATATTTTTATAAAGACTTCAAAAATCTTGATGAACAATCATTTTTGACAAGTCTATGTGTAATTATTATTGGAAATTACAGTGTCTTAGATCAACCGTTATAGTTTATAAGTAAATTTTATGTATATTCACATTGTTTTTTTAATAAAATCAGTATGAACTTAACCCCGAGTTCTCAATTACTTAGCTGCCATCAACTTATTGGGAAATAGCCAGTGATTTTTTTATTGTAGAAGGTTGGTAATGTTTTTATTTTTTATTGCTATTTATTCCAACTTATAATTTTACAGTTCGTAAGATGTAGTAAAACAAGTTCAAAAGAAACTTTGACTTATAAAAAACGGTCGCACGTATTACACGGTACCTACCATTAAGGATTTTCAGTAAAAAACGTCCTTTTTTTTGTAATTCGTTTATTTAAGTCGGTCCATACAAAATTTTAACACTTTCTGAGCTTGAAATTGCAAAATGCCTCAAAAATACCATTTCATTGCTAATTATCCTTTATTTCCATGTTGTCTGCCGAAGAAATAGAGTGATTTTAACGAATGATAATAAAAAATATTGCTTTGGTTTTGTGCAAAAGTGGTGTAATTGTTGCCGGAACCGGAAGTGGGCGTGTAATTCCTTGTACGCGTCTAATCCGGAAGTAATAAAGGTATAAACGGCCGAATCTCCCAAATCCCTGTGCGCTCCCAAACCAGCTGGCGCGTCTTTCGTTGTGTGAGTTTACGGCTTCGGCTATAAATCGTGTTATATTGTAAACACGTCGTTTATTTTGGAAAATCGTTGAGGCAGCTTCGCCTCTTGCGGTGTATTTTTCGGGGTAGTTGTCCCCTTGATATGAATGAGCGCATTGCGCTCGCGAATTGTTCGCTCGTTTCCTTGAATGTACGCCGTTTCATTCATGATGGCTGCCTCCCATTCATAAAAAGCCGGTGCTGGCTTCTCCGGTCGTCCGTTCGGCGCGCCACCGTCGCCCCTGCGGTCGCTCCGCGCCGCGCTGCCTCAGTGTCCGACGAGATGTTGAGTGGTGCAGACGTTGTCCAAGTGTAGCGTTTTCCCAGGAGAGCAACCGATTGTCCCAGCGATGCCATGGAGGAGCGTCGGAGGCGTCCCGTCGCCGACGTCGCCGCCGCCACCGAAGTGAGTCCCGTTTCCGGTCCATATGCGTCGTCCTTGCGGTGTTTGTGTGCCGCGACCTCGTCCACCTGCGTGCGTATGACATTGAGGTGTGTGGGTGTGTGTCCATTCACCGCAACTTTCTTATTCGTACGCCACTGGCGAAAGCGGACCCGGAAACCGCGCCGCCTTACGTAACGAAAGGGCCCCGACGCCAGGTGCGGACTGGGGCAGGTTGGGCCCTCGGCGCACCCACTCGCGGCGTGGGTCGCAACGAGCTGCCCACTTTCCTAAACCACGTCCAACGAGTACATTGGACATGCATATTTATGAGGCGGTGGCGGGGCGCCCGCCGGACGCGCTCGTGGGGGCTCACTTGCCCGTTTCACCCGAAAACGCGGGACTCACCCGCCCATTCAACTAAACCCCACGTTGTAGTGAATTACTTACGAAACAAAGCTTGTCGAGTAGTATTCGATTAGATAACATCACTTCCTTCAGATAATCTGGACGTAACGAAAAATAAAATCAGTGTGGATCTCACCACTAAACTCGTCACTGTTTTTCCATGCGTTCTGTTAGTGCAGTTAAAATAACTACAAAACTAAAATAAATTTGTCACTGCTAGTCGAGTGATTACCCGGTACGTAACCATAATCACCTATTAATTACTGCAAGATTTGTGCGATAAGTCGATTTTCTTCGAAATGTGGAGAAAGTTTTTCATTATATTAATGGAATCGAGTGGTATTTGACTAGATTATATCATTTCCTTCGACTCGTAAACAATAAAAACGTGACTCTTTTTCTGCTTGCGTTTTGTTCAGTTCAATTGAATAACAGAATTACGAAAGTGAAAAGACCTAATCGAATACAATGTTGCAAAAGTTGAATATTTTTTAGTCCCTTTTTTGGGGAGATTCACGTCCCGCCACTGGATCGTTTAGTGATTTACAGTTTTTCAAGAAACTGTGACGTTATGTTGCGTGACATTCCACGGTTTTCTGTTTAATAATTGCGTCAAAAGTTCAGCCCACGTCTGGAAATTATGATCGGTATGATGTACAGGGTGAGGCAAGTTTTGCCGCCACCTCATGAACACAAACGTGCAGTGGTATATTTCATATGGGCTATAGCCCAGGGTGCCAGAAAAATCTTTATTTTGATTAAAAAAATACCTTTGATTAGGTTTTTATTTTTTGATTTATTTTTTTTTTAATTTCAAAGTGCTTCTTGTTTGGTTAATGAGTTTTAAGAAGTTTTAAGTTCGAAATTTCACAATTAATGTTAGAAAATGCCTGAGAAGTACATAATACAGAAAAATGTCTTTGAAAAAAGTCAGCGACAACGTAATATTGTAGAAAATAGGGTAAAATGGCTCCTTATGATATTTTAATAGATATCTTTGAAAATAAAGAAGACATTTAAAAATTTAGTGGACATTTGGTGATGTTACAAAAAACTTTTTTCAGGTTTTTCAATTTACTTTTCATAACTATCTAGCGTTTGTACAGAACTAGTGCTAAAACTGCTTTGCTATTTCATTCAAATTAATTGAATTGATCCAAAAAACATAAAATGTCTCTCTGCCAATAAAAATTGTTTATTTTTGGGGTTTATATTTTTTTTATTTTATAAATTAACCAATAAAAAATTTTTTTTAAGAAATGTGAGCGGCACAATTAAGTAGCCCTGCACAGCAATGGACTTAAGTACGCCACTGCAAACGTGGGACTAAAATATTTTCAAGACTGTCGAAAAAAAATAATAATAATGATAATAATAATAAAAATAAAATATTTGTTGATTAAATATTTACAGAGACGGTTAGATTTTTCGGTCTTAAGATAGTTGATTATTAGACGTTTTGTTTTATTTTTTCGTTTTTGGCTGAACAGCCAATGAATTGCGGAAATGTTGTGAATGTTTTTGTCTTCTCAAGAGTGCCCAAGACTGGTTTTGATGTGAGTTTTTGTTTGCAGGTGCTAGCGATGAGGGACCTAGGAGGCGCCTGGCACGGCCGCTAGATCCCCAAGCCCTATGGCTCAATATGGTGGCCCAGCCTCCCCTGCGCGCGTGCACCGCCCGCGGGCGCCCATCATGAGCGCCCCCGCGCCGCTGACCGCCCCTTTAACCCCGCTGCGGCCGCAACCGCCGGTAACGCTCGCCGCTCCCCGTCCGGAAAATGAGCGTGCAAGTAACGAGTACGTGGAGACCCCGTTCCGGTCCTGCAAGCCCCCGTCGCCGCCTCCGCCGCCCCCGCAGCCGCCGCGCTCGCGGCCCGCGCGGCTGCCTCTGCCGCCGCCGGCGCCCGTCACCAAGCAGCCCGCCGCCTCGTTCGCCAAGCAGCCGGCGGGGGCGGCGGCCGAGTGCACGTCGCGGCCCTCCATCGTGTGCCCCCAGTGCAGCCGCTGCCGCTGCGACTCCTGTCAGCAGCCCCGACCGCTGCCCCAGTGCTGGCTCTGCGACGACGGCTGCCTGCTCTCCGCCGACTCCGTCGTGGACTACGCCTCCTGCCTCTGCTGCGTCAAGGCGCTCTTCTACCACTGCTCGGAGGCGGACGGCGAGTCCTGCGCCGACGACCCCTGCGGCTGCGGCCCCGACCGCCGGCGCGCCCGCTGGGGCTGTCTGGGGGCCCTCTCCTTCGTCTTGCCCTGTCTTTGGCTCTACTGGCCGCTGCGGGGCTGCAAACACGTCGTCGAGAAGTGCTACGCGAGGCATTCGAGGACCGGCTGCCGATGCCGTCCTCCGAACGCCACTCCCGAGAAAAGACTACTGGACTCGACACCGGACTTTTAACATTTATTATTGTGACAAAAGTGTATTACGGACGGACGACGAGATCCGAAGACGACTCGTCACGACTGCCTAATGTGTACCTATACTATACTTTATAATTAATTTATTTTTCTCTCTTTTTTGTAAATACCCAAGTGTAACAAACTGAACTTTGATATTCCGTGCTTGTCCGAGTGGCCCCCGACAGGAAGAAAAGTGCGTGCGGTTGTAGTGGAATGATGTGCTTCAAATACATTGTGGAATAGGGGGGCACCGGAAACACCGCGGCTCTCCAGTATTATCTAGTCCTGCGCTCTAAGATAGCCAGTCAAATTAGACAACAAAGTGCTATACTCAAGAATACACTAAACAAATTTTCACAACTTGTTTCATTGCGATTTTTCATAGCAAATTTGACCGTCCAACAATTAGAAATCTTGTTTTGGACACTAATCTGATTGGCCTAAAGTTGTGCTCGTTCCAAGCAGTGTGCCTTCTCCAATTCGTACATAATCGTCACCCCTTACTTAGTCAGACCCGTTCGAATGCAGGCACTTCTGTGAAGTGGCCTTTAGCAGCCCGAATGGGTTTCTCCGAGAAGCACACTTTTTGGAAGAGCAGTCGTCGTGTGAGTGTGCCTGTATGTTTGCTGATGTACGCATCAACAACACACCTGCAAAACCTGTGCTTAAACCACCCCTTAACCATTCGACTTTCTACAGTATTACATCCTTTTCTCTTTTTCATTCTGACGAAATCTTGACCGCTTTCGACGAAAGAACGCGGTTTAATCACAGGTCCGTGGGCGGTATTGAACATAACAAAAGATTTACAAGTAGTTTGTACGTATATAACAACTTACAATAAAAAATTAATCGTGTTATGAGAGGTTATGAAGAGTCGCGTTGACACCGCGAAAGCCCAGACATTCGGCTTTTTACATGCTGTATTTCAAATTTATTTTGTATTATGCGTTTGTCTGGGTCTGTGATAAGAAAAATGAGATAAACTCGACTCGTCAATGCGCTCTTTATTCGCGCAATCGTTTCGTAATGGTAAACATACATCATAAGAGTTATCGTTCTTTGCTTTGTAATACCCAACATTGCCCATTTAATAGTTTCAACGAAATTTAGGAAAAGCAGATTGCGCCGGTGTGTATCGTACGTAAAGTAAACTACAAACAACTTTACCAAAACTAATCACTCGGTGCTTCCGGTCTTCGGCATTAAATGCGCCGGAAGTCTCCGTGATTTGTTTTCGTAAAAAGTTACGTCATTTGGGGGGAGATACTCTCACTTTGAGTGCCAAAAAGCCTCAAACTGTATAGTTACTGTACATATTACAAATTAGTAATTTTATAAAGGTATATAATTAGACCGCTGGATCCGCATTATTGTATTGAAAAAGTGCAGCTGTATGGGTATTCCGGTCCAAAGTCCGATTTTACCCAACTAATAGCAAGCAAATTCGCCGGAAATCACGTACAGTTCCACCTTTTACGGACCGTCCGACGATCTAATGATATAAAGTAAGACAAAGTCGTTGTTATTCTCTAATGTTGTTAATAACAACAGATCATCGAAGTTACTTTCGCATTTTTATTTCTCTCTCCATTTCTCCCAAACCGAGACGCCACTGCGGCAGACGCGTCACGTGACCCACCGGAAACGCCAGTTATACACAGGCAGGATGACTTCCATCTGGTTACATCCTCATTGAAAGGAATTTTCAACCGACAAAAAACAGCTCGACCACACCGCCTTCCGTTTCTCGCTTGATTAGGTTTTTTTTCCAATGTTGTTGGAAATTTGGCAACGGCGGCCGACCTGAAATAGTTTTCTCGGAACGGCGGCCATTCAATCGCCGCATCAATGAATGTGAGTAGGGCTTTACCTGCCATAGGCGGCGGAATCGGGCTGTGAACTCGGATAACCTCGCTACGTACACCTCAAATCACTAATAATCCCAATTAGAAAGTTATTTGTGTAGAGATTATCCATATCGCGTTAAAAATAAACAATCTCTCAATTTTAGAATACGTTATGCAACGAACAGTCGGTTGCGATCGGACGACCCGAACGCATTTCTCACAAGTGTCAAATTATTTTAATGAATTACTACTTCCATTGATTATTGTGCAATTCATTCATAATTTACCTAGCTTGCACATGCGTCGTTGATTTAAACCTACTTGTTGATACGGCGAATTAAAGGTAAACATGTATTACAAGGTCTTATTAACTATTCCGACCTTACGCCGAACAAACATTTTTCGAGCGAGTGCTTTAAACGCTCGCCTTTTCCGATTTCGACCGATTTTCGGCCTTGAATCATTGTTATCTCTCTTCATTCATTTTTTCCCGTCATGGAAGTTGACTTCATTAACAAGCGGATGGTTGTGTCCACTTTATTAGCCACTATAGCAAAGACTTTTTGCCGCTTAACAGCCAATATAAATTTCTTCTCACGATATTAGCGACCGTTCCGTTTTTACATTGATTAGAATACTAACGTGAGACTGCCGGTACAGTTAATAATTGATTAGCTATAACTAGCCGTAATTACTTCCTGCCATCGTACGATATACCTTTGTAATCGGATGCTTCCATTTTTTGTGAAATACGCCATGTCATAATAATCTGCTCTAATTGCACGCACATCTAATTTATTTCATGCATTAAGCGATCGGCTCTGCCAACATTGTATAAATTTAATTCGATTAGTTGTCGTGCGGGTCGGCTGTTTTTGCCCACTGCGAGACAAGGACGCACTGCCACACGAAATGAGGCAAAAAAGAGAAAACAAGCGAGTAGTTTGAGCTTTTCCTCGACGCTTTTTTGGGCCATATTCCGTGAAGAATCAATCAATTATCTCATTGGCTCCGCTTCGAAGAAAGTCCTTTTGTCCAATTCGAGTACCTGCAGTTTTCGCTTCGCGATACGATCTCGCTAGTCCTGGTGGCTGTTTTGACAGCTGTGATAACACGTCGTCGAATTGGCGACTCAAGTCGCCAGGATACGATGGGTTTGATGGCGTGTCGTTCCCACGGCGTGGGCCCCTCCACCGGAAGTGCTGCGAGCGCCCCGCGCCCGGTCCACAGCACCATTTTGAATGCGTGAAGATGTGTTTTTTGCGGCGTTTCCGCTTCTTTTACCAATTAGTTTTCCGTCCTAGTTGAATTATCGGCGAGAATCTCGGCCGGCCTTGCCTTATCGGCGAGGTTTTACGTTTCAGCGGATGTCGGGGATCGTAAGAAAGCAGTTTTAATACTTTGTTTAGGATAAAATGCGTTTAATCACCGGAGATTGCATTGCCGACGAATTAATGCACTTCGAGATGAGTCAGCTTCTGTGAAAGAGGATGCATTGTGAATACACCGGAAGTTGGGGTGTACAGACATCGGCCTGCGCCGGAAGTTCACTCAAGATTCTACTTCTCAACTTTCAGCGGGCGCGCCAGGGCACAGATAGCGCACTTTTCTCGATTGAACTATTTGGAAAAACTTCCAAATATGTTTTGTTTCTACGTAATTTTTTTCATGCAAATTCAAACCTTTATAAGCCGAACTAATTATTGCAACTTGTTCTACGTATTTTCACAGGTAGATTAACAATAACTACCTTTTAGTTAATTAAAACGAACAAAAGCTGAGAAATGCATGTTAATTAAAAAATAAATAGAAAACACATAGACCAAAGAGTGGTCTATAATATCTTTTATATTTGGTAATTCTGAAATGGACTACAGTGAAATCTCCGAATAACGGACACCTCTTCACAACGGACATTTTTCAACCTATAAAAAACCTATATTAAAATTTCCACCTCCCATTAGTGGACACCTCTCCATAACGGACAACTAAAAGTTCCCCATCGGTGTCCGTTGTTGAGAGGTTTTACTGTACCTATTATTGAAGTGTGGACTAGATATACACTTCCGGTTAACAACAATGTTCCAGAATTCTACATCAAAACTGGTGACAAAATAACTATATAATTTCTGATACACTGAGGATTTTATTTCACTGAACATTACATAACCAGTGGCGTATTTACGTATGAGCTAAATGTGCTATAGCACAGGGCGTCAGAATTTTAGGGGTGTCAAAAATATATTTTCATTAAAAAATACATAATGAAAAACGTGTTGTCTTTTTTTTAATTATTTGATCAGATTTTGGTTTTTGTCGTATTATTTACTTCGTAAGTTCTTAATTGTTTGCTTATCAGGAAATCAGGGACAGATCCAAAAATTAATTTTGGGTGGGAATTCCTAAAATTTTTTGACAGTGAAGGTTAATTTGTTGAATGAAACTTTTACTGTCGGTAGGTTAAAATATTTAAATAAATTTGAACAAAAAATAAGACCGAAAAATTTTTTATTAAAAAAATGTTACAATACAAATTTATTTTTTTAAATAAAACACCCTATCCTATATTTTGTGCATTTTTGGATATTCATAGTTTGTTTATCATAATGATGTTTTTTTACTAATAGATCTGCGAAGTTTTTGTAAAAATTTGATCGAATTTCTGGTTGTAAAAATAACTTCTAAACATTAAATACAACTTCCTTGTTTTACATTTCAAGAATCTTCCTACATATTCTATTAAGCAATAATAATTTCTTTATGTATTTATTAATAAAAGTTATGTAATATTATTTAAAAAATATTTATTCATTGGGCTTTTATTTTATTTATAAAAAAATTAAAATCGAAGTTTGGATGCACCCATGTTGGTTATTAATGAGTTTTAAGAAGTAGTTTTTAGTAGTTTTAATATTACAGAAAAGTCTCGATAATTATTAATGAATGGTAGAAAAAACCTGAGTAGTATACAGTCCAAAAAAATGTCTTTGAAAAAAGTCAGTGACAACGTAATATTATAAAAAAAATGTGAAAATGGCTACGTTCTTAAAAACCACCACTTCTTAAATAAACATAGGGTAGTTTTTTTAACGTATAACGTATATCTTACAAAATAAACGCATATTTAAATATCTAGTGCATGTTTCGGTGAATAATTACAAAGAACTTTTTCAGGATTTTTAAAATAATTTTTATAACTATTTTGCATTTGTAGAGAATTTATCCTAGAACTGGGTTTGCCATTTCATTTAAATAAATTGCTTGAAAATAGTTAAGGATATTTCTGAGTTTCTAGAAAATTAACTCATTAAAAAAATGAAGTTAAAATCAGGTGAATATTTATTGATTTATTTTTATCAGACTCCAGTGCTCGAAAATTGATAGAATTTATTTGATGTTAGAATAATTAGACTTCTTTAACTGTGGTAGAGCAGTGTATTTTTAAAAACACTAATATCATGCCTAATATTTTTCGAACTGTTTATGCGGTTTAGCAATTTATCTGACATATCACAAATTTTTAAATTACAACAAAAAAAAATTCCACTGTCATTAATCATTAAACATTGTCCTTTTTCAAAGTTTGTAAATTTCTCCTTATTTTCTGACTCAACCAATAAATGCTTTTTTGAAGACATGTTGTTTTAAAAAGTCCATGTCAGTGCATTACAAACAGTTCATAGAAATTCCAATGTTCAGCAGAATAAAATCTTCACATCTTGCCATTAAAAAAATAACGTAATCTTGGTTTTTTGAGTTGTTACTGCCGCGGGTGTGTTTTTGCAAAACGAGCGAAAAGTTTTGCTCACCTCTGCAGTTCTGTGTCGAAAACAGGATATTTCGAGTCACGCAGGGCGTGGAGGCGAGTCTCCGTTATGTATAATTTTTAAAAATACATTTCCTTTGGTCGAAACCCTCCCACGCTTATCGTAAAAATCGTAATTGCCTTGGCAGATTTTTGGACTGTTGGGCGTCATTAATAAGAGTCGAAGTTATCAGTTTGGATCTGCGTTTATTGCGCACTTTTCCGCGCCCGAAAAACCTCCTCCAAAATGGGTTTTTAATTGGGCGTGAATCTGAAAAATGCGTTGGCTGTGGCCCCTCCGGCATTGTCTCCAATTTGTTGTGAATGACACTTTATTCGAGGCGCGTGGGCGGATGTTAAAAATACGGCTAAATTACTGAAACGTGGGCGTACGAACCTAAATTCTGAGAACTCTGGAGGTGTCTCTCCGCAATTCATTCATTAATTATGGAAAATGTAATTGTCTTAATGGCATCAAGGGGATTTTTGTTGGCATGTAAAGTGCTTGCGCCTCGTTCTGGGATCAACTGGACTGCGTAATTTATTCATTTTTCGCCTCTTAATTGCTTCAATTGTCGCGAATTGCCACGTGACTGGCTTTTTTCGTAAATGAGTGTTCTCTGCGATCGCTGAAATTAGAGACGAGCGACAGGAAGTGGGTGTAACGTTTTATGTAAATATAATAGGATTTTCCTTGAAATTTGTTATGCTTCTTCTTAGAAACGACCATTCAGTCGACACACTGTCTAAGTCAAATGCGACCACGTGATGGTGAACAAATGATGAATTACTTGCAATTTCAATAGTGAATGAGACGCGGCTCTGCGAGCGTATTATTAGACGAAAAATTCAATACCGCGACCTTAATAAAACACAATTAAAAATAAAACAAACGGCGCTATTTTCGACCTAATTGCGAAAGCAAATGACGAATTTTCCACTTGCGTTGCTATTTTTGGACTGGATGGCTTTCAACACAACAAAAAATTCGAAGCCTCTCAATCGGCCTACGCCACTTCCTCCTCAATCTAGTTTTTCTATCAATGATTATATTTCGAATACTTTCACAATTTGTTGAGGTGGAATTGTAAAACCTACACACCAGCATTTACCCGATACCAATCGGATTATGAAAATAATCGAGTTCCCGGAAACGGCACGCAATTATTTCAGCTATTTTAGGTTCTAAGATATTCACAGATGCTGATTTTGCACATTACTTTAATCCGACTGAGGCCCAACTTTTTCGAACATTTTGAGAGCCGCTGTGTTGAAGAAATTCCAAAAATTGAGCCGACTTGCGGCCGCCGGAGCCCAGGCCTGTTGTATTTTTCATAATAGTGTTTTTTGCGTTTGCAAGATCATTAAAACGAGAAATTTCTTCAATGCAGCGACCCGAGATCGTTGCCGATTGTGTTATCGCTCGAATCTGCCATAAAGCAGTCAACATGCATTTAATTTACGAATTCTCCAGAAATATTGAATAAACTCCGCAATGTTTTGTCATTCGAGTTATATAACCCACAAGGTCACTTTTTGCATCCCTCGTACGCCGCGTATTGAAAAGTTTATTACATGCAATAAAAGAACAGAAGTCCATGTGCTGCAACTATGCCTTGATGGGGCACCCACACGTCAATAACTCGATGATGGCCTCCTGCAAACAAACATGGTCATTTGTGTCAGTTTATTTGTTCAAAAATTTTAATCGAAACGAGCTGTCGTCTGGAGAGACACTCGGGGGCCCATCTCCGGTCTCTCGCTTCGCAAAAACGCGAAACTGCCCTTGTGGCAAACATTCGAGCCCGGTGTAGGGATAACGTGAAGAAATTCCCGCGAAAAGGGCCCCCGAAGTTTGAAAATCGCCCCTGAACGCACCATAATGGTGCTCTTTCGCCGTAATTTATTCCACCCAGGCAACAATTCCAAAAATGTGAACGCCTGCACGCTTTACGAGAAATCGTATAGTTTGTAGGTTCATTATAAAAATTAGCAAGTTTTCGAAAGAAGACGCGGGCAGACCTGATTTCATTCTTTCTACGCCTTCGGAACCAACGCAAAACTGAAAACGGGTTTGTTTGGACACGTGGGAGCTAATAACTTGCACTCGGATGGAGATAACAACCCTCTATGGTAATGAGGAGAGTGTGGTAACTGTTCCATGTGCACAAAAAAATCAAAATTGGGCCTCAGATTTATTACTGATGGATGCGGGGAATGATGCGAGTTGTTTGGAACCTCTAGTGAAACTTTTTATGAAGGCAATCATCGGACCCACGCGCCTGCCCACAACTAACCCATGAATGAATTGCAAACTGGTCCAATTATAACACTTTTTTTACTTTGCGTGCACAAGTGCCGTAAATAAACCAAACCAACAACAAACCCACGAAAAAAAAACTACTTTTGTTGAAGCAGACCCTAACAAAAATTAACCAAAAGTCTGGAATAATGAACAACTTAATAATTTTGCGGCATTAAAAAAATCAACAAAAAAGCAGAATAATCAAAATTATAGTAAATTCGTTAGTTTTCATAAAAACTGATTGTTGGAACCAAACAACCAAAGAAGATACTGTATGAGAACATGGGCTCAATAGCTGAAATTTAGTCTACTGATAAGAAGCTATTTTTTCCTGATTTAACACACAAAAGTTGCTTGGTTTATTTGAAGGCCCCCTTTTTAGCGGGATACGAGACGCCTATGTTTTTTAACCTGGTAGACGAAAGCACTTTTTCTTGATGAAACAAAAAGGAAAATTGGCAAAATTAGCTGACTAGCCAGCCACATATTACCAAAAGGCCCAAATACGGCCGGAATTTTCAAATTTCAAATAAATTCGTCCGTTCCGTCAAGTGTCAAAATTCCAACCTCAACCAAAATGTCAAAATTCAACCTTACACGTAATAAATGGATTTAATCAGATTTTTAACCCTCTCAAAATGTTATTTAACGGCAAAAAAGTGTTTTACTTATTCATAATCACGGCTCTTAATTTGGCAAGCGGCATCCGGACCTACACAAAAAATGATTTAATCAAATTGAGGTTAGATCAAATTGTTCGTTTTTGTCTTTATTTCCCCGTTTTTTCAGAGAGGAAGTAAGAGAAATGTTTTATCACGCCTACGACAGCTATTTAAAATATGCGTACCCCTACGACGAGCTTAGGCCCATAAGTTGCGACGGAATCGATACTTATGGAAGGTACTAACAAAAGAAAACCATTTCTTGTCTAACCATTATTCCAGTTATTCGCTCACGTTGATTGACGCTTTGGGGACACTGGCAATAATGGGGAACCACTCAGAGTTTCAAAGAGTGGTCCAAATTTTAACGGCCAAGCCTGACTTTGATGCAAACATCAACGTTTCAGTTTTTGAGACGAATATTAGAATAGTTGGGGGGTTACTAAGTGCGCATTTATTGTCCCATAGGTAACTCGCGACAATGTTAAAACCAATTTAATTTTTTGTTAGGGCAGGTGTTAAGCTGGAGCCTGGTTGGCCATGCAATGGCCCTTTACTCAGACTAGCTGAAGACGTGGCCAAACGTTTAATCGTAGCCTTTGACACTAAAACAGGGATGCCTTACGGCACCATTAACTTGCGAAAGGGCGTCCCTAAGGGCGAGACCGCAGTCACGTGCACTGCCGGCATAGGGACTTTTATTTTGGAGTTTGGTACTTTGAGTAGACTCACGGGGGATCCCCTTTACGAAGAAGTATCTATACAAAGTTACCTCATTTGAACAATTGATAAAAATTGTTTCAAGGTTGCACTGAACGCTCTCTACGCCCTTTACAATCACAAGTCACCGTTAGGCCTTTACGGCAATCACATTGACGTAGAGACGGGGCGTTGGACCTATCAGGACGCAGGGATAGGTTCTGGGGTCGACTCATTTTTCGAGTATTTGGTCAAGGGTTCGATTTTGTTGCAACGACCGGAATTGTTAGAAATATTTCACGAAGCCAGGAAATCGATTGATAAATATTTGAAAAAGGACGACTGGTACATGTGGGTTTCTATGACCAAAGGGCAGGTCACGATCCCCGTATTTCAATCATTGGAGGCCTACTGGCCTGGAGTTTTGAGTCTTATTGGTAAATAACCACTTTTTTAATTAAATTTGATAATACAAAAAAGTGTTAGAGTGCTGTGACACTTTCAAATGTCACAAAGTACGATTCACCGCACTCTTGATATAATTTATTTTTTTGTAAACACATTTCAAAATAGGTGACACAAGTTCTGCAATGAAGACGCTCCACAATTACCACCAAGTGTGGCTCCAGTATGGTTTCACGCCCGAATTTTATTACATTCCGCAGTCAGAAGCCGGGACTAATAGGGAGAGCTACCCTCTTAGGCCCGAGTTGATTGAATCAATTATGTACCTGTATAGGGCCACAGAAGACCCGTTTTTGCTCCAAGCTGGTGAAGATATCCTGCGAAGTATTCAACACAGCGCAAGGACACCTTGTGGCTATGCCACTATTAAGGACGTCCGGGATCATAGAAAGGAAGACAGGATGGAATCATTCTTCCTTTCTGAGACCACGAAATATTTGTATCTTCTTTTTGACACCGAGAATTTTATTCACAATCAAGGCCAACACGGCACTGTGATTAGCACCCCAAACGGGGAATGTCTCATAGAGACAGGGGGCTATATTTTCAACACTGAGGCCCACCCACTTGACCCCGCCGCTTTGCATTGTTGCCACGACGTCCCCAAATTAAACTTCTTCAATTTCGATGATTTTGAGGAGAAGAAAAGTCTTTTCCGTGGTGATAGTATCACAGAACGCAGGAATTACATAAATAAAAATGACTGTCCTGAATCGGAAGACGATGACAAACTTGTCCTAAGTAATAAGACTGAGGAAATTGCCGTCGAGGAAATCACAACTGAATCGAGTAATAGCTACGTCAAGTTGGAAGACAACGATAACGTCAGCCAGAAAATCAATTTCGAAGAAAATGTGACTCTTAAAAATGAAGAATATAGAAAGAAGTCGAGCAAAAAATTCGACGAGCAAGAAATGTTGGAGCGCTTCCGCGCCGAAAGTAAGAACAATCGGAACGCCACGTGGGAAACCAACTACAAGCTGCTCACATGCAAGGCCCAGCCGTTCCTCCAGAAACTCTCAATCCTCGGCGAATTTTTCAAATATATTTAAATTTGTTACGCTGCTAAATAACAAATCAAATAAATAAACAACACTACTTCCTAACATCTGTGGTACTCCCCGGCAACGAACACTTCTCGATTTCGCTCTTAATGGCCGCGATTAAAGGCACTGCGGGATCATTGGCTCGGAATTTCCCCTCGGCTAGGACATGCTGGACGTTGATTTTCGGAGTTAGGTCGGCGCTGAGGGGGCGGATGAGGGGCGACGGGGCCGTGCTGGCCCACGCACCTTTCGGTTTAATACTTCCCGGGGATGGCGGTATTCGGCGAGGATCGGTGGTTTTCGGGCGGGGGCGCACCGATGGCTGGATGTCGTCGTTGGGTCTTAAAAAAATAAAATGAAATGAAGTTGTTAGAATTGGGGGGTTACCTGTTGACGGCGGAGTGGCTCTTGACCTCGATGGGGGGCGGCTTGGAGGGGCTCTCGCGCCGGCTGCCGAACAGGCTGAAGGTGTCGTCGAGGAGGTCGTGGAAGCGTTTACGCATTCGGGAGACGTTGGAGGGCACTTTTAGGTCGTCAATGCCCTCGTCTACGCTCACCCCTTAAAAATTGAGATATGCAACCAACAATGCGCCAATTGTAACGAAGGCTTTTTTCAAAATTGAAGAATAAAAACCACTTTATTCCCAAGAGTCCACTACAGGGCCAAAAGTATTTTATATTTTCTTTAACACTGTTGATGGAAAATAATGTTCAAAAAGCACCATACATTTTTTCAGTTTTCAAGACGTTTTTTTCAAATAAATAAAGTAGCGATCGTATTTTAAAAGACTTTCTCCCTTTGAATTAATAAACTGTCATTTAACAATTTGATCTCAAGTCCATTAGGGACAATAACAACCAATTGTTAGTCATAATCACTTGGGTAAAATACCTAATCATTCTAAGTGAGCAATACCTCATGTGCAGAGATGGGAAATTATGTAATTTAGATAACGTGTTAACAAAAAAGTAATGAATCAGACAGTAATGAGTGTTGACATTGTCCGGAAAAAAATAGTGAACACGTAACAGTAGTAATCTGGAATCCGTGAGATTTGTTTACTTATAAAATATTGATCCACTGGTTGTTTTACTTGTTTCTAAGGCGTATAGTGAATTCCCTTTGAGTAAAGAACGTAAGCTTTTGCGAAACTAGAATCATATGAAGATCTTCTTTTGGGTTAGACCGCGTTAATTTAGAGAACAGTGTCGACGTTTCGCCCACTCTTATAAGGGACATCTTCAGGACAATAGAAAAAAAAATAATATTCACCACAATCAGGTGATGAATGACAATTCGTTTCCAGTTTTTCCCACAAAAAAATCACCTACCGTGTTGCAACCTCTGGCAGTGCATATTCCAAACAACAGGCCCTATAACCCCTGGATCCTCCACAGCCCCAAAGCTCCCATGCCTCGTTAAACCGTACCTTGACCCTTCCCTCACAAGCCCATCATCGTCCGGCATATCCAAATGTAGGACACTCACTGGCTCCAAAACCTTATTCAAAGGTTCCGGCATACTCCCCCTACACATAACCACTGTGTACAAACAAATAATTATTTATTTGTCCCTCACCTGGGGAACGCCTTAACCGACGGCATAGACAAGTACGACTTGGGGCTGACCACCCCCGGGTCGTAAATCGTCTCCGGTGACTCCCTCTTACTCCCATTACTATCAGAGTCCAAAAGCTCCGGCGCGATTCGTTTCAAATTAGTCGCAGCTTTGGGACGCGGGGGCTTCGGAGGGGTTCGTTGCTTTTTCAAAGCCATTAACGGGGAAATATCAAGACTTGTGGAACTAAAATGGGATTGGAGTGACCCTAATGAGGGTTGTTCAACTGACCTGGCTGAGCTCGAGCTTATTGAGCTGCGGGGTCTGGCTACGGAGACGCTCCGAAGCGTCTGGTTTGAGGGCTGGTTTCGGAAGTTGATATAAGTGGGTGATTGGTCCGATTTAGCTTCGTTGAGAGCCCCCCGTTCGAAAATCTGCCTCCGATTGTCCATGCCAGACGGGGGGCGCTTTTTGCGCTTTGTTAGGGCTAGGGTCAGGAAGGCCACCACTAGGAGAATTGCTAAAAGGGCCACGATTGAAACCCCGATAAAAATCCACGTGTTTTTCGAACGGGAGAGGCCTTGAGGGGCTGGTGGTTTCAAGTACGCTACAAAAAAAATTGTAACGTTTCATAACGCGAGTTTTTATTGTTACGTTCGGCTTTTATGAGGAAAGGATAACCCAATTCGCTCCGCACTTCGTCGTCTGTTATCAAAGTCATGTCTTCGGCCGCCGTGACAGCATCGACCGGTTTTCCCGAAACTGAGACGTGATAAAGGACTTCGATTTTTTCGTCGCCGTTTGTTTTACTCTTCTCCACGTTGTGGATGTAGACTTTGACCGGTTTGTCTAGATTTTTGGCGTCTCTTTTATCACGGTTTACGATCCCTAAGTGGCGTTCTTGTTGTCTTTGAAATGCGGTTTTGTATAATTTAGCTAAACTATTCTTGAGATCAATAATGACAGGGTCTTTGCCGTCGCTCTTTAGAACTGTTAACAGCCAGAAGTGACGATCGGCGCTTAAGAAATCGTCATCAGGGGGTTGGGTTGGGGTTGGGGTGATTTCTTCAGTCGCGGTGACTGGAGTTTCGCAATTGAATGAACATTTAGTGGTCGTGTTTATCATAGTCGATGGTTCGAGATAAATGGTCGAAAGAACGGTTTTGGTTTTGTAAATGGTTGTGGGTTGGTAGTCATCTTCGGACCCATCGCCCGATCCAGTCCAGAAAAAGTCCTCAAACTTGTATGTTCTCTGATTTTGGTAATCGCTCTCCAGGAGGAGTAGCTCTGTAACGTTGATGTTAAATCAATTCCGGGTATTTTGGTAGAGATTCCGGTACCAAGCACGATCTTAATCGAGTTCCATGAACCCATCGCAAACAAAAAAAGAGTAAACAAAGAGTGCCGAGTGACCTAATTCCGTGCATTGCATGCTCCCCTTAAGTAGGTCTCTGGGTGTTCAAATTTGCCCATCGCTCATTCTACCATGCAAAGGTGCAAAACAAAAATTCAAACAATAGACAATCACCTGTTCCATACACACGTGACGCAAAAGAGTGGTCAATGTCGACCGACTCCGATTGGGTGTTGATAATCAGTGATAAGAGGAGGAGACCGCTCAGCCATGTCATACCGATGAGGAGACGTCGCAGGGTCGGTGGCCCCGGAAGGCACTCCACTGCACGACTCTACCCTTAGTGAGGAGTCTCTCATGGTTCACCTGTAACACATTGATCAAACGTGGATTTGAGTAGCGCAGGCGTGCGGTTTTATTGTGTTTTGGTCTTCTATTGTCATGCAAACCATCGCGGACAATGACAACATTAGATAATGGGAAAATTGAGTTTTCAGCGAGGAAATTGTGCGGGAAATGACTCATGTGCGCTTTTTACGCGTCTTGTTTTGCGTACAACTTTTTGTTATTGCAACCATTGACGCCAATCGAGCGAAAAAATGGGTGGTTTCTCTCTGAGTCACTTCACCAGAAATCTACAGGCGCCGACCGCACGGGCCTGTCCCAAACTTTCCCCTCTTTCTCCAGAAATTTGCAAAATGTGGTTGAAAATTAATTATATGCCGTACGTTAATTATTGTTTTATTGCGTTTGTATGGCAATAATGGTATCAAAACTTCGGAGAGTCCCGCTCCCATCTAACTTGTCCTTATCAGCGCGAAAAGGTGAAACCCACATCTTACTCAATCACCTTCGCAAATCAAAACTTGACCATCAGTTCCATCCCGACCAGCGCCTGGTCTAAACCTGTCCACTTTCTTTAATTAACTAATACGTAAACAAGATGTGCGTAATGGTGCTGGGTGCACTTGTGGTATGTTTGGTGGGTATTAACGCGGCCCAGGAAGCCATGGGCGTTTTTCCCGATGATTTAAACTTAAGAGGAGATTATGCCGTTAATGATAACACGCATTTTCACCACCATCACCACCACCACCATCCGGGGTTCCATAATCATTTTGATAATGATGATGAGATGGGTGAGGTGGACGAGAACAGTAAAAGTGATGGGTCTAATGGGACCTTGCAGGTAAAATATGATTACGAAACATGATACTGTTAGGTTTTGTTATTTATTTATAGTCGGAATTCCCGTTATGTAAATAATTAAAAATGCATTATGAAAATTGCCCATTTTTTGTTACGCCCATAAAGTCTTTAATTGTTTTCCTAATCATGTAATTAATGTTTGCGAAAATAAAAAAAAAGAAATTGCCGCCTTTGGCCGCTTGGGATTTTTATGGCCGCAGGTTGGCCCTGCCGAATTTTGGCGCCTTAATCATGGAGTTCAACAAAAGTGTTGTGCAAGTGCTGTGTAAAAATGGCAATTTTAACAAAAACTTTAGCTTTTTTCGGTGAGTTTTTACTTCTAATAAATGCCAGAATGATGGTAGATCTTGTCAGCGCCGAGCGAGCCCGTACTTTATGCGAAAAAACGGCCATTCACGTCTTGCACTTAACCTAGAATTTCCTTGCAGATTCCCTTGGATTTCATCAAAGACCTCAACCAGCACAACGTTAGCGACCTATTGCTGCACTACATAGAAGAAGACGCTGTTTTCCTTCAAGGTATTTATTTTTCGTAACAAAAATACAAAGTTTTTCTTAAAAAAATAAAGTTGTCATGTCAGGCACACAAATCACAAAGCTAGTACAATAAAAAGCTATGATAAACTTAAAGTCGCACAACAACAAAATAAATAATTGCACTACAAAGGTTTTGTGCTTGAATTACTTTCGCAAAATTCATGATACAAATTTCGGCGACACTTGAGATTACTTTCGTAAATTATGAGATAGATAGTACAGTCTTTAAAGCTACTTTTCGTATACCCTAGGTGCAGTTTCACAGGCCTTCGCCACTTGGTCTCAGTTTGTAGTTTTTTCGAACTGGGCTTGTGAAATTCAACAGTGCCTTCGGCAGTTAAATATTTCAATTGTGAAATTTCCGACTCGCCCTCGACGGTTTCAGTTTCTTCAACTGAATCAAATTTCATTTTTTTACGCGGCGACATCAGGGGGCTGTTGTCAAGGCCATCGCCTTGACCTATTTCTAACATACTGGTAGATGGCTGGGTTTGCTTTGGTGGCGTCGTTTCCGTATTTACAGGGGAAGAGATTAATAGCAGGTTTTCTTCCCTAGGTGCGAAAATTATCACTGGGTTATGCGGTTTGAAAACTACTTACTTTGGCACTTTTACATTATGACTCTCTTTAAACGCTACTTTCTCACTAGGAATTGTGTTAGTTATGTGATGAGTTACTTTACAGGCTTGCTCTTTGAGAAATAGTGACACTTTTTTGTTGTCCTTGATTGTTTTGCCAAACCAATCGAGGACAACATTTTCTGAGAGAAAATATTTCACTGTTGAATTGTTATTCTCGAATATGTCGACATAAAACTCGAGAACTTCCTTAGCCGAATCCTTTTCCTCCTTAGTGTAGTTTTCCATTTCCTGGAAAAATATTACAGTTTGAAAAAAATATATTTTTCTAGATCGGTTTGGGGGAGATGAGGCAGAGGAAAGAAGTAAGTTTCGTAATAATTTTGCTAAATGTGAGAACAATAATTCGTTTTTTAAGGCGCTGCCACTATCCCAAAGGGGGCACCTTGCATGCCTGAACTACAGACAGTAAACATAGCAGCGTCTGACGATCCAAGTGTTCTCTACATCCCCCAATGTACAAGGGTGGAGAGATGTGGGGGCTGCTGCTCTCATCATCTCTTAGCTTGTCAGCCCGAAACGAAAGAAGAAATTCCTTTCAAGGTCAGCCAAAACCTCGTAATTCATTTTTGATAACAGCCTTGTAGGTCATTAAAACGCAATATACCGGAGGTAAAAAATTAAAAGTCCTAAGTAAGGAAGTTATTTTGGTTGAAAAACACACGAAATGTAAATGTGATTGTAAAGTCAGAGCTGAGGTAATTGGGGAAAAACGCGTTACGGGTGTGTTTATGGGTTTTTTCAGGATTGTAACAGATTTCAAGAGTACAGAAAGTCGGAATGTAGGTGTGCCTGTACTAATTATGACGAGGAAAAAAAGTGTAACAAAAACAGTTTGACCAAATTGTGGAACCCAGATTTGTGTGCCTGCCAGTGTCGGGAGACAATGCAGTGCTCCACCGGCTCGTATTTCGACCAAAACGAATGCAAATGTTTGCCAACTCCTGTGAAAAGACGCTTTGCCCCCTTTCAAAGGAGGAGCTACAGAACACAGCCCTTCCCAATAGTCCCCTTAGATGATGACTAGAACAGCATTTGTACCAAAAACGGCGCCCAACGGCCCAAACCAAACTTTCTTTGTTGTCCATTTAAAACTTTAAATGACTTACCACAATGTGGTGCAATCAGCTTGACAGCTCCCGATTGTGCATTAAATGAGTATATTTCCTAAACAAATAAACATTTTTACCAACGGTCACTTCACTGTGTTGTTATTTTTTCAAAATAGTACGTAAAAATGGGTGAAGGTTAAATTTTCGAAACCAGACAGTCCAGTTTGTTAATCAAAATGGCGCTGGTAGCGTCCTTTTTGGTTGGTGACATGCCCGGTAGATGGAGACAGTGACACCAAATTTTCAAAATTCGAATTATTTACGCACTTACGCAACCAATTCGTTGAAAACTTACTTTCAGGCCGAGTTTTCGTTCATTTGAACGATTTTCAGTAATCGGTTGGCTATTTCAGAGCCGAAAAACCGGACACGGCGGCAAAATTCGGGCACAACACGTTGATTATTGAAAAATTGCTTGTTGACACTTGGCAATTCAACCCACTCGATAATTAAAAAAAAATTTTTGATTTTGGCAAAAAGCCGAATTTTAATATCAGGAATGTGTTACGTGATTGCCTTTAGAATAATTAGATAAGAGCAAAAAATACTTCAGTAATTCCGGTGCTGAGCAGTATCCTATGTTTTTTTTATTTAGAAAAAAATAAGCTATACAACTAAGATTACACGCTTGTACACTTTCTGTCTATTTCGACCATTTTAAGGACTACTTTTGTGGTGGATTTATTTTTATTATTTTTTTTAATTGCGAAGACGCAATAGCATTGCGTAATATTACGCGGTATGGCTGGGGTACAAAAAAAGTAATCAGAGGTTTGGTAATTGTTTTGCGAAAGTCCATGCGAGCTAGCTTTTGCACCACTTTTTCCGTTGGAATTTCTTCGTTCTTGCGTCATCCACACAACGCGTCTCATCTCGCATATTACAATCAACCGATCCATCATCATTCTTCGGAATTGTCTCGGCTATGGGCTGTGGTGTACTGGTGGCTTTACGAGGCAGTTGAAAGCTCCGAGAGTAAAAACAAGACCGGGTTAATTTATTGTCGAAGTAACGCTTGTGTAAGGCGTTAAGAAGTGAATGTAGAAAAATCCGCCAACATGCCAACCCATTTGACATAAAATATATAACGTACAACCGTACCCAGTAGCCCGTGGATAATGCAATAAGCTGGATGTCTGTACCATCCACTACAGACCCATTACTTACGTCTCGGTCAGATTAATAACATAAGTCTCGCCCGAGCACGTAAGGCATTTTTTCCGCTGGTAGCATTAGACAAGGCCATCGATTTTTGATTTTGAAAGTGCCCATTGTGGTTGGATTTATTGCCGGTAGCATTAAGGAACGCCCAATATTGGATAGCGCTAATGGTTTCTGCTCACCACTCGCTTTTATCTCCTCGCCCGCAGTGATATTCCCATTTGACAAAAATCGAAAAAAACGCGTCTTGAGGAGGGCGTGTCTCTGTGAATGCTACACCTATAATTTCGAGCCGTGATTTATATCACGCTTTTTCCAAAAACACCCATAAAATTCCTGTCGCGCTCAAATGATTTGGGTGGTTGTAAAGTGAAGATATACGAATTTGGGGTTTTATTGCCCGACTTGTGACAGCATTACGACGCGTCCAAGCCTCATTACGGGGCACATTCAAGCTTCCAGTGCTCGCCTGATTTATTGTGCCGAGATAAGTGTCGATTGTTGCCATTTTTTCACAAACCAGCCGGAAAAATCGCTTTCCTCGGACGCATCGATTAAGAGAGGCGTCATAAATTATAACTTTTATGGACAATAAAATGTGGTTCTCAGGATAAAAGTCCGCGGTGACTTAGTACGTAATTATGGATTTTTTATGATTACTCGATAAGCTCCAGATGCAGCAGCCGCAACTATAATTATTTCTACTCCAAGAGGCTGATGTTTTCCTTTTGTTGGGACGGCGCACTGGGTGACCACAAACATTCGACGAATAGAAATGTTTCAAAAAGCCAAAGAAGCCAATTTGAGACAGCGCATCTAAAGTTTTTATGGAATACGATTAAAAAAGTGTCAAGTGAAAACTGACTTTCTACAAATATTTATTCCATTAATTAGCACGACCTAATAGGGAAAAATACATATTTACGGACTTCCCACCACTCTTAAATATTTTTTTAAGCGAATAATTCATTTTCCGAGCTGTTATCACTGCATTACCACCACCTTTGTCGTTTTATTTTTGACTGGGTGATAAGTGGGCGTTTAGGGGAGCAAGGGGCCCTCGCGCTGGCTACCTGTGTTACCCATCCACCTGTTGATCGCCTTTTTGTGTTTTTATAATTCCGTAGAGTGAAATTTTGTGTCGGGAATGGGTCACGTTTCGGTAGCCGTGGTACCTGCTGGTAAACAAATTATCCGTAGAACTAAACAAAGTAATAAGTAACGTAGTGGCTCGTTATTCTTTGGATCTGCGGGAGCGCAGCGTTGCCGAGGAGGAGAAGAAGAGCGTGGTTTCCACCGTGTTACGCATCGTACCAGCGGCCTCCAAACAAAGAGTCCGAGGCGCTTTATTTGTCTCGTTATCGATGACTGAGCACTAAACTCGGCAAATATTTACGGTTTTACTCATTATTTCCAATAGTCTTATTTACATTAAATGACGGACATTAGTGACGGTTAGTCACTGCAAACAAACGGAGACGTGAGCGCTGCACTGGCGCACCTGCCCATTTAACGCCAAAACTTTACCATCTTATTGTGCTACTTATAAGTTTTGTAAACCTATTTTGAAAATAAAAACTGGTCGTGTTCGAGACTGTTAGTGGTGAAAAATTTTAAAGAGTTGAAGCTCGCGTGTGTTCGAGGATTAGAGCTATTAGCGGAATTACTGTTTGAGAAAAAGTAAAGTCGTAGAAAGTATGGTGCACCACCTACGCCTGCTGCGCGCCGGGGTCATAAATAGGAGCGACATTATCATAAATTTGAATAAAGCACGAATAAAATGGAAGCTGTGATGATGCAGCTATTGCTGGAGATTATTATGTAGAGTGTTCATAAAATCTGCATAAAGTCGTCTCCAGCAGTGTTTCTATAAGTGCCAGCGTTCGCTAATTATGGCAATGTTCCAAAAGGGGCAAATAAAATTCGGGTCGGTTTAGAGACAGTCCCACCTTGAATTGTGTCAGTTGAGAGGTGAAAAATTGGCAAAAAATGGCCGGCTGAGAGAAATTTATTGCGAATTCGATATTGTCAACGACACGTGCTGCAATATTCGCATACCCACGCAATTGCGTTACTATCTCCGAGTTTCTTGGACATATCAGACTCCTACAACGGCAATTAGATAGATTTACAAGTGTCATAAAACGATTAAGTTTTATTTCCGTCTAATTATTGCAAATATCGCGTGCTTTATGAGCGGAATAATGCAGCGGCGATTAAATCTTTATTGATGCTTGGAGCGAAGAAAGTGCATTTTTGGCATCTCACAAAATATTGCACATTCTTTGGGTAATTTTTTTCGGGAAGGGAGTGCTAACGAACACAGGAAAAAGCCAAAAATTTAAGTACGATTTCCTCAAATTCTCCGCAAAAAATATGACGCGAATTTCTTCAAAAGGAGAATTTTGATAATATTGGATAGTGTTGTGTGTCATATTTTTCGACCAATAAATTAATTGAATAGTAGGGTCACGAAATAGCACGAACAGCGGCGAATCAAGGAGGCGGCGTAAGATTTTTCTCAAAAATTCATTTTAATTATTAGACATTTTGACTCGAGGACGTTTTAATGAGTTAAAGAAAAACTCATTTTTGACCTTATTTACTGATTCCTTTTTATTAAAGAGAGTTATTACTCAAATGCGTGTTTAAGCGCCCGAAAAATGCATAAATTTTCAATCCATTGCAACGAAATTTTTGATATTTTTTCTGAAAATTTTGTAAAATAATTGGTTATCTGACTGAATTACATCATTGCCCTTATTAAACGAAAAACTAACAATATTTTCGGTCCAATTAGGCGGGATTTTGGTCTACCTATATTTATGGAAATTTTGCAAAAAATGTGTTTTTTAACTTAAACTTAACTTTTAACTTAAACTTTGCTTAAACAAGCAAAAAATAACACCTTTTTTGATCCAGTTTTATGATTTTTTGGGTAATTTTTGTAGAAATTTTGCTTAATCCTAAATAATTTTGTGTTTTTGAATGAAAAGCGGACTAATTTAAACAGAAAAATCCAATAATTTATTGATTCTTCAGGCCGTTTCAGCGAAATTGTGCGAAAAAAATTGTGATTTTATCTAGTTAAACGGTGGAAAATGGAAAAATTGCTTCATTTATGATTAATTTAAAAAAATTCCGGTTAATTTTTTGTGAAATTTCACTAAGCAACTGCGTTTTTTTAATGAAAATGGGCCAAAATATCTCAAAAAATCGAACAATCTAATTTTTTGATATAATTTACTGATTTTTTTGTTGATTTTTCAGAAATTTTACGAATTAATAGCGTTTCTGTAAATATCAAAACAAATTCGGTGAGGAATTCTATAACATTTAAATATTTATTTGTGTGTGGAAACAGCAAATAACTGAATAAATTACTTAATGACTTGTTTTTTAACTTGGCTTTGCCTCGACAAAAAATCTGACATCTCGAATAAAAAAATACTATTCCTATTTCATTGGACAAAAAGCTTTTGACTCAAAAATTCCTCAAAACCAAACAACGGTTGAAAAAGGAAGAACTATTGAGATTTTTAACTCATAGGTTCGTAACTTTCGACATAATTATGCTATTTTTGGGCATATTTTTCATTAAATTTGGCGAAATATTTGTGTTTCTGATTTTTGACTGAACAACACATGCTAAAAGGCTTGAAAATAAGAAGAAATAATGTCACCCTTGTCAAAGTATATTGTGAGGTTTGCTTATCTTAAACACCAATATCTGTTGTAAAACTTTATTGTGTACAAAGAAAACGTTGCTACAATAATCAACTTCAGAAAATTTTTGTTTTATTGATTATTTTAATTTAAATGACGTCTGAGAACAAATTAAATGATTATTATTTACCTATCACTTTATTAGTATCCAGCGAAAGCCTCTGGTAACCCCAGAATTACTTGTCTAAGCTTTTCTGGTTGGTATTAAAAAAATTTTTTTTAATTGGTAAAACATTTTTTCGTGCAATTCTACCTCCAGCGTGAGTTATTTGGTACTTTCTGAATGAATTATTTATTAATCACCATTCAGTAATAAAAACTGAAAATTTTTGATTAAATGTGGCGAAATATTTGCGTTTCTGATTTCTGGCTGAACAACACATGCTGAAAGGCTTGAAGATAAGAAGAAATAATATCACCCTTGTCAAAGTTTATTGTGAGGGTTGCTTATCTTAAACACCAATATCTGTTGTAAAATTTTATTGTGTACAAAGAAAACTTTGCTACAATTATCAACTTCAGAAACTTTTTGTTTTACTGATTGTTTTAATTTAAATGGGGACAAATTAAATGACTATTATTTACCTAGCACTTTATTAGTATCTAGCGAAAGCCTCTGGTAACCACAGAATTACTTGTCTAAGGTTTTCTGGTTGATATTAAGAAGATATTTTTTGAAATAAATAAAATTAAGAATGTATTTAAATAATAAAACAAAAAAAAAACATTATTGGTAAAACTTGGTTAAACTGTCGTTTGTGTGATAAAACTGATAAACGTGTGCGCATTCCGGTTGCCCCCGCGTCTTGCCATTCACGTGGTGGACCAAATCCAGCATCTGCTCCGCATTGTCGTAGGTCCATCTGTTTAGCTGCGTCCTCTCATCTCCCACTGTTGAGAGCCTCTGGTGTGTCCGCATCTCCTTGAACTCCCGCTTCGAGTCAGTGACTCGCGGTCATCTGTCGCCCCCCGCGCCCCCTCATGGGGCTATCATCGTGATATAACCCGGGGCGTTCTTCGAGCAACGCCTGCAAGAACCAGCCTGCAAGACCTGGGCGCACATTATAGTCCAATACGTTTCATCACGGCGATATTACCGAGCAGATTATGGCTTTATGCGCTACATAAATTACAATAATTAAGGAATCGGCCAGAGATACCCTTTTCGATATGCGTGCGAAACGCCAAAACATGTATTTCCTTTCAATTATCGCATGTGAATTCGACGCGTGCCTGAAAAATTGCGACAAGAGGGGCTTTTGCGATGGGAGTCGTACAGTGCTGTTGTTATTAGACTGGGAGGTTATTATATGGTAATGGGACGAGTCCAGCGACTTGAATTATGGCCGATGGAAAAATGTTAACATTTGAGGGTAATTTGTAGCGTCTACCTGCATTATTATAATGACAGGGAAGATGGAACGTTAGAGCTGAATCACATTGGATAAGTGATGGCCTCCACAACACAAAAAACTAAATCTTGGACTTGCACCCATTTCCTATATAATTTTTATAAAAATTTTAATCGCTTCAGAGAATCCCTCATTCGGCGGGGTGGCAATGTTGTGACTGTTGTCAAATAAAATAATAATCAAAAAAGAAAACCGTTTCTTTTTTTAATTCATTTTCCTGAAAAACATGTCAACAGTTTGGACCGTGACGTTCCTTACTTTACAATGGGCCCAACTTAAAATTTCAATAATTTATTCACTTAATTAAACATGTATTTTTAATGGGTGCACTTGTGTTTAGGCGGAAACAAACGGAACCGAAACGAATTAATTTGATGTTTAATTGGGACACTATTTGAAAACAAGTGCTTTAATTGGGCAAGTGCCAACGTGTTTTTTGCTCTGCGTTAAATGGTCACGTTATAAAGAGTTCGAGTTTTATTTTTTTTGTTTGTTTTGTATTGCTTCAAATATTTTACATTTGCTGCCGTAACCGGTTTGACTTTTTTAAATGTATTTCCCATTTTTTTTTGTCTTCATTCTAGTATTAGTACTTCTTGTGTTTTTATTTACTCATGATTTGAGTTAAAAAAATGTTTTGAAAAACCAATTTCATTCCTGAAACCGTGTGAAGAATGGTTTTGACGATGTATCAATGGTTTTCTAACCATTTTTGGCGACTTTTTTGATTGTTAAGGACCTAAAGACCTAAGGAGACCGGATTTTTGGAAGTTAAAAACTTTATTTAAGTGTCAAAAAAGGTTGTACACAAACAGAAATTTGGTGTTAAAATTTGGTAATTTATTAATTCCTGTTACAGGAAAAATGAAAACATAATTTCTATTGCAATAAATTTTTTACAAAAACCAACAAACAGTCAGAAAACGTGAAATTTTCTAAGAAAACAGCGAAATTCTAGACGGTTTGGCCGACATTTACAAATAATCAAGCGATAGTTTTTTGCTCAGTGTTATCGCCTTCTGATTGGTCGGTTTTACTGTTGGGAGTGCAATCTCCCACCCGATATCCAATGACAAACGCTTCAATCGTCTTGCAATTTTTTATGCGCCAGATAAACAACTAGGAGGTGATTTTAATATTTTTATTGGTCAAATTACTCATTTCAGGAACAAATAAAACACTAGCAAACAGGTTTAGGGCAGGTCTTTCCCACAGAACGGGATTTCGCCTTGGGTGCGAATAAAATGGTCG
Organism: Tribolium castaneum; assembly: GCF_031307605.1. NCBI lineage: Eukaryota > Metazoa > Arthropoda > Insecta > Coleoptera > Tenebrionidae > Tribolium > Tribolium castaneum. Next base: position 4,456,317 of record NC_087402.1, on the reverse strand, counting down.
ATTCTGCTTAAATAATTTTATTTTTTAAATAATTTGATTGTTTTGAATTTTTTTTTTCAAATTTATTACACAAAACACAAAAAAATCTACACTATCGATAATAATTACAATTATAATAATGAAAATAAATAAATTTTTAAAATCAACATTAACAATAAATTGGCGTAGGTAATCAATAGTTTTGACACTTGTACGTAAATTATTTTTTTATTACAAAATCAAAACTGATACAAAAATTTTATGAGATACAAAAAATAATTTAATATAGAATTAGTGTAAGTATACTTTGAAAAATTCAAAGTTCAAAGACTGACTAAGGAACTTTAACGCTGAGAAACTATAAAAAAAAATCCAAAAATTATTGGGACTGAAATTCTGAGGAACCAAGCGACTGAAAAACTGAAAAAACTATAAAAATGGAAAAGAAAAACATTAATAAATTGTAACTTGAGATTCTGAATAAAAAACCAATACACTAAAAGACACTAAGAAAAGTTAAAACTTAAAAATGGAACACAAAAAACTAAAAAACAGTAAGTTTGTAGATCTAAGTGACTGAAAGAGTTGTAATTAAAAACTATTTGAAACTGCAACGTGAGAACATTACTTACATAAGACAATAAAACCACGAAAAATTTAAAAATTGTGGAAATTCAGAAACTAAAAAGCTGAAATACTGGAAGCCTGAGAATTTGAAAATTAAAATAAAAAATTTGGAAATAATTTGTCAGGTAAAAAATTACACCAACCTTAATTCAAAAAAATTGCTATTTATGATAATGCCAACCTCACGGTTCTTAGACAGTTGATTATTATAAAAAAACGACTATAGGTACTAACAAAAAAAATTGAAAAAAATAAATAAACTCATTCAGGATAAAACAAGTCAATTTATGAATTTCGGAAAAATGAAAATAATTTCAAGTATTTCTCTTTTTAACAAAACAAATTAATTTTTGCCTGTTATGAAAATTTCCTAAAATCCGGTCTCTACTTACACGGCAAGAGGGCAGTTTTATTGGACCACGCTGTATAGCGTGCCGGCGGTTGAAGTTTTCCCGCGTTATTTTCCAATCAGTGCTTATTAAAAATGCCGGTCGTTTATTCATGCAGCCTTGAGACCAATCCACAAATCTTCTCATTTCTTAATTCAAATCCGATCAATTGCTATTCAAGTCGATTTCCAATTCAGTCCGTGATGAATTTTTCTAACTCTCGCGCTAACAAAACAATCGTATAAGCGGGGAAAGAATGTAACAAAAGAACCAAGACCGGCCATCCCGTATTCACCCATGTATTATGCTCATTTATCACCACTACCAATCTAATAAAAATTGAATAAATTATGAGTTTAATTATAAGCATCCATGCCTTGGGGCGTCGTTTCGGTAGCAAAAAGTGCCCAAAATCCGATCAATCATGAGAAACGCCGTTTCGACCAATCAAAATTGAATGTTTTGGGCGAGGTCGCGATACACATCTCGTACTAGAGGCGGGTAGCTCGGTAGCTAATTCCAGGTAGCTCCGACATAAATTACCAGCGCGGAATCTAATAAATTCGGTAATTTTTAAATTTACTCCACTGAGCCGTATTGTGTGTACAACGTCCTTATTTGCTCAGTGCAGCATTGATTGGAGCTTTGTTGTCTGTTGCTATCGCCTTCATGGAAGTCGAGACATTGTCAGAGAAAATTACAAGCAATTACAGGCGTCTCGTCTTTTTGTGCTGATGACCCAGTTTTTTCCACAATTTTTACTTTCGTGTCAGATCGGCCGTAAATTAGCGGCGAGTAATGCGGTAGGTGCTTACAAACACTTATTAATGAGGCTAAATTGGCCAAGTTGTAAACATTTATTACCGGGACGACAGGGCTGGGAATTGCGAAAAACTTGATTTAGAATGGATGGAACTCTCCGGCAATTAGTTTTAAATTAACTCGAGTGCGTGTCGACTACGGGAAACTTATTAGAAGCGAGTGGAAAAACAGCCTTTTTGTGCCAGGGGCGGATCCAGAAATAAATTCCAAAAATTTTAAAATCTGAAGGTTAAGCTATTATTACTGTCGGTATGGTAAAATATTTCAATAAATTTGTACAAAAAAATTCTCAAAAAAATGTTACAATGCAAATTTATATATTTTTTAAGCACCCTATATTTTGTGTTTTATTTTTATTCCCCTTTTTTTATTAAACTAGAACGAAGAAATTACCAAATTTGGTCGAAAGTGACCAAAAATTTACCTTTTCTATAAGCGTTTATTCAGCAAAAACATAATTAGTGCACGAAATTTCTTTAAAAATAAGCCACTGAATCACAGAATTATGTCAAAAATGACATTATTTTTGCAAGTTCTGAGAATTAAACACGTTTTTAGACCAAAAATCAAGTTTTTTTCCTGTTATTATTAAACAAGAACAAAAAAAAATACCCAATTTAATCAAAAATGACAAAAAATTTACCTTTTCTTTGCCTTTTCTAAGCGTTCATTTAGCAAAAACTCAAATATTGCGCAAAATTTCTTAAAAAGAGCCAATAAATCAGAAAACTATGTTAGAAATGACATTAATTTTGCATGTTCTGAGGTTTTTTAAACTAAAAATCAAGTTTTTCTTCCTATTTTTATTAAACTAGAACGAAAACTTTACCAAATTTTGTGGAAAATGAAAAATTTAACTTTTCTAAGCGTTTATTCAGCAAAATCTTAATTATTGCACAATTTTTCTTAAAATGTAAGCTACTAAATCACAGAATTATGTCAAAAATGACATTATTTTAAACACGTTTTTAGACCAAAAATCAAGGTTTTTTTTCCTGTTACTATTAAACTAGAACAAAAAATTTACCAAATTTGGTCAAAAATGACCAAAAATTTACCTTTTCCTGTGCCTTTTCTAAGCGTTTATTTAGCAAAAACTCAAATATTGCGCAAAATTTCTTAAAAAGAGCCAATAAATCAGAGAATTATGTCAAAAAATGGCATTAATTTTGATGTTCTGAGGTTTTAAACACGTTTTTAAACCAAAAATCAAATTTTCCTCCTATTTTTATTGAACTAGAACAAAAAATTCACCAAATTTTGTCAAAAATGACCAAAAATTTAACTTTTCTGAACGTTTATTCAGCAAAAACTTAATTATTGCACAAAACTTCCTAAAGAATAAGCCACTAAATCACTGAATTATGTCAAAAATGACATTATTTTTGCAAGTTCTGAGGATTTAAACACGTTTTTAGACCAAAAATCAAGATTTTTTTCCTGTTATTATTAAACTAGAACAAAAAATTACCAAATTTGGTCGAAAATTTACCTTTTCCTGTGCTTTTCTAAGCGTTTATTTAGCAAAAACTCAAATATTGCGCAAAATTTCTTAAAAAGAGACAATAAATCAGAGAACTATGTCAAAAAATGGCATTAATTTTACATGTTCTGAGGTTTTAAACACGTTTTTAAACCAAAAATCAAAACCAAAAAAAAAAGTTTTTTCTCCGATTTTTATTGAACTAGAACGAAAAATTCACCAAATTTTGTCGAAAATGAAAAAAATTTACCTTTTCTAAGCGTTTATGAAGCAAAAACTCAATTACTGCGCAAAATTTTTTAAAAAGTAAGCCAATAAATCACAGAATTATGTCAAAAAATGACATTATTTTTAGCAAGTTTTGAGGAGTTAAACACGTTTTTAACCAAAAATCAAGTTTTTCTTCAACTAGAACGAAGAAATCACTAAATTTAGTCTAAAATGACCAATAGGCTTTTATATAATTTTTAAAAAAATTAAAATTTTAATTTGGATCCGCCCTTTCTTTGTGCACTTGTTTTAAAATAGATATGGTCAGTTCGGTTCTAAAAATGCAAATGTGGGCCTATTCCCACCCATCCATTAACATTCCTTATAAACTGGCAATTTGAAACATTTCGAATGTTACGCCCGATTGTTGAATTTTTCTCCCATCGCCGAATCAAACGGCATCCACCTGCATCGAACCAGTGACAGAATGTTGCATGCATGAGCGATTTCTTGCATTCATTGTGGATTTTTCCAAAATCAATTATGGAACGAATTCCCGGAAATCTTTTATGGGTACCCTACCGGGAATTGGATTGAATCTCTTGCAACATGGTGGATAATAAGTGGAGCGATCGTCTAAATCAACAGGATAAAAGCGCTCTTAGACCGCAATATCAATCATAAATTACTCGTCCTTGCCGCTGAGATAAAAATCCTGTTGCGGCCGTGCTGTGGAGCGGAACGACACGAAAATTTATCTCACCCCGAGTAATACAAGTATTTTTTTAACCGGTAGCGTGTCGGTCACGCTGCTGCCCAGATTGCTTTTTCCCACAAACCGACCAAATTGGGCCAATTTCAAGGGACTTCCACGAAAAAGCTCGTGACTCGAATCGCTCCACGGGGATTATTAACATTGGAGTATTTATTTACAAAGCTTTATTAATTGTCGCTGACAGGTTTAAACGTTTTACAAATTAATTTGACAGGCTTGGTAACGATCGTTTGTCTACGAATAAATTCTCATTCATTCCATGCAAATTCATTCGGGAGGGGCGGCACACTCGAGCAGTCTTGTTCGAGTGGCACTGGACGATTTTTAACGTTTTTTGTCTGAATTCACAATAAATTGCATTATATCAGGAGCGAGTGTCTTTACGACTTTTAAGTTTCCGTTTAGCGTAATAAAACTTTGTAAATTCGCTCGGTTAATTGATAATAACTATTTTAGTGGGCATTTGAGATAAGGCAGTTGCCATTCGAAAACGCTAAATCGTAATCTTGTACATAAGAAAGCCAATTTCTATAATATTATGGCTGTTTCGTTATTTGTTCTTACTTTTTCCCACTCTTCGAAAATATTTTTTTGATTTATTTATCCACTAAAAACGTTTTTAAATCCTCAGAACTTGCAAAATAATGTCATTTTTGACATAATTCTGTGATTTAGTGGCTTACTTTTTAAGAAATTTTGCGCAATAATTGAGTTTTTGCTGAATAAACGCTTAGAAAAGGTAAATCTTTGGTCATTTTGGACCAAATTTGGTGATTTTTTTGTTCTAGTTTAATGAAGACAGAAAGGAAAACTTGATTTTTGGTCTAAAAGCGTGTTTAAATCTTCAGAACTTGTACAAATAATGTCATTTTTGACATAATTTTCTGATTTATTGGCTTGCTTTTTAAAAAAAATGCGCAACAGTTGAGTTTTTGCTGAATGGACGCTTAGAAAATGTAATGTAAATTTTTGGTTATTTTGGACCAAATTTGGTGATTTTTTCGTTCTAGTTTAATAAAAACAGAAGAGAAACTTAATTTTTGGTCTCAAAACGTATTAAGTCCTCAGAACTTGCTAAAAATAATGTCATTTTTGACATAATTTTGTGATTTAGTGGCTTACATTTTAAAAAATTTTGTGCAATAATTAAGTTTTTGCTGAATAAACGCTTAGAAAAGGTAAATTTTTGGTTATTTTCGACTAAATTAGGTAATTTTTTCGTTCAAGTTTAATAAAAACAACTTGATTTTTGGATTAAAAACATGTTTAAAACCTCAGAACTTGAAAAAATGACATTTTTGGCATAGTTCTCGGATTTATTGACATACTTTTTGAGAAATTGTGCGCAATAATTGAGTTTTTGCTGAATAAATGCTTAGAAAACGTAAATTTTTGATCATTTTCGACAAAATTTGGTGAATTTTTCGTTCTTAGTTCAATAAAAATAGGAGGTAAAACGTGATTTTTGGTTTAAAAACGTGTTTAAAACTTCAGAACATGTAAAATTAATGCCATTTTTTGACATAGCTCTCTGATTTATTGGCTCTTTTTGAGAAATTTTGCGCAATATTTGAGTTTTTGCTAAATAAACGCTTAGAAAAGGCAGAGGAAAAGGTAAATTTTTGGTCACTTGACTAAATTTGGTAATTTTTTATGTTTTAGTTTAATAATAACAGGAAAAAAACCTTGATTTTTGATGTAAAAACGTGTTTAAATCCTCAGAAGTTGCAAAAATAATGTCATTTTTGACATAATTCTGTGATTTAGTGGCTTACTTTTTAGGAAATTTTGTGTAATAATTAAGTTTTTGCTGAATAAACGCTTAGAAAAGGTAAATTTTTGGTCACTTTCGACTAAATTTGGCAATTTTTTCGTTATAGTTTAATAGAAACAAGGGAATAAAATTTGATTTTTGTGTTTAAAACCTCAGAATTTGCCATTTTTGACGTAGTTCTCTGATTTGTTGGCTTATTTTTTAAGAATTTTTGCGTAATAATTGAGCTTTTGCTGAATAAATGCTTAGAAAAGGTAAATTTTTGGTCATTTTCGACCAAATTTGATATTTTCGTTCTAGTTTAGTAAAAACAGGAAGAAAAATTTGATTTTTGGTAGAATAACGTGTTTAAATCTTCAGAACTCGCTAAAATGACATAATTCTGTGATTTATTGCCTTATTTTTTAAGAAATTTTGCAAATAATTAGTGCACAATAGTTCGTCTAATCTTTTTTTTTGCACAATGTTTGTGTTGTTGGTTGCCTATGTGTGCGATTTGCATCTGGATCTGGCTTTGTTTTTGCAATTTAAGGCCTGGAAGACCCGAAATGCGCGACCTCCAAATAGTTTTTTATTTGTCAGCGAATGCACATGTGCATAACTGCCAAATCTATTTAGCGAGGCATCGCTTAAATAATTTATGAAGGCCATTTTTATTAATTCCCCCGATCGTGCATGGCAGATAAACGTTTTATTGTAATTAAATCCGCGTCGTCGAGATAATTACTGGCGATACACGCTACCAACTGTTACGTTACGATTATTACGGCCATTCCGACTAGTTCTCGAACTAGTTTTCGACGGAAGTGTCGAATTTTCTGAAATATAATAGTGTGGGGTCCGATCTGGACCACAGTCTCACCGAACTCAACGAATTTCAACAATCACACACCCATCTCATAAATATTCATCGGTGCACTACCGAATTTCTTCTTAAGGAGTGACAATAGAAAAAAATCAAATTTAGGCAAAGCGTTGCACGTTTGCAGTTGCTATCGGGTCGCTCAAGGTTCCAAAAAACAATATTTAGGACTTGTTGACCTTAACGTTCCTGCTAATGAAATGACGCTACAAGTTAATGGGAGATTTTGGCGCCAAATCACTTTCGATTTCTACCACGTGCTCATCGCGATGATAATTGACTCGGTCCGAGGTTTTATTGCCAGTGCAGAAAAATCGCACGAGGTGCAGATAAAAGGAACGGGTTCTAGGGGAGGCACCCTTGCGAAAATGCCCCCAATAAATCCGCAACGCCAAACTGTGTGAAGACTTATTTTTCAGGCCATTTTACTCAACCACACAGTTTTTTTATATCAACATAACTACCTATTTAACTCCTAAATTCAAAATCTACGGTTTACTCGCATAATACACACGAATAACATGAAAATTAAAAATTCAGATTTTTGCCTTTGTTTACGTAAAGCTGGAGAAAACATTTCCAGTTTCGAATCATTGAAAAAAGTGATTTTTACAGTTGTATACAGGGTGTCCATTTTTTGGGCTCCACCATGGGCATCTCAGTTATTATAAGAGATGCGAGGTCGGTTAAATTAGGGAAAAGTTGCGCATTTTTATGCTGAACAATTATCTGAAAGAAAATTTGATGTAGCATTTTTAATTTTTGAATTATTGTAAAAAAACGGAAATCTGTAATTTTTGTATTTATTTATTCAAGCGAAAACTAAAAGAACTATACGTTTTTACCAAAAACGTTCTTCAGACACTTTTTTACAAGGATTCTAAATCTGTCATCGTATTTTCCAAGGCGTTCTTGATGTCAGAGTTGCAACACTCAACTTTGGTTTTTCTTATGGACGCCATATTCGCTTTTTGTATTTTTGAAAAGTGTTTTTATTTCTGATTATAACGATGTATCACATGATATGATCGAATCTTATATGTTGACCAAAAGGGAGAAAAAAGCATTTTTACGAAGAATGCTTTGGAAAACAATTTTGTTTTTAAACATACTAGATTTTGGAGATTTATTTGAATTTGGCTCATTTCCGTCAAGTTTACTTATTTAAAAACTAAACCACATGATAAGCTAGAATTTTATTCATCGCAAAACAAAATGGAGTACAGTTTTAAAAATTCTGCTCGCATATTTAATAGAACTGTCAAAATCTAGTTCGTTAAACGACATTTTTGACGTTTTTTCCTAAGCACCCTTTGCAAAAACGCTTTTTTCTTAATTTTAATCAGCATGTAAGATTCGATCATATCATGTGATACATTATTGTAATCAGAAACAAAAAGACTTTTCAAAAATACAAATTCCAAATATGGCGTCTATTAGAAAAACCAAAGTTAAGTAGTAACACTGACATCAAGAACGCTTTGGAAAAGACAATGACAAATTTAGATTTCTTGTAAAAAGTGGCTGAAGTTTTCTTGGTTTTCCATCAAAAAAATAAAAACGAAAATTATAAAATTTTGATTTTCTCAATAATTCAAAAATGATACATCATATTTTCTTTCATATAATTGTTCAGCATAAAAATGCGTAATCCCTATGGTGGAGCTCGAGAAGCGGACACCTGTATTACGAGTATTTTTTGCAATTGTAATTGACTTGAATTAAATCTTTATTGCCATTGGCCAAGAGTGTGCAGAAAAATTGAAGATTCACCACAAAGAAAACAAGTTTTTTGAAGGGTGAAGCCCTTGCGAGAAATTGCAAACAAAAAATACGGAACGTTTAAATAGCATCATCTTTAAAATCACTCGCAAATCCGTGAAAACATCCTCAGTTTGGTAGAAAATAAAAAATTTAACTCGATTTTTTTTTAATTATCGCCGCTAGTTAGTTATAAAATAAAAAGATTTTTATCTTGAAAAGGCGTTTTACAGTGAAACCTCCCTTAATGGTCACCTCCGAATAACAGACACTTCTCAACAACGGACATCGGAGAGGTTGTACTGTATCATCTTTTATGTTTCTTCTAAACTATTCTTCATTCGTGTTTATGTTTAATCGTTTATTTTGGCAGTTTGAAGGCCCAAAAAAGTGGAAACCTTCACCTCGGCGTAATCTAATGACCTGCAGTTATTACAATTCTTCACCTCAGAATTCCTGAGGCTCTAATACCCAACAATTATGTGAAACTTTGAAGAATTTTAATGAGAGGCGTCGCTAGCATTAATCTATTTTCCAGCCAGCTTCACGTAGCCAACATAAAATCCGCTGACATGCTTTTAATCTCAAACAATAATTTTTTATCTGTTACGCATTCCTGCGACTAACTTCCGGTATGCGTGCAAAACCTTGAGTGTCATTAGTGAAAGTGAAAACTTTTCTATATTTATAAGCATTCTGGGGGCCTAATTGGGGTATAATAGCCCTGAAAGGACTCCGTCAAATAGTCATTTTGAGGCTTGATCTAGCGTCTAGGGCGAATCCAGCAAGTCATTTTCGTGTGTCTATGATTAGAGCGCGAGGGGTGCGTTGATAATAAATTCGCGCACCTAATCCGGGTGGATCCTTTTGAAAGCTGGATGCAAATTTCGGTTCTTTTGAATGAAGCGCTGGGAATCGGTCGCAATTCGTCGGACAAAAGGCCAATTCCACAAAAGTAGGTGCCAGGGCTGACCCTCTGTCCGAAAATAAGTATCTTTTGATTTGCGAATAAATAATGTGGAGCAGGTTTTGCAACAGCTAGGAGAATATTCAACCGTCGGCGCCGAAACAGGTATGATAATGCAAACACACCTGAGTTTGCCAGGATGGGAATGGCCGAACGTCACTTCTATTCACGATACGCTTTGCATTACGGTACATGGAGTACTTTCTCAAGTTATTTACGAGTAAACGAATTCATTGTGTGCCACTCAAAAGGGACCACTGAGCATCACATGTCACGCTAATGATCCGCGACTAATTTCAACAGCAACGGAATCGCAACCCCACGTATCACTAAAATTACCAAATTCGTCAAACGAGATTTCGGATCGCAATTTTTCGCAAGGGTTGGCTCAGACCCGGTTTCTTTGTGGCCAAATTTAATTTTTCCGCACTTGGCACCCAACTCAATTTAGGGCCAGCGAACTGAGCCCTTTTTGTGGGAAAAATGACAACTGCAGAAATAACGAAATAAGTCGAAAATAGTGGTAAAATTAAAATTAATAATTTTTTTCTAGAAAGACTTTAATGTTGTTGGTGTTACGTGATTTTTTTTTCATTTATGTAAAGATTAAATTAAACAGTAATTTTGATTAATAACGAAAGATACGCTCATTCGAACAAATAAGCTGAAGAGAACCAATTTTTGTAATTTTCTGTCACTAATAAGTAATTAATCGGTAATAAGCCAAGTTTTCGGCTATAATTTAACAGAAATAAGACAATTATTAAAAAAAACAAATTAAAATAAACTTTTTGCATAAATTAACTCTCTTTTAATTCGTTGTTAACAGTCAACAACGCGAATAGACCAATCAAATTTGTTCAATTTGGTCAGGTGATCGGTTAGTTAATCACGCATTTAATTACGGATTGAATTAATGACCGATCCGTAAAGTTTCAAGAAAGAAAATTCTCATTAGAAAATAAACTAATAGGGGAGTTTCTTCAGTTTTTTTTGTTTTATTTTATTAATAAATAACAAATTAAATTAACATAAAAAATACAAAAAACATTGCATTCTAACAAATTAACAAAATACTCAATTTAAGAGACAGTTATGGCAAAATAATTTGTTTCATTAGTGCAATTTTAAAACCGTGCTCATGACCACAGACGGAACATTAGACACTGTACCCACTGCTTATTTTTGGTCTGCTGTTGGAAAATGATTCGAGGCCAAAAATATTCTTGGTTATTGGAAAAGTTGATTTCGTCTTTTTTATTTTTTTTATTTCATATTTTTTTGTTGCATTTGTTGTTTTTTTAAGATCGTATTTTCATTGTCTTAAAATAAGAAGTTTTTGAATAACTTTGGTTTACGTTCTCGTTCTTCTTCTTCTTCTATCTCATTGGTGTATCTTTTAATAATAACGGATTTACGGGTCATTTGTTGTTTTTTTGCGTATATTCGGTATTCTAGAAGGGTTAGAGGAACATTCTGTACTTTTAATAATGCAAGAAAAAGTTAAAATTGAAACTAAGAACTACAACTTTTTTCAAGACAAAAGTAAGTCTGCTACGTTTGCTACTGTTGTAAAAATTGACAGAAATACGTGTCTATAAAAATTTTTTAGTCCGGTTTATAGAGCTCTGTTAAAATTTAATTCGTTGTTAAAAGAATGGTCTAACCAAATTGCTTCAATTTGGTCACGTGATTAGTTAAATCCCGCATTTAATTCCAGGTTAAACTAATGACGTTTCTATAAACTGGTCCTAGATCTACAAGAAAAGATATATTGTGCCAAACTAGTTCCAAGAATAATTATTTATCAGTGTAAACTGTAAATAATGTAGTTAAATACATGGCTAAAATAACATATGTTTAAGATAATACGTAATACATACTTTTGTCATATTTTCTCTATACTAATCCTTGAAAAACCAATAAACATTGGTGTGCACGGTTGCATATGTGAAATAAATTAAAAATTATCGTGGTTGCTACGTTTGTCCCGCGTTACTTTTGTCCCCAGTCTCCCCTACTTTGTCATTTCAGCTTTAGTTTAAAAAAAGACAATCTTCAAAAAAATTGTCTTTGGAATGTAGGTTTCAAACTGAAAAAATATCTAATCGGACTATTTTTGCAGTCGATATGTGTTTAAAACTAAATAATTAAATAAATCTAAAAATTACAATAAATCTGAATTATAGTGTTATTTATGTCAAAAAATATTCAAAATTCTTTCAACCTGCTGCACTTAAACTCATCTCAAAAAGTCAAAATTTGATGAACATAAACTTAAATTGCAAATGCTGCCCTTGGTAGTTAATTTGGCGCTGAGTCGTTGAAAAATATTAAGCTGGCAATTGGACTATACTCTTTTTTATGAAATATTGTCCAAATGTGCCCCAACCTACTCTACGCACCAGAAAGTTTGTATCTGAACTTTTCTTTGCTGAAGAAATCTTTGGTTGTTTTTGAGGCGTTTGTCCTCGGTGCGTCCGCAATTAGCATAGAATCAGCAATAAAAACGGCATCAATTTCCTCTGGCGTCTAGCCTTGCAAAGATGCGTCTCAAATAATAATGCAATACGGCTGGAAAAGAAGGTCAAGCGTGAAGGCCCATAAAACGCTAATAACGTCGTCGTCGGCTCGTCCTTTTGCAAAAACGGCACGAGCTGTTTCAGCTTTTTCATCTCTCCCAATTGATTAATACGACGTGTGTTTAGCAGCGATTAAAAAAAATCGCAAGCAATTAACTGTATGTTTTACTCGCTGGTAACAGTTGTTTCAAAACTGGCCCTATTAAAGTGACCACAAAGGCAATTTCACACGTATCCATTGTCCTCGCGGCGAGTAAATATATGTGCGAAATAGGGGAGGCAACGCGATACCCCCAACAGAAGAAGTTTATACGGTTATACAGCGAGCGAATTCGCGGAGAGGGTGACAAAGCTCAGTGTTTGTAAAACTGGTAAAGACGTCGTTTATAGCCCAGCATTGTCCTGCGAGGTGTTAAAAATACACCTGAGAGCACTCGAAAAAGATTAAGGTGTTTTTATCAAACTGTGTTTGTTATTCACCGTTTAGGGATAGATGCGCTCCCCTAACGGGGTGTGTAACTAGGACATAACTAGGAGAAATTATTACCTCTAATAGTGTAGGGAAGAACTAGCTGGTCGTACGCTCTATTTGACATTCTATTATTTTCTATTGTTGCTGTCGTCAAGAAACGTGCACCTCGGGGCCTTTGTTCACCCGGTTCTTTGATGTTTAAATCATACGCCGAGAGTCGACTCTTTGTAATTCTGTTTGACATTTATTGAACTGTGCCATTGTCGCTACTCCGCAACGTGTAATTTCGTATTTAAATTTTCACGAGGACCGCACAAATTCCCACCGCAACGTTCTTTTGCTCACTTTTTCCACCACGCAAAACAAATCTCTAGTTGGACGCGGATTGCCACTTTAGAAATGACCAAATAATTATAATAGTTATTGGGACCAGCTAAATGCCCTTTGTCTGCCAAACGACACAATAAATTGCGACTGTTAGACATGGGAAAAGCAACTCCAATGTTTTTTTTTTCAAAAATTGTATAAAACGCGAACCAATCACACGATTTTTTTCACTATTTCAGATTTCGATTTAGTTTGCTAAAACTGCAGTTTTTTACTTTACCTAAATAATACCTAATTTAAGCTCAGTCTGAAAATTAGGTTTGGTTGTGGAGAAGAAATCAGTAAATATTCCCACTTTACGGCTTGCTATCTTACCCCAATTACATTTCCATTATCGCCTGAATTTATGACCGCTCAAGTAGCCGGTCATAAAAATAATTATTTTCGAACCTTTTCGACAACTTTATCGTGCTTTCTAATTAAATAAAAATTCTTTGCATTTTGCACATCTGACTGTACCTTCGGAAAGTATCTCTTCTATTTTTTTGGTAATTTTTCACTTACAAACACAGACAGGAATAAAAAAATGACACTTTCGACCAAAAAATCTAATTTAAATTTAATAATAAACTACGTGTATTCACTTTTACGATAGTAGCGAAAAAAATATCAATTTATTTATTTAATTATTATTAATTTATTATAATTACAAATTATTGATCAATAATTAATAATTTATTAATATATTTTTTTCTACTTTAGTTCACAAATTGTTTAAACTGAAAATAATTTCACAAAGAGAACTTTTGTGCAACTCCTTTTGGTAAATTTTTAGGAGTTGTATGGACAGTGCTGGCCTGGGTATCATCAGTCATCACTATCATTCAGTGTGTGATCTGTCAACACCGTCAAGTCGTTTATTGATAAAGCCCAAATAATTAACAAAATCAAGGGGAAATAACAAACAAACAACAAAAATAGAAAGCAGAAAAAATGGTATATTACACTTGTTTTATAAGACTCAATTGTGGCACTCCTTCGTCGTGCTCCAAAACCATTCGTGCCACAATAGGACGTCTTATGAAACCCGTGATTATTAATTATTTATTTATGCACTGTTACTTTTTTGTCAATATTATTGCGAGACTTAAAAAAGGGGTTTCACTTAAAAAGTTCAGCTATTGGTAAGTGATTTTTGGCAAATTATAACATCTTCTAATAAATCATTCGTCTGGTTTCCGATTATTTAAACAACTAAGTATAATAGTGATATCAGGGTGCGATCCGCTAGCTGTTAGGGATTCACTTAGTGCAAAACCTTTATACCTAGTTAAATTAACCGTTAGTGCTCGAAAACTTAAAAATACTACGACTTTATTAACAACAAAAAATTAGAGTGGTTGTTATCAATGTAATGAATACTTAGTCAGGTGTGTAAAGTTTCAAGAATTTTATTTCACTAGTCTCGATTGTCTTGGATCCGCTTAGTACTCTCTTTTTTATTTATATAAGTACGGCAAAACTATGCGAAAAAGTGAAACTATTTTGATTTTATCTTATGTAAGATAATCCGGGAAATCGATTGGTTTTAAGAAAATCGGCAAATTCCCAATAGTTTTTTAATTATATTTTTTTATATTTCGCTATTTTTGCTTTTATGGGTAATTTTCGAAAAAACTATTAGTCGGAGAACAATGATTTTTTTGAAAAAAATGATAATTCAAAAAGCTTTTCAAAGGTAATAAGCTTCATGGGATTATCTCTAATTACCGCTTAATATTTTTCTCATAATTTTGAATTTTTTGGAGATATTATTAGCAATTTTTTTTATTTTTTCTCTCAATTACGGCAAGAGGGTTTAACTAATTGATAATACTTTCTGGCCGCCAATTTAATAATTGCAATTTGTGTCGCTTTTAATTTTTTCTAACACGACCAGTAAAAGTGATTTTCTCCACCACTGTCATTCTCTCTGATTAATTAAATTAACGTGACGCCGAAGAGATTAAACCACCGTGACTCATCTCACTTGTTTTTCCATCATCGGTTTTAATCCTCTCAAAGATCCTAATCACGTTTTTGTAATTTAGCTGAGTTGGATGGGAAAATTGAAGGTAAATATTGACATAATCAGTGTCTGAATGTCTGTGCTAGCGTGAGAATTGGCCGGCTTTGAAACAATTTGGGAATTTTCATTTCTACAGCGCTCCTACCCTATCAGTAATTTAAGGGTCTGTTGAACGATAGGAGGAAAGTTCCGCTTTAGTGCCTTGGGAACGATGCTATCTCATTGCATTACATCTTTCAACTTCCAGTCAGAGCCTTCACAACAGATAAATCAACGGCTGGCATAAATCCTTCCGCGTGAAAAAAGCCCGTCAAGTGGCATAATTAAGCGCAATTGCTGCCTGACAAGCAAATGACAAGTTAGGGGGGCTTGTTTTGTTTTTATTTTGCTACCACCACAACAAATTCCAGCGATTGTTTAGATTTATTAGGACTGAGTCACCGGATTAGTCACGAGGGTCCAGGTAAACACGATAAGAAAGCAAACAATCCCAACACCTGCAAAAAACACAAATGGGGCACTTGTTGCCTATCATAAATTTGATTAAGCGCAGCTTTCGCTGCATATTCCAGCATAATTGAGGCATTGATACAGGAATGTGTGTGGCTTTGTTTGAAACTGGTTTCTAACGATGAAGATGGAAGCTCCACGGCTTTTTGTTTTCGAAAGGTCACCCACGCAACAAACGGTGTAAAAAATTCCGCACACGCCCGGGCTTATTTGGGAAAGTTGCTGCGGTTTGGGGTTCGGCGAAATGATAAACAACTAAATAAGTCACAGTTTTTATGACTTATTTCCGAATATAAAAGTTACTTTGAAGCTTTTAAACGTTCCACATTTTTATTGTTCGCAATTTCTCAAAAGGGCTTCCCCTCAGAAAAACTCGTTTTCTTTGTGGCGAATCTCAAACGCACTTGGCCAATGGCATAGAATTTGAACTCGGAGTCAATTACAACGCGTGTTAAAAGAAGCTCAAAAATAAGAAAAGCTTTGTGAAAACTGATAATGAATTCTTATCTTTTCCATCAATCATCGCCGCCAAAGCAGTCCATTTCTAATCTAATTTCCGCAAATAAGCACGGGTGTTTATTTTTGCGCATCTGTCTCTTAAATAAAACATTTGGCAAATAAATTTGCATTAGCGCTGGCGGTTGTCCTCGACCTATTTATTCGTCGTGGAAGAAACCCGGCGATGTTTTGAGCAAATCGTTATCATTTGCAAAAATTGGGGCCGCTTTAATCAAGGTCGTCGATGCCATATGGCATACGTGTCCATTGTTCGCAGTGCGAAATGTCAGATGAATTAAATCAAGAACAAACGACAAATCTTGCGAATGGCATGTTCCGTTCCGGTCAGATGGTTTTTATAATCCATTGTTTTCTTGTGTTGGTCGTATTTTACGAGGTTGTGTGACCCTGAAGGTCGCAACACCTGGCAAATGCATCTGTGTGCACAATACCAATTGAATTAGTTGGTCGATCACGTGCTCGCGATTGCATTTGTTTTGGGCAAGGTCATCGAAATCAAACTCGGTGTACACTAACAAATAGAAGCTTTATTTCAAGGGCTCCTTATATACTTTGATGTTTTCAACAGCTTTACATACAAACTATTTTTAAACTACAGTATTCCAAACACTGTTGGGCTGAGGTTACTTTCTGTGATAAGACAACGAAGGCACTATTTTTATTACAACTACACCCTCAACCGAACATTATTTGGCTAAAAATTATATAATATTTAAATAAAAAATATTTTTTGAGATCATACATTAATAGATCACAGGTGTTATAAATTACATCTATTTTTAATATCTCAAAATCTTTTACAAACAAAAGCAGAATTGAGATCTTGCAACTCTAGTTTGTCTCAAAATCGCTTCCCCCTGAATGATAAAAGCAAAAAATCAAGTACTGCTTCGGACACCTGAATCCTATTTCTTATTTTTATTGACAAACAGGCAAAGCTGCCACAAAATGAATATTCTGCATTAAAAAATTGCCAAAAATACTTTGTACTTAATTTTTTCTTTGGATTACAGTTACTCATTCCAATTGATAGTACTTATGAACAAAAGTTAGAAAAACTTATTCCCAACTTCCCCTGTGCCGATAAAATCGTTCTTTTTACACACACTTGATCGGTCAAACCAACCAACAATTTATAAAATTTCTTTACAGCACTATCTACATATCAGTTCACGATCTATATTTAGTCAACAAAGTAAAAGAAAAATTGCACTAGTTTATTGACTAAATAACCCGTATCGTAAGTACAAATAGACCAACAAAAACGCAAGATTCTTGTTAATTTAATTGTACACAATTTCCTTTAACACAATAGCCTTTAAACACATCTATGTACACACGATGAAGAAGAAAAATAATATATGGATAGTGCAGAAAAACCTTTATAAACGCCTTCACCCTTAATTACGTATCATGCTGAGCCTCCAACTCGCGGAAAAACCACCAACAAAACCAAATATTTTCGAGATCAAAAGAAAGAAAACCAACTTTACAAAATAAATACAAACAAAAAATAATAATTCACTGTACAATCTAAGATAATTTTTTTCAACAACTTGTACTTAAATAATTTAGAGATCGAAAATTTGTAAAGAGAAGTGGGTTTTAGACAGAATCGTTTTAACTTGAACAGAAATCCAATTTCGGTATTTTTATCGGCCTTTCGACCGCAGTATCCTTCTTGCACACCACTTGCCGTTTGGACTTGACCATGTAATCTGAAACAAACGAAAAACAAATTAACAACAATCAAAACCTCCGATGGTGTAGGTCTAACGGATAATGCTGTACTATAATCCGCTACGCAATAAACGATGTAGTAGTGATATAAGCTTCAAGGTTACTTTTTATCACTCTTGCAAACGACCTTCGCCAAACTGGGACAACGAATTACGCACAAGTCGCTTTGTTTTTGTTTTTTACCACTATGGGAACGTTTCCCGCAAAACTTACAGATGGTGAGGTCAACTAAAACTTATCGCGAGTTCAAATCTAGAGGCGTAAATTAATCTACAACTCCAATTAAATTTCAATCCTGCCAAAATTCCAACAACCAAAAGCGATTTTTTTGTGAAAAATGGGTCACATATTTCGGTGTTCACACGCAAAAACCCAGTCATGTGTCTTCAAGCCTTTCGGCAGTTTCCTCAACCCGGATGTCAACGACGAAAACATGAGAACTCTTTCGTGAGAACTTGTAATTGGTCCGAAATGCCACGTGTATTAGTTTCGGTATTCTCCTCCCGTACATTTCTTTTTATTATTATTATTATTCATATCGGTCCGGTGTACCAAGGGTTTTTAACTTGTGGCATGACCTTTGTACTTCGTACGTTGCTCGAGGTGCATCGCGAACAAAGAAATAGGGAGCTTAACCCTCGTACTGTTGACGGACGTTGTTCGTCAAAAATGACAGTTAAAAGGTTTGCGGAAAAAGGAGAGCGCGGAGAGATGAGGACAAAAGCGAATACAATTAATCGGAGCTGATTTCACAACTGACCGGTCGAGATTATCCTTTTCATAATTTTATTGTTGGCGACCCTTGAGGCGGTTACAGGGCGAAAAATTAGGTTTTTCAAAATCAACAATTGAGCATATTTAGAGAGTCAAATTTTGGCTTTTATGGAAAAGAGGGTTTTGGGGTTTATCGATATCGATATTAAAAAACCAAAACTGGTAAAACTTTTTTATTTTCCTTTAAAATCACATTCTTTAAGAAAGTCATACGAGAGCCGAATCACCCTACATTTTCCTCCTCAATCGTGCGTTTTTTCACCTACTGGCCCCCTGAGGCCGCATTCCCATCGCACTCGTCACCGGCATCGCAACGACTTCCTTAACCGCACACCATAAAAAATATATTCACTTCTTTGTGCCGATGGAAGAGCTAGAGCTCTCGAGCCTCACTCAAAGAGTGAACGACCTGATGTGGCCGTTTGCTTGTAAACACAGCGAGTGCAGTGTACGCTGATGAGGTTTTTCTTGGTTGGCCCCCGGCGGACCCCCGCTAGCTACACTCCTATAATCTGATTTCAGGGAGGGACAGCGCGGAGCCCCCATTATCTATCACGGCACCATCATCAGGTTAACGTCCCGATCAAGGTGAGCTGGTGTGTATTACGCACCACGCACATCAAAAAAAAACACACGCTTCCTCCTATCCGAAAAAAACGCAGCACACACGTGATGAGATTCGACGAGGGGGTTTGGGGGAGTGGATGAAGACCGGACGGCTCCCACACGATCGGCCATATCCATGTCACGTACGCTGAGCGTATTCTGGAGGTGGTGCGACCGGTTTGTTGATCATCGAAAAATATAAATTAAAAAACGGGCTCCAAGGGCCGTAGGCGTCGAGTTTTGTTTTCGGGACGACGACCCGTAGACAACACAACCAGGACCCTAAGGGGGTTCAAAGCGAGAGATAAACACGGGGAGCCGGTCTCGCGCACGAGCGTAAACAAGTACCCAACGCGAAGGGAAAAAAACGCCACCACATGGTTAGCATTTGCCACTGCAGAGTGCTATTTTCAGATTTTATTTATTTACGATGCACAGCATCGAGGACACTGGCCCTCATTTCATCAAGCACGCCATTAAATTTTCAAAAAAATTCATTCACGTTGCAACGTCGCCAATTTATTCATACCGTGTGTTGGAGTACCGTTAATAAATAATAAAACCAAGCCTCATTCTAGTTTGTAAACGAAGCAAGATAACACCGTTTTATGTTGACAAATAATTACTATTAACACACTGAAATTATGTACTTAATCGATCACACGATAAGAAATTACGAAACGGCACATTTTCATTACGTAAAACGAACAGCTGGCTTTTTCGAGAGGGTTTATGGGTGGGTAGTGTACGTGTGTGAAAGATAGGACAGATGCTCTTCCAAAACGGAATTTTTCAATAGGTCGAGGGTGCATTTTACGGGGGTGACGTATTGACAAGGGGGTGTTTCCAACGGTTATTTTCGGCTGTGACAATCACAGCTGGGCTGGAAACGTTTGTTTTTGGAGATAATACCGAAACCACGAAAATTCAGTGATTTATGCAATGAGAACGGGGCTTATCTATTTAGACCGAAAACATCAGTCACTCGATTAAAGAGAAATAAATGCGTAAAAATAGTGAAATTTATCAGAAAAAGAATGTCGGAGCAAACTGACCAACTTAAGACATATCCAATTTGAAAAACTAGGCCAATTAGCCACTGATCTAACTGAACCTGAGGTGTAATTTGAGCAATTATTACGCTCAAATAAGGATACGGAATGGTTGCAAATAAAAATAAACGCTAATATGAGTTGGCTATATTTCGAAAACTAAAGCTGACAGAAAAATTCTGTTTGCAATTTTGAAATCAGCGTCCAACAATTACCTAACAGCAGCAAAAAATCAGAGGCAACAGTAAATTAATGTAATTAAACTCATACGCAAATAGACCAATTTTAAACCTTTCAACGAATGTAATAAAATAATACATTTATTGATCTCAGACTGGATGTGAAGCGCCAAATAGCTAAATAACTACTCTGATTGTGATTAATTAAACTTATTAATCAGCAATTCGGAGAATTGGCAATTTGCGAGATAACGCTTATCAAAACTAGCTTTGAATCCCTTATCGGTGCGTTTGAGACATGAATATTTCACTGCGTTACCATTTTTTGCTTCACCACATTGTCTAGTACGTTCAATTGTTGAATCGTAGGTCACGTTCGTAATCATGATATGATAAACAATTTAACAATCGCTATTATGTTAATTAACGGAATGGACGCTAAAAAACGGAAAACAACTCTATTTATAACCGTAAAAAAATGCCAAACTTGCAATGAATCACTGGTGCATTTGCAAATTTCGAAATTCGCGCCGCCGTGAAGTTGGCAACTTTCCGCACCGATGAATAACACGCGCAAATATTTGCCAAAATAATAAATCCCGAGCGAATTTTTTCTGCAGGCTGCATTTCGGGGCCATTGCTCTCGCCAGCTCGGCAACAATGCAACCAATAAACAATAATAAACGCAACGAAATCGCAAATATTGACTTAGCCATTTTGAGAGCGCCACTCACCGGTGATTTGTGTCTGTTTCGGGACCTTGATTTTGGGGCTTTCTGTCGAACGGGCGGCTGGTTCAATGGGCTGGAAGTAGTAAGCGGGAGCTTCGACAATTTCCACGATTTTGCGTTTGCGGTTGACGATCACCGGACTGGCAGAACGCCAAATAATGTCACCCTCGGGGTCCAGCGTAGTCTCTTCGCGGAAATTGAAGTTCCATTTGGCGCAATTCTTGGACATGTCGTAGTTGAGGTGATTCTGGATGAAGGCCTTGTTGTCCTCGGGGTCGACCTTCCCGAAGAGACTGCGTTTCACTTTAGCGATGGGGCTCTTGCGCCCCATGAATTTGTAGCTCATTTTGACGTTTTCGCAAACGCTCATACTCATGATAGGCAGCCAACAATACACGAGTCCAAGCCACGCTTCACTTTACCAAACCAGAAAACACTCAATTCCGGTGTGGAAAACCGATTTTCCCGGAGGAGAGGCACGGGTGAGTGTCCGTATGGCACACGGGGTGAGAGTCACAGCGGGTTTGTGCAAGTTTCCGCGAGAAAATCCCAACGAAGATTCGAACAAACGCACACAAGCTTTCGTTTAGGACGACTTTACGCGACTGACGCGAGGAAAAGACGCTATGGAATCGTGTGGATGTGTTGGACCGTTCCACCGGTGAGGGGAGGTCGCGCTCAAATTTGAAAACACTGCACACTTTAAGACACTATTTTTTAATTTGCATTGACTTCGTCACTGCGAGCGTTGTTAATGCCTGATTTTATTGCTTTGCTTATCTCGCTTGAGATGATTCCAGCACATTACTTGATTAGTTTCTACGAGGAACTAATGCGCTTTGAAAGCGAAAGCGTCGGTAATGGGGGGCCGATAATGACGTGCAAAATGGATTGCCATTATCCAGATTTCCAGTTTTTGGGGCATCTTCAGTCCCTGAAAACATTTTTTGCCCAAAATGAACATTTTCTTTGTCTCAAATCATCCACAAAGTCGCACACGTCGTATCTTCCACAGTGGATCAAATTTCTACTTAAAATAACAACCATTTCACCGTTTTTACCTTTTTTGGCACTTTCATGACGATTTGTTTTAAATTTTCACTGATTTTTTGACAAAAACTCGATTTTTTCAGCGTCAAAAAAACGACATTTTGCACCCACCTACGTACTTGATTCAAGCAAAATCAAGTCATGAACCAGGGTGTTAATACCATAAAAACAAAAATCCCAAAGATTTAAGTTTTTCGAAATTCAAAAACTAAAAAACCGATTGATTTAAAATAACTCGGTTTTATAATACGTAGTCATTTCTCAAAAATTTCGCAATTACGGTAGTAATAATTTATTTATTATTATTTTATTTTAATAAGAGCAAATGGACATTGGACATAAACTTTATTTCAACCCTGAAAAATTCCAATTTACAGAAAAAAAATCTTCAAATTGTTTGAAGTTATGCACTTTATTTGCACTATCTCGTGCTAATTTGTAAATAGTTAAACTTGGAGTCCATTAAATTCGGTATAATTGGGGCCAATAGCCCCCATAGACAAAGGCGAGTTCAATGTTCCCTCAAATGTGCACATTTCACCTGCTCTAGCCTACATAAAAAACGAAATTTGCAATATTACACCTGCCTCCAAATTTCTAATTTTTTTTGTAAAGCTGCGAACTAATAATGAGTGCTTTGTGTAACGTTTTTATGGTTAATGAACCTACGATTAGATAATACTGTAGATACAACTCACAATACTGGTGCATACAAACAATAAATATTTAAATAAAAGCGACAATTAACGACTAATTAGTAAAAATTAGTATTGTTATCGTGTAACTGACCTACATTTTTATAAATAATGCATTTACTACAAGAGATAAAAAATCTCGGTTTCGCTTTTTTCCGTCTGCGTTAAACAGAGGGTCAGGAGATTCAGCATCCGTTCCAGACAGGATATTCTCACCCCCTAAATGACTTTCCAGGATATATCAATCAAGCAGTGCAAAAAATAATGCATACAACACGAGGTGAAATAAAATCAATTGTTTAAGGTCCGCAACTTTGTAGCTTTGTCCAGGTAGAGTCCAGATTTAATGGCTTTTTCTACAAGAGGTAGACAGGCTGTCTAGACTCTTCACACTATTTAGATCATAGTAAAACTTCCCGCCCTTTTTCCAGGTAGTTGACTCTCCTATTCACACAAAAATTACCATTTTCGCCCTGCCAAAACCTTGACCTATTCCACTGCCAGGAAACATTCGGGTAGAGTCTGCTTAACGGTGATGCAATCGCAGCAGTTACGCTGCGGTATGAATAAACATTTCGTCATGTTTTTGCATTTATTCCGCCATTTTTGAGTAACGTAGACTGAATACGAGATGCGTTTTAACCGGGTTTTAACGAGTCTTTTGAGATTCGCTTAATTTGTTGCACACAGGTGTCCGGCTCCTTTACAATTATTGCACCTGAGTATGGCGAACTTTCGCAGAAAAGCAATCGTAAAAAGAGATTACTATTACCGAGTAGCCCCCGCGTAATTATGGCATAATTAGCGGCCATAAAAGTCTCGCACCTAAGTGCAATTACGGAAATTATTATGTACGAGCTAACGAATTTATTTTTACTCAAATTGGCTCAGTTGAGAGTCTAATCTCCTTGTTTGTTTATTTTTCAATCATCTGATAATTTGAATAAACTGAGCGCAGTGTAGGCAATGCGCTGGACGCGTCCGTGAATTTGGTTGCATAAACTACACATTTTTAAACAATTAATGGGATTAAATTATTCCAGGGATAACACATTTCACATTTGACGATTTTGTTTCATTTGCGTTTAAATGTATTTACGTGTGACCCACTTTACTCGAGACTATGAACATGTTGTTCACCTTCCTGTTAAATTAAAGTGATAAAAAGACAAAAAACAGGGTCGAATGAATAACCACACAGGAAGGATGGTTTGATATGAAGTCAATGTTGCTGCATTTCGTTATCCCACTTTACGAGTAGGAGGGAAAAAATTAATTAATATAATGAGTCATTATGTTTGCGGAAGAAATTTCGTTCGTCGTTAGCGAATAACTTTTAATTAAATAATTAAAATTGAAAAGTGGGGTGCTATAAATAATCAAGGCGCCAGGTTTCAGAGTGACTTTTGTCCCGTAGAATTGACACTATTCAAAATTTTTTGGTTTTTCTTTTATATTTTCATATGCGTTTTATTGAATTTTATACACTGTGTTTGATGTCGTGGAGGTGATGACGAGCCAAAAGCCGCCAGAAAGGTAAGTTGTGAAAATTACGTTTTTGCACAAATTATTTTGCATGCACGCCTATGACTATTACCAACATAACATCGCACTCTATTTTTTTTGCACTTTAATTTGGCCAAAAGCACTAGCTGGTAATTACATGTTTTATAAATTGGCAACAAAACGGTAAATAAAAAATCACGGATGCCACATGAAATTCAAATTCGGTCGGCTCTGCGGAGCGTAAAGCCGGAAATAGCGTGCAATTAATCCAAATAATAATAGACGGAACAAAGAGAGAGGGAATCGGGTAATACCGGGCGCTTATTGGCCGTTCCCTGATGCAATTGTTCTTTCTGTTCCCAGACGCGAAATAATACAAAATAAAACAACAGTTTCACATTAACCTGTGTGTGAGTGTGAGGCTCCACCGAGGTTTTCCCTAAAAAAATGGTGAGTTGGTAGCCCTCAATTGGGTGAAGTTGGCCAGCCTTATAATTTACTTTTTGCGCACATGACATTAAGTGCATTTAGATTGACTTAATGGCTTATTGTTCGCTCGTATATCACTGATAACCCGTTTCAATTTCCATTTTTAACAACAATACGGCTTGTGTGGGGATTCCACGAAACAAAATAATTAATTCCAGTGTTGTCACGTGACGGTACGAGTTCCCTAATAAATCTATTTTTATTTTGCACTTCTAATAAATTTATTTTTATATTGCACTTGTCTGACATGCGCTCTGCACTTGGCTATTTTATCGATTTTAGAGCGAGTTGAATTGTGTGCTGTTATCAGTTGGTAGGTTGTAGTGCAATGCTTTCAAATAATTATTGTAAGTAGTGTAAGTGCTTTTTTGTTGTAGTGAAGGTGCCACTGTCATGAAACCAGAACCCCCTACGTCTCAAAATGGTAATAACAACGTTAGACGGCGATTATTTCAAAGTGAGGAAAATGAAAATGTTCATCCTGATTTGATCGATTTGTTGGAGGAAAGTAGACAAAGGGCTGCAGAGAAATGGAACTTTGATTTTGTAAATGAAGTGCCCTTGGAAGGAGACTGGGAGTGGGAAAGGGTTCCCCCTACCCCACCAACAGACTGAATTTTTACTGTATATTTTTATAATCTAGTGCAATAGAATAATTTATTTAATTTGTTCTGTCTAGTCCTTAACCATTATTTATAATAAATAATGAACGGCTACATACCAAAAATCTGTAACATAGACGTAATTTTAGGGATTTTGTGACAATATCTAGCAACTAATAAAATTTCTCCGAGTGAAATCGTGTTTTTTTGCGTTCCACTTGTAAATTGGTTGCAAGTGCATCGAGGATTTTCCAGACCATGAAATTTAAGCAGCGCATTGAAAAATTATGTTAATTCATCTTTGTCCAAAGGAGAGACAGGATGGGTGGGATTCAGGCACTGTGAACCGTGAAAGGTTAAATAACCCCTCACAAAAACGTTTTTACCCATTGTTGAAAGTCATTATTAATGAGATCATTTTTCCCAATCCTTGACATTTCTTACGTGTGATAAATCCACTTGAGCGGTGGAAAAATTTCAAAGCGGTAAAGTACCGAAATGACCCGATTAGAGCTTCTGGGAAGCAGAGCCGACCAGACCGCAAAGGATTTGGTAGATTGGACGACCGAAAATAAATTTTATGGGGGGAATGCGGAGATGAAGATATTTTAATTAGTGACATTTATGGCAAAAAATGACCGAAAAATTTCACATTTACAGTTTTTTAACACGTGTGGTGGTGTTTCCAATTTTAAATCATCCATTACCTCTAATCTAATCCTTCAAGGCCATTGAAATTGTTTTGCAATAACTTCGCATACAAACTTTTTGTGTATCTAGTGGCCCGGCGCATCCGCCAAAAATTGTTTAATTAATTAGAAATCATCTAGTGAGAATTTCAAGGTCGCAGTTATAAAGACTTGACATTCCTTACATAGAAAAATATACAGGGAAGCGTTAATTTCGCAAAAAAAATTTTTATTTATTATTATTATTATTATTATTATTATTATTATTATTATTATTATTATTATTATTATTATTATTATTATCATTTTTATTTTTAAAGCCGTCTAACGGTTGCTGGCTTTGTTGATTTATAGTAGTAGGGCACCGGCCTGTAATTTTGAAATTAAGTTGGTAACATTGAATAATGGAGAAAAAATAGAAAAATTAGAAGATACGATGTACGCTGTCGTTTATATTTTTCAATGAAGCGTACAAATTTTTAAAATTACAGAAAACTTTGATCAGATTTAACCTTAAATAAAATGAAACTTAATCAAACGTAACTTTTTGGGTAGTATCTAACGTCTTTGGCGAATTATCGCCGATCAATCAGAACATGACGTCAATTTTTGTCCCCCTGCGAAACCGCACATCGTTAGCACACGTGTTTTCGATGATATCAGTTCGAAAAACAGTCGACAGTATCATAAAACGTTCATTTAAAGCCTCTGGTGCGGGTACCTGGACAAATACAAAGCACACGTCAGTGTTATCTGATTCTAATTCGTATTTCGAATCACGTGCTCTCCTAAACATCTGTCAAAGAACCCTTTAGTCTTCAATAATAACTGCTACATTTATTCACCAAGTACCTCTCGAACTTTTGATATAAGCTAGCAAGCATCCTGGGTGGTACCTCGAAATCGCAAACGACCCACAAAGTTCAAAGCTCTATTAAATAATTGCTCGGGTCAAGTAGGTTATGATGTAAGACGATTTATTTTTCAATTTTCAGCGACGTGGATCATTGTATTACACGCTTGGAGGAGTGACCGCCATATGGCAGATGACACGAAAGGGTGTCATTTTTCCCTAAACGGTTATTAATTTGCCCGAGTTTTATTTTAACTATCCAATTTCTAGCCAGTGACATATGGTGGACGCCCACAGGCATTACCTACGCAATTATGCGAAGTGCACAGCAAATTATTCATTTTTGCTGAAATATGGCCATGGCCTGTGATTTGGAAAAAATATGTAGAGACAGAAGTTAAAACAATAATTTTGAAAAAGTTGTAAGATTTTTTCGCATGGTGGAGCGGAAGTTCGTCAGGTGCCCTTTGCGCCTCCAGGTCCATTGTGATTGTGGCGATTGATGCATGACGCGGTTTTTTCCCATATTTCACGGTGGTGTAGTTAAATCCGCCATCTGGCCGCTGCGCTCTTAAGAACGCGTTCACCTTAACAAGGTTAATGGAGAAAAAATGATGGAAACCATAAAAGTAACAAGATCCGGTGGGGGAGATCGGATGGCCCATGTGTGGGCGCGTTTCCGGTGGAGGAAATTACATATGGCTGGGATGCAGTCGGATCCGTGTGTGTTACACACCTTGGTTTACCTCACGCGGGAGGAAACCGACGAATTTCGAACGCCTGAGATGGTGTAAAGCTATTTCCGGCCTTTGTAGGGCTTTGTCAACAAGGTGCGACTATTGTTTTTGTCGGACTGGCGCACAAAGCTATCGGAGTTCTAGTGCATCGGAGATAACAATAAAATAGGAAAAGTCCAAAATTACGCAGATTTGGTTTGTTTGTGGAATTTTCGGCGTTATGGTCAAAGGGTTTGTGATTCTCAAGTTAAATTTGCAAAACTGAATCAGTTTTGTAGTACTACCAGGAAGAAACATTTAGGTACTTGTACAAATTTATCAGTAATATGTAAACACCTACAAATAAACTCTATTTACTTTGCAATAAAAAACACTAAACTAGTGCATACAATGATTTTAGACCTACAATAGACGAAGCTTTATCTTGTCATTTTGATATGTATAGTCTTCTGGAAAATCGCAAATAATTTCCTAACAAACAAATTTTTTTAAGTCATCAAAATAGCTTAGGTACACTTCCTAATTAAATAGACAACACTGAATAAAACGTAGACAAGGCAAAACTTTAAGCGTTTTTTGGTTGTTTTCCATGTTGGTAGCTTAATAAAAAGATGCGAAATATCTTCTGAACTACGGATATCTAAAGGTTAGGATATGAAACGGCGTACAAATAAAACGTTCCGATCTTGATAGTTCGGTTAATATCGCCAGAGAGCGCCGTTGTTCCATTGCCGTCTAAGTTTTCAAAGCAATGAATTTGAAAAAATGGTTGTACTTGTATAACGGTGAATATATCGCAAACAAAAAAATCCAGGCAGATAATGCATTAAATTCTCAATAGTAGTACAGAAATATAATGCAAAAATTTCATCGCAAACTATGTTTAAAAAAATTTCAAACTTTTACGGATTAACACTCTATCCCATATTTTTCAAAACGCTGCGTATACGGTTACAGATGCAAGAAAAATGTTAAGAAAAAAGTTGTAGAGAATTAAATTTTCTTTAAAAAAGTCTGCGAGACCATATCTCTACCGTCAACCCCAAAGTCAAAAAACGGTCAAGCGTCGGATTTGCTTCATTTTGTCAGTGGTCAAGTATTTGAAAGTTAATTTACACCTAAACCGTTGTAGATAGAAATACGGTGTCGGGGACTTTTTTGTAGGAAATTTAATTCTCTACAACTTTGTTTCTTACATATTTTTTGTATCTTCAACCGTATTCGCAGTATTTGCAAAAATATAAGGTGGAACGCACATTGAGAATTCTGAGCGATAATTCTTTGCGCACCGTCGCATATTTATCAAAACGCTGGGAATACGGTTGAAGATACAAAAAAAGTTTAAAGAACAAAGTTGTAGAGAATCAAATTTTCTATAAAAAAGTCCAGGAGACCATATTTCTATCTTCTTCAGTTTAGGTCTAAATTAACTCAGGGTTACGTAAGTTGAGGTTGGGGCCAAGATCGTTGATAATAGAGATATAGTTTTGCTAATTTTTTTAAAAAGAATTTAATTCTCTGCAAATTTTTTACTAGCATTTGTCTTTATCTTCAACCGTATTCACGGCGTCTTGAAAAATACAAAACAAAGCGCAAATTTTAAATTTTTCATTTTTTTTTCTCATGTTTCTTAGGAAAATTTTAGTCACCAGTTTTGTAAAGAGTACAAAATTCAACATTTCTGCATTTTTTCCAAATAATTAGTGAATTGGTTGGATTTAAATTAATTTAAAACTGCCCCACTATCCTGCAATTTCCTGTACTCACTTTAGTTTGGAAAATATTTTAAGAAAAAACATTAAGATTAAAGGCCCAGTTACATTGAAATAAATAAAAATAATTAAATTCACGTCCTGGTTCAGGCTCAAACCTGCCTCTTTGTAGTGGTTTCCAGTCTCAACCGTTTCAATCATTTTTACAATCCCGTTTTAAGTTCTAGTGATTTAGTGATTTATTGCCTCTTTAGTAAATCGATACAATAAATCGATTTGTGTATTTTGCGATTTTATTACACCTCGACGACCGTCGATAATCTCATTCTGATATGCTAGATTATCTTTCGCATTCTCACACTTTGTTTGCTTTTTAAATCTGAAAATAAATTCCTGCCCGACTATAAAATCATTCTGTACTCTAACCAGCATGAAACGAATGGCATTGTTGTTACCTTGGCCGTTAGACGTAAAACTATAATGGACATAAACATTTCTGGTATCTCTGGACTCACTGGCGAAAAAAATGCACCTCAAGACCCAAGTTGAATATTATGTTTTCAGCGCTTTCCCATTCTGTTGTTGACATTTCAATGAATGGGCCATTAATGTCTATATCGCTCTCGAATTTGCATAAAAAATTGGCACAATGGTTCGTTACGGTAACCCGAGCCCGCCCACCGCCCATAGCCCCAGCCCCATGTAACTTATCATCGGCGCGTTAACTTGATCCAAATTCGGCAGGTGCAGCCCGCATGCAAAGGGGCCTTTAGAAGCGTCCCGCCTAAAAACGCTAAAATAGAGCGGAGCCGTGACAGATGGGCCAAAATTTGCATAAAAAGACCCGCATCGAAGCCGGCCCGTGCCGGATTTGATAAAAACATGTGATAGACTTGCTCCAACTTGTAGCTCGAGCATTGTTCAGGTGTTGGTCACCATGAGTCACGGCTAAAAGAACGAAAATCGGTTAAATGACTTAATAGATTTTTTCGTAATGTCTGGCCTATTCTATTGTAGACGAAACTATTTGCCGTGTAAATATTTATTTGTGAGCATGTTGGATGTTTATGGAAGGCACGAGCTGATAGACTTGTTGTGTCTGTATCATGTTGCAAATTATTTTCAAAGGAAGTTGCATTTGAATAAATTAATACTGATGCACTCTATTTGGTTTACTTTTTTAATAAACAGGATGTAATTAATTATGTGGTATGCAAATAGAATTGATAAATTCAGTCTTATCTCATTGTTACTTCGGAAAAAAGCCCGATTTTTGCAACTATGAGCACCCATAGCCTTCCACTCGAAAGTGAAAGCTTAAACGCCATAAACCTCATTGATAAAGGAAATCGTTTGAATAAATGTCTGAAATAGTTGGCATACTGAAACAAAACCTACACGTGCATTTATTACAAGTAGCAAATTCCATTTTATGCCGTAGGATGGCCACAACGTTTCGTTAATTAAGATCAAGGCTGAACTAATCCAGGTTTGGGAATTTAAAACGGACGTAGGATTTTTCGAACGTTAGTTTTCAAACAGACGACCCACGCGTCTATTCCGAACGCTGCTATGCCCAAATCGGGATCTCCAGCGAGGAAAACACACAGTTGCAGTTTTGGGCTGTTTTGTTAGTAAAACGCGATGAGTTGTTGTTTATAAACATTGGCGGTTGAGGTCAAATGCTTAAACAAGTTGTGGCAGGTTTGAGGAGTGATCGCATCACAAATCACGCGGTAATTTATCAGAATTTGTACCGGAAAAGCTCCTGGTTTATGGTAATTTTTTGGTAATGGTTGTAAATAAAAGAGCAGTGAAGTTGCACAATAAATAATTTTATTTCTATATACAGTTAGGTTACACAATACGGTAAGAAACTTTCCACCCAATTTTGCAGGACTAGACTAAATCGGCATAGTTTTCTCTAGAACCATCTACCTACAGACCTTTGGGTTAAATGCTGCATGGTAAATAAGTAAATAAAAATCACACGTTTCTATGTACACAGCGTAAATAAGTCTTGATAAATAAGCTCGAATTCAGTCTCAACTTCAGTCCTTCTTTTCATGCGGCGGCAGTGCGGCCTTTCTCACTTGGAAGAAATCTGCAACAAAGGAAAGCCACTTATTAGAAGCGTGCAAATCGGATTTGGTGTGTAACCTTCACGCCGCCAGAATTTTGCATCCATGCACCTGGCGGCTTTCGAGGGCCATATGGCCGAATATTTTTAGACGTGCAGATGCTCTCCGATTTTACCACATGGCGTCTAATTGGATGCAACATCCGAAATCGCGCGACTACAGGTTACAGCCTGCACTTGCACGGCCTTCGAATTGGCGCCAAAAAACGGGCGCCCAAGGCTCAGGTAGAGAATGAATCACGGGAGGATAATAGGGCTCAGGTGCGGCCGCAAACCGGGCAGATGCGCTCTATTTCGAATTTAGCGCCAACAAAAATCACAAAATCAAAATTACTTGGCACACCGTGTGTGCTACAATGGCCCAATTAAACCGTCACGCCCGGGTGACCCCCGCGAAATTAATTGGATTTTTTCTTAAACTCCTCTAAATTTATTTTCATAAAAATCTCATTACGTCCATCGTTTCGTCTAATTGAATCCTCACAGCGACAACACTTTAAGAGGTATCTAATGGATTTTAAATTGTTGCATTATTTGTGAGTGAAAGCGACCAGACAGACCGGAGACGTCGTGATTAGTGTCCGTCTCCACTCAAAATCGAAAAATTTTCAAGCCAAGATCACACGAACTGCACCAGACCGTAACAACCGAGATACCTATCAAGTAACATTTCTTCCCAACTTCACACGTTTTTAACGGTTTCAAGTAACCCGGAAGCGGAAACGCACCTGTGATTTTTTTATCGTTGGGATAGGGCTGGAAGAGCCTCCTCCTCCGTGCGTTCCTCCTACTCGTCTCCAGTTTCCGCTTCCTGGGGGTGTAAGCCTCCCGTCTGGCGCTTTCCATGTTCTCGATGTCCTCCATGTCGATCCCGAACCGGTCCTTGATCCTTTCCCAGTCCTCCCTGATCTGCTCCTGGAGCAGGTCTTCGACGTCCTGGGCGTCGGGGGCGCCAAAAAGGCACTTTTTGGCCGCGTTCACTTCACTGTTGTTGATTTGGAGCGGCTTTTTCGGCTTGAGGAACCGATTTTTGGGGTTGGAAACGTGAATGATTTCCATTTTTTCTCGAGGAAACTGCACTACTACTAACACTAACACTGAATGGTTTGGTGCGGCGTGTTCGCCTTCTTTTCGTTGCCCCACTATTTCGAGCTCATGGCTTTGGGCCAATGGGAGCGAGGATGGGGTCGTGGAGGGGAATTAGCCATGGTAGGACGGCTGGTCCTTGCGAGGATTTGCCGAGAAATGGGATAAAAAATTGGAGGTTTTGGCCAATGAAATAAACGTTTATGTTGGAAATAATGATAATTGATACAATACATTGCAATACGTGATTCGGAAAATATTTGCTTCAGTTTTGTTTACAGGTGTAGGAAGATAATATTAGCTCGAATTTCGTCATATTATTATGACGGTATGAAAATTAATTTTTGCATTAATTTCCCGTCTGCAGTCATTACTCGTTATCTAATATGGCAAATAATGATATAAGTATACCACACAAATAGCCTTCAAGTTATTTGTTTTCATGAATCTCAAAAAACTCTAAAGTGGATAAAAAAATTCTCGTCTGAAACTGTTGTAAATATTCTAAGGTGGCCAGTTTTTGATTTTCCTTTTATTTTTTTCACCTTGTTTTGGCGTATTGGTAATTTTTCTGAAAACATGAAAATAATAGTAATAATAAAATAGTGAAAAATGGAACATGGTGCGGGTCTGAAGCAACAAAAGATTTTTTATCATCGTCTTGATGATGTCAACTTGGTTGACGAAACACGTGTTGCCAGAGTTTCCCAAAATTTTTGGATGCCTCATATTGGAATGCTAATTAGGTTCAATGGAAAGTAACATAAGAGAGATTAAATGCTCGTTTAGACACAAACATCATTTCTTGCTGCATAAAACAAACAAATGGGATGTGTATTTGCAAATCAAACATCTTTATCTATAAGCCATTGTTGCATTATCACAGCCGTAAACTTTGACATTAAAATCAGACGAAAATTCCAACGAATCTTTTTTTCTTGGGTGTGTAAACATTCGTAAGATAAACGGCGGAAGAAGCACCGTCTAATTAAACAGATCGCGGCAGCTCCACGTGGAATTGGATGTTTCCTAAACAATTACTTTGTCGGAAGTCTCTGTTTAAGTTTCATATCATCACCCAACAAAGCACTTTGTGACCAATTTCCGACCTCAGCTCGATATAATTGCTCGGGCTCGGGCCGGCAATTACGCAAATTAGCTTCAGTCCTCTGCATTTTTTCCACCGAAATCAAATCAAATCCTTCTAGCACCTGTCGCGGTCAAGCAAGCGCGACTTGAGGAAAATTGTGTGCATCGTGGCGTTGAAAAACGGCGTCAAAAACGTTTAAACTCGCTTTTAGCTCACTCACTGGCCAATTAATTCTTTCGAGAGACAGATCCAACAAGAGGAGAGTTCAAAGGGGTGGGTTAGTTAGCGTGGGAGTTGTAACCGTCACTGGCGGAAAAAATCTCGGCTCTATTGTGGGTCGTGACCTTTTTTTTGATTTAATTAGTTTGGTGGCCGTTGAGGATTTGAATTTTTGATCCTTTGCTGGCCCCTAATGAGCGACAGGATGTGATATTCCGGTAAAGTACGGGCGAGTGTCGTCACACTTCCCTGACGATGACGGTTACAATCATCCACCATAACGCACACCACGGGAGGAATCAACTATTCCCATTAAAAATTACACAGACGTGTAATTACAAGTGATTACAGGAGGATGTGCGCACTGTCAACATTGTCAACAGTTCGTCCACCTGAAGACCAACAGAGCTAATCTAAACCTCCATTGCGTAGTGTTTTAGCCTCAAAACACTCAAAAATTGGATTACAACGCACCGGGGGCAAAATCAATTAATTTTCAGCCGATTTTCAGGAATTTTAAGTGCGCGCCTAGGCAACCAGTAATACACCGCGATAATTTTGTTACATTTTATTTTGTTACTGGGGCGCAGGGTGGATTTAGTGGCGCTTTGCTCCTAATTCCCACGCCCATAAAATTTATGGCATTCATTACTTGTGTAATAAATTTAACATATTTGAGCCCAGAACAGGTACTAAATGTGTTAAAGAGGAAATGAAGGGCGAATTTGAAGCTTTTTCCCATATCGCGGCTAGTGGGTGCGCCCCAATACTGTTAATCGTTACATTCGACTAATTTTTAATGTGTCCGGTGTTTGTTTTCGAATTTTTAACGGTCAAAATGCGAGTTTGCAATTTTTCAATTACGTACTTTTTTATTTTTTACCCCTTAACTCGCTTATCGACCCGTCATCATGCACTAAGTTAGTTTTTGGCAAAAACTTAGCCAGATGTTTCGGGATATTATGATATTAGTTGCATCTGGATCGTCATTTCAGGCAGGTGATAATTATGAAACTGTACGGCACGAGTTGGGGGTATTATTAAATTAGACCGATGGGTTACCGAATTTCAGCTGTTCGACTCAACACGTTTAAAAGGTGTAATTTGATTGAATAATGGCAGATGTACCGATTAAATGAGAATCGAGAGTAATTATAAAAATTTATTACAAAAGAACGAGGTTTTTATATACAATAAAGTGATTTACGTAAATATTGTTCTACAAAGATAAAGTTTCTTTGGTTTGCATCACACTGAACTATGCCCCTGCGGTGTTGGGTTCGAAATTCTGTTTCTCTCCTCTCAACTTCTTGGTGATGAAATAGGCAAGACCTGCGACCAGCAGAAACGCCCCCACGCAGCCTCCGGTAATCTCGGCCAAGTTTTTGCCCCCACTTGTCATTTCCGAAAATTCGGTCTTGATTCGTTGATCTAATCCCAAGATGTCCCTATTAGAGAAATAAATTTGGAC
The DNA here is from genome assembly GCF_031307605.1 of Tribolium castaneum. Taxonomy (NCBI): domain Eukaryota; kingdom Metazoa; phylum Arthropoda; class Insecta; order Coleoptera; family Tenebrionidae; genus Tribolium; species Tribolium castaneum. Next base: position 4,420,769 of record NC_087402.1, on the reverse strand, counting down.
GTCGTCGTCTAAAGTGATTAAGTTCGTGTCAACATCGAATTTATTTTCGTGGATAAGTGTCTGGTGGATGTATATTTCGGTGTCTAAAAATATCGAATTATATTTAGATCGGCAGCTGTGTGAAATTCACCTTTGACAATAACGAGGCGGAGAGAATTTCCCATAACAAATTGTAAAGAATTGTTTCGAAACGATGACGATTTCCACGTGATGTTGACGGTGTTCGGGGATGGAAATGAGACGAGGGCGTTTGAGGGGATGTACGAGGTCGAGTCCTGAAAGCACGACTTGAGTTTAAATCTATAAATAAATCGAGAACTACTCACGTTGGTGATAATTTTGATAACAACTTTTGTTTCTTCGTCGTTGATTTTAATCAAAATTTGGGGCACTTCTGGAGAATTGATCAAACTGTCGGCTTTCGAGGGCAAATGAGGTGATTTTGAGGCTGAATTCAAATCCTCCAAGTTTAAGTTTATCGTTGTCGTTTCTTCCTCAAACTGATTCAAATAATTTCTGTACGGTTCTTTAACTTTTAGTTTAGTAAAATGATTAATTTTATTATCTTCTTTGGTTTCTTCAGTCTCGTCGTTGAATATGTCGTTATATTTATCTTCCTCAAATTTATTTTTCATGTCTTCGTCACCGAAATTTTTTTCCTCGAATTGTTTTTCTGCTGAATCGAAAAAAGTTCCAAGGAAACTAGAAATTCCTGATGTTAACGAATTCAAAAAACCTCCGTTTATTTCGGTTTCTGTTGTGTTAGTGGGAGTGGAAACTGACACAAAATCTTCATTTTCTTCAGTGGTTGTGGAAAGTACTTCTTGGGTTTTATTTGTGGTTAAAATAAAATTTGTAGTTGGTAAAATATCATCACTTGCTTCATTTGTGTTAATATTTTCTTCTTTTTTTTCGGCATTGTTTTCACCTCGTATTTCAGTTGCTAATTTTTCTGATATGTGACCTTTATCAAAATTTTCCTCATTAGTTATTTCATTTATATTTTCAAGCTTGTCTTCCGTGTTGTTTTTCCAACCTTCTCTTAAAATTTCTGGGGATTTTGTAAAGATTTTATTTTTAATTTGGTCTTCCTCTGCTTCTTTCATTGCAAACTTTTCTTTTTCTGCCTTTCTCTTGCTTTCTTCATGTTCTGTGGTGGTGTCAAACTGTTGCTGAAACTGTGTTGTTTGCTGTTCATACGTGAAAACTTGAATTTCTTCGTATTTATTCAAAGTTGTTGTAATGTTATCAATAATTTCTTCTAATTGTTCTAATTCCTTCTCATAAAGTGGTGTTGTAGCTAAATTCCCTTCCTGATTTTGTACAATTTCAGTTTGATTTTCTGTAAAAATTTCCATAGTTTCGGTAATATTCGAGTTTCTTTCAGTATTTTTTCCAAAAATTGTTGTGTAAAGTTCGGTTGTTGATGTCGATAGTTCAGTTTCTTCAAGTTTATTTAAAAGTAATGTAATATTTTCGGAGGGTTCTTCTGTAAACATTTCAGTGGACAAACTTTCTTCATTTATTCGGCTCGTTTCAAATTTTCTTCCTCCATCGTTTTCATAATTCGGTGTCGATGCTTCAGTTTCTTCAGCAATTTTAATTTCTTCATTTTCAGTTTTTGCAATAAGAAAATTATAAGTTGTACTTTCTGTAGGAGTCATATAAATTTCTTCTTTTGCTGTTGACATCGCATTAAAATCTTCAGCTACTGCAAACTCTGTTGTTTCTTTTCCCTGACTTGTTATATCTGTTGCAGTTACAGCATTTTCTTCTTTTTGTGTCGTTTCGTAAAGTTTTTCTGTAGAAATATTTTCGGAAAAAGTTGTGAAAAATCCCGTGGTTGTTTCTTCATCTAGATAAAATTTCTTCCAAATTGTTGTTTGTTTGAAAATTTCTTTTTCACTATTTTGTGTAGTCGAGGAAATTTCTTCAGTTGTAAACGTTGAAGCCACCGTTTCGTCTTTCTCTTGAGTAAAAATTGTGGTGCTTTCTCTAACTGCTTGTGACCCAGTTTCTGTTTTATTTTGGTTTATTTCTTCTTCATTGTCTTCGTATTCCGTCAAAATATTATTAATGTCGTCCTCAATCGCCCCCTCCACGTCCTTCTCATCCTCATGTTCATTTAGCAATTCTTCATCAACCTCTAAAAACGTGGACAAATTCTCAATTTCTTCACTCTCTGAAATCAGTCCCCTAATCAAGGCAACTCTCTCATCATCCACTGAATTAATTCTTTCACTTCGAACCGTCGAAATTAAACTCAAATCACCTGAAACCCAATCTTGGGATTTTTCAGTGATCTCTGAATTTAATGGAGTGTCAGTGATTAGTTTTTCTGTAGTGGTCTGATCGGGCAAAGTGCCAGATGTGTCGTTAAAAACATCCATCAAACCGATCGGTTCCAGACCATCTGTCGGAGCTTTTGTCCCAACTTCGGACAATAAAGAGTCTTGTTGTTGATTTTCGATGATTGTTCCAATGTGTTTATTTACACTGACTGTTACTTTGGTGGTCTCTTCGACTTTCCCAAAGCCATTGTTTAACATTTCTGTTCGCAAAACTTCAAGCGACGTCAACTGCACATTCCCGCTCAAATTTTTCGCACGCACGTGTGTGAAATTAACCGAATTTTGCTCATCTTCCAACGAGTAATTATAATCTTCAGTCGGTCCGCAAACAACCGCTGAAACAACGCGAAAAAACAAACAAATCAAATTTTTTGCGAACACTTTTATTAAAGGAATAAACTAATTGAATTTACTTACAATTTGGGGCACAAATGTGAAGTGAAAATAAGAAAAGTATTTTTAACACTGCCATAGCTAGCACACCACTTGCTTCACTTCGACTAGATGAACGTCTGGACCGATCACAAGAGCACCCCTGTCTGGAGACTATCCGTTACGTCTTGAGTTTTTACTGTCATCAATGGCTTTAGGGCGGTCTTGAGCCATTTAGACACAATACGTGGCTCCGATTCGCAGAAAATTTTACAACCTCTGGTGCCGGTCCGACTTGGACAATTAAATTGCCATTAGACAAAAATGTCTTGATTTTGGTGTCGATTTTTTGTTGATTGTTATTGATTGGATTTATTTTTTCAATAAAAGGTGGTGCTTTTCTGTGACATTTCTCTTATCTAAATCCCTCCCATCCCATCTCAGACTGTCTTTACCCTTCCTTCCCTTATCACATTTCCCAAAATGTACAAGTCGCCAAATACTTTGCTAATTACTCTCGTCTAGACCTAGACCACTCTCTACCTGGCCACATCTATGTGCGGCTCGATCATCGACTATTTCATCAATTTCCTAGCGGTAAGTATCAGTTTTTATTTATTTCCAACCCCAAATATCATTCCGATTTGATTTCTATTTCCTGTGTGGGCACGTGCCCTTTCCGCATATCAATTTCCACTCTAATTAGTGGTTTGTATACAACAATAATCAAGCGGAGGGCACGCGATCGGCTTTTCAAAATCGACATAAACTACCGTAATTAAGATCCGGAAGGGTTGCTTTTCAATATATCGACTATTATGTCGTTTAATTAGTGCAGATTTGTCAGCTGCGCGATTGTGGGATACTTAAAAACAGACATTTTTCACTGACACGTGATTGACGTGATGTAAAACATGCCTTTTCGGGGGTTTGAAACTTATCTGGAGATAAGATGCCACCCTCGAGTTACACAATAGCGGGCTTGTTACAATACTAGGTAAAAAATTAAGATTCAGATAAGTTGTTTCCGGAGAAATAACCAGCCAGAGTGGTATTTTTTTAAACAGTGTCGTGAATTTCCAGAAATTCAGATGAGTTTGAAAGCTGTTCTTTTGAACAATACGGCGTGACAAAAAGCAAAATAGCTTTACTTACTTTATGCTTTATGAATTGATATAAACCGAAAATTTTAAAGACGGTTGTTTTTATTACTATTGTGTTTTTTTCAACAAATTTATTAAAATTAGAAGATTTGAAACAGGTAAAATAAAAATCTTTTTTTGGCAGAATCAGTTAATTCAATTTTAAGATGCATATCTTCGGAAACTATGATAGGGTTTATGGCCGTTTTGCAACAAAAAGCTGGGAAGAAATTATACGTAAATCTGTGGAAACTCATTTTTATTGTGGAATTAGTACAGTTTTATTCTGGGGTACAGTTTTATACTTGCCTATATTTTGAGATACAAGGTTTACCGAAGAGATACGAGGTCGGTTAAATTAGGGCAAAGTTGTGTATTTTTATGGTGAACAATTATACGTGAACCGTGAAATAATTAAAGTAATTAAATCACGTTAAATTAAATTTTTTTAAAGATTTTTTTTATTTTGATTGGCTTTTCGAGCATTTAAATGCGTTTGTGAGTTGAAGACGCAGTTTTTTTGTGAAAACTTGCTTAATCGAGCCGAAGAATAACTTTATTTTGCCATTTTCATGTGTTTTTTTTATTCAGAAATACAATTATCTAGTAAAATTTCTTACAAATGAGCTGAAAATTGGGCCGAAAATAACAGTATTTTGTCGTTTATTCGATCATTTTAGCATGCTTTTTATTTAAAACATATTTTTTTGCTAATTTCTTAAACAATTATCTGAAGTGAATACGCGTAGTTTACAATAAAATTCAGAATTTTACTCTTTGGACGATAATATTTTTTTAATTATTGTCTTCGTACTAAGTATAAAATTACCAAAAAATTAGGGGAAATACCTTTCTAATGGACAGTCGGGCGTGTAAAATGCAAAGAATTTATTTAATTAGATGTGAGCCAAAATTGTCAGACCAGAAATTAAAAAAAATGTCAAAAATAATCCGAGACTGCGTAATTTTTCTCAAAAAAGTGTAGTTAAACTCTTTTGAAAAACCACAAATTAGGCTCAAAAGTCATATTACTTTTTTTTCATAGAATTTTGGTCCGTTTATCAATAAGAAACGTTACATTTATTGGTAGCTTTTGTTGTATTTTTGAAATATTTTGATTTTCACCTCTTTAAAGAAGACATTGTTAGGGAGAAAAGGTCGCTATTTTTTTAGAAAATTTCGCATAAACCCGTATTTTGGCGATAAAAAGCAAAATATTGCGTAAGACTGCGTTGTCTTTCGTTTTACACAGAGGGAATTCCTCTTTATGAATCATCGTGACGCCAGTGTAGACAACCCCAAGGCCGCGGTGTAAGGCGGGTCATCCACCGAGCAGGCGCATTCCATGCATCACGTCGCTCTAAAATTACGATTTTCTGGAGCTGCAGCTCCGCACTGACACAATTTCTACTCCTCGCGTTAACCGTGAATTGTGAAAGTGCATTTTCGTCCCGCAACGGCGCACTTTGTAAAAATCCGCCGATTCTCGAATTGAAAATCTGCCTCGTCCGTACCCCAATTTGGATAAAATTTGATCAAAGTGGCAGGGGCGGGACGGCACTTGTTGCTCGATTGTTTTCGGCGTTGCAACCGTTGCATTTCGGTTGCAAAATACTCCAAAGGCGATTTTGCCTTCGCTGCGGGTTAATTTCGCTCGAATTCGCGGAATTGTGCGTAGAAATACGCAAAAGACGACCGCCAACCCACTTATCCATTCGATTTTCGTCCCCGATTTGCGGTGAGTCAGCGCCTCTGGCGGTCGTCGCGGCAACTAGAACGAATACGTAGATTCTCGAAGTGGCACAGCATGAAGAAAAACGCAAAAAACGGCGTAATAGTGCGGCCCAAGTGATCGAATTTGGTTGCGAATCGTGCAGAAGATGTGCGTGTTTGTGTGCGAGGGTGCGGAATGTGCCGGACGGTGGTGAGGACACGAAAAATTCGTTTGTAAACAAACTGAATCGAGGCGGCGATTCCAAGATGGCTGGGTTTTGAAGGACCTCTTTGTCCGTATGTCAGTATGAAAGTTGAGCTGTTTGCCCAAGAAAGGAGGATAGAGAGGTAAAAACCGCCTCCAGAGTTATATTTAACGCTGCGGCGGCGGTGAGCGTCGCGACGCCGGGCGGTACGCGCCCGCCACCGCAGCCCCCATATGGAGGGACACGAAACAATTGCGCGTTGCGTAAGCCACCGGGAATTGCTTGGCTCGGATTGAATTTGAGCCCGATCCAATGGGAGGCCCCCGATGAGACATGACTCGGTTTTCTTATTACGTTATTTTTAGCGAGACTTGTTGCTGCATTCCTCGTGGGAAATATCAGAAAAGTTCATTTTTTCTCCAAACATATGTTGCAAGATGCAGCGGAATTGCCAAGTTGAATAACGAGCCTGTTTACTCGAGAAAATAATTGACACAGAAACGTTATTTTTGACGAGGCGAAGAAATTTGCCAATAATTCGACTCTATTTACGAAAACGTGGCCCCGAATCCGCAGAACGTGATAATGTAATGAGCTTTTAACACGTGTTTACTGGGTATTTTTTTTACCTAATAACACATTTATTATCAACAACAGATAACAAAATATTTAGGTATTTCATTACGCGGACGCAACGCTCGAAAAACAAAATTGTTTTCATTTGCATTTATCGCCGACGCGGCAATTGCAATTCAAATTTGGTTGCAAATTATTTTCTTGCCCCGGACGTCTTGCATTTATTCCAATTTGTTACACTTGAGACTTAATTAAACGAAAAAAAGTTAGAGCGAGTCTGAAACGTAATTAACTTTGAGTGTAACGTGACCGCTACCTCAAATGAAACAACTTTCTGATTGCAACCTCAAAATTATTGCATGTTTTTCGTTTATATCATCACAAAATCGTCAAAATGGATCTGGGCTCAATCGGGTTACACAACGTGTTTGAAAGCGGAACTCGATGAGTTCCGTCGATTTTGTTATGTAAAACTTATTTTGAAACCTTCCCGAGCGAAAAAACAAATTCGAATTTTGCAAACTATTGCTGAACTGTCAAGAATACTTGTTTTCGCGACCCTTTAACGACGAACTGTCGCATCACATTTGACAACAGTAATGTTGGAAGTTTTTCACCGCCTGTAAAGTTTTTGCAAGGAAACGTATCGACGTGTGGGTGACGATGACAACATTTTGCCATGAACCGTTAGATATTCAAATCTGATGATTAACGAGCTGTATCGGCTAAAATCCTACAAACGAATTTTTTTTGTCCGTTGGGCGCACGTTTTCAATTAACGTTTCAAAGTAAATCGATATGTTGACAAAATAATTGAATAATTGATACATGCCACTTGTGAAATTCTTCGTCCCATTTCTTAGAATCAATACGAAATACAATTTGGGAAATATCAGCTTTCCCAGCCGACATTAAGACGCAAGATTGGATTTGTTGATGGAATAACAAACATTACAGCGCCGTCAATAACATTTTTATGACGAATTGTGTCTATACGGGTTGATTAGTATTGTTTTATGGTAGTTTTCCGATAATAGAGTGATAATAAAATCAATAATTATTGTTATGCTGTTGTCGAGATGTTTATAACTTGAATGCATGAAGATAAGATTTTTTCGAGCAGTTGTCCTTATTGCTCCGGGTAATATTTAAAATTTATATTAGAAATCCGTTCCAATTAGACGCACGACACTGAAAATGCAGAAAGCGTGAACTGAGTGCGTAGTTGTAAAATTATCTTTGCTAATGCTATCGATTCAAAATGCGTCACTGAGATTATTGTAAAGATTATTAAGAAAAAACAGTAAACAGAATTTTTTATTACCCTAAATTTAAGTTTGGAACCGAGTTTATGGCAGAAAACACATGTCGGCAGTTCAATTGGCAAGTTAGCTTTTTGCTAAAATATTTATTTATTTCATGACGCGTTTCAACTGCGACCGTAAAAGGACGTGCCATTGTAAAACACCTGACTCACGTTCGAAAAAAAAAGAACCATTTAATGTACTAATTTAAAATTAATGACAAAAGTGTACACAACGTGACGGAATGTTTGTCCCAAAAGTGTAATTCTAGGGAGGGGAAAACCGCTCCTGCTTTATTATTTCGTAGAGATATTTAGGTGACCATGAAAAACTGTCATACTGTCAAATTAAGAGGACAGTTGAACGAGTTTTCGCGGCCGACTAGTAAAAAATTACAACCTTGTTTGGTGATTTGTATAATTTGGAGAAGACTAAAAATATTTATGCGTCATACAAGTAAATGATAGGTTTGTAACAAATTGTAAAAAAAATCCGTGTTTTGCTGGGAGATTCAAAATAAATTTTTAACTGTTTTGATTTTGCGCTTGAAATAACTCGTTGGCAAATACGATGTTTGGATAGACTGGCGCATGAAGAAATGAGAGAAATTGTTACTCAAATACTGCTATTTTCAGAGACACGAGTTAATTGTTTTAAAATAGTTATCTGAATACCAAAATTACACCACATACTGACTCAGGCACGGTAGAGAAGGTTTCATGACGATTTTACTATAACGTATGAGTACCGAAAAGAACTACTTTACGGACGATTTTCGAAAAATTGAGCCAAGCAATTTCAACTGTGGGATCTCCCCGTTGTCAACCTGAAGATTTTGTGTTTTCAGGGAATGCATGACATGTTCAGCAGCAGCAGCAGCAGCGGGGCGGTGCAAACAAAAAAACGTAAATCAGAGCACTACAACAGCGTCGACAATACCATCAACAGCAACAGCAGCAGCACTAACAGCAATCCAACAGCTGATCCATCGTTCGTGCCCCAAGAGTCAGTGTATGCAGTGACTAATTTTAGTCAGACTGACTTAAACAATGCAAGTCCGAGTAATCAGCAACCGTTTGTACGCGCATCGACTATCAAACTTATAGATACGTACCAGCGCTGCGGCCAAAAGGTGAGAGGCCGCCAATTGTGCCAAAAACAAATTGTTTTTGCATGATTGAAGGAAAAAAAACGTCAAAGATGTGTCATTTATGATTTTTTAATTAGTCGATTTTGTTTCCAAAATGCTATTGCAGCGTAAAGCCTGGTCGCAGGAAGGTAATGGTGATAGCGGCGAGGCTATTTCCAATACAGATTGCAGCAGCTCAGCAACCACGACGGCCCACAGCAAGGTTACAGCGGCTCCGGGGGCGAACCCCCAGCCGCAAGGTAAGAAAAAATGTAATGAACCATTTTTTTTTAATTCGTACCCAAATGAGATCTCGCCACAGTAATTGAGGTGACACTACGTTCAGCATTCGATGATGGATGAAGTAATGAACTAGGAGCTGAAATGTGCTGTGGTGAAGAAAAACCTGACAGATGCTTGATTTGAACGCTACAATCAACAAAAGCTGCTTTTTTTTCATTTTTTTTTTCTTTACCTGGGTTCGATTTTAGTAGTTCAATCAATCATTTTTAGTAGTTTATCTGCATGCAACAAATTTAATTTTATAATTTGACACTGCCAAACTTTACAGTTAATAACCTAAAGTAGTGACAGCCAAGGGGCATTAAATAATCCTGAGGTATTCTTAAGTCATTCTTCTTTGAATGAAAAACGAATGTAACATTACTGTTTGATTATACACAATTCTAACCAAAACAAACATTTTCGTGACTAACCTTTTGTGTTTTGAAAAACCGGTAACGAGATATCGTTTTGCGTTTATAAATCGATTTTATTACCGCTAAGTAGGCGCGCTCAATTAAATCATGGTTTTTCTCTTAATGAATCACAGTAGGAAATTAACCGTTCCTTGTAACGTTAAAGTGTCGCAAGATAGGTCTCTATTTTTTCAAATGTGGCAAAGTTCTCCGTGCGTAAAATTAAAATTCTGTTTGAAATAACAGGTTACATGAGTGTGTTTGAATCAGGTTCTGGCAGTGGAGCGGACGGAGACTATCAACTCGTACAACATGAGGTGCTCTATTCGATGGCAAATCAATATGAAGTACTTGAATTTCTTGGACGGGGGACTTTCGGACAAGTCGTCAAGTGCTGGAAGAAGGGCACCAATGAAATTGTCGCGATTAAAATACTCAAAAATCATCCTTCGTACGCCAGACAGGTAATAATTGGCTAAAGGTTTCATTGGTCAAATGTGGTAATATTGTTTTGTTTAGGGCCAAATCGAAGTGAGTATTTTGTCGCGTTTGAGTCAAGAAAATGCCGACGAATTTAATTTCGTCCGTGCGTACGAGTGCTTCCAACACAAGAACCACACATGTCTCGTGTTCGAAATGCTCGAACAGAACCTCTACGATTTTCTCAAACAGAATAAATTCAGCCCTCTGCCGTTGAAATACATTCGGCCCATTTTACAACAGGTGCTGACCGCGTTGCTAAAACTGAAGGTAACTGTTTTATCGATTAGCCGATTGTCGTTATGGATCGTTTGATTTTTTTTAGCAACTTGGCTTGATCCATGCCGACCTTAAGCCGGAAAACATCATGTTGGTGGATCCAGTGCGTCAGCCGTACCGCGTCAAGGTCATCGATTTTGGTAGCGCGAGTCACGTGAGCAAAGCAGTGTGCAACACTTATTTGCAATCGCGTTATTATCGCGCCCCCGAAATTATTCTCGGTTTGCCGTTTTGCGAAGCTATCGACATGTGGTCGCTCGGTTGCGTTGTCGCCGAATTGTTTCTGGGATGGCCGTTGTATCCGGGATCGTCCGAATACGATCAGATCAGGTACATAAGTCAGACGCAGGGACTACCGACCGAACATATGTTGAACAACGCGTCGAAAACGACGAAATTTTTCTATCGCGACATGGACAGTACGTATCCGTTTTGGAGGCTGAAAACGCCGGAAGAACACGAAGCCGAAACGGGGATTAAGTCGAAAGAGGCGAGAAAGTACATTTTTAATTGCTTGGACGATATCGGGCAGGTTAATGTGCCCACGGACCTGGAAGGGGGGCAACTGTTGGCCGAGAAGGTGGACAGGAAGGAGTTTATCGATCTGCTGAAGAGGATGCTAACGATGGACCAGGTAGCAATATTTATTTGGTTTATTTTAATTAAAAAACAGTTCGGAAATTGAGGCAAAGAACTTGTAAAATAATCTTGTTTATGTTTTAGGAGCGACGGACGACTCCCGGCGAAGCTTTGAACCATCCCTTCGTCCGTTTGGCCCATTTGGTTGATTACGCGCATTGCAATAACGTCAAGGCTAGTGTTCAAATGATGGAAGTTTGTCGTCGTAACGATTACAACAGCACGGCTTCCGGTTCGCACCATCAACCAGCACAGCAGGCGACATCTCTCGTCAATTTCGTGCCGGGTTCAAACGGCAACGTCACATTCACAATAAACAACCAACTGACCAATCAGGTGCAGCGACTAGTCCGAGATCGGTCCGGTTACGATAATCTTGTAAGTGACTTGTTGCATCCTCAGGTTCAATTATTAATTCCCAATTTCCAGTACCAAATATACAACGGCCGTACCGTTGGCCGCCAATACACCACAAGTAGCCGAGCCGATCCCTTTCAACACCAACTCGTTTCAAGCATTTTGTGTCCTGGTTACCAAGGCATGGGTGGTTCACCCGCCAAACACGTAGCGGTGGTCCAACAGCCACCGTTACAAATCCAACAGCCGATTTTCAGCCAACCGGGCCAGCAACAGTACGTCCCAGTGAGCGTTGTCGAGCCCACTGGAAGACAAATGCTGCTGACCAATGCCGTGCAAACATCATGGCCAACCAATCGGCAACAAATGGCCATCGTACCATCATGGCAACAAATACCGCAACATGCCGCCATACAACAACCGCTTTTGTCCGAAGCTGAATGGGGAAGGCCGTTATTGGTCGATTCTTCGGCCATTTTGCAAGAACAACGGCCCGTTTTACCGGTCGATGTCGCGACTGAAGTTTACAATTCGGCAATTGTCGATCATTCCGGAAGCACGTGGGGCACGAGTAAAAGAAGTTCAAAGAATCATCATATGCAGCAGTCGAACTCACATCATAGTCATCATCATCTGATGGTTCCGACGCATCATAGGTCGCAACATGATAAGAAAGAGCAAACACAGTTGAGTCCGGTCAAGAAGAGGGTGAAGGAAAGTACGCCACCGTCAGAGCAAATCAATTACAATCGAAGGAATCATAGTCCAAATACGTGGCAACAAGTAAATTCGCACGATCATCATTTGCAAACGCATGGCAGGCAACATACAATCACTATAAACGACACACCGTCACCGGCCGTTTCCGTTATCACTATCAGTGATAGTGAAGATGAGGGAACACCGGGGAAAAAATCGAATCGGGTCAGTAACAACGTCACCAATCGGAAAAACGTCATCAGTTGTGTGTCGGTACCGGACAGTGATAACGAAGATCGAAGTTCGTCAAAGGTAAGTCCTGTCTTGAAAGGAGGCGACACGATCGACTTTTTCGTGTCGCTTCCTAAATTCGTGTCGATTTCAGCTCAATCCGAGTAGTTATTGACATTGAGCTGAAATTTGTGTTTTATATTTTTTCTTCTCTCCTAACGTCAGCATCGTCAGTCCCAGCCTTACCAGCAGCAAGTGATCAAAAACGAGCCGACTCCGACCACGAATTACGCGTCGGTCTCGCAGAAAAAGCGTCTTTTAGCGAAAGCCCAGTCCGAGTGCATGCTGAACGTGCCGACCAAGCAAGAACCGGGAATTGAATATCACCGCTCAAACGATTACAACATGTCGCAACAATCGCATTGCAGTTCAGCGTGTAAAGAACCGATTCAGGGTTATTACGGTAACGGTTCGAGTCAAGATCATCAGGTGGTGTATACGTCGAGTGATAAGAGAGTGTCGTGGGCGCCCCCGGTTGCACACAACCCAAGTTCGCACGGTGGACATAGGAGGCATTCGGCGGTGCCGGTTGTGAGTTTGAGGGAGTATAATATACCTACTCAGACTCATAAAGAGTATATACAGCCGCCTGCAGCGCACACGACGAGAGATAATCTGGCCGTAGCGAGGGAACAACATCTGCTGGCGCCGGGGAAAAGTTGGGGACCGCCACAAGCGATACATCAGAGTTATAGGTGGGTGTGCAGGAGAGGTAGAAGGGAAGGGTAGAGTAGGGGGGTTTTAGACGATTTTGGGGCAAAATCTGGATTTCCCGCGCGACAAAAACAAGCACAAAACTATATGCAAAGTTCTGATTGATAGATTAATTATTACGTTTAGTAAATAGAAAATCCCAGATTTTGTTGTACCAGCATGATATTGATGCATGGGTGTGGTTGTAGACACAGCAATGCTCACCTATCGCCCCAGCCACTCGCTGGTGCCCCCCGATTATCGCCGCAACATCCACTGGCCGCAGCCGGTCAGCCCCTTTACCACCAAACCGAATTATACCGTCGGCCCGTCTACGTAACGACAGCACAACCGGCTTATCTCTCAGCCACGCATCAAGTGGCTCCAGCGGGGTGAGTTGCCTTTAGTTATTAGATAATACCGCGGTAGAATGGTTAGGGGTTTTTAATTGTTTTACAATGTGTGATTTTTTTTTCTTTTTTTAGTCGCGCCCTGCCGCCGCCTCCAGCTCATCATTCAAGCGCTCGTCCGGTCTTAGCAAGCCACACCAGTCATCCATTGCCCGCTCATCTACAATTTCCGTCGCAAGTTGCGGCCGCTTCGTACGGATTCGCCCCCTTAAGTCCCGCCAAAAGTCACCAATACCAACCAGCAAGCTTGTGGTTTGCCGAATAAGCCACCAAGCGTAAATTTATCATTAGTTTTAAACGTTATCGGTTCGAGGTAATATTGCATAGTTTCTAATTTGTCATTTTTAAGTGTTTTTGGTAGGTTGTAGCGGTTTTAATATGCAATGTTATCTTTTTGTTTTAAGTGTTTTGTGCAATCTTTATTATTCTCAATTATTCAGGTACACTAACGCTAAGTTGTAATCAGTTGCGTAGAGGTTACACGTTATAGGTTCTTCACTCATTTTTTATTTTCTAGTATTACGAAAGGTTACTTTTCTATGTTTTAAGGGCATACACTAGCTTTAATTTATTATTATTTTGTAATCGATGCATGAAGTGATTAATACAATATGTATGTATATACTAGCAGAAAAAATCAATTGGATTTAAAAAAATAAAAACAAGGGAATTATCTTGTAGAATAGTATTTTCATGCAGAGGTAGTGTCCAATTTCTGTTAATTTATTGCATAAAATTATTCAAACTGCCTTCATATCAAAATGAATAGTTGAAGCATTTTAGTCATGTTAGTCAATTAGCGTTATTTTCATTGTTACTTGTAAATATTTGTTTCGACTTTGATTTAATTCCATGGAGCCGAAGCGGCGTTCGATCCGATCTAATGGAATTACTTAAAGTACATGATTGTTACTAAGTTGATGTGCATTTTATTGTATATTTATTTTAATTTTATGCTTATTAAGGTTACGTTTTCTGTCAGGATGTGGTCGATTCACATTTATTCGATACGCTTTGTTTGCTATTTTAGGTGTGGGAAAGCTTCGTCAAGCTTGAAACCGTGTGTCAAGTGATTTTCTTACACGTGTCACAAATCTCCCCGAATTCACTAAAAAATTTACTAGTCATGTGTGTATTGAAGCGGTTTTTTTGTGTGACGTTTAAGAAGAATCAGTTCTATTGGTATGTTAATAAAAACAATTGATGTGCCTGTTAATATTATGTATGACCCTCTTGGACGTACACTCTATGTTTGACGTTTCAGAAAAAAACAAAAAAAAATTAACAGTGTGCACTAGCTGTCTTAATGTTTTTTCAACAGGGATTGACGTCAATAGAGTTGCGGCATATATAGTTGTGATATTTAATAAATCATTTTAATTGTATATAACGTATAATTGCCTAAATGTAGGGTGGAAATTCGTAAAAATTACTTTTTTTCGGTTAGGGTAATAGTTTTTACGGGTTTCGGCATATTTTATTTAGACTAGAGTACGATACCTATAACTCTAGATGGTAGAGTATTAATGGTAGTTGTACAAATAAATAATATTTTTGGATTGTGTAGACTTAGATTTGGGTAATGTTCAATAATAATCAGGTGTTTTTTGCGTAGAGTTTTCTTCATGCATGTCGATGTTTTCAGTCTTTCAGTTCCTTGACATCGCCGCCTTTTTGTTATTTTTGACAAGTGTGTACTGTGATGAAAAAAGTTTCTCGACTTGTGTAGGTATCACTCTTTCTATTCCACTTTCGTAGTTGGTTTTGAGACTTTATAATGCCTTATTCTCAGAACAATATTATAGTAACTCGCAGAATATTTTTAAAAATCTCAGACGAAATATAGTGGACAAATAAATTTGTTTGTTGTAAATAATTATTGATATTATGTGATACCGACATGTTTAGCGATGACGTTCACTTTTTCTCTGAGTTTGTAATTGCTTCTCGTTTCTAATAATGCACAGGGTGAAATGTTTATACTAAAAATGAATAACACAGCGAATTAGTGTAGTCTCGTAGCATTTGCCAAATTTTTCCATTTGATGTATGATAATCATCGAAGTTGCTTTCGGTTTTTTCAATTTTGTTTTAAGACTGGCCTATCTGTATAATTGTTAGTTTGCATATATCTGCAGTATTATAATCTTTCAGCTTTAGTTGTACATAATATGCTTTTAATATGCAAGTAATGCATTTTTATCCTATGTAATTGGTACAAGTTTAGTTTTAATCCTCTTGACTATTTTGTATTCGCTCCTTTCTAACATATAAGTCGGTCCCAGATTGCTGCGCATTGGCAAATGCCATTCTATCGGAATAAATTTGCAATTTGGAACCAATACTACATGTATGTTATCGTAAATTACGCCACAATGATGCGATTTAATGTATTGTGGATCGTTCTGTGTAATATCAAAATGCAAAAAGCACAATAATTCAAATTACCTCAATTAAAACTAACCGATCTCTCTATAGAATTGATTGAAATACATTGAATTGTGTTATTACACTCATATATCTGGCTTATTATTGGGTTGGTTTATTTTTTATATTAGTTACCACACATTTATGTATAGAAACGCTTAAACTGGTTGTAGTTTTTCTAATTCTGTTTTGCGATTAGATCAAATTTTATAATATCAAAATGTAATCACTTCCGATCTGATATGTAATAACTATTTAAGATTTTTACTAATGATCTAAAGGCTGCACTACAGAATAGAATCAAAGGGGAACCGGGAAAGTGTCTCTCGCCGTTTCAAGTATCCCAAATTAAATTCGAAGCGACCGTTTGGCAATTTCCCGGTTTGTCTCTTGTAGATTTACTATATTATTAGTGTTACACAAGACTGGTGTAGTTTGATGTCAATATATAGCGAAATTAGAGGTGTACGCACCGAAATTTATATGGTGATAGGCTGTCGTAGTGAGTTAATCTTAATGTATATTGTTAATTAACTAACGTAACCATTTGTATATGGAATGTCGGATTTTTTTGGTGTTTATTTTTTTACCGTAATCTCCCCAAGTGAGTTTCCGCGACTTGCACCGCACACAAATACAAAATGATGAATAGTACAAAAACATGTTGCATTGTTTAAATAGATGTATATTTATGAAGTGTATATAGGTTGTGTAAATTCTAGAAAATCACGTACGAAGTATACGTTGTCAATGACTAGATTTGGGTTTGGGCCCGAATTTAGTTGTTGGGTGCGTGTGTTAATTTCCGTTTCATGTTTGGTACTAGTAATTCTGTGATTAAAATTTTTTTGGCTGGCGGAAGTGGCGGAAGTTTTTTGGGGGAATTACACTTAATATAAGCATGGGTGATTTATATTTATTTAAGTACAAAATGTATAAGATGGTTACAGTTTTACTAAAAGAACTACTAAAATTTAACACTGCTGTTTTTTATCTCAAAAGTAATTAATTAGATTTTGGTGATGTAGTGTATGTCAGTCATAATACCTACTCTAGCTGTTCTCAACTGTAATGTTGCACTTGATAATTCCCGTAATTCTTAGACAATCCCATAAGGAATTTATTTCAAAGTTATTTTTTCGAAACTTGTAAAATTTATAAGCTTAAATGCAACTTTTAAACTATACTAAGTAGACGAAAATTAGAAGAAATGTATATTAGGAAAATTGGTCCTACGAGAAAAACTCTGTTGTATACTGCTAATGGAATGATTTGATAGTGTAGTAACCGACATATCATTTGTGTTTATTTCTCCGACTTGTCGCCTATTTTCGAATTTTTGTTGATTTGAACTGTGGTATTTGGAAACATTAGCAGGGTACATGACTTTTGTGATTATTTGTGACGTCCATATTTTCTGAATTCCCGATTTCAGTTCGTTTGGGGCGAATTCAGAACTATATGTTACTAAATTCTTGACTGCACATACTGACTGCATTAAGTAACCTGCCACAACCGTGTTAGTTGGACCAAAATATTTAAAAATCACATTTTCATGTTCGTACAAGTTATCAATGTTCTTATAAAAAATAAAACTAGATATTAATGTGATTTTGGCCTGAAACCGTTTGTAAACTTAATGTAACATAGGGATATCTGCATGTAACATAGATTTATAATTGTAAAGCTTGCATAGGATTTATTAAATATTTTAGTATGTTTTTCTCTATATTTGAACTAAATGTTGCCTTTTTGTCAGAAAAATGTACAACATCTGTGCTGATGTAGCGGCACCACGAGAGGTGCTTTTGGCATTAATAAACAGTCTATCCAAGGCTTGGCGCGTTTCAACCTCTCTTTCACCTCGCGGTTTGTTACGCCACTGGCGGCATCCAAAATGCAGAGGGCGCGGCCGGAGCCGCGCCAAATTTGAATATAATCGATAAAATCTCGATACCAAGGTCGGCGTTGGAAAATGGTTGATATTTGACATTTGGGTGCAATAGTTGACTGATTGTGTTTTGTTTCGGTTAATAATCGGTTCGGTTGTTGCAAAAGTGCGTTTCGATCGCGTGTCGATCGTTAATGTGAACTTTTCCTTTTCTACTTTTGTAATTGGCCACGGGTTTCCCGCCGCTTGTAGTTTGCGCCCGTCGATAAGCTAACGGGGCATCGACCGGTCGTAGCTCGCAAGGGAGTGGTAGCCATCACCACCAATACACAACCAGGTTCCAACGAATCGTGTGTAGTGCGTCGCGACCATTGGTCTACAATTTGTCGACCAATCATTGGGAAAGTGCAGACTAAAATATCCAATGTAAGTCCACAAATTATCAAACATATTCGGTGCATGATTCGAGGGTTGAACCGGCAAAATACAATTGTTTATTACTGAACCACCGACGAATTCACTATTTTCAACACGTTACGACATAGACGAGGCGTAATGGCGACCAAACGCTGCAATTGTGAAGGCTACACCTGATTTACATTTTACATGGACTTGGAAAGCCCTTTGTGACGTTGCTGTGTTTTCAGTTCTGCGTATCGTAATAAAAGTTCGTGCGAAATACGCGTTTTACACGAATTTTGAATCAGTTCTCGAAATTTTAATGCAATTTCCAAGATTGCGCTTGCACCTCATAACCTACAAGACAAAAGGAAAAAGTTTAAAGGGACTGGCACACCAGCCTCCTTGACACCACTTTGCCAATATTGCAATTAATTGTATTGGAGGCAATTAATTCCTACATACTGCGGGGAAATAAAAAAATAAACATTAGGTACTTACAAATTTACTCGTATAACTTTGTTAAAAATTCTTTACTTGTTTTAGCGTTAGTTAATTTTGGCGTAATTGACATTTTTGACAAGTTATAATAAGAGTGATTATTTATTGAACATGTTTTTTTTATAAATTGGCGGGTGATTTAAATGTAGGTCAAGTGGTCAAAAGATTTTAATAATTGCACTCCAAGGTGTTTTAGCAACGTCTCATTTCAAAATACATCATGCTTTATTTCTAATAATGCACTGAAAAGTTAATTGTTTTCGAATAGGAGTATTAAAAACAACTGGTGCAGGGGAATTGGTGTATTGCTGGTTGCGGGCTTAAATAATATCAAAAATGAAAAAAGTAAACGTAGGAACTTCTTTACGAATTTTTTCCAGTATAGACTGGTATAGATCTTATAGGTCACACTGTACACTCTAAAATACATCGAATATGAGATATATCCTGGACTTTAATTGAATATTTCTGGATCTTTCAATGAACATCCTGTGCTATGTGGGGTTGGTGCTATAATTCTCAAAAGTACACTAAAAGGCGTCTCCTTGTAAATAAAAATTGACCTGTTTCGGCCTTTTATAATGTCTTGTTTATTTCTTGAGATATCCAGGCAGAAAATGATTAAAAAACTATTTTTAATATTCGAAAATTACCGCAAAAATCGCGAAATCGCATTATTATTATTATTAAATTATTATTAAACCGCATCGTTAAGGACCGCCAAACCCAAAATTTGTTACCTTTTCTCGAGCTGCGGAAATCCAGAAACAAACATAAATCGTGGAACGCACGCACTTATTTCACCGAAATTTAAATTTCAGCGAGTTAAAAGTCCGATAAATTTAGGAACACCCGTCTCACGTTGTTCACCGGTTAAAATCACCCGAAATACTGAAACAATCACGCAATTGATGGCCTTATCGCCACCAAAAAAAAACTCGGACAAAGCATTTTTTGTTATCGCTCGATGTTCGCTAATTTAACGAAAAATGTGGCCTTCCGACAGCCCCTCCAGCGATGGAGCAAATCGCCACGACGACCGACGGCCAAGTGGTCATGCAAGCCGTTCAAGGCGTGAGCCCCCAACAGGTGCAAGTAATGCAGATGAACACCGGGCAGGTGATTCAGGGGGCGAACGGCCAGCAAATCATGGTGCACGCCGTGCCCCAAAGCGGCCAAATCCAAGTGGCCCCCGCCGGCACCCAAAGCCTCCAACAAATACAAGTCCTACCCGTGTCCAGCCTCCAGACGGCCCAAGGCCAAGTGCTCCTGCAGCAGCCCCAACAAGCCCAAATCGTCCAGAGTTTGGACGGGCATACGTTCATTTACCAACCGGTGGCCATCGACAACACGACCTTGCAGCAAGCGCAGCCTACAGGTACTAGAATTAAGTAAAACCCCGATATTTCGAACCAGAAAAATATATACATAAATGGTTCGGATTGGAGAGGTTTCACTGTATTTTTGAATACTAGATAATTTAGAATTATGTTGGTGGCAGTGTTGAATATCAACGGGAGTTTGGTGCAAATCGCGAGTAGCCCCCCGGCGGCGGCGACCACGACGGTGGCGCAGCCCGCGGTCACCTCCCCCTCCCAGACGGTGGTTCCCCAGATAGCCGCAGCTTCAGGCAACCAACTGACTATGGCTAACGGCAACTTAGTCATGGTGAGAAATGCCGCAGACGTACGTAAACATTTTAACACACACAATTATACCAATTTCCTGCCAATTGAGGAAACAAATTTGGAAAAAAATTCTCGTTTGTTTAGATGGTGCCAGGGTCCAGTGGGACGCAATTCCAACGAGTGCCTATTCCCGGAACGACCGAGTTTCTGGAAGAGGAGCCCCTCTACGTAAATGCCAAACAATACAGGAGGATATTAAAACGGCGACAAGCGAGGGCCAAATTGGAGGCTGAAGGCAAAATTCCAAAAGAGAGACCTGTATTACCGACCCCAACTTTTCCGAATTTTTCATTGATTTTTCGCTGTGTTTTAGAAATATTTGCACGAATCGCGACACAGACACGCAATGAATCGGATAAGGGGCGAGGGTGGCCGGTTTCACTCCGGTTCGGTTAAGAAAAGACGAGAGGAAATGGAGAGGGCACAACAACAGCAACAGCAGTCGCAACAGAGGTCGATTGGGGTGCCCTACAATAATATCGAACTCGCAACCCCCATTATAATAGAAGTAAGTTAAAAATGTATGTTGGGGCTGTTCTACAATGTTTTTACAGAATGTGATGCCTGATATAATCAAAACGGATCCGCTTTCCATCGAAGGGAATTAAGTTAATTTGTATATCTTAGGACTTTTGTATATAGCTTTTTAAGTTTTATTATTTGATGTACATAGTTATTGTTAGGCAATTTAGTGTCTGATTCACATATCCATGTCGTTTTTATGTTTTTTACTTTCAACGTTGGAAATTTGTATTTACCACAGTTTGACTGATCTTGTAATCAATTTTGTTAATAAATTATTTCATTTTAATTATTTTACTTAATGTGTGACCTGACCAGCTGACTTGACTTCACCCACTCTCCCTTACTTGTGATCATTTGCACACTCGTAAAGCATGTTTTTTTATTAAAAAGCACCACACTTATTAATACTATTAGTAAATTTGAGAAACTTTAGCACATAAATAATGCAAATTTATAATTAACCACCCTATTTGGTTGCACGTAATTCGTCCTTACGCACATTAGGCAACTAACACGTCACAGTTTTTGACTTTTGACATTCCAACATTTGTGCATCTTTAAACAATAATTTTCCACCCAAATAAGTAAATTAGTGAGAAAAGCAAGCCGCAGCCGGTAGAAGTAGCCCCAGAGCCCCCCAATTCATATTATAAGTCGCAATGGCCTCGTGAGTTTTGAGGTTATTGCCATATGTTAGCCCCCTAACTCTTCATCTCTTCCAGATCGAAAGTCACTTTCAAAATCACGCTAACGTCGGACCCCAAGCTCCCCTTCAAAGTGTAAGTCCCTAGCAAATAGCCTCAATTTTGGTAGTTACTGTCCTTCACAGCTAATTGTTTTTTTCTGTTGGCAGATAAACCGTGTCAGAAATGACAGTAGCTACCAAAATATGCCATGAATGACACATCAACGGCAAACATAAAACAAATTCTGACATCATTTCACAACATAAGCCAAATTTACGAGAATCAGCAGTGGGTTAGAACGGTCACGGCGGAAGATATTAAACAGGCGTTTAAATTGGCGCATTTTATTGAGAAAACAGTACAAAAGTTTGATGAGACGAACAGTAGGGCACAGTTTTTCGAAATGTTGAAAGTTTGGGGCGGGAAAAATCGAGTCAGGGTGTACGAACACGAGTTTTATGCAAAAATGTGCGACCATCTCTTGGTCAAGTTTTTCAAGTGCCGGGCTCTAAATGAGGGTGTTATTGATATAGCGGTTCGAATGTACACTTCTTTGTTTCCCAAGCAGAGGTTACAAGCAGTTTTGAAAGATTTGATCATGACTTCGGCGGCTTTTGAAGCGGTTTCGCAATTTTGTGTCGCCAATAAAACGGCACTCAATCTAAATTATTTAAAACACGAATTAATTCTAAATGAGTGGCTTAGAGACTACGAGAGTGGCAATAAAGAGGCAGTTTTAACGCTAATAAAGGAGTCGTTGACTAGTTTTAAAGTCGAAAATTGTCTCCCAGTTTTATTGGGAATTTTGGCACTTGAAGTGAAAAATTCCGTTACAGATTTGATTTTACAAAGTATTTTAGAGAAAATGTTAGATAGGAGCATTTTGAGTAAAACTTTTTGGCTCACAATGACCAAAACAATCGATGCCAATTGTTTGGCCCAAGTGTGTACAAATTATTTTGAGTTTTTAGAATCATTATGCAATTTTTTAATTTACATTGGCAGCATGATGGAGGAAAAAAATTCCGAGTGGTTGCCCGACCCTAGCATAAGTTTATGTCCCGAAATCACGTACACTGAACTACAATTGATTTTCATAACTTTATGTAAACATTCCCATGAGAATTATGTAAGAAGTAGGCTAAAAGAGGCCGAAAATTGTACGGACTCAAAGATATGGAATGAAATTATTAATAAATGTTGAGGTCTCGTATTATTTGTTATAGATTAAGTGTTCCTGAAGCAACCCCCTTTACAGCAGTTCTAAAATTCGCCGCTGAGGAGTTCAAAGTGCCCCCGGCGACCTCAGCGATTATCACAGACGATGGCGTCGGGATTAATCCCCAACAAACAGCCGGTAACGTTTTTTTAAAGCACGGTTCGGAGCTCCGACTGATCCCAAGGGATCGTGTCGGCGCCCCTCTGTGATTAGGTCATAAATAAGAAAATATTTATCTGGAAAAGTTGTATATTTGCTTTTTTATCAGGAAATTAAAAGAGTAATAAATAATTTAGTGACATTTAAACCTTACATGAACTACATCCTACACTGTCACAACACTAAATTACACAATACGAAATAAATTATAGCACTTAAATGACTAAAAAATTGTTTTGAGCGATTGGTTACCGGGAGTGAGCAAGAAATTTGGTCGTTTAATTTTGGCACCGCTATGGCAGATTAAATGCAGAGTCGGGAATGTTTGGAGAACTATCAGAGATCACATAGAAAAATCTGACTAGATGTCATAATAACTGTAGAAAAATATCAAAGCGTAAAATCTATAAAAATATAAAAAAATCACTTGTGTAAATTGCGTAATATCGAAATTAAGCGATGATTATATCTTAGCGATACTAGGAATTAAATTAAAAAGTATGTCATGATTAAGGCGGCTAGAGAGTCAAGTCAAATTAATCGGTCCATTCTTTTTCATCAACGCCTTCCATCTCGTCCTGTTCCAACTTCAAGTTGACCTCCATCCTGTTACTCACAGATTTCTGCAACTGTAACACCACTGGAATGAAAGAGACGAGGAAAAATCAAGTATTTACCTCCTCTTGTTTCATTTTAGTTTTTTCGTTCAAATCGGCGTTCCACGCTAACCTGTTATAAGGCTGAGAGGCTCCAATGAAAGGAGTGGAAGCAGACTTGTTTATGGTCCTTTCAGGATTAGTCTGGCCTTGAGACTCGGATACTGCAAAATATTTCACCAACCAATAAATTTCGAGAACAAGACAAATGTTTCGGTTGGATTTTATTAAATAAAATTTCGTTTCCCGCCCGATTTACATAAAATACTGCGGTGTTTTTTCACAAAAAAGAAATTTGTAAACATGCCGGCACTTGTTTTTCAGCCACTTACACAAATCCATGCCTTCTGGCTTGAGACTGATCCTTTGTGGGGTTTTATCTTTGTTATTGTACCACTCTGTACTTGACAAACTTGGTTTCCACGTGACCTTGGTCGGGGGGAACAAGTCGTCTTGGAAGAGTTCCGTCTAAATTTTTAACAAACATTTATTTTAATACCGTAGTCGTAATAAACTTACTTTAATCCTTGGAACGGTGAAAGACAACGGCTCTATCGTATTATTAGTGAGTCTTAGCGCTTTCGCAAATTCGACATTACTGACATCACACACATTTTTTGGCAAAAATGAAAGACCTTGGTGTAGATTATTGCACCTGTGGTGGCTTAAGGGGCATATATAGGGCGATTCCTCCGTAATTTCGAACGCATAAATCGTCAAATCGCCCTTCCCCGTCACGAACAAAGTCGAGCTGTCCTCATCGTAAAACGGAATCAAGATAGCCGGGGACACGTCCAGACCAATCGTATTTAAGGGATTTGACAAATCAGTGGCTTTGAAAACCATGATTTGTCTCTCGGAGACTTTATCAAATCCCGTAACGACGATAAACCCGCCATCCAGGGCCCAAACAATCCTCGCCCCGCGACTCCCAACCGGCCCTTTCCCCTCCCTAATGGGTAAATCCCCGGCCCGTGGCTTATAAATCCTGATCTTCCCGTCTTTGCTCACCGTCGAACAAAACGCCCCACATGGCGACCACGCAAAACTAAACATCTGATCCGTGTGCCCCCTCAAGACAATCTTCTCGCTCAAAGTCGCCAAATCCCAAATTTTGATCGTCATGTCGTACGATCCCGAGGCCAAGACATCCCTAGCGGTGGGATGAAACTTGATAAAGTAAATCTTATCAGGATGAGCGTTAAACTCGGCTTCCGCCTCGTTCGTCGGCTCACTGAGCCCCGTTTCGGGGATTTTCCACAGCTTGATAACGCCGTCATCGCACGCCACAGCCAGGCGTTGGTTGTCGAAGGGATCCCAAGCGAAGTCCATGATGTTACTGCCATGGACAAGGGCTGGAATCACCCCATCGGGTAATTTACCCGTTTTGCTCAACTCGAAAATGGCGATTTTACCGCCGGGGCCACTCAGAGGCACCGCCACACGGTCAGGGTTTGCTGAAATGGGACAATCAGCGGACGTAAAAGGGGCTCTGGGGCGCCTTACCGTGGAAGCCGTCACATTCACCCGAGATTTGGCGGCTGAGGTTACGGATGTTCTCGATGTGGAGCGATTTGTGGGCAGGCGTGCCTTTCAGGTGGCGGAACTTCGACACCCGACCTTGGAAATAAGGAACAATAGTGAAGGGAGTGGAACACATAATTTTTTCTAAGGGTTACCGGAAAAAATAGCCACTTCAGACTTAGCCGGAACCAAAACTGAAGTGTTTTCTTCGATTTTTTTTGCAATTCGTCCGAGTATTACTTTTTTAATTCACTTTTATAAAGCGCCAATTTTTTTCACACGTCCAGTGGATTTTAATATACAGGTTTTTTTTTTTACTTTAAGTGTTTGCAATTTTAAACTACAGTTTTGGTTTATACACATATTGTTAGATTATGATGGAATTTAGACTCACCCCGTATTTTTATAAAAATATTTAACAAAATTCGAAAAATTACCAAACACTGTGGAGGTCCTCTTCGGCGTCGGAGTCGCAAAATTCTCGCTTTTCCTGGCGCTCTGCTCGAGCGACATCTGTTTGGACACCTGTCCGCTCTTCCTATTGTTATCCTCTTTGAGGACATCCTCTGTATTTTTCCTATTTTTGAACGAATCCTTCCGCCGCAGCATCACCGGTGACCCCCCGGCCTTCTCAATAATGGTCGGTGTTTCCTGCACCGATTGCGATCGATTTTCGTACATTTTCCTCCTCTCAGCGATGCTACTCCTTTGTGGCGAGGCCCTTTCAAAGTTTCCGCTCTGGTCGATAACGTCGAAGTTATCTTCCGGTTCGTTCTCTTTAGTGTTGCTTTCGAAGAGTTTCCTTCGTTCGGCCGTACTTGGCGTTTTGGGGGGTTCGGGTGCCTCCTCCTCGATTTCTTTGTCGGGTTGTGAAGGAGTTGGGGGTTGTGAGTCGGGTGTTTTCGGTTCGTGCACTCCGTTACTTTGTTGCGGTTGGCTTGGGACGGCTGGCACCGAAAAAACTTTGTCGAAGCTACTTTCAGACTCGTTGAGTTTTGGAGGAGTGAAGGGCTTTGGACCCAAACGAGGCTGGAAATTGATCGTTGAGTGAGCAACAGAACTGTGAAGGTTTGGGTGATAAGGTAGAAGAAGCGTAATTGGTGCCCAACAAAAAATACAAAACAAAGAAAAACTCCGAACTACAACACAACATTAACCTTGTATCCTCCTGCTATGGGCACATTGGGGTTAACCGATGTGACGATAGGTGTCGCGCTGTTCGTCCGAGGTCTAGCGACTGGTTTGGGGGGGTTATTTTGGTCTTCCAGTGGTTCGCAAATGGAACCGGTTCGAGAGGTGCGCGGTAAGGGTTTTGGCGGTACGACATTCGGTACTGCTGTTTCTTCTAAATTAATCTTGTTATTTTCCGCAACTTTATTATCTTGAATTTCCGGCTTTTCGAAATCTTTTAGAATTTCCTTTACCGGATGGAAATCGTTTTTCGTTATCGTCGCCGTGATTTTAGGTTGGAAGGGTTTTTTGGGGACGGGTTTTGGTTCGATTACTTTTTCGTTTTCGTACTCTTCTCGGAGTTTCGAAAGGGGTCCTCTATGTACCTGATTTATGCAATGCACCAAGTGTTTAAAATCCAAGAATTTCTACCTTTTTTGCAATTCAAGGCGAGGAAAAACACACGATACTTACTATGATTGGTTCTTCGCCATTTTCGCGCTTTGAAGGATCCAAACTAATTTTCGGGAGTGGAATGTTTTTGCCGTTCAACCACTGAGCGGCCGTCAACTCAGTCTTGTATCCGGGCGTATCGGGATACAAGTCAGCGTGGAAGTCCCTATAAGGAAATTATTTTCCCGTTTTCATTTATTTTTTATGAAAATAAAAAAATGCAAACAACTTCATGCAAAGTCATTGGTCACTGTGATCAGGAAGAAATGTCAAATTAAATGATTAGTACGAGATAATATGATAAATTGATAAATAGGTAGAGTTAGACAATAATTTATTACGTAGCCATTTCAGGAAGTGGCTCAGAAATTATCAAAATAATTTTATTATGTACTTTTTTTCAAAATACACATTTCGGTTTGTATGTTGTAATGTATTTTGCAACAAAAGATGTTGACAGCTAACGTAATACAACTGAATAATTTTTATGTTGCTCTTATTACTTGCCCTGAAACAAGACCAACAATTTTCAATGTCCACTGTCGAATTTTGATTTTAACTTCAAAGTCTGAAAATTAAAACTCCTCTGAACAATTTTTTAGTTACTTTCATACACAAATTTTTTTTGTCGAAAATAAAAATTTGTACAGTGTCCCGTCCGTTAAAACAATTAAATAAACATTTGGAACAAAATGCAAAAAAATGCGGAGTAATGACCGCAACATTTTTAATTAAATCGTGAATTTTAATCAAAATTGCTGGCTCAACGGAATTAAGGGTGTCATGACTGTCTTATTCTCGGTGTTATTAAACCACAAAACAATTATTCGGTTCATTGGCCTTATCAGTTTTCCTACTGTTATCAAGCCTTATCAAATTACCTATATGTTTTCCTGGGTACTTGATACGTAATCGGAATAACACAAGTGCTTGTCAACTGCAAAATCCTATTGACTTCGCCTTGCATAACATTGAGGGCTCGCTTGGGTACAAGACAAGCCCCCTTGGTTTGTTCCCCTGAATGCCGTATTCCTTCGGTCAAATACGGCTCCTTGTCCGTAACTTCCATGTACCCAATCGTGGTATCACCTACATTAAAACTAATTAAACCGAAAAAATTCGCCAAGCATACAAATCACCTTTTCCGGCCAGGAACAACATCCCGGTATCGGCGTCATAGAGCGGAATAAGAATTCCGGTAGAACAATCAAGTTCTATGCTTTTTTCCGCTTCGCCGAAATTTCTCAAATCACGTACGATGATTTGTCGCAGTCTTTGCGCGTCGAAACCCGTCGTCAAAACCCTATTACTATCACCAAGCCAGACAATCCTCGAATCTTTGATACTTTGGTGGCTATTGGCCGTTTTAACGCACGCTTGCTCGACCCTCGGGTCCAAAATTCGCACTTGTTTGTCTTTCGAAGAGGTCGCAACCAGAGTTCCGTCCCGTTTCCAACTCACCGATTGGATAACGTCGGAGGGTTCAGCGTTGGAAAACACCTCCTGGCCCGAGATCAAGTCCCAGAGGGTCAACGTGGTGTACGAGGTCGAGTGGAGGAGGAAATCGGCCGTGGGGTGGAAGCCCACGGTCTCCACTCGACGCTGCTTGTGCGAGAACGTGCACTCGGGGTTACTGAGCGACTCCTGGAGCCCCGTTTCGGGGATATGCCAGATTTTGACGAGACAGTCCTGCGACCCGGTGGCCAGTAACCCGTCGTGAAACGGCGAGAACTCCAAGTCGGTGACGGTGTCCGAATGCGCGTGCAAGAGAGGCATGAGCTTGCTCTTGCGGCCCGAGTCGTCCAAGGGCAAGACGGCGAGACTCGAACCGGCGTGGTCCCAATTAAAGGCCATGAATTTGGCCGAAGCTGAGATGTTGTTCCCATAGGTCTGGTAAGACCCCACGCAGATATCGCGCACGTAGTTCTCTGGTTTGGGGACAATGGGGGCCGCGTTTTTGTATTTCGAAGCTTTGAAGCGCCAAGCCATGACTAGGGGGAGAGTGTTAGGGGCTGGGGACCATGGGGGGCCGACTCACCTATGCGTTGAATGAAACGACGGGTTTTTACGCAGGTTTAACGCAATTTTAACTGCATTTAACTTAAAGGAGGAGATTACGCACGAAATAGCGGTTCTACACCCGAAACGCACCCAAAACACTACTATTGACAGATGTGACAATGCATATTGACATTTACACGAACTGTGTTCGGGTAGAACGTCACGGCTCCGAAATTGCAAAAATAATTATCTAACAAACCGATTTGGCCGAAAATATAACTAATAGACACAGTAGTGTTCACTTAAATGTTACACCTAATAATCAACGCTAAATTAGGAGCGTTCGGTAGTGTTCTGAAGCCAGATCCGGAATCAGAAACTAGTTGCGTGTATTACTGGTTGCATGCCAATAAACCGCGGTATTTTTTAAATATGAATTTTGAACGACGTAATCATTTTTGACGGTTCAATTCGCAAAATCCCACCATGAGCCACAACATGAGCATCCCCCCGGACCCCGAGGAGCAGCAAATCGACTTTAACATGTCCCCCATTAAGAAGGAGCAACTGAAGCGGCAAAAAAAGCGCGCCCTTCAGCAAAAGCTCCGTGACGAGCTTCCCGTCCTCACCCTTCAAGAAATCCGGCGTTTCCGTTTGCCCTTCCACGAAGCCCTTTTGGCAGAACTCACCGAAAGTGGCTACACTAGTACGGCCGAATTTATTAAACAGCTCTTAGATTTACAAGAGAAAACTCGCAAGAAAGCCGGGCCTGGCACCCACATTTGGCTGCGGCCGCAACTTATCAACTCCAGGCAAAACTTGGATTTGTTAACCCAGTATTTGACAAAGGCCGAAAGGGCCCATAATGCCGAGGATTTTGCTACGGAATGGGAGCAAATGCTTCATCTGGCGGCGCATTACGCTTTCGGGCCCGATGACTGGTGGTGGTTGGGGGAGCAGCTCCTGTTCCAGTGCGTCTCAATGGAATATCCCGGGGATTTTCAGAAGCAAGAAGCTATTGCTTATTTCATAATCGGGAAGTATTTGGTCGAAAATGGGAAAAAGGCAGAGGCTGGGAAAAATTATCTCGAGTTGGCGAGGGAAATGTCGCAAGGCAAGTCTTGGAACTGTACCAAGATACTAAATAAGAAACAAGATATAGTCTTTATTGAGTCGTGCCGGATTCTTTATAAATCTTTAATGGAGGAAGCTCAAATTTTGATGAAAAGTGACCCAGCCAAAGCGGCGGAAATTTGCAATATCGCGCGGAAACGAGCGTCAGAAGCTTGCGAACACAAGTGGGAATACACAGCTTTGATTATTAGGGGCCGCTGCGAAGTCTTACTAAACATGACTTCGGACGCTATTGCCACAATTACGAAGGCTTTGAACCGGGCTGTGCGACGCAAGGACGTGCTGGGGATTTGCGACGCCAAAATTTCAATGGCACTTGCATATTTACAGTAAGTTGAAGAACGTGTTAAAACGTTCAAAACTGTGTCTAAAAATTCCGGGGAAAGGATTGGCGTCGAGGAAAGCGCAAAATTTCCTACAGTTTTTACATAATTGCGATTTCAGACACGGTAAGGCCTTCGAGTCGCTTGAATGCCTCAAAGAGTTGAAACAAATGGCTGAGGAGAACGATTTGCCGTTTTACACGGCTCAAGCCTACCGTTACATGGGGGAGTACTATTTAAACCAGCAGCAGCCCTACGAAGCGACCCCTCTCCTAATGTTGGCTTTTTACATTTTTAATGACATTAAAGACTTGGAACGGAGGGAGAAAGTCCGGACTTGGTCAGCTATATCAGCCGGCGAAGAATTATTCCCGGCTTTCATTCGTTTGATTAAAAAGTGCGACGGTGGTGACGAAGGCCACGAAAACATCATGAAACTGATCAAATGGATTGATGAGAAGGAGTTTTTCTGGACGCAGCAGAGCAAGTTTTCCTTCTCATACACGTCATTACAACAGAGCGTTTTCGAGTTAAGTTCGGACGAGGAAGTTTCATAATAAAATCGTGTTTTATTGTTACCATTAATGTTAATCATTTATTCAAAATAAACTAACGTCTATTCTCCAGCTTTTCGTCCAAATTCGTGCAAACGACCAATCTTAAAAGTTGGAGAATAGCTACGTCACTAAAGTAAAAACTAACGTTTAACAATTGAATTTTTGTGTAAAAATTTTATTCGGTAAAAACGTCGTCACTGAAAGTAACGTGCTTCTTTTTGCGTTCAGATCCGTTAAGAGATTCGGTTTCTGGGTTACTTTTCGTCTCGAATTCGCTAGCTTCACTCTCGTTTTTCTCGAGAGTTGGTTCACGCGGTTCCGTTGATTCAGCAGTCAACTCTTCGTTTGGCTTTTCCTCTAAAATGGTTAAGTCTGCAGCTTCGGCAGTTTCTCCGTTTTGTATTTCAGGCGCGTGGGGTGATGTCTCCTCCTCCTCCTTCTCATTTTCAGTTTCTTCAGCTTCTGTACCCGAAACTCCATTCTGTTCCACTTGTGGTTCCTCCGCCACCTTCTGCTCGATAACATCGACAATCGCCTCGCAAATATCACTGTTGTTTGTTTCAGAGACGTATTTACTCAAAATATCTTTAGCCTCTTCTGGAACCGGCTCATCAGAACTTTCCGTTTGCTTGTCATTTTCCTTTAAATAAACAGAAACGCGACGTTTAGGCACTAGTGTGGAGATGCTTGCGGCTTTCGGAGTCTCTTCAAGCTCTTCGGGGGATTTTTTCGACGGTTCAACACTCGAATATCTCCTCGTTTTCTCCTTCGCGCGGTCACTCTTTGGCAGCTCCTCTGACTTGCACTTGTGGCTTTCTTTCTTGTGCTTGACCAGTTTTATCTTGATTTTGGGACGCTTTTTCGGCGTTTGCTTCAAAACGATGTTCTTCGCATTTTCCAAATTAACATACGCGATTTTCCTGTACAGTTTCAAGTCACTCTTGAGTTTATTATCAACGTGGTAGTCGTTATTGCATAAAGGCTGCAAATAGTCGAAACAATTATCGAAAATCTTGCGTTTTTTTGAACTGGGGGGCGACTTCGACAGGGACTTCCTCTTGGGCGTATCATTTTGTTTCTGGGGCGTATCCCCCGACCTTCTCTTCTGAACTGCCAAGTAGGGCTGCAAAAACAAGTCACTTTCGAACGGACCACCTAAATATTTACACTTACAAACTTAAACGACAACTTTGATTTAAAGTTAAAAATTGTATCAAAGTAGAATATACATCGAGGGCATGCACACACCGGAAAATCGTCCTGGTTTAAAACGCCCTCAGTCCGGTCATTAAACTGCTTCCAGTTGTTTCCTATTTTTACAATAAATTTGTCAGTTTTGCAGAAGTGGCAAACGTTCCCGTTCTTGGTCTCATCTTCAGTTTTGCCTAACAAGTCTTTCGTTTCGTTCGCAACTTGTATTTTGAAGCAACATAAAGAACAAATCTTCAGTGAACCTTTAATCTTCTGAAACTAGACTGAGAGTAAATTTAGTTTTTCGAAAGACTCGACTTACTGCTGAATCGGTTAAAAAATCCTCCTTCAGGATAACTGGAAGCAATTCACAGATATCTTCGGCGTCTTGAGAAATTAAAACTCTGCTATTTTCTAAACACAGATTACATACACCTCTTTGCAGTTCCATATTCACACCCGAGCAACTTATGTTAGATACTAATTAAAAACTTGTTCACTTTTGTTGAATTTAATATCACTAACGGTAGAAATTATGATAAAGAAAAGCCAAAAATTAGTAATAAAAGTGTCATACGATGGACCCGCCAAACGCCACCATCTTTGACATGATATGTCACGCAGAAACACCAACTTCGTCGACCTTAAAAAACTATAACTCCGGCTCTATAAACCACTTTTTTGGCAACCAGTTTATGGACTGTTCACTGAAATTGATAATTTGGTCTAACTATTACCCAAAAGGAGAAATGAGACTAAAAAATTTTAAATTCCACGTGAAAATGTTTCAAAAAGGATTGTTCATCAAGTCGCGTTGGTACCACTGTTCAAAGTTTTTGATGGTTTTGTTACTAATCGATGTTAATAAACAATTTAAGATTACGAATAATTAATAAAATTAATTATTGAAAGTACTCATAAATCATTACTGCATTAATTGGACGGCTTACTTTGTAATTACAGTCAGAAATGAGTAGACGGGTATGTAGGTTATGTTTAGCCTCCCCCTCAGTCTGCTATTCGCTGTTAGAAGACAACCTTTCCGAAATGTTAGAAGCTTTAACTTCCATTAAGGTATTAGAGCAATTCTAATTTATTAATTGACTTAATTAACTCATAGGTTGATTCTACTGATGTATCACCGATAAGTTGCTTGAAATGTTTGCTAAATATGAAACTAGCATTCAATATCCAACAAAAATTTTTAAGATCTGACGAAAAGTTGAAAGAATTTGCAATTTTAAATAACGTTGAAGTGAAATTAGAAGTCGAAGAGGAGTTGTTACTAGAAATGAATTCAATTAATGTTGGGGCTGAAACAGACTCATGTCCTTCCTCTTGTATAGTTTGTGGTAACAAAGTGGACGAAAAACTTCTTGCAAAACATATTCAGCAACACTTCGACAGTGCGCAAATTTGCGATACTTGTGACCAATCATTCAAAAATATTGCAGAATACAAAAGCCACATCCACGTGAATCACCCCCAGACCAGTCACAAGTGTCTCCACTGTGGCGCAAGTTTCCGGTACAAGAGTCTATACAACGTTCATTTGAGCCAAGCGCACAAAACATGTAGAAAACGACCGAAAAGAGAAGCCTCACTGGGGCCCTTTACATGCAAAGAATGTGAGAAACAATTCACCTGTAAACGCAAATTTAACAGTCACACCCATCGGCGCAAAAAGTGCCCCATTTGCGGGGCGCAAATCACCATTAGCAATTTCCGCAAGCACACCTTGAACCATTCGTCGGGGCCCCAAATTTGCGAGCTTTGCGGGGCGACTTTGTCCAATTTGGAGAGTCTGAGAGGGCATCTCACGTACACGCATAGTTCGCAGATTTTCAACTGTGACAAGTGCGGTAAAGTGTTTCACAAACGGTACACCTACCAGCTCCACTTGAAAAAACACGCGGGGGAGAAGTCCCACGTGTGTGAGACCTGCGGCAAGGCTTTTTTCACAATGTACTATTTGAATAAACACGTGAAAACGGCGCACTTGAAACTGCGTCCGTACATTTGCCAGTTTTGCAAAAAAGCGTTTTCGAGTAGGTTTGCCTTGAGGACGCATGAGAGGCAGCATACTAACGAGACGCCGTACAAGTGCGAGGTTTGCGGGGAGGGCTTCCGGCAAAATGTGTCTCTGAGAGCGCACAGAAAGTCCAAACACAACATAATTGAACCGAAAAATTGCGCTTGCCCGGTCTGTGGAAAGCTGTTCGGGTCGGAACAGGCCATACTCAGCCACATGAGGCTACACTAAAGTTATTGTTTCGGTGTAACAATAAAATTAATTCATTGTGTTTTCACAATTTCAAATTCCCCACGCTCTTGTTACAAGGTGCACGACTGGTTGCATAACTCGAAGCGTCTCTAACAAGTTGTTTGTGCCTAATTTGTGTTTTTTTCGCATCTATTGCGTAAAGATTTGGAAGAATTTGCAAGAAAAACGCCGAGTGTCGTCCAAATGGCTCAAAAATAATGAAATTGACAATCAAAAGTAAGTTCAAGGATATAACCTGACTTTATAAAACTAATCGATTATTCAAGACTGGACTGGGGTTGCGACTTGGAGATGGGTGGCAAATGACGACAATTGCGGAATTTGTCGCATGCCCTTTGATGGTTGTTGTCCTGATTGTAAATTACCGGGAGACGATTGCCCCCTAGTGTGGGGACAGTGCTCGCATTGTTTTCACATGCATTGCATTGTTAAGTGGCTGCAGTCCCAACCCGTCAACCAGCAGTGCCCCATGTGCAGACAGCCCTGGAAGTTCAACAACAAGTAGCCAGGTGCGTGCACACTTTTTAGCCCTTGCATGTGTGGGGGGTTCTCTTTTTTAATGTTGGCGATCTTGTACAATTAAAAAATATGAGTCGCCCTCAACTACAGCATTTGAAAACCTACAGAATTCTCTAAGAAAAAAGTATAATTTTGAATTTTTTGATTTATAAAATGTCTGATATCCGGCTCGAAGAACCTAAAAAATTTTACTCCACGAGTCAAAGACAGTTACTTGTGACTTACTTTTACGTACCTTAACAGAGAAGGAGATGTTTTAATCGAAGGGATCTTTATTGCCTTCTTGAGCACTTATTTGAACTAAACTCTTAATACGTTTTGTGTAAATTGTCGCCAAAAAATCACTAAGTTACCTTTCAAAACTATAATTTTTGCTTATTTTAATTAAGGTTTTAGCACATTCTCCAGCTAGAGTCGATTTATTTTTGAGATTTGGCTAAAATATATAAAAAATAACATTACTTTCTTCTTCTTTTACTGTTTTTTGTACCTATTTTTTGGCAAAAGTAAAGCAAAAAACAGCTGACGATGTAATTTTTGCTTTTTCAAGCGATTAAGTACGATTTTAAACGAAACTCTTTTGGGAATGAATTCTAAATTCATTTGAAAATTTGTGTTGTTGCTTTTGCGACCAAAGCGTTACGTTTACGCCAAATTTCGTCAATGGTACAAAGTAAACTGTACATTCACTAAACTAGATCCGAAATTGTGTTAGTTTTGATTTTCTCGAGTATTAATTATTCGATTTTTTTTATTTCGAAAAATTATTTCGAAAAATCACAATATTACGTTTCTCATTATAAATTGTTAAAATCACAAAGATTGAAATTGTTTCTAAAGAGTAATCTGTGTCTGATTTGACGAAAATATCGCTGGAGTGGCGGCCGGACTATTTTAAAAAAATGGGCTCTTGAGTGTATAAAGGGTTGCCTAGCTGGCAATTACAATGACTGCATTTTCTATTAAGATAATTAAATTTTGTCACCATTAAATGTAATTAGCGGCAACCTTGAGTCGTGTGACATAATAGTCGAGTTCAAAGAACACTACCATTAGAAATTTATCTTTCTGGTCCTGTTATTTCTTCCCATCGTGATAGTGGAAGAAAAACGTTATATGCCGAGTCGGTCACGCCAAACCAATTAAACTTAGCGTTATATAATATTGTTCAGTGATTTATCCTCAAACCCATCATTGTTTATCGGCCCCAATTTCATTGCAATCGATTCGAAAGCATTAATTCAATGTCGCGTTTGAAAGTCATAATGATAATAAAAATTGCAAAAATCTCGTTGACATTTTCCCGTCACCGTTATCTCTCCTTCCGCATATCATGCATATTAACGGAAATTAATCCCTCGCCCTGCAAAAAGCCGGGAAAGTAATTTTCACCGGTTTGCTATTTGTTTGTGTTTTGAGGCACTTAACTATTGCATTAAATTCCCCTTCTACCTGTCGCAAGGCCTCCGCTCTTTCCAGCTGCTTATCGCGCTTTAGTATGTTCAGAACCGCGATGAGTGTTGTGAGTGATTCATTCGATGACTAAAATGATTATGATGCGATCAACACCCTGCACGAAGATGGGCAAACCGCCTCCGCCGGTGCCCCCAAGGCCCAGTAAAACGCTGGTGGCGGAGGCTCTGGCCAAGACGCGGAAAGGGGCGCCGGTGAGGACGGCGCCGCCACCGCCTCTTGTGAGTGTTGGGGTGTCGGAGGGTAGTCGAACTGTGATTTTTCAATCGCCCAAAATCGAGAAGAAAAAGGAGGAGGATCAAGTGTTGAACGATCGCAATCATGTCAATACCTTGATCGATGAAATGTTTGCCAGTGTTTTGGATCAAAATGAGGATAAAGTCAGCGTGGAAGTACCGACGGTCGTGGTCGTCGAAGACTCGAGTAGCAATAGTTCCACAAATGAGAAGAAAAAAGTCCAATTTGACGACCGAATGAATCACGAATTGTTGGTTTCCGAGTTGGAAAGTATGCGAATCGAAGACGAGAAAATCTCGAAAAGACAAAGGAAACCTTCGGATGTAATAGCTAGTGATAGTGATAATAAAATTCAGCATTCGGATTGGGTCGAAGTGAATGATGGACAAGAAGTGCATTTATCCACTTGTCAAATCATTATCGACGATAAAATTGAAAAATTAAAGC
Source organism: Tribolium castaneum (assembly GCF_031307605.1). NCBI lineage: Eukaryota > Metazoa > Arthropoda > Insecta > Coleoptera > Tenebrionidae > Tribolium > Tribolium castaneum. Next base: position 4,383,966 of record NC_087402.1, on the reverse strand, counting down.
TCGATTACGAAAGGTACATGAATTTTAATTGTTGCGGCGCGAAACGTCACGAAATTGCCTAATATCTCCGTAATTAAAATTATGAAAGATCCGTGATTTTGTTGCAGGATTAAAACAATGTCTTCGCTTCACGGCCTACCTCCGCTACCCAAAAGTCTCAGTGGTTTTAATTTATTAGAGTCGAAGCCTCCGACTCCCGTAAGGACGACGTCGATGCGGCAAGGACATTTGGTTTATCCGCCACATCCCAAAATCAACGGCGACCGGAAAACCAATCTGGACACGCAGTTGGCGATTTTGCGACGAGAAATGGTTAGTAATTATCACATTAATTTCAAAAATTGGAAAAAAGGAGCCCTTTTCTGGGCGGTTGTGGGGGTGTCAAGGTCATTCGTTCCCCTTTGAAGGTTGCGTTCTTTGTTGCGAATATCTCTCACGGCTTCGGCGTTCGAGTGCGTATTTTACTATTTTTCGATTCGACATGACGTCGCAAACCAGTGAACACGAGGATAATCCCGATGATAATAATAAGATTAATGAGTTCGGAGCGGAAATGAATTTTTATGGCATCGCGGAAAGATGTGAAATAATGGATCGTGCGTGTCCGTTTTTTCTGTTTTGGTTTTGATATTTTGTTCTTATCTAAGATTTATCGATTTGGATTATTTTCGAGTGATGGCAATTGAATTCGCGTTTGGACGGGATATGAAATTGATTTGAATATGGAAATTATGGTATGAATAAATGAATAAATAATATTAAGAGTGCATTTGAGACTTGGGTGCATTCCACAGGTGGATTTTTTTATTAATGGACTTATTAAAGTTGCATTAATTGATTTAGAAAAAAGGAAATGTAATTAAGCAAGCGTGACAGGGGATAAAAAGAGTATACGTATTAAAATATTCATTTTTGTGGTAATCATGGTGGTCACGTATTTTTCAATTAAATTAATAAAGTCATGATTATACTGCATCATTCGTAGAATTTAGTCAGAAGTGACTAAAAAACTGTTTCTCTTGCAGTGAATTATTTATGAAAGAGGGAAGAGGTTTTGGTTTGTTTGTACTTCGATTACTATCAATTTCCCTGCGTGTTTCCTTTGATAAAGCTAGTCCAAATAATCCTCTCTTCAATGTAGTGGTAGTTTTGGACTTAAATGCCTAAAAATGTGTTGTGTCAAGGTCGCATGAGGCGTCCAAACCTGCGGTCGCGGCACAAATAAAAGTGAAGTATTTATGAATTGGGCTCAATTAATTTTTCCGGGTCTGAGTCATTAACCAATCGAATTCGCTACTTATCGTTTTCCTCTTGTTATCGCATAAAAAACACGGTAAACATTCCTGGCCCCCGGCTGTGGGTTACGTCGCTGGTTACATGTCACACGAGACTGGTTCTTTGTAACCTTACATAAAACCACATGTAGTTTTCATTAAGTGATTCCCTCTCAGAATTTAGCTTAGGTATATGGTTGGAAAGGTGGCGACCTTGGCTTCGCTCGCAGAATACTAGAAGCAGGTTTATGTTGAAATTGTATTATCGATTACCACATTCCTGTAACTTTTTCGCCTTTTTGTTTGTTGATCTGTTTATCGAAAAGTTTATTTGACAAAGTTATCAGTTAACAATCACTTTCTTGCATAACAACGATCCTGCGGCCCCAAGGAGTGTCCACCTCCACGCCTTACAATTAGATGTGGAGTGAAAGGTCATCTTTATGCATCGCACACCTCTCCAAGTCAAGTGCTTTTATTTCTTTGGTCCGGTTTTGCGTGTGTTTTTCTTCGCGAACTTCCGCCCGATAAACGTGAGAAGCCGGCCTTAAGGGTCACCTCGGATTTTTCCGATCGAAATATTTTTTGACCTGCCTCAAAAGCACGGTGGTCCACGTGGGGCAAGTCTCGAAACTAGGACGTCGCAAGAGTTCAAAACGAACAACTTAACTGTATATACCCGGGCTCGGGTGGGAGGACAGCGAGGTTTCCGGGGCATCCAATTACTCGCAGCGAACGTTACGAATCTCTTTGTCAGAAGATTTTGCGTTTAATGAACTCGCCGAGAGCGAAAGATCAGGAAAAGGCGAGAGATAATGCGAAAGCGGCGAAAATGACAAAAGTGACAGCTTTGCACAAGTTCGGCCTTGGAATAGGAAAATTGCAATTGCAACTAATGATATTTTTTTCCGAACGGTGAGGTAAGGAATAATCGGACTGGTTGCTCAATTTATAAATCAATAAAGTTTGATAAATGAGTCTATAAATAGGGTTTTTGATAAATTACAAACATGAGCTGTAAATGTGTCACGTCTGCCAGATTTACCTCCCCATCTGAAATTCAGAAAACATTTCCATTTAATATTATTTTAAGATAAGATAATGTTGTTTAATTACTATGATGGTAAATACTTGCAACGTCATAATAGATATAGAAGGAAAATAAATAAAAACGCAGTAGTCACTATCTCGTTTAATAATACACCGAAGTACCATTTTTGTTATTCATTTACCTATCGGAAAATAGTTTGAATTTTTATCTGATTGGACGCGGTCTGAGCCTAAAAATAAACCAACAATGGGAGTTTTGAGTGTTTCAATCTGTTAGGGGTTGTAGGTTTGTCTATGTTTAGTTTGGAGCCCTCCCGGCCGTAAACTAGTCCACATGCGTGTAGTTTATGTTTAATGGGAGAATTGATAATGAGGCCATTGTCGTCAACGATGGGAAATGGAAATAAACGGATCGGTCTACCATGCATGATGAATTATAATAACGTAGGCAGGTGGTTGTAAATGCGAGTTAAATAAAGTTAAAAAAAGAGCCAAGGCTCGAATCCGCCGTTGCATAACCGAAGAGGACACGCTTCGGTGATGAGCGCCTCGTCCGATGATATTCTTTCACACCGACAACAAACGTTTGAAAAACCGCAGCAATTTTGAATCACTTTCAAAACTTTTGTTAGAATCGAGAGCGATTTCTAAAAATAAAACTAAATCGGAGTAGGACATTACGCCCGATCAATGTAAATCGCGGAGAAATTACACATTAAAATGCGCCGCAATCGCAAGTGATTATTTTTCTCATGGTGCCAAGACTGAGTCACACTTGATTCATCCCGTATCTGTGTAAACAATTCGAGAAAATGCTAAATCCAGAGATTTCTCCGCACGGTCCATTAACTCGGGTTAAAAGTCAAACTTTCGCTGATTTGGTTTGGTCGACATTCAAAACACTTGTTGTTTTGTTTGGATTCCGTGTAAAAGTGTGGTTTCTATTGGAAATATCAAATTCAAATTCAAGCGGTCGTTGGCTCTAATTACAGTACAGCCTCCGTCAGCTGGACCTCTCGCTGCTGTCCCAGCTGTGGTCCCTGAACGAGTCGATCCAGGATTTCCGCCAAATCCTCCAGGAGCAGGAGGACCGCGTCTTGTCGCCGCCGTCGCCGTCCCCGACGCCGTCCAGCGGCGACGAGGCCGAAGGCGACGAGTTTTACATGTCCACCACTTCGATGAGCTTTAGGACGCCGCCTCCACCGCCCCCAGTCCGGAGACCTAGCAGTTCCTCGAATGCGTCCAGTCTTGGTTAGTGGAGTGCCGAACTTTGTGATAATTCTCTTGCACTAATTTAAACGTAGATTGTACAAATTTTACCATAACTCTAAGCTTAGTTGTAATTGAATTGTAGCTGTTTTTTATTAATCTCCTAACATGGACTGATAAATAAAATGTTTGGAATTGTGCAACGCGTTTTTATTAACACGTGCATGGAGTGAGTGAAACAAACAGTTAAATTAGAAAAGTGTTTTATTGTAGAAAACCTAAACTACAAACTTAATTAATCGTAATTATAATTTGCAAGAAGGTGTTTCAGAACTGTCGGCTTTGAAAGTGCAGACACAAGTCCGACTTCCTGCGCCGTTCGGGAGACAAATGTGATCGACAGGGCATTGGTCCTTGTAATATTGGCACACGTTTGTCAACTGGGGACAACTCTGAGGCACTGCCACCAACCCAAACAACTTGTTCCCACTGCCGCCGAGAGGAACCTGCAGGGGCGGCAAACGTGTCAGCGTGTTTTTCTCCGCCCGTTCAATTTTCTTCCTGAAATCACAGATAAATTATTGTATTACACCACGTGGCACTCACGTGATCCAGTCCGACCAATAGATGTGTTTATCGGTGACTGTTATCCCGAATGGATATGTGCAGTTGGTGGCAATTGTGCGCCTGATTTTGCTGTCGATATCGACACATTCGATTTTTTTCGTTCCGGCGTCCGCGTAACACAATTGTTCGGTGTCGTAGTCAATGGTGAGAGAGTTGGGAAGGGAAACGGCTTCCCCTTGCAGGAAAATGCCGCGGCCGGAGCCGTCGCCGTTCGCCCACTCGATCTTGGGGTTCTTGCGGTCCCAATCGGTCCAAAAGATTTTGCTAAAACGCAAAATCAGTATTATTTATATTTTTTTAAACTTGTAAATACCCTCGTTGCGGATGCACGGCGATTCCTCTCGGGTTGACTAAATTGAAATCGAAAAGGACTCGCCTCCGCCTCGTCTCAATACTCGCGACTTCGACTGTATCTTTGGTCGAATCGGTCCAATAAATGTTTCTTGAAACCCAATCAACTGCTAGTCCTTCCGGTGACCCAATCCCTTCCACGATAAAGTCGCTCTTGTTACTCCCGTTGTAGGAGGAGCTCCTGATCGCCCTCCCGCTGATGTCACCCCAATAGACCCGTCCTTCGTAACAGTCAATGTCCAGGCCCACAGCAGTTTGGAAGTACTTGACCTGGATGGGTTTTCCTGAATTTTGCTTCGTGGGTTCGAATGGGATTTTTAGTGTTGACATTCCCTGGTTGAGTAACAGGAAGTTGCCTTCGTGGGTGGGATTCTTCCGACAGATGGTTCCGTTCCCCACGTAGCCAGTGTTACACTGACAGACGTACCTCCGGTTCGAGTCTGTAACACACGTGGCTTGTGGGTCGCACAAAGTTGGCTCGATGTGACAGTTGATTTCGGTGTAACACACGTAACCATCGCCGTAGTAACCACGTTCACACTGACACTCGTACAAGGAGGTGGAGGGGTCGTACTCGCAGGTGGCGTGGAGGCCGCATTTATTTTCAATGTTACAACCGATGGGGCGCGGTTTACATTCGGTTATGCCGTCCCCCATGTAACCACTCTTGCAGGAGCAATAATGGAGCTGGTAGGTGTCGTCGTAGAGACACTCGGCGTTTTCGACGCAAAGTCCGCCGCCACAAGTGCTGGGTTTAATGCACTGGTTTTGGGAATCCCGGACGTAGCCCTCTTTACAGACGCATTCGTAGCGCTGTGAGCTGGACAGAAGGCACTCCTCGGTTTGGGTGCAGTCGGCATTGGAGGTGCAAATGGCTAGAGAAGTGTGAAACATTCAAGAGGTTTACTGCTTTGTATTACCTGTGATTGTGCAGTTGAAACCGTCCCCGAAATACCCCGGGTTGCACACACATTTCGACTTCCCGACAGTTTCGTCGTAGTAACAATTTGCATTGGGCCCACAGTTATATTCCTGCGCACACGACACGGTTACAGCATCGCAGGTGTAACCATCCCCGTCGTAACCTTCGTTACAGATACACGAGAAAGTTTCATTTTCCGAATTGTAAATACACTGAGCGTTGGCGTTACAATTATTCAAAATATCACACGTGACTACAAGAAATAATTATTTGGTAACACCGTACGTAACAATTAATTCGTTACCATTATCCGCAAGTGGCGTAGTCGGCGGTAGAACAGTCGTCTCCTCTTTGGGGATGCAATACGTGGTCCCTTTCTCAAAAGTGTACCCTTCGGGGCACCAACACACTCCCAGGACGCACCTCTGGATCTCCTTCTCGACCGCCGCTTCCGTCACGTTTTGCACTTCCACCTTGCTACAACTGTAGCCGTCCCCTTCGTACCCCGGCAAACACACACAGTAGTAGCTGTTCGTCTTGGGGTCGATGGTGCAGACGGCGAAGGGGTCGCAGTTGTTGGCCGTGTGGCAACTCCGGTCGACCAGCGGGCTACAAACTTGCCCGTCTCCGGTGAATCCGGGCATGCAGCGGCACATTGCCACGTTGTCGCCCTCCACGCACTCGGCATTCGGGGGGCAAATGACGTTATGGCACGAGAATTCGTTCTCGCACACTTGCCCGTTTCCGGTGAAGCCCGGATTGCAAGAGCAGGAGTACGACCCGACCTGGTTCACACAGGCTGCGTTCTGGTCGCAACTGTGGAGCCCGGTCTGGCATTCGTCAATGTCGGCGCAGACTGTCTCGTTTTCGGCAAACATTTGCTGGAAACCTGGGTTGCAAACGCACCGGAAGCTGTCGCCGTCCACGACGCAGGCACTGAAAGGGGCGCACTGGGAGCGGCCCTCCTGGCAAGGGTCGATCTCCCCCAAAGGCATGATCTTGTTAGTTAAGCCGAAACGGATGATCTGTTCTTTGCTCTCGTAACTGATGAAGTTTTTGCCGACTTTGAGCTTCCAGCTCTCGCCGAGTGAGGTATTCTCGTGCTTGCAGTAATCAAAAGTGTAGACTTGTTCAATGTCGTACGAAACGGTGGTCTCTTCTTTGTTTTCGTCCAAGTATTTGAAAAAGCGAGTCGATGACATTTGAACCACTCCGGGACTCGTCAAAGTGTACTGTTCCTGATACTCATCGATTTCGATTTTTGAGTCGAACGGTAAAGTCGGGATTTCCCCCTGAATGTTGGTTTCGAGTCGCAATTGATCGAAAACGTCCAAACCTAAATATTTTTGTTTTATCGTAACGGTTTGACTGGTGTTTAAGAATTTGAGAATGGCAGTGTGGTTGAAAACACCTCCCGTGAATTGGTACCCATTTTGGGCGTTTCTGATGGGTTTGGCGAAAATATAACCAATTACCCCACCCAGAATTTGCAAGGATTGGATGTCAAAACCTATAGATTCGGGGATTTTGCTAATAGCCGTGTAGGCCCGGCCATCGACCATGACAATGTACGACTGCAAGTCCAAATTTTCCAGTCGTTCGCCGTTAATTTTCCCGTTGATTTTCCCATTAACTCTCAGCGGAACGTCTGGAAAAAACGCAATTAAGTTTTTGAAGCCTGAGCCACATTTTTTTAGTTACTGCAATAACACCTTTCTTTACACAAAACCGCCCATTCCCGTAGTACTGTTTCTTGCACTGGCAGCAGAACCCCTCCTCGTAGTCCACACAGTTGGCTTGGACGTGACAATAAGTCGTAGCTTCGGCACACGTTTGCGGATTCTCGTCGCTTTTCAAATCATCGGTGATCAAATCGGGCCCGATCACGTCATTCCCATCAACCCTGTACATGAACTGCCCCGGGAGGTCAATATTGGACCACCTACAACCCGCAATGAGCAAATCAGGTCGGCTTGCTGGCTCCAACTCACACTTCCAAATTCCGGACTTGCTCCGTGCCGGAGCCCGGAAGCGTGTACATTTTGCCCTCGGCGGAGATGAATCCGGCTTGGGCGCGGGCGTCCGGGAGCCCGGACTCGTCCCCGGTGCCTTGGATCCACTGGATGCCCTCTTTGGGGTAGAGGAGTTCAACGAATGAGCTGGCGCCGTCGGTGATGATCACCAGTTGATAAGTGTTGGTTTTGTCGCTGCCTCTGTTGAAATAACCGACACGGAACCAAGTCACGATAAATAGACTTTTGGCCTGGAAATTTTCCTGGTCGGAGAAGTATTCACGGACGTTTTCTGTGGCGCGGTGAATGAGGGCCGAGTCGGAGGTTTCGTAGTAGGAAATCGTCCCAGCGCTCCTGGTGTCCACGTTCGTGTAAAAGGGGGCGATGAGGGGGTAGTCGAGGGGGAACTCGATGTTGAAGAAGTTGGGGATTTCGGTTTGGAAGGAGACGAAGCCGTTTGAGTTCACCTTATGACAAAATTGTATTTAAATTTTGAATAAATCTACTTTGCAAATGCATTTGTGTTTTTTCCCACGCTTTATACAAATAGCTATTTGTTTTGAATCGGCTTATCGCCGATCCTATTTATAATCCATTGATAAAATTAGAAGGTCTTTAACCCGGTTCGATCATTTTTTCCCGAGTTTTTCCACTCCTGTTGCGTCTACTTACAAAAATCGAGTTGAATTTCGTTCCGTAGAAAACCACGGGCACTTTGAGCTTGATTTCCGGGCTGGAGACGTCATTTTCCTGTGGCAATTTGCGGGCTTCTTGCACATTATGACTGTATAAGAGTCCGACTGGTAAGGCGGTCGCGCCCGTGAAAAAAAATAGGCAACAAGAGAAAAGTCGAAGCAACTTCATTTTCGAAAGCCACTGACTATAACTGACTTAAAATAATCGCTCGTATCGTCTTGGGTCACAGTTCAACGTTGGATGCATGTTGCCACATTCATTATCTTAATTAGATAGCTTAAACAATGAGTTTATTTGTTTTGAAATGGTCGAAGCGCTCGATTGTGGGGCCGGACGCCATCTCTCTCGTGAAATGCGAGCTTTGGGAGCTTCAGGAAGCTTGTGACAGGTGGCGGAATGAGGGCAAAGCTCTGATAAATGTTTTATTTATATAGTCATACAACTGTAATAGTTCTAACAGCTATTTTACAAATAAATTCAAAAATGATTATTAATAACAGTATAAAATTGAAATAAATACACAAATTTACACTAATTTACAGTTTATATAAATTCGAACAAACGGAAAGGCGTTCACTACTACTTACAATTTATCACAAATAAAATTCATTTTAGTCGTATCAAGAAGCCTTGTATAAAATTTAGATGTCGAGATCAAAATTGACAAGCAGTCTTAAGCTAGTTTTCGTTTAGAAACAGTTGGCAAGATATCATTTTGATCCCTCGAACTTCTAATGATATGCAGGAAGTAAACAATATCGATACCAAAAATAGATGTACATGCCAAGTTTTCGTCTAATATCCTCAAATTATGCACATTTAAAGTGATATAAATGATCCTAAAGGTAAATTTGACACATTTCGACGTATACAGGTTCATACTGTTTCGTTGCGTTATTGAGTTACCACGGCCAACGACGGTACGGAATTTTGCGATGCATCGGAAATGAAAAGTCGGTGTTTATATACGAAGGAATCGGGCACACAGTTGGCCACGGCAAATGTCCTGCTTTCAGTACAGTTGAAAGGAAAAAATCGCGGCCAACTAGAGCGCATCCCTTGTAAAAATCAGTCTTGCGTCGGGGAAGTCCCCAAGTTAGAAATGCGTTTCGGGCGGGTCGTCGATATATTTACACGTGAACGGGTTAAGAAACCACGAACAGAAGCTCTTCTCGTGCTTGTGCTTGCACTTGCCCCTGCGGCCATGCAAGTGCGACATGCTGTCCGAGTCGATGCTCGAACTTTCGCTGTCCCTCACCACACTGTCGTAGCCGCTCTCGGCCCTTCGGCTGATGGCCGCCGGACTGTGCTTGGACGTCCTGGGGGTGGAGTCGTGTCCACTGTCGTACCCTTCCGACTTGTGGGTCAGTTTGATCGCAGTCCCGGCCTCGATGCTGAGAATGGCCCTGTTCATGCGTTCGACGGAGGGAAGACTGTTCGGGGGCGGCAGCGGCGGCGCGGGGGCGCTTTCGGACGTCGAAGCGTGGACCCTGGATTCTTCTAAATTCGGATTGGAGGCCCCGTCGGGGTGACGCAAGTAGGCCAGGTTGTGGTCGTAGTTGTGGCAGTAGCGCTGGAAGCGGCCACCTAAAGAGTCGCTCTTTTTCTGGGACAAGTCCTGGGTGCTGGCCGACAAGTACAAGTCGGTGTACCAGTTCTGGGACGTGGCCGGACGGCCTAAATTTATTTTACAATTTTCGCAAAATTTCTCCTGCACGTAGGCCGGCTCCGAGTAGATACTCCCATTGTCAGGGTAGCCGCCACCGTACAACATGTCGGTTAGTGATAGTGACTCACACCGGCTCAGCGTGCGGTTTTTTTGCTGCTTTTGGTACGTTTCCGAATTGGCGACGTTGGCTTTGGCCAGTCGGTTCGTGTACAATTGGTGCAGGCGTGCCAACTGGTCGAACTTTTTCCGAGTCGATTCGTCGAAATTGCCGTTTCTTGGATAGGGATTATCGGGGTCTTCGTAATCGTACTGAGGGTCGTACTTGTGTCTCGGAAGGATCCGCTCAAGGTCAGTGTAGACTGACATTGAGTCGGTGAAAGTCGACACAACTGTTAAATTCTCCTGGCTTAAGATCCGCAAAGGGTGGTCGAGAGGGTTCTCTTGGTCCACCTCCGGGAGCGGGTTCTCGATGTAGCCCATACAGAGGGCTATGTCCTCTTCTGTCACCTGGAGGCAGCTGTCCTGGGTCGGGACCGGCTCGAGGGGCTCCTCCACCTGTCACAAAAATTAATAAATTTGTTTCGGCTGATTTGGCACAAACCTCAATAATTTCCAAGACTTCATCTTCGTCGCTTTCCGGGTTTTGGTAATTTTGGTACTCGGCGTTCGACAGCATGCGCTCCTTTAGCAGCATGTCGAGACTTTCGAGGGACACTTCTCGGCTGCTCAAGGGCTGTATTAAGGGAAGTGCCGGTGGTAGCTCTGGTTCCTCTTCTTCGTCTTCCAGGTCGTCTGCAGGTTCTTTCTCTTCCGGGGTTTGGCATTCGGGGATTGCGTCGTTTTTGATGGAGTTTAGCTTGAGTCCCGTTCTGATCACCGATTCTTCGACCGTTTCAGCCTTTTTGCTGTCTAGGGGTTTGACGATTTCGTCTTCTGTCTTAAACTGCGTCAGTTCTTTGTACTGTTTGGGCTTAGTTCTCTGTATTTGGGACGTTTGGTGTTCCACCCATTTCCTGATCATGTTTTTCTTGTGGCTGTCCATGTAGCCGTAGCCGGTGGCTTCGGCTTGCATGGGCCCATCGATCCACGTTTCGCGCTTTTTGACATGGCACGGTTCTTTCATCAAATGCCTGGCTTCGGCTACTTTCGACTTTGAGATTCTTGGTCCGTCGATCCACTGCTCGTCGCTGGTTCCTTTGAGCGGTTTGGCTCGACTTGGTGATGATTTGGGTGAGTTTGTGTGAGCTGGTGATGTTTTGTTGCTTTGGCACGAAGTTTTCGCCGGACGATGTGTGTCTTTGGTAGGAACTTTTGGTCGTTGTTCTGCACTCGAACCTCGCAGAACTTTGCTCATCGAGCATCGATTGTCTCCGGAATTAAGGCTAGGGATATATACAGGGGGGTGTTCCCCGTCGGTTGCGTCGTCAGCCGGACCGACGTAAATGACAGTATCAGCACTTAGGTCGCTGGAGGAAGGGTCAGGTTCGCTGCTGGTTCCGGTGGTCCGGGTCGGTTCCTCCCCGGAACTTCCACCGGAGCCGGTTCCAGACGACACGAACTTGATCCTCCGCCTCCGCATTCGGTGTATCCTCGATGCTAGCTGGACCGTGGTCAAAGTATCGGAGTAATTCTGGGCTGAGGGCGAAACATGCGCTATCATGGCTGCATGGCAAGTCAGGGACCCGAGACAGTCTTTTAGGAGTTGGGTCAGCTTGTGTTCCTTGTACGGGAGGTGCTTCTGGCCGTTGAAAATCGCAAGGAGGATGTTCCCCAAGCCCGATAAGGGGATGCCTCCGCTGGCCTTCCCGCGTTCGGAATTGCCGAGATCGATCAGATGCAGGCGGCTTCTTCCACCGGCGACTGTAACAATTTTTCATTCGATGATAAGATAAGGAATCCAATTATCATAAATTGGGGTAATTAGAATCGTTACCTCCGCCTTTTCCCGCGACGCTGTACTGATACACGTGGAGGGTGAACAGGAGGTGGGTGTCTCGGGACTCCTCTCGAGTGGGTGCTCGACAGTCGACGGCGGCGTCCAAGTAGTGGGCCGCTTTCTCCGCAGTCGGCACCCGCAGCTCACAATGCGGGGGCTGGTTGCCAAATAAAGGGTCGTCGCGGAGGTAAACGCCGGGGGATTGCTCCGAGTCTGCTGGAACAGGACCGAGGGTAAATAGAAGGGCTGCGGAAGGAACACAAATAAACTACCACTTCTCAGGGATGGGGCAATTTTTACGCGCGATAAACGCACAGGTGACCCAGTTACACCGCAGTCAAGTAATTATTAGTTGCTTTCCATTTGCAATAATCAATCACAATTCATCCAGAATTAATTACGTGTGAGGTAATTTCAACATCGCTCCGCCACTGCGCTGGGCGTTTGCCGCAGCAAATAACAAAGTGGCGTGTTCTGCTAATCCGCTATTATTATTTTAGATACGACTTTACATTTTCGGCTTGACATGACACTGGTGGAGGGTAAAGTCGGCGTTTAAACAGCTTTTAGTCGTGATGCGGCCGGAATTGTGCTAATTGTCGCTGGAAACTTTGCGCTGTTATGCAACCAATTGTACACGTAGCGGAGTTTTCCGGACGCGGGCACGCCGCACGTCATCTTACACACGCTTGCAAATTTGTAAAAGCATATCTGCGAAAAGATTAAACATAAACAAAGGTAAAATGATGGATGGGGTGGCAGAGTTGAGACGGCGAGCGATCCATCAGCGTCGACGATGCGGTTGGGAAAGAAACGGCCGAGACAGTGTAGATTATCAACATCTGTTTTTACAAAATGTTAATTTTAAAAAGTTGTAGTTGCGGCGAAATTCAATTTTTATTTTGCGTTTTATTTGTATTCAAAGTATTACCCAGAAAGTTTAAAATAAGATAATGAGATCTGTTACAAATTGTTTGCTCTTGGCTGTTTTGTGTCGAATAACGAGTTTATGCTTATTTCCTTTCTGGCTGCATTAAACTTACAAATTGTTGTAACATATCCAGAAGCGAAACTCTTCTCTTCGGCTCAATTTTCGTGGCATTTCCACTTCGTTGGTAATTTTCTCAAGTTTTTCGTTTTAATTACAAGTCGACGCCACCTGTCACCCACCTTTCCCTTCGTACAAATTTCCGCAGCATCGTGATGTGTTTATACTTAATTCATATTACGCTACAATGGAAAGTAAACATCAGTATCTAAATTCAAATCAGAACGGAGTCTTCAACAACTGATCCCGAGTTTATGAGTTTCGTGCCGTCGCTACATTCTGAATTTATGCTCCGGTTTAATTAATTCCAGTAATTACCTTAACTTAAGGTTATAGTCCACTTTATTATCGTTACAACTTGCCGATGATAAACCCTTTAGGCCCTCGACTCGATTTTTGTTTGCCGCAACTAAATTAATACCTCTGTCAACAAATATCAAGCGAACATGGCGCAGCAATGTTAAGACCATTTGTACTCTTGCGTGCGGGAAATTAAAAGCTTTATGGAAATTCTTCGATAGCCGGAATTCTGCAAAATTACCCTAATCACCACCAGTGGCGTGTAAAGTCCCCGCCGCTGTCTAAACAAAGAGGTGTCTTACATATTACCACAAGCCGGTGACATGACGCCCCAGATGCGTTTTATCGCCGCTCGCAAGATATCGAAGACTTGATTAAAATTACGAATCGAAAGAAGGGTGGAAGGAAGGAATTAATTATTTTTTAATTCGGGGGAAAGTTTTGTAATTATTTTTGCCTTACCGTTGGCGTAGCCTGCAAGGAGGTCCCGCATTTGGTTCGTGGGGCCGCACACTTCCAGGGCTGACACGCGGACGGAAAAGCGGGCGCCGGTCTTTTGTTTCTGTTCGTTGATTCCTTTGAACAGCCACGAAATGGCACAGGGGATTATGCCCAGAGTGTTGGCGTTTTCGGGGGTTCCCAGCATCGTATACGACTTGCCTGCAACAAAACAACCCATTTTCAGCATTATTTTGACGTGAACTGGAGATATAAAAAAATCCCTGTGCTGTTGGTGACTCGGGACTGGGCTTTTTTAATTTGGCAAAAATTAGCATAGAGCCGCTTTGTAATTCATCAAGTCGTGTTCCTTTGGGAGCGCGTGCATGGGCAAAGTTTGTATTAAGGATCTGCCTCCCAGCCGAAATTAATTTAGGGTCCGCTGATGAAGAAATGAAATTATAGTCGGTTGATTGTGACAAAACGTCAGCGAGCCGGGCGGAGATGGCTTACGGCCTTCGAACACCTGTCCGGAACAAATTATGATTAATTTTCTCTTCTATTTGCAGAGATAATCAGTCAAGGGGGTAAACCCGGGCTTTTTAATCGCAAAGTTTAGCGACTGCGTTAATTTCCAGCTAATTAAGTGTGCAAACAGTCCTGAAGTAAGATTGATCTTCCCTCGTATTAGCCCAATCTGTTAATTGAAAAACACGAGCTAGCTGTGTTGATAATTATTACTTAAATTAAACAGACTGTGATTAATTTCGGTGTCTTTGCAAGGGTGACAGTCGGCGCCCGAATCGAATTCTCGCAGATTATCGGTTATTTTTGGCTCAAAACCGGCGGGTTGTTGTTGATGAGAACATTTGACTCGCTGATCGGGCTCTGGGGTGTCGTTATTCGGGACATCCTCGCCAGTTATTTAACGTCAGAATTTACAAGCGCGCCAACATTTCAATACGATTTTATGCAAATTACCACGCCAAACCGACCAAACCAAAAATATATCTCCACGTATGTGAGCGAGGGGAGCTCAAGAACCATCGCCGCATTCAAACTTCCAAATTAATTAAGTTTTCGAGGGCTCTTAACCCAAAACTACCAAAATAAAAACACTCAAAATACACAAGTTGGCACGTAGGGGAAGGTTTTCATTTTTTGAGGTGGTAGCTTTTCCACAGAATTTGTAATAATAATAGTAACTTTCCCTTGTATAAACTACTAACTCTATTGGATCGGGTTTCGCTGTTGGCTTAATTGGCTAAACAAAGTTGTTTAGCGAATAAAAGGTTTAAAATGGGCAGGCCGGCCTTGAAGCGCGTCTTTGGGGACAATAAACGTCGCATTAAAATTTTTGTTATTAAAGTTGGTGCGTCGCCAGGGAGGCAAATCCATGCATTTCACAATGCGTTAGACCCGTGAAAAATTTGCAAGTTGATGAAAGTTTTTCCAGGCCGAAGCAATGCATGCATAGAAAACACTGTATTGGATTCAGCCATTTTTCAGGGACCGATAAGCTCTCCTAATCCCCTTTCGTGAATAAATACCCGTCTATGGAGAAAGATATCGGCTGGAGGCTTAGCTTTATTTCGCGATCGTTCCGCTGACGGGGCGTCTAATTATCTCGGCCGTTTTCTAACCGCAATTAACCAAACCGGCCTTTTTCCCGAACGAAATAAATAATAGCGAATGTGACGAGACACTTCTGTTGGGATCGTCTTTGCATTTTACAAGGCGCGTTTGCATGGAAATGGGTTATTACATGCAGTGTTATCCTGAAGGAGCAAACTTTTCCCCGTTCATTTAAATCTGGTTACTGAGTGCGAACGGGGAGAGACTTCGACACGAATTTACCTTTAAAATAACTCGCGATTGCGGCAAAAGGCGGCGATAAATATGCATGGAGTTATGTTTCAATTTTGACTCTTATTAAGCAATGCTCGAACTCTTAAGGACTCGGAAGCCAATTTTGGGAAAGACATCGACGATTTCGCCGCAACCAACATATTTTTCGCTACGACGAACTTAATTTTATTACCGAGCGCCGGTTTAAACTTGCAAAAATGGGAAATACGTGGAAACCTAATCGAATTTTTATTCGATGCAGCTCTATGAAAGTTTTAGTTCGGATTTCAATATTTTATAAGCGGCTTAAAATATCGAAAAAGCTAAATTGCCAGTTCGAAGGGTACTTCCATACATGTTTTATTATTGTTTCGAAAAATAGCAAAAATTCATCTGCGACTTCTTTCGCTTTTTGTTGGAATAATATTCCGGGGACGTTTAACTTGGCAAATCCGGTCCGATTCCGGTTTGGAAAAACCGTCCCTAATTGAAACAAAACAGTCCTTTCGAGCTTTGGGTCCCGACTTACCATAAATAAAACATGAGTCACTTACCAAGTCCTGCATGCCCAAAACAGAACAGACAGCCATCATTGCCGTTGATAACAGCATGGATCACGTCCGTGAGGGCACTCGAACACACCTCCGTCTGAAATTAAAAAAAAATTAACACCCCACCTTAAATCTGTAACAGGGCGCATTGTCATCACCGTCATTGCGCTAAGGGTTTACACCCTCGTCTCGCTCTTATCGCCATTACCTGTGAGAGGGTGCCCTGATATTAATATTTTGTGACCTCGTGCGAGATAACTAACCATTCACGAGTTAATCGCTTACGTTAATAGTCCGTCGGCCTTTTTCCAAAGCAAAATTTATCGCCGACAAAGTCCATTACCGTCGCGCACAACCAAAGAGAATAGCAGAGCACATCGAGAGTTTCACTCAAAGAAATCTGGAATCTTAAAAAGATTGAACACGACTTTTACATTTGTGTCCCCCTGCAGCTTGATTGGTTCCCGCGTTGCAAAGAGAGAGATATAAAACGGAGGGGTGCTTGCGACACCACACACAAAAACAATAAAACATTTCTACGAAGAAACGAGCGCATAATGACGCCATGATTTAATTAAGCGACTGAATGCGAGCCCATACCGGAATATCCGACAAACTCCGGGATATTTGATTCGGAATTCCGAAGCTGCCGACGGGTCACTTTTAACAAAGGGGTTTAACGAGCATTTTTGACCGATTAACTAAGGCCCGTTTTTCATTCGCCAAATTTCGTTTTTTATTCGTTCGAATCATAAGCGTTAATTACCTGCGAGTCGTCCTGCGAGAAAATCGCGTCGAAGGCGAACATTTTGGGCGCCGCGACGCCCACTCGTCGGTCTTCAGGTGCCGACGAGCCTCCACAAGTGGCCGGGTCGATCAAATTCACTTGCTTCTTCCGCTTGTCCAAGCTGAAGAACGTGTTCGAACACGCCTCCGTACCGGAGCCGGGCGGGTTGGACACCCTCAACATCACCTTCACCTGGAAAAATACAAAAATTGTGCAAATTGTTTCGAAACTTTTTTGAATGAACAAAAGTGGGGACAGCGATGTAGAAATATTGAATCCATGAAATAAGTCCACATAGAAATAACAGCACTCACGGAAAAATTAACTCACTGGAAAAAAAAACAATCTCTGTAATCGTGGATAGATTTATAAATTTATAATTAATTTTTTAGAATCAGTTTTTGCTACAATCCTGTTTAAGAAAAAATTAAATTAAGATAATCAAAAGTGTAATTATCCAATATTTTTTTCGACAAAGACTCAATTTTGTTGTAATTTTTTTGTTTTGCTTACAAATTTAAAATATAGCATAAACCTAGACTGAGTAAGTAATCTCTCCGCATTTGTCATTTCTTTTGCTATAATTTGTTGAATTGCTATTCTGGCAAATTATGATAATCGACAAATTATACCGTATGTTAGGGAATGATTTAGCAAAAATTTGAAAATGAATAGGGAATAGGAAAACGCATCATAAAGTAAAATTCTTGTATATATGAGTTTTCTGAGCTGAGTTGTCCCAAAAACTTGTTTTGGTCCCAAATTTTAAGAACCGCTAAACTAGAATGATAAAAATTAGTTAGTTATTTCACTCAAAAAATATAGGCATTAAAAAAATTATGACGGAGGCACCTCGAAAGCGTCAAATGATAACTTATTGCAAAATATTTTGTATTTTTTGAGTAATTCTTAAACAAGAAAAGTATCGGTATTCTTTTACAACTCCCTGCACTACTGCCTATCGTGAATTTGTAAAATTTGTTTTTTTTAAATGTTTTTTAATCAGTTAAGTAGAATAGGACAAAAAACAGTTTATTAATGAATAGAAACTAGTGGTGAAACATAATAAAATAACTTATTCTTTCTCTGTAAGTTTTTTTATATATGGGTATTTTCTGTGTGAGCATTTCTCCGTGTGGGCTTTTTTCCACGTGAGACTTTTTTGACGTGGGCTTTTTTCTTTGTGGACATTTTTTGTGTGAGCTTTTTTCTCTGTAGTTTTTTTATATATGGGCATTTTCTGTGTGAGCTTTTCTCCGTGTGGGCTTTTTTCCACGTGAGACTTTTTCGACGTGGGCTTTTTTCTTTGTGGGCATTTTTTGTATGAGCTTTTTTCTCTGTAGGTTTTATATATATATATGCGTATTTTCTGTGTGAGCTTTTCTCGTGTGGGCTTTTTTCCACGTGAGACTTTTTCGATGTGGTCTTTTTTCTTTGTGGGCATTCTTTTGTGAGCTTTTTTCTCTGTAGGTTTTCTTATATATGGGTATTTTCTGTGTGAGCTTTTCTCCGTGTGGGCTTTTTCCACGTGAGACTTTTTCGACGTGGGCTTTTTCCTTTGTAGGCATTTATTTGTGTGAGCTTTTTTCTCTGTAGGTTTTTTTATATATGGGTATTTTCTGTGTGAGCTTTTCTCCGTGTGGCCTTTTTTCCACGTGGGCTTTTTTCTTTGTGTAAATTTTTCGTGTGAGCTTTTTTCCCTAAGGCTTTTTATGTTTGTGGGCTTTTTTGTGAGCTTTTTCCGGTCACCATCAGAAATATTAAATTTCTGCTTGTTAGTCTTGGTCTTTCTTCGGCAAACTTTGTCCGCAATCATTCCTGGCATTGTTTTTCTCGTTTTGGGGATGGTCTCGTAACTTTCCCGGCGATAAAGCCCTTGCCTATAAAATATGGAGGAGATGCAAAAGCGTGACAAGCAGATATCGCCTCTACATGGAAGCGCTGATTTGAGAGATCGATTCCTCGTCGGAAATTGGGTTTGTAGATTGGTGTGATAAGCGCCGAGTTCAGTTAAGATGTTGGCCGGAATATACGAGCAAATATCGTTTGCCAAACGTGACGCAGATTCGCAAATAAGATGGCGCAGGCTATTAACGAAATTTCGCTCGTGACAAATACGATAATTTTTACAACGCCTCGTAAAACGCCGCCTTGGATTCTTACTCATCGATTTTGCACGAGCGACAATTAATCCTTTGTCAAGTTGTAAACATGCCGATAAAAAGTTAATTAATGCAAGCAAACTGCTTGATTATGTATACGTACATACGATAACGGTTACGTACACTCGAAAGTCGGTTATAACCGACACTTTGATAGATTTATACGCCAGGGGGCGGAGAAAACTAGCCGACTGTTGTGTGCAATAAGCAGGATATTGATAAAGAAAAAACGAAGGAAAATCACACGACGATTCCGCCTCCCCTATTCAAACGAAAGCATAATAGAAGATGGCGGATCGGATATCTATACCGTAATCAAATAAATCAACTTGCCACCTCTGGAAATTGCACGATTTCGCCGTATTTCCCTACAAAAAGGTCCAGTCGGCTTCGCGTGATTTTGACAGTCCTGAACTGTGTTTATCGTAAACAAATGAAGCATTAAATTTTATAACCGAGTCTTTACGAGGCACAGCTCATAGTCATGCCCCACCAGAGCGATTGTGTGCGCTGCAATAACGTTTTATGCCTCATTACATAACGACGGCATAAACTCAAGACACACGTGCCTCGTGTCTTTTCATCGATCCCAGTTTTTAGCACCACCTGTATAAACGCCGCCGGCAGCCGTTGATTAATTTCGCAACGAATTTTGTTGATTCGCGTGGCGAGTGTTTCCCCTAGTAATTAATAAATTAATAGTTGCTGCCGGTCGTCTAGCCCCGTTTTTCACCAACGCCGACTCGGAGGAAAAAAAAACCAATTTTTACCAATATTTTAAAACTCAAGGTGAAGCTATTTTTGAAAGCTCCTATAAGCGGACACCGACGCTGACACGCTTTTTGTCCGGTTAATGGAGAGGAATAATAAAGTATATATAGACACAAACAAAAAAGGATAAATTGAAAAAGTGGTAATTAACAATTTATTATTTCTTGGGTAATTTTTTTTCCAAATATACTTAAAACGTATATGGGGATGAATTCAAGCCACCCTTCAGATGACAAAAATTTTATTTTTCAACGTCTCTGCAAACTCCTTAACTTTCATCCCGACCATGGATTCGGGAACAGAATATTTTTGTTCTTGGGCTATTTTCAATTCTTATTTCTTCAAAAAACTTCGCTCTTTACAAAAGTTTTACACTTCCATGCTATTTCTTCACCAGTTCGTCTTTGTTTTTAACAATACCTGCTGCTTGTGTTTTCCTGTTTCACATTTCTTTGTAAATTTCATTCACTCGGTTTGTTTTGGGTAAAAAAATTAAGATTTTTTTATTTTAATGTTAATATACGCTCTCTTATTTTTTCAAAACGATGTATAATAAAGAATTAAATGATGTAATGAAATATGTATCCCCTTATATGAATGTGATTTCCAGATTTTTTTGACGGTTTTTCATAATAATAACTTGTCCGCTTAAAGGAGAGGTTTTGTTTCCAAGAATTTGTATTGCACTTTTCGCGTCCGCTTATTGGAGAGTCTGCTTGAAATACATTAGCTAAAGATAGGACAAATAAAAATGTACATTTATGAGAGGGGTCCGCTTATAGGAGGTGTCCGTTAAGAGAGATTTTACTGTAATCAGAAACCCTACAAAAGAGAAGAGATCGTGAGAATCCTTGACGCAGTAAAGAATTCCTGCCGAAAGTGAAGTTAGACCTAGCAGGAAATGCGTGTCAATTAACTGGGAAGTTCCTACCAAAGGGGAATAGATTTGTAACACAGATATTTTATTTCGAGTAGACTTAATTTTAAAGATTTTAAATTGCTGAATCGGTTTATTCTGAAAATACATGTGGTTGTGCAATGGCATTAGAGTTTGGGTATTGAGTTGTGTAAGTGAAACCTTGGAATACAAAAGCCGTTTGAGTAGATATTCAGACGGTCTAAATACCGTCAAGTAAGCGTATAATTTGCCAGCATACACGTCGATTCTCAAAGCATTCGAAGTCAAAGTGAAACTCCATTGCATTCCACACAATGCTAAATAGTCGGTTAATCACAATAGGACACCTGAATAGAGTCCGATCCATTGTATACCGGCCGTAAAATAAGCAACGAAATATGAAAAATTTCGCTCGCAGCGATGGGAAATTGACTTTCCGATGCGTGTAATGCTCCAATCCATGCAAATACGTCTACGGGAAAATTCCTCAAGGGTTCCATCAGTCATTAAAGGCCAACCGCTATGTCGGATGCAATTATGAAGGGGTCGGAATGAAATCCAAGCGACGTCTTGACGTCGCCTTGTTAATTAAAGCTAATTGAATCGTGGCTGCTGAAGAATCGAAATTATTTCAAACAATGCTAGACGGGGCCAAGTTTGGAAAACTCGCCAAGTACCTGTTCTCATGTGAGCTATCAACGGAGGTTAGCTTGCGGCCGGCTTTCGGGACTAGTTTATGGTCGTGGTCGCTGCGGTGCAGACATTTTCAATTTATAACAACTACATTAACGCTGGGCCGTTATGGACGTAAATACACGGCGGAATGCGGCCATATTTTTGCACCAAGGTTATGGGGATGGAGCGACCTTTGCGGAATCGGCATTTTTACACACCTCCAGCAACAACTTTTCATGACTTCACTCCTCATCCACGAAAACAAGTCAATATTGCATCAGTTATCCATAAAAACAGTCCACAGTTAGTCATAAGCATATTTTTTGGTCCTTCGAGCCGGATATGTAATGTTATTTGTACCGGGTTCGTCAAGTTTTACACTCAGGCACTTTACACCTCTTAGAAAAGAGAAAAAAAAAAAACATGAAATAAGTATATTCCACTGCACTGATATCCAGTCTCGTTAGGAAAAAAATATTTTTTTCTATTGATTCATTTGTCCAATAAAAACAAAAAAAACCATTTGACCAAAAAATCACATTACCTGTTTTTTACATCAATGGATCGGAATTATCAAATAAAATTATTCTGCAAAAATTTGACTTGAAAAAAATCGTTAGAATTGGATTAAAAGCCATTTTGATATTATTCATCGGAAATTTTAGTATAATTTATGACGGACATGATTGAGTAGTAATAATTCTCCGCCACAAAAGGACCCACTACCTACCCCAATAACAGTAATGACTGCAGAAATTTTACAACTAGCGGCACGGTCCCATCGGGCGGTTTTAAAGCCAGGACCGGAATAAGGACACTAACGTGTTAAAAATGTTTTTATTAAAAAATTACAACAGATGTTCAAATTGATGACTATTTTGGTCTAAGCACAAACAAGTTCTTCGTTTATAATTCGCATGAACCCTTGCCATAAGATTTAAAGATTAACATTCCACCTAGAGTAAACAGATAAAATAAATGGTAATCTGGGCCTGAAAAATTCTTACCAGCTGCCTCAACCTTCAAACCCACCAATGATCGCGTGCCAATTTTACGACAAATGTAATAAATTTTTGAAAACCACCACCCTGATGGAGACCTTTTGTGGAAGTGATTTACAATTTTACCAAAATTCATGGGAAAAAAGCTGCCCCAATATCAAAACAGAAATTAAAAATCAACGACACATTTTCTCAAAAATTTAATTAGGCACTTCGATGCACTACCTCAAAATACACCTATGGACCAAAGATCGTTAACATTAGACTATAGTTAACTAAGCGAAAGTGAAAAAACACACCATACAAGTAATCATTTTAAAAATTGGTCAAATCGTTCTTCTATACAATAAAATCACATACGTTTTTTTTTAGAATTCTAGATAAATTACAAAGAGGTGAAAACTGCCTGAGTGTAAAACTTGACGAACCCGGTATATGTTTGAAGAAAGTTGTGATTTTTCATCTACTTTAGTCGAATTCTGATTGTCGATTTGTTCCAAAAAGCACATCGATCTTCCATGAAGTTACTGTTTTCCAAAGGATTCATTTTTTTCAATAGATACTTATTTATTTCGTCTTATTTCATTTGCAAAGTAAAAATAACTGCTAAAAACACTTTTTTTAATCTACCCTTTCGTTATAACCGGACTCCACTGTATTCTGTTTTGAATGCCCAGCAAGTTTTTGCTGTACCTTGTATGTATCTGGCGTTGTGGTTGAGAAAATCCGGCGATAAACAACCCTGTGCAAGCAGGGCCGCATCGCGGCATAAAACTTGTAAAAAATTCGATTTGGTATAAAAACATCGTCATTTTTATGTCGATAGTGCCCGTGCGCGTCCTCCACTTTAATACACTTGGAAATTTTATTGGCCCCATATTTTCCGTATCAATTTTATAGTTATTGATATCGATCGGGTTTTATTTGGTCCTTTTACGAGCCGTCGTCCTAATCCAAAATCATTGTAAATTCAATATTATTTACGTGCTTAGAAACCGGTCGTGGCGCTCGGACCCCACTCACGCAGCACCCGGATTTCTCCGGATGACCATTCCGGGCGTCTTTTGTCGTGAGATTGCGAGTATTGTTCCGACATCGATACCATTTTTAGCGTGTATTGTGCTCCCGCCTTCTCCGTCGAAAAACCCATTTATCTGCTTAACCGGATTTCAATCATAGTCAAAAAGCGGTGATTTATAGTTTTGTACAATTAATACTCGCTGCTATTTAAAGTTGGTGATTTATCGAGTGAGTGCGAAAAATCGTCGCAGCTTATTGCCAAAGTTTTGAGTTATGGTCGCTAGTCATTATTAAAGCGACTCGCGCATGAATTATGCTTCACGGTCAAGTTCGCTCTTCACAAAAGTTTTACACTTCCATGCTATTTCTTCACCAATTCGTCTTTGTTTTTAACAATATCTGCTGTTTGTGTTTTCCTATTTCAAATTTCTTTGTAAATTTCATTCACTCGGTTTGTTTTGGGTAAAACAATTAAGATTTTGTTATTTTAATGTTAATATACGCTCTCTTATTTTTTCAAAACGATGTATAATAAAGAATTAAATGATGTAATGAAATATGTATCCGCTTATATGAATGTGATTTCCCGATTTTTTTGACGGTTTTTCATAGTAATAAGTTGTCCGCTTAAAGGAGAGGTTTTGTTTCCAAGGATTTGTATTGCACTTTCCGCGTCCGCTTATTGGAGAGTCTACTTGAAATACATTAGCTAAAGACGGGACAAATAAAAATGTCCATTTATGAGAGGGGTCTGCTTATAGGAGGTGTCCGTTAAGAGAGATTTTACTGTAATCACAAACCATACAAAGTCTGGATGTGACCCGAAGAGATCGTCAGAACCCTTGACGCAGTAAAGAATTTCCTGCCGAAAGTGAAGTTAGACCTAGCAGGAAATGCGTGTCAATTAACTGGGAAGTTACTACCATTTCTTCAAAAAAACTTCGCTCTTCACAAAAGTTTTACACTTCCATGCTATTTCTTCACCAATTCGTCTTTGTTTTTAACAATATCTGCTGTTTGTGTTTTCCTATTTCATATTTCTTTGTAAATTTCATTCACTCGGTTTGTTTTGGGTAAAACAATTAAGATTTTGTTATTTTAATGTTAAAATACGCTCTCTTATTTTTTCAAAACGATGTATAATAAAGAATTAAATGATGTAATGAAATATGTATCCGCTTATATGAATGTGATTTCTCGATTTTTTTGACGGTTTTTCATAATAAGTTGTCCGCTTAAAGGAGAGGTTTTGTTTCCAAGGATTTGTATTGCACTTTCCGCGTCCGCTTATTGGAGAGTCAGCTTGAAATACATTAGCTAAAAACGGGGCTAACAAAAATGTTATGGCTTATTGCCAAAGTTTTGAGTTATGGTCGCTAGTCATTATTAAAGCGACTCGCGCATGATTTATGCTTCACGGTCAAGTTCGAGATATTCTTAATTGGCGTGTGTTAAATCCGGGAGCGGGAGCGCACCACCTGCTGAGATACGTCTAATAAATCCATCAGAGGCCGGGTGTCGACGCGATATCTCCACTTACCGCCAACAAATCACGAGGTTTAACGAGAAAACAACGGATCGCTAATGGGGGCAACCCCGCCGACCACAATCACCCATTCTTCATAAATTAACGCCCGATTCGGCAAAGACGGAGGGCTTGTTTATGCCATGATGAATGGCACACGACCCGCTATCAATAGCTACAACCCTCCACTGACAAGAGACATGACGCCTTATTGCGATATACCAGCAGGAAGCAAGACTGTTCAAAAACCCGCGAGTTTATTAGGAAAGCGTGAGCTTGTTTGTGATTTGATCGTCCGTTCCAATATTGGAAAAAATCGCGCACTCCATATGGTTAGAATAATCCGTCGATAATAAATATTCCGCTCGATGGTATGAAGCAGTCGTTCCGCGCGGCCATAAACCAGCCCTGCAGAACAGGCGGGAATCAATGCATAAAGTATGGGGAACATATGCAGCGATCCTGCTGCCGTTCCTGCTTACTGTTACGTTTACGCCCCTTGCTTGTAACCGTTCGAGGAATGGGATCATCAATAATTCATTTTATATTTATTGGCAATTTTCTATCGCGCGGGCATTTAATTTCCTCCCGAAAAAGAATGGAAAAGTCATCAAGAAAGCTCGCATTACGCGGAGCGAAAGCTCATGGCGCAACTTGTTGCAGCTAAATGAATGTTTTATAACGTACGTTGCGGCGGTTTTACGTCCGAAACAAGCAAACAAAAATCGCCATTGAAAGCCGGATGGAAATCGAGAGGTTTTTTGCAAATATTTGAGCGGGTGATAATGTCATTGACAAAAATCAATGTTTTGGTTAAATTCAAAGCTTCATTTCACAAAGGAATTTCGGTATTATGGCGGGGAAGATTCCGGGCGAAAATTCTAATTAAACTACGGGCAAAAATCGGATACAAAGCCGCAGTAATTGGATTTTTGCTCCAGTTCTATTCATTTTTCATTTAAGGTGCGCCCGAGATGGATATTTGGATTTATTAAAGAAACAATGCAAATTACTGACATTGCAAGACAATTTTAGGCCGCATTTTTATTCAGAATTAATTGCAATTCTTTGCGAAAAACTTCGGGGAACGAGCACAATTTTAATAAAAATAACGTGTCGTGGCTGGGGTTGAAGTCTCGCGATTTCGAGCACTTGTAGTTAAAATAGATCCGACATTGTCTTCCGCAACTCATTAAGAGTAACACACAAGTCAAGTTGTCAAAACTAGCGTCGGGCTTCTCGAAGTTATTGTTGGAGTTGCAGAGGGCCTGTTCAAATATAGCGCGTGACAGCCGCTCTCCTCCGCCCTTCTCTTCGTACACCATCTTGCAGATATTACTGATAAAAGCCGTGTCATCTGCCATGTTACTAAGGTTCCGACTTGTCGTGTTTTAGTGCACCTAATCGCTCCCCTCGTGGCTTTTTCCACGTCTCTAATTCCACAAATACTAGAAATTTCGCTCTCCCCGAACGAAAAACAAATTCAGACGCAACGATTAAGACCTGTTGGATTTCACAAAGATCATTAATCTGTAATGCTAATGTTTGTTTAATTCCTGTTAAATTGCTTCATCCCGAGACGTCGCGTGCTGGAGGCCATAACGCGCGCTCCTCCACAGGCCGAGGCCGATAAAAGTGAATTATTTTTTAAAATCGCCATAAGTCACCCCGTAAACACAATTAAGGGTTTAGCTAACATCTCACACCCTTTTCGTTCTATTTTCTCAAACCTCGCAGCCTATTAGTCATAGAAACTTAAAAAAAAGGACTCAAAAGACGCAAACCTAGCTGATATTGCGTTTTTGGACGAATTTTTTAAATGGAAACTAGTAAAATTTAGTTCGTTATACCGGGTTCGTCAAGTTTTACACTCAGGCATTTTTCACCTCTTTGTAATTTATCTAAAATTCTAAAAAAAATCGTATGTGATTTTATTGTGTGGAAGAACGATTTGACCAATTTTTAAAATGATTACTTGTATGGTGTGTTTTTTCACTTTCGCTTAGTTAACTATAGTCTAATGTTAACGATCTTTGGTCCATAGGTGTATTTTGAGGTAGTGCATCGAAGTGCCTAATTAAATTTTTGAGAAAATGTGTCGTTGATTTTTAATTTCTGTTTTGATATTGGGGCAGCTTTTTTCCCATGAATTTTGGTAAAATTGTAAATCACTTCCACAAAAGGTCTCCATCAGGATGGTGGTTTTTAAAAATTTATTACATTTGTCGTAAAATTGGCACGCGATCATTGGTGGGTTTGAAGGTTGAGGCAGCTGGTAAAAATTTTTCAGGCCCGGATTACCATTTATTTTATCTGTTTACAGTAAATGGAATGTTAATCTTCAAATCTTACGGCAAGAGTTCATGCGAATTGTAAACGAAGAATTCGTTTGTGCTTAGACCAAAACAGTCATCAATTTGAACTTCTGATGTAATTTTTTAATAAAAACATTTTTAACACGTTAGTGTGCTTATTCCGGTCCTGGCTTTAAAACCGCCCGATGGGACCGTGCCGCTAATTGTAAAATTTCTGCAGTCATTACTGTTATTGGGGTAGGTAGTGGGTCCTTTTGTAGCGGAAATTTATCACTACTCAGTCTTGTCCCTCATAAATTATACTGAAATTTCCGATGAATAATATCAAAATGGCTTTTAATCCAATTCTAACGATTTTTTTCAAGTCAAATTTTTGCAGAATAATTTTATTTCGTATTTCCGATCTACTGATGTAAAAAACAAAAAAAAATTTTCCTAGCGAGATTGGATATCGGTGCAGTGGAATATATTTATTTCATATTTTTTTTCTCTCTTCTAAGAGGTGCCTGAGTGTAAAACTTGACGAACCCGGTATTTGGAACCGGTAAAAAATATATTAAATGACTTTTGTAATTATTTACTTCCTTTTAAAAGTGTTCTTTATGCTGATGACACAACCTTTATAGTATCAGGTAAAGATAAAACTTCCCTTCAACTAATCAGGCCAACTTTGACAGACAAAGCAACGTCTTGGTTCGCATGAAACTTCTTGGTGGTAAATTCAGATAAGACACAGCACATTGACTTTTCTTTTAACAATAATAATATAACTGCCCACCATGTTAAACTTTTGGGTGTAGTTGTGGATGAAGCTCTAAAGTGGAGTTCTCACATTGTAAGCCTATGCCAAAAACTATCTGGTCGAGTGTATCTCATCAGACAATTAAAGAAAGTTTTGAGTTTAGAATGCTTATTAACTGCATTCAATTTTTCACTCACATTTATTCTATGGAGTGACTTTTTGAGGTAATGCCTCTCACGGTAATAAAATTTTTAAAATTCAGAAAAGATCAATTAGGGTCATAGCTAACATGATTCTTGTAGACCGTGGTTCATAAAATTTAACATAATGACACTTGCTTCAACATATATTTATTTCTCTTTGCTTGAAATCCACCAATCATCGCATAATTTCAATAAACATGCAGACTTTAAATTAAATGCTTTTAAAACCGTTATTAAAAGGTACCTTATAAATGAATGTTATTATAGTATAAATGAATTTTTATCTAGTTCCCTCGCGATCTAGCTCTCTCTATTTATGTAATTTTTCTTCTTTTTGTTATCTGTTTAACTTGATATGTTTATATTTATATTTATTATTTTTAATTATATTATAATATCCTAATTAGTATCCATACGTGACGTATTTAATTTCTGTGTATTCAGATAAGATGAACGAATAAATTATTATTATTATTATTATTAAATTGAGCTTATGTTTACTGTTGTTTTTTTTTGTGAAAATGGGGCGGAAAGCGGGGTGTTTAGTAAAATAGGGCAGTCTTTCGTGCCCATTAAAACTTTAAAGGATGGTTTCCTCGGCGTCCTTCCGATGGAAATCATTAACCGTTTCCCCGTTCGGGTCGTGCCAATACGGTCGAAATAATATAAAGACTTCCCGGCAATAAAGTGAAATTATTGGCAATAAATGTGCGGCTTCGGGGCCGTCTTCTTGTCTTTGCGTGTCCGGAATAGAAATGTTTTCGGAAGAGAAAAAAGCAAAGCAATGTCGGTTGGTTTTATTCGGTCGAAACAATGTCGTTAATTCGGTACGAGGTTTATGCCACGCGTTGATCATTATTAAGCTCTTTAGCGAGCAACAATGAACATATTACTGCGGCTAACATGAAGGCATGCGGTGCTAATAATTCGTCGTGCAAAATGAATGGTAATGTGCGAATATCACGCCTTGTCCTCTTATGCAAGTGAGGGTAGTCGGTCGGTTTTGTTGTGGAGCGAGCTCGATGACTCCGGTGCGTTACACCAGCGCGTAAATCGCAACTCGCGTGCATCGAACAACTAAAGCATATGGACAGTGCGTGGAATTGACTCGTAAAGAAAAAGTGTCATGTAGTCGATATGGGCGAGGATCTTCACTCGTTACATAATCACATTAACTTGTGAAAGTATGCGGAAAAGTGGTTGATTCCGGCGATTGCGGATTTTTCCGGAGGACAGTATTACGTGGGGCGGTGTACATTTACTGGCGTATGATTGTGGCTGGGTGCCAGGTTCGGCGAATAACCCGACGGGGAGGCGTTTAATTCTTAGCCGGGGGCGCTGCGAAATGGGGGCTTTCGAGCACTTTAGCGCGATCGTGTCTGGGGTCCGATATCGGCGCTCGCCCCAGGACAACACACGGCCCCACCTAAGTACCAAGTTCACGTTTCCAGTTTCATTACTGTTTTATACCAACGATCGATTAAACGACCCAACAAAGAACTCCACTGCCAAACCAAACCCGTTTCATGCCTTACATTTTTTTGAAGTGACACAAAGCGGCAATATTAGCAATATTATCTTGTAGTTCCATTATTTATAATAGGTACTCATTGCAATTTTAATTTACTTTAAAACTAAACTAACAACACTCTAAAACTAATTAAAAAAATATAGACAAAAGAAAAATAAAACTCAGAAATACGAAATGTCATAGAGAAATCTACGGAACAATGTTTCGAAGGCAAATGATTTTCACTCACTTGTACTTGTATTTATACGGGTTCGTGAAGTTTTACACTCAGGCACTTTTCACCTCTTTGTAATTTATCTAAAATTCTAAAAAAAATCGTATGTGATTTTATTGTACAGAAGAACGATTTGACCAATTTTTAAAATGATTACTTGTATGGTGTGTTTTTTCTCTTTCGCTTAGTTAACTATAGTCTAATGTTAACGATCTTTGGTCCATAGGTGTATTTTGAGGTAGTGCATCGAAGTGCCTAATTAAATTTTTGAGAAAATGTGTCGTTGATTTTTAATTTCTGTTTTGATATTGGGGCAGCTTTTTTCCCATGAATTTTGGTAAAATTGTAAATCACTTCCACAAAAGGTCTCCATCAGGATGGTGGTTTTCAAAAATTTATTACATTTGTCGTAAAATTGGCACGCGATCATTGGTGGGTTTGAAGGTTGAGGCAGCTGGTAAGAATTTTTCAGGCCCGGATTACCATTTATTTTATCTGTTTACTCTAAATGGAATCTTAATCTTTAAATCTTACGGCAAGAGTTCATGCGAATTGTAAACGAAGAATTCGTTTGTGCTTAGACCAAAATAGTTATCAATTTGAACTTCTGATGTAATTTTTTAATAAAAACATTTTTAACACATAGTGTGCTTATTCCGGTCCTGGCTTTAAAACCGCCCGATGGGACCGTGCAGCTAGTTGTAAAATTTCTGCAGTCATTACTGTTATTGGGGTAGGTAGTGGGTCCTTTTGTAGCGGAAATTTATCACTACTCAGTCTTGTCCCTCATAAATTAGACTGAAATTTTCGATGAATAATATCAAAATGGCTTTTAATCCAATTCTAACGAATTTTTCAAGTCAAATTTTTGCAGAATAATTTATTTCGTATTTCCGATCCATTGATGTAAAAAGGAGCTAATGAGAGTTTTTGGTCAAATGGTTTTTTTCGTTTTTATTGGACAAATGAATCAATAGAAAAAAATATTTTTTTCCTAGCGAGATTGGATATCAGTGCAGTGGAATATATTTATTTCAAATTTTTTTTCTCTCTTCTAAGGGGTGTAAAGTGCCTTAGTGTAAAACTTGACGAACCCGGTATAATATGTACTCATTGCAATTTTAGTTTACTTTAAAACTAAACTAACAACATTCTAAAACTAATTAAAAAAAATATAGACAGAAGAAAAATAAAACTCAGAAACTCGAAATGTCATAGAGAAATCTACGGAACAATGTTTCGAAGGCAAATGATTTTCACTCACTTGTACCTGCATTTATATACCAGTGGCCTGAAAAGGGTTGTTGACTTGACCCATATAACAGACCAAACCAATATTAATTTCCCAAAAATGGGAGTTTAGGAAGTTTTCCAAAATCAGTTTTTTACTGAAAACTTGATAAAATGCTCTAAAAACGTAAAAGTAACAAAATTTCCAATTTTTCTCACTGATCATAAAACATGGCAAATTTAACTAAATAGATCAAAGTGACATCGTATTTGAAAAAATAATACAAAATACATCAATTCTCAGCTTAAAATAATATAATTTTCCACGTAATTAGGTCGCGGTATCATATTTTTCCAATTGCGCATTTTGAACCCAAAGGCTGCCAGTGACTCATGTGCGTCCAAGTACACAAATTCGAGACAAATAATCGTTTTTTCTAGAAAAAAGGTGACAAAGATGTATTTACAGGGAACTGGCTGGATTATATACCTGGTTTGTTACTCCGTTCCCCAAATATTTAAATATTTATTTATCACCAGAGTAATTAATGACCGACCAATATTATTTCAAATGCATTCTCATCAATAAACTTTCGTCCTTCGTACAAGAAATAAAAGCAAAACATTTATTTAGGTACCTTGTATTTTTAATGAAATCACAATTCTCATTTATTCATTATGTTTATCCCAAAGAAATTTTAAAATCTCTGAAATCTTCTCTAGGCATTTATTAGACAACTGTTTGCATCGTCAGGGGTGATCATAAATTCGAAGACCGGGTCTAATTGTTTGCGGTTACTTTTTATGGGCGAATTGTAAATTATCTCTTGCTCACTCGATTTTCGATTGCAAATAAGGCTACCTCTGTGGAGGTGTTGTTTACAAAAATTTTTGATCGGACTTGAAATTATCGGGTTAAACAACAAGAACAAATTTATTGGCTATTTAAAAAATTCGAAAAACCTCTTAAAATGCGTTTCGAGAAATCCCTAACTTTAGTCAAACTTTCTCTACCTTTATTAGAGTTTGTAGGTAACCTATCGCATCTAAAATGGCCGATAAACAGGAAAAAAAATCTCTTTTACATGATACCAAGTTTATGAAAATATGTTTGATAGTTTTTGAGGTACAGCGGTAGTCATTTACATTGGAACTCCCATAAGAGATTTCTTTCCGGACGGCTCTTAACTGAACTCATTATAGAACTTACAATTTTATTAAAAGAGCCAAAAATTTGCCGTACATTTTCAGTAAGTAAAAACTAGCAAAATCTTCCACTTCCCGAGGTTTTTGCAATTTATAAAACACTTGCAGTGTGATCCGCTGGCCGTAAATCAAACCCATTTAAGTAAAAGAGCTCGGGATAAGGCAATTTATGTGTGGGTCTGTGAAAGTGTACAAGTGTGCAAGTCGGCACTTCCACTTGCAGTTTGAATGCGAATGGTTTCGGACGGCTGTAAAAGAAGCGTTCGGATAAAGTGAGCCCTCTTGGAAGTGGGCAAAATATCATCCAGTTTTCGCGTGATTAAAACGCCTCGTCGCGGCAATAATTTGCGCCGTTGGTCCCCGTATAACGACTCATAAAATGTTTACAACGCGAGTTTATAGATTGGACCTTCCCAAAAGGCCGTTATAGCGCGCTGAGGTGATTTGAATATTTTAATTGCACTGTCTTTCTGAAATACCTACGCACAAAAGGGAGCCTATAAAGTGCGCCACCAAGTTACAGAAATAAAAATTTTAAGGGCCCTTACGGGCGCCATGCATATTTATCGCCCGTAAAGAGATATGAATTTTTTAATCGCGCCCTAAATAAATTCGCTCTGATTTAGTCGAATTGTGACGACGCAGCATTTTACCCGCCGCACACCTGAACTCGGACCAATTTGAATAAACCGAGGGCTGATTCAGAGAGGGATTTCGGTGGCGATTTGCATCTTACAAGCGTCGGCAATGTTTGTTAGATGCTAGTAAGCCTACTTTGAATAGTTTACGTGTTCTATCTCCGGGAGAATCAAATGAAATAGGAATACGCAAGAAATATGAATATTTTTCGATGCGAATAGGAACGAGGGACTCGGCTTGAATACCAAGACATGTCAATCGATTTCGCATTATTGTTTCTTGGAGGGCCGATGGGTTGAACAACGCTGTTTGTGTCCGTTCTGAGCGAGCTGCATAAAAATTACATTCGAACCGAATCGAACACAAAGCATTGTTTGTTGGCTAATTAAGCCTCCTTTGTCGGCGTAATTTTTCCATCGGTGATTACAACCCAATTACTGGCACCTGAAGCTGTACAATTTCCGCCTGTCACTTTATTTCCCACCGGAACTTGTACCTCTAACCTCTTAATTATTGTTACACGCGGAACCGGTTCAATTCGTCCATTCCGGCAATTTTCGTTATGGAATTTTAGATGAGACTTGCCCTACAATAGTGCAAAGTTACTGGGTTTGCGCCGTGGGATGGGAATACCCTGCGTGAGCACTCGAGTGCCATAGAGGTGTCTTTATGGGTCCTTCAAGTCCCATCGGCGCGATCTCTGGTGGCTCTTTATTATTCAAGACGACCGTAACATCTTAACCGGTGATAATCGACTCGTTTTTGGAAAATTTTTGTTCGTCAACTAAATTTCAAGCAATGGCCAATTATTTGCGCCCGACTGTCGGATCTGGTTCAAATATTGACGATCGTTTTACGGGTTTGTGGAGCACGAGGGTCGAGATGGCTGCACTAGTGCGGGTTATTTCCCAACTTTGACGCACTAAAATTAAGGACCCGAATGTAAAATCTAATTGAATAATTTTTGACGAAACACGGGGAATAAATCTCGACTGAGGAGAGGCCAATTCAGGAGTCGTACCCTCGCAGGATTATGCAGGCACTCCTTAGACCGAATGTTAAAAGAGAGCGGCATCGTTAACGTCAGCACCGAGTATCTATACAAGCGTCCATAAAACTCGGCACTCGCAATTTGTTAATTGTTACGACTGCTCTACAGAGCAAAATTAAACAGAAACGTCTCACAAAGTTCTTTGGCAGTTGCGAGAAAAAACAGCCGGGCAAATCTCTGCATCAACTTAAAATATAAATTCATTTGGGCGAATCGCGTCATAAATTCACCAAATCGATGCAAAAATAAATGCCAATTTGTTTGCCCATAAATCCGCATAGTTGTGATTTATTTTGCGCAAAATTTAACAAATTGGCCCGGCGCATCCACCAATTTTGAACAGTCACGAGTCGTTCTTTATTAGGCTTCGAGGGCCGTATCGACTTCAGTCCGCTCCAATTTATCTGCAAGGACGGCAGTAACAGTAAATTTAATAAGAGTCCATTTTCACTCGACAAAGAAACTAAAAACATGTTAAAAAGTGCTTTTATTATTAAATATACGTGCGCGGTAAGTTTTTTGTTCCTCGAGTCCCGAGTGGATCGGTCAACGTCTGTTCGAATTTCCTCTTCCGAATTTTTCTCTCCTTCCTTTTTATATATTTATGTACGTGTTCGGAACGCTCTAAACTTTGCCGGTTTTTATCCAACTTCGCCCGAAAAGTATTGAAATCATCGCTGGATGATTGACCCCTGTCATTTATTACGTTTCCGGATTTACGGCGCTTGGTTTTAATTCGTCCCAAAACGGTGATTAAACAAGAATATACAAAAAAAGTTGAAAAACTCAATTACGGTAACAAGTTTGTGGCTATTTTGCCCCTGGGCTTTCGCCCTTTGATAACGTTAACCCTTGCCTTGTTTCCTGAACTCATAAATATTGATTAGGCGCGAAAAAATTCTCGAAATGGCCGCGTGCCTTATTAACGTGTTTGAACAACGACCAGCCAAACTTGCTTGCTCATTACACGGCTAATCCATTTGGCGGCAAGCGTCAATTATCTCTCAGACGCCGGATGAAAAATCGCGCTTTTTTAATTAATATCAAATCCCCGATCGTTTTCGGGGTAGATTAACGCAAAACAATAGTGCAACCCGCATGCACATACACAGGCGAACCCGGTTTGTTATAATTGAAGATTAAGCCCTTTTGGCATATGGACTAACTCTGCTGCCGAGATTATGAGATTAGCGAGGCCCGGACGGACTTAACCAATCATTAATATTTTCGTCGGGGGTGAGTCGGGTGGTTTAATTATTAATTTGTTTTGATTAGAAAGGTGCGTCGGTGATAGAAAGCTTCGGCAAGGATTTGGGGTGCTTAGGCCCGGTTAATTTTTAATTATAGTTTCTTGTGAATTGTGAATGGAGTCAATAAAGCAAATATTTGGTCCAAACTGACGTCTGTCTGGCCTGCAAAAACAATGGGCCATGTGACAGCTTTGTGCCGGTAGCTGAATTAATAATGTATACAACTCTGCACAAAAAAATGATATCCAGTGGCGTTACGTGAATAATTTAGGAGCACATCTCGCACTTTCCAAACTTGGTTAATTTATAAATTAAGTCTCGACGTAATGCATTTCACACACGTTGCACGACACATTAAAAGTGACGGAATTCAGGTAAGTTTTCGGTGGGAGTGCCATTTGTTTGGGCGTCTCCTGATTTCGCCGTAGTGCTTCATAAATTCAAAGGGTTTATGTCATGTAGCACACAGAAAGTTTACTTTCTTCCAGTAAGTATAATTTACGTCGTTGCAAAGTGAGTACACGTATGCACTCGTGAATATTAAATTGTTTCCGACCGGAGAGTTTTATTCGCGTAATTTATTAATGCCGGAAGTGAATATTACGAGAGTTTTACTTACAAACTTTGCTCTATTAGCAGCAGATGCAGGAATTTCACCGCAGTCCTTTTATGATAATTAGACAAATCGGTTCTAGTTCTAGTTTTATTTCCAAACCAGTTGCGGACGATGAAACGCAGTAAAAGACCGGCGGAATGTGCGGATTATTGTCACAAAAACGCAAACATTTATTCAGAGACTGAAAATGATAATTGTTGGGAGGCTTGTCCTTTTGTCCAGGTTCGAGTGCACTTGATTGATGCAATTGGCCTTATGGTTGATATTGGCTTTGGTTGTCACGTTGCTGTTTATAAATAGGTTTGAAATCAATATTCAATTAATTTGCCACAAATATGTAAATTGTCGTTGAGAGTATTTGAAATATTTATCCAGTGTCAACGGTTAATCGCAAATTTGTGTTTGATGGCGGATTAAAATCGCATCGTCGGCCGACTAATCAAAAAATAATATCAATCCTTGGTCTCGCCACTCGGCCAATTATGAACTTGATGCATATTCATCTCCGCGAGTCCAATTACCCCGATTCGCCACCAAAAATAGAGCGTAAATGAAAAAAGGAGTCGGTGCCGTTGTTGTATTTCAGTCGGGACAATTCTCGGGTCTCATCTGCGAGTCTGTCAGCTTTCGATTCGTATTCAAGGAGCGAAGTGGAGTCCAATTATTGGTTCGTCTTTCTCTCCCTCCGTTCCAGGACATCTTCCCCGAGACTTCGACAACTCGTGATGTGGGTAACATTAGGAATTCTTCTTCGCTTCGAAATTTTTTCACCGCGAATATAAATTATGAGGCGGCGTGTAATTTTTGAGATAATTCCGGATCTTGGCGGATAATAAGAAACGCAAAAAATTACAGCCAAAGGCCAAACCAATGGCGTATAACATTCAATGAAGCGAAATAAACAGATTGGATACGAGACCGGGATGAAGAACGGACTCGCGGGGCGCCGTGATTGCAATACCCGACCCCTGACCCAAGCAGGAGGCCATCTATTGCAGCCGATGCGAACTGACCATGTGCATGCGAACGGATTTTACACGTTTAGGGGATGCGATCGATCCATCAAACCCGCAAGGAACTCACGGACTTTGCAAAAAATCACTTAGCGCACAATAAAATCACAAAAACTAAAAGTGTTTTAATTACCAATTGCCCCCGAAATTAGCACCCAACTAATATCCTCACATAGTTGATTTCCTGCCGAAAAATCCTTAATCTAATCACATTTGTTCTGATTCGAAAATTGGTATTGAAAATACCTAACGTATTTAGTTACTATTATTACATTAGGTTGTTTCACCATATCTTTCCGTAAATTTCTTACAATTTAAAACAATTGTTTATATCTTGTTAATAATAATAATAATAATAATAATAATAATAATAATAATAACAATAATAATAAAAATAAATTTTAAAAATAAATTATACCATTATTTTCGGTGAGAGAAATCAAATTTCTCTCACAAGTGAGTAAATCTGGGGAAAATTGGGGAAAACAATGAGACTGTTTATTTCATAACTATAGCAACACAAGTCACTACTACGAAAACTGATACATAGAACTATGCTAATGTTACGGGCGGATATTTACTTGAATTTCTTATTTTTTTTTACAATATACCTTTAAGATAAAACGTCGTATATCACACGTGATAGAAATACCATTATAAAGTTCGTGAGAAGAATATTTACTTGAATTTCTTGGATTTTTTTTACAGTGCACCTGTAAGATAAAACGTCGTATCTCACTCGTGATCGAAATGTCATTATAAAGCTCGTGAGAAGTGTCAAAATTCTCATTCACATAAAATGATGCATTTCTATCACTTATAATATAATATACTGTTATCTTACAGGTACAGTTTTTTAACTACATTATACCATTGTTTTCGGCGAGAGAAATCAAATTTTTCTCACAAGAGAGATAAAACTGTCACTTCTACTCACGAGTGAGTAAACTGGGGAAAATTAGGGAAAACAATGAGACTGTTTATTTCATAACTATAGCAACACGGGTCACTACGAAAACTGATACACAGAACTATGCTAATATTACAGGCGGATATTCACTTGAATTTTTTGTTTTTTTTTTACAATGTACTTTTAACATAAAACGTCGTGATAAAAAGACGTGATAGATATACCATTATAAAGTTCGTGAGAAGAATATTTACTTGAATTTCTTGGATTTTTTTTACAGTGCACCTGTAAGATAAAACATCGTATCTCACACGTGATCGAAATGCCATTATAAAGCTCGTGAGAAGTGTCAAAATTCTCACTCACATAAAATGATGCATTTCTATCACTTATATAATGTACTATTATCTTACAGGTGCAGTTTTTGAGGTACATTATACTATTGTTTTCGGCGAGAGAAAACAAATTTCTCTCACAAGAGAGATAAAGCTGTCAGTTCTACTCACGAGTGAGTAAATCTGGGGAAAACAATGAGACTGTTTATTTTGTAACTATAGCAACACAGGTCACTACGAAGACTGATATGTACAGGCGTATATTTAGTTAAATTTCTTGGACTTTTTTTAATGCACCTGTAAGATAAAACGTCATATATCACACGTGAGCGAAATGCCACTATAAAGCCCGTGAGAAGTATGCAAAAATTAAAATTCTCACTCGCATATAATGATGCATTTCTATCACTTATAATATAATATACTATTATTCTTCGACACTGTCAAAATTTACGGTTTTTCACCTGTGTAAAGAAGTTTTGACGTCAGACTATTTTTATCAGATTTAAAGTAACTTTAAGCCTAGTTGAGTCTAATTATAAGAAGAAAATGTTGTATTCAACTCGTTTTCGTGTTGAATACAACTCGTGACTGATAAACCACTCGTTTTCACTCGTGGTTTAACGATCCACTCGTGAAATAAAGCGTCCGATGTACACTCAAACTCGTTAAATAAAAAACTATTATTTTGTGTTTTATCTCGAATGTCTTCAGCAGTTAACGGGTTTTGTTCAATCCTGGTTTAAGCTGCCTGCTGGGTGTCCTATTGGCAGGTGAACCTGCAATTCCTCTGGTCGCGAATTCTCCGGAGCTTTCACGTAGATTGCAAAAAATTTCGCCACACAAATATACAAGTTGTCAGTAAAAAATTACATCTCCTGCTCGAAACTAATGGATTGTCTCAAGCAATTGCCGCTCCCTCTTTACAAATTCAAAACTTTTTACACCCGCCCTAACCGAGTTACTTGGTTATGAATAATTATCTTCATTTTTAAATTAATCGTAGCAGATTTTTTTCTGCGTGTTCCCACGGGACCTCTCGTAAATATACTCGCGCCGAGTTTATTTTGCAAACATTACGAGATTTCCTCTTCCATAAACTGAATATGAAATACGAAAGTAATAAAAGACCTTTTAGATCACGACTTTTATTACAAATTTCTTTGAGATTGTGATAACGTCTCTTTGATACACTCTTGTTGGAGTACAATAAATCAGTTTTTTAAAACAGTGGAGATAAAACTGTCGATGGGGAGTTTAAAACAAACCAATTGTCGAAGTTTGCGACAAAGCACGATGACAAATTCGGCGTATTGCAGTTGGGGCGTCATATCGCAGCATTATTGCGTCCATCTTGCTTTTGGCAAGAGCAAAGTTAGGTCGATATTTCATTGTCCACGAGGGACAGTATCGGAAATGCATT
Organism: Tribolium castaneum; assembly: GCF_031307605.1. Classification (NCBI taxonomy): domain Eukaryota; kingdom Metazoa; phylum Arthropoda; class Insecta; order Coleoptera; family Tenebrionidae; genus Tribolium; species Tribolium castaneum. Next base: position 4,344,518 of record NC_087402.1, on the reverse strand, counting down.
TTCGGGCAAAGGCTTGCTGTTTATTATTTGTTAGCGAGCAAAAGTGGAGTAACATGTGCGAACAGTGGCATTTTATTGAGTTTTAACCTTACAAGGGTCACTCGGACCTGTCTCGAGAGAAGCACGAACGGAAGTCGTTAAATTGAAATTTCATCTCTCTTCATACGATGGATCCAATATATCAAATGGGAAGCCCGGAACAATACAAACACAACCGAATTTGTATCAATCTCCTGAATTAGAATCGATTTTTTCCCTTTGCAGTAAATTTCGCCAAGAGAGACTTAATCCGATGCAAACAGGTTTTTAAAGCAAGTGTAAGCTATGCACTTAGGTGGCGTGAGTGCCGTACATATTGCTTTTTACTTTAACAATAAACAGAGATAAGCGAGCTTTCAAAAAACCCACATCCATGTTATTACATTCTTTGAATTGCTGCTTGATCCGATAGCATCGTCTGTTACACTCAAATTAACATTAAAATTCTAAATGCGACCGATGGAAATTATCATTTACAAGTCGCAATTTGCGTGCGATATTTCGCAATTATTAATTAAGGCGAAAGCGACATTAACGTACTGAGGGAATTAATCATTTTAGTGCGTTCGATCACAATCTGATCCATTAATTCATCAGGATTTGGAGTAAAAAGATTTAATTAAAGTTTTCAGCGGGAATTAAAATTGAAAACTACCACAAAATGCAATTTTATTACAAAATGAAACACGGAATTTAAGATAACAACTGAGTTTCCGCTTAAATTTTTCATTTTGTTTCCTTCCCCATAATCGACCATTCCGGGCGCAACCTCGGCCTGTTTATTGTTAAAACGCAGCATTTGTGCATTGACAGTGAATTATAAAGTGGCATGTCGCACACGTCCAATTAACCAGCGAAAACAAGTCAAGGGTAAGCCACCCTTTGAAATATGGCACGTCCATATTTCATGAAGAATTACCGGTAATTGACCTACGTAATCAGTTTTGATTAGGGTTGGCCCAACTTTTGCCGGCACTTTTAATTGAAAACGCGCTCCGATACAATAACGAAACTTCGTAATTGGTTCGATCTTGGGAAAAACTGGGGGAGGGAATTAAGTGATAAGCGGGGATATTAATTGCAAAACACCTAGCGGTTTACTTTATTTCGTTACTGATTTATGCGCAATTAATCGCATGTACGGGACTGAAAAATTACACGACGGATCTGACCTCGTTTATCGATCGCTGCAGGAGGCATTAAACATTAAGGTCTTGCCGCAGATGAGGCGCAACAACTGGTACTTAACCCCAAAAATTCACGCACGGGAATGGTCCCACAACGCCGGTTGGGAAAAATACGCAGGCAAACATTGAAAGTATTTAGATTGGGCCCCGAAGTGTTGCAAGATTTTTGGAAAAAGTATAAACAACAACGTAGATGATTTTTTGTTTGTTGCTCCAATGTAACTTTTTTTAATTTTTTTTGTTTTCTCAATTTCGGCTAAACTATTTGAAAAAGTGGAACTGTTTTAATCCTCACCTATGCAAAATGTTCCGGGGAATCGATTGGCATCGAGAAAATTACCAAATTCCGAATAGTTTTTTAGTTATGAATTTTTTAAAATTTCACCAATTTTTGCATTTATCAGCAATTTGCTCGAAAACTATTAGTCGGAAAACAATAATCTTTTTTGAGAAAAATACATAATTTAAAGAGCTTTCCAACGATAATACACTTCATGGGGTTATCTCTGATAGTTCCGGAGCTATTGCTCGTCAAATGTTCCGGGTACCCAAAATCGACAAAAATTTCGACGAAAATTGAAAAAATCAAACATCAAAAAATCGAATATATGGACTTTTGTGGACTTTTAACCACTCTAGAGGGATGTAAAGGCATATAAAAGTCTATAAAAGTATACTAGAACGAGTTAAAAAAAAATTTTTTTTTCACCTTCTTGAAGGTAAGTGTATTTATTACTCAGGAAATTTTAAGCAAAAAAATTCCAAATTTTAAATCTCGTGAAAAGTTTGTATTATACAGAAAATGAGCCGCTGAATTCACTGGAACAAACCGTTTTGCTCTGCGGCTTTTAGTTTTTGAGTTATGAATTTTTTTTGTTGAATAAAATTTTCCACTGTAGATATTGCCGATCTTAATTTTTAGCAAAAAACTTTAAAAGTTTAGATCTCGTTAAAAGTTGGTTTAATACAGAAAATGAGCCGCTGAATTCAATGGAACAAACCGCATTGCTCTACCACTTTTAGTTTTTGAGTTATGAATTTTTTTTTTTGGATAAAATTTTCCACTATGACAAATGGACTCCTAATTTTAGGCAAAAAATTTTAAATTTTTGATTTTTGTGAAAAATTGATATAATATGTAAAATGAGCCGTAGAATTCAATGGAACAAACCGCAATGCTCTACGACTTTTAGTTTTTTTTTTATGAATTTTTTTTGTGTAAAACTTTGATCGCCTCTGTAGCCGGAACCGTTGCCCGGAGCGACTCCGGGCTTAGACGAAAAAATAGATAAAAATAAGCGCTATCAGATGGATTTTTGTTCGTTGCTCTAAGTGTTACAGTTTCCGAGAAAAACGCGAAAAAAGGTTTCCATTTTCACTTTTTTTCAATTTTCAACCACCAATTACGGCCAAACTATTAGAGTTATCGAAAAACGGAAAAATCGAGGACAACCGGAATAAAAAACTCTACAAAATGGCATAGGACTCAAGGCGATATCTCGCAAAAAAAATTTCAATTTTCAAACGCCGATTACGGCCAAACTAAAAGAGCTAGGAGAAAACGCTTTTTTGCATCGGAAAGAGCACATCAAGATCTATAAGATAGAATAGGTTTCATTTGATTTTGAGACACTTTTAAAAATGACCGATTTTAAGGGGGGGGGGTGTTAACTTTTTTTTAATTTTTTTTATTTTATCATTTACGGCAAAAATATTCTAAAAAGTGGAACTATTTTAATCCATATCTATGCAAAATGATCCGGGGAATCGATTGGCATCGAGAAAATTACCAAATTCCGAATAGTTTTTTAGTTATGAATTTTTTAAAATTTCACCAATTTTTGCATTTATCAGCAATTTGCTCGAAAACTATAAGTCGGAGAACAATAATCTTTTTTGAGAAAAATAGATAATTTAAAGAGCTTTCCAACGATAATACACTTCATGGGGTTATCTCTAATAGTACGGAGATATTGCTTGATAAACGGTTCGGGTACCCGGAATCCACCAAAATCGCGATAAAAATTGGAAAATTCAAAAAACATTAATGTTAAAATCTACATCCAAAAATGCAAAAAATATACGTTCTAACATTTAAAGTTCAATAATGGGCTGTTTCACATCGCTGAAACACCCTATATGTACGCGTAGGCATGTTTGTATTTTCTTAAATTTTCGGGTCCGGTCTTGATTTCCTGGCGTTCCGCAGACTGTATGTCTCTAATGAAGGCAGTATCGTCTGCGGATTACCAACGAGCCGATTCGTCCTCCACCTTGCTTTCGCTTTCACGTCAGATTAAGTTTCTTTATTTGTCTTTTACGTCGGTATTGATTATGAGCTGCCGATTTTGTTTGCTCTCGATCTTCCCTCCGAATATGTCGTGAACGAGTTGAAAGACGTTGAGCCTTTAACCGAGTTTGTAGTTCGGGTAAAACGTAAAGTTCGCAATATATAAGCAATTATTACCTGTTCTGTTTACACTTATTGTGCAAACAAGGGAGTCTCACACAATCAACCCAAGTAAATGAATCGGAATCCCTTTGTCCATTCGCATTTAATCCGGCGATCAGTCGGTCGGTTCCGGCAACCACCTATTCAAGTTCGGTCCTTTGTTGACATGAGTCTGACAGGATTATGAATCCGGTTTACCTCTTCGAGAGTAATTCAGCAAACTGGCCCAGTTTGCCAGATAAAAGCGTCCTTTTTCCTAATTCCATTCGCCGGAAATTTTGTTTTGCAATAAAACGTCGGCTTTGAAGCTTCTTATCATTTCGGCCAAATCCCAGCGCTCGACTGGGGAGGTGAGCAAAGTTGACAGAAAGCAACGAGGCTCAAACAAGCTGTCCTTCTATTGATTATCAAAAGATCCCGAATCCTTTTCTCTCGTAAACACTGGACTTATTCATATATTCACAACGAACGCATTTCCATAAAACAATGACTCCTCCTCGTTTTGGCACTTTCTGTTTCGCGAGATGCCGACATCTGACTTGCAAATGCGGTTCGAGATTTCGTGATTTCTGGTCAAGTTCGGGCACGGAATCGCCGCCGAGACCCCAACAGTTAATTAAGGCACTCTCTGAATTTACGTTTGCCGTAAAGACGTCCGTCATATATCCAGCTTTGATGGGGCCATCATATAAACGAGCTGTCATTACGGGGCTGTGCATTCTGCGTGACTAATTGTGACCCGCAATTAACCTGGCTTATCGGGGCTGATCCCGGCTCTGCATTGTTCCACTATATCTCGCATTGTTGCTAAGACTGCCTCCGAATACCTCACTATTTTTACAACTTTCGGACAATTTATATGAGACATTAACTCTTCCACAGTTTGGTGCGCGCAACATAAAATAAACCACGATTAAGACAACTGTAAAATGCAGCTTGAACTGTTCTGCGTGATCTACTTCCATAAACATATTACGACGCGGTAAATTATCCGATGAGATGTTAAGCCGAATTTTCGAGTATTTTTAGTCCGGTTTATTTTCCTGCTGGAAGTTTTATTCCTACGCGATTTTGTGACAATCGGATCGCCAACAAATAATAACAGCAATAATCCCGTCAGTTGGGATAATCCCGAAAGTAGTGGAGTAACGACGACGCATCTGTGTAGTTTAACGTGAGGCCAACTCGGCATTATTCAATCCTGCCCCGGAGTTAAGCTCCGGTCTGGTCATTGTCCTGCAACCTTTCACTCGCCTCTCCTCCAGATTATGTCGAATCATTTACTTGATACGATTATCCCGCTGAAAAATGTGCGATGTTTTAGACAATCCGCAAATTTGACCTTGGCATGGTAATGCCGGCTGACAACCGGAATAAAAAAATCTACAAAATGGCATAGAACTCAAGGCGATATTTCGCAAAAAAAAATTCAATTTCAAAAAGAGCTAGGAGAAAACGCTTTTTTCCATCGAAAAGAGCACATCATCTATAAGATAGAATAGGTTTCATTTGATTATGAGACACTTTTAAAAATTACCGTTTTTAAGGGGTGGTGTTAACTTTTTTAATTTTTTTTATTTTCTCATTTACGGCTAAACTATTTTAAAAAGTGGAACTATTTTAATCCATATCTATGCAAAATGATTCGGGGAATCGATTGGCATCGAGAAAATTACCAAATTCCGAATAGTTTTTTAGTTATGAATTTTTTAAAATTTTACCAATTTTTGGATTTATCAGCAATTTGTTCGAAAACTATAAGTCGGAGAACAATAATCTTTTTTGAGAAAAATAGATAATTTAAAGAGCTTTTCAACGATAATACACTTCATGGGGTTATCTCTGATAGTTCCGGAGCTATTGCTCGACAAATGTTCCGGGTACCCAAAATCGACAAAAATTGCGACGAAAATTGAAAAAATCAAACATCAAAAAATCGAATATATGGACTTTTTGTGGAATTTAACCACTCTAGAGGGATGTAAAGGCATATAAAAGTCCATAAAAGTATACTGGAAAGAGTTAAAAAAAAATTTTTTTTCACCTTCTTGAAGGTAAGTGTAATATTACTCAGGAAATTTTAAGCAAAAAAATTCAAAATTCTAAATAGCGTGAAAAGTTTGTATTATACAGAAAATGAGCCGCTGAATTCACTGGAACAAACCGTATTGCTCTACGGCTTTTAGTTTTTGAGTTATGAATTTTTTATGTTGAATAAAATTTTCCACTGTAGATATTGCCTATCTTAATTTTTAGCAAAAAACTTTAAAAGTTTAGATCTCGTTAAAAGTTGGTTTAATACAGAAAATGAGCCGCTGAATTCAATGGAACGAACCGCATTGCTCTACCACTTTTAGTTTTTGAGTTATGAATTTTTTTTGTTGGATAAAATTTTCCACTATGACAAATGGCTTCCTAATTTTAGACAAAAAATTTTAAATTTTTGATTCTTGTGAAAAATTGATATAATATGTAAAATGAGCCGTAGAATTCAATGGAACAAACCGCAATGCTCTACGACTTTTAGTTTTTTTTTTATGAATTTTTTTTGTGTAAAACTTTGATCGCCTCTGTAGCCGGAACCGTTGCCCGGAGCGACTCCGGGTTTAGACGAAAAAATAGATAAAAATAAGCGCTATCAGATAGATTTTTGTTTGTTGCTCTAACTCTTACAGTATCCGAGAAAAACGCAAAAAAAGTTTCCATTTTCACTTTTTTTCAATTTTCAACGGCCAATTACGGCCAAACTATTAGAGTTATCGAAAAACGGAAAAATCGAGGACAACCGGAATAAAAAACTCTACAAAATGGCATAGGACTCAAGACGATATCTCGCAAAAAAATTTTCAATTTTCAAACGCCGATTACGGCCAAACTAAAAGAGCTAGGAGGAAACGCTTATTTGCATCGGAAAGAGCACATCAAGATCTATAAGATAGAATAGGTTTCATTTAATTTTGAGACACTTTTAAAAATGACCGATTTTAAGGGGGGGGTGTTAACTTTTTTTAATTTTTTTTTATTTTCTCATTTACGGCTAAACTATTCTAAAAAGTGGAACTATTTTAATCCATATCTATGCAAAATGATCCGGGGAATCGATTGGCATCGAGAAAATTACCAAATTCCGAATAGTTTTTTAGTTATGAATTTTTTAAAATTTCACCAATTTTTGCATTTATCAGCAATTTGCTCGAAAACTATAAGTCGGAGAACAATAATCTTTTTTGAGAAAAATACATAATTTAAAGAGCTTTCCAACGATAATACACTTCGTGGGGTTGTCTCTGATAGTTCCGGAGCTATTGCGCGTCAAATGTTCCGGGTACCCAAAATCGACAAAAATTGCGACGAAAATTGAAAAAATCAAACATCAAAAAATCGAACATATGGACTTTTTTTGGACTTTTAATAACTCTTGAGAGTTGTAAAGGCATATATAAATACGAAAAAGTATGATAGAACGAGTTAAAAAAAAATTAAAAAATGTGTGATGTTTTGGACAATCCGCAAATTTGACCTTGGCATGGTAATTGCCGGCTGATTGGGGCAGATGAGGGTTCTGTATCTCCCCGAGTGACATGGGAATACGTTACAGGAATTATTTCCTGCTGCATAATAGGGTTAACAAGCGGAACGGTAACCAATAGAAGTAAGAGGATTAGAATAAGAAGTCGCGCGACAAGAGGCTCAACGATAATAATGAGGGCAAAAAATGGGACACTTACCTTGCCGACTCCGGTGACTTCTCTGACTCCGATTCTTCGCAGAAGGGGCGGCGGCACGGGGGGCGGCGACCGCTGCAAAGCGCCGCAGAAACCGGAGGAGTCGGCTTCTTCAGAGTTGTAGCGTTTCCGGCGGTGCGGCGACGACGAGAGGTTCAGCTTTTGGGCGGCTCTAAAAAATTAAAATCGTGTCGCAACTCGGAATAAAAATATTCACTGATCCCTGGATCAAACAGCACGATAAATTGTGCTGTTTGCCCGGATTTTGGTAACATTTGAGTTGCTTTGGCAGTACCACCATAAGCTGTCGCTTTGTGTTTCAGGGTAATTGGATTTCACAAATAATTTTGTAATCTATTTAAACAAGAATGTCAATATTTCAAACATTAAAGCCAGTGGTGATACCAATCGGTGAACTGCATCGATCACCTCCCTCACGTAAATACTAAGGGCCGGTTTACAGACGAATTAAAAATTAATTGCTGTTAAAAGGTAATTCGCATTATACCATGAATCTGTGCATCTGATTGGCCCAATCGTCAACATGATTGTTGACGTTAATGTGACGTGTGATTGCAATTAACCACGGATTAACTTAATGGCCATGAATAATATTTTAGGGATGTTTCATATAATAAATAATCAAAATTTTGTAAAAATTGTACGTTTAGTTATTCTTTTTTGAGAATTGAGGCCTAAAAATGTCAGAAAAATGGAGCGTTTTTTCAACTGATAACAGTTTTATACTTTGGTGAATCTGTCAAAGCAATCAAGAATAATGGATCAAAAGAGCATTTCTTTTCTTTTCTTGATCTATTGAGAAGCTGACGCCGTTATGAGAAGCTTTGTGGTTATTTTGGTGTTAACTGGAAGTGTACAGTAGACAGGAAGACAAATGCAACGACTAGTCTTTTTAAATTTTGCTGAAATGTTAAAATGATACATTTTGACATTTTTTTCAAACTGTTATTTTTTGATTTTATTAGTTTTTCTACGTAAAACTCTCAGAACACTTATGTTAGGGTTTTCGTCTCTCCACCATCTCTAAATTTAATTCTAGTTTAAATGACCTTCGTGGTATACCATAATCATTTTTTGGAAAGAAAACATTGTCTTTTCTTTTTTCCAAAAAGATTATCATCTAACATCTTAATTGGTGTTAAAACAAAAAACTATATTGCTTGTTCATCTGTTGTACAGACTGAATCAAAAGTAACGCACAAAATTCATATCTTTCTTATGAGTCATTTTTCAAAAAAATCCTCGGACAGGTCGATTTTATTTTTTTAAATACTACATTTTGACACCATAATGACATTTATTATTTATTTATTTAGATAGTGCATATTTTTATCTTTTTTGAAAATCTAAAAAAATAAAAAAAAACAGGAAAAAAAATAAAAAGCAAGAAAATAAAAATGAAAATTAAAAATGTTATTGAAAGTATTACAAAAAAAGCTATATCTTTTCGTTCTTGCTTTATTTTATAAGAGGTGCTTATTTTTTGTTATGTTTTTGTGTTTAGGTGTCATATTAATAAGTGTTTTCATGCTAATTATACAAAAAATCGGACTGTTTAAAAAAGAGTGTAGGATCGTAGTAGGCCACTTCTTTCCAGAAAAAACAAACAATGTTAGTATATAAAAAATTGGTTTTGCTGGTTGCCTGAGTAGATAAAAATTGGTACGTTTCAGAAATTTCATAGAAATAAAATAATTAAATGCGGTAGATTCAAATTCCAGAACCACCTGAGATCCTACACTCATTTAAAAACAGTCTGTATAATAACCCTCTCCCTTTTATAAAATATGTCAAAAACAAAAAGATACCCATTAGTTTACTTTTTTAATTGTTAATTTTTTTCATTTTTAATTATTTATTTTAATTTAATTTTAATTTAAAATAATAAAAATGACGTCACCACTCAAAAACGAATGACATTATAAACGTCACTCTGAGGTCAAAATGTAATATTAAAAAAAATAAAATCGATCTTTTCGAGGATTTTTTTGAAAAATAACTAATAACAAAGATATAGATTTTTGTTTGGTTAAAGTTAGGCCAATTTGACTTTTTAAAAATAACACTCAATTCTTGTCAACATTTTCAGAAAGAGTAGATAAGCGTCGGAAATTCGGAAATTTTGATCATTTATTGTATTTATATTAAAAATATTATGCATGCGGGGCATTTGTTCTAGGGTTCAGCGAAATAAAGAGCGAATTGCGTCAGATGTCCTTATTATGAAAATGGGCCCGAATGGGCGTTATCCAGGTCATAAAAGCACTCTATCGAAATATTCGCCCTCGATCCATAAAACCGCACCGTTTTTCTCGTCCTCGGGTTCAGATAGTCTCCCCGTGACGAAATCTCAGTCAATAATTCAGACAAGTGTCCGTGTCAGAGGCAATCGTAATTTTTCCCTCAGCGCTCGCGTAAGAAAAACATGGCAATCACGTTGTTGAAACTTATATCGATCGTCGAATAAAAATTCGGAGAGATTTATAAATGGCTCAATTTCCGTGTTGTGAAGCACGCGTCGAGAACTGTGACTAATTCCACAACCTCAACCATCACCTTGTTGAATTGTTTTGAATAATGGCGCAAGGGTCTTGCACATGAACGACTCCGGGGCCCGGAGTGAGTGATCCATCAACCGCAATGACGCTATCACCACCTGAATCGAAGACACGTGGACGGGAATTTCGGTGCAGCCGTAATGCACTCACGGCGCCCCAGAAATATCAAGGGGATTATGATAATCGGGGCAGATTCGAATGCGGGGAACAAACGAAGTTCTCAAGCTGTGTTTGTTTTCACGTGAAAATAAATAAAAAATATACATATTTTAAATACATTTTTTAATAAACTGTATGCATTGAGTCCAACGTTTCATTCTATCATATCTTCTGAGTCATCTTCAGATGTTGAATTGTGGTCTTCAACTGGAAAGCCCGAGGAAAGAAAGTTTTTTTTTTTCTTATTTTGCACATTTTGTTTAGTTGGGAGATGCTTTACACGCACTATTGCCAATATAAATACTTATGGTATACTAATGTTTAATTATGTAGTGTAACGTAGACACTAATCTACAAAAGCTAGTAACTCGCTTACGGTTACTCCTACAACAATGAGGCTAGAACTTTTTTCTAAGAAGTTTTATCAACCTTAATTTTGAAAAAAAATGTTTGAGACAAAGACGATAATGCAGCATCTAAAGACAACTCTGAAGACTTTAGCGACTTCCTCCTTTCTCCTCTAATAAAGTGTTGGACCCAATTAATTTAGTTTAATTTCAGTTTTTCAAACATTTTATTTTAAAGCAATTTTTTTTTAAATATTATTTATATCCAACCCTATAACGCGCTTACGGTTAGTCGTACAAAAAAAATGCAAATAACTATTTTGTAGAAAATTTTATCAGCTTTAATTTTGGTAAAAAGATAAAAATTGATAAGAGTAACAGTTTTCGAGATATAAACAAAAAACCAAAAAAAAACTGTAACCTTAATTTAATCTTCAAATATAATTTCATCAATAACCTTTATTTTTATTTACCAACCTCTCTCAATCGGTTTAATTTTATTAATTTAAACATTATTAATTAGATTAATTAATTAATAATAATTAATTAAATAATTCTGATTTTTATATATTCTACCCAAATTATTTTTGAGAGAAGATTTATTCTATTTTTTAGGCAATTTCTTGCTTTAAAACTAAAAAATGACTACCGAGAATATCTGTTCACAGATGAACCTTTGCTTATAAATAAAAAAACACTCATAAGACACATAAAAAGCTATTGTAGCTTAGAAAAATTAAGTGCTTGCTTATAAGCAAAATTAATACTATCAGCATTATTACTATTATTGTTATTAATATGATTATTACCCCAGTCAAATTATACAAATCGGTCTAAAAATTTTATAGAGAGTTTTTTTTAAACATTCCTTTACACTTAGGTAGACGTATATCAAAAGTTTCCGAGTTTGGTGGGCGGGATCGAGGAGGGGGAAGAGATTAAATCAGTTTTTTATGGTTTTTTGCTTGTATCTCGAAAACTGTTACTCCTATCAATTTTTGTCTTTTCACCAAAATTAAAGCTCATAAAATTTTCTACAAAATAGTTATTTGCATTTTTCTTGTAGGACTAACCATAAGCGAGATGTAAGCTTGAAAATAATTAAGAATTTAAAAAATGTGCTATAAAAAATGTCTTGTGATTTAAAAAACTTGACAATACACTAAATTTATTAGGTCCAACACTTTATTAGAGGAGAAAGGAAGAGACATAGAAGTCGTCTTTAGATTCTGCATTTTCTTCTTCGTCTCAAACATTGAAAACTGAATTACATTTTTGTTCAGTAACATATTAATATATAATTAAAACAAAAAACTATATTGCTTCTTCATCTGTCGTACAGACTGAATCAAAAGTAACGCACAAAATTCATATCTTTCTTATGAGTCATTTTTCAAAAAAATCCTGGGACAGGTCGATTTTATTTTTTAAATGCTACATTTTGACACCATAGTGACATTTATGACCTCATTCGTTTTTGTGTAATGACGATATTTTTTTTGCTAATTGTTTTAGATAGTGCATATTTTTATCTTTTTAGAAAATATAAAGAAGTACAAAAAAATAAAGCAAAAAAAAAATAAAAAAGAAGAAAATAAAATGAAAATTAAAAATGTTATTGAAAGTATTACACAGAAAGCTATATCTTTTCGTTCTTGCTTTATTTTATAAGAGGTGCTTATTTTTTGTTATTTTTTTGTGTTTAGGTGTCATATTAAAAAGTGTTTTCATGCTAATTATACAAAAAATCGGACTGTTTATAAAAGAGTGTAGGATCGTAGTAGGCCGCTTCTTCCCAGAAAAAACAAACAATGTTAGTATATAAAAAAATTGGTTTTACTGGTTGTCTGAGTAGATAAAAATTAGTACTTTTCAAAAATTTCTTAGAAATAAAATAATTAAATTCGGCAGATTCAAATTCCAGAACCACCTGAGATCCTACACTTTTTATAAACAGTCTGTATAATAAACATTTGCCATTTATAAAATATGTCAAAAACAAAAAGATACAGCCCACTAGTTTAGTTGCCAATATTTTTTTATTTATTAATTTTTTTTATTTTGAATTTTATTTTTATATTTTATTTTAAATTTAATTTTTAGCTATGAACAAAAATGTCGGTTATCATTTAAAAAAATAGTAAAATCTTCAGATGTTGAATTGTGGTCTTCATATATAAATATGTGTTTTTTTCTTCGGTAATTAAAGGAAAACAGCGGGTCCTTGGCCGGAAAAGTGCTAGTGTTATTGTTCGCAAAGCCGCAGCAACAACACATTAGCCAGTTTCGCAACGTTAATATTTTGGTAGAGTCCTGCACAAACAGGCCCGCGAGGATTACGTATGGACGTCACGGAGGGAATGCGCCCTCTTCGTCTGCTGGCTCGTCACGTGGCCGCGCTCGTTCGTTCCGGAAGCACAAGTCTGTGAAATTGGAAAATCCTACAAGACTTTTACTTTCGCACTTTGGCTAAAAGCGAATTTTTTTCGGCGAGTTGTTGTTTATTCGCCACCATCGATTTTGTGTCATGTTAAATTCATAACGCAGCTATTTTCAGCGGGCCGCACTTAGCGAACTTGTCGGCAACTTTAGCCTCAATATGACTGCGAATGTCAGACGAATTGAAAGATGGATGCAGTTGGCGAGATTCGATGTGTTAACGGCGAGTGTTTAAACTTTTTCTAGCTTTTGGAGTGATAGATGAGGTGAAAATTCCGGGATGATGATGTAGTCGGGCAGGAAATCCATCAATTTATTACCGCATTATTCCGATACAACAACTGTATCAATTATCAATAATCAAAGCTGGAAACCGATGAATTTTTACGGCGGTTCCGCTTTATGTAATAAAATTCTGTTACGTGCAACGGGTTTTACGATGCTTTTGTAATAGGGAGGAGTAGAGTTTTTATTTCTCGGGAGATTTGCCTGTCACGATCACGAAATATCGTCCTGGTACATTTTTGATACAGTATCGTAAAATTATAATTAATAGTCGCATGTAAACAAGGGACGAGATTCGCCCCGCAATAACCTTTATTAAAGTTTTAATAAAATTTCAACATTATAACTACATTACATTAAATGGATAAATACAAGGACCAACGTTCTAATTAATTAACAAATTCCGTTTGTCGACAATTTAGTTAGTAGTTCACAGAACAAAGGTTTAAATACCCGCCACCCTCTCCATATGTTTCCACTAAAACGCCATAAAGCTTCAAAAGGACTTGCCGGTGTTGAATTTTAATCAACAAGAATTTTTAACGAACGTGTTTTTGCATAATTCAACAAAGTGAACATTTTTAAATTAACAAATTACACTCTCAGCTTCATCCTCACAACTTTTACACATTTTTCCTCGAAACTTTGTGTTAAATACTTTCATGTTGAAGAATTCGGCAAAAATTCTAGTCGAAGGGCTTAAATGATTAAAGCCCCTCTCGTTAGTGTGAATGTCTTAAAGGAGCTAATTAAAGCGAAAATATTGAACTCGTGAATGAAAGAGTCTCTTTTGTAGGGTCTTATGCCGAAATATCGTCATTCCCGAATTGCTATTGTAGCAAATATGAAGTTAATTAGGCGCAAATTAATTATAAAAGTCGTTTCATTGTGCTCGCGTGCTATAGAAAAGTAATAAAGCGCGGGTGAAAACACAACAAAGCCGTTGCTAAAAAACTTGGAAACTCGAGTCAAACGGCGAGAAAAAACGCAATGCGTTAATAAGAAAAGGGTTAAAGCTTTTTGCGCCAAGCCCTAAATAAATCACAGAGACGTGCGCCCTAATGGCTACCTATATCGTGCTCGTTTCTTAATCAAAACCGTTAATTTACGAGCGTGTCGCTTTTTCTTCTTGGGCCGTTTTTGCTTATTTTCATGTTTGCTCAAGTTACATGCTACGGCCGCCATAAAGTATCCTTACTGTCAGCGGTTCCTGACAAATGGAATTCTTGCATAATCTGCATAAGGACGGGGATTTATTTTTGGGAAAAAAATACATGAATATTATATTTACTGCACAATGCAAGGGACACTGCGGCCGGATTATCTATGGATTTCCGCACGCTTTAAATTATGTGCTTACATGTACTTGTTCACTCGACATTTATTAAATTCGGACTATAACTCACTCTTTCCAACACATGAAACCGCAAAAGCCTGACAACAACGCCCACAGGTGGGTCCAGCGCCAAATTTTGGCCTTAATTGTGAGTGCAAGGAGTCGTTAATCATTTAGGCCCTTCAATTGGAATTTTTCTGGCAGTGGAAATCTCCCAGCGGATCTCTCCACTTGTGTGAAAACCGTCCGAAAACTAACTTATAACTCGACTTTGGCAATCCTTTTCAGCGCTTTCACGTATCCTCCCCTGTTTAGATTTCGATTTTGTTGAAAGTTTCATTCGGCGCAATTTTTCCCTCCCCGGAACGTAATTAAATTGTTAGAGGAAAAAGAAGAAACTTTCAATAATATTTCGAGCCGTGGCATTGCAGCTGTGGTGATTTATGGCCGGCAGCCTTCTGCTGTCTCCGTCGACATTATGCAAAGTTCCGCCGATGTTTCTTGCACTGCTTCGACCCCTTGCTACCCCATTACGTCGCCTCTTTTGATGCATGCTTCGCACCTACCACGATATCGGAGAAACGACGAGATTACACGGGGAAAAATATTCATGCTCCTTATGCTGCATTATCATTGCTTTGAGAGCGATACGGACATGCCAGCCACGTCCAATACGATACGGAAGCGGAAACCGAGGGTTTCGCACTGAAATTCTCGATTTCCTGATGCGCCGATATACGAGGATGAAATATTCAAAATAATAACGCAATAAGCTACCATTGTGCATTAAAAACGACTTTAAGGAGAATCGCTAAATCTGCCCTAATCTACCCAGTCGATAGAGGGAATTGAGCCATGTTATGAGTTTATAAGTGTGGGAATGAACCCGGTTTCAAATATTTGCGGTATCTCAGCGGAATGCGACCTTTTCGATTTCTGGCTTTCTCGAAATTTGGGTCACTCATTCTGCACCAGATGTCTTCACTCTATCGATTCCGTTTGCAAAAACAATACTCAAAATTAAATATTCTGAATGGTTCCGTGTGAAATACCATTAGTTTTTGTTGTTTAATGGTGGGTTCATTAAATCGACCAATGAAATTCGTTCAATTTGGTCACGTGATTAGATAGTCACGCATTTAATTGCGGATTAAACTAATCATGCTTCTACAGGCTGTTCCGTCTAAACTCCACATTAGTAGTAGGTATTGGGAGTTCTAATAATGATAGTCATCTGAAAATTTGTATACAGGGTGAATCAATAGTGGGTTATAATGATTTTTTTAATGTGCAATCAGCCTAATACTAATTCCAGCTGATCAGATCGGTAATCGTTAAAAATTTCAAAATTAATTAATCATTGTTCTGAAGTATTATTAAGTCTGTCTTGACTGTTTTGCTAAAATTTCATTATCGATTATTATTATTTAAAAGATAAAAATAAAAATATAAATATTTTTATTTTTTTATTTTTTTTTATTTAAAAGATAAAAACTAATGTTATTTCAACTGAAAAATCAAACAAAGTATTCAAGTAGTAAGTGCAATTAGTGTTTCTGGTTGCATCTTAGAACATGTCAGAAATAACCCTCTATTGACTCACTCTCTACAACCATAATCCGTTAGGTCATGATCAATAAAAGCTGTATTTTTTACTGCATTTTTGGGTTACTGAAGTTATTTTAAGGGAGTTTTTATCAGATTTCTCTATCCATACATTTAGTCGTTTTCTAAATATTTTGTTTTTTTTTTGGAAATTTTTGAATTTACATCTTTGAGGTCAAAAGTCTATAAATCTGCAGTTTTTAAAAATATTGATTTTTTTAATGTGCAATCAGACTAATACTAATTCCAGCTGATCAGATCGGTAATCGTTGAAAATTTCAAAATTAATTAATCATTGTTCTGAAGTATTATTAAGTCTGTCTTAACTGTTTTGCTAAAATTTCATTATCGATTATTATTATTTAAAAGATAAAAAACCAATATTGTTTCAATTGAAAAATCAAACGAAATATTCAAGTAGTAAGTGCAATTAGTGTTTCTGGTTGCATCTTAGAACATGTCAGAAATAACCCTCTATTGACTCACTCTCTACAACCATAATCCGTTAGGTCATGATCAATAAAAGCTGTATTTTTTACTGCATTTTTGGGTTACTGAAGTTATTTTAAGGGAGTTTTTATCAGATTTCTCTATCCATACATTTAGTCGTTTTCTAAATATTTTGTTTTTTTTTTGGAAATTTTTGAATTTACATCTTTGAGGTCAAAAGTCTATAAATCTGCAGTTTTTAAAAATATTGATTTTTTTAATGTGCAATCAGACTAATACTAATTCCAGCTGATCAGATCGGTAATCGTTGAAAATTTCAAAATTAATTAATCATTGTTCTGAAGTATTATTATTAAGTCTGTCTTGACTATTTTGCTAAAATTTCATTATCGATTATTATTATTTAAAAGGTAAAAAACCAATATTGTTTCAATTGAAAAATCAAACGAAATATTCAAGTAGTAAGTGCAATTAGTGTTTCTGGTTGCATCTTAGAACATGTCAGAAATAACCCTCTATTGACTCACTCTGTACAACCATAATCCGTTAGGTCCTGATCAATAAAAGCTGTATTTTTTACTGCATTTTTGGGTTACTGAAGTTATTTTAAGGGAGTTTTTATCAGATTTCTATATCCATACATTTAGTGGTTTTCTAAATATTTTGTTTTTTTTTTTGGAAATTTTTGAATTTACATCTCTGAGGTCAAAAGTCTATAAATCTGCAGTTTTTAAAAATATTGATTTTTTTAATGTGCAATCAGACTAATACTAATTCCAGCTGATCAGATCGGTAATCGTTGAAAATTTCAAAATTAATTAATCATTGTTCTGAAGTATTATTAAGTCTGTCTTAACTGTTTTGCTAAAATTTCATTATCGATTATTATTATTTAAAAGATAAAAAACCAATATTGTTTCAATTGAAAAATCAAACGAAATATTCAAGTAGTAAGTGCAATTAGTGTTTCTGGTTGCATCTTAGAACATGTCAGAAATAACCCTCTAATGACTCACTCTGTACAACCATAATCCGTTAGGTCCTGATCAATAAAAGCTGTATTTTTTACTGCGTTTTTGGGTTACTGAGGTTATTTTAAGGGAGTTTTTATCAGATTTCTCTATCCATAAATTTAGTCGTTTTCTAAATATTTTGTTTTTTTTTTGGAAATTTTTGAATTTACATCTCTGAGGTCAAAAGTCTATAAATCTGCAGTTTTTAAAAATATTGATTTTTTTAATGTGCAATCAGACTAATACTAATTCCAGCTGATCAGATCGGTAATCGTTAAAAATTTCAAAATTAATTAATCATTGTTCTGAAGTATTATTAAGTCTGTCTTGACTGTTTTGCTAAAATTTCATTATCGATTATTATTATTTAAGATAAAAAACCAATGTTGTTTCAACTGAAAAATCAAACAAAGTATTCAAGTAGTAAGTGCAATTAGTATTTCTGGTTGCATCTTAGGACATGTCAGAAATAACCCACTATTGACTCACTCTGTACAACCATAATCCGTTAAGTCCTGATCAATAAAAGCTGTATTTTTTACCGCATTTTTAGGTTACTGGGGTTATTTTAAGGGCGTTTTTATCAGCTTTCTCTATCCTTAAATTTAGTCGTTTTCGAAATATTTTGGTTTTTTTTTGAAAATTTTTGAATTTACATCTTTTAGTTCAAAAGTCTATAAATCTGCCATTCTTAAAATTTTGAAATTCTTTTTGACTTATTTAAATAAAAAGGCATAGATATTTTTTTTAGTGTTTTCAAAAATTAAAAAAAAAACTAGCAAATTTCAAATTTTTAAGATTAAGTTAGCAGAATTTTAAACACCCATTAGTCAAAATTTTCAAATGAAATGCCACAATTTTTGTTTGACTAAATTATAGAGAATTTAATTCTGCATCTGTCTGTTAACATTCTCTATACTTATGTCAACATTTTTTAAGTTATAGGGACTTTTACTTGGCACTGGGAAATTCATTAGCCATAGCTCTTGGAAACATGAGTAAATTATAAGAAATCAAAGTTTTTCAAAGCTAAATTCAATGAATTTATTTTGTTTTAACGAAAGGAAAGTAAAATTTTAACCAGAACTTATCGTTTATTCAATGGGAAACGTTTCTTTGCCAAACTGTGCAAAACTATCTGACTAGTAAAAAACTTCTGACTATTTCTAAAAAACCAACATAACATGAAAATTATCACAAACAGTTATAGGGAATGCTAATACAGATCGTTGCAGAATTAAATTTTCTGCCACCTATTGAAATAAAAATTGGGACACTCTATTTCCGATTTTCAAAGTGAAAGGTGCAAATTCCAAAATTTTCAAAAAATCCTAAATATTTCGAAAACGAAAATCTTCCTTAAAATAACTCAAGCAATCCAAAAATGCACAAAAATATTCCATTGAAAATAAGATAACTGATAACCGAAAGTGCCAACATAGACGGAACAGCCTGTATAGACTGGTCCTAAGAGCTAACAAAAGTTTATATTTCATTTTGCAATTTTTGCAAATTGCAGTTTCATTATTAATCGGTCGTTAATAAAACTGCTCTTTCCGAGTGCTGCTGTTTGTCTTGTCCGTTGATTAATTGAACCGGCGCTTTAAAAACAATTGTTATAGTTATAGTTCCGGCAGAGTTCAAACGCAGCCGTTAAAGAGCTGAGTCTGTGTAAAAAAGCTCGACAGGAAGTCCATGTTATGTTTGGCGTAGCAAAGAGAACTAACAAATTGTACAAGACAATAACATTTCCTTTATTGTTCGTCCGTTGGAGGAGGCGTCGGCGGCGTCTCGGCGACCCTTGACACGCTCCAACCGGTCCATAACTCTGACCTTACCCTTCCAAGACGTGGGGAGTTAAAGGGCACCCGATCGAGATTTACCTCCGCCTGCATTAAGGCACAATTCCATCGCGAAATTAATGATTTTTTCGGGGGAGAGCCTCGAAAAAATCTTAAATTGATTCAATTAAAACGGCAAAGCTCGAGTGTCGAGCTTAAGAGATTAGTTCATAATTGTAAGTGAATGCGCAATCTTGCACAAAGGATTTTAGTATTTGCATTGCACGCCCTTCCGGTACGTTATTCCTTATGAACAGTGGGGTCATCTGCATTTCTCGACCCTCATGTAATTAGAAGGGCGGCTGCAGAAAGCGCCTATTTATCGCTCATTAGAGCGGCTCGGTCAAGCTTTGATGTGGCAGAACGGCCAGAACTCAAACAATGGACCAAAAATCACAATAAATAATATTTGTTCTAATAGTTCTCCAACCGCGTTGCTAAATAAGGAGGGAAAAGCGTTGTTATTGAGGAAATGTGGTCTCTCCCCCACATGCTTCCG
Source organism: Tribolium castaneum (assembly GCF_031307605.1). Lineage (NCBI taxonomy): Eukaryota > Metazoa > Arthropoda > Insecta > Coleoptera > Tenebrionidae > Tribolium > Tribolium castaneum. The sequence continues at coordinate 4,324,562 of NC_087402.1, read as the reverse complement.
CATTAAAATTTAACGATTGGATAATTTGCCTTTTAAAAACCCATTTTTTCATTCTTTCACTTATGAATTTCAAATTATGACTGGGGATCATGAATTTGAATAAAGCATGAAAGGATTAAAATAATGAAAAACCCGGTAAAGTGTATAATCCCGCTCACGTGTGCCATATTTCCAACAGTGTCTCTTTGTGTTTTAGCAGTTAATTAAGAAGAGCCGGATGTGTAGAATTTATATTTCGTGAGATAATGTCAGTGCGGCGATGAGATGGCAGATACCTGTCTGGCGTTTAGCTGCGAGATAATTCGCTCTCCTTTCGGGAGTTAATCGGAAAAAGGCCGCGCGTTTCCTCCCTTGAAATTAATAGCGCGATATATTATAAGTTGGGCATAACGCAGCGCAACTTATAAATGGCCCGAAGTGTTGGCGAACTTCTGAACTTTTGTGTATTTATAATCTAATAAAGTGGGCGCGTAGATCATGAATTTCGTCCAGAGGGGTGACACATGGAGCGATTACGGGGATTACCGTAAGGTGCGCAACTTTTAGAGATATTGCGACGTGAAACAATGCTTATTCGACGATATTACCTCCAACATTGGGCCATTTAACTCGCGATTTATTCAAACGTATTCCATTTGCTTTAAATAACTTTACCTGCAAGAACGTTTTATGGCTCGATGGCATTCCGCCGTGTCCGAAACGACGTTTACAACAAAACGGTTTTAACCGCTTTTCTTTAAACAATTACGTTCACGGGCTATTAAGTCACACGAGAATTTCAAGCCAAACGGAAACTGCACCAAACTACACCTCCACTATTAATTACTCAAATTGGATGATTTATTTATAAACATATCAAGGGAAGCAACGTTACTACTTCTTGACGTAATTGCACTGTGCTTATGTTTCGGCAAGAAAATGGACTTTAATGAACAACGAGAGATGAAATGGCTCCCTAACTCCTTTTCTAATTAGAACTAACTGGCAGCATGTACGCTTACACGAGAGCGTAAATATCCGATTTTTATTTCTCCTACAAGCACTAAACTGGAGATACTGCCCTCAAAAACAAATAAAAAATTCCAGTCAATGATATTTAACTTTACTCGACCCGGCCAACAATTCGGTCACTTCTTTATACAAGGGGTTCCGTCTAAGCCCATTTGAAAATTTGTATACAACCATAATCTCTTAGGTTCTGCCAATGAAAATATTTTCCGGTTATACCGGAAGTCGCTGTCAACTTCCTTATATTAAATGGAAAGCTATATTTTTAATGCGTTTTTAGTTTTCATTACCTAAATTTATCAGTTTACGAAATATTTTGTTTTTTTTTGTTTTTTTTTTGGATTTGCACATTTCAGTTCAAAAATCGATATCTCTGCGATTTTTAAAAATCTGGAAATATTTTTAAGCTCCTTTGAGAAAGGAAGCTTAAATTCTTCCATTGGTGTTTTTCAGAAAAAAAAACAAATGTTTGGAACGTTAAGTTTTCAGAACTTTAAGGACTCATAACTCAATTTTTTCAAATGAAATGCCACAAGTTTTATTGCATTAAATCGTAGATAATTTAATTCTAACAAATGTAAATCTATATTAGCATTCCCTATACTCATGTTTAATAGTTTTTAAATTATAATAACTTTTAGTCACAGGCCTTATCTCATAGGTTGCCATGGAAACGAGAAAAAAAGACAGAAACAAAAAATAATAAAAAAGTTTTTTTAAACCAATATTCAATGAATTTATTTTGTTTCACAGGACGGACAACATGATTTTGAACAAAGTTTGTCATTTGTTCAATCAGAAATGTTTTTATGGCAGCAAACTATGCGAAAATAGCTGTGGTTAGTAAGAAATTTTCTACAATGTCAAAGAAAAACAACATAACTAGAAAATTATCACAGATAGGTATAGGAAATGCTAAAACAGAAATGCAGAAAACAATCCTCCTCCATCTAAAAAAATAAAAATTGGAACATCCCATTTGAAAAAATTAAGTTTTGGGTAGTTGAAGTTGTCAAAACTTAACCCTAAAATTTTTTGGTTTATTAACTTTTTTTTCGATTTTGAACAAAGTAAAGAACAGATATGGGCTTTCTCTTTTACTGTTCCAAATATGATTTCGAAATCTTTAAAATTAAGAGAGTTACCGATTTTTTAAGTGACAGGTGCAAATCCAAAAATTTTCAAAAAAACCTAAATATCTCAAAAACGGTTAAACTTAGGTATAGGGAAAGCTGATAAAAACTCCCTTAAAATAACCCAACTAATCCAAAAATGTAGTAGAAAACAGCATTCCATTTAAGATAAAAAAATTGATAACGACTTCCGGTATAACCGGAAGTGCCGCCATCTTGAAAATATTTTCGTTGAGCAGAATTTAACGAATTATGACTGAGTACCAACTTTCAAAAAAATATCTTTTTTTAAACTTTCAATACTTCCATGTGGGGTTTAGACGAAACAGCCCCTGTATATTTTTTAATTTCAGTGAACTATTACTCTTTGTATTCGGGTTCCGAAAATACTAAAAATCTTTCAATGAATGTGTCTTTTTTCTCACATAATGTTCAAATTAAATCAATTTTCTTTAATCGGTCGTAACTTAAAAAATGTTCACTTCAAATCGTTTTGTCAAGTTTACCACAAATTGAACATTTTCAGTTTTTTGATGAACTTGGCTTATAGATTTTGAGTTAACTTGATTTTATTTTTAAATGAAGGTTTATTTGAAATCCCCGTACGAGTTTACGTACGAAATGGTCGATCCGGTTGCCCGGATTGCCGCAAAATGGTTTCAGCTCGGCTGAAAAACTATTTGTCGTAAGCGAATTTAAATTTTACGCCTGAAAAGCTCATCTCCACTTGCAATTTGGCCTAACCTTGTAGGCTAGACCCGAGTCTTAAGCGCAAAAAAATTAGCACGAGACCGAGGAACAAATGGTGTATTATTATCAATGTTTTCCCTAATCCGGAATTATAAACCGCGCCGGAACAGCGTTCCGGAGCCGTTAATCACCCTGTCCAGATGCAATCCGAGTCATCCAGCGCAATAAGGACATTACCACCGCAAACACGTGTGCATAAATACACCGAATGTGGTCATAAAGTCTCGCATCCACTAATTCCAATGCTGCTGGCATGCAACAATTGAGTCGTTGGCAGTTGGCTCGAAAAAATCATTTTGACTGATTGCGATTTATTGTCGCGAATTTATCCAGCCTCTCGAGACGTTAACGAGCTAACTGTACCGGACGGACAATTTCGAGGCATATGTATCGTATATCAGCCCTAAGGAGTGGGTCATATCAGACAGAACAATTACTCAGTACTTCAGAGCTGGCTTCCGGCGACTCGATAATAGCATCTGTAGCGAACATCTGAAAAACCTATAAACAGCCATTCAAATTTAATCGAGATAGAACACCGGAGCCAATTCCAGGGCGCGCTCTTTTTTCATTATTTCAGCAACACGGGTTCGATGAAAAAAGTAAATAAAAATAACTAGGAACTTTTGCACGACTGTTTGTTTGAATTAATCAGAGGAAACAGGGACTTTTAATGGTAACATGCTCCGAGTTGCAGAATGGAAAGTTGAAAAATTAATTTATTTGCCGGATCCGGCAACGAACCGAATTTTTCATTTAAGGAAAAACACATCGATAAATCCGGTTTTTGGAATTCTTTTGAAAATAGCAACTCGTCGAATTGTTAACTGTTTCGGTAAATTAATACAATGGAAATATGTATTATTATTCCATTCATGAAGCACAATAAAGCTGATTATTGTTTAATTAAATAAAAATCCTATTTTTTGGAATGAACAATTTCAGCAAGTTATGATTTGTTGCCTCGTCCAATTTAAAATTAACCGGCTGCGGTTTTTATTAAAGCCCCCCTAATGATCGTAAAATCCTTAATTGAGAAACCAATTTGGCTCATTTCGTCGCATTTTCTTTTCTCTCGTAAGAATTATTAAATCAGGCAACATCAAACGCGACTTCTTTCAGTCTCTCCATCCGTTCTCTCTGACGTTTTGTTTTGGATTTGGCGTGTTCTTTGTGGTCGCGGATCCCATGAGACGCTTTTTATCGATTCACCCTAATTATACACTTTCGGGACGATATATTTCCACCTCCGGAAGAGCAAATGAAGGGACGCTATCTGCCCACTAAATCGGCGCGTCTTCACTTAAACGATGAAAGCTTAAAGCCAACAGCTGACTTAAATATGATTTATTGCGTCTTGTGCGTTATTTTAAGGCGACTTTATGGACTCCAGTTGCGACTTGTAAATGTGACGTGGTCACGGAGGCGCTTTCTCCCAAATGCTATTTTTATCCAAATTTTTCTGTTTTGGTTGTTAGGCTAATCTGATCCAATAATGTCAATTTTCCCCTATTTGCTCTTTTGGGCCGTTTTTACCTTTTTATCGTCGGAAGGCCTCGGGGCCACCGTTAAACTATACCGCCTGATAGTAACAGGCCGATAAGACGAGATAAAGGCCTCAAGACGGATGGAGGACGTGACCCAAAGCTAAACTTTGCAAGAACGTCGATAGAAGCACGTGTACAGGTACACAAAGCCTCCCTCGCTGAAAAAATTTCTCCATGCTCGTCATGTTTTGATTTTTATTTCGTCCACGTAGATATCTATATGCGGTGTCAGTCTATCCTTTGTAATCCTGATCCTGCGGTTCCTATGTTTGTTTGTAGGTCTGCTGACGAGATAATCTTACCCTTCGCATATAGCAGCTTTATTTCGCTAGTCGGCTTAGTATTTATTATTTTAATGCACTAGAGTGGAAGAACCGGTAGGAGATATAAACGCGCATATTAAATCTGATGACGGGTGGAAACGAAAAACAATGCAACGAATTTTATTACAAGTCAAAGAAAATATAAATTGGGCGTTAAATAAAATAACAGAGTGCCGCGAATGGGAATAATGCGATTTCTGATGTTCGAGAGGGATTTTCACTTTGTTCTTTCCTCAATTTACCCCAATAAAAATATTTTTTACACTGTTCACAGCACAAAGGGAATTGGCCAGCGGACCAACAGCAATTGTGCAAATATCTCAACCGAATTTTTCTTTTACAAATTCTAACACGCACACACCGCCTTATCCAACTTCTATTTTTAATACATCTCGCTGCTAATGCGTCCATAAAAACTCACTTTTGTATTATTTTAGAAATAAAAAGGTTGCTATTAAATAAAAATTTCTACTTTTTATTTATGCAAAATTCCTTAGTCCTATTTTTCCAATACAAATAATGTGGAGTTAACTCATATAACCCTGAACTTATTATTTTGTCGGATTTCTGTCTAAATTTAGGATTAACAGATGGTTTAGCGATTAAGGATTAAAAATGTTATAGGAAACTGATGAAAAGTATGTTCCACTTTTTATCTTTAAGACAAAGGGCGTTCTTTTAAAAATCCCTAAGATTTTATGTCAAATTCTAACGTAGTAATAATTTTCTGATCTTTGTACAAGTGTGCTTATACGAGAAATTTGAATAAAATTATAACTTAGCTCCAGTTTTGATGCCGAATAAATTCCATTCACGTTAAAATGATGCTAAGTTTATACAGTGTGTTTTTAAATGATTCTCATCTAGTTAACTTTGAAACTGGTTTATATGTAAAAAAATTATTTGTGCCGCTCTGCTCAATTGAATCCTCTGTCAATAAATGTCAAATCTGTCAGTTGATAATTTCTTTTACAAATTTCGTTAAAATGTAACTAAATTGTTACATCGTGCAAGAAAACACTTTTATTACCGAAGCTTATTTCTGAATTAGAGACTTAATAAATGGAAAATGGTAATATTCGATGTCTAAATGCCTGTCATTAGTTCTATGAAGCCGCATTTTCTGATTTTGCATGAGAAATTCACAGACGACTAGATGAGAATCATTTAAAAACACATTCTACATCTTAAAATGTTTAAATTAGTATTGAACAGAGGTTAACACTGACACTTGTAATGAATAATTAGTTGTTTAGACTTATGTAAAAGTAGCAACTTTAAACAGAAAAATTAAACAGATGTTAATCGTACTTTTAAAAGGACCGTGGGTCAAATGGGTTAAAAAGCAAAATTTGTAACGAATATTAAGCAGAAAATAAAATAAATCGCCTGCAGACATTCACCCCCGAAGAATTTATTGTTTTATCAATTCAAGGATGAAAAAAACAATAGTTATTAAACTAATTCGTTCTGAAAATGGCAATTCGAGGCAAGTAATTTTTTGTATTAAAAATTAGAATCGTGTGCGACTTTTGCCACCAGTTCTCGAATTGTTTACAAAAAGCGCATCCTCTCCCTGGAATTTTAAGTAACGCTTAAGAAGTGGCAGCATTTCAGTGCTTGAGAATGTTAAATATTTAAAGTTGCGTTAAAATCCCCGCCACTTGTAAAAACCATCTCAGTAATTGTATTTTATTACGACCCCTAATGGACTTTTCATTACGCTTCTCACATCAACTTTTTTTTGCAAAAAAAAAATTACCTGGCATCCCAGTTGCTGGTCTCACTTGTTGAAGCCGCCATCTCATCGATTATTCTCTCATAATAGCAAGTTGCAAACTCAATTAATTAAGTAATAACGGCCATAACGTTTGAACATAATCCGCGCGCGGTGCCTCAACGCAAACTTTTAAACTATTATTAAACACAACATTAACAAGCGCAAACAAAAGATAAACTCGATTAAGTTGAAACAATTTAATTACATTCATTAACACTTCACCGGCATTGTTTATATTGGAAGTCGTGCTTTACGCAAGTTGCGAGCTTTGGAGGCTGATGGCACCGCGACGACTGTCGGCGCGCAACTACCACCGACGCTTCAACGTCGCGACGCCTCAACCATGCGCAACAATTTTTTCGCTTCTTCGGCACAAGAAAAAAGCGGAAATGAAGCCTCCGATAGCATCATTATCGATAACGAATCGCAGATGAAGACAGTTGCACCTGCTCCAAACGAAGCCAATCGTTATGCAACAACTGAAGGGTTGTTCACACTTTTGTGAGAGCTTTTTCATCGAATTCGTTAGTTTTAATGGACCGGGATTGGCCGCCGCCCTCACCCGAACATGAATAAACTAAAATTTGGTGTTTTTTCGGCCCCAAATCTGCATACATTACGGCCCTGTCCTTTAATAAAGTTTTTATTGCCCTACTAACCACGATTTTGAAATTAATTTAATCGAGTGGTTTTTTGTCTCGGGCCGTTTTCGGCAACGCTCCAAATGCCATGTTTAGTTCAGTTTCGTCTAATGTCTCATAATTACGAGTAATTGCAAGGAACACGTCATAAACCTAATTAGGATTGGGCGTAAATGAATCCTGAGGTGAAACTAAATTTTAATGAAATGCGTGACCTCTCAACCCTAATTATACAGAGTGGCACAACGAAATATGGCGCAAATGTGTCACAAAGTGGGCATTAGTTTTCATTATGGCGCAGCTCCGGGCAAAAATTTACGCAGGAAAAAACTATGATTTTAAAACACATGTTGCGGACTAAACGATCCAAAAAAGTATTTAATTTACGGTTATTATTTCTCGCACCTAATGGGGTATTGTGGGGAAAGTGGCGGCTTAGGGCGATATCGTTGCGTAAGCGATTAGGGTGATTGAATTACAATTAAGACGTCGGGTTAATGAAAAAGCTCGCGTAAATTGTCGTCAGTGAGTGGAGTTTAATCGAATTTTTCACTTAGCGCGTGTTTCGCGATTAGCACAATGGTGTAAAAAGTGTCGTCGGTGTTAAAGGAAAAAGCGCCATAAATAAGCATTCATCTGAAGTAAATGTTAAAAGACATTTGGAAATGAGAAATTCGCAAAGGGGAGAAGTGGCAGATTTGAGTTGTAAGTTTAAGAAGAGAGAAGAGAAGCGGGGTTGGGGTACTCAGCAAATTGGAGCACTAAACGACAGGATGTTAAAGTAACGATCTAAGAAATGGAAGAGATCGCGACTTGATTCCGTGCCGTCCTCATTACTTGATTTAGCTAAGAGAGGCTTCGAGGAAAAAATCGCTGGTGTTCGTTAGGAAAACATCGCGCGGCTTTGCCGGATCTAGATTACAGACAATGGCCGGCACGCGGAGGCTTCATTTTCAAATCTTGGCTCAATTACTACTACACTCTTAATAACGAAGGAATTTCTGAAACAAAGGCGGGCTTCCAAGGATTACAGGCTCGTGGAAGGCTTCTCTGTGAACTGAATTAGTTGCACGAAGCAACCACCGAGAGGGTTGTATTTAAATTAGCGACCAAGAAAGCGACTAAAGTGATAAACTGCTAAATTAATAGATTGTTCACTGCTTCCCGACGTACTTTCTCTTCACAGACAATGCTGTTTACTAACAGGAGAGTTTTAATTGCCGAAATGCAGACGTGGCTGACAACACAGGACCAACTTCCGACTCGTTTACGATACTTACAAATCGCTTTTTCAACCCCAGATGCCAAACGGCGCCGACAATTGACGCGCACTCCACGGAAAGAGGGAAAAAGGAAACGGGAGATTTAAAAATAAAAGTCAAAAAACAATTTACAAAAAAAAAATTAGTTTTATTAATATACAGTGTGTTTCACACTGCCACCAACAATACATATTCTTATACGAACTCAAATACAAATTTTGAAAAATTGGATAGTCTTCTCTAGTTTGTTCACCCCTTCAAAAATTACAACATTTTTAGTTAGTTGGTGATTAAGACAAAAAGATCAGAATCATGTTCTTGATAGAAAACCTGACAATTTTTTGTGAAAAACAGAAATTTATAACTAGTAATGAAAGAAATAGTACAAAAAAGCGCTAAAAATGAAATAATAAGAATATTCAACCATCTTCCGAAAATATCTCACTCATATTGTCTTAACAAATTTAAAAAACGTCTCGAGATTTATTTATTAAGCAAATGTTTTTACTCTTGAATTTTATAATGAAACCATCGATATGCTGTGATAAATCAACCTGTACCATGTGTTTTAAATATTTTTTAAGTGTGTTTTTTAAATAGTTTATGTAGTGTTAGGTTTTTTATACTCAGTTTTATAATTTACATATAGGATTTAATTTTTTAAATGTATTGTTTTCTTTTAATTATTTATTTCCCTGCATTATTTTATATTTTTGACTTCTGTGCCATTGTAGAGTATTTTTTGAATAAAGTTTCATTCTATTCTATTCTATTCTAGTCATTAATCTGGCAACCACTGACATAAATTTCCAAAAATTAAATAATTAAACGTGTATTTTTTGTATCTATTATTGTATGATTTTTGTACATTAGGCGCAAGCCTCGTAAAGTTATCTGAAATACGCTGTATCCAATAAAAGCTTTGAAAATTTGTTTTTGATGTCTAGTTTGACATTTATTGTTTAAAATATCGTCAAGTGAATGTAGAACAATTTTTGTTTTATTTATGGTAAAATTATCCTAATAAAGTCTAGAAACTTAAGCGATCAAATGACGTTTTCGCAAGATTTAGGGCCGGTTTACAGAAGCGTCATTAATTTAATCCGCAATTAAATGCATGATTAACTGATCACATGACCAAATTGAACCAACTTGATTGGTTCAATCGCGTTGTTAATTTTTAACAACCGATTAAAATTTAATGGCGCTTTCTATAAACAGGTCCCTAAAGTCTAAAAATAGACTTAAAATATGTTAACTGATTACTAATGGTTACAATAAGAGAAATTGACACTAGTCAGTTCAAAAAAAAAATCTGTATCAACTTTAATTTTTCAAGGGTCAGTTTATAGGAAGCGTCATTAAGTTAATCTGCAATTAAATGCGTGATTAGCTAATCACGTGACCAAATTGAACAAATTTGATTGGTCTATACGCGTTGTTAACATTTAACAACGAATTAAAATTTAATGGAGCTTTATATAAAGTTTTATGAATGTATTATTCGGTTATGAATTATTCAGCAGTCTGTCACATTTTTGATGTTACAAAAATTGTCAAATATTGATACTTTATAATAAATATTTAAAAAACGTCTCGTCCTATTTTTAATTATTCTACCAAAACACATTGATTTCATCTATTGGTAAAAAAATATTGTAAACTAGTGTAATTTAAGGCAAGAGTTATATTTTTTAACAAAGTAACAGGACTGAGATTAATTGTAACAACGGAGGAATTTTCCGTTGAGGAATCGCTTCGCCCTTAAATCTGAATATCGCAAAAGTGTGTGTGACGTTTATAGTTTTTTGATTTAGCGTGGCTCGTAAATCAATTTGTTGTAAAAGATGAAAGGGTTTGTTGTAAACCGTCCCGCGCTTCAAAATTGTATATTCCGTTGCAACATTTATCAAAATAAATACTGTAAAAACGCAACTTTTATTTACTCTCGTGCAAAAAGCGCTCGTGCTCCGCATTTAGCCGTGTGATGTAACGAATCCCGCATATGGCAAATTTCAAAGTTTGAAAATGTGAGTGACGTCTCCGTAAGCTAAAAATAGAATTAAAAGCCCAGTGGAAACGAAAAACACGATCCTTTTGTCGTTTTATCTCAACCCGTAGCATCATTGTTTCGAAACGCCGGCACGAGTTGAACGGATTACTGTCACAACAAACCGAATCTGTGTTTTTTCCAGTGAACGTTGCTCGCTTACATATCGGCAAAAAGCCGCCGAGGAAAAATCCGATTTAAATGAGCCACAGAGCTGGAAACATCATTATTTTTTCTTATTTAGAGAAACAGCCATAACCCAATCAGCGTTCGTTAGCAGATACGGTACGTTTAGAGGCGACACGCACCGGCTGCACTCACAGAACGTTGCGCGAGCGGCGCCGTTGCGTTTCGCGGATTAAATCCGGCAAATGCCCCGTGACCGCACCGGAATGCATCTTGGCGCATTCCGGGCCCGGATTCGTATGAATATCAAACTTTCCGACGTGTTATTACTCAACTATGCTCGAACAATGTGCAAGACTTGCTCGATTCGGACGCTTTCGATACGGTATTCGATTTTTGCGAGCGTGCACTAAATGGATGGATGGCTCGCACGGTATTTAGGCGAGCATATGGCGAGGGTGTCGGAAATAACTACCATATTAGACACACATTCTGTCGGACGATTAAAGCCGGATTCCCCGAGGGCTTCACTGTTACAGTTTCATAAAAAGGTAAATAACGACGCTCGATGCGAAAGAAACGAATTCAATTAAATTTTTTAAACGCTTTGCCGAATAACCGGAAAAGTTTTAGCCCGGAAACAAAGATAAAGGATCACTCTACAAAATGGGACATAATAGAAACAAAATAATGTCAACGGCCTTATGGTACTTAACGTGACGTTTACGGGGGCTTATATTCCGAGTTTGAGGCGTTTATGGCCGACTTGATGGCCGAATTAATATCACACTTATGACAATATTTAATAAATCAACAAACAGAAATAGGTTTAGTGCCATTTACCACTTTTCGCATTAATGGCCGCTAGACAAATATTTATAAGCGCACTAAACGAAACCATACGTCAACAGGAAAACTCAAGAAATTGTGAGCACTCACATATTATGAGCATAAAAGTATAAACTGGGTAAGTAGAAAGAAAAAAAAGTAGTAAATAAAAACATTACACAGCACAAACAAACCTAAAACAGTAAGTGTAATAATAGTGTAAAACAGATAAACATAAAGAACGAAACAAAATTAATAACAGGAAGACTACGAATACTAATGGCTTTTAAAGAAAGTAAGAGTATATACAGGCTGTTTCACTCAAGTCCTGCGTCTAATGTTCGCACACTAGATACAAAAAATGTACATTTAATTTTTGGAAACCCATCAGTAATTGTCAAAGTAAGCAGTGTATTTTTAATAATCATAAAGCTTTTTCGGAAACAATTATCATGTGTTTTATCAAAAAATCGAATGAATATCTACCTTAATCACTAACTAACTGAAAACATTGAAATTTTTTTGAAGGTGTGAACCAACTAGAGACGACTATCCAATTTTTCAAAATTTGTAATCGAGTTCGTATCGGAATATGTACTGCTGATTGCATTTTACAAGCGTAGGCCTCGTAAAATTATGTGAAACAGCCTGTACACATGAAGAAAAATGCAAAAAAAACAAACACAAGTACATAAAAGCAAAAAATACCGCTGGGTTCAATCTAATAGACGACCCAAAGTACAGCAATGGCACAAACTAGAGATAAAAAACAAATAAAAATATTAAAAATAAAACCAACTTAATAGGGTAACCCTTTTGGTGTTATAGTATCTATACCTTCCCTTTTTCTATTTGTATTTTTAACTTTCATTTTTTGTCAATATTTTTTTGTCCATTTCGTCCCAATTTTTCTAGTTCGTTATTTATCTATTTCTATTTTTTTGTTTATTTTAAAAACGTTACTTATGGTAATACTTTAGGCTATCAGGTCCTTTTACTACACAACAAATTTTGCAATAAAAAACATCGGATGTTTCGGCATAAAATTATTGTACCTGATGATGACATTTGTAGCTCGAAACGTCCCATGTTTTTTATTGTAAAATTCGTTGTGTAATAAAAGGACCTGATAGCCAAAAGTATTATTATTTATTTGTTTAGTCTAGTAATTTGTTCATTCTTTATTTTTTATTAATCTTTTTCGTACTTGAAAAAGTCCAGACGGTGTGTAAGAAACGGGAGTCGAGTCCTTTGCTATGCAAATTCGTCGTTTAAAATGGAGTTCCCCGCTCTCGTACCTGTTCGGATTTCCGTAAAAATTCTCCCTTCTCCAATTCGGCTCGAATATTTAACTAATGCTACTGTTTACGGTGAAATATGCAGCATTGTAAAAGACAAATGAGGCTGTTTTTCAACCGGTCGCGTTGAAATGTTATTTAGCGCATTGTGATGGTTTTCAACAAGCATTTGGAATCTTGCTTTGTACACAAATGTCAGAGGTTTAAAACGGAACAAAGAACGTATTAAAGCGCGCGCGTGTGTTTGCAATTATTTGAGTAGTGTTTTTTATTTTCATTCGTTTTCGAACGGCAGGAGATTTGGCTTCGTTAAAACACATCTCATGAATTTGCATGCGAAAGCTTTTGTGTACCGATCAAATTAACGCAACTGCATTTATTATCGAACAAAAAATAAATGGTGGAGGCGCCGGGACCGACACACGAATTTTGGTGGATGCGCCAGGAAAGTATCATCAATCTTTTTTCGATTTGTGGCGTCATGAAGCGGCGGAATTTAGATGATTCGAAGTGGGGGGTCTTTAATGATGGCCAAATAAACAGCCGGATGTCACCTGCCCGTTAACCGGCTTTTCGCATTTGTTTTACTGTCATACCGCCACTCTCAATTACTGGCATAGGACAACAGTAAAATCGCCAGACATAACAACATTCTGAAATCTATTTTCGACGCGGATTTGAATTTATAATGGCGCTAAATCGCCGAATCGGACAGGGACGGAATCGAATAATTTGATTATTTAATCTAGCTCTAGTGCCAAACCAAATTCGCTTCAAATGCAACTTTTTCACTGCACTCATTATAAAATAAAAATAACACAACAGACTGATACACCGACAGCAGCTAAAACACAAACCGTTTTCTACCTTCAATTATTATTGCAATCACTAACAAAAAAATAATAATTATCATTTTCTGAAATGGATTAAAACGTTGAAATAATTAATATTAGTTTGACCTGAGGTAAGTTTTGCGAGGACGGAATTTTTGCCGACATCCGAGAGGTCCTCGAGTCCTGTCCACTTTCCCGGACAAATTTGCATCGCAAAGAAAAGTTACTCTTGTTTCTTATTGACCGTCTGGCCAGTTCTTGCCGTCCCGGGATTTATGAAATAGGAGCGTGTCGCTCCGGTGAAATATTAGCAGCAAGTGCAAAACGTAAAAATTCAGGGAGCAAATCCGGTATTTGGGGTTATTCTTAATAACACTTTAAAGTAAAATAATTGAAGAAAGGGCACGATTCCGCTCGCGCTTTTAATGAAACACCAAAGGAATTTCAGTTTAAATTAAAATGCAGATTTCGGCGAGGAATTCGACTAAATGAACCACCGTCGACCGTCTCGCGGATAAAATCATTGGCAGGGCGGCCAAACATTTTAATTACGTCTCTATGAAACCTCACTAAAATCTCCTAATAAAAACAAACACCGGCGCCCATTCACGACGACAAAAATGCGCCACAGCGCGAGCGAAATATTTTTTCCAACGACTTATTAACGACGTGAAAAGACTGTTTCATATTTAATAAGCAGCAACTCGAAGTTTTAATTTTACGAGACGACACGGAAAAAGTGAGTGGGTAAATATCAACAAAAATAAACTGGCTGATAATACGCGCTCTAATTATTTCCTGACCTCACTCGGCGGGCTTTTCAGCCCCACAATTGATTTTTCAAACTTTGCAAAAAGGAACTAAACCCACGTTCTACTAAAATTAAAATATCAAAATTTAATCCCGACTGCAGCAAAACTATTTATCGATATCAATACATAAAACTGTAGCCGATGCTATTATGAATGATTAAAATAACAATTAAACGCATTCCAAACATGCAATTTAATAATTCGAAAAATTCGTTAATAATAAAACATTTTGCAGGCAATTGCCGTATTCATATCCGCCCTTAACGTCCTAATAACCTCTTGATGTCCTCCTCGCGCAATAATTGTCCCGTCTGGTGCACCAAATCAGCTCTTTTAATAGTGTGTATACGGCTAAGCATGATTTAAACCTCCCGACTCTTCCTTATATGATAGAGGATACGACACGGAGCGCCTTTATTACACGTTATTACAGTAGTATTTCCAGCTTATGTGTCGGAGCCAAGAAAGGCCCCACTAAAAGAGATAATAGCGTATAGAAGTTGTCGGTCTGGTGTGCACGTGAATTATCGGTATTAAACGCCACCTAGTGACGCCTTCAAAGATACAAAAAACACGCCTTTTGCGAAAAAAGCCGATTAATATAAACATGACAGGAACGGTGACAGGTCCTTGGGGAATTCCGCTGCAGCTGGGATAACTCGATTTGAACAGCTCCTGATGGCTCATTGGACAACCTCTACAGCGAGAACTAATCAGGTTGTGGACGCTGTGGACCGCTGCGTTATTTATTTAGCAAGAGAAGGGTTCCAGCACCGGGGTCGGCCGCACGATCCAAAAATCCGCTTTTTGGCCAAATTTTGTTCTATTTTGGAGCACGTCGAAGGAGTGCCACAATTAAGTCTTATAAACGAGTGCAATATACTATTTTTTCTACTTTCTATTTTTTGGCCAAATTTTGCTATTTTGGAGCACGTCGAAGGAGTGCCACACTTAAGTCTTCTAAACGAGTGTAATATACTATTTTTTCTACTTTCTATTTTTGTTTAGTTTAACTTATTAAAAACTGTTAGACAAGCAAAATGCTGGACTTGAAGCTGGAAACACCGAAATAGAGGTGTTCAAAAAACGGCAAGAATTTAAATTTGTATCACCGGTGAAAATTTGGCTTTTTGCTTTTGTTTTAATCGATCGTCGGCTGTTGAAATATTCATCGCGAATTTGAGCCGCGGCAATGTACCTGTCGAAGGTGCCTTCGCAAATGTAAATGACATGAAATATTTAGTATCAACTAGCTGAAGTTGTAATTCATGCAGGAGGGCCGTCCCTGTGACAAGGAATCCCCATTATTCCGTACTTCATTATGAATGCCTGAATGCGTGATGTGAGCCCAGTTTTGAGGCGTTAAAAAAATTCACATCGTTTTGGTATTCAGCCTGCGGGAGTTTATTTTTGTCATCTGCGCCTTCGAAAATAAGTCAGTAGATAGGGCGACAGGCAGGCTCGTTTGTATTCAGGAGTACACATTTAATCTGATACATGTCACGCACCGGTGCTTTAATCTTAATAATAATAAACTTGACATCCTGCATCTCGACTAGATCGAAATAATGCGCAAGAGCGCTCGCGGAACGGAATTGTTGCAACGAATCGTCATTAAAATTTAGCAGCAGGAAAGGGTCACGACGCCAAAGGTGGATGGATATCAAACGTCAAATTAACGAAACGCCGGATCGTTTATAAATTATTACTTTTAAGCCGCTCCAAACGCTTACATTGTTACAGTTCCACCAGGAATTTAAGCTTTGGAAAACTTGGATTTTACGACGCGTCTTAAACTCTTCGAGAACTAATAAAGATATTGTGGTACTAAAAACTTATAAATATTCGAGGATTGCCAGACCAATTCCGAGACTTTGTCGAGACAAAATTGCATTTTTAGGAAACTCAGATTTATTTTGAAAGCAATTAAAGGCACGTTAGTTGCTGGTTTTAACAATAAACAAACTGCGTTTATTTGCTCCGTGGTAGTAAGTGGTTATTTTACTTACTAAAAGCAGGACGGGAAAATAATCAGGATTATGTATAAAAAAGCTTCATTGGAAAAAATGAGAAAACCGTTTTACGAACATTTACTCAATGAAGTGAGACCTCCCTTAATGGACACCTCCGAATAACGGACACCTCTCCACAACGGACAGTTTAAGATTCCCCATCGGTGTCCGTTGTTGAGAGGTTTTACTGTATCTATCTGTGGCAGCTTGCGTAATTATTGGCCCTTTTACATAAATTTTCACATTTTTTTATAAGTTTCGATATTTTTACGGTTTATTTTATTATACATTTTTGTGTAAAGACCAACAAATTCCTGCCTTTGATCCACTGTAATTTTAACTGATGGTTTTCGCACACTTTATTTAATTAAATTATCACGTAAACATCATATTTTGAGCGTTATCTATTTTTTTTTTGAAAAAGCCGCCTTTTGTCCGGTTAATCGGCAAATCCTTGCACGCCAACTGTGACTCCGTTATTGCCCGTCATGCGAATAATTTCTGGGATCAGATTTATTTCACACATTGGAACCGCTGACAGAAAACATATTATTACAATGAAATTGCGTTAGCGCACCCTTTAGTTCCGCCCTTTTAATTTTAATCCAATTAAAAATCTCGCCCACGAAAAACAGCATCGGTGTATTGTTTGGGCGAAAAAATCGCCGAATAACCCCTTAGATCATCGGGTGCGAGTCTGACGATGAATAAGAACTTTAGAAATGTCAAGTCAAGCAGTCGCTCGCACATTTTAAATGTCGCAACGTTAGATTAAAACGAACGGAGAGAAAAAACACAAAAAGCACCCGAGTTGTGTAAAATAAAGTTCATGTCTAATATCAGTGCCGTGACAGCAATCATGTTTATTCGCGACAATCTAGATCTGTTCTTTTTTTAAATTGCGCTGTTAAAAAATCATTAAAAACGTATAATTAAAAAATGGCTTTTGTTGACTGTGTTGATTCCGGAAGTGCATTTTTGTCGACTGTCCGATTAAGTTACAGACATAATCCGTTTATTTTCCTATTTGCTTCTTCCGTTTCTCGGTTAATTCGATCACTGTGACCATGTGGAAATTACCAGCGAAAAATCCGACATCCAGAATTGAATACGGAGTAAGAATTTCATTACTTTAAAGCGGCAAGAAAGGAAGGGTTTACGAGCCATCTAAGATTCCACCCACCCTCTCTGATTACAAAATCATTGCAGGAAGTACTCCGTAATTACAGTTGTTAGAACTTGATTTTGAGACGACAGAAAGGACGAGACGAGATTTATTCCCCGGGCCTTTATAAACTACACTCGTCAGAAAAAATTGCAACAGAATAAATATTTTGTTCAGCTTTAAATAGTTGGGCCAGATTTTGCGATAGCCGGGGTCGGCTGTGCGTGGCCCAGCCCGACCTTTTATAATCTATGGCCACCTAAACGAAATAAATTTAAGCAAACAATTGGGTTATTGTGTGCCGGTCATTACATCATTACAGGTCATGTAAACCGGCCATAAAGCCCTCAACTTTACAATTTCTCCCTTTGGTAAAACACGCGATTTGCAGCAAATTAGCATGAATGGAGTGTTGGACACAGAAGATCACTCTCATCGATTCAATTTTTCGTGTCGTAGTCGCGCTCTACCGGTGGTCTCTCCAACTTCCTTCGTTCCGATATCTGTCACTAGGGTGCCTTTAATGGTTCGTCTCGCCCGCAGCGATTTATTCAAATGGCTTTTATTTAACGCAATCACATGCTAGATCGTAATAAAGGACCAGACTTACACACTGTCAAATACCACATGGGAAGCCGGATGATTGAGTAGCTGCAACTTTGAAAAATTCAACTCTTATCGCACCCGTGATAGACGAAATTAATTAACTCGAGGGCTTGCATAATATCGCCATTAATTTAATTATTTTCTTCCATTTTTTACGTGCGCCCTTGGACACGAGGGTCCGAAAATCGGGCAAAACAACCTCGCCACAACTCTTTCCAATAAATAAACTTTTAATGAGAAAAATCGTTACAGAGAGGTTGTTTCTTGGTTTTATTTCATTTCGTTTGTTTAATGAATATGCAAACTATCTCCTACTGCAGGATTAAAAGAAAATTAAATGTACCGTAGCAGGAATATTCCTGCGAAATTTTTCAATTACATTAAACACGTCCATAAAGCGAGAACAAGAATTTAATGTCGTTGTTTGAGTATCTCCATTAGGCGGTTTGTACTAAACTAATATCGATTCGCGACATTTGCATCTAATTTTCTCGACTTACAGGATATTAACCGTAATTAGTGAAACGAAAAAACGAAACAAGTTGCTAAGACATCAAAAATTTGTATCCTCGCTCCTAATTGGTACTAGCACCGGCTCGCAGCCTCTTTTCATTTAAAACAATCTTTATCTCGTATGGTATTCCATTTAAAACTCGTCGAATCGATCGAAACTTAATTGAATAGCGGTGTTCTCCGATTACGTTGTAATCTGAGTTTTGTATGTTAAAATCGGCTCTTTTTGGTTGATTTTCCCGCCTTCGTGTGTAGACCCAATAAATCGTCGAACCGGCAAGAGGTAAATTTTTAATACCTCATCAACAAACAATAAAACAAGCAATCGTTTTTACGACGGTGTCGTAAACCGCGGCCACGCGAGCGGTCAAGTCAAGTCACTCGCTTTTGCGCCATCTATCACGGAGCGTCCCGGTCATGTGACCGAGCACGTGCGTCTTATCGGCTTGTGATAACACGCCGAATTGTACTCGGGCTAATTTTAATGCCTTTACGCACACAACCGATGGGGGTAATTGATGGGGGGCCTGGGGGCGGTCAGGTGACATCCACCCTGAGGGACACGCACGAATGGCGACAGGCGACATGCATAAAGATGCCGTTTATTAGGCACACACGCACCACCCAAACCACCAAATTCAAACAGAATCGCTTTTATTGAACAAGCAACTGAAACATTTTGTAAATTTAATTTTACTCATTAGTTTATTTTTTCACAAAAATCCAGCTCGTGTAAAATGCCATGGCTTACCTGAAACCCTGTCGTAAATTCGGCATTCCGCCGATGCGTTCGTGTTTGACGAAAAGTCGTAACAATAAAGGGTGTTTGAGATACCCATCACTGCGTTAATTTTTTATTTGGGCTTCAAGCCCGCCCATAATTACACGCTCGTAAATAGTCCCCGAAAGAGTTTATTTCTTTTTTTAGCGTTTCTTCGTCGCATTACCATTTTCCTTAACTCGGAATGTGTCCATCGAGGGTAGTTTGAATTCCAGGGCAGATATGATATCGGTAACACCGTCGACTCTAGGTCGGACCACACACGAAGTAGGCCTTGACACGCGACCACAGCCCTTCTCGTAATTTGTCAAATTGTTTTACGCACTTATTTATGCGGAAAATGGGTGTCTACTTTGAATAATGGTGATTTTATGCGCTTTTTTCTAATAATGAAAGATATAAACGGCTTGCTTCGACTGTTTGTCCCTTTTTTTATTAGGTCGGGGGTGGAAGTGGACGGCACGCAGCCGGGCCGCAGCCCGAGGGGGCCCAGGTATTGACCTTATTAAATTTGCATAAAGGGACGCAGTCTCGGCAGGTGATAAGGGACCGGAGCAAAATTATTGCCAGAAAACTTGAAATAAAATTTGCACAGACTACGGATATCTAAGTGTTAGGAAACGAACAACATATCGAAGTTGTTCCATTACCGTCCAAGTTTTCAAAGCAATGAATTTAATTAAAAATGGTTATATTTGTATAATAGAGCCCTAAATTTTTAATAGTAAGACAAACATAATGCAAAAATTTTATGGTAAACTATTAAAAAAAAAAAAAACTTTTACCAATTGCCCCATATTTTTCAAAACGCTGCGAATACGGTTAAAAATGCAAGAAAAATGTTAGGAAGAAAGTTGTAGAGAATTAAATTTCCTACAAAAAAGTCCGCGAGATCATATCCTTATCTTCAACCATTTAGGCCCTTAAGTTGTTCAAAGACGCTCAAGCGACAAATTTGCTTCATTTTACCGGTGGACAAGTATTGTAAAGTTAATTTAAGTCTAAACCGTTAACGATAGAAATATGGTGTCGCAGACGTTTTTGTAGAAAATTTAATTTTCTACAACTTTGTTCTTTACCTTTTTTTTGTATCTTCAACCGTGTTCGCAGCGTTCGTAAAAATATCACGTGGAACGCAAATTGATAATTCTAAGCAAGAATTCTTTGCGCACCGTCGGATATTTATCAAAACGCTGGGAATACGGTTAAAGATACAAAAAAGTTTAAAGAACTAAGTTGTGAGAATCAAATTTCATATAAAAAAGTCGATTTAGCTATAAATTATTCACAGCGTCTTAAAAAATACCAAACGAAGCGCAAATCTTAAATATTTTTTTCATGTTTTTTAGGAAAAATTCAGCGTCAGTTTTCTACATTTTAAATAATTAGCCAATTGGTTGGATTTAAATTAATTTAAAGTGCTTTGGTGCCGGAACGGTATTTTTACACATTTTTCCTCTGCCGTACTATTTTTTGGGTTCCGAAAATGTGTATCGTCTCGCCTCCTAATCTATAGTGCTCCGTAGCCCAGCCGAAAGTTGCGCTTTTGTAGCTCTGCCCCGGTTTGTTTCGATGGGATCGCTGCTTACCCAATTTAATAATGAAAATTCCTCGTAATGACTTAATTAATTCTTAAATTCTTCCCTTCGGCTTAGTTTTCGAAATCTCTTTTCGTGGCAAGTGTCTTGGCCGGATAAAGAGATTTCAGTAATCGATTCGCGTCAAGTTTTTCATACTTAGAGGAATTCCCCTTTGAGAAATCAAAACTTAATCTCCCGAAAACCATAAAACTAGAATTAAAGATTAAACATCCAACTATATATAAGCCATCAATTTTATTACGTCACGAGTTAATCGGATAACATTAAGCGCGAAAGTGTCGCTTTTCCTCCCTCCATCTTTTAAATAAATAATTCGACGAATCTGGCCCGCTTTTCAATGCTAGGGTTTAAATAAACAATGTCTTTGTGGTGCGGTTAGTTGGGCAAGTATAAAAGCCAATTTAAATGTATAGAATTACCGGGATCACTCCCTTGATTGCGTTATTCTGTTCTCGGCCCTTACATTGCACTTAACGAAGCGGTAAAATATGCCTCTCGAGGGACCCCAATTAATACCGATCCGAAGATGGGACACGCATGATAAATTTATTTCCATTTAACAATAATTATCTCGGGGGGCGCCGGATCAACCGATCGCCACTCTATGTTCCTAGCTCTAGTTTACTCCCCAAATTTAGTTGCACCTTTAAAATTGTTGTTTTTTAATTGCTTCCTTCTTTTCTATTTTCTCTTGATTTCAGCGTTTCCATTTATTTTAATTCTTTCTTTTTCTCGTTTTTATTCTCAATTTTTTTTTACTTCGTCGTTTATTTTTTTGTGTTTTAATTAGCATTACGGAAGTACAAACACAGAAAATTTGTTAATTTCGTTTATTTTTAACACAACAGACGTCACTTACAATTTTTCGAAGGCTCAAACAATTTTTCTGTTTTATTGTATGTTTAGTTTTCATAATCCGTGTCCCGTAATATTTTCGAGGGTGTTTTTAGACACATGTGTCGGTCTCTGGTTTAATAAGTCGGGGCGTGAGTCAATACAGTGGCGCACCGGTGCCCCCACGTCAAAATCAATTAGACGCCAGTGTAAATTTAGGGTGCTTTCGACAATCGGCTATGTTTAATGATCGGGATTATGACGTCCTGTTAATAAGTAGGGATTTGAGATCGGACTATTCAGACGTTCGATTAATTCCTGAAATGAAACAGGAACGCCACTTCAACTTTAATTCCATCTTCCACTTAATTTCTTCGGTGGCTTTTCCCTGCTCTTATTATTATTTACAGAGTTTTTAATTTTTAGTCACCTTATTAAAATCGCATCACTTGTGGGGGGGTTTGTTATTGCTCGGGGGCCGCTGCATTTTTAAATGTCTCAGCAACAAATGAGGTATTGATTCGGTTTTTTGACACGTTTCCAGCGTCAATGATTGATAAACCTATAATTTAACGGCGGAATAGGAACTAAAAATAAGTCAATTATTCATTGAATTTATTCGAGATGTCAGCTGGAGGAAGATACTGTTGTCGGACGATATATCGAATATTTAAATATAGTCAGCGGTTGTGAAAGACGTATTCATGAATCGTTTCAATTGTTGATTGAATTAAATTGATTCGACGCGAGATGAGTATTTACAGATTGATTAAATATACAGCGGGACCAAACTTAAACTCGAATCTTGTGACCACTTTCGTACAGTTGTATTTGCACAAAACAAAAAAATGACAAAAGTTTGTTTGGGAATTTCGTTGTTTGTGTGAATACTAATGGCAGTGATTACGATTCGAGTTTTTCCCGCACGAAGCACCATCGGAATTAAATGATAAAGCACGTGGGAACACATCAGAGAATTCAGTTACGGTTTCGTAAACCACTAATGATAGATAATAAGGACTTGAGATATTTTATTTATGAGTGTTACGTGGTGTACGCCACCGTCCATTAAACTTGGTCTTTTGAAAGCAGCCAAACGCAATTAAAATCGGTCCGAAACCGTCCATAAATCAGAATTTATTTATCACGACTTTCGCCATTATCGAAAAATGTCAAGAAAATACCTGATGCACGAACTGTGTATAAAATCGCAATAAACCCGCATCGCCAACGAATATTTTATGATAATAAAACGGCCGGATGGCGTCGTTTGCAAAATCTTGCAGCGGCCGAAATTTTTCCAACAAGCTTCGTCAATATGTGATGGCTTTAATGGGAAACGTGTCACCATTAAAAAGGGATAACGATTCGAGAGGCACGACTCGAGGAACGACCTACGACCTCAGGAACACGATGTCCGAACTGATCTACAATTCCGTTACTTTCGCGGAAAAATACGAAAATTTCGCCTAATTGGCGCTCGTAAACAGTAGCCATCATTAAATTCGAGACGACTTTTACGAGCAAATCGACTCTTTCTATCGGCCAATAATAACCTTTTATTTTGGTATTTACTTTCGTCACGTTTCGTATTGAAGAGCCATCCCAAAAAAGATACACCCGAAAAGGCCAATCCATTAGACTCCGCCGTGATACGGGGTGTTAGCGGGATTTGGCGGAGCCGATAATTGCATATTTGAACGAATAACGGCTCAGAGCCAGTTTTTAAATTATTTACAAAGTAATTAGCGGCGCAGCCCACGCATAATAATTTTATTACCATTTCTTGGAAAATAAACGACATTCGACATGTTAATCGGGATTTTTCTGGTACGAATTATGCGTAATTAACATTAAATATGAGCGGATAAGGGGCCAATAAAAGACAAAGTGAGTGTAGGCTTTTAGCGTCGGATCACAATCTTGATCATAATTTTTATTTCCAACAAATTGCTTGAATTACTGAATTCCTGAACAGTCTGTATGAAACCACCAAGGAGGTGGATTTGTTTATAAAAACGTGTCTAATGATTATTATTGATTTATGGCCGATCTGTGACAGTAGAATTAATTAACTGTTTGTTTTACGCTGTCAGTTCGAATCAAGTTGGGCGACCTTTTGACTCGATTTAAAAGAACAAATTGAAACCGATAAAGCATCGCTTTATTATTGAACGAGGTCGCATTTCTTTCAATAAATTAACTCGGATCTTTTGGTCGTTTTGCCACAACCCCGGCTGGTCAAAGATTCGGAAGTCGTTTAAAATTTTTCGAGTGGGTCGTCCGGCAACAGGTGTGTGGGTGTGAGCATATCGATTACCGTTCGTCTTGACCACCTTCGAGCCTTCCTACCGTTTAATAACAATGTCCGAGGATTTTCTTGTCGGTTTTAATTAAAGTCGTTTCCGAAAAACCCCGATTTGCATTCTCACGCGGCAACATCTCAATTTTCCAAACCGGCTTAGAGGCGATTACTCACTTTGTCATATCGCTTACGATTAATTGGCTTAAACCGAGTTTAATTTTTTGAAAAGTTTCGGATAATGCGACTTGACAAGTTGTTTGTACGTGCGTGGGATTCACCCAAACACACGCCCGACGATAATTCAATTTCGCTAATGAACCGACGCACGAAAAAGTTGGATTAAAAATTCGCGCTCGGAAAATCGCTCGTGAACGATCGTGTGTGCGAGAGATTGCCAGAGGGATTTACCGACAAACCCAAACTCATTTTTTCGTGTAATCAGGAGCTAAACAGGTTTCTAAAAAAAGAACTGAAAAGCTCCTTGTGGGATTTTTGAAGGATCTGCGACGAAAATGTAAATAAGGAGAAAATTTCCACAAGGAACTGCTTTAATTCAATCTTTGCCAAAAATATTTTGTGCCCTTTGTCGGCACATTTTCCAATTTTCACATAAATTTTATTGTTTATTAGTGTGCGCTTCTGCGTAAAACTTACGCCACGTTTCCGCGAATTACGCGAACGATGGCACGGAACATAAAATCGCAACGGACGTGTCTTGCAATCTGCAGTTTGTTATCACAATTAAATTCTCCGGATGAATGTTTGGAATAGAAAAAAGGTGACGAAGGTTCAAAGACGTCCGATGACCGCGTGATTTTGATCGAAAAACGTGTTTTGTTGCATAAACGATTAATTAAATCGAAAACGAATATGTTATGTGGCTTATTAGGCGGAATTTAAAATCAATCCAATTACAAACAATAAGGTTAATAGTGGGATCACTAATTCGGCCGTAATGACATCCCAAGCTAATTAAAATATTTCGACGGATGCGGGAAATGATCCAAGGAGACCGTTACATGCAGATCGGCGATAATTTGCTCATAAATCCAGCTCCAAATTACAAAATAAGGAGACAATAACAAATGAGAACAATAAACAAACAAACAATAAAAAAACAAGAATTTGCTTTAAATATACAAAAATGTCTAAAGACAAAACATGGCTTTTTTAAATAATTTAGGCAAACAAAAAATAGGAAAACCAATTTTTGTATTTTTTCGTAATGTGCGGCTCTTGATGTAGCCAGGTCACGACTGCCGCTGATTTGCTGCTAATTTATGATGATATATTTCGATTAAAGCCGTAACCGTGCAGAAGAAAATTTTTTGAGTATTTATTCAAGTTCGCGTTGGAATTTGACGATTGGAGATAAAGGCCCAAATTTCCACCGCCAGGGTAATAACCTTGCTGAGAAATCGCTGAAATTGTTTCCAGGTTTGTATAAAATTCGAAATATTTGGTGATAACCCGAAAGCCCAGGAACAGAAGGAGCTTGTCTCCGGTGTTGATAGACAACTCTTTCAGTATTTGTAAACAAAACAGGGCCTGGTAATGTTGGACTGATAATGAAAATTTAATTATTTGCCATCGAGTCCAAACAATGGTAATGAGTGTGCCCGCAGCCATTGCGCTATCGGAAAATGATACCAATAAATAAATGTGGTGTTCCCGCCTACCTTGCGAAAAACGCCGCCGCCGCCGAGGCCTGAGCCGCCGTCCCCGGCATGCCGTTCACTGCAAAAGTGTATTTAGTTTCGGAGTAGACACCGTACACTGCACTGTCATTGCCGCCGCCGCCACTGCCACCCCCGACGTAGCACGCGGTCGCGCTCTGGTACCCCACGACCCCTTTCACTTTTTGTCTTTGCGATTTGGTCTTTGATCGGAGGCCGCGATTGTTGCTGAGCAGTCGGTCGGTGTTGGCTTCCATTTGCGGCTTCGTGGATGGCTTCCTCCGTCTGATGATTGCGTCTGCTGCCGCCGCTGTTGGGGCAGGCACTGATCGGGATTTCGCGCGCCCATTCACCGCACTCTCCCACTCTCTTTGGGATCTTCCGCAGCTTTGGTTCTGGTGAGACATGAGGTGGCTGTAGTGGCCATTCATGTTGTGCTCCGGGGGCGGCACGTACTCCGTCGACTTTATCACCTCCAAGTCGATCTGAAAACGAAAAATTTTGGAAAAGCAAACACATGGGGGCCTACCAAGCACAAAAACTAAGAAAGAAACGCGTTTTCACACTAAACTCTAAAATACACCAAAAATAGAAGATTAAAAAAAATCACGAAATAGATATGGTTTCAGGCCTAAAACTCTAAATACAGGTCGGCAACATTAAAGTTCATAGTTTCTATTCATTATTTCATAAAAATTTAACGATTTCGGCTGACTGTGTGCTGAAAGTTCCTCATGAAAGAAGATTATGGTGATTCCGGAGGGCTCACAAAAAAGCGTGTTATTCCTGCAAAAATTTTTACCGGAAAAGCTTGATGGCCCTAAGTAACAGAGCTTGGTATATTCGAATTTTTCAGATCATTTTTCGTCGATTTCTGGGCGTTTTGTAATGTTGGGCACAGACGAATTTTTCAATTTCATAGTTATTTTATTTTTTAGATTTTTTGTTTTTCAAGCTTCCAGATTTCCCATCTCATAATTTTTTCACACAGTTTTTGAGTTTCTAAGTATTTCAACTTTTTAGTTTCTTAATTTCCCCATATTTCATATTTATTTTTCACTTTTTCGTGGTTTTATCTTATTATTGTTCTTATTTTGCAGTTCTATAATTAAGACTAAGATCATCTCTGTTTTTTGTGATTTCTACAATGTACCTCGATTGTAAATAAAATTGGAACACTAGTTCAACCATTATCTTTCGTTGTTCGTTTAGAAAAAATAAAAAAGCGTCCAGCATTTATTTTTGGTGATCCGTAATATTTATTTTTTTATTTTTATTAGCTATTAAACAAAATTGTTGTTATTAGAGACCTGATTTTAGAAAACTCCTGACACGCAATTTTTAAAGACTTTCTTAAAACTCGAAATAAATTTCTTTTGTTAAAATGGAAATATTTGCGCCCTTTTTATTTCTCCTAAATTTCTAAATTGATTTGTTGAATCCTAAATGAGTTCTAAACTTCCTACAGTTAACCTTCCTAAATTAAACTGAGATAATTTTTTCAATTTTTTTTTATTAGTATGTGTACCTATTTAAATACAATAGATACACCAGATTTTTGAATTTAATAGTTATTTTCCATCTGAAGATTTTTTCTATTGCAGCTTTTTAGTTCCTTCATATCCCTATAATATTTCATATTATAATTTCCTCAATTTTTCACTTTTTTCTGGTTTTACTATTTTATGTTATTATTATTATTATTATTATTATTATTATTATTATTATTATTTTGCAGTTTCATAGTTTTTTAATTATTACTTCAGTCACTTAGATCTACAGAATTTTATTCTTACTGTTTTTTAATTTTTTTGTATTTCTAGCTTTTCAGTCTTTTATTATTTATTAGTGTATAATTTTTTTATTTATAATCTAATGATTCAATTTATTTGTGCTTCTCCTGTGTCAGTTTTTTAATTTTTGGAAATATGCATACTCTAATCCTATTTTAAATTATCTTTTAATTTTAACAATTTCTTTATCTTATAAAATTTTCGTATCAACCTTGATTGTGTTCACCAATAGTTAATTTTGATTTTAAAAATTTATTTAATTATTATAATTTGTAATCATGTATTTTTCTAAACCGACAGCGTAGATTTTACTTAGTTTTGTGAAAGTCCTACTTTACTAGGATTCTTAGTTTCTGTGTAATAAATAAAAGTGTGTTTTCGTCAAAAAAATCAATAAAAACTAAGCAGAATCGACCATTTTATCCGCACCTAAGGCGAAATCCCGTTCTGTGAGAAAGACCTGCCCTAAACCTGTTTGCTAGTGTTTTATTTGATCCTGAAATGAGTAATTTGACCAATAAAAATATTAAAACCACCTCCTACTTGTTTATCAGGTGCACAAAAAATTGCAAGACGATTGAAGCGTTTGTCATTGGATATGGGAGGGATATCGCACTCCCAACAGTAAAGCAGGCCAATCATAAGGCGATTAAAACTGAGCAAAAAACTGTTGTCTGATTATTTTGAAATGTCGGCCAAACCATCGGGAATTTCGCTGTCTTCTAAAAGAATTTCGCGTTGTTTATTACACTTATGTTCAAAAATCGGGAATAAATTGTGGATCAATTTTTTTTGATAAAGATTGATTCTCGCACTGAGTTCGTGTTCAAACTCAAACATTTCGCACGTTTTTCAGCACAAACTCAATTGTTTCGCAAGATTCCCCCACAAAACTCAAAACTGTACCAAATTAGCAAAATACGGTACGTGCCTGAGTGTAAGACAAAAAACTGTAGCTATTTATATCATCCTTGCTGTTAAAATAAAAGAAATTCATATTTCCAGAGAGTATTAGAAGATTCAAGACGCTTCAAGTAGTAAATTATCACTTTTCATGAGGATACAGCTGAATGTCACGACTTGAACATTTGAAGATGCTGTAATTACTCAGCAAGGTGAATTTATTATCATTAAAGGATACTTCACCTTTTAGACGCACTTCAGTAATCAAAATCTGTTTGCTGAACAATTCAAATCAGGCTGAAATTGCACTACTTCAAGTCAAGATTTTATCGACCTGACTCGGAAAAAGTCGAAACAAATATAGAAATCTACTAGGTAAAAGCTAACAAAACAGGTCTATAATTTGGCGTAAATGACGACGGTAAATTTCAACTTTCAATTAATTATTTCTTGGTTTTGTTACTTGGTACCGTCGAAATTAGTTGGCGACTTTGATAGGCATGTTTCGAAACTGGCTGTAATTTGAGTTAAGTCACTTTCATTGGCGGCGTCTTCTAACCGCAAAAAACCTTCACGGAATCGCTTCAATAATAATCTTACAAGTCCACCTCTGCCATATAAGGCATCTAGAAAGTTCGTTATATCAGCGCAACACATTGTCTTTATCTAATAATCACTCCGACATCGTTGACGCAATGATTCGCTCGCCGGTTCTTCAAGTCAAATATTTGCGAATCTGTGAAATTCCCAACCACAAATAAGAGAAAAAATCGTCGCCTTGGTGCCATTGATCAAAGGTAATGGACGAAAACGGCTAAATGCAGGCCGCAAACAACCGCGAATGCTTGCCATCAAACGAACAAACAAATTTGTCAAAACGTCAACCGGAAAGGGAGATACAGACACCGTTTTTCTGCACACTGGCCAATTTGCCAAAGTTTCTTGTAATTTTTGTTGTGATTCAATTACGTTGATTTATTCGGCTGTTTTAATGGCCGCCGATGCTTTTATCAACCGAGAGACGAGATTTTTATCCGGAAGGAAATGCTTATGAAATTGCGATCCGGGGAAACTATTATAGGAAATGTGCAGTGTCATTGCTGTGCGTGCGCTTAACCGAGGTTTTTGTTTCAACTTGTATAGATAATTGAAAACGAGACTTTAGATTGATTATTGATCTGACATGACTCGCTCTTTTGCCATACGAATTAATTGTTGCAACAGCAGAATAAGTGAGCCTGTGATTTATGATATCCAGGCTCGGAGCGAATTATGTAACCCCAAAAACAACGACAACTTGAGGTAATGTTTCACGAATGCGTTGTGCAAACTTCCTAATTCCATCATTATTGCAATTCTTCCGAATTGTTCTATCAGAAGAATTCTATCAATCACTCTTAGTGTCAGTCTCTCGGCCCTACTAAAGTTTACCCAACGTCGAGGATTATCCGGATTTGGACTGGCAATGTTGAAATATACACCTATCAATCAAACACTTCAATCGATTCATTATCATCACGGCCTATACATCAATACCTAATTAAATGTTTATCCAGGTGTATGGACCCAACTTCATTTGCATCCCAAGTCGGCTCTCGACCGTTTTCATTTAACTTGCCGTGTAATATATACGAGATACATGTTGCTATTATGAGCAAAATAATCTTTAGTAAGAGAAGCGAGCAAAGTTTTATTAATTTCCAACTTTCCAAGACTTCTCAATGGACTCGCGTAATTATTTTCCGGGACGTTTACAGATTGGATTAGCGAAAAAGCGTGCTGAAAGTGGTTGTTTATGCATTAAGCGGCAAAAAACACCCAAACATGCCCAACACTGCTCTCAACCTGGACTAAAAACCAAGATTTTTTTTTTTTGAAAAAATAAAAAACAATTTACTCTAAGCGTTCTCATTCCTCCCAAAAAAGCCTAATTATTAATTAAATAACCGTTTTTTTCTTCATGTTTTAATTTTTAAATTGGTTCAAAAATTACTGTTAAAAAAATCAGTTTTAAATCTTTGGTTTTAAAAATTAATAAAAATACAAACGAGGCTCTTTTAATAACAGTATGACTAGGTACGTATTAAACAAGGTCTAACAGATTAATTAATTAAATTTAATTGATATGAATTACTACAAAGTGTTCATAATTTGCTTACAATCATTGAATGATTTGAATAAGCAAAAATACTCTGAAGTTTGAGAAGTTTGGAAGTAAATTGTGAACACTCTGTAGTAATTCAGATCAATCAAACTTAATTAATAAGTCTGTTAGACCTTATTTAACACGTAACTAGTAATTATCTTATCAAGAAACCACTGATTGTATTTTTTATTAATTTTTAAAACGATGTATTTTTTTCACGAGTGAAAACGTGGAGTGCGAGGTAAATAAATGAAACGATTTATACACAAACGAGTTGAATACAACATTTTATTCTTCGAATTAGATTCAAGAAGGCTTTATAGAAAGCTTTGTTATAATTTAATTCGTTGTTAAAAGTTAACAACGCGATTGGACCAATCAAATTGGTTAAATTTGGTCACGTGACCAGTTAATCAAGCATTTAATTGCAGATTAATTTAATGACGCTTAAAAATAATCTGATTTTGTAATGAGAATTGCCAAACAGTTGTCAGAACTTCCTTACACAAGAGAAAAATTATAAATTTTGAGTCGGAGAATAAAATAATTTTTTTTTGGTTTTTATTTGTTTTAATTCCTAAATCGATTTAAAAAAATAGGAATATGTAAAAAGTTTAAAGGGTATTCTAGTGAGCACAAAAAATAATAGCATGTCGTGAAAAAAAATATTCTTTTGACGTCATATCTTTTTGGGACACTGTATAAGCAAAAATATTTTTCTAAAATGCGATAACATCTCTAAAAGATCAAAAGTCCAAAAGTAATAGTAACATTTGGACTGAACCACCCTATTATCACGCTGGACGAAAATTTGGTCAATCTTTATATTATTTTTAATATCTTGTATTGCTTTTTAATTTTAACCTATGATGTAATGATGGAGAAAGAACGCATTTTTTCAGTGGAAGAGTAAGTCGGGCACTGAAATGATCATTTTCACAAATTCACAAATAAAAAAAATAATAATAAAAGCCTTTATTCAAGAAAAAAACATGGTGAAGAGGTGAAAAGAGAAACATAAATTTTTGAAATATAAAATAAAAAAAAACTAGAAATAAATGCGAAAAAAACCATATAATATAATATTAAGACAAGAAAGTAATATAAATTTTAAAATAATACTTAAAGAAAAGTAGGTATGTGTCCTGAATACTGAAAAAATGTAAAAAATAATGATAATAAAAGTAATGATAATAAAAATAATAATACAAAAAAACAAAAGAATAATTTTTGAAGTAATAAAGATTTTAACTTTATTGTTTTTTAAATAAGTTTATTGGCTTTGATTTCAATAATGATTTTCGATATTATTATAAATGACAACAGCATTATAGGTAAAACATTTTTAAATATTATTTTATTTCACTAGCGCTTCAAATTTTACTTCAGTCTGTTTTATTAATTGATTTATCTTTGGTCAAATTTTTGTGTGAATTTGGAGCTGGTGCAGTCTGAGTCAGCCGCACAATAATCGCTGGCCATCTTACGGCCGCCTCTAAGCGTCATTAGGTGATCGTCCCCTTCGTGATTTCCTCCATGATGTATTTCTATCGCCTGCTTTACTTTAGCAAGTGCTCAATGGGCCATTTCTCTCGCTCCGGCAGACGTCTAAGGCTAAAACTATCGTTTGCGTCCATTACTCTAAAAAATGTCACAATGGCACCGATTCCGTGCCAGTAATTCACTCGCCGATAAATCGCTTTCGGGGACTTCCCCTAATCACGCGCCACTTTCGCCAAGTGTTAACGTCTCCACTCACCTCGGGCACCAAACGCACAAAAACTTCCCTAAAATATTCTCCTATAAAGTTTACAGCCCTCTCGTATCAAGCCTCTTTCGCCCAATCCAGGCACGGCTCAGCAACTGTAATCCGTTTTGGCAGGGTGTACATAAAATCATATTTTACACCGCAGTGTGAAGAAATTGATGTTTCGGAATGAAAATAATATTAGGGGGAGAGTTATTGAGGAAGCTGGCGGTGGGCAAGGGAGGGCATTATTATTGGAAATCGCCGGTTTTTCAGACGCGGAGGATAAAAACTTTATTATCGGCGTGATTAAACCACCACTACCCCTACCACTCGTATCGAGATTGCGATAAAGGGACCGGAAGTGTAATAATTTGTGTACGGTGTGATGACATCAGGGTGAAGCCGAGCAGGCGGGGTGGTACTTGACTCACTTGCTTCCGGAGGGGCCGCAGAAGGGCGCGAAATCCTTTAATCATGTTAGTGACGGAATTTACCCCGTTTTTACAAACTGACTTCACAAAAAACCGATTTTACATCAAGTCTTGAGTTATTCGCTGTCCGTTCTTGCAGCAGCCGCTGCCCTGACAAATCGCTTGATTATCGCCCGAATTTGAATGAGAAAAGACGGTCATCGAATCGATCCCGCGCAAAAAATCACTAACCCTCACAAAAAATAATCATCCGAATCAATGAATATTCCATTTGGCGCCCTGTTTGGTCATCCCCGGCCATAAAACTTTCTTTTCCTCGTTATTGTCTTTGTTTTATATTTAACCCTCCTAATTTATTACACTCGTCGGAAATCTTCCGTGAAACGGTCTCTAATTCCCCGAATCTTTGATTTATTTTTCGGCCAGAAAAATTTTTCTTGCAATTGACGCCCTAATCTAATATTCATGTCGGACTTTATGGACTCGTCGGGGTCGCGAAGAGGGTGACATGTTTTTTACCACTTCTGATGGCTCCACTACTTAGCTTTATGCGGGCCTGTCACTCGACTGCACTTGAAATATTATGACCGGATTGTTCCAACAAGCAAAAAATTTTAATGTTTTGCAAAATTTTGCTCGGGAGAAACAGAAGGCGGAATCGGTTTTATTGCCGAGCACTTTTACGATAATTGCAATTTGGAGCTCATTAGTTGATTTGTATTGAGGGAGGAATCCATTATCGGAGGCTCTTGATTAAGATATAAATCATCACCTCACTGGGGGCACATTCCTTCAACTTCATCGCTTGCCGGAATTAAAACGCTGCATTAAGATGCAAACTGCATTTACTTACCATAGATTAATCGGCCCAGAACTGGAAAAGTGTCACTAACAAGTAGCCAAATGGAAAAAAAACGAATAAATAACTCGTCCGAGTGCTTAGTTTTACGAGTTGGTAGCAACGTGTTTAATAATAAATCAGTGTTTTTAATTTATTACGACCGAATTCAAATTTGGCCAGTGAATCGAATTAACATAATTCAAATTTAATTTTAATTTAATGAGCTGTCCCCAGGCATCCAATTACTGAAATATCATATTTTATGGAGTCGTAAAGCTTCTAGTAAATCTCTTTTATTATGGGCACATGAAACTGGAGGGACAGGACCTATTTTACCGACAAATTACAATTGCTCAACCAATAAAATTAACATGCTATAAAATTAGAGCCGGGAGCCAATTTTTCCCAAGTTATTTTATGGTATACAAAGGGACTGAATTACCTTTGAGATTAGCCGAGGATTGATCCATGCCGTTTTGACATCGTTATCCAGTAGCTTATAGGAAGCTTTTGTGATAAGCTTAGGAATGTCGGACCCAACTGACGAGGGATGGATTCGCTGGTTGGGATCTTTCGAATGCAAGGATCTGAAATGATAAATCAAATTTACAATAAAGCCACATTTTATTGCCATGCCACAAAAATCACAATTAGATTTGCGCCAAATCGGGATCATCAATCAAGCGAACGCAAGTATGGAGATCCGATTTTACCACAAATTGGAAGAAAGCCGCACAATAGACTTACTTCGACAAGAAAAACACGAGCAGATATTTTTGACAAAAATAGATTTGTAATGTGTAATTTAATTATACTTTAGATTTATTTCTCCGTGTTCAGTTATTCGCAAATTCGCGCAACTTTTTCATATGTACTATTCGCTTATGCAGTTGTTCTGTAGTCTATTTAATTAACGTATCATTAGTTTACTGCCCGATTTTTTTTTCATTATTTTTTTATTATCTAGTTCGCTCTATTCGCTTATTCGCCCATTCGCTCATTACAGCACCTAAAAAAATCTATTCGTCATTCATTCAGTGACACATTTTTTCCTCAGTATATTTATAATTTGTCCTCTGATTTCCTTATTCGTTGTTTATCTAGAAGTCCAGACTAGAATTTATTGTCCCCACACTTTAAAAAAATCTTTGGAGAAGTCATTGTGCTTGATTCTTTAACACGATTCCAAATATGTTTTTATTGACCATTTTTTTATTACAATTTTATTTTTTTATTATTGTTGTTATTTTATTATTGTTATTATTGACCACACTTATGGGTATCTCTACCAGTTTGGAGTTTAAAGGCAGTGATAATTAAAAATTTATTCACAGCCTTTTTTCATACACATCCCAAAACAATGAAATTTTTCGAGACTTTGGACGCGCACTATATTTTACCCTCATTTTTTCTCAACCATTTATATACTTCTTCATTTATTTCTTTATGTCATTTTTTCTCATACATCGCTAAAAAGTGTGGATACGGTTAAACATTTTCAGAACGGTTTAAAAAAAACCTTGAAATTTGAAAAACGGTTAAAAAGGATTAAACTCTACCATGTGAGAGCTTTTTTTAAATTTCGATCGTCATTTATTTTGAAAATACAAGGCTAACTTGATTTTTTTAAATGGCATGAAAGGTCAAGTTTAATAATATTTTAAAGAGCATTTTTTTCTGAATTCAGTGATGTATCATGATACTCAACTTTATTTTTATTAAAAGGAAAAAAAAATAAAAATAAAAAAAATATTCTGAATTTTTGGAAAAGTAAAACTAAATTAGCTTTGAAAATACTGTTATTAGCGTCTGTCACTTGTATATTAGCGAAAAAATAAACTTGAGTGCAATAATTCTCTTGAACAGAAAGCCAATAAGTTAGTAGAAATCATTTTGAACATCTTTTGTAGTATAAAAAATCATATATTTCGTGTTTAATTTTTTTTAATTAAAACGTGTTCTTTTTCAGTTTTAAAAGTGTTATTTTAACAATTATTTTTAACTTTTACTTATCTTTTGGTCAATGTTAAGGCAATAAAGAGCTAACGTAGATAAAGACAACATTTGCAATGCTAAAAAAATTCTCATTTTCCAAAATTTTATTAGTTTAAAATTTTTTAATTTAAGTTTCGATTAAATTAAGGTATGCATGTGTTACACCATAGAACTCTGAAAAAATGCTCTTTTTAAAAATATTAAATTTGACCCGTATTGCCATTTAAAAAAATCAAGTTAGCCTTGTATCCCAAGACCAAATGGGGAGGGGATAGAAATTTGATAAGTATCTGAAACGATAGAATTTATATACTCTTTATTTATTTATTTTTTACATTTTATTTCTGGTGCGTGTGTTAATGCGCGTAAAACAATTACAGCAAGTTTAATCAGCATTCCCCCAAACTCAATCAAAATTCCTCGGAAAAACCGAAATCGCTCCTCCATTCCGCCCATTTGCTGAATATCTCCCTCTTCTTGAGTGCTCCAGTTACCTAAATGGCCCCGAAACCGCGTTGCACTTCCATCTGCCTCTGATATTTTTTCAATTACCGTTTTCATCCACGCTTCATTAAACCTAATAATTCAAGCTTTGAAAAGTCGCACCGCCTTGCCATTCATACAACGTCAATCGATTCTAGAGGGTTGCATATGCCAAGGGGTGACTTATGCTAAGCTCGAGGGTGGCTAAAGATCGCAATGATTTATTACAACACGGAGCGTATTCTAGCAACGTGACTTAAATTTTAAATCGTCTTATTGTTTTTGCGGATATTTGGGGAGGGCATAATTTGATCTTGCGATATTTTACGTTTGATTGATGATCCTGACGGATGACTTGGACATATGCTGCACGAGAATGCAACTCTAGACACGTGACAAATTAAATTTCAGGATGAAATTGGGCGCGCGGCGCCCTCTGGCCGCCAGAGTTTCAGGTTTCAGGCGTCGCGACGCGCCCTGTTCTAGTCACTCGGGGCGGGCGTGTGGCGGCGCTGGGTGTCCAGCAGGAAAAAGCAGCTTTTAAATTCCTGAGCCGCGTTTCTTGGCAGACAATTAATAATTTGCTCATTAAAACAAAGCGGAAATAAGGCGAGAGGATTGCATGTGTAATAAACATCGGAGTTCTCGTATTACATTTGGATTTACTGCTCTTGTCAGATCGTTTAATGCAAGAGAACTCGCATAACCCCGGTCTATAAATAGTAAAGGTATCAGAACTGTTTAATCCTTGATGTATGAGGTGCAGTCGCACACACGGCAATCAAACGAAGATATATGTCAGTAAACAAGATCAAAGACACGAATTTTCGGCTGAATACAGACAACTCGCGCTCGATAAACTTAACTGGTTTCACGCAAATCCGAAAGATATGTGCGCTGCAAGGCCGAAGTTTGCTAATATAGGGATTTAAAGGGATTACGGACGCGCACAAAACTCACTATTTGTGTGGTTTTAAAGTCATAAATATTTAATTTTTGATCGTTTGGGGAATAAATGGCTTTGAAGTCAACAATTTTTATGATAATTTCTCAAACGGGAATTTTCCGTTTAGTTGCTCCTCCTTAGGAAAAAAGGGAATAAAATTCTGCGTGTTTTGCAGGGTGACCTCGATTTGAATGCTCCATTTGTGGGGCAAGAATCCAATAACCGGAATAAGGCCCTCCTAAATGACTAATCCGCCCTTATTTTTGCAATATGTGGGAACAGCATTCATTTCATCTCGGAGCGTTGTCGTAATGTTGTTTACATTTGGACCGACACATGGCATAAATTCTCCCGTTTTATTCTTCTCTGGAAATAGCTCGACTCCGGTGCATTGTTGGTTGCCTGCACTTAACCGGAAATTATCGAAATAATCCCGGCCTTATTGATTGACACAGCACTGAAATTGTTTGATCTAGTTCGGCTTTCTTTCGTGCCGCGATAATTACTCTACCACTAATTAACTGTACCGGTTTTTACGACTTTTTGCTTTATGAAACGTGCTGTAGATTTATTCCATTTTAATTGGCGTTAAAATATACAAGTGCTAAAAACGGAACGCAACTTGGACGAATTTTCCTCGGGAAACTTGGATATTTCGGAGTGTGCATCTTGTTAGGCAAAGTTTTTAAGTGGATTAAGCGGACGGTGCTTTGTCTAATTGCACTGTTATAGATGTAATAAATGAGTTAATGGATCATCGCGGCAGGCTCACCAAAATAAACTAATTCCAGACAGGGGAAGATAATTAAACTAATGCGAACGGTTATTTATTAGCGATTTTAAAAAGACGGATTTCCTGCCAATAAATAACGCCAGGTTTTAATGTAAATTCTATCAGCTTCTTGCACTCGCAACAAGAGAAACAGAAAATAACACAAAATAAATCACTAGTTAATTATCAAAATTTTCCTGCAAGGTTGGTCTTTGGCTGCCACCCGGTGAATCACAGAAACAATCGAAAACTGCATTTTTATTTAAAAACCCCAATGAAAGACTGGCTCGCATCTCGAATGAGAATCGCTTTTGATTAGAAAAAACGCCTTCTCCAGGTGAAGTGCGGTGTTCACTGCCGCCTCGGCGCATCTCTCATATGATAATCCCTTTGATTTCCATCAAGCATGCTGTAATCAGAGCGTCGACAGCAAAAAATTCCTCCGAGTCCTATAACCCCATTCCGTAAGCTTTGGGGGAATCACCGGCGCTCGAAAATTCATCACTGCTTAAATAATAGAGCGCTCACCTGGCGGGATTGTTGTTGTTGGATGGCGGCATCGGCGTGGGAATTCTCGGGGGCGGCACGGGAATGGGGGTGGCTCGCCGGCGGGCCGGAAGTGGCCGCCCGAACTCGCTCATCTGAAAAAATATTTACACAGATTTTAGTTGTGTTGGCTCCCACAACCTGAATCTTGAGGCCAATTAAGCCAAAGTTTAATTGAATTTAACAATTCTGACACAAAGTAAAGGCGGGCTCACGGTTTTTCTTCGGGTGTACATAAATCTTAATGTTTTACTGTAATCACGTGGAAACTTGACAAAGTTATGTTAGATGAGATGAACACAGGCCATGTGAATACAAATAGAACT
Source organism: Tribolium castaneum (assembly GCF_031307605.1). Lineage (NCBI taxonomy): Eukaryota > Metazoa > Arthropoda > Insecta > Coleoptera > Tenebrionidae > Tribolium > Tribolium castaneum. Next base: position 4,285,746 of record NC_087402.1, on the reverse strand, counting down.
ATTATAGTACAGTGGCTTGTAATAAAAGCAATTGCTTGGAGCGAAATACTGGAGTTGAGCTATTTTATTTTAAATAACATTTACTTGAAACTTGCGGCGAAACCATTGTGAGATATTTTGCGATAAAAAGATACACAAAGAGAGAGAAGAAAAGGAGGAAAAAGTCGCAGGCTTTGATCTATTAACTGAAGCTCGACAAGAAAAGAATGTCACTCGAGGATCGTCTGCAGACGTGGATACAATTTTTTATCGCATTGCAAAAGCTAGACCACACAAATTACAAAAGCATGATTTTCATTAGCAATAAAGAGTGGTGGTTTCGCTACGACCATCAACTTTTATGCTAGTTGGGTTATTGTCCCCTCAGATTATGGAATTAGGGATGCATCCTGTCTAATATCCTCCCTGGACTAGTTTTATGGGCCTTGGTCCCTGGCCGAAACAATAAAGTCCCGTTTTTGATTAATGCCATCTTTAAATCATCCCACCCCAAACAAATAAGCATTCCAGCAACACATGTACACCATAGCCTTGATTTAACTGTGGCTTTTAAACCGACGGATGAGTAAATAACTCTTTGCTGTTGGACCGAACTGCAGGCATAAATAAACATCGGAAAAGTCGTCCGATTTTGGAGTTTTTCGACCGGTGACTCACCGAATTTACGAGCTCTTGTTCGAGTCGTGATCGCATTAGACCAGAAGTGGCGCTAATGCAAGACCGATATCGAGGGTTACTCGATTTGTACTCGTGTTGATTAAATCAAGCGAGCTGTGGAATGCGTTTTATGGATCTGTCTTAGGGAGGGATCATTTCGAATTATTTCGACTCGAATTTGTATTACGATGAAGCAGTTAACTGGGTTTGAAGATCACACGACTTTTCGTTTATTTATTCAGTCAGACGGTTGTTCCAATAGTTCTTTATTTGTTTTCTACGAGTTCATATTTCTTGCGCCTCGATGAAACTTCTTGGAAATTCTTCGAGACGGTTCGGGTTGGACGAGCTTTCGATGACCCTTCAAAACTTGCCCTGGCACACATAGAGTCGGAGAAAACCCTCAAAACTGGAGCTGAGGCAACCAAAAATTCAGGGATACATACCTTTTTTGGGACTTTATATTAAATAAATAAATAAATAAAAGATTTTTGGTTATTTTTTTTTAATTTAAGAAGTAAGTCATCTAAGGATTCAACGCTAAAATTTGAAGTTATGTTTCATCTTTACGTTCATCTTTTTCTCTCAAAATAAAAGGTATTTTCCCTTTATTAGGTTGTGCTCTTACTTTTACTACCCTTTCATACTTTTACCTTTTGCCGCATTATTTTCTCATTTCTGTCTTATTTATGTTCCGCTTTACGTTTATACGTCTATGTGTTCTCTCAATCTCTTATTCTTTTTTACGTGTTGTTTCACTTACTTTTTCAACACTTTTTTTCATAGAAAAATTGTTACCCTGATCCGGGTGCGAACACCCGACCTCCCCCGTCGTAAGTGGCGCTTATACCACTAGGCCACCGGGGCCCCAGGTACTGACCGTGTTTTGCAGATATTTTAACACAAACTTTTTAAATAAATCAACACTACAAACTATATATTTGCAATAATTCACCTAAAATGCAAATACATTCAGTTCAAAAGTCGGCAAATTAGCTCGAGAAAACATTTTCTTCCACTTTTTTTCAATTTAATTCTCTCATTTTTCACCAGATTTCATCAAAAGATACCGTGTGTATAAGTTGATTCCACAATTTTAAAATTGTTTTTACCTTTTTTGTGACTTTCAGCACGTTTTTGACCAAAAATGGACAAAATTTCTCCAAAAATCACTAAATTTGTGTATTTTCTAGTCAAAAATAGTGGAGAGATAGAGATAAAGTAAATATTTTCGATTATTTGTTTATAATTTAAGAAGTAAGTCATCTAAGCATTCAACGCTAAAGTTTGAAGTTATGTTTCACCTTTATGTTCATCTCTTTTTCTCTCAAAACAAAAGGTATTTTCCTTTTATTAACATGTGCTCTTACGTTTACAATTTGGCGCCTTTACGTACTTTTACCTTTTGCCGCATTATTTTCTTATTTTTGTCAGTTTTATGTTCCGCTTTACGTTTATACGTCTATGTGTTCTCTCAATCCCTTATTCTTGTTTACGTGTTGTTTCACTTACCTTTTCAACACTCTTTTTCATAGAAAAATTGTTACCCTGATCCGGGTGCGAACACCCGACCTCCCCCGTCGTAAGTGGCGCTTATACCACTGAGCCACCAGGGCTCCACGTACTGACCGTCTTATGCAGATATTTTAACACAAACTTTTTAAATAAATCAATATTACAAACTATATAATTGCAATAATTCACCTAAAACGCAAATAATTTTAGTTCAAAAGTCGGCGAATTAGCTCGAGAAAATATTTTCTTCCACTTTTTTTTTTAAATTTAATTCTCGTAATTTTTCACCAGATTTCATCAAAAGATACCGGGCGTATAAGTTGATTCTACAATTTTAAAATTGTTTTTACATTATTTGTGACTTTTTTGACCAAAAATGGACCTAATTTCTCCAAAAATCACCAAATTTTTTAGTCAAAAATAGTGGACGTGCGCAAATCCTACTGGATTCGCAGTGGCCATGATTTTTATTAACAATGTTTTTCGAGACTTTACTAAACAGTTAAATAATTTTCAGTTAAATAAATTAAATATTTTCGTTTAATTTTTTTATAATTTAAGAAGTAAGTCATCTTTTTAATTTGTCCAAAATTCTAAAAAAATCGTAGCTGAATATTGAAACATTATTTTACTTTTGAACTGTGCCAGCATTATTTAATTTATTTAATAACGTGTAATTTTCGCATTAATCTCAGATAACTGGGACTTTACTGGATGTAAAAGCGGCCAATTAGTTACCGCGAGATTAAAATAAGTGTCTTGACTAATTTATTAGACACTCCCATAATTTTGAAATAAAGTGTAAATGCATGTTACTTAATTAACGACGAAAATGGTATTGTCAAATTAAAGTCACGGAAAGTGATAGGTCAGCACGACCAGTTGCATTCACTCATTTTTTCATTTTGACCAAAAACTACTTTATTGTCTTGCTAATGGTGTAAAGAGGCGGGAAAATAATGGCACAGATTATTTACAAGGAAATTTATTTTTAATTCCATCGTGATATTTGCAACACGATTGTTGCATTAGTAATTAACAAATCATGCGTCCACAGAGATTTATTACAACTGAAGATTTTTTTTTATTTAAAGTACACTCTTACGCGCATAATGAAGGAGCTCAGTTCACGGATTTCCGGAAGTTAGAACGAAGTTTTAGGAAAGTGAAGGTTGACATGTGCCCTAATTTTTATTTTTCAGGCTCATTCATGTCACTCTTCGACGCTCGCAGCTTGAATTGAATACAAAACAGCAATTTCCTCCCAAGACACTTTCTCAATAATAGTCGCTCGTCGAGCCTTGTAAAGTACAATAAATATTTTTCATTTAACAAGAGATATCGTATCGGCACTTTTACATTTTTACCGACAAGTCAAATAACGAATAATTTTATTGTTTACAATTACATTGACGTATTCTGAAAACAAACAAAACGGGAATAATTATAATTGCATTAGTTTCAATCAAAAGTCGCACAAATCAATATAACCCAATTATATCGTTACGCAAATGCAGTTCATTTAATTGCAGGTCGGAATAATCGGTTCACGTGACGAAAACTAAAAGCGCGAAATTCAAATTCTCATCGCAGGTCTATTTATAGTTTTATGTTCCAGTGCACACTGTCCGTTCTTTTAAAATAACCAGTCGCAACCCCAGTCAAAGTAGTAGTGCAAACAATTGCGAGAATGGGGGAAATGTGCGAGCCATACACGTAATTGAATTGATTATCATCGTGATGTTGACTTTGCCAAATTCAGACGTTCTGTATGTGGCATGTTTGCCGTATACGTTTAAGCTAATCATGTTTCCTGTCTGTTACAACCCAAGGGCGCAAAAAGCCACTTTTTCGCCCTTCGTGCCGACTTATTGATTCTCATATACATAATAGTTGGACTAAAAGCACCGGAATAGAAGTGATCGATGGGGTTATGTCATGCTGAATGCAATATTTTATTTTTAAATTACTTCAGTGGGAATAAATCTTTGGAGCTATTTGGATCGGGCTTTAGTCAACACTCCCAAATGAGAGAATCGTCGTCGTTTCATCGACGAAGTAATGAGCTAAATGTGGTGTGTATTTACAAAATGAGTTAAATGAAAGTTCGCAAGCAGGCAAACAAGGGATGCTCGCGTCCCCATTCGCAAAGTTTTCACGTAATTTAATAAGAATAAGAAGTTGCTAAAGACGAGGGATGATAAGTGATGTTGCACGAGCGATTAGCGCCCGACAATCCCAACCGAGAACATAAATAATCCGCGAGTAAAAATACTTCCAGATAAGGCAATGTTGCAATCCGATTGTCCACATTCTTTCAAGGGTGTGATGCAAATGAAGCCAAAAGCCGGATAAATTCCGTGTAAATTGCTTGTTTACCCGTCGATTCCAAACACACAACTGCTGGAAAAGTTAATACAGCAGGGGTTAGGGACGAGTTATCCACTACGTGAGGCTTTAAAATAGGAAAGGGATTTTTACGGAGAATAATAATGTACTTGGGAGATTAATTTCACGGCAGCGCTACATTATGCAGCCGCATCATCTTTCTGATGGCGCCGGAATTTTTCTCGAGGATTAATTAAGCGCAAGAAGCTTTCATGCGAAATTTTCAAAAAGAAACTTACACAGAAGCACTAATTAATACCTGGTCGCAGACTGGCTAAGGAGCGGTTAATGTAGACGGGCTCGGTTACGCGCTAACCGCAAAACCTAACCCCGGCAGGTCGAAATTTTTAAACTGAATTATTTGACAAAGCATCCAGCGTAAAACACACTCCATTATCAATCACTTTTCCGTTAAATTTAGACAATAAATCGGGTGTTAAATTAAGATTCTTGCCATAATTCACGAGAAAACGCTATTTTCATGTGGGCACCAATGTTTTTGGTTGTCAGGGTAAAAAAGTTAATTAGTAAAAAACTTTTTGGTGATCGGAACCAGTTTGTCTTAACATTTCGATCAGTCGTGTCTTGGCGAATTGGCAATTCATCATGATGTACCATAAAAAATAAATTGCAGTACCCTGCTGGTACTCTCGTTGCGTCGTGGGTGTGTTTTGAGCAGTCGCGAGTTTATGTCGTTCCATAAAGCCTCACTATGGTTTAATGCCCAAAGCATAAACAGAAACCGTTCTTAAAATAAAGCCGAATAAAGTTTCGTTTTGAGTGAAATCCGGCATAAAATTACAAAACAGTGACTGTGTTTATTTATAACATTATCATTTAAAGCAAGCTGTTCGTGCGAAACTAGAATATCCAACTTTACCACTCCTTTGAGGCGATCTCTCTGGCAATAACATTCGGCATTTTATCCTTTCAGTCGCGTAATAAACGTCCAGAATTTCGCTATTCCAACATACGCTGATTAGTGCCACATTAAAGTATCATGAATCACGTTAATAAAGATACATTACCGTCGAAACAATTCGCATATCTGGCATTAAATGCGCGCTAGTTCCGCGTGAAAAAATCTACGCGTTGCTGAACTGAAAAATATTTCAGCGAAATTTATTGTAGCGTCCAAGCTGACGCTTCCCACTAATATTAGTAATTTCGACGAGAAGAAAAGTCCAACTTGCAATAAAATGAATGTAAAAATGCGGCAATAAAAATGTATGATGCCCGTTAAAGAGGAATATCTGCCGTGAAATCTGGTCACGACCTTTAAATTATTACTCAAGTTTACGATTCGCTCGCTCCGTAATGAAACAGTTTTGTGTCTGTAATTGAATCGTCACAATGCACGGAAAATCCAATAGCAAGTTTTGCGTTACTTTGATGCTTTGCAATCAATTCTCTCCGTAAACCTCGGCCCCAATTGGCGCAGATTAAAATAATAATCAATCAGCGGTTTTTTCAAAAATTTCCAATTTCATTTGCCTTAAAAGGCAATCCGGCGCAAATAAGCGTCAAGTGCTGTAATTGTACACGACATAAATTAGCTGAACAAGTTTACGTAATCCCCGGTTCACTAATATGATTAATAAAGGATTTGGCTTGTAACCAATCCGGCCCTGCTTTTTCGAACAGCGTTCTGTAATTACAAATCTGTCGGAAACTGAATCGACCCACATGCTAGTCCCTCTTGACTACTATTCAATTCTTTTCATATTCATCGAACTCGCTAAACTGTATTTAAACTATTCAAGCGTCGCATTTAATCCGTCTTTTGTGGACAGATGAGGCTCATTGTGATTTTGTGTAAATTACATACAAGATCCAGCGCATCCCGCTGTCGTCCGGGCACAAAGCCCTAGGCCAAACTGACTCATTGTAAAAACTCCAATTATTCTCCTATCATTCATCATTTCTTTTAATCAAACTGTTACACCGGCCATTGATGCAAGCGATCTGACAAGTTTTTCCAGCCTCGTTACGCTGCCATGCCATCCTTAATTACTCTCATACCAAAAATCATAATTAGTCCCACATGGGCCCCATATCTCATCGTTTCGCTCACAAAAACCCCGTGAAAGACTACACAAAATGCCTACTTTAAATTGTAACTAATTGGTCCATTAAACCTCCTCGTTACAACATTCCGGCCGTTTTTTCCCGAGGAACTATTCTTGAAAATCGAAAGTACCGATTTAAAAGATTAGAGGCCGGACTCGATCTTTTTTAGTTTCAGACCGTAAAAGGAAACCAGTTTTAGAGATCACGACGGCGAAAATTTATTGTTCGAGAGGCATTGCCAAATCTGGAATGGTTTTAGCGCAACGTACAGGGGCCCGAACAGGTGGCCAAACACCGACCGGCTGCAGGAGGGTGCGTTCTGCCCCAAACTTTTTTTTTGAAATACATTACTGTCACAAGATTTGGAACAAGCTAAGTTGTTGCAATGGCAATAAATTAAAAATATCGTAATTCGCTTCACGTGACTGCGAAAATGACGTTACAAATTGCATTTACGAGACAAAGCTCCTGAAAAATGGGCCTCGGTTCGGCAGTGCAGCCGACACTGCGGAAAATCGCACCATTCGCCTTAATTTTCATCTGTGTTTTTTGTGATTTCTACAATGTACCTCGATTGTAAATAAAATTGGAACATTAATTCAACCATTATCTTTTGTTGTTCGTTTAGAACAAATAAAATCCAGCATCCAGCATTTATTTATTTTTTTATTTTTATTAACTATTAAACAAAATCATTGTTATTAGAGACCTGATTTTAGGAAACCTTCCTGACACGCAATGTTTAAGGACTTTTCTTAAAACTCGAAATAAATTTCTTTTGTTAAAAATGGAAATATTTGACGCCCTTTTTATTCCTCCTAAAATTTTAAATTGATTTGTTGAATCCTAAATGAGTTCTAAACATCCTACAGTTAACCTTCCTAAATTAAACTGAGATAATTGTTTCAATTTTTTTATTAGTACGTGTACCTATTTAAATACAATAGATACACCATATTTTTTAATTTAATAGTTATTTTCCATCTAAAGATTTTTTCTATTGCAGCTTGTTAGTTCCTTAATTTCATATTATAATTTCCTCAATTTTTCACTTTTTTCTGGTTTTACTATTTTATCTTATTATTATTATTATTATTATTTTGCAGTTTCATAGTTTTTTAATTATTACTTCAGTCACTTAGATCTACAGAATTTTATTCTTACTGTTTTTTTTTGTGTTTTTACCTTTTCAGTCTCTTATTACTTATTAGTGTATAATTTTTTTACTTATAATCTAATGATTCAATTTATTTGTGTTTCTCTTTTGTATAGTTCTCAGTTTTTCAGTTGCTTAGTTCCTCAGAATTTCAGACTCTAAATTTTTTAGTTTTTTGGGATTTTAGTTTCTCACCGTTAAAGTTCCTTTGTCAGTTTTTGAACTTTTAATTAATAAACAATTTTTATATCTTATAAAATTTTTGTATCAACCTTGATTGTGGAATAAAAAAATAAGTGTTCGACAATTGTTAATTTTGACTTTAAAAATTTATTTATTTAATCATTGTAATTTGTAATCATGTATTTTTCTAAACCGACAGCGTAGATTTTACTCGATTGTGTGAACGTCCTACTTTCCTAGGATTCTTAGTTTCTGTGTAATAAATAAAAGTGTGTTTTCGTCAAAAAAATCAATAAAAACTAAGCAGAATCGACCATTTTATCCGCGCCTAAGGCGAAATCCCGTTCTGTGAGAAAGACCTGCCCTAAACCTGTTTGCTAGTGTTTTACTTGTTCCTGAAATGAGTAATTTGACCAATAAAAATATTAAAATCACCTCCTACTTGTTTATCAGGTGCACAAAAAATTGCAAGACGATTGAAGCGTTTGTCATTGGATATGGGAGGGATATCGCACTCCCAACAGTAAAACAGGCCAATCATAAGGCGATTAAAACTGAGCAAAAAAATTTTGTTTGATTATTTTGTAAATGTCGGCCAAACCAATTGGAATTCCATTGTTTTCTAAGAAAATTTAAAGTTTACTATTGTACTTGGGTTCAAAAATCGTGGACCGATTTGTTTTTGATAAAATTAATTCTCGAAATTAGTTCGTGTTCAAACTCAAACATTTTCCAGGTTTTCCAGCAAAAACTCAATATTTCACCAGATTCCCCCACAAAACTCAAACATGTACCAAATTAAGTAAAAAACCTTTGACTTTTTAGTTATTAACTTGGGCATCTATGTTTTTATAAACTATAGACTAATTTTTTTTCATAATTGGTTTTACGTTTTAAAATTACATTAGAAATGCTTTGGTCAATCGGTGAAAAATGGAGGAATCCGTGAAATTGTTTATGACTTTGAAATCTTAACGGCCGACGTAGTCCCATACCGGAAATTGAATTAGAAATGCATATTGCATGTAAAAACGGAAAATCGACCGGTGATATTTTACTTCCACTAAATTAAAAATGTCGGTTTCACTTCCTTCCGTTCAGTGAGTTACTCGAGGGATTTTCCAAGACGAGAAAATTGGACTTTTGTTTATTTAATTACAGTTTTTGGCTTTTGATAAGTCAAAGTGATTTGTTCCGGACAATTAACTCGAAAACTGGAAAAATATTTGAGCGACTCGACTGTTATTCTAGCCGGTAAAAGCTCCACGACGGTGATAGACGCGAATAATAAACACTGGCTAATAATATTTCGAATGTACTTCTGTTTAATTTATAATGTTGACTTTATTGCGATAAGGCGGGCTGGGAATCGTTAATTGTCAATATTAATGACTCCGGGGCGATGATAATGCTTGAAATATACGAGAGCAGGTGAATAATTTTTATTCGGGTTGCTGACACACCTTGAGTCTCGAGACACTCACAGGATGCGATAAAACTAGAATAACAAACAATTTTTAATTACAAACGCATGGAAAAATTCTCACGGCTGGTCAATCTCAACTTTAGTGGCATAGGACTTCTGAATGGGCTACACAGAGCAGTCAGTCATCTCTGAATGGGTTGAGATCTTATCAAAAAATGCGCTTCAGCTCGACGGGATCGAGAAAATAAAAATAAAGCCGTCTGGCTCCATACAAAGTTTTGCCAAAAAATCGATACAGACAGGCCGGACGTACGGATAATGAAAAAATGCCCGCTTTATGGGCTACTAAGGGCCCATAAAAGAGGCATAACGGGTATGGGAGTGGGCGTTTATGTAACCGGTAGTAGCGTTTTACATTTCTCTTGCCGGAGAAATGATTCGACAATTATTTCGAGCTGAAATCGTGATACTGCTTGTAATTAATTTTGAAATAATTTTTAATTAGACCACGTTCTGAGAAATCCATTACGCCAGGATTCGTCTCTGGGCTCTGATCTGACTTTATCGACATTTGATTACACTAAATTAAATATTCTATCAAGTTTTGATTGGACCGGCCGGATTTAATTTCCTCCGAGGTCCATAGGTCCCAGTGGCTGCGATTAAATCCAACACTCTGTGAATATTTACAGTGACCTAAGACTACACACGGTCGTTTTATGATTTAGTATCATTTTTACGAGCCAACAGTACAAGAATCTGACGTTAATGGCGCACAAGGCGCGTTTTATTGTCTGTTCAACTAGATAGAAACTTCCTCAGTGTAAAATTAAACACAGTGTTAATACCGGAAACGAATGAGTTCGTCGTTCAAGACTCGAAATCACCGATTCCTCCCTAAATCACGCTCTAATTAAAACGTCAACATCCAAACCGATCAAATTTGACGCCGTTGACAATTACGATGAAAGGCGCGTCACGTGGATGGCACGTGTTTTATGCCCGATGCCCTTTGGTCCCACTAATAATACACCTATTGTATGCCCCAGCAACCAAACACAATCAGCGGCGTGTTTGGATAACAATGACGACGAACATGGGAATTATTAGACGCAGCGCTGTCTACAGGGGACTCCCACAAACCGCTCCTGACCGCTTAAAAAATGCCCCGATTTTATCGCCTCTACCTGGCGATTACAAGCAAAACCAGCAAAATATGTGAATTTCAATTAGTCAAACCTCTTAATCGCATTTTTGTTGTGAGAAACAAGTTTCAAGGATGATGACACCGCTCGAAAACACAGATCACACGAAAAACAACTTTTACGAGCTTGTTTTCGAATTTCGCGCCGCATGCGTGCCGAGTAAACCACCGGCAGCTGCACCAACTTTGAAAAATTGTTTGTTCCGGGTCGAGATAAGTGAACGGCTCGGAGGTGTTTAGTTTAGTGTAATTTATGTAAATTATACGTGATTCACCGGAAGAATCACGCGCGGGGAATTTGTTCCAATAGGAGTAGAGGATAAAGTTTTCTTAATTATCCCGAGTGCCGCGACTGAGAATTCCGTAACGTTTAATCCTTTTAGCGGTGACATCCGTTCAGATCGAGATAAAGCTCTGTTATTCACCGATTTGTGTCTCGCTGGAGCCAATTCAGCAAAAAACTAATCAAGATTGATTAGTACAACGGTGTACAGGGGCCCTGACTTTACTGGAAGACCTGAATGGCCAGCGAAAGCCCGTGTCCTTTACAAAAACATTCAGTCAGTTGCTTGTACAAAAAATTCCAAAATTTAAAAAAAAACAAAAATCAAAAATTTTAAATTAGCTGTTACACAAAAAGCTCGAAAGAAGTTGGAAATAAATATTGTTCTAAACCAGAAAACGTACTCACTACATACTACAGTAAAACCTCTCAATAACGCATATCGATGGAGAATTTTTAATTGTCAATTTTTTGTTGTTACTTCTCAAAGATTATTAAAATGTTAATAACTAAAAAGATATAAAGATTTTTGACCTAATTTGGTAGATTTTTGAATTTTGTAAAGGAATCTTGCGAAACAATTGGTGTTTTTGGTGAAAAACTTGCAAAATGTTTGAGTTTGAATACGAACTCAGTGCAGAAATCAATCTTTATAAAAAAAATCTATCCACAATTTATCCACGATTTTTGAACCCAAGTGTAATAGAAAACTTGAAATTTTCTTAGAAAACATCGAAATTCCAGTTGGTTTGGCCGACATTTACAAAATAATCAAGCAACTGTTTTTTGCTCAGTTTTAATCGCTTTATGATTGGTCCGTTTTATATTTCTATTGGTCAATTACTAGTTCCTTGGACAAATAAGACTCCAATGAACCGGTTTTAGGGACGGTCTCTCTCGGGATTTCACCTTAGATGTAAATAAAATGGTCGATTCTGATTAGTTTGTGAAATAATTTGATTTTTTGACGAAAACACAATTTAAAAAAACATTACATAAAAATGAAGAATCCTAGAAATTATAATAATTAAAATAAATAACTTTTTAAAATGAAAATTAATTGGCCAACACTGTTTGAAAATTATTTATTTATTCCAAAATCAAGGCTGATACAAAAAAATTATAAAATATAAAAATAAAAAAATATGTATATTTTCAAAAATTAAATTAAATGACAAAGAAACTTTAACGCTGAGAAACTAAAAACACAAAAAACTAAAAATAAATGAGACTGAAAATCTGAAAAGTCACTGAAAAAGTGAGAAAGAGAGTGAGAAAAAACTATAGAACAAGAAAAAAAAACACAAATAAATTGAATCATTCTGGATAAAAAAACAATAAACTAAGGGTCGGTTTACAGAAAGCGGAATTAAGATTTAATTCAGACTTAAACTAATTCGAATTGAGTTGCCATTTAAAATGCATTGACAAATGTCAAGTTAATTTAGAATTAAAATTTGACTGCAAATAAAGCCCTAAGAGCCGGTTTACAGAAATAAGCTTTCTGTAAAATTAAAATTAAATTAGTTAAAATTCAATTCGTTGTTAAAAGTTAACAACGCAAATAAACCAATCAAATTTGTTCAATTTGGTCATGTGGTCAGATAATCACGCATTTAGTTGCAGATTAACTTAATGACGCTTCTATAAACCAACCCTTTGAGATTGAAAAACTAAAAAACTAAAAAAAATAAGACTAAAATCCTGTAAATCTAATTTTTTATTTATTAAGTGCAAGAAATTCAATTATTGGCCAGGTGGAAAAATTATATGTAGACCACAATACGTCATTCCAGAGAAACACAACAGAAGGGAGTAGTTCATGAAAACATTACTTTAAAAGACTTTCATTATAAACTCAAAATAACTGTGCAGTTTTCCCAAAAAACCCTTAAAAATTGCGTGTTAGCAAAGTTTCTAAAATCCGGTCTCTAGTCATAACTAATAATTAATGCAAAATACATCCGGACCATTTATCTGAAGTTACGCCACTGGATTTAGCTACGATTTCATCTTTCATTCGTGTCTGTTATTAATGTAGAGAGGAATTTATTAATTGAAACAGAGTAAAATTGGTTTATTAATTATCCTAACAAAACCATTGGCCAAATGGCGTATTTTAAAAAGCTCGAAATTAATTTGGCGTAAAAGTTTGTACTTGTAAATATTTTGGGGTTTGAAAGTGCGGGATGAGCGATGTTCCCAGCGGCAGGTCTAGCTAATGAAAGCTAATGTGTTACGCTACCTTTCCTCCGTGGAGCTTTAAGCCTTTAACCCTCCGTCACCTGCACTAATTCTCTCCAATTACGAATCACTCGAACACGTATTTCGAAAAAAATCACATTTCGTCACAATTAGTCTCGACGAGAGATGAATGTGCACCCGAACACATGTCTCACATGTGCAAGACGAACGCACCGACTGCAAGAGCTCTCCTCGACCGGCGTTTCGAAAGGGCGCAACCGTATTGTTTACTGGTCGGTGGCACATGGAATGGAACTCCGGCAGACTCCCGTAGGTGCCCCGACCAGAGGCGGCGCTACGCCTGACAAGCGTACAACAAACGCAAAAAGCCCAATTATCCCACCAACCATTTTGCCCATCATCCAGATCATCCGAACAAGTTTGGCGATTTTTGCGCACTTGCGAAAAATTTAATCAGGGCTGAGCGAGCGGCTTCTGGGGCTGCCACTGGGCCCGGCAAAGAATTCGGCCCCCATTATTCCGCTTCTTTTGTGTCCCCGTCGCGTTCCATATTCATTGCACGCGCTCGAAGAGTTTTTGTTAAATACACCGAATATTTTAATACTTTCTCGGATTTTAGGATTATTAATCTCGGTTTTGAATGAAAAAAATCATTTCAAAAGGGATTTGGGGATGCGCGGAATTGGATTAGAGGGGAAAAACAATAAATGCGATAGTGTTTTGTTATTTTATTTCGATGGATCAAAGCCGAATTAACCATAAACAAGAGAAATGAAATGCATAATGACTATTTACTTTACATTTGTCACAACGGACGCCACCCTCGCTCATTTTGAATATTGATTGCAGCCAACGGTGAACAACAAAAGGGATTTCTTAACGGAATTGAAAAATGTTTGTTATTTTGATAATTGCTCTGCAACCTCACCTCCTTGATTATACAGGGTGATTCTTTTAGGGCTTACATTAGAAACTTTTCAACTTCTAATACAGCTGTATACGCTCTAAGTCGACCATTTTGAGTTCAACTAAATTATTTTCAAAATGGCTGAGCTTCTGGAACTACAAAAAATTGACGCCAAGTTTGAAATTTTGAATAGTAACCATACATTTTTATTGTATATTTGAATTCAACTTCTCAAGCTGAGTAAAATTTACCCAAGTTGTTGGTACTTATCTGTCATAGTTTTTGACATATGTCAATTTATTTTTGGAAGTGTTTATCCAAGACATCACAGCCCTTGAACTCTTTTCAATAAGTAAATTTTTTTTTGCATTCAATAACCGAAGGTTTGAAGAGTCTTCTAAGATTTTCAAATTCTCAACTGTCAAAATTCATGGCTAGTATGATTTTTCAAAATGATTATCAAAAAACTGCTATAACTCAGTTTTTTTAAATGGAACGACCCTATTTTCTTAATGGCAATCGAAAGAACATCCATATTTATGGTAACTTTTATGAATACGTCCTGTATCTCTTACAGTTTTTGAAAAACATCCAAAAAAAAACAGATTTTGCTTCGTAATTTTCATAGTTAATCAAGTAGGCCTTGCAAAATGGTTATTAACTGTCAAACTTCAATATTTTATTTAGTTTTTAGCTGGTTTATTATCGAATAAGCAGTAAAACAATAATGTTTAATTATGATTTATTATAATTTAGTGAATTATGTAAAGTAAATTTAAATTTAAATTTTAAACTTCTTGAATAAAAATGGTGGACAAATCGAACATTTTTTTTAATTAATAGCACAATTTTATCGTATTTTTCCAAAGTTCACTTGATTGAAAATGAAAATAATGAGCTAAAATTCAGTTTTTTGCGATTATTTTAAAAACTGTAAGAGATAGATATAGAAGATGTTAATAAAAGTCTGCATAAAATGATTTTCTTCTGACTGCCATTGAAAAAACAGAGAAATTCCCATGGAAAAAACTGTTTTATAATAATTTTTTAATCATTTTCAAAAAATCAGAGTAGTCTTGCAATTTGACAGATAACAATCCTGGAAATTTGAGAAGACCCTTCGAACCTTTGGGTATTAAAAGCAAAAATAATTATTCACTTATTGTAAAGGGTTCATAAACTGTGATATTTTAAATAAATTACTATAAATAAAAAATTGTATAAAAAAATTGACATAAGTCAAAATTATGACAGATAAGTACCAACAACTAGGGTTCATTTTACTCAGTTTCAAGAGGCAAATTTAAAAATGCAATAAAATAGATGGTTACTATTTAAAAAATTCAGCCATTTTGAAAGTAATTTATTTGAACTGAAAATGGCCGATTTGGATTATATACAAAATCTTGAAGCTCTAGCTATATTAGAAGTTAAGACCTTAAAAGAATCAGCCTGTATTTACTTTAACTGATAAAACTATTTGATTTGCAGTCGGTGTAAACTTAGCCTCATTCTGCCAAGTTGGTTGGAAAAAACTGTAATTATCTCAAAGTTCGTTTCTTGGGAGCACAATTCGTCCGCGCGAAGCAACAAAGCGGTTAATTTCGGTGTAATTCCCTCATTTGGTGTCGTGTAGCTCCACATTGTCGGGTGGTTTGGAAATAATCCCAATTTCCTCTCCTCTAGCTTAATGAATTTTTAACCCGGCACTTGAAAACTTCCAACTCCAATAATATGCATGTGCATGAAAAAAGTAATCAAGGGGAATAAGGCCGGGAACGGCCGTACAATTTCTCCGTTTCATTCGCGACTGACAACTTTCATAAATTCAGAGGTGGATTTTTTTCGGCTGCAGCGATGAAATGTCGATGGTAATTGCTCAATTTTATTTTATGCGGGGCGGTTAACGAGCTACCAGTATCAGAAAACTACTTTAATAATAGATGGTTTAGAGCCGATTTATTTTAAGAGGCGGCTCTCGAGACTTAATAAACTTGCCTAAATCCCGTGTTTAGAGAATAATGTAGGGCTGGATCTAGGCTACTATTGTTCAGAGTTGGCAAGTTTGGCAAATCTAATTTTAACGAGAATTACCATAAAAACGCCAAATATTTGTGCAGTACCTGCTTTCTGCATTATTGTCAATTGAAATATTTACTAAATAAACTGCACTGTTGTTTCAGTTGATATTTGTTGCAGCTTTGACATGAAAACTGCATTTGAATTTGATAAAGTCGGGTCGCTTTGATTGAATTTCAATTAGTTTGGCGTCTGATGTGCCAATTACCGCAAAAATTAGTCGTACATCTTGGATGTCATCATGGTTTGAACAAGCCATTAGTGTTACATCCCTGCCGTGGGGTTGCGCCACCGCGACTCCGGTCGTCCTTCTCCGATCCATCTCCCAACAATGGCGAAGTGTCGTGGAGTGCCCTTCGAAGGGGATATTTTGCATACTGCATGCACTTATTCAGCTATTGTGCGAGTCCTGAATAAGCTCCAAGTCGCGTATGAATACGCCGGGAGGCACTTCACCACGCTTCAACTTTTCACAATTTTAAATGTGCGCCATTCAAGCGACTGTTTCGACATAGACCATTCGCTCTGTTTATAATTAACTAAAACTTATTTAAATTCCTGCCGTAAACTCGGTAATGCGAGCCGGAGAGGCGTCACTCGATAGGGAAAACTTTGAGGTGCTAGTGCTACAAAACGGTGACATGTAATCTATCATTTCTAAAGCTTTAACTGCCCCTCTGAACGAATTAATCAGTCCCACTTAATAAATACGGCTTATTTTTAGACGATGTAAACAATTTGTTGCGAGGCATAAATTTTAACATTTTTAAAGGCGCGCCGACAAATGAAAGACACGGCAGATCTGTTTTCGCTCCCTAATTTATAAATACGGAAAGAAAACTAGCGGCACCAGCCTCTGGTTTGACACGCCGGCCAACTTACGCAAACAAATATCACTTATAGCTTCACGCCAGTTAAATATTTAAAACTGGAGTTGTAATTAATAATGAAACCTTTTCCTCTTTTTTGTATAAATGGGTAATGCTTAATTTTTTTTTAACTACAGGAACTCCAAACAACCGAATCATTTGGGCAAAGCGGCTCATGAACATCTAAATATTTTTGAGCAAAAAGAGTATTTTAAATAAGCATACAATGATTTCTCATTTTGACAAATCATTTTTGCTATTTTTTGTTGTTTTTAATAAAGCTTTTTAGCGTTATTTGGATGGAATGTCACTTATACCTTATAGAATTCACCAACGGCGTTTACAAAGAAATATTTTTGAACAGTGTACAAACTATGATTTTAATTGAAAATGGTGAATTTATGCCCTTTATTTATTTACCTTTTTTTAAATGTAAATAAATAATGCACTTTTTCTCAGAAAGGCACATTCGTGCAAAATTCAGAAATGCTTATTAACAAAAATTTAATATTTTGTTAGTAAGTGCTGAAATAGATTGTTAGTAAACAATTATGAAATCTCTGTTTATCTGCCCCTTTATCTTCTTATTATTAAGAACGTCAGATTTTCATACAAACCTTGACACCTCATTTAACCAAAAATTTTCAGTTTTCATGAATATAAATTTAAAATTACGTATTTTAAAACCACATCTCTTAGGGTTGGAATTTCTGCAAATCATAAAACACGTGTTTCTTAATTTTTCATCAAAAGTCCAAATACAAATTCTCATAGATATAAGTTCAAAAATAATGGATTATTATATTTTATTCTTCGACACTGTCAGAATTTACGGATTTTCTCCTGTGTAAGGAAGTTTTGACAACTGTTTGACATTTCTCAGTACGAAACGTCAGATTATTTTTAACAAATTTAAAGCAATTTTATTTTTATTTCGAAGAATAAAATGTTGTATTCAACTCGTTTTTGTGTAAATCGGTTCATTTATTTCGCCTCGTGGATGATAAACCACTCGTTTTCACTCGTGGTTTAAAAATCCACTCGTGAAATAAAGCGTCCGATTTACACTCAAACTTATTAAATAAATAACAAATAACCCCCTTTGAGGATAAAATTTTTAAAAATCATAAAACAGAACACAGGTGTTTATTTATTTTTAGTCTGTAGCCCAAAAAAGTTCTCATAAATATAAGTTCAAAAATAAAGAAAGTTTTTTTTAACCCCCTTAGGGGTGGAATTGCCAAGACTTAAAACATGCGTTTTTCATCTGAAATCGGAAGTAATTTTTAAAATTACGAATTTTCAAATAAACTTTAACACCCCATTTAACCCCCTTAAGGGTTGATTTTTCGAAAATCCTGTAACACGTGTTTCTTCATTTTTAACGTAAGGCCTAAATAACAATTTTTATTGATATATTTAAAATTTCAAAATGACGGATTTTTGTTAAAATTTTAACACCCCATTTCACCCCTTTAAAAAAATCCCTTCTAAGCGGAACTCTACACCCTTTAAGGAACGTATCTCCCAAATTTCATGTTTCTAGGTATTATTGTTATTTATTTATTTTTCCCAACTTTGGGAATGTTGCGAAAATTCCGCGTAACTGAGTGCATTTTTTGCAAATTCCATAACTTATCTGGTAATTTAATCGAGTAACAGCATCCGTGTTTTGTCGCCGAGATACGGGAAATATCGAATAAAACAAACCGAGATAACGTTAATGTTTTATTTATAAAATATATGGCATAAATAATACATAACGATGACGTAAAAAATCACTCTTGATTAACTAATTGGTAAAAAAGCGAGTGCGGTTTCGCTAATAAGTTATCAGGTTGATCAAACTCAACGACCTGTCCATCATGCATTACCAGAACCCTATCACAGTCCAGAATAGTTTGAACTCTATGAGCAATAGTCAAAACTGTGCTTTTGCGAAACGCCGCCCTCAAAGTTTGCTGGATTTGCCGGTCGGTCTCTCTGTCAACATTCGCCGTGGCTTCATCAATACACAAAATCTGCAATTGAAAATTGGAAAAAATCAAAACTTGAGCGCGCTTCACCTTCGCATTGTGCAACACCGCCCTGGCTAAACAAATCAATTGTTTCTGTCCCACGGAAAAGTTGGCTCCCGCCCCCACCACGGCGTTCTCCAGCCCCCCCAAGCGCCGAATCGTCTCAGTCAAATTAACTTTCTTCAAAGCGTCCCAAACCTCATCCTCCCTGAACTCCCCCAACGGGTCCAGATTCTCCTTCAGCGTCCCGCTGAACAGGAAGGGCTCTTGCGGTATACAAAACAAACGCGACCTAAATCACTAACCCTCATTACCTTGAATCAACAAAATCCTACCTCAAAGCCTGCAACGAAACTCGGGAAATATTAACCGAATCGATTGAAATCTCGCCGGAGTGGAGCTCAACCAGACGAAAAAGCGCCGACAGGAGCGAGCTTTTGCCGGCTCCGGTCCTCCCCACGACGCCGATCTTCTCCGAGGGGCGCGTCTCGAACGACACGAACCGCAGCGAGGGCGGCAAGTGCTCTCTAGTGGCAAAAATCAAGCACTAGTTGGGGGAACCCCGTACTTACCGGTACTTCAAGACCACGTTCTTGAAGGCGATGACGCCCTGGCTGGGCCAGCCGAAGGGCGGGTCGACCACGAAGTGTGTGCTCTCTGGAGGGATGTCCTTGATGTATTGGTTGACTCTTTCAACGGCGATCATTTCGCGTTCCGTCTCCGTGAATGCGTTAACGACGCCGTTTAGGGCCGAAGTTACGGAAAGCGCATACGAAAGAGCCAAACCGACGAGACCTTAAACCCGCGACTTGAAACTCCGCAAACTTTCGGAATTTTTTCAATACCTGGATCAGCGACGTCGTACTGGTGCTGAATTATCGCGATGAAACTAACGCCCGAAACCATCGCAACTCCGATAAATTGCAGTCTCAGGCCCAGCCAGCGAGCAGCTGCTTGGCTGGCAAACTGCGCTTTGATGTTGGCGTCAACGTTGTCTTCGTTGTCGCGTTTGAAACGTTGCGTTGCTCGCATGGCACGTATGGTTGTTAAACCTGGAGATTTAAGACTTATTTTCATCGTCTCAGTTTGAGTTAAGTCAGGAAACCTTGTAATGACTCGTTAAAGTGGCTATAAACCGGCGAAAGGGTCACACTTGATATTCTTTTTAGTTCACGAGACGTCAAACGGTAAGTGTACTGCAGCCAGTGATAGACGGGAATTAGAGGGATCAGCACGAGGCAAATCCAAGGCAAACCGTAAATCGTTATAACGACAGTTCCTTAAAGTTCACTTTTATCGCCCGCAAACGCTAAGCAAACTCACCCAACAAGCCGAAAAATTGAGCCAACAGGATGTTTATAATAAAGGGCAAAGAGTCGTCCACTGTGTACGTATCGCTGGAAAAACGGTTCAAGATGCGACCGATCGGCGAAGTGTCGAAGAAAGTCGTTTTGCCCTTAAAAAATTTCGTCTATTCGGTGACCAGAAGAGAAAAAACAAAAAACCCACAGAGGAAGAAACTCAGAATAAGCTGTGTTGGTGTAAATGGATATTACGTTTCCCCTCTAATTTCTATTCTTTTTTTGTCTTCCTCTATTATAAAAATAACATTTTCTGTCAATTTACAATTTACCAAAATTAATAAAAATAAAAAATAATTTTTAATGGTTTGATTAATTAAACCGAAACTAGTACACATTTCAATTTTTTACTTCGGTTGAATCGCCGTAGTTATTAATTCCCATGTTATAAATAAAATTACGTTAACGTGTTTGCACCAAATCAATATTTTTTTAAATATGTATTTTAAATATACAGAAGTTCAGTTGTTCAACTACTTTATTTTTATTTTTGGTAGATATGTTGTCTAGTTTAAAAATCGGCAGACATGCCTACTGCTCAAAAACCTAACATATAAAGGTAACAACAGTAAAAAAATCTTTGTATTAAAGTTATTGATAAACAACGAATTTTAAATAAATGACATGTGTAGTTTAACAATCATGATCGCAATAGAATTTGATTAACAATAATAAATATAAATTATTTCTGAAACGGATTCCTAGGAAATAATGAAACATCAACAAATTGTGATTTTTTTAATGGATTTTATTTAATATCGGTGGCTTAGAGTGCAAACCTTCTAACTCCAATTTTGGTCGAATTTTAGATTTCAATTGCAATCACTTAAATAGTCATTCAGAAATACTCTAAAAATATTTTAAAAAAATTTGACCGCTGAATTTGCATAACACGTAAACCGCCTAACTAACTCCACATGATGAAAATTTTAATATACAAATATGCTAACTCCAATTTCTCAAATTAATAGCACGGAGTTTTGATTTCATTTGATTTTGGTTTAATAATATTTTTTTTGAAAATAATTATTCTACAATTAATTTACGAGGTCTTCAGTTACCTGCCATCAGAAGAAATAATTTTCAAGTTAAGATTTACGGAAAAATGGAGACTAGGAGTCTCCAGAAAAGCCTCAGAAACGTAATAAAAGCGTGTTGGCGATAAATTTTTCCCAACTAGAAAATTCATATTCTTGTAGGCGTAAGATAACAAAAAAATTGACGATTTAATACAACTTAGAAGAGTAACACCTAGAAATTACCACAACATTTATGATAATTTCCAATATGAAAATTGTTTTTTTTAACATTGCCTTTACTTGTTATCAAAGATAATAAATTAAATTGCAGAAATTAATTAAATGATGTAATAAAAGCTTCTAACTCCACGATTTATAAAAAATAATGAGAAAGTTTTCTAAATATTTACGTGACAGTATTATTTCTCATTTTTCTCATTGTCACATCAGTACTTAAGATTTTCAAAATGATTACTC
This sequence comes from Tribolium castaneum, assembly GCF_031307605.1. Taxonomy (NCBI): domain Eukaryota; kingdom Metazoa; phylum Arthropoda; class Insecta; order Coleoptera; family Tenebrionidae; genus Tribolium; species Tribolium castaneum. The sequence continues at coordinate 4,263,929 of NC_087402.1, read as the reverse complement.
TTTATGAACATATTAAATTTTTTCCGTCCCCTGTAAAATAACTATTATGGAGTTAGTCACTTTGCAGTCTAATCCATCGATATATTTAATTCAAAAAACTGCTAAGTCTGATTGTAAATTTAATAATAATTATTCATCATTAACAAATAATGAAAAGTGAAGAAGCTAACAACTGAAGAAGATTTTTTAAAATACGACTTTAGGAATTCTTTCAAGATTTTTCCCGTAATCTACACTTGCTTCTCAACAACGTACCAAGCAATGGTGCACCAGTTTTTGAGCACATGTAGTTATATTTATTTACGTAGCTATTTACGTTATTAAATAAAAAAATACCAAACTTTGGTAGTTATTAAGTTATCGATTATAAATTCATCAATGACAGCAGAGATTGTTTTTTTCTGTGTGAGTTAATTTTCTGTGAGTTTTTTTCGTGGGCTTTTTTCTGGGTGTTTTTTTTTCTACGTGGGCATTTTTCTATGTGGGCTTTTTTCTTGTGCGCATTTATACACCAAAGGACGAAAGACCATTTTTGCACTTACCTTCAGGACCGACCTGAGGAGCATCTTGTGAATCCGCGAAGCGGCCACAACTCCGCCGTAGGCGAACAAAAACGCCCGAAACAGTGTAAAAACTGTGTTAACGCACGCCAATTCAATGTAAATCCTTAGATAATAAGACATGGGATTAGAATCTAAAAATCCCTCAAAGAAATTCCCTTCGCTCAATTGATCGTCGTAGAATTGACTCAAATTCTCGCTCGGGTTCGTGTCGCTAACCCACTTGGACATCCACCAGTCGGTCATGTTCCGCGACGTTTGCATCACACTGACCGCCAAAAGGATCATAAATGCGAGTCCATGTCCTATAGACTTCCAATAGGTGGCATAGACGTTGAATTCAACAGTTCCAGTTTCACTGACTTCCTCCAACAGGAGACTATCATTTTCCCCCTCACTTCTCTCAATCTGGATACTTTCCAGGAACGAAACGTTCGATTGGACACTTTCACCCAACTCTAATTCAATCGGCAGCATGTCGTCAATGTTAGTGAGCACATCGGCGGGTTTCCCTTGCTGTTTTACAACCCCGTTCTCCATCAACACAATCCGGTCACAATGCACCAAATAATTGACATGGTGGGTGCACAAAACCTTGGTTTTGTTCTTCAACAGACCCATAATGCAGTGCTGGAAGATATGTCTGGCAACTTTCGTGTCCACGGCCGACAAAACATCGTCCAGTAAATACACGGCCTTGTCTTGGTACACGGCTCTTGCTAGAGCAACACGGGCCTTCTGGCCCCCGGAGAGGGTCATTCCGCCTTCGCCAACCCCAGTCAAGTCACCACCGGGCAGGAGGTAGATATCCTCAGCCAGGCCACAAGCAAACAGGACCGATTTATACCGATTATCCTCGAAGGCTTTCCCGAAGAGGATGTTGTCCCGCAAGGTGCCTCTCTGGAGCCATGGTTGTTGCGTAACGAACCCGAAACCGGACTCCACCTGGCTCACTGCGATTTCGCCCTGTTGCATCTTCAGTTCGGCCAAAATGGCCGACAGAAGGGACGACTTGCCGCAACCAACCGAACCAATCACCCCCACAAACTCACCCTGGACATGTAATTCAAAATATACTCAGTTAGAGCAAGCTGTGCCTGCTTTCAAGGCTTGCTCTAACTGAGTATATTTTCTATATACAGAGCAAGCTGTGCCTGCTTTCACGGCTTGCTCTAACTGAGTATATTTTCTATATACTCAGTTAGAGCAAGCTGTGCCTGCTTTCAAGGCTTGCTCTAACTGAGTATATTTTCTATATACAGAGCAAGCTGTGCCTGCTTTCAAGGCTTGCTCTAACTGAGTATATTTTCGATCTCATGTTACAACTTACCTTCCTGACTTTGAGGTTGATGTTGTGGAGGCAGAAAACCGTCCCTTCGGCCTCAATCGGGTCGCTCTTGAACGTGCGTTTGCCCTTACCTTTGCCCTTCGTTTGTTTTGACGCCTGATGTAGCTTGTTTTTCTCCTCGACTGTTAGCTCCCTACCCCAGTTAAAAATGGCGTTTTTGATAATAATGTCGCTATTTTGCCCGGTCTCTAGGAGCGTCTCGTTATAGAACACTTCCAAGTCCAAGTCCTCTAACTGAAATGGGTTTGAGTTTCCGCCCTTGGGCCGTAAGTCCACTTACATCGAGCAGCCTTTGTATTCTTTTGAGGGACACCCACGCTTCGGTGAGTCCGTTGAGGACCCACGGAAACGCATTGAGCGGACTTATGAGCATGTTGAGTAAGGCAATGCCGGTGAAAACGGTAGCTGCCGTTAATTTATTCCCCAAAAGTACGTAAGTCGCGAATGTGAGTATCGAGATGAGGACTGGTGTCGTGGCCCAAAAATACACGCAAAGAGCGTCGAGATATTTCCTCCCTTTGAGATATTTCAATTCTTTGTCTCTTAATTCTGCAAATCGGGCTTTGAAGTTAATTATTTCAGCTCGCTACGCAGACATACTTGTGATAATACGCACGAAATGCTGCTCCCAAACGTACAATTTAATGGCTTTAATCCCTCGTAATACTTCAGTCACCATCTTTACGCGCGCATCTTTTTCTTTCATTAGCTTCGTACTCAATTGTCCGATTTTATTCGCAATTAGCTTGTTTATCGGGATTAGTACGATACTGAACAAGACGCCGGAAATAAACGCTAAACCGACTTGGCTGTACAAGAGGTATAAAGTTATAACGAGCTGCAACCAATTGACTGTTTCGCTTGTCTTTGTCCGGGGAGATGCTTACTTGGAAGGGAATACTCCAGAAAGAATGGAAGCTCGGACACGAATTGACGATTCGGTCCGTGTCAGTCGACATGAAATTTACAATCTCTCCGAGCGAAAAAGCCGAATTTAGAACGGTCTCGCTCACGGTTAGTGTTTTACGGTAAATCGTGGTAACTAAAGCTCCACGCATTCGCAGGCCGACCATCGACATCAGGAAATTGAAATGCGAGTCGCAGAACGACGCTGCAAAGGCACAGCTCATTGCCCCGCCAGAAAAGAAAAATACAGTCAGGCAGCAAAAAGTTACAACAAAATTCATCTTTTCTTATTATTTTCCTTTTAATGTTTCATGTTCCTGACTTGTGTAAACTATTTATGTATGGTTGGCTGAGATAAGTTAGTTTTTTATTTAATTATTTTTTTTGTCGTAACTCTTCTACATGATTGTATTTGGAGACTTACAAATTAAAGTGACTGTCATTAAAAGAAAGGCGTACAAGTAGCCCCATTTTATGTCTTCGGACTTATCTTCGATGAAGTTAACTAGGCGGTTAAGCAACATGGGGGAAGCAAAACCGGCACAGTCTGCTATAAATTTCAAAACACCGATACTGTAAAATTGTACCCAAAAACACTTGTGGAGCGCTTTGAATAAAGACACGTTGTGTCGCCTCACGCCGATAAAAGTGACATCAGGTGAGGTAGGTGTCGACTGACTTGAAACCGAAGCTGTTAATTGTCGTCTTCTTATCTCATCAACATTGCCAGTTAAGGCTTTATCAAGCTTGGTACTAACGGTACCACAATTAAGGGAGAAGGGTAGATCGTACAAATCTTCAGAATTGTTTAATTTCCCTTGTACCCCTTTCTCCATCAAAGGATTGACCCAATAGAATAACAGTCTTGAGAGCCACGTGACATTCTCCATGGCCACTCCCAAATAACTGGGATCCCCCTCTTCCGTAAACCTGATATAGGCATTGCTCAGTAATGGCTGAGTCTCCCCTATCTGGAACGAGTCAAGTTGACTTCACCCCCAATGTTACTACCCTCACCTCAGTATATCTATCCGCGAAATTAAGATACGTGGTACTCCCTTCACTCGGAACAAGAGTTAGACCATAAACAATCTGTAGGATTATCTGACAAACACTGAACCCATACGCCACATACACACTAAACCCCGGTTTCTCCGAATACTTATACACCAGAACGTGGCTTCGCACCGAAACCACGTTCAAAACGAGCAATAAAGTCCACAGCACGCACACAAACACCGGCCCGCGAGGGCTCAGCCCTAGCCTCTTCCTCAGAACTAACGCGTACAAGAAATGGCAAAACCACGCTATTCCTTGCACAGCGCAAAGAAAATACGAAACGTAGTAAACCTCCTGCCTGATATTCAGATCAATGTAAATCTGTAAAAGCGGAAGTAGGGCCAAACACAGAGACACCAAACACCGGAAGTAGATGGCATAGAGCTGGACGCGGCCTCTGGTCACGTACCCGGTGTGGCGCCCAACGTAGTAGGCCGAGGCACTGGCAAAGAGCCCCAGAACGGGGATCTGGAGGTACAACTCTTGGAAACACAGCCCTAAGTCGTGTCGAGGCTGCGACCAAATTTTCAAACCTCCCGGCCCACACATGCGCTCCCAATCCCAGCGCCAGTGTGGCCAGTCGGTTGAACTATCACTCATGTTCATGTTGTTAATGCAGAAATCTGTAAAATGCGACTGTCAAGGTGCCGAAATTTTGGGTTTTTTGAGGAAATTGAGGAATTCTCATAGTGGTGAGAGGCACTCCAATCATGCATTAGCAGTTAGTGATATTGTTGCGATATTTGAGCCTTCACAGGGCGGTTTTGGACATTCTAAGAAAATAAAAACAGGCGAGTTGTTGACAGTAATTACCTTACAGTGGCGTTGTTTGATATTGTGGGGTTTGGACATCACGTTGGTGAGTCCCCTTGTTATATTTTTGGACGTTTTGGTAATCTAACTATGAACTACATCACAAACTGCACCTTCTTAGGTTAATTTATCTCATATCGGTCACTTTAGCCCGGTGACAAACCATTTGAGAGATCGCTGTTACACATCTTGTATGCAACCCATAGATGGGGACACTTAACCGATCTCAAATGCATCAACCAAATTGACCCTTTAAATTTTGATTTTTTTTTTGAATAAAATAAAAAAACGCACCGTGAGGTGTTTTTAACAATGACAAAATAAATGTTTTGCTTTTTTTTCCAGAAAATGACCATGGAAGTGGAGGTTGAAGAGGTGGATGCTAATAAAATAATAGATTTTTTAACAAGCAACGAATCGATTTGTTTCAAGAGCCAGCAAAGAGGCGAGGACGACTTAAGCAAGCAACAAAAATGCGATATCGCATTGGAACTTTACGCCAAGAGCAAATTAAATTTCCTCGTACGATTCGGAAAATACATGGAGAAAAATCAACTCGATTTTTTCCAACAGTTTACGGAAAATTGCGCCGAATCGGCCGAAATCAGCATAGTCCTCAAGGACTTCCTTTCTTCCGTGACGAAAAGCCAACAAACGCATGTGAAGAACCGAAGATACGAAGCTTTGAAGGAGTTGATTCGCGAGGAATCGTATTTTTCTGAAATTGAGATGATGAAGCGCAATCCTTTGCTTTACGAGCAATTGGTTGGCCAGTATTTGACGGAAGATGAAAAGGCGGAACGCGATAAAATCAACATTGATGGAGAAGCGACTCTTGTTAAGGTTCTGATTGAAGGGATAGAGCGTGACAATGCGCAAGTTAAAAGGAAGAAACAGGAGGAGTTTGAAGACGGGATGAGGGAAGAAGACGAAAGTAGCGATTCGGGGGATTCCCCGGGAACGTCGAAGCAAACTTATTCGCAATGGGGTGAATTCACCGACGAACCGATCGTTAGAACGATAAAACGGGTGAAGAAAAAACATATAACGCCCCAAGAGCAGTTGTTATTAAAAGAGGAGTTTATTTCGACCATGTATTTGGATTTTTTGAACGGCAAAGACGAGGATTTTGACTACTCGGCCGTTGATAATAACGATAAGTACGATAGCACGGAAACAAACGACAACGACGAGGAAGATAAGTATTTCGATTCGGAAGAGCCGGCGACTGTGAGCCAAGTCGGTCAAGAGGAGTCCGAAGACGAATTAGACGTTTTCATGAGTGCCTTAAACCACCAGAATCCCGTCGTTTCTCAATTATCCAAAGACATTCAAAAGTTGTAGAGTTCCAGTAATGTTCAGTGAAACTTGGTATCAGTGCTGGCAATCAGGTTAATGGGTAATTAGAGTAAGAAGCAGCCGCGAATAGTTTGTACATATTTAGGGAACAATTAGACGTTTCTCGTCGGACGTATTCCGGGAGGAAGGACAGTGAAACGTCGGTCCAAAACCGAAAAACGTGCCCCGTAATAAATAATAAAAGAAAGTGCTTTAAAATCGTCAAAAAATGGCTAGAGACATTTTACTTTCGTAAACTCGCATGTGTCATACATACATAATTTTCTTTTTCATTAAGAAATGTAAATTAGAATCCTGCCCATGTTAATGAGTAAACAAGCGATAAATATTCAGCAGGGGTCAAACAAAGAATGTCGGAAGCGAACAGTGGACAGTGTCCAAAGAGAAAGTGGGCAAAAGCTTCGTCAAATTCAAACCCGATTAGGCAGTGTTTGGCCGTAATTGGGTCGCTCCTGCGCGGAGCCTCCGCGGATAATCCTCCGGACTTAATTCCGGTTTTCCGGTGTGAAAAGCACCGCTTGCCGCAGACACTCCAAATTACATCAGCTGGCTTCACAATGAAGAGTCTTTGGAAGTGAATGAGTTTGTTAGGGAGGAGGGCATCAGGTCTAGAGAAAATAAAGAAAAGTGGGAGGGAGGGGGTCATGTCGGTAATTCTCTGGTCTTGTGTGATCAGTCTTCACATAGAGTGTTTACGAACAACACACAATCGAATAATTAACAATAGTGTTCGAATTCTAGTTTAAACTAACATGTGCTCTACCCTCAGCTTCGGGTAATCGCCTAATTCATGGACAAGGAGCAACCAAAACACTAAGGTATTTTTTAATCGCCCGTAATTATCGCTCGTAAAATGCAATTTGAAACGTCTGCAAAAATTTCCTTAAACAAATTGAAGTCAAAAGTTCAAATATGCATTAATTGTGTTTTAATTGCAAACTCGCATGACGGACATTCTACCCCACATTGCCTCCGATTTTTTTCGACCAAATCTAAGCATGAAAAAATACCGTTCTAATTAAATCGAGACGTATCACTTTAATTGACCCAAATGAATTATTTCAAAGTGTTAACTCAGATAAAACTAATTAGATCTTAATTTATTGTAAGTAGACTAAATTGATACACTCTCCCCTACTGTAAAGCAGGTTTTTATTAATAAAACTTTTATCGTTCGACGTCTTTCATTACGCTCGAAATTGGTACACTGTAATTACGCCGCCAATGTCGGAAAATACCACGTGGATTGTTTCCCAAGCTGCCCAACATGACTTAGTTTTTTCAACAATACTGATAAAAATATCAAAATCCGTTAGTTTTCAACTTTTAGGTGACAAATTATTAAACGATGAATTTTTATCACAACACATAAATAAATTCCAATTCTGGGACGCAAATTACATTGTTTTCACAACAATGATCTTAAGTTGTGTGCCGTTATTGTCAACGATTGTATTTTAATTTTTTATTTCATTGAAATTAATAGGTGCGATCAGTTTTCTAGAAAAAATACCTATCGGAAATTATATTAAACACTTGTCTTCATCAGTTGCTGGCGAAATTAACAACTTAAATTTTAGATTAAATAAAGTAGCGCAAGATAGGATTGACCATAGTAATTGCTAATACAGGTGACTTCGGTTTTAACAATTGGCCACAAAAATGGGTGCAATTAATGAAATCTTTGTCCTTTATTTATAACGAGCATTCGTGTAATTACACTGATTACAGATAATTTATAATCACCTAAATATTAACAAAATTATCACTACCAAGACCAAGTTTCTGTCCTATGTCTGGAGAATAATATTTTGAAAACGAACTTGCAATTTTTGTAATGTTAGTTAATCTTGAGTTTTGGCTAAAGTTTCTACAATGGTTTTGTTATTTTTCGGCTCGGGTGAACCAATATTTTTAGCGCAATGTCGAGTGATGAAGCATGACTGAGTTGGCAGTACGATATCGTAAGATGTGTTTTTTCTTTGTGTTGGCGAAGCTGTAAATGATGTTTGGGGTATTGGGTGTCAGGTTGTCCAACCGTCCCGTGCGAAACTCGCTTCATTAATAAAACTGTCTCGCGACAAATCTAATATTGTCCATGACAGATGGTGTAAGTCCTCCCACATGCGCCTACTCGATTTCGGGTGTTCTCACGCCACCCATGGTATCGCCACCTCTTAAGCCGATGTTCCCGCCGATGACCTACGCACACCTCCATTTGTTAGCGTCGAGAACAAGCCGTTTTGCATCTCGCCGACAATCGGATTGTTTTTTCCTTCGGCACGATTAATTCTTGGACAAAAGCCGCCAACTGTCATGACCTCCTCTGAACTTGATATTGAAAGAACGGAGAGGAAAAAATTGACCCTTACATAACGACATCGGCTGTTGGAGAGAGCTATTTATAACGTCGGCGTGACATTTTGTCCACACTAATTTGAATATTGGACGAAAAAGAGAGGATAAATTCTCGGCTCGCTGTTACGTCACACCGAATTGATTGTTATTGTCACGATATTAACGGTAAATGGGCTGGGAACCCCCGCAAATGGACGCTTTGCCGCGAACGTACTTAATTTCATAAATTATTACAAAGCTAGTTTTAATAAATCAATGGCATTATTAGCCGCGCTGACTATAAATTTATGAATTAACTGGAATCGGCTGAGCTTAGCGGGATTGTACAAACTAAGCCGAGCCCCCCGCGCCAAAAATCGACCAAACGCCACAAATTCGCCCAAAATCAACACCGTTGACACACGCATTATTAAAAAAATGGCCCTCTCAAGATGATGTAAAAAAGTAGAGTTTGATGATATAATATTTCGGCACACTATCTTCGCCATCTTTTTGTAAACCATGAGTATTCGTTCTAGGTTTTGTGCATATTTCTGTTGCCAAATACGTGAAACTCAAAAAAAAGTTTGTTGTTTGTGGAAACGGTGGTCTAACGGCACTAAATCACCTGGAAAGTGATCGTATCGGCGAAGTAAAGCAATTGACTTTCGATTTTGCTCAATTATCGTATTTCTATCATCTGCATGCCGTCGTCGGCTTTCCTCGTACAATAGTCAAAGTTGAAATAAAAATTTGCATAGGTGTCATGATTGTATCTCGATTACTTTAACCCACTGACCTTCTCCTTTATTTAAAACCGATTTGTTTTACCATTCGATTCTAATCTCTAATCGAAAAATTGTGCTCTCGCCAAGTGGGTCAACCAAGTTCGCCATCAGAGCCGGTCTTAGCCCTTGGTTTCCAGACTGCGTGACGCTCGAAATGTCAGGTGTGGCTGACCGAGAGCCTCCATTGATGAAAGGTGACCAAAATGACCACCGCAGAGAAAGGAAATTATCAATGGCGCGATTTACTATTTGACGTAAAGCTAAGTGGAACGCCGGGTTGCATCAGGGGCCTCGGTTTTCGTTAAATGCCCGCTTTCCGACTTTCTACCAGCGGCGGAGACCGCCTTCTTACCCAGAATGGGAAAGCAAACACACGAAAGTGAAATAAGCGATCCAGCTGCACCTCCGATGTTTGTGCAGCCAAAAAACGCCAGTTTCATGATAAAAAATAATATCTGCATCAAATGTTTGCAATTTCGTTTTAATTTCGTTAAAACACCAGGAATTCATAATTTATTGTTGGTCAGTCTTTGGTGGTTTGGGACCTTTGGGTGAATACGCCACTGCTTTCACGTTATGTGATTACGTCAAAGATTACACCTACTTTCTCTGATCTACTATACGCTAATTGTCGGTTTGAGTAGACTTAGCGGCGACTTTTGTTACAGATCATGAGGCGACGAGTCTTCTCTTGGATTTTCATCTGGACTTGTTTACGGCTCGGACGGAGCGAGCAACTCGCCAGTAATTTCACTCCGACTAATGGTACGCCTTTGACTTTACCCATATTTAGCCAACACAAACAATGAAAATGAGTTAAACTATTGATAATCACTCGTTAGGCGTCAACAATTTGTAAACAATACTCTAACCCACTGACCTTTTTAACTTCATTCACAGACCAGAAAGATATGAGAGGACTTTTCTCCCCGCGGATGGACTACGACCAGTGGAAGCCTCTGGGCCGAGGAGACCCATTAAAAAACGACCCAACCTACGACTACGTGCCGCCGGTCCTTGACCGGGTCCACTACTGGATAGACCCGGCGTTGCGCAAACCGGACCCACCTCTCCCGGGCGAAAACCAAAAAACCGAAATCCTCCTCCTGGGAGTCTCCTCCAAGAAGCCCAGCACCGGGACCTCAATCGCCGACTCCCGGAAGGACACCTTCGACTCATTTCTCAAATTCGTGGACGGCCCGAAATTCACCAACCAGAGAAACAACCGGCCCCACTACCCCATGGGCTCGTCCTACTTCCCGCCCAATTTCTACCCCAAAAACAAAAACAACCTCCCGAAAAACCCCTACACCGTGCTAATGCCCCCACCCATGATCACCAAAAAACCCGCCCTCTCCTCGCCCAACCCCACCACCACCGACCCCACCACGACCCCGGCTACAACCGCGGCTAAAACCGAACAAGTGACCGTCCAAGCGGCGAATTTAGTGTACCATTCAAGCAGTGTCGGCGACTGGAAGACGGAAACTTCCACCAACCTAACCCCGAACCCGGCCACCAACCGGTTAAAACCGTTCCGGGACGAAATCGTCTTCCAGAAACCCTTCCAACTGCCTGAAAGCTACATCCAGATCCAGTTCGCCCCCAGTAGGCACAACCAGACGTTGGTGGCGGCGAGCAGCGACCATAACATTAACTATGTGACGCCGCCCCCACTCGTGGAGGAAGTGATGCATAAAGGGCAAGTCTCGGACGATAATTTGGACATATCGAACACTTACGTCAAAATTGGCAAAACCGAGGCTGCTCTGATGGGCCAGCCGCCGCCGCCCCCACCCATGATGGTCTTCTCGCACGTGCAACACCCGCTAATAACGCAGACTCCGCTCACGATGCAGACCATTCAGAGCATGCAGAGCATGCAGCCGCCCCCTGTCACCACAAGCCCGGTTTACACGAAATCAACGAATCCGATTCTGGAAGCGTTGGAGAAGGAGGAAGTGACCACGGAGAGGATTGAAACGACCACGACTGTGCCCACGACCACCACCACCACGTCCTTGACCACGGACCCCCTGTTCAAGCACTACAAACAACCCACGGAGCCCCTCCGCGGTCCGCTCTACTTGATCATCCAGGGACACTCCAAAGTGAAGACGTACGGACCCAGCAAACAGTTCCATGGGATAAGGGTGCAGGAAACCAACGAGATATCCGATGACGAGGTCCGCGACAAGCGCTTGCTTTCCAAGAAGGAGGAAACTGCAAATTCAAGGGAAGCGAGATCGGGGAAATTGCAAACTTTGAAACATGTGATCCAGACTGGATTGGGTGCCATTGACTTTAGTGACGTGGATAGGAGCGATAGGGTGAAAGAAACGGAGCTGCACTTCGGGTACGAAGTGGGGGAAGGGGTGACGCGGGAGACTTATCATAAGGGAATCGTCGAAGAGGCTAGAAAGCTCCACGAGGAGGCTTGATTTGTGATTTAATGTTATCTTTGTGCTATAATTTTTTATTTATTTTTATTTATAGGCGTTTTTGAGTTTTTCTATTGTACTTATTTTTAATAAATGTATTGCGTGAAGTGAACGGTGTCTCACTTGTCCCCATACCCATAATTCGAACCGGTGGATATTTAAATTCAGGCCGGCCAACTCACCAATAAAATACTTTGATGTACAGGCGATTACGCCAAATCACGTGGCGCATAAAAAATGTGCCACACATATCCTTTTTTGTGAAAATAATTAGAGGATTTTGGCGGAGTCGCCGTCTGACGAGTGAACGTTTCTGAGAAATCCGAGGAAGTAGCCGGAATGCGTGCCTCATTTAGTCGTCCATCAAGTAGAAGCCCATTCCCGCCAGACGAGTGTCGAGAATTGAAAAACTTCACTTATTGAAATCAAAATGCTAGAATTGATGTGCTATATGCCGTATGTTCGTCACGTCTCGCGTTTTTCCCCCTTGTCAATTAATAATAGTAAAGAGCAGAAAGTCGACTTTTTCCGAGTTGATTTTGGCGAAGAAAGCTCGGCGGAGGAAGTATTTTGTAGTTTTTAGTCATTGACAACATTAATTAGACCGAAATGTATAAATATTGTATGGATTTATAAAGAGCGAGAAATGGCTTTAATGCGTTTTATTTTTAGTGTTGGTTAGATCCGAGATCAATTAACTCAGGATTCCAGTTCCCAATAATTGTAAAAAGCTTTCAAAGAAAACAGCACGTCAATCACAATTTCTTGGAATTAATTTCTAGTGTAAAATACATCAGAGACAAGACGGCATTGCCTTTTAAGTTCGCCTGTCATATTTTGCCCATATAAGGGCATTTGGTCGGTTCTTATCGCATGGTTGGCTTTTCGGCCGGAATTGGGGGTCGCACCTGATTCGGGGAAGTCCAGAGTGAGACTTTTCGCGCGGAAAATACCAACCCGACTTGACAATAAATCGATCTCTAGCCCAGAATGCGCTAATGGACACTTAAGGAAATAAGTCGCGAGTATTGCACTGAAAATCGACGGGAATTTGATGGAAAAAATATCTCCAAATGTGTAACTTCCTGCGGAGGAGCTAGGAAATCATTAGTTATATTTTTTGTATCGCACAGAACTAGATTATAAATTAGACAGAAGCGTGCTTCGCATAAGAGCCACTTTGACACACTGACACACACTCAATGTATCATTGAATAATTTTACTTTATTTGCACACGCGGAATTGCACTTTGGGGGCCTTGAGCGCCGCCACCACCGACATTTACTACCATGTGAACCCCTTGAGTATACTTCACATTTTTAAGGAAAACAACTCAAAAAGTGCAAAATTTAAATGTATTCTGAAAGTGTCCAAGACTGGCTTTTGAAGTTATGTTAGTAAATTATTCGAAAGGATTACATATCAGGGCTGGTACAACAGCCTCTAAAGGTTCGTATTTGATTAATTTGATTAAATTATGCACTTGAAACAGGTGCCGATTGACACTGAAAGTTCTCTCAGCTAATTTTCCAAAACTAGGTTTTCAACATTATCCAACTAAATTACCCTGGTTTTTAGTGAAATTATTATAGCACTCCTTAGATATTACGATACGCAAACCGCGTAATGACCTCAGTACAAAACCGAAGTAGAAAAAAAGTATTGCGTAAACTCTTTACTATATATTAAATTGTTAGACTTTTTTATATTTTGTAAATAATGAAGTTTAAATTGGGCCAGTTTATAGAACCCTAATTGCGCCATCTAGAGCAGGATAAAGATATTGCATATTGCAGTGCGCTGTTTCGGTCGATAATACCATAGAATACAGACAACACCAGATAATATTTACGTTGTCCGATGGTGTGTTGAATTCACAGAGTGGTTGAATTGCTCTTAGAGGTAGTAAGTAAAATGTGTTGATATTTATTAAATATTATAAGAAAAATATAATTCCTCTGATATTCTTTTTATTTTCAACAGTTGTGTCTAAAATTAAAATAAATCAAATAACTAAATCCTGACCCACGCACGTGGTACATTATTAAGTTTTTTTATTTATATATTATTTATATATCAATATACATTAATATCTTAATATAATATATTAATATTAATTATATATTATATAATTATATATCGGTTCATTATGTGTCTGAATGTTATATGGTCATTTTGACAGAAGATAGAAGACAAAAAGGCATTCAAAACTGAACTTTTGCAGGAAATGACACAACAAATGCGGCTCCTGCTGTAAATAAAGTTGCAAATATGGTGAACAATAACATTAAGACTGTACTAATGGACGCTGCAAACAATATAAACTAAATTATTAATATATTGTCCGCTAAATAGTGCAATTGAACAGATAAGAGTTGTAGAAAAAAAATCTGCTCATGCATAGACAAATAGTTACGCGGCTTCTTCTTGGATTTAAGAAGTCTCGTTTTAACAAATTTGTGCACACCTTCAAACATATCTGTTCAGCTTATTCATTTAGATACGTTTCCGTTTTTTTTGCTGCAATTTTTCTTCATATTAAGATGGCCAACAAAAAACATCGCTGCAACTCTGAGTGCGGTATTATTAACATGTTTATTTGTGGGTGGAATACTTATTGAATGCTAATCCACATATTAGTATCAATTTCATTCAATTTACGTTGTTTCCTTTATTTTATTATTATATTAATATTTCTGTCAACCTAAGGCAAAATAAAATTGTTCATGTAAGGTATATTAAATAAATTTATAAAAATGGTAACAATTATGGCGACGACGTTATTAGTCAAATGTTTTATGCTGAATGCCCATGTTTCTCGCGATCCCGATGTGTAAAAGTAACTGGTGTACAATCGCCCACAGCAATACACAATCGGCCGATCCTAGTTAACATTTGTAAATTTTTAAGACCAGTTTTTTTTTGTTTCGCCCAAATTTATCTCCTTGTTCTGGTCTAGAACTTATTTTGTCTTAACAAGTAAAAGAACTAGATATTGGATCTCCTGATTTTGCAGTCGTTCCATCTGGAACCGACGAAATATTCAGATATGACTAACTTCCATGATTTTTATTAAACTTGAGAAATTTTTGTTTCGCGGCGGTCGAGTTCGATTGAGTGACAATCCTTACCTTTCCTTCCAGCGAAGGATGTCCTAGTCGTGAACGGACAAAAAAGGGGGAAGAAGGAAGAAGGTAGGAAATCGTCACTCACGAACTCCAAAGGGTGGTCGCTGGGGGAAGTACCCCTTTATACAACGAAAATAAAACGATACAGGAATCTATATCCAAAAATTCGAACGAAACTAACTACGGACGCAACTTCTCACGTGCCCAATTTCTGATGGGTTATTACAAGAAAAGAAACTTTTGAGTATTTTTTGGTCGGATTAAAAATCATGATTTTTGAGGGATTCATGTCTTTTTCGGTTGTTAGCTTTTAGGAAATCATAAATTTTCAGGATTTTGTCTTGTTCTGTAAGGCGCCAAAAATACGTCTTTGATTTGGTATGGTTTTTTCTTTTTTTTACATGCGCCAATTGGTCTGGTCCAGACATACAAAGGATTTTGAAAATTTTTCAGAGTGCTTTTGAGATAGTGTGCCCAATTTTTGTTACTGGGATGCATAAAAATTGGTGCTTTTTTAAAGATTTTAGATCTTTTTCTCAGCACTGATGGAAACAAACTTTCGCATTCTCTCAAGTCTAGAATAATAGCTAATTAGTCTAGCAAATTAGACAAGTTGTAAAGACCGAAGAAAGATGTTTCCAATTAAGATAATTCCAATTGTGTTTGTGTTTTTCCGCCGATTACGAAACCAAATAGAATCGTTGGTCTTGTGAGCGTGATGGTGATTCGGATTTTGAGTTTGGCGGCGAGCAAAAACGCCGATGCTCGACTTAACAACAGGATAATTGCCGTCATAAACAATAGTGGACAAGAAACGGTTAAATGGTTATTGCGACTGTCCAATAATCAGGTTTGAGACCACAGGTGTTGTGCCTTATCACGCTTTTTGCCGACAAGAGAGGAATGTTCACCCCACCCGCTAAAGCTCCAGACTAACAGCTCCGCGAATTTGAATATCGCAAAATGACTCATGACACCACAGGCTTGTCTGTGTTCCTTATTAATGATGACTATATTTTTATTTTTTTTATTTCGACGAGAGCTGTCATCGACAACACCGATATATCCGATAGCGAGATAATAAAAACGGACGGGTTTGACGGACCAGAACCGCCGAATTTGCACAAGCTTTCCCACAGCAGGACTGCACACTGAGGTCCTGAAAGCTGGCAACAAAAATTGCCAAAACGTGGCAAATATTTATGTTCACACAGCTCTTAGACCTTATCTGATCGAAACTGATTGGTTTACGATTACAAGTTACAATCTCGGTCTAGAACCCGATCTTAATGACAAATTAATATGATTACATCTTTTGAGTTTTTCGACCATTACGTAACTTCCCATCGTGCAAATAAGGTGAGCCCCCATTGAAGTTCAAGGCTTTCCAATCGCGGTAATAGTTCTCGAGCAAGGTTATCGTAAATTATGATTATTAAGATCGTCGAACTTGAAACGTTAACAGATGGTTTATTAAATAAATCGGCCTTTGTTTGAGAGTGATCGCTGTATTTTTTCTAATACTAGTAATATTTGAATTTCGTCAAAGTCTGACAGGTAGTGGGTATTTTGAGAGTACGCGTCCGCGTATAAAGAGGTTGCGCTCGCTAACAAGGTAATGATAGAGCAATCCGGAGATATTTGTTGGGAGATAATGTGGGTCTTTTTCGTCGTCTGTGGCACTGTGTCGCCGGTGTTCCCACACTGAAGGCCCACCCCGATTTTCTTTCGGGCAGTCTGCGGCGTGCATTTACTAAATTGATGCCTGCCGGCGCGCAATCATGTGATACACACACCGGTCCAAACAAAAACGGCGATTTTCTTTGGCCGGACCTACACCGAAGAAACGACACGAAAAAAATTTGCAAACGTGTTCTCCGAGACTAGACTGAGTTACGACGTGTGCAAGCGACCAAATGTTATGTCACCAATTTTGCAAATTTATTTAAACGGTTCTTTTCTAAAACTCACATTTTTGGTCTAGATGCGAATTTCAAACCGGCATTCCGGTCAGGCAACTCGTTAGCAAAGTTTTAAACTACTTCCGGGTTTTCGGAAACACTGAAAGTGACTGCAAATCAAGCGATGATTCAATTTCGTTTAAAAAAGGAAAAAACGTCATCTATTGCATTAAAACATTTAAAAACCAAATCGCGTGTGAATTAATTAGGATGATCCGATGACTAATTTTAAACTCATCGGTTCGGTCCAAATCAAAATTGTTGTGGTCAGGCAACTAGAAATACAGAGCAGTACATGAAATTGTCTAGAAGTACAATTTATTTAATTTAAATAATGTCACAAGAATGCTACTTCTCTTCGTTTTGCAACATTTTTATGATGTTTGTCATTAATTTTTGTATCTCTTTGATGTTATGTCTAGTTCTAGCAAAATCAAGAAATTCTTACAGTACAGCAGGGTGTATAAAAATTAACAAAAATAAATTAAGAGAGAAAGTTTTCTCTCTTTTTTTCTATGAGGAGAACTTAAAGTACTTTTCATATTTAGTAAGAATAAAAAAATTAGTTCAAATATTTTTGATTACGTTTATTGAATCTAGAACTTGGTTATCAGTTCCCTTAAACATTTTCTTTTCCAAATACGTAAACTTCCACCGTTATCGTCAAAAAGTTGCTTTTGCCAAACTATTTAAATCAGGAAATAGCTATAGTCTGTGGTGATCAAGATTTATTTATTAAAATCTGTCCCACACACATTAACAAATTTTTCAATTTTAATTTATAATCAAGCATTCTAAAGTTCTGTAGTAAAACCTATAAACAACGGAAACCGATGGTAAAAATTTAATTGTCCGTTGTGGAGAGGTGTCCACTAATGGGAGGTGAGCATTTGTAATAAACAAAAGTTTGATATTTGTTTTTTTTTAATAAATAAATAATGAAGCTGCTGAACCACAAAATTCGTAGAAGTTGCATTTTTTATAAGACTACGAAAACATCATTCAATAAACTGTCCACCAAACATATTAAAAGAAACAGCAAAAATATTATTTACGCGGATTCTTGATCTTGAATAACTCAAGTATTTATGTTAAATAGGTTCATATATTTTGTGTAGCTTTAGGTGTATTTAATTTTTTCAACTTTCCGACTTTACTGATATCTGTAAGATTTATGATAGTAGTAAATATTTTGTTATCAAAATTTTTATAATTAAAAATTTTTCAAGATAAAATTAAAAATAAAGAGTAAGGGGCTAATTTCAAGTTTGGTCGCAAAGTTGCGCGGGTCGCAGTTGCATAGCAGCAACGAATGACATTGCTAGATTTGCGCCGTTGCTATGTCAATCATGATTTGCGCGGGTCGTAACTCAACTTGAAATTAGGCTCTGAGTCAATAGTAAGTGACTTCTGATTTTTTTTTAATATGCAACCAGTAATACTGATTCCAGCTGTCCTGGTCGGTAATCTTTAAAAAATTTCAAAATTAATCCACGAATACTTTGTTCTGATTATTGCCAAAATTTCAATTTTTGTTTAATTGTTTTTAAGAGTCGTGTTTTTCACATAATTTCTATTTTTTGAACTGCCTCAAAATATTCAGACAGCGTGAGTTTACTGTGGTGTCTTCCCTTTATCAATAATTTTATAATGTTTTTTTAAACATCTTTGCATACATTTTTCGATATTTTATTCTGTATTTTCGGTATACAATTTTTCATCTGTCTCTATATAGTCCAAGAAACAAACACTCTGTCCGTTGTAAGGAGTAAATTTATATATTATGGTAATTGGGGATTTTTTTTGTCCGCAGCTGCTGTTTTTTTGCTTTATTTTCCAATACTTTTGTTACGTTTCTACAAAAGTGTCCGCTGTAAAGAGATGTCCGCCATCCAAAGGTGACCGTTTCGCGAAAAAACAATTTTTTCTTAAAGTGTCAAAGTGTGTACATAATTTAATTTGAGAACAAACCTTGGAACAAACACTAAATAAACAAAAACTGAGCGAAAAAAGTCCACTTTTAAGTCACATATTCTTATTTTTCCAAATTCAAAACCAAATAATGATTCATTATAAATATAAATCGATAAGTTTTGGTGATAGTGACCTGAAAAAATTGCAACACGTGTCGGTTTATCCCCCATTTTTATTATAATATTCCAATCCAACGTTCAGTCGATGACAAATATTGACATAAAAGAGAAATTGCACAAATATGAAATAAGAAATGCACTAAACTACTTCTTAAAGTGTTGTGTAGAAAAAATAGTGATATTTAATTAATGAACCATTTTTTGCTCTGCAAGCATATGTACCCTTGACCTTGCTTAAATAACAATAACAAGTTTATTATTTTTTAATCAGTCTTACGATAAGTTAGGAAACTCAAGGTGTGTAAATGCAAATGTAGGTTTGCAGATAAGAGCAAGGAAAAATCTATTAACACGGTTAGTCACACATTTATGCAAATGTGAGAATGTCAAAATAATAGTTTTTGAAGAAAGAAAAGTCAAATTGAAACATATTTATTCTCAGCTTAACTACACTTACAGTAAGTCCTTTATTACTAACAAAGGAAAACACTTAAGTAATATAAAATAAATGTTGAAACGGTATCACAGATTAATTTAAAATACATCCTCTATCTCAGCTTCTACAATAATAGAATTACCAAACTAGCTTTGATAACAACCTAATCTAGACACAAGCAACACTGGTTACATAAACTCGTCCACACAGAATCAGTCATCAAGCGCGTGAATTATCCTCGCTGGGTGTCCGCTGGGCACGAACTCCTTCAGCGAGTAATACCTATTCGTGTCATCCCTGTCGACCGACGTGATATGCTGAAAGCAGCACGGCTGCGAGATATGGCTTTTGGGAGGAAGAGGCGCAGGCTTTGGCACTTTCCGCTCTTTCTTCTTCTTCTTTTTCCCTAAAAGCGGCTTTTAGTCACTGCACCATCAATCACCCGCATTACCTGGCGTGGAAAGCGATATGTTTTCCGGATCGGAAACCAATCGCTCGATGTGCGACCACATCTCGTCGGCGGCCTGGGCCGTGTCGAAGCTGAAGCCGATGTGCTTGGTGTGGTCGGAGGAGCAGCACATGGTGTGGAAAGCGTTGCCTGCGACCCGGTACGCGGACAGGTTGTCGATGGTGTCGCTCCAGAGCATGAAGCAGGTGCCCCGCTCTGCCAGGGCGATCTGGATGCGGCGCTTGTCCCGGGCCCGGGACTCCCCGATGTCGAGCACCACGACGGGGATGCCGGTGTAGACGAGTTGCCAGTCTTTGTCGGAGGTGGTTTTGAAGTACAGGTTGGCCAAAGAGCCGCAAACGTACACCTGGAACGGAAGATTTCATTGACGCATCGCAAATTTAAGTCGATTACGAGTCACTGACGTAATGAGAAAATAAAGCATCATTTAATTTTATCCGTGATTCATTTCGCATACGCAGTCTTAGTTATTTATTTACACTTCAGTTATCACCAAATTATTTGACAAACTCTTCCAGTAGCGGCAATTTTTTGGCAAAACAAATAAACCAATCATCAATAGAGACCGGATTTTTGGAAACTTTAATACTTAACACTTCTTTCCTCAAAAATGGAAATATTTGACACCCTTTTTATTTTTCACAAATTGCTAAATAAATGACTTTCAAACAACCCACAGTTGTGTTTATTTAACCTTCCTAATTTAAATAACATGCTTTTTTAATTTTTTTTATTAGTAGGTACGTGTGTTTAGTTTAAAACACAATAGATAATACACCAAATTTTTTAATTTAATTCTTATTTTACATTGTTTTTCAGATGTCCAGTATTTCAGCTCTTTAGTTTCTTAATTTCTTAATTTATGTCTAAATGCTTTATTATGTCTTACACAAATAGGAAAATTCCGATCATGTATAGTTATAATGTTAGTGGTCACATTTTACAAAAAACAGACACATTTAAAGATCTAGGAGTTACCTTTGATAACAAACTTTTATTTGTGAATCATATTACAAATATTATTAATAGCGCGTATAAAACTTTAGGATTTATTTGTCGCAACTGTAGAGAGTTTACTAATTTAAGAGCCTTAAAAGTCTTATTTTTTGCCCTTGTACGCTCCAAGTTAGAATATAGTGCAATTATTTGGTCACCTATATATGCCACACACATAAATAGTATTGAATCAGTCCAAAAAAAATTTTTGAAACTGCTATGGTATATTTCTTTTAAAAATTACCCCGATAGGGGATGTGACCAACTAGTGCTTTTAAGGACATTTAATATCAATTCTCTAGAAGTTAGGAGAATTATCTCAAGTATTGCATTTTTACATAAATTACTAAACAACAAGATTGACTGTATTGCTCTTGTTAATAAGATAATTTTTCTGGTTCCTAGAATTAACTCACGGCATCCCATGACTTTTTACAGTTGCAGTTGTAATACGAATGTTCTATTAAAATCACCTTTATATGTAATGTGTAGTAATTTTAACAAAATTAGCAGTAGTTGTGATATTCATTTTCATTCATTTAATTACATTAAAAATCATATAATTAGTTACTTTAGTGGCTAGGTAAAATTTAATTTTAGTTCTTGTTTCTTAATTTATTATTATAGTATTATTATTAGTTTGTTTTAGTTTATTTAAATTATTAGTTTTTGCTTGCAGCACGATCATTAAGTTTAAGTTTATTTTCTGTAATTGGGTGTTTCACCTGTTGAAAATAAAATAAATATTATTATTATTATTATTATTATTATTAATTTCCTCATAATATTTCATATTAAACATTTCCTCAGTTTTTCAGTTTTTCGTGGTTTTATTATTTTATCTTATTAATGTTCATACTTTGTAGTTTCATAATTTTTTAATTATAACTCTTTCAGTCACTAAGGTGTAGCGAATTTTAATCTTTTTGTTTTTAGTTTTTTGTATTCCGGTTTTTAAGTTTTTTAGCTTATTGTTTTTTTATTCAGAATCTAATGTTTGAATTTATTATTTCTCTTTTCCAGTTCTATAGTTTTTTCAGTTTCTCAGTTTGTCAGCGGCTTATAGTTCTTCAAAATTTCAGTCTCAATATTTATGAGTTTTTTGTGTTTTTAATTTTTTAAATTAAATTGTTAATTGTTATTTAAAAAAATTATTTATTTTAATTATTATACCTAACCATAATTATTAATTTTTTCAAATCGACAGCGTAGATTTTAATTAGTTGTTTGAAATTCCTACTTTTCTAGGATTCTTAGTTTTTGTGTAATAAATTAAAAAAGTGTGTTTTCTTCCAAAACTCGGCAAAATCGACCATTTTATTCGCACCTAAGGCCTGTGAGAAAGACCGGCCCTAGAACCTGTTTTAATGATTTATTTGATCCTGAAGTGAGCACTTTGACCAATAAAAATATAAATTCACCTCCTACTTGTTTATCTGGTGCACAAAAAACTGCAAGACGATTGAAGCGTTTGTCATTGGGTATGGGAGGGATATCGCACTCCCAACTGTAAAACAGACCAATCATAAGGCGCTTGAAACTGAGCAAAAAACTGTGGTTTGATTATTTGTAAATGTCGGCCAAACCATCTGGAGTTTCGCTGTTTTCTAAGAAAATTTCAAGTTTGCGATTACACTTGGGTTCAAAAATCGTGGATAAATAGTGGATCGATTTGTTTTTGATAAAGATTGAATCTCGCAATTCGCAAAAACTCAAAAATGTAGCAAATTAAGTTAAAAATGTTTATAGGTATTATCTTATGTTTAAAAATCCGGTCTCCAGTCATCAAATATTACAGAATAAAGCCCAATTGTTAACATTTAGTTGTTCAATTAACGTAATCATTTTAATCAACAATAAATTCAATTTTCGGTTAATCTGTTTAAAATTTAGCGTGGGCGTCATTGACAGTTATACTGTTTTGTACTGCAAGTAATTTATTTCTGCATGAGGAGAAATATTAAATATTAAATTTTAATGGAATAATTAATCTATTTGGATATGGGTGGTCGTGCGTGACCATCTTTTAACCATGTAATAAATCATGCCTTGTTATCTCTGATTTATCGATATTTTTTGTGTGTAAGCTCGCTTTCTTTTGGCCTAAAAAGGGTGCGCGAAAATATAAAACGTCCGATTTAATCTAAACGTCTTCATCTCGAGTATTTACTTGTTAGTAGATTTGTCGCAATTACAATACTAACTAGAATTAAAAAAAAAAAAATTATTATCGTCCCGATGTTGCTCACTTGACATCGAAAGTCAGTAATTTTTTCTTCTGTTTTATATTTTTTATTTTTTAAGAAAAAACAAAAAATTCTCGTACAAATGCAAAATATCCCGGTTTGCAGGCAGATGTTTTGTGTTTAAAATGTTTTAATAAAAGATAATGTGGACGAGTTTGGGACTATCCAAGACAATGAAGCGACAGCTAGGAAGGAAGAATCAATTTTTCCTGTCGCGTTCGTATTTTTTTCTTAATAGGGGGACAAAAAGGACATTAATTAATTTAGTTATTTATTTTATTTACAAGTCTCCTGATCTCGGTTTTGATACAATAAAACTCAAGTCCACACAATTGCACATTTTTCTGTAAAATACCGAGAATTGGATCAAGATCGTGCCTGTGGCAATCACATTGAAATTTTCATAATTTTCAAGGCCACACAATTCAATTCCTTGTCTCACGCGTGACTTGGTTTGATTTTTTCCAATATTCTCTTATTGCTTCATTTCCTCCGAGATAATCGCAGGTATGTGGTAGTAATTTCCGTAATATTTCACCCAGATTATAGCACAATAGAAATTTTACTATCAATAAAATATAGTTCACTAGCACTCCTTTTTACAACCATTCAGAGTCGTTATTTATTGTAAACATTGAAAGAACAGTTAATCAGCTTCTTTGTTCGTTTGCTCCATTTTTATTGAGAGCACTGTGTATTTAATACAAAATGTGTAATGAGTAAGAGATGACCTCTGAACTACTCGAATTCAGTCAAGCTTGCACTGTATATTTTCGCCAGTCGAAAATTAGAGCATCTTGCAATCCAAAAAAATTGAAAAAATCCGTGCCCTTGAAAAAACTGGGTTGGCAGCGCTTACAAACGTGTTAACGAGGAATAAACTCTTCTTTAACAGCTAATTGCATGTAAATAAAAGTTAGCACCGCGCGGCTATAATCAATTTTACTGTCATTTGGACGTTCTTCATGACTTCCTTTTGTTGAACATGTGAGATAAAAGCATTGAAATGAGTGTTTTATTGTCTAGGTCTTGATCTCCGTACGACCTCTCCGCATCTGTGAGAACCTGTGTGTTGTGTGAACGGGCAACTAAGCCACTTTGTGCGAATAAAATTAAAATTAGCTTCGTTTCCACAATCTCATATTCCATTAAAACGAGAACAATCCGCGTCCCACGTCACTGCGATAAACACACATTATCAGTGTACACAGTGAGTCACTGATAATTGTCGTCAAATAGGGGCGCGGTGTCGATTTCATCAGTGTTGAGACCCACCTGCGTCTTCAGCCCTTTGAAGAAGGTCTCCACTTGCTGCCTCTCATAGTCCGTAATCTGACCCTCTAGCGGTTTCCTTTCTTCCCGTTCTTCGGTTTCGTCGCTTTCGGCCCTCCCTTCGCTGCCATCCTCTCGTTCCCCGTAACTACTTCCGGAGGTAGTCGTGCTCGAGTCGCCACTTCCTTCCCCTGTGGACGAGAGCCGACGCCTCTGCTGGTTGTTCCTGTAGAGAAACTCCTGGTAGGAGTCGTATTTCTGCGAGAAACGGTTTATGGCGTATTCGGGAGTCTCCTGTTTGGTCGATAAGGACAAAGCCGAGAGTCTTTTGTCGATGGGATAAGACGAGGTCGAGTACATCCTGTAATCGCTCTGTTGCATCTTCTGGAAAAAACAAACGAACCTTGAACGACGTCTTGGCGATTCTTTATTTATAGCCTTGGTATTGATCAATTTTTTGTGATATTGACCCAATTATTGGACCGCTATAAATAAATACGCCAGCTATAAAGTAAAAATGTCACAGATAGGGACGAACCCTAGCCGATAAAATAGATTAGCGCGTTGGTTCTCGTGGCCCTAATAACTCAAAGAAGCATTTACTTTTCACTGATTTCTCGCTCGGTATTCAATGTTGAACCTTTTTTCGGTCGTGTGAAAGTCTGATGAGCATTTTGTGCAACTGAAGCTTCCTCGACATCAGGCGTACTGTCATTGATTACAAAAGGTGAAGTCGTGGAAAATATCGGGCGGCTGGCACGAATTACCGATCATGATTTATCTGTTGTTGATTTGAGCAAATTTTCTTATCGTACAAGTGCGAACAATGCCTACGGAGAACTCCGATAACCGGCTTTTGTGGCGAAATAACGGATTCAATACCAAAAATTTTATTTTACTTCTAAACCTACACATTTCACGCACTTGGAAAATTTTTAGTGCCACCGAACTGCGGTCAGTTTTTAAGAAGTGACCGAGTTGCGGTCAAATTTTATTCGCTTTTTTCCACCGGTATATTAATAAATTCTTAACACGAACACTTCATTCTTAATTTTTTTTGTTGGACTGGATAATTGTAATGTTTCACTCAAAACTACAAATACGACGAAAGCTTCAAACCTGGAGACCCTTCAGGATTTAGAACCTGACCGCAGTTTAGTATACAGGCTGTCCGTTTTTCCAGTTCCACCAAGGAGATCTCAGGTATTAAGGAAGGGCATTTTTATGCTGAATTTGCAAAAAAAAATTGATCTCATTTTTAATTTTTGAATTATTTGAAAAAAAAACGGAAATTTGTAATTTTTGTATTTTTTTCAAGCCAAAACTAAAAGAACTAGACGTTTTTAACTAGGACGTCCTTCAGGCACTTTTTTACAATAAATCTAAATCTGTCATCGTATTTTCCAAGGCATTCTTGATGCCAGAGTTACAACACTCAAATTTGGTTTTTCTTATGGAAGCGATATTTGCTTTATGTATTTTTGAAAAGTGTTTTTATTCCTGATTACAACGATGTATCACATGATATGATCTAATCTTCCATAATGTTCAAAATGAAGAAAAAGCATTTTTGCGAAGAGTGCTTTGAAAAAAACAGCAAACAATTTTGTTTTTAAACATACTAGATTTTAGAGGTTTCACTGAATTTGGATCTGGAAGGTTCACATTTCTGCCAAACTTACTTACTTAAAAATTAAATGACATGATAAGCTAAAAGTTTATTCTTCGTAAAACAAAATAAGACAAAGTTATAAAAATTCGCGTCTTTAATAAAACTGTCAAAATTTTGTTTATTAAACAACACATTTGACGTTTTTTCCAAAGCACTCTTTGCAAAAACGCTTGATCACATCATTGTAATTAGAAACAAAAAGTCTTTTCAAAATTACAGATGTCAAATATGACGTCCATGAGAAAAACCAAAGTTGAGTGTTGTAACTCTGACATCAAGAACGCCTTGGAAAGGGCAATGACGAATTGATTTCTTGTAAAAAAAAATGTTCTACTTAAAAACATCTAGTTCTTTTGGTTTTCGCTTAAAATATAAAAACAAAAATTACAAAATTTTGTTTTTTTTTTTCAATAATTCAAAAACTAAAAATGACACATCTTTTTTTTCAGATAATGATTCAGCATAAAAATGCATACGCCCCCTGTAAATGGTTGTAGCTCCTTTAGTCGTTTAATAAAATGAAAAAAAAAACATGATCTGATTATGAAATAAGGGGCTTTCAGCTTTTGATAAATTAAAGGATAAAGTGTGTCTTTAAGTGCATGGAACAGACTAAAGGACAATTAATTACAGTGGTCAGCAGGAAATCCACTATTGAAATTATCAAAGTCCTATTTGAGCAAACTGTTTTTTCTTGGTTTTATTTAAAAAACGATATAAAAATAAGTGAAATTAACGCGGGACCACTACCCACGGTTTGTTTTTTCCGCTAGGATTTGAATCGTTTAGCAAAAATTCAAATTTATGGAGAAATTTCCGCAGTAACGCATATTGAAAATTGACTCTCCACACTCGTCCTAGTTTTTTCATTGCTATTTGTCGCTGGCTCGCCGTTTTTAATTTCCTCACCTTTCAGGAGAAGGTGAGAGGCTCTCGTTATCACTCCTTGCCTGAATTTACTTCTGAATCAACTCTGATCAATTAAAGTTGAAGAGAAAACGGTCCTGACTCATCCTCTCCTGCCGTAATAAATCCGAGCACAGCTTTCGTTTTTGTCGCTTTTCCAGCACACATTGTGCCACTTCCTTTTCTTTGAACGGGGTTATGTGAAACGCATCTTCCAGAGCCGTACTAAAATGCCCTTCTTAATTGAGTTAATTAGCCGGGGTGGCATTGAACCCGGCGCACATGCAAGACATGGCATGCACATGTCGATGATCCACTTCGCTGCAGGTTTATAACACTTTACAACAGGTTTATCAACTTATCGCCGCTGAATTGTTACATATTTCAATGCAACACTAACCTCGATTGTGGCTACAAATTGGAAGTGCACCGTGTTTGGGATTATGGGTTTCAATGCGCCAATGGGCTGAAAAATTCCACCCAACGTATTAGTGAACCGTGTAACGGTTCAAAAACTGAAAGTAACACGATTAATGCGGAGAGATTCTATTATTACCAAGTGAATTTTAATGAGCAGATGGAGTAAACAAATTCTTTACAGATATTGTTAGTCAGCAGTGACTTCACCTGCCGTTCGCAGAATTAAACCTTCATTTGACTTACAAGGCTATTAAAAATCACCGCGGATTTGAGCATTTTAATTGAAAACAACCCAAGTATCTGGTTAGCGTCTCAAAAGGTGTGCATCAAACCGCAAATATTTATAGAGCGCTGCATGGCTTCCGCCTTGTATTATCTTCATCAAATTAATGAGCGTCTACTTGAGTCCTTGTTGAAACACAACACGCTTGTAATTATATAATTTGGGATGTGACACTCCACCCGCCAAAATAATGAAAGAGAAAACGAAAAACGTGATGTGTTTGTCTAAAATTTAGCACAATGTCATTCAAATTAGCAAATTATCAGGCGTTTTCCTCCGCAACAAACCGCTAATTGATCGCTTTAGCCGATCGCATTTGTGGTTTCACATTTTTTTGTGGAGAAGACTCCCAGAAAATAACAAAGGAAACGAACTTATCAGACATTCACATCCTTATCTTATTGTTTTTGATGATAAAGGTAAATTCCAAATTGTCAAATAGATTAATTGAAAATTAAAATTGAAATAAAACAATTTTTTCCTCTTATACTTTCTTATTTTCAAAAATTTTAGGCTCGCGGGTTTGAAAGCTGATAAATTCGCTTCTACAAGTCGTAAGACCGCTTGTGCGTAAAAAGGCAAATGAGATAGTTGTTGGGTTGAGTGATGCCGGCACCAGAGTCATGATTTCGCACGTTGGCACACCTCAGGTTCTAAAACCGACCTTTGGATAACGAGGGTTAACCTTTGCTTATTACGGCACCCAATTTCCAGAAGATGTTCCATGAAAATTTCCAGGTGAACGTCGTTAAGCACGAATTGGATTTTTTCAATCAAAATCCGCCACGTGATCTACCATGTCAAATTTTGTCGCTTTTTAACGCATTACCCAAGACGTAATTTCGCAACGAAAGGAAACTAAGTCTATTGTCTCTTTACGAGACGCAATGTTTGGCATTTTGCTGTAATAACAATGACTGTGATACATTAACTGCGAAGTGTTACGTCATTACGATAATGCTCAAACAAAGGATCTTTGAGGATTGGGAAAAATGAGCAAGGAAGAAGTGGCGGAGGCGACTATCAAGGTTGCCGCAAGAATACAAGAGGGAATGTGAAAAATGCACCCTCTGGTCTAGACTATGACCAGGTAGAGGAATGATAAGATGCGTCACTTTGTGCATTCTGAAAGCTCCTCCAGGCGATGCTGGTTTTCAAGCAAACGGTCAAAGACCGCGAGTCAGGGTAGAGCAGCGGCAGCACAAAAATATTCTTCTCACTGATTTATTACAATTCAACCAAACAAACTCACAAATTCTGGCTTTAAACACCAATCAAAACATTCAAAAATTGCCAAAAAAAAATAAAACCCCTCAATGTGACGAGCCGCCACTGGCCGCCGGTGCCACGATTCGAAAGTGTTAATTTGTCGCATGAAATTTAATTAATTGGCCAAGCAAAAATTATTAGAAATCAATTAAAGTAAAAGTGGTTGAAATTGAAAAATGCGGGCGATAATCGGTCTAAAACGCTGAAAGTGAGTCTAATGAAACGTAAAAATGTGACATCACTTGTTTACGAATTGTAAAACGCGTCTCCAGTGATTCACCCGGAGTTATTTCGACTTTTCCGCTGGTTGCAGCATTTCCGGTGCTTTTCCGGTTAATTGCGAATTTCAGGGCCGTGCCTACCGCAAATTTCTCAACCAGCGTGACCGAAGACCTTACTGGTCTTTTTGCTGGTTCGGTGAGGTCGCACTTTTTACCATTCAAAGTCTCACCTCCTGTGAAATAATCCGGGAAAATCCGGGAACGCACTGAATCACACTAGTCGCGGCACAAAAATGCTCATTTTTTCCCTCGGAAGTGCACTCACTCAGGTATTCCACCTGACCACGAACTGTAAAACTGACTGAGTGTAACGCAAAGCTCCGGTTCGTCGATCCGGTACGACAAGCGAGTATGGAATAGGTTGTGGAGCTAGATAGTGGATTGCGGTTGAAAAGGAATGCGCGCGCTCTCAACCACCCGCACTTTTACAATGATTCATTTCAATTTTAACAACATTGAGACGAATCAAAGGATATTTTGCGGGTTTTAATGCCGGCAGCGAATGCAATAAGCGAGAAAATGCGCCGCAAGTGCTTGAAGGTGCCATTCATACACAAATATTAATCGCTTTTCTAGGAAGCCGATACGTGCCATGGTGGTTTGATGGCTCATATTTTATTCCTGAGTATTAATTTTTGATCGTATTAAAACTTTCCATGGCAAAATTGTTAAGGAAAAATTTTCGAACTTTCGAAAAATCAATTGGGAAAGCAAGTGCACTAAATTACATGCGTTTTTCAAAATGAGTGTTATTCCTGCATATTAATGTGCCATTTGGTTACAAAAATAGCGAAATAACGACGTCCGGGCTGACTTTATTGTTTCGTGTTTTGGATTTTTTCGACAGGTGTTCTAGGAATAAATGACAAATATGGACAAGTGTCGTGTTACATTTTCAGCATTTTCTATAACACGACGTTCATTACGAAATGTCGTGAGGTAATTCTAAAACATCGAGGTGATAACCTTAATAGAGCTCAATCACACTGAGGAAAATTGCAGGATAGATAAAAAAAATTCTGTTCTCTTATTAATATATGTTGTCGGTGGAATTGTTTTTTTTAAGTTTAAACAAGCCAAAGGTTTGCTTTATTGCTCTCTTTACATTGTTTACAGAAGCCGGTGTCGTTGTGGGAATGTTTCCAATGAGAACCATAAACACAAACACCACAACACCGTTAGCGTTTTTTACAAAAACCGATCTTTTTATTTAATAATTTATGTCGGTTGAATTTTTCAGGCCCATATAACAGGCAATTATCTCATTAAACAATGGGGGAATTACCCAGTTACATACAAAGAATCCTGGAGTGTGTGAAAGGAAGCGAATACCGAAACACCACCAAATTAAATAAAGTTGTTAACGATTTGAATGTCGTAGAAGAATTTACAAACTGTCCTAAAAAGCATGTTAAAAAATGAAAGTATGATTTCTCTGATAAGTGGAGAATCTTGACAATTTGACGAAACTTTCCTCAATCTTGAAAAATCTCGTTTCTTACGCAAGCCTCCTACGTTGGGAATTTTCAGTTCGTCCAAGTTCACGGACAGCGCCGTCCTGAAACCGGCTTTTCTGCATCATGTCTTCGAAATATTCGCTCGTACACGCCCTGTCATAAGCACGATTTTACTTTCAAAACGCTAAAACGGCCGTTATCTAATTAAGACCTTCTGTTGGTAATTGTTGAAAAGTTGATGACCTCACTTGAATTCATTTAATTATGCTCGACGCAGAGATGACAGGAAGACTCATTATCCTTGATTAGGAGCCAATCCAAGAACAACAACTATTCGTAATAGCGCGCTAATCGGCCTATTAGAGAAACGCTACTCCTGTTTTTGCAAAAATTGTCCCTCATTTAATCTAATTAATACGGTTCAAAGGTTGGGGAATTTTTTAACGGCCATGATTCACACAGTTACGGTCCACATAACCACGATGACTATCTGACGTATGGTAAAGATTGTTACCAGGTCAGGGATGTTAGTGTTTGTGGAAAGCTAATTTTTAAATCAAATCCAGCCACATCTGGGTTACTACAATTTTACTATTAGCACTTGTGATTTTTTCATGAATGAGTCCGCCCACAGAGCCCCATTTGACGAGTTGTGGGCTGTGCTAATAGACCCAATTGGCTCCATCCACACAGGTAAACTGGAACACTGACCAAGAACCTGAAAAAATTTGCATTCTTCGTTTTCACCTCAAAACTTCTCAAAAGCGTGTCAGTTTCACCGCGCTCGGAGCCATCCGAAGAAATTTCGGTTCGCCCGTTTGTGTCTTACATCACTTAATAAAGTATTAGGCCGGCCTTTAATTAAACTAAAACGAGTTGAATTTTAGTACGTGTCAAGGATAATAGGGGAAACTGGCGACCATATTTGGGAAAAATTGTGTCTCAGGTTCAGGGATTGTTACCGCAAAGTGCTCGTTATGTCAGTGTTACAAACAATGCGAAATAAACGACAAGACGATTTGCATAACTTGGCGACTTTTTACGGTTAGGACGGCCAACCGTAATTGCTTTGTTACAGAAACTCAAACATGCATGAAGTGGTGACGAAGAAATCAAGTGATTAATGGTTTCCGGGTGGGTATGGAGCGGATTTTGGGGACCACCGGGAGGCAGACCAAGACATGGCCCGTTATGTCAGCGACAAGTTTTTCAAACTCGAGATACGCATCTGACCACGGAAATATTTCTTTGTTCCAGCTTTGAAATAATCAGAAACCATTTTTTTAATTCAGTGGGAAACTCAACACAAAAATCAAAGTCTGGCTATTTTTTTTGTTCTTGTTGGAAATTTTTTGTTCATTTTTCTTTTAAATAAACAGCGACAAGAAAGCTTTTTATTTTATTTTGAAAGTGCTTGCTAGAAATAATACTCGTCATGTTATCCTTAATTTGTATTTTGTTTAGTCACCTATGTGTAAATCTGAGATAATCTTTATAGACGTTCTAATAGACGTACATTTTTTATGTTCATGAAACGCAACGTGACTGCAATACTGTATTTATTCATTTAGTAATCGTATTTGATGCGACTTTCATCATTTTCGAGAAAAGATTCATGATTGTCCACACAACCAACTCATTATAAAACACTTAATACGGTTAAGTAATAATTTATTTCTTTCTCTACACAACATTGCACTTAATGCACTATCTTTAAAAACTTGAAGACCTCAATGAACGCATTACGTCACGCCATGTCGCTCTAGACATGAAAATGCGTTTGTCATCACGGCCTTTATCTCTTAAACAAATCGTCATCGGTATCATCAATATCCGCTGCATTTTTGTACCCGGAATCATAATATCTGGATCTATCCGGAGTCCTAGTGCACCTACTCTCCGCCTTGGAACTCCTAGTGGCCAACCTTAAAACCAAATCATCATATCTTCTCGAAACTAGCGTGAAATCGTAGGCGCATCCACCAATTTTTGCGACCTGGCATAAGCTCATAATCAGGCATTGGCACGCAACCCCAAGTATTTTAGCAAACTCTGGACTTCGGATAACTTATTCTTGACTCGAGACAATAGTATTAGTAGTAGTTGCAGAGATCGCAGTGCGTTATCTTCCTCTGAGTGTTCTGCTTTTAAAAATCTTGCGAACTCAAGCCGATAAAAGGAAGTAAAAAAACCAAAACGCACAAAGCAAGAACGATGCCAGTTGTTAAGGCACTTATCCCATATACGTATATTTTTATTATATTTAATTTTTTTGTTAACATTCGTTTTTTAGTCGAAGTATCGTTAATGCTGCATAAAAACGCGTATTGTTGGTTGTATAATTTTGTGGCGGCACTAATTCATCCTTGTTCGTTGAATTAAATAGATTCCATTTTGTAGCTCTCTCAAGCGGCCATTTATTAACAGTGGATAGACTTGCTGTGTGGTCAGTTTATTAAAACAAGTATTTTACTATCTACGCTATGAAACGTAATGTTAGTTGCTTCAAAAAATTTTTCAGGCTCATTATTACTCGTGGACCAGCTTGTATTGTTTTGAAAGTTATCTTGACCTTGTTAATTTCTGATATTTTTTGTTCTTCACAAGGTAGTTCTTTTAACAACTCAAATTCTTCATTATGAATAATTTCATAAACTTGATTATTTATTTTAAATTTAGGAATATACATAGTTTTCCACTAAGCATTTATTACATTTTATGAATTAAAACTATCCATTATTTTAACTTTATTGAAATATAACCACAATTACTAAATTACTAAATCTTTATTTATCTTACATGCCTAATTTTATTTAATAGAAATTTTTTTCCACATATGAAAGTCTGGCCGCGTACGAAGTTTCTCCATGGGCCTATTTCATAAAACTTTATACAAGTGATTTACTTGTCAGTTGTATATTTTTTCTATAGTAATGTAATGTAACTAATAAACTTGTCACTTGTAAAAATAGGTTTTCAGAGTAGTATCTTCTTACCACTATCACTCCCAAAAATTCGGTCATTGGTGTAATATCTTCAGACAATTTACTTAATAATACTATCATTGCTATCGTCAACTAATTTGTTGGTAGAATTTTTTTATTAAATGATAAACAATTTTCCAAACACACGACGGTATCCTATAACTTCGGTACGCCTTCATCCTTGCAATTCTCACGTCTTTGAAACAGACACGTCGGAAGGCTTCTTTTGCTTCGCTTTCTTCTTGCATGGACATATTTATTTCAGATCAATTTTTATCAATAACAATTAATCACAAGGTGTTCCATAATTTTATAACACACTGCTAATGATTAATTGTTAATGATAATAATTATTTCAAACGCTGTATAAATAAAAACATTCTGTAATGTGCGATCAAAAACATTTTAAGCTGTCTTTTTATATCAGAATCCTAAATTATAAACACTATTTTAAAAGAAAAAAATAACAAAAATAGCATATTAAGAAAAGTTTTATAAGGGTTGATTTATAAAACCAGTATTTTATGCTATTTGTTTATACTTTGCGTCCTATTTTTTCTTATTTTAATTAAAAAAATGTCGTCTAGGGAATTCAGTTGGTAACGGTAACAAATAATAAACAAAGATGATGATTAAATCGATCGAACGTGTATTTTTTCACCTTTTTCTCCAAAAATAGTTGTTGGAATTAGTGTCATTTAAGTATAAAAAAGTATAATATAAAAAATATGAATAACACTCATATGAAAACGCTTAAAGTTCTTAAGTGTCAACGAGCGTATGCGAGTATACGACTGCCCTTATTATAACAAAGCGGTGATTAAAATATTTTTTATAACATTATGATAAATTCACGAAAGTTTCCGTGAGGGTATGGGCTTTTTCTCTATCATTTTTATGGCATTTTGAATATTTTTGGAATGCCATTTTGTTAAGCACATTTTAATCTTTGTGTCTTAAATCTCATTTTACGTTTATGAAAATAAAAAAAAGTATTAATAAAACGAGATACTAAATGTGAGTGGGAATTGCAAAATAGTACTGGTAAATCCTCTTTGATGAGTTCACTAATTTTCTTTTTAATACCAAATGAAAGTAACTGCAATACTGTATTTATTCATCTAGTAATCGTATTTGATGCGACTTTCAGGGAAGATTCATGATTGTCCACACAACCAGCTCATTATAAAACACTTAATACAGTTAAGTAATACTTTATTTCTTTCCCTACACAACATTGCACTTAATGCACTATCTTTAAAAAACATGAAGACCTCAATGAACACATTACGTCACGCCATGTCGCTCTAGACATGAAAATGCGTTTGTCATAACGGCCTCTGCCTCTTAAACAAATCATCATCGATATCATCAATATCCGCTGCATCCGTGTACCCGGAATCGTCATATCTCGACCTATCCGGAGTCCTAGTGCACCTGCTCCCCGCCGTGGGACTCCTAGTCGCCAGCCTCAAAACCGGATCATCATACCTCCTCGACACCAGCGTGAAATCGTGATGCGCATCCACCAATTTTTGCAACCTGGAAATAAGCTCATAGTCGGGCATTGGCAACGCAACCCCCAGTATTTTAGCAATCGAGGCTTTGAAACTCTGCAGCTGGGCTTCCCGGCGTTGGACTTCGGACAACTCATCCTTGACTCGGGCCAACTCATCTCGCAACAGCTGCAGCGAGTGTTCGCTGATGTTGCGCTCCTGCTCGATCGTGTCTCCCGTTTGCCGGACTTGGTCCTTCAGCAGGGTCACTTTACGGTTGTACTTCGTACGGAGAGTTTCGGACTCGATGAGGCGTTTTTGCAAGTCTTCGATTTTGCGGCCGCGCTCCAGGGCAGTGATCTGCAAGAAATCAAAACTTGAGGAAACCTAATCGGGGGGAAACCTTGTAGTCGGCGGCTTCGGCCAGTTGCGAGTTCAAATCCCTGATCTGTGATTTGGCATCTGAGAGTTGCATTTGGAGGCGGTCCACTTGTTTGACCAATTTTTTTACTCGCATGTTCGCCTCGTCGCGCTCGTTTTGCAAAAGGCACTTGGTCTTGATATTGTCTTCTTGTAAGGCTAGTTTTCGGCGGAGGAGGTCGAGGTGGAGGTCTTTTCGTTGCACTTGCTCTCTTAAATTGCGGACGCGGCGTTGCAACTGGTACACCAAGGCGGTCTAAGAATGGGGAAATCATTAGTAATCAGTTTGGGGTTTTGGGGGAGTTTGGACTAGCAGTGGCGCTTTCTTTGCTAACTAAGTGTGTTTTGCTAAGGTCTTACTTCGCGTAACGGTATGTCATGACAAGTTCGTTCACGACGTAGCCGGGGCAAAGTCCCGTATCCACAGCAAAGCAGCTACCACACAAACATCGATTATTTGGGTTAAGGGCTGCGTGAAACGGGCTTTACCTTATCAACCAGTTTATCGCTCTCGAGACGTGATAGCTGTTCAGCCCGCAGGAGAAGCGACTCAGTGTGGAGGTCCACACCGATGTCGTGAGAAATCTCATCCATGTTCAAAGCACGAGCCAGGCGGTCCAAGAAGTTCATAAACTAAAAAAACATATTTATTGACTCTAGTGCGGTTTTTAAAGCCACCGTGGTTTTGTCCCTCTTCAGGCCATCCCTCGACAGCTCCATCGCGCTGATCTCAGCATCGGCTTTATGCAGTCTGGCCTCGAGATGATTCTTTTCATCTTCCAGGGCACGAATCCGCGAATTCGCCTGATCGTAGAGCGAGCTTTGCCGCGTTAATTGCTGACTTTCGTGGTTCAATTTATCTTTCAAAGCCTCAATTTGCTGGAGATTTAAAATGAGACGCGCTCAAACACCACCACCTTACCGTTTCTTTATCTTTATTATCCGTAAGAATATCCCTAATCCGGTCTTTAATTGCACTCTCTAACGAATCGACGAAACGAGACGGCGTACTCAACAGAATCGAAAACGATTCCAAAGTGTGTCTGTGCTCGCTTTGCAACCTTTGGATTTTTTCCTCCCTAATTTTCAATTCGTCTGATGAAAAATAAAAATAATTCAGGGGCTAGACGCGCGATTTACCACCTCTAAGCTGACAAATTGCGCTTTCTTGTTGGGCGATATTCCCGCTCGCCGAGCCCAGACTCCGATTGGAAAAAGCCAATTTCTCCTTAACTTCGTTCAAATCACGTTCTAGGACTCTTTGCTGGATTTCGAGAGATTCTTTCTCCTGACGTAACCGATCGATTTCTAATACTTGAGCCGCCGATTGTCTTTGCAGACACTCTTTGTCGGCCAAAGTCCGGTCCAGACTCTCCCGACACGTCCGCAAATCCAGCTCAGTACTCGCCAAACTGTCCTGGACGTTGTTGGAGCGGTTCCTCAACCGCGAAGTTTCCTAAAAAATACTCACACAGCTAGGATTAAAAACCGATGTGACAGTACTTGGACCAGTTCGGAGGCCTTGTGCACGATTGACTCGGGGGTGAGATGCGTGCTCTCGGCCAGATCTAGACCCAGAGCGACCGAGAGCCGCCGGATCAGGTCCTGGAGCTGGAGCCGTGCCGACTCCTTTTTCTGCTCTTCGGAGTTCAAGTCGAGCTCAAGCGCTCGCACCTTCTTCTCCAGTTCCTTGGTTTTGTCTTCGTGGTAGCGATTGTCGCGCTGCAAGGTTTGAATCGCGATTTCGTTGCGCCCTTGGGCTGCGAACAAGTTGCGTTCGCGCTCCTCCAGCTCGTGGACGCGCTTTTTGAGCGAGGCGATGATGGCGTTCTGGCGAGCTGCTTGCTCGCGCAGTTGGTCCGCTTCCACTTGGAGGTCTATACATCGCTGGTCGCGACTTCGCAACTGGCTTTTCATTTCTGATAACTCCGAAGTAAGGCGGTCGCGCTTGTATTTAAGGGCTGCCAGTTCGCTACGCAAAGTCGTGGTTACGTCTACTTCTGGATCGTCCATCTGTAAAGGGACATGTCAACTACCTACCTCTCACGGTTGATATACACTGACAAATTCCGTGATAGGGACGCATAATGGGGATGGAACCGCGGGTTGAGGATCAATTGTGCGCGCACGGAAGCCAAACTAGGCCATTTGTGATTTCCAAAATTCGGAATTTTCGGGAGGGTTTTACAGTTTTAATTAAATGTGAGCGGAAATTGAAAAATTGGCCCCAAACTTTCTTAATTAAATTGATGATAAATCGATGACCTGTTTCAATCCGGTACCATCTGACGAATGATCCGATTTTTATGGCGAAATTCTTGATTAAAAATAGCTCGGTTTGGTTGGACGCTTCGGATCGATAGTGCATTGCAACCCTTGTGCATACAAACAATTTTCCCAAAACTATTCGCAACTTACCACGTTGTCCTTGCACAGCACTTCGAATATTTGCCAATCCTCTTCCGTATTTCCCGACGTGACGGACTCAGGAGGTGCAGCCATGGTCGCTTATTAAATTTGAATCACCCATAAATCACAATTAAACTCGACCAGTGTTCGTAAATAATTTCAAAATCGTACAACAATGCTCCAGCTAAGTCACGCCATCTGTGGCCGTATAATCGATATATCCAAGGAGCCCGTCCTCAAGGGGGAATAAAACACTTTGTTACTGGTCTAGTACTATATTTGCGACTTTTAATACAGTTATTTCTTGCGGTCAAGTCTTAAAAGACTGCGGACCGACTCGACGAATCCTACGGCGAGGATCACAGCAGTGAGTCCTAGAAGGAGGCGGTCGGTGGCACCGCCTTTGAGGTAAACGGGAACGCCGTCCTCACGTTGGAATTTCTCGTAGTTGCGACGGAGGTTTTCCGGGAGGCCGTTTGAGTAAAATCTCTTAAAACCACTCTGGAAGAACTGCTAAGTATGTGGGGGAAGTGCTATTTTCCTACCTGTGGTTTTATGAAATGACGGAGACTTGATAGTTTTGGAGGCATTGTGTAATGAACTGATTGAAGGAGAGACTAATTACGAATGATTGAGTTGTAACAGTGCCAAAATTGTTTCAGGTGCTAAGTTGGAGAAAGAATTTAATTATAGTATAGATTTGATTGTATGAACCGAACCTATTTTCTACCTTAGAAAAAAATTTAGATTTAGAAATAGCATTCATAATGCCAACATTCGTCATAATACTCAAATTTCTATGCCTTAGTTTAGTTTATTCATCTTTCAACGCTTGCTAACTTACAATGGTGTTAAAGTTTTTAACTTCACTGTACTCTTTCAGTTGACTGTTTCGGTGAATAAATTTCGTACACTCTACAAAGATTTCTTGTTCTCACATGGTTAATTATGGTTTTCATCATCGCATGATACATTTCCATTTCCATATTTACTCTTTTGCTTCTTCCTTAGTTTTAAGTTTTCTATTTGTACCTTTCTTATTGTTTAATATTTTTTATATATTTTTATATATTTTTTTTGGGGTTGAGTTTAATAGTCTTCGACTAGTCTTCGCCCCCACAGAGTATGTATATTTATTTATTTATATTTATATTTTATTTTTCTTTAATAAAGGCCTATTATTATTATTATTATTATTATTAATCCATTTAGGTAGTCAAAAATTTCGTCAATCGGCAATAATAGTTCTTCAGTGCATAGGAAATTTTTGCAGAATTTAAATCATTTTAAATCAGTTGTTACAACTGAATATGTAAATAATTAAATAATTACTCGTATATTTAAACTGTTAGAAGTATCTTTTATTTAGACATAAGCAAAGCAAACCTTTTAAAAAATAAAAATATTAAAAGTTGGTTGTATGACTTTGAAATAATTTCACTGAAATTATTTGCAAAGGATATAACATTCAGCGACTGAACCTAAAAATGCGCCTCCCTGTATAGTTTTCACGCAGGTACCTCAAAAAAAATGCTAAATGACGAAGTCGTAACAAAAATCAATGAATCAGAGACAAAACTCTTTGTTGTCCACCTTGCAACAATAGTTATCTCAGTTTATATTTTTTGTTGGTGACGTTTTATCCATTTCCTTACACAATTAATTGTGCCGTTTTATTTTATTCAGTGATCCGACTTGAAAAGATTTCTAGAGAGAAAAGGAAGAAACAATCCGGATTAAAGGGTTAGTTTGCAATACTTAATGGCATATATTGTTCTAATTTCATTGTTTTTTATTTCAGTAAGTCCATTTAGGAAGATGATGGGTTGGGACTTGCTACAAACTGTAGCAGAAGATGCCACAAAGGTCAGTGAGAAATTGATTTCGTTTCTAATTTATGCTATAAAGATAAAAATACTTTATTTTTATTGCCCATTTCGAAATGAGATGTTGGATATGTGATACTGACATATTGTATTGTTTTTTTTTAATCTTTAATATCTTGTTGATTTCTCTTATTAAAAAATAATTCGAATTTTTGTGCTGTTTTTTATTTCTCAAGTCAATAATTAAAACTCTATTCCTTTCATTTTCTAATAAATCTTTGTTAACGATATCCTTATTTCTTGACAAGAATGGAAGAATGCTCTGAAATATGTAGGTATTGCTGGTTGCATTTTACAGGCGTAAAATTATGTTTTAAAACTGTGTAAATTCAGGTTGTTTTTTTCAATAAAACACGTTAATACTTAAAAACAATTTTATTTATCTCCTCAAATTAAATATTTAACAATTATTTCGCTAAATTCCTCTCTCTCAAAGGCAGTGTGTCACGGTGGGGCAGCGATATCTTGAAAAGTACCCCCGTATCACCCATATCGGTATTAAACCCACGCTGGTAAACCTCTCCAGGTGCCTATAAACATAGGATTAATAAAAAAAAGTCATTTTTTCCCAACTGACATTATTCATAATATCGTGATAAACTTTAGCATCTTCAGCATCAATCACCATTTCCGGTACGTGATGAAGTGGGACATTGAAATAATTCATCAAATCATTCTTGTGATCAGCATACCTATAACCAAAATTACAATTAAGCGAAACCCAGACTAAAACTGAATTTCTAGTGGGCTGTGAAAGCAATTAAGTTGGCAACCCCTCGACCGAATTTGCCAATTAATGTTGCCAACTTAATTTCAGTCATAGGCCACTCATATTTTTTCGAAAATTGTTTTACTTATTTCTTAGTGCGCCCCAATCTTCTTCAGTGTGTCTCCTCCAGTCTTTACACTTGGGGTCATGAATATCGTAATTGTCGAAGTCAATGCGCTCAATATCCTCCACGACAATTTCAACCTCGCCCCCTTCAGACCAATCGTAAATCAAAAGTTCAGCGTGCTTGCTCAACTCTTTGAGATATTTCTGTTTGTAATTTTTTTCCATGACTGATAAATATTGCGGCGTCAACACTTGCGTGTTTTTTTCGAAAGGTAGGGCACGTTTCTTGATATTCTCCTGGACTTTATTGACGGGAACGTCCAGATAGATTAATAAATGCGGGCGCAGGAGCTCATTGATTGTGTTCTGGCGGACTTCGTAGTAGCCTTTATAGGCTGGAAAAAAATGATAAAAAGTGCCGCCACTTCGCGCTTACTCCTTTACCAGCCTTAGACAAATACCCTTGACTGAACATTGCCTCAACAAACACAAAGTCTGAGTAGCAACACCTGTCAAGAACGACGCCTTGCCCGGTGCTCAAGACGTGCGCCAAGGCGTCGATATATTGCGAATATTTCGTATTGTACTGCATGAGCTGGAACGTAGCAGTGTTCCGGTGCTTGGGCGTCCGCAAAAAGTCTTTAACATCGAAACTCCGGCACGATTCTGGCAACTGTTCATCCAACTGCCGCAAATCGTAGCCATAGTCATTGATGTAGACCATGTCCAAGTTGGCTTCAGGCATGTACAACATGTCCAACTCCTCGGCCAATTCCTTGGCGAACTTCGACTTGCCAGCGGCCACAGGCCCCTCAACCACCACGATCTAAAACACCCATTTACCAAAAACTGGGGCACGTTTCAATGCCCACCTTTGAGTTTTCGTCAAGTCGTGATGTTGTCCGGTCGGTCCAGTAATTCAAAATCGTGTAAGACTTCTCCTTGTAGTTCCAAGGGGCTGGTTTCGGGGGCCTGTCATCCTGACCTCGCAGCAATTTGCCACTGATAAATCGCACGGACGTGACTTCCGTCTTTGCAAACAAACTCTTGTTGGCCAAACGCACCCCGATACGAACCAAATTTGCCATTTTTGGCCAGATTTTTCGAAAATTTGATGTTATGTAAAATGATTTGACGGCTGACAGATGACACTTGCGTAGTTCTTTCGACCGCGCTGTATTGGTACGAATGGAGCGGAATTCAAAAAATAAATAAATAATTGTTTGAATATTGAATATGCAACAATGAGTTTAACTATTTGTTGCACACGTGGGGGCTAAACACACTTTTGGGAACAAACCACGCGTTATTTTGAGACTTTGTTTTGTTATGGGCGTGGGACGCGTCACCTGTCAATTATTGGTAAAAAATGTCGGACCGGAAGAAGAAAATCGTGCTGTTGGACGGTTCTTTCGGCTTCCAGTTGAGTAAGTACGTCTCAAAATCACTCGATGGGGACCCTTTGTGGAGCGCCAGGTCTTTGGCGTCGGACCCGGAGGCTGTCATTCGCGTCCACTTGGATTATATCAAAGGTGCCCCCATGTGACGACTTCCGCCCATTAACCCGCATTATTTTAGCCGGTTGTGATATAATAGAAACAAATAGTTACCAGGCTAGTGTACCGGGTTTCATGAAATATTTAAATCTCTCAAAGGAGGAGAGCTATAATCTAGTAAAAAAGTCAGTCGTTTTGGCAAAAACCGCAATTGAGAGGGCGCAAAAAGAGGGAATTTTGCAAGGTAAATGCTACACTTGTCTGGAGTTTTTACGCAAAAAATTGGCTAGGTGACGCAAAACCGCTGATTGCTGGTTCAGTGGGGCCTTATGGTGCTTATTTACACGATGGGTCTGAATATAACGGTTATTACACCGACAGGATTTCAAGGGAGGAGTTTGTAGATTATCACAAGTCGCGAATTGATGCTTTGATTGAGGGCGGGGTTGATTTACTGGCAATTGAGACAATTCCGAGTAAAAAAGAAGCGGAAATTATTGTTCAGTTGATCAAAGAGTATCCAGATATCAAAGCGTGGCTTTCATTTAGTTGTCAAGTATTTAACAATTTTCGAAAGTCATTAAATTGTTTCGGTGATTTCTAGACCGAGGGGGCTTGCACAGCACACGGCGATAATTTCAAAGATGCCGCAACCTCGTGTTATAAACTGAATCCAGATCAGATCCTTGCGGTGGGGGTCAATTGTATAGCCCCCCATGCCGTGGAGCCCCTCTTAAAGGAAATTACCGACATTCCCTTGATAGTTTACGCCAATAGTGGGGAGAAATATGACCCCGATTTAGGGTAATTGCAACCGATCCAAGTGGCCTGCGATTTTGAAATTAAGTTGGCAACCCAACTTAATATCACAATCGGCCGCTTTGAACAATTTAATTGAACGGCGGTGGTATTTTATAGGTGGGACAATAATTGCGAAAAGCTGGAGGAATATGTGCCAGTTTGGCTAAACTTGGGGGTGAAATATATCGGGGGTTGTTGCCGAGTGTGCGATAATTACATAACGAAAATCGCAGATGAGGTGCGCAAGTGGGAGGAAAATAACTCGTAAAGCATTTATTCGATATCTCTACATTTAATAAATCTTTTGATAAAGTTTAGCAAGTCTTATCTTTATCTCCTATCCACGTGCCTGTGCTGTCACAGGTCAAGACGTATTGACCTTTGTTGGGACAAATCAGTGTCACTTGATCTTCGAAAAGATAAGAGTTTCCAACAATGATCGTGGCCTCATTGACTGAAGGCTTGCGGCAGGATTTTTCTAAACAAAAACAAGATAAACTAATTTTTTTAATTTAACTTACTGGAACATTTGGCTCGCATTCGACTCCATCGCCCATTAGCCAGGCATCGGATCGTACCATCGCCAAAAATTTTGTACCCATCGATACAGTCAAACTTTACCATATTCCCGAAATGGTACTTTCCGTTTTGATCGGGTTCGGTTTTTACCACCATGTTGTGGTATTTTGGGGTGGGACAGTCGACCGCTGAAAAATTGCACGTAACTCGCGTAATTTCAATTTTGTGTTGGTACGCCTGCAAGTGATGTTGGGTTCAGTCCAGTACCCGTCGATAATACAGGACGTGGAATTATCCCCAAGTAACTTATAACCAGTGCGGCACTTGTAGAAAATTGTATCACCAGTGCCGTTCCCGACCTCGTACAACGTTTCGAGAATCACGTATCCATTATCAGGGGCCGTGGGGACTTTAGCGACATCACAGCTCAGGGTTAC
The DNA here is from genome assembly GCF_031307605.1 of Tribolium castaneum. Taxonomy (NCBI): domain Eukaryota; kingdom Metazoa; phylum Arthropoda; class Insecta; order Coleoptera; family Tenebrionidae; genus Tribolium; species Tribolium castaneum. Next base: position 4,220,145 of record NC_087402.1, on the reverse strand, counting down.
ACTGTTGAGACATTTGGGCGGCTCAAAGTCCCAAGTCCCTAAAAATTTAAAACAATTTTTTTTACAATCAAAAATTAAAAATTACCATTTTCCTGGCACGTGATCACATTCTCGCCCGAAATATTGCTTTTGGGGTCGCAAATAACCTCGACCTGGGTGCCAACATCAAAAGTTGATTCATTTTCAACGAAATCCTCGTAGCTATGGTCCGCAAAAATGGTCAAATTGCTATTTTCCGGTTTTTTGAATGCTGTACATTGGAGGCCCACACACGTGGGTTTATCGGGGTACCAAGTACCATTTTCCGTACATTTGATGGTACCATTGCCCATCAAATTGTAACCATCGTAACACCGATAGGTTACACTTTCGCCGAAATAATATTTGGTGCCGATCGAGTAGGCGTTCCGGACGTAGCCAGGGTTACCACAGTATACCCCTGGAACGCAAAATTTAGTCACGTGACTATAAAAAAGTGGCAAAAGTGTTACTTTTACAGTAGGGTTCGTATATTCCCTCCCATTTGGCCGCTTTAGTGCACTTGCGCCCCTCTTTGTACGCCTCATGACTCAAGTAGAAGCCTTCGTAGCAGTCATAGTAGGCTACGTTATCGGCTATGTTGATGATGCCGTTATAGACCGGTTTAGGGTCTTCGCACTTGGCACAAAACGTGGAATTTTCGATTTTGACGTTGCCTTCGACGTGGTTTTGCGCCTCAGGCCAGCCAAAAACATCGCCAAAGGCCACTTCGTGGCAGTCTGTCATATGTGACTGAATCTCGTCGACGGTCAATTGTTTGGACCAAACGTCAAAGTAGGCCATACGGCCCACAAAAGTCTCTGATTGGCTGAAATGCCCCCCTAGTATGTCCTGTTCCTGGCCTATGACCATGTTCCCGCCGCCTGCGATTTCGGATCCGGTGGCGAGTCCGGGACCACTTTTGATCATTTTGCCGTCAACATAGAGCCCGAAAAGGCCTTTATGGCTGGTCCAGGTGACACACAAGTGGTGCCATAAGCCGTCGTTTAGCAAAACATCAGTGACGGCGTATTGGTTGTTTACGTACAGCACAAGTCTGGAATTTGGTGTAAGAACGGAATTTGGTTTTGCGGTATTTAATACCCGGTGTAGTCCGTTAGAGTGAACGCGTTATCGTAATTTTTCGTTGCGTAAGAAAGGAGTGTTCCGTAATTGAAGTTATCCTTAGTTTGGAGCCAGAGACAGGCCGAGATTTGGGTCAGGTTTTGCTCGAAACCGTTCAGTCTTATATAATCGGTCGTGGAAAATTTTTGAAAGTGTAAGACGTAGTCGGATTTGCGCTGAAACTCGCACTTTTTACCGTAGAAAAATCGGGGACAGGCGCACTCGAACGAAGAGGTTTGGCTCGAGCAAGTGCCCCCGTTTAAACACGGGCTGTCTTGGCAATAGTCAATTTTTTGGGCGCAGTATTTACCCGTGTAGCCCTCCGGACACACACAGCTAAAATCTCATTGTTTTCACAGCCACCAAAATCAATTTTACGTACTTGTAGCTACTTTTGGTGGCATTTGCCTCCATAATATTCACACAGATGCCGTTCCCTTGACACGGCTTGTAATCACAAGGCAGAATATTGCACCGTTTCCCGATAAAACCCTCCGAGCAGTGACACTTAAAGCCGTTGAGTTCGTCAACACAGGTCGAATTATTCTCGCAAATATTTGTACTGCAGTAGTTTAATTTTATTTCGCACGTTTCGCCCCCATATCCCGGGGGACACCAACAAAAATAATCATCGGGTTCGTCACGGTGGCACGTGCCGTTATTTAAACAAATCAGCAAACACTTCTCCTCATTTTCCTCACACAACTGACCGGTGAAGCCTTTAGGGCACAAGCACACGAAGTTTGATTTAACTTCTTGGCAAATTCCGTTGTTAAAGCACGGGTTTGAGTCACAAATTCGCGTCTTGCGCTCGCAATGAGACCCTTCAATTTATTATTTTTTTTCCTAATTTAATTTGATTAATTTTACCTATGTAACCCTCGGGACAATCACACGTGTACTGAAACTCATTACTGGGGACGCACTTGCCGGCGTTACAAATGCTGGGGTTTTTGGCACACATTTCCGCGGCTGTTGGCACACATTGCCTGAAACTGGTGGCTTTGGGGGCCAGCGTGGTGTGCCCTTTTGGGCAGGGTATGCACCTCAATTGCCCGAACTCCGATTGGTAGAAGCCCACGTGACAGGAGCGGCAATAGGGCCGCAAAGTCGCCCGCTCTATTGTCACACTCGGATTTCGCCTCGACTGCCGGAAGATCTTCTTGCGAGCGTGGGTTCCCGGAGGACACTGTTCTACAATTACGAGACTGTCAAAATCCAACGGTGTCCCACAGGACCCCACCTTTGCAATCGCCGATTTGTTTGGAGTGAACCTTGCGAGTCGAGTGATTTTTCGGACATGGGGTACACAGGCTTTGGCCCAATTTGTCGCTGAAGGTGTCAAAAGGGCAGCTCTGGCACCGGTTTCGGGTCGTGTTGTGAAACGTTCCTTTGGGACATTGCACTAAAATGCGACTTTAGGGCAAAAAAACTGGAAGAGAAGTGTTACCGCATCGGCCTTTCCGCGGAACGAAACCAGGAGGGCAGAAAAATTTCGGCTTGTTGTAATGGATGGAAATGTTGTGTGACCCTAAGTTGATGTTTTGCGTCTCTTGGGTGTGATTCACATTTTTGCCTTTGACTTGAAATTTGACGTTGATGCGTTTTTTCTTGCCACGTCTTCGATGTGGCACTTCATCAGTTGTCTCTCTTTTAATAATGTTTGTTTTTTCTTCTTCCGGATCGTCAACACAGGTCGTGTCAGTGTTCACGGTACAGTTTTCCTCGCATGATGTTTCTTGGAGTGTTATTTTGATATCATTTTCGAGCTAAAAGTCAACTTTATTGCAACAAAACTCAATCGAGAGTCACTAATTTAATTACATCATTAATTTTTTCGGTGTTGTTGCAATTATCAATGTCTGATTCAACACTAACGGTGCCGTTTTGTTCAATTTCGTTGGGTATTTCCGTCACTGAAAAATACATGAATAGAATGGGTCCCCGGGTTGTGCCTTGTGGCGCTCCTACCCGAGCATTCGGGGAACATCAAGTCCTCCTGACTGTACCAAACCGAATCTGAATTATTGCACATAAAACGTGTGGAATTATCATCTGGAGTTTCGTGCGGTTGTGAAAGTGGTACTGCGTAACCCTCCTGACACGTTATGACACATTGCATACCGTCATTGAGCGATGAACACTCGCTGTGGCCATAAATCGGGTCCAACAAAGCCTCACATTGAGCCTCTGATGGCATTATGTAAAGTTTTATTACGTAGCAAGGTCGGTAAGTTTTGAGGAAAAATGCGGTATTTACCTTCAACCGTTATATTAATTGAGCAAAAGTTGCGATTCCCGGACGCGTCGGTTGCGGTGTAGGTTACCGTGGTCGTACCAAGGGGGAAGTACCCGAAGTCGTGGCTATGCTTGATCTAAAACGATTTTTTTGTAAAATTTTTGTGTGGGTAAAAATCCATACTTGGACATTCCGTGAGTTGTCTAAAATATTTGGTTCGTCCCACGTGATGTTGGCCCCCCCTTTCTCATTGGTGAGGTACGTCGGTGGGCTCACACAGCTATCAATAACCGGTGGTTCCTCATCTGTGTTAAAAAAAATGTCAAGAAAATAAACTAATTATTATTTAAAATAACCTTTAATTATGACGTAAAAGCTACATTTGGCCCGATTATGAAACGCATCCTGCGCGAAATAAGTCACTTGGGTCTCCCCAATCTGAAACTTGTAACTCCCAACATCCCTAATGCTCGGTTTCATCCACACTGAAACTTCCAATTCGGCGTTATCGCTAACTTGGGGGTGGTTCCACGAGACAGTGGCGAAATTTTTGCCCGGTTGGGTGCTCGCTGTGATATTTTGCGGGCACGTTATTTCCGGCGGTTCCTTGTCTTTGCAAACGGTACTCTCGAATTTCGAGTCCCATAGGCCGTGGTTGCTGGTACAGGTTTTTTCCGGTGGGCCTTCCAGGACGAAGCCCGGGTTACAGGAAATTTTGCATTTTTTGCCATAGGGTTGTTTGCCTATGGTGCACGATTTGGGCTCGACGCGCCCGTTTTTGACCGGTGGTAGCTTGGGACACTTGATTTCTGCAAAATTGGGTCTAGTGAGCTGTTCCAGTGGTTTTAGATGTAGTACGTTTGCATGAAGTCTTAAGGCCGTCCCACCGGGCTAATGGCAGGCAGGTGCGTTGGCTTGAACCAATCAGGGTTTTGCCGTCTTGGCAAGTGAACGTGCAAACTGTGTCCACTGGGAGGTTTTCCTCCGTTTCGTTGTAAGTCACTCCGAGATCGCTGTGCGAGCATATCATTGACCCATAAGCTGGAGGTGGCAGTTTCGTGCATGTTTTCACTGGAAATAAACGTCACCACAGTATAATTATTGATGAGTGGTGAACCTTGACATGATGGTTTATCGCCACTCCATGTAGCGTTTTTCTGACACAATCTGATACTACTTCCGACTAGAGAGTACCCAACTTCGCATCTCACGCCACACGCACTGTTCAAAACGTTGCCACAGTCCCGCTTTTTGACGAAATAGCCGTGCTCGGGGGTCGACATTTTGGGACACTTTAGTACTAAAAGAAAAAGTCAGGCACTTGTCTAGTCATCAGAAAGTTGGTACTTTTGCACCGATTATCTTTAGTCGGTACGTATCCAGTCTTGCAGGTGCAGTTCTCGACACTGAACGCTGGCGGAGTGGTCGTGTGGTGCATATCAGGGCAAGGGCGACACAAATTGAGCCCATCTGAGTACTGCCCGACAGGACATGCTAAACATTGCCTGTAGTACCATCAAATTTTTCCCAAAGAACCAAACTCACGTGAGCACGAATTTTTGAGCCCGGTACCGTAGTACCCAAGCTTGCACATGCAGGAGTAGTGCCCTGTGGTGGTACCACACGTGCAAAGGGCGTTTTTATCGCAACAGTCGCCATCGTCGCACAAATTGGCGCAAGGGCTGTTTATACCTAAAGGGATATACTCACCACTTTTCAAATCTATAAATACAAGTTTAGGGAAAGTACTACCACATATGACATGGTACTAGCCTACATGCAAGGCACGTCGAGCCAAACTTTCAAACTCTTCGAAACTGTCCAACAAGTAACTGTAAATTTCGCCCGGGGTCGAGGCTAACTCGTACAGTTCTTTGTAATTCCCGTTTGCTATTCCTATGGTGAAAATTTTGACTTGGTCTTTTTTCAATTCGGCGGCTAAAGGGATGGGGTCACCGCCGTTTGAAAAGCCGTCAGTTATCAGGAAAAGGACTTTTTCCGAGTCGTTGCGACTCTGTGTGAAAATTTCCTTCAAAGAAAAAATTAAAACGAGCAAAAAACACACTCAAGGTACTTTTGCCACTTCGAATGCTTTTAAAGTGTTGGTACCGCCACCTGTGTACTCGATTTTGCTGAGGAGTTTGCTCAAGAGGAAGCATTTGTTGTTCTCTTTTCGCGGGTCGCTTATCTGGTCGATATTTTTGCTCTAAAAGGCACATTTTTTATTTCCTAATTTCTCATGATTGTTTGCAAGTTATATTCTTAAACGACCAAGTTCATAGGCTTTTTTTGGAATTGTGATGGATTTTTTTTTGCGTTTTTGTTGTAAAAATCTATTCACTTACGACTGAGGAGCTGAAGGTGGCAATTGCGACCCTTGTGTGGTTGTAGTCCACGGTGACGTCGCTCAGCAGTTTTTTGACGAATTTGAGTTCGCTTCTGAAGTTGGTTTCGCCGACGCTCGACGAGCCATCGATGAGAAAAATGAGTTCTAGCTTTTGTGTGTTTTTGAAAGTTTCGATGTTTTTCTTAAAAATGTCCCCCAGGACGTCCACTTTGGACTTAATGATGGAGTTTTCGAGGGAGTTTTTTGGAAGTTTGATTTTTTTCACTCCGAAATTGAGAAACTCACTGTAGTTGTTTAAAGTTTCCAGTGTGATCTTTTGGGTATTTGCACTCGCCGAGGTTAATAACACAACAACAGTGACGAAATAATGGCAATGCATAGTGTCTAACTCTCTTGCTAACTAATCTAATCCGGAGTCTTCCTTCGGGATATGACTGGTGGTTATCATATGCGTGCCACATGGCGCTACAATGTTTGTCTTTGTTTTTTCTCATTATCGGCGTCTTTTATTTTTACTTTTAAAGGTCTCTTAATCTTTTATTGAACCATCGAAATTAACAGTGTGATAATTGCAACTCAGAATTGAGATCATCGCGTTGTTTACCCGAAAGAAGGAGAGATAAGAAACAAATGAGGTTGACAAGAGTTTGTTCCAGTCGTCTTTTCAGTTATACAACAACCAGCGATTTCTAAACTCTCACTTTCATCGGGCTATAATTTCACGCTAACTCAGTCGAGTTAAACTCTTCGCCACGATATGAAATAAGTGCCAGTGCATACGGATTTTTACATTTGGGCAACATGGGGCGCAATTTCCTTCTCAACAACAATCGGTAAGCCCTTATTTCCCAGCAAGTGGTGAAAAGTTTTTGCAATATTTGAAATGAAAGCGCACGTTTGACCGCCTGCGGCTGTAGGTTACTCATTATTTCATCAGTAAAAATGCCATCTAGCGCGGGCTAATATAGTTTTGTTTGCTAGACGACCTAGCCGAAAGCCGTCCCTGTCCTTCGTCAAAATTCTCATCCAACAATTATCACGTTCAAAGGTCATTAAATGCTGCCAAGCTAAAAGACATTTTATCACGATTTAGGTCAAATGTTATCGGAGAGATCGTAAAGTCGAACTTCCTAGGACGTTTACTTTGAAACAAATCAAAACTTTTTTCTTTCGTTTTCATCTAGACCATTCCATACACATATTTCATTTCCAAATTACTTTTTTGGAAATAAATGCGCGTCTTGCGTATTGTTGGTTGCATAACCGCATCTCATTTAAATCTTTATTATTCATTTTACAGTTTATTGCAGCCATTGCAGGTCAACCGTGTAAACATTTTCGTATAAAAATAAACAATTACTAGCATGTACTTAATTTCAAAATATGTGTAATATGCATCACTGGCTCGAAGTTCACCTCGTTTAATTTTTAATATTCGTGGCTCATTAAGGTCAAAATACGAAATTATTGAATTAATTTCTCTAGGCTTGGCTCCGTGCGTTTGCAAAATATTATCAATCGCTCGCTAAGCTCTATAATTTATTTTTAATGGCTTTTGTAATCATCTTTAATGCAAGAACTTGATTTAATTTTAAAATTCTTGTGCCATATTTACGTCAGTTTTTAATGGAAGTGACGTCTTTGTTTGATTTATCTCTTCAAATACGGAACTTTAAATTATTTAATTATAAATTCAAAGCCGTGAAAATGACAGTGGATGTCCTTTCAAGGCAATATCCGATGAATTTCTGAATATGCATACTTCTAATCTCTCAATGATATTAAATCTGGAACAAAATCGAATTTTTAAAATTATCCGGTCATTTGAAATGAATTAAGTAATGCAGCTGGAATTTCCGGAATGGAAAATTTTCAAGTCCGGTGTCATTGCCTTCAGAGGGTGGCCAAAATGCCAAATTTGAGCAAGTCCGGAATTTTAGTAATTTATTAATTTTCAAGGTTTTATAATCAGATTAGACGCCTTATCATTAATTTCAATGAGAAATAAGGGTCTCACATTCTTCCCAATATGTAACACATTTTCTCTACTCAGTGATGGTTTTTTATTTTTGTTTTGTGAAAATCCAGGAAATAATTAATTTTATTTGGTTAAATAATATCTATATATTTATGCAAATAACTGTAATAAAGTATTTAAAATTGCGCCGAAAAAACCAATGACAAGCGCTGTTTTATAATTTATTATAGTTACAACAGTGGCGTCAAAAACTCACTCTCCCTGTTTTTTTTTTTTTCATAATACAATGAACAATTTCGTTAGTTCTTTAAAAAGTGTTTTCGTCTGTGTGCACTTGAAAAAGTTGCGCAAGCTTTATCAGATAAGCCCTGTTATCACATTTATGCATTGAACAATTTTGGCTTGTTTTTTTATAAAAATGCCTTTGCTCGGAATGACAACGTCCTTTCAAGGTTTACGGTTACAGTCTCTTGTAAAAAATGAAATTTCAGCGAAATATCAAATTAAGTTTCCTGTTTTGCTTCGTTTCATTGTTTTAATTACTTTTACTGAAAACCAGTTTTAAATCAACCTTGGTTGCCAAATTTTGAGCAAACTCATCGAAGCAAATTGTAAGACAAACAATTGGGAAATTCACCCTAAATAGCTAATCGCGAGTGCCGTGTTTGCACATCGAATGCGCCAAATTTGAATTTCTCTTTTTAATTACCGGTTTTCTAACAATAATTAATTGCTCAATGTGTTTACTATGTTGTTGTTTGTTGCCTTCAAACCAGCTATAAACGTTATAAATTTCAATAATTTGTTTGGAACGAGATTTTTGTAACAATTACTACCGAAATAACAAAGTACAAAATGAGTAAATATTTTGTAATTTCGGTGACTATAGCGTTAGATAATGGATGCATTTTCCCACTGTGAACCTTGACCCTTGTCCCTCTGTGCTCTCGTTTGCCGTAGTACGGGTGCCTGTCCCCAAAGTCCAACTTTTGATGATCACTGACTTGTCAGCGCGCAAGCGCCAACTCTGATCAACAAAACAACAAAAGTCGGCCTAAGCGCACGAACTGCACTGGCAGCCTCGTCCTTCGCCGCGTTATTCCATCGAATTTAATTTATCATAGTTTATCGAGCGCTGCCGATGAGTGGTTTTGTGGGTTGTGTAGAAGTTTGATCGTTTTGTGTTTTTTGAAATTGTTAACAAAATGGCGACTGACACGGTTCTGTTAAAAAACAGGAGCTCCGACTACAAAGTGCAAATCACACCGACACAACAGAAGACGCTGACACATCTTCCACAAAGGCCTAAAGTCGATCTAGCTTTTTCCAACCTCAAATACACCGTCAAACAAGGCAAAGGTGAGCCAAATTCGAATTACAGGGAGGGATTTTATCGATTCGGGGGCGATCTTCAGTTGTTTGTTCCAGCGGTTGCGAATCGGTGGCTTGGGGTTGCGTTGCCAATGGCAACAATCGCATGTCACAAAAACGAAATTTCGTTTGTTTTATGACATAATTGACAATTATGACTTTCCAACTAACAAGTGACAAAATTAAGTTTCTCTTGTTTTTTAGGGGAACCCCATTATAATTAATTGGGATGAGCAAAAATTGGAAAGTCCAGACTTAACCGTGACGATGTCAATATTTTTGATTAATTCTTGCGAAACAAAGGCTACGGCATGCTAATGAACTCGAATTTTATTTTTAAATCGCGTTCATGTTTATTTATTGAGATAACCACGGGAAAGCTTTTCCGCGTGTTGAAAATTTCGAAAAACGCGTGATTTTCCGTTGCACTGGACAAATTACGACAAAAACGTGTTTCCATCAATGATTCGCCTTAGGCACGTTTGGGTGCTCAAGGCTCAAGGTTTCCCCCAATGTCAACTTTTCGGACTTTAAATCCATCCAAAGACAAAGCCGTTGTGAATCACTCGTGATAAGATAAAATCCCACTGCTGCACTTTTGAACCCGATTTCATGACACTTGTCCTAATTTTCAGCCGAAAAGACTATTCTCAAGTCTGTGAGCGGGCGGCTGCGATCTGGCGAACTCACGGCGATCATGGGCCCCTCGGGGGCCGGCAAGTCCACCCTTCTCAACATCCTCACGGGGTACAGGTAGGTCGTCGTTTCGCAATTCGAAAGCGCTTTTACGAGCACATTTGGACTTTTATCAATCTCACGTACGAGGATTGTGCTTGACCCACTTGACCTTTATTATACCAATTCTAGGAGGAATTTTATCACTGACTTTTCGTTCGAGTGATTGAAATTCAACGAGCGGTCATTGTTTTTCATGAAATTGTAGTAATTTATGCGAACTGTTCCCAGAATTTGAAATTATTAAAATTTAATCATCGCTGGAAGAGCGGTTAGATTTTTGCTTGACCTCCGTAAGGTTAATTAGGCACGGAATTGAAAAATTACGTATTTACTCGTTCTCCGGACAATAAAGTCATTTTTCTTGAATCGACACGTGGCTCGGTTTATGACTGTTGACATTAATAAATTGATACTAATTATCTCGGCTAAATTATGTTTAATTTGATTTTAATCACATAATATTCGATGGGAACATGTCATTGAACAGAAAAAATATGCCGCCGGAGAAGCTTAACGGCGAATTAATGTACGAGGCTCCCACGTTAATTCAATTAAAGAGGGTTATTACGTGCGCCTAATTAGGTCAATTCAATCAATTCGTGAAATCATTTTGCTTTGGATCTTGATTTCACGGTTTCAGCGGCGAAAATGGCACGGGTACCAACCTTGGTTCGCGAAATAACGAAAAACTAGGGTAATTTTTAAACATTTCTATTGACTGTCAACCGAAATAAATGGATTTCTGTACGTTATACGTGAGTTTTTTCTGGGAATTTAGAATTTTTCATTCATAATGTATTTACAAAATGTGAAATAGTTGGAAAAATATGAAATAATATGTCAAATTATACAATTCTAATGGCATTTCAAATTCAAAATCGCATTTTCTGTGTAGGTATTATCCATAGATTTAAACTTCGAAATAAAAAAAGCGGTGGTTATTTTTGAAACTTTTCAAACGTTTGACAGTTATTGATATACAGGATGAGCCAGAAGTGCGTGCATACTACTTTTTTCTATGCAAACTATCGATTTTTTTAAATAATAGGTCTTATAATCAGGCAAATTCCAAAAAAAATTAATTTGTGTAGAGTGTGTTCCAAAATAAAATACTTAAAGAAGTTCTGTTTTTTTTAATGAATACCCCAAATTTTTGCTTCATTTTTGAAATATCGACTAAATTGTCGATACAACGCGCCCAGGTTTGTTCAACTTATCTGTCATAGTTTTTGGCCCACAGAAAAATTTATAACTGCAGATTCATTAAAGATAACTTAACCAACTTTTTTCCAATCAAATCGAACTCGGAGTCGGTATTCCAAGGCTTACTACGAGTTTCTGTAAATGACAAATTACAAATGACAAAAACTCAATTTTTTTCAAACGTAACACCCTATATAGGGTTTCTCCAAATTGGCGAATTCCGAGTTCAAATAGTAGTCCAAATGTTAGAAATAAAATAAAGATTCACAAAGATACATGGTTTCAAGGCCCACTTTAAATTCCGTTTTTTTTTTCAAATGCAGGCTAAAAATTTCAGTGTTTATCGTTATTAATGTTGGAGATGAGTGTGGAGAATAATAATGTAAAACAGTTTCTCGAAAAATTAGCTTTATTTTGGAGTAAAAAAAACTTACATTTTTGTGAGATTTCTGCAAAAAAATTTTTTGAAAAAAATCTAGTAGGCTGTTAAAATTTAAACCTCCCATATCATCCTGATTTATTCCGAAAAAAATCCATTAGGCAAAGAACATGTCACAACGAATACGAGAATGTTAATAGCTACAAGTAGATTTACTTAAGATTAAGACTAAAACATGTTAATATTAAATTCGTAACACACAAAAAACACAATTTAGACACTTACATAATAATAGACAAGACGAATAAAAAGTTATTTATGAAGATAAAATATCACAGTTTTTTCTAATTTAGAACATCTTTCATCACAATATTTGTAAGATAAAATCCTGAGATGTTATAAAAACATTTTCTACACAAATAATTTTTTGCACCCTTGGATAATTAAAAAAACTAAACTCAGAGTTGCCAACAAAAGTTTATGCCACTAACCTAATGAAAATTAAACAAAGTTAGTTTATGTGTGTTGTGTAAATTTGAAGATGTGCAACGAAAACAAGCGACTGTTTGCTCTTGTCAAACACTTTTTTACCCAATTACATGTGGTAATTTCGAGAAACATCAATATTTTGATTGATTTCACGTTGTCAAAATTGGCACTGTTGCCAATCCGAAAATTGGTATGATGAGGTCAAATTTCGAGATTTTTTTATTTTAAAATGCAATTTTGTTAGAACGGACGGAGTGCAGGGCCAAATCCTGATGAACGACAGCGAGCGTGATTTGAGCCAATTTCGCAAATTGTCCGCTTACATAATGCAAGACAATCAACTGCACCTCAACCTAACTGTGGACGAAGCGATGAACGTCGCTGCCAAACTCAAAATCGGCGAAAAATCAAAATCCGAGCGTGAAGACATCGTAAGACGCCCTCAACACCTCCTCGAAAATCACTCAATTTGACTAATTCCAGATCACCGAAATCCTCGACACTCTCGGCCTGCTGGATCATCGCAAAACGATGACCAGTGGTCTGTCGGGTGGTCAGAAAAAACGTCTCTCGATCGCCTTAGAGCTGGTCAGCAATCCCCCCATCATGTTCTTTGATGAACCCACCAGCGGCCTTGACAGCTCCTCGTGCTTCCAGTGTATTTCACTATTGAAGACTCTCGCACGAGGAGGGAGGACCATCATTTGCACCATCCACCAGCCTTCGGCGAGGCTATTCGAGATGTTCGACCATTTGTATACCCTTGCCGATGGGCAGTGCGTGTACCAAGGCTCCACGAAGCAGTTGGTGCCGTTCTTGGCCACGCTGGGACTCCAATGCCCATCGTACCACAACCCAGCGTCGTACATCATCGAAGTGGCCTGTGGCGAGTACGGTGACCACACTAGGAAGCTGGTCGAGGCGATTGATAACGGGAAAAATGATATCAGAGAAGGGAAACCTTTCCCAGAGATAAAAATCACAAACGGCTTGAATAACTCAACTGTTATTACCAATGACATAAGCAAAGGATATGCGAACCACGCCACCGAAAACAAAAATCTTATGCTGCAAAATGCCGTTAACGACATCGCCAAAGAGAGTGAGTATCGAGTTCATCACACCGCAAAAAATGAAACTTGTTCTTTACGTAACGGAAAGTTGGAGACGTCTTTGCGAGAATTTGAATAATTTTTTGCCGGATTAACCAACGCGCAATTATCTCGTAATTAAATACACAAATAAATTCGTCTGTCATGCAAATCGGTTCGAATTTAGACGTAATGTACTTTTCCATGTTTGGCATGTTGTTTATGAGGCGAAAAATCAATCAAAACCAGTTGTATTTTTAGAAACAATTGAAGTGCACTCGAGCTGCTTGGGACGTAATAACCTGAACTTTGCTCAAACTATTCGCATTTTTTTCGGAGGCCATTACGATGCTTTCATGCAAGGGAATGCTGACCGGTTTCCGGCAAAACTAGTTTCATTTTTCTGGTTTTGCGCAAGTTCCGCGATGGCCGAGGCTAGGCTAGTTAAGGCTCTAGGTTTTCACTTCACAGCGTGGCGCACAGATGGCGCTTTTTTGATTTTTTTACTATTATAAATTATTCAACAAGTCAGATAAAAAAATGCAATTTCTTTGATTAATTTCAGATTTGCCTGCGCCTCCGCCCATCACCACAAACTACGAAAAGGCCAACGCTGATACGGCCCTTTTAGAGAATGCCATTCCGGCCCGTCAGCCCCGCTACGGTAATTCCGAATTTCAGCAGTTTTTCATCATTTTGAGTCGTGCCTTGCTGTTCAGCAGACGTGATTGGGTAAATTAGTTAGTGTTTTTGGATTAAGTGGGATTAATTTTTACTTCCGTTCCAGACTTTGATGTATCTGCGCTTGTTTGCGCACATCCTGGTCGGTTTCTTGATCGGTGCTTTGTATTTCAAAATTGGCAATGACGGTGCTAAGGTCCTCAGTAATTTAGGATTTTTGTTCTTCAATATGTTGTTCTTAATGTACACTTCAATGACCATCACGATCTTATCATTCCCTCTAGAAATGCCCGTTTTGCTTAAAGAACACTTCAATCGGTGGTATTCGCTCAGATCGTACTATCTAGCCATTACGATATCAGATATACCATTCCAAGTGAGTTGAAGAAAAAAACTTGTATGCGACTCGGCTCTAATTTTTGTTTTCAGACAATTTTCTGCGTACTGTACGTAACAATAGTCTACTTTATGACGTCCCAGCCGCCTGAATTAAACCGCTATTTGATGTTTTTGGGCGCTTGTTTACTCGTTTCTTTCGTAGCACAAAGCGTTGGACTCGTCGTAGGGGCTGCAATGAATGTACAGGTAATTATAATGATTCATTGTTACAAAACAATGTTTTTGTACCATCACGTGAATAAATTAATTAGTCATGTGTGGTCAATGATAATTACCCACAGCACGTCAAAGCTGATTATATCGGACGATTTTTATCATTTCTCCGACTTCCTACATAACAAGAAAAATGGACTTCGCAGCACGATATGTTAATGTGTTTACAAGTCCAACCACTAAAAAATGTGCTAATAACTGCATTCAGCGCTTGAATGGATACTTAATGGCTATTTGCATACGGCAAACGTCATTTCTTTAATTTATGTGTACACTTGCTCCAAGTTCGCAAATTGAGGCGGTTTTTCGTGCACTTTATTCCGTTTTAAAGCCTACAGGTGGCGCTCAAAAACATAATTTTTATGTCTGAACTTAGATAAACCCGTTGACTTGCAACATGTAGGAAACACGTAATCACAGAAAAAATTCGGTTGTGTAAGCTTTCGTTACTTCATTTCGTCTTTTTCGATTGTTAAGTACTTTCTACTTATCGCGTTATTACGCTTAAAATCCTGCGAGATAATGGCAGGAAATTAGCAACACTCGAGTCGGCTGTGACCAAATGTCATTCGGCCCCGGCTCACTTGTGCAAAGCAATTATTTTAGTAATTGATGTCTTTCGTTCGAGCAGATCGTAAATTTTTTAATTAGTCATTAAACACTAGCCTTGTCGGACTAAAGGTTATAAAAACTAGTTGAAATTATTAATTATCAGTTATCATGTAGGTCACTTCCGTTCCTATCAGTAAAGCCCTTGAACTGTTTTCTTTCAGAACGGCGTTTTCTTGGCACCGGTCATGTCGGTCCCTTTCTTGCTCTTCTCCGGGTTCTTTGTCTCCTTCGACGCCATTCCGATTTACCTGCGCTGGATCACCTACCTGTCCTACATCCGCTACGGGTTTGAGGGCACAGCCCTGGCCACTTACGGCTTCGACAGGCCGAAGTTGCAATGTTTCGTGTCTTACTGTCACTTTAAATCGCCCACCACCACTCTGGAAGAACTGGACATGATTCACTCAAACTACATGATTGATATTGTGGCCCTTGTGGCGATTTTCTTCATTCTGAGAATAGCCGCTTACATGTTCTTGAAGTGGAAGCTGAAGTCGACTCGTTGAATAGTTAATTAAGTGGTGATGCAGCGGTTCGTAGCGTAGTCATATTGTGTCCAAGTTATTGTTATTTCATATCTAACAATTTATTTAACACGTGTGATAGTAGATAGGTAGGGCTGTGATTGTCTGTTATTTATAAAAAGAAATTTTTGAATAGGAGAAACTTGCCAGAATTTGCCCATGACTGGTTCCCTTCGATAAAGGAAAATTGTTTAGGTACTCTTGGACCATCATACGATTTATATTTTTTATACGCTAATTATAGAGATATTTTAATACTTATATACCGTATCAATTATGTACAAAAAATGTTTAATAAATTGTTTAAAAGTTACCGCATTTGTGATTACCCGGCATTGAGTTAATTCGAGATAATAAGCCTAAGGTGTTTCGACAAAGGTGGAGGTGAGTTTCGAAGGTAAGCCGACTTTAGCTGAATTTATTTCTATGCCAAGGGAAACGATTTTGCCTATTTTAACATTGACTCGAGTCACGACCATGAAACACATTATTTCCAACAAAATAAAGTAACTGATGGGGTTTTAATGCGGAATTTCATACCGACATTGACCCAGACTCGATTTCGATTCCTTGTGTTACATAACGCGTAACGCACAGTAAATTCGACACTTTTCGAGAAAGCACGCTTGGCAAAATTTAATTCGATTAAGGAAACCGTTACATAAAGATTAATTAAGCAATGTGGAACGGTCAGGTTTTCTAAATCAAATTTTAGCGACGAAGACACACAAATACAATTATTTTTTGTATTTTTCAATTCTCGCAACTGGCGGGTCGTTGTATTCTGAAAAAAATCCAGATGGATGTTCAAAGTCCATTTCAGTCTGCTTTTAACGACACGTGTTATAATGTAACCTTTTGAATTTTTTTGCCGTGTTCTATGTATAATTACGTGCTTATTTTGTCGCGAATAATTAATACTTGTGCTAATTTAACCGAACGCGTGTTTGATTTTATAACAAACAATTTTTTATTGATACAGAAGTGGTCGATGATAAGGAAATGTCGCACTATTGGCCACTCAAGGTCCCAGTTAGTTTTTTACAAATACGTTAAATTTTTCGAAAGTGTAGCATTTTTCGTGCTTACGTCACTGGCAAAAAATTAATTACACAAATTTGATTGGTTAACAAGTAGTTACAGCGTTGCTGATACTAAGAATTACAGGCTCACCCACCCTTTCAAATTTTTCGAGCTTGTATTTTTTAGTTTTGGAGGTAAACTGGTTTAAAAAACTACCTGTGTCTGTGGTTAAACTGCGGTGTAGACAAATTTTTGCTTATTTTTTGGTAACAAAACTTGATCAGGAAGATTCCGTGGTGGATTGACTGAAAGTAGATTTATCTCAGTTGGCCCTGATCGGATTTTATTAAAAATTATCTCGGCTGGCCCTGATTAGCCGTCAAATTAAAAACAATTACAGTCGAACCTCCGTAACCGGAACTAATTATTATAGTAAGGGGTTCCCCGGATTCTTCGGATAATTGACTTTTTCTTAATTAAAATAAATAAATAATTAAAATTACAGACTTATTTTTTTAATGCTTTTTGCAATTTTTCGAGTTTAATATTTTTTGATTTTGAAGGTGAACTGGACTAAAAATACTTAAAAACTACCTGCGTCTCTATTAAATTGCGGTCTAAATGAATGTTTGTTTATTTTTTGGTAACAATAAAACTTGATCAGGAAGATTCTGTAGTTTATTATAACTGAAGTTTATCTTCAGTTGGCCCTGATTAGATTTAATTAAAATTATCTCGGCCGGCCCTGATTATCCGCCAAATTAAAAATAATTACAGTCGAACCTCGGAACTAATTATTATATGGGGTTCCCGACTGAATTCTTCGGATAATTAACTTTTTTTTAATTAAAATAATAAACAACTGATTTAAAAATACATAGTGACGATTCTGTTAAAAGTAATTAAAAAAATGATAACTGTTCAGTCAGACTTGTTTTTCGGGTTACCAAAGTTCAGTTGCGGTGATTACATATTCTGAGTCATCATTAGATTATTAGATATTTCCTATTAAAGTGTCTCATTTGGCTTTAATTTTCTGTTGTAATTAAAGAAACGAACATTGTTGCAATTCCCAACAATGTTCAATTGTTTGAAATTGTAATCAAGTGTGGTGACCTCAGCAGGCCTTGATTACCTGTCAAATTATAAGTAATTGTTGTATTTGAATTATTACTTGTCATTTATTTCATATTTAAAAATAGCGTTGCGCAAGTTGGCCCTGATTATATGTCAAATTAAATGTAAGTCTGATCTGTCATTTGCATTGAATTGAAGAGGTTGTCAAACCCACACGATGTGCAAGAAATTGCACTCCCATAATATGCCCACGGGCTTATGCATAATTTACAGCTCACAATAATAAATAAAAAAATACTAATGACTGATGGAAATTGGTTTTAATTCGGTAATTGCATGACGAGAAGCAATCGAAAACAATTATGGTAATCAGAGCTTCATGATGACCATATTAGTATGAAAAATATTGTTATAGAAATAACAAACATAATCATGAGTAATAACTAATGAGCTTGGGAAGTGCAGTTGGCAGCGGTTGTAATTTTGATTTTCGATTTGATTGCCAACCTTGCAATAATTGAGTGTTTTAATGGCCATTTTGAAAAACAAGACAGTGTACTGAAGAAGAAAAAATTGAGATAATTTTGCCGAGTTAGTTGAACTTGTTTTTCACACGTGCGGCGCTGTCGTTGCCCCTGCCAAAAAAATCCCTAAATTCCCCGAAGATCGATAGGCCATCGACCCTGGTGAGAAATCCCCGATGGAGAAAATGAATTGGCTAACCACACAATAGAAAATTCCGTTCGAGTACGAGTCATAAACCTCGTTTTGCTGCATTTTAATTCGGGTCTGCAGCTCTAGAACAGGGAAATTCGATGCAAGTGACGCCCCCGACAACATGCCTCGTCATTCTAATTCGATGTAAATAAACAATTCGAGGCGCATGTGTTCTACTAACGTGCTTAAAATGAGTCAGTTGTAGCTGAGCCACAAAGAGGGGTTTCAATGTTGCATTTCCAAGCGAGTCCATCCTCCTTAGCCAGTCGATCGCTGAGTGTTTTTAAGTTCGCATTGATTATCTCATGAGTGTAACTTTCGCCGTTTATAACCGGTTAGATTTTAAATATTAAAAACGTAAATATATGTAGAGTGAAAGTAAAAAATGGATGAAAATCTTGAAGAGATCCGTAAAAACAACGTCCTGAATCTGCCACAAAGGCCGGCGGTGGAGATCGAGTTTCAAGACCTGACCTACACTGTGCCACAAGGCAGGAAAGGTGAGCCGCCGATCAACCCTCCTTTACTGTCTTATTTTAAATCGAGGACGAAATTAAAATTTTTCCAAAAAACAAAATGACTGGCTGATTTATTTCAATTGTTTCGAGACAATAGATTTTTTGAAAATTAATTCCGGAAGCGTAAGCATTGTTTTCCTCCTTTCGAAATTATTAAAAATCGCTGGCGGCACTTAGCTCATGCGTCACAAGCGCTAAAAAGTACCATTAATGTAATCACAGCTCCAGATTGATTTGACGTCAAGCAATTATATAATGCAGATTTTTTCATTATGTAAATAAATAACAAATGACACAATACGTGCTCATTACATAAATCGGCTCCAAGTTCATTACCACCGCAAAATCTGCCATCTTGCGCCCGCTTTTCTAAAATCGCAATTACTTCACACATTCCAGTTCAATAGAAACCATTTCGAAATCTCCAGCGATTTGCAATACTTTAATTATTCCCAATACTGTGATGCGTAACGCTAATTACAAATTCTGGTAAAAATACGAAACACTAAACGTCAATAGAAAAATTGTCGCCGACAAACTGTTTACATTTCCTGGCCTTATCTATGTTAATAGCAGTCGAGATAAACGTAACTAAGCATTAAAATTATAATGGAGGTCAAGTTTGTACCAACTCAAGTCATTATTTTGCACAGATTCGGATATCAAATACATTTTATTGACCCAATTTCGCGAGGTCGTTGAACCCCATTGCCTCGTACGGTACTACTAAAGTATTTAACAATAAAACGACAGTGAAATTGTGATTTGTGCAATTTCAAATGCCCACGCGAGATGAATCATTAGCTAAGAGCATCGTTCCGAATTTTTTTGGAATTTTTTACAATTAGGCGCCCGTGGCGTTCACGTCATCGATACCAACCTGCCACAAACAATTTTATTATCAAATGAAGGCTGAAATGATCCGTATCAGCACTCCAAAAGTGTTTTTTTATTAATCTAATCAGTGCTTATTACAAGAACCCTTAATAATATAAATAATAATAAGACGCCACCATCATAAAGGCGCAAATTATCCTAGGACATTAACGCACTTAAATGAGTGCTTTAATACCTGGGACTGTAATCGATTCCAGTCAGAAAAAAATCTCTTACCAATATTTAAAATTTGTCACGAGGACTAGTAAAAAATATTTATTGTGAAATTATGTTACAGCTAATTTCAAATCAATAAAATACCGCTGTCACTTTCTATATTTTTCTCTTTAAAATATTGGCAACAATTAATTTGTCACTAGTATTCCTCTACACCCAGTTATTTTGAAAATGTCTTGCCAAAGGAGTGCTTAAATAGCTTGCTTGTAAAGTAATCTACAAAAACATCAAAAAATCTGAAAAACAGGATTTTGCTTTCAATTTGCAAAGAAAAAAATAAATAATTATATCCCGACATGGGTGCTTAATGACTTCCATTTCAACACTGAAATGGGTGTTTTAATAGTGTGGGTACACGAAAAAAAATAGAAATAATTAGCTTAAAAAACTTGGCTATTTTTCCAGTCTGGGTCCGGGTCTGGGTCAAAATTTCCGAGTGACTGCGCCTCTAAGAGAAATCATATCAAGGTAGATAAGCGAATGCTTTTCTAATCGTTAAAAGTTCGTTCAACCATAATTTGGTGGTAGAAAAAGACCAATTCCTTTTTGATAGCACAATAATTGGCTGTTTGTTCGGGCTTGTTGACAATTATTTCGGCCTTTAAACTCTCTATCGCACTTATCTCCCAACCGAAAAATTAGGTTACTGACTATATTTTTGTAATCGAAGCGTTCACCGCGTGAAAGTGTGAAAAAGCAAAGAAAGGGTTTTTGCTATTTATTTTAATAGAGTGTTGATTTAAGAAACCGCAAGCATTAGTGAAAGCAAATCGGCCTGAGGCTTGTCGTCAAACCGCAAAAAATACATTAGGAATTAATTCAATTGTTTTCAAGTGGCAGTGACCTTTTCACTTTTCAGTTATGTAATTTTTGCAGGTTCTAAGCTAATCCTACGCAGCATTAGTGGGAAATTTCGCTCGGGCCAATTGACCGCAATTTTGGGGCCTTCCGGGTCGGGGAAAAGTACTCTTCTGAATATTCTAGCCGGTTACAAGTATGTTTTTGGTGGGTTTATCGCCGATTGCAAAACCGAGCTGTTTTAGGTGTCGAGAAGCCACCGGCACTATTTTAATCAACGGAGAGCCGAGAAACCTTAAAGAATTTAGGGAGATCGCTCGATATATTATGCAAGAAGATCTTATACAACCGCTGCTGAGCGTGGACGAGGCTATGATGATCGCGGCGAACCTCAAGCTCGGCAAACACATTTCAGTGGAAGACAAATCGAAAATTGTTAGTTGGTTTGATTCAAATCACTCGGGGAATTACTCCGTGTTTAGATTTTAGATATTTTAGAATTGTTACGGTTGAGTAACACGAGAAATACACATACAAACAAACTGTCAGGAGGGGAACGGAAACGGCTATCTATAGCTCTGGAACTGTTGAACAACCCACCTGTACTTTTCTTGGACGAACCGACAACGTGAGTAATTAATTGTATGCACAAAGTCAAGTAATTAGCGGGGAAAAAACGGCCTTCGACCGTAATTACACTAATAGGTGCATTTGTTACGTCCTAGACTGGACACGCAAAAACTCATCCATTTATGCAATTGCTTTTTTCTCGGCCGAATCCTTGCCCCTTCAATACCAATAATGACAAAAATCCAGCATGACGTAACGTCGTTAGTTAACCGCCGTGATATAACGTCATTAAATTTACTAATAGCACGCAATCAAATCGTTGGTGTTTCCCCGGTCACGTCGGCAATGCAGAATCCCATTTTAGCAATTTGTGAAAACTGTTTTTTTAGCGGTTTGGACGACTTGTCCTGCTCCCAATGCGTCTCCCTCCTCAAGCAACTGGCCGCCGGGGGCCGAACTGTGATATGCTCGATCCACACACCAAGTGCCAAACTCTTCTCAATGTTCGACAAAGTTTACGTAATTTCGTCGGGACAATGCACGTATCAAGGCTACGGCCCGGAGGCGGTCCCATATTTATCAACACTCGGTATTACTTGCCCCACACATTACAACCCAGCGGATTTCAGTAAGTTTAAGCCAAGCCTAAACCCGATTATTAACTTTTTGTGCAGTCATGGAGGTGTGTTCGGGGGAATATGGCGACTGTCAGGACAAAATGGTGTCGGCAATCGACAATGGCCGCAATGAATTTATCAAAGACAGTGTGGTACCGCTGTTTGAGAGCACCTCAAGTAGCCAGAAAATGGAAATATTTGAAATTGTGTCCAGTAAGGAGGGGAAGAACTCGAGTTGGGACCAATTTAAGATATTGCTGATGCGAATGTGGGTGCAGATGTGGCGGAACAAGAGCTATTTGTTGCTAAAAGTGGTGCTACATATCATTTTGGGGCTCCTGATTGGGAACTTGTACATCGGAATTGGGGAAGATGGGTCCAAGACGATTTTTAATTTCGGGTTTTTCTTCACCTGTGTTATCTTCTTTATGTATATTCCCATGATGCCAGTCTTGTTATCGTGTAAGTATGACTTGTTACCAGTCGAAAAAAAATAATGAAAAACCCTAGTCCCTCTAGAGATACAGTACCTAAAACGGGAACACTTCAACCAATGGTACAGCATAGGTTCTTATTTTTGTGCCTTAACAGTATCAACGCTACCAGTACAGATGATTCTGGGTAGTTTGTACCTCAGTATGGTATATATTTTCTCGTACCAACCTCTGGAAATCGAACGAATAGTACCATTCTTCGCCATTTGTTTTTTAACAAGTATCATATCCGAAAGCTTCGGGTTGTTAATCTCATCGACTCTCAACTTACTTGTAAGTGGTTATTTTGTGACGTTATAGGGAAATTAAGTGGTTCTTTTTATAGAATGGAATGTTTGTCGGGCCCGTCATGATGGTACCATTTATAGTATTCTCCGCTTACGGTTTTGGCGAAGGCTACGCCAGTATTCCCATCCTTATCAAAATAATGATGCGGTTCAGTTATCTGAGGTACTCGTTCGAGGCCCTAGTCTTAGTCATGTTGAGGGGAAGAAAGTTGCAATGTCCCGAAGAAGAGGAATTTTGCATATTTACCGACTTGGATGAATTTATCGAAATAATGGCAATGAATAATTCGGTTATTTGGGTTGATATTGTCGCACTTATCATATTTTTGGTGCTTGTTAGAAGTGCCAGCTTTTATTTATTGAGGCAGAGGCTCACACCTAACAAGACTTTCATGGCCTTACAGTATATCGGTAGGTTTATTAAGACGCGAATGAGCGAAGGTCGTTAATGACAGTGATATAGGTTAGTGTGGATTTTGTATTGTTAATTAAATAGAGCTTTATTTTAATTAATTTTATTCAATTGCCCCGTGCATTTAGTGTGTCCTAGACTGTACATTATTTGACAGTTGACAGTTTACAAGTGACAGGTGCCGCAAATTCAAATTCAGGTGAGTAAAAATTAATAAATAAGTGCGTCCAATTAGTAAAATTGCGTTCACTTAACGAAATAATTAATTGTTTCCATTCGACACGTTATTGGTGCTATTCGCCGACCCCCAATTGCACAAATGACTTCTCATAGACGTAGACAAGGGGGGGATGTAGGACCGTGGTATCAAAAACGTCGATAAATTGAAAAGGTCCACGAAAACTTTATACCGATCGCTGAAAAACAAAATCAAACATTGCAAAAACCGTGTTGAAATCAATTTCACCTTAACGTTGACCTTAAATACTGATACCCCGAAGAGCCCCCTGTTCCTAACTGCGAAGAACCAATCATTCTTTGCACCATCAAAACATGATTATCTGAAATTATAAAATTTAAACAAAAACAATTGACGTACGGATTTACTAACACCGCCATTTCGTAATCAGCGAGTCTATGTCCATCAAAAGTGTTAGAATTTGGTGGGGCTGACTGAACCTGGGTTCGTCCCTGTAAAAGGTGATCATGATAGCCCCTTGCAGGGCTTTGTGTGAGAAGCGCCTCTCGCCGCGCGACATTAGAGCCTCATGGACCTCAACTTTAAAAATCGACTCGTAAACCTCGCGTCTCTTCTCCAAATCGTTCAATTTGTAACGCTTTAAAGTCTCCGCCTCCTCTTTCTCCGCCAGTTCTTTTTGCTCGGTTAAAAGCTTCTCGACCGCTTTTTGGTACTTCCCCCAGAAATTAAACCCCTCGAGCTCCAGCCCCGGCGTTCGCTCCAGCCACCGCTGGACCAAATCGGTCAAAGACGGCTCTTTCTCCGACTTGGCGATTTGCTCGAGCGCTTTTTCGTCGTTTCCGAACACTTTCGAGTAATTCTGGTTGTATTTGACGCGGTTTTCCTGGCGCACCCCGAGCTTATTTTCCAGGAGCCTGAACTGCAGGCTCTGGAACCCGGAAGCGGGCCGCAGATAACACCGGAAGTCCATGAAATCGAGCGGTGTCATCGTTTCCAGAATCATTACTTGGTCCACCAAAACCTACAATTGCGACAGTTTTATCTCGTGACCGCAATTTGTTGCGAAATTGTGAACCTTGAGGATCAAAACAACACGATTGAGGCGTTTGAGGATTTCCAAAGTTTGCGACTCTTCTAAAACGTCGCTGAAAATGTTGCGGATCGAGTCCAGCTCGTAGATTATTTGTTTGAACCATAACTCATACGCTGGAATTACTTGTTATAGTTAATTACGGTTAAGTGGGTTTTTTACCTTGATGGGTCACAATAAATAAATGCTCGTCGTGCACGGGTTGGTTATTTTGCTCGCTGAGTAGTCTTTGGGCTTCTAAAATCTTGTCCAACATCAAGTATTCACCGTAAAGCATCCCACATTCTTCGCTCAGTTGGTCGCCTTCTTGGGCTTCACTTAATTTACGATTAATTGTAAATGGAATAATTAAATTAAATCATACTTACGAGGGTCTCAGTGGGCAACTCATTACGACCTGTCGTTTTTAACTTGAAATTTAGACTAACTAAAGCGATATTGACTCGATTGGATCGTTGACTTAATCAAGCTGACGTAATTTGCTTAAGCTAATACACTATCGGCTATCAAATAACTGGACTTATTTTAAAAATTCTGATGCAAATGACATACGTAAGAAGATTAGAGTAACAAACAAAATAGGAGCTTTAATTACGATGCGATACTTCCGCGTGACCTTAGGTTTAATTTATGATAAGTTTTGCCACAAATTTAAACTCATAATAATTCTTGTTAAAACTGTTTCGTTTTTTTTTAAATTAATTTCAAGTTTTTCTATTTATCGGAAAAATAATCGACATTTTCGGACCGAAATCCCGCGAATTTTAGTCCAGGAGTTTTCAATAAGGCTTCAGAAATAGATATCGGTGTCGACACCGCGTCTATGTTCAATATCTCGTTACATTAAGTCCTTAAGTATAATCAGAGCTCGACGAATTCCATTCGTTCATTGATTGTAACTTTCCGTACAAAAAACGCAACCTTACATAAACATTTTTCATTATTAAACGTATCGATTAATTGCGTTGTCACCTCGTTTGTAAATGAATTGTTTCATTATTATAATATTAAACTGTAAAATGTCATACAGACTGTCTCGCAATGATATTCGCTTCTTGAAAGTAATGTACAAACTTAGCCATTTTTTGTCAATCACACCAAACTACGATTTCGAAAATTTCGTGATCATTTCGCCTCGATGTGA
The DNA here is from genome assembly GCF_031307605.1 of Tribolium castaneum. Taxonomy (NCBI): domain Eukaryota; kingdom Metazoa; phylum Arthropoda; class Insecta; order Coleoptera; family Tenebrionidae; genus Tribolium; species Tribolium castaneum. The sequence goes on along the minus strand of NC_087402.1, from coordinate 4,194,679 downwards.
CAAAATTTCTGCAATTTGTTTCCTACTTTCGACAATTTTAGGCACTTGTTGGATAATCTACGTGCGCATTTACTGCAAAGAAATACGTTTTTTCGAAATATCGTTCGAAATATTGGGCTCTTTGGACAGTTTAATTCTCTTGATGGTGCTCGTGTCGATTATTTTAGGTTCGCTTAAAACAAAGGAATGGGCGAAATTGAACAACAAGTTCCAATATATCGACGAAAAACTCAAGACGCGAGACCAGAAAGAACGAAATTTGTTTAAAAATGCCTATTTCCAGCTCGTTTTGTCCATTTCTGTTTACAGTTCTTCAGTTGGCTACACTCAATATGTGCGTATCGCTGCGAAGGGTTTGCCAACTTTGAAACTGTTCGCTTTACATGAATTTTACGGTTTTTGCTATTTGTGGGTCCTGATTTTAATTTGCAACATCGCACTTGCGTTCAAGCAGAGGTACCAGCTGATAAATGAACAGATGGCTGTTCGAATTAATCCGAAAAATTGTGCGAGTTTTGTGATCGAAGTCCGAAAATTGTCGCGACTTTTGGGCGAAATGGTCGGTTTGTTTAATGACATTTTTGGTTGGCCGCTGGTTTTTATCACTGGGCGGTTCGTGATAAAGATTTTAGTCGCGTTAAATTTTTTTACAAGCACTTTGGAGATCGATAATTTGTACTTGAAACACAAGCTTGAAATTTCGAGTCTTGTCCAGACGGCAATTACGCTGGTAATTCGTTACAAAGTCACTGACTAAGGGAGTGGACTTGGGTTATTTTAGGTCGCTATGTGTGGTTTGGTTTTAATTTGTGACTCGGCCAAGTCTGAGAGTCAACAAACTGTTTTCCTGTGTTACAAATTAATGGAAAAATTCCCGGAAAGGTCGCACGAACAACAAGAGTTGTACATGGCGGCACAGGTGATTGAGAAAAGTGTTGCCAACTTTACGGCCGCTGGTTTTTTCGATGTTAAGCGGAGCACACTGTTTGGGATTTTGGCAACGACGACCACTTATTTGATTGTCACGATTCAGTTCAATCAAGGTTTAAATAAATAAAAGAAAGTCGGTGGAATAATTTATTACACATTTATATTTATAATCGGGGTACTTTACTTTTAAATTTTTCCCTAAACTTAACTGACATAAAATTTATATTTAGTAACATTTTAACCACAACAGAACGCTAGGAACAGAAATTTGTAACTATTTAGTACCAATTCCAATTTAAGGCGAGTATCTGAAACAAAACATCAAGACTAGAATAACACAGAAATATTTGGTCCTTAAGCAAAAAACTCGCTTTTGCTCGACATCTCATACTCCAACTCCTCATTCTTGTACATGTCGATCAGCTTCTGGATGTCATGCGACAGCATTTCCAGCTGCTTCTCGTGCTTGATCTTCAACTTCTCCTTCTCTTTGGCTTGTCGATTCGATGCAGTTTTTCTCTCTTCCAGAAACCGTTTCGTATTGTTTTGCTGCTTCTCCTTCAGTCTCCGCTCCTTGTCTCGCTTAGTTTTCAAGTTTTTATCATTGGCAACCTGGGGAAAAAATCAGAAAGGCACAAAACCGCACTGGTACTCACTTCTTTGGCAATTTCGACCGAAACTTTCGCTTGTTGACCGATCATCTCTTTAAATTCCCTGTCATGTTTGGCCTCTAATTGTTTCATTTGAGCAGCTTGTAAAATCACCATGTGACGCTTTAACGCGTCACGTTGTTCGTCCAACTGATTACGCAAAAATTCCCACTCTTGTTTACGGTGGCGCTCCATCAGGGCCGACCACTCGAGAGTTTGCTCGGTTACGAGCTTGCGCACCCCTGGGTCATTAACCAGATCAGTTTTGCTACAAAACCCAAACTTAGTTAAGGGTAAAACACCCAGAAACATACTTTTTGCCCTTGATTAACTTATCGATGGCCGAACATTGCGACTTTTGCACGGCGAGCTTCTCCTTCGTTTGCTTCTTTTTAAGCGTGTCATATTCTTTTTGCTGTTTTTTGGTGGTTTTCTGGAAGGCTTTGTCTTGTTTTATTGATTCTATGGTGATTGGTTCGAAAACAAGCGGTTCTTCCTTCTTCTCTTCTTTCTCTTTTTCCTTCTTTTCCGTTCCTTTATCGGTCACTTCGATTCCCATCGATGACATTTGTTCGTTTTGCTTTTGTCGGGCTCCGCTGAACCCCCGAGGGTCACTCAGTGCGGCCATGAAGTCCTCAAAACCATCCGGGACGTAGATCTTTAACTCAATGTTACAAAACAACATTGGAAGCGACATGGGGAAATTGGCTTCAGTTCTTAAGGAAATGTGCCGATAGCCGGCTTGGAGACCATCCAATGGCAAAATTCTCTGACCCAAAAGTCTGTTATTCTCGTCGTAAACCCCAAATCGTAGCACAGCCAAGTCCGGAAGAACCACTTTCCGGAAAAGAAACGGTTCTTCGTTATACACCGGATTCAAACCATTGGCCGGAACCATCCGAGTTCGGAACTCGCGTCGGATCGTATCGGTCGGCAAGCCGTACATATCGACCTCGACGTAGGTACCAACCTAAAAACACTAAATCAAACCTAGGATAATCCAACGAAAAGTCAACCTTTTTGTCGGACAAGAACTGCCCAGCGATCACCTGGACCGAACATTGGGCCGCAATAACGCCATCTACTGGACTTTCAGCGAACGGATCGAAAGTCCGGTCGGGACGTCGCATAAAATCCGGTTTTAATAAATAACCACAGTTGCCGTTGTACTCAAATTTGCCTTGATTGAGTTGCATGGGAAGATCGGAAGTTTGGAAATTTAAAGAGACCATTTGACAACCAGCATTCCAGAAAACCTGCGGCATATAGTTCGACGAGTTGGCCCGAGCGCCGCTCGGGTAAATGCGCGACATTTGGCGTTTGTTGTAATTGACGAACTCAATCGCCTGAGTCTTGAGCAAATTCAAGCCGACAGGTTCCGAAAAACTTGACATGTTGTAATGTATGTTTTTCTCTAAATGAATAAAATCAGAAAAAGTTGATAATTAAAATTGATAGTACCTTCCGCATAATCAAAACTAGTGAATTTGACAGGTTGGGCATAATTAACCATCGAACTCAACCACGGATGCACATTAGTAGTCGACCCCGTGTGTATTATAGGCGGCGCTGCGATGTCCCCGTCACCAGCCCCCCCATCGGGCGCCGGTGTCTAAATCATACTTTGCACGAGTTGCATACAGAATTTTCCCAACTTACTTCAGCCGAAATATCCGGTGGTATAGGCCGGTCTGCGGACGCACTCGCATCCTCTTTTTCCTCATCTTCGATAACGAACTCCCCCTGTCTGAACAACTCCAGTTCTTGTTTCTCCACCTCTGGTTTGAGTCTCTTATTCTTGATTAAAATTTTACGCTTGAGGCATGAAGGTGGCGGTAACGGGAGGCCTGGTTCAAGGGGATAGTCAGGAAGTGGTTCTTTGAGGAGCAAATCGCCCAAGATTTCGTCGCAATATTTCGCGAGCTTGTACTGTTGGCTTTTGCAGCAGTGGTTCTCAAAGGAGAGGATTACGGGATAGTCGGATGTTACGAAAGCGGTGTCTCGGATTGCGTAGATTACGTCTTTGAAGAGGATGTCCGTGCACATGGCGCGTCCGTGGGTTATGATCGGCTCCTCGTCTTCGCCTCGGCCTAAATATTTTGCTATTGCCCATTTTTTTGGACACGCTGTATTACTTACCGTCCCAACAGTCGAGTTCGACGCAGCGACACCCCGCCAGCAATACTTGTCTGTACATTTCAACGGAAGACCTACCGCCAAACTGGCGGCCACTTAAATACGTATTGTGACTAGAATTTATATAGTAGGCGCATAGAGGCTGGTCCATATCCATGTAGATGTCCAAACGGTCCAAAAACACCGGAGCGTTTTCGTCCGACATTAAATACCTAATCAGACCGTCTTTTGTCAACCTATTTGCTGCCTTCGCCTCCTCGTCTTGTTCATAAGTGGCAATTATTTCGGACGCTCGTTTCGCGTCATAATGTGGGTACAAAATTTCGTTCAAACGCGGGTCTCGCTGTTTCTCGTTGAGGAAATTAATAAACTGCTCGAGATTCATATAGTCGGCTTTGCCTTGCGTACTAGAATTTACAAAATTGGAATATAGTTTCCGTGATAGGAGCGCATTACATGCTGCGGAAGAGCTCCTCGATGTCGTTCCGAGGGCAGATTTTGTGATACAAAGTGTAGAATTTCTCGAAGGTGAATTGCTCGGGCTCCATGACTGCGTTTTTGCCGTTCGGTAGATCCAAGTCGGCCAAACACTGATAAACCAACTTTTCTGTACTTTTGCCGGAGGCGAAAGTACGCGCTACGACTTTGACGGGCACTTTACCCTTGGCATCGGTCAGAAAACCGAGTCGCATCCAACTGGAAAAAATCACTTGTGCCAATTGTTTCAAAAAAATTGTATGCAAGCAACACTAGCTACGTCCCCAAGAAACTATGTACAAAAACTCACTGTTTCATCAAGGCAGTTCTCGGGCAAACGTTAACAACTTTATTGTTGTGAGTAATGCTCCTCAAACCTTGCTGCCAGATCTGCAGAAGCCATGCAAAAAACAAATTTATAAACAATCAAGTGTCGCCGCAACGAAAACATGCAGAAGTTAGTGCAGACATTCACATGCGCAAGTTTTTCCCTAAATGCGGAAACTTACTGTTTTTTCAAACACGTCATCGGACAGAAGTTATTGGCTTTCACGTTATGTGTTATCTTTCGCAAACCGTCCAACCAAACCTAACATTGCAAAATTTTAATTTCGAAAAATCAACGTGGCCAAATTTATTGATTTTTTTACATTAAGGGAGGAGGCAAAACCCACCTTTGCCGTCTCGGCATTGGGGCACACGATGTGCTGGTAATTAATGTTGATATAGTCGGTCCCGCTACAGATGGTCAGCGATCTCTTCTCAAGATCGGGCCCGTGTCGGCTTTCGAGCTGGCTGAACAGTTTGAGGTCTTTGGGCAGCCCACCGGCCCTCACATCGCTCACTTGGCACAGTTCGATGACGTCGCCCTCCTAAACAGCCCCATGAACCCGCCTCCACACAAACCCGCCACCTCACCTTTCCCTCGCTCTTCCAATAGATGAAAAATCCGTACTCGTCCACCCGGAAAAGGGCTTTCCATTCGATTTCGTTGGGCTCCTCCGACCACCTGTCCACGACGCAGCCCGTGAGCAGGGGCTCCGGCACGGGGACATGCCAATCGAACTCGAATTTTTTCGTCATGATCGGCTAGATGCAAGACAATTAGACGATATTCATGGCTAGTTCAACGAAAAGTAAAAACGTTAAGCGGCGAGCACGAAAAACTCATCTTTGTGCAAGGGACATGTTTATTTATTTGACATTTACGTCAAATGTTACGTCAGACGTCAATAAGCGAGCGCGGCAATTCAGAAATAAAATTAACTAGACGCCCTCTGGTGATGACTTTTGAACTCTGTCGAAAACAGTAAAAATTCCACATTTAACTGACATTTAATGAATTGTTCAACAATTTTGCGTGTATAGTGTTAATTACTTACAATAGAAAGAATCACTTTAAAAGTACGTGGTGGTAAATACTAGCGTTGACTTTGGTTCTGTAGTTTTTCGCGGTATAAAGTGTTTATTGTTGGAACTTGAAAGTGGATAAAAAGTGAAAAATATTTAAATTTTGATTACAAAGTGTTATCAAACAGTTGTCTAATTAAAGATTATAAGTAATGGATCACAGTGAACACATAGTTTGGCTTAAGAAACCAATAAATTAGTGAAGTGTGTGTATTTTAGGTTAGAATTTTCCACTGAAAAAATCATGAAATACTGCGGTAAATCTACAAAACTACAATAAAGATTAACAACTGCTGATACATTTAAACGTAAATTATGCCAAAAGGTAGGCTTTTCAATGTCTTTGTAGTAATTTTCCAATAAAGAAAGTGAACCAAAAAGTCATTCGTTATTCGTGTTTTCCTCGTCATCTCTCATTTGTCAACATAAATTTCTTTGCATCAAAGATACAATAATCATTTCGCATAGACAATGCAATAATTGTGAAGCCCCAAAATTCGTACAACGCTCAAAATATCCGAATAAACATTTTCCCGCCATTTATGGTTACTGTTTTCGACCTAGCTCAGTGGCGCCCCCAACGGTAATTTTACTTCCGAATTTTGTATTTGGCAGGAGGTAGCGGAACAGTGGCTTACGCAGGGGGCCAAAATTGCCAGAATTTGACAAAACCGCAGAATAAGCAGTTTCAATAAGGAAACTGGAGTCTCTTTTTGCAATAATAGAAATAAATGAAAAATTAATGTTCTAATTATATAATAATATAATATATATTATATATATTATTTTTGTAAAAATAAAAAGTCTTACCGCCCTGCCTCGCAGAACCGTCTGTCATTACTGTAACCAAGCCGATAAAACGTTTTCTTGACTCGTCTATTATTATATCCTCCGTAATTTAATTAGCAATAAATCAATAATAGCGCACTTTAATCCTTTTGAGACGCTTTATTAACCGAATTACATAACAAGAAACACATTACACGTTCATATTTGGTTCCAAAATAATTTATTTTGTTTTATTAAGTCGCTTTGTGCCCAATTTGGGTTGTTTCTTCCCTGACCCACCTATCGAGCCAACGTTCTTAAACCCATAAGGGGGCATTTCTACCAAGGTTTTATCCCCGACTAGAGTTTTACCAGCCATACTTGCATTCATATGATTAAAGGTGTAATAGGGTGGTTTAGTTTTTGATTTTTGGGTGGTCGAAGGGGCCGTTTCATTCACAATCATACTATAGAACGGTTTCTGGGCACTTTTCGCCGTTTGATTCCTGACAGGAGTGCCTGTAGCGGCCTGGTTATAGGTGTTTCCCGGTGTTACTTTTGCGGAATCGCGTGACCCCTTCGGGGTGGAAGCACCCTTGGGTTTGGTGAAAGTTAGGGATCCCTTAGGAGTGGAGGTACCCACGGGTTGGCCCAGGTCTAGGGACCCTTTGGGCGTGGACGCGGCCACAGGTTGGCCCAAATCTAGGGACCCTTTGGGGGTGGAAGCACCGATGGGTTGGCCCGCATCCACTGATGGTCGGAATGTATAAGTAAAATCGTCGTAAGTTGTGCTATCAGCGAATTGGTCTCCGTATTCTTGGTACATTATTTCGTTGATTGATAATTGGGCGGCGTAGTATAGTCGTTCGACGGCGATTGCCATCCAGTCAGCCACCGAAATTAGGAAAATCCCCAACTTGTCGGGGTTTTCCCGGCTGGGGATGTTGACTTTTCTCAGGACGCACAATTGCTCTAAAATAATGTCCGAAAGGTATCTCAGACGGATCGAGACCAGGGGAGGCACCGGGTTTTCAACAGCGTACGAAATGCCGCATTTTAGCAGTCGTTTGAATAGTTTATACGCCTTTTGTCTTTGCTTCTGGTGGTGTTTCTCCTGGAGGTATTTCCGAAGCTTCTGCTTCAGTCGTTTACGCATTGCTGCAGCTTTCGCTTCGGCGCGCAATTCTGCAAAATATTTCGCAGTTTCCCTGAGAAAATTACAGGTTTTCTCTTTTAAATACTCACTCTGGGGACATGGCGTATAGTTGCTGTAGCAACTCCTTCAAGTGTTTCACTTTTTCTTTGGGAAGGTGGTACGCGTGTTCGTTCCATAGCGCGAGGAAAATTCGCTTACTGGGGGTTGAAAGTTCGTCGATTCGGGTGTTACACCATGTCCTTTTTTTCGGTTCTTGGGGAGGTGGAGGAGGATAACCGGCTCCTTCTTCAACCTCTTCGGGCACGTCTTCCTCCTCCTCCTCCTCGATGGGGGACTCTTGACGAGGTTCATTGGTGGGTTCGTCAGTGTCGGTGACGACTTCGTCGGCGATTTCGTCTTCCGCCATCGGAAATTTTCAACGCAAAATTTTGAAGAAATTGACAAAAATAATTTCAATTTGACATTTCACCTAGGAGATGACAGAAACTGGGGGCAAAATAAATGAAAAGGCAAAATCAATCAATATTGTTTTTTGTAATTAGCTATTTTTAAACTGGATTAAAATAATTAAATAAGTGGTAGTAACACTAATAATCCCAAAAAACGTGCTTTTGTTGATTTCGAAAAAATCCGAAGCTGTGAATTTGATAGGATTATCCGAAATCTCCTTCGCCAGCAAAATCAATTCTCTCCTCTCACTCGAACTATCAGCGAAGTCCTTTTGTAACTTGTAGCACAAATTCGATATTTTGTTGCCAGAAGAAGCTGCAGAATCGCACGTTAAAATAACAAAAACCAAGCAAACCTAAAAAATTGTTAGCCAAACCTAATTAAAATTTTTGTTCATACCGTCATATAAGCGACAATAAATAAATTGGTGGCCACCAAATCGGCAAAAGGCCCTTTCTTTAGCGTGAAATCCGAATTTAGGGCCAACATTGTCAATTGGAGACTCTGCAGTAGTTGTACCACTCCTCTCCCGATGAAAAAAATCAAAGGCCATCCGAAAATTTTATTAAAACAGACGACACTCTCGGAAAGAATTCGCCAAAAATGACCGCTTTGTCTAATAAAAGTTGTCGACGGTTTCAAATGGTTTTGTAACTCTCTGCTAATTTCATCAAACCGGCATTTGAAAGCCGTTGTTAAATTACAAATCAGAAAACACGTGAAAAACTCATACGTGTAGCAAACTTGGCTTAAAATGTGCATTTTCGAGAGGACGATGTCCGGAAGCAATTTTAAACAACTAATTGTAACGAATAAATTGTTAAGTAAATAGCCACACAAGCTTAAGACAAACTGGACATAACAATTTCGCAAAAAATTTGATTCTTTCTTGTGGACGTTGTTGAAATGCTCGTCGATAAATTGAAAATTTTTGTTCATCTTTGACCAGAACGAACCACTGAGAAGGGAAGAACTTATGATCATCACAATCGGGTGCAGAAATAGAAAAAAGAAATTTATTAAATCGAGGATGAAAAAAGTCGGTTCTTGCTCTTTAATATGTAGTGAAGAATTATCAATAAATGTTATCCCACTTAATACGGATATAGCACACGCGAGCAAAAGTGCGTAAATTTGGTGAACTCTGGGCCGATTTATGACTTTTTTTTCAAAATTGTAGTCCGGGGTCACAGCTAGATAGCTGCCAATAGTGTAGGGAATTTTCATAAAACGGATATCTTTCTTCGAACTCATTGCACTAACACGCCAAACACACTAATCCATTAGTTTCCGTCCCCTATTTATATATGAAATTTTGCTCATCTATCAGTTAATCACTTAATTGCCATTGCCTGTTATTTTGGGTAAATAAAAAACAATTAATTTGTGAGTATTTTTATTTTATTGCAAACACAACGGCCCAAAAATAGCACAATTAGCTATTTTTAAACTGGATTAAAATAATTAAATAAGTGGTAGTAACACTAATAATCCCAAAAAACGTGCTTTTGTTGATTTCGAAAAAATCCGAAGCTGTGAATTTGATAGGATTATCCGAAATCTCTTTCGCCAACAAAATCAATTCTCTCCTCTCACTCGAACTATCAGCGAAGTCCTTTTGCAACTTGTAGCACAAATTCGATATTTCGTTACCAGAAGAAGCCGCAGAATCGCACGTTAAAATAACAAAAACCAAGCAAACCTAAAATTTTTTTAGCTAAACCTATTTTTGGTTTTTGTACGTACCGTCATATAAGCAACAATAAATAAATTGGTGGCCACCAAATCGGCAAATGGCCCTTTCTTTAGCGTGAAATCCGAATTTAGGGCTAACATTGTTAATTGGAGACTCTGCAGCAATTGTACCACTCCTCTCCCGATGAAAAAAATCAAAGGCCATCCAAAAATTTTATTAAAACAGACGACACTCTCGGAAAGAATTCGCCAAAAATGACCGCTTTGTCTAATAAAAGTTGTCGACGGTTTCAAATGGTTTTGTAACTCTCTGCTAATTTCATCAAACCGGCATTTGAAAGCCGTTGTTAAATTACAAATCAGAAAACACGTGAAAAACTCATACGTGTAGCAAACTTGGCTTAAAATGTATATTTTCGAGAGGACGATTTCCGGAAGCAATTTTAAACAACTAATTGTAACGAATAAATTATTAAGTAAATAGCCACACAAGCTTAAGACAAACTGGACGTAACAATTTCGCAAAAAATTGGGTTCTTTCTTGTGGACGTTGTTGAAATGCTCGTCGATAAATTGAAAATTTTTGTTCATCTTTGACCAGAATGAACCACTCAGAAGGGAAGAATTTATAATTATCACGATCGGGTGCAGAAATAAAAAAAGAAAATTTATTAAATCGAGGATGAAAAAAGTCGGTTCTTGCTCTTTGATATGTAGTGAAGAGTTATCAATGAATGTTATCCCACTTAATACAGATATAGCACACGCGAGCAAAAATGCGTAAATTTGGTGAACTCTGGGCCGATTTATGCCTTTTTTTTCAAAATTGTAGTCCGGGGTCACAGCTAAATAACTGCCAATAGTGTAGGGAATTTTCATAAAACGGATATCTTTCCTCGAACTCATTGCACTAGCACGCAAAACACACTAATCCATTAGTTTCTATCCCCTATTTATATATGAAATTTTGCTCTTCTATCAGTTAATCACTTAATTGCCATTGCCTGTTATTTTGGGTAAATAAAAAACAATTAATTTGTGAGTATTTTTATTTTATTGCAAACACAACGGCCCAAAAATAGCACAATTAGCTATTTTTAAACTGGATTAAAATAATTAAATAAGTGGTAGTCACACTAATAATCCCAAAAAACGTGCTTTTGTTGATTTCGAAAAAATCTGAGGCTGTGAATTTGATAGGATTATCCGAAATCTCCTTCGCCAGCAAAATCAATTCTCTCCTCTCACTCGAACTATCAGCGAAGTCCTTTTGCAACTTGTAGCACAAATTCGATATTTCGTTACCAGAAGAAGCCGCAGAATCGCACGTCAAAATAACAAAAACCAAGCAAACCTAAGAAATAGTTAGCCAAACCTAACTTTAGTTTTATACGTACCGTCAAATAAGCAACAATAAACAAATTAGCGACCACCAAATCGCCATAAATCCCTTTCTTTAAAGTGAGATCCGAATTTAGGGCCAGCATTGTTAAGTGGAGACTCTGCAGCAGTTGTGCCACTCCTCTCCCGATGAGAAAAATCAAAGGCCATCCGAAAATTTGATTAAAACACACGGCACTCTCGGAGAGAATTCGCCAAAAATGACCGTTTTGTCTGATAAAAGTTGTCGACGGTTTCATATGGTTTTGTAACTCTCTGCTAATTTCATCAAACCGGCATTTGAAAGCCGTTGTTAAATTACAAATCAAAAAACACGTGAAAAACTCATACGTGTAAAAAATTTGGCTTAAAATATGTATTTTCGTGAGAGCGAGTTCCGGAAACAAATTTAAAGAACTAATTGTAACGACTAAATTATCAAGTAAATAGCCACCCAAGCACAGGGCAAACTGGACGTAACAATTTTTGAAAAAATTGGGTTCTTTCTTGTGGACGTTGTTGAAATGCTCGTCGATAAATTGAAAATTTTTGTTAATCTTTGCCCAGAATGAAACACTGAGAAGGGAAGAATTTGTAATCATCACGATCGGGTGCAGAAATAGAAAAAAGAAATTTATTAAATCGAGGATGAAAACAGTCGGTACTTGTTGTTTCATACTGAGTGTAGCATTATCCACAACTGTTATCCCACTTAATACAGATATAGCACACGCGAGCAAAAATGCGTAAATTTGGTGAACTCTGGGCCGCTTTATGACTTTTTTTTCAAAATTGTAGTCCGGGGTCACAGCCAGATAGCTGCCAATAGTGTAGGGAATTTTCATAAAACGGATATCTTTCTTCGAACTCATTGCACTAACACGGCAAACACACTAATCCATTAGTTTCTCTCCCCTATTTATAAGTGAAATTTTTCTCTTCTATCAGTTAATTGCCATTACCTGTCATTTTGGGTAAATAAAAAACAATCAATTTGTGGCAATTTTATTGCAAGCAGGTACAGTTTTGTTGATTCGCGAAATCGCCATTAAACTGGACCAGGACGAGAGAATACGTAGCCACGGTCCCAAAAATAGCAAAAAGGGCACTTCGATTAATCTCGAAAAAACCAGCCGCTGTGAAAGTAACCGTATTCGCCTCCAGTTGTTTCCCCAAATTAAACAATTCGTTTCGGTCGACAAGACTCTCGAATTGTTCTTGCAATTTAAAACATAGAAAAACCGATTTTCGACTTTCTGTGACCACGAAATCGCAGGATAACATAATAGAAGCGAGAGTTAACTGAAATTTGGTCCTGTAATTTAGTTAAAATTGTGCAATCTTACCGAAATATAGATTCCTAAGATTGTGTTAGAAATGGATAAGTTGAAGGTGTTGTTCAAAATGTAGTTTAAACAACGGAGGATTTGATTTACGTTTTTCGCAATTATTAGAAGGAAAACCCATCCAAAAGTCGTATTAAAAGCATGCACAGTTTCGGCCAAAACTCGCGATATTGTTCCAAGTTTTCGGAAAGAATCAGTTGTTTTTGCAAAATTGAAAAGCCGGTTCATAGATTTGTATTTAGTGTGCAAGTTTGACGCAATATTTATGAACAAAAAATGGACCAGGATGTCGTATAAATAACAAAATTCGTGGACCACGTATACGAAGTCCATCCAAGAGCCCACTTTTTCCACCACCATCATAAGTACCATGTAATAAATCCCGTAAACGAAAATCAAACCATACAAAATCAATTGTACGTAAATATTTTTCCAAAAATTTCCATCTTCGGAGCAATTACCCAAAATTTTATCTAAGGTTTGCAAATTATACTGTAATTGGAACCAGTGGTCCGTTTTTCCGAAACAAGTCCGGATGACGAGACCCAAGGCCACACCCGTCAAAAACAATTCGTTCAAGTTATCTAAAGTGAGGTGAGTGGGTGTGAACAGGCCTTTAAAGTGATAATGTCTCATGTAGAGCGAAACTATTATTGCAAGTATGATAATAAATATTATCAAACAGCCTTGGATTTTACGAAATCTGGCTTTTTCGATCTGGGATTTTGCAAAATTGTACGCTGGAAACATGCACAAGTTTTCGGAAATTTTGTAAATTGTTTGTAAAGGCAGGTCTCGACAAGCCATTGTTGGAATAATTTTTCAAGAAACGATTGAAAATTTTGAAAAAAAATTATGGATTCTTCCCTGAAACAATTTTAATTACCGTCTTGTCGAAAATTTAATCTGAAATGACCTAGTTCCTATAATTTGATTAACCGGATAACAACAATTTAATTAAGTGATTCTATTTATTTATGTCATTTGTGTAATAAACGAGTCCAAAACAACACATTTATCTCACTTCAATATGCAGTACTTGAAATTATCCAAAAAAGACATACGATCATTTGATGTAATTTACAAAATAAATACTATTTTGGGCATAAGTCCCAGTTACGATTTCAAAAACGACAAAATAATTTATCCAAACGTAAGCAGATTTTACGGAATTTGCCTGTCCACTGTTTTATTGGTTCTACAATTCACCTCAATGCAGGATTCGTTCCAATATATCAACAGAAGTGAACTCATAACGTCGAAAATAGTCAGTTTCGTCAACAGTATTTTTCTGGTAATGTCCGCAGTAACAATAATTCTAAGTTCCCTTATTTTCAACCAAGAGCAGTGGTCTTCACTCAATAAAAATTTCCAATTTATCGACAAAAAACTGAATAATCGGAACAGCAAGTCTCGGGTATTTTACGAAAATGTGAACTTCCAGTTTGGCTCGATTTTGGCTTTGTTTGGGGTTGTCCAAATTTATATTTTTTCTGGATTTATAGTCCCGTCAGGCGTGGTGTATAAAATTGGCTATTGGTTGCACCAAATTTGCCACATTTGTGAGCTCCATACCATTTTTCTAGTCTGCAATGTGCTCACAGTTTTCAAAATTCGGTACAAAGACTTGAACAAAGCGCTCGAATCGAGTAAAATCTCAGTCGGTTTGATTCGGGACACGGCGGTGCTTTACCGGTTGTTGGCCGACAATGTCGCCAACTTTAACAAAATTTTCGGCTGGTCCTTGATTTTCCTTTTCGGACGAATCGTGCTACAGTTGTTATCATCGCTAGGTTTCCTCCTCTACGCGTCCAAAAAACAATTCACGTTTGAGGAAACGTTCGCTATAATACACCTTTCAGTTTTCGTCTACACTTTGGTAAAAATTTGAATAAGTAACGCAAAAATCGATTAAAAATTGCAGGTTTCTGTTATTTTGATTATAATGGGCTGCGACGTTGTCGCTTCAAATAGCCGCAAAACGGCCGAAATGTGCTACAAACTGCAAGGTTTTTACCCCGAAGAGGCGCCCCAAAGAAAGGAATTGCTGCGGTTTGCGAGTGAGTCTCGAGGCAGTGTCGCCAAATTCACAGCGGCCGATTTTTTCGAAATTGACAGAGGCACGTTCTTTGGCATTTTAAGCACTACCACGTCGTATTTTATCATAATGATACAATTTAATATGTCGCTGTAATTTATAAAAAAAGTTTTTGTCCCAAATGATTTTTATTTAGCTGAGCTTTGATTGAACTGCAAAATAACAATGAAATAGGTGGTTGTGGTCCCAAAAATTCCACACAGGGTGGCTTTATTTATTTCGAAGTAGTTTCCGGCAGTAATATGGACGATGTTAGCTGACACGTGCTGGGCTAGTTTGAACAATTCTGTGCGTACTTCTGAATTTGTAACAAACTGTTCTTGCAATTTGTAACACCAGGAAATGGTTTGTTTGCTTGCGATCGTACAAGCGTCACAAGTGACCATAACTAGACTTACAGAAACCTGTAAATAAAAAATTGTTTTTTGAAAAAAATAACATATTGTTTTACCAAAGTATAGATGACTAGGCACAAATTCGCGGCTAGTAATTTTTCTTTGAACTCCTCATTTTCCGATTTTAAATTATTCGTGATAAAGTTGAGACACGTCAGAAGCTGGACTATACTTTTCCCGGTGATGAGAATGAGACAAGTCCCGAAGACGTCGTTAAAAAGTGCCACGGTCTCGCTCAAAAGTTGCGAAAGACTCCCGATTTGTCTCAACGAGACTATGATGTTTTTCTCCTCACTCTCCTCAATTCGGAACAAATTGTTCACATCATCGTATCTCAATTTAATTCCCAGCGACAGGTTGTAGGTGAGAAAATGCAACAAAACCACGTACAAAACACAAAATAAGTGCAGAGTGTACGCTTGCAGGGTCACAACGCCCATTTCGCAAATCCACACATAAGCTAGAAACACCGTCGCTAAAATGTACAAAATCACATAGACGAAAAACTGGACCGAGACGTTTCGTAACAAATTCGTTTCGTGCGAATCGCGGTTTTTCAAAACTTCGTCTATGTACTGGAGATTGTTGTTCAAGCGGATCCATTTGGCCGGATCGCAAAAACACGAGTTCAGAATCACTTGAAAGGCCAAAGCGACGATTAGAAATTCGTCCAGATAGTCTAGCACTAAGTGGGTTATGGTGTACAATCTTCGGTAGTATGTATGCCGGACGTAAATCGAATATGCGGTCCCTGCTGCGATGATTGACACCAGGACAACACCTTGGATTTTTTTCCAGAGGGATTTTTGCGAGTCAGGTTTCTCGAAACTGTACGGGGGGACGATACCGAAAATGTTACAGATCTTGTAAAAGAACGACAAGGATCTGATGTCCTTTTTGGAGTAATTGAAATAACACATAATGCCAACTAGCTGTTCAAACACGGTCTAGCACCAAAGGCAATTAGGCTGGTGCATAATTTATCACCAGATCGATAGTTTTTAATTTATCCTTAGACAAATTAACTTCACTCGATCAAAGGAATGCATTGTCATTCTAAATAATGCGGCACGATCCCCGTATTTAGATTTCTATCTTTAAATTGAATAAAACTCCTCTATTTCTACCGCTTTATACAATTTTGGGTTGGGTGATTAATTTAAAAAATTGGTCCTTATTTTTTATTCATTGCAACCAGTAATAAGAAGATTGGGAAAGTTTTTAAAATTACTGTTTGTGAACCAATTTGTGAAACAAAAAACGTCCATCATTAGGCAAATGAAAATTTCTTATCAGATAATGACCGGTTATTGAGATGTCAACAGAACTAGCCATTTCAGGGACGCTTCAACACGTAATGGAGTGAAAAAGGAACATTTAATTAGTACAAAAGTGAAAAAATAATTAGAGCGATGTTGTTTACGGAGAGATGAGTGTGTGAGAGCGAAAAAATGGTCAAAAGTAGGAAAAGTACGAATGATTTATTCAATAAAAATAAATAGTCATCACCAACAAATCAATTAGTACACAAATGCAAAACAGAATAAATAAATAAACACATAAATAGGATCTTTGGTAGTCTCCGATCTCCTATCAGTCTTTCCTCCCTAGCCCGCTCCAACTATCTCGGACTTGTGATTTTCTCAAAGGGCGTTTTCGATTCGATCGCGAAAACTTCGGCGTCCGGATTAGTCGGCGCGCCAGCGTCGGCTAATACCTGATTGACGTAAGTATCGCGACTCAAATCGATCGCATTATCTTCTATGCTGTTCATCGTTTCGAGATTGCTCCATTCGCCATCAGGTTCGTCAAAGGTTTCGCCCTTGAAGACCTGGTGCAGAGAAAAGGAGAAAAGTGCAAAAGAAACACACAAAAGTTGGGTGTTAGTAAAGATAAGCGTTGAGTTAGCCACAACTAAAAAAATAGTTGTGTAACAAGACTCTTTATTGTTAAATCAATTGTACATTATTTCGCACAAAATAATGCAAATCGGGCTAGAATACGTAAAAATTAAAATTAAAAAAAATGTTAAAAGGGGGATATTTCATGCGTTTAGGCGGCTCGTAATTTTTCGGGAGCATTGCTATTACCAACCTCGATTTCTTTGTTTTTCGGAATTTCGTTTTCGAAACTGCTCTCGACCGACTCGATATCTTTGGTGGTTATTTCTTCCGCGTTTTTCTCGGTTGTTAGTTCGCTAGAATCGGGGAGAACGTCAATTATACGCACTTTGAAGAAAGCCCCACCGAGATCGCCCTCATGTTTGTATTCAGTTTCGTTAATAACAACCTTGTGACCATCGATTACCTAAAAATTATCACAATTATTGTCCGATAATCCAATTAACGGCCATACTTTTGTAACTGAAGTTGTGTTGCCTTTACCCAGGTCGATATCAGGGAAACCTGGGAAAGGTGCAGCAACTCCTGTATGGTTACCAACGGGCAACCTGTTCAAAAGGTACTCCATCTGCTGCCGCATGCGGGCCATCATTCCTGAAAAAAAATTAAAACAACCACTAAACCACGACATTGTCACGACGCAAATAAAATAAGAAAACAACAAAACCCATCTTTTTATATAATTGGTAATTAATCTAGTTAGTGGGTGTAAAGCCTACTTGCAACCTTGCAAACCCAAATCAAGTTACCTGCGAGACTTTCGAAAAGCCCATCAAAGGGCCTTAGCCAAGGTCCGCCCCCGATGACCCCCGTATCCACAATACCGCCACCTCCTTGCTCCTCAAGTGGAACATACTCGACTTCGTCTTTTTTGGCTAGAAAAAACCGAAAAAGTTACAATTTTTCCAAGGCCTTTGCAGATGAGTAAACAATTTAGTCATCATCGCTTGCACGTTTCAATTAATATCCGCATCCATGTAAAGGACGCGGATCGCTGATTTGTATTGCAAGGACGTTCCAATATCGGCAAAATGCAGCATTTTTGCCAAAGCAAGCACGTGAGAGTTTTTCGGTAATTTACCGGCGAGAAATTCGCACTTGACAACAGAATGGGATTGCTCAAAGGTTAAGAGGTCGAGTAAACGGGTACTTTCTGCATATGGGCGTTGTAGGTCAGTTTTATTGAAAGCAATGCAGTTTGTTGACCTCAGAATTGTTATTAAACGCGATTCGATGAACCGTTGACAAAGGCGGATCGAATGCGAGCGGCCATTCTCATTAAATAGTATATAGGTGCAGAAAAACGATTTATTTGCGAAATATCCGATGCATTTTCTAGTTTTTGTACCAGAGGTTATTAGGTTATTGTTGATTAGGATGCGTGTTTTCCAGTTTGGTGTAAAATTTGGGTTAGAGATTAAACCTTGAGAATTTGACGGGGTTGGCACACTTCTGTCACAAGCGTGTCCTTTTAATTTATAAATAAACAATGAAATAAAAACATTGCTAACAAATAAATAAACAATAAAATACTTATAATTTATTATGTTTAAACGAACTGAGCACAGAAACATAGTTTTGCAATTCTTAAATAATAGCTATAAGACCAAGCGAATTGAATTTTATTGTCGTGCCATTTTTTTTTCTATAGCATTATTCACCAAAAATGGCCGACCGACTCTGCAATGGTGACAGAAGACATTGAACTAAGCAAAAAAAATAAATGCACATTTTATTTATTTATTAATTTATTGCCAATGCTGTTAGTTTATTAAATGTTTGTACACCATAAGAAACGTGCAATTGGTAATATTTTTTCAACAGGTATTTAATTAATTTACAAATTCCATTCTGACGCCAAAAGTATTCACATTAAACGTAAATTGGAAAGATTTTAGTTCAAACTAATTCCCATTTTCTGACACAATTTAACTGATAAAAATCTCTTTGTTTTGTTAAATTTGTTGGCTTATACTCGTAATGCTCGTAATTTATCCAATTTTCAACTTCACCTATTCAAAATGTAGCTCAAGATGAAAATTCGCGAAAAATGTTTCGGTTTTTTTTGGTACGTTCTACACCTATTCACACCCTAAATATAGAATTTTTGTTGGTATATTATAATTTTATAATAAAGTTTTCATATCTCGCCTTTTTTCTGGCTTCAGTCACCCTTGCAGCAAAACTTTTTTTTAATAAAATTGATTCTAAGTTAGAAAATTACGCAAAATCCACTAATTTTAATTTCGTTAAATTATTTTGCAGCTCGATTTATTTTTCACTTACATAGGCCTAAGTACCTGAATTAATGAACTGGTAAAATTTTACTGCAATTAAATCGTTCCAGAACCGGGCCTGAATTATTTAAAAAAATATGATTGGAAATAAAAATTGCTATTTGTTTCTTCTAGAAAACGTAACAGATGTTAAAAAAACGATACCAATTTGTAATGGCTTATTGTTTTATTTTAATTCGGCAAATTAACAATACAATAACGATAACCTCGAAAAATAACTAAGTTGGTACATTCTTTTAGCACCAAGCATAGTTACAAGTTTATTTTCCCAATTTTCAAAACAAATTATGGAAAAATAAGTACTTCTGGCCTCGTTTATTTTTTAAATGAGCTGTACATCTTAATTTAACTCCAATCTCACTTCTGAGTTTAGTACAGTCATCGAAAATTTTGCAATGTGGTTGGTTGGGAAAAAGTACGGTACAGATTTTTTTTTTGGGATTACAAAAACAATTTATTAATTTTTTAATTTCCCCGTTTCCTCTGCCAAAGATTAAGTAATAAAATCGCAAATAACATACGCGAAGCCGGATATGCGACCTAAATTTCCTCGATTCTAACTCCATAATCAAAGTTCTTTTTTGATAAACGTTAGAAAAAAATGTCGGTGGCAATTCTATGAAAATTCCAAGGCCGCATATTATGAAAATCAGCCTTTTAATTGTCAATTATTTTATGGTCTCGATGTACCCATCCGAATAACAAATCAATGAGGATCCTTGAAGCGACTTGTCAGCCGGTCATTATCAATCGTTTCTATTATTGAAAATCGCGTACCTGCATAACTATTATCACATAATGAGCTCGTAATGACAACAACCACCATTTGGAGTTTCCTGTAACTTTCAATTTGTTTAATAGGGGCGATAACTGTTTTGAATTCGAGTGTTTTAACACATTACTATAAATCAAAAATCAGAAAAAAATTCTAGAACACCATGACTAACGTTAATGTAATTACGAGTCCTTGATTATAATTGAAGAGCTTCACTTACCTGGAAGGGCACAAACTGCCGCCAAAAAGGCCAAAGCCACAACCACTCCAGTCACTCGCATTTTGCCAAAAAGATTCGAAAATTTTGTGGAAAAAAAAACTTGCGCTGAAACCGCTCAGTCACTTCGACGCGAGTCGCTTCTGCTTATGCAGAAAACCAATTTCAGTCGACCAAATATAAAAGACGGGGAGATGACATGCGTTTGACGTATTTTCAAACTCCCACCATTCAGAAAACTCGCGCCGACTTTGAATTTTTCGAATGATTTAATGTTTATTTCCGTGCGATTTCAGCCCACGCAAAGTGCTTGACTACCCTTTAAGTATGGCTATTTTTAAAAGTTATTTTCTTTGAATTGTGGTCAGATATTCCGTGAAGTGTGATAGTGATGACATCACTGTCATCTCACAAATCACTGACCGTATATGGACTGTCTGTTGTCCCGAATGTGGGCTGAAGACGACCAAAAAGGCAAAAAAAGCAAATTTCGAATTGCGTCGAAGTATATTTTCTTGGAACTATCAAACCAGTTTTCCTTTCTAATAGCGATTTTTATTGTGTTCTAAAAATAAGATTATGTGGTCCAGAATTGGCTGTAATTTCAAAAATCGAGCAGGCTCAGGTGCTAATGTCAAATTTCCATGGCCAACCTCAACCCGGAAAAGGAAAACTATAATAATCAGTAACAATATTATCGTTAACTGCGCAACAGATACAAAACAGCAATTTTTCGAATTTTTGCCATTCGTTAAATTCTTAATGACTTGACATTTGAAAATCAAAGGAAATACCCAAATTCCGCACCAATACAAAACGGTGTCAATGGCAATGTCATTGCAAAACACTAAATAAAATAGTGTTAGCACCTCAGTGTTGTACTTTGTTCCATCATTTGCGATAATTTCAATTAATTAGTTGTATATTAAATATTCAACTCTTCGCAATAACAAATTGAAATTACGTATCACGATTCCGATTTATGATTCACGAATTCGATTATAAAATCTTTACGTCCTTGCATTAGTTTTTGAATTCTTAGTAAAGCAAGATTCATGTATTGTTCAAGGACGTTCCGTTGAAAATATTTTTTATTACTGGTGTGCTCGGAGGAAATTGCGAACGTCACATCCAGAACGATTTATTGGAATCATGTAACTCATTATTTTGTTTAACAATTTTAAATAGCTTCCGTTTTGTAATGTTTTAATTTGGTCAGTGATATTTAAGAGCGTCTAATTTCGTCCCATTACGCGATTAGAATTATATCAAAACACAACAAAAACCACAATTATTTGTTATCTACGCATAGACTGCTTCTATTTATTTACAACAGTTTTGGTTTTTAAAAATGACCTCACGGTTCCCGCGAAGTGGTATTTAATGGATCATTAAATAACAATAGGACTTATGATTCAGAAATGATTAAGCTGTTTGGAACAAATTTTATCACAGGTTCATACATCAATAAATACAAAAAGATGGAACACCCTGTATATTTTTGATTTTAAAATTATCGGCGCCATCTTCCAGTAAAACCTACAACTGAATAATAACTTGCTGTTTCGTAAGATAAGAATATTTTCCATACGTTTTCTGTTATTCAACAATTTTATTTAGTATTTTCTAATTTTGGACAATTATTGGTTGCATAAAAATTATGCACAGTTTAGAAATTGTAATTACAGATTTCTGCTTTACCATTGCTGAAAATTAATGACAAATGTCTCTCTTATTCTATGGACAAATGTTCAAGGTTGCATTACTGGTTGCCCACCCAACGCAAGTTACTATCAATCTTTTTTTCATCTTTAAATTAATAATTATTCATTTAAAAGTGAATGACACTTCGGATAAAGCGGCAAACATTACTCATAATTAACACGTCTGGCACCTCGCAAAAAACTTTATGGCATAATAACACGTCTCGTAAATAAAATAGTATTATTTTGTAAAAAAGTGACCATTAAACATTGCAAATAATATATTAATAATTGCTTCAACATTGCAAGATGCTACTTGCCTCGAGTCAGTTGCCCAACGTTATTGTAAATTACTGTTGTTTTTACATTCCAACATTCTCTTTTTTTGGCAAACCTAAACAAGTATTGCGATGGTCCTTGCTTTCGCCGTCTCTTGCCAATTTTCAATTAACACAGTGTTGCAATTGGCAACTTCCTTAAATACGAATTATTGAGATTAAGCCACTTGCCTGCGGATTAATAAATCCAGTTTGAAAAATCAATGGTCAACGGTGAAAGTTGTTCAACCCCCAAATGGTGTATATTGAGTTGTATAACTTGTCACAACAAGTTTAATTATTCTTTTGGCAAAAAAGTGGAATCGTGCAAAATGTAAAATCTATGAGTGATGGAAACCAGTTTTTGGCGTCGGTTTCGGCACTTTTTCTAGAAGCTTTAGTCGGCAAATAACCTTTGATGATATTCAACTTTCTTATCAGAATAAATTTGGTGACCGCGAATTGCATGGAAATACACCAAAGGTTCAAGTTCAATTTCTTTATTCTTACATAAGTTGCGCTCTTGAATTGTCTTCGATAAAAGTACGTTGTTCCAAAAGTGATTTCCGCGAGCATTTTTTGGCCGAAAATAGTGCTAAACGCTTCCTTGTGTTTCAGGTTCGGCAATGCGCAGGTAGGTAAATGTTATAAAAATAAAACTTGATTGCGTTAAAATATTTTTATTATTTTAATCACTTTGACGACAAAGTAACGTTACAAAATTCGTATTTCCGGAGAAACTCACAATTGCTGAACAACTTGACGAGTCACGCCATGGAAATAATAATAATTGTGGGTGAAATTCCTATTTAAATTTATTCAAAATTATTTCAAATGTCGTCGACAACATTATAAATTTCGTCATTACTTAATTTATGAATAATATTAATTTTTCAAAAAGTTGCTAAACCTTGATCGAAAAAAATCGTCAGGGAAGTGTCAAGTACGCAAACCTTGATTTTTACGGGCCCACTAAAGACGCCGTTATCAAACCCTTCGACATGCGTACTAAACCCAGCACTTGCATCGATAACAAACTCAAACTCGCAAACTGTTCCATTTCATTAGTAGTGCCTTAGAGGTGCGATGATCTACTTTTTAAATGTTTTAAGAACGGTAAGTTGGCCTTCATTAATCAATTTCGTTAACTTTACAAAAATATTTCTGCAATTTCAACCGGCGATATGGTGGTTCAAGGCCGACCCATATGGTAACAACACGAAAAAATAGCTCATTTTAACGAAATCTTACGTAATTTAATTAAGGATACACGGTGATTTTATTGTCGCAAAACGACATGATATTTTATGTCGCTCGTGAGACAATAACGAAATTTAAATTGCCTCTAATGGCCGGTTCGTGTCATTATAAATAACGAATTTATTAAATTAACGCACGTTTTTGAGGCTTGAGGGGTCACGTTTTGTTGGTAAATTAGAGGGCTTGTGACCTTTACAAAAATAAATGTAATCAACAATAACAAATAGGAAAAATACAAATTTGCCGAAACAAAGCTAAATCATTAAAGTTATCTCTAATCGTAATATTTTTTGTATTACAATCACTTGTAGCTTCTATTGTCTCCGAAGAATAACAAATGATGCGTAAAAATTATTTATTGGCATATGCTAATTACTTCAGAGTTAATATTTGCATAAAAATTATGTGGTTGAGGCTTTTAGGAATTACAAAAAAACAAATTTTGGACAATTAATTAAAAAATGGTGAAGAGCAAGTTTTGATGGGTATTCCCGATAGTCGGACAGTGTATAATTTTTCCATTTAATTTACTGCATTAGGTGTATTATAGCCTTACATGCAAAATTACTTTGAAATATTTTTAATAATTAACATATTTACAATGTTGCGATATTTGATATGAAAATAAGTAATAGGAAATTTCTGCACTCAGCGTCCTTACAAACCGAAATGTTGAGTTAGATTTTTTTTTAATTTCGTCTCCTCATTATTTCTGAAGACGTTACCGTCAAGGCTACGAACACTTAAGAGTCTCTTTGTAAATAAAATATTACGACGTTCCTTATGCGGTTAGGTCAATGTTTATGCAGGTATCTAAAGGAAAAGGTTGGGTATTGGAAACTTTCTACTGCTTTTTGTAAGCGCAAACCTCATTCAAATTGTGCAGACGTAAAAAGATAAAACTGGTAATTATTTTATGATTCCATTGTAATCACAAGGCATTTTAATTTTTTTGGGCCAGTCACATTAATCATAAAATAAATAATTTTAAATTAATAACAATTATATTTGGTCGTCATACGATCATATCGACGCATAATTGCATTGACGTATTTAAATGTGTCACATGTTTAAATAAATGTAATAAAATGAAAAAATAAATTGACTCCCATCTAGATAAATTGTTCCATTCATAAAAAATTCGTCGATTTTGAATTGTTTGCAGTGTCAACAATTTTGAGATTAGAGAATAATCGTTATTACATCCTTCGTAAACATGTTACTCTACACCTATACCAAATTTTAGATTTAGTATTTATTTATTAATCGATATCAGACTGTATTCTAGAAGATGTTGCTTGACCTTTGGGTGATTGTACTATTTTTCATTGCAGTATCGTAAAATTGGAAAATTTATTCATGGTGAAATTTTATCAACAGATGGGTTTCCAGAAAAATTCCACTTGCATTTCCGCTAGGATTATTTTTAAACCAATGTCCTGTGTCAAGGCTTAACACTTTGCCCGATAAGCTGTGGGAAATTTTCCAAGGGAGTCCCCGAAAATTTTTAATTAGCCGTGTAATTTCGTAACTTAATAGTTATAACAAATGCCCACATTTGTCTGTGACATAAAACGTTACGCAAGGTACAGATGGCAATAATTTATTGCTCCCATATTATGTGATGTTATATTATCATTAGGACAATGAAAATTATATTGAAAGCATATACATTATATAAAGTGTGATTAAGCACTTTAAAGCGTGTAATTACACAGGATGTTTGGAAAAAGTGGGACATCAGTGAAGACACTTTTATAAAATAATCACACTAACAATAATAATTTCACCAACGACGATTTTATTTTGCGGCCTGTTATGGACAAAACTTAATTATCACAATTATGTCAAACGTAATCGTGTCATAACCGAGTGAACGTAGAGGAGATTTATTCCATTTTTATCACACCTCGAGTGTGATTAATTGGAAATTACTTTGTTTTATTATCGAGATTCTTAGAACACGAGTAAAATAATAACTCTATTAGAATTTACAAGCAAACACTTCACATACAACTCCTTTAGGGTAAAGCGAACTTTAATCAGACGATAATCATTAACGAAAGTACGTTCGCTTCGTTAGCTGTAATAAACTAATTACAATTAAAAATGTCAATGCAATATAATTAACACATTTTTCCCGGCAAAAAACTGTAAACAATCGATTTATACAGTGGACTGTAATCCCCAGACGTCGTAATTAGGGCTTGCCAACCCAGCGACACGAATTTGTCGAAAACACCACGTTTTACATGAAAAAACATTTTGTACCGTAATAACAATAAACACGCAATGCAATTATCATTGAAAAACCTTTATCAGTTGGTAGAAAACAATTAATTCTTTTTGATTACCACTTAACTTGACACAGTTCAAGTGAAAAATAATAAACATAAAACGAGATTTTCTCTCTTCGAGAATAATCATTTAAACGAACATTAAGCAAAGTACAACGATTTATAGCCGACTCACCTGGTAATTCCCCCAAAATGAAGAAATTGGGCACAAAAAACTAAACCCGCCATTTGTAATCACGTGACTTGTGAAAAAGGGTGGCCAACCTACTCTTTCAAATTTATGCAAACCCGACCTGAATAAATTATCGGCTAATAAATTACGTCATTATTGATCGCGGAAAATTGAAAATTACGTATTTTGTGCCGATTAATTCGTCAAAATGAACACTTTTTATCCCAAATTGAGTCACGTGATTAAGGGTGACCAACCCTGTCAAGATAAAGCTAATGACAGCTTTCACAATTAACCTAAAATATTTTTTATGAATTACAAAAAGTGGTTATAAATAATCTCCAAAATATTTGCGTCAAAGGTGTCTCCAATTATAGGTCAGTGTTTTTTGTAGAATTCGAGTCCATCGGGCTCCAATTTCCCGACAATGTTTGAACTGCAAAAAGTAATGTGTAATGGGTTTTTTAGGTGTGATAATAGGTGCAAATTCTTAATGGATCATTTACGCGTTATAAAAAAGTTAATTATTATTTACCGGAAATAACTTCTTCGGCTTATAAATCGGCCTTCAATCATTATTTTTAGAAACAAAGATAGTCCGAAAAAGATGGCTAGGAGCGCGAAAGTGTAAATAAATTGGTCGTAAAATAATGATTACCGTGATTTTGTTATTTGGAGAGAAATTTTGATCCAACATTTGCGGGATTATGGCTCGTAAAGTGATTAAAAATTAGAAATGTTGCAACCGCTATAAATAACACAATGATGGTTGAATTTTTAGATATGAGTGCTCTTGAAATTTGGAGTACTGGGCGATAAAACCCAAAATCGTCCTCCCAAGGTGTAAGTCACGGCCGTTTTCAAAGGGGTCATTACTCGATAAAAAAATACCATAAGTTAGCCCCTGTCAAACGCCGGTTTCGGGAGCCCCCTGGGCCCGACGCCGCGGCAGGGAGCCTATAAACGCTGCATCGTGATAGTAGAGCGTCAGTTTCGACCGAATCCTTGTAGCGTGAGCTTTGTTTTTGTTTAGGTGGGATGTTATCTTGAGTGAAAGCATGTCCTGCACTAAAGAGGAGATCGTCAAGTGCTGTGCCAGCGACGCCCGCGACGCCAAATACGCCCTGAACAACAATGACTTCGCCAAACACCGCTTCCCGAAAAAACAGGCCGTCGACGTCCGATTCGAAAACATCACATATACCACATGGAGTTGGTCCATGACCCGCTTTCAAAAAGGTAATTGCAACCACTTTCTTCCTCTCGCGTCTGTGCAATCAACGACCCTAATGCCCACCACCGCACCATTATTGCTATTTTTTGCCACTGGAGAAAGTCGCGCGCGAAAAAATTAAAAGTAAAAGTCAAATTTCGGAGAATTGCAAAATTTTCTATTAAACATCTGTATCGATAAGTGAGCATAATAAATTACGCTGTTAATTTACAATTTAAGTGATAACGGGCGATAAGGCACGAATGTTACGAAATGAGTAAAGACCAACTCAAAATCGGTAAACACTGACCAGTCGTTTTTTGCGTTGTTGCAGGAAAAAAACGCTCTGTTTCCGCTCCAGGTCTCATATAGCACCTCATACATTTTTATGAGGCTACGAACTGTAATTTCAGACCGTTGCAAAATTATTTTCAGTTTCTAATTTTAGTAAAGTATTGATTTTCCAAGCCAGCGACAGTGAATTCGTCCAAACACATTTCACGGACAATTAAATTCGATCGCAATTATTAGAGACATGCAAATTATTTATTTAGGTATTATTCAACTGTACAGTAAATAAACAGGAAATGAGCGGTTTTACAGTCGTCAGGACTTATTTATATTCCTTTTGCATCTAAGGAAAAAATAATTGCCACAACTTTGACTGTTTTTCGCCCTCTAACTAAGGCAATAAAAAACGCAGTCATAATGAGATTCGACTTGATTATTAATTTTAATTGCTGTAATCACTTCAATTGGATGCTACGATTAGCAACAATTAATTTCGTCTCGGTCGTCTTTTTTCTCTCGAATTTGTCGCTTAAAACGTTGTATAATTTGGCCATAAATTGGACTCATAAATATGGATTTGATTCCGTCGGAGTTTCCCACACGGGAGAAAAATTGATGCGATAGAAAGTCAAATACGAAAATGACATAACATTAAATGCTATTAGCTGACAAATTGGAGCAAGGCTTTGAAAGGAAATTACATGTCATTTGTTCAACTGTTTGAGAATTTTCTTTTGTAATTTTGTCAAGCCGGCCTTGACAATTTGACTTGCATTTCCAACCAATCGGATTCAAATAATCCATTAGGTGACAGGAATCGTGTCAGATTGTCATGGCCAACCTATTGTTGTGCAATTTTTATCACGATAAGATTGGAAAACAAAATATTTTGACCCGATCAAGCGCATTGATAACACGTGTGCACTAAAAACGTTCTTTCCCACGTTCTGTACCTTCAACTTTCAACCTAATAATAACATGTATGTAGAAATGTGTACATTTATGAGATATGTAATTCCAGTTGTTTGTCAATCAAGTTAAATAAGCTCTTTACATAAACATTTCCTAAAAAGGGGAAATGGTAGCAGTGTTACTTTGGGGCGATTATTGATAAGAATTGGCGGTTTGACTTTTGGTATCAAATTCACCGCACGGCAGCCACGGAGAGGGCATCTGGTCGCCTCTTATCACTGCCGATTTAACTAAGCGAAAAATTGAAAACAGGATGTTGTACCATCGCCACAAATAAAACCTTTCTTCGCTCTTCACCTATCATCAAATATTGCGTTATCAGTGTAAAGGAAAACTAGTTTCATTTGAAATGGAAATTTTTGAAACCCAGCGACAATGACCCAGTTGTCTGTATGAAATTCCAATTAAAAATTCAAATTTTTTAAGTAAACACTCGTCCATCTCTCGATCAATTTAGACCATCGACTCGCCTCAAGGCTGAAATTACTCATTGCTTGAATGAATCAGATCCGTATGACTATTAGCCATCGAAATTATCTAAACAAACAGAATCACGTCCCGAGAAAAAATCCGAAATAAAAAATATTACAAGTGCACGTGTCACCTTGAACGTGCCACCAATCATAATTTCGATCTGATATCATTAATTTAAATTACAGAAACGAAACGCATCCTTCATGGCGTTTCCGGCCTTTTCAAAGCCGGAGAGATCTCGGTGATTATGGGACCATCGGGCGCTGGCAAAACGACTCTACTTAATATCTTAGCCGGATTCACGTAAGTATAGAAGAGAAAGTCGAATTAAGTTCAATGCACCGTCACGTGACCAATTAAGTAATGAACAAGTGCCGAATAAGTGCCAAATGTCAATGTCATTACTAAAAAACTGAGCCTCTTGCAAAATTCCATCGCAATTTCATTTTCTTCATCAGCGCAATCCGAGCGTCCAATTAACTTAAAAAATACACGTCTATTGCTTTTCTCTACGGTTCGAGTGAAAAGAAACTAAGTAGCGACTTTTTAATTTTTAGTTCAAGACAAAACGGATAACCCTTAGTTAGTGCATCAGAATTGTAATTTTATTCAATACGTGAATGATAATAAATTTGTGGACAAACTTCTTTGTCTTTTTTGATCTTTGTGTCGAAACACGGAAACTTGGTAAACAAATTTAATCAAATAAATAAACTTGGCCCCGTAAGACAACTTTTTGTGTTGATAAAATGCACGGTTTTGTGCATTTTTTGTGAATTTGCGTTCGAGATTTAGAATAGGAGCGTTTGCAGGACGCGTGGCAGCGCCGGAGTCGTGAAACTGAACGATACGATCCGTGACAAGAGCCCGCGTTTCCGGAAGTTGTCCGCGTACATCCCCCAGGACGAGGAACTTCGCATGGCTTTGACAGTCAAGGAGGCAATGACCTTCGCCGCAAATCTGAAACTAGGATATTCCGTTTCGAATGATTACAAAAAACAGCAGGTAAATTGAACTGGCGACCTTTTTAATCATCGACCAGGAAGCGAATTTTCAAATCGGCGACTTCCAGGTGTTGGAGCTTTTGGAAATGCTGGGTTTGGAGAACAGCCACCACACGCTGACTTCGCGCCTCTCCGGGGGCCAGCGGAAACGCTTAGCGGTGGCTTTGGAGCTGTTGAGCAATCCACCGATTTTGTATCTCGATGAACCGACGACGTAAGCGTTGCGAAACTTTAAGCTTGGAGTGTTTTGACGTGGTTTTCTAGCGGTTTGGATAGCTCGTCGTGCACGCAATGTGTTTCACTTTTGAAACGGCTGGCGCAGGAAGGAAGGACCATCATTTGCACCATCCACCAGCCGTCGGCGCTGCTTTTCGAAATGTTCGACAAGCTGTACGCCCTGTCGGCGGGGCGGTGCATCTACGACGGCAACACGAAGGACCTGGTGCCCCATTTGTCCAGTCTGGGGCTCCAGTGCCCCCCGTACCACAACCCGGCCGATTTCAGTACGTCGCCACTCATTATAACGCGTTTTTTTATTATCGGTTTCAGTGATGGAAGTCGCCATTGGAGAATACGGAACTGACATGAACGTCTTAGCCGAGGCGGCGAAAGTTAAACAGTTCGATAAGATCGGCGAAAGTACCAAAGGTTAGTGAGACTTTCCCGAGCGAAACAATTGGTTTATCGAACCGAAAAATTGGAAAATGCTAGTTTAACGAACTTATTTATTGTAGAAAAAGAATCCATGTCGTGCAGCCTATTTGACGAAATCAAGCCGGAAGAGAAGGCTCACGACAAGTCGCCACTACCGGCCGCTGTAGTAATGCAGTTCTTATTATTATACAAACGGAATTTGTTGACGACGAAACGGGGTTATGTAAGCCGCCCGAAATTCCAATTCCATTTTAATTAATCGATTTTTTTCAGATTTACTTCATTAATCGGTTATTGGCCCACGTGGCCATTGGGTTAATTTTCGGCTATCTCTACAAGGACGTTGGTTTTGGGGCCAACACAATTCTAGCCAACTACGTTTATCTCTACGGATCGTTACTTCTGATTGTGTACACCGGAAAAATGTCAGTCACAATATCATGTAAGCCGCCAGAGAAAACCCAAACAAAAATAACCGATACTTTCAGTCCCCCTTGAAATGAAAATCTTGACGCGGGAGCACTTCAATCGGTGGTACAAACTGACCCCCTACTTACTCTCTGTGATATTAATCGAAATCCCGTTTCAAGTAAGTGGTTAATTGCGACTGGGCGATTTTTTATCAACAATTTTTTCGCAGGTGATTTGCACTTGGACGTACATCGCGATCAGTTACTGGCTGACGGCACAACCCGTAGATTTCCGTTTGTATTTATTCATCCTGTTTTGCACCCTTTCCACGCTCTGCGCCCAGTCCTGGGGCTACTTCATCGGGGCCACGACCCCCATCAAAGTTGCAGTATTTCTCGGCCCAGTGATCGCCTGTCTTTTCTCCGTGTTCGGCTTCTGTATTCGATTTTTCGACACTCCGTACTTTTTCCGGTGGTTGTTCCACGTGAGCTACTACAGGGCGGGCTTTCAAGGGATTGTTTACTCGATCTATGGCCTGAATCGGCCCGAATTGTACTGTCCCGAGGAGGCGATTTACTGTCACTATTCCGACCCCACAAACTTTTTGAAAGAGATGGATATTGTCGATGTGGACCTGGTGTCCAACATTTCTGTGATTGTCGTGATCTGGTGCTTGATGAATGCGGCGACGTACCTCACCTTGTGGATTAAGCTGAATAAGCGCTAACTAATGAAATTTTTATTTATTTGAAGACCAAAGACTTGTAACGTGGAGTAAATGTGTTCGCCACCGACGTTGGTATTAATTAATTTCAAGTGTATTATTTTACGTTTAGAACGTGGTTTTAGTTATTTAACTCGTTTCTGGGTTAAAATAAGTTTCTCAACTAGTCACTTTAGATTGTAGATTGGTGGAATATTTAAAAGGAAACTTGCCATTAGGCTTATTTTTATAATGTAGAGTCGATGTGATAGCTTTTTGTATTTTAATCAAATAAATGACATTTTTTCCAATCACTTGTGTTTTGGATTCAAGGCCGCGAACTTTCGCTGACCCTAAGCCCGATACGAATTTTTTACCAAATAAATAATTAAGATCCGGCTCCGGTTGCGTAAACGAATGCTCACTTGAGCAATAATTCACTTCCCCGCCTTTACCGCAGGTGTAACCTACTAACCAGCCGCTCAAATCTCTTTCTTTGCGATTTTTTGTCGCAATTAAACAATTACACAAAAATATCTTGCTATTTGAGCAATTATCAAGTGAGCGGTTGTCACGCATTTGAACCGATGACCAACACCACGAGGGAAATTTCGAAACAATTAGCAACAAAAATAATTAATTTATTAAAAAATATCACAAATTAGTCTGGTCGGAGTTAACAAATTACAGTACATTTTATTAGTGCAAATTGTAATTCTCAATGACGCCACTTCCCCTCCCAAGATTAGTTTTTCGTTCGGCCACGCACGTCTCATTTATCGGCTTATCTCTCTTCCCACACCTTCCGCACACTTTCATGGCTTCATTGAACTCAAAAAAGAGATTCGAATCGCCCCCATTGGGCCCCACCAAAATGTCGCACTCTAGATTTCTCTTCACGTCGGAAATGCAACACTGCAAAAACTCGGGGAAAACCGTGAAATAGCGCTTCAAATCAATTAATCTTAATCTCAAATTCTTCGCCAAAATCCCGGTCACGTAAACATCATCAATCCAAAAGTACTTGAAATAGTGCGACAGGAGCACCAATCTCGCGGCTACACTGACCCTAGTGATGTAGAACCAGCCGGAAACAAACGACGGGTATTTACCGAAGCGATATTCTTCCGGTGTGACGTACCATTTGTTTGCGGGCTCGCGTTTGGGGCTCAGATCTCGCAAAACATACCCTGCGATGGAATCCCCCGGAAGGGTTAAATTTCGTAAAAGTTGGACAGTGCTACCAATGTTAATAACAATATCGTCGTCCATTTTTATGACGTATTGGGTGGTTGGGCAGTTTTCGCTTACCCATCTCAGGCCCATTAAATGTTTGTATGTGAGATTTCGGTAGTCTTCGATAAAATTGCCCTGAATGATGTCCCCAAACCGGTGACTTTCGTCCACCAAAGCTGCTTGATTCATGTAGATATTATCTGAGGATTCCCCGACAAGAAATGCTCGTTTTAGCCCCAATTTCGCCAATTCTCCACTGGAAACGGTGCGTCGCATTGCACTACGTGTCTCTACGTTGTTGCGGTGTGATGTTACTATTACCACAGCGAGGGTTTCAGATTTGAGACAGGGGGCTGGGGTTAAGATGTATTTGAAGGTTAGGTTGAACAGTTTTTCGTGTCTTAAAGGTTTTGATTGTGACGGGGGCCTCCATAGCGTCTCAGTCTCGGCTTCCAACCCTAATTCGAGTTCACCAGGCCCTGGTTTATTGCCATTTAGCGAAAATAGCAACAATATGGCCAATACGATAACAATCAATATAAGATGAGCGCGTTTGACGTGAGAGGGGGCAAAAGCCATTATGTCATAATCTTGCACTTCTGGGGCCCCAAAACTGAGTCATTTTGGCACAAAATAATACAAAAATTGCGAGAGGTTATGTTCACATGTTTACGTGTGTGGCAGAATAGCCAACATAAATGTGGACCAGAGAGGGGCGAATGGACGAATTTCATTGGTTGAGAGCCATTCGCCAGGGAAAAGTGCACTCATTGAACAAGCATTGACAGAAACGCCCAAGACAAGTAGGTATAGTCCGGGACATTTCAATATGAGATACGTCATACCGCACACCTTGACGCGAGACTATATAGAGCACAAAAACTAGATAAGAGCTCAAATTTAGGGAACTTGTGTTTGATAGATGACAAATGTAAACAATAATAAAAATTTAAATATTTCTTTATTGTAGTAAAGTACAGCAAAATGTACCAACTAGAACACTTAAAAACAAATGGAGAAACTTTCAAATGCTTTGAAGTACCGTTGCTGGAGTACTGTTGAGGTTATGTTTGACCTTGGTATGACTGTCAGGTTTAAAGTTGAAATTTGCATTAAAAAGGCCATAAAAGCCTCGAAGTGCCTTTTAGGCTAGTCATCGTCATGTTCCAATTGCATGCCCCCTCTCTGCCACATCAGTAAAATTTGCCACAAAAGTTTTAAAAAACAACTTTAAACAACAAAAAAGGCCCTATTTTCATTAACAATGAGACATATCTCGCTGCATGCGGCACGACATAGGCCTCATAGACCAATCTCATTGTGAATGGTTTTCGCTGAGATCACTTTGAGAGGGTTTCACTGAGACTGACGTTGGCGGAAGGCTGAAACCTGCCTCGCGACAAGTCTTTGCACCAACATTCGAAAACGCTGTCAATGGCTTAAACTTATGAAACTGTGTCAGTTTTTTTGTGTCTTTTGGGATTAGTCTTTGAGTCCTGTTGCGCCGCATGTAGCGAAGCAGATCTCATTGTGAATGGGTTCTTTAATAAACAGTTTCAATGTACACCACAAGACATACACTGAGACGGCCTCATGCCTCATATCATGGCTTGTAATTGACAGCATTTTATAAAATAATTTGGAATCATAATGCAGAGATTGTTGCGAGACAGGCAGGCAGGTCTCAAGCCTACTGCAGAAGTCGCTCTCAGTGAGTCCATGTCTTAGAGATGCAAGACCAATTTAGACCATTTACAGTGAGATTGGTGCCCGAGACCTATGTCATGCAGGAAGCCAAACTTCATCGTGAATGGACCCTTTTCAATGGGGGTGTGCTTTTTGAATAAATTTGAAATGGCCTTTTTGAAAAAAGCAGTTGTCTCTCTTTTATTCATCTATTCAACACGTTTGTATTTGATGCACTTACACCAATTTCATTATCAGTGTCTTGATTATCAGGCAAAGGCAAAGTGGAATTGGAGGCAACCCAGAAATAAAAACACTCTAATTTCCTTTATTAGTAGGCTATATTTTTTATAAAAGACGACTACTCTCAGATAGAGACGTACAAAAATGTAAACAAGAGTAAAAGTTGGTTTTTCGCAATATTTCACACTATTCTTCCACACGTCCACAGTAAAATCAGAAAGCGCTTGTTGTTATAAAGCCCTTATTATGTTTTTCAACGATGGATGAGACTTTGTGACGTATTTGTTAAACGTAAGTTTTCAAATACCCCATGCCAGTGCAACGGAGTTATATTAACAATTTTATGGGATTATTTTTAACTTTACACCCATTCTGCTTGAAACAATAGTCGCTACCAGGAAATAACAACGAAAAAAGTGGACCCAAAAGGCTTCAGCTGCAAATTATAAACACTATCTGTGATTTTTTTAATAATTAATTAATAAATGTCGTGAACTTACTTTGAAGTAAACAGTGAGCTCCATCTATAACTCATAATTACTTGAACCGCAATTCCCATCATCAAAATGTGCAAAACTGCGATAAGTGAGGTTATGCAGGTATGCACTTTGTTTTCCAGTTTTTCACACAAAATATATCACAAAGTGCACAAATCGTACAACCAGCGATAGTCAGTACTGTCAGTACGTCACAGCAGCTTTCTCCAGCACAATCACTGACTGCAATTCTGTGTTGTGCCATTCCCGTCTCATCATATAATCTATAATTGTTATATGACAAGTAATGTTTCTACCTTCAAAAATACTTGCGTAAATATTTTATTATCCCGTTAGTACACACTTTTAAAGCAGCCACGGGTTATATAGATTAAAATTATAACATTTCCTTTGTTATTGTTTACATCAGTCAGCTGTTTACTGTCATTTTCTAATGCTACCAATTTAAAAAATGTCCCTGTTATTAAAGCTCAAGGACCATAGAATGAGAGAGAGAACATTTTTTGTTCACATAGACGCTGAATACACGTATAAATGTCAGAAAATTCAAATTTTTTATGTCCAAATAGAAATGTCCCGGACTGTATTTGAACCATAAAATGACTGAATCGTAAATTATTTATGTATCTTCCGCTACATATTCAATAATAATTAGTAAGGCTCTAAAAGAGCAAAAAGACACACAAAGTGAGAATTTGGCAGTTGAGAAGAGAGCATAATAACCCTAACCCTACTTTTATTACCGAATTTTGAGGAAACTTTTGTCCTTATCTAGCAATAGCAGATTTCTGTCCTAAATATCCTATTATAACGCTCCGAAAGGGCAGAAACGGAGACAAAATTCATAAAAGTGTAAATTTTGACATTTCCAGGTGATAACATAACCCTACTTTTCGAACCTTCCGAATTTTTAACAAAACAAACCAAACAATTGCGATATCACTAATTTTCGCACCAAAATTTCACATTGCCAGTTTCTGTTTAAATAAGAACATGCATTTTTATTTTTCCATTAACTGCATGCGAAACTTTTATAATTTTAGACGTTTATGGACAAATACATTTGTCATGATTAATTTTTCTAGGTCAATACTGTTCTATTTTGAATAATTCTGTGTATGAATGTTTCTAAATTTGACGGATTTGGCCAGTGAATGTTTCTGGTGATGACTTGTTTTAGACGTGTGATGACGTCAGATCCGAGGTTAGGTGTGCGGCGCAGGCGGCGAGGGCGGTTCAGTCGACAGCGAGCAGTGGCACGGGTCAGATCGGGAGCGGGAGCGGGAGGCGAGGCGAAGCGAGGTGAGTCGGTTTATTTAAATTATTGTGTATAGTGCGGTTTCGTTCAATTTATTCAGTTTGTTACTTGCCGTTGTCGCGAACGGACGTGTGCTCAAGCAAATCTAAATTTTCCGGTTTAAGTTTTCAATTCGGTGACTAGTGATCGCGTTTGAGTGACACATTTTAAATACAGTAAATAAAATTATAATCAAACACTCAAATAATTTATTGCCACGTAATAATTTTGTCTTTAATTTCAATGAATGAAAGTGGCTTGCTCAAAATTTAATGCAAATAAACATTTTTTTTTTGGTTTCATTTTTATTATTTTTTTTTAATGCTACAAACGGTAGCCAACGTGGAAGCGATATGAAGGTAGGTGTATTTTATTGCTGTGTCGTATTTATTTATTTCACAAACCAATAATTTCATAAAACTTAATTTCAATTAAAATCTTTAAATGCGGTGTTGAAAAGTGATATTTTGAGTGACACATTTTAAATACAGAAACTATAAATAAAATAAAACACTCAAATAATTTACTGCCACGTAATTTTGTCTTTAATTTCAATGAATGAAAGTGGCTTGCTCAAAATTTAATGCAAATAAACATTTTTTTGGTTTCATTTTTATTATTATTTTTTTTAATGCTACAAACGGTAGCCAACGTGGAAGCGATATGAAGGTAGGTGTATTTTATTGCTGTGTCGTATTTATTTATTTCACAAACCAATAATTTCATAAAACTTAATTTCAATTAAAATCTTTAAATGCGGTGTTGAAAAGTGATATTTTGAGTGACACATTTTAAATACAGAAACTATAAATAAAATAAAACACTCAAATAATTAATTGCCACGTAATTTTGTCTTTAATTTCAATGAATGAAAGTGGCTGGCTCAAAATTTAATGCAAATAAACTTTTTTTTTGGTTTCATTTTTATTATTTTTTTTTAATGCTACAAACGGTAGCCAACGTGGAAGCGATATGAAGGTAGGTGTATTTTATTGCTGTGTCGTATTTATTTATTTCACAAACCAATAATTTCATAAAACTTAATTTCAATTAAAATCTTTAAATGCGGTGTTGAAAAGTGATATTTTGAGTGACACATTTTAAATACAGAAACTATAAATAAAATAAAACACTCAAATAATTTACTGCCACGTAATTTTGTCTTTAATTTCAATGAATGAAAGTGGCTTGCTCAAAATTTAATGCAAATAAACATTTTTTTTTGGTTTCATTTTTATTATTATTTTTTTTAATGCTACAAACGGTAGCCAACGTGGAAGCGATATGAAGGTAGGTGTATTTTATTGCTGTGTCGTATTTATTTATTTCACAAACCAATAATTTCATAAAACTTAAATGCAATTAAAATCTTTAAATGCGGTGTTGAAAAGTGATATTTTGAGTGACACATTTTAAATACAGAAACTATAAATAAAATAAAACACTCAAATAATTAATTGCCACGTAATTTTGTCTTTGATTTCAATGAATGAAAGTGGCTTGCTCAAAATTTAATGCAAATAAACATTTTTTTGGTTTCATTTTTATGATTATTTTTTTTAATGCTACAAACGGTAGCCAACGTGGAAGCGATATGAAGGTAGGTGTATTTTATTGCTGTGTCGTATTTATTTATTTCACAAACCAATAATTTCATAAAACTTAATTTCAATTAAAATCTTTAAATGCGGTGTTGAAAAGTGATATTTTGAGTGACACATTTTAAATACAGAAACAATAAATAAAATAAAACACTCAAATAATTTACTGCCACGTAATTTTGTCTTTAATTTCAATGAATGAAAGTGGCTTGCTCAAAATTTAATGCAAATAAACATTTTTTTTTGGTTTCATTTTTATTATTATTTTTTTTTAATGCTACAAACGGTAGCCAACGTGGAAGCGATATGAAGGTAAGTGCATTTATTTACTGAGGTATTGAATTTGATTGGAATTTGAATTGCCACAAATTGAAACCTATTGTGTATTTTTTATTTTGTTTAATATTGACAAACGTTGCTTGTTGTAACTTTCATGCAAATAAAGATTTTTATTGGTGTTGTTTTAATTTTTTAAATGTCTTGCTACAAACAGTAGCCAACGCAGAAGCCATATGAAGGTAGGTGCATTTTTTTGCGTTTTATCTTGTGATGTGTTGATTTAATAGCTTGTGTGCCATATATTATACCGTATTGTGTATCCTTTATTCTGTATAATATTTATTAAAGTCGCTTGTTGTAACTTTCCTACAAATTAATTTTTTTGTTGGTTGTGTTTTTAATTTATTTTTTAGGTTTTGCTACAAATGGTAGCAGATGCAGTACAAAAGGTAAGAGCATTTATTTAACGCCAAGTGAAAAAGCTTTGATTTTTGTGTACTATTTTTTCATTTCACAAACCAATAATTCCTTTATTCCCTTTTTATTTTCTAATAATCATTGTTTACCTCATCCTTATATCCTTTTTTCCTGGCAAGAATGCTCTAAACCTCCACGTGGTTCTTGCCGGACAAATTAGTTATTGACTAATTTGACCAATTAGAGCAATCCTTAAATATAACATTGTTGATTGTTTTTTACAGCCGTAAAATTATGTCGCTTGTTGTAATTTTCATGCAAATAAAGATTTTTATTGGTGTTGTTTTTAATTTTTTTTAATGCTACAAACGGTAGCCAACGTGGAAGCGATATGAAGGTAGGTGTATTTTATTGCTGTGTCGTATTTATTTATTTCACAAACCAATAATTTCATAAAACTTAAATGCAATTAAAATCTTTAAATGCGGTGTTGAAAAGTGATATTTTGAGTGACACATTTTAAATTCAGAAACTATAAATAAAATAAAACACTCAAATAATTAATTGCCACGTAATTTTGTCTTTAATTTCAATGAATGAAAGTGGCTGGCTCAAAATTTAATGCAAATAAACATTTTTTTTTGGTTTCATTTTTATTATTATTTTTTTTAATGCTACAAACGGTAGCCAACGTGGAAGCGATATGAAGGTAGGTGTATTTTATTGCTGTGTCGTATTTATTTATTTCACAAACCAATAATTTCATAAAACTTAATTGCAATTAAAATCTTTAAATGCGGTGTTGAAAAGTGATATTTTGAGTGACACATTTTAAATTCAGAAACTATAAATAAAATAAAACACTCAAATAATTAATTGCCACGTAATTTTGTCTTTGATTTCAATGAATGAAAGTGGCTTGCTCAAAATTTAATGCAAATAAACATTTTTTTTTGGTTTCATTTTTACTATTATTTTTTTTAATGCTACAAACGGTAGCCAACGTGGAAGCGATATGAAGGTAGGTGTATTTTATTGCTGTGTCGTATTTATTTATTTCACAAACCAATAATTTCAAACGTATTGTGTATTTTTTATTTTGTTTAATATTGACAAACGTTGCTTGTTGTAACTTTCATGCAAATAAAGATTTTTATTGGTGTTGTTTTAATTTTTTAAATGTCTTGCTACAAACAGTAGCCAACGCAGAAGCCATATGAAGGTAGGTGCATTTTTTTGCGTTTTATCTTGTGATGTGTTGATTTAATAGCTTGTGTGCCATATATTATACCGTATTGTGTATCCTTTATTCTGTATAATATTTATTAAAGTCGCTTGTTGTAACTTTCCTACAAATTTATTTTTTTGTTGGTTGTGTTTTTAATTTATTTTTTAGGTTTTGCTACAAATGGTAGCAGATGCAGTACAAAAGGTAAGAGCATTTATTTAACGCCAAGTGAAAAAGCTTTGATTTTTGTGTACTATTTTTTCATTTCTCAAACCAATAATTCCTTTATTCCCTTTTTATTTTCTAATAATCATTGTTTACCTCATCCTTTATCCTTTTTTCCTGGCAAGAATGCTCTAAACCTCCACGTGGTTCTTGCCGGACAAATTAGTTATTGACTAATTTGACCAATTAGAGCAATCCTTAAATATAACATTGTTGATTGTTTTTTACAGCCGTAAAATTATGTCGCTTGTTGTAATTTTCATGCAAATAAAGATTTTTTATTGGTGTTGTTTTTAATTTTTTTTAATGCTACAAACGGTAGCCAACGTGGAAGCGATATGAAGGTAGGTGTATTTTATTGCTGTGTCGTATTTATTTATTTCACAAACCAATAATTTCAAACGTATTGTGTATTTTTTATTTTGTTTAATATTGACAAACGTTGCTTGTTGTAACTTTCATGCAAATAAAGATTTTTTATTGGTGTTGTTTTTAATTTTTTTTAATGCTACAAACGGTAGCCAACGTGGAAGCGATATGAAGGTAGGTGTATTTTATTGCTGTGTCGTATTTATTTATTTCACAAACCAATAATTTCATAAAACTTAATTGCAATTAAAATCTTTAAATGCGGTGTTGAAAAGTGATATTTTGAGTGACACATTTTAAATTCAGAAACTATAAATAAAATAAAACACTCAAATAATTAATTGCCACGTAATTTTGTCTTTAATTTCAATGAATGAAAGTGGCTGGCTCAAAATTTAATGCAAATAAACTTTTTTTTTGGTTTCATTTTTATTATTTTTTTTTAATGCTACAAACGGTAGCCAACGTGGAAGCGATATGAAGGTAGGTGTATTTTATTGCTGTGTCGTATTTATTTATTTCACAAACCAATAATTTCATAAAACTTAATTTCAATTAAAATCTTTAAATGCGGTGTTGAAAAGTGATATTTTGAGTGACACATTTTAAATACAGAAACTATAAATAAAATAAAACACTCAAATAATTTACTGCCACGTAATTTTGTCTTTAATTTCAATGAATGAAAGTGGCTTGCTCAAAATTTAATGCAAATAAACATTTTTTTTTGGTTTCATTTTTATTATTATTTTTTTTAATGCTACAAACGGTAGCCAACGTGGAAGCGATATGAAGGTAGGTGTATTTTATTGCTGTGTCGTATTTATTTATTTCACAAACCAATAATTTCATAAAACTTAAATGCAATTAAAATCTTTAAATGCGGTGTTGAAAAGTGATATTTTGAGTGACACATTTTAAATACAGAAACTATAAATAAAATAAAACACTCAAATAATTAATTGCCACGTAATTTTGTCTTTGATTTCAATGAATGAAAGTGGCTTGCTCAAAATTTAATGCAAATAAACATTTTTTTGGTTTCATTTTTATGATTATTTTTTTTAATGCTACAAACGGTAGCCAACGTGGAAGCGATATGAAGGTAGGTGTATTTTATTGCTGTGTCGTATTTATTTATTTCACAAACCAATAATTTCATAAAACTTAATTTCAATTAAAATCTTTAAATGCGGTGTTGAAAAGTGATATTTTGAGTGACACATTTTAAATACAGAAACAATAAATAAAATAAAACACTCAAATAATTTACTGCCACGTAA
Source organism: Tribolium castaneum (assembly GCF_031307605.1). Taxonomy (NCBI): domain Eukaryota; kingdom Metazoa; phylum Arthropoda; class Insecta; order Coleoptera; family Tenebrionidae; genus Tribolium; species Tribolium castaneum. The sequence goes on along the minus strand of NC_087402.1, from coordinate 4,152,766 downwards.
TTTTGTCTTTAATTTCAATGAATGAAAGTGGCTTGCTCAAAATTTAATGCAAATAAACATTTTTTTTTGGTTTCATTTTTATTATTATTTTTTTTTAATGCTACAAACGGTAGCCAACGTGGAAGCGATATGAAGGTAAGTGCATTTATTTACTGAGGTATTGAATTTGATTGGAATTTGAATTGCCACAAATTGAAACCTATTGTGTATTTTTTATTTTGTTTAATATTGACAAACGTTGCTTGTTGTAACTTTCATGCAAATAAAGATTTTTATTGGTGTTGTTTTAATTTTTTAAATGTCTTGCTACAAACAGTAGCCAACGCAGAAGCCATATGAAGGTAGGTGCATTTTTTTGCGTTTTATCTTGTGATGTGTTGATTTAATAGCTTGTGTGCCATATATTATACCGTATTGTGTATCCTTTATTCTGTATAATATTTATTAAAGTCGCTTGTTGTAACTTTCCTACAAATTAATTTTTTTGTTGGTTGTGTTTTTAATTTATTTTTTAGGTTTTGCTACAAATGGTAGCAGATGCAGTACAAAAGGTAAGAGCATTTATTTAACGCCAAGTGAAAAAGCTTTGATTTTTGTGTACTATTTTTTCATTTCACAAACCAATAATTCCTTTATTCCCTTTTTATTTTCTAATAATCATTGTTTACCTCATCCTTATATCCTTTTTTCCTGGCAAGAATGCTCTAAACCTCCACGTGGTTCTTGCCGGACAAATTAGTTATTGACTAATTTGACCAATTAGAGCAATCCTTAAATATAACATTGTTGATTGTTTTTTACAGCCGTAAAATTATGTCGCTTGTTGTAATTTTCATGCAAATAAAGATTTTTTATTGGTGTTGTTTTTAATTTTTTCTAATGCTACAAACGGTAGCCAACGTGGAAGCGATATGAAGGTAGGTGTATTTTATTGCTGTGTCGTATTTATTTATTTCACAAACCAATAATTTCATAAAACTTAAATGCAATTAAAATCTTTAAATGCGGTGTTGAAAAGTGATATTTTGAGTGACACATTTTAAATTCAGAAACTATAAATAAAATAAAACACTCAAATAATTAATTGCCACGTAATTTTGTCTTTGATTTCAATGAATGAAAGTGGCTTGCTCAAAATTTAATGCAAATAAACATTTTTTTTTGGTTTCATTTTTACTATTATTTTTTTTAATGCTACAAACGGTAGCCAATGTGGAAGCGATATGAAGGTAGGTGTATTTTATTGCTGTGTCGTATTTATTTATTTCACAAACCAATAATTTCATAAAACTTAATTGCAATTAAAATCTTTAAATGCGGTGTTGAAAAGTGATATTTTGAGTGACACATTTTAAATTCAGAAACTATAAATAAAATAAAACACTCAAATAATTAATTGCCACGTAATTTTGTCTTTGATTTCAATAAATGAAAGTGGCTTGCTCAAAATTTAATGCAAATAAACATTTTTTTGGTTTCATTTTTATTATTATTTTTTTTAATGCTACAAACGGTAGCCAACGTGGAAGCGATATGAAGGTAGGTGTATTTTATTGCTGTGTCGTATTTATTTATTTCACAAACCAATAATTTCATAAAACTTAATTGCAATTAAAATCTTTAAATGCGGTGTTGAAAAGTGATATTTTGAGTGACACATTTTAAATTCAGAAACTATAAATAAAATAAAACACTCAAATAATTAATTGCCACGTAATTTTGTCTTTGATTTCAATAAATGAAAGTGGCTTGCTCAAAATTTAATGCAAATAAACATTTTTTTGGTTTCATTTTTATTATTATTTTTTTTAATGCTACAAACGGTAGCCAACGTGGAAGCGATATGAAGGTAGGTGTATTTTATTGCTGTGTCGTATTTATTTATTTCACAAACCAATAATTTCATAAAACTTAATTGCAATTAAAATCTTTAAATGCGGTGTTGAAAAGTGATATTTTGAGTGACACATTTTAAATTCAGAAACTATAAATAAAATAAAACACTCAAATAATTAATTGCCACGTAATTTTGTCTTTGATTTCAATGAATGAAAGTGGCTGGCTCAAAATTTAATGCAAATAAACATTTTTTTTTGGTTTCATTTTTATTATTATTTTTTTTAATGCTACAAACGGTAGCCAACGTGGAAGCGATATGAAGGTAGGTGTATTTTATTGCTGTGTCGTATTTATTTATTTCACAAACCAATAATTTCATAAAACTTAAATGCAATTAAAATCTTTAAATGCGGTGTTGAAAAGTGATATTTTGAGTGACACATTTTAAATTCAGAAACTATAAATAAAATAAAACACTCAAATAATTAATTGCCACGTAATTTTGTCTTTGATTTCAATGAATGAAAGTGGCTGGCTCAAAATTTAATGCAAATAAACATTTTTTTTTGGTTTCATTTTTATTATTATTTTTTTTAATGCTACAAACGGTAGCCAACGTGGAAGCGATATGAAGGTAGGTGTATTTTATTGCTGTGTCGTATTTATTTATTTCACAAACCAATAATTTCATAAAACTTAATTGCAATTAAAATCTTTAAATGCGGTGTTGAAAAGTGATATTTTGAGTGACACATTTTAAATTCAGAAACTATAAATAAAATAAAACACTCAAATAATTAATTGCCACGTAATTTTGTCTTTGATTTCAATGAATGAAAGTGGCTTGCTCAAAATTTAATGCAAATAAACATTTTTTTTTGGTTTCATTTTTACTATTATTTTTTTTAATGCTACAAACGGTAGCCAACGTGGAAGCGATATGAAGGTAGGTGTATTTTATTGCTGTGTCGTATTTATTTATTTCACAAACCAATAATTTCAAACGTATTGTGTATTTTTTATTTTGTTTAATATTGACAAACGTTGCTTGTTGTAACTTTCATGCAAATAAAGATTTTTATTGGTGTTGTTTTAATTTTTTAAATGTCTTGCTACAAACAGTAGCCAACGCAGAAGCCATATGAAGGTAGGTGCATTTTTTTGCGTTTTATCTTGTGATGTGTTGATTTAATAGCTTGTGTGCCATATATTATACCGTATTGTGTATCCTTTATTCTGTATAATATTTATTAAAGTCGCTTGTTGTAACTTTCCTACAAATTTATTTTTTTGTTGGTTGTGTTTTTAATTTATTTTTTAGGTTTTGCTACAAATGGTAGCAGATGCAGTACAAAAGGTAAGAGCATTTATTTAACGCCAAGTGAAAAAGCTTTGATTTTTGTGTACTATTTTTTCATTTCTCAAACCAATAATTCCTTTATTCCCTTTTTATTTTCTAATAATCATTGTTTACCTCATCCTTTATCCTTTTTTCCTGGCAAGAATGCTCTAAACCTCCACGTGGTTCTTGCCGGACAAATTAGTTATTGACTAATTTGACCAATTAGAGCAATCCTTAAATATAACATTGTTGATTGTTTTTTACAGCCGTAAAATTATGTCGCTTGTTGTAATTTTCATGCAAATAAAGATTTTTTATTGGTGTTGTTTTTAATTTTTTTTAATGCTACAAACGGTAGCCAACGTGGAAGCGATATGAAGGTAGGTGTATTTTATTGCTGTGTCGTATTTATTTATTTCACAAACCAATAATTTCAAACGTATTGTGTATTTTTTATTTTGTTTAATATTGACAAACGTTGCTTGTTGTAACTTTCATGCAAATAAAGATTTTTTATTGGTGTTGTTTTTAATTTTTTTTAATGCTACAAACGGTAGCCAACGTGGAAGCGATATGAAGGTAGGTGTATTTTATTGCTGTGTCGTATTTATTTATTTCACAAACCAATAATTTCATAAAACTTAATTGCAATTAAAATCTTTAAATGCGGTGTTGAAAAGTGATATTTTGAGTGACACATTTTAAATTCAGAAACTATAAATAAAATAAAACACTCAAATAATTAATTGCCACGTAATTTTGTCTTTGATTTCAATAAATGAAAGTGGCTTGCTCAAAATTTAATGCAAATAAACATTTTTTTGGTTTCATTTTTATTATTATTTTTTTTAATGCTACAAACGGTAGCCAACGTGGAAGCGATATGAAGGTAGGTGTATTTTATTGCTGTGTCGTATTTATTTATTTCACAAACCAATAATTTCATAAAACTTAATTGCAATTAAAATCTTTAAATGCGGTGTTGAAAAGTGATATTTTGAGTGACACATTTTAAATTCAGAAACTATAAATAAAATAAAACACTCAAATAATTAATTGCCACGTAATTTTGTCTTTGATTTCAATGAATGAAAGTGGCTTGCTCAAAATTTAATGCAAATAAACATTTTTTTTTGGTTTCATTTTTACTATTATTTTTTTTAATGCTACAAACGGTAGCCAATGTGGAAGCGATATGAAGGTAGGTGTATTTTATTGCTGTGTCGTATTTATTTATTTCACAAACCAATAATTTCATAAAACTTAATTGCAATTAAAATCTTTAAATGCGGTGTTGAAAAGTGATATTTTGAGTGACACATTTTAAATTCAGAAACTATAAATAAAATAAAACACTCAAATAATTAATTGCCACGTAATTTTGTCTTTGATTTCAATAAATGAAAGTGGCTTGCTCAAAATTTAATGCAAATAAACATTTTTTTGGTTTCATTTTTATTATTATTTTTTTTAATGCTACAAACGGTAGCCAACGTGGAAGCGATATGAAGGTAGGTGTATTTTATTGCTGTGTCGTATTTATTTATTTCACAAACCAATAATTTCATAAAACTTAATTGCAATTAAAATCTTTAAATGCGGTGTTGAAAAGTGATATTTTGAGTGACACATTTTAAATTCAGAAACTATAAATAAAATAAAACACTCAAATAATTAATTGCCACGTAATTTTGTCTTTAATTTCAATGAATGAAAGTGGCTGGCTCAAAATTTAATGCAAATAAACATTTTTTTTTGGTTTCATTTTTACTATTATTTTTTTTAATGCTACAAACGGTAGCCAATGTGGAAGCGATATGAAGGTAGGTGTATTTTATTGCTGTGTCGTATTTATTTATTTCACAAACCAATAATTTCATAAAACTTAATTGCAATTAAAATCTTTAAATGCGGTGTTGAAAAGTGATATTTTGAGTGACACATTTTAAATTCAGAAACTATAAATAAAATAAAACACTCAAATAATTAATTGCCACGTAATTTTGTCTTTGATTTCAATAAATGAAAGTGGCTTGCTCAAAATTTAATGCAAATAAACATTTTTTTGGTTTCATTTTTATTATTATTTTTTTTAATGCTACAAACGGTAGCCAACGTGGAAGCGATATGAAGGTAGGTGTATTTTATTGCTGTGTCGTATTTATTTATTTCACAAACCAATAATTTCATAAAACTTAATTGCAATTAAAATCTTTAAATGCGGTGTTGAAAAGTGATATTTTGAGTGACACATTTTAAATTCAGAAACTATAAATAAAATAAAACACTCAAATAATTAATTGCCACGTAATTTTGTCTTTGATTTCAATAAATGAAAGTGGCTTGCTCAAAATTTAATGCAAATAAACATTTTTTTGGTTTCATTTTTATTATTATTTTTTTTAATGCTACAAACGGTAGCCAACGTGGAAGCGATATGAAGGTAGGTGTATTTTATTGCTGTGTCGTATTTATTTATTTCACAAACCAATAATTTCATAAAACTTAATTGCAATTAAAATCTTTAAATGCGGTGTTGAAAAGTGATATTTTGAGTGACACATTTTAAATTCAGAAACTATAAATAAAATAAAACACTCAAATAATTAATTGCCACGTAATTTTGTCTTTGATTTCAATGAATGAAAGTGGCTGGCTCAAAATTTAATGCAAATAAACATTTTTTTTTGGTTTCATTTTTATTATTATTTTTTTTAATGCTACAAACGGTAGCCAACGTGGAAGCGATATGAAGGTAGGTGTATTTTATTGCTGTGTCGTATTTATTTATTTCACAAACCAATAATTTCATAAAACTTAAATGCAATTAAAATCTTTAAATGCGGTGTTGAAAAGTGATATTTTGAGTGACACATTTTAAATTCAGAAACTATAAATAAAATAAAACACTCAAATAATTAATTGCCACGTAATTTTGTCTTTGATTTCAATGAATGAAAGTGGCTGGCTCAAAATTTAATGCAAATAAACATTTTTTTTTGGTTTCATTTTTATTATTATTTTTTTTAATGCTACAAACGGTAGCCAACGTGGAAGCGATATGAAGGTAGGTGTATTTTATTGCTGTGTCGTATTTATTTATTTCACAAACCAATAATTTCATAAAACTTAATTGCAATTAAAATCTTTAAATGCGGTGTTGAAAAGTGATATTTTGAGTGACACATTTTAAATTCAGAAACTATAAATAAAATAAAACACTCAAATAATTAATTGCCACGTAATTTTGTCTTTGATTTCAATGAATGAAAGTGGCTTGCTCAAAATTTAATGCAAATAAACATTTTTTTTTGGTTTCATTTTTACTATTATTTTTTTTAATGCTACAAACGGTAGCCAACGTGGAAGCGATATGAAGGTAGGTGTATTTTATTGCTGTGTCGTATTTATTTATTTCACAAACCAATAATTTCAAACGTATTGTGTATTTTTTATTTTGTTTAATATTGACAAACGTTGCTTGTTGTAACTTTCATGCAAATAAAGATTTTTATTGGTGTTGTTTTAATTTTTTAAATGTCTTGCTACAAACAGTAGCCAACGCAGAAGCCATATGAAGGTAGGTGCATTTTTTTGCGTTTTATCTTGTGATGTGTTGATTTAATAGCTTGTGTGCCATATATTATACCGTATTGTGTATCCTTTATTCTGTATAATATTTATTAAAGTCGCTTGTTGTAACTTTCCTACAAATTTATTTTTTTGTTGGTTGTGTTTTTAATTTATTTTTTAGGTTTTGCTACAAATGGTAGCAGATGCAGTACAAAAGGTAAGAGCATTTATTTAACGCCAAGTGAAAAAGCTTTGATTTTTGTGTACTATTTTTTCATTTCTCAAACCAATAATTCCTTTATTCCCTTTTTATTTTCTAATAATCATTGTTTACCTCATCCTTTATCCTTTTTTCCTGGCAAGAATGCTCTAAACCTCCACGTGGTTCTTGCCGGACAAATTAGTTATTGACTAATTTGACCAATTAGAGCAATCCTTAAATATAACATTGTTGATTGTTTTTTACAGCCGTAAAATTATGTCGCTTGTTGTAATTTTCATGCAAATAAAGATTTTTTATTGGTGTTGTTTTTAATTTTTTTTAATGCTACAAACGGTAGCCAACGTGGAAGCGATATGAAGGTAGGTGTATTTTATTGCTGTGTCGTATTTATTTATTTCACAAACCAATAATTTCAAACGTATTGTGTATTTTTTATTTTGTTTAATATTGACAAACGTTGCTTGTTGTAACTTTCATGCAAATAAAGATTTTTTATTGGTGTTGTTTTTAATTTTTTTTAATGCTACAAACGGTAGCCAACGTGGAAGCGATATGAAGGTAGGTGTATTTTATTGCTGTGTCGTATTTATTTATTTCACAAACCAATAATTTCATAAAACTTAATTGCAATTAAAATCTTTAAATGCGGTGTTGAAAAGTGATATTTTGAGTGACACATTTTAAATTCAGAAACTATAAATAAAATAAAACACTCAAATAATTAATTGCCACGTAATTTTGTCTTTGATTTCAATAAATGAAAGTGGCTTGCTCAAAATTTAATGCAAATAAACATTTTTTTGGTTTCATTTTTATTATTATTTTTTTTAATGCTACAAACGGTAGCCAACGTGGAAGCGATATGAAGGTAGGTGTATTTTATTGCTGTGTCGTATTTATTTATTTCACAAACCAATAATTTCATAAAACTTAATTGCAATTAAAATCTTTAAATGCGGTGTTGAAAAGTGATATTTTGAGTGACACATTTTAAATTCAGAAACTATAAATAAAATAAAACACTCAAATAATTAATTGCCACGTAATTTTGTCTTTGATTTCAATGAATGAAAGTGGCTTGCTCAAAATTTAATGCAAATAAACATTTTTTTTTGGTTTCATTTTTACTATTATTTTTTTTAATGCTACAAACGGTAGCCAATGTGGAAGCGATATGAAGGTAGGTGTATTTTATTGCTGTGTCGTATTTATTTATTTCACAAACCAATAATTTCATAAAACTTAATTGCAATTAAAATCTTTAAATGCGGTGTTGAAAAGTGATATTTTGAGTGACACATTTTAAATTCAGAAACTATAAATAAAATAAAACACTCAAATAATTAATTGCCACGTAATTTTGTCTTTGATTTCAATAAATGAAAGTGGCTTGCTCAAAATTTAATGCAAATAAACATTTTTTTGGTTTCATTTTTATTATTATTTTTTTTAATGCTACAAACGGTAGCCAACGTGGAAGCGATATGAAGGTAGGTGTATTTTATTGCTGTGTCGTATTTATTTATTTCACAAACCAATAATTTCATAAAACTTAATTGCAATTAAAATCTTTAAATGCGGTGTTGAAAAGTGATATTTTGAGTGACACATTTTAAATTCAGAAACTATAAATAAAATAAAACACTCAAATAATTAATTGCCACGTAATTTTGTCTTTGATTTCAATAAATGAAAGTGGCTTGCTCAAAATTTAATGCAAATAAACATTTTTTTGGTTTCATTTTTATTATTATTTTTTTTAATGCTACAAACGGTAGCCAACGTGGAAGCGATATGAAGGTAGGTGTATTTTATTGCTGTGTCGTATTTATTTATTTCACAAACCAATAATTTCATAAAACTTAATTGCAATTAAAATCTTTAAATGCGGTGTTGAAAAGTGATATTTTGAGTGACACATTTTAAATTCAGAAACTATAAATAAAATAAAACACTCAAATAATTAATTGCCACGTAATTTTGTCTTTGATTTCAATGAATGAAAGTGGCTGGCTCAAAATTTAATGCAAATAAACATTTTTTTTTGGTTTCATTTTTATTATTATTTTTTTTAATGCTACAAACGGTAGCCAACGTGGAAGCGATATGAAGGTAGGTGTATTTTATTGCTGTGTCGTATTTATTTATTTCACAAACCAATAATTTCATAAAACTTAATTGCAATTAAAATCTTTAAATGCGGTGTTGAAAAGTGATATTTTGAGTGACACATTTTAAATTCAGAAACTATAAATAAAATAAAACACTCAAATAATTAATTGCCACGTAATTTTGTCTTTGATTTCAATGAATGAAAGTGGCTGGCTCAAAATTTAATGCAAATAAACATTTTTTTTTGGTTTCATTTTTATTATTATTTTTTTTAATGCTACAAACGGTAGCCAACGTGGAAGCGATATGAAGGTAGGTGTATTTTATTGCTGTGTCGTATTTATTTATTTCACAAACCAATAATTTCATAAAACTTAAATGCAATTAAAATCTTTAAATGCGGTGTTGAAAAGTGATATTTTGAGTGACACATTTTAAATTCAGAAACTATAAATAAAATAAAACACTCAAATAATTAATTGCCACGTAATTTTGTCTTTAATTTCAATGAATGAAAGTGGCTTGCTCAAAATTTAATGCAAATAAACATTTTTTTGGTTTCATTTTTATGATTATTTTTTTTAATGCTACAAACGGTAGCCAACGTGGAAGCGATATGAAGGTAGGTGTATTTTATTGCTGTGTCGTATTTATTTATTTCACAAACCAATAATTTCATAAAACTTAATTGCAATTAAAATCTTTAAATGCGGTGTTGAAAAGTGATATTTTGAGTGACACATTTTAAATTCAGAAACTATAAATAAAATAAAACACTCAAATAATTAATTGCCACGTAATTTTGTCTTTGATTTCAATGAATGAAAGTGGCTTGCTCAAAATTTAATGCAAATAAACATTTTTTTGGTTTCATTTTTATTATTATTTTTTTTAATGCTACAAACGGTAGCCAACGTGGAAGCGATATGAAGGTAGGTGTATTTTATTGCTGTGTCGTATTTATTTATTTCACAAACCAATAATTTCATAAAACTTAATTGCAATTAAAATCTTTAAATGCGGTGTTGAAAAGTGATATTTTGAGTGACACATTTTAAATTCAGAAACTATAAATAAAATAAAACACTCAAATAATTAATTGCCACGTAATTTTGTCTTTGATTTCAATGAATGAAAGTGGCTTGCTCAAAATTTAATGCAAATAAACATTTTTTTTTGGTTTCATTTTTACTATTATTTTTTTTAATGCTACAAACGGTAGCCAATGTGGAAGCGATATGAAGGTAGGTGTATTTTATTGCTGTGTCGTATTTATTTATTTCACAAACCAATAATTTCATAAAACTTAATTGCAATTAAAATCTTTAAATGCGGTGTTGAAAAGTGATATTTTGAGTGACACATTTTAAATTCAGAAACTATAAATAAAATAAAACACTCAAATAATTAATTGCCACGTAATTTTGTCTTTGATTTCAATAAATGAAAGTGGCTTGCTCAAAATTTAATGCAAATAAACATTTTTTTTTGGTTTCATTTTTACTATTATTTTTTTTAATGCTACAAACGGTAGCCAATGTGGAAGCGATATGAAGGTAGGTGTATTTTATTGCTGTGTCGTATTTATTTATTTCACAAACCAATAATTTCATAAAACTTAATTGCAATTAAAATCTTTAAATGCGGTGTTGAAAAGTGATATTTTGAGTGACACATTTTAAATTCAGAAACTATAAATAAAATAAAACACTCAAATAATTAATTGCCACGTAATTTTGTCTTTGATTTCAATGAATGAAAGTGGCTTGCTCAAAATTTAATGCAAATAAACATTTTTTTTTGGTTTCATTTTTACTATTATTTTTTTTAATGCTACAAACGGTAGCCAATGTGGAAGCGATATGAAGGTAGGTGTATTTTATTGCTGTGTCGTATTTATTTATTTCACAAACCAATAATTTCATAAAACTTAATTGCAATTAAAATCTTTAAATGCGGTGTTGAAAAGTGATATTTTGAGTGACACATTTTAAATTCAGAAACTATAAATAAAATAAAACACTCAAATAATTAATTGCCACGTAATTTTGTCTTTGATTTCAATAAATGAAAGTGGCTTGCTCAAAATTTAATGCAAATAAACATTTTTTTTTGGTTTCATTTTTACTATTATTTTTTTTAATGCTACAAACGGTAGCCAATGTGGAAGCGATATGAAGGTAGGTGTATTTTATTGCTGTGTCGTATTTATTTATTTCACAAACCAATAATTTCATAAAACTTAATTGCAATTAAAATCTTTAAATGCGGTGTTGAAAAGTGATATTTTGAGTGACACATTTTAAATTCAGAAACTATAAATAAAATAAAACACTCAAATAATTAATTGCCACGTAATTTTGTCTTTGATTTCAATAAATGAAAGTGGCTTGCTCAAAATTTAATGCAAATAAACATTTTTTTGGTTTCATTTTTATTATTATTTTTTTTAATGCTACAAACGGTAGCCAACGTGGAAGCGATATGAAGGTAGGTGTATTTTATTGCTGTGTCGTATTTATTTATTTCACAAACCAATAATTTCATAAAACTTAAATGCAATTAAAATCTTTAAATGCGGTGTTGAAAAGTGATATTTTGAGTGACACATTTTAAATTCAGAAACTATAAATAAAATAAAACACTCAAATAATTAATTGCCACGTAATTTTGTCTTTGATTTCAATAAATGAAAGTGGCTTGCTCAAAATTTAATGCAAATAAACATTTTTTTGGTTTCATTTTTATTATTATTTTTTTTAATGCTACAAACGGTAGCCAACGTGGAAGCGATATGAAGGTAGGTGTATTTTATTGCTGTGTCGTATTTATTTATTTCACAAACCAATAATTTCATAAAACTTAAATGCAATTAAAATCTTTAAATGCGGTGTTGAAAAGTGATATTTTGAGTGACACATTTTAAATTCAGAAACTATAAATAAAATAAAACACTCAAATAATTAATTGCCACGTAATTTTGTCTTTAATTTCAATGAATGAAAGTGGCTTGCTCAAAATTTAATGCAAATAAACATTTTTTTGGTTTCATTTTTATGATTATTTTTTTTAATGCTACAAACGGTAGCCAACGTGGAAGCGATATGAAGGTAGGTGTATTTTATTGCTGTGTCGTATTTATTTATTTCACAAACCAATAATTTCATAAAACTTAATTGCAATTAAAATCTTTAAATGCGGTGTTGAAAAGTGATATTTTGAGTGACACATTTTAAATTCAGAAACTATAAATAAAATAAAACACTCAAATAATTAATTGCCACGTAATTTTGTCTTTGATTTCAATGAATGAAAGTGGCTTGCTCAAAATTTAATGCAAATAAACATTTTTTTGGTTTCATTTTTATTATTATTTTTTTTAATGCTACAAACGGTAGCCAACGTGGAAGCGATATGAAGGTAGGTGTATTTTATTGCTGTGTCGTATTTATTTATTTCACAAACCAATAATTTCATAAAACTTAATTGCAATTAAAATCTTTAAATGCGGTGTTGAAAAGTGATATTTTGAGTGACACATTTTAAATTCAGAAACTATAAATAAAATAAAACACTCAAATAATTAATTGCCACGTAATTTTGTCTTTGATTTCAATGAATGAAAGTGGCTTGCTCAAAATTTAATGCAAATAAACATTTTTTTTTGGTTTCATTTTTACTATTATTTTTTTTAATGCTACAAACGGTAGCCAATGTGGAAGCGATATGAAGGTAGGTGTATTTTATTGCTGTGTCGTATTTATTTATTTCACAAACCAATAATTTCATAAAACTTAATTGCAATTAAAATCTTTAAATGCGGTGTTGAAAAGTGATATTTTGAGTGACACATTTTAAATTCAGAAACTATAAATAAAATAAAACACTCAAATAATTAATTGCCACGTAATTTTGTCTTTGATTTCAATAAATGAAAGTGGCTTGCTCAAAATTTAATGCAAATAAACATTTTTTTGGTTTCATTTTTATTATTATTTTTTTTAATGCTACAAACGGTAGCCAACGTGGAAGCGATATGAAGGTAGGTGTATTTTATTGCTGTGTCGTATTTATTTATTTCACAAACCAATAATTTCATAAAACTTAAATGCAATTAAAATCTTTAAATGCGGTGTTGAAAAGTGATATTTTGAGTGACACATTTTAAATTCAGAAACTATAAATAAAATAAAACACTCAAATAATTAATTGCCACGTAATTTTGTCTTTGATTTCAATAAATGAAAGTGGCTTGCTCAAAATTTAATGCAAATAAACATTTTTTTGGTTTCATTTTTATTATTATTTTTTTTAATGCTACAAACGGTAGCCAACGTGGAAGCGATATGAAGGTAGGTGTATTTTATTGCTGTGTCGTATTTATTTATTTCACAAACCAATAATTTCATAAAACTTAATTGCAATTAAAATCTTTAAATGCGGTGTTGAAAAGTGATATTTTGAGTGACACATTTTAAATTCAGAAACTATAAATAAAATAAAACACTCAAATAATTAATTGCCACGTAATTTTGTCTTTGATTTCAATGAATGAAAGTGGCTGGCTCAAAATTTAATGCAAATAAACATTTTTTTTTGGTTTCATTTTTATTATTATTTTTTTTAATGCTACAAACGGTAGCCAACGTGGAAGCGATATGAAGGTAGGTGTATTTTATTGCTGTGTCGTATTTATTTATTTCACAAACCAATAATTTCATAAAACTTAATTGCAATTAAAATCTTTAAATGCGGTGTTGAAAAGTGATATTTTGAGTGACACATTTTAAATTCAGAAACTATAAATAAAATAAAACACTCAAATAATTAATTGCCACGTAATTTTGTCTTTGATTTCAATGAATGAAAGTGGCTTGCTCAAAATTTAATGCAAATAAACATTTTTTTGGTTTCATTTTTATTATTATTTTTTTTAATGCTACAAACGGTAGCCAACGTGGAAGCGATATGAAGGTAGGTGTATTTTATTGCTGTGTCGTATTTATTTATTTCACAAACCAATAATTTCATAAAACTTAATTGCAATTAAAATCTTTAAATGCGGTGTTGAAAAGTGATATTTTGAGTGACACATTTTAAATTCAGAAACTATAAATAAAATAAAACACTCAAATAATTAATTGCCACGTAATTTTGTCTTTGATTTCAATGAATGAAAGTGGCTTGCTCAAAATTTAATGCAAATAAACATTTTTTTTTGGTTTCATTTTTATTATTATTTTTTTTAATGCTACAAACGGTAGCCAACGTGGAAGCGATATGAAGGTAGGTGTATTTTATTGCTGTGTCGTATTTATTTATTTCACAAACCAATAATTTCATAAAACTTAATTGCAATTAAAATCTTTAAATGCGGTGTTGAAAAGTGATATTTTGAGTGACACATTTTAAATTCAGAAACTATAAATAAAATAAAACACTCAAATAATTAATTGCCACGTAATTTTGTCTTTGATTTCAATGAATGAAAGTGGCTTGCTCAAAATTTAATGCAAATAAACATTTTTTTTTGGTTTCATTTTTACTATTATTTTTTTTAATGCTACAAACGGTAGCCAACGTGGAAGCGATATGAAGGTAGGTGTATTTTATTGCTGTGTCGTATTTATTTATTTCACAAACCAATAATTTCATAAAACTTAATTGCAATTAAAATCTTTAAATGCGGTGTTGAAAAGTGATATTTTGAGTGACACATTTTAAATTCAGAAACTATAAATAAAATAAAACACTCAAATAATTAATTGCCACGTAATTTTGTCTTTGATTTCAATGAATGAAAGTGGCTTGCTCAAAATTTAATGCAAATAAACATTTTTTTGGTTTCATTTTTACTATTATTTTTTTTAATGCTACAAACGGTAGCCAACGTGGAAGCGATATGAAGGTAGGTGTATTTTATTGCTGTGTCGTATTTATTTATTTCACAAACCAATAATTTCAAACGTATTGTGTATTTTTTATTTTGTTTAATATTGACAAACGTTGCTTGTTGTAACTTTCATGCAAATAAAGATTTTTATTGGTGTTGTTTTAATTATTTAAATGTCTTGCTACAAACAGTAGCCAACGCAAAAGCCATATGAAGGTAGGTGCATTTTTTTACGTTTTATCTTGTGATGTGTTGAATTTAATAACTTGTGTGCCATATATTACACCGTATTGTGTACCCTTTATTCTGTATAATATTTATTAAAGTCGCTTGTTGTAACTTTCCTACAAATTAATTTTTTTGTTGGTTGTGTTTTTAATTTATTTTTTAGGTTTTGCTACAAATGGTAGCAGATGCAGTACAAAAGGTAAGAGCATTTATTTAACGCCAAGTGAAAAAGCTTTGATTTTTGTGTACTATTTTTTCATTTCACAAACCAATAATTCCTTTATTCCCTTTTTATTTTCTAATAATCATTGTTTACCTCATCCTTATATCCTTTTTTCCTGGCAAGAATGCTCTAAACCTCCACGTGGTTCTTGCCGGACAAATTAGTTATTGACTAATTTGACCAATTAGAGCAATCCTTAAATATAACATTGTTGATTGTTTTTTACAGCCGTAAAATTATGTCGCTTGTTGTAATTTTCATGCAAATAAAGATTTTTTATTGGTGTTGTTTTTAATTTTTTTTAATGCTACAAACGGTAGCCAACGTGGAAGCGATATGAAGGTAGGTGTATTTTATTGCTGTGTCGTATTTATTTATTTCACAAACCAATAATTTCAAACGTATTGTGTATTTTTTATTTTGTTTAATATTGACAAACGTTGCTTGTTGTAACTTTCATGCAAATAAAGATTTTTTATTGGTGTTGTTTTTAATTTTTTTTAATGCTACAAACGGTAGCCAACGTGGAAGCGATATGAAGGTAGGTGTATTTTATTGCTGTGTCGTATTTATTTATTTCACAAACCAATAATTTCATAAAACTTAATTGCAATTAAAATCTTTAAATGCGGTGTTGAAAAGTGATATTTTGAGTGACACATTTTAAATTCAGAAACTATAAATAAAATAAAACACTCAAATAATTAATTGCCACGTAATTTTGTCTTTGATTTCAATGAATGAAAGTGGCTTGCTCAAAATTTAATGCAAATAAACATTTTTTTGGTTTCATTTTTATTATTATTTTTTTTAATGCTACAAACGGTAGCCAACGTGGAAGCGATATGAAGGTAGGTGTATTTTATTGCTGTGTCGTATTTATTTATTTCACAAACCAATAATTTCATAAAACTTAATTGCAATTAAAATCTTTAAATGCGGTGTTGAAAAGTGATATTTTGAGTGACACATTTTAAATTCAGAAACTATAAATAAAATAAAACACTCAAATAATTAATTGCCACGTAATTTTGTCTTTGATTTCAATGAATGAAAGTGGCTTGCTCAAAATTTAATGCAAATAAACATTTTTTTTTGGTTTCATTTTTACTATTATTTTTTTTAATGCTACAAACGGTAGCCAATGTGGAAGCGATATGAAGGTAGGTGTATTTTATTGCTGTGTCGTATTTATTTATTTCACAAACCAATAATTTCATAAAACTTAATTGCAATTAAAATCTTTAAATGCGGTGTTGAAAAGTGATATTTTGAGTGACACATTTTAAATTCAGAAACTATAAATAAAATAAAACACTCAAATAATTAATTGCCACGTAATTTTGTCTTTGATTTCAATGAATGAAAGTGGCTTGCTCAAAATTTAATGCAAATAAACATTTTTTTTTTGGTTTCATTTTTACTATTATTTTTTTTAATGCTACAAACGGTAGCCAACGTGGAAGCGATATGAAGGTAGGTGTATTTTATTGCTGTGTCGTATTTATTTATTTCACAAACCAATAATTTCATAAAACTTAATTGCAATTAAAATCTTTAACTGCGGTGTTGAAAAGTGATATTTTGAGTGACACATTTTAAATTCAGAAACTATAAATAAAATAAAACACTCAAATAATTAATTGCCACGTAATTTTGTCTTTGATTTCAATGAATGAAAGTGGCTTGCTCAAAATTTAATGCAAATAAACATTTTTTTTTGGTTTCATTTTTACTATTATTTTTTTTAATGCTACAAACGGTAGCCAACGCAGAAGCCATATGAAGGTAGGTGCATTTTTTTGCGTTTTATCTTGTGATGTGTTGATTTAATAGCTTGTGTGCCATATATTATACCGTATTGTGTATCCTTTATTCTGTATAATATTTATTAAAGTCGCTTGTTGTAACTTTCCTACAAATTTATTTTTTTGTTGGTTGTGTTTTTAATTTATTTTTTAGGTTTTGCTACAAATGGTAGCAGATGCAGTACAAAAGGTAAGAGCATTTATTTAACGCCAAGTGAAAAAGCTTTGATTTTTGTGTACTATTTTTTCATTTCACAAACCAATAATTCCTTTATTCCCTTTTTATTTTCTAATAATCATTGTTTACCTCATCCTTATATCCTTTTTTCCTGGCAAGAATGCTCTAAACCTCCACGTGGTTCTTGCCGGACAAATTAGTTATTGACTAATTTGACCAATTAGAGCAATCCTTAAATATAACATTGTTGATTGTTTTTTACAGCCGTAAAATTATGTCGCTTGTTGTAATTTTCATGCAAATAAAGATTTTTTATTGGTGTTGTTTTTAATTTTTTTTAATGCTACAAACGGTAGCCAACGTGGAAGCGATATGAAGGTAGGTGTATTTTATTGCTGTGTCGTATTTATTTATTTCACAAACCAATAATTTCAAACGTATTGTGTATTTTTTATTTTGTTTAATATTGACAAACGTTGCTTGTTGTAACTTTCATGCAAATAAAGATTTTTATTGGTGTTGTTTTAATTATTTAAATGTCTTGCTACAAACAGTAGCCAACGCAGAAGCCATATGAAGGTAGGTGCATTTTTTTGCGTTTTATCTTGTGATGTGTTGATTTAATAGCTTGTGTGCCATATATTATACCGTATTGTGTATCCTTTATTCTGTATAATATTTATTAAAGTCGCTTGTTGTAACTTTCCTACAAATTAATTTTTTTGTTGGTTGTGTTTTTAATTTATTTTTTAGGTTTTGCTACAAATGGTAGCAGATGCAGTACAAAAGGTAAGAGCATTTATTTAACGCCAAGTGAAAAAGCTTTGATTTTTGTGTACTATTTTTTCATTTCACAAACCAATAATTCCTTTATTCCCTTTTTATTTTCTAATAATCATTGTTTACCTCATCCTTTATCCTTTTTTCCTGGCAAGAATGCTCTAAACCTCCACGTGGTTCTTGCTGGACAAATTAGTTATTAGCTAGTTTGACCAATTAGAGCAATCCTTAAATATAATAAGTATTTCTGATTGTTTTTTACAGCCTTTAAATTATGTCGCTTGTTGTAATTTTCGTGCAAATAAAGATTTTTTAATGGTGTTGTTTTTAATTTCTTTTTGTTGTTTTGCTACAAACAGTAGCCAACGTGGAAGCCATAAAGGTAGGTGCATTTTTTTCCTTCTATTTATCTGTGGTATTGAATTTCTTATAGTTTGAGTGCCACATATTATGTTGTATTGTGTGTTCTTTATTTTGATAACATGTAACTTTCATGCAAATAAAGATTTTTTAATGGTGTTGTTTTTAATTTCTTTTTAATGGTCTGCTACAAACAGTAGCCAACGCAGAAGCCATAAAGGTAGGTGCATTTTATTTAACGCCAAGTGAAAAAAATTTGGTTTCTCAGTGCTGTTTCTAGAGATGTACTGTTTTGTCTTACTTTCTGTTGATGTAGTTCTAGGGCAGAATAGCCAACATAAATTTTGACGAATTTCATTGGTTGCGAGTTTCGCGCCACTCACCACAATTATTACATAACCTCAAATTTGAAATTGGGTTTTTGTAAATATTTAAAAATAAAATGACTGAGGTCAAAAAAGTGGTTTATATTTATGGTGATAAATTACGCCGTGAATGTGATCGGCTTCCAACTATGTTGAACAGGGTATTATCAAAAACAAAAAAATGGGTGATTGAGGGACCAAATTTCAGGCTTCTATTGTGCAAGATTTAATTAATTCGTATCGAATTTTATGCAGCGACAAAGTTTTAACAGTCCAAAGTCGTGACGCAACTGAAGATGAGCTCAAACTTTTTCATTCTTCGAGTTATATAAACTTTCTAAAAAAAGTAAATAACTTGGACAATTTTGAAGATTATGATGAAGAACAGCAAGAATTTGGCCTGGGTTACGACTGTCCCATACTAGAACATAATTATGATTTTATTAAAACCATAGCCGGTGGTTCCATAACCGCTGCGAAAATTTTATGCAAGACTGACTACAAAGTTGTGATAAATTGGTTTGGGGGCTGGCACCACGCCCAGAGGTGCTTTTCCCCTCTTCACACTATTTCCATAATTCAGAAAAACTTTCAGAGACTCAGCAGCCGGTTTCTGTTACGTAAACGACATTGTCTTGGCCATCCAAAAACTAACGGAAAAATTCACCAAAATTTTATACCTAGACTTGGACATTCACCACGGTGACGGCGTCCAGAACGCTTTTGAACTGAGCAAAAAAATCCTCACCCTTTCCTACCACAAACAAGCCCCCGGTTTTTACCCCGGCACCGGCCTTCTTGGCGACATTGGCGCATTAAAGGGAAAATATTTCTCAATAAATGTGCCGTTTCGTGACGGCGTCAGCGACCAAACGTACCTCAAAGTCTTCCAAAACACGTTCCCCAAAATAGTCGCGGCCTTTCAGCCCGAAGTTTTTGTCGTGCAATGCGGGGCTGACTCCCTCAATGGCGATGAAGTCGGCCAAAGCAATCTCACGTTACCGACGATAGGCGAATGCGTTAAAAGCGTACTCAAGTGTGACAAACCCGCAATTTTCTGCGGCGGGGGCGGCTATAACTTTGTAAATACGGCCAGGTTGTGGACTTACTTAACTTCGATAATTGTGGGAGAGGAGATAAATAACGATATTCCCGATAACAGCGAGGTAATTATGTTAAGTGATTAGCGGTGTAATAATTAAATTGCAGTTTTTTACGAGCTATGGGCCCACTTATGAGCTACATATTGATTCAGGGAAGCAAAAAGACTTCAATTCCAGCGATTATGTTCACAAATTGATAACCACAGTTGAGGGTTATTGTGGCGCAATTCAAGCGCAACCGTAATTGCCGTGATATTTAATTTGTTCTTAAGAAAGTTGTAAATTATTTTCCTATTTTGAATAAAATTATTTCAAAAGTAAAAAACTGTTTTTATGCAACCAACAATACACTCTGTCTTTCTTTGGTTTTTGACTGTTTTACCGATGAAAAATGCACAAATTGCATTTTTGGGACAGTTTGGGGAGTCAGGAAGTGCGGTTTTTACGTTTTTAATCTAATTTGAGTCGAAAAAAAATTCGGTTGCGATGACAAAGAAGAAAATTGCGCCGTTGCCACAATTCGCCGGTCCAAATTCAAACGCTGCGCAGCTGCAGGAAATCGTCTTTGTAGCGACGTAGCTGGTGTCAAATTTTCTCTTTCTCGTCGTTGCCGTTGCCTGTGTCCCCCGTCTTCGTATTCCAGCATCAAACAGCCGGCAAAAGGTAAGAATCCGCTCCAAATTCGGTTAATCCGCCGGCTGTCGCCCCTCTGCCAAGCCGGTCGTAGTCGGCTACGACGCAATTTTCGCTTCCTTTTCGAAAAACTCGCGTTTTTGACGTGCGAATTTGCACGTGTTTTTCGGCGAAAACGATGTTTTTGTAAGTTATCCCTTGTAGTAAAATGGCAAATACAAAACCGGAGCAAGTGGACGAGTCGCTGGAGGACTCCTCGCCCGAGGAGGAGGAGGCCGAGCAGAAGACCCCCAACAAGTTTCTCGACTTCACCAACGTCTTGGCCACGCTGCAGAGCCAGCGGAACACCGACAAGCTGGGGCAGCTGCCCCCGGCCGTCAAGCGGCGGATCAAAGCCCTGAAGAAGCTCCAGCTGGAGACGACCAACATCGAGGCCAAGTTCTTCGCTGAGGTGCACGCGCTCGAATGTAAATACCACAAATTGTACGTGCCCATGTACGAAAAGAGGAACACTATCGTGACGGGGGCTTACGAGCCCACGGAGGAGGAATCTCAATGGCCTTCGGACGACGAAGACGAAACGCTGGGGAACCAGCTCAAGAACAAGGCCAAGATCGAGGAGGAGAAAACGCCGGAGATTATACCCAAAAACCCCGAAACTAACGATGTGCCCGACCCCACGGGAATACCCAACTTCTGGTTGACCATCTTCCAGAACGTTAACCTTCTATCCGAGATGATTCAGCCCCCAGACGAACCCATCCTTAGCCATCTGCAAGACATCAAAGTCGACTGTTCCGAAAGCCCAATGGTGAGTAACAACACGTGTGTTTCAGTTTGATGCTTAGTCCACTGTTTAGAGCTTCACTCTATCATTCCACTTCTCCTCCAACCCCTATTTCACGAATTCGGTCCTCACGAAAGAATACTTCATGAAGTGCGAGCCGGAAGAGGACGATCCGTTTAATTTCGAGGGCCCGGAAATTTACAAGTGCAAGGGTTGCACCATTAACTGGAACAAGGGTATGAACGTGACGCTGAAAACTGTGAAGAAGAAGCAGAAGCATAAGAGCCGCGGTGTGGTCCGTACTGTGACCAAGACCGTTCAGAACGACTCGTTCTTCAATTTCTTTGCGCCGCCTGAACTCCCCGAGAACGCCAAAGGGGAGGAAATCGACGACGAGTTGCGCCAGTTACTCACTACTGACTTTGAGATTGGGCATTACATTAGGGAGAGAATTGTTCCAAGGGCCGTGTTGTTCTACACAGGGGAAGCGATTGAAGATGAGGATGAGGATTACGAGGATGACGATGATCTGGAGGACACCACTGAAGAAAGCGATTCCGATAAAGAGGAAAACGATAAGGCGGCCAGAGACGCGAATTGCAAACAACAATAAGTGGGTTATTTTCTTCCTATTCTGCGCTTATAATTGTAACTTATTTAATTTCTTTTGTGACTAAATTGTTAGATTTGGTTGGAAAACTATTGTTGATGATAAAGGGTTTATGGACCGTTGCAAGCGAGGTTTCTCTCGGGGAACGCGCTCTCAGAGTTTTCCAAATTGATTTGTACTATTTTGCAAAATAAACAATTTTTTTAAAGAAAATTACGTCTTTTCTTAACCTGGGGATTAAAAGGCTTGGCTCAATTGTAACATTTATTTTTTAAGAAACTCAAAATTTTACTCTGAAGACCTGCAGAACAATAAATAAATTACAGTTTTGAACACGACAAAAGTTGAAATTTTGTACTAGGGTTCCTACAACAAATGAGTATTATCCAATTACGCACAGTCTCACAACAGAAAATGGAGAAAACCACGTTAAGTGCAAATGGCCGACGAAAAACAAAACTGAACCCTAGACACGTGATCCACTCATTGTCCTTGGTAGTTCCACGGGTTTTGCTGCTGTGTCCAGATATTACTTGTTCCAAACGGGTTGTAAGTCTCCCTCTGCTGCGGCGCCATCTAAAAAAAAACACAAGGCGCAATGCAGCTAGCGATCAAAAAAACTGCGAAAACAGTAGAACTTTTAAAAAATGCATAATGAAAGAATTTAGAGTTAAATCTTCTACAAGGCTCTAAAAAGACTTCTAAACATTCTATAGTTATTAATACGAGTGCGAAAACAAGCTTCAAGTTCGAGGGCTGTCTTTATGCAACGAGCGTAAGCGAGTTGCATACCTAGACACCCAAAACTTTAAGGAGGTATGTCATTTCCTTACCTCCTCGTTCTTCCTTTGCGTAAACGCGTCGAACCCCGGAGGCGTCCTCGTGGGCGTCTTCGGCTCCGTGGGGGCCCACGGTTGCCACACGGGAGACGAGCCCCACAAATACCCCGACTGTTGCTGCTGCTGCTGTTGTTGTTGTTGCCCCACTCCCAGATTCTCCCCCAAAGGCGAATAAAACGAATCCCAGACACTAGTCCCCAAATTCCACGGATCCGTTACCCCTCGCTCATTCTCCGTCCCATCAAACAGCCCCATCATGGGACTCTGCGCCCAATTTTCACCGCCAACGAAATCATCGAACAAATTCGGATTAGCCTCGTACGAATTCGAAAAATAACTATTCGAATCTTCAAGTGTCTCATCCTGCCAGAAATCAATCCGGCGCGAGCCAATCGGCCCCAATTCGGCCGAAGTCTGCTTGTAGGGCTCCACGTACATTGTCGGTTTGTTGGTCGGGATTTGTGACAGCGGTCGCGTGTTGGCCACACTGTCCCGCGCCACCACGTCGCTGAAAGTGGCCCGGTTTTCGCCCCACACTGGTGACGTAATCGGGGGGCTTACTCGCACAGGGGGGCTTTCGCGTTTCTCCATTTTAAAATTTTTGTCTCCCGATAGTTTTTTGCTTAAATGTTGGCGGTCTTTTTTCGGTTTGTGTGACTTGAATTTTGTTTCGGGCTTGTCGGTTTCTTTCTTCAGGGCCGGTTTAGGGCCCGATTTTTTGCGCTCGATTTTCTGGTGGGGTTTGTCTTCAACAACGGGGGGCGTTTCTGGCTTGGACTTGGCCTTTGAGCAAACTTTCGAGTTTCTTTGGTCTGTTTCTTTGTCGTTTTCTTCGTTATTGCTGCTAGAGTCAGTCGTGGTGGACGAAGTTTCTTCTTCGTAAGCAGGTACAATAGTATTTTTGGTAACTTTTTTACACACTTGAAGCGGCTTTTTCTCAGCTTTTGTAACACTGACGCTCGACTTTTTCTCCTCGTTTTTCACCTCTACAAACTTTCTTTTAATTTGTACTTCGTTTGGCTTCTTTTGTGCGTCGTTATCACTCTTTTCTAACTCGTTACTGCACTTTTTCGTCAGTTTTTTCTTACTTTTCCCGGTTGTGGGGACAAGTACCGTGTATTTTTCACCGTCCTTTGCTTTCCCCTCATTCTTATCGACGTTCTTTTGTTCGTCAATTTTCTTATCTTCGGTTTTATTGGACCGAATTTCGGCCCGCGTTTGTTGGCCGACAAGCCTCAAGTCCAGGACCGGCTGTGCCGTTAAATTATTCGGCGTCATTAGGGCGCTAATCGTTTGTTTTTTAATCCTCTCCGCGTCCATGATTGCCAACAGAACGATAAAAACAAACAACAAAAACATAAAACCGATCGCAACAAAACTCAAATAACTCTCCCAGCTCGGCCTCATTATCAGACTCGAACAAAGCCCCAAATAGTACGGCGGTATAGTCGTGTGCAAGGTATAATTAACGGGAAAATTCAGACTCGTGTCTAACACCAGAATCCGGGTGACTTTCGAAAGTGTCAAATCGGGGGTAAAAGCAATGTCGATTTTTTTCGTACCGTTCGGATGCAACACAAACGGCACACAGTTAAGTATCTTAAAACCGTAACCTTCACACGGCAAATCGTTAATAAAAAACGCATTTATGTAAATGGTCACATCGCCGATATTCCGCGCAGTGAACGACCTTTTTACGCTCAAATTCGGCGAAGGATTCCTGTACTGTTTCTCTTTTTCGCAATCTTTGAGATGCTTTTCGGTTAGTTCGAACGAAAGCGGTTGAACCGAACCGGGCTTGCGGTTACCGAATTTGAACAGAGGGTGCGCCCCCTGTCCGCGCAACTTGACAACCTCCAGAATAGTCAAATTGTTCCGAATAAAGATTAGCGCCGAATTGGGTTCAGTATCTTCGCTCTTGAAACCGACCGTGAACGTAAAATTCTCGCCCGGATTTAGCACAACCGGAATTGATTCTTCGTGAATTTTCAGATTTAAACTATCGCTCAGGTCGTAATGACGCGATTTTAGACTTTCATGAAAGAAAAACCCGTGTTTAGCTTTGTTTTCATTGAACCCGTTTGGGATAAAATTCGAGGGCAGGCCTTCGGTTAGTGACCGAATATCGGGGTAGGCCTTGTCCATGACCAACTGGACTACGAGACTATAACTCGCCGGATTTCTTATCGTGATGTTCCGATAGGAAATATTCCCGATTTGGGTCAAAGGGAACGTAAAAACCGACTTATTTTCCAAGTTTTGCTCAACTATGAGACTAGGCCAACTCATCTTGACCCGCGTTTTGAAAATGTGACCCCTCACTTCGGAAGTGTCAAGTCTCAGTGTCAAATTCTGCCAACGTTTCGAGCCATTGGCGGTGAAATTTAAATACCTATTATAAAAAACATTGACTAGATTTAAATCGAAATCAGAGATCGATTTCGAAAGACTTAGCGTTTTCAGCCATTGTGCTACAACCAACCAATCAGAAACCGCAATTTTCCCAATCAACCAATTACCTGTCGTATCGTGCTGCAGCCCCGTGTAACACTCGTTACCGCAGCCCAGGGTCGGATCCAGGTACAAATGCCCAATGACTTTAGTCGCGCGGGCCAAAATGTGCCCCGAATGTTTGCTACTCAGGCGTTTGTCCGGTGGCAGACTTATTATCTCCTCGATTATCATTGGGTCATTGAAAGTCGAGTGGACCCGTAACGGGTGCGAGCATATTTTACCCTGCAAGATTTTTTTGATATTTTTTCTACGACTTGGGAAATAAATACCGGAAAACACTGGTCAAAGACTAGCCTATCGGGCCCTATTTCGAGCTTTCCGGGGGCCACCTTGAAGTGCACCGGGACCGAAAGATTCTCATACTGGGTTTCAATCTGGACGTCCCCCCAGATTTGGCCTTCGGCATTAAAAGTTTGGACCGTTAGACGTATCACCGCATATTCGGTTGTTTTTAACGAATTCTACAAAAATAATTCGGTGGTTTCGGTCGTTTCGGTATTTTCGGACTTACGCATTTCGTTAAATTTTGAAACGTCACTTGGAGTAAAGCCGAATTGTGGTCACCTTTGGCACAACCCAGCAGAACTGCACTGGTCATGGGTATGGAGGTTTTGACGTTTTTTATTGTTACAGTGACCGGGTTTGTGTTGAGGATGAGGAAAAATATCTCTTTGGTGGCATCGAAGCTAATTAAGCCGAGGTCGAGCGAATAATCTTTACTTTTGAAAGGTAAAAACTAAAAAAATATTTTTTTGAACGAATGAGCGCAAAAATTTCATTGTAATAATACCACTTGAAGCTTCCCGTTGTAGCTCAAAAGAGGCACGAACAGTTCCGAAACGTTCGTTTTGATAATTATATTTGAATTGACCTTCAAATCGGTGATTTGAATCCCATTTTTTAGTTTGACGGTGAAAATTGTTGACTCGTGTTGAGGTTTGAGTAAAATTGGTTTAAAATTTTCAATCTGTAAGAGAAAATGTAAAACTGGAAGCATTCAACTAGAACTCACTTTAAAATATTTCTGTGCATCTTCGTTTAATGTAAAGTTGATTATTCTGACCGGCGACTGAAAATTATTCTTCACTTTGAAACTCCGTGAAGCCAAACCTTCCGACTTGTCATTGATAAAATATCGCGTAACGAGCGGGTCGTACGTAATGCCCCCCTCAAGAACGGTCAAGTAGTACGGAATTTCCGTTTTACTTTTGCCATTCTTGTATTTCACTGTAATTTTCCCGAAAAATTCCTCCGACTTGAATGCACTTTTCCCTGAGAAAAAAAATTTTATTTTCACCGGAGCCAGAAATTTACTTACAATCCAGAGTGAGAGTGCCAACTTTAACACAACCGTTCTTCGTGGGCATAACTTTCGTATTTTCGAAATCAACTTTCACCGAATTGGAAGAAGCGGCAACGCTGTGTATTTTCACGGCCTTTTTTAAGGGGTTAAAGACGCACAAGTCGACGGTTTTGGGTGAATCTAGGTTGCCCCCGATTCCGAAATCTATGCTTCCTTGGGGCTCAAAAATGCCCCCATCTGCTGAGACTTGAACTTCTAATGGCACAACAAGTATTTCTTCCGTACTGTTGATTTTGATGCGCACATAGGCTGTGTGGTTTTGTTCAGATTTCGCTTGAAATCGGACGCGAATTACGGCTTTGGTTTGCAGCGGCGGGATTTCCCACATGTCTTTGGGGCCCTCGAGCTCGCCGGTGGGGAGCTCGAGGTGGAAGTCCCCGCCACTGCTGTACACTTCCACTATCTGGAAATTGATTTGTTGGGGACTGTTTTTGTGGGGTGGTTTTAAGCTTACTTGAATGGGCTGAGTGTGGGGGTTGTGCATGTAGATTAAAGGAGAAAATGAGGCGTTTATTGGCAGTTTTATGCCCACAATGGGGCGGAGTCGGTAGGGGCTGTAAATGCTTGAACCTTTGACCTAAAATTATAAACATGTGATTGGGAATTTTTTGAGGGGTTTCGGGTACGTTATATTTAAAGTGACCCTCGGTGGTGTGAATAAATAAATTGCTTTCAACATAACCTTCCTCACGACCCAAGAAAACAACATTGAAGGAAGTGTTACCAAGAGGAGGAATTTTCTGGAATTGGATTAACTGAAAAATGTGCGTCTTCCACACATTTACAAACCTTATCCTCAAAAAAAGAACTGTGAAAATGTACTGTACTTCCCGAAATAGAGGTCATATCAATACTTTTGTTGTTGTCAATATTAAACAAAGTAACTTTTTCTAAATGAGGAACTCCCAAAGGTCTAAAAATGTCACATTTAGGTGAGGAAAATCCAGTGGTTTGAATTACATGCCTGTATTTAAAATCAAGAAATTCAGGTTCAAACTTGAGTTGTAATTTAAGATTTGCGTCATTGATTCTTGATGACCTACAAAAAAATTTATGTAATATGGAAACAGTATCAAGCATGTAATCAAATCTACCTCAATCCGGATGTAATTTCCTGCAACACAGACAAAAATAAATTTAAAATAAATAAGAGTTTTATGTAATGAAATGTGGACTTACCTCTTGGATAACGCCAAGATCGCTGTCGAAATACCTCTGATTGTTTGTGATAAAACCTAAAATGGCATTGATATGACTTGTTTTGTGTTTAAATGTTGTTAAAGGGCGATTTTAGTACTTTGAAGGGGTCCAAATGTGAGAAGAACTTACCATGATTGCTGTCATGAACTGTTAAATGTGTGTTAATTATTGATTCCAATAATGTGAATGCAAAAATATACCACGATAACGAATACCTAAACATTTTGACATTTGTAATATCGTTTATTTATTATATTTTTGCACCGTAAGTTCGAGAATTGTTGTAATCTCTTATCTGTCATTCATTGACTTTAAAAATTTTGATCGGACAAGAATTCTGCAAAGTGAGAATCTTTCTGATTGTAAAGTCTGACAAGAGCGAAACGTATGGGACAAGAATTAATAAAAAATAAGATTTTTTTAACAGTATAGTTTAATATAAAATGTAACAATTACATAACACCTATAATAAATTTACAAGTCGTCAAATATACAAAGTATTTATAACTAGAATAACAAATTTTAGACACACCATACTTTTTTCTCACACCTAATTTTCTACTTCGCTTTCTTCATCTTCTTCTTCCTGTTCTGTTGCAACATCGGAATGATCTTCTATAGGTTCACTGGTGTGTTCTTGTAAAGGTTCATTGGCATGATCCTCTAAAGGTTCATTAGCATGATCTTCTAAAGCTTCATTAGCATGATCTTCTAAAGCTTCATTAGCATGATCTTCTAAAGGTTCATTAGCATGATCTTCTAAAGCTTCGTGGGTATTTTCTTCATCAACTTCTGCTTCTTGACTAATACTTTCCTTATGATCTTCGTCTAATTGGTCACTAACAAGAGCTTCGTGATCATTTTCTTGGGCAGTTTCATGACCGTCGTCATCCAAGTTTTCACCAGAAACAGCAGCAACATCGCTCTCAACTTCAACATTTTCATCAACATGACTTTCATCATGTTCACCATCATTGCTGATACGGTCAAGATTTTCCAAATGAGCAGAATGGTGATGATGACTAGCGCCACCACCTCCACCTCCCCCTCCATGATGTTTACTGCCCCAGTGACCGCCGCCTGCTCCGACATTACCTTTTTCATGAACAGAATAACCGTGACCGCCACCTTTTTTACCTCCATGACCATGACCGTGGCCACCGCCGCCTCCACCGCCATGTCCATGTCCATGGCCACCACCGCCTCCCCCGTGTCCATGACCATGTCCGTGACCACCGCCACCGCCTCCTCCTCCATGTCCATGTCCATGTCCTCCGCCACCGCCTCCTCCTCCTCCATGACCATGTCCGTGACCACCGCCTCCACCACCTCCCCCGTGTCCATGACCATGTCCGTGACCACCGCCACCTCCTCCTCCTCCATGCCCATGTCCATGGCCACCGCCACCACCTCCACCTCCGTGTCCATGACCGTGGCCACCGCCACCCCCTCCTCCATGTCCATGTCCCCCGCCGCCACCTCCACCTCCGTGTCCATGACCGTGGCCTCCGCCACCACCTCCACCGTGGCCGTGTCCACCGCCTCCGCCGCCTCCTCCACCGTGACCATGCCCATGACCTCCTCCTCCACCTCCTGCATGTCCGTGACCACCACCGCCGCCGCCACCTCCTCCGCCTCCATGTCCGTGGCCGCCTCCGCCACCTCCACCACCTCCAGTTCCTGAACTCTTCTTAGAGCTCCATTTCTTCCCTCCTTTCTTATCTACTTTCTTTGCATATTTATCAACATGATCATGATGAACATCATGACCTCCAGCTTTTTTGTGTCCTTTGTCTTCATGATGATGGCTTCCTTTTTCGTGATGACCTTTCTTTCCATAGTGATCTTCGTGATGTCCGCCCTTTTTGTGACCACCTTTTTCGTGTCCACCCTAGAAAAAAAAATAACACTCCTTTCCCCAGAAATTAAAAAAAAACAACCTTTTCGTAATGGTGGTCATCGTGGAATCCTCCATGCTTTTCATGTTCTCCACCTTCATGATGTTCATCATAGAATTCTTGTTTTTTCTCATATTCATCCTTTTTGTGAACATTGTGCTCTCCTTTGGTACTATGACCTTTGCTATGTTTTCCATCTTCATAATACTAATTAAACAATAGTTATATCTGTATTTCACTAAAATAATAAATCAATTAACTTACTTTAGCGCCCTTTTCCCCCTTTTCTCCTTTCGAATGTTCCCCAAAATGCCCAGCCTCTTCATGATGCTTCTTAGAAGATCCTCCTTCATCCTTGTATTTACCTTTATGTGCTTCTTTATCGTGATGACCTTTCTCTCCCTTATCGTAATGGTGGTGGCCTTTATAGCCTTTATCACCTTTTTCGCCATGACTGCCATGATGCTCGGAACTGTGTTTTTTACCACCGCCTTTTTCATATTTTCCATTGCCTCCGTGGCCCCCACCGCCACCTCCACCTCCTCCTCCATGCCCGTGGCCTCCGCCACCTCCACCTCCTCCTCCTCCATGTCCATGTCCACCGCCTCCTCCTCCGCCTCCATGGCCGTGGCCACCACCACCACCGCCTCCTCCATGACCGTGACCTCCGCCGCCGCCACCTCCGCCATGGCCTCCATGATGGTGGTATGCACTATGATCTTCAATATCCTCATGTCCCTCAGAAGCACTTTCTTGTAAAGCTTGTACTTCTTTGCTCTCTTTATTATTATTATCTGGTGTATCTTCTTCATTTTCAATAAAAACTTTCTTATTTTTACGTTTCTTTAATTTTCCATTACGATTTTTCCTCCTTCTTCTTACCTTCTTCTTCCTTGGTTCTTCTTCTTCGGCGGAATTCTCCTCAATAACCCTTCCGACTTTTTCTTGATACGGATTAACTTCTTCATGCCCATCATGATCCTGATTTATCTCTTCAACTTCAAAAAAATGGCTCTATAAAACCCGAATTAATTCCAAAATCTCCATAAAAGTAAAACTACCTTGACATTATCTGCAATTGCTTTGGCTTTTTCTACCAAATCTTCCTCATCCTTGCGATTATTTTTTCTGACATAGTCCTCTAACTGCTTAGTAGTCTCTCCCGCGTCCTCTGCGCCCCCCGCGCCACCCTCCCTGTCGTCGTACTCCAAACTCGAACGTCCTTTTTCATCCCCAATTAATCTTTTCTGTCCATAAAACTCCACAATGGTTTCGTCAGGTTTGGAATCCGCACTTAGTTTCCTTTTCTTGTTGTATGAGAAAGCCAAAGGTGTTCTAAGAACTTTCTCAACTTTTTCACTTGCATCCGATAAAGGAGTTCCCACTTCGTACACAAGAGGCAGACTCACTGGGTGTTTAGGAAGTTCAACAAAAACTGGTCGAGGCTCGGCTGCAGCCCCTTCCATGTCAGTAATAACCCTCGCAAACACATCACTGAACAAAAATAAGGTCACCACCAGCAGCAGCCCCCAGCTGCTGTTTGTACCACCCCGCATTCTTTTAAACTAACTAAGAGACCATCAAGCGCAAAACTAGTGAATTGTGACGCCAACTAGCGCTTTTATACTTCTTCTCCCCTTTTGATGTTATACAAGGAGCTGGAATAGTGTAATACATCCATAAGGCGTGCAAATTAAAAATAAAACGGTAACAGCATTTGCATTTTACTTCATAATCAATTGGGCATCGGTGTCAACAATGAGACGCCTTATTTCACTATCGTTTGTGTTTTTATACTTTCTAAATTAGAAGCCGTGTTTCATCGGATTTTATGGATGATTTCGTTGAGTTTCTGAAATAAAACGACTTTCTCTGATTTTGTCCGGTGGCCACCAGAAACGTGATGTAACAGAGGATATAAAATTGCATTCGTGACATAATAAGCCCTTTTTAATTTTGCACACTCAAAAATAGCACATTGGTGGCTAAAAACAAGGAAACGACTCAACCGCATCGGCAAAAACGCCTTATGCCACGTTCATTTCCACATAATTTAACAAAGTGTTCACTTTTTAGCGGCTAGGGCAATTTAATCGTAATGGGTTTTCTCCAGTGAAAAGAATTTTTAGATAAAAAGGGTGGTTTTTCTTTCATAACGCGATTTTTTTTCCTCATTTTATCTTTTTTTAATTAGTTTTTTGTACACCAATAAATACTTTATTTTTGAATAAAAAAACTTGTTTTTATACTTTTTAAATGATTAGAAATAGCTGTGGAAATAACCAATAATAAAGGCTATCTCACTTTTACGATGTAGCATTTTTAAAGTCGCTCAGTATATATCCGAATTTTTTGCATTATGAATAGTTTGAGCGTCGAAAAGAGATTTTAATCATTGTGTCAACTGCTAACTCAATTATATTGCCATGAAATGGCGATAGCAATACTTAATAGAAAATTTCATAGTTCATTAGTCTGATTTTATTCCGGTTTGTCGATTACGTAAAAATGCTCAATGAATCGTAATGCGATGTTCTGAAAATAGTACGAAATCTCAATTGTGCAAAATTGGATTCATCGGGCGTTAAAATAAAAGCCTTGATTTTGTAATACTATGTTTATTCCGTAGTCGGTTTTGTATAACAACATTAAAATTTGTAAGACTTATCTACACCCTTATCAAGACAAATAGAATAGAAAAATATTAGTCTAATATAATACATGATATGAAATTCATAAGATGGCCACTTAATTAAAACAACATTAAAGCTTTATCAAAAACTCTAGTGATAAAAATTGCACCATCACTTCTTAAAAATCGGCTCTTTGCGCTCCTTCTCCAGATTGTTCCTCGTAATATTAAACGCCTCGGTTTTCTCGAAATCGACCTTTTTATAAACGGTGTTGGCCCCCGAAGACTTCGACGGCACTTTATCAGTACTCGAATTCAAATTCGGCCCGCAATCCAAATCCAAATCGAGATATTGCATCTTGACGGGCAAATAATGATAAATCTGCTCCTCCTGGTTACTCTGCGAAAGCAGACTCTCATGGGACCTCCCCAGCCCCATCGTGGGGCTCGGGGCCGCGCGCCTCCGCCCCGTCGGACTCTTATCATCCAGTTTCACCTTCCGAGCATCCTGCAAAAAATATTAAACACTGTCTCCAACCCCCACAAAATTACCTGGAGCGGAGTCGGCGGCTTCAATTTCCGGTCGACAGACGGCGCTCCTCGCGGCGAGGACGGCTCGGGATTGGACGACGAGGAGAGCGAATCGGAGAGCTTCCGTTTCGGCTTGAGGTCTCGGTTGACTATGGGAGGGGGCATTAGCTGATTGTCGGACAAAAGGGGGCTCGGGAGGTTGGAGTAAGCCGTCGTGGAGGAGCTCTGAGACAAGGGGGACGCCGGCTCGTCCCCGATGTCTTCAGCGTCGTACCGGAACACCTGATTCGTGCTCGTAGACGGCTTGGGGGAAATATCGTACCGGAAAATTTGGCCCTCGACCTTAGCCGGAGCCGCATTATTGTAGCAATGCCTCCGGAGTAACATGTTTCGGACAGTTTCGGCTTCTGTGATCTGATGCGAGCGGGGGAAATCGTACATGTCGTCGGTTATAACCCCCTGGACCGGTTTCTTGTCCTCGTCGTGGCCCCTAATCGAGAATATAGCCCCCCAAGTCACTCACACAAACTATACTTACTCGTTTTTGATGTTGAGGTTGATGTAGGTAGAGGGCGCCACATGTGATGACTTGGGTGGCCTTGGCGGCGCCTGTATTTTACTTTTGGTGAATTTCTGTTTTACCACAACGTTAACATCGGCCATGTCGTCATCAGTAAAAATGCTTTCCGTGTCTGTGGGGCTCTGTAACGGGGAAATATTTTTCTTATTGTTGGCGTCCTGATTGGGCGAAAGTACACGTGGACTGTCGTAAAAACGTGGATCCTGCATATCGTTCACATAGTTTAGATAATTTCGCTGCGAAATGCCATAAGTCTGATTCATGTGTGTTAAATTATTTTTCATGTTTTGTTGCAAGAGGGCCTTGAAATCCTAAAATAACGTGTCAAATTTTTGGGACAAAATGGCGAATTGTGGCTAACCTGGGGCGTTAAAATTGGGGTTTTCCCCGTAATGCATTCCGAGATCGGGATGTAGGGACTAGTACTGACTGGTGATACGGGAGGGGTTTCGTTGTTTGCGTGACTCTTGTCGTCTTTTTCCTCACAGAAGGTTATGTCCCTGTCAAGGGTGTCTGACACATGCACTGAAATATAACCTTGAAAAACAGAAATTGGGGTTTTGTGCCTTACGGTCTTCCTCATCGCTGGTCGATTTAAGGCCGCAGACTTTGCAGATGCAGTTGACCCACGATTTCATTTCGCTTTCGGAGTCCGCGGCTAGATAATAAGTACGTGTCGGTGTTTTAATATCGAAAACATGGTCAAACTTGAGCTTTCGCTCGTCTAGCTTCAGCCCCAAGTCAACTTGCTCGCAGTCGTCCAAATTAATAAACCCTTTCAGTTTTCTGCAGTTTCTGTCCGCATAATAGGTTAGTATGAATTGGTTTGGAATCTCTCCGGAATGTTTGAGGGAAAACCATCGTCGCCGCCACCTCTGCAAATGTTAGTAACGAGATGAATCACTCGTTTGTTTGGTTTACATTTGATAAAATACGAGGAAAATGCGTTCTGTTATCAAATCGGGGCGATTTTTTGCTTACCGCTCGCCAAATACGTTTCGTCGGGGGCGATTTCGTTAACCAGCCTTCGAAAACAACCTCTTGACCACTTTTTGCCATTTTAACGTAATCCTTCGTCTCACATATTTAACAAACGATGACTAATTCTTGTATCAGTCAAAATTATTGAGACGGATTCCTCGACTAATCACTTTCATTTCAAGACGGCCAACATGACGCACGGAAAGTACCCTCCACGCCCAACATTTTATCACAACTTGACCACAATACAACGCATTAGGCCCCGCTTTCGCAATGCCAGAGGCGACAGCACACCATTCAAACAATTGTGTAATTAAAATTACACCACTTTAATTCATTTCCACGAAAATTTGAGTTAATCCAGTCTAGGGTTTTTTTACCACGGTTGGCCACGCGCAATGTTACTGAGCGAAGTGTCAACAATTTCTTAGGAAAATAATAAGAAAAATTTAATTTCGCTAAAAACCTGCGTTCATGTGGTAATTAATTACTTGTCGCGCTTGCTTTTATTACGTAAATTGGCTTGTTGATAGTTTTTTGCAAGATGCGTCGCAGGGCCGGACTGGGGGCCATCCAAAAACACAAATTGGAGCAAGAAAAATACAAAGATAAAGGAAGCGAAATTCAGGAGAATTTGTTCGAGCAAATGACCAAACAGTTGGGCGTATTGGAGGAAAATCTCGAGGAGTTTGCGACCAAACATAAAAATAAAATTCGGAAGAATCCCGAATTTCGGCGCCAGTTTCAAGAAATGTGTGCTAGTATTGGGGTAGATCCGTTATCCTCTGGTAAACAGGGGTTCTGGTCGGTGTTAGGCATCGGTGATTTCTACTACGAACTGGCGGTTCAAATTGTCGAAGTTTGTTTGGCCACGAATTACAAAACAGGGGGTTTGATTAGTTTGGATGAACTCAGGACGAGACTGATTAAAGCTAGAGGTAAGGGCAAACAACACCAGGAGATCACGCAAGACGACTTGATTCGCGCGGCGCAAAAGTTGAAAATTTTGGGGAGTGGTTTCATGGTGGTCCCTGTGGGGAAGGGGCAGTATATGGTGCAGTCCATCCCTGGGGAACTAAGTATGGACCATACGGCTGTTTTACAGCAAGCCACTCAGTCAAATCAGGCGTTTGTTTCCGTCAGTTATCTCAAACGGGAGCTGGGTTGGGAGGATGAGAGGGCCAGGAAAGCCCTGGACCATATGGTAGACCAAGGCCTGGCTTGGGTGGACTTGCAAAGCCCCAAAGAGAAATTATACTACTTTCCCAGTTTGTTCAATGCTTGTATTGACTCCACAATCAGCTAAATAAAACATTCAACAACAAAAAGTAACAAACCATCACCTAGCACACTCTTTTATTTCGGGCAAAGTCACTGTCGTAATTTTCGTGACGTCGTGCGAAATCATTTCAAGGAATTTGCGATACTCGAACATTTTCACATGTGCGTCCTTCAAACGCTCGTTAAGGACTTTATTCTCGAGTTTCATTTTGTTGTTCGCTGATTTTAATTCCGTAATGATTTTTTCCAATTGTTGTGTGATGTTTTTCGTCTCGGTCCGCCATTTCCTGTTGATTTCCGTCTGCGAAATCAACTGTTCTTGCAATTCTTGGACTAATTGTTGGTGAAAAGTCTCCATTTCTTGGCGCTCTTGACACGTCTGCTGGAAGGAATTCTTCGTTTCTTTAATCTGTTCTTTGAAGTTTATCTCCATGGACGAGATTTTTTCATTCAAATCGTTTATGGTGGCCGTGCTTTCGGACACCCTCAGAAAGCTTTGCTCGAGTTCAGCTTTGAGTCGTTTTATTTCGTTTTTTAGGGCCGTTTTCTCGGCTTCTCTCGCGTTAATGTCCCGCTCGTAATAGTGGGACATTTGGTCCAAGTCGTTTTTTACGTCCTCCATTTCAGACTTGAGCTGAATATTCTGCTTCTCTGAAAGTAACTAAAAATCGGTGTTAGAAATGCAAAGAAAGCGCTCACCAATTTCTGAAACGTGTTTTCGAGATTTTTCTCAAGAACTAGGATTTTAGAAGTCCCTCCATCGTCGACGTAAGTCCGATTTTTGCGAAAATCCTCAATTTGGTTCTCCAATATAGCGCATTTTTTCACATAAGTTTCAATTTCCATCTCCTTCACTCTCACCAACTCCTGACTCGCCTCCAGTGCTTGTCTCATCTGTTCCACTCTTGTCTCGTGGTCGCTTTGTATATTTCTGATTTTCAAGTCGGTTTCTTCGATAAATTCGGTCAAAGTTTGGGAAAATCGCGCTGTTTCTTCTGCAAAAAAACGGTTTAAAGCGAAAAACAAGGGGAATTTACCTTTGGCTTCAGCTTCGCGCAAAAGCGCCGCGTCTTTTTCGTTAAGCGCCGCTTCAACAACTTGAAGAGCTTCCGAAACTTTGGCTTTACATTCTTTGACTTTGAGTTTCAAAGCGTCGATTTCTTCATTTTTGAGACGGACGTCTTTTTCCAACTTCTCCTTATTTCCGTTCGAGTCGTTGAGTCTTTGTTGGAGGTTCAGAATTTCGTCTTCGAGATTTTTTATTATTTTAAATGTGTTGTCCTGACTTTGGAGACTTCCAATAATTTCCTTGTCTTTAATTTGCAATTCCTTCGACTTTAAATTAATTGTTTCCTCTAATTTGACTTTCGTCCGAACGACTGTGTCTTGCAATTCATTTAATTTCGCTTCGTACGAATTTTTCAACTACAAAAAAATCTCGTACCTGACGAAATTAACAAAAACTATTATTTACTTGTGTGAGTTGGTTTTTCGGAATAAATCCTTCGGTGTTTTCGTGAAAAATTCGCAGCTCTGACTCAAGGAGTTCAACAGTAGATGCGGCATTTTGCCATAATTTGACCGCTTGTTCTTTTTCTTCAATTACAGTGTGCAGTTGTTTCTTCAAATTTTCAACCAAATCGCTCTCTTTGTACGTATGTTCAACTTCACATTTAGTTATATCGACGTAAACTCGCCCTAATTCATCTCTCAATTGACTATTTTCGTGGAGGGCTCTCTTGAGTGCTTTTTGTTCGGCCTAAAAACATGTTTTAGTCACACTTTTGTGAAAAAATTCACAAATTTGTTACTTGGACGTCGTCCAAATCCCCGGTCACCTCCTTGAGAGCAGCCTCATAATTTTCAATAAGTGACTGGAAATTTCTACAGAACGATAAATTCGTATCTTATTTATCTATTCCAAACTTACTGAATATTAATATCCCCTGAACTTATCATAATAATAACTCCAAAAAACCATTACGATGACATTTTTTGAAGGATTTCAAATTTTGAAAATGTGACAGAGACATCTGCCGAAGGTCACACCAAACGAGCACAAATTAAAACAGTCAAATGAGGATTATTCACGTTTATTTCAATAATTGTGCGATTATTTGCAAATAACGAAGAATTTTGACCAAATGTGGGTGTAAATAATGTGGCGATTTGTTTGTGTTTACGGGGAGTCGGTCTAATTTTACAGGTGGAACGATCGATAAGTGTCGGCGCTAATTTCGAATGAAGCGCCGAGCAAAAACCTAGAAGGTATTCCAGGCGAAGAGGCTGCTGGTGTATTTTGCACTGTTCTATTTTTGTTTCTGTATTAAATTGAACGACTTGTAAAAAACATCTTAATAAAATAATTACACGCTGAAAGCTTTTTTTTTACCTCAAACACTAAAAATTTTGCTTGTTTATTGATTACACTTACATTTAAATTGCCTGATTGCAAAACAATAAAAGAAATGTGTTTTTTTACGCTTGCAACTTATTGAATTTTGAAAATTTTGGGGAGACATCTGCCGAAGGTCGCGCCGAACTAGCACCAGCTGTAAGGCGAATAAGAGTGAAATGACAATTATTTCCGTTTATTTTAGTAACTGTGCGATTATTTGCAAATATTTGAAAGATTTTCGTTAAATGTGGGGGTAAATAGTGTTGCGGTTTGTTTGTGTTTACGGGGATCGACCTAATTTCAAATATCTGGTGCAGTGGCGATCGATAATTTTGGCGCGAAATTTGAATTGAGCGCCAAATATGAAGTGAGTGAATCCCAATTTTTGGCGCCACTTGAGCAAATAATTTTCCAGTACGAAATTGTATGTAGATATTGGACCGGAACAATGGCCGATTATTTATCGCCCGGAATACAATGTCCGTTTTTTGGGGTTGGAAAAATTGCACCCTTTCGACGCCGGCAAGTGGGGCAATATTTATAAATATTTGAAAAGTTGTGGTTTAGTTAACGACGAAACGCTTTCGGTGCCAAATGAAGCAACAACTGAAGACTTATTAACGGTGCACACTAAAAAGTATTTGAAAAGTCTGAAAGTAAATATTTTTGGGGGTTTTTCATGCGGTAATTTTTTTCTTGTAGTGTAGTTTTAACGTAGCGCTGATAGCGGAAGTGCTTCCGCTGTGTCTCGTGCCAAATTACTTGGTTCAAAGGGGATATTTGCGTCCGATGCGGTTCCAGACTGGCGGTTCTGTTTTGGCGGGAAAGTTAGCTCTGGAACGTGGCTGGGCAATAAATATCGGGGGCGGTTTTCACCATTGTTGCGGTAGCAAAGGTGGTGGGTTTTGTGTGTATGCTGATATAACACTATTGATCCATTTCGTGTTTAATCATCACCCTCGGAGCGTTCAAAATGTCATGATCGTGGATTTAGACGCTCATCAAGGTAATGGATATCAGCGGGATTTTAAAGATAATCCCAACGTCTACATCATAGACGTGTACAACAAAGGGATTTACCCGTTCGACAAACTTGCCAAGGAGTACATCACCCGAAAAGTCGAACTGGCACACTTTACCGAAGACGACGAGTATTTGGACAAAGTTGCAAAAAACCTAACCGAGGCGCTAGCCGAGTTCTGCCCCCAGCTGATCGTCTACAACGCCGGGACGGATATTCTCAAAGGAGACGCTTTGGGGTGCTTATCAGTCTCGCCCCAGGTTGATACTAATAACTGTCATAACAATGAAACTATCTGATTGACTTTCCAGGGAATCATCGAACGGGATGAACTGGTATTCCGGGAAGCCCGTTCCCGGAACATTCCAATCGTCATGCTAACCAGCGGCGGCTATTTGAAAAAATCGGCCAAAATTATTGCCACTTCGATCAAAAACCTACACGATTCGGGCCTAATAACAGGCCCTCAACTCCGCTACTAAAACTGAATAAAACACATTTTTATTATCTTGTTGATTTATTAAACTGGTCGTAGAATTCCGACGTTGGCGTGTTTTTATAAACGACTTTCTCCAAAAACTCCTTACGCTGTTTTTGCTCCACTGCCAACTTTCGGTTTTCCTCAGCTAAACTTTTCACCATTTCCCTGAAAAAACACATTTCGCTACATCCTTTTAAATTTTAATCACGAACCTCTGTTTCCGGGCTTCTTCTTTGTCCAGTAATGATATTGTGCGTTGCGTTCCGTTAATGTAATCGTCGTATTCCCGATTCATCCGCTTTTCCAACTCTTTGCGCTTCTAAAGAATTAAAAAGGAAATTAACCCACCCCGAGGCCCTTTCCAATATCTTTATTAAAGAACGTTAATATTATTGGGACGGTCCACTTAAACTAATTAGAAAAATTGCTGTTTGTGTGCCAAGGGAAGGACGTGCATTTTCTCCTGAAGATAAATTAATCATTTGGGGGACAGAAGAGACTTTCCTCTAGTGTTGTATATACCTATCATTTTTAGACGGCTTTATCCATCTTCTAATTTTTTTAATAAAGTAACTACTTTATTTTTTTATTTTTTTTTGTACTTGGTTATGTTGAGCCTTGGCTATATTTTGCCCAAATAAAAATTAGATGGATAAATAAATACTAAATAAATAAGTGTGGAAATTAGTAATCAGAATAGACGTTCATAAAATAGTATAAAATTATACGAGTTTTATAAGACGTTTCATTGTGGCACGAATGTTTTTGGAGCACGACGAAGGAGTGCTCTAATAGAGAAATAATGATTCAGTACAGACGTACATAAAAACACTTTTTATATGATATTTTTTAGATTCTTGATATGGGTGTGATCTTCCTTTTATTCCGTAATAAAGACATTTTTATTTTTATTAACTGTTGTTGGTGAGAAGATCGCATTTTTTGGTTAATTTTTTGTATTAAGTATTTCACATTTTTATAATATGTACGTTTTTTCTTTCTACGGGAGGTAAAATAGTCAAAAAATTCCATTGGGAGATAAAGACATAATTTGCCCCGTAAATAGAGAATAAAAAATTTTCTATAAGGCGAGGCTTTCTTTTCCTGTGGGATATTTAGAGGGTGGAAAACTAAAAAAACTACTGTGCATACGTAACATATTAATTCATAATTATAACATTACTTTTGATTAAGAAAAATTATAATTTTTTTTCTTGTTTTTTTGTTTTTGTTAATTTAAATTTAAATGAATAAAATTTAGCGAAATTGATTGTTTGAAACGCACCTTTGCCTCTTCAATTTGTGCCAATTGGTACTCCCTGACTTGCTTTTTCTCCTCATCGGTCATCCCCTTATACAAGTATCCAATTCTGCGATTCGGCCCTAAATTACTTTGGGACACGTCTGGATTTTCCGTCAGCAAATCGCTGGTCATAAAATTGTACATTTCGGCGAGACAATCATCATGCTCCCTCTTTAGCCTCTTCATTTCGTCCATTTTGCGTTCATCGGCCTGTCAAAGTTGTAACAATTCAAATAAATTTTTCAAAGGTCAAAAATGTGTTTTCTTTCTGTACCAACGCCCTGTTGAACCTGAGACACGCCTCTTCGAGCCGCTTCCGGCACTCTTTCTCCATTTTATCTAGCTGGAGGGCTCTTTGATCTCGTGCCTTGATCGCCTCTCTGTAGGCCTCTTCCGCCGCTTTGCGCTCCTTATCGGCGGCTTCTTTCTCCATTATCTGTTGGTCGAGCCACGATTTGACTTGATCTCGCTGAACTTTGGCCCTTTCGGTGCTGACCAGGTCCTCACCTTCAAACCTATTGACACAATTTTGGGGTTTCAAAGTTGGAAAAGTTACTTTTGGGCTGAGGAGGGTCCGCATTTGGGGTCGTCGTCGGCGGTGCGCGCCGGCCTAGCCTTCTTCAAAAGGTTGGGGTCGTTCAAATCGAATTCGCGCCGATCTTCCGGCTTCTGGCAGCACATCCGGAAGTAATTTATTTCTTGCTCGAGTTTCATACGTTCCTGGGGATAATTCTCTTATCTAAAAACCCCGATTTTAGTGTTTTCTACCTGTTTCTCCTTCTTCTCGAGCGCTAGGGCCATTTCGTCGTTTTTCTTGCGCTGCTCATCGAATATTCGGTCGATGCGGGCCTGTTGGGCCTCCCGCTGCCTTTTCTCTTCGATCTGTCTTTGTAAAGTTTCATAATCTATCTAAGTTTCGTTTAGGTGATTAAATTAGGTTCGAAGGCGGTTTTTTCGGTCTTACTCCGTATAAGCGCTGACGAGGGTTGAAAATGCGTTTCTTGCGCTCTTCTTCGATGGCGCGCCGCCGGTCGATGAGGGCGGCTTCTCGCCGGTCTTTCTCTGTTGTTAATTGGAAGTTCAACATTTTTGGGAAAAGTGTCACAGATTTTGTCAGAGTTTGAGGCGTTTGTAAATAAACGGCCGTCATGGTGATTAATTGAGCGCTTAGCAACGACACGGAGCTTCAAAACAAGTGAAATTAATTTAATTATTTCGAAGTGGTGGACTAGGGAAGATTTTTTTTAAATAAACACAATGAAAAGGCAAGCGAAGGGTTGCTCGTCTTTCGAGATTAAAAAGTTTGAAGGGCAAAAAATGAATGATGCTGAAGCAACGAGTGCACGAACTAGAACTATTAAGTTTGTAAGACGAGAGGATTATAAATGGAGGACTCAAAGATTACTTATTCGGTTCTGTAAGACGATTCAATTAGAATTAAAAATGTTGAAATGAAATTTTTAACTTTTGCTGCGAATTCGGGGGAAGTTTAATGAAAAGAGCAAGGAACGCCTTAACTAGTTCAAAATGATACGTTCAGCACAATTCTAGATTAAATTTTGAACTAAAGCGAAAGTACAAATTACTAATTCAGCCATTACCCTTTGCACACATTTTTAGATTTTATTTTCAGTTTTTATGAACAATATCAATAGAAGTGAATTTTTTATAGTAATAATACTAGTTAAGTGTTTGCAACCTACAGCTACATTTGTAAAATTTAAAATACGAGCAGGAAAAAGAAATACAAATTGATGACGGACGGGACACAAAAAGACCTCACATTTTTGGCAATGAATAATCGTTATAAAATTTTGTTAATTTAAATGACTCTAATTTCAACAATTTATTTTGAAGGTGGAACTTGTGAAACTTTTGAAAATACG
This sequence comes from Tribolium castaneum, assembly GCF_031307605.1. NCBI lineage: Eukaryota > Metazoa > Arthropoda > Insecta > Coleoptera > Tenebrionidae > Tribolium > Tribolium castaneum. Next base: position 4,109,801 of record NC_087402.1, on the reverse strand, counting down.
AAACTGACTGATTAATTTACTTTTTATTCACATGACGGACGGGACAAAAATTTTTTTTTTGAAAATTTATTCACACAGCTTTTAATTATTAAATACTTTAACAATATCAAAACTAGACATTATTGGTTTTGTTTTACGACGTAAGAAATAAGAGCAACATTGAGATATTTCAATAACGGATGGGACAGTAAAATTTACGAAGATAAATAAATTAAAGATTAATAAATAATATTAATTAAAAACTACCAGAAACTAAAAAAACACTCTCTTATTTCAAATCTACAACAAAAAATTTTTTGTTGCAAAATACATTAATAAATATAAACCGAATCGAGTATTTTCAAAAAGCTAAATTGCTAGAATTATTTTGAAAATTTTGATGTCAGGTTGCATTATTTCTGGAATGGCTGTTTTACTAAAATAGTTGGATTAAATGAATGATAATTCTTTATTTGGCGTTGTTTAAATGTTATTGTAAGCTCTTCTAACATTAAAAATTTATATTTGTATTAAATTATACTTCGTTTTTTTAAATAAATTTTAGGCAAAAGGTTTAAAAGAAAAATATAAGAATGGTTACATGAGCGCAAATAAAGATTATAACCCCGCGTAGATAACGGTTAGATAAGGTGGTTAGTTAACCAACAGTTAACCAGCAGATAATCTCGGTTATATAAGTGTGCTACTAGGGGCAAATGCGTCGCTCTGTATATGAATATTTCCTCATCACGAAAATTACCATAAATTTTTAGGAACGGTTAAAATATGCATAAAGTTTCATTCAACTTGTCAAGAATTACCAAGAAGTGGAAAATTTGCATTAGCTGCTGTACAGCTTATTTCTTGACTTGATTTTTAATTTTCTCTTTTTTGTTCTGGTTCAGTAAACTTACCTAATTCGTTTTCTATTGTGTTCTATGATTTTTTCCAAGTTTCGAAGTCACGTTCAGGCCATTAGTGGTAACTTAAACTTTAAATACGGCTCCATCACGGAGATCCGGCTTTGCAAACGCTTTTAGTGTGTTGTCTCTCTTTGGAAATTTATTTCCATGTAGTGTTTTGAGGGAAGCTTCAATAAAAAGCCTTGGCGTAATTTTAATAATTTATTCAATGCAACACAATCTTCCAACTCAACGTAAAACAATGAGAAATAATAGTTACGTCTACTTTACATTAACATGAGAATAGTCTTTGATTTGATCGAATAAAGCTCAAGAAGGAAAGACAGTTTTGTTTGAAACTCAATCTACAATCTTACAAATTCCTATCTCCGAAGTTTAGAACAAACGCTTTATACTTTCAGGTAAATAGAAATGGTTTTCTTTATACATGCAGTCCCGGGCACGAGTCCGAAGTTGAACACAGTAGTAACACATACATCGAATCCACAAAGTCGGTGAAAAGTGAGCTCGTCCCGTCTTTACATATGTACAAAAGCGGTGAGAACAGAAATCGTGACTTATTGCGTCGTCTGGTCCAGCGGTATATACACAGTGTGCGATTATTGCGCTATGGTACAAGCGGGCTATTGCTCCGGCGTTATTAGGAAGTCTCGGAGCTCAGTCCGATCTCTTTCAAGCCGGCTTCGATGTGCTGAGTGAGGGCGGCGTCCGGCGGCAAGGCCGGGTGCTTGTAGTCGGAAAGGAAGTGGCAAGTGCCCGGAATGTTGGCGGGGAAGTCCTTGGGGAGGCAGGAGCGCTCGCGCGCCTCCAGCCTGAAGCCCTCGAACGCCGCCAGCCTCCTAAACATTGGTTGACAAACCTCACATTTCCTCAATTTTAATTACTCACTCGTATGTGGTCGGGCTGACGTTTATCCGGAGCGGCTCGCTCCCGGATTCGAACTTGTTGGCGATGGTCACGTTGTGGCCAAACATGCAATAGCGCGGCATTTTCACCCCCACCACCCCCGCCAGCACCGACCCCGTGTGCAGGCCGATCCGCATCTGAAAACACCCAAGTTTGTTTCCCCAATAAATAAAACTTCCAACTGCCAAAACAATTTTTCGCCTCTTGAGCTACTCACCCTTATCGGCTGGCCTTGGTGCGTGTGATGGTGCGAGCAAGTGTCGATCATCTTGAGGGCCATCCAGGCGATCTGGAGGGCGTGGGTGTCGGTCTCTTTGTGGAGGCCTCCGGCCACGCAATAGGCGTCCCCTATTGTCTCCACCTGGAACGAGGTTTTACCAAACAACTGCTTGTTTTCTTTTAATTAAGGGCATTTCGCTGCTGGGGCGATAAGCAACAATGGGCCGTTTGTGTAACGATCGCTGCTGATATGACCATTTTCAACTTTTCCGTTGCAGTTGCAACGCGACGACGCCGGAATTGCTCCAAAGGGAATCGAACGAATTTACCTCACAAAGGCCGCGGATTCTATTACTGTATCACCACCAGGCCCTAAATTCATAACCCTTTAGGCGCTTCTGAGGGACAAATCGTGCCCTTTACTATAATTTTTCTAGTTCGCATCCAATTAAAGTCGGGGATTATCAGAACTATCTGGGAACTTTCAGTTATTACGTTTCATTGTTGCGGCAGAGAGTGGCTTTACGCATCTGTGTTATTGAATTATCCATTTTAGAGGACACTGATGAGGCTGCCATTGAGGGCGGAACACATCGAAAAGCAACTCTAATGGATTTAGTGTTTTGTGGGCGAGTTGCGGCAGGAAATTCGTATTTGCGCTAGGTTCTTATTTATTTGCTTTTAATTAGGTAAAGGAAAATGCGTGGTCGGTTCAAGCTGCAAACTTATTAATATTGTACTCAAAACAATGAATAATTAATTGGAGGAGAGTGGTTAAAAGCAATATTTGGAAGTAAGATTTAAACGAAACAATGTTAAAATATCGTATCAAAACAAGTTGGAGAGTTCCATTCCGTCTTTTGTTACGAAAATACTACTGAAATATTAGTATTTTCGATTCAAATCGGCGCTTCTGCGCCTTTTCGTGGCGACTTCATTTATTATTTAACGAAATTAACATCATTCTGTATTGAAATTCTACCAAATTATGGTGGAAGGAAAACGAACAGTGGTTACTATAAAATTAAGTTATTTTTAGAGCTAAGCTTTCTCGGAGTAATTGCCACTTAATATACATAAAAGCATGTTTAAGATTTAATGTTTAAAAGAATAATTTTACAAAGGTTAATGGAGGAATGCTCGATGAGCCGGGAGCAATTTAATTAATTATATAAATTTAAAGTGAGCCTAATAAAAAATAAAATGAATGATTTTTTGATCTGGCATATTTAATTAGAAAATCTCGAAATTATTTATTTTAATAGATTTTTAATAGATAATTTCGTGTTGTTTGTTTGTTTGTTTTTGTAATAGAATTTATTGCAATGAAAATCTTTTTTTATTTTTCCTGTAATAAAAATTAATAAAAAATGTTTCTAAAATTACCAACTTTCTATACCAAATTTCTGTTTTTGAACAACCTTTTTTGACACTAAATACTTCCTAAAAATGCGGTCTGTACTAATAACTAATGAATTTAAATTTCAGTAACCACATAATTTAACCTAATACAGCTAGTGATACAGTCTAGTATTTAGCAGAATTTTTACTGCCAATTGATTATTAAAAAATATGAACGGTACTTGCTGACATTATCCTTACCAATAAAGGAAAACTTTTGTAATATGTGTTTTAAAATTTACTTTATGTTAAAATATAAGCTTACAATTTTTACTAAAATGATTTCAAGTTGAAACTTTTATCTCTATAATGCTTTGTAAGGTACGCATAAAAATGGTGGATGCGCCGGGCTAATTTTTTTTTGTTAAGTAACGTTTTAAAACGACTTATCATTAAATAGTTTCTAGAGATGATTTTATTTATCTACCGATAACTCGTTCTAGAAACCGTAGGTTAGATGTTTTAAAGTTTGCTCTCGAAATTATTTATTTTAATATTTTTTAAATGTTTCGTTTTTATTTTTCTTGTAATACAAATTAATAAAAAATGTTTCTAAAATTACCAACTTTCAATACCGAATTTCTGTTTTTGAACAACGTTTTTTGACATTAAATACTTTCTAAAAATGCGGTCTGTACTAATAACTAATGAATTTAAATTTCAGTAACTACATAATTTAACCTAATACAGCTAGTGATACAGTCTAGTATTTAGCAGAATTTTTACTGCCAATTGATTATTAAAAATTATGAACGGTACTTGCTGACATTAACCTTACCAATAAAGGAAAATTTTTGTAATATGTGTTTTAAAATTTACTTTATGTTAAAATATAAGCTTATTATTTTTACTATAATGAATGCAAGTTGAAACTTCTATCTTTGAAATGCTTTGTAAAGTACGCATAAAAATGGTGGATGCGCCGGGCTAATTTTTTTTTGGTTTAATAACGATTTAAAACGACTTATCATTAAATAGTTTTTAGAGATAATTTTTCAATTAAAAATAAGTTTCTCCCCGATTACTAATCTATGTACCTAGTAGTTGAATATTTATGAACGCGCGGAAAAATCCGGGTTATAACGAAATGTATCAGAGATTTATTAAGTCGTTAAGAAGTCCGGCCATTCGATCCGAATTTCGTCGGCGCAACCCCGAAATTATTTATTTTAATATTTTTTAAATGTTTCGTTTTGTTTGTTTGTTTTTGTATTAGAATTTATTGCAATGAAAATATTTTTTTATTTTTCCTGTAATAAAAATTAATAAAAAATGTTTCTAAAATTACCAACTTTCAATACCAAATTTCTGTTTTTGAACAACGTTTTTTGACACTAAATACTTCCTAAAAATGCGGTCGGTACTAATAGCTAATGAATTTAAATTTCAGTAACCACATAATTTAACCTAATACAGCTAGTGATACAGTCTAGTATTTAGCAGAATTTTTACTGCCAATTGATTATTAAAAAATATGAACGGTATTTGCTGATATTAACCTCTCCAATAAAGGAAAATTTTTGTAATATGTGTTTTAAAATTCACTTTATGTTAAAATATAAGCTTACAATTTTTACTAAAATGATTGCAAGTTGAAACTTCTATTTCTATAATGCTTTGTAAGGTACGCATAAAAATGGTGGATGCGCCGGGTTAATTTTTTTTGTTAAGTAACGTTTTAAAACGACTTATCATTAGATAGTTTCTAGAGATGATTTTATTTATCTACCGATAACTCGTTCTAGAAACCGTAGGTTAGATGTTTTAATGTTTACTTTATCACCCAAATGAGTATTATTTTTGCATGCAAATCTGTAAGCAAAGCCGAATTTGAATAAAGTGCGTTGTATTTTCCCCGTTAAATAATTTTCCTTTGTCGAATCAATTATGCATGCCATCTTATGCACATAACCGAAGTGAAAAATCGTGTCGCCTCTCGCAAAGTTTATTAAAGTGGCGAAATCGTTCCTGACACGTCGTTTATTTCGAAGACGAGCACTTTGGCAAATACGTGACCAAAAGGAAAATATTCATTAGATGCTTTCCGGACCGAGATTCGTCCGGAAATGATCTTTGTTTGCCTTCCATTTGCGCTACTTACTTTGTAGACGTCCAGTTGGCCGCAAAACACGTCGAATTGATTGTACAAATCCTGCAGCATATTAATGACCATCATGGGAGTGGTCGTGGAGCAGATGGACGTGAAGCCAACGATGTCGCTGAAGAGCATGGTGACGTCTTCGTGGGTTTTCGCCTCGATGGTCTGGCCTAGGTGTTAAAAAAATAAATAATTTGGGAGTGAGAGTGTGGGAGTACCTAGCCAGAGCCGCTTGGCGATGTCTGGCGGGAAAATCAGATGCAATAAGCTGACGTTCTTTTCTCGTTCCTTATCGACGGCCCTGTTGCCCTCCTCGATCGAGCTCTTGAGTTTATCCATTCGTCGGCGTAAGCCGTCCTGAAATCGAATCGGATGAAATATTTCAAAGGTTCTGATCAAGTCGTCCCCGGAATTCCGATAAATTTCCACCGGATCGTATGCACCGGCGGTGCGTTTATCCGATTGGACATTTGGGATTACTTACAACGACATGTTCTTTATTACATCACGGGCTATAACCGCAACGATTTATCATACAGGTATAAGCGGCGAGGGAGCGACAAGCTCGTAATTCAGGGCTTTGTTTTTATGGGACCACTGCTTTCGAGCTAATAACAGCACCAGATAGATTTGAGAAGCGAAGTCGATGCACACGCACCATAAAAGCTTTCCACGAAAATTACTGATTGCCTGGAAGTTATTGAATGCGATCAGTTTGCGATTTTTTGCAACGCTGGGTTTTAGACAGCGCGGAAGGGAAAGCCTTTCAACTGAATTTTAACTCTGAAAGGGACCGGAACGGGCTTTTGCATTTAAAAATGTTTCTCGTTTTTAATTACGTGAAACAAGAATTAATCCGATGGAAAGTGCGAGGATTAAGCTCTCAAATGTGTTTTCGCGTTCCGAAATTTAACAGCCAAGTTTGGCGTTTTATACTGATATTTTAGAATTTACTTGACTTAAAAAATATTCGGGTCTCTTGACCCTTGAAAAGAACGTGCCTCCGAATAAATCCCTCGCCGTTTAAAGTCCGTTTGTTTATCTTAAACTTAATCTTCTCTCTTCATTGCGATTTGGTTTTCAAGCGACGAAATCCGCGGTTATTACGTTAATTTGTCTTTCATGTCTCGTCTCTTTCGTTATTGAATAAATGTCAATAATCCGGGCAAGACTCGTCCTTCAAAAGCCCTTCTCTTTCCCAAAAAACGTCTATTATGAGTTCAATGCCGCGCTCGGATGTGGCATTTCCAGCGTCTGCCAATCGGACAAAAACACCCATGTCACGACGAAAAATAACCAAAGACGTGGATTTATTTGCAAAATCGCCAAAATTGATTTATAGTTTTAATTAAAAATAAGTTCTTCCCCGATTACTAATTATGTACCAAGTAGTTGAATATTTATAAACTCGCGGAAAAATCCGGGTTATAACGAAATTAATCAGAGATTTATTAAGTCGTTAAGAAGTCCGGTCATTTGATTCGGATTTCGGCGGCGCACCCCCGAAATTATTTATTTTAATATTTTTTAAATGTTTCGTTTTGTTTGTTTGTTTTTGTATTAGAATTTATTGCAACAACCGTTTTTGACACTAAATACTTCTTAAAAATGCGGTCTGTACTAATAACTAATGAATTTAAATTTCTGTAACTACATAATTTAACCTAATACAGCTAGTGGTATAGTCTAGTATTTAGCAGAATTTTTACTGCTAATTGATTATTAAAAAATATAAACGGTACTTGCTGACATTAACTTTACCAATAAAGGAAAATTTTTGTAATATGTATTTTAAAATTTACTTTATGTTAAAATATAAGCTTATTATTTTTACTAAAATGATTGCAAGTTGAAACTTCTATCTCTATAATGCTTTGTAAGGTACGCATAAAAATGGTGGATGCGCCAGGCTATTTTTTTTTGTTAAATAACGATTTAAAACGACTAATCATTAAATAGTTTCTAAAAATAATTTTCCAATTAAAAATGATTTCCTCTCCGATTACTAATTATGTACCAAGTAGTTGAATATTTATGAACGCGCGGAAAAATCCGGGTTATAACGAAATTAATCAGAGATTTATTAAGTCGTTAAGAAGTTCGGCCATTCGATCCGAATTTCGGCGGCGCAACCCCGAAATTATTTATTTTAATATTTTTTAAATGTTTCGTTTTGTTTGTTTGTTTTGGTATTAGAATTTATTGCAATGAAAATATTTTTTTTATTTTTCCTGTAATAAAAATTAATAAAAAATGTTTCTAAAATTACCAACTTTTAATACCGAATTTCTGTTTTTGAACAACCGTTTTTGACACTAAATACTTCTTAAAAATGCGGTCTGTACTAATAACTAATGAATTTAAATTTCAGTAACTACATAATTTAACCTAATACAGCTAGTGATACAGTCTAGTATTTAGCAGAATTTTTACTGCTAATTGATTATTAAAAAATATAAACGGTACTTGCTGACATTAACCTTACCAATAAAGGAAAATTTTTGTAATATGTGTTTTAAAATTTACTTTATGTTAAAATATAAGCTTATTATTTTTACTAAAATGATTGCAAGTTGAAACTTCTATCTCTATAATGCTCTGTAAGGTACGCATAAAAATGGTGGATGCGCCGGGCATTTTTTTTGTTAAATAACGATTTAAAACGACTTATCATTAAATAGTTTCTAGAGATGATTTTCCAATTAAAAATAAGTTCCTTTCCGATTACTAATCTATGTACCTAGTAGTTGAATATTTATGAAAGCGCGGAAAAATCTGGGTTATAACGAAATTAATCAGAAATTTATTAAGTCGTTAAAAAGTCCGGTCATTCGATCCGGATTTCGGCGGCGCAACCCCGAAATTATTTATTTTAATATTTTTTAAATGTTTCGTTTTGTTTGTTTGTTTTTGTATTAGAATTTATTGCAATGAAAATATTTTTTTTATTTTTTCTGTAATAAAAATTAATTAAAAATGTTTCTAAAATTACCAACTTTTAATACCGAATTTCTGTTTTTGAACAACCGTTTTTGACACTAAATACTTCTTAAAAATGCTGTCTGTACTAATAACTAATGAATTTAAATTTCAGTAACTACATAATTTAACCTAATTCAGCTAGTGATACAGACTAGTATTTAGCAGAATTTTTACTTCTAATTGATTATTAAAAAATATAAACGGTACTTGTTGACATTAACCTTACCAATAAAGGAAAATTTTTGTAATATGTATTTTAAAATTTACTTTATGTTAAAATATAAGCTTATTATTTTTACTAAAATGATTGCAAGTTGAAACTTCTATCTCTATAATGCTTTGTAAGGTACGCATAAAAATGGTGGATGCGCCGGGCAATTTTTTTTGTTAAATAACGATTTAAAACGACTTATCATTAAATAGTTTTTAGAGATGATTTTCTAATTAAAAATGAGTTCCTCCCCGATTACTAATCTATGTACCTAGTAGTTGAATATTTATGAACTTGCGGAAAAATCCGGGTTATAACGAAATTAATCATAGATTTATTAAGTTGTTAAAAAGTCCGGTCATTCGATCCGGATTTCGGCGGCGCAACCCCGAAATTATTAATTTTAATATTTTTTAAATGTTTCGTTTTATTTGTTTTTGTATTACAATTTATCGCAATGAAAATATTTTTTTTATTTTTCCTGTAATAAAAATTAATAAAAAATATTTCTAAAATTACCAACTTTTAATACCAAATTTCTGTTTTTAAACAACCTTTTTTGATACTAAATACTTCCTAAAAATGCGGTCTGTACTAATAACTAATGAATTTAAATTTCAGTAACTACATAATTTAACCTAATACAGCTAGTGATACAGACTAGTATTTAGCAGAATTTTTACTGCTAATTGATTATTAAAAAATATAAACGGTACTTGCTGACATTAACCTTACCAATAAAGGAAAATCTTTGTAATATGCATTTTAAAATTTACTTTATGTTAAAATATAAGCTTATTGTTTTTACTAAAATGATTGCAAGTTGAAACTTCTATCTCTATAATGCTTTGTAAGGAACGCATAAAAATGGTGGATGCGCCGGGCTAATTTTTTTTTGGATTAAATAACGATTTAAAACGATTTATCATTAAATAGTTTCTAGAGATGATTTTCCATTTAAAAATGAGTTCTGTGTACCTAGTAGTTGAATATTTATGAACGCGCGGAAAAATCCGGGTTATAACGGAATTAATCAAACGATTTATTAAGTCGTTAAGAAGTCCGGTCATTCGAACCGGATTTCGGCGGCGTACCCCGGAAATTAGGGGTCGAGACAGTTCGGGTTTTACCTGCGCTCGGGCCTGTTCGCCTACGAGGATGACATCTCTGGTGGCATCATGCATGGGAATGTCCGAGATGAAGAGGCCGCTTCCGGTCAGCCCCTCGAGGCCGTCGAGGAACGGGGAGCCGATGAAGAGGATCGAGTCGGATTCCGGGCAATACACCATCTGGCCCTTCAGCTCCAGCCCCTGAAGCACACAAAATGCGCGAAAACTATAACAATTTTCAAGCCCATTGTTGGAATTTCATTTCAGGCTGTTGTGCTAATTTCGATTGGAGATATGGGCACGTTAATCAATTTTCAGGCGTGTTTTTTGTCAAGCCCTGATTTTCAGTAGATAATCAAAATTGCGATGTCGCTGAAAGCTTTGGGCGAAATTGAATAGCAGCGTGTGTGGCTTATTGGACGCACGGACTGTATCAGTTATGTGTCATTATTACGGAAAATTAATGGACCAGAAAGTGGGTGATTAATGGGTAAATTTCGCAAAATTTTTCACCTGAAACTCGATATGTGAGGAACGCTGAAAGCTATTGAATCATACAACATTTCTTATTATTTAGAGAAAAACAATCGTTATAATCTGATGGAGCCGCTTTGAAATATGACGACGCAGAAAAGTCATTTCTTTGACTCGCTTCGGAGCTCAAAAATTGTTTGATTCAATTTTCGTGTGACGGTAGCGAGTCTGATTTTTGCCTTTAATCAGAGTGGCAGAAGTTTAAGGGTTAATTTAAATGCAAATGAGCGAAACTTCCTGAAACTAATTATGAAGTTTAAAAATGCCCGTGATAAAAAATTTAAAACGTGTAACAAATCTTTGTACATCGCCTTAAAAATGCATTTACGTCTTGGTCGGATATTTAAAAATAGATTAGGGGAGGATTTGCAGCATAAATCATGATACGTAGGAGACGAGGCCGCATTTATCTTTATATGTCCGCAGCGGGCATAAATCTGGCAACCACTCACGACGTGAAATTATTTCCAGGGAGGAAAAAGGGATGTCGTGGGCGCATTACGCCTAATGTTTTAATTGGGGCTGCTGTCAAAGGCACCCCTTTGACTAGACTCCGGCCCGAGTGTTTGTAGAATCTTGGTGCTATAAAGGGAAATTTGATAACAAATATTTCCGTATAGTTTGCGGAAATGTTTATGGATGTATAGAGAGGACGGAAGGGTGGGGAGCTACAAAGGGTGCCGGCTCGAGAGTGATTTTTCGGGACAATAAACGTTAAATTAATTCAGTAAATATAGACGAGGCGTGAAATGGGTCAAAAACATCTCCGATGGCCCTGTATTGATTTTTATGCGAAAATAATTTTCTGCCTCAAAAACACCGAGAATTTATGAGAAACTTACACATTCAAACGACAAAATCGCACTTTATCATCCTGCATCAATAAAATGAGTCATTTAAAGGGTTGTTTACTCCTGTGCATCAAAAACGCGAGCAAAACTTGCGAAACTTTTATTTGTTTACTCAGTCACGACCGAATAAATTTACTTATTACTTAACCGGTATTGGCCCAACTGTCAAACTTCCCCAACTCCTTCCATGTTTTCCCCAAGTTGGTTGGAACTTCTCCGCGTAAAAATGCAATTTACACGCCAACAGTGGCACAATTCGCCCCGGCATTAACCCCCATTTTTATTAACTCCCCGTCTCGTAAATCATTCCTTCCTCTTTGTCCGATTTAAAGCGCATAAATAGCCGTAAAAATCCATCGAATAAATCAAGTCGCGACTTACTTCCGCTGGAAACGATTCAACTCCCGGAAGGTTCCTTATGGCCAGCACGAACGGCGTATTCGCCCTTTTAATGATCTCGCCGAAGCTCAAAGTAATACTTCTGGGGCGGTGGAACTCGAAGTAGGTCGCCACGGACTTGCCCAGATTGCCCAACAGTCGCCCGAAAAGCCGCATGAACCCGGAACCGAGCTGCACCAAGTCCAGCTTCCGGTCGAGGACAAAGTGCCACGGGAAGGCCTTGCAGAAGGTGGCCACGCCCATCTGGAGGTCCACGTCGGGCGTGGGCGTCGAGATGGGGGTCTCCAGGACCTCGCCCCCGACGTGCCGGATCTTGAAGCTGAAATTGCGGGAGTCGCTCCGGTTCTGGGCGACTTCTACGTAGGCTTGGGTGTTGTAGAGAATCCGGGCTATGGCCTTGAGGCTACCGACTAGCAGGTAGGCCACGGCGGGCCTCTCCGTGGTGAAGTCGAGCCGGAGGTGGTCTTCGTCACTCGTGCAAATGAAGGCTTCGCCTTCGTGCTCCACCTCCTCCTGGTACTTGAGCACGTCGTGGACGCCGTCCAGAGTGGTGAGGAACTCCTTCAGGTCGCTCCCGAGGCATTTGAGGGCTCGTTCCAAGCGTCCAGTGCATGATGTTACGATCAGTTCCTGGCCCAGCTTGTCCAGAAATTCAAATTCGTCGATTTCTGGAAATTGGGAACGTGTGTTGCTTTACTTTTAAACTTAATTAGTGGAAGTTTGACTTCAAAGACGTCCCATTTAACTTTTGAGCCGCTTCTCTCGCTGATAGATTCGATAAAAACTTACCGTCCTCGGAGGAAATGATGTCGTATAAGTCCTCCAAATAGGCATAATGGCTACAATGGCTGACGTCGCTCGGTAATCGGTTTCTGTAACAAAAAAAACGGACAACGATGTAAAGTGGGAGAGACAAAATAAGAAATCGGGGCATAAGTGGTGGACGTGTCGCTGGTAATTTAGGGGAGATTAGGATGGAATTGGACAAGCTGTGTCTAAATAAAGCTTTCATTTGCTAAATTATAATCCGTTATTTTTTGAAACATGAAAATGTCAGTCCAAGATTTGGTATTAGCCCGGCGCATCCACCATTTTTACAACGGTTTGGTTGTAACTGAAATGTTAGAATTTAATTTTAAATTTAAATAAACAACGCTACGCTAACCATTTTTCGGTTTACTGTTTTTGACAGATGAATAATTTGCATGCTTTACATGCTACAAATAAATCGCAACAAAAATTTGAAATATTTGTGATTTGTTTCAGTCTAAATCGAGTTTTTCACCGAAATGTAATTTCTAATTAAATGATCTGCGTTTGATTCAATTTTAAACGTACGCAAAGTTTGAATTCACGTTTAAATATTTCTCACAAACAAAAGATAAGTTTTGTCAATATTAAAAATTTCTTTAAATGACTTGAAGTGATTTTATGGTCTTGTTTTACGGAATTTTGGGTTTTTGTAGTTATTTAAATATTTACAGATGAATAAAATTATTGCAAAATGGAGCAGATTATGCAATCACAAAAATGATATTTGACGAACGGACATGAAAATTAATTCCGTTTCAATTTGTTTAATTAATTTTGAATATTTATTAATTTGGAAATTTTTATCGCTTGATTTGCAGACAAAAGCGTTCATAATTTGTGTTAAAACGTTCTAAACCAACAATTATTAATACGTTAATTCGGCGAAATTTCCGTTGACTCATTATAATTTTTGGGCGAAACAACGCAATTAACTTTGACAAAAAATAAATGAATTGCTTACGTTTCACATCTGCCTCTTAATTGGAAGAGTTATTAATTTGCTAAAACCGGATCCCTTATCAAATTAATTCTTTTGTTGATTAATTAAATCCTGCCAAGGAGAATTAACAAATTAGATTTGAACCGTTTTTTCCACGTAACAAATCCAATTAAGTGTTAATTCCTTCAGCCTTTTGTAAAGTTTTCAACAATATCCGACAGACTGAAGCGCCATAAATCACGATTTATAATTTATTATGTTTATCATTTGCCAAGTGTAACAATGACGAAGGCAATAAGAGCAGTTCTGTGCCTTCGGAGAATAAGCTCGGCAATAAAGCTTAGAGTTTTCGTGTTTCCACGAGCCGATTTTTCACGCTCAACTGAATTATAATAAAGAATAACACTCTCGAGGGCTCGTATTTGCTAACATTTAGCAAACCGCTTCGATAACCAACTTGGCAAAAAATAATTAACCCGGACTGGTGGTCAAAAAAGCTCTATTTTATTTAATTAAAATTAATGTATCACATCAAGTGAAAAGGGGGTGATTTCCCTCAGGTCGGAAAATATGGGAAACGACTGCACTCGTATAAACACAATTAGGGGTCGGCTAATAAGCTGGAAATTTCATAATTTCATCATTTCCGAGCTGAAAAGCCATAAATGGGAGTGGATTTATGAGCGGTTGTAAAGCAACATAGTTGCATTCTAAAGGCTGTAATTTTGAGGGTGGAAAAACTGAGTAAATTATTGCGGACGCTTCGGCATCTTAATTATTGCTGAAAAATTCATAGGTCGAACGGAATCCGGGAAGTCGATTAATTGCCGGATTCCGGAAAAAGTTCGACGTGTGCCGATGCTAGGAGGAAGTTAATGTCAAGCGAATTTTGATTAGGGGTTCGAGTGTATTTTAAGCAATTTCATTTTGATTCCGAAACGGTGGAACAAATGGTTCAGCTTTGAATCTTAATTAACAAATTTAATTTAGAATTAATCACGTTTCTTGAGCGAGGGATTTCATTTCCAAGTTGGGCAAAAATCGGTTCACTTTGCCTTGACAAACAACAGTTTCGGTTTTTCTGCAAAAGCAATACGTTTCTCGGTTTTGCATATTTAAGAAATGCCTCGCTTTACATCCGAAAAATTTCAAATCAATTCCTCTGTGTTGCCTTCTGGGACTCCCAGGCTTTAAATCCGTCGAAACACAGCTTGTTAGTCGAGATGACAGGACGTTTCGGAATTGAATTGTTCGAAGGTCGGATCAGAGCGTGTAAAAGTTGCATATTCGATATTTCCAGAGCTTTCAAGCCGGGTAATCCGTGTAGGCGTCGCTGCATTGTTCTTTAAACCATTCAAAAACACCAAACAAGAGAAAACACACTTGGAATTTTTCCACGAAAAATCAGCGATCGCTAATTCCTCGCCGTAATTATCTCGTTTAATTGCCTGTCGGTGGCGAGTTGAATTATTTATGAATCTGGATTGAGGTCACAGTGTCGCAGGATCGCTTTTTTAGAAAAATAAAGAGTCGATTCAGCTATACTTACAGACAGGAGTACCTACTGGGATTAGTTTCATTTTCCTTCAGCAGGAGAGACTCCAAGGCGACTTGAAGTGCTTCGTTCTGGAAAACAGAATCGTTTTAATAAACGAAAAGTGCTCGAGTATTAATGTTGCATCGACGGAATTATGTTTTGACCTCGTTTGTGCTACGATGTGTGATGCATTGTGCATTGTTACTTCGAGGTCCTTAACGGCACAATCGCTGTATCGGAGCATAAACATGCCTTTGACAGATGGAGTTAATTTGAATTAGGAGAATGCAAAGCACTGGCGCACGAAACCGACTCGAACGGATTTTTTATGCACGATTGCGATTTCTAAGGCTTCTGTTACAATCGACACAAGGATACGATTAAATATCACAATCGGCTCGAGTTGGGCTGAAGCTGAAGTGCTCTAATTGGTTTCAAATCAGGAAAATAATTTAATTAAAGGTTTAAAATCGTAGTTCAAAGAATTTCTACGAGTTGTTGAATAAAATTTTTCACTATAGCAAATGCCTATCTAAATTTTTAGAAAAAAACTTTAAAATTTTACATTTCGTTAAAAGTTGGTGGGTTAACTTTTTTTAATTTTTTTAATTTTTTTAAATACGGCTAAACTATTCTAAAAAGTGGAACTATTTTGATTCATCCCTATGCAAAATGATCCGGGGAATCGATTGGCATCAAGAAAATTGCCAAATTCCCAATAGTTTTTTAGTTATGAATTTTTTAAAATTTTACCAATTTTTGCATTTAGCAGCAATTTGCTCGAAAACTATTAGTCGGAGAACAATAATCTTTTTTGAAAAAAATAGATAATTGAAAGAGCTTTCCAACGATAATACACTTCATGGGGTTATCTCTAATAGTTCCGGAGCTATTGCTCGAGAAATGTTCCGGGTACCCAAAACCGACAAAAACTGCGACGAAAATTGAAAAAATCAAACATCAAAAAATCGAACATTTGGACTTTTTGTGGACTTTTAACAACTTTTGTAGGTTGTTAAGACATGTGTAAGTCCATAAAAATTTGCTGGAGTTAGTTTAAAAAAATTTTTTTTTCACCTCTTTGAAGGTAAGTGTATTAACTCAGCAAAAATTTGAGCAAAAAAATTGAAAATTTAAAATTGAGTGAAAAATTAGTATAATAGAGAAAAAAAGCTGCTCAATCCAATGGAACAAACCGCACTGCTCTACGACTTTTAGTTTTCGAGTTATGATTTTTTTTAATGAATAAAATTTTTCACTCTGACAAATGGCTACCCTAAATTTAGGCAAAAAATTTTAAATTTTTAATTCTTGCGAAAAATTGAGATAATATGTAAAATGAGCCGTAGAATTCAGTCGAACAAACCGCAATGCTCTACGACTTTTAGTTTTTTTTTTATGAATTTTTTTAGTGAAAAATTTTGATCGTCTCTGTAGCCGGAACCGTTGCCCGGAGCGGCTCCGGGTTTGGTCGAAAAAATTGATAAAATTAAGCGCTATCAGATGGTTTTTTGTTCGTTGCTCTAAGTCTTACAGTATCCAAGAAAAACGCAAAAAAAGGTTTCCATTTTCACTTTTTTTCAATTTTCAACCGCCAATTACGGCCAAACTATTAGAGTTATCGAAAAACGGAAAAATCGAGGACAACCGGAATAAAAAACTCTACAAAATGGCATAGGACTCAAGACGATATCTCGCAAAAAATTTTTCAATATTCAATCGCCGATTACGGCCAAACTAAAAGAGCTAGGAGAAAACGGTTTGTTCCATCGTAATGAGCACATCAAAATCTATAAGATAGAAAAGGTTTCATTTGATTTTGAGACACTTTAAAAATTGACCATTTTGTAAGGGGGGGTGTTAACTTTTTTTAAATTTTTTTTATTTTCTCAATTACGACTAAACTATTTGAAAAAGTGGAACTATTTTGATTCATCCCTATGCAAAATGATCCGGGGAATCGATTGGCATCAAGAAAATTGCCAAATTCCCAATAGTTTTTTAGTTATGAATTTTTTAAAATTTTACCAATTTTTGCATTTAGCAGCAATTTGCTCGAAAACTATTAGTCGGAGAACAATAATCTTTTTTGAAAAAAATAGATAATTGAAAGAGCTTTCCAACGATAATACACTTCATGGGGTTATCTCTAATAGTTCCGGAGCTATTGCTCGAGAAATGTTCCGGGTACCCAAAACCGACAAAAACTGCGACGAAAATTGAAAAAATCAAACATCAAAAAATCGAACATTTGGACTTTTTGTGGACTTTTAACAACTTTTGTGGGTTGTTAAGACATGTGTAAGTCCATAAAAATTTGCTGGAGTTAGTTTAAAAAAATAATTTTTTTCACCTCTTTGAAGGTAAGTGGTGTTCCTCAGCAAAAATTTGAGCAAAAAAATTGAAAATTTTAAATTGCGTGAAAAATTAGTATAATAGAGAAAAAAAGCCGCTGAATCCAATGGAACAAACCGCAATGCTCTACGACTTTTAGTTTTCGAGTTATGAATTTTTTTAAAGAATAAAATTTTTCACTCTGACAAATGGCTACCCTAAATTTAGGCAAAAAATTTTAAATTTTTAATTCTTGTGAAAAATTGATATAATATGTAAAATGAGCCGTAGAATTCAGTCGATCAAACCGCAATGCTCTACGACTTTTAGTTTTTTTTTTATGAATTTTTTTAGTGAAAAACTTTGATCGTCTCTGTAGCCGGAACCGTTGCCCGGAGCGGCTCCGGGTTTAGTCGAAAAAATAGATAAAATTAAGCGCTATCAGATGGTTTTTTGTTCGTTGCTCTAAGTCTTACAGTATCCGAGAAAAACGCAAAAAAAGGTTTCCATTTTCACTTTTTTTCAATTTTCAACCGCCAATTACGGCCAAACTATTAGAGTTATCGAAAAACGGAAAAATCGAGGACAACCGGAATAAAAAACTCTACAAAATGGCATAGGACTCAAGGCGATATCTCGCAAAAAATTTTTCAATATTCAATCGCCGATTACGGCCAAACTAAAGGAGCTAGGAGAAAACGGTTTGTTCCATCGTAATGAGCACATCAAAATCTATAAGATAGAAAAGGTTTCATTTGATTTTGAGACACTTTAAAAATTGACCATTTTGTAAGGGGGGTGTTAACTTTTTTTAAATTTTTTTAATTTTTTTAAATACGGCTAAACTATTCTAAAAAGTGGAACTATTTTGATTCATCCATAT
Organism: Tribolium castaneum; assembly: GCF_031307605.1. Lineage (NCBI taxonomy): Eukaryota > Metazoa > Arthropoda > Insecta > Coleoptera > Tenebrionidae > Tribolium > Tribolium castaneum. Next base: position 4,091,682 of record NC_087402.1, on the reverse strand, counting down.
GCAAAATGATCCGGGGAATCGATTGGCATCAAGAAAATTGCCAAATTCCCAATAGTTTTTTAGTTATGAATTTTTTAAAATTTTACCAATTTTTGCATTTAGCAGCAATTTGCTCGAAAACTATTAGTCGGAGAACAATAATCTTTTTTGAAAAAAATAGATAATTGAAAGAGCTTTCCAACGATAATACACTTCATGGGGTTATCTCTAATAGTTCCGGAGCTATTGCTCGAGAAATGTTCCGGGTACCCAAAACCGACAAAAACTGCGACGAAAATTGAAAAAATCAAACATCAAAAAATCGAACATTTGGACTTTTTGTGGACTTTTAACAACTTTTGTGGGTTGTTAAGACATGTGTAAGTCCATAAAAATTTGCTGGAGTTAGTTTAAAAAAATAATTTTTTTCACCTCTTTGAAGGTAAGTGGTGTTTGTTCCTCAGCAAAAATTTGAGCAAAAAAATTGAAAATTTTAAATTGCGTGAAAAATTAGTATAATAGAGAAAAAAAGCCGCTGAATCCAATGGAACAAACCGCAATGCTCTACGACTTTTAGTTTTCGAGTTATGAATTTTTTTAAAGAATAAAATTTTTCACTCTGACAAATGGCTACCCTAAATTTAGGCAAAAAAATTTAAATTTTTAATTCTTGTGAAAAATTGATATAATATGTAAAATGAGCCGTAGAATTCAGTCGAACAAACCGCAATGCTCTACGACTTTTAGTTTTTTTTTATGAATTATTTAAGTGAAAAACTTTGATCGTCTCTGTAGCCGGAACCGTTGCCCGGAGCGGCTCCGGGTTTGGTCGAAAAAATAGATAAAATTAAGCGCTATCAGATGGTTTTTTGTTCGTTGCTCTAAGTCTTACAGTATCCGAGAAAAACGCAAAAAAAGGTTTCCATTTTCACTTTTTTTCAATTTTCAACCGCCAATTACGGCCAAACTATTAGAGTTATCGAAAAACGGAAAAATCGAGGACAACCGGAATAAAAAACTCTACAAAATGGCATAGGACTCAAGGCGATATCTCGCAAAAAATTTTTCAATATTCAATCGCCGATTACGGCCAAACTAAAGGAGCTAGGAGAAAACGGTTTGTTCCATCGTAATGAGCACATCAAAATCTATAAGATAGAAAAGGTTTCATTTGATTTTGAGACACTTTAAAAATTGACCATTTTGTAAGGGGGGTGTTAACTTTTTTTAAATTTTTTTAATTTTTTTAAATACGGCTAAACTATTCTAAAAAGTGGAACTATTTTGATTCATCCCTATGCAAAATGATCCGGGGAATCGATTGGCATCAAGAAAATTGCCAAATTCCCAATAGTTTTTTAGTTATGAATTTTTTAAAATTTTACCAATTTTTGCATTTAGCAGCAATTTGCTCGAAAACTATTAGTCGGAGAACAATAATCTTTTTTGAAAAAAATAGATAATTGAAAGAGCTTTCCAACGATAATACACTTCATGGGGTTATCTCTAATAGTTCCGGAGCTATTGCTCGAGAAATGTTCCGGGTACCCAAAACCGACAAAAACTGCGACGAAAATTGAAAAAATCAAACATCAAAAAATCGAACATTTGGACTTTTTGTGGACTTTTAACAACTTTTGTGGGTTGTTAAGACATGTGTAAGTCCATAAAAATTTGCTGGAGTTAGTTTAAAAAAATAATTTTTTTCACCTCTTTGAAGGTAAGTGGTGTTCCTCAGCAAAAATTTGAGCAAAAAAATTGAAAATTTTAAATTGCGTGAAAAATTAGTATAATAGAGAAAAAAAGCCGCTGAATCCAATGGAACAAACCGCAATGCTCTACGACTTTTAGTTTTCGAGTTATGAATTTTTTTAAAGAATAAAATTTTTCACTCTGACAAATGGCTACCCTAAATTTAGGCAAAAAATTTTAAATTTTTAATTCTTGTGAAAAATTGATATAATATGTAAAATGAGCCGTAGAATTCAGTCGATCAAACCGCAATGCTCTACGACTTTTAGTTTTTTTTTTATGAATTTTTTTAGTGAAAAACTTTGATCGTCTCTGTAGCCGGAACCGTTGCCCGGAGCGGCTCTGGGTTTAGTCGAAAAAATAGATAAAATTAAGCGCTATCAGATGGTTTTTTGTTCGTTGCTCTAAGTCTTACAGTATCCGAGAAAAACGCAAAAAAAGGTTTCCATTTTCACTTTTTTTCAATTTTCAACCGCCAATTACGGCCAAACTATTAGAGTTATCGAAAAACGGAAAAATCGAGGACAACCGGAATAAAAAACTCTACAAAATGGCATAGGACTCAAGGCGATATCTCGCAAAAAATTTTTCAATATTCAATCGCCGATTACGGCCAAACTAAAGGAGCTAGGAGAAAACGGTTTGTTCCATCGTAATGAGCACATCAAAATCTATAAGATAGAAAAGGTTTCATTTGATTTTGAGACACTTTAAAAATTGACCATTTTGTAAGGGGGGTGTTAACTTTTTTTAAATTTTTTTAATTTTTTTAAATACGGCTAAACTATTCTAAAAAGTGGAACTATTTTGATTCATCCATATGCAAAATGATCCGGGGAATCGATTGGCATCAAGAAAATTGCCAAATTCCCAATAGTTTTTTAGTTATGAATTTTTTAAAATTTTACCAATTTTTGCATTTAGCAGCAATTTGCTCGAAAACTATTAGTCGGAGAACAATAATCTTTTTTGAAAAAAATAGATAATTGAAAGAGCTTTCCAACGATAATACACTTCATGGGGTTATCTCTAATAGTTCCGGAGCTATTGCTCGAGAAATGTTCCGGGTACCCAAAACCGACAAAAACTGCGACGAAAATTGAAAAAATCAAACATCAAAAAATCGAACATTTGGACTTTTTGTGGACTTTTAACAACTTTTGTGGGTTGTTAAGACATGTGTAAGTCCATAAAAATTTGCTGGAGTTAGTTTAAAAAAATAATTTTTTTCACCTCTTTGAAGGTAAGTGGTGTTTGTTCCTCAGCAAAAATTTGAGCAAAAAAATTGAAAATTTTAAATTGCGTGAAAAATTAGTATAATAGAGAAAAAAAGCCGCTGAATCCAATGGAACAAACCGCAATGCTCTACGACTTTTAGTTTTCGAGTTATGAATTTTTTTAAAGAATAAAATTTTTCACTCTGACAAATGGCTACCCTAAATTTAGGCAAAAAATTTTAAATTTTTAATTCTTGTGAAAAATTGATATAATATGTAAAATGAGCCGTAGAATTCAGTCGAACAAACCGCAATGCTCTACGACTTTTAGTTTTTTTTTATGAATTATTTAAGTGAAAAACTTTGATCGTCTCTGTAGCCGGAACCGTTGCCCGGAGCGGCTCCGGGTTTGGTCGAAAAAATAGATAAAATTAAGCGCTATCAGATGGTTTTTTGTTCGTTGCTCTAAGTCTTACAGTATCCGAGAAAAACGCAAAAAAAGGTTTCCATTTTCACTTTTTTTCAATTTTCAACCGCCAATTACGGCCAAACTATTAGAGTTATCGAAAAACGGAAAAATCGAGGACAACCGGAATAAAAAACTCTACAAAATGGCATAGGACTCAAGGCGATATCTCGCAAAAAATTTTTCAATATTCAATCGCCGATTACGGCCAAACTAAAGGAGCTAGGAGAAAACGGTTTGTTCCATCGTAATGAGCACATCAAAATCTATAAGATAGAAAAGGTTTCATTTGATTTTGAGACACTTTAAAAATTGACCATTTTGTAAGGGGGGTGTTAACTTTTTTTAAATTTTTTTAATTTTTTTAAATACGGCTAAACTATTCTAAAAAGTGGAACTATTTTGATTCATCCATATGCAAAATGATCCGGGGAATCGATTGGCATCAAGAAAATTGCCAAATTCCCAATAGTTTTTTAGTTATGAATTTTTTAAAATTTTACCAATTTTTGCATTTAGCAGCAATTTGCTCGAAAACTATTAGTCGGAGAACAATAATCTTTTTTGAAAAAAATAGATAATTGAAAGAGCTTTCCAACGATAATACACTTCATGGGGTTATCTCTAATAGTTCCGGAGCTATTGCTCGAGAAATGTTCCGGGTACTCAAAACCGACAAAAACTGCGACGAAAATTGAAAAAATCAAACATCAAAAAATCGAACATTTGGACTTTTTGTGGACTTTTAACAACTTTTGTGGGTTGTTAAGACATGTGTAAGTCCATAAAAATTTGCTGGAGTTAGTTTAAAAAAATAATTTTTTTCACCTCTTTGAAGGTAAGTGGTGTTTGTTCCTCAGCAAAAATTTGAGCAAAAAAATTGAAAATTTTAAATTGCGTGAAAAATTAGTATAATAGAGAAAAAAAGCCGCTGAATCCAATGGAACAAACCGCAATGCTCTACGACTTTTAGTTTTCGAGTTATGAATTTTTTTAAAGAATAAAATTTTTCACTCTGACAAATGGCTACCCTAAATTTAGGCAAAAAATTTTAAATTTTTAATTCTTGTGAAAAATTGATATAATATGTAAAATGAGCCGTAGAATTCAGTCGAACAAACCGCAATGCTCTACGACTTTTAGTTTTTTTTTTATGAATTTTTTTAGTCAAAAACTTTGATCGTCTCTGTAGCCGGAACCGTTGCCCGGAGCGGCTCCGGGTTTGGTCGAAAAAATAGATAAAATTAAGCGCTATCAGATGGTTTTTTGTTCGTTGCTCTAAGTCTTACAGTATCCGAGAAAAACGCAAAAAAAGGTTTCCATTTTCCCTTTTTTTCAATTTTCAACCGCCAATTACGGCCAAACTATTAGAGTTATCGAAAAACGGAAAAATCGAGGACAACCGGAATAAAAAACTCTACAAAATGGCATAGGACTCAAGACGATATCTCGCAAAAAATTTTTCAATATTCAATCGCCGATTACGGCCAAACTAAAAGAGCTAGGAGAAAACGGTTTGTTCCATCGTAATGAGCACATCAAAATCTATAAGATAGAAAAGGTTTTATTTGATTTTGAGACACTTTAAAAATTGACCATTTTGTAAGGGGGGGTGTTAACTTTTTTTAATTTTTTTTTATTTTCTCAATTACGACTAAACTATTTGAAAAAGTGGAACTATTTTGATTCATCCCTATGCAAAATGATCCGGGGAATCGATTGGCATCAAGAAAATTGCCAAATTCCCAATAGTTTTTTAGTTATGAATTTTTTAAAATTTTACCAATTTTTGCATTTAGCAGCAATTTGCTCGAAAACTATTAGTCGGAGAACAATAATCTTTTTTGAAAAAAATAGATAATTGAAAGAGCTTTCCAACGATAATACACTTCATGGGGTTATCTCTAATAGTTCCGGAGCTATTGCTCGAGAAATGTTCCGGGTACCCAAAACCGACAAAAACTGCGACGAAAATTGAAAAAATCAAACATCAAAAAATCGAACATTTGGACTTTTTGTGGACTTTTAACAACTTTTGTGGGTTGTTAAGACATGTGTAAGTCCATAAAAATTTGCTGGAGTTAGTTTAAAAAAATATTTTTTTTCACCTCTTTGAAGGTGTGTTCTTCAGCAAAAATTTGAGCAAAAAAATTGAAAATTTTAAATTGCGTGAAAAATTAGTATAATAGAGAAAAAAAGCCGCTGAATCCAATAGAACAAACCGCAATGCTCTACGACTTTTAGTTTTCGAGTTATGAATTTTTTTAAAGAATAAAATTTTTCACTCTGACAAATGGCTACCCTAAATTTAGGCAAAAAATTTTAAATTTTTAATTCTTGTGAAAAATTGATATAATATGTAAAATGAGCCGTAGAATTCAGTCGAACAAACCGCAATGCTCTACGACTTTTAGTTTTCGAGTTATGAATTTTTTTAGTGAAAAACTTTGATCGTCTCTGTAGCCGGAACCGTTGCTCGGAGCGGCTCCGGGTTTGGTCGAAAAAATAGATAAAATTAAGCGCTATCAGATGGTTTTTTGTTCGTTGCTCTAAGTCTTACAGTATCCGAGAAAAACGCAATTATAACTTAGGAGACGAAAGGAGATACAAAATCGCAGGATTTTCTGAACCCAAATTATAAGAGATGGTGCTCTAAGAATGATCGCTTCGAATTATCAATTTGCGTCCTACCTTTATTTTTGCGAACGAAAAGTGCCTTCGCACATAGTCTGAACATTGGCGTTTTTATAGAACTGTTTGCAATGCATTGACATGGACTTTTCAACACTTAACATAAGTTAATACAATTAATAGTGCTATGTGTGTTATGTAATTCTTTTATTTGCTCTCCAATGCGAATAACTGTTGGAGTTGTTGAGCCAAAGCTGGACTTTTTTGAACAAAAATGTAAATGTGTACAAACTAAAGCACAAAGCGGCTTTGTCATGGGTTACGAGCTAATATCTAGGTTAAGGTGTCAAAGCAGTAAAATCAAATTATAAATAGAATCAATAGCATGTCTTCCGAGCTAGGTGTAGCGTTATATGCGCTCCTCCCATTTCAGATTCGCACTCGCAGCTCGGATTAAACCGTAAATGCAGTAAAGTCGAATAAGTTTTCGAAAACCTAGACACTGAAATCACATCCAAACCAGAATTGATGGCAAAACCGCTGCAAATCGGTTATTTGAGCTGAAAATCGCCGAAACCTTTTTGCTCCTCATAAACCTAAACTTTTCCAACGCCCGATAAATTTTTTCGACTTTCCATTGACCATAACAGGGCCGTATCTCGGCGCGCACCCCTGGCAAGTCCATATTTCTTGTTTAAAAAGACGGCTCCTCATAACGTCCAAATTGATATTTGTCGCCGGCTCATGTCTCGTCTGCTTTCGCGAATTAAAACCGCTATCGGTGTGTCAACAAAGCCTCGTAAGACGCTTAATATGTGATCCATCGTGTCTGTCATTCGATAAAACCAAAGTTGAGGCGTGCGTCGTGCTCGATTTACCGCAGCAGATAACTTCGCACTTTGTCTCTTTTACGGCGAGATAAACTCGAGGAAATTATCCCGTCATCGCATCGAATCGTTATGACAGGTTTTAGGCTGGAAAAATCACGCGTAATCGCCGCTTTCGCGACCAAATTCGGTTTAATAAAACGGCGGTAAACCTGTGCTTTCCGCACACCTAATTGGATTTTTGCGCTTGGCCAGATGTCGCACGAGTTGTGGTCGTATTTATTAAATTCTTCGGTCGCTCGAGGTTTTTTCAATATGAAATATCCGCGGTCCTTGGAATTTAATATGTTAATATTTCCGCAACGACAGTAAATATTGTGATATACGACGTCTATTGAAACTTAAACGTGCATAAACCGAGTTGAAAAGCTCTGTTTCGTATTTGGGCTGAATGCGAGACTTATTGCGCCATTCCTCGGATGGCATGTGATTTGCAGACTAAACTATTTTAAGTTTGATGGAACATGTCAGCGACGTGCACTTCCAAGATAATAAATTCTGTACAGTTTCGGACGTGATACGTGGAATGAGTGCACAATTTGCCTCGACAACAGATGCAATGTATATTCGCATAACGGAGATGTCTTTTTCAAGAAACAGACACGTACGAGACGACTCTAAATTAATTTCGAATAAAATCGAATTTCCACACAAAACAGAATACCGAAATTTGCGAGACCCCAATTTTAGTTTCGCAATAATTCACACAAAACCAGACGAACAGGGAATAACAAATTCCAAATCTAGGTGAACACTTTTACAAGCTGCACGAGCAGAAAAATGTTAGAATGTGTTACAATGGGCGATGTTCATAAAAATTAAAAATTAGGGTCATTTTTGACCCATCTGTTCATTTTTTTTATCAAATATAATATTCAAAGAAATATATCGCGTTATGAAATTTAGAATGCACATAATTTAGGAGGTGGTCTTTCAGTTAGGGACAAAGGAATGACCTCAAGTTAAAAATAAAATTTTACAACACGTTTCTTTTATTTTAAATTAAGCCAAAGTACCGTTGGATTATTAAACCCCGAAAAAAAATGCCCACACAAGTGCAGTGTATTACTCAAAAAATTTTTGCAAAAAAAATAAAAAATTTAAATCTTGTGAAAAGTTGGTATAATACAGAAAATGAGCCGCTAAATTCAATGGAACAAACCGCATTGCTCTACGGCTTTTAGTTTTTGAGTTATGAATTTTTTTTGGTAAATAAAATTTTTTACTATAGATATTGCATATCTTAATTTTTAGCAAAAAACTTTAAAAGTTTACATCTTGTTGAAAGTTGGTTTTATACGCAAAATGAGCCGCTCAACTCAATAGAATAAACCGCATTGCTCTACGACTTTTAGTTTTTGAATTATGAATTTTTTTTTGGTAAATAAAATTTTTCACTATAGATATTGCATATCTTAATTTTTAGCCAAAAACTTTAAAAGTTTACATCTTGTTGAAAGATGGTTTTATACGCAAAATGAGCCGCTGAATTGAATGGAACAAACCGCATTGCTCTACGACTTTAGTTTTCGAGTTATGAATTTTTCTTGGAAAATAACATTTTTCACTATAAACATTGCATATCTTAATTTTTAGCAAAAAACTTCAAAAGTTAGCATTTTGTTGAAAGATGGTTTTATACGGAAAATGAACCGCTGAATTCAATGGAACAAACCGCATTGCTCTACGACTTTTAGTTTTCGAGTTATGATTTTTTTTTGTAAATAAAATTTTCCACTATAGATATTGTCTATCTTAATTTTTAGCAAAAAACTTTAAAAGTTTATATCTTGTTGAAAAATGGTTTTGTACGCAAAATGAGCAGCTAAATTCAATGGAACAAACTGCATTGCTCTACGACTTAGTTTTTGAGTTATGAATTTTTTTTGGTAAATAAAATTTTTTACTATAAATATTGCATATCTTAATTTTTAGCAAAAAACTTTAAAAGTTTACATCTTGTTGAAAGATGGTTTTATACGCAAAATGAGCCGCTGAATTCAATGGAACAAACCGCATTGCGCTACAACCTTTAGTTTTTGAGTTATGAATTTTTTTGGTAAATAAAATTTTTCACTATAGATATTGCATATCTTAATTTTTCACAAAAACCTTTAAAAGTTTACATCTTGTTGAAAGATGGTTTTAAACGCAAAATGAGCCGCTAAATTGAATGGAACAAACCGCATTGCTCTATGACTTTTAGTTTTCGAGTTATGAATTTTTCTTGGTAAATAAAATTTTTCACTACAGATATTGAATATCTTAATTTTTAGCAAAAAACTTTAAAAGTTTACATCCTGTTAAAAGATGGTTTAATACGCAAAATGAGCCGCTGAATTCAATGGAATAAACCGCATTGCTCTGCGACTTTTAGTTTTTGAGTTATGAATTTTTTTTGGTAAATGCAATTTTTTACTATAGATACTACATATCTTAATTTTTAGCAAAAAACTTTAAAAGTTTACATCTTGCTGAAAGATGGTTTTATACGCAAAATGAGCTGCTGAATTCAATGGAACAAACCGCATTGCTCTGCGACTTTTAGTTTTCGAGTTATGAATTTTTCTTGGTAAATAAAATTTTTCACTATAGATATTGCATATCTTAATTTTTAACAAAATCCTTTTAAAGTTTACATCTTGTTGAAAGATGGTTTTATACGCAAAATAAGCTTCTAAATTCAATGGAACAAACCGCATTGCTCTACGACTTTTAGTTTTCGAGTTATGAATTTTTCTTGGTAAATAAAATTTTTCACTATAGATGTTGCATATCTTAATTTTTAGCACAAAACTTTAAAAGTCTACATCTTGTTGAAAGATGGTTTTATACGCAAAATGAACCGCTTAATTCAATGAAACAAACCGCATTTCTCTACGACTTCTAGTTTTTCAGTTATGAATTTTTTTGTTGAATAAAATTTTCTTAAAATATTGCATATTTTAACACCCAAAAAACTAACCAAATTGATCCAAGTAAAAAATTAATTTTTGTTGTTAAAAACTTAATCCAAATTTTGATTGTAATTTGGGCAGTCATCTTTTGAAACAATTGATAAAGCATTTCTATGCGGCATTTTGTGTACCACTGAAAAAACTGTCAAAAGTGTGTGCGCTCTCAGAAAAGTAATATTGTTTTAATTTGGTAAAATTACTTTAAAAACCAACAACAGTGGCTGAAAATTCTGTGTTGTTAAAAAAGGAATCAATATTTGCCTATAGAAAGTGTCGTTGGACTTTTTGTGAAATGTTATTTATGAAATTTAAGAAGAAGCGTACCTGAACTAAATCACTGGAAACGAAGCAATAGTTAGGGCTGTAATTCAAGCTTTTGAAGAGAATCTAATCAACAGTGTACGAAACATTTCCAAAGTCCTGAATGTTCAAGTGTCTAGAATTTTTCAGTTGTTGTTCAGTCTTTTAGTCCTTTTTGAAAAAATTAAAGCATCCAGTTTTAGCTGAGACACCCTGTATAATTAAAAAATTACAAGTATAAGCATGTTCTACTTTTTATGAATACCACCCTGTATGGAATGAGTAATTTTCTTGATGTGATTTTTTGGTGGATGTTTGTGTGGTGAATTCACACGTCTTGAAAAATTTCCACATCTCGATTAAAAATTCTCGCTGCTGTGGCAGCACTCAGGGTAAAGTGTGTTGCATTATTTACACGTTCGATGCCACAAAAGACGCGGCACTTTTCCCCGAGTTGTAATTTCGCAATGTACGACCCGAATTCCGCAGATAAACCCCGTCCGATCGAATTAATCACGTCGAGATAAAAAAGGAATCGGAACACCTGGGGTTCCTCTGCGGAAAAGCGGCTTTAACTCGATGGAGGATCAATCCAAGTGTCGTTTATCGGGTTTTTTGTTGTGATGTTACAACTTGGCGCGTATGCAAAAGCCCGTCTCTCGTGACTCTGTTTACCGGATACCGGAATTATACACTCAAAGAGCGCGACGAAATTCTGAAATGAAACGATCATTTCACGGCCTTAAGTTGGCAGCGGGAATTTGTGTGCAGAAAGAGGTGGATATCATCTGCTGGAACGCCACTCGTGAAATTACTTTTGCGATTTATTACGCAAATAACTATCATCACCGACTTTTGCTAAGAGAATTTCGGAGCAATTGTGCACAAATCACCATTTATGCCATGATAACTTGCCCAGATACAAAATAACACAGCGGAATTAAGTGCAACTGTTTTGTGCTGTTCCGGGCTATTTATCAACTAACAAAAACACCATTGTTTTATTTCGACCGAAACTTCGGTAATTATCTCGGAATTTATTCGAAATCGTAACTTCTTAATTCCTGAACCTGCTCGCAATTAAGCGACAGAAAATACGTCCGAATTCGCATAAAAGAAACATCACATGCTGGGGCAAGAGCCCGGAATTGACTCCCAAAGCTTTTCGGACAAATTAGTTCAGTTGTTCGAAGAGCAGGAAAGTTGGTACGACTCGCTTAATTTTTCAGCAGAAGGAACGTCGATGAGGATAATATTTCAACGAATAATGTCGAAGTTCATGTATTTTTAAAATGGTTGCTTGCTGTTTGCACTATTAATTATACAAAAAAAAGCCGCCAAAATAAAACCACTTGTAGAGTTCTGGTTTCGGTGCTTTTATTAAACTTATACTGTTGTAATTGTTTTTTTATAATAATTTTGTTTTGATTTTATGCTGCGAAGCGTTTGATTTATATTTAATGAACTTGTCCGAATTTTTTAATTATGTTGTCTCCATAATCTGGCTTGATTTACTTCAAAACCTGCGAAAATAATGTGCTAGAATAAATTAACGTTGTCTGAAGTTGAATATACATTTTCGCTGTAAAACTGAGGATGTAAATTAGTTGGCAAAGTCGGAAAGTTGGTGCGACTAGCTTGTTTAATTTTTTAGTAGGGGAAAAGTCGATAAGGATAATATTTCACGGAACAATGTCGAAGCTGGTGTATTTTTAAAGCTGTTACTTTAAGTTATCTCATCAGAGGCGGTGTTTGCACAATTCGAGCAAATTATTTTAGAATCGAGTAATAAAAACCACTTGGAGTAATGTTTGAGCGGGTAATTTCCCTCGTGAATAGCAAAAAGTTTGGAAAAATATTTGGTCGTAAACAGGGTGATTAATTGAAGAAATATTTGCGATTTATCAGCGTCTGACGTCCGGAATATGAAATACAATCGGGGGATGTTTTTGCATTTTCGAGGAGGCATCGATTACAAGTTTGGACATTACCTCCATACCTGTAGCTTGATAACGGATGGTCCATCATGAATTTTACATAAAAATTGGTAAAGTGGTATCCGCTCGTTAATCATTTGCTTTATTGACAACGTCCGTCAATTCGTCCTTGCCCGAAAATTAATATCTCGAGAAATATGCAAAGCAATTCGACAACAAAACCTCCTTAATTAACATCGCGAATTCGGGAAGTTCCGTCGAACTCGTTTTCCAATTCAGCCACTTGCAATAATTCCGACATTGTTAATTATTTAAACGTCCTCGAACAATTGGATTAAGCAAAGAAGCTTACACCGATAAGGACCCGTACGTCATTCTAATTGGATTACGCTAAGACGACTCGAAACTCCTCGTTCAAAAATAACGGCAGGTGTACAATCCGGGAAGTCCCGGATTGGCAAAATCTTTCAAACGCCGGATTGTCCCCGAAAATTAATTAAATTGTGATGGTAATTCGTCAAAGACACGGAAAAATACTCATTATCGGTGGAACAAATCCGTGTCCCGGAGCGGTGCTCACAATCCATCAGCAAGTGTAATAGTTGGAGTGGCGGTAATTAATGCCCGAAGGCAAATTTCATTACACTCAAAATATTGGTTTACATCTTGCGTGTAATTAAATTTGATTACAAGTTGGAGTTTTTTTAATTAGACGTGCAGGTAATTTGATTAGGGATAAGAATCTCGTGAAAATTTATTTTTCCGGACGCTAATGCGCCGGATTTTCATTTATGGATCGGGAAACGGAGATGCCCGAAACAATATTGTAAAGTGGAGGGTTTCGCAGTTCCGGAGTTCATTAATCAAGCAAAAAATCCGAAGAACAAGCAGAATCGTTAGTGACCGATAAATAATTCAGTTTCGATTTTTCGTCAATAGTTGACGCTGACATAAATTTCCGGTTTGATTGTTCACAATAATAATGCCTCGAGCTTTGATGATTTATCTATATCGCGGTCATCAAACAGACCCTCAGCATCCTATTTAATTAGTTTCCTCCAATTCTCCGCACAACTAATGTTAGTAGCACCACTAAACCAATCTACAACTAATTACATTTCATTTGTGGCTCGGAGTGGTTTCGCAGACGTGAATCACTCCATCTGCTAATCGAAGAAGTGAAAAAGAGATGCAAAGGCGGACTTAATTGGAAGCACTCGACTAAGACGCCACCAACGCTTAATAAGCGGAAAAACGTGGTAACAATTCCGGGCGGTACCGGAGTTGAAATAAATTTTCATTGCCAAGTGTAACGCAATATTACCTTTTGTGAAGTTGCTTGTAAAATTTCAATATGGGAGCTTTCTACCGCTACGGACAGATCCCAAATCTCATTTTGTATGTTTTCTATATTTAGAGGGTGTATTCGAGCATTATGAGTGATACGGAGATACTGAGACCGGTTTTTTGTCGAAGGGTTTGATTGGAACGCATTAGAGCGGAAGGGCTGACACACTTTCAATCAAGAACCGATAGCCATTTCAATATTATTTCAAAAACACAAATTGCGAACAAACACAATCTACCTTGATATATTTGATATATTTGTGCACTTTTCCCAAAAATGCGTAATTAAATTTACTAAAATCTTCGAAAAATATTGCGGATTGTTCGTCAAAATTAATTTGAATCTTTCGTTTCCACAAGTCAAACATCGACTGTGATGTAATTAGATAAGGGCTGGGGCTATGAGTTTGTTTTATGTTTATTTTACTTAGATTACGTTTAATAAAATTAATGAATTAACAGTTACTTATTAATAAAATTTTATATTTGCAATTTAATGCAAATAAATGAAAAATAAGTATTATTATCCCGGCGCATCCACCATTTTTAACCGACGTAAATTTTTCAAAATCTGTTGTTTATGGAGTGTTTTGCTTAATTTACTTGACTTATTTGTGCATTTTTCCCAAAAATGCGTAATTAAATTTACTGTAATTTCCGAAAAATATTGCGCATTGTTCGTGTGGAATTTCCAATTTTTCAAAACGCTCAAACAAAATTTGTCAAAATTAATTCGAATTTCTCGTTTTCACAAACCAAACATTGACTGTGATGTAATTAGATAAGAGCTGGCACTATCAGTTTGCATATCTTAATTTTTAGCACAAAACTTTAAAAGTTTACATCTTGTTGAAAGATGGTTTTATACGCAAAATGAGCCGCTGAATTCAATGGAACAAACCGCATTGCTCTGCGACTTTTAGTTTTTAAGTCATGAATTTTTTTCGGTAAATAAAATTTTTCACTATAGATATTGCATATATTAATTTTTAGCAAAAAACTTTAAAAGTTTACATTTTGTTGGAAGATGGTTTTACACGCAAAATGAGCCGCTGAATTGAATGGAACAAACCGTATTGCTCTGCGACTTTTAGTTTTTAAGTCATGAATTTTTTTCGGTAAATAAAATTTTTCACTATAGATATTGCATATATTAATTTTTAGCAAAAAACTTTAAAAGTTTACATTTTGTTGAAAGATGGTTTTACACGCAAAATGAGCCGCTGAATTAAATGGAATAAACCGCATTGCTCTACGACTTTTAGTTTTCAAGTTATGAATTTTTCTTGGTAAATAAAATTTTCTACTATAGATACTGCATATCTTAATTTTTAGCAAAAAAACTTTAAAAGTTTACATCTTGTTAAAAGTTGGTTTTATACGCAGAATGAGCCGCTGAATTCAATGGAACAAACCGCACTGCTCTACGACTTTTTGTTTTTGAGTTATGAATTTTTTTTATGAAATTAATGAATCAATAATTACTTATTAATAAAATTTTATATTTGCAATTTAATGCAAGGTAAATTAATAAATGAAAAATAAGTATTATTATCTCGGCGCATCCACCATTTTTAACCGACGTAGCTTTTTCAATATCTGTTGTTTATAGAGTATTTTGCTTAATTTACTTAACTTATTTGTGCACTTTTCCCGAAAATGCGTAATTAAATTTACTGAAATTTTCGGAAAATATTGCGCATTGTCCGTGCAGAATTTCCAATTTTTCAAAGCGCTTAATCAGAATTCGTCAAATTTAATTCGAATTTTCCGTTTTCACAAACTAAACATCGACTCTGATGTAATTAGTTGAGGGCTGGCGCTATCAGTTTGTTTTATGTTTATTTTACTTAGACCACGTTTAATAAAATTAATGAATTAATAATTACATTAAGAAATAAGATCTTATATTTGCAATTTAATGCAAGGTAAGCTATTAAATGAAATAAGTATTATTATCCCGGCGCATCCACCATTTTTAATCGACGTAAATTTGACAAAATCTGTCGTTTATGGAGTATTTTGCTTGATTTACTTGACTTATTTGTGCACTTTTCTCAAAAATGCGTAATTAAATTTACTGAAATCTCCGGAAAATATTACGCATTGTTCCAATTTTCAATTTTTCAAAGCGCTCAATCAGAATTCGTCAAAATTAATTCGAATCTCTCGTTTCCACAAGCCAAACATCGACTGTGATGTAATTAAATAAGAGCTGGCGCTATCAGTTTGTTTTATGTGTATTTTACTTAGACCACGTTTAATCAAATTAATGAATTAATAATTATATATTAAGAAAATTTTATATTTGCAATTTAATGTAAAGTAAATTAATAAATGGGAAATAAGTATTATTATCCCGGCGCATCCATCATTTTTTAACCAGCGTAAATTTGACAAAATTTGACGTTTATGGAGTGTTTTACTTGATTTATTTGACTTATTTATGCACTTTTCTCGAGAATGCTTAATTAAATTTACTAAAATCTCCGAAAAATATTGCGCATTGTTTGTGCGGAATTTCCAATTTTTGAAAATTCTTAATCAGAATTTGTCAAAATTAATTCAAATTTTTCGTTTCCACAAGCCAAGCATCGACGGTGATGTAATTAGATAAGGGCTGGCGCTATCAGTTTGTTTTATGTTTATTATACTTAGACCACGTTCAATAAAATTAATGAATTAATAATTACATTAATAAATAAAATTTTATATTTGCAATTTAATGCAAGGTAAGTCAATAAATAAAATAAGTATTATTATCCCGGCACATCCACCATTTTAACCGACGTAAATTTGACAAAATTTGCCGTTTATAGAGTGTTTTGCTTGATTTACTTGACTTATTTGTGCACTTTTACCAAATATGCGTAATTAAATTTACTCAAATTTTCGGAAAATATTGCGCATTGTTTGCGCGGAGTTTCCAATTTTTCAAAGCGCTCAATCAGAATTCGTCAAAATTAATTCGAATCTTTCGTTTCCACAAGTCAAATATCGACTGTGATGTAATTAGATAAGGGCTTCCGCTATCAGTTTGTTTTATGTTTATTTTACTTACACCACGTATAATAAAATTGATTTATTAATAACTACAAATTAATAAAATTTTATATTTACAATTTAATGCAAGGTAAATTATCAAATGGGAAATAAGTATTATTATCCCGGCGCATCCACCATTTTTAACCGACGTTACTTTGACAAAATGCTTAATTTACTTGATTTATTTGTGCACTTTTCCCAAAAATGCGTAATTAAATTCGGAAAATATTGCGCATTGTTCCAATTTTCAATTTTTCAAAGCGCTCAATCAGAATTCGTCAAAATTAATTCGAATCTCTCGTTTCCACAAGCCAAACATCGACTGTGATGTAATTAGATAAGGGCTGGCGCTATCAGTTTGCATAAAATAAATTTCGTTCTGATGGCATCTGTTGTAATCAATCGAAATTTTGTTGTGCTGGAAACACGATCCGGTTCTCTATCAAATTACGAAAATTCGTTACAAAGTGGAACCGTTTAATTGGAAGCGGCGAACGTAAAATAATTTAACGTTATAGGGGACTAAGGATTTCCTCTCGCTTCGTAATTTTTAATAGGAGTCGCACACGAAAACCCCCGAGCTATTTATCTCGAGTCAAGGTAATGCTTTTTCCACACAAATTAAACGTTTCAACAGCTCCGCTTTCAAGCATTAATTTTTAAAGCTTAAACTTTAAGTTAGTAATTCTCGATAAAGTAAGATTTGGCTAATGACGTAAAAACACCATGAAAAATGAACAGACTGGATAAAAAATTACGACCAGACCCTTAATTTAATGAATAAATACTCTCCTGAAACTGGAGCAATAAAAGCAGGCATTTTTTCTTTGAACCCTTTTGATCCGATCCTTTTCCAGTTGAATAGACACTTGGGCAAAAATGCCGACATGGCACAACAAAAAGTTGTGTTGTTGCTGAAATTAATGGAAGTATTTTCATGACCTGGTACAATTGCGTCGGCTCCGATTGGTGTTGATTTGTTGACAATGTTGCGAATCAACGCGTCAAATATTTGCTCGCCCATCTTTATAAGCAATAAACTTGCGACGGAACGTTAATAAAGATAATTAGTAAATAGGTTGGAAAAGATTGGAGCTGCGGCGACAAAGGTTCAATATGGGGCGAAGAAATTCAATTTCGCCAAGACGTGAAGAATTATTTAAACAAATTGACTTGTGCTGTAAAATTCCTAATATTCTTGTTTGTTCGGGCGTTTGCAATCTCGGTGAAATAAATAAAAATCAGGTTTGGTAACCGGTTGTAAAATCGCTGACCTGTCCTGCACTACTTCATCCAAAATCCCCCGTTCGAGCACCACGAAGCGATTTCCGCTTGTTTGTTCCATAAATATGAAGCACGAACGCATGCATGCGGTTTTTCGCAAATTCAATTTAGTAAATGGACATTTCGCAGGTGTTATTTATGCAACAGGTGAGTGATTGACTGTCTAATCGGTCGAGGTCTCGTATAATTATCTTTTTGTTTCGTCCAGTAATACATCACTGACCACTTCTCTCCCTCGCTCCGTCAAACAAATATCCTGATTTGTTGCTGAAAGATGGAGTGGAATTTCGCGGCCAATCAATAGAAAGACGCCATTAAGGTCTTTATCGATTAAATTTTTTATGCGATTGTATCGTAAGACAACGTAGCCGTTACGTTTTATTACCGATATAAATTCGGGGGCTTTTGCGGCACCATCTACTTAAAAATTTATATCGGACGCTTCGGTGCAATCGAAACGAGAGAAAAATTCACAAAGATGAACTCGGGGCTGGAGTGGAACGCTACTTTGCCAAACTTGCAAACGCCACAGGCTGCTTGCAACCAAATATACAGCCATTAGTTAAACCGCAAACTTTTGCCAAAAATACAAGGATTATAAAACTTACCAAGGGCCAAAGTTACATCAAGTTGTGTACGTTTTAACTTTACACTTAAGCAGACTTGCTAAAGACAAAGGTTTTTTCAAGCACATTCTCGGCATTATTTCAAACAGAACTTAATTTAATTAGTGTTATTTTAATAAACTTTGCTGCTATTTTTATTATTTTACTTTTAAAATGATTGTAACGACATAAAATAAATATCCAGTTTCAATTAACAACATTAGTATTGATTTTTGCGTATGTGCCGAGTAGTCTATTTATAAACGAGGTTACTTAAGCTACGTTTAATAAAATAAGGAATTATTAATTACATTAATTAAAAAATAATAATTTTGTTATTTAAGACTAGGTAAATTAATACAACGAAAAAAGTTGTTATCCCGGCGCATCCACCATTTTTATTATTTTAAAAATTTGACAATTTTTATTTCTGGAATGTTTTACTTGTTATTATGGTTTTTATAATTTACAATAAGTACTTTTAACATGCTAATTTTATGTTTTTTTAATGTCGAGTTATTTTCTTGAAATGATAATTTTTTAAGCTTGCATTTGCCGATTTTTTAAATTTTATTTAAACAAAAACGCCAGAACAAAAATTTGTACTTGTACTTGAAGCCTGTTCTGCTAAATTTTAAGTGCCATTGAAGTTTTAGAACGGGGTAAAAGTACTGTAGTAATAATTTAATTTGTTTTATGTAGATTCAGATGCGGCAAGAATTTTCTAATAAAAGGAAATTGAAATGTTTATTCATTAACTCCATCGAGTCAGTTAAGCAAAAGCCGGTTTTATATTTAATCTAAATAATTGCCTGAAGCCAATGCGCATCGTAATAGTAATAATACTTTACAAAAATAATGCTCCATTGGCACGAGCTGTTTTAAAATTCAGTCAGTTGTTAAATCGACTGGGGATAATCTCGGATGAAATTACACACAATTATTTCGTTATTTTACACGGGAATAAGTAGCTAAATGTGTGGATTAATTTAAATAATTGAAATAAATTGGGAAAAATCGGTGTTAAGGCCCGAACTTTGTGTCAGATTTCCCGACTTTAATCCGGGAAGTAGCTGGAAGCCATGTAAGATTATAGTTTAACAGTCGAGTTAACATTTCATCTGCTAGAATTAATCACGTTATAGTGTTCCTGAGATTGCAGGACGTTCTTGCGTGTGATTTATCGGGGAGTCGTCAGGAAACGCCCCTCGGTTTTTTCGATTCGATAGCGAATTTGATGAATGGCTGTAGACAAAGCCCAATGTTCTATTGCAATAACAAAAATTTAAACTTTTTTCAAAGTTGCAAATTGTGAAAAGAACACAGAAATGTGCTCTGTTAAGGCTTCGTTTGATGTTGGATTTTTTTCCAGTTGCGTTTGTTTGCATAATGTAATCATTTTTATTGTCTGGCGGCGTTAATGCAAATGTCAATTTTTTTCACAAAGCTACTTTACTAACTTTTATGAAATAGGAGCGGCCGGAAATTGACTAATCAGCGCATCTGCGAATCCTTGATCAAAGTAATCAAGAGAAAATTTGATTTGTTGTTCGTTTAGCTCTGGTTTGGTCGCGAATTGCAATTAAATCCAACTTTAATTTTTTTATAAACAATTTCCCGGACCGCTCCATTTATTTTAAGATCAAAGCTCGCTCACAAACAAAGCTTTTCCAATTTCAGTTTTTAAATTTATTTTTTTGCCGGCTGATAATCCACTTTAATTAAACCCTCACTTAGATTTGTCCAAACTAGTGGTATTATCGGCATAACCCTGGCGTTTTACCGGGAACCGCTCCGGTTTATTTTAAGATCAAAGCTTGGCGCCGGGTTTTGACGATGGTAAGTGAACAAAGATGGACTTTTAGGATTAAAGCTTGACGTTATTGCTATGTATTACGTTCACACGGGACTTATTAGCTGCGTTGAAGTGGAATTTTTGTTCGCGCGTGAAAGGAGTTATTAAGATGCGAAAAGGAAATCCTCGACAGATTTCGTATGTTTAATTGAGTCGAGGCATATTTTAACGTTTCGTTTTACGACGGCCGTGCAAGGGACGAAATTTTAATGCAAGGAGGTGCTCGCCCGGGATAATTAATTTCAGGAACGTGCGATGTCGGCCGAGTGAGAAACAACTCTCTTTTTGGACGGAAAAGTGGAAAATTTTGCCGATATTTCACGGAAAAATAGGAATATTTAAACTAATATTTAATTAAAAATGTACCGTATTCAACCCTTAATTAAAAAATTCCATATTTTTGCAAAAACTGTACAATTATTGTGACTCTCTAACAATTATCACTTTATGAGACAAAGTCTTGTTTAACTGGGGCACGCACTGAAGTCAGACTTTTAAATCAAATTATTTATATTTTTTGTGTATTCAAATATTTTGCAAAATGTTTGGTTGTATTTATTCGCACTTACTTGATTCTGTGCAAAATTAAAATAAAATTGTAAATTATATTCATTTTACTTTAGACCACGTTTAATAAAATTATTAAATTAATAATTGCATTAATTTAATTGCAATTTAATGCAATATAAATTAATAAATGGAAAATAAGTATTATTATCCCGGCGCATCCACCATTTTTAATCGACGTAAATTTGGCAAAATTTGTCGTTTCTGGGGTGTTTTGCTTGTTATTATTATTAAAATTAACATTAATTACTTTTATCATGGTAAGTTTTTGAGAATTCTTAATTAAAAACAAAATATTTTTGCAAGAAACTACAATTATTGTGCCCTACTCTTATAAAAGCTTGTTTAACTGGCCGGACTTAAATTATTTATATTTTTTATTAGTTATTCAAATATCTTGCAAAATATTTATGTTTATGTTTATATTCAAACTTACTTGGCTCTGTACAACATTTATAAAAATTTTACTTGCTATCAGTAAACGGCAATTTTTTACGCCAACCAAAGAGTAGTGTTTGGGTTACAGAAATTTGTTATTACGATTTTATTTTGAAGGGAAAAGCATATTTGGTTACGCTATTTTTGTAAATTTTGTTAAAATTTGTAATTTAATAACCATGAATAAATTATTATGCTGTAAAAATGGTGGATGCGCCGGGAAAATATTTTAATATTTTACATTAAATTGTTTAAAAACGTATTTTTGTCAATGTTTAACAATAAAATAAAAGTTAATAATATGTTATTTTTAATTTATAACAAATAAATTTGAAATTGAACATTTTTCCAGCGCATCCACCATTTGTTATCGACGTACATTTGACAAAATTTGTTGTTTATGAAGTGTTTTGCTTGTTGTTATTATTATAATTAACATTAATTACTTTTAGCATGTTCAGTTTTTGTAAATTCTTAATTAAAACCAAAATATTTTTGCAAGAAACTGGCCGGACTTAAGTTATTTATAAATTATATTATTTATATTTTTTATTTAGTTATTCAAATATCTGGAAAAAAATTGATGTTTAACTTTAAACTTACTTGGCTCTGTACAAAATTTATAAAAATTTTACTTGCTATCAGTAAACAGCAATTTTTTTACGCCAACCTAAAAGTAGTGTTTGGGTTACAAAAATTTGTTATTGCGATTTTATTTTGAAGGGAAAAGCATATTTGGTTACGCTATTTTTGTAAATTTTGTTAAAATTTGTAACTTAATAACCATGAAAAAATTATAATGATACAAAAATGGTGGATGCGCCGGGAAAATATTTTAATATTTTACATTAAATAGTTTAAAAACGTATTTTAGTCAGTGTTTAATAATAAAATAAAAGTTAATATATTGTTATTTTTAATTTATAACATCTAAATTTAAAATTGAACATTTTTCCGGCGCATCCACCATTTAAAAAAAATCGCGTGTGTGGCATTTGTTTAGTCATTGACCTAGCTTCTAGTTGCCTTATTGTTAAAATTAAGCAGTAAAACCTGTTCTTACTCTCGGCATTACGTCAATCATAAATTCCAGCAAAAAACGTTAAATTCTCAGATTCTGGTAGTTAATTGAATTTAGTTAACGAAAAGTTCGCAACAAAGTTAAAGTTCTTAGGTTAGTTACCAAATCGAATAAACAATGTTCTCGAAGTTACGTATTAATTAGCGGCTCAAATTCACACGTGAGTGTGCTTTTGTTGAAGGAATATAGCGATGGATTCTTTTGTGTCCAGTGTTTGCATTAGGGTTGGTTTCTTTTTGTGATGCAAAAATGTGGGATTACTCCGCGTTTATCGTCCTCTATCCCGGGCAAATGATGAAACTTTCCCCCGTAAAAGTTTACGCGTATGCAAATGAAACAAATAATCTGGCATCGATTTTTGTTAAACTTACCGGCGGCGCCGTCAGCGTCACGATGGCATCGTTCAGATGCTTCAAGTTGAGCGTATTTTTGTCTTCGTCATCTTGGTCGTCGTTGGGGATTTGGATGGAGGACTGTCTCGACGTGAAAGATCTCTTCAGGGCCCCGTTGGGGAGAGCGTGCGAGGACGCTCGCCGGAAAGGACAAGACGCCATCGTTACGACTCTATCGACTCATTTGTGTTTCATCGCCGATTATTTATTCGGCTAGAATGGACAAACATATTTTATAAAATTGCGCCGCAACTATGTGTGAGGGAGTCAATTCCTACCCGGGCTGTGTTTATAATGAGCTTTCTCCATGTCTCAGGATCGATATTTCTAATTGGGTTTGTTAGTTTCTTTCATTATCTATGGATTTACACTGCATTTAACTTTGATAATTGCAACGCTAGTCCAGTATAGAAGAATTTTGTGTAAAAGAAATTACGCCGTAATTAATAACGCTGTTTTTATACTAATTGCCATCATTAGTGAAATTAAGGCGAAAAGATTACACTTGGTGGGCTTTGAAGCAAACGGACTTGCCCAGAAAACATTGATAATTACCAATTTTTTTGCGAAAATTCGACAAAAATTTTCTAATTTTTAATTAACTGTTTGACCCAAAAAGTTCGCCTTATTGTTTCATTTCCTTGAAGGAACAAACACAATAAGGTGCGTCTTTTCCACATTGCATTAGAGCTAAGTAAATTTTTGATTTCCTTTGTAACAAACGGTGTCACATGACATATGAATTATATTTCCAGCGCAATATATGGCCGTAACTTGATATCCCATTTCCGTGGTAAAAATATCCTTTCGGCGTCTAAAAGAGCGAAATTTTGCCTAAATCCCCGATTGCCTTTGTGTTTGCCCATTATTTATCCCCAACGGCGCACTTATTAGTGTTAATTACCCGTCAATGTACACAAGAAAGCAAACACCGTCACGTCATCTCTAACGAGTTCTGTCGTCTCTATTTACATGGGTGTCCCGTGCTGGCATAAAACTCACCAGGAACCTGGCAACAAGTCCCAAAAACCGGGCTTATTGGAGCTTTTTGACAAAAGGGCAAATATTTGTTTAGCACAGAAGACGGATGATCCTTACATTATAAATTTTTCCCTCCGCTATCAGTCGGTATGATCACGTGCTTATCGTCGCGTTTTGGACGTCGGTAGGAACGTAGCGGCACCGCGACGCCGAGCCAACTGAAGGCGGCGGATGCGACGCCGCCGACGCCAGCGCAATGCAGCCGCACGCATAAACACCTCTTTAATTGCGGACAGGTTTAATTCGGCATCGAAACACCAACACGAATTTTACGCCAAAGCTGAACTTGATCGAAATATTTTTTATGCAAAAACAGTGCTAGTTACGTTAAAGTGGAGCTATGTTTGGTCCTGTCCTGTAAACTTTGGTTGTTTACCCGAATTATTACGCTCCTAAAATATGCGAATCCGTGACTCTGGAGATTACCCATGTCGTCGAACGTCCAGAGAGTGACAGTTTGAGACGAAAATATGAATTTTCGGCGTTTGCGTGCCGTAAGGAATTAACTGTTTTATGGCTTGTTTATTTAAAGTGTCGGGGAGAATTTACTTGTGGAAATTGACACGAAAAGAGAGACGAAAAAATTAATGAAAGGATGAAAAGTTAAATATGAAGGAAGTGGATTCTCTGGAGATATTTTTATTATTATGGAGATATACAGAGCGCTCTTTGTGATAAATGTTCAATTAAACGAACTGAAACAATTTGTCTAGGAATTTGCAGTGCGCTTTTATTACCAGCATTATTCTCCGGCGCATCTGCCATTTTTAATGATTATGCCCCAGAGTTATTTACACAGAGCCAAAATTATTAAAGAATCGTTGAAAATGAGAAACTCACGCGATTTTTGCTAGTTTTCGCAAATTTTCAACAAGGAGCATTTATTTTTCTGTTAAAAATTTAAGTAAAGTGTAAAGAAAAAAAAATGTATTAAAGCCTTAATTAAACGTCTTTTCGTCGTTAAACCTTAACATCTTATGGTGCAAATCAGTCATTTCAGAAAAAACACTGAAATTTTCAAAATAATTTTTTTTAAATACACGATTTGATTTACATTTATTATTTTTTGCAAAAAACTAATTTTTGAGAGAGAAGAATCATTTAAACTGAAGTTACTTGATTTTCTACAAAAATCAATTTTTTTTTAAACAGTAGTTTTAAGTAATGATCGGTTTACAGAAACTTGTTATTACTACTTTTTTTGAAAAAAAAAGGATTTTGAAGTAGCATATTTGATAATGCCATTTTTGCAAATTTTGTAGCTTAATAACTGAATAAATAATAATGATGTAAAAATGGTGGATGCGCCGGGAAAATATTTTAAAAATTTTAATTTACATTTTTAAAAAACGTATTTTTTTAAGAATACAGAGTTTAATATGTAAGTCCAAATTAATTTAATTTTTTTAATTTATAACAAATCGGTATTTACATTATTTGGCATACATGTGTAAGAAATATTTGGCAAATTTTCAACAAAGAACAATTATTTTTCTGTTAAAAAATTAAGTAAAGTGTAAATAAAAAATAAAAATATGTATTACAGCTTTAATTAAACGTCTTTCCGTCGTAAAACCTTAGCATCTTATAGTGCATATCAGTCATTCTAGAAAAAAACATTGAAATTTTTAAAATAATTTTAGTATGTATTTTTCTTTAAATATACGATTTGATTTATGTTTAATATTTTTTGCAAAAAACTAATTTTTGAGAGAGAATAATCATTTAAACTGAAGTTACTTGATTTTCTACAAAAATCAATTTTTTTTAAATCAGTAGCTTTAAGTAATGTTCGGTT
This sequence comes from Tribolium castaneum, assembly GCF_031307605.1. NCBI lineage: Eukaryota > Metazoa > Arthropoda > Insecta > Coleoptera > Tenebrionidae > Tribolium > Tribolium castaneum. The sequence continues at coordinate 4,066,103 of NC_087402.1, read as the reverse complement.
TACAAAAACTTGTTTTCACTATTATTTTTTGAAAAAAAAGCATTTTAAAGTAGCATATTTGATAATGCCATTTTTGCAAATTTTGTAGCTTAATAACTGAATAAATAATAATGATGCAAAAATGGTGGATGCGCCGGGAACATATTTTAAAAATTTTAATTTACATTTTTAAAAAACTTATTTTTTCTAAGAATTTATGTTTAATATGTAAGTCCAAATTGATTTGATTTTTTTAATTTATAACAAAGCGGTATTTACATTATTTGGCATACATGTGTAAGAAATATTTGGCAAATTTTCAACAAAGAACAATTATTTTTCTGTTAAAAAGTTAAGTAAAGTGTAAATAAAAAATAAAAATATGTATTACAGCTTTAATTAAACGTCTTTCCGTCGTAAAACCTTAGCATCTTATAGTGCATATCAGTCATTCTAGAAAAAACACTGAAATTTTTAAAATAATTTTAGTATGTATTTTTCTTTAAATATACGATTTGATTTATGTTTAATATTTTTTGCAAAAAACTAATTTTTGAGAGAGAATAATCATTTAAACTGAAGTTACTTGATTTTCTACAAAAATCAATTTTTTTTTAAACAGTAGCTTTAAGTAATGTTCGGTTTACAGAAACTTGTTATCACTACTTTTTTTGAAAAAAAAAGTCATTTCAAAGTAGCATATTTGATATTGTCATTTTTGCAAATTTTGTAGCTTAATAACTGAATAAATAATGATGATGCAAAAATGGTGGATGCGCCGGGAAAATATTTTTAAAATTTTAATTTACATTTTTTAAAGACGTATTTTTTTAATTTATTTTTAGAATTTAAGTCCAAATTGATATGATTTTTTTAATTTATAACTGAAAGCGGTATTTACATTATTTGGCATACATGTGTAAGAAATATTTGAGGTTTTTGTTAATTGGATAAATACAGTGACCGACAGTGCAATAAATTTTTCCTGGAAACTCCCTCGCTAAAATTTGTCCCGTTTACGACTCCCAAAGCCAAATCTCCGTCAAGTCCATTCTCCACCTCCACATTTTGCAATTCCACCTGCAGCCGTGTTTTATCCCTCCGGTCGATTTATGTCCGTCATTAAACTTCATCTAATACAATGTCTGCGAAACATACCCTTCTGATCGCCCACTCACAGAGTCGCCGTCTCGAACCACCGAAAAAGAATAATTAATGAACCGGGTCCGGGTGATAAATGTTCCGGCTTCTTTCCGGATTTGTAAGTCTTGCGTGAGTGTCGCTTTTAATAGGCGGTCGAATGATCGACACGCGACTGTTGAAATTGGATAAATAGATTGGAGGTCAAGGGGAGATTAAAAATTGACACGAAATCGATTGAATATTTATTCACAACAGGGCCCTAGAATGGCGCTGTTAGGTGTGACAGACATCCTGTGTCTGTTTAAATAAACCGAGCGGCTTCTTGTCATCGGAGCTCCTTTATCTTGTTTTGTGAGTTAATTATTCGGCGCTAATTCTATTTTGGAATAGACAACATCGTGATGGAAGTCATTATTTTATCCAAGACTCCGGTAACTTCTAACTAACTTTTCCTCGAGGTAATTCCACCTAACGCCGTTTTTTATTCATTTCCACCGGATTCTATCGGCATCCCAAATCCAACCGTGAATTTGATAAAGTAGACGGCATCCATCTTAATGCAGGGCCCGAAATTCCGCATTGGGGGCACGTATCGCTCGGCAAAAGGGACGACACCGGAAATTTTTCGTTTCGATTTTAATTGATGCAATTAGGGCCCGATCTGTGTTGTAATTGCTGCATTCTGCCACAATGGGCGACTTAGCGCTGAGTTAGGACGTGCTAATTGTCGTTTGACAGCTTGGCTTCCGGCCAAATGACGACAATCGCTCAAAAAATACCGATAACGGGATTAAATCCTCTCGAGTTTATCCGTTTAAATATTGACGGAGTTGCGGCGGAAACTTGGAACTATGATCTCGGATGTGTACATATTCATGATCAAAGTTGAGACACGTTTCTCGGAAATTATGCGGCGGAAAAAACGAGACGGAGGTGTGATTGACAACGACAGGACCGGACGGGTTACAAATTAGGCCGGGATTGTGCGAGCGACCTTTTTGGACACACGTTGCACAATATCGATCTGGAGAGCTTCGGTTTAAAGGAGATGGGTCTTAGCGGATATGTGGGGATTTAAATGCTTTTGTTGTATGTGCCGGGTCAAGGATCGATAAACCTGGGTTACGAATAAACCGCCGGATTTACAAATCACACACATGTTTTTCAGAATGAGATATCTACCCACATGTTTATAGCCAAAGCCAGAAAAATAAAGTGAACCCAAGAGAACAAAAATACAGACTGTTCTGTCTAAATCAACATTTTTGATTTAACAAACGACAAACTTTGTTCAAAATTGTGTTGTCCGTTCTGTAAAAACAAAATAAATTTATTAAATATTGGTTTAAAAAACTCTAATTTCTCACATTTTTTCTCAACCTATGAGTAAAAGCCTATGGCTAATGAATTTCACAATCCCAACAAAAGCTTTTTGTAACTTGAAAACTATTAAACATAAGTATAAAAAATGCAAATACAGATCTTTGCAGAAATAAATTCTCTACGATATAATAAAATAAAACTTGTGGCATTTTATTTGAAAAAATTGAGTTTTGGAAAGTTCTGAAAACTTAACTACAAACATTTGGTGTTTGTTATTTTTTTGAAATTTGAAAACACCAATGAAAGAATCTTGGCTTCCTCTTTTAAATGAGCTAAAAAATATTTTCAAATTTATAAAAATGGCAGAGTTATCGATTTTTGAATTGGAAGGTGCAAATTCCAAAGAAAAAATTAAAACCCTAAATATTTCGTAAACGGCTAAATTTAGGTATAGGAAAAACTTATAAAAACTACTTTAAAATGACTCGAGTAATCCAAAAAACATAGTTTTTTATTTAAAATAAAAAAGTTGGTAGCGACTTCCAGTATAACCGGAAGTGTCACCATCTTGAAAATATTTTTATTCAGCAGGACCTAAGAAATTATAGTCGCATACAAATTTATACATACAGATGACTATAATTATTGGAACTGCCAATTTCTAGTGTGAGCTTTAGACGGAACAACCAATACATTGGGGAAAATTTGATTTATGACTAAGATAACTACAAACTTTAAAAAAAAAAAATTAATTAATTTTATGCAAAATGTGCTAACCTGGCCAATAATTTTGAAAAATGTTTTACAAAACCTACCGAATTGTTCGGTTTAATGTAAAGTAAATCGTTTTAAAATTGCGCACAAGGCTCGGTAAACAACCGAAGTTTGGAACTACGCGAGTTCATTGTAAATCCACCGATTTGAATGTGCATTATTCAGAGTTCAATTTGGGCAAATCTGAGCGACTTTGTCGGACTTAGCCAAGAACACAGCTTCTGGTCTGTATTACCAAAGTCCGTTGTTTTAAAACTGGAGTTACACTTGTCGCAATCTCCATTTAGCCGTCGTCAGTCCGGATTTGCTCCTGTTTGAACACCGGTTCGAAATCCGGGCATCTTACATTCCAAGAGTCGCTTTTGAGGGAGCAAACAATTGCAACATTGTTGACTTTCCATTCCCTACGGTATCGTTCGGTAAAAGTACATAAAATATTTACGTGGCCCGTCTTCTAAAATATGCAAATGGGGCCACATCTCGAGGCCCAAACGGGATTATTCAACATTCCAACGATCATTTTGCCACGAATTTTCTGAAGATGTCTAGGTGATAACGAGCTCGTAGGAAAATTATTATGGGGATAAGCGAAGTTTGATCGACACTCAATTAAACGAAGGGGTGTTTTTTCAGGACGAGACAATATTTTTTGACGGGATTTCGATGCGAAATTAATTATTTAGGAAATCCGATTTGACTCTTGGCCCTCTCTTGCGACTCGACTCCGAGTGGTAAACATCGAAAGCAATTATTGGAAAGCAAGGGAATCATTAATAGTTACCGCAACTAACATCGATTTGATGTTAATTACAAAATAAACATTAACCGTATTAAACTATATTGAATTTTCCTGTTCGGCTTTATTCAAAATTAAATTATCGATTCGCAGCGAGATATGTCTCGCTAAAAGCAAATAACAAGCCCTTTTCGCGCACAGTCTCGTCATAAAAATATTAAAGGAAAATACGAGGGAATAAGTGTTTGGATAAGGGATAAAGCCTTCAGAATGCAATAATAACGGGGTGATAACTTGAGTCAGGTCCTGAAGCCACCTAAGTCTGTGGATTATCCTCAAACTAGCAAAGTTTCAGCGATACGTCATGATTTATACAATAATTGAGGTCACTTGGGTGGGAAAACTAAAAGTTTCGGCATTGTTCCAGTTAATATATAGAAAGGGGGCATCGAATTTACAAGGTTAACTACCGATTAGTGCCAGAAAGCGGTTTAAACGGCTCCAGAGTGTTATACAACAAATGCTCTTCTTACTGCAATTAGGGAAAATTTACAGCCACGGCAACCGTGAGAACTTCATTTCCAGCGCGTTGAGACAAACAAACAGACTTATGTTGGATTCGATAAATCAGGCGGGGGAGCAAAAGTTAAGTTGCTAGAGCATTTGCTTACCAAGCAAATATGTTCACAGTTAGCGAAAATCTGCTTTTCAATGGATCGCTGTTTCGGGTTCTCACAAAACTTACCTAGCTCAGCGCTCAGTTTAAGTGCATTTGAAGTATGTTCCAACAAATGTTCCCAAGTCGAGCTTTTTTCTATAATTAGTCACTTTACAACTACAATTCTCTCGAGCGTAACAATGCAACTTTTCAAATTCGTTGAAAACTAGTGGAAGGAAAGTTTATTTATTTGTCTAATCTCGTAGAACGAAAGTTAAGTCGTAAATGAATACTCTTTCGTCCACAACACGACCAATCGTAAACAAAGACATGTTTTTCGGTTTTATCTGCCCGAACTTTTAACGTTTGAGTGCCTTTACGGCCGAAAAACTCATAAATAAAGTACAATCTATATTTTATGCCGCTTTTAAAAATCCCCTTTTGATCGGATTAAAAGTTAATGTTTTGAACAGGAGAAGGTGTCTTTGGAGCTAACATCGGCAATTTTCCCCTCATCCTAATTAAATAAAACGGTGACAAAACGTAGGTGTTGGGGAAAAACGAAGGCAAATCCGGCCCGTTGTCGCCGTTAATTCGATATCCTCCGTTCCTGCAGGAACCTCCATACAAATGGCCTTTTAATTGAGGAGACGAAATTAACTCCTTATCAAATAAGTGAAGAGGGATAATAAAATTCCCATCAGAGACGGATTATCCGCGATTGCAATTCCAAATAAATTAAATCATATTTGATACGTCTGTCTGAACCCAAAGGACATTCCTCGCATCTTGATCCTTAACGAGTTATTGATCCTTCCTGAAAGAACAAACAGTCTTTTTCCATACAATTAACAAACAACCGGCTGGGAGCCAAATTGTTGCGTTTACGAGCCTGGAATGAAGACGTTTAATCGTTTTTATGCGATAAAATCCTTCAGGACGAGATAAAACAGCGCCATCTGGTCGTTTCAGGAGACGCAAGCGCCAGGCTTGAATCGATGGCTGTTTTCAGCTTTTTCAGTGCTTTCAGCGCCGGCAAACACGCAACAGTGCCAACAAGAACGACTTGCTGGTGCGCGACCATCATGGTAAGACCATGGTTGTACCATCGCCCACTACAGTTTTTTTCAGTACGGGTTTGTGAACTATGCTCTAGAACTTCTCGTCGTTAAGACTTTTGGCGAGGAAACTTGGGAGACGATCAAGTAAGAGCTTTTGGAAAAAAATCGAGAGTTTATTTTACTTTCCAGAAAAAATGCCGACCTCCAAATGGAAGGCTCGTTCCTCGTCCGGCAAATCTACGAGGACGAGCTCACATATAACTTGATTTCAGCAGCGGTTGATGTTTTGCGTAATTAATTCGAAATTTCAGACTAACCGATAGTGAAAAGCCCAATTTTCAGAAATACCAGCAAATGCAATTTTGGAACTCTTCGGCAAAACTTTTTTCGAGTTTTGCCAAGATTCCGGCTTTGATAAGATCCTTCAAGTGTTGGGCGCCACTCCTAGGGACTTTCTCCAGGTCGGTTATAACCGAACTGTAGATTCCTGTAATTACAAATTTCCAGAATCTGGATGCTCTCCACGACCATTTAGGCACCCTATATCCGGGGATGAAAGCTCCGTCTTTCCGGTGCACCGTTCGGCCTGAAGATGGCGCTTTAATCCTGCACTACTACTCAGACAGGCCCGGACTCGAGCATATTGTAATCGGGATAGTCAAGGTTTCAAATTTATTTATTTTTTCCCAAAATTAAGATTAAATTTCAGACCGTTGCAAGTAAATTACACGGGACTGAAGTTGTAGTTGACATCCTCAAAACCAAGGAAGAATGCGATCACGTGCAATTTTTGATAACCGAAGCTTCGGGTCCGGGCAAAGTCCAGCATCCGGAAATGGACGAGATCCAAACATTATCACTCGGTATGACTTCCTGATTTCGCAATTGCGATAATTGATGTAAAATTATCATTTATTAACAGTTTGTGCGTGAAATAGCGCTTTCTATAAAAGGTGAACGGTTTTTCGAACGGTCACCGTTTTCATATTATTGATTGCTCGATAATTATTCTCGCGAGATTGTTCTGTAATTGAAAACTGTACGGCTGTCGGTTTATGATCCAGAAACAGATGCGTCGTTATCTGGCTATTTTTTGTACCGTTTTGTTGAGTGAGCGAATAAATCACGGATCGAGTTATCTCTTAATCCGCGAGGAAAAATAAAAGTTCGAGAGCGGGATTTTGCGAGATTTTGGTAGACACACTTAATACGTTTTTTTTATTTATTTGCACAATGTACACCGGGAGAGACTCCCATATTTGAACAGTGTGATAACAGCTTAATAACTGAGCGAATAATCAAATAATGTACTTGAATAATGTTTACATTTTCCTGGATCTATGTTTTCACCTTACATTAATTCACACGTTTGTTTTTTAAATAAAATGAAAATAAATCGTTCGTGGTGTTGTTAACAGCATTCCTTAAGCATTTTGATGCGAAAAAAATGCAAAAATCCCAAACTTCGTTATAAATATCCGTCCAGTTAGTCAACTTGGCGTTCCGAAAAATGTGCAATTTTTTGCAGAGCCCAAGGTGAACGCCGCGACATTTTGCCGCGTGTTTCCTTTCCACATCATGTTCGACCGAGACCTGAAGATCGTCCAAACAGGTTCAACGGTGGCCCGTGTCATCCCAAAGGTGACCTCCGCCGAGTGCCGAGTCACCGACATCCTGGACACGGTAGTAGCAAAAATCGGGGAATCCCCAAAAACGGGCGAAATTCCAGGTGCGTCCCCACCTGGAGCTGACCTTCGAGAACATCCTCTCGCACATAAACACCATCTACGTCCTCAAGACCCGGCCCGGGGTGATGCAAGTCTGCGCGCCCCCCGAGTATCGCTACCTCCGTCTCAAAGGCCAAATGCTCTACGTGCCGGAGACCGACTTGGTGATCTTCCTCTGCTACCCCAGCGTGATGAATCTGGACGACCTTACGAGGTACGGCCGCCTACGTGTTTCGCGCTTTGTTTACAGCGAGTGCCCGCAGGAGGGGGCTCTACATCAGCGACATTCCTCTACATGACGCCACACGCGATCTGGTACTCATGTCCGAGCAATTCGAGGCTGATTACAAGTTGACGAGGAACTTGGAACTGCTCACGGATAAGTTGCAGCAGACGTACAGGGAGCTGGACAGGGAGAAGAAGAAGACGGACGGGTTGTTGTACTCGGTGCTGCCCATCAGTGTGGCAAATGAGCTGAGACACAAGAGACCAGTGCCGGCCAAGAGGTACGACTGCGTCACGCTGCTTTTTTCAGGAATTGTTAACTTCTCCGCCCTGTGTGCGGCCAATACCGACTCCAAAGGAGTCATGAAGATCGTCAACATGCTGAACGAGCTCTACACGAATTTTGATGTCTTGACGGATCCCAAAAAGAATCCAAATATTTACAAGGTACTAGCGTCAGGCGTGGGATTTTTTATCCAAAATTTAAATAATTATTTAAAAATACTTATTTTTTATTCATTCCTATTACAGGAAACATAATAACTTAATTTTTATTGCAATAAATTCCATTAAAATACAAAAGACAACAAATTATCTATTACACAAAAAAGCTATAAAGAAGTTAAAAAGCTGTTGAACATAAGCATTTTTCTAAATTTGTTGTTGTAAAATAGTTGATTCTCTGCATTATCAATATTTTAAAAAATCAAATGGAACACCTCATTATTTGTTTTTGCTTAACTAAACTTACCTATTGTTTCAAATGCTCAAGTTAATAATTAAAAAGATATAAAGAGTTTTGACCTAATTTGGTGCATTTTTGAGATTTCTGAAGAAATCTTGCAAAACAATTGAGTTTTTGCTGAAAAATCTGCGAAATGTTTTTGTTTGAACACTAACTAATTGCGAGAATCAATTCTTATCAAAAACAAATCGGTTCACAATGTATCTACGATTTTTGAACCCAAGTGTAATAGAAAACTTGATGTTTTCCTAGAAAACAGCGAAATTCTAAGTGGTTTGGCCGACATTCACAAAATAATCAACAACAGTTTTTTGCTCAGTTATAATCGCCTTATGATTGGTCTGCTTTACAGTTGGGGGTGCGATATCCCTCCCATATCCAATGACAAACGCTTCAATCGTCTTGCAATTTTTTGTGCACCTGATAAACAAGTAGGAGGTGATTTTAATATTTTTATTGGTCAATTACTCATTTCGGGAACAAATAAAACACAAGCAAACAGGTTTAGGGCAGGTCTTTCTCACAGAACGGGATTTCGCCTTAGGTGCGGATAAAATGGTCGATTCTGCTTAGTTTTTGAAATAATTTGATTTATTTTGACAAAAACACACTTTTTTAAATTGATTACACAAAAACTAATATTCGAAAAAATTAGGACTTTTACACAACTAATTAAAATCTACCCTGTCGGTTTGGAAAAATGAATAATTACAACAATTATAATAATTAAAATAAATAAATTTAAAAATTAAAATTAATTGGTGAACACTGCAATTTTAACACATCTACGTAAATTATTTTTTATTCTAAAATTAAGGCTGATACAAAAATTGTTTAAAATTAAAAAATAATTTAATATAGAATTAAAGTACGTATATTTTAAAAAATTACAAGTTCAAAAAATGACAAAGAAACTAACGCTTAGAAACTATAAAAACACAAAAATAAAAAATATTGAGACTGAAATTCTGAAGAACTATAAGCGACTGATCAGCTAACAAACTTAATAAGTGGAATATAAAAAACTAAAAAACAGTAAGATTAAAATTTTGTAGATCTGAGTGACTGATATGATAGTAAAACGACGAAAAACTGAAAAATTGAGGAAATGTATAATATGAAATACTATGAGGAAATTAAGAAACTAAAAAGCTGAAATACTGGAAGCTTGAGAAACAAAAAATCTGTAGATGTAAAATGACTATTAAATTAAAAATCTTGTGTATCTATTGTTTTTAAACAAATACACGTCGTAATAAAAAATTACCTTATTTTAAATTAGAAAAGTTAAAAAAACTGTAGGAATTTAGAAATTAGGATTTAGGAAAAATAAAAGGGGTGTGAAATATTTCAATTAAAAAAAACAAATTTATTGCGAGTTTTAAAGTTTTTATTAAAAATTGCGTGTTAAGGGAGTTTCTGAAAATCCGGTCTTTACTATTTCTGGCCTTGCTGGAAAATAAGTCTATCCATTATTTTTGTAATTCGAATCTGAAACCAGTCTTTGTTTGAAAAACTCCGCAAGGTCGAGACTGTTGGCGACAAATACATGGCGGTGAGCGGCCTCCCGGAGCCCTGCACCACTCACGCTTGCAACATCGCCCGTTTAGCCCTCGACATGATGGACCGCGGCAAGTCGGTCATGTTCGATGGCAAGCCTGTGGTAATCCCCAAATAAAACAACCGCAGCTTTTAAAAATTTATTATTCAGAAAATCACAATTGGGATACATTCTGGTGAGGTTGTGACAGGGGTCATAGGCCACCGCATGCCCCGATATTGCCTTTTTGGCAACACGGTCAACTTGACAAGTCGCACGGAAACAACCGGCGAACCTGGAAGGATCAACGTTTCGGAAGAGGCGTACAAGTGAGTCAATCCTCCATTAGGTCCAAATAGCGTTTCAGGGAGTCGGGCACTGAGAGAGTCCGGATTCCGGACGGGAGCTGGCAGTTCAGCCAGAGTTGGTTCCGGATAGTGCAGCGGGTCAAGTGTTTCAGTTCCGGGACTTGGACGCCACAGCGCGTCAAGGGAATTAAACCGTCTTCCACCAAATCCGGATAATCCTCAAAAATTTTTTTGGTTTCTAAATTGATTTTTGGTACCACTCTGAGAAGAAGTTGGAGGCAGGCTACAATATTGTAAGGGTAGACGTGGCAAAACTCCATTAGTTTTTTCATGATAAAGACGACCAAACAATCCTCGGTCTTCGCCCCATATCTTAGGAAAATATGGAGCTTGTCAGGGAGCCCCAATTGAAGGGCTATTTTAGCCGGGGTCGGGTTATCACTCCCGCAACTTTCCAATGGGACGTCTATAAACCTCGTAGAGTCTAATTCCAGTCCTCCTGTGGTCGCATGGTCGATAAAATACACAACAGCCCTTAGATTTTCTTCCTGACTATCGAAATCGCTCTTCCAGCCCGCAATATAATAAGGGGCCCTGTTACCAAAAATGGCCCCAATGAAAATCCTTTCGTAGGTTTTCTCACAAGCGTAGATGCTCTCCAACAGGGCTAAAACCGTCCCTGTATCTTTCAACTGCCAGTCGTAGCAGACTTTAACAGCGACGTACAAAATGTTATGGTACCGACCCATCATACAGACGGAACCATTGGCCGCCCGGTTCCCTTCATGGTACCTCACGATGGCCATAATGCTTTCACGGACGGCCGATTCGGGTTCGGTGCCGGTACCTAAAGCTAGTTTTTTGCCCGTGGTTTATACAAAAAATCCTCACCTCTGGCATAGCCTTCAATAAGGGTACTGATATAAGTGACCATCATTTGGCGCTTTCGCCTGTCATGGAGGCTCGTTCTGGGCGAGTTCGTAAACTGGTCGAGGTAGCATTCGAGAAGGTAGTTCATGACACTGACAGCCCTCGACCAAAATGCTAGGAAACATTTTATTGGATTAACTTGCGGGGTTTCGGCTTAAGTGCACTTTGCAGGTTCCTGTGCAAGGAGGACAATTTCGATGAGCAGTTCCATTTCGAGTATCGCGGGCCGGTGACCATGAAGGGCAAGTCTGAACCCATGAACGTGTGGTTCTTGTCGCGAGCCAAGTCCCACTAGAGCTAACAATCCAACTAGGTCAGTATGGTAATTATGTTCGGCACATGCTTTCTTCATTTTCGTGAGAGACGATGTGGTTTCATCTTTTGTAATTGCTCGTGTGAAATTACACGTTCCCTAGAGACAAGTGGAGCAATTGTTGATCAAAAATCGGGTAATTGTAGGACATGGTAATTACGAGAGCGCTTGCGTAAGCGAATGAAAGTTGTGCGTCGATGGGCCCTAAACTTTTCCTGCAACCTAACAGCATATTTTTGTTCCAGGCTGAGCGGCGTCGTGCACACTCTTTAAGTACCATTCCATGTCAGCGCGTGACAATCTATTCAAGCGTATTGTTTCAGTTATGACATCGCATTCTCGTGTGTAATTATCCCCGACAAGCTACACTTATAAATATCTCCGATAGATAATTTTTAATCGGTTGTGTCAGCACGCGTAATAGAAAATCCATGTCGACTGTCATCGCTGTCTCTTCAGTGTGCTTTCCTTTCCACCACCGACATAACGGCCGAATTTTACTCGAGCCGCGCCCACACTTTGCCCAAAATTCGTTCACCTGTAGAGCCACCTTGAAGGCAAGGTGAACCGCCTCATTCCACAGCCACTTGTCGCCTGCACAGACGTAAACGCGACCGTTAGGACACGTGAGCAGGCTTCAGGACCAAGAAATGTGCATTTTGGTCGGCCTTGAACCGCAAGGAACGACAAACGGACACATTTTATGCATCTTTGAGGTGTTTCCGGGTGAAATGTCAACGCTAGGCGAAATTTATGGCCTTGGAAGGAACGTTTCGCCATTGTTTACTAATATTAGCACGTTTCCAGTTGTTTCTCTTGTTTGTGAAATGGTAAACAACAATAAATCAATTTTAGGTAAATCTACCATTTTCACACCTGTAAGTGGCCAATTAAGAGTGTAGGAAAGGTCAGAGATTGTCTTTTGTTTTGTTTTCAAAAGTAATAAACGTTTACCAAGAAAAGTGGTTTCATTTATGACTTATCGGCAATTGTTTGCCGGGCTGTCCCACACGGAACTATTTTGGGTCCAATCCTATTCCGTTATTTTTTTGATGAAAAAGATTAATAAACGCAGTATTAGAAAAGTAAAAAAATAATGTCTACTCCCACAAGGGTCAGGCTGGGGTTCATTCTTGTTTAAAAATCTTGTTGGCGAAAATGAACGGCTCCGTTCCGTTATAATTTTCTATTGTTTCCAAGCATTAGCGCTTGTTAGCTCGTCCGCGAGTGAAGAAGCGAAAGAGTGGCACGACTTAATTGTAGCTCAAAAATCAGAAAACAGAAAATGCAGTTTTAATAAATCCCTGCACCGCTCCGCTTTCACCGTCCTCCTCTCAGAACGCATTTGTTTTTCCGCCGCATCCACGTGACTCCAATCCACGTTCGCGTAATTCACGTGTCTCGTAATATGTTACTGTTATTAAATTTTTTCCGCTTTAATGAAACATTTATCTGGATGAATAATTCAAAGCAGTGGTGGCGTTTGGAGCCGTTATTTCGTTCAGCTTTGGCCCTGCATTGACTTTCTCTGGAGATAAATCATCATCGGAATCGCTTTCGAATTCGGGTGGTACCTCGGAGTTGCGAAAATTACGCACGGAGGAGAGAGTACCAATGTCATCGAGAAAGCCGCCGAGTTGAGACTGCAAGTGGCACAGTCTTGGAGTGACCGCCGCGGTCGTCGTACAGTTACTCGGTACCACTCGATGCCGTTAATTGACGTACCATTGGTACTTGTGCTGTGCCGGTGATACAAGTGATTAGTTTTGGGTGCTTAAAAGCGGTAAACAGATGGTTCAAACCGGTAGGTGATTGGCCGAAAAGACGAGGTACTTGGATGGTACCACTTAACACAACTGGTACTTTTGGCCTTTTGGACGTTTAATGGTACGCAGCGCCGCAAATAATTAGCCTCAAGGTACAAAAATTGTAAATAAACATTTTTTACAACTTGGAGTACCATTTTCCTTGTCTTGTTGGTACTGATTAAAATAGTTTTTGTTTTGTTCCGTTTTATTTGTCTAGAAATCTTCCGTAGCCTCATTCTCGAGGTACCGCCTCGGTAAATATTTATTAAACATTGTCGCAGCCATCCATTTGTGCAACTCTTGATGGTACTACTAATTTCCAGCAATTTCAATTTTTGTAGTACCACTAATACTTGGCAATTTTCATTCTTGAAGTTGTTTGTGTTGTCTTCAAACGTGTTCTTAGCCTCATTCTTGTGGTACCAGTGGTACCCTAAGGTGGTGGCTGTCCTTCGCCGCTTCAGACCTCATTTTCTTGGATTTTACGCAATCTGCTCCTCTGTTGGATAATAGAAGGATGAGACTTCTTGTATAATGTGGCTTATGAAATTTCATTATTTCCGGTTAGGTGCCTCCAACTTGTCAATATAAGAGGCTTCCGCTATGAAATTCATAAAGGTTGAATTCACACACACACCTACGTTTGTAACTTTCATTTTGAAGAATTTCGGATCCTGCAAGTGGGCCCATAAAATAAATGATTCGAGTGTTATTTAATTAAATGAATGCTAATTAATATTTTAACTGGTTTTCCTTTCATTTTTAGTTATGCACGATCCTACATATTAATAAATAACGGTTTGTTTTGAATACAAAATTTCAGTGTTTTATTGCGATTGATTTTATCCACTTCCTCGATCGCTGTCACAGTTTCACACAATTTCAATTCAAATCAAATTACAAAAAGTATCGCCTTTCAAACGTTCTTTTACTTTCAATTAAACCGCAAGTTCTGGCGCTTTTTACGACTTATATGTTAATCGCCGATTTATAATTTGTAATTTTAAACGTTATTTGAGTGGACCGGCGACAAGTTATGTGCATTAGTTACAAAATTTCGTAAATTTCCACTTGTTTCACGAGTTATCTAATAGGTAGAGAATTCCTCGAGTTCACACTTTTGATCCGATTACATCAACTGGAAATATCACTAAATTATAAGCTACATAAAAGTCGAATAATTTCGCAGTTAGAGCCGTGTTACGAAATCGTTTAAATTGAACGTTTTATTATAAATTGCTTCAAATGGGAGATTTTATTTACATCCTATCATTTTTGACGATTTCTCATAAATTGCTCAAACTTTCTTCAACCTACGAAGACGGCACAATTTTAGCTTGTTATTAATCTTGGGTACAGCTCAGTTTCTTCGCCTGTACCCGTATCTACTCTCAGTTTTAATTAAGACTTTCTCCGCCTTTGTCTTTTTGAGATTTCTGATTGATAATCTCGAGTGTTGAATCAATTTTTACTCTTCCACGTAGTTTAAATTCGTTCCGGTAATTAATTAGGATTACTTTTAGTTTATTTTTACGATATTTCTGAAGCAAATCATTTTAATATTTAGCACTTGCTATCACTATTTTCAATTTTGTGATTATTTCGTTTTGCACTTTCACTCTTTTTCTCGTAAATTCTCGAGCTGTCAATAAGCAAAAACATTTGCCTACGAAAAGAAAACAGCGAGTGAACCAAATATTTAAAAGCCGAACATTTCTTCTAATATCTATTACGAGCAAGAAGTACAACATTTCTCTCGTTAACGTTCTAAATAATTAGAAAGACATTTTATTTTTTAATCAATCAATTAACCAAAGCTGAGCAGTTTTTCAAGTAATTTTTGCAAAGTTACTGCTTTCTTATGCAGACTTTAAACGGGTGAGTTCTCCAGATAAAGATTGGAGAAGCAGGGAGTTCTGAGGTAATCTTGAAAATATTTACATTTATTCCTTTAATTATTTTTATTAATTTGCACACAAAAGAAAAGAATATTTCATATTTTCGCACATCTTCTAATTAAGTTCCTTTGTGTTTGTTTTTCTGTTATCCTTTGATATGCATTCCCCCGAGTCGAGAAAACTCTGGAACCTTGTCTGGAGGATTGTCGGCTGCGTTGTAAAGGCCTTCAAAGTCGTTCGTTTGCAGGTCTTACAATGGAGCAGCTCGTGGCACCTCCGCTACCTCCGAAGACTCGGTCCCCTCCAGCCTCCACGCCGGTACAACACTCGCTGCAAAGCTCTCATTCTCCCAGTCACGTCGTCAAGATCCGCATCAACCCCACCGAGGAGGTGTCATGCCCGCCGTGCATCCGCATCAGCGTCAACTCCTCGGAGATGATGTCCCGGCCGTACTTTTTCTACAACGTGATGTCCAGCGGCCAGACGTCGCCGAGTGACACCCTGGACTCGGGCACGTGCAGCGACTTGGACGGCACGCCGCCCCCCAAGAAGAACACCTCGGTGACGCTCATCCAGCACCAGAGGACGGCCTCGCTGACGGACAGCGACAACGACTCGTGCGACTCGGGCAAGGCCTCGCCGAAGCCGCTGCCCCAGACGCTCCTCCAGGACATCCGCAAAAGTGTCGTGGTCAAGAGCTACGAGGAGCGCAAGGAGGAGCAGAAGGAGGTGAAGCCGATTCTCGACACCGATATGTTCTACAAGTTTCATCTGAATGAGCATGTGAGTGAGGACAATGATGTGCCGAAAGTCGTCGAGGACGAGACTTTTGCCGGGTATAAAGACCTCCTCGGAGACGGTGCCGCGACCATTAGGAGCGCTAAAGGGACAGTAAGGGGGGTCAAAAACCGGGTCAGAGCGGGAATTGCCACTTTCCTTCAAATTAATTCCGTTGCGAAGGTAAGGACACCGGCTTTGCTTTTTTTAAGCTGTGACACCATTAGACATATGCGAGGTTCTGTTATGTAACAGTTGGTATACGTGCATGTGACGCTAATTGGCGATTTTGAACAAAAAGCGCGAAGGTTCAAGGTTACAGTGCCAAAAATACAACACTCTGGAAATTTTTATTTCCACGGAACGGCAATAATTATCCAAAAAGAAAAAATATCACTTACATTATTACAACATGTAAAGAAGTTCATTGTCAAACACTACTTAAATTCCCGTGTTTTAAACAAAATAAAACACTGACAGTTGCACCAGCCCAAGGCAAACAAACTTCCTGTTAGTGACCACAAAAATTTAGAAACTTGCTTACTCCATTTCCTAGTTTTAGTGAATCAGCAACAAGTCATTCATCTGATAAATGGTTTATTACTTGTTAATACTTGAGAAACGTGACTTACTTTGGGTTTCTTAATTTATTTTTACAAAGCTGAAAAATGCACTAAGGACAAATTAACATTCTAAAGTGTTCTAGAAATCAAGCATTTGCAATAAAATAAATGTATTACTAATCTAAACATTTTTATAGATGTGTTTACAAACTCGTGTTAATAATTTAGAAAACTCACTTTTTTAAGGTGTTTTGGGTGTGAAAACGCTTATTTTTTGCTAAATTTGTTTGACCTACCAAAAGTAAATTAGCATCTTATTCAGACTATAAAAGCTATGAACAAATTTCAACTTGTTTGTTTTATTTCCTGGTCTTAATTTATCAGCAGTAAATTGTTGTTTATCAGATAAATAAATTTATTAATTTATCAATACTTGAGAAACGTGACTTACTTTCGGTTTACTGATTTAAATAACAAAAACTATTCTAAAAACATGTCATTAGAATGTTCTAGAAAATAAAAATACGTGCAAACAGTGGCTACAACAAAATGGTACATTAGCGCCAACAAAATCCAAACTTTGCTATACAAAGTGCATTAAAATATTCATTGTTCTATGTTAATGTACATTATGAGCATTTTTCTACTTTATGATTTATGATTATCGATTTTAGGATTAACTTAAACCGAACATCCCAAATTAAGTTTAGTGTCTTCTTGTAATTAATTAAAATTTTCCGCAGGTCGTAGGTAAAAGCTCAAGGTTAGATAGGTCAAGCAAACTTGAAATTAACGTGTGAGTGAAAATTGTTTGCTCCACATTCAGTTTTTGTCTTACTTGTTGTATTCTCACCAAAACGGAAACTATGACTTAATGTTGAGGATTTAAGAATTTTAATGTTGCGAAAAACCGCTTTATTGACTAGTGTTTATTGTCTTCTTCAATTAATTAAAATCTTGAGGATGCAGATGTGAAAGTTCAAGGCTAGTTGGGTCAAACCGGTAAAAAATTAATTGCAAAATTGTAAACATGCTGGTGAATGTTGTTAAAATTGAACCAAAGTCGCTTTAGTGTTTTTTGTCGTGTTTACTTGAAGTAGTTTCAGTTCGTGCAAAAGCACAAACAAAGTTTAGACGCTTTGCTGGTCGGGATGAGCTTTTCCTTACCACAATTACCAAAAGTGTGTGAATAAATAAATTATAACTTATTATTCGTATCGATTTAGAATTTGTTTCAAGAGTTCCCAAGTTTGGTGTTTTTATCGGGCGTATCTAAGTATTTGCAATTTTTATAAGCAAAGTTCAAGATCAGCCAAGCAAATCTGGGAAAACAAATATTTGCAAAATCTGTATGCGTCTACGTGAGGTGATTTAAATCGGATGAAATAATTTGGACCCTTGGCAACAAGTTGCGTTTTGAACGATTTAGTTATTTCTTGTTTTTATAGACCATATGACGGGAAAGTTCAAGGTAACCTAAGCCAAACCGGTAAAAAAATTAATTGCAAAATGTAAATGCTGACGTGCGTCGGGTTCAAAAACTGAACCGATTTAATTTTAATATAACTCGTGCGCCAATCTTGAATAAATGTAACACTATCGTCGACAATGGGCGAAGTTATCTTCGCGTTTGGGTGATTAGGGGTCATATTGTAATTCTCGGTTTCTGCCTCCGGTGAATCACCGAGTTTACAGTAAGGCATTCAACGAGAGACAATAGTGCCAATATACAATGGCCCCAATGTAACTAAGAGGCATGCTGTCACCTGAACTCCCCTAAAAATCCCTGTTCAATAAAACGTGTCCAGAATCATCAATAAATCTCCCCTGCGCTCGCTCTAAATATAACACATGAATGCCAAATCCCTTTATCCCCGAAATCTTAATCAAACATTTCTCGAATTTGTGAATCACGCCGGGCTAATTAAGCGCAATTTTTTGATAAGATAACAGTAATCGAATCGAGTGATTAGTGTGATGTTGGCTCCAGACGTCGAGATTCTGGGCCCCAAAGGCACAATCCGAGGCTTCAAAAACCGCGTCCGGGCCAACGTTCGCTTCTACAGCGACCCAGTCCTCCAGGTACGCCACTGGTCTTATCGTACAGACGGCGGAAAAATGATTTATGAGGTCGCGTCTTGGAGATAATACAAATGCCGACATTTCAACAATGGTTGCGCAAAATTCGCCGTGATTTATTGATAGCCGAAAGTGAAAGGTGCGGCCGTTGGACCGAGACGTTCCTCCAAAACCGCACATTTTTTCGTGATTTTGCTCGGTACAGGTGCCGAGAAACACCATTTTAATAAAATTGAAACTGGAATGCAGGTGTGCGAAGACAAAAGTTTGAGGTCGCGCAAAAATCGAAATGTTAGTTGATTGCTGGCAGGAGTTGAATGCTGTGATACGTTTCGGTTGGCTTGTGGGCAATAAGTAGGTTTCAGTTTATGCTACATTTCTAGAATGGTGAACACGGTTTTTAAATGCCTGGCGTTTTTCGATCTGGATTTGCGTTGAAACTGGATTTCTGACAAGGACTGAGAAACCAGAAGACATTAGCTCTTTAAATTAGAAATTAACTTCCATTTGAAAACCGACACTTGTTTTCCGACAATGTTGAAACCATCAGAATTATTTATAATATCTAAAAACTACCAGTGTTATTGTGTGTTTAAAAGCAAGAATTTTTTTCACCAAAACCAAAATCGTTTGTGACACTTCTGAAGGATAGAAAGCTCAATCTGCGTTCTAGGGTTCATTGAATTAGGATTTTCGCGATATCAAGCTTATTTTTAATAATAGAAAAAAAATAAAAAATACCAAGCTGTTTGAAATAAAAATTTCTTTCGATTGGCTGAGAGTTTTTTTTATTTTGACGCCTTGGTGTCTTTATACTTAATATTTTATACTTTATATTTAAGTAGCCATAATTTATTAAGTACTAGTTTTTTTTAATTCTTGAAAAGCCATTTTGTAGATATCATTTCTAAGATACATTGAGATTTGAAACGACGTTGACATCTTTTCAAATGACTTAGTTATAGCCACAATTCTTTTACATTGAAAACGCCATAAGACCTACTGAGAACGTCCAAAGAGGAGCTGTTTAGGCAATCGCGTGAACGCAAAATTTGAACTTGGATTTTTAAGAAAAATAATAAACAAAATACTTTCTTTACAACTCGATGTTGTTCCTAAAATAATTTGACAAAGTAGTTTGTACTTCATTTTAAAAATTTGTAATCGAGTTTGAACGAGTTAAAAAGTAAATTTAATTTATTTTTCTGTTAAAAAAATAGGTTCAAATTGCATGAAAAAAATATAGTAATTTTTTGAAAACCTTAACAACAATATACATAAATTTGAAAAATAAACAGTAAGTTTTGTTTAAAAATAAAAAAAACCTTATTTTTTAGACATTTTTTTATTAAGTTTTTTGATATTTTTTATGGGTTTTGTATATGACTTACTTGTAATTGCGTATTTTTCTCAAGCCATTTGAACTTTAGGTATTTCCATAAAAACATTAAAATCATTACGCTGTTTACCTTTGTATAAATTAGTTACAAATATTTAAATCGTGTTAAGAACTGGTTTGTGAGGTAGTAAGTTACTCTGGGAAGAACACACAATTGTAGAAAAACGATTTTGTTTATTAGTTTTCTTAAAAATTGAGTTTCAAATAAGTGCATAGTGCCCTGTGGCTTAAATGTTTTAACAAATCCATAAATTTTAAGTTTAGAAGCAATTTTTTTACATGAAAAAATTTTATTATTTTTATTTGTAATTTAAATTAAAAAGTTAATATTTATGTAATTCATAAATTTAAATAAATCATGTTTTAGGGTATGTTTGGACTTGATTTTTAATTGGGAGTAAATTAAGGATAAACATGCGGTAAATATTATGAGATGGTAAAAGTAGAGAGGTTCCGGAGTTTGTCCCAAAATATTTATTCAGGCATGTCCCACTTTCCGCATTTGCTGTGATGCCGCTTAATAAAGACGAAATCAACCGGAAACATGTCATATTTTTATTTATTTTCAATTTCAACTTGACCTTCCGCGTTGCAGTTTGACCTTTTTGACATTTTCAAATCTCAATAAATGTCTCTGGAGGAAATCCGCTCGAAATTCATTGTTTCTCGCTCGGTTCTCGATCGTATTGTTACCGCAACAATGCGATGCAGCAACTCATCAGTTGACTCCAACGGCCATTTTTCTGGAGACCACTCATAATCAGCCATTTACGTGCTCCCGTTTGCGCCCGAATTTTTTCGAAAGTTGCGGCTTGCGCTTATTATTCCGTTTTAGTTCCCGCAACACTTATTCATAATTACCTACTTATTGCACGAATTAAAATTAATTAAGTTGCCGTGCCACCAAACGAGAAAAAATTTTCAGGGCACTTTACTTTCTAAAATCGAGATTACGTCAAGATACTTAACTCAAATATCACATATTGTTTACGTAACAACAAAGTCAAAACTGTTCCGCATTTTTCGACCCAAGGTGACTCAAAATCGCGGGACGGCCATTATTGCAGATTGATTACCGACATTCCCACGACTTGCAAAGGTCAAGGCTTGGTTTTTAAGAAAAATTGAAAAAACGCAAACGGCTGAAATTGATTTCTATTCCGGGATGAATCCCACGCACTCACACGTGCCCTGCACTCTTTTTCCCCGTCTCAATGCGCCATTTGTGTAATATTTGCGTAATTTTCGCCGGTAATTAATTGGGAAGGTTCTTTGATGGGTAAATTATGATAAAACGCCGCCATTTCACGCCGTTTTAAACACGTTCAAGCTCAATTATACAAATAAACAAGACGGGTGTTAAGCGATGTGTTGGACATACACGCATACGAATGCAGGAATTGCCGGCAATTTGTTCGGCATGATTTTAATGCGATCCAGTGATTAGAGCGTGCTTTATGGGTGGAGAGCGAAATAGTCGTGAAATAGCACCGCCATAACAGGGAAAAATTCTAGTTTCAAAATTTTAAATCTCGGTTTAAAAACGATTTAACAGCAATTACTCGAGCTACCGGCGTGATCCACTTGCGTTACCCAATTTCACACCATCGCTAATCGCCTCACGTACCATTTCTGGGCTCTTTGCCTATATGTGGCTGTCCGCATCTGCTGCAAAAATTCGTCCTAGTTATTCGAGATTCTTCCGACTGCCGACATTGTGTCGCGTTTCCTGTTCCAGTCCGTGTCATATGGCCGGAATATAAAATCGCAGTGACTGTTTACGGTCTAAAATTCCATCAATTACGGCCGCATTGCCGTTTCATGTGACACTCCGTGTTGTAGCGGTAAAGATTACATAGCGGAGCGTTACGCTACAGCTCCTTTTCAATTAATCTCGTCTTGTAACGTTAGAGCACCCTTGACAACTAGCAATCAACAGGTGCTGAGCAAAATTTCATTTGACGCTTTTTTAGCGAAGAACTAACGATTTTTCCCTGCAAGTTTGGCCCGGAAGTGTCTTTTCTAATTGTATTCCGGGCAATCCCGTGTTTTGCTAAAGCTTCTATTGATATTCTGCCCGGAGATTTGTCGCAATTGAACAATAGGAGGTTTTAAAATCCTTCAGAGACTCGAGCTTTGATCGATACAATTGTGAGCACGCAATCCGCTTTTATTATTAAATTTACAAGAGCTGGGATTCAGGCAGATTTTTTCTAAATAAAATTAAGATGTACGTTGCGAAAATTGCTCATCGATTATTCACTCAGAACCGAACTGGATTTTAATGGGTTAGGTGTCCCAGAAGGAACCCAATCGATGTGCCATTCTGCCGAGGAAGCGATGTGCAAAATTGGGGCAAATTGGCCCAAAAGATACACTAATAAACTCATTTCGGAACTTTTTAACAATCGGGGCCCGGATTAGGGCATAACGGGAGTCAACAAAAACACAATTAAATACAGTGTAAATAAATCACCAATTAATTACTTTTAATCGCTCCCTAATCGCTTCCGCTTGAAGTTGATTGTTTTCGCTAATCGGCCTTTAAGTATAGACATTCCGGGATATTCAAGTTTGGAATAATCTTAAATAAATAATGACAAACAACAGGTTTTCTGTCGAAATTTTTAAAAGACGGTGGAGCAAGTAAATCCAAACCAGTTTCGGTTTCAATTTGTAAACTCGGAACTGCGGAGGACTACGACAAAACGAGATACAAACTCGCAGGATTTTTAAACTCAAAACACTAGTACAGCAGAGTAAAAATGAAAAAAATTTAAAAACAAAAGAAAAGAAAATTTAAAATTGCGCTAAGTCCTCTATTTTTTTAAACACTGCGAAAACGCTTAAAGATGCAAGAAAAATGTTAAGAAAAAATTTGTAGAATTAAATTTCCTTTAACAAAGGCCTAGATCTTATCTCTATCGTCAACCGTATTTTCAGCGTTTTGATAAATATGCGACGGTGCGCAAAGAATTATCTCTTAGAATTATCAATTTGCGTTCTACTTTGCATTTTGCCAATGCTGCGAAACGGTTGAAGTTACAAAAAAGTGTTAAAACCAAAGTTGTAGAGAATTAAATTTTCTACAAAAAAGTCCGCGACGCCATATTTCTATCTTCAACGGTTTAGGTATAAATTAACTTTCCAATAGTTGACCACCGGCAAACTGAAGCAAATCCTTCGCTTGAGCGTCTTTGAACAATTTTAGTGACTAAATGGTTGAAGATAGAGATATAGTTTCGCAGACTTTTTTGTAGAAAATTTAATTCTCTACAACTTTTTTCCTAACATTTTTCTTGTAGCTGTAACCGTATTCGCAGCGTTTTGGAAAATATGGGACCGATTGCAAATTAGTAAAAGTTAAAAAAAAATAAGAATTTAATGCTCTATCTTCCTGTATTTTTTTTGCTGTGTGTTAACTGAGATACAAATACGATCATTTTTTTCAAATTTATTTGAAACTTAGATGGTAATGGAAAAACTGCGCTCTCTGGCGACATTAATGGAACTACCGAGAACGGGAACGTTTTATTTGTACGTCGTTCCACATCCTAACTTTTAGATATCCGTACTCGGAATATTACGCATAAAATTCTCACTTTCATGAATTCTGTACTATGGTAGAAATTAAAGTGGTGACCGAAATTCTAACTTTTAAAAGCTCAGAATTCTGCCCGTATGCTTAGAATTTCGATTTTAAAATTATGTTTTATTAAAATTACTTTAAATTACTTAATTATGTCTTTAACTATAGAGTTACCATTTGAATTAACATTACGTGTATTCTGCTTTTTTATGTAGGTATATTATTAAACTTATATTCGAGGGTGAATAAGTTCGTACAAAACAATAGAAAACGCAGTATTTTGGGTTAAACCAATTTTATTTTTCTAACTTGGTGCTTAGTCCAACGTTTCTTCAACTTTCATCAAAAAGTACGATTTATCTCCTAAATCTTCTTACATATTTGAAAACAAAAAAAAATCGCTGGGGGTTAATTTGGCAACAATTCCAAATGTATTGTAGAAATTTTATTTTATTCAATATCCAAGTACTAGCAATTTTTTGTTAACCTGAAATTAGCTAGAGATGTATTATTGTTGTTTTTGTTTTATCAACATTTGTTAACAATTTTTTTGCATTTCGAACAAGATACAAAGTATTTCCATTGCAAATATACACAATGTGATTAGCTGCACGTGAAAAGTGTATATCCAGTACCGATTTTCCTAATGAATATGCATTTGCAGCTAAAATCCCAGCCGCCAACACGAACCCGCTTTCATAACAGTTCATTTTATAAATAACATTCTTTTTAATATTAGAAAATCGATGCGTCGCCCGTTTCCGGGCTTAGCCCGCGCTTTAAGAATGTGCGTGTAATTGCCCGGAATAATCCGTCTAATCGTTTTGCAGAATTACAAAGAAAAGGACGCCGGCAAAGTGGTGGTGTACACGACGACGATGGGAATCCTGAGAGAGACGTACCAGGCGTGCATGAAAGTCAAGCAAATCCTCCGCACCCTTCTTATCAAGTTCGAAGAACGAGACGTCTTCATGAGCACCGAATACCAGAACGAGATAAGGGAACGCATGCGTTGCGACCAAATACTCGTGCCACAGGTGTTCGTCGACGGGCAACACGTTGGGGTGAGTCCTATGCAAGCGACCCCATCGATCGGCCTTGGGCTGGGGACGCGACAAACCGCGATCTTTGCGGGCTTTGATTAGACAGATTCGTGATAGTTCACCGAGGAAGGTCGTGGGAGGGTTTCCAGCATTCGAGAGTGATGCAATTTACACATAAACCAAAACGATAATTATTGTTCCAACTATTTTGAAACACCACATTTCGACAAAATTATTTCCAACGCAGATTATTACCCAAGAAGAGATGCTTCCAGAGTTGAATAACCCCATTCTTTTTTCTAGAATATTATGCAGTGTATTGAAATTCAAACATATTTTTTTAAATTATTGGTATAATACCATCATACCCAATTTTTTTATTAATAAATAGTCAATACGGATTTATGGTGTATTAAGTCCCAAGTGCCTAAATGCGTCATTAAATGCTAGTGCATAATTTATTACCAACCGTTTATTATAAATCACTTTGCATAAATTTATACGACTATACAGAGTGTTCCAGTGTTCTTTAAACGTTCAAACGCCGTAGATATGTACTAACTCCTTGACTCATCTAATTATTTTCAAATATACAAATTGTTGTTTTTTTAACAGAACTTTCTACATTTTTTTTTCAGATAATTTAGCTTTTCATCCATTTCAGGAATAATGCAACCTAATAATTTTAATATGTAAAGTTTCTTTCAAAATACACAATTCGGTTTATATTTAATGTACTTTGGGACAAAAGAATTTTTTTTTGTTGTGGATTTAAAATGGGAAAGGATAATCATTTTGAATTGAAGTAATTGGGTTCTAAATTTTACATACATTGCCTTGTAGGCGATGACATAAGATATTGTTGAAAACGTGTCAGAATAAATTTTTTAGTTATTTTTTCTAGTTTCTGGTAGTTTAGAAAAGTCGGTAAGTAAATTGGTTAGTAATATCACTTTTTTATTTTCGTATATATTTTCCTGTCCCGTCCGTTATTGCTCTTATTTCGTAAAACAGGACCAATATTTTTTATTTTTACTTTAAATTTTGATACTGTTTAAGTTTTAAATAATGAAAACCTGTCTGAATAAATTTTTTAGTTATTTTTTCTAGTATCTGGTAGTTTAGAAAAGTCGGTAAGTAAATTGGTTAGTGATATCACTTTTTTATCTTCGTATATATTTTGCTGTTCCGTCCGTTATTGCTCTTATTTCGTAAAACAGGACCAATATTTTTTATTTTTACTTCAAATTTTGATACTGTTTAAGTTTTAAATAATGAAAACCTGTCTGAATAAATTTTTTAATTACTTTTTCTAGTTTCTGGTAGTTTAAAAAAGTCGATAAGTAAATTGGTTAGTAATATCACTTTTTTATCTTCGTATATAGTTTGCTGTGCCGTCCGTTATTGCTCTTATTTCGTAAAACAGGACCAATATTTTTTATTTTTACTTCAAATTTTGATACTGTTTAAGTTTTAAATAATGAAAACCTGTCTGAATAAATTTTTTAATTACTTTTTCTAGTTTCTGGTAGTTTAGAAAAGTCGATAAGTAAATTGGTTAGTAATATCACTTTTTTATCTTCGTATATATTTTGTTGTCCCGTCCGTTATTGCTCTTATTTTGTAAAACAGGACCAATATTTTTTATTTTTACTTCAAATTTTGATATTGTTTAAGTTTTAAATAATGAAAACCTGTCTGAATAAATTTCTTAATTACTTTTTCTAGTTTCTGGTAGTTTAGAAAAGTCAATAAGTAAATTGGTTAGTAATATCACTTTTTTATCTTCGTATTTGCTGTCCCGTCCGTTATTGCTCTTATTTCGTAAAACAGGACCAATATTTTTTATTTTTACTTCAAATTTTGATACTGTTTAAGTTTTAAATAATGAAAACCTGTCTGAATAAATTTTTTGATTACTTTTTCTAGTTTCTGGTAGTTTAGAAAAGTCGATAAGTAAATTGGTTAGTAATATCACTTTTTTATCTTCGTATCTATTTTGCTGTCCCGTCCGTTATTGCTCTTATTTCGTAAAACAGGACCAATATTTTTTATTTTTACTTCAAATTTTGATACTGTTTAAGTTTTAAATAATGAAAACCTGTCTGAATAAATTTTTTTGTTATTTTTTTTTGTTTCTGGTAGTTTACAAAAGTCGGTAAGTAAATTGGTTAGTAATATCACTTTTTTATCTTCGTATATATTTTGCTGTCCCGTCCGTTATTTCTCTTATTTCGTAAAACAGGACGAATATTTTTTATTTTTACTTCGAATTTTGATATAGTTTAAGTTTTTAATAATTAAAACCTGTCTGAATAAATTTTTTAGTTATTTTTTCACACAAGATTTTTTTGTTTCATCCGTTATGTGTAAACAAAAAGTAAATGATTCAAAAGTTGTTACACATTGTTTTATTCTTCATTTTCGTGGTTTCAAAAGTTTCAACAAGTTCCACCTTTAACTTCAAAAATATTAGTTGGAAAAGGCACTAGCCTTTTAAATTAACAGAATTTTATAATGATTGTTTAACGGTAAAAATGTGAGATCTTTTTGTGTCCCGTCCGTCATCAATTTTCTTTTTCCTGCTCGTATTTTATATTTTAAAAATGAGGCTCCAACTGTAGGTTGCAAACAGTTTAACTGGGTGCCAAGTTCCAATAATGAAAAATTTATTTCTGCTGTTCCTATAAAGAAAAATTCTTTTTTATCGAAACTGCTGACAAAAACTGAAAATAAAATTTAAAAATGTTTGCAAACTGTCTTGTTCATTAAAATGGAATGGCTGTTTCATTACTGATGTTGTACAAGAGTTGTACTTTGATCGAGCACAAAAGCACTTTGATATTAGATTAGCAGTTCCGCTTAAAACTTGCAAAGTTTCGGTGGTGGCCCGAGCGCGCCCAAACATTTCTCCAGTAGTTGAAGCCGCAGACTTGGAGAAAATCCAAGTTTGTTGGTCAGGCTGTCGACCGGAAATGCCATATTCCCTCGCACGTGTCGGAAAGGCGTAGCCTCCGTCCGGCGTTCGTCACAAATTGCCTCGTTTACATTTTGATTGTGAGGCATCAGACCTTCATCGACGTGTCTATCCAATCTATAAATAATTCCCCATCGAAGGGTTTATCTTCGGCCTCGGAGATAAAAAGGAGTATCCATCAAACCGTAACTCGGATTTATTATTCATCCATCGGCAAGAGAGCCGGCCTTTGTCCCAGCCGGCCGCCGGCGAATTTCCGCTCGATCGAAAAATTCGAAAAATTCGAAAGCGACACAGTCGAATTGTCCACGATCGAGGCCACCGATGTGGGTCACATCACCATTTTCCAGCACTTGGGGCTCGCGCAGTCCGCGGGAAAATTCAAGCAAAAATCACGCGGAATTCCGACTATTCTAATTGAGTTACCTTGTCGACGTGTGCAAATAATCGCAATCAATCACTTGCGGTAATTAAGACCGTAATTATTTCGATTTTTAGTACTTTCACTCGGCGAGAGGGTATTATATTGAATGTATGAAAATTGTGTGAACACAATCTCTTTTTCATTTCATTTATATTTTAATAGGCCCAGTTTCGCCTAAATTACACATTTGCGTTCTCACAACCTTTCGGTTGCATTTTTTTAAACACCTTACTAATAATAAACAATTATGTAGGTATCCTGATTGTTTATTTTCGTCGAAAGTGAGTTAAAATGTCTTGCAAACAACCTAAGGCCCGGTTCGAGCTTAAGCTTGTGCTTACGTACACTCGGTTTAATTTAAGCTAAGTTTAAACCGTAGTTGTGACACTGCTCAGTCAAGAAAACATTTTCTTGGTCCCCTCGCCGTAGGCGTGTGTTTCCTCCAAGGCGAAAGCCCTCGTCGGGAGGAGCGTCTGGAGGTCAGTGTCCTCCGGTGGAATTTCGAGCGCAGGACTGCATCGGCCCGAAATTTATCGATTGTTTGTCGAAAAATGCGCCCGGAAGTGGGCAAAGCGCGACACGCCCGTGGGATCAGATCGGGATTTTCGGCGTTTGGCGAGAAAATAGCCGGGGGCCGACAAGACGGATGCATTAAGTCGCCTCAGGTGCACGACACGGTCGATACAGCTCCGACTCGCGGTGTCGTTCTCCCTCCGAGTGGGAATCCCGACTCCATTTGCGGATTGATAAAGAGAGGAGGAAATGAGCGTGCTGTTGGGAGGAGATGGGAGAACCACCTGCTGCTCGGTTTATGGGCCTGGGGGTGCGATTGCACAATTACTTTATTACGGTTACACATTTGCTTGTGGAGTGATTCCGTCTGAGAGCTGGGACGCTTCATTGATTTCGCTAACTGAGACGGAGCGCCCCAGGTGACGGGTTTTTCGCACACTTTGGACAAACTTTCGCAAATTTAAAATCGATTAAGGGACGTTTGATTGCCTCTTTAGAAATTCGTAAGCAGCGGACGGCGAAAATTTCAAGTAGCTTAAGCTTTACTTTTATTCGGCCGTTTTTTTGGGGCCGGATGATAGAAAATCTGATTTAGAGTTGTCGCATGACATTTTAACTCGTATTACTTAAATTGAATTGTGGAACACCTATTCTTACTCTTAGGTTTTTAGTGTCACTTTAGTGGACTTGTCGCATGAAAGCTTTTGGTATAATAAATTTCTGGGTTAGGTAAATTTGAGATTCAAGGTTTGTGTTTTTTTTTTCTATTAAAAAATAAAAAACCAATAACTTATTGAAAATCAGTCATTATCTCGAAAATAACTTACAGGGTTATGGCCATCTTGCAAATTTACGTCTGGAAAACCTGTGCGTAGGTTTATAATAGCGTAAAGCTTTGTTCACGTTTTATCGATTTCCAAGGGACCAAAGTACTTTAGAACTTTTTTTGAGACTTGCCTCATGAAAACTTTAGGAACAATAAATTTCCGGATTTTTTCTTTTATTTTATTTTCTTAACTATAATTCATATTTTCCAACACATTGCAAGTTTTTTCTAAATGTACAAGCTTAACAGTCTCACATTTTTTGAATAAACATACGATTTTCTGTCTAAAAGAGAATCCGATCCGACTGTGGAGACAAGCGTTTTTTCTTTGAATTATTTATTTCTACCAAAACGAAATTATGTGAAACAATCTATTTTTTTATTTTTACTCCTTTTAATTTCGTTATTATTTTAAAATTACTTAAAATTACTGAGTTAAATAAACGAAACTTTTGTTGGTGTCGCAATTCAGTGAAAATAGTTCAAAATCTAGTAAAACTCTTGCTCTTGAGGCAAGAAGTTAGAAAACAGTTAAGAACATGATTTCAGAATACACAAAAATGAAATTATTATCCAGGAATTAATTTCTTTTTCCTCTACCGTAAATACATATCAATTTGAGTCAGAGGAAATTACTGTCATTTTTTTAATTGGAATAATAGATTTTTTTCTGAAATGGTTTTAAATTTTGTATTAATTACACTAGTTTACAAATAATAATTTTATACACATCTTTAATGAAAATATTATTTTTACTTCTAGCAACCCAAAAAGGCAAGGAAACATTATGTTCTCTCTTACCTGCATGAACACAACATGTCTAACAGAGGATATAAATTAGCTTATAATCCTTTTTGTTACATTTGTGGACATTTTAAATAAAAGAAGATCTCTCTCAGGAGGCCTAAAAATAGCATACCTGCAATATTTTGGTTTTTCCGTAACTAATAAAGCGGAGTTATTGCATAATTATCACCTGATGGGCTTAGATATGTCTCTTAAAATACATTTTCTTAATTCACATTTAGATTCATTTCCGAAAAACCTAGGCAGCGTTTTCATCAAGATCTAAAGTTTTTTGGAGATCACTACTAAGGGTTTTTCAATGAAAATATGTTAGGAGATTATTTTTGGATTGTTATTAGGGAAACTGACCCAAAAATGTACAAAAAAATAAAGTAAGAGCATTTTTTATGGTTTTTTAAGAATTACTTTTGTTGCTTTGTAATTAATTAAACTATACTTATTTCTTAATTTGACATTTTGACGTGTGGCTTTTTTATATTTTTATACTTAGAGCCTTATAATCTATAAGGAATCGTGTGAACTAATGTTATTTTTGAAAGAATTTTTTGAAGGGCTTTTGTTTGAAACTTTTGTTATAACCGAATATTTTTATTGCGCTTTCCTGTCGTACGTAGTTTTGTCAATTTTGAAATCGATTTTCATCGGATTGTTCAATAATCGTAGATTAAACAAAACTTGATTTGAAATTATCTAGCAATTACGCATGGACCAAAGGCTGTAAAATTCACAATTTTTTCGGTCACTGTAAAATTAATCGAAAGAGTTAATGTCCTGCCCGCGCCGGCACATCTCCTTTATCCAATGTTTTTCAATTAGAGTCGTCCGATCGGCTATTGCCCCGGCCTTCCAGCATTTAATTAAGCTTCACTGCAGCCAAATTGGTAAATACATCGCTGATAAATAGACCGAAACACAAATCAAAAAAACGTCCAAGTCAATTTCTGGTAATTATGCAGATGGCGCGATTAATAACTGTATACGTTGACCAGATTTTTGCATAATGTGGAATACGAACGGCCGGCATCCTGTTTGTGTAATTACCGTAACACTAACCTAATGTTTCTCTCTACCGGTGGAACTGGTCGATTTGGTACCAGATGACGTACACATGGCGTGCATTAGACGAAAAGTAAAAGGGTTTTTCGAAATTTAACTAAATTTGGGAAGTTATTATCAATCCACGTCTGGATGCCGGAATGCCATTCCCAGACGCACTTCAATATGAGCAATATGCAAATTCGCTTAATTGGTCGCCTGCACTGCACTACAGCTTCCGTCTCAGTTGCATCTTTCTCACCGAAATAAAGCAAGAGTCGGGCAAAGTAGGCAAAGAGGCCAGCGGAAAAAACCGCGTTTATTTATAGTTTTGTCGAAAAAAGTTGTTTTCGCGCACGTAATGTAAAGTTTTTCATGTAAACAACCCTGTCCGTTCTAATATCCGATCTTGTTCCAGGACGCCGAGACAATAGAGAGATTAAACGAATCCGGGGAGCTGAGGAGAATATTAAAACCTTTCAAGGTGAGTTCCTCCGGGCGATCTAATCGCTTAACGGTATCAAAACTCCGCCAATAATCGATCTTTAATAATTCCAGAGTATGGACGCATGTACGACCTGCAAGGTTTGCGGTGGGTACAGGCTTCTGCCGTGCCAGGTTTGCAACGGTAGCAAGAAGTCGGTCCATCGAAATCACTTTACAACCGAATTTGTGGCTCTCAAATGTATGAACTGTGATGAAGTCGGTTTAGTCAAGTGCAGTGCATGCTAAGTGGAACCCCCGGGAACTCCGGGACACCGGACGAAACAACATGCCATAGATCGAGGGTCCGACGTGGTGACAACAGTGCAATTTTGATAATCTTAAGGCTTATACCGATACGACTTATTTTAACTAGACTAGGTAATTAACATTATTATAGGTTTACTCATTTGTATAAATGTTATTTTGTGTTGAATAAAACGCAAAAATAATCTTCGTTTTTTATTTCACCTCCCCAAAAAAATATCACACTGGACGAACAAGTCTCCAATGGCCGCTCGTGAGTTCAAAACCAGATAAAAACATAATTCACAAAACTCCAACATTCCGTTTTTAACTCTAAATTTTAGCGTTAACAAAGCCAAATTACAAATTATTTCATTGAATAGAACAAGCATAAAAGCAAAATTCTATTAAAACTGAATTCAAAGCTAAAAACTCACTGGTTTTCGAATTTTATGAATACAGCGGAAATTTTTCATTAATTAGGTACATTATGAGCATTACGAGTATTATAATTACCTAAATTCAACTCGTTTTACGAGAGATAAACTAATAAGTTATTTGCAAAATTTTATCAAACAATCACCAAGGTTATTACCTTAAAACTATTATTAAAAAAAATTAAGCAAAAAACTCAATTCTTGATGCAAAATAATCCAAAAAAATGCAAATGAAGATAAAAATTGATTTTAGATTATTTTTGTTTTAAGCGAGACATTTATTTTGCGAAATTTCGTCAAGATGTGTCGAAGTTATTACATGATTTTGAACTAATGATTTTATTTTGCAAAATATTCTGCTGATATGTCAAAAATTTTGATGTTTTGCTTGATCTAGATTGTTTTAAAATAAATATTTTTCAAAAAAATATATTATTTTCCAACGCTTTAGCTCATTTCTAGACTAATAACTCACTTTCCTTGAAAAAATTTGCTTAAATAGATCGAAAGATTACCAATGAAGATCAAAAATTCTGTTACTTTTGCATTTGTCGAGTGTTTTAGCAAGTTCTTTGAACTATAACTCACTTATTTTGCACAATTTTGTTAGAACATAAAAAAATTACAAACAAAATTCTAAGTGGTGTTATTTATCATCTCTTTTCTTTAAATTTATCTTACTTTTAACAGAGATTTATTTAACAGAAATGATCAAATTGGGTCAAAATTATTGTTCTTTTATCTCAGTTTCTAAACGAAATTTTGATGAAAGATTCAGAAAAATAATATAATTAAGTTAAAAATTACGATATATTAGGTTAAAAACTCGCCAGTTTTGCAAAATTTTTCCCTAATAAAGCAAAACGTATTTCAAGAGTGAAAAAAGACAATTTTTATCGTAGAAACTTTTAACTCCGTTGGAGAATGTTCTTTATTACCAGATATGATCGGCGATTTTTTCATCATTCTGTACAGTCTATTAATTTTTTTAATAATATATAATTTTGGGTAAAGTACCCAGTACTTTAAATTATCTAAA
This sequence comes from Tribolium castaneum, assembly GCF_031307605.1. Taxonomy (NCBI): domain Eukaryota; kingdom Metazoa; phylum Arthropoda; class Insecta; order Coleoptera; family Tenebrionidae; genus Tribolium; species Tribolium castaneum. The sequence continues at coordinate 4,032,698 of NC_087402.1, read as the reverse complement.
AAAAAAAATATTTTTTTTCATTATCAAGTTATACAATGAACACTTGTGCCCTAAATACTGGTAAAGAATGTCTTTTGACAATTGTAGAACCCAAAAATAATAAATTTCAGTTTGGTCGTTTTTTTTTAAACACAAGTTTCGTCCGAAAACTGCTGTTACTGAAGAAAACATTGCGATAGAACAATAAGTGATACAGAAAAAGTGACGTGTTAATGTTCGATCGATTCATTCAGGGTTTGGATGAGCGTGAAAACAATCATCAGAATTAATTTTTTACAACAGTTTGTGCGCTTTGGAACCGCGCAACTTCACACAAATTCAAAAACGCAATCGCGTTCGCATTTTGTCGATTTACTCTTGAAGATTTTTAATGGAACTTCTAATTTGAAATATAACAAGAAGGATATGCTCCTATGATTGCGAAAAAAGGGTATGGGTTCGTTGATAAAGGAAAGAGATATCTTTATTTTGTACAAAATATGAGACTAAATTGTGAAAAAAAATTGTCAAAAATTAATCAATCAGGGACAACATAAGCACTAAGTATTTTTAAATCAATATACAACCAAAACTTTGCATCCCCGCATCTTGGAAATAAATCCAAGAGCGAATTTCCAACTTTTACTGTTCCTTGCTATCGGATGCACCAATCTCAGCTCTCATTCCTTCTCCAATTTCCATCCCAAGAACGGCCGGTTGTCTGATTTGGTTGCATTTCCTTCCTGCTTTATCGGAATCCTTTGGGAAGTTGGGGATTTTGTTCCGGTGAAATCGTGGCGCTTCCCTGGTCTACCTTTCGCCGACTGGCCTTAACCCAGCCTCGGCGACATTGAACCTGGCCAATCCGTGGCTAGGTCGTCGGTGACGTCTCGCTGCGTGCGTCGCTACGCGCCAACTTTCAGGCGAGGCGTCTCGACGCTACTTCAGTCAACATTCTGGTGCCGACCATGGGACTTGTGAGGGCTGCTGCTGCCATCACGCCCGTCCTTCCTAGCGAAGAAGTCAACTATTCGGACGCCGGTAGTGAAACAGGTCAGTGCGTTTTGCAAAAAAAACAGTGTTATTCGAAAAGTTTTAGTGTTTGCGTCTTTCATTAAATTGAGGGCGTAAAGACCGTGCCTTGACCTAGCCAAGCATCAAAATGTAATAAAGGCTCCCTTAGCTGGGAGCACGACTTAATAGGACATAAAATCTCGTCGCAATTCTCTAATAAAACTAATAACGGAGAGAGAGAACCGGAACAATCTGGTTAACCGGCGAAAGGCTTCGCTTTCCGCTCAAAATCTCGTTTCAACAACAGTTTTAATCGAATTGTTATTGATACACCCACACTCTGGGGAATCTTTAATTCAAGTTTTTGGATTTCTCGATAAAACGGACGTTGGCTTTTGCATTTGGCGAGATTAACTCATGGCACCTTCCTCCAATCTCCTCAAAACGTGTTTTTGCGAGCCTATCGAAATAAAGTCGCGTGTTTGTATCACACTGCTTGTGACGTCTTATAATAGCTTGTCACATCCAGAGCCCTAAACCCACCCCGAGTTGATTTTTTCACAAAAGCAGCAAAATTCTTTGAGAAGACCCACACACTTTTCGATTTATTTAAATTTCTCGGTCGCTGCATCAGATATTATAATTCATAGAGTGAGTAATTAGCATTTTGAGCGAGAACAAAGTGGCTGTGTCAAAGGAAATTTCGCGTGTGGGAGTCTTCATTGTGGTAAAGTTCGAGACCGGACTAAGACTCGAGTAGAAGCCTTGTTTTTGAAATGATTGAAATGTTTCTTCCCCTCGAAATGTTGATTAGAAATTTCTCGCTGTCCTGAGCAGCGTCTCTTTAGCAGATTACTTGCCAAACTTGCGAAACTTTCGTCTAATTATCGCAGGTGCGTCTCGCATTTTTTGCCGCGATGTGAAAATCACTGAGCTATAATCATTGGAGCGAAGCCTTTCGGCCGGAAAATTGCTCAACGAAAGTACAAGCAAGGGTTGAATAAAACCGGCACAAAGGCCGTGTTGATTCGTATTGATTGGGTGAAAAACGCCGTTTGCTGCACTAGGCGCAAAAAGAGTCGTTTGGCTTTTTAATTGGCCCACGAATGGTTTTATCGCGACGGGTAGACTACATAAAGCTTGTCAGTCGAATGCAAAAAGCTCGCGTGTTCTAATTGGTCGACGTAAAATCAATTTGGAGCGAGTAACCTTGAAAGCGGAGAGAGCTTTGTAATCCAACTGTTGCTTTAAAGCTGGCTTGCATCACGCAACAGGTCTGAATTCTTTCGCAGGCGATAAAGGGTTGACGCGGTTGCCGTTTCCTGAGACACACTTTCATTATTAAAGGAGGATTTCAAACGACACGAAAATGGAAAATTGAAGCTTCGGGCGAAAGATAAATGAACATTTATTAAAATTATATTTACATGAACCTTTGTTACTCTATTGATCCGATTGAAACAAATATTTAATCGGTTGAGGCCAATTTGTTTTGACACGCAAAAATATCGAGGGTTTTATTTGGGTCTTTTGATTTATTGCGCGATTTCTCTGAAACAAACTGGCTGGGGAACCTTTACACAACGTCAAGCTTTATATTTTAATCTTAATTTAAACATGAAAAATCTAAAAATAACCCTTTTTGCAAAAATGAGTCGTTATACGCAGAGAAACAAATGTTCAATTTTGGTGGATGCGCCGGGTCAAATATCGATAATCATGCCGTTCTGCTACATTTTTTGCAATGATTTTAAAATAATTAAAAATTTGAGATTGTTTCTCATCTCAGAGAAAATTTTTCTCTAACTAACATCACGGTATGTTTATTCACATTCCGGGATATTGAAGTTTCAGTTCTCAAATAATAACGGAGATAGCTTGCATTTTTGTTTTAAAAATAACGTTTTGTACTTTTGTACTATAAAACATTGCAGAAGAGCGTTTTGATGCACCTTTTTCTATTTACACAGAGTGAGTTATTAGCGTTCGCTCCTTTGATTACTCTTGTTTGGTTTAATTTAGAGAAAATGTAATTAATAAAGGCTTTAATCATTCTCACATTTAGAAAATGTTTATTTTAAGTTGAAAGACATGAACTTGAAAATTGCTGCAAGCGGTTAAAAGATATTAAAAGCAGGAGGATCGTATACGAAGAGGAATTACGAGGATCCAAAGACTATTGCTACACCTACGAGTGTAGTTAAAGATTTAAGTTAACATTTATTTAAGAGTAGTTTTTGCCCATTTATTAGACCTGACTTTTACGAGCAATCAAGGAAAAGTGTCGTTTCTTAAGAATAATAATTTAATAGTAGTTTTCTGTCAACTTATTAACTCTTACGACTAAATTTTTTTTAATTTTTTTTAGCTTCTTGTTGTGTTTGCCTTTGTTCCATTTTATCATTTATGTTAACCTCTTTCCTTCGTTTGATTACACTACCCAATGCACAATCTTTTCGTAAAATGAAAAGAGAAGTAACATCCCTAGTTTATATTCTTCGTGTTGAATGCGGATTTAAAACTCGTGTTAATTTCTATCGTAGGGATTTTCAAAAAATTGAACGTACCATTTTAATGACTTTTCTGTTGATTTCAACAGTTTTCATTAGCACTTTTCCCTTCAGAAAAAAGGTAAAAATAAGCGGTGTTTTTTTTGAAGAAACCAATGTACAATTTTGGTGGATGCGCCAAACGCTGATTTTTCAATGTTTTGTAGTTTTTGGGATACAGCAAAAAATCGTCTCTTTTCAGCAGAACTAGTGTAGGATAAAGTATAGTTATTGCACATTAAAGCAAAAATCTAAATTTGAAAAACCATTATTATCTTCAGAATTAATTCATTTAAGCGTGCAAGAAATTCAGTTATTGATTTTACATATATTACAGAAGCGTTTATTAATACATTACTTGCATAACCGGTTTCAACAATATTTTAATATTTTTTGTTAAAATTTGCATAATGAGACTAGTTTTGCGCTCAGGGGCCAAAATGTTTTTAGCAAACTTACCTTGTATATGGCAAATTAAAAGGAGAAAACTCTTTTTTCTATCGTAAAGAGCACATCAAAATCTATAAGATAGGATAAGTTTATTGGATTCTGAGACACTTTTAAAATTGACTATTTTGTAGGGGAGGGTGTTAGATTTTTTTAATTTTTTATTATTTTCTCAATTACGACTAAACTATTTGAAAAGGTGGAATTGCTTTAATCCTCACCTATGCAAAATGATCCGGAAAATCGATTGGCATCGAGAAAACTGCCAAATTCCCAATAGTTTTTTAGTTATAAATTTTTTAAAATTTTACCTATTTTTGCTTTTATTTGCAATTTTCTCGAAAACTATTAGTCGGAGAACAAAGGTCAATTTTGAAAAAGATAGATAATTAAAAGAGCTTTCCAAAGATAATACACTTCATGGGGTTATCTCTAATAGTTCCGAAGTTATTGCTCGATAAATGTTCCGGACACTCGGAATCGACCAAAATCGCGACAAAAATTGGAAAAATCAAACAAAAAAATCGAACAAATGGACTTTTTTGAACTTTTAACAACTTTAGAGGGTTGTAAAGGCGTATATAAGTTCGGAAAACTATGACAGAACGAGTTTTAAAAAAAATATTTTTTTTACTTTCTTGAAAGTAAGTTTATTACTCAGAAAATTTTAGCAAAAAAAATCAAAATTTTAAATCTCGTGAAAAGTTGGTATAATACAGAAAATGAGCCGCTGAATTCAATGGAACAAACCGCATTGCTCTACGACTTTTAGTTTTTGAGTTATGAATTTTTTTGTTGAAGAAAATTTTCCATTATGACAAATGGCTACCCTAAATTTAAATAATTCGCTGTTAAAAGTTAGATGTTCCAGAATTATTATGAGTTTATAATTACTAACTGTTTGCCTCTTTAAATAAAGAATACACGTGAAAGAGTAGAGTGTTTCAAATACACAAATGCCACATCACATTGCAAAATAACTTTATTATTTAAAAAATGTTAGTTTTGAGCAAAACTTAATGAAAATTTTATTGTGTTGTTAGATTTGAATACTTCAAGTCCAATAAAAGTATGTGAAACATGTAGAGTATGATTGTTTTTTTAATATCTTTGCCAAAAGTATTTTACTTTTTCATAAAATATTAACAACGGTAATAAACTTTGTATTATTCAAAACGAAATTGCCTATTTTAGAGTCTTATTTCATTTTTTCTCCACTTGCTTGTTTTCATTCTCATTTTGACTCATTTATATTACAGTCGCTAATAAAATTACGTATTGGCAACTTAATCACCACTTTTCCTTGGTATTTTTGTACAAATTATGTACTCCGCTAAACTGCGAGTATTTCCTTTCATATCCCACATCCCTTCTTGTCGCATTCCCAATCGAATTCCCGCAATTAGCATCGACATTAATCTCAGCTCGCAAGCACCGTCCGACATTTACCGGATTAGTGTTCCTCAGTCTCGGTGTCCATTACCGAGATTGCACTGTTTCTTCTCATTCCAGACGAATCAGACTGGTCAGGTATCCTAACATATCAAATATTGGGTGTGATATTTCTGACGGCGATGGCGTTAGTTCTTCTAGCGGCTGTGAGTTATCAATGCGCCGCCACGTGGAAATGGATAAGAGACAAAACCTGCGGCGACCCTTCGGACGCCGAGACCTCCATCAACAAGCAACAAGCCGCTATCAGAATCAGTCACTCTCTACCGGACTTGCAATCGGAGCCCATGACCCAGGAGTACGTCCAAGAGCACAAAGACTCGATGGCCAAGAAGGTCCTGCGCCAAACCACCTTGCCCATCGTGCCCACCAGGCACCAGACCTTCCAACGGCAACTGTCCCATCGGCTGGAGATGCCCTCGAACGTCCAGTTCAGCATCTGCACGCTGGAGCACAGGAGCGACTCGAGTATCGTTGGGCTGATTAAGGTAGTCATTGTTACGGTCGATAAAAGTTTAAATTTTTGTTTCAGCCCGAGTTGTATAAGAAAGATTTGGTCCGCCAGTCGTCCGCTGACAGCTCCGGGGGTCCCGAGATGGAATACTGTGGCAAATTGCATTTCTCGCTGCGATACGACAAAGACGTAGAAGGGCTTGTCGTGAGGGTAAAAAATTAAATACATCTCTCGGAAATGATTTACTTGAACGAATAAGTTTATTCGGAACTAATCATCGTTTCAGAACGTCAAAACCTGATTTTGCTTCATTTCCGACAGGTGTTCGAGGGCCGCGATTTGCCCATCAAGGACTCCACGGGCAGCAGCGACCCCTACATAAAACTCTACCTCCTGCCGGACCGGAAAAAGAAATTCCAGACGAAAGTCCACCGGAAAAACCTCAATCCGGTGTTTAACGAGACGTTTATATTCAGGTAAGTGGCACCCGCGCATAAACAAATTCAAAGGCCCGAACGAGGGTAATTAAGAGGCGATGAATGGGCCTGCTGATGGCTTCGCCCAGCTCTTATCAGAGTTAATTAATAATTCTTAATGCGTGCACGGATGCTGACAGGTGATACGTCTTATTCGTGGCGGTAATGAGTTTGCGGCGAAATGTACCAGCTGTCTGTGCTTGAAAGGACACTTTATGTAACTCAACGAGTTTGTTAACCATTTTTCCAGTGTTCCCTACGAGGAGCTGCGGCAGCGGTACCTCCAGTTCTCCGTGTACGACTTCGACCGCTTCTCGCGGCACGACCTCATCGGGCACGTCGTCCTCAAGGGCCTCCTGGACGCCACGGACCTGCAGCAGGAGATCGAGTACACGATGAACATCCTCTGCCCGCCACAGGTGAGTCGTGAAATTCACCGATCTAAATTTAAGCTCTCCAGGAGTAAAAATAGCCGCTGCAGCTTGTCCTTAGGGAAGCTCCGGGAGAAACCTTGACCTAGATGGAAAGTAGGTCGTGCAGGATTCTCCCGCCGCATTTTCCCTATTGATTTCGGAGAGGTGTTTCGATTTTTGTTTGCAGGAAAAAGTCGATTTGGGCGAGCTGATGCTGTCGCTTTGTTATCTGCCGACGGCCGGAAGACTGACCATCACGATAATTAAGGGGAGGAGTCTCAAAGCGATGGATATTACGGGAAAATCAGGTAGAGAGAGGAAAATTTAGGGGTCAATGTTCGAGGTCGAGCCGTTTCGTTTTGCAGATCCTTACGTTAAAGTGTATTTGCTTTGTCAAGGCAAGCGGATAAAGAAGAAAAAGACGTCGGTGAAGAAAAATACGCTCAACCCGGTGTATAACGAGGCGTTGGTCTTTGATGTCCCGGCTGAGAATATCGAGGATGTTTCCCTCATTGTTAAAGTGATAGACTACGACAGGTAATTGACAAATTAAATCGTTAGGAAAATTTGTTCACTGGCTACAAATTCTCCATTAACTCATCTCAAGGACACAACCGCGCATAAAGGAAAATACGGTAATGATTTATTCGAACACTAAAGTGCGGAGTTTGGGCTGAATTTTACCAAAAGCGCAAACTAACTTAGAAACACCAATTTTCAACTTTACAGAGAGCGTAATTCAATTCTCTCAACGTCAAAACTGAAATAAAATTCTAGTTTCAGTTTTTCAGTTTCAGATTTAATATTCAATCTCAAGTTTGAGTTAATGTCCTAATAGTGGCCACGATCACAGTACACATTTTAAATTTTTAACGTGTGAGCACCGACATGATAAATAAATATGATGTTCTCTTTAACACATTTTTTAAATAAAAGATTTTTCCAAAAATGTTTTTATTGTTTTACTTTTTAATTTTGTTACGCGTAAATTGCAAAATTTCAACTTGAAACTGTCCATTAATTTCCTCGTTTCTGTGTGAGATAAGGGGTTGATTTTACCCTAACAAGACATATCAGCCTGACGGATTTTTAATTGGTTTAAAAACAATAAATTCACGAATTTTTTTAATTTTTAAGTTTTTTCGATTTTCATTTTCCTAGCGGATTGGTTCTTTATTCAGAATTAAATGTTTTAATTTAGTAGTGTTTCTCTTTTCCAGGTCTATAGTTTTTTCAGTTTTTCAGTGGCTTAGTTCTTCAGAATTTCAGTCTCAATATTTTTTTTTGTATTTTTAGTTTCTCAGCGTTAAAGTTCCTTTATAAAACAATTCAATATTAAATTATCTTTTAATGTTAGTAAATGTTAATTTATTTTTTTGCGTATTAAATTAAAACAAAGTGTGTTTTGTGAAGAAAAATTAAATTATTTGAAAAACTATGCAGAATCGGCCATTTTATTTACACCTAGACGAAGTCTCCTTCCGTGAAAAAGATCGACCCTAAAACCTGTTTGCTAGTGTTTTATTTGTTCCTGAAATGAGTAATTTGACCAATAAAAATATTAAAATCACCTCCTACTTGTTTATCTGTTGCACAAAAAATTGCAAGACGATTGAAGTGTTTGTCATTGGATATAGGAGGGATATGCACTCCCAACGGTAAAACAGACCAATCATAAGGCGCTTGCAAGTGAGCAAAAAACTGTTGTTTGATTATTTGTAAATGTCGGCTAAACCATCTGGAATTACGACGTTTTCTATTACACTTGGGTTCAAAAATCGTGGATAAATTGTAGATCGATTTATTTTTGATAATTAGTTCGTGTTCAAACTCAAACATTTTGCAAGGTTTTGAGCAAAACTCAATTTTTTGTTGTTATTGTTAATCTTTTTGTCTTGTTAGTTGTTAATTAACTTTTTTAGAATCGGTTCAAATGAGCTGATGGGCTGCACGGCGATAGGTTCAAGTTTCATAGGAATCGGCAAGGACCACTGGTTAGAAATGCTGGACAATCCCCGGTGCCCCGTGGCCCAATGGTACCCCCTCCTCGAATCGATACCGGGCCACATACCCGCCAACGACTCCACCCCCCTCAGCCTCAGCTGCCTCAACAGGTGAACGACTATTCCGCGACGTAAAAACGAAGAAAACAAACGTCTGGTGCTGAACTCATGAAATGGAATAGCAGATCAATCCCTGCCGTAGATTGTCAGTATTCGGTGTTGCGAGACAATTTCCAAAAAGACAATTCGCTATGTGTGTGAACAATAAGCAACAATGTTGTATTGTAGAGTTATTTTCGGTTTTACTTATTGTATTGACAATACCGATGCATATCAGCTCCTTGTTGTACTGAGAGATGGCCGTTTAAGTGGAAGATGTACGAAATTAGTAAAGGCGTTTCGGCCTACACGAGTACATCTTCCGGGCTCAAGGCTCGCCGCTAGTATCTTGCTCTCTGTTACAGTACTTGTAGATTTATTATCGATCTACGTGTCTGAATATCATGTGCATGTTTGTTATCAGCTTGTTAAAATAAGAGAAATTATTTTAAATAAATATATATTGTACTCGGACGACTCGACTTTTATTTAAACTCAACACAATCTCTTCAAACAAAAATGCTTTCATCGTGTTCAAAGCCCCCATATCGATCCGCCCTTATTTACAATCTCCTTGACAACTCGGTCTATTCCCCGTAGTGCGGTGTTAAATTGCCACAATGGCCCCGAATTTGGAGGAAAACCTCCTTAACAGGGCTTCGAAGGAGCTCATTTTATTCATGTTGCCCCACGGTCCAATATCGGACGACAGTGAAGAAGACATCGACCCCGATATCGACGACAGTTTCACGTTTGACCCTTCCCGGATCCACGTCCCTCTGGAGCACAACCTTAGGGCGCTCCTGGTCCAAGTAACGGGAACAGAGGACTTGGAGCGCGTAACGCAAGTGAAATTGCGAGTGATCGCCCGAGACGTCCCCTTGCAACACTTGGGGATGTTCATCCCGGCCCTTCGGGAGCTCATCTTGGACGGCAGTGTCGTCGCGACGCTGCGGGAGCTGGGCTCCACCCTAAAAAACCTGAAAATTTTGAGGATAAATCGGTGCGGGATCGAGGTTTTGGATAATATGCTCGCGTTGGAGAGTCTGGAGGAGCTGTACGCTGCGGATAATTCGATTGAGAACTGCATGCCTTGCGCTTTTTTGAGCAACCTGAAAGTACTGGATTTGAGGAGGTCAGGGTTAAGTTTCAGGTGGGGATTATTTGCACGTGCGAAGTTTCAGGAATCGGCTCAGAGATGTGCCACGCACCTTGACCTTCCTGACGATATGCGAGAAACTGGAACATATTTATCTCGGGGGAAATGATGAAATATGGCAGTTTGGGAACTACCGACAGACCGTTAAAAGCTTATTACCGACATTGAGAAGTTTAGATGGCATTACCTTCGAAGGTAAATTCGATTTATGACTTGTTACATTATTCAAATATTTATCGAATTCCAGACGAATCTAATCCGAAACTTTCCCAGCAAAATTTGACTCAAAAAACGGAAAAAATCAACCAAAACACGGTATTTCAGACCCGGTCAAGTCCTCTCCCTGATTTCAGAATTTTAGGTGTTTGTCCCTATCAGAAATGGAATTATGCCGAGAGCTAGACCTACAAGTGATGCAGCAACCGGATTTACCATCACTTTTCCCCCTAAAGTATTCAATGAAAGATCTCCAAGCTCCAAATAGGATGAATTAGGACTATTGTTTAATTTGCCCTAGTCTAATAGAAAATACCCCTTAGAGCTATGTAACCCCGCCACTTTAGGGTATAACTAGTTGCCTACAGCAACTGTTTTGTGCGTTAAATTGACAAGTGGCACAAAAACATGACACCTTCGCTTAAAATATCGCAAAAAGTCGTTAATGTAAGTGTTTCTTTGAATTAAATAATAAAATCCAGGTTTTGTGGATTATTTCTGCCCCATTTGTCGACCCCTAAGTCCAATAATCGGCTAACATATGTTCTTAACCTTACTTTCAGAAACTTTCAAACTTCAGTCAGGAAATTTTGGGAAAACTGTACGGAATTGTAACAAAAAACACGTTTATTGTTTTGGGATTGCAAACTGAGCTTGAGAACGGATCCGGAAATGCGTTAATAAACTCGCTACCGGCTGAAATATACCTTTGTGGAGTTTTCCAATCTGGGAGTGAAACTTTCAATGAACAGTCAATTAAGAGCAGTCTTGCTGAAGTCTACGTTACCGACAATCCCGTTTTCGTTCACTATAACTCATCTACTAACAAAATCACCGCACATTTCTACATAAATGGCCAACTGGAGACCACAAAATTTGCCCCTATTTCTGAGCAAGAGATCTTGTCACAGTTCCTTTACTTGAGACTCAAAGCCAACGTGCCTTTAACATGCGAGCTTGCCACGAATTCACTCAAGGATTCTTTCACTAATTTAAGGAAAAATGTAGCGTCAGGAGTTATGTCTTTTGGACTTGGTAAAAATATTTATTTAGTTGGGAGTGACAGTGAGGGGATCGTTGGAGTGACGGGGAATCCCTCAATTGGGGAGCTTTTTGAAACAAGTGAACCCAGTGAAGGGGGTGCCAGGAAGAAAAAAGTACAGAATTATGAAATTGATGTCATGGGGGTTGATATGCTGAAAATGATGACGAAGGAACTTGGGGTTGCGGAGCGCGAACATGCCCCACTATGTGTCTTGGATAAGAGTAAGTTGAATCAAAGAAAGATTTTGACTGTGTTAGGATGGCAGTGCTGTTGACAGTTGTGTTGGCAACGCTCACATCTAACACAGCGAAAAATTTGCACGCTTTTGCCGTAAATTAATTAATTGGGGTTTTAGAACAGTGCAAAACCATGACCATCATGGTCTCGATCGACTCCCTATCAATGGTAAATCGCCAAACAAAAATCGCAAATCTTTATGAGATTTTAGTCGAGAGTGCTGTGAGAAATTTGCGCCTTTTGGAAAGCAGTATTTTAGAAAAATTACAAAACGAGGACGATACTATTGCACAACCGGAAGTTTTTCATTTTTATCCCGACGATTGTGGCCATTTCGTAACAAAAATCTACCTAAAAGGCGAAACAGAGGATGCTTTATGTAATTATCATTTGAGATAGTTGTGCCACTATTTTTTAAGTATAAATCGACCTATTTTAGTGCCAGTTCGCGAAACGCTTCATAATGAGTTGTTACTTAGCGGCTGTAGGCCCATGTTTAGGCGTGCCAACAGTTTCGCTTTTAAAACGAAAAACCCTGGCAACGAACCACTAATCAACCCTCATTTGGGGCTCAAACCGACGGATAACGGTTAATAGTTTAAAATTATTTCGAAAACATTAAAGTAAAATTCACAGGGGGCAAAGTGGCGTTAGTTAAGGGCAAATACGCTTATTACCACTACTGTCAAAACAAAATGGACGACAATGGCTGGGGTTGCGCTTACAGATCCCTGCAAACGCTGGCGTCCTGGTTCAAGCTTCAGGGATTCACCGACAAGGAAGTCCCCACTTTTAAAGATATACAAAAATGTTTAGTAGACCTTGGCGATAAGCCATCGAGTTTCATTGGATCTAAGCAATGGATCGGCTCAACTGAAGTTAATTACGTTTTAAATACACTCCTAGGAGTGACTTGTAAAATATTGTACGTAAGTTCGGGGGAGGAAATGGGGAGTAAAGGCCCGGAACTGTTGAGTCATTTCGAAAATCACGGATCGCCGGTTATGATTGGTTAGTGCCGTGGGGTGAGGTAAGGTTGTGATTTTTTTTTATTTCAGGAGGGGGAGTCCTAGCGCACACTATCCTGGGGGTGGATTATAATTCGCAAAGTGGGAATTTGAGGTTCTTGATACTTGATCCGCACTACACAGGGGGCGAGGATTTACATACGATACAAAATAAGGGCTGGTGTGGGTGGAAAAGTGTGGATTTTTGGGACAAAACCGCTTATTATAACATGTGTTTACCACAGGTCCCCAAAGGCATTTAAATACAATGATTATATTTCTTAATTTACGGTTAAATAAAGGATGTTTTGCACAATTAAAACAAAAGTGATTTTATTAATTGGAAAAATTACAAACGTTGATGGATAAAAACAAATTATTGCACAGCCTATCAACTAAATACTTATTTACAGTTAAGGCACAGTCAAATTTTGTGAATAAAAATCGTGCGTTTAATTACAGTTAAAACGAATCAACCTCTCAGTAAATTGTAAGCTGCACCTAGTGCCCAACTAATCTCGTGACCATCAATTTTTTTGAATAACTGGAAAAAAAGAATTATTTGGGTAAATAAATGACGTGACCACTCACATAAATCTTAGTGTCACTCTGCAACCCAAATCCTTTCTCCAATAAAACCCAAATGAACGTAAGGTCAAGGCACATAAAAGGTTGGTCTGCGTTTGGGTCAGCACATGCTAAAACAAAACACAGTTACCTTGAATTCACCCACGGCTCCCTTGATTGATCTATTAATTTTGGCTCCCTCTTGGAAAGTGTGACGGTAACTTACATTTTTTGGCGGCATTTTTAAACGCTTCGACGTCAATGCTGCCCCCCGTCGCTTCATCAATTAGGCCAACTTCCGTCGCCCTATCAAAATAATAACTGAAGGCGAAAATGATTTTCGTGGGGAGCTCCTCAGGCGGCGTTGCTTTGGACACAACATAATCGGTTATGATTTGTGAACACGTGGCGAAATCGACAACGGGGGTCTCCTGCCCAGTCTGGTAAGTCGAGTCTTTTACCTTGGAGACCGGGTAGTTGACTTTAGGGCCACTGACGTAGTAATCCGTGCCCCCATAATGAAATTTGCGCGCTTCAATGATATGATTGACGCAATCCGAGGTCACGTTAATTTGGTTAGGCTGGTTAAACGTAATCACTTCCTTCCGAGCTGCCATTAGACCTAAACCTAGGTAACTGTGGGTGTACACCGGGATGAGACCGCGGGGGGCGACGGCTTTGTGGATGTACTGTTTTTGCGAAAGACTGGCAGGAGTCAAGGCTGAGAAAGTCACTTGAGTGGAGCCCCCTCCCAGATCGAGGGCCGCCACGGTCTTGGCAGGGTTTCCATACAAGCGCTCTACAAATAAACTATCAGCCAGGTGGCGCCACTTGTGGTCACTTCACCTAGGAGGAAGTTAACAGTGAACCAAGAGAAAATCCCTTCGTCTGTCCCGTCCATAATCTCCACACTGTCATCGTTTGTCAAAAATGGGGTCTTTTTGAACAGTTCTCGGACTGAGTTGAGCAAATTTTCGGCTTTTTCTTGGGGGAGCAGCCGTAGGCCTGCTGTAGCTTTGAGGATGAGGGGTGTTTTGTTCCAATACTCTTTTGGAATTTCGTTTTTGGCTTCCTCTAACAAGTTGGCAATGGTTTGGGCCCCCTTTTTGGGGTTGTCGGCGAACGATGATAAACCAGGCTTGGTGTACTTGAATAATTCTTTATCTAAGACTAAGTGGCCCCCTGCAAGATTGGGATTAAGACAGTGCCAGTTTTGCTAGATTTGAAGTACCAAAGTAGGATTCATGGAACGTGAAAGCTAAAACTCTGGATCCCGTGCTACCAGCGTCTATCACAACGGCGTGTACCGGTTTGTGGTACCCCAATTTTTTGGCAATGCTGTCTACGGCTCTGTGTCCCAAATGCCATGGAATGTTGTCAATGTAAAGCACTAGAATTGCGTAATTTGGTCGTTTCGAGTGGTTTTGAGTACTCACAGATAAACAATGTCAGGATAGTCCCGCTGATGATGAGGCAAAAAAACGACTTGTGTATGCTTGAAGGTTGAATTTCCTTCCGTTTTTTGTTGGGTGCCGGCCGCCCATTTTGGTCTCTATGCTGAAAAAGCCGAATTTGTGAAATTATCATGAGTGAGGTTAAGTTTTGGCAAAGTTATCAACCGTACATTTTGGGGTGGCATACCCATTTTTGTGTTTGGTTCGGCACATGAAGGGGTTTGAATTATAAATTTTCATTAATTTCCGTGTGACGTTTTATGTTTGGGTTTTACGGCACGACACGAGTCCAAATCAGTTATTAATAGAACGGAGGTTTGATCTTGGTTTGAGCTCTTACCTTTCGTCGACGCAATTCGTTGTTGGTCATGTTTTAATGATGCTTTTATCGGAGAAATAAAATTATATAGGCCGGCGAAGATTTTACACAATTGCCTTATTATTGATTGGCATGGAATTCTCAAAAAGGACGTGTCTGCGCACTTTGACTCGCAGAAATTGACTAAATAAATGCAATTAAATCGGCAGAAGTTGCACTATCATGTCCTTCACTAGTTTATCTTTACAGCTACTCATTTTCTAACGATTTGATAAGGTCGCCAACAATTGGTATCTAACCTCAAAACAGTCATTACTTGCACTTTCGTACCTCTGATAGCCACTTTCTGAGGAATCTGTATGAGACTCCCAACGGGTTCTTCCGCCTCAGGCGACAGAAAATGCGCCTTTTGATCATTTTGACAATAAAAAGAGGAAGATGTCATTTTTTAGAAATTTATTACTTAAAATAAAATTACATATCCTCAGTATCTGAATCTGAATCGGCCTCCATTGCTTGTTTCGCGGCCTTTTCCGCCTCAAGAAATACATGCTCAGGCACTTTTTCATGTCTTCCACCACTCTCTTCACACATCCACGACAACTCCAACTCAAAATTCTTATCTTTGAGCTCATCATGAACTAAGTAAATTCTGAAACAAACCATGAAATAACTCCTCGCACAAACGGTCAAATTTACATTTTTGCCGCCTCTTTGACCAGCTCTCTGCAAGTCATTCCGGACAATTTCAATTTTTCAATTTCGGTTTTTGCTGACTGTTTCGCCTTGCCTATAGCACAACCATGGTAGCCCTATATCACAAATTTACAAAAAAAAATAATTTTTGAGGGGGCACACTTACATAACTGACTCCTGAGGGGTCTATTGTGTACATAGTGGGGCCCTCTTCGCCACAACTCGCCAGAATCACGCTGCAACCATAGGGCCGGACTGCACTGTACAAAGTGTAGGCATGCATGTACATGCTGACCCTATCGTTGAGGTAATTAAGGGGGATACTGACCCCATACTGGGACCTGTAGTTGGCAGCTTCGCGGCGTGCAATGTCCACGATTTGTCTGGCGTCGGCAATAAGCCCCGAAAACGCCTAAAACAGGCGTTTTTAGTCAAATATTTGAGTTTTAAGGGGGGCTCTAAGTACCATTCCAACGTGTCTATCGACGTTGAAAATTCGTTTGTTGGTGCCCGGCTCATGCAATTTCGACATAACTAGTTTTTCGGCGGCTAAGACAACCCCATCTTTGCCTCTCAGACCGATAACGGTGCCGCTATTTTCCACGGCTTTCATCGCATACTCCACTTGGAAAACTCGACCATCGGGGGAAAATTGAGACGCCGATAAATCATACTAAAACTTGCTAGTCAGTCTTAATTGATATTAAATTGGTAAATACTCACGCCTGTGCCTATTGAACTCATTGTTTTTATTAAAGTTTGAAAATTTCGGCGTGATTTGCAGTTTGCGTTTCGACAAGTCAACAAATGTCACTTTTGACGGTTGTCAAATAATGAGCGCCCTCTGAAATGACTCGCGGAATTATCAAAGAACAGGACCGTAACGACCGCGTTTCGGGAAACAACACCATGAATGGTTAAATTATTTATATTGTATAAAGAAATTACACTACATTTGTACTTTGGTTCGAGTTGAGAATTTTTTCCACGGTCGGTTATCAGCCTAACTAGTTTTTACAAATCAAATGAGAAATAAAATCGGGCAATTTTGGTGCGGAATTACAAAATTATAAAAAATATAAATTAAAATAATTTTTTCAAAGTGCGGTCAGGAATTGAATAAATCAACTTCCGGAGTAATGAGATGCGAAGCTGATTTATCTAAACCTATCACTTATAAAAATACAAAAACATTTTGGCAACATTCACAACCCTTAAAGCTATTCGCATGAAGTGATTGGAAAGATCGTTCCTTTACCATTCAAGCCAAACAGTCGGTTTGAATGGTAAATTAGTAAATTGACATGAGTTATTCACAGCCTTTTCGTTTTAAAATACATCAAACTAAAAAACAAAATAAATTAGATAAGTGTACAACAAGAAATGTTACAAGAGGTTTAAATAATAAATAAATAAAAACAAGTGAAGGGGTGATACAGTACAAATTACATAACGGATCAAGTAGGTTAATCAATCAAATAAGAGAAAAATAAAAATCCATTCTCAGTCTAAACCATATTTTTTATCTAAAACATACAATCTTCTTCAGATTAAGCGTCTTCTTCACTCTTCTTCTGTAGAATAGGTTTAGATATTACAAACAAAATAAACATTTCGATTACATAATGAAATTCAGAGATGTGTACTAGTTTGACCTAACACTATATAAGTATATTTTTTTCATTACATGCATGACATGTATGGTACAACATATTACGAATGCGGCCTAAAAAATTGTTAATGCCGAGAACGATGAGATTCGTCTCGACGATCTCTTTCACGTTCCCGTTCACTTTCACGACGTCCCTCCCTTTCACGATATCTATCTTCGTAATAACGAGATTTCGATGTCGGCTCTCCTGAGGGATCCACTGCGTCAGGAGGCGACTTGTTCCTGGACCGGGACACACGGGACCTATAAAAAATCCAAACTAATAATTTACTCAACGTCGTTGCAAAATACCACTTACGCATCATCTGCTTCTCTGTCTCTGTATTCGCGTTCCCGTTCCCGGTCTCCTCTACTCCGGGATCTATCCCGCTCCCGCTCCCTGTAACTATCCGCATAGTATCTATCTCTATCGCGGTCCCTGTCACGATCTCTGTCTCTTTCACGGCTTCTTTCGCGATATCTTGAAGACGATCGTTCCCTACGACCTCTCCTGTGTGCTCTATCTCTCGATCTTGACCGATCTCTTCTTCCCGAACTGTAACTCTTATCCTCCACACCTCGTAGAGTATCCTGTAACGAGCTAATCAAAATCTTACACCTGTCATCATTCGCGACTTTCGATTGTTTGATGAGAGATATAGCCGTGACCAATGTCTCTATTGCGCTAGCGTATTCGCCGGCGGCAGCATCCGAAACCGCTCGAGCGATAGCCGACGACGAAACCGTCCGATTTCTTGACATAATATCCTCAAACTCTTGTTCGCTTATTGGGGGCATATCGTTGCGGTGATCCGGAGGCGGGCCTCCATACGGTGGCTGCGGCATGCTCGTAGGCGGTCCATAACCGTGGGGCGGACCATGCGGCGGTACACTATTAGGCCCCATCGGGGGGCCATGTGGAGGTCCATGCGGCGGGCCTTGTGGTGGCCCCTGCGGTGGCATAGGTCCGGCCTGCATTGGATGTTGCATCTGGGGTGGAGGACCGCCTTGCTGGAAAAATGCGGGGTTTACGTGGGGTGCCGGCGGCCCCTGGGGCGGGCCTTGTGGCGGAGGGCCTCCCATCGGAGGTGGTCCTCGCGGACCCATGTTGGGGCCCTGCATGTGAGGCGGTCCCTGGGGGAAGCCTTGCTGCATCGGGGGGCGGCTCCAGTCAGGACGCATGGGGCCTGGAGGAGGGCCCTGGTTGGGCATTCCGCGTGGGGGCATCTGTCCCTGTGGGGGGCCCTGGAACTAAACGAAAAGTTACTCCCAGTTTGGGGTTTTTGCGAAGATTACCATTGGTGGTCGTGGAGGGCCCTGTGGGGGCGGTCCGGGCCGCATTGGTCCCATGTTCGGGCCAGGTCCGTTGGGTCTGGGGCCGTTCCATTGCGGTTGTCCTTGGAACCGTGGAGGCTGTCCTTGGTTCATTTGAGGGGGGCCGTTGTAGCCAACGGGGCCTTGCATTCGGGGGACTCCCGGGCCGGCCATGCCTGGCGGCATGGGGCCGCGCATTTGGTTGTTCATGGGCATTCTACCACCGTAATTTTGATGGGGACCTGGAGGAATGGAATTGTTAGCGTGGCTAGGATGTTGGTTGCGATTACTGGAATTATTTGAGGGAGAAGGCCGGGTTTTGGACTGACTTTCGAAATTGCTGAGGGCTTGTTTGGTTGGGAGTGTGACAACGGGATTTTGGCCATTGATCTCCTTCTTGGGGAGGTGGTCCATGCAGAGTCTCATGCTGGTTTCAGAGCCCAGAGAAATGACGCAGAAGCCCTTCGACTGGCCATTGGCTCTGTGCTCGAAGAATTTAACTTCGTGGAAGTCATTGACGCCGATGTCGTGGACTGCATTGGCGATGTCTTGATCAGTGGTCCACTAAAAGACCCGTTTTAAATCAAAAACATCAGGAAAGTTATTTACACATACCCAAGTCAAATTCCCGACATACAATTGGTGCCTTCGCCCCACATTTGGAGTGATATTGTTGCCTTGAGTCGAATAAGTGTTTCCATTGGTCTCTTCCGTGGTGGCCGTAGTAGCGGGCTGATGGTTGGTTTCCGTCGTTTCCGTACTGTTGGTGGCCGCGGGAGCGGCAATTACATCGTCGTAGAGATCGACGTTTTCACTCCCGAAGTCGTCCTAACACCAGAAGACACTATTTAACCCGATTTTTTACGACAATGGCCAACAACAGGACCGGCAACAATCACTCCCAACTACAGCGACTAGCTTCGATTTGGCACCGAAACAAGCGCGGATATTGACCGGAAAGGACACAAGGGCCCTTCTAGAGAAGCTTTCATTTATTTTAGGGACTTACCTGGGCAAAATCTTGGTCAATATCGTCCGCGTATAAATCAATGTCGTTGTCCGCCATCTTTGAGGACGCGGAACAACACCACAAGAAGAGCAAACAAGTATGGCGGATTGGCAGAGGAGGCTGCGCTTTCGGTCGAATTCAAAATTCGCGCAATCGAAAGCATTTTATTTATTTAAACCTATAATATGCATTCTTGTAAATGCTCCTTTATAATAAAAATAAAACATCTGGCAAATTGTGTTGATTCCAATTTATTTCGGTGATAGAGTAACATAAAAAAGAACAAAATAAAATTTCAAAATTTCCCAGATGTCGGGTTGGCGCACATGCGCTTCACTTTTGACGTCCTAATTTGACAGTGTGGTCGTGACTCGTTTATTGTGTTTATTTTCGTTAAAATTTGGGCAAAAACTTGGCAATTTTAAACACAAAGACGATGTAGTGGGCCCTTGGGTAAAATCTCGTGTGTGAATCAAATCAAAAGGCTGCTTCAAAGTTATGGATCATCTCGCCCAAGATTTGAGCGTGGCTCTAGAAGAATCCGAAAGTTGTGGTCCCATAACTTTCGCTCATGAAACCCCCGGAAAATGGGGCATGAGACGTCGCACTCGCTCCGCGGGGAACTTACGTAAACGGTTCTCCAGTAAAAAGGTGTCGAATAACAATTCTGTAATTACAGTAGTTTACATGAACAATTCCCCCGATAATCAAGCAGAAGACAGTTCCAGCAGTAATTCCGAGACTCGAACTGAGAAGACTTCAAGTAGCTTCGAATGGCGGTTAAAACACGCCTTACAGAGTTATATCAGGTACAGTAGGCGGTGTAAGTTGGGGGTGAACCACAGTTTAGAGAGCGACTCAGTGAATGAAAATTCGCCAGCAAGGCCAAATTTGCGCCGAAAACGCAAACTTAAACGCATGAGTATTGACGAAGCGCCGGTGCCCCCGTGTGGCAAGCGCAAGCGCCCCCAGAGATTCGACATTGTCGAAAATGGGCGCTCTTTGCGGCACCCGACTCGAATCCGCCCTTTGCACCAAACTGTCGTCGACAAAATTGAGAAAATGTTCCAGAATTCCTCAAATCTGGACGACGTGAGTAGCTCCCATCTCCTAAACCCACCCTGAATAAAATCAAATTTCCTTAGACCAACACCATGGAGACGCAGAGCATCGACGACTGCGACTTCACCAGCGAAAGCAGCATAAGTTGGAGCGGGGGCGAAGGCCACGACGGTGACGATGAACTCACAGACTGGGCCCCCACGATGGACAACCCCTCTTCCATGGAGCAGCCGTTCAATGAGGCCGACCCGCGTGAAATTCGTGCCGGTAACCTGTCCCCCTTCCACCTTCAGTTAGGGTTGTTTAAACAGCCCCCTTTAGGTTGCAGGCGGTTAGGCGACGAAAGGCCGGGCTTTAGTATCAGCACGGGGGCGAACGAACGCGTCGCTAAGTTTCTCCAAGACACCACCAAGTCCGAGTTGAGGGTCTTAGGGGGCGAACGCGAGAAATTGGGACAGTTGGCAGCTCTCTACTCGTTGGATTTGTGGTTTGAGAGCCCCACCTCTTCACTATTGAGGAAGACTAACAAGACTCCTTGTATGCAGCCCCCACAGAAGCACCACAGCGGCATGAGCGCCGGGCATAAGAGGATTCGGACGCATGGGAGATTCGTAGGAGTGGAGTAGTGCCTTGGAGGCTTGATGTGACCCCACTTTTTTTAGGATAATTTTAATTTTGTTGCCGCTTTTTATTAGGGAATTCAAGTAATTGTAGGTAATGTGGGGTTGTGTCACAATATCGGAGTTTGTGTGCGTTTTTATCATTCCATATCAGTAGATTCAGAAAACTGTCCACAAATTTCGTCATTTTATTTTAATTAGAAGCTCAATTTCGACATGTTAAACTAGTACAAAGTATACTAAGTAATAATGATTGTACAGTATTTATTTTTACTGTAATAATTATTGTATAGGATTAATATAAAAAAAAGTTACATATTTGTCGCCTTAATTTTGAGGATTGAAATAAAATTCGATAATTTTAATGCCTGTTTTTTATTTTATGTTAACAACCGGTGAAAGTCAAGTGTTGTTTTGCTAAACGACGTAAAATCGTTTCACTGATAATTAAAACTGTCCATAATTGACGCAAAATCAGCAAAAAACTAATCATTAAATATTGTATTTACCCACTTATTTTTTTAAAAAAACAGTACCGTTTTATTACATAAACACTTGAGATGTTTTAATTAAATAATTTAATTAACGTTAGTGCTTCTATAGTGGAGCTCCGATAATTCATTTCCACCTGTAAAACGGTTCTCTAATACAACGCAAAAGTTACTTCAAGATCTGTCAAGTGACCAGGAATTGGACACAGGAAGAAAAGCTAAGAACTAGTCAAAAAGCCTCAAAAATATTAGATACTTGTTCCACAAAAACACATAATTTTAGACGAAATTAATTAAGAGATTTTTCGTCTTTTGCGCTCATAAACCAAGCTAAAAATTATTCCAAACGGCCTAAAAAATAATTTTCAGTCAACTGTTCTTTAGAGCAGCAAAAATCTCAGATTTTCGTTTCATTATGGAGGGTTTTTTAAAACAGTATTAGAAATCTTGCTATTCGGGCGTAGCGTAAAAGCGTCTCCCCCTCGTGTCCAGGATGCGACCCCTTATCTCCCGGAGCCCGCGTCACTCGTGTCGTCATCCTCCGGCGACCTATCATCTCCTCGTCCTCGTCCGGGCTCGGAAAATCCTCGATTTCGTCTCTGTACGTCACGGCGCACTCGTTCTGAGCAAAATCAAGCAGCTTGAAACAGCTGACGGCAGTCTGTTCCTGCACTCGGTCGAGTCTTTCCCATCCTGGTCGTGGCCGTCTCATCGCACAACAATGACAATACATCGAATTTAGCAATAACAATAATAATTTTAAATGCGATGTGCGTCGCGACGTAGCCGCCGCCGCCGCCTTCGCCGGTTCAGTGTCGCGTTCTCGTCCGTTCAACTCGATGGCCGCCGAGAGGGAGCGGAAGACGGCGGTCCGCGTCGGCTTCTACGACATCGAGAGGACCATCGGCAAGGGCAACTTCGCCGTCGTCAAGCTGGCCAAGCACCGCATCACCAAGACGGAGGTGAGTGGCGCCGGCGTCGCGACGCTCGGCACGTGCCGGCGCTCTGCATTCGCTCTTCACGTGCACGGAAAAAATCCCCAGGTTAATTGTCCAGCTGCAGAAGGCTCGACGTGCGTCAAACATGACGTCAATCTGCTATATAAGGTCGTTAAGAGCCGAGAGCTCGATGCCGGATGAACGATAATAACGACACTCGCTATTGTGCCCGGCGATGGTCAACAAACTCAGATAAAGCCACAGCATCTCTCTTAATTAAGCACTTTTTTCCACACTGCGATTTTTAGACCTTTTCGCCGGCGACGCTCTTGACGCAAATGTGACGTCAACTAAGGTCCGATTTTATTTCACTTGGAATTACGATGCAAAAATCGATACGGCGCGTCATTTACTAGTTGGCTGTGATATACAGTCAAAATTTGACATTTAGTTCGTGGCCAACTAATCCGGATCTCTGCGGTGGACTTTGATTAAAAAAAAAGTAGTGAACGGGAGCACTGCTGCCGGAATTCCGCAGAGGTTGCTAGAAGGATTTAATTTTTTTCCAAGATTCCAACCTACGTCAATAAATTGATGTTATGTCATCCTGTATTGCAAAAATTCTGTTAGAATAACATACATGTATCTGAAACGCATAACCGCTTGACCTTTTAGTTCAAAATTGTTTTCTTTCCCAAACGTTTATTTTAAAATATTTAGACGTTTCGCCGTTTTCCGATGTTTGTTTCAGCGAAGAGATTAGGAAAACATTTTTTCGCTAAAGTTAAACATAAAATTAACATTAATTATTCATTTTCTGGTATTTTCACATTTTTAATCATGCGAAGTCAAATTTGGAACATCGTCGGTCCGCCATTTTGATTCTCAAAACTGCAATTCTTTGAATAATTTTCCCGCCTTATCTACCGGTGAAATTAGTCAAACTCAAGGTGAAACCTAATTTGCATTTTTTTTCGAAAAATCAAAGTAAAAAAATAAACAATGATTCAAGTTCAAGACAGTGGTGTAGCTATAAAATACGTGGTTTACGAGCCATAAACATTGAAAATAAAAATATCATTTAACTCTCTTCTTTAAATAGAAAAACACTTAAAAAAATATTAATTTAGTTTTTTCAACATAAGATCTTTGTACCTAACTATACCCCGGCCGTAGAAATAAAACGTCCCCTTTATAATCTCCGACGATTTAAAAACCCTTATATCATTTTTCCAAAAAGGGCATACTTTCTTCAAAAGTTTATATTAACCCACCTGTGTGGCTTATGGTTAAAATAAATTAAAATCTATTATATTATATTACATTTAAATTAAAAAGTTCTCCATACCTACCTACCCACTTCTCTATAGAAAAGAAAATTTTCCACTTATTTTACATGCAGTTTTGATGAAAACCAAAATACATTTACTTGGACTTTCTTATCCCGATTCTATTTTTAGCTAATATCCTATATCTCCAGAACGATAAAAATGTGATTCGTCAGACATATTTACGTCATTCAGTGATTAATTAATAAATTATATGCTAAAGTGCTAACCCCCATTGAGGAACGAATACACTTTTTGATAGAAAAAAATTCATTCCTTGAAATAAAAATTTCAAAAATCAAAAATTTTTTTATAGTAAGAAACGGTTGTTTTTGATTGAATTCGTTTTATTTCGATCAAGGGAGAAGAAAATTGCTATAATCCTTGTAAAGTTAAAACAAGTTGGCAATAATCAAATACATAGGTACCCAAACAGGTATTTTTTGTAGATTTTCTAGATAATAAAGAGGGTGGAAAATATTTTTCGTTTATCGCTAGCACGCCATTGACACGATGTTTACTGCCCTCGTGTGGTAAGTAAACATTATGTCCCCTGTAGATTTCCGATAAGTGCTTTTTACGATTTCGAGTGCTTGGAAACCTTGCTTCAACCTCGATTCCGAACTGAATTCTCAAGTACAAACATTGTTTTTACCGACCTTGGTCTATAACGTCACATTTTCGATTACGCCAAATCAGAACCGTCTATACTTTGATTTCCACAATGAGTAATATTTAAATTTCCTCCATTCAAGTGTATTTAATCTTTTAAATAACTTAAAAATAATTCCTTTGTCTGCTGAACCCTAGACAAAGCAATTACCTTGATAAACAGATTGATAAAGTTTTGAAAACAATCTAAATCAACGGTAATTAAATTCGTATTTTTGTCAATGACCTAATTCGCGTTATCTCAAAAATACGCGCCGCCACTGGCACATCAAACCCTTCGGTTAGGGTAGGCCGTGCTTTACGTCATCCGGTCCGGCCACCTGGATGATGCCAAATTTTTGTTTCAGGTAGCTATAAAAATCATCGATAAGAGTCAATTGGACGCCGGGAATTTGCAAAAGGTGTACCGCGAAGTGGACATCATGAAGCGTCTGGATCACCCTCACATCATCAAACTATACCAGGTGAGGAGTAAACGAACCCTGAAATCTAGATACCTAAGTTCGTTAACACCACCTTCAACTTGGCTGGCCCTGACGCCAGCACTGACGTCACACGCCGTCGCTTGGCAACTGCATTCGCCGTCGAGGTGCACGGCGTCGTTCCCACAGTCCCGATTTCGGATCGAGAAGGCTGGGGAAATATCGAACAGTTGAAACGCGCCGAGAAATAATTCGTTCATATTGATACTGAATTGTCCCACTTGATGCAATCAGGTCGAGGATTTCGCTTTTGGGGACATACTGTATATGAGAGGCGATGATGCAACCTTTATTTTTAAGCTTGGTAGTCGGGAAATCCCTCGGGCAATTAATTGTTTACTGACGCTTTTCAATCAAAGTATTATCAGTGGGACAGAAAAATGAAAAGTTGGGATAATCCTGTCATGCCACAAATTTCATTTCGGAAGAAAAAATTAATTTAATTCAAGGCGAAAGTTTTAAAGGTCGGCCTATTAAATTATTTTCTTTGATTGGGTCAATTTGAGTCACTTTATATTTTAATAAAAAATTGAAGAATCAAATTTATGTTTTTTAATTTTTCCAAAAGCTGTTCAAACTCAAAAACAAATCGATTTTCCAAAAAGTAAGTAAATTTGGAATCGCCTTTTTGAGGGAAACTGAAATATATCAAAGATAAATATGATAAAAAATGATAAGAATGTTGTTTTCAATGTCAAGAACGACATTCAGAAGCCACTAAAATAAAAATCTGTCTGAAAAACACATTGAAATTTTCGAGACATGAATACATTTTTTAGCCCGCTATATTTTGACAAATCTTTCGTTCCGTTACCTTCCAAAAATATCACTGTGTATGCCAATACGGAAAATGAAGTTTTGTTTTCACAACTGTTTATCAAAACTGATAAACAAGAATATTTGCTTTAAACAAGGTCGAGTGGAAACTGACAAAAAAGCGGTAAAATGTTAAAAATTTTAATTTATTTTACTGGATTCTCAAGAATAAATTGCTCATCGAACGACTTATTGTTTACAAAAGGTCAATTAAGTGAAAATAGCTTGGATTTCGAAAGATATAATTGGCATCCCTGTGTAAGGTCGCAAATTTAAATCCGAAATTTCCACAAAACAATTAACATCGAAAAACAAAAGCTTAAAATAATACAGTAGTAAACAAGGATTTAGAAGTTTGATATTGCGCAAATGGCATTTTGCAATCGTGTTTCATTCACGTACCTATTTATAAAATACCTTTATTATCTCAAGAGCTCGAAGAATGTCGAAATTATGTCGCAAAAATTTTTGAAAATAAATTCCTTTAAACAAAACCAAGTATTTACGAATCTTAGGTGTGTTAAAGTTGGAATTTAAAATTGCGGAATTTTTTACCTGGATCTCATTAATAAATAAAAATATTGAAATTATATTACACCAATCTCATTAACAGGTTTTTAATTACGATAAACAAAAATAAAAAAGACACGTGTCAAGTGGATTTGAATCGTCACAAACCTTAAACTCAATTCAAAAGTTGGGAAAATGCACAAAAGCCGCCCAAAATCACTTGTGGGGAATCCCCGCGTTATTCATCCCGACATAATTCATACACAAATCAAATCTAAACAAGAATATCCACTTAATTGAGTTTTTGTCGAACTCAAGGCTTTTTCGTATTCTCGACAAAATCGTAAAACTATATTCCAACAGTCGCCCGACTTCGTCTCATATTTTATGCATTTGTGAACGAAAACAAGGCTTCTCGGCCAAAAGAAAACACAACTGCAGAATACATTTAGTAATTTTTGGTCTAAAAATTCGTATTCTTCCGCAGGTGATGGAGACGAAGAACATGATCTATCTGGTGTCGGAATACGCGAGCCAGGGTGAAATATTCGGTAAGTTTGCTCCTTCCGCCCACGCTGCAACCTTGGCGCTCTGACGTCATTGCGAGCGTCGGTTGGGCGTCGGGACGGGGGAGAGATGGACGCACAACATGGAACATCTCGAGCGTGGACCGCTTTTTCCAGATTACATCGCGAGGTACGGAAGGATGACCGAGGACCAGGCCAGGACGAAGTTCTGGCAGATCCTGTCGGCCGTCGAGTATTGCCACAATCGCAACATTGTGCATAGAGATTTAAAGGTATGGATGCTCCCACGCGGTTCGGGCCTGATCGATTGCCCATCCGCCCCTGACTCGAAATCGCACTTTGAATTCGGTTCAAAATTCGCACGTTCGAACTTTGAACGCCGGCGAGAGAGGATTCCGTGGCGGAGGTGGAGCGGGTTTTGTTACACCTCAACCTACGTCAATGGATTTATATTTAATCCCGAAGCACATAATTAACCGCCTGAAAAAAACGTCTTTGTGTTTTTTCCGACGTCATTAGTCAATTGTTACTTTGTTGTTAAGATTGACATCTTCAATTGTTTTTCTGCGAATTCAAGTGTTAACTCAGTTCGTGTTACATAAGGGAGAGCTCTCGTTCCACGAACAAATGCAATAAATATTTCTTGCACGTTTAATTTAATTCGGTTTTGAAAAAAATTGGAAAATGGCCAATAAAAGCAAAGTTTAGACCAAGCTGGATCAGCCCGGTTTTCAGAATCATTTCAGCTAAATAATATGAAAAAGGTAATTAGTGTTCAAGCCATCTGTCACAACAAAAAGCCTACATTTTTCTAAGACTATTTTTAGAGCTACCTATGAGATAGGACAATAATAGTCCTCTATTTTTAGGTACTACAAACAAACCAAAAATCTATATTCGAAGTCTAAATCTATAGTAAACTAAATCTGGGTGTAAAAAATTAATACAACAATTAGTACCTGTACAACTAATTCCGTCTAGGATTTTCTAAACTTATTTTTTTAAAAATCAACTACAAATGTAGATAAACTTTTAATAACATTTTGTGAACTGATAAGAAAAAAAAAATGTAATTATAATTAATACCTATTACCACAGTGATTAACTTTTTATATAAGTTAAATGAACCGTCTTAAATTTTATAAAACCCTCGATGACTGAGCGATTTTAATTTGTACTAATCATTGCTTAATCAACTGTTTCGTTACATTTATTAATTATTACATATTATGTTAAATAACTTTTTTATTTTAGAATTTTTGAAAGATTTTACACCAAAAAAATTCTAAAGCATTGAACATTTGTTTTTATTCCACCGTAAGGACGTTTCGAAATTACTTATTTATTTTTAAAAAATTAGCACAGTTTGGATTATTATTAGGTTCAATTGTAGTTTATGTTTACTTGTATTGTATTTATAATCAAATAAATACAATCAAAATCGGGCAAAAGATTAAAAAGATATAACAGTTTTTTATAGTTTATACTCGAGTTTATCTTTATACCTAATATAAAATAATATAAAATAATCTGTTTTTTCTTCTGCTTGATAAAAATTGACGTGATCCGAATACGAATTCGCTTGAAAAATGCAAATATCTGCAGTATTCGTATGTCAAAATTACGATTTTTTGCTAATTTTAAGAAAAAAGTTATTTGGGCAGGCAACAGAACGCATGAATAACCTGAAAAATGCTGGAAATATCGAGCTAGTCGTTGATGTTCTTCAGGTTGTTTGTGTTGTTTCAGGCTGAAAATCTTCTCTTAGATTCCAACAACAACATAAAGATCGCCGATTTCGGCTTTTCGAATTACTACACAAGCGGAGGGGTGTTATCGACGTGGTGCGGATCGCCACCGTACGCCGCCCCCGAAGTGTTTGAAGGAAAAAAATACACCGGTCCCGAGATAGACATATGGGTATGTAAAACTTTGCCCTTCTGTGTTTTTTTGCTCATGTCCCCCTTTTCCAGAGCCTGGGTGTAGTACTTTATGTCCTCGTTTGTGGAGCTTTACCGTTCGACGGATGCTCGTTGCCAGCCCTCCGCGATCGGGTTTTGTCTGGTAGATTTAGGATTCCGTATTTTATGAGTTCTGGTAAGTCATATTTCGGCTCCCACTTACGTCAATGATAAAATCAATGTTTATTCAGCGACAATTACGCACGTACATCAATTGTTTATTTGTGAATCCAATCGCGTACGCCGATTTGGCACAAAACCCGGTGCAATTGGTGGTAAATCGAAGGGCGGGGTTTCGGAAATTTTCCCCGATTATTTTTAACGCCGGTACTTATTTTTGACGAGGTTTTATTTATGCATATGGTGGGTTTGCGATGCGAAAATAAATCGCCAAAGGTAAAAATAGAAAATTTTTGTTTTGGTTGGGTGCAAATGAAAAGAAACCGTAACGGCGGTCCATTGTTTCTATTATGTGGCAGTTTAGCGTTCATTTAGCAAATGCGTGCGCCCGCCTGTGACGCACTTTGTGACGTCAATGTTGAACTCGGGTGGGTGGATGGACGTATTACTGACACCCTGACTTTTAAAACTATTCCAAATAGGGGTGAGTGACGTACGCCCGAAAGGTCAGCGCAGGCCAAGGATTTTTTGCCAACAAACAGCAAAAACGCCACCCCAATGCAGCCCGATCCAAAATTTCAAAACGCTAGATTATACATTGAGACAGACAATTTTGAAGCTCCCAAACGTGCATAAAAGCCAGAAATATCACTGTTTTTTGGAACTAGTATGCGTTTCAGAATCGCTAAATATTTGTTTTTTTTTCCAGACTGTGAATCTCTCATCCGAAAAATGCTAGTTTTAGAGCCCAACAAACGCTACAGCATATCGCAAATAAAGAAGCACCGATGGATGCAAATGGCGATTCCTCCCAGCCTCCCGCCTTTGATTCCCGCCTCTCCAACTCAACCCAACGAACAAATCCTTCGCCTGATGCAAAGTCTGGGGATCGATAGTTCGAAAACTCGAGAGGTGAGTTTCCCAACACCCCAAAGCCATCATCAATCGCAACGTCTTAATTACAGTCAATACGTATCGGAAGCTATGATCATCACGCAGCGATTTATTTCCTCTTGCTTGACAAATTACGGAATCAATTAGTAGGGGGCGAGAATCAGACCGGCGTGCGAGAGGTGCAAAGACGTCGGCCGTCGAACATCGCTGAACAGGCGATGCGGAAGATTGGGAGAGCCAGCACCAGCGAAGACTGCAGAAGGTTACTCCAACATTCAACAACGGCGCCGACTGCTAGTAACAGTAAAATAAATGCAGGTACGCGAACTTGCGATTCGCCCCCTATTCACGGCATAGACGCGGCTAAGTTGCTAGCCGCCACCAATAGCGAGGACGCGCTTAAAATCCTGAATCAAGCCACCACCACCACCTTCAGCATGTCGACGGAAGCGACCAAGCTCATGTCCACCTTGCAAATGTCGGCGATTCCGACGGCTTCCACCGAAGCCAGTTTCAACCATCAGCACTACCCATATGGGCATGGGACGCAGCACGTCGACGCGGACACCAAGGGCTCCCTGGGACGCTTCTGCACGAGGTTGGCCAATTTTTTGCATCTTTCCCACCGTAACCCATGAATTTTTCAGTGGTTACCGCAGCGGCGAGATCCAGACCCAATACTCGAGCTCGACGGACGAAGGCGTCGAGACCGACCTCGAAGACCACACTCCTAGATTAAGCTACGCATCGTCAAGTTCCTCAAGCGGTGTAGTGACAAACTTCAATACATCGAAAAGCCTCAGCCAAAACTTAAGTTGTGATAGTAACTTCGAAAGTCTGGAGTACCCACTATCGGAATCCAGCGAACTCGCCAGCAGCCTCCCGAGCTGCACCACCATGGGCAAGCCCGACCCCATCACGACCCACACGAGCTACACGCTCGCCCCGCGCCCCATCCTCCACAAGCACAACCCGCTCGTCCACATGTCGAGCTTCAAAACCGCAAGGGGGCTCACGCGATCCCCCGTCGACTTCCGCGAAGGGCGCCGAGCCAGCGACGGACTCGTCGCCCAACAAGTCACCGACACCACCACGGGGGTCGTAGCCTTCAATTCGCAAAAACTGAACGAAAACTGCAAGGCCAAGGGCGTCCTCGAGCTCCACTTGGTCCAACGCGAAGCGCAACGCCTGCAAAGCCAATACCCACCGCGCGAGCCCCCTGAAGAAGTCTCCCAGAGACAGAAACAACACACGCAATACCTCCAACCCAGGGCGAACAAACGCGTCAGCCTTCCGGATAACTTCAGCTACAACACCCCCGCGGAGCCCCTTCAGACAGCCATGCAACACCGACTTTTGCAACAGAAACGCCAAATTTTGCAAAAACAGTGCGCCATGTCGACTCACCAGCCCCCCAATGCCGGCGTGGAGGCCGGGGGGCACTTGGCAAGGAGACAGATGTTGAGACAAGCGAGTTATAAAATTGCACAACAGCAACAAGTGCTGCCACCACTGCCGCTCAGCGAGACCGAAAGCAAGGATTTGATGGCGTTTCAAGCACTTGTGGAGAATTCGGGGGAGGCGTGGAATACTCTCCCGGGAAATATGAGCTCTTGCCAAATTTCGGACGGGGGGGCTCAGCCCACTCCCAGCTGGCAAACCACAGCCCCCTGGACTCAGGTACCGCAACGTTTGTGATGGGTGGTTTTCAGCGATGGTGGAACGGTAGAACAGAGGGCGCTATTTACGGCTTTTGTTTAATTATTTCCATTTCATTTCAATTGAAAATTTAAAGCCCCTGTTGCCGCCGAACCGCTTGAAAAGCGCCTAATTGCACTGCGAGGTTTTTGGTTGCACCGGAAGTATTAATTTCCTAGTCGTTTTTAGTGGCTTTTGCATGGTGCAAACTGTATTTCTAGCGATTTAGTACAAATTTATGTTATTTAATTTTAGGCCATATTATTTATATTGTGCAGCTAAAATAAACCAATTAATTACTTTAACCGTTTGTTTTTTTGTTGTTGTTTGTGCATGTTGTGTTTGATTTAATGATGTTGTTTATGAATACAGGGACCTGCTTTCCCTGCCAACCCATGGCCACCATTATTACCTCTGAGCGAAAGTCCCATACTTGAACTAACCGAACAAATGGAATCGATGTGAAGAGTTTTTTAGTATTTTGTAAATTATTTATTCGTTTTTTATAACTCAGGTGACGATGACCAAGTCAATTCGTTGCACTGGCCACAATTCTAGTCATTTATTAAAAAATTGACATTCCAAGTGAAGAACGAGGTAGTGAATAATAATCAAAGTTAGAGTTGTGCGTAGAAAGATTTGTAGGAGAACGAACAACAATCAAATAATCAAAAAATCAGACTGTAATAATAAGATAATAAAACAAAAACTGTCACGTAGCTCTTAGAAATGGAATTTATATAAACGAGCTCACATTTGTGTGTTGTGGTGTTTTTCTGAGCATCCTGGTATCACATATCACGCATTATATCACTGTAAAATCGTATACGGGATGATCAGTCTAACGTCTTTTAGTTAGCTTTGAAAAAGCCGTTAAGTAGAAAGCAGCAATAATATATTTATATATTTGTAAACGTGCCTGGTTTCGGTTTGAATGTTGCTTTTGTTATTTGTTTATATTAAACTCAGTATTATTAAAGCCTTGTTTCATTTAACCCCGACTTCCACAAAAACAAAGGAATAGTAAGGTGAAAGGGTGAAAAAAGCATAAAATCCCACTTATAAAAAATATCAAGTGTATTATGACACTTTCTGTTTGTATATATTACAGCGCTACGTCGTAAAGTTAATTCCTTAAAATACTCAACAAGCTTAAACCTAACAAAATCGGAAAATAATTGGAAAAACCCCATTATGAGCCTCAAGGCACTACATGGACGGCTTGCAATTTCGTAATACTGGACCTTAATAACGTTTAATCAGATCGAATTAAGAGAGCTGTCTTAATTAATATTTGGTATGACTTAAATTACGCAAAGATTGGGACTTACCTCCATAAATATCAACATATATGCATTAAGTACAGATCAATAATTAGAGTGTTTAGCGCCTCTCATCAGCGGCACCAGAAGCGCAGGCGGTCCTGCTTGTCTCAGGAAGGGATGCGCGAGCAACTCCTGAGCTGTGGCTCTCTGTGCAGGATCTCTAACAAGCATTCTATCTAAGAAACTTTGCAGCCTTGCTGAGACTTTATGACTATTTTTCAATTTCGGCGGCGGCATTTCTCTGATTCTTCTCATCGCCTGCAATGGAGGCTCATTGAAAAACGGCGGCTCGCCGTCCACCATCTCTATAACCATAATCCCCAGCGACCAAATATCAACTTCCGGCCCGTACGGCAACCGACTGATGACTTCCGGCGACATCCAATACGGCGTCCCGACCAAACTCTTCCGTTTGGGCAACTCCTGGGAGACCTGGGCACAGAACCCGAAGTCGGAAAGCTTGACTCTTCCATCCAGAGCCAGCAAAATCGAATCGGACTTGATATCGCGATGGATGACGCCTTGCGAATGGAGATAAGCCAAAGCTTTGAGACACTGTTTGCACACCGTGGCGATTTGTTCTTCGTCCATGCGGGAATGAGTGACGATGTCGGTGAGAGCCCCACCTTCGAGGAACTCCATCACGACCCACAGCTCGTCGTTGACGAGGTACGAGTCGAACATTTCGACGATGTTGGGGTGGTGGTAGTCGCGCATTATCACCACCTCGTTGAAGAGGAGTTCGCGACGTTGCTGTTTGCGGAGATCCATTTTTTTGACGGCGACTTGACGCCCGGTGGTGCGGTCGTGGGCGATGCAAACGGTGCCGGTGGAGCCTTCGCCGATTTTCACGAAACGCTCCAGGTTCTCGCGAGGGTCCTTCGACGAGACGACCATCTGGAGAGCAGCTCGGAACTGCAAAAAAAATAACAATTTTAACAATCAATAAAGTATCAAGATTATTACCAAATGTGGCAATATTTCACCTTATAATCACGGAATGAGTCACTAATTATTATTGTTTTTAAACATAATGCAATCTGGTCATTAATGGAAAAATGTCAAAGCATTTACTGTTGTACAAATACAGTGTAAACAAAAAATTATAAACCAAATAGCTATGTATACTCTTTAAACCACTAATACTCATAGAAATTATTTAATTTTTAACAATGGATTACCAAGATACTAATTCCAGTTAAATTACAAGATAAATAAATCGCTTAAAATAGGTTGAAATGCTCCTAATTCATAATTGGTAATTATACCTAATTCAGAGGTAGGTATTTTTGTTTTTTCGTTTTTTTTTTTGGCTTAAGAATCAGTCGCTAAGTAGATAATAGAGAAATAAGTTGGTACACAGTTGTTATTCTATTTTATTTTTTTAAGGCTTCAGTAGATTTTTTTTAACGTTTAAAGAAAACAGTTAGTTTTGACGAAAGTTCTTGATATAAGTGATTGATATAACTGACTAAATATAGTCAGACCACAAAAATAAGTTTTAACCCTCATGCCCAAACGTGTGATCAATTTCCCCTTAGCAACCCCAGTCTGAACAATCGACCAAACCTGTTCGTGTGTCAGCCTTTGTTCGTGATGCTTCGTCGCAGTCTGTGCCACCGCCGCCCCCGGCACCTGCCCCATCTGCCCCCCATTCTTCAAATTCTGATTTTGATCGTGCCTGACCCCGTACCCCGCCTGTTGCAAACTCTGATGCGATCCGTGACTCGAATGCGAGTGCGCCCCCAATTGCGACAGCCCCGCTGAGGCCATGGATCCGGCTGGAGACACTTGCGGGTGCTCCCTGATCAGCCCCCCGTAGGCCTCCTGATTCCCATTCAAATGGTGGGGCATCTCGTGGTTGCTCAAAGAGCGCTCCGCAGGCGAGCTTTCCCTCACTTGGGGCTTGCTCATGCTGGGGTCCCTCCTCATGGAGGTGTACTGTAGTATCTGCTCCTCGGGCACTGCCGGGGGCACGTTGGTGTTCCTGTGGCGCAGTCTCGGGGGGCTGGAGGAGCGCAGCGAGTTGCTGCGTGCGACGTTGGAGGTTTTGGGGAGGAGAATGCCGTTGGGGGGGTTTTTGCCAAGGCGGCTGTCGGAGCGGTGGTCCCCTCTGACGATGGTTTTGAGGTCTAGGATTTCCGTGGGGGTTATTTCGGAGGGGTCCACGAGGGGCAGGGGCCGATTTGTTGATTTGAGGATTTGGTTGTTACCCACAATCGAGGCCCACTGCAGTGGCAGCCCCACATAGCGCCCCTCGCGTTTGTCAAACCCGGTGTGGACTCGATGCTCGAAGTTTGTTGGGGGCGAAATTTGCGGTTTCTTCTTCTTTTTCGAAAACATTTCGGTCTGAGACGGAATCACAAGTAGGTTGCTACGCCCCTTTACACCGTTTTTTACGACCAACGGTAACAGTGTCAACACACATAACCTGAACTCGATTGTTTATTTGATACGTCACGAGACATTTTCACACTTTTTTAGTATAGTAACTAGAGGGAAGGCACTAGTTTTTGATTATTTGTTGATTTTAAGTGAAATTAAAGACGAAAAACTGAGGAAATTAAGAAAACATGACACCAAAACACTCAACTTCGACGATTTAAGCGATTCGAGCGCCACTAACCGGTGACTTTCACAAGCGTGATGGAATTTCTTAGGGTGGGTTCACACGAATTTTCAAGAAGTTGAGTTGCGTAACGCAATATAAATCACACGAAATGTATAATTAAAGTGAGATTTGACTTAAGTAAATTCGATTATGGCCAATGATCGGGAGATAATTTATGGTAAATTATTTAATAAAACAATTCACAGTTATTAAAAATCGAGCAAGAGGAAATTGTTTAATGATTAGGTTCATTCATGCATTAAGTTGCATTAATTTTTAACTAATTAATTTTAATGACAATGATAAGTTCTCGTGTTGATATAAATTCAATCATGTAAAAATCAAGGATAGTTTGATAAAAATTGAGAACGGCGGAATTGTGAAAATTTTGAGATACGCCAACTCGATTTTTTTCTTTAATTTATGCTTCGTTAAATATTAATTTTCTGGTGAACACAATTAAGCTTTTTCTTATTATTGTCCCAGATATGCTCAAAGCGAGGCAATTGACGTCACTCTGACGCACCATTTTTTTAATTTTGGACCATCAGACCAAATCAGAACCAGATAAAAAGACATAAATTTTATTAAAAGCCAACACGAAATAAGTATCGAAATTACTGGTCGTTAAACGATAAACCCAATAAAACTGTAGTAAATAAAAATGAATAAACGAAAAGATAAGTACTGCATTAATGAAATGTATTATTTTATCGTTTTAAGGTCAAAAATCGATAATGTAAAAAAAAACATTGGTCACGTGTCCCACGGGCGGGCGGGAAATATGAATTAATTAAAGTTTCGTCTATTGTTTGGTATTAATTGAAACCGATTGTTTATTTTTTGTTAGTCAATAACCTTCCAACGGACGTCACTAATGCAATAAAATAAACAAATCATTTTATCAGTCTATAAATAAATTGGAATCGCACTTGCGGCATGTTAATCAATTGTTTGTGTTAACCTTTGCCATATTACTCAAAAAAGTTCCGATATAATTGTCAAAAGTCACTGAGAAATAATAGAAAATTTCCTCTGTGGCACGCTGTGACGTCAAATGGTTCTTCTAAGTCCCTTGTTTACTGTGTGTCATTATCTCTATTACAACGCTTTAATATTAGATATGTAATAAAAATAATAAAATAAACAGACCTTAAGTAAAACATGTGCGTAATTAATATTTATTCGGATAGGGCAATCGAGTTCAGCTTAAATTTAAGTAGCGCATGCGCGTCTTAAAAATGTGACAGCCCAATATTTTCTTTACTCTTTTAATCCATTAGCATTAGTTGACGGCCGGTGTCGGTGTCGAACGTTCTGTGAAAGTCTGTGCGATCTGTTCGAATCCACGTGACCGTCGTCTGGAACCACCCTCCCCTACAATGTCCCCGCGTCGAAAATGACCCAAAGGTACTAAAGGGATCCGAATCGTACTCCTCTGATCCATTTTTTTCTTCGTTCTTCAACTCGGGATAAACAGTTCGAAGGTCGCTGCTTACCTGCGAAATGCTATATTTTATACGAACGTAATTGCATTCCAAATACAGAAATAAATTAAGTGACTCCTATTAGGTCATCATTGTACGTGAATGTACCGGATATTGTTGATAATGTGTCGTTTGGGGCTATTTATATCGCGGTGGATAAATTGCCACCCGCGAGGAGAGGTACTCCAAGGCGCAAAAAGGACCACACGTGCTGTGGGAGGCACAAAAATTAAGCACGTGGGCAGCAAGATGGTCCCTTTAGTTTTCAACTCTTTTTCTAATTTTGAAATCTATCAACACCTTAAATGGAACCCCTTTATTTTACTTGCTTTTATCTATTATTTTTAGTTCAAGAAGTACTCCACACAACTACTTCAGCATTAATAAAAAAGGCTGTACTGTTTTATTTGATCTCTACAGTTTCAGCGATATTAGGTACTAAACTTATAGTGGCGGTACCATTTTTTAGGTATATGGGCTAATGATTAGTTGATTACTGATTAGAGTTTAATTGATTACGCTGTAGGAGTTTTTTTCTTTAAAGAAGTATTCCTACTCTTTTTGAACTGATGTTCAAAATATGAATTTAAAAAAATACTCAAAAATAGAGCATTTGTGAAAAATCTATTCCGCTTTCATTTAGAAAAAATATATTTCAAAGATCCACTATACCAACGTTCAGAGTAGCTTATTATTAGTTGTTTTATACATTCAAATTTTTTGTAATTTGGAAGTTCATGTTCGAATGCAAAAAAATACCTACAGCTTTTTGGAACTTTCAATCGATTAAAATAGAAAAACACTGCTCAAAACAATTAGTGAATATTTTATACATACTTTTGTTGACATCATTGCGAAATAGAATAATATAAACCTGTTAGATATTGCAAAATACTGTATTAAAACATCACAAAGCAACATGTGTATTTTTTTCTGAAAAAAAAGATTTATAAAAAACAAAACCTCAAATAGGTTTATTTTTTGAGTGAAAAAAAATAAATCCCTTCACTTAAGTAGGTAATTTTCAACCACTTAAATATTTTTAGAAGGGATTTTAGAACAATAAAATGAACATTTTTATGCCAAAATTTACGCCCGGGCACCTTTATGCCCTTACTTTCTTTTAGATTTTCTATAAAAAATTGGGAACTGACCTGGCCAACTTACTTCGAATTAATCAAATTTTATGTAAGTTGGCCATGTGAAGAAGATAGTGAATTTTTGCTAAATGTACCTATGAAAGACGCAATGTTAGTGATTTATTCGCCAAGAAAAATACGAAGCAAACGTTAATGGAATAAAATGTAAAAAAGAAAAGTCACGTTTTCCTTATTTAAAAAAGTATAAGTACCTATAATATTTTTTTAATAACAAAAGTGAATTTTTATTTCATGATCTTCGGTTCCGAATTTATAAAGAACTATTTTCTTCTCACCTACTAGAAGAATACTACAGTAGTTGGTTTTTTATTTATTTATTTTAAATAAACCTTCTTTTGATATTATCGGATGTTATTTTTTTATTTTATTTCTTCAAGTCTTCAGAACTAATCTATTGTTGCTACTACATTCCATTTCCTAAAAAATGTTTTAAGCCCAAAATACAGAAATTTTTTTTCTAGCAGAGTACCTAGTTTTCTTAAGACAATTTAGAACAGTTTTTATTCACTTAATCCCAAATGTCCTCTTACTTTAAAAATAGACTGTTCGTTTCATAATTATTTTTTTTAACTAAAAAATTGCTTTCAATGGGAAGTTCAAGAAGTACTTATTATAGAAGTCAACTTTTTTTTAATATTAATTTTTAAATACAGTTTAACTGCACAATGAATACAGTAGAACTGCTCTACTTACTCAAAATTAGAAAATATTTAATGGAGAAGCGTTTAGTTCAAGAAGTACCCATTGTAATTATTAAAAAATGTTCTCTTTAGGTTTCAGAGTACGAAGCTTACATATTCTCAGAAAAAAGACATGTTCTCTATGGAACATTTATTTTTTTATATTTATATTTTTTTACCAAAAAAAAAACATAATAAAACAAAAACTCAGGGTTGTTCAACTTTATTAACTAAAAATAATGAAGAGTTATCGAGATACAATAATAATTATAGTTTGGTTTATTTCTTTTACGAGTATATTTCCATATTGCTCCAATTAAAAATTCAGTAAAGCCACAATTTCCATTAGTTTCAAGACCTGAGCTTCAAATTTTTTAATCGGATTCGGTTGAAATAACTCCTTCCACGCCGCTAACCACTCGCACAATCAATAAAGTTTTGAACTTGCAAGTTACTATCAACTTAATGTTTACTTCGGAATTTATCAAATTATGCAACAAAGCTGAAGAATCTCGGAACAACGCCCAGAGGTCATCTAATCTCCGTTTTCCTAATTTTGGGCAACACGAAAGAATCACGTGTGGTAGTATCACTTCCCGCTGCGTACCTAATTAAACACCGGCGTGTAATTCTGCATGTTTATGCATAAATGAGTGACTCTTGAACACTCAAATCCAGCAATTTACTCAGATAACATTGTTCTCTCCTCATATATTATGTCTTTATTGCACCTCTCCAGCAAATAGCGTCATTCCGTGGGTCGGTCATACCGTTGTGCATCTTGCCACCAAGTGAGTACTAATTCACTTTTCTTCTTTCAGACCAACCTCCGGATGATTTCGTATTTGTAATGGAGTGGTAAGTGACAAGCCAGTTGCGAAACGTTCTGACGTCAATCCTAAATGACTTAATGTAATTGACCCACGAAGAGCGGCTTAACGGGGGCCCACTTGCTCTTAAATCCGTTCTTCGGTTTTATCGGTGCGCTGCAATATCAACGCCATATATGCCCGAGGTTCGGCCGGATTGAGGCCAATGATAGCCGAGCAAGGCCACCGTAAGGCTCCATTTCACGAGAGAAAGTCAGCAAAAGACTAGTGATAAACCCAGCACGGCAGAGGCGGCTCGTACCGAGAACACCACATCTAAAAAACTGCTTCTTATGAACAACGGTGTTTGAGTTAATTGTCGGACGCCTTTTACACCACTTAATGGCTGTTTTTAAAGTTGCACTACCGACTGCGCCAAATCGGCAAATGTTTAATTATTTGTTGGGCACGAGCCGCCGCTGGCAATAATCACAAAACAAACACGATAAGCCTCTTCAGTTTCAGTAATTTCTGGTCGCGTCGCGTGGAAGAGGCTTCGACGTCCTGGTGGTCCTCCAAGCACCACTTCGAGGACCTCCTGAGCCATGAGATGATGGCCAGCGAAGACTTGCGCGAGGTTCTTCGGCTGAAAGCCGAGCGACACCGCGAGTATTTCAAAAGTTTAGCAGAATGCGATAATGCCGGCGGTGAGGTTGCGGCACCACATGACGAGATGGCACCACCTAGCGCACTCGACGCTGACTTGGACGACGCGACTACAAAAGAACCCAAAAGGCAGCGCCGTACCGGGGTGTATGAACTCAAATCGGGGAGCATCTTCAAAAGTGTGAAACTCCTGAGGGAGAATTACATTGCCATGCTACAGAAAACGAAAGAGAGCTTCCTGGAGAGGGATGAAACGCTGCTTGCACCCCCCAGTGGGTACAGCACTGGCGCTAGCGACGACGAGCGCGAGACAAAGAATAAAGTGCAAAGGTGTGGAAGCAGCGATTCGGCGATGGGGCACAGCGAGGACGAGGGCTGGAGGGAGAGGCAGGACGTGAAGAGCCCCTACAGCCCCCGGGGCTCCATCGACCACGACAGTGTCCCAAGTCGCACTCTCCTCGAGTCGAAGTGCGTGCCGCTTCCGGTCGACCGGAAGTTCAGTGACTGTGCCAGTGATTGTGACTTTAATGACAGTCGGAGGCATAGCGTGTTCACCGACGACGGGGAAGAGCCCCGCTGTCGGTACTGGAGGACCCCGTCGGTGGTTGTGAGTGATTATTCCGACGATATCATGGGACTCACTCTTGAGGACATTGAATACATCCGGAGTCAGCGCAAGGAGTCCTCTTCGCCGGACTCGAGTCTGCACAGTTCTTGCAGTAATTTGAATTACTGTGGCTCGACGATTAGCAGCCTCGAGTCGGAGTATGTCCTCAGGAAGCCGTTCCGCAAGTCGTCGAATTGCTCCACTTGCTCGACGTTGAGCGACGACGAAGGGGATAATCTCCAGGTGAAAAAAGAGGTAAGTTTGAAATTTTTCGCGAGGAATGACCATAAATCCTCAGTGGAATTCGGATTAAGAAATAAATTGTTGCGCTCGGATGCACGGCTATTTTAAGACTTTTAAACACTCGGAGCGAATCTGTTTGCAAACCGAGGAAATTTATTCGCTATTTAATTTGGGTGAATAAAAATTAAACAAAAATAAACAAACTCCGTTAGAGTAATAAAATGTTTTATGTAATTATAGGTTTTTACTGGAAACTAAAAATTCCAAAATCTCCAAATAGAAACGCAATTTCATAATTTGCTAATAATAATAATAATTTGCTAATGTATTTAATGGTTTGGAACATATACATATTTTACAGTAAAATAAAAATAATGATATACACACACACAAACAAAATGATGAACAAGTTTAAATAAATCGAGTTGCATTCACCGTGACATTTTATCTGTTAGTTAATTTCGCCGTCTGCGTTTGTTTTGGTTCAAAAAAACTCTTATGATTTTGCGGCAACGCTTCATGATTTTTATTATCTCTTCTTCAGGACTTAGATTCTCTTAAACATTAATTAGAATTTATTAGAGATAGTTCGTGGAATATTGGACAATTGAAGAAATATTTTTTTTATTTTTATAGTATGGATTTTTTTGTCCAAATATCATTCAATGTAAACGGTGTCTGCAAAAAATTGGAATCAATCAGCATTCGCCATTAATTCGCACCTTAGACGAAATCCTAGTTTTGTGGGAGGGGTCAGCCCTATAAAGCCGGTTTATCGTCTCATTTGTTCCCCGAATGCATCGTTTGACCAATAAAACTGTAAAAATTACCTCCTCCTTCTTTATCAGTGGCGCAAAAAATTGCAATACGATTAAAAGGTGTTTGTGATTGGATATTGACGAACCAATCTTTCCCAACAAACGAATCCAATTGCAAAGGCAGCAAAAAAGTGCCGTTTTATTTTTTACACTTTTTTGTTAAAGAACTGCAACAATTTTATTATTAGTCCCAGAATTAATTTGTGATTCTTTTCAATTTTCAATTTTTAAGCGACAGCAAGAAACATTTTACTAAACCGACGGTGTATTTTTGTTAAGATGTTTTCTGAAACAGTCGAACTATTTTTCAATTTACAAATCACGAATAACGCAATTTCTCATCGATCCGTCTTCAAAATATGCATTTAAATTGCTTTTTTGTTGTTGAGCGCTAATTAAGCGGTAAGGCTTAGTTTAAACCAAGCTTTAGCAATTTTAAGCTGCACTTAAGCAGAGCTCGTTGCAGTTAGTCCTAAGGGTAATGCAATATTTGACTTTCGTTTGAGTATTATATTTATCTTTTATTTATGTATTTCATAAAAAGAAATATCTTCCGATGCCAGATCACACAATAACTCACACTGTATATAACGTTACAACAAAATAAGATTCATAAATCAATAAGTGTCTCATTAAAATAGATATCTTGCAAAATAATTGTTTAACAATCTATTAAAAATGAGTAATGATAGGGGCTTCAAATTAATTATTTTATCAGAAATTTGACCTCTGTGTCAAGAGAGCATTTTCACGAAGCTACGTGACAAAGATCAAGTAAAGTATGATGAATAGTCAAATCAGATCAACTAAATTAGAAGATTATGTTAAAAACGAGCTTCAACAGTGAATAGTTAATGTGAGAGAAAACAAATTTGTAATTGTTTCCGTAAAGAAAAAATAAAGTAAATGTTAATTGGTATCTACTATTTCCTCCTACGATGTCTTTGGGAAGGGTTAAAGACCGCTGTTTCAAATTCCTGTAGGTCAGGTCAGTTCTGATAAAAATTTAAATTATTTCATTCAGATGTAATAACTGAAAATGATGAAATCAAAATGCAATTAACGTAGAAATAATTTTTTGTTGACTAAAACGAATGTGGAATTAAGTGTCTACATAATTTGTAGAATTTATTTCGTTTGTGATTTTAAAAGGGTAATTAAATTTTCGCAAAGCCGCGATAGAGATCGGCCCGGAATCGTTTCTCTCGTGTTATAACGGGACGGCGTTCTCGTTTTGAAAAAATCATTTGAGGGAAATTTTTCGTTGCGCGCCATATAACCGGAAATGTAGAAAAGTTTAAATGACCGGTTCTGCAACGTAATAAAACGTAACAATTAAATTTATAAAATGTACACACATCGTAATCACCTATTTACCATCAACTACAATGTATTCCTATATTCCATCAACATATTTTTTCCATTTGGTTTTACGACTTTCGATGTGTCACCGAAATGACGATATCTTAATTATTTTCCGCATTCTTTTTCGAATTAATTTTTTCACGAATAGAGATTTTCCGTTTCGACAGATGTTGCACGAGGAATGCTATAAATTTTTATAAATCTTCATCGACTTGCACAACGTCGGTTTTGTTGAATTCACAATTACACCAAACGAGTTTTTAGTAATCGATTCCCATGGATCAATTATTACTTTTAATTAATTCAGTTAATTGGGAACGTCCAGTTCATATAAATTAATTAGTTAGAAGTGTAAGGAGCTCCAGCAGCGGCCTGAAATAAGTAATTGGTTTAAGTGACATTTCAATTATTTTAATTGATCGGTTTCAAGCTAATTCGAATTAACTTGAAGGAATTTCAAGAATCAAACTGTACGAAAATTTACAGTGACTCCTGGGGGGCCCACGACTCTAATTTGTACTTCCTGTAGCAAATCGGCGTTTTCGCCATTAAAGGCACCGTCGCTTTTATTTTAATTTGAATAAAAAAATGGCCGGATCACTCCGGTGGTCCATTGTTTTTCGGGCCGTCTTCGATTTTTCGTTTTGGGAACAAATAGGACCGCTCGCGGAAAAATCCGGTCCGTTACTCTCTCATAAATATTTAGGTGTAGGTAACACGAATTTTGATTTATCGCCCTTTTCGGATTTGTTAAGTTGTCACCCTGGGCGCCAAATTGGCGTCTGATTTATGCCACTCTTCCAGTACGGGCGAGTTATTTTAATTAAAGGCAATTAAGATGATGTAAGTTTTAATAAAGTTCGGGCAAAAAATCAACGCACGCCCACGGATTCGAATTAGGTACAGATAAAGTGCCGCCGGTTTGCCTAATTTGGCAGAGATCGTTGCAACGATGCGTATTTTACTCAACTGT
Organism: Tribolium castaneum; assembly: GCF_031307605.1. Taxonomy (NCBI): domain Eukaryota; kingdom Metazoa; phylum Arthropoda; class Insecta; order Coleoptera; family Tenebrionidae; genus Tribolium; species Tribolium castaneum. The sequence continues at coordinate 3,988,275 of NC_087402.1, read as the reverse complement.
CGTGTTTATTGCAAATAAATTCCGAATTGCATTTGCGAAATGCGCCTCATTCTTCACAATGAACCATCAAAATCTTATTAGTGGCCGACGCGAGTCAAAAACTTGACGCATAAAAGCTTTATCAAGACTGAAGGTGCCGACCGAATTTGCTTACAATGTATGAATGCAGGGAGCTTTTTGCCAGCGCCAAATTCCGCACCCGAGAGTTTAATGACCAAAGCCGGGAATTTCAACGCCAAATTGTGATTTGACCGATTGCGGTCGCTCTTAAAATAAACGCAAAAAACGATTTATATATTTTTTATTTTTGCTTTAAATCTTTAGTGAATCTATAGAGAATTATGCAAAAAATTCTTGCAAAGTTTCATAGACAGTTACACTCTGCATCCAACAAGTTCTACGACAAGCAGGAGGTAAGTGATTTCAGGCTTCGCCTGAAACCCCCATTTTTAAAGTTGGGGGCGGGAGTAAGTTCCTTTTCCTTGGTTGCATTTCCTTTCGTTGTGTTTATGGTCTCCTGGGCCATAAAAGCGCAATTATCGTCGCTTATTGCAATCGCGTCCTTAGTTTGAATGACAGCAGCTCACACACGAACTGGTAGTATGGATAGTACGAGCCTAGGTAGGCCCGCGTCCATGTGTGGGTAGTCAGTGCTTGCTAAAACTCGGTGTTGTCTGGACCGAAATCTCGGTGTGATAAGAGCGCGTTAGCGTCGCCAGTGCAATGGTGGAAAAAAGTGCGCGTTTCCTCCCTGCCATCTCTTTGGGGTGAAGCGATTTTCACGGGTAATCAAAGCCGTTTCGAGCGTTCCGTTCTCGTCGGAAGCTCGTAAAAACTAATGCAAACAATGCCAGATGCTATTCGGATTATTCTCTGACGTAAATCGGAGGAAAAAATGAACGCTTTGTCAACATGTGGTCGCGGGCGGTGAGGGTTAGAGGGACACGTGGATACCTGATTGATTTATTCCTCAATTTTTTTTTACACTTATTTGTCGATTCGAGGGGCCACGAGGGAGTAATTCGACCGCAGGCCGAAAGATCGTGCGATATGATTTCGACAGATGGTTGCGGTTGAATGGGTTTTAATTATTTGAATAAATAGGAGTGCTGAGTAGGAAAATTTGGCGGTTCTAGGACCAAAGAAAATATTTTTGTCCGATAAAGGTGACGTCAAACGGGTTGAGTTATGGTTTGTTGTTGTTTGCAGTAAATATTATAAGTAAATCGCTGAAAAAAACATTACTACTTATGAATATTGACGCACTAAAACAGGTACGAACGAGAGAACTTAGTTTTGTCTCGAGTCGACTGCTCTAATTCATCAAAGATTAAAGAAAAAAATGCAACTTTTATTTATAGTGTCTTTCAATCACAATATCACAGATGATAAATTAAATTTAAACTACTATTAAAGCTCCACTTTAGTGCTGAAGTGAGTCATTCCAGTACCTAATTTATTTTTTATGGGTTTGTTTTATGGCGGTGTTAATTTTAATTCGCAAAATAATACCTGATCCTGACACCTCCTATTTTTATTCTAATGTACCTATAACGTCTTTTATAAATGAAGAACCTCTGCAGAGATATTTCTACAAAAGGTAGATTAATAAAATGGGTGCTTTTGTTATTTTTTTCCTTGCATTAACAAAAAAAGTACTTACACCTTTGAATAACTGTAATTTTGAATTGTTGAATTGAGTCTCTAGATATTATGAATAAATGGATAAAAAAATCAAGATCAAAGGTTTTTGGCAAAAATACAGTCTTTCAAAAGAAATTTTCAGAAAATTAACCTTAAACTATTTGCTCCAATCAGACTGTACCTGAATTAACAAGGCCTAAATGGTTGGAACATAATTTTTAAATTATTTATATATTTTTGGCCTGTCTGGGCCTTATTTACGCGGTTTCCAAACGAAGACATTAATCTGATCGATGTCGCTTTAAAATTTCGGTGTATTGTAACATCGCAAACTCGCTTGGACAGTCAGTAAAACCCGTTTAATTTTAATCTTTTTAAATGGTCCTTATTCCCGATCAGGAATTCTAGTTTTATTGCGTACGGGACGCTTTAAACGACGTGGTAATTATTTTATGATTGTGTTTTTCCTTTAAGAGGTTTAATTGACTTAATTTTCACTGCATAAACGAGCTTATAACTTGATGGTTAATTAAAATAATTTTGAAAATATTATTGACAGGTTTTACGGTCGTCGAATTTTTCGAAAATGATGTCATGACAAAATTTTCCGTTAAGTGAAGGCTTTTCCACACTTGACTTGGGGCCTTGAAAACACTCCCACGCACTCATTTCCGTGCAAATTTTCCGAGGTTTCTATCACGAAGTGTTAAAATTTTGCCCCCCGGACGGTCATTAGCAGCTATTCTTCTGCTCAATTAGCGACCTTTTGTGTCTTTTTAGGCCAAAAGTTTCGATTGACTTTCTAATTGAAATTAGAACTCTTCCAATCAAAGGGGAGTCGTTAAAATTTTATTATTTCATCTAATGATTCCGGTTATTAATGCGATAATAATTATTCAAAAACACGGGGTGGTTCAAAATAGCGACCCAGATTGCTGGCAGAACGTTGAACTCGCACGATTTGGGGAAAAATTGCAACGACGTGCTGAAAATCATCTTCGTAATTAGAGCGCATTTAATTGATGTAACAAATGAACGGCGATTTTATAAGCCGAGGGAAACTCGATTCGTTCAATTAGTACGACTTACGATAAATCGAGTTAATTTGTTACTATTTTACAGTTAAGATAAGCGAATGACTTAAGTCGGGTTTAAAGTGAGGTTTTAATTACGTTTCGTCACGATATTCGATGATTCGATTACTTTATCACACGTCAGTTACGCTAACGCTTTAAAGCTGCTTTTGAACTTTTACGTGTTTTGTTCCATTAAAACTAATTTCGGTTCAAGGCTCTGCACATAAAACCAATTGTTTTAAAGCCGCCTAATGAAAAGTTTTCGTGATGGCGACTAGATTTACAAAGTCACGCCAAACAGAAGGAAAATTTGAAAAAAAATTCTCTGTTACAGTTAGTGTCGCATTTTTGCGCCATAATTGGTCAGATTGGCGATGGTATCTCCCTCGTCTCGTCGTCCAATTTGCCCGCAATTTGTGGTGTTAATTCGTGAGAACATGCAAGAATTCGCGTGAAAATCCTCACATGTGTGTAATAATCGCCTCTATCCCGTAATTACAAGCGACATATAACTTAAAAACCGTTTTAAGCTTCCGAAGAGATCGTGCAAAGCCTCACCTCCTGATTTATCGTTCTTGAAAACTTATTAATTTCGAAATGATAGCCTCGGAATCGCTTAATCGCGATCCGCATCGAGATAAATCACTTAAATCGGCTAATGGTCTCTAATGCATTAAAATCGTCCCGTCATCGATTCAAAAAAAATGCAGCAGAAATTATTGTTATTCCGGGGGCCCGGTAATGGCGAATTAACATAACCAATACGATTTAATTGCTTGTTTTATGCAAATGCTGTGGAAAGCTGCATCGCGATAAGGAACATTGCGGTCTCCGGTTATGATTTGCTGGGGAAAAAATCAACGAAAGCGAGAAGGGATTGGTCGAGATGGTTTATTGCGTGGAGAACAGAATACATAAAGTATTTGCACAGAGAGAGGGACGGGGCAGTTTGTCTTGTTGCACAATTGTAACGAGAGGAAAGTTTCAGCCGATTTGCACACTAGTAGTCCAGTTCGGACAAATTGCAAGACAGCGCACGGGAAGTGAAACGGTTTTTGGACAAAACTGGAAAACAATTCCACAAGTTTAGATGTTCTGCGTGGGAGATAATAATGAATAAACCTGAATATATATTGTTAAATGGTTTTTTCGAATCAGTCTTCAAGAAAATTTGAGTTTTTTGCGCGCATCAAGCAGTGTCGTAAAACTCGTTTAATTTTATATTTTAAAACGGTTCATTTTTTTAGCTTGAGCATTCAGCGTTTTATTACGCACGAGACGATTTAAATGACATGGTAATTATTTCTTGATTGTCCTTTTCCGTTAACATTTTAATTGATTTATTTTTACAGCGAGCGGGCCAATAACTTGCTACCTCATTAAAATATTTCGGAAAATAACAACAATGCGGCTCATGATCTGGCAAATAAAAAACTTTCTTCAAGCGTGAAAGTGTCTTCTCGATTTATTACATTTTGTAGATTTTTTTGCCGGATCATCCGGACGTTTCTGTTTGAGATAAGTTGAATAATTCGTGTACATAATCGATTAATTTTTCATTCCGGTCATAATTAAGGCTAAACCAATCCCGAAAAACTTGCTTCCATTAATTAAAACCCAACATTTTACGATTCAACGTTTTCCAAATATTTAATTTTAGCATCTCGACAGGCCATCAAGCCGAAATTATAAACACTCGTTGCATAATTAGCAGTAAATCAAACCCGACCGTCTAATAAATAACCCAGCGGACGCTTTCACGCCGAAACAATTATTTCGTTAAACGGCCGTCATTGTTATTAATTCGGGTGATTTCGCAGCGCGGTGATTTCGACGCTAGATCAGAGCGGTAACCTCCCTTCAATTTACTTCGAGACTTTTATTTTTTCCATGTTATTCACCCGTCTAAATAAATGCGGGTCGTAATTTTATGTTCGGGTAATCGTGATCGAGCTTCGTTAGACACCTGATGAATAATTCCGCCACCAGTTATGGTAACGAAGGGGACATAATGCTAATTTCGCTCAAAAAACATACACTGATTCGGTTTATTATACGAGTGGAGAAATTCCGGAGGTGTGGACGTGAACCGTTCTCACAAAAACTCCTGAATTAATTGATCACCAGGCCGTGGTGGTCCAAAAACACAACCAAATCAATAAAAACATCACATTAAGCCAGGGAAAAAGCTCGCCGGAGCTTTAACGATCTGTTGCTCAAATTTGAACAACTGCACCGCTGGGACCTGCATGAATAAAATCGCAAAATTTGTAATTCGAATCGCGGGACAAGTCTGGCCTTTCGAATAGACTTCAGGAATTTTTGACACGATTGTGGCCGTTTTGGAATCTAAAAAACCTCGTTACGTGGTTTTGATTCCGGCGTTGTTTTTAAATTTTTGCCCAAATCTGTGTCATAAACAATTTTTTGTGAAGCCCCGCTAATAAACCCGCCCACTGTGCGTAAAATCCTCTTCTCATGTCAAATAGCCGTCGACTTTTACGAGACAAGCTAATTTAAACAAAACGCATTTCCAACCTCCAGTGGTAATAAATCGCGTCCCACGCGCCTGAAATTCACCCTACGGAGATGGCGTCGAACGGTAATTCCATTCCGATGCCGGCGCACCCGTCGTCGCGCCCCAAGTCGCTCATGGAGAGCCTGCTCGTGGCCAAAATGGAGCAAGTGACCGCAGGCCACCCCAAGCCGCTGGTGCGGACGGACAGTGCCGATTCGGCCAGCTCCATGGGCTCGGTCACGTCGACGACGAGCGACGTCTGCAGGTGCGACGACTGCCTCCTGGGGATCGCCGATTTGTACGCGCAGCCGGTCGAGGATAGTAGGAAAAAGAAGGTAAGGGGGCGCCACGAGACGTGAAGGAGATTGGCGATGTGGAAGGTGGCGCCGGCTGGGAGCCGACATGAGAACTTTTCTATTGTTAAAATGTTAAACAATAAAAAAATGTTTAACGATTTTTTGTTATTATCCCCACTAGGACCGGACAGTTGGTCCAAATTTTACACAAAAAAAAACAGAATTTTAAATTTCAATTTTTATAAATACGGTTGAAGCTCTGATTGTGTTCCGATGCGCTCCGGGTAAAAATGAGTTCTATTTTAAATTAATTAATTTTAAAGTTGCTTCCGAGATTGCTACTTTAGCTCGGAATTATCTTAGTTGCTGACCATTTTAACTTCAAAAATGTTGATTTTTATGCAATTTTTTCACCCAGCTAGGGGCTAGAAATCGATGTTGTACCCAAATATTTTCCGAATGAATATAATTCTCTGTAACTCAGTCACAAGAGCATTTTTATAGCGTTTGGTTTATTTTGGAGTCGATTCGAAAACTGAAAAATTCTTTGATTTTTTATGAAGAAATTATTTGAAGAAATAATTTATTTGCTGCTCCTTTTCTCATAAGGTCATTACATAAGTCTGATTCAGAAAATTTAAGCGTTTGTTGTTTTAGCTACAAAAGTAAACTTCGTAAAAGCTTTATTACCATTTTGTCGAGAATGGATTGACAACTAAAATCGATCGGCTTTAATTGGATTAATTTCTAGAAAAGGGTTTGTTGCGGAATAAGACTATTTAAACATTCTGAGTTCTTAAGTAATATTGCTAAATTAACGTCTGTCTTATTTATTTTCTCTGTGCTGCAAAAATTGCTGTCGCAAGCTGAATAAAATCGCTTCATTATCTGAAAAACTATTCAGGTAATCTGACATTAACACATACCATCCGTGCCGCTTGCTTGAAAATATCGCTTCTAAGACATAAATATTTTAATGCGAAACTTGTCTACTTAGAAGTGTTTGTTAAACGTCAAAGAAAATAAACTGGCGAACACAGCTATTGACTACTTCGAGTCTTGAATGCCACGATGAAACATAACACAAACACATGACAATGCTGTTTTGAAATTGAAGAAACAAACGATCGGTTAGCCGCAAAATTTCGGCTTGACACACCCGGAAAACAGTTGCGGTTGTGCGAAAAACCGGAAAAAAATCAATCTTTATTCATTAGTCACAATTACGTCGTACAGAAGACAATCCGGTGGCTAATAAGGCAAAACTGCTTGAACTTGAACGATTTATTCTCCTAATGCGATTAACAATAACGCAATCCATCAGTTTGTGATGGATCTACTCGACATAGTCGTTGATTATTACAACAGGAATTCCCTGCCGTATCCCTTGCTGCATTTATGGTCTTGCACGTGTTATACAGGGTGGGTGAGTTATAAACAACAGTTTTATTTTTCATTTAATATCAACGCAACAAAAAGCAACAACAATTCAAGCATAACAACTCTAGTGGCCCTTGTGGCTCTTCTTGTATCCCCAGTGTTTGTGCCCTTCATGACCGCCCTTCTTGGCGTGTTTGGACCCATGCCCGTAGTGTTCCTCATGCCCACCGGCGTGTTTGTGGCCCTTATCTTCATGGTGGTGCGATCCGTGCTCGTGGTGTCCCTTCTTCCCGTAGTGGTCTTCGTGGTGGCCGCCCTTCTTGTGTCCTCCCTTCTTGTGGCCTCCCTTCTTGTACCCATCGTGATGGTGGTACCCTCCGTGTTTCTCGTGGTGACCAGAATCGTGGTCTTCGTCGTAGAAGTGCTTCTCCTTTTTGTACTCATCTAGCTTGTGGACATCGTGTCCTCCTTTGGTGCTGTGGCCCTTCTTGTAGGAACCCTTTTCGCCGTATTTGTGCCCCTTTTCCCCCTTTTCGCCCTTGTGGTGTTCCCCGAAGTAGCCGTCCTTGTGGTGGTGGCCCTTTTTGTGTCCCCCGTGTTCCTCGAAGTGTTTCTTGTGGCCCTCCTTGTCGTGGTGGCCCTTGTGGCCCTTTTCGTGGTGGTGGTGGCCTTTGTAGCCTTTATCGCCCTTTTCGCCGTGGCTGCCGTGGTGGTCGGAGTGGTGCTCTTTGCCGCCGCCCTTTTTCCAGCTGTGGCCGTGTGATGCGGCTGTTTCAAGGTCCACGAGGTCCCGTTTTTGCCGGGAGATCTCCCGGGATGAGGTTAAACATATCCCGAGGGTCACGATGAGACCCAGGACGCACAAGCCCCGATACGATAACATTTTCGAGTGAAACACCTAGAGGACCAAATCGAGACTGATTGTTCGAGTTCAATAAACGGCTATTTATACGATTTTTCTGCAACAGCTTTGTTTTTCGATTTAAGTGAAAATAGGAGCGCAAAGAGGTGTGACGTCGATTTTATTATTATTGACAAATGTTCGTTCCATTGCATCTTGTGGTTCGGACTTTCTCTTTCTTGGTGCCTTTTTTACAATGATGTAACATGAATGACAACACTTTTCGAACTATTGTCTAGCATTGTGGTCGAGTTATCATGTGTGTTTTTTATTAGGGAATCGACGATTGTGCATTTTACATAATTTCGACGCCAGATTTGAAACACTTGGGATTATATAAGCGGATTTCTGCGAAATCGATCTGCGATAGCTTGACAACCGAAAAATCACCATTTGATCTAATAAACTACATTCGAATGACGAGACGAAAGTCGGTTTCAGCAACCGAGTAGAGCAAATTGGCGGCAGTTGGACAATAGCTCTAATGAACGAAAGGAAAGATATAAAGGATTCTAGAACACTAATAGATGAAATGAGAAAAATTAACAAAAGTTTCTGCTAAGACAGATAGAACGGGAGACCAAGGAACTTCATTCTGATAATGTTTGGACTTTTGGCTAGACCTATTCAAAGTCTTTAATATTTCTCTCTGTGCAAGGAATTTGGTGGAGGTTTGTTGGACATATCCTATAGAATATATTAACTCAATTAATGGATTTTGGAAATCCTAAGAAACTCAGTTAAAAAGTAGAATTGTAGAAGGTTCTCAAATGTTTTAGAAATAAAGGAAAATAAAAAGTTTTTATGCCTATTATTTATTTAAAATGAGCGTAACCGAGTGTTTTCCTGCAAATTCTGTAAACATACAGTCACCCACAACATTGACGCATTTCTCGATATTATGCTTGACGTTGGTGCAATTAAAAAGTCATAAACATATTTTTCGAAAATTCTTTCCACCGTTAAAGCATTTTTTCAACTTCCCGATCTGTGGTTGGGGCCAAATGAAGGCAAATATTTGGGGTCCAATTGTCCTCTAATTGCCTGAAAAACTCGAAAATCTCGACTGCCGTCACTTTAGGCCCATGTTGGGTGTCATCCATCGTTTATAAATAGCCCATTGTCGTCACTCTTTATCGTCAATTACCGAACGTTTACGTACGCAACAATGGCCACCTCAGCCATTAATCAAGCAATTAGGTACGCCTTGTCTTTTTTCGGATTGGCTAATGGCCCAGGAACTTGAATTATCATCGATTTGTTACGTTTTATGCCCGCTTTAACCGACCGATCTCCTTCACTGACCAATTCCATCCGCGTCGGATCTCTCCTTACACAATCAATGAGATTTTTTCCCTACCTTACCCTACCAATAAACACAACACACACAAATCTAATTATAACAGCGGCATGCAAATAGAACGTTAGGAGCCACCGGGAGGTTTATACATTAATTAAAGTATTTTTCTTTGAATAACAAAAAATAAAAGTTCCAGGAGCGGACTAACAGGATTTTCGTAGTCGTAATTACCTGTATTAACGCTCCAGCTGTTTCGAATTTAATTAGATTATACAGGGTGTTATAAATTTTCGTGTTTACAAGTCTTTGACAGATTTTAATCTCTGTTTGTTTACACGAAACATAATTTTTGCATGCGCTTAAAATGATATTCCGTCCATTTTGCAAGGTTATGGTTTATGTTTGGACGTAAAACCGTGATATGTTTATATGTACGTCAGTGAAATAAAAATTAAATTTCGCTTGGATTTTTTCGACTTGGGATGGACGAGATGGTTATTTCTTTACCATAAAAATCTCGACACTATCTTGTATGAGGTTAATGTGGCAACGACCGTACGACCCGGAAGCAGAGGCGTACCATCAGGGATCGACTTAGGACGACCCACATTGATCTAATAGTTTTTTGAACGAAACAATTTTTGTTGCATTATTATCTAGTTGATTAATTACGTGTTTTTATTTTATACGAGGGTAGAATCAAAATCAAAATGATTTATTTATCAACGAGTGATCAATTATGAATAATTCATGAGTAATTAATCAGTTGTTTATTAAAAAAAGATTTTCAAGTTTCCGCAAAATTTGGTCAAAGCGATTCGCTGCGGACCGCTGAAACTCGTTTCAGGCCGTCTGTTGCACTTTAATCAAAATTCATTATTTGCTTTTTTTACCACCGTAATAACTTTGGTGGAATTTACGTTTACGTATATGGAAAATGACAGTTACGAACTGGTTTTCACGACAGCACAGTCCCATTTCCCCTCGTTAGTTTATTGAGTTATTCATTGTTTGTTGTTCAGAAGTGCCTCATCGCAATAAAGTATTTAAAATTAGAATCGGAATTTGCGTAAATCGTAGCCCCCGTCGTACGACACTGGTGCGGCAAATCCACATCAACCTCATTCATAGTCGAATTGTCTTTCTGACGCTTGCGTGCCTCAAACCTCGGACGTCACGACATTCGAACTTGGGTATCATATGCACCGCGAAGCAGCGCGACTCTATTTTATCTTAGTGCGAAGAAAGTCGCGGTGAAAATCGAGTGAAACTCGGCAGTAAAAGGCGCGATGTGATCGCGAAATAATGCCTCAAATCTACGGCTATATTATACCAGAAATAGTGATGTCGAAAAACGCCGAAGACGGGTGCGGGTGTCCCTTTTATCCCAACTCGCCGGAAATCACGTGTTCGCCGTCGCCGTGCGTCTTCGACCACGATAACAACGTCCAGAAGGTCTCAGGTACTCCAGGGGTTGACACTTTGCCAATTTCTCACCCAGTTTCACATTGTGGAATTTGCCTCTTACGTATGAGGCGCCTGATCTCATTAGGGAAATTATCGCAACATTTCAAATATACACACTTTCTTCGTTATTTGGCACATTTTTCGCGGCTGGCATTCTGTGGTTGGGAGCCAGGAATTTACGTTCTGCGTAGCGCTCGTTCCGCTAACTGATTTGGATAATTTATAACTGGAAATAGGCGAATAGACCGCATGTCTTAAATTGTGGGAAACATTCTTTTTCTTCCCAAATTTTAGCTTTTAATTTTGAGTTTTTTTATATCTCCGTCGAACTTTTTTCAAAAACTTGCCACTCATCTACAAGCTACATGTCATTGCTTTTCACTGGATTTCATCACTTGTTAAGATAAGCTCTAACAGACGATTCCAATTAAGGTACTTAATTATAACAAGAAACACACACTCACAACTTAATCCACTCAATTGAAAAATATCACTTGATTCCAATTTTCCTATTAAAGTCGGCATTTCTCTTTTACTGGGATTAAAATCGTGACCAATTATCTTAACTGTGCTTACGTGTTTTTTACCCACATTTTGAAGTGTTAGTCCTTAATTTCTTTTTTTTTGTACACTTCTAAATTTTCGAATTGGTAGTACCTTTCATTTTGAAAATTTATGGAAAATGTTTCACACTGTATTTACTTTCTTGTAGAAGCAAATAATTTTCAGTTAATTTCTTCTTTTGATTTTTGTCTCCCGTTGTTTTATCCTTTTTTGAGTTTTGGCAAATTGTTGCAACATTTTCACGTCATCCATTTCATTGGCAAAGTGCCCTCCTTAGTTGCGCCTCTTTGCAGAGGGTTGTCTCTCCCCCACCCGCTCGCCCTCCCGGTCGCCGTCCCCGGGCTCGGATTCCTCCCCGCGCCTGAGCCGGCGCGGGAGCCTGTTCCGGAGGAGCGCAAGTCCGGGAACTCCGGGTTCCAGGCGGGGTTCGACCGCCTCCACCGGCTACGAGCAGTACCAAAAGAGTCTCCTGGAAGTGCCTGTACCGACTGACTACGCCGATGCCTCCAGCGACGACCTCAGCTCCGAGTGGGACTCCGATGTCCCGGAAATTCCCAAAGTCCAATTACCGAAGGTGATTGTCCCCCGTTATTACAAAAACTGTTTTTATTTGGTGGACTTTGGATCGGGGATCCTCGGTCTTTCGGACTTTGGACGAGATTCTTTGACTTTAGCGCGAAATCATTGCTCGAATTAGATAATTCGCGTGTTTACCAAACGCACGCTTGGAATAAAACCAATTCGCAGGCCCGGCTTTACGAGAAAAAAACGCCCAATTATCGGTTTTCTTACGATTTCGACAAATCGTATTTTGTAATTATTACCCCAGCTATTGACGTCAGAGTGATAGCTAAATATCGGACGTTATCGTAGAACAAATTAAAAGTTTGGAAAAAAATGCGAATTACAAGATTGCAATTATGTACAAAGTGGTGTAATTAAATTCGTGAATAATCACAAATTCGCTTTTTGTCTGCTATTTTTTATCAAATTTCCTGTTACGTCACTGGCGGACTTTGTCGGCCATTTTATGGTGATACGTCGCGATTGTTGACATATAACCTCATAAAGATATTATTTTATAATAAGGCAATTGATCCAATTCTGCTGAGTGCTGTTCTAGAAACCGAATTTGATTTGTTGCTCCATAAACCAATTCATTGCGGAATTTACTAATCAAACAATTTGCTAAATCAGATTACTTACCTTTAATTAGCCAAGTAATGAAAGGGGAAATGTTCTCTGCTTTTCTTACCAGACAATTAATTTATTTAGCTGATAATACAGAAAATTATCACATTATCCAATCTCTTGGAACACTTCTGAAGAGCAACTTCCATTAAGTAATTTCATGTTGTTTGTGATTTTTTTATTAATTCGTTACCGAATACTAATTAATATCTTATACATATTTAAGTATAATTTATACTCAAGTCATTGGGCCTCCCAATAATTTTCACATAGTTAAAAGCAAAGGTGTGGGTTCGAGAATTGTCAGTTATTAAAATTTTCGCGATATTAGACTTATTTTTAATAACAGAAAAAATTAAAAATACCAAGCTGTTTGAAATAAAAATCTCTATCGATTGGCCGGAGAGTTTTTTCATTTTGAAGTCTTGGTGTCTTTATACGTGTGTATAAAGCCATAATTTATTGAGCACTAGATTTTTTAAAATTTTCTAATGGCCATTTTGTAAATATCATTTCTAAGATACATTGAGTTTTGAAACGATGTTGATATCTTTTCAAATGACTTAATTACAGCCACAATTCTTTTACATTGAAAACGCCATAAGACGAATACGTTTAACCTAGCCCTCTGTAGCTCCCTCTGTAGTTTGCTCAGAATTGTGTTTGCATTAGGATTTTGTCAGTATTTAATTACTAAAATTAGTAGATTAGCAAAATAAAGAAAAACTAGGATTAATAATTTACTACGGCGAAACAAATGCAATTTTCCCTAAATGTTTTATTTTTTGTATTATTTGGTGCTTTGTTTCGGTTTTTGGGATTACATATCTGCCAATGTATCGTAATTGGTGTCAAAAGCGCAATTCTGGCGTTTGATGAACAGAATCGTCGCAATTCTCGTAAACCGACGCACAATTAAAAAAATAACAATCGCTTGTCTTTAGAAAGTGGTTTTTTCCGGTCATTGTCATCCACCGCCTTATCCTATCAAAACAACAACAGATCGCACCGTTCCATCTCCGAAACCAAATCACCTTTCGGTGTCCAATCTCTAATCTAATTTCTCTTCGTGTGACGTCACTTCGTGCTTCTTTCGCATTTCTAATCCGTCGCGCCAGACACAATAGCAATGACGCACGTCTATTCGAAAAAAGCAACGAACGCATTGAAACAAACCATCGCAGACGAATGCATACTTCACGGTCATAAACCCCAAACAAATCGAAAAATCCGATGGATGCGGGCGAATTTGCGTCACTTGCTGGAATTTTTTTCGGGTCATTTTCAAGGGAAGTCTTTCTACCTTCACAAAACCGCCAGTGACGTCAACGAAAATATCGCTTACTCGATATGCTGATACGGGTGTTTGTTTACCTGACACGGTTACTCATCATGTGACAAAACATTGTGTGCAACTCGAGCGAAACCTCGTGGCAATGGAGAAATGATGCGCCACTGAGTTATTTTGGCCTAGGATTTTGAAGCTAGGTTGGCAACATTTTGCGGTCAGAAATTGTAATCGGAGCGGTTTTCCGGCGACCGGAACTGGATTTGATAAGTTTTGACGTCAACTTTTCGACTAATTTGCGGTATTTTAATAATGTGTTTATTAATTAGTGATTATGTCGTCTTCACGGCGCAAAAAAGTTGTGTTTACGTACTTAAAACTAATTAATTTTAATTATTGTTTTGCAGCCTTCCGGTTGGAGGAAACTCCGGAATATCGTCCAATGGACGCCATTTTTTCAAACGTACAAAAAACAGAGGTATCCTTGGGTCCAACTTGCCGGTCATCAGGGTAATTTCAAAGCCGGGCCGGACCAAGGAACGATTCTGAAGAAGCTCTGCGTTAAAGAAGAGAAATGTTTCAAAGTAGTACCACAGGTTTTTTCCCCCCAGTCATTCTAAAAATCACGTTCTAGGTTTTAATGAAAGATGTCTTAAGGCCGTACGTTCCTGAATATAAGGGTTTAGTTGCGAGTGACGATGGGGAGTGTTCCTACATCCAACTCCAAGACCTTTTGGGGGATTTTGTTTCCCCCTGTGTTATGGACTGTAAAATTGGGGTACGGACGTACCTCGAGGAAGAATTAGCCAAAGCTAAAGAAAAACCGAAGTTGAGGAAAGACATGTACGAGAAGATGTGTCAAATTGACTCGAATGCTCCCACGGAGGAGGAACACAAGTTGAAAGGGGTGACGAAGCCGAGATATATGGTGTGGAGGGAGACAATTTCGTCAACTGCCACGCTGGGATTTCGAATAGAAGGGATTAGGAAAGGGGATGGCACCTCGAGCAAGGATTTCAAAACGACCAAGTCGAAGGAACAAATCATGAAGGCGTTTCAGGACTTTACGGAAGGATTTCCACATGCAGTGGTAATTAAAAATCAAAGCAAAAAAATTACAAATTTTTGATTTTTCTATTTTGCAGCCTAAATACATCCAGCGACTGAAAGCGATAAAAGCCACGCTCGAGACATCGTCGTTTTTCAGCAATCATGAGGTGAGAACCAGGTCTGAAAAACTGTAAACTGTAATACAAAAGAAAACGTTTTTCCAGGTGATTGGAAGTTCGTTGCTTTTCGTGCACGACCGATACAACGCCAACGTGTGGCTGATTGACTTTGCCAAGACGATAAAGTTGCCCGAAAATGTGAAAATCTCGCACAGTTCCAAGTGGAAAGTGGGAAATCACGAAGACGGCTACTTGATCGGCGTCAATAATCTCATTTCGATATTCATGACGATGTTGGAACAGCAACCAGTTGCCATATCGCCACCTTTGACACTTCCGGATCCGCCGGAAATCGCCGATAAAAAGGAGGAAACTTGACGATC
Source organism: Tribolium castaneum (assembly GCF_031307605.1). Taxonomy (NCBI): domain Eukaryota; kingdom Metazoa; phylum Arthropoda; class Insecta; order Coleoptera; family Tenebrionidae; genus Tribolium; species Tribolium castaneum. Next base: position 3,973,098 of record NC_087402.1, on the reverse strand, counting down.
TCAAAATGGGAGTTTTTCGTAGCAATTCTTGAACTAGTCGAGAATTTTTGTTTTGTTAATAATTAACGGTTGTCATTGTAAATGAAGAATGGTATTATTTATTTTTTAATTTATATAATTTCGTAGCTGTTGCCACAATGTATTGCATTTAACGTAAATTGTAACCATTTGCAATGAGATGACGGTTTTTTGTACTGATTTCGTGTGTACCTACAATACAGTAACTGTCTCGGAAGTGACCCCACGAGTAGGTTAAGACTTAGCATTATTATTAATTATTCATTCGTTTCACAATCATTTATTTTCATATACTTACATGAAATATATTCTATTATATTACGCACTTTGCTTTTTTACCCTAACCCAACAAAAATTCCCCGAATGAGGTTATCAGGTGAGATTATTGGAAAACAATAATAAACAATTGTGAGTAACCTTCAATTGACAAACGCATCAGCAAAATGGCGGCCCGACAATCATTATCTTTTTAAAAAATTAGGAATCACTCATCTAATCTTGTCGTCAAGAGAGGAGACGGTAAGTACCTATTTAAAAACTTCAAAAAATATCCATTAAATGAGAAGAAATAAAGGATTTCCTATTATTCAGAAAATTACAAGCGGTTAAAACATTGTTAAAGTCGGGGTTTAATTATTTAAAAGAAAAGCCCGATTCAAAAACACATAATTATGATCTACCGTAGATTGATGCAGTGTTGACATACAAAAATACTTACTAGTATTTCTTCTTAGTTCTTTGCCTAAAATTTTTTTATTTGTTTATGGCCTAAATGATATGGATTTTTATACCTAAATATTTACTTACTTGTCGCATAGTTTGGCATTAGCCAGAGATGTTCTTGTTTTTATTAATAAAACAAACATTAAACAACTGGACATACCTTCTTATTGTTAGGTAACTGATGTGACGATTTTGATTTATTGTAGTTAGAAACACCTGTACTTATCGTTTATGTGAAGTACAAATTTCCTTGAGTACTATTCAATAAGAATTAAAAGGAAAATCGTTTGTGGCAAACCAAAGAATTCTATTGAAAACTAATTGAATGGCGTTTTGTGGCCTCGACAAACGCATTACTTTTACAATCCGATCAAATTTTCAGTGATTATAAATAAATAATATATTTCTTTATTCATAAATAGTTACAGGCACTTGAGACACAAGTAATCACAGAAAGAATTGAGCACTCGACCTGATACAGGCCAACTCTCAATCACTTTTATTATCTCTTTTATTGACTTGTCGTTGCACGGGGCTAATGCCACTCACGGTGATAGTGGGAACATTGAACGGCCTTGAGAACCTCCGGGTGTTCCGGGCCTCCTCCGGAGGCTTCGGCGTGTACGGCGGAGGTGCTAGTAAATTCTCCCCAACGGGCCTTAACGAGAATCTCCTATTTGGATTCTGTAGACTGTGAGTGTCGGGCGCAGGAGCTAGTAAATTCTCCTCAACGGGCCTTAACGAAAATCTTCTATTTTCGGGCTGCAGACTGTGCGTCTCAGGCATGAGGGACGTCCTCCGGGCTTGGGGGTTCGGTCTGATTGCCAGTCGCCGGACCCTAGGGGGCGAGGGCCCCTTCGGGGGCGATAAACTGGCCGTCCCCAGCTTTCTCTTAGGGCCGCTTGGGGGTGGCAGGATTGATTCGGGGACTGTGATAGCCGAAAGGGCGCGAATGAAATCGGCGATTGAGGTTTGTTCAAGGAAGGCGTCTTGCTGTTGGGTCGAGAGGACCGAAACCCTCCCCCTGTTTGTCTGTCTTAAATAGCGATCCTCAGCGCTCGTGAACATGCTAGCTCTGCGAGGGCCTTGCTCCACGTCGGTTTTGTTCTCTTTCTGGGGCATGATGAGGTTTTTGAAACGAGTGAGGAGGTTTTCGGAGCGGTTTTCAGTCTCTGAGGACGGTTCCGAGAACGTCCGCTGTCGGTCGTTCCAAATGTCTTGCCGGGCCTCAACTTTGTGCATGGAAGGCACCCGAATGTCACTAATGGCCCGTCTCCGGTGCGATTTCGGAAGTGCGAGAGTTTGGCTTTTGAGGGACCATTTGCTTCCGTATCTCTCACTTGCGAGGATCTCCGAATCTGACAAATTCTCATAAGCGCCTTCTTCAGGGTCGGACTCTATATTGCTGAGGGCGTCCACGACTTTGAAGAGGAGATCGTTTTGCTGCTCTTGCTCGTCAGGGCCCAAGTCCGAGTGAGATTCGAACATTTGCAGGTTGTAGTAACCTGGACATTCGGAAAGGGCGCGTTTTCGCACCATTGTCGGCGAATTCAAGTTGCGGTAAATGTCCAAATCGGGACAACTTGCAGTTCGGCTGATTCGGCGAGGGGGGAAGGGGTCCAGACCTTTCCCTCTTCGCACTTTCAAGATCAGGAATTCTTGAAGCAAGGATCGGAGTTCTTGTCGGATGCGGAGCGGGGTCTTTTTGATGTTTTCGCTGATGATTTGCTCGATTTGTTTCACTTTTTTGCTTTGGAAAAACTGGGTTATGAAACCCAGGATCATGACGACGTAACCCAGGCCTCCGATGACCCAAATTAGGAGGAATATTTTGTACATCCAGTAGTAGAAATCGGAGATGGCTGGGGGTTGGTCGATTCCTGCAAAATCATAATTTAACTAAAAACAAATAAAAAAATAAACTTTTTTAGAACTCGTGTTATTTTGTAAACTCAGCCAATTAATTGTAAATGCCGTCAGTGATTAGACTTTTCTTGATCAATTACCACCAAAGAGTTTAAGAAATGTGATGGACAAAACTTTTCGTTTAAATTTTTAATTAAGAATATTCATTTTTTCTACATTTTGTTCAAACAAGCTTTGTCGAGACTTTCCACTTTTATTGAAGAAGTGGTGATAAAATAAAAGATTTTTTTTCTTCTTGTGTGCCGTTTATTGTTTGCAAAATTTTATCAGTTAAGTTATAACCGGAGCGGTTTTGCCATAGTTACTTATTTTTTGATTACATTTTTAATTACAATAAATAAAGTTACCATTTATTTTGCATAGAGAAACGTCAAATAAACTGCGAATTAAATTTTAATTGCGATTGAAAAAAATAATATCCCTTTTTTGTTGGTAACATTTTAAGCCTTTTTTTTATATCTGAAGCCTAGATTCAGATATTTATAGATACTATTTTAAAACACGCTTCCCATAGCAACGTGTTTCCATTATTTTAAAACACGTCTCCTATAGCAACGTATTTTAAATTAAAATTAAAGTTTAATTAATCATCAGTAACTCGATTCAAACAAATAATTATGTTGCTTAGTTGGAAATCTTAAAAATAAATTATTGTTATTTAATTAAAAAAGTAAAACTTTATTTATTTAAAAACCTAACACTAATGAATTTACACGATTAAAAAATATCGTTGATTTTACAAAACTAAAATACACGCGATCATGCTTTCGAGCAGATTTAAAAGTGTTATGCTATGTTCAGTTTAATAAAAACCTCAGTGTGTGTTATTTCAATTATTTAATTTTTTCCTGTGTAATTTGTGGAATGTTGTCTTTTATCAATGTAGTATTTTACACTGCATAGAAAATCCGAATGCCCTAAATTTTAGGATTCAGAAAAATGTTGGTTTGAAGGCTAGATAAAGATAATTCTGTTGTTAATATACATTTGGACACATTTTTATAAGTCTGGTGTAATTTTTTGCAAAACTTGATCAAATAATCATTCTCATCATAATTTATAACTAAAATTTAAAGCTAGTAATTATTTTTCTTAAGTTGATAATAATTTAATAATAATAAAATAAAAAAATTAAACAAATAAATGTTTCGTAATTTTTTTAACCAATTTTTTGGAGTACCTGCAACATAATCGCCAAAGCCGATGGTGGTGAGGGTGACAAAGGCGTAATAAACGGCCACGTCGTAGCTCCAGCCCTCGAAAAGTACCATAAACCCAGCGGGCAGGAAAATGAAGAACGTGAATCCTGGCACCAAGTACAAAATGACTTGACTTATGAGTCCCAACCGTGTGGAATCATCCTCGTCTGTCTTACTGTTTTTCCAGCGTTGGTACAGTTTCGTAAACTAAGAATTCGCAATAAGTGGGACTATTAATAATGTATGATTGGTATTGACTTACTGATCTTCCGAAATAATTGCCTAGAGTCACCATCACAATACCATTTAAGGGTATTCCGATCAGACCATAAAAAATCATGACGATGCGTGTCAGAGTGGTGGTTGGGGCCAAATTACCATAGCCGATGGTACTCACCACTGTGATAACGAAAAACAACGAGTGGTAAAAATCCCAATTGCTGTCTTCCCGGATTTCAGTCATCTCTTTCATGACCGGCTTGCCGCAGTAGTCGCTCAAAATTTCGGTGAATTTTTTTTGGTCAGGGAGCGAAGGTGCTTTGCTGTTGTAAATCTGCTCGATGTGCTCCCAGACTATTCTCCTTTGGATTCGTTTGGTGGCTGAGCGTTGTTTCTCTTCTTCGGATTCCGCCCATTGGAAGAACACCGCCCCCATCATCAAATAAAAAATAAAAATGCACAAAACCATGAACCATTCCTTCTTGGACATCATCTACGAACGGGTGCGGATGCAACTACGTTTTGGCCGTTTTATTTTGCTCACCTTCGATGCAAATCACGTAAATGGTATTATTCTCAATTGAGCGTTTATGAGTGTGATTATCCACTTCTTGTAATGAGGGACTTCCGAATTGTCACAGATCGATCGAACTCTGATGACAATAAAGGGCGAGTTTCGAGGCGCGGTTGACTCTATTATCCTTCATGCTTTTTTGACGATTGCTCGACTGATGGTACCGACGAACTGATTTCTTGATTCAAGTGTGAAGTTTTCGAATTTATTCACGTCCTTGTCAAGTCTTAAGTGCGATATGATCACACGAGGAGTGGGACAAGATTAAGTGCGAGAAAATCAATTTTTCGGTTCAAATTGCTTCAAAATTTCCAAAAATTTCGCTGCTGACGCAAGGTTTTCGCAGTGGGCCTCTAATCAATTGCCATTTTTCGCAAATTGTGCGCTAAGTAATGGCTTCGTCTCGGGGATGAGAAATCGATTACGCGATCGTTTCGACATTTTCTCCTCACCTTGCGATCGAAATAAGGAATTTTGTGGATTAATTGCATTGCAAAATCTATCAAATAAATTAACACTCCGGTCAAATATTCCACTCCGCGTGAGCGTTACTTAACGATTAGATAAATCGCATTGTTCCAGATGAAATTTTCTCCTCAAAAAGGGCCTTGGTATCAATGCATTAACAGAGGCCGCCGAGGCTTGCGAAATACCAACAAATATAGTCAAAGAAAAGCTGGGAAACGCATCAGCGTCATCAAACACTCGATATTGTTTCATTCAATTAGCAGCGGAGGTGGACTGGTAATAAGCGGCAAATTTGCTCATTTATTTGCACCGAATTATTCAGACGCGGTTTTTTCCGGGTGCAATTAATCTTTCTCGCGTTTGAATCGCCAGATCATTTTTCTGGCCATTGTAAGTGGAATTTTCGACGTGTTTATGTGGCACCGAATTGTCGCAGGTCAAGGGAATACACACTCACATTTTTTGAATAAATCAACAGACAACAATCAAACTAGAAACGCAAAACTTTTCGATTTTTCTCTTGACGTTATCACTCTCATTGTAATAGGATTGCGAGATGCTTGTCGATCAAAATCCATTTAAAATCATGTAAAATTTATCGGTGTTTATGTTTATAATAGAATAATAGTATCGAAGTAAAAAATCGTACATTCGAACGACACGTTTCCTAATCAGTTTGGCTTTGATATTTTCCAAGCGGAAATTTGTAGAGCGAATTTCGAAAATTAAACAAGGGCCATAAAGTGGCATTTTCGGTTCAACGAATTGCGGAATAAGTTACTTAACAAAGATTAGATGATTGATATCAGAACAGAAAGGCGCCAATTCACAAAATTGAGACTTTCTAGAAGTGGTCGAGATCATTTGTCGTTCCTGAAATGGAAAAATATATTACATGAGTTTTTTCCATTTGAAACATGTGGTAACAATATTAGTAATAAAATAAGCTAAAATGTCAATAATGATCTAATATTGAACCATTTTAAATAGATCATGACTACAATAATAAATAGTATAGGTAAGTACACCAAGATGAGAGCAAAATTTACAATTCCAGCACGAAATTTAGAGTTAAAATATTATATAATGCAGAACAATTAACTGTACTCTGTATATTTTTGTAATAAATGGTAAAATGTGGATAAATATTTCGGGAATAAGTTATTTGAGTACCGAAGCTGTAAAATATTTTTTACAAAAAATATACCGAGTGTTCAGCAAAATAAAATCTATATTTTGACTTTTTTTTGACTCTGATTATTATAGAAAGAAGAGATTATAGAAAAATATAAAAAATACAAAGTATTCTAATTAGGTAACGTCTTACATTTTTTGTCACAGAATATTAAGCCACTTATTGATTTTTATACATGTGACAACTTTATAATCTCCTTCGTATTTTTTTTCTATGATTTTTTATTTTTTCGCATTTTTTATTTTTCTCATATGTATGATATAATTCTGAAATATATTTTATTCGCAGTAGTTTTATATTTCATTTAGTTCGTGTTTCGCGGAGCATTTTAATGTTTTTATAAGTAAACATTTTCTTAATCGATAATTTAGGCAAATACAGTAATATATTCAATGGCAACTCGAATGAACTTTCTCGAGTTGGCAAAAAATCGGTATAAACATAATAAATCATTAATGAAAAGTGTGCATCTCATGTTGACTTAATCTACGATCAGATTTTTATCTTATAAATCATCAAAAGTAGGTCCAAGCCGTGTTTTATACCAGCAACAAGGATTCAAGCGGAGACATGAGTGGTAAAAGTCATTGACAGTCTAAATGCCGCTTTAAATAGGAAGTATTTATGTACTTAAAACTTTTAAGTAGTGTGAATTTTTTTTGTTTATTGTTTCCAGATGTTGGCGATGTTGCAGTCACAACAAAAGATAAACAAGATAGGTAGTAACATATTTTGTTATTGTTTTTTTTTTGTTTTTTGTCTCAATAGCTCGGTTGATACTTTTGTGTGGTGGTTTCAAACAATTGTTCTTGGAGGAATTTTAAAATTACACATCACAATCAGATCAAATATTTTCTCAGTAGCTTAAATATTGATCTAATAAGCTTGTAACAATTACAAAAACATAGCACACTGACGTGATTGATTGATTATTTGTCGTGATTTTTGCAACGACACACTCCTCTCAAGATAATCTCAATTCTAAACTTCGAGTTGTACGTGCTACAAAAACCGATAAATATCAGTTTTTCGAAAAAAAAAACTTAAACAATTGAGGCCGTGCACGTGAGCCCTATGCTAATTTGATAATTGAACTGTTTACGACACTACTTTTGTTTTCTTAATAAATAATTTGTCTGTTGTACTTATAACCCACTCGCTAACCATTTATTGTTTGCTTTTATTCATCCGCAATGACCTCAATTTGATTGGCTATTAACAAATCACACCTTTGTGCGCGAATTTTGCCCACCAGATGGCACATTGTCCACAATCATTTGCAAATAACTGTACCCGAGGTTGGGGACTTGCCACACGGTGGCGTCACTATTGCCAACTTTTAAACCCATCAAGTTGGGATATTTTAATTAAATATCAGTTTTTCGCAAAATTGTGAGTATGTCGGGTGAGGACACCATCAACAAATCCGATTTTTTTCTCAAAGACATCCCGAATGTTAAAATTGGGTGAGTGGGTGAGTGCTTTAACCTCAATCTTGAATAACGTTGTGCAATTTTTAGCAACGTTTCCAAAGCCCCGAAAAAGAATGTGGTCAAGGAGCAGCTCCAGTTCCTCCACTTCAACGAGGAAATGCAGGAACAAATCCTGGAAACCTTGCGGTTCATCCACGGGCCGGTTGGTTGAAAAACTCGCCCAAAGTTGGGTTATGTCAGTGATTTTTTCAGGACTTCGTCCTGAAAGACGCGTCCGATTACAAGGACGTTAAGACCAACTTAGGCAAAAAGTATTGGTTGGGTCAAAGCAACTTGATAATTAAGGGGGCTTGCGATTTTTCCAAAATTGAGGATGAGACCTATGAGGAGGACCGCCTTAAACAGTTCGCCCTCATGCGATTAGAAAGGTGAATAAAACTACGAACAAGTCGAAAAATGATTTATTAATTTACAGTTACGGCTTCCATCTAAACCACTGCATTGAGGCTTTGAAATATTGTGAAGGCAATGTTGAGGATGCTCTCTATGTACTGTACAACAAGTATTTCAATTCAGGTGAACTCAAAATTACTGACATTGATTTGTCTAAAAATGAACTGCTTGAGCAAAGAATGGACGAGAAAAGTTCCTTGGAGTCAATTTATGATAAAACCTTTCAGGAAAAAGTCCAAAACGCGGTTTGGATCCTCACGCTTAAACTTGATTATTTAATTAAAATATTTCACAATAAAAACAAGTCAAAAAAACCGGCCAAAACCGTGCAAAATACGGCCAAAAAGAAAGAAAAGTGTCGCAATTTTATTACAGGAAACTGTAAATGGGGCGACAAGTGTCGCTTTTCGCATGAAAAAGAGGTGATAGAGAAGGACCCCAATGCTCATTTGACTGATTTTAATTTTGAATTAGAGATACGTTTTCCCTATAACACGAAATACCCCTACGAACCTCCTTTGATTCTCCTGAAAACTAACGCAGTTTTGCCCCCGTTAATGAACTTACATATTTGTAAAAGACTGTACGAGGAGGCGAAACTTTTGGCCGAGGACGGAATACCGTCAGTTTACACCATAACAGAACTGCTAACAAACGAGGAAGAAATCAAAAGTTACGTTGAGACAACTGAGATTGATTTTATCGCGCCTAATGTGCCTTTATTTCGCGACGAAAAATTAAATGTTCCCAAAAAGAAGCGTCCGAGTCACTACATTAAAGGTATCACGAACCGCGACAACCAAAAAATTCTAACTCCGGAGGAAATTCGAGGAGTTGATGAAAAAATTGTCGCCAAATTTAAGTCTCTAGTCAAGGATAAAAAATACTTGGAGATGCTTCAGTACCGCAAAAAATTGCCCGCATGGGGGCTCATGAACGACATTTTGAATACGATTCAACAGTCTCAGGTCGTGGTCATCAGTGGGGAGACCGGGTGTGGGAAAAGTACCCAAGTCCCCCAATACATCCTCGATGATTGGCTGGTAAATTACGCAAATGACCGAAAACACGTAGAGATAGTGTGTACGCAACCGCGGCGTATTTCCGCCATCAGTGTTGCCGAACGTGTGGCGGAGGAGCGAGTGGCTAAAATTGGCAACACTGTCGGTTACCAAATCCGGTTAGAGTCCAAAGTTTCGGTTAACACTCGGCTCACTTTTTGCACCACTGGTATTCTCCTCCGCCGGCTCGAAAGCGAACCGACTTTACCTCAAGTTACCCATATCATAGTCGACGAAGTGCACGAAAGGTCCGAACAAAGCGACTTTCTCTTACTAATCCTCAAACAGATATTACCTTTTCGGCCCGACTTGAAAGTCATTCTCATGAGTGCCACACTCAACGCCCAGTTATTTTCGGACTATTTCGGCGAAATCCCGATTTTGACAATCCCGGGTCGGACTTTTCCCGTCGAACAGTATTTTCTAGAAACGATTTTCGAAAAAACCGGCTACGTCCTCGAGGACGGAACCGAGTATGCTAGGAAATTAAAAGACGCTGAATTTATCGAAAACGAGCTCAGTTTGCTGAATGCTGGACGCCATATGACCCCTAATGATAATCTCCGAGATGAGAATTTGAAATTTGCGCAGTTATTGTGTCGGTACAAGGAGTGCAGTTTTCGGACTTGTAAAAATTTGCTTCTGATGGACCCGGAAGTGGTCAATAATGAGCTGATCGAGACGGTTTTAACGTGGATCGTGTCCGGGGAGCATAATTATCCCAGAAAGGGGACCATTTTGGTGTTTTTGCCCGGAATTGCCGAAATTACGAGCTTGTACGATCAGTTGGCCGTGCATCCGGAGTTTGGCACCCGGAGCCAGAAGTATCTGGTTCTGCCGCTGCATTCGTCGCTCAGCAGTGAAGAGCAGGCCATGATTTTTATGTAAGTATTCATAAATTCTGATAAGTCTGGTTTGTTTTTTCAAGTTGTACAAACTGTTTGAATAAAATAAACAAAAACCATCATCCTCTCTAAAATATAGCTTTTTCTGTAATACTTTCAATAACTTTTTTGCTTGATTTTTTATTTTATTTATGTGACATTTTGTTAATATAAAAACAGTAGAGAATTACCGATAACAGTAAACTAATAAAAAAAAGTTTACTACTTTTTTATTACGCACTAAAGCATGTTTTGTCTGTTTTTTGCCTTTACAAAACTTCGTATATTTTTTAGGAAGCCTAAAAACTTGAGGAAAATCATTCTTTCGACCAATATTGCCGAGACTTCGGTCACAATTGACGACTGTGTCTTCGTGATCGATTCGGGTCGAATGCGTGAGAAGCACTTCGACCCGAACCGAAACATGGAGAGTCTGGAGACCGTGTGGGTGACCCGCGCCAATGCCCTGCAACGCAAGGGTCGAGCAGGCCGTGTGATGGCCGGCGTTTGTTTCCACCTCTACACCAGTAACCGTTTCCGCCACCAGATGCTCCCCCAACCCATCCCAGAAATCCACAGAATTCCCCTCGAACAACTCATCCTCAACATCAAAATTTTGCAAAACTTCGAAGATCGTGACGTTTGTGACGTCATCGACGGTCTAATCGAGCCGCCTTTGAAAGAGCACGTGGAGACGGCGATTGTTCGTCTCCAAGATGTTGGAGCCTTAGACACCGAAAAACAATTGACGCCGCTTGGCCACCACTTAGCCGCCTTGCCTGTGGATGTGAGAATTGGAAAATTGTTGCTCTATGGGGCAATTTTCTCGTGTGTGGACTCGGCGTTAACTATGGCGGCGTGTCTGAGTAATAAAAGCCCGTTCGTGACGCCGTTCCGTAAAAGAGACGAGGCAAATGAGAAGAAGAAAAAATTTGCCGTGGGGTATAGTGACCACATTACTGTCCTGATGGCCTACAAGAAGTGGCAAAGTGTGTACAAGAAGAGTAGTCTAGCTGGGCGGAATTTTGCAAACGAGAATTTCCTCTCACAAAAGACTCTTGTAACAATCGCCGATATCAAGCACCAGTTTTTGGAGTATTTGGTCGATATCGGGTTCATTGCTGCGAATTTGGACGGGAAAAGGCGTTCAGGGGACGATGATGTGTTAGCAATTACCGGAAACGAGGTATAACATCGAAGGGCGTGCCTGGCTGGGCCACGCCCTCGTGATGTTCTCGCTTAATTCTTTTGTAGTTTAACAGGAACGGCGAAAATTTCAATGTTTTAGCGGCAATTTTATGTGCCGCTCTCTACCCCAACGTGATAAAAGTCCTAACTCCGCCCAAATCGTACGTAAAGACCGCCGGAGGGGCCATTCCCAAAGACAACGAAGCGAAAGATTTCCAATTCCAGACCGTTAAAGAAACCGTTTTTCTCCACCCCTCATCGGTGAATTTCTCCGCGAAGAATTTCCCAAGTCCTTATCTTGTTTATCAGGAAAAGGTTAAAACCAGTAAAGTGTATTTCAGGGATTGTACCGTGATTCCTGTCATCTCCCTTGTGCTCTTCTCGGGTTTTGATCTTGATATCAGTGTAAATAATGGCTGTACGTTTATTTCATTAGAGCGCGGATGGATTATGTTCCAAGTGGAGGAACACAAGGTTGGTCGGTTTTTTAGTTGTTTGGGTTGGCAGTAATGTGGTTTACAGATCGCAGAAATGATTAAGATGTTGCGAAGCGAGTTGTTCATGCTGCTGGAAGAGAAAATCAAAGATCCGTTACTAAATATCTGGCATCATGATAAAGGAGAAAGGATTATTACGACGATTTTGAACTTAATCAACTTGAAATAGGATCGGAGTTTTGTTTCACAAATAGAGATTTTATTTTGTAAAGCGTTCTTTTTTATTTGATTTGTAAGTGGATTATGCCTGTTTGTTATTGTTGTGTCGAAGAGGAAATAAAATTCTATTTTGTTATACGCATTTTTATTTCGTAAAAAGTCCCACAAAAACAATAGAACTAATTAAAGCAAGTCGTATCGTTCATAAAATGAACGTACCTACAGTCCGTAAAGTGTACAAGTGTACACAGTATTTAAAATTAATTTTGAGAAATTGCAATTTCCTGAAAAAGGAAATATGGTTTTCGCCTTCATGTTAAAAATGGTGGATGCGCCGGGCTATCGACACTCCATTTTACTCCAACAAAAAATGCTATATGAATAATTGAATTATTAGTATCAGTTTCTGTAGACACGCACGATAAAGAAGCTTATCATTGTTGCCTGTCGTTATTTTTTTATTTTGCACTTAAATTTTTTGGAATTGTGTTCGGTTAAATGCGTTTTTATTCCGCAAAAATAACCGCGTGCCCGCTGAAGTGGCCCATAAAGAAACAATAAAGGAAAATCATGAGAGTTTTGAGGAAAAATTTGCCGAGTTATGAAAGTATCCACCTTTATCTTTACTTTTATGCGAGTGGAAATGTTTTAGGGCGCGTCGCTTAATTCAAGGCCTTGCGTCGAAAATGTGTGTTTTTCTTTTTCTCCTCTGCGGGTTAATAACGTGCGACGTGAGGATTTAAAAAATATTTTCGGCTGGCTAATCGGCGCCTTTGCGATTTTCTCGCAAGCGTGAAAACTGATACGGTTTCCTTTTTACGTTTGAAAATTAAAGAAGCCCCACGCGCACCGAACGTTATTGGATCCTTCGATTTCGGCAGTCTTGCCTCTTCTAATTAGTGACAATATTGCGCAATTAGCCAACGCGAATGATATATTCGGGGGCAATTTATAATATTAAACTGCGAACGGATCTCGTTAATTTTCCGATGTAAATTCGTTTCGAGCAAATTAGAGTAATTAACGCTCCTTTCACGATCTTTATTCTTTAGCACCTGCAATTAGGGCGCGACGCGACGGGCCCAAGACGATTCAATTACAAGTTTGTCACATACGCTTAAAAATATTTAATTATGAATACAAAGTGATATTTTAAAAATGGCATTCCTATTTCGTCTCCTTTCCCCCGTTAAACCCTTTGTCGTCGCGAATATGATCTGCCTCATCGCCTCTCTGTGAAAAATTCCTTGACGATGATGTCTTAATTAAAGGTTCTTCGCCGCATCTGAAATCCCATAGCGAATCGTCGATGCTCCAATCGCCTTATAATTCCAATTTTTCGCTTGACGTGCGACTTAATTAACGATATTCCGCCATCGCGCCTCTCACAATTCGAAGACTTCTTTTCCAGCAAGTCAATAAACGTAAACAAAGGACACGGTGAAAGGAACATTCGCGCCTGAGAACCGACAAGTGTTCGGTAATCCTAGACCCATCAAACTCTCGCTCGGGAAAAACAAGAAAGAAAAACACAATTATTTCATAGCAAGTGCTAAATTAGAGCGAAAAAATAATCAAGAGACGACCTCGCGCTTATCTCCCGCCGGATCCCGACATGCTGCTAACTGCTCGCTTATCCTCCAGGATTACAAAGGACTTTGTCGACTCGAAGAGCCGCTGATACCCAAACATCAATGCTCACACATACGCTACTTATCACACAGACACGACACGTGAACATGCTAATGTTTTGGCCAGCAATTTGTTTCTCGCGAAGCTTTTTTGGGGCCGTTCAGCAATAAATACTGGATATTTAAAAATGTTTAAGATATTGGTTGTCGGCAGCCGTTTAATAATAAATGCTTAATAGAATTAACATTATTTTAATTACTGAAGTTATAATTGGGCTTTTGGATTGAAAAAAGATAGCTTTTTTAAGCGTTTACCTCAAAAGAGCAGATAAACAGAAGTATGCTCCAAATTAAAAAATTGTTTGTTAAAAATTTGTTGCAACACTTAAACTTAAAAATATTAAATTTTTGTTAATAAGTATTCCTGAATTTTGAGTCAATGTGTTTTTTTAGGAAATTTTTTATTACATTAAAAAAAAGGCACCGCATTGGTTTGAGTTATCGAAATCACAAAATTCATAGATAAAGAGCATAAAGTCATTTTTTAAAATCAAAGTTTGAACACTAGCTGTTCAGAAATGTAAACGCCATTGGTGAATTCTGTTAAGTATTAAGTAACAACTCTATTTACATAGCGTATAAAAGCTTAGTTTGTGAAAAAAGTTAAAAACAAACGCAAAATTCAATTGTCAAAATAAAATATCGTACAAAAATTTTAATAGTTATTTATTCGACGAGTTTGAGTGTAAATCGGACGTTTTATTTCACGAGTGGTTTTTTAAACCTCGAGTGATAACGAGAGGTTTACCATCCACGAGGTGAAATAAATGAACCGATTTACACGAAAACGAGTTGAATACAACATTTTATTCTTCGAATTAGACTCAACAAGGCTTAAAATTGCTTAAAATCTGTTAAAAATAATCTGACGTTTCGTATTGAGAAATGCCAAACAGTTGTCAAAACTGTCTTACACAGGAGAAAAATCCAAAATTCTGACAGTGTCGAAGAATAAATACTTTTTATGCTGAAAAATAGTTGTTTAGTTGACTTTGGAATTTTAATGCACTGTGCCGCTTTGTCTAAATGGTTATTTTAATTTCCGTAAACTTCCCACATTTTACTACATTATTCCAAGAAATAAGGTTTCTTTTAGTTTACGTTTTATATTTTTGTACTAGCGGTTGTTCGGTATTCCTGTCGTTTAAATAAAATTAAAACAATTTTCCTTAATCATGCAAAAATGAGAAAAAAGCTTTATTATTAATCAAATTTTTATTTAATCGAGGTTTCAATATGCAGAGGAATAAGCCTTTAATAATCAGTCTGCATTAAAATTTACGCGGACGAAATCGCGGATGAGTGCAAGTTTTGTTAAAAATGGTGGATGCGCCGGGTTAGTTATAATTTAATTGTGTTAAAAAATCTTGTTTCTTGGGCTGGATTAAAAGTTTGTTGGTCATGTTTATTTACATTTCACATGTTTTTTATTGGAAAATTATTGTTTTTGCTTAATTTTTTTATATTGAAGGAGATATTTCTGCCTTTTTGCTTGATTTATCTCAATCTTGTGAAATTGTGTAGAAACCGAATGCGTGTCGCCTGTTCGAATGAGGTTTTGGTATGATTTGTGGCACTTTTAATCCGGCGGAGTAGTCGTGAATGTCTCGTTAGATTTCAACAAGTACGTCAATGCTGAGCCTTCGGTGCGTGTATCGGGACGCCTCTGCCGGAGACAGCGGGAGACAGGGCGGCGCCGTGCGCGTCGCTCTCCACCGTCGGCGTCCCGGCGCATAGCGCCTCTGTTTGTGCCCCGGAGTGCACGCGACTGTGTCCAGCATCGCGCGAGTCGGCTTCAAAGGTGCAACCGTCATGTAAACCAGTGCACGCAACCATGTTTCGTCTCAGCATCGCGAGGTAATTAAAATCCGGGATCATGCGGCCCGTCCACGCATAGCGTGCCACCCCGGAGTTGCGGGCCACCGGAAGAAGTTGCTTGTGTTATCCCGCCGTGAACATGATCCCTGAAAAAATGGACGCGAACGCTTCCATCGCCAACGCCACCCGGAACTCGTCCGACCCGGGCCTGGACCACTTCATGCTCCTCTTCGAAGACATCGACCAGTTTTTCAGCCATCTCAACTTGTCCAACGACTCGGATTACGCCACTTTCGAGCGCCTGTTCAACTGCAGCTCCAACAGCAGCAACAGCTCGTGCTTTGGGCACCCGGAGGCCCCCGGCAGCCGGAACTACTGGGCCTTGGTCCTGGTGCTCTTCCCCATCTTCACCCTCTTCGGCAACGTGCTTGTGATTTTGAGTGTTTACAGGGAGCGAACTCTGCAGTCGGCCACTAACTACTTCATTGTTAGTCTGGCTCTGGCCGATCTCCTGGTGGCCGTCGTCGTCATGCCGTTCGCCGTCTACGTGCTGGTGAGTTCAATTACGGTTATTTTTATCACCCACACCCTCGGTCCAGTGGTTATCGAGCCGAACACAAATCGGAAGGGTGGGTAATAAACATGACAAAGGGTCATCACCATCAGATCAATGTAGGCACTTTACGACCTGGATACGGGGGCGCTTCTTCTCGATGCACTTCAACCCTTCACTGTCGCGTGACAAAGATACATAAATTCACCCTCTTTTACAACGACTTTACGAAATATGAGCGTAATTAGCACGTTCAATCGCCTGTCGCGTGCCCTCTAAAATCGATCCGCAGCTTTACACTGGATTCACTTTGATTAATAGCAGACACTAATATCGATTCATAAAGAAAAACACTAAATCACAAATAAGAACTCGGACGAAAATACACAATTCTATCGCTTAAACGTCAATATTTGCATTGAAATGGCTTAGATATAATTTCGTTCAAGAGGGTGCATCTGACAGATCTACAAACTCAATTTCAGGCCGACAGATTTTGCGAATTATTCGCGCGGGATTTACATTTAACTCTTCATATTTTTCGACGGATGCAACCGGTTATACCAAAGAAATCGGCCCTATTTATCGCACCTTCTGACATCACAAAGGAATTAAAGAAGATTTTTACTGTGTATTTTGTTATAAATAATTTTTGGTGCAATTTGCTACGCTTTGAAATCATGCAGGTTTTACGGCAACTTGATCCAGGGCTGTGCCATGCAATGACACAATCAGCATCTCTCTAAGGGGCGACATAATTGAACCATTTAGCCATAAAAGCTATTGATAATTTTATATGCGGTGTTTTTTTAAATATTTTATTTTAAATACAGTTTCCTTTCGAAATTATTGCAGTCTGTGACTATAACTGTCTCAGATTGTGTAATTTTTGTAACAACAAAAAGCTGAGATTACGGAGAATTTTGGATAGAGTAGAGAAACTGAAACTAGAGTCAAAAGGAAAATGCGAGCGAACAGGCTCTTGGTGAAACCTTAAAAGTGGAGAATAAATTAAAATAAACTTTTTCATTTAGATTTTAATGATTTTTTTGGAAGTCGATGGCAAAATTTTCAGTTCTTATGTAAAAAAACTCAAAGATAGTACGGGATGTGTCCACGTATACCATATTGTGTGAAACCTTTGGATGTTTTAAATTATTTTAACAACTTAATTACGCTATATTCGAATATTGTTGTGGCTCTGAAAATTTTATTATCACACCAAGTGAAAAGAAATACAAATCGATGACGGACGGGACACAAAAAATTTACATTTTTATTGCTGAACAATCGTTATAAATTTCTGTTAATTTAAAAAGCACTAATTTCAACAATTATTTTCGAAGTAAGAGGTGGAACTTTTGAAACTTTTGAAACCACGAAACCGAACAACAAGGCAATGTGTAACGAATTCTTGTTAATTTACTTTTTGTTTTCACATGACGGACGGGACAATAATCTTGTGTATGAAAATAACATTAAAAAATGTATTCAGTGTAAATTAAAAATTATTGGTATCGCTACACGTCAGAAATACGAGCAATGACGGACGGGACAAGGTAAATTGTGTGCAGTTTTTAAGGGTAGCTTTCTGGACGACTCTGTCTTTGCCTTTATTATGGGGCAAAAATAATTTTTATTTCAGGTAATTTTAGGGTCACTGTGTAAAGAATCAGGAAATGGTGACCAAAATAGAAATGAACTTTTAGCGAGAAGCGGTATTATTTTTATTGTGGGCTTTGGAGCATTTAAATGACTCCATAAAGTGTCGGCTTCGGCCCGATTGGGTTTTCACCTTTTCTGATAAATTTTATGGCTGGGTTTGGGCGTTGCAGTCTGGCCGCGGTCCAGATTGGTTCGAGTGTTCCGTCGTCGTATTATGTTTTATTGCGTCACCTTTACGTTAATTTCTTTCGATCGCTGAATCCGGTCGAGCGGATTTTCCTTTTGTAGTATTGTGTAGCAATCGGTGCTTTTCCATCGGAAAATATTGCCTTCGGTTGATTAGTCGCGAGAAAATTGTTTTTGCGCATTTTAATCGAAATTGCGAATGGGAAAATTTAATTATACCGATGTAAAACTATTATGCGAGCTCGACAGCGCGCGGCACTCAACAGCTCGTAAATGTGGTGATGTGGCGGCGCTTTCCAGTGTCAAATTTTTCCTTGCACCGGGGTTTGGATTACAATTAAAGTCGTCATTAGGTGGAGTGCGGCTTTTATTTTCAATTTGGGTTTAGTGGCGTTAAAAGCGCGCTTTACGGCCGACGGGCTGTATTCTTGCATCGAATAAATGGGTGATAAAGTCGGTAACAAGTGTAGATGAAATATCAGAAGATTTTTGGAGCGCGATTACAGGAGCAATTAAATTTAAAATCGTCGCAGGATTGAAGTTTATAGCAATTGGAAAAGCTGCAAAGATATCTTAATCCGGTTTGGGGCCGAGCGCTCTCATTAAAGCAATGCGGCGTGAAATGAACGAGGCCAGAACTCGATAACGGATCTAATCAGTCGCGATGTCCAACGGAAAAAGCTCGTTATACTAAACCGACATAATTTCATTTGGCAATTAGCGAACTCCCCGGAAAAATCACCACCGCACCGACCGAGCAAAACCGACATTTCCACAACTTGGACTTCAAAAATAGCGCTCCTCGTCATTCTGTGTAATCATCACAAAAATATAACAGCTTACACATTTTTAGTAGGGAGTGGAAAATAAGAGAATTGTCGAAAATTCTTGAAATATAATTGGCATCGTTAAGAGAATTGTATAAAAAATTATCCCGGCCCCACAGTGCTCGAACACCGTCATTATAAAACAAAGCCTGAAAGTATGATTTCCCCGTTCTTGTCTCGCGTCATATTTACTTTCGCCCTCTTCGGGCGGGTTTCATCTCGTACGTGAGAACGTCGTAATTGAATTACGCCAGCCATAATTCCATTAGTTTAAGTCCCATGCCTTTTGTAGAATAATTTTTAAACCGAATTTCTCGTAATAATTATCTCGCATGCTATTTAAATGCGTCGCCGATTCATAAATATTTCAACGGTGAAGCCGAGCGGAAAATGGCCACAGACACGAACAGGGACCTCGGAAAGGCCGAAACGTCGTCAGCTTGCAGTCGCATTCTCTCCGCAACGAATTTATTACCCTCGAACTTAAAAGCTACAAAAACCGGACATGTAACTTGTGTTACAACAATATTGCAATTCGGGGATTTTAGATTAGAGGACTTTTGTTTTATTCATCCGAAGGGAAGAAATCTGGAAGGTGGAACACGCGAACTGGACGCGACCTCGCACTAGACGAATTTTGTTGGGCATACGTGCGATATAACGACTGGAATTAATGAAGGACGGGTCAGGATTATAATTTTAATTGCGCTGATTTTTATGCTAATTTTTTCACCTACTTTGAGAAAATCAATGCGGGATATGGTAAATTATTTGGTATGAAGGGTGGATTGCTTTTTATCAAAGACTCAGATTCAGTCCTGAACATTGGTTCAAAAATTTAATTAATAAACGCAAAATTGGACAGAGATTTCTTGGAAAAACCTCGCATTTTAAGACTTAATATATTTTTTTACATTATTATTAGCTGATTTTAATTTAGTATTTCTGGGAGATTAAAACAAACAAATCGTTTATTTGTATAATATTAATAAGATTGCGAGTTGAAAAAATTACAAATGTAATTATAGCTCAGTATTGAAAATTGTTTGTTTTTTATAGAGCAGCCATTTCATTTTAAGTAGAGGTGAATTTTTCTTTGTTGGAACTTAGCACCAGTCAGACTGTTTGTAACTTATAATTAGAGCCACATTTGTAAAATTTGAAATGCGAGCAGGAAAAAGAAATACAAAGTGATGACGGACGGGACACAAAAATTTTTCATTGTTGAACAATCGTTATCAGAATTAGACAGTGAAAATTAAAAATTAGTGGTCTTGTTTCACGAGATTGCAATAACGGACGGGACAGCAAAATTTACGAAGATAAAAAAGTAATATATTACTAATCAATTTACCGATTTCCACTTTCTAAACTACCAGAAACTAGAAAAATACTACTGGATAATTGACATCAAACTATATTAAAGTTCTTAAAGAAGAAAAAGTTTCTGCCTTTTTTTGAAATAATTTTTTTTATGAAATTCTAGTATTCTTGTTTGAAATTTTTATTAGCTTTTGAGATGGCAATTTACGTTGAGAAAGAGGGTTTTTGTTTTACAATAATTATTACACTTGTCCACATTTTGTAGTAGAATTTCTATAATCACACTATTAATAAATACACTTTAAAAGAGATGTGTATGTAACTTGTATTGAAATAAATAAGTCAAACACAATGAAATTAAACTACAAAATTACGGCTACTGTCAGTCACATTGTTTAGGTAACGGACACCAAAAATAACAAAATACAATAAAATATTTTTTTATTTGAATTTAAATTTCCACAATGTATTGTAATAATAATTTGAATTAATGAGTAAATAAATAATTTTAATTCGAATTCGGATATTTTATTATAATTGATTTAAATGTTGCGTATTTAAGGTTTTAAATTATTACAAAGTGAAATTTACCGTTAATCAAAGCAATATGTTTGTAATAAATACGTAATAAAAAATCATTTTATTCTACTTTTTATCTCACTTTTTCTATAGTTTTCACTTCTGTGCGAATTCTAATAAATAGAAATAAAAATCTTGGAAAATCCTGAAAAAAATACAAGCGTTTCCGAATTTCTCAATTTTTTACCTTTTTGTTCTTTTTATGTTATTTTAGTGTACAGTAATCTTAAAATAATAGTTTTTTAATGGCGTGGCGATGGATTCGGGATGAAATAATTTTCGATGTTGGAGTATATTCTGCATTTCACAGGTGTTTTGTTTTCCCATGTCGCTCGGCTGCAAAATATTGTATAGGATTGCATTTTCCACTCGGATGTCTCATTTTGCATTAAATTTTCGTTTTTCCCGCACACGGCAAGTTGTTTACCGTGTAGATAATACAATGTTTTTGTTGAACAACGATCATGGTTTGCGTGCAAAGCACAATTAAAATAACATGTAAAGTCATCAAAAGTGCAGATAGAAAAAATATCATGCGCCAACTCTCGCGGACGTCCAGAATGAATTTTATCGCATTGCGCAAATGAAATTAAACGAACCATTTTCAAGAGTGAATTAATTTAACACAATTGTTTATTTTCTACCTGCAGTGACAATCATTTAAGCACAATTTATCATGTTGTTCGCGCAACAACAAATTGATAAAGGCTCGAGTAATTTATTACTCTTATCATATTTTAATTTCGGGGCCACGTGATCGAAACTCGAGCTCCATTCA
Source organism: Tribolium castaneum (assembly GCF_031307605.1). Lineage (NCBI taxonomy): Eukaryota > Metazoa > Arthropoda > Insecta > Coleoptera > Tenebrionidae > Tribolium > Tribolium castaneum. The sequence goes on along the minus strand of NC_087402.1, from coordinate 3,951,681 downwards.
GATCGCAATTAATTGCAAGTTAAATTGCTTAGAATTAAATCAAGCCATTAAAATTGCAGGAAACCGCACAAAGCCGCCACCCCCTCCGCTCCAAATACGCTCCCTTACTAATTATCGCTGGAAATTATAGTCCCTGATGCGTCTCGATCATCCGCATGACAATTCGGGGCCGAAATAATCGCATTTTTCCGAGTTAATCGAATTATGGCGGCGACACTTGTTGCAAGGGCGGTAATTTCGCGAGGCGTTAAGTCTGCCTAAATTGCACTCTTGTTACTCGTCGTCTAATTCGATTAAGAGGAAAAATTTCCGCCCCCGCCTTAACGTCACCGTGACGAGTCGCTATTTTAAATTAATTATTCCTCCAATCCCGAACAATCACACGCAACTTCCAGAGTTATAATGCGAGGGGAATTAATTTTAAACAAACTTTGCTCACGTGGGATGAAGGAGCCAAAGCGGAATTGTCTATTAACGACAACTTCGGCCATTGTGGAGGACAAACTTGATAAATTCCCGAATATAATTTTAAACGGACCATCTGTTTCGGCTTAAAATCTTGTTTATCTCTTCACTTTTTCACCAGCCGGAGAAAAACGGCCGCGAAACAGACCCGCATTAAGAAAGTTATTTATTATGCGGAGTCGAGTCGGAAAAAATGTGAAAATTATTTCGTGTTTGGCCGCGGGATTTTGTTATGGCAAATTAACCAAAGTTTTAATTTATCGAGCCATTTTAACCCTTTCAAGGTAGCTAAAGCATTCCGCTATTTACCACGAGCTACCTTTTCCGTCTTTAATTGCTTTCAGCTCTTCGCTTCGTTCGAAAACTTTATTAATAAAGACATAATTGGAACTTACAATCGCCAGTTTTTAGCACAACTTGCTCCAAATTCTCACATACAAACCTCACTTCAGCAGCCTCTTGATATGACTTGTTTCTCTCCCATTCCACCCTAATTTTAGCATGTTATTTGTGCTTAAAACGGCCTTTGTTGAGCCAAATTAACTAGAGTTTCTACGTCTGAAGACATCAGAACTTTACAGGGCCTCTCCCAAAACAGGTGTTTAAGTGTTCAGGAATACCATTTCCGTCTTAGAGACCATCGCTTTTTTACTTATTGATATTAATCGCTTTTTTTGTCTTTTATGTTTAATTATAGTCTTCTATGCTCACAGTTTTGAGATCTATTATTTGTTTTTTTTTCAAATTGCAAATTATTTCGGTCTCTTCATTAAATTGTAAAGCCATATTTATTTTTATAAAAGAGTTTCTTTCTGCGTATTCTACGTTTAAAGGTTTAAATAATTAAATATGAATTTCGATTAATTTGGTGTTCAGTAATGGAAAATTAATGCCAACTTAATTCGAATTACTTTAATTCGGACAAAATGTTTGAATTATAAATAAATTTTAAAGCTTAATATTTTAACAAAAATAAAAATTTGCCACAGTTGGGTGCCATAAAAAAAAACTTGAAAACTAAAAATAATTTCGAAAAAAATTTTGGGAATTTGTCACATCGGTTCATAGTTTAGGCACAAAACGCTTGGTTCTATACCTTTCTCCAACATTGTATAAAAGGAACAACAAGGGTCCTAGGACGGAGCCTTGGGGTACACCTGATGTAACTTTTCCACAGTATGACAATAAATTATTTATTTGGCTACGCTTTTTTGAATAATGCAGGAAAAATTTTAAGCAGTTTTTATCAAATGCTACTAATTTAAGTTAAACACAAAGCAATGAATGATTAATTTCATGAAAAGCCTTTGAAATGTACAGTAATATCTGCAGTATTTAAGCCACTATCGGAATATGTTATCTTAAATGTTAGTAAAGCATTTGTTCTAAAAGCTTTTCTAAACTCCGATTGTGAAAGAGAAAGGATATTATGAAAATTTAAATTGAATTGAAATAATACTAATGTCTTTTGGTAACGGCTTTATCAGAGTGGTTTTTCAAGGTTTTGGAAAATACTCAGATTCTTAACAAAAGTTTATTATGTGAGTTATATGTTTATTCATAAAAGGACTACAAAGCTTTAGCATTTTAGCGTTAATTCCATTAAAACCTGTCACATTCCATTAAAGATAAATGATTATATTATGAATTTCATTAATGGTAGTCAGCTGAAAAGCAAATTTAAAATTTTTATTGTATGTATTTTGTACAAAATATTTAAGTGTTTCTTCATGAGGAGAACTAGAATTTAAAACTGATAAAAAAATAATCATTGATTTTATTAATACGAGAGAATACAAGAGTTTTCACGAGATTTTAAACCAATTTTATGATAATTTATATTGATATTCTACTCAACTTCCAAACACTATACGTTTTAAGGTGTAACAGACCTTCATTGCGGAGTGATTTTTAATCAAAAGTTTTCAAGCTCGGAACTAAACCGTTGACTTTTCCGAGTGCCGATTTCCGGTGTGGTGTCAACAGACTATCAATTTCGCCCCTCCAATGCAAAACAGTGTGATAAATTCATTTCTGCGCGATTCATTGAATGTCTCAGTCGGAGTGGATTTAAAAACTATCGATCGCCTCTGCCGTAAAAAAGATTTGGAGACATTAAAAGCCCCGTCCTGTCGTCGTCGGAAAATTGACAGCCTCGACGTGGCCCTTTTCCCTTTCGGAGCCGAGGTTGCACTAAATTAAAGGATGATGTGGAAAGCGTGTGTCGGAATCCTCGCGAGTAAAATAGGGATTGCATTATTTAATATTTGGGGCAATTCCACAGTGGCCGGGAGGTGATCTCCTACATTAAATATCTCTCTGATCGATCAATTTGGACGGAAGCGTTATGCAAACCGTGTTTTATTGATGAGGGTAAAAGCCCAAAAAATGAAGGTGTTTATGACCGACTTTTCGCAACAAAGTAAATCCCCAAATCCTGGCATATTTGATTCGAATCAATTCGCTCGGTTCATTATTGACCCGTAAATTTCAGCCGGATTTTCGTCGTCCGGTAATGAGCGCAACTCTTGTTTTTTTGATCGCCGAGTACGATTATATGAAATGGAACCGACTAAGCCGGTGTAGATGCACGTAATACTCTTTCATAAAACATGAGGGATTGTCGGAAAAAACTTAGGCGGGAGCACAAAGCGAAACAAGGCGATTATCTGTCGATGCTGCGAAATGTAGTTTGATGAGATACAAGCTTGACGCTTTTATACACTTTATCTCGCTTGGTGGCTCTAATTTATATCGTTTTTCTCGATACGCGCACGATCGATACTTGATTAATATGGAAATCCGTGTTAAAACGGAAATAAACACCGGATATTATTTATAAAAGCGGGCCGGACCTGGAGATGCACCGCCCGAAGATAATATTAATCGTGACGTCAAAAAACACTCCAGACTTTTCGTGACTGATTAAGCCGCCGAAACCTCGACGCCCCCCTGATTTATTGCCGTTATTATTACTATTATCTCTCCCTACCCGAACCGATTACTATTATTATTATCATAAATCAGGGCGCAACAATCACAGCCCCGATCTGCGGATTTTTCGGATGCTTAATAAAGTTTTCCTGTCATGTCGCATCGCAATCCGCTGATTTATTTGAAGGTTATGCAACGGACAGCAAATTCATCACCGACGTCAAGATTTATGGAGAGACTCTCTCGAGTCCCCAGTGAAAATCTTCCAAAGAACCGGTTTCCGGGAGTGATTCCTGTTGTGTGGACCACCTGGTTGCCTAATTGGCCTAATTGGGGGACGCTCAATTAATGCAGGATCGATGACGAGGGACGTTTTTAATTATCTTGCGCCAGACGGAGAGATAATTACAAAGGAGAGGCGAATCGGCAAGTGGAGGCTTTGGGAGAATTGCTTTTTGCGCAAAGTCGCGTGTCAGTTCGTGTTTGCTTTATTGATAAACAAAAATGTTAGAAAGAGTTTGCATGTGGGCAAAGGACCAAAAGTGGCGTTCGATTGTGGCTTTATGAGCGAAGTTTTAGGCGAGTCAAAGGGATAAAGGATCGCCGAGATCTAAGACGCTGCTGCGGAGACTTAAAGGCACCTGACTCAGAAAGCCAAAGGGAAATAAGGTCAAAATAAGCTCATAAATTGCGCATGAAAAGGAATTTGCTTAAAAAGGGACCAGCTTTTGACGTGACGTGATTTAATTGCAATTGTACAACTGTATTTTCTCAACGTCTTTTCGACAAAAATTATTTTCTATGAACTTTAAACAACTTATTAGACTGATTTTTCTTATGCTAAATAGTGCGACAAACTCGCTTCTGCACGACTCATTTTGTGTCGATTTGAACCAGTTATGCAATAATTATCAGTGAACGTACTTCCAGCTGTGTATTTCAGCGAAAAAACGATGCTTGGGCTCTTTATAGCTTCATTATTCCCAAAGTTGGCTCAATGGGTTGTTCAAGAATTAATTTATTACACTATTTTACATTTAAGAAAGCTATTTTTGGAAAAAAATTAATGGATTACTTGCCACTGTAGCGGAAATTGTTAAATAGAATTGTTTGAAAAATGGTGGATGCGCCGGGCTAGAATTTACGGCTAACCACATTTGAGAAATTCTTAAATGTTTGATTGTAAAATCACTGTAAATATACAAGAAATGTACGGTATTGTGACAAATAACTTATTAGTCCGATTTCTCTTATGCTAAATAGTGGAACAAGTTCGCTTCTGCACGACTCATTTTGTGTCGATTCGATACAGTTATGCAATAATTATCAGTGAACGTACTTCTAGCTGTGTATTTCAGCGAAAAAATTATGCTTGGGCGCTTTGTAGCTTTATTATTCCCAAAGTTGGCTCAATGAGTTGTTCAAGAATTAATTTATTACACTATTTTACATTTAAGAAAGCTATTTTTGAGGAAAAATTGATGGATTACTTGCCACTGTAGCAGAAATTATTAAATAGAATTGTTTGAAAAATGGTGGATGCGCCGGGCTAGAATTTACGACTAACCAAATTTGGGAAATTCTTAAATGTTTGAGAGTTACAATCATTGTAAATATACAAGAAATGTACGGTATTGTGACAAATAACTTATTAGTCCGATTTCTTTTATGCTAAATAGTGCGACAAATTCGCTTCTGCACAACTCATTTTGTGTTGATTCGATCCAGTTATGCAATAATTATCAGTGAACGTACTTCTAGCTGTGTATTTCAGCGAAAAAATTATGCTTGGGCGCTTTGTAGCTTTATTATTTCCAAAGTTGGCTCAATGAGTTGTTCAAGAATTAATTTATTACACTATTTTACATTTAAGAAACCTATTTTTGGAGAAAAATTGATGGATTATTTGCCACTGTAGCGGAAATTGTTAAATAGAATTGTTTGAAAAATGGTGGATGCGCCGGGCTAGAATTTACGACTAACCAAATTTGAGAAATTCTTAAATGTTTGATTGTAAAATTACGGTAAATATACAAGAAACGTACGGTATTGTAACAAATAACTTATTAGTCCGATTTCTCTTATGCTAAATATTGGGACAAGTTCGCTTATGCACGACTCATTTTGTGTCGATTCGATCCAATTATGCAATATCTATCAGTGAACGTACTTCCAGCTGTGTATTTCAGCGAAAAAATGATGCTTGGGCGCTTTGTAGCTTCATTATTCCCAAAGTTGGCTCAATGAGTTGTTCAAGAATTAATTTATTACACTATTTTACATTTATGAAAGCTATTTCTGGGAAAAAATTGATGGATTATTTGCCACTGTAGCGGAAAATGTTAAATAGAATTGTTTGGAAAATGGTGGATGCGCCGGACTAGAATTTACGACTAACCAAATTTGAGAAATTCTTAAATGTTTGAGAGTTACAATCACTGTAAATTTACAAGAAATGTGCGGTATTGAAACAAATAACTTATTAGTCCCATTTCTCTTATGCTAAATAGTGGGACAAGTTCGCTTCTGCACGACTCATTTTGTGTCGATTCGATCCAGTTATGCAATAATTATCAGTGAACGTACTTTCAGCTGTGTATTTCAGTGAAAAAATGATGCTTGGGCCCTTTATAGCTTCATTATTCCCAAAGTTGGCTCAATGAGTTGTTCAAGAATTAATTTATTACATTATTTTACATTTAAGAAAGCTATTTTTAAGGAAAAATTGATGGATTACTTGCCACTGTAGCGAAAATTGTTAAATAGAATTGTTTGAAAAATGGTGGATGCACCGGGCTAGAATTTACGGCTAACCAAATTTGAGATATTCTTAAATGTTTGATTGTAAAATCACTGTAAATATACAAGAAATGTGCGGTATTGTGACAAATAACTTATTAGTCCGATTTCTCTTATGCTAAATAGTGCGACAAATTCGCTTCTGCACGACTCATTTTGTGTCGATTCGAGCCAGTTATGCAATAATCACCAGTGAATGTATTTCCAGGTGTGTATTTCAATGGAAAAACGATGCTTGGCCGCTTTTGTAGCTTCATTATTTGCAAAGTTGGCTCAATGAGTTGTTCAGAAATGAATTTATCACACTATTTTGCATTTAAGAGAGCTGTTTCTGGGGAGAAATTGATAGATTATTTGGCACCGTAGCGGAAATCGTCGATCGGGTGTTTCGAAAAGTTGAAAATTGTAGTTTCCGCGCTTGAAATGTTCCACCGTTTCTAAAAACGGCTTTTGAAAGAGCGTTGGGTATTGGAGTTAATTTGCGAAGTTGTTTGGCGATTCCATTGAAATAAAAATAATAATTCATCTACGATTCAAATTCGGTAAAGCATATCATGAGTTGGTGCTTGGAATTCATCGTTGCGTTCCAATCGGATTTAATCAGGACATTATCCAGTGCACAATGAAACGGACGTAAGATGCAATCGAGTCAATTCAAAAGCGGTAAATCTCCCGGAGCATCTCTGGACATCTCTCTCCGGAAAGAATTGGCTTCGGCCGGAATTGTCTATCTTCGAGGTCACGTCTATAAATAATAAGCCGGGCAGATCGCTCAGGCCCCTTAAACTGATGTAACCGACTCAAGACCGTAAACTTATTGAAAATTTAATTTGTCCGGAGATTCCGTCAAAGGCCGGCGACTCGATCCCCCATGGCTCAAACTTTGATCCTTCGACATGACGCGAAATAAAAGTCTCACGAAATGACGGCATTGTACTGGAAAAAGTGGACAAGATCAAAGCGAACTGCCCAACACGTGACGAAAATATTAAAATAAACCGGACGAATTTAACGCGGACACAATCAATAGAACAAAAATAGGAACCTTGCCTCATTTTAATTAAAACATTTGAAAAACAAGATATAACCACGCTAGCGTGTAGCTGAATCCACAGCTTCGCGTTGAGAGATCGCACCGTTTGCTTAGCAAATTGGAATGGAATAAAATAAAATAGATCAGTCAATAAATACAGCACGCGCCGTTTCAATAACGTGAACACAACTATAAAGCAGATATCCAAGCGGAAAATATGGCCGCTATAAATTTTCAGCCGCAGGATCGACCGTTAGGTTGCACTGGAAATATTCATTTGGCGTGTATTGGCAGTCAACGGCTGATCGTGCCAACCTCAAGAAAAAAAACCGAGGTGCCACACCGAAAACAAACCGAATTTATTGCGCGAGAATGTGCTTATGATACTGTTTTACTACCCGGGAATAAAATTTGGCGAATGGTTTGTCGTTCCGTCATAAAACATAAATCAGGCATATTTTTACGTAATAAAAAATTTATTGCTTTCTTGCCAAAGCAAATTAGGGCAAACTTTCCGAAAGCGCGTTTTATGGGACAAAGTGGAGTGAACTTCAGATCTCTCTCACTAATAGACTGTTGTGGAGTGATTCTGCAACTCTTACATAAGCCATTTGTTCGAGTCACTTTATATAAGGCTGCGCAAAATAATGAAATTTTTTTAAACTCAATTTCACTCAAGCCATAAATATTTATTTTAGTTTTCCCAAGCGAACAAGTTTGCGGCATCTTTGATAAAGTTGATTAAATAAAGCGTCGTCAGAAATGAGAATTTTCAAGTATTTTTTGTGTTTTATTTACTAAACTAAGTACGCTAATTAACTTATTACACGGGTTCGCAGGAGTAAGACGACTTTTGGCGAGTCATTCGTCATTCTGCCATAAAGGATAATTCAAGCATTCGTACGTAATAAAAAATTCATTTCTTTCCAGCTAGAGCAGCTGTAGCAAATTAGAGCTAACTTTTTTCTAAGTGATATATTGTCTCGGAAATTGCGGACTACGTTTCAGACGAATAAGAATTTCAGTTATCAAAATTATGACAATTTTATCAAGCGCTTTGGTGTGGTCTAGAATCGCCCAATTTTACATGAAATAAAGCTGTCTTGGTGCAAAATTTGGAGGGGATTTGTCACTCCGTCGTAAAGTATAAATCAGGCATTCGTGTGAAATAAAAAATTTATCTTTTTCTCTCCAGAGCAGTCGTATTTCACATTTTGTGTATTTAAATCTCGTTTTTGTGGCAAAATAGTGAAAAAAATGTTTGCGTTGGCTTGGTCACTCTTAATTCCTCGTGCAATAAAATTCGTTTTTACGCCGTGACCCTCCTAATTTCAAATTTTTATGCGTGGTGTAATGTAATTTAATTACGTCGTGATGCGTCTCGCGTAACTTTTTTACGGCGCACTCCGACCTTTAAATTTTTCTCGCTGGCTAATCCTACGTTTAGTTGGGTTCGTATTCGATCGTCATAAAGCTTGTCTTTAGGGCAGCATTAAAATTTCAAAAGACGGCAATGTTAGCATCCGACACTCGGGAGAAATTATAGATTAGAAAAGGGGCCAACAATGGGGTGTTTATGAAGTCGGCGGCGTTTTTTGTTAAATATTTAGTCCCGTAGAAAGTCGATTTAATTAAAAAAGAAGTGAATACACGGTTTTTATCAGGGGCGAGTAATTAATTCTGTTGGTGAGTGAAAAATTCAGGCTCACGCTCTCTGCAGCTTTCGTCCTTTGTTTAATGCGAATTTTCTTTTATCTCATGCGGGCGCTCGGATCCCTCAGCGTCTCCGGCAATTAAATGAAGTTAAACAGAGACCGCAAGTTCATTCCCGATTCTAACCTATGGCTTATTGTGCCCGACCAGCAGGCTAACTAGTCCTCATTGTTGCCCCGTGCTACTCCTTTACGTCTCACTGAAGCTATTTTTGCTTTTATAATTTCAAGTGCCGAGCCTCGGGCTCCACATTCGTCTCTCGGTAATTGTGTTTATTTCTCTAATTTAATGCGAAATGGATATAAACTCTGTTTTCCAACCAGTGGCGCAGCTATGCAGATATTTTGCAAATTACAGCCACAGACATGCCATCTTTGGATGTCTTCAATTAAGTCGCATGTTTTATAACGACTCACATATTTGAACATTTTGTATGCTGTTTTAGAGATAAGTAAACATCTTGTCTCAACTAGCTTTTCCTTTGTTTTCAAAACGAAATTATTAAAAGCATCTAAAGCACACAAGCAAGTATATAATTTCAATTAATATTAATGATTGTTTAACACAAATAATAACGACAAATTTTACAACTTATCACAATATTTTATTTCCAACATCGAACAAGAGTGAAACCATAAAAACTGTAAACAAATAAAACTGCCATTTTTGTTGTTTTTATGAAACGTTAGTAGAATAAAACCAATTAGGGTCATAAAATTTCCATAAATTGGTTTGTTTGTACATTTGTAAAAAAGTAAAAAACAGGACTCCATAAATCTAAATTGACACTATTTTTATACATGTTTATATTATTTTGATGAGCAGTTGACGTGTTAGTGACTAAAAAATATTTAATTTTTAAAACATAAAACTTATTTGAGTATAAAACATGAGGTAAGTTGCGCTAACCCGGCGCATCCACCATTTTTACAAACATCAACGTTTTAAAAATAAATGTTTGAAGATGATAACAAAATGGAAAACACTTAAATGTAAAAATAATAAATAATGAGACGAGTTTTAAAGTTTATTAAGTATTTCAAGTTGTGTTTACGAACAAGGTGCATGGAAATTGGTGCATAAGCTCGTCAGTACGCTATAGAACACGCTCTAACAAACTCTAGAAAAATAATAAAAAAATTCTTTCTTACATATTTTTAGCAATATTAAAAAGTAAAGTGGGAATTTTTTCTCATAATTTCTTAAAATGTTTTTATTTAGAATCAAGAAATAAACCAAGTTTTTTACTCAACATAGTAAACAAATTCTATAGTTACTTCACAACAATTAAGACAGATGAGGTTCGGCAAAAAATACTGACAATGGTGCCAATTTTATGAAACAGTTTGTTATTAATAATTTTTTTTAATGAAGGTGGGTTTTTTGTTACATTTTTTTGAGGTTTTATGAATTATTTTTTGTATATACGCTGTATAATCATGCCTATGAAAACAAACTCGCAAGTGTTATATTGAAGCTAAAGCTATACAAAAGTTTAAACCGATGGCAAATGTTTTATTGCTTTAGATTTTCATTATTATTTTGTAGTAAACTTTAGTCAAAAGCTTTTAATTAAATTTTACTTTATTGGCTTTAAAAAAATGCGTCGATTTTTGTTTATGGATGCGATGATATTTCAGTATATTTTGAAGCAAAATGTGAATTAAGTGCATACATAAAGCTTTGAAAATTTTACAATAATAATATTTTATTATAAAATTTAATTAACATTGTTTTTGAATATTTTATTTCGTATTCACGAGAAAATAAATTTAATTGAAAAAATGGTGGATGCGCCGGGCTACAATTTTTAACTCTCTATGGACATTTATAACTGTTAGAGAGATTAGAGAAAAATAAAAAACAATAAACGTAAATATACAATAAATATACAAAAAATAAAAACTTTGTCAGTTCGATAATTGCTATAAAACGCCACTCATATCACTAAGTTAAATTTGAAACCTGATCTACAATATTTTTCTAACGTTTGTCGTACTGTTGGTACGCCGCTGTGAGGAAATTGTCGCGAAGCAAACTGGATTAAAGCGCGACTGTTTACCCGGATGTTAGTTAATGTGTTTGCATATCCGTTTTTTTTTCAAGTTTGATCAACGCACGTGGCTCTACTTAACTCCATCCAACTCCAAACATTCTTCCCATTTTAAAGCTCTGAATTATGCAAATGACTCTATTACCATGCCGACGCCGGCATTCCCCCCACTCGCCACCTTCAAAATATTATGAATTATGTAAAAAACCGACTCTATAAATTATTCCCCGTGAACAACTACATCTCAAAAGTTACATCGTAGTGGCAGAGAACAACGAAAGCGCATCTGAATGTTAAACACAAATCAAACAAGTCCTTTTTTCCTCGTAAAACTTTTCTCCCGAAGACGAATTTGTTTCGAAGCGACTTAATAAAAACAAGCGCGTATACGGATCGTTGGCTCATAACTAACTCGAACTGCTGCAATATTCAATACATTTTCATGCATCCGAGGGTGCAATTACCAATTGAACAAGACCTGATCGGATTAAAACGTGCGAACAGGACCGGTATATGTCTGCATTAGCGCGCACACGTGTCATATTAAAAAGCCTGACGGACGACCTGTCTCGTGTGCTGCATCCAAATCGCACCATTTCATCTACAAACCGCATAAACACAAATTACTGGATTCGCTCGCCCGAATTTCGGACGATTGAACGGGTTAGGGACGGTAAACGGCACTAAATCGCCCATTTGGAGTCCGACTAAATATTGACTTTTTGGCAAGGCTCAGATCGCGCCAAGTGCGAAACAAGAACAAAAATTAACACTGTAATACATATCAAACATTTAAATCATCCACGAGAGAAACAGGCAATTTATCTCAGCAAATACTGAAGTTTGCAGATCAACTATTTTATTTAATTTGTATTTAATGTTTAATTTGTTTAATTTTTATTTATTTTTTTTGGCACTCTAATGTACTTACGATTAGCGTAATCCAGGGGTGCGTAATCAGTCTATAATTTTTTTTATTTTTTGTTTTTTTTATAATATTTAAAATTAGCTATTTCATTAGAAAGTTTATCAAAAATTAAAAAAATACATGGTGATCTATTAAAAAAATGAGTTATTCAACTTTTTGCAATTTGCAGATCAACTATTTTATTTAAGTTGTATTTAATGTTTAATTTGTTTAATTTTTTTTTTGGCACTCTAATGTACTTACGATTAGCGTAATTCAGGGGTGCGTAATCAGTCTGTAATTTTTTTTTAATTTTTGTTTTTATTTATAATATTTAAAATTAGCTATTCCATTAGAAAGCTTATCAAAAATTAAAAAAATACATGGTAATCTATTAAAAAAATTAGTTATTCAACTTTTTGCATTTTGGCACATTATGGATCGATTAGACATCTCTAGGTCATGCAGGTCTTACCTTTTTCTGCACTAACGACCGTTGTTTTACCTTCAGCTAAGGTTAATCAAAAGTTTAAGCGTTGGCAGATGTGTTATTTTCTGTTAATAAAATTATTGCGAGAAGTCTATTGAAAGGTTTCAAATAGAATTTTTAAATAAATATTATTACAAATGCTTTGTAAACGCGTGGCAGTTTTAAATTAAAAAATACACCTACAATATGTGGCAGATGCGCTGACATTTTAGTTACTGTTTTAATCAAAATACGAGATGAATGCACATAGTAAACATTAATTATATGTTATTAAATCAATTTTGAAACTTGAATTAAAAACGTTTTATTGTAAATACATTATCTTGAATCTAAAAATAAAACAACGATGATTGCAAAATTGGTGGATGCGCCGGGCTAATGAAACTTGCTAGCAAATTTAACAAAATTTTGTGAGTGGTTTTAGTGCTTTTTGAAACTGGTTTTGTGCGTTGACAAATCGGCGTGTAATTCCGGCCCGATGTTGCGTGTTGTAGTTGGTGATTAGAGACGCGTTGCAAAGTAGTTAATGGGGTGTATTATTGTATAGTTGCGTCAATTTCTGCGTTAAGTCCAGTGGCGTGGTCGTTTTTGGCGTCAAGTTAATGCCTCGGTTAATTATGTCAATCAATCGTCGCGAACAAAAAGCCGACACGATATGAATAATGTCCTCAGTTCCATTATGGGCCGTACAAATTGTATCGCATTAATATGCCGGCCGAGGGTTGCTTACATTACTTGTTAATACCGTCTATAGCTCAAATACAATAATCAGTGACACGGAATAATCGATTTCGGGATAAATTGCTTAGGTCACATGCAAATTCCTTGTGGATTTGACGCGATTATCGGCGATAATCAGCGCGACATGTCACAAACCTCACTTTTCAATTAGCTGCTTTGCACCGGAAGCGCACAGAAGGTAACAAAACACGAAAAGTTGGCTGCTTTTGAAAATGCGAACCAAGCGATTGTTTACGCGGAGAATCGTTTAATTAATAAAGTTGCCGCCAAGGGGAAAAATCACTTCGACACCATTGATCAAAAGACACGACAAGTTTTCGGTCAAGTATCGACCAAGTGTCGGCAAGTGATGGATTCGACGCCCACTCGCTGCTAATTTGCCTCCGTGTTGATTCGCGTGTTGCCGCCATTAACAAACATTTCCTCGAGAGGACAGCGGCCCCTTGTTTGTCTTGCAATCAAAGCAAAATATTAGATTTGTTAATTGGAATGTAAAGCGCAAATCGATGGCGTGTGGAACGCGAGTTTGCACACAAACACCACAAAAATTGGAGAGACAACTAAAAACAATTATCCGGAACTCAAGACTTGAAACTTGTCACAATACAAAGATTAGGGTTGTTGGAAGAATCGGTTAAACGTGGACTACGGAGCACTATAAGTTAGGAGGCGAAACGACTTCATGTTTACATACATTTTCAGTGATTTACTAAAAAAATGTACTGAACATGTATTTGCTAGTTTTTTAAATTGGTTTTAGATAACATAAGTACCGGGTTCGTCAAGGCACACTCAGGCACTTTTCACCTCTTTGTAATTTATCTGGAATTCTAAAAAAAATCGTATGTGATTTTATTGTATAGAAGAACGATTTGACAAATTTTTAAAATGATTACTTGTATGGTGTGTTTTTTGTCTTTCGCTTAGTTAACTATAGTCTAATGTTAACGATCTTTGGTCTATAGGTGTATTTTGAGGTAGTGCATCGAAGTGCCTAATTAAATTTTTGAGAAAATGTGTCGTTGATTTTTAATTTCTGTTTTGATATTGGGGCAGCTTTTTTTCCCATGAATTTTGGTAAAATTGTAAATCACTTCCACAAAAGGTCTCCATCAGGGTGGTGGTTTTCAAAAATTTATTACATTTTTCGTAAAATTGGCACGCGATCATTGGTGGGTTTGAAGGTTGAGGCAGCTGGTAAGAATTTTTCAGGCCCGGATTACCATTTATTTTATCTGTTTACTCTAAATGGAATGTTAATCTTTAAATCTTACGGCAAGAGTTCATGCGAATTGTAAACGTAGAATTCGTTTGTGCTTAGACCAAAATAGTCATCAATTTGAACTTCTGATGTAATTTTTTAATAAAAACATTTTTAACACGTTAGTGTGCTTATGCCGGTCCTGGCTTTAAAACCGCCCGATGGGACCGTGCCGCTAGTTGTAAAATTTCTGCAGTCATTACTGTTATTGGGGTAGGTAGTGGGTCCTTTTGTAGCGGAAATTTAATCTTGTCCCTCATAAATTATACTGAAATTTTTGATGAATAATATCAAAATAGCTTTTAATCCAATTCTAACGATTTTTTTCAAGTCAAAATTTTGCAGAATAATTTTATTTCGTATTTCCGATCCATTGATGTAAAAAACAGCTAATGTGATTTTTTGGTCAAATGGTTTTTTCTTTTTTATTGGACAAATGAATTAATAGAAAAAAAATTTTTTTCTAGCGAGATTGGATATCAGTGCAGTGGAATATATTTATTTCATATTTTTTTTCTCTCTTCTAAGAGGTGTAAAGTGCCTGAGTGTAAAACTTGACGAACCCGGTATAATAGTTGATTTTGGTTTTTTCTACGTAATTGCATAAACTTTAGGTATTTTTCATGAAAATGTAATTAGAAATTTTTAAGACTTGAGGTAGGTAGCAATTTCATGAAATGAACGTACAATTTTTGAGAATGCAAAATGTTGTGAAAAGAGCATCGGTCCCAAGCGAGCGCCTTGTGTCAGCCGTGTTGAGCGTTCGATTTGTTCTTGTTTCGACCGTTGTTGTTTTCTATGCAAATAGCGTTATTTTGTGTGTTTGCGTAACAAAATGTTTATTCAAACGGTGTAATTTCGGAACGACGGCCCGAAACCGTGTAAAACATTTCCGTGTCTATACAAAAGTCAAATAAAGCTGGTAACTGCACAAGCGTGAAATAGACTACGGAAACATTAAAGGGATATAGTCTAAAAGACTTCCTTTACAATGGATAATTTCAAAGTTTGCGAGGTCTTATACGGATCCTTTATATTCGAACATGCCAAAACAGGCAAACTGGTTAAAATTTCGTTTGTATGTATTCGCTCGACTCCTGGGAAACGTACAATCGGGGGAGGGCGTCTTAAGATTAATTACTGATTAAATTAATTGTATTGTTTGTGTTCCCTTGCGCCGGGCTGAGATATCAATTAATTTGCGTTCATTACGAACTGAAAAATTCGCTGGTTACAAATGTCCGGAGAGCTTTGCTCAAGACAAATATTAAATTGTGCTGGGTTTCCTCCCAAGTTTGAACATGACGGCAAATTAAATTTTGTTTGTTTTCCATCAACACAACCCAATACCAGATTCAAATTATCGTGATGCACAATTGAAAACTCTCCATATATTTCCCAAGCACCAATTTATGATAATCTATGAAATGTATGAGTGTTTCATTAGACATTAATCTTGATTATAAACATCATCATCATTATTAATCACGGACCATTCGTGTATACAGAAGCCAATTCGCAGACAACCTAATTATTCGGGGCGGTACACAAATAGTCCGCCGATACCAGCGCTTTGACAAGGACACGAACTCTCGCCGACGGCCGTAAACACAATCCTCCAGCCGACAACTACACGAAAATTCGATCAAAAACGCCTAATCTCGCGTCAGAAATAAAACAAACAACACCACCCAACACGATTTATTTATTCGAAAAAATATGGAAAAAAATCTATAACTACAACTTGACGTCTTGAGAAGTGGGACAGTCACGGGTTAAGAGGCCCCGCACGGATGAGCTTCTTTTACCTTTTTACTTGATATACCGTTGAATTATTGTTTCTTGGCCCGACTCTGACACTGCAATATCTGGAACACTCCATCACCCTTCTTCGGGGATTTTCTATGCAATGCAGTCATGACAGCCCGTCAATACATCCACCCGTTCCCCAAATTTCACCGTGAGTGACATTTTTAATAATCCGCGCATCGCAGCCCATATTTGGCGAAGTTTGCAAATCGTTATTTACCTCGTGGCAATTAACGCGCATTTTCTGCAAAGCCGAGCGGAAAAAAAACCGAATTAATTTGGGCCGCAGAGGGAATACATCCAGCGTCTTTTGTTACTCTTGATTTAAGACAACTGCCATCAAAACTCGACTCCGCTGGGGCCCATCGGGCCACATTATGGAGCCTCGGAGCTTATTGATCGGCCAACCTAAACTCGTTTAACGCCAGGCAAAGTGAGAATGGCCAAATTAACACCGAGAGACGGTGCTGTCAACACTGACACGCCTAAAAAGAAAAATCCCCATCGTTTGTCATACAATAAAAAAATCTACTTTTTTAAGTTTGGGAGAAAATGAGCCGGAAAAGTTATTTTTCAAGTCGTTTGTCTTGCCAGTCGAAGGAGTCATTAAGGCAGGGATTTTTTCTTGTGTCGGCAATTTTTCGATAAATGGCTGCGTTTGCTTAAGAGGGATGCAGGTGAAAAGCAATCGCGAATGCACTATTGTCTGACGATTAAGCACAAATTAGAAGTTAAATAAAGCTGAATCTTTGTGGAATGTAGTCAGGAGTAATCACCTTGTCCTCTCCTATGAATATTAATGGCTCCAGAGTGCATCCCAGCCCTGCTCTTTTTGTTCTGAGGTCTCTATCTTACTTTAAAGCCATGTTTATTAAATTTTAACTCGTCTTTTTGACCCATAATTCATAAAAATACAGTTGCACCCAACGAAACCATCTCCTAGTGTAAATCGACTGAGTAATCCGGCCGGCTTCGAAAAGTTCGAGTTTTTACCAGCGACGCAGGTGAAAGATAATTCGCAAAGTTTATTTATGATAAACGATTAATCTTCTCTGGAATATTAATCACAACGAAAAGATTGCGAATTAATCCGGTTAGAAAATTTTCAAATTTAATTGAAACGTGGCTCGCAATTAAAAAACTTTGCCAATATCGAGCGAGGTTTTTTCTTTTAATAACTTGTCGTTTCCGAGAACTCGCAATGACTAAACAAGTGTTGAAAGAACGAACGTAACCATTGGACGCCTCATATATGGGAAAAAAATTGAGAGAAAAGTCATGAATACAGATGAAGGCGGGCTCCTTGTAAGACACGGTTATGGGCCGAAAGGATGAAATTTAATTTTTATAAAGTATTATTTGGTCCCGAACACATTTTGTGGCACTACGACCGATAAAGTTTCATTATAATTTTTGTGGCCGCAAAATGAAAACAATATTTTTGTGGGACTGCAACGTTATGAAATTTGGGGCACGCGTGTGCCTAAAGAATTAAAAAATTTAATTTGCGAGTAAGTTAAGTAAATATAATAATTTTATCTTGCGCTACTGTTGACTCAGACTAGTGCAATTTATTTAATTAGAAAAGTGAAAAATGGTGGATGCGCCGGGCTCGATAATTGTATTGTCTATTGTGGGCCCCACTTTGGTTTTTCAAGTTGAAACTTGGAAATTGTTCACGAGATCTCCGTCCTTAATCGACATTTGCTGACAGCTTGTATTCTTTTCTTAGCTCCCGGCGCCAATATTTCCTTATCGGAATTGATCTGATAAGTCTGTTGTAATTTCAGAAGTGTCTCTGGAAATAGACAGGTACACTTTTCCATTGGAAAATCTCGGAACGCTTTAATAACATTTTCGCATTTTCCCCTTTTACGTATTTATGTATCGGGCCTGAATCGAATATTTATAAATTTCCAAAGTTGCCAGAAAAGTCGAGCAAACATTGTCAGACCGGCTCCTATTTCAGAAAGCAATTCCCGTTTGAAAGGAATTTTTTTCATTGTTTATCTTACATCATTCGCAAGTTTACGTGGCTCATAAACGCGCTGGAATTTCTTATTAATTTTGATCGGACTTGATTAATGTAACAATTAGGGCGAAATTGGAACCGGTTTCACCTCTCTCGAGTCGGGATTTCTTCCATTATATATGTGGCGGGAGCGACATTTGGAGAGCTCCTCGGCTATTTTACATAAAGTAATCCGAGTCGGTCTTCCGCAGTTTTTAAAACTTCAGAGATTGCCAGCTACATAAATCAAGCGGGGATTAAAAGAACGGCGACGTTTCAATCATTCAAGGGGCGATTTCGGCTCAAAAAACCAACCGGAATGACCTGCTTTTGGCACCGAATATAACTGATTGAAAACAGCTGCTACTGACAATGCATTCAATGAGCTTTTTGTTCCAATGGTATATACATAATTCAGTACCAAAAATCCAATCGACGAATCAATCCTCAGACCAAAATTCACGTATTACAGACACGTTTTGTTGATAGAATATTCGAGTTTAAATATCGGGGGCGGCGAATTTTACATATTGACGATTAGGTTACGGACAAGATATGGAGACAAATCGACAAACACTTGTTTTGTATTATTACATTTTGACGACTTGAATGCGAATAATTCACATAAAACGTATTGATAAGAGCAGACGTGGAAAAGTTGGAAAATTTATCATCTGTGAGAAATATTTCACAAAGAACTACTTTATAGTGTACTCTAAAATATTTATTTGTCTGGGGGAATACATTTGAAAATTGAAAATAATAATAGTTGGAGAACTAGCAAAGTGATGAACGATTCGATTTTGCTCGCATTTCATCACAACTGAAAATACAGCTTCGACAATAGCTTTTTGAATACTGTTCCTTAAGGTCTACAGAAAATTTTGATAATAATTGTACATTTCTTGGAATCATATAACAGGAACCTCATATTACTTTATTGCGTTAACCACACGAAGAAAAAGAAAATTTGAAAAAAAAAATTACACAAGATAAAAATGGTGGATGCGCCGGGTTATTAAAATACAATCCCAATTTTTATTTCTGCATTTTTTGATGGAATTATATTTTTTTAGTAAACGTTTGTTTTTCAACGAAACACATTCAAATTGAGAAAAATGTGTTTTCTTTAATGGTGTTTTGGGAGCTTTTTAATTTTTTATTTCATGTAGCAAAACGGCAATTTTTAATTTTCGCTGACATACAAATTTAATTTTGTGTTGTCGCTGTGGGAGATAAATGTTTAGAAAATGGATTTCAGTACCGCTTACAATTTTTAAATTTACAACTAAAAATAGTCGAGCAAATAAACTCGCAATCACATTTACTCTAGCAAATATGTGCTGGTGGTTTCTTGGTCGTTTTGTATGTAAAATTTTTCATTACGAGCATGTCTGTAGCGCGAACAAAACGCCTTGACAGAGCAGACATCAAAGACATTCTATTTACAGTTTCCCCAAAAAGTATTATTCCAATGATTAGAGTGCAGACAAAACGTCGGATGCGCCGGTTTAGCAATTTTTATTTAATTCCCCTCCCGTCGTAGGAAAACTTCGTCTTTAATTCGATACTTGGCTCGCTCTATCGACACGTAAAAAACTCGAGCTTTCAACTCGTGAAACAGAAATTGGTATCTTTGCGAGCTCGTTCCAGACATAGTTAAAAGTTTCGCAACAACCGTATAACAATCCAGCGAGTCCTTCCACTCGGATGTGTCCTTTGTGAAAAACGGCGCCATTTTTTCATATCCTCTCACACGCCAGCACCTACTTAATTACCCTCCGGATGTCGACGGCCGCTCCGGACATCCGGACACTTGATGAGACGTGAAACTGAAAAGTGGGACTTGGCGTTAAATTCGCCCCGGATTTATTTAAATAATAATTAGGATCTAAGGGCTTGAGTGACGCGATTGTAAATTGCTAGTGACCGCTGCCAGAGCTCCGGGAGACCGGACTAATCAACGCCTGGAAATGCGGTCGGGACACCTCAAGGTGGATTTGACGGGCAAGTGTCACTGCTGCCGGCGGGGAGAAAGTTCCGGAGCTAACGCGAGCTTTGATTCTATTTTTTCCGAACAAGTTCAGGGAAGTAATTAGAGGAAGTTGGAGTGTTTTTGTTGGCGGATCGAACAATGGCTTATTGCGATAACGGGAAATCGAAAAACTCTCCAAGTTGCAAAAGAACCATAATTTTTATTTTTTCAAAAGTATGACTCTCAATTTCTTATTTTTGCTTCATCTTGAACTAACTTGTAACACATTTACCAGTTCGAAATGTTCAGCAAATAAGTTCCACTTGACTTCATCAAACTCCCAATGCAATTAAAAATTCATTTGAACCTTCAAACTAGTAGGGAAATAATTTTGCTTATCTTGAGCGGTACCCCGGAGATTTATACAAGAAATGTGCACGATCGAATGTAGTTTTGGCGGATATTTTTTTATTTGATCCGGATGAAACAAGACGAAACCAATTAAGACCTCAAATGACTTTCCGTCTCCCGAATAAATACTTAATATTTTTTGGGTGAAAAACCGTCATTAGAAATTTCAAAGCTTTCGTTTATTTGCGCTTAATCACGCTGCTGCCAACCTCTCCGATTAAAAATTCAAAGGCGTCTATTGCTTCACTTGTTTCAAATTTAATGCCTCGGCGTCCGAAAATTCCGAATCTGAATTAGTAATCTCGTAAATTGGAAAAAAGAGTGTTTTCAGACGGTTCGAAGATCACATTTACCCGGAGGAATCGTTTCCGATCGATTCATTTTTGCGAACCGCCTGTCCGTAACGGTATACATCATCAACATTTATTAAACAGTTTATTGCTTTAGCGGTTTCATTTCAAACGGGCATTAAACGTAAATTATAGCAGTTTTGCCAGCAAAACCGCGGGATCTGATCGCGTTCAGCGTTTCAATCGCGCTTTTTTCGCCTTTATTATATATTTATCGGCGAGAGACATGAAACATTGATGTTGCACATCTGGACTAAAGTAGATGCACAAGCCTTGAATTGTGTTTTATTTCGCGATAATCTCCATTATTCACGCTGTGGTGCGATTTTTCCCCTCATCAATCATTTCAAATAATTTCATTTTGCGGAGACACCGAAATTTATCACGGGTTTAAGTAAACAATCGGTTAATTAATCGCGAAAACGGGTTTTTACGGCTGGAAAATGTATCAATAGTGGGACAGATTTGTCTATTATAAAGGCGACTCCTGATTGTTATGCAACATATTATACTGAGGCGAGCTCGCGATAATTATGTAGCAAGCTGTAATTAAATTTCTGGTTCAATAAACTGACGGAAGCTCTTGAAATTATTCGCTTTATCCGGGTGTGATCTCGAAAATGTCTAGTTAGACCGCCAATTTCACTCTCACATTTTGTTGTAATAACGCTTTTTGAATTCATTGATATTTCACAGCAAATGGGAATGTGCTAACTACGCCCACTGCGTTTTTTGCAATTTTTTTTAATTAAATTTGACTATTAATCTGGGAATTGTCTTTCAAACCCGAAATTTTGAGTTCACGTTGGGTTAGGCTGGAATTCGCAGCATGACTGCAATATATTATATTTGGGCGAGCTTCCCTATAATTATGTAGCAAAGTGTAATTAAATTTCAGCTTCAATAAACTGACGGAAGCCCTTGAAATTATTTGCTTTATCCGGAGTGATCCCCAAAATGTCTAGTTAGACCACTAATTGTGAAAAAGCGGCAATAAACGAGGTTGAGTAAATATTAACTCAATAATGGCCGTTCGCTATAGGAAAAGAATTTTTACGGCAATTACGTAATGTGATTACGTCGAAAGAATCTAATTTAAAAATTTCGGGCGCATCTGATTTCAAAAAATGTCGGAATACTTGGAGTCGGATGGTTAATGTGTGACAATAAACTAAAAATTCCAGCGTACAATATTGCTCGAATACCTGGAATAGTCCGGATGCTTGTTAGGCCAAAAAGGATCAGAGCGACATCAAAGACGCATTTTTTGTAAACACGAACCTTTCAATTAAAATAATGAAGCATTCGACTTTATCAAATCGCTAGCTTCGATTTTATTGTAATAAAAAGTGATTAGGGAAGTCAAAACCGGTCCGAGTTTCAAGCGTATGCGTAATGAAGTTTTATTATCAGACTCGCCGCCTTTGAAATATTATTACAGCCTTTTTACAGATACGGCAGGAGCGTTAGTTGGGCGTAATAAACGTAGGTTTTTATGAAATCTGAAACTCATATTCCTGTCCTGAAAGCCCATTTGATAAAAACCGTTGTTATGCAACACGTTATCTTTGCCGAAGGAAATTTTTAATGTTTCGGGTTAGCTACACAGGCCGTTATATTTAATCGAAAGTAGTTTCAAGTGATTGTACGCAAATAGGGGTAGTTTTTGCCGAATTTATGGCAGCGTCGAGCATCTGGCCACACGTACTTAGAAATTCGTGCTGAAACCGCCGCCAACAAATCTTCCCAAGTGTAACGATAATAGTTCGGTTATCTCGCCGTGCCATTTGAAGCAGGCGCCCAATTAGCTGTCAAGTAATTATCGCGTGCGCTAATGAGTCGTTTAATTTAACGAAGATTTTTGGATCGATCTTAAGAGGATTAATCCGCGCCCGGACAAATGGGGGATGGAGGGCGCGTATTTTATGACATATTCACGCATAAAAAAGGGTAATATAACGGCGAATAAAGTGCGGAGGAATATGGCGTTGAGTGCCTGGAGACGAACTGCGGTTTATGCCGCTGAAATATCTTCCAGATGTCCGACGCGAGCTTATTTTATGGAAACACTTTCCGCCAATAACCGGGATTTTCCGTAGGCCTAGCCGACGAAAAAAGTCGGGATACAAGTCGGGGATGGATTAGGAAACAATTCTGTCATTCTTCGATTTTGTGAAAGCCGGGAGAACTCTTTCAGAAGGTTTAGCTCCAGTTAAGCATGTGTCCAAGTGAAAAAATCAAAGAGGGGCCATTTCCATGACAAAGCAGATGCCGGGGGATAGACATTTCCACGCTTTTCACAGATCCTTTCCAATAATAAACACTTCGGAATACAGTGACAGCGACACGATACCGTTTCCGGGGGCACATTTTTTTAAGTGGGGAAATAAAAAATCGATTTTAACACAAAAGCTTTCATTTATTTGTAACGTTTTTGGCTTAAATTTTGACCACTACTCATTTTGTACACATTACATTGATCTACGAGGATTTTTCTTCAATTATTTGCTTCATTATACGATTGTGCGACTTTTCAACCCAATTTTTTGATTCTGAGAGTCAAGTTCAATGTATCTAAAATGGGGGGTCGGGGGTGGTTTTTTTAATTGTGTTGAGAGACCGGGGCGAAGTCAAGTGGAAACTTATCTGCCGGACATTTCTAACTGGGTTAAATTCATTACAAAGTTGCCATTCAAGCCGAAAGTGCGGACGGAAAAAGTGTGCCGGCTTTTAGAGTCGGTATTTATTCGGAGCTTCGAATGCATCAAAGAAATGATTTGCTAAGTGCATCTCTGTTTCGTGGCAGCGACAATAACTCGTAACTTTTCTCCCTAGATCAAAGAAATTAGCGTGTTCGAGTGCGCAAGCGGCTACTGTAATTAGTTTACTTTGGGAGATAATTTAGATGCACTATTATCGTATATCGTGTCGTAAAGTCGGCGCTGGTGAAATTCATTGGTCGTTAGTTTAATGTTAACATAGGCAACCAAGTATACGTCATAGGTGGGTGGGAGGCGGTCTCAGAGGATCCGCTTTATTATCAATAAAATCTTCGAGTTTTACTCAAGGACTCGTCTTTATCGACTAAACCACATTTTCAGCCGGCGGGAATTGTAAGGATCGGTGTTTTACGACACGCACGACACACAAATACTTGTGAATGAAAAAATTGAAACGGCGGCGGTAATCCAATTACTTGGATTCGTTCAAACAAGGCTGAATTTAAATAGAGAATGGGATTTCAGGCGATTGTGATAATGAAGTGCGATGGTATTTAGAAATTAAGAATTTATCGATTCGGTGGGGGAGGTATCGGGGTTTGTTTCTATGGAAACTTTTTGAATAAGCATAGCGAATTTAAAGTAGTAAATCCAGAAGAGTCATTAAAAACTTCTGATGCAAGATGATAAACGACCTTTGAGGGAAGTGAATCCAGACGGAATACTAAAAGACAAACACGGCCAACAAGTGAGACAAAGACGGGGCGCACGCTTATGAAGCCTTTTGAAGGCACAACCAGAACCGGAGTTATTCTATAACGTGGTGCGTTTTTTCCGGTGCACGTTCTACATCTCGCATTAATCTTTCTCCACCTGGATTTTTTCGCGAAACGCGACTCCTCAAAAACCGATCTACTTTCGATAATTGGAAATTTCATTTACGTTTCAAATCGACTTTAATTTGCGAGACGAGAGTTCACCACTTTTATCTCCAAATTTGCGCGCTGATTGAAAATTGCTCAATCCACAAATTTCAAATCGGCGACTTTTAATTTACATTTGCATCAATCTCGGCAAGACAAAAACGAAAAGACGACGATAGCTTATCAAACTCACTGGGGTATACAAAGATAAACTCAAAATTTAATTCGCGGTTGCCGGAGACGCCAAACTTTCAGCAGACGTACGTTGTTGACTTTCGTAAATAAAATTAATTTAATTTCTGTTCGCCAATCGGTGACTATCAAAGACTGATTTTTGCCATCAGGTTGAAATTTGAAATCCAAATTTGGCATTTGAAACTATTACAAGTTCAAACGCTGCAAACTCGACACTCAAAATTTTACAGTATGTCAGAAAGTTTATCTCATGTGACACTGTTTGAATTTCGACTCCATTATCAAAATTGAATTCTATTCTCTTACTTCGCAAGTAAAAACCTTGAATTATGTGCAGAGTAAATTAATTTACTAATTAAGTTTGTGAGTTTTAATTTAAATATTGCCGAGATAGTACTGAATATAATTTTTTTACTTAAACTTTACACCAAGCTTCGTTTAAATTAATTATATCAGAGCTAGCGTAATCTTAAAACAGTCGTGGTTTCTCTGTTTTTAAGCAGAAATAGTGAAACTTTAAGTTTTTATGCCAAGTTTCGTGCTTTTGGTATTAAAATAGTTGGCAGTTGCTGTTTTACTTTTCGGTGAATTTTCCCGTCTCACAATGAACTGTTTAAAACAACAGTTATTTCACTCCTTGTTTCGCTTGCGTGAATGCGGCGTCGTAAAGTTTCCTTTCCGTTCTGGTGCGTAATGAATGTCTCGTAATGAGTCCTTAAGCGTCGTCAATTCTCCTAGCTAAAAATTATTCGTGCATAAAAGTTGCGAATGAGCGTCGAGTCTGCAAAACGTGTACGTATTTATCGTGTCGCTTCACTTGGGAAACATTTTGTTTCAACTTTTGCAAAAGCTGACTCGGTTTGAAATTTACATTTTCGATAGTTTTGGCCGCGTATGCAAATTAATTTTCGTTGTTTTTGGCGTGTACGTGAGCGCTTGTGTCAATATCGGATTTTTGTCGATGTTTCGAGTTGTCGTACATTAAGTATTCAGTGGCGGTGCGACAAAGTTGGAATTAGATTTATCCAGTATCATTTCCATGTGTCATCTTGTAAATAATCATTGGAAACAAGTCGAAGTTTGGCAACTTCGCCAACTCAATTACAGCATTTGCATGAGTTTGCGAGCGGGTTTTTCGGCCGCCTTAGCGCGAGTGCAATTAGACGATTCGGGAGATTTGAGCCACTTTAAAGACGGCTCAGGTTACATCCAATTTAACACATAGTTTCGAAGAGAATGCAGCATATTGTTAGAGAGTGATTCAAAGCCGAGTTTGTATTACGCAGCATGTAATATTCCAACTATGTCATAATCTAAGGAGTTTCCCAGCTCAAAAAGCCTCTCAGGTACGACGCGCTTCGGAATTGATCAACTGTCCGAACCGGTTGCCTGTCTTGACTCCCTTAATTTGTGCGATATTTACCAACTTTCCGGCGAATTTTCCGCTAATTACCAAAAGGCTTTCGCTGAAACACCGACTGACTTTCCGCAGGATTCCGCCACCTTTCTGGCTGATAATTATTAATAAAATTAATTAAACCATTTAGTCGTCAGGATTCAACTTTCCCAAAGTCGAAAATTGATTACGGAACTTCGGACCGACTTTAATCTGACAGATAATCGATGCTTAGCGAGATTCACTAGTCGGTTTTTATGCAACCGCACAACAAAAACACTAACTGACTTAATCGGCGCCGAGGAACGGATTTTATCGAATTTCACAATTCGATTTCGGAAATATTTCAACCTTTCTTCTTGCCGTAATTGCCCGGAGGATAAAATGGGGATTCAATCCGAAAAATGTCGATATCTTGCCTGTCCTCGTGTAATAAATCATAGAGGAGCTGTCGCATGATAAAGCACTAGATTACACAGACGCACTAAAATTTTCATCAACTTTATTTTGAGAGTGGTATCTCGGTTTTCTGGACCGGAAAATGGCTCGGCGTCTCTAAATTAAGGACCGAATTTGGCCGCTCCATAAATTGCATCTCTGTGTGTACTGAAATTCGGATTTATTTCTCGTTGAAGTATTCCAAGGGGCGCTAATCCGGCGTTATAAATCTGTCAGTCGAACTCTTCTCACTTATAATTCGCTGGTAGTTTTTTTGGCTTGAAAAATGCAGCAACAGAAGGCCCGGGAGCTTGTTCATTATTTCCAGTTCACACGATCCCGAGTGGAACGTTTTATTTCCTGTTTGAGTACAATTTGCATCTGCACTATTCTAAGAGGGCTTTTGCACCAACCAGTTGAATACTTTCACTCGTAAAATTCCGTTTTGACGGAATTGTGCTGGATTAGTGAAAATCAACAAAGGGTGAATAATGCGGTACGCGCTTGTTTAGATTTCACTTGAAATAATAGCTGCTAAGACTATTTTCACGCTTTGAGGCGAGTTATGTGATTTGGTGCAGTCGGCAGGAGACACCTGAAACTTTGACAAAATATTTACTCGTTATCAACGCCAACCGGTAAATTTTATTCCTGGGAACGAATCAAATTCGGATTTATCTTAATATGTTCTGCAGCTATTCATCCGGGCGTTGTGATAGAGTCCACCCGGATTCGCCGTCGTGCCACTGTTGGGCTGACATTTTTTAATCATTGATGAGTGATTGAGAGTCCCGGAATCAAAACCGGAATCTGCGCTAATACCGGCACATTCGTATGTAAACCTCGCTCCCCGAATAAAAATATACATCAGTTTCGACGTATGAATATAACGTGGCTTCGTGAAATTTAAATTCGATCGACATATGCGGCAATATTAAGCGATTTCAACCGAACCAGATTCGAATTTTACCAAATACCTACAAGAAATATCACGCCGCAACAACGCGACAAATATTTTTATGCAAATGTTTGTTTTGGTACGTCCACATGTTTGATTAATAATGAAGCGGGGCAATGCGTGTTTGTTCCGGTCAACTCCGGTTACTCCGGGGCGTGCTGTGTGTACAACAACACGCGCCGCCGGAACGGATAAGCTGCCCATAATTCGTGGATGTTCTCATTGTAAACACGGCTAATTAGCGAAAATGTCACACATGCAACGCATTTTTGCCAAATTCCCAAAAGGACCGGAACTCCAAAACCAAAAACCAGACTTATGTTATTAAATTATGCACATTTAAATCCCGGCGCCTGGGCATTGTTTCCTAGAAACATAATTAATGGATTGGCAGGGTTTCCCACATCTGGCAATAAAGAGATTCACCAGGATTAAGGTTTTTGCCAATTTTTGTCAATAAAGGACAGCCCGGACTTTCCGGGATGATGAGCTTGCGGGACAACATAATTAATAACTCTGGGGATCCGGAACTGTAGGCAAATACCAATCAAGGTCTCATTAGCGATCGAATCCGGGTTATACCTGAACCGGAACGTCGTAAAACGGCGTGTCCGGTAATCCGGTAGATAACTAAAATCTCCTTTAAATTATGTTTGCTCCGGAACGGCTAAATCCTTTACAGATAGTGTCCTTAAAACGAGGAATCTTGACATTATAATTATGACGACAGCGAAAAGCCGAGTTTCCGGTTTCTCGATTAAATAAATATTAGAACGTAACTGGGGAAGCGGAAACGAGAGTTTTTTCCCGATAGGAAAAGTTTTAATGAAGTCTAATAATTAAGTAATTGTTTTTTTATCCAAGAGGGAGAAAATATATTTGTTCCAAACAAATCGGGGGTGTTATTGAATCGGAATTCTCCTTCAAAAGCAAACATGTCAGAATATAAATGAGTAAATTTGGATAAAGGGTGCAGTGATAAATTCAATACGGCAGGGTTATTTATTACTTGGAATAGTAAATTTAAAAAGTTTGCCTTCGGTTTCCTTACCTTCCCGGAACCTGGCGAAAAAACGCATAAATAAATCCAGTCGTAAATTCGTATCCTTTCCCTTGTTTTAATTGCTTATTTCTTAAGCTACCATGTTTACAAAACTTAAAAAAGAAATTTTCTGCGAAAAGAACGCCGCAGTTTGGGGTTACGTCTAAATTACCCACCCGTGTCCCGGCCATTAAATCAGTCGAAACGAACCGAAGGAAAAATCCTAATAAATGTCGATCCGGCACACACACCTCGACGAAATTTCTTTACTGAATTATGTATAGGATCGGCTCAATGGATGACAAATAATGGAACGGGAATTTGCATTCGGAAGCCGCAATACATTTGCAGGCCCTTGTATTGTTAAGAACGGACATGAACAAATTCGAGGGCTTCTATTCGCATTTTACTCAGAATTAATTATGTAGGGACTGAAAGTATTATTTTAAACGGGTGAATGGAAACCAGTCCTGCACAATTTATCAACTCGTGGAACGAATATCAAATATTTCATTCCAAAACGAAACTTTCAGACGAAATTTATCGCTCTATTGTTGATCCGAACTGAGAAAATCTCCTTCTTACAGAAATTTTTATTAATTTCGGCGCAAGTGTTCCAATAAAAACGAATGAAAATGTCCCTATTGTGATACAAAAATGATGGATGTTATTGCGCACTACTGGTTTCAAATATTTATTAATTTATTGTGAGAGCTCGTTCCGGCTAATTTAGCCATGAATGTGGCCTTTTCGTGCAAAATGCAACTTTTAATGTCATTTCCCTGTTTTGTAAATCTAGAATATAACCTAAGAGCGGGAGCTCATGTTCGCAGAAAATTAGATGATGGTGTTAAGTTTAAATTACACACAAGTACACAGTTTGAAGGCGTGCGTGGCTTAATCTTGATACATAATCCCGAATTCGTAACAAAAGGAGTTAATAACAAGCTTCGAAAAAATCGTGCCAAACTACCCGATAAAAATTAGTGAGTTAGCCGGCACGAAATTCCATAATTACAACAATAAATACAAGTTTTGGGGTGTAATCAGCGAGTCAGCTTTCTGGTAACGATGCTCTAGCATTGATCACAAAGAAAGTGCGAGGAAGTTGGAAAAATCGAACAAGTTGATTAAAGGCAAACAGAAATTTCTTATTGAATCACGTCCGAGTTATTGTTTCGGGGATGGGCCTCGGTTCGGGTTAATTATCCGAGAGGGCCCTCGGGGAGATGAACTGGGTATTAAGATGTACGGCAGACGTGAGCAGGTACGGCGTCTTAATCGATGTTCAATAATAACATTACACCAACTATTGGAATAGCGAAAGCAATTTCGGCACGCTCACGGAGCTATTAAGGGACGGCAGCGCGCCGATAATTTTTAATTGCAAAATTGGCGAACACGAAAAACTAAACGCTTATTAAACCAAAACTGCCGAATAAAATTTTGGTCAACGACCATAACTTTGCACGAATTAACTCGACAGAGGTTGATTAACATTTTTGTTTCAAAAACGAATGGAGAAAATTGTCTCCAGTTATTCATTCTAACAATTCTTTTGAGTATTTTTCGAAAGAGTTACTACGTATTTTCTACTTTAAGTCGATAGTGGACTCTTATGTCATGTGTTGATGTTTTATTGAGCCCCAAATTAAGCTCTGGCGAGACGCAGGTCGCTGACAGCCAAGTGAGCCGTCTCTCGATTTAATAGAAAGTCGCTATGGCAGAATGACAGCTCGGTTTCCGGTGTTTCCCAATTTATTACAAATGTGTCCTAGTAATATGTATGGTAATGCAATTAGGGCGCCATTGTCGCAATCGGATCCTAGTTTTAAAACTATGATAAATAATTCACGTCGCCGAGGCGCGACTTTGTCAACTTGTCCCATCCATCAAAACAGTCCCGAGTTTGCATAATGGCCTCTGTAATACCCTTCGCGAACTTATCGTAACTAATTGTCTAGACGAGATGTTAATGTACAGAACTAGCCTTGAAAAAATCCCAATCTACTTCGGACTTGTACTAATAACATAAAGAATAAACTCAGTCCGGGATGGTGGAAAATAAAAGCACGAGCACATATTTCTTGAGGGAATTCGGCAAGGGTCAGATAAAGTCTTTATGTTTCAATTCATCGACCGTTTCGGTTTGATAAAAACGCATCGGCGATTTTCTTTCAAATTAAACACGGATTGGGATGTCACGTCACGAAAACGAATTACATTTTTTTCTCTACCTTGAAATAATTAAATGCGTTGGGGGAATAAAAATTGAAGTGGCTGGGCCTCGAGATTGCTTGATACAATTTACTCGTTTCATTATTGCTCTAATTTGGCATTCCGACTTGCTAAGGGCAAAAATATCACTCAGACAGACAGGACATCTATTATTCAACAATGCGACACTTAGGGAACCAACAACGTATGCCGCAAATGAGCCTCCATTTTATTTTTAATACAATAAGCGCGACGGCTTTTGTACCTTTGACGCGACATTTCAAAGACATTTTTCAAGGCTTTGTCACCGATTTATTGATTTTGTAATAACAATTTGGGGTAATGCGTGCAAAAACGGCCATAATCAACAATGTAACAAGTGCGAAATGAGTTATGATTGGCACAACAGGACGACATAACTTGAAATTTATTAAAACGGCTGTGAATCATGATTGGATTAATACAGCGGACAAATCCGTGCAATATTTCATACGGAATCTCTGTTTCCAACTCGAAAGTATATAAATATATCTATTATCCATCCCCGCGTCATCATTTATTTGTTTAGCTAACAATTTGTGTCAGCTTTTACAATTTCCTTTCAGTCAGTGCCAGTGGAAAAGATACGTTCGTTTCATTATAATTTTATAAACATAAAAGCAGTTACAAAAGATAGACGGCAAAAATAAAACTGTACAATCACTGAACAATTTATTTAGCTCGAAGCAGCGAATTTTTGTTAATTAACTGCAATAATTGATACAGGAGTGTTTCAAAAGTCCTCGTTAAACTTTAAGCGCCTGTTTTTTTGCGATTTCGCAATCGCTACGAGCGAATCTGCAAAAAATTAAAATATTTAAAGCCGATAAGTAAAATAGGGTTTAGAGCTTTAGTTTCGGAGCTTTAGCTCGGCTTATGCACAACTCTTACCTACCTATAAGCTTGGAGGAAAGTTTCTTCGAGCGTCTAAACCTCGCCGACGTCTCCAGTTCGTACCTAACATCGATAAAATTCCTCCGGAGGATTTTTTGTACGATTTGGGGCAGCCAGCGCTTTTTGAATTTTTCCGAAGTCAAGACTTTCTCTAACTGGGCCAGAAAGTCGGCCATTTTTTCCAACTTGCGGGCGTGACTGACCATTTGCAAGCACTGGATGTCGCTCACAGCGAGGCCCACCATCAGGTTCATTAAAACAATGCTCGTGAGGATGACAAATAAGAGAAAAATGACCCTCGAAGCGGGTCTTTCGAGGCCGGTGAACAAGTCCGAGTAGTCGAATTCTCCCATCATCATGACTGTAGTCTTGACGAGGGCGCGCCAAGGGTCGTTGAATTCGCTACAGTTTGCAAACTCGATCGAAAAACTTAGAGAGAAACCCACCACCAGGCACAGGAATGCCAACAAAACCTGGAATAGGAGTTGGGAGAACTGCCACACAACTCATTCGAATTACCCTAATAACGTTCTGTAAGACGGCGGAAAACATGAGTGCATAATATCCGTACGTTGGAAGTCTGCCAATTAACAACATTAATTCTGTCCATGACAGGAGAATCGCTATGCTGGTTACGTGCAACACCCAATTAGGCGCAGCTGAAAGAAGGCAATGTGACACGCGAGCCGCAAGAGGGCTACAAAGATGGTTTATTAAGACGTGAACAAATGCTGCGACAAGTGGCTTTGACTTTAACGGCGAAAGTTTTCTAGATGTTTCCCAACGCTGATTTTTGTTGCTAAAGTGTTTATTTTAAATTTTGAAATTTGAAGCCCGATTTGTGTACAGGGTTCGTCAAGTTTTACACTCAGGCACTTTTCACCTCTTTGTAATTTATCTAGAATTCTAAAAAAAATCGTATGTGATTTTATTGTATAGAAGAACGATTTGACCAATTTTTAAAATGATTACTTGTATGATGTGTTTTTTCACTTTCGCTTAGTTAACTATAGTCTAATGTCAACGATCTTTGGTCCATAGGTGTATTTTGAGGTGGTGCATCGAAGTGCCTAATTAAATTTTTGAGAAAATGTGTCGTTGATTTTTAATTTCTGTTTTGCTATTGGGGCAGCTTTTTTCCCATGAATTTTGGTAAAATTGTAAATCACTTCCACAAAAGGTCTCCATCAGGATGGTGGTTTTCAAAAATTTATTACATTTGTCGTAAAATTGGCACGCGATCATTGTTGAGTCTGAAGGTTGAGGCAGCTGGTAAGAATTTTTCAGGCCCGGATTACCATTTATTTTATCTGTTTACTGTAAATGGAATGTTAATCTTCAAATCTTACGGCAAGAGTTCATGCGAATTGTAAACGAAGAATTCGTTTGTGCTTAGACCAAAATAGTCATGAATTTGAACTTCTGATGTAATTTTTTAATAAAAACATTTTTAACACGTTAGTGTGCTTATGCCGGTCCTGGCTTTAAAACAGTCCGATGGGACCGTGCCGCTAATTGTAAAATTTCTGCAGTCATTACTATTATTGGGGTAGGTAGTGGGTCCTTTTGTAGCGGAAATTTATCACTACTCAGTCTTGTCCCTCATAAATTAGACTGAAATTTCCGATGAATAATATCAAAATGGCTTTTAATCCAATTCTAACGATTTTTTTCAAGTCAAATTTTTGCAGAATAATTTTATTTCGTATTTTCGATCCACTGATGTAAAAAACACTAATGTAATTTTTTGGTCAAATGGTTTTTTCGTTTTTATTGGACAAATGAATCAATAGAAAAAAATATTTTTTTTCCTAGCGAGATTTCTTATCAGTGCAGTGGAATATATTTATTTCATTTTTTTTTCTCTCTTCTAAGGGGTGTAAAGTGCCTGAGTGTAAAACTTGACGAACCCGGTATAGTTCAGGCCGCAGTGTGCACATGCCGCCCCATAAATCCATTTTTGTTCCACTTTCGCGTGCAATAATTTCGAAAAATCCCACTCACCCAGTTCATCCTCTCTATTCCCGTCACGCTTTCCCGCGATTGCCACAATTAAAGAGAGCGATGTGCAGGCGAGATTCAACCACATTTCGTATTTCCTGAAGTGATTCCCGTGCGTCAGACAGCACTGCAACAGTCGACTATAAATCAAACCTCTTCGTTATTTTTCCATCTCGAATTAATTGCCCCGAAATACTCTATTAATTAAAACTAAAAGAGCGGGAACAAGCCGCATCGATCCCTAATAGAGCTCCCGGCTTGATTCATTCGATTAAAACATGATTACGTGAATCCCTCGGGACCTAGTCTTACGAATTATCGGCCGTTTAACGCAAAATACCTCTAATACACCGTGGCCCAAAAGGCACGCGCCGCTCCAGATCGATATCCATCTGGAAGCCGTCACCAGCACGTCAAGATTCCGGTAATCGCGACACAACATCACATACACGGAAAACGAAAGCACGAAAAGTACATAAGCGAAGATCCACAAATAGAAGAAATAGCACATTCTCGACCACTTTATCGACAGGTACAGCTCTGCAAAAGGAAAATACTGGACGGAAGTAACGGGTGACACTTACCGATCACCGGGTGTTGCAGCACAGAGGTTTTCTCCTCTTCGCTGGCTGAAACAAGCAGACGCGAAATGACCGACATCTGGCCCCCAGTTTTCCGAGGCGCCAGAAACCCAAAATCTCCAAAAAAATTAATTGAGAAACACAATAAATACCAACTTACCAACAAAGTATTTGTTTTTTTCTCCCCTCTCGAGTGTCACACTTGCGTCCAAAACCTCGGTCAAGAACTCGACCGGCTTTGTCATATTTTCAAAAATCGCCTCCATCACACTTTCGCCTTGGAGGTCAGCGCGGCTTAAATCAGCCCCTTTTGCGATTAGCATCTTCAAACAGCGTTTATGGTCGTGTTGGGCGGCCAGGAAAGCAGATGTCCTGCCGTTAGCGTCCTCGCCATCGATCATTTCCTCACTTCTCTTATCTCCGAGGAGCAGCGCCAGGATTGTGTCATCCCCTTTCTCAGCCACGATGTGGAGTAAATTATTGCTCCGGACACCAGCACCGGCTTTGAGCAGCCGCTCCACTAGGTGTTTTTTGCCGTAGAAGACGGCGCTGTACAAAGGAGTATCGTTGCAAGCGTTGACGTCGGCCCCATGCGCAATTAAAAGCTCGACGATTTGTTCGAAAAGTTCGTCGTTTTTGATGCACTCTGCGAAGACGATTGGGGTCCGGCCGTGGGAGTCGGCGGCGTTGGGGTCGCTCCCAGCGGCGAGAAGACGCTTGACGAGGGAAACGTCCCCGGAAGTGACGGCTCGATGCAGCGGAGAAATCGATGAGGACATAATGAAAACACGACCACTTCATCGAGGAACAAGGTAATAAATGTGAATTGGAGCCCGACCGCAGACCATTCAAGATTAATAAACTCTTATCGCGCCTAAACCGCTTCCCTTATGGTCAATATGAGCTTGTTTAGGATGCTTATCGCTAAATTTAAAACATTTATTTACATTTTTATAGGGCGTACGCCAGAGATAGCGGCTTTTGCGCACTTGCCGACGATCAAAAACTCATCAAGCTTTCATACACATCGGAAAATGATCAATCATCAAGGGAAAATTAAAAGATGCGATTCGGCGAAAGGTCATTGGGATGCCGGCGAGTGAAAGAAACAGCAGGAAGTCGATAGGGATTTAATTATGGATGCTTCAGACAATGATTTTATTCAAAGGAATGCACTGAAAGAAATCGGAATTTCGCTTTTCGCGGAATTTTTCAAAGTTAAGGAGCTTAAAAAGGGGGCGAAAGAAGTGAAAAGACTGGCATACATAGAAATTTAGAAGAATAAAAGAGTCAATCAAACTAAGAAAGAGCACGGGAAATAAAATCGTGTCTTATTTTTAAAACAGCTACCTACATTTGCATTATAAGAAAATGTTTACTGCACAAAAAGACACATTTTTGTTGTTTTTTATTTTTCAAACGTTGTGCGATAGGTGCAAGTGCTGTTCGATTCAATTTTTGGGATCAGGTTGTCTAAATGTGGATTTTGGTTTCGCGTGGTGATTTTCGTTTTGGTTATGCTCTATTCGATTTAAGGAATGTTGTTCAATGGAGCATCCTGCATAAATCCATATAGATTTTGCACGTCTGGCGTATTTTTCCGGAGGCCCTTCCGGTATGATTTCTATTAAAAGAAGGGGTGCAGGTACGCCGTAAATCCTTTCGGCGTTCCTCGCCGAAAGTGTAGTTTATATGCAAATAAGGCCAAAGTTTCTAGAGGCCATTAAGGTCCTTCTAAAATCAAAGTTATTTAAATATTTATATAAATAGGTCGCAGGTCCGGATTTGTGGTCAGCGCAAATAGGAAATTCTTGATGCAAATCCGGAGTTACAATCAATTAAATATTATAGAGTTGGCAAGTTGGAAAGGGTTGTTTTATCTCGTGTGCAATACATTAAGCAAACCGCAAAGTTGCCTAACTAGACGACACGGACGGGGATTTTTCGTTCCTGTGGGAGATGTATATACAATGCGGCCGAAATTTAATCCTTACGAGCATTAGACGAGCCATAAAGGCGGGCAATACCCAGATTTAGGTAAATAGTTAATTTTACAAAGGCGCTATCAAGGTCTGCCGCTCGAAGCGCTAGTTTCTCCTCTGGACCTCGGGCCATTGATGCACCAGAGATAGACGGCATTGTTAACTGCGATTACCCCTGGGCTTCAATTGTTGATGCCCGCATTGTTACTGAAATAAGATCTTAGACTGGTACTCGAGAACGACGCACAAAAGGCCGGCCAAATCCTCGAAACGAAATTTATCCGAGAAAAACTAGGATAATTGCTCACCGCCAAGAAATCACACATTTTGACACTCTTTAAACAGTAAACAACTAACTAAATAAATTCTACATTATAAACCGTATCTTTCACAATAAAAAGTTTTTTTTGTTACGAGTTTTTTAATTTTTTTAACTTTTTAACCCTAACTCACCTTTTGTACATGAATAGATAAACAATAAATAACAATAAATAATGTTTGGTTTTTTACCTAAAACCCAAAATATAAGAGAAAACGCCGCCACTGCTGAAATTTTTGAGGTAGATTTAATTGTTAGCCCGGCGCATCCACCATTTTTGACACATTAAAATAAGAAAAATGTAAGTTAACGATTAAACCGCAGTGTTTATTATTATAATTAATAAAAAACGTACAAAAGTAGGTGTACAAGTGCAAAATAAGTGAAAAATGTCGCAGGGGTAGGAGCGCCTTCCTTTTTTAATTAAACTCCTGGTAAAAATTTAGCGATTTGCAAATTCGGTTCATATCTCGCCATCGATCGCTTTATTGCCTTCATTATCAGCTCCCGTCTTATTTGGGTGTTTGTGTTGATGTTCCTCCGGGCGTCCGTATCTCCTTCTCCCGGTGCAATTTAGAATTATGCTGCGACGTCTTAATTGTGCGCCGCTGCAACATAATTGCCGGATTACCCCGGATTGCTCGATAATTATTCATTGTGAAGTTCCAAAGCTCTCAGGTCTCCTGGCGGCCGATTTTAAACAAACACTCCAACTTTTTCATTGCTGTTTCTTCCCCCAACGAGCTTTCGGATTTTACTACTTAAATCCCTCCATAAACTTTTAATTAATACTCCGGTCTTGCTTCCAACATGACCGATTTTATTTTTACATGAAATATTTTTACGCAACTATAACTCGTGCAGAATAATCGACTCGAACAACTCGCTCCAACTTTATTGACGATCGTACAATTCGCCAACTTTGGCTACCAGGAGAATTACTTGTATTTTCATTATGGTAAGAAGTGTGTGCCCGGAGTCGACGGGGGAGATGAACGCCAGTGAAAACTTCAGAATTATTACAAGAGGAAATTTTCATATTTTATCCATTGCGACCCCACTTTTGAATAACTTAAATAAATGAATTTCCACGTAAGGGCTCTGTAATGCGTTTTAATTCAGCTTTGGGAAGATTTCATTTTGAGTAATACCATTTCCATGTAAACACTACAAAATCAATCAAAATTATTATATTAAACTCTTGTTTGATCTCTATCAAACAATAATTTTGTTTAAACTGGATTTATTCATTATTCGCCGGCATTAAACCAGGCCATGCAAACACATCAGATTTAAACGCGAAAAATCCAACCAAAGCAGCTTATCCAGAAAAATTAAAGCTTAGGTGCTTTCAAATTGTTCAACAAATTTTGCCATTTATGGATTTGTGCCGAGTTGTCTTATTATTTGTTAAAACAGTTGTGTTTAAAAGTAATGTTTCCGTCATAATCTTCTTTGTGTGTGTGGTTCTTGTCCTCATGCTTGAAATACTGCATTATTTATATGTTTTATTCGTACTAATGTGGCATTAAGATGTCAGAAAGCTTTTAAGGAATAAAATCTGCTGCGCATGCAAATAAACCCGTGTTTAGATCAGGCGTTGTCGCCTCAATGCGGCCCTGCTTTCTGGCAAAGTTCAGCGACAAATAGAGTTTGATAAATCAACGCGGAGTTGCACTTTAAACATAAAGTAACCGATTTAAGAAGTTTTTATTGTGCTTATAAATCAAGATTCGGTTGTCATCTCAGAAAAGGCGAATCGTCCAGATGCAGCGAAGCAAGAATCGATCTAATCCAGTTCGCTTTTTATTTCCTATATTGAATTATTGTCGTCCATCAGCCGAACGTCGTTGATCGATACTGCAATTATGTTAAAGCCGAGGGAAGAATTCAAATTACTCAAAGTTCGGAACTGGGGATAATCCGTTTAAAACGAGGGAATGCGGATATGAAATTTTTGATTTTAATCGGGAATTTGTAAATCGTCAAAGTCGGGTGTTGCGAGTGTGTTTTATTAATGGGAAATACGTTTTATTACCTGACAGGGATGACTCTGCACGGCTTTGGTCAGCAGGAAATTACCAGAAACCTCAGTGGAACAAAGTTGGAACTTTCCTGCACAGATTGCACGAATCTCTGCTACAAAAGTCGACATAATTAATATGTTGTAAATGGAAGCTTTTTATTCAGCCCAACCCAAACACATGTCCCATTATTCAATTTAATTAAACGCAAAATATCACAAAACGAAATCATAATATTTGATTTAGGGAAATTGGAGAAACGGAAAAAAGCAACTTAATGTTCATCGTTGCGATACGGTTTCTCTGCGGATCCCATCTGATCCGTGCATAAATTCTCGTATAAAACTACCCCCGGACTTACCTTATACATTTTCATTATATAAAATATTTTTCTACTTCCATAAAACCGTGAAACGAATAACAATTCCGGTTTAGGCCAACCCCAATCACGAATTTCGTATGCAAGTTCGAACATGTACAGTGTTGATTTTAATATCGATAGAATGCCTTTCAATTGAGCAATCTGCATAAATACATACAGATTGCCGCGCTGCAATTTGATGTTGTTACACAGTTCTTAGATTTAGGGCATTTTCATCGGCTCTCGCAGCTTCATACATTCACCACGCTTGATTAATCGAAAAATCACTTGCTGAATACAAATTTATGCTTGCCTTATTAACAACAAAAGGGGCTATTGTTAGCCCGGCGCATCCACCATTTTTACCGCAAAACTGAGAAAATTAATTTTCTAATCGCTGTCATAAATTTTAAAACGTTCGAGTCGCCCGAAGAGCTTTTCCATCCAAATCAAACTTTTAAAAGTTTCCAAAAGGCTAAGCTCATACTTTCTCTACCTCTCCTCAAACAGAAAATAATTCATCTCGTGTTTATACAGGCTGTTGCAAAACTCTTAAAATTCCCGAATTATTAGAAAACTTAATCCAAGTTTGGCGAGGTCGTGGCTCAAAACACTTTCATCGAATCGATAAAGCCTTAGATCACTATTTTTCGCAGCCTTGTTTAATTCGCTCATGCAATATTCAGTGTTGATAATTTGTTTCTGATCCCTGGAAGTGTGGCACGGGTAATTCTTCAATTTCGCGCGACAAGTTCTCCCTAAGCCCGCCGTTATTTCGTATCGAGACCGGTGCAAAAAGAGCATCTCGACAATAATTAACCCGGCCCGAGTCCCGGATAATTCCTAATAAATTTAGCTAAACACGAGGCGAGCGTATTGTTGTAACTTAGCGTAAAAGCAGCCAGGAAATAAATCTTCATGGTTTCGGTGCGAACACGCTTTAACAAGAAGCAACTGAATTACCAGATCTATCACTTAAAGTGAATAACCGTGTAAGTCACTTCCGTACCCAAATCTCGATATTTTTGCGAGTCCACGTCTTCATTATCTCGTAATCTCCGCCACGGTGAAAAATATTTCCGGCCAAAAATGGCGCTTTGTCTGCCGGAAGCCCAATATCAGGCCCTGTGGTACAATACGACTCAATTACGCAATGCGCACAATTCCGTGAATGTTCTTAATAATCGTTAGTACGTGCAATTATAAACATTTTTGGGACGGCTAACGACGGGGGCGGGCTGACCTCTCGTACATTGCACCAGAGGGACCCGTGCTAGTTGACCCAGAGGGCGAGATTTCGGGCCAACCCTTCCAAATACTTAAAAGTGAAGTTAAAGCTGGGTTTTTCTATCGATGGGAACTTTCAAACTGGTGGAGTGTTCATGAGTGCTTATATCAGCAAAGAGTTTCAACAAGCGAACTGACGATTTTGTGTATTGTTTTGATGTGTGATGAATAGAATCTGAAACTCTTAACTGAAATTTTCTTCGACGAGAGGCTTGGAAGTTTCAAGGAGAGTTGCAAGGTTCTCATTTTTATAACTTCAACACTTGGAAACCAAATTAAAAAAGACGAGATTGATTTTTAGGTCACTACATCGTCAAAAGTTCTGATTTTCTCATTAATAGCGCGTATAAAACTTTAGGATTTATTTATCGCAACTGTAGAGAGTTTACTAATTTAAGAGCCTTAAAAGTCTTATTTTTTGCCCTTGTACGCTCCAAGTTAGAATATTGTGCAATTATTTGGTCACCTATATATGCCACACACATAAATAGTATTGAATCAGTCCAAAGAAAATTTTTCAAACTGCTATGGTATATTTCTTTAAAAATTACCCCGATAGGGGATGTGACCAACTAGTGCTTTTAAGGACATTTAATATCTATTCTCTAGAAGTTAGGAGAATTATCTCAAGTATTGCATTTTTACATAAATTACTAAACAACAAGATTGACTGTATTGCTCTTGTTAATAAGATAATTTTTCTGGTTCCTAGAATTAACTCACGGCATCCCATGACTTTTTACAGTTGCAGTTGTAATACGAATTTTCTATTAAAATCACCTTTATATGTAATGTGTAGTAATTTTAACAAAATTAGCAGTAGTTGTGATATTCATTTTCATTCATTTAATTACATTAAAAATCATATAATTAGTTACTTTAGTGGCTAGGTAAAATTTAATTTTAGTTCTTGTTTCTTAATTTATTATTATAGTATTATTATTAGTTTGTTTTAGTTTATTTAAATTATTAGTTTTTGCTTGCAGCACGATCATCAAGTTTAAGTTTATTTTCTGTAATTGGGTGTTTCACCTGTTGAAAATAAAATAAATATTATTATTATTATTATTTGCTAATTAATTCTTGAGCACCCTAACTATCATTTTTTCGGTTGAGACTAAGCATCTTTCCCCATTTCGTTAATTAGAAACCGTAATTATCGTCTTGAAATTGAAAAGTCCCGTCCTTCGTTGAATCGTTTATCAAAATTCATTTTATGGCAAGCCGTCAAATCCGACAGGAGCGTATATAAATAAGCCTGTGATTGTTGCTCCGGCGCTAAACAAGTCGTCTCTTGCTTTTCCACTTTGCTCTCAAGGACACCCTCGAAATTTGACTATAGAGGAGCGCTCATGTGTAGGTGATGAATAAATGCGCCGATATTGCCTCCGAAGAGAGATATGAGTTATGGCCGCCTTTGGCCGGAAAATAAAAGGGCCGTTTGATCCTCCTCTCGCGAAAATGTGCCTCCTCTCCTCGCAAATCGGGACATACCTCACGTCTGTATCGGACGTTCGCCATCGCTGATAAAGAGATGGAATTCAACAGACGGCTGAGAAATTTCAAATCGCGACGATCAGGACGCGCTTTCCATCTTCGATAAAAGGATAACGGAAGGAAGGGGGAATTGTTTCTGGCACGGAGGCTTTTTCACAGGATTGGACAGCCAGCCAAAGAGAAAAAATGGATCTTCAAAAGGAAGGCGAAACCGAAGGCGGTTTCCTCCTCTCTTAATTCACACATTTGCGAAAATGTAGTCTTTCTGATTAACAATAATAAAATGATTGTATTATTAGCATTATAATTTTTGGGATAGTTGTGCGGGTGTTTCTGGATAAATAAAATGTCCAAGTTTTCTCATCAGTCTTGATTAACGTCTGGCGGCTTTTAATTAAAACACTTCCTCTCCCTTTCGGCTCTTTGGGGAATTAGAGAACAATTCCGCGTGCCGACTGTGCCGACAAATTATATACATGTCGGACATGCAGAAGCCGTCAACTCCAATTGGTCTTGTAATGGCTTTCAGGCGCCGAATTTTTCATCGTGTAATTGCATTTATGGCCGAGTTAAAATCACACCGTGGAACATGATTCGTTTGATGTTGGCGTGATAACATCTCAAGGGACGACGCGTACGATACGGGCCTTTCGGATAAAGGACAGCGCGGGCCGCAGGTGCCACCATAGCTAGATAAATGCTAAGGTCAAAGCGTAATCAACAATTACGAGCTTTCGGAGAGTGATTGAAGAGGACTAAATGCCGCACCAGGCCGAGCTTTCAGAGGCTAGCGCCATAAAAGCAAAAAGATACAAATGAAACAGCGAATTGTGGCCAAATTCGGACAGCAAACGACAGTTTTTAGTTTTCTGATATAATCTGATTACGCTTTAGGTCGATAAATACTCACACGGCGAGGCTTAATTGGGTTGAAAAATAATCGGCAGACGCATTTTTGCCGTTTGTTTACTTCGGAATTAATTATTATTTGTAGTATTTGTTAAG
This sequence comes from Tribolium castaneum, assembly GCF_031307605.1. NCBI lineage: Eukaryota > Metazoa > Arthropoda > Insecta > Coleoptera > Tenebrionidae > Tribolium > Tribolium castaneum. The sequence goes on along the minus strand of NC_087402.1, from coordinate 3,908,850 downwards.
GTTGTAAGACTAGCCCGGCGCCTCCACCATTTTTAACTTTTAGAACGAGTTAGTTGTTACGGTATATTTGAAATAAAAAACAGGTCAAATTTTAACTAAATGTGTTAATTCTTTTACAAAATGTTTAGTCACCTCAATGTTACTTATGGTTACGGACTTTGCTCTTTATTAGGTCACAAAATAAGTAGACAAATTCTTTATACTGTGAACTTATATTTTGAATACTTCAACTCCATATACACAAAATTAACAATAATCATAGAGTTATACTCAAATCAACATTAAAGAACTGCCATATGTTATGTATTCAGGATAAAAATCTTATTTATCAGTTCCATATTAATAAAATAACATACAACGACGGGATAATGATTCATTATTATAATTCATATTCATATTTATTATAATGGACATAATTTTAGTTGAAATATAAAGAACATAAAAAACTATTCGTGGATAAAATTGATTATTGAACAATACGCACAGAAACAACATTTTATTATTTTACTATACAGACTAATAAAACAAAAACTCAGTAGATAGTTGTTGGATGTTTTTCTAAACAATTAAAAACAAATTAAAAGTATATAATTAAATTTTATTGTTTTCATTTTATTTCATTTGTATTTCAAAACAAAGGTAGCAAACAAAATTAGCAAATTGAACACAAATTTTAAGCTTAAATCCGAAATAATTATATTTGCATCTAGTATATAAATGTAATATTTATGGGAAGCATATCAGAGAAATGCTATGCAAATGTCTAAAGTTATTACCACGCTGTAGAAAGCGGTCCTTTGTAAAAATGAGACTAACTTGTAATCTAGCATATTTTTTTGTAATAAAACTGGAATAAAAAATGCTTGAATAAGTGTGCCTGCAGCATAAGTGAGTTTTAATGCTCATGGCAGTCGGGTTCCGCTGGAAAACTTATGGAAATAGTGCATGCAAAATCCCCTTAGATTTTCCTTTTCCGTGTAGTTGTCGGTGTAAACATGCCAAGGCTGCGGCGGCCATTTAAAGGCTTATAAAATTAAGCGTCGTCGACTGTCACTAATGGCAGATTAGCGATGGTTATCACCGATAAATTTATAGCAAAGAATGACCTTTTCTGCCGATAAGCCTCCTCGACACGCTAGCTTTTCCTTTAAGCGAAACAAAGTTGATGGATTCGCTGCGATCGCATTTTAAAGCGCTGCTAAGGCCAATTTGGTCCGTTTTACAAGGCGCCATAAATTAGAACGCTGTCGGTATATTTTCAATTACAGCGGCTATTAACCGAGGCCGGTGCAAAGCGATCAAGCCCTGCACAAAGGGCGGGAGTTACCGGGCTCCATAGCCCTCTCCTTCTGTTCAAGGAGTCGGGAGAAGGATAACCGAGACGGTTTACAAGGCCCCGAAACGCTTTCATAAACATGTTATAGGCTTGTTTGCCGAGCGGCGAAAGAAGGACTCCATTAAAATAATTACTATTTCAGATGGTGAGGATCGATGCAAAAATTACAAAGTCGCTGAGAGCTATTAAAACGTGGCCCTCATTAGCCGACGTCCATTATAAATCATCTTAATTAATAATACAGAAATAATTCGCTCGACTTCCTGGGAAATTTCGGCGAGCCGACCTGCTGTTACACGACCAGCTCTACCACATATTAATTAGGCGTCGAACAACTTGCGATTATTTACACTGTGAAGATAAAGCAGAGGAAATTTTTACGCCAAGTGGAAGCGGAAATTGTAACCGCACGTGCCGATTATTAGCGAGTGCATTAGACTACATTCGATCAATAGCGAACGAATTCGCACAGGGGTACCAACTCCGGACGCCAAATTCGGACCAAACTTAATTAATGCATTAGCACACACGAGCGCTGTTTTATTCAATTTTAATTGCAAAAACTCACACAGATTTATTTTAGGCAACAAACGTTATTTTTTATGAAAGAAGCTGTGCTTGAGTTTGTAACTAGTGTTGGTTCGAAATTGTAAATGGGGATCCTCTTGCATTTACATTTTGTGGACCGCCTTTATTATGCACCATCTGTACGAAATAATTTGAATGCTAGTACAAACCCAGTTTTGCCTATTTGCGGTTTAGTTTGCTCACAATTGGGCTTTCAGTCGCACCATTTGTCTATAATTAGCACCCGAACGTAATATTTCTGCAAAAGTGCGATTCTTTTGAGTCTCCTTGGTGCACTTTTGCCCGAACCTAATTAGAGTCGACCTTCTCGGTTATAATCTCTCGTCGTCTCTTGCATTGTTTTATGGAACGTGCAAATTGGATTATCCTCCGTTAAACAGTATCTCGCAAGGACAATCGGGATATTGCGAGTTCGTTTCCTTGCCGATAACAAGTGTTCCACATACATACAGCTCGAGCCTCAATTACGTCGAATAAAATGCATTTGGTAGTCGTGGGATTTGTGCGGCTCGAATGACGCCATAAAAGCGATATTTTTCCGAAAGTTGTATACAGGTATCGGGTATCAAAGCCGAGGGAATCAATATCGCAATCCCCGAGGTATCTAGTCGTGGCAGGCAGTCGCCGCCGATGATTGACGCAGATTCAGAAAGGCTTATTTTTCAGGTGAATGGGGCTTGGACACTGCCGGGCTTCGTCTGCGACTTCTACATCGCGATGGACGTCACATGCTCAACTTCTTCCATCTTCAACCTGGTCGCGATCTCGATAGATAGGTGAGTGAGGGCGCAAGGACGGAAGGGACGTATCCTCTCCGACGATTTTAATCAAATTGGCACGAGCGGATGTGGTGTGCGATATTGCGATGATACGACGACGTGGGACTTGTTGAGATGTTTATTACATTTTTCAGAGCGGCCATAATTACACGTTGGACACAAATTAACAATTTACAAGAGTTGTTACAACAGAATAGAAAGTTTTTAAGATATGTCAATAACAAACATTTTTCTCCTTTATTCGAAAATATAAATTGTGTTATTATTTCCCAAAAGGGCAAGCACTTCAGTTTTGCGATTATTTTGCTCCCGAGTGGTGTAAACACGTAATAATTTTAACTAGACTGACGAATGGTTGTTTAACCATCTTTTTGAATAAAATATTTTGAGCGAGAGGGTGATTTTTGAGTCCGCTTCCATGCGGGTAAGCTTTTATCTCTGGATAGAGTGTCGGGTTAAGACACGGGAGTATTTTGTATCGATGATATCAGCAGCAAAACACACGGGGTAAAAAGCTGGGCGTCCAATGAATTTTTGGCAAGACAGGTTGAGTGGCCCCCTGAGGGATTGCGACCTTTGTTGTGGCAAATTAAACTCGGCTCATCAATCACGCGAATGATAATAGCTCTGCATTGTTATTCTGAATATCCACATAAAGCTAGATATGCAATTTCGGCTAACAACGGCCCCTTTCGGGGGCCAGGTACCTGAGCCAAGTCCTATCGATCCTCAAGCGCACACGCTTTCAGTCATTGCCGCAAGGAGCTATATGGATGTCTGTCACTTATCCTAATGAAGTCATTAAGTTCGTCTAAAGTGTGTATGTGACGCCGTTAGAGACGGGGAAAGTTGGCTGATTAAAATCTCAAACAGAATTAAAAAATTTCAAGTTTACGGTTTTTGCGTCGTGACTTGGACAAAATTTCATCAAGTCGCAATTTCGCCTCTAACGACCCTAATTGCTCCATATTGAAGTTAATCAAGCCGATATTGTCGTGCTTATTTCAGGTACATCGCCGTGACGCAGCCGATAAAATACGCCAAGCACAAGAACAACCGAAGAGTGTGGTTAACCATCGCCCTTGTGTGGATGATCTCGGCGGCCATCGGCTCCCCCATCGTCCTCGGCTTGAACAACACCCCCGATCGTGTAGCAGATGCGTGCCTATTCTACAATAGCGATTTTATCATCTATTCCAGCCTTTCCTCCTTCTACATCCCCTGTATCATCATGGTTTTCCTTTATTATAATATATTTAAGGTAAGAAATGCAGGTATTTCCCAACCTGCTGAGCGCGATTTCAATCACAGATCGCGACTCTCAATACAAATCCTCGTTTCACCTCCATTCACATGCAAAATTTCATCCAATTAAAAGCCGCCCGGATCGGCTCTATTTAGTTTCACTTCTTTATTCGTTTGGAGTAACCTGTTCACCCATTTATTTCAATATACACGAGCAAACTTCTATTATGCCAAGCGGGCTTCCCTCTCATAGCCCCCAGGTAATCACTCATGAAACCGAAACTCAAAAGAACGCCACAAAAACTTTCACTTAATCAGAAATTTATTTTAAATTTGGGAAATTATGACGAACAAATGCTCCAATTCAGGCTGTTCTCACACAACCCAAGCCTCTTTCCTGCTTTTTAAAAAAAGAAAAAAGCCACAGTTGCGACTTGGTTGCAATTTTTACATCTTCACTGTGAAAATGGGGTTTTGCCCGGCGCATCCACCATTTTTATATTGACTGAATTTTTGCTTTCTTGGCGTAAGTGAGAGCCGTTTTTGCAGGCGCTGAGGAACCGTGCGATCCAGGCACGTCTCAACCGCAAGCCGCTCCCTTCCGAAATCAAGCCCGGATCTGTGATAGAGAACGTGGCGAACACCAGACGTTTGGCCGAAACGACCCTCGGTCCAGCCACCATCGAAGAGCAGGCCACCAACACCGGCTCGGGCTCGGGGGACGAGGACGAAGAAGGGGCCGAAGCCGACTGTCACGTCATATCAAACGACAAGAGCACTGAATTCATTTTAGCAACGGTAGTCGAAGAAGCCGCGTGAGTCTTTAATCGAATTACATTTCCATCTTACTGTTATTGCATCCTGCATTTCCTCAGAGGTGCCACTGAGCGTATTTCACGATTTATGGCTCCATTTTTTAACGGTTTTCTTTGTTTTAATTAATCACAGCTTAAGGGATGCGGTCGAGAGAGGACTGTTATAAAGGAATGCGAGTTTTTTGAATTATGAAAATGTTGAGGGGATTAAGATCAGCGCACTTTGTTCTGTTCAGCTAGGATACGCCGGAAAGATTTTAGCTTGTAAACAGATGAATAAAATATCGCTATTCTTTGCAAGCGTTTTAAGTATTCGGAATTTGTTTAAAACTATTTCCTGGAAATGTCTTCAGGTTCGACGTAAATATTTGAAGAGAAACGTTAAACTTCAAACATTTATTGTTATGTTACTTCCTTGTAAAGTGCAGCTATTTTCATAAAATTTGACAATAAAACAGATGAAGGTTTAAAATTACGTTGATAGAATCTGTTTTTTCATTGTTTGTGCTGTTTTAATTAAAAATTTGCGACTTACTTGTAGTTATCTATGAACAAGTCAGTAATATCGTTGGGAGGAAAATCCGTAAAATTATTTTTATTGTGTTTGGGCTTTTTTATGCTAATTGCTGGCTTTTAAAGCGTTATTGAGGTGCCACATGTAATATAGGCATTGTGGTCAAAAAGCGGGAAGAATCCGCCCCTCAAATGTTTCCCATTAATTTCTCGTAAGCTGTACACATTAAAAACTCCACAGTTGGTTTCTCGAAATTAATGAAGCTCATTTAGATTTCTTTACATTTCAGCCTTCACGTCGCATTAAACAGTCATAATCATTCGGAGCGCCTTGTATTATTCACAATTTAATTAGAGTTAATACCTTTAATTCGACTAGATTCGCTCTAGAAACAAAAATCGAGCAAAACCAAAATGAATTTTACAACATTATTCATGAAGCCGCCGAGAGGGGAAACCAAATGTATTTAGCCGCTCCGTCGATGTTTTTTAATTCGGAAGTTTAATTTTTTATTCTCCGTCTTATTACTGGCCCGGAATTTCTCCAATTACGAACTTTTGACGGCTTGCATTTTTTACAGAGTGAACCACAAAAACACCAAGCCTAAATACGACGACGTGTAAGTGTTTGGTACACCCCGTAGACTTGTTTGATCCAGAGTTTGTTATATCAATTAGAAACGACCTAATTTACCCCATCTTTTGCCTTGTAGACACTTACAGTCTTTTCCACCCAGGGATCACATAAATATTAAACGCACCCCATCCCCCAAGTAACGAAAATAGCGCAATTAACGCGCCCCCGAAAATTCAAATTTATAAATTCAATTTAAAAATTGTTTACTTTGAAACGAAAAAATATTACTCCCGTATTTATTTAGCGGCTTAGCTCCCATATTTATACACCTGAAAAAAATAATCAATAATCAGCCGAAACACCACCCGAAAAATCGCCTGGTTGTGGTGTTTCGGTTGATGGAAAATCAGTGTTTTGGTGTGGTTGGACTTGGTCGGCTTTAGAAATTTCACGATTTCTTTTATTTTGGCAGCATATCAAGCGTGGTAGCCAGCCTAGCGTCACCAGCGCCTCTAGCTGACCCAAACGGAAACAACGATTCAGGGTATGCCCCAAGTCAACCAGACACCACAGCACCAGAGAGTCCTAAAAGGAATCGAAATCAGTCGAAGCGAAACGGCGCCACTCTCGACACTGAACTTAGGCAAGTTACATGTGCCGCATTTTCGTTGCTTAACCGGGGGCTGCCACCAAAAAAATAGTCCGAGCGTATTTTTTTTGTTTGCGGGCTTTGTAGATGGTAATTTTGGCGTTTCAGAACCGTCGTATCAACAATAAATACGGGATCTGACCGCGACAGATCAACAGGGTCCAAAAAAGAGCGCAAAGCGACTGCAGCGGCCCGATTCACCATCTACAAAGTGAACAAAGCGAGTCGTAAAAAACGCGAGAAATCGTCGGCAAAAAAGGAGAGGAAGGCCACGAAAACATTAGCCATTGTGTTGGGTAAGCGGCTGTGGGGCGCTGGGCCGGCCGGGGACTCCCCTCTGTGTGTTCCAGGCGTGTTCCTGATATGCTGGGTCCCCTTCTTCACGTGCAACATCATGGACGCGATGTGCAGCAAGCTGAATCTGCCGTGCCAGCCGGGGGTGGCGGCCTTCCTGCTCACCACTTGGCTGGGGTACATGAACAGTTTCGTGAATCCAGTCATCTATACCATATTCAATCCGGAGTTTAGGAAAGCCTTCAAGAAATTAATGTTCCTCGGGCCTTAATTTAATTCTAGGTTTGTAATATGTTCGGTTGGAACTCTTTTATATGAGATTTCTCTTGCTCAATGTACATAAACGACGTTTTTTCGTAATCCTGCATTGAGTTGGTCGCGTTCTTTTCGGCTCAAGCTTCGTTACGTACCTGAAGACTCAGCGGTTTAATTTCTCTTTCTCTTTCATTCATCGGTAGGCGAATAAGAGATATTCCGAATTTATTATAGACATATCATCAATTTTCATTCGAATTCAATGCCCACGCAAAACGAGCTTCAATCATTGATAATAATTAGTGTTTTTGTAACGTTGACTCTCTGTCAGAACGGGGTCAATCAAGTACTTTCATTCCAAATATATTCTGTGATCGCTCTAAACTTAGATTAGATTAATTTTAAAAGAAACGTTTGATATTGTTGAGTTTCGCGTTTTGTAAATATCAGATTTTACAGCTGCTGTAGAACAATACTTGGCGCCCAACATCGTGGCGATCTATGCAACCAGCAGTGCACGCCCGATGTCGGGACACTGCATTTTTCACTTGCGTTCTCTCTGTACATACTTGTAAATACCAAGTTGCAAATAATTTCGGTGGTAATCAGTATTAGATCAGTAAATTGTCCTCTGTGAGCCAAAGCAATATTTGTAAAAGTGCGTGTGTTTGAGGCCAACGCGAGCGTCCGACACACACTTTGAGCCCCATTTTTACAAAACTTTGCTCGGATACTTCCATCCCTTTGTAAAATCAAAAACCTTACGCTTATTATCATAAAATACTGTAAAATAGAGTGTATTATATTAGGCGCATTGCAATGGACATATATCTAATGTTAAAATAAAGCTATTTCTTATAAAAACAAACGATTTTTATTGCACTACGTGTTTACCAAAGAAAAATAATAATTCCAAGACTGCTTTTGTCACATCAAATGAAAAACGTGGCGCGACGTTTACCCAAAGCAAATTTGGTTTCTTCGGCGCTTTCTTGCTTGCTACACGAAAACACACCCCAAAAGTTACACCAGACCCGAAACAAAAAAACAAATTTTCATTTATTAAAGACAAAACAACATTTTTACATTAACACTTAGCTGCCTACTCAAAAAAACACAGTCATGTGCATTCTCTTTCACTTAATTTCACTTTCAAGATGTACAATAAGCAAAAAAAAACAATTACCGTAAACCAGTTAAGAGAATGCGATAACACACTGATTTCTCTAGAAAAAGTTACTTGTGCAACCACCCAGAAATTCGATAAATTTGAGAGCAGTTGTATAATTAGATCTTCATTAATTTCGGTCGATTTACCACGACTTTCCTGTCAAAAATGTCGGATCTTTACATAATTTTACTATCTTTTAATTAGCTTTGAGAAAGTGTAAGTATAATGTGATTTTATTACCAAAGGTAAGTAATTTTTGTATATTTTTTCGCCTCCAATTTGTTAAAAAAAACTCGGGAAGATTAAAAAAATCCTTTATTAAATAACACCTCACGGTACGTAACAATCTATCAGCTATAAATATGTACAAAAATGACTAAATCTCCTCATCACTGAGCGTATCCAACTCCTGGGGTGGCGTGTTTAGCTTGGGGGACGCTGTAATACTGGGGGGCTTGTGCGTAAATGCTTTGTGGGGCTGTCTGAGCGGTGTAGGTCTGCGCCGACTGGTAAGTCTGAGCTTGGGGGGCCGAAACGTAGGCTTGTTGGGGCACTGGGGCCGGAGCGAAATACTGTTGAGGGGCCGCAGCTACGACTTTCTGCTGTGGAGCTTGAGCATACGCAAATTGTGACGGTTGGGCGTACGCATATTTTTGTGCTTGGGCTTGGTAAGCAACAGGGGCTGGAGCAGGGGCCGCAGCTACGGCTTTAGCTTGCGGGGCTCCGGCCAATTTCCCCACGACTTGTGAAAGCAGCCCCAGGTTGTTGTAAGTCACCACAGGGCTCGAGTACGTGAAGGACGAGACGTCGTTGGCCAAGGAGTAGGGCTGCTTGTAAGCCACCACTTGCTGCAATTTAAAATGAATTGGAAATTCACTTTCACGGAAACATTTCGGAGGTCAAGGTGAATGTCCGACCTTCTCACTTTCTAATTCTTTCAAAGTGCTCTGATTGAGAAGAAAGCGATCGTACCTTAGCGACGGGCTGGGGGGCGGGCTGGTATGCGACGGCCTGCGGCTGGTACTGCTGGGGCTGGAGGGCGTAGGCCTGGGGCTGCGGCTGGTAGTACTGCTGGGGCACGGCGACAGTCTTGGGCACCGGCTGCTGCACTTTGGCGTAGGCGATGGACGCGGGAGCGGCGTAAGTCTGCTGGCCCGCGGCCACCCCGCGCTTTTCCTGCCCGCGTTCGCCGCGGGCGAGCGCCACTACGGCCAGGAGCGTCAACTGGGGACAAATTTTGAGTTAATTTCCAACACTGTAAACACTGCACGATTTTCTACTCACGATGAGGAATTTCATGGTGGGAGAGATGATCTGGTGAACCGTTTCAGTGAGAGTGTGTGCACATGAGGGTTCTCCAACGTTTTATATGTTTGACTTCCTGGTGATCTCCTTTCTCCAAACACGCCCTTTTCGACCCCTACTCCAGCCGGCATTGTCTCACAGAAGCGAAAAACACAACTCTTCCAACTAAAGTCAAAGTCATAATTTACATTTTGTTACGTATTGACTGGACGGCGCTTACAGAAAGGCAACAAAAGCATTTTTCCTTTTTACTATCCTTCGTACTGCACTCATATCCGGTCTGATTACAATAAATTTCAACTAAATAGTAACATCTGTTTCCAAATGTCGGGGATAATTCGCTTAACGTATTTAATATTCGCTAAGTAACAGCAAGTATAGTGTTTTCATGAGTCAAGATTTAGGCAAAAAAGCCTAAAGATGTAATTAAAATAAAAACAAACCACGAAGCTGTTTAGAAAACTACTGTTACTATTCTCGTAGTGATTCTCGTAGGTCTTTTAGGTCTTTTATTTTATTATTATTTTAAGTAAAAATTTAGATATTTTAAATTACAGATGTTGATCAAATTGCATCATCTTGTATGGTTAATACTAATGTGAGTCCGTTAATTGATCTAAAAACGTTTAATGTTTGGTAGTTTGCTGCTTTACTGCATACTGCCGTCCGTCCGTCGATCCAGCAGTGCGCCCGTTATCTGCTCCATCTCCTGCATTGTTGGAAATTTCTTGTTTCCCCTGTTTACAATAGCAAAATGCAAATTTCCTGTGTCGAAATGAAATCGATATCGTCTTTGGCGCCCGAGATCAAAGTCGCTCAATTACACGAATTCTGCATTAAGAAAATCATTCCGAAAAGTATTGAATTGTCTTGGGTGGGCGGAAGCTCTTAATGTTTCTCTTTAATGCACGCGTCCTAACAAAAGACGTGGCTTTTGAATTGAAGTAAGACACCAATGCAGTGACATAATGCCGATTCAAGTCGCGAAATTTCACTTTCGACCAGTTTCGTCTCCCGATGATCGCATGAAAAAATGAAACAATAAAACCAGGCGAGGCAAACCGCAAAACCCGTGTCTTGTAATTTTATTTAAATTGATAATTCGGATAAAAGCCCACGTGGGATTGTGAGATCGGCAATTTGCTTATGTAACGGCATTGTTATATTTTAAAACAAATTTTCGTTATGGCCTCTCGTAAAAAGCCAAATGTTTTTACACAGAAATTAATAACGGCAAGTGCGCGCTGTAATTTGCACTTTTTCCCAATTATGGCGGGTAAATCGACAGAATACGCTTTTAAAGCGATTTCTCAAAAAACAACTTATGTAACCGCCGAAAAAAGTCAATAAATTTAACCGCAACTACATAATAAGATCTTCGCCGAACTTTGCTTGATTTATAGAGACGCTATTGAGAAGTTCAAAATTTTAACCCACTTTCTACAGTTTTTCGTCAATTAAAGTGAAAAAGTCGCAAAGGCCGCGGTTTGCGGTCGAAACGAGCATGGCCGAGGCTGGGGGAATGACCGAGATCGGAAAATGCTTCATTTCGTATTTTTTTTAAATTTGATTTTATAAAATGGGGTTTTAGGCTCGTGGCGCTTCAAGTTTCTCATGTGACTACAATAAAAACTTAGCGAATGCAATGTTTGTCCAAAATTGGTCAAGGTATTTGTTACTACACTGCACCAGATTTTCAATAATAAAGTGGTTTTTGAATGTGCGGCAAAAATTTATTTGCGGTTTTGCGGATTTGTCCCCAAGATCAACGATGCAAAAATTTGTTTTTTTGTGGCGGCGGTTTTGTTTCGTTATTTTTTAATAATGTTGTGATCAATGTACCGATCCCGGTGGTAATTTTAAATTTTTGGGGAGAATGCTGTCGGTTGTATAATTTTTGGCATTTGCGTTGCAAAACTTGTTGATTTTGCTCGGAATGTTAATATCGATCGCGTGTCCTCATACCGCCCACTCTCCGCAAATTATAGCAATTGGGGTAAATATTTCGCCGGGGCTTAGTACACATTCACCCGCACTTTTATTCTAAGTTTAATTAAAATTCTTCGCCGTGCGTCCGATTTGCATGCACCTGTCGGCATCCAAGCGCCGAAATCAGATCGAAGCGTGAAACAGTGCGAGCAGATCGCTCAATTTCATCTTTTGATAGTGTGACAATTTCCATACAAAAGCAGTCTGCGGTCCGTTTGAAGAGTCTTTTGATCATACGGGAATTTTTAGCGCTGAAACAAGATGTGAACTAGACCTTACAAACAAGCTGGGTTGGGTCGAGACAAATCGGAAGTGGATTTCGCTTTCTTTAATGTACTTTTCCAGATGTAATCTTAAAAATTATCGTATTTTATAATGATTTATCGAGAATTAGAAAGCACCGGACGTATTTTGTCGCTCTTTTTGGATCGTCTCATGACAAAATCATACGTAATTTTGTTATGGATGCAGTTAAGTGAGCGGCCGTCGCTCGGGGAAAAACTGCATTTCAAAACCGGTAACAGCGGAAAAAAATAAACCGATTATACGAAGCGCTGTATTATTGGTTGCCTGTCCCAAACACCATTTTTATTCAATTTTTGAGATAAAAGTGAGGCACGATGCTTCTACGAACCAAATTCAAACCCAATTTAATTCTCCAAAACAAAAACACGAGCTTTATATCAAAAAAGTTGCTGTGATGGGGTTTTCTCCAAAACTAGATTCACCTGGATATGTTTTTTGAATAAAATCAACGAATTTTCAACGTACGAGGATCATTTTGATCCAACGTTGATAGAGATTTAACGCTAATCACGAGTGTAATAAAAATAAAAGCTCATGAAGTGATGCTTGATGAATATTTTAGTCTCATAGTCCATATTGCATTCAACTTTTTACATACATTTTATTATTGAAAATTATATTTTTTTCTTTGATATTTCCGATTTTTTAATCTAGTTTTATATTTTCGTTTTTTTTTTGCAACTAAGTAGGTATTTCTCATGTTATATGTTTTCAAGCGATTCGTAACGAATCTATTGTAAGTGATATTCGTGTTTGTATTTATATTTCAGTGATTTTTTTATGATAATACCTGGGGTTTCAAGAAATTAGTTACAAAGTACAAAATACAATAACAAATATAAATAGTTTCGATAAAAAAATTAATCTACTTCAAATGAAGCTTAGTATACTTTATTAGCTAGCCCAGATATTGTCTTTTATTCAAAAAAAGTGTTTGAATCAAGAATACTCGTACGTTATTTCAACATTTTTAGGAATTTACCTTTTCTACTTTTTTTTTCACAGAAAAATTGTTATTATTAATTGTTATGTTTCGTCTTTACGTATATCTCTTTTTCTCTCACAACAAAAGGTATTTTTCTTTTATTAGGATGCGCTCTTACATTTACAATTTGGCGCCTTTACATACTTTTACCTTTTGCCGCATTACTTTCTTATTTCTGTCTGTTTTATGCTCCGCTTTACGTTTAAACGTCTATGTGTTCTCTCAATCTCTTATTTTTGTTTACGTGTTGTTTCACTTACCTTTTCAACACTTTTTTCATAGAAAAATTGTCGCCGTGATCCGGGTGCGAACACCCGACCTCCCCCGTTGTAAGTGGCGCTTATACCACTGAGCCACCAGGGCCCCAGGTACTGGCCGTCTTTTGCAGATATTTTAACACAAACTTTTTAAATAAATCAACATTACAAACTATATAATTTGCAATAATTTACCTAAAACGCAAATACTTTCAGTTTAAAAGTTGGCGAATTAGCTCGAGAAAGCGTTTTTTTTCCACTTTTTTCAATTTAATTCTCTAATTTTTCACCAGATTTTATCAAAAGATACTGGGCGTATAAGTTGATTCTACAATTTTAAAATTGTTTTTACCTTTTTTGTGACTTTCAGTACGTTTTTGACAGAAAATGGACATAATTTCTCCAAAAATCACCAAATTTGTGTATTTTCTAGTCAAAAGTAGTGGACGTGCGCAAATCCTACTGCATTCGCAGTGGCTATGATTTTTATTAACAATGTTCTTCGGGACTTTACTAAACAAACTCAGTTAACTAAAAAGTTTTAGAGATAAATTAAATATTTTCGTTTAATTATTTTTTTAATTTAAGAAGTAAGTCATCTAAGGATTCAACGCTAAAGTTTGAAATTATATTTCACTTTTACGTTTATCTCTTTTTCTCTCAAAACAAAAAAAAGTACGTTTACAATTTGTCGCCTTTACGTACTTTTACATTTTTGCCGCATTATTTTCTTATTTCTGTCAGTTTCATGCTTCGCTTTATGTTTATGGTGTCTATGTGTTCTCTCAATCTCTTATTTTTGCTTACGTATTGTTTCACTTACCTTTTCTACACTTTTTTTCATAGAAAAATTGTTGCCGTGATCCGGGTGCGAACACCCGACCTCCCCCGTTGTAAGTGGCGCTTATACCACTAGGCCACCAGGCCCCAAGTACTGACCGTGTTTTGCAGATATTTTAACACAAACTTTTTAAATAAATCAACATTACAAACTATATCATTGCAATAATTCACTTAAAAAGCAAATACATTCAGTTCAAAAGTCGGCGAATTTACTCGAGAAAACATTTTCTTCCATTTTTCTCTAATTTTTCACCAGATTTCATCAAAAGATACCGGACGTATAAGTTAATTCTACAATTTTAAAATTGTTTTTACCTTTTTTGTGACCTTCAGCACGTTTTTGACAGAAAATGGACATAATTTCTCTAAAAATCACCAAACTTGTGAACTTTCTAGTCAAAAATAGTGGACGTGCGCAAATCCTACTGCATTCGCAGTGGCTATGACTTTTATTAACAATGTTTTTCGAGATTTACTAAACAAACTCAGTTAAATAAAAAGTTTTAGAGATAAATTAAATATTTTCGTTTAATTATTTTTATAATTTAAGAAGTAAGTCATCTAAGGATTCAACGCTAAAGTTTGAAATTATATTTCATTTTTACGTTCATCTCTTTTTCTCTCAAAACAAAAAAAAGTACGTTTACAATTTGTCACCTTTACGTACTTTTACATTTTTGCCGCATTATTTTCTTATTTCTGTCAGTTTTATGCTCCGCTTTACGTTTATACGTCTATGTGTTCTCTCAGTCTCTTATTTTTGCTTACGTATTGTTTCACTTACCTTTTCTACACTTTTTTTCATAGAAAAATTGTTGCCGTGATCCGGGTGCGAACACCCGACCTCCCCCGTCGCAAGTGGCGCTTATACCACTGAGCCACCAGGGCCCCAGGTACTGACCGTCTTTTGCAGATATTTTAACACAAACTTTTTAAATAAATCAACATTACAAACTATATAATTGCAATAATTTACCTAAAACGCAAATACTTTCAGTTCAAAAGTCGGCGAATTAGCTCGAGAAAACATTTTCATCCACTTTTTTTCAATGTAATTCTCTAATTTTTCACCAGATTCCATCAAAATAGACGTATGTTTTTTTATCAAAACAAAATGTCATTAATTTTTTTAAGTCGAGCCAAATGCGGCTAGCATTTCATCTATTTTTCTGATTTGCGGAATTAATCGAGTCGTCAATTGAAAGCAATTTACAATCCCTGAATTAAATAAATTACTCTGCAATTTAAACTGGGATTTAATTTGTTTGTGAAATAAATCATGCGATTTCGCAGTGGGGGAGAGGGAAAATAATAATCCATAAATTGTCACAATTAAATATTTATTAATCACTTGCAAATTCACAAAAATCACCAGTCGTAATAACCACCGTAACCGCCATAACCGCCGTAACCGTGATAACCACCGTAGTAGGGGTAGTAGCCCCCGTAGTACCCCCCGTGTCCGATTCCGTAGCTCACTTTTGTAACAACGGGGCTGTAGTAGGACGAATAGTACGGATAGCCGCCCCCGTAATAGCCCCCATATCCCCCGAGTCCGTAGCCCCCATATCCGTATCCATAGCCGACGGCTCCTCTCTTCGTCGTCTTCTTGGCTTCTTCCTGGGCCAGAACGGCGGCGACGAAGACGACCAAGAGGAAAGTCTGAAAAATGGATTTTTGGCAATTTTTTTTGTGCTGTTCTGACTCACCAAAAGCTTCATGTTTGTTGATTGTCGGCTGTGTGTATGTCTAGTGTCGTCATTTTGGCGATATTTATACGGATAGTGGTTGGAAGAAGGGGCCTGCAACCCCTTCCAAGGTGAGCCGATTGCAACACAGCTAAGGTTAAAAGGAAGTTTTTATTTATTGTTTCGTCGTTGCGTGTCGTTATTGAAATAATTACACATCTCGATGCCCCGTTTTTGACATCCATTAGAGCCCCTCGATCATCTTAATCAAGCGATCAATTCCCATCGGGATTAATGGAGTGTGACGGCTTGACGCGTGTCTTATCCATCAAGGTCGCATTTCGGCGTTTTTGTGGAAAAGAAGTGCGAAATTAGCATACGGGCGTAATTGACTTGAACACGTCAGTGTCAAATTAGTTTTCTTAAGTTGTGAAATAACAGAAGGCTGCGTGCATTATTAGCTCACGTACCCACCGGAACGTGAAATATTATTTTTCGCGTATTTATTGATTTTTCGACTCAAATGCGAAACATTAAAATGGTATTAGAGGAATTGGCGACGGCTGATATCGATTCAAGCGACAAAATCCGCAACAATCACAATAGAAACAACGGATGTACTTGGCACACATGTAACGCACAAGACAAAACAAAAGCATTTTCTTGAAAATTGCTTAAATGATTTGACCCAAAAATTTTAATATCTACACATCGCTTGTTTCAGGAATAAAATTGTTCGTGCGCGATAACCATCTTTGGCTGCAGCATTACACAACTTTTTTTCTAATCAATAATTAATTATGCATCAAAATTTATTTAAATAATTAACGTTTCATAACTATTGTAATTGTGGATTGTATTGAAAGGGAGATGTCCTCTCGATGCGACGAAGGATTTTTTATTCGTCTTTTCTCAAGACATTGGCTTTACAATTTTATCGCTTCCTTTCAATGCCGAACTCTTTTAATAGTCCTCATTTTAATTTTTTTTTCACTTCTAAATACTTACCGTGATGATTTTCCACCCTTTTTAATAATAAAATAATTATAAGTTGCTATATTATTTTGAACCCAAAACTTTCGTAAAGTGTAGTAGTAGTACTACTACGTACCGTCTTTAATTTTTACATTGTTTGAAATGTCTTTGACTCAGAAAGATTTTTTTACAAAGCTTGGTTAAAGAAAGATCCACCAGATCTGTTCCATAATTAAATCCCTTTTTTTATTGTGAACAGGCCTTTAAATTTGCCTTAAAAAACACGAGAACTAATTTAGCTACACAAAAACAATGTCTGATATTCTTTTAATATTTAGGTCTCCGCCTATTCCAAGAAAATAATGTATTTTTTAAACTGAAAAACCTACTATTTTTTACGTTATTGCCGCATTTTGCGACACTGTGTGGGTGTAAAAGGGAAGCTCCATTTACCCAATTTAGACAATGTCGTAACGATTTTTACACTTGAAAAGGCTGAAATAAAATATTGTGGGTGAATCTTATGTAAATATGTTCATTTAAATTAGCTTTTTATTGTAATTAAAAAATTCGTGATAATATCTTCGTGTGAATAATTTTTCGTGGTTTATCTAATGTAGGACTCGACTTTCTTTATCAAGCAAGAATCTGAATTAAAAATAGTTGAAAGTACATTGATGCACACGTGTTTGTATTTTTCCAAATACTTTTATTCGAATCACGGCTAGATTTTTTAATTTCAGGCATCTCCGCAGACGATAAATTGTTAAGCAGGCACGTGATTCGAGCAAATTAACAATTTTTGGTTCCATACTGTTCCATAAATAATTAAAACCGACGTTTCAATTACGAACAAAAATAATTTTTGTTTGCTCGGGAATCCCGGATCTTGCAAAAAAAAGAAGAAAGTAGCAATTAATTATTCACGAATCGTCGAAACCTCCGAATTCTTCTTTCATTAGATAACGTTACGCCAAAAAGCCGGCTCCAAATTTACCTTCATTTATTCTATTGTTGCTCTGTTTACTTCATTTAAGTAAAAACATTCGTTTGTTTATCGCAGCCCCTAAATAAATACCGTGTCTGAAACATCCAAGTGTCTCTTTATTAGAAATCTCCTTATCCTACATTTAAATAAACACAGTGCTAGAAATTAAAAACGACGTGGAAGCCGTGCCCCGCGCCTTGCCCTCCGGAGTCCACGCCGATCCCGAAGCCCCCTATGTGCTCCCGGTAGGGGCTGTAGGGGTGCACGATCAGGACGTGGGGTATGAGGACGTGGTGCAGGTGCGCCGGGATGAAGGCATGGTGGCGCACGTGCCCCGGGACCCACTTGGTGTGGCCCCCGACGGCCCGGTGCGTGAAGTTGCCCGCGTGGGGCTTCTCGGTGAATGCCACCAGCCCCACCTGCAGGGGCGACCGCTTCAGCGTCTCTCCACTGACGAGGAACAACAACACAACCTGGAATCACTGTCATTAGTACCGATAATTAATGTTAATGAGACACGATGGGATCCGTGTAATTAGTTTCATAATTTGATGTTGCACAACAATGGAAGGTCTACGATTTTACCTACTTTACGAAAAATACAAAAGCGCCGTTGTGGGGCTAGCAATGACAATTACGAAACGTTTTAAACCAATTTTGAACAAAGCCGCGCCGCAAAGGTCGAGGGCAATTAGGTCACGGATTTGACCCCTTGTCAATTTCTTCCATTACTCTAATTAGAATTAATGGTAATAAGAGATTACCTGAACCAACAGAGAACGCATATTGCAAACTGTGCCACTTTCTTTAATCGCACCTGACGCCAACTGATTTATTGCAAATATCTATGCTAATCCGACCAGATTCAAGCCCACATCATTAATTCACAGCGGCAACAATTCCTCAACACCAAATATCACATTTAAATGATATATCACCATTTTTTTTTTAATCGGTTCGCTTAAATTTAGCGCCAGAGAAAGTACCGATTCAGTCAGTCCAACGACACAAAAACCCTAGAAATTTAACTGACAAGTTGTGAGGTTATGAAAGTTTGCAAGCAAAGTTTTTAATTATTGCATAACTTAATTAGGTAAATTAATAGGCGGAGTGTTCATCGCTAATTAGGTAATTTGTAGCAAAAATGAATTTCATAACGCAAGTGCTCCGACGAGTTGCACAATCTTCACCACGGTTGATTGCCAAAGTGCCCCAAAAAAATGGGCATTTGGAACCGCTCTGTGATATCACAAGTAGATTAGGGGGCTTAACAATACAGGGTAAGCCGAAAACAATTATTTATCACATTCGGTTTTTTGTGAACGGTGGTTAGGCAACCAATTATACACATTAGTTTTTTCAATCAATAAATGGTTGAGTTGTTTTTGGAAGCCCACGGGGCCTAAATACGTGGTTATTTATGTGAATAATCACAATTATCATAAATATGGACGTTTTGGACCAGAAATAATTACGTAAAATTATTGCTTTGGAGAACTAAAAGTGTAAAAAGTGTAAACAATGCACAGTTAATCACTTGTCTAATGAATATGGACACGAAAAAATTCAAGGGTACAAAACAACCAATTACTTAACCAGTTTCCTAATTACACAAATAATCTAATAATTTGTAATAAATTAACTAATTATGTGAAATTAATTATGGCATTTTTGCGTAACGGTGATTGAGTTTGAGCATTAAAAAGGCAAATGTTTGGAATTGATAACTATTGCCAGTGGTCTTACAAGCGGAAAAACGTTTTCCGTTTTCTGGTTCGTTATTGATTGGATTTCAAAATCAATTTCTTAAAGATTTCTTTAAGAAAATCTTTAGTAAACTAAGGCATTATTTTTTTTTATTTTAATGGGAGATTATTTTAACTACATTTTCCTACTGCATTTTTTTTGCTTCTCCAATAATTTTTCTTTTTCTTTCCTTGTGTTTACGCTTTGGATGTGTCAGGGCTTTCAATGTTTTCCCCTTATAACACTTTTTCTTAAATTCTTCTTGCTTTCTACCATTGTTTCTACTTATTTTTTTACCAAATTCTATAGCTCTTCTCTTCTTTTTGTCTCTTCTTCTCATTCTCCTTCTGTTCGGGCAATTCTACTAGCAATTTCAATTATTCAGTTTAATAAGTTTCATTAAAAACAATCACAGTAATGCAACTACGAACTGCGGCGCCAAGCACTGCGTTACAAATGTAATGATCTTTCGTAACTGGGTGAATAAGCAGAAGTAATTAATACGTAAGCAATTCGAGTTGAAGGTGTAACGAGATTTGAATTTAATTATAGAAATAAAAACTGAATTCGCAAACATTTTCATCGTTCCATTAAAGTTGGAATCTCTATTCGTAATCGATGAAATCCAGTGTAAGGCTTTAGTGTTCCCATCCTGGCAAACTAAGTCATTGAAACCGTCCATTCTGTCGTCTCATGTCGGTTTTAACAGTTCGTGAGTCCCATCATTGTCCCTTCTATCCGTCGTCTAACGAGAAAACTTCGAAGCGACTTACATAACGTGTGTGGCCGAAATGACCAGTGACCAGTGGCCACGACAAATCTTAATCCCCATTGGCATATTTCCCATTTCCTAGTGTAATACAGCGTGAATGTGAGCAATGCATTGTGGTTTCTGCTATTCATCTGTCAATGGACAATGTCCGGGATGCGTCACCTGCCACTGGGGCCCAAAGGGTGAAGTGTGGGAGGATTAATGCAGGCCCCTTCAGCACAGGCGCTTTTTAAGGGAAAACATGATTTGATTACCCTTCTTGTTATTTCCTTCTTCAATTATTTTATTTCCTGGTGTGGAAATTTTAAAAATCGCATATAATCCTAATTTAATAATAAATACTGTTAAATGCCGTATCTATTTTTGTGCTCAAGTGGCCCAATGGAAAAACAGGGCAAAATCTTTGAAAAATGTTAATTTTAAAATATACCTCTAAAATGGGGGGTGTTTTCACGATTTTTTCTGCTTTTCTGTTTACCCTTGAAAATCGGGGTGTTTTCACAATTTGTTTGCTTTTCAGTTTACCCTTGAAAATCGGGGTGTTTTACCTTAAAAAGTGCTGTGTCCCAAACTGTCTTGAAAATCAGGCTATTTTGTTTAAAATTTTATCACTTCTGTTTACCCTTGGAAAAAAAATGGCTTTAGAACGCAAAAACCTATTTTTTCTTGAATGGTATAATACAGAGGCGGCCGAATTGTCAATTGTCAAGAAAGTCGATTAGTTTCCTTCGTAATTAATCAATAAGTTGACGTAAAACTGAGATCAAAATTGAGAAGAACCGGACGGGAAATAGAATGTGTGTGTGTTGTGTCGTGAGTCCGTCCCTGTGCGAGATCGTAATCAGTTGGATTTTGCTTATTGCATTTGACCGGTTGGCAGATATGTCATCTTCGTTCAGCTGCAAGAGATAAGGCATTCAATTATGATTTTTGTCGTTCCAGAGCGATGCGTGTCCTTGTACAGGATGCACAGGACCGGACCGCACATTAAGGAGCGGAAACCTCGGCGGCCGCTCGACGGCAAGCCATTTATGAAAGGCGTAGTCCTCAAAACGTTAATCAAGAAACCGAAAAAACCGAATTCGGCCAACCGGAAATGTGTGTTGGTTCGGTTATCCAACGGCAAGGAAATGGTCGCTTATATCCCAGGGATCGGACATAATTTGCAGGAACATAATATCGTTTTATGTCGCGTGGGGAGAGTGCAGGATTGTCCGGGAGTTAAGATAAAATGCGTGAGAGGAAAATATGATTTAGGGCATGTAATTAAAAAATGAAAATAAACAGATGTAGTCAAGAGTGTGTTTGTGAATTTAAATAAATGGTTTATAAGCGAGGAGTTGTATTTTTGTTGATGAATTTTTCTGGTTAATGTGAGGAAAAATGGCGCTGGCCTGAATAATAAGTGCCGCGGTATAAACAGACGGGCGTAGAATAAATAAACGAAAAAATGCTACATTTTTGTTGTTTTTTACCCCATTTACGTCATGTTTCATGTCCCCAAAGCAAAAGGCGATGCCCGGGACGGGCAATTTTTCACTTAAACATTAGAAAAAGCAGATACAAGTCACATGCTTTCCTTGATTTTTTTTTATTAAAATCATACACTTTTTTTCCAAAAAAAAAACTTTTAAATCAGTTAACGACACTTTTGGACAAATTTAAAATTATACTAATTATTTTCAACCAATTAAAATCTCATTGCATTATTGAGACAAACATTATTTCAATGAGTTAGAATAAAGTATGTTTGTGAGAGTTTATTTTAAAACTTTTAACAAACTTAGGCAATTCTTGTTTGCCCCTCTAGTTATGTCACAAACAAAAAACAGCGAAAAAGTCGTAATATTTCACTCAGATTCACACTCTGCTAATGATTTTGAATACAATTATGTTGTAGTATTTTAATAATGTTGTTGACAAATTGCATTAGACGATTGATTATAAAGGAGACAAAAATAAATACAAAAAAGTGATTCGTTCGAATTCGTTATTATTTGGATTAAAAAATTGGCTTTTGCGATAAGTTCGGCGAATTGTCGTTTGTTTACCCCAACTCATTTCCGATAACTGTGAAAATGGTCCCAAGCCGTAAACATTAGCATAAACTAACTGTAAATGGCGCTGCTTTTGCCCAACCGCCCGCAATCAAAAAATAAAAAACGGTGCTTTTTGCAGTCGCCGACTTGTCCTTTTATTACTCTCCCGATCTTTAAATATTCAAGTCATTCATCTCCAGCTAACGGTTCCTTTGCAAATCCATAGCGGAAGACCTTCGCTACCTACCCTTTGCGGTTTGCTACCGTAGGTAAAATTTTATCGCCCCCTAATAAACGGTGAAATGTACCGTTTTTGCAAAAAATCACCTAAACCCATTGGTTACGGCAGATGTTTCCTATGTAGGTCAAGCGCTTTCAGTTTATTTGCGATAGAGATTAAAATATTGTGTCCGGCATACAGTTATGTCTGACAGAGACATCCATCATAACTCGACAAAGGAAGCAAGGAAAGGCTAGTTTTAGTGTATTCACGTCAAAAACCCTTTAATAATGCGACTATTTGTAAAGGCAAGCGAACGATGACAAGTGACAAGTAGGTAGAGGTCCCACGCAACAACAAGCCCTCTTTCTTGCGCCTGTGATCGGCTAATCGATCAAACTTTAGATTTTTTATTGACTTCACACTAAATTTATACCCTATTAAGGCGAAACTATCAAGCAACCCTTAAACCACCCGGTGTGGTACAGTTAGATTTCGGACCCCCGCTGACTTGTTTGCGAATTTCTCTATTTTTTGTTCTACCGTTATGTTTTTTTGAAGGACGAGATTTATTGGGCAGTAAAATGCAGAGAGAAAGCGCTTTTTTACATAAAATTGCAGAAAATTCCGACTTTCTCGAGAAAGCCCCGAAATTAGCTAAGAGGGTTAGCAAGAAGGGATTACATTCTTATCGGTGACGTTGCCTCTAATGTTGTTTGTGTCATTAAATTAATTT
This sequence comes from Tribolium castaneum, assembly GCF_031307605.1. Taxonomy (NCBI): domain Eukaryota; kingdom Metazoa; phylum Arthropoda; class Insecta; order Coleoptera; family Tenebrionidae; genus Tribolium; species Tribolium castaneum. The sequence goes on along the minus strand of NC_087402.1, from coordinate 3,885,779 downwards.
TTCACCGAATTCGACTTAGAGGAATCGGTGGGTAAACAGACAGAATCAATCGCCACGACCAAAACAATTCAATTAGTTTAAGATCAGGTCGCACCGCTGGCACGCACCTTGAAACTTTCAATTTTGCGTCAAAATCGTATTAATCCTAATAGTTTTTAAATGGACCCGTTACGTAAATTAGAATTCGTTTGATTTAATGCGAGTTCACACACACACATGTGTTGAAGCTCGCACATGTCGAGATTTGCGGAAGCGGAAGGGTTATATTCAATATCTTCCTATTTGTATAGGGGGTGGTTGAGAGCGGGTGAGTCACAATGACGAAGGGTTGACATAGATTTGCCAATTTTGACCGAATTTACGTTCGGCTACCCCCTTCGGTTTTACGATTCTAACGGCACTTTTGCAAACTGTTATAAATCATGGACTTTTCAGAAGTTGGACGGTTATACATCCTTTACCCACATTTTATGCAAATTTTTAGAGAAAGTTTCGCAGAAGGTGATGGCTAAAGGTTTAAATCCTGGGAGAAATGCTCAAGGGTGCAGGCGGACAAGGGTTGCGTTACGCAAATGAGCCAAGAAATGGACATTTTACTTTATTTAACGGAAAAATTCCGGGCCTACAACCATGTCCGCCTTATCCATGTTCTCACGCCCAAATCAGCAGAATTAAACACGATATGAATGTTTGAGCAAAAGCGATAACTGAGCCCATAACTGAATAAAAAACATGTTTTTACGGGTTTCTTGAGATATTCTTTATAACTTATTTCCGAAATTCTTATTAACACCAAAAGTGTTTATCGCACTTATGGGATAATTAAGTATAATTAAAGTGTTGGAAAATGATCCTGTTAAATATTTTTTTATAAATTCAGGAGTTTTCAAAAATGAATTTCACATTATTATTAAGTAAACACGATCTTTCCGTGTTAAATAAATATTTTTTTTAATTTGTTATCAAAGCGAAATTTAATTTTCTTGGCCCACTAAATAAATAATTTTAAGCAACTTTATTCAAAACGGGTATTTTCCAAGTCTAAATAATTTACCCCTTTCTAAGAAGATACTTAATACCTTTGTCGGCACTTGACTTTATAATAATCTTCCCCGGACCAAAAATAAATCAAATAAAATAAATTTGTGTAAAATTGGGGAAAAGTTGGGAAATTGCAAAAATATTCGTAAACCACCCCGAATTTGCAGCACACCCCCACTTTTGCAACCTTGACCATGCAATTGGCGAGGGTGGGGACCAACGCAAATTTGGAAAAGAGTCTTCATTGGTCACTTTCGGGTCGCCTAAGGACTCTTATAAATTGGGCACTTATCATTTTGACTTATTCCGAAACCAGCAGCTCGCAGTAACGTTTCAGCAGTTTGTGTTTTTTGATTTGAAATTACGATTAGTTTTTCGGTAAGCGCACAAAAACCGAATTTTTTCAAGTGTTTAAATGATGGAAAAAGCAGAATTTGCGATGGAAACCGCTGGCGAGGTGCTAGACTTGTGCGTCCGCAAGCGCCCCCATTCGCCGGAGCCCTACCCCCCGCGGTGCCCCCCGATCTACGAGCCGTCGTGCCAATACAGCCCCGTCTCTAATAGCGATTCGGAGAACTCGGAAGTCTCCAGCAACTCCTACACGCCGAAAATAAAGAGCTGCCGCCCCTTCAAAGCCTACATCAAGGACCCCCTTACCCTGGCTCAGGGCCTAGTGAGCACGGAAATGCTATTGAAAAAGGATTCCTCCGAGGCGTTCAACGAATTCCGAACGAAAATCTTGGCACAAGTGCATGGGACCAACAACGGAACTAATAAAAACATGCGCAGGTTATCTACGACGACACAAAATAAAAACGATGATCCTAGTTATTGGGAGAAACGGCGGAAAAATAACGAAGCGGCGAAAAGATCCAGAGATGCCAGAAGAGCTAAAGAGGATGAGATTGCCATCAGGTGCGCCTTTCTCGAACGGGAAAACTGTCATCTGAAATTCGTCACGGATACGCTCAAGAAGGAGCTGGAGAAGCTACAGAAAATCGTCTATTTGAGGGATTATCATAATATGTAACGGGGGTTGTTTACGGAGGATAACTTGGATGTGATTTTATTCTTGTCAGAGGATTCGTAGTCTCGCGTGTGCGAAGTAGAGTGAGGTTTTTAAATTATTTTTTTATGTATTTATGTATGTATGGAAGTTTTTTGTATATTTTTTGTATGGACTTAAAAATAAGCAAATAAAGATATTTTATACGACGATAAACCCGAAAATATAAATTTAGTTATTGGAAATGTCAAGTCACCTTTGACATTATTAAGGGCGTTTATTGATTTCCACTCCAGAAAAAGGCGGCAGTCGAAATAAACTTTTATTACATTAAAAATATATTGGGGCACAACCTTGGGTTTTATAATTGCATTTCAAACGTTTAAAAAATGACAACAGCACATTTACATTTTTTAAGATCGAATACAAAAAAGAACTGCGTTATAGTTACGACTGTAATCATTAGAGAGCGACAAAACAAAGAATCATGAGAACAAATAAACGCTAATGCGGATTCTCATTTATTTAGGCTTTTTTCATAAAAAAAACACCCACCAATTATCAGTACAGCGTCTGTGCAATTATATTATCAGTCCATTTATTAGTTATAATTATAAAATATAATCAACAATATTATTGAGAAATTATAAATTTAGTGCCAAAAAACCTTAAAGAGAACAATAATTGTTTAAACGGTACATATAGGTGTATTATTTTTTAAAGCACATTTTTAATAAAATCACAGCTTACAAACGTCTTCAACTTTGTTTATTTTTTTTGCACAAAAGGCTCATAAAACTAACAAGAATAACAATAATTTAGTGTTACCAATATAGTTACCCGGAATAAAAAAAAAATTATTATTTTTTTTTCTTCTTCAAGGATTAATGATTTATTTTTCACCACAATATGTCAGTAACTAATTTATTTATTAATAATAATAACAACACAAAAACTTGGCATTGTTTACAAAATTTAAAAAAGTATAAACGTAAAAGTTCGAAAAATCAACTCGCTGCACCCGAAACATGAAAGGGGTGCGCAATAAACCTTCTTGGCTTTATATTAGGCGTTCCTTTTACCTGTAATTTGAGTTAATCCTTGGGTCATAAATGCCGCTTACTAACCAGTAGCTAACTGGCCTAAAATTTCCCAGAAGGTCTTAATTATTTATTTTTGGATAAGAAATTCTCGGAAGAGCAAATCATAATTTGTATTCAGTCTATTGTTTCCGCAACTTCAACACTTCTATATCACTCATTTGTTTATATCTTCCATAGTCTTTCGCTATCACGTCTGTATATTTTTTTAATATTTGCTTCATAAGCTGGTCTCTGAGACTCAATAAATACGCAACTAATTGGGCCGATTTAATTTTGTCACTCTTTGTCAAGGGCCTTATAAACCACGTTTTATCATTCATAGTTTCCTGTAAACAGCAAAAAATGTTATTAAAAATACTCAGTTACATGATAATTACAAACCAAAACTGCTGATAGCAGTGCCGCCGGAAAATTGAAATGATAAGTGAGACACTCACTAATGTTCCGTTTAATTTCAACATCGTCATTTTCCTTTGATAACATGGAATCAACAGCCTGTGTATCAAAAATATTTTTCATTTCCACTCCATACTTGTGGTAGAGGCAATCGAACAGTGCGCCCCCATCGTGCACCACTTTACATATATACCCCGACTCTAAAACCTCCCTCAGCGTTTTCAATTTCCCCAAACACAACATATCGAAGATAAAAACTTGCTTAAAGTCAGCCATCACCAACACACTCATCGGTTTGTTCCTCCCGTAATTCCCTAACACAGCCACTGCCACGGATTCCCGATTGTTCAAAACCTCAACCGCATTCTCAAATTGCGTTCCAAACGTGTCGATGAACACAAAATCAAACGTAACTTGTCTCAGACGAGCGAATTCGTCCGGGTGCATGTTAATTTTTCGCGACCTTAGAAGAGAGTCTTCCGACACCTCAGGCGTCTCATCGGGGGTGGAAGCAGGTTCGGTGTCAGAAATAGGCACAATTTTCACAACTTCGTTGCGATAGAAGGTCATATTGCCCTCATATTCGATATTGGTGCTGTGGCAGGTTATGGTATGGAGATTCACACTTTTGGCAGAGATATATTCAATTGTACCCGCGTAAACCTCAGAAGAACGGTTTTCAAGGAGGACACGGTCCCCGGGTTTCAGTTGCACGGTCATTTTGGGGCACAATAGGCCACAAAAAAGTTAGGTTACAAGGGAAAAAAATTGACAGTTTAATGTTCAGGGTATATCCCGCAATAGCGAAATCACAGTCGACCAGACAAAGATCTTGCGTATTTTATTAAAAATGTTAGAAAAAAGCCGCCTAATTATGTTTTCTAATTATGATTATGCCTAAAATTGCTTAATTAATTAACATTGGGAGTAACTTATCGTGTCGATTAGATATTTATTTGTTTTTTTCGTGCGTAACTTAATTCATGATTTCTGACGATGGGAGTTTTGTTCAGTCGGTATGGAAGGTAGTGATTATTTTAAACAAGTTTTGTTCTAATTTTGTGTTGAACAAATTGTTGAAAATGTGGTTTAATTGAATCGTGTTATCGGAATTAATGGTGAGTTTGTCTTATTCTATGTTTGACTATGTGTTTTATTTATTTGCTATCAAAAATTGTACCAGTTTTTTATTTTGTTTTCACATGACCTGATGAACTGACGCCAGTTTTTCCTTCACTGTATTTCGTTTATTTGTAATAATATTTTACGTTTTTTTATAATTACAAGTGGTTACATCCTTTTTTTGAGCAAAATTAAGCATCTGTAAGTGGGCAGAGAGTACAGCTAGTACTCCGCAGTGGGCGCTCGGGTCTGTTGTATATTTGGTGGCCTATATCACACCCAAAAAATCGTTTTTTGCAAGTTCACCAGTTCTGAACGTGTCAGAAAAGCCATTTATGATAATTTTTATCATTAGCAATTCGTATTAATAATTACGAACATGATTATGGAGGTGTGTTTGCGTTTTTTACTTATCTGATAGATTAAGCTGGCAAAAATGTAAATGTACTGTGGTATAATTTATTGTAATGTATCAAGTGAATCATTTTTAGAAACAATTAACATGTTGAAAACCTTGGACTTCGCGTTTCATTTTAAATTTACTTTTCAAAAGAGGATGTATAGCAATGTCACGATAAATTACTCATATCATAATTCGTTTCGTATTTCCTTTGTGAAAATGATTACGATTCAGTAACGCTTGCGCTCGCTTGTTTCCCAAATCATCGTATTTATCATTCTGTAATAAAATCGCCCTCATTTCCTTCTAAATTCCGTAAAAAACATATGGGAAACCGCCAACAAGTGGCTTTCGCATTGAAATTCATGGAACATTTGGGTGTGTTTATTTTGTAATCGGAGGGGTTTGTGCCCGCATAAGGGGTTGAAGCCCGTATGCGTCCGTATGGCGGAGGGATGGTCGTGTGATTTTTCCCCGCACGCGACCCTCTGATTCCATAAGTGACCAATTATTCATCTCAATTATTCGAAGGTGATACCCGTATACCGGTTATTACGGGCGAATTATTATCAGGGGGTGAGATAAGTCCGTGGCATATGTCATCGCAGAGGGGTTATTAAGCACTCGAGGGTTAAAAAAAATCAATTGCCTGAGATTCGGGACGCTCCCACCAATAGTGGAGCGGTTTTTATCAGCTGCTCTTATCGGAATTCTAGAAATAAACTTGTTTTTCAAGCTAATAACGCTGTTTTAGAATATCGAATTTATTTGTGGAGTGGTCTCGGTTTACATTTCATACTAAACGACCGCTTTTTATCCGATGGTGAATCACGAAGAGTCATTGCTAGTGTGATTCAATGCTTTTTCTTTGGTTGAAAACTGTTTAAGTAAATATGGTCTAATGATTTGAAATTAATTTTCTTTGTTTGAATTTCTTTTTGTTGGCGAATCTCGTCTAGGTGTGTCTGGAAGGCAAAAAAAGCCGCCACGATTTATTTTAAGATGGCTATCATGAATAAGCATTTTAGAACGACCCTGACCAAGAATAAGCCGCGAAAATATCACAATAAAGAACCTGTAAATTACCAACAAAACGACGCCAATGCGCAAAAATAACGCGCGAGAGTTTATTTAAGAATGTACAAAGAAACGTGAGGAATTTTAACGAATAACAAAAATGACAAACGATAAATAACTCGTTTGGTTTTAAAAACATGCAAGTCTTCCTGGTTTGCAAATAATTAAGTAAATGTGATTTTCACGCGCCGTTAAATCGGCCGCTGTGGGAGGGCGCTGATAATCCCTTTTCCGGTTGAGAGGAGGAAACGTGGCGGACCTTTCCGGTATTTATTTCCTGCGATTTTTCCAACTGCGCGTTTGTTTTTGATTTTCTCCAAGTTGCAACCAGCTTCCGTCAGCAAAAGCGAGATAACGCGGTCATAACACAATAAAAAATGTGTTTTTGATTGTTTGAAAAAATCACTCAGAATTACGCTATTTTTATTCATATCGCGACACGCTCGAAACGAGCTCATTATCCAAAGGTCAAAAAATATTTTTCGCTCCTTGTTGAATCGAATTGATTTTTAACTAATGGTGAAAAATGACGGTTACGCAACGTTAAGAACAAAGCCCACACTACTTTCGATTCGAGTTGCTTCGTCTCTCATCGCATTTCACTTTTGACGGTGAAAGTGATCAACAAGAGGAAAAAGAGTGAAACCGACGACGGTACGACCGTGACCTAGTGCACGACTCGTGGGACCTGCAGAAGTCTTCTCTTCGGTGTTGATGCGCCGTCGAGCGCGACTTCCACGAGCTGTGACGGCGCACCCACGCCCTGTTATTAAACGGCAGCGGCTAGTCTTGCGTTAAATCATACGAAAGAACTAATTGTACAGACGAGGGATTGGTTTTCAACGTCCGACAACATTTTTAACTAAATTGTGAGGTTTCGAAGGCGGATCGCGTGACCGCTGGGGAACAGATGAACTTTACCATTCCGAGGAGAAATTCAACGTGTCGAGGATTTAACAGGAAAAAGGAAATTTTTCAAAAGAACAAGGAAAAAAGACAAAATGTTTCGTTAATAAAATTCTCTGTAATAAAGGCCTAGTCTTTCCTTATCTGCTTTCTCTAAATCATGCAGTAAATTCAAACAGCCTTGGGCGGAAAGGGCCTCTTACCCCTCAGCGTCTTATCTTCTCATCGCCCAGAAACTTAATCTTTCGACTCGTCATGTCAGCGCAACAAGAGCTAAGCCTTCCATTACGAAACTTGTTGCACTTCTCACAGAATGAATTCGGATATTCGTGAAATCCCACAAAGTGCACAAAGTGCTATTTTCCGACACTTTTTCGCAAAATGAAATTCGTTCAATTGAAAACTTACAAAAATAAAAAAAATTGTAAACTAAGCTGAAAATAATTAGCAATTTTCATCCAGAAAAGTAAATATTTCGCGAATGTTCATCAAAAGTAAGGAGAAAAATCGCCAATCTGAGCCATTGGCGTCATTTATTTCGCAAACTTTCGGCAAGAAGTATTCAAAAAAGTCGGAGAGTTGGGTTAGAAATGGTTTTAAACAGACCTTTTTGAGCTAAAAACCCAGTTTTTTCCCGAAATCGTGGGGTCCGTCCCCGCTTTCGTCCAAATCCGCTGCTGCAAGAACCGCTCTGGTTGCGTTTGATCGAGTGAAACCGTCGACAAAAATCCCGATCGGTTGCATTTCTCGTTTTAATTACCTCTATCGAGTTAATTTAATTTCATATTAGCTGCATATTTTACTGCACGGTTTTCGTCATTATCTCGGCTTTCTGTAGGGTGTGTGTGTGTGGAAAGAGTCGCTCGCCTTGATACAGAAAGGCGTTGCAAACTAGTGAAATCGCGAATGATGGGACACTAAATGGTACAATCGCGTGTCGTTTCCTATTTCCGGAAAAATGCGACCGGATTGCGACATGTTTGGATTATATAACCGACGAAAAATTCGCCTGAAGATGGGAGGAAAACGTACAGTTGTCAGGTGGATCGTGACTTAAATAATGTCGTTAAAACATCTCCAATTTGGGTCATGACAATGAGAATCTTAATAGCTTGTTTCAAAATTTATTTGAATATCAATAGGTTAAAGTCGTTGCGACACGAAGATGATAAACAAAGCGAGGGTAAAAATTTTGTAATTTTTTTGAAAAAATCGACCGATATTGCTGGAATTTTATCGACGACTGTAGCTATTTGTTAAAGGAGGTGATAAGAAAATACGCACCTATTACTACGCAAACATTCGAACGAGTGAAATATTTTTAAAGAAAATTTAGGGCCTTGAAAGCAGACGCGTTTTGAAGGATTCCAGTCATAAGTGGAGATATTCCAGCAGGTAGTGCACTAGGTACTAATCAGAATCAACAACCGGAACAGCCTTGGTTGAAACATATAAGTACACATATTGTCATTCATTATCAAAATCCGCTTTGCACGCGCTAGTCTTGAAAAAAATCTAATTTCCTCTCAAAGTCGCTCTGTCGTAACTAGAGCAAATAGAGATCCCGCGAATTTTCTGCTTTTTGCCAGAGCTGCAAAAAACTCTGAATGCAATTTAAACCGGGTCAAAAGGTCACGGTCAGGAAGATACAAGGAAATAATTTTCAGCTTGAGCGCCTCGAATGGATTGAATTTATTTGAGGCCAAAGTCGCAGAAATTCAGGAGGAGTGTGAAGATAAATTCGGGTCGATTGATTTGTTTGTTATCAATTAGGAAATGTAATAATTGTGATTTGTGTGACTTCCTACCGGCGGTAATGGCCACCTCATGTCGTACAACAAAAGGAAATTAAATTTAATTTCCGTAATTAAATCCGTTTATGTTTGTCGAAGGAATTTGTGGGATTTGTGAGACGTCACACCAGCGCTAATCGAATTCGTGCACCAGCGCTAATTCCTAAAGGCAATACGAGACGAAACGGGGAAAAAATCGCTCGTTTATATCGTTGTCATTTCGAAAATGGAAACCTACGTGAATCGTGGATTAAAACGCGAAGAGAAAGTCATCGAACCAGTATTTATTTAGTGAAGTAACAGTCAAACACATTTACTTTCGATTTTTAAAATTAAAGGAAATCGCGATTTACGCAATTACTCCCGAGTGATTTTTTCGAAAATAATACAAAACCTGTTCCGGTCTTTTTTCGGAGAAAAATCGGTTGATGGTTTATTTTGAAACGCGTAATAATTTTATGTAATTAGCTAATAAAAGGGAAATATTTCAAGCTCGCGTGAAAGTACGTTTCGTAAGGTACACGCTTTTTTCCTATGATAATTGATACGCGATAGCGACTGGAACTTTCGAAATGTCAACGATACCAAAATGGTCAAAATTATGGAAATTGACTGATTCCGGAAGAATTACCGGACCATTTACAAAAACAAACAAATGGTGCTGATGACCAATAACATAACGAACGCCACTTATCTAATTCTCTTGCTAATTTTGTTATCTTATCAAATAATAATAAGACTAAAAATAGCCACAAAAGTAAGCTTTATGACCTCTTGTTCCCATTTTTTGAAATAAGTCTTCTGTTTATCTCGATTATTACAGGTGCTGATTAGTGTTGTGTTTACAATCTGATTTCGTTTACGAAATAACTCCTTTTAGCTGTTTGTTATTTCGTCCGTTTTCGTAACACCCGTTTTGCCATTTTTCCCTTCCGGCTGTTTGCCGTCAGAATTTAAGCCCGTTTGAAGAAATAATTGAAATGAACACCCAAATCTCGCCTGTTTCTCCAATCCCACACAATTATCTTTCTTAACATAGAAAAAAATCGTCTTACGAAACGTCATATTATAAATACAATTAGGTAAGCCTCGGCCGCTCCATAATGCATGAGCGTCTTATGGCGAAAACGCTTCCAAGCAGATTAATTCTTCCCGTTATCACTTAAACGAAAATAATAACAGTTTAATTGGGAAAAAACCATTCGAGTAGCATGTCTGGAACATATTAATAAACATAGTGGATGTTGTCGCCAGTAATTTGACTAGATTGACGTCCAGCTGAAAGCAATTGTTTCATATTAAATGTGACCGATGTGGGGTCAACTGTGCCCCTTTTCGAGCTTGATTGGCTGAATAAGCGCCGCTCGAAATACACGAAATTAATTGGACGGCTTTTGTAGAAAGATAATGATTTGGTCTCGTTAATAAACACTCGCTTTTACATCTTTCTGCTAACTTGTAACATTGCAACTTTTGAGAACGGCTCGAGAAAGTGAAAACTGATGTTACAAGAATGTATGTCGCGTCGAACAACACGAGGAGCCTCCATCGGCATAATAATACACCGCGGACGTCGTCGTAAGCATGCTAATATTACATTTTATATGTTTCTAATAGTGCGGTATCCTGTCTCGGACGCGGATTGATGGAGAGACTCGAAAAATCCTGCTAAACCCGTACCCAACAAAAACAAAATCACTGCTGCAGGGTTGTGGAACTGGTTCTCTTTTGACTTTTAGATGGTTTTCGAACCGAGCCAGAGAAGAAAAAAATTATCGAAGCATCCGGAAAAACAACTCGACGTAACATTCATTTAATTCACCCCAGCGTGAGCTTTCTAATTTTTTCCAAATTCGAGCACCGATGCACTTTAAATTGCGCTGCACCTCAAGTGTGCTAATAACAAGCTTTTTCCGGGGATTACTCACGAATTTGGCAGTTGCGGTCGCCAGTTTCGCAACTAACGAACAGTTTTGTTAAATAATTTGGACAAAATTACTTAATGGAAATTGCTAAATGGAAAAAAAAGAGAAAATGTTGAAAGGACTCTTCCAGAGTGGATAGAATGTAACATGAAATTATGCGCTCACTTCTCACAAGATTGATGAATAAAAGGATTTTTTCTGCTTTCGTTACTTTCTTCGACTAAGAAAAAGTTATATTCAGTGGACTTAATCAGCAGATTTTTCACTCGAAAGGCCAGTAATTGGTAAAAGCAGTTTTCATAATCGAATTTTCTTCTCATGGGCGATAAAAAATGTCGCACAGTTTGGCAACCCAAACGCCTATCAGTCACGGGATATTTATTTTCGTTAAAATTTATCGCGTCGCTTGATTGTCGTCATAATTGTGTTTATTTGGTAATAAATTTAGTTCGCAATTAACACTATTCGAGCTGTGGGTTCATTGTTTTTGCTCCGATTACCAAGCAATTGTGCTAAAATTTCCTCCAATTTTTCCCAAAACCACGATAAGTGGACAGGACGTTCAGGGTCACTAGTATTTTCCTCGAAATTTTCGATTAGCCAACGTTTTAAACCTCCAAGAACCGGCGTGCAATATTTACAGTCTTCATAATCGTCGATTACTCAATGAACAGGCAAATACGAACCTGTTTTACGACCGCTTTCACGACCTCTACATGGCACCTCGGCAAGAGAGGTATGAATTTTGCGAAAACAGTCGAAAATTAACGCCCATTCAAGGCTAAAAACCCGTTTTTCCGCGCATCTGTCCCACCTGTGCGAAAAACTTCCGGCCTTTATAGATGGCCTAGTTCGATTCGCAGGTGGTGGAAAAATTCCAAAAATCGGAATAGCCCGTGTCAAAACAAAATTTGTTTACTTGGCGATTTTAAAAAATTTGTCAAGAGTTTATTAATGTTGATTCAAAATTCAAAATGAAACGAACTGGGAGGTTCCCAAGCCTCCTCCCCAACGTCCTGAAGGCGATTAACGAACGCAAGGAGGGAGGCGGCTCGAGGGCGATGAATTTGGTGGAACACGCCCTCAGGAGGGCGCAAGTTCGCCACGGGAATAACCCTTTTAAGGATATCATCTCGGGAAGGAGACGCAGGAAGAAGAAGGAAGAGAAGAGCAAGCGACGAAGGAGGAGGAGGCATCGCAAGGGGCACTCCACGGATGCGAGCGGTGCAGAAAGTGATGATGACTATGAGACTGACACCGACTCGGAAAGGGACAGCAGGACAGGAACCCCCGAACCCTCAGACAGGGCCAGAAGGCGGCACAGGAAGAGAAGCAGGAGAAGGCGAAAGGCGCAATAGGGGGTTCATTATAAATTTGCCATTGTTCAAATAAATTTTGTCGAGTATTGGGGAAGGTTTTAATTGGATGCACGCGACCGAGAGAAAGGTGATGCTAATGACTACGTATTTCGAAACTGCAGTGCAGGAAACGGAAAATGATTCATAATTTGCGAGTTTTGCTTCTAATTGTAAGTGAAAGTGGAATTAGGAATGAGGGGCTTGTTGTTACTGCTTTTGGCAGATTTTTACGGAAGAATTCTAAAAAATCTTTTTTGCTTCGTTTCCCAAAAAATGAGATTTGAATTAAATTTCGAAAACTTTGACGTTTCCATTGACGTGTGGAAGTTTTCTGGCAATTGGTGAAAATTTCCACTAAATTCGTGTCGTGTTATCTGAAGGCCGCGCCCCTTGAGCGTTTCTGTGTGTGTCTTTGAAGTTCTTCGACATCTGCGAGCATCGTCTCGTCAAATATTGACACTGTGATAAACTGCAACCGGCAACGAGATCCAAGATATGAATATTTTCGATGCCACGTGTGATTTTTGAAAGTACAATGTGCCTCATTATATTACCAAATGAGATCGAAGGGTCCGTCAATCAGCATTGGTGACCTCGTCGCGAAAAAGCCAATTTTCTTAAATTATTAAATAGGTGGGGAATTCCTCTTAACAATGCCTTATTAGCATTTATTAGCAGGAAGTGTCCTTGTAAACCAGCACACGTAGCGCTACATTGTAATTCCACAGGATAAATCAAAGACTTGACGGTTTCACCTAAGAGCAGTCTGAGTGGCGCCGAAGAAGATCGGAAAACAAAAAGACCTGAGAGGCTATTAGAGGGACGAGCGAGGGTTGCTTGCGGTGCAGACCTTGAAACAACTTTTGGGTTAGGCTTTTGGTCGTTTTTTTTTCTCTCATCGTCGAGTCGAAATTCACGGTCGAACCACCTCCTCTCTCTCGAGATTCGCGTCTGATATGAGGAACCGGGCGTTCGACGGTGACAACACCAAAATCGAGAAAAAAGTCGCGATTTTGAAAAAGAGAAACTTGGCAGCGAGCTACAGCTCAGAACCAGTCTCACAAAAGTGATGTTTGCAATATCCAGTCGTCCGTGACTTTCAGATCCTCAAATATTTAGTGATCGTTCGCAAACAGAAAATTAAATAACATTTCATGAATATACAACGCGGAGCGTTGTTGTTATTCCAAGCGTTTACCTATCTAAAAGCTAAATAAACAGATGAACCCCTTGGAAATACTAAGCAAACAGCGGGACCACGACGCGACAACTATACCGGGTCCGGCAACCTTAGCGCGCATCCAAATTTACCAAAATTTTACAACTTTAAACAATTTATAGATCTTTTTACAAAACTTTTTTTCTATGTTGTTATCGTAATCTCGTTTATAGGCCTGTAAATGCAAGATAAAGTGCCCCTTGTGGTCCAGATTAATCAAAACTAGAGTTTAAAACTATCCAAAATCCAGGCCTAGCAACATACGTTTCATGACCCAGACTGATTGCCGAACTTGTTAAAGATATAGAATTTTGACCTAAGCATAATAAAATGTTACCTACTTGACGTAATAGTTAATTATGCCCAAAATAACATTAATAACTTATTGGGTTTCGTTCTAATCCTGGTGCAATTCCTATTTGTTGTTTTGTGAACGTGAACCTGAACGGTAATTTATAGTGTCATTAAAAACGCATAAAAAATATGTTTTACACATAATCGACACAAGCGTTTAATTAAATGCATAAATGCTTTCTAATCGAGACTAAATAACCAAAATTGGTTGCTTTCTTATCAAAAAATCCTGACTCATTCAAAATGGAAGCGACAGACGTCTTCGGCCAGTGTTAATAATATCCGTTTTACGCCAACATTTCGAATGTTTTGTAAACAAAATTCTGTTTTTCGTCGATGAGAAACGATACGAGCACTTGAACCGTATCGTATTAAAAGTTATATTGATCTGTTTATGTCAAATGAGATAAAGGACATTTTTAAACCGATCTTTGTAGTCATAACCTTAGTTGCCCTTCGCGATAAGACGAACAAATAAGAACCCATTGAGCTATATTTGGTCTTATCAGACGAGTGGTCTGTTCGGTACAAACTCTAAACGGAAGTAGTACTCGAGATGGCGACACTTGCGCCATTCTTGCTCACACGACGGCAGATGGCGGTCCGTACTGCCATCTTCATCGTAACGACCTTGGCCTTTAAAAGCGACCATAATTTCGAATCAGCAGATTCGCTTTCATAAACAACATGATGACGTTGTGGGATTCGCGTTTTTTCACTTCGCTTTGCGTTTAAAAATGAGAAATTTCATCTCGGCGAAATTTGAGGCTGTTTGTCGATTTTTTTGTAAAAATATCGGTCGTTCCGTACCGGTTGCTATTCCGTTTCTCTTATGTGAAGTAACTATTTGCCTCGGTAATTTTGTGGGGAATGGCGTAATGTGTCGCACAGATTGATTTACAAGGAAGTGAAATGTCCCGCAGACAAATGAACTTTAAAAATTAAGTAATGCAGTTTGTACGTTTTTATGTAACGCGACGACGTGATGGTACCGATTATGGTACTCCTCTTGCCCAACACCAGGAATTACTCCAAGTCCACCAGACTTCAAGTGTAGCAAACAGTGAATTTTACATCTAGAAAGTTGGATTTTTAAATGAGATTTGAAAAGCGTTTCTCAAAGAAATGAAAAAATATTTCGTTCACTTTTACTTCACACGAGAACAATTCGCTCTTACTTTGAATGCTTTCTTCGCGCCACCTCGCCGACCCGATTTGATCCGCCGTTTCGCAATGGTTAGCCCTAAGGGTCACTTAATTATCAGCAAACGCGCAAAGTGTAAAAATTAAATGCCAGGTTAAGGTTAGCTTATTCTTAGAGAGGACTAGGACATCTTCTTCCAAGCGTGACGGTTAACCGTGCATTTAATACCTACGTGTATATTTATTTTAATCCCCCCATCAATGTGCGTAATTATTTCACAATATGCGAGTTACGAAACTTTTTAAGGGCTATTTATGACTCTTTGGAAAATTCCTCGACCTTTCCCAAGACGATAAACCGCTTTAATTAAAGATGCAGCCCCCCAGGACCTTACAATCACTAAAAATACCAGGAAAAATAATCAAAGGTCACGTGTGTTATCAATTCGAGTTAATTGGTTATCACTTGGTGACGTCAACGCGTTTACATCATTTGAAACTTTTTTTCCTTGACTCGAGGGTAAGAAAGAAAGAAAAGGGTCCCTGGGTTCCACTCCACCCCTCATAAAAAAGATTTCTCGAAGATAAATTTGGCCCCTTGTCAAACCTAAACATTATTATACAGCCACAAGTGTGCAAAAAGTAGTTTAGAGGACATGGTAGAAAAAGACGTGCTTTATCGGAATGGTTTCCAGTCTTTTCAACAACGGTTTCACATCGAAACTACTTTCCGCTAACTAAATGTATCTACAAGTGTCTGCAGTTGGACGGTTATGGACTCGAAATGGACGTATTCATAAATGGACGCGAGTGAATTGGACGAACGTAAACATAAATTGTAGGGTGAAACTAAGCTGTACGGCACGTTTCACACTGCACAAGTTTCGGGTAGTACCAATAATTGTTTTACACCACAAAAGGTTTTTCCTACTCCTCACTCCTATTGAACTATAATCCAATTGTTTAAACTTTTTTCGATTTATAATAGTAGTAGTTATCCCTATCAGGGAAGCCTTTATTCAAAATTGCCTAGAACTTGTTCTTTCTATTATCTAGTTCACCTATCGATTTTTTATAAAGTTCTTCTGTTTTTTCAAGAATGGAAAAAGTATAGGGCTCATAACTATCATAATCGCACATAAAATACGTATACAGAGTGTTTCATGCAATTTTACTGCGCTTGTAAAGTACTACCAAAAATAAAAACATATTTCTATTACGAACTCGATTATACATTTTCAAAAATTGAGTCTTCTCTGGTTTGCTCACCCCTTCAAAAAATTAAAAAACATTATTATTATTAGGTAGTCAGTGTTTAAGATATATAGATTAGAATAATATTCATTCCGTCTCTTGATAGAACACATGATAAATGTTTATGGCTATTAATGAGTCTAGTGTTTTGTGACTTTTGTAGTACACCCTGTTATTCTCTTTTCACATTAATGCGCATCAAATACATAGATTGTGGAAGTTTTAATGCACCTGTTACTTTAAGATATTATTTTTTATACTTTTATATTCTCTTATAAAATATTTCGGTAACTATTTGTGGTAGAATCATAGATTGGGGATCCCTAGGCCTTAGGGTGGACCTTGTGTCCCTCTTTGTCAAGATGAAAAATTCCTCAAAAAATTGGGACAAATATCGCAATAACAATGTTATCACTTATCAACAAATCGGTAAAATTGACGTATAGAGAGGATGATGGCGCGAAAATCTGTGTTGATGTAACGGAATTATCGCGAGTCAAAAATGGCGTTTGAATTTTTCCCCAGTTATTCAATCAATAATAAATATAGAAGTTGTTGCAAAAATACGAACTTCTTATCATTATTTGTACTTGCGAAATGATATTTAATTCTTACTCATTATTTACTTAATTAAAATTGTTTAAATGACTTTACGTTTATTTATTTGTCATTTAATGAATGTGTTTTTTCTTTATTTTCATTGTTTGAGGAGACATTCAGCAAATGACTAAATCAAGGTTTAAAACGGCACGTTTCTTGTGTTTTGTTTACTTTTTCAAAGAACTTTGTTCCGCCTTTAAATCATGTTTACTTTGTTATTTTTAGTATCTAATCTATCGAGTTGTTTTGTAAATTCCGCCTCGATTCCCGAATAATTTTTTGTTAGATCTCGTGCGTTGGGCTTCCGAGAACAGAATCGCATCTCTTTTCCAGCGTAAACCTGGCGCCCGACAACAACTCGGCAACCTCGCCCGACTGATTAAAGGCATGGTCGGCAACAAGTGGCAACGACGACTCCAACCACGCATCTTTAACGCATATGAGCAAGACATAAATACGAAAAGGAAAAAAAAAACGTGGAGAAATTAGCTGACAAGGGCTCGAAAAACGACGATTTGTTGTTGTTTTGTCGCGGTTTGCAGTTTGCGAATCGGCAACGTCGACGAAAACCGATATTATGCAGTTTCGGAACGTTGTCGGCATTGATTCGCCCCTTAATTAAATTTTCGTCGAGTATGAATTTAATTAATTAAGTTTTTCATTGTTTGGTGGCTCTCATGACCTTTGCGTCTCTCGAAAAAAGCTCCGAAAATCATGCATTGGGCCAAGGCCGGCGTAATTTTCTCAATTACGCTTTGGAAAAAATCGGCTCGTTATAAACAAAACACCAGCGGTTGGGTCTCGTTGGTACCTGTGGCTAGTAGATCGCACGGCCAAGGTCGATACGGGTATATTGCGGATGGTACCGGGAGATAATCACCGTTTCACCCAGATTCGGTGCCTATTGAATTCGTTTGGTCACGTATAGTTTCGAGTTATCGCCGTTTGCATAATGAAACCGAATTAAAACTGACCGCAAAGTTCAGCGATAAACGAGAGAAGGGAACGCGAGGATTTTTCTTTTTTTATCACAAATCCTGGTTATTATTACGATAGAGTTATCAGTTCTGAAATTAATTTATTATTATGCACGGCCATGTTGTCAAAAATAATTTCCTCTGATATTGTTTATCGTGTTATTTGTTGGTCTACTAATTTCATTACTCGGTTTTGATCACGTCCGCAGCATTATCTCGGAAAACCGACGTAAACAATGCTCCAACTCAGACGATTTGAGTATTTTTTATCTCAAAACAGAAAAATAACCAGTGTTTTACGCGAAAATTGTGACTTTCCAAGGCTGGGCGTGAAGTAAACAAGAGATTTGGGTGCGTTTTTGTTGATTCGACTTCGATTAAAGTGGTTTTAATGCATGGAGCATTGCCCGATAGACGGCACATCTTATTGGACGATCGAGAAACCAATGATAAAGGCGTCGCGACGCCGACACACCCGACGACCGGATTAAGATGGCGGCAATCAATAAAGGAACTGACGCCAGAAAGGGGAACTCAATCTGAGAGCATTTGCATTTTAAATTTCGGGCGTTAGAGCTGGTTTATGGTTTCTGCCCAATAAAGTTTTATTTCGGGGGATTTGGGCCAGGTCTCGAATTTTATGCGAAAGCGTGAAGCTTTCCAAAGTTAATTTAATTTAAAAATGTTGGTGGAAGCAGACGATTGCGGGGCGTCCCTCCGGGAGCCGGTTGGGTCCCTCTCCTTTCTGTCAAAAATGATAAATGCGTTGCGAAAACGGCCCGCCGTTGCGGAATCGTTCGGAAATGTCCAAATGCGTTTGAAACCGGGTCACATCGTCGTCCGTAGCTATCCTGTCGTGTTCGGTGGCATTTTGTCATAGAATCGATATTCATTTTGACTCCGACCGCGTTTAATTAATATGAAAATTGTGCCATTAAGGTTAGAAAGCTTTAATTAGATATTCCGCTCCATTAGTCAACCTCGAAGTAATAATTTCAAAATAGCTGTCGAGGTGTACAACGGCGTTTCTACGATTTTCTTGTCGTTTTTTATTTTTCGAGAATGTTCGTTTTTATCTTCGGAAAGTGGCGAAGACGTCCGAGATTTGTTTGTTGCTATCGTCCTCCTTTGATTAATAATAATCACCGTGCACACAATAATTCCATTTATCGGTCTAAATATAGCGTACGATAAATATTTGGTTGCGAGTTTTGCGCAAAATGCGACAAACAAGGTTTCAAAGAGACGAACTTCCGTGCCATCAAGGCGAACGGGGACCAGCGACTCAGGGGCCTGTTGGCTCGCCTGCCTGTTACATAAACGATCTTGAGAACCTGAATGGTGATCAGGCGGATTAGATGTTTACCGATTCTTCGAAAATAATCCCAAACAGGATTCTTTGTTTACCATTAACACGTTTTTAGTGTAAATAAGGAGCATGTGAAACGCCGTTTAATAAACAGTAATTGCAGTTTATTGAACTTTGGATGGTGGTCGAAAGGCTCGGATATTTTTTGGCACTGATAGGAGCTCTTATCTCCGCCATTGTCATTAAACACACTTAATTCCTCTTTGATAAGGTCGTCAGGCGACTCAGCCTAGAGCCTACAATGATTCAACTACCTTTCACAAACCTATTGACGAATTCGAAAAAAGTGCATTATTTATGTAGCCATTTATTGTTCGAAGTAATGATATTCATGGTGTTGTTTTCTTCGTGCGTGGAGGTCACCCGTAGTGGCTCCGCCACAATTATGTTTAATTAAAGAGCTTTTTATGTATGCAATTTGTTATATAAGTCATATATCGGAGTCGATACCACGAATTTTATAAATAAAAATCCAATGTTTTTCTATCATTTTCGCAACGCAGGTATTTCCAGTTTCTACGTCACTATTAAATCAAATGTCAAAAGTTACACATACATCCCTAGTGCGAAAAAAAACGCATTTGCATAACTGGCCAGGTTTCGGTGTTTTGAAGACGTACCAGGATGCGGACTACAAGGTCGGGGGTTTTGCGCGAATAGGATGGGTCCAAAGGTGGGTCCTTGAGTGGAACTTTGCAGGATTACAAGACACGCAGATGTTGTTTTCCACCTGTGAAACAACTTTGGAGCCTGTTTGAGATGCAAACGTTCGGTTGTCGTAAAGTGTATGATGGAGTGGATACATGGTGTCAACAAAAATAAAGGATCGAGCTTTTTTGGTCTTTTTGCGAGGCTTGTTTCTACCAAGAAACACTCCGAAATTAATATTCAAAATGCCACTACCTGACATTTGAATAATCGAGATTAGTTTTTCGGCCGACCATACGGACTTGGGCTGTTTTCTGGTCATCTAACAAAACTAAAAATATTCTTTTGAAAAAGAAAAAACTGGTTTTTATCAGTTCAATAAATAAATAAATAGTAAAAGTTGGTGATTTATCTATGATATTTTTCTTGGTTATTTCTTACGCTCTGATGTTCGCTGATTATGGCCTAATGTTCTAGCTTGTTCAAGCCTACGTTCGGGAAAAATCTTCATTTATTTCATCAAATATCTTTTGACAAGTTCATATGCATTTTTACGAAAATTTTTATAACCGGAAAAGGGAAATATTTCAAATTCTTAGTGCTGATGTTTTAGGTGTTTTTTTTAGCCGGATTTTTTAAAATATTAGTTGCAGTCTTTGTGGAAGTCCTGATAAATTGCAGCAAATATTTTGAGAAATTTGCTAAACATTTAATACGCACCAGGTTCCATTTTCCTCTAGTAAACACTTAATTATAGGCAGATAAATCAGTGAGTAGTATAGATAACAGAATTGCAAAAAATATAAAATACAGATACATCAGATAATCGGAAAATGACAAACTCAGGCTTATTCGGTAAAATGAAACCCAATTTCCATGAACTATCTTTCTGAATGTTTTGTTTTCTCTTTTTATCGTGGGGTTTTGGAAAAATCGCCTCTAATCTCCGAGCAACTAAGCATTGTTTGTGAATTCATTGTTCTCGTCGACTTTCCTTCAACTATCAGGCAAACAGTCTCTATCTCAAACCAAACACAACCTCCCGATCTAATGATTATCATCTCGCAACCCTGACGACTTCCCCCCTTGAAATCTTTCCAAAGAAAGTGTTCATTGTCGCTCGTAATTTTTCAATGAAGCTTAATAAAATTGTCCGCGAGCATCGAGGTTGCCTCCTCGATAATGTCAACGTCCTTAAACGCCGAAAAAAGCAAATCGAAAATCGAATATATTTATATGTCCATTACAAAACGCTTCCTCATGGTTCACTGCCGGGTGAAAGCCTTCCTTATTTCTGTCACATTTTACACAACCGGTCCGAAATATCAAAAGGATTCAAAGACGTTCTTGAACCGTACAGGAAATGTTATTGCACAGCCTCACCCACGAAAAATTCGGGAAGAAAAGCCACGTTTGCCTCTTATTGGAGATGAGGTTAGAGGCGACTTTCGTACGCTTCTAGAACCGTAAACAAATTGTGCGTTCACTTTCCCTATTCAACTTTCTTCCGTTCGAAAGTGGAACAATTATAATATATGTTCATCGTGTTGGGATTATAGAAAATGGTATTTGAAAATCAGCGTTGAAAAACACCGGATGACGGATTAGCAATTCGAATACGCGCCCCAAGAAACTCTACTTTGTAAACAATACCTCTCAGAATTGAATTTTTTGCGATAAGATTCGGTAAACATATTTTATTGTGGGTTTTAAGACCCCATTGTTTGCGACTTATTTTTGTTTAATTGCCAACGTTTTGGCCCAAAAACCCAAAGATAAACTTGTTTACGACGCTGCACGCGAATGCATTTTTGCAACGCTACGCCCTTTGACTGGAGGTTGGTTGGCACTAAAGTGCTTTAGTTCATTGTAATCAGGCGTCGGCAGGTTGCAGCCCAGGCTTTCGGGGTGCATTTGACAGATTATTTCCTATAGATTGTTTTGTCTGTATAACATTGGACCTGGTCGTTGGCCTGTGGTTATCGAGGCCGCACGCAACACAACGTCAATCGCCCAAAGCGAAGCATTCACATGTCGACCTCCGATGCACCCACCTAGTGTTTATCTGGCCAACTGTCTCCTTGGTCATTCAGATGAGTGTTTTACCAATTGAATTTTGAAATAGCACATGTTTATTAACCAGGTGTATATGAATTCTTACGCATTTCAGACGATTCCAGAGAATTTCAATACGGTTCAGATCAGGCGTTCGTGTCGCTCCTCGTATGCAAATATGTCAACGTTCGCACGTTTTCATTCAATCGGAAGCTCGAACGTAAAACACTAATGTAAATATTGTCCAAACACGTCACTTGCCAATTTCGAGATAAAAATGCAACAACCTGAAGTGGCAGTATGCAAATTGGGACGAGAAAATAAAGTCAAAGTTGACGATCGACTTGCCGAGGTCACCTTTGCAAAAAACTCGTTTAGAAAAAAAACGATCAATCTGTCTTGGTTATCGATGATTCTGGAGCTGCTAAGATTGCTAGTTCCGCGAAACGATTCAGTGATTCATCAAGAAGTTTGATAAAATGCACTGTAATGCAGCGCTTGAAGTGATGGGAATGAAGGGTTGATAATGATTTGATAAGGGGCAAGCCGATGGTTGATAGTATTTTCCAGCGCTTTTAATTTAAAAGTAGTGACGTTACGATTAATGGCTTGATCGAAGCGGAAAATCCTTTTTATAATCATTGCTGTTTTTCGTGATTTGATATATCTAATATCAAAACTGGCCTTCAGACATATATTAGCGGCAACTGGTTCCCGGTTTTCATTAATTTAAAATTAGGTTTGCGAGGTTTTTTATGCAATAAAAAATCAGCGTCATTAAGAACCCAATTGAAAATTGATTTGCTTTTTAGTTTCATTAAACGTAAATATTTTCGAAAAAAATGCCACTAACATTTGGAAATTGCAAAGTACCTATTTACTAATAACTAATTAACAAATAGATTTTAGAGAGATACTTATTTATTTCGTCTTATTTCATATGTCCAGTAAAAAAAAATTTATTTAATTTACTGTCACAGCCAACTTCGGATATAACGAACTGATTTTGATGCATTTTCGTTACAACCAGACTCCACTGTAGTTATTCCTACAGTGGTGATTTAATGAAGCAACTGAATTCATTAGAAAAATTGAAAATTGATTTGATTTGAGTTTTACTTTTTTAGTTTCATTAAACGTAAATATTTTCGAAAAAAAAACACCAACATTTGGAAATTGCAAAGTACCTATTTAAAAAAAAAGTTAAACATTTCCGGATTTTTTTATAACATACAAACGTAAGTAACTAATTAATAAATAGATTTTAAAATTTTAAAGAGATACTTATTTATTTCGTCTTATTTCATATGTCCAGTAAAAAAAACCATTTTATTTAATTTACTGTCACAGCCAACTTCGGATATAACGAACTGATTTTGATGCATTTTCGTTACAACCAGACTCCACTGTAGTTATTCCTACAGTGGTGATTTAATGAAGCAACTGAATTCGTTAGAAAAATTGAAAATTGATTTGATTTGAGTTTTACTTTTTTAGTTTCATTAAACGTAAATATTTTCAAAAAAAAACCACCAACATTTGGAAATTGCAAAGTACCTATTTAAAAAAAAAGTTAAACATTTCCGGATTTTTTTATAACATACAAACGTAAGTAACTAATTAATAAATAGATTTTAAAATTTTAAAGAGATACTTATTTATTTCGTCTTATTTCATATGTCCAGTAAAAAAAACATTTTATTTAATTTACTGTCACAGCCAACTTCGGATATAACGAACTGATTTTGATGCATTTTCGTTACAACCAGACTCCACTGTAGTTATTCCTACAGTGGTGATTTAATGAAGCAACTGAATTCGTTAGAAAAATTGAAAATTGATTTGATTTGAGTTTTACTTTTTTAGTTTCATTAAACGTAAATATTTTCGAAAAAAAACCACCAACATTTGGAAATTGCAAAGTACCTATTTAAAAAAAAAAAGTTAAACATTTCCGGATTTTTTTATAACATACAAACGTAAGTAACTAATTAATAAATAGATTTTAAAATTTTAAAGAGATACTTATTTATTTCGTCTTATTTCATATGTCCAGTAAAAAAAACATTTTATTTAATTTACTGTCACAGCCAACTTCGGATATAACGAACTGATTTTGATGCATTTTCGTTACAACCAGACTCCACTGTAGTTATTCCTACAGTGGTGATTTAATGAAGCAACTGAATTCGTTAGAAAAATTGAAAATTGATTTGATTTGTGTTTTACTTTTTTAGTTTCATTAAACGTAAATATTTTCGAAAAAAAACCACCAACATTTGGAAATTGCAAAGTACCTACTTAAAAGAAAAAGTTAAACATTTCCGGATTTTTTTATAACATACAAACGTAAGTAACTAATTAATAAATAGATTTTAAAATTTTAAAGAGATACTTATTTATTTCGTCTTATTTCATATGTCCAGTAAAAAAAACCATTTTATTTAATTTACTGTCACAGCCAACTTCGGATATAACGAACTGATTTTGATGCATTTTCGTTACAACCAGACTCCACTGTAGTTGTTCCTACAGTGGTGATTTAATGAAGCAACTGAATTCGTTAGAAAAATTGAAAATTGATTTGATTTGAGTTTTACTTTTTTAGTTTCATTAAACGTAAATATTTTCGAAAAAAAAACACCAACATTTGGAAATTGCAAAGTACCTATTTAAAAAAAAAAGTTAAACATTTCCGGATTTTTTATAACATACAAACGTAAGTAACTAATTAATAAATAGATTTTAAAATTTTAAAGAGATACTTATTTATTTCGTCTTATTTCATATGTCCAGTAAAAAAAAACCATTTTATTTAATTTACTGTCACAGCCAACTTCGGATATAACGAACTGATTTTGATGCATTTTCGTTATAACCAGACTCCACTGTAGTTATTCCTACAGTGGTGAATTCATTAGAAAAATTGAAATAATTTGATTGAGTTATTCTATCGGCGGTGATTTGACGCGTTATTAAATAACAATAGGTAACCATTTAGTGATATGGTATCGCGTCGAGTATTATTCGCTAGTTCCATATTGGCCTCAAGTGATTTTCCGATAAAAGGGGCCCAAATTGCTAATAGCTTCTCGAAAAAGTTGATAATATTTGTCAGTTTCCTGGTCTATTAAGGAATTTATGTAAAAATCATCCCTCGTAAACGGTCGAGGTTACCACCCTCGTCCCCACACATGGTCGAATCACCGTATCGTGGGAACTCGAACATGTGCATCGGTCCTTCCCAACAAATAAATACACTGACTTCCATGTTAGCACATGTGTCGGTATCATCTGAACACATGCTGAGCTCCTAAGATGGTACGTTCCTACCCTTAAGATTTGCGAGGGCCCGACCCTCGTAAAAATTCCTCTTTTGTTTGTCTATTCACTCCACACCCTCTCCTAACCACCTGCAGGGTGAAAAGACCGCTCCAACAGGTGTTACACATACGTCGTGATTTCGAAAAAGGGGCCACCTTGATTCGTACGTCAGATTAATTATATTTGTTTGGTGATAATGTTGTGTGCATTGAAGTTCGGTTATCTCGTGATGGATGTAGTCGTTGCTGAAGTTTAATGTAACAGCGATAAGGAATTTTTTTAGAAACGGTTATGTCAATAAATATGGATTTTCTTAAAGTTTCTAGAACGCAGCGTCGATGAGAGCAAGAGATTGCGTGTTATTTCAACTTTTACTAATGCTTAGAACCATGAAAATGGTAAATTATGAATGGAAATGGTATTTCGGAGATTCGGTTATATGGTGGCACTTATCGGTGCTGCAAATGTCAATAAATAAATGGAAAATGTAAACGGTTTGCGTCATTGCCAAAGTCTTTAAAAACATTGGACAAAAAGTGACGAGTAACGTCATTTGGGAAGGATTTCGAAACCGAGAGATTTATGTTTGGTTCACGTCTGGCCGACATGGACACTTGCATCATACGAATTATTACTTGTCACTATTGTTATTATTTATTAAAGCAATATTCTTGGGGCGTTTTGGTGGCAATTATTCGTAAAAAAGTTCCATTGCGATGTGTCTATTTGGTTATTTTAATTTTCGTGTGGGAAAAATAATTTATTTAACTCATCCTCTCTAACGAGCCCTAATAAGGTCAACGCTCAATGTGAGTGGTTCAATTTGGTTTGGAGTTTTTCTCGATTTTTTTCAATCTCGGTTAATAACACAAAACCCAAGGTCTCGAAGAGAGAGATTTCGGTTTACCTTCGTCTTGTACCGTTTTTTCATAATTTCAGATTTAATCAGTTAACTGAATTTACGAAAAAGACACTTTCTGTAGCTTGAAATATTCTCGTTTATTTGGGATTTTGCAAACATTTACACGTTTACAACTAAAAAAAATAGATCTAAAAAGTTTTTGGACGTTTGCATCATGGTTATTGCTTTGTTGTTACAAAGAATTTACTTCTTAAGATAAAGTCAAATGCGATTGAATTCGAAGTAAACATTTTCGAATTTTATAGTTAGAACGCCGTTACAACTAATAAAAAAAGGCACCATTGTGTAAAAATGTGAAATAAATTCGGAATTTTGACGCTAAAAGTCGAAATTTCTAATCTGGATTGAACTGAAATTGTATACAGGGATACTCAAAAACTGGCGTACCAACTCAGTAGTACGTTATTGAGGAGCAAGTGCAGATTACGGGAAAAATGTTGACAAAATTCCTAGTCATATTTTAAAAAATCTGGAGCTACAAACTTATTGTGTTAACTTCTTTGGTTTTCATTATTTTTTTATGTTTTTATGTTTCATATCAGGTAATCATTCCGTAACAAAACGATGAATAATTATTTTTAAATTTACTATCAGATTTTAGCAGTTTTTTTAATTAAAAAAAATTAAAATTCATCCAAAAAATCACAATGTGTAGATCTGCCAACACTGTAAATTATTTCCTAGGAAACCGTTTCAAAAATAATTTGTTTTTATTGTTGCTTAAATTCTATTGCGATCATGACTGTTAGACAACGTTGCCACATATCATTTATCTACAATTCGTAATTTATATATATATATATATATATATATATATATATATATATATTCGTATGACAGAAAAAAAAGGACAATAGTACCACACACCACTGAGTTGGTGCGCCAGTTTTTGAGCACGCTGTAGAATTTTGAGATAGATAAATCTCGTGATTCATATTAATTTGTCAGAGAATTTTCAATCCGACACCTGAGATACTCGTAACATGCAAACTTTCAAGTAATTTGAAGAAGTGAATCGAAAAAAATCCAGAACAAAGTTCCCATTTTGTAATTTTTAAAATCGAGAAATCAAAAATTTTGCCCTCTGTAGTAGGCAGCTTAAGGATTTACGAGTATGTTCCAAAATTTGCAGTTTTGACTTTTTCATTGTAAATAAAAGGTCCTCAAAGCAGTTTTAGTTTTTAGCGTTTTTATTTTTTTTTACTTGTCCGCTCTTGGTATTTCTTGGCATTAACTGCCGGTAAAATGGCAAATATTGACTCAATTGTCTGTATCAGCTCCGGTTTTTGCGCAAACTAGCCGCAAGCAAAACCGCAGTGGCCCTTGTTCGAAAATTCGGGAAACTCGAAAGAGACATTAAAACGTAATTAAGCCGTCACGAAACCGATCCATTTCCCATCTGTCTTTTGGTTTCTTCAGCTTCTTAAGCACACACTCGCACACACACACACATACAGTTCTTATCTTGTGCAAATAGCAAAGTAGTAAAGTTACACACCGTATCTTATCTGTGTCCATATTTATCCACTTTCTATTACTACATAGGACTTGATTTCACGTCGTTTCTTGCTGGAAATTCTTCATTTTCCTGGACGCGTCCCAAATGTAACAGTTTTACAAAAGCCAGGCATGTGTCTCGATCTCCCGCTGCGAAAAAAGAAAAGACAA
The DNA here is from genome assembly GCF_031307605.1 of Tribolium castaneum. NCBI lineage: Eukaryota > Metazoa > Arthropoda > Insecta > Coleoptera > Tenebrionidae > Tribolium > Tribolium castaneum. Next base: position 3,858,119 of record NC_087402.1, on the reverse strand, counting down.
GTGCGGTTTATTTTCGAGAGATGAGTCTGAAATGGCTTTTTGCGTCTCTTGTAACAAGAGGAGTTTCAGCTCTCAAGGGACGGCCAGTTTTTCAAACCAGCGTTCTAATTAAAGACAGACAAGTGTAAATATCACACACATTAACCACATGTCCCATTATATGACATGTACGAACAACACACGACTCTGTATTAGCTTTTTCTACAATTGGAGGCATGACGTCACTGACTTAACACATGTTGATTAGTTTACGACCTCAGTAGCGTCGTTTGAGGAAAATTTCGGGCGCTGAAAAATGCGAATTTTTTCGTGGTCGTTTCGTCTGGCGGTTCCGGGACCGACCATCGTTGGCAACCTTCAAACTTAAAATAACTAATAATCACTTCCTATAATCACGTTGAACGGCGTCATGTTCAAGTTAGCCTTGGAAATGCTGACCATAAAACTATCGCAGTATGTCGTGGAACTACTACCTGTAGCTATAAACTACGACCACGTGACTTGAATATTATTCGGTATTTTTGGGAAGCAATCCCAGTTCGATTATCACAAAGAATTGTTTAGTCGGTTTCAGGGAAGTGAGCACCTATTCAAAATTAATGACCAGCACTAAAAAAGTTTTATTACCGTTAGGGAGCACGCAGTTTGGTCCAATTTTCAACGATTCACATGTAAATAAACAAACGGTTGTTGAAAACGCGGCCTTGTCCTTTCGTTTGGTGCATTTTTGAAGATGCTACCACTGTTTTTTGTTTTGGAAAACCAATGACGTTTTTGACGTAATGATGGATTTACACATCTTGATGCTCGTGACGTCATCCAGACCAACATACTTGTTGTCATTGAGAGAATTTTATTTCATTTTCTTTTTTATTGTTGGATATGACGGTTCTAATGACCTAAATCCGAGCTAGTTTTCTATTTTGGGTCGTAAAACGAAACATTTTGGAAAGTCTGATTAGATTTGACGTCAATGTTAATTTGGGAAAAACTGAATATTTTTGTAAAACTTTTTCCAGTGATTTTTTTTAATCGAATGTTGCGCTCGTTGAGGTGAAATGGGCCCTAAACATTTGACTTGTTAGACCTGAAATCTTCTGAGCCATTATTATGTTCTACTCCCTAACCAGAAGTGATTTTTTTAAAGGTTTTTAGTTGTTTTAGTTTTCCATTTCCGTTGAAAATTCGTGTTATTAAAAATAAGTGAAAAAAAAAAACAAGATTTTAATGAAAATGATAAGTTAATAGAACATCTAATAAGAATGTTATCGACATTGACATTACATAGTAGGTACGCTGCAAAAAATATTTTTTATAATTTCTTAAGTCATTCTAAGATAACCGTTGCTTAAATATTGTTTTTTGCGAAAAATACGTCGCCAAACTCAAAATAACTCAAGAAATATCAAGAAATTTTATTTATTGAAGGTATAATAAATATTAGGATTTCTAGGATTTTGTGCCATAGAATTCACAATCATTCGACTTTTCTAAACATTCGAGTTACCCAAGGTCCGACTTATCAAAAATAATAAACTACTACAGTGGAACTCGGTTATAACGAACCGATCGTCTTTTTTGCGGAGTAATTTTCGAGTTAACTGAGTTTTAAGGGTTGAAATAGGTACAGAAAATAAAGTATTAATCTATTTTATTAAGAAAGATACATAATTAGTAATTACATTAGTTATGATAATATGGCAAATATTTACTTCTTTTTGTTTGTACATTTTAACTGATTTCGAGGTATGTTTCTCTTTGGATTTTTTTCAATTTTGTTCATTATAACCGAGTTCCATTGCACTTCAAAAAAGGCGTAGTATTTTAATGTTACAGTGAAACCTCCTTTAATGGAAACCTCTTCACAACGGACATTTTTGTAGAAACGTATTAAGACCTATATTAAAATTTCCTAGCTTCCCATAGTGGACACCTCTCTACAACGGACAATTAAAGATTCCCTATCGGTGTCCGTTGTTGAGAAGTTTTACTGTATTAGAGATTGAAATTGTTATTTCTTGACTTGGCTTTCTTCAATTTTTTTACTTTCTTATTTTTTTTATAATATCACTTGGCTTTACCGTGAATAATAATTTTAATTGAATTTTTCAGTCTCCGTGTTGTTTGAGTTTTGAATGTATACTTTCTTCAAATATCACTGGCCATTTTGTCGTCTTCTCACGTATGTTTTCATCATCTGCTCGTCTAGAATTCTAAGCTTTTTGTTATTTAATTCTGAATATCTCAATAAACTTATCAGCCACTTGAGTCAAATTTTTAATCCTTTCGTATCTTATTGATTCAGTTGAAGTAGTCATTATTTCGTAAAGACAATAACACAACAATCCAATGTAACGAACATTTCCGATAAGATGAATCACATTGACATTACATTAAGTTATTAATTTTTTTCCAGCGCATTATCGTGTGACGTTAAAACGATTGTTTTTATGTTTTTCAGACATAATGTCTTGTCGCTAATTACAGCCAAGTTTACGATCCCACAAATGGAAAAATAATATCTTTCCAAAGCCAGCAAGGCCTTTGGTTCGCTTCGAGTGAAAGTGAACAATATAGGAAGATGTGCTTCTGGTCGAAGCATTAATTTCGAAAGAACCTCACCAACCGCCAAGTCCAACAAGATTCACTTTCTTCGACTCAAACTCGACACTTTATTAATAAGTTATTTTGAAAGTTATTCGGTCGAGAATCGCGTGCCGCGTTCGGCCTCGAGTCGGCCTTATCTCCGCCAAAGTTCCGAACACTGGCACGGGACTTTCGAACTTAGCACTGCCCGGCTGTGGATTGGCCATCCCTCCTCTGCGTAGTGGGAGCGTTCGACTACTTTGGCAGGGATTGTATCGCTCAGCAGTCGGCACAAGAGCTGTGAATCATAAACACGCGATCGCTGCGTCGTGGAAAAGCGCGAAACCACGTCAAATAGTTGCATTTCGAGCCGAAGAACCTTTCCGAACGTTGCGAGTCTTCCATCGGCACGATCGCGGTGTTTTTGCCATTTCAAAAGTGTTGAAAGTGTGCTCAAAATCAAGGAATATGTCTACTGCGATTATGTCACGATATGATTTCGGGGATAATCTGATGAAGGTGAGTTGGAAAAAGTCAAGCAAAAAGTTGCTTTTCCGGAGAGAGCGCTTCTACCTGTTGCTGCAGTTCTTGCGGCAGGTAGACGGGCAGGTCTCTCGGTTTTGGCTTGTGGGATTCAAGGACTACGAGCAAAACCGGCTGCTGCTTGACTTCAACGTTTCCACAAATTGACGGACTTTATTATTATTCCTTCCTTCGGGCGAACGCGACTTTAAAAACTTATCACGCTTCGGGGGCGATAACGTTTTTGGAATTGATAGAAAGTCGCCAGTGGCGGAACGCAGGCCTGGCTCTCGGGGAAATTTTAGAGTTCTTCTAAAGCTCGCAATTTTAAAGTATAAGTGTGGAATTTCGTGATTAACCAGTTTTCGTTTGTCAGAATTTTTGTTTCTGGTTAAGTTAACAATTGTTGCTAACTTACGACAATGTTTCTACCACGTACTTTGCTTTAATAGTTCTAACTTAAAATTTTTCTATACTTGCTTTACAGACACTTTATCGACTTGTTTTTATTTGTTTTGATAAGATTGCCCTCAAAATAACACACTTTTAGTGGCAAAACTTGTTTCACGATAACTTAGTGGTTAGTTTTATTGCATAAACGCGCCATTTTTGCATAAAGCTTCATGGAATTGTATTCCGCATTTGCTGTTGTGTTGTTTCCGATAATTGGTGAAGGAATTTGGTCAAGTGACATTTCGTCTGAAAAAACCGCGACTAGTGAAAGTAATTTTCGGTTTTTTAGCGCCGCGTAAGGGCAATTAAGTCGAAATTATGTCATTGCAATAATCAATTTGCAGTCATTAATAAAATTGGAGTTGTACGCAGTGTTTGTACTTTTCACTACATTAAATGAAAATAATTAGAAACGTGTTAATTAGCTGAGTGCACAAAGAATCACAACAAACAAGTCAATTTTTCGTGATATGTTTTCATTTAATTGATTTAATGATGTTACACAATGGTAGTTAAAAACCCGGCGCCCGAGCCGGTGTTACGCCACTGGCGCCTCGGCTCACCGTAAAAATCGAAAACGCTCGTTGTTTTGGTGGCGCGAGAAAAGAGAAATGCTCTTCGACTGCGACTCCCACTGGTTATAGCTTTCACACACACACATACATACACCTAGCGTTTGTCACTGCGAGAAAGTAGGCTTGTAGAACGAACTTTTACCGATTGTGTCTTTCGAGATGAAAGTGTGGACCCGGCAAACACCCCCAAAATGTCGCCAAAACGTTAAATTTTGCTCGAGTTGTTTGGATCTCTTAGTATGTGCTCTGCGTTCATTATCATGTTTTCGTGCCATATAATCTTCATATTGATTTTTAAAATTTTTCCATTATAATTTTGAGGGTTCTTGCAGTCATTAAGTAAAATTTTTTTGCATATTAACTCGTTTTTTGACCAAAAATGTAATGTTATTTTGTTCTGATTAAAATACTTTGACATCTAATTAATTTGCATTAAAAAATAATGTGGCTAAAGCAATAAATTACAACAATATTTCACAAATTTATTTTTCATATCAAAAGTTTCTCTTGTGTGGCTACAGGGGTTTCAAAAAAGGAGAAAACGGTTAATTTTTGATTCTGAATTCATATAGAGTGAAATCTCGTTTTAACGGACACTTATAAGCGAACCCTTCTGATAAACGGGCATTTTTGTTAGCTCCGTTTTTAGCCAACATTTAAAAAGGTATAAGTTCTCTTTTAAGCGGACTATCCAATAAGCGGACTCGGACAATGCAGTTCGGATCTTTTAAAAATAAAATCTCTCAAATAAGCGCCCGTGTGTTTTTATTATAACTGGTACAAAATTCACGAACCACATACGTTTAAATTCGTCATTAATAAATTTTAAGTACATTTCTGCCGAATCTGCAAATACTGATGAACAAGATACAGCAAATTTTGAAGAAAAAACAAATTTTTTTCGAGAAATAGTAGATAAATATTGTTATTGTACCAAATAGTATCATATTAATTTTGTTTCTGATAAGGACACCTCCGGACATCGGTGTCCGCTTATTGGAGATTATATGTAAAAATTGTCTAATTTTCATATAGCCTGAGTTTGGCTACATCTTTTTGAAATATTCTTCAAGAAATCGCAAAATCAATCTTCTAGAGCGATTTTATAGGTTTTTTTTCATCATCTTTTAGACAGCTAACATTCTGCTAATAATGCATTTCTTCTTTCCAAGTTAAATGTAACACAAATATCATTTTAGTTCATAAAAATTCAATCACCACAACTTTATTAAATCAATTCAGTTTCTTGATGAATTTTCAGGAACTGTTCCGATCGTTCTGTAACCATTTTTTATATCCTTTACCTGGTTTTTCGGCTTCATAATTTTTTTGATGCTGAGATATTCTTTCTATTCCAGGGATTTCTTTTTCGGCATTTAGTTATGTATCTTTATTATACTTGTATCCTCCCAAATGTTACCATTGGCTAGTCGGTTATTCATTGAGATTAACATAATCATGCAATTAAAATAAAGTCTGCTTCCTTTAGTTCATTTTCTACTTTTCTATATCTTGTAAATTACTTTTTCATTCGTTTGCATTTCACGTTTTTGTTGGAAAATTCTCCCTGACCTGTTGTTCGTTTTGTTTTTAGTCGATAGCACACGTATAAGGAACTTGTAATTGAATTTTTTTCCGAGACTTGTTTGTTTGTTTGACACATTTTTTGACGATTTAACAGAAAATTTGTTTTGTTTATCCATGTATTTGATGTTGATTTCGTTGTTGTAGAGTGCGGTGTCATCCCGAGACGCCGCCCCCGGCAGCCCCCTGGACCTGGGATCCGCCGGGATGCGGTTCGCACTGACGCGGATGGCGTCGACGCCGGCGACCAACCAGAACCTGACCCTCCTCCTCGGAAACTTGACGCAGCACCGGCGCCTCGAACGCGCGCAATCGGCGCCGGCCCCCAGCGCCGCCGCCGCGGCCGCCGCCAGCGTCGCCGCCTCCGCCGTCAACACCTCCCGGTACAAAACGGAGCTGTGTCGGCCGTACGAAGAGTTTGGGGTGTGCAAATACGGCGACAAGTGTCAGTTCGCGCACGGCGGCGCCGAGTTGCGGTCGCTGGCGCGCCACCCCAAGTACAAGACGGAGCTGTGCCGCACGTACCACACGGTGGGCTTCTGTCCGTACGGCCCCCGGTGCCATTTCGTGCACAACCAGGACGAGGTGGTGCTGCAGAAGCAGGCGCTGGCGAGGGCGCGGCCCCGGCCGGCGGCGCTCAGCCCCACGCTGTCGCTGGACAGCAGCAGCAGTCCCCCGTGCAGTCTGAGTCAGTCGCCGACGTCGTCGATGGGCTCGTTCTTCAGCAGCGAGCCCGAGCTGCACTCGCCTGCTGCTGCCGCCCCCACCGACGACCGCCTCCCGGTGTTCAACAGGTTGGCCGAGGTGAATCGAATGCACGCCATGAAAATCGGGGACCTGGTGCTCTAGTTACTATATTATTAAGTGCAACAACCACTCAAAGACTTAACTATTTATGATGTTACAGTAGGTCCGCCCGTCGGCGGCGTGATTTTGATATTGTGTGATTTCTAAATATTTAAAAAGATGATAATATTATTATATTAGTTAGAGGCGTGTTTTATACGAATGTTGATTGTGTACGTGCAAAAAACCTAGGCTTAGTCTTTTCCTTCAGTCGTCGGTCTCGATTTCTGTAACATTCCGTGATCGAAGTTTATTTATTATTTTATTACTTGCTTTTCTCGTTTGTGTGACTTGTGACCGATGAAAGAATACGTTTTTTTGTTATTTAAATCATTATTTAATTTTTATGTTTCTCATTCGACACGTTATGTTATTTAGTTATTTTATTATTATAATTTATATGTAACTTATTTATACCTTGTCGCATATCGCAATACTGATTTTATTGATGATGTGTAGTGGACGACTGTGCTGGCTTTTGGCACACAAGTTGGATGCCCCAACAAAGGCCACCTCTGTATATTATTATTTATATTTGTATTTCTTGTATCATTATCAATAAATTATATTTTGTTCTTTAAACAACTCTCTTTATTACGCTTCACTGAAGCCTCACCCAAGGCGCCCACAGAGATACTTAATCGTACCAACCACGGCTACTTCACTTTCCAATACCTTTTTACACAACGCGCCAACAGATCGCAACTGATAACATTCAGTTCCGTTGTTTACTACTTGTTTACAAAAATTTACATAGTGCGGGTAACTATTTTTGGGCCCGTTATAAAGTTACGTTTGGGCCGAGCCTGCCCTGACCATCCATAAATCTTACTGAGTAGTGAGTACATGCGACAAAGAACCATTGCTACTTGAATATTTTTACTCTTTATTTTCTTAAATTAAATAATGGGTTGATATTCACAAATTTAATATTCCTTTAAACTTGGAAATGGTGGTGACCTCTAGTGCTTAATAGTCAAACTTTTTTATTTGGAAAAATACAGAAATCTAGATTCTAATGTAGTAGTTTCGTACAGAAATCTGTAACATTTTAAGCAAAAAAACTTCGACCACTGTCTGATAGATAGCAGCACGTTACATTTTTTTAAATTCAAAGTCGCTTTACTAAATTGTTTTTTTTTAATAAAAATTGTTAGTTGGACAAATTGATAACCGTACCAAATGTGCCAATGTTTGAATGAAGGGTAATATTAGGGATTTCAGTTGAATTTTGGGAATAAAAAATAAACATTTAATACTGATAGCGTTTTATTCGTACATAAAAATATTCATTCATTAAATCGCATCTAAAATAAACTATCTGATAACATTCTGTTTTATACTCTAAAAAATCAACATCATGTTACATCACACAGTCTATAGAAAAACGTTTATAAGGCAATGGTGAAAACCGTACAAAAAGTGTGTTTAAAAATGTTTTCGTCTATGATAATATGATGCAACAGAAAGAAAGTTTGATTTCGTTTCATTGCCATCACTTAGCACCTTAGAAATATTAAAAAATAGAGTAGTCACAGTCATGGATATTTAAAAAATCGCATCAAAAATAAATTAGATTAGAAAAATTGTGCATATAACTCATCTGGCAAGTGAAATCTAATCAAACAGGAACATAAAAGAACGAATTGGTAACTGCAGTTTGTAATCGGCTTAAAATATAAGTACACAACTTGGTTAAAAAATGGCACAATCAATTGCTCCACTTACACTTTAAAAAATCGCGCGCGAACATAACAGTTTTGGAATAACTTAATTGGTCCCTTATTTATACACATCACAGCCTGTAAAATACAAGTTTTATTTCAACTACTAGCACTTTGATTATTTCCCTAAGGCCACGCTGGTCTAACCCACAGCTGTCAAAGGGTTATTCTTAGGCCTCGAATCTGTGGTTCTGCAAAACACCAATCGAAAAACCAAATCACTCACAATCCTCCAAAAATCCTCGATGAAAAGCAACGTGCTACCTACCTTTAGACTACATAGAGAGGACACTACAGTGCACTAAAAGCGAGCAACCACCACCCCCTTACAATACCTGTATATGGAAGATGTAGACGTAGACCTTGACCAAGATACGAGAAAGCCCTCACCTCTTCTACTAGCCCTGCGATATGCCATCACGGCCCTCGTCACGTCATCAGGCGCCAGCAGCGTCTTCAACACCCGGAACACATACCTAAACATTAACACAAATTCAAAAAACACTAAACTCACACAACTCGGCTCTCACCTCGGCAACAAAGCGACAACGCACGACAGCAAAGTCACCAGCCAGTAAGTGGGCCGACTCGTCGCCTTCTGGATTATCCAATACGTGCTAGGCAAGCCGAAACAATTGACGCACAGGGAATTGTACAGGAACGAATAGACGTAAAACGCCCCAATCGAAATCACGATCGAACCCACGTGGATTATGGTCTGAAATTAAACCATTTTCTGTTTTTAAAACTAAATGTGGCCCAAAATACTAAATACCAAGATGCGAAACGAAAATAAGAGAAAATAAATTTTCTGTATTTTTTTTTAATTCTGCGTGATTCCATGCAGTGGCATATTTACATATAGCCTAGGGTGTCAAAAATATCTATTATCTATTATCCCACTGTGCGACAAATAAAACGTCTAGTTCTTCCTAGTCCGTCTGAGATTTAAAAAAGCATTGAAATAAAAAAAACTGGTAAATACATTTCAAACAAAAAAGTTACGGGCAGATAGAACATTAAATTCCCAATGGCTTGAGATAAATGTATCGAAAAATTCGTATCGAAAACTATATTTAAAAAAATTCAATCTTTTATCAATTATTACTCAGTTAAATTTTATATATGTTTTAACAATTTGCATAAAATAATCACTTACCCAAGACCGTATCTCAATGGAGACGTGCAACAACATGACAAACATGCACGCCGTCGTCGCCGTGGTCCCAAACTCAAACATATCGATATCAGAGTCAGCATAAGCCCCCTGACAGATGAAAAAAATACAAAGACTTTGGTAAATGGCATCGGCCATCGTCAACCAAAACGAATAACTCTTGTAGACTTTCCCCAACCGGCCCTGTCTATACAGGTACGGCCTATCCCTCAAGAGTTCCTCAGGAGCGTCCTGATCGTACACTCCTACAACCAACCCAAAAATAAACCCTTAAACAACCCCAAACGGAAAACTCACCAATCGCAAGCGGCGGCAACGACGTAAACAACAAATTATACAACATGAGATACATCTGATCGATCATAACCGAGCCGGAAAACCCGCAAAACAACTGATACCAAAAACACAAAAACACGAACGCCGCATTCTTGTAGAAAAAATACAAAACCATGCGCGACAACCGATCGTAACTCCAATGTCCGTGGACGAGCAACAACCGCTCCAGAAACTTGAACCGGGATAAGGCAAAGTCGGCCGCCATGACGGCCTGCATCCCTTCCTGGCCCGAAATCCCGATCCCGACATCGGCCGTCTGGATCATCGACACGTCATTAGCCCCGTCCCCGATCGCCAAAGTCCGCATTTTCAACTCTTCCTTAACCACTTTAACTATATAAGCTTTCTGGAGCGGAGTCGCCCGACAACACAAAACCGAACTACAGTGAGCGGTCAGTTTCAGAAACGGTTTAGTTAGGTTTGAGCGCCGGTCAAGGATAAAAGTCAGGGTTTTTCCGTCAATCACCAGTGCCTTACTTCGGTTTTTCGGCCCCGAACGGTTCAAATCACGGCGGCTGGTGGTCGGCAACACCGTTTGGATACTAGAGGCTGCGTTTTCAATCTCTGATAAGTAGAACATGATCGTGCTTTCGGCCGTTTCCTTTGACCGTGTCATGAGTTTTAACAACTCCATTTGTGGCGAGAATAATTTACTAGAGTAGGCTATGTTTATGGCGGTTTCTGGCTTATCTCCGGTCAGAACCCAAACGACAATCCCTGCCGACATGAGGGCCGAAAGAGTCTCAGGGACCCCCTCCTGGAGCCGGTCCTCAATCCCCGTAGCCCCCAACAAAGTTAAATTGCACTCAATTCGTGAATAACTCTCCTGAACCTTACGCTCGAAATTATCAAGTGACATGTTCAACTCCCTTTGTTTTTTACTCCACTCTGTATATTCTTGGAGCGACAACACCCGCTTGGCCATTAGTAAAATCCTAAGCCCATCCTTCGAATAATTATTGACGTGGTTTTGCGTCTTGTTGATTAGAATTTTTTGTTCGGAATCGTCCTCAACTGGGGCCAAATAGGGAAAAATGCTACTATCGGCCCCCTTACAAAATAAAATAATTTCCCCAGAAACGGGATGTTTGACGATGACAGACATCCGTTTCCGGATTGAATCAAACGGTAAAACGTCCAAAATCTCGTAAGTCACTCGGCCCTCATCGAAAAACTCGACACAGACCGACGTCGGTGTCCGTTTCAACAACTTGCAGTTGTAATTAAAGGCGGCGTCGACCAACGCCAACTCGTCCGGACTTTCGGCTTCAAAAATCGGCTTCAAATCGTGCGGACTCGGCGTCGACGACCTCAGCTTGGCCTTCTGTTCGTCAGTTAAATTCGTGTTACTCCCTTGTTTGCGCCCCAAAAGCGGCAAACTCAAAAGTTTGGGTTTCTTCACCTCAACATCGGACGACGAACACGACAGTTCGGTCGTCCGCCCCTCGAGATAATTCAAAGGTGGGGAGGGCGTCACCGAACGAGACTCCTCCAGCCGCGTGTACTTATCCGATTGGCTGAACGAGCTCGGCACCGCCTCGATCAAACCCGACGCGTTCATCATGTCGTAATGGGGGTGTCTCGAGCACACGACTGTGTTACAAACGGCTAGTAAAAGTAAAAATTCCTGGATTTTGGCGGCGTGGGTTTGGCGTGTGGTGTAGATTTGTTCGGTGACGGCGCCGACTTGGTTGAGGTCGCTGAGGAGGCGCGGGTTTGCCACCACGCTGAGGGAGGTGAGTTTACCGTTCTTGCCCTCGTCTTCCATTTTCGGGTGGTTGTAGTCGACGCCGGCGATGGCGCAACGACGGAAAATCATCCGGTTTTCGGTCAAAGTGCCCGTTTTGTCCGAGAAGATGTACTGGATTTGGCCGAGCTCTTCGGTGATGTTGAGGGCGCGGCATTCGGTGCGCTTGTCCATGATGGAGTCGTAGAGGTCCACGTTGTGGTGGATGTGGTACACTTGGATGATTTTGCACATTTCGAGGGTTACGTACAGCGATAAAGGGATCATTATCTGCAATGAAAAACAGCTTTTTCTAATTTATCTTTGAGCAAATATTTTTGCGTAAATTTAAATTCAAATTTTCAACAACTTTGAATGTCGAGTTAATTTCAAGTTAAAGATAAAAAAACATATGACTGGAGTTAATTTGGACTTTTTTATGTCAGATCTAAGGTAGGAATTAAGATTAAGGAATTAAAGTAATTTACGTCAAGTGTCAGAAGCGTTAGAAGAGTTTAAGTTGACTCAGAGTAATTTGAGTTTAAGTCAACTCACTATTTAAAAAATGAGCCTAAACTCTAATAGACATATTTATTATAATGCGAAATATGACATTTTGAGTACTTTCAATAATAGTTTTTTCGTCTCGCAGCAAGGAATCGTACGAAATAAGCCGTTTTTATTTAAACTTTTACGTAAATTGTTTTTTTAAACCAGAATAAGGTGATTTCAGTGTGCTATATTGTTGTACAAAGTTTTTATTATAGTATAAAATATTTTCTGATTTTTAGGCAACAAAATTGTATAAAATTAATCCTTTTTTTAAAACTGGTATAAAAACATTTACTATACGAAAGTTATAATCTGTTTTTAATAATAATAATAATAATAATTATAATAATGCTTTTAATAAAAAATTTCCTTCTAAATCAGAGATTTCTAAGCGAGATTAAAGCATATTTTGTGTGTTATATGAGCGTTTTCTTATTTCTATGCAAAGGATCATCTGTAAACTGTGTTTTTAGTCAATGTAAGCCATTTTATAGTTTTATATAGGCAAAAAATTATCTAATGTTAAGCATTTTCCTCTAAACTGGTATATAAACATTCAGTATAGGAATGCAAAGATCGGTATCTAATAATAATAATTGAAATAATAGAACTAAAAGTAATAAAAATAATAATAATAATAATAGACAATAATTATCATTATAATATTTTTTTTAACCAAAGCTTAATTTTTCTGAATTTTTTTGTATGTTATATGGCGTTTTTTCATTTCTACGAAAATGATCATTTATAAACTGGGTTTTCGGTCAAAGTAAGTTGTTTTCTAGTTTTTATGCAAGAAATTGTCTAATGTCATATTGCATAGAATCTTTGGCCATATTATCTAATTTCGCCTCAAATATTTATTACATTATTTGATTTAACAAATAATATAAACATTATTAAAAGTTTAAACTTATTTTTTTTTTCAGATTTTGAATGTAGTTTGTTTTCAATAAATGCAATTTCGGCTTTATTTTAAAATTTTTATTTCTTGTTTATTTTCTTTTCTTTATTCAGAGTTTTATAACACCAATTATGACACTCTTTCCCCTTTGAAAGAGTTATTTTGTTGCATTAATAAGTTTAGTGATAATGATTTTTTGAACATTTAAAAAAAGCAGAACTTAGAAGATTATTAAAAATGTGACTTTTTTTGTACAATCAACTGTAAATCCATATCTAAAGAGGAAACAATCCGGATTAAAGGGTTAGTTTGCAATATTTTCTTATTAGAAAAATTATGCAATATTTTCAACTAATTTAGTGGTACTTTGCTGTGATTTCATGTTTTTTTTATATTCTAGTAGATCCGTTTAAGAAGATGATGCAATGGGACTTTCAACAAACTGTGGCAAAAGAAGATGGCACGAAGATAAGGCATTTTATTTTTTTCTTAAATATCGACATTTGATATTATTTTTCTTATAGATTTTTCAGTTCTTCTTAGGTCTTCGCGTTAAACGTTACTTTTTATTAATTTTTATAATTAAGTTTGGTAACAAACGTCTGTTTTCAGCTTGTAATTAGTCTCTGGTTTATTTTAATATTTTTATTTCAGAAAGTTTTAAGCGCGTATACATTTCGATTTTACAGGATTAGGTTTGGAACAGTTTTGTGACTTGTTATTATTTACTAATCAGCTTCCCGCTACAAAAATCTGAGCGAAAAAAACATGTATTTTTCAATTAGGCTTTGATCAAGAATACAAAATGACACAGAATTTTCTTATTTTTTTTTTGTAGTCATTATCAAGATTTATTACACTTATTAAGATGCGTTTATAGGGCAATAAAATCGAAACAGATAAAACAAATTGGAGATAACAAGTCATCGTGACAATAAAAAACAAACACAAATCGCGCTACCAACCTGTAAAATGATGATATAGGTCCAAAATGCTAAAAACGCCTCCGTCCCTTCGGAGTGCTCGGCCTTGAACGGAGACTCCAACCTATTAAAAATGTTCAACCAAAGCTTACACCCTATGGCACCGATCAGACACAGAACGATCAGAATCAAGACGCACCAGAGCACGTCCTGATTCATTTGTCGTTCCAAGGAAGATCTTTTATATCTTGGTCCTCCGTTATTGAGCATTGCTTTGGTCTCGTGACCCGCATAAACGACGATTCCTTCCACAAAATCGGTATTTTTGAGAAGGCACTCCCTGAGTAGTATATTGTCAGTGCCCACGGGCACTCTCTCACCCGACGGGTGGACGATAGCCCCATGAAAACGATAGATTTTAGTTGTGGGCGCTTCCACTTCCACTTTGCTGCGAAATTTGCTAGGTTCGAACACATCTTGCTACAAAATCAACAAATCATTTTTTTCGAAATTTAAATAAAACTCTCACTTTTGAAACGAATCCGCGGGCGACTTGACGTTGCTTCAAATTCGTTTCACCGTCAAGATGGCCCGTGTCAATGTAACACAAGCCGCTCGGGTCACTAGATCGCAGCAGAAGAATATCAGCTGGGACGACTTCGTTGTTCGAGAGATGGATCAAATCGCCAACTCTGACTTCCTTCCAGAGAACTTTTTTATATCTGGCGGCCTCACTGTGTTAAAAAAATAATGATTTAAACGATTGTAAGCAAAGAAACGCCTCCTATTTACGTTTAATAAATACCTAATTAAGTAACGGTGTTCGATTTGTGACTTTTATTGGTCTAGAATGATTATTTTATGGCGGCGATTATGTCGAGGGTGGAATTATATAATGCAAGGTGATGTCAGATGGGGTTTCCGCAATGAATGATTGATAGTGCATACGAGCTTTCGATTGATTTTGTGTCAATCGTGTGATATTCACGGCCATCCAAACAAATCGGAGAATGTGGGGTACGAGGAAAATTATTCATAAGTTTGTGATTCGATCAGTTTATTTACCACTAGTTTTCAAACTTTCTACCAAAAGTGAGAGTATTTTTAGACGTGAACTTCTCGATTATCTGATGCGAAATCTAATTTTGCTTTTATCGATCTAGAGGCGACATTGAAAAATTCTAGAAATTAATTAGCGTTTCCGATTTACTCATAAACGATAAGATAAAAACTTTTGGCTAATAACTCGTTATTCTTGCCCAAAAACAACCATAAGCAGGTGTTTTAAATTACCAGATTTTTTATTGTCCAATACACGTTTTGTGCTAATAATGTAGTAAACCATTATATGTACAATTTGATTGTTTTTAAAAACAATTAAAAAAAAGTAATTGTGTGGCTAGTTATCGTCACATTTTACAGAACAATTTTCGACGATTTTCTGACAAACAACAAATATGATTTTGTTACTTCTTGGATGGTTATAAAAATAATATTTTTCAAAAAAAAGGTCAAATATTTTATATTTTGCTACCCAGTGTTGCAGAAACATTAACAATATTTTATTTAATTGAATAGCCAAAAGAAAAAAAAATGGATAAAATAACACGATTGTGCAAGTGACAATTAATCGCAACAAAATGTTGTTGCTTTTTTAACATTTTTCAATGTTTAATAAAGAAACTGTGAGTAAAGGTCAATGGATATTTATATTTAGTATGTCTGTGACCTGTAACTAACAACAATAGTTACAATTATCGTATTTTACAAAAGTTACACAACTTCTCACATAATACAGCAGTTGATTGTTTTTAAATTTCGCTTATTAACACATTCACCACATCAGACTTTATTTGATGACAGCAGCTTCTTTTTAGAATCATAAAGAAATTTTTTATTTTATTTTTTTGAATTTTTTTAAATACATATCGAAATAATCCAAGAGACGTAAAACATAGTTTACGATAAAAAAATTGTATTATTTGCCAGTAATTTTTTGTTTGCCTTGTGTTAACCGTTACACAAATATATATTTTTTAAATTTATTGTTCTTGAGAGTAATGGAACAACTGCGCTCTCTGGCGACGTTAACGAAACTATAGAGAACGGGAACGTTTTATTTGTACGTCGTTTCACCTCCTAACCTTTAGATATCCGTAGCTGGACCAAAAACTCAGCCCTTAAGAAAGTTTTTATTAGTTTTGCTCAGCTTGAATAATTTAGATCGACATGACCGTGGATATAAATTACTGTGTGTGAAAAAAAAACTCAATTCGCCGACTAGAAAAAGTGTAAATGTTAATTGTATTCACGAAGTTATGTAGTATGATTCACTTTACGTTATTGATGAATAATGTTATAAGTAATAATCTAAAAGCTATCCACCCGCAGACACAACATTTTTTTGTAAAGCTTACATTTAGAATCACTGACGGCTAATAAAAATCCCTTTAAAAATCTTTATTATCAATCATAAGTCTTCACATTCCTCATCGATTAGCGTCCGACTTATCAATTTCCCTTGCAAAGAAAACCCACATTCTTGCATTTCTCATTAATTAATCATTTCCCGACCTTGGCACCTCCCCCTGCACTAATCGACATTCACCCCCTCATTTAATTGATCCACGCATCGAAATCGCCGATAGCTCCCTATTACTTAACCAAGATAATGAGCGTTCATTCAATCAAATCAAACTCGAACCCCTCACGACCTTGACCGACTGATACACCCCTCGTTTCATCAGAAGCGACAACAATTGATAAAATCTACAAGTCGGACAATTAAAAAACCCCAAACGAATTATGTTTAAAGTCGTGTTTTATGAACTTTAAGTCACGCGATCCGCACTAAATCATTAGCGCATTCGATGTTGTTGCGGCACCAACAACTCCGGACTCCCCGGAATCACGAAATGTAGGCCGCGACGACGATTTGCATAAGGGGTCGAAGTACCGGAACGGCGATTTTTCTTCGCCAGTGGTGACGTCACTCTTTTCCACTTTTCTCTTATCGGAAAATCGCGACGCGGTGTGACGTCAAACCGACGATTATTATTAGAAATGTGAGGGTATAATGCCCGAGTATTTTTAAATTGTAATTAGCCACCAGGAGAGAAATTATTTATAATACCAACCGATTCGGCCCGGCTATTAATACAAAGAAAATTTCCAGGGGCTTAGCCTCAGCCACCACAAAAAATATTTAATTAAGATCAACATTAGTTCGTTAGCAAAACATTCGTGTGGGACTTATGAATGCAATAAAAGAGTTTTTCTGCTGACATGAACGCAAACATTGGGAGAGAACCACTGATTATTGTTACGTTGCAAACTTGATGTACTTGGCACGATTAAAAGCGGTTCAGAACAGGCGCACTTAGCGAAAGCTGTGATAAATCGTCCATTAAATTTGATTCTTGAATAAATTCGTCCCTCGGACTATTTTTAGGCGCGCAAAGAGGGCAATTTGCTGCTCAAAAAATGCACAGATTTATGTTGTGTAAATGGGTTAATGATTTACAAGAGCCGAAAAAACGTAAGGATTTTGACAAACTGTGTCAATTATTTTAAAGATAGAATTGGAATGTCGTATTTGCCATCGGTTGCATAATCAGAAGCGACAGATGTTTTTCGATTTTGAGGTCATGTGTTATTTTTTATCATGTTTTAATTTAAAAAAAAGCGATTAACAAGAGTGTCGATCAACAAAAAAGGCACGAATCCGGTTTCCGACCATACCTATATGGCTGTTCCGAATTCACATATGGAAAGTAAAAGTTGATTATACAAGGGTCAAAACTCCCCAAGGACACCGAGGCAGGCCAAGGACAAACCGCATTATCACTCTGTATTTTTAATACCGCGGCAATTGTTTATCAAATTGTAAACGTGTGCTAGTGGATGTTTATTTAATGAAATAATTCCGACCATTCTGGAACGAATCCAAAGAGCACTTTGAATATTTCAGTTCCCGATGGGCGTTTTTTCGAATATAATAATGTCAAAGTATCACCCATGAGTGTAATACGGAGTGAAGCTGAAAAATTCATCGGTTTGCACTCTCCCACAATACGATGACGGCACGCAAACGGTTAACAGTTAACGTTTGTGGGTCGGACATGACCGGGTTATTTTACAAAATATTAAGTTCAGCGACTCGCGACATAACGACAATATTTACGTCGCACGTGCGAGACTTTTCAACAGATTTCTGCAGAGTTGAAGGATTTTTTTGAGTAAATATTGAGAGATCTTTGGTCGGCGGTCGTTGCTCGATGTCTCACAACGGGTTTAGATTTTATCCTAAATGAGCCATGAAAAATGAAAAGTTAATGACTGTCACTAATCGATAAGGAAGTGATTTTTTAAAACATCACATTTTACAAAAAAAAATTAGCACGTTTAAAATTAAAAATTTATTTTATTGTTTTATTGACTTCATAGCCATTTTTTATTCAACAGCTGTATTAAATAATAGTTTAATATTAAAATTATAATTAGGAATAAAATGAATAACAAACGATTGTCTGTCGAAATTGATACAAAGCATTTGCCTCGTTTCAAAACAGACAGAAAAACAAATTTACATTTCTGTCCAAACACACAATCGACCACGAGATATCAGTTGAAATTAAAATAATCAAATGTTTCGAAGGCCACTGAAATCGAATACTTTTCTTTTAATTATTTTGCGCGATATTAATAATTAGTCCGGCCCACTGATGGAATTTGGGCGAATTACGGCAAGTTCAAAAAATTATTGCCGAATGATAAAAGGTCAAGGCGACGATAAAAATTCAATCCGCTTGGAGATCGTGTCCAATTGCTGTTTAGTCTGGACAATATGAATAAAATCCTTGAATCGGCTTCTAGATCAGCGATCAGAGCCAAACCTCGACTCTTCATTTTTGTGCAGAAATCGCATTTTTCTCGCCTAAATAGGCGAAGGTCGCTAATTGTCATCCGACGAGGTCGTGAGATAATCCAAGCGAAAGTCGGATAAAATCCCAATAATTTTGCGACATTTTTTATTCCTTCACCTTGACGAGTAACCAACATTGTTCTTGGTCATTTGGATTATTGTACAATAATGTTTCGTTTGTTTGCTTTCATGTGTCATATCGATCAGAAACGAATGTTTCGTGTCTTCGGCTCGCCGTTGTTTGTCGATTTGTGTGTCAAGTTCGGAGGGAGGAATTTTGGATTTTAATTAAACTGTGCATTATGAATAGAACATTACACGAGGTACGGTGTAATAAAGCTTATGAACTATTATTATTAAAAGTCAGATTCCCTCAACGGTTGGCCTGATTTTACAACTGGTTTATGTCGGTTTTATTTTAGACGAGTTTTACGAAATTTACGAAAACGGACAACAAAATGTAAATTATTTACAACGAGGGCTGAAATATGGACAACGATGCGTTATTCTGTCAGAAGCAGCTGCACTCTTGCAAAATTTGGTCACAACATTGGCAAAGTAAAACTAACACGATTTTAAATTAAAAATTCGAATGACTTAGTCAAAAATATCCTGCTGTGAGAGTGGCTTATGTCCACAATTATTTTATTTTTATTCTTATTAAACAAATAATAAGTTTCTGAAACAATGAGAGATTTACGTAGTTTATACTAGTTTATACACTTTATGTGTACCTACCTACAGAGTTTAATTTCGCCTTGCATGTTCGAAACGTTTTCTTTATCTTATCGCATTTTCTTTTGTTTCATTTTTCCGTTGTTGCATTTGTCTCCATTATTCTTTTAATGCATTTTTTCAATCATAATAAAAATTAACAACCGTGTTTTATTCAGTTTTTATTAACCAAAAAAGGTGTTATCGTCAATTTAAAACATACGGACTTTGGTCATATTTTTTTCAAGCTTTAGGTCTTTGATTCCAGTTAAAAAAACAGTTGAAAAACAAGTACTAAAAGTGAGTTTCATTCGTTGCTGTTTTCCCGACTTCGCTCCATTTCTTTGTACGACGATTCAATGGCATAATTCATTCCGTATTTTATCATTATCGCCGTCTGTCGATCTATTCATGACCTTTCATGGAACGAGACCATTTAAACAAATTAATGACGTGTTTTCTTCCAGCAAAACAATATGTATTTGGAGCAACATTTGACTATTTTATCTGTTTACACTTCGCTATTTTTCCCAATAAATCGGAAAACGCCCATCAGATATCAAATATCAATAACTAATACGAGTCGAAATCACGAACAAACAATCCGATAAAAATCCTCGTCATGTCCCACTGACACCTTAGCGATTTCCAATCAAAATTCATTTAATACCGGAATCAAACCAGGTTAAGTAACCGCGCGTTGTTACCGATCTTTTGAATCACAAAACGCAACATTATCTCGATCAGCTGGCGAGAGAAAGTCATATAATATTTCGTCACAAACACGACAACCTCGATCAAATATCGTACCCTGTTCGGATAAAAATTTCATTCGAAAATTCGAAACAAAACCTGAGCCAAGTTCAACGAACCGAATTAATTAATCGCCGACTCGTTTCGAAATTGTTCGTGTCAGCGCAGCGTTTTCTGTACAATTGCCAAACATTTCAAAAAGATCTCAGAAAAAAAAGTGTCCTCGTCTGGAACCGTCAAGTTAACCAAACCGTCACTTCCGTGTTATAGTATAGTGGAAATTTTCTGGTGTTTAAAAATCAGATACGTAAACTAGCGCCTCCTCAGTGACACTCTTGACGTTTCTTCTGTCACAATAAAAGGCGCCACTGTAGCAGCGAAGCCAACTTACCTCTGATATATCCTACATGTCGAGTTATTTATCCTCTTATCACTCGCATGCCTTCTGCGATCTTCGAATAAATCCTTCACAGCCGTCACACCTAACACGAACATAACCGGAATCATCGCGATCTCCTTCCCGAACGCATTTATCGCCGGAAACCAATTGAGCAACACGATAAAAATAAAATACAAATTCGCGACGCGATGAAACTGTTCGAGCAAATTTCGCGGCAAAAACGACAAAAGCGTATATTTTGTAGTCCTGATTTTATTATTCGGCCTCTTGCCGTTCGGGTGCTCCTTCCGCGGCGTCTTGGGGGGCACTAGGTGGTTCGGCACCACTATCCTATACCTACACAAAAAAATCATCAACCCGTGTCACCTACAGTGTATCCTTCATTTGCTTAGCTACCGTATTCAAATAAAAATAAATATACAGTCATCACATAGCATGGTCACATTAGAGAGGTTTTACTGTAGATCCCCAATAAAATTACCGATCGGGTGACTAAGTAGACAAAAGATACACCATAAAAATTTTCCCTCGTACCTTTCCTCCGGCTCGGACTTGGGTGACCGCCTCAGCAGTACACACAGCAACCGCCGCCACCACGGGGGCGGCGCCGACCGCCGCAAGGTATAAATACTCTCCGATCGCGACGCCTGCCGACTGTGCCCCTTGGCGGAGACCTTCGAGACACTACCCCCGACGACATTTTCGCTGTCTTTATGTCCAGGAGGTAGTATGAAGTCAGTTTTGGAACCAACTCGGCTATGGCCGGGCCGAACGGCTTCAGCCCCGATTTGGCCTTGTGAGAAAGCACGTTGGTGTCCGCGGCCCCCTTTGAGGGCCGACGGCCGGCCAACGACACCCGCTGAACTGCTACCACCAAGAGAAGTACTACCTCCATGGCTGATGCTACGGAGGTGGCCACGGCTTTCAGGGGAACGGACTTCAGGAAATGTGTACGTGGAGCATTGGGCCGGGGGTGGTGGTGGTGGAGGCGCCGTCGGAGGGTTTGACGGACCGGTGGGCGGCTCGGGGTTGCAGAAGTTTGACATCGTTTGCGTTCTGCGAGAAATGCAAATTTATGCAAATCGGGCAATTAAATGTTTCAATTAAAAATGAATAAAAATACGATGATTCAAAAATAAATTAAAAAATATCAAGGAAGGATTCACTGAATAAAGACCGCATTTTGATTAAATAACATTTTTACGGCAATTAGCTAACTTCTCTATTAAGTAAATTTCCCAAAATGGTTATTTTTTCTATTTTTTCTAAAAAAATGGTCACAAATAGACAATGGGAAGTAACCAAAAATGATGAAGTGCCCAATAATTGTATGAATTAGTGACTTGCGGCTAACTTTAGGCTTTCTTTCACAAAAAAGATTACGCAACCATGCAAATAACTCTCAAACAAATCCGAACGGCTAATGGCTTTTTCTAGTTTATTTATTTACGACTAAAGTGTCTGAACGACTTGCTAGCACGGCAAAAATGCGTGGAATTTTCATCCTAGTTTCGCGAATTCCGCGAAGCATTCGACACAAACACGCTTCGGATGTAGATAAAGGTTAAATAAGATAACAGGGGGTTTAGGTTTTTAATCACCGAATCCGTCTTTTTACGGTGACGATAACTCACAAGCCTACGCTTTTCCAATCGTTGCCAAACATTTAAACGTGACATAACCGGCGTTTATGTAAATTAAATTGCGACAGTGTAAAAATGCCGAGATCGAAAGGAGTCCAAGAGTCTTGATCATCGCGCAGCGGTGTTTTTGAACTTTGCGACCAGATACGGATTCCCGGAAGCTGGCGGTACTTACAGTTAACTGTCTTTGAAGCAGTTTGGGTATTTCTGGACGAAATTGCGCGAATTTCTTGACGCAAGAGGACGGTTTGCACCATTCGATCAGAATAAACATAGCTATATTTGGATTATTTGCCAAAGCAAAGCAATCTTAACGAAACCGGATATAGTCACTCTAGCCGTTCCTCTGGTCGTTTTGTGAAAATAATGAAGTCAGTAGGTGTGACACCTTCAAGGTCCACCTAGTCCTCTCAATTCAAAACCGATTCAATAGTTTCGGGGAAGCTAATCTCATAATACCACCGAATAAGACAATCGTCACAATCAAATCGTCTCGGAAAAAACCTGGCGAGTGTTGAACCAAGAACGCGCGTTTTGAACTTCCCTCCAGGAGCATCCACAAAAGGGCATTACGGAGATAAACACACGACTGGTCTCCAGCATCCCAGCGGAAATTTTACCTTATCTTTCATAACTTGACTGAAATCCAGATCCGGACGACTTCCTTTCAGATTTACACGTAAATTAATCACTGGAAAATGAAGTCACACGTGTGATACTAAAAAATAAGGTTCAGGACACGCAAACACCAACTTCTAAACTCGCACACGTCGAACTATTTTCACTGAACCAACCAATGGGTTGAAAACCCCACGCTTCCCCCACGAAACGTTACGTCACCAAGCGTCAAAAAACGAACGCCAACATTGGGTAAACAAAATTACTGATTAATTTCAATTAAAAATCATGAGATTATGTGGACAAAATTGGGGAGTTTAATGATTTGGAGTAAATTAGGGTAACGGCTTGCACAAAATACTCAAAGTAGTACCAGAAAAAACGTTTATTACTCATTACATTAAGCCCGACGGAAAAAAAGATTCTAAAAACGAGTTTGCTCCCGAGTGATCTTCCGGCCGAAAATCGTAACTAATCGACTGTGCATAAAAAGATCGACGGGAAAAACTGCCAGTTAATTACTGTTGAACAATTGATCAATTTTTTAGTTTAGTTGAGACATGTGCTGAAAGGAGTATTTTTTTTTCGGTTTTGCGGGCCTGCGGTCGCGGGCGCGGGGGAGTGAGCCTGTTGGTGTTTTTGGTGCGGTTTTGTTGGCGCCCGTCTGTCATAGCCCATTGACGTGACGTATCACTTCGTTAATTCTTCTCTCCGTATTATCAATAAACCAGTGAAAAATGGATGAAGAATACGATGCCATCGTCCTGGGCACCGGCCTAAAAGAGTGTATTTTGTCGGGTATGTTGTCCGTGTCCGGCAAGAAGGTGCTCCACGTAGACCGGAACAAGTACTACGGGGGTGAGTCGGCATCCATCTGCCCCTTGGAGGAGCTGTTCTCCAAGTTCGGGGCGCCGGCCCCTGACGAGTCCTACGGCCGGGGCCGCGACTGGAACGTGGATCTCATCCCGAAGTTCCTGATGGCCAACGGGCAGTTGGTCAAGTTGCTCATCCACACGGGCGTTACTCGCTATCTGGAGTTCAAGTCGGTGGAAGGGAGCTACGTGTACAAAGGGGGCAAGATCTCGAAGGTCCCGGTGGACCAGAAGGAGGCGCTGGCGTCGGACCTCATGGGGATGTTCGAGAAGAGGCGGTTCAGGAACTTCCTGATCTACGTGCAGGATTTCCAGCAGGAGGACCCGAAGACTTGGAAGGATTTCGATCCCAATACGGCCGATATGCAAGCGCTGTATGATAAGTTCGGGTTAGATAAGAATACGCAGGATTTTACAGGGCACGCGTTGGCTCTGTTCAGGGATGACGATTACTTGAAGAGGCCTGCGTTGGAGACCATCAACAGGATTAAGCTGTATTCGGATTCCCTGGCCAGATACGGCAAGTCGCCGTATTTGTACCCCATGTACGGGCTTGGAGAACTGCCACAAGGTGAGTCACGCTTGGCTGCAGAGGCAACGGTACAAGAAAAAGACGGGTTCTTGCAAACATTCTCTCAACACTTGAATGAGTCGCTTTATTAAATTCTTAATTCCCAATTCTTAGGATTCGCGAGGCTGTCCGCCATCTATGGGGGCACCTACATGCTGGACAAGCCCATCGACGAGATCGTCCTGGGTGAGGGGGGCAGAGTCGTGGGGGTGCGTTCGGGCACCGAGGTGGCCAAATGCAAGCAGGTCTACTGCGACCCCACTTACGTGCCCGACCGAGTGCGCAAGAAGGGGCGCGTGGTCCGCTGCATCTGTCTCATGGACCACCCGATTGCCAACACGAAAGACGCTCTCTCCACCCAAATCATCATTCCACAGAAGCAAGTCGGCCGAAACTCCGACATCTACGTGTCGTTGGTCAGCTACACGCACCAGGTGGCTGCCAAAGGCTGGTTTGTGGCGATGGTGTCCACCACCGTCGAGACCGACAATCCCGAAATCGAGATTAAGCCCGGCTTGGACCTTTTGGGTTCGATCCGTCAGAAGTTCATCTCGGTTTCGGATTATTACGAGCCGACTGATGACGGGCTGCAGTCGCAGATTTTCATTTCGCAGTCGTATGATGCAACAACTCATTTCGAGACGACTTGTTTGGATGTTTTGGATATTTTCAAGCGTGGCACGGGCGAGGAGTTTGATTTTTCGAAGATTAAGCACGAGTTGGGCGATGAGGAACAATAATGGATTTGGTTGAGTTTGGTTAAGAGTAGGTATTCTATGTGCAAGTTTTTTTTATATGGTTCTGTTTTGTTTACACCGCTGCATTGATACTCTACTTGCTATACAAAATAATTCCGTGGCTTGGGCCCAAGCACAATTAATTTGTATATACAGTAAAAATTTATACCTTAGTGAATAAAATAATTGCTTAATTTTAAGGATCCTGATGTGCAAACTAAAGCATTAGCTTGACTATAAAAACGAGAATTGTTAGTAATGAATTTTTTTATTTGCAAAATGGGGTTTTATTGTAACTCATTATGTCGAAAAGTGTATTTATAGCTTTATGTTCTATTAGATATGCATGTCTGACATAATCTTTGGTGATATGGCACATTGATATGTATTATGTGATGGATCAAATATACCAAAAATACGGAAATTTTGTGTATTGAATCACTGAGCTTCGCATTCCATATTATCATAGGTTTTAATGTTCACGAAATGTTAATAGATCGTGTTTTGTGAAAATTATCGTCGCAGTATTTCTGCTATTCGTCCTCATCACATTACGCTATCCAGTCCCTATCTCGTAGTAGGAATACTGTGAACTCTTGTTGTAAAATATTTACAAAAAGAAATAAAAATCTTCAAAAGGGAAACACGGACTTTTCCTACACCTCACAAACAAAACACTTTTTTCGTACATTGTTTAATTAACAAACCAACAAAAATCGGAAACAATCAAGTTCAAGTCAACTGTTTTTAATTTCAACACAATACAAGTTATTATCACGACACCCTACAAAAAATCGTCCGTCACCGCCCACAACCGACGAAAAAACCTCCCCCGGCAACCCCAATTGAGCCCCCAACTCACCCCTAAACGTCACCACAAACAAACGACCCGAATTCCCCGCCACAATTATAAAATCGCCCGAAATGAACGGAGTTGTTAAACAATCATCTAAGTTAAGCACGAATTGGGGCTCAGGGGCTTCACTTTCAATTTTTAACACGTACAAATTACGATCATGTGACCCTAAAAATAGAAAATTGTCTCGTCTGGCGAAAGACGAGTATAAATGGCCCCCTGTATCAAACTGCCATAATTTGCGGCCATCTAAAGCCATACATATGACGCTTCCGGTTACATTTGGCCATAAAATGCACCCGTTGTGGGTGCACGGAGCCCCAAAAATCGGACTTCCGGTTTTGTATTGCCATAAAATAGCACCGGAAGTTTCCGAAAGGCAGAGACAAGTGCCACAAATCGTGGCCACGTAAATGTTTTGGTTTAAAAGTAGAGGTTTTGAAATCACACTTTCGGAAACAAACGAGGTCCAAACAACGCCTCCTTGCTAAAAAAACAAAAATTATATAGTGCCGTAAGTAATAATTTACGGTACCATAATATCGACGCAATGGATGTGCTTATCGTAAGACCCGAAAATGATTCTTGCGCCACTGGAGCACAAAATTGGGGTGCACTTGACCCTGTCATTTGTCTTATAAGCCCATTTGATTGAATTTGATGCGAAATCAAGACAGTATAAATTGCCATCAAAGCAAGTCACGTATAGGTAGTTATTGTGGTAGCAAGGAGTGCTTTCGACGACGTCTGGAAGGACAAATTTGGCGATTTCGTGGCCACTTTGCGTGTCTAAAATGGCAAAAATGTGCGAAAACGCCCCAACGGCGACTAACTCGCGTCCACTAAAATTTTAATTATAGAAAGTGTTCAATAATTGAAAAAAAATACTTGTGAGAAAAAACGAGAGGTGTTGAGTCGACGCAAGCCTCCAAGTTATAGCTCCAAGCAATTTTTAATTCAATTCCGATGTTGCTATTTTTTATTTTTTTCTCATTTTTCGGGGGCGGTTCAGTTTGTGGTCTTTTTTGTACGACTTTAACGTCACGTAAAATATCAATACAGGTGTTTAAGTCACTTTCAAACAAATGAGTCACTAAATCGGGACAAGCTGCCCCTGTTTCGTCCTCGAATTCGCTCAAAAATTGCACTGCAAGAATCGAGTTGCCCCCAAGTTCGAAAAATGTGTTTTTATCAAAATTTCGAACACCAAAATATTTACAAATCAGTGTTTTAAAAATATCAACTTGTCTCTTATCGGTTCTATTTCGATTCAAATAAATCGATTCGAGAGAGTTCTTATCGGTTTTTCCATGCGAAGTGATTGGGCACTTTCGAATGATATCGATAAAATCAGGGAAGTATTGTTTCGGTAAAGTGTGTAAAAGTTTAATCCTGACCTTATCTAAAACCTTGCTTTTGGTACTGTTATCGCAGTTTTCGACTATCAAAAAAAGTAAAAGCTTTGTGCGGGTTTTAGACCACACACAAACGTTCCGTAACCCTGTCTCGTCCAATACCATTGTTTCAATTTTACTTAATTGTACTTTATGGCCCAAGCGTTTAAAAACATCGTTTTTGCGCCCTTTGTAATAAATCTTCTTATCAGAAATAAACCCGATGTCACCAGTAGCCCGAAAAACTGGTGTTTTGTGATGAATTTTCTCATCACCCACGAAGCAAATTCGGGTCGAACTCCCAATGAAAATTTCTCCTTCACCATTTTCCACAACCCGTCCGAAATCATCCCTTAACTCCACAATAGTGTCGTCTAATTCCTCCCCGAGCGGTACTTCCCCTAAACCTTCCGCGACTTCGCAAACAGTGGCCCAACATGACACTTCAGTGACTCCGTACAAATTAAAAATTCGCAAAAAATCCGACTTTTGATAAGCGAGAAGAGATAAAGGGAACGGTTCGCCCCCAAAAGCTAGGATTTTTAATTTTGATTTTTGGAGAAAATCACTGATTTGTGTCTCCGACCATCGTAGAAATAGAGACGGGACGATTTGGAGGACAGTGGCCCCATTTTGGGGATGGAACAACGTCTGGTGGAGACGCACCGGATTGATTTGGTTCTTAGGGGGCGTTATTAAGAGACAAGCCCCATTTTCGAGGGCGAGCAACAACTCGATCATTGAGGGGTCAAAAGTGAGCGGGGTGCCGAAGTAAATCGTATCGGAAGCCCCGATTTTGAATATTTTACTCAAATGTTTGACGTTGCGTTCAATACTTGAGTGAGTAACCCTCACAAACTTGCTCACACCTGTACTGCCTGATGTTCGAATTATGTAAAAAATATTCGGATAATTCGTTACGTGAGTCACTTTGTGTTTGTTCAAGACGAGTTTTTGGCCATTTAGTAATAAAGTGGCGACGGTGTTATTGCCCGAAGCGAAAGATAATGACCAGAGAAGCCCCAAATTTGTTGTAATTGACTCAGTTTCGTCACACAAAAAAATAAAACAGTGGTGCAATTCCTGTAAACTGATTGGATTTTATGCCAGGAATTATTGCGATAGCGATACCCACCTTAAAATAATCGAAGGAATGTAAATATTGTGATTCATTGCAAGACCTATGCATTGGTGTTTTTCTGTGACATGCACCGATATGAACTGGGTTATCGAACTACGTAATGAATTGACGTCTTTGTAACTAAGAGCACTTAGAACGGTGCCACAGTCACTCAAAATTATCGCTCGGTTTTCTGGAGCCCCCATTTTTGAAAAACTTGGGTTATGTCAGCGGAGGGAAGTTAGGCACAAATCATTTGCAAAACTTGAAAAAATATCATTATCATTGAGGGGTCTTGGTTGTTAATATCTTTACTTTTTTGGTCTGTGTCTTTGCAATTTTTTGTGTTTTAAGTCACACAGAACTCATTGGAATTTTAAATCTGATTGCGTTTCCACTCCTTGGCAATTTCGTGCCAACTTCACGCGTATTATGACATTTGGTGAAAGTCAGCTGACGTTTGTTTATCAAAATTCTCGTTGCAATTCCTTCTAATTATTTCAAAATCCGTTACAAACCCCCTTTGTTTCAAGCCCCCCAGATTTTAATAATTCATTTGTGTTAATTTAAAACGGTGAGTAAAATCGGTCATTCCTTTGTTCCTCCAGCCGAGGTCATTGTCTTCCCTTATTACGTAGACGACAATGGGGCGCATTTTCCTCGAGCATATGGGTGGCACTCGCCTTTTTTCCTGCGCCCGCTGCGACACGAACCTAACAAATCGCTCTGAACTGATCAGCACCCGCTTCACGGGGGCCACAGGCCGTGCCTTCCTCTTCAGCAAAGTGGTAAATTTGACCTACAGTGAGGTCCAAGACAGGGTCATGCTGACAGGTCGCCACATGGTAACTACCATCAACTCCAAGGATGGGCAGGTCGTTAGGGTCTGTTGCAGGTGAGGGACGTCTCCTGCAAGGCTTGCGAGGCGAAGCTGGGGTGGATGTACGAGTTCGCAACTGAGGAAAACCAGAGATATAAGGAGGGAAGGGTTATTCTGGAGAGGGCGTTGGTGACTGAGAGCGACGGGATGGAGGAACGGGGCTACAATGACCGCCAACACTAGTTAGTTAGGGCTAGATTATCAGGGTTTTTGTATGGTTGGTAGTGATAGTGCAATTTTTCGGGTTTTTTCAATCAACCAATCGTAACCGTATAAGTGATACAAACCTTCAAGTGTTCATTCTGTCTCGGAGTTTTGTAATTTTTTTGATACTTGTAATAAGCTAGTTTTAAGTCGTTCTATGTAGGTTTATTTCATCTCGTTTAATAAAAATCATTAGCAAAAATAACAGCGTTTATTTAGGCGGCCTTGGTTTTTATGTGTGGAATAAACACAACAAGTATACAAAACAGATGACTGTCAAATATTGACACGCCCACACGATTGAAACAATTGACGGTCGCCCGTCCGTAACATATTGGGGGTGTGTTGCGAAAAATTCGATTGTTTTTCGGGGGTAGTCCGTCTGGAAAACTGTGTCACAAGGCCAAATTTTCATACACAAAGGGGAAAAAATCCGCGAATGAAATTCATTGTCATGCGTGGTGGGGATAAAGTGGGGAACAGCTGACAAGTGACAAACTAAACATTACGGACATCTTGCAAATCGCAGCAGGCGTCGAGTTTGCTCCATTGTTTTTACTATGACAGAAACGTAATAAGTGGGTGTCATCCAGCTATATGTGACCAGTCCGGGGTTGTTTTTCTTTTGTTTGTTTCACAGTGTACTGTCATTTTCCCGTATAATCTCAAACTGGTGCGTGACGTCATGTGATTGCGTTTTCATGGAGTGCTAGATTAAGGTAAATATCCGAATTTCTTTGTTTTGGGGCCGTTTCGGCGGCGTTTGGGTGCGCGGGGGGCCGCATTGGGGCGCCCGAGGCCCTTTTTGTGTAAAGCCATCGGCCGGGGGGCAGTGTTTAATTGAAAAAATCGCTTTTCAATTCGTCGTCGAGCTAATTCGCAGTGCGTCCTTGGACGATTTTGCCTTTAAATAAAGCCTATCCCAAGTCGCTTCAATTAAATATTACGCTTAAAGACGATGTGGGTGCAGTGTAATTCACGTTTTCGCCGAATTTTTCCAAATTCACCTGAAATCGGACATCTGCTCGACGATTTTATTGGGAAAGTGTATAAGTAGGACGAGGTGTTTCGCAATCGCGCTTGAAAATATTTCGTGAGTATTCTCTTCTTGTTTTTATGACATTGAAAGTGATCAAATCGAATTTCAACTATTAAATAACTCGGCCGCCATATTACACAATTTTTTTCAATAAGAATTTCTATCAATCAAGTCGTCGCATGTCAACAATGTCACCGCTGAGTACCCCCACCACCGATCCCGAAAAATTACATAAAAAAATAAAGAAAATTTTTACAGGACGCGTGACGTCAAAAAACAGTTTTTCAGCGCAAAGATGGCCGCTTTTTCGCGTAATGGTGCCGGTAGGGGAGGCGGCCCACGTGACTCCCCATAAAACATGTTTACAATATAAACTACCCATAAATTCCATTCCATCTCGTAATAAGTACCTTTTGGGTCTCGCGGCGTGACCTCGCGAATCGCGATTTCTGGACCGAACCGCTAGATGAAGGCCAAGGTCTTACTTGCTCTTTCGTTTGTTTCTTAGGCCGCCCCTCTTCACCTGTTGGTTTATTGCTCGCCTATCAATCGAGCGACCTTGGCGCTACTTTTTTGTTTACAATAACATGCAAATGTTTTTTTTCAACTGAAAATCGACCAGTTCTTATCTTGATAGTGTTTTGTCTTATATCAAACACCCACGATAAAATTATAGACGCTTCATTTATTTTCAAAGAGGAGGGGTGGGATCTTATCAAAAAGGAACTCGCTTATCACGATAGCCAATCGTGCGGTTGGATGCCCTGAAATACCCACCACAACACCGGAAGTTGTCCACAGACCTGCATTTTTATACTTTTTTATTTTTATTATGGCGGCAAGGCCGCCATTTTTAACACCCCAAATTGAGAGGATTACCGTAACTTGCAAAAATTTTTAATGAATTAAGAAGGTTGCGCCCAAGGTTGCGTGCTGCACAAGGTGTTAAATATTTGTTAATTATTTAAGTTGGTAGCAAAATGCATCTTTATGCTCTCATTTCGTAACACCCATTAACGAAAACAATAAGAAATAAAATATGATGATAAAAGTGAAAAACGCTTTACTTTGCAAAACCCGTTCCAAGGTAAACGAATGTCAATAAGGATCTATGCTCCAGAATCACAATTCAAGTCTGGTTGGTATCTGCACAATTTTTGGATTTTTTTTACAGTATCACCAACTCATTAGGAAATTCATTCATAAAAAAAAGTTGTCAGTCTTGTTTTTTGATTTATTAAAAAAAAACTGAAAAATGTGAAATGGGTGAACGCAGTGTTAAATTCGTTATGTTTTTCATTGAAAAAACTGGCTGCAAGGCGGGTTGTGTCGTGTAACTTTTTGACCTATAGCCGAGTTTGACCAAGTGATCGATAATTAAATGCCTCTGGGTGCAATAGCCCTCTTTGTTCGTTAGGTAATTAAATATGTTTGTACAGCTGTAGTGTTATCGGTAGAGCGAGCCGTTCTTATCTACCTTCTGGACGCATTTCGGATACTTTCCTCGTTTGTCACCTTTATCAGTTCTTTTCTATTTCCAGATGGAAAGTCACTAGACGCAAAATGAATTACTTAACAATGAATAACGTTTACGTCAAACCCCATACGAATTTTTTACCCGAGGCCCAGCCTCACACTTTTTACAACCAAGTTACCGAAAACAATAACCAAATCCCAACCAACGGTGATAAATCAATCGCAGAAGTTTGGACGAAATATAAATTCGACACGAGTAACATTACTGCGAGCGTCGGTAATTACAACAAGACATGGGCGACCCATGAGGACCCCCCGTGCGAAGAAAAAGAAGAAGAAGTGAAAGTCGAAGATGAGCCGGAAGAGGAAGAGCCGAAAGAAAAGGAAGAGGAAGTGACCACCTCGCCCTCACACCACGCGAGGCGACCCATGAACGCCTTCCTGATTTTCTGCAAAAAGCATCGGCCCATCGTCCGGGAGCGGTTCCCGAATTTGGAGAATCGGGGGGTCACTAGGATACTCGGGGAGTGGTGGGCGTTGCTGGACAGCGACGACAAGGCCCCCTACACAGGCCTAGCCAAAGAGGTGTGCATACGTAATTTTTTGCCCAACTTTCAATAATGTGTTTCCAGTACAAAGATGCGTTCTTGAGCGCCAACCCGGACTTCAAATGGTACAAACTTCCGGCTCCACCGCTGCGGACGTTGAACGTTCGGCCTTCAGCCCACAAAGTCCAGTCACCGGTTTCTAGTCCACAACACGTGACCGAGTCCGAATTTACTCCCGGGAAACTGGCCGACGAGTCCCAATTGGGGAGTCTAACGTCGTTGATGAACAATTTTACGCCGAATATCAAATCAAACGAGAATAATAACAATAATATCGAGAAAAACGGCGATCACGATTACGAGGATGTGCCGAAAAGTCCAGTCAATTTCATTAAAACTGCTCTACCTCTTAAACCTTTCAAGAAACGGACGTTTGAGAAGTGTACTGACAATAAGAACGTCGTCCGGAACATTGAAAACGACATATCGGTGGCACAGGATGGCAACATGACAAATCAGGATCTGATGGACAAGGTGGTCGACAAGATCTTCACCAAACCCGAGGATTTCGACAGAAAGGAAGTAAGTTATACAAGACCTCGTCATGTGAAAAAATTGTGACACAATCTAGCAAAAAGGTGGCCAAATACATATCAATAAACAGTAGTCTTTTTTCCGTAAAAATAGTATCTGTTATCGGACAAATCCGAAATAAACAAAGTTGGTACACTGTTTTATCATATTTTTATCGTAGTTTCTGCTGCTTTAATGCCAATTGTTTGGGATTTTATACCAAACAAATATGTAAGAGAAACACACGGGCTTACAATTTCATAAAAGAGCAAAAATAACAATTCCACTTTAATTACAATCGGCAGATAAATTAATAATGAACTTTTCACGGTCTTGTGTTTATTTAAAGAACAAGTTTTTTAATTAGAGCGCTTAGTAATTGAGCGAATTATAATATTTTTCAGTTATGAGTCGTCTCAGATAAATAAATAAATGATGGAAATAAAATACAAATCATGTAGTTTTAAACCTTTTATTGCTTGAAAATAATTGAATAAATTTGAAGTCGCACATGTGTTACACGTAACACACATATTATTAGGTAATACTTTTGTGATGTTTAAAATATTCATTCGTAGTAAAAAGAAAAAATGACTCAGTGAGATTGAATGATAAATACATAACATAAAGTCACGTCCCCGAATTTCAAATGTCTAGAATATTTTCTAATGTTTTATTCCGTATTCTTAAAGCTGATTATTTTTCGGTATCACGTAAGAATTTGAAAGTGAATTAAGAAATTTATAATTTAATCAAAATCATTGTGAAAATCTGTCTTAAATTTTTACTGTGCTGAAAGAATGCTTGGAGGTTGGGCCCGGAAAGAAAGTGAACCTTTATTTTAATTTATTAGGTAAGTCCAGCCTTCATTAAACAATTGTTCGTGATTTTTATTTTTCTTTTCGAGCCTTAATAAACTGTTGCTTTTCGTAATAATTTAAATTTTTTCTCGTGTTTGTAATGTGAGTAGGCATTTTAAAGTAGTTTTGTGTTTGTATTTTCTTCTTAGTGATCTAAGAAAGAATTTTACGTTTTTCGTATTTTATTGCATTTATTTCAACCAAGTTTAAACCTTTACGTCAAATACCCAATACTTATACGGAACCAACATTTATATGTTTGCAATAACGGACGGGACAGCAAAATTTACGAAGATGAAAAAGTAATACTATTAATCGAGTTTTGTTTTTTTCGCTTCCGAAGATTCGAAAATCGGGCCGCCAGTGCAAGGGCAAGCGGTACGAGAAGTTCATGGTGGAGGGCCGCCTCTTGGGCAACAAACGCGACGGCAAGCTGACTTTCCAGCGCAGCTCGATCGAGAACGAGCTCACCTTCAAGCTGGACCAGCCGGAACCGGAAACACCAAACCTAGATCACACCATCAAACGCCTAGCCGAACGGACCAACATGCGAAGCGTCCTCGAACCGTCGAACCAAAAGAGCGAAGACCGCGTCCGCACCACCTCCGAGAACCACGAAACCAACTTCAACCTCAACCAACGTATCAGCAATTTGCCGAGTCTGAGCTACGACGTATTCCACCAAAGGAAAAAGGACAGCAAGAAGCGGAAGAATCGGATAAGGACCGACAGCGAGTCCAAGAGCAAAGTGGCCAAGGTGGTGAAAGAGGAGCCGCCTGTCGGCTCGAAGAAGCGGAAAAACAAGCAGAGCATCACGCATTTGAAGGAGGAGTGCGTTGGAGGCGACTTGCTGGCGCTGACGACGTTGGCGGAGGTGGCGGCCAACACGGAGAAGATCAACTCGGAACCGGCGGTTTTGAAGGCTTAAGAAATTGATTTTCGCAATAATTATGGTTATTCCATGTACTTTATCGGGTATTCTAGATGCATGTGCCTCTAACGTAATTCAAAATATAAACAGGAAGTCACATTTCTATTCGGCGAGCATTTCAAGAGCCTTATTCCCAAGTATTAGAATTGTGATAGCTGTGTATTTTTTGAAGGCTACCTATATGTTAAGTTTTTTTTGTAATATAGTCGTTATGTTTGTTGTTATGTGTTAGCCATTTTCTAATCATTTAGAACCAAAATCGTTATCACGTTTTAATTTTATTGAGTATGTTTATGTTATTTGTAGATTTTAATAAGCGCAATAATTTTAATGAGATTTCATGTTATGTTGTATGATCTGACCGTTAGATCTTTGTTTTTTTCTTGAGTTAGAGATTATTATCTTGCACTAATATTCATTCTAGTTGTAAGAAATAATACTTCCTTAGTCATTTTGTACAATTATGAACTAGTCTCAAATTTCAGCGTCAGTATTCAATTGGTTCTTTCTCAACTTCTTCAGTTCATAATTGTCCAACTAAAGCGACCAAATATAATTAATATTTTAACAATCTAAGCCTTATAGTTGTAGTTTTTAAGATGAAAAACAAATTATCCACGTTTTATCATTTAAAAATAAATTTTATAAAAGTACTATGTGATTGACCAATTGTTAATCGATCTTTTGTTCTTATCAGATTTATGGAATTGTAAGGTACAGACGTGATGCTTGGAATGTGATACTTTATTTTTCTATCATGAAATGGACAGGGATATAAAGATTTATTTATATGATTGTATAGATTGTGCCTTTTTATTTATTTATAAATATTTAAAATTTATGCCTTTAGAAAGGTAATCAAATATGTATCGATTTTAATAAAGTTTATTACGTAACATCAAACAACGACTTTCATTTTTACCTTTTTACTAAAAAAAATAAATTTGACAGTGTTGCGAACCTAATTTAAAAATCCAGGTCACTGTTCAGAATTTCATTTTTAACAGAAATAAAGACACCCAAGTCGGTTATTACTATTTTAATTCAGACATTAGTTACACATACAAAATTAAATAAGCAAAAAGACCTTAAACAATTTATTTATAAAATTCGTGCTCGCTTTCATCCTTCTTAATATTATTTTTGTAGCCTTTTTCGAAATCTTTCGGCAGCACAATATACCGATTTTCCCTCACGGCATGCATTCCTGCCTCTTGACAAATGGCATTAATATCAGCACCTGAAATACGGTCAGGTCGGGCAACGAAATCCTCCAAGTCCACCTGAAATTATTACTTGTTAATCTAAAAAAATAAACCTGAACACACCTCTTCCGATAAGTTCATTTTTGACGTAATGGTGCTAAAGATCAATCTTTTTTGCCTCCTGTCGGGCAATGGAAACTCGATTTTCCTGTCCAAACGGCCCGGCCGAAGCAGGGCCGGGTCGAGGGTATCAGCCCTATTTGTAGCCATAATAACCTACAATCCCAACAATAGTTTCAAATTAATATGGTAATTTTCCCTACTTTAACATTGGTGGTTTGATCAAAACCATCCATTTGGTTGAGCAACTCCAAGAGAATCCTTTGTACTTCTCTGTCGGCCCCCGTCTGGGCATCAAACCGCTTAGTAGCAATGGCATCAATCTCGTCAATGAAGATAATAGCTGGTGAATTCTCCTTAGCCAGTCGGAACACGTCCCGAACCATCCTAGGCCCCTCCCCTAGGTACTTCTGGACGAACTCCGACCCCACAACTCTGATGAACGCAGCAGTGGTGTGGTGAGCCACTGCCTTGGCCAGCATTGTCTTGCCACAGCCTGGAGGCCCGTACATTAAGACCCCACGAGGGGGGTCAATCCCAATTTGCTTGTACAGCTCGAAGTGGGTGAGGGGCAACTCCACAGCTTCGCGAATTTCCTGTTTTTGCATATCCATGCCTCCAATATCGCTATACTGGACGTCAGGCTTCTCATCAGCCTGGAGCATGCTGATCGAGGAATCAGCTTCAGGCGGGAGGACGTCCACAAGGGCGTTACTGTGCTTATGCAAAGCCACACTGGCCGAAGGTTTGAGCAATTCCCGGTCAATCGTTGACAAAATCCGGACGTAATAATTCGACCCGGTGGTTGACCCCACAATCCCAGTATTTTGGTCAACGGCTTCCAGAAACTGGCCGATGACAAGCGGCACCGACTGGATCCGCTTCACCTCCTCCTGGGCGTGGAGATACTCCTTCTTCAAGTTGCGTTGCTCGTCTTTGATGTACTCTTCTTGGACTTCGAGAAATTCGAGCATTTGTTGCAGTTTCTTGTATTTGGTGTACAGGTCTTCCATGTCGCAGTCCTGGAGGTTGGGCTTGATTTCAGCAGGGCTTCCCTCATCCTGGAAAGGGTGCATTTTGATGAATTTAGAGGTTAAGGGGGGAACAAAAGACGATCATGACGTTAAATCACTTGATTGGAATTTGGGGAAAAAAGGGGCTCAAATTTTTTACCTTTTCGGGCACTACAACATCCATCACTTCCATTGTTTGCAAAAATACGTGAATTACAAAGAATTGGGGTTATGTTACGATGATTTGGAAGATTTTTGGTTGTTTTAGAGAGGTGGGAAAGAGGACGCTGAAAGCCGGCAAGACAGGTTTCTATTTATTTAAATTACTGGTTGCAGAGCATAAGGCGCAAAATCAAAAATTGGAATAAAAAACATTAAATAATTACTTACTTAGTACTTAATTTTACGTAGTTTTGTTTGACTTAATTATATTTTTGTAATGTACAATTGCTATACTATTTAACTGTGTTGTATACCAGGTAACAACTTTTAATTTTTTTCTTTTTTGAGACAATTCTTTATTATAGACGGAGCTTAAGCCCTCTATTTGTAACTATTTCAAAAATGTGCGAATAATAAAATAAAAAAGTAATTTAATTGCAATCAAGCATCTCAGTAAACATACTCTGCATTTTGAAAATGCATATGACACTATTTTTCTACAGACTTTTCTAATCTACCTATACATCCCATTTTTTTTTATTAGTTTAATAATTTGGTAATTTTGTGTCCAAGAAAAATTTTGTTTTTTATCTATTTGCCCACCCAAAAATTGAGAAAACCTTTTTTTAAGAAAATTATATTGTTAAATAAAAAAATAAAATATTTTCTAAGTAAGATTTTTGTTTTTTTTAATTAACCGGATTATTGCTTTGAACGAAAACGTATCGTTTAACTGCCCTTAAAATCCGTTTGTGAATAAGAAATTGCGGTCGGGCCGTTGGTCTCGCTATCGATTGGTCGCTTTTGCCCGGACATGAATCTGAATTAAAAGAAACTATCTTTTTCGGTGTTGCGTCGGTGTCGGCTGTTCCTTCACATCCCGGCAATAAATCCGCGTTACACGAACTTATGTCACCTGAGACCAGCTTTTACCTGCGGAACAGATTCGCCCGATTCCGTATCCATAAATAACAAAAACTAGCGTCAGTTGTAATTGATTCATACCGCCCTATCGGTTCGCAATTACCCTTATAGCAGAAAAGCGGCTTTTGAAGCTGCGGAAATAAGGTCGCAGTCCAGGTGAGACTTCATTCGCTGAATATGAACTCCCGGAATCGGATTATCGCGAGATCAGCGCTCGTGCACTCTAATCAAAGAAATGTTGACTAATTTTGCTCCGCCTCTCGATAAATATTATTATGGGGTAAATATTTCGCCCCGATTTCAAATCAGATTTTTATTATTTACTTAGTGCACGGTGAATGCGAGCGCGATGCGACCTTTATCAAGAGCAAATTTATTCTTACTGCTTCCACTCACCTAGACTATGCCTTTTACTGATTTCATATTGCATTTCCTCTTGTCAAATGCACTTCGCTTTTTAACATCAGCGCACACCTAACGACGTTTCCAAGCCAGATGGAGGAGAAGCATTCGATGCACTGCGGCCAAATTTAATCATCACCAGAATTTCAAACAATAATACGAGACCGGAGATAAAATACACAAAAATCAACCAATTGAGATAAAGGAAATAACATGATATGTATTGCCGATTTTTAAATTCCTGTCAGTAAACACTGATAAATTTTTAAACTTCAAATACCGATTTTAGTGCAGGATTTCATATTTTGAAATTGTTTATTTACAGGGGCGCAAGGGGCCGCCGGGAGCTCGGAAATTTTACCGATGGGGCGCTTGTGAATTACTTTATATTTTTTCTTCGTATTTTGTTACGTTTATATTTTCTATGTTTTTCTCTAAATCAAACTTTAGAAACAGAAATGTGTTTAGGAAAAAAAAATCACAAAAATTTTCCCAAATTAGGTCAAAAATTTTTATATCTTTTTAGTACTAACTCTGCACGTAGACAATTTTTTGCCAATTAAATAAAGTTTTTAACTTCCAAAAAATCCGGTCATTTTTATAACAATGTGGTTTAAAGACAAAGAATATTTTCCGCTCATTTTTCTGCAGTATCCAGTAGATATCCAGAAGACTGAGCCAGCCTCCGTTTATTAGGTGTATTATTTTAATATCGATGCGCTTTAATGTCTCCCTCAAAGCTGGGCTTTTCTTGAGCCGTCTTACAGCTCATGGTTCATCCAGGTAGTTAATTGTGTCAAAGTTAAACACAACAACCGAGTCGGATGTGCTCCAGCTCGCGTTTCATTTTGAATGTGGAGGCGCTCATGTGTGTCACACAGCCGCGCTTTTAATAATAATTAATCAAAGTAGTGCAACATTTACATTGCTGTGATCACAGAGTTATGAAATCAGGACTCCGGCATTTAATGTGGCGGCGAGATTTCGGAATCGGTCGTGCGTGTAAAACGGGGGCGATTTTTTGGTCAAAAGAGCCGTCGAACGAAATCGTTTCCGTTGTAAAGATAATTGCGTAAGAAGTAAACATGCTAGAACATAAATGCGGTGTGAAGAGTGACAAGCGAAAACCGAATGAGATTTCCAAGTTTGGTCTTTTTGCCGGGTGACTGCACCGGAGTCCTGATTGCGTTCTATAATGGCGCCCCCCTAGCACATCGCCTCTCCCACACTGTCCACTTCAGTTTACTTTTATTTCAGAGCAGCCATTGTGCTCGAGAGCCGCTCTTTTGTTTCTTTTCTCTAACACTGGCTTTTGAACTGTCTTCATTCGCTCTGAAATTAACTCAGCTACACAATTTGATTTACTATAACAATCATTTTTATCAACGACCGGAATGGATTCACAGAACTTTGGCCGAGCGACGACTTACTATAATTAGATACCCAAGTAATTATTGCCGAGAAACGCTTACAAAACCAACGGTTTTTTACAACCACTCTCAGCCGAATTTGCATCTGAATACGCCCAGATTACACGTGCTAGGAAACAGTCCCCAACACAAAAAGAAAAATTTGGCACCAATAGCAAAAATAAAATTACAATAAAATCCTCAAGAAGCATTTTAACATGTCACTGAAAGTAAATAAGCTATTATTTATTTGTGTTATTTATGGTGTTTATTTTCGAAGAAAGTGTGAACAGGCTGAACCAACACCAAACGTAACGTACCACCCCAACACGTCGCAAGCGCATTTTTTAATAATTAATTTAGTTAACTGTAACGATAATAAATCTAGCCCCACGTCACTGTCCAAACAATAGCAATGACCAATTATAACCAGTCTCTCAATCTTGATGTGCTTATTCTCATCCCAAACCTTTGAAATTCCGTGATGCTCCAAGGCCGACACCTTTGTTAATTAAATTGTTTGAACAAAAGTGTTTGTACTTCAGCCAGCAATAGTCATAACTCGTCGGCGCGAAGCACAAGACGCAAAAATTCCCTCTTATCGGAATCTTTCAGCCCCGCTGCAGCTAGAATAGGTGCATGTTTTCTGAGTTATTTCCACAATAACTACGACTTTTCCAACTTTAAATCCGCGAGATTATAGGCCACCGGGGAGCCGTAATTAGATGGACACCGTGCACGAGGAAAACAGGTAAGTAAAACTCGAGTCGAGATTTATTAATAAAGTTGCAGCCCCGCGCCCCAAGTGCCCCAAAGCAGCCTCGCAATGGAGACCCTGGACGAGGAGGACGCCTCGCGGTCGTCGTCCAGGAGGCCGTCCGCCATCATCGCGGCCCTGCGGCGGCCCTCGCAGGCGATTGCCCTGTCGGCCGCCCACGCCGTCATGAACCAGAGGCGCTACCTCCTGGGGCTGTTCCACAACCAGAGCGACCGCTCGATTTCGGAGAAAGACGCCACTGATCACAAGGAGGAGTTTCTAAAGAAGCAGAATCGCAGGATGGGAGAGTAAGCGCAAGCTTCTCGAGGGAAGTTTTATTTTGTGTTTCTCGTTTAAACAGCGACGCTTTGACGGTAATTCTCTCGGCGCTGTACGCAAAGCTGCTGGTCGTCTTGGGAATGGCTTTTCCGATTACCGAAATCATATCGAAGGACGTTCGGCCGTTTTTCTACCAGGGATTTTATTTGTATTTGTATTTGGGGAGCATTACCTTCGTTGCGTACATGTATGCGACTTTTGTGAGAGAGAAGGCGGTTAATAACATCATCAAGTCGTATCGTAAGTCGCAATTTAATTTAATTGGAGTGCATTGATAAATATGCTTAGTGATTACAACATTGTTTTGCTAAATTCTGCACCGAACTATCAAATTCAATCAGGATCGATTTGTTAATTAGAAGTTTATACAGTGTGTGTTTGAAATATTCCAGCGCTAATCAATATTTGACTGCGGACGCTTGATACAGCATAATATTTATCAAATTAAATATTTAGAAATGAATAAAAAGCAAAAATCTGCTTAAAATATTAGAAGCTTGAAAGGTATTTCACTGTTTGTTTTATTTATTTAGAGTTGTGCAGATTATTGCAGTGGAAAATATATTTTCTCTTATAATAATTGATGGAACACATAATTCTTTTTATGCAGAAAGGAAGGGGATTTTAATTCAAAATTATAATATCGTTTGTAGAAAATAGAACAGAGACACTCGAATACTGAGGTACATGTTGCAAAAACATAGATTGAAGAAGAAGTCTACAGTGCAATTTTTTTTTTTAAATTTTATATTGATGTTTTGTAACTCTCATTACAGATAAAACCTACATTTTGATTAATTATTTAGTGTGAATATAGACAAACTAATCAAATAGAAACGTAGCAACCGCGAAAATATCTGGAATTATTTTTAGAGCATCCTATTATAAACAAAAATTAGCTTAATGAAAGCATAATTATGCAATTTGTGTGTTTGTAAAAATCAATAGTTTAAATTTATTGCCATTTTTCGAAAATACAATGCCTTACAGATCGTGTTTATGACTAGCTTTTCTAAAACCGCTTAAAGTGGCTTTGGTAATGAGGAATAATAAGCACACAGTTGAATAGATTTTATTGTTTTTGTACCCTCGGAAATTAATCATAGTGTTAACCGCCAAGCTGGCAGCGTGCACCTCCCGGGCCGGCATTTAATTTGAATTCCAGTCACCCGTTTTTGATGCACAATATTCGATTAATACACCCTTTGACTCTCTCCTATTTTTAGTTTTAGCTCTAAAATCTCATAAATAAATAAATTCCAGATAAAAACGACAAACCTACGTTCCCGTTTCCCCGCATGTCCACATCGGTGCACAACAAGCCGGCCAAATACGGAAGCTTCTATTTACGCCTTGGTGCAATCGGTGAGCGTTTTTTAATTAAATTATTCAAATAAACAAGCGCCAGCCCCATCCCCTGTAATCCGCTCAGTCAATAAGCCATAATTTAAACGGCAATTACAAGCAATTAACTGCATTGATCGACTTTATTAAAGCGCATTATTGCAGCTTTCGGTATCGGCAGCATGGTCTATTCCGGACTAGAATTCGGCCGATATTTCGAGCTAAAGAACAATCACGAGTGCTTTTCCACCATGCTCCAGGCCATCACGCCGGCAACCAGAATGCTTCTGACGCTCGTTCAAGTGCAATTCATATTCCTAAACACGAAGGTAATTGTTTCACTGTTTCCGGGATTGCCGGATTATTACCGGGAATTGTTATCAGAACGTCGATCTGAACAGACATAAGATTATTGCCCGCTTTGGGCTTATGCACATGGTGGCGGCCAATCTGTGCGAGTGGCTGTACGTCCTGGTCGAGGAGACCAAGCACGAGATCATACACCTGGGGGAGCAAGGACACAACTCCA
Source organism: Tribolium castaneum (assembly GCF_031307605.1). Classification (NCBI taxonomy): domain Eukaryota; kingdom Metazoa; phylum Arthropoda; class Insecta; order Coleoptera; family Tenebrionidae; genus Tribolium; species Tribolium castaneum. Next base: position 3,814,894 of record NC_087402.1, on the reverse strand, counting down.
CCAATTCGAGTCTACAAGCCAAGTTCTGCCAAGAGGGGCAAATCATGGGCTCGCTAGTGCGGAACGCCAGCCCGTTCCTATTCCCCTGCACCATAGAATACAGTCTGATATGTGCGGTGATTCTTTTCGAGATGTGGAAACGGGTCAAGTCGACGGAAGTCAAGGCGGAGACCGAGAAGGCGGGCCACCGGGACGATAAGGTCGCCACTCATTACACTTTCAGTGAGTGTAATTTTTTTTATGAATGTTAGTTAAGTTGTTTTCTGTGGTTATTTTACGTGTTTAGATCCCTTCGGCGGCAGCCCCGTCAACTCTAATCACCATTTCAGCGTGGACTGTTCTAACGCTCACCGCGGCTTATTTGCCGGGATTATGATCATCGTTCTGACCATAATTTCTTTGATAATGTTCTTCGTGTTGGCTAACGAACCGAGCGGCAGTGAAGAGGATAATCTGAGCATGGCCGAGTTCGAAGTGAACATAGTCGAGTTGGTCCTTTACATATTAACCACGATCGTGGTCATCGTAGCGATGGTGCAGATGCGCTCGCTCAAATACGACCGAAAAATCGGAGGTAAGCCCGCTTTCAACTAACCCATTTGTAAATTTGTCACAGTTGAAGGCCAAGCGGGGATCGGCCTGGACAACACCCTCCTGGTCGTTGCCCAAACCGGGATGTTCATCTACTGCATGTTTTCCATCATCGGGTGCTACTTCACCATGTCCGGGAGTCTTCCCACGGGACTCCTGGCCGAGATCTTTTCGTTCATCCAGACCTGCCTCCAGACCATGTTCGTGCTCGATGGGTGGTGGCGGCGCTGCCGTACCCTGGAGCATATCAAGAACAAGCCCGGCAAGGAACTCATCACGTTCCTCATTGTGGCAAACATGGCCATGTGGACTATCAATACGTTGGAGAAAAACCGCGCAGAGTTTCGACCTACACATTTGCTCTTCTTCGGAGAGTGGGCGTGGACAATCATCACGCACATTTCCATGCCCATGGCCATCTTCTACAGGTTTCATTCCACCATTTGTTTGTTCGAAATATGGAAAACAGCGTACAAAGTTAAGACGCAGTATAAAACGCCGATGTTTTCTGTCATATCCAATCAATAAGGGTGATGTAAATAAAGATGAGAAAAAGAAAGGTGTTTTATTTCATAAGATTCGAGAAAGCTAATCAGAGCCAAATCTGAATTTAAAAAAACGGATTGGCGCTCAACGCCATCAAATAACACAAATTACTGATTTTCGCAATTTCCCAAAAAAATTTTGAGTCCTTGCCTAGCCACTTGTTCGAAAATGTAATTTTATGGGTTAGTACTTGATTCAAACATTTTATTAAAAAATGTCAAGAACTAGAAATGTTGCAAAAAATGTTTTTTTTCGGAATACCAATCTTTGGTAAAATAAAAACCAGTGTATGTAATTTTTTTCAATTAATTTGCTTAGGGAGGAGTGGGTTTAGAAATAAAGTTCATTTTCGCATCGGTTGTGTTTATTGAAACGTGTTTTTATGAAAAACAGTCGCGTTAAATATTGGTTTCGTCCTTGTCGTCGTCGTCGGTCCGCATCTTATAGACGTGCTTCCAAATCTCGTAAAAGCACACACTCGACTGGAATCGATAAGAGACCACTAACGGCATCGAGACATGTGTGATAATATTCCAAGCCAACACTCCGTAAAAGTCCATCTGGTTGGGATGGGAGACCGCCCGGTTATTCTTCAGCCTATTGACCATCCAGAGGGCGATATTGGCGACGAGGAGGAACGTGATCAGCTGGCGTCCGGGCTTTCGGCGCATTTGCGACGGCGAGCTGCAGCGTCTTCGCCACGCGTCCAGGATCAGGACCGTCTGGCAGGAGCTCTGGACCAGCGCCGACAACGGCGTGATTATCCTGCAATCATTTCAGTTCCAGCCGGAGTTTTACACCGCTGGAGGATTACCTCATTATTCCGCCCTTGCCTTTGTTCAGTCCCATGAGAACGGCGCCGATTATTTGGAACAGGAAATACATAAACACGCCGCATTGCGTTACGAGAAGTAGCAAGTGCTCCAGTTCGAGGTCGCGCTTCATTTGTCGGAATCCCACGTCCCGCAGAGCCGCGATGCAGAAAAGGGTCGCTACCGTGCCTAGGGAGAAAAGAACCGCTTCCCACACGTTCACCTGAAGTGTTTGTTGGGATTAATTTTGATAAAACGAGCGGCGGGAGCGAATTAATTACCTGCAGAATTGCGATATCTTTATATTGTTTGTAGCCGACTAGTTCGAAAAACATAATTAGACTGATTACAGTTACAGCCAAGACGAGAATTCCTGTAAATAATCCTTTATGTGCTTGAGCACAGTCGACTGAAAACTGACTTTGCCGACGCGGGTAGATAATGTTGCAACCGCTTTGTTTCTCGCCGATTTCGGGAGAATTATTACCCGACTCTGTGGAAATGTACAAAAAATCGAATTCGAAAAAAAAACTCGTGTTACCTGTTAAGTTTTCGCCTTGCGTGTGTTTCCACATTAGGCCCAAAATGACGGCACACAGCAGGCTGTACTCGACCGTGCACGGCGCCAAATACGGCTCTGACTTGATCAAAATTGGCTCCATAATGTTCGACCTGAGACAATTGACTTTATGCTCGTACAGCTGCTTCGTTATCCTGAACGTATTCGAGTTCAAAAACTGAAAATCGGCTTCAGACAACGACACGTTATCTCTGGCGGCATTATCCTGGCGCTTTTTCGCCGACTTGTAGATGTCGTGTTGCGTCTCCTCGATGAGAACAAAAAGCCATTCGCATAAGTTCGCAGCGATCATATGCATCAGCCCGAATCTAGCGATAATCTTGCTCCGCTGTACGTCTAAAAACTTACGGAAAACGGTTGTTGTTTCGGGATTTTCACTTAAACTCTTCAAACTTACGTTGCTGTAAGAAAATATAAACAACATCTGCATAAGGGCGAATATTATTCTCAGAAGTGGTTTCACAGCCTTAAGCATATTATCGCAATCCTTTTGTGAAGAAAGTTCAAAGTACTGGCCGAACTGCAGGCCGGAGTAAATCACCGAACCGATGCCAAATCCTTCGGAAAATTAGTATTTTTTCCTAGACAAATTAATTCCCACTCACCCGTGACCCCCATACGGAAGTAAAAGCTGCCATATCTGACGTATTGATTTTTTTTCGCGCTGAAAGATTCGTCCGAGTCTGTGGAGCGCCCTAAAAAATTGTTTTTATCTCGACGAGACCTAACCGACGACTTACGCCAATAGTCCTGCACTGTTTTTTCCTTCATCTGGATCATGTACATGTAGAGCAGAAAAATGATGCTCCCCAGATACAAATACATGTAAAAAGCCTGAAACGAATCATTACGAAATGAAATCTTTGAAAAGTTTCGAGTGGTGCAGCTCGCGGTAAACTTTTCCAATTAATACTCGCGCACTTAGTTTATTTCCTTAATAAAACAAGTCCAGAAAGCATAAATGCGAGTCTTGCCAACTATTACATTTTTTCTATTGTGAACCGTCCGAAAAGCTCGCCTTCTGTTGTCTTTATTCATCGACTAATATTTGCATCAAATAATTAATTTACTTACGTCGTAAGTGTCGTATTCGCTCGTGGCTATTGCATCGGTGACCGGAAGGGCTATTCCCAAAATCACGATAAATTTGGCGTAAAAAGCTGATATAATACAAGTTAGCACATCACTGGAAAATTATTTTGTATAAAGAGTGGTCGAAAAACAACAAACTCACTCTCCACGTCTCTGGCGCGATTTTCGGTATTTGGGTTCGGCTCTTTGATGCGTTTCTTGGTTTAGGTCCAAGTCAAGGGTTGGTGAAGAGTGGTGTAAACGCTCAATTCTAAATTTTTCCCTTATGATTGGAATTTTTTCAGTGATTACTTACCTGTTATGTTGATCCATTGCTTAACATAGCTGAAACCACACTAAGTGGCTTTGTTCGTGGCTCTGTTTGGTTAAAAAATTTGAGCTTTTGACGTAAATTGTTTATAAATAATGTGGTATGTGTCTATATTTGTTGGGCAAATTAGAGGTGGGCAAATAAACGTATTTTGTTTCAATGATTGAAGTTTTAATAAAAAGCCTCGTCTTATAATAGAATTGTCACACCTGGTTCGGGTTACTCCCGATTTTTATTTTTACAAGTGTAAAAACATTTAACAATAATCAGTCAAAAGTCTAAAGGCATTCGCAACTTTAAAAAGAATGTATTAAAAGAACCAAAAATGTTTAATGCAGTAGTGGAAACTGTTTTTCTGTAACTACTCTCAAACTCAAGTTAATTGTCAGCAAAGTAAAGCGTCTATGAAGACAAAATTTTGAATTTTTGAAAAAAAAAGACAGAAAAAAATATAAGAAAAAGATCTGGGTAGATAAATAAATCATATTTACAATTTTTCTTAAATAAATTCGTAAAATTTATTGCCGCTGTCTTTAGGGTAGAGAAAAAATACTAAATTGTTAAAAAGCGAAAAAACATAGAATTATGATAATTACTCGCAAATTGTAAAACAATTATTGTATTATCGTAAAGTCGTGGAGCTAACAATTTCTATCGATATATTGATATTAATTTAAAGTTTAATTTGTTTTACTCATTTTTGGAACCTCTGTATGAAAATATTTGAGATTGGTCAATCTAAGTAAACTAATTTGCATTTCTATAAAGAGTCATGATTACAAAATATTTTGTCAATGACCGTAAAAATACAAACATTTCTTTTATTTTTTAAACAAGCCATCACTGTTGAATTAAAAAATGTATATTTGTTCTTTTTAATGTTAACTTCTTCGGCAAATTTTAGTTGTACTTTTTTCGTGGTGTTAATAATAAATCTAAAATTTACAAACCAGGTGGCTAGAAAAAAATTCTTTAAGTTATTGTACCTTCGATATTATACTCAAAATCTTATTAGTATTTAATCTATTTAATTCAAAATAACTTGTTAAAAGAATATAGAGCGAGAATTATTGCTGCTAAACTTCCGGATGACTTAAGCGAAGAAATAGAATTGTTTGATTTTAGTTTAGAGGAAACAAATATAAAAAATTAACTTATTTTAGCAAAGCAGGTGCAAAAATTGTTGCTAGAATAAGGCGTTCAAACACTTTTTCTATTTTCATAAAGCAAAGTAATTCTAGAAACTCTACATAGTTGTAATAATTCCAAAATGTTCTAGAAATGTAAGAAATTGTTTTTCCAGTCAAACGGTACTATCTGTTTTGCTAAGATTTCCGATGACTTGGTTAAAATATTGTAATTACAAAGATTTAATGAAATTAGTTTGAAACGAGTTATCCAAAAATAAAACCTCACATTTTAAAAGAAGTTGATTAACTTCTTGCTTGTAGCTTCCAAGAACTTGAAAACAAAATAAAACCAACTTTGCAATTTTTCGAGTCAAGAAAAGGTGTGTTTTCCTCTAATTAAACCTTGATTCAAATTAGTAGAATTAGTCAATGGCAAATTTATTAGGCATTTTTATTTGATTTGAACTATGACGTCGCCATTATCAGGCGTCGTATTTGCCCTGCATTGATTGAATCGTCCTAGAGCACTGAGTAAATATGGCGCCGCTATTTGCCTTGGGAATCCTCTTTTTCCTTCTCCTATCCACACGTCCACAATTCCCAAAATCCATGTTAAAATTTAATCGCCCCGTGTCCTAATTGCGTCCGATATCGTATTTTGGCCGTTGATCCCTGGAGCAGCCCGCCGGCAAATATCAATTTACTAAAATCGTCTTGAATCGGCCAATCGATAAAGGGCACCAGTTGACCATGAGCAAATTGCTGGTCGTAGTGTATCATTATTATATCCATAAATTTCCATGAGAATGGGACAGCGAGCGTCGAGACGAGACTGCAGGATACGTGAATTAGAACTCAATCTCGGCTTCGACCAGTTCGGGGGCGTCGATAGGGATTCACACGGGTACAAGCCCGGATATGAGCTTCCGTTATGAACAATTTACTATGAAATTGAATGATCGTGCACTACCAACCGTTTCCAGATTTCTCAAATTCAATTTCGAAGCGAAAGTCCCTAAACGCGTTAAACAAACAAATCGGCGAGCGAAAGAGGGGCCCCGAGGACGGAAGTCAACAACGAAATCAAAACGATGAGCGAAAAATTACTAAATGGGTGTAATAACGGGATGTCGAGAGATTGTCTCGCGAGAAACTGTTTACTGAACTGTTTGATCTATTGACATTTTTTCCAATAATGCAACGAAAATACTTTACCCTTTACGCCGCGTTTCAAGCGCTTTTCGCACAACAAGCCCCACTTCCAAATAGTAAAAAAGTTAAACGTACGTATCAGGAGTTTTGCTTTCTCACCATGTGTAAAATAAAAAACAATTTTAAAATACTTTTCATCTTGTGATAAATTAAAATTACTGCATAATAATAATAATAATAATAATAATAATAATAATAATAATAAGATAAGTTTATAAAAAAATGCGACCAACACAATATTTTTATTTAAAATAATGACAGTACGACAAATAATAATAAAAGACACTTGTTTCAAAATTTTGGTAACGAAATACCGGGTTCGTCAAGTTTTACACTCAGGCACTTTTCACCTCTTTGTAATTTATCTAAAATTAAAAAAAAAATCGTATGTGATTTTATTGTATAGAAGAATGATTTGACCAATTTTTCAAATAATTACTTGTATGGTGTGTTTTTTCACTTTCGCTTAGTTAACTATAGTCTAATGTTAACGATCTTTGGTCCATAGGTGTATTTTGAGGTAGTGCATCGAAGTGCCTAATTAAATTTTTGAGAAAATGTGTCGTTGATTTTTAATTTCTGTTTTGATATTGGGGCAGCTTTCTTCCCATGAATTTTGGTAAAATTGTAAATCACTTCCACAAAAAGTCTCCATCAGGGTGGTGGTTTTCAAAAATTTATTACATTTGTCGTAAAATTGGTACGCGATCATTGTTGGGTTTGAAGGTTGAGGCAGCTGGTAAAAATTTTTCAGGCCCGGATTACCATTTATTTTATCTGTTTACTGTAAATGGAATCTTAATCTTTAAATCTTACGGCAAGAGTTCATGCGAATTGTAAACGAAGAATTCGTTTGTGCTTATACCAAAACAGTCATCAATTTGAACTTCTGATGTAATTTTTTAATAAAAACATTTTAACACGTTAGTGTGCTTATTCCGGTCATGACTTTAAAACCGCCCGATGGAACCGTGCCGCTAGTTGTAAAATTTCTGCAGTCATTACTGTTACTGGGGTAGGTAGTGGGTCTTTTTGTAGCGGAAATTTATCACTACTCAATCTTGTCCCTAATAAATTATATTGAAATTTCCGATGAATAATATCAAAATGGTTTTTAATCCAATTCTAACGATTTTTTTCAAGTCAAATTTTTGCAGAATAATTTTATTTCGTATTTCCGATCCATTGATGTAAAAAACAGCTGATGTGATTTTTTGGTCAAATGGTTTTTTTCTTTTTTATTGGACAAATGAATCAATAGAAAAAAAATTTTTTCCTAGCAAAATTGGATATCAGTGCAGTGGAATATATTTATTTCATATTTTTTTTCTCTCTTCTAAGAGGTGTAAAGTGCCTGAGAGTAAAACTTGACAAACCCGGTATAGCTTATTAATTTCGAGTTAGTTTACAAACATTTCATAATAGTAATTATCTGTATGCATCATTATATTTTCGGCAATTGTAATTTGATGAAAAAATTTAAATAATTCGGATGATTTCATTATTAGAAAAATAATTGTGGGCTAATTGCCCGCCTTCGCTGTACGTGCTTTGAAATTCCCGTTTAGGATTTTTGTCGGTCCACGTTGGCAATTTGCGGTTGACCGTTTCGCAATTAGGATGATCCAAGTGCATTTCGTCCATTCAACTGACATAATGAAAATTTCGTTCCTTTAATTATGTAGCAACCGCAGTTATTGGGTCGTCACATGGCTGACAGACCCAGTGGGCGGGTTGTGGTTGTGCAACATCACCTGCATCTGTCATCAGCAGTCTATCGACCCAGCCACTTTTAAAAAACAATTCGATTATTTTTTCAAGCGACTAGTGTTGCACGACGCACTAGAGCTAATTAGTCCAGAAGCTAGCATAGAGGAATAAACACGACTATTTCATTACGAATCCCGAATTCAATGTCCGCGAGTAATTGCCGCTACATTAAAAGTTCACTTTATAGAGCCGGATTTATTAGCGCGAAGAGGGAACAGAACGTGCGAATCCAATTTTTATTTAATTGTAAATCGTAAATGTGAATAATAAATAATTATTGATTTTATTTAGCCAATTTCGTTGATTATGTTGTAAAGGAAACATTTCAAAAATGCGCCCCTTTCGGGGAATGTATGTATATTTTGCTGATTAGGGTCAACACAAAGCGGTATTTAAATGGAATTATTGATACATGCGCGGCTCAGAAGCCGGGAATTTTTCCGCAAAATCCGAGATTAAATTGTAAAAATGGTGGATGCGCCGGGCGAAGCCAAGCGGAATATTAATAACATTAATTACTTAATTAATTACTAATGGAGGGTTGCAAATTTGCTCAATTCAATTTTAGCAGATAATGCATCGTGTGTTTATTGTTGTAATAGTATTTCCACTGTAAAATTACGAAGCTTTTAACCCCTAATTATGTTTGTCGAAGTTTGATGAAAACGGAAGTGTGTGTCCCATAGTCTGCAGGTTTCGTCGACAACGAACCAGCTTAAAATCGGTTCCGATGCCCCGAAACCCGTAACTTATGAGATATAAGTCTTGTAATTTTTTCGTGTAATTCGTTTCACTTTCGTGGACGTCTAACACGCCTCGACTCTTCATAAAAATTATGAAATACGGTGGGTACATTACAAAGTTGTCTCGCCACAATTTAGCTCAATTTGGGCGAGTTTTCGGGGTGGAGTTGATTGAATTAGGCCATTGGAAACATCTTAAGTGCATCGGAGTCGGTTCTAATCGAATTCGGTTGCAGCGTTGTTTAATGGCGAGCCGCTTTTGATGTTCCATCACTTAATTATGTTCCATCAAATTGATGGAAGGCCGGTTTATTGGAAAACACAGTCTGCGAAGAATGCACTGTGCCACTTCCCGCTGAAATATCGCTTGTTCTCTCGATGGAGCACTGCTTTTCCGGTCTCACTCGATTTCAAAGCTGCGAGATAAGGCGATGAAGTGCCGCTTCGAAACTGAAGCGCCGATAGCTTTCAAATGAGGATGTGTACAGGACAATGTGTTTATCGTACGCTATTCAGCCGGCACGACAATAACACCTGACGTTAATTGACTGCGCTCCCAAATTGCCAAGAAACACAACTTTCGGCAAACGCTGGCCAAAATTATACACAGAACATTTGTGACTTTAGACAATTTTTTATTTCAACAATTGTTCCGTTTCTATTTTGTGGTCCGGTTTCGATCGGAGACAAAGCGCTGGAGCAATATAAGGACTTTGAAAGCGACAGCTTTCGGAAGGGGAAAGAAATCAGAGCTTTAACGATTTTCCTAGCGGCTTATTACTGTCACTCAAAATAATCTCGACCGGATGAAGCCTTATATGCTAACTTACCCACGTAATTGACGAGCCTCGGACCAGAAGTACCATCTTCATGCCAATTACTTTACAAGTGGAACGGGGAAGCCCTGAGGCGGGGAAATCGCATTTTTCAACACCTATGATCAAAAAGAGAAGTGAATTTTTATCTGGAAATACGTTTTAATAAAACAATAAAGCTTTAATGTTTTGTAAGCGATGGTCGTAAGTTAGAGCGAGCAGAATGAATTTTTTCGTGGCGGTGTTAATATTTTTCGTGTGCATATTATCCGAACGTAATTATGATGCAGATTAAGTGGAGTCTAGATTTGGGGGAGGCGTAAGTATTTCGGGTCGCGCCCTCCGGGGGATTTAAGACCTAGAAGTAATTATAAATAAATGCCAGAGGGCAGGCAGATATCTGATTACCAAGATGCGGCCGACTGCTTAAGCTTCGTCGCTTTTAAATCTAGTTACATGACGCCGCACTGAGTTTGTAATTAACAAATTATTACAGATTATGGCCTTAATCCTTGTTTTCACTATGTTTCTTTCGTCGACCGGTCGATATCTCTTCGAGGCGCAATAAAACCGTCGACATTTTAATGCGGAAATAAATCACTTTCAGAAACTCGCCGATATTGGCTCGACGCTTCGATATGTGTCAGAACGGCGAGTTTCCTCTCTATTTCAGGCGTGATTACCGAAAGAACGAAAAAATACACACAACGAGTACGAAAAGCGCCATTGTTGACGTTTTGCGTACAAAGCGAATCAAGCTAACAACTACGTGGCAATTATTTCTATAACGAAGGCTGCTTTCAGCGTACGACATTTGCATGTGAAAAGTAAATAAATAAAAGCGAATGCAGCCGGGGCGAAATTGCGACAGGACAACTTTTTACCAAGAATTATTATTAATAAAGTGCTCAACGTGTGTGAAATTTTAATTCGGGGACTTAAGGCCCGGGCTTGCGCGAAGTCATTACGAGATGGCACCACTAGGCGCAATTAAATCTAGCTAATTTAATTGGCAAGAATGCTGCAATAGAAAAATAATTGCTCACAGACGCGTTGGAACAATTTAAACGAGGCCGGAACACGTGCTTTTTCATCCTTGTGGTTGAAAGAGACTTAACTGTTGTAAAATTGAGTTATCGATTCGGTATAAAATAACTCGGATATTAATAGCCGGTAACGTTAATTAATATAAAGCGTTACATTGTCAAGTTTTGCAGCAAACTAACCGGGACTAAACAAACAAAATGAATTTATGATCAAACTAATCTTACAGTTTAATTAAAATATTACCTGCATGTTATTCGGTTGTAATGTGATTAAATCGGCGTCGACCCATCCCGGCTCGATATCAAACATGAAAGTTTTTAAGTAAATAAATTTGGAAGCGCTTGTAGCAAAAATGATTCCTCAACTTTTAAGAAGTTTATCTTTCATTTCAAATTTATTCGAAAATGCAATAACGAGTCTTTTCTCAAGTAATTACCAAGTGCTGTAACGAGAAACAAATTTGTTTCTCGTTTAATTGAGAGGCATTTATAGATTACCTCGGCTCCATCTCGGAATTTCATTTCGCCCCGACTTTGGAAAAATTATTATCATCTCAGGCCACACGTCCACTCTCCCGGGTGTATTATCTATAAACTGCGCCCGTTTATTACGATAAAAGCATCGAGAATTATCCCCCTTAAGTAATAACCGTGTCCCCGACGTAAACAATTACAATTTTAATCCGCTTCGCTCTCTTAAAATGGAAATTTAAGAGACGCCTGTTGCAAACGAAACGGCCACGCGAACTTAACGATTAATCGAACGACTAATTTGAATTCCGATTGCGCCCAACTCGCACATAGGCTTTGTCGACGAATTTTCAACAATGTAATATTTTGTCGCGAAATAGGACAATAACATCGACTGACTGGACGCATTAACTCGGCCATTGATGGGATCCACGGCTCTTGAGGCGGATTATTGCTTTTTTATTCACGGACAAAGCGCGACGCCCAAGCCGGACTCAAATCCACCGCCAATTTTGCCAACAGCTAGTTTGGTTTCAACAAAATGATATTTAATTAGGGAAAATTAAAGCCCTATTTGTATTTATTGTATATATTACTGTATTTTTAATGAAAATATTGGAATTTAATTAGCAGTTGCATCAATTTGCTTTTTATTATTATGAATAAAACCGAATTTCTGTTTAACAACATAATTTATAAATTTTTATGGTTTAGGGGCCATAAGAACTGTTATTTTTTAATCAATTGTCAAACCATTGGTAATAATGCCAATTTGTGTGAAAATACGAGAACTTTTATTGCGCTTTTTCCAAATTCGCGAAAAAACCGCTGAAATATCGCGATGTGTGTTTTATCAGATGCGCTACAATAAAATCTATCAATGTACATCTCCATCAAAGAACATTCTTCTACACAATGGTCAACTGACAATGCAGTTTTCAGGCTAGCTGCACTATATTACATCTGAGTTTAAAGTATGTTACGCTATATAATAAAATTCTTAAATTTTTGGCCACAAAAGTGTATTTGTTGTAGTTATTAGAAATTATGTACTAACAAAGTAACAAAAAAATTAAAGCATTGTGGTTTCCATTCCATTTTAAAGGACGGGATAAAAATAACTTTAAAAAATTTATTCAGACCGATTTTAATTATTGAATTATTAAATTAAAAATTATTGGTCTTGTTTAACGACGCGAGAAATAAGAGCAACATTTATATGCTAGCAGTAACGGACGGGACAGCAACATTTACGAAAATAAAGTAATATTACTAATCAATTTACTTACCTATTTTTATTTTCTAAAGTACCAGGAAACTAGAAAAACTTTCATTAAAAATTATTCAACAGTTGTTGTACGTCAGCTAACTTTATTTTTTTGTTATGAAAAGTTTTATTCTTTACATTATTTATATTTGTCTGGAATAGTAAATAGCGTATTTTATGATCAATGTACACCTCCATCAAAGAACATTCTTTCTTCTACACAATCGTCAACTGACAATGCAGTTTTCAGGATAGCTGCATTATATTACATCTGAATTTAAAGTATGTTATGTTATACAATAAAATTCTTAAATTTTTGGCCACAAAAGTGTAGTTTGTTGTAGTTATTAGAAATTATGTACTAACAAAGTAACAAAAAAAAAATAAAGCATTGTGGTGTTGTATGCAGACCCTGCAAATTTTTATCATTTTATTTATTTTAGAGCCATTCCATTTTAAAGGACGAAACACGTTGCACAAGTTTCTAGATTTTATTTTCAGTTTTTATAAACTGCGTTAGTAGACGTGAACTTTATAGGAACTTAGTACCAATCAAGCAGGAAAATGAAATACAAAGTGATGACGGACGAGACAAAAAAATCTTGTGTATAAAAATAACTTTAAAAAATTTATTCAGACCGATTTTAATTATTGAATTATTAAATTAAAAATTATTGGTCTTGTTTAACAACGCGAGAAATAAGAGCAACATTTATATGCTAGCAGTAACGGACGGGACAGCAAAATTTACGAAAATAAAGTAATATTACTAATCAATTTACTTACCTATTTTTATTTTCTAAACTACCAGGAAACTAGAAAAATCCTTTTTAAAAATTATTCAACAGTTGTGGTACGTCAGCTATCAACAGTATTTTATGTTATAGCCTACAAGACAATGTATGTCAATTTTAGAACCCTTGAATTACTTCAGTTTAAATGAGTGTTCTCCCCCATTTTAAATCTACAACAAAAAAATCTTTTGTCTCAGAATACATTAAATAATAACCAAATCATGTATCTTGAAAAAGACTTTAGCTACTAAAGTTATTTTGAAAATTTCTGAAATGGCTGTTTAATTACTTTGATAACTTGTGTTGCTTTTGATTGGTTCTAACAGGCGCTGTATAACTAGAACTTTAAATTTCCAGTTTCTATTTTAGTTTCTTTATAAAAAAATACGTGATTCCAATTCATTTGATTATTTCTTATTTTTCAAAATTCAAGATGAAGAAACCAACAGATTGACTGTAAATTTTTTTGAACCACGCGGTATTTGTTGTTTTTATAATGCTATTTTATGAATTTTATTGCGAGAATGCAAACTTGAGTACCGATTCGTGTCGCTGTTTGTTATTTCTTAAATACAATTAACAACACCTCTCGTGGCCATAAAAATGTGCTGTGGAGAGTGCAGAAATACCGCTCTGGGTAATTAAAAAAGCTAGGTAAATAATTGGGAAATTTGTAATATTTGCGGCAAAACTTCGCGTCGCTGCAAAAACAGTTCTAAAGCCCGTCAACCTCTTTCCCGCTCACGTGCCGCACGTGTTGTCTCAATTAGACCCCCACCCCCTATCCGAAAATTAATCAAATCCGAAATAATGGGAAATATGCCTGGAGCACGTTATTTTCCCATCTCATCAGCCGAAATTAATGAGTTCGATTTTCGCTTCGTCGCCCGTTTCAGTGTACTAAGAGTGCTATAGTCTTACCCCTCTCGTGTGTGGCAAACTCGTGCACTTGTCGCGCCCGAGAGACGGCGGCACTTGCGGTCGCCGCGACGCCGTCGACAGGACTGATCTGCAGAATCCCCAGCGTCGAGGATGCAAGGCCCCAAACCGGCGCCTGTCCGTTAGCCCTCAGGTGCGCGTCCCGAAGCCCTTTCCCCACCCTCGGCTGAATTAACCGTCCACATTCGACTTTTTAATAGATCGCTGAGGAAAAAAGGACACTCTTCTTTGACTAACCTGGAGAAAATCTCGCCCCCAGCTTGGGGGAGCGCCACGGGAGGCCCGCTCATTAGCCGGGGATCGCTTACACAAATCTGGGGCTTTAGATGGAGTGCTCAGGACAGATATCATTTATCATTCTGATGCGATCTGCCTCAAATCGGATACCTGGTCACCGCACATCGGGGACAAGCGTCTTTTCACTACACACGAGGGGGATTTAATTGGGGGGTTTTACAAATTCAAGCCATTGTAAACCGGGCTCTTTTATTATCAATCGCTGGGCGAATAAAAAAGTTGCACAAGTTTTCCTGTTAGTGAAATTATATTTAGTTTCGAGTCGATTGAAAGAACTAACTTCCGGAGCGATGCTACTGGAAATTAGAGGATTGGAATTGAAAAGGCGTGGTTATGTCGTTTATTAGTTTGACAAGAAAAAAAATAGTAAGTATGACTTTTCCTAGAATCGATGAATAAAAGTTGAGAAGTTTTAAAGGCGAAATATAAAGAGATTGGACTTAGGAGGTCGGTTAATGAGATTCGTAAGATCGCCGGTGGTTAAAAAGTAAAAACACAATTAGAGACTAGCAAAATAAAATTCTTATTGCAAGATAACGACAAAACAAAGAATCAAAAGCATGTGATGCGAAGCATAAATTTAATAGAACTCGATTAAAAGTACACAAAATGGATACTAATAAAGTGTTAGGTAAATAATAATATTTTTTTAAATAGAATATAGTAAATGCTAGGTAATGGTATGCTAGATAATATGCAAGATACAGCGAAACAGTGAAACCATCCTTAAAGGACACCTCCGAATAAAGGACATCTCCTTACAACGGACATTTTTGTAGAAACGTAACAAAATCTACATTAAAATTTCCACTTCCATTAGTGGACACCTCTCTCCACAACGGACAATTAAAAGTTTCCTATCGTTGTTTATTGTTGCGAGGTTTTACTGTAACACAATTTAAATAATAGGTGGTAATAAATAATAATTAAGTAATAAAATGTAAAATATTGTAAATTCTAGGTAAATGCTAAGTGGTTGTAACGAGGGTAATTAATAGTTAAGAAAAAAATGCAACTTATTAAACGATGTAAGGATTTACTAGCCATTTGCAAAGTTAAATATTTAAAAATATATCTACACAATATAAAATATATATTCTTACAGTTCTTTTACTACAGTACGTATTTCTTGTAACTTTTACGAGCTGGTACGTCTTAAATAACAAGCAAAAAAATTCCTCGTACACAATAGAATTTGTGTTAATACATTTTTTGTAAAAATTATTATTATTATTATTATTATCATTATTATTATTATTATTATTATTATTATTATTATTATTTTCTGCTCACGTTTCCATTTTTTATTCCACTGCAGTTAAAATAAAATATGTAAGATACAGCGAAACAGTAAAACCATCCTTAAAGGACACCTCCAAATAAGAGACGTCTCTTTACAACGGACATTTTTTTAGAAACGAAACAAAATCTACATTAAAATTTCCAGTCCCATTAGTGGACGCCTCTCTCCACAACGGACAATTAAAAGTTCCCTTTTGTTGTTGTTGTGAGGTTTTACTGTAACACAATTTAAATAATAGGTAGTAATAAATAATAATTATGTAATAAAATGAGATATGCTAAGTAAAATATTGTAAATTCTAGGTAAAATGCTAAGTGGTTGTAACGAGGGTAATTAATAGTTAAGAAAAAAATGCAACTTATTAAACGATGTAAGGATTTACTAGCCATTTGCAAAGTTAAATATTTAAAAATATATCTACACAATATAAAATATATATTCCTACAGTTCCTTTACTAAAGTACGTATTTCTTGCAACTTTTACGAACTGGTACGTCTTAAATAACAAGCAAAAAAATTCCTCGTACACAATAGAACTTGTATTGGTACATTTTTTTGTAAAAATTATTATTATTATTATTATTATTATTATTATTATTATTATTATTATTATTATTATTATTATTATTATTATTATTTGCTGCTCTCGTTTCCATTTTTTATTTCACTGCAGTTATTTATTTTTTTATTGTTTAATTTTTGTTTTTTATTACTTTGGGGTTAAGCTGAGTAGCTTTCGGTCAAACTTCACCTCAAAAAGTCTGAATATTTTATTTCTTATTTCTTATTATTATTATTATTATTATTATTATTATTATTATTATTAAGTTATCTAACGTTTATTCGTTTTTTTTAAACAAAACAAATGTGAGAAAAAGTAAAAAAGCTAAAACAAATATAAAATACACAAAAAAGGAAAAAAATAGAATACAAAATAAGAAAAATGTGTTTATTAGAATGAAAAAGTAGAATGTGTGTACCAACAAAAAATAAATAAATATAAAAAAGACTAGAGAATGGTTTAATAAGTGAGAATAGAAAGAACATTGCGTTCAGGGATTGATAATGTCTATCTGTAGTTAATTTTTTCCGTTGCCTAAGTGCAAGGGATCCCACCGGGCACTTTGTAGCCCACCAAAGGCCGATTTGAGTTTGCAAATGAATTCAGGAAGATCTGGAGTCCCAGACCCTTTATTTCCATCCTAGCTAATGCACGTTTCCATATTTTAAATACAAAAAAAATATCGGAACCGATTCTTGAAACTTTTCTTTAGGATTGTACTCGAAGCTTTAATAACTTTTTTCGTGTTTGTTTCAAACTTGGAGGAAATTCAAATTAGTCTGCTCCCACATTTAATGTTGTTATTTTAAGGAGTTTCTTTGGTGTTTTATCGTATTCGCTATATTACAAGACGTTGAAAAAATTGTCAAATCCGCGATCGGATGTAATTACAGCGTTCGATTATGACGTTTCGTCCGAAATTGTTGACTTGGGATTGATGCATTTTGTGTGTGGGATTAGAACGGCGCCTCCACAAAACGAATTAAACCTCTCGCGGAGGGAGGCTTTAAGCCCGGAATGTAGTTAGTGACAGTAAATTCATTTCGATGCCGATTTAATGCAAAATCTTGCGCAAAACCTGGGCTCAGGTAAGTTAATTAGGACGTGTATATCACGTACGATATCAAGGTGGTCGCAATTGCTGGGGGCGGGGGTAATGGCGCTCCATGTAGCGCGCTATACATACAAATAGAACGCTGAATGCCTCCACAACCCTTCCACGATCCAAATATCGCCATTACGCTCTTGATGCGGCCAATTAATCGGAATTGCCGACGCAATCCCGCCCGGTTTTTCACGGCACAAACAAAATATAAAGCACGAAAAATTGGATTAGCGGAAAATTAATATTATGTATTTAAAGTTTTCCGTGTCGCGGATTCTGTTTTCGCCGGGCTATAATCAGGGTAGTGTTGTAAGTTCAGAAAAGGGGATAAAAATTGACAGTCATGGCCTATTTCAACGAGAGCAACCTGTTACGCTTGTGGAATTGTTCCGCTACGAGAGACCGATATCCATTTGTGCCGTTATTAAATTGAGGCACATTCCCTAAACAAGATATCAAATTTATATTATTGTTGGATGGTGAAACCGACAACTCAAATACAACGTACGAAGGATTTGATTTCGAGGCCGAGATGTGGGGTACGAGGTATGTAGTATTTAGTGAGGTGGGTTGTTTGTGGTCGATTCTGTATTAATTGGACTGAAAGAAGCTCGGTTTGAGGTCGGTGAGGATAAAATAATAACTATCAGAGATTTTTTTTTGATTGAAGAAGAATATATCTACCGTAAAATATTTATTCCCAAATTTCGTCCAAAAACAGTCAGATGTGCTACTGTTTTTATATTTATTTAATTGGAATAAAGTTTTAAAAAGTTTTGGTGTTTTTTTGCTTTCCTTTGTTCTAAATTTAAGACGTAATTGGATTCAATTTGTTTATGTTTTTACAAAAGGCAATATCTACTCTAAATACGAAAATTGGATTAAACCTATGCGTTTGTGCTTACCGTATGTATTAAAATAATAATAATAAGACTAGTTTATAAAGCTCTTTACTAATAGATAAAACCAATGTTTATCGGTAAAAAGACTCAAATTATTTAATTTTTTAGATTGATTAACGTCAGTTTTTTTTACTGTAACCAGCAATAATCGGCTAACTATCAAGTGGCACGTGTAATTAGTATTTTGGGTTGCATCTTAGGACATGTCAGAAATAACCCACTATTGACTCACTCTATATAAAAAAAACTAGACGTGACATACAAATGTAACATAATTTTAGTTATTTATTTTAAATGTAACAAAATCAGTATGAATTATCTCATAGTATTTTTTTAAAATTATTAAGTAAATAATTAAATAAATAAATAAAAGATTAAGAGATTTTGGTTTTTCTGGGAAAAGGACTGCTATTCTTGAGCATCTTAGGCCTTAAGTGCGTCACCAGATTGTGGTAAATTTTATCTCATACGTGCAACAATAATGCTCCGTTGATTGCTTTACGTCACGTGGTTTTAAAAGTCGAGATTTGATTTTTGTTTAATCTGTTAATGCTTGTAAAGATGTGCCGGTCGTAAACGCTTAATGCGTTTATCAGTTGCGATAATTTTGGGAAAGTTTTGGCATTTGTCGTTCGCTCGCCGACAATGGTGTCGGCGAGCGTTACCGATAAAATAGACGCTTTGGCGCGTTTTGCGTAAAAATTTAATTAATATCGTCGTCATAAGTTGCGGAGTGAACGAATCTGGCAAGTTCTGTTTGTGTTAATTTCCTTTTCAGTAACCAAATCATTGTTGTATTGTAGTAGGGCCGTCATTGTTCGCGTCGAATGCACGTCGGGCGAGCGAAGCGTCTAGATAAAACTATTCATAAAACTTGATAAAACGCTTACGAATATAGTAAGTAAGTTATTCATAGTAATGGCGTGAAATTGGATTTTAAATAAATTGCCCTTGCTCCTATTTACATGTCATTATTGCGTCATCTCTTCCTCTTCATCCCTATCTTCTTACACACTTTCCTACTCTCGTTTTCGTTTCATTACCCTGCGCGTTTTCAATCAGCCTCTTTTGTCTACGTTCGCGTCGATTTATCAACGCTCATTGTGTCAAGTAATTAGGTTTTAAAGTCGGCGGGATTTTTTCTCTTTTTCAATAATCCGACTTTTCTACAGCTTCCTCTCGGGACGTATTGAAAAGGGGGACTCGGTCATCCCGATTTATGATTTACGACGCGCATATCACAATTCATTTATTCCACGGGGGATTTCTTATCCTCGGCTCTTACACGTGATCCGGCCTTTCACGGCGGTAATGCGCCAAGTGTGAGCGCACTTCCGTCGAACTCGCTCCAATAAGACCGGAAGAGGACGAGTAATTGAACCTGAAACGGGGGCAGAGGGCCCTTTCGCAGCAATAAACGTCCAGTTCGCTCATTACTCTCTGTTTCTTGCCTAATCGACAGTCCTGTGCGGCGACGTGGAGGCCCCCGCTCGCAAACATCGCAAGCTCACCGCAAGAACTTGAGCAAACTCTTCAATTTATAATTTATAGAGAATGAATTTTTTTTTGCTTCTTCCTAATATCCATTAATATCAGCTTCATTCAAATGCACCTTGTACATATGAGTTATTCCTGTTAAAGACATTTACAAGGCACTTGTCTTTATTATTTTTTTTGAGAACATTTTAAGTCTTCTTTATAATATCTGTATCTTAGATAATAAACACTATTTTAAAACACGTCTCCGATAGCAATTTAAAACAATACCAACGTGTTTTAAATTAAAATGTTTCTACAAAAAAAAAAAAATTTTGAACAACTCACTCGCATACGCTCGTTGCATAACGACAGCCCTTGAACTTTAAGCTTCTGTTTTCGTATTATTAATAACAGAAAAATGGGTTTACAAAATAATGAGTGATGAACTCGTTTTTTTTTAAGTTGTTATAATTTTTTAACCAAAATATTGGCTTTTTGGACCTAAATAGGTGACAACATGTGATACAGATGGCTGGGAAGTTTGATTGGTTTGGTGGGTGTTGCTAAATATTGAAATGCGAATAAGTTATTGAAAACGGTTTCGTTCGTCGGTAATCAATTCCTCTTAATACCGCGTCGACGTAGTTCTATTGTTACCCGTCGTTACCTAAGGCCGATGTTAATGAGGAAATTGTTACAAGAGTGATACGTTTCCCGTCCCTGGGGCGCCGTAGTCTCCGATGAGCTTTTCCTGCACGTTGTAGGAAAACTTTTAAATACAGCGCACTTTATTTATTGGCGTTGTTGTCTGAAGCGCAGAAAATTGCAGATCGTTTAGTTGTTTTTTTCGCTCTCTCTCTCGCCGTAACAATTTCGAGCTTTGATTAAATAAGAAGGGGGTCTCTGTTCGGCGGCAATTTTCCAGCCGGCTGCTGGATCGGAACACGGGTTTCCGATCAACAACGCCTGGGAGATCACAGCACACGTGGTGCACTCTCCCCGGCCCCTTTGTGGCCGATAATCGTCTGATGTGATTTCATAGATGAACTGTCCCGGACGACACAACAGTATTACGGGGGGCGGTTTTAAACGAGCCGAAACAAAGTTGGTTTAAAGGCATCCAGCCGACTAACCCGCCGACACTGCAGATGGATCAGGTGAGAGTCTTTGAAACGGCGGCGGCGGTTTGGGGCCACCGCCGCCCCCGGCTCGTTATTGAATGGCGCGCTGTGGCTGTTTGCCAGATAGGGAGAACACGCGAACACGATGACAACACAATGAGCCTTTAGATTACATTGTAAGCGGCCCTCGCCGCCCCACTGCGCTTCTGACACTTTTCGGGGGCGCCGAACAACCCCAAACTTAATTGTTGCCGCAAAAATGGGGCCCGCCCCAGCTCTGTGTTTCCACAATTCGAAATAATTTTATTTTCTAGATAACTAGCAATTTAAAACAAGTTGAAGGGTTGTTTACGACAGAAATCCATCTCTAACGAGCTCGTCAGAGGTGCAAAAAATGTTATTTGCTTGTTAGCTTAGAAGATTAGGACTGTGCATTTGTTTACGCAGAGAAAATCAAGAATTTTTTTACATCTTTATTATTTTTTTTGTCTTGCTGTTTGAGAATGAAAGTGTGGTGGCGTTTAAAGTTTCCAATTATGCAAAGTGGTGTGTGGGGATGATTATCTGTGTGCGTATTGTGCGAAGGTCTGTAGCTAATTTAAAATGTTTGAAATTCGGTCGTCGGCGTCCAGTCGGGAGCTTTGTGGGGCTTTGGTGGACCAGATATTGTGGAAAAGCGCGTTCGAATTCAATTTCCATTTTAAGTTAAGTTTGGCGCCTGGAGCGGCGATCAGAAGAAGAGAGAAATGATGTATGTGGGAGATGGAAATAGATATAAGAGGGATTGCGTTGCAGAAATGAATGATGAGTATACTCATAGTCGTCCAGACGTGCAACGTCGATCCTCCGGAAGACCGGACGTGGAGGAAATGCGACGTGTCGCTGTACGCAACGTCAGAATCCCGGATTCGTTGTATAACCGGAACGCTAGTAAAAGGATGCAGAGATATCATTGAACTTGTATAAAGATTCTATTTAGGGGAAAATTGTGTGTGCGAATGATTCGGCGGATCTGATTTAAAGGCTGACACTTGAGAGTTTCGGAGAATAACAGTAGCCGTGATTAGGGGATTCGGCGAGTGCTGAGGCTCTGAGCTTACCACCAGGTCCAAATCCCTTTGTGGATGATTAAACAGACGGCCGAAACACTACGTATACGTTTTAAGCTTGCCAAACCGAAACTGTGATGATGGAACTGCACGAATTGGAAGCTGAATCAGGTAATCAAGTTTGCCGGAGGCACATGAGTTTGTGTCACGCCCTTGTCGCTGAGGCATATCTCCCGTGAACCATCTCCCCCCCTTCTTCCTTCCGTTCACTGATTTACCTACCGTAAATACGCGTGCTGAACACTCGGAACTATTTCCGAACGACTCAAATTGAAATTTCACATTTTTTCCCATTTTCGCCGCCAATAAATACACCAACAACAGTCTAGAGAGAGACTGAAACGAACGACTAGGGTTGTTTCAAATTGATTGTCCTTTGGTGTTTTGACTCCTTTAAAGGACGTTTATTTTTTAATCTAAAAAAAAGTTAACATGGTTACCTTATATTCAGTAATTTTGAGTAGAAACGAGTGATACACCAAATATGCTTTATCACTTTTGACTAGGCCTGACCTGACCTAACTTAACCGTGGTATGGTATAGAGAAATCACGCTCTCTATTTCTATTTAAGAAAAGGGGCAACCCTACACAGTTTCTCTACATTATTTTACGTAAATAGTTAAATACACTCAGAATAAAATGTGCAAACGAGCCAAAATAATCAAATACTTTCATAATTATTTTTTTACAGTAGGTATACATATTACATAGTCCTAGCGGGTGGCTAAAAAGAATTCATTTTAAAAAAGTCCGAATATTTTTGAAACTAATTTAGATAGCGATTAGATTTTTTACTATCTAGAAGAAAATAAATTGAAAACTATTATAAACATTTAATTTATTTTAAAAACAGTACTTTTCTAAATAAAATAAAGTTGTGTTTTTTTGTTTTTTAAGAAAATAATTTGTTATTTGTCAGACAGCTAAACAAGAGATGCCATCTTCCGGAAATGAGAATTTGAACAGGAGTTTAGCAGCTAGGTATCAAGAAATGAACAAATACGGAAAGCCCCACTGAAGATAATATTATATTATATTTATACATTTATTATATTTTTTTAATAATTTTATAAATTTCAACTAAGCACCGAATAAAGTAAAATTTTAACAAAGAAAAAACGGCTTTTATTTACGAAACTCTTGATTAAACTACCTTGCAAATCTTTAATATTAGTAAAAATTTGTTCAAACTTTTTGAAGTTGATTTATAGTGGGTATATTCAGCGACGAGATAAAATTGTACATTCGGAGGTAGATATTTTCGTACGAGTGGAATAGTAATTTTTTAAAGTTTCTTATTTTTGCGATGAATAGAATGGGTCTACGGGTTATTCTTTGTGGCGCACTTGTAGGTAATTGGTTCGTAAATTAGGAATCCGGCTTTGAAATTGCTTGATTCGAAATGACGTGAAACTGATGTGGATAAAGAAGGAGGATAAAAAGGTTACAAATCAGCTGAAATTAGGTTACAGCATTGCTGGAATCGAATTTATCGAAGGCGCGCTAAAAGAAGTCACATATTATAAATTTCAAGATGAAACTATCTGTCGATGGAGGGACTCTCCCTGGCGTAAAAAACGCACTAACTCAATAACAAGCCATTGAAGCTTGTTTGTAAACTAATAATGAATTCAATTTATTAAGCGAACAACTAATTTGATCAAAAACAATCAAATTACTCCGACATAATTAACGGGAAATTGGTTTGAGTAATGTTTAGAGAGCCTGTCAAAGGTAGCGAACTATTTCCTTTTATTTTCGACGATGTGAAACGGGAAGAATCGAATCTGTTGTCGCTAATTGGAATGGCGGCGACATTATGCGTGCACAGGGAGGGAAAAAATTCGAGTTGAAGCCGCCCCTGGTTGCTAAAACACGCGCTCATACATGAGTGACGAAACACAATCGCTTGTGCACTGGACCGTCCTGGTACACGTCGAAGGCTGGCCAAGTTTGTACAAAAACTTTTTTGTTCCTATTTTTCGAGAGATCAAAGTTAACATTTCCGTTTAGAACCAATCCCATTTTACATTCTCGATGGAAATATATTCATCTAGAATTCGACGTGCACCAATGGATATCCGATTCAATTAACTGTTTTATCTCGTTTAATTACTTCCAGGCTCGGGAGGCGACGAAAAAACACAAAAAATAATAATCTCGCATCAATAATAGAGCATTTTATATTCGGCAGCAACGTTTATTGTACAAAAACATAAATTATTATACACACACATTCAATGTTTACCCTCTTCGTACGCGTACTTCCATATATCCACAATGCAGACCGAGGAGTGGAACCTGTAGAACATCATCAAAGGGACGCAGAGATGCCCGATGATCGTCCACAGCTCCTCGCCGTAGAACTCGTTCTTGTGATCTTGCAAGCCGTGCGATTTCACCTCGAACGTTTGCATGATCCACATTGCCACATTACAAACGATGAGGAAAGTCAATAGTTCCCGCCCGGGTTTTTCTCTCCTGAGTTCCTTACTGTTGCTGCAACGTCGCAGCCCGTCGATGATAAGCGGCGTTTGCACTAGAACTTGACCCACTTCCAGGATGATAAGCACTATGCTTGTGGCGTTCTGGGAGATGACGGCTGGGATAATACTGACGATTCCGTTAAGGAAAAACGCCGGGATGCAGCCGAAGAGGAGGAGGTCGTCAAGAAGGGACACATGCGACTGGCTGACGTCCAGTTTAGTGATTTGCCGATAGGCGAAGATGACGGTAATGGTCATCAGCAGAGTGATGATGATGGATGTGGAGCTGTTGATCGAGACGGCTTCCTCGGTGTAGCGGCTGCAAAATCGCGGTTTTTCGTTGCGTTGCCAACAAGCGAACGGGTTTGCTTACGAATCGTTGAAAGCGATGAGGAACAATATAACACTGACAACCGTCAAGACCATGATGACAATTCCGCTGAAGAGTCCCTTGTTGGCTGAATGGCAATCGGCGTGAATAACTACGTTGCTCTCGAGATTATCATTATTTCCTACCGGAGTGTCGCATTGTCTCGTCGATGACATTTCCTCTTTCTGTTTGCATTTCCCGATGCTCTGCCATATCACGAATAACACCCCAACTAAACATTTAGTTTGAATAAATAGCGGCCACACACGCGCTTGTAATTCTCACCGACAAGGATGCTGTACTCGACGGAGAACGGATACAAATAAGGGGAATAGTTGCGATAAATCAGACTGAGACCAGCGTCGTTCTGACACTCGCTGACGAATTGACGAACGGTCGTGTTGAGATAAGCCGTCAGGAGCTTGGCGCCCCTTTTGTCGTACGAAATGAGAGGAAGCGCCTGGGGGCTGCTGAAGAATGCCGACTCCGAGGTCGTTGGCAGCTCCTCACTGGCGGAGTCCTCCTTGTGGTGCGACAGCGACTCAATGGTCTCGCGGAGGATCGTCCACACCCAGAAGCATAAACTCGAGGCTATGCAGTGCATCAGACCGAAGCGGACCACGGCCAAATGACGGTTGACTATTATCTAAATTGATACTATTGTTAATAATATAAATAATTTGTTGAAACCCACGTTGGAATATTTGAAGATGAAGTAGAGCAGGAAGAAGGAGTAGATGGGGTAGACGATATCTAGGATTAAGCTGGTGACTGTCGCACACTTGTAGAAGTCTTCCCCGTCCGAGGTCAGGAACAGTATCTGATACCCTATGAGGAGTCCACTGTGTATCAAATGCCCCAGACAGAAAACTAAAAGAGTCATTATTCGGCGTTGCGTAACGGTTGGGTAACAAACCTGCGGCTCCAATTTTGAGATAAAAATTAGCGGAATGCCTGTCCTTGCTGAAACAGTAATGATGTTCTAATTGTTTCACTCTAACGGCTTCCGGTAGCCTGATATTAAGTTGGTAATCACCGCTGGCCGACTCCTTCATTTCGATCTCTTCGGCAACGTTCTTTTCCAACAGATCGTTGTATTTGTTTTTCTTGTTTACGTACAGTTTGACATCGACCGTTAAGTACAGGATGAAGATGAGTGCGATGACGACTAAATAAAGGCTGAAAGTCTGCAAACGCTTATTGAGGGTTGTTTCCCCGACTGTGACACTCGCTTACTTCAGCTAGGGGATTGCTTTCCAGAATCACATCGCTTATATACACCACCAAGCCCAGCGTGACGACGAAAAGGGCGTACATCGAACTGAGGATATTTGTGAGGTGCTTCCTGAAACCGAAATTCTCGGATTAATCGCCTCTTTGTGCATAATCGATGATTTTTACGATCGTAATTAATATCAGAACAGGTACATAATGGTAGAGAATACTTGATGTAATTCCGCTATAATTTCGGATTCAAATCGCACCGATGTCGCTAACAATGGCCAACTGTAAAACGTAATTGCTACTTCCTCGCAGAATGCCATTACAATAATACGTGGCTCTATTCCGGCGTTATTTTCGACATATTTCATCGCGCGATTCGTTTTATTCCACCGATTTTTTTAAATGTTGGCTTTGTATTCACCTGAAATTCTGCTTTTTGTCTTCTGGGCTCGTCGATTTCGCTTGATCGCTGGTCGATTCTAGCGACATGGGTGTTTGGACAAAATTCCGGTTATAGTCGCCCAGATCATTGCTGAAAGCCGTATTGACGTAACATTCCGTATCTGGCGTTGAATACAGCTCCGGCTGGCTACCGGAACTTCGACGTTTATTGTTACCACCTAAAAATTCAAGCCTCTAGTACTGTAATTAAGCCATTGTTACGCGAATTTAGCAATTAGCAAATCCGGTTGCGAAAAAGAAAGTCCCAAAATTTGAATTCAATTACTCTTATGAGAACTGGATCTTTAAATAGGACGTCAATTGAGGCTTAGTTTATTTAAAAGTTTACAAAACATTAAAATCAAATTAAGTATCAAGTTATATCAACACACAATAAGATACAGATATAGATAAAAGATTAAGGATGATGCCCTAGTAATTAATGAAACTAATTGTAAATAAATTATTTGAAACTTAGTGACGTTATCAGAATTTCAAGGAATTAACTCTACTTTTGTGATGTCTAAACTAATTATCCGGACTTAATTAAAATTACTCGGTTGCTGTAATATTGAGAAAAAGTGGTTCTACAAATTCTGTAACAAGGAAGAGAAGAAAAAATACATTTTAAGTAAATTGAGAGCAATAACTTATCTAAACAGAATATTGTAAATTAATTAGCCCAGATTAAGTAATTAATTTAATAATTATCTCCCACAATTTTACAAAGTTACAAATAAATCACAATAATTTATAGTCATCAAAGTGAATTAATTAATTGGATTCAAATTGGTGGGTGAAATTAAAGCACATTTGTAGAGAGTTTATCGTTCAAATTGTGTAGTTTGCTGGACATTTAAATAAAAAGTAACTAAAAAAAATACCTATATTTTAATAAATTGCAATAACAGCTGTGGTAACTGAAGTATTAGTAACAAAGTAATTGATTAAATTATAGTAAATTAATTTATAAATTATAGTAACAAATTAAAACTAGGAAATTATTACAATTACTCATAATTATACGAAACTGTAACGTAGCGTTAAATGAAATAATAATAATAATGTCGTTAATTTAAATGAATTTTAGTTCGTCTTTTTCTCTAAAAAAGATATAGTGATGTAGATTGAAAAAAATATTTTTGTGCTTTTGCAAACGGGAAAGTCGGTGAAAAATGAATAATTTGGACTTACTGAAAATTTCGTCGATATTGGAGGTAGTGTCCCCATGTCCGTTGGCGGGCAAGACGAGCTGGAGCACCATGCTGCCATTCTTCGGGCCGATGTTCTGGGAGCACAGAACGTAATCATTCAACTTGTGCAAACTCTCATTGCGATATCGTTTCAGAAAAGTGTGTGTAACAAACCGATCATGCATGTCGTACATTTTGAAACGTATTTTTTCGCGCACATTGCAAATTCGTCGTCAAGACGTTACGCTTCTCTCGAATAAGACAGCTCTAGAAACGGAAAGCGAACGTTCTATTGTATTTTCGCCCGGCGAGCATTCGGAACGACTGTTTCTCTTCCATGTAAAACATATTTTTTGCAGAGTCGTGCCGCCGTTTTCTTTTAATTTCACTTAATTGCAATGGTAATGAACGACGGTGACAGATGCTTCGATGGTTATTATTAAAATGTAACAAGATGAAAAGTTGACGTGTTGCAAAATCGCGATTTTTGAGAGCATGAATGGCTAATTAGCAAGAAAGTTGCAAATTAATGGAATGAATTACGCTGAAATGCGCGGTTTTTACCAGTTTTTAGATCTCGGGACGAAAATCACGCATCATCACTGAAGACCGCGGTTGAGAAACTGTGAAATTCTCTTCGGAAATTTGCAATGAAACAATGAATCTTGCAACATGATTTGTGCAAGAGACCCCTCTCGGAGTATTGTTACCGATATTTAAGCAAACCGCAAGATTGATGACATCGATTTTCTGTCCAGAACCGGTTAATTTTCAAGCGTTTCCCGTAATGCGCGTTTTATTCAGACAATTTATTGTTTTATTACCATTTTATTATTTTATTGAGACGCCGTCATTATTTACGCACAATAAATCATTCCGCGATAGAATTTGATTTGGACATCTCTAGTTTATTGCTTACTGAGACGCTTCATTAACTTTATCCGTCTTTTTTTTATTTTACATTTCAATGACGCCAAAAGATTATCTCACGCGATAAAAATTTTCGGAAATCACCATTTATCTTAATCTCGATGAACTCACACTTTTTAAAATTTCCGCTTTGAAAGATAACCCTGCTGAAGAAGTTACAGTTGAAACACTCCTCTGAAGCCTCAGATTTGGGGCCGTTATTGACGAAACGGTCCTTTGGGCCGTAGGAACACCCAAAATATTTTGAGATTTTTTTTTAGTTACGTCTATTTCAGAAGCACTTCTTTGAATCGAAGGCTGTCCATTTTTGTCATTCTGAAAATTGTTGTCTTTCGTTTTTTTTTATTAATTAAAACTTACTTCAGTCTTTGTTACACTGAATCTAGTATTACGCAACTCAACTTCACTTTCTTCGCACGAACTTTGTCCCAAAGTTTGTGCTTTGTGATGGTTCAAGTCGGCAGAAGAACCATCGAGGCACTCACTGATACTTCTGGATGTTGCCATTGATACGAACTTTAAAACTAACTTTACGGCAATATCTTCGATTATTTTATTGCGGTATTGTAAATAGCATTAATCCTAAGTCTTTTATTATCTTTTTTAAAATCTTTTAAAATGCATTGGCTCAGGACGAATACAAAGTGTTTTATCTATTTGAAAAATGCCAGATAAATTGCCATAAATTACGAACTTAAACATTACCAGTTATAAAATTGTCAACAACAAGTGATGAAATTTTGGAAAAAGAGGTAGCTATGGCTATAAATAAAAATCAAAAGACGCAATAAATAAGAAAGCCAGATAAAAAAATATTTATTTTTAGATTCAGTGAAGAAAAAATTTAAGTGTGCCACTAGAAATTTGGTTAATTCGGTTTGAAGGCAATTGAATTAATTTTCAATCCGGAACAGCCGTCTCAAACAGGCGCATTTCCTAAAAATTAGGGCCAAGTTCGCAAATAAACGGAAACATCCAACTTTATTTATTGACTGGTTCGGTGGCGCTTCAGCCAGTCCCCTATTACAGTTCTCTACGCTAATTCCCTAACATAATAGCTTCCTGCTCCGCGTGGTGCGCTTCTGTTTCCATTGTCCTTTTCGGTATTATAGTAGGACCCGTTTCTTTCTCATCCGCCTGAAGATGGATTTGTCCTTTGAGCGTTTCTTTATCCAGCATTCGCATTTGCACCAAATATTTGGGCGGCGTAATTTCGGGATGCTCGAGAAGATACTCGCAGTAGGCTCTGGTCGATCTCAAGTGGGTGATTCCCTGCCACACCGCCGCCATTGATTCGAGATGCTCCGGAACTCTCTTGCAAACCAACCATTTGTCTATATCTGCCATCTTTGGAGGGATCACTTGATGCTCCTTGTCGATTTTCGTCCCGAAAGCGAAAATCCTCTTCTTCTGCTGCGACGCTTTCAAATCCCGGAGTAGTTGCCGGTGCAGTTGGCTTCGCTTCGCCATCTGGAAATGGCGGGATTGAGGAACAGGGGGCGCCACGTGGTGGAATCGCCATGATTAATTTAAAACATAGCTTTTTTGCAAAACCGAATAAAATTGCTATAACAAAATTAGTTCCAAAAGCTGGGAATTTGTCATTTTTATAAAAAATTAGTCAGGACTTTGTCTTTTTTTTGTGTAAACTTGAGACGGGATTTATTAGCTGCTTACGTCTGGCATGGCTTTGAGTATGGCGACGCCGTCCGGCACCGAGGCCATCTCCTTGACGCGGACTTGCAGCGACCTTGCAGCGTGCGTATCGAACCCGATTTCGAACATCTTCAGTACCAGGGGCACGGTCAAGGTCGTGGGCGAATCCTCGTCGCTTATGTTCTCCATCCATTCGACAAACTCGGTCGCTATCTTTAATTACAGACGGTGCTAATTACGTTCGGGGGTTAATCGGAATTCCTACCAGTGTCGTAATCGCCTCTGCCTTTTGAGTCAGACTCATCTCTTCCAGTGATAAGGGCGGTAAGGTGTGCCAGATAGCTGCTCGGTCGGGCCGCCGCCGGAAGAAGCGCGTGTAGGGGTTGTGAGGTCCGACCTCTTTTCTTAAATTCGAGGATTAGGGAGAACAGGGCGGAAAGTATCGGTTACCGTTGGTGGTCTTCGGTGGGGATTGAGTCGTCGGTTTTTTGGTCGTCGGGGGGTTTGGGGGATTCGTCATCGGTGGTTGGGCGTTTGCAGCTCCTGACGAAGCTCAAAATGCTAAGGATCCGGTTGAGAAGTTTCTCTGGGAATATCTCGTTTACGACGTCGAGTCGTCGATCGGGCGGCTAAAAAGGGTTATAACCGATCTCTCTCTTAAGAACTTGGAGAGAACTTACGATGGCCGCCTCGGATTCCAGCAAGCTAAACAATCTATGCCACCAGTTTGTAACTTCCGCTGCGTTCCGTTCATATTTACTCCGGCGGATAATGTGCGAGCACTTCTTTTTGGGCTCCATTTCGAGTTATGACAGCTGGCAGGTACACTTTTGCTTGGTAACAAGTTTGGTCGATTTGAGCTTCGATCGAAATTTCGTCGAGGTTTTATTTAATATTTTGTATTTTTGCTTAATAAAAAAATAACGTTATGCAATTCCCTTTTGAAACAATATTAAAGCAAAGAGATCGAGAGGAGGGGAGAAACGGGGAAAATACATTCTGATGGCTACAAGATATAATAAAATGGAACAAATGAGCCAAGTCAAAGTTCAAAGCGAAAACGGATTGATGGTATGAAAAGGAAATTGGTATGCAAGGGAATTTTACCGGAATGAAAGAAACGAAGGAAATGACTCAATGGCCATTAATGCCAATGAAACCGGTCAATATTGCGACTAATAACTGTTTTCTTGGCGTCGTTACAGACCATTATTGGCATAACAGCTCGTTAACTCACTCGATTTGACGGAAATAACACAATCATTTATATTTAGTTGAAACCACTTAATCACTCCCAACTCAATCGCTTTTAAGTTTCAAACTCGAATTAAAAGTGCTATTCCTACAGACTGCGCCAATTTTTTCCGCTTAAATTGGCGTTTTGTGACCAAATCTTAATGGACGAAGATTTGATTTTAAAAATAGGCATAGTAAAACAAAATTACACTAATTAGTTTTTATTTCTCCACTTTACACGCTTTTATTTCGTTTTGTTTGGTTTATTTATCGAATTGGGATCTACCCTTTCGTGTCTGGTTTTGTGGTATTGGCAGGATTGCGGATGTCGTTATTAGAGTTGCATCCCCGCCAGGAATGAGTTTTCAATTTTGGACTTATTTCCTATCTGTCCTTATCTCTGATCGAGAGTACGAGTTGAAAGTGCGTGTATTGCAATGTTGTAAGGTAAGCCAATTTCGCTCCGCCACAATTCCTTTGTGTGTAAGTTAAAACGTTGTAAAAACCGTGTTGCCGGTGATTGGGGTACCTGGAGGTATGCAGCTGAGCTTATTGGTTTTTGGTGTCTTTGTGAACGTCGCAATTTCAATATGAGCAAGACAAAGTGCCGGCCTTGTAATGATAAAAACATCAAGGCCCGAATAATCCAATAATCCGGCATGTATGCATACGCGCATCCACGTTCGAGAGCCGATCTATCCCGCCTTATTTATTCCCTTTTCGTGTTTATGCAACATCTCCGAAGACGCGGATTAAGCGGTCCCGGAACGGTTTATGCCACAATTAAAATGATTTAAAGCCGTTTTCCGGGCACTTTTATGCTCGACGGCCATCTCGCTACATTTTTGCCCAAAATGTTGGCGCACACTTCGAATCCCTGGTGGTGGTCGCACGTCCGCTATTTCCAATAATTTAATCAAAAGTGAAATGCAAATGAAATTCAATCTTTCGAGCTGTTTTCGGGGGCGGGATTTCGCACGCGAGAACTCGTGAGCGGAATTTAATGCGTGCATTTGCCACCAGAGTGCAGGACACGGAGTTTCGCATTACTGTCGACGTTTACTGCTGTTTGCCTACTTACGGCTCTCTCGTTATTTGCCCAATTTACGGCGGACGGATGCAGCGGCGCCGATATTACACGACTGATGCTTTTTAATAATATCTAATTGAACGCGGAACGAGCGAAAAGTGTAAATTTTTAATGAAACTCGCTTTTAATTAGTTTCATTATTTTTTGCAAGCCGGAGCTTTGTTTCAGAGCCACTCTAGAGATTTTATTGTGACACGGCGGAAACGCGAATACTTTCACAAACACCGCCACTACACCAACAATTTGTGCAATGCGTCGTGATTTCGCAAACTTGACGCAAGAAAGGTGCTAAAAATGGTGGATGCGCCGGGCAAATTAGTATTAAAATATATTGGTGTATTTTTTTTCGGCACGTTTGCCAATTTTAAAGAATAAATCAGCTGGGAGAAGTTCTGTGTGAGGGTGGGACAATGCAAGGGGTTCAGAAGTGGTTTCGTCGCGTTACTGGGGTGTAATTGTGCGTCCAGCGCCGTCTGAGTGGCGATTAGGGCCGTGGTGTGCACTGGGCGCAGGCGAAGAGATTCGTGTTTTGAATATTTGAGTCTTGGGGGAAAAACCCGCAATTAGGTCGTAACAATGGCGTGATGCTGCGGTCAGCGGAAACGGATGTCGCAGTCAGTTCGAACAATGCATACATTCAGTTGAAGTAGGCTAGTTTATGGTCTTCCATAGAGCGTAATGGCCGCCACAGGTGGGACAGAGACGGGCTGAAATGTACAAAGGCCCGTGGCACACTTGATGCAGTCGTAAAGCAGAAGACAAGACAGCAACATCGGCAGGAAACGTCGTCATCTGTCCTCTCTCTGCCTGAAATCGCTCGACTGAAAGCAAACTTTGTCGGATTAACGTGCTGCCAGCTGAAATATTCAGAGGAAGAGAAGACGTTTTTCAGGAACTTGTGTTCTCTAATAATCGGAAAGTCGGCGCGAAAATTTCGGAAGGCGGCAGTCGGGGGTGCGTCGTTACCACCTTTAGTAAACTTTGATATATTTTCACGTAGAAGTAATTACGAGTAAGAATTTCATATCGTGCCTTACACATGTCTCGAAAGGAATTGCTACTCCTAAATTACAATAACTGTCTGGAAGTTACTAGGCGTTTTCAGATCCTCAACCGCTTCCTTGAATACGAACACAAATCTTAACGTCGCTCTTACACACGACCAATGCAAAATTACTAGGACAAATTATGGTACACCCCGAGGAGACTCGACATATGTTATTATCCAATCGATACTTACGCAGATTTACAAGTTTTAGAACAACTTTCAAGGAAAAACGGGTAATTAACGACTCGGAACGGATTACAAGACTGCTTTGCAATAATTAATAGATCCTTAGATTAAACCAGAAGCGTATTTTATTTCTCAGACGAACGCGCTTTATCGACAAACACGTTTTTGAATCACCGAAATCTGCAACTGCACTTGATGCCATACATAAAAAATGTATACAGAGTGTCTGAATTTTTATTAATAAAAACCATTATTGCCTAACAAACAAAAAACTCTTCTAAAGTTAAAAATCAATGACGGTGACTGCTCATTCTTGCGTGTAGATTGTTTCATTTATATGTAGATGCAAAAATATGTTAACATTTATTTAGAAAACATGACACATTAAAGGAATGTTACAGCAAAATATCTTTGATAAATCAGAGTTTTTAAAATTATAATGGATATAATGGAGTTCTATGTTTATATACTTTTGATTGGACATTCCTTCAACATAAATTTTGTTTGTGAACTAAAGTTTTTTGAATATTTCGTCAAAGGTGGACGAGGTCAGTTTTCACTTTTTGTTGTCGAAGTATTTTAAAATTGTTAGTTTTACGTGAAAATGTACTTC
The DNA here is from genome assembly GCF_031307605.1 of Tribolium castaneum. NCBI lineage: Eukaryota > Metazoa > Arthropoda > Insecta > Coleoptera > Tenebrionidae > Tribolium > Tribolium castaneum. Next base: position 3,780,424 of record NC_087402.1, on the reverse strand, counting down.
TGAAGAGGGGTTAGGGTCTTGGAGGTTTCGCCGGTGCCTGGCTATCTGACCTGAAAATTAGCGCAACTGTTCGGTTCATTGTCGACGCGTCGAAATTTCAATGGCTGATAAATGGAGTGTCCGCCGTATTAATTGCATTTACATGGAATCGCCGCATTAAAGCGACTTTTTGCATATCGGAACGAAATGTAGCCGTCACGTGGCCGTCCGGAAATCAGCACCCCGTCACCGCTGCATTCAAATTTCGCAATTTCCGATCTGAATCGTGCTTGTAATTCCCTTCGCTTAAGTGTCCCTAATGTATTTATATCGCAATTTGCGGCTTCTCTTTCGAGGAGAGATCTCGATAGCGCGCCGCTCGCGACGTCTCTCCATACTTGTGTTATTATTTCATTTGGATTTCTTCATTTCCGCCGCCGAATTGATGGCGCGCAAAATAACTTATCAAAGTCGATACCCTCCGAGCCCTTCACCGCTTTTTAATTTACAACTTGGGAATTTCAATGGGAAAGCGCCCCTCATTTGCCGACACGCCGAAGCCAATTTTACAACCGTGACGTGTCATAATCATTGGCGCAGGGCTGAATGTAGAGAACTAAAGTAAAAATTTTGTTGTTCAACAATTCTGTTGCGGCCCCCTGCCGCCTTGGTGTTGAAGGAGTTTATCTGCGGGTCCGAACAAAATGAATATGGAATTGATGTGGATGTAGGAAATCCGGGGATCCACCTTTTCTGCGAGCTCGCAATATGAGATATTATTTTACCGGAAAAGCAATAAAAATTTGACAGACAATCCATAGCACTGATATAACTGAAATACAATTTTAAAGTAGCAAGGAACATGAGAAATAAAAGTTCGGGAGCCGATCGAATGCCCTCTTATATGTTCCGGGCGGGTGAACGCGAATCGCAACCGGTCAGACACATGATGATGACGACTGCTATTATGTCAGAGCTAGGCCGGTGATCCTTTTTCGATGTTTCCCTTCTCGTCCGCATTGGACGGGCCGCCGCCGTAGCCCAGATATGCACTTTATGAGATTAGAGGACAGAGCAGGTGGACTGTATATCGAGATCGGGCCCATTTAAACTCTGCTCTCTTCTTCGGGCCCCCTTTGTTGCTCCGACTCGACAAAAGAGCTTTTCCGCAGCCCATCAACATATCCGACTAGATACCCACTTTGTCGTCCAAACGAAAAAATTATTCGGGCCTCTGATAAAGAGACTCCGTGGCAACAAATGGCCCTCGGCAACACCTGGCCATTGTTATCTAATTTTTGCCCCAAACGAGATTCCGCCGCCGGAGCGGATGGGAAAACAAAAGTAATTAAAGTTATTTGCAAGCAGTGTAAGTCGCAAATACGTATTTCACCTGCTAATTGCCAGAGTAACACGACATGCGGCGTCTGGCCCGGAAGGAATTCTTTCTCCATCCGACTCTGGTCCGTTTCCTCGTCCTTATATTCCATTAAAACCCCCGCACAAATCATCCCTGACGCTAAGAATGCAATATTACCTCTACCTACTTTTCATCAAACTGCGCTCTCTTACATTTTCTTCTTCAATCCTTATCAAATTAAAATTTACTAGCGCGATATTGTTCCCAACTTATCGTATATCATTCGTATGCACGTGCCTAATATCGGTGGCTCAGCCCAGGATTTTTAATCTCCACATTCACAAACATTTGTTGCTTTCCCTACCGTTTGTCTTACTTAATATCTTTTATTGTTTGCGAATAAATCGTAGCTTAGTTAAGTTGGGCGTATTTCACGTGACGCAGATCGTACATTAACATAACTAAATTAGTAATAGCTCTGAGTGAGCACAGGTATCGATAATCGGCTCGCAACAATATGTTGACGTCAATTAAAATCATGCAGTATTCAATACAAATTAATAGTTTAGCTGAAATAGACCGCTTAAATAAACTATAACAGGGATGAAACCTATCTAGATGGGAGCGGATAATCGGATCACTTGTAATTCGAGTACCGATTACGAGAATTTTTCAAAAACTGGGCCTTTGTCCTTTTTCGAACTAATGATTTTGTTTGCGAATGATGTGGAAGAAGGCCGTTTAATCACCGCTTAACTCGTGATGGTTGGTAATTATAAGCGGCAGCGATGACGTTGATATCGCCGAACTAATATATGTCTTCTCTGAAATTTAAGGCGTTTTCTTTGAAGGGCGCCATTAACTGAATCTTAATTAAATATTTTCGACGAGCTGATATCTCCAAGTGTCACTTAACTATGCAGGAGCGTCTCACCTCCGCCTTTTGCGTTCTAGAGGCGTTGGTGTAATTTGAGTCGAGCATTAGGCCGTACAGGTGTTCATATATCTCGTTAGTCGAAATCGGCGCGCTAATATCCTGCAATTTTGCAACGTTAATGACTGCGTCCCGAATCTGACCTCGATTTATAACACGGTGGCGCGTTTCGCCGACTCATATTTCAACGAAATTTAAGAAAGAGGAGAATAAAAAACGTAGAGGCGTTCGCACACCTTGCGATCTATCATTGTAAATTAAGAAACATAAAGAGCTCTGACGTAACGTATGTGCGCTATAAATCCGCAAAGAGGGGTATCTGTTTACGCAAACATGTCGCCGTGTCCCGGGATAGAGAGCAGCAAAAATTCCGAGCGGATTGTTTAATAAAAGCCAAAACATTCGCAACTATAAATATATAAACTATAAAAACTGCACTCTTTTTAAAAATATTACAAGTTGAAGAGGCTTCTCTTACGAAAAATTTGACTGGTGCATCGGAAATAATAATAATAATAATAATAATAATAATAATAATAATAATAATAATAATAATAATAATAATAATAATAATAATAATAATAATAATATGTAATTGTCCTTCAAGTCATCAGTCATGGAGCATGCCATGCACCTTCTTATCGGACTCGTCAATATATGAAATTTGTAGGGAATTTGGAATAATTGAGGTATTCCTCAATACTATAAAAAGCTTTGTCTTGTAAGAAGAATGACAGGCGACTGCGAAATATATTAAGACTTAGATTCCTTAATTTTTTGTTCCAAGTTGTTGTACAATTTGATTCCAACATATGTAGTATCATGTTGACCAATAGCCAACCTAGAATGTGGCAACTCAATGTGGTTTTTTTGTTCTTGTATTGTGCGCATGAATATCGCTTCGTTTATTAAGAGTGCTTACATGTTGTCGAATAAACAAAAGTATGTGTAATATATATAAAGATGGGAGGGTCATACTACCAAGTTTTCGAAAGATAGGACGACAGTAAGCTACTGTCTCCGAACTATACATACATCTTAGAATACGTTTTTGTACTACAAATAGATTATTCAAAAAGCTGCTGAACCCCCAAAAAATTATTCCATAAGTAAGTACAGACTGGACAAGCCCAAAATATAACATTTTAAGAGTGTCACCAGACACAGTGGGCTTTAAATTTCTTATTAAAAAACAAATCCCACTTAACTTATTACGCAATTTATTTATATGACTTTCCCATGTTAATTTAGAGTTCAACGTTATCCCAAGAAAATTAATTTCATTTACATTTTTTATTGACATTCCACATAGTTTAATTAGAACACTGTAATCAGGCGTAGGAAAAAATTTAACCAAATAGGTTTTCTTCAGCCCATTTTTCAAACACCAGTTATTTATAGTTGTAGACACGTAATTTCCACATTCAACCAAGTCTTCATGATTCTTGTTAGTTAATATTGTATTTGTGTCATCTGCATAAATAATTAATTTATTAGATTTTGGATTTGTAACTAACAAAGGTGGTAAATCATTAATAAAAATTAAAAAAAGAATGGGACCCAAAACCGATCCCTGCGGCACACCCAATTCAAGATACGCTGGTTCAGACATATGATCATTCAGAGCGACAACTTGTCTTCTTTTATGTAAATAAGTTTTAATCCAATTATTTGAAATTCCACGAATACCACAATGGTGCAGCTTTTCTAACAAAATACCGTGATTCACAGAGTCAAAAGCTTTCGTCAGATCATAAAAAAGCCCAACTGTTTGTTGCTTATTATTTAATAAAAAATATCATTTATTGATCATCTTAAATTTTTCTCTGAAAAATTAATAAATAAAAAAGTGTTGGCTTTAAGAGTTTGTCGTTTGTTGTTATTTTTTCACAGTGTGGGGGCGAAATCTGCTCGGTTGAAAATATTGAGAAAGTTGACCCGCGCCAGGGCTCTGGAATAATTCAAGTTAATTATGAAATTACTTGTGCATAATTAAAACACGGCCATAAATATTTTACAATATGCGGTAAAGATGTTTTACGCGTTAAGTAAGCGCTCGCCAAACTCGGCTGCTTCTTTACCGGCTGGGCTTTTATGAACAATATCATAAACCACATCCTATTAAGCGTCTAGCTGCATCCTGTCTATCGGCGGCCGTAATTCTCCCTAATTAAGCTACAATTTTTTTCCGTGATGGGTTAGTTGGAAAGTTTTGCGTTTCGTATTAATGAGGATCGGAGATGGAAGGTGTGCGCGGCGGCGGCGGCAGGAAGGCGAAAAGAATGGTGTGTGCTTATCGCGTTTTAATTGGGAATCCTTGTGGGATATAGTGTCGTTGTCGGCGGTTATTTTCGTTGAGTAAGTGGCATCAGGTCGGGAATTAGGTGTTGAGCCTCGAGGAGAAGCTAAAAGCTCAATTCTGGTATCTCGACGAACACTCGTCTTCGTAAAAAGGCAACAAAAATACACTTTGGCGCACATATGAAGAGATATCACGGAGGAACCCTAAGCCGGTGATATACGCGCCTCGGCAACGGCTCTTAATTTTTGTTATCGTCTCGTTTAATAGTGGCGAGAACGCATTTAATACGTGGCGGCGCGGCGCCGCCCCCGCGTCATAACGCCCTTACATCGGCGGAGGCAAATTTCAGAGAAAATAAAATTTGTTACTGGGTATTTCGCGAATTTATGTCGTGTATGGCGCTTTACAAAACGTTAACAATTTATCTAGCTCGACTTTTATATATCTCATTTTCTTCTAGTGGTTTCGGTATTATGGAGCGAAGGGGCTTAGAATGTGAACCAAGAATCCGAGCCCTTATCAGGATATCACACTGAGACACGACGCGTTATGAGACTTGCGGTTAAATAGCAATTTCAATTAACAATACATGCGGATGGAGTGACGACGAATTTGTCATTTTCTAGATAAGCCGCTTGAGGCTCATTAACTATACAGATAACTTTACAACGTCCTAGCCGACACTACACAAATAATTTTAAACGTTATACACAACACACCTAATACCGCCAAAGCTCCAAACAACCGCACCGATTATGTTATTACAACGGATTTCGACTCGGACAACCACTACAAGATACCGCACATATTTACACCATTTCGAACAACACCGCGCTATTTCCAACAACTTCAACCATCACCCAATTTTCAAAACAATATTATGCAAAATTTTAAAACAACGAATTTCTCATACTAAAAATATTAGAGGCAAAAAATCTTCGTCTCGCATCTGAATCCTGCAACCTCTAAACATATAATAAATAATGCAAGTTTTTGAATTTAATGTCGAATAAAATATTTTATTAACACAAGTGTTACTCGATGATTGCAATTCCGGTGTGACTCAAAGAACGTGAAATTTTTTTTTGTTAAAACTAAGGGCCGGTTTATACAAAACTCAGTTAAAATTTAATTAATTGTTAAAAGTTAACAACACGAATGGACCAACCAAATTGCTTCAATTTGGTCACGTGATCAGTTAATCACGCATTTAGCTCGATGCAGAGTTTTTTTCTTATACAGAAACTCTTAATTTGTGTTTTATTTCACTCCAAAAAATTCAAATGCGCTGTCAAAAAATTCTATTATAAAATGAAATAGGATTTAGCTACTTTCAAAAATTAATAAAAAAATATTATTAATTATTATTATTATTATTATTATTATTATTATTAAAAAGATAACACAAGTATGTAGAACGTTTTAAAATAATTTTTTTTATTCAATTTTGACATTATAAAGTGACATTATTGATTCCATAGTAACACGCATAAGTAGTGATTTATTCACTAGTGATTTAAAAATTATTCCACTATTGATTTAAATAACTTTAATGAATACCAACAAATACTTTTATTTAAAATAAATGTTACAATTCTCCAATTCTACAGCCTCCAAAAACTCCCACAATTAGAACCACTTTTTGCATCAAATATTCATCATCAGAAGCAGTGTCTAAAAACTTTTCCATTTCTTCGAAGCTGAAGACTTTAGATTTCTTTGGTCTGTGCCTTACAGAGTGTTGTTTTAAGAAAGCAGATACCTGATGAAATCTACATCAATTATTTATTAGTTCAAAACTTATTATAAACAATATAATCCTCACAAACCTGCTTATATCGATATTTTCTTTAACAGATAACATTTTTTTCAGTTGGGAATAATACGCCCACAATGACGAAGATTTTGCATTTTTGGATCGTTCAGAAATATAAGCCAAAATTATTCTCTCGTCTATTCCCTTTGCATCCTTCCGCTTCCTCCATTCACAAAAATTTGAATACTCTTTTTCGTTGTTTGTTTAGATTTTGCTGGCACCACTTTATTTATAGCTTCTGAAGCTTCTTGAATGATCAATTCAGGCACGAAAACCTGGTTTTCCTCTTTAAAATCGCTGATTCTAGCCATTTTTTTCCATACGCATTACAATTCTCGCACTTTTGAAAATAAATAAACAACTCGTTGTTATGGAAATTTGTTTCGCATGTGATATGATTTGTATAGACCGAACGGTTAATTTTAACATTTTCTTGCATTTTTTGGTAAATTTTGGTCAAAATTGAATAAAAAAATATATACGACACGTGAATTAAACCTATTAATTTGCTCGAAGAATTAATCCATTCGCTTGCGCTCGTGGTATTAAATTTTCTTCTCGCAAATGAACAATGGTTTAATTCACTTATTGTATAATATTTATTATCAGTTGTTATGTAGTATATTTGGTACTCTTATTTCATTGCTGAAACGTCATGGAAACCGCTTTAAAATTGACTGAAATAGCTTACAAAAGGTGGTCGTGTTTAGCAATTTGACTTTAGTTGCCGAGTAAAAAACCGAGTTGTTGAAATTTCGCAAAGAGCTTTGGGAGAATAAGTGGTGTATGGTTTTTTGCGTTAATGAAATAGTAAGAACGTTCAGCACTAGCGTTCTCTCTCTTCATAATGGCAATTTTTCGCGTTTTTCAAGCGCTTGCGGCGACTTTTCCTTTTCTCTTTCATTTAAATGCATTCGTACAGCCGGCTATCACTTGGCTTGTTTGCTAGCATTAATGAAAGTTTCTGTGCTTGAAGATCAAGTATATTCGGGTTAAGTTTAATAAGAAAAGAGCTCCATTAAACGAGAAAGAAAATGGTGTCGTCTGAAAATAATAAGTGGATGATCGAGTGATCGGTCGTAATGGATGATTTAGTTGCGCTAATGTCTTAATTACCGTTCGAATCCCGGCAATAATGAATGACTGCGAAGACGCGCATTATAAAAACATTGTGCCCAAGTATCAGCAAGCAGATAATATCGAGCTCCTCGGACGTAGCAGTGCTTTTCAACGACAGATGTTGGCAGTCGCGCGCAACGCTCATGATTTACTACGCCTTCTGATTACAATTTGATGATTGTTCCTCTCTCGCAACATTATACACGCTCAAGTTAAGAAAAGTGGCCCAGACATTAATGGTGGAGTAAGTTTGGTGAAATATTAAATCCGTAAGACGGACAGATAGCGATGCCATTCACGCTGGTGGAACATCGCAGAGGTGGTCCCCGGTGTTTGCGGTGCATGAATTTTGCATGCACCCCGGCGCCTCCACCAAATTTGACAATGATAGATCATCGATATGTTGCATTACGCTTGCACGAGATAATTCGAGCACGTATGATTAACGGCGTCATATACGAGAGACGGCGCCGTCTTAGAAAGGAAACTTGGGCGTTCGGGGCTCCGGAGTTATGTAAAAGGCCTGTTATTAGTCAGCGACCTCCGGAAATTAGACTATGAGATATGTTCGGGCCTGACCTCCATGTTTTAGCCGCTCCGCAACAAGATAGACGACACTGATAATGCCGAACGTTCAGTTTTAGAGCTCGTACATATTGCACCCGGAACCCGCTTAATTGATTTTGGGGGAGGGCCCGGAAAAAGTCTCCGCGACAAAACTGCGCTAATTGCGACAATGTGCAAAAAATTTGAATTTTAGACGTTCACTTTTGGATTTAAAGTTTTGTGTAATTTTTGCTTAATTGCGTTTTAATTTGATTGGGGCAACCTCTCGCTGGATGATCTCCGCCGATCTGAAATTGAAACGATGATTAAATACGTCTGTTTGTGCAATTTAAATGTAAATTGGGTCGCGTTTTGGCGCGTTCGAGTGGCGTGTGAGGATTTTTGCGTGTTCGGGGATTAGGTAAAGACCGTGAGAGGGTATCGAGACGTGAAAATGGCTTCCGAGCCATCAGCACCGCAAGCGGATTACCCGTGTAGAGGTGCAAACGTCTGCATGACAATGGTTGAGTAAATAGGAAGAGGTGTCTGGTGGAGAGGGCGTCCGCGACCATCTTAATTCGTTATTCAGACTGTCGTTCGTATTTGAATCGCAGATTTAACCCTCAAATCCTGGAGTGGAGCACGACCAAACGTCATTCGCTTTGATGTTTTTTGATTAAGTTGCTTGCCGGTGTGTAATTGAAACAGAAACTATGGTCGGGTAGGCAAATGCGTAATCTGTATGCAAGACAAGTCCCAATGCTATCTGGAGATATACGGTTTAGTAGCAATGAATGCATCGATCCCGGACCGAAACTCCTAATAACAAAAACTTAATTTCGGGGCCCACGTTCAATTAGATTAGCGTTTATGAAGTACATTTCCATTTCAATAGAGGCCGCATTTACACTCTTCCGACTGATTATCGCAATTATGCAACTTGGCAATCAGACACTCCGGAGCTTTCCGGCACAGCCAATCGCCAGTAATTAAATATTTATAACTAAGCGAAATTTTTTGAACTGGTTTTAGTTTTCAAAGCGACATTTGCCGGCTTTGCTGCTTGTGGAGTAATGGAATTTTTCACCTAAAGCCCTTCTTATCTCGCGTTTTTGTGGGGTTTCAATTCCCATTGAAGTGTCGGTATGACACAATTACGAGTTATCGTCGGCGGGTGTTGGATTTTTAGTTCTTGTAAAGCGCCGCTGATGGATATTCATAAAAGGGGATAGTCCGGTCCGTGGTCCGGATGTCGGACCGGAAACGGCGCGATATAAGAAGACGTCGCCTTATCGGAACACCGCAGGCGTCCCAACTTCGGCAGTGAATCTTGGCGCTGTCTTATTACACGCCGAGTCCTAGTTAGTAGCCGTAATGCTGTGTTAGTGCGTACTTGGCACGTTATGCCGTATGATTAGACAGATTTATTCCGGAGATTCCCGACATTATGTCAAAGGAAGTACAGCAAGACGGGGGCTTTATGAACGCCGTTCCGTCTCTAATGAGATTCTCTCTTGACGGCCGTTACAATCATTTCCCAGTTATTACACAATTTACATATGCTTATTAAGTTCCACTTCTGGTTGTACGTGAGAGCCGCGCTTTCTAATTGTCGAGGCGTTCGAGAGTCATTGTCGAACGCCTCTTTATGACAACATTAAGCTTGAGCACATCCACTTAGACGGATAAAAATTATTGACAATAACCGGGGGATTGCCTCGTAAAAAAACCTTCACCTGTAATTTATCTGGATTTTATGGCGCGCTTCAGCCGCTTAATTACAACGGAAAAGACGTAAAACGCCGACCATTAACAACTCTCGAGCCGATCAATCCGCGAATTGGCTTAAACACGATCGGAAATAATGGCCAATCGGCGCATCCACCAAATTTTAATCTTTGCATAATTTACGCTAAGTCTAACCAAAACAACTTTTTGACTCAAGTACCAAGCAGTACTGTGTATAACTTAATTAGGTAGTAAACATACTAAGAATTTCAGCTTTTACGGGATAAAAAGGTACATCAAAGCACCAAAAAATTACAAGATATGTGGTAGTTTTAAGTACGTCCCTGAGCTTGGCTTACTCAATATTTTTATCTCTTAAGTAACTTTGAAAAAAAAGGTGTTTTCTGATTTTTTCAACTTGTTCGACGACGGGGCTATTTGTGAATAATTTAGCGTTTGGCGTAAAAAATGTTTAATTAGTTAGAAATTCGGGTGGTGTGTCGCAGGTTCCAGCTCTGACCCACTTGAGCACTATATTTAGTCGCGGAAAATTGTAAATTATGTTTGCAGTTAACGACTGATGTCATAAATAAAGTGTTATTATTACACCGTCCGTCTCTGTCTGGTGTGCTTCCATCTTCGTGTTTCCGGGTAACAATTGGATATTTAAGTCGTGTTTTATGAGTCGTCAACGTAAAAATTAGAGATCGCGCGTCGTAATTATGCCCTCGAAACGTTAATTAAAACCGAAAACAAAAATGAAAAATGACCGCGTCTCACGTAAGGGTAGCGAATGGCGCAAGCTGCGAAAAAAAAGAGTCGTAGAGTCGCTGGTAATACAAGGCAACACATGTTGATAATAGGTGTATAAACACGTAAAAAGATTGATATCTAGCTTAATAATGTGGCAAGCACGTAATCATAAATACGAGAGAGGCACAAAGCCGGGGCCGACAATTCCGTATAATGTCACACGTACATAAACGGAGATTATGTCGCAAAAGAGACGGAGATACTCAAGAGGTATCGGATTGCGTTTTCACCGATTCCATGATAAATATTAACGTCCCGTCTCTGGCCACCCCTAAATTAATCTAAGCGCGTCCCTAAACCATCATCAATGACAAACCGGTAGATTATACAGACGTACGGCCCACATTAATTATAAGTTTTTGCAACGGTGCAGACGGCTTTGCAACGAAAAGAAATTAATTCGAATTTATCGCAGCACGCCATTCGTAACACAAAATAAGCCATTTTACAAAAACCATTTCGAACAAAATTCTATGATTTTTAAAAACCAGATGTCCTCGATCTTTTAGCGAAAGATTCTTTACGAGTGATCCTGTGGATACGCCACTGATGACTGCGTGCAAAAATTAAAAATAAGCAATTTTGAAGCCGTAGAGAATGCAAAACTTTGTGCTATAATTGTGCAAAATTTAATTTGCGCCTTTGCGGCTTCAACTCTCCATCACTGCCAGGTTTCGTCTTTCGTTGCTCGCAAAAGTGGCAACTTTTCCCTTCCCGTGATCTTTAAAGTTTAGTGTTTCGTATCGGATTATTTCTGTTTGTACTCTCATGTAAAAATAGACTTTTCACTCTCGATTCAATTTCGCGATACTTCTTATAAGTTGCGGATCCACTAGTCAATCCGAGCGTCTGAAAAAAAAAGAAAAAGCGCCGTTACGACAACCCATCCGGAAAGCAATAACCTCGGCGCCGAGCGAAAGAGATATGTATAGCGTCAGGTTCCGGAAACGACAGAGAGGACATACGTCAAGAATGACTGCGTAGCATCTGTGCAGATTCCCAATAATGTGCAGCAGTCGGGTCGAAATCATATTAAAATACCTACAGTGTACCCGGAGGTGTATTTGGTAGCCACATACCTGCTTTATGCCCGTCGATCTGAAATCGATACGCGCGGTCACCGAGTTATTCCTACGCCGAATTCCGGTCTTTTGTGACGTTCAACTGCATTTGCCAAGGGTAATGATGCTCGTAAATTGAACACATCACCAATAACAGCCACGATAAAGAACCGGAAACGCATTACCCCGCCACGGTCTTACCTTAAGTCGGCATTAATGGGGCACCCACCAAATTTTCTCCAACCAACATTTGCAAAAAGTACCGACTGATAACTTTCTCTAGTACTACAACTGACTCCAGTTTGTAGTGATATAGGCATTACAATTAATTGTAATAGATAAAAGAAGAAATTTAGCTGTGAGATGTTCGTTGTGGGAGTGGGACAATAAAACAGGATTAGCTTTAACAATTTATTGAAATGCTTTGGTACTAGTTTATTGTCTACAGTTGTTTTTGAAAATAAGGCGCGTCGGAGGTTTGTCTTCTCGGCGTAAGGAATCGTCGGTAGAAGCCGCGGATAAAAGCAGTGCGACAGAAGAAGTCACTTTAGGCGAACCGATTCGGTCGTTTTGTGGCATTATCAGCATCCCTCGTCGGCTAAAAATTCATGTATGTTCCCGATCGAGCTCACGTCAGTTGTCGCGCTAGGGTGAGGAACAAAGCCCCTCCGGCATTGTTTGTAAGAAACTAAATACGGTCGCTGTTAACTGTAACAATATCGTCTATCGGATCGACTCCGCGGATCCGGACCGCGAAACGGCTTCCTCTCCGAGACAATGCCACTCGAATCTGTCGCCATTATTCGCCTCCTCATCCTCCTCACGTATTCTTCAAACGGAGGAGCGACTTGGGCAAATGACAGGCTTATGTCCGATAGTAAAGTAAGTCGCGCAAGTGAAATATCGCTGTTAAATTGGCGGAAGCGCTTGTCGGGACGGTCTTTTCAATTTTCATAATTTTCCACAGAGTGAACAATGCGATCAACGGAAACAAATTTATTTGAGAGGGGCGACCTTTGCCTCGACGAAATTGAAGATTATTTAAGGTTAGCGTGTGATCAGAACGGTTTTTTATCGTTAAATCTTCAATCTGCATGAGAAATTCCGCCGTGTGCCACTTCCAGCCCTCAGATCCACCGCCAGATTACGTCCGGATCATCTCGATTCCAATCCCACGAAGACATCCCTCACTTATGCGACCGATTGAAAGGAGACATTAACGGACTCGCTCAGGAACTTTACGGCCACTCACCGCCCAAGCGAATGGCACTGCTGTCGACAAAGTTAAAAACACAAAGCTATAAATGTATCACTAATTAGCCTAAATATTGAATTTCGCTATTTTTGTTATTAAATCCGTTTGAAAGCGTGCTTGAGTTGAGATGAAAGAAGTCGGCAAAGGTTGCAGGCAAAGAATGGAGATCATTATTTTGCTAATAAAACGATAAGTCGAGTGGCGAGACCGCATTAGTGCCAGTATTTTAAGCGATAACTCGGCATTAGCCGCCCGATGATAAAAGTTTTTTATCGGGAAAGGAGGTGCTTTGGTCGTTTAATTATTTGTATATTTTATTTCGAGTGGGTCGTCGTTTTTACGTTCGGGCGTATCTTTGGCTATAAAAGGAAGGGTCCAGGTCAGCGGCGTCTTAATTGCCTTTTAACGGTAACAAGCAGATGATAGTGCAAAGCGTGTTCGATCCCGTATATGTATATTATTTTGTACGTAGAAATTCTTTCTTTGTGGGGAGTTTTAATAAAACCGTCTTTGATGTAGGAGCTTTTGGGCTGCGCTCGTTAGTGGCTCCAGCTGGCCGCTTTGTTTGGAGATGACTGTGTGCACTTTGCCTACAATGCTTCACGTGCTTTGCAATCACAAATCCTTGGTTCGGCGCTTCATTTCGACGACGAGATGGCTCTCTTTCATAATTTTGCGCCTCCGCGACCAAATCCAGATAAGCCACAAGGGAGCAATTAGAAGCGGACTGTTTCGAAAATGTCTCGATAATTATCCGGGTTTTTCCAATTTACGTCAGGGGCAAAACGACCGGAAAATGACATCGCGCACAACAAAACCACCACGTCGCCAAATCTGACGATTTATTTAAAAGATCCGAATTACTTCCTGGCGTGAGTTTCCGAACTTTTAAACTTATCAAATTCGCGATATAAAAGCTTATATTAGTTCATCAATCACGGAAATGGCGGGGAACTTGTTCCCAGACACATGAGAACGTTTTGTCGATTATATACTTCTCTTCCGGTAAATTTCCCGTGATGACTTTAACGACTTATTGAGCGGTCCTCTAATCTACTCTCCACACTTACGGCCCAACTAACGCTTTATGAATATTTCAGAATTACTAATAGCGCTTCACGGTCGTGCCCTAGACGAATTCCGATCGAACAATCGACGAAATGTGACAGGTTTAAAAATTAACCGGAACATCCCCCGCCGTTCCGGAACATAACAGCTGCCCCAAATGGTGTCAAATCATTTACACGAAAACTACAACTGCCACGATGCTTTCTTTGCCCGAGTAATGATTTTCCACACAGGAACACTCCCAACTCTATTTTACCTACGTCGGAAAGGATATTACACGTTTCCTAGTTTATATGCACCTACCTGCAGAATACTTAGTATTTCCTTACCGTAACGCCATTTTTAATTCATTCGCTGCCGCTGCACAACCCGCACTACCTACAATAACTAAAACGATTCGTTTCTTTTCTAATCTTGGCCAAAACACGACGCACGTGACTGCAATCTCGCCTTTTCAAACATCAACAAGCCAAAATCCACAGCAAATGTGGGAATCTTCACAGCGAATCAGTTAATTCTTACTGATTCTATTTTTCAACGTATAAAATCACTCCAGTTAAAATTAATGTTACAAAAAAAATTAAGAAAAAAATCGAAATAATGAAGAAAGAATAAAAATGAAGAAATACTCAGATGGTGAACAACATGTAAGATAAGTATGAGAACAGAGAGAACGAAGGCGAAGTTAGATAAAGATGTAGATAAAAAACAAATGTTTAAAAATTTGATTAACAGTGTAATTAATAAGACGAAATGGTGATTCGGGGATAGAAAATTTGAAGCTGCTTCTAATAGGTACATAGTGATAAAAGAAAGAAAAATAAAATAAGAATAAATAAAGTTAAAGAAACAATGAAGAAGAAGTTTGTATTAATATTTATAAAGTGTTGAAAGAATTAATTTCTACCTTAGGTCTAAATTAGGAAAAGTTGGAAATATGTTTTTTTTTAACTTTAACCTGAATTGCAATTGAAACAATGAGCCCAAATGACTAACACTGGCCTGGAGACTGGACTAATATTTATTCTGTTTTTCTGAAATTATTTTTTGGTGTAGAAAAAATGTTTTTGTTTTCAGGTTTTGGCTCGCAGTTCGCAAGCTTGTTAAGCGTGCCGGCTGTCAAATTCTGTTGTGATTCCTCTCTTGCAGGAGTTTCGGCGCTGAGTACCGACAAAGTGGGACAGGTGTCTGGGTTTTTTTTCAGACCCGAGAAAAGTGTCACGATCGTTCTGAAATCGAGTCGAGGGGTGCGTTTTGATTCTGCGACCTTTTCATTAGCGAAAGTACAAAAGCACGGCTGTGAGTGACATGCCGTGTCATTCTAAACTACCATCCTTGATTACGATCACGACTTTCGTGCGCCTCTATCCAAATACATCATCACGGCCGGAAATAATCCACCCCCTAACAGAAACAACGCGAAAAAAAATCGTAATTTTATTGCAGAGATTTGTGAAAACCGGGGCGAATTTCCATGCGAACACGTATAACGCGATGTAATGAAGTTAAAAACACATTACACCTAAATTTCTGTCCACTATAGAGCACGAGATTAGTTTTGTGTGTGCATTGCCTCGTGGGAATAGTCGAGCTAATCAGACACATATGTCCGCAGGTTCACATCATATTTCAGAGTCTTTGCCCTCGTTTCGCGACGGAAAAAATGATTGCTTCGGGCGCCTAATCAAATAATTCCTGTTTTCATCCGACTTTTTTAAAATTGAAACGCCGCCAAGTATGCACGTAATTGCGCGATTATTTTTTCAAACCGTAATTTACTTCGTCGAGTGGCCAGATTTTTCGATTAATTAAACAGACTGGCTCGCACCCGTCACTCTAATAACCGTTAGGATCTCGTCGTAATCCTGTCCTGGGATGTTTGAGGTTGTGTAAATTGTGACGGGTCGGTGGTAGGGTGCGAGGTGTCGCTCTAGACGTTCCCCTAATGCAAGCTTTAATGAAGACAGGTGGAGCGAGCTTCGTGTGGAATTGGCAGCTGGAATATACAGCTTGTATCGATGCAAATCAGGACGGGATCCTCAGAGAGCACTATCTCTAAATTCATATAAAGTCCTAATAACGATCGCTAGGCTAGAAGCACGACATCTTTCATACATACCTACCGAAAAATAACACGTTCACGTAATGAAAGCTTTTCGTGACGATAATTTTCGCTAACTATGGGAAAATACGAATGTTTCGGCCTGATAATTGCCCCAGGAAGATCCCTGACCGGCTAATTTGCATTTGCACGTGATCTACTCGTCGAGACAAAGTCGAAAAGGCCTCCCGAAAACATCAATCTTAAGCTGTCACAACTAAAACGCAAGATATAATGACATATTTGCTAAATTACTTCTTACCGCATAATACTCGGCTTCCAAGACTCAAACTTTCGCTCAATCCACTGTTTATCCCCAAAGCAACAGCGCTATTTTTTCAAAATGTTTCACTTGTACTGTTAATTTATTATATACAGCGTGTCTCACCTAAGATCTTCGAGCTTAATATCTCAGCTATTTGTCAACAGATTGTTATGAAATATAGAATACTCATATTTTAGGAGGTGGTTTTTCAATTAGCAACAAAAAAATGACCTCAACTTAAAAATGTAATGTTTTGAAGAGAATTTAACCAGCAGTGTATCTAGAGTTTTTCAGATGTTGTTCTGAAACAATTTTGTCGTGATTGCACTTCAGTTAAATAACATGTGGCGTTTAGATAATTTAAACAATTTCTGAAAACTCAACAGTGATATACGTTCGTCAAGTTTTACACTCAGGCACTTTACACCTCTTAGAAGAGAGAAAAAAAAATATGAATTAAATATATTCCACTGCACTGATATCCAATCTCGCTAGGGAAAATTTTTTTTCTATTGATTCATTTGTCCAATAAAAAAGAAAAAAAAACATTTGCCCAAAGAATCACATTAGCTGTTTTTTACATCAGTGGATCGGAAATGCGAAATAAAACTATTCTGCAAAAATTTGACTTGAAAAAAATCGTTAGAATTGGATTAAAAGCCGTTTTGATATTATTCATCGGAAATTTCAGTATAATTTATGAGGGACAAGACTGAGTAGTGATAAATTTCCGCTACAAAAGGACCCACTACCTACCCCAATAACAGTAATGACTGCAGAAATTTTACAACTAGCGGCACGGTCCCATCGGGCGGTTTTAAAGCCAGGACCGGAATAAGCACACTAACGTGTTAAAAATGTTTTTATTAAAAACTTACATCAAAAATTCAAATTGATGACTATTTTGGTCTAAGCACAAACGAATTCTTCGTTTACAATTCGCATGAACTCTTGCCGTAAGATTTAAGGATTAACATTCCATTTACAGTAAACAGATAAAATAAATGGTAATCCGGGCCTGAAAAATTCTTACCAGCTGCCTCAACCTTCAAACCCACCAATGATCGCGTGCCAATTTTACGACAAATGTAATAAATTTTTGAAAACCACCACCCTGATGGAGACCTTTTGTGGAAGTGATTTACAGTTTTACCAAAATTCATGGGAAAAAAGCTGCCCTAATATCAAAACAGAAATTAAAAATCAACGACACATTTTCTCAAAAATTTAATTAGGCACTTCGATGCACTACCTCAAAATACACCTATGGACCAAAGATCGTTAACATTAGACTATAGTTAACTAAGCGAAAGTGAAAAAACACACCATACAAGTAATCATTTTAAAAATTGGTCAAATCGTTCTTCTATACAATAAAATCACATACGACTTTTTTTGCATTTTAGATAAATTACAAAGAGGTGAAAAATGCCTGAGTGTAAAACTTGACGAACCCTAACAGTACTGAAAAGTACTACTTTATGATTGATTTTTGGCGACTGACTAATCTGAGTCAGATGGGACTAGAGCAGAGAGTAAAAATAGAAGAATAAAAAACAGTTTCGAACAATAATGCCAACAATAGAAGAGTAAAGAATTGTTTTGTCATTACTTAGTATAAAAAATCTCGTAGGAGGGAATAATTAATTCGTTTTGTTCATAAATTTTGTGCAGTTCTTGCAAAAAGGCGTGTAGAACATGCCGTCGTCTGCGAAAACAAAGTTGCAATGATCTCCGATCCTGGTGACGATATTAGGCATCGAGGTCGTGTCGCAAACTCCCAGCCCGCAGCATCACACTTTGGGGGTTTATTTAACACGGATAATCTGTAAAGGGGGCCACAATCGCTTTAGCCGTAACCCTCTTATATCAGTAGATTGAAAAACATCCGGAGTAACTAATCGGCAAGGCCCTCGTTCCGTCGTCGACCCGGTAATATTGCGGCGCGCCGAGAGTGTAAAGAGATGCAACGCTCATAAAATATGTATTATCACGAACAAAAATCTCCGACGTGCTGAAATATTCAGGAGCTGCCTGAATGATAATACCTTCTACTGGCGGAGCTCTCTCCAGAAAACTGGACACCGCTCATTCATCCGCCGAATACATTACAGAGATATTTACAGGGCTTATCGCGACACGAACCGACACTTTGCAAGACGCGTAACGACGTTTCCGAACGAAAATATGAGCAAAAAGCGACTTTATTAAAAATTCCCAGGCGGGATTATCGAATTGTGCGGTTGACGAATGACCGCCGAGCTAATTTTCACTTGTGACAATATTTTAAACGGCACGCCATCGCCGGCTCATGTTTATACAAGCTACAAATTTTGTCTTACATATTTATAGCTTAATTAGAATTCGGCGTGTATAACCTTGGGCAAGCTCCGGAATCAATGCCATGTTCTACCCACAAGACATGAGCGCTGTTTTTAAAACGGGAAACACCCCCAACCCTCAGTTTTAAGCAAAATTCGCTTATTTCTTGAATCTGTAGCTCAAACTGATGGTTATAAACTGGTTGGGGGTCAGTCCAGGTGCTGCGCCCTTCCGGGGCCTTATCCGGGAGAGCAGCGCTCGTATCGGCTTACTCTAAGCCTCGCGAGTGGTTCTTTGCTTTCTTTGTATCAGAAGGAATAGTTAATTGCGTTGAAGAAATGCGGGCGCATTATGTAATGAAGAAGGTTGATGTATCGGTGATGAACGTCGCCGAACCACTTTCCTGAACACTATTAAATATTCAAAACACTTAAAAGGGATGCTTTCAGATCATTCCCCGAATATTCTGTTACTCTACATTCAAACATCCTAATTAAGCGATAGAGTGCTTGCATAATTCAATCACGTGCATGCATTTAATCGAGCCAAATGAAGATTTACTACAAATCTAGCTTTTTCTTCAAATTTCTCATGCTTAATTAATAAATTCGCTAGAGACATGACAAATTCAGACACGCGATCTGATCGTTAAATTGAAGAATCTATCTTTTGTCGATCTGTTTGTCTCTCTATTGCTCTAATGACACTAAATGAATAAACATTGACAAACCGTACGAAAGCCCAGCCTTTCTCAAGCACTTAAAATGTCATTACCTTTAGTTCCCTTAATAATATTAGACTCGAGCACGTTATTTTTTCCCTTTTGTGCCTTTATTTTTAACGTTTATCTCGCGAGCACAACTTTAATTCAACCAATCTCTTTGTGCACATTTGTTATTTTTGCCTAAAGATCGCATGCCCGCCTTTGATCTTTATCAGACCGCTCTTCTAGGTCAGAAAAAACCCAAAACCATCTTCCTTATTAAGCAATTACCATTACAAGTTTATTTGCACTGCAAGACACAATAAAGTATTTATACACGTTAAAGGAAAAATAAGGCAAATGGAAGTCTATATCCACTGACGAGTCAGCAAAATTATGTAAAAAATGTTGCCGCAGCATTGAATTATTTCTGCTGAACGACAGTGAACGACAATAAACCCAAACATAAAAAAAATTGTTTTAATTAGATTAGAATTCACTTTTGTGTAATTAAAATTGTTATTAGTGTAGATTTAAGCGTTGTAAAGTTTATATTTTTTATAATAAACAAGTGTTTTCGATCGGCGATTACTCCTGTCGCCAATTAGCGCCCTGGTCCTGGGTTTTTGCAATTTTTGGCAATAGCGCGATTTCTTGCGGCTCGCGGCGCTTGCGCGGCGTCGCGATGCCGCCGCTCACGTGAATCGCGCTCAGTCCGACGCGGACGTGGAGAGCGTCGCCGGCGTCGTCTCCAGACGCAATGTCGCGATCGCAATAACAGTCGCGCGATGCCGGGCGAAGAAGAGCTGCACCTCAACGGCGTCGGCCGGACCCAAATCTACCAGCCCTCCACGGGGGAAAAGCACGTCTTGTTCTACCCCACAAGTCCGGCGCCGTCGGTCAATTCGGACGAGAGGAGGAGCTGGTCGCAGGCCTCGTCCTCCCTAGCCACTCAAGTGAGTGCATTTTTAAACACCGCTCATTGAAATTATCTTTGAGTCGTAAAACAATATCGGCGAGTTGGACTGAATTAAACTTGGGCTTTTTATCTCAGCTCGCTTTAATTCCGCATTTTAGACAGTAATGCGGGTTCGATGATTCACAAACATTTTCGTTGTGGGTTAGTTTATGTGGGAGATAAACACCGGCCAATTATTTACTTTAATTAAATATGGAATTTAATTGGGAAAAATTAAGTTTAGCGGGCGAACTTGTTGCGTACTCGTAGTTACAAAAGTTTATGTCGATACGTCAATAGTGTAGAATATTTTAATTAAAATTTAAATTTCTACTCTCTCTAAACCAAGGGAATATAAAATAAACATCAACGGTTTGGACATTTAACTTTTAAACATTTTTCAATAGCTGCCCCAGCGATTATAAATTTTAATTTCATTTATTAAACTTTAATCAAATGATAAATGTTAAAACTTGATTTCCAATTATGTACCGATTGAAAACAGGTATTAAAATTCTATTCTTGAAACCGGAAAACTCACAATTTATATCAACTTTCCTAGACCATTATCCATTTTCGAGACATGCGTTTATTAACTATTAATAAATGTGGAAATTTATTATTTATTAATGAGGGAAACAACAATGAGTTACGTACTTTGACACATTTTTTTATTAAAGCCCCACAAATTTTAGATTAGTCGAAAAATTGTATCAACAGCCTTGTTTAAATGATAATAAAAATTTCAAGTAAATATTTTTTTCACTAGTTTATCAATTTCCAGTTTCCTTAAACTCAATTTATTGTCTTCTCTGTTTCTAAATCTGGCCAAAACTGATTCACAATCTGCCAGTCCTTAAAATTTATGAGGCCAGGTCCGTTAAACTGAAATAAACTGTATGATATTTGTCACAGTTCCATTTTTGTAAATTCTGTGTTTGATTTACGTCGCGTTTGAATAATTTTTTCAATTCTCTATGCATTTTGAGTGGCTATAATCAACGAGAAAATATATAAATTCCGGAGGGAGCTCTTTATTACTTTTGAACATAACAGCATCGACGCTAACAGAATTTGTTGTTAAATCAACAGAAAAATGTTCAACGAGCAATTGCTGTGTGATGATATATTATTTTTGGTAATGGTTGTAACGGTCACATCGATTAGCTTTGTGATTTTTTGCATTGAAATCGTTGTTTTATTTTCGTATCATCGGACGTGTTAAGAAAACACTCTTTGACCTTAATTCATTTCAACTGAATAAAACATCAAACAAGCGGTGGGAATATTTACGAGTGTGCCTTTTGTTGGCTGAAATATTTAGCTAAATATTTTTTCTGGGGGTTAGTTTAATTTTCCTTTAATGTAGTCGCAGTTTTTGTCCGCGCGGAAAAAGCACCATTTAAAAGGCATTACCAATCGTCCGCCTCGAATTTATTCATGATTTCGTCGAGAAGAAAATGGTTCATACGTTCGAATCCTAAATTATTAATTCGACACGTCGCAAATCGCGCATTTCTCCAATTGTTCGCGTCTGACCTAACCCCATCCGTTCCTCTGCAAACATCTGCGGCATTATTGTCGTGTATAAACGCAAATATAAAATTTCGACAACCGAACAAATCACCCAACATCAATAGAAAGTGGGGAATTACCAGAAACACCACCACCTGAGCTCCGGCGCAATTACGGAATTTTTCTTTGCGGATGAGGAGAGAAAGCACGAGCGCTTCTGTCATAAAGAAATATTAGATTTTAACGCGTAAAGAAGCAAACCTGCCGGTATGGAACGCAACAACCGGTTTTATTAATCCGGCGTTCGTGTATACATAATAAAAATGGCAATAAACGAAAAGAACATTACGCTGGCGTGTAACTACCTGGATAAATGTGCAATCTCGACGAGGGCCGCTGCCACATCGCACGGACCCCCACTGACACGAAAAATCGCTTATTGTACAGTTACAATTTCTATTCTAATCTTGCGACTATTAGTTACTTCGCTTTGAAAAAATCCAAAGTCAGATTTTAGAAATCTTTAATAAAACACTGGATTGCTTCTTCTAATTAACAAAAAATTAATATAAATGTTGCATATTCGATTGTTCACAACTGCCTAGAAATTATTTAATACAAGTTTTTGTTTAAATGCAATTGAATTGTTTAAAATCCATTCAAGTGCTGTTCAAACAATTTGCCCAACAAAAAAACACATCCGTGTTTGGAAACATTCTGAAATTTGATGTTTGTATTCACGTTTAACTACGATTAATTTGATATTAAAAAGTAAAATGTTTTATTTTTTTATTAACGTCTAATCTAGCGTCAAGCGTACTGAAACAATCTGTAAAGGGTCTACAATCAAACTATTCCTAATATTAGATACTGTTTTTTTGAGTTAAGGCTTAAGGCACTTGTTTTATTTAGCCAATAGTTTCCTATGAAATATTATATACAACGAGAGTGAAAGTGGAAATCAGTTTGCTGTGCCTTAAATTTCTGTACTCCAGTTGCCGAAATTTTTGCAGCTCTTGTGGTACAAGTGAATAAAAAGATGCAAAATAATAACAAGACAGTGTTGATTGTTATTAACATAAAACTAACGTTTTGAAGTATTTATTTATCATGCCGTTTCTTTGGTATATTTTATACTTCTGATTAATCCAAAATTAAAAAAAAATACTGAAACAATTTGTAAAGGGTCTACTATCAGACTATTCCTAACATTAGATACTGTTTTTTTTTGAGTTAAGGCTTAAGGCACTTGTTTTATTTAGCCAATAGTTTCCTATGAAATATCATAAACAACGAGGGTGAAAGTGAAAATTAGTTTGCTGTGCCTTAAATTTCTATACTCCAGTTGCCGAAATTTTTGCAGCTTTTGTGGTACAAGTGAATAAAAAGATGCAAAATAACAAGACAGTGTTGATTGTTATTAATAAAAAACTAACGTTTTGAAGTATTTATTTATCATGCCGTTTGTTTGGTATATTTTATACTTCTCCCGATTAATTCAAAATAAAAAAAATTGAGACACTTGAAAACTGGCTGAAATAGACACAGATATTTAGACGTAATGCGGGAAAATTCAATCAAAAAAGTTTTTTGTGACATTTGTTGTGAACATAAAACCGAAAAAGTTATTTTTTATTTTGTCAGATAATGTTAATTTGTTTAAGAAAAAACTGTTATTTTGTTTAAAGAAGTTTCTTATGTTTTATTTTATGTAATTAAAAAAAATGTTTCAGTAAATCTGTTGGTATTTTGACTTCGTTTTCTGCTATGAGAAGTCTTATACTGAGAAGGCATACTGTTTTATTTTGGGAACTTTTTTTTAAACAAGCAAAATTTACATATCTGACAAAATCAAACTTTTAAACTGAAATACAAATTCGGGTTTTTACTGCGTTTTGTTGACGAAAATAGACATACAGCGTGCTCAAAAACTGGCGCACCTACTCAATGGTGTGTGGTAGAGAACTAGTTACATATGAAGGTAAAAATAGTAAAAAAATTCTTTGTATTAATGTTATTGATAAATAACGGATTTTAGATAAATGATATGTGGCAGCGTTGTCTAAGAGTCATGATCGCAATAGAATTTGATCAACAATAAAAATAAATTATTTTTGAAACGGTTTCCTAGGAAATAATTCCCAGTGTTGGCACATCTACACATTGTGATTTTTTGAATAAATTTTATTTTATTTTTTTAATTAAAAAAAACTGCTAAAATCTGATAGTAAATTTAAAAATAATTATCCATCGTTTTGTTACGGAACGATTACCTGGTATGAAACATGAAAACATAAAAAATAATAAAAACTAAAGAAGTTAACACAACAAGTTTGTAGCTCCAGATTTTTCAAAACATGACTTTAGGAATTTTTTCAACATTTTTCTCGTAATCTGCACTTGCTTCTCAATAACGTACCACTGAGTTGGTGCGCCAGTTTTTGAGCACTCTGTATGCCTCTTTCAGAAAACGTTTATTTCATATGAAAAATATTTAAATAAAAAAAACTAGAAATTTAAAAAAAAAGGTGTTTTCTAATAGGCATCTTCACCTGTAATATCTACGCCTATTTCTCTTTAGGAGGCGCTAGTTAAAATTGTATGCTGCTTTTGAAAAGTATCACCACGTTGTACTGACATTTGTGCAAATCAAACACCAAAAAACGTGCTCTTGAAGACATGGACTTGAAGATACTGAAAGGAGTAACGACGAGACAAAATATTCCGTATCAGCTTTGTGCATCTGTCTGTGGTGTTTCGTTGTTACATCAGCCTTTGTGCGATTTTTTTCTTATTACTGTCTAATTCGTTCGGCTTGTCGCTCGCATCTCGTTCCCCTTGTCCATTAATTTCCATTAGCGCATCTGGAAGTGGCCGCGTACAACTTTTCCTATAAGTTAAGAGCGCCAATTCACGCTAGTGGCACCCTCAGGAACAGGTACGTCCGGAATACGTTTCCTGTGTAAGGTGCGAGTCCGGAAACCTGGCAGGTATGTGTTCCCTCTGATATATGGGCCGGCCGTCGAGCGCCACCCGGGATTCGGACCGGTCATAAATTAATTGGGAGTCTGTTCCACCCGGGTATCCGAAAAAACCACTCGGCGCACATTTTTACCGCCGGATTAATTAAACTAAATCAGCTAATGATCCGCGAAATGAACGCTTCTTATGACGTGTCGACCAAACACGGCCATAATTACCGGCGCGTTTTTGCGGTAAACCTCGGATTACGACGGTTTAATTCACACAAAACTGCCGGTGTTTATCTAATAAGAGGGTGCTTGGTTTTAATTAAGGAAGAACGAAGGGAAGATCATATCTTTAATTCTTCATGAATTCATCGCATGACAAGCACACATTCCCGGCCTCCCGAGGGATCCGCCGGTGCATTCCCGAATTGTTACTGTGCACTGTTTATGTGCCAGGATTTATGGACGCGATAACTTTACTAAAAGGCGAATGCGGACGCAAATCGTGCATCAAGGAACACAATTCACTCCGGGCTGTGTCAACGTTAATTAGCCACTCTTTGACGAAAACACTACATGTTAGAGCCGCGATAAATATCTAACAATGCTCGCTCTACCGCAGTTCGTTTTTAATTCAAACTTGAATCATTCAAGGAATTACTGTTTCGGTGACCCTTGACTGTGGTCTGGCCTAGGACCCCGGAAATAATTAAGTGATCTGTTGCATTGCCATAATTAAACCAATCAATGCTTTGGGTCACGGGACTGAATTCGGGAAACGACGACAATGTCCATTTTCAGGTCCGTTGTTTCGGTTTATCGAACTTGCGGTGGCACAGACAAACCCGCTCTCGAATTCTATTATCACAAGTTATTAGGCGACATTTGTCTACGTTGGAATTTTCGACCGGAAACAAAAATAAAAATGTTATTTTGCGTAACTTGCTGGGAGGTGGTCTTAGTTTTTGATTAAGATTGTTTATAGTGTGGTCTCGAGGAGCGGAGTTAAAAATTATTGCGTTAATCCGGGGCGTGTTGTGCGCGTAATGATGGAATTTCTAATGGTGGTTGGTGTTGAAAACTTTTTTAATAAATTGAAAGCTTTGAGTAGCAAACTGCAAAAAACGGAAAGTATATAAATGGCCGGATCAAGAGTAAAAAGTCGCGCTAAAGTGAATATGAAGGAGAGGAGTCTCGGGAAACTTTCGTATAAATAGGAGGGAAATTCGTGTGTCGCCGGAGTAAATTTATCCGTCAAAAGGAGACGGATCGCCGCAACAACACCCACCGGAAAAATCCGGGCCGTTCCTCCATCACGTATTCGAACTGTCGGCGTGATTAATGTGTGGGATGTTTCAAAAATAATGTCTCATTAACGTCTCGGCCTCGGCCGGAGTGCGGCGATTTATGGCGGAAAACTCGCCTTACAACCACTACATAAATCATACGGGACTCCTCACTCGTCGCGATACAAACGTAAATAACAACGGCAAAAATCGTGAGAATCTTTTATTAACTTTGCGATAATTTATGCAAAGTTATGGACGAGAAGCCGCCGCAATCACAGCGACGAGATGAAAAGTTGCAAAGCTTATTTATGGGAGGTGTCGACGTCGACGATTATTCGCACAAACAACGAATTACAACTGTTTAACACCGACATTGTCGGCACCGCAACACTCCCGCTGAATTTTTAGCACGGCGCTTGGGGATGACCCGGAAAATCACAAAAAAGAATAATGGGATAACACTTGTATCGCGTAATTACAACAAAACATTTTAATGGACGGCCAAAAGAACACTTTGCGCCGAGGGAGGCCTGCACAGAATACACAAGAAATTTTAAATCATTTCTCGCAGTGATTTACTCACTCGAACGTTGCTTCTCTCATTTAGACAAAAATTTCTATAGTCGGAACAATTTCACTCGTAATTATTTCACTCAAGTAAAATTTTGGTGGAGGCGCCGGGCAAGTTTGTCCGTTTACACGTTTGCAGTGGCAATTTTTGCTACTTTTACGCTTTACTCTAAAAATAAAAATTATACAAAGTTGAATTAACCAATCTTAAATTTAAATAAAAAATAGAAAAATTAAAAAAATAAAAATTATAAAAACAATCACAATAATCAATCAGAAATAAAGTAGCAGTTGTTGGTTAAAGTAATTTAAATTCAGAAGTTATAGTCAGTGATACACTGTGATAAAAAAAGAATCTGTAAATCTTAGCTTCTCAAAAAATAAAAAGTAAAAAGTGTGGTTTTGGCCATCTTTACTCATTTTTAAATAAACGTTTTAACTTGAAACCAAACCAAATAAATTTAAATTTCAAACCAAAGTATTTATTTTCGCCAAAACAGAAAAATTTTGGTGGAGGCGCCGGGAAAGTTTGTCCATTTACACGTTTGCAGTGGCAATTTTTGCTATTTTTACACTTTAATCTAAAAATAAAAATTATACAAAGTTGAATTAGCCAGTCTTAAATTTAAATAAAAAATAGAAAAATTAAAAATTTAAAAACTATTAAAACAATCCCAATAATCAATCAGAAATAAAGTAGCAGTTGTTGGTTAAAATAATTTAAATTCAAAAGTTATAGTCAATGATACACTGTGATAAAAAAAGAATTTGTAAACCCTAGCTTCTCAAAAAATAAAAAGTATAAAGTGTGGTTTTGGCCATCTTTATTCATTTTTAAATAAACGTTTTAACTTGAAACCAAACCAAATAAATCTAAATTTTAAACCAAAGTATTTATTTTCGCCAAATCAGAAAAATTTTGGTGGAGGCGCCGGAAAAGTTTGCTCATTTACACGTTTGCAGTGGCAATTTTTGCTATTTTTACACTTTAATCTAAAAATAAAAATTATACAAAGTTAAATTAGCCAATCTTAAATTTAAATAAAAAATAGAAAAATTTAAAAAATAAAAAATTATAAAAACAATCACAATAATCAATCAGAAATAAAGTAGCAGTTGTTGGTTAAAATAATTTAAATTCAAAAGTTATAGTTAGTGATACACTGTGACAAAAAAAGAATCTGTAAACCCTAGCTTCTCAAAAATAAAAAGTAAAAAGTGTGGATTTGGCCATCTTTACTTATTTTTAAATAAACGTTTTAACTTAAAACCAAACCAAATAAATCTAAATTTCAAACCAAAGTATTTATTTTCGCCAAAACAGAAAAATTTTGGTGGAGGCGCCGGAAAAGTTTGCTCATTTACACGTTTGCAGTGG
Organism: Tribolium castaneum; assembly: GCF_031307605.1. Taxonomy (NCBI): domain Eukaryota; kingdom Metazoa; phylum Arthropoda; class Insecta; order Coleoptera; family Tenebrionidae; genus Tribolium; species Tribolium castaneum. The sequence continues at coordinate 3,752,373 of NC_087402.1, read as the reverse complement.
CAATTTTTGCTATTTTTACACTTTAATCTAAAAATAAAAATTATACAAAGTTAAATTAGCCAATCTTAAATTTAAATAAAAAATAGAAAAATTTAAAAAATAAAAAATTATAAAAACAATCACAATAATCAATCAGAAATAAAGTAGCAGTTGTTGGTTAAAATAATTTAAATTCAAAAGTTATAGTTAGTGATACACTGTGATAAAAAATGAATCTGTAAACCCTAGCTTCTCAAAAATAAAAAGTAAAAAGTGTGGTTTAGGCCATCTTTACTCATTTTTAAATAAATGTTTTGACTTGAAACCAAACCAAATAAATCTAAATTTCAAACCAAAGTATTTATTTTCGCCAAAACAGAAAAATTTTGGTGGAGGCGCCGGGAAAGTTTGTCCATTTACACGTTTGCAGTGGCAATTTTTGCTATTTTTACACTTTAATCTAAAAATAAAAATTATACAAAGTGGAATTAGCCAATCTTAAATTTAAATAAAAAATAGAAAAATTTAAAAAATAAAAAATTATAAAAACAATCACAATAATCAATCAAAAATAAAGTAGCAGTTGTTGGTTAAAATAATTTAAATTCAAAAGTTATAGTTAATGATACACTGTGATAAAAAAAGAATCTGTAAACCTTAGCTTCTCAAAAATAAAAAGTAAAAAGTGTGGTTTTGGCCATCTTTACTCATTTTTAAATAAATGTTTTAACTTGAAACCAAACCTAATAAATCTAAATTTTAAACCAAAGTATTTATTTTCGCCAAAACAGAAAAATTTTGGTGGAGGCGCCGGAAAAGTTTGCTCATTTACACGTTTGCAGTGGCAATTTTTGCTATTTTTACACTTTAATCTAAAAATAAAAATTATACAAAGTTAAATTAGCCAATCTTAAATTTAAATAAAAAATAGAAAAATTTAAAAAATAAAAAATTATAAAAACAATCACAATAATCAATCAGAAATAAAGTAGCAGTTGTTGGTTAAAATAATTTAAATTCAAAACTTATAGTCAATAATACACTGTGATAAAAAAAGAATCTGTAAACCTTAGCTTCTCAAAAATAAAAAGTAAAAAGTGTGGTTTTGGCCATCTTTACTCATTTTTAAATAAATGTTTTAACTTGAAACCAAACCTAATAAATCTAATTTTCAAACCAAAGTATTTATTTTCGCCAAAACAAAAAAATTTTGGTGGAGGCGCCGGGAAAGTTTGTCCATTTACACGTTTGCAGTGGCAATTTTTGGCATTTTTACACTTTAATCTAAAAATAAAAATTATACAAAGTTAAATTAGCCAATCTTAAATTTAAATAAAAAATAGAAAAATTTAAAAAATAAAAAATTATAAAAACAATCACAATAATCAATCAGAAATAAAGTAGCAGTTGTTGGTTAAAATAATTTAAATTCAAAAGTTATAGTTAGTGATACACTGTGATAAAAAAAGAATCTGTAAACCCTAGCTTCTCAAAAATAAAAAGTAAAAAGTGTGGATTTGGCCATCTTTACTTATTTTTAAATAAACGTTTTAACTTAAAACCAAACCAAATAAATCTAAATTTCAAACCAAAGTATTTATTTTCGCCAAAACAGAAAAATTTTGGTGGAGGCGCCGGAAAAGTTTGCTCATTTACACGTTTGCAGTGGCAATTTTTGCTATTTTTACACTTTAATCTAAAAATAAAAATTATACAAAGTTAAATTAGCCAATCTTAAATTTAAATAAAAAATAGAAAAATTTAAAAAATAAAAAATTATAAAAACAATCACAATAATCAATCAGAAATAAAGTAGCAGTTGTTGGTTAAAATAATTTAAATTCAAAAGTTATAGTTAGTGATACACTGTGATAAAAAATGAATCTGTAAACCCTAGCTTCTCAAAAATAAAAAGTAAAAAGTGTGGATTTGGCCATCTTTACTTATTTTTAAATAAACGTTTTAACTTAAAACCAAACCAAATAAATCTAAATTTCAAACCAAAGTATTTATTTTCGCCAAAACAGAAAAATTTTGGTGGAGGCGCCGGAAAAGTTTGCTCATTTACACGTTTGCAGTGGCAATTTTTGCTATTTTTACACTTTAATTTAAAAATAAAAATTATACAAAGTTGAATTAGCCAATCTTAAATTTAAATAAAAAAATAGAAAAATCTAAAAAATAAAAAATTATAAAAACAATCACAATAATCAATCAGAAATAAAATAGCAGTTGTTGGTTAAAATAATTTAAATTCAAAAGTTATAGTCAATGATACACTGTGATAAAAAAAGAATTTGTAAACCCTAGCTTCTCAAAAAATAAAAAGTAAAAAGTGTGGTTTTGGCCATCTTTACTCATTTTTAAATAAACGTTTTAACTTGAAACCAAACCAAATAAATTTAAATTTCAAACCAAAGTATTTATTTTCGCCAAAACAGAAAAATTTTGGTGAAGGCGCCGGGAAAGTTTGTCCATTTACACGTTTGCAGTGGCAATTTTTGCTATTTTTACTATTTAACTAAAAATAAAAATTATACAAAGTTGAATTAGCCAATCTTAAACTTAAACAAAAAATAGAAAAATTTAAAAAATAAAAAATTATAAAAACAATCACAATAATCAATCAGAAATAAAGTAGCAGTTGTTGGTTAAAATAATTTAAATTCAAAACTTATAGTCAATAATACACTGTGATAAAAAAAGAATCTGTAAACCTTAGCTTCTCAAAAATAAAAAGTAAAAAGTGTGGTTTTGGCCATCTTTACTCATTTTTAAATAAATGTTTTAACTTGAAACCAAACCTAATAAATCTAATTTTCAAACCAAAGTATTTATTTTCGCCAAAACAAAAAAATTTTGGTGGAGGCGCCGGGAAAGTTTGTCCATTTACACGTTTGCAGTGGCAATTTTTGGCATTTTTACACTTTAATCTAAAAATAAAAATTATACAAAGTTGAATTAGCCAATCTTAAATTTAAATAAACAATAGATAAATTTAAAAAATAAAAAATTATAAAAACAATCACAATAATCAATCAGAAATAAAGTAGCAGTTGTTGGTTAAAATAATTTAAATTCAAAAGTTATAGTCAGTGATACACTGTGATTAAAAAAGAATCTGTAAACCCTAGCTTCACAAAAATAAAAAGTAAAAAGTGTGGTTTTGGCCATCTTTACTTATTTTTAAATAAACGTTTTAACTTGAAACCAAACCAAATAAATCTAAATTTCAAACCAAAGTATTTATTTTCGCCAAAACAGAAAAAATTTTGGTGGAGGCGCCGGGAAAGTTTGCTCATTTACACGTTTGCAGTGGCAATTTTTGCTATTTTTACACTTTAATCTAAAAATAAAAATTATACAAAGTTGAATTAACCAATCTTAAATTTAAATAAACAATAGAAAAATTTAAAAAATAAAAAATTATAAAAACAATCACAATAATCATTCAGAAATAAAGTAGCAGTTGTTGGTTAAAATAAATTAAATTTAAAAGTTATAGTCAATGATACACTGTGATAAAAAAAGAATCTGTAAACCTTAGCTTCTCAAAAATAAAAAGTAAAAAGTGTGGTTTTGGCCATCTTTACTCATTTTTAAATGAACGTTTTAACTTGAAACCAAAACAAATAAATTTAAATTTCAAACCAAAGTATTTATTTCCGCCAAAACAAAAAAATTTTGGTGGAGGCGCCGGAAAAGTTTGTCCATTTACACGTTTGCAGTGGCAATTTTTGCTATTTTTACACTTTAATCTAAAAATAAAAATTATACAAAGTTGAATTAGCCAATCTTAAATTTAAATAAAAAATAGAAAAATTTAAAAAATAAAAAATTATAAAAACAATCACAATAATCAATCAGAAATAAAGTAGCAGTTGTTGGTTAAAATAATTTAAATTCAAAAGTTATAGTTAGTGATACACTGTGATGAAAAAAGAATCTGTAAACCCTAGCTTCTCAAAAATAAAAAGTAAAAAGTGTGGTTTTGGCCATTTTTACTCATTTTTAAATAAACGTTTTAACTTGAAACCAAACCAAATAAATTTAAATTTCAAACCAAAGTATTTATTATCGCCAAAACAGAAAAATTTTGGTGGAGGCGCCGAGAAAGTTTGCTCATTTACACGTTTGCAGTGGCAATTTTTGCTATTTTTACACTTTAATCTAAAAATAAAAATTATACAAAGTTGAATTAGCTAATCTTAAATTTAAATAAACAATAGAAAAATTTAAAAAATAAAAAATTATAAAAACAATCACAATAATCAATCAGAAATAAAGTTGCAGTTGTTGGTTAAAATAAATTAAATTTAAAAGTTATAGTCAATGATACACTGTGATAAAAAAAGAATCTGTAAATCTTAGCTTCTCAAAAATAAAAAGTAAAAAGTGTGGTTTTGTCCATCTTTACTCATTTTTAAATAAACGTTTTAACTTGAAACCAAACCAAATAAATTTAAATTTCAAACCAAAGTATCTATTTTCGCCGAAAGAAAAAAATTTTGGTGAAGGCGCCGGGAAAGTTTGTCCATTTACACGTTTGCAGTGGCAATTTTTGCTATTTTTACACTTTAATCTAAAAATAAAAATTATACAAAGTTGAATTAGCCAATCTTAAATTTAAATAAACAATAGAAATATTAAAAAAATAAAAAATTATAAAAACAATCACAACAATCAATTAGAAATAAAGTAGCAGTTGTTGGTTAAAATAATTTCAATTCAAAAGTTATAGACAATGATACACTGTGATAAAAAAAATTTGTAATAAACCTTAGCTTCTCAAAAAATAAAAAGTAAAAAGTGTGGTTTTGGCCATCTTTACTCATTTTTAAATAAACGTTTTAATTTGAAACCTTGAAACCAAACCAAATAAATCTAAATTTCAAATCAAAATATTTATTTTCGCCAAAATAGAAAAATTTTGGTGCATTTTTTGGGTTGAATGTGCGAAATTGTTTGACTGAGAGTATGCGATGGTGGGTCGTGTGTCGCCAAATTGTGACTAATTAAAGTGTCTCGGTCTTTGGGAGCGAGAGTTTGGCAGAAAATGTGCCGAGGTTTTTGAAGTGTAGCACACATCAATCGCCCTTTTACACGCTTTTTCAATTACCTATCGATCTGGTTTTTTCACAGAGTTTAGGTTGCAAGAACACAAACTGTTAATTATCGCAGAGGGCGTCATTTTGTCCGTTTTGTAAGTCGTTTCAGAAAGCAGGAGCGTTTGTGTACAAAGCCGCGTTTGGGCGAAACTATGAAAGAGCAAAATTCTTTCAAGTCGAGTGTTCGTATCAGCGATAGGTATCACGTGACAAATCATAATATCGCGTGATGGTAACTTTATGAAAGTTCCATATCCAAAGTGGAGATTTCGCGATTTTCTAATCTAAATTGCATGTATATCGCCTCTCGGCTTAAAATTAATTTAATGCTCCGAAAGTGAGCTGGAATTATGGAAAATTGCGTTTCGGGTAAAAATTGAGCTGTTTGACAGTTATTAAAGTCTTCAACACAAAAGACTCGGAAACGAAAACACTTAAAAGTTTACGAAGCGTCGGTAGAAAACGGCTTTGTTCTGATAATTATATCTATTCGGGCACATTGTTACTTGTTATAATCTAATTTCGACAAAGACGATGGGATATATTCATACATGCGATTACGTTCGAGAACACAAAACACAATAATGCGCTAGTCCTCCAATGCATTTTCGAAACTCTATTCATGAATTTATATAAGACGGCTTTACACGGATTTACCACCATCCAAAGACGCACCATTTCCACTCACTAATCGCGCACGACACCAACATAACAATACAATAAAACAACACTATTACAAATCGATCGATTATTTTATAAATTCAAAACGGTTCAAACTTTAATGCGCCGCGCTGATCGAACTTTCAGCCACTCCAATTAAGCGGAAAATCTAAATTATACACGCAAATCAAAAATACATAATTACTCATAACATTTGCATAAGAATACTCTCGTAATTGTACCAACAAAATTCAGGTAAAACCTGCCATATTGTTTTTGAATAAAAATTTATCAAAAGTGGACAATTAAAGCTCGATAATTAAAAATGAAAATTTGTAGCTGGGTATAAAAAATTGTTTGAGCATTTCGTGCGACTGTTTAAGAGCGCTGCCTTTGTGCCACTTTTTGACATGAAAATTGAAGCCAGGCGTCACGTTCTTTTTCTGTTCGGCTTAGCTTTTATTAAACGTTAACACAAGTTGAATTATCAATTTTAGTTCACGTACCTGAATTCATTTTGAACAAAAAACTGAGAGACACGATATACCGTCAGCTTGCGTCGTAAAATTTGCAAAGTTAAATCGCGAATAACAAATGCTTTTTGACCGAAACAATTACAACTATCAAAAGCGTAATAGATATCCAACCACACGTCCCGGATTTACAGCAGTCCGGACTGTGTAACAGGATCCTCCCCGTCTATAATCCAAGAATTAATGTCTTTCCTGATCGGTTCGGTTGCACCGTTGCCCCATTAGATTAGCCTCGGCAATAACTTTTGCTTGAGTAGACTTTCATTTTCGTTTCGCTATAAATAATCGATTGGTTTTATTTATCGTCACTTTTTTAATTAGTCTTGATTCCGACAAAGTCCGGGTTTCGGGAGGCGGAGCCGGAAGAAAAAAAATGTGATTCATTCGCCGGAGTCTCCGGAGCAATCCGGATAACAAACTGATGTAATATTAAGACTGGTAATTGCTCCTGTTCCAACTTTTACAATTACTCCGACGTTAATGAGAGAAGTCGCAATTTAATATTCTCAAGCCGGTTTTTCTTACGATAATGCAATAACAATTGTCGAGGTGAAATCCGATGTAAACGTAATTAGGAGTGTCCGACAGGAACACTAGGCGAAAATACGAGATGAAATAGTGGCGGAGGTAAGAGAGAACGCGAACTCATTTAAGCAACCGCGGCTTATTTCGCTCTAATCTAGCGAGAGTGGAATGTGCACAGCTAAATGAACTTTAATGTAATCCGGTTAAGTTGCACTACAACAGGTGCTGTCGTAAATGTGAGCCTGACGGCAACTCAAATATCGGACGAGTGAGTTTTCGCAAAAGGGACTTCATCTTTCAATTATTGAGACCAGAGGGTTTTATAGGGGCGGAGGTGCCGACGGCGGAGAAGGTTTTTATTTATGGGGGTTGGGAACTGCCGAACCCGTGGCGACGATTAGGCTCCCAAATAAATTTAGACTGCCTCAGATACCAACGTTCACTCAATTTTTTAATGCATTTGTCAGCAATTTGCTCGAAAACTATAAGTCGGAGAACAATAATCTTTTTTGAAAAAAATAGATAATTAAAAGAGCTTTCCAACGATTATACACTTTATGAGGTTATCTCTAATAGTTCCGAAGCTATTGCTCGACAAATATTCCGGGTACCCAAAATCGACAAAAACTGCGACGAAAATTGAAAAAATCAACATCAAAAAATCAAACATTCGGATTTTTTGTGGACTTTTAACAACTTTTGTGGGTTCTTAAGACATGTAGAAGTCCATAAAAATTTGCTGGAGTTAGTTTTAAAAAAAAATATTTTTTCACCTCTTTGAAGGTAAGTAAGTATTACTCAGGAAATCTGAGCAAAAAAATTTAAAATTTTAAATCTCGTGAAAAGTTGGTATAATACAGAAAAAGAACTGCTGAATTCAATGGAACAAACCGCATTGCTCTACGACTTTTAGTTTTTGAGTTATGAATTTTTTTAATGAATAAAATTTCACTATGACAAATGGCTACTCTAAATTTAGAAAAAAAAATTTAAATTTTTAATTCTTGTAAAAAATTGATATAATATGTAAAATGAGCTGTAGAATTCAATAGAACAAACCGCAATTCTCTACGACTTTTAGTTTTTTTTTATAAATTTTTTTAGTGAAAAACTTTGATCGCTTCTGTAGCCGGAACCGTTGCCCGGAGCGGCTCCGGGTTTAGTCGAAAAAATAGATAAAATTAAGCGCTATCAGATGGTTTTTTGTTTGTTGCTCTAAGTCTTACAGTTTCCGAGAAAAACACAAAAAAGGTTTCCATTTTCACTTTTTTTCAATTTTCAATCGCCAATTACGGCGAAACTATTAAAGATATCGAAAAACGGAAAAATGGAGAATAACCGGAACAAAAAACTTTACAAAATGGCATAGGACTCAAGGCGATATCTCGCAAAAAAATTTTTAATTTTCAAACGCCGATTACGGCCAAACTAAAAGAGCTAGAAGAAAACGGTTTGTTCCATCGTAAAGAGCACATCAAAATCTATAAGATAGAGTAGGTTTCATTTGATTTTAAGACACTTTAAAAATTGACCGATTTTAAGGGGGGGGTGTTAATTTTTTTTTAATTTTTTTTATTTTTCTATTTACGAGTAAACTATTCTAAAAAGTGGAACTGTTTTGATCCAAACCTATGCAAAATGATCCGGGGAATCGATTGGCATCGAGAAAATTGCCAAATTCCCAATAGTTTTCTAGTTATGAATTTTTAAATATTTTACCAATTTTTGCATTTAGCAGCAATTTGCTCGAAAACTATTAGCCAGAAAACAATAATCTTTTTTGAAAAAAATAGATAATTTAAAGAGCTTTCCAACAATAATACACTTCATGGGGTTATCTCTGATAATTCCGGAGCTATTGCTCGACAAAAGTTCCGGGTAGCCAAAATCGACAAAAACTGCGACGAAAATTGAAGAAATCAACATCAAAAAATCGAACATTCGGACTTTTTGTGGACTTTTAACAACTTTAGTGGGTTGTTAAGACATGTAGAAGTCCATAAAAATTTGCTGGAGTTAGTTTTAAAAAAAATTTTTTTTCACCTCTTTGAAGGTAAGTAAGTATTACTCAGGAAATCTGAGCAAAAAAATTTAAAATTTTAAATCTCATGAAATGTTGGTATAATACAGAAAATGAACCGCTGAATTCAATGGAACAAACCGCATTGCTCTACGACTTTTAGTTTTTGAGTTATGAATTTTTTTAATGAATAAAATTTTTCACTATGACAAATGGCTACCCTAAATTTAGGCAAAAAATTTTAAATTTTTAATTCTTGTAAAAAATTGATATAATATGTAAAATGAGCCGTAGAATTCAATAGAACAAACCGCAATTCTCTACGACTTTTAGTTTTTTTTTTATAATTTTTTTTAGTGAAAAAGTTTGATCGCTTCTGTAGCCGGAACCGTTGCCCGGAGCGGCTCCGGGTTTGGTCGAAAAAATAGATAAAATTAAGCGCTATCAGATGGTTTTTTGTTTGTTGGTCTAAGTCTTACAGTTTCCGAGAAAAAGACAAAAAAAGGTTTCCATTTTCACTTTTTTTCAATTTTCAATCGCCAATTACGGCGAAACTATTAAAGATATCGAAAAACGGAAAAATGGAGGATAACCGGAACAAAAAACTCTACAAAATGGCATAGGACTCAAGGCGATATCTTGCACAAAATTTTTCAATTTTCAAACGCCGATTACGGCCAAACTAAAAGAGCTAGAAGAAAACGGTTTGTTCCATCGTAAAGAGCACATCAAAATCTATATGATAGAGTAGGTTTCATTTGATTTTAAGACACTTTAAAAATTGACCGATTTTAAGGGGGGGTGTTAATTTTTTTTAATTTTTTTTTTATTTTCCTATTTACGAGTAAACTATTCTACAATGTGGAACTATTTTAATCCATATCTATGCAAAATGATCCGGGAAATCGATTGGCATCGAGAAAATTGCCAAATTCCCAATAGTTTTCTAGTTATGAATTTTTAAATATTTTACCAATTTTTGCATTTAGCAGCAATTTGCTCGAAAACTATTAGTCAGAGAACAATAATCTTTTTTTAAAAAAATAGATAATTTAAAGAGCTTTCCAACGATAATACACTTCATAAGATTATCTCTAATAGTTCCGGAGCTATTGCTCGACAAATGTTCCGGGTACCCAAAATCGACAAAAACTGCGACGAAAATTGAAAAAATCAACATCAAAAAATCGAACATTCGGACTTTTTGTGGACTTTTAACAACTTTAGTGGGTTGTTAAGACATGTAGAAGTCCATAAAAATTTGCTGGAGTTAGTTTTAAAAAAAATTTTTTTTCACCTCTTTGAAGGTAAGTATTACTCAGGAAATCTGAGCAAAAAAATTTAAAATTTTAAATCTCATGAAATGTTGGTATAATACAGAAAATGAACCGCTGAATTCAATGGAACAAACCGCATTGCTCTACGACTTTTAGTTTTTGAGTTATGAATTTTTTTAATGAATAAAATTTTTCACTATGACAAATGGCTACCCTAAATTTAGGCAAAAAATTTTAAATTTTTAATTCTTGTAAAAAATTGATATAATATGTAAAATGAGCCGTAGAATTCAATAGAACAAACCGCAATTCTCTACGACTTTTAGTTTTTTTTTTATAAATTTTTTTAGTGAAAAAGTTTGATCGCTTCTGTAGCCGGAACCGTTGCCCGGAGCGGCTCCGGGTTTGGTCGAAAAAATAGATAAAATTAAGCGCTATCAGATGGTTTTTTGTTTGTTGCTCTAAGTCTTACAGTTTCCGAGAAAAACACAAAAAAAGGTTTCCATTTTCACTTTTTTTCAATTTTCAATCGCCAATTACGGCGAAACTATTAAAGATATCGAAAAACGGAAAAATGGAGGATAACCGGAACAAAAAACTCTACAAAATGGCATAAGATTCAAGGCGATATCTCGCACAAAATTTTTCAATTTTTAAACGCCGATTACGGCCAAACTAAAAGAGCTAGAAGAAAACGGTTTGTTTCATCGTAAAGAGCACATCAAAATCTATATGATAGAGTAGGTTTCATTTGATTTTAAGACACTTTAAAAATTGACCGATTTTAAGGGGGGGGTGTTAACTTTTTTTTAATTTTTTAAATTTTCTTATTTACGAGTAAACTATTCTAAAAAGTGGAACTATTTTAATCCATATTTATGCAAAATGATCCGGGGAATCAATTGGCATCGAGAAAATTGCCAAATTCCCAATAGTTTTCTAGTTATGAATTTTTAAATATTTTACCAATTTTTGCATTTAGCAGCAATTTGCTCGAAAACTATTAGTCAGAAAACAATAATTTTTTTTGAAAAAAATAGATAATTTAAAGAGCTTTCCAACAATAATACACTTCATGGGGTTATCTCTGATAATTCCGGAGCTATTGCTCGACAAAAGTTCCGGGTAGCCAAAATCGACAAAAACTGCGACGAAAATTGAAGAAATCAACATCAAAAAATCGAACATTCAGACTTTTTGTGGACTTTTAACAACTTTAGTGGGTTGTTAAGACATGTAGAAGTCCATAAAAATTTGCTGGAGTTAGTTTTAAAAAAAATTTTTTTTCACCTCTTTGAAGGTAAGTAAGTATTACTCAGGAAATCTGAGCAAAAAAATTTAAAATTTTAAATCTCATGAAATGTTGGTATAATACAGAAAATGAACCGCTGAATTCAATGGAACAAACCGCATTGCTCTACGACTTTTAGTTTTTGAGTTATGAATTTTTTTAATGAATAAAATTTTTCACTATGACAAATGGCTACCCTAAATTTAGGCAAAAAATTTTAAATTTTTAATTCTTGTAAAAAATTGATATAATATGTAAAATGAGCCGTAGAATTCAATAGAACAAACCGCAATTCTCTACGACTTTTAGTTTTTTTTTATAAATTTTTTTAGTGAAAAACTTTGATCGCTTCTGTAGCCGGAACCGTTGCCCGGAGCGGCTCCGGGTTTAGTCGAAAAAATAGATAAAATTAAGCGCTATCAGATGGTTTTTTGTTTGTTGCTCTAAGTCTTACAGTTTCCGAGAAAAACACAAAAAAATGTTTCCATTTTCACTTTTTTTCAATTTTCAATCGCCAATTACGGCGAAACTATTAAAGATATCGAAAAACGGAAAAATGGAGAATAACCGGAACAAAAAACTCTACAAAATGGCATAGGACTCAAGGCGATATCTCGCAAAAAAAATTTTAATTTTCAAACGCCGATTACGGCCAAACTAAAAGAGCTAGAAGAAAACGGTTTGTTCCATCGTAAAGAGCACATCAAAATCTATAAGATAGAGTAGGTTTCATTTGATTTTAAGACACTTTAAAAATTGACCGATTTTAAGGGGGGGGGGTGTTAATTTTTTTTTAATTTTTTTTATTTTCCTATTTACGAGTAAACTATTCTAAAAAGTGGAACTGTTTTGATCCAAACCTATGCAAAATGATTCGGGGAATCGATTGGCATCGAGAAAATTGCCAAATTCCCAATAGTTTTCTAGTTATGAATTTTTAAATATTTTACCAATTTTTGCATTTAGCAGCAATTTGCTCGAAAACTATTAGTCAGAAAACAATAATTTTTTTTGAAAAAAATAGATAATTTAAAGAGCTTTCCAACAATAATACACTTCATGGGGTTATCTCTGATAATTCCGGAGCTATTGCTCGACAAAAGTTCCGGGTAGCCAAAATCGACAAAAACTGCGACGAAAATTGAAGAAATCAACATCAAAAAATCGAACATTCGGACTTTTTGTGGACTTTTAACAACTTTAGTGGGTTGTTAAGACATGTAGAAGTCCATAAAAATTTGCTGGAGTTAGTTTTAAAAAAAATTTTTTTTCACCTCTTTGAAGGTAAGTAAGTATTACTCAGGAAATCTGAGCAAAAAAATTTAAAATTTTAAATCTCATGAAATGTTGGTATAATACAGAAAATGAACCGCTGAATTCAATGGAACAAACCGCATTGCTCTACGACTTTTAGTTTTTGAGTTATGAATTTTTTTAATGAATAAAATTTTTCACAATGACAAATGGCTACCCTAAATTTAGGCAAAAATTTTTAAATTTTTAATTCTTGTAAAAAATTGATATAATATGTAAAATGAGCCGTAGAATTCAATAGAACAAACCGCAATTCTCTACGACTTTTAGTTTTTTTTTTATAAATTTTTTTAGTGAAAAAGTTTGATCGCTTCTGTAGCCGGAACCGTTGCCCGGAGCGGCTCCGGGTTTAGTCGAAAAAATAGATAAAATTAAGCGCTATCAGATGGTTTTTTGTTTGTTGCTCTAAGTCTTACAGTTTCCGAGAAAAACACAAAAAAAGGTTTCCATTTTCACTTTTTTTCAATTTTCAATCGCCAATTACGGCGAAACTATTAAAGATATCGAAAAACGGAAAAATGGAGAATAACCGGAACAAAAAACTCTACAAAATGGCATAGGACTCAAGGCGATATCTCGCAAAAAAAATTTTAATTTTCAAACGCCGATTACGGCCAAACTAAAAGAGCTAGAAGAAAACGGTTTGTTCCATCGTAAAGAGCACATCAAAATCTATAAGATAGAGTAGGTTTCATTTGATTTTAAGACACTTTAAAAATTGACCGATTTTAAGGAGGGGGTGTTAACTTTTTTTTAATTTTTTAAATTTTTTTATTTACGAGTAAACTATTCTAAAAAGTGGAACTATTTTAATCCGTATCTATGCAAAATGATCCGGGGAATCGATTGGCGTCGAGAAAATTGCCAAATTCTCAATAGTTTTCTAGTTATGAATTTTTAAATATTTTACCAATTTTTGCATTTAGCAGCAATTTGCTCGAAAACAATTAGTCAGAGATCAATAATCTTTTTTGAAAAAAATAGATAATTTAAAGAGCTTTCCAACGATAATACACTTCATAAGGTTATCTCTAATAGTTCCGGAGCTATTGCTCGAGAAATGTTCCGGGTACCCAAAATCGACAAAAACTGCGACAAAAATTGAAAAAATCAACATCAAAAAATCGAACATTTGGACTTTTTGTGGACTTTTAACAACTTTAGTGGGTTGCTAAGACATGTAGAAGTCCATAAAAATTTGCTGGAATTAGTTTTAAAAAAAATATTTTTTCACCTCTTTGAAGGTAAGTAAGTATTACTCAGGAAATCTGAGCAAAAAAATTTAAAATTTTAAATCTCATGAAATGTTGGTATAATACAGAAAATGAACCGCTGAATTCAATGGAACAAACCGCATTGCTCTACGACTTTTAGTTTTTGAGTTATGAATTTTTTTAATGAATAAAATTTTTCACTATGACAAATGGCTACCCTAAATTTAGGCAAAAAATTTTAAATTTTTAATTCTTGTAAAAAATTGATATAATATGTAAAATGAGCCGTAGAATTCAATAGAACAAACCGCAATTCTCTACGACTTTTAGTTTTTTTTTTATAAATTTTTTTAGTGAAAAAGTTTGATCGCTTCTGTAGCCGGAACCGTTGCCCGGAGCGGCTCCGGGTTTGGTCGAAAAAATAGATAAAATTAAGCGCTATCAGATGGTTTTTTGTTTGTTGCTCTAAGTCTTACAGTTTCCGAGAAAAACACAAAAAAAGGTTTCCATTTTCACTTTTTTTCAATTTTCAATCGCCAATTACGGCGAAACTATTAAAGATATCGAAAAACGGAAAAATGGAGGATAACCGGAACAAAAAACTCTACAAAATGGCATAAGATTCAAGGCGATATCTCGCACAAAATTTTTCAATTTTTAAACGCCGATTACGGCCAAACTAAAAGAGCTAGAAGAAAACGGTTTGTTTCATCGTAAAGAGCACATCAAAATCTATATGATAGAGTAGGTTTCATTTGATTTTAAGACACTTTAAAAATTGACCGATTTTAAGGGGGGGGTGTTAACTTTTTTTTAATTTTTTAAATTTTCTTATTTACGAGTAAACTATTCTAAAAAGTGGAACTATTTTAATCCATACTTATGCAAAATGATCCGGGGAATCAATTGGCATCGAGAAAATTGCCAAATTCCCAATAGTTTTCTAGTTATGAATTTTTAAATATTTTACCAATTTTTGCATTTAGCAGCAATTTGCTCGAAAACAATTAGTCAGAGAACAATAATCTTTTTTGAAAAAAATAGATAATTTAAAGAGCTTTCCAACGATAATACACTTCATAAGGTTATCTCTAATAGTTCCGGAGCTATTGCTCGAGAAATGTTCCGGGTACCCAAAATCGACAAAAACTGCGACAAAAATTGAAAAAATCAACATCAAAAAATCGAACATTTGGATTTTTTGTGGACTTTTAACAACTTTAGTGGGTTGCTAAGACATGTAGAAGTCCATAAAAATTTGCTGGAATTAGTTTTAAAAAAAAATATTTTTTCACCTCTTTGAAGGTAAGTAAGTATTACTCAGGAAATCTGAGCAAAAAAATTTAAAATTTTAAATCTCATGAAAAGTTGGTATAATACAGACAATGAACCGCTGAATTCAATGGAACAAACCGCATTGTTCTACGACTTTTAGTTTTTGAGTTATGAATTTTTTTAATGAATAAAATTTTTCACTATGACAAATGGCTACCCTAAATTTAGGCAAAAATTTTTAAATTTTTAATTCTTGTAAAAAATTGATATAATATGTAAAATGAGCCGTAGAATTCAATAGAACAAACCGCAATTCTCTACGACTTTTAGTTTTTTTTTATAAATTTTTTTAGTGAAAAACTTTGATCGCTTCTGTAGCCGGAACCGTTGCCCGGAGCGGCTCCGGGTTTAGTCGAAAAAATAGATAAAATTAAGCGCTATCAGATGGTTTTTTGTTTGTTGCTCTAAGTCTTACAGTTTCCGAGAAAAACACAAAAAAATGTTTCCATTTTCACTTTTTTTCAATTTTCAATCGCCAATTACGGCGAAACTATTAAAGATATCGAAAAACGGAAAAATGGAGAATAACCGGAACAAAAAACTCTACAAAATGGCATAGGACTCAAGGCGATATCTCGCAAAAAAAATTTTAATTTTCAAACGCCGATTACGGCCAAACTAAAAGAGCTAGAAGAAAACGGTTTGTTCCATCGTAAAGAGCACATCAAAATCTATAAGATAGAGTAGGTTTCATTTGATTTTAAGACACTTTAAAAATTGACCGATTTTAAGGGGGGGGTGTTAATTTTTTTTTAATTTTTTTTATTTTTCTATTTACGAGTAAACTATTCTAAAAAGTGGAACTGTTTTGATCCAAACCTATGCAAAATGATCCGGGGAATCGATTGGCATCGAGAAAATTGCCAAATTCCCAATAGTTTTCTAGTTATGAATTTTTAAATATTTTACCAATTTTTGCATTTAGCAGCAATTTGCTCGAAAACTATTAGTCAGAAAACAATAATTTTTTTTAAAAAAAATAGATAATTTAAAGAGCTTTCCAACAATAATACACTTCATGGGGTTATCTCTGATAATTCCGGAGCTATTGCTCGACAAAAGTTCCGGGTAGCCAAAATCGACAAAAACTGCGACGAAAATTGAAGAAATCAACATCAAAAAATCGAACATTCGGACTTTTTGTGGACTTTTAACAACTTTAGTGGGTTGTTAAGACATGTAGAAGTCCATAAAAATTTGCTGGAGTTAGTTTTAAAAAAAATTTTTTTTCACCTCTTTGAAGGTAAGTAAGTATTACTCAGGAAATCTGAGCAAAAAAATTTAAAATTTTAAATCTCATGAAATGTTGGTATAATACAGAAAATGAACCGCTGAATTCAATGGAACAAACCACATTGCTCTACGACTTTTAGTTTTTGAGTTATGAATTTTTTTAATGAATAAAATTTTTCACTATGACAAATGGCTACCCTAAATTTAGGCAAAAAATTTTAAATTTTTAATTCTTGTAAAAAATTGATATCTACGACTTTTAGTTTTTTTTTATAAATTTTTTCAATGAAAAACTTTGATCGCCTCTGTAACCGGAACCGTTGCCCGGAGCGGCTCCGGGTTTAGTCGAAAAAATAGATAAAATTAAGCGCTATCTGATGGTTTTTGTTTGTTGCTCTAAGTCTTACAGTTTCCGAGAAAAACGCAAGAAAATATTTCCATTTTCACTTTTTTTCAATTTTCAATCGCCAATTACGGCGAAACTATTAAAGATATCGAAAAACGAAAAAATGGAGGATAACCGGAATAAAAAACTCTACAAAATGGCTTAGGACCTCAAGCCGATATCTCGCAAAATGTTTTTCAATTTTCAAACGCCGATTACGGCCAAACTAGTGCACTTATTTGCATTTTTCTCAAAAAGTACTAGTCGGAGAACAATAATCTTTTATAAAAGTTAATAAAACTTCGCTAGAGCATTCATAACTTAGGCGGTTTAGGGTCTTGTGTGAATAACTCTAAGAAATTTTCCCTTACCCTAAACGCTTTAAATGTTTAAAAATCTGGTTGTAATTGGTGATTTTATCCAAATTTAAATGTTCCTAGCGTTGGACTTGCGAGTGGCAAAACGTTTGTGTTTATGTCGTTTGGAGGGTTGTGGAATTTTGTTTTGTTTTATAATTCGGTCGTTTGCACGTAATATGGAATTAATGTTCGCAGACGGTATTCGTCGTGAAGTTATGTTTATTAGAAATTTTTGTTGCGGATGTAAATCGTGTCTCTTTTGGTTATTGGGGCCGAAAGCGTGAAGCTTTTATCGCGTTATCAGCAGCAGCTCCGGTGTAAATACGTTGGGATGAAACGGAGGCGGTAAATTACCGCCGCGAGAGGTCACGAGGGCCAGATTAAATTTGCAAATTACAATATAATCAAATTAACTTTTAACATAATTCACGTCGGCGGAGGCGCATTCGTAATTTTATTTATATTTAACGTGTGAGTCGGATTGTGTATAATTTCCCGGTAGATCGCTTAACATAAAATTACGGTCGCGAGGCGATGATAAGACGCGATGAGCGATGCTCCACGTCCAAGTTCAAAATCGAGCGTTTTGAGATTTTCCAACGCCCGCGGGACCCGTGCCGTATTTAAATTTATAACGTTTTAAGTTTTCGACATGTTTTTCCAAAGATATAACATTCGCGCGCCGCAAATAAGATCCCACCTCTCTGGGGTTATGGCGAATGCAAAATGTTTTGTCGACGACGATATATTTTCCCAACTTTGCCAACTCGTAAATCATCGTGGGAAGTCAAAGGTGAGAACCAAGATTTAATTTTAAACTCTATTATGCCGCGATCTGCCATCTTTTCTTCGAATATTATCACAAACACAACGCCCTAATACCCCGCCGTAATTTACACCGACTTACATCAAATTTTACTTTCCCATTCATTAAAAAAATATGCACCGGGACATCTCGTACTAATCTGGCCCGAAATTACGTCCGCGGCTGCCTTTTACATCATTCATTGTCATTTTTCTCCTCCAGGTTGGCGCGCGACGCTTTAAACAAACGCCCAACAAAAAGGACATAAAGACCCGAATCGGGAAAACTCCTGAAAGAAGTTGCGAAATCTTCCTATTTATTCTTTGATCTGGAACGAAATTCTTTTGATATTTGATTTAGGTGTCGCGCAATAAATGTTTTTACTCGTCCTCGGCGTTCAGAAGCGCGTTTGAAGTCAACGCACGCCAAAACAACCGATTCTTTTGTTATGCCTTAATGAGGCTCCGGGACATGGGCCTAGGAATAACACCAAAGCTGTCGGAATTCCTCCAACACCCCCAAATTTAATTTCGCTTTTCAAATGATTTCGGTTATTTTCCGTTTTTTGATATCTTTAATAGTTTCGCCGTAATTGGCGATTGAAAATTGAAAAAAAGTGAAATTGGAAACTTTTTTTGCGTATTTTTCGGAAATTGTAAGACTTAGAGCAACGAACAAAAAACCATCTGATAGCGCTTAATTTTATATATTTTTTCGTCTAAACCCGGAGCCGCTCCGGCTACAGAGGCGATCAAAGTTTTTCACTAAAAAAATTCATAAAAAAAAACTAAAAGTCGTAGAGAATTGCGGTTTGTTCCATTAAATTCTACGGCTCATTTTACATATTATATCAATTTTTTACAAGAATTAAAAATTTAAAATTTTTTTCTAAATTTAGGGTAGCCATTTGTCATTGTGAAAAATTTTATTCATTAAAAAAATTCATAACTCAAAACCTAAAAGTCGTAGAGCAATGCGGTTTGTTCCAATGAATTCAGCGGTTCATTTTCTGTATTATACCAACTTTACACGAGATTTAAAATTTCAGTTTTGCTCAAATTTCCTGAGTAATACTTACTTACTTTCAAAGAGGTAAAAAAAAAATTTTTTAAAACTAACTCCAGCAAATTTTTTATGGACTTCTACACGTCTTAACAACCCACTAAAGTTGTTAAAAGTCCACAAAAAGTCCAAATGTTCGATTTTTTGATGTTTGATTTTTTCAATTTTCGTCGCAGTTTTTGTCGATTTTGGGTACCCGGAACATTTGTCGAGCAATAGCTCCGAAACTATTAGAGATAACCCCATGAAGTGTATTATCGTTGGAAAGCTCTTTAAATTATCTATTTTTTTTCAAAAAAGATTATTGTTTTCCGACTAATAGTTTTCGAGCAAATTGCTGCTAAATGCAAAAATTGGTAAAATTTTAAAAAATTCATAACTAAAAAACTATTGGGAATTCGGCAATTTTCTCGATGCCAATCGATTCCCCGAATCATTTTGCATAAATATGGATTAAAACAGTTCCACTTTTTAGAATAGTTTAGCCGTAAATGCCGATGGCGAAATTTATCACCCACTTATTACTTCTAAGTCTAGGGTGTAAATTCGTTTGTTAATCAAATATGAAAATATTCGCACCTGTATATCTCTCCGCGGGCGCGAAACCCACTCCACCACTTGATGCTAATGAAATAATTAACGCGAAGCGGTGAAATATAAGGGCGACAAGCAGACGTAACGAGCCGACACTTAACTTATTCACACGTCGACTGGCTTTATAAAAGATATGAAATTAACAACACGAAGAGGCGCTTGATTTATACAGCGAGGGTTACCGTCGTCGTCGTCCCGAAATTACTTCGAGGAGTGCGGTATATGTCACCTTAACGTCCTGGATTTATTTATTACGTCTCTATAAGGCCGCGAAGTGGTTTCTTTCGCGCGGAAATTACACGACACGCATCTCGATTATCTCCGAATCAGCGAAATGGATCGCGAAATTAAAGACGCAAATGAGGATCAAAAATTGGACGCGGATGATGTACGATCCGCGTTAAAGAAAGCCTGGAATCCCTCCCTGTCACAGTTGTCATATTTCAGCATGTCAAATGTGCGTATGACCTGTGAGATGCGCCCGGATTCCATTTGTTCCGGTTGTCGGCGTCGTGATGAAGTGTGTACTGCTGTCGTGTGGTACCTTACATGCCACACATTTTGGAACGAAACGGGATATGGACCCCCCTCTAATCTATTAGGAGTGACGGCAACCAACAAACTTGCTCGAGATAATTCACTTTCAGTTTCGCCGGCAATAAAAGCCAAGTATCAAAATTAAAAAACTTCAAGTTGGAACAACCGGCCATAAATTCGTTAAAGTGATCGTTTTTAACAGCATCTTTGGGGATTTGATGATGTTAAGACGGTTTATGGGCGCCGGAAACACGTCCACTTTTACTACCGCAGATTTTATGATTTTTGGAGTCCTACGATCAACAGCGGCCATGCCTACCATGTACTCACTAACATACAAGAAATATTCTTTTAAGTTGCAAACTAACATTATTTAAACTTTTTTAAGACTGCCCATCAGTGCTTAACTATTTAATTTGATCTTTTAGGTCCACTTAAAGTCCATTTTAAGTCCACTTAATCCTTAATCCTGTAAGGTAGCTGCAATTTTCTTAATTCTAGATTTAAAGGATAAGGAATTTCTATAATCTTAAGCTCAGATTTAATTCGTAATTTTCCTGTCTGGATGTTTCGGAACGCTGGTTTTTGGACTTTCTATGCACAAAACTGGATCAGATTTTTATTAACTGCGGCTTATAATTCCAAGTTTAAATTTCTAATTTTTAATTTTATAGATTATGAATACGGTAAGATTTACTAATTTTGTGTCATCTGCTATTAAAAAATGTAATGTCGCTCTTAAGGTTAAACTTAAACTTTGTGAAACTCTTGTGTTTCGTTTATAGATTATAGACTCAATATTCTTGCTTAAAAATCTAAACAAATATCGCCCGCAAAAAAATTAAAAAATCGCTGACGTTTTATTTTTTGTTTGAAGAAGCACGATAATCAATTAGAAAAAAATTAAAAACCTGATATAGTTAAAAATTGCTAAGTTTTTTTATGTCATTTGTTTGTATTTATTTATCGCTTCTTCTTAACATCGACACCTCTTTATCTAAGGAGTAAGTTTCAGAAGTAATGTACACATTGTACATCATTTTAGAAATTCAGTGCGTTTACACTCAAGAGTAAAATTAAGAATTTCTTTAACCATTTGGTGTTGATAATAAGTGCTACAGAATTTTTTTGTGTTTTTTTTTTAACTTTTATCTTAAAAAATTCTTTCTTATTTCTCGTTTCTTGACAGAGCCGCAATAATGATTTTTCTTTTAATGATTTTTTTTGTAGTTTTTTTTAATTTCTAAATTTATTTTTAGTTTTATAGATATTGGTTATGATTTGATTTTTATTATTAGATTTTTTCAATTTTTTTTGAGATTATACGTGTAAGCTGAATAGCTTCAAGCTAGACTTCGTGTTTCCATCTGTTTATTTTTGTTTGATTTTATTTAATAAAACCCCATTATTACTATTATTATTATTATTATTATTATTTTTATTATTACTATTATTATTATTAAATTATTTTTATTAAAATTGTTTTAAAATAATATCTTGATCGTATTAAATAACAACAAAATTATAATTTTCATCACAAAAACAGAATTAAGTTAGATCATTTTTGGTTTTGAGAATATTTAGTTATAATTTTATATTTATGAGGTCACTTATGATTGCTAGTATTTTAGTATTAGTAAAGACTAATAAGTTAAAAACGTTTCAAAATTGTTTTAAAATAATACCTTGATCGTTTTAAATAACAACAAAATTACAATTTTCATCACAAAAATAAAATTAAGTTAGATTATTTTTGGTGGATGCGCCGGGATAGTATTTCGTACACAAAGTGAGTCATAAATAGATGCACTTTTTTAATTTTATTTTTAATTAATATACTTCAATAACAAATTATTTTACAAAAATACAGAGTGGAGCCAAAAAATAACTGCATCTAAATCATTTTTCGAATTTATTCAAAATATTACTGCATCTAATTTATACTAGGGTTAATTAATCAGAATTTTAAACTAAGTATTTGTTAGTGTATTTTAGTTTTTCTTTGTAAAAAAATTTACTAGAAACCTCTATCTTTATTTAATAAAATAATTCTTTAGTCTGAATATCTGTTTTTTCTGCTCACGTTTTCTTTTTTAACTTCACTGCGGTTATTTATTTTTTTTATTGTTTAATTTTTGTTTTTTATTACTTTGGGGTTAAGCTGAGTAGCTTTCGGTCAAACTTCACCTCAAAGAGTCTGAATATTTTATTTCTTATTTATTATTTTTATTATTATTATTATTATTATTATTAATTATTATTATTATTATGATTATCACACGGTAGAATTTAAATCTTGAGAAAGATCTTAACTTGTGTAAGTACTTACAGTGTTTTAAATTCTGCAGTGTAAATCTACGATTTTGTAGAAAAAATTGTAAAACAATCTATATTTAAAATAACATTTTATGGATCTGTAGAATACTTGCAGAAATCTTTAGCAATAAACTGTTCAATTTCATAATAAAGGTGAAAATTTTGAAGCACTTTGTGCTTCAAAAAAATTTTTTGGAAGTGAAATGCCACCAAATTCTCTAAATTTTAACCAGTGTGAATCCTTTTTTAGGTCGAAATCAGGTCAGAGTTGCATTATTTGCGTGAATTTTTGAGCAGCGCCACTTAACTGCTCACAAATTCAGCTTTCTGCAATTAAACATTCAATTACTATATTATAAGCATTCAGGCCCGTAATACCTCGCATTACAGACCGTCCGGCTTTGCTCACATAATGCAAATTTAATATGTTATTTAAGCTGTCGGTCCACCGGTATCGATTCCACCTGCACGCAAGGGTGCACCCCGGTTCCATTTTTATCTGTCGAAAAATTTCACGGCGTAATGTTTTGTTGCGGATTTGTTTTTATTGCATCGATAAATTCAGACGGATATCTATGATGTTTCCAAGTACCGCGGAAGGTGACTTATAACCTCATTTACAAGCAGGCGAATACAAATTGTTTTTTTTTTTTTTTCATTTTTTGTAATCGAATTAATTTGGTGCGGTTTACGTGATTTGCGTTTTAAAAATTCCGGCGCTAGGATCTAGCGAGTGCGTTGGGAGGTCGTACTCTGTTTATCCAGCGGAATTGATTTAATTTTTCAATTTTTGTTTATTAACTATCTGTATTGTATGGGGATTTTTGAACAAAAGCGCGCTTATTAAATATTTTTGCCATTTAACAAGGCTACTGTATTATTGAAATTATAAAGCAAACTTTGAAAATTAATATTCAAATCATGTTAAAAATTAATTAAATTGTTCGTGTCTGCATTAATTATTTTGATTTTTTCGGTAGTTTTGTAAACAAACCGTATTGATTTGACTGTGCGCTTGTCTTTGGAAAAAGTCTCGCACAATAAATAATAAAGATCATCTCTTGTGCTTCTAGGGGAATTATTAAAGATAGAGATTTTATCCTTCTAGGGTTTTATAAGAGATAAAGTACTAAAAAAAGTTAAAGACGTGTAAAAGTTTACTTTAAAACGTCAACACATACTCACATTTTCCTCAACTGTGTGGTCGATCGATGTGTTGAAAAAGTGGATTTTCCCGTAATGATGGCATTAGATAGCACATTCAATATGATTACCAAAAAATTGATTTTATATTTAATGTGCGCATTGTTTGCTTTTGGGTCATGCAGTGTCTGAAAAAATGCATATTCCTGTTGAAAGCGCTCGGCGATATTTCACAATAGAGCGGATGAAAAGTGGCCCCCGCCATAAAATAAATGACATAATTTCTGGCAAATAAAAGGCGGCAGGAGGATAAAATCTGAGGAAACGGGCCCGAGATCCATTATAACTATCCGAAAATCTGAGTCGTTTGGGAATAAGCCGGTTGTAAATCCCCGGGAAAGTTATCACGACGGTGGCGGTGGCGGCGGTGGCGGTGGTTGAGTATCCTTTTGCTTAACTATTATTCGCGGTATTGAACGGCCGGCGGCCTTAAGCGGCCAGATTACGCGGTTAAGTAGAGTAAGTAATTTCATTGGCCGTGGCGGCGGTTTGTTGGCTAATTATCGGGTCGCCTACAGTCTCTCCCAGCTTTCATTAGTTTAATGGGGCGGCTTCCGCAGCCCCCACACACAAACTTACTGTCGCAATATTGACATGACCGCCGATGCGGCCCGCGATAACGACACAGGTCACGACGATACCACACGGAAGAAGGCGGCCACTCAATAGCTTGACTTACTCCAAAATTTATTAGCTTTGAAAATGTTGCTTGTCATACTATTTGTCCCTTCAGACGTTAAATAAAATTTTTGGACGATTTTGTGTTTTATTTTTTTCTTTTCTACAATTAACATAAAATAATCACTTTGCGTGTAAAACTCTTACATCAGATACTGGTTTTTTATCTGTTGCTGCAAATTTAACAGTTGATTCTATATAGGGTGTTCCAAGTAAAATTTGGATCTCCTAAAATTTTCAATCTTGTCCAAGATTGGAGAAAATGCAGAAACAGGTCAATTTTAATTTAAAGGGAAACCAAATTTTATATTGGTTTCAAAGTTATTTCTGAATTCCTCTTGAGTTTAAAGCTACCTCTTCAAAAAATTTAAATGGCAAGAGAAACCGAGTAATTAACCACTTTAAAGCTGGTTTCGATGTCTTTCATCCTGCATTTTTATAATTTTGAACGGTTTTTTGTTAAGAATTTTTAATTGTTTATGTTTCACTGAAATTTTGCAAATTATACTCTCGTTTAAATTTTGAGAAAGTTTTTTGGTATGGATAGACTAAAAAATGCTTTCTTATCTGTACTATATTTTTACGTATCTAAGTAAGACAAAAATAAACTAGTGATAAAAAATCGTTTAAAATTGAAAAAAAGCTGCATTTTTCATTCTCCTCTTGCTGTTTATTTTTTTTTGGAATGCTGCCAATTGTCAAAATATCAATGACCATAAAATTATTTCGTAATTTTTGACAACAAATTGGTCAAAATTTAAAAAAGTACATGGTTGGAGTGTAGATTTTAAAAGTTAAATTTGGCCGTCAGCTGAAATTTCTATTTTAAAGTGCGGAAAGTGATAATATGTGTTACCTATATTTCAAAAAACAGAGCTGGCAGGATAAATTTCGATAAATTTTAAAATCAGCGTCTAACATTTTTCCAACAACAGCAAAATAATCTGAAGCAACAGAGAAGCTAACGACTAAAAGTAGTGTATCTTTTTCAATAATACTAAGTTAAGTTGCCTATATCTCACCAACTAGAGCTAACTGAAAAAATCTGTTGGCAGTTTTAAAATCAGCGTCTAAGAATTACTTAACAACAGCAAAGAAATCTAAAGCAATAAATATATTTAAAATTAGAATTGTGGTAATTGTTCGAAAAATTTATCTATAGTCAATTACGATTGTTGTATTTTTTTTCGCATTTTTTATCTTATTAAAAGATGTATTAATTGTTAATCATTTAATTACACAAAAAAAATTTTTTTGTTTTTTTCTTTTTTTCTGTATAAATTATCCAGTAAAGTTGTTTCTAACGTGGAATTTGTACTGATTTATGTTTCACATTTTTATGGATCTTTTACTTTATGACAACACAAACTGTGCGGCATCACTTTTTAATTCTCTAAATAACTCTAAATTTCTAAACAGTCTGTAGGTATAAGGTTGAAGCAAACTTTTAATAGACACACTCTGTATGTTTAATTTTTT
This sequence comes from Tribolium castaneum, assembly GCF_031307605.1. Lineage (NCBI taxonomy): Eukaryota > Metazoa > Arthropoda > Insecta > Coleoptera > Tenebrionidae > Tribolium > Tribolium castaneum. Next base: position 3,726,466 of record NC_087402.1, on the reverse strand, counting down.
AATAAAAATATAAAGTGTGTTCTAGAAAATCTTTTACAATAATTAGTTTGGATTATAAAATTACTTTTTATAATTTTAATATCGATTTTGAGTGATTTCTGCTTTTTGTTGTTTTATTATTAATATTTATTTTATTATTCTTTTGACTATAGTAGTATATTTTCTGTAGTCTTTGTTTTTTTTTTGATTGTTGTGAAGTATTTGTTCTTTTAAATAATAATATTTACTATTTTCTTGTGCTTGTGGCTTTGATCGCATTTATTTTATTTTTTGTCATTTTATTTATTTTTAGTAGAGAAGCAATTAAATAATTATGTACTAAATTTTTTTGTGCATTCGTACATTTTTACCGTACTGGGAACTAGAAATACATTGTTTTGAGAGTTAATTTGACGTTTACATGTCAGAGGACCAAAAATGTGTTATTCATCGTGTTAATTTTAAATGCACATTTTGTCAATTTCATGGTTCACAATCTGACGTCTCACAAACTATCTGTTTACATTTATTAATTGTGCTATCACATGAAAATAAAAATACAGTTTGTTTTATAATTTGTATTTTTGGCTGCTTTTTGTAGCTAGTCAGGTGCGAATAACCCTGTACAATTCGCGCGAATGATTCTTGAACATTTTAATTTTTAATAGTAAACTAAGAATAAATTTAATCTTGATTACATTAATTTTTTTCCAATATGTATTTATTATTTTGTAGTTTATTGTTAGCTGGGCAAAAAAAATGCCAGAACCGAATCATTTCAAGTGCCATTCTTTGTGATATTTACAAAGAATCGGCCGAGACAAGAGTGGTAAGAAAATATACGAAGCGCGTTGATTTAATTCTTTTCGAATTTTCGCCTCCTCAAAACGCTAAATTAATTCCGTATATAAAAGCAATCTTTCAATAAATCCAGTCTATTTAATAATAAACATCAAAGAGCCTCTCGCAAATACGGTCTTCTCTTGATTGAGTCTCCGTAATTATGTCTCGGCGCTTAAAAATGTCGCCTTTCTGGGACATTAATATTAATAATTCGTCGGCGACTAGTTGCGAATCGAATTAAAACCTATCCGTTCCTCGAGCGGGATGATTAATGGTCGCGCGAAACTTTGCTATTGCAGGTGGAGGGCGCAAATCAAGTTTTTCGCGTCGGCTTTTTGCCGATGATTGAATTACTCGAAAGTGGACCGTTTAGCGAAGCCGGCGGCCGAAGCGACATCGAAGAGCATCGCAAGCGATGCCGCGAATTGCTAATGGAGGCAATACACAAAGGTGTACATAATTGGTTTCGTGTGTAATGTTGTAATGTGGAAAGATGAAAGGCAGTGCAAAGGAACGCGCGCTATATAATACGGGACGTGAGCGGAAACCTTAACGGCGAAGAGACCGCAAAAATCGACCATCTCTTATACGCATCTCCAAGAAAGGAATTCTTTTGAATTCAATTAGGACCGCTGAGGTGTAATAAATTAGGCCGAGAGGAGAAAAATGTTATGCCACTAAATTGGATAATTTTTTACGGAGCTATTTATATGGAGCTGGGGCGAGACTGCAATAATCAAATAGTTAAATATTCACGGAATGTCATCTGATCGTTGACGCTTTTCGGGGAAATACATAAACCAGAATGGTAATCCAGCCGCGTTCCAAAATCAACAAGTTACGAACAACAAGTCGATAAATCTATCAGCGTTAACTTTTGGCAACTCATCGCCGCTTTTTCGCACAGGATTTATTCCAAAAGTGCGGAAATTTCACAGCTATTGCGCAAACACCAAACAAAATATTTATTTACTAAAAAATTGGTACGAGTAGTTTTAATCCCGGCATTAATTTTAGTATTAATTAATTATGTGATGGCTAAAATAATTAATCCTTTGTTGAAATGACAATGCAAATATTTGCACAGTCGAGTTTAATTTAATTAGGTTTTTTTGGTTTTGTACTCATTTAATAAAACAAAAAAAAATGCAGTAAATGCACCATGTAGAACCAATGGTTTGAGAAACCAAAAGAAAATACACCTAAACGTGTACTTTATATTAAAAAAATTGAAAAACAAAATAATTCTTTCCGGTTTCATTTTTCAAACAATCACAAAAACCGGCTGTTTTTTTCTTTAATATTTGACATTCTTTTCAAAATATAAAAAGTAAGAGTTAGTAACGTTATTAATGTTGTAATAAATTCTCTATGATGAAAATTTCGAAAACGTGTGGAATTTTGAATGACAATCCAAAGCTGCATAACTGAGTTTTGTGGTGTGTAACGTGTTCAGTTAAAAAAATCAGGGTTTACGTGTGAGCTTTGCGGCCTAATTGAGCCAAACTAGGGCCCAACTAACGCAAAATAATATGAACAATTTGTTAATTAAATCGGCGTATTTTAGCGAAATTAGCCAGAATTTATGCATTCGAATGCAATAAATTGTTTAATTAAAAGCTTTATTTATACAAATGATTTGCATTGCTTTAAGCAAATTACATCAGGGGCACAATACAAATTGTGGCAATCTGAAAAAACAGCTTAACCGAATTAATTTAGTCGGAAACGGTCTGAGCGGAAAGGGAGCCGTTATTAAGAAGTCTGTGAGATCGTCGTCGAGCAGAAAAGTTGCAAAGTTCAATATGTAATCCGTGGAAGTTTAAAAGCGATATTAAAAATTGAATAGACCATAACAGGAAATAGAAGTATCAAGTGGCTGACTTCCTGAAATTTTATCAGTAAACCGAGGGACATTACACGCAGAGCAAACTTGGAATTTGTGTTTACACACACATACAGTGTCGTTGAGATAAGGGTCCGGGCGCAGGCCGGATATCTCGCCCCTTTTCAAACGCGAAGAACCGGCCAAAGCGTATTTATCACGCAATTATCGCATAATTGCAGAAAGATTTTCGAACGGCAAGCGCTCGGTGTCACAGAAAAACGCACATTTTCCGGTTAAAGAGCAAAGATTTTGTATGCATTTTATTGAGTTGGTGTGTACTGGCGGCTTGTCTGCGCTGATTACGACTAATCCGCAACTTCTCGCCGTAGTTTTTATGCTGTTGCATGGGTCGAACACACATCCGCATGCAGACGATTATAAATCGGCAGTGTAATCACACGAAAATGCGCAAAATAGACACAGATTTCAAAGCGTTCAAACGGAAACTAGTGCAAATGTGAATTATTTTCGTTTTATTACATTTGCGAGAAATTTGCATTTGAATTTAATACGCTCAGGGCTTTGCATATTCATTATTTCTCTAATACGACGAATTGAATTCATCGGCGAAAAAATATTGCTTTGCGGTGCAGCTATTTTCAGAGGCTCGAACAAGGCCCGAGCACCAGTGCCACCACCTACTTATATCTATTCCATTGATTTATCTATATTTAGAAAAAATCACAAAAAAGTTATTATTAAATAACTGTCACATTAACGTTCTAATCACATTATAATGCTCTGAAAACTACGTAAATGCCAACGTCACATTTTACCAAATATTTTTTTTTAAATTAGTTTGATAAAAGATCAATCATTGAAAGTATGAATTACATTAGCTATTAATTTTTGAAGTGCAAAAATAATAATAATTTCTAGTAATTAACTTTGAGAGAAAGTGCGCGACGGATTTTAGCATGCCCACAGTTTTGAGAATATTTAGTTATAATTTTACATTTATGATGACACTTATGATTGCTAGTAATTTAGTATCAGTAAAGACTAATAAGTTAAAAACGTTTCAAAATTGTTTTAAAATAATAACTTAATCGTTTTAAATAACAACAAAATTATAATTTTTATCACAGAAACAGAATTAAGTTGGATCATTTTTGGTGGATGCGCCGGGATAGTATTTCGTACACATAGTGAGGCATAAATAGATGATGCACTTTTTTAATTTTATTTTTAATTAATATACTTCAATAACAAATTATTTTACACAAATACGGGGTGTAGTCAAAAATAACTGCATCTAAATCATTCTTCGAATTTATGCAAAATATTACTGCATCTAATTTATACTAGAGTTAATTAGTCAGGACTTTAAACTAAGTATTTGTTGTAAAACTTAATTTTTCTTTGTAAAAATATTTACTAAAAACTTGTATCTTTATTTAATAAAATAATTATTCAGTCTGAATATCTATTTTTTCTGCTCACGTTTCCTTTTTTTACTTCACTGCAGTTATTTATTAATTTTTTTTTATTGTTTAATTTTTGTTTTTTATTACTTTGGGGTTATGTCGAGTAGCTTACGGTCAAACTTCACCTCAAAGAGAATGAATATTTTATTTTTTATTTATTTATTATTCTTATTATTAATATTATTATTATTATTATTTTATTAGTAAAATATCACTTAAATATGACGGAGGCGCTAAGTCTTTTAGTCCAAAATATTTTCTCTTAATTTTGTTAATTATTCCGGCATTTTTAGACATCTAAAATATTATTATTTTATTTACTGAAATTATTTATATTATTGAAATAATTAAAGATGTTCGTTAAATCATACGAATATAAAACGTAAATGTTCATCGTTTTCTAAAGGGTTTCAGCAAAGTTTGGTCAAAATAATATATTATTATACGAGTTCTATTGTGGCACGAATGGTTTTGGAGCCCGACAAAAGAGTGCTCCAATAAAATGAGTGCCACAATTAAGTCTTATCTTTTATTTTTGTTGATTGTTTTTGTTTAGTTTAACTTATCAAAGTCTGTCCAAAATATTTTCTCTTAATTTTGTTAATTATTCCGGCTTTTTTAGACATCTAAAATATTATTATTTTATTTATTGAAATTATTAGAGAAGTTCGTTAAATCATACTAATTTAAAACGTAAATGTTCATCGTTTTCTAATAGGCTTTAGCCAAGTTTGGTCAAAATAATATAATATTATACGAGTTCTATTGTGGCACGAATGGTTTTGGAGCACGACAAAAGAGTGCTCCAATAAAATGAGTGCCACAATTAAGTCTTATCTTTTATTTTTGTTGATTGTTTTTGTTTAGTTTAACTTATCAAAGTCTGTCCAAAATATTTTCTCTTAATTTTGTTAATTATTCCGGCTTTTTTAGACATCTAAAATATTATTATTTTATTTATTGAAATTATTAGAGAAGTTCGTTAAATCATACAAATTTAAAACGTAAATGTTCATCGTTTTCTAATAGGCTTTAGCCAAGTTTGGTCAAAATAATATAATATTATACGAGTTCTATTGTGGCACGAATGGTTTTGGAGCACGACAAAAGAGTGCTCCAATAAAATGAGTGCCACAATTAAGTCTTATCTTTTATTTTTGTTGATTGTTTTTGTTTAGTTTAACTTATCAAAGTCTGTCCAAAATATTTTCTCTTAATTTTGTTAATTATTCCGGCTTTTTTAGACATCTAAAATATTATTATTTTATTTATTGAAATTATTTATATTATTGAAATTATTAGAGAAGTTCGTTAAATCGTACGAATTTAAAACGTAAATGTTCATCGTTTTCTAACAGGCTTCAGCAAAGTTTGGTCAAAATAATATACTATTATACGAGTTCTATTGTTTGTTAGTAAACCTTAGTTTTTCTTTGTAAAAATATTTACTAAAAACTTATATCTTTATTTAATAAAATAATTATTCAGTCTGAATATCTATTTTTTCTGCTCAAGTTTCCTTTTTTTACTCCACTGCAGTTATTTATTAATTATTTATTAGTAAAATATCTCTTAAATATGACGGAGGCGCTAAGTCTTTTAACTATAAACTTTTGTTCTGTTTTCATAAGTAACTTCTTCACTCGTATTTTGTTTCACATTTGTAACATTACTTTTTAATTGGCAATACTGTTATATATTATTGAATGGCAGAAATTTGTTTTGTTTCAAAGTGCATTAAACGTAACGTGTTAAAAACCGGCAGCAATTGTAAATGAAACCTTATTAAAGATGAATGAAAGCCGAGCTAAATTCTGTGTCTATTTCCCGTCTACAAAGTTGTAATAAATTTTGGTCGTTTTTTACCGTTAGAGCTTTGCACCGCTGATACTCTTCCAGGTGCGATAATCCAATCGACTTTTGAACCGTAGTGTAAAAAATAAAAAACGTTCAAGTCTCGCCTTGGGAAGAATATGAAGAAACAACATGTCCCCGGAGCGACCTTTCGAATCCGGTATGAGTGTCGAGAGCCCTTATTGGCACTTTTTCCATATTTGAAAGAGCATCTCGTCTTTGCAACGAGTTTAATGTGTATTTGGTGCGAACGTGTCGCAATCGTAACCGTTCACCAACGGGAAAAAATCACGATCGCTTAAAAGCTTGTTGTATACTTTGTTTCGTTTTAAAGTCGGTGGGCTTAGATCGAATGAAAAGTGCGTGACATTATTCCATGTCCGGGAAAAGTTGCCTCGCATTAAAAATGTCGGGAAAAAGCGAGATTAAAGTCGCGCAATTATCCCAATTAGGCTAATTATGGCGAATGTATCAAAGTCGTCCATCGAGATAGAAATCGTGGCGACACCTCGGCCGGAAATTGGACTAAGGGATTTCGGGCGACGGCGTCTTTTACCGAAAATTCTTCACACAAAGAGTTGAAAGCGCTCGGTGTCATCGCGGTTTCAAATGGATGGTAAACAGCTTTCAACTCTCACCTCGTAATGTATTCCGCGAGGAACTGCGGTTCCAAATGAACTCATGAAATAATAAGCTTCTGCTATAGCGTCAGGGGGCACCGGCCGCAGCGCTCTCACAATAACGGCCGCTTTGTCTATTGCAAAATGCATAAGTAATTTGCATTTCCGGACTGCACATTTTTTAATAAACTGGATTTTATAACATTTATTTTTTTTCTTAAAACTTTGGGTCAAGAGGAGCCAAATAATTCATAATTATTGAAGTTTGAAGCTGCCAATAATGTCTGGCCGGTGTTTTAAATAATTAGCTCGGGGTAAACACAGTTATTGTGGGTTTGTAAATAATTCATTAGTCGATAATCGTGTCGCGAGCCACGTAACGTCTTTAATTGCCAGCTCTCGTGCAAAATAATCTCAATTGATTATGAATTTTTCTTGCGGTAATCGCGTTTTAGTCGATCGGTTCCGAAGCTAATCGTTCCGTCCAGGCGACCAACCATGATGGCCGCTAATTGTGGTAACAATCCAGCGTGTCTAATATGTCAATGGTCAATGGTTATCTCTAGCCCAGTCCCATTCTGCGATACAAATCGAGCTTCTCCACTGTCCATCAATCACCATCGCATTTATGTACCAGAAACTGACGCGTTTAATTGCTTCCTACACGTTATCTACCATTGATATTAATAATTCATCGGCTGTTAGCCGACAAGAAGCCATCGAACGTCTGTAAACGCCAAATTTGGAGTCCCTCTATACCGTCGTGAGTAATTTATGCGATCAATTTGCCAAACTGACATGCAGCAAGACTCATTTAGCTAATTCCAAGTGCAGTGAGAAAAACTGACGTGTTAATGCAATTCTAACAGAATATCGCACTTACTAACACATTAATTTTACATCTGACGACAATTACAACTGTTTCGTTCACTAAACTATCTTTCATCGGGCAAGCGAGCAATAAAACAAAACGAAAACCGAAACCTAGTCGGGTTATTATGCAAAAATTAGAATAGCTCGAATGAGCTTTCAAACACAGCTTTTACACAATATATTCATATGTTAGAACCGCCAAAGCATGTCGACCTGAAACGCTTTCAACAAACCCAAAGGCTATTTATAATTATCGTCAAGAAAAAGCGCGCTACAAATAAAATTTCAATTAAAACTCCACCGAGATCAAAGGATACCTGCGAACGCGCGCCAAAAGTATCACTATTTCAAATGAGCACAAGGAAATGGAGGAATCCTATTCTTAAACACAACACAGAAAAAAAATTCTCCACCAAAATAGCACTTATGCATTAACTACGTGATAAAAAATTGATGTTATATTATTGAAATTATTAAAGAACTTCGTTAAATCATACGAACTTAAAACGTAAATGTTCATCGCTTTCTAACAGGCTTCAGCCAAGTTTGGTCAAAATAATATAATATTATACGAGTTCTATTGTGGCACGAATAGTTTTGGAGCAAGACAAAAGAGTGCTCCAATAAAATGAGTGTCACAATTAAGTCTTATCTTTTATTTTTGTTTAGTTTAACTTATCAAAGTCTGTCCAAAATATTTTCTCTTAATTTTGTTAATTATTCCGACTTTTTTAGACATCTAAAATATTATTATTTTATTTATTGAAATTATTTATATTATTGAAATTATTAAAGAAGCTCGTTAAATCATACGAATTTAAAACGTAAATGTTCATCGTTTTCTAACAGGCTTCAGCCAAGTTTGGTCAAAATAATATAATATTATACGAGTTCTATTGTGGCACGAATGGTTTTGGAGCACGACAAAAGAGTGCTCCAATAAAATGAGTGTCACAATTTAGTCATATCTTTTATTTTTGTTTAGTTTAACTTATCAAAGTTTGTCCAAAATATTTTCTCTTACTTTTGTTAATTATTCCAACTTTTTTAGACATCTAAAATATTATTATTATATTTATTGAAATTATTTATATTATTGAAATTATTAAAGAAGCTCGTTAAATCATACGAATTTAAAACGTAAATGTTCATCGTTTTCTAACAGGCTTCAGCCAAGTTTGGTCAAAATAATATAATATTATACGAGTTCTATTGTGGCACGAAAGGTTTTAGAGCCCGACAAAAGAGTGCTCCAATAAAATGAGTGTCACAATTAAGTCTTATCTTTTATTTTTGTTGATTGTTTTTGTTTAGTTTAACTTATCAAAGTCTGTCCAAAATATTTTCTCTTAATTTTGTTAATTATTCCGACTTTTTTAGACATCTAAAATATTATTATTTTATTTATTGAAATTATTTATATTATTGAAATTATTAAAGAAGCTCGTTATATAATACGAATTTAAAACGTAAATGTTCATCGTTTTCTAACAGGCTTCAGCCAAGTTTGGTCAAAATAATATAATATTATACGAGTTCTATTGTGGCACGAATGGTTTTGGAGCACGACAAAAGAGTGCTCCAATAAAATGAGTGTCACAATTAAGTCTTATCTTTTATTTTTGTTTAGTTTAACTTATCAAAATATTTTCTCTTAATTTTGTTAAATATTCCGGCCTTTTTAGACATCTAAAATATTATTATTTTATTTATTATTTATATTATTGAAATTATTAAAGAAGCTCGTTAAATCATACGAATTTAAAACGTAAATGTTCATCGTTTTCTAACAGGTTTCAGCAAAGTTTGGTCAAAATAATATATTATTATACGAGTTCTATTGTGGCACGAATGGTTTTGGAGCACGACAAAAGAGTGCTCCAATAAAATGAGTGCCACAATTAAGTCTTATCTTTTATTTTTGTTGATTGTTTTTGTTTAGTTTAACTTATCAAAGTCTGTCCAAAATATTTTCTCTTAATTTTGTTAATTATTCCGGCTTTTTTAGACATCTAAAATATTATTATTTTATTTATTGAAATTATTTATATTATTGAAATTAATAAAGAAGTTCGTTAAATCATATGAATTTAAAACGTAAATGTTTATCGTTTTCTAACAGGCTTTAGCCAAGTTTGGTCAAAATAATATAATATTATACGAGTTCTATTGTGGCACGAATGGTTTTGGAGCACGACAAAAGAATTCTCCAATAAAATGAGTGTCACATTTAAGTCTTGTCTTTTATTTTTGTTGTTTGTTTTTGTTTAGTTTAACTTATCAAAGTCTGTCCAAAATATTTTCTCTTAATTTTGTTAATTATTCCGGCTTTTTTAGTCATCTAAAATATTATTATTTTATTTATTGAAATTATCTATATTATTAAAATTATTAAAGAAGTTCGTTAAATCATACGAATTTAAAACGTAACTGTTCATCGTTTTCTAACAGGCTTCAGCCAAGTTTGGTCAAAATAATATAAAATTATACGAGTTCTATTGTGGCACGAATGGTTTTAGAGCACGACAAAAAAGTGCCCTAATAAAATGAGTGCCACAATTAAGTCTTATCTTATATTTTTGTTGTTTGTTTTTGTTTAGTTTAACTTATCAAAGTCTGTCCAAAATATTTCCTCTTAATTTGGTTAATTATTCCGGCTTTTTTAGACAGCTTTAGTCAAATATTCCTGTGACTACGGAGAAGTCTATCGCATGACGATGGCTAATAAATAGAGTTACGTTCAAACAGTTTCTTATTTTACCGAAACTGTTAATCCTTAATGCTGTGGCAAAATTTGCATTAAATATTTATGGCTTCGTTGTTCAACACTAAAGTACGCTACGACAAATCATTTTTTGCTAGAGACTAGCAGTTTTGCGAAATGTTCGCTGAGTTTCTAAATTAAATCACCGGATCCTCAAGTCCCAAATAATGTCCTGGCGTCCGTTTCCGGTCAAGTCCGACAGCTCCAATAAAGCCCGAAATATACTTTGGCTTGTCATGCGTTAGAAAATAAACCTTCCGCGCACAATGTCAAAAAGCGGCCCATCCTCCCGGGCCAAATTTAGGTCTCCCTTTAATGCAATTTTAACGAAAAGTCCAAAACGGAGATAAGTAGCTTCAACCCGACCATAAACTAGCTTCCTCCATCAACATGCAATGAAATATTAAAAGGGGGCCGCGGGCGCCAAATATCTCCAAATTAAAGTCGAAGGTTGGAGTAGTTTGGTCATCATCACGCGATCCCCGATTATAAAACCTAGACATAGCAAAGTCGTAACTCAATTTAAGGAAAGAGCACGCGAGCAAAAAGCGTCTTGTGAACAGAAAGCTTAAAATAATAAGTCCGGCAAAGAATAAAAGTCACGTGTCTTTTGTGTGTGGAGACTGTCCTTACATAAATGATAAAGCGTTTAGTGTGCGTGTGTGTGGCAAAGGGTGCGATTTAAGCGCACTTTATTATTGGGTTAAGTCGGGCCTCCCTGCACTTAAGTCTGCCTAATTAAGTTTGACTGGAGGATTATCCAATCGAATTACTCATTATCGAAGCTCTAGGTTTAATAATGTTTCAAGCCCCTTAAAGCTGTAGCTGTACAAACGAATCAACACGAACTTTATTAATATTAAAATTTTCTTTGATTGGGGCCAGTTGGTGGTCGGGCGGGTGATTAGATTGGGACAAAGGTAAATTACAAGACTATTAATCCGCTTTATAGGAGCAGCCACTTATATTTCAAACTTATTTACAATGCAAATTTCACTCCAGCATTTCTTACTTAATAATGACTGCAATTAATATTTATTAGTACATTAATAGATCATTGTCTCTACCTACTCCTGCATTAATAATAAACTTGAAAAGGACGCCCGATACATAAGCACCGAGACGACTCCTTTAACAATAAAGCTCGCTCGGGTAGTGCCGGTAATTACTAAGTTCCGGATACCTTGCAATACCCAAAAAAATTAATTAGACCATCCATTACATACTCCGGAGATGCGGGAAAAAAATCGCTAAATTCCAACAAAACATACTCTACAGCGGAGCCATAAAATCCAGAAAAATCACAAAAACACAGCATCATACATAAAAATATAGCAGTATGTTATTAAAACTGAACGAAAAGTTGTTGTTTTATTATTTTCGCTGTTTTCTAAGAAAATTTCAAGTTTTCTATTACACTTGAGTTTAAAAATCGTGCATAAATGGACCATTGATTTTTTAACAAAACTCAAAAATGTACGAAGTATTTGTTTTTTTAGTGGAATTTATTGCAATAAAAATGTTGGTTTTATTTTTCCTGTAGTTGTATCTTAAATTACTAGATTTTAATATCGAATTTCTCTTTTTTTTTTTCAACTTTTAACACCTAGATACAGTTTTTAACTTAGAAATTCGGTCTTAGATCATTATTAAAGAAATAGACTCGGAAATGTTTGAAATTTTTTGTGTAGCTTTTAGAATAAAAAATTTGTTTGTGGGTAGAGTTAATTGTAAGTCCATAGACATTAATAATAAGAATTTACTGGAAAGTTTGTTGTTACAATTTTTATCTTTTACGCTGACGTAATTCTTAATATTATGGGCTTTATTTCTTAATTTTTAAGCAAAAAAATACAATTTTGTTCTGCTGGTAGTTTCTTAAGTGGTGAAAACGTACTGTCCTAAAGAACGAGCTAATATTTGGGTGTTGGTGAGAGGTTTGGGAGAAAAAGCGTCCAAAATTGTAGCAAAACATGTTCTTAATATTATCGGCTTTATTTCTTAATTTTCAAGCAAAAAAATACAATTTTGTTCTGCTGGTGGTTTCTTAAGTGGTGAAAACGTATTGTCCTAAAAGACGAGCTAATATTTGGGTGTTGGTGAGAGGTTTGGGAGAAAGAGCGTCCAAAATTGCAGCAAAACATGTTCTTAATATTATCGGCTTTATTTCTTAATTTTTAAGCAAAAAAATACAATTTTGTTCTGCTGGTAGTTTCTTGAGTGGTGAAAACGTACTGTCCTAAAGGACGAGCTAATATTTGGGTGTTGGTGAGAGGTTTGGGAGAAAGAGCGTCCAAAATTGTAGCAAAACATGTTCTTAATATTATCGGCTTTATTTCTTAATTTTTAAGCAAAAAAATACAATTTTGTTCTGCTGGTAGTTTCATAAGTGGTGAAAACGTACTGTCCTAAAGGACGAGCTAATATTTGGGTGTTGGTGAGAGGTTTGGGAGAAAGAGCGTCCAAAATTGCAGCAAAACATGTTCTTGGCTGGTTGGCCCGACGTCATCAATCGATAGATGTGTTAAGTGAGTTAAGGAAGTTTGACGTCTCGTTACAAATTCAATATTAATCCAAGTAACAAGATTAGGAGCGAGTCACGTCAGTGGTCGAACGGCACCGCAACCGGCAACAAGACAAGACCCGAAACGGAGCTTTGCGCCAAGTACAGGTGTATGGAAGGTCCCAGGCCGAATCCATGCATATTCCACAATCTCATTTGACTGCATAATCTCGGCGTACACCCTTGTTTACAATGACATGTAACTTATTGGCTTTGCCCTCGTCCACATCCAAGTCCTTTGGAAAAACTCGGCCCCAAATTCAAATTTCTAGACACGAGTACGCTAATAATCTGCTGTAAATATGTTAATATTCAAAACGTGAGCTGATTATGTTTGCTATAACTCTAGGCCGGGTCGTCGCAAACTTTAATCTGGTGTTTAGTTTGCGTGTCTGTAACTTCATACTAAGACTTCCGACCCGACTCGAACATTAACAACTTAATAATTGTCAAGATAACGAGAAAAACGTAAAAGGAAAAAATAAAAGAAACACGCGCCGTCTCCACACCCAAACTCACTTCCCAATAACTTGCCAACTTCGAATATTTCGAAGCACGTGCCGTTGTTGTTGATAATTATATTTAGAAGTAATTACATCTTAAAACGGGACACTCACGTAACGAAACTTCCAACAAACTTCCCAGAGATAATTTTTCATAATTGTGCCGTTTTATCGACAATTTTCCTAATTTCCACTGTCGAACAGCTAGAGATAAGACTCATCGCGACGGGAACGCAAACGTGCCGATAAGAACAAGCCCATTAAAACTATCTACCCTACGCTAAATGCTCCAGAGCCCTACCTAATAGTCCTAATACCTAGCGCCTTTAACCACTTCTTCATTTTCCGCAGAAGAAAACTTAAACAACCGCGATTTAATTAACTAGGAACAAAAGTATATTTCGGTCATTAATTTCTGAGTTTAGGCACGTTTTTAGGTAGGTTTTAATGTAGTTTTAGTTAATTGCACTTTTAAACAAAAATATGAACAAAATTTCGTCTAAAGTAAAAACGAAAAATTACCGAGTATAACCAAAAATGTAACGAAGTTTGCTCTTTTCAAGAGTTTAATCACGTTGTTTAGCCAAACACACAATTATCGCCGAATTAAATAAAATACAAATTCAGATTCTTAGATGTTTTCCGTAAACAAAACGAGAACTTGCTAAATGAAGCCAAAAAAACATTTTTTACATTTTTCAAGCACTGTAGCATTATGTTTATAGAAAATATGCCAAAAGTCTCAAGTTACTTAAAAAAGTGTTTGCTTATTTTAGCAGAGTTACATTATTAGAGCAAAACCTTCCTTAATGAACACTCTTTACAACGGACTTTCTGTATAGCGGACACAGACAAAAAAAAATCCCAGTTATTATAATAATAATTTATTTCTATCAATTTATACATATGTAGTAACAAAATTGATACGAAAAACGTCAGTATTATACACAGAAATAACAATAACATAAAAATAATTTTAAGACATAAGTCAAAAAACCTGTCTATTATAGAATTCATTTAAAGTATATGGTTCCAGATCCAAAATGTAGCCAAATATTTTCTTTTTAAATAAATTTAAATTGCAAGGTGTGCGTAGATGCACAGGTAAACTATTGTATAGTTTTATTCCTGCATAATGAGAATTTTTTTCCGTCAGCGTGAGTTTGTGTCTTGGATACTCTAGGTCTACTTTGCGAGTGTTGTACTTATGGTCGTTAGTGACATTATAGTAGATTCTGTTTAGAGAAAAATAAAAGTAATCTATATATGTATAAACCAGTTACTGTCAAAAAGTTAGTGCTTTTAAAGATGTTCCTACAAGTTTCATTATATTTTAAGTGTGACATCTTTCCACTTTGCCCCCAAAATATTATACCGTAGCTTAATAATGATTGAAAATTTGCAAAGTATATTATTCTTAGTTGTTCAATGTTAATGTATTTTTTAAAACACGTATTGTAAAATGTACTGAGTTTAATTTTTTTAATAAATTATCCATATGATTAGTCCAGCTTAACTTATGGTTAATGCATATTCCCAGAAAATTAGTTTTCTCTATTAATTCAATTTCTTTAGATGATATTACAATTTTATTCGGTTTCTCTGTATTCTTGTGATTACATATTGCAAAATGAATGCCGTAAGTTTTTTCAAAATTTAACACTAATTTATTTTCTTTAGTCCAGTTTATTACCTTATTCATGCATATCTTTGCTTCTTTCATTGTATCTGTCATATTTTCACCCCAAATTAATATGTTTGTGTCGTCAGCGAAGTTATATAATGTTATATAAACTAATTTCTTACAACAGACAGACCAAAAAAGTGGTGGTTCAAAGAACGAACATTTGTTTCAAAGGCTTTGTAAAAATGGAGACAATATTTTATTTCGAAATTTACAATTAAATATTCATGAGTGCAAAAATTGAAAATAGGTGGTAAAAAGTTAAGGAAAAACTTGTCTTAGAACCACAATAAATATAAACTGAATCTCCTATTCCGTAGAAAATAAATGACCCACTTTAACTCCTGTAAACAGGGGTTAAAGTATCACGTTTAGTCCCGAAAAAAAATTTAAAAAATGTAATATTTTTGCTGCTGTTTAAATTTGATTATGTTTAGTGGGCAGTTTATTGAATAGTGCTTGAAATTATTAGTAGACATCTCTCCACAACGGACAATTAAAGACTCTTCACCGGTGTCCGTTGTTGAGAGGTTTTTCTGTACATTTATTAATTTTTTGGGGTCAAAACGCTGATTGGGTTTTCGGCATTTTGGCGCAATTTGTGATAACTTTTGCCACTAGGTTTCTGATAAATGCATTATTATTGTTATTGCAAATTGGAGTCTGTTCGATCGAATTTATTTAAAGCCACTTAGGTATTGTATCGTTCGTGTATATCACGTCCGCTGTAGCATTTCTCAAAGCACGCCACAAAAACCGAAAGTATATTTGGCGCTTTATTGGAGCTGTCACTTTTGAGCGGAAACGTCCGCCGGCCCGTTATTTACGCATATCCAGATCCGGATTTTACGATTCTTCCATATTGATGAGGCATGATCGTATCGTTCAACTGGCAGCAGTTTTGTTTATGTGACGTAATAAATACAATAATTGTTATATCGAGAGTGTGTAATCGGGGGTGGCGCTAAATCAAGCGATAAGTAATCGGGGCATTATCTGCGAGAACACCGCAAATGGATTAGTCCATATCTCTCCGAAGAGCGATGCAATAGGTTAAGTGACCGAAAATTTATAGTTATGTGACAGGTTACAAATGCAATCGACTTTTTCCCCTTTTGTTGATTTCCAATAACTGCGTGAATCGGATCGGATTAGCGGAAGGCGGCGAAACCGCAGCCTCTCCAGCGCGGAATATCTAATCCATCACGGATTTTGTTTAAATATGCGGGGGCGATTATTATCCACTGTGATTAATTCCGCACTTGACTCGTGTTATTACTCTCGGTCGGTGACGGCTTGATTCAGTTTCCGTGCTCCAGGAGCAGTGAAATTATCTAACGATGAAACAACAAAAATATTTGCGATCTTGGTCGTGTTCCCAGGTGGCCTCTAGGCCGCTTTATCCGGCAATTAGCGCTAGTTTCGTGACTGTGCGTTATAAAGCCGGCGAATGCACCGAAATAACACAATTAACGTCCTTTTTGCGGTGGGGAGCGTATCCGTGGCGGACTTCATTCAAGTTGGTGATCCGGGATTATTCCGCATCAAACTACTGCCGGGTCTCAAAACCGTAATCTCCGTCACTTCCTCCGGTTAACTTTTTACCACACAATACGTCCGTAATTATTCGAGAGAGCGACTCGCGCATGTTTAATGATACAGTACTAATTGGGCCCGGTTTTTCCCTCGCAGATATGGCTTTAAGCGTGTTTATAAAGTTGTCACCGAACAATACGTCACAAATTGAGTTTTACGCTCGAAACGTTCCCCTTGTGAGCGGATCCCGACGATTTTTCACTAATATTACGCGGTAATAAGAAGAATCGCCCGACTTTGACCCGGTATTAATGCGGGTTTGATTGATCTTTATGCTAAAAACGTTCCTCTTTGCCATTTAAAGTCACTTCGATACGCGCCCTTTGATTAATGGATTCGTCCCGAAATGTTATTCGTCTCACTTTGAATTGTAATGTCGCAAATATAACAACTTTACGTATTCAAATGTCATTTCATATTTCATAAATGTCCTTGGGTTTTGTCATCGACCTCAATGCATTTGCACTCTACCAACACAGGAATACACAGTGAATTATGCACCAGAATGTCCCTTTCAATTTACCACCAACACTCTACATTAATAGACAACAGATGCCCGAAAGGACCGAGCCAGGGCACGTAACAGACACACCAAGAGACTTAATGAAATTTACAGAGGATTTTTCACACCGAACGGACCTAATCAAGACTTAAACCGCTAATCCCCTGTTTACAACATTTATTTCACACAGCGGATTAACGGACATTTGAATTGGTTCACTAGTTTTTAAACGAGTTTGTGCTTGTTCAGCCTTTTTCAATGTGGCAATCAATTTTTTACAAAATTACATAACAAATGGCATCGGTGGCTGTTTTCTACTCTTTAATAAAATGTTCAGAGCTCCCATTTTAATTAACAAACTAGTTTTATGATTTTTTGCTAAGCTGGTACCTACACATTGCTGTATTATTAGTGCAATGATAGTAATAGCTCGCAGTATTTTTCTAACCCGGCGCATCCACCAAAATTGAACAATTGTAATTTTTTGTTTGTTACTGTTTATTATGGTATTAAAGCTTTTTCCTGTTTTTTCTTTTTTTTTTAATATACAACTAGCTATTGCAAATACAAGTAAGTGTGTAACAATAATGTAAAAAAAATAAAAAACTTCAAAAAGCGTATGTATTCATAAAATTATAATTCGGAAGTAAAATTACCGTTGGGGGCGCCACCGGACTAGGTCGAAAACAGTAACCATAAATGGCGAGAAAATTTTTATTCGGATATTTTGAGCGTTGTACCAATTTTGAGGCTTCAAAATTATTACATTGTCTATGCGGAATGACAATTGTATCTTTGGTGCAAGAAACGAATGTTGACAAATTAGAGATGACGAGAAAAACACGAATAACGAATGACTGTTTGGTTCACTTTCTTTATTGGAAAATTATTACAAAGACATTGAAAAGCCTACCTTTTGGCATAATTTACGTTTAAATGTATCAGGAGTTGTTAATCTTTATTGTAGTTTTGTAGATTTACCGAAACATTTCATGAATATTTCAGTGGAAAAATTCTAACCTAAAATTCATACACTTCACTAATTTATTGGTTTCTTGAGCCCAACATGTGTTCGTTGTGATCCATTACTTATGGTCTTTAATTAGACAAGGGTTTGATTAACACTTTGTAATCAAAATTTAAATTTTTCTACAGCCGTCAAAAAATCGTGACATTTATGCATGGTTACCTATGCGCGAAGTTTGACGTTTTTTCACTGTGAAAAAATATTATTTTTTCACGGTTTCACAGTGAAAAAATAATATTTTTTAACTGTGCAGGCAACTCGATTTTTCAGATCATTTTGTTCCAACTTATTTCTGTTACAATTTTAGTAACACGAAAAGACATCAACAGCAACCGAAATGAAGAGACGGATCGATAATGAGAGGTAGTTTTAAAGGTTTTATAATTATACAGAACAATATTACAAAACAATAATAATAGATATTTACTTTGACATATGAAAATTAAATGTGCATGACGAAAACGTGCCCCCGTTTATCCCCAGAGGCCTGAGTGAAGACGCTTGTAAATGAAAGTTATTTTCGCCATTAAAAGAAGCCGATGTAGAAGGTTGAGTGATTTTGTTTTCTTCTGTGGAGGAAGAAGGTTGAATTTTATTGGCAATTTCAATTTTATTATTCAAAGAGTCCTCGATGTAACTTTCTGCCACTGTGCTGCTTCTCCAGCCCCCATGACGTTTAATTGAAATTAGATCACCTCCAGCATTCGCCAAAAGAGTGGCAGAGCTTCTTCTGAAGCAGTGACCAGTATATTTTTTAGGTTCGTCTTTGTTAAGCCACTTTGCAATCAAACTTGGTATCTCTCCGATTTTGTTAATTCCAACATTTTGATTCACACATTTTCCGTTGGTATACTTTAAAAATAAACGGTCACTAGTCGCCCGTGGAGGCCGCAAAGCTCTATATTTTCTGACAATTTCTATATTTTCTAAATTTGAAACAGTAAATATTCGTTCGCAGTGGGTTTTTGTATCAGGCACCTTCACAATTAAGACAGACTGTTTATCTTCTATGTCAGTTAGCTTCATTTTAACTAATTCTTCACGTCGAAGGGCTCCCGATATACCCAAAATTAGCACAGTCTATAAATAAAACGAGTTGTTTTGATTTGTATTACACTAATATGATAAGTTTACCTTCATCAGTAAATATATCTTGTCATCTGCTTCATTAATAAACTTGCTAATGTCTTCTTTGTCTAAAATTTGCGACTTCTTGCTTCTGTAACCTACGCTTTTGCTTTTCAGGTAGGGCACTAACTTCGGAAACTTACGTGTATCGATATTCTCTTTAACGTTTAAGGTGGCTTTCAACATCGCATAAAGGGCCCAGAGTGTTGGTGGCTTTAAGGTGGTAGACTTTTCTTCCAAATACGCCAACAAAACATTTTCCGTTACTTGATCAATCTTTTTCATAGAACACCACTGCCGAAACTGAAGATACGTTTTTTCGTACTGCGGTCTTGATTTAGCAGGCAAAAGATTCGACACTGCCGCGCTTGCAATTGCATCTATTTCGTTTTCGCTGCTAAAATCCATCACACTTCTTCAACAAAAATACCTATTGTGACAAATTTTTCGCAACTATCACTTTTATTTATCATCGTAACCATGCAAGCAACTCGATTTATCAGACCATTTTGTTCCAACTAATTTCTGTTACTTTTTTCTTCATCTGGAGGCTGTAGAAAAAACGTTGTTTGTATTTCGTGGCGAAATTCATGTTTTAATGGCGCCTTCGAATGTCTTTTAGGTCTCGACCTGGCGGTCTCGACTAAAATAACATTCTCAGGCGCCATTAAAAAAACACTCATTTCGCGCACTTAATACAAAAATTACTATTTTTTAACATTTTATTCACTTTCAAGTTCCAAAAATAAACACTTTATACCATGAAAAACCACAGAATCAAAGTCAAAGCTAGTATTTACCACCACGTACTTTTAAAGTGATTCTTTCTAATGTAAGTAATTAACACTATACACGCAAAATTGTTGAACGATTCATTAAATGTCAGTTAAATGTGGAATTTTTACTGTTTTCGACATAGTTCAAAAGTCATCACCAGAGGGCGTCTAGTTAATTTTATTTCTGAATTATGGTCTAAAAGTTTTACTTATTATTTCAAAACCAGTCAGGATTATAACTGGCGACCAAATTGTGTAAGCAGTGTGCTGAAAAACGCGGGAAAAGTTGCGTCTAAATGCGGTTGCAATTTGAACTTATAGGCGAATGGATGGTCCGCATGTGTGTGCTTTGTGTGCAAAATGCATTAAATTTTTGTCGATTATTGTTGATGCACGTGATGAGCAAACAAGGTGCAAAATTCATTAGCTCCAATAACAATAAATTGAGGTGTAGTTTGCTCAGGTGGCATAATTACAATAAAGGCGTAGTAAAAAGGCGATATATCTTGAAATTTAAGTGTAAAAGATCACATTTGGTCGATAAATCAAAACTCGATGTTCATAAATGTTCTTGGCAAATTTAAATACGTTCTAAACTAGTATCAAGTGGAAAATGGTAAATCGATGCGCGAATTCCACCTGATCTAAAATGTGATTCACGTCTCAGCCATCCTGCGTTTTCCCTCAAATTTAATTAAATGTGTGTTCCGTTTTAAATTAAATATAGGAACAAGTTATTACCGGTCCGAATTTTTCATATATATGGTAAAAAACAATTGCGGCAGCCGAGTCAATACGATTACAATCCTAACATACGTCACTTTTATCGTGGCGCACGTTTGTGAAAACCAATATTTACGCTAGTTTAGTTATAACAAGACCGATCAGGGCTGGGTTATTAGGTTAGAGCGAGCGTGCCGCAAACAGAGGGAAATTCGACGCGAATTTACGGCCATCCGATTCATATAGTTTTCTGTTTGTTATTTTTATACACGTCCACGTTATATCATTTTTATGTCGGAAGCTTTCTGTAATTGAATATAAAACGCGGTTTACCGATCTCGAACTGTGTTAATAAAAATGTTTGGTTAGACGGTGGCGCCTTTATTTATTTGTTTTTACTGCCGGAATTTACGTCATTGTTGTGTATTGATGGCCGATATGACTCGTACGTCACAAGCTTTATGTGACGGAATAAACGTGACATATGCCGGCTATATTATAATATCGGACCACAATACCCCACATTCCAATTGATTATTCCACTCGCACTTAACTCCCGACCCACGGGCAACCACTCGCCTGAGGCATCCCCGAACACCCCCAAGGAAATCACCCAATAATTATTCCAACCCTTCACTGACCACTGTAGAGCTAACGCAAAGTAATAAAAAAATAATTTATAATAACAAACTCATCTACTACTTTTACGCCCACTTTGTGGTAACACTTTAACGAAACGATAAAATTTAATCAAATCATATTGCTTCTTATCAAAGTTTAAAAATTATAATAAAAGCGATTCAGGAGAAACAAAATAGAATTGTTTGTAAAAATGTCGGAAAAAAATCGTCTGGTCCTGGTTCCTGTAAGAGATTACTTGATTCCCTTGATAGCTAAATAATCATTAGCAAGTGCGCTCGTTGCATTAATCTCATGGTTTTATTGTTGTATTTTTAGTGCCTTCCGCCACGAAGTTCCTATTATAGAAAATACGTAATGCGTTTATTTTTAACGTCTTTATTTGAAGCAATGGCGGTAAAGTAATCCGATGCTCGTGTAGATATGAGGCAGCGATTAGGCAAAACTAATCACTCCTGGCGTAGATTATCGATTAGGCATTAACGCGCTTATCTGCGTCTGTTTTGATTGACACGGAGTCAATTTTTCCGATCGACATATTCCCTAAATAGCCGAATAAATAATGTTAGGAAAATGAGTAGGAAGTAGCGATTGAATGCGGGTGTTTTTGTGCTGGATGTAAGTTTATGTCGATGGTCGGTCGCGATAAGAGTACATAATCGAATCCACTCCTGGATGAAACGTATATCACGCGGGCGTGAGGGACACGGTTCGCTTGTAGCAAGTCCTGAAGGTGCAGGAACTGCGTCCGACGTGACGACCTGGTCCTGAATCCCAACGATCTGGAGAGTCATGTGGGGCGACCCAATCCGTTCTTGTTTCTTTTCAATTTTTGATGATATCCTTGCTCACGCCGAGAGTTTCCGCCGCAGGATCTTAGTCCTAATGGGATAACGAGGGAGTCGCGCGCCGGTCAATCCGGGCGCTCCCTCAGGAGCCGATGTTTATTGCGGCGTTTTTAATTAATTGAGGAGGTCGACTCGGGCGCCGCGAATAAACGAAATTAAAGCGGGACGCATAAACACGTTCTTTCTTTACTGAGATTATTATATCCCGGCGTTCTTATTATGCTTATTTAATGAAGGTTTTAGTGTTATTACCCGGTCTTCAGGATTTTACTCGAATTAAAGTGCACTCATAACAAATGTTTAAGAAGTCGGCCAAGGAATGGCAAGCGACGCCCTCCGCTTCACTCTGTTTATCTCATTTTCCTGATTTAAATATTTTATTACGCAGACTACAAGCTTAAACTTCTCATGTTTCAACTCGAGACCCCTCAATTTAATTGATTTCTTAAGTTTCTGCCTGCAACTTGTCAATGTTAACTTAATAACTTATTAAGCAACTCAGACGTCTACTTTACAAATTTCAAAAGACCTCCATTATTTATACGTCCGATGCGAATCAAACTTAACTCACACTTTTGTTTCGTTTCAACGCTACAACGCTGTTTCATTTCCAAACCGCAAAAACACCACGTTCCATCCAACACTAAAATACTACTTTCCAGCCTTTCACAAACTTCAGAGACTCTTCATTTAATTGCTTAACTTATTACACCAACAATTTCCACACTTAATAGTCGCCGTTTTAATGAAAACGCCTAATTAATAACTACGTCAAAAATATCAGCGCAGCCCGACGGACGACAAATTAAAACATCGACACATTTAATTACCGATTTTTTATAACAAATGATTTTTACATCTTTATTATGTACCTATTTTTCTAATAATTGTCCAATTTAAAACAATTAAATAACTTCCGAGACTGAAACGGCTTCTGATATATTCAATTTTAAACCAGTCCGATTTTTTGGGAACCGGCTGGAGTTTGTTATCGAAGAGAATCGAGTAAAATCTCGTTGGTGCTGTAGTTTTCCTTTCGTGTTAGTATTCCGGGGTTGGTTGAGTGACTCTTGGCTTGTATGCGGAGAGTCGTAAGGGTTCTAGTCCCATTAAAATTTGCCACAGCAAGAGCAAAGCGCGGCCAATTTGGACAGCAGTAACACGCACCCAAGAAATGTGCAAAGAAGAGGGAATTAAAGCGAGTGGTGTTATTTCGCTAATCGTCCGACACGTGGAGACCAACTTCCGCACTGCGGCACTTTGTCATGATTTCCTCCAATCGAGTCAAAATAAAATTCGCAATATTTTGGAAATTACTGTTTTGAATCGATAAGGCAGCGGTTTGTATCAAAGTTTATCTAGGCAAAGGCCCATTGAAGTCATCTCGAGTGGCAAGTCTGTTTTCTTAATTCCCGGGAACGGTTCGACGTTCCTTCTGCTTTTAACGTTGTATCTTTGAAGTTGAATTAGACATCAGACAATTTCACAGCGAAACTGCCGAACTAAATTAAGAAGAAAAACTTGGACGATCCTCATTAACGGTGATTTTCAATTCAGGCTAATGTCTGCGGTTTCTTCCCGGCTTCCATATGTATGCAGATTGCTAAGGCCGTTTGTGCACTAAATTAGAGACTCGAGGACTGGCTTTAAGTAGCGCCGCGTTGAAGAGAACACACGGAGCCCAATCCACAATTAATTAGGTTAAGATTCGAGTCAAAATCATCATTCTTTTTCGCACTAGCTTTAAGGCTTCTGCAATTAAATGCCCCGGAATTTTCCCCGAACACGTATAACGCGTGGCACGTATGCGAATCAATCAGCTCGATTTGAAAGCTTCGCCTTCTAAATCGGAAAACTTAATCTAAACGCTCTGACTTGTTGTGATATATGCGCGACCGCGAGCGGTTTATTTCGCACATGTCAAATAATTCAAGGAAGCTATAAACTAGCCAAGTTTGTGATACATTGTTAAGTTGGTTGTGTGGCGGGACGAATGCGACGCCAGCGAGGGAATATGAGGCTGCAGCGACGACTTCAAACTGTTTCTTGACGCCCTTTCAACGACAGAACACCCTAAAGCGACACATTTGATCAAACGACACGATCTAATTAGATACGCGTTTTCCTTTCCAAACCGCACTCTTGCGGCTGCATATTCAGACACAACACAACGGAGCGTTTTATCCCAACTTGCTAACTAGGGGAAGAATCAATTTTCAACCAAGTCGCATGCAATCAGCAACTTTTCCAACGCAAAAATAAGATGAAAATGTTACGAAAGTACGAAAGCGCTGAAGGGTCACACACAAAAATCTTTTTAGACTAAATTGCCAGATACTAAGTCGGAATTGCCAGTTAATAAGTCGCAATTGCTAGATAATAAGTCGGAATTGCCAGATACTAAGTCGAAATTGCCAATTACTAAGTCGGAATTGCCAGTTAATAAGTCGCAATTGCTAGATACTAAGTCGGAATTGCCAGATACTAAGTCGAAATTGCCAATTACTAAGTGAGAATTGCCAGTTAATAAGTCGCAATTGCTAGATACTAAGTCGGAATTGCCAGTTACTAAGCCGGAATTGCCAGATACTAAGTCGGATTTGCCAATTACTAAGTTGGAATTGCCAGTTAATAAGTCGCAATTGCTAGATACTAAGTCGGAATTGCCAGTTACTAAGTCGGAATTGCCAGATACTAAGTCGAAATTGCCAATTACTAAGTCGGAATTGCCAGTTAATAAGTCGCAATTGCTAGATACTAAGTCGGAATTGCCAATTACTAAGTCGGAATTGCCAGTTAGTAAGTCGAAATTGCCAGATACTAAGTCGGAAATGCCAATTACTAAGTTGGAATTGCCAGTTAATAAGTCGCAATTGCTAGATACTAAGTCGGAATTGCCAGTTATTAAGTCGGAATTGCCAGTTAGAAAGTCGGAATTGCCAGTTAGAAAGTCGGAATTGCCAGATACTAAGTCGGAATTGCCAGTTAATAAGTCGCAATTGCTAGATACTAAGTCGGAATTGCCAGTTACTAAGCCGGAATTGCCAGATACTAAATCGGAATTGCCAATTACTAATTCGGAATTGCCAGTTAATAAGTCGCAATTGCTAGATACTAAGTCGGAATTGCCAGTTACTAAGTTGGAATTGCCAGATACTAAGTCGAAATTGCCAATTACTAAGTCGAAATTGCCAGTTAATAAGTCGCAATTGCTAGATACTAAGTCGGAATTGCCAAGTACTAAGTCGGAATTGCCAGATACTAAGTCGGAATTGCCAATTACTAAGTTGGAATTGCCAGTTAATAAGTCGCAATTGCTAGATACTAAGTCGGAATTGCCAGTTATTAAGTCAATGACTCTCAACAGGTGGGTAAATAAAAATTCTTGAAGAAAGTGTACACTTTTTGAGAAAATGACATAAGAGTATTTAACTCGTCTGATCATAACACACTCATGTACAAAATAGCCATTTCCTAACACCCTGTGTATTAATATATTGCGCCGCTGCTATAACAATCGTAATTTTAACTTGTATATAATTTATTTTATTTTCACGGAAAGTACTATAACAAAATCTTGAAGAAAACTTGTCATTTATTGATTAGTAAGACATATACATCGAGGTTTTTATTTTACTGAATATTACATAACACATTAGGTACTCCTATGCTCAATTTAAAAACATTTATATCAAGGCATTATTAGAGTGCTTAGATCTTCTGTATTATTATATGGTAAAGAGTTTATTTTGCTGAACAGTACTTCACACACATAATACAAAAAGTTAATTATTCCGATTTCCGGAACAACCGGAAGCGTCGTCATCATGAAAATAAATGCGCAGGACCTAACCGATGATAGTTGAATACTAATTTTCAAATAAATAATTATCAGAATTTCCAACACTTCTAATGCGGAGTTTTAGCGAAACAGCCAGTATAAATTAGCAATATTCAACAGGTCCGCTATAATTGTATATATGCTAGCATGTAGGTACCCTTGCTATCTTTACTACTTCTCCGATCTGTATGATGTATTAGCTAATGCGCAATTTTGCGACTTACTAACTGGCAATTCCGACTTAATATCTGGCAATTCCGACTTAGTAACTGGCAATTCCAACTTAGTATCTGGCAATTCCGACTTACTAACTGGCAATTCCGACTTAGTATCTGGCAATTTAGTCTAAAAAGATTTTTGTGTGTGACCCTTCAGCGCTTTCGTAAAATGTAAATAGGCACAAAACTGTATCTTGGTATTTTGTTAGAGTTTGCTAAAATAATTGTGGTTCCCTTGAACCAATTGTTCAATCCTGCTATTGGCAATATTTATCCAAGCGCCTCTTGTCTGTTTATGTTTATTTATCGTACCGCGTGTTGCACAATGTGAAACGTCCCTAGACGCTGTCCCTCCGTCGGAATCCACCTGCGTCCGGCAATTGGCTGTGATCCTGCGTCAATCAGCCACAAATCGCGTCCCGATTCACTTTAGCAGCCGCAAGGCTCGCCTTTAAGCTACTTGTTTATGCATTGTGCTCGAATCCGGTCACCGGCGGCTTAGCGCTCGCTTCTTGTCCGGAGTTTTCCTAAGCTCCGTGTGTTCCTCTGATTCGATTATTATGTGCGAGCAAATGCAAACGGACCGAGCCATTGTCTCCGTGTGTGGTGTGCGCACGCTTTGTTTATCCAACTGCAGTTAAGCTGCGCCGCTAAGCCGGATCCTCCGGAATAATGGCAGCGGACGTAAGCCTAATTTCGCGAAACGCTTGCAGCTGATTAAAATATCCCGCTTTTTTCGTCTCACTAACGAATTCAATTGGACAAGTATGCTAATCGCGCCGAGGTGGTTTAAACCGGAGTAATCCGGGAGTTTGAATTCGATAAGATCGCACATGCACAACGTCATGACTTCGACATTATTTCGATCTCGTCTCGCTTTTCCGACGTTTGCTTTAGCGGAGCCATGATTTGTAAACTCTTCATTCCGATTATCTGCAACGTATTATGCTTCCAGTCATATTTAATGTCGCTCCGAGCTTTGTGCCTTTATGACAGCCGCAGCATTTGCATATCAGTTAAGCGCCGGATGATGTATAGAGACCGTTTTCTCGCCGCTTGTACTGATTCGACTTTAATCGACGCGAAATTGGTCAATTTGGCGGCTCTTTTTGCCAAAATCCGATACCAATAAACTGTTTGTTTGCCGATCCATATTTATAACGACGCTCATAAAAATTCAATATTTGAGCGAGGGGCGCCCGGAATCGTAACTCTGATGATGGGAGAAACACGTGGACGCGTCAGCCTCTCTCGTGCTCAAAGTGGAAGGGAAAATTACAACACGGGGCCGGAGGGCGGAAGTTAGGAGCGCCGCTCTAGCCGCACTATTAACCAAATAACATTCTTTATCTAATTTTACAGGACTAACACGTGGGAGTGTTTGATTGGAGGAGGCGGGAGATCGGGACATTATGCGTCATAATAAAGTAATAAATGCCTTCTGCATAATCACTCCAATCGCGCTTATCGTGATTTAGGCCACGAAGAAAATGAAATAACAACAGCCGGTGATTTATGGCTCACATGAAACTTAATCCAATTACACGAAAAGAACAACAAAAATGCGTCCAGAACCTTTGCAGAAAGTTTGACGTATTTGGTTGGAAATTGTCGTTTATGTCGCAAATTTGGCGGATGCGCCGGTCTAGCGCCGCCTGAAACCCCATTATAATTAAAAACTTTACGAGTGTTCTGTGAAAGTGTCATAATTTCATTTAGTACACTATCATGTCGAGCGCTCAAACTCGCTGGAATTAATAAAATAATGAAGCCCGTCTACCTGCAGAACTCCGATGCGTCCCTAGCGACCCGTCTTTTTCTGTTATTAACCGCCTTCCCCATATTTAAAATTTATCTCTCCGGAAATTCGCTAATCGGTTATCCCTCACCGGCCGTAAACAGGCGAACGCTCCGATTTACGAGCCGAGGATTCGCCTAATCGTCGTCTTATTTACAGGAAAATCGAAACAGGTGCGGCGCGATAATTCAGTGGCCAGGTTAATAAAGTGGTCGTGTCTTTAATCACGTTATCGTGACTTCATCCATCTACCGGTCTCTATTATTTCTACTTTATGTCCCGCGGCCCTCCCATCCCAATAACTGTCGTCCGGAGATTCCGCAGATTAAGTTATAGGCCGAGACCGGACGGTATTGGCTAATAACTCCGACTTTCCGGGCCTAATCCCGCTTTTTTCCTCTGTTCTTTCGCAAACCTTAACCCCATTATAGCCGCTGATAATCAGAGCTGTTAATCCCGCAGCTAACAGGAAAAGTTTCACGCTAGCGTGAAAAATTCACCCGATTGTTATGGCGCCGTAATCATTCCAAGCGTTAAATGAATCTGTTACACTCATATAAACATGTTTTTACTACTTCCTCTCGGATATAAATCGAGTCCGCTACCAATTTACTGACAAAGCTTCGACGAACATGATCGCTGCGGACGCGTTTGATGGGACAAATATCAATTAGTGGAATTGCAATTGAGCAAGATGAACAAGCTGCAGACTAAATCCTAATTAAATTACGATTTCACATACGCGAATACTTTATTAATTAATTAGCGGGTTTAAGCCAACAGTAAAGAACACCAACATTATTACTACGCTCATCGCAAAAATTTAAATCAATGTTTCAGAATGTTTACACGAATAATTAATGACGAGAACAACTAAAATTAACTCGCTGCCAAATTTATTTGTATTAAACATGATATTCCAAATTTGTCAACAAATTTATTACATAATTCAGATAGCATTGTTGAACATATCACTCATTTCTTATACATGACTGGAATTTCGATTGCTAAGACCAGACACAAACTCTATCCAGTTATTCATTTTTTAAATAATTCATAAAGTCATCTTCTAAGAAATAAAGTCCGAATTTTAAGTAGCAAGAAACCTAAAAAATGTTGGTTTAAACCAAAATAATTGCTGTTCGTTGGTTGGCATTTTTGTTTTATTGTTGGAAGTAGTGTTGAGTGTAATATTTGGAGTACTTCTTGTTGACGAACAATTTTTTTCAGACAATTTTTGAGCTAACTTAGAAGATAATTTGGACAATTTAGACTTTGTAGCTCACAGAAAATACTTCTACAACAATATGTTGTCCAAGACATTAATGATATTCATAAATATTGCAGTGGATCTATTTGTATATTTTTTCGAATTTTGTTATACAGTGAAACCTCCCTTAATAGACACCTTTAAATAACGGACACTTCTTCACAACGGACATTTTTTGTAGAAACGTAACAAAACCTATATTAAAATTTCCATCTCCTATTAGTGGACATCTCTCTACAACGGACACTCAATTCCTCTTCGGTGTCCGTTGTTGAGAGATTTCATTGTATTCGACGTTTGTGGTATCGTACCATAATTATTAAAATTTGATAAAACATGTACCTAACGCATACACGCATTCGTACATAGAAAAACATTATTTCACAAAAATTACAGACAAAAAATATTTTTTTATTTATGACTTTTTTGCGTTTTGCACATTTAATGTACTAATGTACTACAATCTTTTCAGTAGTTGTAAGTAACTTTTAAGAGAGGCAAAAGTAATATTAAATGGTCATTTTGTGACTCAACTTGTGTATTTATTTTTTAGTGGTCACCGGCATAGATCTTTTATTGTAAATTAGATTTTAATAAGCTGTATTTTAAAGTTTTATACTGCATATACTGTATCACAAAAAAATGTTTTAGCTCATCATACCCTACTTTTAGTAAATGTATTATCATTACAATGCACACCATAATGCATGTTTTATGGAGAAAAAACAAATTATTTTTATTATTTTTTTTTTCGCTATAAATTAACCATCTACATGCTGCATAGTAACAATTTAACTATTGTTATAGTCATACAGAGCGTTTAATATACTTGATATCTCATTTCATTAAAAGCTCTCGTGATTATGGCTTTATGGCACTAGCATCACAATAGTATTATTCCAATAAGTTTCACTTTGATTTCTTGGAGTGGTCGTTGAAATAGTCTAAACCAAAAGCTCCTCCTTTCAGCGAAATCAGTTATCCCCTAATTGTAAAACCCCGTATCTGGATGGCCTTATATCAGTCATTCATTATCGACCCTCCTTATCGTTTTTCCGTTGAAAGTCCGCCTTTTCCTTGGTTCCTTTGAAGCACTTTTCAACCCAATACAAAGTCGATGCATTATTATAGCGGTTGGTACGGCAAGGATAATTAGATCAATACGTGTTTGATGTAATAATGTTGTACAAAAGCTCGTTCTACCTTTGTTCTATAATTAGTATGCATAGATGGGGAATTGCTCTAGCTACTGCATTAAAAACGCCAGGTAAATAATACCTGCTGCATTCCTGGGCCCTCTCGCACTTGTAATCGATACAAACGTCGCATAAAATGTGACAATAAAGCGCCCGCACACGACATCTAATTAGCCGAAACGGCGCCAAGATTCCACGGCGATTTTCATCGGAACGCGACAACGTATGCTGAAAGCACACACTCGAGTCGTATAAAAAGTAGTCGGGAGAACCACCTGTTGCGGAAGCCCTTACAAATTCGACCAAGAACTTAAACAAGAAGGCAAACACGATACCTCGACGATCGCTTCCGGACCAATTAACCAATCGCCGGAAAAATTAAACACCCCCAAACCTTATTAATCTATTTGTTATAGTTTATAATTTATTACGTCAGGATTATAAAATAATTAAACGATGATTTTCTCAACAGGACCTTTTAATTTCACTTTACTCTACAGTTTTGGACGGAATTCAGTCAAATTTCTAGAAAAGTATCTGTTTTAAAATTTGCTAAAAGGTAGGCATTTGAGAAATATTGAGATTTCTTGTAGTAGGTAGTCCTAAAAATTTGAGAATCCACAAACGTTTTAACTTCAAATTTCAAAAATTGAAGTTTTTAAAATAGAAACTCAGACGAGGAATGATTAAAACTTTAGATTTTTTCAGAAGCACTCTGTACACAAAAAACGTTTTTATTTTTTTACTTTACAGAATTACGAATTTTGAATCTGGATTATTATGGGTACAAAGATTACCAGAATTACCAGAATTACCAGAATTCTGAGTAACAAACTTTCAAAATTTCCAAAAGTGTTGATCTTTTTTTTGTTTTGAAGTAGTTCTGTTCAAGTGTGTTACATTGAAAAATACAGCGTGCTTCATAAAATTTTACCAGGTCTGCCTACAATGTATACACGCAAATATAAAAAGTTACAGTTATTTTTTGGAAAAACATTTATTTTATTTTTGGAAACCCTTGAATGTTCGAGTACGCTGATATTAATTTTTTTAGCGTGAAAAATTAAAAAAGACATCATCTTCGATCAAATTTCGTGGCTGTTGGCTTATTTGTAAAGAAAAATCGCTCAAAAATAACTTAAATCAGGCAAAATCGACAAAATCAATCTGAGATAACATCAATTTCGATGTGTTTTTTTAGCCAGTTTCCGCGACATTTTTGGGAAAAAACCAAAATATACTTAAAAAGACTTGTTTAAAAACAATATCTTTGAAGTTAGAGCATAATCTTGAACCAAAATGTCGTCAATAGGGTATCATAAAAACGTGCATAAAATGAAAACTGAAAGAAATTTCTAAAAATTCTATTTAAAACTGACGTTAATACGGACTGAGTTTAAAGTAACGCACGTATTTCATATTTTGTAGTCTCATTTTTGAAAAAAATCTTCGTACAGGTAGGTTTTGTTTTTATAAATACATACTGTATTTTGATATTATTTCAAAATTTATGAGTCATTTTTTGAGAAATGACAATATTTTAATTTTTTTCATGAAAACTGACATTTTTGTTTTTGATAGCAACTGGTAATTATAAAAAAAATGAAAAATAAAGTAAAAAAAACTCACAAAAAATGCAATCAAATATTTTTTTTGTTATGAATAATGTTTTATTTTTCAATGTTCTTTTATTGTTCTGGGCTTATTTTATAATGGACGATTGTTTTTTATTGTTTTTTTTTGTGTCTAAGCTTCATATTAAGCGTTCTCATGCTACTTACTTAAAAAAATATGAAAGATAATTGCGCCCTACAAAATAAGGAAATAACAAAAAGATGAATGCCGAATGTCTGGATTCTTAGAAAATAAGTTAGTCTGTAACTGGCTTTTGTAGAGTAAAGTGAAATTAAAAGGTCCTGTTGAAAAAATCATCGTTTAATTATCCTATAATCCTGACGTAATAAATTATAAACTATAACATATTATTTAATTTAAATACAAGAACTAGCACCAAAGCTAGAAATATTGCGAGAATGAAGTCCGGTCATTTTTGACGCACCATTCATGGAATCCCTCCTCTGCGCTCCCGAAAATTATTTATATCCAAGTTTCGGCGGAAAATCCACGAGTTGTCCTCCAACCGTTCCACTTTTCGGTCCTCCCGATTTTTTCAAACAAAGTCAATTGTTTCGTGGGTGTAACACGCGTTCCATAAACAAACACTCAAATCTCGACGATGCAATGTCTGTCTGCTGCCGGATATTTATAGACTGTAAGTGGTCCAATTTTATGCATTCCGACTCATATTTCTGTTTATTTTCCCTTTTTACGACTCTCTTCGCGCCTTTATGGTGGATCGCTTCCGCGATCGATGAGAGGCACACGTGACGATTTTTTTAATTTTGCTCATTATCCCGACCTCGTTGATTAAGTTTTGGGATTAATTAGGTTCGCGTGAAAAAACACCAGTTTTGAATTTAGATGTGAAGTGGCGACCCCACTTGGGATCCAGTTTTCTATTTTTAACTGTTTGTTTTTGTTTCGTGCGAATGCTACATGTTTTGTTTGCTCGGATTTTTGATTTTGTGTGCATTTCAAGGATCCCCAGCTTCCTCATCGGCAAAATCTGACAAACAATTTTTCGCGTTCAACTCACGTAAAAAATGTTTTTCGTTAAATGAATTAAATTTATGTTTTAAATAAGGTTTGGTCATTTGAGCAAAGTAAACTTTTTGTGGGCTGTAATTAGAAAATCTCTCATTTCCGCTTTAGGTAGTGCATTACATCCAACAATTATGAACTTTAATTCCGAGGAATTGCAATAAGCTCCATAAACGGGCACAACAAGCTTCATACGATAGTTGCCTTTATTATCCCTCGCCGTGCTGTAAACTTTATAGTCCATTCGGCCAAAGAACTTCCAAACAAGCCATCGCACATTTCAGAAAAACGCCCTAAACGCAGCTGTTATTATTTCTGGTGGTGTTAAGGAGCTGTATTAGCACTCTCGTTGAAATACAGCGTTCGGTATTTGCGTTGTGTTAAAGACAACACAGATGAGAAGTGCCCAAATTAGCCGAGATGCGGCCTCCTCGAGTGTTCTTAAGAGAGCTAGCTGTATTGTTTTAGGTAGAGTAATGAGGTTTATCCCGAAAAACGAGCCCGAAAAAGTCGATATGAATTCAAAACCAAACGCAATTAACCGACAAAGGTTTTGTCAAACAACACGCCGACTTCCCAGGGGCGGGAAGTTGGAGCCGTTTAATTTTAAAACAGATATGTGCGCAAAAAGCCCCACAAAAACAAAGCTACAACACAAATGCTCAATTTAAATTTCAAACTGACGTTGACAACAGTAATTGTAACGTATGTGTCGCGCACTCTTGACGGTATAGACACACAATGACCGCTAATGGCCAATTTGGAAGTGTTTCATATTAAATTATGACGGTCGCAGGTTCGCTTCTCGAGGCAATTTTTCGGTGGGCTTTTTTGCGTCTGCCGCGCTTTGGATAAATAATTATTTAATCGATCGGTGGCATCGAGGCCAAGGAAAACAAACGGAGACTGGAGTATACAAAGTGTTGCCCTGATTAAACACCGAACTAAAAATAAAGGACTCGGAAATGTGCAAATGCGAGACGCAAGCCGATTTCGCCAAACAGGGGAAGTTTTTACCACTTTTCACGCCTACCCCACGCCGAGACTTGATCAGATTTAAGACCTGAACCTTCCAAACACGGGTGTAAACAAAATAAAATAATGCAAAAAAACTAAAATAAAGTTTTAATATTGTTAAACGTAGATGTTTTTTTGACAATGGCTGGGGTCGTCCTCGAACAAAGTCGGTAAATTAAGTATAAGGCCAATGGAAAAAATCAGCGATCCGCTCGGCGAGCTTCTAATTCTTCAAAGTTGAGACTACACTTTGCCGACTTTCAAGTACTTTTTAGTTATCCGATTTGTGCTAAAAGCCGCTTGTAATATTTTTATTTTATATTGGGTGTATCACAATCGATGGGAGACAAAGCGAAAAATTGTATTTTTTGGCGAAAATCATCGAAAATTAATTAAGTCGCTGCGCTACCTTCGTCGGCTGTAATCCTTCCGTTGAAAGTTTGATTGCATCAAAACAAATTGAATTTTTGAGCACGATGACAGCTGTCGTGCTCATATGATGCCGAAAAAGTTGTCATGACCGTTGTCATCGTGCTAATTGAGGGGTAAATCTCGTTTTCTCTAATATTGTGATAACAATTTGTTTGTTTCAGACGCGGAGCAATCACAGAAATTCCAATAATAACGCAGATACCGGCGCTAGGTGAGTGGAAAATAAAAATCGCTGTCACGAGCGGTGGGGGTGTGTTTGATGGTTGATTTATTTATTTATTGAGTGCGGTTTTATTAAATTGGGACCGGGGGCTTTTGGAGATGAGAAAAGAGCTCTTTTTCTTTTTTGCCACATTTTTGAGGGCACATTTCCCGAGAGAAATAAGACCCAAAGTTCTAAATACAAAGAACAAACAAATAATGCCTTTTGACAAGTCTGATGGGAATCGAAAGAGCCGATCCTTTAAAATAAGTAATATTTCAAAAAGTAATATCAGGAAATTAAAGACGCTCGAGGTGCTTGGAAAAAACCCGAATTACGAATTTTTTCGAGCGATGTTTAGCGCCGATCAACACATTATCCCACCCCCGACGTTGTTAGTCGCCACTGGTGTCATTTCCGTGTATGTTGGCGGCGACAAAAGGAAAAACAAGCACTCGGAGCAGGGATTAAAGCGGAGACATGCCTCGGCGAGTATTTGCGAATCAATATTTACAAAAGGAGAAAAATGCCATTCGAAGTGAGAGCTATTACACTGAAATATTCATGTTCGTGTCTGTGCGGAGTATCCGATGGATGTAAAGTGGTTGTTTTACACAGTTTCCGTAATGGCAAAGGCCCCCCGCGGGCTGCCGCCCCCGGCGACACCTACAGTTTTGGCTTGATTTGCTTTCGGCACGCGTGGGGGCGGCGGAGAAAGCGGGCTGTAATCGCCTAGATTACTCGTCTTGGAGCGGCAGCAATTAAACGCCGGATTATGACTGACACGGTCATAATCAAACCAATGACGGATTAACGCCAAGGTGGGGCACAAACGCAAAGAACTTCACCGCCACAAAGCCAAAATCGAAAAAATCAGCATCATTTTTTAATCGAATTGGACCAATTTACAGGCTTAACAGCAATTTCAATTGCAAAAAACCATTCTTATAATTCTTAAAAGTTGAAAATAGCCTTCATGTACTGTATTTTCACAGCTGTGAAGTTGTTAGGTTGGTACGCCATGCCTAGTTTTTTTAGTATACCGATTGGCAGTACTAATTAATTGTCAAAATTTGACACTTGGCACAAGCGCAGAAAGGAAAATTGTAATGTCACACTGAAATCTTAAAAATAAGCAGCCAAAAGTCTATAAAGAAGCAAGCAACACTAAATGTTTATGTAAAACAGGCAATTATAAAGTGCCACGCAAAAATCGAGCAACTTTGCCGAGGCGTTTTGAAAAGAACATTGGAGATAACAGTAAAAAAAAATTCTCGGTAATTTTCCATTTTCCTTTTTTTACCTACCATACTTGTCCTTTATCTAACTCCTGCTAAACGTTTTTCACCTATCAGCGCTCAAAATTCCAAGTTCAAAAAATTTTAACGCAATACCATGGACGGGGAAACTTTTCTCCCTCCACGCGAACTTTAAATTTTTATTAAAACAAAGTCCTAATACCGTGTTTTTGGACCAGTTTCATAACTTCACAGATTTAATTTAAGTGAATAATTAACAGATTTTAAAAAATTTCGAGTTTCTATATTTGTGGACACTGTCAATTCTGACAAATTTCTCACTAGATATTACTAGAAACAATAGCGCTCGTTTAAAGACCGACTTACACAGGCCAGATATAAAGAACTTACACTAGGACATGGTTTTTATGAAAGTAAACCGGCTTTATGTACATTTTAGTTGCAGTATCACAATTGTTAAAATGTTTCTTGAGAGCTATTAACGATCCAAAAATCCTACTTAACCAATTTAAAATTTTGAAGGCAACACCTTTTAGTTGTATTGTGTTCAGTTGTGCTTAACAAGTCCTTTCGGTGTGTCATATATTTTTCAGCCTGGGCTTGTAAGGCTAGGGAAGTTTTTACCTGCGAGCCGTCTCCAAAGTCCCTTGTTGTCTATTTATAATTCAGCAAATTATTTCCAATTTTATTTCACTTGTGCACGAGAGAATCGGCGGGCAAATACATTAGGAACCACCAAGACGAAACAAATTAATTCAATTAAATTCGGCTGACTTAATTGCGAAGTAATAATCATGAGCGTCTCGTAATTTGCGAATTTCTGTTAAAGAGAAAAACGGGAGTAAATCGCCTTAAATTCGTAAAATCGTTAGTTGTGTTAGTGAACGAGACCGCAGCCACTTTTCCTCGAAATTCAGTAGTAATTTCCTCGTCCGATTTGAGCAAACGAAACCGGCCGCAACTCCATCAGTCTCATTTGTCCGAAACGTTGTGTAATCCCTCCTGTAAACACGTCCGTAAGTGCGGCATCCCTCCGTATTTACTTAGAGTTATTTAAATTTGCCGTACCTCAAACCGAACGACCGAATTTTTAATGAATTCGAGACGAAAGCCACTTTGCGGTTGCAATAAATTTAAAAATTCCTTTGGATTTTATTAAATTAACGTCGACATACATGCTGAGTGCTAGAAATCGAAACGGAGAAAAAAGAAATGACATTATTGAGTCGTGCGGCGAAAGGACTTATAAAAAATTCAGACGAGCGGCTCCGAGGAACGGCAAAATAAATTTGCACGCCCTGGATAATGAATTTGTTATTGGTTTAAAACAATTGATTTGCGTCGACGTTTTATGTTATTTCAAACAATATTTGCGCCATCACAAAGGGATGATTGGAATTATTCGGGATATGTTGTTGGAAAGCAGTTGCTAGTTTGTTTTTAATTCAATAGACGACGACGAATTCGACGTTTAATTTAATCTGGAGAATAGAACGATGCAAAGGCCAAACGCGAATTGCACACGTCTGGCCGTTCCAGCTTCAGCAAGAAACAAATAAAAATTAAATATTTCAGAGCTTCATACACACAACTACAAAGGTGCCGGAGAGCGTTCC
This sequence comes from Tribolium castaneum, assembly GCF_031307605.1. NCBI lineage: Eukaryota > Metazoa > Arthropoda > Insecta > Coleoptera > Tenebrionidae > Tribolium > Tribolium castaneum. The sequence continues at coordinate 3,688,719 of NC_087402.1, read as the reverse complement.
AGATTTTTCGCCAAACAAATGAAAGAACAAAATCAGCTATTGCCCCAAAAACCCTCATTCATTAGAAAAGAAAAGTTAAAAATTGTTTTTAAGGTCAAAAAGGATTAAAAAAAAACAGAAATTAGGTATTGAAATATCGTAATTTTGGAGAAAAGAAAAAAACTATAAAACTAAAAAAGAAAAACTTTAATAAATTAAAAGATTAAATTCAGAATAAAAAACCAGTACAGTAAGAGACCGAAAAGCTACAAAACTAAAGAATAGTAAGACCGAAAGTAACTAGAAGAATGAAAAAGTGAAAAAATATTTGAAAAAAATATTATTTTTGTATTATTATTTTTTACTTTGCTTCTATATTACTAAGAAAACTTTTTTCTTTTTATATTACCTTAAAAAATTATATAATATTTTATTTATTTTTTGTAAGATTTTTTCAAGTTTTAGTTATTTTTAGGTTTATATTTCATAGTTTTTATTTTGTATTGTTTTGAGAGACGTTAAGTTGAAAAGCAGTAGCTAGACTTAGCCTCCTCACATTTTTTTCTATAATAAAGGCTTCTATTAATGTTGTTATTTCATTATTTTACGTCTAAAAATCTACATTTTGCTTTTTTCTTGATCTTTGTTGTTTAATACGAGTATGTTTGATGTTTGTTAATCAAAATTCGAGATATGTTGGAAATCATATGTAAGTTACTTCTGAAAAAGAAGTTAAAACAAAACAAATATCTACAGTGACTTGCTTCGAATATTAATCTATTTCTTAATAAACACACTGGTGCAAAAATGGTGGATGCGCCAGGTTATTATTATTTTTGTTTGTTTTGTGTCAAAATATTTAAAATTTTGTTTTACCATAATCAGTAAATAAAATTCGACGTTTAATTTAATCTGGAGAATGGAACGATGCAAAGGCCAAACGCGAATTGCACACGTCTGGCCGTTCCAGCTTCAGCAAGAAACAAATAAAAATTAAATATTTCAGAGCTCCATACACACAACTACAAAAGTGCCCGAGAGCGTTCCAGATTTTTCGCCAATCAAATGAAAGAACAAAATCAGCTATTGCCTCAATAGCCCTCATTCATTAGAAAAGAAAAGTTAAAAATTGTTTTTAAGGTCAAAAAGGTTTAAAAAAAACAGAAATTAAGTATTGAAATCTGGTAATTTTGGAGAAAAGAAAAAACTATAAAACTGAAAAAGAAAAACTTTAATAAATTAAAAGATTAAATTCAAAATAACAAACCAGTACAGTAAGAGACCGAAAAGCTACAAAACTAAAGAATAGTAAGACCGAAAGTAACTAGAAGAATGAAAAAGTGAAAAAATATTTGAAAAAAATATTATTTTTGTATTATTATTTTTTACTTTGCTTCTATATTACTAAGAACACTTTTTTCTTTTTATATTACCTTAAAAAATTATATAATATTTTATTTATTTTTTGTAAGATTTTTTCAAGTTTTAGTTATTTTTAGGTTTATATTTCATAGTTTTTGTTTTGTATTGTTTTGAGAGACGTTAAGTTGAAAAGCAGTAGCTAGACTTAGCCTCCTCACATTTTTTTCTTTAATAAAGGCTTCTATTAATGTTATTACTTTATTATTTTACGTCTAAAAATCTACATTGTGTTTTTTTCTTGATCTTTGTTGTTTAATATGTTTGATGTTTGTCAATCAGAATTCGACATATGTTGGAAATTATATGTACGTTACTTCTGAAAAAGAATTTAAAACAAAAAAAAATATCTACAGTGACTTGCTTCGAATATTAATCTATTTCTTAATAAACACACCGATGCAAAAATGGTGGATGCGCCAGGTTATTATTATTTTTTTTTGTTTTGTGTCAAAATATTTAAAATTTGGTTTTACCATAATCAGTAAATAAAATTCGACGTTTAATTTAATCTGGAGAATGGAACGATGCAAAGGCCAAACGCGAATTGCACACGTCTGGCCGTTTCAGCTTCAGCAAGAAACAAATAAAAATTAAATATTTCAGAGCTTCATACACACAACTACAAAAGTGCCGGAGAGCGTTCCAGATTTTTCGCCAATTAAATGAAAGAACAAAATCAGCTATTGCCCCAATAACCCTCATTCATTAGAAAAGAAAAGTTAAAAATTGTTTTTAAGGTCAAAAAGGTTTAAAAAAAACAGAAATTAGGTATTGAAATTTGGTAATTTTGAAGAAAAGAAAAAACTATAAAACTGAAAAAGAAAAACTTTAATAAATTAAAAGATAAAATTCAGAATAAAAAACCAATACAGTAAGAGACCGAAAAGCTACAAAACTAAAGAATAGTAAGACCGAAAGTAACTAGAAGAATGAAAAAGTGAAAAAATATTTGAAAAAAATATTATTTTTGTATTATTATTTTTTACTTTGATTCTATATTACTAAGAAAACTTTTTTCTTTTTATATTACCTTAAAAATGATATAATATTTTATTTATATTTTGTAAGATTTTTTCAAGTTTTAGTTATTTTTAGGTTTATATTTCATAGTTTTTATTTTGTATTGTTTTGAGAGACGTTAAGTTGAAAAGCAGTAGGTAGACTTAGCCTCCTCACATTTTTTTCTATAATAAAGGCTTCTATTAATGTTGTTATTTCATTATTTTACGTCTAAAAATCTACATTTTGCTTTTTTCTTGATCTTTGTTGTTTAATATGTTTGATGTTTGTTAATCAAAATTTGACATATGTTGGAAATCATATGTACGTTACTTCTGAAAAAGAAGGTAAAACAAAACAAATATCTACAGTGACTTGCTTCGAATATTAATCTATTTCTTAATAAACACACCGATGCAAAAATGGTGGATGCGCCAGGTTATTATTATTTTTGTTTGTTTTGTGTCGAAATATTTAAAATTTTATTTTACTATAATCAGTAAATAAAATTCGACGTTTAATTTAATCTGGAGAATGGAACGATGCAAAGGCCAAACGCGAATTGCACACGTCTGGCCGTTCCAGCTTCAGCAAGAAACAAATAAAAATTAAATATTTCAGAGCTTCATACACACAACTACAAAAGTGCCGGAGAGCGTTCCAGAATTTTCGCCAATCAAATGACAGAACAAAATCAGCTATTGTCCCAATAACCCTCATTCATTAGAAAAGAAATGTTAACAATTGTTTTTAAGGTCAAAGAAAAAACTATAAAACTGAAAAAGGAAAACTTAAATAAATTAAAACATTAAATTCAGAATAAAAAACCAGTACAGTAAGAGACCGAAAAGCTACAAAACTAAAGAATAGTAAGATCGAAAGTAACTAGAAGAATGAAAAAGTGAAAAAATATAGAACTGCAAACCAAGGACATTAAAAAAGTGGAAAACTAAAATTATAAGACAGTGAAGCCAAAAAAAAAAATAGAAATGAATACGAAATATGGGGAAACAAAAAACTAAAAAGCTGATGTAAATATTTAAACTTTTAAAACCAAGGCTTATACAAAACTTTTATAAAATACAAAAATTGTTAAAAATCAAAAAAATATTTAATCTACAACTAGAGTATTTTCAAAAATTAAAAGTCCAAAAATTGACAAAGTAGCTTTAACAGCTTTGAAACACAAAAAAAAATCATTCAATTCGATTTTTTGTCATACGGCATGATCAAAATTAATTTAAAAAACTGTAGCAATTTGTGTTTTCTTGCTTAAAACCCCTGAAAACGCTTTAATGTGTGCACGTCGTGCAGCCCGCTAAGAATTTGCGTCTTTTTGACCTGCCATTAGGCGCCGACCCTCGTTTGTGTATAATTACTCGTGTGACACTTGCTTCCTGGCTTTCGCCGTTTTGGCTTGTCGGTCTAGGTGTTTCCTTCCGGCCTTTAGCAGGCCGCGTCTCCCGTCCGGCGTTCTAATTGGTTCCTGTTTGAGCGTCGTCAAAAATTCAAAAAGGCGTCGTCTGATCGCCAGATTTCCCCGGAGTGGCCGCCGGTTAAATATTGACCTTCGGGGGCCACCTGTGGCTGGCGGCGAGTACGTAATTTTTCGGAACGCTGATCCCCGCTGACAGGGGGCGGCGTGACAAACAGGCCGTGTGTACCCACTATTAGTCCCGTGTCAAGTGTCCGGACCTAGCGCCCCCATCCCGCTCATATTTCACTTAACCTGCGATAAATTCCTCTGCTTTATCACGTCCACGGAACGTAGCGCCGTAATGATGTTATAAAATAGACACTAAATTATCCGGAGGAACTTCAAGGGATTTATAAGTTTGGACCGGATCGCGAGCGAAAAATGAACAAGCGGCGTAAATCAATGACCGCGAGTGCTGAGGCTGGGGTTGTGCAGATACGGATGAACTGTTTACAACTTGTTGTGCGGTGTCTCGCAACTTCCACATCGCTAATGAATACACGTCAGAATCTATTAGTTATTATTAGCGTGATTGACGGCTAACACTCGTTAGAACTTCCCGACAGCATGCACGCTGTTTCATATCAATGAATAACTCGCTTGAGAAAATAAACAAAACACTCGATCCACATTTCTCCTCAAAAGTGCTCAAACTTGAGCGAGTTTTAACCATTTTCCCTGATATCTATGAATAACCGTATGGTTCACGCACAGGACCGGACTGGACAACAGGAGCTCCTCAACCATTACTATTAACCCACTGAGAAAACGAACGTTTTTTGCGAGAACTGTTCACTTTACGAAAAGAATAACTAGTGCAGTATCAAGTTTATTAAAAATGTGATAATTTTGTAAATTAAAAGTTTTTGAATTTTTTTAGTTTACTAAAATTTTTTGTACATCCATTTTTTGGTGAAAAAAATGTATGTGTTTTTTTTTTGAATAAATTGCATTCTGCGTTTTATTTCTTCTTATAAGGTCCGAACTTTGCGACACGTGCTTTCAAGACTCTGACTTAGATTTCTTTATCGATAATATTAGGAACATGAAGAAAGATTTCAGAAAAAAATATTATTTACTACACATAGATACGAGACGATACAACGGCAAATAGTCAGAAGAGTACACATTTTTGTTGGTTAAAATTTTAAGGAAAAATAGAAAAATAAAAAACTACAAAAAAAGCGCTGTTAAAATTTATTTATTTTTATTATTTTTAGTCACAGACCAGTGTTATTTGGACAGTAATATCATAACCACTACCTTTGAGTTACGTTGTTAAACGTGAACATATTTTAAACTTTTTAGAATTTATAGTTTTTTTTTTTTTGATTTTATAACTTATTTGTTTTCTAGTGTAGAATTTATAGATTAAGTGGCTTAAACAGGAAAAATTCTACAAAGAAGTTAAAATGAAAAAATATATTTATAGTGTTTTGCTTCGAATATTGCACTATTTCTTAAAAAAATAGTAGTGCAAAAATGGTGGATGCGCCGGGTTAGTACAAAATAATAATCCTAGCAGCGAGACTGCATTAATAAAAATAATCACTAGATTATTGGGAATTTTTTAATATTTTTGTATATTTTGTGTTAACTAACCGAAACATTTATTTAATATACTGTTGTCACATTTGTTCTTAACTTAACGACCTCATTATGCTTTAAAATGTATTTTTTTAACAAATTATAACAGTTAAGAGTTCCTTCTGAAATTGACCGAAGAGGTTGTTAAACACAGCTAATAAAAACATTTGTAAAACCCTTCAATAATAGTTATTTATATAAATTATTTGTTTTCTACTGTAGAATTTATAGATTAAGTGGCTTAAGCAGGAGAAATTCTACAAAGAAGTTAAAATATAAAAATATATTTACAGTGCTTTGCTTCGAATATTGTTCTATCTCTTTAAAAAAAAAGTGCAAAAATGGTGGAAGCGCCGGGTTAGTGCAAAATAATAATCCTAGCAGCGAGACTGCATTAATAAAAATAATCACTAGATTATTGGGAATTTTTTAATATTTTTGTATATTTTGTGTTAACTAACCGAAACATTTATTTAATATACTGTTGTCACATTTACTTAGCGACCTCATTATGCTTTAAAATGTATTTTTTTAACAAATCATAACAGTTAAGAGTTCCTTCTGAATTTGACCGTAGAGGTTGTTAAACACAGCTAATAAAAACATTTGTAAAACCCTTCAATAATAGTTATTTATATAAATTATTTGTTTTCTTCTGTAGAATTTATAGATTAAGTGGCTTAAGCAGGAGAAATTCTACAAAGAAGTTAAAATAAAAAAATATATTTACAGTGCTTTGCTTCGAATATTGTTCTATCTCTTTTAAAAAAATATATATAGTGCAAAAATGGTGGATGCGCCGGGTTAGTGCAAAATAATAATCCTAGCAGCAAGACTGCATTAATAAAAATAATCACTAGATTATTGGGAATATTTCAATATTTTTGTATATTTTGTGTTAACTAACCGAAACATTTATTTAATATACTGTTGTCACATTTGTTCTTAACTTAACGATCTCATTATGCTTTAAAATGTATTTTTTTAACAAATTATAACAGTTAAGAGTTCCTTCTGAATTTGACCGAAGAGGTTGTTAAACACAGCTAATAAAAACATTTGTAAAACCCTTCAATAATAGTTATTTATATAAATTATTTGTTTTCCACTGTAGAATTTATAGATTAAGTGGCTTAAGCAGAAGAAATTCAACAAAGAAGTTAAAATAAAAAAATATATTTACAGTGCTTTGCTTCGAATATTGTTCTATCTCTTAAAAAAAAAAATGTGCAAAAATGGTGGATGCGCCGGGTTAGTGCAAAATAATAATTCTAGCAGCTAGACTGCATTAATAAAAATAATTACTAGATTATTGGGAATTTTTGTTTTTAATATTTTTGTGTTAACTAACCGAAACATTTATTTAATATACTGTTGTCACATTTGTTCTTAACTTAGTGACCTCATTATGCTTTAAAGTGTGTTTTTTTAACAAATTATAACAGTTAAGAGCTCCTTCTGAATTTGACCGAAGAGGTTGTTAAACACAGCTAATAAAAGCATTCAATTCAATAATAGTTATTTATATAAAATTTAATTTTATCTTCAAGAGCGAGAGCTAAAACGCTTCAGAAGATAATAGCGAATTTTATCGTCGTTTACAAAAATAAACGTAAAAAAAACAATGAAACAAATGTCAAAAAAAAACAAACTACAATGGTTGTGAACATATTGCGCTTGAAATCTAGACCGTCTAGACGATAAAGCTTTGTTTTACCATAAAGTAATCAGTAGATAAAATGCTTTGAAATATTTATTACTTTAGCAATTGTTTGCTGTTTTGTATTTTATTTTTGTATTATTATTTCTATTATTATTTTTTACTTTGCTTCTATATTACTAAGAATACTTTTTTCTTTTCATATTACTTTAAAAAATCTTATAATTCTTTATTTATTAATATTTAAGTTTTAGTTATTTTTAAGTTTATATTTCATAGTTTATGTTTTGTTTTGTATTGTTTTGAGAGACGTTAAGTTGAAAAGCAGTTGCTAGACTTGGCCTCCTCACATTTGTTTTTTAATAAAGGCTTTTATTAATGTTATTATTATTTTACGTCTAAAAGTCTACATTTTGGTTTTTTCTTGATCTTTGATGTTTAATATCTTTGATGTTTGTTAATCAAAATCCGACATATGTTGGCAATCATATGTTAGTTACTTCCGAAAAAGAAGTTAAAACAAAAAAAATATATCTACAGTGAATTGCTTTGAATATTAATCTATTTCTTAAAAAACACACCGGTGCAAAAATGGTGGATGCGCCAGGTTATTATTATTTTTGTTTGTTTTGTGTTAACTAGTCGAAATATTTAAAATTTTGTTTTACCATAAAGTAATCAGTAGAAAAAATGCTTTGAAAAATTTATTACTTTAGTCACTGTGCTCTTGCTGTTTCGTTTTTTCATTTTTGTATAATTATTTTTATAACGTTATTATTTTTTACTTTCTTTCTAACTCGCTAAGAATGCTACTTTTTTCTTTTACATTGAAAGATTTTCTCTTTGTATTTAATCTACTTTTAGATATTTTTAGGTAAATATTTTATAGTTTATGTTTAGTTTTGTATTGTTTAGAGAGGGAAAAGACAAAAGACTTGTATTATTGTTATTATTTTATTGTTTTACGTCTTTAAAACTACATTTTATTTATTCCTTGTTTATATGTAGTGTTTGTTGACCAAAATCAGAACAAAAAAAATTCGTATGTGCCCCCTTGCTCCGATAAATATTCGTTTCGGGCCGTGCATTTCCACGGCCGAGTCTAGGTGAGCGCGTCTCCGTACGAAAGTGTTTCGGACTTTGAAATATCGCCGGTGCGAGATGGTAAATTTGGCATTTCCCGGTGGAGTCGAGTAACCGAGCCGAGGCGACAGAGACAGCATGATTAATACCCCATTTTCCCGGAGGAAGACGGATAGTGATGGGGCACCGCCGCATCATATTCCTGACGGCGTCATTCTGCATGTTATTGTTTTCTTAATAATGCACGTGGTGCAGCGATAAATTCGGCCATCGTTGACACTTTAACTGGTTTCCAGAATGAAGACAAGTGAAGCGGCGCCACAACCCGACGCGGGGGCGCACCCTTCGGACCCCAACGACGGCTTCCGAGCCAGATATAACTTCAGGATTGGAATTTATGGATGGAGGAAGCGATGTCTTTATATCCTCATCCTTGTGCTGCTCGTGATGGTGATTGTCAATTTGGCCCTCACGCTGTGGGTCCTCAAAGTTATGGAATTCTCCTCGGTGAGCACAAAAACGCACAACTTTGCCAATCACACACTTAATATGCCCAGCAAAATTTCACTTACCCATCATTAATATTTAAGCCAAGAAAATAACAAATTTTCAGCCTAAAACCAAAAAATATTGAAGGAAAATGTTGGAAATCAAATGTAATTTACAATCGAAAAAAAATAATGACCTGGCTCGAAAATTGGTTGTTTCAAAAATGGTGGATGCGCCGGGTTAGTAATGTAATAGTTGTTTTGTGTTAACTAGACAACGTAAATCAAAACAATTTTTTGTTTTTAAGTTAGTTTCGATAAACTTTTTCAGTGTACGAGTATTTGTTTGTAACTTTTAATTAAAATAAAGTTGCCATCTCAGTGCATTTCAATTTTTTTTAATACTTAGTACTTGCTATTTTCTTTGCTATTTGCAACAAGGCGCTGTTATTTGTTCTAATTTTTGTTGGTGTTCCGGGGCCCTTGTCTGGCATTACGCTGAAGGATGCTCGACCCCTTGAAACCAGGCAAGTGTTCCGTGACGGGAGCACGTTTCCGTCTATCCGGTCCTAGAATTAATTTGAAAAAATCTTTTTCCTTAGTTGGGAATAAAATGCTCGCGATAATGACTCCTTGAGATGTTCAGTAAAATTCCAGTTGGTAATTATGTCCTGAGGTCTCGAGATAAGGATGTTAAATATAAAACAGAAAGTCTCCGGCTTTTTAAATTTTCGTAATTAAAACTTCTTTAATTGAGATGCAACAGTTGTTTCGGATTCTCTTTGATACAGAATATAATGTTATTCGTTTACTTGTTGGTTTTTCCACAATCGGGGCGGCAAAAAATAGCTTTTTATAAAAGATAAGTGCTCCGGGTTATTGTGTGCGATTTTAATTAATGCTGTGCTAACGAGATCAAATCTATCGAAATAAAATTACGGCGCAGTCGGGGGAAGCAAAAAAGAAAATCGGACAGAACACAAAGCGGAGCACGAACTTAGACCGGTAAATCCCCGCGACATTTCAATTTGCATATTGCCACCGTTCGAAAACTGAATGGGAGCTTTAATCACAAGATGCTACACCAAACACAACAATGAATACGAAAGAGGCTCCAAAAAATCATAACAAAGCACGAAACCGATACCCAAACGCCACAACAAAAAACAAAATATTTAGAATCTAGTTTCCGATTCTCCAAAAATAAAAAAAGAATTTACTCGTATTTGACTTGAAAATCACTCGAATTCATTGGGCTTATGTTTTGCTGTGCGAAGAATGTGGTGTCGCCGGCGTTCGCGGACTCGTAATCAGATTATGAATAATAAACCGTCGGCGTCGCCTCTTTGAAGTCGGGATAATAGAATCAGAATTCCAATATTTGCAGCATCGAATATCATTCAATTCATCTATTCATCGTTTTGCGGAAGAAAGTTGACACTTTTCATATGAAACGTGAAAATGTTTGGGTAAATTGCAATTTAATTCGTCGAATGACCCGACGAGAGACCTCGCCAAACTTGACTCGAGCTTTATTAGCCGGAATATGGTGGATGCGCCCGTCTGACATAATTTAATTGCTCGTAATGCTATTTCAGGAAGGCATGGGTCAACTCAAAATCGTAAGCGGAGGATTACGACTCGAGGGCAAAGCTTTCGTCTTGGACACTCTGATCGCCAGCAGCATCAAATCCAGGACCGGACAGCCGATAATTGTCGAGTCGAGCAGAAACCTGACGCTGGCGTCCAGGAGCAAGAACGGACTGCTCAGCAACATGATATTCCTAGGTGAATTTAAGTGGATATTGAGGTTTTTTCGCGCGACTTTTCGAGCACGACGGCCGGAGTGCTCGAAACAGCAAGTATTTTAAAAACCGGTTATTCACAAATACTTTGCTTAATTGTCAAATACTGATACTTTATAATGAATATTTAAAAACTTGACGTTCCAATTTTTTTTCTGTTGGTAAAAAACGCTGTAAACTAGTGTTGTTGTTTTGTTGCAGGGGACGACCGCTTCGAGTGCCTGACGAGCACCTTCAAGGTGATGGACGACCGAGGAGTGGTGCTGTTTGCGGCGGACCCGCGCGAAGTGGTCGTGGGGGCGGAAAGTCTGCGGGTGACGGGCGAAGGGGGCGCCTCTTTCAGCGGCTCGGTGCAGACGACGCTGGTGCGGGCCGAGCCCGGCAACGACTTGCGGTTGGTTAACTTTTATGAGGCAGGGAGCCTCTCTTCCGGTTAACTTTTATGATATCCTCGACGCTATAACTAATAATTAAGACGCCATCTGCTCACTCAAACTCCCGTGCATATTAATTCAGCTTTCTTAGAAATTTTACGGCGAATGATACAATCTGTTACACGGAAAGGAGGCGCAACGCCACAGTTCAAAATATTACTCATTTATTTGACATCGGGTTTAATTAAAAACGGCGCGCGAATAGATATCTTTTGAGTTCGCTATTCCTAGGATTAATTTTTTACCAAGTCCGACGGGTGACAAAATGAGTTACAAACTCGATTCAAACGAATTTACGCTGAAAACTACATTTAAAAGTTTTTAAATTTTAAATAAAGTTAAAACCGGCGGACGTGGACACGGCACGTCCCGCAAATATTTTACTAAATATGCTTGTCGGTACTCGCACTTTTTAATTCTGATGGAAATAATGTTTTGTAGCTTGGAGTCGCCGACCCGCTCGCTGGAGATCCACGGCCCCCAGGGGGTGCACATGGAGTCCCGCGGCGGCAAAATGAAGATCGTGTCCTTGAACGACATCTCGTTCAAATCGGAGGTGGGCTCCATCCACCTGGACGCCAGCTCGATCCTTATGCCGATGCTGCCCACCGCCATCCCCACCTCCAAGCCCGCCCCCAACAAAAACCAAATTTTCCAAGTGTGTGTGTGCAACAACGGCCGCCTGTTCCTCGTCCCGTCTCACCTGCACTGTGCCGCAGAGGAAGACGACAGAATCTGCCGGTAATCGGGCCGACACACCGTGTACATAGACTGTATAAAAAGCGCCAAATTGTTCATATTGTACATATTTTGTATATGAATAGGGTCTGGGTATAGGACGGTTCGGTTAAGTTTTCTATTTATTTACAGCTAGATCGAGCCTAATGTGAAATGTTTAGAAAATAATAAATTATTTCTGTTTGTAATGTGTGTTTTTAAACGGAAGGGGCGACATGCAACGCGCTCATTATTTCGAAACAAGAGGACGGCTTTTAATAAAAATGACAGAACATCAACACTTTAATCATAAATTCATATTTAAAGGCGTTTTTCTGAAAAGAAAATCACGCTCGCGACCAAGGTACGACACTGAATTAAGCAAAGTCGAAGGCCACTTAATCCATATTTAATCCAATTAAATGGAAATTTTCACTTACAATAAAACTGTAATTATCATTAAGTGACAGTCATGGTTCTACCAGATAATACACCACATTATCAGAGCAGTTAAAGAACAACAAAGATAACAATTTTATAGTACACTGTAGACCAGTCACAATGATACTTTCACGATATTTACATCCGCTAAAACAAACACTGAGACGCTTCGCTTCAGACAGTCTAATTAAATCAATAGGCAAAGAAATCCAAATACCAAAAACCACCCTTCATGAATATTTATGGCAAAACTTGGAAAAATGGCCCGATAAAACCGCAACAGTGAGTACTCAATCAAAGTAAACCGCAGCCATCCCTTAATTCACTGTAGGTTTGTTTCGAAACACAACGTAGCTACACTTACCACCAAATCTACAAAAAAAGTCTCTCAATTACCAATTTTTTGAAAAATTCCTTAAAATTCAATAGACGGGACACGGTCGGGGTTGTTTTACCCAACACGCCTGAATACCCTATTGTTCTCTTAGGGGCGATTCAGGCCGGTTTGAGGGTAACAACCTGCAACCCCAACTACACATCGGGTAAATCACCCAATCGTAGCTTCCCATTTGTCACGTTGTTATTGCAGAAGAGCTTAGGAGACAGTTGAGTGACTCCCAATCACGGCTAGTTTTTACGTCACGTGAGCTGCTCCCATTGGTGCGTCAAGCGACGAATTTACCGGTGGTGGAAATTGCTAATGATGTAAGTGTTTTACAAAAATTGGCGATTTTACGGAAACTTGGATTCTAGAGAAGTGTCTCTAGTGGCGCCATCAGTTTCCACGAAATTTCCTCAGGAGAGGGTTGCCAACCAGTCACTGATATTAACTGCGATGATATCATTTTTTTGCCTTATTCGAGTGGCACCACTGGGTTACCCAAAGGAGTACAGTTGAGTCACTATAACATTGTGGCCAACTTATCCCAGATTTGTTCACCAGAATTTGCCCTTATACGAAGTTATGGGGATGAACGTAATTGTTCATTTTTGTTTGACCAGAGTTATGAAGTTTTTTAGGTCAGGACGTAATCCCGGCTTTTTTGCCTTTTTTCCACATTTACGGGCTTGTTGTCGTGTTGCTTGAAACTCTCCTTCAGGGGGCTAAACTAGTGACAATCCCTAAATTCTCATCCGACAATTTTGTCAAACTTTTGAAAAATTACAAGAATGACGTTATATTTGCCGTGCCTCTAGTCGGTAATTCCCCGATTATAATTTTAGGGTTTTTGACTTATAAGTTGAAATTCCAGTAATAATGGCCATAAATCACCCAAATATAACCAAAGACGATCTATTGAACACTCGCACAATAATGTCGGGAGCTGCTCCCTTAGGGGGCTCCGACGTCGAGCGTTTTCGGGCCAAAACCGACAATAAAGTGTCTCTGATTCAGGGTTATGGTATGACCGAAACCGGCCCTGTCACCATAATCCAAAGCGAGAGTCTTCCTAATGGAGTTAAAATCGGGGGCAGTGGTTTTTTGGTCCCCAACACTGAAGCCCGAATCATCCCAATTGACTCCCCTCCCGAAAATCTCCCCCCGAACAAGTCGGGAGAACTCATAGTCAAAGGCCCCCAAGTGATGCCCGGGTATTACAACAACCCCCAAGCCAACCAGGACATTTTCCTGGAAGATGGGTGGCTCCGAACCGGAGACATCGCCCATTACGACGATGACAATCATTTTTTCATCACTGATAGATTGAAAGAGTTGATCAAAGTGAAGGGATTTCAAGTAGCGCCGGCCGAACTCGAGGCCATTTTAAGGGAACATCCGAGTGTTGAGGATGTGGGGGTTGTAGGCGTAGCTGATCCAGTTTTAGGGGAAGTCCCTAAAGCTTTCGTTGTGGCTAAGTCAGGGCAAGAAGTGAAAGCGAGACATTTGGAGGAGTTCGTCGCTAGTAAAGTAGCAAAGCATAAACAGTTGAAGGGGGGCGTGGTTTTTGTGGGGGCGATACCGAAAAACCCCTCTGGGAAGATTTTGAGGCGCGAGTTGAAAAAAATGTAGGCAGAGTGTTTACTTCAAGACAACCAATTACCAAAATTTAAGAGTTATTTTCTGCTTTTCTAAAAGAGAGATTTGTGGAACACACGCGTCTAGTCTGTCTTATTTAATTTAATTTAAAATAAATTTCTTCCAAACGTTTTGTTGTTTTATTGTAATGAACCATGTGTTTATGTCACAATGACAAATCTTGAACATGTTTTGTTTACAACTCAAACTACCACTCAGAAGGTTTTGTAATCACGTAGACAATGTGGTCACTTCAAAAGCCAAACCAATTAACATTCCCAATCTGAATATACCAGAATTTATTTGGCAAAATTTAGATAAATGGCCTAATCGAACGGCAATTGTAAGTAAAATATAGATGATAAAAATTACTTTTCGTCAAAAAACATTCAATTTTAGACGTGTTTCGAATCTGGAAAAAGTTACACTTACGAACAACTTTTTAAAAAAAGTTTATCAGTAGCTCACTCCCTTCGAGATGTCTTTAAATTGACAAGGCAAGATACTATAGGAATAGTGTTACCCAACGTTGCAGAATACCCGATAATTGTGTTAGGAGCTCTGCAGGGCGGTTTTAGGGTAACAACAGTCAATGCCCAATACACGTCGGGTAAAACTTCCTAAATATTAGCTCCCACATAATGCAAAAAATATTTTAGACGAAATTAGAAGACAGTTGATAAACTCTAAATCCAAGCTTGTTTTTACCTTAGCTGAGCTGGTACCACTGGTACGCGAGACCACTTCCATTCCAATTGTAGCACTTGGAACCAGAGTAAATACGTTATACGATAAATTTAAACCAAAAGAAATCTTTTTAGAGTGGTACCAGTGGTATTAATTTTCAAGAAATTGTGTCAAAACAAGGTGGTAACTTTATTGAAAAGGTGGGAGCCGACGAAATTGCTTTTCTTCCGTATTCTAGCGGAACCACTGGTCTTCCTAAAGGGGTCGAACTGACCCATTCTAGTATCATAACGAATCTAATGCAACTAGCGTCACCCGAATTTACCTTAATACCTCAAGGTAGAAAACAAAACTAACAATTTTTTTATTTTATTTTTTTTTGTTCAATTTTTCTAGAACCTTTAAAAATTCCTGGTTATTTGCCATTTTGCCACATTTACGGTCTTGTAGTCACTCTTTTATACACATTTTTACGAGGTGCTACAGTCATAGCAATGCCAAAATTTTCACCAAATCATTTAGTCAGAATATTGAAAAAACGGCAAGCCGACGTAATTTTTGGCGTACCTCCTATTGGTATCTCTTTAAGACAATTTGTGGCCTAGTTTTTACAAATTTTTATTTCTAGTACAATTACTTGGCCAACATCCAAACATTACAACCGAAGATTTGCTTCCACTCTATTTGATAACCTCAGCAGCCGCGCCCTTAGCCCCAGCAACCATCCACCAACTCCGCACAAAAACCAACAATAAAGTAAAATTTTTGGAAGGCTACGGCATGACCGAAACTTCCGCTGCTGCCATAATCCAAACTTCGTTTCTCGAAAATGGTGTTAAAATTGGTGGCAGCGGCCTTGTACTCCCCAACAGCCAAGTCAAAATAATCCCAAAAGACGGCTCAACAATGCAAGGTCTTCCACAAAACCAAGCAGGAGAACTCATCCTCAAGGGCCCTCATGTGACCAAAGGCTACCACAACAACCCCGATGCCACCAAAAGTGTTTTCATCGACGGCTGGCTCCGAACTGGCGATTTAGCTTATTACGATGAGCACCAGCATTTTTTTATCATCGGACGTTTGAAAGACATTATTAAAGTAAAAGGGTTTCAAGTGGCACCGACTGAGCTGGAGGAGGTTTTGAAGCAACATCCCCTAGTGGTGGATTGTGCAGTTGTGGGAATCCCGGATAGTGTTTCAGGGGAAGCACCCAAGGCTTTCGTTGTGGCCAAATCGCCGGTTTCGGAGAAAGAATTAAAGAATTTTGTCGCCAAGAAAGTTTCAAAGTATAAAAGACTGAAAAGGGTCGAGTTTGTTCAAGCAATTCCTAGGTCTCCCACAGGGAAAATTTTAAAGCAAGGATTGCAATAATAAAATAAAACGATTTTAAAATAAAAATAATAAAATAAAATGTAAACGATTTCAAAATACGAGATGTTATGCAACCAATATTACGGACACACGTGTGATGCAACCTTAATTTCGTAATCAGCCATCTAAACCCGCCTTTAGTAACGTCACTTAATTTTCTGGAGCGTAACCTCACTTTTTGTGTTTGTTTGTGTGACGCTATTTTCGCATTGTGAGTTAAAACCCGTGTTCAAGTGGCAAAAATGCCACCCATGAAGCTGCAGAACAACGGGGGCGGCGGCGACGTGAGCGATGGCAACGTTTCGGGGGCGGAGTCCGACCACTCCAACACAAGCCGCGAAAATGACGCAGGGCGCGATTCGAGCGAAGATGAGGCCGATTCGGACGATTCGTCCGAAATGGACGAAGGCGAATGCGAAAACAGACGCAACGAACTGCTCCAGCACGTCCAAGACCTTGAAAACCAATTCGGACACTTGCGGGAGCAGCTATTTAAAGAGCGGATGGCTCAGGTGAGCCCCCTGGCGTATCTTTTTGGTCTAGCCATAAATTTGGTCCAAGACCTAAAAGACTTTTTTGGGGGACAGAGGGTGAGACGTGTGGTTGTAGGTGGAGCACCAGTTGGCTGAGGTGAAGGCCGGCCGGTCGCCGGATTATTTGGGGCCCCTGCAGGAGCTCCAGGAGAATATGAGGATTCGGACGGAAGTTGCGGGGATTTTGAGACAGTTACGGCTCAATAATATTAATAATCACTTCGAGGCGGAGGAACAAGCCGCGTTACAAAACCTCGAAAGTGAGAAAAAACTCGCTTGGGACTACTATTACAGTGAGTTGATGGACACGATTCGGAAGTTGGAGGAAGATAGACACAATAGTGAGATCACGTGGGGTGAAGGGGGCGAATGGGGGTCGCGGTCTCGGTCCCGATCGCGGCGGAAGGCCGTTACGGTGTCAGGGCCATACATCGTCTACATGCTTAAACCTCAGGATATCATGGAAGACTGGACGACAATCAGAAAAGCGCTCAAAAGGAGTCAATAGTTGAGTAGTTCTTTCCTCTTGTACATAAAAAAGTAATTCAACAGACAAAAATTTATTCACTTTTCACCTTAGAATTACAAAATCTGTGTTAAACCTCCGTTATTAAATAAATATACAGTTTCAGGTAAATTATTTACAATTGCGTTTTGCGGAAGAGGCTTATTTCATAAGAGAATGTACGACGGCCTTTGCGTTCAATGCTTTAAGGTCGGTGTATGTCTGGCCGGTGCCCACGAACACGATCGGCTGGCCCGTTATGTAAGTCATGGAAATGGCAGCCCCAACCTGAAATAAATGCATTTTTTACGTTTCGCTGGATTTTTTTTCACCCCGCAAACATCCACGCAAGTGGCCTGTGACTGAAATTAAGTTGCAACAAAATCAACTTAATTTCAAAGTCGCAAATGAAATAATCAAAAAAAAAATTCGACTGACCTTATCGTCGATAGTGTCGAATTTCGTCAAGACAATCCCGTCGATGATATGCGGGTTACTACTCGACGAGTAATCGGCCAGAGCTTGGTTAAATTTGACAAGTTGGTCCACAGCTTCATTCCCAACCAGTGCTTCCCCCACGAACAAAACAAGATCGGGCTCATTAACCTTAATCAACTTAGTTAGAGCCCTCATCAGGGGCTCATTATCCTGCATACGCCCCGCCGTATCAATCAAAACAACATCAAATCTCGAATCCGTGGCATACTTGATCGCCTCCATGGCAATCCCTGCCGCATCCTTCCCGTACCCTTTTTCATACAACTGGACCATCTGACGTCCTCCGTGCCGTTCCGGTGGATGCAGAGCGTTCAAATGTCGCATATGCGTGCGCAATTGTTCAACTGCTCCGGCACGGAACGTATCACAAGCTGCGATCAGCACTCTCATATTATTCTCAATAAGCCAGAAGCATATTTTTGCCAAATTCGTGGACTTTCCGACGCCGTTTACGCCACAGAAAGTCATGACGTACGGACGTCCCGAACGTTGGGCTTCCATACAATCCCGAAGGATGTCGACACGACGTTTCGGACTCAAAATCTGGACCAGTGATTCCGTCAGGGTGGATTTGACCGTGGAGGCGACACTTTCAAAAGTACCCAAGACTTTACCTTCGAGTTTTAAAGCCACGGATTCGCAGAGTTTGATGGCAATGTCAGCAGCAACGTTCTTTGCGATTAAGTGGTCTTTCATTTTGTCCAGGGCCGGCTGCATGTCCGCAGCGGTCAGGTTTTTAGAGCCAACAAGACCCTTGAAAATTGAGAACATGCCGCCTCTGGATGCGGGCTTGGTTTGTTGACTTGGGGCCTCCTCTTCTTCGTATTCCTCGTCCGAAGAGGACTCCACTTCTAGATCTTTAATTACGCCCTTCATTTTCCCTACAATCTAACAGAAAAATCAAATCAAATGAAACCAAATTTTAATTGAATTTTACTTCAGTGTCTGGCGTAAAGTGGCTTTTGATGTCTTCCGGTTTATCAGTTGTCCGTTCCAGAGTTTCCAGATCTTTGTTAGTGCCCCCCAAATCCCAAATTCTGGGTTTCTTACCCGCTTTTTCGGCGGCGGGTTTCGGACTCTTTCTACAAACAACAAATTGTGGAAAATGGTCATTTAATAAAATTATAATTACTTTGGTTCGCTTTTCTTCTTGTTCATTTTTTGTGCGAACTTGGCCCTGTTAGCCGCAATTACGTCCTCCTCAATCACGTGGTTATTTTCTTTGGGCGAGGGCGGCGTTTTCGGGGGTTCCTCGCTGAAATTGACTTCTTTTTTCTTCTGTTTTTTCTCCTCTCCCTTCCGCTCAATCATAGAAGCTACGGTTTTTTTCGACTTATTCGACTGCTCAAAAGTACGCATAGCTTTAGGGGCCTTGGCTTGGGTTTTGCCCCATTGCTCGGCCGCCTGTAGCGTCGCGTTAAACCTATCCACGAAATCAAACTCCTGGAAATATCTTCCATCCGCGAGGTCATTTTTGTACTTATCCCTAAACTCCAAATGGACGTCGTTTAAAAACTTGTCCACGTACGACAGCTGCAGGATTTTTTGATACGCGACAACGAAAACTAAATCGAACTCGTTGTCTAGTTTGTATTGGAGGGTCAGACCGTCGTGGTCGAAATTGTGGACCCCTGTACGTTCCTGCAAGGGGGGCACTTAGCATATGTCGAGGGAGACGGTTTTGGTTACCTGGAGGATCACATTGCGGATCAAAGCGTTTACCGAGGATGTAAACGCTTGACTCGTGCTTTGGAAGCACCACAAAACAATGCCTCCTTTACTAAAAATAGTAAATAAGTCCAACATTATTCAAAAATCTCACAAGCACGATACACGTCAGTTGGGAACTGTCACTGTCAAAATTACAGAAATCTACGTTACCGCCACACTTTTAATCACGATTTTTGATACTTTCAGGCAAAATTTCGATGCAAAAGTGACTTATCCGGCTAACTAAGGCCCAAATCCGGATTCTGGCATCAATTTTAGCAATAATTTCTCGATATTTTTAATTCATTTGTGAGCAAGTGTCGAACGTGCCAAATGTCAATGTCAACTCGAAATTTCAATACAATTGAATAACTGGCCCCAAATTTCCAGAACTATGATAATGAAGTGACTGACATTTAAAAAACCCAGTTATTATGCATTTAAAGCAGTTCGCATTGGCTCCAAGGCCGTTTCAAATGGTAACACGTCCTAACCTCCCTTCCGTGTTAACCCCTGTCATTTCAGCTCATTATTTTACTACTAATCAGCCCAAATTCATCAAAAGACTCCCCTTGCCAAAGCCTGAACGTCTCTCTAACCCAAAAGATCGATAATGAGGGCTTCCACCGGGAGCTCAAGTGGCTCCTTGAGCGGGGCCCCACCTCCCTTCAGTGCAAACTAGCAATTCGACTCGATGTGGGGCCCGAAATGTACTTAAATCCGGATCAAATCGCCGATTTGAATCGTTTGGGCCACTTGTCGGTGCTTATAGTCGGCGATGTGGATGTTGAGGCACCTGCTCATTTATCCAAGGGGCACATTACTTACATTTACGTGCCCCCTTTTGCAGAAAGAGTGTCTCTAAACGTCCCGTTTCATTTGCGGTACCAGCGGGCGCAAATTTCAGGGGGCTATGGCAAAGTTATTGTGAATAAACCAAGCGTTTTGGCGTTGAGCCCCCAAAGCGAAATTAAAGCCCCCTGTGATATAAGTAATGGGGTTTTGTGCAGTTGGAGAAATGTCAGTTATCAGGCTTTGTTTGATGAAGTCGAGTTGCTTGTCCCTGTGGGGGACCTCGACGATTATCCTTTGGTGTCAATTGTGACCCTACTTTTAGGGTGCGCTGGGTGTATTTACACCTTATCAGTATTATCAACGACTCCGCTTTAAGCAGCCAAATTTTGTTTGTGATATTTTTTATTTAAATAAAGGATTAAACAGTTATTGATTATTTATTGGTCATTTGTCACATTACATGTGTAGCAAAAGCACAGTAAAAATAGCTTAGCAAATCACCCGACAATAAACCCTACAACTAGTGATAATGAACGGAAAGTCTTAATTTGATTATGGAATGTTTCGGTTATTGCACATGCACGGAAAGTGGTTTATTAACACTTCATGCGAGCCTAATATTCTGAAGCAAAAGTGTTAATAATGATGTTACATGTTGAAAAGCGGCCTTCACAGCGGTTTATTCCGTTTCGAGTCGCTCTGCAAAAAAATTGTTACATGTAATAGTTATTCCCAGTTAGCTGCGAAATGATTAGACTCAAACAGGGCCATACTTACATCCGAGGTCAATATTTTGGTCAAAGAAGTGATGGATCTGCTCAAGGATTTGACCAATCCCAGCGATTCGGACCGTTGGTGTCGCCACTAGACTCACATTTACAGTGCAAAAGAATTAACTCAATAAAAGTGAAGGAAAAACGAGGAACTAAGGGTAAAAAGCGACAACAAAAGCACCAGCGAAACAAATTAGTGCCAAGCTTTATCAACTCCATTAAATAAGAACATAATTGGAACATGCGTTAGTGGTGGGGTAAATAAAGACTATTCCGGTCGATAAACATATGAATTTATTTTATAAACAATGTTAACAAACACTAGAATTCAATTAAATTAACACAATTTAGCTCGTTTTATAGTACAATAAACTATGTGCAAAATTATACAAAAAAGAATTTCACAAAAAGAGATTCACTAACGTAATAATTGACAAATTCTGGAAGATCCGAAAATCAGGAACGTGAAGGGAAGACAAAAAATGCTTTACGTATTTATTAGGCGGATTTTGCAATTAAAAATCGTCAACCCAGTGCATTAGTACCTGAGGAAGCGTCGTGTACAATAAGACCACCCACTTTTATCACTTTCGTTACAATTAAAAAATAATGCGTAACAAAAAAGAATAAAATAATACTATCAATTAATAATTAAATACTTTTTCATTTCATTTTAAGTTATTTATCTACAGTAAGTTTGACATTTTAAGCTTGTACTTGCCTAGACACTGCGCCATGCACGGTAATAACTCTAGAAAAGGCTTAGATAAATCGGTGGAATGTTATTTAAAATTTCGGCAAAGCTTAAAATGTATCGGAGATGTTTAGGAGCTAGGCGGCTTGTTGACGGGTGAATTAATGCCCAGGGCGTTAAACAGTTTCGTTTTCAATCCGCCCTTTTCCATGTCGGGGGTCCTTGCAGTGTTTGGCTGCCAAAAACAACAACACATGTCAGAGCTGTTGATTACACTACAACTACGTTCGCGGCACATTCAATTTAGAAAACCGACTTTTATCATGGAGTTGATAAGTGGTGTATACACGCCAACTAAAAGTGATGAGAAGCTTCGGACACGACTTACCTTAAGCGGACAAAGCGAACGGTTAAACAAGCGATTCGGTTCGAACGGACTTAATCTGAGTGCTCTATTATACCTACCTCCTCACCGTCGTACGACATGTCAAGCGATTCCCGGGAACCACGACGCGAGGTTTTGTCTTTTACGCTCCCAGCCTTACGGCGGTCCATATCGCCAAGGATGTTGGCCACTTTGGAGTGTTTCACGATGTCCAAAGCCTGCTAACACACGAAATCAGTCGGGGCAACCCCCAAAAATCACCATCATCAAAACAATTCCAAGACATTATCGTGGACAACGAAAAATTAACAAAAAGCCAATTCCTTCGCCTAAAAGCCCAGCTTAAAAAGCCGTATTCGATTAAGTACGTCTTATTTCCTTGCCAAGATATTGAAACAATTTTTCGACATTTCTTGCATCCAGTTGTTAAAAAAATACATTTTTAATAACATAGAAAAGCCATTAAACTACAAGAGCGTGTAATTATTAATTAATTACAATAATTTACGTAACAACACCGCAATTTGACGATTTGTCTAACGTAATGATAATTAATAATAAAAAAAAAACAAAATGATGTAATTTTATTTAGGCAAAATTGTCAAAGGTATCTAAAAATATGGAATAATCACAACGAAAACATTTGATATAATAACAATTTCCCGTGTCGTATTTATTTTTAGATTACGGACAAGCGATGTGTACAAAATTCCGTTGAACATAATAAATGTTTAATGCATTTTAATTTGTTGGTAATTTCTGCACTTGCCTTGGAATTTTTTGAAAACGAAAAGCAAGCAGTGGCAAAATCTAAGCACTTACTTGTTGCACATGCTGCAGCATAAACAAAGAAAAACCGGTAAATCCCCTCATGACTCAACCCCCGAATATACGCACCTCTTTCCTGCTTCGCAACGCACAATCCTCCAAAGTTTCCGCAGCTTCGTACTTCCCCTGTCTGCGGTACAGCGCCCCTAGATTTTTCAAAGTGGTCGTCACCGTTGGCGAATCAACTTTGGCCGCCTTATGCCACCCACCATACTCCCCATATGGAGCGTTCTCCCTGTTCTTGGCTTTATTCTCTTCGCGTTCCTCCGCCACTTGCCAAATCGGTTTGTTATCACCTGACAACAAACAAAGGATTCAGGAAAACGCAATAAAACGACTATTCATGCAAGATTATTATATTCAGATAACTGTACAAATACTGGAGGAATGCCCGCTAGAATTAAGATTTGCGCTCACCATCGATTGTTCCGAACTCGCGCTCGTGTGCCCGGTTCAGGATTTGCTTGTATAGGACTTCGGCTTCTTTGTACTTGCCCTGCTTCAAATAGCAAGAAGCCAGATTGTTCATTGTTTTGCTGACGTTGGGGTCGTCGGGGCCCAGCCGCTTCTCGTAAATCTCCAGCGCGCGCTGGTAATACTTCTCCACCTCCTCGTATTTGCCCTATGACCAACATAAAATAAATTGATCAAAGCTTTTTTTTTTGGACAAGTCGTTCAAACATGATTTATCGTGCGTTATGCAAAGTTTCCTTTACCTGATTCTGGCAGAGCAAAGCGAGGTTGTTCAGCTGTTTGGCGACGTCGGGATGGTCGCGCCCTAGCACTTTCTCTCGTATGTCTAAGGCGCGTTTGCACAGAGGCTCGGCCTCCTTGTACTTGCCCCTTTTCCCGTACAAAACAGCCAAATTGTTAAGAGTGGCAGCGACGGCCGGATGGTTCTCCCCCAAAGTTTTCTCGCGAATTGCCAAAGCATCGTTTAACAAATTCGCCGCCTCTTTGTACTTATTTTGATCCCGATAGACCAAAGCTAGGATATTCAGCATCGTGGCGACGTCTGGATGGTCATGTCCGCTTGTTTTTTCCAAATCCTCCAGTGCCTGCTTGCATAACGGCACAGCCACTTCGTACCGTCCTTGAGAGGCGTATTGAATCACCAAGTTATGCAGCGTGCGAAGTCGTGCCGGAATTTCATATCCGGCATTCACTTGTTGTGAAAGTTGCAATTGATTGGGTGGCGTTGGTGACATATCTTTAAAAGAACACAAAAGATTGTCATTTTTTTCCACCCTTTACAATTTCGTAAACCTACTATTTCGATCCTCGTTATCATCGTCTGGGAAAAGATCGACGACCGGATCTGGTTTTTCGCTTCGTGAGTGCTCGCTAGTGTTGTCGTCGTTGACGTCCTGATCGTATTTACTAACGGAGCTCATAAATTCCAAATGACGTTTTTCTTCTTCTAATTGGGCCACGGTCTGTTCGCTTGCTTGGAGTCTTTGTTGGGTGGAGGCCAATTCGTCTCTTAACCATGCGTTTTCTTGGCATAAGCGACGCACTTGAGTTCGCAGTTTTTGTTTTTCGGCCTCGATTAATTGGAGGTGGTTGGCCAAGGCCATTATCACCTGAAGGAGAAATTTACTTGCCTTAAAATGCGACATTTCTACCAATTAATGCGTTTCCCTGGAAGCAAAATCCCTTTCACGGTGTTTAAATTCACAAATTTAATTACTTTCATTGATTTTGAGTAACAATTTAAAAAATCAGTGAGGAGACTTGTCCAAGGACAGTTCGAACACGCGACTTTTTTTCGTTACAAGAGACTATAATTATTGTATTTTTGTGGTCAGTGGTTTCATTTTTAAAATCAGGCATCAGCAGGAGTTAATTATGTCAGAAAGAAAAAATTCAGTTTAATAAGTAAATTAACAAACAAAAGCGAATTATTTTTATGACACTTGCTACAATAAGACGATGAAATTATCTCAATTTTACGATCGGCTTAAATTAATTTGATTACAGGCTGCCAAACGAAGAACTTTTTAGTGTTAATTTAACAATTATTTACCGAAACAGGCCATCATGTTATACAAAAAATATCGAACATACTTGAGGCACCAAGTTTTTTACAGCCCTATAACCAAAGCCATAAAAACTTGTTTTTCCTGGAAACCAAGAACGAAAAACAACGTTTGAATAAAAAACGTGGAAATAGAAAAACAAAAGGATAGGGTGAGGACATAAAAACCGCAATAAACATCATCAATAATCATCCCACGAGATTTAAAGCTCGATGAGCAGAAAGAAAGTCTAATTGATACAGATTTTAATTTGTAAACACCCAATTTTTGTTAAGAAATATGGTAAAAGTATAATGATTTAACAATAATAATTGTTGTTTCGTCACCTTCAAAAGTATCATTCAAAAGATATTTAAGACACTTGGAAGTATTGTGAATATTATTGAAGCAAATTCATGAATAAACTCATCACCAAACTTATTATTCTTATGCATGTAATGACAGTGATGACGTTATTACAAGCAAATGAGATTTTTATGAACAATCAACAATAAAACTGAATATTGTACTTTGGTCTCAATAATTATTTTTTAAATTTTTTAATTAAAATCGTGGGTACACAATCTAATGACAATATAATTTTTGGGTAGGTTGTGAAATAATATCATATGTAATTTACTCAAGACCGGTATAAACTGACTTATAAGAAGATTTTTTTCAGTTTTAATCAGGTATTTTTATCTGTAATTATAGAAGAAAACTTCAAGTTCTAGGTCAAATTTACCATTTAACTTTTAAATTGCATGGTTTGTTACAGTTAAATAATTGTTAGTTTCTACAACTCGTAATCCAAGTACGACTTTCACAATTTTTAATTATTTATTTATTTTTTTTTTCAAATAAAACAAATTAAACCCGGAATTAGGCCGCCATTTCTTTTTTATCTCTCATTCAAAACAAACAAACAATCATTTCATGGTTTATTACAACCCAATCTCTTATCTTAATCCTCCAATTATAATCGATTGGCATCTGAAATCCCGTCGAAAATAATAGAACCGCGACAAAATAAATTAAATCCAATTTTAGAAAGTCATCAATTGGCTTCGACACTCTCCTTCCTTTTCCTTCCCTCCCCACTCGCCTTAGTATGAGTCATCGGTGCTCCCCGATCGATGCAATCGGGTGCCCCTTTCGTCTCTCACACACCGACGATTTTATCTGATTAGAAAGAAAAATAGAACATACTTGCGCTTCTCCCAGTCCCAATTCGATCATTTCTGCACTTTGTTGCACCAGACCGGCGCGTTCATTGGCCACCGGATCGGGGGCTTCGTGGAGGCCATGGAGGATGCCGGCGTGCTCTGAGCGGAGCGCCTCCAACCCCTGAGCCACCGTTCGCACAGCTGAGACGATCTCTTCCTGCGACATCGCCGTCATTTTTCCCAAACTTTCAATTTTCTTACTGGAAATAAACGACAACTTCAAGGAAGTGGCGGCGGAATTATGCCACAATTAGGTTAGAAATTTGTAGAAAAAACGCCGGATTTCAAGTAGCACAAACGAAAGGCAAGCAAGACCGCCACAAGAACACAAAAGCTTGAACTGAAAACAAAACCAACTTACATCCTATACGCGTTGATCGTTTTAGACATGTTTTTTCGAATGCGTCCTCTTAATTCCAATGAGCACCTCGTTCATCACCTCACGATCGTTTAAATTGAGCGTCTATACAAAAACCTTATTTATATTTTTGATTATTGTAAAAGTGCAAGGCGTTATCACAAGACGGAATATGAGACAATGCAAAAATATATTTTTGGTCAACGATCACCCCCGCAATCAATAATAAGGCCCCCTAGAACATCACGCCGCCTTCCCTTTCCACCCCATAGCTCGAAAAAGGGTGTGCCACTTTCGGTAAAAACGCGAAAACTGACGTCGGTGCATCAAACGTACTGCGTCGCGACGCCGCGCCTGCGCCCCATAGCCCGACGAACCCCATCAGAAATTTGCACCCCTTTCGATCGGAAACCAATACACGTGTGACGGCGGGGGCGTACACTCCGAGCCGTGACTCACGCCCGATTTTTACAGGGGCGCTTCCTCGTTACTTTGCCAAGCGTGACGATTGAAAAATACTTACGTGTTGCTATCATCCATGCCACGGGAATGCACTGCTCACCTGCTATGGCAATCAGTAGACCATAGCGTAACCTGCGACATAAATAAATCACAAAAATTGACCAACGGAAGGAAGGACACCGACACTTGAACTGTGCCCCCAAACGATCGGGGGGACGCTTACTCACCTTTATTTGGCAGCCAAGCGTTAAAACACTCAAATTGGGCTATTTTTGACACTGCAATCACTTTCTTCTGACATTAATGGCTGCGCTTTTGATAACTCTCTTCTCATTCCTTTTTCTCTCAGTGTTAGAAGAGTGACAGATGATTGCCAAATCAGGGGCGCCACCTACCGGGTGCCACTAAGCCGGGTTAAAGTAACACAAATCAGGGTTCTGGCTTGCAAAACACACCCCAGTAATTAATTAAACACTTTGCCGAAACGACTGTGGACAAATTTAGAGGGCAAAGCCCGTTTTAGCCGATTTTTTCGTGTCAATTTAGGGATTTAAGTTTTGTCCGGTTGCGGGTGCGCACCTGTGAGTTCGTCGAAAAGTCAGGCGACTATCTGCATATGGCGATTCAGTAAAGTAGCAGCAATTTAGCTGTGTTGTTGGTTTTTCCCCCAATTGTGCCTTCAAACTGGCATTTTAATTAGTTTAGTACTTTGTCTGACGTGTCGTCTAATTGTTTGAGCGTTAATTCGGTCATAGATGGTCCGTGGAAGGTGCTACAAATAAAAGGTGAGATCACGTTACATGCATACTTTTTGCTTATTTTTTCTGCCTAAAAATAAATCAAACTCGGTGTTTTTGCAGCAAACTCCAGCCGGACACTTTCCTTGATCGACCCTTGAACGGACCTTTTTCTTTAGTTTTTGCTTCTGTGGGAGTCATCGTCCAGAAGGGCGCTACCATTTTATATGACTTTAGTAAGCCACAAAGGTAGGTGATAGCGTTATCAGTTCGATTTTTGCAGTAAAAGCATGACGTAACATCCAATTTCCATAAACAATCGAGCACGCTTTTTATTTTTTTTTGTACGAAGGCAGCGCTGGTGTCACGTGACTGCGCGGTCTGTTCAAATAAACCAGTGGAGGCGTGTTTGCGGGGTTTGTAATTTTCCGGGCGAGCAGTGGCGTGCGCTATAAAAATAATCGTGTCGCATTGTGGTGATCGATATGGCCGTGGCATTGCGCCGGTTCGACGACATCGATTCGCGCCGCGACGCTTACGTGGCCTCAGTCTCGGTGCGCGCCCTGAAAAACCTCAACATAACTGCTCTCCAAGCCACGACCGAGGGGCAAACGGCCTCCCCCATGCCCATGCTGTCGCCTTTCCACGATGGTGAGACCCGTAAGTTAAGTAGGCAATGATGGTCTGGCACATGTCAAAAAATTTTCGTCAAATGTAGTTCCGTTCGAAATTTTTCATCGTCTCGATGTACCACCGACCTATTATGGTACTTAATTATCACGAAACGGACGGTTTTGTCGCATTTTCAATGGTCACGCAACCAGTTTATTACCGCAAGTTGTGATTACAAACAGACCATATGGTAACCGGAAAACAGGCAGATTCGATGCGAATTTTGCGTTAAAGGTAAGATGGGGGCCTTTCCGGAGCCGGGGCTCCGGGATAGGGATGCGCCGGCGCGTGACGTCACCACGTCTCTCGATTTATTTCCTTGTTAACTGTTTTTAAAGTGACCCAGTGTCATTTAGAAAAAAATTCATGAATTTGCTGACGGGTTCGCTGCCGCTCTGCCCCATAATGTGAGTTTTATTACACAATTTGTGCCGTTTTATTCACTCGAAAGCACGCTAACGCCGGTTAGATAACAACATTTGCATAAAACGATTAAGTTGCGCACGAAATTAGGTACAAAAATTCAAGCCGATTGTCAAATTTCTCGTACGTATGCTGATTTTACCCTTAATGCAGTTGGAAAACAGAATATTGCAGATTTACTAAGTACGTTTTTTTTGCTTTTATGCACTTACGGGGAACTAAAACTAGAAGGCGAAACGAGACAAAAAATTTAGTGCGGTGGAAAAAATTCTTCAAAACGCTGAGAATAAAAAAGTGTAAAGAAACAGTTGTACGGGATTAAGGCCGTGTCGCTATCTTTAACGGTGTCGGATCTAAAAATGTTTTTTTAGGGCCATTTTATTCTGAGTTACAACTTTATAGCTAAAATTAAATAGAAATATTTTAAAAGCAAAAAGATAACGCTGTTAATATTTACCATTTACAATGATTTTACGTTTTTTAATGGAATTTTTTATGTATCTTTGAAATTTATGGCTTAAAATTCAGCACGGCATGGCCGATTAATTTAGCAATTTCGGTTTATTTTATATCATTAAGCGTAAAACAAGATTGATAACGAAGTTGCTTATTCTGAATCTCGTTGCATGAGTGAAATTAACACGAATTGTTTCTTCCAGAGACATTATTAACCAAAAGCATAGTTGGGAGTTTAGGGCCCGAGCCAGCGAGGTGTATGACTTCGCAGCGACGTGAGCCCACCTGTTATAGGACGACAAAATTTTCATCGACAAATAGGCATCGGAAACTCCAGCCCTTCAGAGAAACGTGACTGACGTCCGAATTGCGAAAAACAGCAGCAAAAATTCTTTCACCACCAGTAATCAAAATAATAAAATCACCGCAACCATTGACATTAAAATCGTCGTTGGTACGCCACTGGCACCACAACCATGGGCAGCGTCAACGTCAATCGCAGCGTCAGCGATGTCTTTTATCGCTACAAGATGCCCCGGCTGATGGCCAAAGTGGAGGGCAAAGGTAACGGCATCAAAACGGTCATTGTTAATATGGCCGAAGTGGCCAAGGCCCTAGGCCGACCCCCCACCTATCCGACGAAGTACTTTGGCTGCGAGTTGGGCGCTCAGACTCAATTCGATTTCAAAAACGAAAGATTTATCGTCAATGGATCGCACGATGCGGGCAAACTACAAGACCTACTCGATGGCTTCATCCGGAAGTAAGTAAACCAAACTCGAAAAAATATCTTTAATTCAAAAAATAAAAAAAATAGATTCGTTTTGTGTCCCGAATGTGAGAACCCTGAAACCGAGCTGCTTGTCTCCACCAAACGCAGCAC
Organism: Tribolium castaneum; assembly: GCF_031307605.1. Classification (NCBI taxonomy): domain Eukaryota; kingdom Metazoa; phylum Arthropoda; class Insecta; order Coleoptera; family Tenebrionidae; genus Tribolium; species Tribolium castaneum. Next base: position 3,658,596 of record NC_087402.1, on the reverse strand, counting down.
CATTTCTCAAGGTTGCAAGGCATGTGGCTACCACGGCCCGCTAGAATCCAACCATAAATTGGTCACTTTTATTTTGAAAAATCCGCCAAATTTAAATCCTGCCGTTCAGGGCTCGTCATTGACTGAAGGTAAGAGATCAAAGAGGAGCAAACGCGCCAACGGAGACACCAATGGAGACACCAGTCAAGTCGACGATCAAAACGAAAGCTTGGAGGCATCAGTTAATGAAAATTCCAAGGTAAGTGACGCGGACCGCAGACTAAACAGTTTGAAATTGAAACGTTTGGCAGAACGGCGATGATGACGACGCACACGAATGGCAAGCTGACGTGTCGGAAGAAGCCGTTCGCGCCCGAATGCAGGATTTGACCGAAGGTGCAAAAAATATGACCATCAATGATGATTTAGAAAAGAGCGAAAAGGACCGAATGGATATTTTCTACGAGTTGGTCAAGTCGAAGCGCGACGCTGGTCAGTTAGACAACCCACAGGTGTATAAGGAGTTGTACAATGAAGCCGATCGTTTGGAAATCAAGACTAAGGCCCCTCTGGTCTTGGCCGAGGTTCTCTTCGATCAGAATATGAAAAACCAGTTGTCCGATTATAGGTTGTTGCTTTTGCGTTTCTGCCATGATGATAAAAAGGCACAGAGATATTTAATGGGAGGGTTCGAGCAAGTGATTGCCTTGCATCGCGATACTTTGCTCAATAAGGTACCGGTTTTGCTCAAAACGCTCTACGATTTGGATGTTTTGAGCGAAGCTACGATTATCGCATGGGCGGAGAAGGTGTCGAAGAAGTATGTGTCAAAGGAAGTCAGTCAGGAGATTCATGATAAGGCCGCGCCGTTTGTCAAGTGGTTGAAGGAAGCCGAAACGGAAGAGTCCGAAAGCGAAGAAGAAAGTGATGATGATGTCGAAATTGAATACAACGACCGAGCTCAAGTCGTTCCATTGAAACCGACATCCACTACAAACAATAAGACGGAACGTGTCGAAGATGATGGAGAGGATGACGTCGACATTGATGCCATTTAAAGAGTTCTTATCCCGATAACAGGGTGCCGAGTGTAATTTTTTTTGGTTCGGGTTCACGCACTCGGCTTTTTTGTCTCAAAAATGATTCGCATTATTTTTATCATCAAATGGTTGTATGTTTAGCAAGTAAAGTTTGAACACATTTTGTTATCAGATAGTTACGAAACTGTTTTCTGGTACCCGACATTAATGTAACAAAACTTCCATTCACGAATAAATTGATTGATTGTATCATTTCTAAGGTTTCATTCAAGTGTTTTTCTTTTCACAATATTATATGAGATGTTATATAAAGGATTTTATTATAATTACTATTATAGTTATATAGATAGGTTTCCATATTTCCCATGTCAAATATCGAGCTGTATCCGTGGGTTTTACGATTTTATTATTGTTTAAATGTGAATAAAATTTAAAGCATCACCGCCACTTCTTTAAATCAGGCTGTTCACCCGAAACTCGTAACCATTTCCTTTCCCACTTGTCACCGGAAACAACCAACAACACACATTATCGCCGAAAACTTCCGTAAAATTCGACCATTGACCCAAGTCAAAAGTCGTATTGTCTTGATAGTATGTTGTATCACGTAGCGCTTCAAGCGTAGTCTCGTTTTTAAAAACTAACTTCAAGTGATAAACAAACAAGAACAAAATCACCATCCCCAAAAATGCCGCACATAAAAATCTACAAATCGATGAGAAATATTACACGTGACAACGTCGCGTCACATCCACAACCCAATCAAAGGCCGAATTTTAGACACTTTACGTCACGCGGCGTTGCCACGCGTGACCCAAAAACCTCAACTCACCCGATTCCGACAATGAGCTTGCTGACATTTGTGTGAATGTCTTTCCAGAGATCTATAATGTATTCAGCCACGGTTCCAGCATAAAAAGCGCACCATAGAGTTGTGTAAAACAGCATCAAAATGAACTGTTTGTAATTACTAAACCCAATACAGTTATCCACCCATGGGCAATGATGGTCCATCTTGAGAATACATCTCTGGCAATTTGTACAATGATGGGCTCTGTCGGGCTTGATAAGCATACAAGTCTTGCAGTAACGAGGTCGGCCGTGGGGGCCACAAGTGTACAGTTCTAGATTGCGCAAGCGCACCAACTTTTTCAAAATAGCGTTAGCTTCGTCTTCGGTGTAGTTGAGAAGTCGGGAATGTTCGGACAGACTCAGGCGGTACTCGTCTGGGATCGAGTGGTGTTTTTTGAGCGCCGTTGCAAGGAAAGACCACAGGAACATGAGGATAGTCACGTGATAGACGAAGAGGTAACTTGTTTTTTTGATTACACTGTCTATGATGTGGACGCAAAAGTGGAGGACGTACGAGTAGTAGGAAAAAATTGTTAGACCTAAAATGAGGGTTGGCGGGATTAGGCTAAGAAGTGACGTACATGACATGACACTTGGGTGACATTATTGAAACAAAAACTAGTCGGAACTTATTTTTTTTAATGTTGGTTATAAAAATATGGTAAGGGAAAAACTCGCAACCAAAATTCGAAATATAAAAGTAAGAAATTAAATAAAATCACATCTTTGCAACCATGCAGTCATGTAGGCCTAATCTATTAACGATTTCTAATAAAATTTCGATATCTCTTTGAGATTCAACAGTTTCAGGGCAGCCTAGTAACGCAACGGGTACTTTATCTATTGCAATCTTAAAGTCGAGGTTTTGTTGGGAAAAACTAACACTTTTTGGTTTCACTGTATTGTAAAATCTAAGCTCAGTCTGGACGTCGCGATTGCTAATCATTGAGACTTTCCAATCAAACGACGGAAACTTAATTTGATCCAAACTATGAGCCAGTTCACTAAAACTAAACTCCACATTTTTCAACTTTGCACTGCCCAGTTTTTTAACCGCTGGCAAATACGTTCGTCTTTCCCCGTTTCGAAACACAGACTCACTATTTCTCCTTTCACTAGACTTGAGATTCGTCACCAAACGCCTTAAACCCACAGGTTGCTGCTTCCAGTCAAGAATACCAACTTCGCTGACTATGAGATCTTTCTTTCCATTAACAGGAAATTCCTGAACCTGCTTTGGCCGCCTTCTTCGTCCAACACTTTGTACTAGGCGTTTCTTAAGCAGGGGTCGCCGCCTTCGTTTCCGGAGCACCTTTATAGCTCTTTCGCGCGGTCTTTGAGTATCTCTTTTAACAATCGACTTTGTAGCACTTTTTTCTGTACGTTTCCCAAGCAGCGGCCGCCGCCCCCGCTTTCTCTTCGGTTCTCGACCAGTGTGGACCTTCAGGGGCACCCTCAAAACAACGTCGTTGATTGCCACCTCCTCCAGACAAATTTTACCGGCTGTAAACCACCCCAGCTTGAACGTAGGAGGCCATTTGCTCCCAGCCGGCGCCTTGAACCGCTGTCGTGCGGTTTTTCTTGGTCTACCCATGGTTTAATTTTAGTAAATAAACCACATAACCTAAAGCATGCCCAACTTCAACGTGACATTTCCATTACCATTTTTAAGCATGCAATTAATTGATACCTTTTTATTTGAGAAAAGACGCAAAGTGTGGCTGAGTAACTATTAGTTTTAATATGATTACTTCCACAAAAAGCATTCCCGCGATTGGAAATTTGCACTAGTGCCACCAAGCTTCCGCCAGATGACGCGCCATTTGCAAATTTGGTTTGTCTCTCGGATGTATTATTGATATAATGATTATCAAAAGTGGATTTTTGCGTATTTGTTAATTCTGTTTAAGTATTTTTTGTCATAATGTAAGTAAATTGTTGGATTGATTGATTGTATGCACGTCCTGATGACTGTCATGTGGATTTTTTGCTTTTTCGCATGGCAAATCAATCATACAATGGATTGATGTTCAATTTTTTTGTTGACATTTTGCGAGACAAAGGCCTCTAGATTTGTGTTTGTTTAAAAAGATAATAAGCACGAGTCTGATTATCTTATTATCTTGACTCTTATTTTCTTGTAAAGATAACAAGATACCAATCTGTAGATAATTGATTTGTGGGTAAATACGGGGACACCAATCGAAATGTAAAAGGTCACCGTGTTATATTTTGCATTTGTAATTATTAAAATAGATGATGTTTGCTGTTTTCCATCATTTTTTGATATTATCTTCCAAACTGCGTTTTTAATGGGAGGTTATATCGAAAAAGAAGTTATAATTATGCGGTCATTAGTCCAGAGTTCATCAAGAAACAAAAAAAACACAAAAGCGATGGTTATTCATGTTTTTTGTTTTATTATCACCACTCACCAGCATAAACAATTTCACAATGATATATTGTGTAATAAAGATATGTATCAATATTTTTATCTGTTGCAATTACTTTAATTTTTAACAAAAATAATAAATAAAGTAAAAATAGCCGTGTCACGTGACCCTTTTTGGCGCCAAATGTAAAAATTCAAAGTATGCCCTTTCGCGCGCTGTCCTCCCCCCAGAGGTCCCCCGCGCGATGCGGGCCCAATTTTGTCATTAGCGAGTCCGCTCCTTTTAATACGTAACAATTTTGTTCGTTGTTTGTTTATTATTCACACATTCATACGAGTAACAGTAACTCAGCAAAAGTTGACCACTCTTGAAAACCAGTCGCTGAGCGAGCACTCAGCGCAACAAGAGTGGAACTTTCTCATCGGTATTTCTCGATTTCCTTATCTTGGCAATGTTTTACATATAAATTGCTATTCATCGAGTGTTATCTTTAATAATTAGTGAAACAATAAAGTGGTCACATCGGGTGTGAAAATGTACGACAAAAGCGCTCAAAAACGGCACAGGAAAAGGAAAACCTGGAGAATTAAACGTACGTTGCGGATTGTTTTGCAAACTGGGACGTGCGTCGTAGCCAATTTTTGAAAATTGTTGTCAAAATGACAACGTTCAAAGTCCGCGATTTTTGCATAATCCGACCGGTTATTGACGTGTTTATCTGAATTTTTTGCAGACTTGAAAATGTTGGGCGATTATGAAGATGAGTCGTCGTCTTCGAGTGGCGAGCTCACCCCGACTCGCAAGTCCGGCCCTGGAGCGGCGGCCCAAAATAGCGCCCAGCAAAACCCATCGATCCTCTCCTCCTTACGGAGCGTCTTAATTGTTATAAGTTCGGCGCTGATTTGTTTCGCAGCGGCGAGAAATTCAATCACTTGGTATATTATACGAATTTTAGTAAAACTATCGAAACTTTGGTTTTTTAAAGGCACTGCCAGAGATTCTGGGGGGCGTCGGGCGACTTCTGGCAGGCCCAATGGGACAAGTTCTTGGATACGGTGGGCGAGGATCCCTTCAGTTTATGGGTTTATGGGACAACGGTCTTGACCTTTGGGGTGTATTGGCTGTTTGGGGGGATTTACACGATTTTAGATATGACAAACAAACCGGCGGCCCTCCGACGGTACAAAATCCAGCCGGGGACGAACGAACCCGTCGACAATAAAAAACTGCTCCATGTAAGATTTTCACTATTTTTTTTTTTTAATAATTGATTGAGTTTAGGTCATTTGGTGCGTGATTTTCAATCAAATCATAGTCGGCTTGCCCTCCACGATCCTCATGTATTGGATCATGTCCTGGCGGGGGTTCCCCCCATTGCGCGAGCTGCCCACTTTCCATTGGGTTTTGTACGAATTGGCGGTGCACATTCTAGTCGAAGAAGCAGCCTTTTATTACTCCCACAGGTACAATAACTCCTCCCGAAAACCCCCACGTAACTCAATTTTGCAGACTCCTCCACCACCGCTCCCTCTACAAAATCATCCACAAGCAACACCACGAATGGACAGCCCCTATTGCCGTCACTGCAATTTACAGCCACCCGATTGAGCATCTCTTCTCCAATTTGATTCCCCCATTTTTGGGGGTTTTTATTATGGGGTCTCACGTGGCCACGGCGTGGTTATGGTTCACTTTAGCCCTCCTATCGACGCTAAATGCCCACTCTGGGTACCACCTACCGTTCTTCCCATCACCGGAAGCCCATGATTTCCACCACATGAAGTAATTAGTCCAATTGACCAAAACCCAAAATATTTTTTTTTTCTATAGATTCAACAATTGTTTCGGGGTGTTGGGTGTGTTGGACCGGCTTCATGGTACCGATACCAACTTCCGGTCATCGAGGGCCTACGTACGGCACATTATGATGCTGAGCTTCATACCTCCAAGGGAGGCCTACCCCGACCCCAACCCTTGCAAACACAAGCTGGGCAAGCAGTAATGGGGCCAGGGCACGATATTTTAACTCATGCACATATAATGTAATAATGTTAAAGTGAATATTGTTAGATGTAGTTATTGCGACACATCCTGAATATGACCAGGATTCATAAAAAATATTGTAATTGTTATAACTCTCTAAGGGGTGATTTTTTTGAATATTTGACGGTTATTGTAAGAACGGAATGTTCCATCCGCAGCTTCCTTGGCCAATGAACGAAGTGTCCCTTCACCCGTTGTGTCTAACGTGGCAAAAACTAAGGAAGCTGTGGTTCCATCAAACACAATAAAACTTGTTTTGCGTAATATAACATTTATATTACGTTGCGGTTACATAAATTTTATATTTGTTAGTGTTTATGGGGCAACAGCAATGGTTTTTGGGAACAATCTCAAGAAATCCTTTTTCCCAAGGAAATGGCGAACGTAATTAGCGTAAGGAGTGCGAGAATTTCACGGGCTGTATTTTTACTATTTGTATTATACTATTGGTTAAATATAGCAATAAATATTCTGACTGTGAACCGTCTTTTATTTACAAAAAAAAAATAAACAATCTTAATATTTCTTCAACGTCTTTCTGATCAACGCCAGGCGCTGCTTGTGCGCCTCCGTCGTCAGACTCCTCTTGTACGGCCTCAGCTCGTCCGTTCCGAACCCGGGGGTCCACATATTGTAATTCCTATTCAAAAACTGCTGAACATCCTTGACTTCGATCGTGTTGACGCGCCGGTTTTTCGCAATGAGGGCGGCCCCGTTGAGGCACCGGTCCACAAACTCGTCCACGTAGTTCAGAATAATTTCCTCGACCTCGTCCTCGAGGTTGAGAGTGGAGTCGGTGTCGCGCACCAGGTCTTGGAGTCGCTGTTTTGTCAAGATTTGGGCATGGTCCGAACCCTGGATGGTCTTGATTGGGGTTTGCATGGTCTGGACGCCGACGAGGCTTGCCCCCGCCATGGGGATCGTCTCCACGACTATGCCAGGCTTCATGTCGCTTGACTGGTCGACTGAAGCAGGGGCGTGCGATAGGGCAGTGAGCGGAATTCCGTTGTTTGCATTGACGTTCGTCATGATGGTGTGAGGGATGGGCACTTGGTTGATTACGATGTTCTGTGGCTGGATTAGGTTGTTGGTCAAGTTGGGCACAGACATGGCGAAAGTAGGGTTATGTTGAAGTCAACAAAGTGGGGAAATTACTGATTGGGGCACTCCATTGCTAGTCACCCACTTTGATTATTAAATTATTTGCACGAAACGTGAGTTAAATTAAGGGGATTTGGTTTAATAACCAACTTTCTAGTTTTTTGTTGTCACTTCGATGACAGTTCGTCACGATGACATATCGGTGAAAATAGCACCAAAAATGGTGCCGCCACTATGAACATTACAGTCGACCAGACAATCTCTGCGCGCATGGAGCTTGCACCAAGAAAATTATCAAAATAATCGTAAATCATCTTTTGACCATTGTAATGTGATTCTATTAAAAATTAAACTTGACTGCATTTAATTTCTGAATTTTTTATTTTCATATTCAAGCATTGCAAACCGATTTTTTTCACACTCTTTAAATCCTGCAATTTTCTTTATTTTTGCAGGAGATTAAGCCCTTCGATAGGGCCTTCGATTGTGAAAAAATCATGTTCGAACAAACACCCTTTGGGACCTTATGAATTTTTTAAGATTCTTTAAGATTTTTCTATTTTGCAAGCTTTATTTTTTTTTCACCCCTTTTATATCCCGCAATTTTCTTTATTTTTGCAAGAGATTAAGCCCTCTGATTGCGCCTTCGACTGTAAAAAAATCATGTTCGGACAAACACCCCTTGAGACCTTAATGAATTTTTAAAGATTCTTTAAAATTCTCCTATTTCGAAAACTTTATTTTTTTTCATCCCTTTTATATACTGCAATTTTCTTTATTTTTGTAGGAAATCAAGCCCTCTAATAGGGCCTTCGACTGTATGAAAATCATGTTCGGACAAACGACCCTTAGGATCTTAACGAATTTAAAAAAAAATCGTATTTAAGGATTGCTCTAATTAGTCAAATTAATAACTAACTTGTCCAGCAAGAACCACGTGGAGGTTTAGAGCATTCTTGCCAGGAAAAAAGGATATAAGGATGAGGTAAACAATGATTATTAGAAAATGAGGGAAATAAAAGAATTATTGGTAATTATTGGAAATAAAAAAAATACGTGACAAAAATAAAATGCACCTACCTTTATGGCTTCTGCGTTGGCTACTATTTGTAGCAAAACAATAAAAAGAAATTAAAAACAACACCATTAAAAAATCTTTATTTGCATAAAAGTTACATGTTATCAATATTATACAAAATAAAAAACACACAATACAACATAATATGTGGCACTCAAACTATAAGAAATTCAATACCACAGATAAATTGAAGGGAAAAAATGCACCTACCTTTATGGCTTCCACGTTGGCTACTGTTTGTAGCAAAACAATAAAAAGAAATTAAAAACAACACCATTAAAAAATCTTTATTTGCATGAAAATTACAACAAGCGACATAATTTAAAGGCTGTAAAAAACAATCAAGAATACTTATTATATTTAAGGATTGCTCTAATTGGTCAAATTAGCTAATAACTAATTTGTCCAGCAAGAACCACGTGGAGGTTTAGAGCATTCTTGCCAGGAAAAAAGGATATAAGGATGAGGTAAACAATGATTATTTCAAATGAAGGAAATAAAGGAATTATTGATTTGTGAAATGAAAAAATAGTACACAAAAATCAAAGCTTTTTCACTTGGCTCTTACCTTTTGTACTGCATTTGCTACCATTTGTAGCAAAACCGAAAAAATAAATTAAAAACACAACCAACAAAAAAATTAATTTGTAGGAAAGTTACAACAAGCGACTTTAATAAATATTATACAGAATAAAGGATACACAATACGGTATAATATATGGCACACAAGCTATTAAATCAACACATCACAAGATAAAACGCAAAAAAATGCACCTACCTTCATATGGCTTCTGCGTTGGCTACTGTTTGTAGCAAGACATTTAAAAAATTAAAACAACACCAATAAAAATCTTTATTTGCATGAAAGTTACAACAAGCAACGTTTGTCAATATTAAACATAATAAAAAATTCACAATACGTTTGAAATTATTGGTTTGTGAAATAAATAAATAAATACGACACAACAATAAAATGGACGTACCTGTGTTTCGCTTCCACGTTGGCTACCGTTTGTAGCATAAAAAATAATAATAATAAAAAAGAAACCAAAAAAAATGTTTCTTTGCATTAAATTTTGAGCAAGCCACTTTCATTCATTGAAATTAAAGACAAAATTATTACGTGGCAATAAATTGTTTGAGTGTTTGATTTTATTAATAGTTACTGAATTTAAAATGAGTCACTCAAACTATGACTTTTCAACACCGTATTTAGAGCCGGTGTATACGACATTGTAATTGCAATTAAATTTTATGAAATTATTGGTTTGTGAAATAAATAAATAAATACGACACAACAATAAAATGGACGTACCTGTGGTTCGCTTCCACGTTGGCTACCGTTTGTAGCATAAAAAATTATAATAATAAAAAATAAACCAAAAAAAATGTTTCTTTGCATTAAATTTTGAGCAAGCCACTTTCATTCATTGAAATTAAAGACAAAATTATTACGTGGCAATAAATTGTTTGAGTGTTTGATTTTATTAATAGTTACTGAATTTAAAATGAGTCACTCAAACTGACTTTTCAACACCGTATTTAGAGCCGGTGTATACGACATTGTAATTGCAATTAAATTTTATGAAATTATTGGTTTGTGAAATAAATAAATAAATACGACACAACAATAAAATGGACGTACCTGTGTTTCGCTTCCACGTTGGCTACCGTTTGTAGCATAAAAAATTATAATAATAAAAAATAAACCAAAAAAAAATGTTTCTTTGCATTAAATTTTGAGCAAGCCACTTTCATTCATTGAAATTAAAGACAAAATTATTACGTGGCAATAAATTGTTTGAGTGTTTGATTTTATTAATAGTTACTGAATTTAAAATGAGTCACTCAAACTGACTTTTCAACACCGTATTTAGAGCCGGTGTATACGACATTGTAATTGCAATTAAATTTTATGAAATTATTGGTTTGTGAAATAAATAAATAAATACGACACAACAATAAAATGGACGTACCTGTGTTTCGCTTCCACGTTGGCTACCGTTTGTAGCATAAAAAATTATAATAATAAAAAATAAACCAAAAAAAATGTTTCTTTGCATTAAATTTTGAGCAAGCCACTTTCATTCATTGAAATTAAAGACAAAATTACGTGGCAGTAAATTATTTGAGTGTTTTATTTTATTTATAGTTTCTGTATTTAAAATGTGTCACTCAAAATATCACTTTTCAACACCGCATTTAAAGATTTTTATTGCATTTAAGTTTTATGAAATTATTGGTTTGTGAAATAAATAAATACGACACAACAATAAAATGGACGTACCTGTGTTTCGCTTCCACGTTGGCTACCGTTTGTAGCATAAAAAAATAATAATAATAAAAAAGAAACCAAAAAAAAATGTTTCTTTGCATTAAATTTTGAGCAAGCCACTTTCATTCATTGAAATTAAAGACAAAATTACGTGGCAGTAAATTATTTGAGTGTTTTATTTTATTTATAGTTTCTGTATTTAAAATGAGTCACTCAAACTATGACTTTTCAACACCGTATTTAGAGCCGGTGTATACGACATTGTAATTGCAATTAAATTTTATGAAATTATTGGTTTGTGAAATAAATAAATAAATACGACACAACAATAAAATGGACGTACCTGTGTTTCGCTTCCACGTTGGCTACCGTTTGTAGCATAAAAAATTATAATAATAAAAAATAAACCAAAAAAAATGTTTCTTTGCATTAAATTTTGAGCAAGCCACTTTCATTCATTGAAATTAAAGACAAAATTACGTGGCAGTAAATTATTTGAGTGTTTTATTTTATTTATAGTTTCTGTATTTAAAATGTGTCACTCAAAATATCACTTTTCAACACCGCATTTAAAGATTTTTATTGCATTTAAGTTTTATGAAATTATTGGTTTGTGAAATAAATAAATACGACACAACAATAAAATGGACGTACCTGTGTTTCGCTTCCACGTTGGCTACCGTTTGTAGCATAAAAAATAATAATAAAAAAGAACCCAAAAAAAAATGTTTCTTTGCATTAAATTTTGAGCAAGCCACTTTCATTCATTGAAATTAAAGACAAAATTATTACGTGGCAATAAATTGTTTGAGTGTTTTATTTTATTAATAGTTACTGAATTTAAAATGAGTCACTCAAACTGACTTTTCAACACCGTATTTAGAGCCGGTGTATACGACATTGTAATTGCAATTAAATTTTATGAAATTATTGGTTTGTGAAATAAATAAATAAATACGACACAACAATAAAATGGACGTACCTGTGTTTCGCTTCCACGTTGGCTACCGTTTGTAGCATAAAAAATTATAATAATAAAAAATAAACCAAAAAAAAATGTTTCTTTGCATTAAATTTTGAGCAAGCCACTTTCATTCATTGAAATTAAAGACAAAATTATTACGTGGCAATAAATTGTTTGAGTGTTTTATTTTATTAATAGTTACTGAATTTAAAATGAGTCACTCAAACTATGACTTTTCAACACCGTATTTAGAGCCGGTGTATACGACATTGTAATTGCAATTAAATTTTATGAAATTATTGGTTTGTGAAATAAATAAATAAATACGACACAACAATAAAATGGACGTACCTGTGTTTCGCTTCCACGTTGGCTACCGTTTGTAGCATAAAAAAATAATAATAATAAAAAAGAAACCAAAAAAAAATGTTTCTTTGCATTAAATTTTGAGCAAGCCACTTTCATTCATTGAAATTAAAGACAAAATTATTACGTGGCAATAAATTGTTTGAGTGTTTGATTTTATTAATAGTTACTGAATTTAAAATGAGTCACTCAAACTGACTTTTCAACACCGTATTTAGAGCCGGTGTATACGACATTGTAATTGCAATTAAATTTTATGAAATTATTGGTTTGTGAAATAAATAAATAAATACGACACAACAATAAAATGGACGTACCTGTGTTTCGCTTCCACGTTGGCTACCGTTTGTAGCATAAAAAATTATAATAATAAAAAATAAACCAAAAAAAATGTTTCTTTGCATTAAATTTTGAGCAAGCCACTTTCATTCATTGAAATTAAAGACAAAATTACGTGGCAGTAAATTATTTGAGTGTTTTATTTTATTTATAGTTTCTGTATTTAAAATGTGTCACTCAAAATATCACTTTTCAACACCGCATTTAAAGATTTTTATTGCATTTAAGTTTTATGAAATTATTGGTTTGTGAAATAAATAAATACGACACAACAATAAAATGGACGTACCTGTGTTTCGCTTCCACGTTGGCTACCGTTTGTAGCATAAAAAAATAATAATAATAAAAAAGAAACCAAAAAAAAATGTTTCTTTGCATTAAATTTTGAGCAAGCCACTTTCATTCATTGAAATTAAAGACAAAATTACGTGGCAGTAAATTATTTGAGTGTTTTATTTTATTTATAGTTTCTGTATTTAAAATGAGTCACTCAAACTATGACTTTTCAACACCGTATTTAGAGCCGGTGTATACGACATTGTAATTGCAATTAAATTTTATGAAATTATTGGTTTGTGAAATAAATAAATAAATACGACACAACAATAAAATGGACGTACCTGTGTTTCGCTTCCACGTTGGCTACCGTTTGTAGCATAAAAAATTATAATAATAAAAAATAAACCAAAAAAAATGTTTCTTTGCATTAAATTTTGAGCAAGCCACTTTCATTCATTGAAATTAAAGACAAAATTACGTGGCAGTAAATTATTTGAGTGTTTTATTTTATTTATAGTTTCTGTATTTAAAATGTGTCACTCAAAATATCACTTTTCAACACCGCATTTAAAGATTTTTATTGCATTTAAGTTTTATGAAATTATTGGTTTGTGAAATAAATAAATACGACACAACAATAAAATGGACGTACCTGTGTTTCGCTTCCACGTTGGCTACCGTTTGTAGCATAAAAAAATAATAATAATAAAAAAGAAACCAAAAAAAAATGTTTCTTTGCATTAAATTTTGAGCAAGCCACTTTCATTCATTGAAATTAAAGACAAAATTACGTGGCAGTAAATTATTTGAGTGTTTTATTTTATTTATAGTTTCTGTATTTAAAATGAGTCACTCAAACTATGACTTTTCAACACCGTATTTAGAGCCGGTGTATACGACATTGTAATTGCAATTAAATTTTATGAAATTATTGGTTTGTGAAATAAATAAATAAATACGACACAACAATAAAATGGACGTACCTGTGTTTCGCTTCCACGTTGGCTACCGTTTGTAGCATAAAAAATTATAATAATAAAAAATAAACCAAAAAAAATGTTTCTTTGCATTAAATTTTGAGCAAGCCACTTTCATTCATTGAAATTAAAGACAAAATTACGTGGCAGTAAATTATTTGAGTGTTTTATTTTATTTATAGTTTCTGTATTTAAAATGAGTCACTCAAACTATGACTTTTCAACACCGTATTTAGAGCCGGTGTATACGACATTGTAATTGCAATTAAATTTTATGAAATTATTGGTTTGTGAAATAAATAAATAAATACGACACAACAATAAAATGGACGTACCTGTGTTTCGCTTCCACGTTGGCTACCGTTTGTAGCATAAAAAAATAATAATAATAAAAAAGAAACCAAAAAAAATGTTTCTTTGCATTAAATTTTGAGCAAGCCACTTTCATTCATTGAAATTAAAGACAAAATTACGTGGCAGTAAATTATTTGAGTGTTTTATTTTATTTATAGTTTCTGTATTTAAAATGAGTCACTCAAACTATGACTTTTCAACACCGTATTTAGAGCCGGTGTATACGACATTGTAATTGCAATTAAATTTTATGAAATTATTGGTTTGTGAAATAAATAAATAAATACGACACAACAATAAAATGGACGTACCTGTGTTTCGCTTCCACGTTGGCTACCGTTTGTAGCATAAAAAATTATAATAATAAAAAATAAACCAAAAAAAATGTTTCTTTGCATTAAATTTTGAGCAAGCCACTTTCATTCATTGAAATTAAAGACAAAATTACGTGGCAGTAAATTATTTGAGTGTTTTATTTTATTTATAGTTTCTGTATTTAAAATGTGTCACTCAAAATATCACTTTTCAACACCGCATTTAAAGATTTTTATTGCATTTAAGTTTTATGAAATTATTGGTTTGTGAAATAAATAAATACGACACAACAATAAAATGGACGTACCTGTGTTTCGCTTCCACGTTGGCTACCGTTTGTAGCATAAAAAAATAATAATAATAAAAAAGAAACCAAAAAAAAAATGTTTCTTTGCATTAAATTTTGAGCAAGCCACTTTCATTCATTGAAATTAAAGACAAAATTACGTGGCAGTAAATTATTTGAGTGTTTTATTTTATTTATAGTTTCTGTATTTAAAATGAGTCACTCAAACTATGACTTTTCAACACCGTATTTAGAGCCGGTGTATACGACATTGTAATTGCAATTAAATTTTATGAAATTATTGGTTTGTGAAATAAATAAATAAATACGACACAACAATAAAATGGACGTACCTGTGTTTCGCTTCCACGTTGGCTACCGTTTGTAGCATAAAAAATTATAATAATAAAAAATAAACCAAAAAAAATGTTTCTTTGCATTAAATTTTGAGCAAGCCACTTTCATTCATTGAAATTAAAGACAAAATTACGTGGCAGTAAATTATTTGAGTGTTTTATTTTATTTATAGTTTCTGTATTTAAAATGAGTCACTCAAACTATGACTTTTCAACACCGTATTTAGAGCCGGTGTATACGACATTGTAATTGCAATTAAATTTTATGAAATTATTGGTTTGTGAAATAAATAAATAAATACGACACAACAATAAAATGGACGTACCTGTGTTTCGCTTCCACGTTGGCTACCGTTTGTAGCATAAAAAATTATAATAATAAAAAATAAACCAAAAAAAATGTTTCTTTGCATTAAATTTTGAGCAAGCCACTTTCATTCATTGAAATTAAAGACAAAATTACGTGGCAGTAAATTATTTGAGTGTTTTATTTTATTTATAGTTTCTGTATTTAAAATGTGTCACTCAAAATATCACTTTTCAACACCGCATTTAAAGATTTTTATTGCATTTAAGTTTTATGAAATTATTGGTTTGTGAAATAAATAAATACGACACAACAATAAAATGGACGTACCTGTGTTTCGCTTCCACGTTGGCTACCGTTTGTAGCATAAAAAAATAATAATAATAAAAAAGAAACCAAAAAAAAAATGTTTCTTTGCATTAAATTTTGAGCAAGCCACTTTCATTCATTGAAATTAAAGACAAAATTACGTGGCAGTAAATTATTTGAGTGTTTTATTTTATTTATAGTTTCTGTATTTAAAATGAGTCACTCAAACTATGACTTTTCAACACCGTATTTAGAGCCGGTGTATACGACATTGTAATTGCAATTAAATTTTATGAAATTATTGGTTTGTGAAATAAATAAATAAATACGACACAACAATAAAATGGACGTACCTGTGTTTCGCTTCCACGTTGGCTACCGTTTGTAGCATAAAAAATTATAATAATAAAAAATAAACCAAAAAAAATGTTTCTTTGCATTAAATTTTGAGCAAGCCACTTTCATTCATTGAAATTAAAGACAAAATTACGTGGCAGTAAATTATTTGAGTGTTTTATTTTATTTATAGTTTCTGTATTTAAAATGAGTCACTCAAACTATGACTTTTCAACACCGTATTTAGAGCCGGTGTATACGACATTGTAATTGCAATTAAATTTTATGAAATTATTGGTTTGTGAAATAAATAAATAAATACGACACAACAATAAAATGGACGTACCTGTGTTTCGCTTCCACGTTGGCTACCGTTTGTAGCATAAAAAATTATAATAATAAAAAATAAACCAAAAAAAATGTTTCTTTGCATTAAATTTTGAGCAAGCCACTTTCATTCATTGAAATTAAAGACAAAATTACGTGGCAGTAAATTATTTGAGTGTTTTATTTTATTTATAGTTTCTGTATTTAAAATGTGTCACTCAAAATATCACTTTTCAACACCGCATTTAAAGATTTTTATTGCATTTAAGTTTTATGAAATTATTGGTTTGTGAAATAAATAAATAAATACGACATAGCAATAAAATACACCTACCTTCATATCGCTTCCACGTTGGCTACCGTTTGTAGCATTAAAAAAAATTAAAAACAACACCAATAAAAAATCTTTATTTGCATGAAAATTACAACAAGCGACATAATTTTACGGCTGTAAAAAACAATCAACAATGTTATATTTAAGGATTGCTCTAATTGGTCAAATTAGTCAATAACTAATTTGTCCGGCAAGAACCACGTGGAGGTTTAGAGCATTCTTGCCAGGAAAAAAGGATATAAGGATGAGGTAAACAATGATTATTAGAAAATAAAAAGGGAATAAAGGAATTATTGGTTTGTGAAATGAAAAAATAGTACACAAAAATCAAAGCTTTTTCACTTGGTGTTAAATAAATGCTCTTACCTTTTGTACTGCATCTGCTACCATTTGTAGCAAAACCTAAAAAATAAATTAAAAACACAACCAACAAAAAAATTAATTTGTAGGAAAGTTACAACAAGCGACTTTAATAAATATTATACAGAATAAAGGATACACAATACGGTATAATATATGGCACACAAGCTATTAAATCAACACATCACAAGATAAAACGCAAAAAAATGCACCTACCTTCATATGGCTTCTGCGTTGGCTACTGTTTGTAGCAAGACATTTAAAAAATTAAAACAACACCAATAAAAATCTTTATTTGCATGAAAGTTACAACAAGCAACGTTTGTCAATATTAAACATAATAAAAAATTCACAATACGTTTGAAATTATTGGTTTGTGAAATAAATAAATACGACACAGCAATAAAATACACCTACCTTCATATCGCTTCCACGTTGGCTACCGTTTGTAGCATAAAAAATAATAATAATAAAAAAGAACCCAAAAAAAAATGTTTCTTTGCATTAAATTTTGAGCAAGCCACTTTCATTCATTGAAATTAAAGAGAAAGTTATTACGTGGCAATAAATTGTTTGAGTGTTTGATTTTATTAATAGTTACTGAATTTAAAATGAGTCACTCAAACTGACTTTTCAACACCGTATTTAGAGCCGGTGTATACGACATTGTAATTGCAATTAAATTTTATGAAATTATTGGTTTGTGAAATAAATAAATAAATACGACACAACAATAAAATGGACGTACCTGTGTTTCGCTTCCACGTTGGCTACCGTTTGTAGCATAAAAAATTATAATAATAAAAAAGAAACCAAAAAAAAATGTTTCTTTGCATTAAATTTTGAGCAAGCCACTTTCATTCATTGAAATTAAAGACAAAATTACGTGGCAGTAAATTATTTGAGTGTTTTATTTTATTTATAGTTTCTGTATTTAAAATGAGTCACTCAAACTATGACTTTTCAACACCGTATTTAGAGCCGGTGTATACGACATTGTAATTGCAATTAAATTTTATGAAATTATTGGTTTGTGAAATAAATAAATAAATACGACACAACAATAAAATGGACGTACCTGTGTTTCGCTTCCACGTTGGCTACCGTTTGTAGCATAAAAAAATAATAATAATAAAAAAGAAACCAAAAAAAAATGTTTCTTTGCATTAAATTTTGAGCAAGCCACTTTCATTCATTGAAATTAAAGACAAAATTACGTGGCAGTAAATTATTTGAGTGTTTTATTTTATTTATAGTTTCTGTATTTAAAATGAGTCACTCAAACTATGACTTTTCAACACCGTATTTAGAGCCGGTGTATACGACATTGTAATTGCAATTAAATTTTATGAAATTATTGGTTTGTGAAATAAATAAATAAATACGACACAACAATAAAATGGACGTACCTGTGTTTCGCTTCCACGTTGGCTACCGTTTGTAGCATAAAAAATAATAATAATAAAAAAGAAACCAAAAAAAAAATGTTTCTTTGCATTAAATTTTGAGCAAGCCACTTTCATTCATTGAAATTAAAGACAAAATTATTACGTGGCAATAAATTGTTTGAGTGTTTGATTTTATTAATAGTTACTGAATTTAAAATGAGTCACTCAAACTATGACTTTTCAACACCGTATTTAGAGCCGGTGTATACGACATTGTAATTGCAATTAAATTTTATGAAATTATTGGTTTGTGAAATAAATAAATAAATACGACACAACAATAAAATGGACGTACCTGTGTTTCGCTTCCACGTTGGCTACCGTTTGTAGCATAAAAAATAATAATAATAAAAAAGAAACCAAAAAAAATGTTTCTTTGCATTAAATTTTGAGCAAGCCACTTTCATTCATTGAAATTAAAGACAAAATTATTACGTGTCAATAAATTGTTTGAGTGTTTGATTTTATTAATAGTTACTGAATTTAAAATGAGTCACTCAAACTATGACTTTTCAACACCGTATTTAGAGCCGGTGTATACGACATTGTAATTGCAATTAAATTTTATGAAATTATTGGTTTGTGAAATAAATAAATAAATACGACACAACAATAAAATGGACGTACCTGTGTTTCGCTTCCACGTTGGCTACCGTTTGTAGCATAAAAAATAATAATAATAAAAAAGAAACCAAAAAAAATGTTTCTTTGCATTAAATTTTGAGCAAGCCACTTTCATTCATTGAAATTAAAGACAAAATTATTACGTGGCAATAAATTGTTTGAGTGTTTGATTTTATTAATAGTTACTGAATTTAAAATGAGTCACTCAAACTGACTTTTCAACACCGTATTTAGAGCCGGTGTATACGACATTGTAATTGCAATTAAATTTTATGAAATTATTGGTTTGTGAAATAAATAAATAAATACGACACAACAATAAAATGGACGTACCTGTGTTTCGCTTCCACGTTGGCTACCGTTTGTAGCATAAAAAATTATAATAATAAAAAAGAAACCAAAAAAAAATGTTTCTTTGCATTAAATTTTGAGCAAGCCACTTTCATTCATTGAAATTAAAGACAAAATTACGTGGCAGTAAATTATTTGAGTGTTTTATTTTATTTATAGTTTCTGTATTTAAAATGAGTCACTCAAACTATGACTTTTCAACACCGTATTTAGAGCCGGTGTATACGACATTGTAATTGCAATTAAATTTTATGAAATTATTGGTTTGTGAAATAAATAAATAAATACGACACAACAATAAAATGGACGTACCTGTGTTTCGCTTCCACGTTGGCTACCGTTTGTAGCATAAAAAAATAATAATAATAAAAAAGAAACCAAAAAAAAATGTTTCTTTGCATTAAATTTTGAGCAAGCCACTTTCATTCATTGAAATTAAAGACAAAATTACGTGGCAGTAAATTATTTGAGTGTTTTATTTTATTTATAGTTTCTGTATTTAAAATGAGTCACTCAAACTATGACTTTTCAACACCGTATTTAGAGCCGGTGTATACGACATTGTAATTGCAATTAAATTTTATGAAATTATTGGTTTGTGAAATAAATAAATAAATACGACACAACAATAAAATGGACGTACCTGTGTTTCGCTTCCACGTTGGCTACCGTTTGTAGCATAAAAAATTATAATAATAAAAAAGAAACCAAAAAAAAATGTTTCTTTGCATTAAATTTTGAGCAAGCCACTTTCATTCATTGAAATTAAAGACAAAATTACGTGGCAGTAAATTATTTGAGTGTTTTATTTTATTTATAGTTTCTGTATTTAAAATGAGTCACTCAAACTATGACTTTTCAACACCGTATTTAGAGCCGGTGTATACGACATTGTAATTGCAATTAAATTTTATGAAATTATTGGTTTGTGAAATAAATAAATAAATACGACACAACAATAAAATGGACGTACCTGTGTTTCGCTTCCACGTTGGCTACCGTTTGTAGCATAAAAAATTATAATAATAAAAAATAAACCAAAAAAAATGTTTCTTTGCATTAAATTTTGAGCAAGCCACTTTCATTCATTGAAATTAAAGACAAAATTACGTGGCAGTAAATTATTTGAGTGTTTTATTTTATTTATAGTTTCTGTATTTAAAATGAGTCACTCAAACTATGACTTTTCAACACCGTATTTAGAGCCGGTGTATACGACATTGTAATTGCAATTAAATTTTATGAAATTATTGGTTTGTGAAATAAATAAATAAATACGACACAACAATAAAATGGACGTACCTGTGTTTCGCTTCCACGTTGGCTACCGTTTGTAGCATAAAAAAATAATAATAATAAAAAAGAAACCAAAAAAAAATGTTTCTTTGCATTAAATTTTGAGCAAGCCACTTTCATTCATTGAAATTAAAGACAAAATTACGTGGCAGTAAATTATTTGAGTGTTTTATTTTATTTATAGTTTCTGTATTTAAAATGAGTCACTCAAACTATGACTTTTCAACACCGTATTTAGAGCCGGTGTATACGACATTGTAATTGCAATTAAATTTTATGAAATTATTGGTTTGTGAAATAAATAAATAAATACGACACAACAATAAAATGGACGTACCTGTGTTTCGCTTCCACGTTGGCTACCGTTTGTAGCATAAAAAATTATAATAATAAAAAATAAACCAAAAAAAATGTTTCTTTGCATTAAATTTTGAGCAAGCCACTTTCATTCATTGAAATTAAAGACAAAATTACGTGGCAGTAAATTATTTGAGTGTTTTATTTTATTTATAGTTTCTGTATTTAAAATGTGTCACTCAAAATATCACTTTTCAACACCGCATTTAAAGATTTTTATTGCATTTAAGTTTTATGAAATTATTGGTTTGTGAAATAAATAAATACGACACAACAATAAAATGGACGTACCTGTGTTTCGCTTCCACGTTGGCTACCGTTTGTAGCATAAAAAAATAATAATAATAAAAAAGAAACCAAAAAAAAATGTTTCTTTGCATTAAATTTTGAGCAAGCCACTTTCATTCATTGAAATTAAAGACAAAATTACGTGGCAGTAAATTATTTGAGTGTTTTATTTTATTTATAGTTTCTGTATTTAAAATGTGTCACTCAAAATATCACTTTTCAACACCGCATTTAAAGATTTTTATTGCATTTAAGTTTTATGAAATTATTGGTTTGTGAAATAAATAAATACGACACAACAATAAAATGGACGTACCTGTGTTTCGCTTCCACGTTGGCTACCGTTTGTAGCATAAAAAAATAATAATAATAAAAAAGAAACCAAAAAAAAATGTTTCTTTGCATTAAATTTTGAGCAAGCCACTTTCATTCATTGAAATTAAAGACAAAATTACGTGGCAGTAAATTATTTGAGTGTTTTATTTTATTTATAGTTTCTGTATTTAAAATGAGTCACTCAAACTATGACTTTTCAACACCGTATTTAGAGCCGGTGTATACGACATTGTAATTGCAATTAAATTTTATGAAATTATTGGTTTGTGAAATAAATAAATAAATACGACACAACAATAAAATGGACGTACCTGTGTTTCGCTTCCACGTTGGCTACCGTTTGTAGCATAAAAAATTATAATAATAAAAAATAAACCAAAAAAAATGTTTCTTTGCATTAAATTTTGAGCAAGCCACTTTCATTCATTGAAATTAAAGACAAAATTACGTGGCAGTAAATTATTTGAGTGTTTTATTTTATTTATAGTTTCTGTATTTAAAATGTGTCACTCAAAATATCACTTTTCAACACCGCATTTAAAGATTTTTATTGCATTTAAGTTTTATGAAATTATTGGTTTGTGAAATAAATAAATACGACACAACAATAAAATGGACGTACCTGTGTTTCGCTTCCACGTTGGCTACCGTTTGTAGCATAAAAAAATAATAATAATAAAAAAGAAACCAAAAAAAAATGTTTCTTTGCATTAAATTTTGAGCAAGCCACTTTCATTCATTGAAATTAAAGACAAAATTACGTGGCAGTAAATTATTTGAGTGTTTTATTTTATTTATAGTTTCTGTATTTAAAATGAGTCACTCAAACTATGACTTTTCAACACCGTATTTAGAGCCGGTGTATACGACATTGTAATTGCAATTAAATTTTATGAAATTATTGGTTTGTGAAATAAATAAATAAATACGACACAACAATAAAATGGACGTACCTGTGTTTCGCTTCCACGTTGGCTACCGTTTGTAGCATAAAAAATTATAATAATAAAAAATAAACCAAAAAAAATGTTTCTTTGCATTAAATTTTGAGCAAGCCACTTTCATTCATTGAAATTAAAGACAAAATTACGTGGCAGTAAATTATTTGAGTGTTTTATTTTATTTATAGTTTCTGTATTTAAAATGAGTCACTCAAACTATGACTTTTCAACACCGTATTTAGAGCCGGTGTATACGACATTGTAATTGCAATTAAATTTTATGAAATTATTGGTTTGTGAAATAAATAAATAAATACGACACAACAATAAAATGGACGTACCTGTGTTTCGCTTCCACGTTGGCTACCGTTTGTAGCATAAAAAATTATAATAATAAAAAATAAACCAAAAAAAATGTTTCTTTGCATTAAATTTTGAGCAAGCCACTTTCATTCATTGAAATTAAAGACAAAATTACGTGGCAGTAAATTATTTGAGTGTTTTATTTTATTTATAGTTTCTGTATTTAAAATGTGTCACTCAAAATATCACTTTTCAACACCGCATTTAAAGATTTTTATTGCATTTAAGTTTTATGAAATTATTGGTTTGTGAAATAAATAAATACGACACAACAATAAAATGGACGTACCTGTGTTTCGCTTCCACGTTGGCTACCGTTTGTAGCATAAAAAAATAATAATAATAAAAAAGAAACCAAAAAAAAATGTTTCTTTGCATTAAATTTTGAGCAAGCCACTTTCATTCATTGAAATTAAAGACAAAATTACGTGGCAGTAAATTATTTGAGTGTTTTATTTTATTTATAGTTTCTGTATTTAAAATGAGTCACTCAAACTATGACTTTTCAACACCGTATTTAGAGCCGGTGTATACGACATTGTAATTGCAATTAAATTTTATGAAATTATTGGTTTGTGAAATAAATAAATAAATACGACACAACAATAAAATGGACGTACCTGTGTTTCGCTTCCACGTTGGCTACCGTTTGTAGCATAAAAAATTATAATAATAAAAAATAAACCAAAAAAAATGTTTCTTTGCATTAAATTTTGAGCAAGCCACTTTCATTCATTGAAATTAAAGACAAAATTACGTGGCAGTAAATTATTTGAGTGTTTTATTTTATTTATAGTTTCTGTATTTAAAATGTGTCACTCAAAATATCACTTTTCAACACCGCATTTAAAGATTTTTATTGCATTTAAGTTTTATGAAATTATTGGTTTGTGAAATAAATAAATAAATACGACATAGCAATAAAATACACCTACCTTCATATCGCTTCCACGTTGGCTACCGTTTGTAGCATTAAAAAAAATTAAAAACAACACCAATAAAAAATCTTTATTTGCATGAAAATTACAACAAGCGACATAATTTTACGGCTGTAAAAAACAATCAACAATGTTATATTTAAGGATTGCTCTAATTGGTCAAATTAGTCAATAACTAATTTGTCCGGCAAGAACCACGTGGAGGTTTAGAGCATTCTTGCCAGGAAAAAAGGATATAAGGATGAGGTAAACAATGATTATTAGAAAATAAAAAGGGAATAAAGGAATTATTGGTTTGTGAAATGAAAAAATAGTACACAAAAATCAAAGCTTTTTCACTTGGTGTTAAATAAATGCTCTTACCTTTTGTACTGCATCTGCTACCATTTGTAGCAAAACCTAAAAAATAAATTAAAAACACAACCAACAAAAAAATTAATTTGTAGGAAAGTTACAACAAGCGACTTTAATAAATATTATACAGAATAAAGGATACACAATACGGTATAATATATGGCACACAAGCTATTAAATCAACACATCACAAGATAAAACGCAAAAAAATGCACCTACCTTCATATGGCTTCTGCGTTGGCTACTGTTTGTAGCAAGACATTTAAAAAATTAAAACAACACCAATAAAAATCTTTATTTGCATGAAAGTTACAACAAGCAACGTTTGTCAATATTAAACATAATAAAAAATTCACAATACGTTTGAAATTATTGGTTTGTGAAATAAATAAATACGACACAGCAATAAAATACACCTACCTTCATATCGCTTCCACGTTGGCTACCGTTTGTAGCATAAAAAATAATAATAATAAAAAAGAACCCAAAAAAAAATGTTTCTTTGCATTAAATTTTGAGCAAGCCACTTTCATTCATTGAAATTAAAGACAAAATTATTACGTGGCAATAAATTGTTTGAGTGTTTGATTTTATTAATAGTTACTGAATTTAAAATGAGTCACTCAAACTGACTTTTCAACACCGTATTTAGAGCCGGTGTATACGACATTGTAATTGCAATTAAATTTTATGAAATTATTGGTTTGTGAAATAAATAAATAAATACGACACAACAATAAAATGGACGTACCTGTGTTTCGCTTCCACGTTGGCTACCGTTTGTAGCATAAAAAATTATAATAATAAAAAAGAAACCAAAAAAAAATGTTTCTTTGCATTAAATTTTGAGCAAGCCACTTTCATTCATTGAAATTAAAGAGAAAGTTATTACGTGGCAATAAATTGTTTGAGTGTTTGATTTTATTAATAGTTACTGAATTTAAAATGAGTCACTCAAACTGACTTTTCAACACCGTATTTAGAGCCGGTGTATACGACATTGTAATTGCAATTAAATTTTATGAAATTATTGGTTTGTGAAATAAATAAATAAATACGACACAACAATAAAATGGACGTACCTGTGTTTCGCTTCCACGTTGGCTACCGTTTGTAGCATAAAAAATAATAATAAAAAAGAACCCAAAAAAAATGTTTCTTTGCATTAAATTTTGAGCAAGCCACTTTCATTCATTGAAATTAAAGACAAAATTATTACGTGGCAATAAATTGTTTGAGTGTTTTATTTTATTAATAGTTACTGAATTTAAAATGAGTCACTCAAACTGACTTTTCAACACCGTATTTAGAGCCGGTGTATACGACATTGTAATTGCAATTAAATTTTATGAAATTATTGGTTTGTGAAATAAATAAATAAATACGACACAACAATAAAATGGACGTACCTGTGTTTCGCTTCCACGTTGGCTACCGTTTGTAGCATAAAAAATAATAATAATAAAAAAGAAACCAAAAAAAAAATGTTTCTTTGCATTAAATTTTGAGCAAGCCACTTTCATTCATTGAAATTAAAGACAAAATTATTACGTGGCAATAAATTGTTTGAGTGTTTGATTTTATTAATAGTTACTGAATTTAAAATGAGTCACTCAAACTATGACTTTTCAACACCGTATTTAGAGCCGGTGTATACGACATTGTAATTGCAATTAAATTTTATGAAATTATTGGTTTGTGAAATAAATAAATAAATACGACACAACAATAAAATGGACGTACCTGTGTTTCGCTTCCACGTTGGCTACCGTTTGTAGCATAAAAAATAATAATAATAAAAAAGAAACCAAAAAAAATGTTTCTTTGCATTAAATTTTGAGCAAGCCACTTTCATTCATTGAAATTAAAGACAAAATTATTACGTGTCAATAAATTGTTTGAGTGTTTGATTTTATTAATAGTTACTGAATTTAAAATGAGTCACTCAAACTATGACTTTTCAACACCGTATTTAGAGCCGGTGTATACGACATTGTAATTGCAATTAAATTTTATGAAATTATTGGTTTGTGAAATAAATAAATAAATACGACACAACAATAAAATGGACGTACCTGTGTTTCGCTTCCACGTTGGCTACCGTTTGTAGCATAAAAAATAATAATAATAAAAAAGAAACCAAAAAAAATGTTTCTTTGCATTAAATTTTGAGCAAGCCACTTTCATTCATTGAAATTAAAGACAAAATTATTACGTGGCAATAAATTGTTTGAGTGTTTGATTTTATTAATAGTTACTGAATTTAAAATGAGTCACTCAAACTGACTTTTCAACACCGTATTTAGAGCCGGTGTATACGACATTGTAATTGCAATTAAATTTTATGAAATTATTGGTTTGTGAAATAAATAAATAAATACGACACAACAATAAAATGGACGTACCTGTGTTTCGCTTCCACGTTGGCTACCGTTTGTAGCATAAAAAATTATAATAATAAAAAAGAAACCAAAAAAAAATGTTTCTTTGCATTAAATTTTGAGCAAGCCACTTTCATTCATTGAAATTAAAGACAAAATTACGTGGCAGTAAATTATTTGAGTGTTTTATTTTATTTATAGTTTCTGTATTTAAAATGAGTCACTCAAACTATGACTTTTCAACACCGTATTTAGAGCCGGTGTATACGACATTGTAATTGCAATTAAATTTTATGAAATTATTGGTTTGTGAAATAAATAAATAAATACGACACAACAATAAAATGGACGTACCTGTGTTTCGCTTCCACGTTGGCTACCGTTTGTAGCATAAAAAATTATAATAATAAAAAATAAACCAAAAAAAATGTTTCTTTGCATTAAATTTTGAGCAAGCCACTTTCATTCATTGAAATTAAAGACAAAATTACGTGGCAGTAAATTATTTGAGTGTTTTATTTTATTTATAGTTTCTGTATTTAAAATGTGTCACTCAAAATATCACTTTTCAACACCGCATTTAAAGATTTTTATTGCATTTAAGTTTTATGAAATTATTGGTTTGTGAAATAAATAAATAAATACGACATAGCAATAAAATACACCTACCTTCATATCGCTTCCACGTTGGCTACCGTTTGTAGCATTAAAAAAAATTAAAAACAACACCAATAAAAAATCTTTATTTGCATGAAAATTACAACAAGCGACATAATTTTACGGCTGTAAAAAACAATCAACAATGTTATATTTAAGGATTGCTCTAATTGGTCAAATTAGTCAATAACTAATTTGTCCGGCAAGAACCACGTGGAGGTTTAGAGCATTCTTGCCAGGAAAAAAGGATATAAGGATGAGGTAAACAATGATTATTAGAAAATAAAAAGGGAATAAAGGAATTATTGGTTTGTGAAATGAAAAAATAGTACACAAAAATCAAAGCTTTTTCACTTGGTGTTAAATAAATGCTCTTACCTTTTGTACTGCATCTGCTACCATTTGTAGCAAAACCTAAAAAATAAATTAAAAACACAACCAACAAAAAAATTAATTTGTAGGAAAGTTACAACAAGCGACTTTAATAAATATTATACAGAATAAAGGATACACAATACGGTATAATATATGGCACACAAGCTATTAAATCAACACATCACAAGATAAAACGCAAAAAAATGCACCTACCTTCATATGGCTTCTGCGTTGGCTACTGTTTGTAGCAAGACATTTAAAAAATTAAAACAACACCAATAAAAATCTTTATTTGCATGAAAGTTACAACAAGCAACGTTTGTCAATATTAAACATAATAAAAAATTCACAATACGTTTGAAATTATTGGTTTGTGAAATAAATAAATACGACACAGCAATAAAATACACCTACCTTCATATCGCTTCCACGTTGGCTACCGTTTGTAGCATAAAAAATAATAATAATAAAAAAGAACCCAAAAAAAAATGTTTCTTTGCATTAAATTTTGAGCAAGCCACTTTCATTCATTGAAATTAAAGACAAAATTATTACGTGGCAATAAATTGTTTGAGTGTTTGATTTTATTAATAGTTACTGAATTTAAAATGAGTCACTCAAACTGACTTTTCAACACCGTATTTAGAGCCGGTGTATACGACATTGTAATTGCAATTAAATTTTATGAAATTATTGGTTTGTGAAATAAATAAATAAATACGACACAACAATAAAATGGACGTACCTGTGTTTCGCTTCCACGTTGGCTACCGTTTGTAGCATAAAAAATTATAATAATAAAAAAGAAACCAAAAAAAAATGTTTCTTTGCATTAAATTTTGAGCAAGCCACTTTCATTCATTGAAATTAAAGAGAAAGTTATTACGTGGCAATAAATTGTTTGAGTGTTTGATTTTATTAATAGTTACTGAATTTAAAATGAGTCACTCAAACTGACTTTTCAACACCGTATTTAGAGCCGGTGTATACGACATTGTAATTGCAATTAAATTTTATGAAATTATTGGTTTGTGAAATAAATAAATAAATACGACACAACAATAAAATGGACGTACCTGTGTTTCGCTTCCACGTTGGCTACCGTTTGTAGCATAAAAAATAATAATAAAAAAGAACCCAAAAAAAATGTTTCTTTGCATTAAATTTTGAGCAAGCCACTTTCATTCATTGAAATTAAAGACAAAATTATTACGTGGCAATAAATTGTTTGAGTGTTTTATTTTATTAATAGTTACTGAATTTAAAATGAGTCACTCAAACTGACTTTTCAACACCGTATTTAGAGCCGGTGTATACGACATTGTAATTGCAATTAAATTTTATGAAATTATTGGTTTGTGAAATAAATAAATAAATACGACACAACAATAAAATGGACGTACCTGTGTTTCGCTTCCACGTTGGCTACCGTTTGTAGCATAAAAAATAATAATAATAAAAAAGAAACCAAAAAAAAAATGTTTCTTTGCATTAAATTTTGAGCAAGCCACTTTCATTCATTGAAATTAAAGACAAAATTATTACGTGGCAATAAATTGTTTGAGTGTTTGATTTTATTAATAGTTACTGAATTTAAAATGAGTCACTCAAACTATGACTTTTCAACACCGTATTTAGAGCCGGTGTATACGACATTGTAATTGCAATTAAATTTTATGAAATTATTGGTTTGTGAAATAAATAAATAAATACGACACAACAATAAAATGGACGTACCTGTGTTTCGCTTCCACGTTGGCTACCGTTTGTAGCATAAAAAATAATAATAATAAAAAAGAAACCAAAAAAAATGTTTCTTTGCATTAAATTTTGAGCAAGCCACTTTCATTCATTGAAATTAAAGACAAAATTATTACGTGTCAATAAATTGTTTGAGTGTTTGATTTTATTAATAGTTACTGAATTTAAAATGAGTCACTCAAACTATGACTTTTCAACACCGTATTTAGAGCCGGTGTATACGACATTGTAATTGCAATTAAATTTTATGAAATTATTGGTTTGTGAAATAAATAAATAAATACGACACAACAATAAAATGGACGTACCTGTGTTTCGCTTCCACGTTGGCTACCGTTTGTAGCATAAAAAATAATAATAATAAAAAAGAAACCAAAAAAAATGTTTCTTTGCATTAAATTTTGAGCAAGCCACTTTCATTCATTGAAATTAAAGACAAAATTATTACGTGGCAATAAATTGTTTGAGTGTTTGATTTTATTAATAGTTACTGAATTTAAAATGAGTCACTCAAACTGACTTTTCAACACCGTATTTAGAGCCGGTGTATACGACATTGTAATTGCAATTAAATTTTATGAAATTATTGGTTTGTGAAATAAATAAATAAATACGACACAACAATAAAATGGACGTACCTGTGTTTCGCTTCCACGTTGGCTACCGTTTGTAGCATAAAAAAATAATAATAATAAAAAAGAAACCAAAAAAAAATGTTTCTTTGCATTAAATTTTGAGCAAGCCACTTTCATTCATTGAAATTAAAGACAAAATTACGTGGCAGTAAATTATTTGAGTGTTTTATTTTATTTATAGTTTCTGTATTTAAAATGAGTCACTCAAACTATGACTTTTCAACACCGTATTTAGAGCCGGTGTATACGACATTGTAATTGCAATTAAATTTTATGAAATTATTGGTTTGTGAAATAAATAAATAAATACGACACAACAATAAAATGGACGTACCTGTGTTTCGCTTCCACGTTGGCTACCGTTTGTAGCATAAAAAAATAATAATAATAAAAAAGAAACCAAAAAAAAATGTTTCTTTGCATTAAATTTTGAGCAAGCCACTTTCATTCATTGAAATTAAAGACAAAATTACGTGGCAGTAAATTATTTGAGTGTTTTATTTTATTTATAGTTTCTGTATTTAAAATGAGTCACTCAAACTATGACTTTTCAACACCGTATTTAGAGCCGGTGTATACGACATTGTAATTGCAATTAAATTTTATGAAATTATTGGTTTGTGAAATAAATAAATAAATACGACACAACAATAAAATGGACGTACCTGTGTTTCGCTTCCACGTTGGCTACCGTTTGTAGCATAAAAAATTATAATAATAAAAAATAAACCAAAAAAAATGTTTCTTTGCATTAAATTTTGAGCAAGCCACTTTCATTCATTGAAATTAAAGACAAAATTACGTGGCAGTAAATTATTTGAGTGTTTTATTTTATTTATAGTTTCTGTATTTAAAATGTGTCACTCAAAATATCACTTTTCAACACCGCATTTAAAGATTTTTATTGCATTTAAGTTTTATGAAATTATTGGTTTGTGAAATAAATAAATACGACACAACAATAAAATGGACGTACCTGTGTTTCGCTTCCACGTTGGCTACCGTTTGTAGCATAAAAAAATAATAATAATAAAAAAGAAACCAAAAAAAAATGTTTCTTTGCATTAAATTTTGAGCAAGCCACTTTCATTCATTGAAATTAAAGACAAAATTACGTGGCAGTAAATTATTTGAGTGTTTTATTTTATTTATAGTTTCTGTATTTAAAATGAGTCACTCAAACTATGACTTTTCAACACCGTATTTAGAGCCGGTGTATACGACATTGTAATTGCAATTAAATTTTATGAAATTATTGGTTTGTGAAATAAATAAATAAATACGACACAACAATAAAATGGACGTACCTGTGTTTCGCTTCCACGTTGGCTACCGTTTGTAGCATAAAAAAATAATAATAATAAAAAAGAAACCAAAAAAAAATGTTTCTTTGCATTAAATTTTGAGCAAGCCACTTTCATTCATTGAAATTAAAGACAAAATTACGTGGCAGTAAATTATTTGAGTGTTTTATTTTATTTATAGTTTCTGTATTTAAAATGAGTCACTCAAACTATGACTTTTCAACACCGTATTTAGAGCCGGTGTATACGACATTGTAATTGCAATTAAATTTTATGAAATTATTGGTTTGTGAAATAAATAAATAAATACGACACAACAATAAAATGGACGTACCTGTGTTTCGCTTCCACGTTGGCTACCGTTTGTAGCATAAAAAATTATAATAATAAAAAATAAACCAAAAAAAATGTTTCTTTGCATTAAATTTTGAGCAAGCCACTTTCATTCATTGAAATTAAAGACAAAATTACGTGGCAGTAAATTATTTGAGTGTTTTATTTTATTTATAGTTTCTGTATTTAAAATGTGTCACTCAAAATATCACTTTTCAACACCGCATTTAAAGATTTTTATTGCATTTAAGTTTTATGAAATTATTGGTTTGTGAAATAAATAAATACGACACAACAATAAAATGGACGTACCTGTGTTTCGCTTCCACGTTGGCTACCGTTTGTAGCATAAAAAAATAATAATAATAAAAAAGAAACCAAAAAAAAATGTTTCTTTGCATTAAATTTTGAGCAAGCCACTTTCATTCATTGAAATTAAAGACAAAATTACGTGGCAGTAAATTATTTGAGTGTTTTATTTTATTTATAGTTTCTGTATTTAAAATGTGTCACTCAAAATATCACTTTTCAACACCGCATTTAAAGATTTTTATTGCATTTAAGTTTTATGAAATTATTGGTTTGTGAAATAAATAAATACGACACAACAATAAAATGGACGTACCTGTGTTTCGCTTCCACGTTGGCTACCGTTTGTAGCATAAAAAAATAATAATAATAAAAAAGAAACCAAAAAAAAATGTTTCTTTGCATTAAATTTTGAGCAAGCCACTTTCATTCATTGAAATTAAAGACAAAATTACGTGGCAGTAAATTATTTGAGTGTTTTATTTTATTTATAGTTTCTGTATTTAAAATGAGTCACTCAAACTATGACTTTTCAACACCGTATTTAGAGCCGGTGTATACGACATTGTAATTGCAATTAAATTTTATGAAATTATTGGTTTGTGAAATAAATAAATAAATACGACACAACAATAAAATGGACGTACCTGTGTTTCGCTTCCACGTTGGCTACCGTTTGTAGCATAAAAAATTATAATAATAAAAAATAAACCAAAAAAAATGTTTCTTTGCATTAAATTTTGAGCAAGCCACTTTCATTCATTGAAATTAAAGACAAAATTACGTGGCAGTAAATTATTTGAGTGTTTTATTTTATTTATAGTTTCTGTATTTAAAATGTGTCACTCAAAATATCACTTTTCAACACCGCATTTAAAGATTTTTATTGCATTTAAGTTTTATGAAATTATTGGTTTGTGAAATAAATAAATACGACACAACAATAAAATGGACGTACCTGTGTTTCGCTTCCACGTTGGCTACCGTTTGTAGCATAAAAAAATAATAATAATAAAAAAGAAACCAAAAAAAAATGTTTCTTTGCATTAAATTTTGAGCAAGCCACTTTCATTCATTGAAATTAAAGACAAAATTACGTGGCAGTAAATTATTTGAGTGTTTTATTTTATTTATAGTTTCTGTATTTAAAATGAGTCACTCAAACTATGACTTTTCAACACCGTATTTAGAGCCGGTGTATACGACATTGTAATTGCAATTAAATTTTATGAAATTATTGGTTTGTGAAATAAATAAATAAATACGACACAACAATAAAATGGACGTACCTGTGTTTCGCTTCCACGTTGGCTACCGTTTGTAGCATAAAAAATTATAATAATAAAAAATAAACCAAAAAAAATGTTTCTTTGCATTAAATTTTGAGCAAGCCACTTTCATTCATTGAAATTAAAGACAAAATTACGTGGCAGTAAATTATTTGAGTGTTTTATTTTATTTATAGTTTCTGTATTTAAAATGAGTCACTCAAACTATGACTTTTCAACACCGTATTTAGAGCCGGTGTATACGACATTGTAATTGCAATTAAATTTTATGAAATTATTGGTTTGTGAAATAAATAAATAAATACGACACAACAATAAAATGGACGTACCTGTGTTTCGCTTCCACGTTGGCTACCGTTTGTAGCATAAAAAATTATAATAATAAAAAATAAACCAAAAAAAATGTTTCTTTGCATTAAATTTTGAGCAAGCCACTTTCATTCATTGAAATTAAAGACAAAATTACGTGGCAGTAAATTATTTGAGTGTTTTATTTTATTTATAGTTTCTGTATTTAAAATGTGTCACTCAAAATATCACTTTTCAACACCGCATTTAAAGATTTTTATTGCATTTAAGTTTTATGAAATTATTGGTTTGTGAAATAAATAAATACGACACAACAATAAAATGGACGTACCTGTGTTTCGCTTCCACGTTGGCTACCGTTTGTAGCATAAAAAAATAATAATAATAAAAAAGAAACCAAAAAAAAATGTTTCTTTGCATTAAATTTTGAGCAAGCCACTTTCATTCATTGAAATTAAAGACAAAATTACGTGGCAGTAAATTATTTGAGTGTTTTATTTTATTTATAGTTTCTGTATTTAAAATGAGTCACTCAAACTATGACTTTTCAACACCGTATTTAGAGCCGGTGTATACGACATTGTAATTGCAATTAAATTTTATGAAATTATTGGTTTGTGAAATAAATAAATAAATACGACACAACAATAAAATGGACGTACCTGTGTTTCGCTTCCACGTTGGCTACCGTTTGTAGCATAAAAAATTATAATAATAAAAAAGAAACCAAAAAAAAATGTTTCTTTGCATTAAATTTTGAGCAAGCCACTTTCATTCATTGAAATTAAAGACAAAATTACGTGGCAGTAAATTATTTGAGTGTTTTATTTTATTTATAGTTTCTGTATTTAAAATGTGTCACTCAAAATATCACTTTTCAACACCGCATTTAAAGATTTTTATTGCATTTAAGTTTTATGAAATTATTGGTTTGTGAAATAAATAAATACGACACAACAATAAAATGGACGTACCTGTGTTTCGCTTCCACGTTGGCTACCGTTTGTAGCATAAAAAAATAATAATAATAAAAAAGAAACCAAAAAAAAATGTTTCTTTGCATTAAATTTTGAGCAAGCCACTTTCATTCATTGAAATTAAAGACAAAATTACGTGGCAGTAAATTATTTGAGTGTTTTATTTTATTTATAGTTTCTGTATTTAAAATGAGTCACTCAAACTATGACTTTTCAACACCGTATTTAGAGCCGGTGTATACGACATTGTAATTGCAATTAAATTTTATGAAATTATTGGTTTGTGAAATAAATAAATAAATACGACACAACAATAAAATGGACGTACCTGTGTTTCGCTTCCACGTTGGCTACCGTTTGTAGCATAAAAAATTATAATAATAAAAAATAAACCAAAAAAAATGTTTCTTTGCATTAAATTTTGAGCAAGCCACTTTCATTCATTGAAATTAAAGACAAAATTACGTGGCAGTAAATTATTTGAGTGTTTTATTTTATTTATAGTTTCTGTATTTAAAATGTGTCACTCAAAATATCACTTTTCAACACCGCATTTAAAGATTTTTATTGCATTTAAGTTTTATGAAATTATTGGTTTGTGAAATAAATAAATAAATACGACATAGCAATAAAATACACCTACCTTCATATCGCTTCCACGTTGGCTACCGTTTGTAGCATTAAAAAAAATTAAAAACAACACCAATAAAAAATCTTTATTTGCATGAAAATTACAACAAGCGACATAATTTTACGGCTGTAAAAAACAATCAACAATGTTATATTTAAGGATTGCTCTAATTGGTCAAATTAGTCAATAACTAATTTGTCCGGCAAGAACCACGTGGAGGTTTAGAGCATTCTTGCCAGGAAAAAAGGATATAAGGATGAGGTAAACAATGATTATTAGAAAATAAAAAGGGAATAAAGGAATTATTGGTTTGTGAAATGAAAAAATAGTACACAAAAATCAAAGCTTTTTCACTTGGTGTTAAATAAATGCTCTTACCTTTTGTACTGCATCTGCTACCATTTGTAGCAAAACCTAAAAAATAAATTAAAAACACAACCAACAAAAAAATTAATTTGTAGGAAAGTTACAACAAGCGACTTTAATAAATATTATACAGAATAAAGGATACACAATACGGTATAATATATGGCACACAAGCTATTAAATCAACACATCACAAGATAAAACGCAAAAAAATGCACCTACCTTCATATGGCTTCTGCGTTGGCTACTGTTTGTAGCAAGACATTTAAAAAATTAAAACAACACCAATAAAAATCTTTATTTGCATGAAAGTTACAACAAGCAACGTTTGTCAATATTAAACATAATAAAAAATTCACAATACGTTTGAAATTATTGGTTTGTGAAATAAATAAATACGACACAGCAATAAAATACACCTACCTTCATATCGCTTCCACGTTGGCTACCGTTTGTAGCATAAAAAATAATAATAATAAAAAAGAACCCAAAAAAAAATGTTTCTTTGCATTAAATTTTGAGCAAGCCACTTTCATTCATTGAAATTAAAGACAAAATTATTACGTGGCAATAAATTGTTTGAGTGTTTGATTTTATTAATAGTTACTGAATTTAAAATGAGTCACTCAAACTGACTTTTCAACACCGTATTTAGAGCCGGTGTATACGACATTGTAATTGCAATTAAATTTTATGAAATTATTGGTTTGTGAAATAAATAAATAAATACGACACAACAATAAAATGGACGTACCTGTGTTTCGCTTCCACGTTGGCTACCGTTTGTAGCATAAAAAATTATAATAATAAAAAAGAAACCAAAAAAAAATGTTTCTTTGCATTAAATTTTGAGCAAGCCACTTTCATTCATTGAAATTAAAGAGAAAGTTATTACGTGGCAATAAATTGTTTGAGTGTTTGATTTTATTAATAGTTACTGAATTTAAAATGAGTCACTCAAACTGACTTTTCAACACCGTATTTAGAGCCGGTGTATACGACATTGTAATTGCAATTAAATTTTATGAAATTATTGGTTTGTGAAATAAATAAATAAATACGACACAACAATAAAATGGACGTACCTGTGTTTCGCTTCCACGTTGGCTACCGTTTGTAGCATAAAAAATAATAATAAAAAAGAACCCAAAAAAAATGTTTCTTTGCATTAAATTTTGAGCAAGCCACTTTCATTCATTGAAATTAAAGACAAAATTATTACGTGGCAATAAATTGTTTGAGTGTTTTATTTTATTAATAGTTACTGAATTTAAAATGAGTCACTCAAACTGACTTTTCAACACCGTATTTAGAGCCGGTGTATACGACATTGTAATTGCAATTAAATTTTATGAAATTATTGGTTTGTGAAATAAATAAATAAATACGACACAACAATAAAATGGACGTACCTGTGTTTCGCTTCCACGTTGGCTACCGTTTGTAGCATAAAAAATTATAATAATAAAAAATAAACCAAAAAAAAATGTTTCTTTGCATTAAATTTTGAGCAAGCCACTTTCATTCATTGAAATTAAAGACAAAATTATTACGTGGCAATAAATTGTTTGAGTGTTTTATTTTATTAATAGTTACTGAATTTAAAATGAGTCACTCAAACTATGACTTTTCAACACCGTATTTAGAGCCGGTGTATACGACATTGTAATTGCAATTAAATTTTATGAAATTATTGGTTTGTGAAATAAATAAATAAATACGACACAACAATAAAATGGACGTACCTGTGTTTCGCTTCCACGTTGGCTACCGTTTGTAGCATAAAAAATTATAATAATAAAAAATAAACCAAAAAAAAATGTTTCTTTGCATTAAATTTTGAGCAAGCCACTTTCATTCATTGAAATTAAAGACAAAATTACGTGGCAGTAAATTATTTGAGTGTTTTATTTTATTTATAGTTTCTGTATTTAAAATGAGTCACTCAAACTATGACTTTTCAACACCGTATTTAGAGCCGGTGTATACGACATTGTAATTGCAATTAAATTTTATGAAATTATTGGTTTGTGAAATAAATAAATAAATACGACACAACAATAAAATGGACGTACCTGTGTTTCGCTTCCACGTTGGCTACCGTTTGTAGCATAAAAAATTATAATAATAAAAAATAAACCAAAAAAAATGTTTCTTTGCATTAAATTTTGAGCAAGCCACTTTCATTCATTGAAATTAAAGACAAAATTACGTGGCAGTAAATTATTTGAGTGTTTTATTTTATTTATAGTTTCTGTATTTAAAATGAGTCACTCAAACTATGACTTTTCAACACCGTATTTAGAGCCGGTGTATACGACATTGTAATTGCAATTAAATTTTATGAAATTATTGGTTTGTGAAATAAATAAATAAATACGACACAACAATAAAATGGACGTACCTGTGTTTCGCTTCCACGTTGGCTACCGTTTGTAGCATAAAAAATAATAATAATAAAAAAGAAACCAAAAAAAAAATGTTTCTTTGCATTAAATTTTGAGCAAGCCACTTTCATTCATTGAAATTAAAGACAAAATTATTACGTGGCAATAAATTGTTTGAGTGTTTGATTTTATTAATAGTTACTGAATTTAAAATGAGTCACTCAAACTATGACTTTTCAACACCGTATTTAGAGCCGGTGTATACGACATTGTAATTGCAATTAAATTTTATGAAATTATTGGTTTGTGAAATAAATAAATAAATACGACACAACAATAAAATGGACGTACCTGTGTTTCGCTTCCACGTTGGCTACCGTTTGTAGCATAAAAAATAATAATAATAAAAAAGAAACCAAAAAAAATGTTTCTTTGCATTAAATTTTGAGCAAGCCACTTTCATTCATTGAAATTAAAGACAAAATTATTACGTGGCAATAAATTGTTTGAGTGTTTGATTTTATTAATAGTTACTGAATTTAAAATGAGTCACTCAAACTGACTTTTCAACACCGTATTTAGAGCCGGTGTATACGACATTGTAATTGCAATTAAATTTTATGAAATTATTGGTTTGTGAAATAAATAAATAAATACGACACAACAATAAAATGGACGTACCTGTGTTTCGCTTCCACGTTGGCTACCGTTTGTAGCATAAAAAATTATAATAATAAAAAATAAACCAAAAAAAATGTTTCTTTGCATTAAATTTTGAGCAAGCCACTTTCATTCATTGAAATTAAAGACAAAATTACGTGGCAGTAAATTATTTGAGTGTTTTATTTTATTTATAGTTTCTGTATTTAAAATGAGTCACTCAAACTATGACTTTTCAACACCGTATTTAGAGCCGGTGTATACGACATTGTAATTGCAATTAAATTTTATGAAATTATTGGTTTGTGAAATAAATAAATAAATACGACACAACAATAAAATGGACGTACCTGTGTTTCGCTTCCACGTTGGCTACCGTTTGTAGCATAAAAAAATAATAATAATAAAAAAGAAACCAAAAAAAATGTTTCTTTGCATTAAATTTTGAGCAAGCCACTTTCATTCATTGAAATTAAAGACAAAATTACGTGGCAGTAAATTATTTGAGTGTTTTATTTTATTTATAGTTTCTGTATTTAAAATGAGTCACTCAAACTATGACTTTTCAACACCGTATTTAGAGCCGGTGTATACGACATTGTAATTGCAATTAAATTTTATGAAATTATTGGTTTGTGAAATAAATAAATAAATACGACACAACAATAAAATGGACGTACCTGTGTTTCGCTTCCACGTTGGCTACCGTTTGTAGCATAAAAAATTATAATAATAAAAAATAAACCAAAAAAAATGTTTCTTTGCATTAAATTTTGAGCAAGCCACTTTCATTCATTGAAATTAAAGACAAAATTACGTGGCAGTAAATTATTTGAGTGTTTTATTTTATTTATAGTTTCTGTATTTAAAATGAGTCACTCAAACTATGACTTTTCAACACCGTATTTAGAGCCGGTGTATACGACATTGTAATTGCAATTAAATTTTATGAAATTATTGGTTTGTGAAATAAATAAATAAATACGACACAACAATAAAATGGACGTACCTGTGTTTCGCTTCCACGTTGGCTACCGTTTGTAGCATAAAAAAATAATAATAATAAAAAAGAAACCAAAAAAAAATGTTTCTTTGCATTAAATTTTGAGCAAGCCACTTTCATTCATTGAAATTAAAGACAAAATTACGTGGCAGTAAATTATTTGAGTGTTTTATTTTATTTATAGTTTCTGTATTTAAAATGTGTCACTCAAAATATCACTTTTCAACACCGCATTTAAAGATTTTTATTGCATTTAAGTTTTATGAAATTATTGGTTTGTGAAATAAATAAATAAATACGACATAGCAATAAAATACACCTACCTTCATATCGCTTCCACGTTGGCTACCGTTTGTAGCATTAAAAAAAATTAAAAACAACACCAATAAAAAATCTTTATTTGCATGAAAATTACAACAAGCGACATAATTTTACGGCTGTAAAAAACAATCAACAATGTTATATTTAAGGATTGCTCTAATTGGTCAAATTAGTCAATAACTAATTTGTCCGGCAAGAACCACGTGGAGGTT
This sequence comes from Tribolium castaneum, assembly GCF_031307605.1. Classification (NCBI taxonomy): domain Eukaryota; kingdom Metazoa; phylum Arthropoda; class Insecta; order Coleoptera; family Tenebrionidae; genus Tribolium; species Tribolium castaneum. Next base: position 3,618,420 of record NC_087402.1, on the reverse strand, counting down.
TAGAGCATTCTTGCCAGGAAAAAAGGATATAAGGATGAGGTAAACAATGATTATTAGAAAATAAAAAGGGAATAAAGGAATTATTGGTTTGTGAAATGAAAAAATAGTACACAAAAATCAAAGCTTTTTCACTTGGTGTTAAATAAATGCTCTTACCTTTTGTACTGCATCTGCTACCATTTGTAGCAAAACCTAAAAAATAAATTAAAAACACAACCAACAAAAAAATTAATTTGTAGGAAAGTTACAACAAGCGACTTTAATAAATATTATACAGAATAAAGGATACACAATACGGTATAATATATGGCACACAAGCTATTAAATCAACACATCACAAGATAAAACGCAAAAAAATGCACCTACCTTCATATGGCTTCTGCGTTGGCTACTGTTTGTAGCAAGACATTTAAAAAATTAAAACAACACCAATAAAAATCTTTATTTGCATGAAAGTTACAACAAGCAACGTTTGTCAATATTAAACATAATAAAAAATTCACAATACGTTTGAAATTATTGGTTTGTGAAATAAATAAATAAATACGACACAACAATAAAATGGACGTACCTGTGTTTCGCTTCCACGTTGGCTACCGTTTGTAGCATAAAAAATAATAATAATAAAAAAGAACCCAAAAAAAAATGTTTCTTTGCATTAAATTTTGAGCAAGCCACTTTCATTCATTGAAATTAAAGACAAAATTATTACGTGGCAATAAATTGTTTGAGTGTTTGATTTTATTAATAGTTACTGAATTTAAAATGAGTCACTCAAACTATGACTTTTCAACACCGTATTTAGAGCCGGTGTATACGACATTGTAATTGCAATTAAATTTTATGAAATTATTGGTTTGTGAAATAAATAAATAAATACGACACAACAATAAAATGGACGTACCTGTGTTTCGCTTCCACGTTGGCTACCGTTTGTAGCATAAAAAATAATAATAATAAAAAAGAAACCAAAAAAAATGTTTCTTTGCATTAAATTTTGAGCAAGCCACTTTCATTCATTGAAATTAAAGACAAAATTATTACGTGGCAATAAATTGTTTGAGTGTTTGATTTTATTAATAGTTACTGAATTTAAAATGAGTCACTCAAACTATGACTTTTCAACACCGTATTTAGAGCCGGTGTATACGACATTGTAATTGCAATTAAATTTTATGAAATTATTGGTTTGTGAAATAAATAAATAAATACGACACAACAATAAAGTGGACGTACCTGTGTTTCGCTTCCACGTTGGCTACCGTTTGTAGCATAAAAAATTATAATAATAAAAAATAAACCAAAAAAAAATGTTTCTTTGCATTAAATTTTGAGCAAGCCACTTTCATTCATTGAAATTAAAGACAAAATTACGTGGCAGTAAATTATTTGAGTGTTTTATTTTATTTATAGTTTCTGTATTTAAAATGTGTCACTCAAAATATCACTTTTCAACACCGCATTTAAAGATTTTTATTGCATTTAAGTTTTATGAAATTATTGGTTTGTGAAATAAATAAATACGACACAGCAATAAAATACACCTACCTTCATATCGCTTCCACGTTGGCTACCGTTTGTAGCATAAAAAAATAATAATAATAAAAAAGAAACCAAAAAAAAATGTTTCTTTGCATTAAATTTTGAGCAAGCCACTTTCATTCATTGAAATTAAAGACAAAATTACGTGGCAGTAAATTATTTGAGTGTTTTATTTTATTTATAGTTTCTGTATTTAAAATGAGTCACTCAAACTATGACTTTTCAACACCGTATTTAGAGCCGGTGTATACGACATTGTAATTGCAATTAAATTTTATGAAATTATTGGTTTGTGAAATAAATAAATAAATACGACACAACAATAAAATGGACGTACCTGTGTTTCGCTTCCACGTTGCCTACCGTTTGTAGCATAAAAAATTATAATAATAAAAAAGAAACCAAAAAAAAATGTTTCTTTGCATTAAATTTTGAGCAAGCCACTTTCATTCATTGAAATTAAAGACAAAATTACGTGGCAGTAAATTATTTGAGTGTTTTATTTTATTTATAGTTTCTGAATTTAAAATGAGTCACTCAAACTGACTTTTCAACACCGTATTTAGAGCCGGTGTATACGACATTGTAATTGCAATTAAATTTTATGAAATTATTGGTTTGTGAAATAAATAAATAAATACGACACAACAATAAAATGGACGTACCTGTGTTTCGCTTCCACGTTGGCTACCGTTTGTAGCATAAAAAATTATAATAATAAAAAATAAACCAAAAAAAATGTTTCTTTGCATTAAATTTTGAGCAAGCCACTTTCATTCATTGAAATTAAAGACAAAATTACGTGGCAGTAAATTATTTGAGTGTTTTATTTTATTTATAGTTTCTGAATTTAAAATGAGTCACTCAAACTGACTTTTCAACACCGTATTTAGAGCCGGTGTATACGACATTGTAATTGCAATTAAATTTTATGAAATTATTGGTTTGTGAAATAAATAAATAAATACGACACAACAATAAAATGGACGTACCTGTGTTTCGCTTCCACGTTGGCTACCGTTTGTAGCATAAAAAATTATAATAATAAAAAAGAAACCAAAAAAAAATGTTTCTTTGCATTAAATTTTGAGCAAGCCACTTTCATTCATTGAAATTAAAGAGAAAGTTATTACGTGGCAATAAATTGTTTGAGTGTTTGATTTTATTAATAGTTACTGAATTTAAAATGAGTCACTCAAACTGACTTTTCAACACCGTATTTAGAGCCGGTGTATACGACATTGTAATTGCAATTAAATTTTATGAAATTATTGGTTTGTGAAATAAATAAATAAATACGACACAACAATAAAATGGACGTACCTGTGTTTCGCTTCCACGTTGGCTACCGTTTGTAGCATAAAAAATAATAATAATAAAAAAGAAACCAAAAAAAAAATGTTTCTTTGCATTAAATTTTGAGCAAGCCACTTTCATTCATTGAAATTAAAGAGAAAGTTATTACGTGGCAATAAATTGTTTGAGTGTTTGATTTTATTAATAGTTACTGAATTTAAAATGAGTCACTCAAACTGACTTTTCAACACCGTATTTAGAGCCGGTGTATACGACATTGTAATTGCAATTAAATTTTATGAAATTATTGGTTTGTGAAATAAATAAATAAATACGACACAACAATAAAATGGACGTACCTGTGTTTCGCTTCCACGTTGGCTACCGTTTGTAGCATAAAAAATTATAATAATAAAAAAGAAACCAAAAAAAAATGTTTCTTTGCATTAAATTTTGAGCAAGCCACTTTCATTCATTGAAATTAAAGAGAAAGTTATTACGTGGCAATAAATTGTTTGAGTGTTTGATTTTATTAATAGTTACTGAATTTAAAATGAGTCACTCAAACTGACTTTTCAACACCGTATTTAGAGCCGGTGTATACGACATTGTAATTGCAATTAAATTTTATGAAATTATTGGTTTGTGAAATAAATAAATAAATACGACACAACAATAAAATGGACGTACCTGTGTTTCGCTTCCACGTTGGCTACCGTTTGTAGCATAAAAAATAATAATAAAAAAGAACCCAAAAAAAATGTTTCTTTGCATTAAATTTTGAGCAAGCCACTTTCATTCATTGAAATTAAAGACAAAATTATTACGTGGCAATAAATTGTTTGAGTGTTTTATTTTATTAATAGTTACTGAATTTAAAATGAGTCACTCAAACTGACTTTTCAACACCGTATTTAGAGCCGGTGTATACGACATTGTAATTGCAATTAAATTTTATGAAATTATTGGTTTGTGAAATAAATAAATAAATACGACACAACAATAAAATGGACGTACCTGTGTTTCGCTTCCACGTTGGCTACCGTTTGTAGCATAAAAAATTATAATAATAAAAAATAAACCAAAAAAAAATGTTTCTTTGCATTAAATTTTGAGCAAGCCACTTTCATTCATTGAAATTAAAGACAAAATTACGTGGCAGTAAATTATTTGAGTGTTTTATTTTATTTATAGTTTCTGTATTTAAAATGAGTCACTCAAACTATGACTTTTCAACACCGTATTTAGAGCCGGTGTATACGACATTGTAATTGCAATTAAATTTTATGAAATTATTGGTTTGTGAAATAAATAAATAAATACGACACAACAATAAAATGGACGTACCTGTGTTTCGCTTCCACGTTGGCTACCGTTTGTAGCATAAAAAATAATAATAATAAAAAAGAAACCAAAAAAAAAATGTTTCTTTGCATTAAATTTTGAGCAAGCCACTTTCATTCATTGAAATTAAAGACAAAATTATTACGTGGCAATAAATTGTTTGAGTGTTTGATTTTATTAATAGTTACTGAATTTAAAATGAGTCACTCAAACTATGACTTTTCAACACCGTATTTAGAGCCGGTGTATACGACATTGTAATTGCAATTAAATTTTATGAAATTATTGGTTTGTGAAATAAATAAATAAATACGACACAACAATAAAATGGACGTACCTGTGTTTCGCTTCCACGTTGGCTACCGTTTGTAGCATAAAAAATAATAATAATAAAAAAGAAACCAAAAAAAAAATGTTTCTTTGCATTAAATTTTGAGCAAGCCACTTTCATTCATTGAAATTAAAGACAAAATTATTACGTGGCAATAAATTGTTTGAGTGTTTGATTTTATTAATAGTTACTGAATTTAAAATGAGTCACTCAAACTATGACTTTTCAACACCGTATTTAGAGCCGGTGTATACGACATTGTAATTGCAATTAAATTTTATGAAATTATTGGTTTGTGAAATAAATAAATAAATACGACACAACAATAAAATGGACGTACCTGTGTTTCGCTTCCACGTTGGCTACCGTTTGTAGCATAAAAAATAATAATAATAAAAAAGAAACCAAAAAAAAAATGTTTCTTTGCATTAAATTTTGAGCAAGCCACTTTCATTCATTGAAATTAAAGACAAAATTATTACGTGGCAATAAATTGTTTGAGTGTTTGATTTTATTAATAGTTACTGAATTTAAAATGAGTCACTCAAACTATGACTTTTCAACACCGTATTTAGAGCCGGTGTATACGACATTGTAATTGCAATTAAATTTTATGAAATTATTGGTTTGTGAAATAAATAAATAAATACGACACAACAATAAAATGGACGTACCTGTGTTTCGCTTCCACGTTGGCTACCGTTTGTAGCATAAAAAATAATAATAATAAAAAAGAAACCAAAAAAAAAATGTTTCTTTGCATTAAATTTTGAGCAAGCCACTTTCATTCATTGAAATTAAAGACAAAATTATTACGTGGCAATAAATTGTTTGAGTGTTTGATTTTATTAATAGTTACTGAATTTAAAATGAGTCACTCAAACTATGACTTTTCAACACCGTATTTAGAGCCGGTGTATACGACATTGTAATTGCAATTAAATTTTATGAAATTATTGGTTTGTGAAATAAATAAATAAATACGACACAACAATAAAATGGACGTACCTGTGTTTCGCTTCCACGTTGGCTACCGTTTGTAGCATAAAAAATAATAATAATAAAAAAGAAACCAAAAAAAAAATGTTTCTTTGCATTAAATTTTGAGCAAGCCACTTTCATTCATTGAAATTAAAGACAAAATTATTACGTGGCAATAAATTGTTTGAGTGTTTGATTTTATTAATAGTTACTGAATTTAAAATGAGTCACTCAAACTATGACTTTTCAACACCGTATTTAGAGCCGGTGTATACGACATTGTAATTGCAATTAAATTTTATGAAATTATTGGTTTGTGAAATAAATAAATAAATACGACACAACAATAAAATGGACGTACCTGTGTTTCGCTTCCACGTTGGCTACCGTTTGTAGCATAAAAAATAATAATAATAAAAAAGAAACCAAAAAAAATGTTTCTTTGCATTAAATTTTGAGCAAGCCACTTTCATTCATTGAAATTAAAGACAAAATTATTACGTGGCAATAAATTGTTTGAGTGTTTGATTTTATTAATAGTTACTGAATTTAAAATGAGTCACTCAAACTGACTTTTCAACACCGTATTTAGAGCCGGTGTATACGACATTGTAATTGCAATTAAATTTTATGAAATTATTGGTTTGTGAAATAAATAAATAAATACGACACAACAATAAAATGGACGTACCTGTGTTTCGCTTCCACGTTGGCTACCGTTTGTAGCATAAAAAATTATAATAATAAAAAATAAACCAAAAAAAAATGTTTCTTTGCATTAAATTTTGAGCAAGCCACTTTCATTCATTGAAATTAAAGACAAAATTATTACGTGGCAATAAATTGTTTGAGTGTTTGATTTTATTAATAGTTACTGAATTTAAAATGAGTCACTCAAACTGACTTTTCAACACCGTATTTAGAGCCGGTGTATACGACATTGTAATTGCAATTAAATTTTATGAAATTATTGGTTTGTGAAATAAATAAATAAATACGACACAACAATAAAATGGACGTACCTGTGTTTCGCTTCCACGTTGGCTACCGTTTGTAGCATAAAAAATTATAATAATAAAAAATAAACCAAAAAAAAATGTTTCTTTGCATTAAATTTTGAGCAAGCCACTTTCATTCATTGAAATTAAAGACAAAATTATTACGTGGCAATAAATTGTTTGAGTGTTTGATTTTATTAATAGTTACTGAATTTAAAATGAGTCACTCAAACTGACTTTTCAACACCGTATTTAGAGCCGGTGTATACGACATTGTAATTGCAATTAAATTTTATGAAATTATTGGTTTGTGAAATAAATAAATAAATACGACACAACAATAAAATGGACGTACCTGTGTTTCGCTTCCACGTTGGCTACCGTTTGTAGCATAAAAAATTATAATAATAAAAAATAAACCAAAAAAAATGTTTCTTTGCATTAAATTTTGAGCAAGCCACTTTCATTCATTGAAATTAAAGACAAAATTACGTGGCAGTAAATTATTTGAGTGTTTTATTTTATTTATAGTTTCTGTATTTAAAATGAGTCACTCAAACTATGACTTTTCAACACCGTATTTAGAGCCGGTGTATACGACATTGTAATTGCAATTAAATTTTATGAAATTATTGGTTTGTGAAATAAATAAATAAATACGACACAACAATAAAATGGACGTACCTGTGTTTCGCTTCCACGTTGGCTACCGTTTGTAGCATAAAAAATAATAATAATAAAAAAGAAACCAAAAAAAAAATGTTTCTTTGCATTAAATTTTGAGCAAGCCACTTTCATTCATTGAAATTAAAGACAAAATTATTACGTGGCAATAAATTGTTTGAGTGTTTGATTTTATTAATAGTTACTGAATTTAAAATGAGTCACTCAAACTATGACTTTTCAACACCGTATTTAGAGCCGGTGTATACGACATTGTAATTGCAATTAAATTTTATGAAATTATTGGTTTGTGAAATAAATAAATAAATACGACACAACAATAAAATGGACGTACCTGTGTTTCGCTTCCACGTTGGCTACCGTTTGTAGCATAAAAAATTATAATAATAAAAAATAAACCAAAAAAAAATGTTTCTTTGCATTAAATTTTGAGCAAGCCACTTTCATTCATTGAAATTAAAGACAAAATTATTACGTGGCAATAAATTGTTTGAGTGTTTGATTTTATTAATAGTTACTGAATTTAAAATGAGTCACTCAAACTGACTTTTCAACACCGTATTTAGAGCCGGTGTATACGACATTGTAATTGCAATTAAATTTTATGAAATTATTGGTTTGTGAAATAAATAAATAAATACGACACAACAATAAAATGGACGTACCTGTGTTTCGCTTCCACGTTGGCTACCGTTTGTAGCATAAAAAATTATAATAATAAAAAATAAACCAAAAAAAATGTTTCTTTGCATTAAATTTTGAGCAAGCCACTTTCATTCATTGAAATTAAAGACAAAATTACGTGGCAGTAAATTATTTGAGTGTTTTATTTTATTTATAGTTTCTGTATTTAAAATGTGTCACTCAAAATATCACTTTTCAACACCGCATTTAAAGATTTTTATTGCATTTAAGTTTTATGAAATTATTGGTTTGTGAAATAAATAAATACGACACAACAATAAAATGGACGTACCTGTGTTTCGCTTCCACGTTGGCTACCGTTTGTAGCATAAAAAATAATAATAATAAAAAAGAAACCAAAAAAAAAATGTTTCTTTGCATTAAATTTTGAGCAAGCCACTTTCATTCATTGAAATTAAAGACAAAATTATTACGTGGCAATAAATTGTTTGAGTGTTTGATTTTATTAATAGTTACTGAATTTAAAATGAGTCACTCAAACTATGACTTTTCAACACCGTATTTAGAGCCGGTGTATACGACATTGTAATTGCAATTAAATTTTATGAAATTATTGGTTTGTGAAATAAATAAATAAATACGACACAACAATAAAGTGGACGTACCTGTGTTTCGCTTCCACGTTGGCTACCGTTTGTAGCATAAAAAATTATAATAATAAAAAATAAACCAAAAAAAAATGTTTCTTTGCATTAAATTTTGAGCAAGCCACTTTCATTCATTGAAATTAAAGACAAAATTACGTGGCAGTAAATTATTTGAGTGTTTTATTTTATTTATAGTTTCTGTATTTAAAATGTGTCACTCAAAATATCACTTTTCAACACCGCATTTAAAGATTTTTATTGCATTTAAGTTTTATGAAATTATTGGTTTGTGAAATAAATAAATACGACACAGCAATAAAATACACCTACCTTCATATCGCTTCCACGTTGGCTACCGTTTGTAGCATTAAAAAAAATTAAAAACAATACCAATAAAAATTTTTATTTGCATGAAAATTACAACAAGCGACATAATTTTACGGCTGCAAAAAACAATCAACAATGTTATATTTAAGGATTGCTCTAATTGGTCAAATTAGTCAATAACTAATTTGTCCGGCAAGAACCACGTGGAGGTTTAGAGCATTCTTGCCAGGAAAAAAGGATATAAGGATGAGGTAAACAATGATTATTAGAAAATAAAAAGGGAATAAAGGAATTATTGGTTTGTGAAATGAAAAAATAGTACACAAAAATCAAAGCTTTTTCACTTGGCGTTAAATAAATGCTCTTACCTTTTGTACTGCATCTGCTACCATTTGTAGCAAAACCTAAAAAATAAATTAAAAACACAACCAACAAAAAAATTAATTTGTAGGAAAGTTACAACAAGCGACTTTAATAAATATTATACAGAATAAAGGATACACAATACGGTATAATATATGGCACACAAGCTATTAAATCAACACATCACAAGATAAAACGCAAAAAAATGCACCTACCTTCATATGGCTTCTGCGTTGGCTACTGTTTGTAGCAAGACATTTAAAAAATTAAAACAACACCAATAAAAATCTTTATTTGCATGAAAGTTACAACAAGCAACGTTTGTCAATATTAAACAAAATAAAAAATACACAATACGTTTGAAATTATTGGTTTGTGAAATAAATAAATACGACACAGCAATAAAATACACCTACCTTCATATCGCTTCCACGTTGGCTACCGTTTGTAGCATTAAAAAAATAATAATAAAAATGAAACCAAAAAAATGTTTATTTGCATTAAATTTTGAGCTAGCCACTTTCATTCATTGAAATCAAAGACAAAATTACGTGGCAATTAATTATTTGAGTGTTTTATTTTATTTATAGTTTCTGAATTTAAAATGTGTCACTCAAAATATCACTTTTCAACACCGCATTTAAAGATTTTAATTGCAATTAAGTTTTATGAAATTATTGGTTTGTGAAATAAATAAATAAATACGACACAACAATAAAATGGACGTACCTGTGTTTCGCTTCCAGGTTGGCTACCGTTTGTAGCATAAAAAATTATAATAATAAAAAATAAACCAAAAAAAAATGTTTCTTTGCATTAAATTTTGAGCAAGCCACTTTCATTCATTGAAATTAAAGACAAAATTATTACGTGGCAATAAATTGTTTGAGTGTTTGATTTTATTAATAGTTACTGAATTTAAAATGAGTCACTCAAACTGACTTTTCAACACCGTATTTAGAGCCGGTGTATACGACATTGTAATTGCAATTAAATTTTATGAAATTATTGGTTTGTGAAATAAATAAATAAATACGACACAACAATAAAATGGACGTACCTGTGTTTCGCTTCCACGTTGGCTACCGTTTGTAGCATAAAAAAATAATAATAATAAAAAAGAAACCAAAAAAAAATGTTTCTTTGCATTAAATTTTGAGCAAGCCACTTTCATTCATTGAAATTAAAGACAAAATTATTACGTGGCAATAAATTGTTTGAGTGTTTGATTTTATTAATAGTTACTGAATTTAAAATGAGTCACTCAAAATATCACTTTTCAACACCGCATTTAAAGATTTTTATTGCATTTAAGTTTTATGAAATTATTGGTTTGTGAAATAAATAAATACGACACAGCAATAAAATACACCTACCTTCATATCGCTTCCACGTTGGCTACCGTTTGTAGCATTAAAAAAAATTAAAAACAATACCAATAAAAATTTTTATTTGCATGAAAATTACAACAAGCGACATAATTTTACGGCTGCAAAAAACAATCAACAATGTTATATTTAAGGATTGCTCTAATTGGTCAAATTAGTCAATAACTAATTTGTCCGGCAAGAACCACGTGGAGGTTTAGAGCATTCTTGCCAGGAAAAAAGGATATAAGGATGAGGTAAACAATGATTATTAGAAAATAAAAAGGGAATAAAGGAATTATTGGTTTGTGAAATGAAAAAATAGTACACAAAAATCAAAGCTTTTTCACTTGGCGTTAAATAAATGCTCTTACCTTTTGTACTGCATCTGCTACCATTTGTAGCAAAACCTAAAAAATAAATTAAAAACACAACCAACAAAAAAATTAATTTGTAGGAAAGTTACAACAAGCGACTTTAATAAATATTATACAGAATAAAGGATACACAATACGGTATAATATATGGCACACAAGCTATTAAATCAACACATCACAAGATAAAACGCAAAAAAATGCACCTACCTTCATATGGCTTCTGCGTTGGCTACTGTTTGTAGCAAGACATTTAAAAAATTAAAACAACACCAATAAAAATCTTTATTTGCATGAAAGTTACAACAAGCAACGTTTGTCAATATTAAACATAATAAAAAATTCACAATACGTTTGAAATTATTGGTTTGTGAAATAAATAAATACGACACAGCAATAAAATACACCTACCTTCATATCGCTTCCACGTTGGCTACCGTTTGTAGCATAAAAAATAATAATAATAAAAAAGAACCCAAAAAAAAATGTTTCTTTGCATTAAATTTTGAGCAAGCCACTTTCATTCATTGAAATTAAAGACAAAATTATTACGTGGCAATAAATTGTTTGAGTGTTTGATTTTATTAATAGTTACTGAATTTAAAATGAGTCACTCAAACTGACTTTTCAACACCGTATTTAGAGCCGGTGTATACGACATTGTAATTGCAATAAAATTTTATGAAATTATTGGTTTGTGAAATTTATAAATAAATACGACACAACAATAAAATGGACGTACCTGTGTTTCGCTTCCACGTTGGCTACCGTTTGTAGCATAAAAAATAATAATAATAAAAAAGAACCCAAAAAAAAATGTTTCTTTGCATTAAATTTTGAGCAAGCCACTTTCATTCATTGAAATTAAAGACAAAATTATTACGTGGCAATAAATTGTTTGAGTGTTTGATTTTATTAATAGTTACTGAATTTAAAATGAGTCACTCAAACTGACTTTTCAACACCGTATTTAGAGCCGGTGTATACGACATTGTAATTGCAATTAAATTTTATGAAATTATTGGTTTGTGAAATAAATAAATAAATACGACACAACAATAAAATGGACGTACCTGTGTTTCGCTTCCACGTTGGCTACCGTTTGTAGCATAAAAAATTATAATAATAAAAAATAAACCAAAAAAAAATGTTTCTTTGCATTAAATTTTGAGCAAGCCACTTTCATTCATTGAAATTAAAGACAAAATTATTACGTGGCAATAAATTGTTTGAGTGTTTGATTTTATTAATAGTTACTGAATTTAAAATGAGTCACTCAAACTGACTTTTCAACACCGTATTTAGAGCCGGTGTATACGACATTGTAATTGCAATTAAATTTTATGAAATTATTGGTTTGTGAAATAAATAAATAAATACGACACAACAATAAAATGGACGTACCTGTGTTTCGCTTCCACGTTGGCTACCGTTTGTAGCATAAAAAATTATAATAATAAAAAATAAACCAAAAAAAATGTTTCTTTGCATTAAATTTTGAGCAAGCCACTTTCATTCATTGAAATTAAAGACAAAATTACGTGGCAGTAAATTATTTGAGTGTTTTATTTTATTTATAGTTTCTGTATTTAAAATGAGTCACTCAAACTATGACTTTTCAACACCGTATTTAGAGCCGGTGTATACGACATTGTAATTGCAATTAAATTTTATGAAATTATTGGTTTGTGAAATAAATAAATAAATACGACACAACAATAAAATGGACGTACCTGTGTTTCGCTTCCACGTTGGCTACCGTTTGTAGCATAAAAAATAATAATAATAAAAAAGAACCCAAAAAAAAATGTTTCTTTGCATAAAATTTTGATCAAGCCACTTTCATTCATTGAAATTAAAGACAAAATTACGTGGCAGTAAATTATTTGAGTGTTTTATTTTATTTATAGTTTCTGTATTTAAAATGTGTCACTCAAAATATCACTTTTCAACACCGCATTTAAAGATTTTTATTGCATTTAAGTTTTATGAAATTATTGGTTTGTGAAATAAATAAATACGACACAGCAATAAAATACACCTACCTTCATATCGCTTCCACGTTGGCTACCGTTTGTAGCATAAAAAATAATAATAATAAAAAAGAACCCAAAAAAAAATGTTTCTTTGCATTAAATTTTGAGCAAGCCACTTTCATTCATTGAAATTAAAGACAAAATTATTACGTGGCAATAAATTGTTTGAGTGTTTTATTTTATTAATAGTTACTGAATTTAAAATGAGTCACTCAAACTGACTTTTCAACACCGTATTTAGAGCCGGTGTATACGACATTGTAATTGCAATTAAATTTTATGAAATTATTGGTTTGTGAAATAAATAAATAAATACGACACAACAATAAAATGGACGTACCTGTGTTTCGCTTCCACGTTGGCTACCGTTTGTAGCATAAAAAATTATAATAATAAAAAATAAACCAAAAAAAAATGTTTCTTTGCATTAAATTTTGAGCAAGCCACTTTCATTCATTGAAATTAAAGACAAAATTATTACGTAGCAATAAATTGTTTGAGTGTTTTATTTTATTAATAGTTACTGAATTTAAAATGAGTCACTCAAACTGACTTTTCAACACCGTATTTAGAGCCGGTGTATACGACATTGTAATTGCAATTAAATTTTATGAAATTATTGGTTTGTGAAATAAATAAATAAATACGACACAACAATAAAATGGACGTACCTGTGTTTCGCTTCCACGTTGGCTACCGTTTGTAGCATAAAAAATTATAATAATAAAAAAGAACCCAAAAAAAAATGTTTCTTTGCATTAAATTTTGAGCAAGCCACTTTCATTCATTGAAATTAAAGACAAAATTATTACGTGGCAATAAATTGTTTGAGTGTTTTATTTTATTAATAGTTACTGAATTTAAAATGAGTCACTCAAACTGACTTTTCAACACCGTATTTAGAGCCGGTGTATACGACATTGTAATTGCAATTAAATTTTATGAAATTATTGGTTTGTGAAATAAATAAATAAATACGACACAACAATAAAATGGACGTACCTGTGTTTCGCTTCCACGTTGGCTACCGTTTGTAGCATAAAAAATTATAATAATAAAAAATAAACCAAAAAAAATGTTTCTTTGCATTAAATTTTGAGCAAGCCACTTTCATTCATTGAAATTAAAGACAAAATTACGTGGCAGTAAATTATTTGAGTGTTTTATTTTATTTATAGTTTCTGTATTTAAAATGTGTCACTCAAAATATCACTTTTCAACACCGCATTTAAAGATTTTTATTGCATTTAAGTTTTATGAAATTATTGGTTTGTGAAATAAATAAATAAATACGACATAGCAATAAAATACACCTACCTTCATATCGCTTCCACGTTGGCTACCGTTTGTAGCATTAAAAAAAATTAAAAACAACACCAATAAAAAATCTTTATTTGCATGAAAATTACAACAAGCGACATAATTTTACGGCTGTAAAAAACAATCAACAATGTTATATTTAAGGATTGCTCTAATTGGTCAAATTAGTCAATAACTAATTTGTCCGGCAAGAACCACGTGGAGGTTTAGAGCATTCTTGCCAGGAAAAAAGGATATAAGGATGAGGTAAACAATGATTATTAGAAAATAAAAAGGGAATAAAGGAATTATTGGTTTGTGAAATGAAAAAATAGTACACAAAAATCAAAGCTTTTTCACTTGGTGTTAAATAAATGCTCTTACCTTTTGTACTGCATCTGCTACCATTTGTAGCAAAACCTAAAAAATAAATTAAAAACACAACCAACAAAAAAATTAATTTGTAGGAAAGTTACAACAAGCGACTTTAATAAATATTATACAGAATAAAGGATACACAATACGGTATAATATATGGCACACAAGCTATTAAATCAACACATCACAAGATAAAACGCAAAAAAATGCACCTACCTTCATATGGCTTCTGCGTTGGCTACTGTTTGTAGCAAGACATTTAAAAAATTAAAACAACACCAATAAAAATCTTTATTTGCATGAAAGTTACAACAAGCAACGTTTGTCAATATTAAACAAAATAAAAAATACACAATACGTTTGAAATTATTGGTTTGTGAAATAAATAAATACGACACAGCAATAAAATACACCTACCTTCATATCGCTTCCACGTTGGCTACCGTTTGTAGCATTAAAAAAATAATAATAAAAATGAAACCAAAAAAATGTTTATTTGCATTAAATTTTGAGCTAGCCACTTTCATTCATTGAAATCAAAGACAAAATTACGTGGCAATTAATTATTTGAGTGTTTTATTTTATTTATAGTTTCTGAATTTAAAATGTGTCACTCAAAATATCACTTTTCAACACCGCATTTAAAGATTTTAATTGCAATTAAGTTTTATGAAATTATTGGTTTGTGAAATAAATAAATAAATACGACACAACAATAAAATGGACGTACCTGTGTTTCGCTTCCACGTTGGCTACCGTTTGTAGCATAAAAAATAATAATAATAAAAAAGAAACCAAAAAAAAAATGTTTCTTTGCATTAAATTTTGAGCAAGCCACTTTCATTCATTGAAATTAAAGACAAAATTATTACGTGGCAATAAATTGTTTGAGTGTTTGATTTTATTAATAGTTACTGAATTTAAAATGAGTCACTCAAACTATGACTTTTCAACACCGTATTTAGAGCCGGTGTATACGACATTGTAATTGCAATTAAATTTTATGAAATTATTGGTTTGTGAAATAAATAAATAAATACGACACAACAATAAAATGGACGTACCTGTGTTTCGCTTCCACGTTGGCTACCGTTTGTAGCATAAAAAATAATAATAATAAAAAAGAAACCAAAAAAAATGTTTCTTTGCATTAAATTTTGAGCAAGCCACTTTCATTCATTGAAATTAAAGACAAAATTATTACGTGGCAATAAATTGTTTGAGTGTTTGATTTTATTAATAGTTACTGAATTTAAAATGAGTCACTCAAACTATGACTTTTCAACACCGTATTTAGAGCCGGTGTATACGACATTGTAATTGCAATTAAATTTTATGAAATTATTGGTTTGTGAAATAAATAAATAAATACGACACAACAATAAAATGGACGTACCTGTGTTTCGCTTCCACGTTGGCTACCGTTTGTAGCATAAAAAATAATAATAATAAAAAAGAAACCAAAAAAAATGTTTCTTTGCATTAAATTTTGAGCAAGCCACTTTCATTCATTGAAATTAAAGACAAAATTATTACGTGGCAATAAATTGTTTGAGTGTTTGATTTTATTAATAGTTACTGAATTTAAAATGAGTCACTCAAACTGACTTTTCAACACCGTATTTAGAGCCGGTGTATACGACATTGTAATTGCAATTAAATTTTATGAAATTATTGGTTTGTGAAATAAATAAATAAATACGACACAACAATAAAATGGACGTACCTGTGTTTCGCTTCCACGTTGGCTACCGTTTGTAGCATAAAAAATTATAATAATAAAAAATAAACCAAAAAAAATGTTTCTTTGCATTAAATTTTGAGCAAGCCACTTTCATTCATTGAAATTAAAGACAAAATTACGTGGCAGTAAATTATTTGAGTGTTTTATTTTATTTATAGTTTCTGTATTTAAAATGAGTCACTCAAACTATGACTTTTCAACACCGTATTTAGAGCCGGTGTATACGACATTGTAATTGCAATTAAATTTTATGAAATTATTGGTTTGTGAAATAAATAAATAAATACGACACAACAATAAAATGGACGTACCTGTGTTTCGCTTCCACGTTGGCTACCGTTTGTAGCATAAAAAATAATAATAATAAAAAAGAAACCAAAAAAAAAATGTTTCTTTGCATTAAATTTTGAGCAAGCCACTTTCATTCATTGAAATTAAAGACAAAATTATTACGTGGCAATAAATTGTTTGAGTGTTTGATTTTATTAATAGTTACTGAATTTAAAATGAGTCACTCAAACTATGACTTTTCAACACCGTATTTAGAGCCGGTGTATACGACATTGTAATTGCAATTAAATTTTATGAAATTATTGGTTTGTGAAATAAATAAATAAATACGACACAACAATAAAATGGACGTACCTGTGTTTCGCTTCCACGTTGGCTACCGTTTGTAGCATAAAAAATAATAATAATAAAAAAGAAACCAAAAAAAATGTTTCTTTGCATTAAATTTTGAGCAAGCCACTTTCATTCATTGAAATTAAAGACAAAATTATTACGTGGCAATAAATTGTTTGAGTGTTTGATTTTATTAATAGTTACTGAATTTAAAATGAGTCACTCAAACTATGACTTTTCAACACCGTATTTAGAGCCGGTGTATACGACATTGTAATTGCAATTAAATTTTATGAAATTATTGGTTTGTGAAATAAATAAATAAATACGACACAACAATAAAATGGACGTACCTGTGTTTCGCTTCCACGTTGGCTACCGTTTGTAGCATAAAAAATAATAATAATAAAAAAGAAACCAAAAAAAATGTTTCTTTGCATTAAATTTTGAGCAAGCCACTTTCATTCATTGAAATTAAAGACAAAATTATTACGTGGCAATAAATTGTTTGAGTGTTTGATTTTATTAATAGTTACTGAATTTAAAATGAGTCACTCAAACTATGACTTTTCAACACCGTATTTAGAGCCGGTGTATACGACATTGTAATTGCAATTAAATTTTATGAAATTATTGGTTTGTGAAATAAATAAATAAATACGACACAACAATAAAATGGACGTACCTGTGTTTCGCTTCCACGTTGGCTACCGTTTGTAGCATAAAAAATTATAATAATAAAAAATAAACCAAAAAAAAAATGTTTCTTTGCATTAAATTTTGAGCAAGCCACTTTCATTCATTGAAATTAAAGACAAAATTATTACGTGGCAATAAATTGTTTGAGTGTTTGATTTTATTAATAGTTACTGAATTTAAAATGAGTCACTCAAACTATGACTTTTCAACACCGTATTTAGAGCCGGTGTATACGACATTGTAATTGCAATTAAATTTTATGAAATTATTGGTTTGTGAAATAAATAAATAAATACGACACAACAATAAAATGGACGTACCTGTGTTTCGCTTCCACGTTGGCTACCGTTTGTAGCATAAAAAATTATAATAATAAAAAATAAACCAAAAAAAAATGTTTCTTTGCATTAAATTTTGAGCAAGCCACTTTCATTCATTGAAATTAAAGACAAAATTATTACGTGGCAATAAATTGTTTGAGTGTTTTATTTTATTAATAGTTACTGAATTTAAAATGAGTCACTCAAACTATGACTTTTCAACACCGTATTTAGAGCCGGTGTATACGACATTGTAATTGCAATTAAATTTTATGAAATTATTGGTTTGTGAAATAAATAAATAAATACGACACAACAATAAAATGGACGTACCTGTGTTTCGCTTCCACGTTGGCTACCGTTTGTAGCATAAAAAATTATAATAATAAAAAATAAACCAAAAAAAAATGTTTCTTTGCATTAAATTTTGAGCAAGCCACTTTCATTCATTGAAATTAAAGACAAAATTATTACGTGGCAATAAATTGTTTGAGTGTTTTATTTTATTAATAGTTACTGAATTTAAAATGAGTCACTCAAACTATGACTTTTCAACACCGTATTTAGAGCCGGTGTATACGACATTGTAATTGCAATTAAATTTTATGAAATTATTGGTTTGTGAAATAAATAAATAAATACGACACAACAATAAAATGGACGTACCTGTGTTTCGCTTCCACGTTGGCTACCGTTTGTAGCATAAAAAAATAATAATAATAAAAAAGAAACCAAAAAAAAATGTTTCTTTGCATTAAATTTTGAGCAAGCCACTTTCATTCATTGAAATTAAAGACAAAATTATTACGTGGCAATAAATTGTTTGAGTGTTTGATTTTATTAATAGTTACTGAATTTAAAATGAGTCACTCAAACTGACTTTTCAACACCGTATTTAGAGCCGGTGTATACGACATTGTAATTGCAATTAAATTTTATGAAATTATTGGTTTGTGAAATAAATAAATAAATACGACACAACAATAAAATGGACGTACCTGTGTTTCGCTTCCACGTTGGCTACCGTTTGTAGCATAAAAAATTATAATAATAAAAAATAAACCAAAAAAAAATGTTTCTTTGCATTAAATTTTGAGCAAGCCACTTTCATTCATTGAAATTAAAGACAAAATTATTACGTGGCAATAAATTGTTTGAGTGTTTTATTTTATTTATAGTTTCTGTATTTAAAATGTGTCACTCAAAATATCACTTTTCAACACCGCATTTAAAGATTTTTATTGCATTTAAGTTTTATGAAATTATTGGTTTGTGAAATAAATAAATAAATACGACATAGCAATAAAATACACCTACCTTCATATCGCTTCCACGTTGGCTACCGTTTGTAGCATTAAAAAAAATTAAAAACAACACCAATAAAAAATCTTTATTTGCATGAAAATTACAACAAGCGACATAATTTTACGGCTGTAAAAAACAATCAACAATGTTATATTTAAGGATTGCTCTAATTGGTCAAATTAGTCAATAACTAATTTGTCCGGCAAGAACCACGTGGAGGTTTAGAGCATTCTTGCCAGGAAAAAAGGATATAAGGATGAGGTAAACAATGATTATTAGAAAATAAAAAGGGAATAAAGGAATTATTGGTTTGTGAAATGAAAAAATAGTACACAAAAATCAAAGCTTTTTCACTTGGCGTTAAATAAATGCTCTTACCTTTTGTACTGCATCTGCTACCATTTGTAGCAAAACCTAAAAAATAAATTAAAAACACAACCAACAAAAAAATTAATTTGTAGGAAAGTTACAACAAGCGACTTTAATAAATATTATACAGAATAAAGGATACACAATACGGTATAATATATGGCACACAAGCTATTAAATCAACACATCACAAGATAAAACGCAAAAAAATGCACCTACCTTCATATGGCTTCTGCGTTGGCTACTGTTTGTAGCAAGACATTTAAAAAATTAAAACAACACCAATAAAAATCTTTATTTGCATGAAAGTTACAACAAGCAACGTTTGTCAATATTAAACATAATAAAAAATTCACAATACGTTTGAAATTATTGGTTTGTGAAATAAATAAATACGACACAGCAATAAAATACACCTACCTTCATATCGCTTCCACGTTGGCTACCGTTTGTAGCATAAAAAATTATAATAATAAAAAATAAACCAAAAAAAAATGTTTCTTTGCATTAAATTTTGAGCAAGCCACTTTCATTCATTGAAATTAAAGACAAAATTATTACGTGGCAATAAATTGTTTGAGTGTTTTATTTTATTAATAGTTACTGAATTTAAAATGAGTCACTCAAACTATGACTTTTCAACACCGTATTTAGAGCCGGTGTATACGACATTGTAATTGCAATTAAATTTTATGAAATTATTGGTTTGTGAAATAAATAAATAAATACGACACAACAATAAAATGGACGTACCTGTGTTTCGCTTCCACGTTGGCTACCGTTTGTAGCATAAAAAAATAATAATAATAAAAAAGAAACCAAAAAAAAATGTTTCTTTGCATTAAATTTTGAGCAAGCCACTTTCATTCATTGAAATTAAAGACAAAATTATTACGTGGCAATAAATTGTTTGAGTGTTTTATTTTATTAATAGTTACTGAATTTAAAATGAGTCACTCAAACTATGACTTTTCAACACCGTATTTAGAGCCGGTGTATACGACATTGTAATTGCAATTAAATTTTATGAAATTATTGGTTTGTGAAATAAATAAATAAATACGACACAACAATAAAATGGACGTACCTGTGTTTCGCTTCCACGTTGGCTACCGTTTGTAGCATAAAAAAATAATAATAATAAAAAAGAAACCAAAAAAAAATGTTTCTTTGCATTAAATTTTGAGCAAGCCACTTTCATTCATTGAAATTAAAGACAAAATTATTACGTGGCAATAAATTGTTTGAGTGTTTGATTTTATTAATAGTTACTGAATTTAAAATGAGTCACTCAAACTATGACTTTTCAACACCGTATTTAGAGCCGGTGTATACGACATTGTAATTGCAATTAAATTTTATGAAATTATTGGTTTGTGAAATAAATAAATAAATACGACACAACAATAAAATGGACGTACCTGTGTTTCGCTTCCACGTTGGCTACCGTTTGTAGCATAAAAAATTATAATAATAAAAAATAAACCAAAAAAAAATGTTTCTTTGCATTAAATTTTGAGCAAGCCACTTTCATTCATTGAAATTAAAGACAAAATTATTACGTGGCAATAAATTGTTTGAGTGTTTTATTTTATTAATAGTTACTGAATTTAAAATGAGTCACTCAAACTATGACTTTTCAACACCGTATTTAGAGCCGGTGTATACGACATTGTAATTGCAATTAAATTTTATGAAATTATTGGTTTGTGAAATAAATAAATAAATACGACACAACAATAAAATGGACGTACCTGTGTTTCGCTTCCACGTTGGCTACCGTTTGTAGCATAAAAAATTATAATAATAAAAAATAAACCAAAAAAAAATGTTTCTTTGCATTAAATTTTGAGCAAGCCACTTTCATTCATTGAAATTAAAGACAAAATTATTACGTGGCAATAAATTGTTTGAGTGTTTTATTTTATTAATAGTTACTGAATTTAAAATGAGTCACTCAAACTATGACTTTTCAACACCGTATTTAGAGCCGGTGTATACGACATTGTAATTGCAATTAAATTTTATGAAATTATTGGTTTGTGAAATAAATAAATAAATACGACACAACAATAAAATGGACGTACCTGTGTTTCGCTTCCACGTTGGCTACCGTTTGTAGCATAAAAAAATAATAATAATAAAAAAGAAACCAAAAAAAAATGTTTCTTTGCATTAAATTTTGAGCAAGCCACTTTCATTCATTGAAATTAAAGACAAAATTATTACGTGGCAATAAATTGTTTGAGTGTTTGATTTTATTAATAGTTACTGAATTTAAAATGAGTCACTCAAACTATGACTTTTCAACACCGTATTTAGAGCCGGTGTATACGACATTGTAATTGCAATTAAATTTTATGAAATTATTGGTTTGTGAAATAAATAAATAAATACGACACAACAATAAAATGGACGTACCTGTGTTTCGCTTCCACGTTGGCTACCGTTTGTAGCATAAAAAAATAATAATAATAAAAAAGAAACCAAAAAAAAATGTTTCTTTGCATTAAATTTTGAGCAAGCCACTTTCATTCATTGAAATTAAAGACAAAATTATTACGTGGCAATAAATTGTTTGAGTGTTTTATTTTATTAATAGTTACTGAATTTAAAATGAGTCACTCAAACTATGACTTTTCAACACCGTATTTAGAGCCGGTGTATACGACATTGTAATTGCAATTAAATTTTATGAAATTATTGGTTTGTGAAATAAATAAATAAATACGACACAACAATAAAATGGACGTACCTGTGTTTCGCTTCCACGTTGGCTACCGTTTGTAGCATAAAAAATTATAATAATAAAAAATAAACCAAAAAAAAATGTTTCTTTGCATTAAATTTTGAGCAAGCCACTTTCATTCATTGAAATTAAAGACAAAATTATTACGTGGCAATAAATTGTTTGAGTGTTTGATTTTATTAATAGTTACTGAATTTAAAATGAGTCACTCAAACTGACTTTTCAACACCGTATTTAGAGCCGGTGTATACGACATTGTAATTGCAATTAAATTTTATGAAATTATTGGTTTGTGAAATAAATAAATAAATACGACACAACAATAAAATGGACGTACCTGTGTTTCGCTTCCACGTTGGCTACCGTTTGTAGCATAAAAAATTATAATAATAAAAAATAAACCAAAAAAAATGTTTCTTTGCATTAAATTTTGAGCAAGCCACTTTCATTCATTGAAATTAAAGACAAAATTACGTGGCAGTAAATTATTTGAGTGTTTTATTTTATTTATAGTTTCTGTATTTAAAATGAGTCACTCAAACTATGACTTTTCAACACCGTATTTAGAGCCGGTGTATACGACATTGTAATTGCAATTAAATTTTATGAAATTATTGGTTTGTGAAATAAATAAATAAATACGACACAACAATAAAATGGACGTACCTGTGTTTCGCTTCCACGTTGGCTACCGTTTGTAGCATAAAAAATAATAATAATAAAAAAGAAACCAAAAAAAAAATGTTTCTTTGCATTAAATTTTGAGCAAGCCACTTTCATTCATTGAAATTAAAGACAAAATTATTACGTGGCAATAAATTGTTTGAGTGTTTGATTTTATTAATACTTACTGAATTTAAAATGAGTCACTCAAACTATGACTTTTCAACACCGTATTTAGAGCCGGTGTATACGACATTGTAATTGCAATTAAATTTTATGAAATTATTGGTTTGTGAAATAAATAAATAAATACGACACAACAATAAAATGGACGTACCTGTGTTTCGCTTCCACGTTGGCTACCGTTTGTAGCATAAAAAATAATAATAATAAAAAAGAAACCAAAAAAAATGTTTCTTTGCATTAAATTTTGAGCAAGCCACTTTCATTCATTGAAATTAAAGACAAAATTATTACGTGGCAATAAATTGTTTGAGTGTTTGATTTTATTAATAGTTACTGAATTTAAAATGAGTCACTCAAACTATGACTTTTCAACACCGTATTTAGAGCCGGTGTATACGACATTGTAATTGCAATTAAATTTTATGAAATTATTGGTTTGTGAAATAAATAAATAAATACGACACAACAATAAAGTGGACGTACCTGTGTTTCGCTTCCACGTTGGCTACCGTTTGTAGCATAAAAAATTATAATAATAAAAAATAAACCAAAAAAAAATGTTTCTTTGCATTAAATTTTGAGCAAGCCACTTTCATTCATTGAAATTAAAGACAAAATTACGTGGCAGTAAATTATTTGAGTGTTTTATTTTATTTATAGTTTCTGTATTTAAAATGTGTCACTCAAAATATCACTTTTCAACACCGCATTTAAAGATTTTTATTGCATTTAAGTTTTATGAAATTATTGGTTTGTGAAATAAATAAATACGACACAGCAATAAAATACACCTACCTTCATATCGCTTCCACGTTGGCTACCGTTTGTAGCATTAAAAAAAATTAAAAACAATACCAATAAAAATTTTTATTTGCATGAAAATTACAACAAGCGACATAATTTTACGGCTGCAAAAAACAATCAACAATGTTATATTTAAGGATTGCTCTAATTGGTCAAATTAGTCAATAACTAATTTGTCCGGCAAGAACCACGTGGAGGTTTAGAGCATTCTTGCCAGGAAAAAAGGATATAAGGATGAGGTAAACAATGATTATTAGAAAATAAAAAGGGAATAAAGGAATTATTGGTTTGTGAAATGAAAAAATAGTACACAAAAATCAAAGCTTTTTCACTTGGCGTTAAATAAATGCTCTTACCTTTTGTACTGCATCTGCTACCATTTGTAGCAAAACCTAAAAAATAAATTAAAAACACAACCAACAAAAAAATTAATTTGTAGGAAAGTTACAACAAGCGACTTTAATAAATATTATACAGAATAAAGGATACACAATACGGTATAATATATGGCACACAAGCTATTAAATCAACACATCACAAGATAAAACGCAAAAAAATGCACCTACCTTCATATGGCTTCTGCGTTGGCTACTGTTTGTAGCAAGACATTTAAAAAATTAAAACAACACCAATAAAAATCTTTATTTGCATGAAAGTTACAACAAGCAACGTTTGTCAATATTAAACAAAATAAAAAATACACAATACGTTTGAAATTATTGGTTTGTGAAATAAATAAATACGACACAGCAATAAAATACACCTACCTTCATATCGCTTCCACGTTGGCTACCGTTTGTAGCATTAAAAAAATAATAATAAAAATGAAACCAAAAAAATGTTTATTTGCATTAAATTTTGAGCTAGCCACTTTCATTCATTGAAATCAAAGACAAAATTACGTGGCAATTAATTATTTGAGTGTTTTATTTTATTTATAGTTTCTGAATTTAAAATGTGTCACTCAAAATATCACTTTTCAACACCGCATTTAAAGATTTTAATTGCAATTAAGTTTTATGAAATTATTGGTTTGTGAAATAAATAAATAAATACGACACAACAATAAAATGGACGTACCTGTGTTTCGCTTCCACGTTGGCTACCGTTTGTAGCATAAAAAATTATAATAATAAAAAATAAACCAAAAAAAAATATTTCTTTGCATTAAATTTTGAGCAAGCCACTTTCATTCATTGAAATTAAAGACAAAATTATTACGTGGCAATAAATTGTTTGAGTGTTTGATTTTATTAATAGTTACTGAATTTAAAATGAGTCACTCAAACTGACTTTTCAACACCGTATTTAGAGCCGGTGTATACGACATTGTAATTGCAATTAAATTTTATGAAATTATTGGTTTGTGAAATAAATAAATAAATACGACACAACAATAAAATGGACGTACCTGTGTTTCGCTTCCACGTTGGCTACCGTTTGTAGCATAAAAAAATAATAATAATAAAAAAGAAACCAAAAAAAAATGTTTCTTTGCATTAAATTTTGAGCAAGCCACTTTCATTCATTGAAATTAAAGACAAAATTACGTGGCAGTAAATTATTTGAGTGTTTTATTTTATTTATAGTTTCTGTATTTAAAATGAGTCACTCAAACTATGACTTTTCAACACCGTATTTAGAGCCGGTGTATACGACATTGTAATTGCAATTAAATTTTATGAAATTATTGGTTTGTGAAATAAATAAATAAATACGACACAACAATAAAATGGACGTACCTGTGTTTCGCTTCCACGTTGGCTACCGTTTGTAGCATAAAAAATTATAATAATAAAAAATAAACCAAAAAAAAATGTTTCTTTGCATTAAATTTTGAGCAAGCCACTTTCATTCATTGAAATTAAAGACAAAATTATTACGTGGCAATAAATTGTTTGAGTGTTTTATTTTATTAATAGTTACTGAATTTAAAATGAGTCACTCAAACTATGACTTTTCAACACCGTATTTAGAGCCGGTGTATACGACATTGTAATTGCAATTAAATTTTATGAAATTATTGGTTTGTGAAATAAATAAATAAATACGACACAACAATAAAATGGACGTACCTGTGTTTCGCTTCCACGTTGGCTACCGTTTGTAGCATAAAAAATTATAATAATAAAAAATAAACCAAAAAAAAATGTTTCTTTGCATTAAATTTTGAGCAAGCCACTTTCATTCATTGAAATTAAAGACAAAATTATTACGTGGCAATAAATTGTTTGAGTGTTTTATTTTATTAATAGTTACTGAATTTAAAATGAGTCACTCAAACTATGACTTTTCAACACCGTATTTAGAGCCGGTGTATACGACATTGTAATTGCAATTAAATTTTATGAAATTATTGGTTTGTGAAATAAATAAATAAATACGACACAACAATAAAATGGACGTACCTGTGTTTCGCTTCCACGTTGGCTACCGTTTGTAGCATAAAAAATTATAATAATAAAAAATAAACCAAAAAAAAATGTTTCTTTGCATTAAATTTTGAGCAAGCCACTTTCATTCATTGAAATTAAAGACAAAATTATTACGTGGCAATAAATTGTTTGAGTGTTTTATTTTATTAATAGTTACTGAATTTAAAATGAGTCACTCAAACTATGACTTTTCAACACCGTATTTAGAGCCGGTGTATACGACATTGTAATTGCAATTAAATTTTATGAAATTATTGGTTTGTGAAATAAATAAATAAATACGACACAACAATAAAATGGACGTACCTGTGTTTCGCTTCCACGTTGGCTACCGTTTGTAGCATAAAAAAATAATAATAATAAAAAAGAAACCAAAAAAAAATGTTTCTTTGCATTAAATTTTGAGCAAGCCACTTTCATTCATTGAAATTAAAGACAAAATTATTACGTGGCAATAAATTGTTTGAGTGTTTGATTTTATTAATAGTTACTGAATTTAAAATGAGTCACTCAAACTGACTTTTCAACACCGTATTTAGAGCCGGTGTATACGACATTGTAATTGCAATTAAATTTTATGAAATTATTGGTTTGTGAAATAAATAAATAAATACGACACAACAATAAAATGGACGTACCTGTGTTTCGCTTCCACGTTGGCTACCGTTTGTAGCATAAAAAATTATAATAATAAAAAATAAACCAAAAAAAAATGTTTCTTTGCATTAAATTTTGAGCAAGCCACTTTCATTCATTGAAATTAAAGACAAAATTATTACGTGGCAATAAATTGTTTGAGTGTTTGATTTTATTAATAGTTACTGAATTTAAAATGAGTCACTCAAACTGACTTTTCAACACCGTATTTAGAGCCGGTGTATACGACATTGTAATTGCAATTAAATTTTATGAAATTATTGGTTTGTGAAATAAATAAATAAATACGACACAACAATAAAATGGACGTACCTGTGTTTCGCTTCCACGTTGGCTACCGTTTGTAGCATAAAAAATTATAATAATAAAAAATAAACCAAAAAAAATGTTTCTTTGCATTAAATTTTGAGCAAGCCACTTTCATTCATTGAAATTAAAGACAAAATTACGTGGCAGTAAATTATTTGAGTGTTTTATTTTATTTATAGTTTCTGTATTTAAAATGAGTCACTCAAACTATGACTTTTCAACACCGTATTTAGAGCCGGTGTATACGACATTGTAATTGCAATTAAATTTTATGAAATTATTGGTTTGTGAAATAAATAAATAAATACGACACAACAATAAAATGGACGTACCTGTGTTTCGCTTCCACGTTGGCTACCGTTTGTAGCATAAAAAATTATAATAATAAAAAATAAACCAAAAAAAATGTTTCTTTGCATTAAATTTTGAGCAAGCCACTTTCATTCATTGAAATTAAAGACAAAATTACGTGGCAGTAAATTATTTGAGTGTTTTATTTTATTTATAGTTTCTGTATTTAAAATGAGTCACTCAAACTATGACTTTTCAACACCGTATTTAGAGCCGGTGTATACGACATTGTAATTGCAATTAAATTTTATGAAATTATTGGTTTGTGAAATAAATAAATAAATACGACACAACAATAAAATGGACGTACCTGTGTTTCGCTTCCACGTTGGCTACCGTTTGTAGCATAAAAAATTATAATAATAAAAAATAAACCAAAAAAAATGTTTCTTTGCATTAAATTTTGAGCAAGCCACTTTCATTCATTGAAATTAAAGACAAAATTACGTGGCAGTAAATTATTTGAGTGTTTTATTTTATTTATAGTTTCTGTATTTAAAATGAGTCACTCAAACTATGACTTTTCAACACCGTATTTAGAGCCGGTGTATACGACATTGTAATTGCAATTAAATTTTATGAAATTATTGGTTTGTGAAATAA
The DNA here is from genome assembly GCF_031307605.1 of Tribolium castaneum. Classification (NCBI taxonomy): domain Eukaryota; kingdom Metazoa; phylum Arthropoda; class Insecta; order Coleoptera; family Tenebrionidae; genus Tribolium; species Tribolium castaneum. Next base: position 3,589,990 of record NC_087402.1, on the reverse strand, counting down.
ATAAATAAATACGACACAACAATAAAATGGACGTACCTGTGTTTCGCTTCCACGTTGGCTACCGTTTGTAGCATAAAAAATAATAATAATAAAAAAGAAACCAAAAAAAAAATGTTTCTTTGCATTAAATTTTGAGCAAGCCACTTTCATTCATTGAAATTAAAGACAAAATTATTACGTGGCAATAAATTGTTTGAGTGTTTGATTTTATTAATAGTTACTGAATTTAAAATGAGTCACTCAAACTATGACTTTTCAACACCGTATTTAGAGCCGGTGTATACGACATTGTAATTGCAATTAAATTTTATGAAATTATTGGTTTGTGAAATAAATAAATAAATACGACACAACAATAAAATGGACGTACCTGTGTTTCGCTTCCACGTTGGCTACCGTTTGTAGCATAAAAAATAATAATAATAAAAAAGAAACCAAAAAAAATGTTTCTTTGCATTAAATTTTGAGCAAGCCACTTTCATTCATTGAAATTAAAGACAAAATTATTACGTGGCAATAAATTGTTTGAGTGTTTGATTTTATTAATAGTTACTGAATTTAAAATGAGTCACTCAAACTATGACTTTTCAACACCGTATTTAGAGCCGGTGTATACGACATTGTAATTGCAATTAAATTTTATGAAATTATTGGTTTGTGAAATAAATAAATAAATACGACACAACAATAAAATGGACGTACCTGTGTTTCGCTTCCACGTTGGCTACCGTTTGTAGCATAAAAAATAATAATAATAAAAAAGAAACCAAAAAAAATGTTTCTTTGCATTAAATTTTGAGCAAGCCACTTTCATTCATTGAAATTAAAGACAAAATTATTACGTGGCAATAAATTGTTTGAGTGTTTGATTTTATTAATAGTTACTGAATTTAAAATGAGTCACTCAAACTATGACTTTTCAACACCGTATTTAGAGCCGGTGTATACGACATTGTAATTGCAATTAAATTTTATGAAATTATTGGTTTGTGAAATAAATAAATAAATACGACACAACAATAAAGTGGACGTACCTGTGTTTCGCTTCCACGTTGGCTACCGTTTGTAGCATAAAAAATTATAATAATAAAAAATAAACCAAAAAAAAATGTTTCTTTGCATTAAATTTTGAGCAAGCCACTTTCATTCATTGAAATTAAAGACAAAATTACGTGGCAGTAAATTATTTGAGTGTTTTATTTTATTTATAGTTTCTGTATTTAAAATGTGTCACTCAAAATATCACTTTTCAACACCGCATTTAAAGATTTTTATTGCATTTAAGTTTTATGAAATTATTGGTTTGTGAAATAAATAAATACGACACAGCAATAAAATACACCTACCTTCATATCGCTTCCACGTTGGCTACCGTTTGTAGCATTAAAAAAAATTAAAAACAATACCAATAAAAATTTTTATTTGCATGAAAATTACAACAAGCGACATAATTTTACGGCTGCAAAAAACAATCAACAATGTTATATTTAAGGATTGCTCTAATTGGTCAAATTAGTCAATAACTAATTTGTCCGGCAAGAACCACGTGGAGGTTTAGAGCATTCTTGCCAGGAAAAAAGGATATAAGGATGAGGTAAACAATGATTATTAGAAAATAAAAAGGGAATAAAGGAATTATTGGTTTGTGAAATGAAAAAATAGTACACAAAAATCAAAGCTTTTTCACTTGGCGTTAAATAAATGCTCTTACCTTTTGTACTGCATCTGCTACCATTTGTAGCAAAACCTAAAAAATAAATTAAAAACACAACCAACAAAAAAATTAATTTGTAGGAAAGTTACAACAAGCGACTTTAATAAATATTATACAGAATAAAGGATACACAATACGGTATAATATATGGCACACAAGCTATTAAATCAACACATCACAAGATAAAACGCAAAAAAATGCACCTACCTTCATATGGCTTCTGCGTTGGCTACTGTTTGTAGCAAGACATTTAAAAAATTAAAACAACACCAATAAAAATCTTTATTTGCATGAAAGTTACAACAAGCAACGTTTGTCAATATTAAACATAATAAAAAATTCACAATACGTTTGAAATTATTGGTTTGTGAAATAAATAAATACGACACAGCAATAAAATACACCTACCTTCATATCGCTTCCACGTTGGCTACCGTTTGTAGCATAAAAAATAATAATAATAAAAAAGAACCCAAAAAAAAATGTTTCTTTGCATTAAATTTTGAGCAAGCCACTTTCATTCATTGAAATTAAAGAGAAAGTTATTACGTGGCAATAAATTGTTTGAGTGTTTGATTTTATTAATAGTTACTGAATTTAAAATGAGTCACTCAAACTGACTTTTCAACACCGTATTTAGAGCCGGTGTATACGACATTGTAATTGCAATAAAATTTTATGAAATTATTGGTTTGTGAAATTTATAAATAAATACGACACAACAATAAAATGGACGTACCTGTGTTTCGCTTCCACGTTGGCTACCGTTTGTAGCATAAAAAATTATAATAATAAAAAAGAAACCAAAAAAAAATGTTTCTTTGCATTAAATTTTGAGCAAGCCACTTTCATTCATTGAAATTAAAGACAAAATTATTACGTAGCAATAAATTGTTTGAGTGTTTTATTTTATTAATAGTTACTGAATTTAAAATGAGTCACTCAAACTGACTTTTCAACACCGTATTTAGAGCCGGTGTATACGACATTGTAATTGCAATTAAATTTTATGAAATTATTGGTTTGTGAAATAAATAAATAAATACGACACAACAATAAAATGGACGTACCTGTGTTTCGCTTCCACGTTGGCTACCGTTTGTAGCATAAAAAAATAATAATAATAAAAAATAAACCAAAAAAAAATGTTTCTTTGCATTAAATTTTGAGCAAGCCACTTTCATTCATTGAAATTAAAGACAAAATTATTACGTAGCAATAAATTGTTTGAGTGTTTTATTTTATTAATAGTTACTGAATTTAAAATGAGTCACTCAAACTGACTTTTCAACACCGTATTTAGAGCCGGTGTATACGACATTGTAATTGCAATTAAATTTTATGAAATTATTGGTTTGTGAAATAAATAAATAAATACGACACAACAATAAAATGGACGTACCTGTGTTTCGCTTCCACGTTGGCTACCGTTTGTAGCATAAAAAAATAATAATAATAAAAAATAAACCAAAAAAAAATGTTTCTTTGCATTAAATTTTGAGCAAGCCACTTTCATTCATTGAAATTAAAGACAAAATTACGTGGCAGTAAATTATTTGAGTGTTTTATTTTATTTATAGTTTCTGTATTTAAAATGAGTCACTCAAACTATGACTTTTCAACACCGTATTTAGAGCCGGTGTATACGACATTGTAATTGCAATTAAATTTTATGAAATTATTGGTTTGTGAAATAAATAAATAAATACGACACAACAATAAAATGGACGTACCTGTGTTTCGCTTCCACGTTGGCTACCGTTTGTAGCATAAAAAAATAATAATAATAAAAAAGAAACCAAAAAAAAATGTTTCTTTGCATTAAATTTTGAGCAAGCCACTATCATTCATTGAAATTAAAGACAAAATTACGTGGCAGTAAATTATTTGAGTGTTTTATTTTATTTATAGTTTCTGTATTTAAAATGAGTCACTCAAACTATGACTTTTCAACACCGTATTTAGAGCCGGTGTATACGACATTGTAATTGCAATTAAATTTTATGAAATTATTGGTTTGTGAAATAAATAAATAAATACGACACAACAATAAAATGGACGTACCTGTGTTTCGCTTCCACGTTGGCTACCGTTTGTAGCATAAAAAATTATAATAATAAAAAATAAACCAAAAAAAATGTTTCTTTGCATTAAATTTTGAGCAAGCCACTTTCATTCATTGAAATTAAAGACAAAATTACGTGGCAGTAAATTATTTGAGTGTTTTATTTTATTTATAGTTTCTGTATTTAAAATGTGTCACTCAAAATATCACTTTTCAACACCGCATTTAAAGATTTTTATTGCATTTAAGTTTTATGAAATTATTGGTTTGTGAAATAAATAAATACGACACAACAATAAAATGGACGTACCTGTGTTTCGCTTCCACGTTGGCTACCGTTTGTAGCATAAAAAAATAATAATAATAAAAAAGAAACCAAAAAAAAATGTTTCTTTGCATTAAATTTTGAGCAAGCCACTTTCATTCATTGAAATTAAAGACAAAATTACGTGGCAGTAAATTATTTGAGTGTTTTATTTTATTTATAGTTTCTGTATTTAAAATGTGTCACTCAAAATATCACTTTTCAACACCGCATTTAAAGATTTTTATTGCATTTAAGTTTTATGAAATTATTGGTTTGTGAAATAAATAAATAAATACGACATAGCAATAAAATACACCTACCTTCATATCGCTTCCACGTTGGCTACCGTTTGTAGCATTAAAAAAAATTAAAAACAACACCAATAAAAAATCTTTATTTGCATGAAAATTACAACAAGCGACATAATTTTACGGCTGTAAAAAACAATCAACAATGTTATATTTAAGGATTGCTCTAATTGGTCAAATTAGTCAATAACTAATTTGTCCGGCAAGAACCACGTGGAGGTTTAGAGCATTCTTGCCAGGAAAAAAGGATATAAGGATGAGGTAAACAATGATTATTAGAAAATAAAAAGGGAATAAAGGAATTATTGGTTTGTGAAATGAAAAAATAGTACACAAAAATCAAAGCTTTTTCACTTGGTGTTAAATAAATGCTCTTACCTTTTGTACTGCATCTGCTACCATTTGTAGCAAAACCTAAAAAATAAATTAAAAACACAACCAACAAAAAAATTAATTTGTAGGAAAGTTACAACAAGCGACTTTAATAAATATTATACAGAATAAAGGATACACAATACGGTATAATATATGGCACACAAGCTATTAAATCAACACATCACAAGATAAAACGCAAAAAAATGCACCTACCTTCATATGGCTTCTGCGTTGGCTACTGTTTGTAGCAAGACATTTAAAAAATTAAAACAACACCAATAAAAATCTTTATTTGCATGAAAGTTACAACAAGCAACGTTTGTCAATATTAAACAAAATAAAAAATACACAATACGTTTGAAATTATTGGTTTGTGAAATAAATAAATACGACACAGCAATAAAATACACCTACCTTCATATCGCTTCCACGTTGGCTACCGTTTGTAGCATTAAAAAAATAATAATAAAAATGAAACCAAAAAAATGTTTATTTGCATTAAATTTTGAGCTAGCCACTTTCATTCATTGAAATCAAAGACAAAATTACGTGGCAATTAATTATTTGAGTGTTTTATTTTATTTATAGTTTCTGAATTTAAAATGTGTCACTCAAAATATCACTTTTCAACACCGCATTTAAAGATTTTAATTGCAATTAAGTTTTATGAAATTATTGGTTTGTGAAATAAATAAATAAATACGACACAACAATAAAATGGACGTACCTGTGTTTCGCTTCCACGTTGGCTACCGTTTGTAGCATAAAAAATAATAATAATAAAAAAGAAACCAAAAAAAATGTTTCTTTGCATTAAATTTTGAGCAAGCCACTTTCATTCATTGAAATTAAAGACAAAATTATTACGTGGCAATAAATTGTTTGAGTGTTTGATTTTATTAATAGTTACTGAATTTAAAATGAGTCACTCAAACTGACTTTTCAACACCGTATTTAGAGCCGGTGTATACGACATTGTAATTGCAATTAAATTTTATGAAATTATTGGTTTGTGAAATAAATAAATAAATACGACACAACAATAAAATGGACGTACCTGTGTTTCGCTTCCACGTTGGCTACCGTTTGTAGCATAAAAAATTATAATAATAAAAAAGAACCCAAAAAAAAATGTTTCTTTGCATTAAATTTTGAGCAAGCCACTTTCATTCATTGAAATTAAAGACAAAATTATTACGTGGCAATAAATTGTTTGAGTGTTTTATTTTATTAATAGTTACTGAATTTAAAATGAGTCACTCAAACTGACTTTTCAACACCGTATTTAGAGCCGGTGTATACGACATTGTAATTGCAATTAAATTTTATGAAATTATTGGTTTGTGAAATAAATAAATAAATACGACACAACAATAAAATGGACGTACCTGTGTTTCGCTTCCACGTTGGCTACCGTTTGTAGCATAAAAAATTATAATAATAAAAAAGAACCCAAAAAAAAATGTTTCTTTGCATTAAATTTTGAGCAAGCCACTTTCATTCATTGAAATTAAAGACAAAATTATTACGTGGCAATAAATTGTTTGAGTGTTTTATTTTATTAATAGTTACTGAATTTAAAATGAGTCACTCAAACTGACTTTTCAACACCGTATTTAGAGCCGGTGTATACGACATTGTAATTGCAATTAAATTTTATGAAATTATTGGTTTGTGAAATAAATAAATAAATACGACACAACAATAAAATGGACGTACCTGTGTTTCGCTTCCACGTTGGCTACCGTTTGTAGCATAAAAAATTATAATAATAAAAAATAAACCAAAAAAAAATGTTTCTTTGCATTAAATTTTGAGCAAGCCACTTTCATTCATTGAAATTAAAGACAAAATTATTACGTGGCAATAAATTGTTTGAGTGTTTGATTTTATTAATAGTTACTGAATTTAAAATGAGTCACTCAAACTGACTTTTCAACACCGTATTTAGAGCCGGTGTATACGACATTGTAATTGCAATTAAATTTTATGAAATTATTGGTTTGTGAAATAAATAAATAAATACGACACAACAATAAAATGGACGTACCTGTGTTTCGCTTCCACGTTGGCTACCGTTTGTAGCATAAAAAATTATAATAATAAAAAATAAACCAAAAAAAATGTTTCTTTGCATTAAATTTTGAGCAAGCCACTTTCATTCATTGAAATTAAAGACAAAATTACGTGGCAGTAAATTATTTGAGTGTTTTATTTTATTTATAGTTTCTGTATTTAAAATGTGTCACTCAAAATATCACTTTTCAACACCGCATTTAAAGATTTTTATTGCATTTAAGTTTTATGAAATTATTGGTTTGTGAAATAAATAAATACGACACAACAATAAAATGGACGTACCTGTGTTTCGCTTCCACGTTGGCTACCGTTTGTAGCATAAAAAAATAATAATAATAAAAAAGAAACCAAAAAAAAATGTTTCTTTGCATTAAATTTTGAGCAAGCCACTTTCATTCATTGAAATTAAAGACAAAATTACGTGGCAGTAAATTATTTGAGTGTTTTATTTTATTTATAGTTTCTGTATTTAAAATGAGTCACTCAAACTATGACTTTTCAACACCGTATTTAGAGCCGGTGTATACGACATTGTAATTGCAATTAAATTTTATGAAATTATTGGTTTGTGAAATAAATAAATAAATACGACACAACAATAAAATGGACGTACCTGTGTTTCGCTTCCACGTTGGCTACCGTTTGTAGCATAAAAAAATAATAACAATAAAAAAGAAACCAAAAAAAAATGTTTCTTTGCATTAAATTTTGAGCAAGCCACTTTCATTCATTGAAATTAAAGACAAAATTACGTGGCAGTAAATTATTTGAGTGTTTTATTTTATTTATAGTTTCTGTATTTAAAATGAGTCACTCAAACTATGACTTTTCAACACCGTATTTAGAGCCGGTGTATACGACATTGTAATTGCAATTAAATTTTATGAAATTATTGGTTTGTGAAATAAATAAATAAATACGACACAACAATAAAATGGACGTACCTGTGTTTCGCTTCCACGTTGGCTACCGTTTGTAGCATAAAAAATTATAATAATAAAAAATAAACCAAAAAAAATGTTTCTTTGCATTAAATTTTGAGCAAGCCACTTTCATTCATTGAAATTAAAGACAAAATTACGTGGCAGTAAATTATTTGAGTGTTTTATTTTATTTATAGTTTCTGTATTTAAAATGTGTCACTCAAAATATCACTTTTCAACACCGCATTTAAAGATTTTTATTGCATTTAAGTTTTATGAAATTATTGGTTTGTGAAATAAATAAATACGACACAACAATAAAATGGACGTACCTGTGTTTCGCTTCCACGTTGGCTACCGTTTGTAGCATAAAAAAATAATAATAATAAAAAAGAAACCAAAAAAAAATGTTTCTTTGCATTAAATTTTGAGCAAGCCACTTTCATTCATTGAAATTAAAGACAAAATTACGTGGCAGTAAATTATTTGAGTGTTTTATTTTATTTATAGTTTCTGTATTTAAAATGAGTCACTCAAACTATGACTTTTCAACACCGTATTTAGAGCCGGTGTATACGACATTGTAATTGCAATTAAATTTTATGAAATTATTGGTTTGTGAAATAAATAAATAAATACGACACAACAATAAAATGGACGTACCTGTGTTTCGCTTCCACGTTGGCTACCGTTTGTAGCATAAAAAATTATAATAATAAAAAATAAACCAAAAAAAATGTTTCTTTGCATTAAATTTTGAGCAAGCCACTTTCATTCATTGAAATTAAAGACAAAATTACGTGGCAGTAAATTATTTGAGTGTTTTATTTTATTTATAGTTTCTGTATTTAAAATGTGTCACTCAAAATATCACTTTTCAACACCGCATTTAAAGATTTTTATTGCATTTAAGTTTTATGAAATTATTGGTTTGTGAAATAAATAAATAAATACGACATAGCAATAAAATACACCTACCTTCATATCGCTTCCACGTTGGCTACCGTTTGTAGCATTAAAAAAAATTAAAAACAACACCAATAAAAAATCTTTATTTGCATGAAAATTACAACAAGCGACATAATTTTACGGCTGTAAAAAACAATCAACAATGTTATATTTAAGGATTGCTCTAATTGGTCAAATTAGTCAATAACTAATTTGTCCGGCAAGAACCACGTGGAGGTTTAGAGCATTCTTGCCAGGAAAAAAGGATATAAGGATGAGGTAAACAATGATTATTAGAAAATAAAAAGGGAATAAAGGAATTATTGGTTTGTGAAATGAAAAAATAGTACACAAAAATCAAAGCTTTTTCACTTGGTGTTAAATAAATGCTCTTACCTTTTGTACTGCATCTGCTACCATTTGTAGCAAAACCTAAAAAATAAATTAAAAACACAACCAACAAAAAAATTAATTTGTAGGAAAGTTACAACAAGCGACTTTAATAAATATTATACAGAATAAAGGATACACAATACGGTATAATATATGGCACACAAGCTATTAAATCAACACATCACAAGATAAAACGCAAAAAAATGCACCTACCTTCATATGGCTTCTGCGTTGGCTACTGTTTGTAGCAAGACATTTAAAAAATTAAAACAACACCAATAAAAATCTTTATTTGCATGAAAGTTACAACAAGCAACGTTTGTCAATATTAAACAAAATAAAAAATACACAATACGTTTGAAATTATTGGTTTGTGAAATAAATAAATACGACACAGCAATAAAATACACCTACCTTCATATCGCTTCCACGTTGGCTACCGTTTGTAGCATTAAAAAAATAATAATAAAAATGAAACCAAAAAAATGTTTATTTGCATTAAATTTTGAGCTAGCCACTTTCATTCATTGAAATCAAAGACAAAATTACGTGGCAATTAATTATTTGAGTGTTTTATTTTATTTATAGTTTCTGAATTTAAAATGTGTCACTCAAAATATCACTTTTCAACACCGCATTTAAAGATTTTAATTGCAATTAAGTTTTATGAAATTATTGGTTTGTGAAATAAATAAATAAATACGACACAACAATAAAATGGACGTACCTGTGTTTCGCTTCCACGTTGGCTACCGTTTGTAGCATAAAAAATAATAATAATAAAAAAGAAACCAAAAAAAATGTTTCTTTGCATTAAATTTTGAGCAAGCCACTTTCATTCATTGAAATTAAAGACAAAATTATTACGTGGCAATAAATTGTTTGAGTGTTTGATTTTATTAATAGTTACTGAATTTAAAATGAGTCACTCAAACTGACTTTTCAACACCGTATTTAGAGCCGGTGTATACGACATTGTAATTGCAATTAAATTTTATGAAATTATTGGTTTGTGAAATAAATAAATAAATACGACACAACAATAAAATGGACGTACCTGTGTTTCGCTTCCACGTTGGCTACCGTTTGTAGCATAAAAAATAATAATAATAAAAAAGAAACCAAAAAAAATGTTTCTTTGCATTAAATTTTGAGCAAGCCACTTTCATTCATTGAAATTAAAGACAAAATTATTACGTGGCAATAAATTGTTTGAGTGTTTGATTTTATTAATAGTTACTGAATTTAAAATGAGTCACTCAAACTGACTTTTCAACACCGTATTTAGAGCCGGTGTATACGACATTGTAATTGCAATTAAATTTTATGAAATTATTGGTTTGTGAAATAAATAAATAAATACGACACAACAATAAAATGGACGTACCTGTGTTTCGCTTCCACGTTGGCTACCGTTTGTAGCATAAAAAATAATAATAATAAAAAAGAAACCAAAAAAAAAATGTTTCTTTGCATTAAATTTTGAGCAAGCCACTTTCATTCATTGAAATTAAAGACAAAATTATTACGTGGCAATAAATTGTTTGAGTGTTTGATTTTATTAATAGTTACTGAATTTAAAATGAGTCACTCAAACTATGACTTTTCAACACCGTATTTAGAGCCGGTGTATACGACATTGTAATTGCAATTAAATTTTATGAAATTATTGGTTTGTGAAATAAATAAATAAATACGACACAACAATAAAATGGACGTACCTGTGTTTCGCTTCCACGTTGGCTACCGTTTGTAGCATAAAAAATAATAATAATAAAAAAGAAACCAAAAAAAATGTTTCTTTGCATTAAATTTTGAGCAAGCCACTTTCATTCATTGAAATTAAAGACAAAATTATTACGTGGCAATAAATTGTTTGAGTGTTTGATTTTATTAATAGTTACTGAATTTAAAATGAGTCACTCAAACTATGACTTTTCAACACCGTATTTAGAGCCGGTGTATACGACATTGTAATTGCAATTAAATTTTATGAAATTATTGGTTTGTGAAATAAATAAATAAATACGACACAACAATAAAATGGACGTACCTGTGTTTCGCTTCCACGTTGGCTACCGTTTGTAGCATAAAAAATAATAATAATAAAAAAGAAACCAAAAAAAATGTTTCTTTGCATTAAATTTTGAGCAAGCCACTTTCATTCATTGAAATTAAAGACAAAATTATTACGTGGCAATAAATTGTTTGAGTGTTTGATTTTATTAATAGTTACTGAATTTAAAATGAGTCACTCAAACTGACTTTTCAACACCGTATTTAGAGCCGGTGTATACGACATTGTAATTGCAATTAAATTTTATGAAATTATTGGTTTGTGAAATAAATAAATAAATACGACACAACAATAAAATGGACGTACCTGTGTTTCGCTTCCACGTTGGCTACCGTTTGTAGCATAAAAAATAATAATAATAAAAAAGAAACCAAAAAAAAAATGTTTCTTTGCATTAAATTTTGAGCAAGCCACTTTCATTCATTGAAATTAAAGACAAAATTATTACGTGGCAATAAATTGTTTGAGTGTTTGATTTTATTAATAGTTACTGAATTTAAAATGAGTCACTCAAACTATGACTTTTCAACACCGTATTTAGAGCCGGTGTATACGACATTGTAATTGCAATTAAATTTTATGAAATTATTGGTTTGTGAAATAAATAAATAAATACGACACAACAATAAAATGGACGTACCTGTGTTTCGCTTCCACGTTGGCTACCGTTTGTAGCATAAAAAATAATAATAATAAAAAAGAAACCAAAAAAAATGTTTCTTTGCATTAAATTTTGAGCAAGCCACTTTCATTCATTGAAATTAAAGACAAAATTATTACGTGGCAATAAATTGTTTGAGTGTTTGATTTTATTAATAGTTACTGAATTTAAAATGAGTCACTCAAACTATGACTTTTCAACACCGTATTTAGAGCCGGTGTATACGACATTGTAATTGCAATTAAATTTTATGAAATTATTGGTTTGTGAAATAAATAAATAAATACGACACAACAATAAAATGGACGTACCTGTGTTTCGCTTCCACGTTGGCTACCGTTTGTAGCATAAAAAATAATAATAATAAAAAAGAAACCAAAAAAAATGTTTCTTTGCATTAAATTTTGAGCAAGCCACTTTCATTCATTGAAATTAAAGACAAAATTATTACGTGGCAATAAATTGTTTGAGTGTTTGATTTTATTAATAGTTACTGAATTTAAAATGAGTCACTCAAACTGACTTTTCAACACCGTATTTAGAGCCGGTGTATACGACATTGTAATTGCAATAAAATTTTATGAAATTATTGGTTTGTGAAATAAATAAATAAATACGACACAACAATAAAATGGACGTACCTGTGTTTCGCTTCCACGTTGGCTACCGTTTGTAGCATAAAAAATTATAATAATAAAAAATAAACCAAAAAAAAATGTTTCTTTGCATTAAATTTTGAGCAAGCCACTTTCATTCATTGAAATTAAAGAGAAAGTTATTACGTGGCAATAAATTGTTTGAGTGTTTGATTTTATTAATAGTTACTGAATTTAAAATGAGTCACTCAAACTGACTTTTCAACACCGTATTTAGAGCCGGTGTATACGACATTGTAATTGCAATTAAATTTTATGAAATTATTGGTTTGTGAAATAAATAAATAAATACGACACAACAATAAAATGGACGTACCTGTGTTTCGCTTCCACGTTGGCTACCGTTTGTAGCATAAAAAATTATAATAATAAAAAATAAACCAAAAAAAAATGTTTCTTTGCATTAAATTTTGAGCAAGCCACTTTCATTCATTGAAATTAAAGACAAAATTATTACGTAGCAATAAATTGTTTGAGTGTTTTATTTTATTAATAGTTACTGAATTTAAAATGAGTCACTCAAACTGACTTTTCAACACCGTATTTAGAGCCGGTGTATACGACATTGTAATTGCAATTAAATTTTATGAAATTATTGGTTTGTGAAATAAATAAATAAATACGACACAACAATAAAATGGACGTACCTGTGTTTCGCTTCCACGTTGGCTACCGTTTGTAGCATAAAAAATTATAATAATAAAAAATAAACCAAAAAAAAATGTTTCTTTGCATTAAATTTTGAGCAAGCCACTTTCATTCATTGAAATTAAAGACAAAATTATTACGTGGCAATAAATTGTTTGAGTGTTTGATTTTATTAATAGTTACTGAATTTAAAATGAGTCACTCAAACTGACTTTTCAACACCGTATTTAGAGCCGGTGTATACGACATTGTAATTGCAATTAAATTTTATGAAATTATTGGTTTGTGAAATAAATAAATAAATACGACACAACAATAAAATGGACGTACCTGTGTTTCGCTTCCACGTTGGCTACCGTTTGTAGCATAAAAAATTATAATAATAAAAAAGAACCCAAAAAAAAATGTTTCTTTGCATTAAATTTTGAGCAAGCCACTTTCATTCATTGAAATTAAAGACAAAATTATTACGTGGCAATAAATTGTTTGAGTGTTTTATTTTATTAATAGTTACTGAATTTAAAATGAGTCACTCAAACTGACTTTTCAACACCGTATTTAGAGCCGGTGTATACGACATTGTAATTGCAATTAAATTTTATGAAATTATTGGTTTGTGAAATAAATAAATAAATACGACACAACAATAAAATGGACGTACCTGTGTTTCGCTTCCACGTTGGCTACCGTTTGTAGCATAAAAAATTATAATAATAAAAAATAAACCAAAAAAAATGTTTCTTTGCATTAAATTTTGAGCAAGCCACTTTCATTCATTGAAATTAAAGACAAAATTACGTGGCAGTAAATTATTTGAGTGTTTTATTTTATTTATAGTTTCTGTATTTAAAATGTGTCACTCAAAATATCACTTTTCAACACCGCATTTAAAGATTTTTATTGCATTTAAGTTTTATGAAATTATTGGTTTGTGAAATAAATAAATAAATACGACATAGCAATAAAATACACCTACCTTCATATCGCTTCCACGTTGGCTACCGTTTGTAGCATTAAAAAAAATTAAAAACAACACCAATAAAAAATCTTTATTTGCATGAAAATTACAACAAGCGACATAATTTTACGGCTGTAAAAAACAATCAACAATGTTATATTTAAGGATTGCTCTAATTGGTCAAATTAGTCAATAACTAATTTGTCCGGCAAGAACCACGTGGAGGTTTAGAGCATTCTTGCCAGGAAAAAAGGATATAAGGATGAGGTAAACAATGATTATTAGAAAATAAAAAGGGAATAAAGGAATTATTGGTTTGTGAAATGAAAAAATAGTACACAAAAATCAAAGCTTTTTCACTTGGTGTTAAATAAATGCTCTTACCTTTTGTACTGCATCTGCTACCATTTGTAGCAAAACCTAAAAAATAAATTAAAAACACAACCAACAAAAAAATTAATTTGTAGGAAAGTTACAACAAGCGACTTTAATAAATATTATACAGAATAAAGGATACACAATACGGTATAATATATGGCACACAAGCTATTAAATCAACACATCACAAGATAAAACGCAAAAAAATGCACCTACCTTCATATGGCTTCTGCGTTGGCTACTGTTTGTAGCAAGACATTTAAAAAATTAAAACAACACCAATAAAAATCTTTATTTGCATGAAAGTTACAACAAGCAACGTTTGTCAATATTAAACAAAATAAAAAATACACAATACGTTTGAAATTATTGGTTTGTGAAATAAATAAATACGACACAGCAATAAAATACACCTACCTTCATATCGCTTCCACGTTGGCTACCGTTTGTAGCATTAAAAAAATAATAATAAAAATGAAACCAAAAAAATGTTTATTTGCATTAAATTTTGAGCTAGCCACTTTCATTCATTGAAATCAAAGACAAAATTACGTGGCAATTAATTATTTGAGTGTTTTATTTTATTTATAGTTTCTGAATTTAAAATGTGTCACTCAAAATATCACTTTTCAACACCGCATTTAAAGATTTTAATTGCAATTAAGTTTTATGAAATTATTGGTTTGTGAAATAAATAAATAAATACGACACAACAATAAAATGGACGTACCTGTGTTTCGCTTCCACGTTGGCTACCGTTTGTAGCATTAAAAAAATAATAATAAAAATGAAACCAAAAAAATGTTTATTTGCATTAAATTTTGAGCTAGCCACTTTCATTCATTGAAATCAAAGACAAAATTACGTGGCAATTAATTATTTGAGTGTTTTATTTTATTTATAGTTTCTGAATTTAAAATGTGTCACTCAAAATATCACTTTTCAACACCGCATTTAAAGATTTTAATTGCAATTAAGTTTTATGAAATTATTGGTTTGTGAAATAAATAAATAAATACGACACAACAATAAAATGGACGTACCTGTGTTTCGCTTCCACGTTGGCTACCGTTTGTAGCATAAAAAATAATAATAATAAAAAAGAAACCAAAAAAAATGTTTCTTTGCATTAAATTTTGAGCAAGCCACTTTCATTCATTGAAATTAAAGACAAAATTATTACGTGGCAATAAATTGTTTGAGTGTTTGATTTTATTAATAGTTACTGAATTTAAAATGAGTCACTCAAACTGACTTTTCAACACCGTATTTAGAGCCGGTGTATACGACATTGTAATTGCAATTAAATTTTATGAAATTATTGGTTTGTGAAATAAATAAATAAATACGACACAACAATAAAATGGACGTACCTGTGTTTCGCTTCCACGTTGGCTACCGTTTGTAGCATAAAAAATAATAATAATAAAAAAGAAACCAAAAAAAATGTTTCTTTGCATTAAATTTTGAGCAAGCCACTTTCATTCATTGAAATTAAAGACAAAATTATTACGTGGCAATAAATTGTTTGAGTGTTTGATTTTATTAATAGTTACTGAATTTAAAATGAGTCACTCAAACTGACTTTTCAACACCGTATTTAGAGCCGGTGTATACGACATTGTAATTGCAATTAAATTTTATGAAATTATTGGTTTGTGAAATAAATAAATAAATACGACACAACAATAAAATGGACGTACCTGTGTTTCGCTTCCACGTTGGCTACCGTTTGTAGCATAAAAAATAATAATAATAAAAAAGAAACCAAAAAAAAAATGTTTCTTTGCATTAAATTTTGAGCAAGCCACTTTCATTCATTGAAATTAAAGACAAAATTATTACGTGGCAATAAATTGTTTGAGTGTTTGATTTTATTAATAGTTACTGAATTTAAAATGAGTCACTCAAACTATGACTTTTCAACACCGTATTTAGAGCCGGTGTATACGACATTGTAATTGCAATTAAATTTTATGAAATTATTGGTTTGTGAAATAAATAAATAAATACGACACAACAATAAAATGGACGTACCTGTGTTTCGCTTCCACGTTGGCTACCGTTTGTAGCATAAAAAATAATAATAATAAAAAAGAAACCAAAAAAAAAATGTTTCTTTGCATTAAATTTTGAGCAAGCCACTTTCATTCATTGAAATTAAAGACAAAATTATTACGTGGCAATAAATTGTTTGAGTGTTTGATTTTATTAATAGTTACTGAATTTAAAATGAGTCACTCAAACTATGACTTTTCAACACCGTATTTAGAGCCGGTGTATACGACATTGTAATTGCAATTAAATTTTATGAAATTATTGGTTTGTGAAATAAATAAATAAATACGACACAACAATAAAATGGACGTACCTGTGTTTCGCTTCCACGTTGGCTACCGTTTGTAGCATAAAAAATAATAATAATAAAAAAGAAACCAAAAAAAATGTTTCTTTGCATTAAATTTTGAGCAAGCCACTTTCATTCATTGAAATTAAAGACAAAATTATTACGTGGCAATAAATTGTTTGAGTGTTTGATTTTATTAATAGTTACTGAATTTAAAATGAGTCACTCAAACTATGACTTTTCAACACCGTATTTAGAGCCGGTGTATACGACATTGTAATTGCAATTAAATTTTATGAAATTATTGGTTTGTGAAATAAATAAATAAATACGACACAACAATAAAATGGACGTACCTGTGTTTCGCTTCCACGTTGGCTACCGTTTGTAGCATAAAAAATTATAATAATAAAAAATAAACCAAAAAAAAATGTTTCTTTGCATTAAATTTTGAGCAAGCCACTTTCATTCATTGAAATTAAAGACAAAATTATTACGTGGCAATAAATTGTTTGAGTGTTTTATTTTATTAATAGTTACTGAATTTAAAATGAGTCACTCAAACTGACTTTTCAACACCGTATTTAGAGCCGGTGTATACGACATTGTAATTGCAATTAAATTTTATGAAATTATTGGTTTGTGAAATAAATAAATAAATACGACACAACAATAAAATGGACGTACCTGTGTTTCGCTTCCACGTTGGCTACCGTTTGTAGCATAAAAAATTATAATAATAAAAAATAAACCAAAAAAAATGTTTCTTTGCATTAAATTTTGAGCAAGCCACTTTCATTCATTGAAATTAAAGACAAAATTACGTGGCAGTAAATTATTTGAGTGTTTTATTTTATTTATAGTTTCTGTATTTAAAATGAGTCACTCAAACTATGACTTTTCAACACCGTATTTAGAGCCGGTGTATACGACATTGTAATTGCAATTAAATTTTATGAAATTATTGGTTTGTGAAATAAATAAATAAATACGACACAACAATAAAATGGACGTACCTGTGTTTCGCTTCCACGTTGGCTACCGTTTGTAGCATAAAAAATTATAATAATAAAAAATAAACCAAAAAAAATGTTTCTTTGCATTAAATTTTGAGCAAGCCACTTTCATTCATTGAAATTAAAGACAAAATTACGTGGCAGTAAATTATTTGAGTGTTTTATTTTATTTATAGTTTCTGTATTTAAAATGTGTCACTCAAAATATCACTTTTCAACACCGCATTTAAAGATTTTTATTGCATTTAAGTTTTATGAAATTATTGGTTTGTGAAATAAATAAATAAATACGACATAGCAATAAAATACACCTACCTTCATATCGCTTCCACGTTGGCTACCGTTTGTAGCATTAAAAAAAATTAAAAACAACACCAATAAAAAATCTTTATTTGCATGAAAATTACAACAAGCGACATAATTTTACGGCTGTAAAAAACAATCAACAATGTTATATTTAAGGATTGCTCTAATTGGTCAAATTAGTCAATAACTAATTTGTCCGGCAAGAACCACGTGGAGGTTTAGAGCATTCTTGCCAGGAAAAAAGGATATAAGGATGAGGTAAACAATGATTATTAGAAAATAAAAAGGGAATAAAGGAATTATTGGTTTGTGAAATGAAAAAATAGTACACAAAAATCAAAGCTTTTTCACTTGGTGTTAAATAAATGCTCTTACCTTTTGTACTGCATCTGCTACCATTTGTAGCAAAACCTAAAAAATAAATTAAAAACACAACCAACAAAAAAATTAATTTGTAGGAAAGTTACAACAAGCGACTTTAATAAATATTATACAGAATAAAGGATACACAATACGGTATAATATATGGCACACAAGCTATTAAATCAACACATCACAAGATAAAACGCAAAAAAATGCACCTACCTTCATATGGCTTCTGCGTTGGCTACTGTTTGTAGCAAGACATTTAAAAAATTAAAACAACACCAATAAAAATCTTTATTTGCATGAAAGTTACAACAAGCAACGTTTGTCAATATTAAACAAAATAAAAAATACACAATACGTTTGAAATTATTGGTTTGTGAAATAAATAAATACGACACAGCAATAAAATACACCTACCTTCATATCGCTTCCACGTTGGCTACCGTTTGTAGCATTAAAAAAATAATAATAAAAATGAAACCAAAAAAATGTTTATTTGCATTAAATTTTGAGCTAGCCACTTTCATTCATTGAAATCAAAGACAAAATTACGTGGCAATTAATTATTTGAGTGTTTTATTTTATTTATAGTTTCTGAATTTAAAATGTGTCACTCAAAATATCACTTTTCAACACCGCATTTAAAGATTTTAATTGCAATTAAGTTTTATGAAATTATTGGTTTGTGAAATAAATAAATAAATACGACACAACAATAAAATGGACGTACCTGTGTTTCGCTTCCACGTTGGCTACCGTTTGTAGCATTAAAAAAATAATAATAAAAATGAAACCAAAAAAATGTTTATTTGCATTAAATTTTGAGCTAGCCACTTTCATTCATTGAAATCAAAGACAAAATTACGTGGCAATTAATTATTTGAGTGTTTTATTTTATTTATAGTTTCTGAATTTAAAATGTGTCACTCAAAATATCACTTTTCAACACCGCATTTAAAGATTTTAATTGCAATTAAGTTTTATGAAATTATTGGTTTGTGAAATAAATAAATAAATACGACACAACAATAAAATGGACGTACCTGTGTTTCGCTTCCACGTTGGCTACCGTTTGTAGCATAAAAAATAATAATAATAAAAAAGAAACCAAAAAAAATGTTTCTTTGCATTAAATTTTGAGCAAGCCACTTTCATTCATTGAAATTAAAGACAAAATTATTACGTGGCAATAAATTGTTTGAGTGTTTGATTTTATTAATAGTTACTGAATTTAAAATGAGTCACTCAAACTGACTTTTCAACACCGTATTTAGAGCCGGTGTATACGACATTGTAATTGCAATTAAATTTTATGAAATTATTGGTTTGTGAAATAAATAAATAAATACGACACAACAATAAAATGGACGTACCTGTGTTTCGCTTCCACGTTGGCTACCGTTTGTAGCATAAAAAATAATAATAATAAAAAAGAAACCAAAAAAAATGTTTCTTTGCATTAAATTTTGAGCAAGCCACTTTCATTCATTGAAATTAAAGACAAAATTATTACGTGGCAATAAATTGTTTGAGTGTTTGATTTTATTAATAGTTACTGAATTTAAAATGAGTCACTCAAACTGACTTTTCAACACCGTATTTAGAGCCGGTGTATACGACATTGTAATTGCAATTAAATTTTATGAAATTATTGGTTTGTGAAATAAATAAATAAATACGACACAACAATAAAATGGACGTACCTGTGTTTCGCTTCCACGTTGGCTACCGTTTGTAGCATAAAAAATAATAATAATAAAAAAGAAACCAAAAAAAATGTTTCTTTGCATTAAATTTTGAGCAAGCCACTTTCATTCATTGAAATTAAAGACAAAATTATTACGTGGCAATAAATTGTTTGAGTGTTTGATTTTATTAATAGTTACTGAATTTAAAATGAGTCACTCAAACTGACTTTTCAACACCGTATTTAGAGCCGGTGTATACGACATTGTAATTGCAATTAAATTTTATGAAATTATTGGTTTGTGAAATAAATAAATAAATACGACACAACAATAAAATGGACGTACCTGTGTTTCGCTTCCACGTTGGCTACCGTTTGTAGCATAAAAAATAATAATAATAAAAAAGAAACCAAAAAAAAAATGTTTCTTTGCATTAAATTTTGAGCAAGCCACTTTCATTCATTGAAATTAAAGACAAAATTATTACGTGGCAATAAATTGTTTGAGTGTTTGATTTTATTAATAGTTACTGAATTTAAAATGAGTCACTCAAACTATGACTTTTCAACACCGTATTTAGAGCCGGTGTATACGACATTGTAATTGCAATTAAATTTTATGAAATTATTGGTTTGTGAAATAAATAAATAAATACGACACAACAATAAAATGGACGTACCTGTGTTTCGCTTCCACGTTGGCTACCGTTTGTAGCATAAAAAATAATAATAATAAAAAAGAAACCAAAAAAAATGTTTCTTTGCATTAAATTTTGAGCAAGCCACTTTCATTCATTGAAATTAAAGACAAAATTATTACGTGGCAATAAATTGTTTGAGTGTTTGATTTTATTAATAGTTACTGAATTTAAAATGAGTCACTCAAACTATGACTTTTCAACACCGTATTTAGAGCCGGTGTATACGACATTGTAATTGCAATTAAATTTTATGAAATTATTGGTTTGTGAAATAAATAAATAAATACGACACAACAATAAAATGGACGTACCTGTGTTTCGCTTCCACGTTGGCTACCGTTTGTAGCATAAAAAATAATAATAATAAAAAAGAAACCAAAAAAAATGTTTCTTTGCATTAAATTTTGAGCAAGCCACTTTCATTCATTGAAATTAAAGACAAAATTATTACGTGGCAATAAATTGTTTGAGTGTTTGATTTTATTAATAGTTACTGAATTTAAAATGAGTCACTCAAACTGACTTTTCAACACCGTATTTAGAGCCGGTGTATACGACATTGTAATTGCAATTAAATTTTATGAAATTATTGGTTTGTGAAATAAATAAATAAATACGACACAACAATAAAATGGACGTACCTGTGTTTCGCTTCCACGTTGGCTACCGTTTGTAGCATAAAAAAATAATAATAATAAAAAAGAAACCAAAAAAAATGTTTCTTTGCATTAAATTTTGAGCAAGCCACTTTCATTCATTGAAATTAAAGACAAAATTACGTGGCAGTAAATTATTTGAGTGTTTTATTTTATTTATAGTTTCTGTATTTAAAATGTGTCACTCAAAATATCACTTTTCAACACCGCATTTAAAGATTTTTATTGCATTTAAGTTTTATGAAATTATTGGTTTGTGAAATAAATAAATAAATACGACATAGCAATAAAATACACCTACCTTCATATCGCTTCCACGTTGGCTACCGTTTGTAGCATTAAAAAAAATTAAAAACAACACCAATAAAAAATCTTTATTTGCATGAAAATTACAACAAGCGACATAATTTTACGGCTGTAAAAAACAATCAACAATGTTATATTTAAGGATTGCTCTAATTGGTCAAATTAGTCAATAACTAATTTGTCCGGCAAGAACCACGTGGAGGTTTAGAGCATTCTTGCCAGGAAAAAAGGATATAAGGATGAGGTAAACAATGATTATTAGAAAATAAAAAGGGAATAAAGGAATTATTGGTTTGTGAAATGAAAAAATAGTACACAAAAATCAAAGCTTTTTCACTTGGTGTTAAATAAATGCTCTTACCTTTTGTACTGCATCTGCTACCATTTGTAGCAAAACCTAAAAAATAAATTAAAAACACAACCAACAAAAAAATTAATTTGTAGGAAAGTTACAACAAGCGACTTTAATAAATATTATACAGAATAAAGGATACACAATACGGTATAATATATGGCACACAAGCTATTAAATCAACACATCACAAGATAAAACGCAAAAAAATGCACCTACCTTCATATGGCTTCTGCGTTGGCTACTGTTTGTAGCAAGACATTTAAAAAATTAAAACAACACCAATAAAAATCTTTATTTGCATGAAAGTTACAACAAGCAACGTTTGTCAATATTAAACAAAATAAAAAATACACAATACGTTTGAAATTATTGGTTTGTGAAATAAATAAATACGACACAGCAATAAAATACACCTACCTTCATATCGCTTCCACGTTGGCTACCGTTTGTAGCATTAAAAAAATAATAATAAAAATGAAACCAAAAAAATGTTTATTTGCATTAAATTTTGAGCTAGCCACTTTCATTCATTGAAATCAAAGACAAAATTACGTGGCAATTAATTATTTGAGTGTTTTATTTTATTTATAGTTTCTGAATTTAAAATGTGTCACTCAAAATATCACTTTTCAACACCGCATTTAAAGATTTTAATTGCAATTAAGTTTTATGAAATTATTGGTTTGTGAAATAAATAAATAAATACGACACAACAATAAAATGGACGTACCTGTGTTTCGCTTCCACGTTGGCTACCGTTTGTAGCATTAAAAAAATAATAATAAAAATGAAACCAAAAAAATGTTTATTTGCATTAAATTTTGAGCTAGCCACTTTCATTCATTGAAATCAAAGACAAAATTACGTGGCAATTAATTATTTGAGTGTTTTATTTTATTTATAGTTTCTGAATTTAAAATGTGTCACTCAAAATATCACTTTTCAACACCGCATTTAAAGATTTTAATTGCAATTAAGTTTTATGAAATTATTGGTTTGTGAAATAAATAAATAAATACGACACAACAATAAAATGGACGTACCTGTGTTTCGCTTCCACGTTGGCTACCGTTTGTAGCATAAAAAATAATAATAATAAAAAAGAAACCAAAAAAAATGTTTCTTTGCATTAAATTTTGAGCAAGCCACTTTCATTCATTGAAATTAAAGACAAAATTATTACGTGGCAATAAATTGTTTGAGTGTTTGATTTTATTAATAGTTACTGAATTTAAAATGAGTCACTCAAACTATGACTTTTCAACACCGTATTTAGAGCCGGTGTATACGACATTGTAATTGCAATTAAATTTTATGAAATTATTGGTTTGTGAAATAAATAAATAAATACGACACAACAATAAAATGGACGTACCTGTGTTTCGCTTCCACGTTGGCTACCGTTTGTAGCATAAAAAATAATAATAATAAAAAAGAAACCAAAAAAAATGTTTCTTTGCATTAAATTTTGAGCAAGCCACTTTCATTCATTGAAATTAAAGACAAAATTATTACGTGGCAATAAATTGTTTGAGTGTTTGATTTTATTAATAGTTACTGAATTTAAAATGAGTCACTCAAACTGACTTTTCAACACCGTATTTAGAGCCGGTGTATACGACATTGTAATTGCAATTAAATTTTATGAAATTATTGGTTTGTGAAATAAATAAATAAATACGACACAACAATAAAATGGACGTACCTGTGTTTCGCTTCCACGTTGGCTACCGTTTGTAGCATAAAAAATAATAATAATAAAAAAGAAACCAAAAAAAAAATGTTTCTTTGCATTAAATTTTGAGCAAGCCACTTTCATTCATTGAAATTAAAGACAAAATTATTACGTGGCAATAAATTGTTTGAGTGTTTGATTTTATTAATAGTTACTGAATTTAAAATGAGTCACTCAAACTATGACTTTTCAACACCGTATTTAGAGCCGGTGTATACGACATTGTAATTGCAATTAAATTTTATGAAATTATTGGTTTGTGAAATAAATAAATAAATACGACACAACAATAAAATGGACGTACCTGTGTTTCGCTTCCACGTTGGCTACCGTTTGTAGCATAAAAAATAATAATAATAAAAAAGAAACCAAAAAAAATGTTTCTTTGCATTAAATTTTGAGCAAGCCACTTTCATTCATTGAAATTAAAGACAAAATTATTACGTGGCAATAAATTGTTTGAGTGTTTGATTTTATTAATAGTTACTGAATTTAAAATGAGTCACTCAAACTATGACTTTTCAACACCGTATTTAGAGCCGGTGTATACGACATTGTAATTGCAATTAAATTTTATGAAATTATTGGTTTGTGAAATAAATAAATAAATACGACACAACAATAAAATGGACGTACCTGTGTTTCGCTTCCACGTTGGCTACCGTTTGTAGCATAAAAAATAATAATAATAAAAAAGAAACCAAAAAAAATGTTTCTTTGCATTAAATTTTGAGCAAGCCACTTTCATTCATTGAAATTAAAGACAAAATTATTACGTGGCAATAAATTGTTTGAGTGTTTGATTTTATTAATAGTTACTGAATTTAAAATGAGTCACTCAAACTGACTTTTCAACACCGTATTTAGAGCCGGTGTATACGACATTGTAATTGCAATTAAATTTTATGAAATTATTGGTTTGTGAAATAAATAAATAAATACGACACAACAATAAAATGGACGTACCTGTGTTTCGCTTCCACGTTGGCTACCGTTTGTAGCATAAAAAATTATAATAATAAAAAATAAACCAAAAAAAAAATGTTTCTTTGCATTAAATTTTGAGCAAGCCATTTTCATTCATTGAAATTAAAGACAAAATTACGTGGCAGTAAATTATTTGAGTGTTTTATTTTATTTATAGTTTCTGTATTTAAAATGTGTCACTCAAAATATCACTTTTCAACACCGCATTTAAAGATTTTTATTGCATTTAAGTTTTATGAAATTATTGGTTTGTGAAATAAATAAATACGACACAGCAATAAAATACACCTACCTTCATATCGCTTCCACGTTGGCTACCGTTTGTAGCATTAAAAAAAATTAAAAACAACACCAATAAAAATCTTTATTTGCATGAAAATTACAACAAGCGACATAATTTTACGGCTGCAAAAAACAATCAACAATGTTATATTTAAGGATTGCTCTAATTGGTCAAATTAGTCAATAACTAATTTGTCCGGCAAGAACCACGTGGAGGTTTAGAGCATTCTTGCCAGGAAAAAAGGATATAAGGATGAGGTAAACAATGATTATTAGAAAATAAAAAGGGAATAAAGGAATTATTGGTTTGTGAAATGAAAAAATAGTACACAAAAATCAAAGCTTTTTCACTTGGCGTTAAATAAATGCTCTTACCTTTTGTACTGCATCTGCTACCATTTGTAGCAAAACCTAAAAAATAAATTAAAAACACAACCAACAAAAAAATTAATTTGTAGGAAAGTTACAACAAGCGACTTTAATAAATATTATACAGAATAAAGGATACACAATACGGTATAATATATGGCACACAAGCTATTAAATCAACACATCACAAGATAAAACGCAAAAAAATGCACCTACCTTCATATGGCTTCTGCGTTGGCTACTGTTTGTAGCAAGACATTTAAAAAATTAAAACAACACCAATAAAAATCTTTATTTGCATGAAAGTTACAACAAGCAACGTTTGTCAATATTAAACATAATAAAAAATTCACAATACGTTTGAAATTATTGGTTTGTGAAATAAATAAATACGACACAGCAATAAAATACACCTACCTTCATATCGCTTCCACGTTGGCTACCGTTTGTAGCATTAAAAAAAATAATATTAAAAATGAAACCAAAAAAAAAATGTTTATTTGCATTAAATTTTGATCAAGCCACTTTCATTCATTGAAATTAAAGACAAAATTATTACGTGGCAATAAATTATTTGAGTGTTTGATAATAATTTTATTTACTGTATTTAAAATGTGTCACTCAAACGCGATCACTAGTCACCGAATTGAAAATTTAAACCGGAAAATTTAGATTTGCTTGAGCACACGTCCGTTCGCGACAACGGCAAGTAACAAACTGAATAAATTGAACGAAACCGCACAATACACAATAATTTAAATAAACCGACTCACCTCGCTTCGCCTCGCCTCCCGCTCCCGCTCCCGATCTGACCCGTGCCACTGCTCGCTGTCGACTGAACCGCCCTCGCCGCCTGCGCCGCACACCTAACCTCGGATGTGACGTCATCACACGTCTAAAACAAGTCATCACCAGAAACATTCACTGGCCAAATCCGTCAAATTTAGAAACATTCATACACAGAATTATTCAAAATAGAACAGTATTGACCTAGAAAAATTAATCATGACAAATGTATTTGTCTATAAACGTCTAAAATTATAAAAGTTTCGCATGCAGTTAATGGAAAAATAAAAATGCATGTTTATATTTAAACAGAAACTGGCAATGTGAAATTTAGTGCGAAAATTAGTGGTATCGCAATGCCACAACTTGCCACAAATTGTTTGGTTTATATTGTTGAAAATTGGTAGGTTCGAAAAGTAGGGTTATGTTATCACCTGGAAATATCAAAATTTACACTTTGTCTCCATTTCTGCCCTTTCAGAGCGTTATGAAATGATATTTAGGACAGAAATATCTACCTTGCGTCAAATATTTCAGCGCTTTTGCCATCTAGGGACAAAAGTTTCCAGAAAATCCCACACAATATTGTAATTATTAATGTAAATCCTAAATTAGATGAATTCATCCATGAACGAACAATTATTTTAATTTTGATGATATATGCTTAAAAAGAGACTATTGTAATATAATAAATTACCAATTTTCATAAAATTAAAATATCCAAATTTTTGGGGCCATCTCTATCACAGTAGCAAAATCTTTAGAGCTAGGGCAAAAGAAATACTGATTATTATTGATTAATGATAATGATTATTCTTTTCATTTTCAACTTACAATTTAAACCATTAATCATAACCTCAATCTTACCCATCATGACTTTTCTCTAGTTCTATTAAACCTGCCTGAATAGTGCAATAATGACCGAAAAGTACACTTTAATCGAACATCCCAGTACTTTAAACAGCATAATCCGCAACACATTTCAATCGACACACCGAATAAAAGTAATTAGAGGTTAGAAAAATTGCCCCCTTTTAGAACCCTGTTTCCAGTTCACAGCGTTTGATGTTTCCAACAAATACGTCATTTTCGGCGTTAATAGCGGTGGTATTTACATTTTCAGTCGTGAATCTTGCCAGTTCGTCAAATTAATCCCTAGTACCGTAAGAAATAACTGCACTTATTGCCCCCAAAACAGCGATTTATTGTAGCATGGCCCCGCAAACTTACTTTCTATTTCCCCAAATGAGAAAAACCTCGCGATTGCTGTCTCAACAGGGCTTGTGGTCGTCCTCGAGGGCTTTACCGAGACAGAATTCCAACAACAAATTTTCACTGAACATGAAGACAACCACATAACTGCCATGACATGGAACGGAAACGATCTATACTGCGGTGACAACACTGGCCGGGTTTCTGTCGTAGCCCTCCGAAATTTTTTGGTAAAACTTTTTCAAATATCGTCAGTGAAAAATAAATGAATTTCAGACAATGTTTCAAACTCCGGTTGCTTGTCTCATGCACTTAGACTCTCAGATCGTGCAATTGGACACCTACTCTAAGTTTCTCCTAGTCTCCACGCAAACCCGTTCGTTGTTATGTGACACCGAGTCCGAAAAGTACCGACAAATCGGTAAAAAAATGCGCGATGGTTGTTTTGGCGCCTGTTTCCTCACTGCGGGGAATCCCCACAAAAACAACGACAGCAATGCACGTACCAGAGGCCTTTTTGAAATTTCAGGCGACTCAGAACAACTATCAGCCCCCTCACACGACGATAAAGTCAAAATTTATTGCGCTAGGCCGGGGGTGAGGCTCTGGCAGGCTGATTTTGAAGCCAATGTTGTCGTAACTCACCAGTTTAGGCCGGCTTTGGGGCTAAGTCACAGCAAAGTTGTACAATGGGACGACTCAGACCGACTCAAATTGAAAACTCTCTCCCCTCAAACCGGGGAATTTAATTTCGGGAAAATTTACAATTTTTTGCACCGATTCGTTTTGACTTTTCGGGACGATGGTTTTTACATTTTCGAGCCGTCCTCGAGCACTTTACACTGGAGTGCCCACACGAGTGTAAAAGACGTGAAAATTGTTGATTCGTTCTTGTATGTTTGGCATAGCGATTTGGAAGTTAGCGTTTTGTCGTTGTTATCCATTGAGGAATTGGTTTTGAGGAGTTTAATGAGGAAAAAGTATAAATTGTGTGCGGAAATTTGCTTGGAGTTTTACGACGACGTCCAATCGTTAATTGAAACGTCGAAAAAGATTCACTTAATTTCGATTTTAGAAACAAAGTTAGATGACTCAGAAGTGTTACTTAAGTTAGAACCGATTTTCACACGCTTGAAAGACTGTGCGGTAACACCGACTCTAGAGAGATATAAAAACGGAATTGTTACAGTCAATGCCTTACCGGTTTTACCAGAGTCGGTTGAAAATTTTGAAAAAGACACCAAAAAACAAGAAAACAGTATTTTGACAGAGCAATTTAGGGTTAGTAGGTTTAATAAGAATATAGAAACGAACGATTTTACTCAATTAATGAAGACTTTAAATTCGAACGAACTTTACGACGTTTTGCGAGAATTCGAGTCACAAAACGAAAGTTGTGCCGATTGGTGCAAGGAAATATTTTTGAAACATTTAAAAATCATCTCTGAGTTTAAATCAGAGGCTTTAGATTACGCACACCAGGCCTTTTTCTCCTTTAACATGAACATGAATTTTATTTGTAATTGTGGTTTTCCGCTACCTCAAGCGCACGAATTGCGCCCAAAGTTTTACGAAATTGGGACTCAACTAATGGAAAAGACCGATAATTACGAAGATTATCTCAAAAGTGTCCCATACATGTACAAAAACGTTTTGGAAAAAATCAACGATTCGCAAGAAATTCATTCCAAACTGCCCCTCATAATTCAGTTTAGTGACCCCGAAATAATTGATACTCACTCGAGTAAACTGACTTATGATCTTTGGGACGAGTCAATTCGTTGTTTACTCAAATTAAAGTCCGGTCAGTGCCTTAATTGTGGTGCTAAAATCGACGTTAGGGCCACTTTTGACTGGACTGATTTTGCAACAAAAATAGTCGATTCGATAAAGGCAAACAACGCCCTTAAGCTGTTCAAACGTTACGCTCATTTATTACCTAAGGGGGGATTAAAGCCGGTTTTTTATCAGTATTGCATTTTTTCGTCCGCTTCAAATACAACAAGCGGCATTTTTAGGAAGACTTTAGATAACGAAAATGTCTGTAAGCAGGTCGGTTTTTCCGCTCGTTTTCCAATGATGTAATTTGATTATTTTTAGTTTGAGACGTCCGTAGGAGGATATCTACGTAAGAAATATTTGTGTGGTAGCGATTTATACGACCCACCCAATCGCAAATCAATGCTGGATTTAATAAATTGTGATCACTGCCAATTGCCTTTAAAAATTCCAATGCTTGAAGAAACTACGAAACTGACCTGTGGACATAACTACCATCAAACGTGTCTTTTATACAACAAGAGTCAGTGTCCTAAATGTGATCCACTTTTGTAGTTTTTACAGCCTAATAAATTTTAAAAACAGGATTGGCGCGTTTATTTGAATTCTTAGTGATTTGGTACACTTGGCAATTCAAGTGTTTTTGCTCCCAGAATTAATAATTTAGGTGTCACGGGACACAGACAGTACCCTTATGAGAAGTCCATTCAACATTTTTTCGTCGTAAGCCCTTAATTGGTAATTAGGGCTCCAAATTCGCATTTTTCCGAATTGGTTACTTTTACGTTGCGGTTGGCAACTCACGGAAAAGTGTCATGGCAGTACAAATGTTAAAGTAACAGTAATCTTTGTGTTCCTGCAATTAATTTGAGCCTTATTTAGAAAGTTAGTGTTTGTTTGATAATGCGTGAGTTCGTCCAAAATCAAATCGTTTAAAAAAAATCCAAAGTGAGTGTGTGTGCCCGCAACGATGATGGAATTATCACTCGAAGTGCCAGACGATATCGTCCTAAACACCTATCGAAAACAAAAAGCGGACACGTTGTGTCCCCCATCCGTTTCTTGCCAATTGCCTGAAGATAACGACATCATCGACTCGTCCAAACTGTGTTTCAAAGACGACGAAAATTGGTAATGTCAACAATGAGTCACTAGCCCCTTTCACAGCCCCCTTTGGCCGCAGGTTGTGCGAATGCTCAAGTAGTTCACCCACCGACCTGCACTACTGGCTCTACCTCCCCAGCGAGGAGGCGTTGCCTCGCGAATCCAAACTCAAAAATATTGACACTCGGACGTTCACACGCCCGAAAAAACGCTTCACACGACCAAGTATCGAAAAATACAATGAGGAGTTATACGGAAGCGACCTAAAAGAGCTAACTGACAGCGGTATCCAGTTAAATGGGTGTTCGCAGGACGAAACGCCAACGAAACCACTGCACTTTGACTTGGGACAAGCCTCTACTAGCGTTTATTTTGAAAATATTTTGGCGAACGCCCCCATGCTCGATTCGTTCCAAAACATGTCGCCGCCTAGTCTTGTTAATTCAATGTGTTCCTCCACTTTCGCCAATTTGATGGAGAATAGCTTTATTAAAAACGACCCGGTTTTGAGGGAGATTAGGGATACGGACTTCACCGGATCGATACTGCAACAGGAGACTGAACCCATGTTTCAGTCCATCACCGAGAGCTGTAGTAGTCTGAATTCGGATATTCCCGAAAATTTTCTCAAGAAGGTTTCGTTCGTTGAGAAAGATCTGGCCGAAGCTGAGGATGAGGACACGATTGTCTTGAATTCGACTTTTGCCAAAGAGGATTTAAGGGATCGTATGTGCCTTATTTTGTCTAATAACACCGTCCAACAGCAAAATCCTTCTTTAGATAAATATTTTTTTTGTCATCAGATAAAATTTGTTGGATGGTGTTTGTAGTATAACTTGGGAGATGAAACGAGATGCAGAATTGCAGGTATTTTTAAATAAAGCATACGATAAAATTTCTGCATTTAATTTATTTCTTACTATTGAAAATGTAATGCTCTATCTGCCTGTATTTTTTTGTTTGCCTTGTGGTAACCGTTATAATAATACATTTTTTTTTATTTATTGCTCTCTGCCGACGTTATTTGTACGTTGTTTCATATCCTAAGTTTTAGATATCCGTAGTTTGTAGTCAAAAACAATAATTTATTTTGTAGAAACTGTAACAGTGAATGATGTGGACAGTGAAGACAGTTTAGAAGAAGCGAAACCAACAAATAACGAAACCTATAACACATATCAAAGCGTACCTAGGAGCACAAATCGACTCAGTAGCCCAGTATTAAACCACACTTTCCAGCGCCGAAAAATCACGAAACCCTCACCCGTAAAACGCGATTTAAATTCGACAATAACACTAGATTCCGCAAAAAACACATCACACGACGAAAAAACATTTGAAAACATCAAACGCTTATTAGAGAAAAGAGGCTCACCTTCACTTGACCTAAACCGTCTCAGTTACCTCGCCGATAAAAACGAACAAATGAACACTACATTCATCAATGAATCCCCGAAACGTAACTCATTCGGTTCAACCGATTCTGGCGAAAATTTGGACTTTATGAGCCTTTCCTCCGGAAGTAGCAAAAGCTCAAAACTGCGGAGCACCGACGGTTTGAACAAAATCGTCGATGTCCAAATCATGTCAACACCTAAAGCAATGTCAACGCGAACTCTGTGGCAAAACCACGAAATTTCACCAATCAGAGACCGCAATTCCGACCCGGAACTGTCTTCCAACGAACCACCGAACGCTATCAGAAAACAAAGAAGCGTCGGCCACTTAGCCCAGAAATTACCCAATCCGAAGAGTGTCAACACTTTGACGAAAAATCCAATTCGGGCTTCGCAGCCGAACTTGAACGAAACGCGGTCGTTGCAAAAACCCACAAATTTAAAATCGATGGGGCATGCCCTGAAAGGGTCGTATACGAGTCTCAAACCGACCAATCCGAATTTACCGGTGGCTCCGCTTCCTTTGGATACCACCGTGACGATGAAAAATCCGACTGTTGTTCAGGTGAGTTGATTTTGTGATTGGTGACGTGTTAAGGGGGTTGTAGGTGTCGCCGGTGCCAAGGGAAGTCCCCAAAAGTCAAGATGCTCAATTCGCTAAACCCCAGCCCCCCAGGAGTGGGTTGCCAAGGCCGGTTACGGGGATTCCCCGGCCGGTTTCGAGGATTCCCGCGCCCAAAAGTCTAAGGTGAGTTTTGGGGGATTTCCCGAGGACATATGAGTTTTTTTTGTTTTCAGGCCTTTCTCCAAGTCGGCAGGGTATCAGGGGAGGAACTAAATGTACATAATATCAAGTGTTTAGTGCCTTATTTGTAACAAGAAATCTTATTTTATTGTTGTTTAAGTTTTGTTAAATGCAATATAGGTTTGTAACTAAGTAAATCAACTGTATTTCGAACCACATGACAAAACAAACTGACTGATTAATAACAAATTTATAAATATGTATATTTGCATGAATTTAGAATCTTTGTCGAAGCTTTTGTAATGTGATTGAATTTCTATATTGTATAAACTATTTTGATAAAAGAATGTGTGATACAAATTTGTGTACTCTAATTGTGTTTATATCCATAAGTGCCTTTTACGTCATATTTATTTCATTCATAAGTTAAACGGTTTGTTGTTATTGCGTTGTAATAATCTCGTAACCACTTTTTATGGTTAATAATCACTTTAATATCGTTTAGTCATATTTTGAAAGTGATTTATCCTACTAATGTGTCTTTTACCTTTTGTTATTTTTTTTACTAATAAAAAACGTGACATAATTTGCATTTTTTTTATGTGAATCACATATTTTTTTTAAATATACGCATGCATCGTCCGGTGTCCCGAACGCGATCGACTGACTCGTATTATGTCACTTGTCAAAAAAATGACATAACCTGAAAGCCGCGTCATTGTATTATAAATAATAAATGTTTTTAATATTTTTCTATGGAATTAAATAAATTTGCTAGTCAAATAAGTTAAGGTTTAAGTATACTACGCAATGGATTTGCACAAACCGGTGAATATTGCGAATAAGGTATCGAAAATGACTGTCCGAATTCCTTATCTAATAATTGGATTATAGTCGGTCGAGGAATTAACACCTGAGGAAAAATGGAGGCTAGAGCATCAGAAATTACACGAGCAACACAAAGGCCACGAAAAAATGCACGCGGAGATGGTCCTTATCCTAATTCTAACACTAGTAGTAGCGCAAGTAGTTTTAATTGAATGGAAAAAACGGCATTCCCGCTCGTATCTTGTACAAAACGCCACGTATTGAAAACCCCAACTAACGCCCAATTTTCAGTTAGTAACGCTCCTCGGAATGTGGATAATTCCCTTAATTCTCTGCCTGCACAATAGGTGGTGGCGTTTCATCTTCATTTGGCTGCTCTTTTCCTGTGTCACGAGTCTAATCGTGTGGAAAGCGATGCAAAAACCCATCACGGGGACCACCCCACGGTAACCCCGCCCCGGCACGCGCCCCCAACTAAACCGCCTTTTTCAGACTAGTCTATAAGTGGTTTCTTTTTATCTATAAGCTAAGCTACGTTCTGGGTATCTTGGGCTACTTTATCATGATGGCGACTTTTTTCGGTCTCAATCTAGTTTTTAACGCCAAAGCCAACTCTTGGATGGATTGCGCTTTGCTGTTAATTTTCTACGGCTTGTACTACGGCGTTTTGGGGCGCGACATTTCCGAAATATGCGCCGATAAAATGGCTTCGCATGTTGGGGTAAATAAAGCGCACTTTTTCGCCCGTTCCTAATCACCCATTACAGTATTACACTAATCAAGGCATGCCGACGCGAAATTTAGACCCCTCGGTGTGTGCCGTTTGCGGAAATAAATTACTAGTCAGCGAGAATGAAGAGGGGGTCATTGAAAACACCTACAAACTGACCTGTGACCACGTGTAAGCCCCACCTTGAAACAAACGCCCCCTTGACTTGGTCTTACAGGTTTCATGAATTTTGCATACGGGGGTGGTGCATCGTAGGCAAGAAACAGACGTGTCCTTACTGCAAGGAAAAAGTTGACTTGAAAAAAATGTTCTGCAACCCATGGGAGAAACCACACGTGCTTTATGGGCAGCTGCTGGACTGGATTAGGTGGCTGGTGGCGTGGCAACCCATGATCCTTTTCCTGGTGCAGGGGATTAACTGGGTCCTGGGGCTAGAATAAGGGTTTAAGCAATTAAACATTGTTTTAAAAGCAA
Organism: Tribolium castaneum; assembly: GCF_031307605.1. Classification (NCBI taxonomy): domain Eukaryota; kingdom Metazoa; phylum Arthropoda; class Insecta; order Coleoptera; family Tenebrionidae; genus Tribolium; species Tribolium castaneum. The sequence goes on along the minus strand of NC_087402.1, from coordinate 3,555,329 downwards.
AATTACTTTTTTATTCCTTGGACCACTAATCTTAAACAAAGGGTGCCACGAAAAACTGACATTTCGTTAATTGGGGGCAAGAAGCACCTGAAAAAAATTAAAATAATAACGTCGTTTATTTTACTTCGTTTTAAAGTAAAATTTAGTGTTTTTAGCGCGGAAGCGACCCAAAATTGCAGATTTGCCGTGTTCGGTGGCGCCGCGGCGGCAGGTTCGGCAACTAAAAGAATTGAAGTGGAAATAGTTTAGTGACATTAGTGGCCGTTTAGAAGTCGGTTGTGTGGTGAATTTGTAATTTTTATTTGTCCCAAGCGTTTAATGTTTGGGAGAGGTTGAGGCAGTTCCCGTGTGCATGTTTTAGCCCCAGCTCGCGGTCCGGATACGTTCTTTTGTTTTTCTCATCAACCTGATCCAGGTGAGTCCGAACCGATGACGTTATATCCACTGAAAGCCACCTTCCATATTCATTACAATTAAAAACGTGTGTGAATTCGTGTCCATAAATCCGGTTATGTGAAGTAAACGCCTACTCTTAGGGTAGGTAAGTGAACTAACTACCTGTGAAGGCCGCTCGGGCACCTGTAGGAGTCGGAACTGGGGTCCTCTGTCCGGGGACATGAAATTCTTACGACCGGTACTCGCCCCATTATTTACATGCCGAGACCGCTTTCTCGTTTTCTGATATAAGTCCAGTCGATATCTCCGGTTTGGTGGGACGCTAGTCTTCGATCTGTTGGGCTTTTATTAGAACGTTTTGTCAATTGTTGAACACTCGACACAATCAATTTGCATAAACGCAACACTACGGCTATTCAGTATTTTTCGGACCGGATTTCCGTCAATACCAACCCAGCAAAAAAGTACGGGTTTTCAAAGAAACGGCCAAAAGGCGCCGAATGGGTGAGTCGTGCGATTATTTTTTAACTAAGAGGATCGATACCATACACGGTGATCGATAACAACGCTTATTATGTTACAAGAATGACTCGATGAAGATTAAAAGATAGGCAGCGGTTTCCAGACTCGAATATCGGTATCAAAACAAAACGATACTTTTATTATCTAACTGTTCCAACTTTTTTGTAGGTGTTATCTACAGTTGGTCACAGTGACTCACAACTGCATAAAAATTATAAATAAATAATGGATAAATGCGTGAGAATCTTGAAGAGTTTGTTTACGATGATATGCAAATCATTCACGATAAGTTTTGTAAATACATAATTAGTTTAATTACAAGATATTCACCAACTTGAAACCGAACTCATCATTTTAGCCATTCATTCATTACCTACTGCTATTTTGTCGTACTGTAGCGAAGTTGTTTAAAAAATGTGGATTTTTTCAGAGCTAACTGAAACTGGTTAATAGGTGACAATGTTAAATAAGTAGGAAATTAATGTGTGTTCCCGTTTAAAACTTTAATTTATACCACAACGGACGAAAAAAATGTACATAAAATTTCTGGCGTTTCATTAGAATTCACTGCAAATCACAAAAAAGGAATCAAACCGGCATCGGCAACCAAGTACTCAATATTAACGAAAAATCATATCTTTGAATGTTGAGGTTACCCTTTAAAAGTAACTTCACATACCTACTAAAAATTTTCGTGCCAGGTTGCATTATTCCTGATATTAGAAGATGATTTATTATTATTTAATAATCAATATCTTGGTGGATGTTAATTAAAATAACGCGTAAATTAATTTTGTGTTATCATAAAATCAATGAAAAGTATGGAAGGAATTTATTAGTGGCCCTAATTGCGAAACGAGACGTTATCTATTGTTTAGTTAATTTTTATAAGAATTGTTTTCCTCACCCAAATAAACGCAAAAACAAAGAAAAAGTTATGAAATTATTTTTGACCTGTATCGAACATGTTTGTGTTTTTATTATTAATCTTAAAAATGTGGATGTAAAACTACACAAAAACTGTATAGACTCAACATTGTTTTATTTCTTTGAAAAATAAAGTAACAATGAATAATTTTCGTTTCATTTCAATCTAAGGTAAAACGTATGCACAAAGTGATTTATTTATATCCTTGATGGAGTTAATTAAAAATGTGGGAATCCATAAATAACGCAAATCAGATCATAATTAAACTGGTGGCACAGTAGCCGAAGTTTTAATAAATATAAATTTTGGAGTACTTTTCAAGTTCTTTATTGCTCCACAAAAGGACAATAAATCGTAATCAAGCCAGGACATGTGTGTGCCAAATGCGACAATAGTTGCCTGTATCTCGTTACCTACTTTCCTCACAGTCCATTTTTAATTGATGCTTCGGAACGGGATGCAAATGATTGATTACGAGACGACTAATAAAAGAAATAGAATGGAAATCGAGCGGAAAATACGAAAATAATAAAATTAAGCGCGCGCGAAAGAGAACGAGAAATGCTGGCAAAAAATTGTAGCTTCAATTACGGAAACAAATTAAAAGTTTTGTTCTTTTACTCTAATTAAAATTGTTGGTCGGTGGAAAAGTTCGATCGGCACGTACCCCACTAATCGCTAATTAAACGGATTTGCATGGGACGACCCGACATGGAGTAAACATGACTCAATGCAAATCAAGCAAGGAGGTAAATGGGACGAGAACCGTTCTGATAACGATAACGTTTTGAATTTGTCACCAAGCACTTTTTCTGGAATATGTCCAATAATTACTTGAAACAGTTCCTCTTCCCGCTGACAATCGATTTAAATGCATCGATGTCACGGTCGCGCGAAATTATTGTCGACAAGATGTCTCATAACTGCACCGCATTCTTCGCGTATGAGAGCATCTCATGGTCGCGTTTCCTCGATTCGAAAAGCTCTTCCACCTAGGGGTCAACCTCTCAACCGTAAAAATGCAATCAGGCGAGAGTTTACTCAAAAAATATTTCTATAAATAGGTGTGGCCGCTTTATCACTTTAATCTCTCAATTTTGAAGCGATTGATTAAGATTGATGATGTATGTGCTATTAAAAGCAAAAATTATTATTAACGGTGCAGATAAGATGAGAAGTATTTTAATTATTGCATTATGAATATGAATTGTGGTATTTGCGATAAGATAATCAGGATATGTGCAACGGCAGTAAAAAACTGTTTACTTGTCCCAATTGGTAGAGAAATATTCAACTCGTAATTGCATACAATAAACAAGTAAGAGTCATTATCGACGGATTTACGTCCGATTTCAATTAACAAAGTGTGAAGAAAATTCGGTTTTCGCGATCGTTGCTGGTCTTAACTTTGATTAAGATCAAGACGCTGAAGGCAACGACCTCTAAATTATACTGCTCTTTAATTGGTTACAATGGTCTAGCGAGTTTATAACTGATAATGCATTTGCGAATGCATTAGCATGCAAGACTTGGCGGAATTAAAATTGTTGCGGCCTTGACTTAAGCAATGGCGCTAAGTCATACTTAAACGTCACAACCGAACGTAAAAGTTTCATTTTCACGCATTTTATGGTTTTATTCCTCTTTATCTTATTTGTTTGGAGATTTATTCATTTAATCAAACTGTTTGTTTGATTTAGCGGCGTATTGACCTAGACATTCCGTTTATTTTTTCTCCCAAGTTTTATTTAATTGTTTCTAATTGATCGCAGTTTTTGTAAACAATGCGTTTCCGTCTTTTCGATCGCCTCATCGAGGTTTCCTTGCATCAGCTCCTGCCGATTGTTCTGTTTCATTTTCATTTTCTCACGATTTAAAACTGAAACCAATTTTGAATAAATCGTGCGAAATTTCATGAGGCTCTGTTTAAGTGCGTAATGTAAGAGGAGAACCATTTTGTGGCGTCATGAGATCAGATAAAGAAACGTAAAGTATCTACTAATTATTATAATTTTTTAGTAACGTTTTGATTATTGAGAAGTTTATAAAAAAGCAGGTTGATTTTGTGCACTTGTGTTCAGCGTTTCCACTGTCTCATTTTTCCATGAGGCCTTTAATTAATTTCGTCCATTTCCCATAACCCTTAACAAATAATTCACCACGTCATTACCCCAACGACGTCCACGTGTAACTGACCTAAATCTTGGTTTTCGAGCAATCGATCGAAAAAACTAACCTATCGTCAATAAAATCTCCATTTCGCACGCTCTAACACACCGTGCAATTATCCCACACCAAACAATCTGGCGCGTTCGCACACACCGATAAAATAATAAGACGACGGTCCATATTTCGCAAGCTGTGTTTTCCGAGTCACCAAACCATCTCCTCGCCGATGTTTGCGTTGTCGTTATCAAGGCAACAACAGCGTCACGCGACGAGCCGCCAATGGAACAAACCGAAGCCCCAAAACGCACATATCGGTCATTAAGCCGTCGTCGCCTTGACTCAGTTCCGTCGTGGACGTCGCGACGCCCAACCTCTTCACAGGTGTTTAGCCATAACCCAAGAATGCGGTCCGTCCGGAATACCATCATTGGAATTTTTTGTTGAATCGGGACACCCACCACACCACCATCATGGACTGCTGCTTCACCATCAGGTGGGATAGCGGCCCGATAATAATTAAATCTGTTTGGGATTTGGAGCGAGAAGTGTGTGAATAAAATTTTCGAATTTTTGTACTTTAACGGGGTCGATACGCGTGTGATTGCGATGGTCAGCCCGTAATTGGATTATTAAAGAGAGGAAAAAATTGACGACGTGAAGGAAACGGGACGGCAAATCGACGTGATCATTAGGATTTTTTACTGGCTGATTTTATTGCAAAAATAACTATTTGACACGAAGTAGATGGAAAATGTGTTTATTTTTCTCGAGTTTAATGGTCATACCGGCATTTTAGATCTCGCAGCTTGGGGTCACTATACCCACAAGTGACGAAGCGTAATAATACCACAAAAAACACAGATGAAGTTTAGAAATCTTATTTAGCGCCTTTTCGACATGCAAATAATGATTTTTTAAGCATTTTGTAGAGATTTTTGACCTCTAGACAAAGTTCTATGAATCGTACAAAATTCAAGGTTGGATAAACTTTTTTCAGCTTTCATAAATGTTTGAGCGACATGGAAATGTTTTTTTGACTAAATATGGGACTTATCAAGAACCTTGGCTTCATGTAGGATAATTAAATGAATGGGAACAAAACTTTATTATCTCACAAGTAATTTGTGTAAATATTATACGTACCCGTGGAAAAAATAGCATTTTAATAAATAATTAATAATTGACTGACTCGTACATTTTTAGTGAGAGTTAAAAACGCTCTATAAATATATTACAGACTAATCGTATTTATAGACACGTTAGAAAAGTAAATCAATTAAAACGGTTTAAAACTCACTCGAATTTACTGCGTTCGCAAAAACTGTGTTTGGCGTTACACTTTATTTACTGAACTAAGAACTTTGAAAAAGAGAATAGTCAACATTTTCTTCATTTTTTGTATTTATCGACTGGAAATGAGTCGCTCGTCCAAAATCCAAATTTCTGAAACAGTCAGTCAGCGTGAGCTCACGTAATCTGGCTCCCATATCAGCGATTTAAAGTCCGATTACACAAAATCCAGCAAACAATTTCTATGTCACGGAAAACGCTATCAACTTAATTATCACGAATGCCATTCAATTTCCCCACTTGACAACGTAATTACCGCACGCCCCTGTCCGAAACCGTGTGGACAAACGCGCTAACTGTGCCCGTTTAGAAAGATTTTCAGTGGAAATAAATGTTTGCAAATATAGTAAAATAATTTTCCGAAGGTAAACAAGTTTAATGCATTATGACTAATGGCCGGTCCCCTCTTAAACTAGTAAAAATTCCGTTCCAGGCGCGGAGGCCGAACCATGTCGCATCACAGCGATGACAACATGCTGATCGCGACCAGCGACTCCTTCTGGGAACCGGGCAACTATAAGAAAACCACCAAGAGGATCGAAGACGGGTACAAGCTGTGCACCGAACTGATGACCTTAGTGAACGAACGCGCAGAGATCGAAAAGGCGTACGCGAAGAGCCTGAAGACGTGGTCGAAGAAGTGGAACGACTCCATCGAAAAGGGGCCCGAGTACGGGACGACGGAAGCCGCCTGGAAGGGGGTCCTGGTCGAGGCCGACAGACGATGCGATCTCCATACGAAAATCAGGGACAATCTCACCAACGATGTGATAAATAAAATTAAAGTGTGGCAGAAAGATGCATATCATAAAGTAAGTCGGTGAAGCGACCACAGGGTGAATCTAATTAAATTCGTTTTTAAGTCGATGATGAATATTAAAGAGAAGAAAGACATGGACGATGCGTTCAAAAAAGCGCAGAAACCATGGGCGAAGTTGCTGCAAAAGGTCGAAAAGGCCAAGAGTGATTATCACACGGCGTGCAAGACGGAAAAGTCGGCGGCCAATCAGGAGAGGAATGCGGCCGGCGATAGCTCCTTTTCGGCCGACCAGGTGAGCGATTTTTACAATTATTCTGGCAGTTTAGCACTTAATCTTGTTTTTGCACAAGCGACAGACTATGGTAAGTTGCACTTTTAACTATAAATTAACAAGTCACACTCAGTTTCCGTCCGCTTTTCGCAAGATCCGTGATTTTGCTGTAAATGCGTTGATAATTTTCCAGTCACACGACGTTTTTTCTGGCAAGCACTAATGAGTTTGCCGTTCTGCAGGTGAAAAAGATGCAAGACCGCGTGCAGAAGTCGAAGGAAGAGGTGCAAAAGTGCAAGGAAAAGTACGAGCTGGCCCTGCAAGAGATCAACCAATACAATCCGAAATACATGGAAGATATGACCGTAGTGTTCGACAAATGCCAAGAAATGGAAGCTCAAAGGTTGAATTTTATCAAAGGGACGCTTTTCGACATCCACAAATACCTAAACGTTTCCCAAGACCCGACGTAAGTGAAAATGACGTGTCGTAACACCCGATAACAACAAATAGATAAAACAGTGGTTGCGTAATGCTAAAGTCCGTTTCACACAGGTTGCAACAAATCTACGAGGAGTTGTACCATACGATTAACAACGCCGACTATGAGAAGGACCTGAAATGGTGGTCGAACAACCACGGGGTGAACATGGCAATGAATTGGCCGCAGTTCGAGGTACGCCCCCAACTAACCCACTTGCATGAGTTTCTGTTTGTTTACGTGTTTGGTGTTTTTGATTAGGATTATACCGAGGAATTCCGCGATATACACAAGGGCAAGTCGAAGGATTCGGCCACGTCCGGCATCACGCTAATAAACCAGAGGCCCGTCGGGGAAGACTTGCATGTAGGCTGCTTATCTTTTATTTTTTGCATGACTTTCCGCGTTTTGCTCACACAAAAACTGATTTTTCCCGTTTTGCGATAGGAATATTCCAGCAATAATAAAGCATTGAAAGCTAAAACTACCGTGACGGCTGTCAAAGTCAACAATACGCCGCCGGTGCAGAAGAAGGACGTCGTCAAACCGGCGACGGTTGAAAAGGTCGAGAGCCCTGCGAATCGAGCGTCGACCATAACGTACGATTTCAGCGCAGTTAACAAAAATTTTGAGAAATTATTTTCTCAAGACTTTTGTTAAACAAGTTGTTGCGAGTGAGTGACGGGGTGGTTGCAGGAACGGCTCGAGTACAAAAGACGCGAACCCCTTCGATGAGGAGGAGTGGGACGAGAGTGATGCCCTTGTGGACAATGGGGAGCCGGGGGTTCCGGTCAAGGCGTTGTACGACTATGAGGGGGCAGAGAACGACGAACTGAGTTTCAAGACAGGTAAAATGCCAAGTTTTAACCGACTGGTAGTGATTGTGTTAAAACAGGTGACGTATTTGAGAAACTGGAAGATGAAGACGAGCAAGGGTGGTGTAAGGGGCGCAAAGACGGACGAGTGGGGCTGTACCCAGCCAATTATGTTGAAGTGGTGCCACATTGATACGTGTCAAATGTTAATTGTTGTTATTTTTTGAAATATATAGAGCTATTGCTCGTTATGAAATATAAGTTTTTGTTGACTGGCATAGGTATTGCCTTACAGTATTGTACAAACTGATGGGAAAAACAGATTATAATTTATGATATTATCAAGCATTTTTTCAGTTTGGTTGTAACATTTTTAGAGGTATTATAACGTAATAGCGCTAGGCCTACTCATTACATTAATGTATATACATTTGATTAAATCAGAACACTTCCAGTGGGTACATATGATCATTTAGTTTAGGTATCTGTAAATTATTACCTAGAATAGAGTGATTATAAATTGTATATAACGTAACAGTAATAAATTATAATCTATTTTAAAGCGACTTCTTGCTTGACCTGTTAAAAGAGCCATTTATTTTGTATTTTCTGTTTTATTAATCAAATTACACAAATAAAATAATTTACACTTAAAATTACGCCTTTCACTGCACAAAATCAATACCTATACTTGGTTGAATAGTCTTTGGGAGACACAACCAAACCCCGCCCTTTCCTAGCCCCCCTGTACACAGTCTCAATAATATCAATCATCTCTTGTTTATCCTCCAAAGGCCAGTTAATCTTATTGTTATTACCAGTACCCAAGTCAATCATTATGTGCTTGTTTCTGAAGAAAAACATCACAGTACACGGGTCATACAACTCGTACCTAAAACACACCCATTAAAGACTCAAACGCTACAAAACAGCACTTTTACATTTTATTAAAATCGGGAACTTCGGTAATATCTACGAGATAAATAACGGCAAAATTCTTCACTTTTTCGGCTATGCTGTACATCACTTCGTCCATTTTCATACACGAGGGGTCCCAATCGTGCCCGAAACGAATCACCTAAGGTAAAGTAAAAAAAAAGGAGCACAAAGACACTGGGGGCCACTTACCACAACCCGGTCCTCTTCCGACAAAATGGCCTGGTCTACCTGCCAGCCGTTGTGTAAATGGGCCAACATATACGACATTTTGGCGGTTTTTATTCGAAATTCGGCAAAAAATAAGATTTTTCTGAAGTAAATACGACCGACGAACTGTCAGTGTCAAATGTCGCTAAAGCAGGAATTTTCTAGAAGCGAAACTTGCGCCCTCTGGAACTTCTCATATTTAAATTTAAATAGTGAAAAAAAATGCGCTCCTAATTTTATGTATTATTTTATTAATTGTTATATCTTTTGAAGTCAAAAATGACTTACATTTGAAGCTATTTTATTAATTAAATGAGGCAACAATTGTCGAATTGGAGTTAATAGAAGCTGCTGACAAAACAATTGAACTCGTTGACAGTAAGAAAATGCATCAGTCTGATAAATTGTCGACTGATCGTCAATCAGTGGCAAAAGATGGAAAAACGGTGATAGAGCGCCCCAAAAGGGCAACACGGGGCTATTATTCGGAAATTATAACGAGTGAAGACTACGGGCGCGACGTGGATGCCGAGGGCTTGATCGGTTGCTCGCGCAAAACGAATTACTTATGGCAAGTCAAGACCGAAAAGCACGCCCCAACTGTGTTCAAATTTCAATCGCCGAGACAAAAACTCGACTTGAAAGACGCCGAAAGGTGGATGACGTTCGATGAGGATGAGCTCATTGTAATTTTTTTGGAATTCGTGGAGTCCAAAATCAAAAAACCCCAATTTTAGGAGTTCTCTGTCGATACTTTCAAGCCGAAAGTGCAGCTGCAGCAAACTGTTTACCCCTTTGAGATGACCAGGAGTGTAGCTACCGAGCGGCTACGCAGGTCTTTCCAGGTTGATACCGAGATAATTTGACTCATTGTCACTTAATTTTATCATTTTGGGGATTGTACCCTGGCCATAAAACAATTTATGGAGCTTTTGTTCATAAACGGGTTAATTAAGGCCGATATTGTGCCAAGGACCGTATAATTACAACAGTATTTATTGTAACCGCGAGATGTATGAATATCAGCTGGTTTCCAAGAAAGAGCCTCTCGGAATAAACAAGTTACACAAATATAATTAATTAACCCGCTTTCGGGGCCCTCTTAACTACATTTTTATAATACGGCTTCATTCCAGTAAATTCTATGACCAAGGAAACATGCACACAATAGCTCATTTGTGTTTCTTTTCACGTGGTTGAAGTTTAAAAGCTCCATTTATATTTTGTTATGTTTATCCCTCCAATTTGTGCGCATTTTCGTGAAGAAAAACTTCTGAAAACGTTCCCGTTGACACAGTTTTATAAATAAATATAAATTGTTTTTTTAAGGAAATCCAGAATCTTTTTGATAAAAATAGTAATCTAATTAACTGCTACAAGTGTCTCTTACGTCGTACCCTATTTTTTTCAATAAGTGTTTGCTGAAAGATTAGCTAACGAACGGAAGACGGAATGAAATACAGAAAGTAATGACTTTCGGGATAATGAAAAATTCATGCAATTTTTCCTTAGATATTAATTTATTCATTCAACCTTTTTATCTTGTAATATTTTTTGGATTTGATTTAATTAATAAATAAGAATAAATTTCCACTTTAAGGATTTTATGATATTTCCAACTAAAATACTAATTTGTTTAACTTATTTGTCCCATAATTAATCTATTTAATTGTGAATAATTTTAATAAAAAGAAAGCTCAAATTACGGAGAAAATTTGTAATTTTCTTTAGATTGGAAACATTTCAAACGTAGGTACTTAAGTATTTTAAATTGGATGAAAATAGGGAAGATTCATTAATTAAATACCGTAGATTTTATGTTTTATACTTGACTTTTATTTCAAACTTGGAAATGATGTAATTTGAGTAAAATTTGTCACTGCTCTACAATTTTCTGACTGATGACGAGAAGAAAATAATAGCAAGATGAACTTGCTGTATTTTTTCCTATCTTTCTTAAAATATTCATCTTTTCTCAGCTAATAAAGACTCGGCTAATATCTTTGTTAATATTTTTTGTTCACTCTGTATTAAATTTGTCTTTCCATTTTCGTACAGCCCATATAAATAGAAACCGATCATCCGTGTACTGTGTTCGAGTCAAGGAACGACTTTTAAAAGGAAAAGAATTCTTTATTTTTCTTGGCAAGTTGGAGCAAAATAATTACCTACGCTATTTTCCATCAATTGATCCCGGACAAAATTTGCATACAGAATATAGAATAATGGCTAATGAGACATTTTTTTCTTTAGAACTTTATGATAAAAATAAAAAAGTTTTTATTGCCCTTTCTCACAGGCCAAAAATATCCAACTTTTGCTCGAAAAACTGGATATTGAACCAGCCCACATGGTCTCAGTGCAGCTTTTGGAACAATACTACCCCAATAAAGTTCCTCACGTTAACATCATCACGAATTACCTGCCGTTGGAGCTATTCGACGACGAGGAATACGACTGCAGGTGTGCCACCGCTAAACCCAATTACAAAATAATTACCTCATCAGTGGCATCCAAATAAACACGCGCTTTAATCAAGCGCCGTTTGTTCCGACGTTTTATTAATATTTATTCCGAAAGGACACCGGAAAACTGGCTAGAATTGGGAATCGTCAAAGGTGTGCGCAATCCCCTTCCCGGCGAAGCTTTCGTACCTGTTGAATCCTACGTTTTGGAGCCTTTCACGCGCCTCAACGATCTTTTCGCCCATTTGGGACAATGGGTGAACGTCGCCGTCCAGGACTACAATCCCGAGACCAAGCTTTGGAAAATTTTAACTCTTGATGGCACCCGAAGATCGTTCGAATTACCTCGGATTTATGTCATGTTTAAAGCTGAAGATCCTTCAGTTTTTGCACAGAGAATTAAAGCAGCCGTGGATTTACGACGAGAGACTGAAGCAACATTAAGGTAGGAAAAACGTGATTTAATTGAAATTACCAAACACGTGCATAAAAGTTATAAAGTTGTGTTTTGTAATGAAGACAGCCGAGTTAAGCCACTTATCAACAAATACAAAGCAAAAGTTTTAATAAGAGAACGGTGGTTTTGTTTGAAATTTTCTCGGTTTTTTGCAGTCGAAGTAATGAATTTGTGTCAAAGTCAAGGATTGGCCCCGACGGACGGTTCGGTGAATAAAATCACCTCCTGCTTGAATGTAAAGTTTAATTATTGGCAATCTTGCTGCAAACACTGCAATTACAAAAACATTCAATAATTGCAAGGCAAAATGAAATTAACTGCGTGTTGTCTCATTGCATTCAATAAAATTGAAATTAAACTTCAGTAATAATCAAGTGAAATACGTTTAATGTGTGGTGGATGCGCCGGTTTCAATAAAAATTTAAAACTGAATAAGCGGAAGTGTAAAATAAACACAATTTTTGCTTGATTTTTTACTTACTATCCATAGAGAAATTTAAAATAAAAATGTTTGTTTAGAAATGGTGGATGCGCCGGGTTTAATATTCCAATTTTAGATACAAATTTTATTTAAATACGATGCTTCTTGTGGAAATACCTGAACTGGACGACGATTTAATAGACAGAATCTACTATTCAGCGACTAGAAACAATTTCATAAAAGAAGCGACCTCGTGGTCGAAGGTCCGTTAATATAATTTTTACTCGTCATTTAAATGAAATTTTTAGCTCGTTAAGCAAGTTCAGTTTTCTTATCAGCAAACACATTGCGATCTTCAATTCAGAAGAGACGCAGAGAAAGACGCGAGATTAAAGCCGTATGTCGAAGTGACGGCAAAAGGATGGGATGATCCTCTTAAGAGTTGGGTTGACTTTTTTTAATTTGGATTACACTGTGTTTTATAGTTGTTGCTAAAATTAAAACTGGTATGAAGTCGTTTTCGGGAATGTGTGAATATTTCAGATGGATGAACATTTATGTGATTCCTGAGACGTATCGCGCCATGTTTTTGGTAGTTGGAGAATGTTTAAAAATCGAGCAAATGTCCCTGTTTACTAAAAGTTACGGAATCAAGCATATCACACTTGAAGAGTTCGACACGGTGCAATCTCAGTGCACTAACAATGTAAAAATATTTCCGGGAAAAACAAATTGCGTGAAACTTCTTTCAGGTCATCAAACATATGCAAGGACAGTGGGTTGAAACGGTCGTTTATAATATAAGAATGTGTTTAGGGGACGTGGGTAAAGGTTGGTTTGACATCACCGTTTACAACCACGAAGTATATGAAGTGTCCAAGTTGAAAAGGTTCATGGAATTAGTTAAATTCCGGATGCAGTACACTCTCAGAGTTCTAGTTCTTCATTCCATCGAAGTGTATATCGATTTGATTGAGACTCCGTGCTTGCCGTGTCTCGAAGTTGACGATGATTTCGTCTGGGGGTCAAACCTAATTGAAAGTCCTTTCGTGTCTAGAGCTTCGGCAATTTTCATATTACAATTAAAAATGGACGAAAACTCTGCTTTTTACTCAACGAATTTGGAACAATTCGAGAAAGTTTTGCTCAGATTATACGACACGGCACTGACTTTCACGCACAAAATCAAACAGGTGCATCCGTTTCTACTGAAGAATTTAAATTTTCCGCATGATTTAATGCTGTCGTCGATTGGTTTACTGGCAGACGAGGTGGTTAGTGTCAGGGAGAGATTTCTTCTAGCTTACAAGAAGGCGCTAATACCTTTAAGAGCATTTGCCAAGGAATTTGATATCCACATTGAGCTTTTTATCCTCGATGTCAAAGACTACGTCGAGTAATTTCCTTAGTTGTCCAGGGTTAGAACTCAAATTAATTTTCAGACGATTTAAAAATGACCAACACACGGCGTCCGAAGTTAAAGAAGAAGTTTCCTTTCATTTAAGAATGAAAGCGAATCTGGAGGCTACTTTACCGACGACTATAATCATAGGCCCGTTTTTTATCACAATTGAGCAGTTGAGGCACTTTCTGATTAGTAAACGCCAAGAACTTGCGACTAAACTTTTGGATATGTTCTGTCTAAGAATGAGAAATTGTATACTGGACGTTCTCGAGGAATATACTCGAATAAGCGAGAAACTGAATGAGAAACCGGATAATATTGAGAACGTTTTCGAGATACGGGAATGGATGGAGACCATTCCGATGTTGGTCAGGGCTCAGGAAGATTTGGTTCGCCGATACGTAATCGAATATGACGTTTTGGAGCACTTTTGGTACGCTCTTCCTCAGGAAGATTTCGAAAATAAATGGGAAGCTGTCGGTTGGCCGTACAAACTCGCAAAACAGGTGGAACAAACCGAGCAATATCTCAAAGAAGAAGAGGAGAAGTTCTACAAGATTCAACTGAACGACGAGTATAACCTTCAAGAGAAAATCGAAGGTTTTACCGCACAAGTTGTCAAAATGGCCAAAGAGAAGGACTTTTCCAGGACTCACGAAATCGCCGTCGATATGCGTCGGCTGTGGAAGGCCTTGAAAGAGGCGCAAGAACAAGGACAACTTTTGAATCAAAGACAAAAACTCTTTAACATCCCAGTTGTTCCGTTTGATAATCTCTTAAAGTTGATCAAGGAGTTTGAACCGTACAAAACACTCTGGATTACGGCGTCGGATTGGTTAAGAGCGTACGAAATGTGGATGGATAATCCTCTCGTTAATATAGATAGTGAAGCAATCGAGAGATTGGTCACAGATATGTACAAAACCATGGTCAAGTCAGTCCGAGTTTTTGCCGAAATTGAAGCGGTCCAAGAAGTAGCACTGGAAGTAAAAAGACAGATCGAGGAGTTCAAACCTTTGATTCCCCTCTTATTGAGTCTGAGAAACCCGGGGATGAGGCAAAGACATTGGGATAAATTTAAAGAAGAGACTGGTATTAACATAGTTTGGACTCCTGCAACCACGTTTAAGGATTGTCTTGACTTGGGAGTGGCGGAATACACCGAAAGATTAGTGGGAATCGCCGATGAGTCAAGCAAGGAGTATGCAGTCGAACAAACGTTAGAGAAAATGATGAACGAGTGGGAGAACTGCACTATGGAGTTAACACCGTATAAAGACACCGGGACGTATATTATGAAAATCCCCGAGGAGACGCAACAGATGCTCGATGACCATCTCGTTTTGACTCAACAGGTCAGTTTCAGTCCGTTTAAAGGACCCTTCGAGCAGATGATCGACCAGTGGGAGGAAAATCTTAAGATCACATCGGACGTCATCGAGGAATGGATGGACGTGCAAAAGTATTTTTGGCCATAATTAATAATTGGACGAGTTAATGGTGTTTACTCTAGGCAATGGATGTATTTAGAACCCATCCTAACAAGTGAAGATATCAGAATACAACTTCCGGCGGAAAGTAAAAAGTACGGTTCGATGGAACGAACCTGGCGTCGCATTATGAGAGGAGCTCGAGATAATCCATACGTAATACAAACCCATTCCCCGTCACGACATTGAATATGCTAATTAATTGTAGATACTGAAATATTGCGCCGACCGGAAACTGTACGAGAGTCTCAAAGACGCTAATCATATCTTAGATATCGTCCAGAAAGGACTTGCCGATTATTTGGAAACCAAACGAATGGTATTCCCCCGATTGTACTTCCTGAGTGACGATGAATTGTTGGAGATTCTCTCGCACGCTAAGAATCCATTGGCCGTGCAACCTCATTTGCGTAAATGTTTCGAGAATATAGCGAGAGTAAGTCTAACCATTTGATTGTTATTGTTTACAATATTATTATTTAGTTGAACTTCGAGTCGGATCTGTGTATCACACAGATGTTTTCGGCCGAAGATGAGTGCGTTAGCCTCAACCCGACGCTCTACCCCACTGCCAACGTCGAAAATTGGTTACTTCTCGTGGAATCAAGTATGAGAAATACGATACGAACGATCCTTGGAGATTCATTGAAAGAAATCAATGATAAACCGAGAGACGTGTGGGTCCTTGAGTGGCCAGGCCAGGTGGTCATTGCCGGGAGTCAAACCTTTTGGACTGCCGGCGTCGAACACGGAATTGGGGGAAATACCCTAAATGATTTTCTCGAAAATGTCGTTTTCACTAACGTAATTGATTGATTTCGCTTTGGGTGAATTTTATTAGTCGTTTTAGTTGGACGCGCTTCGCGGTTTGGTCAAAGGTTCATTGTCTTTCCTCCACCGGGAGATTCTCTCAGCTTTGATTGTTATTGAAGTACACGCACGTGACGTTACTCAAAAACTGGTCGACTTGAGTATCACAAACGTGAACGATTTTGATTGGATAAGTCAGTTGAGATATTACTGGGTAGAGCCTGATCTTAAAGTTCGGGCGGTTAATGCCGAATTTCAATACGGTTACGAATATTTGGGCAATAGCGGTCGCTTGGTTATAACTCCTTTAACCGATCGCTGTTACTTAACTTTAACAGGGGCTCTCCATTTGAAATTTGGCGGAGCTCCGGCCGGCCCAGCCGGTACCGGAAAAACCGAAACCACCAAAGATTTGGCAAAAGCAATGGCTCTACAGTGTGTTGTTTTTAACTGTTCGGACCAGTTAGATTTCATGGCGATGGGTAAATTTTTCAAAGGGTTGGCCAGTTCCGGCGCTTGGGCGTGCTTCGACGAGTTTAATCGAATTGATATTGAAGTGTTATCAGTCGTTGCACAACAAATCACGACTATACAGAAAGCGCAACAGGCGCGTCTCGACGTTTTTATTTTCGAAGGATCCGAAATTAAATTAAAGGAGTCTTGCGCCGTTTTCATAACTATGAATCCGGGTTATGCCGGCCGAACTGAACTACCGGATAATTTGAAAGCTCTCTTCCGACCCGTTTCAATGATGGTCCCGGATTATAGCTTAATTTCCGAAATTTCGCTCTTTTCATTTGGGTTTAGTAACGCGAAGTTGTTGGCGAATAAAATAACCACAACTTTTAAATTGAGTTCGGAACAATTGAGTACACAGGATCATTACGATTTCGGGATGAGAGCCGTCAAAACTGTGATAGCGGTGGCTGGGAATTTGAAACGAGAGAAACCAGAAATGAACGAGAGTCAAATTGTGTTGAGAGCGTTGCGGGATGTAAACGTTCCCAAGTTTTTGAAGGACGACCTTAAACTGTTCAATGGTGGGTTAATTAATTAGACGCTTTTGCGGGAAGCCAACGACAGCCAAAAATATCATTTAATCAAGAATTGATTCTCTTGTCTAACGCATCAAAATAAAATTCTTGAAAGCGGGTTTTTGCATAAGATTTGATTGAATTTTTCGCATGCTTGTGTAAGAATTGCTTGTCGGTGTCTGCCCGCAAGCCGTCCGCTCGTGTCGTATATTGGCTCCAATAAATTATTGCAGGAATAGTTTCGGACTTGTTTCCGAAAATGGTGGAGGAGCCGGTCGATTACGGCGTGCTGGAGGAATCGATCCGCGCGTCTTGCATCAAGATGGGATTGGAAGACGTGAACGGTAAGCTTTGTGGGGAGTAAAGGTCGAGCAGATGCTGTTAATTTGGATTCCAGAATTTGTCCGGAAAGTGATTCAATTATACGAGACTACGATAGTCCGACATGGATTAATGCTGGTGGGACCGACGGCGTCCGGGAAAACAAAGGTAGGGCAAAATCGAAAGAAACGACGATTATTTTTCGTTATTTATGTGAGTACACCTCACCCAAACGCTCGTAAAGTCGATGAGTAATGAGACGTCATTTTTAAATCGTTTATTTCAACATCGAGGACATTAAACAACAAGTTTTTAAAAAAATATCAGTGGACCCTCCGTTTCTCGCTTAGTGTGATCTAGAAGAATTAAATTAATTAAAGTTTAATAAAGCGAGGCGGATTTTCTTACCACTTGGCGTGGAAAGGTGTGCTAGCTAGCCGTTTTAAATTATTCCGAAGGAGTTGCCAGAGACAACGGCGAAATGTCACGCCGCACATTGCGTAAAGTAAAAAGTTTATGCTGAAGTTGGTGTAATAAAGCAACATGGCGAACTGCTGTATGCAGTATAGGGTTTCAGGCGGATTTTTTTGCTGAAGGGTGAAGACAAAATACACAGAGAGACGAGTCACATAACTAAAACAAAACATTCAGATTTTCCCTTATGAACTTTGCTCGAATTACCTTGGGAAATTTAGTGCAATGAAGACGGACGATATTAGGAGAAGCATTTTAGTAATGTTTTGTTGGCTTCGCGTCGAAGCAACGTTTCTCGCTGACATTTTTATATCTAAAAGAAATTCTCATTACTGCAACTTTGATGGGACGCCCCAAACCGCATCATGAAATAGTTGTGAAAGTAGGAACCTTATTACTCAACAATTACACTTTGAAGTTAGAAACAACGTCCCACCTGGAACGCTGTTCCCAATTATGTTGTGCTTTGAAATGTTAATCGAAATAGACAGAACCACGAAATTTAAACTGCAAGCGCAGTGATGAAAGCGCAAATTTGGGCGAGGGCGTAAAAATTAACTTGTGAATAGTTTAAAACTTACGTATGCAAGGACATCTCTCTAGTTGGTTATTGTTGTATTTTTTACTTGATCTCAAAGGATTGGACTTTTGGGAGACGTGTGATTGCTGGGAGCCTTGTCGCCTATTGGAACAGCCGCTCTGGAAACAAGTTTCAGTTTTCTCCTTAATAAACTTCGAGACTGACAGAATTTTAATCTAAAAATTATTGCGTCATGTCGGAATGTTAAATACTCGACTTTCCATTAAGGAAATTGGCGGTTAAGCTGATACAGATCACGGTATCACACACTAAATAAATTAATAATGCAAATGTGATAAAATGTTATGTCAGTGTGTGTAGATGAGACAATGTACATATTTCACCAAAATTTAAACAAATAAAACATTATTCTTGAATTCAAGCATGCATAAACAGAACAGCAAACTGAATTTAACTCGCCCTGAGAATCAGCAGCTGTTTCCCCATTTACTGTACTTTCAAACAGGAATTAATAAATTCCTTAACATAAATTATCTTGTCTGGTTCGGTCTCGTGATTTTTTAAAAAAAGTCAAATCTTGGCCGTTTAACATTCGATCAATTTTATCTTGAGCTTAAATCTAGCTTTTATGGCTCGTGTCATCGTCATTGTTTGTTTACATTTTTCCTCCTTAAGGACGTCAACAGGAGACTTAAAGACAAATATTTATAGCATCAAACCGTTCCAACTTTGATTTAGTAAACAATAGTTTTAAATTAATTATTCGATTTGGAGAATCGAGAGTAATTATAACACATTGCTGAAATTATTAAGTTAAACTTAATTCGCAATTAATCTACTATTTTTTCTACGAGTATGTAATTTTATATAACAATAAAACCGACGCTAGTTCGCCCTTCATTGTCGCCATCGTAAATGCGATACGACCCCGTTAATGACGTTATTTCGGAAGAATACATCTCTGTGGAAGATTTTAGTAAAACCACCATTCATTAATTTCTTTTGGTTGATGTATCAATTGAAAGCAAATTCCGACGTCAAACTGGTATTTTTCAGTGTTCATGGTGTAGGTGTAGGAAATAATTAATCAATCAGTATATAGAAAGGCCGGTTTTTTTTGGTCGTGAAGGGTTGTCATAGAGTGGTTGACTGAAATAAAGGCTTTATAAAGCTCGGATCGATACGTTAATGGTGTTAAAGCTCGTGTAATTATTTAATTAAGAAGGTACCTGGACGTTTGAGTGCTGAAGTTCGGTTTTATCCGTATCAGTGTCTAGATACTCGTCAATGGAGCTCGCCTGAAGTCTTCTCCGAAACAAGAAAAGATTCCTCGCAATCATCGTATTCATTGTGACTATCAGTACAAAGGGCACAATTAAAGTTGCCATAGTATCGACAAAATTGACCACTTTCATGAATTCAAAGTATGCCGGTTTCATTTCGCATTCGGGATGCTTTCCATCGTGATTATTGATAACACCAGCTATCCAGAAGAGATATAGTTGAGATAACATAGCCACAGCCGTCAAACTGATAACTACAGTTTTCGCCCTCGAAACAGTACAAATATGCGGCCTTTGCAAAGGATACTGGACAGCGATGAATCTCTCGACGGTGAAGGCAACAATAAGCCAAACACTCAAAGAAGCACATACAGAGCTTAAGTATACGAAAAACTGGCACCAGCCGTCCGCATTGTATATTTCGAAAACGTTATTAAAGCTGCAGTGAACCACCAAAACCACGCACAAAAAGCCGAAATCGGCGATGGCCAAAGCGGCCAAGTAGTAGCTGGAACTACGCATTTTTAAGTGGGTGCTCAAGAACACCACGCAAGATAGGAAATTGCCGACGAAGCCGACGGCCATTATTATGGGAATGTAGTAAGTGTGGAGCAGTTTGAGATAGGAATGGAAAGGGTCGCAGTAGTAGCCGCCAGGGTCTAAGTCGGTGGAATTGATAGGAAACTCCTCCGAAAAGTTCGCGAAGATCTGGTTCAAGCGACGCATTGTGAGGACGTCGCGACGCGCACTGAAGTGTCTTAGAACCAGAGCGCTGATTTAAACGAAACACGCACGCGTTATTGCAACACGACGATTTCTGATTTTTATTAGGCTGTTTTGCACCGAGTGAATCGAAAAAACTGCGACTTTTGGTATCTTTGTAATGTTATTGTTTTCACGGACTAAATACACAGGGCGCCTTTGGGAGAAATCGCAAGGTTTCACGTGCGATAATAAAATAAATTAATAAACAAAGTGCTTCTATATTTTTTATTGTTCGTTCGAAAATTACCACAAATTTCTGGCTACATGAAAATTTTTCGTTTTCAAGATTTTTTCATTATGTAGTGCTACGAAGTGTTGAAAGCTGCGATGACGGCGCTCGATGGGCAGCCCCAGCCCAGCGGCCAACCATTCCGTCCTGTGCACACCTACGTCATGAACCCCAAATCCATCACAATGGGCCAATTATACGGCGAGTTTGATTTGCAGACTCACGAATGGTATTTCCTGTCGAGTGGCTAAAAATTCAATTAAAAATTTTGTACAGGACGGACGGGATTCTCCCGTGTTTGGTGCGCATTGGAGTGGCTGCGGAGAACAAAGACAAGCGTTGGTACGTTTTCGACGGGCCCGTGGACGCTGTCTGGATCGAAAACATGAATACCGTCCTTGACGATAATAAAAAATTGTGCTTGAGCAGCGGCGAAATAATCAAACTGCGAGATACAATGACGATGATGTTTGAAGTTGCAGATTTAGCTGTAGCTTCTCCGGCGACTGTCTCCCGATGCGGGATGGTTTACCTCGAGCCGGGAGTTTTGGGATTAGCGCCGTTTATCAACTGTTGGTTGAAACGACTCCCAAAGGTGGGTCACGTTTTTAATTCATTTTTTCCCATACTGGAAGTCGTAAAGCAACACGTGGGCGCTTGATGTTTAAATAAAAAAGCAATTACAGGTGGAAGAAATTCGGTCTAGGGTTCTATATAAAGCGAGAAATTAATTTCGAGCTGTCCTTGTTAGATAATTCCGTTTCTACAAGGATTCGTCGATTGCTTATAACGCGAAATCCCGCCGGCTGTCTTATGATTCCGGCAGATAGTTTTACAAATGATAAATTACAATTGCACTTGGATCAGAAATCAATACCAATTTTATTATTTTTAGCTGGCGGCGCCTTTCGCCGACAAATTCAAAGAGTTGATTTATGCATATGTGGTGCCAGGGATTGAACTAGTCCGTAACCGGCTTAGGGAGATCTTGACTTCTGTTGATTCGGCCCTTTTGTACAAATTTCTACGTTTGATGGATTACTGGCTTTTGCCGTTATCGGGGCGTGATAATAAACCGCCCCCAGGACCACAGTTTTTAGCTTTGATTCGTATAAAACCCCAAATGTTAAGACACAACCAAAACAAAATTTTTAGCCGAGCTTTTGGCTCCTTGGGTCATTTTTTCGATGATTTGGAGCATCGGCTGCACTTGCGATAACCGGAGTCGCGTACGTTTCGACCATTGGCTCAGGGGAAAAATGCTAGAGGAAGGAGATGAGCCGTACTTTCCCCAGAAAGGTCTGGTGTACGATTATAGATTGCACGATGGTGGGTTTACTGACCCTACGGAGGATGGAAATCCCATGCCACCGCACTGGTACAGCTGGATGGACAATGTGGAAGAATTTAAAATCACAGTGGACATGAAATATTCCGATATGGAAGTTCCGACTATGGATACTGTACGAAACGCCAAAATGTTGGAAATAGTTTTGAACAACTACGATAATGTGTTATGTGTCGGCCCAACGGGAACTGGAAAATCTCTCACAGTTGTCGGAAAGTTGAGCCGAAGTATGCACAAGAAGTTTATTTGCGATTTTATGAGTTTCTCAGCGAGGACTTCGGCTAATCAAACCCAGGTATTAAAACGAATTAAAAGCTATACGTCAAGTCCTTATAACCCAGGATTTGCTCGATTCAAAACTCGATCGACGAAGAAAAGGCGTGTTTGGACCTCCGGTCTTAAAACGCCAGATCTTTTTCATTGATGATTTTAACATGCCGGCTTTAGAAGTGTACGGTGCCCAACCACCCATCGAACTAATTCGTCAATGGATGGATTTTGGAGGTAATAACAAAATTTTTGAACGTATTTAGTCCTGTTTCAAGGTTGGTATGACCGGAAAAACATCGGCGACTTTCGCACAATTATTGATACGAATTTTTGTGTCGCGATGGGACCCCCTGAAGGGGGCAGAAACCCGGTCACGGCTAGATTATTGAGACATTTCCATTATTTGGCCTTCATCGAAATGGAGGATGATAGTAAGGTCGGTTTAACCCCGATTTTTGTGGATTAGGGTTAATTCAATTGTCGTAGAGGAAAATTTTCGGAACAATTTTTAAATTTTGGATGGAGCGGATACCGGAAGAGTTTACCTTGGGGCATTTTTACGAACCGATTCTGGAAGCAACACTTAATGTTTATAGCACGATTTTAAAAGAACTGCTTCCTACGCCAGCAAAAACGCACTATACTTTTAATTTGCGGGATTTGAGTAAGGTTTTTCAAGGGTTGCTAATGTTTAATCCTGAAAAAATGACGGTAAGTTGGTCATATATGTGCGATTTTGTATTTTTTGTCCTTACTAAAGGACATAAATTTATTGGTGCGGTTGTGGTACCACGAGTGTTGTCGCATTTTCCAAGACCGATTAGTGAACGACGACGACAGAAACTGGTTTGCAAATTTGCTCAAAAATAAAATCGAGAGTGAGTTTGAAGTTGATCCTGTTTCGGCCTTAGGGACTCAGATGTTGTTTTTTGCCGATTTTATTGATCCAACGACTGATTATCGCGAATATGAACAAATTACTGATTCAGCACGGGTACGTTGCAAAACTCGGAATAGATTAGTAGTGATTTTGGGGATTGTTTGAGGTAGTTATCAAACGTCCTTGATTACTATTTGAACGAGTATAACGAGCAGAGCACGCGTCCGATGAAGCTGGTCCTTTTCCTGGATGCAATTTCGCACGTTTGTCGCATTTCGAGGATCATTCGGCAGCCACTAGGCAATGCACTTCTGTTGGGTGTAGGCGGATCCGGTAATGAGCGTCTTTGGCCAATTTCCGGTTAAATTAAACGAATTTTATTAGGACGACAGAGTCTGACGAGACTTGCGACCTTTATGGCGGAGTACGTTTGTTTCCAGATTGAAATTCACAAAACTTACGGCATGTTTGAATGGCGCGAGGACATCAAAGGACTAATGCTTAAAGCCGGTCTTCACAGACGCGAAACTGTTTTTCTTTTCTCAGACACACAAATTAAATCCGAGTCGTTCCTAGAAGACTTAAATAATGTACTAAATTCCGGAGACGTCCCGAATATTTATCAACCGGACGAATTGGATAAGATTTTCCAAGAAATGAGAGGAGTCGTGCAAGAAATGGGACTCGTGGCAACAAAATCTAATTTATTTGCCACTTATCAGAAAGTAGTGAGAGCAAATTTGCACACAGTGGTCACAATGAGGTCGGTTTTGAGCAAGTAGTCAACAAAGTGAGTGACTTTTGTTGTAGTCCGATAGGTGATATTTTCCGGGCAAGACTACGACAGTTTCCGGCTTTAGTCAATTGTTGCACGATCGACTGGTTTAGCGAATGGCCAGATTCAGCCCTTAGGGTATAGACAATAAAACTAGTGCGAGAACTATATTTATAAATTTTTGTAAAGTCGGTAGCGTTCCAATTTTTGGATGACATGGCTGAATTAGACGTAGGACAAGAAGTCTTGCATGGAATTGTCATGGTGTGTCAATTCATGCATGCAAGTGTTGTCGATGCGAGCATTCTTTACAAGCAAGAGCTTTCGAGACATAATTATGTCACGCCAACGTCTTATCTCGAACTTTTGTCAAGCTATACTGACCTCATGTTGAAAAAAAGAGGAGCTTTATCGGAGGGCATTACGAGATTGTCAACCGGTAGACTAATTCTTTAAATTTTCCTCTTTAGCTTCCTTGTAACTATTTCAAGGCTTGGATAAGCTCAAAAGCACTGCCGAAGAAGTAAAGATCCTTCAGGCCAGCCTTGAAGAAATGAAACCGGCCTTGGAAGCCGCAAAACAAGACGCCGAAACAATGATTGCTGAAATCGCCAAAGATCAAATCATCGCAGAAGAGACGAAAGAAATTGTCGAAAAGGAAGAGCTCGAGGCGGCCAAAAAAGCTCTCGAAACCCAAACAATCGCCGATGACGCTCAACGAGATTTAGGTTGCATTTCAATCACAACACTTTAAAAATAATTCAATCAATCCGCAGATGAGGCAATGCCGGATCTGTTAGCGGCCGAAGCTAGTTTAAAATCGCTTAATAAAAACGATATTTCCGAAGTGCGATCGATGAAGCGTCCGCCGGCCGGCGTAGTATACGTCATTGAATCGATTTGCATCATTAAAAACATCAAACCGGCGAAATTACCCGGAAGAATGCCCGGAGAGAAAGTTTTAGACTACTGGGAGCCGGGTCGCAACATGCTCGCTGATCCGGGCGTGTTTCTAACGTCGTTAATGAACTTTGACAAAGAATCAATCACCGAGGAAATGATCGACAAGCTGAAAAATTACGTATCGAATCCACAATTTCAGCCTGCAAAAGTGGCCAAGGTCTCTAAAGCGTGCAAATCGTTCTGTATGTGGGTTCATGCAATGTATAAATACTACTTTGTAAATAAGCGAGTGGCGCCGAAGAAGGCCGCCTTGGCACAGGCGAAAGCCGAGTTGGCCAAAACCGAAGCCGCTTTAGCCGCAGCCAAGGCAAAAATGCAAGCGGTTTTGGATAATTTAAGATTGTTGCAAGAAAAATTAGGGGCGAAAATTGCTTTCAAAGAGGAGAAAGAAGCGAGTATTCAAATTTGTTTGGAACGGATGAGTCGAGCAGTTCGCCTAATCAATGGATTATCCGATGAGAGAGTTCGCTGGTTGAACACCATTTCGAGCATTGAAGCAAGTGTTGTCAATGTCACGGGTGATATACTCCTGAGTGCCGGTGCTGTGGCTTATCTCACCCCATTTACGGATAAATACAGACGAGGGTTGTTGTCCGAATGGCTCAAAGAGATAAAGGAGCAAAAGATACCCTGTTCGGCTGATCCTAATCCGGTTTCGGTTTTAGCCGAACCGGTCCAGATACGCGCATGGCAATTGGACGGCTTACCGAGGGATTATTTCTCAACGGAGAACGCTGTTCTCGTTTCGAATTCGAAACGTTGGCCTTTGTTTATAGATCCACAGGGACAGGCCAATAAATGGGTTAAGAATATGGAAAGGGCTCAAGGATTGGCGGTGTGTAAAATGGCCGATAAGGAGCTGTTGCGTACTTTAGAGTCGGCGGTTAGGTGCGTTATAACTTTTGAATATTTTCGGTTTGGTTAGATTTGTTGGTCAGGTTTGGTAAACCAGTTTTGATTGAGGGAGTCGGAATTGATTTAGATCCGTCTCTGGATCCAGTTTTACTGCGCCAAAAATTTAAACAGGCAGGAACGTGGATGTTGAAGCTGGGTGAAGTCGTCGTGCCTTACGATGACGATTTTCATTTATACATGACAACGAAATTACCGAATCCGCATTATACGCCTGAAGTTTCAGTTAAGGTTCTTTTGGTGAATTTTACTCTGGTCCCGAGTGGCTTGCAGGACCAGCTGCTGGCTTTAGTTGTCATGCAGGAGCGTCCCGATTTGGAGGACCAGAGAAGTCAGTTGATTGTCGGAAGTACACAGATGAAACAGGAATTGAAGGAAATTGAAGACAGGATTTTGTACAAGTTGAGTTCATTGGAAGGTTCACCTTTGGATGATTTAGATTTTATAATAACACTCGAAGCATCGAAAGTTAAGAGCGACGATATTAAAGTATGGCAAAGGTAAGAGAAATGAACTGCAAATTAAATTGCCTTTTGTGTACAGAATAAAGTGGTCGCTGCTGAAATAACACAAATCGACATCGACAATACACGTGCCTTGTACATTCCCGTAGCAAATAGGGCACAGATATTGTTTTTCTGTTTGTCCGATTTATCAAACGTCGACCCTATGTATCAATACTCGTTGGAGTGGTTCGTTGGTATTTTCATAGCAAGCATGGCCGAGACGGAACGAACCGGTGGGTGTATTATGAGTTATTGAAACTTCTCTATGTGTAAACATTGAAATATTGATGGCTTCTATTTACATACGCGTATCTACGTTTCAAACCGACACTACAATTTTTGGTTTGTTTTAGAAAATATTGATGAAAGAGTTGTCATAATCAACGAATACTTTACGTTCAGTTTGTATAGTAATGTTTGTCGCAGTTTGTTTGAAAAACACAAATTACATTTTGCGTTTTTGATGTGCGCCCGGATATTTATGGACATGGGGAAAATTGACGGGCACGAATGGCATCACTTTTTGGCAGGAGGCACCCCTCTCTCGGTATCACTCTAATCAATTTTTTTTTTTTTTGAAACAGGACACTGTTCAGCGCGACAATCCTCCTTTAGAAGAGATGGGATAAAAAATTACAAAAACCACCCACTTTATCTAAAGGAGGAGGAAACGGTGAAAAGTGACAGTATAAGTGATTTAAATAAAAAAAATCCTCTTAATTTTTATTTCCCTACAAATAGGAAGATCCAAATCCCGCGCCTGATTGGCTCTCGGGCAAAGCATGGAAGGAAATCCTCGCAATGCGTGTCCTTCCAAATTACGTTCGATTCGTCGATACTTTCGCACAATACAAAGAAGATTATCGCGTCATATTTGAGTCTGGGGACCCTCACAGGTTTGTCCCCGTGTTGATACAATCTCTCCACTCCTCAACTTCTCTCAAACTAGAAAACCGTTACCCGAAGAGTTCGAAAAATCATTCTCCGAGTTTCAAAAGCTATTAGTTTTGAAGTGTTTGCGTCCCGACAAAGTGACAAACGCCATGCAAGATTTCATTTCGTCCAAAATGGGTCAGAGATTTATCGAACCACAGACGACCGACTTATCCGTCGTCTTCAAAGACTCCGGGCCTACAACCCCTTTGATTTTCGTCCTGTCCACTGGAACGGATCCGGCCGCAGATCTGTACAAGTTCGCAGACAAGATGAAATTCGCCAAGAGAATGTTTTCGATCTCGCTGGGCCAAGGCCAAGGACCCATTGCCGAGAAAATGCTACACAACGGGACTGAACTCGGCTCGTGGATTTTCTTCCAGAACTGTCACCTGGCGCCCAGTTGGATGCCGCGGTTGGAACGTCTAGTGGAGAATATTTCGCCGGAAATTGTGCATCGGGATTTTAGAATTTGGTTGACGTCGACGCCGTCGCCGCATTTCCCGGTTTCGATTTTACAAAACGGGAGTAAGATGACGATCGAGCCGCCGGCGGGGATTAAAGCCAACATAATGCGTGCTTATACGAATCAAGTGTCTGATTTGATCGATATCCTGCACGGCGATGGCCCGAAAAATTTCAATTTCAAGTGGTTATTGTTCTCGTTGTGTCTCTTCCACGGCGTTTTGCTCGAAAGGCGCAAATTCGGGCCGTTGGGATTCAATATCCCTTATGAATTTACAGACGGCGATCTGAAAATTTGCATCTCGCAACTGAGGATGTTCCTGTGGGAGTATGACGAAATTCCTTTCAAAGTTTTGACATACACGGCGGGTCACATCAATTACGGGGGAAGGGTGACGGATGACTGGGATAGAAGGTGTCTGATGAATATTTTAGCCGATTATTACAAACCGGAAGTTGTCAATGCGGATTACGTCTTTGATGCGCACGGGTTTTACCACCAAGTATTTCGCGTTTTTGCGTATTTGGTGACGTGTTGTAAAAAATATTGTAGATGCCGGCGGAAACGCCATATTATGATTACTTGGATTATATCAAACATTTTCCGATTAACGATGATCCGGAATTGTTCGGGATGCATCCTAATGCTGATATATCGTTCGCACAAGCACAGACTTATAGTTGCTTGTCAACTCTGTTGACGCTCCAGCCGAGACAAGTTGGAGGTGCAGCTGCGAGCGAGGAGGAAGTCATTGCACAAACGGCAGCTTCTATACTTAATCATTTGCCGAGACAATTCGATTTGGAAGCGATTTCGGAGAAGTAGGCACTTAGGCCTGGCGTTTAAGTGACGAGGATAAGGATTTATCAAGCTTTGATACCAAAAAGCGAGTTATTAAAAGTGTCCTTGTCTTTTAAACTCCACCTACACAAAAATTAAATTGTGCCTGCTAATAACCTTTTAAACTATGTACCCTTATGTAGATATCCCGTCCTGTACGAAGAATCTTTAAACACGGTTTTAATCCAAGAAGGAATCCGCTTTAATCGCCTGCTCAAAGCAATAGAAAGCAGCCTCAAAGACCTGCTTAAGGCCATCAAAGGGCTCGTCGTAATGTCTGAAGCACTTGATAAAATGGCGACTAGTTTATTCAGCAACATCGTCCCAGCCCTCTGGTCTAGTAAAGCCTACCCTTCACTCAAACCCTTAGGTACCCCACCAAAAGGTAAAAACATAATCAACCCAAAATTCTAGGCGCTTGGGTCGCCGACTTAGACGCCCGTGTCAAGTTTTTAAACACGTGGGTCGACCAAGGCATCCCTTCAGTCTTCTGGATTTCGGGTTTCTACTTCCCTCAAGCTTTCCTTACTGCGACTTTGCAGAATTTCGCTCGAAAATATGTCGTATCGATTGATACGATTAACTTTTCGTTTAAGGTATGCGTATGTTGCGTTTTGTAGTGGCGTAATTCGAGTCATAGGTTCTCGAACATGCGCCTGCAAAACGACCGGATGACGGATGTTGTATATGGGGGCTGTTTGTGGAAGGCGCGAGGTGGAACAGTTCGGTGGGGACTTTAGATGAGTCGCACCCGAAAGAATTATATACTGAAATGCCGGTGGTTTGGTTACTACCGGAGGAAAATCATGTCAAACCCGAAGGCAGATATGAGTGTCCGGTTTATAAGACTTTGACAAGGGCTGGGGTTTTGTCAACTACCGGACATTCGACGAATTATGTTTTGGCGATTGAAGTGCCGAGTAAAAAATCGGAAGCGCATTGGATCAAAAGAGGAGTGGCACTAATTTGTGCACTGGATTATTAAAAAAAACATTTATTTTAAGTTTTTTTTATTAAATTAATTAAAGATATTTTTGTAACAAACTTGGTAACAAAGATTTGTGATTATAACTGTTTTCTAAAGCGCAAGCTAGGAATCTTTGAACGTTCAAAATTTCGCCGGAAATAACATTAACAAACTTCCTCTCTTTACCATGAGTAAAGAGAAGACGTTTGCTTATGTAGTCACCATACAATGACAAGTAACCAACTTCTACATATGTTCCTGAATAATTCGAAAACATTTCTATTGAAACTTTCAAACTCTCGCCCACTTTTAAATCAACAGCGGGAGCGTAAACTAATCGAAAGTGATAATTCAGAGGTTCATAAATTTCCCGAATTTGTTGTACCAGTGAATCAAAAATTTCATTGCTGTTGTTGCTAGTAGCTACAAAAATTTGCCCGACTGTATTTTGGCTCAAATTAAGTAAATCGGGGCCACTTCCAGGGCTGTATTTGCGCCCCAGTGTGAAAAATTTCAGAGGCAACAGAGCCGACTGTATTGAATTTTTGGCGAAATATGCCATGAAAGAATACAAAGAGGCGCCCCCGACTAAATGAAGCCGATTGATCTCGTTATTTGAGCCGTCCAAAGTGAAAATTTTATTTTTATCCAAGTAATCGGTCCCGCAACCTTCGACAACAAGACTACGGACAAAATCAGCGTTTGAAAATTGGGTGAAGCTTTGGCTTACTAAATTTGATTGGAAATAATTTGTTATGGCAAATTCGAAAAGAGCGGCGTCTGATTTCAAATAACAGAGAGTCGGGCTTGTGTATTCAATTAAATTTTGGGATTTAGCGATTTGGAGGTGATTTTCTTGAATCGGTTTAGGCTGCTCTAAAAACTCATGAATGATTGTTTGAGAATCAAGGGGTGTTTTAGGGTGTAAGAAATTAGGTAACGAGAGAACACCCAAGTTTGCGTTCTCTTCGAGCCCGTAGGTAAATTCTTTCACGTTTTTTAAATCGTCTTTTACTACTTTAATATGAAGCAATAATTTTTCTATGTCACTCTGATTTTTTTCCTCCCCGTCCTGTTTCAATTTATTTATCAAGTTTTGTATTTCTGATCTTGTGAATTCAAGGACGGTTTTGTGGTCATCAATTGTCTTAAAAAAATTCCAACGTTGTTCAATTTTATCCAAGTTAATCGTCAGCTTACGCGCTTCTATACTTTTAATTAAATCATTTTTGTTTTTTAGTATTTCGTCAAAATCAACAAAAGGCGTGAGAACAACAAAATGATGTTGCGCTTTATCACCTGTTACGTACAAAGCCGACGAAAACCGGCGCACAGTTTTTGTAAACACTTGCACAAGTCTTGCCATGTTATGCAATTTTCATTTTCTTGCTTTCTGAGACAGCTTCCGGGTCAATTGTTTCAATTTTGCGTTTCTCCGGTGCTTTCCAGTTACCAAAACCGGCAGCTCTCTCGGATTCTTCTATGGTGTAGGGCTCCAACTCCAGGGCTTTCAGTCTGCGTTTGTGGACTTTGGTTCTGAAGTGTTCGTGCAGAGCGTGGTCATCAATAAAATAACGCGCACAATGGACGCAATAAAACTGGGCACTGCCCGGCTTATCGTAGTCTACTTCTTGGTTCACCAACTTTTCGGCATTTTCGGGCTTGATGTCCTCATCGATCTGTACCAACACGTGAGCCTGTTTTGGGGTTAGGACTATTATGACATTACCTGATCCAAATCTTTGGTTCTTCGCTTCGTACGCCACTTTTTCTTCAAGTGCGTATCGCCATAATGGTACTTTTTGCGTTTATACACCATTTAAAAATAGATTTAATGCAAAATTGAACACTTTTTGGCAGTTGGAAGTGGTTGAGGTTGCGTCAATTGTGGTTGCGTGTAACAATTCGGGGCGCCACATTCAAACGCAAAGTAATCACATAACTTTATTTGTTAATATTATAACATTGCCCAATCTTTGAGTGTGTGTAACATTCGTTTTTTACAAACTGTGCAATACAATACAATTATCTTACAACTTAACTGATCAAAGATGGTTTTACAAGGGTAGAGACGTCCAGTGCATTTTTTAGAATGGTCAAATTGCAAGTTTAGCGCCCATTCTATTAACATATTTAAGTCGTTATTATTTGTTCCTACAAACGCATCACTTTCAGGCTCAACAGACTCTTCTTGTTTAATACTGAAATGATGTGTTTTTAATTGGACTGGAAATTGAATTAAATATGTCGCTACCTGTCTATTTCCAGAGTCTCAAATTGCTCAATTTTTAGAGGTATGTTAATGTCCTGCCCAAAATCTAATTCCTGGTTAGAATCCAGCTCCTCTTCTTTGACTTCAATTTTCTACAAATGCGTTATGAAATGAAACTGTAGGTTTGCACTAAAATTACCATAAACGAGAGTAAGGGGTCATTAACAGCAGTCTCTGAGGCAGATTTGTGATTATTTTCCTTGTCTCTTTGGACAAAATTGAGTTGCCTTGGGTCCACTTCTTTGTGAGTTTTTGTGGGCATTAATCGTTTTAACCCCCTCGAGGTTCGTCGAAATTTGGGCATTTTGTCGAATTTTGAGTTGTCGTGATTAAATTATGGGTGTTTTAAATGGTAATTTGGGGCATGGGTTGTGGCATGAAGGTGGACGTTTCTGCGATGCTGCAACGATTGGTTGCTTCTGGTGTGTTTTTCTTGTGTTGTAACTTACTTGTTTATTTTTTGTGAGCCGTGAAACTTGTTGTTTTCTTCATTTCGGGGTAAAATTGATATTTTTGTGAAATTGACGTTGTTTTGGTTGAGATAGAGGGCGCATTGGGGTGTAGATCGTCGCTTTACCGGGCGAGTGTTAGCGATTGTAGATGGCGCTGCGTCGGAAAATTGGCATTTGAACTAATATTTTGTGTTGTCAAAACTTTGTGATTTTTTATAATAAAGTGTCGGTGTTTGAGTGGCGGCGGGTCGAGTAAAAGGTCGTCCGTGTTGCGGGCGAGGGTCGACGTCTTGGGGCAGCTTTGCAGGGGGCTGTTCCGGTGTCGTACGTCGCGGGCAAAACCTTCCTTCGCGCCTTACAATAACGGGGAACCGGCCGCCATGTTGGTAATAGTCTTGTCAAGCATCATGGGTTAGCACGGTGCATAATTTGGAGGCGATATAGTGGCGAAAAAATCATTTTTCGGTAATGCAGAACGTTGAGAGTTGTTTATATTCGGTGCATCTTTGAACGTTGTCGACGGTGGAGCGTTGTGCGGCCGCGGGTGCGATGGTTCTGCGCATTAATACGGTCAGAGTGAGTGCAACGTCGTGCTAGCGCAGGGAGTCGTCAACTGCCTGGCCAGCAGCTACCCCGGGAGGTGCAGAAATCGGCGTCGGGGCCGTCGCGAAAATGACACGTGCGTCGCTCTAAACGCGCCACTATGGCCAAAATCCCCGACAAGAATGCGGCCACGTACCCCAAGGAGCGCGACGGCTTCCTCCGGGACCTGCACCACTTCCACGAGACGCGCGGGTAAGTTGCAGGGCCGCTCCGGGAGCCGCTCTCACGCTCTGTTCCAGGACGCCGTTCAGGAGGCCGCCCATCCTCGGCGGCAAGGAGGTCGACCTGCACCTGCTCTACACCCTGGTGACCAGCCAAGGCGGATGGATCAAGGTATGTGTTGAGTGGTGTTTCCGCGAGACCGGCCCCCACGTCCGCCGAAAGGGAAACCCACCGCCGGTGGTGGGGTGACGACACGCCGTGACCGAGGCCTTCTTCTCGTCGCGTACGAGTGTGTGTCCTATCGGGGGGCGAGGCGGAGACCAGAGAATAGGAACACACAGACCCTGACCTAGTAGAACATACCGTGTCCTGCCATCAGTGTGGTGTCGACGGAGGCGGCGAATGCACCGAAATTGTGATGCGCGATCCGAACTTGCGACACGATACTTATTTTCATGCGAATTTATATCGGTTTCTGTTTGTTTTTCGCATTTTTTTCGACGGGTTTTTTCCACTACGTGCTGTTGTCAAGTGGGAATCGATGGCGATACAGTCGTTATTAGTTATTGTCGGAGACGATATGGCTTTTTTATAACTCATCGACTAACTTAAACGGGATGTCGGCGGAGATGGCCCTTATATGGAACACGCCTGTGGCTAACATCGATTTTATTTCGACAATCATTTTTAGATCGAACATGCGGAAAATTGAGATGTATACGAGAAAAAGTTGCCGGATGCGGTTTTAGGGGAGGATTTTCGATTAGTTGCTTAAGTGTCTGCCGATTGGGTTCTACAAGGATCTCGTTAATTCTTTATACACGTTTTTATTTTTTTCAGTGAATATTGATTCGAATTTTAATTCCTAAAAGATATTACAGTAAAATTTTAGGCGATGAATTAATTTATGGCTGACTGTGGGACGGTAATGTTTACGTCAAACTTGAAAACATTAATGGATTAATTATTTTAAAAATGTATTGTGTATTTGCCAAAAATGAGACACCTACAAATCGATGTCACTGGAAAAACACTTCTGATCATAATTTTATTAAATAATAAAATAATTTTAATGCCTATACGATTTGTAAATAAAACGTTACGGAACATTAAGCAAATACATTTCTCTTACATTTTAATTGATTTTAATTGTTTCATTGATTAATATCGAGTTTACATGCTACAAAAACCTTTGAATCATTAATGAAAACTGTATTGTCTATCACTAACTGTGAAACGTTATAGTTTTTAGCAACTGGCAGTACGTAATATCAGACTTTACGGAATTTAAAAGAAATATATCGATATAGCAAAAAACACATAAAGTCACACCAAAGTGTATTTTTGTATTTAATTTTGAAAATATTAATGTAGTAAGTAAAATGTACGATAAATATTCGTTTTGTAACTTTATATTACAATGTTCCGTGCCTTTCCAAACTTTATCTTGTTTGGCAACTTTGTCATCTCACATTGGATAATGAATTGTTACGTTCCTTGGATCATACTTATTAATTTTTTTGTAGATTATTTTTTTACAGTTCATGTTTTACGTGGCTCAGGATCTCGAAAGTAACAATTCTTCCGAGGTTTGTTCATTATATCAGTAGAAAGTATCATTTAAAATATGGCAATGCTGGGAAAATGAAATAACTGTTACTTTATGTATATTTCGAATATTTTTATTCGCTTGTTTTTTGATATGGTCAGTTGTAACACAATAAAAAACGGAAGTTCACTCAACTGAATGCTTACTATTCTATTCAAAAGTAGGTACTTTATTAGAAGTTATGCTGTGCACATTATTTCCCTTTAAAAATCAATACCGAAAATAACTTGTAATAGCTACCATTTCAAACGCTCCTATTTATTTTTCGAAGCCATACGATTCAACCAATTAAATGAACAAAATAATTGCATCCCACGTTTCGCTACTACCCAGTATTGGATTAAAAAATTGTTTTGCAGTTTGCAGAAGAGAGACGAAGGCAAATTTGGGAATATGAATCAGATTTGTGTAAAAGTCGTTTGTTCATCCTTGGTGTGCGCTTCCTCTGAACAATATCCGGAAGAAGTCGGTCCCGAATTGCGGTGCGCGAGGTCATACGTTATAACCGCTTGAAACAATCGTCGTCGCCGACGTCATCACGATGTAACTCGATCGTGCCGTTGTCGTTCCTCTTTGAAGCGAACGAGTTTCTCCGGCGGTGGCGACCACACCACACCGCAATCCACCGTCGGTCGGTGAACTTGCTGCGGGTGTCGGCAAGCTGGCAAACCGATGTTTATTATATGCCCGTTCGTTTCTCGCATCTCTCCCTTCTTTCGGTCTTCCGATCTATGTCTATTTTTGTCCGACACATGCATATACGAGATCGTCACGTCTCTGTTTAGTCAGCCAGCCGGTTGTATAAGCACGTTGCGGTGTTGTCGCGATAAATGCCAGGTTGCCATATCGGGTTATAACCAACTGACTCAGCGATTATGATGTGGTTTTGTCAAGGACGAGATGTGTGGTTTCGTGGACAAATTTTCGGACGGAAGTCTATAGAAAAGCTTGACGATATGTCAAACTTCCCTAAGAACGCTTTAAAACCGTTGGGAAATTCCCGGTTTTCGACATATGGGGCACGTGGTGTTAGAACCGTTATTTGTCACGTGGCACACAGGCCAGGTGTTAAATTTATTTCGGGAAAAATTCTGCTTGGATGAAATTTTAAAAGGATTGATGTCTGGAATTTTAAGCAAATTATTTCTGAATTCGTTACAGATGTTCAGGGTTATGGTTTCTACTCGGAATGTATGACGAATGACAGAAATTTAAAAAAAGAAAGTTGTATTTGCGGTCACGGTTATTTGTGTCTTTGTGTGTATTTTCAACTTAGATTTCAAGTAACCGTAGAATTTTGTTGCAGAATTTTAGTCTAGAAAGCTTATTGAATTAGTATTGCGTGCGATTCCCGGGTCTCCAATGGTTTTAATCACTTTTTGATTAAATGTTTACATTTATGTTCAAACAACAATAATGTCACACCTGTGCTGACTGTTATGATGCAACAGTGTTATTAATATGTGACATCAAATTAAATACAAATCGTGTTTCATTCCATTCTTCAAAATCCTGTAATCCTACACCAAGCCAAGTCCAAGGTCGATCAATAAAGCCGGATTTAGAGAAAAATTGAGGTTTTTTCACATAATGGTAACAAAAATCCAATAGGAATTTCAGTAGAGTAACATCGAAAATACCTTACTTTGGAAAGAATTCAAACTACTTCTACATATCTTATTGTATTTTTTTGTAATTACAATGGACGCCTATTACGGTTACTCGGCTATCGCCTCGCTTTTACAATATCAACCGTCCCAGTTACTTGTTTCAGTGAGATCCTTCAAAAGTATCTAGATACATATTTTTAAATAATTTCTTTTGAGCCACTGATGGAACGATGAATAAAGCTATCGGAACACTGACCCTCTTCTAGCGTTTTATTTTTAGCAAGTGCATGCACGTTATCGCCATTAAAAAAATTCCAAACAAAAATAAATCTCGACAGTAAAAATCAATAAATGGGGCGAAAAGGCGTCGTAGTCCCTGAACTATTAACTGCATTTAAATTGAATGTACCGACACGTCGTTGACGACAGTGTCCGCATGATTCTGCGACGGCGGCGGCGGCAATGATGCGCCGAATCCTTTTGTCGCAGGTATGCGTAGATGCGATCCTGGTAGCAGGACAGCAGAAATTTTGCGGAGGTCTTCAGCAATGTTGATGTATTAATTGTGGTTTTACCCGCAGGTGAATTCAAAGAGCGGCTGGACCGAGATTCTGGACCAGCTGCGTTTACCGAAAGAGTGTGTCAACGGCAGCGTCGCCTTGAAACAGATTTACCTGAGGTGAGTTTCGTTGTCCTGAATGAAGTCGAATCGCGGTCTTGTGACGGCGGGCGCCGCGAGAGACGCTCACGTGGTGCGCTTATTCACGTGGCCGTCTCTCGGTGGCGTAGGTCAGTGACGAGCGACGGAGGTTCCGGCGTGACCTGCCGCCTATCGCTCGGCTTTGCTCTGATATGTGGCTTGCAGGTACTTGGATCGGTGGGAGAAAGTGCACTTCTTAGGAGAAGAGGCCGACAGAGGCAGCGACGACGATGAAGAGAGCAGACACAAGAGGTGGTCGGCGAGGGCGTTACATTCCGTACCGCTCACGTATAATTATAGTCAGCACGTGATAGCAGGTGAGGATTGGGAGGAGGTGGTGAGGTGATTGATGATCAAACGGGGTTATGGAGAACAAAGGGTGGAGATGCTTATTGGAGAATATCATTGTTTAGGTTTAATTGGAGCGACGGGGAAGTTATTGATTGGGTGAAAAATATATACCAATTATTACTATTGATTTTTAATTTTGTGTAACATTTAATTCGTTCAGATGATTTCATAGGAAAAAGGCTTTTTAAAAAGGATAAGTAATACGTGAATATATCAATACGTTTTTTATTGAAGAATTTTAAATAAGTTTTTATGAATCATTACAAATAAACTTCAAGTAACTATCATTTTTTTTCTAATTACCGATGTTATTCCAATAATCTAACATTGGAAAACGGCATGAAAGAAATGTCAATGAATAAGCTCACATCTAATGAATATTTTAATGGTGGGAGTTTTTCCATGGAATAAAAATAATTTAGTAATGAGTAAATGAATGGTGTTAATTATTATTACGGGGTCGATTTTAGAAAATCAATGCAAATTAACCAGTTTTTCATTGAAGTTGTGTTTATAGGAGTGGGATTGTTCAATATCGGGAAAAGCATTTGGTAAAGAAGTTGATTATTGTGTTTGATATCAAACATTAAAAAATATTTACGTGGCCGTGACTTGATGGTAATGAAATTCTTATCAATTCGTAATTCGCTTCAGAAGTGTTAAAAGAAGAAAATTTCGTTGATAAAAATAATCTTATTATTCAAGTACTAGTGACTTTTAGCGTACGGTGTTATGTAGAGCTATGTGGAGGTTGTTCCAGGATATCAAGACCATTTTTTGGAAATTTTTACGGTGACAAAAGGCGGTACTACGAAATCAGGCATTTACATACAACAGAATAACTGCTGTCTATAATAAAATTTCAATTTCAAATTTATTCAGATGTCCTACTTCGGCTGTGTTATCACCAAAACATCTAAAGGGCATCTTGGACTAATTGAAAAGTGCGAATTAATCAGTATAAATCAGTACCTTTGTAGTTTCGTTTACCAGAACTTTTTTTAGATAATGTTTTAGGGGACGCACCTGGTTTTGTTATGATAAATCTGCTAAATGTTGTATTGAAACCCAACGTTGTTAGACAGAAGAAATTCCAAAAACAGTATTATTTGTTCTTTATTTTTGTGGGCAATTAATCTCTGGTCAGAAACAACCAAATCTATAAATCAGTATTTACAAACTGCTTGGATACGGTTTTGTGAATGATTTATTTGATAATGCTTTTAATAATTTAACTAAAAAAGTTCAGAGAACGTAACGATGTCTCATATATGAGGGTGTAGATCATAAAATACTTTAATGAAATGAACTTTGCAGTACTACAGTATTTATTGATTGGCTTTTTTATAAAGATCTTTGTGTTGAAGTTGAGACGCGAAAAAACCAAATTTCTCGCGACGTTTGACCCTATCTTAGCGTTTAACTTCGCACGTGTGTTTCGCCCGACCGTTAATTTCTATCGTAATTTTCCGCCGCCGAAGTTGAAAGAATCTCGCCGACACCGCCCCTCTTTTCGTCACGTGTTGCGTCCAACGAGACAAATTATAGATCAACAAAAGCGAAGCAGCGATCCATTGTTGTGATTGCGCAAAAGGTGGTTGCGCGATGACAAATGTAATCGGAGGGCCCAGGCGCGAAACGCCTCGTCTCGCTTTTATTATGATATGTTGATCAATAGACCCGCCACTGGACATATCGACGAAAGAATCCAGTTGTATAAATGCCCAGGAATCGGCCGATCCGGGTCGATTCCGGACAGCTTACGTCCCTGGATTTTTTTTTAAATGAGCCACTTTCTCTCCGAAAGGTTTCAAAGGCTCCGCTTGCGCCGATATTTTATTTTTTGGTGTGGTTTTTGCGAACACGCCTCGACGTGGATATGTTGCGCATTTTTACAGGTGTAGCAGAATGAAATATTGATTCGGATTCGGTCGTGACGAGCGAGATGAACGATTGTGTGTTCCTCTTGTTGCAACTGAGGAATGCGTTTCATACAGCCTGACCCTGCATTATTGATTTTTTTAACTGCCGTTAATGGACCACCAGTGTTACAATAAAGAATTTCAAGATACATTTCTTTCCTTGGAAAATTTAAACGAAAAATACCAAATACAGTTAAATCAAGAAATAAAACTTATGTCTAAGATAGTGTATTTATTTTTTGGGTTTTTTACAGATACGAACAGAGAGTACAACCATTTGTCGACGAGCATATACAAATCGTCTGATTACGACAGGCTAGCCTTATCGTTGATATCGCCGTTGCCCAACGAGCAAGATTTTGCCATAAACGTTTGTACTTTACTCTCCAACGATGGCAAACACACACTCAAACTCGAGAAACACCCGCGAATCGTCGATTATCTTTTGGCACATGCTGGTGTTTTTTGCCATAGTGAGTATTGCAGTTGGTGAAAATGCCGCTGAATTAATTGTGTAATAATTATTTAGGCTCTCTCCGACGTCTCTTCGTCCATAATTACTCGACGGTCAGAAAGCACCCCATTCACAATTTCTGGTCGGAAGTGCTCGAATCGAAGGAATTTTTGGATCTCACCGACGAAAACTCCGTCTTTATAAAATCCGAAAGTGTCGATAGTGGCGAAAGTGCGAAATCGGAAATCGTCGTGGAAAAATGTGATTCTGATAGTGACTGTGAAATAACGGATAATAAACGATTTAAAATAACCCCAAGTGATCGTGAACTGTTCTGTTTGGAACGCGGTCTCGGCACCCAAGACTACATCGGCCAAAGAGTGCTTCAAGTGACTACAATTTTAAGGAATCTCAGTTTTATCGAAGAGAACGTACCGATTTTACTACAAAACAAGACTTTTTTGCGGTTTTTGTTACTGTGCGCGTCGTCGAGATGGGGATATTTGAAGAATTTAGGTTTGGACATGTTGGGTAACATCGCGACGGATTTTTTAGTCAAGGATTATCCCAACGACAGATTCTCGGCGATTTTACTAAAAATCATCGTTAACGGTTTGAAGAGCGAAGATCGTGCGCTGTGTATTTCTTCCCTCGAAGTTTTAAATAAATTAAGCCAGAATGAACTGAACGAAGAAACGCTTTTGCGATTTTTAGAAGTTGACGTTTACGAAAAAGTTTGTTCGTTTTTAACGATTCACGATGTGATGTTACTCATTTACACTTTGGAGTGTTTGTATTCGTTATCGTCGCTTGGGGAACGTTCCTGTAATTTAATTGTGAGCAATCACGGCGTGGTTGACACTCTTGTGTCTTTAGTAACAGTCGAAGGGAAAAGTTACGGACCGAAAGCCTGCATCGGAATGAAATTAGTAGAGACACTGCCTGGTGGCGTTAGCACAACGGCAAGTCAAGCGATAACGACACCGGTCGCCACCACGACAAATTCGACTGTTGCGAGCACCTCGACGACTACGACGGCCACCAGTGCGGTTTTATCGACGATTACGGCCGTCAAAACGAGTGTGCAGACGACGCCAGTGAGGACGGTACAAATTACGCCTCAGAGGCTTTTGACTATAACGCCGAGTTCCTCAACCGGTACGTTTAAACACAAGCAGGAAAACTATTTAAATAGAGAAAAACGCAGAAACTGGTTATTTTATTATTTAGTAGAATTGATACAGTTGTAAGACAAGGAAACGACTACTTTAATATTTTTTGTAAAAGTCGTTTGTCTATTCATATAAAATTGGTTTATAGAGAATTGGACTGGTTTACAATAAAACCAGTTTCAAATTTGAATGTAGCCGATTTCTTTTTATTTTTCGTGGTTTTTTAACGATGTTTTAGTCAGGAAAATGTACAGAAGCCGAGTTAAATTCGATAGAAAAAAATAACGTTTGGAGATTCTTCTGCCAATTTTTCCAATTTTGGAACGGCTTTCTTGCCTTAATACTGATGAGACGATTTTTTACGAACAATTTGATTATTGTCAGCCACTTGTTAAGTTATGTTATTTAATCATTTACATAGCGAAGTCACTTTTCATGTTTCTGTGCAAAGTCAATATTGAAAAATAAATATTTAAAAATTGGTGTGTTCACCTGAAATAATTTTTAGTAACGACGACTGCTACGACGCCCGCACAGACCATGACCCCCCAGCAGCTGATCCAGCAACAGCACGCGCACCAGCAGGCCATCCACGAGAACGAGCAGTTT
Organism: Tribolium castaneum; assembly: GCF_031307605.1. Classification (NCBI taxonomy): domain Eukaryota; kingdom Metazoa; phylum Arthropoda; class Insecta; order Coleoptera; family Tenebrionidae; genus Tribolium; species Tribolium castaneum. The sequence goes on along the minus strand of NC_087402.1, from coordinate 3,514,020 downwards.
GCTTTAGCGTGGCTGAGGGCCACGTACGAGCCCTGCGTGAACGGCAAAGTGGATCACCAGGAGTTGTACAAACAGTATCTGAATTCGTGTTCGAAAATCGGTCGACGAGGGGTGATTTCACCCTTGCATTTTCCGAGATGCGTTAGGTGAGCTGAGGCTGATTAGTCGAAAAATCGCGATGTTTATTTGTGTGGTGTGCTGCAGGTCAGTATTTGGCGGGACGGTTGGCCCGAATCCGATGAAGCCGTCCAGCGCGAACGAGCCCCAGTATTATGAAGGGATAAAGGTGCGAGCTCAACCCCTCATTATTAATATCCAACCGGCTTCCACCACCAATCCCGTCACCACCACCCCACCACCACAGCCCACTAAAGGACCAAACAGGCGAAATAAGCAATCGGCCGCAACAAGTCCCTCACAAACGCCAACTTTGACGGTCATGGCCGACAATAGTAATTCCAACGACACTATGAATAACCCACCCGTCTCTCCCGCCTCACCTATCCTCAAGGCGCAGCTAAGTGCTCCCCCCAAACAGAGGGACGCCACTGTGGCTTCGCCGCCCACTAGTAAAGGCGATATGAAAAGTCAGGTAATTGAGAGGCACAAACGGCTGTCCGTACTTTTCATTTCATTTCTATCGCTGTTTCTTCCCTTTATAATAATTTCTAACCTTCCCCTAACACATATCATCAAATATAATTGATTTTTTCCCCTGTTTGATTGGAGTTTTTTGGCATTAAGGTAATGGCACATCCGCATTTGAGCCAAGCTTTATTGGGCAGCAATTCAGCGCAGACGACCGCCGGCTCAAGCAAAGATAATCAGGCAGGTCAAAGCAACACGTCACTCATCAAAAGCTTACTGGCCACAAAGGTAAACGATTGCATGACTACAGTGAGCATGAGGACTGCAACAGACTGCCAAAATGTAGCTCAGGTAACACACTAATCAAATTAGCTTAATAAAAACAAAACACGAGAAAGAAATAATTAAGGAAACCACGAATCTTTCCTTAACTATTTACAGCCTCAAGTCTTTAATTGCGTTTTTCAAGTACGTCGCATGTTTTTAGTGTTTTGTAATAAAATTACTAACAATTTCTATTAATGTGTTTATTTTGTTACTAATACGACTCGAATAATGCTTATTGTGTTTTTCTAGTAATTTTATATAATTACGTCGTATTGTGAGCAGGGCGACCCATCTAAAGCTGGTCTTTCTATTATAATTATAATATTATTAGCTATTTTTATAATATGCACTCGTATTATGATCGGTAAAAATAATAAACTCACATTTTAGCGGGCCATAAGTGGAAAAGATTAAATACACTTACCTTGCCCTCTCATCTCCATACAGCGAACCTACTGAAATTGAAAAAAAATCACAATAAGTACAATGTGTCAATCAATTACTTGAAAATATTACAAATTTAAAATAAATAAATAAATAAATAAATAAATAAATACAGGAGTTGCAAACTAACCCTTTAATCCTGTTCTTGTATCACAATTTTTCTCAGAGAACCAATTGAAATTTTCAAAATTGCGCACTGCTATTAAAACATTAGGAACTCGAAGATTTACACACACACACGCACTGGTCACTGAAGATAGGTCTTTGTTTGAAAGTCTTTGAATAAAATGCTAATTTTTATATTAATAAATTTATTAGAACTCTGTTTGTGTCAATAGTAAGTGAAATACTAAATAAAATTAAACAGCACATAGTAATTGTGTAAGAATATCGATAAGTCGTCATTAGCAAAAAATATTATCTGTTCATGTAACTGACTCCTGCGAAGGTGCGAGCAAATTCACAAAAACAATAAAATTCCATTTTACACGAAATGCAAAAGTTAAATATTCAACTACCGGGTGGCTATAAAAGTGTTTCATAAAGTAATATTGGCAAGACTAAGTTATTGGAATTCATGCTAATTCGCCATTTTATGTGACGGCCTTGCCAGAAGTGAATGACAATTGAGTATAAAATTTTGAAATTGGTTAAACTTGGGCGTCTAATTTCCTACAAAACTTGAATAACGCTTAGACATGGGTCACCCTGAATGTAGATGATTTTTTAACTCAGTATCAAGCGAAATTTTGAAAGCGTTCTCTTGCGTGTTTAGGTCGTTGCACGTCAACAAAAACTTCTCGCCCAACAAGTGAACGCAACCACAACAACGACGACGTCCACGGCGGATAATAAGACGCCAGTCAAGGCCGAAAATCAAAAATCACGTTTGAACGGCGCTCGTCAGTTGTTTCCTGATGGTGAAGTGGGTGACCCTTCTGTTTCATCAACAACACAATTTACAAATATGCTCAAGGGTAAAAAAGAACCGCCTCAACCGCCACCTCCATTGGCTCCTCTAAGCAATAATAAGAAAACGTCGCGTATAGACAACGAAGATAGCGATTCGACCGGTAATAATTCGTTAGCATCGAGTTCGGGTATGGGGACGATCTGTATAGGGGGTATTTCGTCGACGGAAGACGGTGATAATTCCTTGACGAGTTTCGAGGGTATTTTAAACGGGATTCCGAATATTGATAATCCGTTAAACGAGGACAGCAATTCGAAAGATTCGGTGAAAGTCAGTGGTGAAATTTTAAAAAATAAGCCCTTAAGACTTGCCGATTTATTGGAAAAGAAAGTGGAAAAAACACCGCCGACAATGATGAACGGAACGCTTGGTAAAGAGTTACGATTAGACCTTGTGGAGAATCACATTGAGAAGGCGTTGAGTCGCGAAAATGAAAACCACGAAGATGAAAAGAAAAGCTTAAAACGACCCGCACACGACGAAATCGTCGAAAGTGAACCGAAAAAAGCCAAATTGAATGTTAACGGGTCCGCAGGAGCTGATTCCTCCGCTCCTGGCTCGGTTTCAAGCTCGAACGGTGAAGAAAGCTCGACACAGGTCTCCACAGCGGCCGCAAAACTTTTCGCCGACATTGCAGCCGATATTCTCGAAGGAGAAGACGAGGAACAACTCATGCAAGAAGCATCAAACCCACCACCAGTCGAACAACCAACACCAGTAGCGCCCTCAACACCAGTCCAACAATTAATCGTTGATAACAATCAGCAAGTCTTGTTGACCCAACCCAGACAAATAATCGTTTCGCAGCCGAAAACCCAGCCTGGTCAAACCGTAATAGTACAAAACGCCGGCCAACAAAGAACTCCAATGGTCCTGCAACAAAACACAGGACAAATCCTGCTGTCTCAAGGTCTGCAAGGCCAAGTCCAACTGGTCGCCAGTACGACACAACCTGGCCAATACGTGCTGCAAACTAGTGGTGCACAAGGGACTTATATGGTGGCGCAACCGCAAACGGCAGTAGTTCACGGACAGCCCCAAACTGTCCTAGTGGCCCAAACGGCACAACAGCAAGGCAGCGGCACTAAAACCATAATAATCCTCCAGCAACAACCCTCGTCCACACAAAAAGTTGTTCTACCACAAGGACAACAAATGGTCGTTACGCAAGTACACAGGCCGGTATTACAGAGTTCTACGGTGACTAATAATGTGATACCGACGACGTCCGTGATTAAGACGACGCCGGCGTCGAGTAACGGTGTCGTGGAGAAAAAGGAGGAAAAGCCGAAAATTATAAGGGATTTAACGACGCCGTTTGTGTGCGAATGGGGTGAATGTAATCTGTAAGTGGTGCCGATTTAAGTAATTAGTGATTTTGATTGGTTCATTTACAGAGACACTAAGTTTAAGTCGGCCAATCAGGTGTATTTACATGTGTGCGAGGCACACGTTCCTAAAGGTAGTGAGGAGATTGTCTGTCAATGGGACCGTTGTGATAATATGAAAAGGAAGAGGTTTTCGTTGATGACTCATCTTAACGACAAGCACTGTAATACCGAGGTGAGAAACGTTATTACAAGTAAATGAATAGTTTCTTCAATTTTTGCAATTGGATAAAAAATTCATACAGTTTATGAAACACATTTTATTATTTGTTTTCCTGTTCCAAAGCTAATTTAATATAAAAGTTGGATAAAAAATCTCAGAATATGTAATAGAACGTCACATTTCTTGTTTTTTTTACTATTTTTCAATTAATTTTCAAAACAAATGTATTGGATGGTAATTTAAAGAATGAATGAATTTCGCAGGCTATGAAACAAAGTTTAACGCGTCGAAAGCAGGTGTCGCAGGGGGGTAAAGTGGAGCCCCCGCCCCCGACGCCGACGTCGCACCCCGGTTACGCCCCCGATGCGGCGCTGCACGCCATCAAGAGGCACGCGTTGGAGTTTGTCAATCCCAAAGAATTACAAGTAAGTAGTAAAAATGACGTTTTGTTTCGTTGTTTTGTCTTTATTGTGCGGGTTAAGTCGGTTTCTACAATTGTTGGTTTTGTGAATAGAAAACGCCGGCAAAGCAGGGCACACCGAGTGTGCCTGCGCCCCCGCCCCGAGCTGGGCCCACTCCGCCCGAACAGGTGAGGTGTTTGTGCGTGTTTGAACACAGCTTGGAATTTATTATTTGCGGTTTTGCGTAGCGAAAACATCGGTAGTTTGATGATGCCTGTGATGTATTTTTTGCACGTCGTGTTTTTGATTGTGGTGGTGTTGGGGGAGGAGAGTTTTGTTGACGGATTGGTGTTTTAGGACGACAATGAGGGGCCTGTGACGAAGAGCATAAGATTGACAGCGTCGTTAATACTTAGGAATCTCGTTATTTACAGCAGTAATTGTAGAAGGTGGGTGTTTCCGATTGGGGTTTTTTGGTTCAGGTTTGATCGTGTCTTTGTGGTTTTTTTAAGGTACTTAAAGCACTACGAGCCTCATTTAGCGAATGTAGCCCTTAGTAATGTAGAGTCGTCGAGGACGATAGCACAAGTTTTGTACGATATGAACGAAGGATCGAATCACAGGTGACCGGCACGCAAAAGGACGTTTGTTAGGGACGCCCAGTGAAAGTGTGTGAATAATTGACAAAAACCTGTCTGTAAATTATTAAGTGGAAGTGTACAAATGTTTAGATTGATAGGTACTAAAAGCCTAATGATTGTTATTTTTATATTATTTACTAGTGTAAACAAGCTTCTGGAATTCTGCAAATTTTTATTTCAGTCATCGTCGTAAATAAACAATTTTCTATCTGTGCAATTTATTGAATTTGATCGAATTGTAGCTACTGTAAATAATTCCAATCATGTACGGTGGATGATCATAAAATATTAAGGTTTTCTGTTCATACTTGTGATATATAAAGCACATCGTTTATTTATCAGTATTATCTGAACCTGTAACTTGGTATTGTTTCGAAATTTCTGTGAGGTAACAGAATCTCTAGTTGACTGATTTTGTGTTATACATGAGAAGAAGTGTTATGGTACTAATTTTCATGTGCTTAGCATATCCACATCTTAACTTACCAGTAAAACTCTGTAAAATGTTTACTATTATAAAAGAAAATAAACTGCATTTAATGTGATTATATTTTTTACAGCCTTCTCAAGATTTCTCCTACAAACGTGAATTTTTGAGCGGTATGGTTTGGCCTTTATTTGAAAGATATTCCCGCTTGTGATTTCATCCTGTAAAATTGGCGTGTTTGCAGCGAATTTACGCAAGAATTTGTGAAAAACGCGTAACATGTTGGTGCAATTAAAAACTTTTGAAAAAATAGCAAAGAGGTGAGTGTTAATTCGTGAATTGTGTAACATTTTTAAAAGTTGTGAAAACAATGACTGTCGGAGATAATACGGAAAGCAATTAAGTTCTAAAAAAAAAATAACAAAAGTTACGTAAAGCGGACAGTTCCCATTAACTGCGCATTTTTTCGGTCGATGGTTATCTTTTAAGAACATAAAACAATCACTTAAGGTGTAAATAGCCTCTGTGCCATTTTAGTGGGATTGATTCTTTGTAGTTTAAAAAATTTGCGCGAGAGATTTAAAATTAATAGGGATTTTAGTGACGTGTCAGGTTGGCAACGGCGGCCATTTAAGTTATTTTTGCTGCACACGTGAACTTTTGAATCGTTTTTGTTGTTATTTTGTGCAATAATTCGCAATTTAACGACGTGTTATGGGTTTAATAGACGAAACGGTCTCTTTTTATGATAAAGAAGCAAGTTGTGCGGTAAGCTTTCAGTGATAATTTAGGTTACCTCACTCAGTGTGCTTTATTCAGGAAGACCAAATAAAATGCCTAAAAAAGCAGCTCTTACAATTGCAACAAAACATCAAGAATAAAACGGTTGACACGTCACAAAACCCTGAACTCCAGAAATTGGTGACGGAAAATACGAAGCTAAAACACCGTCTGACCATATTGAAGAGGGTATGTGGCATTTTGGTGGTTTAAACATGTTTTAAAATCACGCTGATTTAGGCTATTGCCAGTTTGAGTCACTCGCAAACATCCCGTGACTCCACCAGAATGCAAAACATTCAAGAAATCCTTGATGAGATTTTTGGGGCTGCCATCTCGTCCGCCTGCCCTGACATCACGGACGCCCCTGTTGTCATCACCTTAAGTAATAACGCAAAATTTGGTGATTATCAATGCAATTCTGCTATGCAAATTTCCAATATTTACAAGCAATTGGGTAAAAAAGTCTCCCCTCGAGATATCGCCAATAAAATCGTTGAAAACGTAAGTCCACACGAATTGGTCGATAAACTGGAAGTTGCTGGGCCAGGGTTCATTAATGTTTTTGTGAGTAAAGCGTTCGGTTTGCGTAATTTATCGACGATTTTCACGCATGGGGTCAGGCCGCCCCCTTACAAGAAATTGCGCGTTGTTGTTGATTTATCGTCGCCAAATATCGCGAAAGAAATGCACGTGGGGCATTTAAGGTCGACGATAATCGGAGACACGATTTGTCGCTTGTTGGAGTTTTTAGGACACGATGTTTTGCGAATTAATCATATTGGTGATTGGGGAACGCAGTTTGGGATGTTGATCGTCCATTTGCAGGAGAAATTTCCCGATTATTTGAGCAAAGCGCCCCCAATTTCTGACCTGCAAGCGTTTTATAAAGAATCGAAAAAACGGTTTGACGAAGATGAAGACTTCAAGAAGCGGGCTTATGCCGGTGTTGTTAAGTTACAGTCGGGGGACCCCAATTACATTAAGGCTTGGCAGTTGATTTGTGACGTTTCTCGTAAGGAATTTCAAGTAATTTATGATCGTTTGGATGTTAAGTTAATTGAGCGAGGGGAGTCGTTTTATCAGTCTCGAATGAACGACATTGTTAAAGAATTGGAAGCTGGGGGTTATTTGGAAGATGATGAGGGACGTAAAGTAATGTGGGGTGATAAAAACGATGGGAATATACCGTTTACGGTTGTTAAATCGGACGGTGGCTACACTTACGACACCTCTGATTTGGCTACGATTAAACAAAGAATAGTTGAGGAGAAAGGCGATTGGTTGATTTATGTAACGGATGCCGGGCAAGGGACTCACTTCTACATTCTGTTCCAAATTGCTCGAAAAATTGGCCTGTTGACTGATAACATCCGGGTTGATCATGTCCCGTTTGGAGTTGTTTTGGGTGAAGATAAAAAGAAATTTAAAACCCGGTCCGGTGACACAGTTCGATTAATAGACCTTTTAGAAGAAGGTTTAAAACGTGCTTTGGATAAACTCAAAGAGAAGGGTCGTGATCAGGTTTTGACTCCTGAAGAATTGAAACAAGCACAGGAGTCCATAGCTTACGGGTGTATTAAGTACGCCGATTTGAGCCACAACCGTCACCACGAGTACGTCTTTAGTTTCGATAAAATGCTAGAGGATAAGGGAAATACGGCCGTTTATTTGCTGTATGCTTATACACGTATAAGATCAATTGCGCGTACTGCAAACTTCGACGACAAGAAAATCGAAGACGTGGCGAAAAGTCACACGATTTCTTTAGACCACGAGAAGGAGTGGAAATTGGCGAAAGTGTTGTTGAAGTTTCCAGAGGAACTCGACAAAGTTACGAAGGATTTGTGTCCGCACCATTTGTGCGAATACGTCTACGAAATAGCAACTACCTTTACAGAGTTTTACGATTCTTGCTATTGTGTAGAGAAGGATTCATCGGGAGATATTGTCAAAGTGAACCATGGGAGGATTCTGCTGGCGGAAGCTACAGCCCGTGTCATGGCAAAGTGTCTCGATATTTTGGGCCTTAAACCCGTAGCGAAAATGTAGTTTCAATAAATTTGTTCAAAATCACTAAAATATATTGTCCAAACCCTGTTGAATGTGGAAAAAACAATGAAACGAATTTATGTTTCAAGATTTTTTATTAATTCGTTACAGAAAATTTGTAATATTCCTGAATTTAATTAAAAAAAAGGAAAATTTTTAACAGTCAATACATATTTGAGTTTTTTCTCTAATAATTGGTATTTACAATTAAAATCTGGGAAGACAATAATAATCTTCAAGCAACTAATTCGCAATATTTACAAAAGAAGTCTTTGGTTTTGAATTATCAGATTCTTGGCACATTTCTTCGTGGCAATGATGTTAGCGTCAAGAATTGAGATTTAGTCCCAATCTTGCTAACACCATTTCCTTCCTTAATCGAACGATCTCCCAATAGACGTCATGTGCTAAAAATGACCAGTTATTATTTAATTCATTGCACTTTGGCTGAATTTACCAGAACTTTTCACGAGACCGCGTTCGATGTATTTGAGATAGTTTAAAAAATCACAAACGGCAATTAACTGGAAATTGCATTATTAGTAAACTATGGGGCATTAGAAAAATCGACCTTACCCTATTTCTACATATCTGTGATATGCTGTACCAGGTATCCGTCTCTCCAATGTTCATTCGATAGAAACACAGCCTTGGTACTTCAAGTAAAGCACATTTTCTGCAACAAAAACACTCAAATGTGCCATATGAAGCGACTTTATTTAAGCACCGTACTTAGGAAACATGGCCTTAGTTTTGTCCCCCACAGCCTCGATGAGTATAGTTCCCGATTCAACCGCTTCTCGTACTTTTGTCGACAAGTCTTCATTACTAAACGTCAAACACAGATCGATATCTTCCCGATAAATTCTCTGCACGAACGGATCGCCTTTGTCCAAACACGGTTTTTGTCTCCATGCCAGAAATTCCCGATGCACGTTCGGATCCACCTCCAAACCCTCCTTATTTTCTACTTCGCATGGGATGTGATACACCTCCTTTACCGGTGACTCCGGCGGCGAATTTTCCCGTCCATATTTCAGATTAAAGTGACTTGGAGACCTGCGATGCTTCTTACTTTCATCCTTTATTCTTCCGTCGATCTGTGGATGCAGGTGAGGGTTTGGCCTGCTCGGAGTCGACGTCAAAACCAACGTCTTCAAGGCGGCAACTTCAGCCGTTAGGACGTCCACCTTCATTTGGCTTTCCTTCAGAGCCTTTTCAGCAGTCGCTTGTTTCTCATTCGCCTCCCTGACCATGTTGTGCGCTTCCTATCAAAACAAATAAAAACAATTGATCGCTATTTTTACTCACTAGATCTCGCCAATCGGCCGAGATTTGTTCAACTTCCGCTCGCAGTTCTAGCAAACTATGGCAAAGACGTTTTCGAAAAGGGGTATTTAGTTTGTTTGCCATTTTGAGGAAAGAGCGAATGGGTGGAACAGGAACTCGTTATCTTTTCGCCCGTTCTAATCTAATTCAGTCAACAATGAACTCAAGTTATTCTTTCATTATTTTTCAATTTATCCGGTGTTGAGATCCGTCCCTGGCGATTGGATCTAATCTGTTGAGATCCGTCCCTGGCGATTGGATCTAATCCAGGACAAATTTGGCACCAATTTCCGCATTTATTATTTGGGAAGTCTTACAATGGCGACATTTCTTGGCGCCGGAAAACTCTAAACGCGCAGCTCTTAAAATAAAACGTTTACTTAACAATTTCACGTTGCCATAATATTGATTTTTGCGGGGGAAAATATACTTGGAAATACTAATTTTGCGTGCTGACGAGTCAAACTATAAATTCCGACAAATGGAAACAATACTGGGAACGATTAAGTCGAGGGCTAGTAACAGTAAAAATGACAAATTACTGTGTTTATATAACAAAAATAAAAAAATAAATGACGTGTTTCGCTCTAGTTATGAGAGAGTCATTAAATTAAGTGACAAAACTACGGAGAAATTTTACTTTAAAAACGTTAACTCGCTATCGCGTCAAAAGTCGGCCAAGACAATAAAATATGAAACAATTGTACAATAATCATCATCAAGGTGAAACGTAATTGTAACGAAAAACCGAAAAAAAACACTAAATACTCGATATTTTCCGATTTGTGTCAAGGGTAATAGACCTTTAATGGTTTGACGTCACGCTTTACTGGCTTTAAATTCGGAAATAATTTCTCCACGATTTAATTTGAGGTTTCCCGTCGTCTATCATCTTATTTGCTTTCACCAATTGATTTTTCATCGAAAAAAACTTTCACGGTCGCCGTACGAATTTCGCGTTGTGAATCTGTCTTTTTAAATCTCCGGTGAAAGTCTCACAGTTAGTGCGAATCTACTACCAAACACAAAAGCCTCCACGTTCCTGCATAACCTTGCAGGTGAACGACCGGTTCCAGCTATTTGCTACATAGTTCAATCAAAGTTCACCTGAAAGAGGCTCGCAGTCAAGTCCTCGAGTTCGGCCTCCACATCCTGTCTAATGCGCGACAATCTGGCCACTTCTTCGTCTTTCAGCTTCAACTCTTGATGGGCATCTCGCAGTTCGTCTTGCAGCCGCGCAAAAGTCTGCTCTTTCGCGCCGACCACTTGTCTAGCCCAATCCGTTTGGTCCTCTCCTTTTTCCAACTTGTCCAACCCCAAATCGCTGTAGACCGAACTGTCGGAACTGTTCCGGTGCATCACCTTGTCGGTGATGGTCGCGATGTCCGAAAACGATCCGAAGTCGCTGCTGTCATGGTTGAAGAGTTTCCTAGGGTTTCGAAGATCGGGTTCGTCAATCTCGACGTTGTCTTCTTCATCGGTTGTATAGGATTCGTCCCCGGTCGTGCCCGTCGAGCCCGCGCGTCGGTGCTGCAAAATTGCGGCGTTCTTGGGCACCATCAGCAGACCCTTGCTGAGTTTGCTCGGCGACGATTCCGCCGCCGTTTCTTTCATCTTCACGAAGAAATTTCAATCACTTCATTGTTTCATATCTGCAAATAATATGGAAAGTTTTTCGATAACTATTTGCCGATTTCACTGCTGATTGTTGTTATTTTTCGCTAAATTACACAGACACGGATTTAATGTCTTGTTTTTGAAATAATATGCGAAGGATAGAGAAATCTAACGGTGCTTTCCACCGATGTGGACTTCGACGATATTATCCATAATTAATGAGATAACGATGCAGACGACTATAATAGGGAAGACCAGTAACGTCAGAATTTAGGATGTGAAATAATTTGGTGGTTTGAGGAAGTAAATATTTCAAGATTTGCGTGATCCTATCAACCAAATAACCAGTCACACCAAAATCAATTTTAGTGATGGGAAAAAAGGTAACTTTCTCAATGAAATCGTTAGACAACTAGTAAAAAAGATGAATAGTAAAAGTGCTCCCATTGCTCCCAAAAAATGCATTCGCTACAATTTGAAATGAATTAATCTACGACTTTCTTTTTGCCATAATTAAAAACCAAGTTCCACATTATTATTATCAAGGTTAAAAACGTAAAAGATTTAACAATTAAAGCATAGCTTTGAAATAAATCTGCTATTGAAATCGAATGCTTGATAGCAATTTTTTAATTAGTGGTTGCATTGTGTTTACACTGAAAGCCAGTCATTTATAACAAAATTTTTGCCATAAAATTCCCAACATAAATTATTTCCGCACCACACGCTAAAAATACGGCTACTGTTAACGTAATTTGAGGAGTCATTTTTAAAAAACACACGAATTAAATTCAGACACACCACGACATATATTTAGATAAATGTAGAATCTCTTAAGGTTGCTCCCACAAGCAAATTTTGACAAAGGAAGTACCGGTTTTTGAATTATTTCGTAGAATCGTTTTTACGAAAAATATGAAACGCTTTCAGAAGACAATAAAGTGTCTCCAAGGCCAATAAAGGATAAAATGTAAACAAAATTCAAACATGTGGACACACATGGTCCAGCTCACGAAGCTGTGGCATGTGGTTTTCAATATTTTTAAACAGTTCTAACACAAAAATAATTAGACATATTACAAGTATCTTCTTATAAGTAGATCCTGATATTTGTTTATACAATAACAAATCTATTATCACAGACATGAGTAAACAAGGGAAAATCTCGTGTTTTTTGACGAATTGTCGCCAAAACCATTTTCTTACTAATTTCCGTTTGAGTTAATGGAGTTATGAAACAGTTTATTGGTAGAAATCGGCAAGTACAACGATTAACTGTTTTATTTCAGGAAATATTTGTTACAATGTAACAATTTACATATTAAAACTAGTTTTGTACTTAGTTCCCACTTATTTGATTATTTGCGAGATTATTTCGTAATTGTGTGCCAACTTATGTTATGCAAAACATTTTGCCTAAAGGATTTTTAAGTGGTAGATTTTACTTTCGGCTTGGCTTTCGGGACAATAAAGGATACAAAAATCTGAATTTTGTGTTACTAATACATTTAAAAATTGTTGGTCACACGTAACGCCCACCTTATTATAATAAAAATTGTTGAAGTGAAATTCACAATAAAGCAATTATTACACAACCAAAAAACCTAAAACTATTACGAAACTCCGCCACAGCTAGCGAAATAAATTTCGAACGTGGCAAACATCCCCTGTTCCATATTCCGAGCAAGCCAATAACTCACGAGAGAAGCGAACAAATTTAGGAAAGGTTAAGAGTACCCTCGGGATATTACGTAATTCACGCAAACCCAGTTCCGAATGTTTATTTAATTTGAATCTAGCATAACGCAACAACGAGTGCGAAAAATACTTATACATTAATAAAATATGGAATATAACGGAACGTTTAGCAACAGTGAACTAGAAATAGAATAAAGAAAACAGATAAATAATAATAATAAAATTCGCACGACCCGATAATAATTTTCTCAGTGTTAGTTGCGCCTACTTTTCAACTCATGTGAAACGTCGAAAAATGCGAAACGATTTCCATTTTCAGGTCACGTCTGGCAACGTGCAATAACATTCGTAAAACTCCGTAATAAAAGCGCAAAAATATTTCAACGATGCGTTTATTATAAATTCCATACACGACGTCCATACCAACTAACATAAACAAAAAACATTTGCTACGGTCATAAACGTGTGTTTCTCCGGACCGGAGTCGACCGGAAAGCCACAATTTTATAATCTTCCTCAATGACATTACTATCATTACATTCATATTCCATTCGCGTCCACTATTATTACATCTTGTTAATCCCTTTCAAAGTGTCACGTACATCACGCACTCACCCTATATTTAAACATCCACAACAATCAGAAACAGAACACTTGCGAACATCGCAACTGCTCGACTCTCACTCACTACAGCGCGTTGCGCGCTTTCTACGCGGGATGCGAAACGACGCTCGTTGCTTGGTAACGCGTTTCGAGGGGGATTCCCCCATCCTCCTCAGGCACCGCCGTCGATAATTTGCCATCCGTACGGTATTTTTAGGCGATTACGTTCGATTCGTTGCAGAAAAATAAAGTAATTAATTAGGTATCCGACAAGGTCGGACTTTTTCTTCGCTATGTACACCTTGAAACAGCTCTTATCACGGTATTTGATGTTAAAATGCGCGGCGGCTTTGTCCTAGATATGCGGAATCCGGTGCCTGGCACTGGCAGCGCGCTGTACCAGCAATTAGTGAAAGGTAAGCGAACATACGTTGCATTGTATTGGATTGGAGGATGATTTAAGATAAAGACAATGAGACTGAAGAAAGAATTGTTTGAAGTTTCTGGATATGGGGGTCATGATAAAATTAATAAAAACCTATAAGGCCATGGTCGCGTTATGTTGATGACACAGCCAAGTGTCAATTAACCCACATAGGTGGTGTAGGATGGACCGAAGTTGATTTGATTCTGGAAGGATTTCTTTCTTTTCCTTTGGGGGCCAAAGTAGAATAGTAGACAATTAGCAAACTGAATTAATAACAGGTCCGATATTTATGCTTTATCGGACTTTTATCACTAGATCCATAGATTACCAATGATTTTTCTGATACCTGGTCAATAATTATCAAAGTGATTTATATCGCTGAACATGCAGTTTTTTTTAAGAATACATACAATTTAAAACGCAATTCCAACTACTATTTTTAAAGTAAAAGGTGGAAATTGGAAATTTTGAAACCACGAAACCGATTTTTTTTTCTGTAAATATTAAAAGAAAATGTAAACTAAATAATAAAAACTGTTATTCTACATTCCAGTGAAAACTTGTGAGGAAATTAAACCGTCGTAAATGTTTAGCAATTTGTAGCAAACTGCAGTGCAATAAACATTAAAAATGTGGGCACAACAATGGGAAAACAAAGAATTTCCGCGCGCAATTAGAGAAATAGTATTTTCTTGCATAAAAACCATGAAATTGCCGCAGAGGGTAATTGCTATTTATCTGTGTGCAGTGCTTTTTTCATGGTCAACAGTGACCAGAAATCCCTGAAACTGGCTTTTGCGAATTAGCTAATCTAAAACCGTGCTAATAGATTCTGATAATAGTACGATATCTCGTCTTACACTGTTATTTATTTATTTTGTTTTGGGAACTCTAAACTAGTATTTTTCTGGTACAAATCTGAAAGTCAAATTACTAGTTTTTGTTCCTGTCTGCCATCGTATACAATTTGCAAACGTAATTCCCCGAGGACACAAAAAGTCGATGAAAAACCAAAAATTTTCCTTACAATTAATCGTGAACCACAACGGAACGTCAAAAGTAATTAATGTTAAAATATTACCGGACATAATCACGTCTTTCACTTTTCAAACAATTGATATTCTCATAATTCATGGAATTATGAATTTGTATAAAACGCTGCAACAAGAAAACCTTGACATTTCTAATTTATGTACAGTTCACGACAAACCAAAATAAAATTCAGATGCCCTTAAGACCTCCCCGATAACAATTTCCATGTGCACATGAAAACAAAAAGTGAATCACTTCAAAAACAATAATAAATCACTGATAACAGTGATATGTAATTCTTAAGCCTTATCTTTCACTCGATCAGCAAAAGAAACACAAAGAAAATTAAAACGGCCGGAAACACATTCGACTTTCCCATGAAATTACCTTTTGTTCTTACCCACCCGGAGCTAAAAATTTGCAATTCCGACTTACAAATCCCTTAATCCCCCCACGCCGTCGCGACGCTAATCGCATTATTAAACAACCGCACCGAAAATCAAATTTCCTTATTATCGCTATACAAACAATCGGTAAACACACACGTTTCTCTCAACCTTGGTCCATGAAAAAAGACGGAATTGTACAATTTTTTTCACGTGAAATTATTCAAAAATCACAAACATCCACGGTCAGCGCGCTTGCGTCATGACCACTGCCGGATTTTTTTTTACAAGTGGGAGTCCGAGCTCTAATCCGTGTGGAATGCGGAGCAGCAGGAAACGAGATTCTCTTATCTATTTATCAAATGTGAGACAAGACATAAATATTATGCGGACGGCTGTGTTGCGATTACATTATTTAGTGACACGACAACGAGGAAAAATCTCCAAGTTGACTGTAAATTGATTTGGGCGCTTTGTTTACATGACAATTACGTGACGAGAAAGCTTTTACTTACCCGGGGAGGTCAGTAAACAGTAATTTCTCGAGGGACACACAATGCTATGTTTACACACTCCTATACACGAGCATACTCTGAATTCTGATTGGATCGGTTTGACACATTCCGATAGGACTTGGGCGAGCTTTCGATTTGAAACAGCAAGTGCCATCTTCTATTTTTTTACTAAAGCTATGCTACAGAGTTCTATTCAGGCGCGCGGTCTAAATATATCGTAAAATACTGGATAAAAAAGGGATTTTGGGGCAGAATAAATATCGATGTTTCTATTGTATAACTTTATTCAATAATAATAATAAAAAAAAAGAAATCACTGGCCATTAATAGACGCCCTCGGTGTAATTCTGCAGCACCTTCATGAGCGGTTCATAGACTAGTTTGGCGGCGTGTTTGCCAAATAAAAAGTCAACGTGATTAAAACTTTGTAATGGTACTTGATACATCCCAACGTTGTTTGTTAAATTCTGAGACAACCTAATTACGTCCTGAAAAAACACCATTACTCAAAAAAAAAATTACCGAATGCACTTACAATATAACTCGCTAGAAAATCATTAAGTGCGTACATTAGATACGTCTTAACTTTAATATTGAGTAATTTATACTGGGGTGGTGTTAGAGTCCCATATTTAATTTGATTACCATTGGGCCCATAGTCATACTGTTGGAACTTTCCGTCATATTTGATTTCCTGCGCGTAATGTAGGACTGTTTTGGTGGAAGATCCTGCAGGATCATGACTCAAAACAACCGGCAAGAGCTCCTCATTGAACTCCTCTTTATCAAAACCACACAA
The DNA here is from genome assembly GCF_031307605.1 of Tribolium castaneum. Taxonomy (NCBI): domain Eukaryota; kingdom Metazoa; phylum Arthropoda; class Insecta; order Coleoptera; family Tenebrionidae; genus Tribolium; species Tribolium castaneum. Next base: position 3,497,430 of record NC_087402.1, on the reverse strand, counting down.
AGTGAAAATAACGTCTTCGCAAATTTCCTTATCGATTTTCAACAACTCGCAATCGTACCCCAAAAACTTCATTATTTTACTGTTGGGCAGAAATTGATTCAGACCCAAATATCGCGCCAGCCATTCGAAATCGTAAGCAAAGGGCGACAAATACCGAATTGGGGACTTCACATGCGTCATATAAGCCACCGGTGCTAGGGCTACCATCAGTTTTACGTTTTTGGCGGCTTGTGGTTTAGTTGAAGCCAAAACGAAAAACATTGTGGTCCCCATCGAGTGCCCCACGTAGATTATTTCGCCCGGTTTGTTTGTTGTGTTACTGACGTAGTAGAGTGCAGCTGGGAGATCATAAACTCCCATCTCGTGCCAGCTAAAGTTCCAATATTGGGGGCTTTCGATCGGTAGAGTAACATGAGCTTTGGAGTAAGTGTTACCTCGAGCGTTACCCATCCAGACGTCATACCCGGCATCGGCCAATATAAAACCTTATGAAACCGTAACTCTTGGATCAAAAATCTGAAAGTACGAACCTAGGGAGTTATTCCCTGCCGTTATCCAATCGGCGCTACTCGAAAGCAGCCCGTGTTGGAGAAAGACAGGTTGGCCCCCACGTTGGCCGCTCTTAGGCCCTGGGATGCGATGAATTGTGAGGATGTAGCCGTCTTCCGTTGTGACGTAGTGAGATTCGGCCGGATAGCCATGTCTTCGGGCGATTTGGGGCTGCGGGCGTTTTAATTGGTGTTAAATGACGGGATTACTACTTACTGTATCTAAATCGGCGTCCGGATTGTAAGGACAAGCCGAGAGGTTTTCAAACGAACATTTGACACTGTTTGTAACGTTTTCACAACGAAAAATTGGTAAAAATAGGACGAGGAGTAAAAATCGATGCATCGCAAAGACGATGACAATTAACCTAAACTTTGGACGCAACAGAACCAGTTTTACGGTTCAAGTCTGCCAAACTGAATAGCTAATGAGTTTTTTCAATGGTTTAAAATAATTCTGCATTTAAAAACGATAGCCCCACGTGAGTCATGCAGAAGTGTAATTTCATTGGTTTTTACTCACCAAGGCCGCTCTATCACTGACGTGAGGTCCAAAGTCGGGAAAATCACTCTATTTGTTGTGATTAGCTAATTTTCGTTAAACCTTTATCTATTTTTAAACAAACTAAAAACACAATTGTGACTTGGTTTGAATTTTGCGCCGCCATTTTTGTTTGGTGATTTCACGGTAACTTGATGCATTTACTTCAAAGCAAAATGCAACTTAAATCATACAGTAAGAGAGACTTAAATTAATGCAGTTAAATTACAATTACATATAATTATCTTGTGCACGTCGATGGATCGTTTCAGTTTCACTGGAATAATCTCAAAAATTGAGTTTTTGTCAAATTAAAAAACCAGATTTTGAATCCTCATGTTGGCGATATGGGTGTTTGGCGTCTGTCGAATGTCAAAATGCTTTTTCATCAATAACAACAATGTTTGTATCGTGTTTTAAACATTAAACGCATTGATTATTCAAAAAATGGGAAGCGAAAAGGTATTTCCACCCCTTTTCCCTAAAGCAACTCCTGCATGTTGCAATTTTTCCCGGTCGTTTATAACCTATACAAACAACCCCTTTCTAGCTCTTGTTCCGCTTGGAACAGCCCCATGGCACCGGTGATATTTACACGACATGGCAAAATGGCTCTGGCATGTATCTTGCAACGACTGGGATCGACTGTATGGTCAATATTTTCGACCGTTATGGACAAATCCAGGACCGTATCCGCTTGCCCAGGTGCCCCATTCCTTTCAATTTTCCATTTAATTAAACCCAAAATTGCAGTCTGTGCACCGGTTTTGGGTGGGACTCGGACGGTGATCTCTTGGCGGTAATTTGCCAATCACCTCAACTCACACTGTGGGATGCAAACACCCAGAAAAAGATTCAAATTGATGTGAGATTGAAGGACCAAATGTCGTGCGTGATTTGGGCCAAGACCGCCCCCATGCTGGCCGTGGGGACGGTCAAAGGAAACATATCTATTTATAATCACAACACATCAAAGTTAGTTGTTTTTTTGTTGTTTGTTTTTTTAATTGTCGGTTCTAGACGCACTCCTGTTATTGGCAAGCACGCGAAAAAAATCACGTGTGGGGCTTGGAACACGGAGAATTTGCTCGCACTAGGGTCTGAGGATAAAACAATTTCTATCAGTAATGTAGACGGGGATACGCTCAGAGTGATCAATTTGCGGGCAGAGCCGTCTGAAATAAATTTTTCGGAAATGAAGCTCGACGAGCGCATGGGGGGCGAAAACACTGTAATTTTTTCAAGTTTCCGCTGATTATTTCGCGTTAATTGTTAATTCCAGGTCAGCGTAATTGTGGGAAAGCGCACTCTCTATCTTTACAATTTGTTAGACCCTGACAATCCCATTGAATTAGCATTTCAGCAGCATTATGGCTCTATTGTTACGTATAAGTGGTTCGGAGATGGTTATATTTTAATCGGCTTCAACGCCGGTTATTTTATTGCCATCTCCACCCACATTAAGGAAGTGGGCCAGGAGTTATTCCAGGTCCGGAATCACAAAAACACCCTCACTGATATTACAATAAACGACAAAATCGGAAAAGCCGCATCTTGTGGCGATAACAAGTATTAATCCAACATGGCAGGTCAGGTCACTACTTTATGATTTTTTAGTGTTAAAATACACGACTTGAGCAACCTCCAAGAAACCTCAAGTGTCTTAACTTTGTCACAGGAGGCCGGTTTAGAGAGGATAAGTTGGAGTGTTGACGGTCAGTTGTTTTCAGTGTGTACACGTGGTGGTTCTTTGAACGTCTATTTGTCACACGTGCCGTTACTAACTTCAGTCTCAACGCCTAGAATAGCGATTCTGTCAAGTCTGACTGAAATCAGTCTTTACAACTATTCCTCAGAAAAAGTAGTCACGTTAAAAAGTGAAACTAGTAAAATAAATAGCTTGTTTTAGACCAAATACAAACCGATTCCTATAACACTCGAAACGGAGCCTAGTTTTATCGCCGTGGGCCCGTATCACATAGCCGCCGGTTTAAATAACCGGGTTTGGTTCTATGATTTAACGCGCCCCCAGCCGGGAGTGGATGACGCCCCCTTAATGCTCAAAGACCGACAGTACTTAGGGGGCGTCACTAGCATCAAACTCAATCCTGAATATGCTTCTGTTTTATTTGAAGGAAAATTACAACTACACATGGTGATAAGTTTGTGTAGTTTTTTCCTTTGTTAATTTTTTACTACAGATTGAACAACCGGAGGTTTGCCATGAGGATCGCGAAACTATAATGTTTCCGAACGCAAATTCACCAAATTTATTCATAACTTGCCATTTTTTAACAACCGATTTTTTAATTTACGGCACCGATATGGGAAATATTGTTTATTTCCACGTCGAAGAGTGGGCTTTGGCCCACGAATATAAGCATGAAGTTGGCATCGTGAACGTTTTCGCCGACCCTGCCGGCACTAGATTAGTTTTTGTTGATATTAAAGGCCAAGGTTACGTCTACAATGCTGTAAGTAATTGTTACGGCACTAAACATAATTTGGAAACAAACAAACACAATCTGGGGCCCGTTGAATAATCTATTTGTTCTTTGAGGTGATAAATGAAGTTGTACTCATACCAAACCTACCAAATAAAGTATTAGGAGTCACGTGGGATAGCAATATAAACGATCGCAACATTTTCATAGTGTACGACCAACACGATATTTTCACCTATGTCTACGTCCGATACTCAATTAATGGTTGGTAATTTAGGTGTGAAAATGTAAAAACACCCAATTTTAGGTTCCTCGGTCCAAAAAGTGGGCCAAACCTCGCTTGTAACCAAACAAATCCCTCTATTAATGTACTCGGGTGAAGTAATATCAGCCACACCTGGCGGTCAGATAACTCAACTAATTTTAAACACCCATGACTCGCCTCAAATCGGCGTTAACGAACATGACCAAACGATCCAAGAAACCAATTTTAACAAACAGATCGCATTGTATAGGTAACCACCCAGTCGTGTTCTATTTGTTAATAACTTTATATAGATTTTCGGCCGCTTGGACCACTTGCGAGACGCTCAAGTCGGAGGAATTGTGGCGAAAACTCGCAGTTGAAGCGATGAAACACTTGGAAATAGACTTGGCAATTCGGGTATTTAAACTCCTGGACGACGTCTCCATGGTGTGGTCTTTGGAGAGCATCGCCGGCGTCGAAGACCATAAATTATTATGCGGTTACGTTGCGATGTTTTTGAACGATTTCGATTTGGCTCAAGACTGGTTCATGGGTTCGAGTTATCCAGTGGCTGCGCTAGAAATGAGACGGGATCTCCTCCAGTGGGACCAAGCGTTGCAACTGGCGAAAAAAATGGCCCCGGAACAGATCGCGCTGATTTCACGCGAATACGCCCAACAGCTCGAATTCACGTAATTTTTTTTCTCTTGTCTTTTATTGAAATAACGACGTGTTTAGAGGGAACTACTCCGAAGCGCATATTCATTACGAAAAGGGGCTTCAGGAGGATTTAAGCCCCGAACATACGTTTATTTGCAAGGCCGGAATCGCGAGAACCGCCCTACATTGTAATAACACGCGACACGGCATCAGCATAGCGTTAGAATTGGACAACAAACAACTGTTGAAAGAGTGTGCCGAGATTCTCGAAAAAAACAAACACTTAAATGAGGCTGCAAACTTGTTTGAAAAGTGTCAGAATTACGATCGGGCCGCTTTGAACTACATCAAGCTGAGAAATTGGCAGAAAATCGGCGAGCTGTTGCCCAAAATCACCTCGAATAAAATACATCTTCAGTACGCTGTTGCGAAAGAAAACGAAGGTAAGTATGAGGAGGCAGTCCGGGCGTATTACACAGCCAAGGACTACGATTCCGTGATACGACTCCAACTGGAACACCTGAACAACCCTGAAATCGCCGTTGAGCTGGTCCAAGAGACCAAGAGTACGGAAGGCGCCAAACTCGTAGCGAAATTTTTCCAAAAATTAAACGACTACACTTCTGCCATCAAATTCCTCGTCATGTCGAAATGTAACGAGGAGGCGTTTGATTTGGCCCGAAAGCACGGCAAAATGCAACTTTACGGCGAGATTTTGCTCAATACCTTGGCACCGGATGAGTTAAGACCGCACGATTTTAACAGCATTGCTACGCATTTTGAGAATGAACGAAACAATTTACTGGCGGGGATTTACTGGTTTCACGCTAAGGAATATGCCAAGGCCATGAAACACCTCCTCAAGGCCGCCAAATCGAATTCGAAGGAAAACGAAGCTATAACTGCAGCAATAGACGTTGTGGCGTCCTCAAAAAACGAGGCACTGTCGTCCCAACTGATCGAATTTCTTCTGGGCGAGTCGGACGGCCTGCCAAAGGACCCGAAATACCTATTCCGTCTGTACATGGCGCGGAAGCAATACAAGGAGGCGTCAAAGTCGGCCCTCATTATCGCAAACGAGGAGCAAATCAATGGTAATTACCGGAACGCCCACGATGTTTTATTCGCAATGTACCAAGAGCTGAAGCAGAACGGAATCAAAGTCCCCAACGAAATGCAAGCCAATCTTATGCTACTGCACAGTTACATCCTGGTGCGGCTGCATGTCAAGAGGGGCGACCACCTGAAAGGGGCCCGAATGCTGATCAGGGTGGCCAACAACATATCGAAGTTTCCGTCCCGTGAGTGCACAAAAGCGGCTAGTTTTGCGACTGTTTCATTTGTCCGTAGATAAAGTTCCTATTTTAACGTCCACGGTTATAGAGTGTCACCGGGCGGGGCTCAAACATGCCGCTTTTAAATACGCGACGATGTTGATGAATCCCGAGTACAGGAAAAATGTCGATGCCAAATACGCGAAGAAAATTGAGGCGGTGGTGCGGAAGCCGCCCAAGTCGGGGAAGGCCGGGGACGGGGGCGGTGACCCCGTGGAGCCCCTGACGCCGTGTCCGTACTGCGAGAATTTGTTGCCCGAGACGGAGACGAATTGTAACGGTTGTAAAAATAATATCCCGTTTTGTGTTGTTACGGTAATTGTGGCATTTTAATTATTATTTATTATTATTTATTGTGGGGTTGTAGGGCCGCCATATTGTTACAACGGACTTGACCGCTTGTCCTGAGTGTGATTTCCCGGCTTTGCGGTCGCAGTTTATTGAGTAAAATAACTGTGAATTAAAATGATGTATTTTTGAATTGTTTTTCAGGATTCTTGATAGTGAAGATTCCTGTCCCATGTGTTCGGAGAAGGTTGATTCTCGCCGGTTACCCAAAATTGACGATCCTAAGCCGTATTTGAACGTTGAATAACTTTTTTGATCTCGTGATTGGAGTATTATTTATTTATTTATTTTAGTACAATTAGATTTTAGCAAGAAGTGATTTTAGCGAATGAAACTATCCGTCCATTTTTTAGTGCAATAGACTATTGTTGAATTGTGAAATAAAAAATGAAAGAAAATTGTGTTTTTTTCACATGCTTCAAAGTTTCCACCACCTCTAAAAAAACACTACACGGACAAACGATTGCGTTTGTTAAGTACCAGTAGTTCAATGCTTCCAGCGTTTTATCGATCCATAAAAATTTACACACGATATTTTTTCTCTTAAAATATAATTTCATAATGAAATTTGGACGCAGAATCGTCTGTAGTACTCATTTTTTTGAAATCGCCTCTAAAGCGACTGATATGGTCCACAATCTGCACACGTGTAATATTGGTTGCATAACATCTTATAAGAAATCAACAATTCAAAGTTTTTTTTTCCGGTCATCCCTAGTAGGATCACAAATACCTAATTATTTGCTAGAAAATAGTAGTCTTCAGCATTTAGTTATATTATCATTGATCAAAAATATTTTTTTATTAAAAAAAATATTAATACGTACTAATACTATACCAACAAGTCGTCTTTTTTATTCAGTTACAAGAATGGAATAATAAATGTGTATTTCCGTTTAATGCCATTTTTAAAAATTATTATTCTTTTTAAATAACTTCGCACGATAGGTTGTATTTTTTCAGAATAAAACTTTTATGTCCAACTCTTGTTTGCCCTCTTGAAATCCAATAACTACTTAACAATAGCAAAAAAATCTGTAGCAACAAATATGTAGATAATGTAGGTACTGTAAACTAGTGTAATCCGAAGAGCTGTGAAATAATAAACTCGGTACTTGACGGAATTTTATGAAATTTTAAAACCAAATTGTTACTCATTTTACTAAATGAAACCAAAAATATTTTTTTTTGTTTGCACGTTAGACGGGGATTATCCATGTAAACGTCAAAATGTATCCTGGTTTCGTTACTTTAAGATCAAATTGTTCAATTTTCCGGCAAGTTTGGCAAGTTGTCGACTTCGCATCAAACCCCTGTCCAGCAAACTTCTCGACGATATAAACTGTTGAATCCTCTCGTCGTTTTGGCATCTACCTTGCAACTTCCTCCGTTATAAAATCCGCAATGGAAAACCGTTCGTTCGATAAGTGATTTCCCCCCGATGCATCCCCATCTCAAAAAAAATCGGAAATTTAACTGGAAAAATGCGTGTTTGACGTTCCGTTTCCGCAACGGGGAGGTTAATTTTATTTTAATATAGCGGTCGCGCGCCGCATCTATCGGAAAAGAATTAAGGAGCGGCGGCGGCGGTGGCGGCGGTGGAGCGTCATTTGGCAGTCCCGCGAGACTGTTTCGATTTCCAAACTATTAGCATAATTCCGAACTTGCGGCCTCTTATAATTCGATGATAAATGTGTTGGAAGACTTGGAGATATCCGAGGGTCACTCCCAGGAGTTGGTAATGGGCGTCGCGACGCCGCTCCGAGGCCCTTCCCGATAGATTACACCGTCGGGATTCAAACTTGGCAAGTTTGCTCTTAATCCGTGATTTGCAAATGGCCGATCCCGACGCGGCCCCACATTACCCGGAACGGCCCGGAGTCATTAAAAATGGATCCGGGAACGCACGGAACTAGGCCGATTTTTCGCGCAATCGGAAACTTGCTAAAGCCATTGCGGTGATTAAAGGGCCCGGAAGTGTCTTTATCGCGCCAGATATTCTCGAGAAAAAGCGGATTAAGACGGGTTAGGCACCGGAGTGGCGTGCAAATATTAATTAAATTATCTTTAATTATTGTTTGCTCTGTATATAAAACGATAAATTGCAGAATTCCAGAGTCAGAATTTAATACCTATCTACTTGTAATGAATGAGAAACTATTTCAATTATTTTCAATTTTGATTTAGCGTACTTCGTTATTTCCCCGTTGTTTTCAATTAGCGAAGTTATTAATTAAATATTTTATTATTTTATGGACTCTTTCATGTACACGCTTCATGAACGTGTATAGTTTCGAATAAACAAAAAACACACCAAATTAATTTTATAAATTGATTGAAAACAATGCTGAAATGCCTTTGTTCCGATGGATTAGCAAAAAACTAATTTCGCACGATTTTACAACCCTCGCCAATTCGATAGATTCCATTTTTACAATCAACCCACACCGAATTTCAGAAATATTGCACCGGCACAAACAAAGTCTTTCCAGATCGTAAAATCACATTTTTTATTATGCGCTCTTGTACATTTAGTTTGGCAACAGCACAGAGTAATTAGTTATCAAAGAATCACATTCTTAAAAAGTGTTTTATTTCTTAATAAGCTCTGACAATCCTCAGATAAATTATTCGTAGTATGACATTATTATTAGACTGAACCAAAAATAATGCGCAAAATTCTTATCTTAGTCATCTAAAAAAAATGCTCGAACAGATCGATTTTATTTTGTAAATCCTACATTATGACATGATAGTTACAATTGTGATGTTATTTGTTTTTTAGTTGAGACGTCTTAATTAATTTTTTTAATTATTTTAATTATTTATATTGAAAATTAAACAAATAGCTTCATTGTTTTACACAAAAAATAAACAAAAAACAATCACTCTTTATAAAATAAAATGAGAACCAAAAGATAAAGCTTTTGGTATAATTTCTCAATATCTTTTGTAACTTTTTTTATTTTATTTTCTTCTTTTTTAATTTTTTAAATTTTCTATACTTATTAGAAAAATAAAAATGTACGAAGTAATGTCAGAAATAACCCACTATTGACTCACCCTGTAGTTATAATTATTATTATAAGACACACTACGATCTAATTCAATTTTAGACGCTTGTTGTTTAGTTTGAACTTGTTTCACCTTGTGAAAATAATAAAATTTTAATGTTTTAGTAGCACCCGGTATATTTTGGAATACGGATGTCTGTATTTTAGTATTTAAGGAAAATACCAGTTGGGCTAGCTTTTAGTTGTCGTCAGTTATCACATTATCGTTATTGTATCCGGATATTTATCGTAAATGCGTTTCCTAAATAAGTAGCAGAGCGAATTTTGAAATGTGATAATTGTGCAGCAAGTGTGAATGTAATTTAAAATTAAAGTAAAAAATCGTCAAATTGACATTCAATTTATTGATAAAACAATAGTTGGAGCCGGTGGTGAGCTTTATTCTCCGTTTACGGACACGCCATTAACCGTCTGTCATTGTAACAGCCGATAAGAAAAACGCGACAATTTATAAATTTCGAGGCGAGTCCGACCGTCCCCCCACCGGCGGGCAAAAAAGAACGAATCCGCATAAAGTTAATGGAATCTTAATTTTTAATCTCGCAAACACAGAGAGATTTTATTTTATCTCTCATAAACAAGGCAATTCCCGACTTTTACCTCATAACCTCCGGCTGAAATTTCTAATTAATGTTCTGTATGAAATTTAATTACGCATTACTCTCGAACACAACAAATCACGAGTTGTTTTTTGCCCGAATGCAATTTTAAGCCACGTGTCCGATCTCTTAGACAAACACTGCGATGAGCGATGGCTGCGCCCAGCCCCGGACTTATCGCACAGGGCCATTAGTAAAGATTATGATAATCAGAAATTTTCGGATTATTGGACGCAGATAGATGGCACGTGACCGCTGCGGCCACTGATACCGACAGCTCACGTGGCCCATGCCGAATATTTCACTCGTTCGGAGAAAAAGCCGAAACACAATGACCGGATTAGGGGTGACATCGTGGGAAATCGCAGAGGGATGATGCAGTTTACACGCAATTCGCCACCTCATGCCTGTCGCCTCCGAATAAAAGAACGCCTTTAATCGAATTAAACGCCCTTGCTGCGAAAGGGATTTCCTTACAACCGGAATTTGACTAATTCAACACGTTTTCGTTAAGTTTTCAATTGTCTCCGTGTGGGCGAAAATATTTACAAAACTGTCAAAATTACTCAGTGTTTCAACTTGAAAAACTCAGTGCAGTGCGTTTCGTGTTTTTCTCACGAAACGCCGCGAAAGGGGTGAGCCGAGTGCACCCCTCGCTGCAGCGGCGAATTCCCGTCTGAAAAGTAAACTTCGTCTCGGTTAATGTTTGCCGGAGGTTTATGAAGATATGCTAAACAGTCTTGAGAAGTGTACATTAATAGTCCACCAGATGCTAGCTTACGGTTACGCTTCGGTGGTTTTAGGAAATCATTGTTATTCTCAAAATAGATTAACGTATATTTGCACTGAAAGTCAGGAACAGAAGTGAGTCCCCGGCCACGTTTTCATCTCAATTTCGCAATTCTGCGAGCTTTTCTTTTTATTTTTTCGTAGACGTACCTACTACATGGTATTTAGTTTGAAGCCGCGCTCTACAGGGGTCTGTTTTAAATAGTTAAAATGCGATATTTCACGCAACTTTCCGAAACTTTAAATGCACTAAAGCTTGGGCTAATTGTTATGAATTTATTATGCCAAACGAAAGTTTTCTAAAAACTTGGTAATTAGGTACAATATTAAAAAACGGCTTGAAGCTTTTAGATTCATAAAATAGAATAAAAATATGGTTTAAATGGAACTTGCAACTGACACGAAATAAATGCTTTTTACGAGTAAATACCTGCACGTACCCATAATTCTTTGAGCTTTCAGGAAAAGTCAGCAATAAAAAAATATGAGACTATTTTATCGAAAAACTTCTGATTTTAAATGAACTTGACATTTATATGAATATTTCAGTTTCTAGACCCTAACAATTTTCTTTAAAAATTGAAAAAGAAACAGAGAAAATAAAAACAGGACTGCATATTATGCAAACAAACTTTACAGAAATAATAATGTATTTATTCAAAGTAACAAATGTAATAGAGACGATAACATTAGCAACGTAATATTTTAAAGTTTAACCTGTTATTTATAAGAGGAATTCTTATTTAATAGGAAAATTAAAAAAAAGTTGATAGTTACAGCATGTACATTACAAATGGACAAGAGAGTAACAAGTGGGGAACATAACAAGTTATTAGTTTTATAATTTTTTTTAGCAAACATCCTTCTCGGATATTAAAGAAATACAGAATGTCCGTTAAATTAAGATAAAGTTGCGCATTTTTATACTGAACAATTATCTGTAAGAAAAATTGATGTGTAATTATTTATTTTTCAATTTTTGAAAAAAATCGGAAATTTGTATTTTTCGTTTTTATTTTTTCAAGCGAAAACTAAAAGAACTAGACATTTTAACTAGGACATTCTTCAGGCACTTTTTTACAAGGAATCTAAATCAGTTATACCATTTTCCAAGGCGTTCTTGATGTCAGAGTTATAACATTCAACTTTGGTTTTTCTTATGAAAGCCATATTTGTTTTATATATTTTTAAAAAGTATTTTTATTTCTGATTACAACGATGAAACATATGATGTGATCGAATCTTATATGCTGACCAAAATGGAGAAATAAGCATTCTTACGAAGAGTGCTTTGGAACAAACGTCAACAATTTTGTTTTTGAACAAACTAGATTTTAGAGGTTTCATTAAATTTGGATCTAGAAGATTCACATTTCCGCCAAGCTTACTTATTTAAAACTAAACGACACGATAAGCTAGAATTTTATTCTTCCCAAAACAAAACAAGATAAAGTTATAAAAATTCGGCACGCATATTTAATAGAACTGTCAAAATCTAGTTTGTTAAACAACATTTTTGACGTTTTTTTCTAAGCACTCTTTGCAAAAACGCAACTCTGTAACTTTGACATGAAGAAAGTCTTGGAAAAGACAAGGACAGACTCAAATTTCTTGTAAAAAAGTGCCTAAGAATGACTAATTTAAAAATGTCTAGTTGTTTTGGTTTTTGTTTAAAAAAATAAAACGAAAAATTACATATTTTTGATTTTTCTCAATAATTCAAAAACTAAAATTGACACATCAATTTTTTTTTCAGATAATTTTCATCGTATCTCCTATAATAACTGAGATTCCCATGGTGGAGCTCGAAAAGCGGATACCCTGTATAATGAATGTATGCGAGCTATAGACTATTATTACGATAATTATTAATAATATGACCCGAGAAACTTCAAATATTATGAAGTGGATCACACAAATTTAAACTTAAAAATAAATCTAGGAACGAAAACTTTCTAAAAAAATATTATAAAAAACAAACTACTTATTCACAAAAACACAAAAAGCTAAAAAGCTGTTTTGAGAATCAAGAAAGGTCTAGACTTCAAGTTATGAGAAAAAATAAATAATTGCTGTTAAATCAGACAAAATGACAAGAATAAGTGATCATTGGTCCATAAAACCACTTTTAAAATCTGAATTCTTGATTTAATATGTAGGTATTTAAGAGATTTTCGTTATAAAACCAAGTCCTATTTTTTTTCAAATTTATTTGGCGCAATAAGCAGGTTCCTGGAACAATTTTTTGGCATTATCAAAAAAACATATTAATCATGTATCAAACAAAAGCAAAATTAAGATTTTTGCAATTTTAGGATGTTATTTAGATTTGTTTTAAATATGTGATTAGTTGTCCAGAGTGAGATAAATGCTGTTTTTCCGATAAAAACCAGTCGCGGAATAAATAATAAATCAAACTGAAGCTTGTTGTCTCCGTTCTCCTTCGATTTATTTTTATATTTGCTCATAACATAAAATTATTTAAATTCGATTTTGATGTTATTTGTTCGTTTATAATTTCCGCAATTTGTGAGTTCTGATCTCCGTTCAATCGTTGGCAAGTTGTCCCACTCGTTAAACTCGGTCGTAGCGAGCGTCGCGACGCCGTTCCTCCCCGGCTTTACTAAACCGTTTTCGACGTCTTATCGGGTAGTCGGCATAAAATTGAATTTATCGTCCGCGAAACGTACCGTCGAAATTAATCCCTTTTATTACCGAAAACATTTAAAATTCGGCTTTAATTAAAAACTCGCCCCCCACACACACATGGGCGTTCTCCATCCAGCATCTCGCCCATCGACATCAAACCCTACTTCGCGTCCATCTAAATATTTGACATGACGTATTTGACAGGCGGTGCGACTGTCTTCTGTTATTCCATCCCCACCCCTTTCCGGAAAATATCGGAGCTTTGGTGCGCGAAAGCTCGCAAAGCTCGCGACGAGACAGCGGCGGCACGACGCGCATTCCGAGTCCGGACGTCGTCGTGTGAACACGCACCAAGACTGAAACGAGAGCACAGAACACGATTTCGCGAGTGCTTGTTCGGTTTGTGTTTCAGTGGCGAGCTTTGACAACACCTGAAAAGCAACGCCACGAAAGCTGTAAGTACGCCAAAGCCCTTTCAAAGCTCGATGACAGCTGCGAACACGTGCTCGCGCCGGACTTTATCCGGAGAATTCGAGAAATGATTTTCCAATAATGGGGTTTTTTCGGTCTCGGTCTCGCTAACCCATCCGTAAAATTACTTATTTCTAATCAATTTACAAAAGTGGACGGAGAAAGCGCGGCGTTTGCATAATTCAGGTGTTCCCCTCGCAATTATTATGGAATTGTCTCATTAGATTTGAGTTAAGGAATGCTAATTAATTGCGCGGTGTCTTTCCGTCTTTCGCCGATTTAATAAATGCAAACAATGAACACGTCGTAAAAATTGATCAGGTTTTAAATTCCAAACGAGTTCCTCGATAAGAAACCCATTAACATTTTAATTTAATTATTTAATTACGAGTATCGAATGCAAAAATGCATGGTGTCTGTAAGTGGAGCGGAATAATCAGTGTAACGGGTCCGCGAAAAAATTAAAACGTTTGACTGTGTTGCTTAAAGTTCTTGCTTAATTTGCATGAAAAACAAACGAGAATTTTGCCCAAGCGCGGGCATAAATTTGGCGTAACGCGACAGTTCCTCGCGAAGGATGAAAAATTCAGTTTTATTGAACACGGAATGGGCGAAAAAATCGCGGGCGCACGCCACTGATCCCATCTCCCTTCGTCCCTACATAATGGACTCGAGAAAAAACAAATTTGTTTTTTACGCTCAAATAGAGAAACAAAATTGAAAAGGAAACTGTAATAAGACCGGCTCGTCCACTCCCCGGTTTTCGTGTTGTTTTTACGTTTCGTTCGATCATGCATACTTTTGTCCGTTTATATTTATTCTCCCTTATTTATTGTCGTGCGGTGCTAGGGCAAAAAAGCGGTAATTATCGCACCGGAGTGGCTCCGGGCGCGCCCTTCGGTCCCTTTAAAATAAAACGCAAACGGAGCGCTGTTGACATAGGATGATTATCTCAATAAGTTTGGAGAGGAGACGAAGAAACCGTGAGCTCTGTCGATATTGTCAATCACCGTTCGATCTGTTTACAGAGACACGGCGACTTGACCGCACTTCGTTCCTTCTTTTATTGCCGGATCGATCCCTTTTTAAATTCAAACAAACACGCGATTAATGTTTTACAGGGGAGAAAGAAACCGTGATTAGGTTAAACGATGGGCGGCGGAAATGATCAACTCCCACAAGGACGGACCGCAGTTCCGGGGACTCTCGGACATTGATCCAAAACAATCACATTATCTTACCCACACACACGATTTTTCGCTCATCAATAATTAAGGAAATTGCTGTTTGTATTGTGACCATCGCCGGGTTATCGAATGGATTCACCGATTGTCCTGATTAAATCACAATAAAACTAATTGAACTCGATTAAGAAAATTAAAAAGCTCCGAGTGGCCCGCACGGCCCCACCTATGCGCCCATTCTATCCAAACAGCAAGTGTGAAGAAAACGAAAAAGCTCTGGCTGGCCCGTGGCGTCTTTGGGCAAATTCGTTAAAAAATAACAATCTCCCCGCACCCCCGTTACTCCAAACAAGCTTATTCAATCACGATCCACTCGAAATTATATTCAAACCGAACACGGGCATAAACAAATCCAATTAAGTACGCATTTATTCTGACAAGCAGACCTCCCCTTTTTGACTGGTCGCATATGTGGAACAGGGTGAACTCGACGAGGGGATGAATTACGCGCGACAGGGTTTCACGACGAATATATTTCGTATCGTTGTATACCTGATTTATTTTTATTGTTGCATGATAAACTATTGTATGTGTTGGGTTTAAGAAAACGTGGCGAGAAAATTAAAACTTGAGGGCTTTACAGAACGGGTTTTAACCCCTTTTTGTGGTCAAAAGAACGGGTTTTCGATGAAGAAAGTGTTGAGTAATAGCAACACAACGAATAATGAACGATAAAGTATTATTCTGGTCAGGAATAACCAGATGTGAAAAAATACAGCACAATACTGAATAGGCCTCCAAACTGATGAGTTGTGAAAATAAAAAAACAAATAATTTTTGAAAAAATCTTAATCATTTTTTAAAAGTATATTTATAAATTAATATAATAAAAAATTAAAACAAGTTTAGTTCTAGGTAGTTTGTAGTAACTTGGTAAATACGTACTTGGTACGTAAAAAAATCTTTATATAATGGCTTCTCTCTAGAAAGCATTTTCTCCAGATGGAATTTTTGCCATTTTTTATTATTTAGCAGAGCTATCGGAAGAAACGGCCCACTAATAATAATCTTATCAATTTTAAGCACCAAAATTTTTCTCGCGGTTAAATAAAATAGTCTTTGTTTTTACTTTTACTGTTTACTCTTCTATGAGGTCCCCTAGAATTTTTCTAGAAGTTCGTAGACCTTTTTCACTTTGTTATAAGTTTCTCTGAGTCTAACAATTGTAATTACAAAAAAAATCGAAACATGTATTTGCGTTTTCCAAAAAAAAGATCTGCACCCGGTGAAGAACTATTGCACTAGCGCAGTTTTAACTATTGTGAAAAATATTAAGCTGGAAAGAAATATAAATCAAAATTTGAAAAAATCACAGCTACAAAAAGCTTTTTTCAAGAGTTACAAGAATCAGTCCACAAGGATAGACTTCAGAACACCGGAGATTAAACTGAAAAGTAAAAATAAATTGGCTAAATTATTTGTGAGGATACGAATTGATAATCCCACTCTCGTACACAAAAATGGGAAATTTTGCCATTTTCAATTATTTAGCAAAGCTTTAAGATGAAACGACCCACTAACAATCGTAGCAATTTTATGAAAATTTTTCTCGCACAAAATAGTTTTTTTTTTTAATTTTTATTCTTCGATAAAACAATCTTTGGTCATAAGAATTTTTCTAAAAATTTGTAGACCTCTTTTACTTTTTATGTCTCTCTGAGTCTGCCATTTGGAATTATAAAATAAACAAAATAATTCGGAAAAATTTTTTGGCGGTTTTTTTCTCAAAAAAAGTACGTTACCGAAAAAGAATCTGCCTCTATGTTGCTTCAAAACAGTCATTCGATCAAAGCATAGCAAAAAACTAGGGATATTGATGTGTATCTTAAAAGATTTATCTTTATTTTAAGATTATACGTTTCTATAATTTTTAGTGGACGATGTAAGACCAGTACTTACAACTCTAAGCGGTAAAAAATCTTCATAGAAAAACACAAATGGTATTATATTTTTATTGCTTCTGAAGATTTTCTTTCAAATCAACTTTTTTCGATCAATTTATGATTTTCGAAGCGTGAGTAAGAAATTTTCAAAATTCTCAATTATCTTCAATGTATATCTTCAATACATATTTTTTTCGATATTTTTTTGATTAAAAAATGCGAGTAAATTTAGGTTTCACTGAGCTTAGGTTTGGAGCGGAAGGGAATAGGGCAGACCTATTCCACCCTACATTCAATATACTAATTATTTGATGTTTCGTTGGTTATTTCATTACTCAATATGGTAAGGACATACCAAAGGGAGACTAACTGGCAATACTGATTACTGGAAAAAATAGAAAGGGCTGCAGAAAATGTAATTAATGAAATAGGCGAAATGAGATATGAAAAAGTCTTAAACATTTATAATGTACATACAGTATTATCTTCTCTACGAAGTTATGTCAAGGAGGAAAAAATTAAGACTCTTGTCTTTGTTCTATAGACTGTTTCGTCAGTTTCTTTTATTTATTGTAATTAAGAAAATTTGAGTCTTTTGATGTTTTCATTGAAGTAATATAATCTCGGGGCATAAACTGCCCAGGGTGTCCGTAAAATAGTGCATGAAAGTCTGATTTCTCGCCGGTTTCCGTTTAGTGTTTTAGATTTTAATTAAATCCTCTCGATTGGCGGCGGCGACTCCGCGTATGAATAAACCACTTCCCCGTCCGTAATTAAACAAGACACGCGTCAGGGGTAGGTACCCCCCGGATTCGATCGTGTACAGTTTCGGCGAAGGGGTTGGTTATACTTCATATCTGCAGTAAATTGCATTAGGCGAGCCATCAGACAGATCCCCCCGATGATGTCTGAGAGAGAGGCCGAAAAGTGGCTTCGCTCCTGCCCCGAAACAAAGCAATCCCATCAAGCGATACCATCGCACATTATGACGTATTATTAGCGCATTACGGCTATTGGAGAGCGATTCAATTATTGGAATAGCGCCATTGCGGCGAGCCGGCAAACTACGATCAAATATCGCAGATTTCGACGGGAGATTACCGGATTTTCTTCCGGGGCGACTCGATTTAATCAAAGAGTCCGCCGCCCGAAAACAGACGCGAATAACAAACATTCCGACACGTGGTGTGCAATTAAACGCGTGCGGTCACGTGGACCACACCGCCGCCCCCGATGCATTCAAATGCAAATTTCGAAATGATATTTTTTAATAATGAAAGTTAAAAGTCGCATTCTACCGGCTTGTCATAACACTGTCATTTATATTACGATCTTTTTTAATTTTAAAAAATCCTTAAGGAGCGAATTAAACTTCCCGCCAGGATATTACGCGAATAAATCAAGTGGCCTGTCACTTCTTCACTTGTTTTAATATCAATAACCCACTTTGCGTTCAAAGTTTCTTTTTATTAATTAATTTCTGCCGCTTAAATAATTAACTATTGATTTCTCAACTGCTGTCTTGCTCGATTTTGGAGACTTCTCTCTCGTGCAACGCCAATTTATTGCTCGGCAGATTATTCGACAACCTTTAATTAACAATTCAATTCCTGTACAAGGAGCTGAATTAAGAAACCGAAAGTGGAATGCCCCCAGGAGGCGCTCTAACGCACTCGATCAACAATTCACCGAATTTAGCAAAATTTCAGCCAACAGTCTAATAGATCGAGTTAAGTTTAAATGAAATATTAAAAAAAAAACGCAAGTACCTAATTCAGAATTAATTTTTCTTAAATAAAATATTTAAGTAAACTTAGCTCCCTAAATTATTATTTTAGTCAGTTTTGGCAAACTTGCTGTTACGTCCACCCAATTTTGATGGAATTTAAAAATTGCCCAGTCAAAATAGTAAATATTAGACAGTGTAAAATTTTCAAAATTTTGTATGTTTTTGAGAATTAAAAAATATTTCTACAATATTTTTATCTGAATGTGTCATGATCATCAGACGAGTTAAAAACCCTTATATTATTATGTCTTACACAAATAGGAAAATTCCGATCATGTATAGTTATAATGTTAGTGGTCACATTTTACAAAAAACAGACACATTTAAAGATCTAGGAATTACCTTTGATAACAAACTTTTATTTGTGAATCATATTACAAATATTGTTAATAGCGCGTATAAAACTTTAGGATTTATTTATCGCAACTGTAGAGAGTTTACTAATTTAAGAGCCTTAAAAGTCTTATTTTTTGCCCTTGTACGCTCCAAGTTAGAATATTGTGCAATTATTTGGTCACCTATATATGCCACACACATAAATAGTATTGAATCAGTCCAAAGAAAATTTTTGAAGCTGCTATGGTATATTTCTTTTAAAAATTACCCCGATAGAGGATGTGACCAACTAGTGCTTTTAAGGACATTTAATATCAATTCTCTAGAAATTAGGAGAATTATCTCAAGTATTGCATTTTTACATAAATTACTAAACAACAAAATTGACTGTATTGCTCTTGTTAATAAGATAATTTTTCTAGTTCCTAGAATTAACTCACGGCATCCCATGACTTTTTACAGTTGCAATTGTAATACGAATGTTCTATTAAAATCACCTTTATATGTAATGTGTAGTAATTTTAACAAAATTAGCAGTAGTTGTGATATTCATTTTCATTCATTTAATTACATTAAAAATCATATAATTAGTTACTTTAGTGGCTAGGTAAAATTTAATTTTAGTTCTTGTTTCTTAATTTATTATTATAGTATTATTATTAGTTTGTTTTAGTTTATTTAAATTATTAGTTTTTGCTTGCAGCACGATCATTAAGTTTAAGTTTATTTTCTGTAATTGGGTGTTTCACCTGTTGAAAATAAATATTATTATTATTATTATTATTATTATTATTATTATTATTATTATTATTATTATTATTATTATATTATTTTTCCAAAAAGTGCGTACTGTATTTTTTATTAATCCACCTGTTGAGAGCCACTTTGTAGTAATTTATTAGCCGTTATTTTTTTTTTCAAACAAATAATGTTGCTAGCATGTTCATTTGTATAGGAGCTTTGAATCCTGGCGTAATTTTTTTTTAATTTCATAACAAAACACAAATTGAAATATAAAAAATTACGGAGTGGTTCATTTAAAAATTTAAATTAAAAAAAAAAAAAACATTGGACGGTGCTTAGCAAAAGTTCCTTCTCTTTTTGATTTTTTAAAGCAATTAAAAATTCCCCATTTTTTTAAATTTTGCTTGTGGCACTACCAATATTAATAGCGTTTTTCGTTAAAAACTCGATTTGGTTTTCCAAGTGCTAACAAATTGCTTGTTACTGTTTGTTAATTTTTTGAAAGTGTCAGTTCTTGGCTACTCCGAGCCTTCCACTCTCACTTATCTGTGTTGACATACTAGAAGAGCATAAACACAGATGTTGATTTTTGTAAAAAATCAAATGTAAACACACTTAACTGTGTAAACGCGAAAACAATTAACCGTGATGTAATGATAATGAATGTTAAAACAAAGTTAGAGACCTCTGGGGATCCATAAGCAATCAAATCGAACAGAAAGCAATGTAATTAAAAGTCATGGCATATGTCAGATAACGTGATTCTTCGTGTAATTGGTATTTGTTTTTTGATTGGTAATGTTATCACGCGATTGGTCTAATTGTTGGCTTTTTGTTGTAGGTAAGTGTCGCCCTCGGTCCGGATGAAACCCCCGCCAATGAAGGTAAAGCAATTAATTGCCATTTAAGACGTGGCCGTGCCACTTGTTTTTCGCAACCAGGATCGATGATAAATCATCGATGACAATCAGTACAAGTCGGCCGTAAATAATAAAACGGTCAATTATCCCGCCGGTTCCAATTTGCGTGCTGGCCTGAATTAACTCTGCCTTGTTACGTTTATTTGACTTTTTTCGCGTAATATGCAAATGCTCAAGTCGCGGTGTTCTGCAGGGATGGCTTCGGGCCCGCGATTGCACGCTTATATAAAAATTAATTAACCCGGACGCATTTCGAGTGTCCGTTTTTAATTGAAACATTACATTTACATAGGAGTTGTGCCCGTTTCCAAGAACAATTGCAGATAATTGGATCGACTCGTACACAAATGACAATTAAAATGAAACGTTGCTCATTACCAACGCGAATAAAATATCATATCGCAAAGATTAATTAAAACCGATTCCGCGGACTAAAGGCGCCCACACACGCGCGATTGATTGGCCGACCAGCGAACGGTCTTGCATAGAGGTCGACGCTAATTGAATTCTGTGTTTGCGGATGCTTATTACCAAATTAGCAACGCTTAATTACCGATGTGTTTTATTAGTAAACACAACTACTCGCTTACATTAGGCCGCATTAACGTTCAAAGCTTTACACTTCGACTAAACGAGGCCCGCTTTATTTAGTTTGCCGAACAAAGCGTTTCTTAATCTAAATATGTACATACCCGGTTGAGACGTAATTGTTACGAGGGTGGGTGGGGACGATGAGAAAAAGTCATTTTTACAAACGAAAACTGATGCAAACGGAACGAAGTTACCACATGCTTATGGCCGGGTTGTGTTAATGGACGACTGATGACTAGGCGAAGAAAACGCTTTTCATGAAACAGCAATTGATACTGTTTTCAAATCGAAAAACTAAACCAAATTTTCAACACAAAAAAAAATTTGTACTATTTTAAAAGCTTTCGTTCGCCCGAAATTCATACGTTTTTTTATGAAACCATTGTGTATCCATAGAATAATTAACCCTAAGTCTGATACTGAAGTCGGAAAAAAAAAGGACGTCAAGTTTTTTAAATATTTATTATAAAATATCAACATTTATCAATTTTTGCAAAATCAAAAATGTCACAGACAGCCTGTTCTTTTGTGCTATCAGGGTCAGTTTATGTAAAGTAGTAGTAATTGATTAACATAATTTTATACCAAAATCCTTAATACTATTCTCTTCATAAGACTTTGAATATTGATGGAAACGTTCGCGAAAGCTTCCTAGGTTTTGTTAGGATAATTTAAACACAAACGTGGAAAAAGTTGTTTGGGCTTAATTTACATTCACTTGACGTTATTTTAACAAAAATAAGATGTTTAACAATTAGTTTATAACAAAAATAACGAAACTAGAAACCAGAAACAAATTTTTAAAACTTTTGGTGAATATACCAGGTGGGCAACCTTATCGCGAACTAAAAAATCGCGACTTGTAATTAAATAAAAAAATATTTTATTTTACACGCCTGACTACGTTCGAAAGGTATCTCCCTTAATTTTTTGGTAATTTTTCACTTGCAGATGAAAATAATAATTAAAAAAAGTAATTTTCGACCAAAAAGTCAAATTCTAAATTTTATACTAAACCACGCGTATTCTTCAGATAATTGTTTATAAAATTAGCGAAGAAAAATACCAATCAGATTTTGAATTAAACGCACTTTTACATTTTAACTTTAAAAATTATTTTTATTTATGTGTTGCTACTTGTGGCGTCGTAAATTTAGGTGACAATGTGAACTGTAATTGGGGTAAGATTGTAAAAGATTTCGTTGGGATATTTCAATCAGTTTTATTGCAAGACTGTAAATAAGAGGCTTCAAAAAAGTCGGCTACTGGTAACTGATCCCTCTGTTGGCAAATTATACCATTTTCTAATAAATCACGTGTCTGGTTTGCCTCTAAATAAAAAAAAACGATTATTTCACCAACCAAGTAAAAATTTATATTTCTGATACCAGCATTCGATGGACTAGTAGGTAAGGATTTATTTGGTCTAAAAACTTTGTAGTTAAATTAACAGTTAGTGCCCAAAAACACACAAAACTGCTACGACTTTATTTATTAACAAAAAAATTTAATAAAAATCGAGAATGGTCCTTATCAATGTACAGGGTGGTGTGTAAAATTTCAGGATTTTTATTTCATTAGAAGTGGCGATTTTCTTGGGTGCGCCATAAGGTTGCCCTACCCAGTACAGAGTTACCTTACGAAAAAATTAATTAATACATTATCAACTACTATAAAAATATGAGCATTTTTCAAGATTTTTTTTTAAATTCTTTTTAGTTTTCGAGATATTTTTTTTTCCAAATGACACTTTACTATGCGATTTTTTTGTAAAAGACTATGCTCTAAAATGACTTCTAATTTGACAATATTGTTTTTTTCAATAAATTATTATTACGATTTTTCGAATTTTTTTTGAATAACTAGAAAATTAAAAGTAATTTAAAAAAAACAGAAAAATAATCACATTAGTAGCTAATAATGTACTACAGTAAAACCTCCCTTAATGGTCACCTCTTCACAACAGACTTTTTAGGTAGGAACGTAACAATGCCTTTATTAAAATTTCCATCTCCAAGTAGCGGACATCTCTCCACAACGGACAATCAAAGGTTCCCCATCGGTGTCCGGTATTTTTTTTTCGTAAAATACTTAGCTTAGACATAAAACGCATGGTGCCATACTTTTGCCCAAAAAAACTAGACGTGATGGACAAATTTGGCAGATTTTAGTGATAAGTGAGTAAACAGAAAACAAAATCAGTGTGCAAATTTTCTCTTAGTAAAAGAAAAAAATTGTAAACTAGTGATATAATCAACTGAACGCCTGTGAAGGTGAACTCGACCGGAGGCCATAAATTTAGTGACCAAATTGTTGTTATTTTTGGGAAAACCATTTGAGTCTCAAATATAGCCCATCATAATAATCATTATCATTAATTTTCGCAATAAGACTTGGCTCGTCACTCTCGCCCATAAATCTAAAATATTCTTCGTGTGTTATTGTTGACACGCGTCCAAAATTTCCCAAATATTTGTAAAAAACTCGCCTTATTTCTCCCCAAATACCCGCTCGTTACGAGGGCACTCTCCTACATCTTTTAGCACCTCTTCGAACAATGCCCCGATAATTGCCTCTCCTAATGTATTTCGAAGAGACGTTAGTTAAAAACACATTAGTCGCTAACGTGTGAACCTCCTATTTTCGCATCCACGTAAAAACCACACGTACACCTTTGATGTATTCACGGCTCGACGACGATAATTCTCGGCTAAACGGCCGCAAATCGCGCGTATCGACTTCAAGAGGGTTGAAAAACGCTCAAAACTGGATTACATCCAAGACAATCCCACGGGCTAATGACGTGACAAGAACATCACACATGACACCGCGACAATGACGGATTGGCGAGATGCAAAAAGGCCGGAAGTACGAGTGCATTTTAACAGTTCGCCGACTCAAATAAAATATTCTCGTGGGGATTTTTTCTGGGATTAACTGGGGGCGGGGACGTACGCAGGATGTAACAAATAGTTACAAATTTACTCGACACCTTACACGATTATTATGGCAGGAAGTCGGGGCGATTTCGGGGAGGATGTTTGGGTTTGGGACAGGTGGCGCGATTTGCTCGAAAGACACACAAGAACCTATTTTCTAGGCAAACATTTATTTTTCCTAATTAAATTTCTGAAGTATAACAGAAAAAAGTTAAAAAGCGCTGCGTTTTGTGGAGCCGTTCGTGTCGTTCTAGTTTCTTACTCTGCAAAGGTTGCGACTAGTTAATTGCTTTAATTGTGTGATTACAAGCCGTCTTTCGGACTTTTCTTTCAATTACCTCAACCGTCGGTCCGGTCATGTTTTTATTATTGAAAAATGTTTTCCTCCCTCGGCGTAATTTGCTTATAATTACGGTTTATGTAAAAATGGATTTTTTAATGGAATTAATTAAAGTACGAAACTGGCGGGCTTCACGTTGTTAACGCCGGATAATTAATTATTCAAATTCACTATTTCAACGTTTTGTTAATCTGCTCGCGTAATTGCTTTTAACGTTATATATTAAACGATAAACACACAATAAACATATAAATCATTAATGGCAAAAGGTGGGGCGGTTTCGGGGAGCCCCCGATTTTTGATTGCTTTATTGAAACGCAACAGATTTATTTCTATTCTCACTGAACCGTATAAATATTTATTTCCCAGTGTTGATTCCGACGCGCTTTTTATTATTCATCAGCTCTTATTCCGCAATGAAACATTGTAATTACTGTAATAACCTCTTCATTTCAGTGCATGTATTACATTACCATTTTAACGAGCAATTTAATTAAATTGAGTTAATTCTAATTAACGCTTCTTTCACTTGTTACGCAAGTGAAAAGACCAGCTCAAGAAGCATCACACAGATACCCCACACAGAACATAAACAAGTAAATAAAATCGTACTTTGCATATTCATTATCCGCTGATGTGTTTTTAATAAAATTTATTTGCGCGCGGAATAATTAATTTCTTTTTTAATCAAACAAGGTTCGTTATTTATTGCAACAAAATATTAACATTCATTCAGTCCGGTTTTGTTTAATGTCGAAATTTTATTGTAGCGACCGCAACAATAACAAAGAAAACAAATTTCGTTTTTTTGACGATTTTGCCATCGACCGCAAGTTTTTCCAAGTGACGAGTTGTGAAAATTACCCGCTCACATAAATCATAATTAGTACATTGTGTAATTGTCGGGTCGGAAAAGGAAACGATTAGTGGCTAATTAATTGAATTATTTAAATTTTGGAATGTGGTCTAGATCGAGCGAATTCGGATTGCGTTTTGCAAGAAACGCTGAAGGAAATGTGAAGTTTTCTCTGCGCGTTGTCTTAACGAGGTGTTACGGTTGCAACAGCAACAATATGACAGTAATTTAGAAATGTTCTAATTATTACTAATCAATCTGCCCACACAGCGATAACGGGGCTCCAATAATCAACTGACGCAATTATTGTAGTAATGATTTCCACTCATTAGGGATTTAATTATTGGATTGATAAGTTAACGCTGAATGAGACCGAGCCGCGAGGTTACGTTCGATATTGTATTTTTCGTCCGATTTCTTCCGTTATTTAATCATAATCGCAGCAACACCCGGTCCCCGTCACGCCCGATATATTTATTAATTAATCTTGGCAATTAGTCGAAATTTTGTGTAGATTTTTATCGAACGCCGTGTTTACACTAGTCGGCTGTTTGGTTTCCATTTAATTGAATTACTATTAAGTTAATTGCGACACACAAAAATAGATTCGGTTATAAACTAATGACTCATCCAATTAAATTTAATTAAATTCCCCACCACAATAAAGCCAGGGGCAGCATCTCCATGCTAATCAATTACTTTATCACCCGCCGGTAAAAATGCATATGCGTGTAATCGATGTCGTTTAGATAATGCCCCGGCATTTATGAATTAATATAATTATTTTTTATGCCCGCCAGGTACCGGCTATTACGGAATTAAAATTTTCTCCTCTCGCCCTCGTGTTTGTTTATTATGTATTTTTTAATCATCGCTAAGGGCGGACGAGCGACGCGAATTAATCGCCCGAATATGATAATTACGTTGCAGCATTGGCCGGCAAATTAATTCATTAATATATGGTTAAAATGTCATTCCGATAATTAATTAAATTGCGAGAGATTTAATCCGATTTTTTCCCCGACACGACTCGTTATGAAAACGAATCACGCCAGAGAAAATTAATTTGAATAAATAATAATAAATTATCGTTCGTTGCATAATAAGAAAGCCACGTTTTTATTTAAAAGAGCTTTATTTTTATTTTAATTAACCGGTCTTATCCCACATCTCACAATTACCGCGATGCCATCATCTGTAATTATTGTTTAATTAAAAATAAGTGGAACTGGACATTGTTGCAACTCGTTCCTCCGCTTAATTAGTCACAAGGTGGCACCAGCAGTTGCTAATTTGTCTTCAATTAGGGGGTGTGAAGATATTTTTGAGAAATGGCAGCCGGAGCGACAACCCAAACAGTCTATAAATCCGTACGTGCCCAAGATGCATTCCTTTCGTCGCAGAAATATTATTTGGACAGCTGTGGAAGTCATTTAGCAAATTGGGAGGATCATCTTGGAAGTTATGATCGTCGTGTGTTGTTTTTTTCCCTCATCCCTTCTCTGAGATTTTCAGGCAGGCATCAGGCGTGTCAGAAGCTCTTATATGCACGATGTTTGTAATTATTTTCCTGGAGCACTTTAGGCTGTTAATTGCATTTGCATCTTGACAGTTTCTTGTTGGTGGGTTGTCGCTACGGGTTAAGGTAAGAAAGCTGTTGTCATGAATTATTCAAGGCCTGCTTATACGAGTCGACATACTTAATTGGATATAAGCCGTGATTTCGGATATAGATTATTTAACATCTTCAGATCGATTCCCATTAACACGGCCATCTTGGATTGTTTCGCGAAAACGAACTACTTTAGCTTTATTCTTCGGAATGTTGCATCAAATTAACAGACGACTCGAGATCGACGCTCGCCAGGGCACGAACACTGAAAGATTTATCGGAATGGTGCGACGAAAACGTGCATTAGGAGCAATTAAACACATTACACGCGTAAGACACCACAATCGCTGTGTTCTAAGCCACATCGAGCGGAATTGGACAAATAGACAAACATTTAATTTGTAGTTAAGACCGTTTTTCAATTAAACGGCAATTACCAAATTTGATCACAAATTTTGCTCTAGTCCCTAGAAATTCTTATTTCAAAACTTTGAAGAAGTTCGACTTATTCATCATTTTTTTTTTAATAAAATAAATTCGAAACGTAATAAAATGATTTTATTCATTGTTTATTTATTTTTAATTATTATTTTAACATTGTGGGAATTGTGTGCGTAAGACACCACAATCGTTGTGTTCTAAGCCACATCGAGCGGAATTGGACAAATAGACAAACATTTAATTTGTAGTTAAGACCGTTTTTCAATTAAACGGCAATTACCAAATTTGATCACAAATTTTGCTCTAGTCCCTAGAAATTCTTATTTCAAAACTTTGAAGAAGTTCGACTTATTCATCATTTTTTTTTAATAAAATAAATTCGAAACGTAAAAAAATGATTTTATTCATTGTTTATTTATTTTTAATTATTATTTTAACATTGTGGGAATTGTGTGCGTAAGACACCACAATCGTTGTGTTCTAAGCCACATCGAGCGGAATTGGACAAATAGACAAACATTTAATTTGTAGTTAAGACCGTTTTTCAATTAAACGGCAATTACCAAATTTGATCACAAATTTTGCTTTAGTCCCTATAAATTCTTATTTCAAAACTTTGAAGAAGTTCGACTTATTCATCAATTTTTTTTAATAAAATAAATTCGAAACGTAAAAAATAATTTTATTCATTGTTTATTTATTTTTAATTGTTATTTTAACATTGTGGGAATTGTGTGCGTGTTGTTTTGTTGCGATTTGAGTGTCTGTTGGCGTATTTAGTCGCCGCGAATCAGGTATGAAGAGGGTTTTATTTTTAAGATGTCATGCCCGGCAATTGCGGTATCCAGTTACTAATTACCTTAATGGCTGTCTGTAAATAATACAGTCGCTCTGTGTCTGCTGGATTCACACTTGTCTGTTAATGGCTACCATCTGTTGTGACGTCAGTATTTCAACCACCAACAGAGATCACTTGTGGTGGTCGAACACGTGGTTGCCTTTGTGAGTTTTTTCCCGGAAGTGATAACGAGAAGTTTTAATAAATTCGATGAGTAACGATTTGTGGTTTTATTTCTTGATCGTTTGGTTCCCATTTCCTG
Source organism: Tribolium castaneum (assembly GCF_031307605.1). Taxonomy (NCBI): domain Eukaryota; kingdom Metazoa; phylum Arthropoda; class Insecta; order Coleoptera; family Tenebrionidae; genus Tribolium; species Tribolium castaneum. The sequence continues at coordinate 3,468,931 of NC_087402.1, read as the reverse complement.
AAGCATCCGGCCTTGTAATACCTTTTTCAATAAAGCAGATTGGAGACCTAAAATAATTACTTGAAAACAATGGAAAAATAATGAAAAAAAAATCGACGGGATCGCATCAGAACCGAGAAGAATTCCCAATAAAAACAATATCACTAAAACTCAATAAAGTGAGTAATATCGCGAAACAATAAGAAGCAGCCACAATCACATAAAGTCAAATACCAAATTGAATCGAGAAAATTATTAATGAAACAGAACAGACAACGGTTATCAGAATTGCCACGGAGCGAGACGGGCGCGATCTTCGCCCCTTTATTAGACAGAGACGGGCTCGTTCGAAGGGATTCAAGGGATCATAGTAGGCTTTCAATTAGTTTTTTGATTGATTTCGCAGCCGCCAGGAGCGCTACTTAATTGGAAGCGTTGATTACAGTCCGGGCCCTCTTTGATGTTCTCCCCGTATAATTGGCCTGTTTAAGATTGATTATGAATTTTGTTAATCGATCCGCTTGCAGTTGCAGATATTGAATCTTTAATCAACTGCTTTGGCTAATTGCCGCCGACCACCGAAAATCTAATTAACTAATTGGCCGCGGGCCGACGACGCGAAATAAGAACAACCGCACTTGCAATAATAAAATGGACCGGACGCCGTCATCAATACTGCTGCTGTGTGTCCTATCACTATCTGTAATACACTTAGAAGCCTGCATATATCAAACATCTGCCCATTATCCAAATTGACTGCTGTAATCAACTAAAAAGAATTCAATCCACTTCGACCATGCATTCATATTTTTGTCTGGAACTTGAAACCGCCTTTGTTCCGGACATGAAACCTTACTTTTGTCGCGCAGGTGACGATAATTCACGCCCCAATCCCCATAACAATACCACTTCGGCCCATCAAAAATCTCACCCCATCAATTTATTAACCACCATGCCACTAATTTTCACCTTAATTGTGTTAGGTGTACGAAAGCGTCGGCCTAAGCTCGCGTCGACTTTTTTAATCTACATTATTACGGCCATAATTTTAAAGCCGTAATCGAATAAAGCGTAATAATTTGCGCATTATAAGTGTCGATTCTTATAAAGTGGCGAGGATATATACAGTGGCCAGGGCCCTTTTAACTAAATTGAAATTAACCGTATAAGTTACAGGCGTCGATGAAGCACTTCGCACGCCCAACACAAAACAGGCCGCTCTCAAATAAATTACTTTTATCGAAATCCGACATCGACGCTTTCCATAATATTTGATTTTTATTGCGTTAGCTCGGAACGCAACCCAGATATACGGCACTCCAATTCGCCTAATTGACAGCCAAACACGCGAATTTTCAAAAAGGGGCCCTTTTTCCGAAATTCTTGCATTCATGGTTGCCTACAGATCGACGTAGAAGTTTACCATTGATAAAGTGGTGACCAAATCTTATTACCATTATTTGCGGAAGCTCAGTTACTGTATAATTTTTTATGGCACCGGTCATGTTTTTTGGAAAAGAGTGTTAAAGTGGTGTCGTTTCGTGCGAGCGTTGAAAAAACATGCGGAAGTTTATTATGATGGGGTGAATAAACGGAATAAGATTATAAAGAGACGTTGCAGGGAAAGAATTTTTAATTTTTAGGTAGTAAAACGAAATAGGTAGTAATTTTAATTAAAAACTTGAAAAGTATCCTTTGTTTTAGTAGCTGAAACAAATAAAGTTTAAGAGGCGGATGTTTTGTTCCGGTAATTAGGAGGAAATTAAACCGTCACGGATGGTCATCCCAGGAACACTCCAATCCAAACTTCACACAGATTTATTCGAGTTTTTATTGCGCGCCAACTTTGAGCCGTTATAAATTGCATCGAATTCGACGTGCTTCATAAAACAGTGCAGATCTCATTTCGAGATAGCCGGATCGTCGCCCGGATCTTTCCGGCGCGAATTCGGATTATTAAATATCGCACTGTCCGAAATCGTGAATTATTGACGCTGGCGTCTCGTTCGTTCGGGGGACGGAAGACATTAAAAACTTCGTTAAGGAGAGGATAAACAGGAGGGCGTCATTAAAAAATACATTATTTAACTTTCAAAGCACGTACGTCAATTCTGACTGCAAACGAGCAGCACTTTAAACGAAAAAACTTTATACTTGATTAGTAGCGTTAAATTAGGGTCGGCGAAACTTAATTAAATTTTATATAATGAACTAACTGAGGAAATGCTGAACAAAAATAATTAAAAACCTAAATTTGCTCCGCCCGTGTACAGTTAAGTGACAAACTTAATTAACAGGGTTATTCTTCGGATACTTTCGAGCAGGACGGGCCTTATCATTAGACTTATTGTCTTCCGTTCGCAGCGAGGGGCCTCTCGCGTTTTTAATTGGAAACGACGGCGAAAAGCCAATTCCGACATACAAACCCCAATACTAAGAAGAAACGATCGTGTCAAATAGCCTGAAAACGCTGGCATATCTAAATCAAACAAAAATCGATTAAAGTTAACTAAGTTACGACCCTAAAAATCACTACAAGGGGGTTGAGAAATAGGATCGCAAATATTGAAAGATAGAGAAAATAGCACTAGTGTTTCGTTTCTGCAACTAAATACCAGCGTATTGCGTCGTAAGCTTTTTAATTGCAAGCGAATGCATTGAAAAAAGCAGGGTTGAAAAAGCCAACCCCGTTCCCTTTGCCGAGCGTAAATAGGTAATGAGATGATAAATTGAATGAGTCTAATCTGAAATAAATAAGCGGAAGGAGGAGAAAGCAAAACAGAACCGGAGAGTAAGTGGCACTAAACGAACTAAGTGACGGATGGGGGTGAGAAACAGAGACGGATGGATGGCGGACGTATTGCGAACAGGAAAGAGAGCCATGCCCACAGACGGGACAATATAACCGTGAAATTGATCGGCGTTGCTTCTTCAAGAGACCGCCGAGCTATTTCAAACTGCCGATGTTAAGCAAATCCGGGTGTTGCTCCAGATGATTGTATATGTCGATCAATTCCGGGGCCCGGACACGCTTTTTTCGCATTAAACACGCGTCCAATTAATTGAAAAGTGAGCTTCGGGACCGCCATATTTCGCAGTAAAAACTCCGGGATGGAGAGACAGAAGAATAAAAGTTTACGAGCGAAACAGTTGAAAATATTATGGTTTTACTACTGTGTTATTGCACTGACAAGTTTATTCCGACGCTGTGAAACTTGTGTTTTGATTCGGCATAAACGTTAAGGAGGATATCGCGGTTGTCTTCCGGATTTTCGCCGGGTAATTATTAGCGTCGTGCTGATTTATCGTCTATGGAGTGCCGTGCAGTGTATAAATTCCGTCCGAGCTTTTATTATTTCACCCAGATTTCGTCTACGATGGGAAAAACCCGTCTCGCCCTCTCCGAGTGTCCCTCGGACGTGTAGGTCGAGAAAACAGAGATGGATTGTATCAAAGCAGGTCCGGCTGCAAGCGGATAAATAATGTAAGGCAATAATAAAATATGGCTGGTCCGGCGGTAACATACCTCGCTAGTTTAATAAAAACGTCAACCGTCTCGGAGAGGGCCATTCCGGGACAGGGGTCGCCCCTGTTTTATTTTCTCCACCGTGCAATATTAATATACGTATTAGAAAAGTCGCTTTCATGTAAATGTTTGCCCCCGACGGGAAATTGATATGCAAGTCAAATATTAATAAAACCGAATTTAATCTCGCTCTATAAATCCCTTTCTTGTTTGTTCCAGATAAAGGCCAGGCCTGACGGCCCTATGATGACCATGGACGTGTCCAAGGGGGAGGCGGCCAAGCCCAGCTCGGGCCAGGGCCCGCAGGAGTGCGCCGGCTGCTGCAAAACCATCACCGAGCGGTACCTCCTGAAGGCACTGGACCTCTACTGGCACGAGGACTGCCTCAAGTGCGGCTGCTGCGACTGCCGGCTGGGCGAAGTCGGCTCCACACTCTACACCAAGGCCAATCTTATCTTGTGCAAAAGAGACTATTTAAGACTGTTCGGAAACACAGGCTATTGTGCGGCCTGCAGCAAAGTTATACCGGCCTTCGAGATGGTCATGAGGGCCAGGAGCAACGTCTACCACCTCGAGTGCTTCGCCTGCCAGCAGTGCAACCACAGGTCTGTGAATCTTCCAGCCGTACGCCCCTGGTTTGCGATCGCAGGCCACATATCTATCACAACTCAAACAGTCCGCTCACCGGGATGCAGGAATGATTTCCCCGATGGCTTGTAAAGTGCTCTAAAAGACAACGGCGCGCCGTCCAGGCTCCTTCCAGGAGATGGATGCAGATCTCGGCCGCAGTGTCGTAGGACACTGATTCCGGCGTCTCCTCTCAAATATTCAGCCCCGGTCTTGCTCGCCATATCGCATTACACTTCTGAGAATTGCTCGCTACTTACCCGCGATACGTTTACGGCCCGCTTGTTGCAGGAAAAGCGACGCGGAGCAACCTGCCCATTACAGGAGGTCGTTACGTGCGACTGTCGCCTCGCATTTATACGTTTTACATGAATAATTCCCGCCTATCCCGCATCAAACATTGACAACCGAACTCCCTGTCCCGAATCGATCTTAGGATTTTTAATAATTTCGAGTCCATTGTTGGCGATTTTCATATGTGAGCCCGTGCATGAAAAACGAGAACAAAACGCGCCGTTTTACAACGATGTAGTTCCGTTTGAAAGGACAATCGCTTTATTGTCAAATTATCCGAAAAACATAAAACAAACGCTGGATGTGTGTGGGAACCCCCCTTGCTGCGGGCCCACCGCTTCCACGAAAAAACAATAACTAAATCTAATATAAAACGTACAATAGACTAATAAAACAACAATCGGAAACAAAAACTGCAATTATAAACATGACAATATATCGCAGCGCCGACCGCTCGGTAATACAGTTAAATATATTAATAATTGCGAACAATAAAAGTGGATTATTTCGCATGGACGACCGCTGTAATATTTCAGGGCTCAGGGCGGACGAGGACAATGACGGGAAAACTGACCGGGCAGAGGCGCACCGCTCTCGAAAGGCGAACCGGAAAAACTATTTGTGCAAATTTAATGTCTTTATGAATCGAAAAATTAAATCCCAACTTTCTGGAGTAAATTTGTCCAACGCATTTAAAATAAATCGTGCGATAATCTGCGAGTTGAAATCTGGAATTTGTTTAACCACAATCACCGGCACGATCTCGCTCGCCAAGCCCGGGAAAATAACAAGAGAGTTTTATTTCGCGCGAGGGTTGGAAGTAGTCACTTGAAGTGGTCGTAACCCCGTTTAGCAAGTTGCAGAGGAAGTGTTCGACTCTATCACGTCACATCCTCCTTAATCCCGCTTTTATTCGATTAATAAACATTTTACTAGTGTGCCCTTTTTTGTTTTAAACATGGATCAAACAAAAGAAAAAATTCCAGGTCGCCAACAACAAGCCCATTGTTCCCGGAACTGATATAATATACGTTTTGGGATAGCGTACAATGGTCGCTAACGGTATCAATTTACAAACGTCTCTTTCAATTACACCAAAAATGACGAAACATTGCGGGCCATTAAATCTGCAGAATACAGATATAACTATAATAGTCCGGCCAACAATGGCATCAAATAACGCTTCCATATATTTTCGTTTATTAGCGCCGATTTCCACCTAACTGCCTCCATAAAGTCAAAATCTGAACATCGCGATAAACCGACCATTGTTTACTTGATTGTTAAATTTATGTTTGTACAAATTAAATCTGCGCGCCACCGCTATCTGGTGGCTACAAAAGTTGACAATCAGGTACAAGTCCGGGCACTAACTCGGCGAGGCGGCACACCCTCCATTCGCCCCCAGCACGCACACCCTCCTTCGAAACCTCCTCCAACCCCTCCACTGTTCTCGTCCATCAATTGCGATAATTATTTTAGGAAATCTTGCAACTCTTGGGTAGGTGGGGACGCTAAATGTCCGCCCCGCCCGGAGCAGGGCCCGGACTAATGAAACAACGATAGCGTGCACGACACGCGGCCAGATATATTTGTTAACCGGGGCAAGGGCTCTTTTATAAACATTTTAATTGGTGTCCTAAATCATAGTCATTACCCATTCGGCAACGGTATTGTGCCACGTTGCGATAGCCGGATAGTCGCCGGACTAAACCCGGACAAATGAATTCAAAGTCCGGGCTCTCCCCGCACACGCCAGACATTCTCATTCTTCAGTGACGGCGCATCGGTCAAGGACTTTTTAATTTATTACGAACGAAATTACATTTATAAAACACAAAAGGGAGCATGCAGACAGTTGCGGTCACAGAAATCTAATTTTCCTTACGGATACGAAAGCGCATTTTTAAACGCAGTTTTTACTTGCGCAATTGACTCGAAAACATAATTTGGTTTGCCGGCACTCAAAGAGAAATTCTTCACAAATTCAAACGAAGACATTAGCTGTTCCCAGCTTTTCTACCAACACTTTTTTATTTTTTCATTCTTTATTTACTTTTGTACGTGATTTTTGTGTAGCACCACAGTCAAAAAATAAAAGCTTAGCTGCACAGCGGAATATTTTTTTCATAATTTCTACGTAAAATATTTTTTTAATTTAAAATATTACGCCGGTACTCAAAATATATACAAATAGTTAAACAAAAACCATCAATCTGTGTGGATGTCTGCTTTACTCTATAAATTTTATAACAACGTATTAATGTTGTATTAATTGTTAATATCTGTCTAATAGCTTTATACACTTTGCAAAAAACAGACCTCGGAGAAAATGTTTTTCAAAATTTGTTAATCTTCAGAACAATGTATAAATAAAGCATTGAGGAGTTTAGCAATTATAAAGACTGATTCAAAGTAACGCACAAAATTCAAATCTTTGTTCTGAGTCATTTTTCGAAAAAAATCTTGAACAGGTCAAATTTATTTTTTTAAATGCTACATTTAACACCATAGTGACATTTCTGACTTCAATCGTTTTTGAGTAGTGACGATTTTTAATTTAAATAATTTTAGTTTAAATAACAATTGTTATTATCTTTCTAGTAAGCATAAAAAATTCAAAAATTAAAACAAAAAATTCCAAAGAAAAATAAAAGAAAAAAGGAAAAAAAAAATGATTGAGAGTTTTGTGCGTTGCTTTTGGTTCAGTCTGTATAAAACTTTCGACGTCACCGAAAGTAAAATCATTTATTTATCTTGAAAATACATTTTTTTATAGGATATCAAATGTGAAATCAATAAATGATAATTTGATAATCTTCCTTTCAATCTTTTAGACGTAATAGAAGCAATATTTCTTTATTTATTACACCTAAATAAATTAAAACAAGTACATTAATTTTTTATGATCGTGTAAACCGAGTATTTATAATTTTGATAGTTTTGGGGTGTTTTTTCTGTGATTGTAATGCAAAGGCGCCGCATCGTCGCTCTACTCAACTTTCCCTGTTTGAATGTACTTTCAATATCCTAATATCTCAATATGAGATGCAGTCACGTTATAAAATCTAATGAGACGATCATCAGTTGCTTTTATTTCGCGAATGAAATATGGTTTTCGTTAAATAGTCTGGAATAAGTCAACAATGACAGGTCAATTGAATATAACGAGTTCACGTTGTAGCTCGTGTACAGCACAGCGTGTAAGTAATGAGTAATTGCATATTGGCACCGTTTGTCATTGCATACGGATTAACTCACTGCTATACGCTATAATATTGTGCTGCCGTATTCGAAGCGGGGATTTACACAATTCCAACACGGCTAAGCGCCGGATTAAGGAAAAAGGGGCCTTATTGCTCCAAAATAATTAATTTAAAGACATCAATTTAAAGTAGTCGACAGTAAGTTGCTTGACTCAGCTTGTACCAAATTCAAGCAAACTAAAGTTCCGCGACATTTTTGATCGGTTTAATTATTGTTGGTAATTAATTCTTGAATCACAATTCTTAGGGGAGGGTGGGGAAAAAGATCGGCGGGCACCGCGGTGGAATAGCGCCGCGCCGCGCCACATTAGAGCCTTTCAGTTTAGAATTATGGCATCCATTGGTTAGTTTTTCATTCGTAATGTTTAACACCTTGATTTATACACTAGTATCACCATTTTCCGGCCGTTAAATCGCTTTTGTAGTCGCATGATTTACGTCAAAATCGGATTTAGCCGGCGTTAATCGTCGATTTGTTGCAGGTTTTGCGTCGGCGATCGCTTCTACCTTTGCGAAAACAAAATCCTGTGCGAGTACGACTACGAAGAGCGGCTGGTGTTCGCCAACATGGCGTACAACCCGCCGCCACTGTCCCATCTCAAGCGCCAGACGTCCATTCCGCCGGTAAGAATTGGCCCCGGTGTGGCGTCTTGCGGCCGCTCACGCTTTTTTTCCAGCCCAACATTCCCAACCACCACTTGATAAACGGGCACCGGGCGCCGCTCCCGCCCACCAACGGGGACCTGAACAACAACATGTCGGGCTCCGGGGGGCAGCCGCCCCCGAACTCCATGGCCAACCAGCCGTTCCAGCCCGGACATCTCAAAAACAGCCCCATGTCGCTGGGGGCGACCAGCTGAAGACGATCCCGGCTGTCGTAAACACTGTGATTTTGTGTTTTCGTGTGTACATAGTCTTTATAAATGCTCAATCACTGCGTATACCTTCGGATATTCGATTAATGTGCAATATTTCATCACTCAAATTTTGATGTAAGATAAAGACAATCCGCTGAATATGTGGTGCAGATTTTTTGGGGGTTCTTGCAAAGAGAGGCGGACGAGGTCTTAAGTCTTGTTAGCGAACTCGACAACTAATTAAGTGCAAGCTTAGGCGGACTAAGACTTTGGAAACTCGGAAAGTCGCGGTTAAATGTGCCATAAAATAATGTAGCTGGATCACCCTGTATATGAGGCCAGTTTGCAGCAACCGCAAAATTCTATGCCAGGTATTCAGTGTCCGCCTTTGTAATTAGGTTTGAAGTTTGTAAATAGACACTGTTAGATTTAGTAATTAATGTTGATAACGTATACCATGATTATTGACGCTAGTTGTTTTCAACATAAATGTTAATTACGATCGCTATTATTACCGTATATGTTATAAAATCGTTGCCATTTTTATTTATGTTCATTGTTTCACACTTTTCTGTTCTGAGATGTATAAATCCCTTTGTAAATACTGATAACCACTATTTTTAAGACTAGGTGCCAATTTTAGACTTTTGTGTACAAAAAAAGAAACCCATCCCTGTCAAAATGTATTCAATTATTATACCAATGATTTGACCAAAGAAATAAATAGATTTCATGAATATTGGTGTTTTTTTCGCAGGAAGCGACTCCATTTACGTCACATAACCAACCTTATTATATACAGCAATTTCAGATTTGCGGCATAAGAAAAATTGCACCTCTCCCCCTCAACGTTCGGTCTTTTTCCCTCTTGGCAGTTCGAGTGCAGCCGTCTCCCTCCCCACTATCAGGACAATCTTTAATTTCGTAGCTTGTTAACTCGAACTTACAACAATAACGGGGCTTATTGGAGGGATTTTTCTTGGTTTTTCGTCGTGGCAAAAATTAAATTTAAACCGTAACACCGAAACGAACTCTCCGATAATTACATTCCGGCCGGCGTTGAACGAAAAGTTATTAATAGTTCCTTCGGCGCTGTTAACCGCTACAATCAAATATAAAACCGTACTTAATTGAAATTAATTTCTATCGGAGAGCTAATTACCGAAGACCGATGTAAATAACGATTTTGGCGGAGGCGCCGCGAGCGCAACATCTCTCTCGTTCTCATCTTTGTCTTTACTTATCTCGATGCACTTCCTCGGGCCATTTTTATGCGCCCGTAACGAGATTAAGGCTCGCCGTTTACTAGTTTATAATAGCGGTATTAAGGAGTTAGTTGATGTAAGCCCGAGCTTGATAATGTATGCGGCCCAGGACCGTGCAGACTTACAACTTACTCAGACGAACAACAAGCGAATGTAACGAATTTAATAAGCGGATCGGTCTTTGCGAACATTAAATTGGCGGCAGTGGAACGGCGGCTGAATACATGAACGCCACCACCATCCCAGCCCACACGAAAATAAAACGAAACGACAAATTAACCGCCGCTAATGCAACGAAATACTTTTGTCGGTTCAGCTATCACAGAATTTTGTTTTCATTTATGAGAAAATCATTTTCCAATAAATAATCTTAACGGAAGTTTTTTTCTTTTTTACGGCCAAATTTTGGCTGATAATTTCGGGCATTGTTGTCGCCGCTCCACATCGGACTTATTATACAGAAATGGTCCTTGAGAGGCTACTTGTGTATCGGCCTTATGACGTTAATTAATAACAATTTCGAGTAATAACAGCTATAACCAAAATAAATAACGGTCGTAAATTATGGATTCATGATTGATGGCCGTCGTCCAATCCAAGAAATATTTGTCAAATCAGGACTATCTTTTTAATTGTTAGAAGTGCTCTGCAATTTCACATTTAATGTTCAATTTTCTTCACTCGCATCCGCTCGCTGCATAAACATCTTGCTCTTACTTAATGGTTATCACAAGCACTCATACAGTGCGATTTTCTAAAATTTTGATCTAGTTATAATAATAATAATAATAATAATAATAATAATAATAATAATAAAAATAATAATAATTTTATTTTCAACAGGTGAAACACCCAATTACAGAAAATAAACTTAAACTTAATGATCGTGCTGCAAGCAAAAACTAATAATTTAAATAAACTAAAACAAACTAATAATAATACTATAATAATAAATTAAGAAACAAGAACTAAAATTAAATTTTACCTAGCCACTAAAGTAACTAATTATATGATTTTTAATGTAATTAAATGAATGAAAATGAATATCACAACTACTGCTAATTTTGTTAAAATTACTACACATTACATATAAAGGTGATTTTAATAGAACATTCGTATTACAACTGCAACTGTAAAAAGTCATATCTTATTAACAAGAGCAATACAGTCAATCTTGTTGTTTAGTAATTTATGTAAAAATGCAATACTTGAGATAATTCTCCTAACTTCTAGAGAATTGATATTAAATGTCCTTAAAAGCACTAGTTGGTCACATCCCCTATCGGGGTAATTTTTAAAAGAAATATACCATAGCAGTTTCAAAAATTTTCTTTGGACTGATTCAATACTATTTATGTGTGTGGCATATATAGGTGACCAAATAATTGCACAATATTCTAACTTGGAGCGTACAAGGGCAAAAAATAAGACTTTTAAGGCTCTTAAATTAGTAAACTCTCTACAGTTGCGATAAATAAATCCTAAAGTTTTATACGCGCTATTAATAATATTTGTAATATGATTCACAAATAAAAGTTTGTTATCAAAGGTAACTCCTAGATCTTTAAATGTGTCTGTTCTTTGTAAAATGTGACCACTAACATTATAACTATAGATGATCGGAATTTTCCTATTTGTGTAAGACATAATAAAGCATTTAGATATATTTAGGTTTAGCCTATTAGCTTCGCACCACTGGAGGAGATTGTTGATGTTATTCTGCAAGACTTGACAATCATTACCGGTTTTTATGATATTATAAAGCTTAAGGTCATCAGCAAATAGAAGACTGTTACAAGTTACTGCTGCAGTAATATCGTTTATAAATAATAGAAAAAGTAAAGGACCTAAATTTGAGCCTTGCGGCACTCCGGAAGTTGGTACGAAGCTAGAAGATAAACAGTTCCTGTATCTAACAAAGTGTTCACGATTAACATGATAGGAAGTTAAGAGATCAAGCAAGAAGCTACTGAAACCTATGTGCCGTAATTTATCGAGAAGTATAAAATAATCCATTTGGTCAAACGCCTTCTGAAAGTCCGTGTACACTACGTCGACTTGCCCATTTACATCTAGCTCCACAGCGACATCTTGAGTGAAATGTAACAAATTTGTCACGGTAGACCGTTTCTCCATAAAACCATGCTGAGTAGGCGTTATGATGTTTGGGTAAATTCTTCTGTATAATACAGTCTCAAAAATTTTGGCAAAGTTAGATAGCAGTGCGATGGGTCTATAGTTATGAACATTAGAAATATCACCTTTTTTAAATACCGGGCAAATAATAGATTTTTTCCAAACTGCAGGAAAAGTAGAGGTTTTAACAATAAGATTGAATAAATAAAAAAGAGGTTTGACAAAAATATGAGCACAGTCTTTGACGAGGAAACTTGGAATGCCATCAACACCAGAGGTAAACGAATCTTTGGACCGTACTAACGCTTGAAAAATTTCTTCTTCAGTAATGTTATCTATAGAGACCGTGATGTTATTAATCGGTGAGGAAGCATCGTTTTTGTTTACAGTCTGCTTGGACTGATTATACACACTACTGAAATAGTTACTGAAAGCATTGACTATGGTTGCACTTTTCTTTTGTTGAACAAATTTCCAGAAATTTTTAGTTATCCATGACAGTTACGTTAATCCGGGGTCTATTACGGAAAAAAGATTCCAACATAATTTTTTTATGTTCTTCGGTGAACATTTTGACATATTGACAGATAAAGCGATGCGCAATTCGTTTCACTGCTGGCGAAACTGTCATGGATAACTAGATCAAAATTAAAAAAAATATTTTTCTCTCTATTAAAGCACACTTGGTACCACAAATATGAAAAGCAGTGAGCGGCGTATAAATCTCGTTCTTTTGTCGCCTCTTGGAGACACGAGTCGTTTAGGTATCTGCTCACTCTTCGCGGATTATTTCTCGGAGTTGTTCTCTTCTCCCCGTACTTTTGTCGGGCTCAAGTCGGCCGTGTGTGATGCGATAGTCGCATTTAAATACGGCTTGTGTTCAATGGCGCGCCACGTCGATTTATTCGCGAAAACATCGCGAGTTCCCTTTAAAATATGTATTTGTATTCAGTATCAGTGCGGTCTTAACGTGCCATTGATACACCGCTTTCGACTTGTTTCGTCCGTATTTTACGACCGGAAAAGTTGATAACTGTCGGATTTTCGTCGGCGCCTTTACCGGGCCATTAATACCGCCGCCGAATTGTAATATTATGTTGTGCCGACATATTTTAACATGGCAGTAGTTAAGTTATCAGCCTCCAGGCGCGCGCTTTTCATATAAACAGAGCGGAGCTTCTAATTACCATACTGCGATCTTAAATAATGGCCTGTATTAAGAAACGTTTAAATAATCTGGGAACAACCAGGTGGGATCCAAGTTTATTCGCTAAATGCCTCTATTCTTCATCTTAAACTTCGCCTCGGTGTCTCTCTGTCTCGCGCACACGCTCCCCCGACTATCTCTCGCCCTAAGCTCCGCCAGATTTACATAAGATTATTTCACAAACTGGCAGCCTTTAACTTTAAACCTACTTTAGCAAGTAGAGGGAATTTTAGACCGTCGAGGAACTTGTCTCAACTTTTACATATTTGATTGAGGATTTCATTTACGTTTTAATCCTTCTCGGCTTGATTGAGTCCCCCAACCCCACAAAAAACACAAAAATAAGTCCTTCAAGTCATTTATTCGTTACAAATTGCTGGCTACCAAATCTCCCGTCAGAGCCACATAACAGAACGCGCCATCATCCGGAACCGGTTGATCCAATAAAAATTGATTCGCTTCGGGACCAGTCGGATCAATCACCGGATTAATCCGGGCGGACTTTTTCGCGGCTTTATTCAAAGGTTCCAAAAAGTCGGGCGGGTAGTCTGTGAACGGGCCCACGATCCTCAAATCGTGCAAATAGCCAACAAGGGCCATAATGTAGTCATTTCTTATGGCTTTCATTGCGGAACAAGCCTCGCCGTGAATCGTACACAGAGTCTGGAGCCAAGCCGCCGTGCGCGTCTTGTCCTCGGCAGGGAGCAGGGCGGCGTAAGGACGCGTCAAGTATAACAAATACTGGAATTCCTGATCCAAAACCTGAATCAAAATTTACAAAAAATGAAAGACAACAAAATTCGCAACTTTATCCAAGTTGTGGTCCTGCTGGCACTCTTCTTTCGACCCGTGCACGCAACAACCCATCATTTCGAAGTCGTCCGACAGAGACAAGAGTGTTTCCTGCCACATGCGGTCGGCTTCCCATTCTGCCGCCGTTGAAGGATCCGGCAGTATAGACCTCAAGTCGGCCAAAGCGTCGTCCGGGGGACTTTTCTCGAAGACACCGCTAATCTCATCGTTCAATAAATTAATAGTCAATGAAATTAAATATCGGTTTCGTTTTTCTCGCAGTTTTGAGGTCTGATACTCGGGCCGGAACAATTTCCGGATCCAAGGAAGCGCCATTTCTTTATCCCGGTCGCTGCTCAAAGTGGGTGCTATGACTTTGAGGACAGATCCGTAATAAAGGAATTCCATACTGAGGGCGTCTTGGTTCCTGCAATTGATTCCTGATTGCGGTTTTTTGTGCGAAAAAAATTACGTTGTGGGAGCGTCCACAGGGGGTTTTGGTGCGTCCGGTTCGTTTATTGTAACTTCTTTTGGTGTTTCTTCAATGACGGGTTCCGGTTCCGGTTCCGGTTCCGGCGGCGGTGGTTCATCGGGAGGATTATCTTCTTCTACGGGATTAGCGTTTTCTTCTTCTTCTTCCATTGCGAATTTTGACGTGACAACCGAAACGTTAAATTTTCCCCTGACTTACTTGATTTAATTCCAGTAAGTTCTCGTTGAAAAGGGCGATTTTTTCCGGCTGTCCATCGCCATTGTGCCCGAACATTGTGTGATTGACATGTTCGATTCTCCGAGAATGATATCTACTCGATCTGCCACTTACCGGTTTTAAATAGTTAATCGGTTCAGAGTTTCGTGTGACGCTTTTCATTCTCCCTTTCTTGGCGATTATTTGTAACGAGACGTTTGTCGGATCACGAACGTGAATATTTCATTGTTGTTGATTTTTTCCGTGTTTTGCATCGGGATGATAAGGTGTGAGTAATAGGGAGTTCGAAAGCAGGTTCCATTAGCCGGACAACAAACTGTTGGTTATTTTAGATGGAAAAATGGAAGAACAGTGTTCCCATGTCCCCTGTGACACACTGGTCACTGGCTGCCACCGTCTGACTTATCGAATATTGAACTGACCGATGTGTGGCGGCGGCCTCGCGACAAGAACCCTCAAATATTCAGCACGTCAACAAATCCGCGGTTAACACTTTGTTAATTTTTTCCGGACGGTTTTTCCGGACACCTTCCTTATTGATGAACCGAATTGCGGTGGCTGTTTGAATTGTAAATTTATTTACGCCACTTGGATGTCACATTAATTTTATGTATTTATTCAAAAGTATAATAAAATAATGAAATTTTAAACGGATGCAATTAATAGATAAAAGTTTTTTGGGTTGACATTTTTACACACACATCCGAACACGTCATACGGGCCGTGTACCCAGCTTTTTTAATTAAATTAAATACATAATAGGCGACGACTTTAATTAAGGGATTTAAAACAGTTTTCAAATATAAAATGGATAAAATGCAAAACGCCCGAACATTTATTGCTTCAAGTGTATAAAAAACCGACACATTTATAATACCACCAGCCCCATTAGATTAAGTAAAATGCATTTCATGTAAATTTTTTTCCACTCGGATGAATTTATGTGTACCTCCATGTGTGTATCATCGAATCGTTTATTTACTCGCGCATCAAACTCGTCAATTAATTTTTCGACCCTTTTAGAACCAATCCTCCATATCGAAAAAATTCCACTCCACCGATAAGATCGCAGCTCATTTCGTTCAATGATTACAAAACCGCTGCACCCCCACATTTAAGGGTGCAAACAAAAACGGGCGCACTGTCATCTTTCGGTTACATACGAAATTAAATAAAATGAAAAACGTCTTTAGTCTGACGTGTACCGTGGCTGGGATGCGGTAAGGGCGAGAATTACACGATCAACTGGAGAGTGGTCGACTTTACTGCTATTGCCCTTTCATGGAAATAACTGTCATCTATTTTGTAGATAAGATCGTAATTGAATCGGCTTGACGGCAGATTTGCACACGGACCACTGCATGGAATGGGTACACTATTATTTTGGATACAGTCTCGCAGAAATATTACACCCGCCGCCGCCCAGGGCCGGAATACACATTTTTACAACTCAATTTTTACACTCAAACTTTAGCAATAATTAATTTTGTTTTTAACGAAACCACCAAAAATGGTGGATGCGCCGGGTCAGCACCAGACAAGACAATAATTTTGACAGTTTTATTTCACAAATAAGAAACTAGAAAAGTGAGGTAGTAAATCTAGTCGTTTGTGAAAAAACCTAAGATAAATTCGAACCATTTTTCGCGATTAATTGATTATTGAACTAGTGTGTGTTTTCGTGTCCAAATTCGTTTTGTTTAATCCGCGGCGCTTTCCTTTGGAGTTGTTTACCAGCGGCGTCGGCGATGAATTATCGCCGATGACAAAAGCCCGTCGAAAAATCCGAACTGATATGAGAGGACGCGGTCGAAATTGAAACAGTAAAGCAGCTTAGCTCGCACGCCGGGGTAACGATCAGATAGCGGCGTGAAATCAGCGCATAACAACGCGGTTTACCCCATTATAACACGGGGTGCTGGTGCTCACTTACCCCTCCTCGCACGCTTTCCATGACTTGCTCTAAATGCATTCGAGATAAATCGTCACGATAAAATATGGACTTTAGTCGTATTAATGTACGGAATGATGCATGGACGCGTGCGTGATGTATGGTTTTCTAACAAGAGGCCTCATTTGCATATTTATTTATTAGGCACGACCGCGCAAGCGGCCGCGAAACACCCTGTATACGGCTCGTACGAGCTCGAAAGCTAGACAGTGACATCGGCGTAATTAAGAGGATCATTAATAAAGATTAGCAATGCAGCGGTGTCCTGATCAAATAGCCGGAGTTAGTGGCCGTCGACGCGACGTCGGCCGTAATTAGCCGCATTCGGGGTGGCCGCACACTCCGGACTTGCACCATTAATGGTGGCCCGGAGCCACCCGGAGTTTGGCCGACGCGACTGGCTATCTGCATCACGCAGACCTCTAATGGAATAGCAATGAAATTAGGAAAATAATGTCCTTAGTTTAATTGCTAACCGGAATAGTCCACAGCCCGGTCAACCAGGAAATTAGTTTTGATTAAGGGATGCGTTCGCACCCACGAGCCCTCCACTTGACATGCAGCGCACACAGGCGCGGACTCGCAAAAATTAAGAAAACACAACAAGATGGAACAAAGACACATGTAAAATAATACGTAAAAAATTTAATAATTGAGATTTTGTTAATTAATGCTCTGGTTGCGTATGCGAGCAGAATTGTTAGTGCGGAAATCAATCGCGGCGGCGTGTATGATGATGGGGGCGCTAAAAAGGTAATGAAGGTGGGTAATGGAGAAGATAAATAATAACGGCGTGCAGCTTAATGAACGGGTTGTATCGGGAGGACGTGCATGTGTGCTATCCAATGTTCAATATTTCACAGGCTAAATACCGTCGTTATGAGATAATGGCCATTAAAACACGGCACACACAGCGCATATTACGTATTTGTTATTTTGTCATTTTCCTTTATTTTATCTGGTCGACGCTAAATACAAACGACTGACTAAGCGTTTACGGCGCTCGTATGCCAGATTGCTGAATATTTTTTTGTGTGTTTGAAAAGAGGAAAAAGGCCCTATTGACACGTCAACGTTGCAGGAAAAATCAAACATTCTGTAAATACGCTAAGTTTGCGCGAGACGAAATAGGGCGCACAATGCACACAATTAATTTAGTCGGCAATAATTAACTCGTACAGAGAACTACACGTGTAGAATAACACATAGAAGCAAGAAGGAGAATAATTAGAGCCGGTGAATAAAATATGGCCTCATATTTCGAATGTAACAAAGCGCAACAAAAGAGTTGAAGTAAGATTATTTATATTACGTATAACCGGAAGGAACGCAACCAGGTAACGTACAAACAAAGCCCCGCTTTTGTGCGGAAAGCACACCCCTCACGAAAAAAGCTAAACGTCAGCTAATTCCTATCGTGAGATTTTTTCGAAATGAAATTGAAATTGAAAAAAATTTCACTCCACGACTAACGAGTTTCCGATGCGGTGCGGTCTCGCACACTTGAAACAAGAATCTGCTAATTTCAGGGTAGACAATTCCCATTTACCCAATTACTGTGTAGGGCGGTAACGGCGTTCCAGCGGCTATTATCTGCCCCTTCGCCACTATTACATGTCGTATAGTGAGCGCAGCAAATAACAACAACCGCTAACATGCGATCATTCTTTAATTAAAGCTGAATTCTCGCAAGCAATGACATTTTCGGCAAAAATCCAAATTTTTGACTTGATGTGTGTGCCGCAGCGATTCGAAAAATTTGATGAAACTCATCGGCAAATATTTAAATATATCGTCTACGAGGGGTGGGCCAGTTAATTAAAGCGTTCCGATGAGTTCGGGTCCCGTGTAAACCGAGATTAAATATCGTAAAACAAGTAATAAGCAGGCGAAAGGGGTCGGGGACAATATCGCGTTGCTCGCATAACCCTTTATTGGACGGTCTAAATTAGAAAAGCCAATTCCGCCACTCATTCCCGACATACCAACCCCCAATTGTAAAATACACAATCACGGATCCGCGTTTTATAGTACTTTTGTGCTTCGTTTGTGGCGATTATTACTTAGCGAACAACTAAGAAAACTCTCCTCCGGACCGGTCCGAGAGGTGCCGTAAATTAAAAATTTACACAAACTCGAAGAATTTCATTAATTATTTAATCATTGTTGTTTTCGAGTAATTTATACTCTTAGTTCTTTGTTCCCGTTGATATTAATTTCGCAAAATGCCTTTTAATTTTAAAATTAAATTGCTTCTGTTTGGTCGTGGTGGTGGTGTTGTGCGGGTGCACTTTTCCACCCTTCTCTCTTTCTTATAATTAAAATTGCCGGCCCGTGGTTTTTACGTTGCAGCGATTACACATCGAACTTAATCACGATAACGGCTGCAATGTTGGAAGTGGCAATTTTACGAATCTTTTGTCGTCTCGAGAAGGAAAAAACGGGTATAAAATGTAAAATATGGCCCCATATTTTCGGTATAAACGTCAGAGAGCACGTGTTGTCCAAACATAACATAAAATAGGCTCTACTTAGCGACATTTCTAAACTTTTATATAAACGGAAAGCTTGTTTTATGGAGGTGTTAGCCGTAGTCGCAGCCCCTAAATCCTGCTATTAGATTTCTCTAGGAGCCATTTGTTAAAACACTTGACAAATTTAATTATGATGCACGTCGAGAC
This sequence comes from Tribolium castaneum, assembly GCF_031307605.1. Classification (NCBI taxonomy): domain Eukaryota; kingdom Metazoa; phylum Arthropoda; class Insecta; order Coleoptera; family Tenebrionidae; genus Tribolium; species Tribolium castaneum. The sequence continues at coordinate 3,449,641 of NC_087402.1, read as the reverse complement.
ATAAAAATGCCATCCGTGGTTGCGCCGACAATTTGAAATCACAACTAATAACGAACAGTCGATTAATTACGCCATAGTTTTGGATTTGGGCCGTGCAGGGGAGCTCGTGATACAGAAGCCAATAATCTCATTAATTAGTTAATTAGCGCAAGGTATTTTCAATGACAGCTAAAGCGCGCGTACGGGGGATGGTTATGTCGGGCACAAACCACCATCATAACATGACTGGCCCAGAACTGCGGTTACATCAAGCCATAACACACCCCCGAACACGAAGAAATTTGCAAGTTTTGCACCGACTCGTTCAATAATAAAACGGCCAATTAATTAATTTAAACATAATACTCGAATGGATCAAACAAAGTGGAACATTCTTAAAACTCGTCTTGTATATAAAGTGTATCTGAATTGGCGATGCAAATTCACGATCAATTAAGGAATAAAACACAAAAGCTCCTCGCCAGATGAAGTTTTCAGAGTGGAGAAAGGATTCGTTCGGGTACGCTTTAAATTCTCCTCGATTGTTTACTAATTATCGCCCCAACAAGCTAAAAATGTTTCCCATTTACATTCTAATTGCATTCGAATGCGAAGCTTCGACGTTGATTCATTCAAAGCTTCGCGACGACGCTAAATTGCCCCCGGTTTCGGCTTTTCACACTAAACAACTAGCATTCGAATTTTTAATCAGAATTCGGTGAATCGGGGACTGTGAGGATAAATAAAAGTCCAAAGATGAAAGAAGAAAATTTATTAATACCCATAATTATAACATGTGATGAACGTAAAGAAAAATTAAACGAAAATACTTTATTTATCTCTAAAAATTTTTAGTTAACTGAGTTTGTTTAGTAGTCTCGAAAAACATTATAATAAAATAAAAATCATGGCAACTGCGAATCCAATAGGATTTGCGCACGTCCACTATTTTTGACTAGAAAATACACAAATTTGGTGATTTTTGGAGAAATTATGTTCATTTTCGGTCAAAAACGTGCTTAAAGTCACAAAAAAGGTAAAAACTATTTTAAAATTGTAGAATCTACTTATACGCCCGGTATCTTTTGATGAAATCTGGTGAAAAATTAGAGAACTAAATTGAAAAAAATTGGAAGAAAATGTTTTCTCGAGCCAATTCGCCGACTTTTGAACTGAATGTATTTGCGTTTTAGGCGAATTATTGCAATTATATAGTTTGTACTGTTGATTTACTTAAAAAGTTTGTGTTAAAATATATGCAAAACACGGTCAGTACTTGGGGCCTGGTGGCCTAGTGGTATAAGCGCCACTTACAACGGGGGAGGTCGGGTGTTCGCACCCGGATCACGGCAACAATTTTTCTATGAAAAAAAGTGTAGAAAAGGTAAGTGAAACAATACGTAAGCAAAAATAAGAGACTGAGAGAACACATAGACGTATAAATACGTAAAGTGGAGCATAAAACTGACAGAAATAAGAAAATAATGCGGCAAAAATGTAAAAGTACATAAAGGCGCTAAATTGTAAACGTACTTTTTGTTTTGAGAGAAAAAGAGGTGAACTTAAAGGTGAAATATAATTTCAAACTTTAGCGTTGAATCCATAGATGACTTACTTCTTAAATTATAAGTATAATTAAACGAAAATATTTAATTTATCTCTAAAACTTTTTAGTTAACTGAGTTTGTTTAGTAAAGTCCCGAAAAACATTGTTAATAAAAATCATAGTCACTGCGAATCCGGTAGGATTTGTGCACGTCCACTATTTTTGACTAGAAAATACACAAATTTGGTGATTTTTGGAGAAATTATGTTCATTTTCGGTCAAAAACGTGTTGAAAGTCACAAAAAAGGTAAAAACTATTTTAAAATTGTAGAATCTACTACGCCCGGTATCTTTTGATGAAATCTGGTAAAAAATTAGAAAACTAAATTGAAAAAAATTGGAAGAAAATGTTTTCTCGAGCCAATTCGCCGACTTTTGAACTGAATGTATTTGCGTTTAAGACGAATTATTGCAATTATATAGTTTGTACTGTTGATTTACTTAAAAAGTTTGTGTTAAAATATATGCAAAACACGGTCAGTACTTGGGGCCTGGTGGCCTAGTGGTATAAGCGCCACTTACAACAGGGGAGGTCGGGTGTTCGCACCCGGATCACGGCAACAATTTTTCTATGAAAAAAAGTGTAGAAAAGGTAAGTGAAACAATACGTAAGCAAAAATAAGAGATTGAGAGAACACATAGACGTATAAACATAAAGCGAAGCATAAAACTGACAGAAATAAGAAAATAATTCGGCAAAAGGTAAAAGTCCGTAAAGGCGCCAAATTGTAAACGTAAGAGCACATCCTAATAAAAGAAAAATACCATTTGTTTTGAGAGAAAAAGAGATGAACGTAAAGGTGAAATATAATTTCAAACTTTAGCATTGAATCCTTAGATGACTTACTTCTTAAATTATAAAAAAATTAAACAAAAATCTTTAATTTATCTTTAAAAATGTTTAGTTAACTGAGTTTGTAAAGGCCCGAAAATCATTGTTAATAAAAATCATGGCCACTGCGAATCCGGTAGGATTTGCGCACGTCCACTATTTTTGACTAGAAAATACACAAATTTGGTGATTTTCGGAGAAACATATTAATAAAATTGTGATACACAAATGATTAAATACTGCATGAATTTTAGAAGTTATGCTTATTTAAATAAATGTTGATAAAATATATTGTTTTGTTGTAAAGAGAAAGGTATCAGGTATAAAAACTGAGATGAATTAAAGATTTTTTTTAAATATTAGACATCTTCAGACCAACCGTGTACGTCTTGGGCAGGTTCCGCTGTGTATAAATCATGCAAATTAAAGCAAGTCCATTTTTGTTCGCAATACGGTGTTTCAAAAGACAGTTAAGTACAGAAATCAATCATTTTGTGAGGAGTAATTTTGAAAAGTCGTAAAAATTATCGAAAGTCAGGGTGTTTTTATGGTATTGAAACGCACCCTATGTTGTTTTGGGTGGTTGCGAGTTAATTTATCGGCCGTTTGCGTTCAAATAAGGTGGATTCTTATTGAAATCTCTGGATTACAATGTAGTGAACGATCGGGCATGAATAAATCGGCGAAAATTCCGCCACGAGGGTGTTTTAAATCCGGCCTATATTGGCCATAATGGCGCTAATAGCAATTCCGGCGCGTTATGCGGTAGTATCTCGTTAAACCGTCGGCCGCAGTTGCCGTTTACGTGTCATTTGCGGCCAGACTGGAATTAAAAGTTAGGGCCGTTTTATCCATCGGCGATACAGGCGATCATGTGTCGATTCCGGGGTCGCGCTAGCGCTCCGGTTTTTGTTAATAAGAGTGGGGGCCGTGCCGGAAGTGCGGGACGTAACGCCGGCAGCAGCGAGATGTGCAAGTAATCTGACGAGGAGTCTGTTAATGTTTCCCCTGGCGGTCGTTACGCGGCGCTCTTATCGCCGACTGAGCCACTGATTGCTTCATTTCAGACAATTGCCTGTTTATATTCGGCGGACCGCAACCGCTCCTTATCCTGATAAAACAAGGACCTGTTCCTTTCGGCCCGCTTTTCGCACACCAGTTGTTTTGTGTGCTTGTTTTGTGCGCGTCTCGCACTAAACACGACGAAAACAAGGATTATCTCCGGGATAACGGTAATCGCTCGCCTGTTGGCTCTTGTCGCGGGCCTCCGCGGGACGTTCACACCCCAGTTGCATTTTTTCCTTCTTGTCTCAATCGATCCGGACCGGCTCCGGGTTAATTCCGGTACAGTAAATCTTGTTTATAATGTCGCCGATTGTGGTGGCGGCGCGAGTTCGGAAACCGCGCCACCACACTCATAAAGACATCACTCGAGTTCGAACGCCACCCCTCGAGCACGGCTTTGATGGGGCCGTAATCGGGGATAATTGTGGAAAGGGAATTAGCTCAACAACAATGTTGGCTTTTTATGTAGACAGCTCAGCTTGTAAAAACATCCTGGACCGACCGGAAACTAACTTTGCTCGTCCGGAGGCGACTTGTGATTTTATTCTCCGAGGAGGGGACGAAAACAGTTCCAAGTCGCAATTAACAAGGGACCAAGACGACTTTTTGAACGAACCTCGTAAACACACCCCTCCGAGCTGACATGACAGTGTATTATATAGCGACAGGACTTTTTATAGCCATTGAAAGACAACTGTTTTTATACATCAAACTTTTGACGTATCTATTTTATGTCGGAGCTTTTAGGGAAGAGCTTTGTAAAGAAATTACAACGGATCGACTTCCGGGGGGCATTTCAACAAGAAAAACCCCACGGTATTGAAGCGATTCCAACTCTAAGTCCCTGCAAATGCGATAACTTTATGCAGGTTACTTAATCCGAAATTTATATATTGTGACAATTTAATGCCGGCTTGTTGTTACAAACAGATTATGAAACTGACACTAAAGGATTAAACAGCCTTACGCGGGCCTAGACTCCATAATAGTCGTAACTAAAATCTATACGCCACATGGCAAAAATTTGTAAAATAATGTAAACAAAGTCCCTTAAATCATGTCCCGATATTGGCGGTCTGCGCCACAGCAGCTCCGGCATCAGACAGTCGGTGGTTCCGGAGGTGACCAGATAATGTGTGCGGCTGGAACTAATGACCGGCGAGTCCGGTGATTTATCCGGGCCCACAGATTCCGGTATCTCTGTTTATAACAACACGGTACCGGCGACGCGCCACGTTTTGATATATACCGGGCCCTTATTAGCCCTAATCCTGGAGCTAACTCAATTACAAGTGTTAGTCCGCACGTATAATTTATGCTTTGACTACTATCTCTGGCGATTTAATTAATGCAAACAACCCCAAATTATTATCATAACGAAAAAACGCGAAATTGATACAGCGCACTGGGTGCGCCCGATATTGTCTTCGGCGAGTAATGTTTTCAATATGTATATCGACATTGCGGCATAAAGAAAATTGGTTGATATAAACTGGTCCCCGCGCTGTAATTCTGCACTGAGTGGTGAGCTGGTGAACACTGAGCGACACCTGCACCACTCATCGTAATTACTTCTGCCAACTTACATTGTCTACGACACTGCCACAGCCCTACTGCAACAGTTACACATTCGACGACATTTACATTTTTCTTATTTATTCCACTCGTTAGAAACGGAGTCGAGCGGCGGACGAGTTATGCTGATGCTGAAACAAGAGGATCCAGGTGGGACTCGGGAGACACCAATCACAGCAAATTTCACGGTTTTTGCCATCACACAAGCAATCTCCTTAAAGGCATTGGCAACTTATTTTACCTATTTTATATTTTAACGGAAGTTAAAAATATCGTTCGTTCTATACCAGTAGGTTCTGTTCAAAATTTTTTGCGATGAAAAATAAGCAAAATAATCGCTTTAAAAAAAGAAATCGTGACGTCACAACCGATTTTTTTCATACGTGTTCCACGAAATCAAAACTTAACTTTTTTCTGTTCCAAATTTCCAATTTCTAAATTCAGTGTCACCTAAAAGATGAAAATTCTTAATATTAATATTGAACTAAATGCTCCGATAGGCAGTTATGACGTCATAATTTCAACTTTAAATGGAAATAACTTTGGTTAGAGATCAGATACAGAGATGCGGATTTCACTGCTGTAATAAGCGTTTTCAGTAATCATTTAAGACAAAGTTGTTTTTTTAGTTGCCAGTGCCTTTAAGCAAATACAGCACGAGTAGACAAAAATGTGAATAAAGAGGCTGTGTTTAAAAAAATATTTTCTTAATACCAGATGGCTAGAAGTAGTAACAGCGAATTTTTTTAAACAACAAATGATTTTTTCTAGCCCCCGATACGTACAATGTGCTCAAAAATGGTTGTTCATCGAGTATAGAATCAAATCAGATACTTCAGTTAGCTTTTAAGTTGTTTCAAGTACAAGGTTTATCCTGATTTTTGTTTTATATTTCCGTGACTTTTGGTGTTGTGTATTCTTTGGTTTTCTGCATTATTTTGACAGATTTGTCACTTTGACAGCATTCACAATTTAAATTCACTTGAACAACCATTTTTGAACACGTTGTATTTTTAGAAAATGCATTCACGGCGTGCTCATAAAGTTATCTATATTTTATGAGTTTTTTTAATAAATTATACATAATAAAATGCTTTTTCTATTATCTCTCTATCATCTAGGCACGAAATTGCGCGTTATTTGCATAACCCCCGCAGTTGGCGTAGTGATAGGGTAAGCCCATTAGCGTAATTTTTAATTAGCATATTAAAAATAGAGTTGTCAAGTTTGTAATTAATCGTGGACGAATGGTTCGGCCCGGTTCCGGTCGTTTTGGCCCTTTCCGGGGATTAGTACAGTGATAGAACGAGAAAGAGAAAGTTCATTAAACAGTGTGCTAGAACAAAGCATAAACAATAACCGAATTGACAATACTATTTAATTAATTTTAAACAAGAGGGTTGTTGGAAACGGAGGAGCGAACGTTATTTAGAAACAATGTCGCAATAGACATCAATTAGTACGCAGCAGTGAACTTGTTTAGTCGCAATTACACGCAACAGACGGCCACTCGGTGTGCAAACTGCTGATAACTCGTACACACAGCCGCTCTCGAAATCCACCCCAACAAACTTCTGCCTGAAACGTATTAATTGCACGATTTGATTGGATAATTTTCGTTCTTCAACTCGAACGACATGCAAATCACGCCGGGATAAATCCGCCGATATCTCAGACACAGTAACATTATCAATCTTGCATTATCTAGCAGGTGGGGTCCCGGAGGATGCTTAGTTAAGAGGAAGAGACGAAGAGGAGACTTGATAAATTTAAAAAAGCACCTTAAAGTCGTTAAGACGATGAGCCGCCGGCAAATTGAGCTGAAAATATGCGTCGAGTTTTTATTCGCCGTGACAACGGTTTAGGGCTAATCTATTTTAATTCCGGGCGAAACTCCAAAGTGACATTATCGAGAAGCGATATTTTTACGCGTTCGAATCTTCAACGAGGCTGACGTCGCATGCCGGCGTTTTTCTATAAGTTTTGATTTATGTCGAGTTAAAACGAAATCGCATCGAAATTAACCGCAAGAAATTCAAATGAGCGGCGTGTCGACGCTCAGGATCGCTAAATGCAAACTAGCGCTCATAAATACATTTTTATTAATTTAATTGGAACGTGACATGCAAATTGGTGGACGATCCTTATCGAGTGGGCGCTTACGACAGCCTTCGCCACAAGTCCAAATAGACGCGCTGATAGCCATCGAAAATAATAACATTATTATTGTCCAAACCGGACAAGTCCGGCGCCTAAGTGTTATAATAAAAGCGAAAAAGTTACTTAAACGCGACAGGTATTTCTCCGGAGGTGGCACTAACCGACTCATTTGCATGCCGCGAACTTAGACATTGACGCGATTTAACGCCTCTGTACAGACGATTCCTGATAAACGCGAACTTGGGGAAACTTTTCACCCTCGTTTAAGCTCAATGCAAATTATTACAAAAATAGGTGCGCCTAACATTTACTGTTAAATTAATGATAATAAAAAAGCAAAATTTTGTATATTTCAATTAATTTTGTAGTTAAGATCAAATTTACAAAACATAACTGGTAAAAGTCAAAGTATATTTACTACTTTATTTTTGAATTCAGCGTTTTGTACGAAATATTTTATACTATTTTTAATGTTACTTGCAATATACTGACATTCCTTCAAAATTTCTTGGACGAATTATACAGACTGTATAATATTTTCACCATGGTTGCACTTCCAAATATACCGGAAGTCGCTATCAACTTTCTGATATTAAATAAAAAATTTTTTTTCTGTGTTTTCTGGATTTCTTGAATTATTTTAAAAAGAATTTCATGAGCTGTTGTCGAAATATTCAAAATTTTTTGAAAATTTTTGGATTTGCACCTTTCACTTCAAAAATCAATATTTCTGCCATTTTTGAAGTTTTAGAAATCGCATTTGGAAAATCAAATAAAAAAAGCTATGTTTTATTTCCTTCAGTGTGATCAAAATTGTAAAAAAAGTTTTGAAACTCCAAAATCTTAACGTTATTTTTGGACAACTTCTACAAGCTATAAGTTATTTTTTTTAATGGAAAGGAATTTTTGATTTCACTAAGCAAAAGAAAATTTTATTCTGCAACGATATGTGTTAACATTTTCAAGTTATGTTGGTTTTCTTTGACATTAATAAACAAAGAAGCTAAATCGGCCAGGTCAGGCCAGGTCACTTTATTTGTAAATTGTCTGTCCGAAAAAAAAGTTTAAAGATATCAAAATAGGCGTTAGTGGTGTTACGAACAACCTCTTTTTTGGTGATACAAAAATTATGAATTAGAAGATTTTTTCCAATTTCCACTTTAACCAATCATTTCTAAACGTACTTTTGGTCTTTGAAGATAAATGCATAATTTATACTTCATATCTATTGTTAGAAAAAATTTTTGCACTGCAGCTATCTGTGCTGCCTTTGATCGATTCGCATGCAAATCCGGCGTCGGCTGCTAAAGCTCCGCTTTTAATTGTTCCATCCCGGAGCCCCTTGACCGGAAACCGTGTCGTTCTTTGTTCGACACGCAATTCTGCCAATCAGAATTTCTTTTGCCTTGTAGTATACGTGTGTGTGTATTTTCATTAATCGCTCTCGAATCTAATGGACTCGCTAACAATAGGTTCGGGGTTTAAACCGTGCAACAAAGTCATAATTCAAACTAATTTATAATGGAATTAATTACGGCCATTGTCCGGCAATCCTTCAAATAGAACACAGTTCAAGCTCCCGGCTTTCTAAAACGTATCAACTGCTCCGTGAACTAATTTGAGTGGGTCATTGTTTGTCGTTTGTCATAACTAGAGTACAGCTGGATTGCGGTAGGCAGAGGGTCCCTCGGCGGTGGCGGGTTTTTGCATCAATCATTCCATTAGCCGGTTAATTGTGCTATCCATTCTGTTTGTCGATTCGAATTCATTCATCAATTTGGCAAGATTTTGCGAAAGTTATAAAGAAGCGAAAGAAGGCGCATTTAGCGAGGGTAATTTGGCAAATGCAATAATTCCCTATTATAATATTCGGAAAGGACTGTGCTCAGTATTCCGGGAAGGGTTCGCTTTGCTGGAGTGAGTTTCGTTCCAATAAAAAAATCCAAAGAACTCTTTTATAAAGAGTGGCATAATTAAGTATTGAATAAATTAACTCGCTCGGTATCAGATTCGCCACGGCAGTAGGATTATATCGATTGAGCAGTTCATTAGCTACTCCCTTAATTAAGGCCGGCAAAAAAGGAAACCTTCTCTTAAATTTAATGATCTCGCCGAGACAGAATAACCACTCACTCATCGACCGTACGAATTAATTCGCCATCTCCGATTGCACTCTCTTATCGCATAATTAATCTGATAATCGTTTCTGTTTGTTTTTTAGAGAGAAAAAACACGCTATTTTCTTGTGTCGTCACGAAACGATTTAATTTAAAATTTAAATCGCCGCACACACTAGCTCATTACATACTAAACTCGGCGACTTTTCGAAAACCGTTGCAATGTCGCAATAATTAGAGTTATTTGAGTGGTGCTTGTGCCGAAATTAGCGTTATTAAAAGCGTGGCAATATGAAATTTTTATCGGGAAAAGTGTACGTGATTACGTATACCTGCTGTCTGAGCTTAGGGTGTGCGCCAGCGACTCCTGGCGGCAGAATTTCAAGTGTCTGCTAATTAATACCACTAATTGGAGGTTCCCCTCTCGACGATCCGCCAGTGGAATAGCGGACGAATCTACGGCAAGCTTCGCTCGACGGATTTTCCGGACGATCGTTTTCCACACACTGAGAGGGTTACAGTTAATTTTCGTCCGTTTAAGTTTACTCGTGTGGCTGTGACGTTCTCGAAGAAGAGTAACAGTAGCAGATTTATTTACGCGGATTAGAGGGGGGACAAAGGAAGTATTAGGTTTTTGTTGAGTGATTAATGGGCACTTTTCATGAAACGAAACAATGGAATTTGAATGGGTCTTTAGGTTTCGTTTGTCGATCTTTTAATGCCGAAAATCTCAGTCGTTGCGGTGTGACATTTCAAACAAAGAAAACGATGAAGAGAGAATCCGAGAGGAGACAATTAGTGTATCTGTCCTGCTCCGGCGTCGCGACGCTTTCTTCGACCGTGCAGCTTGTTAGGAATGCGTCACTGTTGTGTTAATTAAGAGAAAGAGTTAATTATGCTTAACAAGTTATTTCGCGAAGTTCGCGTCTTTGTCTGACGTGCGGGCGTCACATCCGTGTCAAAAATGTGTAATCGGAGGGTTTACCCGGCTTATGTGCGAGGAGAAAAGCCGCCAATTATCCGACTAAATTGGGAGAATTACCGACTGCCGTCTCGCACCTAACATTAAATGAAGCCTTCCTCGGTTTTAATTCATGACGTATCAATCCCGGACGATTAAAATTAGACGTCTTTGAGTTAATTTTATACGCATCGAAACGGCGAAAGAGAAGGAAGGGTAAGGACGACACACGCATCGAATGGGGCGAGGACGACGGAGCCCGCATTGCATACGAATAGAGCCGTAAGCCTCGCAATTAACAACTCCTAACAAGATTGCCAATTTGCGCCCTCGACTCTATATATACCCGGATCAAATATAATCGCCGATTTTTACGTTCCAGCTAATTATTTTACGTCAAAGCGATTCCGCGCTACGTTCTCTACATTTTAATTGGAGTGGCGAGACAACGGAACAACCAACCGAAACCTAAAGCGACGCTCACTCACACCTCACTTGACGCAACGGCACGCACGGCCAAAAAACGCCTCAGAAAATTCAGCTAGTTCAAAAATAGCTACTTACGAACCAAGGGCGAAAAGATATGTTAACTGTTGTAAATAAAATATTGTTTTTTCTTTACTCGTTACAGTTCTTAGCATTAGCTAAGATGCTTACTTACATTGAAATTGCCCTACACGTAAGAAGTGAATACAAGGAAAAACAAATATACTGGGTAGGGCACCCAAGAAAACCGCGACTTCTAATGAAATAAAAATCCTGAAATTTTACACACCACCCTGTACATTGCTAAGGATCATTCTCGATTTTTGTTAAATTTTTTTGTTAATAAATAAAGTCGTAGCAGTTTTGTGTGTTTTTGGGCACTAACTGTTAATTTAACTACAAAGTTTTAGACCAAATGAATCCTTACTTGCTAGCCCATCGAATGCTGGTATCAGAATTATAAATTTTCACTTGGTTGGTGAAATAATCGTTTTTTTTTATTTAGAGGCAAACCAGACGCGTGATTTATTAGAAGATGGTATAATTTGCCAACAAAGGGATCAGTTACCAGTAGCTGACTTTTTTGAAGCCTCTTATTTACAGTCTTGCATAAAACTGATTGAAATATCCCAACGAAATCTTTTACAATCTTACCCCAATTACAGTCCACATTGTCACCTAAATTTACGACGCCACAAGTAGCAACTCATAAATAAAAATAATTTTTAAAGTTAAAATGTAAAAGTGCGTTTAATTCAAAATCTGATTGGTATTTTTCTTCGCTAATTTTATAAACAATTATCTGAATGAATACGCGTGGTTTAGTATAAAATTTAGAATTTGACTTTTTGGTCGAAAATTACGATTTTTAATTATTATTTTTATCTGCAAGTAAAAAATTACCAAAAAATTAGAGGAGATACCTTTCGAACGTACAGTCAGTCGTGTAAAATGCAATATTTTTTTATTTAATTAAAAAATCGCGATTTTCTTAGGTTGTCCCACCTGGTATAAATAAATAAACGAAATAAAATTTACAAAGATTGCACTTTACTAAAACTAAAAAAAACTAAAAAAAAATTGAAAATAAAGCAAGAAAAAAATAACAAGAGCAAAAGGGATTCTGGACAAAAAACCTATTAGAAAAATATGCTTCTATTTTATTGCAAAATTTGTTCATCGAGAGTTTTTCTTTAGACAAATGATAGAAATTATAACTTCGTATTGTAAGAGAGTGAATTGTTACAAAAAAATAAATCGATTAGTGAGCTAGAAAGCTCAGTATTGCTAGTTGGTTCCTTAATTAATTTCACAAAATTACAACTACCCAAACATTTCTCCAGCGAATTATCTCTAAAACTATCGACCCTGAAGTCACCTGGGATAAAAATGTTTTAAAATTGAGGTGTTATGAAAGTCAGTAAGTCCTCAAAAGATTTTTTTTATTTTTTGAGAAATAAAATTTGTTGGCTCTTTATATATTTGGAGGAAGTATCTCTAAATAAATATGTAGGTTTGTTCTTTAGATGATTTTGGTGTGTGTATTTTGAAAAAAAAAATTAGATACGAGAGAAAGTTTTTGTAAAATTTTGAGTGGAAGGAGGCCTGTGGAGGAGCATCCGGTCACACATGTGCTTGTTGAACACAGGTACAGTTAAACCGGATCGAGCCTCATAACAAGATTAACTTAGTCCTGTAATTTATGATCCTGGGTCTGCACGCAGCGCCATCTCTCCTAATCCCTCGCGACTATCAATTGTGGGATTTTTACCTGGATCATTTATAACTTTAAAATCTTTTATTTTGTACCGAAATCAAACGCAGGTGCCGTTCGCAGATATATACGAGTGGTGGTGGTGTTTGTGCTAAGCTGATTCTGTCTGATTTATGTTCGATTTGTTGACACCGAACCCGAACAGTGTATGCGGTAAAAAAGCGCGTTTCTAAAACCGCTCCGCTCCGATGAGAAAAAGGACATCGCACGTTTTCGTTTGGATAATCCGCAACCGATTAAATAAAGCGATTAATTGATTTTGTCCGTTGCAGAGCACCGAGTTTAGATTATACGCGATGGTGACTGGACGCTCGAATTACAGGGGGAGATGCTAACCAAGCGTGGCTATCTCACATTATTTTCGATATGCAGATTGTTAATTAAATCTGCCCGGAGCCATATTTACATGACAGCAATCTGTCTACAACACAACGCCGGCCACCGCTGTTTTAATTATGTTGTGTAACCGTGCGTATTTTATTAATATAAATATGTATTCCCGCACTATTCGCACAAACAGACCGGTGGCGGCGGCGGCGACGGAGGCGGCGACGTCGACGCTGCGTCGGCAGCCGAGAACGAAGACTTCGTAAATATGGGCCGGGTGTCGAGCCCAGACGGATACTTGCCTGACAGCCGGAAATTTCAAATGAATGTAATTGATTAGACGCTAATTTTACAAGAGATGAACGGCGAGACGAACTCTTCTCCTCCTCCACACGCCAAAAGCACGTCAACGTCCGTCAGACAAACGGAAACGTGCCTTTTACACACCGCAATCAAACAATTATAATTATATTAAACTAAAAATAAAACTGTGCGCTTATTGTTCCAAGCTTAACAAGGACGAAACAATGCAAAATTTAGACCAAGACTATGGTCAGTCACTTTCACGCTCTAATTGAATGGAAATTTGAAAATAGCAATACCAATGGGTTTTGCCCGAAGGTAAATTATTGAAGCTTTTCTCATGTGTTATGTGTATGCTTTTTTCTACGGCTTCAACAGATGGTTTTCCATCTTCCAAAGTAAGTTAATTCTTTGCAAGGGAGAAAAATGAGAGAGGAAGGAAATAACGTACTTTTATGGAATATTTGGAGGGTGGTAAACGATATTTTCTAGTGATTCTAGTGTAAAAAATATTTTTGATAATTTTCCAAGTGTTGTGTTACGAAAACTTTAAATCAAACGTGTTTCTAGCTAAAATAAATGAAAAGCACTACTTTGATTTTATTTCAAAACCTTTCCTTAATTATTTGTAAGAAATTTTTTTATGCCTACGTACTCGTAATCAAAATAATTAGCGAATAAGAAGCCCGTCAGACCTAAATAACTTCGAGTATTATTTTATGTTTATTTTAGTAATCGATAAAAAATTCAAATTTAGTTACAAGATGTCTTTATTTGAAAACAACCCCTCATTTTTTTAATACAACCTAAATACATACGTATACGATGATTCAAAAACACGTGCATATAAATGCAAAGACACTTATAGGACACCTAAAAAAGCTATTATAGCTCAAAAGAACTAAGCGGTGACTTAAAGAAAAATTATTACTATAATTATAACAATAATAATAATAATAATAATAATACTAATAATAATAATAATAATAATAATAATAACAATAATAATAATAATAATAATAATAATAATAAATATGTTTTTAATGTGAAACATAAAGACGGAGACGATATCTAGAATTATTGGAGCTACGTTATTACGTTATACTTTCAGGTTCACAGAAAATATAAATAATATAATAGTTTTCCGTTTCTCTCTTCCAGTTTTATACTTTTTTCAGTCGCTTAGTTTCTCAGGACTTCAGTCTCACTATTTTTTAGTTTTTTTGAGTTTCAGCTTTTTTAAGCTATTTTAAGAGTTAATGTTGCTTTGTTAGTTTAAAACTTTTAATTTTTGAAAATACTCTAGGTCTATTTATAATTATTTTCGAATTATATAAAATTTTTGTATCAGCCTTGGTTTTAAAAAAAAATATTAGTGTCAGAGTTGCAAAATTCAAAAACTATTAATTTTGGTTTCAAAAATTCCGATATTCATTTTTCCAAAACGGCACTGTAGATTTTAATTAATTGTGTAAAATGCTTACTTTTCTAGAATTAATTTTTATGTAATAAATATAAAAAATGTGTGTTTACGTTAAAAAAAAATCTAATTATTTCTAAAACAAAGCCGAATCGACCATTTTTTATTCGCATCTAAGGCGAACTCGCGTTCTCTGAGAAAGACTAGCCCATAAACCGTTTCACTCGTGTTGTGACCAATAAAAATATAAAAATTACCTCCTACTTGTTTATCAGGTGCACAAAAAATTTGAAGCGTTTGTAATTGGATGGCGGTGGGAGAATGCACTCCCAACTGTGACTCAGGCCAATCATAAGCCATTCAAAAATGGGCAAAAAACTGTTGTTTGATTATTTTGTAAATGTCGGCCAAATCATCTGCAATTTCGCTGTTTTCTTAAATAATTTCAAGTTTTCTATTACACTTGAATTCACAAATCGTGGATAAATTGTAGATCTATTTGTTTTTATAAAAAATGATTCTCGCAATTAGTTCGTATTCAAATTCAAACATTTTGCATGTTTTTCAGCAAAAATCTCAATTGTTTCGCAAGATTTCCTCACAAAACTCAAAAATGTTCCAAATTAGGTCAAAAATCTTTAGGCTGCTAAATTCAAATAAATTACTTAATTGTGGAGGTAGCAACATTTTTTTAAAAACATCAAAACATCATTTAAGACAAAAAAATTAGACTGTAAGCAATAACTTTCCGATAATAGTGACTTATTCAAATTAACGTTGTAGGAAAAGCCTGAATAGGCATAATAGAGTTAAACATTAATTTCTTTTGTGTTGCTGTTTAGCGCAGTGTCTTGTCCGCTTTTGGATCAATTTGAAATAAATCAAAAGCCTTAATCCCTGTTTGGGATTAATATCGAAGTGTAACAAAACTCGTCCCCTGATTGCTTTGTCCGTTGATTTAGCGCTTTCATTTCGTTAATTCCACTTATCGATTTGAAATTAGCTTAATGCCAATTCAATAAGCGACACGCAGGTGGAAATTTAAAAATATACACGAGAGCGCATCAGTTGCGCTTGTGGAAATTAAGGCAATTAGGCAGTAGTCGGCCAATATGGTGCACACTGATTGATTTCATAAAGCCAAACCGTATACCCACCATCACGCTAATGTATCAAAACGTGCAGCATTCCAAATATTTGATCGACATGAAGTTGCCGAGATAATTGACGAAACATGTCGAATAACTTTACGAAAAAAATGCACCTTTTTACCTCGCTACCAAAGTGAAAAATTCTGCATGCAGGTGGGAAATGGAGGTGAAAAAATTGATTAGGGGCTGTTTGATATAATCAAGGATGGTTTGGACAACTGGATAATCTAATATATCAGCGAGGCGGCCGTAATTTGTATATTAGCGTCGATTGTAGCACCATCTGTTGCCGTGTCGACCAAACGGACATCGGCCAGCCGATGGCTTTATCGAGAATTTCCAACAAGGATGATTCGAATTCGCTTAGTTTGCCTAAAATTATACAAAGGAGAAGTACATACATTTATTATGAAATTCCAAATTGGGGAAAAAAATTCTTTTCAAAAACATGTGAAATATTCGAGTTGAAAAACACGCGTATTAAAATAAAAGGAGTAAGGGATGATGAGGGGGGTTGATGGTGGTGTTCAGAATTCTGTTCGTTTTTCAACCGTTTGATGTTGCAGCATAGTTGTGTCGTTTGCGACCCTTGGCGTGTGCCTCGCTTTGAGCTTATATACCTTGGCTCCTTGTCGCGAAATATGTGCTTAATTAAAACATAGCATGACAAATACTTAACCGAGCATGCGAAACGTTCCTCAAACGGACGACAAACTCCGGGACGCTCATGTGGAATTTATAAACGCTACAGTTTTACGGATGTGTGTTTGTAAATATGCGAAGGGGTTACCAGAGAGGGATGTGCAGTCTTCGCGATAAAAAACAAAATAAAATCCTGCCGTATACGAAATCAGCAGAAAGCTTTCAAATTCTTATCTTTATAATAATTAATAATAATAATAATAATAATAATAATAATAATAATAAGAAATTGTCCTGCCTTCGACCTGAATATCCGGACATAAACAAATAACGTGTCTATTATTATTATCATTATTATGACTATTATTATGATATTCCAAAAAATCCACCAAGGAAAAAACATATCACAAAAAAATGCAAGAGTACAAGAATGTTATAACTACAAGAATATATATGTAATATTAAGATGTTATGATGTTAATATGAAATTCGTTAAATATTAAAAATAGAATTTAGACAAAGGAAAGGCAAAAATAAAAGTAATTTAGGAAAATAATTTTTTTTCTATTAATTTCTTAACTACAATATTTTTAATCACAATATTTATAGGAAAAAAAATCTGACATTTTTCAGACAAATAATTCTTTAATTTCAACTTTACTGTTTTAAAACTGTTTTCAAAAACGTAATAAAAAAATAAATAGCACACTATTATTAGGTATCAGACATACGTACTTCCTATTTTTTTGCTTGCTAAGTACCTACCAAAAGGCGACTAAAATTTTTAAATATCCAGCTTAACAAAATTTTCTATTAAAAACATAAAGGACAAAAATTTTTATTCAACGTATTTTTTACCAAGTTGGTCTCTAATTTCCTTCATAAGCATTTTGCATGAACGAATAGTAATTATTGTCATTTTTAATTTTTTAAAATGAAATCTGACCCATTTGATTAAAATTTTAGATAGTAATACCTTTAACTTCCTAGTAAGTATAAAAATAATCAAAAAAATAAAGCAAAAAAGTAAAAAAAAGAGAAAATAAAATAAAAAAGTTATTGAGGGTATTACACAAAGAGTTTTTTCTTTTCGTTCTTGCTTTATTTTATAAGAGGTGTTTGTTATTTGTTAATTTTTTCATGTTTAAAAACTATATATAAAAATTATATAAAAAAAAAACAAAAAGATAAAGTCCATTATGTTTAATTGTCAATTTTTTTAATGTTATTAAATCTTTTTTTTATTTTATTTTCATTTTTAATATTTGTTTTCAGTTCTCATATAAAAAAATTAAATCGCCCTGTTTGAGAATTTTTCTGAAAAATAACTAATAACAACAATATAATTTTTTTGCAGTACTTTTGGACCAAGTTGTACTATTTTGCAATGAATAGATTTTCTTCAAAAATAAAATGCAATACAATTTTTATTTTGTTTTGAAAAATAATAAAAGTGTTTTTACACTTAATGATAAACAAAATAACGTAAATCCTTTGGTATAAGGTGAAAATAATTACGACAAAACCGAGCGATATACGATATTCACACTTTACTTAATTAAATAAAAATTATTCATAAATTTAAATATGACAGCTCCAGTAATGTCGATATTTTTGTGAAATATCGCATTGTGTCGTATTTTGTGGATAACTATATAATTTGAAATCGTTTAGTGAAACACAAAACTACATGAAAGTAAATTAATGACATGGAATTCAATTCCAGAAAAACTGTTTACACCTAAATTCTTTTGAAACGTAATATTTCATAGCCTGTATTCACATTTCCTGTTATAATTTTATTAATAGGATTGCGTGACTATCTATGAAGTACAATCTTTGAATAGTCATTACATCCATTTAGAACATTGTTCTAGACCCCCACCAAATTCAAATTCATCCACTTTTATTAGAGTTTTACCAAAAAAACAAAAACAAATTTCCAGTTATTTTCCTCAATTCTTATTCTGATGTTTATCCCCTGAAACCCCGAAATAAATAATTACAATCGAAGCTTTCGGCTATCTATCGATTGAAATGTCACCAATCCCAATAAAAAAACGCAAAAGCGTCAAAAGGTTTTCCATGTCTCCACCCTCAAATAAACATTTCATTTGGCGGCATTCCTCCCTTGCTTTAATTTTAATTTATAACAAAATAAAAAAATGGGCACAATCGCAACACCTCCATCAGCATCAAGCTAACTATCAAACATTCCTTCTGAGAGTAACCTTCGCCAACGTCCGCCTCCAGGAGGAGAGATGTTCCGCCTCGAACCCGCCCTGCCCAATAGCGTCCGATCGACGGCGAGGCGTCGCGACGCCACCAGAGCACGTGATCGTTCCACGTGCCTCCACCGCGACGTCGCTACCTCCTAGGGCCGGTCCAACGGCTCCGACTTGTTAGTTTCTTTTGGACGCGAGGAGGGCGTCTGACACGTGAGATAACGCGAGTGCTTTCGAGGACTTGAAGGAGGGATGCCGGCCTCGAGGCACGCAAATTAACTCGGGGGCCCGCACAAAGCCACCCCTTTGATCGCTCTACATTTGACAACCGATACCTGCTTGTCCAGGACAGAGCGTTACAGTTTATTACTACGCACTCCATTACCAGGCGTAGGATTTCAATCGCTTGAAACGCCATCGGTACTGAAACGCAATTTCAGGAATTTCCCTTTGATTCGACAATATCGTGTTGTATTGCGAGCCCTCGACGAATGTTTATCTCATAAATTTTCATAAACACGCTCTGAAAGGCATTAATACTTGATATGGGGCGAAAAATGCGAAAACTGGGCCTAATCGGCTTTACTTTGGCAAAAAATGGAAGGAAAAAGAGCAAACACGAGCCGTACCACCGCCCCCGAAAACAAATGAGCGACCACCCCCACGGTTAGTTGCTATAATTACTGTTGCTAATTACTGATTTTTATCAGAGCACGTGCCATAAAGCCGGAGCATTTTTGCCGGCGGTTGCGATGGCCCAACAATTATTATGATTCAGCATTGCATGCTTAACCCTTTATTGACTGCCGTTTATCATGACACGTCAGGAATGGGATTCGCCCTATTTCAAATTTTAAGCGACGCGATTAATGAGTCCCTAGTGCGGAGGCCTAGCCACTGCTGAAGGGGTAAACATACATCAAATACTAGCGCCTAAATTGTATTTGGTCACAAATTATTAAAAATATGAACTAAAAAAAACTGATGTACGAGTATCACGCACAAATGTGCACACTGACTCATTACTCATTCATTAGTCATTAGCATTACAGATATATGACTTTATTACCTTTACCCTTATATCCTTATTACCTTTTATCAACAATATTTATATTGTTCATCTCGATAATATTGTCACGATAACAAAAACAAAGAGAGCTCAAACAGAAAATAAATATATTTCTGAGGCACTAGTACTATAAAGTAAACCATTTAAAAATCACTACCTATCACCAATACTTGAATTATTTATGATTTTGACGTGGTATGGTATAGTTTTTAGAAAATAATGACTAGAAACCGTACACGTACACGTCAGTGAGTTTAGCATTGATTTGAAATAAAAGAAAATTAAATTGTTTATACCAATTTTATTATTATTATTATCTCTGTACTGAAATAAATAATTAAGGTCGTATTATATCCTTATCAAGTCCTTAAGCCTACTTTTGAAGCATAAGTACTAATTTACAAAAACTGTACTATTATTTTTGCAAAGATACGCATTTTCCGTCAAAATTATCCAAAAACTGGTCGAGTTGAATCAAGAAATGTGATACTTTTGCATTTTTCAAGAACATAGGCAAGTCAAACTCAGTTTTTTTGCCGAAATTTTGTTAAAGTGGAACGTAAAATCTCTAAATTACGTAAACAATTGTAATATTTCTTATTTTTAGGCAAGAATACGACGAAAAAGCGCTGAATTATGTTGAAAATGATGTTATTTTTACTTTTTTTTATGCAATATTTAGTTAAAATGTAACAAAAAGTAACTAAAATAGTAAAAAAATTCTATATTATTTCCTTTTTCGATTGTTTTAGCACGTTGTTTAATCAGAAATACCCCTATTTTAAATAATTTCGTCAAAATAAGCCAAAAAATCAAATTAACTTTTGACTTTTTCTTAAAAAATCTGCTGAAATCATCACTAAATTGGTCTAAAAAGTATATTATATTGCCTGTTTTTAAGACATTGTCAGTTAGAAACATTGTTTAGTAAAATTTCGCTAATAGTTAACCGAACAATTTGAAAATTAGTTTAAAATGGAGCAATTTTTCTATTTTTTCAGCGTTTGAATACATTATTGAATCTCCTACCTACGTTTTCATCCAACTGTGTTTTAGGATGTCATTAAAAATTACGTAAAAACACAGAATCGCGCTGAATTATATTTTAGAGTTAAAAAAAATATAAAATTAAATTCAAAAATTTGGAGACCCAAAACGCAGATATTGCGCAAAAGTTTGATAAAAAAAACGCCAAATTGAATCGAAAATGCTCTTACTTCTGCTTTTTTCAAATAACCATACATATTTTTTACGCAGACTGTTGACTATTTTAATAAAAAAATTGCAAACAATCGTAGAATTGGATTCAAAATGGTGTATTTTTTGTGTTTTTGAGCATTTAAACACGCATTTAAAATAAAAATTTAGGTTTTTCGTTAGATTTTGTTAAACCGTAAAAAAAATTTATTGAATTATTCAAAAAGACATTTTTTTTTCTTTACTTACTAGCACATTTTTGACCTTGAAAGGTTCATTTTAAAGATCAATGGCACTAAATTTCATTTTTTGTTTTGTTAATACATATTCCTTATGACTTTAAAGCCATTCTTTCCACTGATCATCCGAGACAATAGTTTTTTTCGATTTCTGTATAATTTACGCCTTACCATACAGTCTATAGACTGGACCTGTATTCATAATAAACAACAGCTTTTTTCTGTCCCATTTAAATAATTGTAGTATTTGCTAATACAATTAAAAAAAAATTGTACAGCCTCTTTGACTTGCATTTTTGAAACCAGGATTGGCCATTTCGTTTAAAAATCTGTTCAAGTAGCTAAAAAAATTAATTTCTGACTTTTTTCATAAAGTACCAATCATCTAGTCATAACAAAATTCTTGAAGAAAAAAAGTTCAATAGCTGGGGCATTGTAGCAAAGCTGTTTGTAATAAAAGTTACGCAAACATCTCAAAAAAAAATCTCTTTTTGTTTTAGAGCCAAATTTCAGAAATTTTTCTTTTACAAAAGTGGTATATTTACGCAAATGTACAATAAAATCGCATTTAAATCATTTATTACTTCCTGATTTTAAATAATTATGTTTATCATAGCTTTTTTATTTTAAAATAAAAAACTTTCGGAAAACTTTCATAAAAAATAAAAAATAGAAATATAAAAAACGTTGCAAATAATTGCAAACCAAAAGACAGGAATGAATAATTTTTTTTTATTTTTATTTTATTAATTGGAAATTTTTTCAAGCGTTCAACGAAATATTTTATATGCTTGCCACTGCTCAAGTAATACTTTCAACATGTAAAGTAGTACCGAATATTTACTCTTCATTTTGACTTTGTATCGATTGTAATCATTATTTAAAATTATTGAATACGAAACAATGTAGTTCATCCAGAGATGCATAATTAGTTTCAACGCGTATTAAATTTGCATATTGTAATATGTTAAATAAAAAACATTCTCTTTCTGTTTGTACCTCAATAGTGCAAATCCCACGCCAAACAAAAACCCCATCACACACCGAACCCGCATGAGGCGGGTGGTAAAGAAAAACCTAATTAATTATATTTTGCATTAAATAAAAAGCAATTATTTGCGTTCATGTATATGTTGATCCTGTTTATGCATAATGGTGCAAATAACAAATAAATATTTGCCCGTATGAAACATTGCGTAAATACATAGATCACGCTAATCACCCAATTAATTATTGTTAATTTGAAACGCAAATACCAAATTACAACAAATCCAATTTGGTCGCTAATGAGTTTAAAGCAAACACTGGTCCTCTACCTTCAATTATGCCAACTGAATAGCAAAAATCCCCTAATTGTATGCAATCAATTCATGTACACAAACAACGCTCGCGTTGTGCATATCCATGGTTCGTGACGTCAAATCTATTGGACCTATCAATCAGTCCGTCGAATCGTCCTTTTCTCCCCTCATTACCCCCCTTTTATCGGACAGAGAACGGGATAATCCGACAATACACACACATGCACACGGCTGCGGCATGTGTTCAGGACCATTTCAGGAGCTTCAGGATATGACCAATTGTTTATGACATGATTCTAATTGGCCTCAGGCCCGTCTCTCTCCAACCCTTTCAAACGCCCTTAAACCCCTCTCGCTCGTTTTAATTCCCATAATCTGTTAATTTCCAAAGCTGGCATGTGCCACGAACTGATATCCTCCTCGCATTTGTCAATTTTCGACGCATCCAGATCATTAAAAATACACGAAACGAGACCGTAATGTGCTATTTTAAAGTTATGGCCAATTCACGTCTAGGTTTTTATCTTCTCGGTGTCGTGATTCCGACGCTTGGACGAGCGCCAACGCAAGACAAACACGACCATAAATAGACAATGTAGAGCTATCTGGTGGTGCAAATGTTCATTCTGACACCACGACTGACCCTCGAATATATCTCGGCGTGACGTGCACTTATCGCCAACACCCAAATACAACAAACGCAAATTTTAAATCATATTTCCTGACGACAAAAAACGCAACACCTCTTATCTAGGCGTTCGCTCCTTCGGTTAGTTTTATCGTTTATGGCTTCCGATCCGTCCTTTGTCCGCCTCCGTGTGTTATGATGACGATCTTTGTGTCGAACTTCGAAAAGCGAACAGTTCCGACGGTGTTTATGCCACTGCTATCTTATCGTTTCATTGCTGTTTTATTTTATTCACCACCACACGAGGAAATTTTTCTTATCGTTCACGACGGAAATTTGAAATTAAAAATATTACCGTCATCGGCAGATAACGGCTTTAAGGCACCATAAAAGCGGCCGATTGTTTGTCGAAAAAACAGACTTGGGCGCCACTTCCAAATCTAATCAAGCAATTCCTCCGGCACTCAACTTTGTGGATTACACACAATTAGAGGTTATACCTGTCTGTCTGATTTGATATTCAGTTGTTACATTAATTCTGTTGGGGGGTTGTAGTTGCAATTGCACTAACCCGACTTAATTAAATTATTATCGATTATGTTTTCGCTTTGTTAAACCCGGCTAGACTTAAACCCGGCCACAAAGACATTGTCAATCTAAACTATTAACGACATTATACAAAGTATGCGGTTTTTTATGTGCCAGAGTCGGTGGTTACAGTTTTCAAAGTTTCGATGCAGAACTAACGATGTTAGACTCTGCACGCTTCCTTGAACTAAACCTATAAAGACTTTTCAATACCTCGTGCATTACATGATCGTAATTACGCAGACAAGTTCGATCAAGTTGAGGTATATGCAGAAGGTAAAGCTAAATCGGGTTAGACTTAATCCACCCAAGGGAATAATCCAATTCCGTCAAAGGTTCGTCGAGTGAAACGCCTAACTTGGTTAGTTCGTAAAAAATTAAACACCTCCTAGGTTTTTCTGGATAATTGCGTGGCGTTTACTCTAGAGGAACGCGTTGTAAATCATGCTGTGGACGGTCGTTTTTTCCTCTTTTTCGGTGGACAATCGCTGACTGTAGAGTAAGCATTCCATTAAGGGATGATCCTCACATGAATCAAGCTGGGGCTGCCCTCCCCGACGGTACGTTCGCAGGACACAAGCCTGCCGCAGGTATCGTCAAGGGGGCAGTTAGAGAAACTAGTAATAAATCCGGAACGTCGAAGCCGACCTCCTGCAAGGCGACGCAGCAACGACCACAATTATCCATCACTCACTGCGCTAATGCCCACCAAAAGCAGCGCTAACGACGCCCAGGAAATCACTCACCATAAATATGTGCATGCAAAAATGGTGGATGCGCCGGAAGAGCAAAATTTCTAACTCTATGTTCTTATTTTTTTAATTTGATTTTTAATTTTTCCCGGTTTTATAATAAGCCAAAACTTTTCACCAATAAATGTGTATGCAAAAATGGTGGATGCGCCGGGTGAGACAACAAATTTTTTTTTAATTTTTTTTTTCTGTTTTATAATAAGCCAAAACTTAAAAATAAATACTATTGTTAAGAACTTGAGTCGTTTTCTTTTAAAGCCTGCATTTCCCACGTCCCTCGTGGTGTCGGTTAGTTATTAAAAAAATAAATCTCCGTTAGTCCGGTTACTTAAACCGTTGCGTATGTGTTGTTTTATGGGCTATTGCGAGTCACAATATTGGTACAAATTGCTTTTGAACATGTGAAAAATAAATATAAAGCGCAATCTGTCCGCATTCTCCCAAATCCCGGCTGTTATGAGGGAGAAATATGGCCGTACAACTGACTACTATATCTTAATTTCTCGCTAAAATTGCTCCCAACATGTGAAGGTGTTGTAAATAAATTAGCAATAACTGTGTCTGTGGAGCGGTTCCGTTCTTCGGCTGCGTGAAAGCGACATCAATTAAGTGAACGATTAGCGGTCATTAATCGGGTCCCGGAGCCCGGACTTATCCGGCCTAATGACGGCAATTCGTTAACCGGGCTCATTACAAATCCCGCTCATATTGATTAAATTAATTCGCGTCTCCCGTATCACGACCAAAAACGGAAAAAATGTTCCGGGAGGAGGGTTGTAAAGATAAAGTCCTCCAAGTCTATCTCGATTACTTTATTATAGTGGCCGCCACAAAACTAAGCCTCGCAGCTATCATTTTCATCACCCTTAACCCTGTCATATAAGTTTCCGTTATCTCGAACCGCCCCAACCCCCGAGTCTGAGAAACTGAACGATCTCGAGTCACAATACAACTCGAGGGGTGCCTTTGTTTGACTAAATGCTACAATTTAGAAGTTGGCAACTTGTTTGCCGGGTGAGGTTTCTATTATTGTCCTTATTAAATTCAAGTTGCCATTTGCGCCTCCATTGTTTGGGAAATCTTATAAACTATTGAATAATAACTCAGTTATTGTCAGAAAATTTGTGTCTCCCTTCGTGTTTTCCCCCATGGTGTTTTATAAATTAACCCGATGCGGGCCTTTAAGCTCTTCAAAGGGCGATTTTTCTTCTTGGGGGGTACCCGCAGCAGGCCGCCGCAGCGTCCGGCATCGTCGATATTCCACGTCAAAGTAACGGCCTCCAACTTAATCCGCAAATCCCCGGGGCTTCCCCAGGATGACCGGCATGGTCTCACAATGCCCATTGTAGCCTCACTGCATTATTTAACCGGGACCAACAGCTAAATCAAACCGAGAACCGAGGCGAAGGAGTGTGTGTGTGTTAACGATTTTTCTCCAAAGGTATAATAAACCGTTCCGGGGTAATAAATAGATAAGCTGCGGCGGTTTGGGAAAGCGAAGCTGACGATCATTATGAAAACATCAAGCATCATTTATAAAGATAAGCGCGGGTGAATGTCGGTCTGACAGCTCGTATTGGTGATCGATTAGGAATCAATCCGACACAGAGAGCAGTCAATGGGCGTGTGACGTCATTTCCTTTGTGCTCCTATCGCACTTCTGGTTCATAACGCGCGGATAATGGCCAAAATGGAGCACACACACATTATGGCCCCGACGACGAGTTGGCAAAGCATTAACGTTAGGAACTCGATGTGTGGGGGTTTGTCGATGTTTGCTCGTTTAAGAACAACTCAATTAACACCGCGTTCGTGACGATCTTCCTCCGCCTAACAAATGTGTCCTCTGCACGAAATGGTGGATGCGCCGGAATATTTTTTCCCGCGCCATTATTGTGCCATTTTTGCCGATAATTGCGTCATTTCCTGGCAAGACGCTCCATCGGTCCGCCGACATAAAACAGCTTTTTATCATTCCGTATAGAAGCACAACGCCGTCGAGGGTTTGGTAATAGTATTCAACGTGTGCTCGTTGCACAAACTTTATGATTTATGTTGGCAGATCCGCTGGAAGTTTGCTGTTATCAGGATGGAGCGTCGCGGTCGCGTCCTACAATGACCATTTGATGCTTTTTCTTTGTATCCCTGCTTTTTTTCGCGAAAATAGAAAAATTTCAGATATCATAGAATACGAACGATCGCTTCCAGCTCCACCCACTCGAAATGATTTATTCGATAACTTCTTGCGGCCGCAGTTACAAGGGTAAGTTCAAGACGGGCTCAGACGCTTAATTATTGATAAGAGTAGATGTGAATATTGTGTAAATGTTTAAGTTCGGCGTGTGCTGGATCCGGCCAAACCGCAATGAAATATGCAATTAGTTGCCAAGTATGGACCAAGACATCGGCCAACACAACTTAACCAAGAACAAAAATCAGCCAATTCGCTAACTTATTGGCTTAGAAATTAAATAAAACATTGCTAGATAATTATGGTGTTATTCCCTAATTTATGTTACTATGTTGTTGCTTTGTTTTATCAAATTAACAAGAAATTGTATTAAAAATATGATAAATGAATGAAACTAAAAGCTTAGAACCACACATTAGATTTTGAAAAAAACGAAGAAGAGAGATAAGATCGATCTTCGAAAAAAATCAATTGGTATAATTCCCAATGTTCCAGAGGTAATCTGTGGCAATGAACACAACATAAAAAACGCCAGGAATGCGAAATTTGTATAAATAAAAAAAATATCACTGTGTACTCTTTATTGTGGTTACAGTATTTCGCAAAAATACAAAGATTTTCAAATTTGTATTATCTATTTAATATTATTTCATATTATTTCTTTCTTCCAAAATGTGTTTCTCTCATTAGGTCTGCATATAAGTTTTTTTCAGCATAGAACGACAAAAATTGACCAAAAACAAATTTTTTTCCAATAAATAAGGATATTCTTTGCCCTGATCTACACTCGTCATTTGCATTCACTTTTTTTACATTTCACTGGAACTTTTGAGACACCAAACACAAAATGGAAATTTTATTAAAACTTCTTGATATTTTCGAACAAATGGGGAAACTGTTTCCCTTATTTTAACAAAAATAGTTAGAGCACTGTTGCTAACATTCTTGATACGTAGCAGAATAACTTCCAACTGATACTGCGAATATATCACCAAAATATTGACAACGCTTGTTACTTTGCTCAGTCTGTGTAGGTAAACATATCGTCCACTTGAGAAGCGTTGTCGCTGCTTCCCTTACAATATCATTAAAACCCCACCCCTTGGCGCATTATCGCCTCCTTATCGCCCTTTTATCTATTGACACAATCGCCAAGCATCAATATCGGCCACTCTTCAGCATTTTTCGCCGTTTAAGCACTCAATTCGTGTCGATCAGGTCCGGATCTAGCTTACTTAACACGGTTTCCACTACATTACTCTCGCTCCATATTAAATTAACTCGCCGCATCTGCATGACGCACTGTTACCCTTAACCAAAGTGACAGGCCCGTCCGACTGGAAACGAATCGTCGATCCGTGCGTCGATAAAGAGCCGTCCCTGTGTCGACGCTCTGGTGAAGTAGCGTCTTCGTCGGTCTTTACACTACACACATTTGAATTTTTCCTCTCCCTCATCTCAGCCCTCCACCCCTTTTCGACTTTTCGGTACCCCGTCGAGCGCGTTATCTGATTAGGTTTGATCGGCGGTGGCATTCTGCGGTCGTGGTGTGCGCTTACACGCTGCTCGTCATTTGTTTTACACATTTGTTTATGCTACATTACCCCCTGTGTCAGTTAGTGGTTGGAATTCTATTTGGGTCTGTCGGGATTTTGACTGCTTTTTGTTTCGCTTCTGAATTGTAATCGTGTTACTGTTATGAATAAAAATGTCGTTACGAGAACCGTTTTGGACGTTTAATGAAAACCGACATTATTGGTAACGATGCCGATAGGGATCGCGCTGATGCTCCCTCCCACGCTCCCCATACGAAGAAACACGTGCCGGAATGTGCATGGAAAAAACTGACGGTCATCAAGTGCCTTATAAAACAATAAAATTGCGTTGGGACGTGAGACAGGGGGCAAAAATCGCACGGACGGGGGCCGTGTGTTTGTATGAGCTTAAGATAATTGTTAATTTATTCATAGGACAATCCCACAGGACTCTACATGACGTCACAGGCCAATTACGGGAATATCCTTGCTGGCGCGATTAGATTAGGCGCAATTAAAAAAGTTAAATCCCCGATTTTAAAAGAGCATTTTGTACGCTGTTAGCGGGAACGCGACGTTCGCCACAAATGACCACGCATACAAAAATCTAACAAATTTTAGGACGACTAACGAAACGTAAATTAATCGTTAACTTAAAATAAAAAAGATACTGAATAGTATTTTTTGTAATAAAAGATTTTTTGGTTTTCTTAAAGAACCAAAATTATAGATCAGTTATGATCACATCTTTTATTTTGACCAAATGCGTTTGAAAAACGAATTGGTGGTTGATAATAAAGCTGTAGATAGCGTGGAAAAGACTACTTCTCTAGCCCTTTTATTATTAACAAAAATACTGTAGTACATTTTCTCTCTGGTAAATAAACAAATAAGAAATGAAAAATTATTAAAACGCTCGAGCTTTGTTGGGTGGACGGAGTTCGTTGTTTAGCAGTGTATCGGCTCGCCTTAAAAAACCCAGTAAAGCATTCGGCCATTTGTTTCAGTGTGTATAAAGCCGAAAGCTCATCTCTCTTATACATATTCATAAAAAGGTTTTTCCGTGTCTAGAGCATGGCGATTTTAAAAAACGTATCCACGTTTCGCAAACACAACTTTGAAATTTTAATCACAAAAGTTCAACTGGAAGTTAAATTGACCCCGAAACGTGTCAAATCAAAAACGAAAAAAAACCCCGATATCAATCCTCGAACAAAACGAAGAAAACAAGCTTCACACCGGAACTGTTTTCGAGGAACGTCGTATTTTTTCTAATTCCGCGTCACTTTGCATAAATATAAACAGGAAATAATTCTCATTAACAATTCCTCGATAAATGCGAAGTCGTAGGATGTCGACTTCAATAATTGAGACCGTCGCTGGGTTTCATTTCCTGGATTTTTCTCCGTGCGCATTTTTTCGCGCCAGATCCTGTTTAATTAACCTCGAAGGAACTTGGCAATGTTTTGAATAATTGATGGCTGAGAGGTCGTCAATAGTTAAAGAGGACAAGTTGCGGACCCGAAGGACGACTGAAAGGATTAGTGCGGCGGGCCCGGAAGTGGATATGCTTGTTTGACTAATGCAGACACAGAACTTCGATAACTTCGAGACCGGAGTTTTGGTGGTATTTATAAGACGCGTTTATCGACCAAGGCGTCCACATGCAGATGGCGTGGACACGGGGACACCGCAACAAATCGCGGCCAGATGTTGCATGCTTTCCTCTTGTTAACGAACGAAACTTGTGCAATTTATCAGCGAGTTTTTGTCGATTAATTCGATTTGCGGGGGCGCTGCTGATTTATTTCAGCAAAAATGCGGGCGTGTGTGAAAGCCAACCCCTTCGCGCGGTGACAGTGTCTTTCTGAATCCTATCGACGTTTCTGCGAAGGAAACGTGAGGCTTGAATTCCTTTCCTGTTTGACGCGATATCCAGCTAACTGTGTATACGCCTGTCGGGGCTTTTGTCCTACAAGTTAGACTGTTCCATCGTGTAGGCTAACTTTGTTTAGGAACGTTGTTATCTCGGTCAATATGTATACAACATTTCATTAATATTCCGCCGTGTCAAAGGATCATATCTGCTGCAAACGCAACAATGCCGAGAGAGAAACAAATGGACTTTTGATTTAATATGTGGCGGAAAAGAAACTCAGATCTTATCATGCGACAAGAATACATCACTGTCCGTTCCTGGAGGGTGGGATCCTTATCCAGGGCACGTCTTCTAGATTAGTCAAAGTTTGCTGGACAAGCCCCAACTAAATTATAACAGCTCAAAGTATTTGGTTGCGGGCGATTGTGCGCGGAATAATTCTGGACTTGTTTATAAAGATGACTTATGTACTCGCACAACTCGATTTATTAAACGCAGAGAGCAAGAAACATTCGTTCCGACATCCCTATCTGGTTACACACACTTTGGAGGCTCCTCAAAACCGGTTTAATCGTATCCCAGTCCGGTGCTTAGTTCCAGATCCCGAATTGATTGTCCCTCCGCCGTCTGTCTGTGCATTTTATTTATCAGTCGGCCAGCAAGCGGTCAATTTGTCGGCTTAATTTGGGCACAAATCACCGCCAAATCGGGTCTATTTACGTTACACTGCGGCAGAACCCACAATGATAAACTTTACCAGTTAGGTCCAGCTGACCGCCGCAATGTTTCATTGTCGTCCAAGAACCTCTCCGGGCCATTGCTCAAGAAGCCGCAATCGCAAACAATCATTCGCTTAATGAGTGCCAGTTGAATCGATATTTACGCTTAAATTTTACAAAACTTTTTCAATCATTCAACAATGAAGCCGCACAGGGGATTTTGACGAGTAATATTTTAACGGTGGACGAGACTACGGCGGTGATGGCAGCGATATTTCGGTAAATATTGAACACATTACTCATACATGTGTGATACGTGTGCTTGTGCATATTTTACACGTGTCAGTACCTTGTTTAAACGGCCATGATTCCGCACGTGACAAACGACTGCACGTCGTTTATTTATTTACCTTTTTAGAAGCGGCTCGGCGCGGTTTCAGACGGTTTTACGATGCAAATTAGCAGCGAAAGCGTTTTTCACAAAGGCTCAGTCACCACAAGTAAAAAAATAGATAGCTAACCACATTTTTTACCAATCATATGTAAAACATTTCGTCAATATTTAATATTTAATTTATTCAATTTCAAAAACCCATGTTGCGCTCATAGATTTACTATTTTTTCATTTATTTCCTACGTATACACCAAGTAAGATTGTGCACACAATTTGTAAACTAATTTTTCAAAAACTTAAAAACTGCAAAAATACGGGTCCAGTTTTCTCGTAATTAGTTTTTTTAAGACTGCTTAGGATTGTTTATTTTAATTATTGTGGAATGTGCGCGTCTAATTATTCACTTATATCTTAAATTAAAAATATCTCTACACTTACTAATACTATACTACAATAATAATAATTATAATACTACCAAACCCGGCGCATCCACCAAAATTACAAACACACAAATTGATTAAATTTAATTAGTAGAACTAAATGTACATTTTTTTAAATATTATTATAACGACTTAATTTTTAATTAATATTTATTATTATTATTACAAAGAAATGTTTAATTTTGGAACCATCTATTTTTCCTTATTTTTCGCAAACAGGAAGCCGTTGCAATCATTATACCTGTTGCGTCATAAAATAAATATCGGATATGTGTATTAACCTTTCTTCTTGTCAATTGCCGTCAGAGGGGTGTAACCTTTCTCTTTATTGCCCTTATAATTTAATCAGGAGTTTTACTGGCAAGAATGACCTTTTCAGATTTCATTGTAATTTCATTATAATATCACGATGACATTATTAGACTAAGAGTGGTACGTTTTGGTCGAGGGCTCGTCGATATGATCGTCAAACCTCGAATGTAGAATGCATATTAGGTCTAAAATCTCGAGTCCGGATCTTCCGGTGTCCCCGAGTCGACGCCCTCTTGTTTTTAATACCTCTTCCGGTCAGCGGTTCTGGTAACAGTTGTTAGTCACGACATTCTCGCCAAGTTACCAAATGTTCAATTAATATGGTAATAAGCAGCATCGACAATCGATCGCCGCCCCCAGCGCCGCCGCCTCGGGTAATTTTGCGAATTTTTTCCGAGTACTAATGGTGGTTATTTATATAGGTGCATGGGAGCTGTCAGGTGGCCACATTAGCGCTATCTCGGTCCCCATTCTGACGCTCTGAATGTCTTCAGTGAGAGAAAACATCGACGCTTGATAAAGAAAATAGAAATTTTCGTTCGGAAAAGTGTAGGAGCCACATCCTCGACGCAAACTTCGCGCGGGTTAAACTCTTCGGAAAATATCCGAGTAAAGTGAGATCTTAAAACTTGTAACAACAATGGCTTATCTGTGAAAGATAGCTGCATGAATTATGCACAATCTCAACTAACACGGGAAAACTTGAGCCGAGGTGGGAGTTCTGATACGAACTTTCCGGAACCGGAGGATTTAATTATTCGAGAAGATTATTAGCGCAAATCAAAAACGCTGTCCACTTCCAGCGGTGGATTTACGGCGCCCGGGGCCCTCTCCAGATGCACCCACATGTATGAAAACCGCACGTCGTGTTTACCTCTCTGTGTGCTTTTGGACAAAGCACTCGAACTTGAGTTCGCAGCCGCCGTCGCCAGAGGGCATCGCTTCTGCGACAAGTCGTGTCATCCGCAAGCCTCGTAATATCTGACGTTGCCGTTATCGTGGATGTTGCCGGCTTCTGACAGAATGTATACATAATAGTCTCTCCCCCTCGCGAAAACTTACCGACCTCCGGCACGTACCGTCCATTTAATTAGGGAATGAACGGCTGGCAATTCGACGAAATAAATTCGCGCACAATAGAGACCGGCCTTATCGGAACATGTACGACGCGAAAAGTAAGGTGCGAAACGATAAAAGCTCAACGAAAGCTCGCTTTGAATAAAACAAGCCGGAAATGGAAAAAGTAAGATAAAGAAGGACTTAAACGACTTTGGAAACCGGCCGCCGGTGCACCGACATGCATATATGCATGGGCCTGAATCATATGTGACGCGAGTGATGGAGAGCGGGTTGCAAAATGACTCGAGATAAAGATGATAACAAGCGAAAACAATAGCACACAAAAATAACTTATACAAACTTGCATTACTTTGGCTTAGTGACAATTAAACAGAAAATACTTATTAAATTCTTTTAAACCCGGCGCCTCCACCAAATTTGCACCGCGCAAAATTTATTTATTTGCAAATTTGCCAATAACAGGTACAATAAGGCATTGATTTCGCCGCCTCTGACATGAATCGGAGTAAGATTGACAGGAAGGCGTCGAGACGCTGTCGTTACGAGGGCGTAAACCGTGTATGTAATACCACAACGTTTGGAAGTAATATCGAATCGCATCTGCTGTCCGTTTCGTGTACGTGCGCGAGATTTAAATCGGTCGGGTAGATTAAACTTGAAATGGAATTCTTTTTTCTTATATACATATGCTCCCTGTCTATGATATTGCATTGGAAAGTACACTCGCAGCCATCAAACCACGTTAAAAAATACATTCTAGATGTTCCCGACGTGACTAAACTTCTCCCGTCGAGTCCTAAACCGGTCTGGAACCAGTTGTGGTTGTTTTAAAACCATTTTTGCCGGTTTGTAAGCCGCTAAAGCATTTTTCGTGTTGTATTATTGTTATTATCACGGATTGTACGAGCGCGTCTCATAACCACAGTCGATCTCCATCAATATTTAGGGTCTGTATAAGTCGACCGCCTGAGATTTCATTCTTTTATATTTCGCACGTTTATAAGATCACTGATCAGAATTTACCATCGAAACGTGATAAATGTTTAGGGGGATTTATAGTGTGTACTGTATTGGATTTTTATACGGCGAACCGGTCGTTTTTCACATGCGTGTTTGAAAAAATAATTGGAATTAATGAAACATGAAGTCCTGGAAATATTCTTTACGAATTTTGATACGTGGGATGAAATCACGTGAATAATTCCTCGGCCCTGAGATTAAATCGGAATGTTTTAATTCTTTCGCAATCGATAAAGGATCGTGACAAGGGTGTGGATTGGCATCGCACTGTTTAAAATTTTACAACAAAGGTAAGACCTAACTAGGGCAAAAAAACGTATCAACAGGTAAAACAATTCCAAAAGTGCCTTATTTCAAACGGTGTTTATTATCAGGAGCGTTAATTTTTATGCGACCGTAAGTCTCGTCCAACTTTGCGAACTTTCCGGCTAACGCACGAAGAAATAAACTGGTTCGAATCTGCAGTAATTGCAAGTTTGTTGGCGTTCATTCACTCTCCGGATATTTATTAAACCCGTCGATGTTAAAAGATAAATCTTCCCCTCCCGTCGTCCAATTTTTCTTTTCGGCAATTAAGTAAGAAGACGTTCATTGGATTAAATCCCATTCAATCCTTCGCTCCTCCCTTAAGTTCGAATCGAATTAAAATTTAGAGAAACAATAACAAACAAGAGGGCGCCTGGAATTATCTCAGTGAGAAAATCTCTCGCATTCGAGAGAATCGGAGAGGAGCCACCTTAGTTAGCAGTTTCGAAACGGATAATCACACTTTTGTTTTCGACTGTTCTCGACGATTATTAGCTTGTTATTCCCCTAATAGCCGCGCCGTATCTCTCCCTCGAGATTTATGCCACGAGAAACGCGAGGATATACGAAAAACCGAACAGTTTCCTTCGCCGATAATTACAACGACATTTCGATGGATATTTCGAAACTCGAACACGTATGAGGGCCAATCATGCCAGATTCACGCCTCGTTTGCGAAATGCAGGCGACGCGAAAGCGAAATGCCCCGACTTCTCAAGAAGTGTACTCGTATATTCAGGAAATTATTTTTTCATTCTTTTATCTAGGTTTGCAAGGTACCACAAATTACTTTTGTGAAAACATATTAAAATTGGAATAACTTGCGCCTTATATAAATTATTTATAGCAGCTTGACTAAGCTGCAGCAACCATTTCATAATTAAAAGTGGCAATAAAATGTTTCTAAAACTTTATTATTGCACAAATAATTCGCCGAGAGAACCAGTACAGGTGTGAAATTCTCGTAGCAAAGTTGCGTTTCGAGTGAAACTTGCCGAGATTCGTTAGCATAAATTAACAATTTTGTATAATTGGGGGGTTCCCCTTTCAAGAAGGACCGGCTATAGCCCTTTCGCACAACGACCGACTTCCCAACTTAACATCATGGCTAATTACTCCGGCAAATCCTTACGTCGAACTTTGAACATCTTAACCAACTCTCTAACGTCTTTTCACTTTTTTCATTTGTTTTACGTTTTTTTTTTTTTATAATACACCCGCGATTCATTAATACCCATCCGCGTTCCGTGCTAATCACCAGCTTGCAAACCCATCATGAAAGAGTTATCTTTCCTGCAGCCGTAATTATCGCGTGCGTCATAAAAGCATTGTTTCGCAGGAATCCTCGCAGATTCTTTGCCCGGTTACTAATGATCCTGCTAATAGCCTCCGAACACGCAGGATATTGTTATTGATACTCTCGCCTCGTTGTTTCTTTTCCATTTGCTTGCGCAAACAACACCTGAAGACGTTTTGTTACCACCGCACACAGTGTTATAACTAATTCCATGGTCGGTAACCATAAGGGAACACTAAACCAACAAGACCCCGGCTTGAAAATCTAAACAATGAGCAAAGCCCCGTTCTGTGTTATTAGTACATATCGTTGCAATGCAAATATCTCAATCCTGAGACGGTGGTGGCGGCGGTGGCGGCGGCAGCGGTATAATTCCCGGCGTGCTGCGAACCAAAACAACCGAGTTTCATAGCTTGCTTAGGTAAGGGTTAATAAACAACCTGGGCGTCTTAACGGAGCTTTAGCGATCTTATGACAACAACGGTGCAATTACGGAATGCTAAAGCAAGAATCATAACCCAGGTCCAAGCCGGGGGATGTTGTGCTTTCACAGATAGGCGCTTGCAAGAGGTGGATTCTCATAACGAAAATATCGACCAAATGTTGAAATTTACCTTCTGAACCACCCACAGACAAATGGTGGCTCTAGAGCAGTGGGTTTTCTAGACCAGTGTATTAAAAAATAATACTATTTTATCCGAAAATGTATCTATTGAGTTCAGTTGATAAACATTGAGAGAGATTTTTTATGAATGTCTCAGACTTTCGAGCTTAATATCTCAGTTATTTGTCAACGGATTGTTATGAAATTTAGAATGCACATATTTTAGGAGGTGGTCTTTCAATTAGGAGCAAAAAAATGACCTTAAGGTAAAAAATAAAATTTTAAAACACATTTCTCTTATTTAAAATTAAGCCAAATTACCGTTAGATTATTAAACCCCAAAAAATAAATAGCCACACAAAAAATTAACCAAATCGCTCGGCTGATCCAAGAAAAAAATTAAATTTTGTTGTTAAAAATTTAATCCAAATTTTGATAGTACTTTGGGCAGTTTGAAACAATTGATAAAGCATTTCTATGCGACATTTTGTGTACCACTAAAAAAACTGTCAAAAGTGTGCGCACTGTCAGAAAAGTAAAATTGTTTTAATTTGGTGAAATTACTTTGAAAACCAACAACAGAGGCTGAAATTACTGTGTTGTTGAAAAAAGAAACAATATTCGCCTATGGAAAGTAGTTGGATTTTTTGTGAAATGATATTTATGAAATTTAAAGTTAAAAGAATCGTCAATAATTTGAAGACACAGGAAGCGTACTTGAACTAAATCAAGTGAGGACAAAACACGTCACTGGAAACGAAGCAATAGTTAGGACTGTAATTCAAGCTTTTGAAGAGAATCCAATCAGCAGTATACGAAACATTTCCAAAGTCTTGAATGTTCAAGTGTCTAGAATTTTTCAGTTGTTGTTCAGTCTTTTAGTCCTTTTTGAAAAAATTAAAGCCTCCAGTACCAAAAATAAGTCAAAAATAATGTTTTTTAACTTTATATGGGTGACAGATAATTGTAAAATGTCCCTTGCGTGACAGTTACGTTTCTGCGAGTAGGAGTGACCAAAATTTAATGGTAGTGCTCATTTGTCTCATAGAGATCTACGCTTTGGCATCTGTACCCACGTTTAACAGTTTGTTTTTCATTTTTCTCGCGAAACAGACGTCTTCCACAAACGAGTTTTTTCTGACAGCATTTTTCACTAACGATAATTTTTTTAATATAAGTCTTAAAAGGCTTAACATTTTAAAAAGGCATGTAAAAATTACGTTTTTAAGACTTGAGTTGTTGCATTAATTGGATTTTAATCTTTATCTTCTCAAATATCTGCATTTTAAATTTCATAAAAATCCGTTGACAAATATCTGAGATATCAGGCTCGAAAGTCTTAGCTGAGACGCCCTGTACATTGGTAAACTGTCTATACGACATTCCCAAAAGTATGGATAACCACAACCATCATTTTGAAATGCAATTCTCATTTGAGTTTTCATTTAAAAAAAAACATCGATCTTCAAAACCTCCTGGTCTTAAAACAGATACTGTCTGTAGATATTCTTAATAATAAAGTACCACTTCAAATGGTGTTTTTTCTGCACTTGATATTTTTATGGTAGCAAAGTGTTCGTGTAACATCAAAACGCTAGTTTTATTAGAGATGTGTGGTTTATGAATCGTTGCCATTTATCAATGAAAAAGAGGACAAATTCGCTCCGTTATCGTGCGCGTCGCGTTTAATCGTCGTCGCGAGGTTTTCGTGTCAGAGTCGAATAACCTCGTGGAGTATCTCGCGAGTCTTCATCCTCAAATTACCATCTTTAAAACTATTCTTTATCCTTGATCATTAATCTTCCTTTATAGTCTGAGCAATTTTATGCAAAACTTGGCATTATCCTGGCCTTCTCGCGTCGAATGACGGACTTATCTCGGGGGTTCCCTCTCGATTACCGCGCAAATCGCGTGTCATTTGTTAACTCCCGGAGCGGCTGAGAAACGCACAGGTGCATCGCCGGCAATTTGGCCAGGATTTATACCGCGTTTTCAAATTTCTCCAAATCAACTCGAGCAAGCGGCAATAAAACAAGAGGAGAATCGTCGATTGTAAAAATATTAATTGTTAAAGTTGGGCGAAAGAGGAGAGCGCTCGTGGGAGCGCTCAAGTCGCACGAACAACTCCTGCTACCAGGGAATAATATAACTAACTACAATTTGCTCATTGTTCCGGCACCAGGCATTATCTTTATTAAGTTTTACTGCCTGGGCGAAGCTAAAGCCGTGAAACAACCGGCACTCGAGTGTCTACGGCCGCGACGGCTCCTTGCCAGATATTTAATATTGATAATGTAACCCTTCACGGTTAACCGTCCTAATTTATTTTCGGGAAATGCGCGCGGTATATAAATCGTCGCGCTTGTAATTAAACCTGTCCGAAGAAGAAGGGGACTCTTTCTTACGATTCGTACTTTGTTTCGTTCGCTGCTTATTATCATTATCGCGTGAATTAAGAACGCAAAAATAAAGGAAAGTTAATTAATTGAGCCGAGATGCCCGACACGAATGAAATATCACATCCACTTAGAAACGTAATGTTGTGGATTTGTGGCCTCGAGCTTAACCACTCAAAACAATTTTCTACAAGAAAAATACACTTTGTGAAAAACGAGACGCTATCTTAAGCGAATTTCTAAACTTTTCTCTTCTCTCATTCATTCCACTCGAACTCATCGATCCCAAACAAATTACATTATAAAAATTAAAACGCTATTTTTCCCAAAACCAGTAAACACATATCCACTGGCTTTGATTTCCCACATTCAAAGAAAGAAAAAGTAAAACGTGTCCAGTGTGCGGAATTTATATCAATTGGAAAGATGTCCTGAAGACAGATATTTTATTTAGTACGAGGAGTCGCTAGGATACTGGATTCCATCACGAGTTAAGCTTGATATGCAGAGTCCTTGGCGCGTTTCATGTCGGAGACGTTTATTAAATTATCGACGACAAGATCAAAAACGTCTCCGCTGGTAACGGGACTTTATCGAAATGCTCGGAATAAATTCCGAATTGTTACAAAGGAGAAGTAATTTGTTGCGAATTTCTTTGAAAGGATTAGACGTGAAGGCTAAAATGCATCATTGTTGACAAAAAGGAGATTGCGACATCAACCTGTCAAGGTCAATTATACTATGTCAGGTTTTTGTCAGAAAAAAATGAGATTTTGCATGCCACCGTTCACAAGATAATTTACTTAAATTGCTCGATTTCAACAAAACCTTGCGAAATCGGCCATGGAAGATGCCTAATGAAGAGCGAAGACAATGATTTGCAACTTTTTCGTTAATTAATTTTTATTTTGTTTCACTATTTCTGATCACAATGGGCTGTGACTGTAGAATTAAGTTGGCAACTATAAACTATTTCCTTACTTTTTGTAAAAATTTGATATTTTTTTCTACTTTTTCAATAACAAACACTTTGAATATTTACGTTTGGACAAATTAATAATAATAACAATGTCCTAGATAGAAAAATGAAACAAACTGGGTGCTCAAAACCTGGCGCACCAACTCAATAGTGTGTGTGGTAAAAAAGGGTTATATTTAAAAGTAATAATAGAAAAAAAAATATGTATTAAAGTTAGTGATAAATAATGAATTTTAAATAAATAATATGTGGCTACGTTGTCTAACCATCGAGATTTCAATACAACTTGATCAATAATAAAAACAAATTATTTTTGAAACGGTTTCCTAGAAAGTAGTACCCAGTGCTACAAATTTACAAATTTTGACTTTTTGATAAATTTTAATCAAAAAACTGCTAGAGACTCATTGTAAATTTAAAAATAATTATGCTTTATTGTGTTGGGAACGATTATTTAGTGTGAAACATAAAAACATAGAAAATTATTAAACTTCAAGAAGTTGCAAAAATAAGTTATGAGCTTCTGATTTTTAAAATATTATTTTAAGATTTTTTTTCAAGGTTCTTACCTTTCTCAACAAACGTACCACTGAGTTAGTGCGCCAGTTTTTGAGCTGCCTGTATAGATAAGGTTTACACTTTAATATTTCTCGAATTATTCTACTTCAACAAACTTCTTTATTTTATTAGTTTTTGTGTAATAAATTAATAATATATTTAATCAAAAAAAAATTATTTCAAGAATGAACCAAAATCTCCCAAAAAAATCTACAAATCATTTAAGGGTTTTTATAAAAAAAAAATAAGTTCTTATTGAAAAAGACTGATACATATTTATTATTTATTTATTATTTCAAAATAATTTCACACTCTGGACACTTGAATAAAAACTTTCCTCAGTACCTAACTCGCATTAGCTTGTTGGAAAACTTTGTTAATTATGTCAAAAATGGTGAAGTTTTTACATTTTTTAATGTTTTGTGAAATTATGCTGACACAGGATGAAGAATCATTTAATTGAGACGAAAGAACGAAAGCAACAATTTTTCTCATTTCAAGAAAAATGCATGTTTTTATAGAGCAATGCAAACATTTTTTTCGTAAAATTTCATACATTTTTTTTTAAATTCGTTAAATGTTTATGCGACTTTCTGTTTAGTTCAGTGATTTTTCGGTCAATTTACTAAACTGACTTACATTTCCGAGTACTGTACTTGTAGGTAGCACGTTTGACGATTAACACAATACGCAATTATTTCGCAAAAATTCGTCAAAAATAGGCTAAAAACATCACAAAATAGTTACTTTGTGGCTTCTTTTGCCCAATTAATTTTTGGAAAAGCAGAAAAGCTGTTTATTTTGTTTTTGTAATGACTGCCAACGTTTCGCCACCTTTTTGGAGCTTCTTCAGGACACCAAAAGAAACATTTTTTTAAAAACATGTTACCTCAAAAAGACATTTTTGAGCTAAAAATTCAACTCGAAAATTGATGTAACCGTGCTGGAAAGTCATTAAATAAATCAATTCGATGTTGGTATGATCTGACTTTGGTGTTTTTACAGAAAATATGGAACCGATAAAAGGTTCTAGAAACCGGGAATAATTTTTTATTCAGTTTAGCTCCCTTTATTATGTCCGAGGTCTCGTATATTGATGCGTAAAATTTGTCACTTAGTAAAAACAAATTTGTTAAAAATGCGGGCAAATATTGCTTGTATTTTATTGTGATACAAAAATAAGTGTTTGTTAATTCGGCGAAGCAGCCCAATTTAACGGCCGACCGCTCCCATCTTCACTCCGAAATTTTCGGCCGTGCAAAAAATCCTCAGCGGCCTTAATCGACCTTTCTTGCCTCTCATTGTGGCCGTATCTCCTCATCAAAGCGTGAAATTCTCAAGACAGGATACCTCCGAATCCGGGAAGGTCACTGCTTATATAAGCCCTCGGCTCCATCCGGTGCCGTTTAGTATCGCGATGCGTCCAGTCTTTGTGCTGTTCTCGCTAATAATCTCGTCGTGTGCCGATCCCATCATCATCCGTTCGGGGGTAAGCACCCACAAAGATGAAGGCCGGCGTCAAGACGCCAACGTCTACGACCTGAACAGTGCCAAAGGCGTCTCCAGCTACCAGGGCGAGGAAGGGTACAACCACGATAACGAGAGCAAACGGGTGCAAGCGCAAGATTCGGGAAAATACAACGAGGAAAGCGGGAAAAAGAAACTACACTCGAATGAAAACAACTACGCGGACGACAAGTACCACCAGAACCAAGGGGGCGAAGTGGCCGATTATAACAAGAAAAGTGCGAATAAAAAGGGGCACCACAAGTCGGGGTACACGAAGAGTTTTCACAAGGATGAAAGCGCCAGCACTTCGAGTTTCTACGACGACGCTGATAATGAAGATAGCGAGTATGTGCACAACAACAAGAAGAATTTGTACGGGGATGCTGGACAACACTCGCAGAGGGGGTCGCATGTAGACGACCAAAAGTACATTCAAGATGAGGGCAAAAACGGCTATTATAACAACGCAGGGAAGTACGAGAAGGATCTAGGGAACCGTCAGGACTACAATTCGAAAAAATATTACGACGCAAAGGAGAATGAAGGAAGGAGAAACGCAGCTCATCAGTACGATGAGGACGATAGATACGGACACGAAAGGTACTTGAAGAAACATCCGCACTATTACTACGACGAACCTTATCCTATCACTGCCCCGAAAAAGACAATCACGATTTACGAAGACCCGAGGTATGATGGGTATGAGAAGTACCCGGCCTATGATAACGACTATATCCAGTTGGAGGTGAAAAGGCCGCCGAGGAATTACGATTATCGGTATTACGACAGGCCGTCTTACGATTATTACTACTAATTTCTTGTCATTTTTGTATTTATTTTTTGTAGCTTATTTCGGAAAATAAATTATTTAAAACGGAGGCAATTCTTGTGAATTGCCCTGGTGTGTTTCTTTTTTTTTAATTCTTTTATCGACTGGCCAAAGTTCCTATTTTCTATTATAATTATAAGTGCAATAATAAAATGTTTCTCAATGTGAATTACGAAAGTAAATTAATATTTTTCTGTGTTACCAAAGAATATCGTCTCATCTTCCCAGCATTAACAGTATACTATTTCAAAACAAGAGAATGAAAAAGTTAAAGAATTTCCCAAAACCTTGTTTGCACCTAGTCAGGAAAGTTTCACATTATTTGAAGAATAATGTATTAGAAGCCAAAAAGTAGACGAAAAAATACCAACCTTTATTAAAACTTAAAAAAAACATACACAATAAATAAACCCCACAAGATAGAAAATATAAAACAGGTTAAAATGCTGAAAATAATCAAACTGCGCTCTTAAAATTTAAAATAATATGCCTGTTTGTGTTTCACGTCAAACGTGTTTTTTTTTTGTATTTTATATAATCCAAAAAAAAATTCTTTCAAATAAAGTGCTTAAAAGCAAAATCTGATCGTCGTTGATTCAAGAAATTTAAATTATAAAATACGGCCGCCCTGAAACTGAAATTTCTCACAGTAATTACTTCTTATTGGTCCCGTTTGAGAAATTCGAGAACAAATCCTCTTTAGCTTGAATTTTTCTCATTCTTTTTTGTTTATATCCTCATTTCATTTTTACGATTATGAATCTAATGAGACTAAAAATAACGATTTATAAGCCACCAGAGAGTCACAAATTTAACAAGTGAGACTACAAAAAAAATAAATTCAG
This sequence comes from Tribolium castaneum, assembly GCF_031307605.1. Taxonomy (NCBI): domain Eukaryota; kingdom Metazoa; phylum Arthropoda; class Insecta; order Coleoptera; family Tenebrionidae; genus Tribolium; species Tribolium castaneum. The sequence continues at coordinate 3,406,351 of NC_087402.1, read as the reverse complement.
TATTTCCGCAAAAATGTGTAACAACGAAACTAATTAAATAATACCGTAAAGAATTAATTACATTGAGTGGAAATATGATTTAAAATCGACTCCTAATGGAAATCATAAACTTACCCTGAAAGATTTTCTTGTTTGAAGCTGCGTGGTGCCATCTTGTGCCGACTTCCCCTATACCATGGTCACGTGACTTTAAGAGCACAATTTTTTTGGTTAAAACGTGTTTTCACAGTATAAATAAGCAAAATCCTATACATTTAAACATTACACAATGAAATTATAATAACTGAAAAGTGAAATAACCAAAAACTTGTAAATTTTTTCCAAGTTCGAAGTCAACTCGTTAGACCGAACAGGATTAAAATTTGGGTGTTAACCGATCGAAAAGGTCCAATTTATCACTTCGGCACTGTTTTTAACAGCGAAAATAACGAAAAATTCGGAAAAACTCAATATTAAAATTAGCGTCACTCAACACGTTTTAAAAACAAAATCATATCGACACTCGGCAGGTAAGGAAGATTGTGACGTTTGGCGGGTAATTCAAACTCAGTTCTGACTTTTGGTACAATTTATTACAGTAACAAGAAAATAGGACTTAAAAATGAGAATCTAACAATATAAATAAGAAGGTTTTAAAAAATAATTGTCTTTTTGACTTATTGCCATTTACAATAATGAGACACGAGAAATAATACTGAAGCCGTCCCAAAAACTTTGTACTACCGATTCTTGATCTTTTGCCAATTACTAAATTTCTGATAGGCGGCATTCAGCAACTGATTAAGATGTTTGGTCAAATGATGTGATAACGGTGATAACTCCCTGATCAATTTATCCTCAAATGGTTTCAATTTGGCAGTATGGTATCTATGCAACGCCTCGTGCATTTTCACAGCTTTCTGTTCCAAATTCGGCGTACTTGGCGGAAAGCACTTCCAGAAATGACTCAACAACTCGCACAAGGCCAGGTACAAATTCCTAACTTCATTTTCGATATCAGACGGCACCAGTTCTGCAAAAAACGGTCAGCAAGCCCCCACACAGCCCCCCAAACACTTACGTGCCAGCGACTGCTCCTGGAAGCCACGCATGAGCGCCCCCCCGGGAGACAGCTCTCCGAGGGCCCCCACGGCCGCCGCGGGCGTCACTAGCGAGCTGCTCGGGTGCCGATTTTGCCACTGTTTCGTCTCCTGCAGGACCCCACGTAACACAGAGGAGGCTTCGCCAGGGTTTAACTGCTCTATGCTAGAGTCGGGCATCGGGCCGTGTAAATATCGCTCTACTTTCGATAAATTAAGACTAGGACCGCTGTTAGTGCTACTACTGGCTGAATCTAAGTCGTCGTAAGTGATTTTACTCAGAATTCGTTGTTTTTTCGCTACGTGACCTTCGTCAGGTCTCTCTACTTCGCTAACGTTTCCGTTTTGTTTAGGCGCGTTTTGCGTTTCCTCGCTTTTGTTTGATTTTTTCGTGGCTTTTAACACCATAATTGAATGCTGGTTGAAGCGTTTGATCATTGCTTGACTAACTGTACCGGAGGTGACGCTTGTTTTTTCACTTGCGACACCATAGCCCTCATCCAGTGACTTATCCTCAAATTCGGTGATGTTGACCAGAGGGTCATCAACACCGGTTTGAATATCTTTTTTCATTTCCTGATCGTCGATTTTTCCACATTCGGTGAAAAGATCTTTGCTTTCGGCGTACTTCCGGTCGCGGTGGAAATAATGCGATTGGAAAAACTTCGTCCAAAATTGAGATTCTGACAATTTGGCGGGAACGTTCTCCACGTATTTTTTCTTAACCGCGGGGTACGTTTTAAAGATACATTCGATTATGTCGGGCGTTATGTTGTATTTTAAGCCGTTGCAACCGTCGGTTTGTGGCTTAATATCAGCTAAGAAGGCACCAGAAACACCTGGAAAAAATTGTAACGGAAATTACGTAACACGAGAAGCGCCACCGACCAATATCCTGCGGCTGTTGCTTTTGCTTTTGCGTGTATTGGGACGCATGTTGGGCCCAAAACTCCTCAGACGACACCACCTCAGTCATCACCAAGTCTTTGTAAAGCTGCAAAAGCGCCGGATTTGACGACAACAATTTATTTTTCTCTTCTAACTCCCTATCGACCTACAAGCAACAATCAAAACCTCGCAACCGACGCCGAAACCTCACTTTTCGTTTGAATTTTGGCAGTAAAGTCTGTAACATCTCCTTAACCTTATCACGGTCAGCCAACTGGGCTTGTAGCCCGTTCCTGTTCGTAAAATGAAACGTCGAGGACACTCCATTATGAAGCACGACTTGCAACTGAACCTTCACTTTACCTTCCGGTGATATTTTCTGGGCTGAAAGTGACTTTACTCCTAATTGAAACGCTCAAGTTTTGAGACTCACATTTGATATCAGCGTATAGATGCGAGACCGCGACTGTGTCGCGGTTCTCAACCATCCAAATTAAACGTTGGTCCATGAGAAAAAGGGTCCCATCGCCCTTTTTGTAACGAACTTGGGGCACTTGAAGGAGCACGTCTTCACTCGAAGTAGTCATGATAAAACACAAAGTCACAGATACGAATTATTTTAAACTGGGTTTATTTGCTTTCATAATAAACACGAAACGGGCTTTAAACACTCCTGGGTTAATAATAACCCGATTTTTAGCACTTTGAGGTTCTAACCTATATGGATACATGAATGACGTGAGTGATGGTAGCCGGCGCAAGGGTGCCAACACATCGACCAACTCATTCATTAACGATTTCCACAAATTTTGCAATCTTTGCTTGAAACATAATCACTTTGGGGTTAATTACCGGGGGTTTTGCCGCAATCTGGCGAGTCAAAATAATTTATTTCGCCCAAATTGCGGGACCACGTTAGGTTTCGCGAACCGCAATTCCCCCAGTTTTCCCCTAAAACCACGAGAAGCATGGCTTCGATTTTACGCTCTTCGAAATTCGTCCGCTATATCGCCGGTTTTGCAAGGAACGTAGTGTTGAACACTCCTCGGGAGTTCGATGGGAACCTCGTCAACACCACACAATGTCTTTGCGGCGCAGTCCCGCGGTAAGTCCCCCAAGCGGCGCGCTTCCAACATTACGCAATAACCCCTTGTAGCTCCTTCGCCTCGCAAATACCGGCACCACACGACCAGAACCTCGAAACCAGCCTCAGAAGACTCGACCAAGACGTGAGGAAAGTCGGGAGAATCTCGCGGCGTGACATTGAAGACGTCTTAGACGAGATCAGAAGCAGCAGATCGGCCACCAGCTCCCAGTCACTCCTCGTGATACGATGTTGCGGGAACTTGGTCCCGGAAGAACTCCCCGAAGTGCGCACCAAACTGGTCCAGGAGATCTGGGCGACGTTAAACAAACTGAACGTCCCCATGGACATTTCGCATTACAACGCACTTTTGCGGGTCTATTTGGAAAATGAGCACCAATTTTCGCCGGCCGAGTTTTTGGCCGACTTGGAAAGCAAAGGAATTGAGCCAAACCGAGTCACTTATCAACGCTTAATCGCACGCTATTGCCAAGTGGGGGATATCGAAGGTGCGACCAAAATCCTCGAATTTATGAAAGAAAAGCAACTTCCGGTCAACGAAAACGTCTTCAATGCGCTTATCGTGGGACACTCGCAGACGGGGTAAGTCATTTTTGTGTTACTGTGTCATTCATAATTGATTGCCAACTGTAGTGACATGGACTCAGCTCAGGGTATCTTGGGGGTGATGACACAGGCCGGTCTCGAGCCCAGCGCAGACACCTACACTACCCTTCTATGCGGTTTCGGCAAAAAGGGCGACATTGACGCGATAAATAAATTGTTCGAGGAGTGCGAAAGCAAGGAAATTTACCTCCTGGATAAAGATTATCTCGATATTGTGTACGCCTTAGCCACGAATGGCCACAGCGAACACATCCCGCAAATTTTGAGCAAAGTCAGACGCGCAATCGGTTACAACCAAGACGCTATTAACTTGATTTTGCGTCTGATTAACAAAGGACTAGAGGACGCAGCCTTCCCTGTCCTTGAGACAGTAGTAAGATCAACAAACCCCGACGGAACACATAACCCCGTTGGTAATTTCTTTGTAAAACAAATGGTCAAAGCCAACCGCCCGGTTGAAAAAATCATCGAAATGTGCAATAAACTTGAAAGTAGTGGGATGTACACACGGGGGTTGTCCCTCGCTGCTGAGACAAGTCTCGAGTTTGGAAACGACCAACTCGCCTATTCCCTGTTAACCGAACTGAGTAAGAAAGACATTCCGGTCAGACAACACTATTTCTGGCCTTTAATAGTCGCGAAAAGTAAAGATTCATCTGGACAGGGGATTTTAGACGTCCTCTTATCAATGCACAAGTTTAATATTACGCCAAGCAACGAGACACTGAGAGAGTACGTTATTCCGAATTTGAAAGCCCCAAGTAGCGAAATTTTGTCGATTTTGCGCTCGGCTAACGTGCCATTAGGGACGTCAGGGGCTTGTCTCGTCCATCATTTATTAAACAAAAGCGACATAAAGGAAGCCGCGATTATTTCAACCCAAGTATCGGCTTTCTACAATCCGGATTTATTGAAACGTCCTTTGACTAACTCGTTTTACAAAAACAAAGATTTGGAGAGTTATATCAGAATCGTGCGCAACATTTACGACAACTTGGACCGACTTAAACGCAGCGAAGAGGACGAACCGACTCAGGTCGCTGATAAAAACGAAGTTGTGGGGAACCTAGTGCTTGATTTATCCTGGAATCGGGAGTTTTTGAACGTTGTCGAAGATGTGCTTAAGGGTTTGATTTCTGAAGGTTTGAGTATTTCCACAACTGCGGCTGAGAAGCTTCAAGAGAAACTAGGTGAGAAGATGACCGAAGAAATATCCAGTCTTCTCGGGAAATTGACTTCTGGTCATTTAACTCCGGTTCCGGTTCCGAAAAAACTACCATCGTACACACCGTCGCATCAGATGAATGTCGAGCAATTAGAGCGTCTCATTCATAACTTGGAAGTTAAAAACCAGGATACTAAAGGCTTGAAACGCCAGTTGTTAACTTTGTATTATCGGGAGAAAGATTTGGAAAAAACCGAGTCACTTTTGGCCGAGTTGGAAAAAACCGATTTCGTGTACTCAGCCGGGATTTATGCCCAACTTAGCGACTTGTACGCCCACCACGACAAGTTGGACAAAGCTATGGAATATTACAACAAACTGAAAGAACTGGAAGGCAACGAATTCAAAATGGACGAGACGAAAATCGTGTCAATTGCCCACCTTTTGGTCAGAAACGGCAAATTCGACCAAGCGATCGAAATCATCGAAAAAACCCCACGTGAGAATCTAAGGGAGGAACGCACTTACAATTACGCGGCCCAAGTGTGGCGACTATTGAATTCGTTGGCCGAAGAAGGCCGAGTCGACGAAGTGAACAAGCTATTCGATACTTTGGTCAAGAACGACTTCATCGAAGTGAATAACATTCTCTTGGGGCCCCTAGTTAAGGTCCATTTGGTCAATAAAGACATTGACAAGGCTATGGAAAAATTCGAATGGTGTGTGAACCAATTCCGGGCAACACCGTGGAAAAACGAATTGGCGTGCCAACTAATCCAGAAGGAAGATGCGGAAAAATTACAAAAACTGACCGACTTATCGACCTCCATTCACGGCGAAATCAACAGTCTCTACGACCTGGTTTTCGCTTTCGTCGAGTGCGGACGAGTGAGACAAGCCAGGAAAATTCTGGAAACTCCCGGCTTGCAAACGCGCCCCCAGCGAATCAACATCCGGTGTGAGAGATACCGACAGGAGGGTCAAGTCAAGCCGCTTGAAAGCTTAAAAGACGCCACTAAAGACTTGGACCATATCAACAGAAGCGACATTTATTACCAACTGTTGTTGAGTTACATCAAGCAAGAGGAGGTGGAGAAGGCGCTAGGGCTTTGGACGCAAATGCAGGAAGAGGATTTGTTACCGAGCGACGAGTTTTTGCAAAGCTTAGGGAAATTTTTACAAGATAAGGGTGTTTCCGTCCCGTTCCAAATCCCGCAATCGGTGACCCCACCACAAGTTGTAGAAAAGTCACATATTCAACAGTTTCGCCGCAAATTGAAAGAAGGCGACGTACAAAGCGCCTTGCAATTCTATAATCCCAATGATCACAGTTTCACAGTCACTGATACGTCGTTACTTATCGAAAAGTTGATCCAAAATAACCGAATTGGGGAAGCGACCAAAGTAACGTTGAATTTACTGGAGACGGGAGCGACCCCACTTGCCCGAGTTTTCAAATTTTTGTTAAACAAGTTGGCAAATGCCGGCGATTTGGATTCTCTTGCAATCATAGATAAGAAAGTTTCACAAGAAGTTAAGAAAACAATCTCGTTTGATAACCGCGTTTGCCATGCGAATTTAATCGCCGGGAAAGCACCACAATACTTGGATCAATTAGAAAACGAAATCGACAATGCCAAAGATGAGGACTTGAAGGCCATTGAGGAGAAGTTCCCCCGCGGGGGGGCTTACGGTATCTTGGAACGCCATCCCCAATTGTTGGAAAAATGTAAGTCTAGTGTCGCGAAACTTTTTATCACTGTGATAATTTTTTTCAGATGAAAATCTGGCGGTTAAATACGCGCAAAGGGGGATAGTGGCGCCAATGAACGTCCTCTGGACCAACTACTTCATTGTGGGGAATGAGCCGAAGGCGGAGCAAATCTGGAATACTTACCTCAAGGGCGCCCCCAGGATTATGTTCCAAAGGATAGTGCACGCCGCCCGCGAGACACAAGACGAAAATCTCATCAAAAAACTAATCAAACACTTGAAAAACAGTAACGTGACTGAAGGAGCCGTCGGTAATGCGTACAGTTGTTTGCTTGATGTCTTGGTGGCGAAAAACAACACTGAAGAAGTGGTTCTGGCGTTCGAATTAGCCCTCAAAGACGCCGGTTTGAACCACTTGAACCGAACCGCGATACTGCGAGTCAAAGAAGTGTACGAAAAATTAGGCAAACCTTTCGATTACGCAATTCCGCCAAAGAATCCTCGAATCGCCACGAGTACGTCGTCCGGTGAAGAGGACGCAAAAAAGTAGTGTAATTCCAGTTATAATTTATATTAAATTGTTTTTTTTAATAAAAGTGTAGTTGATCAATTGTTTTATTTATAATATATTGTCTCTGATAATTTCACATAACAATATCACTTCTTTTGACCTACCTAGTAACGATATAAAATAGTCCCGCCGATACTACGCCAGAAAAACGACGAAAAATATAAAAAAGAAGATCAAAACCCCGAAAATTTTAATCATGAGCCACCTGTTCGACGTCACTGATTGGAAATATTTCAAAATCTGGGCATGAGCGGCTTCGATGTTCAGCTCAGCGTCTTGCACGTTCGTGTCTATCCTCTCGACCATCTCCTCCTGTTCCTTCACCATGTGTGCTAACTGCTGGAAAATGCCGCCCAACTCCACAATCGTCGACTCGATATTCTGCATAGTCTCGGCCCGACTTTGCAAATACTGGTCCGTCTCGTCATACATCAGCGCTGCTTGCATCTGAGTCCTTTGGGGCACCAGCGCCGACCCCTCCAAGTTGATACTGACCTGGTCCTGTTCTTGCAACAGCAAACTCCCTACGCAGAAAAAACAGTAAACGGACAACTAAAAACCGACAATACCTTGGCTCGATGAGGGCACAGGCGGTGGAGGGAGACCTCCCTGGGAAAACTGCTCTCGCCGGCTTTTCTGGTGCTTGAGATTTTCCGTCCGGACTTCGAGGATTTGCTTAAAATCGGTCGACATCGTTGCCAACTTCGACTGTAAGGCCAGGACCACGCTGCTGGAATGGGACTGCAGGTGTTTGCCGGTGGTGTAACTCTTGTGCTTTTTCGATACATCCTGTAACTGGGCGATCTGCTGGTTGAGCGAACTCAAGTCGCCCTTGATGATGTAGGTCAGCTCTTGGATTTCGGCCGTGCGGTCGTCGAAAAGCGATTTCCTTTTAGCCACTATGGGAATTTAAAAAATATCTTGTTTATGCGACCAAAAAATTTGGGGAGAAAGAAAAGACAAAAAAGATTACATATATTATTATTGTAATGACAATATTATTAATACAAGTCACTCCAACCAGCCTCTTCGATTAAATTCATGCACAACATAGGAAGCTTTTTGTTTGCATTGTTGCGAAATCTGTTCTTTATCGCTACGTAAGAAATCTTCTTTGCTCATATTTTTGACTTCTTTTGCGTCTTTTTCGTCCCGATAAATGGGTTGTATCATCAGTAACACATGCATAAGTTCCCTTGTCCTGGCCATTGCCCCCATTTCGTCCAAAAACTCCTCAAAAGTGAGCCCCGAAACATCACACTTTAACTCCCTCAAATAATTGATAAAACTCTCGTAATAAAATTTAACCAAATTATCAAATTCTGACTGAATCACCGATAACTGGACACTCGTAAACAAAAACAGGAGGACATCTCTTGTTACAGAACCGTATTCGTAAATTTGAAAATCGATAAATTTCACATCAGTAGCCTTGACCATAATATTATTTGTCCACAAGTCGTAGTGACACAAACTGGCAAAGCGGCACTTCATCTCTTTGTCGTTCTTCTTTTTGACACAACTGCCGTTTCTGATAAGTGTACCCCTGATCCGGTCCATGTTTTTTGCACAAAAATCATCATCCTTGATCAGCGCCAATAACGAATCGATAAACTTCCGGTTGTCTTCTTCCGTCGATTCATACATTTCAAACTCCTCAAAAACCTCCCCAAATTCCGACTCAAAAACCTCCGGTTTGAGGGCCTTCAAGGCGAAAACAGTGGCGTGCAGTTCGGCTATTTTTTCCAAAACTTGTTTCGCTTGATCAAAATCGAACCCAACTTTGCGGTCCAAAATCCCAAACCCTTCGTCTTTTAAATTCTTAATCAACAAAACGGCATTATCGTCGATTTTTTCCAAACTTTGTTCCAGGTTAAACCTTGAGGTGAAAAAATCCGGGAATGCGTTAAACACTCGCGTAAAACCTTGTTCCTTTTGGAAGTGAATCAAACAAGGGACCACGGTTTTGTAGAATTTTACTTCCAGGAGGAACGTTCGCTCGCTTTTTAGCAGTTTTCGAACGAACTCGTTTTCAGGTAATAATTTTGCCACTGTTCGAAGAATTTTCGTTTTTCCGCCGTCACGTAGCGAGATGTCCACAGCCAGTAATTCGCTGCAATAGTTCTCACCAGCGGCAGTCAGTTTATTGATAGTCGCACCGATGAATTTCGATTTATCGACAAACGTGAAAATTAACTCGTCGAGATTTTTTATTTCGCGAATCGCCATCGCATCTATGAAAGGTACAAAATGACTGATTTGCTAATTATCGTGAAGGTCAAGCGCCAATCTTTATCCCCACTTGACGTAATCATAATTAGACTTCGTCATCATTGTAACAACAAGGAAAAAAACTCAAAATTTGTATTTGCACAAGTTTTATTTATCTTTTGCAATGACACAACACTTTTAAATATTTTCATGTGACCTATATCCAACCTCGGCGTATGCATTCACGGACCACGTAGCGCGCTTTTTCCTTACACCCCTTCGGGGGTACAAATCCATACCGAACGAAATCTTCTTTCTTTAATTCTTCAGTTTCCTTAATACTTCCGTCGGCATAAATGGGCCTCAACATCAACAAAACATGCAGCAATTCGGTCGTCCTCAAAATATAACCGATTTCGTCCAAAAAACCCTCAAACGTGTATTCGGAAACGTCACACTTCAGACTTTCCAAATTTCTCAAAAAACTCTCATAATACCACCACAAAAACGCATCGAGATTTGTCTCAATCGCCGACAATTCCACACTCGTGAATAGGAAGAAAATAACATCTTTGGCCAAAGTCGTGTGTTCGTACATTTGAAAATCGACAAATTTCACATCGACGGTTTTTCCATTTTCCATTTTCACCATCACATTGTTGACCCACAAATCGCCATGACTCACAGTAACAAAACGACTCGGTTTCAAATTTCTGTTGTTTCGATGAATAACAAAATCCGCATTCGCTTTGAGAATGTGCCGAATTCTTGGCAAATGTTCGGCAAAAATCGCGTCGTCTTTTATAAAATCAAATAGAGATTCCTGTGTTCGGTTACTATCCTCTTCACCGACATCGAAAGCTGTGAATTCTTCCAAAAACGGGCGAATTTTCGTAGCGAAAATTTCCGGTTTGTGGATTTGCAAAGCTAGAGCAGTGGCGTGAAGTTGTGATAGTTTCGATAAAATTAATCGAGTCTGGTTGGCATCAAAGCCGATTTTTCGATCAATGATTACGAAACCTTCGTCTTGGATGTTTTTAATGAGAAGAATCGCGTTTTCGTCGATTTTTGTGCTTGGTGGGTGTAGATTAAACCTCGCACCGAAAAAATCCGGGACGCAATTAATTACCTCGCTTATGCCTTGCTCCCTTTGAAATTGTTTCAAACAAGGGATGATGGTTTGGTAGTAACCAACTTCGTTCCGGAAGGAACACTGACTGTTGAAATGTTTCTGAACGTATGGGTTTCGGGGCAAAAGTTTGGCAACTGTTCGAATTTTATTATTTTGGCCCTTGACTGTTATGTCTACGGCCAGTATTAAACTGGCGTAATTATCACCTGCTGAAGTCAGTCTTGAGACCGAAGCACTGACAAAATCGGATTTTTTTATGACTGGATTGAGCACATCTTCAAGGTTTTTTATATCGTAAGAGGCCATTGCAACTGAATTGAACAATTACATAAAAGTGACTACTGAACTTAATTGTAATCTCTTCGTCAAATGATAAGATAAAAATTACGATACTTACAAAGGGTTAATTTCTCAAGCTTGGTATACGTGCTGGCAATATTTCGGCCAATATTCTTCGCAATTAGCATAAACTCGGAGTGTATTTGAATGGCTTTGGATTTTTTGGGGTCCCTAACAGCCACAGCCCTTTGAATACTCCTCCCTTGTAGAGTCTGTATAGTATTGATAAATTCGCTAGTCCTGTCTCTCGCCGCCATCACTGGTTCAGGTTCAATGTACTCCTCGGTTTGAAAATCGTCTTCTAAGTAATAATCTTGAGACACATTGTTGGGATATGCACTGTTTATGTAATTGAGGTTAGATTCTTTCGTCCAGTGATTATCGCTTGTAACAACTAGAGGCTCGGTTTCGGAGCCAGCGCGCCGTCTTCTAGGGAGCATCGCATTCTTGAGTTTTACACAGAGAGATTAAACACGTAATGGGGGCGAAAACTGGACTTTCACATATGTTCTCGAAAAACTATTTTATATTAAATCAATTTAAAAAGTCACGAGTTAGCACAGAGACACTTAAACGGGGTTCTGACACTAAAAATCGCCCCTTGAAATAACTTAACACTGAATTTACCCCTTATTTAATTATTTGCAATTTTGACAAGTAGGAGTGACACATCGCCGACCCGTCACCTAAACACTGCTACCAATGCACAAATTCTTAACTGATGCATGAAAATAATTTTCGGGGGGCGTTCCACCTATTTCATCAATTCAAAACTTCACCGAGACGATCATATAACTTACACTTTGTAAAAAATGAAGATTTTGGCCCAAAAATGACCCAATTTTGCCACGATTTCAATTTTTTATGTTGGCAAGTGGGGTAGTTGTCAAATGAACACGTCAGCTGTTTATCGCGTAATTTTCAAAAAAAATCTTTCTCCGAAAATAAGACAGCACTAAAATCACCCCTTTGTGTCAAATTCGCCCCACAATGACTTCACTGCGTCAAAAACAAATCAGTAAATATTCCAACTTGAGTTTTCTGAAACTTCTAACCCCATTTTTAGATGCCCTCAAACAAATGTTAAACTTGAATCAACCCCAAAGTAAGTTAAGCGCCTCGGAACCAAAATGGAAAGTATTAGTATACGACAACGTAGGACAGGACATTATTTCGGTATTAATATCAGTCAAGGAATTGAGGGAACTAGGGGTCACGTTATTTGTGTAAGTGTGACTTTGAGGGGGCTGTTGTGCTCCTGACGCTTGTACTTGTAGCCAGTTGCACTCAGACCGGGACCCTATACCTGAAGTCCCCGCGGTTTATTTCTGTGCCCCCACTGAGGAAAATCTCGGCCGGATAGCACAAGATTTTCAAAAGGGGGTCTACGATATTTATCATTTGAATTTTATTTCTGCCATTTCACGGCAAAAACTGGAAGATCTTGCCTCGGCGGCCTTGCAAGCGAACTGCGTGGCCAACATACACAAAGTGATATAAACCCCTAATTACGGAACGAAACACAAAAATTTTTTTCAGGTTTACGATCAGTATGTTAATTTTATTTCGCTAGATGATGACATGTTTATACTAAAAAACCAAAACAGTGACGCCTTATCATATTACGGTTGGTTTTATATTTTATGCTAATATTTTTTCCCTAATTGGACAAACTGTAGCGATAAATCGGGGCGACACCAAAGACACGGAAATGGACGAAATCATGGACAAGATCGTCGACTGTTTATTCTCCGTGTTTGTCACTTTGGGCACAGTCCCCATAATCCGGAGCCCCAAAGGCAACGCCGCTGAAATGGTCGCGAGGAAATTAGACAAAAAACTGCGCGAAAATCTGGCCGATGCTCGAAATAACTTGCTCCATTCGGACGCCCAAGCGGGGAATTTTAACTTCCAAAGGCCCCTTTTAATCGTCTTGGACCGAAATGTGGACATGGCCACACCCCTTCACCACACTTGGACCTATCAAGCCCTAGCGCACGACCTACTCAACCTAAACCTAAACCGCGTCGTTATCGAAGAAAGTGTGCCAAGCGGAGGTTGGTTATTTTTTCCCTAATTGGATTCCAACAGGAATTTTCAGGCGTCCGCTCGAAAAACCGGGTGTGTGAGTTGGACACGAAAGACAAGTTCTGGTCAACACATAAAGGCTCGCCGTTTCCCACAGTTGCGGAAGCGATCCAGGAAGAGCTAGAGCAGTACAAGTCGTCGGAAGAGGAAGTGAAGAAGTTGAAAAGTTCGATGGGGATTGACGGAGAGAGCGACATCGCTCTGTCGCTAGTTTCAGATAACACGGCAAAAATTACCTCAGCTGTTAACTCGCTTCCGCAACTGTTGGAGAAGAAACGGCTAATTGACATGCACACGACTCTCGCGACGGGTCAGTGTCATTAATTCCGTAATAATGACTGTAATAATTAAAAAATTGTAGCACTTCTCAACGGAATAAAATCGCGGAAATTGGACAACTTCTTCGAACTGGAGGAGAAAATCATGAGTAAAACCCAAGCGTTGGAGAAGACGATCTACGACTTGATCGTGGACCCGGAAACGGGCGTTCCAGAGGACAAGATCCGCTTATTTATCATTTTTTACATTTGCAGCCCACATATGAGCGAAAGTGAGTTAAAACGCTACGAAACGGCCTTATCAGAGGCCGGGTGCGACCTCTCACCCATCCATTACATAAAAAGGTGGAAGAGTTACGCAAAAATGGCGTCCGGTTCGAACCAATACGAAGGCGCCGGTACAAAAACAGTAAACATGTTCTCAAAACTTGTCTCACACGGCTCCAATTTCGTGATGGAAGGGGTGAAAAATTTGGTTATTAAGCGACATGTAGGTTTCGGGCGCAATCGGTAGGGTTTGTCCTAGATTTTTTTTTTGTAGAATTTACCGGTGACACGTATTGTGGATCATTTGATGGAGTTTAAGAACAGTCCGGAGATGGACGAGTACCACTACCTTGACCCTAAACAGTTAAAAGTGACTGAAATTCCGCGTAACCGCTCGCCGTTCCAGGACGCTATCGTTTTCATTGTCGGTGGGGGCAATTACATTGAGTATCAGAATTTGGTGGACTATGCTAGGCAAAAAACGGCGGCAGGGAGCACCAAACGGATCACCTACGGGTCGTCCACGCTCGCCAACGCGCAACAGTTTTTAAAGCAACTTTCGTTGTTAGGGCAGGAAATTGTGTAATTTTATATTTAATAAAGTATTGTTATTAGTTGGTGTTTTATTGTTATTACACGGAAAGGTACTTTTTTCCGTACAGTTGGGCCTTTTTCTCGAACGCGGCCGACTTGATCACGGTATTTTCCTCGTAAAACGGGTTGAGGGAGTGTTTGATGTACGCCTCGTATATTTCGGAGAAGAAGTTCTTAATGCCGTCATCATTCCTATTATCGTGGACCATAACGAACCTTATCAGGCTCGCCGTTACAAAAGCGGAGACAAACCATTGGTTGAATTTGTCCACTGATTTTAAATTCATATTATGGGTTTTCCATTTGTGTTCGTCGATTAAGTCCAAAGCGGAATGGGCGATAAATTGGTTTAAATGTCTATGGTCCTCCTTCTACAACCCTCCAACCTCAGCAGTCTCAAAGGGGAGTCCCCGAACCTACCTTAGGGTCTTTACTATTCGTAAACTCCATTTCAAACAAAGGCAAATCCTTATGACCCACGATCACAAAATAATAACTTCCGATCATTTTATTCGCCTTCATTAACGATAATTTCGCCCAAATTTAGCCAAAAAACATAACTTGATAATTTGGAGGTTACGTCGATTGCCAGCACTGACGCGCCACATTCAAAGAATTGGGTTAAGCGCGCACCTGGTCCGTGACCGTGAACTTAATTACTCAAATGTGAACTTTCACTGCTTTTTACTCTCTCGCATGTAATTAGTTTTTCGTAATTAGAATTAGAGTGTTTCCTAGTCGAAATTTCTGCTAAAAGGAGTAACACACAAAAAGCGTGATTCTTGATTCATTTGGTCGTTATTGACCACAAGGAGTGGAGGGGCGACACGCAAAAACAACAAACACAACATACAGGTGTGTGGCGTCGTCCAACGTGACTCTTCTTCGACTCCAACCGCCCAAAACCCGAAAACATGTGAGTGCCCAATTCAATAAATTTGATTTTTATTCACCACAATGACTAGTCTTGAGTTACTTAAGTAGAACAAGTGAAAGTGTGCGCCTGACTCACTCAGACATTTAAATATTTTTAGCCCCGAAATGGCTTTCGGCCGCCGAATGGACGGCTGCGGCAACTTCATGAAGTATAGCCTCTTCATCGTCAACATAATTATACTAGTACGTACTTAAACTATCCCCAATAACTTTTTTATTAAAAAAAAAATAAAACAGTTGGGTGGCTTGATTGTGGCCGGTCTAGGTCTATGGACCGTCATCGACAAGTCCTTCGCCAACGAACTCCTAGGCACGAATCTCTACTCCGGTGCCGCTTACGTTCTCGTGATCACCGGCCTTTTGGTCTCCTTCATCTCCTGCTTCGGCTGTTTTGGCGCGATTAGAGAAGTCCGCTGCATGCTAGTCACGGTACTTTGGCCCACTTTCCTTTCGTTCGTCTCTCATCGCAACTTTCCAGTACTCCATCGCCTTGTTCCTTATTTTCGTCACGATGCTGATCGGGGGCGTCCTCGGTTACGTTTTCCGGGAGAAAGTCGATACGACGGTCAGGAATGGCATGCTGGGCTCCCTGAAATCCTACGGGAACTACAGACCCGTGACGGAGGCCTGGGATGAGACCCAGAGCCGACTGATGTGCTGCGGTGTCAACGACTGGAAGGACTGGAGGGACAACATCCCGGATTCGTGCTGCAAACCGGTGCTGGGGCGAAGGCAGAGATGCAATTTGTTGGTCGAGAATCAAAATTCGTTCACGTTGTACACGAGAGGTTGTTTGGAAATCACCAAGGAGTATGTGAAGGACCATGCGGTTGTCATTGGATCGGCGGGGATCGTAGTGGCTTGTCTTATGGCGAGTTGGGAAATATTATCCTTCAGTTTTTCTAATCATGTTTTTGCAGATTTTCGGAATGATCTTTTCGTGCGTCCTTTTCAAATTGCTCGAATGAGCACAAGTCTCTCGGTGTTTTACTTTCTTAAATGTATTTATCTAACTTCATTTATAAGATACTTATTAAAATAAATGTTTTTTTATAACGTTTGCGTGTTTTAATACAATTAATCCAATTAATACATTACACAAAATGTTCCCAACACTGGGAACTTTAGCATTCGGAGTATAAATACACACTTTTTGAAACATTTGCGTAAGTTAATTGCGTGTTTGTTTTTTTGGAGGTGTGGTAACGTCCCCAAATCAATTTAAACTTTACATGTTTTTTTATACAACTATCAATTCAAATTGCATAAGAAAACAGACACACAGTGATCAATTGACAAGTCTAAAAGTGTACTCTTGCCTGAATAGGTAATATGGTAATAATTTAACCGGCAAATAATAATTTTATCACAATTTATTTAATTAACCTGTTATAAAAAACTGCCGTGCAGACGATCCTATTCCCCAGTTACGTCAAAATTAATTAAAACACGCCCTGGTCGTAACAAATGCCACATTTCCGTCACGTCGACACAATTTTCCTCAAAATTACGATGAAAAAGCTCAAACGATCAGCGGTAAATCCCCGAATGCCAAATCTTCCGATTTTTTTCACCCAACTTTTCTAGCCGAAAATCCCCGATTCAGACTCCCTCACGTCGTTCTTCATCCCCTGGCACAAAAATCGGGCCCCTCCTATATACCCCAATGCCCAGACTGGACGCATAATCAACACGACCGAATTTTTACTTTTCTTCGCAGCGATCCTTCTTTTGGTTTTTCCAAAAAATTAGTCCTTCAATCTTTGATAATTTTATTCACAGATCCTGAGTCTGGGATTAGTCGGAGTTTCCGTCTGGTCACTCGTTTCCAAATCGCGCTACATTTTCGTCGATTATTCGATAGAATTGGCCTATTTTGCCCTTCCTGTTTCCCTGCTCTGTCTGCTTTGTTTCTGGATTGTCCTTTCGGTCCACAACGACGAAAATTCGTACAAATACCTGTCGTTGGTTTTGATTTTGTTGACCTTTTCCACCGTTTTGTTGGTGATCGGAGTTTACATCGGGTTCACACACAAGTTGCACTTGAATTCGAGCCAAATTGATTCCAGCCCGGTTTTGGTGGAGTTTCGCGAAACTATGAAAGGATCAATGAACAAAACCGGGATTTGGGATGATGTTCAAAGGAAATTGGGATGCTGTGGTGTTGATAATTACACCGATTGGTTGGCGGTTATGCAGCGAATTCCGGAATCGTGCTGCCGGAGAAAGGTATCGCTGGGAAAATCGCCAACAAAGGTTGATTTGTTGATTGAAAATTTAAATGAAGTTGCACAACCGGTGGCCGTTATTTTACATGCGAAGAGGTGGCTTAGAAGTGAACTTTTATGTTTTCAATTCGCGACTAGAGCATTATTGTCTGTGTTACGGAATCAAAAATGAGGATTTTTATGCAATAGGTCACGCGAGACCGGAAGAGGAACTAACTCAATTTGAAAGACAAAATTCATTCAAATGTTATGCTTAATTAAAACGGTCAAAAGCTTTAATCAGTTCGAGAAATGGAAAGTAATTAACTTGAAAACGTTTCGAAACTGTTTTTCCTAAGCCGATCAACAGCTGATCCGATCGAAAAATTACGCATTTCTATTCACAAATCTAATTGTTTGCTTTTACACTTTCTTACGTGGAAAAAGTTATTGCATAAAGTTAGACAGGTGGAACACATTAAACGAACGACGAAAAATTGCAAGACCGCAAAACAAATTTAAATATCATAAAAAGCTTCATTAAATTTGTAGGAAAGAATTATGAAACGATCCAATGGCCTCTGGCAAATTTTTCAAATGATTTTCTCACGAAAATAACGATTTTCTAATTTAGTCAACCAGTTTTGATTTTTTCGAGCACAAAGAGCTGTGAAATTGTTGATCAAGAAGAAACAAGTAACTGTAATAAATCAAAAAAACCCAAGGCTCACTTTTCCAGAAATTCAAGTACTATAAATAATGTCTCAATATTTCAATTTATTTTTGTAAATAATCGAAATTTGCATACGATTTGAAATGATTTCCGGTTATTTTTTTAGTAAGATCACCTGATAGTGTCGCTAATTTTCCCCAATATTCACGACAAGTTGTAAAACTGCCCACGAGAGGACGACACGACTAAAATTCAAATTTCAGTCAGGAACACACGAGGCAATAAATTATCCCCTCGCCATAAACACGCGATAAAACGTTGTTTCGCTCGTGGTATAATTAAAATCCATTCGTTGATGAAATGTTTGTTGCTTATAAAATAAAAGCCGGTAATTTTCATATCCAAACAAGCAATTAGTACTTCTGGGAAATCCGATCTATCAATAAACACAATTTTTAACGTGTGTTATCATTATCAAAAAACAGGTGCGTTCACCTTTGGTCGCCTTTTAGTGTCCTCTGCACCGTCATGCAAAAATCCAAATGATGAAATAAATTTGCGTGATATAATCGTAACACCTTTTATGCGCAACGTCATAACAATAGATAAACTCTTGACCAAGCGAAAGGTCGATGATTCAAGAAGCAATTTGTAAATTACTACACCGAAGCGTAACTAAATGATTATTTACGAGTTTTTTTGCCATTCATTAAATTTACTATTGTGCCAGTCATTAATTATCGTAAAAATTGCGATAAAACAAAACGGTTTTGTCGCACTCGACTTTTCGAACGGAAAAATTCAACCTTGTTTGCGATTTTCTCGAATTCACCGTTCGATCGAAACAGTGATGTGCTAACTATCGCTAATGGCAATTCCAGGCCGCGAGTTGCCGTGATAATTCCACGTCCTCGACAGGTTGTTTAAAAATAATAACAGCGACTTTAGCCTTGCAAACGTGCCTGTTTAGCGGAATCAATTGCGTGGCATTGTTCATACAAGTAATATTAATGAAATCGATCGGAAAAATCCGACACAATTTCCCCGTTTTTTTTCCAGTTTTGCGCTTTCGTTATTTTAACCACTGCGTATTTTTGTGACAAATGTCGACAGGACTGAGGTTCAGGTTTCAATAAAACGTGTTTCGATATTTACAATTGTATATTTATAAAATGTGCGACGTCATCACTGCATACAATTAACTAAATAAATAGTTGGAAAAAAATTTCAGTAATTTACTTCGAGCTGAACGTGAATTAAATGCAACGTATCACAACAACCAATAGAAAACCCTTCCCGGCATGATGTTAATAATTATTGGAATGCACGTTTAACACTAAAGCGTCGGAAGCAGTCTTCAATAATACGTTTTTTCGTCAAATTTGTACACTTTTAAAGCGAATTTTAGTAATGATTACACGATACCTTACTTAATAAGTAAATGTCATGAAACACAACTCACCTGAAAACTTAACAAACAAATAAAAATCATTTTTATCACAGACGTTTTAAAAACATGGCAGCAACGCCTCGTCAAAACGAGCCCGACCTCAAATCGCTGTCCCTATGATCTGTATGGAAAACCACAGTGGCTATGCTGATGGAACAAAGACATACAGTGATGGTACCCAAGAGAATATAAACGGAAGTGATTAGCCAAAAAGCGAATAAGTAGAGATTTTTATTGCAATATTGGCCCTCGGTTGGATTATAATTAGGCTCATACTCTTTGTAGACCCAAACGGATCCTGTAATTCCCCCAACAAACGGTAAAACGCACCCTGTGAACCCCCGACTTACCTATGATGAACCAGCCAAGCATGAAGCAGTTTAACAGGGTCTGCGTCGGTGACTGTCTCAAACTCTCCTCCTGGCGCTCCTCCTCCGTCTGTCGCACTCTCGCCGACAAATGCAAAAGTTGCTTAAGCACCCCGAAAATGCCCCCCACTAACAAATAAACGGGGATGTACTCCCCTTGCGGACAATCGTACAAATAAAGCAGCCCCATCACAATCATACAAATGGGAATCACAATAGTCACACCCAAAATCACAGTGCACCCCACTGAAACAACACAGTTATTACCCCCTTGAATATCAAAACGCCACAGCTTACGTGTTCCCAAAACAATAATAATGATATTTTTCAAAAACTCGATCACCCCCTTGCTGGTCTTTTGCGCCTCCCGGACCCGGCCGAACAGGGAGTCGTACGAGGGAGGAGGCGCTGGAAATTTGGGTTAGTGGAAAATTTCGATTAGAAAGCGGGTTCTACTACCATTGGGGTTTATGGCCTCTTCGTAGCTGGGGGGCGCAGTCGTGTCCTGAGAGCTGCATGGTAAGATTGTGGCTCCCTGGTCTTGGTAAAGAGGGGGCGAGTGGTTTACCTGATGCGTACCACCGGTCATTTCGACGGATTTGCACTTTTGGACGTTATGGACATCACTTTGAGCGATTTTTACTACAAACAACTTTTACTTTTCGAAATTACGCTCCTCTGTGCATTGACAAATAAAATGCACGCCATCTTGACACTGACATCACTCAGTTTACATACGTCACGATAAACATAACGCGTCACGCGCATTATCCATACTTCCGCAAAACCCCACCACTACACACTCCCATAAAAACCAAACCGCACCGAAAATCTGCCACCCGCATGTTCTGATTATTATTTTTACAGCGAAAAATTGTCAGCAATTTCTTAAAACAATCCACAAAAATGACTAAAAATACCAAAAAATTCATCCGAATAACATTATTGTACATACAAACGGCCACAAGGGCAATTTTAAATATTTTGGACAAAACACAGTCAATAGTTCAATTCTGAATTGAAAACTCTTAAAAGGTGTTTCATTTCCACTAACTTAAATTCAGCCTCACAGATGGCGCGGTGAAATTCGAGCACTCGGCTCGCTTTCAAAAATTAAATTTTTTAGCACCATGGGGGTTTGTATTACTTTCAATGGAATTAAAACCTGCCCCAATCGATCGGGCAATCCTCACGAGGGCGCTCCGCTCCTGTAAACACGGTCTAAAAATACCTCAAAGTGTTAACTGATCTGGAAATAGCACATTCGAGCAGTGAAAAGCCGTACACGATGAAGGTGGACGCAGAGTTGATGTTTGAATGTCTAATTTACCTAAACGTATTTTATTACCCCCTATTTTTCATATGTGAGACGATTCTGGTGGCCGCAAAGTGGCAAAGTGCCGTCCCCACGCCCGGTATCGAGGAAGATGCGAGTGTTATTTTTACGGTGTTGGCTGTCGAAATTGCGAAAATCCTAATTTATCGGAAATTTAAAGATAGAAAACGAGGTAAAAGCGTGTTTATTTCGAGCCAGTTAATGTCTCTTTTGTAGATTTAGTGACCGGAATTGCCGTTTTTATGACGTTCTTTACAATCGCCGGCTGTCTTTACACGTTTTTTCTGCAGCACTTTGTCGCAAGGTTAGAGTATATTTTATGTGCCATGATGACCATGCTGGCGGCGACTGAAGTGGCCTTTGGGATCATGCAAATTTTGCCGTGTTTCAAAAAAGTCCAGTATTATTAAATTGTTTCTAAATATTTTATTAAACACAATTTTTTCAAATAAAAAATTACAACAAAAAAGTGAGTTGTTAAATAACTTAAATGGAATGAAGCTACGATCAGAACTACAATTTAAACTCCCTTTAAAATGCAGTAAAACACATCGGTGCAAACTGACTTGAGACAATTTCTTCCAACAAAATGTAGTAAAAACTGCGATGGTTTAAGTAAAATATAAATAGAAAATTTTCTAGTAATACAGTATAAGGGAACGATTACGACGTGCCTCGCTCTGAAAATTGTGTCCAAGCATTATAAATATCAATTACACCTAATTTGCCGACGACCAGTCCATGTTCTCCTGCTGGTTCTGGTTCTGCTGATTCTGTTGGTTCTGCTCAGTTTGCGCATTTTGAGCCTTCTCATCTGTCGGGCTCTTTTCCTCTTTCGGGGGCGAGGGTGCCTTTGGCGGTGGCTTATTCAAAATAGGACTGACTGTGCATTCAAAATCATTCTTCTCTTGTCGGATCTGAGAGACAGTAACAGGCGGGGCTACGTGCTTAGGTGCGTTGACAAGCTTCGCTCTTGTTTGCTCCAACCACTGGAACGAATTCTTGAACGCATTATCCACCTTCTTGACCTCGTCTTCAGTCAAATGCGCAAATTTCGGGTCGTTACCCCTGAAACAAAATTATCAATTTCACAACCCGACCGCAGACTAAACGCCACGACTTACTTAATCGCCTCTAAAGCTTTCATCGTAAGTTGGAGCGATTTGGCGAAATCTTCAATAACGTGTGGTCGCAGCTCGAATTCGACTTTTCTAGTCTGGATTGGCTCTCCTTTTGATTTTAATTCAGCTAATTTGTCTTGATAAACCTGTCGGTTGCACTCAGCGCCATCTTCGTACAACCAATTTTCCATATCGTCTAATTGTTGCATTAGAGCCGAACGATCATTTTCGAGAATAAAAGCACCAAGTTCGTCGTCGGATGATATCTTCCCGCGCAATTCGTAAACGTATTCTTCAAACGCGTTTCTTGCATCGGCTCGTTCCTTCTCCTGGCGGTCGGCAGCAATCATTTTGAATTCTTGCTCGGTGTATTGATTGATTTCGACTTGGGAGAAGCCAGCGGTCAGAGATTCAATCGGTAATTCGATGCTCTTCAACACTTGCTTCTTCTTTTTGTCTTTATCGCCGTCCTATAAGGAGAAAAACAAGTGAGCTGGGTGTAATATTAGCCATGGCGTAATGACAGCTCCAACTTCACACCAAAACACACATAACAACAGGCCACATTTTATACTGCATCCACACAATATTACAAGTGAAGTTAAAAACATGACAACAAAACTCCTTTCATTTCCCATTTAAAAATGTCAACTGGGCTGAATTTCAAGGCTTTATCTAAAATTTCATGTAATATATTTGAAAAATGACGTTAATAGTTTAACAGAAATGAAGAGAGTTAGACCACCATGTGTCTTAACACCACCTATTACCTTATCGTCCCAAGAGACATGAAAGGAAAAAATCAAGTGCAATGAAGTGTGAAGTTGGCTGTTAGTTCCATGTAACAGACTTCACACAAACAATGAGAAATGAACACCCAAGGGGGTAAAAACGGTGCCAATTAAAAAGATAAGCTGAAAATAACAAAGGAAGTGCGAGTGTGGCTCGCCCCAAGGGAATGTTTTACCAAATCAAGACAGTGAACGAAAATATGCCAGGCCAGCGTTGCCGGGATCGAATGCGTACCCCGCTGAACCAGGCAGAAATTTTCTTCGTCCAGCTGGTGCTGGAGCCTACCTCAGGAGCCGCATTGTTCACGCCATCAGCCATCGGAGCATCAACGTCGTTCTGCTGATCAGTGGAATTCTGATTCGTCGGTTTTTCCTGCTCCTCTTGTTGCTGCACCTTTTGCGTTTCCTCATTTTCAGCCTCGCTTGACTCCTTCGCTTCAAACAACGACGCACTGGACACTGTCATGATGCCGTGCAGGTTGATCCTGACTTTGACCTTGACCTTCTGCGGCTTGCCCTCAGCGTTCGGACGAATGTCTTTCACGATCCAAGTGCCTGAATTGATTTTTTAGTTTCCACGCCCGAAAATCTGACTAACAAAACTCACCAATGTTTTTATCAGGGTAGGGGACATTTCCCGAATACATCGCTTTGATGGAGAAGGGTTCTTGTCTGTAGAACGTCAACATTTTGGAATAGGGGACCTGGTGGTTGACCGGGAAGGCCTCAACCTCCCCTGCGGCTTCCCCATCAGTGCTGGCATCCCATGACACCGAAACTGCATAATTCTGTACGTCTTTAACGCCAAATTCCCTAACCCGGACCGCCGGTGAAAGCATAGCGCACTGTAGAGCGCAACCCCTGCTTACAGCCTCGTCCTGATTCAGAGTAGTGCTTGGCACTTTTTTAAAAACCTTCTCTATCAATTGTTTGATAGCAGGAATCCTGCTCGACCCGCCGACTATCTCGACTGAGTAAATTTCGTCTAATTTTAAGCCTGACGCGTCCAGGCATTGTTTTAAGGTCGTTTCGACTCTCTGAAACAAAGGAGCACACAACTGCTCCATATCGGTTCGCTTTATGCTGCTGTGTACGTCCTTATCGTCCATGAAACACTCGATATTGAGGGGTAATGACGTGGAGTTGGCCGACATCTGCTTTTTGACTTTTTCCACTTCGCCGAGAAGGCGACTGAAGGCGCGAGCGTTAGATTTAGCGTCGATGTGATATTTCGTTTGGAATTCTTTGCAGAAATGGTCGGCCAAAGCAAGGTCGAAGTCTCTACCGCCGAGGTATGGATCAGAAGCGGTCGCAATCATGCGAAGTTTGTCTTTATTGAACGCGCAAGCGAAAACTTGAAGAGAGGAATGACCGCAATCAACGAAAACAACATTACGAGACTTGTCATCGGGCCCCGGCAAGTCCTGCTTGTAAATGCCGTAAGACAAGGCCGTAGCGGTCGTCTCGTTGAATAATCTGAGTACATTCAAACCTAAAAATGATTTTGGCTCAAACGACATTAATACCAAACTGGGGGATGATTTACCAGCAATAGCCGCAGAATCCATGAGTGCTTTTCTCTCATTATTTGTAAAGTATGAGGGAACTGAGATAACACAGTCGTTAATAGGGGTTTGTAGAGCAGTCGACGAAATATCCTTTAATTTGGTTAGTAACATAGCTAGACACTGTTCCGGCGAGAATATGTGTTCCTCATTTAAATAGTTAACCTTAATACCGATATTTCCTTGTGCTACTTCTATAACGTTAAAAGGCAACATTTGTAGCTCCCGCTGCACGTGGGGGTCCCTATACTTCCGCCCAATGAGCCTTTTGAGTCCATAAACCGTGTTTTTCATGTTGGTGATTTGTTGGTTTTTGGCGGCGACCCCCAAGATTCGGTTTTTGTCCGAAAAGGCGATGAATGATCTGAAATCAAGCAATCATTCGCCCACAATTGCCCAATTTCGGTAAAGCCGAGCATGGTCATATAAGGTGATGGGGGATCAAGGTTACAGCGAGGTGTCACCGGGGGGCTGTGTGGTACTTACGGAGTCGCTCGTAAACTGTAATCGTTGGCGATGGTCTCGATGCCACCGGCTTTGGCGACGGCGACATAGCAAGACTCGTTCCCCAGGTCAATTCCTATGACTGACATTGCCGCCATAATGCGAGTTTATTTTGACGCCGGATGTTCAAATGGCGATAATTAAACACAAAAACACTGTGTGGGGCTCTCTTCGAGTGGGAATAACACAAATTTTGCGATTATTTGCACTGGGAGTTGGAAGGTACCGGTTTTTTCGCTCGGTCACTCGCAGCTCGTGCTTTCTGATTTTAGACTAACTGTTGCCAACTGAGGAAAGAGCAAGGTTACTGCTTCTGGAAGGTTCCAGAATCAGGCCATCTTTGTTTGACCGACTGGGTCACACGAGTGGAAAAGAGAAAGGCAACCAAAGGAAAGGGAGGAAATTTTGGATTTCTAGAAAATTCAGGGGTTTTCCGGACACAAAAAACCATAAAAGATATTGGGAACAAGACGAATAAAAAATAAAAAGAACCGGAAATCAAATTTGTAATTTTATTAAACGCATGGTTCGTTATTATGGCGTCGTTTTGTTACTGTTTTTGGCAAGAACACAACCAAAGGAAGCAACCCAAAAAACAAAAAACCACAAATGATAAAAGATAAGAAATTTAAGAATCGCCAGCAAATTCAAAAAAGCAGACAAAAAGCGGAAATGACGAGGAGACGCAATCTGGTCCACAAGTTAAAAAATTCCACTAGTTTCAAGGCTGACCTATTAGAACTCTCAAATTTCACGTTTGATTAGAATTATTATTGAACTTTCATCTATTTACAATCTTTAATCCTTTATGTAACTACAAAAAGCACCCAAATTATTTTAATAATAATAGGCATAACCGGAAACTTTTGTTTGTAGCATTTTCACACTGAAACTTATTAAAATGATTAACTAATATTACATAATATTTTTTTCTAAATTATATCTAAATAATCATTAGATGCATGGGGTGAAGAAAGTAGAATTTGCGGCCCGCGGCGGGAAAATTCAATTTTATCGCGTTCGATTGTTTTTCAATTTAGCCGACGCCAGCGCCCTCTGCGCTGCTCCAGTAATAATTTGTCCGTTTAGCAAACACATCTCAGAATAGCAGATTTTCCAACCATTAAAGTGCAAAAAAGCAGCCAACCATGGTACGTACAGCCCCCTCAAACGTTTGCAGTGCCCGCAGGTGCCGTGGCGCAGCCCCGGCAGGCCTGGAGCCGTGTTGAGGGCTAGCCTACTTTTAGGGGCAAGCCCATCCGTCGCAGGAGGCTCACGATTTTGCTTTTTTTCAGGGTAACGAGAGCTCCCTGCCCATGGAGTTATGCTCAAACTGTAAGTTGACGGAAAGTGGCGGTGCCCCCATACAGTGTGCTTGTTTTAGTCGACGCCGATGAGATACGACGCCTCGGTAAGCGATTCCGGAAGCTAGACTTGGACAATTCCGGGGCGCTCAGCATCGACGAGTTCATGTCGCTGCCGGAGCTCCAGCAGAATCCTCTGGTGCAGCGCGTGATTGACATCTTCGACGCCGACGGCAACGGCGAGGTGGATTTTAAAGGTAAAGGGGGCGGTTATGGGCTATAAAGTGATAGATTGGCCGTAAATCTCAAGTGACTCAGGTGGGGCTAATTTTAGACACCTGTGTGTAAATAAAAGAGTAAAAATAACGCGGATTGTTCGGCGATAATAGCCCCGTTTTCGCCAATTTTCTCGTTCTATTTTGGGGGCGTTCTTGCAGAGTTTATCCAGGGAGTGTCGCAGTTCAGCGTGAAGGGGGACAAGCTCTCTAAGCTGCGGTTTGCGTTCCGAATTTACGACATGGATAACGACGGGTTTATCTCGAATGGGGAGTTGTTTCAAGTGAGTTCGGCCGGGTTTTGGGGCTGTTTCTGAGGGTGGTTTTCAGGTGTTGAAAATGATGGTCGGGAACAATTTGAAAGACACCCAACTCCAGCAAATCGTAGATAAGACAATTTTGTTTGCGGATAAAGACGAGGACGGTAAGATTTCATTCGAGGAGTTTTGTAACGTGGTTGGCAACACTGACATCCACAAAAAGATGGTGGTGGATGTGTAGACCAAAAAGGGTGAGATTGTCCAACGTAAGACCTGACCATCTCCATTAGTTAAGAAGCGTTAGCTCTTGTATACATCACAGGCTTCAGTCACCGTTTTCAGGTTTTTCGGTTGGGGAATACTAGCCTAGGTTCTTTAGTTCAATAAGTTTGTTTAAATATTTATAAATATTATACATATAAAAGTGGATGTTTTCTAACACTGTATAATAAAAGTCTTAAGCTAATGTTATGATTCTATTTGCATGTAACGTGCTTGTTGTTTCCTGTTAAAATATTTTATAAATCAAAAAAACATATATGTATATTGATAATGGTTGTTCTTTATACTTTATCTAGGTGTTGTGTGTATAGCTTTAATTCGGCGGGCTCTGCCCTCCCGTTTTTAATATTCTATATTCTAACCGTACTGTGTAACGCTTTCGGATGTACTTATTGATACTCGCGCTGATCACCGTTAGATAGCAGCCACGACCTCTGCTAAGACCCGTTAGAGTGCACAACGGGCCTTAATACCGGACATGGCAACTCACTCATCAACTCCACGACCAAGCGAAATCAATCACCTAAACCGAATTTAAACTGAATTGATTGGGACCACAAATACAGGAAAACTCTACTTGCCGTCTCTCCCGATTCAGCTTACATTTTCACGGGTCTTTGATTTGCGGAAATTACGAAATTCGCTGACAGTTCTCTATTTGTGCGCAAGGGAACAAACACCGAATTTCACGCACACGATACGGTGGAGTTTTCTAACACTAACACAATTGATGTAAATTATAGTGTATAGTTGGAAAGTTATTTATTCCACTCTCCCTGTATAATATGTTACCCTCGTTGTGTTGTGCAAAACAAATAGATATTCTGTTTAAAAATTTATGTTGTTCAATAAAATTATTTCACCTCTCTACAACACTCTTTCAATCAAACACACACTCCTTAAACAAACTTTATTTTTACAAAATAGAGTCAACGTTTAACATACAATCACATTTCCAACTTAAATCTCGCCATCAACGACAAATGATCCGACCCCAATTCCCCATTCGGGATCTTCAGATCGCTCAATTCTCGGCTCGTTGGCAATCTGTAACGCTCCAAAAGCACGAGACCATTCTTATGTTTCCGCTTCTTACTAAAATAAGTCAAGAATAAAATTATAAAAGCACTCATGGCCATCACAGTACAACAAATCAAACGCCTTTGCATTTAGTTACCTAAACAGATTTTTTTTTTTTCATTTTCTTATACAATTACGTATTGATGTGCCGTTTATTTAAATTAAATCAACAATTCACTGATGTCTTTTTTTCAAGTGCTTAATACTAATGGACATTTAACGTTAAACCATTTAGTTGTAGCGCAAATCAAATTTTTTTACGTAACTGCAAATATTTATTTTTTGGCGGGTGATACAATTAAAAATACCCGTTTTGATGACGAAAAAAATTACCTGAAAAAAATATAATCGACGGAAACCCACATGTCCTGAAAGGTCGTGGCTTCCATATCCCCCTTATTCCTGTGCTTATACACCGAATCTAGGAAAAACTTATGGCTCAAACCCCCCGAATTGAACAACTTCTCGTCGACCTTCTCCTTATTTTTCGCCCCTTCCATCTGTCTCCCACTATGCCTCAACTCAATCAACTTGAGCTCCTCCTGTCTTGGCAGAACATTATTCTCCTGTCTCTTCACTAACAAATCGGCATGCTGGCACTCATCTGAAACACAACTTGCAAAAACTCATCCCCGCCTTACGCCCCACCCACTTGTTATACGCAACGATGGGGGTAGGCCATAGAACCCGGTCTGACTTCTCGGCGAACGAATCAAAGCCAAATCCTCACGGCGCAAAAATCCGCTACTTATGAATTTGTAGAGGGCGGAGTCAGGGGTGGAGTTTAGGTCGCCGGTGAGGATAACCGGGAGGTACGTAGAGGAATTGAAGGCAATTCGGTCGATTTCGGCCAATAGGAGTTGCGTTTGGGCGAGGCGTACGTCTTGCCGTTTGGGGTTGTAGAGGAGGTGGGTGGTGGCGACGACAAAGGGATGCGAGGGGCGGGACTTAGAGGCGAATTTTGCGATTATGGCAACGTTGTCGCGGTCAAGGAGGCGGGTGGTGGGCTGGTTGTATTCAACTGTTTCGTGCTCGAGGAGGGTGAGGAGGTGGGGCTTGTAGTAGATGGCGCAGCCGTCGGTCCGGGGGCCCGTACGTTGCTTGTACAGCCCTTGATACCCTATGTTACAATTTTTTTCATAATTTTTTTTATTAAATTATTGTATTACCCAAAGTGTCAAGTGTTGAAAAATATTGATCTAAATGCGTGTTTTGTACTTCTTGGAGACACAAAATCTGAAAATTGGGTTTAGTTGTGATTTTTTATATTTTTGCTTGATTACGTCTGGGTTTAAATTGCGTATTTCGGCCAAGAGATTATTCCAGCGAGTGTCCCATTTGAGGGAATCTTTCCGGTGGAGAGCGTATAAGTAAGGGTGTTGGTTGACGAGGTCCTGTGCCAGGACATTGTAAGTCATCACAGAGAAAACAAACCCTGAGCTGGCATTATTTGGCGAGATTTTTTCCCAGAAACGCAAACCGTTAAGTGACGTTTGCCCCGCTAAAATTTTCAGTTTGGAAAAAATTTTTTTTTGCATTACCACTACCAGTGTTAGCAGCGTTGTGTACCCGCCTCCGGTTTTCCTGGTTAGGTCTGTGAAAGCACGGTTGTAAATTTGGTTGTAATACTGCGTGTACAAATTGCGGATAAACTAAATTATTGTACGTGTGTGGTAGTAAAGGCTGCCACAAGGGCGGCCCCACCGTAAAATGATTGAATTGCACCACATTTCCGACACTGGGGTAGATACTTTCCTCGGTTCGGTTCTGACTTTGCCTCCAATTGTTCGGTAGCCTCGGTATACGAGGAGTGACAATAGGGCGAATGTTACTGTAATTATTGTCGTTGTTCTTATTGGCACACGATTCATTGCGACGTTCTGCCATTACAATGTGCTTCGATTTGTTAGTACTCGCATTCGGAGCCCCATTTAACTTGTTACTGATTAGGGGGGGGCAACTCTTGAAAAATCATTAATCAGAAACGGATCGGTGTGCAGCGATTTATTAAATATCACCGATAACATTACATGAATAGCGGAATTTTGTAACTTACAGACTGCATGCGCCCTATGTCCATTCACAATTATTTTTGCAAATTTTGGTTAAGTTTGCGGACATTTGACAGGTGACGTTAAGGATTATTCAATTAAAATTACCACATGGAACTGCCCAAAACAATTCGATATTTAAGTCCAAAATTACAAAGTTAAAAATATCAATGTATTTTGAGCTGTTTCGATGTGATTTTGTATTTTTTTGTAAAAAATGTCTCGAGTGGCAACTCAAAAATCCCTAAACGATTCAAATAAAGGCGCCATAGTGATTTCAATTCACGACTTTATTTTTAAAATTGCAACAGTTACCGCCGATTACACTACGAAACTAAAAACGATTCAATCACATGGAAGTATTAAAATATAAAAACGATTACGGCACAGTACGTAATAAAATGAACTCAAAACCAATCACAGTCTCTTAACTAACGACTTGCGCCTCGTTTGGGGCCGATTGGTGCAAGCTTTGCTCGCCAATCTGTAGTATCCCATGTTTGGACCTCAAATGCGTCTTCAGGGACACCCTTTGCCTAAACCCTTCGGCACAAATCTCACACTTGAAGGGCTTCTCGTTGGTGTGCTGTCTCACATGTGTGCGCCTCGCATACGAACTGCTGAACCCCTTATTACAGTACTGGCACACATAGGGCCTCAGTTTCATGTGGGTCATTTGTATGTGCCTATTTACGTCCCTAGCTGTGTAAAACGCTTTCCCGCACACCTCACAAATGTGGGTTTTATCGCCCCCATGGGCCTTCCGTACGTGCAACTGATACTTATACTTGTATCTATAAAACTTGCCGCACTGTTTACACTTATATTGCTCGGCGGTGCTCTTGTGCATGTAGAACATGTGCCCCCTTAAACTCTCCGCGTTTTTCGCAACCGCCCCACACAATTCGCACACTTTCGGCGACGATTTGTGGACCTCGAGGTGTCTTCGGTAGTTGCAAGTGAGCACTTGCCGGCTACAGATCTTGCAAACGCTCAAGATGTTGTGTTTTTTCATGTGCTGGAGGTAGTATTTCTGGAAGTTGAAACGGAGGTTGCATTCGGTGCATTCGTAGTTGTTTTCTGGTTTTTCAAGCGCCGATTTGCGTTTGAGTTCGATTTGTTTTTTGAAAACTTCGTTCAGTTCGGGGTTAATCGTGACTTCAATTTCTTCGCTGGGGGAGTCGTCAGGGATGGGGTTTGACTCAGTCTCGTGTTTAATTATCACGAGTTCGGAAATGGGCTC
The DNA here is from genome assembly GCF_031307605.1 of Tribolium castaneum. NCBI lineage: Eukaryota > Metazoa > Arthropoda > Insecta > Coleoptera > Tenebrionidae > Tribolium > Tribolium castaneum. The sequence goes on along the minus strand of NC_087402.1, from coordinate 3,374,869 downwards.
GGACATGTCGGTTTTTAAATCCGTTTCGATTTTAATCGAGTAATCTTCAGGGACGGGGCTTGGTTTTTGCGATAAGCGCTCCCGGAGGATTTTATCTGATTCGATTATGCGGTTTCTAATGCGATAAACGACGTAGATGTCCTCAAGGCATTGCGAACAGCAAATTGAAGGGAGCTCGTCCTCTTCGTCAATCTGATAAGAACGAAAAAAATAACTTTCGAAAACTAGCACCAAGATAATTGCACCAATACCAATACGTACAATGAATTATTTAAAAAATAGAACCAGGTTTTACTCAGTTTAAATGGCAAAGAAATTGTAAAAAACGAATATTGGAGTCCTAACCTTAATTGAGGTGAAACTCTCTATTATCTCGGTGACGTCTTCGTCAAACAAAGAGTAACAAAACTGGGAGTCTTTTAAGCACAAACGGCACTGATACAACGTAATTTCGGACATTTTTTCCACCCTCAGATTGCAAAAACAAATTACAATTTTTTGGTAGTCTGTCACAAAAGGGATTTTTCGAATTTTGGTTAATACATTGGTAGTTGTGGTACCGTCAACTGTCATCGTGATGTCCGTGAAGACAGCACCAAAAATGGTGCTGGCACTAGGAACATTACAGTGGACCAGGCAATCGCTGAAGCTAGCACCATTTACCCAACATTCTCATTTTCAAGTTCACACCAAGAAAATTATCAAAATAATTGTAAATCATCATAAAACATCAATAAGCTGTTATGCTGACTACATATCACATATGTAGAACATCTCCTGTCCATTCTAATACAAATTAAAACATAACTGCATTTATTTCTCATATTCAAGCCATGCACTGTTTTTTTTCACCCCCTGTAAAAAAATGTTCGGACAGACACCCCTTGGGACTTTAATGATTAATAATCTTTGTTTACCTCCCCTTTATATCCTTTTTCCTGGCAAGAATGCTCTAAACCTCCACGTGGTTCTTGCTGTTCAAAGTACTTAGTAATTTGACGAATTAGAACAATTCATAATTGTAATAAGTATTGCTGATGGTTTTTTACAGCCGTAAAACTATGTTAAAACACCTCTTGTATTCTTATCTTATATTGTGGAGAGCATTTGAAATGTAGATTTGTCGAAGATGTAACGTACAGATCAATTTATTTGACATTTAAAAGCTATAGCAAGGGCACTGAATGTAACTGTTTATAAATTTTTCTAAATTTGCCCGTTTCTGACAGTGTATGTTTCTAGAGATGTACTGATTTGTCACTTAATTTTCTGTTGATTATCAGTAAATTTTTCAAAATCCGTACGCGTCCGCAGAAAAAACACGAATTTTGGACAAGACTTTTATTTAATTACCTTTCTGTAGCAAATTATTATCACAAAACGTTATAATAAAAATTATCATCTGTCTTTAATTAAGTTCTATACATAATGTACAAAAAAGAGGTTATTTGTTTCCTATCAAAAAATATCGTCAAACTCTATTCACACCTTTATTATCGTACAAAAATACACAGAATCAACAGATTATTATCTGGGAATATCACAAAATTATTGCATTTGTAAGGCACAGTAGGTATTTACAGCTAGGATTAAGATAAAAGGGATAATAGCAAGCACAGTCAAATCTTTGGAGAACCGAATTAATTATCGTACATCCCGTTAATGAGAAAGTCCATTCTTCTATAATGTCTATGTTGCCACCAGTCCGAGCCGCGTTTGTACAAAACCGAAAAAATAATAGCTACCAAAGGAACTGAGAGTATTACAACAACAATAGGCACCACATAGTCAGTTTTTTTATGCTTCTTGACTGACTCTATGGTAATACCATTCAGTTTGGTCAGTTTGGGGCTCGCATTCGGGGGCTCATCATCCTCCCCAATTGTCAGCGTGGGTTTAGGGGGTATCGTGGTAGTTGTCGTCGTGGTCGTGGTCGTGGTGGTAGTCGTCGACGAACTCGCTTTGACTTCAACCTTCGGGTCTGGCAACCCAACCCCCTTCTTAGGTACACTGGTCTTGTTATCACTCTTCTGACCCACAACAAACTCCGGTGTGACATTATGGGGCTTCACCCTTATCATGTGCTCGCGACCCATATAAGTCTCGTTGGGAAGCGCAATGGGGCCCCCTTCGGAGGCCACTGGAGAGACAGCTGGTGAAGTTTGCTTTGCAGGGCGTACATCTCCCGACACCACAAAAACACAACACACAACAATCAATAAATGCGTTTGTATCACTCGGGAAACACCCATTCTTGTCTTAATTGTTTATTTTTGTCGAAAACGTCTTGCGATTATTCCTGTCACCATGGCCTCCTTGATGTATGGAGACAACTTCGTTGTTCAGGCCTGGCGCATCGTTAAGTTCGGCTGATTCTCCACTGGCGCTGCATTTAGCGGACTGACGTTTATTTGACAAATACCATTTTTGAGGTTAAAGACTAATAAATTTGAAAGATGTAAGTGAAATACGTTGAAAATGTGAGGATAATTCTAAAGTTATGCCCTGAATGAACGTTTGGATAGTGTAACTTTTGCAGGAAATCATTTTACGATCATTAGGATTTTTTTTTCAGCTTCAGAAGATATACAAATTATTTTAAGGTGAATTGATTGTTCATCGTTTATAAGTATTTTAAGCATAACCTACGGCACTAGTACGCAGACACAAATGCAGAGAAAACGATGTTTTAAAGAACCTTCCATTTATTATGCATACTCTATGGTTTTACCAATGGTTAAGGTTGAATGCGTTACAAATCTGTGATTTTTAAGACATGGCTTAAGTTTTCTGAAAGGTATTTGCAACCTTTTAATCAGCAGATATTTGCAATACATTGTTTAGGCAAATGAAACTATTTTGCACACACGTATTTTCAAAACCTGCTATTGTTAATTTAGTTTTTGTAAAATGTGCAAAGAAAGTCGTTTTTTTCAAATGAAATGGTTTAAAAAAGCTCGATCCAGCGTTCTTCTGCTGCGTTACTCTCTGCTGGAGTGTCTCTGAACCGTCCGTTCCAAAGTCCCTGTCTGGACCTCTCACCTCTGCTCACTCTCAAGCACCGCTCGTGGATCACCAAACTCCCGAAAAAAATCTACTACTTTATTAATTTTTTTGAGTTTTTGTATTTAGAAATTATCAATTACATTGTGGGCTCTTTTTCACCTTCTCTTCTGCTGATTGTACTTGTTGAATTCAATTTTTTTTCGGATTTAACCTTACAAATGCTATTGTCAGATAAACGTCAGTGCGCTAAATAGGGCGCCATCTACGGTTTCGAAAAAAACGTTGAAGCTTATCGATGCGCCAGGCCTGAACAACGAAGTTGTCTCCATACATCAAGGAGGCCATGCCTGTCACATTATTGCGCTCCTGTCAAACGGGACTTTGCAAGCGAGTTTCTAATCAGCGGAGCGTATGGAGCGGACCATATCAAGTACTCCGAAATTTTATTAGCAATTTATGTTTAAAGGCGCTTTTGCAATAAATCTTGCCACCAAACTGATCAGTTTGCTTAATAAACTGGCAGCATTTCTCAGATTAGGTAAATTTATTCCAAAACCAAAAATAAATGTAATTTTCCGGCGGCGTCCTTCCTTCAAATTCAAATATCGTAGCACTATTGCCAAATCAACAACTTCAAAAATTACACATTCTTTATGGATTATTAAATTATTTGAGTAATAAGAAGCAACGGCTAGTGTCCCCTAAATGGGATATTGAAACCACGATCATTTCGTTTGGTTCTTATAAATAATATTCACACAAATACACAAGACGAGGTCGACATCTGGCAACGTGTATTTATGTTTTTCAAACCGTCAGCGTCAGTGGTTGTCATTGTGTTTTTAGCTATAAGTTTGTGTATATTTTATCATTTTTTAAATAATTACTGACATAAAAAATGGACGGGGTTGTCTTTTCAATCCCCACAAATCGAGCCGATCTTCTGAACGAAAGTGAAAGAAAATACACTGTGAAGAATGTCGTGGTTTCTTCTGAAATCCTCAAAAAACTTGAAGGTATGACTTTAATTCGGCTTCAAGGACTTATCTGGACCCCATTTTTGCATACAGGGCTAATTTTAAAAATTGAGTCTTTAAACGCCTCTGGGATTTTCATTCTATCACTAGTTGAAACTTGCTTTTGCAATTTTTCGGCGTGTTTTAATTTAAAATTCAATTCAAAACCGAACCATTCGAATGAAACTGTTGAAAATTACATAAGTTTATCGTTTGGCGATATATTTAAAAAATAAAAAAAAAACATTACAAGATTATTTTTTAATACTCAAAGTCATGAAACAATTAAAACCTTCCTATGAAAAGTGTTATTATTCAATTTTTGTCGCAGAGGCTCGAACAGGGCTTCTCGAAGAGGGCCCGTACTTTATTTTGGACAATTTCGACACCTACTATTCCATTTTGCATCAAGAAAATAAGCTATCCATCGATGTAATTCAGAAAGGGTTCAACAGTTTACTGAAGGCGGTCAAGCAGCTCAACGACACGATCCTCTTCCTGGTCGAAGACCCGGCCAGTCTGAGTGAGGAATCAAAGTCGAAAATGGCCAACGTTTTAAAAATGCTGACGTACATCTTTGTCCAGTTCGTCCTGTACTTGGAGGAAAAAAACAAACGTTCTGGCGACTTACTAAGCAAGGGTAAAAAGGAGAAAAAGCACGATAACTTCGGCGTAAACAAATCCGAGGTTGTGAAAGCATTGAATAACATAATTCAAAGACCGATAAACGTCTTCTGGCAACCGCCGATTGTGGAACACGAGTACATCGAGTTGTTGAGCGAATTATGTTTCGGTCTTTTACAAAACCCGTCCATAAAACAGGAAAAAGTGGTGATTATGGACATATTCGGCGTGTTTGGTAAATTGGTAAAGTCGTACGACTTCGGCGAGACTTTCGTTGCGCGAATGATACGAAACGTGTGCATGTACGAACATGTAGTACACTGTGTTCCCGAGGGAATCAAAATGATGGTGGAGCAGTTTAGTTGCCAAAACTTGGTTCATCACCTCATCATTGAGGCGACGGAATGGCAAGCGACTGAGACAGTCCAAGACGTTCAAGGGACACGGTGCTGTTCCATTTTTCTGACAGAGTTGGCCAAAACGGTCCCCAACTTAGTCTTCCCTGAAGTAACCGATCTCAGTCTCTATCTAGCACACCAAGTATTGTCCACGTCATTTAAAACGTCTTCAAACTAACGAATTTATTTCAGTCTGTTCCGTTACGTACAGCCGTTCTTAACGTCATTACTGAAATTATTTTACACGTTTTAACAAGACACGACTTAAATCAGGAAGAGAAAGACTCGCGCGCTACGTGCTTCGATATTTTAACGGAACACATTTTGGAATATTCGCCCATAATTCGGGCGAAAGTTATACAAAACTTGAACAGGCTCCAGAAGGAAAATGCCATACCTTTGGTCATTCAGAACGATGTTTTAAGTAAAGTGGTGCGACATTTGTCGGATAAATCGGCAACGGTGAGGAAATGTGCAGTCAGCTGTGTTACCACCTTTCTGGAGTGTAATCCATTCGGGGCAAAAGTAGCTACTTAATATTGTGAGTTTCATTTTTAACTAAAACTTTCAGCTCCAACTATCCGAAGCTGAGGAACAACTAGCGCAAAAAATCGAATTGTTGCGAAAAATGGAAGCAGCTTACCAGGAACAGTTGGTGGCAAAAGTGCAAGAACTGGAAGCTGGGTGGTTAACGATTGAGAACGATTTGTTAGTTGTGGTTACGGAAGAATTAAAGACAGACGAGGATGAAGATGAGGACGAAAGAGAGTCAGTCGAGAGTGAACAATTTGCGGAGCAAATTCAATCTCTCCTGCATGAAAAAAAATACGCCGAAGCGTTCCGAATGTGTCGCCGCTTCACAAACAACATTCCGGAGTCTCGAAATGTTGCGAACGAAGATCAAGCCAAATTCTACATGAATATTCTGCGCTCGTTTTATATCAACACTGTTAAATTTTTAACAGAAATGCGAACCACGGCCGGTATGAGCCAGGAAGATGTTGAGAAAATTAAGGCACTGGAAGGGGTCATTAAATATTTCGAAGACATGGTCAAGTTTTTACGCACAATTCATTCGGTCGTGGAACCAATGAAGATGGTGCTGCTCTCAGACACGATGAGTGACACCCACGAAGCAATCAAGTTTTTTGTCTCGGCCTATCATTTTAAAATCGATAACGCCAACGAGGGGATTATAGGTGACACAATTATTTGATTTAGCAAAAAATTGATTGTGTATTATTGTAGAAATGTTAAAAATGATGCGAACTAACCACGAAGAACGCAAAAGTGCGGTCACTGAGGCGCTCCGAACCATTTATCTGGTGACTGATACGAAGAGTATGGAGTAAGTCAGAGTGACTCTAGTTGCCTTTTTTTAACTGTTCACTGTAGGGAGCACACGACGACTATTTTAAACCGCCTGTTTGCACTATTGAGGAATTTAACCTACGACCGCTTGGAGGACTTTCAAGACGTTGTCTCGGAATGGACCGCCAAGGGCATTCTGGACAACGCTGTTATTAACAGGTGTTGGCAGTATTATACCCAGCACGAGCACGTTTCCGCCGAAGATGCCCGAGCAGCGGCCGTGTTGCTCCGAATGGCTGCGATGGGCAGAAAGACGATAATAACAAAAAACCTGAATGTTGTTGCAACAATGGCGTTCAGCCAACAATACAAGAGCGATATGTTGTTTTTGGCGAATTCATTTCGGCTCCTGTCGGTGGCAGGTCTTGACAAAATCGATGTTCAAAGTGAGGAAACACCGTTCAGAATCAAGAAAACGGAGGATTTGTTTCACCAGTTATCGGATAACTTAATCGAGAATTTTTTCAATGATTTGCCGTACTATTCCGAAGCTATGCAAGCCTGTACCGACTTTACCTTCCGAATGTGCTCGAAACCGATGGAAATTATCGAGAATATTATTAAAGAAATTGATGAGCGGTTCAGACAGCGGCCGCAAACAATCGTTTTAAGTATTAGGTTTCTTGAAATGTTGGGGTGTATAGCGTTGAAATTTTTGGAGTATTTGGACAACGGCGTGCACCGGGAAATGAAAAGGAGGACTTACCTGAGACAAGAGCGCGAAAAGGCCAAAGCCAATAAAAAGAATAAGAGGAAAAGTAAAAGACAGAGTGTGCTTGACACCTCTAATGCAAGCGATGTCAGTCTGGTAATATCACGTTACTTTTTTTTTTTGACGAGACAAACATTTGTTACAGAGTGGAAGTATCGTGCTGGGGGCTGAAGCTGAAGACGTCGACACTGAATATATAATAGAGGCTTTAGAAAACGACGTCGTCTCCAAGAAAGGTGTTTTAGGACAATATGCCCCTTTTGTACTAAAGTTCTGTCAAAGACCGGACATTTACAGCGATGTTTTGCTGCAAACAGCTGCAGTAACAACGCTTTCCAGGTGATAACATAATTATCGATCACACTTTTAACTTGTTGAACTCGCCCACAGGTACATGTTGATTTCAAGCAAGTTCTGTGCCGAAAACATCCGGCTGTTGTTCACGATTTTGGCAAAAACGAGTCATCCTGATATCAGATCGACGATTTCGATGCATTGTGTCGATTTGTTGACTAGATTTCCGAATATAATCGACCCATGGAGTCCGCGACTTTCCGAAATGTTAAAAGATTCAGTAGCCGAAGTGCGGAAAAATGCATTTTTCTCACTGTCGAATTTAATTTTGAGAGATATGATCAGAGCATCGAGTCGCATATCGGAGATGGCGGTTTGTTTGATTGATCCCGATCCGGAAGTCAGCCAACTTTGTAGATCCTTTTTCACAAAAATTGCTCAAAAAGACAACAATAACATCGTTAGTCTCATTCCTGATATCTTCAGTTATTTGGTGAAACAAGAGGAGATCACTGAGGCTGATCTAAGATACGTCATAAAGTGAGTCTTGCGAATTTTTATTTTTCGTTCCTATGAAACATTACAGGTTCTTGTTTGATTTAATCGATGTGCCAAAACGGCCGGAAAACTTGGTTGACCGTCTGTGCCACAAATACACACCAGACGAAAACGTCAGACTCAACCGGAATATAACTTATTGCCTGTCTTTAATAAATTACAACGACAAGGCCTTGCAAAAATTACGCGATATGTTCCCGCTTTACCGGCACAATGTCACAGATGAGGAAGTTTACTCGACCTTTAAACAGATATTGAATGAGTGTGGCAAGGCAAAAGTCGGTCGAGTTGATTTAAAAGTAACAATTATTTAGAAATGAGCTCAAAATAACGTGTCTGTTTTAGCCAATTGTTACGGAAATCGAGAATTGTATTGCGTCCGTTTTTGAAATTCACGAAGGCGGGCCCCCTGTTAAACCACCAACGGTTGCAAAATCGGGAAGAACGGGACGAAAGAAAAAGGGGCCAGCAAAAAGGGCGAGAAAAGTGCAGTCAGATAGCGAGGAAGAGGACTCAGGGGAGGATGCGCTACCTAAAAGTACACCTAGCAGAAATAAGACGTCAAGAAACAGAAGAAATTCTTAAAACAGACAGTTGTATTATTGTTACTTTCAATAAAGTTTTTACCATTTAAACGTGTGTTTGAATTTAGTTTCCTTTTTATACAATAATTTAAGCTACGGGAGTAGGTGGCGCCGGTGGGGTGTAGGGTTCCTCCAGGTCAACAAGACCTTGGTACAAACCATAAGTGTAAGGTTTCAGCTCCCAGGGGACTTGGTCCTCCATGTGTGTCAAAGCCACACCTAAATCCTCAAGTGTGGGAACTTCACTGTGGACCACGTCTGTGACATGTTCCCTTTCGACGCGCTCCCAGTGTAGGTTTCCAATCGGGAAACCAACTCGCAGTTTTTCAGTCAAAGTGACTCTAATTTGGAAAATGGGGTCGTAGCGCATGTCGTACCGCCAGTAGCCCCAATCTTTGTCTTTACGCATCACCCTGAAGAACCAGTCCACAAGCTCAGAGAGGTAGTACCGTTTCGGACTGCCAAAGTGTTACATTACAACAGTTTTACGTAAAAATTCAAATAAATACCCCACGGCCTGGTAGACTTTTCCAGCAGTGTCTGAATCCTTCAGCGCGGCCATTATGCCAGACGCCAAATCGCTGACAAACACCGGCTGTTTGATAGTTTCTTCGCCCTTTTTCCATAGGGGCAAATAGGTGGCTTGGCGTCTCCAAATATGGCCATAGTATCTAAAATCACCAAAAAATTAAAAATTAAAACTAGTTACTAGTTATTACCTCAAGAATCTGTCTTCCTGGCCATAGACGTCCGCAGGCCTGAAAATAGTGGCCTCGGGGAACTCCTCCAAGACGGCTTGTTCCCCCCGCCATTTGCTCGCTAAAAATTTCGAGCCCCCTTTCAAGATGACCGCCTCAGGCGTCTCCTCGGCGTTCAAAGCCGACAAATGAATAAATCGCTCAACCCCCGACCTTTTGGCAACTTTTGCTAAAAGTCGTGCGCCCTTTACATGAACATCATCGAAACTGAAGTTTCGCGTTTCCCAGTCTCGTCCGATCAAATTTATGACTACGTTTGAGTAACGACAGACTTTTTCGATTGATTCTTCATCTCTTAAATCGAACGGGTGGAAATATACTTGGCCCAAATCCCCACATACTTTCAAACGCATTACATCATAGGGATCGCCTCTGTAGGGCAAGATTAACTAAAATCTCTCACTTATTATTGAGTAATCCAATATGAGAATTTACTTGACTGCCGTTTTTTCCAAGTCTATTGCAAACATAACGTCCTATGAAGCCCCCGCACCCAAAAACTGTTGCCACTATTCCATTAAAGCTGGATCTACCACCAGTTCCCCGTTTTAAAGCTGATAAGTTGTACGCTTTGCTTTCGGTGCTGTAATTCGCTGTTTTTACGTAGGCGATTCCGATAAAACCCCCTTGTTGTTCTGAAATGAACGGTAGAGGTTATGTTATGTAATACATTTTTTCGAAATTATTTCAAACGATTTACACAATGCGGACGTAAAACGGAAATCAAAAGCGGTATTTTCTACACGATTACATAATTGAACATTAAATATTACTCACTTAATAATTGGGCCCCTGTAAATATTACAGCCGCCATTTTTGTAATTTTGTCTGGTATTTGACAGGATCAGCTGTCAAGAAAAGTTCTATTTTTTAATTCTTTCAAATAGTACCTTTTTAAGATTAAAACCGTTTTGAACCAGGCTGTGTTTGCTTAAAGCCCTATATTTTTTTGAATGCCGCACAATTTAAAAAAAAGTTGTATTGCTGGTTGCATACATTGCAGCAACCAAAATATTTTTGAAAAATTGTTTTTTTTGTCTTTAGTTATATTTTTTGTTAATTACAACACCAAGTGGGCATTTTGTTATTTTAAAATAAAAAAACGCTGATCCGGATTTGATACAACCAGACCCAATCTGTATTTTTTGTATTACAAGAACTGTTTAAGAATCAACTGATAAAATAAATCGCACAAATTTGTATTTCTTTAGCTTTTCGCAAAAGTCTCCTTTAAGTTTCAGCAATCGTTAAAAAAAATAAACGGAAACATCAAAACTTGGAATGCTTCAGAGCGAAACAAATATTTTCAACAATACATCACTTTGGACATGTAATTTGAAACAATTCTGTTTGAATTTATTTGGCTTAAATAAAACAATATAAAAATACGTAGGCATTTGCAATATTTAATAATTAATGGTTTTATAATTGTAAAAGTGTGTAGAAATTTATTACAAACGCAATAAATTTTATTAAAGACGCTTGAAGTTTTTTTTTTGACACCGTTTCATTCCAATAACATTCCGCTTACAGAAAAGACAAAAGCCCAAGCTGCTGTAAAATTAAAAGTGTTGAAAATTTGCTTTCTGTAGGTGTAGTTACGGTCCGCTTTATTGATTTCTGAAGCGTACCTAAATGGAAACAAAGCCGAGAATATTGTGACCGGTTTATCTCTTCCGTTGCTGAAACTTGTAATAAAAGGACGTGACTTTGACGATGATGATGACAAATGGTGGAGGCGCTAGGTAAATGACCCCGGTTTATGGCCTGCCTAAAGGCTCGTTCGTGGGAGTTAAATACTGCTCTTTTCAATTTATGAATCACTTCATTCATTCTTTGTAAAATCTAATCTCAGAGTTTTTTTTACGGTTCTTAAAATTATTTCATATTGTTTTCGTTTTTCATCAAGAAGTTCAAAACTTAGTAATAAATTAAAAATGCATGGAAAACACATTAGTTATACGTCAAAAATAAATAATAAATGAATAATTGCTGTTCACATTCATTTGCTTTAACTTTATTTTGTCAAAGTATCGCATTATTTATTCTCGAAATCGTCTGTACGTCCTCCACATCCATTTCAACCATAGACCTTTTTTATCGGGTTATTGCTTCTCCTTTAGGGTGAATGTCCCTCACTTCGAAAAATATATATTCCGAGCAGAGTTTGTTTATTTTATCAGAGATACTACGTTATAAGCTGGCGGATCATTTATTACATCGTTTCGAGTAAATTATAGGCAATATGCTTTTTATAGTGGTATATAACACCGCCATTACTTTCTACAAAGACACAAATTTATCTAGCAGATAACTCCCGGGAGACAAAATAAATTGTTCTGATAATTACAGAATCTAAATAACAAATATGAGGGTAGTATTTTTCTATTAAACCACCTTGCCGTTCGTTTGATTATTCGAAGTATTGCATTTTTAATAAGACCTTATTAGGCAGCAAATGATCAACGATTTGAAAGCCTGGAAACAAATTAACGTTCCAGTTTCCTAAAAAGCTTCCTTGAAATCCTGAAAGGAAGTCTCGTGGATTCGTTACTGGTGACAAGCTCTGTTTACTCTCTCGTCTCATTAAGATTAAGTATACAGAAGCTTGTAAGGCCATTGACTTTGTATGTGATATTTGCTCGTTCCAAACATTTTATCCGATGTGTGTTTTATCGGATTGTGCTTTTCGACGTCCAACAATTGAAAAATAGTTAAGTCTAGGAGACGGTGGCTATACTTTCAAAGTTAAAAGCTTGCTGGCAAGCTGCTTTACGTGACCGGCTTGCACAAAAGGATGTAAAATAAGAAATGTTTGACTGGCCACGTTATCTTCCTGATTTATTTTCGCACGGCTCTAGTTTTTAATTGTGAGCACATTTACATGCGAATCGAAACGCAATTTCGGCCAGATTGACCGAAATCGCCCTAATTACTCATTGTTTTTGCAGCAACATTTACATATTCCGACAAAAATAAACAGACTGTGAATTCGGGGTTTTATTTTATGATTTCTTGTCTTGTAGTTTTATGTGTTCTCTAATTCCACAATTCCATCTTTATTACCTCTTTATAAAACTTTCAAATATAACTTTTCACGTAACTAGCCTTCCTCTGTGTTTGAATTGTTCTCAAGAGAACAGCTACGATGTAAGTGCATCTGAGGCAAGTGCTCATTAAAATTATTATGCTCATAACCAAACACGATTTTTATCGTAACTTTTCGGTGATAGATCATAATTTGTAAGGCGCGTAGTTCCACTCGAATTAATTCCCGGGACAAATGTGCCCATGGTTTTGTTGGGAATTAATGCGAGGGTCGTCGTCATTACAAACCCCTTCTCACGAAAAATGACTGTTTCTAGCCGGGATTTATCCTGATTTGTCCTATCTAAAGCCAATTTTAGCTACATGATAATGGGTATTAAAGTTTACACTTTGTCGGCACTAAATTGGTATTCTGCGATTGTTGAACACAGTATCGGAAGCTTTCTGCGTACAATAAAATTGTTACATTAATATGCAAATAAAGAGATCCATATTCATGGAAAGTATTGCTTAACTTTCTTGTTTCACCCACAGAAACTTACTGTAATGAGAAAGTTTTAATATCATTGTTCGCGCTCTTGGCAAATATTTATTAGCAATATTTAGGCTTTTCGTGTAATGAAATTCCAAGAATTCATTCGCACCTGCAAAAGTAATTACGTATTATTGCACAAATTTTTATTAATACGTAGTTTTGTCATTTTTGTTTGAAAACACATGCAAATGTAATAAGTTGGGAACGTTTGGAAGCTCGCAAAAATCAAAGTGAATGAAATGGTGTATTTTTAGCAGAGTTGAAAAAGAATTTCACTGATATTTTTTATTATATTTGTGTCCATCAGGTCGTATTTCAAACTGACTGTGATCTCATTCCCGATAACTTAAAGTAAAAATAAAAATAAATAAAATTTACTTCATTTTACAAAAAATAATGTATTAAAATGTTGTTTGATCCTTCTAACTGCATTTGTTTAATATAAAGTTTGCTTAGCTTTGTGTGAAACCTGAAAACAAGAAGAGTTAAAAATTTAAATAAGCTCAAAGAACCTAATTACTTAGAAACTTCATCTTTAAGAATACCAGCAACATGAAAGCAATTTTGATGAGAGGCACACATCAGTGTTTAACTAAGCTGGTGAAATAAAAATTTCATTAAAAGATTTCGGGTGTAATCCGGCTTAAAGCAAATAAAATTTAATTCAGTGTCAGCCCCAGCTGTAGCTTTTTTAATTATTTTTTATTACTAACAAATGGAGTGATCGTGATTAAAACAGTTCATTTCTACATATTGTAGTATTCTTTTCGTGTTTCACTGTTATTTTTTTATGACACTCTTAAAAGCGTTTTCCGGATTTCGCCTTCTGAAGTGGTTCATTTACCCACGCACGTCACAAAGAAAACTCATATTGGGAAATCGATGTAACTCTTGTGGTTTTTTTGATGTCTGAAATGATAATATGATCACAAAAACTTTGCCACTTCCGCTCGAGCTTTAAAGAGCTTGAAGTGGTGTCGAAAAATTGTTTCCTAACACATTTTAAACAACTGCGTGTGTTTGATTTGTGTCTATTATAAATATTATACAATAAGTGAATTAAACCATTGTTTATTTGCGAGAAGAAAATTTAATACCACGAGCGCAAGCGAGTGGATTAATTCTGCGAGCAAATTAATAGGTTTAATTCACGTGTCGTATATATTTTTTTATTCAATTTTGACCAAAATTTACCAAAAAATGCAAGAAAATGTTAAAATTGACCGTTCGGTCTATACAAATCATATCACATGCGAATCAAATTTCCATAACAACGAGTTGTTTATTTATTTGCAAAAGTGCGAGAATTGTAACGCGTATGGAAAAAATATCAAGCGTTCATTTAAAAAAAAACTCTAGAGTGCTTTGAAATTAAAAAACAATTGTTTTGTATGTCTATGATTAATTCGTGCACTTACTTGTCAAATTGAAAGATTTCATAACCTTACTTTTTGACAATTAAAAAATAACACATTTTCGTAAAAATATTTATTTATTAACTATAAAAACTGTTGGAAATGTCTTCCTTGTTGCTCAACACACATAACACAACGCCTTCGAACACTGTTTAACCCATTAGTCAGTTCAAGTGGATTTTCGTTAATTTCATTAATTTTCTGTTGAATGCGTCGTCTTAATTCATCAATAGTTGGAATTGGTGTAACAAAAATTGGATTTTTAATGCGTGGCCAAAGATAAAAGTCGCAAGGCGTTAAATCACATGATCTTGGGGGATAATCATTTGCTGTATTCCTGCTAATTATTCTGTCATCAAAAAACGTTCTCAGAAAGTCTGAAGTTTCTGCTGTGCACTGCGCTGTTGCACCATCTTGTTGAAACAAACCATCTCGTAATTCTTCATCGTGAAGTTCTTCGATAAAAGGCGTAAGAATTTCTTCGCGATAACGTACTGCAGTTAGTGTTCCTGAAAACTACATTAAACTGTAGTTTTAACTCTAACATTACGAAAAAACACTCAACCTTGAAACAAAATTGGACCGACAATTCTTCTTTTGCTGATAGCCGCCCAAACACCTATTTTTCTGGATGAAGAGGTTCTTCCACAGCTTCATGAAAATGTTCTGTTGTACGCGAGGTGGACGCAGTTCCACGAGACAAGCTCACATTTCAGTGAAAAGGGTTTTTAAATTCTTCATAGACGATAACCTCAGGAAAAGCTTCTCGAAATTCCTCCAGGCACGGTTGAATTGAATATTTCCAAACACCGTTCACTTTCTCTCCATTTCGGAAATAACTTTCCAACAAAAAGGCTTTTTGTTCACTGGTATACACCATGATTACAAATCAAGAAAACACGAAATTTAGTATTGAAAAATACTGTTTTTTTATTCGGTTTATTCGGTTTATGTTCGGAAAACAGAAACAACAACCACAGAAAATCACACAAAAACCAAGCTCGTTTTGGTAGAAACTGGCGGGAACGAAAAAATGTCAGGTTCTGGTTTAATAGGCAACCAACAATACAATGCCAAATTTGTACCATAGGCACTAGCTAAGAAATACGTAAAAAATTCAACGCATGCTGCGAGTTTTTTTTTTAATGAACGCCTGATAGCTAGAATCAGCGATTTTAAAGAGGAAATCTAAAGTCTTCAGCTTCGAAGAAATGGAAAAGTTTTTAGACACTGCTTCAGATGATGAATATTTGCTGCAAAAAGTGGTTCTAATTGTGGGAGTTTTTGGAGGCTGTAGAATTGGAGAATTGTAACATTTATTTTTAAATAAAAGTATTTGTTGGTATTCATTAAAGTTATTTAAATCAATAGTGGAATAATTTTTAAATCACTAGTGAATTAAAACCGTTTTAATTCACTAGTGAATAAATCACTACTTATGCGTGTTACTATGGAATCAATAATGTCACTTTATAATGTCAAAATTGAATCAAATAAATTAATTAGAATGTGTTTGGCGACTTTGTAACAAAGTTACTTCCATTTGCATTTTGAGTGTTAATTAACCCAAATTTAACAGCATATTTCAGAAATACGTATTTATTACTTCAACAATTTTCAATTGTAACTTGAATTTGAATAGTTGGCTGTCCTCAGCTGCAACTAAAATCGCAGCGAGATTTTGTAATGTGCTTGTTATGGGAGGTATTGAGTGACTTCCTTGTAGCTCCAATTTTAGTTAGCGAGACTAATTTAATGGAAATTTCGCATTTAAATTAATTCAGAATGCTTTAGAGCCAAAAATCAATATGTGTATGTACATTTTTTGTGCTTTAAATAGACGTTTATAAACATTCAACACTCCATATCCAATTTCCTAGACTAGAAAATGTTTCTCAGCAGATAGCACGACTCTTGGCAAACTTTCAAGACTTTTTCTCGAAAAGAATAAATGAGAAGAGCAAGTAATATTTTAATTTTCGTAAACCCTACACTTTCAATCTTTGTAAGGTTTGTCTTTGTTCCTGCTTCCACAGGTTTTTTGGCCATTTTTAATTAATTTCTTTTAAAGTTGAACCGTTGAAATTTTTATGTAGATGTTCCTCCAATTACACTACTTCTCCCTAATCACTGGTAATGACTTTTTGTTGGATCGATTAAATTATACTGCCAGTAGTTAATTATTTACAAGCCCACCGTCCCACTTCCTAACAAAATCAAGTAGATGTTTTGGTGATAAAAGGTATCATACAGCTAATTGAACGAATTTCCGTTTGAAGTTTATTAAGGACAAAGGTACAGAATAAATTAAGCACGACGCATGTTTGTAAGCCTATACTCGCGCCACATAATCAGATTAACAAGATTTCGTGAAAAACATCAAGCTGGGACAATTAAGTCTCATTATTCAGCGAAGTAAACAGAAATCTCGTGAAAAAATCAGCACTTGATGTATCATCGATAAGAAGCGCATGTCAGCCAACTTTTGAATCGAGGAGCACTTTCCTTCAGTATCCTGAAAGCCGCATGCCGTGAAACTGAATTTTGCGAGCGCTCAAATTCACTCGATGAAACTATGTTAGATTTTTCCCTCGTGACGTGTTGCACGTAAAAAGTCTGATCTTGTGTCGATTATTGCAGGATTGAAACTTTCGATAAGGTATGATTGATTTTCTGATCAAACGTCCACACTTTCACATGGAAAACTTATACAAGGAACGAAAAATATATGCGGGGTGATTCTTTAACTTGTTGAATAGAAGCTGATCGATGTTGCAAAAATGAACAAACTATGCACATATTTATAAGTTTGTTCGAATTGTTTATTCTGGTGCAATTAAAGTGCCAGCCATATGGTGGATCTCTTTTTCATACGACCATCCATCTTACCTTGATATCTATGTCTAGTCACATCTCTCGCATTTTTTGTTTTTAGACTATATTTTAAAAACGTGTCCTGGGACTTTGATTAATCTGTTCCATTTAATTATAAAAATGAATGAAATAATTCTCTCTAAGCTGCATTGTTTTATCCCTCTGTTGTTCACTTATTTTATATCATATTGTAAAGCTTTTACGTTTTCTTGTTAAGGTAAAATGTAAAATTAAAAATCTAATCAACAACTGACAAAAACTACATGAAATTCTCTTTTAAAATTCATTTGACTTGTGTGATTTTTTGGATGACTCTCAGAGGAAAATATTCGATCTTCCTCCTAAGTGTAGCGTAACCCTCAGAGGGCATGAAGTAAAAAAGCCAATTAAACAGGGTACATTTATCATTGGGCCTTTCTGCAAACAAGTGAAATTTCACAAAGACTGATTAGGATTCTCCGAGTTTCCGGTAAAAATATGCGGAAACGAATTCAAAAGTTAACAGTGTGTTCGACTACACCCTGAAATTTATCAAGCTCGACCCTTTTAGGTCTTTGGAACGATGGCTATCTAGCGTGAACACAAAAGATTTGGCCCTAAAACTGTTATATCTAAATCTACAGTAATTGGAAAAATATGTTTGCGTTTTTAAATCGAATAATGTCACGCTTGAATTACAAATGTTGATTACCATAGAGTCATCTAAACACCGGATGCTGTATGCATTTTTCTCAATACGAAAACATTATGCTAATGCTGAAAACGTTTAAGGTGTCCGTCCTCAAATATTTATGGTTGCGCTTCGTTTACGACGTCTTCATTCAGTGCATTTTCTAGTAGCAATTACGTCCATAATTGAATTGGTTTAATTATCCCCATTTTTCAGCGAGGTTTTACCTCTTTTTTTATTAAATAGGTGAGCAACGCCCACATTTTAATTCGTGCCGAAGGAGACTTTGTCCAATTAACTAATTAAATTTGAACTAATGGAATTAAGCAGTTTGTAAAATTTTTCAACAAGTTGTGAATAAACCGGCAAACGTTAATTAGTCGGAAGTTGTAAGTTCGTTACACCAAACAATGTTTTATTTTGCAAGTGTGCTTGATGGAACAAAACTAAACAAAATTTCATTTCGTCAGTGCTTACTTTAAGCCACTATCGAACAAAATGACTATAAATTCGTATTATTACCGTTGAGTAATTTATGTTGGACTTTTACCATTTTACGCTTAAAAACCCAAGTCTCTGAGTGACTCTAAAAAAGTTTGGGGCAAACTTTTGATATAAATTATTGTGCAAATTTATTGACTATTAGGACCATTCCCTGGGGGTTCTGAATGTTGTGCAATATTTTAAAATTGTTATAAACAATAAAGAAATAAAAATGCAATATTGTCGTTTATTCAATTTATTTTGCAAATAAATAAAATTTGATAAAATAGCATTGGAACGCAAATTGTTGGTTGTAAAAATAGCGAGTTTTCCTTGGTGTCAATAGGTGAGAATTCAAGAGTCGAATCAAAGTCAGTAAATTAATATTCGTCTGGTGACATCAAATACGTGCAACGAATTTGTTTGTACACTAAATTTGATTCAGTGAAAGAAACATTCCTTGAAAGATCACAATTAACATTTCGTTCAGAGTTTCACTCTTTGCTACAAAAGTAAAAGTTTTGCAATTTAAAGATGTCAGTTTAGGGAAAGTTTGATAGAAAATTAAGAACGGTTTATTCTGATCGGAAAAATCGCCAAATAAAGTGTGTGCTTAGTTGGGTACCATAAAATAACACAAGTATGTTTCTCTCTCATTTCATGTGATTCATCATCAGTTTGACAGTATACGTTTTTCTGCAACACAAATTTAATTAAACAGGTGGAATGGCGCAGCATTTTTCACTCATTAACTCTAGCTTGCTGCAATTGTCACAAACGTAATTTATTATACGGTAGATCAACGATAATGCAATCAGAATTTTGTTGTTGGCAAGCTGAATGCAAATTAGGCAAATGTTGTCGTTGCATTCAATAACACAAAATATTCTAGTAAAATTTTCGTTTTTAATGAACGAGTTAATAGGCAAAGTTGTAAATTCAAATAATAATCACGCTTATCACAGTAGACATAAACAATTATTAAAAGCTTATTTTTCTGCATCACTGTGTTATTATTTAGCGTTTTCATTAGTTAACTTTTGAAATAATTTATTAGCTGTTATATAATATTTTTCGAAATAGCTATTTTTACAATTTAATTATGTCCCGGCGCATCCACCATTTTTGACGTTACACATTTGAGGAAAATTTGTTATTGTACATGTCGTTTTATTCAATAACACAAAATATTCCAGCAAAATTTTTGTTATTAATGAACGATCTAATAGTCAAAGTTGTAAATTCAAATAATAATCACGCTTATCGCAGTAGACAAAAAGTATTATTAAAAGCTTACTTTCTACTTCACTGTGTTATTATTTAGCGCTTCCATTAATTAACTTTTGAAATAATTCATTAGCTGTTATATAATATTTTTCGAAATAGCTATTTTTACAATTTAATTATGTCCCGGCGCATCCACCATTTTTGACGTTACACATTTGAGGAAAATTTGTTATTGTACATGTCGTTTAATTCAATAACACAAAATATTCTAGCAAAATTTTTGTTATTAATGAACGATCTAATAGTCAAAATTGTAAATTCAAATAATAATCACGCTTATCGCAGTAGACAAAAAGTATTATTAAAAGCTTACTTTCTACTTCACTGTGTTATTATTTAGCGCTTCCATTAGTTAACTTTTGAAATAATTCATTAGCTGTTATATAATATTTTTCGAAATAGCTATTTTTTACAATTTAATTATGTCCCGGCGCATCCACCATTTTTGACGTTACACATATGAGGAAAATTTGTTATTGTACATGTCGTTTAATTCAATAACACAAAATATTCTAGCAAAATTTTTGTTATTAATGAACGATCTAATAGTCAAAATTGTAAATTCAAATAATAATCACGTTTATCACAGTAGACAAAAAGAATTATTAAAAGCTTACTTTTCTACCTCACTGTGTTATTACTTAGCGCTTCCATTAGTTAACTTTTAAAATAATTTACTAGCTGTCATATAATATTTTTCGAACTAGCAATTTTTTTAAATTATATTTTTTGTCCTGGCGCATCCACCATTTTTTAACGTTACACATATGAGGAAAATTTGTAATTGTGCATGTCGTTTCATTCAATAACACAAAATATTCTAGCAAAAATTTTGTTGTTAATGAACGACCTAATAGTCAAAGTTGTATATTCAAATAGTAATAATCACAGTAGACAAAAAGAATTATTAAAAGCTTACTTTTCTACCTCACTGTGTTATTATTCAGCGCTTCAATTAGTTAACTTTTAAAATATTCCATTAGCTGTTATATAATATTCTTTGAAATAACAATTTTTTTAATTCTAAGTTTGTCCCGGCGCATCCACCATTTTTCAATATTACACATTTGAGGAAAATTTGTAATTGTACACGGTAGGTTTTTGAAAACACTCACTGGAAAAATATTTTGTGTGACGAAAAGCCCTCAATTCTCAGTTCTCGTATTTCAATAAGTGTCAGGTAAGAATTTCATCTGTGCCTATACGAAGAAAATAACCACGTCAATTTCGCTTATAACGAATTTTCTAGCTCAACAACAGATTAATATCTTTGATTGTTCCAGGAAGCAGGTGTGCTTGTGTCTGGAACAATGGATTATTAAATTCTCTGAAAATTAAACTTCCTAAAAGTGTAACAAATAGGAAATGGGTTAAATCTCAGATTAGCAGAGTTAACAAAGTTACGTTGGCAAATTTGTATTATAAAACTTGTTAGTTATACAAAACGTTTCAAATAATTCGCATTCTGAATTATCAAGCAATTAAAAAATTCTTTCCAATAACAGGTGTATGTAAATGCAAGCAATATAACGACCTTCGACCAAAATATTGGGTTTTTTATTGCACCTTCCCCGCTGTATAAAACGGAAAAGGCATTTTTTATTAAAAGTCTTGCTTTATTCTTTCACGGTTTCGAAACTATAGATATTACCTAATGGTAAAAAATTTAATAAAAAATGAATCAATATAAATCCTAGATTTCATACGCGAATAAATACAACATACGGGCGAAAAAACAGAGAACGGTACAAGTGGTAGTTGCAGGAAAAATACCCACGTTATAATTCTACATTTTAGAACCAATTAATTAATACACCACAAAAGATAATCTGATGGCAACCTTTTATGTGCTGTAAGAGCATGAAATAGAAGCATCAATCATTTTCGTACAAGATAATTAACCATCCACAATTATATCATTAGTTACGAGTATGTTGGTAGATAATTTTGCACCTTTATTGTTATATCAAGAAATTTGTAAATGCAACAATACATTTAGATACAAGTGACATATTTCAATACTCAGTTGAGTTCCACTAGAATCTATTTTATTACCTAGACGCAGTCTCCGGATTTATTTTATTGAATCTTTGCTGGATATGTAAATACACTATATCCTCACAATTCAAATTCGTGAGATTCCGACCGCTCAAGTATAAAAGACTGCACAAAACTGAAACGTTGACATTTTTAAAAAGTAACAGCTATTGACGTTCCTCGCATAATAATCATAAATCACCAAATTAAAATGTGGTAACACATAGTTAGTTGGCTTGTTTCGGGGATTTAATCCAGATGGATTGATAGACTATATTATCAAATGACACAGCCAACGAGGTTTGTAGCTTGATGCCAAAACTATAATTTACACAATGCGAAGTTTAACGTCTAGACTGAATAATAAACTTTGGCAGGTATCCGATCAATAACTAGCAGCAAAAATAATTATTTACGTCCGAGGAAATTTAACTGAATAAAATTCACTTTGTAAGTTGTATATTTTTGCACCCAAATTTATTTACCAAATACTCTCGGTTGCGAACCTTTCGGAATCAGATCACGCAAGCTAAATTATGATAAAAGCAGCTTTAAATTCTTCAAGAAAGACAGACTGAATTTTTCCGCCTTGAGGGTAGGTATAGTTAGCAGAATTTGAAAATGTATTTGCGTAACAACTAAAAGAATTTAACTGGGTTTACGAAATTCCCCATGTGCTAATAGCAATTTATGGAATCTGTGTCGTGTATTAAACATGCCTTATCTCCGAGAGTATGTCAAATTAGCGTCAATCTATTTTATAACGAACATACAGAGTGTTGCAAGCCAAGCCATCACAACGTAAAAATAAAACACGTGATTGAATAAATCATGTGATTCCGGAGCCCTGTTTCAGTCATTGATCTCCAAAGGATGACAAATGGGTTATGACATAAATTTCCAGTGACAAACATTTACACTACTGGTCGCTAATAAAACCTGGCGTAAATTTTATTAAAAAGGTTTCGTCGTGTATAAAGTGCTTGTCTTATTATCGCTTATGATGTTGCAATAGAGTTGCTTTTAAACCTACTGAAGCACTTAAACGCACTTACTTTGACAGGGTGAAAGAATTCCCGTGGAAACCTTCTGATCCTATAATTTCTCCTCCGGACCGTGTCTTAATGGAAAGGTCAGGACGGATTTGGTCATATAATAATTTATGCAATCTACAGTGCTTGCCCTTTGTTTAATTTGTTATTCTAGGATTCCGCTTTATTGGATAATTGCTAACAAACTTGATAAGCTCTTGATTCTTTCTATAGCTAAATAACTGGGTTTATGATTTCGTGGTGTAAACAGCACTAACAAATACTACGCATTTCCGGGAGAGTTTTAAATGAAACTAGCAAAAGCTCGCTCTCATTTAGCTGGTTTCCAGTAATGCACAGTAGAGTGCTGCCAACGTTAAAAAATTGATTTTAGAATTCTAAGTTAGAGTGTAACACAGAAATTCAAAGACTGATTTTATTCAGTCGTGCCAGAACAAGTTTAATGCTCTTTGTGGACTTGTCTCGTTGGTCAGTGTAGTTTTAGTCGGTTTCACTGCTTGCATTCCAAAAAAAGTTCTCACAAATCTTTGTTTTCAAACGAAACAAGAATCTTCAAACTGACGTCTTTCTGCAAATATTTCTGCAAAACAACAATTATTGGTGCTTTCTTGTGAGCAGTTGTAAAAAAACTACTCAGCTTGTATTATCTTTATTAAGTTTCCGCTGCTAGACTTTAGTTTGTTTTTTTTAAGAAAGTAAATCTGAGATCTTATCCGGTAAAATTTAAAAAAAAAACACGTCTGGCGAGAGTAAGAACACTGTCGATAGTGTATAATATCCAAACTTGGAGGGATAATTTTCTTTAATGCAAAACTTAAGGCATATTTTATTAATTTGATTAATATAAAATTATAAAATATATCTACGACTGGACATAACGGTGTGCTTTTTAAACTGGGTTATTAAAACCACTCGCACGTAAATCTCCAGTCAACTGTTGCTATTCAGTTGGAATTCTATTGCGTTTTAGTTTTGTTGCTTTTTAAACATTTAAATTTTTGTACTTGTGTCGGGTCTATTTTAATAAATGGAAATAAACGAACGTCTAGACTATTTCATGCGCTCATTCTTTAACCATGCAACCTTGCAATATATTTGAAAAAGTGGCAGATCCAACAACGGCCATTAATTTGTTGTTGTGATCGATGATACAATTCGCTGTGGCCTCGATATTCCTTGTAATGAATTTTAATCCGATCTCCAGCGTTTATTATGCTTGACAAACTGCAGCCACCGTGTAAAATTATTCAGTTATTTAATAAACACGTCTCTGATTTAAATATTACTTCCAAGACATTTTAAATGAAAATTGAAAATTTCGGCGTAAAGATCTCCAGCCATTGGTTACGGGCGGCTTTGTAGGCAAAAGGAGAGTAATTCCGGGGATCTCCAAAGCTTAATAACACATTCACTATCTTACAATACAACAAGTCCACAATGGTTCCTAATTTAAACCAGCGGTGGACTTTCAATAGTTGATGTAAATTTAGCTTAGTGTGCTGAATCGATGCTTGCAGCTCCCGAATTAACGAAATTTATTATTTGGGCCGTGGATAAAATCCGTAATTTTGTTTAATCGGAAGGCGGGGGTGTATTTGCATGAATTGCGTGTTTTGCTCCTCTTCGGCGAAGCGAGAATGATGTGCAATTATTTCGGTCGATAATGTTGAATTTTTTCAATTGTGCGGGAGGTAAGAAGCGCTGGAAATAGCTTTGTGTCCCTGTCGATATCACGTCAGAAAAATTGTGGCAAAAATCAATTCAAGCGTGTTTTTTCGCAACTTTGACATAATTTTATTTTTCCACTAAAATAAAAATTACTAATTTTGCTTTACTTTTGCTTGAGCTTAGTGTCTGTCAGCCCATCCAGTTTAATCGATCGATTGTTCAAAAGCATTCCATAAAAGTGGTATTTATTTTCAACTCAACAAATTGAAAACCTCCTTTTTCTTCGTTAAACAACTTCAGACTGATTTATTTGTAGAAAATGCAAAATGCAAAAAATTATTTTAAAAAGCTTTGAAGCTGTATTCCTGCAAAGTTTATGAAAAGATGCGTAAGCAAACTTATTTAGGAGTTCAAAGGTATTAGTCTATTACTAATTGGAACATTTCCAAAGTTTAATTAACTTCTTTCAGTTTTAATGTTACTTTAAACAATTAAAACCTTGTTCTTATTCTTAAACCACAAGCGTTTTTTTAATTAAGTTATTTTAATTGTAAATACGTATTTAATATTAAGGATTTGTTTTAATTAATTGCCAATAATTATAAAAATACGTGCCAAAACATTTCCACATAAATTTCATGTTTAATTGCCGTTTGAAAGTCCAAATTTCAAACCTTTAGGCGGATTTTACAATCAATAGGTAAATTGAATTCGGGAATAACTGCATTGTTCCCACAAATAATAGTAATTATAACACAAACATGTGTTCAAAAAAAGATACTAAACCGCAAAACTATGTTAAAATACATCAATGTATTATCCCGGCGCATCCACCATTTTTGCTAAACTTATTATTTTTTGTATTGAGCTTCACAAATTGTTTGGGTAATAATTAAGCACTATAATTAATGTTTTGTTTTTGAAAAAAGTTATTTTGACGTTAGAAATGTTGTTTGGAAAACTTATAAATACAAACGCTCTTCTACCAATGTTCGGTTATAAATTATAGCTCTTTCTTTAAATAACTCACATTTGCAGCTTAGATAAAAGTATTTTTCGGTTTTAATAACATATTTTTTCTTGTATGATGGAAGAAATAAATTCGCATTTATTTGGGTGCGAAGACGAAAGTCATATTAATCTTAGCCGTCCCTAAAACGAAACGAAGGCAGGTAATGGGGCAATTTCACGCTGATTCGAACAATTTGCTTGATAGTGAAAAAATTATAGCAATTTTTGTGTATTCGAAAAACTGATGAAGTCATCTTTTATGTTTTAATTGTATTGGAAACAGCAGTGACTGTATTTTAGCACAATTAAAGTCGTCAGTTTCCCCTAGTGCCA
This sequence comes from Tribolium castaneum, assembly GCF_031307605.1. NCBI lineage: Eukaryota > Metazoa > Arthropoda > Insecta > Coleoptera > Tenebrionidae > Tribolium > Tribolium castaneum. The sequence goes on along the minus strand of NC_087402.1, from coordinate 3,349,135 downwards.
AGAACTACCTCATCAATTTTCTAATTTTCCTTTTCGCCGTACAGTCTCCAACTTCAATTATATCACTGAAAGTGCAACACTTTCTCCAGGGAATGAAATCACCGACTGCAAGTAAGAAGCGTCAATATCTGGACAGGAACAAAAAACAAAAAATTTCGCCCCGCTTGCACATAATAATATGGTGGAAATTGCGATTAGTCAATATTTATACCTGCAGTACTTGTAACTGTTTATACACCCAAAACCCATAACTAACAATTCGCACAGCTCAACAAATACGGTTCTCCTAAACAGCTGTCTCAAATCGGCACTAAGAGCATGTTTCAAATACAAATATTAAACTCAATTTGGCTAAAACAATTTCAATCTAAGCACCTGACACAACAGTTTTCCTCAAAGATACATTTTCCGCATAATTCATTTTGCCGGCTTTTCGCGAGTTAGAAGGAAAAGAACAAGAAAAACCACCAATAGCGTATTGATTACTGATTATGGAAATCACGTTATTCTCTCAGAATAATTTCTCAAATCTGGCAGTTAGCTTCTAAAAGCGATATTAAATCCAATCAAAATGGGATTTTTCTTGCGAGGCCAAGAATGCAAATGCGATAGTTTTAATTATTCACGCTTCGTAAACGTGAAATATGGACTCATTATATCATCTAAGCCGGGGTCCAGCTCATATTGTTGTGTTACCCTTTCAACATTTAATAATTTGGAAACTAGGGTCGCAGATGTAACTTTAATCTAGTTCCACAATTTTTGATGCACAATGTGGGTAGAAAGTTACAATTTCAGTCATTATCAAGACAAGGTGTTCTCGCTAGTGCTTCATTAATTTTATTTTATGAGTCCTAGGATAAAGCATTGTGACCACAAAAAACCTTGTTTATTTAAATTCTGCAAAAAAGCCCAGAAAAGCCACTAATGTTTGTTACAAAACACTTTTTACACAGCGCTTGCAGGGAGCAAATTAATTTTTGTAATCTATCAATAACGTAGTTTACTAACAAATGCAACAATGCTTTGTGGTTATTCGTTGGTGTAAATTGTAGAAGTAACTCGAAGTGGAATACTGACTAAATAGCATTCGCATGTTCTAGAAATTGTACGTAACTATTAATTTGATGAAAAAAACATTAAACATGTGTTAAGTTTTCACTTAATTTTTTGTCGAATGTTAAAACGCGAAACGATTAGCTAAAATTAGAGCCAGGACGCTATGTTTATTAACACTCTGCTTAACAATTGCGAACCGTTTCATACACATAAATTTGTATTTTAAATTAGGTATTATACACGGCTATGGTTATCACAGGACAGCAAGGGTTGAGAAAGTGCTTTGAAAACGTATGTGTATTCGTGCCTAATCCCCCTAATTTACGTAAATGCACACAATGGCAGTTTCACTGTTTTTATTAACTAAGGCTAAATTAATACAAGCTCTATTGCGCACAACACTCGAGAGAATATAATACAATTCCTGTTTTCCGCGGCTAATACCGAGCCAGTGATTTGTTGCTGACTTGTGAAAACAACTGATTTCAATTATATTCCAAAAAAAAATCGTTGAACAAACTATAATTTAATGCGTGTTGGATCATTTTGTTTCAACTTTACAAACTTATTACACTGCTGTTACTTGTTCCAACTAAGAACAAATCAAATTTGAACCTGGCCTGGTCTTCTTTTGTCACGTTTTTTCCGCGTAAAATTTGCATGACCACCCCGGAAGTCTATACAAAGTTGGCACAATAACTGATCAAGTGTACAGACCATTTGGCGGCAGTGAAACGCATCGGAGCTCAAGTCCGGTTGATGGGAAGCTTCATTCAATACATGACCGTAATTTTGCACACATAGGGTGTTTTATTGTGTTTTGGTAGCTGTTTATACAGTGTCAAGCTACAAGACTTTGACTTTAAAAACCTCTTATAAAAGAAAGCGAGATGTTTGATCCCCATTTCTTGGGTCTAAAGCATTCCAAAGTGGAATTCTGCCACGTTCGAGCAATTACTTACTCTCCAGAATGTGTCACGTAACATCAGACTTTATTCAGATTGGATTGTAAAATGGCAAGACAGGAGTGTTGTTGCCTGCACTATATTTTTACATCTGCAATAAATGTAGGTTTTGTCAAATCAAGTGTCTAAATCCGAGATGGCAACATCGATTTTTAAATTTATAGCAAAACGGAATGCACCCACAAGTGCGGAAACTTGTGTAATTTCCGATTACAAGCAATTTTCGTATTTTTAGTATTCATCCATTTCAAACATCACTGTTTTTCCGTAAAAATGGTCTCGTGCTTCTAATACGTTAGATTGCTTGTGTTTGAAACACTTGCAAATTTGATACAACTTGAATACTCTGCTATATCTTGCACGCTCCTTGCTAGGTTAGATAATAACGAATTTAGACAACATTAATATAGGTAAGGGTAATTTTAGGAAGTAGTAAATAACGTACACAGCATTAGCTGCAGCAGTTAAGTGTATGAGAAACGGAAACCAGACTATGCTCAACACAGATTTATTGATAAGAATATGCAAATTTACTGCCTTGCACTTTTTGAAGCTTGAAATTTAAACAAAACTAACAAAATAATAATTTACTCAAACAAATTTGTGAAAAAACTTGCATGATTAAGGATTCAAAAACCTATAAAATACGTTCCTCGAGTTTGAATTAATAAAATAAAATTGTAAAAATCAAAAAGAGGTTCCACTTTGCTTGAAACCTAAAATTTTATCCCTCCTAAATATTTAGAGCTTTAAGCTCCGAAAATATTTTTATGGCGTTGGAGCAATTATAAAGTTGTAGGTATTTAACGACTGAAACGTTGATGACATTTTGGGCCAACAGCTGGTTCAAAATTATTGGTATCGGACAGTTGTGATTACATTAAAATTTTAATTTTTTGTTTGAACGATTTGGACACTTGCTTAAATTATTATTGGTGCAGTTAAATTATTGATCAATGAAATCAGCCAATAAACAACAAACGTGGCTTATTTTTATTTCGCTGGATCGTGAGCGGAATTGCTAAAAAGATAAACAAAGTAAAATTAATAAGCACTAAGTTGAGAGCTACTAGTTCGTTACTACAAGACGTAATTTTTTTTTGTGGAAACTAAATTATGTCAGGTATTATATGAATTGTAAGAAACGCCATTTCTCGTGATAAACTACATTATACTTTCACGCACACATTTTTGAATTCTTAATCATCAAATGAAAAAAATTAGAACACAACGAAAACTGTCTCAAATTTTCTTCTCTCTTTTTAGTTAAATATTCATAAACTAACTTGCACTTTAAATTATAATATACGTAGGTTTACAGTAAATTATGAAGAGGCGGGCTTCCAATTTAAGCTGCTTAACCCAATCCAACCAAATTAAGGTGTAGGTAATTTCTATCAAGATCAAATAAATTAATAGTTACGGAATATTACCTCACGTTCAACAAGAAAGCTAATATTTAACCACTCAACCAGCCAATAAAACAGTTTTTTTATTTAAAATAAATAGATAACTGTCCAGAATTTTATGTCACATGTGCCTAATACAGGGTGTTAGGGAATGGCTTAGCAATATTTCGTATGTGAATTTGATAAAACGAGTTAAAAACCCTTATATTATTTTTTCAAAAAGTGCGTATTTTCTTCAAAATTTTTATTAATCCAACTGTTGAGTGCCACTGTGTGGCCTATGGAAGTTTATTAGCTGTTAATTTTTTCATTAAACAAAATGGAGATGATGGCTCATAAGCGTTTTGAGAATTTTTTAAAATTGTCTCTAACATGTTTTTTGTGTGGGAGGTTCGAATCCCAGTTCTGGCAAAATATTTTTTTTCTTAAAATTTAATAACAAAACACAAATCAAAATAAAAGAATAATATAGTGGACCAAGAAATTAATTTACCTCTGCTGTTTTGTCAATAATATCAAAATTTACGCAAATTTTTATAATTCTATTCCAGCGGTTCTCAAAATTTTGGACTTTAATTTCAGATCGATTTGTTTTGTCATTCTCTATGTACCTTTAAATATTTGCTAAACCATTCCCTAACATCCTGTATAGTCAAATTTATACAAATCAGCCAAAATACTAATTCACATTTTTTCCAAATTATTAGCTCATTTATTAGTCTTACAAATTGAGATGCTCGCTATTAGCTTGAAGTTAAAATGCCTTGTCCATTAGTCGTTTGTTACGAGTAAATAACTGTTATCAATAATAAATGTTAGCGAAAGTTGTGATAATGAAATTGTTTAGATGTAGCGAAACTATGCCATAGATGCTATTTACTAAATAAACGCAGCGGTCTAATGCACTTAACGCCGACAGCTACTCCACGTGATAAGTGAAACATCGTTAAGCTTTCTGCTCCCGAATCACAGCCTTTGTTGTTAGTTTTAGTAAAAATAAAACTCGATTGGTGAATTTTATATTTAAACAAAAAATGCGTTTTATTGCGGCAAACTTTCTACAAATTAAATAATGGCCCGAAGAAATGATTCAAATACAGATTTGAGATTTTATTCGGAATAATTGGAGTTGTGTTTGAAAATTCTCGACTTGTTTATGATGTTTCCAAACGAGAGTTTTTTGAACATCCACATACGCGTCAAAAACATAAATTAATTCGCCTAATATTTAAAACACGTGTTCTTGTTTGAAATCATTTTATAATCTCGAGCTTGAACTTGTTGTTTATAAACGCTTTCAGCTGCAGATTGTGAGCCAGAATGCCTTAAGTTTAGTTCCAAAACTTAACATAAATTTAATTTTCTCACCTCAACTCTTAACGAGATGTCTAGATTGTTGCCGGAGTTGTAAAAGTATATTTTCGCTGCGGTTTTGGGTAAACAGTATCTGTTTCAAAATGTAACATAATGTGTGACTCAAAGATCGGAAAATAACGGGAAGAATGACAACTTAAAAATCCAATTTATAGTGGAAATTATCTCTCAAAAGCGCAGTTTGAAAAATATTATTCGTGCACGTAACTTTATACAATTAAGTTTTATTCGTAAGCTCAGTTTAAATTACGTGGGAGTACAATTGAGAAATCGAGTGCGTGGGAATTTTGTTTGAAAAGTCATCTCTGTGTCTACTTCCATCAAATTTTAACAAAATTTAAATTCACCCAAAATACCCTAAAAAACTTTTAATCTTTCACGTCCAATTAGACAGCAGTTTGAAGCGGCAACAATAATTAATTTTCTTAACTAATTACAATGACGGATAATGACTTCCTGTTTTCCTAGTTCCGGATTGGGGGAATTTAGTTATCTTGTTTGTTAGTTTTTCTTACAACAACCAATCTATTCTGGGAATCACAACACAGCGGATATGTTTGCAAAGTGTGGAAGCTCTAAAAGTGAGAAATGTTTGGAATACAAATAAGTCTCTTAACAGATCAATTCGCATTAAAACGCTAAGATTCTAACTTATAGACGCTTTCACAGTTTTCGTATAACCTATTAAGAGGTCTCTGAAAGCGAGTAAAGAAGTGTTAACATAAATACTTAAACCTTGAAGCTAAAACCATTTACTTTTTCTCACACTGCAAAAACTTAATCGATGGAGTTAGAACTGGGGCAAAAAGGAGCGATGCATTAGTCTCAACAGACGCAAGGACTTTATTTATTTAACAACTTGCCACATTACATCTTCATTTTTAAGTACATTATTTAATAAAATTTGGTTTGGTTGCATCTTTGTCCAACAGTGCCTGTTAAGAATCAGAAGAGCACTCGTGTGATAAAGTTTGGAAACTAATGCCTTTTATCGTATTAAAGGCCGGAAAGAAAATTTGTGCATCACACGTGCAGAAACTTTTTGATTTACGAGTCTTTGAATTCTGCAGACCTCGGTTCCGATCAATTTGCCCAAACTAATAACAAAATTAAATCGCATATTATACGAAAAAATCACATATACTCGTACGCTCAATAAAGGCAGCACGCTAGGAATGCAGTTATTAAATAAACTGAAACACTGTTATGAAGGTATTGAAGTTAGCGGTGTTTTTATATAGAATATTAAAATATTAAAAAAACATTTTTAGTGAGAAATACGAGATTACTTTGTTAGTAAACATGATAAAGTTTTCCTTTATTATGTCATTAATACAAAGCAGGCTTTAGATAAATAACATTTTTCTTAAAAGTTCAGCAGTTTGCAAACTGTCGCGCAAGTTCTAAACTCCCATTCCAGGATCGAGATTATTTGACTAATAATAGAGAAACACACTTGTAGTCTAGATTGATGTCCTCTGACTGCAAACAAAAGCAAAAACTAAAAGCTAATTACTAATTAATACACTTTGTCTCCGAAAGTACAAATGCAAAAATGGTGGATGCGCCGGGATAATAATTTTTAACTACAAATTTTTATTAAAAACGAATACCATTATTGTTTTTACGTAAATACTACTAACATTTTAAAATTTGTTGTTATTGTAAAATATAGTAAACATTATTTTTTGCGAGGAAAATAAAACGTTTTTATGATTTATTTATTCACCGCCTATTTATTTTTTTACACGTAATCGTAAAAACGGCCAGAAAGTTTTAATCAAGTTAATTATTCCCCTTTTGAGACGAAAAAATGAGGAAACTTAAAGAGTTACGTTTCTAATTAAATTCCTATTCTGCCTCTGATCCCTTGGCAATTTCATCAAATCAAAATACTCGCCTAATGTTAATTTACGGGACACATTTAGGCAAACAGATTAAAAGCATCTTGATGAAACAATATAACCGAAAATAAAACGATGTTTATTACAGAAAAAAAATGTGAACACAATTATTGGTTCACTAATTAGTAAATATTTCTGTTCCTTTCCATCAATACGTAAAACGGCTGCGATAAAGAGACTAAAATTTGCAATTCTAATTTCATAAACACGGAAATAGCGGTAATAAAAGCCTGGTGTGAGCCTTTCTGCTTTTTCAACGAATAAGAATCGCAGAAAGTAAGTTTGTGGAAGCCATTATATACGACTGAATAATGATTGTCCTCTCTCATTTCGCAATTTTATATCATTATTAAAACCGGTAAAAAGTTTCAATATATTCCCACCAAGAAACACAAAGTTGCTAAAATGTAATCAAATAAAAAGTTTCAACTTTGCCAATATTAAAATTGAGTAATTGACGGGAAAACGCATTTATACCAAAGTCGCAAACTACGACAATAAAACTCATGTTACAAACCGTTAAACTCGAAGGAGATCTAACAGAGTGTCTTGTAGATGATAAAATGAGAAGTTGCATAAAATATTTAGTGCTCGCAATTTTGTTTCATCAAATTCAAATAAAGAACATTTTAAGAATTTGTTTCACTTGACTGAGAAATTTATTCCAAACAAAGTAAATCTTAAATAACGGTGCGCAAAAAGTTCCCCACTAAGATATTTTCTTTTATATTATTGTGCTCTATCGAGAGGAAGTTACGACGATATTTCATGAAATACACGGAGCACGGAGGTGTGGGATTTCCTTTATGTGGCAGTGCCGCGCAAATTGTTGTAATCAAATTTTCTTACAAGTTCAGTGTATTATGTCGAGGTTATTCTCTCTTTATGTTTAATTAAGAGACTTTTTGAAACGATTTTGTCTCAAAACGTATTGTATTGATCGTCATTTTAGAAGCATGGGAATTTCGAAGTGAACAAATTGTTGCTAGACCCTTGGGTAATAAGACATAATTGGTTTTGTAATTCGCTGACGAAAGTTTTGCCAAAATAATACACTGAGAATTTTTAATTTTAAATTTAACATTTTCCTTATTGTAATAATCTGAACTTGCTTGTGATAATTTTGCTTTCAGTTGGGAACAAACCTTTCCACATTATTGCCACAAACATTACCGTTGAAAAAATTCACCCAGAACGTAATTTCCAAACATGAAAGAGTATTTACACCGGCTTAACTTAATTATTTAGCTAAAAAATGTGGCCACTGTGATGTGAACTTAATGCTTTTGTTTACCGGCGTTTTAATTAAAAGCGTTTTTTAAATAAATTGTCGTTGGGCGGGTTATTAATACAAATACAGCGGCCTAAGACCGCCACATGTTGCCTTTTACATAGGAACAAAGAAATTGGAGGTAAAGTTCCTCCAACTTTAATCTGTGCCTAATTAAAAAATTTCTATCTTTTTTACTGCCATGTTGCTCGCGAGATGCATGACTTTAACTTTTATTTACGTTGTTTTCTTTCAAGTTCAAAACTTGGCGAACTGGATTTCATTTAATGAATCATTACTAATTTATGCTGAAAACTTTGCCAGAAACAGCAGTAAAAATATACGTTTTTTGTTAATCAAAAACTTTTAATAACGCAAATCAATTTAGTACTTCCGCATTTGCATCTTTTCTAAACACTAAAAGTTGAACCGGAAGATAAATCACGTTTGATTATTGGCTGCCTTTCTGTTATCTTTTTGAAGGTTACATAAAACAAACGTCCGGTTCTATAAATTACAGATTATCGAGTTACTCGCTTCAGTTTAACATTCACGAGTGCTGGAAAGAGGCAAAGATTAATATGTCAAAACATGATACTTCTCCCTTTATATTTAACTTTCTGCAAAGTTTTCATAATTACATAAAACGTTATGTAAATACAGAAATGAGCAAAACCCGCCAAAGCTCATCTAAAAATAAATCTTCAAATAGTTTCAACAACAAATGAGTTAATAATTCACGTTTTAAAATAGCAACGCTTTTATGCAAGTTCCAGAAAACTTATTTCACGTTTGAACGCCTCCTTGAAAGAAAAACAGTATTTTTAAAATAACGAAACGACAAAGTTTTCAAAAATTAAGTATTTCATCTTTCTGTTCGGAGAGCGAATAATGTAATAAACGTCACTCAATATAACGACCCATAAACACACATTGAGCACTTAACTTTTTAATGACTGCTTCAGTAACATTCCCTCATTAGACGTAATCAGGTTTTCGGCTTGCTTTAAATTTTTTAGATCAGAAACTTAGCCAAACTCGAGACCGCACAACATTTTTACTTGAAAAAAATGTGAATTGGAAAGTTCAAGCTTTGTAAATTTAGCTGTGAAGTTCATAGATAACAAGTTTTAGTCAATGTTTTAATTTTCTTTGTTTACTCGTGCTCAACAAGTTTAATTCGAGCGTGGGCGCCTCTATATGCAAAAGCTGCCAAAAGCGAATGTTTTTCAATAGGATTTTAAACGAACATGTTTATTCTTAAAAGTAATGTTATTGAACAAAGAGTTCAATTTCCAGCCAAATCGAACGCGAAATATTATTCTGCAATTATTTAAGCGATTTTTATACCTTGATATATCATTTCAATTCTAAGAATATTGCACAGCACAGATGCCGTAAACTACCCTTTGTTATTATTATCCAATACGTCATATTTATAGATAAACACAGAAGTCTCACGATTTCATAAAGATTTTGTTTGTTTTCTGTGATTAGTAAAAGGAATTTATAGACGACGCGAATTTATGGCCCAACACAATAAATTTTATGCACTCGGGTTCAAGTTTCGTTTCATTTTAACCGCCACACAGCCATACATTTTAAAAAGTGGCAGATTGAATTTGGTTCGTAAATTTTTGGTTATCGATAAATGCGTTTTATTGTCTGGTAACCACTTAAAATAAATCAGACGAGACTTCCCGACCTTAAATTGTATTTTTAACCAACTATTTCATCAGCTAAATTAATTAAAATATGGTTTACAAATCACCGTTATTATGCCAAACGCATAACTCAAAACAGAATGTATAATCAGTCTTTGTTAAATTTAATTTGCGTATTGTCATCACGTGTTACCCCAGGAACATTTCATAATTTACAAATTGAGATGGGGTATGTATTGTTTCGGCGCCATGTCGCCACAAATCTGAGTCTAAAAGAGAATAAACAATTCTAAGCAAAAATTGTTGAAAGTTATTTCAAATAAACACGATCTTGCGATAATCTGAGATAAGGATTCCTGACAAGGGCACGTGCGGGTAACTAAAAGCATGTAACTTCACCTTTAACACTGTAACTTCGCCGTCACTTTCAGACTTTCACATTAGGGGTAACAATGTGCACGGAATGGGATTAGTAAGTTAGAAACCTTGCTATTTAGCGGAACAGTTATTTAGTTATTTACACTTATTAGACACGCACGTGGACCGTTAAAAAAATAATAATCAAACGAAAAATATGTTTGCAATATTCATTTCATTTCCTTTGAATTAATTTTTATAAAAGGAAGTAATTATCCCGGCGCATCCACCATTTCTGTCAGCGCATTTATTTTTATAATAACTTTTAAGTCAGACCACGACATTTATTACGTTTGTTCACATTATATCAGTGTTCAAACCATAAAACCGAGTTCCTTATTTGCATTAAAACAGCATGTTGTTAACTTAAGGGTGTAATAACGCATTTTTCTTTTAAAACTCAACAAACAAAACTGTCTCCCGGTATAATTAAAATTTCGATTAAATAACCAGTTTTATAAACATTCCAAACCATTTCTTTTTCTTTGTAACGACAAAAAAGGTAATGACCATAAAATAACCAATAAAACTTGATATGAAATTACCCCACAAAACAGCAGTCTATAAAATCAATATTATCCTTTTTTGTTATTGTGGACAATAAGAGTTTTTGTTTCATCAACGATTAGATACCATCCCTTCTAACAAAAGCAGGTGATGTAGAAGTATTGGAATAAGTACCCAATTTAATTTACTTTCATTAATTTAACAAGAAAAAAAATGAAACAATTGCGAAATTGCTTAACTCTGTCTGTCTACCTGCAAATTGGATTTTTTGCGATTATCCATTTTTTAGAACACTGAGCACAATCTTCAATCCACTTTAACTTGCGCTACATTTTTATTGCTAATAAGTCCGTGAATATGCTGTAATATCGCGTCAGAAAGTCAATACTTAATCAGATCGTATCTAGTTATATTAAACTTACGGTGAATTTGCAGCAAATAGCCTGTGAGCTTTATGTTTTATTAAAAGTTCGTATCCGTGTATTTCAAAGAACATTAAGTTATGCGTATTGATTACACCGTTAATTTTAATAATTTGTAAACACATTTTCCGCTACATTCATGTTTTAAATTATCTTCATATTGACAAGCAGAAACCAACTTTTTTATGACATTACGGTGGGCGTCTGTTTTGTCCTTTGTTGCAACTGTGCATTAAATTACAATTATAAATAATTTAGGTTTTTCTCCCTTTATTTGCGAGATGTTTTCGGATTAAAATTGCTTTATCGATTAAAAGAGTCTACAAGAAGGTGATTGATATTACGGAGCATTAACGAGAAAAGTTGAAAGAAATTGATAAAGCGTACAAAAGTACAAAAGACAACTCTTACCGTTATTCCGTCAAGAAGACACATCCACTGAATGTAAATAGGCGCAAAAAGGAGACACCAAGTTAATGACAGAGCATCCTGGCGCTCATAAAAATATCTATGTATTTTTTCAACTGAGCTTACACGGGATGTCATAAAGATAAGTGGTAAAAAATAAAATATACGGCTTTACAAACAACTTAAAAATATTTCGACCACCTCTGTTAGTTTCACGGATAAATTGTATACCTACTACGGGATAAAAGTGGAAAAACCGACATATAACCACCAAGAAATAATGATCTTTCTACTGTAAAACTTTTGGCCGCCGACTGTAGGATGTGTGAGGTACCTGTGCTTTAATTTTTGTGTCAGCACGGACTGAGCTTTCATAATTTAGCCGTCGCTGCGTATAGGAGCTTTTATTATTATCATCACATCTGTGTTTATTTTATTGGGTCAACTTAATAAACCGTGGGCTTTACGACATTCAGTCCACCTTTCGCACAATTTCATATACCGTAACCGGAAACAGAAAAATTAACTCAAAAAAAAATCAGTAGTACTTTTGTCGCATTGCTTGATGTCAGTAATTAAGAACTAAATAAAGTAATCGGGAAACAACGTTGCTACCTTACAGTCATCAACTGAAGTGTTATAGACTTGACAAAAGCTCGCCGTTTACGTAACGAAATAACGGAGCAATTGTCCCGCTGTTATTGAAATATCTAGATCCTCCTAGTTAATTATAAACTTGGCGACTTATTGATGTTTACTCTTGATGTTGGTAACTTAAAACTGGGATAAATCTCGCTTTGAAGGTCGCAGGTAACAGAATTCTGGTTCTCCGTTTTGGACGTCCGTCGAGATGAGATTTGATTAATTGTTTGTCCTTCGGTTTCAAAAGACCGGATTAATGTATATGTACGCAGAACATAACGTATTTAACAACCGAATTAAAGGTTTAGACATTTACGATCGCGTAAATTGTGATTTATCGTTAACGAGAGGCACTTTTTCATTTCCCTATTTATGGACAATAAATCTGCAACGATAATTTATTGAATAAAGTAATGGCATTTGCATTGTATTTTAATTAAAAATAAATAGATGGTTTATTGAAAACATAAACTTAACAGTGTGACTTTTTAACAACACACACGTCTATTTAATAAACGCAAGCACGGATAATTAAAATGATTATCAGTCTTATAAAAGGGCATTCAGTGTTATCTTTTTAGACGTATTCAATCTTCAGTAACGAACTTATGCTTAACAAAAAGCCGCTCGTAATTCGCTTAGTCTCTTTGAATTGATATCATCTAGTAAATTTATTTAGAGGGAACGTATAAGGAATACACAAATTGGGTTTCACGGACAAAACGGTCGCTACAGTTTAATAAAATTTTAAACCACTTTTTGGTATAAATAGAGTAGTAAAAAATCAACAAATGGAATTAATTTATCCCTAATATGCTCATCAAATAAATTCGAATTAAACCTGGATTTCGATTGAGTGTGTTTAATTAACTCTGTTTTAAACACATTTCGTTTGAAATTTTCGAGATACCAGTTTGGAACAAACTTGAAAATGTAGGTGGAAACTCGAAGAACTCAGGAAGTTGATAACAATCAGGATGGAAAGTAACGTTCCAAATCAAAACTTGTTGAATTTGGGGAATTAATTCAGTCGATTACGCGAGTTCAGTTATCGTATCCTGGCGTTATCGAAAGGGCAAAGCCCGGGAAATCAGACAACTGCTAATAAAGCTAATTGAAGCATATTATTCGCTTGAGCAGCCGCGCTTATTACGTACACAAAACTGTTGGTTTGAAGGGCCGGCCCTTTTTCTTAAACCGAAGCTAATAAATTAGAATAAAATTAGGTCTTTTATTTTGGCAACGTTTGCCTGGCATTATGCATCACTGTCGAGGGTCGTGCTTAAAAGCTCTGTACTGCTTATGCTCGAATATGTGTATGTGTCAAGCCTCAGTTATTTGTCACACGTTCCAGGCGTCGCGAATAAATTATGTTCGTTGAAAGTCACCCACTGGCAGTTTTTACGCTGCATTTTTTTGTTCCAGGGGCGGAAAATGTCAGAAGTGGAAATGAACTTTACAAATAATGTATTCGGTTCCGAATTCGCTCTAAACTCTAATGTTCAAATATCAGCCGCGGATTTCCACAATTTCACAACACGGTTTAACAAAACGAGAGGAAGCGGCGCGTCTAGTGGGGTGTTTGAAAGCGAACTAATTATACCATTATACGCCATTATATTCGTCTTGTCGATTGTCGGCAACTCTTTGGTGCTTGTCACGCTGGTGAGGAACAAGAGGATGAGGACCGTCACCAACGTCTATCTCCTGAACTTGGTAAAGTTTGTAAAAAACGACTTAAATTATTAAAAAATGCGAAGCAAGTTTCAGTATTTCTCTGATAGGAATCTATGAAATTCAGTGTCGATTTGCAATATCAATAAAGTTTTTAACTCGGCTGGCGCGGTTCCAGACTGTCAGGAGCAGATTGAACTTCCTTTTGTGCAACAGCGGACTAATGAAATAACTAACCATCTTCCCAGACTCTCACAATTAACAGTAAACCGCATTTCAGGCAATTTCCGATTTGTTACTTGGAGTCTTCTGCATGCCCTTTACTCTAGTGGGGCAAGTGTTACGTAATTTCATATTCGGCGCTACCATGTGCCGCCTCATCCCTTATTTCCAAGGTACTTTTACAATACCACAACTGGCAAAAAATCGTTGCTTTTCAGCCGTTTCAGTCTCCGTCGGCGTCTGGACACTGGTGGCAATCTCACTAGAGCGTTATTTCGCCATTTGCAGGCCGCTAAAGTCCCGTCGCTGGCAGACCCAATTCCACGCCTACAAAATGATTGCAGTGGTGTGGCTAGCGAGCCTTTTCTGGAGCGCCCCCGTTTTAGCCGTGTCTTCGCTCAAGGCGATGAAGGGCCGAGGTGGGTTCACGCCTTCAGAAGACACAAAAACTCTCATAGGTTTCAGTAGCTTCCTACTTGATCTCTTAACTTCCTATCTTGTTAATCGTGAACACTTTGTTAGATACAGGAATTGTTTATCTTCTAGCTTCGTACCAACTTCCGGAGTGCCGCAAGGTTCAAATTTAGGTCCTTTACTTTTTCTATTATTTATAAACGATATTACTGCAACAGTAACTTGTAACAGTCTTCTATTTGCTGATGACCTTAAGCTTTATAATATCATAAAAACCGATAATGATTGTCAAGTGTTGCAGAATAACATCAACAATCTCCTCCAGTGGTGCGAAGCTAATAGGCTAAACCTAAGTATATCTAAATGCTTTATTATGTCTTACACAAATAGGAAAATTCCGATCATGTGTAGTTATAATGTTAGTGGTCACATTTTACAAAGAACAGACATATTTAAAGATCTAGGAGTTACCTTTGATAACAAAGTTTTATTTGTGAATCATATTACAAATATTGTTAATAGCGCGTATAAAACTTTAGGATTTATTTATCGCAACTGTAGAGAGTTTACTAATTTAAGAGCCTTAAAAGTCTTATTTTTTGCCCTTGTACGCTCCAAGTTAGAATATTGTGCAATTATTTGGTCACCTATATATGCCACACACATAAATAGTATTGAATCAGTCCAAAAAAAAAATTTGAAGCTGCTATGGTATATTTCTTTTTAAAATTACCCCGATAGAGGATGTGACCAACTAGTGCTTTTAAGGACATTTAATATCAATTCTCTAGAAATTAGGAGAATTATCTCAAGTATTGCATTTTTACGTAAATTACTAAACAACAAGATTGACTGTATTGCTCTTGTTAATAAGATAATTTTTCTGGTTCCTAGAATTAACTCACGGCATCCCATGACTTTTTACAGTTGCAGTTGTAATACGAATGTTCTATTAAAATCACCTTTATATGTAATGTGTAGTAATTTTAACAAAATTAGCAGTAGTTGTGATATTCATTTTCATTCATTTAATTACATTAAAAATCATATAATTAGTTACTTTAGTGGCTAGGTAAAATTTAATTTTAGTTTTTGTTTCTTAATTTATTATTATAGTATTATTATTAGTTTGTTTTAGTTTATTTAAATTATTAGTTTTTGCATGCAGCACGATCATTATGTTTAAGTTTATTTTCTGTAATTGGGTGTTTCACCTGTTGAAAATAAATAAATAAATTTTCAGGCCATAAATGCCGGGAGGAGTGGCCGAGCAAAAGCAGCGAACAAATTTTTAATCTGTTCCTCGATGCCATGCTCTTGCTCATTCCGGTGCTGATCATGAGTCTTGCTTACTCGCTAATTATGACCAAACTGTGGAAAGGCCTCCGCCGGGAAATCCAACACAACAACTCCTTCCAGGCGCAAAGTGAGCGAACAAACGCCCAAGTTTTAAAGTTGATTCGTTTTTGTAGTGATCCAGCGATCTAACAGTTCTCCGACCATAAACGGCGAACTGAACAAGAGCACCAGTCCCCAAAGCACGTCGGAGCCTTCCGGCATGAACCACCTGCGCCCGACCAATCGCCTTCTGCCCCCAAGTCACAATAAAGCCCACTCGCGGGTTAAGGACGCAAAACACTCGAAAAAAACCGAGTCTGTGAAAATGTGGTTCATGAAGGGGATTGTCCAAGTGCGTTTGCCCGCTTCGATCAAGAAGGGGTACACTTGTAACACCCAAACTAAAAGCACTTTGGTTCCCCGGTGCGAGCTCACGACACCGTCCTCGGAGCACTGCTCATACAACGAACTGTGTCCGTCGAACGACGCCAGTTACGCCACTTCTTCGGTGGACGAAACCACCTACCACTTCACCCGACACGCCATTAGGTCCAATTACATGGACAAGAGCATCGAAGCCAAGAAAAAAGTAACGGGTAATTGGCGATTCCAGCAATGAACCCGCTTGTTTCAGGTCATACGGATGTTGTTTGTCGTTGTGGCCGAATTTTTTATTTGTTGGGCGCCACTACACATTCTAAACACTTGGTATCTCTTCTACCCCGAAGATGTGTACTTGTATGTGGGCTCGACGGGGATTTCCCTCGTACAACTTCTAGCCTACATCAGCTCCTGCTGTAATCCAATCACGTACTGTTTCATGAACCGAAAATTTAGACAGGCTTTCTTGGCCATCTTCAATTGGTACAAGTAAGTGCGTTTCCGCCTCACTAAGTTAAATTTTGCGCAAATATTTGGCCGGTGAATAATTAAAACGTTCGACTGAAAGTAAACATTGTGTTTTAACAAATCGACAAACACTGGTTCGGAATGAAAAACAAACCGGTTTGCTGAGCAAGATGCAAGAACTTTTCCATTCTGTTGCTAAATCTTTCATTAAAAATCGAAAAATTGGACGCGCGTTTTGTTGAACAATACACACGTTAATCGCTGATATTGACGTGTCTATTTATTTTATCGTCATTTCAGCGTGTGTTATTGCTGTGTCTGTATGGAACCGAAATCCCACAGAACTCGCACTAAAACAGCTCAGAAGAACGGCATTCATAAAATTATTCAAAACAACTCCGACGTCTCGTGCAACGAATCGACCATTTACATAGGGCGCCAAAGCACCATTGGACGATCCGGTAAGTTATACAGGATTTTATCCACAACCGCCCAAGAGAAATAATCGTCATAATTCAAATAAATAATTCAGTGTTCTTTTATTTAAAAAAAATGTTTACAGCGTCAGGGGTTTCATAATCATTCGGTTAATTTTCACATTTTGAAATTTATTTTACTGTTGATGGGCAGCCCGTTTAATAAAGCCCTTTTGACAGAAGTAGTGGTTTTGGAAGCCGAAGATCGTGTTTAGCAGCGGCTCAGAATACGCTTGTGTGTCTTCGTCAACGAGTGGGAGTCGTCTTGCCCAAGTTGTTGCAGCTGATCCGGACGATGAAACTTTTAGGTATAGAATCACCTGGGTACGACCGCCCAACACGCAAAATCATTCCATAATTGCCAATCAGAATCAACTGTATTCGTAGAAAAACTTACAGTGCCAAGCGTTAAGCAATATTGAAAATCGACATTGTTACGGGCTCTTAAACCACGTTAGCAAAAAACTCACAATGCTTTCACCATATAAAACTTTTTGGATTTTAACTTGGTCTACAAGCCCTGGAAATCCATGTTGCTCAATTGGTTCAAGTACAAAAATCTTAAAATATCAATGTTTGTTTAAGTACCTGAAGTACTTAAATCTCTATTTCAGAAAACACACCAATAATACAAAAATATAACAATTAATTATGAAAAAAATCGTGGTTTTTAATTAAAATATGTGTACTATTTTAATTGTATAAATAATGTTAAATTTAAAAATACTACAATAATTATATCGTTATATTATCGTAAAAATCTATATTTTTATCTATATTTGATACGGAATTGATGTTTTAAAGACTGACTGTGTAAAAGCTGTACATGTATGTATTATATTTTTTTAATTATGTAAATAAAATAAGCTTATTGTTTGTTGTAATTTAACGACGTTAAAGTCGCTTCCGAACGCAACAAACAATATAAACCACTCTTACTTAAATATTACGAGTATGTATATAATTATGTGTCAACAAACGTCGTCCTATACTGTCTACGAAAACGTTTCTTCATCTAATAAATTGTTAAATATTTTATGTACGTTTCTTATTCCCATATTTTCCTAACCTTCCACACAAAATATTCAAATCCACATTATTTACACACATGGTTCGACTCACTTTGTTACATACGATAAACCAAGAAAATTGAACTAGCGGTTATTAAGATTATCATGATTACGGAATTTTTGGGGTGTTTTTCGCAAATTGAAAAAATAAAACACGTGTTGAAAAAATGCTTTATTCGTGAGATTTATTATCAGCTAGTGCAGGCAGCGTCCGAGCAGTCGCGCCACGGATTCCAGGCGAATTGGAACAGTTTGGGATCAGCATTTTCGATATCAATGCTCGTCTCAATTTGTGGAACTAACCCTTGCCTATAATCCACCAGAGTCCGTTTAATTCTCCGCACAACGCTCGGAAAAAACTTGGCTAGATCATTCTCCTCACACGGATCATTCGGTATGTTATACAAACAGACAGCTCCACCTGGAAACAATCATCCAACAACCGCAACAAGAGCACGCCGATTACAAACTTGCAGGATCACATGGATTTCGTTTTGCTTTCGCGTCCAGACATTTCAGGGTCGCAACTCTCCGTAAACCATCAAAGTCGGTTTCTGAAAGCGGATTGTAATTGATTTTTTTCGCAATGCGGCCAACGGGGCTGTCATTAATCGCCGAAGTGTTGTATTGTTGCTCCTCGATATTTTCATTGAGCGGGGCTCCGAAGTAACCATTGTAACTCCCGTTACCACTGGTGCCTGAAAATCGGGTTGGTGGCTCGAGCGAAGCGAGTGACTTTTCTCACCAACTATCAGTTTCCAGTAAGAGAATCGCAAAGCCGCGTTTCTGGTTTTTTCGTCGATGTTTAGAGGAATGTCGTTGCGGGCCGATGGTAGGTCGTAAACTAGACTGGACCATTGGTCTATGCCGTCAAGGTCTGGGTCCAAGACACTCAAGTCGCCACCGACTGCGGTAAAGAGAGTCGGTAGCCAGTCGGTTATGTGGATGAGGTCGGTGGAAACGCGTGACGATTGAACCAGCAAAGGACTCCATATGCATGCCACCGTACGCACTCCGCCCTCAAACAGGGTGTCTTTAATGCCTCGTAAAGGATAATTAGACCCCCAGTTGTGGTGGGGGCCCACTGTCGGCGCGCCATTGTCGGAAATAAAAACGACAATTGTGTTCTGTAACATGTTTTTCGCCTCCAAGGCTTCAAACACGGCACCGATGCTGTCGTCAAGTTTCGAGACCATTGCTACAAAATATTTGCACAATTTTCGAAAAAAATTAAATAATAAATCGTAACGATAATTTTGACCCTTCGTTTGAATATTTAATTTGTTACGAACGTTAATTTAATTAAGTCTTTAGAACCGGTCGAACGATTGGCTACGTTTTGAAATAACTAAACATTTTTTTCCGGAGTGAAATCTCTTATGGGAGTTCCAAACTCTTTTTTCCATTGTAAAGAGCACATCAAAATCTATAAGTTAGGATAAGTTTTATTCGATTCTGAGACACTTTAAAAATTAACCATTTTGTAGGGGGTGTTAACTTTTTTTTATTTTTTTTATTTTCCCAATTACGACTAAACTATTCGAAAAAGTGGAACTATTTTAATCCATATCTATGCAAAATGATCCGGGAAATCGATTGGCATCGAGAAAATTACCAAATTCCGAATAGTTTTTTAGTTATGAATTTTTAAAAATTTTACCAAGTCTTGCATTTATCAGCAATTTGCTCGAAAACTATAAGTCGGAGAACAGAGCTTTCCAACGATAATACACTTCATGGGGTTATCTCTGATAGTTCCGGAGCTATTGCTCGACATATGTTTCGGGTACCCAAAATCGACAAAAATTGAGACGAAAATTGAAAAAATCAAACATCAAAAAATTGAACATATGGACTTTTTTTGGACTTTTAACAACTCTAGAGAGTTGTAAAGGCATATATAAATACGAAAACATATGATAGAACAAATTTAAAAAAAAAATAATTTTTTCACTTTCTTGAAGATAGGTGTTATTACTCAGGAAATTTTATCAAAAAAAATCAAATTTTTAAATGTCATAAAAAGTTCGTATAATACAGAAAATGAGCCGCTGAATTCAATGGAACAAACCGCATTGCTCTACGACTTTTAGTTTTTGAGTTATGAATTTTTTTGTTGGACAAAATTTTACATTTTGACAAATGGCTACCCTAAATTTAGGCAAAAAATTTCAAATTTTTAATTCTTGTGAAAAATTAATATAATATGTAAAATGAGTCGTAGAATTCAATCGAACAAACCGCAATGCTCTACGAATTTTAGCTTTTTTTTATGAATTTTTTTAGTGAAAAACTTTGATCGCCTCTGTAGCCGGAACCGTTGCCCGGAGCGGCTCCGGGTTTAATCGAAAAAATAGAGAAAATTAAGCGCTATCAGATGGTTTTTTGTTCGTTGTTCTAAGTCTTACAGTTTCCGAAAAAATCGCAAAAAAAGGTTTCTATTTTCACTTTTTTTAAATTTTCCGCCGCCAATTACGGCGAAACTATTAGAGTTATTGAGAAACGAAAAAATCGAGGACAACCGGAATAAAATACTCTACAAAATGGCATAGGACTCAAGGCGATATCTCGCAAAAAATTTTTCAATTTTCAATCGCCGATTACGGCCAAACTAAAAGAGCTAGGAGAAAATTCTTTTTTCCATCGTAAAGAGCACATCAAAATCTATAAGATAGGATAAGTTTTATTCGATTCTGAGACACTTTTAAAATTTACCATTTTGTAGGGGGGTGGGTGTTAATTTTTTTTTAATTTTTTTTATTTTCCCAATTACGACTAAACTATTCGAAAAAGTGGAACTGTTTTGATTCACACATATCTAAAGTGATCCGGAGAATCGATTGGCATCGAAAAAATTGCCAAATTCCCAATAGTTTTTTAGTGATGAATTTTTTAAAATTTTACCACTTTTTGCAATTATCTGCAATTTACTCAAAAACTATTAGTCGGAGAACAATAATTTTTTTTGAAAAAAATAGATAATTCAAAGAGCTTTCCAACGATAATAAACTTCATAAGGTTATCTCTGATAGTTCCGGAGCTATTGCTCAACAAATGTTCCGGGTACCCAAAATCGACAAAAATTGCGATGTTTTTTATTTTTTTTTGTTTTCCTAATTACGACTAAACTATTTGAAAAAGGGAAACTGTTTTGATCCACACCTATGCAAAATGATCCGGGGAATCGATTGGCATCGAAAAAATTACCAAATTCCGAATAATTTTTTAGTTATGATTTTTTTAAAATTTTACCAATTTTTGCATTTATCACCAATTTGCTCGAAAACTATAAGTCGGAGAACACTAATCTTTTTTGAAAAAAATTGATAAACTAAAGAGCTTTCCAACGATAATACACTTCATGGGGTTATCTCTGATAGTTCCGGAGCTATTGCTCGACAAATGTTCCGGGTACCCAAGATCGACAAAAATTGCGACGAAAATTGAAAAAATCAAACATCAAAAAATCGAATATATGGACTTTTTGTAGACTTTTAACAACTCTAGAGGGATGTAAAAGCATATACAAGTCCATAAAAGTATTTTAAATGTAAAAGAGATTTTTTTCCTGTTTATCGGCCATTTTAGATATGTGATAGGTTACCTACAAACTCTAATAAAGGTAGAGAAAGTTTGACTAAAGTTAGGGATTTCTAGAAAACGCATTTTAAGAGTTTTTTTCGAATTTTTTAAATGGCCAATAAATTTATTCTTGTGGTTTAACCCGATAATTTCAAGTCCGATAAAAAA
The DNA here is from genome assembly GCF_031307605.1 of Tribolium castaneum. Lineage (NCBI taxonomy): Eukaryota > Metazoa > Arthropoda > Insecta > Coleoptera > Tenebrionidae > Tribolium > Tribolium castaneum. The sequence continues at coordinate 3,327,301 of NC_087402.1, read as the reverse complement.
TTTTTGTAAATAACACCTCCACAGAGGTAACCTTATTTGCAATCTAAAACCGAGTGAGCAAGAGATAATTTACAACTCTCCCGTAAAAAGTAACCGCAAACAATTAGACCCGGACTTCAAACATAATTTATGATCACCCCTGACGATGCAAACAGATGGCTAGATTTATAAGAGAAGATTCCAGATATTTTAAAATTTCTTTTGAATAAATGAGAATTGTGATTTCAATAAAAATACAAGGTACCTAAATAAATGTTTTGCTTTTATTTTTGGTACGAAGGACGAAAGTCTATTGATGAGAATGCATTTGAAATAATATTGGTCGGTCATTACTCCGGTGATAAATAAATATTTAAATATTTGGGGAACGGAGTAATAAAACAGGTATATAATCCAGCCAGTTCCCTGTAAACACGTCTTTGTCACCTCTTTTCTGGGGAAAAACGATTAATTGTCTCGAATTTGGACGCACATGAGTCACTGGCAGCCCTTGGGTTCAAAACTTAGGCCGCACAATTAGAAAAGTACATTACGTACCTAATTACGTGGAAAATTATATTATTTTAAGCTGAGAATTGATATATTTTGTATTTTTTTTTCAAATATTATGTCACTTCGATCTACTTAGTTAAATTTACCATGTTTTATGATGAGTGAAAAAAATTGGAAATTTTGTTACTTTTACGTTTTTAGAGCATTTTATCAAATTTTCAGTAAAGAACTGATTTTGGTAAACTTCCTAAATTCCTATTTTTGGGAAATTAATATTGATTTGGTCTGTTATATGGGTCAAGCAAATACACCCAACAATCCTTTCAGGCTACTGGTATATAAATGCAAGTACGAGTGAGTGAAAATCATTTGCCTTCGAAACATTGTTCCGTAGATTTCTCTACGATATTTCGAGTTTCGGAGTTTTATTTTTCTTATGTCTATATTTTTTTAATTAGTTTTTGAGTGTTGCTAGTTTAGTTTTAAAGAAAATTAAAATTGCAATGAGTACCTACTATAAATAATAAAACTACAAGATAATATTGCTAGTATTGCTAATACACGATTGGTTACAAACTTGAAAAATTACGTTTGAGAGTTGAAAAGGCAGCAAGTCAGTCGCTTACGGCCCACTTTTCCGTGACAAAATCTCCGAATACGGTTAGATAATTGCTCTAGTAATTGTTGTAAACATGAAATCGCAACCTTTCTGACATCATGCACACAAATACGAATAAAACTGCTGTTTGAGTGAAACACGAGTTAATTTGTCGGTAATGTTTATTATGGCAATCCCACCTGCGTAGGTCCTCCGATTGGGGTCCCGGATATGTTTGAATTTATTGACGGTTTCTTGGGGAGCCTCCAGCCATTTCCCCTCATTTCCTACATGGACGGCTAGATGAGCAATCATCATAAAAAGCGGCGTATTGACATTGTGTTTTTGGATCACGTCAACGGCGTGTTCGGCAAATAAATCCGTTGCGTATTTTCCAGCATCGTTCCAACTGGGCACCGTGTCTCTTCGCAAGTCAAAACCGCTATATTCCTTATCATTGATCTAAAACAGTGTTTTGCAACCGCTTTCGTAAAAACTTATTCGAAGATGTGGCACCTTCCAGTTGGAGACGTAGTCGTAGTAACTGGTGAATCCGTTATAGAACCCGAAGAAATGGTCGAATCCTCGGAACGTTGGAGTGTCATTCCAACGGGAGTGGCCCAGATGCCATTTGCCCACGAGATGGGTGGCATAGCCCATGTCCTAAGCAATTGGCGGAACGTGATTTAAAAAATTAAAAGTGCGGGTTACCTTGAAATACTCGGACATTATTTTTCCTTCAGGTAAGGATCGTCCTTCAGCTGGCGTTATCGAAGGTCCTTGCAGTCCTTTAATGTTTCGTAAGCTATTTGTTTGTTATTTTGTTGGGTGTTTTACCTAATTTCATTGGATATTTTCCTGTTAATAAAGCGGCTCTTGAAGGAGTACCGAATGATTGACTGTAATGGCTATTGAGAATTATGCCATTGTATGCGAGCGCGTCAATGTTGGGTGTTGGAATCTGGTTACTTCCGTGGAAACCCACATCATTCCAACCCTTCAAAAAATAGCCATTTCAATTTTTGTATTATTTTATTTTGATTTTAATTGCTAAATATATAAACACTCGGTATGTAAAGTTTGTAAAACGTAACGCGTCTAAATTTATTTCTTTCTTTCTCAAGACGCAATTATGTTACCTAATTGTAACAATTAAGAGATAATAGCAGCCGTGATTATTGTTATTTAAATTTAGTTATTTTCTTATGCAAAACCGTGTAGGAGGTTAAGGTTAATTATAAGACGACTAAGTTTAAATGCTTGAGTTTTCTGCACTTCCGTAAAGATAATATCATGGAAGTTATTGTTTTAAACGAGTCATAAATCTTTGAAAGATAATGTGTTTGTTGGCATTATAGGCTTAGTACCATTAGGAAGCTTAATCACTTGAAAATTTTTGAATCATTTGATAAATTCGCGGAAACAAGTTACGTATTAAATAAATAAAAAACATCAAAATTAATTATAAAAAAAACTACTACAAAAAATCCACCCTTAATATGAATTAATATATTCAGTCATAACAGTGAACAATTAGATTAACTGATGATGTGTGAATTGTTAGAGTTGAATGAATTATTATAAAAATAAAGATAAAATGGCAATCAAATATTAAGGACCAGTTGCGAGACTGTGGTAAACAAAATTATGGCAAAAAATGTTTGAAAACCCAAACACATTAAATCTTTTTTTATAAAATAAATAAATAAAATCGGTTGAAAAACATGAAAAAAATGCTGAGTCCTAAATTTTATAATTTTTTTTTAATAAAAATTGTAGATTACTTAGTGGCTATTTATTATAAAAAAACGTCGCAGAAGAAGTAAATATAATTATTGTTATAATAGCAGTCAAAGTTATAAACAAATGACTAATGGAAAATCTCAAATTTTCCACCAGCAACATGCGACAAAAAATCGGAAAAACACCGCTGTTTACTAGAGAAAATAGCGCTCACCAAGTCATCAGCAACGATGAAAACAACGTTTGGTTGTCCGGTGGCACAGTGAATTTTTTCGAAAAAACCGCAAAACAACACACATCCAAAAATCAAGTTCCATCGCGTTTCCAGCAACATGTCTGTAGCTGTGTGAGTCTACAGACGAGATGATCAAAACAGGACTGAATCCGCAAATAAAACATCACCTTAATTTATACACTTTTATCTGATGATCAATTAAAGTAAAGAATCAGCCACGGCCAACTTCGTTAACATGTTCAACTGCCTATGAAGTTCGTTGATTTGCGGACATTCCATTCAAGATAAACAAGTTTTTAATTGTTTCGAAACAGCATCTAATATTCTCATCTGAATGGTTAAACATTTTAGGAAACATAAATTTGCGACATTTTTTTCCATTTTGACTGCAGTTTTGTGAAATTATAAATAGGCACCGGCTTCTACCTGGAATTTATTCAGTGCTAAAATATGCGAACAAAAAATTAAAGACAACGTTCCTCATTAAAAGTGTTTCTGTAACATCCATAATCTGCATTACTTGGAAATACCCAATTATGTCAGGAAATGAAGGTTAAAATCTATCGCATGCAGAGTTATTCAGTTATTCAGACAAGAAAAATTAAAGAAAGTAATTCATCTATTGCGATTGTATCTTTGATTAGATGTGACCTCAAGACCATTTATTTCGAAATTGTTAATGAAAGTTTTTGTTTCCAAGAAAATAGACATTGTTCTACAATTAAGAAAATAGGAATAGCTACTACTATTATAATAAAATCAACCTTGAGAATATTAGCTAACAAAAATTTTCATTGAACCTTTCAGTAATTAATACAGGAATTTTAATTTTACAGTGATATAATAAACGAATGTCTGAGCACCGTAGCGATGGAATATTTGGACTGTCTGTCTAGATTTTGTCTAGAAATTAAATATTCTTCGATAAATGTAGACGTAAATCATTGCCTATTTTAATATAAAGGGTAAATAATTAAAACATATACACAGGTACAGTGATAGAAATTCGACTCCTTTGTTTTTTTCTCGATAAACTCTATTGTAAGAATGTGTAAAACGTAAAAATTTCCTTAAATTAGAAGGTTTTACTAAATTTCAAATCGCCCTCGTTCTATGACAATGAAATAATAACAGTCGGGGGTGAGTGATAATCCGACCAATGAAATGTCTATGACTTGACGTCATGTCTTCCCGACATATTTTGTTATTCATATTTCAACAGCAATTGTTTCTATGTTAAATAAATGCGCCAAAAGATTTTTTTCTATGAGCTCTAGTTTTTGAAATACATCAGAAAGCCCTGATGTTTGTGGTGTTGCATAGTTTGATTTTTTGTGCGCAGCGTACTGATTAATTTTTATTAATAAAACTGCGTATCATGTTTTAGAACAAAATTTATTTCTGAATGTAAAAATACATATAAATGGTAAATAAGATAGTTGTAATAAAAAACTGAGAGAGAAAATAAAACAATCAAGATCATATATTTAGGGCATATGTTTAAACGCATATTTCTTCTGTAAAGGTTGACACAAAGCTAGGACTTCCACTTTCAGCTTCTTCACCTCTTTTTCGTCATCCACATCCAGGTCTTTCAATCTATTTAGCACATCGTTGCATTTATCGTAAGCATCTTTATGCGTGGCCACAAGCCCTTTGTTCTCAAAATTATACATGGCCCTAATGCAGTACTTAACCACGTAGCCCTTAACTTCAGCAAATTGCTTGAAAAGTTCGTCCTCCTTCTTGTTTTCCTCGGCCTCAACCACAACACTCTTAATATCACTGTCACTTCTGCTGCCTCTAGTATAGACAATCTTAAGATCCTTGGTCCTGTTGCTCACAGTTTCGGTGGCTTTGACGGTCAGAATCCCATTCTGGTCCACAGTCATGACCACTGTGACGCTACACTGGCCGGGAGGGGCCGGTGTAAGGTCGGTGATTTCCAAACGACCCAAAAAATAATTTTTCTTGGCGTCCAGCCGTTCACCCTCGTAGATATGGAAGGACATATTAGCTTGGTTGTTGTAAACTGTGACCCGATTTGTTGTTCGAGTGACAGGAATCGGAGTATTGCGCTTGATCATGAAGGTCATAACGTCCACAAAGTCGGCGATACCCAGCGACAAAGGGGTGACATCAGTGATTTTGATCTGGCTGATGGCTTGTGCGGGATCTTTCGATAAAAGCGCCGCTTGGATTGCCGCTCCTTCAGCCACGCATTCGTCCGGATTGATAAATTTGTTCAATATTTTCCCCCCGAAGTACGCACTGATCAACGATTGGATCTTGGGGATTCGGGTGGAGCCCCCACTTAGAATAACTTCCTTAATATCGCTCTTTTCCAAACTGACTTTCTCCAAGCAGCGAGTCACAATCTCGATGGTTTTCTGGAACAACTGCTCGGCTTTCGCCTCGAACTGGGCCCGGGTGATGGGAATGTCCACAGTGTTTTGATTTGGCACGAACGCGTTTAAAATTATGTTCGTCTCTTCAGCCTCTGAAAGTATCTTTTTCACTTCTTCGCACTCGTTGTTCAGCCTTCGCATGTTGCGGCGGTCATTTTTCGGGTTGTAGTTGTGCTGATTTATCAGCACTTGGCACACGTGTTCGACTAGTAAATTGTCGAAGTCGTGCCCCCCCAAGTGGGTCTCGCCATCAACCCCCACAATGGTAATGTCGCTGCCACTGCGCTGCAAAATGGCAACGTCGAAAGTGCCACCCCCTAGGTCATAAACCAGGGAATAACCATCGACGTTGCTCTTATTTTCGTAGTAATAACTCAAAGCAGCGGCTGTTGGTTCGTTTAGGAGTTTCAGCACCGAAAACCCGGCTGTTTGGGCCGCGGCTAAAGTCACCTCCCTTTGAGCGATATTAAAGTATGCAGGCACGGTTATCACAGCTTTGTCGACAGGGTGGCCCAGCTTGGCCTCAACGTCGCTCTTTATTTTACCCAAAATGTAGGCACACAACTCCTGAGGCGACTTTTTTAAAACTTGGTTCTTGGTTTGGACGACCACGACTGGCTCGTTGGAAATGTTGGTGACTTTGAATGGTAAATAGTTTAGATTTTTCTTAACGTAAGGGTCGTCGTACTTCCGACCAACCAGTCTTTTAATTTCTGGAAAATAGCATGTTTTGCCGTTTGGTTTAGGAATTTTTAAGTATACCGTAAATGCCGTATTCCGGTTTCGCGTCGGCCATACGTTTGGCGTATTGGCCGACGATGAAGCTGTGTTCAGTGAAGAAAACGTAAGACGGTGTCGTTCTTCCACCTTCTTTGTTCTCGAGTATTTTTAATTTGTTGTTGAGGTGCACGCAAACACATGAGTTGGTGGTTCCTAAGTCTATTCCTATCACTGTTTCACTCATTGTGAATTTTTTTGAGTCCTGCAATCAAAGCAAACAATGCTAATCGGCTTCGCTTCCATAAAAAATACAGGTGACTCGAAATTGGCGAGTTTCGGGTTCAGAGCATTGTAGAGAATCGCTTCAGTAGTCCAAATATAGAAAAAAAACTCGGGGATTCCCCTCAGATACACTGGTTTGAAGATAACTCTTTAAGCTGTGTTTTTTTCAAAGACACGTTAAAGTTTTAGTGTTTGTAGTTATTTATGGTGTAGATGATAGAGAATAATAATAACAATTTCTCAAGACATTATAGCTTTATTTTGGAGTTAAAAATCTTTTTTTTTAATTTGCCGTTACTTTTTTTTAGATTTTTTCATTTCAGAATAAAGCTATTTTTTTGGGATATTGTTTTATATTGTTTTATTTGGACTACTAAAGAGTGATGAACTCGGAATTAGCCAATTTTGAGACACCTGTACAGCTAAGTAGGTAAAAAGCTCGTTCCGGCATGAATTATCAACAGGAGATTAATTATTTAAATTTAAAAAAATCCACTACTTCAGCTTGCAGAGTTAAATAATAAGTTATAAGGCTTTTAAAATTTCAGGGCTGCATTGTAGTTTATAAATCCTCAGAGCTTAGTCATAGATTAATTATTCTATGATTATAACCTATGAATAGTCGAGCAGTAGTTTTCGTTTAAGGGTTTAAAATCAACAAAGAGAAAGTTAAATAAAAGGAAAAAAAAGTTATTTTCAAAAAATTGCATTTATCACAAAGAAATTGTCACACATACCTTTTTTCAACGAATAACTTTTAGCTTACTGCACAAAAACAAGGAAAGTACGTTTATTATCTTATCTTTAAAATAAACGGCGTGAAAGTGAACTATTATAAAATAATCCAAACGTGAAAATTAAATGAATATTATCAAAAAATGTACAAAGGATGATTGGGAAACAAGATTTTGGTCAATTGACAGCTCTAACCTTGACAGAAATAGATAAAAAGGGTATTTACTGTGATAATTTAGGAAGTCTCCAACAATTATTTTGCTTAATTGCAGTCTGCGTGAGCAATTCTTACCGGTTGTAAGGTCTTAAAACTTAAAATGATTATTTGTGATGAATTACTTCATGTTGGTACAAGTGTGCTTTACGAAATTGGGTAATTCCCCCATAGTGACATTGACAAGGACTAGGTTGGGGTTCAGGGATTTCTTTGCGAAATAACAACAACACGCAAAATAGAAAAGTCTTATTTAATGGAGAATAAAACCAGTACAGTCACTAAACGATGGTTTTTCTTATTAAGTAATCTCGTGGCAAATTATAAAACAATACAAAAAGAGGCGTTCTTATTTACACAAAATGTGACCACTGTGAACAATTAAAACATAAATTAAGACAGATTTTCATGAATTGGTATTTTCTCCATTATCAGAGGCATAGTTATTGGAAGTTCCATTGACGGCGAACGATGTCCCCAGCCCGTACAGATGTCCCGAAAATTTTGAATCATCAATCGTATCCTCAAAAAACATTTCCTTCATTTTAAAAAACGCCATTCCAGTTAACAGCGAATCAGATCCAGCTTGATGTTGTGGACCCACTCGTTCTAAATCTAACTGTTCTGCGACTTCTTGCAGCCCCCCTTTCAAGTTTTTACACGATTTCATCAAATACTAAAAAAAAACATTATTTTTTTAACAAAACAACTTGATCAGCTCGTACCTTTACGTCATAAATGGCGGGGAAATACAGCTTAAGCAACTCAAAAAACTCGTTTTCGTCTTGAGGCAAATGGTTGTCGGTTAGAAGTTTTATTAAATAACCGAAGTCGTAGCCCGAATGAAACGACAGCCATTTGATATTGTCCATAAGGACGATGCCCGACGTCATGAGCAGTTCGGCAAAATCTAAAGGTTCAATTCCCTCGTCTTCGTGTTTTTTGAACTGGATCCCGGAATTTGTTAACAAATCGATGCTGTCTTGGGCGTACATATCTTCCCTAAAATTCGGTTTGAATTCCGACTAGGCTGGAATTTCCCACTTACTGTAAATTAAATTTAAAATTGAACTGCCACGTTGTGTATGCGCCCCCGGGCGTTTTGCCATTGTCGTCTAGAAACGTGAGCCCCAGTTGTATAATCCGCAGCAAATCGACGTTACATCTCAGCATTTGGTACTGGTAATCCGCTGAGCTCTTAAATTCGCCGATGGGTCGGGCCACCACGCCGGGAAATTCCGTGTCCATGGCCACATAATGGTACTTCTGTACAATCTAAACTGGCGGTTAGCGCGACTCCAGGAACTTACAAACTTACTTGTCTTATTGTTCTAAATTCCTCTTCCAAATTGTGAGCCCAGACGTCCCGAATGCCGCACTCCTCGTTGCTTGAGTGGTTAATGCACCCCACAGCCGCTGGCATTGCTCTTTAGTACGGTAACAGCGGGCCCTTCTTGAAAAAAGAAAAATTCTAACCTCACTTGCCAGTTTTGGCGCAAAACGCCCGACTTTGTTTTGCTCGCCGGAGTTTTACCTTAATCGAGTATTAACAAAGTGTTCTACAGTTTTGTGAATTTCATATCTAATTCGACTTTTCCAACATGCTTTTGTCGAGTTGTTTTCATCCAAATAATCAAAATCGATGACGTTGTGGGCAATACAGGCACCTAATTTGCCGGCATTACATTCTTTGTCCGTGAGTTCTCCAGAATTTAAAAAATTGCTACAAAACGGCAACAATTAAAATTCTTGAATTTACGCCTAAATTGAACGTAAAATATTCACCCGGTAAATTGAGGTTTAAGAAATAATGGCAATAATCACAATGGTAATTTTTGGATTTCGAATTTGGAAAGCTGCCGAAATTTAAATTCTTGAGTGAACAATTTCCAAAAAATGTTAATAATCGTTTCTAGTTTGTGTATTAGTAGTTATTAGTGTGTTGCCAGAGGTGTACGTCGTGTGATTTATTTACTTAATTTCAATTTATTTCGTTCAATTAATCTATAAATCAATTATTTCATCGTCTGCATCGTCTTCACGCATATATTGTTCCTTAAAAAAGCTCTGATAGGCATGTTTCTGTGCTGCCGTCGCAGGAAGATAATGTCCACCCGGATGCTTGACTATTTTTGGTTCTAAAAAAGCCTCACTCAATGCTTCACTCATTTCTGTAACAATTTTTTTTAATTTTTTTTACACAATTTGTAGCAATTTAGTTACCAGTAGGAATGATTTTATCACTTTCTCCAAACACGTGCAGACTTGGCAGTGTAATAGTTTCGTTAAAGTACTTTAAATGGGGCAAACAACCCGACTTGAATCCAGACGACATAATGGCAAAATTAAACTTACACTTTGTTACTGAAAATTACAAATCAGTTACACGTTTTAATGTTATGTAAGGTACAAACAGTGTCTTTGCTGCAAATCGCATAAAAGCCCCACAAAACAAGCCCCTTGGGAGAAGCCCAGAATTCCGTCAAAGGGGCCTTCTTTCGCGAAGACCTCCTCTACAAACCTGACACTGTCTTCAAACCCGATGGCGGGCCCCCCTTTTCGTATCCCTCTGAACGTGTGGTCGTCCCTATTGAAAAACCACCCATATTGTTCTAAAATTGAATAAATAAGTGATACGTAGGGTTGAAAATGCACCAACCCTCATCTTGACTTTGGCCAATATTGATATCGTCCGTTTGGCTAAGGTCATCAATTAATGTTACTTTATGGGGGGCAGTAATGTACGTGAATTCGGCCCATTTGTGTACCATTTTTCTAAAAGACCCAGTTTTTTGTTTGAATGTGTCGGCGTTTTGCCGATATCCATGAATCGCCAAGATTTTTAATTTTGGTTTTGTGTTGGTCTGCGAGCATTTGCACGTTTTATTCTCCACTGAATCACTCATACTTTTCTGGAAATGAACCAAATGAGACCCGGGGTTTGAGGTTACGTCAATAACCATAAGAAAATTCGTTTCGGAAGGGGACAACGTGCTGAACAGGCACTTTATTATCTTAAGACTATTCATGTGATTCTCTTATTTGATTGTGTAATATTTGTGAATTATATTGCATTTCGAGCGTAAGGGAATTCCCGGATCCAATAATTCAAGAATTTTTACAAGATTGAAATACACTTATGCAACTTAAAAAACACTCCATGTGTATTTTTGGTTGCAGTCCAAAGTTCTACAAAAAAACACATTTTTTTAATGCAAATTTAACCGCAAATGATAATTTTTGGAATCCAATAAAGGGAGTCTAGATCGTAAGCTTATGAAGATCAAACCAAAAAAAGGTGAAAACGGTTTTTTGTTTAGTTTTCCTAATGGAAGAAAGAAAAGGTCGTTTCTGATGTTAATTTTTATTACGATTACAACAAACAACCAGTTTTGGGGTACAAACGTATGAGAAATGATGGATGTGCCCGAAGTATCACAGCTTAAAGCCAAAAATACCAATCTAAAAAACTACAACTAGAAAATGAACTAAAAAAAGTTTATTGTCACAACAGGTTCAAGATTCAACTGTGTTAATTAATTGTTTTAAGATTGTTTTCGGAGTGACTACATTCAACATATAAATAGAATCTGAATAGATAAATATCAACGGTATTATATTTCAAACCAGCATAAAGGCTATTTATCACATTTATGGAAGTAGACACTTTGAAAGTGTGTATTTTTACGCACAATACCGGAAACAGTTGAAATAACGGTTGAGTATAGCCCATCGAAAAAAAGTCTTATCCAGCTGACATTAAGCTATTGAATTTCGTTCTTAAAATACGTATATTTTTTTTGATAGGCTTGATAACAATCAATAATATTACATATGGATTGATAAATACAACAAACAAGAGGATGATTATTTTCGAAGGGTATGCCACATGGCGACGGGTTTTCTTAGGGCAGTTAACATTTGGTTCCAATGATTCAGCGATCTGCCCGTAGCTTGAGCGCCCACTATTACATGACCTATGGCGTAGGCTTTTGCTGTGGGGTTCGGAGGGGCCTCGGCCACAGTCAGACGCAACTGGATTGTCTGGAAAAGGACACCCATTTCTCTTTTTAATACAAAAAAAATTGTAGAGAAGTAAATTTCCCCTAAAAAAATCCGCGTAACCACATCTCTATCGTCAAGGGTTTAGGTCTCAAAGCCGCTGAAGCCACGGATTTGTTTCAATTTACCAGTGGTCAAGTAATGCTCTATCTGCTTGTGTTTTTTACGTGTTATTTTTGTTTATTTATTCTATTTTTAATTTTAAATTATTTTGTTAAATTTTTACAAGAAATTTAATTAATTAAAAGTGCATATTTTGACCGAAGTTGTGTTGAAGTGAGTGATTTTGTGTGAAGTGACGGGTGAAGAACATTGATATGGCTGAAAGCCTCTCGATCAGACATCAGGATAATTGCCCAGCTTTCCTTCAAAACCTGAATTCGAGCACAAAACGCAAAATAATTGATATCAATGACCAATTACGCGCCGCAGTCGCAATCAATACCACCGCCACTGCCGCTGCACAAAATCAGCAGGAAAATACATCAAGTATAGTTACCGATAAGGTGTGAGCAGGTACACTAAACATCATAGACTCGTTAAAAATTGGGCTTCTTTCGGCTTTCTTCGTCGACGTTTTTTTCTTGTTGATTTTTTTGCTTTGTTGCATTAGGTAAACCTGTAAAAAAGCAACTCCCAGTCCTAGCCCCAAACTCCCACTTTACTTACTTTAACAAAAGAATCACCAGGCGAGTCGTTTTGAAACTTTAAGTTCCTCGCCTTGACTACAACAACTGTCAGTCTCTCAGCAGTGGGTAAATAGCTGAGCGAAAACATTATTTCGCCAAACTCCGTCCCTTTCTGCGATAATTAATTCAATCAAGAATGCATTAGCCGGTAACCGGGTATTTACCTGGCCCGTGTCGGTAAGGGTGACCCATGTGGTGACCGGCTGTCGCAAACTTATGTCCCCCAGACGAATCTCGCCTTCGCCGATCAATGTGTGCGACAATAAATCGGTGCAATATACGTGGAAACAAAGCGATCGCTGCGATTGTTCCCGCGGATTCAGCGAAAAAAGGAAACGCTCCTTGTAACTGGGACTGTTTGAGCCGCGGTAAACCCTCGTCTGGATTGTCGCCTCCTTGTCTGGAAGGAGGAACACGCGGACGTAGGAATCCGACACGTTCTCGGTGCGGTTTGGACCGATCAACTCTTTGGCTTCCAGGACGTTCACCACCAAGTCGCAACATTCGCTTCAAACCACAGTTCACAAATTAAACGGGCGGTGTTACGGTTTCACTGCTTTTTGTTGTTGTTTTTAAGAAATTGAGGAGTGCAGACAGCAAAATAATAAAATGAAAAAATCACACACAGGTGTTTTATTTAAATCCCCTTGCTCTCTTTTTTACTCATTTTATTTATTAAAATTTAGGAACTTAAACTCCCACTACAGGAAAAATAAAAACATAATTTTACCAAAACAAGCAAACAACTCGAAGTACCTTTTGCCAAAAACATAAAATTATCTATTACACAAAAAAGCTATAAATAACTTGTTAACTGTTGCACCTAAATATTGCTGTTGCAAAATTAGTTAGTTTTTCTGTACTCACTGTATGGAAGTACATACTACAGTAAAACTTCCCATAATGGACATCTCCGAATAACGGACACCTCTTTACAACGGACGTTTTTGTATAAACGCAACAAAACCTATAATAAAGTTTACACCTCTCCACAACGGTTAATTAAAAATTCCCCATCGGTGTCCGTTGTTGAGAGGTTTTACTGTAGTACTAAAATCAGGCACCTCTGCATTAGCAATATCGTTTCGTTCAATTAATATTTTTATTTTCAGTAGATTTTTATATTCAGGATTTTTTCCTGAATAAAAACATAACTCATAATTTTCCTATGAGGATGTTTGACCTAATTTGGTAAATTATTGAGTTTTGTGAGGGAATTTTGCAATATAATTGAGTTTTGCTGAAAAACTTGCGAAATGTTTGAGTGTGAACACGAACTAATTGCGAGAATCAGTCTTCATCAAAAACAAAGCGATCCACAATTTTTCCACGATTTTTGAACCCAAGTGTAATAGAAAACTTGAAATTGTTTAAGAAAACACCGGAATTCTAGTTCGTTTGGCCGACATTTGCAAAATAATCAAACACCAATTTTTTGCTCAGTTTTTATCGCCTATGATTGGTCTGCTTTACAGTTGGGAGTGCGATATCCCTCCCATGTCCAATGACAAACGCTGCAATCGTCTTGCAATTTTTTGTGCACCTGATAAACAAGTAGGAGGTGATTTTAATATTTTTATTGGTCAAATTCCTCATTCCAGGAACAAATAAAACACTAGCAAACAGGTTTAGGGCTGGTCTTTCTCACAGAACGGGATCTCGCTTTAGGTGCGAATAAAATGGTCGATTTTACGTAGGTTTTGAAATAATTAATTGTTTTTTTTGACTAAAACACACTTTTTTTAATTTATTACACGAAAACTAAGAATCCTAGAAAAGAAGGTCTTTCACACAGCTAATTAAAATCTACTAGAAAAATTATAATTATAATAATAAAAATAAATAAATTGCAATTTTAGCACCTCTACGTAAATTATTTTTTTACTTAAAAATTAAAAGACTGATTTAAAAATTTTATAAGACACAAAAATTGTTTAAAATTAAAGAAACAATGTTATATAGAACTACAGAGTGTGTATATTTTCAAAAATTAAAAGTTCAAATACTGACAAAGTAACTTTTACGCTGAAAAAATATAAACACTAAAAAAACTAAAAAATATTGACACTGAAATTCTGAAGAGCTAAGCGGCAAAAACACTGACAATTTAAAAAAAAACTATAGGACTGGAAAAGAGAAATACTACGTAATAAATTGAAACAATAGGTTCTGAATAAAAAAAAAACAATATATTCACAAGACTGAAAAGCTAAAAAACTAAAAAACTGAAATACAAAAAAAACAGATTAAAATTTTGTAGATCTACATGAAACTGAAAGAGTGATAATGAAAAAACAATGACACTGCAAAGTAAGAACATTTGATGAAATGATTTTAAACTAAATACTTACTGAAAAAATAAAAAATATCTTATAAGGTTAAAAATAACCGTAGGATAGGAGTTAAGGGAAAATAAAAAGGGTGTCAAATATTTCCATTTAAAAAAAACAAATGTATTTTGCCCTTAAATTTGCGTGTTAGTCTCCTCATGAAATGAATAATTCGCTAGAGCCAAGTTTTAAATCCCGTAAAGTTTGTCCGTGTCCAAAAGTGCGAACCTGCACAGTTTTGCCGTTTCTCAAGAATAGGAGAGTCTGAATAAGCCAACGCATATCGATTAACTCTGCACGCTGTGAGAATTCTGGGAGGGAATGTTAGAAATGGCGTGTATTCCGCGACTGAATTCCCGATGGGGAACTATTTCATACTTGAAAACCGTTTCGATTTGTTAGAAAATCTCTGCAAGAATTTAATAAAGCCCAGTCGGCAATTACTTACCTTTCGTATTCTAGTCCGATGCACAAATACCCTGTAATATTGACTTCTTCGAGATCTCCTAAGGCAACCGAAGTGTCCGAGCAGACACTATCGCAGGAGAGCGCTCGTTTCAGGGCAACCGAGACGGTTTCAGCCTCCTCCACTGGAGGTTCCACTTGTTGGGTTGTGAGATGAGACGGAGTCGAAGGGGTGGGCGGTGGGGTGATATAGACGGGAAAGGATGATTGAGAGGCTAATGTCGCCATGTTGACGGACGACACTGGTCGGGGAATTGGCGAAATCGAAGTCCTCTCAATGGAATCTTCACTGGAGATTTTTTTTGAAGCGATTAGTTTGCATTTTAACAAGTGTGGGTACCTGTTCTGCTTGCGGGTTAGGGGGGCTTCCTTGATGGTTGGCGGGGGCGATGGTGAAGGAACGGGCGCTGGGCGCAGCGGCTGTGGGGGTATGGAGGTGTCCTCCTCGTAACTGCTCCATTCACCCATAAGGCTTGTGGTGGCAAGAGTGATTTTGAAGTCTCTATCAACCGAATCGAAGCGCTTGAAACTACCTGTCGAATCTAGAATGATATCGGAGTCGGAATGCACCTGGAAATTCACCAAGAATAACGAGATTAATAGACGAGTTGAATTTACAACAATGCACTAATCCCTCTTTGTGTAGGGATTAGAATTTCCGAGTCTGAAATTGTAACCACGGGTCGAACAAACTTCCGTATTTTGCATTCACTATCTGCAAACAAGCGGCGTGTGTAAATCTGCTACAAGATAATTATCCACGAGACAATACGCTTGAATTTGTTTAATCAATTAAGGAGTAAATTCCGAACTGAATAGCTTTATTACGAATACTCCACGTGTTTTATTTATCAAGCACGTATTAATTGGACGCAACTCATTAAAACAAATTTTGCAGTTTTCGTATTTTATTTTAAACTCGTGACATTTATGCATTGCGACTTTTTCACTTACCAAGTATCCGTTGGCATTATAATGCCCTTTTGATCTAGTTAGGCCGACCTTTTCCTCTCGATTTGAACACACCCAGGCGGTAATCCACGTGAAAACGTCCAGGGAATAACAGAAAACCAAGAAGACTACCAACAGTATAATGGCCATCACTAACAAAATCAAAACGGAGATTTGCAAATTTCCCATCTGTAATAAAAAACTCCACTTAGCAATTTGTCAACGAATTATTAAATTCGGTCTAGGACAAAAAACCAGCGGAATGTTTGCTACGCATACCACATTTTATAGGGCGAAGAAGAATGTTTTAAACTTGTTCAATAATCTTACGCAATATGAAAGTAAATTACTCTCAGGAGGGAAGAATAACGACCGAGCAACTTCAAAAACAAATCACCTGTTCTAATGGTTTATGATTTAAGCAGATGGGGTTTGCGAGATGTTTTATTGGACGTGATTATTATTTTTTGTTAAGTGCTAATAAAATGCTAGGCTATTTATGCTAGGTAAAATAATCTTAATGCTAAGTGGTAATGTATGATATTTTTTGTTATAAATAAAGTACTTAATGTTTTTTTTTATCCAATAATATTACCATACCTATAATTCCTTCGCAACTTCTGCGTTAAGATCTGAGAGCAACAACAACCTTTGACCAATTTTTTTTAAAAAATAAATAATAATGCAAACCGCATTATTTTCAAAAATTACAAATGTTGAAATTTTTTAAATTTAGCGTAATGTTAGAGCGACAAAAGATTAAGTCCAAATTTTTTATAAAACATAAGACCACTGGAGAATAATTTAATTTTTTTATTTTTTTACCTTTAAAGATTGGGTTAATTTTATTATGAGCATTCAAAAAAATTAGAAGATTTTTCGGACTTGTGGAACATTTATTTGAATGTAACATCACCTTGTGTTATAAGAAAAAAATTGAAGAAGGAAACTAATTTAAATTAACAGTTGGTTTTAGTTTAGAAAAGCTGCGACAAGAAAATTATAAATATATTATTTAAATTGTTTAAATTTTTTTATTACAAAATCAAGACATCTCGAGACATTAGACATTAATTTACTCCAAGGATTATTAGCTCTTAACATATTAAAAAAATATATTTTTAAGGAGTTGTGCCTTTTATTAATTATAAATCGAATAAAATCAAAAATCTTTTTGGCAAACTGCTATATCCACTTACAACAAAAAATTTTATAACACAATAACCGCTGCTTGATGTTGACCATGGTTACTAAATAAGAATTTTTGTTTTAAATTAATCCTGAATATTGGCATTTTGGACTAAGACTACTTTGCCAAGAATTAGTTTACTCATTTTTCAGAATTGTAAGATAAAAAAACGTTTCACGAAATTCGTAACGTTATCAGATTTTACATTACTTCGGAATTTTAAAGAACTCGAGGCTATCGCCCCTTTTTCTTCAATGATAGCGTTTAATTTGTTCCTTTTCCTATTATGCTTCCAAATAATTTATAAAGCCTGCAGCAAATAATAAACATTAGACTTGTAGTTGTTTAAATACTTCCAAAAAGTAAATAAACAATAACGTTTTGGATTGACTTACCAATAATGTGTACTTCAATACAAACTAAACTAGAAAAATGGTGGATGCGCTGGGCTAACCACCACAAAACATTAATTATATCGACTCGTAAACATAAAACAGTGTTTTCAAGCTGTGTTATTTTAAATGTATAGTTTTAAATTTATCAAGAACAAATAAATTACAATAAATAGCTTATCGATTTTTGGACTAGACTGTGATTCTAATGTCCAGTCTACGATTACTTAAAAATGTAGATCAGCCACTAAAATATTTTTGTGGAATACCGATGCATAACCGGTTGTTTGAACAAAATAGCTTTTTTACCACGGATAAATTGTTAAACAATCATGCGAAAAAGGTTTCTTGTAGAGTTATTTTTTGTTTATGTTTTTTTATTTCAAATGACGATGCCACAGGTATATGCCAATCTGTCTACTTCTGTTTTTTAATAGAAACGATTTGATTGATAATTCTCTTTGTGAAACATTAAATAAATGTGGACTGGACAGAGATAACACCAACCTGTGGTACGTAGGCCTCTATTTCTCCATATCAGTCTAGAATAAGCCACAGTTTGCAATCAGGTACAGAACCTGCCCCTGCCTGTGGAGAGTTTCATCAAAATCACCCCCATTTCAGTCACACCACCCGCTCATCACGTGATCACCACACAAACAATGCACCGGCGATATCTTGCAAAAGACCCCGATTTCCACGTAGTGCGTGCGAAACGCTGGAGTAAAACCGACACATTGTAGAGGCCTCGTGAGATCGGAGATTGGCGCAGGCTCAGGGTTGGCTTTTCATTAAATGAACCTCAAACCAGCCTTTTAAAACAAGCCAATGCCCCTCACATATTCACCATTTTTTTTAAACAAGTATTGGACATTTCATCGTTTGTGAACATCAAACGACGATTTGAATCGTTCTAAAATTAGATCGCTCTCAGTTGGGTGTTTTTGTCGAAGACGTCTCTGCCAGCCGCCCCCGGATGCGGCATGCGCATTTAGCTGGCCAGGCAATAATGCAGTGTTGGAAATGTGCCCTAGGTGCTTTCATAATGCAATAGACACACAGACAGCGTTCGCAACTAGAATAAAAAGTATTCTTTGGAAAGTGGCTTAGTTGGATATTGACATATCGAATTCTGAATTTACTTCGTGTTTGAAAAAGTACAAAAGCAAACGGATGATAATGATCGCTTTAAAAGCCCCGGCCTTTGTTCTTTTAGCCGGCCCTGATTCGTGACTACTTAATACAAGTTCAATCAATATTCCAGATTGTATTCTTGATGAACTTGTTGACATTTTACGATCAAAAGGAATTTATTAAGGCTTACTGATCAAAGTGTTTCTTACGAAACCCATGACGTAATTTCGCTTATTTTTGCACGAAGGAAGAAGCACAAGGAGAAAGAAATTGGTCAGGATGCAGTAATTATAAGCGAGAGAATAAAAAAATAAATATAAAGCGAAAACTTTGTTTTTATCCATGACCAGCTGTAGCAGAAACACTTGCTATATCTGACCTTTCAACCGTAATATTAGACGTAGGACGAGTAAATTTTAAATAAAATAGCAAATTTTTCCTTAAGCCAAATGCATAAAAGTTTAACTTTTCACCACCTTTTATTTAATAATACGTCTGTATTCACGTCTATTTTATTGGTTTTCAAAAAATGTTGTCACAATCACTGTGCTTCAAACTGTATCATAATGATAAGAAACGTATAAACGGTGTTCAACATGTCCAAAATTGTGGACCGACGAATGTAAAAAAACTTAGCAGCTGTGAATTTTGGCAGATTGTTGGAAATTAGCTGCAAGAAGGACTCAAACCTACAAACGTCTTCAACAGTGTGGCATTGCACGTGCAATTTGTACGATAATGTTAAAATTTTTTCACCTTCTTGTTGTACCAGATCACACAACGTAATTAAAGTTACTGCCCCCACCTAAAATATGGAATAATAATAATAATAATAACAAAGTTGTGATAAGGTACCAAGTTCCAGGTGAGAAAACCAATATTCAGAATGATCATATCAAGTACTTCAAATCGATTGCTGTAAAATATTGTGTAGTGGACGTAATTTAAAATATGTAAGGTGGTAAACGATATTGTTAAGAATATTGGGAAACCGAATATTTCATTGTACATGTCTACCGTTTTTTTCAAAAAATGTACGATTGTCTCAGTTTGGTGCATCATATCTAGTGTATTTAGTGCACCGAATTTTTTTTTCCTTCTAAGGAAATTCAGTAACAGGAGTTTGACTCCTCTGTAACGTGACAGTAACATATTTGTTACCACATTCAGGAGGAAAGTACAGAAGAATTTTAGATACAATTGGATAATCACAATAAAGTACTGTTTGAGAAAATAATCGAGATTAGTAAGTCGGTACCAAATTATTATTTCGTGCAGGGCCAGGACCCAGTAAACGATATTCAGGAGCAAAAATCCAAAATAATAAGGGAGTTTTTCCCTTTTTGCGCTGGTCAGACTTTCTGTTGCTTTGAGATTTTCCATCAAGTGAAACCAACTTTCGGCCTTCCAGAAGTTTAAAACAACTGACGCGTAAAAATTTAAGGTGTACAAAGCAATGTCTTCCAGAAATGATATGATTATCTTTATATGAATGTACTGCAGGTAACATTTCTTGTATAGTGTTGACATAATTACGCCTACTGATATTGTGAAAAAAACGCCAAGTATATACGAACGTTGCAAAAAACCGGTATCTTTGTTCGATAATGGAGGAGTTACTCTAAGAAACTTTCCTGTGCGCAACAAAAGTTTCAACAGTTTAAAGCTCATTGTACTAGTGACAAATTCCCACAAGTATATTTTTAATATAATTCTCGATTGGGTACATCTGATAACTCTTCAATTATGTCAAGGAACATAACTCTTGTTCTATCTGATCTGGTTGCACAATTACACTTTTTATCGAAAATAACTGTTAACATACAAAATTCAGAATTCTGTAAATGTTTATAATTGAGATTTTAGTGCTTCCGAAATTGAATCAGAATGATAATGAAGGTGGAAACCGTGCCTAGCATGTTTAAAATTGTAGACCTTCCAATGTGGAAAAAATTCGCTGCGGTGAATTTTGGCAAATTCTTAATAACGAAATTTGTAAATTCTTGCATTTTGTAAACATTTCCAGTCAAACTCAATCTTATGTCATAACTCAACGATACTATTTCTTCGGCTTCCTGTTCCACAAAACTGCAGAGTAAAATCAAGACAAGTGCTCCTAACTGAAATTAAATTATTTAGAGTTGAATGAAATATTTACCAACAACTCACAAAAACCCATGTAATAATTGCCGCACAAAAAAAAATAACAAGTACGTGACTTGTTTCTTCAGAATAGTAAATAATGTGGTCGATGTAGTTAAGAATATGTACAGTTGTTAAAGCAATGATTAGGAACAATGTCCAGCCAAACATGGTGTTGTAGATGTCGACAGTTCTCTTTAACAAACACATCGTTCTTTCAATTTGGCTTGTAAGATTCAAAATTGAATTATTATTTAAATTAGGGTGTGATTTGCAATGTGCCTTTATAATCGATTTCAGTCCCTTGTACCGTGACAGTATCATGTTCGTAACCACACACAGTAAAAATATGCAATAACAATTTAAATACCATTGTAAGTATCCAACCAAGGAGACTTTCAGAAAAGTTAGTCCAAGTGACTGGGCCCAAAAAATATATTCGTACATTGCAATCGCAAAATGTGTGATGTTTGCAATGACAAATCCCAGGTAATAAGGGACTTTCCTCTGCCTTACTTTGACGAAAATTAGATTTTCGGTTGCTTTGAAACACGCTATTAATTCATTCCAGTGTTTGCGTTTCCGCAAACCGAAAACATTTAGAATGTGCAGATTTAGACTGAGCAAGAAAGTGTCTTCAACCAGCGAAACAATTTTCTTTATGAGAACAAAACCTGAATAAAAATTCTTGAAGAACAAAGCGACCATCACACCAGCAGATATAAATACAGACATCGCGTAAACGTAAAATTTATACTTGTGGATATTTTGGTTGTTTAAAGGCGGGACGATGGCTAAATATGTGGCGCCTTTTAGCAAAAGTGTCAGCAGTTTAATACTCATTGTGCTACTGAAATAGTGGTAAATTGCAGGAATTTTTCTATTAGATTTAAAACCAAGATATTTAAATGGTTCTGGGTAGGTTCATTATTTGTAATTTGTAACCGTTATATTTTTATTAGATAATCTCTCGTGTCAAGTATAAATAACGGCCCCTGAAACATGCAAGGCAATAAAAAGCTGACAGAGGGTAACGAAAACATTGTTCATACGTGTTTTATTTAGATATTTTGTTATTACATCACCAGTGAAATATTAAACTTATTATTTAAATAAATTGAGAGAAGGAATAAATAATTTTATTGTTACAGCATTTGTGAATAAATGAGACTTTATTGTTTGCGAAATTGAATGAGAATAATAATGAACGTCGAAACTGTGCTTAACATATTTAAAATAGTCGATCTTCCAATGTGGAAAAAATTTGCAGCTGTAAAACTTGGCAAATTTTTATTAACGAAGTTCGTAAACTCTTGCATTTTGTAGCCTTCTAAGTTGATTTTTCCAGCCACTCTCAGCCTGATATCGTACGTCAATAGTACAATTTCTTCGACTTCTTGTTCCACGAAGCTGCAGAGTAAAATTAAGACAAGTGCTCCTGAC
Organism: Tribolium castaneum; assembly: GCF_031307605.1. Classification (NCBI taxonomy): domain Eukaryota; kingdom Metazoa; phylum Arthropoda; class Insecta; order Coleoptera; family Tenebrionidae; genus Tribolium; species Tribolium castaneum. The sequence goes on along the minus strand of NC_087402.1, from coordinate 3,305,077 downwards.
TGTAATTATAATAAGTACAAATAAAAAATTCTCACCCACTTACAAAAACCCATGTAATAATTGCCAAAGAAAGCAGGACGATTTGTACAGAGCCTGCTTCCACTTGTGTGTAGAAGATTATAAAATCGATGTAGTTAAGAATTTGTATTGTTGTCAGAGAAATGATCAAGAATAGCGTCCAACCAAACATGGTGTTGTAAAGATCGACGATTTTTTTCAATGAATACATTGTTTTCTCAACTTTGCTTATTAAATTTAGGAGCGAATTTTTGTTTAAGTGAGTGTGAGTTTGGGTTCTTAGTGTAGCTTTGAACCCTTTATACCGTAACAAAATCATGTTTGTAACCACACACAGTAAAAATATGCAATAAAAATTCAAATACATTTGCAAGTACCTGTTAAAGTATTTTTTTATAAAACTAAGTCCAATGGACTGTGTCCAAAAAAAATATTCGTAGACTGCAATCGAAAAATGAACAATGTTTGCAATGACAAATCCCAGGTAATACGGGACTTTCCGCTTGTTTAATTCGACTAAAACTAAATTTTCGGTGGCTTTGAAACACTCGATTAATGCACTCCATTGTTCGCGTCTACGCAAACCGAAAATATTCAAAATGTGTAGGTTTAGACTAAGCAAGAAAATGTCTTCAACTATACACACAGCTTTTTTTATAAGAACAAAATCTGCGTAAAAATCTTTGAAGAACAATGTTGCTATCACACTGCCAGATATGAATGCAGACATCGCGTAAACGTAAAATTTATACTTGTAGTTATTTTGTTTGTTTAACGGAGGGACGATGGCTAAGTATGTGCCCCCATTTAACAAAAATGTGAGCAGCTTTGCGCTCATTTTGCCACTGAAAGAGTCGCATTATTGTCCTCATTAGATAATCTCTCGTGTCAAGTATAAATAACATGCAATGCGATAACGAAAACTGCGTTTATTTAAAGAATCAAAATACAATAATCATTTAATAGGAACAGTGGGGTACATTATCCAGTGCATGTCCAGCATTGCCCACACTTCTCCTGGCACATGACTTGATCAAAAGCACTTGGGCGTCTTTCAGCTGCCGACTGGAGCTGATATTTGCATTAATCACCTTCATCACTTCGGCAATTTTCTCCTTAACATTTTTAATCGCACCATCAAGACAACCTCTATCCAGACCGCACAGAACAATGTGCTTTTCCTCCTCGTAAACTGCACTCCAGACCTGTTCGTCCAATGCTAGTTTTTGTGTGGACAAAACATTGGCGATTTCTGCACGCTGATGGTCAATGCAGCGTTGCAGATCAGCAATGTGTGATTCCCCCAGCTGGTGGATAAGGTGGTGTCTTGAACCACGACACTTGTGCGAAATCCCGTGATCTTGATTGAACTTGGTCTTCAAGTTGTTGGATTTTTGGTGAATTTCGAAATGGCCATAGTCTTGCTCAGCTTTCGCTGCTGAGTCAACTTCTTCAGATATTTTGTTGTATTCAAATGATGCAGCTTGGAGTTTATGAGTGGCCAGTTTTCGGAGTCTTTTGAGCTCAGTCTCGGCGTCTTCGACCGTAGCTGAGTTACACAACTGAAGTCGTAACGGTTTTGAAGATAATTTTGCAAAATTATGGTTAAAAAATTACCTGGATTGTGTATACGACGAAAAGGAGCAAAATTGTATTTTTCATCTTGAAGAACAGTAACAGTTTGACTCAAACCAATTATGCTGCTACCTTTTATACCCAGCTGGGCATTAATTAATTACAGTACTTAATCACGTATTTTTAATTAAGTGGAATTAGTCAATAAATTATACTTAAGCTTTTCTTATCACTCACCTCACTTGCCTTTATTTAAGATTACAATTTGGAACAAAACAATTAAAATTGATTTTTAACTAATCCAGCTAATAAAATATTACTTAACCTTAGTAATAATTTAATTAATTTGATTAAACAATTTTTAGTAAAATGAAAAATAATAAACACTTTCATAGACTTTAAAAAGTTTTATTTTTCGTTAACATTTTAATAAATACAATTCGAAACGGTCTTAAGCGCCAATTCCACGTTCAATATGCTTTGAAAAGCACAAGTTGTGATAACATCCAACTGAATTTCCACTTCGTACAAACCAACATCAATTTCAACTTGAACAACCTCATCCAAAGACTCAATTTTATCTTTAATATTTGCAATCACACCATCCAGACACAAAGTGTCCGACTGACCACACACTATCATGTTCTTTTCTTCTTCAGAAACACCTTTCCAAATTTTCTCGTTTAGTGCCGACTTCATTTCGCACATTAATTTCAAAGTGCTAGTTGAGTGATTTTCAACACATTTCAGCAGTTCTTCAGTGTGGGTTTTTTTCAAGTGGTTTATGGCATTTTCACGTAAACCTCTACATTTGGGATTCGTTCTTTTCTCAGCTCGTGCTTTAGCTAAGAATTTTCTCGCTTTTTGGTTTATTTGTTTTTTACCCAGTTCTTTGGTCCAGAGGGCAACTGAGTCAATTTCATTTGACATTTTTGTGTGTTTTAAAGTGGCGTTTTGGAGGCGATCTTCCGTGGTTTCTCTAAGTCTAGTTAAGGCTGATTTAACTTCTTGTATTGTGGCACAATAACTAAGCTAGCAGGTACACAAAAGAAAAGTTAGAGTTATTGTAAAAAAATTAAAGACGGAAGATTACCTGAAGAGTCAACACAACCAACAGGAATATGTCTAAATTCATTCCTTGGTAGGATAAATGACTAAACAAACATCGGGTAATAACTCGCTTTTAAATAGTTACAATCAGTAGCGTAATCCCAAAATAAATCATTTACTTTGATAATGGCTTAAAAATAGTGGGAATAAAGTCAAACACAGATAATTAAGATAATTAATTTATTGTGATAAACTTAATTAATTAATAGTTACATGTAGGAATTGTACTGAAAACTTGCTCAGCATGTGCGATACTATTGCTAGCACAAGCTTTAATAACCTGGACTTGCACCTCTTTATTATGTTGACTGATGTCAAGTTCAGCATCAATCACTTTGGAAACTTCGTCAATCTTATCTTTAATATCGGCAACGGCAGCTTCAAGACACTTGCTAGATTGACCGCAAACAATAATTTGCCTCTCAGCTTCGTAAATCGCGTCCCAGACGTACTTTTGCAAACCCTGTCTTTGCTCTGACAAAACGTTAACACTCTGACGTCCCTGTTGATCAACGCAGCGAATTAAATCTTCGATATTTGAGTTTTTCGTGTGTTCGTAGATGTGTTTCCGTGAGCCTCGACATCTGTATATTAAAGCTTTGTCTGCTTGAAGCTTAGCGTTGTATTTGTCTGTTTTCTTTTCAATTTCCATTCTTCCGTATTGTTTAGCGGCAAGAGCGGTTGCATCAATATCATTTGACATTCTTGTCTGGTTTAAAAACGCCGTTTCTAATTTATTTGAGGTTTTCTCTCGAAGGAATTTTAATTGCGTTTCTGCGTCTTCTACCGTTGCAGAAATGCAAGACTGGAAGGAACAACGCAAAAATTGTATTTCGCTAAATATAAGAAATAAATACCTGAATTCCTATCGAAAGGCAAAGTAGTAAAGAAATGTTCTTCATGTTGCTGGTCGTAGTAACGGCTCAATATTGATTTGGGAAATTATTTTGGCAATTACTTTTATAGCTGCGGTTCGTAATGCCATTAATTAGAAAGATTTCGAAATTTGATTTGATATCATTCACGAAAACTTATTTGTTTGAAATAATTGTTCGGAAATTAAGTTAATCCTCTGAAAATTAATTAACTAATAATAATTAATTTGCTATCAGTTAAGCCTCTTATAAATCAGGTTCATAAAAGTGTCATTAAATTAATTGAAATCAAATTCAACCAATCAGATACTTCTTTAAACCGATAATCAGTTTTATTCGCTTATGCCATAATTAATCTGAAAACAATTTACATGATGGTTTTTATTTCTGCTATAACAAAAATAAGCCTCCAGACACTTGAAAACTTAAATTAGACCGGCAAATTAATAAATTAGGCAGAGTATTTTTTTTAGAGCCTACATTAGAAAGTTTTTAACTTTTAAAATAAATTGAACTTTAAAATTTTGTATACAATCTAAGCCGATCATTCTGAGTTTAGCTCATTTATTTTTAAAATGACTGAGCTTCTGGAACTACAAAACATTGGGCCCAAGTTTGAAATTTTAAATAGTAACCACATATTTTTATTGCATATTTGAATTTACCTTATCAAGCTGCGTAAAATTTACCCAAGTTTTTGGTACTTATCTGTCATAGTTTTTAACATTTTGTCAATTTTTTTGTTAAAATTTTCATATGGAAGGGTTTATACAGCTCTTGAACCCTTTGCTATAAGAGGATAATTTTTTTTGCATTCGATAACCGAAGGTGCGAAGAGTCTGTTAAAATTTTCAAAATTGTTAACTGTCAAAATTCATGGCTAATATGATTTTTTTCAAATAGTTATCAAAAATTGTTATAACTTTGTTTTTTTCAAATGCAACGACTTTATTTTCTTAAAGGCAATCAAAAGAATATTGATATTTATCTTATATTATATATTTTTATCTTATATCTGTCCCTTACAGTTTAAAAAAAAATACTAAAAATAGATTTTACTTGGTAATTTTTATAGTTATTCAAGTAGATCTTGCAAAATGGTCAACAATTGTCAAACTTCAATATTTTATTTAGTTTTTAGCAAGTTAATTATTGAATGAGCAGTAAAACAATAATATTTAATTATGGTTTATTATAACTTAGTAGCTCAGTCAGTCTGGCATCGAATTTTAAACTTGAATAAAAAAAGTGAACACATCGAACATTTCTTTTAATTAATAGAACAATTTCATCGTATTTTTCGAAAGTTTACTTGATTAAAAATAAAAAAAATGTGCGAAAATTCAGTTTTTTGCTATTGTTTCGAAAATTGTAACAGATAATATAGAAGATGTTATTAAAAGACAGCATAAAAATTGATGTACCTTTGGTTGCTATTAAAAAAACAGGGTCAAAACAGACTTCAAATTTTGCATGAAAAAATAAATAGGATTTTTTTTCATAGATTCTTTCAAAACAACAAAAATATAGCAATTTTCAGAATCTTTAATGCTCTCAAAATGTTTCTAATAAATATTAAAACAGAGTTATATTAAATAAATCTGCAGTCAGCACACCTTAAATACTTTTCCTTCGTTTAAAGAAGAGTGAAAGAAAAATTTGTTCGACAAAAATCAAAAACAATAAGCAATGATTAAAGTACTCGTTATAATTTTTGGCCTTTTCTTCGTAAAAATCGATTGACAAAATACTGGTTTTTTATTTTTTATTTCTTCTAGATCATTATTGTTTAACGTAAATATGAAACATTTATTTTTTTCTGTATTTTTTGCCAAGCGATTAAACAAAATTAATTTGAATTGTTAATTATATTGTGCTAGTTACGAGTATATTCCATATTTTGTAAAACATTTGAAACTTTGTATGAAACTCTCGTACATAAAAGGAATGTTTTAACTAACAGACAGTTCTTGAGAATTTGGAACACTTACCTTAACTTTTGAAAAAATAAAATTTGTTTGGTAAAAAAAAGTAGGAAATAATGTAAAATATAAAAACTGCATTTTTCTGGGTTATTTAATTTATTGCATTAAAATACACAATCGGATAATTCAAACTAATACATGCAGGTGGGTATTGTGCTAAGTTCATGCTCGACATTGGCAATACTCTTGCTAGCACAAGCTTTGATCACCTGCACTTGGACCTCCTTATTGTGCTTGCTAATTTCCACCTCAGCTTCAATAACTTTCCTCACTTCGTCGATTTTGTCTTCAAGATCGGCAACAGCAGCCGCAAGACATTTGTGATTCTGTCCACAGACGATAATATGCTTCTCTTCCTCATAAATAGCATCCCAGACATACTCGCTCAATGACAGTCGTTGCGCTGCCAAAACATTCACACTTTGACCACCAGCATGGTCAACACACCGGATTAACTCATCGATGTTGGATTGCTTCAAATGATCGAAAATGTGGTCCCGGGACCCACGACATCTCTGCGTCAGTGCCTTGTCGGCTTTAAGTTTAGCCAAGTATTTGTCGGTTTTCTTCTGAATTTCGATTTTTCCGTGCTCTTTGGCGGCCAGCGCAGTGGCGTCGATTTCGTTCGACATGCGGGTGTGGTCCAGAAAGGCGGACTGCAGTTTGTGGGTTGTTAGCTCTCGCAAGCGTTGGAGCTTCGTTTCAGCGTCGGTTACTGTTGAAGATCTGCAAAGCTTTGTAGGAGTTGTTTAATTGGATTTGTTTCAAATAATAAATATGCGAACCTGGAGTGCCACCAAAGCAAAAATAATCAAGGTAAAAAACCTCATTTTGTGTTATTAGTGTTACTATTGTGTCGATGACTAGTCAACTGACTATTGGTTTTTTCGAGGCACTTTATAAGGACTGAGAATTATTGGTCTTAATCCACGTGTTTAAGATTTGAGGCTTATCTAACGTTTTAATTAAATAAAGAAGAGGATTATTATTATTTTAATTAAACAATTAAGTTTTTCAACTCCTCAAATCGTAAATAATGAAGATTGATTTATTGCCATATTTAATTACATTCGTTAATAAAAATAACTAAACAATGCTAAAATATGTAAAAAACAGTAATGATATTATAGATCCGAGAAATTAAAACATATTTAACTTTTTTGCAATATTTGATCGCTTCTGTAGCCGGAACCGTTGCCCGGAGCAGCTCCGGGTTTAATTGAAAAAATAGAGAAAATTAAGCGCTATCAGATAGTTTTTTGTTCGTAGCTCTAAGTCTTAGTTTCCGAGAAAAACGCAAAAAAAGGTTTCCATTTTCACTTTTTTTCAATTTTCAACCGCCAATTACGGCGAAACTATTAGAGTTATTGAGAAACGGAAAAATCGAGGACAACCGGAATAGAAAACTCTACAAAATAGAAAATACTTGTATCAATAAACAAGCTCAATAACAATAATAATTCAGCGATGTAAATTGTCAAAAAATCCCTATTTTTTAAATTAAAAATTTTAAATTTCGTTGAAAATTGATATAATACAGAAAATTAGCCGTAGAATTCAATGGAATAAACCGCATGGCTCTACGACTTTTAGTTTTTGAGTTATTAATTTTTCTTGTTAAATAAAATTTTTCACTATAGATACTGCCTATCTTAATTTTTAGCAAAAAACTTTAAAAGTTTACATCTTATTAAAGAACGGTTTTATACGCAAAATGAACCGCTGAATTCAACAGAACAAACCGCATTGCTTTACCACTTTTAGTTTTCGAGTTATGAATTTTTTTGGTAAATAAAATTTTTCACTGTAGATATTGTCTATCTCAATTTTTAGCAAAAAACGTTAAAAGTTTACATCTTGTTAAATTATGACTGTATACGCAAAATGAGCCGCTGAATTTAATGGAACAAACCGCATTGCTCCACGACTTTTAGTTTTTGAGTTATGATTATTTTTTGTTGGATAAAATTTTCCACTATGACAAATGGCTACCCAAAATTTAAGCAAAAAATTTTAAATCTTTAATTCTTGTGAAAAATTGATATAATATGTAAAATGAGCCGTAGAATTCAATCGAACAAACCGCAATGCTCTACAACTCTTAGTTTTTTATTTTTTTATGAATTTTTTTAGTGAAAAACTTTGATCGCCTCTGTAGCCGGAACCGTTGCCCGGAGCAGCTCCGGGTTTAATCGAAAAAATAGAGAAAATTAAGCGCTATCAGATGAATTTTTGTTCGTTGCTCTAAGTCCTACAGTTTACGAGAAAAACGCAAAAAAAGGTTTCTATTTTCACTTTTTTTTAATTTTCAACCGCCAATTACGGCGAAACTGTTAGAGTTATTGAGAAACGGAAAAATTGAGGACAACCGGAATAAAAAACTCTACAAAATGGCATAGGACTCAAGGCGATTTCTCGCAAAAAATTTTTCAATTTTCAATCGCCGATTACGGCCAAACTAAAAGAGCTAGGAGAAAACGCTTTTTTCCATCGTAAAGAGCACATCAAAATCTATAAGATTGGATAAGTTTTATTCGATTCTGAGACACTTTTAAAATTGACCATTTTGTTGGGGGGGGTGTTAACTTTTTTAAATTTTTTTTATTTTCCCAATTACGACTAAACTATTCGAAAAGGGGAAACTGTTTTGATTCATACCTATGCCAAATGATCCGGGAAATCGATTGGCATCGAAAAAATTGCCAAATTCCCAATAGTTTTTTAGTTATGAATTTTTTAAAATTTTACTCCTCAAATCGTAAATAATGAAGATTGATTTATTGCCATACTTAATTACATTCGCTAATAAAAATAACTAAACAACGTTAAAATATATAAAAAAACAGAAATGATATTGTGTCAATAGATCCGAGGGATTAAAACATATTTAACTTTTTCGCAATATTCGTGCCACAAGTCACCATACTTTTCCCTGCAAAGTTTATTGTCTCTGATTGAACGATGAATCAAGAAAGGTACTTCCAACAAAGGTAATATCACAGTTGTACTTATAGTCAAGCCAGTAAACGAAATGTTCATTAAAATGTCTCCCAGGTAATTAGGATGGCGAACAAATCCCCAAAGCCCTGAACACAGTAATTTTTTATTTTTTGAGTTTGTCGGAAATTTCGCCCCTTAAATGTAACTTACTTAGATATATCGTTAATTAAATTAATATATGATTTACCTTGTTTCTGGGCATTTACTTTGAAGTTGTATTTCTGATTATTTGCGATTCTAAACAGTAGAAAACCAACGGTAAATAAACATATTATTGTTACTAACTTCCAAGCTGCTAGCTCGGTTTTGGCTTGAAGAAAGTGATAAGGAACTGTGCTTATTATAAACGGGTATATGAAATATCCAACTGCTGACACGTATCCGAAACCGTCTTTTTGGATTTCCAGGGAATATTCATATGTGTATTCGGCAACCACGCCGTCGAAGCAATAAATTAAATGAATTACTTCCATAACAATAAAACTTTTGTTCAAATCGTATGATTGTAATGTCAAACTTCGTATCAATTCTTGATACAAGAAGGCACAATCCAGCAAAACCTTAAATCAACTATTAAAAGCTTTAAAACAGAAAGTAAACTTACCGCAGAGACAACACAAATTCTGTTAACATACATCTTCAAATCGAGGTAACCGAAAAGACGTGGCCTGACTTCTCTGCCAATAATATAGCAATACAGTGTGTCTTTTCCTATTGTCTTTGGGTTTATTTCATTGGGGGGTAAGCTCAAGCCACGAATGTAACACCAAAAAGCAAGTACATTTCCTAGCACTAGACTGGCCACAGCCATGTGAACCAAATGTTGAAGAAGATAATTAACGGAATTAAAACCAAGAATTTCCAAACCGAAAAAGGCCAACAGAGACACTATTAATGAAAAAGTTCCCGACATGATGTCATATTTTTCTTTAAAAATCAAGGCCATCATAATTAAATACACCGAGTAGTAGAAAAAGGCAAGATAATCAATGAAAATTGAACGAAAGTTTCCAAGGTTTATGGGTTTCTCTTGAAAGTAAACGGCACACAACGTCAATGTGTATATCAGGAACCCCATTATACTAAGTAGTAACGCTGTTGACTCTTTGCCGAGGATTTTATTTCTTTGTGCAACCATGATGCTTCTAATAAATTAAAATGAAAGGGAGAGAGAGAAATTAACTGAGAACGTAATTACGTACCTACAGTTCTGACAAACAAAATGTTGTTGCTTCAGCAATGGTTAAGAAAAACACTGAACAAAAATATTTTGTTCCTCATTTTAATAAACCCAATCATGGTTTAGCTAAACAGGACATGCAACTTTTTATTTGCATAATTATGAACCGGTTATTCACTGCATTTACTATGTTACGTAATATTTGAAGCAAATCAAAATTAATTAAAAACCTTGTGTTTATTTGTAACAAAATCTAATAAATGACTACAAAACCTTGTGAAAGGCAATTAAACTTTGTCAGCGCACGCTTTAATCGCAACCACTTCTTCCTCGACGGCCTTCCGGTCAATTTCAATTTCTTCGTGGACGACAGTCGGTACAGCTTCCGTTTTCTGCTTGATGTCCGAAATGACGCGAGTGAGACAAGCGTCGTCTGCGCGACCACAAAAAACGATTTCTTTTTCTTCATCGTAAATTGTTTTGAGGACTCGATCGGTCAAGCCAGAGCTTTTGCTGTAAATGAGATTGACAGCTTCTTCTGCTTGTTTGTTGACGCAGTCTACAATGTCGTTAACAACTTTTGGACTTTGGTGATTGTTCAAGGCGTCTCCTTTCGTCGCTAGCGAAACGGTGTCCACTTCCACGGACATTTTGATGTGTTCCAGAAAGCCCCCGTTTAGATTGTCGCTTGTTGCCTGTCGTAAAACGTTCAGTGCTGCTTCTGCATCGTCGGCAAGATCGGCTTTGCAAACCTTAACAACGTAAAATTAACCAAAATCGTAACGAATGGTAAATACCTGAAGGAGGAGGAAAGCAGCAAAAAAACGTTTCAGTGTCTTGCTGAACATCTTGTCAATTGTCTTGAATACGACTTGTGGGGTAAACGTGTTAGGTGACTTTTATATAGACATTTTTGGTAAATATTGCATTATCGAGTTTTTAAAATTGATTTTTATCTCATTGTTGAAAAACAAAATAATCTGATTAATAATTTTTGTATACCAAAATTAAACATGAACAATGTAGATTTTTAATAATCTTGTTTTCGCGGTGCTTAACAATCACAGATAAGAAGATATTGCACCAATATGTTTACTTATTTTACAGAAAATTGGGTCACACCTATTTATTTAAGTAGAAAATACTTGTATCAATAAACAAGCTCAATAACAATAATAATTCAGCGATGTAAATTGTCAAAAAATCCCTTTTTTTAAATTAAAAATTTTAAAATTCGTTAAAAATTGATATAATACAGAAAATTAGCCGTAGAATTCAATGGAATAAACCGCATGGCTCTACGACTTTTAATTTTTGAGTTATGAATTTTTTTGTTGGATAAAATTTTCCACTATGACAAATGGCTACCCTAAATTTAGGCAAAAAATTTAAAATTTTTAATTCTTGTGAAAAATTGATATAATATGTAAAATGAGCCGTAGAATTCAATCGAACAAACCGCAATGCTCTACGACTTTTAGTTTTTTTTTATGAATTTTTTTAGTGACAAACTTTGATCGCCTCTGTAGCCGGAACCGTTGCCCGGAGCGGCTCCGGGTTTAATCAAAAAAATAGAGAAAATTAAGCGCTATCAGATGGTTTTTTGTTCGTTGCTCTAAGTCTTACAGTTTCTGAGAAAAACGCAAAAAAAGGTTTCTATTTTCACTTTTTTTCAATTTTCAACCGCCAATTACGGCGAAACTATTAGAGTTATCGAGAAATGGAAAAATCGAGGACAACCGGAATAAAAAACTCTACAAAATGGCATAGGACTCAAGGCGATATCTCGCAAAAAATTTTTAAATTTTCAATCGCCGAGTACGGCCAAACTAAAAGAGCTAGGAGAAAATTCTTTTTTCCATCGTAAAGAGCACATCAAAATCTATAAGATAGGATAAGTTTTATTCGATTCTGAGACACTTTTAAAATTGACCATTTTGAAGGGGGGGGTGTTAACTTTTTTTTAATTTTTTTTATTTTCCCAATTACGACTAAACTATTTGAAAAAGGGGACCTGTTTTGATCCATACCTATGCAAAATGATCCGGGGAATCGATTGGCATCGAAAAAATTGCCAAATTCCCAATAGTTTTTTAGCTATGAATTTTTTAAAATGTTACCAATTTTTGCATTTATCTGCAATTTGCTCAAAAACTATTAGTCGAAGAACAATAATTTTTTTTGAAAGAAATAGATAATTCAAAGAGCTTTCCAACGATAATAAACTTCATGGGGTTATCTCTGATAGTTCCGAAGCTATTGCTCAACAAATGTTCCGGGTACCCAAAATCGACAAAAATTGCGACGAAAATTGAAAAAATCAAATAACGAAAAATCAAACATATAGACTTTTCTGGACTTTTAACAAACTCTAGAGAGTTGTAAAGGCATATATAAATACGAAAAAATATGATAGAACAAATTTAAAAAAAAAATAATTTTTTCACTTTCTTGAAGATAAGTGTTATTACTCAGGAAATTTTAGCAAAAAAAATCAAATTTTTAAATCTCATGAAAAGTTCGTATAATACAGAAAATGAGCCGCTGAATTCAATGAAACAAACCGCGTTGCTCTACGACTTTTAGTTTTTGAGTTATGAATTTTTTTGTTGGATAAAATTTTCCACTATGACAAATGGCTACCCTAAATTTAGGCAAAAAATTTAAAATTTTTAATTCTTGTGAAAAATTGATATAATATGTAAAATGAGCCGTAGAATTCAATCGAACAAACCGCAATGCTCTACGACTTTTAGTTTTTTTTTTATGAATTTTTTTAGTGACAAACTTTGATCGCCTCTGTAGCCGGAACCGTTGCCCGGAGCGGCTCCGGGTTTAATCGAAAAAATAGAGAAAATTAAGCGCTATCAGATGGTTTTTTGTTCGTTGCTCTAAGTCTTACAGTTTCCGAGAAAAACGCAAAAAAAGGTTTCTATTTTCACTTTTTTTCAATTTTCAACCGCCAATTACGGCGAAACTATTAGAGTTATCGAGAAATGGAAAAATCGAGGACAACCGGAATAAAAAACTCTACAAAATGGCATAGGACTCAAGGCGATATCTCGCAAAAAATTTTTAAATTTTCAATCGCCGATTACGGCCAAACTAAAAGAGCTAGGAGAAAATTCTTTTTTCCGTCGTAAAGAGCACATCAAAATCTATAAGATAGGATAAGTTTTATTCGATTCTGAGACACTTTTAAAATTGACCATTTTGAAGGGGGGGGTGTTAACTTTTTTTAATTTTTTTTATTTTCCTAATTACGACTAAACTATTTGAAAAAGGGGACCTGTTTTGATCCATACCTAGGCAAAATGATCCGGGGAATCGATTGGCATCGAAAAAATTGCCAAATTCCCAATAGTTTTTTAGCTATGAATTTTTTAAAATGTTACCAATTTTTGCATTTATCTGCAATTTGCTCAAAAACTATTAGTCGAAGAACAATAATTTTTTTTGAAAGAAATAGATAATTCAAAGAGCTTTCCAACGATAATAAACTTCATGGGGTTATCTCTGATAGTTCCGAAGCTATTGCTCAACAAATGTTCCGGGTACCCAAAATCGACAAAAATTGCGACGAAAATTGAAAAAGTCAAATAACGAAAAATCAAACATATAGACTTTTCTGGACTTTTAACAAACTCTAGAGAGTTGTAAAGGCATATATAAATACGAAAAAATATGATAGAACAAATTTAAAAAAAAATAATTTTTTCACTTTCTTGAAGATAAGTGTTATTACTCAGGAAATTTTAGCAAAAAAAATCAAATTTTTAAATCTCATGAAAAGTTCGTATAATACAGAAAATGAGCCGCTGAATTCAATGGAACAAACCGCGTTGCTCTACGACTTTTAGTTTTTGAGTTATGAATTTTTTTGTTGGATAAAATTTTCCACTATGACAAATGGCTACCCTAAATTTAGGCAAAAAATTTAAAATTTTTAATTCTTGTGAAAAATTGATATAATATGTAAAATGAGCCGTAGAATTCAATCGAACAAACCGCAATGCTCTACGACTTTTAGTTTTTTTTTTATGAATTTTTTTAGTGACAAACTTTGATCGCCTCTGTAGCCGGAACCGTTGCCCGGAGCGGCTCCGGGTTTAATCGAAAAAATAGAGAAAATTAAGCGCTATCAGATGGTTTTTTGTTCGTTGCTCTAAGTCTTACAGTTTCCGAGAAAAACGCAAAAAAAGGTTTCTATTTTCACTTTTTTTCAATTTTCAACCGCCAATTACGGCGAAACTATTAGAGTTATCGAGAAATGGAAAAATTGAGGACAACCGGAATAAAAAACTCTACAAAATGGCATAGGACTCAAGGCGATATCTCGCAAAAAATTTTTCAATTTTCAATCGCCGATTACGGCCAAACTAAAAGAGCTAGGAGACAATTCTTTTTTCCATCGTAAAGAGCACATCAAAATCTATACGATAGGATAAGTTTTATTCGATTCTGAGACACTTTTAAAATTGACCATTTTGAAGGGGGGGGTGTTAACTTTTTTTTAATTTTTTTTATTTTCCCAATTACGACTAAACTATTTGAAAAAGGGGACCTGTTTTGATCCATACCTATGCAAAATGATCCGGGGAATCGATTGGCATCGAAAAAATTGCCAAATTCCCAATAGTTTTTTAGCTATGAATTTTTTAAAATGTTACCAATTTTTGCATTTATCTGCAATTTGCTCAAAAACTATTAGTCGAAGAACAATAATTTTTTTTGAAAGAAATAGATAATTCAAAGAGCTTTCCAACGATAATAAACTTCATGGGGTTATCTCTGATAGTTCCGAAGCTATTGCTCAACAAATGTTCCGGGTACCCAAAATCGACAAAAATTGCGACAAAAATTGAAAAAATCAAACAACGAAAAATCAAACATATAGACTTTTCTGGACTTTTAACAAACTCTAGAGAGTTGTAAAGGCATATATAAATACGAAAAAATATGATAGAACGAATTTAAAAAAAAATAATTTTTTCACTTTCTTGAAGATAAGTGTTATTACTCAGGAAATTTTAGCAAAAAAAATCAAATTTTTAAATCTCATGAAAAGTTCGTATAATACAGAAAATGAGCCGCTGAATTCAATGGAACAAACCGCATTGCTCTACGACTTTTAGTTTTTGAGTTATGAATTTTTTTGTTGGATAAAATTTTCCACTTTGACAAATGTTTATCTTAATTTTTACCAAAGAAATTTAAATTTTTAAATCTTGTTATGAATCAATAAGATTTTGTGATCCAGTTCTTTATGTCTTCATTTAATAGTTTTTCCCTCTATTGCAGGTGAATTAAATTCAGGTTATACTTTAACCACCTTTATTAAAATTGTTTTGGTTACACGTATAATCAAAATTATTTTGGTTACATTTTATTAATTAACGAATTAACACAATCCTGGAAGCCATTAACGTAGGATTTTCCCTGCCCATCAGCAATCGAAGTGAATTTGACTCCACAAGTGGTAACTGTCGATTCATAATACTGCATTTTACTGGCATCAACTTGAACAGAATAATTAATTTTGCTTAGTACCGATGCACTGGTTCTGGAAATCTCTCCAGTAACAGAAGTAAGACAGGCGTCGTCTTTACACTTCAAAACTTCTTTTTCAAACGCAAAAACCTGAGAAAGAAAATTGCCCAACAAAGTAGAACTACTAGTTCCAATATAATCAATGCAAGGATCCGTCTGAGTATCGACACAATCCAACAATCCATTGATATTAACAGAAGCCAAATTCGTAAGTTTCTCCTCAAAAATTGCAACACAGGAGCTAACATCGAGACCAGAATCTTCAGCCGACTTTTTAATTGCTTGGTACTGAGCTAGATAAGTATCACTCGTTGAGGAAATGACCTCAGAGCCGTTGGATCTTGTCAGTTCGATTATGGAATCTATTTTTTGGGCCATTGCTGTGTAGCCAGTTTTAAGCGCATCACTGAGACCGTTGTTCACATTTTCTCTCAAACCATTTAACGCAGCATTTGCGTCGTCAATGGCACTGGTATTACAACTCTAGAGTAATAAGCAATTGAACAATATTGCAGCACTTGTTGGTTAACACTTACTTGCACCACCAGGAACACGACAAACAACAATTTGGCACTTGTCACTGGCATAATGAAAAACGTGGAGTTTTGCTCACGAAATGTATTTCAAATATCAGTAATAACAAGATAAAATTTCCTTTTATACCATGATACGGTCTTTATCACTTTTAATTCAAAAATTAATTTCGGTGATAATGAGTTTGCTTTATTTTTAATCTTTGATTAATTTCATAATTTTTAATTTCATAATTTTTACCTAAACGTATAGTTAGTTATCATTCATCAATCGTGATTCGGAGAATTAATCTTGATCTCAAGCATACTTAATTTTGGTTTGATAAAAACATATTGAATAACGCTCTTCAACTGGTTTAAGTATGTGAGTCATTTGGGAGGCAAGGTAATCAAACCATCAGTTACTTTCATCTCAAAACGGTGTATTTACGAGTTAAATCCCTTGAGAAGGATTCAGGAAAACAGTCCACAATTAGATGATAATAATAAGATGACAAAAAATGAAACAGAAAGCGTATTACTTTTGTGTATCTTTTTTTCAAAAACAACCTTCTACTAAAATTTAGATCCTGTTAGAACACTCTGAATTAACACAGTCCTGGAAGCCGCTGACGTAAGATTTCCCTTGACCGTCAGCCACCGACGTAAATTTCACTCCGCACTTGTCAACTGTTGCCCTATAGTCCTGCATATCGCTAGCTTCACGCTGAAGAAAATTATTAATCTGGCTCGTAATAGCAGCGTTTATTCTGGAAATTTCTCCAGTAGCTTCACTAAGACAATCATCGTCCCTACACTTGAGTACTCGTTGCTCAAATATGAAAACATCACCAAGAATATTTCCTGACAATATATCGAAAGTAATTTCCAAATTGTATATGAAACCATCCACCTGGGTATCGACACAATCCACCAAACCGTTGATATAAACAGAAGCTAAATTCATAAGTTTATCTTCAAAAATTTCGACACAGTTGGTGACATTAAGACCAGAATCTTCGGCAGATTTTTTAATTGCTTGATATTGTGCCAAATAATCATCACCCGTTGATGAAATTATTCCAAAAGCGTTAGTTTTTGTGACCTCGACTGTGGAATCGATTTCCTGAGCCATAACTGTGTAAGCTTTGAGAGAGTCGCTGATACCATTGTTAACATTTTCTCTCAAGGCATTTAAGGCAGCATTTGCGTCGTCAATGGCACTAGATAGTACCACTGAGTTGTAACTCTATGTCATTAAATAAAAATTACACGTGTGATATTAAAGTTGTTTATTATTTACCTGCACCAATAACAAAATGCTGACCAAAAATTTTGTACTCATTGTCAAACTCTGTAACTCTCTTGTTCAGTTACGAGATTTATACCCGCTATTAAATAATAAAAATCACATTTCCTGCGACAAAGTGATAAACTTGTTATCGGTATCAATGAAATCACTGAATCATGCTTACTCTAAAATAGTAATAGTTTTCTACAAAATAAAACAAACAATTTTGGCAAATGTGTTTTATTACAATTGGTTATTTCTGCCATAATCTGGGCGAATGTCGGCACTTTATTTTATTTAAGGTGTCTTTAACAACGTTGGTAAAAGTGTCGATGTCATGTCGCGTGATGTTCGTATTTTTGTCAAAGCTGCCGCTTCTGCAGTCACTCTGGCCGTATTCAAGACAGTAGGGAACCTCCCCATTACCGAAAAACTTCAAATCACACGCACTTCGTTTCACTTTATTGTCAATCATGAACTGTTCCAGCATTTGCCAGCACTTGCAATTCCAGGGATTCCCGTACAAATACACCACATGGTCCCGGAAGTTGTTCTCGTCAATCACCAAATGTGTCAGTTTGTTAAAAGCGAGCGATATTTGTAGCGCCCTTTGTGTTAAATTGAACCTCTTGAAGACCACAGGAGAGTCAATTATATTGTGCCCCAAATCCAGGACTTCCAGCTTCGTGAGATTGTTTAAATGTTGGGAGTAGACCACTTTGACTATGTTATGGGAAGCGTCCAGCCATCTCAGTTGGTTGAGGACTATGGCGAAAGCTATGTTTTTTAAGTTGTTGTGGCTAAGTGTCAGTTCTTTGAGACAACACACGTTCTTGAAGAGTTCGATGTTTATGACGTTCATCTTGTTGTGATCCAAATTGAGGATTTCTAAACTGCTGGGAAGGCAACCGGACTCCATTAACTCGATTCGGTTATGCCGCAGGATCAGTTCTTTGGTGGAATTGTACAAGTTTGTTTCCGTGAACACGTCGACTTCAATCGCCTCCAGCTTGTTGTGGGACACATCTATCGTTGTTATGTGGCAGTTGTAGAACATTCCCTTGCTAAGATTCTCGATGTTGTTGTTCACCAAACCCAGTTTTGTCAACGTCATGGTGTCGAAAGTGGTGAATTTGATTCGTTTGATGTCGTTTGCGTAAAACTCCAAAACGTTCAAGCGATTGTAGTAGTGATTCAGCGCAAAAGTAAACATCTTGATCTCCTTAATTTGGCCGACGATGATCAGAGTGACCAATCTTTCCATCTTGTAAAACGGCAAGGAGGTGTGGTCGATTGTCTTAAGCTGAGACGCATTATACGACTCCGTTCCTACCACGATTTCCCTCCAATCCTCAATGTTATAATTGCCGAGGTCGCTCAAATCGTCACAGAAAGTCATATAAGAGTGACGACACGCTGCATCAGACTCATTATACAACAGCACGGTTAACAACAAGGCGATCAAGTGCCGCATCTTGATTAGGCAAAATAAACTCGCGAACTGACCATTTAAAGGCCTCTGAGTCTTTCATTACTAAAAATTGTTTAACTGGTTTTTCCACAAGTCTGAACCGTTGCGTTGGGAGAAGAAAGGAAAGACGTCACTTGACCCTGTCTGGATCTTTAATTACAGTTAATCAAAACTTATTTTTCCGAACAAATTTCAGTTTAACATTGTGTAAGACTGACATTTTCACGCATTATTATGTTCCTTCGCAACACTTATGCAATTCACTACAATTTCCTCCGATATTTCCACATAATGGACTTTCAGTAGTCACCAGAGCTGAAAACCGTCCACCGACCATTCCTAACTTGGGCCCGAATATTTGCCTTAAATTCGGCCACAAGCCCAAAAAAATCAAACAAGGTCCTTTTACTGTACAATGTGGTTTTAATGGCAATGTACGCCCTCATTCTTTATTATCGTATTATTGATGATGCGGCTCAAGAGAACTTAAATTCGATGAACGCAGTCGTGCTTAATTTGCAAATTGCCTGCTACGTTCTCACATTTCTGTCGAATTTATTCGCGAATTGGTTGAACTCGCGGAGTGTTTAAAACGCCTGGGAACGTTGGACGAATGTTTGTACAAGTTTGGCTACCAAATCAACTACAAGAAGATGAATTTGGATAATTTACAAGAACTAACACTCAGCCACAACCAATTGTCATCGTTAGGATTCGTAAAAAACCTCGAAGAACTCAAACTACTTGACGTTTCGCACAACAGAATTGTCGCTCTCACCAGTCAACACTTCAACAATCTCACTCAACTACAAGTTTTAGACCTCAGCCACAATCAACTAGCATATTCTCAAATTTTCCAGAAGTTCAGTATTCCGGAAAGGCACCCTCCGTTGCAAATATCACTCGCTTTTAATAAATTGACGCACTTGGTAATTGAAGAAAACAACTTTCGGCAACATACTGTGTTTTTGTATGGGAATCCCTGGAACTGCAAGTGTTGGCAAATGATGGAAAAGTTCATGCTTGACAATAAAGTGAAACGAAATGTGTGTGATTTGAAGTTTTTCGGTAATGGTGAAGTTCCCTATTGTATTGAATTTGACAAAAGTGACTGCCGGAGCGGCGATTTCGGCAAAGATTCGAACATTTCTCAACGCGATATTCAAAATTTTGTCAAAGTCGTAGAAGGTAGCTTAGAGAGGATAAGGTGTACGTTGACACCGAGAATATTGTAGATTTTCTAAGTGATAATTAAGTATTACTTGGTTATAAGTTTGTTGTATGATGTATTTAATAAAACTCAGATCGCTTTTTTCTGCTTGCCATAACATTTTTTAATAAAAAATAAGTAAATCTTTTAAATTATTATAATAGTTTCCGAAATCTCAAGTTTGTGCTAGAAATGGTGGATGCTGAACTTGGGAGAAGAAAGGAAAGACGTCACTTGACCCTGTCTGGATCTTTAATTACAGTTAATCTAAACGCCGTAAAACTTATTTTTCCGAACAAATTTCAGTTTAACATTGTGTAAGACTGACATTTTCACGCATTATAATGTTCCTTCGCAACACTTATGCAATTCACTACAATTTCCTCCGATATTTCCACATAATGGACTTTCAGTAGTCACCAGAGCTTTCGAAATGAAAACCGTCCACCGACCATTCCTAACTTGGGCCCGAATATTTGCGTTAAATTCGGCCACAAGCCCAAAAAAATCAAACAAGGTCCTTTTACTGTACAATGTGGTTTTAGTGGCAATGTACGCCCTCATTCTTTATTATCGTATTATTGATGATGCGACTCAAGAGAACTTAAATTCGATGAACTCAATCGTGCTTAACTTACAAGTTGCCTGCTACGTTCTCACATTTCTGTCGAATTTATTCGCGAATTGGTTGAACTCGCGGAGATATCTGGAGTGTTTAAAACGCCTGGGAACGTTGGACGAATGTTTGTACAAGTTTGGCTACCAAATCAACTACAAAAAGATAAATTTGGATAATTTACAAGAACTAACACTCAGCCACAACCAATTATCATCGTTAGGATGCGTAAAAAACCTCGAAGAACTCAAACTACTTGAAGTTTCGCACAACAAAATTGTCGCTCTCACCAGTCAACACTTCAACAATCTCACTCAACTACAAGTTTTAGACCTCAGCCACAATCAACTAGCATATCCTCAAATTTTCCAGAAGTTCAATATTCCGGAAAGGCACCCTCCGTTGCAAATATCACTCGCTTTTAATAAATTGACGCACTTGGTAATTGAAGAAAACAACTTTCGGCAACATATTGTGTTTTTGTATGGGAATCCCTGGAACTGCAAGTGTTGGCAAATGATGGAAAAGTTCATGCTTGACAATAAAGTGAAACGAAATGTGTGTGATTTGAAGTTTTTCGGTAATGGTGAAGTTCCCTATTGTATTGAATTTGACAAAAGTGACTGCCGGAGCGGCGATTTCGGCAAAGATTCGAACATTTCTCAACGCGATATTCAAAATTTTGTCAAAGTCGTAGAAGGTAGCTTAGAGAGGATAAGGTGTACGTTGACACCGAGAATATTGTAGATTTTTTAAGTGATAATTAAGTATTACTTGGTTATAAGTTTGTTGTATGATGTATTTAATAAAACTCAGATCGCTTTTTTCTGCTTGCCATAACATTTTTTAATAAAAAATAAGTAAATCTTTTAAATTATTAAAATAGTTTCCGAAATCTCAAGTTTGTGCTAGAAATGGTGGATGCTGAACTTGGGAGAAGAAAGGAAAGACGTCACTTGACCCTGTCTGGATCTTTAATTACAGTTAATCAAAACTTATTTTTCCGAACAAATTTCAGTTTAACATTGTGTAAGACTGACATTTTCACGCATTATTATGTTCCTTCGCAACACTTATGCAATTCACTACAATTTGCTCCGATATTTCCACATAATGGACTTTCAGTAGTCACCAGAGCTTTCGAAATGAAAACCGTCCACCGACCATTCCTAACTTGGGCCCGAATATTTGCATTAAATTCGGCCACAAGCCCAAAAAAATCAAACAAGGTCCTTTTACTGTACAATGTGGTTTTAGTGGCAATGTACGCCCTCATTCTTTATTATCGTATTATTGATGATGCGACTCAAGAGAACTTAAATTCGATGAACTCAATCGTGCTTAACTTACAAATTGCCTGCTACGTTCTCACATTTCTGTCGAATTTATTCGCGAATTGGTTGAACTCGCGGAGATATCTGGAGTGTTTAAAACGCCTGGGAACGTTGGACGAGTGTTTGTACAAGTTTGGCTACCAAATCAACTACAAGAAGATGAACCGAGTGTTTTACTGGTCTTTGCTTCTCTCGGTTGGTTTATTCTTGTATGTTGCTCTAGCCGACTGTGTTTTCAGCGTGTTTCTGAACCAGAATATTTCGTTTATCAATTGGTTGTCTTCTTACGTGCCGCTTACCACTAATTACTTCTCCTCGTATTTTATCGTAATGTCTTTGTACTTTCTCCACGTTAGATATTCTTATTTGAGTCAGTGTTTCAAGAGTTATTACCCTACTGGTGACCTCACAACTTTACGAAACGTTGTTAAAATGTTGACTGATATTAAGGATATCAGTAACTCGTTGATTTCGCAGTTTGCTCTCCAAATCTGTGCTTTATTCATTTTAACATTTCTCACAGTGACTAACAATCTGTTCCTAACAGCTAAAGGCACATTTCATTCGTTCCAATACTTTATCCTGATTAATATCGCGTGCTTGCATGTTGTTGAAAGTGTGTCGGTTGTTTTGGCCCATTATCAGATTCACTTAAAGGTGAGTTCAGTGTTTTTTGCCTTTTTAACCGCTTTAAAAGCTTGCAGAG
This sequence comes from Tribolium castaneum, assembly GCF_031307605.1. Classification (NCBI taxonomy): domain Eukaryota; kingdom Metazoa; phylum Arthropoda; class Insecta; order Coleoptera; family Tenebrionidae; genus Tribolium; species Tribolium castaneum. The sequence goes on along the minus strand of NC_087402.1, from coordinate 3,282,644 downwards.
ATAACAGATTTGGCTCCGAAAGTTATGTCTTTACGAACTTTGTTACCAAATCACAGCAACGAAGTAAGTGTGTTGTAGAAATTAAACAAAAAAACAAATCGTTTGATTTAGATCATGGAATTTTACTTACTAATGTGCAATACTAGACTTGATGTTCAAGTGTTTGGAATGTTTACAGTAACACCATCAGCACTGCTTGGTGTAAGTAACGCAAATAAAAAGCACACATTATTAATAAATACAATAAAATACCAGATATCGGCATGGATTGGGTCTTATTTGGTTATTATGATACAATTTACGCCAAAAAACGCCGATATAAGCACCACAAACTGGCCACAGCGGGCGTCAGCAGAATGAACCAGTCATATTATCTGTGTGTTCAAGTCAACAAAACTTGTGTCTTTTCTGAGATTCTCCAACAAAATGAGTGTTATTAAGTGTGGGGTCAGGCATGTGGAAAAACCAGTCTTAATTTTATTTTTGCAACTGGTCAGTTTGCGTGTTTGTTTTCACGAAGCAACATGCAGGTCCTCACCGTCGTCTTTGCAAGCGTGCTGTTTTACACTGGGACCGAATCAATGTGCCGGCACTCTTATATGACGTTTTGTGATAATTTGAGCGACCTTCAGAACTACAACGTTGAAAATTGGACGGAACTTGTGGTAGGAACAGAGTCACATGATGATTCGCAACTTCAGGCAGTCGATTCCGACTCGCTTTCATTAGACAGGTTGGAAAAAGTGGTTACTTTCATTATTATCGGGCAAATTAGAGACATCAAGACGTACACGTTCACCCTCGATCCGTTTTTCAACCGCTTGAACTATTTACAGTTGTATGGAAATGATATAAGGCGCATAAGATTTACGACTTTTGACACGATGAAGTTAACAAAGTTAAGTTTAGTGAACAACAAGATTGAGTATATTCATGCGGGGGCGTTCTATAATTGCGAAATCAAAACTATAGATTTGTCGCACAATAAGCTGGAGACGATTGAAACAGACGTGTTTTCGGAAGAGTTCTTCTATAATTCAACCAAAGAAATAGTGATAAGATATAACGAAATCGGCGCTATTCAGTCCGATAGCTTCCCGAGCAGCCTGGAGATCCTCAATTTAGACCACAACAATCTAAAGGTGTTAAATGCTGATGTTTTCGACAATTTGGATAACTTACAAGAACTAACACTCAGCCACAACCAATTATCATCGTTAGGATTCGTAAAAAACCTCGAAAAACTCAAACTACTTGACGTTTCGCACAACAAAATTGTCGCTCTCACCAGTCAACACTTCAACAATCTCACTCAACTACAAGTTTTAGACCTCAGCCACAATCAACTAGCATATCCTCAAATTTTCCAGAAGTTCAATATTCCGGAAAGGCACCCTCCGTTACAAATATCACTCGCTTTTAATAAATTGACGCACTTGGTAATTGAAGAAAACAACTTTCGGCAACATATTGTGTTTTTGTATGGGAATCCCTGGAACTGCAAGTGTTGGCAAATGATGGAAAAGTTCATGCTTGACAATAAAGTGAAACGAAATGTGTGTGATTTGAAGTTTTTCGGTAATGGTGACGTTCCCTATTGTATTGAATTTGACAAAAGTGACTGCCGGAGCGGCGATTTCGGCAAAGATTCGAACATTTCTCAACGCGATATTCAAAATTTTGTCAAAGTCGTAGAAGGCAGCTTGGATATGATAAGGTGTAGGTTGACACCGAGAATATTGTAGATTTTCTAAGTGATAATTAAGTATTACTCGGTTATAAGTTTGTTGTATGATGTATTTAATAAAACTCAGATCGCTTTTTTCTGCTTGCCATAACATTTTTTAATAAAATATAAGTAAATCTTTCAAATTAATATAATAGTTTCCGAAATCTCAAGTTTGTGCTAGAAATGGTGGATGCGCCGGGATAAAAATCAGTTTCCTCTTTTTTTCTGTTCGTTTTTCCGACACGTAGCTACAAATATCGTAAGTTTATCTTCTTCAAAATTTTTCACTCTAACATGTTTCTGATCTAATTGTTTCTAGGTTTGCAAAAAAAGTTTTTTCTAATTTTTTATTTAAATGAAATGCTGTCTAACAGTGTAGATATAAAAGGCTACGACCTTTTGAAAAAACATCCGAGACACATAAAACTTCAGAATTGGACTAAATGACATCTTTTATTCTTGGATCAAGTTTGAAAAAATTCTATTTCAAGACACTAGCTTCTGGCTAACCTTGACACACATTCATTTTGTAACGGAATGAATGACATCATTGATTAAGCGCCGTCTATAAAAACTGTAAATAATTCCCAGAGAAACATCGGACATCGTTGAACCAACGAAAATCAGAGAAAGTGAGGAGCTTTAGCCCATTATGTATTGATACATTTATCACAGGCTTCGCAAAAACGCCAATAATTAAGTAATAGAAAAAAATAGTTTATTTTATGGAAGAGGCTTATTTCTGTGTGACTATTAGTTTTAATAAAAAATTCTTTTAGCAGACTCACTGTGGAGACATAGAAAATTAAATGTGTATAATGTAGACCAACCAGGCATGCTACAGAAAAAATGTTTATAACACTCATTTAATAATAATAGGTCGCAGATTTTTTATTTTAATAAATGAAACAAGTCATTAAAAATAAAACCATTTTATTGAAGTAAATACAATATCTAGACCACATATTTAGTTAAATCCCTAGGAGAGAAGCATCACACAGCTGTGATTACACAAATACCAGTATTCAGTCATCTAGAGAACCCAAAAGTATAAAAACAAGACGAAAACCACAATAAACCCGGCTGCTGCTTTCACATACATTGATTTGGTGTTCAGATACGTTGCATCCTTTTTGTATTTCTGCGTTAACATGGAGAGATTTTGCGTTTTAGTGTCCAGTTCTGAAAAATCCAAGATATTTCTAACCCAACTAAAGAGAGTCAAATACCTGACAACACCGTTCCTCTTTGCAGAACATCATCAATATTTTGAACCATAATTCTCTGAACATCTTGCAGTTGATTGTTGATAGTGTTTAAATTCCGGCGTGATCTTGAGTCGGTGAAAACCTTCTTGGCTTTTTGAATGTAGGTGTCAAATTCAATAAACGTATAAGGTCTAGTGACTGTGTTCACTTTTTTTCCATATTGTGCGTGAAATTCCTGGGCTATATCCTCTAAATACGAGTACGCCAAGCGTTTGGAATAGTTTTTTTCACATAATACTAAATAACAAACCTCGTATTCAATCAAGTAACTAAAAACGAAACAGGGTAACAAAAATTTGACTAAAATCCAAACATACTGAAACAAATACGGTCCAGTCTCTATCGTACATCTGGGAGGTGATTGGGGACCTAGTTTACGAAACAACATTTTCGCCTGATTCTGGTAGTCTAAAATGCTATGACCGAACTGCAAAAAACGCCCTGTGGTGAAAGAAAATCACTCGGTTTTTGTTCTACCTGTTCATCCTCTTGCATCGTTGCCGCTAGCGGAAGGCCGTCGGCCACACGGGCTATCATAGTCATTAGAACCATTGCGAGTTATACAATCACCAATTTTATTTAAAACTAAATGATTTGCTTTAATTGGGTTTGAAAAGTGATTAGGTTATTTGGTTATTTACACGTCACATTTCAAACGTCAGAAGTGACAGCGTGGAACCCTACCTTACCGGTAGAAACTACGTTACAAGCCATGGCGGGCCGAAGTCCCATTTTAATTTATAATACTTTTGAAAAAATACAAATATGAGAATAATTATAATTGGCCAAAAATAGTAGTATGTAAGCCCCTTCAGCACACAGACTCATTTTACGAAAAATACTCCCATTTTCAAGGGTAAACTGAAAAGCAGAAAAAAATCGTGAAAACACTGTTTTTAAAAGTAGGTGGCAATCTTTCAAACCATTTTATTTATTTCTACAAAAGAAAGAATAGTAATGTTAATGTAATACTCATAATTAAACAAAACAAAAATACATCGAAATAACCTATTACACTCGCCCACTTCAATATTAATTAATGATTGCTTCGGGGTTACTGTAAAGAAAAAAAAATGTTAACGAGGTACAAAAAAATAAATATTTTTTGTAGAGCTCGGAAACTCAAACGACCACGATAGGCGGAGCCAATGCGTACTTCATCGAGTGGGGAGATTGAGCAGTGGCGTAACAAAAAACTATTCTATGATCAAGAAGAGTTGTTTTCGAAAATTATTAGCACATCTGACTCGAAAAAGTTTATTTCAAGTTGGTCATATGCACTATTATAAGTTTCTATTTCTTCTCGGTAAATGGCAGAGTTGTAATCCATTTGTTTCATTAGTTTCTCAAATAATTATAGCCTGGTGTTCAGTGATAAATGCTATTTCAGAAAAAATACGGGCATATTGTCTGCAGCTGGATGTATAATAAAATTAATAAATGGTTCCATGTATTTTCTACTAGTTCATAGTTCCCAAACTATCACGAAGTCAGTCCAGATACGACGTTAAAGCCAATTTATTTAGGTGAATAATAAGTTTTTCCAATTACATAATATAATAAATTATACATTATTAATTAACTACAAAAAGGATTAATATCTAAATGGTATTGATAGTTTTTTCCCATGGGATAAAACACCCTGTCTGTAAAATTGATGTGAAAACTATTTGTTAATAAATGGAATTAGCATAATTATAGAACTATGTCAAAAATAGATGAAGATGAAATTTATTTAAAAAAATTATGTAACTTGGAAAATTACCTAAACGGTATACTCTCCAGAAAATGACCACGTTTTTAAAGTCATTTAAAAAATATAGGAGTACATAATTTCAAGTAAAATTCCTTCCATTAATAAATGTTCCCAATCACGTCCATAAAAATGTGTAGCATACCTTAGTGAATCACCGACGATTAATTAGATTTATTATTTGACCGATAAGACCACATTTAAATCCAAAAACTGTCAATTCAAATTTATCAGATTTAACTAATGTATTCGAAATATCATCAAATTCATAATACATTTTATCTTTAAAGAAATATAAATTTCTATCATACTACTAAAAATAGTTATTTCGACATAAATCTTCGATATTTTGGACTACGGAGGACTATAACTTAGGAGACAAGAAAAAAATCGCAGGATTTTTTGAACCCAAAAGTATTACTGACTTCTTTAAATCACCTAACTCACTTCGTAGAAATCGATTTTATTTTTCAACTTAAAATTAGTGTTTAATAAATACCTTCTAAGTAAAAAATCTACTTCATTATTAACAGCAAATCCTAGATATTATTTTGTTTGTCCACTTATTTTGTTGTAATGGCACAGATTGCAAAATAAAACAGACAGTTACTTAGCAAACGTAAGAATGTAATCAATGCATTACAGCTTTTGACACAGTTTTACTTGTAGTTTCATTTAATTGCTAGTTTTCCAACAACTGGGAAAGATAAATAAATAATTAAATTTATTGCATTTACGCGTAGACGAGTTTTTCACACGTTAGTACCCGTAAGAATTATGATTATTTTCCTGAAAATTCTCATTTTTGCACTTCCTCTCACCACTTGCCAGTTAAATAATGCCTGCAAAAGCTTCGAAAGCTATTTCAATATCTATTTCAGTCCCGACTGTTTTTACATTCCTGATAACTACTTAAACGCCGTAAGTAACCAAGTTAATGTAATAGTGGGACACCCTTGTTGTTTTAGCCCGAAATAATCAAACATCATGTAGGCTTATTCGAACACCACAAAGTTACCACCGAAGATGGCTACATTTTGGGCCTCTTTCGGATTCCACAAACTAGCCCAAAGGGCGTAATTCTCTTGCAGCACGGTTTTGTGCAAGACGCCAGGTCTTGGTTGTCTCAGTACAACGAATCGGTGGCTTTCTGGTTCTGGAAGGCCGGTTACGATGTGTGGCTTTCCAACAGTCGGGGCACTTTTTACTCGCAAAAACATTCAAATCTCACAGTTAATGATGAGGAGTTTTGGAATTTTACGTTTCACGAAATTGGCTATTTTGATTTGGATGCTGTTATCAAGTATGTGAAAGTGTGCACTAAACGTCCCAAGGTCATTCTTGTGGCAAGTTCGATGGGCTTTGCCTCCAGTCTGGTCTATGTCTCCAGCAAATACAAAGAAGCCGCCGAAAACGTTCAAATTTTGATCGGCTTAGCTCCGGTTTGGAGCCTGAAATATACAAAAAGTTTGTACAAATGGGCTCTTTTCCCCTCCATCCACTCCATACTTGTACGAAATTTCGCAAATTAGCCTTGCGTCTCAATTTATTTTCCAGAAAAATGGGCTAAACCGCTTTATTAGTTGGCACAGTTGGCCACATTATGACGGGTGGATGCTGTGGACTTTGAGAATGTTGAACAAAGTTTTCCCTTTCAAAAAACTGTACATCTACACTGAATCCGTGTTTTGTGGCTGGAGCGAAACCGGGTTTGATCCTGTATGCAACAATATTCCAACTTCCAGTTAGCTGATCGTTAAATTTAAGAGTTTCATAAACTTGATGATTGATCATCTCGGAGCTCCATCTTCTTTGAAAAATTTTGAACACATTTATCAGACTATAAACAATGAAGAAGTCCGTATGTTTGATTATGGAAAAAGCAGAAATTTGGAAATTTATGGCTCGGAAATGAACCCGTCCTATCTGTTAGAAAATGTTTCAGTTCCTCTTCTTTTAGTTTATGGCACTAATGACTACTTAACCCAAGCTGGCGTACGCATTTGGGACGCCCAGCCTGATTTTTAATTTGTTTTTTTCCAGGATATCGACGCCTTAACTCAGAAACTCCCTGAGGAGGCCAAAGTTTTTGGAGAAATGAAGATTGAGGGATTTTCTCATACAGATTTTTACTTTGGCAGGCACAGATACGAAATGGTTTACAAGAAAGTGATTGAATTTCTTGGCAATTTGGAGGAATAACAAAACCATCGCAAAATGACATAACATGTTGTAGAAGTAAATATTATAAAACCAAAGAATTGTTTTTACTTTATTCTTGTTTCATTATTTTTTACATCAGGCAGGAGAAAGAAAATCTCAAAAACTAAATTACAATTATTATTAAAAATCTAAATATCCGAACATTTACAGTTGGCTGATTTTGTAGTAAAAATTCCAAGTCGCATTTCAACAAAACTACAATTTTTCACTTTATCTTATTAAATAATTGCATTTTCTTGAAAATGATTCACTTCCTAGCGACGACAAACAATGACGATGTTGCTAAAGCAGCGACAATTCTCCAATTTATTTATAGAAAGAAGGCTAGATCGCTTCAAAAGAATAATTAAGGATGAGATTAATCCAGCAACTTTCGTTGAGTTACAGTCCAGCTTCTGCCAAGATGAAGCTTCCTCTGTTGGTTCTTGCAAGCGTCACAATTTGTTGTAAGTGAACGAAATCGCTGATTATTTGCGCAAAAACTCCAGTTCCAGGTGCCATCCCGGCCACCAACCTTAGCATACAAACATCGGTCTTCAAAGCATTGTTTTACAAACTAATCAAAGAGAAATGTTACGCAAACGCCACGGACGCGACATTCCAACAATTCATTGTAGGAGGAAATTGTCCAATTAGTCAATTTTGAACCCTCGGTTTTAGAATCTGTCGGATAACGCGACCGAATGTCTGAAAATGAAGGCAGAGCAAGCGCCAATTTTAATAACCCCTCTGAAACAATTCAAGGAAAATATCCAGTTTTGCGTGGAAGAGCTTGTCACTCAGCTGGAAGAGTGCCTTCCAGAGGAACTCAAAGAGTGGCCACAAGCAAACATAGACGTAGTTTTTAGTGTGACTGACTTCTTCTACGAAAACAAGGACCAACTTCTCAGTTAGTACCCAGCAAGTTCATGCAGTTTCTAGCTAGATTTTTCAGCACCCAAGTTCCGCAAATTTACGGAACAGTGTATGGAAAACTTGGATAATACCGAGACCAGGCTTGAGATTGCCAAGTGTCTAACAACTGATCCGTTAGATACCGCAGATATGAAGACTTTTTGCCGGTTGATTTTTTAAATTTAGCATTTTGTTTAGGAAAAATCATTAAAACTGTTACAGCGGAATTGATTTGACGGAGAAATGTTGCTTGGAACAATTGGGGAAAAGGTGTCCCGCTGACGCAAGCATCAAAAAGTTGGAAATTAAGTTTTTCGCAGCAATGAAAGAAACGTGTGCTGAATATGAAACTACCGAAAGTTCGACTGATAATCTCCTGACGTTGTACCCACGTCTAACCCCGCCTAACATAAACCCTGAACTGATGTAATTCATGTTGACATAACTCTTACAAATAATTCTTTTATTGTAGATATATTTACAGTGTAATCGCCTCATTAAAAAGGAGTTTTTAAACGTGTACGAAGTAATAAAGTTTTATCCCACTAGAACCTTGTTTAAATAAATCCTTAAATCGGGCAGAATTTAATTAAAATAAAAAATGTCAAGGTAAATTCGTGTTATTTTTTTTATTTTATTTATTTTATTATTAATTCTTGATGAGTAAACTTTATTTACTTATCAAGTAATAATTAAGTTACTAATGTAATTGGTCACATTAGTAACCATCAAATTTACTATTTAACAGATTCTACGATAACAAAATTTCTTGTAATAATTTTTTTTTTGAAAAATCTCAATAAATGTTTAAAATTCGCCATGCAAACCCTATACCATTAGAAAGCTTATGCAAAATGCTTCCGATACGTGTAAAAAAATACATGATGTTCTACTTGAAAAAAATAGTTATTCAACTTTTTTCAACTTTTCCCTGTACCTACATTATCAAGTAAAAGTCGATTATTTGCAAAAACTGCAAGGTATTCTGAGTTTTTCGGTGGCAAATTTGTCGGAACATGTTCATTGGCGACTTCGTAGTAATTTTTCCAAAAACGAAAAAAGATAGACCTATAAAAATTTATACAAAGTTACATTATTTTTTTGTGTAGAATCTAATTATGCAAAAATATATAGGATGTTTTATTTAATGAAATATAACTTTGGTTCAACACCCTGTGTACGTACAAAACCCTGTATATAATAAAAATATTTTTAATTTGTGTACTTGACTTTAAGCCGATCTATCGTATAATAAAAACGGAATGGCAATATTTTAAATAGGAAAAAAGTTATACACCCCTGGGTCACCCTGTTTTGTCTACGTTTCGCCACCTTTTTGGGGCTTCTTCAGGACTATAAGAGGAACGTTTTGACAAAACAATTACTTGCGTACATAATTTACCAACAAAAAGGCAAAGATGCTTATTACAAAAAGATAAAATCAGCAACTGATCAGCAAAATACAGAAAATATGACAAAATTTTCATAAAAAAAAAACAAGCTAATCATATTTCACTTGCACATTAACCAATTCTGGTTATCAGTTGTCCTTGAGACAACATGGTCGCGAAAAATCAGTGTTTTTACCATAAAAATATAACAGTTTTATGTCGAATTACAATCTTGCCAAATCCTATAAGAACGTACTGTTTGCTGAACAAATCTGTCTAATTACTTTGCCGTTGTCCCCATGCACCCATCACATGAAAAACTGTTATTTAAAGTAAAGTAAAGTGTAACTGGAACAGTTATCAGGAAAACTGTCAAACTTAATCTTGAAAAAACCAAAATGTTTGTCGCAATTACGGTTTTGTGTCTTTTAGTTCCTTCACAATTGGCTGCAGTGATAAAAAATGAAAGTAAGTTTTCGAAACTTGGGTATTATCAATTACCCTGTCCTCTAGATCTGTTCCAGTACATAAATCCTACTCCTGATAACGAGCTACTTCGTGAAGATAAACAGTTCTGGTACGATGTTGGTAACAACTATTTGGAAAAAAACTTAAGATATGACCACGAAAGCACCACGAAAGTGGCCAAAAACGTCGTTATTTTAATCGGGGATGGGATGGGGATTAGCACCATCACAGCCACACGGATCTATAAGGGCCAAAGAAGTGGGAAAAGCGGTGAAGATCACACGCTTGCCTACGACAACTTTCCCAATGTTGCCCTAGTTAAGGTAAAGTTTGTATAACTTAAAAAGTCTTTTTTAATAATGTACTAACTCAGTTGCGGAGACGCCTAACAATTAACAATTTTAGACTTATAATGTGGATATGCAAGTGCCAGATTCTGCCGGAACTGCCACTGCTCTCTTCACAGGTACAACTCCAACTTTACTCCGTTTCTCACCGTTTCTCGCTTATTTGGTACTAAAAGTGTTGTTATTATTCACAGGTGTTAAAACCCGATATGAAGCGGTCGGTGTTGATGTTAATTGCAATAAAACTATTGCCGATCGGACCGTTTTTGAGGCCAGCAAACTTGAGGGTATCATGACTTGGGCGCAACAAGCCAACAAAAGCACTGGCATTGTTACCACCACCAGAATAACACACGCTACTCCTGCCTCAACTTACGCCCATGCCCATTATCGGGAATGGGAGTGTGACAGCGAAATGCCCCAAGAGTTCAAACCTTTTGTCAAAGACATCGCCAGACAACTGGTGGAGGACGCCCCTGGTAACAATTTCAAGGTTCAAGGTTCACGCAAATAAAACAAAATTAAATTACAATAATCTCCCAAGGTCATACTCGGGGGAGGTTACCAGCAAATGGGCCACATTTTCGAAGATCTGAGCGACGGTGAATGCGTCAGAAATGATACTTTGAATCTCACGCAAACATGGATTGATGATCACAAAGGGCTTAAGGCTTCGTTTGTGACAAATAACCAACAACTGGAGAATGTGGGTGATGTGGATTATCTTTTGGGGCTTTTTTACCCCGACCATCTCCCGTACGAATTGTTGCGTAACAAAGGGCTCGACGGAACCCCGAGTCTCTCCCAAATGACCAAAAAAGGTCTAGATATTTTGCAAAAGAACCCCAATGGGTTTGTCCTAATGGTTGAAGGCGGTCGTATCGACCACGGCCACCACGACAATTACGCCCGACTAGCACTGGAGGAAGCATCAGAGTTTGAGAAAACTGTGGCCCTAATTGTGGAAACCTGCGGCCCTGAGACTCTAATTCTGGTGACCGCGGACCATTCGCACGCCATGACACTGAACGGTTACAGCCGGCGCGGAAATGACATTTTAGGTGAAAATTTGTGCAAAGTTTCCAGTTTTCGGTAATTTTTTGCAGGATATGGGCTTGAGACGGAAGATGACAAACCGGCCCTCACTTTAACCTACGCCAACGGGCCGGGATTCGCCTACCACTTTTCCCCCAACGTTTCGACGGTTTTGGGCCCTTGGCGTGATGTCAGAGAGGATTGGAACCGTCTGAATAACCCGAAATATCAACAGATGGCGAGTTTTGAGCTCGATGATGAGACGCATGGGGGCGAAGATGTTGCTATTTTTGGGACAGGGCCCGGCTCGCATCTTGTCCGGGGAGTGGTTGAGCAAAACTATGTCGCACATTTGATCAGCTATGCGGCTTGTATCGGGCCTAGGGCCGGAATTAACCCGCGGTGTGCGAAAAATCTGGACGTTTCACTTGTCGGCAATTTTTATTTACTGTTTTCGATGCTGTTTTTCTTAAATAAATTATAATTATAACTTATTTAAATAAAAATAGTTATGAATACAGAGTTGTTTTATTTCTACAAAAAAATTACGTATGGTGTTCCGCACCCGGACAGCATAAAAATAAATATAAAATTTATTTGATTATTAATTTTTTTTGACTTGTCTACGGACTAAATACTAAAGAAAAAAATAATTTTTGCATAGATTTACTGATTTAAAGAGGAAAAACTAAGTTGTTACTCAAAATGCGCCCGACAACAGCATAAACTTTTAATACACTTTCATCCAATTTCTGATATTTTTTGAAAAAATTTTGCAAATTAATTGTATTATCGCTAGTTATTAACAATATTTTCAAGCTCATTAAGCGATTTTTTTTACAAAAAATGCGTTTTGGGATAAAAAAAAACAAAGACGATTCAGTTTTGTGATTTTTCAGACTTTCGTGAAGACTTTAAGCTTTAAAAAATCAAAAATTTCATTCCCATTCTATGATTTTTTGAGTAATTTTTGACCAAATTTTGCTTAATCTTAAATAATTATGTTTTTGAATAAAAAACGTGCAAATGTAACAGAAAAATCATCTTCAATTCAATAATTTATTGGTTTTTTAAGCCAACTTTATTAGGAAAAATCGGTCTTTTCCACACTTAAATTAAGACTTATTATTGAAATTTTGAAAAATCTTACCGAATTTTACAAAACAAATTAAATCAAATTGAGCAATAATTGAATAAATAATAATTTAAATAATAATCATATAAAGACATATAGTAATAATAATAATAATTAATAATAATAATAATAATAATAATAATAATAATAATAATAATAATAATAATAATAATAATAATAATAATTAATAATAATAATAATAATAATAATAATAGTAATAAATTTTATTTTAATCAATTAATTTTAATTCGGGTCTTATTTTTTCTAAGCTATAATAACTTTTTTATAAGTTCTATGAGTCTTTTCTCATTCATAAGCGTAAGATTATCTGTAAACTGATATTCTCAATAGTCATTTTTGATATTTAAACGAGAAACTGCCTAAGATTATCAACGTTTTTAAATTTTTTAAATAATAATAATAATAATAATAATAATAATAATAATAATAATAATAATAATAATAATAATAATAATAATAATAATAATAATAATAATAATAATAATAATAATAATAATAATAATAATAATAATATTAATTAAAAAAGCATTTTTTAGATAATCTACGCCAGCTTTAAGTACTTTTCAAAAAATTTACACATCTCTTAGAAAAAATAGTCCAATCTTAAGTTGTCAAGCATATCTGCGTTATTACTTAAAAAGGTTTTTAGTTCCTCCCATGTTGGAATTTTATCAATGATCTTATAAGTTATCGAAACTAGCAAAGCAAAAGTAGCTCCGATAAAATCACTAACACTTCCATGACTAGAAATATTATAATTTTCTATTCTCTATTGAAAAACAAAAAATGTTTTTCGAGAATATTAGTTTACGGATAATCCTGTGCTTATAAATGAAAAGACAGTTATAGAACACCTAAAAAAGCTATTATAGCTCAAAAGAACTAAGCGGTAGCTTAAAAAAAATATTACTATAATCATAACAATAATAGTACAATAGTACAATAGTACAATAATATTTGAATAAACCCTAAAATGCATTTTACTGGAGACTAATCATTTGCTGTCTAAAAATGCACTTTTGTCATGAAATGTTACTTTAGTCAATCTTCACTAAGCTAGTGCTAACAAAATTTGGCCCAAAAAAGCGGCGTTTTGAAGCCACAAATAACTTGTAACAATAAGTAAGACAGACCATATTCAACAAATCTTTGCACTATTTCAACAAAGTTCAACAGGTGTCTCTTTAATCTCCCCTCAATCCCCTACGACTGTTTTATTTATTTTGTTTACATCGGCATAACAAATCACACCATACGGTTTCTTTGAAAAACGGCTCACAATTTTCTCTGACCTAATTATTTGAGAATGATCGTGTTTCGGACTTTACTATTTTACCAAGCACAGCTGTTGCAAAGCTTCGTCTCCTCTGCGCTCTTGTGGGTCAGCCGGTCGGCCATTAGAACGATAGGCACAAAGGATTTCTCCTTGTATTTGATTGTCCGGTTATAACTGTGATAATTATAATTAAGCGCGTTTTGGAGGCATTGTAAATTGTAAATATTTCCGCCCACACGACATGGACCAAACTAATCCACATTATCAGCTAATCGATTTATCAGTCGATAGTGTGCACGTAGCGAGCTAGTCCTCGTAATATTTTAAATAATTTAGCACCCACTCGGTGTAAAACCGAGTTGAAGTCGGTCTCAGATTCCAATTGATTTTCTCAACAGCCTCGCTTTCCCCCCAGCGCGCTAGCTCTCCTCCGAAACATCCAAATCTCAACGTTACTGCGGTGTTTGCATTTTATCAGCTACGTTGTTTATTGATTGCAGGTAAGTCATGCACCACAAGCGTGGCTTTTATCATCACTTTTCGATCGCATTTTAGCTATTAGAAGCCGTGGAAACGCGATGCTGTGTAGCATTTCATGAAAACTGAAAATTCCTAGGTCACGTGCATTATGCGGGAAAAACGGTGCTCCCGTCGCTGTTAATAGACTATTATTCACACGCAAATCATGCGAGATAGCTCGACTGGGATCCCAGACGTCCGAGTAGCCCCTGTTGTACACGCACGTGGAAATTGTTTACACGATGACAGCAACAGGAGATAACAAAAGTGGGCTTGGTTGTGACGGACGTCTAGTGCATGACATGATCCCAAAGTTTGATTTCAGCCTCAAGAGGAGGGTCATTTTGATAGGCGGCCTCCATGGGGTGAGTTTTGTGGCGTTCCTAATTTGGCTGTATGGATTGGCGAGGGATAAGAAGGGATTCAGTGGGTAGCTAGTGTGAGAGGGTAGGCAACCAGACTCACACATTCCTGTATTATTAAATCTATGCAAATTTAAGCCCAAAGAAACAGTCACTTCCTATGCAAGCTAATTAAATTTTTATGGTTTTTAGGCCTTTTTGGGGTACGGGATGTTTGAGGCCATCCGCAAGATCATTGAAGAAGAGAGGCCCCTGACCCCAGGAGATGTGGCCTATTTGCTCATACACCTCCTGTCGCACCTCTTCCTAATAGGAACCTTAGTTGCGGGCGCTCTTTTTGTAAAATCTACACCAAGTCTTGTCAATTTTCTGAATTTCCGCTGTTTCAGGGCAATGCACTGTTACTGCTACCCTGGTTGGTGGCCATTTTTCCCGTTTTTGCGATACTTTCCTATTTCATAATAATATTTTCCACCTTAAGTTACGTTTCTCAGTTTTTATTCAACATTTTTTTCATAAGTGAGTAAGACCAAGTGTTGAAATACTGTTAATAATACGTTACGTTTCAGGTGTCAATTGGTATTTGTGGTTTACCGTGTATCAGTACTTCCGACAATGTAAAAACCCAAATCACAGAAGAGAAAATAATTATAAACTGTTAAGTGGACCTTGATTCCTCAAGGGGGATCGCCTTTAGATCTTTAATACAAATTAGACGTGCCTAAACAGACTGTGATCACCGACAATATGTACAAGTATTAAATAGTTTTAGTAACGTAGGTTTATTTAATAAAGTATTTACGTACGTCTTTCATTCTTCCCTGTTTCCCTTCGATGTAAGTTGCCAGTGTTACGTAATTTAGTAACAAACACTTGGTTGCATACGAATTACAGAGTTCTTCATCAGACTCGTAAAAATGGGTGAATCACTTCGTACATACGTAAATTGTAAACAATCATGTTCGTTCGTTAAGTACGTGTGAATGGCCAGAATTAATGTAAAATGTCGGCAAAAATAATTCCAGTGCCCAAAACCTCTATAAAGTAAGCCTAGTTATCCACTTTCATGATTTTCGATGTTGCTGCTTAGGCGCCTTCAAGTCTCGTCTTTCTGGAGCAAGTACTTCCCCACTGACCCAGAAACGTGTAACTTAAGAATGACGGTTACTGGTTTGGTTATTACAATTTTCAAACTCTTTTGAAGGGATATTTAGGTCGGTTATTGCAGGTTCTGTCATTTTTAGCAGTGGCTGTTATTTTCGACAAATTCGGTGATTTGCGTGTTTTTGACTCAATTGGAGTTTTCCTAGTTTGTGGATACATTGTACTAGTTGCGTGGGTTAGCTATGAGTTCTACAATGGTTTAAAAATTGTATGTTTTTTTTGGAAATTTGTCATTTTTAATATTGTTATTGGAGGCCGATCCGAGGCGATATACCACATGGATTATCGTCAAGGTGTTTGAAATTTTTTTGATAGTAGCTTCTTGTGTATATGGGATTTATGATGGTTCTTTGCCGGTGATACTTGTCTTCGGTGTCATCGTTTTAAGTAAGTTGCAAATATTTGGTGTAGGTTTTACAAGGATATTTTTATTGCTCTTTATCCGAGTAAATTGTCTTGTTTGGTTTTCCAGTGCTTGATGGTTTTCTTACTTTTGTCGTCCTCAAATTATGGCAAAGGCAATTGGATCGACAAGGGACCTACACTAGTATTAAGAGGAGCATGACCCACGGTATATCCATGAGGGTCTAGTAGTTAGTTTTAAAACCATTTTGTAATAATGACTTTTGTCAACCTAACCCAATAAAGACGTTTTTGCCACGCTTTGTGTCATTTACCCTTGTCAGCATGGTACGTCTGATTGAGTACAAAATCCTCCTATTCACGGTTTCCGTTACGTCTTTGGTAAGCGAGAAAACTTAGTGGAACTTTAAAAGGTAAAAAGTGAAGTTGCAGACAGTTTGTTCTTTAGTAATTTCAATTGGAGGTCTTGAGATCTACGTGGACCTAAAGAATCTTAGTGCAGGTGACGGTTCTGCCTCCTTCATGACGCATAAACTAGTCTCGTTTGCGATTCTCTGCACTGCAAATATTTTAATCTTTGTAAATATGGCATACATGTCAGTTCATGCTTTACGTGTAAGTTTTAACAGGCCCATAGCACGAATTTTAAGCCGATTTTTAGGCGGAAAGGTACAACTGGTACGTCAGTTGCCACTACTTTTTATACATTGTGTGTGAATTAGCCTCTGCTTTAGTCATTTTTACCGAATTTGATGAATTTTACCATCCGATAGGATTAGCGAGCTTGGTCGCTGTACAGTTTGGTAATTTTCAAGTTATTCAACGATTGTTATTACGTCTCATTATTTTAGTATTGTTATTTATGATCACCTGTTTTGCTGAGTTGATTTTTGACAGAGTTGAGGATCTGCTTGCCGAAGAAAATGAGAGTCTACTTCATAAAAGAACCGTAGCTACTATCAGAAGACGCACCAAAAAGCGTATGCCGTGTGTTAGGATCGACTTGCATAACACCAAAGGTGCCGGTACTTCTCGTCAAGCAAAATTTAATGTCTCGACATTTTATTAACAGCTTAATAAAGATTGATAATATAAGTAAACAGTAGTTTTATTTCTTTATCCCCATACGTCCAGATCAAAATTTCGCTTATTTCGAATCCGAAATCTATAACTGATAAATTAGCAACTAATTTTACTTAATTGGAGATACTTATGTTCGGTAGATTACTTCATAAAGGTACGTCCATAATGACCATGTAATATGTTCTGTGGTAATTATATAGCTCTCGTTTCTTTAATTTTTTTCGGATAATCTGGTAAGGTTTGTTAGAACAACTCAAGCAAAATGCACGATTACTGCTTTGAACCTTTAACTAAAAGTAAATTTAATCTTGGTCTAATTTATTTTCAAAAAATCAGCAAATTCTAGATGACTATCTCAAGACAGTCAGATTTCTTTGTTGCGATGTATTTGAAGCAAAAATAGTCAAGTTGGGCTTATGGATAACTTTTGGAACACACTTAATTGTTTCTGTGGTAACAGTTCGTGCATTACTATACGACTTGACAATAAACGAGTTTGTTCATTATGCTCCTGTATTT
This sequence comes from Tribolium castaneum, assembly GCF_031307605.1. Taxonomy (NCBI): domain Eukaryota; kingdom Metazoa; phylum Arthropoda; class Insecta; order Coleoptera; family Tenebrionidae; genus Tribolium; species Tribolium castaneum. The sequence goes on along the minus strand of NC_087402.1, from coordinate 3,265,094 downwards.
GTGGGAAGCTTTTATGTAAGTATTTTTCGCCAAAAATATTTGTTTTAAAATATTCACTTAGGGTTTGCTAGCACTTTGGACAATTTTATTTCGAATTGAAATGGTTAGAGACGTGCGAAAACAGTTCAAATTTTGGACTATAGATTGTGCAGGACAGGAAGCTCACTCGCGCATTAAATCCGAAATAAGGATTACAACTGTACTGTCTGTGTTAAATTTTATAATCACTCTGTATGCGTCTTACTGGTACGTTTACCCAATCGAGGGTGATAAGGAAATCTACTATGCGTTAAAATTTTTCGAGGAGTATTGCCCACGTCACAAAATGGTTCTCAGTGTCGTTTACAGGGCAACATTTCCGTTGTTGTCGTACGCTATGATTGTGCAGGCGTATCAAGTCATTTACACCACCCAACACATACGATTTCAGGCAATTTTATTTATTGAATTTGTTTTAAATATCGGACACCAAACGAAAAATCTCTCCGAGGAGAAGCTTTTTTATGATACAGATTATCAAAAAATTGTTGGGGAAAGATTCAAGTTTTGCATAATGAGGCACCACGAATTTATAGCGTATTTAAACATTTCCGAAAAAATATTTTAATTTGGGGATAATTTTAGGTTTCGTCGATTGAAATTAAATGAAATGAGCAATCTAATAGTTGGGTTTTCGATACTTGGATGTTTGCTATTATTTTCTTTTGGGCTTTTTGTTTTAACTGTAAGTAAATAATTTAACTAAATGCTGAATTTTGGTTTTGAAGGGCAAACTTCACCGCGAGCACTTTTGGCGTTTTGGTTTGGGATCATTGGCTGCTGTGTGCACATTTGGGTCTGTAATATGGGCCGGACAGTCTATCGAAATTGAGGTGGTTTAACATAATGTTGAAGTAAATCAATTACTTTAAAAATTTTAGTCCGAGAATGTTGTAAATTCATTGAATTCAGTCAAATGGTATACATTTGATGAAAATAATAAGAGGAACTACATAATCATGTTGGTTAATACGATGCAGCCTTACAAACTTAAATTTTCGGAAAATTTTTCGATTAATTACTCCTTAGGAGTTTCCGTACGTTACAAACAAGTTTTCAGGAGTGCCACTAATTTCTGTTTATAGATCGTACGAGCATTTTTTTCCATTCTTTCAGTGGCGGCTAAGCTTTACTTCAATCACGTTTAGCACAGGAAAAAAATACCAAGCTTGCCTTATTGTATTTTTCCGTCAATAAGTGTTGTTGAAATAAAAATATTCTACAAACACAATCTACATAGCTTCTGGGTTAGAAATTGAACATCATATGTCTAATGATCCATTTTTTAAATAGTTACAACCAAACAACTACGAGTTGTAATCAATAAACTATAAATATTAAAATAATCTAACAGCTGTGCCTACGATAATGGAATAGATCGTTGCAAATGACTACAATATCGAAGTATCGAAGGACTACATTATACAAAAAGTATTGCTAATTGAAATATCTGGAAAAATTCATCAATCTCTCTCGATCCAGCTACGACTGTCATATAAAGAAAATTTTTACAATTTAAGCAATCAAAATTGTCTTGTCGCACAAAAAAATTTATTTTTTGTTCACTTTAATTATTAAAAAAATTAACACAATTTCCAACGATTAATTATACGCATAACTATGTAAAAGTCATAAATAAATCTCAATCATATTTCACCAATCCAAATTCAGTAGTTTCATTAGAAACCTGTTTTAATTAGTGTGCAAATTAATTTTAATTTAGATCATGTTTAGGAGGCAGAAAGGGATTTGCGATGTTATTAGATACAGTTGTCACCAAATTTCTGTTAAATTCTTATTCAAGCGCTTGTACCATTGTTTTGAGATAATTGTATGTTTAGGGGAACTTTTATTACAACCCATTATTTTCATTCATATCTTTTGTAACACACTACGCTCCGTTGCACACATAAAGCTATCAGTGAACACTTTCACCTGTGATGATGGTTAAACGGTAAATAATTGTGAGACTGTAAAATTAAGTTATTGTCTGAATTAATTTACTCATCAACAAGTCAAATTTTCGCACTCTTGCGATTTCCAGGCACGTGTGTACCTGTTTTTTTCCAAATCTCGTTGAGTCAAAATTGTATTCATTTCTGCCATATGTTATCAATGTTTCTTATCAGGAATGTGGTCACTATCCTCACGACCTACTCTCCAGACAAGAGAAATGCTTTTTCTGCAGCAGTTCCAAGTGTGACATGCGTTGTACTTTCCTCTCGCTCCCACTCAAACTTAGCTCATGAATTAAGAGAAAGACTATCTCCAGACGACCATCCATAATCACATTACGGGGTATAGAAATGAAAGTGATCCGTGTGTTTCCTTCAGTGCCAATGTTAAGCTCTTGAGGCAAGGTCGAGCAAAAAGTGCCGGTGAAACCCAAGTCAAAATGCTAAGTCAAAATGTACGTTATTTCAAAATTTCGTGTTTGTGTTTTACAAGTTTTGTATTTTCAGATTGTCACAATTTTAGTTCTGCTTATGTTGCAAGTGGCGTTAGGAGTTGACCCTCAAGTATATGAAACTGTGGACGAAAAATCCAATACTAGAATAGTACGAGATCCCTTTAATCAACCAAGGGCTAGGCTGTACAAACCCCAAACCTTCAATTATCAAAGTGCACTTCAACAAAACCAACGAATGTTTCGCTACGCGAAACAACAACGCGTCGATATGCAAAATATTGTAAAAAGGGCCCAAACACAAGCCATCGACCCCGCAGTCGCTTCGTCGACAAAACACGAAAATTACAAGCTTCCGCAAGAAAAAACCAACACGACATCGCTCTATTCGATGTGGCATAAGATCTCGCAATTATCAACCACGAGAAAACCGGTAACGAGTCGCAAAATGAAACCTAGCACTTACTACGAAGACTTTGATGGCAAAATCAAACGGCAAGACAACAACCAACTTGTCTACATCAAAAACCAACGCTCTGAACACGATTTAAACGCACTGAGTGCCTTGGTGGGACAACCACCCAGCAATCAGTTGGAAGGTTTGAAACGTCTCCTTGAATCAACTCAGTCTAGTCTAGTCCTGCCTCCAATCAAAGGCCCTTTACCAACACCCGTCATCGAACACAGTGTTGATATACCAAACCCCCGAACTCACCCAAACGTCGACCAGAACCTCTCCCTTGAAGCCCTTCAATCCCAACTGGACGAAAACGCGAAAGCTCAACTCGCCAAAGCTCTAGCTGATGCCCAACAACAAGCTTTTGCCCACGTCGAAGCCCAGCACCAGGCCATAGCCAAAGCCCAGGTCGAAGCCCAGAAAAAGGCCTTAGCCCAAATTGCGCTCCACAACCAAGGGATCAAAGGAGAACGACTTCCACAACCCCTACCCCTCAAACAACACATATCACAACCCCTAACTGCCCGAAACGAAACTGTAATTAAACCGAAGACAAGTGCGAAACCTCGCCAGAGTCCTAAAGCTTATCAACAAGTGGTTTTAGAGACTCAGAGTCAAAGCCAAAAAGTCCTTCCCGAGATCAACCATCAGTTGAAACTTGACGGTGTTGACGATGTAAGTAATGTGTTACGAGGTAGGAGGGAGGTTTTTGATTATGATTATGATGAAAATGATAACAGTACTGTTGTTTCCAACACAACTGAGCCTCAAGCTCTGCGTCGGTTCCGGAAACGAAAGCACCACAATCATAGTCCACATTATCATCCAGTTTATCGCCCGGTGATTTCTAAACATAATAAATTTGTGCATCCGGCGCAAGAGAAACCTAAAACTGATTTCTTAGATAGCGTAAACAAAATTTTACCAATTAGCAAAAACCACGAACCGTCCAATTACATTATTATTAATAATTCAAATGATCATTACAATGCGGGGTCTAATGTTTATTCAAGTCATCACAGTCATGGGTCTCCTCGTTCTAAATTTAAAAAACGAGTGCATCGCAGGCCTAACATTAAAAAATTGTTCAAGATACAGAATAAAGTCGCATTAGCATTATCGAAAGTGAGCGAGCGTGGGTAATTTTCAATTATAAAATGTATTAACATAAGAAAAGTAACAATTGCGCAGATTTATCTTAATCTACGGCTTTTATTTTTTAAACTGTACTTTCTACTTGATGTTCATGCTTGTTTGATACGAGAAAAACAAAAGTGGTCTTAAGATAATGCGTCTTATTCTTTGTCATTTTATGAGAAAACGAGTGCCAGTATGTTAGTCCAAAGTATTATAATAAGCTTTTTTTAATTCTAGTTCCTGTAAAAGTTAGTCATTTTAATAAAAACTTTTCGCTTGCAAACTATATTACTGAATAACTGCCCCATTGCCAACAATTAAATAATATGTAGCTGGGGCTTTTTAAAAATTATTTATGCGGTACTCGCTTCTGGAGGGTACTGCCTGCAACAATCGTCATCTTCATTTATATACGAGCCAAAAGACAGTCGCGCATGTCATCAGATCAAATCTTTACCGAACAATACTTTCCGGCTAATAGCAATAATCCCGCAATTGTTTGAACTTTCTTCCAAACAATGCCGCGATTTCTACAAGTTCAACAAATTTAAAATGCAATATTTTTCAGCATACATATGCCGCACGATACGCTTTCGGCTACAAGATCAGAGACGTCAAAATGGGGAACGAGTTCGGACATGAGGAAAAAAGGGAAGGAGAGAACGCCAAAGGACACTACCATGTCCTGCTGCCGGACGGCAGGATGCAGAAAGTGGAGTATTTTGCCGGACCAAGCGGATATCACGCGAAAGTCACTTACGAAAATCTCGCACATCATTAACTGAGTTCGTTTACTTAGTCTGAAAGGTAAAAAGATGATAAAAAACTGTGTAAAAGGTTCTTGAGTTATCACAAGATACGTGACTTTTCTCCTGTTTAAAACACTGTCAGTGTCTCATTTTATTTTCTGTAATTTGCTGAGAACTAAATCTACTCATATTTTATTGGAATATCAAGTTTGGAAAAAAAACGTCTGCCATTTGATGATTTAATAGAAAGTAGTGCCTAGACTATAAATCCTCGGCTACAAAATACTCACCTAATTGATCATCTGCAGCATCTGGGTGTGTTTTTAATTGCTCCTATTTATCTCATAGACACACAAATGCAACAGGTGGTACAAATGGCTTTAAGCCGAATTTTTTAGGGATTTGTGCAATAATGTTTAGACTGAGCTCGTCGAACATTGTCTTAGTTCTAGTATTTATGTTTGATTTATGTTGTTGTTTGTAATTAAACCTCTTTAAACAAATTAAGTGCAGTGCATTTATTTACCACTCCTATCAATTTTTTGACGAATAAAATTTCTATGAACCTAAAAATACTGTAAGATGAGTCTACGACAACGATCAGGAAAAAATAAACAACGTGCTCGACTTTATCCAATTCCGCGATAAAATTCTTATTGACACACTTCGCTGTGGGAGCCCCCCACTGTGACGTCACCTGAGAAGGTCGTCATTCAAGTGCTGAGTACAGAACTGCCGACCAGACTGCAAATTTCACTTATCACGAGATATGTTTGTAAAATCAGCGAAACTATTTCACATAAAATAATGACAGTCCAAGCAACCAACGCCAAAAACGCCGCAGAGTCGAAGTTTTCACAAAAGTAAGTTTTTCCAATTCGATTCTCAAACAGTTCAGTTAAAAATCGACAATTTTAGATGTGTTCAGGTTAGATCGTTCTATAACAAACATTTCCCCACTGACCGACGGACGTTTAATTTGAGGCTACCTTTCGTCGGTTTGGTAAAAGACAGGTCGGATTTTTTGGTTTTATGGAGCAATGTCTCATTTTTCAGATCCTTTCAGTTTTGGCGTTACATTTTGTTACTTCAGAGTTTGCGGTGCGATGGTATTTTGGAAGAGAAATCAACGACCTCGCCCGTTATTGTTACATTTTTGCGGCTGCCGGCGTCGGATTTGAATTGTACTACGGGCTGAAAATTGTTGGTTTTTCAAGGGTTTTCTTGGTAATTTTTTATTTTAATATTTTTATTTAGGGAGACCGTAAACAATACACACCTTGGATATTACTAAAATTCGTCGAATTGGGTTTCATTTGCGCTACTATTATCTACATTTTTGTCGACAGCAGGAATCATCTAAATAGCGCCTCAGCAGCTATTATTTATGGCTTCATACTTTTAGGTAAGTGATAACAGATAATTAAGCCTTTGAGAAAAGTGTCTTACAATAGAACTAGATAATGTTTATTTTATTGTTTTGGTTTATTAAAAACTCCAAGGTTGGATCCTAAGGACTAATAGGAGCGTTTGATATAAGTCATCAAAACTAAAATTATTTAATTTTTATTTATGATTTTTTTAATTCAAAAAAGTTTTAAATTCATTACTTATTTGGCGCTTCTCTTCTCTCATTCGCTCTTTCAATGCATTAATTTAGTAATTGCTTTTGTAGTACTTTCGAAACGTTTCTTTTCAGCAGTTTTTTTGTTCCAGTTCTCAACGGCTTTGTTACTTACATCGTAACATCCGCATCATGGAGACAGTTTCACGGAAAACCAACAAAGACTGATGTTGATGAGAACATTTATGAAACTTATGATGATGTTTAATAAAGCTGTTTATGACTAACACTTTAAATGTACATAAAATGTATAAAAACTGTACCAATGATTAGAACTGTCCTTCTATACACTTGATTAATAAAGCGTTTCTTACAACATTTGTTATACCTTGTTGACAATAAACGTTAAATACTTTCCGGGACCTAAAAGTGTTCAGCTTTATGTTTATTTGAGCAAAAAATTCATTTAACACTTATTACAAATTTATTTCTTTTGTGGAAAATAATAATCTTGTCGACCAATAATTTAATATTACAACGAAGATGTTACAAGAAAATTATCGTAAATAAAGTATGACCCGTAGGCGTTCAACCTTCATTTTCTGCCTTGAAGCACTATATTTGTTTCTGTGTGGTTTATATTTATTGTTTATGCGCATCGATGTCTTCAAAATTCTTCATGCAAATACTCCACACCTACATTTTTATAAGAAAAAATTAAACACTATTTTATTGATATTTCTATTACCGCCTATTAGCAATAAATACATTGATTCTTTGCGTAAACAAATTTTAAAAGAGCGATTTTATATTTATACTCCAGTAAAGTATGAGAAGTGTTATACAATTAATAGTGAAATTGAATCACTTGGAACGATTTCCTGTTGGTCACTGTTGCTTTGTTCCTAAACTTTTATAGGCATTGTCTGAAGTCTGAACAAAGTGATAAAGATGCTACAGTTAGTTAACACATGAATAAGAAACCATCAGTACTTTCTTGTTAATGTTTATTAAAAAAAAAAACTAGTGCAACGAAGTAAATGTGACATTGTCACTTGGATGTCAATTATTAAAAATGAATCGGTTGCGATTTATGTTTATAGTTTCAACAATTGCGTCTGTAGTAAGAATCAAACAATTGTTTGGAGCATTTGGTAGAAAAAATTTCCAGGTCACAAATATCGGGGTGATTGGGTTCGAAATTTACGAAATTGTTTTGGACCAAAATGAAGAAAAAAAGAAGCATGGGTCTAAAGGTATTGTAATCACTCACTTATTTGTGTCCCTTTCGATGCAGTTTTGCTGCAACGCTGTTATCCTGATTCACATCTTCTACATAGCCTATTATGTCCTTCGAGTGAGTACTATCAACAACTCACTTAATTTTTACTTTGGTCGCCTTTTAGAACACTAGGTATAACTGGGAACTCAGTTGCCACTATTTCACCTACATCGTGCTAGAAATTGTTTCAGTGGTCTGTGTTATTGGTAAATACGACTACTTGCATTATCCTTTGGCACTGCATATCCTGACGGGGGTTTTATTTGGTAGATCGTAAGCGATGAATCAAATGATTTTGTAGTCATGCTTTTCTTTTTTAACTGCTGGGCGGTGGAACTTTTCGACGACTTGGAAATGAAGCTTCGGCAGGAACGAGCGGACCAGAAGCTCAAAGTGAAAGTAGGGGGAAAAGGAAAAGATCAGAGAACTGGATGTGTCAGGATTCCTTTGCACGGAGCTAACGTGAACGCGGGCGCGGGCACGAGCAAACCTCCTCCGAAAAAACCCTAATCCGATTTGTATTTATCATTTGTACCGAATAATTCGAATTAAACATGATAAGAAAGAAGATATTCAAATTATTTTTAAATTACAAGTTCTGAGAAGCAGATTGTCAGGGTAAACCCCGTCGCGTTTGCAATCCGGTTCAGTTGGTCTTGAACTGCGGCCATTCCAACATTCAGCCGAAATGTTCGCATCATTTTACGCCAAACTTATTTTCATCGTTCTGGTGTCTCTATTTAAACAAATCAACTGTAAATGCGTACAATCGTATGCAACAATCTGTGACACCATCGAAGATGTCGAACAGCTCAGTGATAAAGCAAGTTTCATGGACATCATAGTCGGAAACGTAACACGTCGTGCCAATCCGCTGAAATCATACGACTTGTATGAGCTCATTCCTTTCAAAAAACTCATGTCTCTGACAATCATCGGCCAGCTCGACCGGATTTCCCCACTCGCCATGAGATGCGAATTTGACTACGAATTAAAAGTGCTGAATTTTTACAACAATGACATCAAGAAACTCGAAAAGTGGTCGATCCCGAACTTAACCCTCCAAAAAGTTAGCCTAGTTAACAATAATATTGAAGTTATAGAGCCCGGAGTGCTTTCCCTCGGAAGTAAAATCGAGATAATGGACCTATCTGATAATAAAATTGAGGTAATCGAAAATTTTGTTTTTCGTTTTTGGTTCAAGGGAGCTGGAGTTACGAAGACGCTCATTTTGCGGAATAATAGGATTTCATACATCCAAGTCAACAGTTTTCCAGAAACTCTCAAAATACTTTATTTGGATGGAAACAAACTGAGGGAAATCCAGGACGGGGTCATTCAGCCTTTGAGCGAACTACTGGAGCTTAGTCTGAGTCGGAACCAGCTCTACAAAGTCCCCAACTTATCAAACGCCACCCAACTGCAGTTTTTGAACCTCTCGTTCAATAATCTCGAAACGGTTAACAACGCCACGTTTCAAAATCTCACAAGAATTTCACTGATCGACCTCAGTAACAATAAAATAAAGGAGATATCGTTCGCTTACTTCTCGTATTTGATCAGAAGACGTGTCCCGTTTGTGTTATCGCTTGGTTTTAATGAAATGATGGGGTTCGATTTTGGTAACGTTACAAGGAATTTTGAAAACAATGTTGAGTTATTCCTGTATGGAAATCCCTTTGGTTGCAAGGAATTTGATAAAATTCAGGTCGCTATGAAGGATTTGAAAATCAAACAAAATGCGTGTGATGCTAAATTTCACAGTGAAGGGAAAACCCCCTACTGTCTTGATTACCAAATAATACAACCATGGGATCTCCCCTATCCAGTCAAGCAGTTCCTCAAGTCAATTGAAAATAACAGAAAATTGATTTCTTGCTCGTTATATCCAGTGCATTATATCAACCAGTTAGGTGTTTCTTGTGTTGCGTAAATCCTAATAAAAAATTATACGTTTGAAGTCTTTTATTAAAAATCCCAATCACAAATTCTAAATTATGTAATCAATAACAGGCCTTATAGTGCTTTCTACTTGTCTGGAGAAGGACTTCACCCAGTTGGTTTCATGTAGCTTAGTTCCTTTAAATTATCGTATTGCAACAGGCGTTAGGTGTTACGCCTAAATTTCTAATATGTATATGGAGTCTTTTATTGAAAAAATAAATAAAAGCGTTTGTTACAAAACCCATTATGTTTTATTTCACGTAGAAAAGTACAAAGAACAAATCTTTGGTATTATTGGCAATAACTTAACTGTTTATTTCAATATGTACAAAAATCGTCGTATAAATACATCTTTAAGTACACACAAAATTATAACTAAAAAAACCGAGGTCTTTTTTGAGCCGCCATTTACAATCACTTACAGATCAGACAACTAAAATTACTAACTAAATAAATATTTAAAAAATTCTTAGCAAACTTAAAACTAGGTTAAATTTCCTACGTATTGTCTGACTGTCCCTTCCCTAAACTATACACAACGTGTTATCCTTGCAGACCGAAATCTGCGCTTCCTGCATGATCCTGAGTCTTGGGCCCAACGGCACCCCCATCTTCTGAAGTCGCTCTTCACTAAGATAAGGCAGTTCGACCATCCCGACTCGCTCACTCTCGAAAACGTTTGCGTATTTCTGCCCAAAACAAAGTTTTAAGCAACTAAATTAGCTTAATAGAAAATTACCTCATAGCCAAGTTTCCGTAAAAACAGTCTCAATAATGGCGGCTCATCTCCAAAAAACTTCGTCAACTTTTTGACTCTTGTGGGGTTCGCCAAAGTCGGTAAGTCTTTGGACGTGTTGACGGCCCGTGACGCCGACTGCGACCTCACATTCAGCATGTTGGTCTGGGTCCTCAGCGCCGCTATTTCACCCCGAATGTTCTCCATTTCTTGAATCATTAAATGCTGGGTCCGCATCTCGGAAGATAAATGAGCGACCGACCTGCACTTTGTGTTAAAAAATCGCTGCGATCGTGTTGTGCTTACCTCGCTAGAGTCACAACGTGCGATTCCAGCCTTTGAAACCGCTTGTTAATTCCCCGAATGTCTCTGACTTTCTTCCGGTCTTCGTGGGCGCGCCGCTTGTCTCGGATCGGCCGACTGCTGACCGAGCTGGACGGCAGCGAAGACATACTGCCGTAGCGCCGCTTACTAAACCTAGGATCTGAAGGCTGGTAACGACCACTGTATTTTTTAACGCCAAGGAGTTTGAGGACTTCCGAATACATAGTCTCCAAACCCTCCAACTGCTTTCTGATGGCTCTGGCATCGGTTGTGCTTATGTCGCCGTCTGAGTCGCTTTGACCGTCCAACATTGACTCGAGATCCAACGACCGGGTCGTGGTTGAAGTCAAATCGGTGGTATCCAAGCCAAAAACTGAAATTCACCTGTAAAACGATTAAAACGCATGGAAGGACTCACTTTGTTTGCCCCTCAAGGCGGTACTATGGTCACTCTTTTTTGTACTGCGATGTTTCTGGTTGGAGTTATTGTGCCATCGGGAATTCACGCTCGTTTCCCTGCCTGTGTGAAGCTTGGACTTGTAGCCATCATAATCCGGTTTACTTCCATATGGCAAACTAACAACAAGGTAAAAACGGCAAGTTGGAAAAATTGTAACTGTACCTGCTGGGTTTATATCTCGTCGAATTCCTCGGAGTGACATTGGGCGAAGACTGTTCGCCGGGCGAAAGTGGCGGAAGTGGCGGAGTCATCGACGAAATGCTCTCACTAAGCGTCGAATTCGCAATTCCGACGCCCCCTTGTAACGACAATTCGTGCAATTTTGGCTCAAGAATATGCCTCAATTCATTCTCGACTATATCCACCCATTCGGAATCATGCCCTCCGTGATGATCCCTGTAGTGTCCTTGCAACTGCCCCGTGTCCCCTTCCCCATTCAAGTCCAGCCCTCCAGGCCTCCTCCCACTACTATACGCAGCACTGCCTCTCCCAGAGTCGGCATTCGACGACGATTGTCCCGCTTTATCATAATCGGAACTCGCAGCCGATCCTGAAGGATTCTTCTTCCCTCTCCCTTCATCGTCCTTCGATCGCTGGCCAACATTATACACGCCTTCGATCTTCCCGATTTCGCCTTCCAGACGCTTACGCGGAGTTCCCTGAAGGGCTTCTGTCACTTTACTGTCTTCCTCTTGATTGATTTCGGGATTTTTCTTCTCTTTGGAATTGTTTCGTTTGAGAAAACCGCCATCGTCGCTGTCTTTTTCCGCATCGGGGGCGGTTGACACAGCCGCTTCCATGATGTTCCCGTGGGAACCACGCCGCATGGGGGCTGCTTGAGGCTGGGGACGGCTGTCGGGGACTTCGGTTTTGGTTTCGTCGTCGTAGGCCAACTGGGGGTGGGAGGCGGCACGTCGAGCTTCGAAACTTTTCTGACGCTGGCTGTCTCGCTCGATTTGTTGGGCGCTGCGGCGCTCCATAGCGATTGGTTGGCGTCGGTCGTCCTTTTCTTTGGCTGGAAACTAATCCGGGAAAAAACGTTAAACATAAACAAGTTAAAAAAACTTGTGATCTTACTTGCGAATGGTGCATTTGTACGTAGTTCTGTTCCCGATTCGCCGGCGAGACGAATCTATTTCCGGGCCTTTGGGGCGTCGCCCCGTAGGCATTCTGGTAATAGACTTGTTCTTCCGGTCTTGCGACTAACATTTCCTGGCTCCTTGCTTGCACTAGCTGCTGCTGGTACATCGTTTGTTGCATTTTGAGCTGTTGGTTGACCTGGTATTGCTGCGCTTGGAGCATGATGTGCTGATTGTATTGGTGCTGTTGGTGCGAAATGTTCGGATCAATTCTGGGTTTGCCGTAGATGTTTTGTTCTGTCTTTTTTTCTTGTTGTTCCTCTCCTATGTTTCTTTGGCTACGCCTTAATTCCTCCGCCACGTTGTTCAAGCCGGGTTCTTCACTTTTTTCCTCGGTGTTGTCTTTGCTACTCTTGAACCTACTCGAAATGATGTCTTTGATGGTGTGGTATGTCTTTGTCATACTCTTTTTGTCTTTTTGTTCTTTCGGTTGTTCGATTTGTACGGTCACTTGTTGGGAGTTGCTTTGGGAGAAGTCTTCTGGGTAAGGGCGTGGAGTGGATTTGTTGTCGCCCCCATGCCACGACTGTCTCGGCACAGCACCAGTTGATGGATTGGCTTGTCCGTTGTAATATTCTTGCGGAGGTGGGTGGTAAGTGGCTCGGAAGACTGCGTTTTGCTCGGATTGCTGATGTGGGGATTGTACCATTCCCGTGTGATTCTGAAACAAGCAATTATGTGAGGAGCGCACAAACAAGCGAATTTTTAATACCGAATCTGTGGTGTTTAAAGCAAATTCGACCATTTTGTAACGAACCGTGAAACAATACTGAGTGTATTAAAATATACATATTCTACAGCACACTGCCATCTACATAGAATTATAAACAATTCCCGTAGATTGTATCTTTCTCGTGAAAACCCAATCGGACAAGTGAGCAGAGGTAAGGAACCTCACGGTTGCGAGGAATTCGCTTTGAATGAGCTGCTGCCTTATAAATATAAACACATATTAGGATGCATTATGTATAAGTCGGATGTTACATCGCATTCTAATTGGCTGTGGTAGGGGCGGCCGAGTGAAATTTAGACTTTTATGTAATTTGCTTGTTTGCAAAAATTCACCAGTTATGGCTAATTAGAGCTTCTAAATCTAGCAATGTTGTTAATTGGCTGGCGACTTTTGCGGTTTACTACAAAAACGGGAAGTGATAAATTAAGATAAGTTTCAATGGAAGCGCCGAACTGAAACCATTTAAATGCAAATCGGATTAATTAACTGGACTGCGACATCTAGCGCCGATGCACTCGAGAAAAATCGCAGCGATTTACCGAAGGAATATTTATTCTGAATTAAACAGCTAGAGATTATCATTGAAACTAAACATTACATGTAATAAGCTACTTTTTCATTGTTATTATTTTTTTTCACATAATCATGTTTTTGAAGTGTTGCCCTATGATTGGAAATTTCTATTGGGCAGCCTATGTGTTTTAACATTATTATTATTATTATTATTATTATTATTATTATTATTATTATTATTATTATTATTATTATTTATTTTTTTTTATTTTAGAATATAAGTTCGAATACTATAATAAAAAATAAAGCTAGTTTCATATTTTAAAACAGTTCTTAAGGTGCAAGAACAAATTGATCTTTTACCAAATGGCAAGTTTTTTTAAATATAATAGCTACTACTTTGAAACGAGCGACTGAAACTCGATGAGAAAACATTCAAGCTTATTAAAAATTCATCAGCTCGCCATAACAGTATCTACGACACTATGTGAAGTTATTACGAGTTCAGTGAATATTGCAGCTGCAACTTTAAATATTTTTATTTTAAAGGCACTGTGAATAAATTTTATTTAAAAAATTGCACGCAAATGGCTGTCCCGACTGTATGCCACTAGTGTAACGCGGCCGAGACCTGTTTTTTTAGGTATTGGAAAAATAAATTTGGGGACAATTGAGAAAAATATTGAATTAACGTCATTTCAAATCAAGTTGTGTCTTTAATAAAGGTACAGAAAAAATGCACAGGATTCAAAACTTGATATTTAAATGCAAATCATATTAATTAACTGGACTGTGACATCTAGCGCCGATGTACTCGAGAAAAATCGCAGCGATTTACTGAAGAAATATTTATTCTGAATTAAACAGGTAGAGATTATCATTGAAACTAAACACTAAATGTAATAAGCTATTTTTTCATTGTTATTATTTTTTTTCTATTGTTGTTACTCACATAATTATGTGTTTTATTATTATTATTATTATTATTATTATTATTATTATTATTATTATTATTATTATTTTATTTTTATTTTAGAATGTAAGTTCGAATACTATAATAAAAAGTGAAGCTAGTTTCACATTTTAAAAAAGATCTTGAGGTCAAGAACAAATTTTACCAAATGGCAAGTTTTTTTTTTATAATACCTACTACTTTAAAATGAGCGACTGAAACTCGATGAGCAAACATTCAAGCTTATTAAAAATTCATCAGCTTGTCATAACAGTATCCACGACACCATGTGAAGTTATTACGAGTTCAGTGAATATTCCAGCTGCAACTTTAAATATTTTTAATTTAAAGGCACTGTGAATAAATTTTATTTGAAAAATTGCACGCAAATGGCTGTCCCGACTGTATGCCACTAGTGTAACGCGGCCGAGACCACTTTTTAAGGTACTGGAAAAATAAATTTGGGAACAATTGAGAAAAATATTTAATTAACTGTTAAGTGAAGGGGGCGCTGCTGGTGAAATTGGCGGGAAATGATGACGCGTGAGGCGCGTACGGGCAACGCCTAGTTAGTTGGAAGGACACTGTGGCAGTGTCAATGTCGTTGTTGAATCTAATTTGCTAATAAATTAGTTTTTGGGTGAATTCCGAGTTTCATTTACAGAGCAGCGGTAGGATATTGCTCAAATAATCGTTTCCGATAGAGAGTGGTGAATTGTGGTGATTTTGTGAGGAATTTGTGGGTCGCCAAGGCAAGGGCCAAAAATTGAAGTTTTGGGAATCTGTACCGTTTCATTCGTAACAAAATTGTGTTTTACGACTTGAAATCGAACAAATCAATCGGGTGCTAGCCGAATTTATCTGGTTTTTCTGATTTCTGACGAGTTCTAGGAGTTACGCAACCACACGCTGTCAATTTTCATTTGGGTGTGGCTCAAAAGGCGCGAAAAGTTTTCTGGTGAGATTTTCGCAATGGGGCGTCACAGGTACCGAGGAAATGTGGACTCGGACGACTCGGACTCAAGTGACGATGAGCCACGGCCGAAAAGGTCCGCGCCTGGGGTCTCCACTACAGTAAATTCACCCCCAGTTTCGGCCGAGTCCGCTAGAATCGCGAGACTTGAGCAACTTGTGGAAAACTTGAATCGACGTTTGCTAAACCGCAATTTTGAGCACACATCAGGACAAGTTGGCATTAAAAGTGACCTGATTCCTGAATTCGCTCCAGGAAACCCCAATTTTAGTACCACTAAGTGGTTGCATAAAATTGACCAGTTGGCTCTCGTGAACGGTTGGGACGAACGTACAACGATTTACGGCATGATAAGTCGACTCAAGGGGTTGGCCAAGGAGTGGTACGACAATCTCGATCCCTCAGCATACGACCGGAGCTGGGATGAATGGAAACGTTTGTTACAAGCCACCTTCCCCGATCACCACGATTATGCTTCCACACTTCGTAAGCTAGTGAATAGGGTGAAGGAAGACGGTGAAACCTGGGCACAATATTATTTTGGGAAATTAAATCTGTTGCAGGCTTGTGACATAACAGGAACGAATGCAGTCTCCTGTCTTATTGATGGAATCACTGATGTGACTCTCAGAAATGGGGCTAGAGCAGGGCGTTACGTTACACCCGAAAGCTTGTACGCTGAGTATTTGTCGACTCTGAGATCCGAAGGTGACAAGCGGGATACGCTCGCAAAGCAGGCGCCTCGGGAAAGGAGGAGGTTCCTTCCAAGTCGAGTCGAAACACAAAAACTGTATTCGTCAGTTCGGTGTTACAATTGTCGTAATCGAGGACATGTTGCGACAAAGTGCCCGAAACCAAGAATTGAGTGCAAGAAATGTGGTCGCATTGGACATGTGGATGCTGAGTGCCGACGTGGTAACGTAGTAAAAGAAAACATGTCTAAGCAGGCACTAACGACAAGTGTAGCTGACGCAAGTAATAATAAGAATTATTACATAGACATTAAGGTCAATGGTAAGCCGACGCGAGCTTACATTGACTCAGGAGCTGAACCGGTCCTTGTCAAGCAAAGTGTTGCTAGAGAATTGGGACTGATGTGGCAGCCAAGTTTACATTTGATTCGTGGTTATGGCCAGGGAATCACCAAAGTGCATGGGGAAGTCGAAGTAGAGCTAGAAGTGGATCTTGTCAAGGCAAACGTAAAAGCTTTGATCGTCGAAGACAGTGCACAACGTGTGCCTGTCATAGTGGGACAGACCTTCCTGAATGCGGGTGCTAATACGATTATAGCAAATGAGGAAGCTGTGAGAGTAGTTGACGGAAACAACGAATCGATCCAAGCATTTCTAGGCCAACTTCCGACACGAAAAGTTGCACTTTGGGCGGAAGAGGAAACAGTGATCCCTCCTCAATCCATTGGTTGCATACGAATCAAGGCAAAAGACGATGGGTGGAAAGGAGCTTATTACGTTGAAGGGTGTCAACGTCCGAGACCAGGGTTCGAACACGTTGTTCATCGGTGTGTCACATGTGATGGAGGCCTAGTGACCGTTCGCAATCTATCGCACCAAGATCTGGTCTATCGAAAGGCGCAAATCGTTGCGAGAGCTGAGCCTTGCGAGCAGGAAAGGACAGCTACGACGGTGAGTGTCTTTTCTATGGGGAAGATTGAGGTAAAGAGTTTTCAACGGTGGGAACTTCTTACACAAGTCAATAAGAATCTAGACCCGGCTCAGTTCGAGCAATTGTTACAACTCGTTAACGAATTTCGAGATTGTTTTGCACGAAATGTAGCGGAAATAGGTGCCACAACTGCGGCAGAAATGAAGCTAACTTTGACTGATGATAAACCTGTAATTTATCGTCCTTATCGGTTATCGCATCACGAAAGAAGAATTGTTCGAGACATAGTAAATGACTTGTTAGGTAGCGGAGTCATACGAGAATCAGACTCGCCATATTCGAGTCCCATACTGTTGGTGCGGAAGAAAGATGGGCAACACCGTATGTGTGTTGATTATCGGCAATTAAATTCGAAAACAATCAAAGATCGCTTTCCGTTACCACGAGTAGACGAACATTTGGATAAACTAAACGGTGCAAAGTTTTTCACCACACTAGATCTCGCGAGTGGGTATTATCAGATCCCAATGGCCACCGAATCGATTCCAAAGACAGCATTTGTTACGCCTGATGGGCATTACGAGTTTGTCCGCATGCCTTTTGGTCTAGCCAACGCTCCGGCAGTGTTTCAGCGAGCTATGAATAAGGTGTTGGGTCCACTACGGTTTCAGACCGCTTTTTGTTACATAGATGATCTTCTGATACCTTCCAAAGACTTTGAAACAGGTCTTAACAATTTACGAACGGTGTTTCAATTGCTTCGACAATTTGGATTGACTCTAAAGCTGAGTAAATGTTGCTTCTTTGGAAGTCAAATGGAGTATTTAGGGCATGAGATCAGTGCGGAAGGCATTAAGCCAGGCGAGACAAAAATCAAAGCGGTGACAGCTTTTCCCAAACCAACAGACGTACACAAACTTAGGCAATTCTTAGGTTTGTGTGGGTACTTTCGAAAGTACGTGAAAGATTACGCAACAATAGCAAACAGTTTGACGAGTCTCCTAAAGAAAGGCAGTGCATTTGTTTGGGAAGAAGCACAAGAGCGGGCTTTTCAGACTTTAAAAGACATCTTGACGAGCAGACCAGTTCTTGCAATTTACGACGCGGAAGCTGAAACGGAGTTACACACTGACGCTTCTAAAGTTGGAATTGGTGGCATTCTGTTGCAACGACAAGGTGATGGATCTTTGCGTCCAGTTATGTTTTTCAGCCGACAGACGACCAAAGAGGAACAAAGGTACCACTCGTACGAGCTAGAAACGCTAGCGGTGGTCTGTTCTCTCAAACATTATCGAGTATACTTGTTGGGGCTTCAATTCAAGGTGATCTCGTGTTGGTACGCACCACGCGAGCTTCAAACGAGGGCAAAAGTCGGAAGCTGTTACCTAAATATTCGGGACCGTACCGAATTCAGAAAGTGCTCGACTACGATAGGTATGTCGTGACGGACATGCCGGGGGCGACGCGTTCCCAAAAACGATATGAGGGTGTTCACTCAGTGGACAAATTGAGACATTACGTTGTCGCCACGACGAGTGGAGACGAAACAATAGGCGATGTCAGTGACGAATGACTGAGTTCGCTGTGAAGCTGAGTGAAGTTCAACGTGAACTCACGATTTTGGGCCCAAATGTTGTTTTTAAGCGCTTTACGTTGAAACTCATGAGTTAATGATTTGTTGTTGTTGTTATTGTTCTTGTTCTTGTTATTGTTCTTGTTCTTGTTATTGTTCTTCTACTTATTCTTGAGGTTACTGATCTTGTTGGTGTTGGTGTTCTTATTGTTGTTGTTGTTGGTGTTCTTATTGTTGTTCTTAATTAATTCTCAACGTGAGAAACACGATTATGATTATTTTCAGATTCATTCTCAACGTGAGAAACACGATTATGATTATTTTCAGATTCATTCTCGACGTGAGAAACACGATTATGATTATTTTCAGGTTGTTTATAAATAGTTCTTAAGTGGGACTCGGGCTGTAGATGTATACTACGGCTCGGATACATGGTATTGGTTAATTACTTGTTTTAGAAACACCGGTGGTTCCCCGAGGACGTGGAACACGGAAGCGTGGCCGACTGTTAAGTGAAGGGGGCGCTGCTGGTGAAATTGGCGGGAAATGATGACGCGTGAGGCGCGTACGGGCAACGCCTAGTTAGTTGGAAGGACACTGTGGCAGTGTCAATGTCGTTGTTGAATCTAATTTGCTAATAAATTAGTTTTTGGGTGAATTCCGAGTTTCATTTACATAACGTCATTTCAACTCAAGATGTGTCTTTAATAAAAGTACAGAAAAAATGCACAGGATTCAAAACTTGATATTTAAATGCAAATCGTATTAATTAACTGGACTGCGACTTCTAGCGCCGATGTGCTCGAGAAAAATCGCAGCGATTTACTAAAGAAATATTTATTCTGAATTAAACAGGCAGAGATTATCATTGAAACTAAACACTACATGTAACAAGCTACTTTTTCATTGTTATTATTATTATTTTCTATCGTTGTTACTCACATAATTATGTGTTTTATTATTATTATTGTTATTTTATTTTTATTTTAGGATATAAGTTCGAATACTATAATAAAAATTAAAGCTAGTTTCACATTTTAATTAACGTCATTTCAACTCAAGATGTGTCTTTAATAAAGGTACAGAAAAAATGCACAGGATTCAAGACTTGATATTTAGCGACTGCTAAGCCACATTCGGCCAGATTATCATTTTTCTGAACGGCTTCGTGGAACTTATCGATGTCATTCTCCCACAAGCCCTCAAATCTGTAAACGCCCGGAGTGTAGTTAATGCAGTAGGGATAGCGTTCATTGGCCAGAAACGCCATGTCACATTTGGTTTCATGACCACGTAAGGCCGACTTCAGCTCGTTCCATTTGCTGCAGTTCCAGGGATTTCCATAGAGGATAAAAGTTTTATTTTGTAGTGGAAGATTGGCCAGGTCCAAGTCTCTCAAACGATTAAAAGCTAGAGATATTGTTAGAGTCGGTTGTTTGTTGGGAACATCGAGCCATTTCAAAATAAAATGACTCGCGATAACGTTGTTGCTCAAATCCACCAGTTGTAGATTTTCCATTTGTTTGAACGCCCATTTCTCGACGAACTTTATCTCGTTGTGGGACATATCAAAAATGACCAACTGCTTCAAATGCCTTACATCGGGAATTTCCTTAAATTTGTTGTGACTTAGCGTAAGTTCTTGCAACTTGTCCAAGTCACCCAAAACACCGTCTTGCAAATGCCACAGATTGTTGTTGTCCAAATGGAGAGAAAGAAGACTTGAGGGAAAACTGTTGGGCTCAATGTGGGTCAATTTATTGTTTCGTATTGCTATGACTTTTGTGGTCCGTGTTAACGGTAGCGAACTGTATTCTATAGTTTGCAAAAAATTATCGGACAAGTCCAGAGTTTCGGCATCGTTATGTTTCAGAGCTTCCGCTTGAATGCTTTCGATTTTATTGTTGACAAGACTGAACGTTTTGAGCGGAATGAGAGGAAAGTGGTATCTTTCAATCCGTTTCAGTTCGTTTCCGTAAAGACTGAGGTATTTCAATGGACTTGAGGCGTACAAACACTCGTAGTGGTAGGTCATTTCCAGCTGATTAATCGAACCGATTATTATTAATGTGGATAACTGGAATTTTTCCAGCTTCAAAGTCTCCATCAAATTAACGGAGGACTTTGCCGAACCCGTTTCCGATCCTATGATTAATTCTTTAACGTTTTGGGTGTTTTTGTAATTCTTGAAGTCGTCGAAGGTGTCACATATTGTCATGAACGACTGCCGACAGGCGGCATTTATCACAAGTGGGAAAGCTACCAACACGAAAAAAACTGGCACTGAGTTTTTAGATAACATTTCTGTGCAACAATGGAACTGGCACTAAAGGAAGAGCGTGCGATATTATTTAAATATGTTTATTCGGGAATTTCCAAGTGTTGATAACGATTGTATCTTCGAATTGACCTCTTTCAACCGAACACTGTTTTATTAATCACACAAATAAAAATTAAAACAGCTGTTTGAAACTTCTTTATTGTAAAGAGAAAACGTCAATCTTCAACTCTAGAAGCACATATATTCAGTGCCGTGAGGGTAGAGCAAGTTATAGCGCTCGGAATGAATGTCTATATGACACATTTTCAGCAGTTCATGTGTAACTGCATCACGAAAACGTTTTCTTGCAGATTCCACTTCACTATCTTCAATGGAATCGGCAATGCAATATGGGAAAAACCCAGAACTGAACAAGTTAAAGTCACACTGGGCCCAATTAATAAAATTAAGTCTCAAAATCCTCTCTACTTGATCCCATTTATTACACCTCCAGGGATTTCCGTACAGCATCAAAAATCCTGTAGTCACATTATTGAAAGCACTAAAGTCAATATTTTCCAAGTTGTTGAAAGCCAAGGACAGCGCCCATAGATGGTTTTTATTAGCAAAAACTTTCAAAACTTCAGTGGCCTCATCTAATTTGTTGTGACTTAAGTCAAGCAACCTCAAATCGCGAACACTTCGGAACTCTTGGAAGTAAACCGTTCTGATCTCATTGTTGGAGAGCCCCACTGCTCGTAAATCGCTCATTTGGTTTAAATCCGGGACGATCCAGAGCTGATTATGCGACAAAATCAATTCTCGAATGTTTTTTGTGTGTGCAAACACTTGGTCTTTTATTGACACCAACTTGTTGTAACTCAAATCAAGCAGTTCCAAGTTTGCGCCAAAACTGCCAGGATCAAGAAATGCAATCTGGTTGTGTTGCAAATTAACCACCGAAAGCGAGGTGTGATTAAAAGTCCCTTCTTCAATAGCTTGGATGTTATTGTAGGACAAGTCGATGTTCGCAACATTCAACAATGAAAAACTCGAAAAGTCCACATTTTCAATCCTATTTTTTACCAGAGACAATTTGCGTAATTTTTCTGCCGCTGGGAACGTAAACCGACGCAGGATCTTAATTTCGTTACCGTAAAAACTCAAGTTTTCTAAACCAAACAGACAACTAGCCACGCAATTCGCAGATGTGGCGTCTGCTATAAACTGACCAACTATTATCAAGTTTTTCAAGTCGTACCGGCAAAGCTTGTCGTAAAGGGATTTCAAATTCAAGTTTACAAGTTTTCGGGGAACTTCAGATTTTATCAGCAAATCGGTACAAATTGTTGCTTGTGCCTCCGAACACACGTTGCGGTCGAAAATGTCCTCCACTTTATCACAAACTGTCATGTAGGTCTGGGAACACTCACAACTACATTGTCTCAAAATCAAAACAAATAATATTATAATAATTGACATTCTCTACTACTAAATGAGGCTCTAGACTGGAACTGGTGTAAATTGACCTCTTGATTAATCGAAAAACGTAAAAATGTCACTCGATAAGAAGTGAACTTGGCACAAACATATCATCAGTGTGTTTTAAGCCAATTTCGACCAAATCTGGCTTAGATAGAAACACAAACTCACTTATTTGAACTGAAAGTGTTGTTTAAAATTCCGTATAAACAGAAAGCAATGTGCCCGTAGTTACGAAGAAGCTTGTTATCGCGTGTTCGAAATTGTACGTGAGTATCGTACGAAAATTCCGTGAAAAGAACTCTACGTACAAGTGAAGCATAACAATAAGCCATACCTGATCAGGGCTCAGAATCTGGTGGGTTTGGCCCTGTGCCGTCCACGCAGCCATTTGTTTGGGTGGGACGTCAGGAGCGATGGCACCTTTCGTTCGTTTCTTGTAGTCGTGAAGAATGGGGATCTTCGAGTTCTTGTCCGTACTGGACAAAATCACTTCTCTTTCGATCTGAAAAAAATTGTTTTTTGTCCTACACCAGTTTTTTAGCTAAACTCGCAGTTACTTGTTACATTTTATTCATAAAGATATTCATTTGGTTGGTGTTCAATAAGCGTGCAGAAGATGAGAGTGAACGAACTCGTAAAGGTTGCTCGTGACGTCTCTGTGTGTGTGTTCCTACATACGACCTAACGCCTCGCATTTTCTTCGGCCGTTTGAACAATAAGAATTTGTGAGGCTTTGAAAAATAATCAATTTCCCAATTAAGTCGGTTTCGAGCCAAGCAATTATTTTCCGATTTGGAGATGGAAAAGTAGGTTCTCAGATGGAGATGATTTCGTTTTAATTGCCGCGAGAAGGTATCCGAACGTTTAGTAACGAGCGAGTTATTTCGAAAATTTCAGATACATTACCAGCGACAAGAGTTCAATTACTCATGGGAATGTTCTCATTATTTGTCGTAATAACAATGAAAACTAACGTTGGTCTTGCCATTCGTGATATTTCGTTGTGGTTCGCTCTACATGCTGCTGAGTACCGTAATTTACAGAATGAACAATGTGGAAACACTCTTTCTTGCTCCTTGCGTAAATAACATTACGAAAGGTGTATGTAATTTCGGAATACAATTAGCCATATTTTACAAACACGTTTCGCTGACTCGGTAGGTGGTTGCATTAAAATTCTAACTACACGTACGGCAAAAGTATGTTCCAAATCATACCAAACAACTTGAGGATTTATAATCCTTTGGTTTGATTACAAAAAATACCCACCGGAAACTTGCTGGAGTGTGTGTGCAGCCCTTGTGTGGCAGGACTAGTATCTAAACCTGTGGCTCCCGGAATACTAGGCTCATTGTACAGGGGGTACGGGGGCATCCTGTAGGGGGGCGGTGTGAGACAGCCTTGTTGGGACGAAATAGGCTGTTGGGGTAGAGGTTTTGGGGGTGGAACCGGTTTGTAGGGCCCATAACCTTCCACCTCAACTGCAACAAAGACACAAGTTGTCAATTTTTTTTTTGACAAATGCGCCAAAAACTCATCGTCACATTTTTCCTAATTTTAATTCGTCCAAATTTCGCACTAAAATGCTACGAGTGTCAGGGCATGGCCCAGTGTGAGTCGCGTAAATGGAACATTACGACGTGCCGGAAAAATGTTGCTTCATGTTTTAGTGTCGTTGATTTGAAAGCGGGGGGTAAGTAAGTGTTTTATACTGAATTTGGTGTAATTTTTTTTTGGGCAGAGGTACGGAAGGGATGCAAAACTCGCGAGTATAATATTTACAGATGTGAGGAGATAAACACCTCTTTGGCGTTTTGCACATTCTGCAGAGGGGAACGGTGCAAGATTTGTGAAAAAGATTTGTGCAATGCTAGTACCAAACACTCTCCTCGAAATCATCTAGTACTACTGGCAATTTTTATAATTTGCTTGTCGCAGTTTTACGAAGAAAATGATTTCTAAAACTTAAACTGGGCACTTTATTTTTGGTAATTTTAAGAAAATTTTGAACAGGATTTAAATCTGTTTATCTGAGAAAAAAGCTAGAATTCATTAAAAATATGAATGAAAGAAAGGAACAATGAATGGAAGATAGACGTGATTAGCATTTTATATATTTCCTAGTTTGCATCCATTTGCAAAACTGGCAATAAAAACGTTAAATGATAATTAATGGTAGACCACACAATGGTGGCCAAGGAACGTTTTTTATAAAACGCTGTTAAGAGACAAATGATTGTATTATTTGGAATTGCACGCAGAAAACAGGCTGTAATTTCGCAACCCCAACAAAAAATTATTTTGACTTGAAAATTATTAAATATAAGTATAAGAAATGCTAATATAGATCTATGCAGAATTAAATTCTATAGGATTTAAAGAAATAAAACTTGGGCATTTCAACTGAAAAAATTGAGTTATGGGTGCTTAGATCCGAAAACTTTGGGTTTTTTTAGAAATTTGAAAACACCAAAAGAAAGATCTAGGCTTCCTGATTTAAATGAGCTTGAAAATGTTTCCAAATTTTTTAAAATGACAGAGTTATAGATATTTGAACTGGAAGGTGCAAAAAAAATCAAAAACCCTAAATATTTCGTAAACGGCTAAATTTAAACAAAAAACTACCTTAAAATAACTCTAGTAATACAAAAACGATTTAAATTTATACAAGGTGTATAAGAAATACGTGTGTTAATTTTACGACGTAATAAAACTCATCAAGTACAAAAACTTTTCTATACAACTTTTTGCAAAATTCTAGAGTTCCTTTATTGGGAGAGTTGGGACACTGAACGTCAAACCGAGCCAATTTTGTATTATGTGGATAGGGTATATATTTCTATCCTTTTTTATTAAAATTTTTGTTAGTAACTTATGTCAAAGGTTTATGTCGAAAATAATTTCAAGGTTATAATTTTTGTCAAATGCATAAAATGACATAATTTTACGTCAAATTTAACCAGGGACGTAGGAAACGTAGAAATTTTGGGATTACTTTTTAAAAAAAGAAAATAATTGAATACCTACCAATATTAACGTTCACATTTCTGAAATTTTTCAATATTTATTTTAATATTAAATACATAACTTAAAACATACTTCAATGCTAAAAATGCTTTTCTTTCAGTCACAATTTTTAGTTAAACATCTCTTCCCAAAAATTGGTCATCAAAAACCCTTCATATTCCCTGTCGTCATTTTAAATTTTCTAAAAAATGATATTGAAGGTGTTCTCGTATGAAAAACGTAACTAAATCGTGAATTCCCAATAACTTTACAATTTGAAACAGAATCTAAAGTTCACGTAGATGCTAAAAGCGGCCAAGCAGCGACAGGTTCAACTTTCCTAAAAATTAGAACCAATTTTGGGTTCAAGTACCTACGTACTATGTATTTGGAAATACATAGACAAATTCCCAAAATCTCATAGATTTTGTACATAACATGTGCAAACGAGCCGGTCATTGTTTAATAATGAGTTTGTATTTATAGCAACAATTTTCATTGTTGTATTAAATTGTTTAAATTGTCCGTTTCTATCACAATAAAAATAGTTCGGCTATTTTGTTTTTGCCCCCATAGGGGGGTACACGTTTCAGTATGTTATCTTATCCAAATTTTAAGGAAATTTGCAAAAATTTTATTGAAAAATTACAAAAAGAAAAAATGTTTTATTTGTTGAGCTCTGTTACTTATTAAAATTAACACACGTATTTCTGATACACCCTGTATAGCTTTCCATCTAAAATACGGAAGTTGATAGCGACTTTTGGTACAACCGGAAGTGTCCCCATCTTGAAAATATTACATTGAGCAGAACTTTTATATATTTCTAATATATATATATATATCTAATATATTTCTAATGTGAGATTTAAACGAAAATAATTTTAGCTCCATTATCGCAATTTTCCCCACAATTCATCCGTTTTTCTTCACACACAACAAAAAAAAACCGTACCAAAAGCGCTCGTTTTGACCACTTTAGCAACCCCTTCATTGTGTTCGATGTTGCTGTCGGGTCCTGAAATGGGATTAAGCGAGTTTTGTGACCTCCTCAACTTCTCTCCTTGCTTGACTTGACGTACGGTACGACCCGTTGCCATTACATGGTGACATCTTCCGCTCGCACTCGCACAACTTTCCGCGATTTTTCTACCGGCGGTACCGCCACTGAACTAAACCATTGCCGTATTGTTTTAGACGGTTTATGGTCGCGTGAAAGAGGGGGGCCCTGTCTGATCTTAGATTATTAACATAGAAAAGCGGGAAGTCGGACCTCTTTCAGTCTTATGGTTACGGTTTGCGAACAGCGAACGTCTTCAGATGGCGGAACACCGGAAGGTTCGAACAAATTTGGTTATGCTAGAGGGGAGACCGGGGAGGGGATTTATTTTAACAGCCCTTCCATGATGACGAAAATAAAAATAATCCAAAACGGATGTTTCAAAATGCGACAAGCACCAACGAATAATTTCCTCATCGTAGCACAACATTGTTCCCATTATTTGTATAACTTGTTCTAATCAGGTTGCCTTTCATATTAGCCGATTCCTTGGATATTTATTGCAGCTCCAAGTGAGGAATTTACCGTAAAAAATCAATTATCCACCGATAATGCAAACAGACACGCGAGCGTCGCTGGTTTTCTTTCTCTTGAGCTTGCATGAGAACCGTTCATTTTTATTACAGTACTTCTTTTTTGTTATTATAACCGACAGCATTAATTATGTAAACCGTACAGCATATCGTAAAATTGGTATTAATCAATCTGTTGAAACCTGATAGTGATTGCGTTGAGACAATCACCAGAACGGTATGTTGCAGTTCCCCTGTTGAAGAATAGGACTAGCGTGCAATTAAAACAAACCTTGAGAAGTTTCCTGGACGGTTCGTTACCCGTCCTAAGTGGCGCCTCAACTAATTGTTCAATCCTACCAGTTTGTGCACTCATGCAAATGTGATATGTAATTATAATTACGAGGTTTTTGCTCGTCTGGACATTAAGAAAGTTACCACCAAGCAAAACAATAAGGTTTTGGAGCAACACTTCGCCATATTATTATGTGCATAATGTATTTACCGACAACACCAGCTCTGTTCAGGTTTCTCTGTGAAGATGTTTCTCGAGAGTATTGCAAATTGTTCCGAGATAGATACATACCTACCATAAAGATGTAAATTGACTGTGTGGGCACAAACACGTGTTGTACCTTAAGTAAACTACTACAAATAGCGATAAATAGTCAATTTCATAAGTGGACAATAAATAGTCACAAGTGGAACTGCAATCAAGTTCCATTCAGTCCAGATTAATTTTGATAGAAATACTACGTGCTCCTATGTTTACGACTGTAAATATACGAGTATGTTTCAGCTATGAAAACGGAGAACTTTTAATAATATGTCAAAGTAAGTGTGAAGTTTCTTCGGCCCCTTCTGATGGTTTAGAATGATTTTGTTATTTCTCTTCTAATTTCGATGCCACAAACTTGCGAACAAAAGAAAATTAAATTCAGAAAGAAAATATCTTCCTATTTTAATCTATTCCTACAATATTCTTTAGTCTATTATTCTCTGATGTTGCTGTGAACTTTTATCAGTGAAAACAAGGCCTGAAAAATTCGAAACCATAAAAATATGCACTGAATTGTGGTTTTTATTAAAGTTTTCTAACTCGCAATTTTTAAAAACTCGGAATTTTGTTTATTTAAAAATGGAAATATTTTATAACTCTTTGTAAACATCCAACGGTTGAGTTTAACTGTCCTAATTAAAATAAAATATTTTCTTCATTTTTTTATTAGTATTTTTTGTGTGTTTTTGTCAAAAAAATCAATTTATTTTAAAAACTAAGCATAATCGATCAAGTTATAGGCGTATAATAAGGCAAAACCCGTTCGGTGAGAAAGGACGGCCCTATAACCTGTTAAGCGTCTTATTTGTTCCTGGAGAGAGTAATTTGACCAATAAAAACATAAAAATTACCTCCTACTTGTTTATCTAGTGCACAAAAAATTGCAAGCCGATTGAAGCGTTTGTCATTGGATATGGAAGGGATATCGCACTCCCAACTGTAAAACAGACCAATCAAAGGCGTTTAGAACTGAGCAAAAAATGGTTGTTTGATTATTTTGTAAATGTCGGTTAAACCAACTAGAATTTTGCGTTTCCTAAGAAAATTTCACGTTTTCTATTACACTGAGGTTCAAAAATAAATTGTGGATCACTTGTTTTTGATAAAGATTGATTCTCGGAATTAGTTCGTGTTCAAACTCAAACATTTCGTACGTTTTTCAGCTCGCTCTAAATTTTTCTTTCTTAAATGTCTTGTCTACTTCTAAAAGGTTTTAAAATAAACCTTTAAAGCGGCAAATAACATATTTTTGGTGTTGGCAAAAAATTTATATAAAGTCGTTAAGTTAACAGCTTATGACAAATTCATTGCTAATTAATTGATAAGATTATTAAAATCCTCAACCGAACCATGTTCATTTAAATTCATACCTGAGATGAGTGTTACCTACTATCAAAAGCTAAATCCATGTCCGGCATCTAAACCGGTCATTAACTAGATTGAATCGAAGTTTGTCGTTACTTAACTCCGTTTCACTTTCACACTCACTTGATTTTCCAGCAAGTCATTGCAATTAACACCGAATTACTGGAATCCAATTACTGTTATTTCTTTGTTCCAAACTTTAAATTGACCGCCGCTTCAATTGACGTCATTAAGATAAAGTAGGAGCAATTAAACCTGATATAATCTACATCCTTGGCTTACGCCTCAGTTTTTAATTAAAAAATTCGTTGAAAAAAAGGTGTGTTTCAAAGATGCCAACTGTCGATTCTCTACAATTAATCTCTTTCCGGGTCTTAAAATATTGCTTTTGTCTGAAGGAGATCAAGGTTGGAGCTTACATAGGTGACATCATTGATCCCCAGTGGAGTACCATGTCTTCGGGTTATTAGAGTTCAACCGAATATTGTTACTGTGGCCAACTGAGCGTGGTTCCTTTAAAGGTTCACACGAGTTTTATTTGAGCAAAGGGTAAATAGCGATGCTTTAGCGAATTTGTAAATGCTAATGCGGCTATTGTGGCTTTTATGACTGTCTGATTACTCAAATTTGTAGTTGCAATAAAATAAAAACACGCCCGTGTTTCTAAATGGTAGATGAAAATATTTATATTAATATTTCTCATTGCTGTTGACTATCAATTATATTATATTCTGCTTTATTAATGATACTCTCATGTTAGTGAAGCGTTTAACGAAATTAATCATGATGAGGTTTTATAAAAAAAGTTGTTGACTTATAGTCTATCCGGCTGTCTCTTAAGGTTGCCCATTTGTTATCTCCCCAGTGGACTACGAGAAGCCGTTTTGCAGACAAACATCCGCTATCACACTGTAAGCTGATATCGGTACCGAATTCTTGAGTAATTTTGTTTACCACTTTAATGAATTCATTAATTTCGCATAATTCACCCCGACTTCCTCGTGATTAAAGCAACATCTTCATCGATTAAATATTCGCTCAAAAAGCGTATTTTTTGCGTCCACCGTTAATTAGTCCATCGACAACTCAATTACGGCGCAAAATTCAGATGTCCTTTTTCTTTCATTGCTTATTAGCGCAGTCACGATGAAAAATAGCTCGGATATAAAGTCAAAACATCACATTATGTGCGGCTTTTAGCCAGCAGTGGAAAGAAAAAACGAGGAAAGAGTAAATTGATGTGAAAGAACTCGACAGTGAGACTATAAAAATGCGAAAAACTTGAAACGTAACGATTCTACATTCCTGTATAACAGAGAAGCGATTTTTCTTCGAGCCAAACCAGATAACATCTTTTCTCTCGTCGATGGCTATCTTATATGGTTGTCGTTTGTTAGGAGAAACAGAGGGAGAGAAATTTGGCAATTTGTTCGATTCGTGGAGGTAGACATATGTAAATAACAGCCACTGGAATTTTCAAACGGAGCCAAAATTGTGTCAACTCATCACATAATTATATTAAAAAGTACTTCTATAATCAATACTAGGAACTTATAAATGATTTAGTAGAGTGGAGTCTATCTACCACATGTTCATCTGATGCTATATAAGGTGCAATTGGCCTCGAAATAACCATTCCAAGAGAGTTAATTGCATTACGAGCATACAAATAAACTTTCTGTCGAGGATTTTGTTTTAAAAAAAATATATTAACCGCAAAAAACAGTTCAAAAATTGCGGATAAGTTTTAATAATTGTATGGCTTTTGAGGTTCCAAAAGCTCTTCTAGTTAAAACTAATTAAACAGAAATACATAAATTAGTAATCGTTCAGTTGAAATTTGTATGTAAAAAACGAGTGTAGTCAATCAGAAAGAGATAAGATGACTTAAAGCAGCTAATAGCTGTAATTATCATGGACAATTTTATAGTCAATTAATTTTATAACTATGCACACACCAAGATGATATACTTTTCTTTTTACGACAATCTGTGTTTATTATTCTTCTCGCTTCTTGAATTTCAATTGATTTTTTAAGTTTCTTATTTCACTGCCTACCAAAGTCCTCAAATGACTCAATAACTCGCTCAAGATATAATTTTATATTAAAATTTTTTAAGTTCAATTTTTATCACATTTGTCTCGATAAATAAGCTTATTTTCAGAAGATCCAAGTTTAGGAACGTATCAGATCACTTGAGAATATGTCGTTGTTTTATTTGCTTAGTTTAATTTTTTTAGCGATTTTTTAGTTTAAATTTTCTTACACTTGCACTTGTTACATTTAAAACTTTATTCTGTACGAGCTTTTACTTAACAACACTTAATTTAATTGAGCACAAAGTGGTTCAATTACTACTTTTTTCTGTCTCTCCTGAATGGCTAATAAAAATTAAAAACAAATTAATGTTTTATTCAATAATGAGTGACATTTTTCGTAATTTATAACAAGCTAAAGAATTGTCTTCAGTGACAGTCAACAATCTTCTGTATCTTTTTCTTTGATGCAGTAATGTGGTCTTAAGGATAAGTAACTTTAACGGAACCAATAGCAAGTTTCATCTGAGGATTAAAATGAAAATTTTCCCACCAGTCTGTCAACATATCTGGGTGTGAAACTATAGTTTCGTCGTCCTATTATTACTTTCCAGCCCATCTAGATACCAAAAACTCCGCTCCTTTCATCCCACGGTTCAAATAACATTCCAAAGATGTGTCACTAACACTTGCATAAGTGGTACTTGCACATATTTCTTCATCTCTCTAATTACCATCACTTACATAACCGACATCTTATCATGCTTTATGACACTTGATTACGCGTGAGAACGCAAAACTTGGAAAAATCGAAAAAATCCCCCAACTTACCAGTGCCCGCCAAGAAATGCTCCAGTTTTTTTTGATCACCCTTTCACCAGAAAACACCACCGAAAAGTCCGGTCACGTGTCCCTAACGAACAAAAGAACAACGCCGTACACAAACGTCTTTTGCACCTGGCGTTGTTCGACAGGTTGTAGCTAAAGAATTAGATAATCGGCTCTTGTCGGTTCGTGGCGGCTGTAACCGATACGACATGGTACAAAGAAAGTGTTTGTGTTCTTGTTTGTTTATCCTTTGTTTAAAAAGTGGGGAGAGGTTCATTGTTGCGGAAGGTCATTGGTGGGTTTAAATGCTGGAGGAAAAATTGGGTCGATTTCGCGGAGACTGCGATGATGGGTCAGACGCGAAACCCAAACCAAAATTTTACTTTAGGCAAAAAAGGGGGTACTCTATGTCATGACTAGAGGTGCTAAAGGTAAATTTAAAAGCCGGCTTAATTTTTATGCAAGGGGATTTGAGAAAATCGCACGGAATCTGTAAAATTGCCGGAGACTGCAATGAAGGATCAAGCGACGAACCGCACACCAAAATGCTGCTTCAGGCGGAGAGAGGTGTACTCTACGTTTTTTGAGGTGTTTAAAGCAAATTTAGAACCCACTTTAATTGAAATTGGATAAATTTTGAGAAAATAATAATAAATTCTCAAAGATTTCGATGATGGGTTAGGATACTATTCTTATTTCATATTTCAAGAAAAAGGTAGATACACAACAAAATACGTTCGACAATATTACGGGTGTCGACAGTAAAAGGCTTAATTTAATTAATTAATTTTCACAAAAAAATCTGAAAGAAGTGAACAAGTTTGTTCAAATGACATTAAACAGACACTATTTCAGTAGACTTGCATGCCCTATTGTAAAATACTGTTTATAATATGTGGTTTTAGTATTTTTTTTAATTCTTCTATAAATATTTAGTATTTATAATACAAAAAAATAATAAACGTGTTTTAATACAGAATCTAGAGTAGAACAACATAAAAGAGAAAACAACGACATATGTTGGCATTAAATAAAGTGAAACTGTGTACAATTAATACAAAATTTAGGTAAGATCGAGGATAAGATGATGGTGAAGAGACTTTTCTCTATATTTTCCCTCACCTTCTTTTTTAATCAAAAGTAAATAAACACACCTTGATGTTATGTACCTATTTGTTTTAATTAACATTGTGCAGTCAACCGTAAAATAGTAGTATCAGCTTCCCACAGTAAAATTTATCATCACTTTGTCGTCGAAAATCACATTTACCTCATTTTATAAGAATACAAACCCTTTTTTCTAATAATTTTGAACCACATAAGTTATTTTAATTTAAACATAATAACAAATCCTCCAAAAAATATTTTTTTGGCAGCAAGATCCTTCACCTCCACCAGCAAACTCAAAGCCACATTCTTTCCTAATTCCCTGAACCCTTCTCTCAACCGAATTAAAACTTCGCCGCTACTACAATTAACAGAACCGAGTCCAATTTGGAGAACCGAAATTACCGTCACGAGAATGAATTTCTAATAAATTCCTCTTTGCTTACCTTGTGGTTTAGAAACGGCGGGCAAAGGGGTGAAAATGAGGGCCGTTCTGGGTGGCAACGGTGGAGCACCGCTGTCTGCATCTCCATTCGTCTGCAGACCGTCGAAAAAATTATGGGGGCCGCGCTGTATCATTAAGACTGTCTTCTGGAACAACGGATTTACGAAAATTAATAGCAATTTCGCTGGTTCAAGGGTTCACTCCTTAAACGATTAGGTTTGACCTGTAATTTTTCAGTGAATCAAACTTAATAAAAATTGTAACTTTCCAACCAACTCGTGTTCGTTTTCGTGGTTCCTAAGTGAATAATTAAAAAAATAATTACTGAATTGTTTGACGCGTTTGAAGAATTTTGATGTAAGAGTGCAGCATCCAGGCTTAATGTTTGTGTAATTTCGCAGTTTTTCACTGTAATTACGGCGGAAAATAGACCAAAACCGCGCTTAATCACAGGAAGGTGCTAGATGAAGGAGAAAATGGATGGATATAATTACGCTATCAGTTCACTAATTAGCAGCACTTTGAGTAAATTCAAACAGGTGTGCCACACGCCACTGGTGGTCGTTTAATTCGACATTATTTAAACGATTAGACTAAGATTTAATCTCGTGGTGCATTGTAATTTATCCAGATTTCGTCCTTGCCCAGCAATGGCCGTGTGGGTGGTTTAGCTCTCAGAGGCGTAGTTTGTACAATCTTGAAAATGCAATAAAAATTCCTAAAAGTAGCACATTTTTGACTCGATTATTTTAATTGGCTCATTATTGTGTTTTCTATTATAATTAAGTGTCTGTCTAATTAACGATTAAACAGACAAACACACGTGTGTAGGTGTGCGACCTTATAAACTGTGTTAAACAGAATAACGGTGTTATTTAAAAAACTGACAGTAAAATAAATTGTGGCCGCTATTTTTCTGACGTTATTATCTTGTACTAGCATTCAATTAAAAGCTAGACTGCCATAAATTAATTGTTTGTAGGTCGCGAGTTTTCAAAGAATCTTTCGATCCTAAAAATTCCCTTTCCCACAGAAAAACGCAAAACAAACTAAAAACACCAAACAATCTTGTTGACAAGCTAACAGTAATTTAAAAACACAAAAAACCGATTCCTGAAGCCGACAAATTAGGATTAAAATTTATGCAAAATGTAGCTGCTGGGGCAACTTTGTACCGATTAATCATGCAAAGTATCACTTGTGTGGCGATTTTTTCCAAAATAATTGCGACAAATCTACGAGCTATAAATAAATACAAGTATTTCCGTTTATTTAGTTAATTATCCAATTTTAAGAGGGAATCTCAACTCGCACGCCAATGGCGATCCAAGAAATATTGCCTTGGCTATTGAACTGTCCACAAGCATTACAATAGTCGTAAGTCATATCGTTTGTAGCCTAGCATGCTGCGATTATACGAAACGTTTTTCAGTTGTTAGTTACCTCAGGCATACTGATGCGTGTACCGCCTCCATCTGTGCTGTTGTTGGGCGCCCTTTCGATATTTATGTTCTTCGTTTGCATCTTGAATCATTGATTAATGGAGCGGATGTCGAGGAGATGATCTGAAACCATTAATTACAATCAGTATTTGCCATCAAACAGGAAAATAAAGCCGACAACTAGTCACAATATCTTACAACTTCATCATATTTCTTGGGATTTTTTCAAACTTATGACATGCCGTAAATTTATTCGTGTGGCTAGAAAAAAGCGATTTATGGCTTATTATAAGCTAATTTGTAGTTTGTTTTAATTGGTTCGTTCCAACTAATAGGCTATTGTGGCCGTGGCTCAGTTCTTAATTTAATGGTGTGGAGGAGACAAAAGGCCAAAAGTAAATTACTAATTTATTATTAGAAAATACAATCATACGAGTAAATTGGTTTAGTTACTCATTATTTTTATATTCACTTCTTGGAAAGCTCAGCATAGTTAGCTTCCTTCCTGCAAGGAAACTGAAGCTGGCTGAACTAGATGGCGTGCTGCGTCCACTTCCGCAGTAATGTGACATTTTCAAAAAACTGTCTAAATAATCTGAGCCACTGAAACACTACAATCATCTTATCCGTTTTTAAACGCCTGATGGAATGTTAAAAAAGAACAGAACCATTATTTTCGTAATAAATTTGCACGACATATTCAATTTATTATTATTATTATTATTATTATTATTATTATTATTATTATTATTATTATTAATTTGTCATTGTTTGATGACTTGATTAGTTTTATTTTATATTTTCAACTGTTTGCGTCTTAGTGTCGCTGAGATAAAAAATGAAGATTACCTACATTTTAATGTCTTGTTCAGAAAAGTTTAAAGTTCAACAAAATAAACACCAAGTGTGAGATTTATTGTCCGATCGCACACGCCATGCAATTTATGATCCTCGGAAAGTGTTCCTTCATCGTGCACAAGCTTCCGTAAATTTATAATCCTACACACATTACAATTTCTGTTATTTTCAATAATTAAATAATCCAGATCTTTTTCCAATTAGAAGTAATTTTATTTTAATTGCATGTGTCATCTAATGATCTGAAAAATCCGTATAATTGGCGCCTGATTAGTTTATATCCTGTACAACTAATTAATAGTATGATAATATTTGTCGTAGCAAATCGACTTGATTTATAATCTCCTTGATCAAGTTTTTATTACGTAATTTTCTCCACTACTTGTAGTTGTTGGCGCCTTGCTTATTAAACTTAATTTAATAAAACACGCTTTTTGTCACATTCGTACGCAATATGCCATCTTATCCTCTAATCAAAATTTAATAAACATTAGACTTCAAAGCCAGGTGGACGTCTCTGTGAGAAAAATGTTTAAATCGTCGTTCCTCGGGCATAAAAAATGAATAAAAAGAGCTTCCAGCGTTATATGAAAGATGAAATAATGCAGACGACGTTAACGTCGACTTAGCTAATAAAAACTGGTACAGATATAAAGACAACCTGAGGATTTTTCACATAACTTGCAAAGTCTGAGAGAAAACATCGAGACGGTTTGCTGGAAATGGAGCCTAATATAAACGCTGACAAATAATATTTATTGATCTGTCTTTTTTAAGAAAAAACAATCCTTTAAAACTACAAACTTCTGAGTATTGTCTTGACAGTTTTCCTAGTAAACTATTATTATTCAAAAG
This sequence comes from Tribolium castaneum, assembly GCF_031307605.1. Taxonomy (NCBI): domain Eukaryota; kingdom Metazoa; phylum Arthropoda; class Insecta; order Coleoptera; family Tenebrionidae; genus Tribolium; species Tribolium castaneum. The sequence continues at coordinate 3,228,670 of NC_087402.1, read as the reverse complement.
TTAAAAACCAATACGGTCAGGGATTGTAACCACAGCGGAAAATACAATAGCTGTGTATGATAGAGCTTTAGTCTTCACATTGTCTTGTATATTGTGTTGCCTATGCTTTTGAGGCACAAATCCCCGTTGTTCAAAGCCCATGTTTCATGTTTGCAAGGTGGCTTTCTGAGCGGAAACGAACATCCGGCCAACTTTAGCTTGCCCAAACCAGTTCCATTTATTTTCTTATTGTAATTTAGGCGAAAAACAAAACCGCGAAAATTATGAGCGAATCTTTCAATCGAATTTGTCACACGCTGTCTGTTGGCAGAGATTAAAGATTTCTTCCGGTGAGATGTAACGAGTCTATTTCCCATCGTAATTAACACAGAGATACATTTCTCCGCATGTTCATTGATAATTTACAGTGGAAACTGTTGATTAACAACAAACGTGCGAAGAGTGAACCTACTTTCTATTGTGTTCTTGGCGATAACATGATTAAGAGCGGCACTGAATCTAATTTCATTGCAAGAGTGTTAATTAATTACCAAAGGCAAGCCTTTTACCTACATGCCTGTTGATTACTGGTATTAGGCAAACGGGAAGATTCGACGCTCAGCCTTCCATAATAACTATGTCTTCAAATTGAAAAGTTAACGGTAAAATAACTCACACTGTTAAAAATTGCATGTTTCAAGTCCGCACAAAGCAGCTAGTTGATGTAACGACGAAAATCTAGTTTTTAATATTCCAGAAATTTACTAAGTATCGGTAATTAATTACGCTTGACACAATTTGAAATTTCCGTTCTCTCGAAACCAACAATTACGCTTTTACGACCATCAGGCCTATTAAATTTTACGATAATAATTATCCCAGTGGAGATATTAAATAAGACAGCGTAGTGTAATTACGATGCCTTTTAAGATAAATGTTTCTTCCTCAAAGGCGCATGGAATGCAATATGTTTGAAATTTTGTAACGTTCTGACCTGTAAATAAATCACTGGCAATCCCATTGCAAAATAATGGTCATCAACTGGACCGTCAATAAAATACTGCTGTGCAATAATTAATAATTCGAATTAGTGCTCGAATCTTGGCCCTCATGTGCCTCATATTTTTTCCCGGGTTTGTGATAGAAAGCTTAAGTGTTTAATAATAACAACTCGCTTGGAAATCACGTGAAAGATGCTGGATAATCTGCTTTTGATTGCATGCTCTGTAAGAAAATAAAACGAAAATGGAACTATTCTTTCGTAAGCGTATTCAAAGCAGCATATGTGTAGTGTGTGATGGATGCGACTGCAGTTATACTCATGTTCAACAATGACCTTCTCTACCAACCGTGTTGTTATTGTTTGCCAAGTTCATTAAAGACATAAAAGTGGTGGATAAAGGATAATGCCGTAGAGGAACAACACAAAGCCATTGAAGTAATGCAAGTTTTTATTTTCATTATTACATTACTATTGTTGGCTAGTGCTAACTTTGATAAAATAAATTATGTGAGTCTCTAACTCTAACAATAAATAAGTAGCTTGAGCTTTTGGCCATTTTAGTCAAATGTCAAATGACCCACAATATTTAAAGCATTAATCGCCGCCAATTAATTCACACCTCTGCTCACATTAAATCGTAAAACAATGCTTTTTACGACGCCTTTCGTAAGCATTTATCTGAAATAATTTACGATATTTCATTTACAAGTAATAACTTGACAATTTTATGGGGTAAAAGTCGAAAGAAAACATTGCACGGCCTTGAAATTTGCATAAGAATTATACGAAATGTTGAAGCATAAATTACTGTGTCTTACAACAAAACTTATGCGATTTCGCACAGTAAATCGAAAAAGGAAATAAGATGATGTCGGGCAACAACTCAATATTCTTTTAAAAAATATGTCCTGCAGCTTTGAAACTAGCGATTGGTTAGAAATAAAACCGATTAATCTTCCTCGATGTCTCCGGAAAGAATGGTTAGCTCGAAAGCACAAAATAAATATGAGGCAATTTTTCAACGCCTCTTCACTGACTCGTCAACCCTTCAGTCTGACTGATGGGCAGATACACTGATTATATTATTTTTCGATGCTTTGTCCCTTTGTATTAAGCTCATTAATTTTTTATGCACATAACAGAAAAGGCAAACAAAGATAAATTAAAGAATATTTATTAATTTGATAAAATAATACTCCAATTTTTTTTAATCAAAACCTAATATAAGAGTACTCAAAAAGTAACAGTTAAAACTGAATGAGTAAAAATGTGTGTGGCTGATTCTATTATTATTATTTCTTCCGTTCTACTACCACCGATTAAACTATTGTAACGGTTCAATGGCAAGCTTAGGCCAATTGCGTTGACAAAAGCAAGAATGCCGTCTCCTTTGGCAGTTCCCTCTGGCTGCAGCAGTCCTCCTACATGAGTGGAGACCCGATAACATTATTATGTGCCACGAAACAGGAAATTGCATTGCACCGGATGTTGCATTCTTCAATCGCAACATTTACAATAATTACCGGCTGCCAAAGCAGCAATTCGCACCTCAAGTGCAGACCAAGTCCATATCAATGTTTATCCTCTGACAGGATAAGGAAAAACGCGTAACAAGCCGTATAATCTTTTCCTAATCGAAGACTATGCATAAATTAATTAAATATTCCATCAAAGACCGTCCATGGAGCGTGAAAGATTCCATTCTTTATCCTGTCGTATCGAAATTCCTGCCAGAGAGTGATATAAAATAAACATCCGGCAAGTAGCTAATACACGCTTCGTTTTAATTGATCGCAAATCATTTTAACTGTTCTTAACTGCACGCTAATCGGCGTTCTATCGGTGCAAGTTGATTTGTTTTCTAAACTGTCTGCTTGTGGCAGAATTGTTTTTACGCGAACTGGTAATAATCGGAACGTTTGCGCTTAATAACAGTATCATACTTAATGGAGTCGGTTTTATTTCCTGTTGTTCGAATAAGGACTATCAGAACCGCAGGATGTGGGAGATTGATGGGATGTCAACAACTTGTAATAACAGGAGTGCCAAAGATGATTTGTTCTGTTTTGTACAACGGTTGGACACCCTCGTTGTGCTTTTTCTCCTGCAGTAATGACGCTAAATTATCGCTGATAGTGATAACTGTTTATTTAAAGCCGCTAATTGCTCACATACGAACTTATTGCATTGCTATAAGTTAGAAAGCAACGCTATGTAGGGAAAATCGACAAAACTATTGCAATTTTTTTTTTTTAATATTTGACTTTATATTTAATATTTTTAACACAAATTCCATCCATAAACTGCATTCTTGTGGGTGCCACAGTTCGCACATTTCGCTGTGAAAGATAATATTTCTTTCTAACTTATGTAGAATATTATTCAAAAAACTTGAATATCTCGTAGACAACTTGGGCATTTTAAACCTAAACATTGAGAACTAGTTTGAAAATGCCATTTTAGTAAAGCTTTCCTTAAAAGTACATTTCCGGTTGTAGTATTTTTTTGGACATTTGGTTCAATATACTGTTGAAATAATGTCAACGGAAAAAATATAATCAATTTTATTTCATATTGTTCTTGGTGCTTGAAATAATAAACGCTGATTATTAACAATGTCTTTATGAACGTATTCAACAATAAATTCCAGTTGTAAGAATTATCTAGTTTCTTGACAAATCCAGTCGCAGGTCAAGCCGCTCATATGAGTCACCTCAGCTGCAAACTACAAACTCCATAAACGCAATTATTCTTTGATTTCGAACTCGACCACTCCCCTTGTAGTCATGGTCATGAATATTCGAATTTTCTTCTGTAAAATCTTGCTGCATTAAATTTAAAGCGAAGAACTGTTTACTTCCTCGTCTTATGTAAATATGTGATTTTATGTATCCCGAAATCTCTTTGATTGAGGAAACGCTCTCCGTTATTAGCTGCCCAAGACACGTCTATAAAACACTGATTAGTCCCATTACATCGAACAATAATAATTTATAATAATCGCGTCTAATGACGGGTTTTGAGACCATCATCGATGAAAAAATTATTAATAATCGGTTTAAAAACTGTACGTGCTGAAAGTGGAATTTATGGGAGATTGCTGGAACTGCAGAGTGGTGGTTTGTGGTTGAATTCTTATTGTGAAGATTGTTTAAAATCGGGGTAAAAAGTGTGAGACTATGGCAGGAAATGGTTGCATGGTTGGAAGCTGGCCATAATAAATCTTAATGTTTTATTGGTTGGCTTGGAGCAACAAAATGTTAAGCTCACCTTGGTTTTGATATATTAAAGATATGGTGAATTTAAAAAATTGCCTATACAACAATATGAGAAGTTATTTTTCATTACCTATCGTACCCCCACTATAATTAACTTTTTTTAAAAATAGTACTTATAAAAATAACTTTATTGCATATACAGTTACACATAGTTAAGTAGATCTACCTGTATGCAAATTTTATTGTTTACTTAATTATTATTACTCAACTCACCACAGTGGTTAGGAACTGTGTAATCATAATCAAACAAACTAACTTATAGGTAATGCATATTCAGAGGAAACTTCATTAGGGAATTAACTTAACTCTAGTTCCTTCCACAACCGAGAAAATATCTGTAGAACTCATCTCAAAAGTGGCATTGATTTAAATTATTTAAAGGAAAATTTTTTGTAAAGGCGATTTTGAAGTAAATTTGCAATTCTGGTTTACTTCAGATAGGAATCTTATTACGGAAATTTTAAGGTAAAAAATAAAGTTCCGGTTGCAACTCAAGATCGAAAGCAATAATTCATAGTAATTTATTTATCTGCAATTTTCCACAAAATCTGTTGTTTTGCATGGTACACACAATTACGAGTATTACCTTGAACACTTGGCTGGTGAACTATGTCCATCCATCTCCAACCAGTATTTTAACATCTACTATTATTATTAATTATGTCCTTCGTTACTAACAAACAGAGTGAAAAATGTTGTGAACAGTATAAAAACTGTGAGCATAATTAGCAAGTAAATTATAATAACACCTCACGAGAAAAATATGAATTGTTGATTCATTGCTGAATATTTTCCCACCATTTTATGTAAAACCAATGAAGACCTGTCCGATAAAAATTATACATCTTTATGTAAACTATACGGAAGTGAAAATAGTATTTATTGAGTATCAACTAATGAACCTCAAGGTTCATTAATTAATGAAATGACTGAATAAAAAAAATAATTACCTTTAAAGTGATCGATTTGCCTTAATTACTTTATTGATAATTTAATGATCCGCAAACAAACTAATGCCATTGATTTGAAAAATGGATTTGCTAAAACTGACCCTCTTTGAAATTCACAAATTTTATAATTAGATTTTAATAATTAATAAGCATAAATGGACGTTTGAAATCGAGTAATTAAACTTCATTCAATGTCCAATCACCGGGCTGCGCAGCTTGTCAAGCCCCAAAATGATAAATTATTGTTTATTAAATATTTTTATTGATAAAATGCATACATAAAATGTTTCTATTTATCAATAAACAAGAAAGGTAAAAATTTAAAAAAACAAAACCCAAAAAAATGCGAAAATGCGGCCACTTGTTCCTAGCCCATATTTTCGAAAAAAAAATTTTTTTTCTTTGGACTCACTTTCGCCTCAGCTTGGTCCAGCTCGCTCATTATCCTCCATAGAAAACCCCCAATTTCCTTCACACATTTCACACCAAAACACGCACACACACGCGATTCGCGCGTCAAAGTCGCTTGCTCTTATTCACTTTCCACACTTCGCCATCGGCGCCGTCTCGAGCACTACTGTGACCCCTTCTTCAGGGACCTAACATCACATCTTGGAAACGCCCCCGCTCCTACCCGACCTTGCTTCATCTAATTCATTGAGACTCTGGGAGCGTTTGTCTACAACTGTGAATGGCCGCACCACGTATGTTATCTACAAGAACCCACTGACGTCATTCAACGACAAACCATAAACGAAGAACACTTGTCTTCTTCAATTATTTCATCCAAAGGTTTTCCAAAAAATTGGGCTTTTTGTCATACATACGTACGTGCAAATTAAAATTTGAACATTCCCAAATGAACTTAATTGATCGTAAATTACAATAACTGCACTATTTTAAATAATTTTCTGATTATTATCATTTATATGGTGGGAGTAAACCTTAAACTTTGAGATAATTACCGCACTAATGTTATCCAGACCAGGTAATTTTTTTCTGATACAAAGTGTTAAGTATTTCTACCATTTTCTCAGTTTTATTTTGTGTAATTCCACTTCATTTTGGTCTTCTTAATATTTCTATCATTTTCCTTTTGAGTATACCTGCTACTAAGTTCACACAATTGAAATTGAAATAAAGAAAGCAAACCACAAAAATCAGTGAAACCAAAGAGAATACTTTTAATAGAATTGTGTTATACAAGAAAATAACTATCTGAGCTCGTATCTGAGACAATAATGTAGGAATAGAAACCACAATATTTCAGTGATATTGATCTATAACAATAGAATGTTGGCAGATTGAGGTAATTTGGATTCACACAGCGTAAAATTTTTTGTGTTGGCAAATATCTACAAACTTGAATTGACCATATTTAAAAAATGAAACACTTTTAATTAAGAAAGTTTTATGAATTTGAACAATTTGAACAATTTTGTTTTATTCTTGTCATTTTAATTGTTTACGTGCAATATTTATCTCCTCTTAGAATGCTGCTACTAAAGTTTATTTTGCGCCTAAGACTGTTGAAATATCCATGCAGCAAGTGCTAAATTCCTGTAATACAACAATACAATTTAATCTGTAAAAACCTTCACGCCATTATCGCCTATTAGCGATTGTTATCATTCAAGCAGCTTAAAAGCTTGATAATGCCAAATCTACAAACGGCGCTAATAAATCCTGCAAACACTCTATCCCTCAAATATTTGCTTCTCTTCCGTGGGAAAAAGTCCACATAACAACCTAGAACGCACGAAAAGAAGCAAAGGAATCGAAACGGCTTGAGGCATAGCCGAGATATGAATTTTAATCAGATTTTAAAACTCCGGCTCCTAATAATTTTGTTTGATCAAACTACTTTTAGTCACGCCACTCTCGTCTTCACTCGAACGGGATGAAAAAACGAGAACAAGTGTTGCTGCTCTTTTATTTTATGGTATTGTTGAGGGCAATAATAAAGCACCTGCGAGAGCGTTCAGCCGAGGACGCACCTGATGTTTGATTGTGAAGACGCGTTCACAATTTTTGCTCTTTTCGAAAATCTCATCGTTGGATCGAACCTAAAGTGTTCCATTCAACTTTCGCCAACGCATCTCGAATTTCCTCCGAAGTGATGCGCCATTACCCTGTGTATTTAACATCCGATATCTCCAAAAGGGGACGAAATTGTACTCAAACCGGAAGTGGGGCACAGACTCGAGACCTGCTGTTGTTTCAAGCGTGGGAACTCGTAACTAGTGCATAAACAACCCGCATATCTTGGAGATTTTTGGGGATGTAACGAATTTAGGCGTGGTGTTGGGAACGAAGTTACGTTACTCCACACAACAAATGCGATTTTTCTCTGTGTCTGTCGAGTGCGTCAAGTCCATCAACGTAAAAGGAATTATAGCTAAGAGATACAGTGATGTAACCACATTTCGTGTGCGAATGCAGCGATACGCCTACGAATAACTTAATATGGATAAGGTTTTGCGGGATTACCATAGGCGCAGATTCTATGAATTTCAACTCTAAAAAGTGATGCTCTCAGTTCATGCGATTCTGGGATAAATTCACATAGATCCGAAAGTTTTGCCTCATCTCTTGAATTTTTTTAATTAAATATGTAGCGACTTGCGACTTCCTGCTGTCTAATTAACGTAACAAGGGCAGACACTTGACTTAACCGCATCTTAACATGTGGCCCTCAAAGGATCAAATCAGAACTTTGACACATAAGTCTCTAAAATAATTAGCACTCGAGTTTATGAAGCGAAATTATTCCCGGAGTTTCAAACCTTTAAATTGGTTTAATTACGAGAGCACCACGAGATGAGTGTCTTGAAACAACGAACGAATTCGCAATGTAATAAATTTCAGGAGTACCTACAGGAAAATAATTGTTGAAATTGCTGGCGTTCTTATTTATGTCTCGAGTTTACACTTTTTGTTTTTATTAAGCCGCTGGGAGCGCTAGTTGTGGAAATTCAACCCTTATTTATTTAATCCAACGTGTCGTAAGTGGCAGTAACACAACGCGTTTCTCATTTGTCATAATGAGCACAACTTAGGGCGATATTGCAGGTCTTGTGAGGAAATAAAAAAATAATTAAATTTCCTGCGTAAAGAAAAATAAATCGGACAATTGATTTATTAAAACTGTGTCGTTGATTTTAAGCAGAAGCACGGGTAAATATGTCAGCCGTGCACGAACAAATCTCAAATGCAATAAACTAATAATGTCCGGACACAAACATGAAGGGCGAGTTTAAAATCCCCACCGGTATACCAGTGGTTTCATCCACCTACACACTAACACAGACATCGATTGCTCGAGATTCTACTTTCCCGGCGCTTTTCGCAGGACCCTCACCTAAATATTGCACAGCCCTTAAATGATTATTATCGATTCTAGTCCGAATATAGGCCAAATGAAAATTGCAAAAGCTGGGCCAGGTCAAACACGTAACTCGTGAAACTAAAAAATGTGACGATAAATTTCAATAGTTGATGTCTTTAATGTAACGAAATGATGAAAGATGCTATCGTGTCTCGTTGAAATTCCGGGAGAATGTGGGGTGAGGGATTAGGGTGGTTGAGGACGGTGGAAAAAGCGGCTTCTTTGTCGGCCTTTTGGAATATGAAAATTGGAAAATATCCGAGAGATGTTTTATGGATTTTGTGAGGTGGGGAGGGTTACGCAAGTGGCCTAAAAAACACAAAATATTTTTTATTCGGAATTGTGTATTTCTTTAACAAAAATTGCGACTTGATTAGTGTCTTAAGCCACGCATGACACCATGTAATGAACATTAGACAACCACTCATTCCTTGGAAGCGCCAAATCACATTCGAAATTTTTCATACTCGACCTAACCACTTGGTGAAACCGGTCAATTTCGTTCTTCGACTCATATTCCATGGTATAAATATTATAACGAAAACTTACACAGTACGGGATGTTCCCTCTTGACGATAATTTCAAATCACACTGACTTTCATGTCCACTTAGTTCAGTTTTAAGGCTGGTCCAAAGGTGGCAGTGCCAGGGATTGCCATAAAGGACTAGCGTTTTTTCATCTAAAGAAACGTTAGTCAAATCTAACTTCATCAAACGATTTAAAGCTAAAGAAATTGTTATTTCTTGGTTGACCGGAATTTGCAACCGCTGGATAAGAAGAGGACTCTCAATGTTGTTGTTACTCAAATCCAAAAATTTCAACCGTTTCATGTCTTTAAAAACGCCTTCTGAAACTGTGGAAATTGCGTTGAAGGACATATCGAAAATCACGAGTTGCGTCAGTGAGTTGACTCTGGGAATTTCCTTAAAATTGTTGTGACTTAAAGTAAGCTCTTTCAGTTTGAGTAGATTTTCAAAAATTTCGTCCTGAATATGCCTGAATTTGTTCCAGCCTAGATTTAAAACTTCCAAACTTGAAGGAAAACTCCCAACTTCGATATGTGTCAATTTGTTATTTTTAATGATAATAGTTTTGGTAACTGAAGTTTGGGGTAAAGCTCCAGCTTCAATATCTTCCATCAGGTTGTCCGATAAGTCCATATTTTCAATGTGGTGGTCGGCAAAAGCCCAGCTCTTGATTGCTTCAATATTATTATTGACTAAATTAAACTTCTTCACTGCATACACAGGAAAATGGTATTTTTCAATAGTTTTAAACAAATTTCCATAAAAAGTCACGTATTCCAAAGGCAGATTTGTGTAAGAACACGAATCACCAGACTCTAGTTCCAAATTATCTATAGCATTGATAACATACAAATCTGTCAACTTGTAATAGTAGCCAAAGTCAAGGACCGTCCGCAAATCAACAGATGACTTCTTTGCGGTCGTACTTTCGGATCCAATCATCAACTTATTTAAATTTTCTTTGTGGGGGTAATTTTTAAAATCTTCGAAACTGTCACATATTGTCATGTAAGACTGTTTGCACACACTTGTAACTCCATGAAGACAAAAATTGTTTACAAGTAAAAACACTGCAAACATTGCAAACAACATAATTACACAGTTTAAACTATAATCAAGGATTGACTGTTGATTAAGATTTTACCATCGCAATATTTATTTATTAAAAATAAGATTAAGGTCAGACCAATATAAATACGATAACTAACAGAATTATCTGTCAGCATTTTTATTCAGTCACTTACTGAGGAATAAAGTTAAAGGAATAAAATTAATAATTATTTTTTTTTATTTTATTATCGTCACACGAGATTTCTTGGCGAGTTCTCCGCATTCTACAATAAAAATAACTTCAACAACATTTTGCTCGTAAATTGCTAAAGATGATTTTAAATAAAATCAAAGTTAGTTCAAAATTATATTGTTTAATTCAGAGTTATTATGTTAAAACAATGAAAAATTAGCTCTATTTAGAATTAGTTAACTTGACTAAGACGCAAACACATTTTAAACTTTATTACAGAAATAACTTGTATTATTAATATTACAATTAATAAACATTTTTTTCTTAAGCCACGCACCCAACCTGAATGTCGTACAACCACAGATTCCTTGCCGGCCTTAGAACACAGCCTGAATTTTTCTCGCTCTTCCTAACAGTTTGATGAAATCGGTCGATATCGTTCTCCCACAGGGCGACAAAAGCATAACTACCGGACCGATAATTAATACAAAATGGCACGTTTCCGCTCGATAAAAATTTCAAATCACATTCACTTTCATGTCCACTTAATTCGCCCTTAAGTTCAGGCCAAATATCGCAATCCCAGGGATTTCCATACAGGACTAGCGTTTTTCCCTCTAAGGAAACACCGGTCAAGTTGAGCGACCTCAACCGATTTAAACCTAGTGAAATTATCACTTCCTGATTGACGGGAATTTGCAACTGTTGCAGAAGAACAGGGCTTTTAATATCGTTATTACTCAAATCCAGCAACTTCAACTTGGTCATGTCCTTGAAAACGTTGCTTGGGATTGTGGAAATTGCGTTGAAGGATATGTCGAAAATCACAAGTTGTGTCAGGAAGTTGATTTTTGGGATTTGGTTGAAGTTGTTGTGGCTTAAAGTAAGCTCTTTCAGGTTGAGGACGTTGGCGAAAACCTCCTCTTGGATGAGTCTGAATTTGTTCCAGTCCAGGTTCAAGGATTCTAAAGTTGAAGGGAAGCTTCCAACCTCAATATGTGTCAATTTGTTGTTTCTAATCGTAATAATTTTTGTTTGTGACGATTGGGGTAAAGCCCCAGCTTCAATGTTTTCCATCAGGTTGTCCGATAGGTCCATGTTTTCAATATCGTGATACTTGAAAGCTCCGTCTTTGATAGTCTCGATTTGATTATTGACTAGAGTAAATTTTTTCATACCGAACACCGGAAAGTGGTATGCTTCAATATTTGGCATCAAATTTCCATAAAAAGTCACGTATTGTAAAGGACTGTTCGTGAAAGTGCATTGAAAGGCAACGGTCAGCTCCAAGCTACTTATCGCATTTATTACGTACAAATTCGTCAACTTGTAGTAGTCTCCCAAGTGAAGAACTTTCATTAAGTTAACTGAAGACTTGGTTGTGTTTCCACTTTCGGATCCTATCATCAGATTGCTCAAATTTTCGATGTCGGTGTAATTTTTAAAATCTTCGAAACTGTCGCATATTGTCATGTAAGACTGTCTGCACGCACTTGTAACTCCTTGAAAGTGAAAAATGTTGACAAAAACAAACACCGCGATTGTTGCAAACAACATAATTAAGCGACAACCAAGCCCAGACTGGAGGAGAGACTGTTACATGGTCAGACAGGAATATCCCAAATGATAATACTTTTAGTGGGAAAAACAAAGAGAATTAGTGCCTGTTTACAAATACAACGTCATAGTGTTCATCAAGGATAACACTAAGGTCAAGTTAATATAAATAGAATTATCAGTAATCATTTTTGTTCATATAGCGTGATTTAAAAATAAAAAAATGTTTAGTTCTCTTCCCAATGATTGTCCGTGCGTTTTCTTTCAATACCTGGAAACTCACAGATAAATTTGAATATTTTCAGTCGTCCGCGCCATTAAGGCCGCTTGAAATTTAATGATATGCAACAAAGTTGGCAATTCCGGTTCCGAGACTCATATTATGTAAATTAAAACTCTTCTCCCGTTTCTCAATGATAACAAAAATCACATTAGGGCCAAGTTTCAGTTTCTTAGAATTTAAAAACTGTATAAATTAAATACTGCAACGTTATCTTTTATTTGAAGGGCCGAGGAAATTTTTTCCAGAAGCGATTTTCTCTTATTGACTTGACCGGATACTCGAGACACGTCCAAAAGCTCTTTTATTTATCAATGTGTTTGGCGAACGGATCGGAAAGAAGTCTGCAATTTAATACCACGTCTGCGAGTTTTTTATTATGAAAGTTGCGGAAAAGTCCGCTGTTGCTGTTCTTTAACCAAGAATTCATTATCTAATATAAAATTTAATCTCGTATTCTTCAAAAGGGAATAGGAAAGCAGGGATATCTGTTTGTGGGTTTCAGTCTGGTGAGATATGAAAACTATTGATAAACTCTTAGCTGTACGGAAAGGAAAATAGTTAGAAAACTATGAACGTAACAAGAGCCAATTAAATTTTTTTTGATTTTTTGATGCTTGCCGCAAATTTGGTACAATTTCGCTGTGGCAATAATATACACCTGCTTCTGCTTTAAAAGAGTTTTTGCGACTTTCGTCGCTGAAAAAGTAGAGGTATCGATTCAGCGAAAGTCGGGTGTATGGCCTGTGTAAGTGCTGAAATTTGTGCCCGAATAAATTGCCGGGAAAACCCTTGAAACTTATATAAGACAAGCTGCTAGCAAATCAGGTTGGTTATCGCCTCTTACACCTTCCACCACATTTCCGGTCTTCATATTCAATAAATTTTATGTTTTCACTGATTAGGGAGTCTGATCAAGAAGAAAATTGCGTATTATATCCCACGCCAGTATAAATAAAACGCCAAAGGTATTTTTGATTTAGTTACGCAAATCTTCACCTTTACTGTAAATTTCCGGGAATGGAATCCGGGAATCAAATTAAGATTTCTCATTACTGGAATCGCACTTTGGCTCCGTGCGATTTGACATAAAACCATTGAATGGATTTACATTCATTTACTCCTTTCATTCCCTTTTCAAACCTGTCTCGAACAAATTTACTTCGCAGATTCCTCGCCCACACCACAAATTCCAAAACTTCGACTTTTTCTATGACAATATTTAACCCTAACTAACGTAATAAAATTTTTTTCAATCACGGAAACTCCTAATTAAGAATTAAAAATAAAATATATTTGGAAATAAAATTTCACAAAGTTAGCAGATAACTTCAAATGTACGGGCTTCCGAGTTGTAGAGGTTCTCAAAGGAATCATGAATATTCCAAAGTTTTTGATAATTGAGTTAACAACTAGCTGTTACTCGTATGGAATAAAGTATGAGTTATAGGTTGTTTTAAATCCGAAACTAAAAAAGTGTTGGTTTGGTTTTCTGTTTTTAGACGCTTTGTTTTCTCTTGTAGTAAGGTTTTAAATAGTGCAACCAACGGTGCAACAGTTGTTCCCGTGCTGCTAAAAGCGTTTAGTATTGATTATTAAGTTTGGTGTTTGAGGGAAATCGAGAAAAATGTGAAATAATTGCGTTTTTGTGTAAACCGTGTAATTATCCTCGCGAGAGCTGAAACCAAAACGCTCGAAACGCACCGCGAATGCCTCCACAGTACGAAGCCGGTCCCAAACAATAACCGAATCAATATTTCACGTCCGCATCCGAAGACCCTCTTCATGAAACACGACTTCGTACCCGCTGAAAACTGAAACGCGCTTGCGTTTCAGCCCTGAACGGACGCTGATTTTCAGTTGGATCCGAGCCTAGGTCGAGATAGGCAAACCACTGAAAGTCGTCATCAGTCGCGGGTTGCCTACTTGCCAACAGTGCTGTGGATTTTCAGTGATTTCAATGATTTGGATTAAGATCTGACGGTCAGTTTAATGTTGTGGAAGCCACTTCGAACCGAGAAAATGGAAGCCAATTACGGGGAGCTTTCATTCGCTTTGTTCGAAACTGTACGCTGAATAATCGATACAATCAATTCCAAAATCCTTGATCTCGCCGAGAAACGTTCTCAGTTTTTTCATTAAGTCCCGGAAATGTGAAAATTTCAACGAAAAGATAATTGAAATATAAAATGACGTCAGCATCGCCGAGCCACTTTCGTGATGAAACCACGTTTTTAAACCTTACCGACTAACATTTTACAGAGCTTTTTCTAACGCTATATTTATTCCACTAAAGTTGCGCGAAATTCTAGTCATTGTTTGACGGACGCTCTGATTTACTGGGTTTATTTTTGACTCAAAGAGAACATTGACGTTTTAATGAGAAAGCATAAAATTGTCGAAACGATTAACAATGACACCTGGCCGAATTTTCTAAACGGTGAAATTTTTGTGTCAAGATAATGGGCGGGGTTAACTGTTTTTTTTTTCATTGATTTCTTTAAAATAAAGTTACTGCTAAAACGAATCCGATTATCTCGTCTAGTTTGCCTAGGACAACCAAGTTATGTAAATCTGATGCCAACAGTTTGCGTGCGTCTTATCTTTATAATCTATTGACATTGAAATGAAAACATAACTCGTAACTAATTGTATTTTCAGGAAAAATAGAATTAATACATGTCCTTAAAGTGGATTTAGTCTCGATCTAAATTTTGGTCTCTGTGACTTGTCTGACTGTTTTTTTAATTAATTTATTTATTAATTAATTAAAAATTAATCAACATTATTTTACGTCGTAATTTTTTTTTAGTTTTTGAAGCTAATTAAAATGCAATAATATTTTTTTAATCATCAGAATCGATGATGAATATATTGGAATAATCAATAACCTTTATTTCCATTCACGAGTAAACAGCCTGACATTATCAGCTGGACGCCTTTTTTAATCATTGGAAGCAAATAGTTTCAGTAAAGTCCAACTGTAATAAAGTTAAACGTTCCAACAAATGTATTTTAGAGCTAATGGGATAGTTTTGTAGAAATCGTAATTACAGGCTGGCTTTTTGCGGTAAACAAGCCCATTAAAAGGGTCACCATTCCCTCTTCTCTTCAGTAATTAGGCCCGAGGTCTGTCATGGCCAGGTCAGAACGCCAAACTTTTAATTAGAAGCTTAACTTTCGAGGAATTGAGGAGAATCTTTGATAGAAATTGCGATTAAAGGAAAAGGACAAAAATGTCAATCACTTATTTCCCAAGACGACGAAATTGAATTCTCAGAGAGCAAACTCAAGCATAAGCGAATACGTTATATTTTTATTTAAAAGCAGTCAGTATTACATGCTAACCACATCTCGCCACTTTATTTCTTTTTTCAAAGCGAGTAGTCTGGATCCATTCTCTCCGAAACTGAAGCAGATAAATAGGAGAATGATTGACAGTGAGCGAGTTCTATTTCAGCTCACGCCACTGAAATCGAGCTGAAAAAGCTGCTTTGGCTGAAACGAGATCGAGACGTAACGAAGCATCGGGAATTAAGCTGTGGAACTCCATTTGTACATAAATTATTTTACTGTTGCGATTTAATTGAATGAGAATGCAGAGCTTTGAGGGGTTTTGGGAAGGAAATTGGGACGCAGCTCCTGCTCCTGTGTCCTTTATTGATTTATCTTTTCCTAATCCTGTGTATCTCTCCCTCGCATTAGATTGCTTCGCGAGTTTTTTACGCACCCGCTCTTTATCGGCGGTTTTTCGCCGAGGAAATTCCAGTTTTTCTAACTAATAATTTTGGAATCTGCTGAGTCCTCGCGCTTTCATTAATTTTACACAGACCATGATGAATAAATAAAAACTTATAAAAACATTCACTTTTTTAATAAGCTGGTGATAAAATTCTGTTTTCTGATTTTACGTTGACAAGCTATTTATCTATTCCTAGTGGGGAATCCTTCAATTGCAATAATTTGTGTGTTGGTCAAAGATATATAGTTGAACTACCCAAATAAACAATTATATTGGATCTTTATTGAGTTATTATGGTGCAACATTATTGGACACCCACTGAATGTTACGAGTATAGACTGTTTATAGTACGGAATGTGCGCTTATTGAAGGACTGTTAAATTAGAACTGGGTGCTTTATTGAATTCATTAGTATTCAATTTGAATTTGTGGCTAAATATCTGTTTTCGCCCAAACACTGAAATATCAATTATTCGATACTTGACGTTAAATGAACTGTAAATATTGCCCACGAATAAAAACCGTTTAAAAAGCTCAGTAAAGTGATCGAAGTTACCAAATTCTAGAGTAAAGAAATTACTTAACAATTTTTTTTAATTCTTCCCATTTTGTTTATCTAGATATAGCAGGTAACCTAGTTTTTTATTTGTAATAATGAGTATGTGGGTTGTTTCACTGAAAACAACGTTTGCATTTATCAAAGCATTTATAACTATACTGTACCTATGTTTATTTAAATTAAGCAAAACATTTATTTTTCAAAACTATTTATTTAAACCACTTCCCAGACTATTTTCTGGAATATTCGACTCAAAAGCTCGTAACTCTTGAAACATTCATGTTTATTGCTTATAATTTAAACATTACATTCCGCATGTAAATAGGTATAACCAAACAATCAAACATCAATCAACCTGCTCTCATAAACCCTGTACGATATTTCCAACAATCTGGGTAAAATTGTTGAAGTCGCGACGTCATTTCTGAAGATCGATTCGGAATGTAACGATATTTTCAGTTTGCCTGTTTACACTGCGAGAGGGTCGAATTAGAAGCGGGCAATCTGTATTTATAACAGAACATGTTGATTCAATGTAAACATTATCTGCGCTTCAAGTACTTGGTGTGTTTGTACTAACCTTCGACAAAAATAAATTCAGACAGGCACGGCTTAATTTTCAGGTAAATAATGGAAGGAAGTAGAGGAAACTTTTTAGTTATTAAAAGTTCTAGGTATATATTGCAAAAGTAATGTTAAAAGACAAAATAAATTAAAAGTAGGTAAGCTCTAATTAATTAAGTTTCAACTTTTGTGTATGTCTGAGAGATTCATTTAATGAAAACTTGGTTGCAATCGCAGGAAAATTAAATACGTGTCGCTGTAGCACAAGCCTTGGATTTTTTTTTTTATTATTTTGTTAGAGTTTAGTTAATTTTTAAACCAGTTTTCGTTAGTGAATACAGGGGTAGTTTTATGCAAGACTTCATTAGAGAGTATGCAGTCGACTGTTGCAATTTTCCGGTTGGCGTTCACATGTGGCTGCGGTTTTTTAATTGCTTCGTTTTCGATGTTTGTTCAAGCTTTAAGCAATTGACGTACAATAATGTGACCAACTGGTGCATTAATGGTATTGTTCGGAACTAAATTGGTATTTTAAAGCTCGTGATTACAAACGATACTGCGTGCAAAACAAATTTTTAATGGCTGTGTTACTCGAGATTAAATTAAAATTGTGGCATTGCTCATTTTGCTGTTTAAATTTCATATTGTCTCTATTTTACACGAACCAGAAATCATAATCGGAAGCTATTGATTTGTACAAGTTTCAGTAATTATTATTTAAGCACCATAATTGCGTTCTTTGATCCTGTATTAAAATTATAAAAGATTTTAATTGAAATATTTTGCTTTTAAGTTAAAGTAGGAATACAGTGTCCACCGTTCAAAGAAAAGAGACGTAAGAAACCATCTTATAAGTTCTTCTGTTGGGTCGAAAATATGCTTTGCATGTTAAATATCTCATTTGAGTTTGTTGTTCGTCTATGTAATGGCTTCAGATTCCAGAGTGTCCTTGCAAAAATGGATCAAAATCTAAATAAGCGAAATACTTTTTTGGAATTTAATTATCGCTCGTCGAGGAAAAATTTTTTTTTATGTGTCGAAATGTTTTTAAAATTCCATCTACGACTAATAATGGTTACCTACCAAATTTACTTTTGGTTATGGTCACAACAAACAAAAACTTCTGCTACAAAGTGCCTACATTATCCTTAATATTTCCCGAACTTCCTCTGTGGCATTTATTCTTTCATCACATTTGGTAATCGATAAATATTTATTGCTTCAATTAGACGCTTTGTTGATTCATTCATTACACTTGCGGCTTTCCATTTTAGTTGAACGTCATTTTTAAAATTCAAATTACTGGCGTCATTGGTTCAGTGACGTGCTTTTTGTTTTACTTATCTTGGAAATCTGTTTCCAACACCAAATAATTCTTGAAATATTATTACAGAACCGAACAAAGTTAAACGTGCTAAAAATGTTAATTGTTGGTCTAACTGTTTTTCCAAGCAGAGTTTCTAAACGCGTTCACCAATTTTCTTTCAATCGAGTACAAGTTTAGCAAAGCGAAATAACCCCGCCGTATCGATCAGAGCCGTGTTCATCATTATTGAGAATGTTTCTCGGGAGGAATCCTTCCTTTATCCTTCTGAGGCCCATAAATAACAGTCGGATTCGTTTCAGCTCGTTGCCTTATTAAACGAACAATAAGCAATCGATTGAAGGGTACCTACACCGTGTAAATACGTGCTAATAACACCAGTGTTGCGATGAAAAGTCGTTGTGGAAGAATCGATAAACGTGGTGCCGAGTTATAACACCTGATCTAGTGCAGTGTTTAGTGTGATTAGTGGGACAATGGGGTGCGAGTTAGGGAAATTGGCCTCGAGTGGCGGGTCGGGGAATCACCGGAAACCGGACGAAAGTGCTCCGCCTGCCACTGTCGACCCGAGACTACCGCTTACTGCCAAACAGAAGTACAACATGCTGGCCTCCTGGAAGGGCATCAGCAGGGCCATGGAGTCCACGGGAGTTTGCATGTTCTTAAAGTGAGTAAAAATGACGCAAAACGGACGAAATCAGTTTTAAAATAATAATAATAACACGAACCACACGAAAATTTTCAAACAGATGTCCTCCTAATTACTTAAACATGTTTCTAGCTTAGAACAGCGTTTTTATTTTAATTTAATCTTCGGATAAATTAATTAATCATCCAGACATGGATATTACATCAACTCCCCCACTCCATTAGTCGAAATGTCGCCATAAACGGGACTTTCTAGCAACAAGCGCAGTAAAAGAATTAGTTTTTTATTACGAAAGCCATTACAGTATTTTCATTTAATTTAACAAACTCCTACGGCTTCAACTCTTTCAAAAAATACTTGTTAACCTGTACGCCAATCTGAATGAGATCTCTCAACTCCTCAAAATTCCCCGGGAAGAACTCCCTAAACTTCAACAACCCGCGAATCGCTGGACAATCCGTGGGTTTCACGCACGATTCCTTGACCATTTTTTTCAAATCGTCGAAAATGCCGTAAAAAATTTTAATCATCGAATTGAAAACGTTTTTCAATTTGGGGAAAATCACTTCGTAGTTTTTCTCCCGCTTTAGCGCCTCTCGGATGACGCATTTGACGTTGCCGTCGCAGGTTTCAAAAAGGTCCTTGTTTTTAAGGGCAACGGTCGCGACGATAGGGCCAAGGAGTGAAGGAATGTTTCGTTTTACGGCGTCGATTCGTTTATTTAGGGCCTTTATGACTAAGATGAGGTCTTTAGGGGGGTTGCTGGGACTGAGGAGATCCATTGTGTTTGGAAGGGACGGAAGTGACGGAAGGAGGGCTTTAAGTTCGGGCAAAGGGTTACGGTGGGGTGGAATAGGGCACTGGATGTAAGGGACGCAGGAGTTGGTGTCTTCGTTGTAGAACTGGTTTAAAGGGCACTCGCAGTTTGTGAAGGACGAGAGGGTGATGCCAGGTCTAGGGCAAGGGATGCAGTCTAAAAAAATTTCGAGAGTTTTTTTAAATTTTGAATAAACAAAACTTACAAGCATCGGTGTGTTTTTCGACGAAAATAGCGGTTAAAACTATTGTTATAATCAAGTTCTGAGGTAACATTTTTATTCGGTTTGTTAACACGCACTGTTTAATTAGCAATCGGTTCTAACATTTTGTGTAAACGTGTTTAACGTTATTTTATGGGCAATTGTAACACTATTAGCTTTCACGCCTATTTTTTGTAAAATTGGAGATTCAGATAATTCTTAAATATTAATTTATATTTTTTTAAGGACAATTACATCGACGAAAAGCCAATAAAGTTTCTAATAAACCAAAAATCAACTTTTTTTAGATTTCTTAGGAAGGTAACATACTTTTGTTTTTGCAGAGTCCTTTAGGGTCTTAAGTAAACAACACATTTAAAAAATAAAAATAAAATAAAAAATAAATAAAAATAACAGAAGTAAATTATGTAATTTTTTAATTTTTCTCTAAATTAAGACGCTCAATGTATTAGCTTCCGAAAACCACAATAAAAATTATTTCCGTAGACCATGTATTTAAATAAATAAACAATTATGTTTTGCTATAAAATCGTTTAATTCTCCAAATAAATGCTACATATCACAAGAAATTAGACACCAAAAAATTGGGTTCGTATCACATGAACAATGGGTACGTATATTAAATTAATAAATGGGATAAATAGTAAATATTCTTCCATATAAATCAAAAGCACAGCTGTTGCAATTCTGAATAGCATTGTTGATATGACTTGAAGCCTCTGGTTGTAGGGAAGTTGATACCACTCCACTATTTTTTAGAATAAAATTAAAAAATGAAAAAAATATTAAATAAAGTTATAAAAAATAATAATGTCTTACCGCCTTGACGCGGAACGTTGCTCTTGTCATTTTTAGACTTAGGTTTGGATGTAGTTGTTTTTTTCTTAGGTTTACCTACAATAAATTAATTAGACATTTTTCCAAAGTACTGAAACTTGGGTCACCCGGATGCACACAATCAGTTAAAACAATTAAGATACAAATGACAAACAACCACTGTTTTAGTGATATCATCCTGTCAACTTTTCGAAAAGCCCCTTTTCCTCCAAAAATATGAAATCAGAGCGCGACATTTATCATACTTAACAAATAAATTAAGCACGAAACGTCGTTCACATCCATAACTAATCAAACCGATAGCCAATCTCCACGTTTCTATAAAACGAAACTTGAATGAACTCCAACTAATTCAGATCAAAAACTCTAAAACCATGCATGTGAAAAAAATTCTAATTCCCATAATAATCGCCCTTGGCTTTGTCGGTCTTTGTTATGGTGAGTGACTCAGTAAGAATTTCGGTCGCCATTGGATTAATTTTAGGCCAGGAAGAAGCGGCTCCTGATCCACCGTCCGGCGGGTCAGAGGAGAAAACGGGCGAGGACCCTCCAGCTGAACCCCCAGCTGCCGAAGAAAAAAAAACATCTAGTGGCGGTCAAGAAAAAAAGAAGGAAGAAAATGTGAAAGAGGACCCTAAAAAGGGCCCAAAAGAGGCGCCCGGAACTGAGGCCGCTTTGCCGCCTACTCCACTTGCATTACTTCTAGAGATTCTTCTTCCGGGGTTAAAGGTTCCGGCACCGTTGGCACCTGTTGCCCTGCAAGCTCTACTGATAGGGCTTGTTACTCCCGGAATTAATGTCAAAGTTATTTCGTTTCTTCTGGCTGTTCAGTTTTGCACTGAAATAGAGCGCTCGGGGCAGAGCTGATGGGGTGATTTGTATTTTTATGGGTGAATTTATGGGATTGGAATAAACATCAAAAAATTTTTTTCGATAATACATATTTATTGTTTTATTTATGGTATAATTACAGTTTTGAGGATTTAGGTTTTTTAATTATTTTTATGAAGGTATTTGTAATCATAGTCTGATGTGCGAAAATTCCCAAATAAAAAACATGATTCAATGGTTTTGTTGTTATTGCAATAATCGGCCGAAATATTTATTCTTAAAAAACATATACATAGAGGAAAAATAATAGATGTAGCAGGTGACCCCCAATTCTTGTCTTGAAATTTTAATAAACCTTGACTATCGAACTCAAATTTGCAATTTTAATATTTTTCCAATTTAAGAATAATCTTCTTTCGAGGAAAATACATATAATCACCGTACCTAATTTGTAACAAACCGTTCACTCACACAGTCATATTATTCGAATATTTTCGACCACTGTGTGAAAGTTATTGATCCATGTAAGTAAAAATTTAAAAACTACTTGAATTATTGTCCAAATAATTTTTTCGCAAGGCACAAGATGCAAGTGCCGCACACCCTCGACGTCAATCCCTTTGAAGAAAACTTGCTGAGAGTCAATCGATTTTTAAACATCGCTCTAATCCTGTTAGAGTCCATCGCACTGCCTCTCCCTCTAATAAATCTAATTGCAGCTCCTGTTGTCGCTTATCTCAGATATGTAATTTTCGGTAATTGATAAATAAATTTTAACAAATGACACAAAGCTTAATTTGAAATTTCCGACTCTTTTGACTGCTTCTTATTACAACTTGATTGCCAATTATTTTTCAGCTGGGCTTATCACGTCAATAATATTTCAGCAGGTTGTAATAAAGGTGTGCTCAAGTGGGTAGCAACGATTTAATAATAATTCTAACAGCAATGATACTGCGAGATTAATATCGGAGTACTTGATTCAGGATTTATTTTTTATTAATTTTCGGATGAATACAACGTTAATTAACTGTGTGGATACGGAACTATTCACACTCAACTAAAATAAAAAGTAATAATAATGATTAATAGTACAGTGAGAGTGCCTCATACTTAACTAAAATTGAAATATTTTATTGTGCAATTGACCGTCTGAACACACTGGTTGTCGTTATCGTTATCCCTAACGTATCCATCTTTACAGTAGCACTTTTTCTCGTGTAGTGCCATACAGAACACCACTGCATAATTCTGGCACGTCTGGCAATCAAATCCCCCATCTCTTATTTCTTCATTAAGGGGACAAGTCGGTGCTGAATTGCGATTCATTACCTAATTAGTCGTAATCTCGTTACTCACCTGCTTGCACCGC
The DNA here is from genome assembly GCF_031307605.1 of Tribolium castaneum. Taxonomy (NCBI): domain Eukaryota; kingdom Metazoa; phylum Arthropoda; class Insecta; order Coleoptera; family Tenebrionidae; genus Tribolium; species Tribolium castaneum. Next base: position 3,205,546 of record NC_087402.1, on the reverse strand, counting down.
AACTGCAAATGCAACCAGGAAGGCGAAATTTTTCACGTCCATGTTCGAAGAGCACCACATAATGTTCCAGTCAATTGATGCTGTCAAGGTCCCAAGCTGCAAAATTACATAATTAATACAACAATATGAATAATGGGACTTCCCAGCGCGAAGAAAATTTAATATTCAAACAAATGAAATTGCAAGACCCGGATTTCAATTAAGCGAGGTTGATGTTGGTCCTTTCTTGTAATTAATTTTCGGCTAACAAATATGTTCAAGTTTTTAATCTTGGCCTGCGAATCAAACTTGGGGTTGAGCTTATTTACACTGGGGGGAATTAATATAAACTTTGGTTGGTTTATCCCCGTCTGTTTGACTTGGATGTTAAATCAAAATATGTTGTCTTAGTGGCAAGGAAAGTGAAGCGGTGATCCAACTTAATCTTTGATTTGGAAGACTAGTCCTTTAATTTATTTCAAGTACACAAACAAATAAAAGACAGCGGATCTACAGTTACATATTTTCATACATATTTAAATGTGCGTACCAGTTACCTGTAAATATCAATATTATTCCAGTCTTGAAACTTTAATGAAACCAGGCCACGTAAATGCTCTCATCAAATCTTGGAAAACTGTTGCATGGCATTACCGCAACTGATAACACTATTATTTAGGGAAAAAGACTTTTCTCCAACACATTTTTCCTTTCAGCTAAATTGTTTTGTTATCATGTTATGTCTCAGCCTACTCATTCATTGATCCAGACAGGTGACGTAAAAAAAAAATTCAATCTAAATTTTTACTATTAATTCTAAAATCAAAATTAGACCGGCATGAAAATCGATAAAATCGACCCAACTTGTGAAGCTGTTACATCGTTTTTACACATCAAGTGTTTCCCTCTGTTTGATTATATCAATGTTTAATTAACCTTTGGACTAATGAAGCAATTTTGCCCACAGGACAAGTAAAATTGTACTCTCTTATTCGAGATAAAACGAAATTGTTTCTGCATCACAGAGCTTGCAAAATGGAATACTCAACTTAACTCTTCGATAGAACTAAAATATTTAAATTTAAATGTAGCTAAAAATAACTAAATTATTTGCGATAATAGAGTGATTCTTTCACTCGTATTTAGTGATTAATTGTCTTGCTTTGCACAAATATGTATACAATTTCTGGCATTTTGTTCCAACTCTTGCCCCTTCTAATAATAAGGACAGTACACCCTCTCCCATCCATAAATGTGATAAAAGGCAGTAAAGGCACAAAGCCGTTCATTTGTGGGTTGTACGAAGTGCCAACCACGTGCGTAGAACCTTGCCTACCTACCTGTGATGTCCCAAAAAGGCCCCCTTGCATTTTTAAGTTTTGTCTCGGGGGCTGCGTTTGCGAAAAAGGGTACATCAGAGAATCGGAAAAGGGTAAATGTGTGCCAATTGAAAGCTGCGTAAACCCAGGTAAACCATGTTTAGTAAAGTACAGTTATTTAGTTTTCTCGTAATTAGGAGAGATTAGTAAAAATTATACCAAAGCATGTGAGAAAAACGAGGAAGAAACAGAATGTGAAACTGCTTGTCAGGCCACTTGCGCTGATTTGACACCACCTGAGTGTGCCATGTTGTGGTGTCCGAAGGGGTGCGTTTGTAAAGAGGGTTACGTGAGGGAGGAGACAGGAGGGGCCTGTGTATTGAAGGAAAATTGCAAAAAGTTGAACTGAATTATTCCATAAAATTAGAATGTTGGAGGTGAAAGGTTATCGCATCTGTAGTGAAGCCATGTTTTTGATATGATGTGTGTGACATCTCCTTCCCCCATAATGTAATTTCTTTAGTAGACGCATTTTTTATAAGGCGGCTCCAGACCAGACGACTCCTCATCCAGACGACATAAAGACTTTATGAACTTAAACCATTCCTTGTGAAAATATTGAAAATCTGATTTTCAGAATAAATAAAAGTAGTGGAATATTATCCCTTTTTATGCGACACCAATGTTTTATAACTTTTAGCCAATATTGGAAAATCAAACGACTGCCGACGGATATTCCGCGAAAAGATTTTTCTCACACTTTGTGCTCTCAATATAGTACATTTTAAACCAATTTTTGAGTATTTTCACTCACAGTAATGAAATTAAAAAGCAATTCAGCAAGAAACTCACTTTGATATTCACATAATGACGTTCAAAGTCAAGTTAATGCATTTGCGTACAAACTCAAAACTGTAGTTTGTGTGTTAACGTCACAAAAACAACCGCTTTGGAAAACTGAGGGCATAAATTTTGAAAACATGTTTTCCACCACAAAGAATTTACATCGCGATGATAATAGACGTAAACATGACGGAGGAAAAGCAGAACGGATGGGCAAACTCTAAAGTAAAACTGCAAATAGTCTGTCAGTTAATTTTTACCAAAACGATTCATTTATAGAATTGTCTTTAACATGCTTACTTTTAATTTAATTCAAAAATTATATCGTGATTTTAAATGGACGTTTTTTTCTATAAATATAAAATATAAACTATAAATACAGAGTGAGTCAATAATTGGTTATTTCCGAATTTTTTATAAATATGCAACCAATAATACCGGTTCCAGCTGACCTGATCGGTAATCTTTGAAAAAATTAAAGTTAATCCAAGATCACATTGTTCTGGGTTGTGTCAAGTTTGTCTCGACAGTTTTGCTAAAATTTAATTATAGATTATTATTATTTAAAAAATAAAAAACCAGTGGTAAGTGCAATAAGTATTTTTGGTTGCATCCTAGGATATGGTATAAGTAACCCACTATTGATTCGCCCTGTATAATATCTGGTTTAATAATAGTATTACTTTAAACGAATTTTTTTGAAAAAAAATCACTGATTGGAGGCGTCTAGACTTGAAGCAATTTAATCCCAGGCTAGACTGCCCAAAAGCACACACGAAAAACTTTCGAAAAGTTAGTAACAGGATCGAATCCTCATCGAGCAAATGAAAAAACTTATCGCCGATAAATTAGCAAAGTGCCGTTCGATGCAGGCGTGTTAACAACGTTGTGTTCCCTTTGAAAAGCCAAGTGTACAAACGCCTGATTAATTGATGAAGGATTTCACGTGGAGATCTCACCACAGGTCCTATTACAGCTCCCATTGTGTCGCTTGTGCTTTCAGCGAGCTTCACCCCAACACGCTAACATTTTGCAAAACAAAACGCGATTATTTGTTTCTAAACTTTCTAGCTGTTGTCAAATCAACCCAAGCGGAATGAAAAATGATAGGATGTAATAACGTAAAGCTGTTTTAATTTTCACGGCTCCTTATTAAACGAGAGTGGAGTCACGTGTCAGGTATCAGTTTAGCACGAAAGATATTAATTTTGCCATTATCTGGCTCATATTAAGGGCCCGAGCCCCAAACTGCTCTGCAATTAAGCACAGAGGTACTGCCACTTGGAACGGATTGCGTGACGATAAAAGAAAATTCGGTCATGTTTCGCGTATTAACGAATCTGACACTTTCTAACGTTTCACGAGATTTTCTTACACAAAAGAAACACTAAACCACCCATTATCTAACGCTTTGTATCATGATGTATGAGCTTGGCGAGCCAGAAATTCATCCTGACAGCTTCTAAACAATAAAAAAATATTTCACTGCAATTGGGACCGAAAACTCTTAATTACAAGAATTTAATAAAAGTTAGAAGACTTCGAAGATTAATTGCAGCATTTATAAGAGGCAGAGAAAGAAAATGCTGCAAAGAAAGTTTTGGCTCGTTTTGCACAAATACATGCTATGTTATTGCAACTTTTCAAACTCTGTTATCTGCACTAGCGTATGGAAATGTGGCATCTATGACGGGAAATCGTCACATTTCTGTGGAAATTGGATTGGGGAAAAGGCGTTTACAGCGACACTATAATCCCCGTAAAGTAATCAAGTGTTCGGAATAAATTACATGGGATTTGTTGACGTTCGAGTTAATACAATCTAACTAATATCGTGACGTCATTAATCCCATTGCGCTTATGTGTTAATCAGAGAACTTGCAAGCTGTTTTTAGCGACCGACTTTGCCATAATCACACTGTTCTAAAGCTCTATTTAATGGCAACGTTAATAACACCACCCACAATAGGGTCACTTCAAACAGACATTCCCTCCCGCACCTTGCATGAGAATTATCGGCATTGTAAGGAAGATTGTCGGATTTTCTGAATACTTTTCTCAAGGATAGACATCTCGTAATGTTTCATCGAGTTATTTTATTATTTTTATCCATACTTTCGGGTTTATGACGTGAAATACCATAAAATGTTTTACGATTCAATGGAAATATGAAATAAATAAAAACATCCCCGCCACGGTATATGAAAATAAACTAAAAATTCTATTTACGTAACAAGTTTTTAAGTTTCATAAATTTCCCTAAAATATTTGCACACCGCCTTGTCCAAGATTTATTATCCGACTTTAAAAATAATGACGGAAAACTTTGTAAAATTAAATTAATAAAATAGCCATATACTTTACAATCAGCCCTTTGTGGACACTTATGAAAGAATAATCACATAAAAATTCCAAAATAATTTTATTTAAAAAAACATACTACAAAACTAAAGGCAATCGGAGATAGCCGTACATTCATTGTTATCATCTCCCCTAACATATCCATCTTTACAGAAACACTGGCGTTGATGAACCACTGCACATCTCACATACTGATGATTTTTACACGTTTGACAGTTTATTCCTTGATCTTTCAGTACCTCGTTTCGACCACACACTATCTCCTCTGTGCAGAAAATTTATTTGAAGTTAAATATTTTGCAAATTATTTACTTACCTACCCGTATTAGCTGCTTGTACTAAAATCACACAAATAAAGAAACTTAGTACAGTAATGCTCCTCATTTTGCAAACTGATGTGACTCAAGGCAAACTAGCTGCAAATGAAATATTTGCGTTGTTTTTTCCCCACTGTATTTTATTTTACGAAAACAAGACAATAAATATATAAACCAGAAAGTAAATTATGGTTAAACCACATTCAGCTGAGGGTAGCTGTCAGACACTTGCTAAATTATTCCCTGCATATTAATACCGTACCCCAGTGTTATTACATATGCATAATGTTTAGTTAAACTTTATTTACTTAATCTAACAAATTTCATTTTCGCTGTTGTTTATTACGCGGTGTTAACTTAGGAAGTAATTTTACTACTACTAGACAGGTACAATCAGCTTACCTCCTCACTAAATTACTTCCCTTAGTTTTAAATCAATTAATAAATAATTACAACAGTAATCTAAAACCATTCCTTCCGGGCTAATTAAACTGTCAATGCACAAACGCGGCGCAATTTTGAAAAGACTTTTGTAGTTTAAAAGCTGTAAGACATAGACATAGAATAAAATAGGTTTTACGTAAAAAGTATAACGAAATAAAATAAACGTTATTGGCAAAAGTTTTCATGAGAAACTTTCGAGTTTTCAGTCAACAAGTACAGAATATAAAGAACAAAGGTAAAACTTTACTATTCCACAATTGAAAATGCTACGTGCAGTGCAAAATGCACATCGATATTCCCAGAACCGACTGTCCAAAAAATAATTAATCACTGCAGTTTCAGAAAAATTTCATATAACAATAAATCAAAAAAATTGACGTTTGCTTTTGATTTCTGAGGTATAGACTCTTCGGTAAATAATTATTTACCGAATAAATAATTTAATTATATGTGTATAAAAGGACTACAAAGTCGACCGTACTTATTGAACTGTTTTTTCAATTGCTCTTGAATTTCCAAAATTAATTCTACACCTTGCAAAAAATTGTATGTGAGATTTTTTTCCTGCACCTTATCGACCGAGACCTCGGGCAAAGGGTGATGTTTTGACAATTGTGTGATGCACATCCTGCAAAATGTTCATTTCAGGACATTCAGGGATGTTGGCAGAATAAAATTGGAAGATTGTTTACTTTCCTTCGGGGTGTCTTAACACAGACAACTCCTGATAAAACAAAACGGTTGTTTTTGCATTCATTTATTTAAATAGCATTGCAAATTAAAGCCGCTTGTTTTTTTGTAAATATTTAAAGAGACTATCATGTAGATTTTTATCTACCATACACTTGTGACACGTTTGGTGGGCAAACAATGTATTTTTATTCCAAGTTCAAAATTTCAGTACATGGTTCACTTTATTAATTATGAAAAAAATTAGGAGCGCTTGGGACACTCGTCTCTCTTGACGCATTTTCGCGTTTTATCATCTAGAATGTATCCCTCCTTGCAAAAGCACCCTTTGACACATTTCTTCTCACAAACTTTCACCGGCTGAGAGCAGGTTCCAGGACACAAAGACCCGCATTCGTTGTAGATCTCATTTTCACCACATTCTAAACAAATATTTGACACAAAATGCGATTAGTTTTATACTAACCTTTCTTGCAAGCAACCTCCGGAACACATTTCCCACCTTTACTCTCCCTAACATAATTATCCTTACAAACGCATCCGGTCAGACACACCAAAGGACAAATTTTGGGCTCACTGTCGTCGCAAGTTTTGGGACACGCGGTGGCGCACGTGCTGAATACTTCATTTTTTCCACAAACTGGAACATCTGAGCAGGAAAATTATTTTCATAATTGAGATTCTTCAAAGCTATTACTTTCGCACGATTCTGGCACACAGCGACCTCCGGGTGCCTCCCGGACGTATCCTTTCTTGCAAAAACACCCAATAACGCAATTATCGGTGCAAATTTGCGGCGATTTGTTTTGGCAAGTGGGGGGACAAGCGGTTCCACAAGTTTTGTATTCTTCGTTTTCGGGACAAGTTTTTTCTATTAAAAAATATTAAATTATCTGTTTGGTTCAATTTATGGAAATACCTTGGTCGGCAGTGGTGTAACACACCGTCGCGAAAAAAATACCAGCAAGCAGTTGAAGCTTCATTTTGTCTAACTCTGATTCTCACTTTAAGCAAATTCTCGTCTGCGAATATTTATAACATCATTGCGTTCAACGAACACAATAACAAACAAATAAAGTTATGAGTAAAATATTTGCAACGAGATTATTTGACTACACATCAGAGATTTATTTTTATATTAACTGCTTAAGCAAGTTTAAGGATTTGTTTGTTTTTTATTGTGTGTAGTTTTCCAGGCAGGGAAAATTTGTTATTTGTTTCCAACTCAGCAGACGTGTTTACTAATTAGTGAAAACATTGTTCTGGAGAGAGCTTGACAACACCGAGCTTCGTATTTTTTCTGATTAAAGATTTTTGCATTCTTGGGTAAACATTCCACAGTTCACAAATATTTTACTTGTTTCCAGCTATTGCAGAAAAATAAGGAAATAATATGTATGTAGCAAATATTTAGAAATTATAAAATTTTTAATTGTTTTTTTTATTTTCTTTAATTATTTGACTACGACTTCCAATTATTATTTATCGTAGAAAATGGGCAAGAGGGCAGTTTTTCTTGTTATTTTTAGTCCTGCTCGAAACAAGCACGTAACGGTGAAGAGGCTATGGAGTGTTTTTCCGCAGAACCATCCTTTCATAAAGTCTGGATTTAGTAAATTGTGTCGGAGCTTTTATGAGGCAGAACCTGGACAAGATTTCGATTCAGACTGAAAGAGCTGTGATGGTTTATTAGAAGTTAACGCTAACGGCTTGATTTTGTGTCATGTAGAGCCGACAATATTAAAAATATTTAAAAAAATCTTTTCTTGCTAAATCTCGGTATTTGTTTTATCAAACTGTAAAACTGAAAATTATTAAAGGAACAACTTGCAGATCACCAACAGGTGGTGCATACAGTACATCAGGATGTAATATTCAGAGCCACAGACTAATAGACATACTGATGCCTCAAAAGAGACGAAACCGAACCATGAAATGGCTTTCAAGCTTGTTTATTATTGAACTAATGGTAATTTTGCCACTTATGAATGATTCAATGTTCCAAGTGCTTTGTCTTAGTCACATTATACATGCATTACAATTATAAATAAAACACCAAATTTGTCAGAAGTAAAATTATCGGAAATTGAAATGGTTAATATGTTAATGAGTTTTAATTAGTTTTTAATAATTTATAGAAAAATATTATTGCGAGTGTCAGCATATTTTGGGCATTATACGAGTTTATTTGTGAAAAATTCATTCCGTGTATGAAATTTCGAACGCCTCGTGCACGCAGCCCCCTATGGTGTTAACGCAATTAAGCATTGATGTATTTGAAAAGGTCGCCTCACTAACGACCAACTTAATTTAATTAATAACTCAGCAATTAGGTAATTTATTAATAGGTTCGCTTATGAAGAGTAGGTTTCCATTCAACGTTGTGTCAACAGTGGATATAGCAGGGAGCTTTCTAATGGACTTGATTAATCGTTCCCTGCGTGCGAATTATTGAATTCGCATTTTTCTCAAAGGCGCTCAACGTTGATTAATGTCGCTAGCAATGTTTGCTAATGTACAATATGTCGAAATTGGGGGATAAACCGAATCGCCCACGTTTCCTCTCTGCAGCTATTAACACGTTTGCTTAGACGCTTTTCCTATCGATGTAATTTCACTGTTTCTGAAAGCTATTTGCCTCGGATGGAACGAAACGAGAGTCATTTAAGTAATAACGCTAAGTTCTATAGAACTCAATCAAGGGTTCACTCGCAAAAAGACACGTAATGTCATATTTAAACAAAAAATATTCCTTAAAGAATTTTGATTTGGTTTAACAGCAGAATATTTGGTACATTTGTCACTTAGGTACACTCACACGTCTTCTAACACTTTTACTAACTAATTGTTTTACATTTGCACTAGTTATTTCAAGATATGGATAGTATTTACGTAAAATATTTGGAAAATTCGTAACTAATCTTATGCAAATAACGAAACCAAATAATTGAAAAAGTTATAATTTCGTGCCTGTTTGAAGCAAGTAAAATACCTGTCTTTGTAATTTTTGAACTGGTGAATAAAAATGTTTTTCCTTCTGTTTTTTATGGAAGGATAGCATTTCAGTTGTATCGATCCCTCGACCGCCTCGTCCACTTTCCCACATAATTACAGACAAAGTTGACCCCAACTACCGTCGCAATTACAAAATTAATGGACCATTTGCACATTTTGCCTCCACTTATTGTATTTTTAGAGGCTTTTATGAATTCCTCATTCGTTTGGCACCACAACCACCTTGATTAACACGCCAGTAAAGGATAATACGATTGGATGGGAGGGAGCAAAAGTCGTAAAAAGTTTCTAAGTGAATGGAGAATGAGTTTTGTTTCGTTTAATGCTTTCGTGGAAATAAGAGCTAATGGAGCACAAATGGAGTGGTGGCGTTTAAAAATTTAAAATAAGTGCAGCTATTGCCTTACTTGTAATAGCCGACTTATTTCTTATTTACTGTAACGAAACTTGCCACGTTTATCGGGTTACGAAATTGAAATTTTATTTGCAAAGTTTCGAATTTTGTTCAAGACTTGAGACGACTACTTGTCTCTTGCAATACATATCTTGTTGTCGGAAATAATTGATCACGCAGTTGTAATATACCAATATTTTGCTTCGGAACAAATCAAATTTTAATCAAAGTCGGCTGGTGCATCATGGAATTCCGACGTTGAACTTGAAGAATTTGCTGCGATAGTTCTCCAACAAATTTCTGGAATTTCGTTTAATAATAAGAAAAAAAGGCTTTGGGAAAGCTGTTCATACTTGAGTCACCTGCATCATGAAAATATCTACATAACAATTACGGAAATAAAGAGACGAAACGTTTTGTCATTTCGGCAACCGCAACAAAGCCACAACTGTTGGCTCTGTCACGTTCAGCATCATGTGCATCCACCATTAACATATTACTCTTTTAAATCGAAATACCAATGGTGGTCCTTCTCTTCTGCACAGGAATCCCGCATCTGGCGAGACCGTTTCCACGGTAACGCCGTAGTGTATACACTCACTCACTAGGTCACTAATCGATTCGCCTGCTGCGATCTCAAAAAATCACCTGACCAGGAAGATAAATTCATCCAATACGGCAAAACCTCCCAACAACGGACACCGATAAGGACACTTTAATTGTCCGTTGTGGAGAGGTGTCCGCTAATGGGAGCTGAAAATTTTAATATAGGCTTTGAAACGTCCGTTGTGAAGAGGTGTCCGGCGCAAAATTGACAAATCTGACACAGGATAATTGCATCTATTGTAAATTGCGATTATCCTGATAAGTGTGCGCAAAAGTCAAAATTAGAGAAATTTTGTTTGCAATTTATTTATTTATTTTTTTTTTACCTAATTTAGTACATTTTTGAGTTTTGTGAGGGAATTTGCGACACAATTGAGTTTGAGCTGAAAAACTAGCGAAATGTATCAGCTGGAACACGAACTAATTATCAAAAAAATTGAATAGAAAACGTGAAATTTTCTTGGAAAACAGCAAAATTTCAGTCGGTTTGGCCGACATTTACAAAATAATCAAACACCAGTTTTTTGCTCAGTTTCAAGCGCCTTATGATTGGTCCGCTTTTCAGTTGGGAGTGCGATCTCCCACCCATAGCCAATAATGCACGCTTCATTCGTCTTTCAATTTTTTGTGCACTAGATAAACAAGTAGGAGGTGACTTTCATATTTTTATTGGTCGAATTACTGACTCCAGGAACAAATAAATACTAGCAAACAGGTTTTAGGGCTGGGGCAAGATTTCGCCTTAAATGCGAATAAAATGGTCGATTCTGCTTCATTTTTGAAATAATTTGATTTTTATTGACAAAAACACACTTTCTTAATTTTTTACACAAAAACTAAGAGTCTCAGAAAGGTAACACCTTCACACAACTAATTAAAATCTACACTGCCGTTTTGGAAAAAGTTTTAATTACAGTTATAATAAATAAAATAAATATCAAAATAGAAAGGTAGGTACTTTAACGCTGAGAAACTAAAAAGCTGAAACAAAAAAAAATATAGACTGAAAGTCTAAAGATCTAAGCGCCTGAAAAACTGAGAAACTAAAAAAACTATAAAACTGGAAAAGAGAAACACTAATAAATTAAAATATGACATACTAGATAAAAAACCAATACACCAAGAGTCTGAAAAGCTAAAAAACTTAATAACTGAAATAATAATAAAATTCTATAGATCTAAGTGACCTAAGGAGTGATAATTAAAAAACTAGGGAACTGCAAAGTAAGAACATACATATAAATAAATAATATAAAATATGGTGAAATTAATAAAAAAAATAAAAAGTTAAAATACTGAAACACAGAAATTATGAGACTGAAGGACTGGAAGCCTGAGAAACAAAAAATTTGTAGATAAGGTGTGAAATAAAATTACTATGAAATTGAGAAATCTAATGTAGATAATGTTTTTAGACTAAAACTAATAAAAAAATTGAAGAAAAGACTTTATTTTTAATTAGGAAGGTTAAACACAAGTGAATTTAGGAGTTTCGGAAAAATAAAAAACCCTTAAAAATTGCACGTTAGTAAAGTTTCCTAAAATTCGGTCTCTAATGATTAATTATCTTAGTTTTAATTGAGAGGATTTTCACTTAATAAAGCCGCTACGAAGCCTATTCTTTTGCTTAGCAGGTAGCTTTGTGCGGAGTATTATTACAAAGCTTTAAGTTCGTGTTTTACGGAACAAATAAACTTCCGTTTTTCCAAAGTTTTCAACAAAAGTGATGAAAACTTTAACACAAGATTGATTTTAAGATTCTCCTTTTTGTCATTTGACCATTAACTGCGACACTTCTGGAAACTTTTGACGTGTATTTAATTGGAAAAATAATACTCCTCCTGTCTTTGGTAACGAAGATCGATGACCACACACAGTTGATAAACTCCAATTTTTAGGGGGTGGGGTATTTGTTGCTGTTACTGTCATAACTTTGTGATATTTAAGTGAAACTAATTTACAACTCAATTTAAATTTCCGAGAGCAAACGTCCCCTTTATAATCGCCATTGAACGAACTACCGGCGTCAATTCACCAAACAACTGGAAAGTAATTTATGTTTAGGAAATTCCAAAGAAAAAGTTTGATTGGTTCAGGATGCCCAAGTTTCTTTGTTATTAAATTTTTAAATTCTGCATTATTTTTTAAACCTTGGCTGTGATTCGCAATTATTTATACAGGAGCCAATCAATTTGCTCGTTTACTTATGGAGTTAGCGCCGAAAACGTTCGCAAAATCAATCACCCGAAAGCTGGTGAATTCCATCGAACGGTTATGATGTAAATTCACTGACCACGAAATCATCAAACCGCCTCTAGCAAACCAATCGAAAAGGTGTTGGAATAAGATTTTTCCAGCGATTTAATTATGCTTATCTGATCGCACTGCATTACCATAAATAAACCCTCTGAACGAAATAAAAGGAAAATAAGAGATAACCGCCAGAATTTATAGCGTCTGACAAATTCATCCTGAATACGTTGACCCTCGAGTTCAGTCCGTCCCTTGCGGACGATATGGAAAGTATCCCTTTATTCGAAATTCGCCGGAATTTTATTACTTACTGTTCTATAAGAGTAGATAATGTAGGAAAGTTTCTTTAATGTAATGAAATTTCGCTCAAAACGAGTACAAAGAAGAGACGCTTTTAAATCAATTCGTAATTATTGATTTCCTTTCAGATTATTCGAAGAACACGCCGAGCTGCTGACTTTATTCGAGAAATTCAAAGAGCTGAAGACGAAGGAGGATCAAGCCAATAGTTTAGAATTAGCTGAGCATGCCAGCACGGTTATGAACACGCTGGACGAAGGTATCAAGGAACTCGATAATTTGGACACCTTTTTTGAATATTTACACCAAGTTGGAGCCTCGCATAGACGGATACCTGGGTTCAAAGTGGAGTATTTCTGGGTAAATTGGGACGACATGTAGGCTGTTTTTAATTTCCCCGTTTTCAGAAAATCGAAAAGCCGTTCCTGACGGCGGTGGAGACGACGTTAGGAGACCGCTACACGGAAAACGTGGAAAACATCTACAAAATTACGATAAAATTCATCATTGAAACGCTGGTCAAAGGCTACGACAATGCCAACGCGCCAACGTGAAAACCACCAGACTGATACGAATTATAGCCCGTCACTGCTATATAACCCGAAAAAACTACTAAAAATAATAAAACAAAAAAATATCTCTTGTGATGAGTGGGTGGATGAGACGCCGAATGCATTACAGACTGTTGTGTTGTAGATATATTGTATGCTTATGTGCTTATACGCCTTCCATTTGGTATAACTTGGTTTCGAGGGTTAGCTGATGTCGTTAGTTTATAATTTTTGTTGAAATTAAAGTAATGTCTGTCACTGAGTTTCATTCATCAATTATTCCGGCAAAAATTGATTGCAGCGTTACTTTGATTAGAGTTCTTGTATTTGTCGAAATAGGTCAATTGTGAGTCAATTTTCCAAAAAGTACCAAGATTTTATATAAAATGACCCCGGACCCAGATCTAGTTCTACGAAATCCATCATTAAGTTTGTGTGTCAATAGCGAGCCAATGGTTATGTGGAGAGCCTTAACATTATAACATATTGTAAATATTATACAATTACTGAATCACACAATACGTTTTTATATGATAAATCATTATTAATAAATTATGAAAATGTGAACAAATTGTTAATTATTACGTATTATACTTAAGTATGATGATATTAAAGATGTGTATTTTGTGCTACACATTATATGTATGTACTCATAGTATACTGTAAATGTATTATTATCATGTTCACCAACAATGATCAGATTCATGTTAATCGTATAAGAAGACATTGTTATTTATGTATTATTATATATAGTTATATGTATTTCGTGTTTTATTTCTCCTTCAGAATGGCCACTCTGAACATAAAAGCTTTACTACTTTAATTCTAAATTTTTCTTTATTTAAACATTTTTCTGCTATTACCAGGAAATCTCGATACACCCTGCAGTCTATCATTTACCAGTTTGTAAATTTTGTTATCTCACTGACAGATTAGATATGAACCTATCGTTTTAGTCTAATACAAGTCAACACACTGAAGTGCCAACAAAAATTTTTATATTAATTTAAAATGGAAAACGAAGTAAGTACCACGTTTGAAACGGTAACTAATACATATTTTTTCCGTTTTATCCGTAATTTTATGTTTAAATGTTGACTGCGTTAAATTTTTAACAGATATAAAATTTTTCCAAATTTATACCAACACACCTACCTATTTTTCCTTATTTAAAAACCAAAAAATCGAACACGGACAAAAATTGAAATTGAGTCTATAATATATTTAAACATAACTTTGTAAACTAATAAAACCAAGGGTTCTTTATTATGTTCAAGTGACTTGTAAGTCGAAATAAATAACTGTAACAAAAAAAAATTTTCAAAAGTAATGACTACTTTGCTAAAAAGTGACCAAAACGATTGAGTTATTATTGTATTGTCTAGGTCATGACTTTATAGATTTATCAGTACGTTAGAACACTGGCGCCTATTTATTTTTCTGTTATTTTGAAACTTGAAGTGAAACATGGCATAGATATTGCAAAACTTTAGGTGATTACTGTAACAATTTTTGTAATTCTACCGATAAAATTTTGATCGGTCATCCTGTATGTACAATCTCTTATCTCATTAATCTCTAAATAAAACTGCAATAATTGCTAAAGGATTAGCGATCCAGCGCAACGTTCTTAAAATTCTTATGTTTTCAATATTTTTTAAATTTACCAACTTTTTATTTTGCAAGCCGATCGAAATTTATTTATGTGTTTATCTAAAGTCCTTGTGTCAACAAGGCAAACATATATTTATTTTTTCTGATAGGCTTTGAGTTGGTATAAGTATACATTATTTTAAATTTTATGTATTAGCGCTTACTGATAAAAGTTGAATGACCATACTACTACATTAATAAATTGCGACAAATAAGTAAACAGAACATTAAATCAAACAAACTGCGAATGAAAAAAATGTTTACCGAAAACTACAACCGCTTTAGATATTTTATACAAGTAAATCATTTTCTCAGATTTTTTGCAAACGCAAGGGATCAACGGACAAAGGAAAACTTTACGAAGATTTAGTCACCGCTGATTTAATTCTAAAATTATTGACTGAACAAAATGTAAATAATTTTAAACTCTCATCCAATAATGAAGAATTCGGAGCTTTCGACGATGTAGTTTTAAAACTTGATACTGGGGAGATCTACGCCTTGCAACTGAAACACTCAGATAACAACGATAAAGCTGTATGTGAAATAGATTTAACAGGAGGGAAGAATTTCAAACCTCGGTTCGACCTCAAAAAATACTACGAGTCTTATAAAAACATCAAAGTGCCTTGTAAAGTCATACTCTTCACTAATCGAACCTGCGATATTAGTGACCAAGAATTTCCTTTGAACCAAAACACCACAATAAAATGTTTAAAGTGCAGCACCAATCCAATAAGCTTACTGAACCATTCTGAAAACGGCACTTGGCACACTTTTGAGGTCGTTAGAACTTCACCTAAACAACGTGACGATTATCAGGCCTTCTTCAACAATTTTTACCTCTTTTGTGGACAAGCAAACGTCGAAGAACTTAGAGCTAAAATCATAGCACGATTTCAAGAAACCATCTCTTGTAGCAAATCGCTTTGCGACCAATTTCTCCAATTCGTATCAAGCTGGAGTTTCCGCGAAGGAGAGAAAGAAATGTTGGACAAAACCACAATGCAACGTGTGTTAGTTCTTTTCCTACTGGAACGCTCAATCCAAGGATTTGACTTTAAACCCGTCAACCAAGAGAGAAAACTGTTACAAGAAGTGATCTCTCTGTTTCATGTTACACTCATCGGAGAGGATTCTTGCGAAAAAGTTAAACAAATTTGGGGAGATTTTGGCGACGAATTTGAAAATAATGGAGCAGAAGTGGCAAAAATACGAGCCAAATATCAAATAAAATCATTCGATGAATTAGATAGTAGTGACAAAGCAAAAATTTTGTGGTTGATGGGAAAGTGTCCTCTAGTTATTGCAGCTGATAATGGGACAATGAGTAAGGTATTGCAACTGTGTCCCAACGAAAAATTTGTTTTGCTCACAAGCCATGAGAATGTGATCACACTGGAGGGTTCTTTTTTTCGAAATTTATCAGACTTGGATTTAAGTTCAGATATTTGCCAAAAAATTCTCCGCACGTTTTGCTGCTCCATTCAAGGAAAAGACAAGAGGAGTTTAAAATGTTTCGTTGATCGGAATAAAAATTTTCGAGAAAACGTAACTGTCAGTGATTTAATAAATATGACGGATGGTCCTCGCCTCATTGGAGAAGAAAAAGAAAAAGCTCCAGACCCGTACATTACCAGATTTTTGACAACTAATTTAATAAACATAAAATATTTAACAACTGTCGATGAAAACACACTCGTCGTTCTTGACTGCATGAATAAAATTGATAAGATCAAAAGGCACTTGGGAAATTTTAATCTGCACAAAGTTGCAACATATCTGAAGGATCTTTCGCTTTATAACCAGGATTCAAACCAAGTAACACTGTTCCATTCAAGCCCAATCATAAAACAATTTGTTTCGGGTCCCGATATGTACGTAAGCGAGGCCCAATGTACACCGGTGGAATTTGAAGAGATTTGTCAAAGAAACAAAAACAAGGAGAAGTGCCACCACTTCAGAGTAATCGACGAAATGACATTAGAATGGATAAGGAGCAGAAAAAGCATCACAACTTTAGAGCAATTCCGAATTGATGGAACCTACATTAAAGAATCGAGTCTTTACGGCTTAGAGCCGGAAAACAACGTAAATTTAGTGAACGGAGACCCTGGAATGGGAAAATCGGAGTTGCTGAAAAATATCAAGAACAATTCAAATCCGGAGATTCTGTGCATCTTTTTCCCTTCGAAAGATACAACTCTACTTTGCTCACAGCTTGAAGGCAAAAGTGACTTGTACGAGGCTTTTGTCAGTTTCATTCTTAATACGAAATATCGGGCGTTCCCGAGTTTCGATAAAAAAGTCATAAAGTTTTTAATTGACACAGATCAAGTGATGTACTTTTGGGACGCCTTGGACGAAGTTTCCACAAAAAATATGAAGACAACTATAGACCTTATTGAGATATTGAAAGGTAAAAGTTTGTGTCAGTGGGTGTCCAGTCGCTGCCACCTCAAGGGTCATCTGGAGAAGAAATTCAACGTTCTTTCCAGAAACATAAACCAGTTTGACGAAGAGGAACAATCTCTCTACATACATAAACGGCTTGGACGGTTATATTCAGAGGACGACATCAACAAAGTGATTGAAAAAATCCGATCCGCTGTCACTTTAATGAAGCACAACGACATTTTGGGCATCCCTTTGCAAGTGTTTATGCTAACCGAGCTCTTCCTTCAAGACAAGGAAAAGTACTTCAATCTTTTGAAAAACATGTTTTCTTTAGCCGACCTCTACCACTACATCATCGAGGAGAAATTCAACGTCTATTACAAGGAGAAAGCCGGGATTTCTTCACCTAACGACGCTTTAGAGCGAATCCTGATGTTCCACCGCAAAAACATGTACGAAAATTACGAAAAAGCCGCCTTGAAGGCCTCAATCACTAAGGAAATTCTCAAACGTTTCCACATAAACTGCGACAATTTTTTAAAAGAGCTTGAAACCGGCGACGACAACATTGGCTTGATCAAAGAGGTCACTAACAGTTTTCCCCAGTTTCAGCACAATTCCTATGCTGAGTATTTCGTCGCCACTTACTTTATCGCACATTATGAGGAAATACCCGAGTTGCGGAGCCTTCTGTTCGACAAGCGACACGCAAATATCCGATTCTTCTTCGACCTGCTGACGGCGAAAGACTCGCCTTCGCTTGTGGCAGTTTTGTGCAAAAACATCGACTTGTTGAAAAAACACCAAGAGGATTTGGAGCGCAGCGAGGACAAACGAGGCAGAAACGCCCTACAACTGGCGTGCTCGTGGGGACAGAGGTACCCGATTTTAGAAGTTGAAAAGGATAACGGGACTTGGATTTTGGACAACACCAATGATAACACTCTTTGTGGCGAAACGCCGGAGTATAACGAAATTTTGCAGTATCTTTTAGAGCACTGTAACGTGACGGAAACTTGCAAGTTGTTTAATTTGTCGTGTGTGAGGTATGCCGAAGAGAGCGATTGTCTTATGACGAAACTGAAGATTCTCTTGAAGCAGAATAACAAGTTTTCGAAATTGAAGAACGACAAGGAAGGGATCAGCATTCTGTACTATTGCACCAAGTTTGGCTACGACGAAGTTATCGACTTGTTTGAAGATTTGCCCTTTATTAGGATGAAAGTCAACGATTTTACGTTATTACACCTAGCTGTTGAGTGCGAACAAGAAAAATATCTGAGACGACTCCTTCAAGTTCCAGGATATCAAAAAACCATAGATAAAAAAGATAAATTCGGGAGAACACCACTTTATTTAGCTTGTCAGTTAGGTTTATACAAAATTGTTGAATTATTGATCGAAAGTGGAGCCAATGTTAATTACTCAACACCTCTTCATATCGCTTGCCTCCACGCCCATGACAACATCGTCAAATTGCTCCTGAAAGCCGGAACAGACATAAACGCCACCGACAGTTACAACATAACTCCTCTGCACACAGCTTCCTGGAACGGCCACCACACCACTGTCCAAATCCTAACTGCAAACAAAAATGTTGAAATCGATGTTCAAACATCAGGTGGTTGCACTCCTCTCTACGTGGCTGCAAGAAACAAGCATGACAGAGTTGTGGAATTGTTGATTGAAGCAAAGGCCAATGTTAATCTAGCGCAAAAAGAAAATGTTACACCTCTTATGATAGCATCACAAGAAGGACACCAAGAAAATGTTAAGCTGCTGATTCAAGCTGGTTCTGATGTCAATCAAGTGGCAACGACGGGGGAATCACCACTTTACGTGGCTTGCCAGAATGGTCACGATGTTGTGGTTGAAATGCTTCTAGAAGCGGGAGCAAATACCGAAGCGTTTGCAGACAATGGATGGAGTCCTGTTTTTGTAGCGTGTCAGCAAGGACATGTTGGGGTTGTTCAGTTGTTAATGAAAGCTCATGCAAATTTGGGTATTAAAGATAAGACTGGAAGAACCCCTTTGATGGTTGCTTTTGATAATAGACACCAGGAAATTGTAAAATTATTAGGAAAAAATTGTAATTAAAATTAAATTAAAGGTACGTTCAATGCTTAATTCTGTTGAAATTTTAATGAACAATGTTTTACAGGTTCCTGACGTCAGCTATACTTATTTTTTTGTATTTAACTCAGCCTTTATAATGTGATAGTACCAGACAATTAAATAAAAATAAGTTTTTTTAATGACTTACTTAAAAAAAATTGAAACCAATATATAGTTAAGGTATATAGGCAACCAATTTTACTCATGAGATAATGAGAAATTTGAGCCTTTTTCTTTATCAGTTAATTTATTTATTATCTTTAACTCATTGTAATTGCATTTATTCATTTATTGTAAGGTAAATAAGGCGTATTGTTGATACTTTAATCTTTTTACTGGTTATGCTGACAGCGCGGCAAAAATGTAAGGTTAGAACAAAAAATTTTGAAGACTTGTGTGAGCCTTTTAATTATGGATTTAGACGACCTGTTAGGCCCCCATTACTTGAACTTAAATTTCAGTGACGTAAGTATAAATCATCAGATTACAATTATGAGATCCTGAAAATTTCAGGATTTTTTAAATGAAAGTGCACCAAAACTCTCAATTGAACTGCCTTATCCTATTCACAAGCCGCTGAAAGACCTAAACCTTGACATAATTGATGAGTTTCACCAAAATGCGAGCCTTTACTCTCACAAATTATCAACCTTACATAAAGATTTTCGTTTTGCGAGAGATAAAGTCATGAATCAGACGTTTACAGACTCACATGCTACAATTACAAGGGGGTTGTTAGACTTTTGTAATACGGAAAAGCCCGGAATTCAATTCCCCTGCGATTACAACCCTTACTACACCTCGGGGTTTCTTGAATATGTTATTTTGGACAATGTGGAGTATTTAATGCGACCAGATTGCGACAATAACATTCGTAATTTAAAACAATTGTAAAAAATTATATAATTGAGTACGTTTTAGGGTTGACAAAATTGGCAAAGCCTTGGAAAAATAGAAAAATCAAAGTTGAAGTTCCATTTGAAGATAACATAACTGGAATCTCATTTAGTAGTGGTTCCAGTTGTTTATTAGTGAGACACAAAAGTCACATAAACTTGCTCAAACTGACCGATCTTGAGGGAGAAATAAGACAAACAAAAAAGTTCAAAAAGTTTCTCCTTGATTCCCAAATCTGCGAAGGACAATTTGGAGTCGTTCTCTCCGACACAAAATTCAGATTATACGACGTTGAAACTAACAAAAGAATTAGTCTCGACGATAAAACTGTTGACTCCGTCACTCGTTGTGAATTTGCGAATGAGATGATTATTCTTTTGGGCCGGAAAAAACTCAAACTTTTTGATAAACGTTCAAATGACTTTGAAATTTTTGAGCCGGAATTGCAGCCTTGTAATTTCTTCTGCTCTGTTAAAGCCCACGGGGACTCACTTTATGTGGGCTCAAGACATTGTTTAATGCGAACTGATGTCAGGTTTTTGAAGAATTTCGATTTTTGCACGCATTTGATGAAATACGGGCCTTGTTACATGGACTTAGTTGAAGGTTTCTTGTGTCTTTCGAGTCAGAAAGTTGGGGAGAAAGTTATGTTCAGTGGAGAGCCTATTAGTAGTTTGCCTTTTAAAGTCCCGAGTATCGTTGAAACTTTCAGTGAGTGTCGGTTAAAAAAGGATGTATTATTAGTGGATGGTATTAAGGAAAGAGTTGCAAAATCAGTTGGAGGTGTTAAAATAATTCACGAAAATAATGGTAAATGGATTATTTATTGACTAGGGTTTGGTCACGATTTAATAATGTTTTCTTAGATTATTTCCTCTACAGTGCTAACAGTTTGGGCGATATTTTTAAACAAAAAATCACAACCAACTCAGACTGTGATGAAACAAAACCAGTGGACTCGTTTCACTATTGGGTGAATAAACTACCAGAAAAGCCCAAGCCGTTGCACTTGACCAGTGTTGAAAATGCAAGCTTGGCAAGGTTTGTTCTAAACAAAGGTATCGACCATGAGAAATCGAAAAAATACAGCCCTGTGACCAAAAAAACCACTCGTTTCCTCACCCACTTTAACAATGTGTACAACAAAGCGAATTTGAGCGAGTTAGCTCAAAATTTCTTATCGGTTTGGGACGACGAAGACGAGGAGGAGCGCCTTGAAGTGGTTAGCGAAGTCCCCGAAGTTGCCCCGCTCGATAAAGTCACCAGTTGGATCGAATCCAACTATTTCTTTTAAATTTCCCGCCGGTCAAAATTGCGGTTATGTCGATTTGTCAAGTGTCAACCTCGTGTGTAGAAATTTTAAAATAGTAAAAAATGCCGAAAAAAAAGACAGGACAAAGGAAAAAAGCCGAAAAACAGAAACTGAGACAAAAGGAGATACGAACGGCGAAGGACAATGTCAGTTTAGCCCAACATCCATCCAATGCAGCGATGGAATGTGAGAAATGTCATCGGTGAGTGATCAAGGGGCTGGTTTGATCATAGGAGTGATTTCGGGGGTTTACAGAAAACAGAAAAGCCGGGCTTTTTGCTACTTTTGCCAAAGCATTCAAAGACTGCCCGTTTGTGCCCAATGCGGCAAAATTAAATGCATGCTGAAGACGGGGGATTGCGTTGTTAAACACCCGGGGGTTTACACGACAGGGACAGGGATGGTGGTAAGCAAATCAACACAATATGCCAATAAAATCACATTATTCAACATCACACTGGAGATAAAAATGCACTCTTTATAGCACCTTCTGCTACGGACAAATAAATTGAAATAAAAATGAATATTAAGATATTAGCTGTCTCAAAACAATAAAAACGCCAACGTTGCATAAAATAGTATAGTAAAATAGTTATTAATGATTAGATCTCTCAAAAAAGTTAAATAATTTCTCGGTAAAAATTCAATTATTCAAATCAGGGCGCAATCTGCGACTTCTGCGAGGCGTGGATCTGCCACGGGCGCAAGTGTCTGCAAACCCACGCGTGCACGTGCCCCCTTCAAGACGCTGTCTGTATCGAATGTGAGCGTGGGGTGTGGGACCACGGGGGGCGCCTCTTTAAATGTTCATTCTGCGACAATTTCTTATGCGAAGACGATCAATTTGAACATCAGGCGTCGTGCCAAGTGCTTGAATCGGAAAATTATAAATGCCAGTCGTGCAATAAACTGGGACAATATTCGTGTCTGAGATGTAAAACTTGCTATTGCGAGGATCATGTGCGGAGGAAAGGATTCAAGTATGAGAAGAATAAAGCGATTCCGTGTCCCAAGTGTGGATATGACACCTCGCAAACGAAGGATCTTAGTATGTCGAGTGAGTTTGAATAAAAAGTTTTGCGTTCTTCGGTGTGAGGAGGATTTTTTTGTAGCGAGGAGTCATAAGTTTGGACGGCAGGGACAAGCTTGTTACTATGATGAGGACGACGATGTTCAGGAGTCCTCAGGGTATGGAGATTATGCGTATGAATCTGAGGATGATGATGATGAGGATGACGATGATGATGAAGAGTATGAGGAAGGTTCAAGTGAAGAGGAGTCGGGAAACGAGGAAAAATGAACAGTTTTGTTTATTAATAACTAAAAATTATTATATCGGCCTTTAAAACTAAGTTGAAACCAGATTTTTGTAAAAGGGGCCATGACTTGATTTGTTTACATTCGTAAGGCTTTTTTGGTACTTTGGGTTTAAAACAATTAATTGAGGGAAATGCAGTTGCCTGGTGCCCCATTTTCTTTATCGTAAATAAACAATTATTGAACGATAATCCGACTCTGATTGTAATTTCCAATGAAAACTAACACATTTGAACCAAATTTTCGCAGGTGCCGAGAGATTTTTTTGACAATCTTTTATCTTAATTTATTTGACAACTGTAGTTGCCATAATATGCCAAATTAATAACTTGAAAATGGTTAAAGCTTCAACTAAAGCCTCTACAAAAACTTCGACTAAAACAAAAAAGGTTAGCATCATTTGCCTATAAGATAGGGCGTAAAAATAATTCCAACAGCAAAAAAGTGCCGCTAGTCTTCCGGAAGGTCAGCCTGGGTCGCTGAGGTCAAAAATAAGCGTTTTGACCGAAGAAGACTTAACGAATTCGGCTGAGATTACGATAGTTATACAAAGTTACCAGAATATTGTAACAAGTTTTGTAACAATGTTGCTCCTTTCATACTAGTTTTTAGCCTGCCAATTATCCTTCTTCACATATATTGACCAAATGTCAATATATGGGGAAAAGTATTGGGGAAAGTACAAAAGTGCTACTCACCGATGATCCGATCCTAATAACCGACCACAAATTTATCATTAGATGTAACATTGATTCCCCCAATGGCTTAGATAAATTAGTGACCCATCCCGTGATCCGTAACAACCCAAAAATTGTCCTTTCCCTTCCCAACCCAAATTTGCAGTCCAAATTTTTCAAACACCAAACGAGTCTCGCTTATTCACCGAGAGTGAGCACAACTTGGACATTGAAAAAATTATTTTAGACGAAAATTTATCGTCAATTGAAAGCGCTCTCTCCTTATACGAGGCACTGACCGGAGACGTGGTGGAAAAAGTTGACATTATAGCCTCCCCGAGTAATAAAAAAGTCAAAAGCAAATCGAAAAAAAAGAAAAGCAAAGACAAAATCAGCAAGTCGAGTAAAGGCAGCAAGCAAAGCAAAGACAACGTTAAGCGAAAATCAAGCAAAGACAGCAAAAAATCCAAGGGTTCGTCAAAAGCATCATCGAAAAAAGGGCGCAGTAAAGACAAACTCCCGAAAAAAACCGACAGTGTTAAAAGCGAAACGGAAACTGGAGCTTGCGTCATAGATCTGTTGCCGCTCATTTTTGGTAATATTAAAATTCTGAAGTCAAAATGTGACTGACCCTTAAGGTAACTCCACTTTTACCGAATTTGTGCCCCTGATCATCCCTCACACGTTTTGCGACGACCGTATGACTCGGTATTCACACAAACCTGGGCTTTCTGTAATGGTATCAATCGATAAACCTGTAGAATTTCCTTGCACACCAATTTTAGCAAACTTAACGTTGGAGTCGATTTACAACATTCCCTCAATCATGAATAACGAAATGGAATGCCAAGTTTGTATGGTCATACCTTCTGCAAACCTGGTATGCCGGCCAAACTAATTTTAATCATACATATTGTTCCCTTACAGCCCCATAAACCAGTGTTGTTTAAAAATGGAACTTACAAAGAAGTCGCGCCACAAAAGGAGTACAAACAGTGGCCGGAAGTTCCAAACGAGAGTTATTTCAATAAAACAGCATATAAGTATGTTCTGAGTTATAATGTTGTGAGTTACAATTTTTGTAAATATTAAGAGTGGAGAGCGATACTAGCAATGTCAAAAACTGTGTAGACAATGTCAAGAACATAGAGGAAGCCACCAGTGAGAGTAAACCAGTGATACAGTTTAACTGTGTTAAAAGAAATGTCCTCCTAAAGGAAGGGTTTTTCACTTTGTATGACCACATTCGAAAATATCGCAGACTTGTACTTGAGTTTTATGTCTTTAAGAAGCAAACTGTGAGTTTAATTATTTATTTTACGAAATGCAATTTTAAATACTAGGAACATAAGAAAGAATCAAAACCATCGAAAGTCAAAAGTAGGACAAGTTCTACAACTATTGACGAAGTTAAAGAAAAACCAACGAGTTATCTTCACTTAATGGCCGTGGTCGACCTTTCGTCGCTCATTTTTCCCGGAGGTACTGTACTATAGCAATTATCTTTTAACCAATTTCTGTAGTCACTAAGCTGCGTTTGGCTGCACCCTTGACCACGTTTCACTACCAAGAAGCCCTGTTTTACGGTGGTTTAAACGACTCACATTTTTTCCCTTCTCCAAAACTTGAATCGGCTGTATTACATAAGAACGAATCTAAGTTGAAAGCTCACAAAAAAGATAAAAAGTCCAAGAGCGACAAATCGAGCGCGAAATCAAAAGGAAGTAAGAAAACAAAAGGGAGTAAAAAATCTAAAGACAGCAAAAAATCCAAAGGGAGCAAAAAATCCAAAGGGAGCAAAAAATCTAAAGGGAGCAAAAAATCAAAAGAGAAAAAAGCCAAGAAACACCCGAAAGAAGATTTAAATTTAAATGATGTAATTTTATCATTGGACATTTCTAGCATTACATTACTGCTTTAGGCGTTGCCAGCGGAGCCCCCTCCTGAGACACCCCCAGAACCCAGTAAAAAAGTCTACAACGAAAAGGGGCAACAAACATTTATTGTGTTAGAAATAGAACTGACACAACCCCTAGTTGAAAAGGCTACAGTTAGTGATTTACACGGCAGGTACAGCGTAAAATTTACATTACAATGTTTTAAAATTTCGAATTGCCTTAAGTTTGAAACAGTTAGTTCATGTGAAACCAGCGGTCTCAAAAATAATGCTCAACAAGCAACTGGACACGACACTGTGCAAAAAAATTGTGAAAGAAGTCATATATAAAATAAACGAAACGTACTGTACTTACATTGAGAAGAAAAATCAGTGTCACTGTAAGCCGGTAACACTCACATTTGATTATACTTTTTATCGAGTTTAGGTTCAAACCAAGCCGACTTTTTGACTTACATAAAACGTTCCGGTTTGTACCAAAACCTGGTTTTTACTGTGGGACATGTCGCCTGTTTAATCGCCCAATTTAAATTGGACAAGATCGAAAAAGTGCAGTCGATTCACAAATATCACAATTTTTTGGAACACATATTTGTCTGGTTGATGAGTGAAGTCAATCATGTTTTGAATGAAATGACGACAATAGGCCGGCATATTAAGGCTTTCCCCGAAAGTTCGCTAAAGTCTCTCTTATTTTACGCCAAAGAGGCGGAAGAGATTGGAAACGCGGCTTTGGCGGAACAATATTATTTAAAGGCAAGTTGTTTCGTGCAAGAAAAGTAAGTTTTATTTGAAAAAATCTCTAGAGAATGCAATACGACCCAACAAACCCTGGTCCTTGGTTTGATTTTGCTGTTTACAAGGTCGGAAAAGGGGACTACGAAAGCGCCCTAATGTGTTTACAAGAGGCTTTAACCAGAAAATTGTACCATCACAATAGGTGAGGGCATTAGAATTAAAAAAATTGAAGTAAATTTTAAATCTTCAGTTTATTACTAACTGGTGTACTTCTCGCCGAAACTAAACGTTTCAAAGAGGCGGAAATGTGTTTATTGACTTTAATGGTTCAAGAGTCTCGGTGGACTGAAGGTTACGATACTGCATATTTTTATTTTTTATAAAAAAATTTAAACAGGATGGGCTGTTCTCTACTTATTTTACAAAGAAGTGGATAACGCTGGAGGAATGGATTTATCGAAAGAAATGGTTTTGAAATATTTGGACGATCCTCGATCTCCAACTGACGATTTTATAAAAAATGAGGACTTAGTATGGACTTCGGAAATATGTCCGAACACGTTATATTTCAAAGCAAGCGTCATTCTTTTGAAAATGAGGCTATACTCAGTATGATAATACAACTAAAAAGCATAATTTTTATAATCAATGCAGTGGGTGGAGAACGCACTAGCATGCGAGTTGAGAGAGCCTGGAGTTGTGCACTATTTGTTGGCTGTTATTTGTTATTACAAGAAAAATTATCATCATGCACTTGAACATTTAGACCGAGCACGATTTTTCCATGGTTCTGTGAGTGAACTTCAAAATTATTGCTAGAATAGATCGAATTGAAACCAATTTTTAGGACCGTGCAGTTTTGAGTTTAACAGGCCACTGTTACCTAGCCATTGGGAAACAACAAGAAGCATACGAACAGTATTCACACATTTTAGAATCTTTTCAAAGACCTGATAATATTCATCTAGTTTACTTGAACTGTGCTAAAGTAGCGCCCAACGCACAGGAAGCAAAAAAATTATTACTTACAGCTTGTAAACACAGACCGACTCCATACACATGGATGGCTTGTGGCATTGCATATTTGAAAGTAAAATAACAAACCACTGTTGCATTATTTGTCACAATTAATTTTAGTTGAACGATTTTTTGAGCGCCGAGGAGTGTTTTTCTGAGTCGGTTTTCTTAGATAATTCAAGAGCTGACGCTTGGGGTTATCTAACATTGACTAATTTGAAAATGCGACGGCTTAATGAGGCTGAAATGTGTTACGCATTAGCACTGAAGGTACGGTAATTCATGTTAAAAAAAGAAAATAAAACCGATTTGTTAATTTTTAGAATGATTTAACAGATCAATGTTTGCTGGATGAGATACAAATTGGGTTCGAAAAATTAAAATCAAAATAAGTCTTCTTTATTAATGTTTTGTATTAAAAATTATAAGTAAAAATTAAAAAAAACTTAATTATGTTTATATTGTCATATGCACAATAAAATTCTGATCAAAGTGATGATGACACTGGGAGCCCTTTTATTACAATAAACTAAATAATAACAATAAAATAAGACACAAAAAAATTACAAAACAACAGAATAAAAATAAAAAATAAGATAACTGTTAAATAAAATGCGTACTAAAGTAAATGCTATTTGTTTGAAATGAGCCAAGTCGTCGGTACGTTTTCAATAACTATACTTTCATCACTCTTCATTAATTTTCATATTCTTCATCATCTCTATATTTTCCTCTCCATGTCTTTCTGCTTCCTCCTCACACGGAGCGTTAGCATGAGTCGTTTCTTTACAGTTTTCGTCAGTTTTGTTATGTATTGTAACACTGACGTAGTCTGATGGGGTACTAGAGCCTGAAACCTCATTTGTTTTCCTGCTCTTCACTTGTCTTTGATAGCCCCGGCCTCTGCCTCGACCTCGACCCCTGCCTCTGTAACTATTGTATCTTTGGTCCGGCACATGTTTTATTGTCGGTAGAACAGTGTCTTCGTCCAGTTTATACGAATGTTCTCCAGTCAAAGTGGAAAATTCAACTTTAATGTTTAGAGGGTTTTCAATGTCTTTGTTTTGTCTGGAGGGATTAGTGGGAGGCCTCTTGTAATCGTCGTTGTTTTTATTCACGTTCTAAATGTTAATAATTAGTGCTTATTTAATGAAAGGCAGTAATTTGTTTACTTTCTTATTATAAGGCGGACTTCTGATACCCTGTTTAGGAGGTTCTGTGGTAGTTTGAGGACTTCCTGTTGAAACTCTTGACGAGTCACCAGGTACATCGTGTTCCTTTTTTAAATAAAGTCATTATTCTTTGTTTTATTTATTAGTGACTTACTCCTCTTTCACTACGTTTGCGGTCAATTATTTCTCTCAAATCTGTTACTCCTAAATGTTGATAGTAGCGAGGAGTTTGGCCAGAGCGCGTCTGGTTTGCTCTGGGAGTTCTTTTATGGGGATATTCAGCCATAATATTTAACATTAAAATCTGAAAGTAATTGTCAATAGGTGATATAGATAGGTACCTCTAAAATACCTATTATCACAGTTCTGAAGTTACTTATCGCACCATAATTAGACTCAATTCACGTAACACATAACATTACTCATCAGTCACCTGACACCAAATATTTTTCTCAAACGTTTCGGGAGAAGGGGGAAGTTCATCAGGTGAAAGGGGCACAAGCCCAATGAGAACAAAGAGACACGAAACATGTACCGTACAAGCAAAGATGACAAAATCTGAAAATTTTATTTTATTCAAATTGAATTGATGTTTGTGATTCCCAGGGCATGAGCAGCTGTCTTTTTGACAGGTCACCTAACCTAAAAGTATTTCAAAAATCCTAACCAAAAAAAGACAACGTGTGATCTTTCTTTAATTTTTTATTAGGCGTTTTTATACTAAAAATACAGTTGTGAAAACAGAATTATGTTCCACTGGATTTATTGTACGTTTGGATATGTATTTATTTTCGTCACATTAACATCTAACTAAACCACTTATTTTTCTCAAAATTGATAAAAATCAAATAAAATCCGAGATTCCGAATAGCAATAACATGTTCTAGTGGTAATTATTTACTTTTAGCAAATTATTCCTCCTCAAGTTACAATCTTCCGCTTTCTATTACCTACTTTTCTCCAGTTGTTCAGTGACTGTACAACTGCAACAACATGCACCTACTTTTCAACATAAATCTCTGCAAACTGTTTTTTGTGATAATAACATCGTCTTTGGTGATACTCGGTGTTTTGATAAATTTTTTTGAGCCACACTTGCCGGCTTTTATCAAAAAAACCTTCAGATATGGAAAATTTGCATCTGATGAAAAATCACTTCTAGTGCAAAGTGTGGAAGTCCCAAAATCGTATTTCAGGCATTTTTATGTTGCTGCAGCATTCATTTTTTGCCCAATTTTTCTGAAAGAGGTTGTGGCTGTTTATGTGTTTAATAAGGGAGTTGATGATTGGATTGAGACTTTGCTCAATTTTTCTTGTGGATATGGCAGACTATCAACAGGTAAATAATAATATTGTAGTGAAATTGCATTTTCGGCTTTAAAAAAGTACAGAAATGACTTACAGGTTTGCAAACCTTTTAAATATTTAAAAAACGAGGGTAAATGCAATTGTACTGAATATATTTTTTTTTAATTTGTTGTTAGTGTTGTTACAAACAATTTTTTCTAGTTCCAGCCCATCGTGTCCTAATTGCGTCCATATTATTGAGCCTACAAATATTTCGCCGATTTTACGACACACATTTTGTGTCGGTTTTTAGCGAAAATGCGATGATTAATTTAAGCCATTACCTCATCGGAATGGCTTTTTACCCAGCTGTGATGTTGATTATCCTAAGTGAAGCCCCGAAGTTTGCCCAAAACGGTATAATAGCTCCCTTCACGCGACACAGTTTTTATACCTCTAAATTAGTAGAAACCAACACTACTACTTTCAATTTAAGCGAGATTATGTTTAATTTCTTTATAATTGTTGTCTTTTTGTGGGCTTGGTATCACCAGCATGTTGCCACTGTGATACTAGCCAATCTGAGGAAAAACAAAAAAGGTGATTTGAGAACAAAACAAAAAATATTTAATAGTTATGATGGGTTCTAGGTGACGTTGTTGATCAGGGTTACAGACTCCCTGAGGGTGACTGGTTCAATTACTTATCTTCACCTCACTCAACAGCAGAAATAATAATGTATACAGCCCTGACTTTGTTATTGGCAAAAAATACAAGTTGGTTGTACGTCTATGCTTGGATTTTAAGCAATCAAGTAATTATAATTTGTTTTATGACTGAAACTAATTCCCAATTTGCAGATTGAAACAATTCTTTTAAGCCATTGGTGGTATTTGGATCGTTTCAAAAATTTTCCCCCACAAAGGAAGGCCCTCATTCCATTTATTTATTAATTATTAGTCAAGGTGTATTTCATTTGTTGCAAATAAATTATTTTTTATTTACCCGTGTTTGCATTTACCGATACATAAAAATTTAAAACGAGGTCAATAATTACGTCTTTTGAAATAATCTCCTAATGGCGGGAGAACAGTGGCATTGGATTGGTCAAACAACTTATGTTGCCATAGAAACATTTTTCCATTTTTTTGATTGACGTTTACGTTTTCAGGTTAGGTTAAAAGTCACCTTCACGCAATAATTTGGTACAAATTCCTAGATAACAGTGAATTTTTTGCCCCACATTATTTAAAAAAATTGTCGGCTTGAAAGCCCGTTCAGTGAAACTAATTTCAAACACACCTGCCAAAATGTCTGTGATTTTTCTTTCAAAGCAAACCAAAGAGGAGTTTAAGAAGTTTTTCAGTTCTTTCGACACTGTTCTTTTCGACTGTGATGGGGTTTTATGGCTTGACAATGAACCGATTTCTGGTTCAGTCCCGGTTGTGAACAGACTCCGCGAATTGGGTAAAAGAATATTCTTCGTTACAAACAACTCGACAAAAATGCGAAATGAATTTGCCGTTAAGGCGAAACGTATGAATTTTAACATTGAAACGGTAATCCCTAATTAGTTTAATGTTCATCATTAAAATGAAATTTTAGGACGAAATTATATCAACGGCATACTTGGCAGCGGCCTATTTGAAAAACATGGATTTTAAACAATCCGTTTACGTGGTGGGCTCTCGGGGAATCACCCAAGAGCTGGACGCTGTCGGTATCAAGCATTACGGAGTTGGGGTAATTACCCAACCGTCACTTTCCTCGCCTAAATGCCATTTTTCCAGCCAGACGTTTTGCAAAACGCTCTGGTCCATGTCATCGAGAATTTCCAAATGGAAAGTGACGTAGGCGCCGTTATCGTCGGCTATGACGAGCACTTCTCATACGTGAAAATGATGAAAGCGGCCTCTTATCTAAACAATCCTAACTGCCTTTTTATTGCCACTAACACAGACGAGCGATTTCCGATGAGTACGGACTTAGTAATCCCAGGAACTGGGGCCATTGTCTCAGCTGTGGAGACCTGCGCCCAGCGCAGCCCCATTGTCGTGGGCAAGCCCAACCCATACATTGTGGATGACCTCATAAAAAAATACGGAATTGTGCCCAAAAGAACACTCATGATAGGCGATCGGTTGGTGCTCCAGTTTTCCAAACAAAAAATTTACGTAATTTTTAGCGTCAACACCGATATTTTGCTGGGAACGCGGTGCGGCTTTCAAACCTTGTTGGTGCTATCTGGAGTTACGACGCTCAAAGAAGCAGTCGCTTTGAAAAATTCGCACAAAAAGGAGGACAAGGAAATGGTCGCTGATTTTTACCTGGAGAAGCTGGGAGATATACTGCCACTTTTAGATTGAAATTTTAGGACATTAGACCAATTCTTAAATTATTTATTGTTAGTAGGTACCGCATATCTACCTCCATGCAACAGTAGATAAGAAAATGTCTGTTAACTCAGAATAAAAAGTGTCTTATGCCAACAAATAAATAAATGCTTTATTTCGTCACAATGTTTTTTATTGGTTTTGAAACAAGTCTATATTACAAATGGTATCAACGCCTTCCTTTCTTTCGGAAAGTTCTTGAATTTTTTTTTGTACCACTTGTGGGTACTAATTATTGAGTCCAGCTAAGAAATTGTTAAAAATTCAAAAAATAAGCAAATGCGAAATAACACGTACCTGGTTAGACAAAACTAGTGTACAAACGCACCACCAGCTATGTTGGTAACCCAGGATTACCCACAAGCATAAGTACATTAAAATCTCGGTGGTGCAGTGTGGTGACGATAAATACTTGAACAAATCACCCTCTGGTAGTTTGTAATTTTCGGTAACAACCGCCCCTAAACAACAAATCATTTTTTTGAAAAATGTTGATATGTAAGGTGAAAAAACCTTTTTTATTTTTTCGCAAATTGGCCAAAATCACTGTGGTCGTGTGTTGCCGGTACCAAGCCCAGAAAAATACCAAAACTGCAACTGCGTCAGTTATTGTAACGTGGGACCAGTTAAACTTATCCTCCCCTCCTGAAAATATTCTTTTAACTGGTTGAAATTTACCTGTTTTGTTTATTACGCGTAACTGCAAATTTCGGGGCTTCACTTAGTAGTATTACCAATGCAATAAAATAATAAAAAATTCCTATAATAAACTGCAAGCAGAACATTGAGGCTTTTTTGCTAAATACTGACACAAAATGAGTGTCGTAAAAGCGTCTCCAAATCTGTAAAGTCATTAGGAAGACCGCTATAACGGTGTGGGTCGTTGAAACTAGAAAAAATCATTGATTATGATTAGACTAGACCATTTCTTTACCCATGGCAATTCGGTCTGAGCCGCAACAAATATCCAATAAAGCGGTAAACCACTGAGAAGCATTTTTCTCCAAAAAGTAAACCAAAATAACTTGGTAGAGTATAATAGGGACGTATACCCAAGCTGATACTGAATAAATGTACTTAAAATATGACTTCGGAACTTCCAAATTCTTCCACGAAATCGCTGACCTTTCCTTTGCATCGTTAACTAGTTTGCCATATCTAATCATCTTCAGTATAAAATGTGGGATGGGAACATGTGAGTCAAGCAAATGAATAAAAAGCGAAATCAAAAAATACACAAGGGACATTGCAGCAAATAACGTTTTGAATTTGTTTGCAAACATGATGGTGCCGATCTCTAAACTAACTTAAATTATAAATTCAATGATTAGTTTTTTGAGAGATTACGACATGTGTGAGATAGCCGGTTTTATAAGTTGCGCGATAAGTTGGGAAAGGTCATTCTCATCATGATAATTGATCAGGTGTTACAGAATAGGAATCTGTACAAGTACTCGTGCGCCCAATTTGTTGGATTAAATAAAACAAAAAGTTATTGGACTTTGTGCGATTTCACTTGAGACACCTGCGTGATTAATTTTTATATCTTAAAATAATTTACGAAGAAATGTATATAAAATAGTATAAAGCTGTTTGGATGAGCAGTAGACAAGGGGAATTATAAATAAAATGTAGCCAAAGCTTTTATTATAGTTTTATCTTTTTCCTTCTGATAGAACATAAATTACATCTATCCTTTACTATTACAAATTTACTTAATTTTATTCATACGGCCCATTGTCTCAGCAGCACTGCAAAATATTTAAAACTTTTACGATTATTTGGGGAGCAGTTACGCTAACATAGGACAAAAACAAATTCTGTTTCAAATGCTTTATTTGGTGTAATTATCTTGACGCAATTAATTTTTTATTAAACTCCTCTAATGTGACATTACACTTTTCCAATAAACAGTCATCAGTTAGTTCATCAGGGCAATGCATCTCGTCTTCATTGCCTTTGTTTTCTTGTAATTCCTCCCCCAAAATTTCATCAGTACACGGTGTCTGGTTTTCATTCTCTTTGTTTTGTTGAAATTCCTGACCTAACAACACAGAAACCATTGATTTCTTTGGTTTTCCTTTATCACGTCTGGTCTGTCGTTCCTTTTTCACCTTCCACTTGAAATGTGTTTGGAGATGCACTTTCAGACATTTCTAAAACACTACAGATAACAAACATTTCGGAGTAATTTATTCCCGTACTTTAGTTTTTAAAACGAGTTGGCAGTTGGGATAAGTACAGTTGTAGCGAACATCTGCATTTTTTTTCTCATGAAAGACATTAATGTGATGTGTTAAGTTACGCTTATGGAAATAGAATCTTTTACAATCGGGGAAAGTGCACGGAAAGACAAGTTTTTCATTTTGCGCCTTATGAATAGTTTTATGTTGATCAAAATTGTTTTTACGGTTAAAAGTCCTACTGCAGACGTCGCACCTGAACTCTGGAAATAATTACATTAGGCTGAAGTATTTATTATGATACGTACGGTTCCCATTTTCACATGTTTTCTTGTGTGCTAAAAGTAAAGACCATCTATGGAATTCCTCTTTACAATCGCAAGTATAAATACGATGAGATCTCTTATGTTTACTGAGATTGTATCCCGTTGTGAATTTCAAATCACACTTGTCACAACTACAATACAATTATTTGAAAACAATAAACAAATTTTATAACAATTACCTGAAGTTGGCTTCACCAGTGTGTATGTATGCATGCTGTTGCAACAGTTTTTTTCGATGAAACCCTTGATTACACTCCCCACATTTAAACCGATACAGTTCGGAATTATGCTTTCGGGCACAATGCTTTTTTAATGAGTATTTATTAGCTAACACGAGGCCACAACCGGGGACTTCACAAACCAGCGTCTGTGATTCCTTAGGGCCATGGCTGGTTTTCTTGTGCCTTACCAAATGTGAACTGTTCGTGTAGGTTTTATTACATCCTGGTTCATCACAAATGTAAGGGCGCTGTAAATTTGCAATGTGAAAGAGTTTACAATTTTGGAAAACCCACCTCGCCGGTGTGTCTACGAGAGTGGATAACTAACTTTCTGATTTTTGAAAAGGAGGCATTACAGCCTGGATGTGTGCATTTAAAGGTTTTTTTTGTAGGAATTGCGTCAACGTCAGAACCACGATCTGAACCACCTGAACTATCCATTATTCTTAGATAAATTTAAATAAAGTTGTAGTTTTTGACATTTTTTATAACCTTAAATCACAAAAAAATTCCCTAGTAAATCACTGGCAACACGAGAATCCAGTGCCTCTGGTACTGAACTGCGTTACTACCACAGTAAAGCGCCACGTTTGAATAAATCTCTTTTATATTCTGTTTTTTATTATTTTTATCTTACAAGTTTCATCGCAAATTGTTTAAAATAAAAAAAGATATTTTTATTTTGAGCGAAATGAAAACATTTTATATTTATTTTAAACAAAATTTGCAATGAAAGTTAAAAAAAAAGTTGTTTTGGGGTAATAAAACACAGATTTTGTTAACATTTTTATTGTACATCTGAGTAACATAACAAACTAAATTTTTCAATAAATAAAAGTTTTGTATTATACTATATTAATTATACTAAAATTATCAAAAAATTAAATCAGTTATATTGGTTGTTTCGGATGAAAGTGCTTCTTCAAACTCCAACTCGAATGCGTTCCAAACTCCAACCACAAACTCAGGTTTTAAGAATGTACCGTAAAACAACAAAAGTTTCTAATAAAAAATATTGTAATATGGAAATTGAGTTTTAATTAAGTGATGTTTTCCAATCTTTTTGTTAACAATTATGATATGTAATAAAAAAAGATTTTCGCGAATTTTAAGTGTTTAAACGACCCCAATAGAAAAACAATACAGTATCTTTGAAAAAATGTTAATTTTAAAATATACCTTAAAATCGGGGTGTTTTTCCTAAAAAAAAGGCTGTGTGCTGAAGGGGCCCACTTACTACTGACGTAACTTCGCTAGAACTCCTCGATTCAGTTACTGTTGGGCTTGCAGTTAAATAGAAAATGCAATATATATATTTAAAAAAAGCATAAAATCTTCTGTTTTTTGAAAACAGAAGTGGCATCGTTGTAATGAATTACTACAGAATTAAAAATAAAGATTTTTTTAAATGGACTAGATTTTAAACAACTTTTACTTTTACTTTACTTTTAAATTACAAGACTTTCTAATTTTTGGTATGAAAACATTAACTTTTTGTTTTACGATAAATTTTAAAAATTAGTTAAAAAAAATATTTTAAGCTCGATGATAATTTGAAAAACCGATTTAAATAGTTCAATATAAAGTAAAGGAATAGGAACAAGAGCGTACGACCAAAATGTTCAAAGAAAAATTTTGGGTGCGTATTTATGGAATATGGGTTGGATTTGTGTTTTATTTCAATTTAATAAGCCAAATCGTCTTTATTAAATGTGAAAATATGGATGTAGTAAATGAAGAAAAGCATCAAAGGATGAAATATTACTCAATTTTTCAATAGAGCGCGTCCCACCATACTCCAAGTATGGAGAACTTCGTAAAAATCGACTGCTGTTCGGAGTGACTTCCCACTTGTTGTGAAGGTTTTGTGGTGTGACAACTGCGGAAAATGTTCTGAAATGTGATTGTGACACGTAAATAAGTTGGTTTTCGTAAAGAAAAAAAGGAGACGAGTTGTGAGCAATCGTGTGTTCAAATTTGGCGGAGGAATGAGTGCTTCAACACTCCCTAATTGATTGAGGGAAAACCCTCCGAATTATCAAACATTAATATTAGTTATCTTCGGGTGTGCTATTATATTGTTGCATGTTTTTAGAACGAACTGTACTCATTATTGTGCTGATCTAATAAAACAAGTGGTTCATTTAGAGATCCGGTCCAGCGACCACCGCCTCTGTACATGTAGGTAGATCATATAAGGTATTATTATTGTCGATTTCAACACTTCCGGTTTTTTGACCACAATTAACGAAAGTTGCCCGTGATTGGTGCAATGTTGCCAGTGGCCAAATACAATAAATAAAGTGAAAATCTCTGCCTTGTCATTTAAATTAATAGTGCTTTTTTGTAGCTTTTTGCATAAATTTACAAATACTTAGTTGTTAAAAATAAATATTTCTTTTCAGGTGTAACAACAACACAAATAGTTTAAACGAAAACGTTTTTTTTTGTTCACATTTTCTCCAAAATTGACTACCATTAAGTTTCATATTTAACTTTCTATGATGTCCCAAAAATTTTCAACTTATTTTGAAAATGTAACCGAAAGGAGATAATTAACAAGATAATGAGGTGCAATAAATACGAATTATCTAAAATAGGTACTTATTTTTACAAAATAGGTGTACCTATTCCGTTTTTACGTCGTTGTCCATCATTTTGCTCCAAATAATATTTTTCATTTTTGAAAAATCTGCATTTACTCGTATCTGATACATAATGACTTACTCAAAAAGTGAGTAATGCACCTAACTTGATGCTTATAATTTTTAAACAGAAAAATTAACATGTTTAGAAATACATTATTTATAAAACTGTAAATCTACAAGTTTTCAAATAACAAATTCATGCTGTATCTTGCTTTAGCAGCTTTATAAAGTAAACTGTGTTACAAAAAATACAATACGTTTGTAAGAACACATGTTATTTTTTGTTTAGAAGATTTTACAAATAAATTATATGTTTGACACCGGGAAATACGATGAAGTTGTGTGTGTTATTGTCAATTTTATCAAATCTGTGCACGTGTATTTGCTTTCAAATTTGGGGGCTATGAGCAAATACTTCCGTTAAACGTATATGGTAGTGCGAATCTAAAATAAACAATGGCATGTTTCGTGTTTTAAGTTCATTACTCTAACGACATCTGTTAATTACTTGATAAATGTAAAGTATTATTTTTAAAATTTCGATTTAATTACTTCGTACCTGAGTTAATTAAACAACAATATGTGGGTAAACAATAAATAACTGCTTACTTATACGTATATAATACTTATTATAATCCTAGGGAATTACAGAATTACTTTGTTCAGCTGATAACTCCCAAAGCTTTTATAAATTTTAGAAATTTTACCCTAAGAAAAAATATTCTTCTGTGATTGGAAATCATTATTTTTTACTTTTTAATGCATTTTTAATAAAACTTTTTTTATGTATTTCTTATTTAGAAGTTATGCGTGTTAATTTGTTAATTTATTAGATAGTCATTTTAAAACTATATGGTTTTTCCCCATATCTCCTATTCATTTCCAATTTTTTTTAGTTTTTCTAAAAAATTTTTTTTCTAACTAAACTAACTAAATTTACAACACTAAAATTAGAACAGTAGGAATTAGTAAAAAATGTACAAAAATTGACCAGATTTTAATACCTAATTTAGATTTTTGACACTTAAATAAAGTTTTTAATTTAAAAAAAATCCGGTCTCTGGTAAAAGTACCATCTGTCCAGATAAAATACATATTCATATTTGCATTTAACCCACTGTTTGCCTTTTTTTTTATC
The DNA here is from genome assembly GCF_031307605.1 of Tribolium castaneum. Lineage (NCBI taxonomy): Eukaryota > Metazoa > Arthropoda > Insecta > Coleoptera > Tenebrionidae > Tribolium > Tribolium castaneum. Next base: position 3,167,086 of record NC_087402.1, on the reverse strand, counting down.
ATAGATAAACATATGCGTATACATCCGCTAATTCCTCCAATTTATTATTAGGTAAATGAGGGTTGTTCTGTGCAGCCTCAATACAATCAAAGAAACTAAATATTAAAAATATTTCCTGTTACCATTGGCTACGTTTTGCAATAATAATCTGGTGTTTTAATTAAAAAAATATATTTCAGTTTTCGAAAATATTTATCCTTATTTGTATAACGGGCGATAAAAACTTGATATTGAAATTTCCTGTAAATAGTTATGGCTAGTTAAGCTTCAGATCAAGTGAGCGATCCTCGTGTTTAGTGAAATAGTGTTTTCATCATTAAAAGAGCAGCCAATTAAGCCTTCATCCTTAACATACTTCAAATTCTTATTATCCTGAAGGTATTTCTAGTCAAAAGCCAGTAATCGATATCTAATTTAGAGCATTGCGTTGTGGGACATTTATTATTACAGTGATCTAATCGATTTATTTGTTTAGAGGATAAATACAAACACTAAGCGAAACAAAGTCCTTTATTTAAGTGGCACTGTAACAATAATATGGGGTTAGCAATGTAGGCACGCAAACTCAGGACAGTTGTATAAATATTTTATTTCTTAAGCGTAACATTAATATCGCGCTTGTCGATAAGTGCTTCTGTTATTGATTAGGTATTCCGAACATTACGGAAAAATTACGAAGCGTGAATGATTACAACATAATTTTTTTCAGTTAAAACATGGGTGGCAGAAGTAAGAAGATGGATTTGGTGCGGACTAACAGTATTTGTCCTCCACCGGAAACCGTTCTTCTAGAAAGCGTGAAGAAGAACGACACAGAATCTATGAAAACAGTAATAAAAGCAAACCCATCTATTTTGCAACATCTGTACCCCTACACATCTCAAACCATCTTATCACTGGCTTGTTCCGAACCTGGCGTTGCTCCTGACACCGTCAACCAACTGATTGAATTAGGAGCAGACATCGAGGGAACCCCACAGTGGAAACCACTGCACCTATCAGCCGACAATCCCAACATCCTAATTCTAGAAGTCGTCATCAAACACCTCAAACCAGGCCAAATCAATGAAAAATGGAACGGCAACACCGCCCTACATACGCTTATCAAAGGAGAAAAAATCAAAAAGGACGAAGAAAATTTCTGTCGGCACGTGGAGCTTCTCTTGCAGTCTGGAATTGATGTTAATCAGGGTGACGGCAAGAATTTAACCGCGATTTTTTGGGCCGCCAAGTACGGTTATAAAAAAATTGTAAAAGTTATACTTGAGGAGAGTGTGCTTCATGTCGATCTGGACACTTGCAGTTTGCGCGATAAAACTGCAAGGGATTTAATAAATGAGAAAGGGTTGTACGAGGGGCCTTTGCCGGAACGTATCCTGTATCAAGTCCCCAAAGACAAAATTTTCGGGTTGATTAAGGAAGGAAAAGAGGACGAGTTTATCTCTTATTTTGAGACATTGTCCTTGAATAATCCCTCCGACTTTGTTAATGCAGACGACGGTGCCTCAACACTGTTACAGTACAGTTGCGAAAGGGGGTTAGCAAAAGTCGTAGAATATCTTTTAGACAAGGGGGCCAACGTCAATCTTGTCACAAAAAATCAAAGGAAGCCGATTGATATTGTCGCAGATATTGGCTACTTTGAAATTTTTGAATTGCTATTCAAATGCCCTGACTTAGAATTATCCATAGACACACTTTGTAACCTACTAAAACACTCAAACTCTCCAAAATTTGGCAAAATCAATCACGAAAAGTGTTGCAAATTGCTATTAGATAAACTGGGTAATAGACGTCCTCCTATTGATATCAATGAAGTGGACCATTTAAACAACATCCCTCTTCACTACTCCCTCCGGTATTGCGATACAACAACCACACAAAAATTACTGCAACTTGGAGCTTCTCTGGCTTATAAAAACGAATTCGGTTCTATGCCAATCCAAGACATCAAACCGGAAGTGCTCGAGAACCATCTCGACAACTGTGTCACATTTGATCTCAAAAACGCCGAGAAACGCGATTTTGAAGTAGTCTTCGACTACCAGACGCTGCTACCCCCGAGAAAACGCAAGCGATTCAAATACGAAGAGGTGGACCCTGAATTTTTGGCCACAAACAATGTAAAACCTGAAACTGAAGTTATAGCCTACATGAGCAAAGCTCCAGAATTTCGAGCCTTGCTCAAGCACCCCCTTATTGTCAGTTTCCTCTTTATGAAATGGCACCAAATCCGCTTACTGTTTTACACAAATCTGGTGTTCTATATTTGCTTTGTGCTGTCTTTAGTTGTCTACATTTTTACGCATTATGCTAATTTCGACCGGACGCAGTCGGATTATTGTCTCATTTTTGGCAAATTTTCGTGGTTCACTCTAAATTTAACATTTTGGGTTTTGGTGTTACGTGAGGTTTTCCAAGTCGCGGTGGCGCCTCGAAAATATTTTTGCAATTTCGAAAATTTGGTTGAAATTATTTTAATTGTGGTGACTGGGATGATTTTGTATATTGACTCGCCCACTAGCCACACAAGGCGACAGTTGGCGTCAGTGGCGATATTATTGGCAGCGTTTGAGTTGGTTTTGATGGTTGGCCAACATCCGAAATTATCCACCAATGTTGTAATGTTGAAAACGGTTTCGGTCAATTTTTTCAAGTTGCTTTTGTGGTATTCCTTGCTAATTATAGCGTTTGCTTTGAGTTTTTATATCTTATTTGCCAAAACAGAGATGGCTCAAAGTGTGAATGGGACTGAGACGGGGGATGAAGACGATGTCTTCAAAGGGCCCGGAAAGTCGCTGTTTAAAACTATAGTTATGTTGACCGGTGAGTTCGATGCCGGGTCAATCAATTTCCATACTTACCCTGTCACTAGTAAGATAATTTTTTCACTTTTTGTCTTTATGATCACTATTATTTTGCTCAATCTGTTGAATGGTTTAGCTGTCAGTGATACACAAACGATTAAGAACGACGCAGAGTTAGTGGGCCATATCTCAAGGGCCCAGCATATTTATTACGTGGAAAGTATGTTACTTGGCAATATTTTACCGACTTCTTTCATTCAAGCAGTGCAAAGATTGTTCTGTTGCTGTCCCTGTGACTCGGATACGACTTACACGTTTTTTAAGCCTTTATCACGAAAAGTTTGCCTTTTTACACAAAATTGCCAGCTGACTGTTTTACCTAACGAGTACGGTAAAATATCTTGTGAATTGAATTCATCCGCTAAAAAACGACCAGACCCATTGGTAACTTGCACCCGAAATTGTTCTGAAGCTTATTTAGATAAAAACACTATTAGGAGAATCGCTGATATCGTTAAAGCCCGAAGAGAACGTGAAGAGTATCCTACAGTTACTAATCTAAAGCAGTTATATGGAGAAATTGTGAGCATAAAAGCGAAGCTCGATCAAATTTTGGGAAGTCTCTCGACAAATCAAAACGCTTTATGATTTAATGTTACGTATATTTTGTTGTACTATTGTTGCCATACTTAATAGAGTAGATGTAATTAACCAACAGGGTGGTGGAAGAGCTTCTGGTGTGTTATAGATTTCTACCAGTATTTTATGTTTTATAGAGTTTACTAACACGGAAAAGACTATTTTATGGTCCTTGATTTATTAGTGCATATTGTGTACATATCTTGTATTTATTTTTAAGCCATTAATTATGTATTAAAATTTTTACGTAAATAAATCATTATCTATAAATTCAAGTCTTTATAATTGTGTATTTCGTACGTGTTTCTCAAATTGAATGCGTAACAAAGGTAAAAATGAGAATACGTAGTTTGCTTTATCTATATTTTAATCAAACGGACAATTCTTTACAAGACATTCACTGCGACATCTCCCTAATTCCCTATCAAATAATTTAAATAAGTCACAAATTTTAATCTCTTTAACAATCACACCATTAACGATTTTACATTCGTAATATTTCTTGCAACTGGTTTCAAACGGAAACCGGCCAACTTGCATACAATTGAAGGAACCGTGGTCAGGTCTACATTGTTTCGAAGGAACACAAAACTTTCTCTTTGCATCAAATGCGTGTCCTGGAGGACATCTGTATTGTTTCAATTCAAAATCGAATTTAATAAACCTCCAAATACACTTGTAAAACCTGTTACAGTCGGTTGGATGAGGAAATATGCCTGGTTTATCACAAACTAATTGTATTTCGTTAGGGCACTGGACTGGGTTTATAGTGCAATGCTTGTTGTAAGAATCATACTTTGTGTTAAGTGGGCAGGAAATAGGGATGTCTATAATTTGGAAAATAGCATTTATGCACATGTGATATTTACTGCAATCGAAGGGATCGGGGTATTTTCCAATACCTGGACAAGTGAAAACTGGAGATGAGGTTGTGATTTCACTCGAAGTAACTTCGCTAGAACTCGTAGTTTCTGTAACTGTTGGGCTTGCAGTCGACGTAGTTTCGCTAGAACTCGTAGTTTCTGTAACTGTTGGGCTTGCAGTCGACGTAGTTTTGCTAAAACTCGTCGATTCAGTTACTGTTGGGCTTGCAGTCGACGTAGTTTCGCTAGAACTCGTAGTTTCTGTAACTGTTGGGCTTGCAGTCGACGTAGTTTCGCTAGAACTCGTAGTTTCTGTAACTGTTGGGCTTGCAGTCGACGTAGTTTCGCTAGAACTCGTAGTTTCTGTAACTGTTGGGCTTGCAGTCGACGTAGTTTCGCTAGAACTCGTCGATTCAGTTACTGTTGGGCTTGCAGTCGACGTAGTTTCGCTAGAACTCGTAGTTTCTGTAACTGTTGGGCTTGCAGTCGACGTAGTTTCGCTAGAACTCGTAGTTTCTGTAACTGTTGGGCTTGCAGTCGACGTAGTTTCGCTAGAACTCGTAGTTTCTGTAACTGTTGGGCTTGCAGTCGACGTAGTTTCGCTAGAACTCGTCGATTCAGTTACTGTTGGGCTTGCAGTCGACGTAGTTTCGCTAGAACTCGTAGTTTCTGTAACTGTTGGGCTTGCAGTCGACGTAGTTTTGCTAAAACTCGTCGATTCAGTTACTGTTGGGCTTGCAGTCGACGTAGTTTCGCTAGAACTCGTAGTTTCTGTAACTGTTGGGCTTGCAGTCGACGTAGTTTCGCTAGAACTCGTAGTTTCTGTAACTGTTGGGCTTGCAGTCGACGTAGTTTCGCTAGAACTCGTAGTTTCTGTAACTGTTGGGCTTGCAGTCGACGTAGTTTCGCTAGAACTCGTCGATTCAGTTACTGTTGGGCTTGCAGTCGACGTAGTTTCGCTAGAACTCGTAGTTTCTGTAACTGTTGGGCTTGCAGTCGACGTAGTTTCGCTAGAACTCGTAGTTTCTGTAACTGTTGGGCTTGCAGTCGACGTAGTTTCGCTAGAACTCGTCGATTCAGTTACTGTTGGGCTTGCAGTCGACGTAGTTTCGCTAGAACTCGTAGTTTCTGTAACTGTTGGGCTTGCAGTCGACGTAGTTTCGCTAGAACTCGTCGATTCAGTTACTGTTGGGCTTGCAGTCGACGTAGTTTCGCTAGAACTCGTAGTTTCTGTAACTGTTGGGCTTGCAGTCGACGTAGTTTCGCTAGAACTCGTCGATTCAGTTACTGTTGGGCTTGCAGTCGACGTAGTTTCGCTAGAACTCGTAGTTTCTGTAACTGTTGGGCTTGCAGTCGACGTAGTTTCGCTAGAACTCGTCGATTCAGTTACTGTTGGGCTTGCAGTCGACGTAGTTTCGCTAGAACTCGTAGTTTCTGTAACTGTTGAGCTTGCAGTCGATGTAGTTTCGCTAGAACTCGTAGTTTCTGTAACTGTTGGGCTTGCAGTCGACGTAGTTTCGCTAGAACTCGTCGATTCAGTTACTGTTGGGCTTGCAGTCGACGTAGTTTCGCTAGAACTCGTAGTTTCTGTAACTGTTGGGCTTGCAGTCGACGTAGTTTCGCTAGAACTCGTAGTTTCTGTAACTGTTGGGCTTGCAGTCGACGTAGTTTCGCTAGAACTCGTCGACTCAGTTACTGTTGGGCTTGCAGTCGACGTAGTTTCGCTAGAACTCGTAGTTTCTGTAACTGTTGGGCTTGCAGTCGACGTAGTTTCGCTAGAACTCGTCGATTCAGTTACTGTTGGGCTTGCAGTCGACGTAGTTTCGCTAGAACTCGTAGTTTCTGTAACTGTTGGGCTTGCAGTCGACGTAGTTTCGCTAGAACTCGTCGATTCAGTTACTGTTGGGTTTGCAGTCGACGTAGTTTCGCTAGAACTCGTAGTTTCTGTAACTGTTGGGCTTGCAGTCGACGTAGTTTCGCTAGAACTCGTCGATTCAGTTACTGTTGGGCTTGCAGTCGACGTAGTTTCGCTAGAACTCGTAGTTTCTGTAACTGTTGAGCTTGCAGTCGACGTAGTTTCGCTAGAACTCGTAGTTTCTGTAACTGTTGGGCTTGCAGTCGACGTAGTTTCGCTAGAACTCGTCGATTTAGTTACTGTTGGGCTTGCAGTCGACGTAGTTTCGCTAGAACTCGTAGTTTCTGTAACTGTTGGGCTTGCAGTCGACGTAGTTTCGCTTGAACTCGTAGTTTCTGTAACTGTTGGGCTTGCAGTCGACGTAGTTTCGCTAGAACTCGTCGATTCAGTTACTGTTGGGCTTGCAGTCAACGTAGTTTCGCTAGAACTCGTAGTTTCTGTAACTGTTGGGCTTGCAGTCGACGTAGTTTCGCTAGAACTCGTCGATTCAGTTACTGTTGGGATTGCAGTCGACGTAGTTTCGCTAGAACTCGTAGTTTCTGTAACTGTTGGGCTTGCAGTCGACGTAGTTTCGCTAGAACTCGTAGTTTCTGTAACTGTTGGGCTTGCAGTCGACGTAGTTTCGCTAGAACTCGTCGATTCAGTTACTGTTGGGTTTGCAGTCGACGTAGTTTCGCTAGAACTCGTAGTTTCTGTAACTGTTGGGCTTGCAGTCGACGTAGTTTCGCTAGAAGTCGTAGTTTCTGTAACTGTTGGGCTTGCAGTCGACGTAGTTTCGCTAGAACTCGTCGATTCAGTTACTGTTGGGCTTGCAGTCGACTTAGTTTCGCTAGAACTCGTAGTTTCTGTAACTGTTGGGCTTGCAGTCGACGTAGTTTCGCTAGAACTCGTAGTTTCTGTAACTGTTGGGCTTGCAGTCGACGTAGTTTCGCTAGAACTCGTAGTTTCTGTAACTGTTGGGCTTGCAGTCGACGTAGTTTCGCTAGAACTCGTAGTTTCTGTAACTGTTGGGCTTGCAGTCGACGTAGTTTCGCTAGAACTCGTAGTTTCTGTAACTGTTGGGCTTGCAGTCGACGTAGTTTCGCTAGAACTCGTAGTTTCTGTAACTGTTGGGCTTGCAGTCGACGTAGTTTCGCTAGAACTCGTAGTTTCTGTAACTGTTGGGCTTGCAGTCGACGTAGTTTCGCTAGAACTCGTCGATTCAGTTACTGTTGGGCTTGCAGTCGACGTAGTTTCGCTGAAACTCGTCGATTCAGTTACTGTTGGGCTTGCAGTCGACGTAGTTTCGCTAGAACTCGTAGTTTCTGTAACTGTTGGGCTTGCAGTCGACGTAGTTTCGCTAGAACTCGTAGTTTCTGTAACTGTTGGGCTTGCAGTCGACGTAGTTTCGCTAGAACTCGTAGTTTCTGTAACTGTTGGGCTTGCAGTCGACGTAGTTTCGCTAGAACTCGTAGTTTCTGTAACTGTTGGGCTTGCAGTCGACGTAGTTTCGCTAGAACTCGTAGTTTCTGTAACTGTTGGGCTTGCAGTCGACGTAGTTTCGCTAGAACTCGTAGTTTCTGTAACTGTTGGGCTTGCAGTCGACGTAGTTTCGCTAGAACTCGTAGTTTCTGTAACTGTTGGGCTTGCAGTCGACGTAGTTTCGCTAGAACTCGTAGTTTCTGTAACTGTTGGGCTTGCAGTCGACGTAGTTTCGCTAGAACTCGTAGTTTCTGTAACTGTTGGGCTTGCAGTCGACGTAGTTTCGCTAGAACTCGTAGTTTCTGTAACTGTTGGGCTTGCAGTCGACGTAGTTTCGCTAGAACTCGTAGTTTCTGTAACTGTTGGGCTTGCAGTCGACGTAGTTTCGCTAGAACTCGTAGTTTCTGTAACTGTTGGGCTTGCAGTCGACGTAGTTTCGCTAGAACTCGTCGATTCAGTTACTGTTGGGTTTGCAGTCGACGTAGTTTCGCTAGAACTCGTAGTTTCTGTAACTGTTGGGCTTGCAGTCGACGTAGTTTCGCTAGAACTCGTAGTTTCTGTAACTGTTGGGCTTGCAGTCGACGTAGTTTCGCTAGAACTCGTCGATTCAGTTACTGTTGGGCTTGCAGTCGACTTAGTTTCGCTAGAACTCGTAGTTTCTGTAACTGTTGGGCTTGCAGTCGACGTAGTTTCGCTAGAACTCGTAGTTTCTGTAACTGTTGGGCTTGCAGTCGACGTAGTTTCGCTAGAACTCGTAGTTTCTGTAACTGTTGGGCTTGCAGTCGACGTAGTTTCGCTAGAACTCGTCGATTCAGTTACTGTTGGGCTTGCAGTCGACGTAGTTTCGCTAGAACTCGTAGTTTCTGTAACTGTTGGGCTTGCAGTCGACGTAGTTTCGCTAGAACTCGTCGATTCAGTTACTGTTGGGCTTGCAGTCGACGTAGTTTCGCTAGAACTCGTAGTTTCTGTAACTGTTGGGCTTGCAGTCGACGTAGTTTCGCTAGAACTCGTAGTTTCTGTAACTGTTGGGCTTGCAGTCGACGTAGTTTCGCTAGAACTCGTAGTTTCTGTAACTGTTGGGCTTGCAGTCGACGTAGTTTCGCTAGAACTCGTAGTTTCTGTAACTGTTGGGCTTGCAGTCGACGTAGTTTCGCTAGAACTCGTAGTTTCTGTAACTGTTGGGCTTGCAGTCGACGTAGTTTCGCTAGAACTCGTAGTTTCTGTAACTGTTGGGCTTGCAGTCGACGTAGTTTCGCTAGAACTCGTCGATTCAGTTACTGTTGGGCTTGCAGTCAACGTAGTTTCGCTAGAACTCGTAGTTTCTGTAACTGTTGGGCTTGCAGTCGACGTAGTTTCGCTAGAACTCGTCGATTCAGTTACTGTTGGGCTTGCAGTCGACGTAGTTTCGCTAGAACTCGTAGTTTCTGTAACTGTTGGGCTTGCAGTCGACGTAGTTTCGCTAGAACTCGTAGTTTCTGTAACTGTTGGGCTTGCAGTCGACGTAGTTTCGCTAGAACTCGTAGTTTCTGTAACTGTTGGGCTTGCAGTCGACGTAGTTTCGCTAGAACTCGTAGTTTCTGTAACTGTTGGGCTTGCAGTCGACGTAGTTTCGCTAGAACTCGTAGTTTCTGTAACTGTTGGGCTTGCAGTCGACGTAGTTTCGCTAGAACTCGTAGTTTCTGTAACTGTTGGGCTTGCAGTCGACGTAGTTTCGCTAGAACTCGTCGATTCAGTTACTGTTGGGCTTGCAGTCGACGTAGTTTCGCTAGAACTCGTAGTTTCTGTAACTGTTGGGCTTGCAGTCGACGTAGTTTCGCTAGAACTCGTAGTTTCTGTAACTGTTGGGCTTGCAGTCGACGTAGTTTCGCTAGAACTCGTAGTTTCTGTAACTGTTGGGCTTGCAGTCGACGTAGTTTCGCTAGAACTCGTAGTTTCTGTAACTGTTGGGCTTGCAGTCGACGTAGTTTCGCTAGAACTCGTAGTTTCTGTAACTGTTGGGCTTGCAGTCGACGTAGTTTCGCTAGAACTCGTAGTTTCTGTAACTGTTGGGCTTGCAGTCGACGTAGTTTCGCTAGAACTCGTCGATTCAGTTACTGTTGGGTTTGCAGTCGACGTAGTTTCGCTAGAACTCGTAGTTTCTGTAACTGTTGGGCTTGCAGTCGACGTAGTTTCGCTAGAACTCGTCGATTCAGTTACTGTTGGGATTGCAGTCGACGTAGTTTCGCTAGAACTCGTAGTTTCTGTAACTGTTGGGCTTGCAGTCGACGTAGTTTCGCTAGAACTCGTAGTTTCTGTAACTGTTGGGCTTGCAGTCGACGTAGTTTCGCTAGAACTCGTCGATTCAGTTACTGTTGGGTTTGCAGTCGACGTAGTTTCGCTAGAACTCGTAGTTTCTGTAACTGTTGGGCTTGCAGTCGACGTAGTTTCGCTAGAACTCGTAGTTTCTGTAACTGTTGGGCTTGCAGTCGACGTAGTTTCGCTAGAACTCGTAGTTTCTGTAACTGTTGGGCTTGCAGTCGACGTAGTTTCGCTAGAACTCGTAGTTTCTGTAACTGTTGGGCTTGCAGTCGACGTAGTTTCGCTAGAACTCGTAGTTTCTGTAACTGTTGGGCTTGCAGTCGACGTAGTTTCGCTAGAACTCGTAGTTTCTGTAACTGTTGGGCTTGCAGTCGACGTAGTTTCGCTAGAACTCGTCGATTCAGTTACTGTTGGGCTTGCAGTCGACGTAGTTTCGCTGAAACTCGTCGATTCAGTTACTGTTGGGCTTGCAGTCGACGTAGTTTCGCTAGAACTCGTAGTTTCTGTAACTGTTGGGCTTGCAGTCGACGTAGTTTCGCTAGAACTCGTAGTTTCTGTAACTGTTGGGCTTGCAGTCGACGTAGTTTCGCTAGAACTCGTAGTTTCTGTAACTGTTGGGCTTGCAGTCGACGTAGTTTCGCTAGAACTCGTAGTTTCTGTAACTGTTGGGCTTGCAGTCGACGTAGTTTCGCTAGAACTCGTAGTTTCTGTAACTGTTGGGCTTGCAGTCGACGTAGTTTCGCTAGAACTCGTAGTTTCTGTAACTGTTGGGCTTGCAGTCGACGTAGTTTCGCTAGAACTCGTAGTTTCTGTAACTGTTGGGCTTGCAGTCGACGTAGTTTCGCTAGAACTCGTAGTTTCTGTAACTGTTGGGCTTGCAGTCGACGTAGTTTCGCTAGAACTCGTCGATTCAGTTACTGTTGGGTTTGCAGTCGACGTAGTTTCGCTAGAACTCGTAGTTTCTGTAACTGTTGGGCTTGCAGTCGACGTAGTTTCGCTAGAACTCGTAGTTTCTGTAACTGTTGGGCTTGCAGTCGACGTAGTTTCGCTAGAACTCGTCGATTCAGTTACTGTTGGGCTTGCAGTCGACTTAGTTTCGCTAGAACTCGTAGTTTCTGTAACTGTTGGGCTTGCAGTCGACGTAGTTTCGCTAGAACTCGTAGTTTCTGTAACTGTTGGGCTTGCAGTCGACGTAGTTTCGCTAGAACTCGTAGTTTCTGTAACTGTTGGGCTTGCAGTCGACGTAGTTTCGCTAGAACTCGTAGTTTCTGTAACTGTTGGGCTTGCAGTCGACGTAGTTTCGCTAGAACTCGTAGTTTCTGTAACTGTTGGGCTTGCAGTCGACGTAGTTTCGCTAGAACTCGTCGATTCAGTTACTGTTGGGCTTGCAGTCGACGTAGTTTCGCTAGAACTCGTAGTTTCTGTAACTGTTGGGCTTGCAGTCGACGTAGTTTCGCTAGAACTCGTCGATTCAGTTACTGTTGGGCTTGCAGTCGACGTAGTTTCGCTAGAACTCGTAGTTTCTGTAACTGTTGGGCTTGCAGTCGACATAGTTTCGCTAGAACTCGTGGTTTCTGTAACTGTTGGGCTTGCAGTCGACGTAGTTTCGCTAGAACTCGTAGTTTCTGTAACTGTTGGGCTTGCAGTCGACATAGTTTCGCTAGAACTCGTAGTTTCTGTAACTGTTGGGCTTGCAGTCGACGTAATTTCGCTAGAACTCGTAGTTTCTGTAACTGTTGGGCTTGCATTCGACGTAGTTTCGCTAGAACTCGTCGATTCAGTTACTGTTGGGCTTGCAGTCGACGTAGTTTCGCTAGAACTCGTAGTTTCTGTAACTGTTGGACTTGCAGTCGACGTAGTTTCGCTAGAACTCGTAGTTTCTGTAACTGTTGGGCTTGCAGTCGACGTAGTTTCGCTAGAACTCGTCGATTCAGTTACTGTTGGGCTTGCAGTCGACGTAGTTTCGCTAGAACTCGTAGTTTCTGTAACTGTTGGGCTTGCAGTCGACGTAGTTTCGCTAGAACTCGTCGATTCAGTTACTGTTGGGCTTGCAGTCGACGTAGTTTCGCTAGAACTCGTAGTTTCTGTAACTGTTGGGCTTGCAGTCGACATAGTTTCGCTAGAACTCGTAGTTTCTGTAACTGTTGGGCTTGCAGTCGACGTAGTTTTGCTAGAACTCGTAGTTTCTGTAACTGTTGGGCTTGCAGTCGACGTAGTTTCGCTAGAACTCGTAGTTTCTGTAACTGTTGGGCTTGCAGTCGACGTAGTTTCGCTAGAACTCGTAGTTTCTGTAACTGTTGGGCTTGCAGTCGACATAGTTTCGCTAGAACTCGTAGTTTCTGTAACTGTTGGGCTTGCAGTCGACGTAGTTTCGCTAGAACTCGTCGATTCAGTTACTGTTGGGCTTGCAGTCGACGTAGTTTCGCTAGAACTCGTAGTTTCTGTAACTGTTGGGCTTGCAGTCGACATAGTTTCGCTAGAACTCGTAGTTTCTGTAACTGTTGGGCTTGCAGTCGACGTAGTTTCGCTAGAACTCGTAGTTTCTGTAACTGTTGGGCTTGCAGTCGACATAGTTTCGCTAGAACTCGTAGTTTCTGTAACTGTTGGGCTTGCAGTCGACGTAATTTCGCTAGAACTCGTAGTTTCTGTAACTGTTGGGCTTGCATTCGACGTAGTTTCGCTAGAACTCGTCGATTCAGTTACTGTTGGGCTTGCAGTCGACGTAGTTTCGCTAGAACTCGTCGATTCAGTTACTGTTGGGCTTGCAGTCGACGTAGTTTCGCTAGAACTCGTAGTTTCTGTAACTGTTGGGCTTGCAGTCGACGTAGTTTCGCTAGAACTCGTCGATTCAGTTACTGTTGGGCTTGCAGTCGACGTAGTTTCGCTAGAACTCGTCGATTCAGTTACTGTTGGGCTTGCAGTCGACGTAGTTTCGCTAGAACTCGTAGTTTCTGTAACTGTTGGGCTTGCAGTCGACATAGTTTCGCTAGAACTCGTAGTTTCTGTAACTGTTGGGCTTGCAGTCGACGTAGTTTCGCTAGAACTCGTAGTTTCTGTAACTGTTGGGCTTGCAGTCGACATAGTTTCGCTAGAACTCGTAGTTTCTGTAACTGTTGGGCTTGCAGTCGACGTAATTTCGCTAGAACTCGTAGTTTCTGTAACTGTTGGGCTTGCATTCGACGTAGTTTCGCTAGAACTCGTCGATTCAGTTACTGTTGGGCTTGCAGTCGACGTAGTTTCGCTAGAACTCGTCGATTCAGTTACTGTTGGGCTTGCAGTCGACGTAGTTTCGCTAGAACTCGTAGTTTCTGTAACTGTTGGGCTTGCAGTCGACGTAGTTTCGCTAGAACTCGTCGATTCAGTTACTGTTGGGCTTGCAGTCGACGTAGTTTCGCTAGAACTCGTAGTTTCTGTAACTGTTGGGCTTGCAGTCGACGTAATTTCGCTAGAACTCGTAGTTTCTGTAACTGTTGGGCTTGCATTCGACGTAGTTTCGCTAGAACTCGTCGATTCAGTTACTGTTGGGCTTGCAGTCGACGTAGTTTTGCTAGAACTCGTAGTTTCTGTAACTGTTGGGCTTGCAGTCGACGTAATTTCGCTAGAACTCGTAGTTTCTGTAACTGTTGGGCTTGCAGTCGACGTAGTTTCGCTAGAACTCGTCGATTCAGTTACTGTTGGGCTTGCAGTCGACGTAGTTTCGCTAGAACTCGTAGTTTCTGTAACTGTTGGGCTTGCAGTCGACGTAGTTTCGCTAGAACTCGTAGTTTCTGTAACTGTTGGGCTTGCAGTCGACGTAGTTTCGCTAGAACTCGTAGTTTCTGTAACTGTTGGGCTTGCAGTCGACGTAGTTTCGCTAGAACTCGTAGTTTCTGTAACTGTTGGGCTTGCAGTCGACGTAGTTTCGCTAGAACTCGTAGTTTCTGTAACTGTTGGGCTTGCAGTCGACGTAGTTTCGCTAGAACTCGTAGTTTCTGTAACTGTTGGGCTTGCAGTCGACATAGTTTCGCTAGAACTCGTAGTTTCTGTAACTGTTGGGCTTGCAGTCGACGTAGTTTCGCTAGAACTCGTAGTTTCTGTAACTGTTGGGCTTGCAGTCGACATAGTTTCGCTAGAACTCGTAGTTTCTGTAACTGTTGGGCTTGCAGTCGACGTAATTTCGCTAGAACTCGTAGTTTCTGTAACTGTTGGGCTTGCATTCGACGTAGTTTCGCTAGAACTCGTCGATTCAGTTACTGTTGGGCTTGCAGTCGACGTAGTTTCGCTAGAACTCGTAGTTTCTGTAACTGTTGGGCTTGCAGTCGACGTAGTTTCGCTAGAACTCGTCGATTCAGTTACTGTTGGGCTTGCAGTCGACGTAGTTTCGCTAGAACTCGTCGATTCAGTTACTGTTGGGCTTGCAGTCGACGTAGTTTCGCTAGAACTCGTAGTTTCTGTAACTGTTGGGCTTGCAGTCGACATAGTTTCGCTAGAACTCGTAGTTTCTGTAACTGTTGGGCTTGCAGTCGACGTAGTTTCGCTAGAACTCGTAGTTTCTGTAACTGTTGGGCTTGCAGTCGACGTAATTTCGCTAGAACTCGTAGTTTCTGTAACTGTTGGGCTTGCATTCGACGTAGTTTCGCTAGAACTCGTCGATTCAGTTACTGTTGGGCTTGCAGTCGACGTAGTTTCGCTAGAACTCGTCGATTCAGTTACTGTTGGGCTTGCAGTCGACGTAGTTTCGCTAGAACTCGTAGTTTCTGTAACTGTTGGGCTTGCAGTCGACATAGATTCGCTAGAACTCGTAGTTTCTGTAACTGTTGGGCTTGCAGTCGACGTAGTTTCGCTAGAACTCGTAGTTTCTGTAACTGTTGGGCTTGCAGTCGACATAGTTTCGCTAGAACTCGTAGTTTCTGTAACTGTTGGGCTTGCAGTCGACGTAATTTCGCTAGAACTCGTAGTTTCTGTAACTGTTGGGCTTGCATTCGACGTAGTTTCGCTAGAACTCGTCGATTCAGTTACTGTTGGGCTTGCAGTCGACGTAGTTTCGCTAGAACTCGTCGATTCAGTTACTGTTGGGCTTGCAGTCGACGTAGTTTCGCTAGAACTCGTAGTTTCTGTAACTGTTGGGCTTGCAGTCGACATAGTTTCGCTAGAACTCGTAGTTTCTGTAACTGTTGGGCTTGCAGTCGACGTAGTTTCGCTAGAACTCGTAGTTTCTGTAACTGTTGGGCTTGCAGTCGACATAGTTTCGCTAGAACTCGTAGTTTCTGTAACTGTTGGGCTTGCAGTCGACGTAATTTCGCTAGAACTCGTAGTTTCTGTAACTGTTGGGCTTGCATTCGACGTAGTTTCGCTAGAACTCGTCGATTCAGTTACTGTTGGGCTTGCAGTCGACGTAGTTTCGCTAGAACTCGTCGATTCAGTTACTGTTGGGCTTGCAGTCGACGTAGTTTCGCTAGAACTCGTAGTTTCTGTAACTGTTGGGCTTGCAGTCGACGTAGTTTCGCTAGAACTCGTCGATTCAGTTACTGTTGGGCTTGCAGTCGACGTAGTTTCGCTAGAACTCGTAGTTTCTGTAACTGTTGGGCTTGCAGTCGACGTAGTTTCGCTAGAACTCGTAGTTTCTGTAACTGTTGGGCTTGCAGTCGACATAGTTTCGCTAGAACTCGTAGTTTCTGTAACTGTTGGGCTTGCAGTCGACGTAGTTTCGCTAGAACTCGTCGATTCAGTTACTGTTGGGCTTGCAGTCGACGTAGTTTCGCTAGAACTCGTAGTTTCTGTAACTGTTGGGCTTGCAGTCGACATAGTTTCGCTAGAACTCGTGGTTTCTGTAACTGTTGGGCTTGCAGTCGACGTAGTTTCGCTAGAACTCGTAGTTTCTGTAACTGTTGGGCTTGCAGTCGACATAGTTTCGCTAGAACTCGTAGTTTCTGTAACTGTTGGGCTTGCAGTCGACGTAATTTCGCTAGAACTCGTAGTTTCTGTAACTGTTGGGCTTGCATTCGACGTAGTTTCGCTAGAACTCGTCGATTCAGTTACTGTTGGGCTTGCAGTCGACGTAGTTTCGCTAGAACTCGTAGTTTCTGTAACTGTTGGGCTTGCAGTCGACGTAGTTTCGCTAGAACTCGTCGATTCAGTTACTGTTGGGCTTGCAGTCGACGTAGTTTCGCTAGAACTCGTAGTTTCTGTAACTGTTGGGCTTGCAGTCGACGTAGTTTCGCTAGAACTCGTCGATTCAGTTACTGTTGGGCTTGCAGTCGACGTAGTTTCGCTAGAACTCGTAGTTTCTGTAACTGTTGGGCTTGCAGTCGACGTAATTTCGCTAGAACTCGTAGTTTCTGTAACTGTTGGGCTTGCATTCGACGTAGTTTCGCTAGAACTCGTCGATTCAGTTACTGTTGGGCTTGCAGTCGACGTAGTTTCGCTAGAACTCGTCGATTCAGTTACTGTTGGGCTTGCAGTCGACGTAGTTTCGCTAGAACTCGTAGTTTCTGTAACTGTTGGGCTTGCAGTCGACGTAGTTTCGCTAGAACTCGTCGATTCAGTTACTGTTGGGCTTGCAGTCGACGTAGTTTCGCTAGAACTCGTAGTTTCTGTAACTGTTGGGCTTGCAGTCGACGTAATTTCGCTAGAACTCGTAGTTTCTGTAACTGTTGGGCTTGCAGTCGACATAGTTTCGCTAGAACTCGTAGTTTCTGTAACTGTTGGGCTTGCAGTCAACGTAATTTCGCTAGAACTCGTAGTTTCTGTAACTGTTGGGCTTGCATTCGACGTAGTTTCGCTAGAACTCGTCGATTCAGTTACTGTTGGGCTTGCAGTCGACGTAGTTTCGCTAGAACTCGTCGATTCAGTTACTGTTGGGCTTGCAGTCGACGTAGTTTCGCTAGAACTCGTAGTTTCTGTAACTGTTGGGCTTGCAGTCGACGTAGTTTCGCTAGAACTCGTCGATTCAGTTACTGTTGGGCTTGCAGTCGACGTAGTTTCGCTAGAACTCGTAGTTTCTGTAACTGTTGGGCTTGCAGTCGACGTAGTTTCGCTAGAACTCGTAGTTTCTGTAACTGTTGGGCTTGCAGTCGACATAGTTTCGCTAGAACTCGTAGTTTCTGTAACTGTTGGGCTTGCAGTCGACGTAGTTTCGCTAGAACTCGTCGATTCAGTTACTGTTGGGCTTGCAGTCGACGTAGTTTCGCTAGAACTCGTAGTTTCTGTAACTGTTGGGCTTGCAGTCGACTTAGTTTCGCTAGAACTCGTCGATTCAGTTACTGTTGGGCTTGCAGTCGACGTAGTTTCGCTAGAACTCGTAGTTTCTGTAACTGTTGGGCTTGCAGTCGACATAGTTTCGCTAGAACTCGTGGTTTCTGTAACTGTTGGGCTTGCAGTCGACGTAGTTTCGCTAGAACTCGTAGTTTCTGTAACTGTTGGGCTTGCAGTCGACATAGTTTCGCTAGAACTCGTAGTTTCTGTAACTGTTGGGCTTGCAGTCGACGTAATTTCGCTAGAACTCGTAGTTTCTGTAACTGTTGGGCTTGCATTCGACGTAGTTTCGCTAGAACTCGTCGATTCAGTTACTGTTGGACTTGCAGTCGACGTAGTTTCGCTAGAACTCGTCGATTCAGTTACTGTTGGGCTTGCAGTCGACGTAGTTTCGCTAGAACTCGTAGTTTCTGTAACTGTTGGGCTTGCAGTCGACTTAGTTTCGCTAGAACTCGTCGATTCAGTTACTGTTGGGCTTGCAGTCGACGTAGTTTCGCTAGAACTCGTAGTTTCTGTAACTGTTGGGCTTGCAGTCGACGTAGTTTCGCTAGAACTCGTCGATTCAGTTACTGTTGGGCTTGCAGTCGACGTAGTTTCGCTAGAACTCGTAGTTTCTGTAACTGTTGGGCTTGCAGTCGACGTAGTTTCGCTAGAACTCGTCGATTCAGTTACTGTTGGGCTTGCAGTCGACGTAGTTTCGCTAGAACTCGTAGTTTCTGTAACTGTTGGGCTTGCAGTCGACGTAGTTTCGCTAGAACTCGTCGATTCAGTTACTGTTGGGCTTGCAGTCGACGTAGTTTCGCTAGAACTCGTAGTTTCTGTAACTGTTGGGCTTGCAGTCGACGTAGTTTCGCTAGAACTCGTAGTTTCTGTAACTGTTGGGCTTGCAGTCGACATAGTTTCGCTAGAACTCGTAGTTTCTGTAACTGTTGGGCTTGCAGTCGACGTAGTTTCGCTAGAACTCGTCGATTCAGTTACTGTTGGGCTTGCAGTCGACGTAGTTTCGCTAGAACTCGTAGTTTCTGTAACTGTTGGGCTTGCAGTCGACTTAGTTTCGCTAGAACTCGTCGATTCAGTTACTGTTGGGCTTGCAGTCGACGTAGTTTCGCTAGAACTCGTAGTTTCTGTAACTGTTGGGCTTGCAGTCGACATAGTTTCGCTAGAACTCGTGGTTTCTGTAACTGTTGGGCTTGCAGTCGACGTAGTTTCGCTAGAACTCGTCGATTCAGTTACTGTTGGGCTTGCAGTCGACATAGTTTCGCTAGAACTCGTGGTTTCTGTAACTGTTGGGCTTGCAGTCGACGTAGTTTCGCTAGAACTCGTCGATTCAGTTACTGTTGGGCTTGCAGTCGACATAGTTTCGCTAGAACTCGTAGTTTCTGTAACTGTTGGGCTTGCAGTCGACGTAATTTCGCTAGAACTCGTAGTTTCTGTAACTGTTGGGCTTGCATTCGACGTAGTTTCGCTAGAACTCGTCGATTCAGTTACTGTTGGACTTGCAGTCGACGTAGTTTCGCTAGAACTCGTCGATTCAGTTACTGTTGGGCTTGCAGTCGACGTAGTTTCGCTAGAACTCGTAGTTTCTGTAACTGTTGGGCTTGCAGTCGACTTAGTTTCGCTAGAACTCGTCGATTCAGTTACTGTTGGGCTTGCAGTCGACGTAGTTTCGCTAGAACTCGTAGTTTCTGTAACTGTTGGGCTTGCAGTCGACGTAGTTTCGCTAGAACTCGTCGATTCAGTTACTGTTGGGCTTGCAGTCGACGTAGTTTCGCTAGAACTCGTAGTTTCTGTAACTGTTGGGCTTGCAGTCGACGTAGTTTCGCTAGAACTCGTCGATTCAGTTACTGTTGGGCTTGCAGTCGACGTAGTTTCGCTAGAACTCGTAGTTTCTGTAACTGTTGGGCTTGCAGTCGACGTAATTTCGCTAGAACTCGTAGTTTCTGTAACTGTTGGGCTTGCATTCGACGTAGTTTCGCTAGAACTCGTCGATTCAGTTACTGTTGGGCTTGCAGTCGACGTAGTTTCGCTAGAACTCGTCGATTCAGTTACTGTTGGGCTTGCAGTCGACGTAGTTTCGCTAGAACTCGTAGTTTCTGTAACTGTTGGGCTTGCAGTCGACGTAGTTTCGCTAGAACTCGTCGATTCAGTTACTGTTGGGCTTGCAGTCGACGTAGTTTCGCTAGAACTCGTAGTTTCTGTAACTGTTGGGCTTGCAGTCGACGTAGTTTCGCTAGAACTCGTAGTTTCTGTAACTGTTGGGCTTGTAGTCGACATAGTTTCGCTAGAACTCGTAGTTTCTGTAACTGTTGGGCTTGCAGTCGACGTAGTTTCGCTAGAACTCGTTGTTTCTGTAACTGTTGGGCTTGCAGTCGACATAGTTTCGCTAGAACTCGTAGTTTCTGTAACTCTTGGGCTTGCAGTCGACGTAATTTCGCTAGAACTCGTAGTTTCTGTAACTGTTGGGCTTGCATTCGACGTAGTTTCGCTAGAACTCGTCGATTCAGTTACTGTTGGGCTTGCAGTCGACGTAGTTTCGCTAGAACTCGTCGATTCAGTTACTGTTGGGCTTGCAGTCGACGTAGTTTCGCTAGAACTCGTAGTTTCTGTAACTGTTGGGCTTGCAGTCGACGTAGTTTCGCTAGAACTCGTCGATTCAGTTACTGTTGGGCTTGCAGTCGACGTAGTTTCGCTAGAACTCGTAGTTTCTGTAACTGTTGGGCTTGCAGTCGACGTAGTTTCGCTAGAACTCGTCGATTCAGTTACTGTTGGGCTTGCAGTCGACGTAGTTTCGCTAGAACTCGTAGTTTCTGTAACTGTTGGGCTTGCAGTCGACGTAATTTCGCTAGAACTCGTAGTTTCTGTAACTGTTGGGCTTGCATTCGACGTAGTTTCGCTAGAACTCGTCGATTCAGTTACTGTTGGGCTTGCAGTCGACGTAGTTTCGCTAGAACTCGTCGATTCAGTTACTGTTGGGCTTGCAGTCGACGTAGTTTCGCTAGAACTCGTAGTTTCTGTAACTGTTGGGCTTGCAGTCGACGTAGTTTCGCTAGAACTCGTCGATTCAGTTACTGTTGGGCTTGCAGTCGACGTAGTTTCGCTAGAACTCGTAGTTTCTGTAACTGTTGGGCTTGCAGTCGACGTAGTTTCGCTAGAACTCGTCGATTCAGTTACTGTTGGGCTTGCAGTCGACGTAGTTTCGCTAGAACTCGTAGTTTCTGTAACTGTTGGGCTTGCAGTCGACGTAGTTTCGCTAGAACTCGTAGTTTCTGTAACTGTTGGGCTTGTAGTCGACATAGTTTCGCTAGAACTCGTAGTTTCTGTAACTGTTGGGCTTGCAGTCGACGTAGTTTCGCTAGAACTCGTTGTTTCTGTAACTGTTGGGCTTGCAGTCGACATAGTTTCGCTAGAACTCGTAGTTTCTGTAACTCTTGGGCTTGCAGTCGACGTAATTTCGCTAGAACTCGTAGTTTCTGTAACTGTTGGGCTTGCATTCGACGTAGTTTCGCTAGAACTCGTCGATTCAGTTACTGTTGGGCTTGCAGTCGACGTAGTTTCGCTAGAACTCGTCGATTCAGTTACTGTTGGGCTTGCAGTCGACGTAGTTTCGCTAGAACTCGTAGTTTCTGTAACTGTTGGGCTTGCAGTCGACGTAGTTTCGCTAGAACTCGTCGATTCAGTTACTGTTGGGCTTGCAGTCGACGTAGTTTCGCTAGAACTCGTAGTTTCTGTAACTGTTGGGCTTGCATTCGACGTAGTTTCGCTAGAACTCGTCGATTCAGTTACTGTTGGGCTTGCAGTCGACGTAGTTTCGCTAGAACTCGTCGATTCAGTTACTGTTGGGCTTGCAGTCGACGTAGTTTCGCTAGAACTCGTAGTTTCTGTAACTGTTGGGCTTGCAGTCGACGTAGTTTCGCTAGAACTCGTCGATTCAGTTACTGTTGGGCTTGCAGTCGACGTAGTTTCGCTAGAACTCGTAGTTTCTGTAACTGTTGGGCTTGCAGTCGACGTAGTTTCGCTAGAACTCGTCGATTCAGTTACTGTTGGGCTTGCAGTCGACGTAGTTTCGCTAGAACTCGTAGTTTCTGTAACTGTTGGGCTTGCAGTCGACGTAATTTCGCTAGAACTCGTAGTTTCTGTAACTGTTGGGCTTGCATTCGACGTAGTTTCGCTAGAACTCGTCGATTCAGTTACTGTTGGGCTTGCAGTCGACGTAGTTTCGCTAGAACTCGTCGATTCAGTTACTGTTGGGCTTGCAGTCGACGTAGTTTCGCTAGAACTCGTAGTTTCTGTAACTGTTGGGCTTGCAGTCGACGTAGTTTCGCTAGAACTCGTCGATTCAGTTACTGTTGGGCTTGCAGTCGACGTAGTTTCGCTAGAACTCGTAGTTTCTGTAACTGTTGGGCTTGCAGTCGACGTAGTTTCGCTAGAACTCGTAGTTTCTGTAACTGTTGGGCTTGTAGTCGACATAGTTTCGCTAGAACTCGTAGTTTCTGTAACTGTTGGGCTTGCAGTCGACGTAGTTTCGCTAGAACTCGTTGTTTCTGTAACTGTTGGGCTTGCAGTCGACATAGTTTCGCTAGAACTCGTAGTTTCTGTAACTGTTGGGCTTGCAGTCGACGTAATTTCGCTAGAACTCGTAGTTTCTGTAACTGTTGGGCTTGCATTCGACGTAGTTTCGCTAGAACTCGTCGATTCAGTTACTGTTGGGCTTGCAGTCGACGTAGTTTCGCTAGAACTCGTAGTTTCTGTAACTGTTGGGCTTGCAGTCGACGTAGTTTCGCTAGAACTCGTCGATTCAGTTACTGTTGGGCTTGCAGTCGACGTAGTTTCGCTAGAACTCGTAGTTTCTGTAACTGTTGGGCTTGCAGTCGACGTAATTTCGCTAGAACTCGTAGTTTCTGTAACTGTTGGGCTTGCATTCGACGTAGTTTCGCTAGAACTCGTCGATTCAGTTACTGTTGGGCTTGCAGTCGACGTAGTTTCGCTAGAACTCGTCGATTCAGTTACTGTTGGGCTTGCAGTCGACGTAGTTTCGCTAGAACTCGTAGTTTCTGTAACTGTTGGGCTTGCAGTCGACGTAGTTTCGCTAGAACTCGTCGATTCAGTTACTGTTGGGCTTGCAGTCGACGTAGTTTCGCTAGAACTCGTAGTTTCTGTAACTGTTGGGCTTGCAGTCGACGTAGTTTCGCTAGAACTCGTAGTTTCTGTAACTGTTGGGCTTGTAGTCGACATAGTTTCGCTAGAACTCGTAGTTTCTGTAACTGTTGGGCTTGCAGTCGACGTAGTTTCGCTAGAACTCGTTGTTTCTGTAACTGTTGGGCTTGCAGTCGACATAGTTTCGCTAGAACTCGTAGTTTCTGTAACTGTTGGGCTTGCAGTCGACGTAATTTCGCTAGAACTCGTAGTTTCTGTAACTGTTGGGCTTGCATTCGACGTAGTTTCGCTAGAACTCGTCGATTCAGTTACTGTTGGGCTTGCAGTCGACGTAGTTTCGCTAGAACTCGTAGTTTCTGTAACTGTTGGGCTTGCAGTCGACGTAGTTTCGCTAGAACTCGTCGATTCAGTTACTGTTGGGCTTGCAGTCGACGTAGTTTCGCTAGAACTCGTAGTTTCTGTAACTGTTGGGCTTGCAGTCGACGTAATTTCGCTAGAACTCGTAGTTTCTGTAACTGTTGGGCTTGCATTCGACGTAGTTTCGCTAGAACTCGTCGATTCAGTTACTGTTGGGCTTGCAGTCGACGTAGTTTCGCTAGAACTCGTCGATTCAGTTACTGTTGGGCTTGCAGTCGACGTAGTTTCGCTAGAACTCGTAGTTTCTGTAACTGTTGGGCTTGCAGTCGACGTAGTTTCGCTAGAACTCGTCGATTCAGTTACTGTTGGGCTTGCAGTCGACGTAGTTTCGCTAGAACTCGTAGTTTCTGTAACTGTTGGGCTTGCAGTCGACGTAGTTTCGCTAGAACTCGTAGTTTCTGTAACTGTTGGGCTTGCAGTCGACGTAGTTTCGCTAGAACTCGTAGTTTCTGTAACTGTTGGGCTTGCGGTCGACGTAATTTCTTTTGACGTGCTTGTAATGTTAGCTTCTTTTGTAGTTGTTTCAGGCCAAGGTTCATCACATTCCAAATCTGAATTGTTATTACAAACTAAACCTGGAGGACATTCCTGAGGTAATCCAATAATCATAGTCGTTTCGCCAACTTCCACACATTGATAAAAATGAGTTTCATCATAGCAAAGAAAGCCCCGATTATGACAGTCTATTAATACTTTAGCTTCCAGCCAGTAAATCTAAAGGAAATTAAAAACTGTTTAATATTTTGTTTTCATTAAACCTTATACTGATATCCTGCTGCTGGACCTGCATATGGTTGCCAGAAGCAAAAGAAAATTAATTTTCTTTAAACTGATTATCCCTAGCGCTTTCCAAAAATGCGGTTTTTGTTTTTTTTTATGTTTAGGAGCAAAATTTTGTGTTTTATTAATTACATTTTTTGCAGAATTTTTCTACAATTCCTTGTAATATAATTTTTTTTCCGATGTTATTCCTATTTAATTAATTGATGTTAAGTCGCCGTACAAAAAATGTTTCTTACGAGTATGTAACGAACGAGAAGCTGTTTTTTTTATGGAAAAATGCGTCAAAAAATAAAATTGTAGGATCGTACAAGTTTGGAAAATTTTCGACGTTCTTAAAAGTTTTATGACGATTGAAACTGTTTGCTTTGTACAATTTGTACGACCAAGTGGATAGTGTACCGGGCGTTTTAGTAAAATTTGGCAATTTTTGTTATTTATTTGCTTTCTCATGGGTAAGTCTTCTGACCTTTTGAAAAAAGTTTAAAATGGAATTTGTACTTATCTTGTAAATATACTTATTTTTTATTTGTGCGCATCTTGACTAAATAGAAGTAAATATGTTACTATAAATTTCTTTGCCCTTACCAAATTGAAAAAGAATATAGCCCACAGCACTTTCATTTTTCTTTCACTTCATAGCAGCTACGTTACTTCTGAATTAATGATACGTAGTGGTATTTTTATGTTTATTCGATTTTAATTGTGTTAACTATTCTTTTTTAGCATAAATTTTCTATTGTTGTCCATAAGTCCTTTTAAATGTTATTTAAATACGGTATCTTATCTTTGGTTTGCAAATCTTTTTTTCAATAGAAAATACTGGGTAGTGATTTGAGTTTATTTCATATGGAACTTCTTTGTTCTAATAAGATTAATTTAGAACCGTATATTTGCTAAAATAATATTTCAGTTACATTATGGGTGTTTCTTTTGGTGTTATAACAAATGACGTAAAGTATGCAACTCTGACTTACAAAGAACTGATAAACATGGTGTTTCGAAGTGATAAGTATAGAAAATGAATTATGAGGGGATTAGGACTTCATGATTACGAAGAAACGAAGTCGGGTAAATATTTTTCTTAAAATATTTCCTTTGAAAAGCTAAGCGCAAGGAACAGCCTTACTTTTACAGAAGGCTGTGAAAAAGGATTGTTATTAGGTTAAAAAAACACAAATTGCGGTTTTGATTTTTTATTAATTAACTATGCTAACATAAATATTCTACATAAACCCTAACTTATAGATGTAAATCAAAATTACACCAAAAAATTGTACATCTAAGCTAATCAACCAGACGATTCAATTGTGATGGTCCCAAAATCCTTCTTCATTAAATCGCCAGAATAAAACGAATTGAAGTCCAGCCTGTAGAACGATACATTAAACACTTGCATCCATTTGATTTGTTAAATAAGCTCACCAAAATACGGGAAATAAATCATCGAAAGGAAGAAAGGAAAGGAAAATTAAATTTTTCTTAAACTAATTGGTGAGGCAATGGTGAGTATAATCGAACGAAATAAACATATTTACCTGTATAACAAATTAAAGAGCCTGTCGTGTTCACTGCTATCCTTGTTTAAATTATTAATCTGATCCAGCAAGTTTACCAAAGCGACTGAAAATTGTACGTCGAATAGAGAAATTCTTTCCTTGAAGCTTGGCGCTGTGGAGGCGTGGCTTGCACTGTCTTGGAAGGCTTTCTCATTCTAAATCAACACAAAAATTATTGGCGATGTTATAATCACACTACACAAAAATCTAGACATGCAGCATTCAACATCTTTAAAAAATACTTTCATATTTTTTATACCGTAGATTCAAAAACAAAAAACATGTTTACCAATTTTTTGAATCATTCGGTATAAAAACAAAGGCTACAAAATGTCACTGATCAATTATTATTATAGACACAACAATAATTTGAACAAATTTATAGAAAAGCGCTAATTATGTAATAGCGCCACATGCTGAGAAGCAAATACCTGATGAAATGATTCATACATAGAACTTGGTAATGAACCAAGTTCAGCTTCCACAAAGTATTTCTGCGTCCTCTATAAAAAATCAAGGGCACGAATCAATAATTTTGTAAAAAATCACAGCTTTCGTTTCTAATTACCTCAGAGATTGATCAAATGTAGGAAAGTGATTAAGGGAGAATTATTAACAAACCTGCATAAATTGACAGAAATCCACGCAAATTGCCAAAAGCTTGGTAACCGTGCGAAGAATCGGAGGAATTGTGAGCATGCAGTCCTTCAGACAGCTATCCAAAAAATCGCGATGGCAAAACAATATTTCATCGACGTTGTTGACCTTTCAAAATTAGAATTAGTTTGCCGTTTTTATTTTAAAAATCTTACTTTGGAAATTTTTTGCAGAAATAAGCACCAGTGAGGTTCAATCACCTCCACCATCATATGATATTCCAAATTCTGAACGCAATGTAACATCCTCTGTCGCAGAGCAAAGGCGGCCCTATAGTGCTGCGCATCGTCAAAATGGAACTTTTTCGCAACTTTATTGCACTTCCAAACTTGGCAAATCATTCTCTCCACATACTTGCAATAGAACAAATGCCTAAAAATCATCTGGTAACACGCCAGAGATTTTCTGTTCAGAATCAAAGACAAGGGCCAGTGCACTTCGTAACTGAACGAGAACGAGTCAATAACGAGAAGTTTCTGGCGCTCGTAGGCGGTCCGAAAGTCTGGAACACAAAATTAATCCCAATCCAGAAACACACTCAAGCACCTTGCTCCATATTTGTCTGAATTGTGAGTATTTTCATCATTTGAAATTGCAGATCATAGGGCAAGAGCTCGGTCCTTAAATCGTCCTTGTATGGGTCGCTCACTGCGCTTGACAGCCTCAAAGCCAGATCCATCAGCGATTCGATGCGCCCTTGAATCACATCGCCAACATCTTTACTCAGTTCTTTTTCACACAAAGTGAGAAACGTTACGATAAAATCGCCCTGGTCTAAGAGAAAATAGTGTTTGACGGATCTCAGTCTCCCCAAAAGATCCTTTTCCTTCACAACTAGCTCGAGTAATGTTTGGCTTGCAAATTTATACGCATTTTCGATCGCTTCAATGTAGTGCTTTTCTTCGATTTTGTAAAGTATTGGTCGTATTTTATTTTTCACAGGCTTGCCTGGAAAAAAACTTGGCGATTGATTTTTACGTAAATGAGTCAAATTACCACACTGTCGTATTACGTTCAAGTATTTTCCAGCTTTTAGAATTATGTCCGAGACTGGCTCTAAAAATTTCGGGATCTTTTCCCGTTCTATTGAGTATTTTTTATCCCAGTAGTCGGCTGAATAATCGACCGGCATGTCTTCCTTCTGGATGACTTCATTGTCTTTTACCAGAAACTAAAAGTCGAAGTAAAAGTTTTAACTGCTTTTCTTTGAATTCTAGCTTAATAATTACGTTCATTTTATTTACCAGCTTTAATCAATCACACATTTTTTTTAATTAGAAAGTTGTTACGCGATTATTATGAAAACAATTTTCAAAATATTTCCAAATTCCGTTTATTCGATTGCCAAACAATTATAAGAAGATAAGAAAAACAACAGTACTTTAGACTTTTTTTTTATTTTTCTTTGTAAACAAAACCACGCAGGTGACTTCAAATATCCAAAAATCGTGAGAAACAAACGCATTTGTGGCAGTATTTTTTTTGTTCTAATTATTTTTTTTTCATCGTAAAAATAAATCTGTATCAGAGTGTTCATTTTTTTCAGAAAATAAATAGTAATTAAAGCTAAACATTTACAAACGGCATTATTTACAAAAATTGTAGATGTTGAAATTTTAAAAGCTCAGCTTATGAATAGTCATGACAAAAGATAATATTTCACGCTTCTATCTTCATTTTCTTGGTAAACAAAGCCAAGCAAATGACTTTAAATATCCAAAAAATAGTGACGAACAAATAGTATTTGTGGGACTTTTTTTTTAACGACACAATTATTCAAAAAAAAATCCAGAATGGCAGTGCATCAATTTTGATCACTTTCACCCTAAAACAAAAATGTTTTTCGACTAAAAAACATACTTTTCTGGAAATAATTTTCAATAAAGATAAAAAGTATTTTTTGTTTTATCATTTTAAATATTAGTTATTATGTTATTAATAATACGAGTGCGAAAACACAAGCTCAACACACAAAGTTCGAGGGCTGACGTATTGGAAAACTTCAAGCGTTTTTGTATGAGTGTTACTCAATTTTTTTTTCTTTTAAAAATGTTACCTCACTGATTGGATCAGAAATAATTCCTCTGTAAATCCACATTCCCAACATTTTCATATACGGAACACACGCAGCCTCCATCAGACTAACACAACGTTGTTGTGTCCTTTCATCACCAATTGACCCAATTATGTGATCATGTAGCAAACTTAAAACTTTTCCCCCTTTGGCATCCGACTATAAATTACAAATTAAATTTAAAAATAAATTGTCACGTAGTTACTTTGCTGATCTTAGTCGCAATGTTTGCTGTAATGCCAAAAGGCTGCAACCGCTTCTGTACATAAAACCAAAGTTTTTGCAAATTTAAGTTATCAGCTTCAAATTCATCCTGAAGTTGGGTGACATAAATCTGAAAAACAACTTTGCAAAGTCGCTAATTGTGGCCTTCAACTTACTAGATGTTCTTTCAAAATCGCGCTCATTTCTTCAGCTAAGGCGTTATTAACTTGCCCAAACTCAAACCTCAACTTTTCTTCGGCAAACCTCTGGATTAGCGAATAATGACTGGCGATAGGCAAGATTTGTTTAACAAGTTCTTGCAGAGGCAGAGGTACATTATCGTTTATTTTAAAGGTTCTAGGGGCGTAAGGATCATTCAGCTCCTCTGCTTCGATGTAACAGCCTGGTATACCAATTAATACAACTAACAGATCTTTAATCAGGATGTTTTCTTGAGACACAACTGGAACAGCTGGACAAATAGTACTACAACTTTGCGTTGAAAAATCGCAGGATAAAGTCGGCCGTCTCTGGACCCAAGACGTAACAGAAGGGGTGCTAGCCCTCGGAAGATTAGTACTAGTGTTGAGAATACTGCTTGAAGAACACTCTTTTTGCGACCGTTTTAAAGCCTCCCGACGTAACCGATTCCTAACTTGTGGCAAATCGTCCCGCGTTATTTCGGTTTTTTGCTCCGAATGCTTATCCATTTTACCTAACAAGCTTCTAACACTACTATCTTGAGATATGTGATACAGAAGCTGAACGTACGGCCCTAAACAATCCACACTGGAAATTTCACGTCAACTAAAATGCAACCAGTCACAAGACCTCACTTTTTCTGCTTTAGATCTTCAAATTTCAGTAGAAATGGTTCCGAATTTTTCAAATCTTCGGCAATACGTTGCACGTAACTCTGTATTGCCACTTGTGAACCTGAACATTCCTTGCCGGTGCTACTGCTGATACTTTTTTGTAACGCTTCTACAAGTTTTTCGGGGGGATTTTTTGCACTATATGGACAAGAATTAGGTTTTTTGAAGCGAAAACAACACGTGTACGCACCCCAAACAGTTCAAAAGTTCCGCAACCAAGTGCTGGAGCTTAAATTCGCTCATTTTGCCGATAATACTTGTCAAAAACAATTAACCTAACCTAAGAAACATTTGAAATCAAAAACAAGATGAGCGCGTCGATTTTTCAAAATTGGTGTATTTTTGGTTGACTGACTTACAGGCGTTTCAAATCAATAAAGGTTGAAAAACTGACGAAAAAAGTACCAAAAGGGTGCTAAATCAATTTTTAATACTTCCATAGCTCATTTTGGATAATTTTACATCATAAATTGGTGTAATTCGGGATAAAATTTCGCGTTCAATACCTAAAACCACGCCCATTTGGTGTTCGTCTCAATTCGCGAGATTCCGGATCAATGGAACAATCAACAAATCAAACAGCTGATCTAACCTAAAATGAATTAAGTTAAGTGAGTTTTTAAATCTAATCTAGCGAAGTGTGTTTCGAATAATGCCTAATGAAGCTCGGTATGCGTTACTATACAGTGATTACGAAACTTCCACAGTTTTGCGTTTGCCTTTTGAAAAATTTTCGATTATAACCGTGGGTTTGCCGTTGTTTGCTTTCCTGTTTTGCATTATTTATTCGGTGATTTTTCATTTCGAAACCGCCACTTACACCCATTGTCAAGTGTTTAATGTTTTACCGTCCATTTCTGCGGCTATCGGAAATTTTTCACCACAACGACAAGTCTGGCAAACGGCTATAGTTTTACATGCTGTGCCAAGATTCTCGATTGCCTTTGTTTACCTCCAACACCACCAAAACGTTTTATACCAAAATGACCAATGGATGGGGGCCGTCGCATGTGTTCTTAATGTTGTTGAAAACATTTCGTTGATTATACTGTCTTTTTGGACCTCATCTCAGCACTATCGTAAACGTTTTTTACGAGAATTTTCCCCTTTATTTTGTTAAAAATGTTTTAGCTGTTCATGAAAAAGCCTTCATCACCTTTATATTGATGTCGGAGTTTTATATGATTTTAATTTACATTCTCCAAAGACGTTGTAAAAAGCGCCACAAAGAAAGTCTGAAATGGAAGAAAAGACTACTCATCACAAACATATCATCTATTTTAGTAGCAACGTATTGCTTTTTAAGGCACAACTCATATTGTGAGCCTTATGGTAAGTAGTTACTTTTTTTAATGCTCCTTTAATTTTCTGCATTTTAGTATATTCTGGTTTTGCCTTGGCAGAATATACAGTAGTATTAACAAATATGGCGTTCCACATGACTGCTTATTTAGATTTTAAAAATAAAGATTTGGTGGTCTATAGGTACGGTGTTGCTTTAACAGAAAGATAATATTTAGTTGTATAGCTAGTTATACAATAAATTTTTCGTTGTGTAGGAAAGTATCAAATGGACATACAGATTGTATATTTGTAATTATTGCCCACACACCAAAACGATATGTATTCGAAAATTTTACTTTCTGGATCTTCAAAACGTATAACTTTCCCAAAAATGGCACTTACAGATTTTAGATTGTAAATTGTAAGTTCGTGATCTACGAGTTGATTAAATGAAATGTCTTCTACGTTTTGAACGTTTTTAACTTGTAATAAGATAATATATTCTGCATGTACACTGCCTAAAAATCAAGTGCACACAGTTTATTTCAACAGCCAAGTGGTGGCTGGCTGTGCACTTGATTTAGATTACAAGCTGAAGATATTTTTGACGAAATGTAAGGTCGTAATATCTTCGAATTGTTCCAGTAATGTAGCTATTCCTGCATTTCAAGTAATGAGTGTGGTTTAAATGTTACTCTTTTGTCCATTGTATCTACTTTTTGATGTTACAATGAAGAGCACATTTTATACTTCGGGCACAGTAGAGATTTACTACTTAATTCACAAGGGTTGCAGTTTAATGTTGTCGCGAAAAAACGACCAAATTTTTTCGTTTCGAACTTTTTCAAATTTTTAGTGACAAAAAGACGTCTAAAAATAGAATGTTTTAGGCACTTGGTATGAAAGTACTTATCTGTGTGAATGTAATCTTGTAATATAAACGTGCTCAGTTGTGATATGTATTTTTGAGAAGCGAAAGATTTATTATAAATAGACGAAATTGGTATTGAAAACATATCTTGTATTTTTCAAATAATTATTATGATTGAAAAAAAAATCGGGACGGAAAACACGAAACGGTGTTAATATTTTTAGTAATTATGCGATGGACGCATTTAGTGTCAAATTTTGAAGAACAAAAAAATTGATGTCTTCACCACCCAACTTTGTTTTAAGACGATGTGATATGAGTTTGTGCTTCCGAAGGAGCAATTTTTTTAATGTCGGTACATGTTTATATCAGTATATGAATAATTGTGATAAAAAATTGGTTATTTATGCATTTCATTTAAGTTTTACGGATGGTAATGGTTGTAAACAATGATATAACTTAAGGAAATGTCTCATTATTGTGCAGTATTTTTGTCTTAAAAAACTGTTTTTTTTTCAAATGTTTATTATTTCACATTTAAGTGATGTGTTACTGTTAATACGTTGTTAAACTCGACTCTTTCTAATTGTACTATTCTTGTACGTAGCTACCTTTTATTAAAAAAGTTATTCTTCAGTTGTGCTTTTATTACATTGTTCCCCAATTAAAAAAAACAGTCACTAATGCAACAGTATTTTATTTATATAAGAAAATACAGTTAAAGTATTTTTAACCTCCGAAACCGTCCACTTTTCGTATTTTGTCATGGACCATGTTAGCAATGGCCAGAGAACTAGTAGCGCCAGGGCTTGGTACAAACCTACAATTAATAATCCGCTTGTGTATTCCCTTGCCTTCGAATATGTCGAATAAAAAATCATCAACAAATTCCCCATCTTTGGTCACAATCTGGCCTTGCAGGGCGGTCGGTCCCGGAAGAATATCGTTTTTTGAAATCATTGGTAAATATTTATTTAATACGGCAGTTCGAAAATCACAGGAAACTGCCTCGGTCACTTGGTGTAAACAAGTTTGGAGGTTTTTCAAAAACAAAAAACCCACATTTTTTGAAAAAATCTTGCTACGAATGTAAGTCACATCAATCGCAGATTTGCTGAAAAATGCAGCGAGAATAGTGTGAAACTAATTGGGTTAAATATGTACTCGTAACTGTCCAGTTTTAGTGCCGGAACGGCACTTGGTCCAAGAAGGACCTCGCCACCGACAGTGGGACTAAAATGGATGCCTATGAAGGGCATGTCTATGTGCGGGATCGCGTAAATGTTGGTTTTAACAAAGCGGTTAAGTCTCGGATTAAGTGTGTAATAATTGACCCGCAGGGACACATTCTCGTAACCTTTGTCCTTCTCTGGGTCAAAAAGCGCCCCTGAGTACAAACCGAGACAAGTAACGACATACTTTGCCAAAAAACTCGCCTCCTTATCACTCTTAATCAGAACGGGGTGCGAAGCTTCGCCCGACTCTTTAACACATTTTGCTTCAAAACCGAAAAATATATCCCCACCTTCATTCTCAAAGTCTTGTCCAAAACTCTTCGTCACCACTTCCCAGTTAACGTTGCCACTGTTTGGGGACCAAAGCGCTTGTAAACCCCGACAGTAGGGTTGAATCTTGGTTACACTTTCCCAGTCCAGGAGTTCTATACCTGGCACTTTATTTCTTAAGCCTTGTTTGTACAATTCTTTTAGGCGATATTTATCCAAAGTATCACTCGCGATAATCAATTTGCCGTATCTCTTGACTGGGATTTTTTTCACACTGCAGTAATCGTAAATAAGTTGTGCGCCTTCTACACACAGTTTAGCTTTCAAAGAATTGGTTCGGTAGTAAATACCGGCATGTAGCACCTGACTGTTGTGGCTGCTCTGATGCCGAGCTAGAGCTTCTTCTTTTTCCAATAGTGCTATTTTGGGTTTTTTCATTTTCTCTTTTAGAGTTTTTGCGATAGCTGTGCCAATAATGCCTCCGCCGATTACAACAATGTCATACTTGAGAACACTTTTGCACCTAGTTGAAGCACCGATTAATTTTTTTTTTCAGACTTTAAGTGCCTCATACGCAATAATTAGTTTTGTTGGTGTTTACCTTAGTGATTTTTGGTGCAAGTTTTTAGTTTCCAATACGTGGGGAGTTCGTAATAGCATCATAAACTAGTAATGTTAACAGTCAAACTACCTGACGTAAATAATTGACATCGACTTGACAAAAAAAAAGCAACATTAGTAGCGACGCTTTTGACGACTTTTTTTCTTCTATTGCTTCAGAACTGGCAAAGGGACTACCAGATAAAGCGATAGATCCCATAAATATAATGATGTTTCATTGTTCAGATTTAGATTCTAGAGTAAATTTTGCATTCTCTGAGGTTTCCTGCGCTACAGTTCGCGATATTATAAATAACATGAAATCTAGTAACTCTATAGATATATATAACTTAAACACTCGTATTATTAAGTATATTAAAGATCTTATAGTGTCTCCTTTAACTCGTTTAATTAATTTTTGTATTACTACTTCTATTTTTCCAGACTGTCTAAAAATAGCTGTGGTAATACCACTCTTGAAACAAGGGGACGTTAACGTTGTTAATAACTATAGACCAATATCTTTACTTCCAATTTTTTCCAAAGTACTTGAAAAAGTCTTATACTTGCAATTAGTTCATCATTTTGAAGTCAATAATCTATTCACAGACAGTCAATTTGGATTTAGACAGGGCCGAAATACAATTAGTGCAGTTACCAAATTTGTAAAATATATGACAGATTGTTTGGAAGAAGGAAGCTATGGTATAGAAACTTTTCTTGACCTCTCCAAGGCTTTTGACTGCGTTCATCACCACATTTTATTACGAAAATTATATTTTTATAACTTGCTACCTAGTAGTTGTAAATGATCATTTTTAAGCAACAGATCACAGCTTGTAAGACACAAAGGAATTGACTCAGGCAAAAATAGTGTTGAATTAGGAGTGCCCCAAGGCTCTCTTCTTTTTATTATTTATATAAATGATTTTTCTTCATATATGGAAAATAAAAGTATACATTTTGCAGATGATACAACTCTAATGGAAAAAAACGAAAATCTGTCTACAGCGTTAAAAATCGTAGATGATGCACAGTCAAAGGCTTTGTCTTGGTTCGAATCCAATAAATTAACATTAGACAAAAATAAAACAAATACATTGGTTTTTTCATTAAAGAAAAAAATAGATTTTGTGGAAGGATCTACAAAATTTTTAGGAATCTTTCTTGACTCCTCTTTGAGGTTTAATACACATTCAGAAAAGGTTGCAAAATTACTTTGTAGTGGTATTTTTGCACTTCGCAATTTAAAAGATCAAGTTCCTCCTGAAACTAAAAACTGCATTTTATTCATTATGCCAGTGTCACATCAGTTATGGACTATTAGTATGGGGTCATTCTGCTTCCATCTCTACAATTTTCAGATTACAACGTCGAGCTATCCGTATAGTAGGAGGTCTAAAATATAGAGAAGACTGCAAATATGTTTTCAGGAATTTTAATATACTTACTGTTCCTTGTATGTATATTTATCAGTGTTTAAATTATATAAAATCTAACATAGAGAATTTTAAATCACATAGTAACATTCACGAATATAGTACACGTCACAGAGATAAAATTTGCCTACACAGTATTCGCTTAAAAAGCTCCGAAAACGGCACCGGAAACCTAGGAATAAAATTTTTTAATGCGTTGCCTGATGATATTGCTAAGCTAAAGACAAATAAATTTAAAAAGATACCTCTGTAAAAAAGCTTTTTACTCATATGATGAGTATTTTAATGATTTTAAATGTGATGTTATGTATTAACTTTGTATATATATTATGTTTGATGATTGTATTTTATGTCATTTATGTTCTTGGTAAGCCCTCTTATTGACTTGTGTTATGACCAGTGTAGTCTTTAAACATTAATAAACATTATTATTATTATTATTATTATTATTAAAAAAGCTTGACGCTTCGTAATTAATTTATGATTTTTCAAGGCAAGGGCAAAACTCAAACGTAAAGAGAAAAAATGCGTTTTGGAACTAATTGCTTTATTGTGTTATTATTCACACTGTTGCGCTTTTGGCAAACTCAAACTCTTTTTCGAGCCGGTCTGCTACCATTTTGGCAATCGCCAGGGAACTGGTAGCCCCCGGACTGGGGGCATTCCTGCAGTGGAGAATCCTCTTCGCAATTCCCCCTTTCCCCAAATCAAACACAAAATCGTCCACTAAATTACCATCGATGTCTAAAGCCTGCGCCCTGACCCCAGCCGGCCCGCGTTTGATATCTTCAGCTCTAACTTCCGGAATATACTTTTGCAAATCCTTCAACTGCAAACGACTGAACGCCGACTTCATAACTTCTTGCACACCGTATCCTACATTTCTGAAAATCAGTTTCTGGAAACCACGGTAGGAAAACGCATCAACTAGTTCCTTCATGTTGATGTCAAACCACCTAAAAGACACACAATTGCTACCAAGCAATAAAGTGTGGCCACGTACGTGTAACCTTCTTTTCTAAAGGCTGGAACGGCGTTTGGCCCAAGCCAAACACTGCCATCCATTCGGGGCGTGTAATGTACCCCCAGAAAGGGGAATCTGGGATCAGGGACCGGGTAGATGTTGCCCTTCACCATGTGGCATTTTTTCGGGTTGAGAAGGAGGTATTCCCCACGGATTGGGACAATCCTGGGGTCACGAGAACACCCAGACAGCTCGGATAATTTATCAGAGTACAACCCACCACAAGTTAGGACGTATTTAGCATTCACCGACTTGCCGTTTCTGGCAGTGATGGTTACAGGAAACGCACCATTTGTCGACTCTTTAAAACCATTGACCTACATCATTCCGCAAAATAAACGATGTTACTTTAAACGATTTAAAAACCTCAAAATCAAAAAAGATATCGCCTCCGCTGTCCCTAAAATCCCGCCCGTAATACTCCGTAACCAACCCCCAGTCGACAATCCCCGTGTGCGGGGACCACAAAGCTTCAACCCCTTGACAGTACGGCTCAATTTTCTTAATTTCCTCAACGCCTTTCAGTACTTTCAAGTCGGGCACTTGGTTCTGGATGCCGCGTTCGTGTAAATCAGCTAATCGTTTTTGTTCTAAAGCATTCGTTGCGACGATTAGTTTGCCAACTTTTTTGTAAGGTATTTTTTTGGTGTCGCAGTATTTGTAGGCCAAGTGCAGGCCTTCCACGCAAAGTTTGGCTTTGAGTGAGCCGGGCTTGTAGTAAATACCGGCATGGATGACGCCGCTGTTGTGGCCACTTTGGTGCACGGCTAATTTGTGCTCTTTTTCCACTATTGCCATGCGGAGATTTTTGTGGCGGAGGAGGATTTCGCGGGCGGAGGCGGCGCCCACGATGCCGCCGCCGACCACCACCACATCGTATTCGTTGCTAAAATAGGAGGGATTTTTTATCAAAGAACTGACGAAATTCTAAGGAATGCGAGCGGGATTTTGAATTTTTATGTGCAAATTGACTTCTACTAGAGGACCGCTTGGACCATGTCATTATCTCGTGACATCGATTTTGCGTGAATATAATTATTAAAATTCAGGGCTTCATCCTTGAAGGGAGACAATAAACTCACCTTTGGTTGCTCTGTTCGCTTGTGGAAAAAGTGGCGTTTAAGATTCTGCCAATATTATTTGAATAATGTACAGAAGTCAACCTTCTGGTACTATGTAAAATTTCTTTACCAATTCTAGACATAATTTTTACATAAAATTTAATTCCCGTTACTAGTATGCACCGCTTATTCCCTACACTTTCACTGTTCACAAATTAATAAAAAAGGGGTCACTAATAAATCTGTGTACACAAATACTGTGGGTTTAAGCCGCTAAGCTGCATATTCATTTTACTCATTTGACATTGTCGGATAAATGGCATATTATCAGTTATCACTTTATTAGATGCAAAAATTCCAATTCTGAATACTAGATATGGGAACAATGATTGCAAGCCAAAAAAACTGACAAGTTACGGATTGGGGCGTTATTGGGTTTTTGTAATTAACATTACAAATATGTAAAGATTAAAAAAAACATTATTAAATAAAAAATGTAGGTTAACATTTGACCTTACAATGTCACGTTTGTCACGAGATGATAAAAAAGCTTCCTACATTCGCATTATTGTTTACGTAATTTTGCTGTTTATGGCTAGATGGCAACATCATTATTTGGATTCCGGAGTCAAAAATTACGAATTACAGAGTTTATTGGACTGTTTTTTGAATCTCGATAAATGTTTTTTGATTTTTGTTTTTATAAAAATCATCACTGTTTAGAATCCATAAGGTTCGCATTAAAGCATGGTCGGTTAAAAGAGGTTTGACTGTAGTTACGTTTGTAAAAAAAAATTCTTGCGACACCTGTGTTTGGAAGTTTTTGGAAATCGAGCACAGACACGTGTGTAAATAGGGCGTCCACTCCAGTGTATAAAAATACACACAAGGTGGCCACTATTTTAGGTGCGTTCTCTTGATCTTATTCTACAATTTGTTAAAAAAAACACTTTTTTTCCTGCAAAATTTTTTTCATTCGTAATTAAAATTAATTAATTAGACTGATATTGTGAAACAAGCCACGTTTTTATGTTGTTTTGTGCAAAAATTAAATAAAAATGTTGATAGACCGAAAAAATGTATTAAAAATGGATACTAATAAACGCTAGGTAAAATAATGGTAATGTATGTATTTTTAAATAAAATTTGCTGAGAAAGAATTTTTGATTGTATTTTATGTTTAGAAAGTTTTTTTACGTTCAGAAATTGTATTTTTCGTTGTAGTATTATTTTTGACAATGAGATACAATTATTTTAAAAACTAAAATCTAAAAACATCATGACTAACAAAATGCTCAAAATATAGTGTTTTATTCACAAAAATATTGTAAGATTTTTTGGATAAACAATTTTTGGGGCTTATTTTTTTAATTTATTTAAATAGTATTTTAACAAACCGACACATAACTAAAAATTTTTGTAATTTCGATTATAAGGAACTAAATAACACACAAAGAGAAAACAATGAAGCATTTTAGTTTGCGTGTGATTAGTATACCGATTCAGTAAAAATGTACTTTTAATAGACTTGTCCTACATAAATAACTATAATTTTTTAAGTTAAAATGTAAAAGTGAGTTTAATCCACGGTTTATAAAAGACAAAAACAAACAAATATGTTGTGGTCGCATGTGTAACGAAGCTACTGTTACTGTTTACCAACTTTCTAAACAAACGAATTTTTCCTGATAATTTCCGCCTAAAATTATAAGTACCCACAAAGACATATTTATTAATCTTTGGGTTACAATTTACAAATTTTTATTCAATAAATTTCAAATATGCGCATTCTATTGTGGTGTCATTTTTACAAAACAGTCACAAGTTTTTGAAGAAATCTAACCACTAGTTTACAGTCCTCATATTTTTTTGTTTCTTAATTGTTGGTCGCTGGTTTCAAAACTGCTTTTTTCTGACAGCTCTAGTTTTAGGGGTAGGTAATACGTACAGCTAACTCAAGTTAGCATTTATTTAAAAAAAAGGACAACTTTTAGTCAAGTGCTCTCACCTCTTGGTCCAGAAATAACAACAGTGGTACTTTTTTGGGGGTACATAAAAATCTGTGCTTTTTGTAGGATATTAGGGGTCGGTTTATAGAAGCGTCATTAAGTTAATCTACAATTAAATGCGTGATTAATTGAACAAATAAGAAAAACAGCGAAATTTTTGGGATTCTGCTTTATTTTTTAAGACGCTAGAAGTAACATTTATCATTTTACATGGTACTAAAGTGTAATTTAAAATGATGTATGTAAGTAACGCTTGAAAATTGCGCTGTCGGCCGCTGCATTCAGGTTGTCCTCTCGTGCTTGACCGCAAAATCCGTACGAAACAAACCAAAAAGCACAAAATCGAAGTAAAAAATATGTCGTCGACCTCAACCCTCCCATCCATCTCCATCTGCCGCCAACAATAACAGCAGCAGCACCAGGCCAAACCCTCGCCGGCTTTCGTCCGTTTCCGTGTCCCGTTCGCCGCGTGTTTCAAACCCGCCGGTGTGTGCCGTCAGTGGAGTTTGGTGAGTTGCGTGCGATGGAGGAGGAGTTGCGTTGTCCGTCGTGCAAACAGTTCTACACCAACCCCGTCCTGCTGCCGTGCTTCCACGCTCTGTGCCTCAGCTGCGCCGTGCACCTGCAGCAGCCCGCCCAGAGCCATGGCGCCGCCGGCGCCGAGAACGCCGAGAGCGTGGCCTCCGGCAGCTCCGGGGACTACCAGGAGAGCGACAAGCTGTCCATCCTGAGCGAGACGGACAGCGGCGTGGTGTGCACCTCGCGCCCCAACAGCTACGTGGGCACCCCCAGCGGCGGCCTGTTCCCCAGCGCCCTGAGCCTCGCCTGCCCCCTGTGCCACAAGCTGGTGTACTTCGACGAGAACGGCGCCCACAACCTGCCCAAGTACCGCGTCATGCAGGCGATCGTCGAGCGGTACAGCGAGGTCAGGAATCTGACGCTGAAATGTCAGATGTGCGAGACGGAGCCGGCGAGGGAAGCCACGGTGATGTGCGAACAATGCGAGGTGCTTTACTGCGAGACTTGCCGCGAGTCCTGCCATCCGGCGAGGGGGCCCTTGGCCAAGCATGTGCTCGCGGAACCGAAGCGCTGCTCGGGGACGATGCTCAGGAATAGGGATGATAAATGCACGGAGCATTCCGACGAAAATCTGAACATGTACTGCTTAGTGTGCAAGATTGGTGTCTGTGCTTTGTGTTTGATGGACTCGAGACATGCTTCCCATGATGTCCAAGCGCTTGCCGTCATGTGCAAGACTCAAAAGGTAGTTTTTACGTTTTGTTTGCCTTGGAGACGGTCAAAGGAACAAAAGATTACGCCGGGAAAAGAAAACCCATAGGAATCCAATTATCTCACTTGGGTTTTGTTCATTTTACAATGTTCTACTAAAATATACATTAGCGTGGAACAGCAAACATGATTAAATAGGGAATAAGGGTGTCTGGTTGCACCGCACTTGAAGAAAGAGTTGAAAAAAAAAGAACTTACAATCATTTTAAGCGTATCTTAAATAAATTACTCAAAATTTATTGATTGTCGTCATAACAAATGCTTGTACTCTTTCCAAAGTATATAGGGATGCCTTCCGTCCGGATTTGTCCAAGTTTTGTGTTGGGGTCCGAATGATTTCTTGAAATCTCTAACTTAAAATGTTTTTCAAATCACTTTTAGTTTTTTTTAATGCCAATACTTTTCTGAATCGGTAAAAATTACGTAGTTATATCATATCTATCAATAATAGGAAATAAAGTATAATTTGAAATGTTTTAAAGGAATATTTATTATTATTACAATTCTTATTAAAAACAGAGAAAATTAAGCGCTATCAGATGGTTTTTTGTTCGTTGCTCTAAGTCTTACAGTTTCCGAGAAAAACGCAAAAAAATGTTTCCATTTTCACTTTTTTTCAATTTTCAATCGCCGATTACGGCCACACTAAAAGAGCTAGGAGAAAACTCTTTTTTCCATCGTAAAGAGCACATCAAAATCTATAAGATAGGATAAGTTTTATTCGATTCTGAGACACTTTTAAAATTGACCATTTTAACTTGTTTTAAAAAGTTGTTAACTTTTTTTTTATTTTCTCAATTACGACTAAACTATTTGAAAAAGGAGACCTGTTTTGATCCATACCTATGCAAAATGATCCGGGGAATCGATTGGCATCAAGAAAATTGCCAAATTCCCAATAGTTTTTTAGTTATGAATTTTTTAAAATTTTACCAATTTTTGCATTTAGCAGCAATTTGCTCGAAAACTATTAGTCGGAGAACAATAATCTTTTTTAAAAAAAAATAGATAATTTAAAGAGCTTTCCAACGATAATAAACTTCATGGGGTTATCTTTGATAGTTCCGAAGCTATTGCTCAACAAATGTTCCGGGTACCCAAAATCGACAAAAATTGCGACGAAAATTGAAAAAATCAAACATCGAAAAATCGAACATATAGACTTTTTTTGGACTTTTAACAACTCTAGAGAGTTGTAAAGGCATATATAAATACGAAAAAATATGATAGAACGAATTAAAAAAAAAATAATTTTTTCACTTTCTTGAAGATAAGTGTTACTACTCAGGAAATTTTAGCAAAAAAAATAAAATTTTTAAATCTCATGAAAAGTTCGTATAATACAGAAAATGAACCGCTGAATTCAATGGAACAAACCGCATTGCTCTATGACTTTTAGTTTTTGAGTTATGAATTTTTTTGTTGGATAAAATTTTCCACTATGACAAATGGCTACCCTAAATTTAGGCAAAAAATTTAAAATTTTTAATTTTTGTGAAAAATTGATATAATATGTAAAATGAGCCGTAGAATTCAATCGAACAAACCGCAATGCTCTACGACTTTTAGTTTTTTTTTTATGAATTTTTTTAGTGAAAAACTTTGATCGCCTCTGTAGCCGGAACCGTTGCCCGGAGCGGCTCCGGGTTTAATCGAATAAATAGAGAAAATTAAGCGCTATCAGATGGTTTTTTGTTCGTTGCTCTAAGTCTTACAGTTTCCGAGAAAAACGCAAAAAAAGGTTTCTATTTTCACTTTTTTTCAATTTTCAACCGCCAATTACGGCGAAACTATTAGAGTTATTGAGAAACGGAAAAATCGAGGACAACCGGAATAAAAAACTCTACAAAATGGCATAGGACTCAAGGCGATATCTCGCAAAAAATTTTTCAATTTTCAATCGCCGATTACGGCTAAACTAAAAGAGCTAGGAGAAAATTCTTTTTTCCATCGTAAAGAGCACATCAAAATCTATAAGGTAGAATAAGTTTTATTCGATTCTGAGACACTTTTAAAATTGACCATTTTGAAGGGGGGGGTGTTAACTTTTTTTTAATTTTTTTTATTTTCCTAATTACGACTAAACTATTCGAAAAAGTGGAACTGTTTTGATCCTTACCTATGCAAAATGATCCGGGGAATCGATTGGCATCGAAAAAATTGCCAAGTTCCCAATAGTTTTTTAGTTATGAATTTTTTAAAATTTTACCAATTTTTGCATTTATCTGCAATTTGCTCAAAAACTATTATTCGGAGAACAATAATTTTTTTTTTTAAATTGATAATTCAAAGAGCTTTCCAACGATAATAAACTTCATAGGGTTATCTCTGATAGTTCCGGACCTATTGCTCAACAAATGTTCCGGGTACCCAAAATCGACAAAAATTGCGACGAAAATTGAAAAAATCAAACATAAAAAAATCGAACATATGGACTTTTTTTGGACTTTTAACAACTCTAGAGGGATGTAAAAGCATATAAAAGTCCATAAAAGTATACTAGAACGAGTTTAAAAAAAAAAAAAATTCACCTCCTTGAAGGTATAATAGTTCTATGTTAGATACCTAATCATAATTATTTTTTGTGTTAGAGGCTGAATAAAAAATATTGTGTGTGATCCATTTAATTGAAACAAAAATTGCGGTAGTGCAGTTTTTCAAATTAAATTGTACTTATAACAGTATAATTCAAGGGACAGGGTTTGTCTTTATTTTTGCAAAAAAAGACAATCATAAGTTATACCTAATATGTATACACTTGGGATAAAATATAAAATATGTCTCTCACTTTATTAAACTGGCAATTTTAACAATTTTTCGGTGTAACAATTTCCCCAAAACTGGTTTTTAATGTCTCACTGCAATTCCTTAAAAATTTTGAACAATATCGAAGTATAAAATATCGTTTTGACCAATAATTTATTTTTTACTCGATTAGAGATTTTTTGTATAACATACTTTATCATAATAGAGTTCGATTTGTTTTCCTATTTTGCAATGCCATTAGAAAGCAGAGTTGTCTCACGGGTAGTTATTTCGCAAAAGGTCATTTGATTATAGCAATAAATAATACAAATATCAATTCCCTTTTATAATGTTTTTTTTTTTTTAATTGGACAATTGAAATTTTTACTACGTCTTGTTCCGAACAAAAGTCGCTGTTGGGTCCCGGCAAAGAGCCAAATAATATTCCCATAATAATTTGCATTCATGCCAAAAGCATGTTGAACTCAAAGTTGGCAAGGGTTGGCGAATTATTGGTGAATTGTATAATTGTTTTCGTACAAGTTCCAACATTTCCGGGCTAATGATCGGTTCAATGACAAAGTCAGCTTTCAAAATAAGTTAAATTACTGGATATTGTGTAAATAAATAAGTCAACACATTATTTTGTGATAAAGATGAGTGTTCTAATAAATCATCACTTTGACAATTGTTACGAAACTGGCTGTCAGTGATTGAGTTTTTTGTGGGAATTCCCCAGGAATTATAATTTTTATCTAGTCCAGTCAATCGATTTTTTCTTCCATATATTCTACGAATTATTCCTTAATAACGGTATAACATGCAAGTTTGCATTTGAATGTCTTGAATTAAATAACTATTACAGTCTCTGCTATTACTTAACTTTAAAAGTTTGTAGTATTACATTGCGAAATTGTAAAAATGTGATTTTGTTTATTCGTATTTTTGTTTAACGATATTTTTGTAACAATGACTAATAATTAACGAGAAAGGAGACCAATTAATGCCTGTAATCTATAATCACTTACTTAGTGTCATATTATTGTGTCACGCTTCATCTAAGTCACGCACATTTGATATTAGTCTAAAACTAATTTATCGCACAATTTCGTGAGATGCCAAAACGTGGCAGTTGGAAAATCAGAAAATAAGTTAACGTTTCAATTTGTTACGGATTTATCTAACCCACGCTGGGAAAAAAATTGATTGTACTAGCTAGAGATTCGTATTTATTTTCGGTATCACTCAAGACAATGATTTAAATATTTACTTTTGTCAAAGTACAATTCGATACGTAGACTTATTATTATTTAAAATAGAAAATAAACCCAATGTTTTCCTGTTCGGGAAACACTATCCCCAAAAACTCACTCTCTCTTATTGTTCATTTACTTTATAATAGCTCACTTTTCACCCCCCTTTGCAGGGGGTGCAGTACGTAACAACCACTGCTAAAAATTCAAGGAGCTTGCATTAGCTCTCCTCTTAGTAATATGTTTAGTAACTACATTAAATTAATTCAATTTCTTCCCATATTAAAACTTGGTAGTGTTCTTCAATTCTCCTTTACGTATTATTAGGTAATCTAATTAGTAAATTATGTCCTTGGGTTATACTTAGTATACCTATATTTATAACTAGATGTTATAATTTGAAATTTTGACAATTTTTAATTAAGTACAAATTTTGTTAAAGTTTACAGACTTTACTTTTAAATTGTACACCAGGTGTCGTATGCTTGTTGACTTGAATAGCGAATGTACCTAAAATAATGGAAAAGTTGGCACCAGTTCTGCCGCCAACCAAAATAAATCGACCATTTACGCACTACCTAGGAAATAGTAGTGGTGGGACCAATTTATTAGCGATTTTTTTTATAAATTCAGCGATAAGTAGCAAAGAAATTGTTACCAGCTCTCCTAACTGTTAATTATGCGCTAAAAACTTAATTTTACCACGTCTTTCAAATCTAGTTCGTCGTTTATTATTTTAATTATGCACATACGTATTCCTGTTGCATGTTTCCGTGTTCTATACGCATACAAGAAAGGCCGAAGTCATTTTACCACCGACATTG
Source organism: Tribolium castaneum (assembly GCF_031307605.1). Lineage (NCBI taxonomy): Eukaryota > Metazoa > Arthropoda > Insecta > Coleoptera > Tenebrionidae > Tribolium > Tribolium castaneum. The sequence continues at coordinate 3,122,245 of NC_087402.1, read as the reverse complement.
GTAACCGGTTGTTGCCGTGTAAAAATATCGAAATACCTACCTACCTCTTCAGAGCTGACCTGTATCTGCGCCTGTGGTAGGGTACCACTGGTTATTTCAACGCTTTATCGTTAATATTTCCTTGTTTTAAAATTAGAACGAACGTTGCGAAATTTATTGCGACTTTATCATCTTAATCAAAACTAGATAGTGCACGAAAAAATGCATTCCCCATCGAGTTGGAGCAATTTTTTTGTCGAATTTATTTGTTAATTCCGGCAGGTTTATGCCGAGGAACTTTCATATATTTCAAATTGAAAATCAATTGTGCTCGGCTGGGGTTATAAAGCTTTGATGTGGTGCTATCTTTACCACGTTGCGATGGATTTTCATTATTCTAGAACGCTTAGGCTTCAGTTTTCCATTAAATTATCCAAAGGTCAGTGTTATGGATTCACAAGTTTCGGTAAAGTGATAATTATACCGCAATTGCGGAAATATATTATTTCCACAAAGGTTGTGCACACTTTTGTCCAATTTCCATACCGAGTTGAACAAAAGGAATTCGGGGGAGTTAGTTGTTCATGTTAAACACTTTGTAATTGGAGATAGGGTTTTAATTAAAACAATATTTAATCACATAGAAAAATCTGCTCACACTTGTTTGAGTGTGAATTGTATAAAAATTATAAATAACACATCTATTCGCTGTCCTCGAACAGCATCCTTCTGGGGTACGGCCTCCGCTTCAGTTTCAGCAACCTAAACTCAAAATGGAAACTGTTGTCGGAAGTCTTGAAGTGGTGTATGATCTGCTTGGAGATCTTGATACAGTTCATGCCCTCACTACACGAAGCCATGTAAAACATTTTGATTTTTTTCTCGACCGGGTGATGCAGAATGATTTCCTGTTGATATCGCTTGCCTTCTTCCCGAGCCCCGAAATACTTTGTCACAATCCAGGCCGAGCCATCCGGCTTATTACCTTGCACACTCCAGAATATCTCGCCTTCGATTTCCGTCCTCCAGAAGGTGTACGAGAAGATTTTCCCTGTTCGTTGAATTCGCTTACCGAAATTAATATCGTACGTGTCGTTGGCTGACAGTTGTTCGTCGTAGTCGGACAAGAAATCCATGGTTTTTCACCAACGCTACGGCCACAACTGTAAAATCATTGTTTTATCGCTTATCTTGTTTGTTTGGTGATAACGGCGTTAGAAATAATTGGCTTCGTTAAAATATGAAGGGACAAGAATTTCAAGTACGGCGGAGTGATTGCTTTGGGCGAAAATCGGGGGTGGTTATTAATGCCTTTCTAAAGCGAGCGGGGACGACAGGTTAAAAGCATGTAACGCATACTTGAAACTTGGATAATTGGGAAGTTATCATTTCTTCAGGTCCCTACATAATCACATTTTTGGGCGTTAGTGTAATTGGGGAGTTACCCTCTTAGCCAGTTTGTTGAATAAGTATGATAGTCTCGAAAAGTAATTTTGTGCCAGGATCGAGGGTCTGAATTTACAGGGTATTGATTTTTGTGCAGTAGACAGTATATTTATAAATGTTCCACTCGATAAGCTACTGTATTATTGGACGCGTATTTTTTATAATAATGGTAACTTACCTATGAATAGTTGGTTCACTTTTAACTGCTGCCTTACGTCATGTCTTCGTTTATTCATTCATGGATTATTTATAACTTGTACAAGGAACTTTAGCGGCTGTCTTACAATAATAATCACAGTTACGAATACTTATTTTAGTTTGTATTGATTTTTTGTTATAATAGTGCATTAATTACGGATGCAGTAACGCACTGTCGGTGAAACTTGAGCAATCGAACTAAAAATCTGGATCAGAATGAATATGATGTTGGCACTTGGCGAGAGACTTTGGGACCGCAGCCAATACTGTTAACGCATTTTCATCATTTAGTATCACTTACTAAAAATAAAATGAATTGTACTGTAACGCCAGTTATTTTTGAAGTTCAAGTTAAATATAAATAAGACAATCATATCAAATAAATGTATGTATTTTAAGTTTGTTTGGGTATTTTTGAAGAATCGTTTCAGCGTTCCCCGCTTGTAAATCGTCAGCCTCTCGTAATAAACCATACCGCTAATAACCAAACGCCACGTGCACTTCTTTGTGGAATAAACAAGCGAAAGTGTGTTCTGAAAATTTTATACTGCAATAGTTAAGCTGCACCAGCTTCTTCTGTTTGTATATTCAAACGAGCTTTTCTTTGTGATATGGTTGAGTTGTTCGAGAGCTATGCACACATTTTTATCTCATTGATCACAAGAGAAATTTTTAAAATAAAAACTCCGAGTGATTTTTGTGAAGCTGTTTCATTTCACCGCAAAAGCTACTAGCTTTGTCTGATGCGTGAGTGGTTATCAAATTTCGTCACGCATTAGTTGTTCATGCGTGCTTTGTCTTATCATCATCGATTATTAAAAAATCGATGAAAATACTTTTGGGCAAGTTAATAAAAGAACGCCAGTTGTCCCAACAAGCTTGAGGAAATGGATGAGTTATTGCTTGGTCATTGATAATGTTATCATTTGTTGGCTTTTCGAGGATATTTGTGAAGACAAATAGAAACGTGTCAATTTCAAGCCACATTTGTTCCGTCCTTTGTTCTTCTAAATAATGGTAAACGTTCTAATTGTAAATCTGATCCTGAAGTCAGGACTTTTTTTCATTGATAAGTTACAAAGTACATGATTATGTAGTTTAATTAACTTAAAAGGAAACTTTATGACTCAGTTTTTTTGTATCAAAGCCTGGGGGTTCCAAAATCTGACTGTACACATTTCTAATCAAATAGAGGGGAAAATATAATTTGAAACATTATTGAAACAATGTTTTTTACAAGACTATGCCCATTTTCATTATTTTTTATTTCTCATTAGGAAAATTGCGAAAAAAATCGTTCGTAAATTGCAGCTAGAGATGAAAATTTGGTATCATAATTTAATAATTCGGTTTACAATAAAGAACACAATTTGGCTTTTAGCGCCTGGTCTTTATAAATGTATTAGGCAACAAAAAGTGTAAGTACCACGGCCATAATTAATGCTTGTTATTGATTTTTATTACTTTTGTTTGTAAAAAACTGGGGTGAGAGCGGAGAAATTATTCATCCATCAAGCAGACTGAATTTTTGCTTTAAAAATTGCGATGACTTATCAAGTTTTTCTTGTATTTATAAGTTGTTTATGATTTATGACAGCGTCAGACACTTGAAGATTGATCCTCGCGTATCAAAATGTGATTAAAAAACGTAATTTCCGGTTGCTAGTTGAAAAACTTATGTTATGCCGAGACACAGGATCCCGGATAAAAACCCTTTTGTGTTGGAATATAAAAGTGAAATCATACGAGTTGGGGCGGCAGGTCTGAATTTTGCTGCTTTATCGGGGCTTCAGATTGCCGCATGGGAATATGCTTTCCGCAAGCATGTTTAGGGGAAGTTTTACTCGTCTGTAGCAAGAAGTGTCAATAAATGAAAGTGAGCATGTGGGATTTATCGCAACTTCTGCGGAAAATAATTTTTACGTTGTTTTTGGTTCAGATTCGGTGCTAAAGGGGGCATGAAATTTACTTATATGAATAGGAGAGGGGTGCTCTGAATAATATTTCCCCCGTTTGTCCTTTCATCTCTCTACTCTTAGAAGTTGCTTAGGGGTTACCAGCCCATTGATGCGTACAATCCAATCAGGTTTGGATCAGTTGGTGATCTGGTTCTTAAGCGTTTTCATTTTTGTTTTTAATTATCTCTTATTGCATATTAATTCGACGAAAACAGGACGCGGGTTTGTGTAATAAGCTTGATTCGAGATAGCGTTTTAAGAGGGCTGGGGATCTTGTCTAATGCTCAGTTACCCTCTACTTTACCTTTGTTGTTTTTTCCTAAAGACGCCGTAAGCGAGCATTCAATTAAACTTTCAAAATGTAAAAACCAAGAAGGGAAGCTAAGAGGTTCTTCGTGGCTGAATTACGCACAAAAATTTACTTCGGGAACAGACTTCATTAACTTCCGACGTTGCTGGCATAATTTTTTATTAAACACCGTTCACGATTGTTTTAAATTCGGACTACCTATGAAAATCTGACATTTTATTTGGCAGTACTGTGAGTTGTCATTAGAAATTTATTTTGGGTTATAATTGATGACAACCAAGGACTGTTGTCAGTTTGCTTCGTTTTTTAAATAAATAATTAAATACGTTTTTATTGTTATTCTACTCATTATCATTAGTTAAAAAAGTCGGGTCTGTCTTTCTTGCATTCTTCAAAACGTCTTTTGATGCACACTTTCTTATCAACAAAAATTATTTTCGACATTTTAAATTAATAAGTAGTAGAAGTGACAACGAATTTTTGACAAGACAACGTCATGAAGACAGTACCTGACAGGACCTGAGGCCAACCTAAGAAAAATATATCTACGCCTGCTGAGAATTTAAAACAATCGTGAACGGATAATAGAACAGTTCCGAAAAATTATACTGAAGTCTCAATTTAAAGAAATCAATTTAGGGAAGGTTCTATGTTTGCTACTTTCGGCACTTGCGTTAAAATTCGTTTTTACTAATCCAGAGTGAGTGGGTTTTTTGGCCTATCACTGATTGGAGTTTGTGCAGGTTATGCGACGATGCAATTACCTGCCAAACTAGCAGAGCGTAACCTAGTTACCACCGTCGAGACGACGAAAGCGTTCATGGAATGGAAATTACCTGTTAATGAAGCGGGAGATGGTCCTAGACACGGATGAAAAAGCGCTACTTGCATTTAAATATTATGATGTTCCCTTCATGAATATAGCCGATCATAAATTTGTATTGATTTGGCAAATTTAAATACCGCAGTCGGAAAAGGAAGTCGATTTATGGGGCTTCAGTTAGCAAACAATCGGAATATTATGTTTGCAATGGATTTCCTAAATCTTCTTTTATTCAAGAAAAAAAGAAGTACAAAATATTTCTGAATTTATATAAATAGGCAACCATTATCTGGTAGTGTCAAGTTTGTCTTGACAGTTAAAAAAACAGTGTTGATCCAATTAATGTTTTAAAATCAAGTGGTAAGTGCAATTAGTATTTTTGGTTGCATCTTATGTCAGAAGTAACCCACTATTGACTCTTCTCTGCACAGTTTATGGAAAATACCAAAATCTAATCAAAATGCTAATTGAAAATAAATATTTCCTCGAAAACTCGATTAGAATTAGCCGTTAGTTTCCGTAAGTTAAGTAGTAGCTATCTTGTGTTTTTATTAGTTTGCTATTTTTTTAATTACTTCGCCTTTTCTACTTTCGAGGTCGGTTTATATTTAACCAAAATTAATGTGAAATGCTAGTCGACCACAATAGTGAGTCATTACTTCGTGTACTACATGAGCTTCTAATTGATATAAAGCGCCGTTTTCGTATCATAGGTACAAGAATAGCAGTTCATAATTTCCTCGTCTAATTCGCGATTCCATAATTCCATTAATCGTATGGCAATTAGGTGTCTGTAATGCATCATAGCGTTTAATTACACGAAATAGGGCACTCGCTTTGGATGCGAGAACAAGAAGTGACACCCTTTGAAAGCACTGACTGGTAAAATATTCGATGTTCATTAAGTACGCTCTTCCAAGATGCATTTTAATTCAATCAAAATGAACCTACTAAGGTGGGTAATTATTTAGGAATTGTGCCAAAAAATCGGGAGAAAAATTACCGATTTTCTCTACAAAACTTCGATACTTTATAAACATTCAGTGTTCGAATTTATGTCGTTTTGCTTATTTTTTAAGACGTCCGTTCGTCTTTATTTTCAGCTCCATAATCGCATAAATCGATTTCAATCCTATCGTGCAGACGGCCGTCGCGGCGCCTTTCGTTTCCCCAGCTGTCACTTTATTAAAGCAATACATCACTTCCGGCTGATACTTCCGTCAGTGATGGACAATCAGTGAACATCATGAAACTCCTAATTGATTCACAGCTCTCTTTTAGAGATTTATCAACTTTTTAACACCATTTTTCTATTAGTAATTCGTTTTTAAAAATTCCAAGTGCATTGAACTGCACTAATTAATTATAACACAAACTTGAAAACAGTTTTTAATTAATATTAAAAAAAGTCAGAGATCGTGCGAACGCGAATTCTGGCCGTAAAATACGTGTGAAAATAATTAATAAAACGGCCTAATGTAAAAAACTAAATTTCCCCCAAACATGTTCCGATTTAAAACAGAGTCGCTGCCGCTCCAGCATTCTAGTCATGATCGAATAAAACGAAGAAGGGTCTCCATGACCGGAATAGAGACGAACTATCTACTTCTTGTTTTGGATTTGATTTATTTTCGAAACAATTAAATGGCCTTGGAGATGGATAACTCGGCGAACAAGGAAAACTTTCAAACGAATTTATCGTCGAGGTTTATGTGGAGTTTTCCTCACCACTACGAAATAACTCCATTATGCAGTCCTTACCTCCTTGTTTTGTTTTTCCAGAATTAGCAAGGCGAGCAAGAACACAAAAAAATAAATTACCGCATTTAACAACCTTGTTAATTGTAATAATCGTAATTTTAATGACCGCAATGTGCGATCAAAACGAAAAATTTAATAAAGCTGACCGGACAAACAACGAAAAATATTTCACATCTAATATCGGAAGAATCCCCTGCATTCCACCCACAGTGCAGTGTTTTAGAATCGTCTGCTCTTTTTGTTAATTTCCTCGTAACATCTTAACCGCCCGATTAAATTTAGCGCTCGCGCTCGTAATGAAAATTCAATAACCAAGAGTACAAATTCAACGGAGGTGACGTTTTGCTGCTCAATTTAATAAAACAGTTGGCCAGACTTACACATTAAAGGAATGCTCAAGGGGTTTATGGGGTTTTAGTTGATTGCGTCGTAATTTTAATGAAAAAATAATGCAATTATGGAGGCGCCGATACTGTTCTAAAATCAACATTGATTTAATTTTTTGAAATTGGCCTCTAATGGTATTAACACCGCGCCAATTCACGCCTTTCCTCTTTGCATTTATATTAGAAAAATTAAAATAAAACGATTTTTAATTTAATAATCATGCACTGCTAATCTGTATTCGCGTGAGGCGCACAAGACATTACTGCAGTGCTTCAAGCATTTGTGTAGGTCTTGTGTCGTCATAGAAACACCCCAATACGCTTGAAGGAGACAAATTTATAGCCCGGCAAAAAGTTTCATTTAAAATTTGCTACATCATTTGTAAATCTATTCAGGCACAACAATCGCATTCCGGCGTATCATATTTGCAAAAATTTGAGTTGATTAAGACTTAACGTACACAGTACTGGAAAATCTGACTGGGATTAGGCTGTTTGAAAAAGTGGGATTTCTCTTTTGGCAGGATAATTAGCCGATTCTCTCTTGCGCTGCGCTTCCGGGTGAAGGGATTATAATACTGTAATCATTAATATCCTACATCACCCCAATGTTTTGTCTATTTTGGAGCGATAATAACCCGTTTCAAACATTGTTACTGCTCTAATCAATATTAATTATGACTGTGATCAAACAACTGACGGGGTTTTTAACAACAAACAAAAATTAATATTTTGATGCCGCAACAAACAACAAAATCGGAAAATACTGGATGCTGCTCTAAAATCTTTGCGTGATGGTGTTACCAGGGTCGGATTGTGGGAGCCTTCTACACCTTTTTACAAATCTTTAATTCTAAATGATTTATTGTTTTTTGTATTATGTAGTTTTTTAAATAAGGTAAACACATGTATGGAATAGTAAATAACATAATAAAATTAAAGAAAAAATCTGAAATAACGAATATAAAAACAGAACACTTAAGTCTCCCTAGCTACTCTAAAATCGAATTTTACGACATTTCATACAAGAATATTTATTAATAACATAAATTAATTATTAACTGAAAAAACTCCTTTTACACAAAACTAAATAAGTTTAAAATGTCCTTTTAAATTTTTAACGATTTTTATTGTAACTGATAAATTTTGGTAAAGAACTGATACTAGAGGGGCAAATTGTAGTTCTGGAACTCCGTATATTTTTCTGGGCGCATTCTAAATTTCTAAATTTAACTTATTAAAAAAATAAGTTGGTATACCATTTTGTTTCTATACATCTTCTAACATAAGAAGCTGCTTGAATTTAAATTTTTGAGCACCTAATACCAACTTTATCACTACTAGGTATGTTTTACAGTATATGAAAAACTAATAATTACACAGTTCTCTATGCATGTAAATTGTTTCAGAATTTTTCTACATTTTCTTCTAATTAAACTAAATGGTAAAAAATTATATTTTATGTGATTCTAAAAAGAAGCGATGCTTAAATGTTGGTTTATGAAAAAAGTATGTCAAAAAGTGTCGCTAACCTCAACATTTAATTAATTAAACAAAAACAAAAAAAATGAAAAAGCGTAATTTTAAGACTGGCAACGATTTTCTTAAGAAGTTTCTGCTCAATGCACTATCTAAATAAGCGTCGATTTAGAATGACAGCAGAAATTACAAAATTCCAGTTCGTGAATATTAATATTTTTAATTATGTAATTAATTTTAATTGTGAGGAATCATTAAAAATTTTTTTAAGTAGGTATTTAATAGCATTAATTGATTTCTGTGTGATTACTAGTTTTTGAAATATGGTAAAAAATATTTTTAAAAGACTCACCTTGTATATTATACAGAATTTGGAAACCAGTTTCACTGTTTTCTCTGCCCAACTAACTCACAAGCTCTTTATTATCCAAATTTCGGTTTAGTGTTGATTATGAATATTTTTTTATTAATTTTAACTCAAAAACGATCGTAGACAACTTAATTCGTCATGTTTCTTTACTTATAGTAAACCTACTTTCCTTCAAAAATGCATTTCAACTGATTTTATATCAAGAAATTAAACAAGGCATGTTTAGGGTTGTTTAGGCATCAGTAACTTGATATCTTATTTTTATCAAACACATTGAAATCATTAACAATGGTTTTTACAATTGCTAAATGTATTTTTACATTTTACAATTAGCAAAATGTAAGAGACACTTCAACTTTTAAAGATTTTGTGTTTAATTTAAAGTTTTATTTTATTTTAAGTTGTTAATGTTTTTTTTCAACTTGTGTTTGCTGGCGCCCCTAGGCTGCAGCCTAGGTAGCCTAATGGGTAATCCGGCCCTGGTGTTACAGAGCATTTCCCGAAAATGTTTATGGAACAGTCAGTAGAGCAAGCACGAGCCAGATTTGTTATATCAATTGAGCGTGAAATCAAACGTATTGCAATATTGTAAATTCCTCCTGTTAGGGCCGTGTTCCAGTTGCATATGATGATCGCTTTGTTTGTGTTTTTTCAGACTGAATTATCTCATAACTTGCAACAACTGTCTGAGCGAGCCCGATCAACGACAGAATTCATCCAGCGTCTCAAGGGAATGAGCGATAAAGTTAATGTAAGTAACTCCACCCGCTGACCCGTAACTTCACTATGTAATCTCGAACCATTTGTTTGTTTTTGCCCAATCCGTTGTCTCTGTTTATTGCCTTTTGTGCGAAGGGATTTGGGCGACAAGTTGACACTGCTACAGCTTCGGAAACATTTTTTCCGCTGTTTAAGCAATGGTTTGATTCAAGTGGCATTATTTTTACCAACTGTACCTTTCCAATGACAGGTGCTGAAACCGCTGCTAATAATACACGGAATAACAATATAGTTCCTATTTCACGTACAACTTCACATTCAGATCCAGTCGATTGCGCCCCAGATGGAAGCGAAATTTCATGTAAATTGGGAACATTAAATGAAACTTTCAAACAGTAGTGTGGAGTTTGCTAATTCCTGGCGTTCCATTTGTAAAAATCCAAATATTGCACACATTAGGCGTGTTAACTAACTCTTTGAAATTTCCATAAGATTGGAAAAGTTTCAGCAAAGTGAAACCAAACACAATCACATAAACGCCACTCGCATTCTAAAATGACTTTTTTAATATGGGACTGATATTGGCAGCACAAACGATGAAAGTTTCAACCGAGTTCTCGATCAATAGAGCCTTTAATTAAATATAACTCGAATCGGAACACTCACATTGAGAATAAAATTGGTCGTCTGCTAATTGGTTCCGTTTTGAGCCGAAAAACCTAATTGTTGTTTACAGGAGAACTGCGAGGAGTTCGAGGCAATGGTATCAGCTCAATGCGATGCATTAATCGAAGCCATTCACCACAGACGCGCTCAACTACTCGAATGCATTCGCCAAGATAAGGAGCTAAGGGTTCGAGCTTTAAAGGAACAAGTCACTACCTGCACAAGTAGATTACAGCAAACTACGGCTTTACTCCAGTTCTGCATCGAAGCTCTAAAGGAAACAGATAGTTCAGCGTTTCTTCAGGTGATCTCTTTTTTTTTGTAATTTTTTACTCATGTACTTTATGCTTCAGGTCGGCTCAATGCTAATCAGCCGAGTGGCAAACACCGACCATTCCTGGCACAAGGAATGGACAGCTCCGCGGGTCTCGCCTCATTTCGATCTCACTTTAGACGATAAGTCCGTCCTCAGAGCGATTGATCAGCTCAACTTTATTCAAATGAAACGTAAGTCTAAAAGTCTTAATTCAATCTTCTTACAGCTTCGGTCTCTTCGGTAATTGATTATTAATTAATTCCTTGCGCTTTTTGCTTCCTTTTTTTGGGTCCGATTTTAACTTGTTAGGGCGCAAAATTTTTAATTACACATTTTCTAATTAACCTTCCTGTTGTAAATGAATCTGCATTATTTGCTCAGCGTACATTGATGGAGAAGAAAGAATGCCTGCAGGTAAATGCATGAAAAACATTTATTTACTTTTTCGTAATAAAGTTGTATTATTTTATAACAGATATTTACAGTTAAAAGAATGAGGTTTGCGATTGTTCATCTCAGTAGTTTTTTATTAAAAATACGAAAAAAAGGAATGTCTTGCTTGTGGTTTCATAACTGTTATTAAAAAATAGTCGGTGGAGATATTCCGTTTTTTAAATTTTTGCTTGTTGTCTAGCTCCGACTGCACCAACAATCATACCCGAAGAATGCAGTGCTGAAAATAACTCGGTCACAGTGGCGTGGCAGCCTCCAGCTCAAAGTCACGTCGAGGGTTACGTTTTAGAATTGGACGATGGGAACGGCGGTGATTTTAGGGTGGGTTTTGCGATGAAATTTTCAGGAAATTTCAATTTTTGTTTTTAGGAAGTCTACTGCGGGACTGAAACAATATGCACAGTAGACGGGCTTCATTTCCACTGCATGTATAATGCAAGAGTCAAGGCGTTTAATAGTTCAGGTGAAGGGGAATATAGCGAACTTATTGGGCTACAGACGGCTGAAGGTAAATGCGTTATTACGAAATTGCACTTCACATTTTTAGTTAGTTTACTGCAGTTGTAGAAACACGTGTTTGTTGCAGTTGCTTGGTTTACGTTCGACCCGATTTTGTCGGGCCCGGGCCTCCAGTATTCCGAAGACAGTGCCACGGTAACCGGCGAGGGTTGGGAGCACAGAGTGGCGCTAGGTAGTGTCGGATTCAGCCGCGGGGTGCACTACTGGGAATTCACTATAGACAAGTACGATGCTGACACTGACCCTGCGTTCGGTATTGCGAGAATAGACGTGACTAGGGATAAGATGTTAGGTAGGAGATTCCGGCGGTTTTTGCCCCAAAAATAACGAAAACCTTGCAGGTAAAGACGATAAAGGTTGGGCCATGTACATAGATCGCCAACGGTCGTGGTTCCAACACGCTGGAGGGCACGAACAAAGGGTCGAGGGTGGGATAACGGCGGGATCAACAGTGGGCGTACTTTTAGATTTGAATCACCACGTTTTGTCATTTTTCGTTAATGAAGAACCGCAAGGAGCGGTCGCTTTTAGGGATCTGTACGGGGTGTTTTATCCAGCTGTTAGTATTAATCGGGGGGTTAGCGTCACCTTACACACGGCCCTAGATCCGCCATCCGACTGCGAAGAAACTTGAACTGACGCACAATAATCATAAACGTATACTAAGACACAATTCGAGAGCGTTTTTACGATGATATTTTTTTTAAAACAAATAATTAATAATATCAGCACAATGGTGCTGAATTTGGCATATCTATCATTTTGGAAGCAACTGAACAAAAACTTGCCTTAATTTTTTAGTAGACTTGTGACAAGTGACACAGCAAAGTGCCCTAAAGATTACGAATAAGTTAGAAGTTAATCCTCAGAACTGATATTTAGCGAAAACCAGACTAGGTATTTTCAACGCATGACATTTTGGTGGGTTTAAATTGGTGTTACACCCTGTATATCTTCCACTAAGCAACTTAACTGCTAGCTATATATTAAACTTTTAGTATTATAGCTTGTAATTAGTTTCTCAAATTATCACTTTCCATCTGTCCCAACAGTGCTAGAACGAAGTAACTATTACGACCGCCACGTGAATAATATTCTCCATTAATGTTCATTAGGTGTATCTTATAAACTAATTTATATAAATAAATGTAAGACGTTTAAAGTTTGAGCTAGTATATTTAAGTATCTATAATGTTGCGTCCTTGCACCGTTGAGACTTTGCATATATTATGTTAATAATTTAAATAATTATACTAGAACTGAACGAATTTATACAAGTTTAGTGTTGTAAAGTACATATCATAAGGTACATTATTTCCCTTTCGTATCTTAATAATCAATAAATGATTGATGTTTTCGTCACACTAAAAACAGTTAATCTTCGTAGTAGACCCGTTAACCACTAATGTAATTTGTTATGCTAAGCCAGTTTTCATTCCTTGTATTCCAAAAACACATTTGTTTGTGGAAATGTTGCAAATTTCGACGAGTTGTGGTTAGCAGGTCCATTACGAGTGTTAAACATCATAACTCCAATATAATTTTCAGTATTTGTATAAGGGGAGACTTGTAATGCTAATCTGTAAGACTGATATTTCACTGTATGGAATGTTTCTTGTTTTAAAGAATTATTAATTATTGATAAATTAGTGTATTTCTTTCGGTTTTGTCAACTTTGAGTTGTAAAATATGTTCTAGTCGGAATTAAATTATAAATGACCAGCGCTCAAATCTTGTGTTTTTCTGATTTCTTGCCATCGTAACTTATTTGTTAATAGAATTACTTATTTATGGAAAAAGTACTAAAACTTATTAGTGTTATCACTTACACTTGTATATACATTTGTATAATAAAGCGGCGAAAACCGAAGAGGCACTTTTATTTCCCGTAAATTCCCCGAGTTTTAATAAAACACAGCTGTGTGTGAAGGGCATTTATTTTTTGAAAAAAATTTACAGCAACAATATTGATATAAAGTAACAAACTTGATTAACAACCACAATAGGGCGACTATTTTTATAAAGACCACTGCAAGTATTAATACTGTACCTTTAGATAACTTAAAATAGAATAATCCTAACACAAATTTAGTGAAACACCCCTCACGTTTTTTATTATTTTTTAACAAAATATCAATGTTAAATGTATGCAAAAATCTGTTACCCAATAGTAAAAAAATAAATAAGACCGTATATAAAGCAAGACAATAAAATTTTTGCAAACATTTAGCACAACGACGTCATAAATAACCCCCCCTTAGTAAAAATGAAAAACAAGTCTTTAAAATTCGGTGTTAAAGAATCAATTTGCGGAAGATTCGGTAATAAACAATTCTAGGATAATTTTGGACATCCCCCAAACAGAATTTTGGGCCTTTTTCGCAATGCTTGAACACGTCACAATTCGGAGGCCCCACCGAATCGTAATAAGAATCTCCTCGGAAAAATTGTTGGAGCACTATCACTCCTCTTCTTTCTTCTCGTTCCCTGAACCCAAGTCACATTATTAGCACACTTAGGAGTCTTTTCTCAGTTTTAACACATTTTAGTTTTTCACTATCAAAGTTCACACTGTTCAACTTATAGTTTAAGAACTAGATCTGCACCGACGACTCGAACGTATCACAGTGCGGTTTTACGCGGCCATCAAATTCGCGGAGATTCGGATGGTAAGTAACGAATTTCATGGCGTTGTAAAATAGTGACTGTAGAATTTTGCAGCTTTAAATGCACACGGGTAACAACTTATGCGATTTAAAGCTTAGGCCCCAAATGTAGAATCACTGTGATAAGTTACGTAGTAGTGCAGAATCTCTTAAATAAATCAGTATATCACCCTTTTTTAGTATAAAAAAGTCTTCAACAGAAATTTAATTCTTCGGAAAGTACGTTGTTTAATATTTACAGTTATCAGTGATATTTCGTAACACACCGCGTTACTTGGCGTTGTCTTCTGGAGTATCTTCGTCGTCTATTAACTTGGCCACGTACAACTTGGGATCGATCACTTTCGGGATCGGCTTGATCTCCGTTCCCAACTCTTGTTCAATGCGATGAAGCGCGAATCGATCATCGTAAGTAATCAAGTTGATGGCAATGCCCAAGTGCCCAAATCTTCCAGATCTACCGATACGGTGCAGATACGTCTCTGCCATTTTCGGGAAGTCGAAATTGATGACGACGTTGACGGCTTGCACATCGATACCTCTTGTAAACAGATCAGAACAGACTAGATTTCGGCAGAGACCAGCTCGAAAATCATGGAATACTCTGTTGCGATGCGCTTGAGCCATCTTGGCGTGAATGTAGTAGCAGCAATAACCAAGTTCGGTGATTTTCTTCGCCAACAATTCGACACGTTGCGTGGAATTGCAGAATATTATGCTTTGGTTTATTTGTAACTAGAAAAAAACTGTCAGAAAAAATAAACCAAAATACCAAGAGCCCAACCTTTGAAAACAGAGTATTTAAACAGTGTACTTTCTGACGTTCTTGAACGAACGCATAGTATTGCGTGACACCTTTAAGAGTGAGCTCCTCCATGAGATTGATCTCGTACGGATCTCGGAGATGTTTTCGCATAAACTGCTCAACTGTGAGAGGAAACGTGGCGGAGAACAACAGTATTTGTCTCTCTTGCGGTAAGTTCTTTATCACAGTGTCGAGCATCCCCTTGAAGTCTTGTGAGAGAAGCTTGTCGGCTTCGTCTAAAACTAGAATCTTGCACTGGTCCATTACGGCGACACCCTTTTCCATCAGATCGAGGATGCGGCCAGGCGTTGCTATAATAACTTGTACTTTCTGGTAGATGCGCATTATGTCATCTCTTAAATTTGTTCCACCGGTCGTTACCATCACGCGCACGTCCAAGTGCTTAGCGAGCTCAATGCAAATTTGTGACGTTTGAAGCGCGAGCTCTCGTGTAGGCACTATGATCAGTGCTTGAATGCAGTCTTTCTTGGGATCGATCTGTTCCAACACGGGAATACTGTACGCACCGGTTTTACCTGAAGACCAAAGCATTCAATAATTGACAGCCAATTTTTAGATTATGTCTGTAAAAGTTTGGCCCTCTTCTTTGTCTTTTTTTATTATAAAAATATTGATTTGTAACTAATTTCCAGTTTTTGGTATATCTGATATGATATATGTATAATGATAAATGCAATAAACAGTATTACATCCAAAAAAGATAAGCAAACAAACACAAGTGAGCTAGAGAGGTAATGTATTTCGAGTACATAACGAATACAAGTAAACAAGGTCACCCAATTTACAATAGGCAGTGAACAAATAACGATGATTTTAACATTTCTGGTGTTTGTCTGTGTCTCGGTTCGAACTACCGCTTATGTAGTGAAAGAAAATATAAAAAAAAACACAAATTAATTTTTTACATCGCGTGTTTTTTAGAATAGGACAGTTTAATAATAACACGTATTTTTTGACATCACAAGTAAATTAGTAAATTAAGAAAGTACAATCAGAATTACAAAAAAGAGAACGTTTTATTATTGACTTGATTGTTAAAAAAATTTTGTACAAAAAAGCTCAATTCTGCGAACTAAATTACCAAATAAAGTAGCTTGACTGATTTATAGCGCCCACTTATTCGAGCTGGTATTTCATAAGCGCAAATTACTGTATGTGATTTTTTGCGTCATATTCAAAAATAAATATGACTATTAGCAAAAATCAAGCCATTAGTTTTGCATATTTGTCCCCCCATCCAATTATTGAGTAACAGAACAGGCTTACTAAATATGCACTAAACATTGAGTAAAAAACATACCTGTGCCATTTTTTGCCCTTGCAAGAATATCCTTGCCAGATAACGCAATTGGAATAGAAGCTTCTTGGATAGGAGACGGTTTCTCCCACCCTTTTTCAAAAATACCCATTAATAATTCTCTCTTCAAGCAGAATTCTTCAAATTCATTTCCCCTGGTATCAGTCACATCCTAGTAACAAATACTTGATAAAATAACGGTAACACCTTTTTTGCACGAATGGTGAAAGAAATGCATGAAATCAGGCAAGACGTTATCATTTATAAGAAAAATGAAGGGGAATCCATAGTGTCATCATGTTAATAATGGAAAGCTTTGAATATTATTCCCGGTTTAGACATGCAAGTGACCCAAAGCCTTCCAAGTGACCGTGAACGTACAAAGCAGTGAGTTTTAACTTACACTGGTCTGTATTCTCCTATCCTTGGGTGGAATCTTCAGTTTGGCTTTCCATCCCATGTCATCCATTTTGGTGTCAATATCACTGCAAGGAAGCGGTTCGTCACCGCACATTCTTAATGATAAGCAAACAACTTACACTTTGCCTGACAAAGCCATCACATGGTTCGAATTCAATGTGTCCGTCATCATAATTGTAGAAAATACTATTGCAAGTGTATTAAAAAATAGGGTTTATAAAACCCAAATCTTCTTCCTCTACAATGTGTAGGATAAGTACAGTTCCTAAGATCCCTCACAGGAACGATAATAATCTGCAAAATCCCAGTTTAAACATCAATGACGCAGAAAATTTAAGGTCAATACGGAATAGATATAACCACAAAAATAGAACATCCCGTAATTGTTGCAGTGTCAATAATAGCCAGGTCATGAACATTCACTGGCGATACGGAAATAAAACCCTCAAAAACGGCCAAAAGTTCGACGATTGCAACAAATAAACAGGATTCAGATTTCTAATTAAAATGGCTACTGATTCTTGTGTACAGTGCACCGTCGACTACACATAAATTATTGCACAACGACGCAAATTTACCTGATTCTGGACAAAGAATTTAAGGAATACCGTCGAGACACCCTGGGAAATACTCAGACATTGCTCATAATGTGTGATTTTTGCATCAAATCGCTCTTTTCGAATAACTTTTACCACTGATATGGACGCTTTACTCACCAAAAGGAAAATGACTTTCAGCAATTAACAATGGCCGCGAATCTGCAATGCCAGGATGCTCCGCTAACCAAAGGACAACCCGTGAGATGGCGCGAGAAACAATCGGAAAAAATCAAAGAATTTTTGAAATTTTTGGCCAAAAAATACAATTTTTTTATGGCAGTGATAACAAAGCGCCCCTGATAGGGTCCGTCTCCTTCAACCATAATAAAATTAAGTAACCACTCATGTAAAAAGCTCACAAAAAAGCGTTCAAATTGCGCGCACCACCTTGTTCTCTTCTCACCACCCACAGCACCACCTTGTTCTCTGGCACCACCCACAGAATAACAGGTTTTACAGAAACGCATCTGTCCTTGTCCCGATAGAGCGAAAGTGTCACTAGCACATCTATTGTTGCCAGCGCGTACTAAGCGTTATCGGCGGGCGATTTGAATTGCCCGTAGTTACTTTTCTTTTAAAGTTTGATTGCATTTTTCGTATTGTTTGTAAATATTCACAACAATAGTTGCTAATAACACTTTCTGATGTTAGACAACTATTGTTGCTGAATATTTACAAAGAATACGAAAAATAAAATATGAGAATAAATAAAGACAATAAACTTGTAATAAAAATTTATTATCACTAGTCAATATACACGATACGATAACTATAAACTAATGATTGATCCATCAAATTATTTATATTCCCACAATAAAAAAGTTCAAAAAAGCACACACACGAAAAAAACCACAAAACAGTACTAATTTCACATAAAACAAAGCCGAAGGCGAACACCAAACAAACCAAGCACAAAATGGCGATTTACACAATGGCAACTGTCACAGGTCCACTGTTAATTTCTGCCGATATTATAGGTAGCTTCGCTAAAATTGACTATACGTGTGTGCGACATCTGCGATAGCAAGCCGAACTACAGTCGATTTTGAATTTGGCGCCTATACTTGGCTTGGTGCATTTAGGTTTCACCACCCTGGCACCACCTTTTTCATCCATGATTTGACAGCTATTTAACCTACAATTTGTCGGTCATTTTAATAACAAATAAACAGAATTTTAGCAAAAAATTGAGATTTCGGTAATAACTGTATTGCCGCATTTTTGGAGAGTTACATTTTGCAATAATTTTCAGTATACGTCATGACTGCAAGCAAGGAGGTTTTTGTCGATTTAGAGGAAAAATTCAATAAGGTCCTTAAGTTACTCGAGGACAGTAAATACGACCCTGAAAATCAGCCTTTCGTGTCGAAATATGCGGCCAGCGAGACCCTAGTCAGCATGAAAGCGAGTCTAGAAAATGTGATAGAAACTCAGCCAGACAATGACAAGATAAAACTAACAGGTGGTGCCACATTGTTGTAAATTTGCCTGAAGGTGATAATTTTAGCAATGTTGGGAAGTGTGTACCTGTATCTTGGTATGACTTCAATTGCCACTGAGGAATTATCGACTGGGGAGGGCTATTTGGCAAAGTGTGAAGACCTGATAAAGGATTGCACAGAGGAGCCCCAAGTGGTTATGGTAACATTGAATATGTACAACCAGTTTGGGATTTTGTGGTCGCAAAGAGAGCCAGAAAAGTCTAAAACTTACCTCGAAAAGGCTGAACGGTTGTACGCGACTTACAAGAAATCGAACGTACCACCAGTTGACATAAAAGACTTGTTTAACCCAAACTTCGAACTAAACGACATTGAAACGGCTTGGATTAACTTTGAGAAAGTTTACACTTTGACAGTGTACTACTTGGCCCAAATATACGGGGCGTTGAAAGACGCATTAAAAAGTGCAGTTTACTGCCACAACACTTTACAAAGACAGTTGGATAGTGGTGACTATGAGTCCATAGACTGGGCTTTGAACGCCGCTACACTGTCCCAGTTTCTCATGGAACAGAACGGTTTCAAACAAGCGAGACATCACTTGGCTGCCAGCTCGCTCATTTTGGACGAGTATGCGAAAACCCTGGACGCTATCACCGAAAGAAATGAGGCTTTTGACGCCAAGATGGAAGTTTTCAAGCACCGGTCGGCCGATATTGCGCGATGTTGGGCCAAATACGGCTTACTTCTCCTATCCAAGTCTAAGGAACGACTGCTGAATCACACCGACGACATTGACAAAAACTGCACGCTTTCGTCCGATCTCACAACTCTGACTCTTGACTCAGACGCTAGTGTGACGAGCGCGGATTTGCAAAATCTACAATTCACATCGCTAGACCTCGCCCGTTACGAAAACCAAATCACTTACAAGTTCATTCTTACAATTCAGGACGCGCGTCACGTGTTCCTAAACATCCAAAACTGGCTGCAAAAAGCCGAGGCTTACTATACTCTAGAAACGTTAGCGTCTGATCATTTAGAAATAGTGCAAGATAAGAGCCAAATGTACCTAAACTTGCTATTTTTCGAAGATAATCCCGAAAATCAATCAAAGTTGCATAAGCGTAGAATTGACTTGTTAGAAAATATTATCAAAAATGTAAACCCGCAGTATTATCTCCAGTACTGTCGACAGATTTGGTACGAGTTGGCGCAAACCTACTGCGACATACTCAATATCAAATCTGACAAACTTCGCGAGTCTAAAGAGAGGCCTTCGCCACATGTTTTGGCCAAAATCAATCACTTGATTGAGAGCAGTATTTTTAATTTTACGTGTTTCATTGATTCGTTTAAAGAAGGTGCGGGCAAAGAGCTGCCTGGAAAAATCCCGAGTGATTCTGAAAAAGCGTTCCTTCAAGCTTACTTTCATATTGCTGCTTTAAATAGCAGGTTTATAACGTTAGACAAAAACGTCCAGTTGAAGAATGTCGAAAGTAGCCTTAATATGTACAAAAAAGTGCTTGATTATTGCAACGTTAATGAAAAAGCAGCGGAACTGATTCCAATGGAACTGGGGATTTGTAAGGAAATGGTCACTTTGTTGCCTGTTAAAATAGCTAAATTAAAACAGGAGGTTTCATAAAAAAAACGAATTTTTTTTATCAGTGGTTACGTTTATTCATATATGTAGACGACAAACGTTTCATTAATTAATCCATTGCGTACCTTTTTATTATATTCGTATTGGATTTATTAAAGGTAGCTAGATAATTCATGGAATTATCAAAATAGTGGCCAAACATTGCTACAAAACAGCCATTTGTGTAAATATTTAATTTATTAAGTGGACCTTTTTATATTGATTTGTTTAGGTGATTTACATGAAATATTGCTTGGAATGAATAAATTTTATTACAGAACTGCTTAAAGAATTATTTATTGAAATAACCAATTCCAATTATTTTATCATTGATGTTTTAATGCTCTACCTGTCTGTATTTTTTTGTATGTTATGTGTTAACTGTTACGTAAATGCAACCATTTTTTCAAAGTAATTGCTTTAAAAATAACTGCGCGGAAACATTTTATTTGTACGTTGTTTGTAGAAATGAGAAAGATAAAGCGGAATTACTATCAGAAATTATTTCAAACCTAAGGGTGGGTTTAAAGCAGTCAACCAAAAATACACTTACGTGCCAATTGTGTGATGTGAGTTGCCTACATGCCTATTTAATTTTGTACTTTTTGCTAAGTTTTTGTTAACTACCAAGTGTTTTTCTTTTGATATTGTAATGATTTGGGCATTTAATGGCACAAGAAAATTTTTTTGGCTTGTGAAACCGCAAACGCCCTTATAACAGGGGTCCGTAGAGTCGATAATCGGGAAATATCGCCGCCATGATAAGAGAATGTAATGGCTTCAGGACCTGTCAACTGTGTTGGACAAAGAAAGCGAATAGCGCACGTAGAAAACGATTGAAGTGGAAGGAGGAAAAAGGAAATCTACCAGATGTGAAATGGTTGAATGAATGTGAAATTTCGTTTGGAAATCAATGTTTTTATGGTACACGGCCCTAACACCAATTAAACCCTGTCCCACCGTCGAAATCCGTAAATTGTTGTGTTTCGGAAAATGATTTCGTGAACAGTGAAGTGACATTCGAATCCCGAGCGTTCAAGTTAAAATGGCGATTTAATGAATAATGGTGGCTTTATGAAATTTTCTAGTTTCGGCATCGACATTATGGAAGACAATTCGCTAAATCACCAGAACGGGGCCCAAATCGGGGGGCCCCAGACCGTCTCGGTGACCAACAACAAGCAGAACGAAGAGGCCAATCCCAAAGCACAGTATTCAATTCCTGGAATATTGCATTTTATTCAACATGAATGGGCACGGTTCGAATTGGAAAGATCACAGTGGGAAGTCGACAGGGCTGAATTACAAGTAAGGGACTTCTTATTAACACATCGATGCCAGTACTGCAACTCCATGACCCCTTAATGCGGATCAAAATTCCAACACTTTTTTTCTCTCCACTCAAGTTTATTCACATTTGTTGCTTTAACGAAGCAACAAATGATAAGAGAGGATGTGATTTAACACTCTTCAATCATTTGTTTAACCGCTGCTCGCAAATGTGCCCTGAATGACAAATTATCAAAAATATTTTTATTACTACTGCATCCTTATTGGGGGTTTACCTAATGTGTGTTGAATAATAAAATAAAAACACACGCATTGATAAGTTCAATACGAAATATACGAAATATACGAAATTCTAAAATACAACGTTCATTTTTATAACGGCTCCAATTAGGAATTAAGTTATTGGCATTTACACTAAACGTCTTTGTCAACATCTGTTTTACCGTTCAAAAAACTTAAATAGACTGACTTGTTCACTCGTCGTTTGTGTATAAACCGGTCCCGAAAGTATTTTTTTTAACGGAAATTACCAACTCAAAAATGTAGTTTGAAAGTTAGCAGGAACTACTTTTCAAAAATACGTACAGAGTGTTTACAACTTTACAAGTTTTGCGATTTGCGTATACAAAAGTCACAGAACACTAGATACATTTAATTATTTAATTTTTGGAAACCCATGACAGTAGTTGTCAAATTAATGACTGTTTCATTAATAGTCATAAATTGCTGTTTTTTAGAAACAATTTTTACGTATTCTAACAAGAGACGAAATGAATGTGATTCTAATCTCTATAAGTTAATAATTAACTAACTAAAAACCTTGCAATTTTTTCAAAGGGTGAACAAACTAGGGAAGATTTGTAATTGAGTTCAAATTGGAATATGTATTGTTGATTACGTGAAACACCCGGTAGAATTTTTTTTGTTAATTCACATAACTTTTCCCGTTTTCCAAATCTATTCACAATAAAACCGTCCGTCTTTTGGAAAGCAAAAAAATAGGACATTTTTATTTGTTGTGGATCTTGGTGTGAAATAAAACACGAACACTTGATTTTTGACTAATTTTGAACCAAAAGGCTTCAGTATTTCGTGTAAAAAATCTGGTGGAATTTTATTTATTGAAAACAAGAACGGGAACACTTTTTTTCACTTGAATTAATTCAAGTCAATTAACTAAATTGGAAGTCTTATAATGTTTACCAGTCTGTATGTTATTTTTATATCGATATACTGACAGTTTAATAAAGCACTTTATGTAATAGTTTATTATTTTTTATTTATTTATACAAGTGATTTTTTTATCTACTACCAGAATGTTTGGTAAGTGCGTGAAGGTCAAGTGAACTTTAAAATTTACGTGATTTATTTATTTGCTAGTGAGACAAAAAATAAAATAACATTTATCGTTTCTTGTATGTATTGGAAAAATGTTGTTTAATTTGATAATACATAATTCTTGTTATTTGACTAGTAATAAAACTATTTTGAAACCCGTGAAGATTAAATAATTATATACATGTAGCATGTAATTATTACATAGTTTGTCCTTTGTTACTTTACCCTTATCATTAATTTAATAGGGGCAGTAATTTTGTCAAAACCAAGTTTTTAGTTGATTTTTTTATTGGCAGGCCAGGATCGCCTTCCTGCAGGGCGAACGCAAAGGCCAAGAAAACTTGAAAAATGACTTGGTTCGCCGCATAAAAATGCTGGAGTACGCGCTGAAGCAAGAACGAGGCAAATTTCACAAATTGAAATACGGTACTGAATTGCAACAAGGAGATATGAAGCCTCCGATCATAGATGAAGCGTGTGAATCTCAAATGGATATTGACCAATCGTATGTTGCCGTTTCTAATTCAACATGGAAACAAGGTCGTCAGTTACTTAGACAGTATTTACAAGAAATCGGTTACACCGATCGAATTATCGATGTGAGATCAACACGCGTTAGAGCTCTTCTAGGATTGAATAACAACACCGAACCGGAAGAAAACCACAACGGAAGTTCGGTTAACGGCAATGAGTCGATTAAGCGCGCCAGCGAGACGCAGGGTAAGATCTTAACTTTTAACATAATTCGGAATTATTGAACAATGTTTAATGATTTTACAGGGAGAAGAACTCCAGCTAAGAAACCTCAACCCAGCTCATTGGCCGAAGCAATGATGCTCGATACAGAAGCGGCGGTTATGGCCAATTTGGACTTCCTGTCTAATGCTGATGTTGACATGGAAGACGATGATGATATGAGTGATGATGTTGACATTGAGCCCACTGATGATCTCGACGACGATGTGAAAGTGGTGAAACGAAAAGGTGTGCACTTGTCACTTAGTAAATCAGCATTAATTACGATTTATGTGCAGGTAAACTGGATAGTTTGGGAGATGATGTGGACGCCGAAGCCATGGAAGTTCTAAACGAACTCAATCTTTTGTCCGAGTCTGGAGAGCGACAGGAATTTAAGAATGAGCACAGCGAGTGGAAGAAAGGTAAAAATCGTTGTAACCACGGTAGTTTTGCAATAACAGCGAAATTTTCCAGGTTTTCAAGGTGGAGTGCCTAAGAGGCCGCTGGGCCTAAACGACGACGATAACATTGATTCGGCGTTAGGGCTCGGCGAACTGGCCCAACTGACGGTAAACAATGATGCAGAGACTACGTACGACATTGCCAGCAGTAAAGAGGCATTTCGGAAGACATGGAATGCCAAATACACGCTTCGAAGTCACTTTGACGGGGTCCGAGCGCTAGCTTTTCATCCAAATGAGTCCGTACTGATCACAGCTAGCGAAGACCACACTTTGAAACTGTGGAATTTGCAGAAAACTGTACCCGCGAAAAAATCGGCATCCCTTGATGTGGAACCCTTGTACACCTTTAGGTAATAATGTCAAGTGTAAGGAAATAAACAAGAGTGAAATTCACGTTACAGGAATCATACTGGACCCGTTCTTTGTTTGGCGATTTCCGGGACCGGAGAATTTTGTTATTCCGGTGGCTTAGATGGCGTGATAAACTGTTGGAATGTTCCTAATTCTAACATAGATCCGTACGATTTGTTTGAACCTGACGTTCTAAACACTACGTTGCAAGGTCATACTGACGCTGTTTGGGGGCTGTCTGTTTTAAATTCTCGGCAGCATTTGCTCTCATGTGCGGCCGATGGTACTGTTAAGTTGTGGGCACCGCATAGCAAGGTATTTCGTGTTGTGATTTTTTCCGTAATAAATGATTTTTGGTTTAGGTACAATTACTGAACACGTTCACGTCCGAACAGGACGGGATCCCCTCAAGTGTAGATTTCGTGAGAGACCAACCAAATCGTATAGTCGCAGCTTACGCTAGTTCTCATTGTGTAGTATATGATTCTGAAACTGCCAAATCCGTCATGCGGCTCGAATCCAGTCAAGACAGTGTTAATCCTAATAATAAGCAAATAAATAGAATAGTTTGCCATCCGACTTTACCCTTGACCATCACAGCACACGAAGATAGACATGTTCGTTTCTGGGATAATCACACCGGCAAAATGGTCCATTCTATGGTTGCTCATCTCGAAGCTGTCACTAGCCTAGCAGTAGATCCTAACGGGTTGTATTTATTATCAGGCAAGTATTGCGACACTTGGTGTCAGGACATGTGTGACTGATTTTTTCAGGCTCACATGATTGTTCAATAAGATTATGGAACTTGGACAATAAGACTTGCGTTCAAGAGATCACTGCACACAGAAAGAAGTTCCACGAAAGCATTCTAGACGTCGCTTTCCACCCGACTCGGCCGTATATTGCAAGTGCGGGGGCTGATGGACTGGCCAAAGTGTTTGTCTGAATTATAAGTAAACAGGACATCACTTATATTAAATAGATTTTGTCAATCGATACATTCACTGGCTTTACTATTTGTGTGGGTTAGGTGTACATAAAATATTCTGAAGGAGTTTGTATATACTACATGATTGTACTCAAAGGCTTTTCTTACTTTAATTTCTCATGTTTTATTTATCACCAAAGTTTAGACAAACAACTTATGTACATGTTTCCTACACTTTGAGCTTATATGTGCTCACAGAATGATCTTGATGTTTCGTAGGAGTTAATTTTTGTTGTAGGATAGTCAGCGTTCTGATAAATCCCATCATTTGCAATTATTTTCTTGTTTCTGGACTTGCATACCAAAAGAATCGCTTTTGTGTACAGCTGGCCATACCCAAAGTGTAAGAAAAAATTCTCATTTTACACACAATGTCGACGCGTTTTCTTATTTTGTGATAACTAGTTTCAACTCACTAATAAATGAATTGCCACAGGAAAAACATTTTTAAAAGTGTATTAATAGTAACGTTTTTATAATAGTATTAAAATAGCTGTTATTTTATTATTTTAAGCATATAATTTATCACGTATATTTTTAAGTTTAATATAGTCCAGTGCATAATAGCTAAAGAAACGTAAAGTAGCAGTTAACAATAGTAAGTGATAATAAGTATAATTGTGAATGTATAAAAGTGTATTTAAATCATAGGATAATATTTAAGAAACTGGTCTCTCTATTAGTTATCTGTTTTCTAAAGTCAATAATGTATATATTAGCTTAATCATTTTCGGTTTTGATAGCGAGATTGTTGTGTTTATGTAACTTTTTATAGTGGCTACTATTTATTTTGTACACAAGTTTTAAACTGTTTAAAATGCTTCGAAACAGAACGATAAGTCCCGTATGATTTCAACATTGTAGATACAAAGTCATAGGAACTACTTACACCGTCATGTTCTATTTTATAAAGAAATTTCATGTTTGCAATGTATAAAACACCTGTAACTTTTTTAAAATAACCATAAGTGGTTACGAAGCGGTCAAATCACAAGGAATGAAGAATGTATGACTTAATGTATAAAACATAAAACAATAAACTGTAAATACTCAAGCTGTGTCCATTTGTTCAAACTGGCGATGGTTTAGCGCCTAAACCGCCAGCCAATGGCGCGAGGTAATACCAAGTGGCAGTTGGCTGTGATCTCCCCCCACCATCGATTTTTGGTATTTCATTTTAGAGAAAATGATGATAATCCTAGGCGTAGCGATCTGTCATCTGTGGTGTAGAAATTGGAGGTGTGGTTGGTGTTTGTAAAAAAATTTCAAACTTCCGATGTGCTCAAAATGTGTAAAATAATCCCTAGTGTTCGTTACAGTGCAGTTGTTTTGTTTAAGTGAACGTTTTCAGTTTGAAGATGTTTTGATGTGCGCTTTTAGTTAGGTTATGCTTGGATGAGCGTTTCTGGTCGTTGTAATTGGAATTACACACGTTAGACGGGGCTGTTGAGATGAGCAGTTGGGCAGCAAGGATGCACAGGCGAGCTGCCACATTCAGCAACGTGGTCACGTCCTGTGGCCACCCTTCCGGGCCCTACCCTCGGAGGCTGGAGAAAGTCAAGTTCGGGGTACCTCTCGAAGAAGTCTGCAAAAACGACATTCCGGGACCACTTCTTGTAAGTCGTCACACAAGAGGAGAGCTTAAAAAAGTCCAGGTTTCATATATTCTACAGCGTGTTTTTTGGGTTAAAATCTTTGTTAGAAGAACAGGAAATGCGTTAAAAGGCTGCAGATTTCACAAAATGAGTGGACTTCCGGTTGTTAATTTCATCATTTGACACATATTTCGATTTATTTCTAACGAAAAAAAAATTAATAAAATAAGCCGCCTTTAATTTATTTTATGTAAATAAATATATAAAAAAATTATGATGCTGCCCTTCTGTAGATTTTTTATCACCTGGCAAATCCTACACTACGAAGAAATTTGTAAAGAATTAAGTTAATTTATACCTAAACTGTTGAAGACTTTTTTGTAGGAAATTTAATTTAATCTTCAAAATTCGGTGTATCTGTAATAATTACTGATACATAAAAATAATTATTACAGTTACATTTGCACTTTTAAATGATCCTTTCGTTTCAGGTGTTGATTTTAAAATTGAATAAGGAGGCCCCTTATCGCAAAGACGTATTTAGGGCCCCTGGACATCAAGGTGCAATGAAGAAACTGATCCACTTTCTTCAGACTGGTAGACTAGTTAATATGGATAATTTCAGTGTGTATACAATTGCTAGTGTTTTAAAAAAATTTCTTCGGAAGATACCAGGAGGAGTATTCGGCAGGGACATAGAACAACGGTTTTTCCAAGTTCTTGATAAATCAGACGATAGAGAACAACGAATGGAAATTGAAACGTACGTATTAGGCTTTAACCGTTCGAGACTTACATATGTGTGTATTAAAGAATTAATATGCTGGGGGCATTGCAATGACGTCAGTCTATTGTTTTACGAAATTAATTAATTCTGTTTAGTCACAAAGATAGCATTTTTATCAGTTATTTTTAGGAAATACTGATAAGCGATAACTGAAAATTGTTATACATGTGTTGTATTAATAGGATTAAAATACGGATTATTGTTATACAAGAGATTAAAAGCAGAAAATCATAATAAACAGAGTTTCTAATAGTTTTTGTTAATTGCAGCATAATAACTTCACTGCCAGTTTACACGCAAAGATTGTTAGTTTTGCTCTTCGGTACGTTTAGAGTGATTGCGTGTAACAGTGAGAAAGCTGGCACTGGGATGACGAGTGAAGCTCTTGGTGTTAGCGTTGCTCCAAGTTTTTTTCATTCCTGCGTAAGCGACGGAAAAGCAGCGAGGATGGAAGATGTTAAGAAATTTAAGGTAGATACTTATTTTATCTTGTCTTGTAATGTAAATTTTGTATCTTACCACCATATTTATTCTTATTTTTAATAACTTTTGTGGTGCTTCCGCTGTACAATGCTTTCTTTTTTACAACAAGGCCGAAGTGGACGTAAGTTACCAGTTTTTTGGTTTTAGATGTGCGTAGTTGTAACCTTAGGTTTTGACATTAAGAATTGAAAAACATACTGAACGTTCAGGATCTAGTTATTACATAAATAAGTAATTTGGGCTTTGACAAATTCCAAAACAGTATTTGTAAAGAGTGGCATGGAGTGTGTATTTTCGTTGTGCGAACAAAGTTTTAATTTGTTTTAAATTTGTCTTATAGGTAGCTTCACGTGTCGTAAAGCTCCTTATAGAACAATTTTCCACGTCGTATCTTTTTGGTAAAGATAATTACGAATTTTATTCTCGAGTGACCGGGCGAGTTTTGCGAGTCCAAGGCGAATGGATCTGTTCATTTCAATATCCACCACCAACAACGAAAGGTTCCGTTCAACAGCAAATTTATGCGAATGAGTGCGGGACTTTGGAGCGCTATCTTCTCGGTGAGTAAATGCTTGCATTCGTGTAAAATTTTCAACCAAAATACGTAAAAAATAATCATCGTTATAAAAACTAACATAGCCGTACACTGCATGTATTAAACGAAGTTTTGTAATTTCTAATCACACAATTTTCTCGCAAAAACGGACTTGTTATAACACATCGTCGATTCGGATAATTTTACGAAAATCTCTTTACCACCTTAAGGGATAAAAATTCATTCCCTTATTTAAGAAGGCACGAGCCCTTTGGCCTATTAATTAGTTCCTTTTCTTGATATTGCTTTTTCCTGTTTGTGATTGTTGAAATTTCTTGAAGGTCATTTGTCTTTGGGAACAGAAACATGGCTTCTCTGTGAAAGTGACCGCTGGCACGCAAATTATGGTTTAGAAGGTAATAATGACGTTGTTTGTGCAAATAACACTGTATAGTTGCATCTTGCAGTATTGTGTAACTTTTTGAATATTTTGTTTTAATTAACGCTGTGATATTTTCATAATATAAATAAATTTCTTTTTTTCTTTCTAAATTCTGTTTTATTTTGTGTTGTTTTCCTGTTTTTTTTTTGTTAACTCCAGGTATGTAATTATTTAATCATTTGGTCAGAAATGATTTTACTCTATTTTAGATTATCATTTTTCAGCAATGGCACAAGTAGAAGAATGCCAGTCAACTCCAGCTTTACTGGAATCGAGCATTCAACCTCAAGTTAGTTCCACTTCTTTAGGAATGATCGCAGAGCACAGTCTTTTAGAGTCTTGTACACGTCTGTCGATATCTTTGGAACAAAATGGATTATTTCAGGTGCGTCCACATTAGTTTTTTTCGAATTAATTGCCTGGTTTTAGGGTAATAACACATCACACTCATCTAGCGCTACTCACTCATCACGTAACAGTCAGAATTATTCCGGACCAAAGATGACACTTGAGGAACTCAGAGCTGTCAATAGATACGCAGAAAGCACAAGAAGCTTGAGTTACCTTCCTCAGGTTCACGAACGACAGACTGAACGAATGAAAACGCGTTCTCAGTGGTTCTTAGCGCCATCTGTTGAATGCTCTAGTTGTGGAGGGTCTCTTGACCTCCCACTGAACGAAGCAGACGTTTCGGCTTTAACCAATGCCCTTCTAAGGCGTTCCTCATCAGGCACTATAGGTACAGCTGAATTAAATTTATGCAAAGTTATGTTAAAAGCAATTTCCAGTCGGCATAGCTGGTCTCTCCCTGAGTGCCGAGTCCGTTCAGAAAAGGCCGAGTATTCGACGGTCAAACTCTCGTGATAAACGACACTATCTCCATCGATCAGCTAGTCGAAGAAACAAAGAGAATGGTTCCAGGTCCAATAGGTACAAATACCGGGCGTTTTGACTGATTTATTGTTAATTTTATTGTAGCTTTAAGGGTCGCAGTGATAGGAAAGGCTCTAATTCCCGTTCAAGTAGTTTCAAGATTAAGTGCGAAAACATATCAAGATCGTGCAGTTTCAAGACCAAGACTGAGCTGTGCACTTGTCCAGGCGGTGATATTACAGATGACAGTAATGCTGGTACTCCTACTGCCAAAAAAAATGAAACAATCTGTGTAACTTTAACGTATAAGCCTCGTATTTAAATCGGCTTCAGAAATCCGAATAGGAAATTCAATAAAATCGTACGCTTATTAAAATTAATATTATAGAAATGTTTTACAAACTATAGGAAATGTGTTACAATTGACGATTTATACTGGTTTAAAGTGGTTTCAGATTTAAAGGTTTTTCGGGCACCACTTGCAGTTAAAATCCGAATTGGGATTTTAAGGCATTCATATTTCATGATTTCTGCAATAATGTTGCTTGCATTACCTGCCATATTTTTTGTATTATCTATTATTACATAGCCGCAAACGGACGGCAGCTATTCTAATTACTGTGACGTCAAAATCACTAATGAGCAAAAATGTGGCAGTTAAATGCAACTTTTCACATATCAGTTTAGAATTTACTGTAAAATTTGTTTCTGATTGCTCATTATTACGCATCATTTAAATTTAAAATCACGCGAACCAGTTATTAATTTAAACTAATTGTGACGTGGAATTCGTTAAAGTGTAAGTAGAAACATTCGAGCCTTACGACTGAATTATGACGCGACTGTTGCATATTAACATCACTATGTTACAGCTACGTTAATTCAATATTAAAGTACAAAAGATGTTGAGTCTTAAGTATTATTTTGTGTGTTATGTTTGTTTAATGTTACGGTAAAATAATTGAAAGGTACATTCCAATTTGTACATTTTGCCTAAGTATTTGGTGTTATTTATTACTTTTTTATTTGTGTTTGGATATTATTTCTGTGTACTGCTTTGGGTATTTTGCGCACTATTCAGTGTTGATATTGAAGAAGAGAATTTTACTATTTGTTGCTTACTATAAGTGTTAGTACCCAATTATTATAAACACCAAACAGAGTACTGGCTCTCTAAAATAGTTACTTTGGTAAAACTTGAAATGTCTTGGAAGTACAACGTTCATTTAAGTATTTTTATACACATTAATACTGATTTTATACATGTTTTATATCTCTTTCGATTTCTACATAATCTTATCGAATTGATATCTTTTTGTTACATTCCTTGTCATGTCTGTTCAGTTTGTAATAAAGCCAGTGTAAAGTGCATCATTTCGGTAAGTTCCAGAAATCGGAAGTTAACAGAGAAAACATTAGGTAAAGTATAAAAGATTCGGTACCTGCACATTTATTCTGTTAAAATACCAAAGATTAGAATGATGCATTGTAATTATCTGCATTTATTTTCAATTCACCAATTGCCAAATGAATACCAAATTTTATATGTAACGATCTCCCTTTATCAGATTTTGTGTTCGGGAAGTTGCACGCTGCACTTCGTTAATGTTTTATGTATTTTTTTTATATTAAATAAATAGCATGAATTTTTTTCTTAATTAAAATCCACTCTGAATAATCTGAAACCGCATCCCGCTATCCTCTGATTTTCGCCGCATAAACAAAACTTGAGATTTTAGCGAAATATTTAAAAATTCGTATCTTCAGACACACTTGAGATAATTTTTTGCATAGAATTTAAGTGGTCACAAATTTTTTTCAGTTAATTGCTTTAATGATATCGTCAATGTAATATGAACCTGAACAATGAATTTACTTCGTATATTAAACTTGCAAGTTACATAATAGAGGTGAATAACTCGCCGCTTAATTGTTTATTTTATTTCAAAAGAAATGGTTTTCCTAACAAATGACATCAACAGATTGTTAATTGAATCGTTTCGATAATAAATAAACAAATCGGTAGTAAATATTTTGCGTTTGTTTGATATATTTTTTTCATTCAAGCGCTCCAACAGCTGATCCACGTCCACACGATTCCGCGACATGATCGCTGCTTTCAAGGCCGATCAATTATTTCTCTGCCACAATGTAATTAACGCTGTGAATGTGATAAGACGCGAACATAAAATTTAACCGGCGTTCCCGCTTCATTTAGACCGTTTCTGCTGCGAGAAATATTAAAAAAGTTTAATCACCTATTAATTAGCATGATTTTGTTCCGTCCAATTGTGGTCCTTGTTAAGTCAGGAACTTCCTTTTTACGAAAACCATCATCAAATTATGTGAGTTGATTTCATTTTTATTAACTTTTTTAATACAAATTATTTGTCTCAGGTGATTTTAACCCCCATGATTCCTGTCCGGAACATCTCCTCAATGGAGATTACAAAAAATATCACGTTACTTTCCGACGAAAAGAAAACCGGAAAAGTGATTAATTTAAAAATGGAACAGCAAGAGGACAAACCTCTAGTGGTCATGCTGTCGTGGCTGATGGCCAAGAGGAAACATATTTACAAATACGCCGATTTTTACATTAAGAGGGGGTTTGATGTCATGAATGTGACCATCACCCCCTGGCAATTGCTTTGGCCGCTGAAAGGATCGCAGGTACGCTTTAAAAAAAAAATAATTAGCAATTCAATGAGCGGCAGACCGTTGATTAAGCTGTCTAATTAATCGGCTGAGGGTACAAAGTACACAGTGGAAGAGAATGGGCGTTATCTGCTTCAAGATATTGTCATGCATTTATAACATAGTTGTAATTGGCAGTCAGGGTTATCGAATCACTCTATTAAGAATTGACTGTAATGGAACTTTTTTGCCTTGTTCAGCTTGTAACTAAAATGAGTTAAATAAAAACCTTGCAGCTCATAGCAGTGGACATTCTCAAGTTCTTGGACAACAACCGGAGCTACAGCCCCCTTGTGGTGCATGGTTTTTCCGTCGGCGGTTACCTCTGGGCCGAAGCCTTGGTGCAGCTTGAAGCCGAACGCAGCCGTTACCAGCACATTTCGGACCGAATTGTGGGCCAAGTCTGGGATAGTCTAGCCGATATCACCGAAATTCCAGAAGGGTTCCCGTTTGCCGTGTTCCCTAAAAATAAAGTGTTGCAAGCGGCGCTGAAACAATACATTTTGTTAGTTGTTTTTTCTAGCGAGCGCTCACTAAAGCGATGATTTCAGATACCATTTAAAAACTTTCGATAAAGTCGCGACGTGTCATTATGTTCGAGCTAGTCAAATGTTCCACACTAATATTGTCAGGGCACCTGCCTTGTTCCTCCTCAGCAAAACCGATCCGATTGGATCGGAACGGTCGAATTTGAGGGCTCGCGAAAATTGGGAAAGTATGGGGATACAAGTGAGTCGTTTTTTAAACGTCTAGTTAGCGTTGTATGAGTGTGTTGTTTAGACGTACTGGAAATGTTGGGAAAAATCGCCACACGTGGGCCACTACCACCACCATCCGAAGGAATACACGGCGGAGTTGTTAAAGTTTTATGAAAATATCGGTCTCCTGTCGGAGAAACTGGAAAACCAACAGTCGCAACTGAAGGCGAAATTATAAAGGGTGGATCTGTTGTTTTGTCATTTCAATGTATTCTCAAATATCGATATTTAGGTGTAATTTACGTTTTTAATATTTATTGCATTTTGTAAAGCACGGGTGAAATAAATACTGAGTTCGCAAAAACGCATTTTCAATTTTAGAATTTAGGAAACCACTAAGTTTATTCCCGTTGGAAAGTTTTTTAATAATCTCAATGAATAGTTTTTGAGAAAATTAAAAATGAAAATTTGAGGGTAATGATAATAAGAAAGACAATTGTCGCATTTATTAGAAATTACAGTTATTATCACGCGTACATAGTTATATCATGTGATCCCGTCTCCTTTCTAGGTAGGCACCTCATTGTAACGAATTTAACCATTTTCACTCTTAACACAACTACTGCCGAAGAATCGTAAAAAATACCAATAAAAAATCTTCATTTTCAAGCCAGCCTAAATTGGTATCGAATCGCACGATATGAAACTACCCAGTAACAAAAATCCTCGATTTAATAATCTTGTAGCAACAAAGCATAAAAATTCCAAAAAAGTCCTTAACACACAACAAAAGTATAATAGTGTAATATTCCTTAAAATAATTATTATATGTAGGTATATTAAAATAATTACATAGATCTATGACATTATACTATTTGGTACGTCAAGTCCGTTTCTTTTTAAAATTTCCCTGAAAGTCCTATTTTCTTGTTCTAGAGCTGCATTTTTCTGCTTGAGTAACTCGAGTGCTTGACTTAGTTGCTTATTTTCCTTCATGTAAAGGTCACACTTTTGCTCGTTGTCCCGTAATTCTAAAATATATTCGCACGCTTTTGCTAAAATTCCACCCTTGGACTGGCCGTCGTAGTGGCCGTTGCCTTTCATGTCCGGAGGGGTGTTCTCTGGGATTATTTTCGATAATTTCGTAATCCAATTATTGATTTTGTCTCTCCTTCGTCTCTCTACTTCGTTATGCGTGGCTCTTCGCCTTTCGTCCCGCTAAAAACACGAATTTTATCTTTAATTCAAGGAAAATACCAAGTCAAGTCAGTCAAGAGTGCCCTGTTTGACAACAACTTACTCGTTTTATATTCGTTACCACCGAAGTGCTATTGTCAATAATAGAAGATCTTGGCGCTATGGCCCTGGCCCCTGCTTGTGTGGCAAAAACATCGTTTGGATTTCCAATAACATAGACCTGGCCGTTAAGATTACTGGTGAGGACTTGTTGGACGTTGGTATTTGAGAAATTGCTACCAGTTGTGACAATTTGAGGCACAGACTCCACACCTTCCTCCACTTGGAGAACTCTGTACGTTATCATGCCTGCAAGAATGTAAAAAATAACGGGTAAGGTGAGGAAATGTACTACCTTCTGGTGACCTCAAAGAGTACTGTACTTCGTTATCGGGGGGAGTCTCCAGAAGGGTCTGAGGTGAAAGGTGGTCAACAACATTCTGCTCATCGTCACTTTCGACGGAGTTCTTTGATATGACATTATCGTTTAGTATAACTTTGGACTCAACCTCTTCAACTTCTGCACTAAAATGCAAACGCTTCGATTGGTGCAAAATACTAATAGACAAATAAGTTATCTATGAAGTAAATCCAGTATGACCTTGTCCACATCAATGAAATAGTTACATAACAAATAAATCCATTATTTAATATTTGTTAACGGAACCGAAATGTTACCTCGAATCCAAGGGGTCCAGCATATCCATGGTGGGCCTATTTGTGTTGGTTGACTTGAATTTTTTGAATTTTCCTTCAATTTTGGTCACGGGGACAAATCGGGTCATGTGATGCGACACCAATTTTTGACAAATGACAATGCGCGTGCGCCAAAATTGGAGAATTTTCCAACTCAAGATAACAACCAACTTGGAATCGTGGCCACAACTCTATTTCTAAACAGTTTTCAACTTGCATATTCCTTAAACACCGAGCCAGTCAATAATAATAATAATAAACTTAAATAAAGGTGTAATGCTGGTTTCAAATTCTTACAACATGTGACGTCATTCTTTCTAATTTTTTGAAAAAAAAAATTAATGAAAATTTTTGAAAAAACAAAAAAATTAGTAATTTTGCAGTACACTGGTGGAATACCTTTCCCAAAATTGTCGTTTTTGATGTGCGGAACTTTTCAACTCAACCAATCGTAAAATTTACAGAAAATTTGAATTTTCTCGACCTCAACTTTACGCCTCACTGTTACATTTGTGGTTTTTGTAACAGAAAACACTAAACTTGAATTTGCCCCCTTTAAAGCCCCAATTCAAAAGTAACCATGGTCGGCTAGCTAATCCGCTTGGCTGTGGTTTATTTGATGAAGTGGGCTTTCTGCCGCATGCGACAGTGCGTTTTTTCTTAACCTCGTTGAATAACCCAAAATATTTGTAAAAAATCAATAAACAAACTGTTCAAACATTGCTTCCTCCAGTAGGGTTTAGTGTTTTCCATTTAAAATGCGGCTTCTGAAGACCAAGAGTGTCAAGCTGGAGGTAATAAATTTCGCAATAAAATTATGTATGAGTTATAAATAAACAAATATTTTTAGTGATGATAATTGGAAGCATTGGTGTGGGCCTTTTTGTCCTCATACTCCTGTGGATATTGACGCTTATCATTTTTGTCGTTGGGGTTAAGTATCAAAACAACATCGCCTGGATTATCTTGGTCGTAACATCACTTTTAACAATCACACTGATCCTCATTCCACTGGAGAATCCTAAAACAGCGGTTGAAGGGGGCGACAGTTTTGTAAGTTGTTAAAGATTAGTAGCCCGTTATCGTTATGACTGTTTGCAGGAGAAAGACTACAGATTTGTGTACCGTGTGATTTTGCTGTCTTTTCTAATAGCAAGTGCCTTGTTGGGGTTCATTTTTTTCTTCCTACTGCACTGCGTAGAGCGCATTCAACCCAAAGCCATTAAACAATTCCATATTTCATCGCAATGATTTTCGCAAAATTAGTGACAAAAAACCTGATTCGCAACTGCAGCAGATGCTTCAGTTCCTCAACCAAACTGAACCGATTAATTACAATTAAAAGCAACGACGAGTTTCTCAACAAAGTCATGAATTCTGATAACCCCGTAATTGTTAACTTCCACGCCGAGTGGTGCGAACCTTGCCACATTCTAACTCCAAAAATGAAGGAGTTGGTCGAACATGACGCTAACATTGACTTGGCTATTGTAGACGTAGAGGACCATGCCGAACTAGTCCATACTTTCGAAGTCAAGGCTGTGCCTGCTGTTATAGCTATAAGAAATGGACTAGTCGTTGACAAATTCATTGGCCTTGTTGATGCACATATGATCGAAAATTTGATCAGTAAGTTAGGTAAGAAGGTATAACGATCGCTCACGGTCGTCCCTTGGACTGCGTTAATTTGTTTATTAGTTATAAAATCACAATAAGAGCTTGTGTATGTATTTATAAATATATTCTTGTAAAATTAGCTTGGGTTTGCTTTTCGTTTGCGTCGTTTTAGGGAATGTTGGATTTTATCCTCCAGACTCTCTAAAAAATTAAACGTGATTGGTGGTGTAACGATATTTGGTCGCAGTTACCACATAATTGTCGCTTCATTACTGGAACATAGTTCTTACGTTTTACACCTTGAATTAAAAAATCTATAGAATCGTGGTCCAGCTCACTAGCTTCTTTCTCTAAGTCTACTAACATGCTTTTCATCATTGCTGTCCTGAAATAAATATGACTCTGTATATATTATAATTCTTATACCGTCATTTGCCATATTTACTTAATGGACGAGAACATCCAAAATTTATATAGCTTCGCTTTTACAATATTTAATGCCTCTTTGTCATAAATCCAATTCACGTTATCATAATGACAGTCATACAAGTTAAGAGGAATTTCGCTGGCCATGTGATAGTCTGGTTTTCTAAGAATGTTGTTTATTTGTATTACAAAAACAGACAAAACCAAAGACCATTTTACCTCGGATTTCTTGTAATGTCTAGAAGGTCCAAAACGACTTCCGGTTTTTCTTTACCCTGACCTACTAAAATCAAAATCCCAACAATACAACGAATTTGATGCCACAAAAAAGCGTTCCCTTTGATGGTCAAAACCTGAATCGAGTATCCTAAAAATTTTAACTCTTATTAAATGCCTTCAAATCCAAAAACTATTACTTTCATCTTCCTGAAATAAACTAATATCAACTGATAGAATATTTCTCTTGAATTCAACAACGCCGTTATTGACATCCATCTTACAAAAATTCCTAAAATCATGCGTTCCTACTAAATAATTAGCCGCAATTTTCATTGCGTCAATATCCAAATTCGACTTGGGAAAAAAGTATTTGTAAGTGCGATTTTTACAATCAAAGCGTGCACTAAATGCGCTTTCGACAGGACACCAGGCTACAAACTGGATGTTTTCAGGCAAAACTCGATTTAGAATTTTACAATAATTGATTTCGCTTTCAAAATCATCACCATTTGACCGTAAATCTAAAGATATGACCTGAAACTTTTTTTGAATGAATTGGTCATGGATTTAATAAAATTGAACCTGTGAAAAAGAACTGACACCCTTATCAGTGCGTCCACAACGGTGATAATTGGCACTGGAACGGTTTTCAATTAAACACGTTTTTATGAGGGCGTTGAACACATGGTGTTCTATGGTATTCACGGTGTCTTCCTGAGTGACATACCCTTGGTAATCCCAACCCAAATACAAGAATTTCAACAAAACGTGGCGAAATTTGCAACTAGAAATTAATTTAAAGGGGGGCACAAAAAAATTATTTTTACTTTTGGAAATCGAACGGTTTCTGGCATTTTGGTTGATTAGCAGGTTTAGTAGCGGTGCCTTTCAGGATGATATTTTGCAACTGCTTGTTGTGGGCCTTCAAGGCCCTTATCTCTGCAATTAATTCCTACACAAATTAAAAAAAATATTTACATCAGACAGGTACGTCTCTACCTCCTTGGTGCGGTCTTCTAAGTTATCCATCTAATTTTCTAATTTTTACAATTTTTGAATTAGAATTGGTGATTTCTCTTGGTTATGTTTATGTATGGTTATTCCACTTACGAGAATTTGCGTTTACGCGAATTCCTAACAAACTTGGAAAAATTCATCAAAATAATCTGCTATAAAGTTGATTTCAATTCATTAGTTAAGCATTTTTTTTAATACAAATAAGTGCTTTCTGTACCAACTTTAGGGCCGGTTTAACTGATCACGTGATCAAATTGAACCAATCAGATGCTCTCATTCGCGAAGTCACTTAACAGCGCGTTAAATTTTAATTGAGGTTTTATAAACCGGCGAATTTAGTTCGGGGGAAAAAAAATTTGAGCCAAAAATGCGGGTAAAATTCGAGACAGGAAATAATAAAATGCATTTGGGGACAGCCTTGGTAAAAATTTATTATGTAACTCTGCAAAACTTAATACTCTATCACATCTAAGGGATACTCGGTGACTAAGAGCCCGTGTTCCCATAAATCTAAAACTAGCTGCATTTTGGTGGCCATATCATCCAGTGGTAATTTTTCCACTTCAATGTAGCGAGGATACGTGTTTTGAAGCATCTGAATTAAGGGCACCATCGAAGGCTCCAATTCCAACCACTGTTCCTCTTCACCGTGGTAAACTGTAGCGTTTTGAGTGTTGTAATAGAGTTTTGGCGACGAGTTTTCTTCACAAACTAAACGGATGCAATAATACCGCAACAAACGTACTCTCGTGTCTAAGTCAATTTCCACTCTGAAAAAAAGGTAGTGACATTATTTCCCAAACTAACAAAACATTAATCTCTTAATACAACTGTATAACAACTCAAAAACTTGAATACCAAGGTTTTGTGAGCCAAGGTCAGTTATTATATGATTTAGAAAATATTCCGAATTATTCCGTACCTGTTTTTAACAACACCATCTTTTAAAACTGGCCCATCAGCTTTAGAGGATCTTTCCGCTTCGCTTTTTGTCAAAACTGGGGGCATGGAGTCATGCATAAATTTCTTGCCCAACTGATCAGCTGCACTATCAATATCCACGTAGTTGATTAAAGAATTCATCAAATCTTTAATTTTTGAAGTGACGAATTTCCTATTTTTTGACCCAGCGGCCAATCCGAAATCTTTTAAATAATTAAGCGGGAGTCCTTTACGAAATTCAACGTCACTATCGGCGGCTTTTTTCAACGCTTTGGGCAAAATGTGTTCCAACAAATCCACATAAGACGTTTGTTGGTAAACGGAGACTGTGATGTGCAACGAATGTGAGTCTTCATCAGTGCGACCCTCATGTATTGTGCCCCTTGGGAAATACAGCAGTTCGCCGGCATTTAAAGTCAGTTCCATGAAAGGCTCCCCTAGGTCCTCACGTTTGAAATTAGGACTTGAAAATCTGGCTAAAACATCTTCACTTTTTGGTTGGTACAGCTTCCAGTGCTTTCGGCCTTCCAACTGTACAACAAAGGCCTCAATGTCGTCGTAATGCGGGGCGAAGCCTTGACTTCCCGGCGGTGTTAAATATACGTTGGCCCCGACCATTGTGCCAAAATATTCTTGAAGAGTCGCCAGAAGTAAGTGGACTTTGTGGTTGTAAGTTTGAGGGTTTAATACGCGAATACTGCAGCCGTTACCGTAGTAGTCCCAAAGGGCGGACGGAGTCGCTCGGCCCTCCTGGTTGAATACTTGCTTTTCGCCGTTTTCATACGTCACGACGTCAACGTTTCGTGTAAAAAATAAACTATTGTTTCGAAGGATTTTGTCCAAACTGCTTGAATCTAAAATGTGGGTGTAGTACGACCTGTTCCCCCGTTTTATGTAAAGGGGTTTCTGTTCCCAATACGTTTTGAAGAAAGAGGCAGGGGAAAGGGGCTGTATCAGCCACTCGAACAACTTTTGTGCATCTTCCGTTGGATCATCAACTGGCAAAAACCCACTTTGAGTTATGCTTTCATCACAAGAGTCTTGATTGTGATTGCCATTTAATTTTCTTGAAGGAAGAAAATCTCGTTCAGGAGAGTGCCTCACATTAACTTTTTTTGAAGGAAGAGGTTTTTTAATTTGCTCTGGTTGATTGTCACGAGTTTTTTTAATACTGTGAGAGTGTCTTCTACTTGGTTTTAGAGGAAGGGTTTTTGTAATTTCTTCTTCGATTTTCTTCTTAATATTTTGTGATTTCTTATTTTTCTTTAAATTTTTGCGTTTCTTGGTGATTTCTTTATTGGTCGATGTCTTCCTGTACATCAAGAACGCAGACACCGATTGCAAATCAGGATTTTTTGTGGGAGGCATTTTATTTATTGCAAAATAACAACACTAAAAATTCACCACGTGAAACCTGATCGCGCGAAAATTCTTAGACGAGAAAGCTCACTCACGAGAAATTCCCCACACGTAAAATGTTGGCACTCACTGTTACAAAAACATTTTTCTTGGACCTTTAATCGTATTAACAAATTTTAAATTTTAAATAATTTTTTGGTCGTTAATTTTTCTCATTTTTACTCTGCCGTACTATTTTTTGAGTTCAGAAAATCCTGCGATTTTGTATCTCGTGCTCCGATTATTACATAAATATGTAAACAAAAATAAATTAATAAAATAAAAAACTTCGTTCGTATAATTTCCCCATTAAAAAGTTATGACTGAAGTGTCTTATCCTTCAAAAACACGGAATTGCATTTAATTTGCTTAATGAATTATTTATCTATTATTAAATTATAAAGTTACAAGATACTGGCGTCATAAACAAAAAAATAACAATTGATATAACAAAATATCATAAATCATAACGACTGTATTGCATCATTTGCACAACCAATAACTACTACTAACTAATGATAACTCGATACAAAAAACAGCCCCAAAGAAGGCGTTAAAAGAATATAAAAACAAACCGAAAAAAAATTTGATAATTATTTTTAAATATCTGCTAATATGCAAGGTTATTATCATCAATAATCCCATCCACCAGGATAAATAAGGGTGAAGGCGCTTGCGTGTAGAATTATTGATATTTGAAATGAGCGCCTGCATCAGGCGCCTGATGAGTGTGGTATGAAAAGCGAAGTTAACGTTATGTTCCACGTTCCACTTTAATTTAAATTTTTGCAGCAGTCAGCTAATAAGAACATTTCATAACAGTTGAATTTTTCAAGTCAGGTATCGAAGAAGACGTGCTGCAAGCACAGTAATGTAATCACTCAAGCGAATTTTTTCACAAAAATGGTGCTATGTTACATCTTATTTGGTATTTTAATCGTAATTTTATTTCTTTATTTATTCCTTGAAATACACTATTTTCTGCGCGCCGCTCTGTGTGTGATTCTTGCCAAAATGTCAAGAAAAAAAGTTCATCTTTTGAGTGAAACTGTGGTCAGTGGTGAGTGCATAAATAACTGGAACCTGTCTTTCTTTTAAAAACAAAACTGTTTTTATTCATAGGTATCTGCCTGACGAACGACATCGATCCCATGCTAACCCACATGAACAATGCCCGATTTCTGCGAGAGCTGGACTTTGCCAAAATAGACTTTTATGAGAGGACAGGTCTCTACAAATGTATCAAAAAGCACGGTGGAGCTATATTTATGGGTGCGTCGACTATAAGATACAGGCGATTTATAAAACTGTTTCAAAAATATCAAATTACCACAAAAGTACATTTGCGTGTATTTTTTTCTCAAAATTTTAATTACAATTTCTTGCAGATCAAATATTGGGACAAAGACAGCATCTACTTTGAGCATCGTTTTTTAACACCATCGGATAATTTCATAAATGCAATTGTGTTGTGTCGAAACCGGTTAATTAATTGTAATGGTGAAGACGTGGTTAATGAAGTTTTAGGTAGTTCTCCTCGGGACGATGTGGAAATGAATAAGAAGGAAAAACCTGAAATAAGTCCGGAATTGGCAATTTGGATAGAATATAACGAAACTTCAAGTGTCTCGTTAAAAAGTACCAAATAACTATTTTTTTTACTGTACAAAATCTATACTTGTTGGAATCTTACGCAAACTTCTAATAAAAACGCTCTATTTTAATCAACAACACCAACTCAAGCAGTCCAGAAAAAAAGGACTTGACATTTATTGAATCACAGTAATTATACGCACAATGGACTTTTTGACCAAAACCAAAACCCCTTGCAGTACTCACGTGATGGCCATTAGAATTCTTCGTCCAAACCATACTTTTCGACTTTTTATGGTAAAACACTGAACACAACACAAATAAATGCATTTTTTTCTGCCTTCTGGAATGGCTTCTCACTTCACAGTTGTCTCAGTGTCCAACAACAACCGAAAAGAGTTTATTTCGTTATTTTGTCGAGTTTTTATGGTCCGATATTGTACTTAAATGAAGGAAAAAGTGTTCCCCATCATTACCACCGGCATAAACGACTCAAAATTCACAAAAATTACAATAAACACAATTTTCAATCGTTGAATACGGCAAATTTGAAACTGTTGTGCGCACGCGCAGATGTATCACGTGAACTGTCGTGATTTCTGTATCCTTTCAAATTTGGCGCTAATTGAAGTGACTTCTAAAATTCTCTGCGCACCACGCGTTTTATTTTTTTTTTTATTAAAAAAATGAATAAAAACACAAAAGTAGTAATAATAAAATAATTTTATTGCCCAACAGTTAAAAATATAATATGGT
The DNA here is from genome assembly GCF_031307605.1 of Tribolium castaneum. Taxonomy (NCBI): domain Eukaryota; kingdom Metazoa; phylum Arthropoda; class Insecta; order Coleoptera; family Tenebrionidae; genus Tribolium; species Tribolium castaneum. The sequence continues at coordinate 3,078,784 of NC_087402.1, read as the reverse complement.
AGCGCTCAGCTCCGTTTGCGTGTGCGTCATCTGACATTTCTGTCACTACGTTTACATAGCAGGGGCATAGCGGTGACAAACTATCAAATATGTTTTGAGGTTACGAAGTGTTTAAATTATGAGTTGTTACAAAAAATACAGATTCACAAAACAAGAACTAATAAACACAGAATCAAAAACCTAACGAAACGCAAATCACAAAACACAATAAACGAACAGAAAATACTTGCGATTAACACCGATAACACTTTCGAAAACCATGCGATGACGTCTATTATTTACTGTCAATGTCAGTTTGACAAATTCGTGACACTTGACGGTGTTGTCGAAGTGCACATGTAAATTAATGTTCAAGGATGCCACCCTTAGATAGCCCTTAGCTGTTTAAATTTGCATTGTTTTTGATAATTTTTTATAGCTTTCTGTTGGTAATGAAAAAATGAAATTGATGACGCACACGCAAATCGAGCTGACCGCCACTATAACAGTACAATGTAAAATATTAGTATTTAAGTAAAAATAAATACACAAATAGTAGTATAAAGGCCCCTTCAGCACACAGCACTTTTTATTTTCAAGGGGACGCTTTCCAGACATAAAGGAGATGCATCACCGAACTCAAGTGCTTTTTTTCCCTATTTATTGCCTGGAATAAATATAAGACACGTTAAACCAATATATCGAAAGGAACACCCATGTTGTGCATGGGAAATTAGCTGCAACTACCAATGAATTAGCAAACCATATACAGTCCGGGACATTTCTATTTGGACATAAAAAATTTGAATTTTCTGACATTTATACGTGTATTCAGCGTCTGTGTGAACAAAAAATGTTCTCTCTCTCATTCTATGGTCCTTGAGCTTTAATAACAGGGACATTTTTTAAATTGGTAGCATTAGAAAATGACAGTAAACAGCTGACTGATGTAAACAATAACACAATAACAAAGGAAATGTTATAATTTTAATCTATATAACCAGTGGCTGCTTTAAAAGTGTGTACTAACGGGATAATAACATATTTACGCAAGTATTTTTGAAGGTAGAAACATTACTTGTCATATAACAATTACTCAGATTATATGATGAGACGGGAATGGCACAATACAGAATTGCAGTCAGTGATTGTGATGGAGAAAGCTGCTGTGAAGTACTGACAGTACTGACTATCGCTGGTTGTACGATTTGTGCAATTTGTGATATATTTTGTGTGAAAAACTGGAAAAGAAAGTGCATCACTGCATAACCTCACTTATCGCAGTTTTGCACATTTTGATGATGGGAATTGCGGTTCAAGTAATTATGAGTTATAGATGGAGAGCCCTGTTTACTTCAAAGTAAGTTCACGACATTTACAGATACTTTCTTTATGTTTTTTGTCTTTTCTGGTGTAGAGGGTTAACTTTTCTATTTTCATATAAAATTCAAACCAAACGAAATCGAAAAGCTTAATATTGTCATGTTTTTTATTAATTATTAAAAAATTTATTTAAAAAATCACAGATTGTGTTTATAATTTGCAGCTGAAGCCTTTTGGGTCCACTTTGTTCGTTATTTCCTGGCAGCCACTCTTGTTTCAAGCAGTGTGGGTGTAAAGTTAAAAATAATCCCGTAAAATTGTTAATATAACTCCTTTGCACTGGCATGGGGTATTTGAAAACTTACGTTTAACAAATACGTCACAAAGTCTCAGCCATCGTCGAAAAACATAATAAGGGCTTTATAACAAGAAGCGCTTTCTGATTTTACTGTGGACGTGTGAAAGAATAGTGTGAAATATTGCGACAAACCAACTTTTACTCTTGTTTACATTTTTGTACGTCTCTATCTGAGAGTAGTCTCTTGTAGAAAAAATATAGCCTACTAATAATGGAAATTAAAGTGTTTTTATTTCTGGGTTGCCCCCAATCCCACTTCGCCCTTGCCTGATAATCAAGACACTGATAATGAAATTGGTGTAAGTGCATCGAATACAAACGTGTTGAATAGATGAATAAAAGAGAGACAACTGCTTTTTTCAAAAAGGCCATTTCAAATTTATTCAAAAAGCACACCCCCATTGAAAAGGGTCCATTCACGATGAAGTTTGGCTTCCTGCATGACGTAGGTCTCGGACACCAATCTCACTGTAAATGGTCTAAATTGGTCTTGCATCTCTAAGACATGGACTCACTGAGAGCGACTTCTGCAGTAGGCTTGAGACCTGCCTGCCTGTCTCGCAACAATCTCTGCATTATGATCCCAAATCATTCTATAAAACGCTGTCAATTACAAGCCATGATATGAGGCATGAGGCCGTCTCAGTGTATGTCTTGTGGTGTACATTGAAACTGTTTCTTAAAGAACCCATTCACAATGAAATCTGCTTCGCTACATGCGGCGCGACAGGACTCAAAGACTAATCCTCAAAGACACAAAAAAACTGACACAGTTTATCATTTTAAGCCATTGACAGCGTTTTCGAATGTTGGTGCAAAGACTTGTCGCGAGGCATGTTTCACCCTTCCGCCAACGTCAGTCTCAGTGAAACCCTCTCAAAGTGATCTCAGCGAAAACCACTCACAATGAGATTGACCTATGAGGCCTATGTCGTGCCGCATGCAGCGAGATATGTCTCATTGTTAATGAAAATAGGGCCTTTTTTGTTGTTTAAAGTCGTTTTTTAAAACTTTTGTGGCAAATTTTACTGATGTGGCAGAGAGGGGGCATGCAATTGGAACATGACGATGACTACCCTAAAAGGCACTTCGAGGCTTTTATGGCCTTTTTAATGCAAATTTCAACTTTAAACCTGACAGTCATACCAAGGTCAAACATAACCTCAACAGTAATCCAGCAACGGTACTTCAAAGCATTTGAAAGTTTCTCCATTTGTTTTTAAGTGTTCTAGTTGGTACATTTTGCTGTACTTTACTACAATAAAGAAATATTTAAATTTTTATTATTGTTTACATTTGTAATCTGTCAAACACATCAAACAACCAAGTTCCCTAAATTTGAGCTCTTATCTAGTTTTTGTGCTCTATATAGTCTCGCGTCAACGTATGCCCTATGACGTATCTCATATAGAAATGTCCCGGACTATACATCAGATAGTTCAAAGTAATAAATTTATAAATGTTATAGTTGGAGATATAATTTTTAACAGTTGCAATAACTTTTCTGTGATATATAATGTTAACTGTGAATGTAACGCTGCGGATTGTTAATTTGATGTGACGAACTTTGGCACAATGGCAAGATTACAAATCGATTAAAACTTTCAGTCTACGTAATCTTGCGAACATGATGATTAAATAAATTAAATACTTTGAAATCTATGTGTGTGTTTGGTAGGATTTATAAGTCCGTGAAGTCCTTTTGTGTCTGACTGTACAAAACAGCAACATCGATGATATAAGTCCAAAAAGCTGAAATAAAAAATAATAAAAGTCGTAGCAAAAACCACCAACAATGTAACAGCACCTGTATGAAAGCTACCAGCAGCCCCACAATGCCCACAACATGAAGTCTCTGCACAAACCACATATGGATTTGGTGGTAACAACCAGTCATATAAAAATCATTTGCGTCTCCTGACTTGCCACAATTTTCGCCTGCTTTCCAAGGAAGGCAACACGAATCAGGAACCCAAGTCCTATTCGGCCAAGCGTTTATCATAAACCAGTCTTGATAATTATCCACACCGCAACATTTAAACTATGATAGGAGTTATTATTAAAGCAAATCAATTAATTGTTCGTAATTTACTTCCGACTGTAAGTTATCCCAAATCGTAACCAAGCTATCAGGCCCTTTGGCCGTCATATTATAATGGTTCCAGAGCCCATTTTGCAGCTCTTGCCGAAACGTGTGCCCCAATGAAATGCGAAACGCGAAAGCTAGCGATCCGACAAGAAACTCGGCTATAAACATAAATATAACCAGACTAAAATACTTAACGCAGCGTTATTACGGTTCATACAAGTCGACGATTTACTCACGGTAACTAGCATACATCTGCTTTGAAACCAAGAGCCGCAGCATGCAAGAAAAGCCAAAATAAACGTTATTGTACCGACTGCTATCGCAAGTGAGTCGGCACTAAGTAGAGCGTATTGGGGCAGCAAAGAGGCATAGCCCTCGTAAGCTATCCGCAACCAGATTCCAACTCCTAAAATTCCACAACCTGTGATCTGAAATTTGATTTTTTCTCACACTCTGTTTACAATATTGAAATCTTACCCAAAGTAGAACATTCAGCCAACAAAATAAATGCCTAACACATGTATATCCACTTCTAGACATTTTTTTCAGATCCTTTAGGCAGATCTACAGTAGTGTTCCCTTTGAAATTAAGAAAAGCAAAAATAATCTAGGAAAATAAATAACAACTCTGTGTAATTTATTTAGGTTGTCTCAGCGAGATAAAACATATTTTTTGTTGAATTAAGGATCAAAACTGTTTCATATTATCAATTTATTTATTTGAATTAATTGCAAAAATTCAGGAGATATGCAACCAATTAAACAGCACAACTACAGGTTCATTCATAATTGGTGAGAGGGTTCATTTCCGTGTTATTAGGGTCTACGAGTGATTTAAGGAAAGAAAATTACTAAAATAGACCAGGAAAAGCAATATCAAATAAACGCCCACTTGGGTCACTTATCAGAATCCCATTACAGACAAAACTCTTTTAGAACTCACCTTATTTACTTTTGAGATTAATTTTTATGAATTAGGTATGATTCTTTGAGAATCAATAGATAAGATATTGTTTAATAACATAGAGTATCCGTGAGTATCTTTTTGCGTCATCAAACACGTTATTAGAAAGTCGGTCACAAGTAAACACTACAAGGTCAGGTTCATACTACTAAGTAAGAAACGCGTACTAGGGGCTATTGAATGTGTGTGTGAACACCGTGACATATTTTAAATGTCGGTTTAATTCGTTTATATTCGTAGGTAGAAACACCTATTGCTGTATGTTTAGTTGCCGGAGTTGCAGGCTTACACACAAAGAAAGTTCAAAATTATCTCTTCACCCTGTAAAGACTTTTCCAGTGAATTTTCCCAACACTCGTATAAACCCCCCAGCTCTTTGACGTCATAAACCAGAGAGAGTAAAACAAAAAAGGAGAAAATCGTTTATACCCATTATTTTTTAATGTTTCTTTTATCATTTTATGATGCAGTAATAATATAAACATTATTTTAACACAAATTTTTGCATCATTTAAGAATAACAAACAATTTGTTGAATTAAGGCTTTTAGTAGGAGTGTTTTTTATTTTTTTGTGTGTTCCAACGTAGGTAATAAAATAAAATTGATTTGTAATCAATTAGAAGTAACAATTATCAAAATAATTGTTAATGATTGCTTTATATCGCCAGTAATTTAACACATAATGAAAAGACAATAAATAATTAACTTATGTCTTACTATAAAACGGTGGGCAAAATATTTTTAGTTAGTGTAGACCTGAATTTGCAAAACGTGCCATGAAACTGTTATTGAGATTATTCCTGATCTACTCTTGGGTCAACTTGGTGCTATTGCAAGGACTGCCAAGAGGTGACTTTATTCAATTCCCGAAATATAAAAAATAGTGTTGATTTCAGTTGCTAATTACTATTTTCCCGGAGCGACACGCCCGTGGCCATACCACCAACGTAGTTTACCAGCAAATCTAGACAATCCAGTGAAGTCATTAGCAAGAACTTACACAAAAGAAGTTATCACTTATGGAAGCCAACTCTATAAATCGCTGCTGAGTCAAGCCGACTCTCCCGCTGGTGCCCAAAGAAAAGTTCTTAAACTGCAACACGAATTTAGATTTCTCGAACACACGTCTCCTAATAATGTCCGAACTTTCTTCCATTCAAAAGTTAACGCTCTAATTCGGTTGTTTAAAAACGCAATTTACGCGCCAAGTCATGAAATTTTGCCAATTCTTGTTCGATTGGTTGTAGAGATACTAGTTTCACTCTTTCAATTAATTTCAAGAAATGTAATAACTGTGTCAGGAGCGAGACCCAACGATGAATTTAACAATGCATTGGACGGTGACAGCGGTGAATTTCTTCCGCCAAGCTTGTACCACAATAAAGCTCCAAACGAGTTCATGAGAACACGAGCTTTACATGAGGATCCTCGAAACGAAAACGACGATCTCAGCCCTCGAGTATTGAAAACACGTAATCAATCAGTGAAAAAAGACAAAGCGCAAAGGTCTTATAAAAATAAAAATCAAGAACAACATGACCTGAAACGAGGGGCTCAGCACCAAAAAGCTCTCAAAGCAATAGGGCCAGAAGTAAATGTTCGAACTTATGACATTGCAAGGTACTTGCCTATATAGCTTGGCAAAAGTAGCTTATTACCGCGTGTCCATGTACGAAAACTATTAATAAACGATCGTTAAATATCTTTTGAAGTTTTATTTACAATCTTTTTTTCAATTCCTTTATTTTTAAAAATGTTAGTGATATTTGTTGCCCGCTATTGGTATGACATTCGCGCCGAACGTAATTCTTCCCAGCTGTCCGTCTTTTTGACATTTGAATGTGTTAAAAACGTGATTCTTTTACATTTTGCCACATTTTCATTAAAATGAGTGACTTTGGGGACTCTTTTTCAAGCGGCGAACATAAAGCCGGTGATAAGGAACTGCAGGAGTTTCTCATGGTTGAAAAACAGAAGGCGCAGTTCAATGCACAAGTGACTATTTTTGCTACAATTTGCGCCTTGAAATGATACTTTTTTTCAGATACACGAATTTAACGACTTTTGTTGGGACAAGTGCGTAGAGAAGACTGGGAATAAACTGGACAGCAAAACAGAAACGTGTCTCACAAACTGCGTCGACCGGTTCATTGATGTTTCCTTGTTGATTACTAATAGATTTGCACAGTTATTACAAAAAAGTGCGGGTGTGTAATATAAAATAAATATCATAGTCATGTAGTTACTTAATAGATCGAAAATTCTCAGATTTTTTTTATTGTCTTTCCAACACTGTTTAAGGGGTTATGTTAATTTTTTGACGTTTTTAACGTGACAGGTGACAGCTGTCTCAGCTTACAAACAATTTTAATTTTTCCCAGTAATATTTCTCTTAAACATGCCAAAACAAAAACTCAGACCCAAGAAACCAATATCCTCCTTATTCTCAATGTATGTGCCCCAAATTTTGTCCTGCTTTTTAAATGTAAATTGTAGGTCAGCGGATTGTGTGGCATCCAATTTGATTTTTTACGAGAACTTGAATTATTTGCCCCCTTATATCAAGGCAATAATCTTGCGCAAATTATTAAGAGGCAAATTTGCAAAAAATGTGAATAAATTACTATCGGATTTAATTTATCCCGACCTGAACCACATAAACTTATCGTCGATATACGTGGACGATGGCACGTTAAAAGTGCTGAAAAGTTGCATTTATCTGACTGAAATAAACTTGCGAAATTGCGACAATCAAGGGTTTTCAAGCGAAAGTAAAAAAAATACGATTCAATATTTTATTAAATAAATTTTTCTCCAGGCTTGAAGATGTTATTGAAACAAACAGGCAGGTTATTAGTTCTTGATATTTCGCACTGCAAACAATTTAACGATGATGCACTGACGTGCTTATCAACCAACTGCCAAAACGTGCGAGAGCTATTAGCGGAAAATTGCAGCTTCACAGACGCTGGACTTGCAGATTTGGCCCAAAATAACAAAAAACTAGAGTGCCTTACAGCATCCAACAACAATGTAGTGTAAAGCTAGCTTTCTTACCCTAGCTGGCTTAATAAATTAACTCGTGTTTGGCACTTATTAAGAATTTTATAGATTAGTGGGGATGGTATCAGCAGAGCTGTTCAGAATAAGAACTGGCGATTTTTACGAGAATTGCGATTAGATAACTGCCCGAAAATCACAGACGATGCTTTAAAAACTGTCATAGAAAACTGCCCAAAAATAGAAATTCTGACTTTCTTCAACTGCGAGTTAGGAGGTGATTTATTTATTTTTTAGTACGAAGTCTCACTGAAGTTTTAGACGAAACATCAATATTTCAAGACATTTCAAAAACTTGCACGAGACTTAAACAATTGCATTGGACGGTAACGTGGTAATGAAACAACACAACCCTTTTAAACATTTATTTCTTATACTTGTAATTATTTGAATAACTAGATACATAAATACAAAAATGAAATCTACATCCTTTTATTTAACGCGTTTTAGACTAAATATATATGTATAAAGATAATTTACGAGACCTAAGCCTTATTATTAATGGGGATCGGTGACTGTTTAAGCTGTAAAACAATAGAGCGCATACGTGAAACATCCTTACTTCCTTGTTTTGCTTTGGGATTGAAATCGCACAGTTTTGCGATCCGTTCCCACTCTGTCCCTGGCACGATTTCATCATCTTCAGCGACAAACTGCTTTTCCGCATTCCTAAACACCAAATAATTAACAAAAATGTACAAAACACGTGTTGTAATTGCTCAATTTCAATAAATACTTACTTTGCTGCATCCCTTTGAATGCAAAAATGAATTTTCCGCAATTATTTTATTCACTTATTAGTAAAGAAATAAAGTCACCTGTTTGCAGCTTTAGTTTTCGCAATAGCTTCCTCATGGTTCTTGTACCATTCCTCTAATTCCTTTCGCGCAATTTCACGCAGTTCCAGCTTCTTTTTTTCTTCCTCCGCATCTAAACCTCCATTAATTAAAAAACTAACTCGGAAAAGAATTACCTTTTTCTTCCAAACGTTTGATTTGCTCTTCCCTCCATTTTTTTATTTTCTCGGGCTCCTCCCTCACTTCCCGATTTAAGGGCGGTGGAGATGGTGACACTACCAAGAATTCAAGAAATTATTCTATAAGTCGTGAAAAATAAACTCACCACCCCTTAATTTATCGTTTTCAGCCTTGAGATGGGCATCTGTTGAAGAAGAAAGCTACGTGAATCGTGCAATTTGAGGCGTTTTCAAAACAAAAAATTGACTCATTCCATAACAAGCACATAAAACAACGAATTGTGCTTTCGTTTTATTTGGCTTTTTGGCACTTGAGGACATGCTTTATAAATCGACATTAAGAGATGTGAAAACGATAAAAACAAGTTTTCTTGTTTCCAAAATAAAGAAATAACATGAAAAATTTGAAAAGACATGTTTCATAATTAAATAAAGCGCTTTCTTATCAAACTTTAAATAATTTTCAGTGGTCTATGATCCTTAAGTTGAGTTAGCAAGCTGAATAATGCACAGTCAAGCTCCTGGCTGGCTGTACATGATTCAGTGTTGCCACCTTCATTTCAAAATCAGAGGCCATTGTCACAAATTGTTGATTTTTAATTCCCGCGTATAAACTTCTAATTCAGTTATTGTTTCTATTCAAACATACCATCGAATTCTTCTCTTTTAATTGACGTTCCATCTTCAAAACCTTCGACCATTTCAAAACTGCTCGCAGAATTGGTTGGATCATCTATAGATAAGCGATAAACTTAAAAAACACCAAGAAACGATAAAACATGCAAAGAATTGAATGGTATCAAGCATTGAAACGAGAAATGATACGCCCCTGAAAGGATGACATGAATTAATCAGCTTACCACCGTTAACAACCGGTGCTGAAATAGCAGCTGGTTTTACTTCGTCTTCAAGACCCGCCAAATCGTCCTGCTCGCGAGCCAAAAACTCGGCTGCGGGGTCCACCTCAGGCTGATCGAATGCGTCCCCAAAATTCGACATGTTTCAATCACTTTTTCGGAAAATTTACCAAAAGTATAAAATGACAGGAGGAATGACACTAATGACAGGAAGAACAATTGCGTACACACTTTCACTGCGCATGACCAATAACTTGCGTATTGCTGGTTATATAACTTGAGATTAATCAATTTTTAAATTCAAAATTAATAAAAAAAAAAACAAAACATTGGACCAATAATCAATCCAATCGCCGAAAAGTGATTATTATCACGTATTTTATCTTTTTTTTATTATTTACTCTTTTTCATGTTTATTTAGATTTCAACTGCATTTGTAATAAAATTATTAATCTCCTACATTAGAAAAAAAATTGGTACCACAAATAATTTAGAAATAAAAAACGAAACCAATTTCTGAAAGTGGTAGAAAAGCGCAATCGACCTCTATATCTATGAAAAGTGCATCAGCAAATCAATAATGAAGCATGGTGTCAATAAATAATAATAACACACTTTACTTGTATGCAGCTGATTAGCTGTAGCTTGTTTTGATGAAAGTTTCTATAGTAACATTACCACGATGAAGAATTAATCAACAAATAATGCTGAGTGGTCACAATAAATCGAAGCCAGGCACAGTGGTTCACTTTAATAATTCCCATTGTGCCATGGGGAATTGTATGGAAAATGAAAGTGTTGTTCCTGTTAATAACCCGTAAGTTGTTATTAGTTGGGCTCGATTTTTCAAAATTTTCATTTTAGTACGTTTGATCCAAAAACCATCAATCATACCATTGATGTTTATTTCTATCCGTTAAGCCCCCCGTCAAGAGCAGCTTTAATGCTTATTAAAGCCCTTGGAATTAAACATAATGTGAAAATCGTCAATATAATGGCTGGAGAACAAATGACACCTGAATTTTTAAAAGTGTGAAGTTAAATTCAATTTTCGTTGATTAAAAAAATAATTTTTAGATGAATCCCATGCATACTGTCCCTACGATAAATGACGGAGGGTTTATTTTATGGGACAGGTGGGTCTCTTAACATTTTGGTAAAATTATTTATCGTTTTATGATATTTTATAGTCATGTTATAATGAAATATCTGGTTGAACAATACGCAAAAGATGATAGTCTTTACCCGAAAGATCCTAAAAAAGGGGCCATTGTAAACCAACGGTTGCATTTCAACACGACAACTTTGTTTCCTAAATTGTTGGATTACTGTGTATGTACTTTTCTAGTACTGTACAGAATGTGGCAAGTTCATAAATTATTTATTTCAATCGCGGCTTCCAAACACACCTAAAAATAATAATTACCGTAATTTCACCTTTATAGGTGCCTGTGCTTTTTAATAATGAGGAGCCAGACCCTAACAAAGCGACAAAATTTGAAGAACTCTTGAATATCTTGGACGGATTTTTAAAGAACCAGTCATGGGTCGCTGGAGATAATTTAACAATTGCGGATTTTGCAATAATTACAGTCGTTGCCACAGCAGAGGTAACTCTTTGACATTGCATAACGCTGATTTATTAATTCCCATTTACTACAGGGTGTGGGTTTTAAGATCTCGAATTATCCCAATGTTTTCGCTTGGTATCAAAGAGCCAAAAATGCCATGTCCACCTATGGGTACGAGGAAATTAACCAAGCAGGTGCCAATGGTTTCGGGAGTGTATTTAAGAGTAAACTGAAATAATTCAAAAGAAGCATTATCTAAAATGTAGATAAATCAATTAATACTGTTAATTTGTTCACTATAGTTTTAAAAATAAAATTTCTCAATGAGTTTAAATTTATATTTTGTGCGGAGTCTTAATTACTTTTTTATTTTTTGCAAAGTTTATAAAAATAAGTTAAAAAATGAGCAATGTCTCCTTCCTTTCGCAGCATAATTGAGACTCGTAATCTCGTTGATAAATTTACTGATCTGTAACACCCTTGAACTGAATCAATCAATATTAGTACGGCTAATGAATGAGTTGCAACGTCCTTGTCCATACCTATTTGTCATTAGTCATTAGTCATTACCCCACGTCTAATTCTTATTTTAATGGATTTATTTATTTATTTATTATTATTTATTTATTATTTATTATAAGCGTCCCCCGAAGTGTACTGCAAATCCAAAAAATTAATTCAGCACAATGACTCCACAAGAAAGTGGACACATATCGGGAAAAGTAGGTAAAAAAAATAAGCGGTATAGTTTTGTAATAGACTAATAACTGATAAGCGATAACTGATAATCACAATAAATAATTACATGTTATTATACCACCCTACCATGCAAACAAGTTAAAAAATGTAAGTAGAACATGTCCTTGCATCCCGAACTTAGCAAAATTAAATCATTTGGAAATGGAAGAGTGAAATATTAATTAGAATGCACATTGGGATTAGAAAAACGATATAATTATTTTACAAAATATTTTCTGGAAAAATGTTCTTTACAAAATGAAAATAGAAAGGCATGATCTACAAGTAGTGAGAGGAAGTTACAACGGTATGTTAAAAAGTGTTGGGCGTCTGAATTCTCTGGAATGAATAGATGCCGGCAGTGCCAACGCCAACAACCAGTTCACGATTGTTCGTTTGTAGAGGCAGTTGTTCGGTGGTCCGTTGCCGCATAAATTCTTTCCAAGTGTCTGAAACTTTTGATTAATTGGTAAAGTATATCACTGTGATTACACTAATCTACAAGAATTTGAGTTTGCGAAACTAATGCCGTACTTTCACATTTATAAATAGCTTTACTGCTGTTCTGAATTAAAATAAACTTAGCGTTCCTACGGAGGAAAGTAAATATTTACAACTTCTAATTGCTACTTCATTGTTTATTAAAAAAAATCTCATGATTTAAGATTAAAATACGTAGTTATCTCTCATTCAGCAAATGCCATCACAAAGGCATTTTTTAATCCGTAATACTAATTATGTGCTAACGTGGAAAAAATCTGAAACCAAGGTTTAGTCACTGCACGCCTAACCAATTAAATTTGTATGTCCTTGGTCTAACCAAAAAACCGACACGATAAGGTTACAGATGCGGTCAACAATGGGTGGGAAAGGGAATACACACCTCTTTTATCATTTCCGCCAAATAAATGAATGCGCATCAGTATTACAGTTTTACTTTCTTATTAAATATTTCCGTTTGGCCCTAAAAAAATGTATGGGTTATTTATTTATTCATCGAAATACACGTTTACAAAAATAAATAAAGGATAAACGTTCCGCAATTTTGTTACAAAACCTTGAAAAATATAATGGGCAAGATATCTTTTTTATTTTAATATTGCAGTAGGCTAGGCAAAGTAAAGTACTCATATGTTTTACATATTATCTGTTTTAGTTTTTATTTTGATGCAATAAAACAATATTATCTATTTAGTTCAGACATAAATTGCTGGCATTACGTTTCGTTGTAATAATTAATACTTGTGTTCTTCAATTCTAAATTGACTTGTACAAATATCGTGCATAATATTTGTTTACTTGAACCGAAAGTAGTTGGAAGTGTAATTTTCCATTCATGTTGGCGTGATGATTCATGTTTGAATTTTTACGAGTTACAAATCGACCATTGGGCAAAAATTTATCTAAAAAATAACCTCCGAATTAAGATTACAAAATTACATTATAGGATGGAGAAGTTAAAATGACATTCCCTATACATCCTGCAGTATAATACCCATTTTCAAAGAATAATATTTAATAGAATTTTTTCAATAATTAGATAAACACAGGAAATATATAACCGATATGCAGCTCAAGTACTTGGAGATTTTAATTTAGTTTTCAAAATAACAATTTTTTTGTAATAATGATTTCAGATCAAAATGCCCATCGACCTGTACTATCTTCCTGGAAGTGCCCCATGCAGGGCCGTCCTTTTGGCGGCGAAAGCCGTCGGTGTGGAGCTCAATTTAAAACTCACAGACCTCATGAAAGGCGAACACCTAACGCCTGAATTTATTAAGGTGAGTAAGCTCTTTCCTGCAACAAAAGCCCGAACTCGAACGCGTAACATGCAGTGGAATTTTATTATTTTATTGATTTGGTTTTAATAATGTGCTCATTCTTCCAAAACTATTGATTCAAGCGAAAACATTCATACGAGCGTGTTATTTCCAGATCAACCCGCAACATACGATCCCGACCATGGTCGACAACGGCTTTGCCCTGTGGGAGAGCAGGGCCATAATGACCTACCTGGCCGACCAATACGGCAAAAACGATGCGCTTTACCCGAAAGACCCGAAAAAACGCGCCCTGGTTGACCAGAGATTGTACTTCGACATTGGCACTTTGTACGCCAGATTTGCCGATTATTACGTACGGTTTTTTTTTTACAACAGAAAGCAAAATTTTAACACTTGGTTGCAGTACCCGGTGATTTTTGGAGGCGCTGAATACGAGCCCGCCAAACTGGAAAAAATCAAAGACGCATTCAAGTTCCTGGAGATTTTCCTTGAGGGTCAGGACTTTGTTGCGGGAAATCAGCTCACTTTGGCTGATTTGTCGCTTCTTGCAACTGTTACGACATTCGAAGCAGTGAATTTTGACCTTTCGCCGTACAAAAATGTGGTTAATTGGTTGGCGAGAGCCAAAGCTGCGGCGCCTGGGTATGAGGAGGCGAATGGGAAGGGGGCTGTGATCTTTAAGCAGATGGTCGAAAATTTAACGAAAAAATAAACACACAATTGTATCTCACTGTAATGTAATAAATAAAGTGCATTATTACAGAATCTGAGTAGTTTACTTTATAAGTAAATAGTTGGAGCAGTCATTGCATTCAACTAGACACTCTTCTTCGTCAAGATATTCCTTGTGTATCGTAAAAGTGCCCCCACAACGACACGAGTAGTTTGCGATATTATCAAAATTAAAACTAATTTCGGTTTTATTTAATCTTATGTGGACTAAACCGTTCTCATTATCGATCTCTGAATCTAAATACCTGTCATACTCAGCTCTTGAATTCTCATTTTTTAAAGTTTTCCACGCCTTATCAATATTGAGGAAATTTTCTTGGGAACCGCCACTTTTATCAGGATGATATTGTCTTATCAGCTGTTGATAGCTTTGTTTCAATTCTTCGTATGTTGCTGACCGGCTGCAGTTCAGTAGCGAGTAATAATCTTCTTTTCTTGCTTGTGTAGTCATTATCTGAAATTCACCTTTAAGAAAAAAAATTTGAATGTTTTTCCTCACCAGCAAGGTATAATTAAAGGTAAATATAAATTAAAACAATTATTGATTTTAAGCTTGCCCCAAGAGATGTCTTGTGCTCTGTCTTGTGTGTTATAGACATCCTATTTTTTTAGGTTAGATAACAATAGTGTGTGGTTATGTTACCTATTATTAACAAATTAACAAGCAAAAAACTTAAAACGAAAGCTCACATAAAAAATCGATCTTTGGAAAAACTTACTGTTACAACGAATACTCACTTTAAACACTGTTATGCTTTTTATTAGAAAATTAGATTAGAATATACAGGATGTTTCACATAATTTTACGTTTACGAACACGACTATGAAATCGTTGTTTTTAAGAGTGAACAGAATTTTACTGAATAGGGTTTACTTCTATTTTTTTGCTTAATAAAATACAACACTTGACGCTTATTTAAACAATATTTTTAACACTTATTTTGTAGCTTCTGGATTCACTTTATAATGACTCTCAAATTTTTTATTCTTGTTATTACGATTTTCCTTATTTTCTTCGACAATGCTCACGCTTCTATTCCTATTGCTATGAATACTTGGTGGTTTGATCAAGCTGCGGTAAATGGTAAAGTCGCTTTATTTTTGCAATTTTTTTTTAATTATGTTACTCATTTGTCAGCATTTTTAACTTTGCAAGAGGCTCATTCGACCGCTGTGGACGCTGTAGTAACCGGATGTTCCACTTGCGAAGAACTGCAGTGTGACCACACTGTTGGGTATGGGGGAAGTCCCGACGAAAACGGGGAAACTACCCTTGACGCCATGATATTTGACGGGTTCGTGTACATTTACATTTCATAATTGTTTCCTAATTATATAACAGCACCACAATGAATATGGGGGCTGTTGGTGGTTTGAGAAGAATCAAAGACGCGGCACTTGCCGCAAAAATGGTTCTACAGCACACAAAACACTCATTTCTTGTGGGTGATTTAGCGACTGAATTTGCAAAAAATTTCGAACTGCATGAAGAGAATTTATCTACGAATTATTCCACAAACGTGTGGAAGGAGTGGAAGTCCAGAAAGTGTCAGCCCAACTTTTGGCAGGTACTTACAACACTTTATGATTTTTAATATGATTATAGTGTTAAATCAGAATGTAAATCCGGACCCTACGAAATCATGCGGCCCTTACCAAGCCGATTCAAACGAAATCCTGGCAGATGAGCCATGGAAAATTTTTAATTCCGATAACCATGACACAATTGGCATGATTGCCATAGATGAGTGTGGGAACGTTGCAGCGGGGACTTCAACGAACGGAGCCAGTCACAAAATCCCAGGGTATAATGTTAAACGCTCTCAATCGGTTTAATTGATTTTTTCAGACGTGTCGGGGATTCCCCCATACCTGGGGCGGGCGCGTACGCCGATAGCACAGTCGGGGCGGCTGTGGCAACAGGCGATGGCGACGTAATGATGCGATTTTTGCCCAGGTTCTTTTTTAATAATTATTTTCAAATATTAATGCTTGTGATAGTTTTTTGGCAGTGGAGGAGATGAGACGCGGCGCCTCGCCTGCGAAAGCAGCCCAAACGGCCATCGATAGAATTGCGGAAAAATACCCCGATTTTTTCGGGGCTGTTTTAGTGAGCACTAACAAGGGGGAATTTGGGGCTGCCTGTAACGGAATGGATTCGTTCCCGTTCTGTGTGGCGAGCGAAGCGCTCGGTGGAGTGGTCGTGAAGACAGTTAATTGCACCAAAAAGGCATGAAAGCTGTTATTGTAATTACTTTATTCAAAATAAATAAATTTGGATCGATTTTTGTTCGTCTGTTGTCCTTTTTCCTGCGTCTCTCTGTCTTTAAGTGTTGGGGAAATTCGGTATCGCGATGTTTGTGGGCATGTCGCCTGTCACTTTCTGTTATCATGGGTTGTTTTACAGCTGTCAAAATGCAATAATGGGGAAGTTTTGTGATTTAAAAGTATTGTTTTTGGACGTTTTTAACATAAACGTGATGGATTAGTTATTAAAATATGGTAAGTGCAAAGGCCACGAGAGAGGTTACCGCAAACCGAGCCCAACTTTCGAGTCAAACATGAACTAACCACAATTTAATAATGTCACTGTGTCATAATTAATTATTTTATTGAGTTAATTGTATTTTAATCAATTGTAGGGTGCGAATATATCCCAGCTGGAACGAGATATCGGCTCTGAACAGTTTCCTTCTAATGAACATTACTTTGGTTTAGTAAATGTGAGTTGCTGAGCTTGGGTGTTTTCCCACTGACTTGTGCTGTTGCAGTTTGGAAATACGTGTTATAGTAACTCGGTTCTTCAGGCTCTATACTTCTGCAAACCTTTTAGAGATAGAGTTTTAGAGTACAAAGCGAAAAATAAGAGGACTAAAGAAACTTTGCTTACATGTCTTGCAGATTTGTTCCACAGCATTGCGACGCAGAAAAAGAAAGTAGGCTCTATTGCACCAAAAAAATTTATAGCAAGGCTACGAAAAGAAAAAGGTTTGTTGGCATGTTTTTTTAAACCGGTGTTTTTACTTGAGTCTTGTAGAGGAGTTTGATAATTACATGCAACAGGATGCACATGAATTTTTAAATTTTTTAATCAACCATATTAGTGAAATAATTCTGGGTAAGTCGCGTTCTTTAGTAATGCTCCCTTGACTTACAATAAATTACAGCTGAAAGACAACAAAACTCAACCACAAACAACATAAAATCAAAAGCAACGGGAGAAAATGGAACTGCACACACAACTCCTGAGCCCACTTGGGTACACGAGATTTTTCAGGTACTGTTGTTCGATTTGTTGGGTTAAAACTCACAAATTTTTTATTCCATGTAGGGTATATTGACAAGTGAAACTAGGTGTTTGAATTGTGAGAATGTGAGCAGTAAAGATGAAGACTTTTTTGATTTACAAGTGGACATCGAACAGAACACTAGTATAACTCATTGTTTGAGGTGTTTTAGTAATACAGAGACTCTGTGTAGCGATAATAAATTTAAGTGTGATAACTGCAGTAGTTACCAGGAAGCTCAAAAACGAATGAGGGTGAAGAAACTGCCGATGATTCTTGCATTGCATCTCAAGAGGTTCAAGTACATGGAACAGTACAACAGGCACATTAAGGTCTCACACAGAGTTGTGTTTCCTTTGGAACTGAGACTTTTCAACACAGTAAGCAATTTGTTTAAATACCACCAGTTAACTAATTACTTGAGCTTTTGCACTCTTAATAGACTAAAATTTTCATAAGAAACATGAGAGAAAAATTATTCAAAATTTGCGCTTCGTTCCGTGTTTTTCAAAACACTGCGAATACGGTTAAAGATAAATGTCCGAGATTTTAATAATTTGAGTTTGAGCTACAGTTTAATTGTGTTTTCAGTCGGACGATGCAGTTAATCCCGACCGATTATACGATTTAGTAGCTGTTGTGATACATTGCGGAAGCGGACCTAACAGAGGCCACTACATCAGTATAGTCAAGAGCCACGGTTTCTGGCTGCTGTTTGACGACGACCAAGTTGACGTAAGTTTAGTGCGTATTTGAGAATTCCCGATGGTTATTATTGTGCTTTTGAATAGAAAATAGACGCTTCAACAATAGAAGATTTCTACGGCCTCACGTCTGATACTCAAAAGTCTTCAGAAACAGGCTACATCCTTTTTTACCAGTCTCGAGAGAGTTTATGAACTCTGCTGCTCCTTGCCTTAATCATTGAGAGGATTTAATACAAGTACAAAGTCACCTCTCATTGCATTGGGACGGGTAATGTTTATGAAAAAAGTCTGTAAATATGATTTGAAACTGAAAATTGTTGGATTTATATTTTATTTATTGCATATTGTAGTTTCCGGCCGTACTTTTTTCCTAAAATTTTTCTTTCAAAGCGATTTACCCGTACTTTTCGAAACGAATCGACGTTGATTTTGTTGTTCTGTTGCAATAAATAGCGATATGTTGAAAACAAGATTTACTTTATTGTGGTGGAACAGCATAGGAATAATTGACTGTATGGTGAATTTTACTTGTTTACTTAATTTGTTTTTTACAAACCTTATATTTATTCCAATTAGCAATAATTCTTAGGTGGTAACCAAACCGTGCATCTAATTTAGCGAGTATTATGTCCCCTACACGGTAAAAAAGTAAAATTCACTCTTCTTATTTTGTTAACAAATACTATACAACTTTTAAATATTATATGAGAAACTAGAACATACTGTATAAATGCTGCTAAGCAGATTTTATTTTTATTCTGTAAATATTCGTTAGATATAAATATATTTGAAAAAATGCACTGACTCGTTTCATTTCAAACACCCAAATTTGTTTTATGTCTTTATTACACAAAAGGCGTACAAATTAAGCAATAAATTCATATGGGATAGGAGCCAATTGAACGGCTGGTACTTTCCCACTGACGATGTGTGCAGGCCTTGGCTGTGCTGGCTGTCTCTTCAAATTCACTCGAATGTTCTTCTCCTTAGCTTCTTTTCGCAATTTTTCGTTTTGTTTCACTCTGGTCAAGAAGTCTTGCCTGCACTTGGAGTGATTCACGTGCTCAATACGGATATTGATACGTTTGGGGATAATACGGCCCCCAACACGCTTGTTAACAATCACACCCAAAGCGTGAGCCGTCACATTGAACACACGGCCAGTTTTCCCATGGTACACCTTGTAGGGCATGCCCTTCTGAACGGCTCCATTGCCCTTAATATCCACGATATCGCCGACTTTGTACACTTTCATGTACGTCGACAGGGGGATAACCCCATGCTTGCGGAACTTCCGAGAGAACAGGTCCCGGGTTCCCCTACGATAACCTTTCGAGTTCGTCATTTTTCAGACCTGCAAAAAGGGCACAAGTTATTATAAGACCAATATCTCAACACTGTAACGTTTATTTGTAGTTCAATTTTATCAAAATTATGAAATAAACATGATTTTTGTGCTTAACCTACCTGCCTTACAGAACACGTTTTAAAGAGGAAGAAAATGGCGGACGCAATTTCCGCTTGAGTCTTTTTCTAGCGACCTCTATCCTATTTTATAAATCGTAAATTATTTATTAAATTTGGTTTGTATTATCAAATTGATAATATAACAGGCATTTTGTGGTAAACACCGGTCCATTTGTTGTGCAAAAATGTGTAAAAAGCCACCAAGTGTATTGTTTAAAATATAGATTCCTGTATTGCCGATGTATTTTTTCTAACCACACTTCTTTGTTACAAAAAATATTTTGAAATTTGAAAATAAAAATGTCGAAAGTACGGGAAACACTTATTACAAACTGTGAACGAAAGTTTTTGATGAAATGCTTGTCGGAGTGGAGGGTAAAAGCGGCACATTTAATTTACAATTTAATTCCATCTTCCATTTAGAGGTTAGATGGTCGAAGTTTTGACGAGTTCAGGCCACTAGAGCTGAAATTTGGCAAACAGTGGGGTTCCTGTTACGTTTCTCTCGGCAACACAAAGTAACCTTCACTTATGAAACACTGACTTCAGTAAAGGAATAGAGTTTTAGCTCAAACATCATGCGAAATCCAACAACCCAAGTCTTCACGACCTAGTGAAGGAATTCTAAACATAAATATCGAGTTGAACCCACTGGCAGCCCCTCATTTCGAAGCGGGCAGACAGTCGGAATTGTCAGTGCAGTTGAACCGACTTTTGGAAAAATGTGTTAAAGATTCTAAAGCTGTTGATTTGGAATCATTGTGCATTAAAACCAACGAAAAAGTATGGGCTTTGAAGGTGGATATTAATGTTTTAAACCATGAGGGGAATATTCTGGACTGCGCCTCGATCGCCATGTTGGCTTCTTTGACTCATTTTAGGCGCCCCGATGTCACTTGTGATGGCGAAGAATTCATCATTCACAGTTACCAACAAAGGGACCCCATTCCTACGGTTATACACCACTATCCAGTCTGCATAACATACGCTATTTTTAATGGAGGGTAAAACACCTTTTGAAAATTTAATTGAAAGCTTGTATTATCATGTTATCCACAAAAAATACTTTAGCTGCACGAATTATCACTTAGAATTTTCAATTTGCGGACTTGCTTGTAGGAAATTTAATTCTCTACAACATTTTTTTGCGTGTATTCGCAGCGTTTATCCGTAAAAAATGAGCATTTTATTAAAAGGACTTGCAGTTTTTTTCTCTTAGGGAGTATATTCTTGCGGACCCGTCACTACTTGAGGAAGGTTCCGCAGATGCAATGCTAACAATAGGCCTCAACGGCTTTAAAGAACTGTGTGCCCTACATTTAGGGGGAAAAGCTGAACTTGCACCAAGTATTATCCTGAGTACAGTTTCTAAAGCCACATCTCGAGCTACTGTTGTGATAGAAGAAATAAAAAAATCAGTTAAGGCCGATACTGAACAAAGGTAAAACCAACAACATGTTGCCGAGTTATAAATTAAATTTCAGGCAAGAGAAGGCTTCGGTAGGCTTTCATACTGAAGATAATTTCAAAACAACTCTAGTCTTTGGCCAGAGCCTTGATACATGGCATACGAATAAAAAGAAAAGAAATAAAAAACATAAAAAAGCACAGCCACAATCCCAGAATACGGTCGTTATTGACAAAGGGTCAGTGGAACATGTGCCTCAGACCGAAAACAAGAAAGAAGTCTGGGACGTTGATAATAACAGTGACGATGACTTAATAATAGTCGAAAAACCTAAAGGTATTACTTAACTTAATTGAAACTAAAATCATGTTTTTTTTTCAGTTCAAATCGAACTCCTAACAGACAGTGAGGAAGACGATGTGGTGATACTAGGGCCTGTCAAAAATAAAAAATAACTTGTGGTTTTTTATTAAATGCATTTTTTTCTTAAAGTGTAATAATTTAATAAAACTTCTAAGGACCTAACTTCAAGTGGCGTCATTGTTCACACCGTTCTTTTGGTCAAGCTTATTGCTGTTTGTTTTGACTGTATAAATAAAAAATGTGACAACTTCCTTCTCCTTGACTTGGATCGACTTAAAGTGTTTCATTAGAGTCTGTGAATGTAATAATTAATACAAAACGTGGATTTTAACCGACTCACATCTGCCAGTTGTGCCTTGTTCAGTCCAGGTCTTGCGGAAACTTTGTAGTGCCTTTTGTACCTCCTCAAAGTGTTGACTCCTAGCTGAAACAGGTCGACTTCTGGCACGTCAGTGTCCGTCTCATTGCTGTCATCCTCCGAATCCTTCCTCCTCCTCTTGGTCCTTGCACACTGGATGATCATCTTGTGAAAGTCGCAGATGTAAATATGCTTCGCCTGGCAAAACAACAATAATTTTCCGATTGAACTTTGCGTTCGACTTACTGAATTATCAATACACAAATTTAACCTCCTTTGCGTCACTGTCTTCTGGATGCGCTTGCTGTATGAAGCATTACCGGCGATTTTGTTACAACGTTCACTATTGTCTATCAAACAGCAGATTTGATCAGTGGGTCCTCTTGAATCTTCCTCGCCCGTACTAAATCCGTTCATTATTCGAAGTGGGTACGTATTTATATAATTTGGGTGCTGATGCCAGTTGGGACGACTGTTCTGCACATCTCTTACACGATACTCGACGTTTTAACCGCACCGACACAATAAATAAAAAGCCAAATTAAACCGAAATGATCATATGGTTACACAAAACCACTATTTGACTGGAGTTGGGGCCTCGAGGGGGCTGAGAGGGGGTTTTAAGGCGTTTTGTTTGTTTGGGAAAAAGCGACATCTGCATTAGGTAATCATCACTTATACAACGTTTGGCTTAGCCAGGCAACGTACAGTCACCGGCGTAAAATTGGTTGCCGACCATAAAGCGTAATTTTTTAAACTCGTTTTTTATTATTCCTAAAATACGTCCGTGTGTCCCTATTCAGTTCCAAATGCACTTAAAAATTTTGGAAAAAAATGTGGGTATGTGAGAAAATTAAGAATAAAAACGATAGGACAAAATAATTATATAAGATAAGTGTTTTGAAGTACGAATTATCGTATACGGTTTCTACTCGTTGCAACAATCCGATGCAAAAGTAATTCGGAAACAGATAAAAAATTAGGAGAATTCAAAATATGCATGAAAGAATTTAGTTTAGTGGATCTTATGAGGTCTGTTCATCTCGTCCAGCTGCTTTATCTAGCGTAGTTCATTTCCTGCTTCCGCGATTCGCTCTTTTCCAGTTCAGTTATTCACTTAAAAAAGGAGGCAAGGAAACTGTTGGGAGAAATTACGATAATCAGCTTATCTTTAATCGTTGAGAATGTTAAATATTTTTTTTCATGTTTTTTTTACATTTTAAAAGTCTTACTAAACTAAACAAAAAATTATTATTATTGTTATTATTATTTTATAATTTTTTTAATAGCAACCTACTCGGTATTACAGTTTTTTCGTATTTATTTTGGGTTTTCCAAGATGCTTTAGCGTGTCTACACATTTAGAGGAATCCATATACAACCCCTTATCAAAACGAATTTCCTTGTCGCAATGATATAAGTCTTCTGATAATTTCTATCGCTATTGTTACAGATCAATGGGAAAGTGAATTATGTTCACTATCTGCAGATGCAGGTGAGTGCCCTTTCATAATAAGATTTATCGCTTGGAATAAACACAAAGGACGTCCTTTTACAATAATCAATAACCCAAATGTTGCTTACGACAAAAATATTGTAAAGATAAATATTTTCAAAATACCGCGTATGAATACTTTGTTGTAATTTTGATCAAAAATATTTACGAGCAAAATAGTTTAAAAATTCGATTTGGAAAAGTTTAACTGCGTTTTTGGAGTATTCTCAGAATCCGTGAACTATTTGCCATCGGATGAAGAAAATCCGGATTCGATTGAAGCCGCAGCCGCATTTAAGGTTCTGACACATTGAAAACTAATTTCGGCGATTCCGGGGCTCCGATTGATCTTCCAAGTTCTGGAATTGCCCTTTGTTGTTACTTTTAAGCTGGCATTGCACCCACCTAATTATCCAACTACTTGGAGTTGCGCTAAGTTGATTTCGGCAAGTCGTAGAGTTTCCAGAAAATTCGGTTATCTATTGGGAAAATTTCATTGGAAAGCAGGAGAACGTGTAAGATAAGATCTCTGTCTCTAGATACGGTTGAAATATCCCCTTGGTAACGGTCATATAAATGCAGATAGCCCAGTTAGAGCGACTCCTCTACTCCTTTATCTTAAAACTAATGTGGCACATGGAACTATATGAAAACTTGGCATCCAATTTCGATGCATTTATGAGACAACATAAATGTTTATGCTTGTATGCATTCGGGGGGCACAAAGCTGCGACTTTTTGTCCGCTGGCTTTAATATTCATGCACGTATTCCTATCATAAATCACGTAAAAATCCAATTCGACTAACACACGTTAAAATTTGAGTATCTTTTTCATGACAGCGATGTCTTAGTTTAATATCCTTCTCATCTAAATTCATGGCGGGGTAAAGAAGCGTTGAGGACAATATTTCCACCAACTTACACTTATCCAGGGAAAGGTGAAGAAAACACACAGAGAAGACAGAAGTCGGGTTTATTTAGCACATATACATCAATTATCACAAATAACAGTCAAGTCTAGAGTGCAGTTTTATGATATCGTGAATTTGAATCGAACAATTGTAATAAAAATTAAGTTACAGTAACTGGATTGATATGACTTTTCCAACTCTCACTCGGCATATTTTTTTCAACTAGGTTCTAAAAATACCTAAGTAGTATTATTTAACGCACTCAATCAATTTCCCTTCAAAAGTTAAAAGTCCACCTCAGTCAGTGCAATCACTACTTATCGGACGTCGTCTCCAAAGGCCGTCAGACCCCATCGCACGACGCTGGCCACCACTAGCATCCAAGCGGCTTTGGGCGTGTTTGCCGTGGCTGGCGTTGGCGAATTGAACCAATGTAGTTTTTGGTTGTTGATAACTTGAGCGTCTGGAACCCTTACGGGAATTTTGAGCGTTGTTTCTTGGGGAGAGAGCGGCACCCCTGGCAGTGAGGACATGCAGCGGAGCTCGATACTGTCCCCACGGGAGTGTTTCCGTTCGGCCACGAAACTCAAACTTAGAGAACGCGAAACGAGGCCTGAGCCATCCGGTTCCGAGCTCGTCATTTCGCCGATCGACTTGGCAGGGGCCTGAAAGGGGCGCTTGTTTTTTTAAATTTGTCAAAAGTGGGGAATTTATTACGGCAGTGTGTTACCGCCGATTGGCTAATAACAGGGGTAATTTATATCGGCGATACAATATCGGCAACCGATAAATAACATTTCCAATATAAGTTGGTATAATACAAAGAAAAGATGGCGATGTAGTCTTTTGTACAATATTCAAAATTGACAGCGGTTATAAATTTCCATGTGGCGCACAAAACTGTCTCCGTTACGAGACTCGAAGCGCGGAGTCTTGCTGCGTTCTGCCTTTGCCAATTTAAATAATGCACGAAAACTGGAAGCTATAACTGGATTGTTTCAGCTTCGCATACAGAAAATTACGATAAATTTTTTAAAGTGCGTAGATCCCACGGAAAAACAGAACTTTTAAAATCAAAATACGCGTCTGGGGCAACAATTTATACGAATAATAAAAATTAAAGTTTTTTCTCGTCATGGAAAATATTATTTCTTTCGTCTTGGATTTTGTGTTAATGATTAACTGAGTGTCTGAAAGTATTCTACATAAAGAAAATGTTATAAATTTTTGCAGGATATCAGACTGTCTTACATAGTTTTTATAGCGGTACACACTGTACAGCTGAGACGATAAATCTGTCAGGTAGTGCGAAAAAAGGCGAGCAATTTCGCTAAAATATATTATGTCAGTGCATACGTGCGGCGAGGATGAAACAAAAATTTCTAATTATGGTCAATTTTTGTTCATAAAATATGCAGTATCGCTTTTGTTAATCCTGTTCATGGCAAACAATAATTTGCTCGTTCCATGCAGAGGCAAACTTTTATATAGAAAAATGCGTTTTCTAACAAAGAATTTAATTACCGTTGATAAAAATGCAACCATAGTTGTATTGGCTTTTTATGTTTGAATAAATGATGCGGCAAAATCAAACCATAAGAAAAATGCAAATAAGAGAAAAATTCATTACCTCGACTCCATTTATATACCAGGACAGTATCGGGGTAGGGTCAGCAGGATCAGAAACGCATTTAGCTTCAACGGTATCACCCTCCATATAAGATGTTGTTAAGCCCTCAATCCTGGGATTTTCTCGTGGCAGAGCTATAAAAGGGAAATCGGAAACTGTAACTACCATCGACAAAACTGAAAACGCAATCACACTAGTAATATAATCCCGTCTTGAACGTCCAGACCTTGCAGGATTTCTTGCACTTTGCGGCTTCAAAAAGCTCACAAATAAATCTATTTTGTGACCGAAGCAGAGTTTCGTTACCTGTACCTTCTTATAAAAAAATTAATTCTTTACAACTTTGTTTCTTACACTTTTTTTGTATTTTTTACCGTATTCCCAGCATTTTGATAAATATGCGACGGTGCGCATATTTAGAATTACAATTTGCTTTATTTTTCCGGTGGTCAAGTATTGGAAAGTTAATTTATTCCAATACCGTTGAAGATAAAAATACGGTCTTTAGACCATTTTATAGAAAATTTAACTCTCTAAAACTTTGTTCCTTACACTTTTTTTGTATCTTCAACCGTATTCGCAGCGTTCGCAAAAATATAGGGTCAACCGCAAATTGATAATTTTTGCGCACCGTCGCATATTTATCAAAACGCTGGGAATATGGTTTAAGATACAAAAAAATCGTGAAAAACAAAGTTGTAGAGAATTAAATTTTCTACAAAAAAGTCCGCGACACCGTATTTCTATCTTCAACGGTTTAGGTATAAATTACTTTCTAATACTGTCCACCGGCAAAATGACGCAAATTCGTCACTTGAGCGTCTTTGAACGACTTTGGGGCCTAAATGGTTAAAGAAAGAATATGATGTCGCAAACTTTTTTGTAGAAAATTTAATTCTCTACAACTTTCATTCCAACCTTTTTCTTGTATCTGTAACCATATTCGCAGAATTTCGAAAAATATGATGCAAATTGGTGGTAGTTTGAAACTTTTTAAAATATAGTTAACGACAAAATTGTTGCATTTTGTTTTTGTTTTACTGTTGAGAATTTATTGCTCTATCTACCTGCATTTTTTGTTTGTAATTTCGTTAACTGTTATACAAATACAAATTTTTTCAAATTCATTGTTCTGAAAATTTAGACGGCAATGCGCTCTCTGGCGACATTAGGGGAAATATCGAGAACAGGAACGTTTTATTTGTACGCCAAAACTTTAGATATCCGTAGTCGCAACTAAACCGTGTATTTAAATATTACTACAAGCAAATAAAATCATAATTTTTAATAGTTCCTAGTTAAATTATTCAAAAATTGTTTTATTTTATTATTTTGTATTTCATGGCGGAATGTTTCTGCCAATAAAACTTTATCACTTTGCATCATTTGAAAAGACGTAAACACTTTTTATACTTTTTAAACTACAAAATTATAAAAAATAAACAGACCAAATCACTACTTACTTATTTCTCCAAATTACGGAAAAAAATTAATAATATTAGCAATGATTATGAACAAACGTTTAAATGTTTACTATCACAGTCAAATGCACAATAGCTAAAACATTAATAAACTGAGAAAGCTAAATACGAACACTTAACCTTCTGCTAAAAATGGTGGATGCGCCGGGCGAGCGCGTTACTTTTATTTTAGAGTAAATGGAATTTAAATTAATTAAACTTGCATTTGAATAGTGTTTTGTATAAAACGCAAACCTGCAACTGTGACATTGTGGGTAGCCGCCGCTAAGCGAAAGAATGGGGCTTCGCTTGATACTTCGCACCGGTAAGCCCCCCCACTATGGTCCCTCGTAAGGTCCCTCAGGCGCACTTTACAATGTACCAAACTGCAATTGGTTCCGTCTAGTACGAGATGAACTCCCGGTACAGGAAACGACATTGTGTGGGGTTGCCGACTTGGCATGTAACTAAAATAACGATTATTTCCAATGTAAAATGGTGCAAAACGTACCGAAAAAATTCCTGATCGTCTTTGTACCATTTAACGGCGTACAGGTCCTCACCGCCCATGTCAAAGTTGCAGTCGAGGTCCATTTCTTGCCGAAAATCGGCGACGAGAGGCACGTTCATGTTTTTCAGACGCAGGCCGTTTGTCCATTCAACTGAAATTTCAGTATTTTACGCGAATAATGAATGCATTTAGACGAGTTCAAATTTAAATTAGTGACGGTGCAAAAGGAGGAAAATGTGCAACCCAGTCTGTATTAACATGTAGATAAATTAAAAACGTGTGCAGTTTACTAATTTAGGGTAATCTGTTCGGGAGCAAACAACAGTCATGCATTAGCGAAACGATTCGTCGAGTCGCGTTGGATGCTGGATCTGAACAAATTAAACATTTCTACGGTTCGAATGGCTCTTACGAGCTTCATTAACTTTCAAGGATATGAGCCGATGTCACATATATTGGAGTCGATGATGTGTTACATTTTGCGTGATTTTATTCGCAAAAAATACACAAGTATCCAACTTTTTTATTACCTATTAAAACCAATCAAACTCTGTTTATGTCAGCATCGTGTCTTTCTCCTGGAGTTTTGCAACACTTTTCAACAACTAACATCGTTCCACAATGAAAGCTGCATCTACGCTTCACTGTGCGAATTCAGCACTTTGGAACTCCACTGAATCCGCAAGAATTGACATTTTTCTGTATGTCTTAGCTTGTCAAATATTAATATTGGTTTACGATCAATTAAACCGAAAAAAACAGCTCTTTATTCATTTAAATAAAAAGTGCGTGTTAATATCATATCAATGTGAACTTGTGTTAATTAATCCCCCTTGTACCAACTACACTTAAACAGGCTTAGTTAAGTTACTTAAAAATTTAGAGCAGTTGCATCAGAGTTTAAACGCCGCTTAATTAGTTCTGAGAATATCTTATTGTAATCCTTTCTAAATGGTAGCTTACGAAGTTTCAAATGCTTCAGAAACAAAACTATCAACTTTTGAGCTAAGTACTATTTGTGATATTTTTTAACTTGAGCCAAATAATTTGTTTACGAAAATTTGCAATTAGTTTTATCATTTGTAGATGACGTCCGTATGTTGTTTATCGACTTTAAATAAAATAATCAAAATTGTTTGCGTCAGTTAATAATTAATAATGTAAATAACGCGCAATTTAATCACGAAAGTAAGTGATTATAACAAATTTGTAAAATGTTACTGGCATTTATAACAAAATCAATTCCCATTAATACAACTACTACAAAGCAAACGTTACCGTTGTACTAATATTTCATTTCAAATTTTCATTTTCGTCGAATTTATGGCCTATTATCGCTGAAATTTACAATTTTTAGCGCAAAATTGTCTTCATCCTCTTGGATGGAGTCACAAAATTCTGTAAGAGGTAGTAAAACACTGGGACAATAAATTCGGCACTAAAGATGTGATAATGTGATTAACATCGGCAGCATCAGCAAGCAAAAAATAATGGCCAGTATTTTTAATGCCATCGAAATAATCCGCTTCATTACGTTTTCATGTACATTAGCGAAGTGCAATCATAAATAATGGCGGGGAAGGTCTTACTTGTGTTGAAGAAGAGCATTGTCAGAAAACATGAAATAATGCCGGAGGAAAGCGAGCGAGAAACAGCCGAGTTAATCGGCAAACACTGTTCCGCACTCATTAGACCGGAGTTGTGCTGCTGGTATTCTGTCAACTTAGTGCATTATTCACTTTTACAGTGTCACACTAGGGACGCAGTATACACTTAAGGTTACTCTAGGGCCTCCCGAAATTCATATATTATTCACAACACCACTCCCACTTTTTACGTAAAAGTCAAAACGCTGAATTTATCACACCGGACTCAATTTTTTTTCAAAACAAAAGTTAATAAAGACTATCCCTGAAACAAGAGACATTACTTCGGACACAAAGAAAGGGTAAAAATTTACCTCAAAGAATGGCAACACTTTGTTAATTAGGTGGTGGATAAAATAAAAGTAAATTGAATTCATCACAATTCACAAAAAGCGCGAAATAGTGGGCGTGTCGTTCCGAAGTTTGGACAACGACGTTATCTCTCAGAACTTCGTGTTGCAACTAGAGAGTTTGCCGGCTGCAAAGCGAGTTCACCAGGTTTTGGCGCACGCCCTTTGTACACCCCACATTATAGAGACTAAATGATAAAGTGCAGATTTATGATCTATCACCTATTATCACCAACTCATCTGTAAACGTAGAAACAGGACTGAATTTTAAATCGAACTAATGGGAGATTTATCGCCAGAAAAGTACAGCCAGTTTCATTTATGTAATTTGGTTTAGTGTTGCAATATCCGCGTGTGTGTGGCTGGATTAGCCCACATAACTTTCCCTTACCGTGTAAAAGTAATTTGAGTAAAAGCCCTCATCTAAAAGGGAAAAATTGCTAAGAAAATAAAATTATTTTTATATTTCGCCGTAACGACCGCAAATGCCGGA
Source organism: Tribolium castaneum (assembly GCF_031307605.1). NCBI lineage: Eukaryota > Metazoa > Arthropoda > Insecta > Coleoptera > Tenebrionidae > Tribolium > Tribolium castaneum. The sequence continues at coordinate 3,048,262 of NC_087402.1, read as the reverse complement.
ATTTATACACCATAAACAAGCTTAACTGAAACCGGGGGTATATTTTTTAAAAGCTTTCTTCCGCTGGTGTCAAAGTTCGTTACGGAACAAAACATTCAAGGCATTTTTTAAGTGCATTACTCAGAAAATTTTAGCAATTTGCACTATGTTCCATGATTTTCAAAACGCTGCAAATATGGTTACAGATACAAAAAAATTAGAGAAAAATATTGTAGAGAATTAAATTTCCTACGGAAAAGTTTGCAAGACCGTATTTCTATCTTCAATCATTCAGGCCCCAGAGTCATTCAAAGACGCTCAAGCGACAATTTGCTTTATTTTTCCGGTGGTCAAGTATTGGAAACTTAATTTATTCCAAAACCGTTGAAGATAAAAATACGGTTTTTAGACCATTTTATAGAAAATTTAATTCTCTACAACTTTGTTCCTTACACTTTTTTTGTATCTTCAACCGTATTCGCAGCGTTCGCAAAAATATAGGGTCGACCGCAAATTGAGAATTTTTTGCGCACCGTCGCATATTTATCAAAACGCTGGGAATACGGATCAAGATACAAAAAAATCGCAAAGAACAAAGTTGTAGAGAATTAAATTTGCTATAAAAAAGTTTGCGACACCATATTTCTATCTTCTACAGTTTAGGTATAAATTAACTTTTTGTTGCTTGCAAATATCCGTACTAACATATTAATGCTCAGTTGCGTAACTTTCTAGTTTTTATTAATAATAACAATAGTAATAATATTAATAATAATAATAATAATTTATTCGTTCATTTTATTTAAATACATAGTATGAAAAACTATAATAGAACGAGTTTAAAAAAAATATTTTTTTCACTTTCTTGAAAGTAAGTGCATTACTCAGGAAATTTTAGCAATTTGCACCATGTCCCATGATTTTCAAAACGCTGCAAATATGGTTACAGATACAAAAAAATTAGAGAAAAATATTGTAGAGAATTAAACTTCCTACGAAAAATTTTGCAAGACCATATTTCTATCTTCAATCATTCAGGCCCTAGAGTCATTCAAGGACGCTCAATCGACAATTTGCTTTATTTTTCCGGTGGTCAAGTATTGGAAAGTTAATTTATTCCAAATCCGTTAAAGATAAAAATACGGTTTTTACACCATTTTATAGAAAATTTAATTCTCTACAACTTTGTTCCTTACACTTTTTTTGTATCTTCAACCGTATTCGCAGCTTTCGCAAAAATATAGGGTCGACCGCAAATTGAGAATTTTTTGCGCACCGTCGCATATTTATCAAAACGCTGGGAATACGGTTCAAGATACAAAAAAATCGCAAAGAACAAAGTTGTAGAGAATTAAATTTGCTATAAAAAAGTTTGCGACACCATATTTCTATCTTCTACAGTTTAGGTATAAATTAACTTTTCGTTGCTTGCAAATATCCGTACTAACATTTGCGTAACTTTCTAGTTTTTATTATTATTAATAATAATAAGACATTTTTAAGTTGATCTTTAGAATCAAACGTGTTCCGTGTGTATCTAATTTTGCGCGTCTAATAAAATTTCCGCTTTATCTGCAATGTATGTGCCTTTAAATATTTACAATCACATTATCTACAATCAACTTGCACATCCACGTAAACGCTTCAAACAAGGGAACGTTTTCTTTCCTATCGCGTTATTATCTCGCAACTGTGCCGCCAGTTCACAAACAAATTATAAAATTAGTTGAAAAGATCAGTTTTGCGACTGTGCGAAATTTTTTACGGTCATATTTAAACCATTTAAAACAACTTGTCTTTATTTGTCGAGTTTTAAATACAAAATTGTGTTAGCGTCCACAAGGGCGAGCCATTACCCCAATTAACCTTCTGAGTGATGTTAATGAAAAAACGCTGTCGCTGAGTGCATGCACCAGGAGATTGAATTATTCCGCAGCAGATGTGTGGCAAAGTCAAATGATGGATAAAGACATAAAAACGATAACAGTTGAGGGTGGAGCGGAACAGTACGGCGTAATATAATTAGTGGGAAGCACTCGGAGTGTTATCAGTGTTTTATTTCGGTTTGAACATCATAAGGGCAAAAGGATGCTCTTGTACCATATTCCAGTTATGCGATGATACAAAAGCGCATAAATCAAATTGCAAAGTTCTGTCTTTATTAGCTTTCCCGGGCGAAATATCCATTAAATAATTAGGGGAAATACGTCATTGTGCTGAAACGTTCGCCGTCGACAATGAATTAATCTACAACAACATTACATCGTGTTTGATGAAAACTGACAGTTTCTTACATCCGACGAATAAACGAAGTAATGAAAACACGAGCCCTAACTCCAACACAAAAGCGTAAAACATCTACACCGACCCCGTTTCAGATATACACGTTCTAATTTACATTTTACGAGTGCCGTGTGTAAACTGTCTTGCAATTTTCTTGATACTCCCTTTGTGTTTGCTCCAAACTTTCCGGCGACGAGTTTACTCAATTTTTCAACTTTGCGTCACGAATGAAACACTCCAACAACGCAAATAAATTACACCAAATTGACAATAACAGCGCAATCAAACCCAAAACAAATTTTAATAAAACTAAAAAACTAAAAGTTATATCTTGATACGAGTATAATTTAATCACTGCTACACGAGATTTTCGAGGCGATTTTTAATAAAATTTGTATTTACTGGCAATTAACTCACGTGTTATTGTGAACGCTTTTGAACTAGTTAGATAATAACAATTACCAATTTCAGGATAATTGGTAATTATCTGCGCTGCCCGTTATTATTTTTAATAACGAATTAATAAATATTTGTTACACTAAAATATTGTTTGTGTTTAATACCTGTGATTATACAAAATATTTACAATATTTTGCGTAAAAAATCAATAGTACTCGTATAACTTTTGTACTTCAAAACACATAAATGCGTTCAAAATTTAACAAATTTAGTTTTTAGGGTACGTCTCTGTTTCATTCATTTACTTCAGGTTCAGACGACCTGAGAATCCGCCACTGTAATAAATATTAATAGATATTCTAACAATGTTGCTGTTTATTGTCTTGCTCCTTTTACAAAGCACATAAATAACCCTATTACATTAGCGATAAGGTAGCACTGCGTTGTTATATTCCAGAAAATAGTGGGAACTGTAATTAAATGCAAATATACGTACTAACATATTAATGCTCAGTTGCGTAACTTTCTAGTTTTTAATTATAATAATAATAATAATAATAATAATAATAATAATAATAATAATAATAATAATAATAATAATAATAATAATAATAATAATAATAATAATAATAATAATAATAATAATAATAATAATAATAATAATAATAATAATAATAATAATAATAATAATAATAATAATAATAATAATAATATAATAATTTATTCGTTCATTTTATTTGAATACATAGAAGTTATATTGACTTCTTTTGAGCTCCACTCAAAAAAAACTTATTTTTTTTCACTTCCTTGAAAGTAAGTGCATCACTCAGGAAATTTTAGCAATTTGCACTATGTTCCATGATTTTCAAAACGCTGCAAATATGGTTACAGATACAAAAAAATTAGAGAAAAATATTGTAGAGAATTAAACTTCCTACGAAAAAGTTTGCAAGACCGTATTTCCATCTTTAATCATTCAGGCCCCAGAGTCATTCAAAGACGCTCAAGCGACAATTTGCTTTATTTTTTCGGTGGTCAAGTATTGGAAAGTTAATTTATTCCAAAACCGTTGAAGATAAAAATACGGTTTTTAAACCGTTTTATAGAAAATTTAATTCTCTACAACTTTGTTTCTTACACTTTTTTTGTATCTTCAACCGTATTCGCAGCGTTCGCAAAAATATAGGATCGACCGCAAATTGAGAATTTTTTGCGCACCGTCGCATATTTATCAAAACGCTGGGAATACGGTTAAAGATACAAAAAAATCGTAAAGAACAAAGTTGTAGAAAATTAAATTTGCTATATAAAAGTTTGCGACACCATATTTCTATCTTCTACAGTTTAGGTATAAATTAACTTTTTGTTGCTTGCAAATATCCGTACTAACATATTAATGCTCAGTTGCGTAACTTAATAATAATAATAATAATAATAATAATAATAATAATAATAATAATAATAATAATAATAATAATAATAATAATAATAATAATAATAATAATAATAATAATAATAATAATAATAATAATAATAATAATAATAATAATAATAATAATAATAATAATAATAATAATAATAATAATAATAATAATAATAATAATAATAATAATAATAATAATAATAATAATAATAGTAATAATAATAATAATAATAAAATAATAATAAAAATAATAAGAATAATAATTTATTCGTTTATTTTATTTGAATACATAGAAATTATTTTGACTTCTTTTGAGCTCCACTCAAAAAAAACTTATTTTTTTTCACTTCCTTGAAAGTAAGTGCATTACTCAGGAAATTTTAGCAATTTGCACTATGTCCCATGATTTTCAAAACGCTGCAAATATGGTTACAGATACAAAAAAATTAGAGAAAAATATTGTAGAGAATTAAACTTTCTACGAAAAAGTTTGCAAGACCGTATTTCTATCTTCAATCATTCAGGCCCCAGAGTCATTCAAAGACGCTCAAGCGACAATTTGCTTTATTTTTCCGGTGGTCAAGTATTGAAAAGTTAATTTATTCCAAATCAGTTAAAGATAAAAATACGGTTTTTAGACCATTTTATAGAAAATTTAATTCTTTACAACTTTGTTCCTTACACTTTTTTTGTATCTTCAACCGTATTCGCAGCGTTCGCAAAAATATAGGATCGACCGCAAATTGAGAATTTTTTGCGCACCGTCGCATATTTATCTAAACGCTGGGAATACGGTTCAAGATACAAAAAAATCGTAAAGAACAAAGTTGTAGAGAATTAAATTTGCTATAAAAAAGTTTGCGACACCATATTTCTATCTTCTACAGTTTAGGTATAAATTAACTTTTTGTTGCTTGCAAATATCCGTAATAACATATTAATGCTCAGTTGTGTAACTTTCTAGTTTTTATCAATAATAATAATCATAGTAATAATATTAATAATTTATTCGTTCATTTTATTTGAATACATAGAAATTATTTTGACTTCTTTTGAGCTCCACTCAAAAAAACTCGTACTCTGGTATTAGGTATTTTCCTTAGGGATTAAACTAAGTTAAATATTTTTGTAATAACCACATCACTTTCAACTTGGCGTACTTATCCCTAATGAGAAGTTAAGTAAGTCGACGTTTAATCTGTGGATTCTGTATTAATATATGCATATTAATCTTATTAGCTGAGTTTGCTAAGAAGTTTGAAGCTGACTTACAAGGAGTCTGAACTATCTAGCCAGTGGCGTTTTTAATTTTTAATTTGATAAGTTATTAAATCGTGGATATTTAACACGTTTCTGTTTGGTTTACCTCATGTGCGATAAATTCCAAACATCATCAATAATAAAATAATCTCTCAACAAAGCACAGATTATAATATCGAGCAGTATGAAGTAATCGGATTTGTCTTATGTGAACTTTAATTAATGGCAGACAATTTATTGATAATAAGTCTCAAACAATAGCACGTGTGAAATTGGGAGTGTGTGCGTATTACCCCACCTGACATAAAATAACCAATAATAAATCAATGGAAATGATTCATGCGCTGGGGGTGAGGTAACACGAAATTGGTCTTCCACTACCATGGAACTACCCTCTCTAACTAACACAATATTCCCCTAGAACCAATATATTGCCTGACATAACGCAGAAAGAAACATCAACAGCACACATCCGCGAAGACAAGACATAAAACATCGTGCGCCCTTGTTTGAAGAGGAAATTTTGAAGGGTGATAATCGACTAAACTGAAACGTACACACACACATTTTCTTCCTTGGGCTCGTTCTATTGCTGTGACTAATGCCCAACCCTCGTCGGATAGATAAAACGCGAAGCTATTGTGCATTTGTCTTCCTCTATAGAGTTATTAGGCGCTACATTTACCGGCAAAAACACGTGACCACTAAATCAAAAACTGCCCGCCTCAAGGGTGAAATTATACCCATTGTTGGAATAAACGTCAATAATTACGCTCTACGTGGGAATCACGATAACGATTCATTTTCTTAATTGCTTCCTTTCGGTCGTGCATGTGCCGCATAATTTCGACTATTTTCAGGAATAATAAAGTTTATCTCAACGGACCAAAAATACATACTCGTAGAAAAATTTTTATTGCCATAATTTAAACGATAGGTAACACAAATCCGCTTACTTTTACCTAACGTATTAAAAAATTTCAGGAAAAAATATACTCTTTGTTTCACCCGTATTTTATTTCTGTCAGAAAGTCAATGGAGCACTAAATTTCAAATTACGGCTAAACTATTCGAAAGAATAAAACTATTTTAATCCCTTCCTTAGCAAAATGATTCGGGAAATCGATTGGCATCCAGAAAACTGCCAAATTCCCAATAGTTTTTTAGTTATGAATTTTTTAAAATTCTTCCAATTTTTGCATTTATCTGCAATTTGCTCAAAAACTATTAGTCGGAGAACAATAATTTTTTTTTTAAAAAATAGATAATTCAAAGAGCTTTCCAACGATAATAAACTTCATAGGGTTATCTCTGATAGTTCCGGAGCTATTGCTCAACAAATGTTCCGGATACCCAAAATCGACAAAAATTGCGACGGAAAATGGAAAAAATCAGACATCAAAAAATCGAACATATGGACTTTTTTTGGACTTTTAGCAACTCCAGAGAGTTGTAAAGGCATATATAAATACGAAAAAGTATGATAGAACGAATTTAAAAAAGAATAATTTTTTCACTTTCTTGAAGGTAAGTGTTATTACTCAGGAAATTTTAGCAAAAAAAATCAAATTTTTAAATCTCATGAAAAGTTCGTATAATACAGAAAATGAGCCGCTGAATTCAATGGAACAAATTGCATTGCTCTACGACTTTTAGTTTTTGAGTTATGAATTTTTTTGTTGGATAAAATTTTCCTCTATAACAAATGGCTACCCTAAATTTAAGCAAAAAATTTTAAATTTTTAATTCTTGTAAAAAATTGATATAATATGTAAAATGAGCCGTAGAATTCAATCGAACAAACCGCAATGCTCTACGACTTTTAGTTTTTTTATTATGAATTTTTTTAGTGAAAAACTTTGATCGCCTCTGTAGCCGGAACCATTGCCCGTAGCGGCTCCGGGTTTAATCGAAAAAATAGAGAAAATTAAGCGCTATCAGATGGTTTTTTGTTCGTTGCTCTAAGTCTTACAGTTTCCCAGAAAAACGCAAAAAAAGGTTTCCATTTTCACTTTTTTTCAATTTTCAACCGCCAATTACGGCGAAACTATTAGAGTTATCGAGAAACGGAAAAATCGAGGACAACCGGAATAAAAAACTCTACAAAATGGCATAGGACTCAAGGCGATATCTCGCAAAAAATTTTTCAATATTCAATCGCCGATTACGGCCAAACTAAGAGAGCTAGGAGAAAACTCTTTTTTCCATCGTAAAGAGCACATCAAAATCTATAAGATAAAATAAGTTTTATTCGATTCTGAGACACTTTTAAAATTGACCATGTTGTAGAGGGGGGGTGTTAACTTTTTTTAATTTTTTTTATCTTCCCAATTACGACTAAACTATTCGAAAAAGTGAAACTGTTTTGATCTATGCCCATGCAAAATGATCCGGGGAATCGATTGGCATCAAAAAAATTGCCAAATTCCCAATAGTTTTTTAGTTATGAATTTTTTTAAATTTTATCAATTTTAGCATTAATCTGCAATTTGCTCGAAAACTATTAGTCGGAAAATAAAGACCTTTTTTGAAAAAGATAGATAATGAAAAGAGCTTTCCATAGATAATACACTTTATGGGGTTATCTCCAATAGTTCCGGAGTTATTGCTCGACAAATGTTCCGGATACCCGGAATCGACCAAATTCGCGACAAAAATTGGAAAAATCAAACATAAAAAAATTGAACATATGGACTTTTTTTTGGACTTTTAACAACTCTAGAGGGTTGTAAAGGCATATATAAGTACGAAAAACTATGATGGAACGAGTTTTAAAAAAATTAATTTTTTCACTTTCTTGAAAGTAAGTGTCAGGAAATTTTATCAATTTGCACTGTCCCATGTCCCATGATTTTCAAAACGCTGCAAATATGGTTACAGATACAAAAAAATTAGAGAAAAATATTGTAGAGAATTAAACTTCCTACGAAAAAGTTTGTAAGACCATATTTCTAGCTTCAACCATTTAGGCCCCAAAGTCATTCAAAGACGCTTACGCGACAATTTGCTTTATTTTTCCGGTGGTCAAGTATTGGAAAGTTAATTTATTCCAATACCGTTGAAGATAAAAATACGGTTTTTGGACCATTTTATAGAAAATTTAATTCTCTACAACATTCGCAGCGTTCGCAAAAATATAGGGTCGACCGCAAATTGATAATTTTTGCGCATATTTATCAAAATGCTGGGAATACGGTTCAAGATGCAAAAAAATCGTAAAGAACAAAGTTGTAGAGAATTAAATTTGCTATAAAAAAGTCTGCGACACCATATTTCTATCTTCTACAGTTTAGGTACAAATTAACTTTTTGTTGCTTGACTTCCGGTAAAATGAAACGAATCCATCGCTTCAGCGTCTTTTAACGTTTTTGGGACCCAAACCGTTGATTACAGAGATATGGTCTCGCAGACTTTTTTAAAGAAAATTTAATTCGCTACAAAGTTCTTCCTAACATTTTTCTTATATCTTGGACCGTTTTCTCAGCATTTTGAGAAATACGAAACGGGGCCCAAAATTTACATTTTTAATAATTTTAACTATTGTTTAAATATGCAACCAGTCGTCCAGACTATCACTTCCGCATTGAATATTACATTCAATTGATAAAGGCAGCCTAAAAATTTCACCTTGAAACACTTTTATGGACTAGCGTAGATGGAATAAAGTGGGATTTGTATCAGTGTTTTAATCGGTTAGTTGAAGTCAAGCAAGATTTAATTACACTTGTGGTTTTCTTGTGCGATAAACATTCGCGGAAAGGTATGGCAAATGCAGATTCTGTTGAAGAGTTGCTTAAAAAAACGCCAAAAGAGCCAGATTTTGTAATAGACGGCATACACTTTGGCCGAGGTGGTTCCTACTACGACGAAAACACCTCCACGCATTTGAGACACAAAACGACCGAAGTGAAATGTTGGCGAATCGTTGGAGAAAAGTTGGAAGCGATTGAATCAAAAAATGAATTTTTTTCTTCCGAGACTTATATAGTACGGTGGAAATCAAACACGGAATATTTACGGTTTGAGGAAGTTTTGAGTACAAGGGATAATGAGATTTATTTCTATTGGAAAGGAGAAGACGCTCCTAAAGGACATTCACCGTTGCCTGAATGTATAGAGAAGGACAATCCGCCGGTTGAACGAATTGTCCAATGGGCTGAACCACCGGCTTTCCTTCAGCTATTTTCGGGAAAGTTTGTTGTTCACATTGGAAAACACAGTTTGTTAAGTAAGGCCCCTCACTTGTACATCCTCAGAGGCGAGCTCGAGGAGGAACTACATTTATATGAACTGCCGCTAAAGCGAGGAAATCTTCGGAGTAGAACCTCATTTGTGGTTTTTAACCCCGACGAAAAATCATCCATTATTTGGCACGGAAAAAACTCAAACGCGCATTGTAAAGAATCGATCCGAAAAGCGACCGAAAAAATATTTGGCCCCAAATATACCGAAATTACCGAAGGATCTGAAAATGACAAACTCATTTATTTAGTAGAAAATGAAGATTGTTTTAATGCCCCGCTCAAACTTATCGACTATACGCCAAGATTGTTTTATTTCAATAAAATCACGGGGAGTTTTTTAACCACTGAAATAGACTGTAGTCACAACAGTTCGCACATAACTCCGTTTCCGTTTCTTCAGTCACACCTGTATACTCCGGAGCAACCAGGTGATCAATTAATTAGAGAAAATGAGTGAAGAAAAATACTTTTAGCAATTTTTCTCTTGGACGACAACGACGAAATTTGGATCTGGTACGGGTGGGATCAGGACGAGGATGACGGCTTTAAAACTGAGTGCTTTATCATGGCCATTAATTATGCCAAACAGAAGAGCAAAAATATCAAGCGCTTGGTCAAGCTTCAGAAAGTGATTGCCGGTTTTGAGCCGGATTCATTTACGCATTTATTTCCCGTTTGGCAAAAAAGACAAGACATCGCACAACTACAAGAAAAGGTTGGTATTGAAGATAGTGCTTTTTCGTTTTGTTGTAAGGTGAGTGTGATTGTTTAAAATAGTGAATCAGGTTTTTAATTGTTTTAGGCTGGTGTGTTGCTAAGTGCAAATCCTTTGATTGAAGTCATCTCGCCAGAGGAGGCTCCAGACACATAACCCAAAACAGTTTGTTATATATTGCATAAAAATGGTGATAAGGGTTTAATTATAGTCGTATTTATGCGATTTGAGATTTTTCTAATATAACTTTTTTATACCGCTTATATGAATAAGCAATAATATCTTCCCGAACTTCCTAATGTTTTTATTTTCTCAATTACGACTAAACTATTCGAAAAAGTGGAACTGTTTTAATCCATACCAATGCAAAATGATCCGGGGAATCGATTGGCATCGGAAAAATTGCCAAATTCCCAATAGTTTTTTAGTTATAAATTTTTTTAAATTTTACCAATTTTTGCATTTATCTGCAATTTGCTCAAAAACTATTAGTCGGAGAACAATAATTTTTTTTGAAAAAAATAGATAATTCAAAGAGCTTTCCAACGATAATAAACTTCATAGGGTTATCTCTGATAGTTCCGGAGCTATTGCTCAACAAATGTTCCGGGTACCCAAAATCGACAAAAATTGCGACGAAAATTGAAAAAATCAAACATCAAAAAATCGAACACATGGACTTTTTTTGGACTTTTAACAACTCCAGAGAGTTGTAAAGGCATATATAAATACGAAAAAGTATGATAGAACGGATTTTAAAAAAATTTAATTTTTTCATATTCTTGATGGTAAGTTTTATTACTCAGGAAATTTTAGCAAAAAAAATCAAATTTTTAAATCTCATGAAAAGTTCGTATAATACAGAAAATGAGCCGCTGAATCCAATGGAACAAACCGCGTTGCTCTACGACTTTTAGTTTTCGAGTTATGATTTTTTTTATTGAATAAAATTTTCCACTATGACAAATGGCTACCCTAAATTTAGGCAAAAATTTTTAAATTTTTAATTCCTGTGAAAAATTGATATAATATGTAAAATAAGCCGTAGAATTCAATGGAACAAACCGCAGTGCTCTACGACTTTTAGTTTTTTTTTTATGAATTTTTTTAGTGAAAAATTTGATCGCCTCTGTAGCCGAAACCGTTGCCCGGAGCGGCTCCGGGTTTAGTCGAAAAAATAGATAAAATTAAGCGCTATCAGATAGTTTTTTGTTCGTTGCTCTAAGTCCTACAGTTTCCGAGAAAAACGCAAAAAAAGGTTTCCATTTTCACTTTTTTTCAATTTTCAACCGCCAATTACGGCGAAACTATTAGAGTTATCGAAAAACGGAAAAATAGAGGACAACCGGAATAAAAAACTCTACAAAATGGCATAGGACTTAAGGCGATATCTCGCAAAAAATTTTTCAATTTTCAATCGCCGATTACGGCCAAACTAAAAGAGCTAGGAGAAAATTCTTTTTTCCATCGTAAAGAGCACATCAAAATCTATAAGATAGGATAAGTTTTTTTCGATTCTGAGACACTTTTAAATTTGACCATTTTGAAGGGGGGGGTGTTAACTTTTTTTTAATTTTTTTTATTTTCCTAATTACGACTAAACTATTCAAAAAAGTGGAACTGTTTTGATCCATGCCTATGCAAAATGATCCGGAGAATCGATTGGCATCGGAAAAATTGCCAAATTCCCAATAGTTTTTTAGTTATGAATTTTTTAAAATTTTACCAATTTTTGCATTTATCTGCAATTTGCTCAAAAACTATTAGTCGGATAACAATAATTTTTTTTGAAAAAAATAGATAATTCAAAGAGCTTTCCAACGATAATAAACTTCATAGGGTTATCTCTGATAGTTCTGGAGCTATTGCTCAACAAATGTTCCGGGTACCCAAAATCGACAAAAATTGCGACGAAAATTGAAAAAATCAAACATCAAAAAATCGAACATATGGACTTTTTTTGAACTTTTAACAACTCCAGAGAGTTGTAAAGGCATATATAAATACGAAAAAGTATGATAGAACGGATTTTAAAAAAAATTAATTTTTTCATATTCTTGATGGTAAGTTTTATTACTCAGGAAATTTTAGCAAAAAAAACAAATTTTTAAATCTCATGAAAAGTTCGTATAATACAGAAAATGAGCCGCTGAATTCAATGGAACAAACCGCATTGCTCTACGGCTTTTAGTTTTTGAGTTATGAATTTTTTTGTTGGATAAAATTTTTCACTATGACAAATGGCTACCCTAAATTTAGGCAAAAAAAATCAAATTTTTAAATCTCATGAAAAGTTTGTATAATACAGAAAATGAGCCGCTGAATTCAATGGAACAAACCGCATTGCTCTACGGCTTTTAGTTTTTGAGTTATGAATTTTTTTATTGAATAAAATTTTCCACTATGACAAATGGCTACCCTAAATTTAGGCAAAAAATTTTAAATTTTTAATTCCTGTGAAAAATTGATATAATATGTAAAATGAGCCGTAGAATTCAATGGAACAAACCCCAGTGCTCTACGACTTTTAGTTTTTTTTTTATGAATTTTTTTAGTTAAAAACTTTGATCGCCTCTGTAGCCGGAACCGTTGCCCGGAGCGGCTCCGGGTTTAGTCGAAAAAATAGATAAAATTAAGCGCTATCAGATAGTTTTTTGTTCGTTGCTCTAAGTCTTACAGTTTCCGAGAAAAACGCAAAAAAAGGTTTCCATTTTCACTTTTTTTCAATTTTCAACCGCCAATTACGGCGAAACTATTAGAGTTATCGAAAAACGGAAAAATGGAAGACAACCGGAATAAAAAACTCTACAAAATGGCATAGGACTTAAGGCAATATCTCGCAAAAAAATTTTCAATTTTCAAACGCCGATTACGGCCAAACTAAAAGAGTTAGGAGAAAACGCTTTTTTAGATCGGAAAGAGCACATTAAAATCTATAAGATAGAATCGGTTTTATTTGATTTAAAGACACTTTAAAAATTGACCGATTTTAAGGGGGGGGTGTTAACTTTTTTTTATTTTTTTTTATTTTCCCATTTATGGTTAAACTATTCGAAAAAGTAGAACTATTTTGATCCATACCTATGCAAAATGATCCGGGGAATCGATTGGCATCGAGAAAATTGCCAAATTCCCAATAGTTTTTTAGTTACGAATTTTTTAAAATTTTACCAATTTTTGCATTTTTCTCCAATTTGCTCGAAAACTATTAGTCGGAGAACACTAATTTTTTTTGAAAAAGATAGATAATTTAAAGAGCTTTCCAACGATAATACACTTCATGAGGTTATCTCTGATAGTTCCGGAGCTATTGCTCGACAAAAGTTCCGGGTACCCAAAATTGACAAAAACTGCGACGAAAATTGAAAAAATCAAACATCAAAAAATTGAACATATGGACTTTTTGTGGACTAAAAACAACTTTTGTGGGTTGTTAAGACATAAAGAAGTCCATAAAAATTTGCTGGAGTGAATTTAAAAAAAAATTTTTTTCATCACTTTGAAGGTAAGTGTAGGCACAAATTTATTACTCAGGAAATTTGAGCAAAAAATTTGAAAATTTTAAATCTCGTGGAAAGTTGGTATAATACAGAAAAAAAGCCGCTGAATCCAATGGAACAAACCGCGTTGCTCTACGACTTTTAGTTTTCGAGTTATAAATTTTTTTATTGAATAAAATTTTCCACTATGACAAATGGCTACCCTAAATTTAGGCAAAAAATTTTAAATTTTTAATTCCTGTGAAAAATTGATATAATATGTAAAATGAGCCGTAGAATTCAATGGAACAAACCCCAGTGCTCTACGACTTTTAGTTTTTTTTTATGATTTTTTTTAGTGAAAAACTTTGATCGCCTCTGTAGCCGGAACCGTTGCCCGGAGCGGCTCCGGGTTTAGTCGAAAAAATAGATAAAATTAAGCGCTATCAGATAGTTTTTTGTTCGTTGCTCTAAGTCTTACAGTTTCCGAGAAAAACGCAAAAAAAGGTTTCCATTTTCACTTTTTTTCAATTTTCAACCGCCAATTACGGCGAAACTATTAGAGTTATCGAAAAACGGAAAAATGGAGGACAACCGGAATAAAAAACTCTACAAAATGGCATAGGACTTAAGGCGATATCTCGCAAAAAAATTTTCAATTTTCAAACGCCGATTACGGCCAAACTAAAAGAGTTAGGAGAAAACGCTTTTTTAGATCGGAAAGAGCACATTAAAATCTATAAGATAGAATCGGTTTTATTTGATTTAGAGACACTTTAAAAATTGACCGATTTTAAGGGGGGGGTGTTAACTTTTTTTTAATTTTTTTTATTTTCCCAATTACGACTAAACTATTCGAAAAAGTGGAACTGTTTTGATCCTTACCTATGCAAAATGATCCGGGGAATCGATTGGCATCGAGAAAATTGCCAAATTCCGAATAGTTTTTTAGTTATGAATTTTTTAAAATTTTACCAATTTTTGCATTTTTCTTCAATTTGCTCGAAAACTATTAGTCGCAGAACACTAATTTTTTTTGAAAAAGATAGATAATTTAAAGAGCTTTCCAACGATAATACACTTCATGGGGTTATCTCTGATAGTTCCGGAGCTATTGCTCGACAAAAGTTCCGGGTACCCAAAATCGACCAAAACTGCGACGAAAATTGAAAAAATCAAACATCTAAAAATCGAACATATGGACTTTTTGTGGACTAAAAACAACTTTTGTGGGTTGTTAAGACATAAAGAAATCCATAAAAATTTGCTGGAGTGAATTTAAAAAAAAATTTTTTTTCATCACTTTGAAGGTAAGTGTAGGAACAAAATTATTACTCAGGAAATTTGAGCAAAAAATTTGAAAATTTTAAATCTCGTGAAAAGTTGGTATAATACAGAAAAAAAGCCGCTGAATCCAATGGAACAAACCGCGTTGCTCTACGACTTTTAGTTTTCGAGTTATGATTTTTTTTATTGATTAAAATTTTCCACTATGACAAATGGCTACCCTAAATTTAGGCAAAAATTTTTAAATTTTTAATTCCTGTGAAAAATTGATATAATATGTAAAATGAGCCGTAGAATTCAATGGAGCAAACCGCAATGCTCTACGACTTTTAGTTTTTTTTTTATGAATTTTTTTAGTGAAAAACTTTGATCGCCTCTGTAGCCGGAACCGTTGCCCGGAGCGGCTCCGGGTTTAGTCGAAAAAATAGATAAAATTAAGCGCTATCAGATAGTTTTCTGTTCGTTGCTCTAAGTCTTACAGTTTCTGAGAAAAACGCAAAAAAAGGTTTCCATTTTCACTTTTTTTCAATTTTCAACCGCCAATTACGGCGAAACTATTAGAGTTATCGAAAAACGGAAAAATAGAGGACAACCGGAATAAAAAACTCTACAAAATGGCATAGGACTTAAGGCGATATCTCGCAAAAAATTTTCAATTTTCAAACGCCGATTACGGCCAAACTAAAAGAGTTAGGAGAAAACGCTTTTTTAGATCGGAAAGAGCACATTTAAAATCTATAAGATAGAATCGGTTTTATTTGATTTAGAGACACTTTAAAAATTGACCGATTTTAAGGGGGGGGTGTTAACTTTTTTTTAATTTTTTTTATTTTCCCAATTACGACTAAACTATTCGAAAAAGTGGAACTGTTTCGATCCTTACCTATGCAAAATGATCCGGGGAATCGATTGGCATCGAGAAAATTGCCAAATTCCGAATAGTTTTTTAGTTATGAATTTTTTAAAATTTTACCAATTTTTGCATTTTTCTTCAATTTGCTCGAAAACTATTAGTCGCAGAACACTAATTTTTTTTGAAAAAGATAGATAATTTAAAGAGCTTTCCAACGATAATACACTTCATGGGGTTATCTCTGATAGTTCCGGAGCTATTGCTCGACAAAAGTTCCGGGTACCCAAAATCGACCAAAACTGCGACGAAAATTGAAAAAATCAAACATCTAAAAATCGAACATATGGACTTTTTGTGGACTAAAAACAACTTTTGTGGGTTGTTAAGACATAAAGAAATCCATAAAAATTTGCTGGAGTGAATTTAAAAAAAAATTTTTTTTCATCACTTTGAAGGTAAGTGTAGGAACAAAATTATTACTCAGGAAATTTGAGCAAAAAATTTGAAAATTTTAAATCTCGTGAAAAGTTGGTATAATACAGAAAAAAAGCCGCTGAATCCAATGGAACAAACCGCGTTGCTCTACGACTTTTAGTTTTCGAGTTATGATTTTTTTTATTGAATAAAATTTTCCACTATGACAAATGGCTACCCTAAATTTAGGCAAAAATTTTTAAATTTTTAATTCCTGTGAAAAATTGATATAATATGTAAAATGAGCCGTAGAATTCAATGGAGCAAACCGCAATGCTCTACGACTTTTAGTTTTTTTTTTATGAATTTTTTTAGTGAAAAACTTTGATCGCCTCTGTAGCCGGAACCGTTGCCCGGAGCGGCTCCGGGTTTAGTCGAAAAAATAGATAAAA
The DNA here is from genome assembly GCF_031307605.1 of Tribolium castaneum. Taxonomy (NCBI): domain Eukaryota; kingdom Metazoa; phylum Arthropoda; class Insecta; order Coleoptera; family Tenebrionidae; genus Tribolium; species Tribolium castaneum. The sequence goes on along the minus strand of NC_087402.1, from coordinate 3,031,474 downwards.
TTAAGCGCTATCAGATAGTTTTTTGTTCGTTGCTCTAAGTCTTACAGTTTCCGAGAAAAACGCAAAAAAAGGTTTCCATTTTCACTTTTTTTCAATTTTCAACCGCCAATTACGGCGAAACTATTAGAGTTATCGAAAAACGGAAAAATGGAGGACAACCGGAATAAAAAACTCTACAAAATGGCATAGGACTTAAGGCGATATCTCGCAAAAAAATTTTCAATTTTCAAACGCCGATTACGGCCAAACTAAAAGAGTTAGGAGAAAACGCTTTTTTAGATCGGAAAGAGCACATTAAAATCTATAAGATAGAATCGGTTTTATTTGATTTAGAGACACTTTAAAAATTGACCGATTTTAAGGGGGGGGTGTTAACTTTTTTTTAATTTTTTTTATTTTCCCAATTACGACTAAACTATTCGAAAAAGTGGAACTGTTTCGATCCTTACCTATGCAAAATGATCCGGGGAATCGATTGGCATCGAGAAAATTGCCAAATTCCGAATAGTTTTTTAGTTATGAATTTTTTAAAATTTTACCAATTTTTGCATTTTTCTTCAATTTGCTCGAAAACTATTAGTCGCAGAACACTAATTTTTTTTGAAAAAGATAGATAATTTAAAGAGCTTTCCAACGATAATACACTTCATGGGGTTATCTCTTATAGTTCCGGAGCTATTGCTCGACAAAAGTTCCGGGTACCCAAAATCGACCAAAACTGCGACGAAAATTGAAAAAATCAAACATCTAAAAATCGAACATATGGACTTTTTGTGGACTAAAAACAACTTTTGTGGGTTGTTAAGACATAATGAAATCCATAAAAATTTGCTGGAGTGAATTTAAAAAAAAATTTTTTTTCATCACTTGAAGGTAATTGTAGGAACAAAATTATTACTCAGGAAATTTGAGCAAAAAATTTGAAAATTTTAAATCTCGTGAAAAGTTGGTATAATACAGAAAAAAAGCCGCTGAATCCAATGGAACAAACCGCGTTGCTCTACGACTTTTAGTTTTCGAGTTATGATTTTTTTTATTGAATAAAATTTTCCACTATGACAAATGGCTACCCTAAATTTAGGCAAAAATTTTTAAATTTTTAATTCCTGTGAAAAATTGATATAATATGTAAAATGAGCCGTAGAATTCAATCGAACAAACCGCAATGCTCTACGACTTTTAGTTTTTTTTTTATGAATTTTTTTAGTGAAAAACTTTGATCGCCTCTGTAGCCGGAACCGTTGCCCGGAGCGGCTCCGGGTTTAGTCGAAAAAATAGATAAAATTAAGCGCTATCAGATAGTTTTCTGTTCGTTGCTCTAAGTCTTACAGTTTCTGAGAAAAACGCAAAAAAAGGTTTCCATTTTCACTTTTTTTCAATTTTCAACCGCCAATTACGGCGAAACTATTAGAGTTATCGAAAAACGGAAAAATGGAGGACAACCGGAATAAAAAACTCTACAAAATGGCATAGGACTTAAGGCGATATCTCGCAAAAAAATTTTCAATTTTCAAACGCCGATTACGGCCAAACTAAAAGAGTTAGGAGAAAACGCTTTTTTAGATCGGAAAGAGCACATTAAAATCTATAAGATAGAATCGGTTTTATTTGATTTAGAGACACTTTAAAAATTGACCGATTTTAAGGGGGGGGTGTTAACTTTTTTTTAATTTTTTTTATTTTCCCAATTACGACTAAACTATTCGAAAAAGTGGAACTGTTTCGATCCTTACCTATGCAAAATGATCCGGGGAATCGATTGGCATCGAGAAAATTGCCAAATTCCGAATAGTTTTTTAGTTATGAATTTTTTAAAATTTTACCAATTTTTGCATTTTTCTTCAATTTGCTCGAAAACTATTAGTCGCAGAACACTAATTTTTTTTGAAAAAGATAGATAATTTAAAGAGCTTTCCAACGATAATACACTTCATGGGGTTATCTCTGATAGTTCCGGAGCTATTGCTCGACAAAAGTTCCGGGTACCCAAAATCGACCAAAACTGCGACGAAAATTGAAAAAATCAAACATCTAAAAATCGAACATATGGACTTTTTGTGGACTAAAAACAACTTTTGTGGGTTGTTAAGACATAAAGAAATCCATAAAAATTTGCTGGAGTGAATTTAAAAAAAAATTTTTTTTCATCACTTTGAAGGTAAGTGTAGGAACAAAATTATTACTCAGGAAATTTGAGCAAAAAATTTGAAAATTTTAAATCTCGTGAAAAGTTGGTATAATACAGAAAAAAAGCCGCTGAATCCAATGGAACAAACCGCGTTGCTCTACGACTTTTAGTTTTCGAGTTATGATTTTTTTTATTGAATAAAATTTTCCACTATGACAAATGGCTACCCTAAATTTAGGCAAAAATTTTTAAATTTTTAATTCCTGTGAAAAATTGATATAATATGTAAAATGAGCCGTAGAATTCAATGGAACAAACCGCAATGCTCTACGACTTTTAGTTTTTTTTTTATGAATTTTTTTAGTGAAAAACTTTGATCGCCTCTGTAGCCGGAACCGTTGCCCGGAGCGGCTCCGGGTTTAGTCGAAAAAATAGATAAAATTAAGCGCTATCAGATAGTTTTTTGTTCGTTGCTCTAAGTCTTACAGTTTCCGAGAAAAACGCAAAAAAAGGTTTCCATTTTCACTTTTTTTCAATTTTCAACCGCCAATTACGGCGAAACTATTAGAGTTATCGAAAAACGGAAAAATGGAGGACAACCGGAATAAAAAACTCTACAAAATGGCATAGGACTCAAGGCGTAATCTCGCAAAAAAAATTTCAATTTTCAAACGCCGATTACGGCCAAACTAAAAGAGCTAGGAGAAAACCCTTTTTTCCATCGTAGCGAGCACATCAAAATCTATAAGATAGGATAAGTTTTATTCGATTCTGAGACACTTTTAAAATTGACCATTTTGAAGGGGGGGGTGTTAACTTTTTTTTAATTTTTTTTATTTTCCCAATTACGACTAAACTATTCGAAAAAGTGGAACTGTTTTGATCCACACCTATGCAAAATGATCCGGGGAATCGATTGGCATCGGAAAAATTGCCAAATTCCCAATAGTTTTTTAGTTATGAATTTTTTAAAATTTTACCAATTTTTGCATTTATCTGCAATTTGCTCAAAAACTATAAGTCGGAGAACAATATTTTTTTTTGAAAAAAATTGATAATTCAAAGAGCTTTCCAACGATAATAAACTCTATGGGGTTATCTCTGATAGTTCCGGAGCTATTGCTCAACAAATGTTCCGGGTACCCAAAATCGACAAAAATTGCGACGAAAATTGAAAGAATCAAACATCAAAAAATCGAACATATGGACTTTTTTTGGACTTTTAACAACTCTAGAGAGTTGTAAAGGCATATATAAAAACGAAAAAGTATGATAGAACGAATTTTAAAAAAATTTTATTTTTTCATATTCTTGATGGTAAGTATTATTACTCAGGAAATTTTAGCAAAAAAAATCAAATTTTTAAATCTCATGAAAAGTTCGTATAATACAGAAAATGAGCCGCTTAATTCACTGGAACAAACCGTTTTGCTTCACTTTTTGTTCTTGAGTTACGATTTTTGTTTTCGTTAAAGTTCTCCACTATGAATTACCTATTTTTGCTTTTAAGAGCAATTTACGAGAAAACTATTAGTTTGAGAACTGTTATCTTTTTAAAATATATATTTTTTATTTTATATATTTATCTTATTTTATAAATAAAAGAGCTTTCCAATGATAATAAACTTCATAGGGTTATCTCTAACACTTCCGGAGTTATTGCTCGATTAATTTGTTGAAGGTAATAGGAGAGGGAAAGGCATAAAAATTTGATGGCGGTCTAGTATATATTAAAGTTTAAATTTTCCGTAATAAAAGGATAACAATAAAAATTACAATTTCAAGTGTTCCTAAAAGTTATCAATCACCTATCACAAAGTCATGCCACAATCACAACAGCTACAATTATAATCTCTTTTTTTTCATCAAGGCTTTCCGCCTTTTCTCTTCTTCCTCTTTCTTCATATCTTCTAAATCCTCCATGATACCTTAAAAACACAAATGAATATTTCATTTCACAAACACCGCCAACCAAATTACCAATTTTTGTACTGATCACTTCTTCCCTCATTTGCTGTGCAAACGTTGATTCCATATTATCAATATCATCGTCAACATTTCTATATTTCGATTTATCATATCCAAAAATCTCGCTAATGTATTTAGAGTAATCTTCGCCTTCTTCCGGCCCGTCATCAATAAAGTCATCCATTTCAGAATCGTACTCATCATCATCCAAAATACGCCCTGGAATCACAAAATAAGCACGAAAATATAACAAATAATCACCATTTACTTTTATTGACAAGCGGTTTTCTCTTAACATCACGAGGCGGAAACTCTTTTCTCCTGACATCAGGAGGCGGGAACTGCTTCGGTTTAAGATCTTTCGGGGGAAATTGTTTAGGTTTAAGCTCAAGTTGAGGTTTTTTAGGTGCAACAACGTCTCTCCCACCCGATTTTGGCGCTTCTCTCTTTCTCACATCATTCAAATCTTTGACTTTGTTTAAACTACTTGACCCCGGTTTCGTGTAGGAAGGCACAGGTTTCTTATCAACAATGGGCTGGTTATTTGACACAATTTTCTTTGTGGGTTCTGGCACCTTAACTTGACTTTTCTTAATCAGATCTGTTGAATTTTTCTTTGCCAAAGCTTGCGCTTTATCCCCGTTGTTCACTTTGGGGATTTTGTTCCCAGCTGGTTTCTCCAAAGGCGGAAGTTTTCCCTCCTTCCGCTCCCTCCATTCCTTCTCCCTCTCCAGCTCCTTTTTCTGCTTCTTCGTAAACAATTTCTCCTCTTCCTTTGGCTTTTGTTCAATTATTATGGGTTCGAATTGCTTCTTCTCGGCCAGTTTCAGCAAGTCATTGAAGTTTAAAGGGGGCGGCGCTGCAGGTTTCGGTTTAGGCTTTGGGGCCACTTCCTGCTTCTCATTCTCAATTTCTTCCTCTTCCTCTTTGTGCTTTCTTCGCCTTTTGTGGGGCATGTTTGCCTCCTCCCGTTCTCTCTCAATAGCAGCCTTGACCCGCTCCTTAGTGCTGTTTAAATCCGTGCTTATTTTCTTCTTCTTGTTTAAGCCAAATTTGGGCTCGTCTGGCATTTTGCTGTACTTTTCCATCATTTTATTGTAAAACGCTGCCGCTTCCTGGGAGACATAGCCATAGTCATCCTCGTCTGGCTGAATGGGGCCGGCTAAAGTCACCGAAGTGTTGTTAGCATCAACAGCGTCTTGAAGCACGGATTGGTTTGCAGATTTAGTACGCTTTAACATCACATTAACCCGTCTTGTTGCTTTTTTGTCCTAAAAACGACCATAAACACTGAAACGATCACTCGGAGCCGTACCTTAGCCCTCAGAGCCAACAATTCCTCCTTTTTCTTCAAAGCTTCGAGTTTCTTTTCCCTCTCTTCGGCCTCCTTCTTCGCTAAAAACTTTTTGATGTTTTCCGACAATTGTTTACTGCGTTGTTCCTTCTTTGGAGGCTCGAATTTGGTACTGTAGTACCTGACGGGCTAAAATTGTATCAAATTATCCATGAACTTGGTGAAAAGTTCCAGAAGAAATTTCTTGTTGGTGTAACAAGTGTCTAAAGTTACCTCTTTCTTGGAGCCTTTCTCATTTTTTTGGGCGGTGTGCAAAAGCGTACCAAAATCCATGTTTTTCCGTGCTAATTGCTCAAAAAAACTGAGAAAAATCCGATTTATGTCATGACATATTTCACTTTTACGTCGTACATGTCATCATGCGCCATTATCACTGAAATAAACGCGAAAGTAGGCGCAAACGGTGCCAAAACAAAACCACAAAATCCCCAAATAAAACGCGGATAATACAAATTCGTAAAAATTTATTTCTTAAATCACAATAAATCTTCCTCCGATCGGATGTACTCCCCGATGTCTGCCTGATGGAAGCAGACGGGGGCCAGAGGGTCGGCGTGTTTGCACTCTGCTGTGGACCTCGCCGCTACCCCAAACCCCAGCGGCAAGTCGGACATACTGTACACCAAAACCCCCTGGTATTTCTCCGTGTTCTCACTTATTCGTCCTAAACCCGCCTTTGAGACGTGATTGCCGTAAAGGAATTGTTGCTCCGCTGATGGTTTTAGCCAAACTTTGCACTAAAATAACTCGTTATTTTCCGCGTAATTGTGACCGCGAACTCACCTGGGCGTAAGGCGCCAAATAACTCAACGCAGTTATGTGCAGCCGAAACTTGTTCGACTTTGTAAACTTCCCAAAACATGTCCCGGCAGAGATTAGCTGGTTTGGTGGCAGAGTTTCGGCCAATTTTAGGATTTTTTCCGAAATGTAATACACTCTGTCCTTTTGCTCACGGAAACAGTAGATCCCATCTGGCCGCTCTATCAGTAATTTTACGTTGGGCCCAATACTAAATTTAGGAAAGTTACACACGTGACGAGTGTTTTGGAAACAGCACTTACTATTTTGCCAGCTTTTCAAACAGGGTTTTGGTTCGTTCCTCAGAGAGTCGTTTCATTGTGCCGGCTTTACTCAATTACCAATTCAAATAATTATTAAAGTTTTATTGACTGTAACTATTTTTTAGGTTAATTTTTGTTTCAAATCGTTTGCAACTTTTGTTTTCTCTGTTGTGGTATTGGTGAACTTGTAGATCGCGCCACTTTTGACGTGAATAAATAACTACACAGTATGTTTTGAGATGTATTTATCAATTCGTAAAATAACATTTAACAACATGAAATCATATGTCAGACTATTAAGAAGATAAACATGGAGATTCCTTGTCTTCAGCAAGTTCCATCAAACTGGACTTGATTTCTTTGCTAATCTCTTCTGCTTCTGGCACCTCAGATATAACCCATGTGTCATCGGTACTTTCCAGTTTTTCTCTACAAATCGGGCACGTGTCATGAGTGGCATTCCTTAAAAAAATCTAACAGTTACTTGAATAACAAAAGTATCATAGTTGATTTTTAATAACATATTTTTCCGATTATATTATATATTATATTATATTATATTGTAGCATTAAAAAAAATAATAATAATAAAAATGAAATAAAAAAAAATGTTTATTTGCATTAAATTTTGAGCAAGCCACTTTCATTCATTGAAATTAAAGGCAAAATTACGTGGCAATAAATTATTTTAGTGTTTTATTTTATTTATAGTTACTGTATTTAAAATGTGTCACTCAAAATATCACTTTTCAATACCGCATTTAAAGATTTTAATTGCAATTAAGTTTTATGAAATTATTGGTTTTTTGAAATAAATAAATACGACACAGCAATAAAATACACCTACCTTCATATCGCTTCCACGTTGGCTACCGTTTGTAGCATTAAAAAAAATAATAATAAAAATGAAACCAAAAAAAAATAATAATAAAAATGAAACCAAAAAAAATGTTTATTTGCATTAAATTTTGAGCAAGCCACTTTCATTCATTGAAATTAAAGGCAAAATTTCGTGGCAATAAATTATTTGAGTGGTTTATTTTATTTATAGTTACTGTATTTAAAATGTGTCACTCAAAATATCACTTTTCAATACCGCATTCAAAAATTTTAATTGCAATTAAGTTTTATGAAATTATTGGTTTTTTGAAATAAATAAATACGACACAGCAATAAAATACACCTACCTTCATATCGCTTCCACGTTGGCTACCGTTTGTAGCATTAAAAAAAATAATAATAAAAAGTAAACAAAAAATAATAATAATAAAAATGAAACCAAAAAAAAATAATAATAAAAATGAAACCAAAAAAAATGTTTATTTGCATTAAATTTTGAGCAAGCCACTTTCATTCATTGAAATTAAAGGCAAAATTACGTGGCAATAAATTATTTTAGTGTTTTATTTTATTTATAGTTACTGTATTTAAAATGTGTCACTCAAAATATCACTTTTCAATACCGCATTTAAAGATTTTAATTGCAATTAAGTTTTATGAAATTATTGGTTTTTTGAAATAAATAAATACGACACAGCAATAAAATACACCTACCTTCATATCGCTTCCACGTTGGCTACCGTTTGTAGCATTAAAAAAAATAATAATAAAAATGAAACCAAAAAAAGTTTATTTGCATTAAATTTTGAGCCAGCCACTTTCATTCATTGAAATTAAAGACAAAATTACGTGGCAGTAAATTATTTGAGTGTTTTATTTTATTTATAGTTTCTGTATTTAAAATGTGTCACTCAAAATATCACTTTTCAACACCGCATTTAAAGATTTTAATTGCAATTAAGTTTTATGAAATTATTGGTTTTTTGAAATAAATAAATACGACACAGCAATAAAATACACCTACCTTCATATCGCTTCCACGTTGGCTACCGTTTGTAGCATTAAAAAAAATAATAATAAAAATGAAACCAAAAAAAGTTTATTTGCATTAAATTTTGAGCCAGCCACTTTCATTCATTGAAATTAAAGACAAAATTACGTGGCAGTAAATTATTTGAGTGTTTTATTTTATTTATAGTTTCTGTATTTAAAATGTGTCACTCAAAATATCACTTTTCAACACCGCATTTAAAGATTTTAATTGCAATTAAGTTTTATGAAATTATTGGTTTTTTGAAATAAATAAATACGACACAGCAATAAAATACACCTACCTTCATATCGCTTCCACGTTGGCTACCGTTTGTAGCATTAAAAAAAATAATAATAAAAATGAAACCAAAAAAAGTTTATTTGCATTAAATTTTGAGCCAGCCACTTTCATTCATTGAAATTAAAGACAAAATTACGTGGCAGTAAATTATTTGAGTGTTTTATTTTATTTATAGTTTCTGTATTTAAAATGTGTCACTCAAAATATCACTTTTCAACACCGCATTTAAAGATTTTAATTGCAATTAAGTTTTATGAAATTATTGGTTTGTGAAATAAATAAATACGACACAGCAATAAAATACACCTACCTTCATATCGCTTCCACGTTGGCTACCGTTTGTAGCATTAAAAAAAATAATAATAAAAATGAAACCAAAAAAAAAATAATAATAAAAATGAAACCAAAAAAAATGTTTATTTGCATTAAATTTTGAGCAAGCCACTTTCATTCATTGAAATTAAAGGCAAAATTTCGTGGCAATAAATTATTTGAGTGGTTTATTTTATTTATAGTTACTGTATTTAAAATGTGTCACTCAAAATATCACTTTTCAATACCGCATTTAAAGATTTTAATTGCAATTAAGTTTTATGAAATTATTGGTTTTTTGAAATAAATAAATACGACACAGCAATAAAATACACCTACCTTCATATCGCTTCCACGTTGGCTACCGTTTGTAGCATTAAAAAAAATAATAATAAAAATGAAACCAAAAAAAAAATAATAATAAAAATGAAACCAAAAAAAATGTTTATTTGCATTAAATTTTGAGCAAGCCACTTTCATTCATTGAAATTAAAGGCAAAATTTCGTGGCAATAAATTATTTGAGTGGTTTATTTTATTTATAGTTTCTGTATTTAAAATGTGTCACTCAAAATATCACTTTTCAACACCGCATTTAAAGATTTTAATTGCAATTAAGTTTTATGAAATTATTGGTTTGTGAAATAAATAAATACGACACAGCAATAAAATACACCTACCTTCATATCGCTTCCACGTTGGCTACCGTTTGTAGCATTAAAAAAAATAATAATAAAAATGAAACCAAAAAAAAAATAATAATAAAAATGAAACCAAAAAAAATGTTTATTTGCATTAAATTTTGAGCAAGCCACTTTCATTTATTGAAATTAAAGGCAAAATTTCGTGGCAATAAATTATTTGAGTGGTTTATTTTATTTATAGTTACTGTATTTAAAATGTGTCACTCAAAATATCACTTTTCAATACCGCATTTAAAGATTTTAATTGCAATTAAGTTTTATGAAATTATTGGTTTTTTGAAATAAATAAATACGACACAGCAATAAAATACACCTACCTTCATATCGCTTCCACGTTGGCTACCGTTTGTAGCATTTAAAAAAAATAATATTAAAAATGAAACCAAAAAAAAATAATAATAAAAATGAAACCAAAAAAAATGTTTATTTGCATTAAATTTTGAGCAAGCCACTTTCATTCATTGAAATTAAAGATAAAATTATTACGTGGCAATTAATTATTTGAGTGTTTTATTTTATTTATAGTTACTGTATTTAAAATGTGTCACTCAAAATATCACTTTTCAATACCGCATTTAAAGATTTTAATTGCAATTAAGTTTTATGAAATTATTGGTTTTTTGAAATAAATAAATACGACACAGCAATAAAATACACCTACCTTCATATCGCTTCCACGTTGGCTACCGTTTGTAGCATTAAAAAAAATAATAAAAATGAAACCAAAAAAAAATAATAATAAAAATGAAACCAAAAAAATGTTTATTTGCATTAAATTTTGAGCAAGCCACTTTCATTCATTGAAATTAAAGACAAAATTATTACGTGGCAATTAATTATTTGAGTGTTTTATTTTATTTATAGTTTCTGTATTTAAAATGTGTCACTCAAAATATCACTTTTCAATACCGCATTTAAAGATTTTAATTGCAATTAAGTTTTATGAAATTATTGGTTTTTTGAAATAAATAAATACGACACAGCAATAAAATACACCTACCTTCATATCGCTTCCACGTTGGCTACCGTTTGTAGCATTAAAAAAAATAATAATAAAAATTAAACAAAAAAAAATAATAATAAAAATTAAACCAAAAAAAATGTTTATTTGCATTAAATTTTCAGCAAGCCACTTTCATTCATTGAAATTAAAGGCAAAATTTCGTGGCAATAAATTATTTGAGTGGTTTATTTTATTTATAGTTACTGTATTTAAAATGTGTCACTCAAAATATCACTTTTCAATACCGCATTTAAAGATTTTAATTGCAATTAAGTTTTATGAAATTATTGGTTTTTTGAAATAAATAAATACGACACAGCAATAAAATACACCTACCTTCATATCGCTTCCACGTTGGCTACCGTTTGTAGCATTAAAAAAAATAATATTAAAAATGAAACCAAAAAAAAATAATAATAAAAATGAAACCAAAAAAAATGTTTATTTGCATTAAATTTTGAGCAAGCCACTTTCATTCATTGAAATTAAAGACAAAATTATTACGTGGCAATTAATTATTTGAGTGTTTTATTTTATTTATAGTTACTGTATTTAAAATGTGTCACTCAAAATATCACTTTTCAATACCGCATTTAAAGATTTTAATTGCAATTAAGTTTTATGAAATTATTGGTTTTTTGAAATAAATAAATACGACACAGCAATAAAATACACCTACCTTCATATCGCTTCCACGTTGGCTACCGTTTGTAGCATTAAAAAAAATAATAAAAATGAAACCAAAAAAAAATAATAATAAAAATGAAACCAAAAAAATGTTTATTTGCATTAAATTTTGAGCAAGCCACTTTCATTCATTGAAATTAAAGACAAAATTATTACGTGGCAATTAATTATTTGAGTGTTTTATTTTATTTATAGTTTCTGTATTTAAAATGTGTCACTCAAAATATCACTTTTCAATACCGCATTTAAAGATTTTAATTGCAATTAAGTTTTATGAAATTATTGGTTTTTTGAAATAAATAAATACGACACAGCAATAAAATACACCTACCTTCATATCGCTTCCACGTTGGCTACCGTTTGTAGCATTAAAAAAAATAATAATAAAAATTAAACAAAAAAAAATAATAATAAAAATTAAACCAAAAAAAATGTTTATTTGCATTAAATTTTCAGCAAGCCACTTTCATTCATTGAAATTAAAGGCAAAATTTCGTGGCAATAAATTATTTGAGTGGTTTATTTTATTTATAGTTACTGTATTTAAAATGTGTCACTCAAAATATCACTTTTCAATACCGCATTTAAAGATTTTAATTGCAATTAAGTTTTATGAAATTATTGGTTTTTTGAAATAAATAAATACGACACAGCAATAAAATACACCTACCTTCATATCGCTTCCACGTTGGCTACCGTTTGTAGCATTAAAAAAAATAATATTAAAAATGAAACCAAAAAAAAATAATAATAAAAATGAAACCAAAAAAAATGTTTATTTGCATTAAATTTTGAGCAAGCCACTTTCATTCATTGAAATTAAAGACAAAATTATTACGTGGCAATTAATTATTTGAGTGTTTTATTTTATTTATAGTTTCTGTATTTAAAATGTGTCACTCAAAATATCACTTTTCAATACCGCATTTAAAGATTTTAATTGCAATTAAGTTTTATGAAATTATTGGTTTTTTGAAATAAATAAATACGACACAGCAATAAAATACACCTACCTTCATATCGCTTCCACGTTGGCTACCGTTTGTAGCATTAAAAAAAATAATAATAAAAATGAAACCAAAAAAAAAATAATAATAAAAATGAAACCAAAAAAAATGTTTATTTGCATTAAATTTTGAGCAAGCCACTTTCATTCATTGAAATTAAAGGCAAAATTTCGTGGCAATAAATTATTTGAGTGGTTTATTTTATTTATAGTTTCTGTATTTAAAATGTGTCACTCAAAATATCACTTTTCAACACCGCATTTAAAGATTTTAATTGCAATTAAGTTTTATGAAATTATTGGTTTGTGAAATAAATAAATACGACACAGCAATAAAATACACCTACCTTCATATCGCTTCCACGTTGGCTACCGTTTGTAGCATTAAAAAAAATAATAATAAAAATGAAACCAAAAAAAAAATAATAATAAAAATGAAACCAAAAAAAATGTTTATTTGCATTAAATTTTGAGCAAGCCACTTTCATTTATTGAAATTAAAGGCAAAATTTCGTGGCAATAAATTATTTGAGTGGTTTATTTTATTTATAGTTACTGTATTTAAAATGTGTCACTCAAAATATCACTTTTCAATACCGCATTTAAAGATTTTAATTGCAATTAAGTTTTATGAAATTATTGGTTTTTTGAAATAAATAAATACGACACAGCAATAAAATACACCTACCTTCATATCGCTTCCACGTTGGCTACCGTTTGTAGCATTTAAAAAAAATAATATTAAAAATGAAACCAAAAAAAAATAATAATAAAAATGAAACCAAAAAAAATGTTTATTTGCATTAAATTTTGAGCAAGCCACTTTCATTCATTGAAATTAAAGATAAAATTATTACGTGGCAATTAATTATTTGAGTGTTTTATTTTATTTATAGTTACTGTATTTAAAATGTGTCACTCAAAATATCACTTTTCAATACCGCATTTAAAGATTTTAATTGCAATTAAGTTTTATGAAATTATTGGTTTTTTGAAATAAATAAATACGACACAGCAATAAAATACACCTACCTTCATATCGCTTCCACGTTGGCTACCGTTTGTAGCATTAAAAAAAATAATAATAAAAATTAAACAAAAAAAAATAATAATAAAAATTAAACCAAAAAAAATGTTTATTTGCATTAAATTTTCAGCAAGCCACTTTCATTCATTGAAATTAAAGGCAAAATTTCGTGGCAATAAATTATTTGAGTGGTTTATTTTATTTATAGTTACTGTATTTAAAATGTGTCACTCAAAATATCACTTTTCAATACCGCATTTAAAGATTTTAATTGCAATTAAGTTTTATGAAATTATTGGTTTTTTGAAATAAATAAATACGACACAGCAATAAAATACACCTACCTTCATATCGCTTCCACGTTGGCTACCGTTTGTAGCATTAAAAAAAATAATATTAAAAATGAAACCAAAAAAAAATAATAATAAAAATGAAACCAAAAAAAATGTTTATTTGCATTAAATTTTGAGCAAGCCACTTTCATTCATTGAAATTAAAGACAAAATTATTACGTGGCAATTAATTATTTGAGTGTTTTATTTTATTTATAGTTTCTGTATTTAAAATGTGTCACTCAAAATATCACTTTTCAATACCGCATTTAAAGATTTTAATTGCAATTAAGTTTTATGAAATTATTGGTTTTTTGAAATAAATAAATACGACACAGCAATAAAATACACCTACCTTCATATCGCTTCCACGTTGGCTACCGTTTGTAGCATTAAAAAAAATTAAAAACAACACCAATAAAAAATCTTTATTTGGATGAAAATTACAACAAGCGACATAATTTTACGGCTGTAAAAAACAGTCAACAATGTTATATTTAAGGATTGCTCTAATTGGTCAAATTAGTCAATAACTAATTTGTCCGGCAAGAACCACGTGGAGGTTTAGAGCATTCTTGCCAGGAAAAAAGGATATAAGGATGAGGTAAACAATGATTATTAGAAAATAAAAAGGGAATAAAGGAATTATTGGTTTGTGAAATAAAAAAATAGTACACAAAAAACAAAGCTTTTTCACTTGGCGTTAAATAAATGCTCTTACCTTTATACTGCATCTGCTACCATTTGTAGCAAAACCTAAAAAATAAATTAAAAACACAACCAACAAAAAAATTAATTTGTAGGAAAGTTACAACAAGCGACTTTAATAAATATTATACAGAATAAAGAATACACAATACGGTATAATATATGGCACACAAGCTATTAAATCAACACATCACAAGATAAAACGCAAAAAAATGCACCTACCTTCTTATGGCTTCTGCGTTGGCTACTGTTTGTAGCAAGACATTTAAAAAATTAAAACAACACCAATAAAAATCTTTATTTGCATGAAAGTTACAACAAGCAACGTTTGTCAATATTAAACAAAATAAAAAATACACAATACGTTTCAATTTGTGGCAATTAAAATTCAAATCAAATTCAATACCTCAGTAAATAAATGCACTTACCTTCATATCGCTTCCACGTTGGCTACCGTTTGTAGCATTAAAAAAAATAATAATAAAAATGAAACCAAAAAAATGTTTATTTGCATTAAATTTTGAGCAAGCCACTTTCATTCATTGAAATTAAAGGCAAAATTTCGTGGCAATAAATTATTTGAGTGGTTTAATTTATTTATAGTTACTGTATTTAAAATGTGTCACTCAAAATATCACTTTTCAATACCGCATTTAAAGATTTTAATTGCAATTAAGTTTTATGAAATTATTGGTTTGTGAAATAAATAAATACGACATAGCAATAAAATACACCTACCTTCATATCGCTTCCACGTTGGCTACCGTTTGTAGCATTAAAAAAAATAATAATAAAAATGAAACCAAAAAAAATGTTTATTTGCATTAAATTTTGAGCAAGCCACTTTCATTCATTGAAATTAAAGACAAAATTATTACGTGGCAATTAATTATTTGAGTGTTTTATTTTATTTATAGTTACTGTATTTAAAATGTGTCACTCAAAATATCACTTTTCAATACCGCATTTAAAGATTTTAATTGCAATTAAGTTTTATGAAATTATTGGTTTGTGAAATAAATAATTACGACATAGCAATAAAATACACCTACCTTCATATCGCTTCCACGTTGGCTACCGTTTGTAGCATTAAAAAAAATAATAAAAATGAAACCAAAAAAAAATAATAATAAAATTGAAACCAAAAAAAATGTTTATTTGCATTAAATTTTGAGCAAGCCACTTTCATTCATTGAAATTAAAGACAAAATTATTACGTGGCAATAAATTATTTGAGTGGTTTAATTTATTTATAGTTACTGTATTTAAAATGTGTCACTCAAAATATCACTTTTCAATACCGCATTTAAAGATTTTAATTGCAATTAAGTTTTATGAAATTATTGGTTTGTGAAATAAATAAATACGACATAGCAATAAAATACACCTACCTTCATATCGCTTCCACGTTGGCTACCGTTTGTAGCATTAAAAAAAATAATAATAAAAATGAAACCAAAAAAAATGTTTATTTGCATTAAATTTTGAGCAAGCCACTTTCATTCATTGAAATTAAAGACAAAATTATTACGTGGCAATTAATTATTTGAGTGTTTTATTTTATTTATAGTTACTGTATTTAAAATGTGTCACTCAAAATATCACTTTTCAATACCGCATTTAAAGATTTTAATTGCAATGAAGTTTTATGAAATTATTGGTTTGTGAAATAAATAATTACGACACAGCAATAAAATACACCTACCTTCATATCGCTTCCACGTTGGCTACCGTTTGTAGCATTAAAAAAAATAATAAAAATGAAACCAAAAAAAATAATAATAAAATTGAAACCAAAAAAAATGTTTATTTGCATTAAATTTTGAGCAAGCCACTTTCATTCATTGAAATTAAAGGCAAAATTTCGTGGCAATAAATTATTTGAGTGGTTTATTTTATTTATAGTTACTGTATTTAAAATGTGTCACTCAAAATATCACTTTTCAACACCGCATTTAAAGATTTTAATTGCATTTAAGTTTTATGAAATTATTGGTTTGTGAAATAAATAAATACGACACAGCAATAAAATACACCTACCTTCATATCGCTTCCACGTTGGCTACCGTTTGTAGCATTAAAAAAAATAATAATAAAAATGAAACCAAAAAAAATGTTTATTTGCATTAAATTTTGAGCAAGCCACTTTCATTCATTGAAATTAAAGACAAAATTATTACGTGGCAATTAATTATTTGAGTGTTTGATTATAATTTTATTTACTGTATTTAAAATGTGTCACTCAAACGCGATCACTAGTCACCGAATTGAAAATTTAAACCGGAAAATTTAGATTTGCTTGAGCACACGTCCGTTCGCGACAACGGCAAGTAACAAACTGAATAAATTGAAGGAAACCGCACAATACACAATAATTTAAATAAACCGACCCGACTCACCTCACCTCGCCTCGCCTCGCCTCGCCTCCTGCTTCCCGCTCACGATCTGACCCATGCCATTGCTCGCTGTCGACTGAAGCGCTCTCGCCGCCTGCGCCGCACACCTAACCTCGGGACACGTCACGGATGTGACGTCACTAAAGTCTAAAATAAGTCATTACCAGAAATATTCACTGGAAAAATTCGTCAAATTTAGAAACATTCATACACAGAATTATTTAAAATAGAACAGCATTGATCTAAAAAAATTAATTATGACAAATGTATTTGCCTATAAACGTCTAAAATTATAAAAGTTTCGCATGCAGTCAATGGAAAAATAAAAATGCATGTTTTTATTTAAACAGAAACTGGCAATGTGAAATTTTGGTGCGAAAATTAGTGGTATCGCAATGCGTATAGCCACATTGTTTGTTTGTTTCGTTTTGTTGAAAATTCGGTAGGTTCCAAAAGTAGGGTTATGTTGTCACCCGAAAATGACAAAATTTACACTTTTATGAATTTTGTCTCCATCTCTGCCCTTTCAGAGCGTTATGATAGGATATTTAGGGTCGAAATCTCTACCTTTATTATGTACTATTGCCAGATAAGGACAAAAGTTCAGAAAGTAGGGTTAGGGTGTATTATGCTCTCTTCTGAAGTGTTAAATTTTAACTTTAATGTTTTTTGTGTGCTTTCCTGCTCTTCTAGAGCGCTATTAATTATTATTAAACATGTTTAAGGACAGACAAATCTACCTTGAGTCAACGACATAAATTTCATTGAGATTTATTGAAAAATGCACTTCTCGTGTCAACCTTTTCATGAAAAAGGGTGTTTAAACGTTTATAAAGGGTATGTTAACGTGTGTTGTTAACTTTACCACGTAATAAAACATAAAGTATAACTTGGTAATTTTTTACTTTAACTACTTCTGGATTTTCAAGCTGAAACTTACACCAAACGATTCCTCTGAGTGCCCTGATGACCGTACACTATGAATTTTCTTGTGCAAATTGAAAATAACATTAGAAAAATAATTTTTATTTTCACTCACTTTTTACTTGAATCGCCATTTTTGTTGATTTTAATTTGAGTTTATTTTTTATAATATCACGTTAATTTTTATTATTATAGTGGATCAAAGTGTCGTCTTTAGGTTAGACTATTGCCTACTATCGGTTAGGAACAACATGATCTCCAAAAATATAACGTAGTAATGGGCTCCAGAAGGTTTACGTAGATAGGTGCGTTTTTCCCAAAAGTGAGTTTTTTGAGATCGAACCGCAAGTGAGTCACACTGCGAGGAGACTCCCATAGACAGAAGTTGCAAACATAAGGTGCCAGACCGGTGCCAGTTTGGCTGATTGCAAGTATGTCTTTATCATCGATTCGGTGACGACTATTAGTTTCGTAAACTTAATGGATTTAATAAATATCTTTAACATTAAATGTGATCGTGTCATGTTGGGTAAAATTCTTCCATCTGTGCTGTCTGTGCATCCACCTTTTCAAATACAATTAAGAAATTTTCATAATAATTGTATTTGATAAGGTATTGGCATCATTTTGACGTGAGCAAAAATTAAAAAAATATAAAGTAATCGGAATTATTTTAAATTCGCGCCATTTTTAGTACGTGATGATGCGGCTAGATGGCTTCAGCTAGGAATTCATTGCCAACCATTATGTTCCGCTTCTATAAGTGTTATTCTAGGTTTTGTTTTCTCTGTCGTGGTATTGGTGAACCTATAGATCGCGCCACTTTTGACGTGAATAAATAACTACACAGTATGTTTTGAGATGTATTTATCAATTCGTAAAATAACATTTAACAACATGAAATCATATGTCAGACTATTAAGAAGGTAAACATGGAGATTCCTTGTCTTCAGCAAGTTCCATCAAACTGGACTTGATTTCTTTGCTAATCTCTTCTGCTTCTGGCACCTCAGATATAACCCATGTGTCATCGGTACTTTCCAGTTTTTCTCTACAAATCGGGCACGTGTCATGAGTGGCATTCCTTAAAAAAATCTAACAGTTACTTGAATAACAAAAGTATCATAGTTGATTTTTAATAACATTTTTTTCCGATTTCTGATCAAGTTCAAAAAAACAAACCATTCCTCAATGCACGGCAAGCAGTAACTGTGCATACAGGGCAAAATAACTTCATGCTTCCTTTCTAAACAAATGCAACATTCTTTTGTGTTCTCTGCAGGACTGTCCGTAATATCGTGAACCACTTGTGAGACGGACATTCCACTAATAAAAAGTTAAATCAGTAAAAAACTTTAGCTCAACAGTCATACTTTCGGCTCTGTTCTTCAGCTGAAGACTGACATTTAAGTGTCTTGAACACTTTTAAAAACTCATAAAGGTTTAACAGTCGGTACGTACTCACTTTTTGAGTATTAGAGTCAATTTTAACACAAGCTATTTGCACCGTAGCTTTCCAGAAAACTGTAGAATCTGTCCCTTTCTTTACAGCAAACACTAACTGTTTCCCCTCGGAATCTAAACGCTGTTTGGAGCTAAAATAGTACAATGAATAACAACCACACAGGAACTGTTATTACAGTTGGTTGAGTTCCCCAAGTATTGTCAAAAATTTCTCGTAACTAAGAGTATGAATTTCTTCAGAGAGTAAAGTAAGCACGGGCTCATCCGTGATTATATCGTTAAAATACTCGTGAAATTGGGAACTCTGTTGTCCCATTATTACACGAATTAATCACATGTATTATTGTAAACAATTTTGACAAGTGTCACAATGACGTCTATAATGGCGTCCTCTATACAGGAGTAAAGGGAATTAATAAAACAATTAACGATCGACAAGGTTTTATTTGCTGATCATGCCTTATTGTAATAAAAAACTTAATTTATTGGGGCGCTTTTCCTCTCCCAAAGCCTCCTCTCTGTAACAAACCGTGGTAAAAATCGTCAAAAACCCCTACCATAACTTACAAATTCCAAATCAGCGGTGCCAGCCCCCACATCAGCCTTCTTATCAGATCCAGGCCCCCCGGGAGTCCGCCTGTATCCGGCACGGTCTTCGGCAGGCTTACTGGAAGTTTCTGATTTGAATGGCGTGGGACGAGCACGCGTTGTTTCGGTCCTAGCTTGTCGCTTGAGCGTTGAGGGCACAATTTCAGGCGGCAAATGCAAAATGGTCCTCAGGTACTCAATACCGTTATTTGTCAAATACCAGTAATAGTGCCGCCAGGCGAATTGTTCCTTAACGTATCCCTTCGATTTCAAAGACTGCAAAGCTTTGATCACCTGCAAGTTGGGAATACTTTCCAATTCGGGGTGTTTAGGGGCATGGGTGTCTTTCTTAGCCACCATGACGCCCTCCTTGAAGAGGTATTCATAGATCGCGATCCGGTTCTTTTTGGGCATCAACATCCTAAAATCAACCGTGGTTGAGGTTATAAAACATGTCAAACCCTAACGTGAATTAAACTCCACAAAAAGGGCTAAGATTCACGATAAAGGAAAAAAGAATGATCTGTGATTGATTTTCGTCAAATTTATTACAAAGATGATTAAGATAAATACGAATTTTAAAAAATAGCTTACTTGACGCGGTATTACCACAGCTGTCAAACTGAAAAAGGAACAGGCTTGCCAATAAACTAGTAATTTTAGGTTTTTGTGATGGTTTTTATGTAATTTTGACATTTGTCGTTTGTCAACAACTGTATTTTTCTTAATTATTGTATTAAAATAAATAATGGCATCGTCGGAAGCGATCCAGGTGAGTTCCCTGCCACTGCCCCCCATGCAGTACATCAACCACTACACGGACGAGATGATCCGGCGGGGGCGAACCCCCAGGCCGCCGCCTCCGATTCAAGACACGTATCATATGTTCGGCAATGCCTTCAATACCGAAGAGAGCATAATCAGGCCTTTGGAGAGTCAAGTAAGTCCCTAAATACGTCCCGTGGTTAAAACTAATAATTTTATTAGGGAATCAAACGTTTGTATCCACTCCACTTTGATAGACGAAGGGAGTTGAAAAAATTAAATCAGTCATTGTTGGCCAATTTCTTGGACTTGCTAGACCTACTTGTGAATTGTCCCGACTCGCCAAAGCGGGCTGAGAAAGTCGAAGATTTAAGTCTGTTATTTATTCACATTCACCACTTGTTGAACGAATTCCGGCCACATCAGGCTAGGGAGACGCTTAGGGTCATGATGGAGTTGCAAAGGCGACAAAGGATTGAGACCGCCAATAGGTTCCAGAAGCATTTAGACAAAGTTATGGAAATTTTGCAACAAGCGATTCAAAACCTGCCTGAACCCATGGAAGTTGACTCAAAGTTGCTCGTAGAAACCGAACTTTTAGTAAACCAAGAGAAGGCTTCAAAGGAGGACAACAAATCAGACCCGTGCTTTATTTTGGATAGGATTATGTGCAAGATTGTGGATGATATGCAATAAAGTTAGTTTTCCAAATGTTTTATTGAACTCTAAGACAATAGAAAACATATTCTGTTAAATTTCTAGAGGTTTTACACAAACTATTAAAACCAGCACACGTTTTAACTTGAACTAATTAAAAAAAATAAGATCTAGGGTATTTACAACACAAGCGGGTTGTGTATTGTTTTGATAACTTACTAATAAGCATTGAACATAATGATTTGAATTGCATTTCTGCAATACTGTTAGAAGGGTGATTGAAATTAATTTCTCCAATTTCTGCCCCTTCCTCGGGAGCCACGGCCTCTCGACCTGTTACCTCGTGAACCCCCACGATCTGAAACCAATCATTAAAACAAATAGACATTTTTCCCATAAAATTTACCGTATTGGAAGTTATTACTAAACTTTCCACTAGGTGGTGTATACAATTTAACGTTGTCGCCCGAACGAGCCGGTCGGGTCTGTTTAGTCCCTGTAGAGCCATTATCGAACGTGATAGGCACATGTCTTTTTTGCCCACTTGTGGCCGGTTTCCTCTGCAAATTTTAATTTTAAAGACTAGAAGACTAAATCGAAAATCCCACCAATTCCTTTTCCACAACCTCCTGCTTGAAAGAAAGCGTGACGTTACATTTGTACATTGGGGGCTGGTAGAACAAGTCTTTGATCAAAACGTTGATGTTGTTGAGTAGCGAGGGCGCAATTTTGGCTTTTGAAGCGTTCACGGAATCTAGGCCTGTGATCGGCTTCGAGTTCAGAACTTTGTTGCAACCTTGCACTCCTCTAGAAAAATAAACCAGTCTTGCTCTGAAATCTTTCAATATTTGGGGATCATGAGTGAGAAAATCGGGGCACTGTCGAGCCAAGCGATGGAACGCGAACAACAAACACTCTACAAAGGAGAACTCCAAGTTGGGCATTTTGTACACATCGGCGTTTTCGGGAGGCGTTGGCATGTACAGCTTGATTTTGTCGAAAATTTGGACTACGTGCAAGGAGGGGTTTTCGAACTTTCCGCAATAGATGCTAAGCTCGGCCAAGTGCCGCAGGAGATGAAGCTGGAATAATTCGCCTTGCTCCAGAGTGGCGATTTTGTCCCACTGGGGGAGAATCTGGTCGCAGTAATAAGCCACGAATTTTGTTGACTCGTTTTTTGCCTAAAAAACACAATTAGAGAGGTGACAAGATGGGAAAAAATTGTTACTGAAAAAAATGGTAAAGCATGTGTGGTGCAAATAATGACCCTGTCAACAATGCAGTCTTCAAGCGGGTCAAAATCCCGGTCAAGTTCCATGATTTCGGAAATGAAATCTAACAGTTCTTGTTGACCTGCGGCCGTTTTAGCGTATTTTGAATTTTTTAAGCAACTTATTATCAACACGATTTCCTCAGAGCTAATATCATCCTGCAACTACATGAATAAATTTTTTCACTTCATTTTGGAAAGTTGACAAACTTGTAAAAGCTTTTTCGATTCTTCTACTACAATGTTCTCGATTTCTGTCGGCTGGCTTTCAATGGGCTTGATAAACTTCAAGTGAATAAATTGGAGACATTTAACTCTAGCTGCAGCGCTGCTTAAAGAGCGAATATGATTGTACATGGTCCTAAGAACATTAGCAGAGTCTTGCTTCCACAGCTGCAAAAGACACCAAGACGCAGTTGTGAAGTCTCGCTGTTCCTCCAACTGCATCATTTGGGCAAGGATATCAGTGACTTTAGTCAAATGTTCCTTCACGTCCTTGCAAATTGAAACCAAATACCGCATGGCACAAGCTCTAATCTTGCTCTCCTCATCTTCACACAAGTCCAGCAACGCATTCAACGCTTTATCTTGCAGTGAGGGGAAGTGTTTGAAAAATTTTGAAAGTATTTGTGCTGCCAGCATTTTCTCGCTTTCGGTGCCTTTAATACCTTCAAAGCTCTCGACATATTCGCTTGAATGCTGCAAATTCATGTTTTACCAGACTGGGGGAAAAATGTCGTGCTCACCTGGGAGACCTTGTCTTTGGCATCTGACAAAATGTTATACTTTTCGTATAACTTCTCCAAGTTGTCACTCATCTTACTGTTTTTTCGATAAATCTATTAGTCGAAATGTGGTATAAAACATGAAATAATTTCGTGGCGTTTTTATGTAATTCTATTCGATAATTTACACAAACTTGATCACAAACCGGTCATCGTTGTTTTAGCGTGCCCATCGTCCATTTTGAATCGCCGGTATTGAAGGAAACTGTTACAAGGCACAGGGTTTGAACTACTGAGCGATAGATGGCACATCCATAATTAAATTTAAAAGGGTGATTTACGTAATAATTTTTTTACCAGTAATGGCGGATTTAAGATGCAAACTTTTACTAAAGTTTCATCTTTTAAATAAATACCTTCAATTAAATTCCTACCATTCTGTTCGTTCTTCGTGAACCAAGTGTATATTAAATTAATAAATCAAAAGTAATTTTATAGTATGAAGTTGTGAGTTATGACACATTATTTCATAATATTTTAAATTTGTAACACTGAATAAAAAGCTATCTTCAATGTTGCCAACTTCAAAATCCCGGTCACTTTGATCTCCGATTTAATTGAGAGCACGTTACAAAAAATTAAGGACAGAAACATTTAAAAAAAGTTTTTATTTTCATTTATTATTTTTTTAATAAGATATTTTACAGTAAAAGGTAAGTTAAAGATTTAAAAGTGGGGGATAAGAAGAGCAATAATTATGAAAGTAATGGTGGCAATTTATTTGGAATAGTGTGCAATATAAAAATTCAAAGCGCGTCGCATCAGCATGATATGAAACCTCGGGAGGCATTTCAACACTGGCGACGACATAAATCAAGAAGCGCCACGACGCTAAGCGAACCTTTGGGACACATTTCAAGCACCGCTTTCGATATGATTCATAGACTGACAAATGGGATAACTCTATAATAACACTTTGAATTTGTCAAATGTTGTGGTTTCAAACTCAGAAAGAAAATAAAAGCCATTTTAATTTTATATTTCCGTGCGTCATTCTCTGGGAAACAAAATATAAAACTTTAAGGGAACGAATTCTCAATCATAAGATGATTGATTTTTTCTTAGCTGTATTCTAATTTATAGTTCTGTCGATTTTAATGATACACGCATTCGAGGAATATTTGGAAGAAGATGAAAAAAACAATAAAACGTTATGTCCTTACCATTTAACAATGACGATTATGTGGAAGGATTGATGCTGGCAGTATTAAGGGGCTCAAAATTACAGCCAGATAAGCAAGTTTTTGAAACGAGCCGACACAATTTAATTTATCTCGTCAGATTTAACGGTGTATGCGAGACAAGTTGTTGTAAATCAAACAAAAAACACCTGATAAAGATGTGGTTCCGTGACTAACCTGTTGTACAAAATAAAATGGCGAACTAACACTGCTATAATTTGGCAACCTTCATAAGAAAGATTTTATTGAATATTATGTACTGCAACATTTTGTTTAATAAATAATAATAAATTATAAATAAATACATTCCTACCTAAATACCCAGTTAATTTTTATTTTTGTAAGCAAGTGCAACAACGGGTGATGTGAATTGCGTACCATTGTTTTGTTTTTTTTTATTTTATTGCCTTCCTTTTAATAATAATAATAATAATAATAATCTTTATTGTCCAACGAGGTTATCAGTTACAGGACAAAAATAAATATTGTTACAAAAAATAAGAAATTATAGATGCAGGTATTCTTACACTAAAAATAACGAAAATTAATATAAATTTAAAATGTAATAATACAAATAATAGATTTAATCTAATTTAATCCCATTTATGATTGGCCAGACTGCATATTATGAAGAGTGGTGAACGACGCAAAATGTTAGTTCTAGGTGTTGGGAGCCGGAACATAATTTCATATCTTGAACATATGCGTGGGACATTGAACGGAATCTGAGCCAATAAGTTAGAGCAGTCGATCCTATTGCTGAGTAATTTATCTAAAAAATTGAGACAAATGTGCTCTCTTCTAATGTTAAGTGCAACTATGTTATGTTTTGCAAGCAGCTCGTCTTGGCTGGTGCCCACTTCTGGATAAGTTCCATCCAGTTTAAACGACAAAAATTTCAAAAATCTGCGGTGGATTGAGTCTAGGAGCATAGAGTGAGAGATATAAATTGGAAACCATATTAGACATGCGTATTCAATTTTACTTAAGACAAAAGCATAATAGAGATTTTTTAACAGTGCAACATCAGAAAAATATTTACCCATACGCATAACAAAACCTAACGACTTGAAGGCGGAATTACGAACATTTCCGACATGGATTACTTTTATTACAATAATTCTAAAGTATTCACATGTAGTTTCTGTATGGAATTAAAAACCGTTTTTTTAATTAAATTATTTTAAGTCCAGTTGTTCATAATGAGAAGGTTTTATGTCATCTCATAGCGGCAATAACAGGCCTCATTATACAGAGTGAGTTTGAAAGATAGTTTATGTTTGTTATAGCTAATTTTTCAAAAAAATCCTCAAAAAGGTCGACAGTACTTTCATAAATACAACAAATTCATTGAAAGAATTTCTGAGAAAAAACGTTGTTTTTAATTTGTTTTAAATGGCAAAGGACATTTTTCTTTACGGTTTTAAATACACTCTTACAAGTATATCTTTTAGCTAAGTAAATATAAAAAATACAACAGCAAGACTAAAAAAAATAAAAAAGTTGTAAATTATTTTCGCCAAGTGCTTTATTTTCGTGTTCGAGCCTAATTTTATAAGAAATAATTGGTTTTCAAAAAAATTCTCTAACTGGTTGTTTTATTTTTTTTAATGCTACATTTAGCAGACAAAACCATTTTTTACTTTATTATTATTTATTATGTAGTATCTCAAACTACTAGCTTCTATATTTTGGCCTTGAATTTGTCGTGTTTTCTGCCGTTTTAAAATTCAAAAGCCATTTTTCTGGATAGTATAAAAGTGATAAAAATCTCTTGAGTAAAACTTTAATACTTAAATACTTACCTAATACTTTAATTATTATTTATCATTAAATATAATTTTCTTGAAAAATGAGTTGCAGTATTATTATTATTATTATTATTATTATTATTATTATTATTATTATTATTATTATTATTATTATTATTATTATTATTATTATTATTATTATTTTTAATCGATCTCATTATAAGATCGCTGATTACTTAACTGGTTGTTTCTTTGCCTTAGAACAAATTAAATAATAATTATTAAAATAAAATATACCTAATAACAATATTTTGAATATTTTTTAACGTGTTTTGTGCTTTACTATTACAAAACCTGGTTAATTTTTACATGAATACATATGTTTTCTCATCAAACTGTGCAATGTTAGTTGCCCTTGATAGGAAAAATTAATGATTACTTTAGATAACATCAGTCTTGCCGACAGCATCACCTTCTTCCATTATAAATTTTTTGAGCGAAAGGAACCTGTAAATGTATGTCTCAAAGTATAAGACTCGAATTAATACAATTAATGCCCCAAAAGTGTTTTTTTAACAAATTTGTCATGTCCAACCAAGCATTCTTATCTACCTGAGCCGTTCCCTCAGTACCCTGAGTCATAAAATTCGTTTGAAAATATTTAAATCTTATTAAAAGCAGAATAGACGGTCCACTTGGAGTGTCTGTTATCAGCAAAACTTCCCAGAAGAGGGTAATTTAGTTATAGGATTAAGAAATTTGCAATGGGTTAAAGGTAAAGCCGACAGTCTGTTCAAAACTACCGCACTTTGCTTCATAATTATAAATCTGTAAAATCTCGTTCTGTGCCTAATTTTAATCCTGTTTCGGGTGCAAAACGCCCGAAGCGTGAATGTTTAAGATTGTATTTTCCATAAATTTGGTACAGTACCGATATAGATAAAGTAGCAAATGTTTGGAAAGAATTTCGGCGAGTTTTTTTCAGTGTTTGCACTCGACAAACTCGACTTTACATACAAACAAAACGTTTATGGCACAATAAATCTTACGTTATAAATTATTAGTCAATATTATTGCTAGACGCTGCTACAAACACGAGTACTTTTCCAATATGGTAAATAAGAGAAATTAAAAAACGCGAATGAAAAAACAAAAAATAAGCAATTCAGCAACAAAAAATAAATGAAAATTAAAAAAGTAAAAAAAGTAAAATTGAAACTAATAAAAATTAATCAAGATTTCTGGAAAATCTATATTTACCGTAAAATATAAGTACAGTCAAATTTTACACATTCACACTGTTGTATAATAGACTAATAAATAGTGAAACATAAATTAAAACCAAACCACTGAAATTTCTATCAGATACTTATAATTTTTTTCTTGAGGTGAAATGAAGTCAAATTTAAAATATGTCTAAACATAGATATCCACATACCTATTTTTAACTTACAACAAACACATTGTAGCGAAGTTTTAAATTGACTTGAATTGGTAATTTCAAAATAATATGTTAATGATAAGAAGTTGATTTTTATTGAAGTATTGCAGATAATAAAGTTAAAGTGGTAAGTATAAGCACATTTCAAACAAATTCATTCCGGCGACTTGATAATAGTTATTTATTATACCACATGATCAATTGAATTTTTAATTGAAATTGGCTTAATTATCTAGTTTTTTTAACTATATAAAAAAATTGATTATTACAATTAATCTAGCTGAAAAGTCAAATAAAAAAATTTTGAACAATTAATTTAATTTTTTTTAGAATACTTTTTTTCCAAGGTTTGCATTAGTTTATTAGTTGCAAAGAAAAAAAAACACCTCTAGTTTTATAATCTAAATAATCTCATGGTAAACTACAAGTAGGTACAAGACCTCTTCGAAGCTGAAACATTTGAGAAATGAATGGTAAATTTTATACAAAAATTTATTCAATCTTCCACTGTTTAGATTAAATTACGAAGTTTTTTTACTGGCAATTACCTATAAACGTCAAAAAATTCAACAATAGAAAAACGTCAAAAACAGAAAACTACAATGCTTGTGAACCATATTTCTCTAGACGATAAAATTTTATTTTACCATAAACCATAAGGTAAACAGTGAATAAAATAGTATATTATAATAAAATCCATCACTAACCCTTGTATACGTATACAAAAAATCATGTATAGCACCTGAATTTATTAATTTAAAATTATAATATTAATAAAAACTTTGTGAGTATTTTTTAAACAAATAAAAAAAAGTTTATTATAAATATTTGAATACTAAGTTAAAAATACATTGTGTTTTTAAAAGATTCTCATCTAGTTGACTTAAATTGGTTCACACGTAAAAAAAATGTTACAAATTGCGTTAAAATGCAACTAAATTGTTACAATGTGCAAGAAAATACTTCTATTAACTAAGCTTACTTCCGAATTTGAGACTTAATAAATGAAGAATGCTAATATTCGATGTCTAAATACCTTTCATAAAGCGGTATTTTCTGATTTTACATAAGAAATTTACAGACTTCATAAAAATCATTCTAACGCACATTGTCTATTATTCTATAACGAAAAAATATTCATTTTAATCATTAGATAAATCTGTTCCAAGAGATACTTGCGTTTTTACTTGAAAAAATTATTTAAACTTAAATTAATAATACTCTCCAGGGATGACACAAATAAAAATGTTAAGGTTTTATTATTGTTATGCTGTTGTAATTGTCTATGACGAGAGATGGTAAAAACTTATACAAAAAAAATTATAAAAATTATAAAAATTACTAGTATTTTTTTCGAAAATATGATGTGATACAAAAAAACGAGTTGTAATCAGCATCACCATATTAGTAAAAAATGATAACATTATTGTAAATACCAAAAATCATGTCGGCCTGTTTAATAATCCTAATAATCTTAATTTTGCTTAGTTTTAGAAATAATTTAAATTTTTGACAAAAATATTTTTTTTCAAAAGTACAAATACTACTAGTACACGTATGTAGGGGAAAGTGGGTCAAAAAGAACATAAGGGCATTTATTACTTACTTTGGTAGCTGACGCCTTTTATTGGTAACTCTTATACATGTCTTCACTACCTAACACATATAATAGCTTTTAGCGCATTGCAATAAAGAATGTTAAAAGTTGCACGAAGTAATTTAAAAAATTATATAGAGCACTATTTTTTGTTTGTACATCAGAGATTTTTAAACTGGTTTTCTAAAAAAAAATTTAATATATTTTTTTTAAACATGACGTAGGTTTATTTTAGTCATTTTGTTGATTAATTTTGATATCAATTAAGAAAAATAATCAACCGAACGAACCTTATTTAATTGATTTATGGCCCAAATTAATTTTCAACCTCCTCCATTTGGCTAATATTCGTGTTATCAGCGCGAAATCATTCATTAGAAAAACCCAATTCGTCCACAACACGCATGAGACATTTAATTAAACATTGCCTAACCTCCCTACAGCCGTATCATCATTGGCTTGTCACTTTTAGCGCAGCCATTACAGAAATAGCGTTATCCCATTGGCTGATTTCCGCCTCGGCTCCTCCCCCATCTCTCAACCCAAACGTTTGAAATCTTATCAGCACAATCTCCCTCACTGTGATGTTGTCTGGTGCCCATTCCGAGTCCGTATTTCCGTCAAGTGACAAGTGCGTGTGACCCAAAGTGCAAAAACTGAAAGTGTGTGATGGTCTCGTACTACAACTCGACCAACATGTACCGTCACCAGCAAGCCGTCGCGGCGCCGGCCAACGCGCCCATGCACTCATGGTACGCGGGCTACCATCAGGGCGCCCAGATGGGCCCCGAGCAGCAGATGTGGGAGCCCCAAATGTGGCACCATCACAGCCACATGCCGCCACATTCGGTCTTTGCGGCCAATAATGCCGAGTTCCCGGAGTTCGTGCACTCCGGGATGGTGCACAACGACGGCACGCAACTGATGCCGTCGCCCACCGTTTCCGGGAGTGAAATGTCGAGTCCGGGCGCTGGAAGTGGGAATTTATCGCCGCAGATTCAGACGCAAGTGGCCAGGCCGCCGCCGGCGAGGAGTCCCTATGAGTGGATTAAGAAAACCTCCTACCAGAGTCAGCCTAATCCCGGTAAGTCCAAGGCGATTTTTATTGGGCTTAGTGCTACGGTTCTTCTAGTGAGCTAGTGATAAAGTGGGCTTTTTGTGCGCTTAAAACATAAAAATCGACAGAAATTTGTTTTTGTTTTGTTTTTTTGGTAATTCCATTGTTTTTAATAAGTCCAGAGTGCTGGAACAGTTACAGAAAAATTTATACCTATAATAAAATCTATCCACAATTACTTTTTAATTGTGTTTATATTGAATACCCATCTGTTTAGACATTTATTTATAATTATGTACAGATTGTTTCACGTAAATTTTCCAAGCCTGCGCCTGTAAGATTACAAATTTTGAAAAATTAAAAATCTTTTGTTCACTCCTTGCACTTCACTTTTATTAATCAACAAATGTTAATTGTTTGTGAAAAAAATATTCACCATTAATAATGAAGTTAGGTTTACAGAAGCGCCATTAATTTAATCTGCAATTAAATGCGTGATTAACTGGTCAGGTCACGTGATCAAATTTCAATCAACCAATTTGATTAATCCATTCGCGCTGTTAACTTTTAACAACGAATTAAATTTTATCGAAGCTTTCTAGCATGCGGTTTTTTTAAATTTTGATCTAGTTATCCATGACAATTACCTCAGCAGTGAAATGTATTGCGTATTAAAAATAAATAACTTCAGCATCGTTTTACCTGTCAATGAGTCCGACATGTTTACCGATAAACATAAAAAAATATGTTGAAATTTTATTTCCGTAATGAACATCGGGTTAAAGTACCTAACTGCCAAAGATAACTAGATCAAAATTTTAGAAAATTGCATGCTATAAATCGGCCCATATTTTTCCAAAAATTTAATAAAATAAAATCGTACTCTTTTGAATCTATGGTATTTTGTGGCTTTTGAATATTTGCGTACTATATTATGCGCATTCCTCATAAAGTAGTATGAAACATCCTGTATATTTATCGGAAGCATTCTGTTTACAAATAGGTATGTGATGAAATGATATAATGGTTATTTAAGAAGAGAAACAAAACAAAACAATGGTGATAGACTTTTAATAGGTAATATGCTGGTCTTGGAAGGACTTTATAACTTTTTTTTAATATTTTTTTATTTGTAATAAATTATTAAATTTTAAATTAAATTAACATTAATTTATTACGATACCTACATATTAATATATCCTCTTCAGTATTCATCCACACCTTTAGGTGTACTTTATTTAACATTACACTTCAAATGAGAGGAGTTTTCATAATAATAAATATGACCATTATTTAGTACAAGTATTTTGTGTTTTTTGCAGAATTACTTCTTTAAATTTTAGTCCTTAGTTCTTACGACAGCTTTAATTGTCTAAGAACACCATCATGTATACCTACAGGGGCTGTCATGCTTTATATACACCTTAGATGAAATCTGTCTTCCTATTTTGAGAGATTGACTTAATAAAAAAACTACATTTTCTCCCAGTTTGCAAAAAAACTTTTTTAGCGCTCAATAAATCAAGAACAGTTCTTTTAACTTAAAATAATAACAAAAAATACTCAAAAACAGTCGAAACCTGAATTATTTTTGCCCTTTTGAATGGTTGTGTTGAAGGTAAGTATTCAGAATACAGCGACGATTTCACATAATTTCTCAATACGTATAAAGGTAAAAATGCCTTCAGTTAGAATAAAATATAAATAGCTTTCTCATTCTTCTTAAAATAACAGTTTTAACTATGCATATACTAAAAAAATTCCTGCATCATTATAAAGACATAAATCGAAAATAAATTGAAATTAGAAGAAACTTTTCAAACATAGATATGACTTCTGGATGCAATTTTTTTAAATTGTAAAGTGGGTAAGATTTTTCTGTTCGTAAAATAGCACGAAAGAGCTCTTCAAACTTGTTGTTTACGTTATAACTGAACCATGTAGTATGAGGAACAAGTGAAACTAAGTTTTTGCAAGTTATTTTTATTTTTCTGATATTTTTACAGACAAAAAACAGGAAACTAGTTTTCGTCAGAACAATAACTGTGCTCAGAAATTTTCAAGATATTTCTGTTACAAAATTTGCTTTGATTATTTAGTTCTATAAACCAACATAACATAAGTGTTTAAAAAAAGTCACAGAAATAAAAATATCGTAACTTTATGAGCGATAAAATGATCAAATGTCACGTGACAAAATTTTTAGCAGATTTATAGTCCAAAATGTATCAAATTTTACCCAAATTGTTCAAAAGACAAGTGCTTAGTGTTATTTAAAATACAAATAAAATACAGTTGAGCATTTTTCCTTGTTAGAAAAGTGATTAACTGATTACCTACGAGTTCAGTGTAAACAATTAATACCTCTTAATAATTATTTATTATCACAATAATGAAATTTTGATATTACTTACTTTAAAAAGCTTTCACAATTTCTTTTAAAGCTTATCATACCTATTGTTTTCCTAACTTTAATTTTTATTGATCAGTGGTCACATTGAGTTGAGCGTAATAATTTTCGTATACTTTTTGGTGTATATTTAAAGTTGCCGTGCTAAGAGAAAAGATCTACCAAAGTTTCTGTTGTTGTTTTAAGATGTTTTTTTGTATCGTTTTCAGCTTTTTTTTAAACTAATTTTGAAAGAGTTTATAATCTTTAGAACTACTTAATTAATTTTTTGTCTGATTTTTGTACAATGATTTCGAAGATTTAAATTAAAAAGCTTTTTGGTACAAATTATATTAATCATTTTCCTAACAAAAAATTTTGTCTTAATTTACTGACCTATTTAAATTTTAATAAAAGTTGATTATAACTTATTGTCTCGTCCATCCAGTATTCCATAGTCCACTTGTTGAAACAAGCCGATTCGGTAGATTATTTCTAACTACTTTGTAGTAAATGCTTATCTACAATAGCCGCACTATACGCTGTCACTTCTTATTCGTAACCCAAAGAGAGCATCTCTCAAAAAGTGAGAATTTTTTCGGCAAACAAATCAAGCGGCTGTTTAAATTTCCGGACATTAGCGCGCTGCCTTCTGTTATCATCAATTTGGACCGTTTTGTTTGTATTCCCCGTCATCAAAGTAAAATTCAAATTGGAAAACGAACTTGTTAAAATGTTTTTTTATTAACTTTCAACAAATTGCTATAGAGTTCTCATCAGGTTTCTCTCACGAAGTGTATACCGTTACACTTTGCTTCCTTTTGGTGTTTGTTCTTCTCCTAATTTATTAGTTTATGAACTTCCAGCAATTATATGGCTTTAATTACTTTATTACTTGTAAATCATAATTTGCGACCATAACCTTCATTTTGAAAATTGTGTGTGTTGAAAAATGCCTTTCTGTTTGTTTTAGAACCGGCCGATTTCGCTGACGCTCCGGACGCAATCGGTACGCTTTTTCTCTTTTTTTCTATTGTTATTCGAAAATGTTAATTTCTCTTTCTGCTCTTTGTTGTTGTAATCTTCCGTTTTATCTCTTGCATGCTTGCTGTGATGGTTTTACGACGGCGAATGTCGTAATTGTGATTAACACATGAGTAATTTCCCAATTATGCATGTTTTTTCGAATGTCCTCTATTAATTGGAAAGGAGTGATGTTGCCCAACGTTCGTGCGATTTTTGTTGACTATAATTACAAAATTCTCTGTCTTATTTACGAATAAATTACCACGTTGATATTCATTAATCTGACAGGTGCATCTGTGGCCGCCATATTTTACGTTTTCTTTTATGGCCGCCCGGCCAATGGGAACTTTTGATCTAACGGAGGAATCTAGGCATTAAATTAATTTGAAAGTCTGTTGGAATAATCCTGCTTCGTATCGAAAGTGAGCGGCAAGTTTGGACTTTACCTGAGCGCTTTTATTGCATCAAACATGCTAGTTTTTCTGTCTTTCACTTGATTTAAGCTCTTATTAAAGTTTTATGTTCACCAAAAGCTCGTAAACTTCTTCATAAAACTTCCATGATTATTTTACAAGCCTTTTGCTTTATTTTTCCTAGCATATTCATCACTCTGGTTTTATTTTATTTCGTATGGGTTAATATGTTGTAAATTTTCTTACTTTGTCAGTGGCCGAGACGAAAAGGACATTAAAAGGCACAACCTTTTCGAAGGGCAACTGACCGGTTAAAATATTCATCACAAGACAAGATTATGCAGGCTTGTCTGGCAGGGTTTCCCAAAGCCCTCTGAAGTTTTGCCGAAATTTTAGAGTACCCCTAATAAAATAAATAGTTTTGCCAACATAACGGCTCGGAGATAACAAGCGGACTTTTCTTGTAAATTTACCCTCGGAAAAGAGATGTTTCGCACGGACATCTTGTCGGGTTTATACCTGCTTTCGGAGAGAGGGATCGGTGGGGAACGCAAATCCAATTTCAACGCGTTATGATACGTTTACAGCGAGTAAAGGGCCATTTAATAACAATTTTTCAGACAATAAATCAGGACACGGCATTATTTAAAAAAAAAATAATCATGAAAGCTGTTTCTTCAAAGTTAAATATGTTAACTGAATGTAAGTTTATTCAAGTTCTAACTCCCCTGATTTCACTTTTCAAAAATCAAAGCTCGAATATCGAAGAAATTTAAACTTACTGTTCATTAGTCACATTAAATACTTGCACAATATTTTGTTATGTAGTACCCCAGGGAAATAATGGAAGTATGTAGCTAGTTTATTGTTTATCTGTTGGTAAATTACGGGTAAGTATAATAAATAATACATAGTATCTCAAAATTTAAAATTTTATGAATAATACTCATACATTTTCTTCGTTCTACTATACGCTACAACAAGAATTAAATTTTATTATTTTTAGTGGTATCATAAATAATAGCTAATAAAGTATATGCTTACAACTTACGACTTTTTAAGAATATAAAGCATCAAAATAATTAATATAAAATGTGTCATATATAATAACGTTGTTTTTGTTTAATATCTCATTAAATAATAATTTCTATAAGGTGAGCTAGATAAAATAAATTCTTATTTTTTCTAAGCTTTACACTATAACCTTTTTGCTATCTATTTTTTTATAATATTTTGCTCACTACCTTTAGTTTAGAGTAA
The DNA here is from genome assembly GCF_031307605.1 of Tribolium castaneum. Lineage (NCBI taxonomy): Eukaryota > Metazoa > Arthropoda > Insecta > Coleoptera > Tenebrionidae > Tribolium > Tribolium castaneum. The sequence goes on along the minus strand of NC_087402.1, from coordinate 2,996,049 downwards.
GGTGGTGCATAGGTAATATTTATTTACTCACATAATGATTTCTCTCAAAGTAAAATCTATTTTTGACTGAAGTGCGGTTTACGATAGTTTTGCAAAAAAGTATCGATTTATTATTCTTAAACATAGTTGTTAAAAATTAAGTGGATAATATCTAGATAACCGTCCACAAAATTAAAATTATTATTTTTAATTATTTTCTAAAGAGTCATAAATGTTGTTATTTCTAAACAAAAATGATTTTTTTTAATTCCTGGTACAATAGCTTTTGAGCAAATGATACAACAAATTTTGTTTAGTACTCGTCTCTTTGCTCAAACCTGTCGTTATTTGAAAAAGATGTTTCAATGATAAGACTTCCTGTTTTATTTTCATAATAGCGTTCACCTATGAATACCTAGTTACTCATAAAATAATACTCACAATTAGAAAAATAACTATAGAAAAGTTTGTTCAATAAATGCGGTGTAAGAATAAAAAAATTAAACAGAATAAGCATTTTAAAGACATAGCTAACAACAGCAATTGAAATTAATTTTTAGACAGGTTCTGGACTTCTTGAGACATTTTGTAATCTTTGGACATTATCGTCAATATCTCAGATACTCAACTATATGTTTGTTTGAACCATTTCTTCCATTTTATTAATGTTTTGTTAGGAAAAATGTGAAGAAACATCGTATTATTTGAATTGGTAAATTGTACCTTTAGCCTTTTAAAATTTCCAGCCAAAGATGTCACCAAAGATGTCTCTTGTTCGATGTAGAATATTTAACTTTCTTTTTTTTTTAAAAAAAAAGGAGAAGATAAAACTTCAGGAGATTTGAAGGAAAGAAAACTGTTACATGACTTCTTTTGTCTCTGATTTTTTTTGTCATCATAAAAAAAATTCCAATGCTTTGGGATTCCACTGGTAGCACTAAACGCATGTTTTTTTACTTTCGTTTATTTTTGGGATACCTGTATATTTGGTATTCTTATCAATAGTAAAGAGATAAAATTTTGAACGAAAATATGTGATTGTGACTAGAATACTAAAGGCCGGTTTATAGAAGCGTCATTAGTTTAATCTGCAATCAAATGCGTGCTTAACTGATCACGTGACCAATATGAAGCAATTTGATTGGTCCATTCGCGGTGTTAACTTTTAACAACGCATTAAATTTTAACAGAGCTTTCTTTAAACCGGCTCCTTTTTGGTAATTTCTTATTGTATCAATCGCTACGTTTCGTTGTGAATTGTTAGAAATAATACTAATAAAAATGTTGATAATAGGTAGCATTTCAAAAAAAAAATTTACGGAACAGTAATCGAAACGGCTCGCATTAATTCAAGGCGGAACCGCGAGTATTACATAAATTGTCCGTAAAATTAGCAAAAGCATCCCACGAATACAGGATGCTATAGTTTGTGAAATAACATCGCGACAGTGTAATAGCATCAATGGATCCCCAGGGAGGCATAACCGCAAACGGTAGGGAGTTGCGAATCGACGCTGTGGCAATTATCAGACGATACAGTCGTCGGCGCCAACTATACACACGTATACACTTTCCCTCATTTCGATAGAGGACGTCTATTGTGTTACAATTGACAAATTGCTCCCTTTACGTATTAAATGCCTCCACAACTGTTATGGTATTGTTTGCGGCCTCTTGATGGCTGCGGCATTTTTAACTCATTCCCGCCCTTGAGGGGATTCCACCTAATGGCCCTGTTTACACCAACTCGGCATTTTTTTTATCCAACCGACTTGGAAAACAAAAACAGTCTTTCACAGGCAATTTTTTCAATAATTGTCACGACTGTCTGATTTATTCAATAAGAAACGTAATGGAGTCACCGGGCTGCTGTAAACACTAAATAGACATCATGGAGGCATAGGACGGTGGCCATAAAGCGGTCTGAGTGCCTCTTTATGACGGTCTTAGGTGGGTCTCGAGGCCGTCGGTCGAAGCACGTTCGCCTACAAGATTGTCTTTTTATTACAAGCAACTTAATCATTTTTCGGATTTTCTGTGTCAAAGATAAATCGTTCTGTTAACACATCAATGAGTGATTTATTTTAAAAGCGTTGCGAATCTCCGACAGGCATGTCCAAACAGTGGCTAATCCGATAAAGGCATGTGCCACTTGGGCCGTACCGCCCTGTCAAACAAGATTAAGATATATGTCCATGACTGAGCCTCAACATATGCCGCTTGATCCCGTATTAATGGAGTACAGGTTATTTTAGCGACTGAATAAACAGTTGTGATAGTGGGGCTTGGGGTCTCAATTAGGGAAGCGAAGCTGATTAATACCTTCATAGAGCTTTTAATTACATTCAAATTTTAATCCGCTTTTACCTAAATAATTATATCTGTGACCAAAATTACATTATTACATTATAGAAAGCTTTGTTAAAATTTAATTCGTTGTTAAAAGTTAACAACGCGGATGGACCAATTAAATTTGTTCAATTTGGTCACGTGATCAGTTAATCATGCATTTAATTGCGGATTAAATTAATGACGCCTCTATAAACCGACCCTTAATGTCTAAAATGTTGGCAACTTAATTTCATAGTCACAGGCCAATGTGAATATTGACCACTTAATTATTTCCCCTAGTTCAGTAGTCATAATGATGGCCAGACATAAAGAACAGAAATCTCAATAAAATAATAAATTATTGCTAATAAAAGTAATAAACTACTGTAGCAATGGTGCAGGATGCTATCTTAATAAAATTTACAATTTGTGCCACTTTATCTTTAAATTATTATTGTATTTAAAAACTCAGATTTCAAAAATTTCATAAATCAATTACCAATTTTTGATTTTATCCATGCTTATTCTTTTAGAACTTGCATTAGAAACTTCTAATATAGCTATCCACCTTTCCGACTTTAACTAATTTATTTTCAAAATTGCTGAGCTTTCAGAAGAACAATGAAAAATTGGTGTTAATTTTGAAATTTTAATAGTAACCACTTATTTTGATTGCATTTTTGAATGTGCCTTTTAAAAGTGAATAAAATGTACCCTAGTCGTTAACTTATCTGTCATTGTTTATGACGAATGTCAATTGTTTATGCAAATTTTTATTTAAAATATCACAGATCTTAAACCCTTTATTTTAAGTGAATAATTCTTTTTGTATTTGATGGCCAAATGCTTGAAGGGCTTTTTGAAATTTTCCTGCCAGAAAACTGTAAAATTTCAAGGCTACTATGATTTTTTTAATATATTATTGTTATACAGCTGTTTTTAAAAAAATGACTGACTGATTTGATGAGCTTTAGCTCATTATTTTCGTTTTTATTCAAATAAACCTTCGAAAAATACGATAAAGTTGTGCTATTATTAAAAAAAATGGTCGATTTTTCCACCATTTTGATGCAAGAAGTTCAAAATTCCATGACATATTGACTGAGTTACTTTACATAATTTTATTCATTAAATTATAATAAAACATAATTAAATATTGCTTATTCAATAATAGACTAGCTAAGAACTAAATAAAATGTTGAAGTTTGACAATTGTTGACCATTTTGCAAGGCCTACTTGATTAACGATGAAAATTACATAGTAAAATTCGTTTTTTTGTGATTATTTAAAAAACAGTGGAGATATGTATAGAACGTGTTTATAAAAGTCACCATAAATGACGATGTTCTTTCGATTGACGTTAAGAAAATAGTCATTCTATTTGAAAAAACTGAGTTAAAGCCGTTTTTAATTACCATTTTGAAAAAATCATACTAGCCTTGAATTTTGACAGTTAACAATTTTGAAAATTCTGGAAGACTCTTCAACCCTTCGGTTATCAAAAACAAAAAAAATAATACACTTGTCGCAAAGGTTTCAAGGGCTGTGATATTTTAAATAAACTCCTGCAAATAAAAGTTTTAACAAAAGAATTGACGTATGTCAAAAACTATGACAATAGCTTGACTCAGCTTTATTCAGCTCAGCCATTTTGAAAATAATTTAGATGAACCCAGAACGACCGATTTGGATCATTTACAAAATTTTAAAGCTGTAGCTGTACTAGAAGATAAAACTTTCTAATGTAGGTCCAAAGAGAAGCATATTAGAACCAAATTAGAACGTTTTCTTTCAAAGTAAGTGACAATAAAACATATCTAAATCAAACTGATAGGTATGTTTGTTATTTTAATAAATAAAATGTGAGTTTTTATTTTAAATTTAATTTAAAAAATGTGTCCTAAACCAAACTTTTTAATTTGCTCTGACACTATTCTCTTCCTTCGGCGAGTGTTTGTGAGTATAATTTTGCGACAAAGTGCAAATTACCTTATCAGTTCTTACGTTGTGTTGGAGTTGACGAGGATGGACGCAAATATTTGTAAATCAGAAAAGTGAATTGTTTATGCTTGCGATAAAACCTTGTCTTGTAAGCAAGTGTGGTGTCAATAATTAAGTTTAGTGTTGGTGTATGAAAATACAGTTCGGATTTCCCACAAGCCAGTCGTGTAGCTGTTTTCAGTTCGTGATAATAAACTCGAACATAGTCGCTATCAGTACTGCTGTCGGATGTTAAAATATATAATCCCCGTTTAAACACAGACTCAAGATGCGGAGTATCCTGGTCTAGGCCCAGGACAATACACATGTTGTCAGGTGCGTAAGATCTTATCACGAATAAATAAGCCGCCTCTTCTCATCTCACCGCCCGCTAATCCGCTTGATCAACGATCGCCCTTATCGCATTCACACCGATATACCTCTCCGGCTGAATTTTTCGATATAGCAAACTAATGAAATTCTCAAATAGTGCAGTAGCTTTTCGATGACTGACTTTGGAAATTTGTTATAGGGAAGACGAGAACGAAGGACAAATATCGGGTCGTGTATACGGACCTCCAACGGATCGAGTTAGAAAAAGAATTCACTTTCGTTAGTAAATACATTACGATCAAGCGGAAATCGGAACTCGCTGAGAATTTGGGCTTGTCGGAGCGGCAGATCAAAATCTGGTTTCAGAACAGACGCGCCAAAGAACGGAAACAGAACAAGAAGCGCATCGAAGAGAAATCGCAAATTGACAATCTTTTCCACAACGGATTTATGCAAGAGCAGAGCACTCATCACCAGGGACAGTTGATCGTGGGGCTGCCGACGCCCTCGATAATGATGCATCAATTAGTCAATCCCCAATCATTGAACCATCAAGAAGTTAAGGCCGAATGCAGCGACCTGGACAGTGTTGATAATATTGTCTAAGAATGACAAAGTGTGACTTTAAGCCGTCCCATAAGTGCAATCATTGTGTGCAATTTAAGTGATTTGAACGTTTTAATTAGGGTTAATTTACATGACGTTTAATTGTGTTATTGGTTTTTGTAGATGCAATTAAAAATCTCAACATCTTTTGATCATTTGCGCGTGCGTGAGTGTGAACCATACAGTCACTAATTATATTACATTAATATTAATTTAAGGCACTGTGAAGTTTACATTTATTACTAGTTAATAAAGAATTATTGTTTTATAATCTGCTGTTTTTTTTCCCTTATTTCAGACAAGCATCCAAGTTTGGCAAAGTTTGCAAACTTTCCTATACAATATAAATATAGGTAAAAAGTTCCAAAAATCCAAAAAAAACGTAAAGAATTTTGCACGACAAACACGCCATTTTTATACAGAGTGTCATGAGAATAATAAAAAAAATCGAGATGGCCACTCATCTGAAAAAAAGAAAAGTAAAATAAAAATAAAAAATGTCAGGGGTATAGAATATATGGCTCAGTTTGACAAAAAAACGAAGTATCTGGGATTTAAATAATGTATAATGAGTTATTACAATACCACTGTCATACACCAAAATTCCCAGCTTAACTCGTCCTCTAACGAAAACTTTTCATTTTTTGCAAAAACCGCATTAAAAGTGGCTTTTTTTGGCTGTTTTCTAGATTTTTATTAACGCTTCACCTCTCATGCAAAAATCAAGCAACACCAAAACTTCATTTTTTGTGAAAAGATCGCAGTAAAAGTGTGTTTTTTTGACTATTTTCTAGACTTTAATTATCTCTTCTCTTGTGTAGAATTCAAATTTAAAGTCTTTCTAACGCCATAAATTACCTAACGTATATTTTCTTCATCATGTAGGCATATTAAGTATAGCTTCTTCAAAATTTTATGCTTTACAAATAAAAAAAAGTTCTTCCTTTATTAAAATTTATTTTCAGTTATAAAGTTTCTTAAAAAGTGAACGAAAAGTTAAGTTAAACGGGACACCCTATTTTTTGTTTTTGGTTCTCAAATTGCCTGTCTAAAAATATAAAGTTACAAATGTCTAAAGTTAATTAAAAAAATATTTCACTTTAAACATGAATTTCAGCAACAACGCAGATTATTCATGAGCATTTTTCGACTTATGAAACAATAGTTAATAATTTTTAAAGGTTAAAGTTAAATAAATATCTTTAGAGTAATTAGCAAAAAACACTGTTATTGTTTTTAGATAGACAATTTAAACGTTTTTAGATGCAAAAATTAAAAATAAGGGGTCCTATTTAAAACTTTTAAGTTACCCAACTTTCAACAAACCTTTTAATTTTTTTATTTTCTTGATTGTAGTAAGCTAAAAAATATATCCTTAAAGTTTGAGCATTCTTTTTCAACATGGTAAAAGTCCCACTTTTCTAGAAATATTAGTTTTTGAGCAATACATCTTTAAAAAATTTAATATGTTCCAAAAACTAAGCAAAATAGGCGAATAAAAGCGCACTGAAAGTGGCTTTTTTTGGCTGTTTTCTAGATTTTTATGAACGCTTCACCTCTCATGCAAAAATCAAGCAACACCAAAACCTCATTTTTTTGTGAAAAGATCGCAGCAAAAGTGTGTTTTTTTGACTATTTTCTAGACTTTAATTATCTCTTCTCTTGTGAAGAATCCAAATTTAAAGCCTTTTCAACGCCATAAATTACCTAATGTATATTTTCTTCATCATGTAGGTATATTAAGTATAGCTTCTTCGAAATTTCGTGCTTTACAAATAAAAAAATTAAGTTCTTCCTTTATTAAAATTTATTTTCACTTATAAAGTTTCTTAAAAAGTGAATGAAAAGTTAGGACACCCTATTTTTTGTTTTTGCTTCTCAAATTGCCTGTCTAAAAATATAAAGTTTCAAATGTCTAAAGTTAATAATTAAAAAAATATTTCACTTTAAACTTTAATTTCAGCAACAATGCAGATTATTCATGAGCATTTTTCGACTTATGAAACAATAGTTAATAATTTGTAAAGTTTAAAGTTAAATAAATATCTTTAGAGTAATTAGCAAAAAACACTTAACTGTTATTGTTTTTTGGATAGACAATTTAAACGTTTTTAGATGCAAAAATTAAAAATAAGGTGTTCTATTTAAAACCTTTAAGTTACCCAACTTTCAACAAACCTTCTAATTTTTTTATTTTCTTGATTGTAGTAAGCTACAAAATATATCCTTAAGGTTTGAGCATTCTTTTTCAAAGTGGTAAAAGTCCCACTTTTCTAGAAATATTAGTTTTTGAGCAATACATCTTTAAAAAATTTAATATGTTCCAAAAACTAAGCAAAATAGACAAATAAAACCGCACTGAAAGTGGCTTTTTTGGCTGTTTTCTAGATTTTTATGAACGCTTCACCTCTCATGCAAAAATCAAGCAACACCAAAACCTCTTTTTTTTGTGAAAAGATCGCAGTAAAAGTGTGTTTTTTTACTATTTTCTAGACTTTAATTATCTCTTCTCTTGTGTAGAATCCAAATTTAAAGCCTTTTCAACGCCATAAATTACCTAATGTATATTTTCTTCATCATGTAGGTATATTAAGTATAGCTTCTTCAAAATTTCATGCTTTACAAATAAAAAAATTAAGTTCTTCCTTTATTAAAATTTATTTTCAGGTATAAAGTTTCTTAAAAGGTGAATGAAAAGTTAAATGGGACACCTAGTTTTTGTTTTTCCTTCTCAAATTGCCTGTGTAAAAATATAAAGTTTCAAATGTCTAAAGTTAATAATTAAAAAAATATTTCACTTGAGCATTTTTCGACTTATGAGGCAATAGTTAATAATTTTTAAAGTTTAAAGTTAAATAAATATCTTTAGAGTAATTAGCAAAAAACACTTAACTGTTATGGTTTCAAAAATTAAAAATAAGGTGTTCTATTTAAAACTTTTAAGTTACCCAACTTTCAACAAACCTTCTAATTTTTTTATTTTCTTGATTGTAGTAAGCTAAAAAATATATACTTAAGGTTTGAGCATTCTTTTTCAAAGTGGTAAAGTCCCACTTTTCTAGAAATATTAGTTTTTGAGTAATACATCTTTAAAAAATTTACTTAATATACTTCAAAAACTAAGCAAAATAGACGAATAAAAGTTTGGGTGAAAATTATTAGTTTTGAAAGCTACATTCAAAAATGCACAAAAATATAGGGTGTTCCTTTGAAAAAAAAACTCACAACTGGGGATTAGTACTCATATCTACGCCTTAGAAAATGAAAATTATTATTTTTTTAACATTTAAAAATGAATTATGGACTTTATCTATTCGCTGAAATACAACTCAACGCATATAAAATTTTCATAAACTTGAAAAAACTTGATTAGATCTGCGACAATATGAAACTTTTTTTTTCTGAACAAGAAAACTCAGCCTACAATTACTCAAATGAGATTTTTTGAAAAAATTTACTTAATTCACGAAATGAGCAAACAAGTACTTTATTAAAAATGGCTGAGTGATGGATTTTTTCATGTTTTGGTTTTGGTTTCAGGCAAGACCCGGACGAAAGACAAATACCGCGTAGTTTACACCGACCATCAGCGAGTGGAGCTCGAAAAAGAGTTCTACTACAGCCGCTACATCACAATCCGGCGGAAAGCCGAATTAGCCAACAGTCTCGGATTATCCGAACGTCAAGTGAAAATCTGGTTCCAGAATCGTCGTGCTAAGGAACGCAAACAGGTGAAAAAACGCGAGGAGGTCACCCAGAAGGACAGTCCAATGAACATGGGACACCTAACCCAGCAGCAAATCATCCACAACACCCAGACTCAGATGGGCCAGGCCCTAATTCCCTCACAACTCATATGACCGTCCCCTTACGTGGAATGGAAAGAAGACAATCTTCAGTGTTTGTGATGAAATTGTGTTGTGATTTTGCGTTTTTATTTATTTTATCGAGTCACATCACCCCGGAGATTACTGTGCATAATTCATATATTTATCTTTTTGTTACGGCCATTGTGTATATAGTATTGTATAAAGGTTTATCTGTTGTGTTGTAGCATTTTTAAACTGTTCATCGGAGTGTGGCACCGGATTATCTAGAAATTCGCACTTTGTAAATTTGTACAAACGTTTATGTGCCTTCTTGTTGCTTCTTCTTCACTATACCTTGTAAATAAAGGTCGCTGTATCCACGTCTTGTTGTGTTGCAGAGTAGGGGCAGATTGTAACTTATTTTTTGGTATCGAGTGAAGAATAAATGATTTTATTTGAAACTTTGTTTTTTTTCTGAAAAATCTTCCGTTATTTTCTCAGACTTTAAATATTTATTCAAATCTTAGAGAGCATTTAAGGGACAATACGTAATTTATAGGATTGCACTTAAGCTCTTTATTCGATATTTATCAAATAAACCATAAAAACCTCTGTCAATAGTTATAACAATGACTATTTAAAATTTATTACAATTTACAATCTTATCAAATTAAGAAATTAGATTTGTTTAAATATTCCTTAAATTCCAAAAACTCTACAACATTATCTAGTCCAAATTCAGCCGCAGTATAAAAGAAGAGAATCCAAACGCATATCTCGGTCCGCAAATATACACAGAGATTATGTATGGCGTTTATTATTACGTAATTCCTAGAAGATTACTCATGAAAAATTCAGTCGTAATGATCGGCAAAAACACTATAATATTCCCATATTGATCGAAAAACGTTGACTCAAAAGTCGGTTGAACGGCAAAGATCAAACGCCGATAAAGAGATTACCTTAATCCCCATCACCTTGTCGGCAAAATATTATGAAAATTGATAACTCATTTAAAATATGGAATGATAGCAATTCACTCCAAGCCTGGATTAGAAATTGGTGAATGGGAAAAATGCAACTAAAATCTTTGCACTAATTTTACACTGATCTAGAAATAATAGTAGATAATTAGGAAAATGAAAGTAAGCATAATCTTCCTTCGCGATTAAAGGATTTGGAATTTTTAACCTCCTTTTACTGAATTAAGGATCATCTAAAACTGTGAGATGTAAATAAGTGTCACGCTCTTGCATGATGCTGTTGTTACAATAACTATATTTATTCAAAAACCTAAATGTTATCTCAATTGTAGTTTAAAAAATTACGCTAAGCTGAACGAAAATAAACACCGAATTAGGTGATTTCAACTAGAAATCCACTAACATAAGGTTAAAAAGCTAATTTTGAAACAGAATTGGAAAGCAAAACACAATAAATTATATGGAAGGATAGAAAAATACGGGTAATTTAATAGCAAACGCTAAAATACGCTAACAAGTAGGTACTTTTACTTAGACTAAAATATGTATCAGTTCATGTGTTAAAAAATGTCCAAAAGTGCCGAAGTTTTGAGCAAAGCGCCCCCGTAATAATTTATTGTAATTTGTTGGAACCTTCGTCCGCTGCCAAAATATTTGAGATCTTTCTCTTCGCCGGAGGTGAGGACAGGACCACAGCAGGGGATGGTTCGATTTTATGGGCCGTGCGAGACACAATAGGGCGGCACCCTCCAATTCAGTAATGGATGTTACCTTTCCGAGTAGAAAAGACACAATTTGTGGTTCAGGTGTGCTTTGCCAATCTATTTTTTTCCCAAAATTTTCGGGTAAAATTACTTCACTTTAATAATATGCAAAAAGTAAATACATGTAGCGACATTTTGTAAACACTTTCGTGTTATGAGCTGATTTCTTAATCCCTGAGTAATCAAAAGGTGGTGTACTTTCGGAATTCATCGCCTATGAGACAATGCTACAAAATAACAAGTTTTTTAGATTCTCACAAATGTTACTACGGTTTTTCTTAATTAACGTGAGTCAGATAAACATCAAAATAATTTATGACGGCGGTATACAGTGTGTATGTTAAAAGATTAGAAAATTGTCGTGAGAACAAGCCGAAATTTACACAAAGTAATTTATGTCGCATTTTCAATTACGAAAAATTAGAGTGCTACAAAGCTGACCAAAACAGTAATTGCGCCGTTAAAATATTGTTAGTTTAATTTTTTCGTCTAATGATAATTTTTTAAATTATTCTTTTGAAACTATCGTACTTTTTTTTAGTTGTATAACATAATAACCATACATATTCTAAACTGTTGAAGCTTTTTTGATTGGCTAGAGTATCTTTTTTTTTTCTTTTGATCGCGTCAACTTTGGTGGCCGCCCCTTTCACAAATATTATCTAAGACGATGATTGGCTATAAAATGGTTTTATTTTTATATGGAAGGACGTAATCTTGTATAGATAATCTGCAAATCGAGTGAACGCCCGATATTTGTTAATTATCGTTTAAGAATTGATTTACGACAAGTTTAAGGCATTAATAATAAAATTCGTCGTTTGTCAATATTCTTAAGTTAGTAAGACCTTTACTTTTGTGTTCCTGGCACATATCTCGTCCGCTGAAGACTCTCCGGGAGTTTCAAGAGCGTAACTTGGACGACACCCTTGGGACATCTCAACTTGTGCCCTAACAGACAACTCGACAACGTTTCTTTTACATTTAGATCTAACTTTACTAGATATTGCATCGTTCTATTCTTATAAGTACAGTTTCGACGATTTTATTTTCATTACCTGTTCGTTTAAAGTGATTTGTGTATTTATAATAATTCTACAATTAGTGGTTGTAAAACGTAAAAGAATTACCACCACACTGAGGTAATGTTTGTGGTTTTGAAAGTCCTAATTATTTTATGCTGAATCTGATAATTGGTGGGTAATTGCCTCTTGTTGGAGAAAATTTTGTATGACCATAAAGAAAAAATGTTTCGGTCTTGTTCAAAGCAACTCCTAGTATAATGAAGGTGCCGTCATAAAGTGTAGCCGTCTCTGTCCACTTTATCTGAAATTGTATAAATTTTATGGCGGTATTGAGACGTTTATTGTGTGGCGTTTCCGTCCGTCGGGCATCTTGGATGTTTAAAACATCAACCCTTAAAGTTTTTATGGCCCGGGATTTCTATAACATGGCGGTATTTTGTTAATTGGAGGATGGAATCTTTCGGATTTTTGTTTCGTGGAATCGTGGGTTACGAATTTTTTAAAACGGGTTTCTGTTCGCACATTTTTATTTAAAAAAATATAGCCGAGGGTTAAGTTCCCGCAACAATAAAAAAAATTGTCAGAATAACTGCATTAAATCTTTATTTGTCTTTCTCCTTTTCTCGCTCTTTAGTTTCTTTTTTTATTAATATTTTTTTGTAAAATTCTAGATCTCTAGATTACAATCATCCTTCATTCACGTGAATAAAACAGTTTTAAACTTGTTCGTATTGCAACCTTTAGTCGCCATTTTCTTTACAGTACGTTTGGATTGAAAATTTTTTGATTCATTTCCAGTTTGATTTTAACATGATATTATAAATAAATCCACAAACAGTTAACTTGCCTTCTTCATTAATTAATTAATGATTATTGATTATTTAAAATCGTAAGACCAATTTTTTTTAAAAAAATGGCTGTTTGTTGTTTACTGAAAAATAATTCTAGACCCATTTGCTTTTTAATAATTTAATGATAAACAGTTTTGTCGAATTATTTACAACACGGGTGCACATTATACCAAAAACCACTATGTTTGCAAAATTTCGCAGATCCTTAATTTTCCAATTTTCTTCACTTCGCTGAGTGCAATTTCCGTTTCTTCTTCCACACTGTTCTCAATCCTAGTTTCTATTTCGGAGAAAATGGTAAAAACATTTTTATTTGCTTTGCCATATGTAATAAACGGAAACCCAAACTTCTCCCTATAACTAAAAAACACTATCATTCAAATTTTTGTCACCTGAAAGGAATTACCGCTTATTTAATTTTCCCAGCTTGTGTTTATCGTCGATGGTTAATTGATCTGCTCCTGAAACTCTCTGATACTGATCAATCTGTAGCATAAATATGCTCAAATCTGCCAATTTTCCGACTAAGTCCGGATACAAAAGCAAAATTCTTTGTTTTTCTGCCAAAGAACAATCAGGATTTGCTGTATTAATTGAGTCAGTCGTACCTTTCAAGCTAAGTTGGTCCAAAAAGTTGTTGATTGCTGTGGAAATGTCCGTGGCGTTTCGAAAAGGCCGAAATTTGAGAATTCCGATTGCGGCGGCTGGATAATGCTCGATCACATTACCAAAAATTTTAATAAAATGCTCACTTATTATGTTATTGACTTCTTGTATACTCAGTCTGGTCAAAAGCATTGTTACTGCCTGACTACATCGATATTTTGACTAAATATTTAGGAACATCACTTTATTTATTGTAAAGTATAACAGCGACCCCTTTATTATTGTTGTGTATATAACACTGATAACCCCAAGAAACTTGATTTATTTACTATAATAACCAAGTATTTTTATTATTCGCTTGATAAAAAAGCAAGGCTTTTCCTGCTCTTTTTGTCTAAATAACTGGTACAGAGTTGTTGCCACATATTTAGGTTTAATTAATTAATTAACATTGTGGTTAATATAAACACTGCAACACACTTCCTGGATATTAAATTTTTATCAAAAATTTAACATAATAAAATAAATAAATTACAACGCTATCGTCTAATATCACCGTTTTTTAATAAAATATGAATTCATTTATGACAAGTAAATATTCCAAGTTTGTTTTAATTTAACACAAACTGTAAATTGTAATTTGTTTTGGATTATTATTGCAAAACAATAATCGCTCAGCATAAACAAAAGTATTTTCGTACACAAAATATTCCATCAATTTTTTAAAAAAGGTCAAGGAACAAAGAACAAAGTACTTAATAACTGTGCTAAAAATAGTTTATTGTTTATGGAGTAATAATATCATTATTTTAGGTACAGGTAAGTCTGACTTTAAAGGATTTTCCAAAAAATATATATAAATAATTAAAACTCGACAATCACGTAAATAATTCTATTATTTTTTTTAAATCGTTTTCTCCATGTGTTTGTATAGCACACGTTCTACCTTATAAAAATAGTTCAAAATTTTTAATATTTTATTTTTAACTGTTGTATTGAACGGGTTCATGAGCCAAAGGCTTTTTTGAGTATGCTTTAAAGACAAGTGTTCTAAAGATAAAAAAAATCTATTAGACTAATTTCCACAATTTAGTGCTAATCATTAAGCGCAAAAAACACTAAAAAATACTTTAACTCTTAAATTATTTCAAATAACTCAACTATTCAATATTATGTTGTTATATAAAAAAATCCAAACATTCGTGTTGCAGCTGCCATTTTATTAAAGAAAAATGTACACGTGAATCAAAGTATCTAAATCAAACTTTGTTCAAGTCGGGACAAGGACACGTTTTAATCTAAATATGAATTTGTTTTCTCACGTTGATATCAAAACATTTTCAGTTTTAATAAAACCAGAAATTGATAAAAGGGGTCGAAATAAAACAAAATTTACAACAAATAATTTATTTATTATTTTAATTGGTTAAAAATTTATTAGGATAAAATCTTAGGCCTTCAATCGAATCATCTCTACAAGACTTTCCATGTTTCTCCGCAGTCAAAAGCCTTTCCTTAGCTAAAGTAACAGAAATTCCGAGTGCTTGTGCTAACTCTTCAGAAGAGAGTGATCCTTTATCGTCCAACTGCAAACCAAATTAATTAATTAATTACCACACTTTCAATTATATTTCTGGTCAACGTTGCCTATGACTTAATTTAAAGTCACAGGTCACTTTCATAACATTTACCAAAATCGCTGTAGCTTCTGCAACACTCTCATCATCCAAAGTCGCAAGTTGCAGCACCATAACACCTGAACTGAACTGAATCAACTTCAGCGGCAAAGACATTGATTCCATTATTTGACAAGCGCTGAGGATATCTTCGGGAGAAAGCAGCTCCAACCCTCTTGCTCGATTCACCCAGCAAAAGACGTCAGTCAAGGCCATCATACCTCCCCTGTCTTCAATATGAGATTGAAGCAAATCGCATATTTCTTTGGCCAGACTCCTGTAGTACTGGTTGTCTGACTTGAAGGCGTTTCGCGTCACAGGGTCGTCAATGCCCAGGCTAAGAAGATAGGACTTGAACCGAACGGTTTCGTCCTCAGTTATGTCCCCTTGCTTGTCCTTGAATCAAAAAAATAAATCAATGAAAAAAATGTGAAGAAAACTCCATTAATTTTGGAAAAAATGTAGTCATACTTTAATTTTTGTTGAAATCATTTTCGAAAGTGACACCATTTCTTTAGCCATGCCCATGAGTTTGTTCAAATCTTGGAAGGCAACTGAGATGCTCTCATCTGTGGCTTTTTGCTTCTCCTGCAGGCTGCGTTCAATGCCCACAATTCCCGTTCTTAGTTTGATCTGTGGGACACTTTTCGGGACCGTCCGACCCTCCCAAGCCTTCTTCTGGATGCTGTCGTTTAAAATCCCGACAACATCTGAACCAAATCCTTCCCTAAAGGACAGTTTAATAAAATTGTAAATGCTGGACGGTTGTGGACCATCCTCAACTAAAATTGCCCCTTGATTTGTTGTTTGATAAAAATTGAAACATACGATCTGTGGGTTCTGACAAATGCAAAAGAACTTTTCGTGAACGACTGAAACTAAAAGCGCTGGGTGATTCCTCTTCAATGTAAACAATTAGTGAAAGATTTAAAGCCAGACAGGTCTGGCCTTTGGAGATGGCGCCAGGGCGGCCCCACAGTATCCTGTGAGTGGTTATTATCAGTTCTCCGCCCTCAAATGATGTCTGAAAAAAACTAGAGATCGTAAGGCGTTTTTATGGGTGGTTTCTACCTTTTGATCCCCATCATATAATCGGACGTTTTTTTCACACGTCAGCGTTGATTCGTTATCTAACAGTAAGGGACTAGTGTACCTCCAACGATTCATTCTTTAATTTTCATTATTTAACTCAAATATTATCAAATTTTGACAAGTTTGACGTTCAGCTAACCTCAATCTGACGACAGATTGTCACTTTTGAAATCCTAACCTAAGACTATTATGTTCTGTAAATTCAATTTTACGCGATGTGGAGATTTAGGAACGTTGTGAGACTCTCCACTTGTTTCAAATTTCGAAACCGCTGCATTTGCGCACCCAAATTTCCTAGTTTCCAGCAAAATGAGGAAAAACGGGGCTTCAACCACCCTAAGACAGATTCTTTGGCGTTTTTAGGGTTCACAGGACTTGTCATTGCTTCCTGTGATAACCGAACGCAAAGTAACAAGAGATTATTTCGGGCTGCCCAGTATGGCGTTGTAGAAGAATTAAAAACGTAAGATTGGGCTTGTTTTTCATCGTTTCAATTTATTTTTGCAGTCTTATTAAAAATAAAGCTAATTTAAACGCACGCCACGAGCTGGGCTGGACCCCTTTAATGGTGGCCGCAGTCAACAATCAATATGAAGCGGTTAAAGCACTTCTAGAAGCGGGGGCAGAGCCCAATTTGGGTGAAGAATTTATCAGTGCTAAGCGGACGGCTAAGGAAAAGGGGCTGCACCCAATCGAAGGTAAGGTATTCACGCGACTGTCTTTTTTAAAATACGATTATTTGTAGTTCTCATGACTCGGGAGGAAGAATTTTCAAATAGTTTAAACGCCAAAGTGTCATTTAGGGGTTTTACAGCATTGCATTACGCCGTCTTGATTAATAATTTGAGTATTGTTAAGCTTCTAATAGATCAGGGGGCTGACCCTACTATCGAAAACGAAGCCGGGCATACCCCCCTTGCATATGCTGTTGAAGGTGATTTGAAAAACTACTTGCAAGAAAAAACCTCAAAGTTTGAAGAAATCAAAAAGCAAAACGAATTGGAAGAGCGCCGAAGGTTTCCGCTGGAGGAAAGACTCAAAACACGCATAGTTGGCCAAGAAGGCGCAATCACAATAGTTTCTGCAAGTAATTGCATAATATTTGTCCACTTTTTATTCATTTATTTTGATTTAAAGCCATTCGTAGGAAGGAGAACGGTTGGGGCGATGACGAGCATCCTTTGGTGTTTTTATTTTTGGGCTCTTCCGGGATAGGCAAGACTGAGTTGGCCAAACAGTTGGCTGCGTACATTCACAAGGAGAAGCCCCAAGCTTTCATCAGATTGGACATGTCCGAGTATCAGGAAAAACACGAAGTTGCTAAGCTGATTGGGGCACCTCCGGGTTATATCGGACATGACGAAGGGGGCCAATTGACCTCGCGTCTAAAACAGTGTCCAAACGCTGTTGTTTTGTTTGATGAAGTGGACAAAGCCCACCCTGACGTCCTTACAGTTCTTCTTCAATTGTTTGACGAGGGGCGACTTACAGACGGTCATGGTAAAACAATCGAGTGTAAGAATGCGATTTTCATCATGACTTCGAATTTGGCCAGCGACGAAATAGCACAGCATGGCTTGAAGTTACGGCAGGAAATTGAAAATTTGCGGGCCAACAGATTGAGTAACACAACAGGTCCGTGTTATAATTCTGATTTTGAAATTATTCGGTCAATTTTTTTTTTTTAGATGAAGAAATTTCCGATAATATAACCATCTCCCGGAAATTCAAGGACGAGGTCGTCAAGCCCATCCTGAAGCGGCACTTTAAACGCGACGAGTTTTTGGGGAGAATCAACGAAATCGTCTATTTTTTACCCTTTTCCAGGACCGAATTATTGCAGCTTGTTAGTCGGGAAATGTCAGTGTGGGCACAGCGAGTTAGTTTTCGCATGTTTTTATTGTTAGTTTGCGTAATTTGATTTTTTACAGGCGAAAGATAAGCACAAGATCGATTTAAATTGGGATCGAAGTGTGGAGTCGGCTCTTGCCGACGGTTACGATGTCCACTACGGTGCTAGGTCAATAAAATATGAAGTGGAGAGACGCGTTGTTAATCAGTTGGCTGCGGCTCACGAAAGTGGCTTTATTGGGAAAGGAAGTGTGGTTCAGGTTACCACAGTGTGGCATGAAAAAACCCTAAGTCCGGAGATTAAGTTGAGGGTGAAGAGTAAAGGAGCCAAGGGTTTTGTTGATGTGGAAAATAATAAATTGCCAGTTAGAAATGTTAATTCTGTTTTTTAACATTTGTAGAGCTGTATTTATGTAAATAAACGTTGTTTAGAAATTTTTGTTTTATTTTACAAATTACAACTGAAGTTACCTGCATAAAGAATGCTTTAAAGAGTTAAAGAAGAATTTTTTTTCTTCGATTCTTTTTAAACAATTTTCTTGCAAACTTTAAGTTTCAGTGTAATTACTTTCAAGCAAAAATTCCGTTTTAACCCGACAATAATTTTGTCAGTGGTAATACAAAAATAAATAAAACTATCCCGGCGCATCCACCATTTTTCATACGTAAATTTTTTAAAGTATCTTGTCTTATTGCTTGCGATCTTGTTTACACTAAAAATATAGTACTTTTATAATGTTTTTATTATTACACTTATTATGCAACTCCGTAAAGTGCAAGTTTATTTGAAAAATACGTGTTTAAATAAAAATAAAATAAGATAAAGAAGCAATTTTTTGTTACAATTTCGTAACACAATACAATCGGTGATACTTTAATTACTTCTTTCATTGTTGATTTTACGAAGTTAACATAGCAAGAATCGAATATGACATTTTCAGCACCTAAAATACATTATTACAAGATTTATTCAAAGATTTTCAAATTTACCGAGAAAAAGACCGAAAAAGAGAGCACACCGAACGATCCAACGTTAAGATGCAGTCCTACTTGTGACTTTGCCATCATAAACAATAAATCTTTCCTAATTCGCACATCAGCTTCGTACCATTTGGACGACCAAATAGCGTCAGGAATAGATAAACTCTAAGATAAAAGCATTTGTGTAAAATAATTAGAGACAAAAACATACGGCATTAAGCAAATGTTGGCCGCCAATGCAAGCAACAAACAGAGCTGAAATCCAGCCGCAAACATGTAGTAAAGCACCAAGCCTGTTATCCCCCTAGAATTAAATATTCAGGTTTTATCTAAGGGAATTAGGTATAGATACATCGACAAATTGTTTCTCCAAACAGCCACAAATCGCCGCTGTGATTGTAAGGTGTGCGAACATTATGTTTGAAAAACAGTCGTTTAGCCGGTTTGATAAACTAAAAGTCATTATTAAAAAATTTCGGTTAATTAAACGAACCTCAATATTTCTAAGTGATACAGAATGCACGTTTTTAATTTTCGTCTCGAGACTTCATAGTTTCGCTGATCTAAACATTCCGTGATCATTATTTTCAAATGATCAATTCTGAGGATGACATGATATGCCATTTCAAGCGCGTTGAACGATATTATCAAAGCTAGTTTCATCAATATTTGCGTTGAAATAAAAACATAAAGAAATGTTAAATGAAAAGCTGGGAAATAGTTGATGTCAAACGGGAGCCAAGTTGGTGTCAACAATCCGCAATTCTCCTTCAAGCCTTTGATTTCATTCATCTTTTCACAGTCCGGCTTTTGCAATAATTTCACCAAATTGTAAACCATTACCGCCATGACGCAATAATAGAAAAAAAATTGTGACAAGAAACCTAAAATTCTTTCTTTTTCCTCAAATCCTGGCGGTTTTCCGAACTGAAACTTGGACAAGTCTCGCAAAAGGAGAGCCACTTTTGGTTGATTTTTCACATAAATCATCGTCATGTAATAAAGGCCGCAGAAAGCCACACAAAAGGCAACGTCTTCACTTAGATGTACGTCGGCATCGTCTGAATTACGACGTGATGAGTATTTAATAATTTTTCCACATTACGTACGTATTATAGACATGACTATGTGCATAAAAACAGACAGGACCCAAAGGCTGGTGATAAGCAGGAAAGTTGCAACACGGATGTAATACCACTTTCCTGGGTTCATTTCGTCGGCTTCGTTTGGCCAAATTAAACTATATTTCAGAATTTTTAAAGTGGCACGACAAATTTTTATTTCTAGATTCGTCATTTTGAATTAAAATTATTGCTTACAAGGTGCGCTTATATAGAACTTGGCTGTAGGTGGAGCTGCAGAAGATCTATTGAATATATTATAGAGTGTGTAGATGTAACCCTATAATTCTACAAACTTTTCTGACAACAGTTTGTTTATTTATTTACGTACAAACATAAGTAGATTTATAAAAAAGTGTATTTTATGAAAGGAAAACCCTGGGCGTATGTTAAATTAAACTTGTGTTGTTTTAAATACTGAATATAAAATGTTTCCTATGAATGAATAATTTTACATAAACCGCAAACATTAGAAATGATGTTATTTTTAAAATAAATGCGTTCAACAAAATTTTTGATCCAAATGGTGGTGACTTTGAAATTAAAAAATGTTAAAAATTTTCAAAGTATCATAAAACAAATTTGTTAATATTGTTTGTCCAACTACAATTGCTTCTAATTTTGTCCCACATAATATCGTTATTTTGTTAAATCTATTTCTATTTATATTTACTTTTCTGTAAGAAATAATCCGTTATTAAGTGATTACATTAGACGTAGAAACAGTTAAGAAGATCAATAATAAAGTACGAGTAAATATTTATGTTTTTTCCAGTCGTGCTGCGCTAAAATCACCACAAACTTTATCAACATGTTTAAGAAGAGAAAATTTGATGACCGCTTCATAGTTTTCAAAAAAATCTTTTTTGAATTCGCTTATAGCAAAGAAATGAAGATTTATAACATGATCTGTCTTGTTTTCCATTCATTTAGTTTCGTACTTCAAGTTTATTTCATCGTTCAAAATTTTAGTGTAGAGCTTATTACAAGATATGGTTGCATATTGGCAGTATTTCTTTATGTAAGTGATGCCACATAATATTAGTAATTGCTGGAGAAATTGTTGCAGCTAATAGCGGCCATGTCCTTCGCTATCTTTATCGAAAAACAGGTCAAAATGTTAGAAGTCGAAACTACGTCCTTTTTTTGGCCAATCGATTGTTGCGGTCCTCAAGTAAAAAAATTGATTTACGATCGATCAGCGAGAATTAATATCCTAAATTATTTCACGTTGGCTTGGTTTACACTTTTTGGAATAATTATGCTCCCAGTGTGGGGCGACCAAAGCGAATGGTTTTTATGTATTCAAGTTTTTCAACAATATTTTGGAAGTTGTTGGAAATTGTTTTATTATTTCTACTTTTCCACTTGTCCGATGATAGCATTCACGGCATTCCGGCTGCCGGGTTTAATGCTTTATGGAATCTTGCACATAGATTTGCAGTTGGTGCTCATCTACCAAAAAATTGCTCAACTTTCAGCCAGGCGCATTTTCAGTGAAAATATTGTGGACAACGCACATTATCAAAAGACAGTTTTTAGAAAGTTGAAACTCTGCATATCGCATCATGTCAAGTTGAAAACGTAACAAAATTGTATTCAATCATGCCTTCAGTTAAACTTTCTGATCAGAAATTTAATTGAAGGTAGAGTACAACAGTTTTAAACATTTACATTTTTTTGTAGCTGTTTGAGAAAACTAATTGAGTTAATACAAATGGCCATGCCAGTTTTTATTTTCGTAGGGGCTGTCTGTTCAATTGCCGTCTTGTTTTTTCTTCTTTATGTAAGAAAAATGACAAGGTTTTACAATCATTATTTCACAGTTTTAGGTTTTTTCAAGTTCAAGTCACATACTTAAAATACGTCTAGCCATAAGTGTAGTTTCTAATGTACTCATTGTGTACACATTTTCAGCCGCAGGACAAGCAATAGCAGACGAAGTGTTTTACTCATATAATTCACTTGATAAAGTTACTTTCTTGTAATTTTTAGACTAGTCATGTTTTTGATACGCTAATGACTTGTCCTTGGAACGCATGGAACAATAAAAATAGGAAAGTGTTGCTAATCATTATGTCAAATACTCTCCGACCTTTGACTTTCACATTGGCTGGCATTACTTTAAACTATAAGTTCGGATTAACGGTATATTGCAGTAAAATGTGTACGAACATTATTTTTTAATAATAAGATTTCAGATGATACGGATTAGTTACACATATGCTTTAATTCTGTACAATTTAAACTGACACATTAAGCATAAAAAGTATCTATTGTATGGTAGTTTGCCCAGAATAGCTCACACTATTAGCAATTAAATTATTTGATGTTTGAGTTTACAATAAATTGTAAATGAAAATTGTCTTTAAATAATGCTTTCCCCCGGCGCATCCACCATTTTTCACGCGTTAATTTTGTAATTTTCTTTTTTATTGCTGCATGTGTATGTTTTTTTTTTAGCAAAAGATTTTTATCTTATTGTTATATTATATTTGCGTCGCCTTTTAAATTATTAAATAATTACTAATAGGTAACTTGCCATTGAGAAAGCTTTGAAAAATGTCAAGTTAATTTCGAATTAAGATTTGATTGTAATTGAATAATTATTATTAAAAATGTTTATTACAATAAATAAACTTCTTAAAAAAAATTATACGGATCTGAAAGTAGACTAACTTACGTATCATTAGCTCGATATTATCGTATTTAATTTATTACTGTTAAGACTTTCCGGGTCTTCAGCTGTACCTCCGGCCAAAAATAAGGCTTCGGACCATAAAAGCTTCTTTATGTTTTTAATAAATTTATAATTGAATTAGGTATTACTATTTTTTTAACTTGTATTTAAACGCCAATTAGAAGATAATTAATTAAAAATTTCCCGAAATATATTTTGTTTAAGTATTATGATTTTACATTGTAACATCTTACACATTAGGACATGAGGTTTTATGTAAGTATAATTACTTCCATTTAGAGAATAAATGTAATAAGCCTATTATTATGTTATTACAGTAGAACTATTTGGAAGATCGATAGTGTAAATATTTCCTGTTTTTCCAGTCGGTTTATGATTTGAGACAATATTTAACAGTATGTTTAAAGAAAAAACATTTGATGACCGTTTTATTGTTTTCAAAAAAGTTTTTTTTGAGTTTGCTTATTGCAAAATAATGAAGATTTATAATACAACCTGTCTTGTTTTCCATTTATTTAGTTTCTTACTTCAAGTCTACTTTATGGTTCAGAATTTTAGTGCGGAACTTATTACAAGATATGGTTGCATATTGGCAGTATTTCTTTATGTAAGTGATGCCACATAACATTAGTAATTGCTGAAGAAACTGTTACAGATAATAGCGGCCATGTCCTTCGCTATCTTTATTGAAAAACAGGTCAAAATGTTAGAAGTCGAAACTACGTCCTTTTTTTGGCCGATCGATTGTTGTGGCCCTGAAGTAAAAAAATTGATTTACAATCGATCGGCGAGAATTAACATCCTGAATTATTTCACGTTGGCTTGGTTTGCAGTTTCAGGAATAATTATGCTCCCAGTGTGGGGCGACCAAAGTGAATGGTTTTTATGTATTCAAGTTTATCAGGAATATTTTGGAGTGTATTGGAAATTATTTTACTATTTTTATTTTTCGACTTTGCCAATGGTAGCTTTCACGGCATTTCGGCTGCCGGGTTTAATGCTTTATGGAATCTTACACATACATTTGCAGTTGGTACTCATCAACCAAAAAATTGCCCAACTTTCAGCCAGTCGCGATTTAGATGAAAATATTGTGGACGATGCAAATTATCAAAAGACAGTTTTTAGAAAGTTGAAGCTCTGCATATCGCATCATGTCAAGTTGAAAACGTAATTTTTTTTAATTATGCCTCTAATTAAATTTGTGATTTGTGATTTCTATTTTCTAGCTCTTTGAGAAAACTCATTGAAGTAATACAAATGGCCATGCCAGTTTTTATTTTAGTAGGGGCTATCTGTTCAATTGCCATTTTGTTTTTTGTGCTTTATGTAAGATAAATGACAAGGTTTCAGAATATTTATTTTACGATTTTAGATTTTCTCAAGTTCAAGTCACATTCTTAAAATACGTTTAGCTGTAAGTGCAATAACTAACGTCCTCATTGTGTATACATTTTCGGCTGCAGGACAAGCAATAACTGACGAGGTGCCTAAGTCACTTATTTTTCACTTAAAAATATTTTCTCTCAATTTTTAGACAAGTCACGTTTTTGATACTTTAACAACTTGTCCTTGGAACGCATGGAACATTCAAAATAGAAATGTGTTACTAATAATTATGTCAAATACTATTCAACCTTTGACGTTCACATTGGCTGGTATTACATTAGACTATAAGTTTGGACTAACGGTACGCAGTTAAATGGTTACGAAAGTTTTTTGATAATAAGATTTCAGATGATACGGATAAGTTACACGTATGCCCTAATTCTTTATAATCTAAACTAAGTGTGAGGTACTAATTCGCATTGTAAAATGTTAATGTACTTCTAAGAAAGCACATACTCTTACCACAATTAAATTATTCAAAGTTTGAGAAAGTTTTCTTTTATTATCACACCCCATTCTCGCTTGGAAAAAAACTGAAATATATTTTTCAATTAAATTTTTGGGTGCTTTACTGTATGTTAAGAGTTTTCTTGATAATTTATATCATATTCATACATTCTTATTTTCAAGAAATATTTTACGTAAAGTGGTCAAGTCTATAAAAAATAATTGCTTTGGTAATTTTTAACGAGAATCTCGGTAATTATAATTACAAGCAGTGATTGTATTGAGCACTAAATTTGTGTTTTATAGATTACATTAAAAATAAGTAAAGTAAATAAACTGTAAATAAAAATCGCATTTGAAATAATAAATTCTCCCGGCGCATCCACCATTTTTGCATTTCTCCATCGGCACGTAACTACATAGAAATTAAAATGTTTTTGCACTGAAATTGTTTCAGTTTCAATGTTTTTCTTGTCTTTTCCGTAAAAGATATTCATTAAAAAATATAAATACGTTTATAAAATAATGTTATAAAAATCAACCACTGATGTTTTGCTGTTCATACCTAGTAAATTATTCATAGTCGTAAGAATGTAGAAACATTTTTAATGATTTTTAAAAATGCTTGTTACAATCGATGACTTATTACTTATAAAAAATCCATATGGGTCTGAAAGTCGGGTAACGTATTATTATTTCGATATTTTCTTATTAAATTTATCGAATATTAACTTGCAGGGTAAGACATACTTTGGTACCGATTAAAAAACACAAAGTAAACGCTGAAAGCTTGTGTTAAGTGGATTTGTTTTTTTTTGTTTTTATTGACATAGCCTTGTACAGTGCAATAATGTGACAATAATAATAGTACTAAGATTAAAAATACAATTAAATGCCTTAGTTCAAAGTATAATTTAAGAAGTTAACATAGCGAGGATTGAGTATGACATTTTTATTACCTAAAATACAAAATTATAAAAAATACTTCCCTTAAAAGATTTAATACAAGACGTATGATTTTACCGATAAAAAAAGGGCGTATGAAAGAATTCCAAACCCTCCAACGTTCAGGTATAGTCCTACTTGTGACCTTGCCATCATAAATATTAAATCTTTTCTAAGACGTAAATCAGCATCGTACCACTTAGACGACCAAATGGCGTCAGAAATTGTTTCACTCTAGAGTATAAATAAATAACTATATAAATCAAGAAGAAAAAAAACATAGCTACAGCATTAATCAAATGTTGGCCTCCAAGACAAGCCAAAAACAGAGCCAAAATCCAGCCAAAAATATGTAACAAAGACCCTAGTTGGTTATCACCCTAAAAATAAATCTTAATTTTTTTTTTATAGTGAGTTACAATACATCGACGAATTGTTTTTCCAAACATCCACAAATCGCAGCTGTGATTGTGAGATGAGCAAACATTCCATTCGAAAAACAATCATCCATCCGTTCGGCAAAACTAAAATTCATGCTTAAAAAATCGCAAATTTTGCAATAAATGTACCCCAATATTTCCAAATGATACAAAATGCAAGTTTTTATTTTTCGTTTAGACGCTTCATAATCTTGCTCATCTAAACTTTCCAAAATCATAGTTTTCAAGTGATTTATCCTCAGAATGATATGATGCGCCATTTCGAGAACATTAAACGAGATCATCAAAGAAAGTTTCATCATGACTTGGGTTGAAGTAAAAATGTAAAGAAAAATCAACTGAAACGCTGGCGAATAGTTGATCTCAAACGGCCACCATGTCGGTGTCAACATCCCACAGTTTTCCTTCAAGCCTTTCAGTTTATTCATTCTTTCACATTCTGGTTTTTGCCGGTATTTAATGTAATTGTAAATCACAACTGCCATAACACTGTAACAAAAGGTCAATTTGGATAAGAAACCCAAAATTCGTTCCGTTTCGTCAAATCCAGGCGGTTTGCCGAACTGAAAATAGGACAAATCTCGCAAGAGGAAAGCCACTTTTGGCTGCTTTTTCACGTAAATGATCGTCATGTAATAGACACCAGTGAAAGCCACCATCAGGGCAACGTCTTCGCTTAGATGGATATCAGCATTGTCTGAATTGGTTGAGTGAAGAAAATTTCTTTGGATTAAGTACATACTTCTTATGGAGACAATAAGGTGCATGAAAACTGATAAGACCCAAGGACAAGTGAAAAGTATGAAAGTTACGACACGGATGTAATACCACTTTCCTGGATTCATTTCGTCCGCTTCGCTGGGCCAAATCAAACTGTATTTTAACACAGTTAAAGTGGCACGACATATTTTTATTTCCTGATTCTTCATTTTATTTAACTGAAGCTTCTCTCAAATTAAAATTATTGCGCAAAAGTGCGCTTATATACTCGAAGGAGGAGGGGATCTGTTGAATTTATTATAGAGTGCATAATAATATAATTTTATAATTCTACAAACTTGCTGATATTCTATTGGTTTATTTATTTATTTAGATAATAAGTAGTAACAAGACCGTGTGCGCCATAATAAAAAAATAAAAATATCGAATATATCAAGAAATATGTATTTTTAATAACACTGGCGTATGTTAAAAGTAATTTTTATAAAAAAGTTATAAAATGTAGAATTCGCAAAAAACTCTTAATTTTGTATTGGTTTAGTCATAATTAGTTTGTTTCTTAATTTTCAACAAATATTCGTATTAAATTTTACTTTGTTAAATATCTAATACTAATTTATTGAAGACAGAAAATGTAATACTCCTATTATTACATTATTACAATAAAAGTTAATTATTTGGAAGATCAATAATAATATAAATATCGTCTCCATATCCAGTCTGCTCATAGTTTGAAGTGAAGTTTTAACAGCATGTTTAGGGAAAGAGTATATGATGATCGTTTTATCGTTTTAAAAACAATCTTTCTTGAGTTCGCTTATTGCAAGGAAATGAAGATTTACAACATGTTTTGCCTCGTTTTTCATTTATTTAGTTTCTCGCTCCAAGTCCATTTTATCGTTCTGAATTTTAGTGTGGAGCTTATTACAAGATATGGTTGCATGCTGACTGTATTTCTCTATGTAGGTAATGCGAGAAACAAACAATTCCTGAAAAAATTATTCCAGCTAATAGCGGCCAAATCTTTCTCTATCATCATTGAAAAGCAGGTCAGAATGCTGGAAATGGAAGCCACGTCCTTTTTTTGGCCAATCGATTGTTGTGGTCCTCAAGTAAAAAAAAATATTTATGACCGAGCGGCTCGACAAAACATCCAAAATTATTTCACGTTGGCTTGGTTTGCCCTTTTTGGCATAATTATGCTCCCAGTGTGGGGCGACCAAAGCGAATGGTTTTTATGTATTCAAGTGTTTCAACAATATTTTGGTTGTTGGAAATTATTTTATTATTTCTACTTTTCAACTTTTCCAATGATTGCATTCACGGCGTTTCGGCTGCCGGCTTTAATGCTTTATGGGATCTTACACGAACATTTGCAGTTGATACTCGTCAACCAGAAAATTGTTCAACTTTCAGTCAGGCGCAGTTTGAAGGAAAATATTGTGGATAATGCAAATTACCAAAAGACAGTTTTGAAAAAGTTGAAGCTCTGTATATCGCACCATGTCAAGTTGAGAGAGTACAAAATTTGTATTTAACCTTGTCTTACACGTTTTACTCATTTGGTTAAATTTTGTAGCTCTTTGGGAAAATTAATTGGTGTAATACAATTGGCCATGCCGGTTTTTCTTTTCATAGGCGCTCTAGGTTCTATTGCCGTCTTGTATTTTGTTCTTTATGTAATAAGACAAATTCCAAGGTATCTCAAAGTTTAATTTGTGATTGTAGATTTTCCTGAGTTCAAGTAACATACTTAAAATACGTCTGGTTGTAATAACAATTTGTAATGGACTCATTGTGTACACTTTTTCCGCAGCGGGTCAAGCACTAGCTGATGAAGTACCTCAGTCAAATAATTCATTTGAAAGAGTTATTATTTTATTTTTAGACAGGTCGTGTTTTTGACACGCTAATGACATGCCCTTGGAACACGTGGAATATTAAGAATAGAAAAGTGTTACTAATTGTTATGTCAAACACTATACAACCTTTAACATTCACGTTGGCGGGCATTACTTTGGACTACAAGTTTGGACTTACAGTACAAATTTAAATGGGCATAAAATTTTATTTTAATAAATTGCTTTCAGATGTTACGAATAAGTTGCTCGTATGCTTTGATTCTTTATAATCTGCACTGAGTTTTGCAAATACAGCAAAAGATTCATGTTACGCTTTCTGTAAATCTGTAAAATATTGTTAAACAGCTTTTTTTCTGATACCTCAGAGGGAAAATCAGTCTGATAATCGATTTTTTCATTCTTCTGAGTCTGTTATTTGTGCTTAATTAGAACAAATAACTTCTCACTGTCTTACTGGGGAACTATTTATACATCATCAAACTGTCCTTAAACGTAAATAATGCAAAAATGTGTTTTTGTAATTGCAACTGTAATAACCGAGATGTCATATCATTATGATAAAACATATAAAGAAGTGATGATCTTGATTATTACTTTTTTCTATTAACCAAACGATAAGTCAAACCACTGATTAATATCTTAACGTGTTTCGTCATTTAAGTTGACTTCATCAGCACGACAATAAATTTTTAATTTGATCATTTGTGTAACTTCTATACTCAAAATAAACTATTTTATGAGATGTTAGTCCACTTATATGCCAGTCCACTCGTAGAAAAAGTGTTTTCTTTACCACAAAGTAAAACTAAAAAAAATGGATTATTCCGAAAAGTCTTTAATACAAGGTTATTAAAATACGAAGTTTAATGAAATCGATCAAAGGGTTTTTCCAGGCGATTGTCTCAAGCTTCTTAAAGTCATTTCATCCGATATTTTTCAACCAAAACTTGTCAAACTAATTTTATTAATAGTTTTTGGGGTACACCTTGTTGTGGATCTGTTAACACTTCGTGCTCTGCTGGTGAACGAGCTTGATTTTAAGGAATTTATTTTTTACGGTCCTGTATTTTTCGGATCTTTTTACGTAAGTAATTTTTGTAAGGAACGAGAAGGAATAAGTCACTCTAGGGCATGATGGCTCTCTTGACCCTGGTACTGAAAGACGACTTCATCTCCAATTTGAAGCAAGAGTTTCGCTTGTGGCCTTTGGATTGTGCAGGAGATGAGATTTATTCCCAAATTAAATTCGAAAATAAAATTATCAAGATTTTTGTAGTGTTTAACTGCATTGTCACTTTCATTGGTTCATACTTGTATTTCTTGCCTCTGGATAGCGATAATGAGACTTTCTACGCGGTGCGATTTATTGAAGAAAATTATCCAGATCATAGAAATCTGCTTCATGGGCTGTATAGGTCAACGTTTCTGATTTTTGGCTACGCGATGACAGTGCACGTTTATCAAGTAATTTATAATTCGCAACACTTGCGCTACCAAATAATCATCTTCACTGAGTATGTGGCTAGTATTGGAAATCCGGATAAAAGGAAGGAAAATGAGCTGTTTTACGACAAGGGATTCCAAAAAGTGGTCTATGAGAGACTTAAATTTTGTATCATGAGACATCAAGAATTTTTGGTGTAAATTAGCAATCAGACAATTACTTGTTATTCCATTGATTTGTAGGATTTCTAACAAGAAAGTCGGAGATATGCGTGTCTTTATTGTGGGCTATTCGTTGTGTGGGTGCTTGCTGGGTATAAGTCTGACGTTTTATATTTTTTCGGTAGGTTTTGGGTGGAAAGACATTTGATGAAACTTTACTTTTTAGGGTAAATTTTATCGGGAACATTTCCCCAGAGTATCTGTTGCATGTGTTGGAGCAGTTACCACATTTTGGGCTGTTATTACAGCCGGACAAGCAATCGAATCTGAAGTTTGTTATTAAGTTATGGCTGATATTTAAAGTTTACATAATTTGATTGCTTCAGTACGATAGTTTACTCTCGACGTTGTTGGGAAAAATCGAATGGTACTATTTTAACGATTCGAACAAAAAAAATTATTTAATTATGTTGATCAATCTGATGCAACCGTGGAAAATCAAGTTTTCGGAAGAATATGCGGTTAATTACGAACTCGGACTTGCGGTACGTTAAATGGTGATAATGAGCTTTTTTGTAACAATTACTTTGCAGATTGTTCGAGCCATCTATTCAATTGTTTCAGTTATAGCAAGTATGCACTTTGAAGCTTAAGATCAATATAATTCACCTTTCACTTAAATATTCACATGCTCGTAATTTTCTTTCCGTAAAGTAGTTACACATAAATTATAATCACTTTCCACCCATAAAACTTGGAGTAGTTTTGTTAGTCACCAATTTACATCCTTTAATTAAATATGTTTGAAGAAAGATGAATCCCTTAAGTGACCACAGAATATTATATAAAACACTTTTTGAATTAAAAAAAGAATTAAAACGGATTTTTATTTACCAAAAATAGCACAATAGGCTTACGACGAATAGTAGAATAGACAAAAATTTATGTATAAATAAAAATTTTAATGTCAAGGCTTTGTTTTTTTAGCTCTCAACAGTTCCAGTTCTAGTGATGTAAGAAAATATTTAGGGGTGCTTTTTAAACGAAAGACGAGTAACCCCTCAAAAAAAGTGTCGAAAATAGTGTATTTTTTTAGAAAATATTTATTTTAATAAAACTTTTTTTTTAATAAAATTCAAGATTTTTTTCTTACGACGTAGTGACAACAACTCATTCTAAAATTCGGACTCTGTTAAGTGGCTAATTGGGCAATAATTGTTGTTGTCTAAGCTAATTGAGGTTTAAAATATACAAAGACACCATAAGTACAGATGATATAGCACATTTGGTAGTAATGATAAAAATTAAGAACCATAATAATTATCATTAGTAGATAAACCTTTAAAAAAACAAACTTACCTTCAAGAGCTAGAATTAGAACTACTTGTAACAGATAAAGTTTCCCTCGAAATAAATTTAGAAAATGGAGATTTTTTACAAAACTGTAACAAAGGGTGACTATTACTTTAACATCGATTAAAAATCAACTTGTTCCTCTGTAGAAGACTACCTAGAAGTGCTAAGGCTGATGTCATCAGACATTTTTCAGATGTTACGAATAAGTTGCTCGTATGTTTTGATTCATTACAATCTGCACTGAGTTTTGCAAATACAGCAAAAGATTCATGTTTCCCTTTCTGTAAATCTGTAAAATATTGTTCAACAGCTTTTTTTCTGATACTTCAGAGGAAAAATCACTCTGATAATTGATTTTTTCATTCATCTGAGTATGTTATTTGTTCTTAATTAGAATAGATAACTTCTGATTGTCTTACTGAGGAACTATTTATACACCATCAAACTGTCCTTAAATGTAAATAATGCAAAAATGTGATTTTGTAATTGCAATTGTAATAACCGAGATGTCATATCATTATGATAAAACATATAAAGAAGTGATGATCTTGATTATTATTTTTTCCTATTAACCAAACGATAAGTCAATCCACTGATTAATATCTTAACGTGTTTCGTCATTTAAGTTGACTTCATCAGCACGACAATAAATTTTTAATTTGATCATTTGTGTAACTTCTATACCCAAAATAAACTGTTTTGTGAGATGTTAGTCCACTTATATGCCAGTCCACTCGTAGAAAAAGTGTTTTCTTTACTACAAAGTAAAACTAAAAAAAATGGATTATTCCGAAAAGTCTTTAATGCAAGGCGTAAAACACGAAGTTTAATGAAATCGATCAAAGGGTTTTTCCAGGCGATTGTCTCAAGCTTCTTAAAGTCATTTCATCCGATATTTTTCAACCAAAACTTGTCAAACTAATTTTATTAATAGTTTTTGGGGTACACCTTATTGTGGATCTGTTAACACTTCGTGCTCTGCTGGTGAACGAGCTTGATTTTAAGGAATTTGTTTTTTACGGTCCTGTATTTTTCGGATCTTTTTACGTAAGTAATTTTTGTAAGGAACGAGAAGGAATAAGTCACTCTAGGGCATGATGGCACTCTTGACCCTGGTACTGAAAGACGACTTCATCTCCAATTTGAAGCAAGAGTTTCGCTTGTGGCCTTTAGACTGTGCAGGAGATGAGATTTATTCCCAAATTAAATTCGAAAATAAAATTATCAAGATTTTTGTAGTGTTTAACTGCATTGTCACTTTCATTGGTTCATACTTGTATTTCTTGCCTCTGGATAGCGATAATGAGACTTTCTACGCGGTGCGATTTATTGAAGAAAATTATCCAGATCATAGAAATCTGCTTCATGGGCTGTATAGGTCAACGTTTCTGATTTTTGGCTACGCGATGACAGTACACGTTTATCAAGTAATTTATAATTCGCAACACTTGCGCTACCAAATAATCATCTTCACTGAGTATGTGGCCAGTATTGGAAATCCGGATAAAAGGAAGGAAAATGAGCTGTTTTACGACAAAGGATTCCAAAAAGTGGTCTATGAGAGACTTAAATTTTGTATCATGAGACATCAAGAATTTTTGGTGTAAATTAGCAATCAGACAATTACTTGTTATTCCATTGATTTGTAGGATTTCCAACAAGAAAGTCGGAGATATGCGTGTTTTTATTGTAGGTTATTCGTTGTGTGGGTGCTTGCTGGGTATAAGTCTGACGTTTTATATTTTTTCGGTAGGTTTTGGGTGGAAAAACATTTGATAAAACTAGACTTTTTAGGGTAAATTTTACCGGGAACATTTCCCTAGAGTAGCTGTTGCATGTGTTGGGGCTGTTGCCACATTTTGGGCTGTTATTACAGCCGGACAAGCAATCGAATCTGAAGTTTGTTATTAAGTTATGGCTGATGTTTAAAGTTTACATAATTTGATTTCTTCAGTACGATAGTGCACTCTCGACATTATTGGGGAAAATCGAATGGTACTATTTTAACGATTCGAACAAAAAAAATTATTTAGTTATGTTGATCAATCTGATGCAACCGTGGAAAATCAAATTTTCTGAAGAATATGCGGTCAATTACGAACTCGGACTTGGGGTACGTTAGATGGTGGTAATGAGCATTTTTTGTAACAATTACTTTGTAGATTGTTCGAGCCATCTATTCAATTGTTTCAGTTGTAGCAAGTATGCACTTTGAAGTTTAAGATCAAAATAATCCACCTCTCACTTATAAAATATTTACATACTCGTAATTTTCTTTCCGTACATAAATTATAATCACTTTTATTCACTTGTTAGTCACCAATTTACAGCCTTTAATTAAATATGTTTTAAGAAAGATGAATCCCTTAAGTGACCACAGAATATTATATAAAACACCATTTAAATTAAAAAAAGAATTAAAATGGATTTTTATTTACCAAAAATAACACATTAGGCTTACGACAAATAGTAAAATAGACAAAAATAAAAAGTTTAATGTCAAGGCTTTGTTTTTTTAGCTCCCAACAGTTCCAGTCCTAGTGATGTAAGAAAATATTTAGGGGTGCTTTTTAAACGAAAGACGAGTAACCCCTCAAAAAAAGTGTCAAAAATAGTGTATTTTTTTAGAATATATTTTTTTTAATAAAACTTTTTTCTAATAAAATTCAAGATTTCTTTTCTTACGACGTAGTGACAACAAATCATTCTAAAATTCGGTCTCTTTTAAGTGGCTAATTGGGCAATAATTGCTGTTGTCTAAGCTAATTGAGGTTTAAAATATACAAAGACACATTAAGTACAGATGATACAGCACATTTGGTTGTAATGATAAAAATTAAGGACCATAATAATTATCATTAGCAGATAAACCTTTAAAAAAACAAACTTACCTTCAAGAGCTAGAATTAGAACTACTTGTAACAGATAAAGTTTCCCTCGAAATAAATTTAAAAAATGGAGATTTTTTACAAAACTATAATAAAGGGTGACTATTACTTTAACATCGATTAAAAATCAACTTGTTCCTCTGTAGAAGACTACTTAAAAGTGCTTAGACTGATGTCATCCGACATTTTTCAATCAAAAATTGCCAAAACTGTCCTTTGGACAATGTTTGTAATACACCTAAGTGTAAGCGGTTTCTTGTACGATTTGAAAATGGATGAGTTGGTTTCTTATTCACCTATATTTTTCGGGAGTTTCTACGTAGTGGTAAAGTTGTATTACAAAACATAGAAACAGTGTAAATGTATGCAAGTTTATTCAAGTGTTGCACAATTTATAAGCCAATAAATATCACACTGAAAAGCAAGGCACGGTAAAAGCCAAGCCGATAAGTCCATCAAAAGCGTGTGTATATTTTGGTCTTTTAGCGTAAAAATTAAAACAGTAAATTTAGCGTATAAAATTTGAAACGATATGTTCCGTTCAGTTCTCAGCTGCGGTCAAAGCCATCACAGTAAAATTGACATCTTCGGCATTCCTCGAAATAAACTGGCGACAAACGTTTGCAGCATCCTGCAAAATTTTGTCACGAAAAATCATTTATTTTCACACAAACCTCGAGAAAAGTGTCTTCAGTGGTCGGTCCATGATTGACGGGAAATTCTTTACTACCGTTAAGTTCGTACAAATGTCCGTCTTTTTCGATCAGTGCGATGAAGTGATTATTGGCGGGTTCGTTCGGGTTGACCTCAGATTGTCCCTCTTGAGCTAGTTCCTGATGAACTGACATTAAGTTAAAGGATTCGCCGTCTTCACAGCTGAATAACAACTCTCCTCGTTTTTCAGGTGTTAAGTCTTTGGTTTTTTCCAAAAGGTGCTTGAACGGCCCTTCGATACCTAGCCTATTTTTTTGATAAAATTAAACGGTTGTGGTTTTGTAATTGCTTACTTTTCTGAGTTGTTTGCGACCGAATGTATCAAAGCGATCGTTCCGCAAACGTTTGGCACTGACTGTTTCACAAAAAATAAGTCGGGGGTGATAATCTGACCCTCCTCTTTCAGTTTTACGGATTCTTCTTCGGCGTGTTTGTTGAACTGAAATAAACTGTATTTTTGGACAAACTATTTTTTTATTTACTTGTTCACTGTTGGGACACAGCAAAATCAGAGCCAACACTGGCTTTGTAATGTAGGCTAAATCGTCCTGCTCTAATCCATACACATCTACGATGTTCCATTTGTTGGGAACACCCAACAAATGAAGAAACTAAATAATTTTTCATCAGTTTTTTACCCCTGAAGCCGCTTTTACAACTTACCTTGTTCATGACCTAAGAAAAAGGCATTATAATAAGGTTTATTTATTTACGTGTTCACTTACTTCAGGATTCGATTCTAGGGGTAATAGTGCCATTTTGGGAAGCTTTTTTACTGAAATTTGAATGACTTTTTGAATGAATCAGCGACTAGATGACCGGTCTCTGAAATGAAATTTCAGGTTGCTACGAACAAAGCGCAAACTCAAATCATTTTTAAATCAATACGAATAGACGACATCTGTTACACTGTACCAAAACTAAATTTTTCATTTTTTATTCGAAAAAAAATAGTTATTTATTTAATGAGTTTGAGTGTAAATCGGATGCTTTATTTCACGAGTGGATTTTTAAACCACGAGTGAAAACGGGTTGTTTTAGCATCCACGAGGCGAAATAAATGAACCGATTTACACAAAAACGAGTTGAATACAACATTTTATTCTTCGAAATAGACTCAGCAAGGCTTAAAATTTGTTAAAAATAATCTGACGTTTCGTACTGAGAAATACCAAACAGTTGTCAAAACTTCCTTACACAGGAAAAAAACCGTAAATTTTGACATTGTCGAAGAATAATAGTTATTTATTTAATGAGTTTGAGTGTAAATCGGACGCTTTATTTTACGAGTGGATTTTTAAACCACGAGTGAAAACGAGTGATTTATCATCCACGAGGCGAAATAAATGAACCGATTTACACAAAAACGAGTTGAATACAATATTTTATTCTTCGAAATAGACTCAGCAAGGCTTAAAATTGCTTTAAATTTGTTAAAAATAATCTGACGTTTCGTACTGAGAAATGCCAAACAGTTTATTTCCGGGTAGTTTGTTGCTGTTTGGTTGTGGGCTATTTGGACACATACTTATAGCGTCATTATTTCGTTTCATTAACATTTTTTTAATGTCCCTATTTGTAATTAACTGAATGTGACGAGTATACATTAGGTTTGTCTTCTTCAATTTTTAAATATATTTCATTATGAGCTACGAACGTTCGTTCTTCTTCAGTGGATACTGATTGTTTTGTTAGCATTCTTCTGCAAAAAATGAACCAGCCCCAGGAATCATTTTTAAAAAGTAACAAAAATATTTTTAAATTTGAAACTAAATTGCCAATTTCAGACGATTACTTAAAGGTG
Organism: Tribolium castaneum; assembly: GCF_031307605.1. Classification (NCBI taxonomy): domain Eukaryota; kingdom Metazoa; phylum Arthropoda; class Insecta; order Coleoptera; family Tenebrionidae; genus Tribolium; species Tribolium castaneum. The sequence continues at coordinate 2,959,189 of NC_087402.1, read as the reverse complement.
TTGAAACTGATTTCGTCCGATGTTTTCGAACCCAGACTCGTTAGAGCCATTCTTTTCGTAGTCTTTGCAGTGCAGCTAACTGCAAGCATAATTACAGTCCGCGCACTTTTAATCAAAGAACTAACAGCGAAAGAATTCGTCCTTTATGGGCCGGTTTTTTTCGGATGTTTTTACGTGAGTCGCTCAAATTGTCCAACGGGTTGTCATTTGCTACTTTAGGGAATGCTAGCGATTTACATTATTATTTTCCAAAGCAGTTTTATAACGAATATGAGCCAGGAGCTCGAAATGTGGTCGTACAGCAGCGGCGGAGAAGAAATCAACAGACGAGTTAAATTTCAGTCGAGAGTTATAACAATCTATGCTTTAGTTAATTTTCTATTGGCTATTGTAGCCTCATATTTGTATTTTTCGCCACTTGATTCTGACAATGAGACCTTTTACATGGTCAGATTTATTGAGGAAAAAATTCCAGATTATGCAAAAATCTGTAAAATCGCGTACAGGACGACGTTTCTAGCAATGGGGTACGTTATGATTGTGCACTCTTATCAAGTGATTTACGCCTCCCAACACGTCCGATTCCAAATCATTTTTTTTACGGAATACGTCAAGAAAGTGGTAGAATTTGATGAGAAAATTAGTGAAGAGTGCCTGTTTTACAACGAGCGTTTTCAAACAATTGTCGGGAAGCGACTACAAAACTGTGTTATCAGACACATCCAGTTTTTGAAGTAATGATCAATAATTTCCCCAATTATCTGAAAACTAGAAATTGTTTTCAGGTTCGATAGAATCAAAATAAAAGAAATGAGCAACTTAATTGCGGCATTTTCGCTGTGTGGATGTCTTTTGGGCATAAGTATATCATTTTACGTTCTATCAGTACGTATTAGCGACAAAATTCACCATTGGGACAAATGCACAATTTTTAGGGCATATTTTATCGTGAGCATTTCTTGCGCGTCGCCCTTATATCTGTTACAGCTGTTTCCACGTTTTTTGCTTTAATTCTTGCCGGACAGTCGATGGAATCCAAAGTAAAGCAATTAAAAAATTAATAATTAATAATTTGCAATTTTAGGCCAACAGTGCTCATATCATCATGAACAACATCAAGTGGTATAATTTTAACCAAAGCAACAAAAAAGCCTATTTACTGCTCTTAATGATGTCCATGAAACAATATAAAATTAAATTTTCGGAAAATTATTCAATCAATTATGAACTGGGACTCACGGTGCAACAATGGTTTGAAAATAACTAATTACTAAAATTCTGGTTGCAGATTGTTCGTGGAATTTATTCCATTATTTCAGTCATGGCTAATATGCACTTTGATAATTAGGAGAGGAAAGAAACATTAGTTATTAGGCACCACCGTTATTATTGTACAACTAATTACAATTAAATTAATTAATTATTATTGTACGTTGTGAATTAATTAGAATTAGTTTCAAAATAAATCATAAAGTAATATTTTGATAGCATTATAACCCCAAGTCCTCAAAAAATACGGTATTACCACTCATCTGTCTTTATCATTATTTCGTTAATTGTATAAAAAGTCATAATTAATTTCTCATTATATCGCCTTATTGTAAATAACGGGAAGTAATAAGTACGTGGTTATAATGTCTTGCTTAATTTTTAAATATATTTGACTGTCTGCTCAACCATTTCAGTATTTCAACTGTTAGACATCAGCCAAATGGACCAAGTTCTGGAAAAATTTCCAGAAAGTAAAAAAAGCTTCTACTTTTGTTCGGTTATGACAACGTATTTCAGACGATTGGTTACGGGGAGTAAAATTTATTTCATCTGATATTTTCCAACGGAAATTGGTAAAGGCAGTCCTGTTCATGGTCCTTTTAGTACACTTAACAGCAAGCGTAATAACAATCCGTGCAATTTTAATAAAAGACATAACAGCGAAAGAATTCACTTTCTACGGGCCGGTCTTTTTCGGATGTTTTTATGTATGTATTATTTAACATCAAATAATTATAGTCACATTCCAACTCAGGGGATGCTCGCAATTTATATCATTCTGTTTGAAAAAAATTTCATTGCAAATTTGAGTGGCGAACTGAAAATGTGGTCCTTTCGCAGCGCTGGAGCGGAAATCACCAGACAAATCAGATTTGAATCGAGAGTGGTAACAATCTACGCTATAATTAATTTTGTAATGGTTGTTATAGCGTCTTGCTTGCACATTACGCCACTTGAGTCTGACTATGAGACTTTTTACATGATCCGATTTTTCGAAGACAAAATCCCGGATTATGCAAATGTTTGTAAAACCTCGTACAGGTCGACATTTCTGGTAATGGGATACGTCATGATGGTGCACGTTTACCAAATAATTTATGCCACTCAACACGGGAAATTCCAAATCATGCTTTATTTGGAATACGTCAAGAGAGTGACCCAATTTAATGAAAAAATAGGTGAAAAATGTCTATTTTATAACGAAAGTTTTCAAAAAATGGTCGCTAGGAAGCTAAAAAATTGCGTCATTAGACACAACGAATTTTTAAAGTAACAATAATTTGTGTAATTATTTAGTGCAAAAGTTGATTTCAGGTATCATAGAAAAAATACGAGGGAAATGAGCCACTGGATTGTAGCCTTTTCCCTATGCGGATGTCTTTTGGGAATAAGTGTTTTCTTTTACATTTTATCCGTACGACAACATTTTATGCACAAATTTCACAAATTATTGCTTTTAGGGCGTAATTTACAGAGAACAGTATTTTCGTGTAGCAGTTCTATTAACAACAGCGGCTTCTACCTTTGTGGCTTTTATTGTAGCAGGACAGTCGCTTGAATCCCGAGTAAACAATAACTAAAATTTGATTAACAAATTAAAAAATAATATTTTAGGTCGATAATGGTTACAGTGTTGTAAGCAGGATTGAGTGGTATAATTTTAGTGAAACCAACAAAAAAACATACTTTCTTCTGCTAGTAATGTTAATGCAACCTTGGAAAATTAAATTTTCGGACAAATATTCCATTAACTACGAATTAGGACTCTCGGTTTGTGCATCTCAACTGTGTTAAAATTTTTCTGAGGTTGAACTTTCAGATTGTTCGTGGAATTTATTCGATTATTTCAGTGATGGTTAATATACGCTTTGATTCTTAAAGTTGGCACATAACTGAGCTAATCTCAGAGTCGGGCAATTTGTGGGAAAGATCGCCTAATTTCATTTACAGAAGAAAATCGATTACACTTGTGTTTAACCGATTTATTCTAGGATGGAGACAGCAAGAGAAATTAAGTTGTTTACAACATTTCCTATTGGTTTTCATCTTACATTTAACGGTAATTTGTTTTGTGTAAGGTTTCCGCAGATCTGCACGAGGCACGAATGTTCAAATGTAGTTGACGTGTTCACCAAACCAATAAAACTTAAATAAAACTTATTAAAAAACTGCATTATTATTTGTGAATATTCCTTCATAATGCCTACAATATTGCAAACATTTAATAAGGAAAGTTGTTGCAACCTTCACCTGGATGGGAAATTAATCTAAAGTTGTAAATGTCTTCACAGTTTACAAACGCTGAGCCCGCATACAACATCTCAAGTCGCTACATTCAAATTTGCAAGAAGTGCAAGTAAAAAATTAATTAAAAGCGGATTATCGATTTTATGTTAAATAGAAGAAATTCGATGATCAGCGGAGCAAATGGAGTTTTATGTTTACTCAGAGAATGGAATATTAAATAAGAGTGTGGGCAGATCAGTGAATTAGATAGCAGATACACTATAATTAATAAAATTCTTCAATTTTCGCTTCAACCTTTGAAAAAGTTGCGAACTTAGCGATTTCATTACATTTCGTAAGAACCCCTCTTTGCGTCAGATATTATATCAAATAACAAAGTTCATACGAAAACTAATACCACCAGCAGATTGAGAAAAAGTTGGCTACTTTTACGAGTTGAACTCAGACGACTCATATCGAGGTCTCGTTTTGTTTGCTTTAATTAAGATTGCTTCTAGACAAACTTAACGGTATTAAAAGCCGGCTCTTAAGACGTAAATTTTTCTCTTTAAATTTATCCACCAATTTATTCCAAATACGCGTCAGGTGGAAAAATAGCAATACGGCAATCCATTAGCATTTTGTTCTTTAGAAAACGAATAGTATTTCCATTGATTTTCTAAAAGCAAATTCCTGTTTTCAAGTCTTCAATTACTGCAAAATGCTTACGTTAACAATTTAAAATACTGGCAGAAAATTCCCGTTGTCAGTGGAAACTCATCCACTATTTGCCTTCCTTTTGTTTTCCCCTTTGAAATAGATAACATCATTATCAATCGCAAAGCAAGAAAACACGTTTCCGGTAACCAACGAAGGCATCCGATCTCATCGAGCTTTCGCGATAAGCTCTATGGCACTCATTCTCATGTTCTGAATCCGTGTAGCTTACAAGGTTTTTCAGGACGCGTCAACAATAAATTCAAACAGCTGTTCCTTAATTTCCACATTTCCGACATCGTCTCCAGACGCAGCTTCCGGTAAGTGACAATTACGGACGAATTAAGCTCAAGTTTTGTATCCCGAATTGATGCGATCTTTTTTTTTTTGACTAAAATTGTTCCAAGCGGAAACTGTTAAAAACTGCTTTTTAAACTTATTTTTGACGAATTTATTACGATTCATTCATAAAGTCTGGGTGCAGCTTCTTGAGGAAATATGTTCCTGCCCGGAATACGAATCTCCGGTAACTTGGGAAAGCTTTTGTTGGCTAGTTAAAAATTGCGCGTCACGTTGACGATATGTCTTAGAAATTCGGTCCGTTTTTAAGTGATTGAATAAATTTGAATGCTGGAACAACACTTGGGAATAAATGAATGAAAGACGTCATCATCCTATTTGATTAGAGGAATTGTGATACAAAATAGAATCTGACTGGAATTTTTTATATCATTTTAAATCTGAAATCTATTAGTTCCGTTAGTTACGCATTGAAATTTCAGAACATCCGAAGTTGTGAGCGGATCACATGCTCATTAGTTTAATTGCATTGATCACGATTATTATTAATCCTGCGAGAGCGTGTTATGTCTAAAATAATTGCAGATTTACCAGTTGGAAAGTCTCTAAACCGGTAATAAAAGCTTTAACTTTTCGCAGTTTGGCAACAAAAAGCTTTTAATTAACAAGGGAGCCAATCAAAAAACCATTAACCCTTGACAGCTGTTTCAACTACATAATAACGGGACATCTCGTCAATAAACAAGACCACAAAACAAATTCGATTTTGTTTCAGTCACGGTGTAAATCGTGATCGCATTTATCACGTCCACGACATTTGATTTATGGTCACTTAGGAAACATTTACGATTCGAAGAATAATGGGCTTTTCTTACATTTATTTCCCTCCTGCAAAAACTGGACCAAGCAGCTCTGTTCCACTTTCGTGTATAAAAAGATAGCGCTCGCAGAATATGTGTTATCAAGTGACAACATTTATTGTCGATAGACAACTGTGTTTTGTGAGAAAATAATACTCGGATGGCTTTGTTTAACTTGGACCTGAGAATGATCACAAACTTAAACTAACATATACCGATGTTAAAATTAAAGAAACAAAATTTTAGGATATTTTGTTGTCGAATCACCAGTTTTGTGACGAGATTTATCATCAAAAATAAGAAAAATTAATGTGTTTTTACTGTAATGGTATGAAGCATTGCAGCGACAAGGTAATGTATGAAACCACATAACATCGCCACACAATTAGGGTTTTTATTCACTTGATTAGCTTTGGAAATTTTGTGTTTAAAAATAACGCAGTGCTCCGGTTGTGTACTGGTTTCTTTAACGTTGGCAAAAATCAACAAATTGTTAAAATTTAGTTTTTAAAACTGGACAAAATAAAATTTGACTTGTTTTTTGTTTATCAATGGTGTGATTAAAAAGCGGTGATCGAGTCAAGGTAATTTAATTGCAAACGCTCCACATTTTTCCATATTTCTGCGAAGGTCCTTCAGCCACTTAAAGAATGTGTTGGCACGACAACCGGACAAATACGATAATTACTTTGACATTTTCTTGCAGAGTGTATGAAATTTTATGCATGTACCATAATTCGAGTTGGGACGACTTGTGTGTTCTCTTTACGTGGAATTTCCCTTGCTGAATTCCATTTCCATGCCTGCATTTGCATGTTTATGGTCGATAGCTGTTGTAACTTTGCGCTTTGACCGGTGCACAAAATTTATTTCGCTTGAAATCTCCAAAAATATCGAGGTGTAAAAATGGTGGATGCGCCGGGCAAGCGAAGATTTGTAATTACTTTTCTCATTTATTTTAAGACTAACCAGAAGCTACTCTTGTTTATCGCGGAGCAAATCTTGTTGATGTTTAATTTGCGGAAATTAACGCTAATTAAGCCGTCTCCTATAACAGGAGATAATCTCAAGGAGTGCAACGGGATTAGGTTTTCAACCTATCGATTACAGGTGGAAATTTATATACCCACTCAGCTTCTAATTTTAACCGTTTTTTATCATTTGGTAACGTTTTTACGTGTTTGGAACGGAACGATTATGCCCAGGAGAGGTTTAATTGAGGTCACCTGATTGAAATTTCGTAAAATTAGGATCGGAATTTTATAAATACATTAGTGGAAGGTTATTGACGCTCGTGTTTACAATCTCGCCATAATTATCCACTGTGTTAACTCCGAATGGACGCAAACTGTAACAAGTGGCGAACAATAACTAATCCATTGCCAATTAAAAAAAATACTTTTCTCGAAAAAAATAAAAATGAAGCTACAATTTTGTGAAAACCTTGTAAAAATAACTCGATTAGTTCCGCCGCGGTTGAAGGAGCAACATTTCGAAGCCAAACATTTTGTATGAGGTCCAATTAAGTGACGTCAATGTAATCTAATCATTGACAGCCACCCATATTGCGACTGGAACCGATTTGTGATTATCGATGAGTGAACTGCTATTGATTATGATGAGCCGAGATAAAAAGTAAACAGCGGATCGGAATTAAATTTAACACTACTTGTTCAAGATTTACGCAGAATCATTCAAGCTACAGAAATAATTTATGCGTTTGCACAGCTTGATTTTTTATCTGGAAGACACGAGACATGTGCTATTGACAGAAATGCCAAGGACATGTTTTGAGACAGTTTTATTAATTTATGTTCTGCTTGGTTTAATAGAAAAACCGATAAATTCGTGTCAGATACAGAGTGCGTCTCAAAACGATAAACTGATTTTTTAGCGGTAGCGACATTGATTATGCATAAGTGGGAGTATAAGAAAAATTTTCATATTTTGTGATAAACTTTTATACACAAAAATTCGCTTTTTTGAACGATCCCTTTTCCTGCAGTCCAATTCGTCACGTAACGCTGGATAAATTCCGCCACGAAATAAATGTTTCACTTTAATTGCTTTAGAAACTCGTTTGGGGTCAAATGTAGTTTTTCTAAGGCACTTAATTTTACTTTTCGAACACTAGGAGGATTATAATTTGTTTCGTCCTTTGTCTCCGGACACGAAAAAATCACGAATTTGATTCCTCCCGACTACAAACATGATTCTTTCTTTGTATATTCAAAGAGATTGGGGCAACTCCTCAAATTCCGCACATTTTTCCCGATATCAGATTTCATTCGGTGAAACCTTTTCTAGGAATGGTGGCTTCGGCAGTGCTAGGAGCCGCTGCGGGGACCGGAATGGCCCTTTTCGTCGCGATGACAATTGTTGTTTATCGCTATTACAGCCACCGGAGGAAACTCAAGGAATGGAATTCGCTGGATCGAATGCCTTTTCCCACCACCCCGACCAGAATTATCAACAAGCCAATTTATGCTGTCGCACAAACGGTGAGTTTGCACTTTCATCATGCAGTATTTACATTTCCGCTGAATCAAAGGCCGACATTCGCTTTGACATTTTCTCGTTAAGAAGTTGAAGAAGCTTCGATCGGTTTAAAAGAAATAAGGTAATGATGAAACTATTCCATTCTAGACACAATTTTTGATGATACAACTTCAAGTGTTGTGTAATAAAACTCGTAATAATTTTCCAAACTGCAGTGCTAAAAGCGCGATATTACTGTCGAAACTGATGAATTCTAAAATTGAACTTGACGCATTATTTAACCGGAATGTTCAAGCTCTTTCCCCGTCACTGTGACGGATAATTTGTAATTATGATGAACACTAGATACAAAATTTGAACCAAACATTTCCTCATTTTTTTGTGTTTTTATCTCGTTAAAATTCGCTGCAGTTAATTTTATAACTCGATTATGAGCGCCCTTAATTAGCAGTAGTATCCCGGCGCCTCCACCATAATTTTACAGCTACCTTTTTATCCGCTAATTAACGTAGTTTGAAAATATTCTGCGTCTGTTGATTGTTTCAGAAAATACAAATTCAGTGCTTCAAACGTTGCGTTCACCATCTGGTGGATAAGGACTCAACCACCCACACAATATTTAACAAAGCAGAAAATTCCAAAATTTTGTAAAGTAGCAAACTATTAATTATAAATTTGTTTAAAACTTGTGGCAGGGGTGGTTTTATTTTTTATAACACGGAACGGTTTGTGACTTGGCTAAAATCAATACGAGAGCAGTACAGCAAACTCTATGATAAAACTGTAACCTTAACACGTACTATCTAATAAAACTAAAAGTACATTCTTAAGATTATAACATTACTAAAAAAAAATCATTTTTATTATTGTTTATATATTTGTCTACTTGTGTTCAGTCGCTTATCGGTAGGTGTCACTGTCGTTTTAAGATGTTTCAAACCCTATAAAATACAATGAAGAGAAGGATTTTTGCCATTTTAGGACAAATACGAATAAAACCACAATAAAAAAACTGATCACATATTTTTTCTATAACCCTCAATTAAGTGTAATAAAATACATTCCGGGACGTCGCAGATTAAATGGTTTAGGCTTTCGAATTCCTCGACGTAATAAAAATAACACAACATTGTCCTACTTTATTTAACTGCATTTAATAAACTAATCTCTGGACAAAAATGTGCCAATTTAAATTATTACGTATTATCATTACAGATTTACAGATCGGTGACAAATGTAAACTATGACGAATAAATCACTCATCCGTCATTGTAATGAAATTGTTTTGAAACTAAACTGTTATTTATTTAGATAAATTGTTCCGTATGTATTTCCTACAATGACTATTAATCACGCGAATCGTAATTATTTCACTCGCTTCGCTTGTAAATGAAAAAATGGTATGATTTTGTGTTTAATAAAAATCTTTTTCTTTTTATTTCCCTACATTTTGGTCGACTGATAAGCAACTTAATTGCCAAAAATCTGTCTGAGATTAACACTAGAAAGTATTTTTTCCAACGACTTAAGTTTTTGTTTAGTGGCTTTGTAATATAAATTATTTCAAAAAATAAGTCAAGCAAAGAAAGTAGCAAGGACCTAAATGAAAGCCAGGTAATGTAATTTGCTGGTATATCCTGAAAGCAAAACCCACCTTGCGTTTCATCTCGTACAAGATAGAGAGTAAAATGGTGTCAAGGCCACTGATACGGGATCGTTAAATAAATGATTTCCCAAAGACATTCATTAGTTATCCACGTTTTCACCTTCCCCTTGGAAGAAGTGTGATTCCGTGTTCAAGTGCTTGTTTGTTAGCACTTTAATTAAGACCATTTGTTGCTTTTTATTGATTAGCAAGTGAAAAAATGGGCCCAAGTTCGGCGATCGATGCCCTTGGCAGTGTAAAATGTGCAGCTTGAAAGGAGCAAAATGTCGAAATGTGAAAAAGAGTCAAGTTGTGAAAATTAATGATCGTCGAACGTAAACGTAGGTCGTAGATCGCAGGCAGCCCTCAACCTGTTGAGCCCGGGAGAAACGTCGCGACGAGCTTTCAGTATGTTGAAACGCGTCCGGCTAAGCAACACGAGCTTTACCCGGAATTAGAGAGAAAAAGCGAATCAAAATTCGAGCATGTCGTGATGTTCGATGGTCGGAATGATGTCGGGAATGGGACCTGCCGGCTGCTGGGTGACACACAAGAGGCTGGAGTCGTGGGCTAGGGCGGCCAAAGAACGCGCCCTTGGCACCACCAAGCACAACAACCAAGAAAATGGAAGCAATACAAATTGTAGCAATAACAGCATCGAGGTATTGTTTATTGTTTACACGACTCTTGTTGTACGCACGTTCCGGAAAATCGATACGGGAGTAAGAGACGACGGGAAATTCGCTTTAATGTGCACACGAAATTTACAACATTAGCGAAATTCTGAGATTACGGATTGAAAGCTCGCTTTGGGAATATTACGGGGAAAAACCAAACGCCACCCATGTACTAAGCGCAGGACTGATGGGGGAATAAAAAAGTGTTTTGTTTTGGATGGTTTATGCATGATGTTATTTCAAATTACAATGCCGCAGGGGAATTCTGTCTACGGCTCTGATTATAAACACGCTATTTTTACCTCTCGCATTTCTGCCATCATTTTCAACATTATTCAAATTATGATGAAATTTTTTTATTTTATCTACAATTTTCTATTTCTTTACAACATTGACTAACGGTTTCGTCAAGAATATTGATTTGCAAATAATTTGGCATTACTAACACTAAAAATTTTAACCGAACTAATTTATTATAAAATACGATTTAAGATATTGGCGTTTGGTAAATAATTATTTTTGTTAATAGTACAGTTCAAAGGTGAATAATACCTCCACAAAAAAATCAGGTCTCAAAAAATAAGACGGTTTAACAAGATTATTTTCAAGGTGTACTTTTGACAGAATCAGTGTTTCGAAAATATCAAAAAATTTCTACTAAACTGGCCGTAGATTTGCCCAGGAATATAAAATTTTAGTGATTTTACATAAAGTTGGTTTATTTTTAATAGTTTCTTGTAATTTAATAAAATTTACTTCCAGTAAATATATAATAATAATTTAATAATAATTTACTTAGTAAATAAATACTTTTTCTGAAAGCTTATTGTACTTTTTTCCCCGAGCCTTTTCCAAAACGGCAGTAAAAGACATTTTTAAGTGTGCAGTTAACATTAAACATTCCATCAGAATACTATAAAGCACAAATCAAAAAAAAAAATACCAGCATCAAAAAAAAATTGTTTCGCGAAATTTTGGAGCACATTTTTCAAACAAATTGATAAAGGGCTATTGCCGTACAATATTGTTAATTCATATATTTTCGCTTCGATAATACGATAATACAGTCATATAGATAACAAAATAGTCTCGTTTTGTGAAAAAATTGGGATCCAGTGCCGAAACTGAATGGAGATGTTTAGGAAACATCAACAAGTTAATTAATGGTGATAAAGTTCGCCAAGGTGTACTTTAAGATTAACAATAATAAAGTTGTTTGAGTTAATGGATGATGGGAGGGGTTTTGTATTAACGCATTAATGCATTATCACTAACAAACCCGCGTTCCAAACTTGTAACTTAATTAAGATTTTCGCCTTGTTTTATAAACTTGAACTGCTCATATATGACCAAATCCATGTTTAATTAATTCAAATTGTAAAACGTGTTATTGAAGGAAATAGTTTCGTTTTTCAAGTTGGGTCGAGATTCAATTAAACCGGCTTTCAAGTCGAACTCAAGCTCAGTAAATCATCGCGTTTTATTAGCAAATTTCATAATCAATTTACGTTTGATTCTGCTGGACCAACGTTACGGCGGAAGAGAATATAGATGCCAAAGCAGTCAAAATCGATAAATACTAATACCTGTAATTACATGTTTCGTGCACTGATCGCTCAATAATGTTGCCAAGTACCAACCCATATCCGTGATAACAGAGATAACCGTAATGGATCGTTTTGTTCAAATGAATGTGTACATGAAGGGAATTGTTTTGGGAGGTTTCCACGATGAATTATTTAAGCTCGGATAGTCAAAGCAAATATTTATCTTGAGTTGATTGTTGGTATTGTAATGGGGCCATCTTAACACTAGAGAAAATGACACAAGACGTATTACGACCAATTAGGAAGAAAAAATTGCTATTGATCGGCAGTAATTTGCGTCATGGGGCGGAGCGAAACCGTACCAAAGTTTGAAAAACGGAACAGCATTTTACAATATTAAAATACCGACTTGCCAAGTCAAAACATTTGTTAAAAAAAAGTATTCAAGTACCTACTAGCGGTTTTTACCAGAGTTTAGGTTCTTAATTAAAAGCAACGCAAAACCTACAGTTTGAAAACTAATTTTTGATACTTTTACTTTTCCACAAAAGTGGGACAAGCTAGGAGAAGGTGTCTCGTGTGGATTCTTCCAGACGCGAAATTATATTGATTCAAAGATATTATCTGAAATCAAATGTAAACACAGGCTAGATATGAGACGTTAGGTCTGCCAAGTTTTAGAAAGAGAATAAATAAAAGTTGGAAATGTGTAAAAACGTGTGTAGGCCTTTAATTAGATTAAAATTTATCTTGGCAATAAAAGATTGAATTTTAGGAATTCAACGTAGCGAAGGAGCAACACATTATCCAGCCTCCCCAAAACACCTCAGCTCAGGCATTAACAGCTGAATTAATGAAAATGCCGTTGGAATTATGTTCCGCACCCCAAGGCTCGCATTCGTTGCAACACCAGTCGAAATCGTATCCTGGGGGACAGCCACTTTTATGCCGAACCCCCAGCGTCTCCTCACAAAGTAGCTTAGACAGCAGTGCATCCAGACAGGTAAAGGATAAAATAAAGACTTCGACTGTTTGGCTTACATTCTTTGGCTGTTTAAATTCTTGCAATAAATACACCCCTAGATTATTTTATTGTGCATAGTATAGTTTTTTCCATTTGTTTTCCATTGTTATTTCTTAAGGTTGTTATCCAGGGCCACCGAGGCTCGTCCCCGCAGATCCGCACCTTCGCCCCGGACGGCAAAACGCCCGTCCACCAGGAAGCCATCCACACCTCCAGCTACCCTCTGCGCAACTCCAGCCGCTCCCCTTCGCCTCTTCGAGCGGCCTCCCTGGACATCCGCTGCTCGTCCCCCGGAACATCGACCGTGAGTGGTGAGGAAATCCGGACGCCTTCTCCGTCGCAATCCAGCTTGGCGTCGCTCACCGGAGGATCGGTCAGCTCGTGCAATTCTCCGATTCCGGCGTCGCCAAGGACCGTCGGCCTGGGCAGGTGTCTATCGCCGCTTCTGATTCCGTCAACGAGAGCACACACGCCGGAAGTTAACGTTGCGGCGCCGCCAGCCAGTCCCCTGGGGGCTATTCAGCCCGATCTGTACCTACGGAAGGACGGGCCGCTCTTCATAGGCAGCAGCCCCAAAGCGGGGCCCAGTTTAGGAAGACTGCACTTTCGGCTCAAGTATGACTTCGATAGGAGTGATCTGGTGGTTCATTTGATTGAAGGTGAATACTCGAATGTTTTAATTGTCGTTTTTACAAAACAATAACGAGGATAAAGAACAGTAAATTTTTCAAAATATGCACAAAAGAAAGTGAGAAGAATGTTTTTTTTAACAAGTAATATTCGAACTCGAATTTTGGCAATTTCTGGAGAAACACGTTAATGATTTAGCTAATAGAATTCAATGTAATTTTATTTTGATGTCTCAAATTTCTATATATCGAAATCCAGATTACAGGTTCCCTCTATTAAAAATATCAAGAAGCCGAATTTTTTTGAGTTTCGCTTGCTCATTGAATTACTAATAATAAAAATAATGAAAGTAAATAAACAATAACTAAAACAAAAAAAATACACAATATAAAATATTGTATAAAATATAACGAAAACAAAGAAAAATATGGAAGAATAGACGTAAACGCAAACATAAACCCTGAGACGTTTAAATACAAAAATTGAAGATCGTAAGATAAAGAATCGGCAGAAATAAAAAAATTATGCGGCAAAAGGTAAGCACTTAAATATAAAGGCGCCAAAATGAAAACTTAAACAAAATTTAACAGTAGTATATAAATACTGTTTAATATATAAAACCGGAAACAATAAAGATCGTAAATTTAAAAATAAAAGTATAACATCACTTTTCTCTGAAATAAAAAAACTAAAGAAATAATTTTTAATTTGCATTATTAAATTAATCAAAAATTTGTTGCTTTAAAACTGTAAAGTCTTCATTAACTTTGAGATTTTTTGACATTTTTTGTCAAAATTTTGGGAATTTTTGTCTAGATTAAAAATAAACAAAAAAATTTTGAACAACATTAGTTTCTTAGGCTGAAAAAGTACTGAAACGGTTTGAAAAGGAAAAAAAAATGTCTTTTTCGACCCAATTTGGTATTTTTTGATTTTGGATTTCGCGAAATAAATAAGTCATTGACCGCAAAATGCAATGAAACTTTAAAAAAGTTAAAAAATAGTACAATGGTAATCCTAATTTAGTAGTTTTTGTGCAAGAATGCTTGAAAAACGGCGCAAATTTAACGATAGTTCGAATATTTTTCATAATTTTTACCAAAAAATACACAAATTTGGTAATTCTTTAAGAGGTTAATATTGAAATTCGGCAAAAATTTCCAGTTTTTAAGTCAAAAACGTGCTGCAAATGATAAGAGATGAAACAATGTCGTTTTAAAATCGAGGTTTTTGGGCTTAATTTTTGCAGAATTTCTTATATACACGTTTGGAAAATTTCAGAATATTGTCTTTTATACCTTAATTTAATGCTTTTCGATGAAATTTGGTACAAAATTAAAGCATCAAATTAAAAAAAAATGCTAAAACGCTTGAAAAAAATGTTTTTTTTCTCATTTGCTGTTTAGTGTTTTTCGATTTAATTTGGCGGCTCCTGAACTGATTTGTGCAAAAAAATTGCATTTTAGGCTAACTAAGGAAGTTATAGTTCACACTATGACTGATTTAATTAAAAAAAAATAAGTTAAAACATGTGCAAAAGACAATCATTTGCTAATGGTGACCCAGTGGTAAAAGCGCCACTTTTAACGCAAAAATTTTTGTCCATTTTTTTTATAAAAAAAGTAGAAATAAGTATAATATGATGGAAACATAAATAAGAGATTGTAAGAACACTTAAACGTAAAAGTAAACTGATAGAAATAAGAACATAATTCAGCAACAGGTAAGCACATAAAGGCGCAAAATTGTAAACGTAAGACCACAACTTAATAAAAGTATAAATACCGTTCAAGCAACGTCATTATTCAGTAAAAGAAAAAAGACATAAGCGCTAGAGCGTAACATAACTTAAACCGTAAACGTGAACCGCAAGATATTTTTTTTTTCGTGAATTAAAAAATATGTAGAGCCAAAAAAGAGCCAATTCGAACTAAAAAAAAATTTTGTTTTTAGAGAATCGCAATACAAGATATTAGCAAATTTCTGTCTTTATAATATTTTACAAAATTTTCAAGAAAAATTACTAACTTAAACATGTAATATTGGTACTATCAATTTATGTTTATTTATGTATTTTGTAAAATAAAGCGTTTTTTTTTAGTTTTTTTTTGTGTTCACTTTAGTAAAGTGTTATTTTTAATTCGTAATTTTTGCAATTATTTGCGAAGCCCACGACCTGGCGGGCAGCGACCAAGGGGGCTTTAACGACCCCTACGTCCGCCTGGCCCTTTCGCCGGAAGTTGACGCGCGTAAACGCCAAACGACAATCCGTCGCAACGACCCAAATCCGTTTTTTGATCAACACTTCAAATTTCCAATATCGCATGAAGATCTGCAATCGAAAACGCTCATCCTACAAGTGTTTGATTACGACCGATTTTCCCGAAACGATGTCATCGGCGAAGTTAGAATGAGCATGGACGAATTCGACGTTACATCGAGCATAGAAGTGTGGGGAGAAATCACCAAAAATAAAAAACCACCAGAAGAATTACAAGAAGTGCTCGTCTCACTCAGTTATTTGCCTTCGGCTGAAAGACTGACGGTGGTGTTACTGAAAGCGAGAAACCTGTTCCTGCCACAGGAGAAGGATACCATAGGTACAAGCAAAGCTCATATCCTTAAAAGCGGGCCTTTATTCCCAATATTTACATTTCAGATCCGTTCGTTAAAGTGTATCTCCTCGTTAACGGCAAGCGAATAAAAAAGAAGAAAACAGCCGCCAGAAAGGGCACCACGAACCCAGTCTGGAACGAAGCTTTAACCTTTAGCTTGTCGGCTTCGAACGTGGCTAACGCCGCAATTGAGGTAAGGAGTGCTTATTTTTATCTCATTCCCAGTTTGAGTTTAATCAGTTTTTAAGTTAATTAATTTTTTACGGAGTTGCCAACGTCACTAGCACAAATTTGAAGCAAAATGTGTCACCATCTTTAATACTAAAAATTATTATTAGTCAAAGTTTCCGTATCATTTTTCAGATCTGCATAATGGACCAAGCGAACGACTTGATGGGGAGCAACCCGCTGATAGGCTGCTGCATAATCGGCCCTAAGGAAGCAGGCCCAGAGAGGGACCACTGGCTGGACATGACTCAAAGTCCGCGAAAAGCTGTGGCTTGCTGGCACACCATGAGGTAAATCCCAATATGCTCAGTTGTGGATCGATTTTAAACGAATTTAAAAGACAAAAATGGGTACGAAGATAAATGGCACAAGATGAGTCTACATGTCCATAATTTAATGTTATTCTATGTTAAACGTGATCATATAATTAAGTGTGTGTAACAATTAAGTTAAACATTAAGAGCTTTTTTAGAGTCTCCAAACTCGTTATTTTATTGTAAGAGTTGACCTGATTTAAACGGAACGGCCTCGTCATTACAATAAAAAATGGTAACTAAATTATACAAGGAAAACTTATGAATTACATGTGTCCTTTTGAATGTTTTTACAAGACAATCATTTATTTACCAACTCACTTTTTTAACTGGCATTTTTAAGAATTACGAGGGAGAGCGGTCTAAAAGGATATTTATATTTGATATTGTTATTCTTTGAACACTAACTCTAGTAAAACGCTGCACTTTGTAATTTAACGATTGTAAACTTAAACAACCAGAAGAAACGCTTAAATTGACATCAGGGATGTTAAATTTACATATTATAAAAGTCTTATGACGTCCCTCTCATACTTATGATGAATGTTGCTATCCTTATATTTACACTTGAATTATATCAAATGAAGAATATCATAATCTATTTACATGACTGTATATCGAACTGTTTTTAAATAAGAAAATTTATTAAAATCAAAACTGTACCTATAAACTATAACGGTATATCAATTATTATATGAGTACCTAAATGTTACGTGTTTCTTGGTTCGACACCCGTTTTTAGTTTCTAATAATTATTGTAAACAGTGTACCTTACAGGATTGTTGCAATAAATATCAGTGAGTATTTTGTGTGTTGTTTTATTTGCTGACTTACACCTCCACCTATTCATATTTGAGGAAATTAAAAAAAAAAAAATTTTTTTTAAAATTCAAGTGTTCACTTTATTTTTCAAATTGTGCTTACATTTGTGAATAATGTTCATGTGACTCATAGAAATTTAATTTGAATGTGATTACTTCTAATGCTTGAAAGTGACAAAGTGTAAACACGAGAATTATTCTTAACGTGTTCTAATAATCGAGCTGAACTACTACCGACACAATTGAGAAAACACCCCGAACAATCTGCAAAAATAATTCAACAAGTTACTTTTGGCTAACCACCAACATACACTAAGTCCAAGTTCGTAGTTGATCGAATAATTTTCTGAAAATTTAATTTTGTAGGTCTGCATGGAATTTAATAACATAAGCATGTAACTCCGTTTGTTGCTTTCGTTGAAAGTGTACCATTTTACTTCCTTTACGACTCTCGTAGAAATGTCCACCTAAAATATTGACAGCGTTTGTATGAAAAACAGTAGCGATATATGGGTAATTTTTCACTTCGGTTTCGACTGATTGTCCAGCTGCGATCACGGTGGCAAATGTAGTAACTCCTGCAATTATTGAGGAAACTGTGCGTGCAAAATGGTAGCGCAAAAATTCACTCTAAAGAATTACCAATAAAAAAACAATTTTTGATCGTGACAACTCACGGTTAACATGTGCATGGCAAAACTGATCCCTAGAAAGCAGCCAAGGAGCGCAAAACCCCCAATTAAATTACCCATTTCTTCCAGCTTGTCAAAATAAAATCTACGAATTATAAGTCAATTTTAAATACTCTGACTTTTTGAAATGCTTCACCTCCGGATCTCCTGATGTCTGATTATACAAAATTTGAGTCTTTCACGAATCATATTTTGATAATTATTGTCATCGGGTAAATGCTCATCCTTTATATTTTTAGCTTGTTTAGTTACATTTGCCATAAAGTGAGCACATAAAATTAACTGAAATCGCACATGCTGCGTTGCATAAAGGACTTGACATGCATGGACCACCATAACATAGCCCAACAACACAAACGATATTTTATACAACTTAATCAACACTCGCTTGTGGTTGGGACAATGGTCTTCTAAGAATCGTATTAGGTAAAAGATTTCTTCGTCTCCGTAAAATGACATATAGTAAAAAAAACTGGCAACTAAAGCTAATAGATAATTAACCAAGCAAAACACTGTTATAACATTAATTTCAAATTTAATTCGTGAAGAAACTGCATCATCAGCAGCCGTTATGTCCCATGCTTTTAACTCCAGCATTAAAGTTCTAGTCATGCTGGGTTTGAATAAAATAGTACCAAGACCCAACAATCCCTATTTCAAAACGCAAATAACTATGTTCGTGTTCCTATCATACTTACGTAGAAGCAACCGAAAAGTACAGGAGCACATGAAATAAACTCTCTCCTACTGAAATTGTTAAACATAAAGGCATGGATTGTAATCGCGCATGCAGTCAAATGTATTAGAAATGTTATAAACAAACACAGTTTCATAATTTTGATGTCGAAAATGTCGGATGAAATAAATTTCAACACTCGCAAATCATCTGCAAATAAAATACATACTTAAAGTTCTGTAACGAAAATTAATCTCGACAAGTTATTCAATTTTAAATCAGATTTTAAAGTAAAACTATTTACGAAAAATACCTCTGGTTGCACGTTTGACGATAAATTGCATTGTCATTTCTACAATTTTGTAAAGTTCAGCTATTTGTCGTTGATTGTCTGTTTCCGACGATGCAATGATGCACGATAACGATAATATTCTAAATGTCGCTACATGTACGTGTTTTCTTAATGTGTGTTAAGCTTTATGACATATTCACCCATAAATGAAGCGTAATTAAAGCATCAATGCTAAGCGATTGTAACATCATATTAAATTATTAATAATTTTAAGAAACATGTCCTTGGCAAATTGAAGATAATTCTATACAAAAATCGATTAATGAAATTGAAAAAAAACTGCTTCTCAAATAGTCCTTTATTCGTTTCTTTCTGTTCATAAGAGAAGTACATAGCTTTGTTGTAAAAGGCCAATTAAAGTGCTTTTCCGCAAAATTAAAATATTGACAACCAATCCAGCGCTTTCTAAAAAAAAATTCACTTTAAAACAACCCTAATGTTTGAGATACTATCCTAAAAGAAAGTATTTTCATGTAGATAAAAAAATGAATAGTTTTAATACAGCTTTTAACTTACTAATTGTTAAAATACTTACCCTACTTTATTTAACTATAGGTAAAAGCTGCACTTTTTAATTAATTAATTAAAAAACTGTAGCTACAAACTTTATTGGTATAGGAAAGAAAGACAATGATTTAGTGCGTGCGAAGTATTTATTGTGTTCAGTTTAATTTGACATTAATTTGGTAGATTTCACAACAAAATTTTTACCTTTACGTATTAAAAGATAAAGAAATGTTACGAATAATCTGCACAATAAATTTTATTACATTACTTTTCGAAAAACCCCCAACATACACAAAGTTCAAGTTTGTAATTAATCGAATAATTTTCAAAATTTTTTTTCTAAGCAAATTGTAGTTTTATCTGTTTAAATATTGTTTTATTACACGTATTCTAAAACACAAGCAACGCCAAAGTAGAATATTTTATTAAGTAAATAAAAGAAAATAACAAATAATTTTTTTATTGTATTAATAAGTGTCAAAATCGTCGTATCCCAGACTATCGTACAATTCAATCCATTGGTCGTAAGTTTCTTTTTTGGGCTCACTCTTAATTTCCAAATTTTTCAAAATATCCACATATTGTGCTTTCGAGTCAAATTTTGGCCATGTTATGTTTTGAAGCAACTTGCTTTTCTTTGGTGTAGGGTTCCTGAAATCTTGAAATAGAACAAAAATTAAGGTTTTTTTAAAAATTACAAATATTTTGCAAAATTGGTCCATATTGTTTGAATGCGATACTGTGTTATTCGGTCAGGTAGTGGAAAACGACATAAATCTGAATTGTCGTAATAATCGTCGTATTTTCGCCAAATGTAACAATTGTCCTCGCCATGTGAAACATTCTCAGCGCCTGAAAATTAAAAGTTTTAAAAATGTGATAACAGTTAGATCGGTTATGTGCCTTTCACTGTAAATGACCAATTTCCCAATTTTCCGTCATAAGAGAATTGATAAAAAAAAACATCGCTGAATTGCGACTGAATTTCTGCATGCTTCCTGATAGGCCTAGTGTAGGAAGTATCGCTGTAATACTAAAAAAACTAAGAGTTTTGGGACAGTTTTGTTAAAAAATACCCTGACTGAGGAAGGTCCATTTTCAAGTAAATCGCTTCCATTAGTGTAAATATCTCTAATCTTAATTCCCACTTGTTTTCGTTTTTCCGAATCATTGATCCTCATATCATTAGGCACTAACCAGTCTATATTTTTATCATATGTGTTTAACGCACTTTCAAACCACAATTTCACTATAAATTCGCATTAAATTGCCTCAATCCATTCATTTAAAAAACTCACAATAAGTATGAAAAATATTCTCCTCTGAATTAAAACCCATCAAAGTTGGGACCCTAATAAAATCACCTTTCTTCAACTGGACGTACATTTTTTGACTAATGAACGCCCCATCATGCTTTGGCTCAATAACAGGTGCGAAGAAAAACCCTTGAAGAATTTGCCTATTTTTGTGAGCCTCCTGGAAAAAACAAAACCACACATTTGTTCCCTCCTTGCGTACACAACTGTACTGTTAAACTAAGTTTGTATGAAGCTTGGTCCAGTTCTTTGGCACTAACACTTCGCAAGAAGTCGAGTAAAGTTTGAGAATCGTTCGATTTACCAACAACTTCGTCTATTAGACCAGCTGTGGTGAAAGCATAATTTCTGGCATTTCTTTGGTAAGCCCAAGGACTCAAGAAAGAACCACTTTCGCAAATAACGGCCCGGAATAACCCTAAAGCAAAAATTGATTCACAAAACTTGGAAAATGGACTTCACCTTGAGACTGTGTGTGTAAGAGGTGGTAGGCGACCGATGCAGACCCGGCACTTTGCCCAAAAATTGTTACTTTTGTTGGATCACCACCGAAAAGGTGAATATTGTCGTGGGTCCACTGCAAGGCTAAAAGCTGGTCTTTGAGACCGTTATTTCCAGGGACTGTCATATCGCCTGTCGAAAGAAAACCTAAAAAGTTATTTCAAAGTTATAAAGTGGTACTCTTTCAGTACTTACCGAAAGGTCCAACTCTATAATTAGCACAAACGACTATCACACCTCGATCTAGTAAATATTCAGGACCGTACACATAGTCAAAACAATTTCCTTCAATAAAACCTCCCCCATAAATAAAGAACATAACTGGAAGTCCCCGGTTTGTTTTATTTGAAGGGTCCTGAGTAGAAATTTATAATTGTCTAAGTAATTAAAAAAAACTTTCACTTACTGTCGGAGTGTACACATTTAAATAAAGACAATCTTCCGACTCTAAATCCGAATCACTGGTGATTTGGTAACAAATAACATCATATTTCGTGGTCTCCAAAACCCCATCCCAATTTTTTGAGGGAACAGGTGCTGCAAATCGTAAATCACCAAGAGGTGGTGTTGCAAAAGGTATTTTCTGGTATGCCCAGTAAGGCCGTTTGGCTATGGTTTGACCTACACGCCCTTTAATAAGTCCGTTTGGTAATTTGATAATGGGCGCATCCTGTGTGAACTGTTTTCTTTTTAGTACCTAATATGTTCTAAAGTTAATAAAAACTTACTCCAAAATTCACAAAAAACAACACTAAAATTGAGGGTAAGAAGGTGGAAACGGTACACTGATGGATTTTCATCGTACTATGGTGAAATAATTGCGTTCGATGATCTGTTATAGCCGTAAAATTTTATTGTTTTGTTATTAAGTTATAAATTATGAGCATGATATCTAAGTAAATAATAGAGTCATTATGTGCATGGTACAAAATTTCTAATTTTCTCAATTGGAACAGGTTAGATTAAAATAAATTTAATTTACTTAGAACTTAGGACTAGGCAACTAATTATTATATTATTATTAACACTGTATTTCTGGCTTTATATAAAATAAAAAATAAATAAAAATATGCCTCCTTGATTGTGCCCTATGTTTTAAAAATAATATCGTTTCAAAGAAAAACTTTAATAAAAATATAAAAAAAACAAAATTAAGTGCAGGAACAATGTTCTGATAAAAACTCATAAAATTTTATTACGTTTTAAAATAATCTTCCATCTTTATAACGCTGTACTACACAATAAAGTATATTGCATCTGTCTATTTTGAAGTACTTGTGTAAATTTCGTAAGTTTAACGAAAATCAGAAGATTAGTTGGTTCAGAATTCAAACAAAAGTTAGTTGGAGTTAATAGTAATTATATTAATAGTAATAAACCAAAAAAAACATAAGTCAAAATCATAAAAATAATGTTATAACTAGAGGTTACTAACCTGGAGAAAAATTGTCAAAATATGTCCAATACTAAACATATACCAAAGATACAAGGTAAACGTGTATTGAGAATAAAGTTCCGTTATTTCAGCCTATGCTGGAGAGAAATACTTGTGCCGGTATTTTGTAAATTTGTTAAAACTATAAGTACTACAACTATTGCATTTTTAAAGAAAACTATAGTTTATTTCGGTTTTTATGAAGTGCTTTATCATTATAATAATATACATGGGACGTAAACTAAAATGAGATAATGAAAATACAGGGGTGACTCTAATAGATGTGTCGGTATTATAAACGATAGTAGCGGTCAAAATAAGTTAAAACAACTAATTTTCTTGTCTCTGAATTCCAAATGTTGAAGGTTTATAAGACTCGGAAAGTTTCTGCATTAAAAATAAAAAGTACAAATTTCTTATTTTTTTTACATAACTTTGCGACCAAGCCGTATAGTTATTATCACAGCGAAAGCACTAAATTTTAATTTTAGTGCGTAAGTAGTTAGTATCTGCACAATGTAATTAAAATAATGGAAATATTTTAAAAGCCATAAATTAACCGTGGATAATCGTAACAATCGTTGCAGTCCTTAAAATAATGATAAAAAAAGACTTGAGATTTTCAGAAAAATTCTAGCAGAAACTGTAGTCATTAAGAATATTTTGAAAACCGGACCACCATTTTGGACGAGTCGGCTGAAAGGAGGGAACAAAAACAAACAAATATGTAATTATTACAAAAGTTTAATAAAAATAATAGGGAGGAATAACAAGATCGTCCTTTGGGTGGCTAATTAATCCCAAAACTGGATGTAGATGACAAAAAATCAAACTAGAGTGAAAGAACGTAATCTACTGATCTGATTGGGAAAAGGAAAGCTGTTATCTTATCACAAGTCGCACTCTTGTAGACCAAAACAACATTATCTCCTGCTATCTCCTTGTCCAGAAGCAGCAGAGTTCTGGCAGTTGCCTACCAAACGTAGACACTCCTGGTTACGCCTACCATCGTCAATTACAGAAACACATCACGCAGTAGTCGTAGTTTAGCCTCAACCAAGACGCGAGATTTAAAATCATGCCTTACTTTTACGTACACATTTAGTAGAAAATCATAAACATTATATTCAAGTGTTAGTTATGGCCCCAAGTTTGAGTTTGTTTTGTGCGGTGTTATTTATTTTTCTCCAACTTTCACTTTTTGGTAAGTGATACCCGCACTTTATTCTGGTTTTCGTTCACAAGGTAATCATGAAGGTGAATTAATAATTCACTAACACTCCTTATCTCTCAATTTGTTCAAACATAAATAGAGAAAGTACGATGATTATTGTGGAATTTCCAAATGAAATAATGTGCGTCTCTATCCTAGTCGCGCATCAAAATCTCGAAGTCGGGTTTTTAAAAAGTAATTAAAATGCATCGTTTGTCCTCGCTTAAATTCTTGTTACCCAATGCTTATTCTCTTTGAGTAAGTGTCCAAGTATTTAGGTGAAGTGAGTCTGCGGTGCTACCTGGATGACTAATTCCGCGGATCACTTCTCCGGCTAATACGTTGTCATCTTATTTACACCACGTGAATATTATTTATTTGGATAGCTGACTGTATGGGAGCAAATATTTGATATTTTATCTGGGTGTCTAGTTATAGGTACTCAATACATTCGAATGTGCGTCTAGCAAATGAAAATGTGCTTAAAACCGAAAAATTCGAACTGTGTCTAGTTTGATTTTCCGCCATTTATCTTGAAAGAATGACAACAAACTCTAGTCTGGCGAGTGTGTAAAGGTTCTTTAGCCGGAATTCTTTTTCTTTCAACACAAAATTTAAAAACTCTTAAGTTTAAACTCAGTTTAGACATTTTTCGAAAATTATGTCGGATTAAGATAACTGTGAGGTTGAATGCAGATGCAGTTTATTTTACTTATTATTTATTACCTGTGGCATTTACTTTAAATAAAGTAAACAAAACATGATTCAGCTTCTATTTCCAGTTGAAGTTACGTTCGTCATGTACGTCTTGAGCTTTAAAAAACATAAAATACAAATCTTCTTGAGCTGAGGTCATAGGAAGGAAGTGGTCGTGTTGTCTAAATGCGCAACTTATCGTTTTGCAGAATTTTACGCTAGTATAATACGATTTTCAATATTTGATAAGTATTATCAGAGACTGACATAATTATTCAAAAATATATTTTATTTCAAGGAAATACCTTACTTAACCGAAATCTTATCAAAATCAAGTCAGTTTATTACAAAGTACACAGAAATAGATTACGCATTATTATGTTTGGAATTTTGTATACTCAGAAGCATGCGATAACATAATGCTGCACCTTTCGCTATTGATTTCTCAAAAAAAAAAAAACAGAAAGTTTAAATTTTATCAAATATTTTTCGAGAAAAAATTTCCTGGGCTATGCTGTGTCTTATTTTGCTAAAGCAGAAACGTCATTTACAAGCACAATAGATAGTTAATTTATTTGGCCATTTATTGATTCCGCCTTGTTTGTCTCCAACAATCAAGGAACGCTTATCACCATCATTACATCCAATTTGTCTTTGCCACTTCTAATGCTCGCGACAAAACAAACGCTATCAAAGGAAGCAGAAACCTACTCGAAACCGATACAAAATCTAACACATCCTCTTCTTGATACAATGAACTTTACAAGCCGCAGAATTTTAACGAATTTTTCGTTTCAGTGAACTGCTTTCACTATATCAAACCCGAAATTCTTTCCGAATATGAAACGATTATCAGTGCTGGTGATAATTTCACGGTACTATGCCAAGGGGAAACCCCTCTGACGTGGAAGCTGCCAGACGTCAAGGTACAACCCTTCACGGAAAAAAAAACAGCTAAAGATGCGATATTTTAGGACGAAAACTACTCCCAATGGACAGTCATAGACATTTTAAACGTTCTACCAAAAAACAGTACTTTCAAATACGCCAGCAGACTCTTCATACATAACGCCACTTTCCCTTTCACGGGTTTTTACAAGTGCCATGGGACGAATATTGATCCTTCAGACAATGATTTAGTTGCAAGCATTTATCTTTACGTTAAAGGTAAAAAAATCCCAAATGTGGGGCACTTTTCTACACATTTTTCCAGACGATGAGCATTTATCTGCGACTATTGAAGACATTGACACTATTTTTGTCACACAATACAGCGATGCTGTGATTCCATGCAGACCTACTTCCCCCGATGTGAGAGTCGAACTCTACTACATAGACGGGATGAAGGTATTCCGACTTTATTCATTTTTTTGATGCTGTAAATAAAGCAATTTTTTTTACCAATAATAATTTTTCACAAGATTGAGTGTATGAACGTATTTTTTGACAATGAACTTTTTATTATCTTGATGCACTTCTGTAGATACATGTTTAGTTTTGTCAAAAATATCGGTTGGGGCTCGATCTTGGCCAATTTTCGCTTAATATAGCGTCTGAAAATTCCCTAACCACTTCCGGCTTGTACATAGAATTAACAGCCGGAAGGCGTTTAGATCGCCTGGTCTACTAACACTCATGTAGTTGTACAACTTATCTGATAGAAACCTAAGGTGTATCTCGGGATAATTGATGAGGAGGGAATCATGTACCGTTTCCACCCCCATTTCGGCTTCATAACTAACAACACCAAAGAGCAAGACCAAAAACTTTACGTCTGCAAGTTCGCCAATGGCTTACACAATTTTTCAGTAACAATCATAATGGAAGTGGAACGTATGTATGCCTCTTAGAGCAATCCTCGCGAAAACGGTTCTTGTCCAAAGTTTTCGCCAGGATTGTAACACCCTATCTTTTCCAGGTAGAAAACAGCACGTATGACCCGAAAACTGGATTTAGATTTTACGTCACAAGCCTAGCGCATGAAGGGCTATTTATTTGCCAGTTTGAACAAGGGACCGCAGACTTTGAGTTAAACTTTTATCTTAAGGTGCTTCGTAAGTAGATTTGTTTTCGGTGTTCTGGCTGTGGGGCTTGTCTGTCTGATCCAGTTTCGGTGTTGGTTTGGTGCTTTTTCCTTGATGCTTAGTTTAGTTTCGTGCAATTTTACAAACTTCTAGCGCTCATACATTCGGTGCCCAAACCACTGCTGGAGGAACTAAGCGGTGGGCATACTGTGGTTGGCCAACAGTTAATCCTGGAGTGCAAAGTCAAGATCCTGACTTTTATCACCATCAACTGGATCACGCCAACAGGACCGCCAGATGTGAGCAATCAAACCTTTTTTGAATTTTGATTAATTGTTGTGCAGTTGCAACGGATGGAACTGTCGCCGCAACAGAAGACGCCCATGGACCCGTCCATGGTCACCCAACAGCTCACCATCAACCAAACCACTTTGAAGGATAAAGGGACGTACTATTGTAACGTCAGTGATAACCAGAACCACCACAGTGTGAACAGTTTGAATGTCATAATTTATCGTAAGTGACCAAACATGTAGCCAAAAATGCCTAGTGTTTTTCTAGGTCCTGACGAACATTTTATTAATCTGACTGAAGAAAACGGCCTTTATGACATCTCTCGGCCCGCTGGTGTGGACTCAGTCCAGTGGCGTATCGACGTAAACGGCCACCCACAACCCAATCTCTTCTGGTTGAACAACAACAACGAAACCATTTCAAACGAACGAAAAGACAAATACGAAATAAGCTTCCGGCAAACCGAAGCTAATTTAAAAATCAAAGACATCGCAATCACCGATTATGGCAACTACACTCTCATCGCCCAGAACGACTTTGAAACCAAAGCCCTAGTCCTGTTTCTCAACGTCACGGACAGACCTTCAGTGAGTCTGGAAAGTGACGATTTTCACATCGTTAACCAAGTGGACGAAGTTCGATGTGTCGTGGCTGCTCATCCTGAAGCCACAATCTCGTGGTCCTTTAAGCCATGTTTGGACAACTCTTGCCAATTTCATAGCGTGAGTTTCACAAAATGCGAGTTGTGATGTGGAAAGTGTTTTTTAGATTAATGAAACAAGTGCCCAAAGGCGGGGCTTGCAAATTGTGTCCCGCGTCAGGATTAAGTCCCTGAACACGGGATTTATCAAATGCCTGGCACGAAATTCCCTCGGTGGGGATGAAATGACCAAGGCTTATTACGTGACAGACGTGAGAAACGGCTTAGACATCTTCGGTTTTGACGATAGTGTTAATATCAACAGTGAGAGAAATGAGGTGGAGGTTGCAGTTGGGGAATCACTCAAAATGACATGCGGGGCTTCAGTGCACAACTACAGTTCAAACTTGACGTGGTTACGTGACAACAAGCCTTTGGAAAATGACGAAAGTAAGACAAGTCACAGAGTGAGCTTTTTGTAAAAAAATTTTAGAGCACCGAGTGGACTCCAGTCACACTGACTACAGCAATCGCTTGACTTTGAATCTACAAGAAGTGGATTTTGATGACGCTAACTTGTATAGTTGCGTTGTTGGAACAATCGGTGGTAAAGTTGTGACTAAAAATATCACGCTGCGAGTTTCAGGTACGTAATGATTAAATCCCGATTGTTGATTAAAAGTTGCCGTTGTTAGAACCGACCAAACCGATTATCGTGCAAGATAACATGAAGAAGAACATGGAGTTGTTGTTACCCAACCGAGTGACTTTCTATTGCCTTGCCAGAGGAGTGCCTAAACCAAGCATAATTTGGTTAAAGAACGACGAAAGAATTCAACCGTCGAACCGGACACATTTCCAGGACGGCAATCAAAGGCTCTATTACTCGGCTCTGGATTATCGGGATAAAGGGACTTATCGATGTGTTGTGTCAAACAAAGCTGGGACCGTGTCCAAGAAAATCCACCTTGACTTCAAAAGTACGCAAAATTTAACAGAAGGGAATCAATCACACTTTTTTCTAGATACTTTAGACTCGGGGACGTTGGACCGCAAAGTCTTATGGATAATTATCGCAGTTTTGGTGGTCGTTGTCGTTTGCTTTGCCATTTTCGTCATAATAAAAGTACGGAACGAGCGCAAGTTGCAGAAAGAACTCGAATGTGCCGGCTTGGCAAATTTCGAAAAGGGAGCTTTAGAAAACTTGAATCCTGATCTCGGGCTCGACGATCAGGCTGAGTTGTTACCTTATGACAAACAGTGGGAATTTCCAATTGAAAAACTTAAATTAGGTTTGTCTTTTAATAAATAGTAAGACAAACAATTTTGTGCCTTGTTTAGGTAAACAACTGGGTTCGGGAGCATTCGGTGTCGTTATGAAAGGCATAGCCAAGGGGATTGTGGAAGGTGAGGAGAGCACAATAGTTGCGGTGAAAATGGTCAAGAAACACGCCGACTACACGTATATCAGGGCTTTGGCATCGGAACTCAAAATAATGGTGCATTTGGGCAAGCACTTGAACGTTGTCAATTTATTGGGGGCTTGTACGAAAAACGTGGCTAAAAGTAACACCAACTTTTGGCTTGTTCCACAAATGGTTTGCGTTTTTTTTTTTAAGGAGAACTTTTGGTGATTGTGGAGTTTTGTCGGTTTGGGAATCTTCAAAATTATTTACTGCGGCATCGGGAGAATTTTATCGACCAAGTCGATCCAAAAACCGGACATATTGATTATACAATTGGGCAAGAAATATTAGAACGGACTTACTCAGTGTCCAGCAATAGAAGGTATGAATGTAAAATGAAAACGTTTGAACTACAAAAAATTTCAGTAATTCCCAATCGCCGTATATGAAATATGCGGCCTTGTCGTTTTCAAACAGCAACGGAAATAATCCGCACATGGTGGACTACCGAGGGGACAATTACAACGGTACTTCCACCGCCAAAACGGACATCACCACGGTTTCCATGTCTCCGAATTCGGGTTTGTTAGACCAAGTGAAATTGTTCAATATCCGCCAATTTTTTGTCCAGATGAGGAGGAAATAATTTTGAGCAACAACAGTAGTGTTCAGCCGGAATGGCGCTCGAATTACCACGGGGATTACAAAGACAACATCAAACCGATCTGTACTAAAGATCTCCTAGCTTGGGCTTTCCAAGTTTCCAGAGGAATGGAATACCTAGCCTCACGCCGGGTGCTTCATGGCGATCTGGCCGCGAGAAACATTCTCCTGGCTGATAACAACGTCGTAAAAATTTGTGACTTTGGCTTGGCCAAAAGTATGTACAAAAGTGACAACTACAAGAAGAAAGGGGACGTAAGTATTTCCCGGTTCGTTGGGTGGTTATTATAGAAAATATTGGATAGGGCCCACTGCCGGTCAAGTGGATGGCTGTTGAGTCAATCCGAGACAAAATTTTCTCAACTCAATCGGACGTGTGGTCCTTTGGGATAGTCCTGTGGGAGTTTTTCTCGCTGGCCAAGACCCCCTATCCCGGAATGGAAGCCGACGAGAGACTTTACAATAAACTCCTGGACGGGTACCGGATGGAGTCACCCGAATACGCTCCCAAGGAAATGTAAGTTTGAGAAACCGCTTGCAAAAATAGGAAAAATTCGTGTTGTAGTTACAAAATGATGTCGGACTGTTGGCACGCGAAACCGCTCCTACGGCCAACCTTCAGTAAGCTTTCGGAACGAATCGGGTCTCTGCTTGAGGACACCGTCCGGAGGCACTACATCGACTTGAACGACCCCTACCTGGTGATGAACACCCAGAGGCTCGAGGACGGCCACAGCGATTACCTCGCAATGTTGAGTCCTCCCAACTTCGAAAACCTCTCCACTCCACAGTACGTCAACGATCTGCCGCACAGCGACAACACTCCGGGCTACATGTGCATGAAATCTGCAAATATCTTCAGTCCGAGAGTGGACGACGCGCGGGTTTTCGACTTCGACGTGAATAAAACAAGGAGCGTTGAAGGGACGAGAAATGAGCTCGCGCCAATGTTGGGGGTTCAAAGCGAGTCGGACTGCGAAAGCTCGACTTGTAATAGTCCAGTCGCACCGAACAGTTTTTCCAATCCTACCTATCACCTACCTCCCGTTGTTGATGAGAAAGGTCAGATTAAATTTGAGAAGGACATCGTCAAGTTTTCCGATAATTACGTGAACATGCCGCAGAATAAAAGTGTGCTGAAAGACAATAACCCGTTCAGCACGAAACCGAAAGAGACTGCGTATGTTAACAGTAGCAGCAGAGACTGGGAAAGTGTGCAATTGTAAATTATTCGGTCAAGTACCTACCTTTGAATCCTTGTCTTCGATTCTATGTGCCAAAGAGTATTTAAACTTATTGTATCGCATTTTGTATTACGTGTTTTTAAATAAATTCACGAAAATTTCAACAGGTGTATTATCACAATCAAAGCTATAATTATTATTGAAATAAATGGCTTATTACATTTCCTTAAATCCTTAAAATAATTACAACAGTTGAGACGCCAAATATGAAGAATAAATCACAACCGCTGTCATAAATTAATGAGCGTTCATGCCGCCATCCAATTTCCACAAAACAATTTTCCGCCCTAGATCGATTCTATTCCCATTATGTTAGATGTCAATCGGTAGTAACGAGCTTGGAAAATTCGTGATTTTATTGCTTACTATCGACCAAACACATTTTTCTTTTATTTCTCATAATTTTAAAAGTTTAGTTCGTCGGAAAATCAGTTGAAACATGAATAGCTCTCGCGCTGAAACCATTCGAAAAAGAATCGCGTTTTTCTCGTATTTTGAACAATGGAGCCATGAAACAATCACACAACTTTGCGAGATTTCTCACTTGAAGTGTTTCCCACCCGAGTATGTGATTCTTGGTGGAACACGTGATCAGAAAAGTTACGTTTTTTTCATAACGGAAGGGTCTTGCAGAGTCATCGAATTTCTCAATTTACCGAAAAAAGCGCGTTTTGTTGACGTACAACACTGGATTGTTTAGTGTGAAAAAATTCAGATTTTTTTTTCAGATTTGTACATTGAATCGTTTGTCTTGCTTCAACATCGGTGAAGAATTAAAAAACAGACAGATTGTGTCGATTACCCAAACCGAATGTCTTTTAGTTCCGTATTATTGGCTACTGGAACGAAACGAAGCCAATATTTGGAGTAAAATAAAACAATACCTTAATTTCAAAATACCGAAAACCGAGGCAATTGTGGACAATCTGAGAAAGGAAAAGAGGTGGCAAGAACATAAACATAAATTAATACGAAGGAAGATGAAGCGGAAAGTTGATACGATAGGATATTCGGGTGTTCCGTACATCTTGAAAGTGCACAATTAAATACGTTGGTAATAAATTTAATAATTATTCTAGAAAACATGTACACTCGTAATAGGAGTAAATATAAATATACAAAATTACTTATACCCTCTCATCTTTTTTTTAATCTGACTTGGAGTAAAGTAAAGCTGAAGGTTAAGACGACAGAGTACTCCAATGTTCTTTACAGCTTGAAACTGCAAAACTTAATCAACTAGAAAATATGTATGTACAAAATCATTTATATTTTTCTCCTTTTTCTACGTCTCGTTGACTGCCTTCGGACGACTTCACGATCACTAAAATTCAAATAATTAACTACAAAAAAAAAAACATACAAAAACAACGTACTCGGACTCGGACGTTGCAGAAACCACTAGAGTACTGCTTCGGCCACTCGAACTTTTTGAAGATGTTGTCGGAGTTTCAATGTTTAAAGAGTTGTCCACCTCCATCTACAAAGGTAAATTTAAAAGTACATAAAGTGGTTTATTGCATATTTTGGTCGTCGGAACTTTATTTGAAAAAAACTTACCTCCATACTCGCCTCATAAATTGTGTGGAGAGTTGTTTCATTAGCTGGAGTTGACAAATTTAACTTTTCTAAAAGAACCCTACACTCTTTGCTGACACGCTTTTTTTGTCTTGTAATTCGGGACACTTCTGGATTGTTGTCTTCACTAGTGGGTGAAATTTCTCCTTAAATAAAACGCCAAGTACAACTCCAGGTCTCGATCCGTAAAAGATGTACTTACGTGAAGCGTTTGGTTCTTGTATTTCATTTCCGTTATTATTCTCATTGTTCAATTTTTGGTATTTATCAATAAATTTTCTTAGAAGCCTCTGTAATACTTTATCTTCCAGGGCCTGAACATAAAAATTAATTAAATCAAAATTGAAATTCTAAAAGTACCTCTAAAAGAGCTTCAGTTCGTTGTATAACTTCTTCCAAATCCTCCTCTTGACTCAGTTCTAAAAGATTCAACAACTTTATAAGAAGTGGAACGATGCGGTCTTTCCGGTTTTCCGCTATTTTTATGCACACATCTATCGCTAAATTTTTACGAATGCTTTTCGACACAGTGGTGTTCATTATTTCGGCGAAAAACTTTATAACGTTATCGGTATCAATGTCCACCAAAGGACTAGTCCTTGGTGCCTTAATTATGGTGGTTAGTGTCGGCACAATTGACTCTTTCACAATTTCATCAAACTGTTTGTTCCCATTCAGCTCGTTAATTATCCAGCTCAAAGCAATTTGCAAACGACTATCGAATTTCCCTAAAAATTAAGAATTATTTTCACAAAAAACCTAAACAAAAAAGTAAAATACCCGTTAATGGATTAAACCACTTAAGCAAAATCCTAGAAAGCACATTTGGAGTTAACGGAAATCTTTGAACCAGAATCGCTAATAATTGAACGGCTTGGTACCGAATTTCATCACTCTACGGAAACTTTATTACATGAGAAGTTTTACGACAAAAATTACAAACCTCATCATCCAAAAAGTCCAAAAATATTTCAAGAAGATATGGAAGTGTTATTTTGTCGATTTTGCAAGATACTTGCTTGTCGTTGTCGGCTAAATAAAGCTTTCGTTTTTGGGAATCTTGATCAGAAGTTGACGCAGAATCTGACAAGTCTTCACCACTTATAATTTCGATACCGTACTTGGTCACTAAATCGGTTGTTGCCATCATTGACTGAACCAGTGCAGCAATGTTACGTATTTCAACCGAACGATAAGTAGCGATCTAAAATCAAATATTTTTTCGTAACTTTTCAAACGTAATCATTTCTTTTCCTCTCTAAACAGTATTACGGAATTTTAATATTTAATTAAAGAGAAAAGATAACGTAAAAATAATGTATTTATTTCTAAAACATTTCAATATTTAATAAATTGAGCTACTTACAGGAATAGAAACAATTTTAGCGTACACATCAGCCGTTTGCTTATCGACGAACGAAAACAGCCCCAAACACTTGATAATCCGCCAATGTATGTCCGGATTTGGGTTTTTAAT
This sequence comes from Tribolium castaneum, assembly GCF_031307605.1. NCBI lineage: Eukaryota > Metazoa > Arthropoda > Insecta > Coleoptera > Tenebrionidae > Tribolium > Tribolium castaneum. The sequence continues at coordinate 2,925,100 of NC_087402.1, read as the reverse complement.
CAACGGTTCCAAAAAATTCTCCTTACACGCAACCAATGACGGCGTCAGTTTAGTTACTGCATCCAATGAAAGAACGCTCGCCAGAATATCCAAACAGCGACACAACGTGTCCGGATCTGACTTAACAACTCGAGCTTTTTCGACATTAATTTGATTCTGCATCTCTTCCAATTGGTTCTTGCACTTGGTTAACTCGTTCTCGAGAAATTGGGCCTTTTCATAGTCACGTTTCTCAATTGCTTCGTTCTGTTCTTCATGCAAGATGTTGATTCGCACCCTCAATCTCGCGGCCTTTTAAAGAAAATTATTCAAGTCATTAATTTAATGACGCTTACTTGAAATGCATGTTCCCTCTGTTGGTCCTGCGACAAAGGTTGTTCGGTTAACGGTTCTCTTATTTCAGAAATGACTTGGCACATATCATTTATGAAAAACTCAACGTTGCTGCTGCACTTGTGCGCGAGCGAAACCAGTTTTTTCGTTAATTTTGGCGTAAATCTGTGGCTTTGTAACAGTTTGTTTGTGAGCGAGTGCATCGTGCGTCTGCCGACCTAACAGCAAAAAAATAGAAACAAAATTAACTCGATGATTGCCCACCTCATCGGAGTAATCGTAATTTTCCGCAATCTCGAACAAATTTAACAGGTCAAACTGGTACTCCAGGTTTTTCCATTCGTCCGTTTGCTCAGCAGATTTTGTAGAAATTACTCTGTTAAAAAATTTTCTTTCAAGTATTGACTGGGAAAACAATATTTATACCTTCCAATGTAGTCACAAAAGGGAGATAAGTTTGGGATGATACTCTCCAGGTGTTCATCCATATTTTTAGAGTCGCGCAAAAGCTCAACTAAAATATTCCAGTAGAGAGTGACTTCATTTGATAGGTCTTCAGTGTTAATCAGTTTATCTGCATTGATTGGCAACTGTGCCAAAAGATCGTGAATCGAATGTTTACTAGAACACACCAGTCATGAACAAACAAACAACATTAGTTGGCATTACTTGTAAAATTCCTCCATCAATTTTTTGCTCAAATCAATCAGGTTATTCACATCTTCTTCGTCCGCAGTGAGTTTTAAAGCGCCAATAAACCGCACATAGTTACTGTTATAGTCATTTAACCATTTTGGTAACAAAGAATTATGAAACACATTTTTCACAGTTGGATGTGTTTCTTTAAATCCGCACGTTAAAATCATGTGTCTATCCACGATTCGAAAATAGGGCGCCCCTATCTCGCCACATCGGCGGAAGGCAGTTTGGCGCACATGTGGATCGACATCTCTAACTCTATCTTTTAATTTGTCTACAGTCTGCCGAGTTGGTGCGATATGAGTGACTGCTTCTTTCCGCACGTTTACACTGCCACTGCATAAAGCATCCGAAAAGGCTTCAACTACGGGACATTCGGGGTTTCCAGGGTCTTGCAGCCTGATCAAAGCTGACATTGTTGATAAACGAATGAGTACATTGTTTTCCTAAAAACCGTAATTAGGAAAAAATACCACAAAAAAGCAGCAATACCTGCATCCGTTCAAGTAACGCGTCCTGAATTTCATCAATCAGTTCCACTTCTAGTTGGACATCTCCGCCAATATCCTGCAGGACTCTTGAAATAAAGTAGCAAGAGTTGTATCTTAAATTGTAATCGTCCAAACAACTGCACTTAAGTACTTGGCTCATTATCGTGGTTAAGAAGTGATTAGTTCCGCTCTCTTTTGTTTCAATTTTGGTAATTTCGGCGCAAAAGCCAGACAGAAAAGTCAAGACTCGTGTAACGAAGATGTTTGAAGGTCTCTGAATGGTAAATTGCAGCCATTTCAAAAATAGAGGAACAAACTCGTGGGGCGTCTACAAAAAAATTTTTTGATGAAGCTTTTAGTTTTCCCATAAATTACACCCCCTTGAACTTATCATATTTATTGTAAAGTAAAATTTTACTTTAGGTACACCCATCCCCCTTGAAAGTATGTGTTAGGTTAGTTGTAAATAGACCATTCAACCTTATAACTGTTTATTGACTAATATCCCGGAGCATTGAGGGTGCGTCCAGGCCCCTTCTGCGACATAACCTAACTAACTCACTCTGCCAAAAAACCCCCCTCCAACTCCCGTGTCGCCCACGTGAGAGTTGCCAACCTAACATCCCCCCTTTTAAATACAAAACTAAGCTAAATATGAAACTAACTACCTGAGGTATCAAAATATACATATTTCAATAACAATAATAATCTTGGTATCTTTTGGGTCTTCTGATTGGTCTTTTCTTTGGTTCCTCTGATTCGTCTGGTTGTTCTGGGTCATGTTCGGGTTCATTATTTCTGTCTGGTAAGGGCTGAAGATGTCTTCGATTTCGTCTGACGCAACCGCCGTCAGTCTCGATCAAATATGACCTTGGTTCTTCACATCTGCGTTGTACTTCTCCCTCCTTTTGCATATTTATGATCCATACGCGATCACCTTCTTTTAAATTTTTCTCTTCTTTTGTTACTCGGTGTCGTTTGTCGTAGTTGGACTTCTGTTCTGCTTGATTGTTGATTAACGTTTGTCTGACAGTGTCATGGTCGATAGTTGCAGGTTTTAACCCTGAAGGTAACCTTGGCAGTCTGTCTCGAAGGTTTCTGCCAAAGAGCAGTTGGGCAGGTGACAATCCACATTTAGTAGGTGTATTGCGGTAGGTAAGAAGTGCAAGATATGGATCTTCATTTTTCCTCAATATCGTTTTGAGCAGCTTCACAGCACTTTCGGCTTGTCCATTTGACTGTTGGTAATGGGGACTACTGGTAATTAACTTAAATCCATATTTTCTGCTGAAAGTTCTGTATTCGTGACAATCAAATTGTTTGCCATTGTCGGAGCGGACAACTTCGGGTATACCATGTCTAGCAAACATTTCTTTGAAGGTCTCGATAACAACTTTGGCTTTGGTGGTGCGAAGTTTTCTGATTTCAGGATACTTGGAATAATAGTCCTGTACCACTAAGTAAGTTGACTCATGATATTCTGCGAGGTCGGCACCAATTGTTTGCCACGGTCTAGATGGAACTTCGGATGGTAACATGGGATCTACCGTTGGTCTGCGTAGTTTGATGCAAATTTCACATTTCCCGACGACTTCTTTAAGCTCTCTTGTGATACCTGGCCACCACACAGTAGCTTTGGCCCGGTCCAAACATTTATTAATACCGAAGTGTCCGTCATGGAGCACATAGAGGCACTTCTTCTGAAGAGGACCAGGAATGACGACTCGGTCTTTGTAGCAAACAATGTCATGAGCGATGCTTAAGTCTTGTTGATGAGAGAAGAATTTACTGACTAACGGGTCGCTTTTGTGTTTCTGTGGCCAACCATTTTTGACGTATTCTTTGAGTTTGCTGTACGTTGGGTCCTTGTTTTGGTAAGACTTGATTTCTTCCGTTGAACAAATTTCTGTAACGACCTCACGCATCACGAAATTGATGTAGAGATTTTGAATGTCTTCTAGAAGTGGGTCTTGGTGTCGAATTCTGCCTTGGATTGGTGCTCTGGATAATGCATCGGGAACGAAAAACGTTTTACCTGGAACGTATTCTATAGTATAGTTAAATTTCAATAACCGCATGCGAAATCTTTGTAGCCTGTTGGATAGTTTGTTGAGCTCTTTGGTGGCCAAAATTACTGTTAACGGTTTATGGTCGGTATGAATTTCAAAATGAGCGCCCAGTAAGAAATTTTCGAGTCTTTCACACGCCCATGTAATGGCGAGAGCTTCCTTTTCAATTTGAGCATAGGCTTGCTCGCATGGTTCGAGGGTACGCGAACAAAAATAAGTAGGTTTCCAATTTCCGTCACTTTGTAACTGTTCTAAAACGGCACCTAAACCAAAAGACGATGCGTCTGCCGACACTCGCGATTTTTTGTCCGTGCTAAACTTGGCTAACACGCGCGATGATGCGATTTCACTTTTAAGTTTTTCAAAATCCGCTTGATGTTTATCTGTCCATACAAACTGTTTATCCTTGTGCAGTAGTTCACGTAATGATTGGGTTTTTTTCGAAGTATTAACGATAAATTTTGAGACATAGTTAACCATGCCGAGGAAAGTTCTAACTTCGGTTACCGACGATGGCGCGGGATAATTATTAATGGCTTCAACGCTTTTGGGATCGGCTTGAACACCATTTTCGGATATTAAGTATCCTAAATATAAGGTCTTGTTCGTTTTAAATTCACATTTGGATTTGTTTAAAGTCAAGCCGTGATCCGATAAGAGTGTTAACACTTTGTTCACGTTTGTGTCATGGTCAGCTTCGTTGCGGCCTGTGATGAGGATGTCATCAGCATGAACATGGACGTGTTCCATTTTTAATTTGCCGATTACGCCGCTGATGGTTTTTTGGAAAACTTCTGGTGCTGAGGTGATCCCAAATGGAATGCGTTTGTAGACATACCTGCCAAATGGTGTGAGAAAACAGGTATATTTGCGCGATTGCGGTGAAAGTTTAAGCTGCCAAAAGCCACTGGAAAAGTCTAACTTGGTAAACCACTTCGCGTCTTTCAGTTTCGAAATTGTCTCATCGACCGACGGTAATTGGTACAGTTCGCGATTAACGCACTTGTTTAGCTCGGTGTAGTCTGAACACACGCGAATTTTTCCGTTCTTTTTCGCTGCAATAACCATAGGTGCACACCACTCAGTAGGTTCATTAATGGCTTCTATAACGTCTTCGCGAATCATCTTGTCCAGCTCCTTTTTTACTACATCCATCATGGGGAGTGGAATTCTTCTAGGCGTGTTTAAGGTCCAAGGTTGTGCGTCTGATTTTACTTCAATTGTGTACTCAAAATTCTTAAGAGTTCCCAAGCCTTTGAACACCTCTGGATATTTCACCATCATCTTATGTTGGAATTTTTCATCAGCTTTTCTGCTAGTTACATGTCTAATAACACTGTCACTCGCAACGAGTTCTTTGCCAGTCCATTTGATCATGTCTAGTTTTTGTAAGGCTGGTCTTCCCAGTAAGTTATCTGGTGTATCAACGACGAAACATCTAACATTTTCTATCTTATTTTCCCATTTAAGAGGAACTACTATCTCTCCCTTTATTTCCAATTTTCTCTGGTTTCCTTTTCCGGGTCCCAACAGTGTTGTTTTTGTTCTTTGTAACTTTACTTTCCCCTGAAGTTTATCTTTGAATTCTTTGCTAGATATTATGGTTTCATCGGCTCCGGTATCTATTTTGAATACAATGTTTGTATTAAAAATTTCCGCTACCGCTTCCCAAGGTTTGTCCAACTTTACTCGATTAATATTGATAATCTCCCTACAATCATAGCTCGAATCATAGCTATCATCAGTATCATCTGATATTGAGGTTTCAGATTCCACTGCGTTTACGTTCTTTGTTTTACATCTGGATGCAAAATGGCCTTTAAAGTTACATTTATGGCACGTTTGTCCATTGGCTGGGCATTCCATCCTGTTGTGTGTGTTCGAATTTCCACACCTTATACAACCTTTAAATTTATGTTCACTTTGTTGCTTTCCATCTTTGCTCCTGCGCTGTTTTCCTTCATATTTCACGGATTTATGGTTAAATTTCTTGGCTTTGTCTCTAGCTACTCTGTTTACCGTTTCCTCTCTCACTCTTAGTTCTCTGTTTTCGGTTCTAATCCTCTCCACTTGAGTTATTTTGTCAATTGCTGTTTTAAGTGTCAATTTGTCATTCATTTGTAGATTTTCCGACAATTTTTCATCACGAATTCCAACAACTAATCGATCTCTTATGAGTTCCTCCTCCAAATCTCTGTAATTGCATGTTTTGGCCAAGCTTATGACGTCAGCGATGTACGTTTGGGCGTCCTCACCTTCCCTTTGGTCACGTCTGTTAAACTTAGCTCGTGCGTAGATTGTATTAGGAGTGTCTTTGAACTCGTTATCAAAGAATTCTTTCAGCGCTTTGTAACTAGGAAAATCGGTTTCCTGTTTCTGCTTAGCCTCCATAAACTTTGTAACTTTCGCCCCCATATGCAACAATAAACTATTAATTTGCTCTGCTTGTGTGCTTTTGTCTAGTTTTGTTGCTGTTCTAAAACGTTCATAATGTGTAATCCACACTTGCCAATCTTCTTTTTCGAATGAAAATTTCTCCGGAATCGGAATGGAGTTGCTGAAGACGATGCTACTCGTTGGAGCCTGCTTTGACGGTGTGTCACTCGCCTGAACCCGGGCCTGTGCTTGTGCCATGAGATCCGCATATTTTTGCTCCAACTCGGCCACTTGTGCCTGAAGTGCATCCATCGTGATAGTTGTGGTGGTTTTTACACTCACAATTTGTAACACGAGCGGGATTCGGATTTTAAAACACTGACACCATGTTAGGTTAGTTGTAAATAGACCATTCAACCTTATAACTGTTTATTGACTAATATCCCGGAGCATTGAGGGTGCGTCCAGGCCCCTTCTGCGACATAACCTAACTAACTCACTCTGCCAAAAAACCCCCCTCCAACTCCCGTGTCGCCCACGTGAGAGTTGCCAACCTAACAGTATGCGTAAAAAATGCCCCTTTTTTATAAAAAAAAATTCAAAAAATTCATTTGAAATAGCAGCCGACAGGTGGCGCCTAGCGCTACCACTCTCCTATTGGCGCCGCTAAGGATTTGAATTTTCGAGGCCTAAAACCTTTGCAGAAGAAAAGAAGCACAAAAGGAAGTGTTGAAGTGTAATTTTAGTCTCTGTGATGAGAAAGTTTTATTAAAATTGATACGGAAGCGTCCGTTCATTGTTAGAACCAAACACACACCCCCACAACCCTGCAAACTAACCTATGTTGAACCAACGTAATTGTAACTAAAAGTGGAAGAAACTTGATGCAGAACCCAAAATCCAAATTCAAATTTTAAAACTTACATTTTTATACAGCTCCGTTAACCGTATGATATGTGCTTGATGACCACTAGTGGTGTGTTGCGTCTTGTTTAATATTTCACGTATGGTCGTTTCCTCCAGCATTTTATTTAAAACGCACACACACATCACAAATTACCCTCACATTCAAACTGCAGTGGCACAAATCACCAAACAAGTCAAATTGGAATGAAAATAAACGACCATTTACGCAAATGACGCTAGCATAGTACGCTTTCTGTCAGATGTCAAATTTTTAAAGTTTTCTTGAACTAAATTACTCAAAAATTCACTAGACTCACAATTTTCTTTTAACTACATCGTGCTTTTAACAAAACTACACAAAGTTAATAATTATAAGCTGTGTTATAATTATTTAATATTTTTGGTCATAGGTATTTATTCCACATAGCTTGGTAGAACTGGAAATTTGAGAATATGAATCAATACAAAAAATACTGGCTTTGGTCATCGACCATCGTAATTCCAAAACTAAAAGTTTTAGAGCAAAACGATTTGTTCAGGCGAATTTTCTGATAGTTTAGCATAATACAATGCATTTTTTTTTATTTTATGCCCTGGATAAAGGTAACAGACGATTGTAAGAGTGGCCGACTGAGTTTTTTAAAGTGCAAAAATTACCATCTACTTCGATTAAAAGATCTTCGATTCCAAAAAACATCTTCACTGATAGTGTCAAAATAAGGATGTGAATAAAAACAAGAAAAACTTATAAAATGTGTTTATTTTTACAAATTAAGCCGATAAAACGCACGCTCCTCCAACAGCTTTGATTTTTTCTTCAGCGGATTTGGAGAAGAATTTAGCTTTAACGATGACGGGTTGTTTAGGAAGGCGCCCTTTACCTAACAATTTGTAATAACCCTGAAACAAAAACAAGAACCAAATAATTTCTACAAATACAAAAAAAATCTTTAGATCACAAGCCAACAGTCAGTAAGTGAACCATCAGCATTCTAATCAGACCGCCCGTTCAGCATTTCATCATTAAAGCATATCTGCAAACAATTATTAAAAAAAACTTACAGCTTTGACAATGTCAATAACTGGGGCTTTTCCCTCAGGGTGGTCTTTATATTTCAATCGTGTTTGCTCACTAACGAGAGTCCACAACTTATCCAAATTGATTGAGGGAGACCATTTGCTGTTACGCCTCAAATGGTAATTCCTCATACCCAACTGAAATAAAATTATTTAAGTACTTTACCCAAAAAAAAACAACTTCCACTAACCTTTCCAAAGTAGCCTGGATGGTACTTGTCAAAATTAATCCTGTGGTGGTGCATACCACCGGCATTACCGCGACCTCCAGGATGCTTACGGTGCTTACCTGTAATATACTTTTTTAACTTCCGACCAAAACTAATTAAAATAACTATTTCAAAACGAAGATCAGTCGAGAACATTAATCAAAATTTATTCATACCGCCCGTTCTTGTATCATCATAAAATAACAAAGACTGCTAAAAAGAGGAGGGTTTATTTACCAATGCGGCCGTGTCCGTGGCTCACGTGGCCCCTCAACTTCCTAGTCTTCTTCTTATGGGTCGACTGGAACATAACCACAACGAAGTTGTAAACACTTGTAATTGCAACAAATCGAAATAAATACGCATGTTAGTTAATAGGGAATTGTTCAAAATAACTTTTCAATTTAACGAAAAGTAATTATTACAAAAGATGATTGAGATTAAGTCAGAAAAATGAAAAAATTTGCAGCAAATGAAATACCCACCATGTTGGAAAGAACTTGTCAACTTCGGAAAGGTCGGAAGCAGGATCGCCAACATTTGTCAATGGAGCCAATAGCCACTAACACCTATTTATTAATAAAATGGTCTCGTACTTGGACTTATTTATTGTAAAGTGCATCTCGCCCTATTCTAATCTAATTTGCACTTATCACTTTAATGAAAAAATAACGTCTAATGTAAATTTTCAAAATGCAAAATTAAACTTGGTGACATTTTTATACTCTCATGTTGGTGTTAAGAAGGTTACTAATAAATGGTTGCGCTCTTGTCAGTTACATGTAACCTCAATCGTTTTTAATTGCATAAATAAAAGTGCAAAATGGATTTCCAAAATCGCCCGGGGGGCAAGACCGGCGGTGGCGGCGTAGCCTCCTGGTCGGAAACCAACCGCGACCGCCGCGAGCGTCTCCGCCAGCTAGCTTTAGAAACCATCGACCTCCAAAAGGACCCCTATTTTATGAAAAACCATTTGGGCTCCTACGAGTGCAAGCTATGTCTCACACTACACAACAACGAGGGCAGCTACCTCGCCCACACCCAAGGCAAGAAGCACCAAGCCAACTTGGCTCGCCGAGCCGCCAAGGAAGCAAAGGACGCCCCCACACTCCTCCAACCCGAAAAACCCAGAGTTGAGCCGAAAAGATTCGTCAAAATTGGGAGACCCGGCTACCGAGTAACGAAACAAAGAGACCCTGAGACAGGCCAACAAAGTCTACTCTTCCAAATTGATTATCCGGAAATCACCGATAATGTGATTCCTCGGCATCGATTCATGTCGGCTTATGAACAGAAAATTGAGCCCCCGGACCGCAAATGGCAGTATTTGCTTTTCGCAGCGGAACCCTACGAGACAATTGCGTTCAAAGTGCCGAGTCGGGAGGTTGAGAAGACGGATAATAAGTTCTGGACGCATTGGAATATCGATACAAAGCAGTTTTTCCTCCAGTTTGCGTTCAAGAATGAGGCGAAGAAACCGACCACGATTATTGCAAGGCCTGGGGGTATGATGGGTGGAGTGCCGCCGCCACCGATGATCCCGGTGCCGCCACCACCGAGACCCCCGATGTTTAACGCCATTCCGCCGCCGCCGCCGCTGATGGGGGCGGTTCTGCCGGTGCCACCGCCACCTCATTAACAAAATTGATTTTTTTAAGCTGAACTAAATAACACTGTATTTCATTATTTCAAAAAAGTTAATAAACATTAAACTGGTCCCAAACGAATGGAGTATTTATTTATTGTCTTTCTTTCTCGGAGAAGTGACTGAGAAGAGGGAAAGATCAACTGCTAATATTATTTAATCAACGAAAAAAACGATTTTTTGCGTGTTTTTGTAAAATATTTAAGCCCATGTAATAACGATCTGAGGCTACATTCTCTTAAAATCGTGGTTCAACTGGTTCAACTGTGGAAGAAAAATTCTGAGTTTGATCGTTTTAATATGTCCGGTGTCCCGAATAGTTAATTTTCAAGGCTATGGCAAGATTTACGTATAATTAAATATTCTGACCTTTTTAATTATTACTAGTATCATCTGTGGTATGATGGTGTATCATACAAAGTAAACTTGAGCCTTATTATTTTTGTATTACGACATATTATTATTAGGATCATCCATACGTCCAGTCTTGTTCAAGACCCTCTGTCAAGCCATACTTAACCTCTACCATATCTATTTTTTTTTGTCAATGAAAATGTTGAAAACGGGTGCACACCGGCCTTGTTTTGCCTTAATTCGGCACTTTAAGGGTATGACTGCCCCTTTGCTATGTTAGTTCGCCGTGTTACTTAATTTCCTTTTAGCTTTGCGCCGCCTTTCGACAGCAGCCCCAGAACCCAGCGAGCAGACCCGCCAGAAATACGAAGCCGCCCGCAAAAGCGTAACCGACCTTCGCCGTATCTACCCCGAGTTCCTCCCAGACCCCAAAATCGAATTCCGAAACCCGATCCGTGAAAAACTTGAACGCAGTGATATGATTGCTAGACGTGCAAATATTGAAATTCCTGAATTTTATGTAGGGTCTATCCTTGCCGTGACGTTATCGGACCCCCACACCCCCGGTAAATTCAACCGATTTGTGGGGATTTGTATCAAAAGAGAAGGTTGTGGCTTGAGATCCACTTTTATCCTTCGGAATGTAATAGACCATCAAGGGATTGAGATTTTGTACGAGCTGTACGATCCTACAATTAAGAGTATCGAGGTTTTGCGGCTTGAGAAACGACTTGATGGGGAGTTGTTGTATTTGAGGGACGCGTTGCCCGAATATAGCACTTTTGATCCCAATATGGAGGTGGAGATTTTGCCTGAAGGGGCCCCAGTGCCGGTCAACGATATTAAAGTTAAGTTGAAGCCCCGGCCCTGGGTGGACCGCTGGGAGAGGAAGCATCTGAAAGGGGTGCAGGATTTGGAGCTGCCACAGCGGTTCTATGATAAGGCAAAGGAGGTGGATACACCGTGGGAGAAATACGATTTAATGAAACAATACATGTAAGTTTTTTTTGTGTGTTTCATTGTTAAAGATGTATCTTCCCAGGAGGACTATTCCAGAGGAAGAGCAACATGAAATTTTCTCAGAATTGCAAACTCACTTGCACAAATCTGGTGTTACCCAGAAGGTGAAGAGGAAGAGGACTTTTGTCAAACCAACCAAGTTAGCATAAATTTGTTTATTAAGTCAAGAAAGCCATTTTATAGCAACAAATTATATACAATACAAACAATTAAATAACATTCATGTGCTAAGTATGTACAGACTTAATATAAATCACTGAAGTTTTATAAAATCCAGTCATTGCGTTATGTCGTACACAATACATAACAAAAGATAATAACTATGCTAATACTGAAGACTCTTTGAAATGTGTTTGCCAATTAGATTAGTAATAAATAGGCCGGCCATCAATAGGAAAATAAACTGAAACGATTTCAAGACGACCAATTTGAAATTCCGTAATACTTTCAAACTCAATTGTTATTCCATAAAAAAGTTATCGTTAGCGGTTTTTGTTTTAACCATCTTGTAATCATGTCAGTTCAATTTAAGACCGACCTCAACACCCTCACACTCCTTTCACTCGTGGCACATTTACTGCATCTTTGAGACCTCAAACCTCGTACTGACTAGTTCTTCGTCCGAATCTAAAATCGGCAGTGCTGGATCACTTTTGATATTTTCCTCCAACCATTTCAAATCATCATCCACCGAATTGCTCCTCGGTGAGGCCCCCTTGGGGTGGTGTATCCTGACTTTGACCCCGTAGGCATCATTGACCAACTGCTCCTCCTCCTCGTCCTCCCCCGTGTCCAAAAGCGGCACAAAGGCGTACCTCTGATTATTATTCGTGGGTCTCCACAAAATCATAATCACGAGCAACAAAGCCGAGAAGAGAATGTGCCAGAAGGCCTCCTCCAACCAGAGATTTTTCCACACGACTAAACATTGAACTATGCGATGCGTCTTAATCGAATACAACATGAAGCAAATTGAGGCGATAACAGCGAAGATTAGAGTGTTGGTAAAGTGGCGGTAGAGACTCAGCTTGATTTCGTTGCGTCTCAAGCGGAGAGTCCTTGTCGTGTTGACCAAAGCGCTGAAAATCCACCAACAAATCGCCGAATCTAACACTGCAAGTGGAACCGAAGCGACCAACAAATCGCGACTTTGGTCATTTTTCGGCCGCATTATCCTCAAGTACGCCTCAGACGCCGCTAGGAAAAAATACAAGAAGCCCACCCCAACAACCCGATGCAAAGTTGAGCCTAGTCTAGGTTTAACAATCCCGAAACCTAGACTTACAATCACGACCAACATTCGGGCCAGCGTGCGCTTGGCACAGGAGACCCACTCGGCAAAAAGCATAGCCCCCTGGACGCGCATCCCTGTGTTATTAATGCTCTGATATTCGGCGTAAAAAGTCGCCTTTTCCAACATCCCCAACAGGATAACTCCCCCGATCCAGAACTGGACTCTGAGCAAATCCCGCCATTGCAGAAACGACAGAATGAGCCAGATGACCCCCAAAATCACGTAGAAAATGCACATGAAGCCGTAGAAAGGCAAAAGGGGCCAATCGGCGGCCGAGAGATACCCGTAATCGCTCTTCATTTCGACGTGGACCCCCACGGTCAAGTCGGAGGTGTTCAAGGGGGCGCTCATTTGGAACACGAGGACGTAGACGCCGTCGTGGGGTATCTCGTAGATGGGGGGCCGCGAGTGGTCTTTGGTGAGGGGGGCGCTGTCGATGACGACGTGGTCGGGGCACGTGTACGCACGCGTGAAGCGGTACAAGGACGAGGAGTTGGCCCCCGGTGCCGGTGATTTGATCAGCTGCAATTTTGTATGAGTACAAAAACCGTTTTTATTAACTTACTTCGGTGGCCTCGCTTATCGTGTTGCTGTAGTCCCAGCATGGCGACGGCACTATCACCACTTTTATGTTGATTTCAAGCTCGCGGATGTGGGTGTCACAATTGACTAAAAATTTGCGAATTTATTTAAAAAATACAGAAAGTTCTGGCGGTTACTTTTAATGAAGATTTGCGCCCCTTTGTATAGACTTTTGGTGAGGATTAGGCCATTGTCGTCCTGTAAAATCAGGTGTGACGTTTGAGGGGTTCCTGTGGGATGTCAGGGACTTACCACGGTCAGGTTAGAGTCCCACTTGCCCTCATCCGGGAGGCAGGTGATCAAAGAAGTGCATATTAGAATGCATGCCAACGAAAACCATTTTTTAAACATTGCAATTTCCCGATTTTCCGCAAGATAACCTGCACAATAAATCAACAATAAACTGTCGCCAACTCAAGTAACCTTGACACGAAAATCACCAAAACAAACACGTATTTTTCTGCAGTATTGATTATTAAATTTAAATGGCAATTACCAAAACGTGAATAAATTTAAATTTCGAACTCCCCTTTCGTTCACCCCTTTCGCAGCTCCTTTTCAATCACAACCGTACAATTTCGCCAACATGCGTGATTCACGCAGCTAAAGTTGCTAGCGCAAAACCTAGTAACGAAAGTTACTAAATTTTTCAAAATTTGTTTGGCATAATTTTATTAGAAAAATCATCGTGATGAAAGTCATTTCAGCACTTTTTCTTGTCTTTTGCCTAAATTTCGGACACGCATACTACTTCCCGATATGCTCCGAGACAAGTGAGTCGGTTATGCGTAACAATCCATAACTGCGGTATTTTTAGGTAAAAACGAGAAAACCTGCACCCGTTACTTTACTTTTCCGAGGTTTACTATCTCGACTGGAGAAAATATAGCCGCTGAAAGCGTTAAACAACCACCACAATCGCTTAGGCAATTTCTTGACCAGACTTTTGATACGTACGTTGGGCCTTTTGTGGCTTTCTATGTGCATCATGTAAGCCCCGTTTTGAACCACATGGGGATTGCCATGGATCAGGTTTATAAATTAGTGACGGAAAACTTGCCTGAAATAAGCGACGAATATTACATAGCACAATATTTGCCGTTTGTCAAAGTGAAAAAGGTAAATTGTCTTTTATTGAGAAATAAAGTAAAGTATTCAATCGTAGGCTAAAGCTGATAGCAGACTCTACTTCTTGTTCATTCTGGCGAGTCTCTGCATTTATTTGGTAATTAATAGATTGACGAGTCATTACTGTTTTTATGAACCACAAATATTTTTTCCAGATTTTGTATGTTTACTTTAGTAGAAAACTCTATTTTTATTACCAATATGCGATCAGGAGGGAATATTTATGTAACGTACAAAAGATCTTCAAAGTAAAGGAATAATTTTTCTGTTTAATAATCGGCAATTACGCAAATCACATTCCATAGTCTCCAGATAGCGACCATTTGTAACGTTTACATTTACATCTTGTAACAGAAAAATTTAAATAAAGGTTTTGTTGTTTTTTTATCTTTATTTATAATCAAAATCAAAAAAAAGTGGACCACATAACCTCAAATTTGTTGGAGGTAACCGCTAAAGAATTTAAGTTCTCCAGTTTATACTATGAATAATTTATTGAGGGTCACACGTAGGGCTCTTCAATGCCGTTTCTTGCACCAGACGCCCAAATCATTCGGGAACAACCTCTACGAGCCCGATTATCTCGAGGTAACCAAATATAACCTCTTAAAGTTACCCAAAAAACATTTTTTAGGCCATGAAATCGAATCTTCCAATGTACGACACTTTAAATATTCAAATTCGTGGCTACGATTATGCCATATTGGAAAATTATCAAAAGTTTATTCATAAATTATTGCGAAGTATGGATATAAGTGTGGAGGAAGCTTGGGCAACCCCCCATCAAGACATTCAAGTCACGACCTATAAACCGAAGAGTGAAATTATCAACACACAGTACAATTTGAAGCACTATGATCGGACAGTACAAATTACTGATGTTTTATCAACTCAGGTATTTAATTTTTCAAAGTGAAATGCTTGAAACTGGCACGTATTTGCAGTTGCCTGTTATTTTACGTGCACTGGAGGCTAGTACCCCATCGGGGATCACCGTCCACGTGCGGCCTCATGAAGAGTGGGACGAGGAGATTAGATACGTGCCTGACACGGAGTTGAAACAATTGAAACAGGAACTGGACGACTTAGGGGGGCCTTTGAAGAAGAAATAAAAATGTTAATTCATAAATAGTCTAATAAAAATGATTAATTAACTCGTTTGCCGCTTTTATTTAAATCCTCCATTTTGTTCCCTCCTAGTGCTAAACCCAAACTCCCCAGTTGTGTTGTTTGAGGCAGCTGTAAAATGCATTTAAAATCCATTGATTTTTAATAAATTAACCCAAACCGCCGCAACCGCCAGGTACTTCGCCCCCATTATGTAATTCCCACCACTATCCAGCCCCCAACTCAATTGTAAATTTTAGGTTATACAATGGGTTGAATTCTCCCAGGATGGAGATGCACATAGAAACGGCGGTCCGCATCCATACGTCGGGCTACTCCCCCAACGACATGGTTTGCGTGCACTCCAACCCCGTCAACAACACCATCCAACTCGCGAATTCGCAAAACTACCCCGTCAATTACGCCCTTCCAGCCGACTGTTGCCAAAACACGGTGTTCACAACCACGGCAGCCCCTTTGGTGAATTATTTGGTGGAAGGGTGCGATGTTTCGGTGGTCACGCTGGGCCAGTCCGGGACTGGAAAGTCCTACACGCTCCTAGGCCCAGGTTTCCACTGTGCGGCTAGCGAGGCTGATCACGGGATTATCCCGCGGTTTATTCGCGAAGTTTTCGCCAAAATGAAACAATACAGAGACAGGAATTGGTGCGTGCATATCGCTTGGTCGCAGATTTGTGGCGAAAACGTCCAGGATTTGCTAGGCGTTGGGAGCATCGAGTGCCGGAATATCAGTGACGTGTTTCAGTTGATTCAAGTCGGAATGTCGAATATAGCCCCCAAGTGCGCCCACACGTTGTTCACACTCACTTTGGAGCAGCAGTGGGTGGTGGAGACAAGTGTGCAACATCGCGTCTCAACTGCGAGTTTTGCCGATTTGGCAGGGACTGAGAAAGTTCTAGTTTATGACAGCAACGGGATGATGCAAACGATTCCCACTGATTTAGGGATACAGACTTTACAGAGGTGTATTATGTCGCTGTCTGATTTTAACTGCAGTTTTGTGCCGTACACTCAATCCGTTTTGACGACACTACTGAAAGACTCGTTCGGGGGGCGCGCAAAGACACTTCTGATCTGTTGCGTGTCCCCCCTTGCTCAAGACTTCACCGAGACTTTGTATACACTTCAGTTGGGTTTGAGGGCTCAAATGATCAAAAATTTCGTCACTGTTAACTCATACGCTACGTTTGAGTCAACACAAGAGAATTGTGATGTTTTCGGCCTACAGTTCGCCGCCAATCAACTCCTGAAACTTGTCTCGAACGCTGAAGAGTTGTTCCAACGATTGGTAGCGAACGACTTGTTACCAAAAAGCGAACAAGAACAAATATCACAGTGGTTGATGCTCAAACAAGAATGCGAAGACTGTTTGAGTGAAAATTCAGAGCCTCATAGATCACTCGAGCGGATTGAGGAGGAAATTGAGAGTGATAGTAGTGAGAGCGAGGCGATTGAGGAGGAGGAGAAGGAGAGTCTCCTTGATAGGGTTCAAGGTTTGATGGAGACTTTTCGCTCAAACACCGATAAATTAGTCTCTGAGGCTAATTGTGCAAACGTTACGAATTCTTGTACCAAAGAAAGTATGAATAGCTCGAATAATGAGTATCATATGAAGGGGGCACGGGGGCGCAGAGGGAGTATCCACTCGGCTGAAGAACTAAACCCTTGCTTGTCCCTCAATACGTTACGTATTAATGACGATGTCGAGAGTCAAAAAATCGCAGTTACGTCGTACGATAACAAGAAGAAAATCCTTAAACAAATCGCCACTGCGTTAGAATTGAATCAAAAAAAGATCTCTGATTTGGAAAAAACAATTCGGGTCAAGGAAAACCTCATGGAAAAGCTCCTGAAGCACAAAGACACAAAATCGAGTGCTCACCATAAAATCGAACAAAAATGCCAGTTGTTACGCAAGGAGTATAAAAACGCCGAGGTCAAGTTCTTGCAAGCGAAATTACAAAAAAATCACCACTTGGAAGGGAAATACAAGAGCGAAGTTGTGGCCCTTGAGGAGCGACTGCGAGACACCGAATCGTTGAAAAACCTGACCGAAGACGGGAACAAATTGCTAGAATTAGAAAGTAGTCTACATACAGATCGGGAGAAGTTGAAAAAGTACAAACAAGAGAAAGAAAAGTATAAACAAATCTACGAGAAACAGCTGAAGGAGGAGCGCTCTAAGTCGAAAGCGAGTTGCGAGAGCGTGCCGAAAACCCCCGATGTTAAAGTCGTTGCTTTAATTAAACCAAACGTTTCGCTAAATAGCGAAGAACTTGAAAGTCTGAGACACGAAATTCGCAACTTGCGCAAAACCCGCGACTATTTATTAGAATTGCGGTGCAAAATCACGCTCAAATCCCAGAATAAAAAATTCCTGAACGACTCCGACGAACGCAAGTTGCTGCAGTACGAGGAGGCTATTGAGGCAATAGACTTGATCATAGAATACAAAAACTCGATTTTGTGTGGGCACCTGCCAGTCAAAGAGATTGAGGATCATGGCGATCGGATGCTGATGGAGCGGTTCCTCAAACTGAGTGAGAACGAAATGAGGATCCTCCTTCATAGATATTTCGAGAAGATTATCGATTTGAGGAGCAGCAGCAAAAAGCTCGATTTGGAGATTTTGGATATTGAAAACCAACACGAAAATCTCGCATATCGTGTGCAAAAACTCAGTCATAACTTACAACTGGTTAGGTCTGACGCTGAACGGAGGATAGCCTCGCTCCAGCAACAACACGAAGACAAGTTGTACTTGGTCTTGAGGAACCTGACGGGAGATGGGGCTGATAATGAGAGGATAAGTCGGGTCTTGGGGTCGAGACATTCCGCAGTGACGGTTCAAGTGGCAGGCGCCAGTAAACAAGTGGACAAGAATAGGTTCATAGCGAAGTGGACGCGATACCGCCAGGAGACCGTTCCGAGACAGCTGCAATCGGTGCCCCCACAGGCCAAGGTCACCATTGAGAAAAACAAAATCATTCTGCAGAAAACCAACAAGAACTAATTGTAATTTATTGTAGGCTAGGGTAGGACAATAATGATGTAATCGTGGTTTATCAAATAAATGTGATGACTTCAGTTTTGCGTTTTTTTTTTTCATTTTTGCCCAAGAAGTAAAAGGAATTTGGCGCGCAAGCGTGGCTTTTGAGTGATCATGTACTGGTATTAACTATGAGTTAATTCAAAACGCTGCAAAACTTTCCATTAGTTAATTATTATTGCGTTTTGCCTTGAATACGTCATGCGGGTGAATGGTTTATTTGTATTTCGTGGGCACGGGCGAGCGTGGGGTGGTGATCGGCTCCGGCGGTTAGCCGTCAGCTGAGCCGCCGTCTTGCAACCCTCCGAACGTAAAAACCCCATTTTGCGACAACCGGCCTGTCATATACAACATGGCAGAAGTAGTTTCGTGTAGCAATGTGATGGTGAAAAATCGTGTTTGGTGTTGTTCCCCTTGGTGATAAAAGTGTGTTGTGTGCGGGTCGGGATTGAGCAAACGCCATGGCGGATTTGACGAAACCGCCCCTGAGTGACATCAAGCACCCCGAAGAGGTGGTGCGAATGGCAATGAACGATAGTCTCAAGTTCGCCGTTTTAATCGGACTGATTGAAGTGGGACAGGTGTCCAACCGGGAGGTGGTCAACACTGTTCTGCAGCTGGTAAGTCGTGGGGGCGGTTTGGTGGCGGCGCCGGGGCTAGAGTAAACAAAACCCTGATGAGGGTTGGCGGGGACGAAACGTTGTTGTTTTGCAACATGCATGAGGTGGGCGTGACGAGGATACAACGTGGAATTGAATGCTTTCGATAGTGCAGGTACCTGTTATCAAACAAGGTTTACACGGACACCAGTTTTGCTTTTTTGATTGATTGCTCGATTAGGGAAATGTACCCTCGTCAACCAACACTTTAGGGGTTTTTGCCAAGTCTGGCATTATCTGTTTCGTGGGGTATTTACCTAATCCATAGTATCTCCTTTTTGGTTAATCTTGACTAAAGTAAGGGTTTTATTGGCAACAAATGGACCCTAGAATAGTAAACGAATGATTTAGGATTTCATTATTGGCTACCTGTGGCCATAAGACTATTATTAAGCCCGTGGAACAAATTATTTGGTTTTTATGTTTGTGTTTGTTTTCTCGTAAGTTCAGTGACTTTCATTGCTGAGCATTTTTTTTAATTTTGGGTTTAAAGAATTACAGTGGACTTTTTTTAAGCCGAACGTGGTCGGGATTATCTAAAGTTCGGTTTGAACATAATAAGACTTTTTTACTTTTTGACCTAACTTTTTAACCTACGGATAATAAACTTTCCTGTTACTATAATTATTTGGATTTTAATTTTCTCGTTCTTTGTCAAATTGGATTTTAACATTTTATTGCTTATTTATTTATGACACATTAAATTCTTATCTGTTTGCCACAATTAAATGGGTATTATTACTGTAAAAATGTAACAAGGTTTAGTTTGTTCGTTTGGTCTGAATTATTTATTTGTAATTATTTGGGTTTTTATTTTTTGGTTCTTTGGCAAAAATTAAGTAAAATTGGATTTTAACATTTTATGACTCATTAAAATCTTATCTGTTTGCCACAATTAAATGGGTCTTTTACTGTAAAAATGTAACGAGGTTTAGTTGTTTTTCTATAAATTGGGCATGGGGTATCATAGTCTGTCGATTGTCATGGCCAGCATCTGTTTTTGTTGGCTAACAGTAGACCAGTTTAATTTTTTGGTGTTTTACGCTTCATTGGATTATCTGAATGCCGAAAATACAAAGAAATTAAAGGTTAAAATGAAAGGTTTCATTTCAAGCGTATTTTTATAAATTAACCGTTTACCGCTTCAATTAGAACGAAAGCAAGTGAATAATTTACTTTTGAAGTTTATAAAGGTAAATTCCAGAAAATGGTGTATTAGAGATAAGGTGAACAAGCAGGTTTACTTTGATAAGCGGGAAATGAAACAACAAATTACTGTTAGATAAATATTTATTTAATTTTTGGTGGTCAAAATGGGGTGATCCAAAAACGAAAACGACATTTTTTGATCACTTGCATTAAATTTTTAGTGGTTAGTTGGGGAAGGTGGGTTAAAGTGGTGCTGTGTGTATTGTTTTGTGGGGTCGTTTCGGTTTGATTAACTAGAATTTCTCTTTATTTCTTCACATACCTAAAGATTAATAAATGTTTACAACCCAAACAGTGTATCATTTTACCCCACATTCCTTTTAAAATTCGATACTTTTGCGGTTGTGGAATTCGCATTATCTTTCCGAACAACTAAAAGTTATCTCACCTGCCGGTGTTTTTTTAAAATTTGATTTCCTCCAGTAAAAAATCGCGAAAGTCTAATTAGGGCGTCTCGCCGTCTTTTTCTCCTGCTCCTGTCTAGATAAATAACGAGATAATGAAAGCATTAACGTTGAGCAGGTGGATATTTATCGGGTCGAAATTAGTTAAAGGTTTATGATCGGCTTGAGGGTCGAATGGAGTAGGTGACAGGGTGTATAATTCGGAAGCCGAATTAGTTCGCTTATGACTTTATTCCACCCTCGAACAATTAACGTTGACGGTAAATAATGCCCATCTTCTTTTCTTTGAGTCATTTTTTTTGAATTTTAATTTCGAGGAGAGGTAATCAAGAGGAATTTTCTTTTTACACGGCGGCGACGTAGAACGTCAAGTGATGCCGCGTTCTAAAACGGATTAAAAGTTTGTAAATGTTGTAATGGAAATGCGACCGACGAAAAAATACGCGAAAAACATCTCCAGGAAATGTCGGCCGATGTAATTTGATTAAGATGAGAAATTTTAAATGCTGAGACGTTTCAGACTCTGGGAGTGTCAATATTGATATAGCATAAGAGTTGCAGATTTTGTCGAGGATTCAAAACATGAGAGACGATCGTTATTCATTCGAAATATTTGCATAATCGGGCGGACGAATCACGCCGAGATAAGAGCATCAGGGCTAAAATATATCAAAGTTTAATATTTCATCCAATTTTTTAAATCGTTTCATCTAATAATTGGCGTTTTTTTGAGATTTTTCGAAAATGAAAATTAAAATTAATGGCCTATAATATCGATCTCGGAAGTGGTGCTAATTAGATTCCGAGCCACTTTCGTCGCATTAATCCGATTACGTATGAAGGCTTGGGCTCTCTTTGTAACCGAGCGAATTTTTTTTCTCAAAGTCGTAAATTGGCAATGTTTGGCGTTAAATAGCGTAGGAGAGACGAGGATTCCGCACCCGCCGAGAGGTGTGGTCCTCTCTCTACCCTACCAATCGATTCCACCGTAAACATTTCTGGAGCAGTTGGGAAAACAAAGCTGTCGTCTCATCTGAGCGCACTCGAAATTCATAATTTGGCAAAAAAATTATATTTAAAAATCGTCGAACGAAAAGGGAGGAATATTCCAGGTCACGGGATCGGAGAACAGAGGCCAGACCAAGCGTTAACTGCACTCGAAAACTACCACGGATCAGGATCGTGTTTCTTTAGTGCAGTTTGCAGTTAATTGTGCACAGCCAATTAAGTCAAGGTGTGGAGTTGAGAGGCTGAAAGTTTTAGTCGACTAATCGCTCACATTGGAAATAAAGTACGAATGTCGAATTCGAAGCGGCATAGAGTAAACTCTTGTCCAGCTTTGGGTGATTGATACATTCTTGAATCATTAATATCATCAGCAACCAATGTGTAACTAACTGATTTTGCGAGTTGATCTTAAGAAATTCGTAATTTTCTTAGCTTTAATTCTCATATTTTAGAAAGAAAAATTTAAATCTTTACCATATGGAGTTTTAGAGGTGTATGTCTTTAACTTTTAATATTGTTTTATCTGTTTATGGAAAGTTTTTTCTTGTGGCTGCATCCGTATCACGAACATTCAAAATTTTTAAATCAGAAAGCACTTTAGTTTTCGTACTTTTGCCAAAGTCGTTGGTTTGTTGTGCGAACTCACCAGAGATTCCATTTGTTATTTTTTCGAGAACTTCCACACTTATATTCTTCGGATGATGCTTGAAAGCACTCAGTGTCATTTTCTTGTACACATCGCGGTCGAATTATCGAAAATCGATGCAGTTTCTATTTTTGAGTTGTGACGAGAGAGAGTTGATCTTGAAGCCATCAAGTTGGAATGAGTTTCGCCAACATAAGCTCAGTTGTAAATTTGCGATATAAAAAATTCAAACTATCGAACAGTAATAAAATACCCGAGCTCATGACATAATTAGAGAGTTTTCCGTTTCGCGAAGGAAAATCGATAAGGGTGGCCGGTCACGTGCCGCTTTTATTTTTTAAAACTAATTTCGGACCCGGCGCATCCACCAAAAATGTTGATGTTGTGGAAGTAATAAATTGTTGATTGATTCGGTGTCGCCTGAGCCATCAATATTTATTGGTGTGGTGCAAGAGTAACGAACAATGGGCTACAGAGAGCAGACAAAGAGCCGACCACAGCCCCATTAGCCTCGGCTACTGTTTTATTCAATGACACAGCAGCAGCAGCGGCAGCACGGTTTCATCTACATAGGCAAAAAATTTCTGACACAAGGAGGGTGTCTTTCCGAGGGATCGATATGGTCCCGGATGTAGGCACTGGGAGATAATTTCTAATTTAATCAAACGGGGGTTAGTCAGATTTACGCTTAATGATATCATTGCAGATTTGTTTGCGTTAAGTTAGTTAATGTGTTTGTGTTATTTCGCACGGTGTGTCAAAGATTTATGCGAACAATTTCCATCTTGGCGGGACGTCACTGAGCTTATATCGATTTGGTTATATTTAGAGAATGATCATGTTGTGTCTGAGGACGATTGTTTATTAATTTCGCAAACTGTGCCAATATTTGAGTTGGGATTTGGACGTTCAGGTGGATTCAAATCTATTTTCCGTATTGAGAAATTGCGGAAATCGACTGCATCGTGTCCTTACGTAAATACGTCTTCGTCCAAAACCAATATCCGACATAGATAAACAAGGATATTCGCTGAATGGAGATACGCTGCTTTACTTACAAGGGATGAAAAATTCATTTTTTACATCCAATTATGTAAGTTATACGGCTGCCATGCCAAGCTGAAGGATTATTAAATCGACAACGAAAATTCTTTAGGTCTATTATTAGCTTTCAAGAGTTTCATAACCCGATTTATTGTCTTTCAAAACCGAAAAATGACATTACTTTGTTTACTACTAACGTCGAGATTATTTCCGTTCAGATTCTCACAAATCCGTCCCGAGCTTGAATTTTATTGACGTTACAGATGACTTTGATTTGCTATATAGCCATCTGGCGACAAAAAATTGGCCAGTTTTATCTTCTCCGACCCACCATTTTACGAAGGGAGGGTCAAATAATAGAATTTTTAGCTGCACATAACAGATATGTAACGGAGATAACTCTGAAATATTTGATGACTCGAAATCACATTATTCTCTATTTTTTTTAGAAATTATATCGGAATTAAAAAGTCTGACTTTTATTCTATGCGTAGTAAAAGACGAAAGAAATCTTATGTTTTTATTTGTTTAACAATTGTAATCGTAATCACTGTTATTTTGAACATTGTTCCAAATTTTTTTGGAATACAGATGAAAATACAAGAGATAATTAGCGGAAAACTATAGAGATTAACGAGTGAATTTTCGATTCGATCATAAGGTGTGAAGTTGCGTCTATGTTTTATTTCTTGTAAAAAACGCTGAAATTGCCACCGTTTCGTTTACTCGTCTTAATCGCGCTGCATTATCCTGCATATTAGCTTAATTGGATGAAAGCGTGACTCGCAATCTCGTGTCTTCTTTATGCAAGAAGTTGAATTAAATCCGTTCTTTTTCCGTCGTAATGGAGCACTTAACCTTCAAGATGCACCGTTTAAATACCTCTCAGATTTTCGAGGGTTTTCTTTGTTTGCCTCCTCGCCGTAGTCGTCGTCGTCTAGTTTGTTTCAGGTCGACGTATGACTCGTGAAAACTTGGTTCCGTGCCTCTGTAATTAATTAAATTGCCGTTTACATCGGCCGTAATTAAATTGTTTGAAAGTCGGAAAGTGTGGCTCACTTCATCAAATTTTTTTCGTCGTTCGTGACATTGTATGATTAAATACGGGCGGGTGTGCCGGCTAATAACGAAAATAAATAAATAAAAGGAGCGGCAGGATGTGTCTCGGCTAGATTTTTGAATAGAGCCGAGTGCAGCAGCAGCAGCAAGAGCGCCGCTGAATATTTTATGTTGGAAATGAAATGCGGCGAGGTCGGGAAATAAAATTTGCGGTCAGTCCTGGGCCAAAGTTTTAATCGAATGAAGAAATTTTTTGCACGCCGACGTCGTGTCAGAAACCGATGATTTAACGAACAAGGGCTGGGTATGGATCGGAATGTGATGAAGTGGTAAACGGTCGGGGACCAAGGGATTGATTGAAACAAGGGATCCTTTAACCGGGATTACTTACTGTTATCCTTTCTCGGTGGATCGAATCGTTTAAAATTTTGCACAGTTGAAGTGTAATTGGCGACTTCTCTGTTTGTTTCGCCACTCAGTGGCTTCTTTTAGGAGCGTGTAAAACCCTTCAGAAAGCCGGTTTCGGTCGACAAAGGGATAAAGAGCTCGTGTTTTGGTCGTGTTGGCCGTTTGTCGTCTACAGCGAAAACTTAGGAATTCATTAGGACTTGCGTCTTTTGTGTCGTAAACAGAACGGCTTTCAGAGCTACAGCGAGATTTTATTGACGTACTTTCAACCCTACACTCGCCGATTAATTGTTTATGTGAGAAATGGCATCTTTAAGCATCTAATTTAATCTTTGATCCACCTCATATACCATAATGACACATGGAAAAATGTACGAAAACTCGTAGCATCATAATCATAAAAATGTTAATAATAATAATAATAATAATAATAATATTGACAGTCTTTTCAATATTTTGGTTCGATTTTTTGCGTTAAAATTTTTTTTACGATTGTTGTTGCAAGGAAAAATTGCTTGGAATTATTTAAATTAATTTGTTAAGAAAAAAATTTAAGGGCGAAAAAGCTTGATGCACTCAGTCTATTTGTTCGATTATTTTTATGAAGCTTTGTCGCTGGACAAAAGAGAAAATTGAATTAATCTCCGAAGAAAGGCTTACCGTGTCGTAATCAAGTGTGTAAGCAAATCAGTGAGATTTTCTCCAACTAAAATCTTCAGTTAATAGGAAAAGGACTTTTTAGCTCCCCAATCAATTACCCAAGCGTTTAAGCTCATTAAGAGTGAAACTTTTCAATTTATTGTTTGCCGTAAAAACCATTCTCTTTTAAAGCCTTTTGACCGTAAATTAATTTCGTCCCATTTTTTATTATTCCAGGACCGTACCGTGCGGTTACGTAATTATATCGATGATGCTTGCAAAGTTGCTTCACGATTTCGGGGGATTTTATTGGCGTTTTTATTTCTGTCACGGGGGAAATCCATTAAAGTATTACTTTTATGAAAGGGCCTTTTCCTCTCACCCTCGCAGAATGATCGTAGATTTATTACTTTTTAAATGAGAGAATCGGCAAGGTGCAGGAAACGTCAGAATTTATAATGGAAATTTATAGCGACCTCTCGCAAAATTATTAAAACTCCGGGCGGAATTGCTGTGTGTGTGTGTGACGCAATTCGATTTCCATAATTTCTATCACATCTTGTTGAAATATCGATCGGCGATAAAAAATCCGGGTTTGTTTGTGATTAATCGACTTTTGATTCCGGGGGAGATTAATGAAAGGACTTGATCCTGGATAAAGAATCTCATACGGTGCACCTGAAGACGAGTCATTAATAATCCGGGCTCTTTGTTCCGTATGGCGCCATCTCGTGGTTTCAGCTGTCGGTAAATCGTTCCGGAATGCTAACTCTACGACATCTCGTGGTGTTTTTCTCGAGGAAAAAGCTTTCGTCGTCTCGATTC
Source organism: Tribolium castaneum (assembly GCF_031307605.1). Classification (NCBI taxonomy): domain Eukaryota; kingdom Metazoa; phylum Arthropoda; class Insecta; order Coleoptera; family Tenebrionidae; genus Tribolium; species Tribolium castaneum. The sequence goes on along the minus strand of NC_087402.1, from coordinate 2,898,840 downwards.
ATCTCGCTGGCGTTTAGGTGGCGTCCCGGTCGATTCCGGGCCCCGGAATCAATATTTAGCATCAGCGGTTCATTAATAAAGGATTAGTCCGGAGGGTGATTAGTTTTTTAGGGGTGAAGGTTGTTAACATGTCAATAGGGCGAGAAGGATAGCATTTTTAATTAAGTTCAGTTTAAGACATGGGGTTGCATCGCGTTTTGCGAATTTTGTGACGGTCAACAAGACGCGCTCATTACGATAATGATCTGTCAAGTTAAGCTCGACGTCGATAAGTAGAGGGAGAAGGTTTTTTCCCGTAATTGTTGATTCGGGACTGAAACAATGGCAAAATTGAGTTTGTATGCCGGACTCGGATCGAGTTTTTATTCGATTTTGCTGTTTTTCGACAAATCATCAATGTTTGTTTTATAATTGTATAACGGAGTACCTAACAGTGCGCACGCACAAGTACCACCGGCGATTAAATAATAAATAATTTTCTCTTGTGGAATTGATTCGTTTGTACGGAGTGGATTAATAAATCCGGTCCAAATGACAAATGTGCGACCTTTTGGTCGGGCTCGGGTTATATATTTGGGTATTCTGGTTGTGGTTTTAATCCGCCTCTTAATTTATTTCGACGTTTGAAAGAAGCCGGTTTTTGCTAATTATTCAAAGGAAAACGGTTGGTAAATGCTAGTTTCCCGATTTTACTTTCAAATCGCGCCTTCTTTATCAAAAAATCAGGAGCGAAGCGTATAATTATGTCGGTAAAAACCGGTGAAAAATTTTCATCTCCTTTTTAGAGACGCCAAACAAATTACTTTAAATTGATTAAAGCGAGAGTCCCGAATCGGTGTCGCGTTTTTTCTCGTTTTGTCTCGCACAAGAGAAGAATTTGCAATTTGGTTGCGCCGCGGTTTAACTTATTTAGTCTTGTATTGAAGTTCTGAATTGATTTGAAAGTTTTTCGAACAGTTTTGCACTTCATCACAGGAAAAGAAAATTGGTCTCTTTTGAAGATAGAAATATGAAGGAAATTCCTGATTCGGGTTCTAATTGAATTTGTTCGACCGTCACCCTTGCAATTATATTTCTGGTCGCTTTTCGGCGGCGGGGAAGCGTCGCGCTATTGTTTGTGGAAATTTCACGGTGGGATTGTTTCGCACGCATCGTTTTCGTTTTAATGGAAAAATTGGCAAAAACTAGTAAAAACACGAGTGTGTGGGACCGCATACGAAACAAACGGTTCAATTAGTGTACAACGATCGGTCGTTCATGCACGTATAGCGTTTTAATTATGCAAAAAGCCGGCATGAGTGAGTGTAAATAGGGAGACTAATTAAAGGTATCAAACGCAAAACAAACAGAATTTTGTGTATCGTTAGAATAAATATTGATTTCTGTGCGCCCAACAATAAACAAATAAATAACGTTGTGCTGGTGTTTGTAAAAGGGAGAGAAGTTAAATGAGACAACCGTTAAATTATTACGTCAAATAATAAACTCCGTCAGCGTTTTACTCACAACCTATTAGCTAAAAGCTTATCGAAAATTCATAAGGTTATACCCTGCACGTTTCTGAGGTGGCAATAAGGTGCCGCTTAAAATATTAACATCGCAACTCTGTGAAACTTTTCACTTTAATGCGATATTTGTCGCTGCGAAATAATCGAGAAGCGACGAAAGATCCAAACATACCTCCACCTCCCAGCGCTCGAACAGAAACGCTAATGAAAATATAGAACCGCCGCAGGAGCAGATGTGCGACCTCTAATGTTAACTTTATATTCCAGCCAGATGCCGACTTTGCTTTATTTACTTTTGCGGTCTGACATGTCTCGACATTGTCATCGGCGTACGTATTTATACACCTGACAAAAAAAACCGTTAAATTGCGACAAGTCCTCTGGAAAATACAGACAAACATGCGAGTTTGCTGTCACACTTTTTTTATTTTAATTTTTTGGTCAAAGTGTGTCACCGTTAAGTTAAGGATTCGACAAAAGGCAATCGGAGCGAATTGAGACAGTAACGAGCATCATTGATTGTTAACAATCGACAATCAGGTAACAAAATCGTCAAACTTTCGCCCCTCCAGAGACGTCATCTTCATAACAAGCCAATTATCTAAAACATGTCGAGAAATTGCGCAGTCCGCATAATGTCGAGCTAATTTTGGCCTAATTACCTAAGTATCTTTCGAGCAATTAGCTCGAAAATTGGCGTAATAATTGATTATTGAACGGCACTCAATCGAAAAATAAGACACTAAACTATAAGCGACCTTTAACGAGTGAAATCGTGACTAATCGTTAGTTTGTTAATTACACTCTACCCCATTTCCATTTTTCGGCCGAGGATCCCCTCTTTGCCGGCGTCAAGACGTCGAAAATGGCTTCGGGTCGTTTCGGTCGGTCGACGATGACCACCGGCCTGTGAAATAACGCCCAGCGGGGTTTGCCGTTTGATGTGATTATTGCGTTTCAGGTGAGATGAGCGCCGTAAAGCTAGAAAAGGGGCCACGGGAACGTCAAATATTAACGCCAACGTTAATATTTAACGCCAAAAGGAATCGAAAGGGCGTTTTGTGGTCGGTTCGACGAAAAAATGAAGTAATTTATTTGAGGCTGAGTGGAGAGGGCTTCAATTAAGTTGATTAATTTGCCGGGAAAAGGTGTATCCGAAAAAAATCGGTTCGGTGAATAAATTTGTAGAGGTTTCTAGTCCGGCGCATCCACCCTTTTTGGTGTGTTTTTGATATTCGGGAGGAAGAAAAACAACAGTCTGGCAACGACGATAAAAAAATGAGTTCAACTTGTTCGTGGCTCGTTACAAATGTTTCTAACGGCGTAGTTGGCTTTGGAAATTGCCAGTTGTTTCTGTAACATTACATTTTTATTTGTGTGAAAATTTTGTCACTTTTTGCGAAAATTTTGGTGGAGGATTAATAAATAATGCAGGATCGCGGTGTAATAAAGCTCGTGTTCCATAGGGGCGCCCCCATGCTGATATGAGTGAATTTTTGAGTCGGCAGGGGTGTGCCGCATAATTAACAAGAACCGCTTTAATTTGAAAGTGAAAAATGCCGACGAAATTTCGCCGTATTCCAGGTGGTGTGCGAATTATCACGTCCATATCCCGTAGCGCCGACTTTTTCTTCTGAAATTGCAAAAGTTGCAAATGAGTGATTTTTTCAGCCTTTCCCGTCTTTTCACTATTCGATCGAGTTATGCGACGTTGCTTGTTATGTCACGATTCCGTTCTGCGGTGTATAACTTCGACATTGTCACCGGCAGGGTCGTTAAAATAAATGGCTATGGCTTTGTCCTTTGTGTGTTGCCGGTGATGTGTTAAGTTCGGAACGTATGGATTCATTAAAGGGACACGCCAGCCGACAAAGTCATAATTTCGCACTAGTTTCGAATGCGGGAGGAAAGGACACGTTTTCTGATCTCGACGGTCATTATTGAGTCGGGAAAGCGTGTTGCGGGGGCGGAATATCAGTAAGTTATGTGTTGGTTTGCAATTTGTGCGGCTGAGAACTGGATTCAGTAATTATTATCCGAGAGGATTATTTGTGGCGCAGATGGTACACGGTGTATTACACTGCACACAAAATGAAATTTTCGCAGGGGAAAAAATAAATGTTTTCGCTGTACAACTGAATTGTAATTCGAAATACATTATTTAATAAAATTGGTCCAACACGAGTTTGTTGTTTTACTAAACCTATCCACCCACATTGAAAATGCGGAAATCTATTTTTTTTATGGAAATGGCAGTGCCGCAGACTGTTTTCAAAGCGTATTTACTATTTGATCTTTTTGAGACATAAAAAACAGGGTTATAAAATATCCATTATAAATCTTTTCCCGGCGCATCCACCATAATTGTAAATATTTACGTTCACTTATGTTTCAACTTATTTAAAATACATACGTAATTATTATGTTATGTGTGTTGCACGAGTTTACATAGACAAAAAGAATACTACTTACGCTTTTTCTAAATAGTAAATAAAAAATTTAAGTGGCCTTCTAGCGGATTTGAATGTTTTCACACCATTCATATGAGCACACAATAACCTTTTCGATGATGAGCTAAGTGAATATTCAAAATAGTTTGTCTCAGAATAGTAGTAGATGGGCCCCTATAGGACACACCCTGATTTTCAAGGGTAATTGTGAAAAAAGTAATAATATTAAGCAAATTACCCCGATTTTCAAGGTAGTTAAAAAAACATCAAATAATCATAAAAACACCCCGATTTTCAAGGTAGTTAAAAAAATAAAAAATATCAAGCAAATAACCCGATTTTCCAGGTAGTTAAAAAAAATAAAAAAATAACCCGATTTTCAAGGTAGTTAAAAAAAATAAAAAATATTATGAGCTTTCATGGGATTTCAGTGACGGATGGGCATCCGTCACTGAATTTAAGACGATATAAGGACATCACAAGTTTTTAATCAATTTCATCAGCATTCAACAGATTTTTAATGATATCCTTTGATTTTTTAGTTAATCGATTAGCTTTCCCCTTTTTTAATCCGTCGCCTCGTAAATGTTCATTCCACGATTTTTCTTTCATTTTGTTTAGAATAGGATTTATAATTTCTTCTTTGTAAGTAGAAAAGGGCGGCGATTTTACGTATGTAGACGCTATATTTTTAAGCCCTGAAGTTACACCTTGAATGATATCTTCTTAGTAGATGGGCCCCTATAGGACACACCCTGATTTTCAAGGGTAATTGTGAAAAAAGTAATAATATTAAGCAAATTACCCCGATTTTCAAGGTAGTTAAAAAAACATCAAATAATCATAAAAACACCCCGATTTTCCAGGTAGTTAAAAAAAAAAACATCAAATAATCATAAAAACACCTCGATTTTCACGGGTGAACAGAAAAGCAAAGAAAATCGTTATAATACCCCGATTTTCAAGGGTAAGCAGAAAAGCAAAAAAAAAATCGTGAAAACACCCCGATTTTCCAGGTAGTTAAAAAAATAAAAAATATCAAGCAAAATAACCCGATTTTCAAGGGTAATTGTGAAAACAAAAACTACTTTAAACAAATTTTAAGAATTCATACATATGTTTATGTGCTACTTCTGGAGGTAATTTTGTGAGAATAATAACAGAAATTTTTCGTAGTAGTTCAATTTCTTCATCTGGAGTTAGATCAATTTTAGTTTCTTCTTCGTTTACTTTATAACAAAGATAAGGTTTACCGTTCTCTTTTAAAATTAAAGTTATTTTGTTATCCATTTATATTGAAAATTATTTAAGTTTATTTAGTAAAATCATAATCTTATCTATAATACTACATTTAATTTCAAAAATAGATAAATCAAATTTATACGATTTTGTCGTTTGCAAAAATTCATGATACTCGTAGTAATTATTGTCTTTAAAGAAATAAATTTTTCCATTAATATATCTAAAGGCTTTGTCAACATTAGAAGGAATACTAGAAAACAATTCAGCTATCATACCATGTTTCTTAGGTCTAAGCAGACATTCATCAAATTGTATAAACATTGTGTTGTCATAAAATATATAAGTTTGACCAGAATAAGTACTAAATATTGCATTAATTTTCTTTCCACTAGGAACACCCAAACTTGTGATAGATCTTCCATTATAACCGTTTTTAACAACGAAATTAGGAAAATCAATAATATAATATAAGTTGTTTGTTGTTAACAAAATAGTTCCATCTGGTCTCTGATAAATTTGTGATATTTCTTGAAAATTATCTGGTAAAAAAGTTAAATAATCTGTAATTAATTTTGGTTTATTATCATAGCTCATGTCTTTTAAATTAACAATCCAGACATATTTCTTGTAGAAAATATATAATTTATGATTTGCTATTAAAAATGTGTTAATAGTTTCACTTAAGCTGCATAAATCAGGTAATGAATCAGTCTTTCTAGGAGTCAAAGTAATAGGTTTTTTAGTTGTGGTAGATGTAGTAGTTGTGGTAGTTGTAGTTGGTATTGATTCATATTTTGACCGTTCAGGTATTCCGTATAAATATTGAATTGCCCACATATCGTCTCGAGTTAATTTATCAATATCACCTTTATAATACGCGTACATAATTGAATTATTATTGGCAGAGTGCTCAATACCTAATGTATGTCCGATTTCGTGTAATAATACTGTATAAAAATTAGTTTGATCATCAGGTGTATTACTTGATTCACCAAAATACCAATTTTCTGATTTATCAAAATGAATTCCTAGACATTCATCATTATTTGGAAAGAAGCCATGTGCTAAGACATTACCTTTTCCGTCAAAACTGCTAGAACATATTCCTTTTTGACACCGTGAATTATGATTATGTTGAAACAGCGTATTAGAAAATGAAATAAGTATGTCCGGTTTAACACTATTGTACTCGCCTACGGCGCTGGGCTGGCCTGCGGAGCCGTAGTCCCTTTCAGGGACGCTGTGCCAGTACTCAAACTTTAAATTTGAAACAGATTCCCATTGATCAAAGGCTTTTTGTGCTAATTCTTTCATCTCGTTCGTAGCTAACGAAAAATACCATTTAAGATTTGTTTTATTCCATTTTTGATAATGAACTCTATAAGCTGTTGGATTATCTTTATTTCCACATCTCGGCTGTTTAATCAAATCAAGTGTTTCTTGATTTAATGTTCCATCAACAGGTAAACTGTAATATTCTTGAAATCTAATTAATGCTTCATTTATTTCTATTAATGATTCAGCATTGCCAGGTTTTGTAGATACTGACGCGAAATAGCCAAATTGTTCTAAATAACTCTGAATCTTCGATTCATCGTAAGGCTTTGCTGAACTCTGAATCTTCGATTCATCGTAAGGCTTTGCTGAACTCTCATCTGAAGTTTTTACAGTAGCGAAAAATAGAAAAAGAATAATATAATATTTCATTTAATAGTGTAAATTTCGCTACGCTCATGAGGTCTCGCCCATTCGTCCGAATTTAAACAAAAATCATCAATTACCGTTTAAGTGGGCTTTTTCTAGGTATTTCTCTCTAGGAAAATAGTTAAAATTACTGACAAATTCCTCTTCACGTAAATTTATTTCTTTTTCGTTTATTTTATCAGCCTTATATAAATGCAATAACTGTCGATAAAATTTATAAACCAACTTATATTCTTCAATTCTTTCTGATATTTTTAACCTCTTATCTAAGATTTCTATTACCCCTGCGCCAAGAGATAAACAAACTAGTGGAGGTAGTGCTAACGATGATAATCCCGATACACTAAATAATAATTTACTAATAGATAATCCGATTCCAATTTTATAAAAATATAAGTAACTTTTTCTGTATACATACAAGCGTTTTTGTAGATATGTTTCCATTTATAACATATAGATAATATATTTTTTTTAATTACGTTCATGATGAATCATATTGAAATAGTAGTTTTCTCATTTAAACGACACGGTATCTGTTTAAAAGAATATAATATATCATAAAAATCTTTGCCTCTGTTGACATTAATTATCACATATATACAGTAATGACCACATAAAACAGAAGAATTCATTTGTAGCTGCGTGCTATTCCACGCAATATTTTTTCCACTACTTAGTAAATATTTTTTAATTTTTTCTGGTGGAGATATTCCAAAACTGTCAAAATATAAAATATTTCTTAAATATGGTTTGTTTATGTAACATACCCAGTGTGAGCCATAACAATTAGAGGGTTGAAAATTAATTATACCTGATTCATCTTTTCTAATTTTTTTTGGTAACATGTCAATTGCAAAAACACCTCGAAAATTTCGCGTAGCTTCATGAGGCAAAGCCGGATTCGTCTTCGACTCATTCATAATATTAGATATTTCTATATTACTTAACCCCTTTTTCCTATCAATTTTATTCCTTGTCCATATGCCTTCGTCGTCTTTTTTTTTATACCATCTCCAAAAGCTTTTTGTGCTAATTTAGTACCAGCATAACCAGCAGCACCTAACCCCAATGCTTTGGCTACAGCTAACGCTGCAGGAATTAAAGCAGGTAAAAATCCACCTATCTGTGTTGGAGAAAATTTTATATTACAATATTTTTTCTTCTCTTTTTTACACTTTTTAATTTCATCAATCTGATTTTCTCTTAATTTAATAGTATTATTAGGTCTTTCTGTTAAATCGAATCTTATATTACAATCTATTCTTTTTTCTTTACAACTTTGGAGTTTCTTTATTTGATTGGGTGATAAATATACTCTATAATCATTCATTGTTTTCGGTTCAGTCATCGTCATTTATTTAAATTAAAAACCCTCTACTTCATTTCCAAGTAAATCTTTTCATCTATAATATTCATATTTGCAATTCTTTGAGATTCAACTACAGCATATATGTAGTAATTAACATTTTGATAATCTTTTAATGTCCAATTAACTTCTAGTTCAGATGATTTTGTTTTACTAAATAAATTTTCATCATTTTCTCTTGTTACATCAAAAGCAACAACTAAATAAAGGTTACAAAAATCTTTATAGCTAACACACGTGCCTTCATCCAAATCTTTTTTATAATTACATGAAAGGAATGCTGCATACAAGCGTTGTAAATCCCTATTATTCACCTGATATTCATAAGTAGGATGTTGGGTACCATTGATTTTAATATTTATTCTTTCTAAATTCATATTATCAAAAATCATCAGTGACTTGGTAAAATTATCGTTTCGTTCGGCTCTAGAAAACACTATAAAAACTCTAGATATTTTATTTTGATTATTTACAACGCGCCAGTTTCCACTTCCAGAAGACCACAAATTACTACGGTAACAGTTAAGCGCATTCCATCCACAAAGAAAGTTAGATTTGCTAACTAATAATGAAGATAACATTTTTTCAGTTTCTAATGAGGGCTTAACTATTGGGATCCACAAACTAATATCAGATATTTCATAATCATAATTTCCATCAACTTTAGCGTGTAATATATTTTTTACCCTATTTTTACGTAATTCGATACGAATTTTTCCATTCAAAACTTTGTTACAGTCTCGTACAAACCGGAAAATTTTAGATAAAGGTATAAATTTTGTAATAGTTTTTTCATCTTTTGTTAACAACCATCTCTCTAAATATCCTTTATTGGATGCAGAATTATTTGTGATTTTTGAAATAATAGTTTTTATATCAACGTCTAAATCTTTAAATTTTACCGATTTATCTTGCGCCTCATATTTGTATTGAGACGTATCTGCTGAATCTGCTGTGTCTGGATACCAACACAATTGTGATGCTGAAGTATCAGAAACGTCTCCAGAAAATTCAATCAGATTTGAAATTAACGTAGCAACGCCAACATAATTTGTTTCTTCTATTAATACCTCTTCATAGAATAGCCTCACATAGTCAAAATCATTTATCCCATTATTTGATATAGTTGCATAATTATTTGGATTGTTTTTAATTTTAGATTTGACAAAAATATAAGCACCTGATAAATGTTTCCATCCACTTATATTAGTTTCGAGCGTATACTGTTCAAGTTCTTTCACATTGATATTACTTTCTCTTATTTCATTGTAAGTATAACTTTTTGTTGATTCATCGGTTACAGGCATTTCATCAATACGCCATAAATTGTCTACAACGTTTTCCATTTATTTAAATAAATAATGTGATTAATTAATAGATTAGTCGCAGACTTGAGTCAGCTCCAGCTGACGCTAATATCCAAATGGTATTGTATCAAAGGTTTCTAGAATAACTCTCTTGTCATAAACAAAACCAAATTCTTTTGTTTCGATTTTATTTAAGAGTTCTTTAGTTTTAGTATCTCTGGTAATTCGATTATATTGCGTACTGATTTTACTGTCTTCGGCTTCGCCTCCGGACTGGCTTCGCCAGGCTTTCTTTTCTAAAATATTATTTATACTTTCGAAATTAATCTTTTTGGACGTTTCATAATTTAACGTAAATCCTTTTATTTTACAAACAACTTTACCTGTGTTTGTTTTATAACAATAACTTTTAGGACCTGTTGATATCCAATCTATTATCCATACGTCTTTACCTAATTCGTCTGTCCATTCTCCCAATAAACAGTCTGTTTTGATAGTATTTTTACCATCGTCTATATATACAACGCTATCAGTATCATAATATACAACTGCATCTCCCAATTTATCTAACATTTCGTACAATCTTAGTCTAGCATTTGCAGTTGTAAAAGCAGCTATAAATATATTGGTATTGAAATCATTTTCTATATAGCGATCTTTTAACTTATAATCAATTTGTAACATATTTTCATTTATATCGTTTATATGTATATTATCAAGTCTGTCATCTAATAAAATTTCATAAAATCTTTTAACATCTGTAACATATTCTGTTGCGCCCATATTTTGTCTTTGCCCAAATTTACCCCATAAGGAATTTAAGCATATTTTCGCAACAGCTCTCTTTCCAGGATTATTTTCTATTTTACCCAATTCAATACCTAGATTTTCTTTTACAGCTTTTCTATATTCTTCTTCTGATTCAAAATCATCCTGCCAAGGGCTTGTTTCTAATTTAATTTTCATAAACGCTTTCACATATCCTTTAAATAAATTTGATGATTTTTTTTCAAAATGCCAAACCTCATCAATAGTTATTATTTTGTACCCCTTTTCAATTGCTTTTTTTACTTCGTTGGTACACCAGGTTCCTCTGATAATTCTTTGAGATTCTGTATGAGAACATTTATCTTTTTGATTATTTAATTTTGCACACAATTGACATAATGGAAATGTTAGCTTTTCATCACCAGCTTTGTTTTTATTTTTAACAGGTAAAACGGGGTGATACAAACCTTTTGGTGGTAAAATTGCACATTTTATTAATCCATACCATTCAGGATCATATGTACGAGGTTTGAATATTTTAGTAGGATGTCCGACTGGATAATCATCAAAATATTGTACTGTTGGATATAAACTGCAAACATCGATATATTTCAATTTCTTTCCTTTTACTCTCAATTTTGTTGCGTTTGTTCTTCCACCAAAGAATGCGTTTCTAGGATTAAGATCTTCCCATTTTTTAATTTCTTCTTCAATTTGTTTCATTTCTTTCTTATATTCTTTTGACTTTGTCCACTCACATTCCCACATTTCTATTAAGTTATAACCAGCTTTTTTTATTTGCTCGCTTCTTTCTATTGTTTTCTCATAAAGATCTTCCATAGTTGTTTTATTCTTATTATTAATAAAATCTGAACTATAACATGTTGTACAACCGTGCCAAAAACAACCGTGATATTGGTAAACAGTATTGGATTTTTCATCAAACCCGTCAACTTTTGATCCACATATTTTCACTTCACCATTGTTCAATGCGTGTTTTATATTTGGATTATGAAAACTATTTAACCATGAAATTGATTGTTGAGAATATTGATCTTTTTTCAGATTATCAACAACAGCTATTGTATCTTTCTTAATATATTTTGATCTATATATAGCCAAGCAAACACCTGCAATAGTAATATACCTAAAAGGATCTATATTCGCAATTTCTAAAAACTGATTTCTTAATTCAAGACATCCTCTTCTTAATATATCAACATCAGAATTGCAATAATCATAAAGTTCTTTTTTAAAATCAAACAAATAATTTTCTTTTCTTTTTTGTTTATGCCATTCTAAGAACTCTTCCCTTTCTTTTGGTTTCATAGAATTAACCCCATAGTATTTTGTATCAGGTATTTTTCCAATATAGTTCTGATTTTCTGTAGTATTGAAGAAATGTGGAAAATATCCTTTTTTAAGTTCTTTTAGACCGAATGTTTTAGGGAAATTTTTTAAAGGTCCTTGAACAAAATTACTACTATCAATAATTCTTAAATTAATTGATTTTATTTCCATTAACATTATTTTAGATCCGTTATATACGCAGAAAGGTTTAATACCGTTTTCAACGCAATGTTTTAAAATAAAGTAAGAATCATAACCTTTAGAATAATGTGCGATAGCTGTATATCCTTTATGATCTCTAGAAATTAACCATTTGCAAAAATCTTCGTTGGTTTCGAAAGAATTAACATTTCCGCTAAAATCGTGAGATATAACTAAATTAGCGATATGTTTGCCTGTTTCTTGCATTGCTTCATAATCAAAGAATAAATATTTTTCTGTATAAGAACATTTAGTTGTATGGTATTTAGAACCGCATTTATCGCATTTAAACGGTTCTTCATCATCCAACGGCATGCGAAGCACTAGTCCACTTTGTGACCATTTTTTAACACAATTTTTACAATCTTTACATTGATAAATGTGATATTTTATTCTTTCGGTTGTTTTATCAGGACGTTTGTCCATTTTTTTAAATGTAATATCAGGCATTATATCTGTAAATCCTACATTATTTTTCACAATCAAACCATTATAAGTCATAACTAAATCATATTCTAACATATAGCCTATTAGTTCGTCACCCCTTTTAGCCGATATATCTGGTAAAAACAACTTAAATTCATTATTCAATATAACTACAGCTTTTTCTTTACCGTCTTTAGTAAAAAGTTGCAAATCTGTTATGGTATATCCAAAACCCTTTTCCAAGTCATTAAATGATAATGTTTCTTTTCCTTTGTTTGTTTGTTTGTTTGTTTCATCAGGAAAAGTTGCTGTACAACCTTTTCTATCACAATTTTGACAACCTTTTACTTTATATTTTTTATCACCGTCTTTTATTATTGTCTCACATATTCCGCCTTTTTGTCGTTTCCATTGCATATAACATTTATGTTCTAATATTTCAACTTCTTTATAACAATTTCGACATTTTTCCCATCCACATCTGTGAGTACCCTTGTCTATCATTTTGTTACCTTCTTCAATCATTTCATTTCCTTCTTCAATCATTGCAAGACGCCTCATGGTACCAATTCTATCGTCACAGGAATTATAAATCATGTTATTTCCTTCTTCAATCATTTTTTTACCTTCGTCCACAATTTTTTTATCACCTCTTTTGAGTATTTTATTACACTTTAAGCATTTATGAAATTCTTCACACACTCCTGAATGATTTGATAAACATTCTGGATTAAAACAATATCTATTGCATTTTTCACAATATATTCTTTGTTTAGACTCTTCTTTGTGTTTAGGTTTTAAGCATAATATGCATATTTTAACTCCTTTTTTGCATTTATGTTCGTCTTTATTTTGATATGGTTTATCACATTTTTCACAATAATAAGACTGACTATAGAAAGCTGTCATATTATTGATTGTATCAAAATGATTTCCGTTTTTATATAAATATACTTTTACATCTTTCTCTTCTCCAGAATAAATTACTTGATTAAAACATTCGGCTGCTACGATTTTTATTTGAATATTTAATAATCTTTCTATATTCGCAATATCATCTAATGTAAAATAATTTCTATTATATTCTCCAAGTTGATTACATAGTTCTTGAGCTAAAGTAGTTTGTAAATTTCTTCCTTTTCTAATATATGTTATATCATTGTCGTTAAATTCTTTACCGAGTATTATATTTGTTTGATAAGTTAGTCCAACAATAACAGCTCTTGGACAACATAAATTATCTTTGTTTTTTATTTGTATTATACTTCTCTTTGTTCGCGAGTCTTCTGCTATATTTATCAATCTTTTCGCATTAGTAGCACCTCTAGGCATATTAACAACTTCGGCATGAAATGTACAACCGTATATATCTAAATCTTGATTTGAAGTTAAGATACTCTGAATTTTGTTTAATAAATTGTCAATATCAGAAGTTCTTGATAAACCTGTGGAAATAGGGGAGTAAAGATCATTGTGATTAACTACTATATTTAATAAATCTCCTTCTTTGAAATTTGTTTTCTCTTTTACTATTTTAATCATTTCATTTAATCCCTCTCTAATGACAGTAATTTTTTTCATAATTAAGCCTGAAAGATCAGGCTCGGATGATTCTTCATCTTCGGCTTTCAATAATATAACTTTATAGTAAACTTTATGTTTCCTCCATCTTTTGGTGTATTCAGCATTTGTTTCTATTATTTTAATTTTAGATTTTTTCGAAAACTCTGTAAAATAACTATCTTCAAAAGCGAACGGTTGGTCGTTAATTTTTTGTAATAATTCTGCCTTCTTCATTTTAGAGTAACCTTTGATATTCTTTTCTTTAGCAATTTTTCTTAATTCTTTTATAGTCAAAGAAGTATTCTGAGTCGATTCGTTTTTTGACATGGTTTCCTCTAAAATTTCCTCTAATTTTGGTGATCCGATTTCGTTGAGAACAGTATTTAAATTCGCTTCATTGTTTACATTATCTGAAATTTGATTCACTAGATCTGTTTTTTTACTATTTTGCTTTATCTTTAGGTCTAATTTTTCAGCAATTGATTTTAATTTTTTAATATTGAGTCTATTTAATTTATTAAACCAATCGCCAGCATTGAGCTCTTCTTTTAGAATTAATTTTATAAGATCTAATTTAGTCTTTGAGTTATATTGCGAATAGTTTTTTAACCCCATCTTTTTTGCGATGGCTTTTATTTTTTTTAAACTTAGTTTATTTAGCACAATCTCATTATTTGATTGTGGTGTTAAAAAATATTTATCCATCGAGGACGACTCATGTGTCAAAGGTGAACTCTTATCTGAACTCTGAATCTTTGATTCATCGTGAGACTTCGTCGAACTCGATGACGAATTGTCTTCACTAATTTGTTCAATTATGTCACCCACTTTTTTTAAATCACCTTTAGTAAGTTTTATAATTTCCTCAAGTGTCATTTTACGAAGCTCATCTTTCGAGAGCTCCATTTATAAGAAAAATTTTTTTGCAAAACATTTTTCAGCCTTCTTAAACATCATATTCAATGATTATAATATGTTAGCAAGAGATGTTTTGGATAGTATTGCGCTCCTACTAATTTACCGCAGTTACATAATATTTTTTTACCTCTATAACGTTTATTCCAACATATGTTACAAAAAGTTGAATAACCATCTTTGCTTTTTTTATTTTGATAAAAATTCTCCAAATCTTTTAGAATATTGCAGTTCTTACAAACTTTTTTATCCATTTATTAGAAAGATATTATTTCAATAATTCTTATAATAATGTTAATTGCATTTCTTCTTCGTATATCCCCTCTTTAATTTTTTCGCCGTTAAGATCAGAAACAAAATAAATCCAAACATTATATACGCGTTTTTCTACAACTGTGAATATTTCTTCAGTCCAGTTTGTTTTTAATTTGTTACGAAAAATATCAACCATATTAGACAATCTAATTCTATCACCAACTTCAAATTTTGGTTTTTTATTTGTTAATGTAATCATATATACGGTTTCTAATAACTGTCTTTCATTTCCTTTATTAACATTTTTTGGCTTCATTTTAATCGTAGAGTGATAAGAATTGTTATAAGATTTTATAATTTTTGGTAGTGAGGAAAGCCAATTAAAACTCCTTGGCGGAGCCAACTCGTGAGCCTTCGGCGAACTGTCATACAATATTGGCTTGAATTTATTTCCTAAAGTACGGTTGAACCTCTCAACAAAGAAAGCTTTATTTTTTGTTCCAGTACTATAAAGATTGATATTGTACTTATTTAAAACGATTCTCATATCTTTATTATAAAACTCTTTTCCTCTATCAGCATGTAAATTTTTCGGTGGATTGTGTTTATCTTTAATCGCTTGTTGTATGATTTTTAAAAACGCGTTAGCTACTTCTAATCCTGATTTAGTTTTTAAAGGTTCTACCCATACAAATTTAGAAAAGGTGTCTTCAGCGACTAGAATATAGATAAAACCGTTATTGATCTTTTTAAATTTATTAAAATCATTCGGCTTCGTCTTCGACTCTGTCTTTGTTCTTAAAGAATAGCTTGGATCTTCTGCTTTTCCTTTTGGTCTATAAAAAACATAAATATCTATTTGCCAAGTATCGTCAATACCTTTGTGTTGAAAGCGACGTGTTGGATATTTTTTCCTAGCGGATTTAAATAGTTCAAAAATTAAAATATCTTCTGGTGATTTAGAAAAATTATTTTTCTCTGATTGACAAATTCTGCAAGTAGATATTCTTCTCCTTTTTACAAACTTTGGTTCACCAATACTTTTAGTTTGTTTTTTACATTTTTTGCAATAATCCATTTAGTTACCATAATTTTGTCAGAACGGGGTTTTAAAAAACAATGAATACTATTAACAATTGATAATTTAGATTTAAAGAAAGCGGACTAGTGTTTCGCATCGCCTGCGTCGGAATCAACAAACACAATCTCATGAATTGATCTATTATTTGTAATTTCCTTCTTACCTTTATAAATCATATTTAACGAATCTGGATAATAAAAATTGACGGACATATTTTTAAATCTATCTGGTAAAATTACTTTAATCTTATTATTCAAAATAACACCTAATTTACTTCCATATTGTGTATTAACATTTTCGAAATTTGTCACTGAATAGGGTGTATTAATTTCCAAGTCAACAAGTTTTTTATATTCAAAAGAATATCCACAACTGTTTAGTTTGGTTTTTAAGTCACTCATTTATATATTAAAAAAATCTTCATAATTTTATACCGAAAACTTAACTAGCATATAAAAAAAAATTGGAGTACTTAATAGATAAGGTTTTTTATCATTGAAACGACCAAGATGTTCTTCAGTGTTTACCTTTTCTTTTTTTATTCTAAAAGATAGAAGATCAAATTCTTTAACAGTAAAGGGTTTTGAAAGATCTATTGTTCCTTTATTACTACTAATATACAAATCTTTCAAATTAGCCGTTGAGTAGAATTTTATAACTTCCACATTCATTGGTATTCTAAGAAATAGTTCACCATCAAAAGAAAAGTCAAGCAAAGTAACAGCCTTTAGCCCATGAACTTCTTTAATAAAACTAATTTTTCCTACAAATTGTAAAAAAGAATAATGAATTTTTTTCATGAATTCAGTTTCCAAATTGATTAACCTTTCTCCGTAAATATCTAGTTGCCCTTTATTGACAACATCATACTTATCAATTGCATCAGCAGTTTTAACTAATCTTCTATTACCAATATCAATATATCGTTTTTCTTTTTTGATCATATTATTCAGTTCAGGTTTAACAATTTTTAAAATACTTTCTGAATCATCTTTTCTAATCATATTACTGAGTTCCGGCTTAACAATTTTTAAAACGCTTTCTGAATCATCTTTTTTGATCATATTACTGAGTTCAGGTTTAACGATTTTTAAAATACTTTGAGAATCATCTTTTCTAATCATATTACTGACTTCCGGCTTAACAATTTTTAAAACGCTTTCTGAATCATCTTTTTTGATCATATTACTGAGTTCAGGTTTAACGATTTTTAAAATACTCTCTGAATCATCTTTTCTGATCATATTACTGAGTTCCGGCTTAACAATTTTTAAAACGCTTTCTGAATCATCTTTTTTGATCATGTTACTGAGTTCAGGTTTAACCATTTTTAAAACGGTTTCTGAATCATCTTTTTTGATCATATTATCGTTTGCTGACGCTAAATATTGTAAATTAACAGCATCGCCAGGATTTTCTGGTTGTTTTACATTAACTAATTTGTGTCCTGTGATATCATAATCGCCATTTTCTGTTAAATTAAACCCTATACCAGGTGGTCCTCTTGTTGATTTTCCACCTTTTTGTCTATTTTTTCTAAGAACGTATTCAGCATGCGAAGCACTAGTCAAAGACGATGTCATCGCCTTTGGACTGGTCCTGCCAGTCATTTATTGGTGTAAAATTCTTTCTATATTTTATTTCAGGATTTTTGAAATCAATAGTTAAGCAATCAAAATTATTAATGTTATTTTCATAGTATTCCTTGACTTTCTTATCCAATCCTTTTTCTCTAAATATCAAACTTATATCATTACCATCACATGATGGAAATATTGAAAGATAATTACATTGTAAACGAATTGATTTTGGTACTCTATACCAATCCTGCGTTATATAGATCATCGAAGCATTCATTTTTCTTCCTCGTATAGCTAAATCTATCAGTTTCTTTTGATCTTTTTCAGTTACAAAATCATCAACAACAATCAAGTTTTGTTTATCTCTATCCAGTTCGTCTACATGGACTATGTCTTCTATATCTGATGAAAAGTGTGATTCAATTATCGGTTCTTCAGGTCGAATAATTTTTTCATCATCAAACACATTTTGTAATAACTGATAATAAGGTTCTTCTAAATCCTTTGCATACAAATAAAAAGTATCAAAAAATAAATATTTTAATAGATTGACAACAGTATTTGTTTTACCAGAACCGCTTCGTCCTATAATTATTAATATAAAAGGCCATTTTGGAGCTAATTTATTAATGTTGTAATGTTCTTTTTCATCCGCTTTAATAAAATGAATAGGCAAAGACGTATTCATCGTCGTCTTCGACACTGGACTGGCCTTGCCAGTCATTTATTTAACACAAATACGCACGCTTAACGATAAACCGCGATAGCGGGCAAATTGATTCCCTTGTGAACCGTCTTTGACTTGTGCTCCGCACCCAAACAGTATAAGATCTTTAATTCGAAAACAACTGCAGAAGAGCCATTATGGGCGTGTTGGTAAGATGTTTGCTTTCACTCCAAGGGGTCCCGGGTTCGAACCCCCGCGGATCCAACTTTTTTTTAAATTTCGTAATATTGCGCAGTTTGATGTATTATTGTAGCTGATTAGACATTATAATGGACACGACATAAATAGCTCAGATAGTAAAGAGTTAGACAGATAATAAAAGGTTTTGAGTTCGATTCCCATCGCCGCTTTTTTAATTGAGAATGCAGTTGTTCTTAAATCTGAACTGGTGAGATCTCGAGTGGCCATAGAGATTGAGGACCCACGAAGATTGACGAGCAACTGAGTGCTGCCAAATATTCTCAAAATATTTCTCGGTTTTGGGACTCTTCCATCTATTCATGACTTACAGTAATATCGAACAACAATGACCTGTCCTGTTGATTCAGGACTGATGGTCGTGCCGATGATTCTCCTCGATAGACACATACCTATAAACGGTATAAGCTGTCGTGAAAGAGGAGATGCTGTAAGAATAGATCGGATTGTAGTCGGAATGAAAACGGGGAATGTTTTGCACTTATTTTCGCTAGCGCTCATATTCGGCTATGCCTTCATGATGAATCTTCTTTTCACTTTATATAAATGACTAACGCTAATAGTAAAAGTGAAATAATTGACGCTATTTTAAAAAATCGTGAAATAATTAAAAATAGGATTCATTTAAAACAATTTAAAGAACATTTAACGAAGGAAGAAATTAAAAAACTACAAAAACCTATAACTGACAAACTTGATAATATTACTGAATTTACACAACAAATTCTTATGAGCGAAGCGAATCCAAAAAATGTTTTAGCAATTGAGGAAAAGGTTCCCCAGGCCGAATCGAAAGATTCCGGAGGCGATGATGTAAACGAATCGGATCATTTATTACCATTACCAAAATTCGGACAACCTTCCTCCATAAGTTTAGATCCTAATAAAGATTTAAATTTTGATATTATTGAAAAACAATTTAAATTTGAAAAACCTTCACATTTATTATCGTTAGACATTAGAAGTCGAAATGCAAAAATTGATACGACGATACCCGAAATATCAACTAAATTGAAATCATTAAATGCGCACCTTACAAACGCAAAGAAATCACAAGAACAAGAAAAAATTGATAATTTACAATATGTGTATTCACAGTTGAAAAAATATAAAAGTGTTTTAGAAGATATTCGAAAAATTCCCTTCTATGAGAAGCAAACAGGAAGCGGCCAGATTCGACCTTCGGTCTTCAGCAGGCCATGCCTGATTTTTTCAGATCCGAATGAAATGGTAGAACGTCTTGATCTATTAATTGCGTCAAAAAATGCGGGAAATGATTCAATCGAGGTATATAATGAATGCGTAGAAATACTTGATAAATTGTTAAACCTGAAACTCATAAAAAAATCAGATCACAAAAAGATATTCTCTACGCTGCATGCGGAGCACTAGTCCACTTCCCTCGGGAACTTTTGCCAGGCTTTTTTAAACTGAATAAATGAGCCTAATACACATTAGATCTAAAGAAAATGATTTTGAAATAAGTTATTCTGAAAACCCTATTAATTTATCTGGATTAAAAGGTGAAATTGCTTTAAAGACAGCAAGTCTCTGGTATAGTTGGGATAACATTACCGAAGAGTATAAAAATAACGAAATAAAATTTAGGCGAAGCCCTCATGAGCGAAGCGAATACAAGTCTGGTAAAAAGGCTCCGCAGACCGAACTCAAAAATAACGAAATCAAGAAAGACAGGCAAGGTGTGTCCAGAGTCGAAGACGAAGAACACGATAGAAATGAATCGGAGTGGAAAATATTAAAGTTACCAAACGGTTTGTACGATGAAAATGAATTAAATAATTATATCCAAGAATATTTTGGAACGTTTGAAACACCCCCGTTTAATTTTGATGTAAATTATGCAACTAATCGTTTTATGCTAATTATACGCGACAAAGACTATGAAATTGACTTTTCCCACGGTAAGATACATGAGCTTTTAGGATTTGATAAAAAAATATATAAAGAAGGAATAAACTATGCAACAAAAATTGGTAACATCACCAAAGATATTGATCAAATCTTGATTCACTGCTCCCTAGTTTCATCTAGTTATCAAAATAATCTCAAAAGTGATGTTATATACGCTTTTACCCCAAATATTTCACCTAGATCTTTAATTAATATTGAACCGACGCATCCGAAATATTTACCAATTAATCGTACGGATTATATATTTAATATTCGCATTTCTGTTACAAATCAGCTAAATCAATTGATAAATTTTAATGGAGAGTGTTTAAATTTTGTTCTAGATATTCAGTAATTGTCATTGCTATTCTTTCCTGTAGAATAAATGGTACTTGTTGTTCATAGAAAACAATTATTTCCTAAACAATATGGGTTTGGTCTTAAATATCACAGAGATATTAGAGGTGGAAATATTTTTCAATCTATAAAAAAATTTGCTATACCAGCATTGGGTTTTTTATATCGCAATATATTAAAACCTTTTTGGAAAAATAATAAAGAAGATATCATTCAAGGTGTAACTTCAGGGCTTAAAAATATAGCGTCTACATACGTAAAATCGCCGCCCTTTTCTACTTACAAAGAAGAAATTATAAATCCTATTCTAAACAAAATGAAAGAAAAATCGTGGAATGAACATTTACGAGGCGACGGATTAAAAAAGGGGAAAGCTAATCGATTAACTAAAAAATCAAAGGATATCATTAAAAATCTGTTGAATGCTGATGAAATTGATTAAAAACTTGTGATGTCCTTATATCGTCTTAAATTCAGTGACGGATGCCCATCCGTCACTGAAATCCCATGAAAGCTCATAATATTTTTTATTTTTTTTAACTACCTTGAAAATCGGGTTATTTTTTTATTTTTTTTAACTACCTGGAAAATCGGGTTATTTGCTTGATATTTTTTATTTTTTTAACTACCTTGAAAATCGGGGTGTTTTTATGATTATTTGATGTTTTTTTAACTACCTTGAAAATCGGGGTAATTTGCTTAATATTATTACTTTTTTCACAATTACCCTTGAAAATCAGGGTGTGTCCTATAGGGGCCCATCTACTACTCAGAATAATCAAACGATGAGAACTTTTAGAAACAAGTTTATTGTAAAAGTAAAACGGCTTAGAACTTTCTAGTTTTGTGTTTTATGATTTTGTAGTCGGGCGAGTTTAGATAGTTTTCTTTGAGCCAATGTAACTCTTACTTTTGAACATTTATGATCGAACTTTATTAAGAAAATAATTCAGGGTAATGGATATTTTTAATTCTTTGTTGACGATTTCTACTGCAAATAAAATGTTTTTTTTTAATTATTAAAAGAAATTTCTTAACCTACCTATTATTCTTCGTATGTGATTCAGAAAAATATTAAAGTGTTTTAGTCTAACCTGATTTAATTTATTTTCGTCATAATCCTATATAAACTTTCCTTTTGCTCTGTTTGCGGAAGTCGTTACTTTTGCAACCAGTTTAGCAAAAATGATTTTACAGCTGCGTTAGATTGCGGCAAAAATTAAATTCGTTGTGTAGTACATCACTTTCATTTCCATTGGAGTTAGACTTTGACATTTTCCCGAATAAAACTCCGCCAACAAAACATCGTTCGATGTTATTGTATTTCGCTACATTTTGTTGAACTAAAAATTAATTTTGCATCAAAAATGACCGTTTTCCCGACGACCATTATTGAATTTTCGTTCGTACCGAATTCCTGTTTGAATTTTCCTTATTGTTTGGGTTTTTCGTACAAATCCTGCAAATAAAACGAGTTATTTAAAATAAATTGCGGTTTTAATATTAGATGAGAGTTTAAAAGCTTCATCATGAAAAATGCACGATAAAAAAACTCTTCATGCATCCACTTGGAATAACTGAAATTCCTCCCTCAACGAGGACAAACTAATAGAGTTGAAGCATGTGCAAGATAACCGAACAACAAGAGGAAAATTAAAATTTATGTCGGCGCCATGGGAAGCATTGGCACTAAGCACGTGAAAATTATTAGCTCGTGGATTAGTAACGACTTCTTTGAATAATTTATCCGTGATTTAAGACACGATAAATAAACGGCGGAAAGGATTCGATTGCTCTCATTAGGGCTCGATTAGTAAATTGGATAGTTACGTAATGCAGAGTTATTAATCATTTAAATCTAATTAATACTAGTTACCCGCAGAAACCGCCTTCCGCCTCATTATTAGCAATGACGCGTTAAATTTTAAGAGCTTGCAAAGGTGCTTCTCTCGACAAAGCACAAAATTGCCTCCGGCTAGGATTCAAAATTAACACTAATCGATAATTATGTGCCACAAGCTAGCAATTTGAATTGCAACGCACCTGACTAGACCGAAAATAATCACTCGGAAAATGTCGGTAAATATTTTTCCGGAATTTGAAATTTAAAAGCAATCACAACGAGAAATGGTGGATGCGCCGGGAGAAAACACAAGATTTAAATTTCGGACGTTACGCAACTGTTGAACGCTTCGAACGACACAAATAACTCACCACCGAGCTCGTTATTGACACTAAAGACCAACAAAAACACCTCTGGATGTTGCGCGCCAATAAAACTGCGGGACCGCGTTTTAATTTTTATTTATTCCGTCAAGTCTTTACAATGTTGGCGAAATTTTTTCTCAATTCGACATAATTATCCTTTCGTAAACGTTCGTTTTCCGTCGTGCAGCATCCGAGTCCGGATCCTGGACCGCTTCAGCAGTGTATCGTCGTCGTCGCAGGGCGTGTGGTGGTTTCAACCATACGGACATCGAGCGTGCTATATAAAAATCCAGTGGGACGTATAATGGAAACATTCATCATAATCGGTGTCTGTTTTCTGTGCTACGAACTGTGCGAATTGCTGTACCAATGCACTCCCCGGAAAAAGCAGACCTCGACTCCGGTCGCAGATTGTCAACATGTGATCTACACCATACCCGAACCAGAGCGTTGAAAGTGCTTGATTAATCGCGAAAAAACGCCAAAATTCGCCTTTCACTAGTCGAGCACTGGCATTTTGGCGCACGTATGATTATTCGACGGCCCACGGGAAATCTAGCCGGTGAGAAGATTGCGTTTTGATGTCGTCTTCGACAAGATCGGATGCGATAGGCAACGCGCATTGTAAATGACTTTACACCTCGTTTTTTTCACGTCGGGATGCATTTAAATAAATTTATGGCACATATTTTATCGTATTGAGAGTCATAAATTTGAATTGAAGACGTATTGGTGGAGTCACTAAGGGATATTCTACCGAAAAGCCATTTATTTCGTGATTACGTAGCGGTTGATAGTTCGGAACGGCTGATACGCAACGGTAGAACGTTTGGAACGGAAATTTATGTTCCGGGATTAATTAAAATAAAATCTGTTTTTTTTGTTAATTTTTTATTCATGGGGATTAAAAAGATGTATTTCGGGGCGGATGGCGGCACTGATCTGCTTTTAAAATCCCATTTTTTGTTTCAGTTTCGCCCTCAAAGCGTTACGTTGTCGTTAAATTTTTATGTCGGTAATCCTTGATGTAGTGTATTTCGGTGAGGGATATGAATAAGGAAAGAAATCAGGTGGAAATGCGTCACATTCAGACAATCGGAAATCTTTAGTGTTTTAACGGGCACGTTTGATTTATTTATAGGAAAAATTTGAATTGTATTATTCTGTTTCGTTCGTCGTGATTTTTTTCTCTTGTGTTTTCTCTCCACATTCAATTAGACTCAGTCCGACTCTCAGTTGTTTCGTATTTCTCGCGTTTATGCGAAACGAGGTGATGAAAGTCTTTGTTTTTGGCTCCGGTGCCGAACAAAAGCTCGAACAACGTAATTGAATTTAACTTTATAGGTGCCATTAAAGTGGAAACTTTCCTTTCCATTATCAATCGCTTCGGCGTTTCTTCATACTCGAAATAAAAAGCGTTTTAATTTGATAAAGCTACAGGTGGAAGGCGAGTTTTGTCTGACGGTCCGTAAGAGTGTTAGAGATGCGTGTGTAAAAATGGACTCTTTGGAGCGGCTGATGAGCGCCGCCAAGCCGATGCCACCAGCTTTGGCGGCCGGTAGTTCTTTACCCAGAAGGGCGCTGGTACATGCCAGTTTAGCGACATCGGCGGCGGTCGGCCGCCGAGGTAGACATCTGACAGGGACTTTCTGTCTCACCGGAGACACCATGGAAGGGATTATACAATGTCTGGTGTTTCTTAAAGCTTTCTCGGTAAGTCAAGCGAAAAACGGATTTGAAGAGAGAAATGGTGGAGGCGCCGGGATACAACAGACGAAATGTTTTGTTTGTCGGAGAATATGAAAGTAATTAAATTACAAGACGACAGAATAAAACTAGGACTTGTTTAGAATTATTTTCCTTGGGATTTTTCGTAATTGTGTTGTATGTTTCCCTGGAAATAATTAAATAAAAGCTGGAAATGTGTGTTCGTTTGAAGGGATCAAAAGTAAGGGAGCTTTATTGTGATATACGAGTCCCTTTGGAATTTGAAACGAAAAACAGTCGCGTTATGATTCTTATAAAATTGGAACGAAAATTTTAAAAGAATCCATTCGATGTTTAATGAGAAAACTTTTTACTTTTTATCATCGACGACACTTAATTTGTTCTCTTTTACGTGCAATAAAATTTTGTAAGGTTGCTTCTATATTGGGTGACGCGCCATGAAAGTCAACATTTTAGGTTTATTTGTTGTACATTTCTTTTAACAATGTAAAACAACAAGTAAAAAGGGTAATGCTTTACTCATTTTTTTGTTTGTTTGTGTAATGAATAAGACTTTTATGATGATACAAAGGAATTGGGGGAAACGGTGAGCACGTGCTTAGTGTGCTCTAATCCGATCTGGCATGAGAGATAAATGAAGGAAAAACAATAAACCTCTCAGATAAGAATTTCCAATTCATATCGACGTGTAATCTTGAAAACATCGAGTTCTGTAATAAAATCTGGGAATCATATTCCGCGTCCTATACGGAATTGAATTTGTAATAAATTTCTGTACAAACGTTTAATTCTAAAAATCCTCTTTGTTTTATTCTCTCGGGGATCCACCGTCATGCCAAACATAATAAGCGTAAAAATTTATGTTCTGTCATAAAGAGGATTTGTTTGTCGAAGCTCTGACGCAATTATGTCGGTATTAAGCAAGTGTCGTGGAAAGTTTTCCTCGTGTCGATCTAAAAGAAGAATTCTCGGCGTATTAGACTTGTTGTATCCGAATGTGGCGTCAAATATCGATGGAAATTTATTATCGGATTTTCATCAGACGTGAGAAGGTTCATTTTGCGATCATAATTGATCTTCCTATCTCTGAACTAAAATCAAGGGAAATCCGATTTGCCATTATAAAATAGGTCAGATGAATAATCCGGAAATTGTATTAACTACTGATAAAACCCCGACGTGATTTCTCCTCTCATAAGGCACTGGAAAATGGGGAGAGGAAAAGATTCGTCCTCTTTCTGGGGGAGTGTTACGTATTCAAGGCGCGAGTTTTGGCCGCAGTAAACGCAGCCCGAACTGAAATCCCGCAGGATAGGTACAGGAGAGGTTTTATTATGTTCTAATATTGAAGACTTTGGTAACTGTACCGAGGCGTAAAATTTAATTACACCTTGGACGAGCCATGTTGAATAATTAAAACAAAAACCTCCGATGAATTGGTGGAATTAATGCGCCGAAAAGGCGTTTTTGCGATTATTGAACGTCGCCGAAAAATGCCATTCGAGATACTTATGTTGAAAGTTTTTCATCTTGAAAACGTCAACTGCAGACTCCGGTAGGAATCGCATTAGAGCACTTGTAAATGGACGAAGAGGGGCGAAAAAACCCCGACATACACGTCACTGAATTCCGGTTAAATACCAGAGCGATTTATTTATGACGACCATAAAAGAACAGAAGGAGGTCCTTCCATTGTTACTCCTTTGAGCTGTCAGGACATGACTTCGACAACGCTGCTCTTATCTCGAGTATTTGTCTTTAATGTTGTTATTTATTTAGTCGGTGCTTTTGTCTCGCACTCCGGTCATTATCACGTCCGAGCGTTTTTCTTTTCCTCGCGAGGAGGAGGAAAAACGCAATTTTCAAATTAGAAAACTCGAGAGGAAAAGCTCCACCGGGTTCAAAGCAATCAACGAAAAGAGGCCACCCGCATCCTGCCCTAAAGACCCGACACACATCGTTATCCTACCATCAGATGCAAATCAGCTCTTGATCACTTGGAGAGTTCTTCCCTAAAAAAACGCAACTTTTCGATTTTTCGCTACAACAAGAAACGTTGCTTTAAATGATGGTAACACGTTTCAAGAGGCGACAACGGCCGAAATGAAAATTAATTGCAAACGCGGAATAAAGCCTGAGGTAATTGAAGTGCATCCTGTTAGAGAAACTCTAATTATGTCAGTCGTTATTTATAAAATAACGCAACTTTTCTACTAGAGTACAGATGGTTGCGAGGAAATTCTAATGAAGCCGGGGAAAAATTCGGGGAGATGAATGTCAAGAGACGTGATTAGTGGCGATAAAATTAGATGACGCTGATATGAAATTATACGGACGCAGTTTCTGGACGGTTTATGACGTAATTAGAGGACTGATTTAAATTAATACCGAGCTTAATGCGCCGGATAAAACACACCAAATAAAATTTGTATACACTTTTCGAGGCCGAAGTTTTATCGTACATTTTTGGGAATTTTTTGTGGTCAATAAATGTAGCTTTGATCGCTTGAAATTCCAAACAAATTGTTAAAATTTAATTTTGAATGTTTATTACTTTTTCCAGTATTTAGATTTCGGGTTACGCTGGAAGTACAGTTAACACAAAACTTTTCCGACCGTAGCGCTTCTGAAGTTATTAAACTCTCATTAATTATTTTTTCTTTCAATAAAATGGAAAAAGAGCGTTTGAAAGAGCGGCCATTAGTGACTCTCCTTGTTCAGTGCAAATGCGAGTCTAAGTTTTGATTTTATTATTTTTATCGGTTTTAAAAGAGCTCAAGTTATTTCGTACCATTGGCAAATAACTTCTTCCAAACTGCAAGAATTCCAACTCTATCAATTTATCCAAGTACAAGTTGTTGAATAAAGTCTCGCAAAGAATGCTTATTAAAACTTTCGATCAGGTCTGTTCGACTCAAGCCCCGTAACCGTTTTCCCAGAACGTTGTATTTTCCTAAAAACTCTCATTTATCCCTCCGGCACCTATTGTGAAAGCGAATAAAGCTAGACACCCTAATACAAAGGCGAAACGTCACGACCCTCGCTGCCAATACACCAATATCGCGAATAATTCGCAACATTTTATTCTTCTCGCCCCTTCAAAGTCAAATCCGGCGTATCGACGCCTTAAATTTATGGTTCTCATTAAGCCAATGAAACGATAAAGCTAGCGATTTTATTTCGGATAGGGTTCGTAAATAGAGGCATGCGCTTGACGAAAAAAAACACGTTGGCACCTCGATGTGGTCGAAAATCAAGTTCAGTGTAAATATTTACGAGGCACCGTTTTAATTATTTTATACAATGGAGGAAGGGAAATGCTTGAGGGCATCAAAGCGACACGACTCATAAATAAATAAAATGGATATCTGATGGTATCGCGTTACGGCGACGAAAAGCTCCATCACGGATTCCCTTTGTGGATGGGAGAGTCGAGGAATGGGGAAAAATGACACTGGGATGTTGCACGAAACTGGATAAACTATTCCAGTGGTGGCTTGTTTACTCAACAATTTGCAAAACTAGGTTTACCGCTACGCTCAAACGGGAGGATTCCGCAGATTGTTGAGACGAGAGAAAAAATCTAATATTGTAAAGCGGGAGCTTAATTAAAAAATGGACCAAGTTTTACTATGACGCAACGCCTGATTCGATTGTGTTCGAGGAAATGAAAGGAGAAAGACTTGTTGACAATATAATAACTGTTAGCGAGCTAACTAGTGACATTATTCGTTATATTAATGAAGTTTCAGCAACACAATTAAGGGAAAATTGAACTGAAAAAGCCAACGTGATTGTAATTAGTTTACTTTTCAAAGTAATTTACTTCGCCGACGGAGGAGCTAAAAAATCTGGTTTAAAAATAGTTCATACGCTACAATCATGCTCAGTGACGTTACCCAGCTTTTCTTCTAAATACAATTGGCAATTGTCTATTATATTTATATTACATTTTTAAAAATTAATAAAACGCTGCCATTTCGTCCATAATTAACAATAAACATTCTCTAATTACCGCCGTGGAACTCTGTATTTTTTCAAGTAAACACGAAAAAATGTAATTGGTATTGCGTTTCTCAATGTGTTTACCATTAAGCCCCGTAATGGAATTTCAACTGCATCGCGAATTAATGAAAATATTTGTGGGAAAGTTGTCGAAACAAATCAATTTTATTTATGCTCGATCGAGGTTTGTTATTGGCATTAATAACATCATGTCAAAACCGTGTTCCTTCTATTGAAACTTGGAGGAAATTTTCAAGTATCGGAATTGACAATAGGTTTTTTTGCTTCGTCTAAACCACACAAAAACACGGTATTGTTTTTGATGGTTTTAATTAAAAGCTCCTGAAATTAATTTCGACCAAAAACAAAGATCCCGTGATCTCGTTTTTAGATGA
Organism: Tribolium castaneum; assembly: GCF_031307605.1. Lineage (NCBI taxonomy): Eukaryota > Metazoa > Arthropoda > Insecta > Coleoptera > Tenebrionidae > Tribolium > Tribolium castaneum. The sequence continues at coordinate 2,869,595 of NC_087402.1, read as the reverse complement.
GATTTTAATATTAAATATCTTATTAAATGGGAGAAAATCGCGAAGCACGTCCGGAATGTTCGTGTTATTAATAAAGAAATTTCAAGTTAGTAAACTAGACTTTTATTTAAATTTTGTTAAAACTCGGGGAAACGGAGACTAATCGCGATTAACACACATTTGCAGCAATATACGTTCGGATTAAATTCCGGGGTTTTGTTCTGGAGTGGCATTATTAAACTTTTTTAACAAGTACGTTTCTATTTTCATAATGCTCGATTTGGCGAGCTGGGAAGGAGATAAAACCTATCCGGAATAAATATATTTGTATCGGTTAAAATTCCGGGTTTTTGTTTCGGAACGATATTAAAATAAGTGGGAGCGTATAATTAAATTTTCCGGAAGATTTCCCCGATTGATTTCGTCGGGATATTCTAATAGTTACAAGAGGAAACGAGCACGGATTCCGGTACTGCCCCTCGTTTCTCAATCATCAATCACCATCAGTCCGCTTTAAAAAAGTTGAAAACACGGTCGCCAATAGTGATGGATGATGATATCGGCGAAAGCTTCGTTTTGTAAAAAATCATTTACATTGTTTTTTGTGGCGGCGGTGGGAGGAGAAATTAAATACTTGTGGGCAATCACGCTTAAATTATCTAAAGAGACAAAGTTTCGTAGGGCGGAATTGCGGAGCTTTTTCGCGCTAGGGTTGGTATTCAGTCACCAAAGGATGCAACTTTGTTGCTTTCTAACTTTTCAGACAATCGATGGCTGTTTGCTAACACTTTCAAAGGTACAGGAAATTCAAATATAACGAAAATAGAAAATCGACTTTCTATTTGCTCTGATTGTATGAACAATTGTAATTTAATATCTCGAGGCAGGTTTAAACTCGTATTTCCTTTGGTCGAGGGACACGTCAAAGCATTCCTAAGATTCGCTTAAACTTCTCTAATAGACAACAAATCATCTAGTTGCATGGCTTGGATTTCCCAAGGGAGTTGTAACAAAAGTCAAAGAGAATAACATATCAAGGAAATAATTAAGAGTCTCGTAACGAAAAGAAAAATAAAATTTTTGCCGTTTAATACGAGAGTGGCGGCGTTTCGAGCTTCCATTTGCTTGAAAATTTCAGCCATTAGAGGTTAAACTGCGCCTCAATCGTAAAGAACACTTTAAAGTTAAATACGAAATGGGTCATCAAACCGGGTTTTATTCAAAAAAGGGGTCTTTGAGCGCTTTTCTTTACAAAAACTCTCTGTTTCTCAGAAGAGAGAAATCACCGCATAAACACCATTCGACTTTATTACGTTTTTAATCCTCTTCTGTATCTAATAACATTTGATACGGTTGTCTTTTATTAGAGTTTCCGAAGCATTTTAATAATTCCCGCGACGGTCCTCCGGGCATCATAAAGATGATGCCTGGCTTATGGCCGGGGGTGAGAGACCGGAACCCGGAACCGAAGGGAGGAGGCGACGTATATGAAGGACTTTAGTCGGCTCTTTTGGAATTTCATTTGCCTGCTTTCGATAGATTGTAACCTCGAAGTGTTATCGCGCCGAAACCTGTCTGCCGAACTGCTGAAATATTTAATTACGTAGCGTAATGGTGAAGAATGGAATGTCTAAAAGCCATGCATGCGAATGTTTGACCAACTTTAAAACAAACACTCGCCAGCTAACCCTTTCTAAAATAATAACCAGATTTCATAATTGCCGCACGTGGGGGGCAAAAAGATTTCATGTTTTTGGTACTCGATTCCCATTATCTAAAGTCAGGAACTTACATAACGGAGTTCTTGGAAAGTTCGAGTTAATTAACAGCGCGATGCTGCAACGCATTATTCTTCGCCGTGCGACGTGTAGTTGAGACAATGTCGACTATTTTATGTAATTATAAACGGAACGAGATTACGATTCGTCGACTAAATCTTAACTTACACGAATTCATCTGCGACACACAAGAAAACAAGAAAATCAATAAGCAAAGCATCAGGAAAAGTAGGCAAGGACCGTATATTTCAGTCGCATGTGTCGCATCGAACGTGACCGGCTTCAGTAACAGAAAGGACGAGTAAACATTACTTTAACAATGTGCTTTTGATGGAAACGTATCGAGAATAGAGGGGGGTTTATGAAAAATAAAACATATCGATTGGGTTTCAGCCAGCAATTGGCCCGGCGCATCCACCATTTTTGCAGCAAAGACTTCTGACTTGGTCCAAAGCAGGGAATCTTCTCACATACATGGGTTAACAACATATTTCAATAAATTTTATGAAATACTTAAGAAGCAAACATTTTGTCCGATTTTGGTTGACAATCAAGATTTTGCTTGTGTTTTTTTAATAAACTGGCTTGGATTTATTTTCGTATTTCATAGGTGCTTCAAATAAATTGTCAAGATATATCATTAAAATCTGCAATATCTATAATTTAAATGCTCGTGCTCGTAGGTATTAGATTGCCGTATAGGTCTGAAAAAATGCGTTTGCGACTTCTCCGTGACGTAATTTTATATTGGAGACAGTTGCAGCGTCCCAAATTCAGCAAGGTGTCCGTATTTCAACGTTTCAATATCGCGCATGAATATAAAACATTTTCTATTGAATTCATACATCTCCCCACGGTACCGGCCGAAAAAAATTCGCGATCGTTCTAGTCGAATCGAAGGTTGTTTCAATAAATCACGCCGACGAAAAGAGCATAGAGGCGGATATAAAAAAACGAAAATAGATGCGAAGCTCGCCATTCCATACACTTGTGATACAATGAACGTCCGAACGTGGACACATGAAAATTTGAAATATGGTCGAATTTAAAAATTGTCGAAAATTTTCGCTCGGGTTAATTGGAATTTTGACGGCGCGTCTTCCTGAAAGAACGATTAATCAGCGGTGCATGTCGGGAATTTAATTAGTGCGAATCGAATGCGGTTTTGTGACGTTCGGATTTGTATAATATTAATTCAGTATTGATTTTTGCGAAGGATGTGTGACACCTACCTTACGTAGGAAAGCACGTCTTTTGCAATATGAAACTGGAAAAAGCCCCGCTTCCAGTGTCGATCGTCCGGAAAGCTCAGGCGCCGCATTTCCTAACAATTTCTACGGAAAATGCCGTTAGCTCTATGATTTACGACGAGATGCTAAAAATATATCTGTGTAGACATTGAAAACGGTGTATTTAACCGGCCGTGCTGGTCCTACACCTGCTCATTTAACCATCTCTTTTATTAATGTCATAAATTCTCCGATTCGTGACGGGTCTTGATGCATAAACATTTTTTTCTTCTTTTTTCTTGGGGGAAATTTATGACCGAGTCGAGATCTAATTTAAAATTGGGATTTAGCCGACCGCTGAAGAACTAAGCACTCCAAAGTCTTCTATTTAGCGGCAGTGCACTAAAGACGTCTTCGACTGCCATGAATTGTGAAGACGTATCACTGCAGCAAATTACATAATTAAAGATCAAAGCGAGGCGTTTCATTGAAAATTGGCTTTGATGATGAATAAAGGTATAGAATATGCTTGTAATTGTGTTACTTTTTTCCTCGATTTTGTGTAAAAAATTGCGATGTTTTTAAAATGTTTCGGTCGTCTTTGTGAGAAATAAAACGAAAGTGTCACAAGATAGCTTTAGAAAATAAGGGTAAAAAGTGAGAAGGGTGACGAAGATGGATCGTGGTGTACTTAAGTGAGCCGACTAGCAGAAGAATTATTTTCATCGAAGAAACGACAAAAAGAGTTTATTTAATAAGTGGTGAAGTGTAATATCGAAATTGCAAGAGACGGAATAGTCTTTAGGCAACAATCAGGACAAAACACATCCATCTTGTCAGGGATTGAGCAAAATAAACGGATAAGACGTGGCGAATTGCTTGTATGGGAACGTAATAGGTGTGGACATATAAATCTCAGACTTGTAAGGTTTCTCTTCATGCCAGATAAATTTTTATTACACGGGTTATAACCGAAAGTTTGCCACGATAATGCAGATCTCTGAGTTAACAGCCACAGTGGCAACATAAAAGAGTCACTAAAAGCGTCTGACCCAACCTTCTCAATATCTAATGTCGAAGTTGAAAGATTCTTTGAAAGTCGCGTAAACGGATTAGGTAAGTGTGGCAGATGACTGCATGAAAGGGAGTGATTTTGCATGTAGGGAAGGGCAAAAAATTCTGATCCTTGCAGAAGAGACACTGCAAAAAGCCCAAATATTAACTTTGACCTTGCCAATTTTTGTACATGAGATGTTCCCGAGTGCGTCTCTAGCACCATTTTATTTTAATGCTTTTATTGTGAAGACTGCACATTGTGTGAGCATGAGTGACCGTCGTCGCTTTTCACCGCCATAACTCTGTGAGCAGTGGATAGATTTCAGCATCAACAGCCACCGGCTCTATTGTTATCTGATCTTGTCGGTATCGATCGTGCCTAGCAAGTGTTGAATTTGTCCAAGAGTCGGTGATTAGCTCGGTCCGTCCTGAAATGTTGATGAGTCGTCGTCGGCGGCGCTTAATTGCATCGTCCGCATGATTAGATCGCGGTTTGGTGGCGGAATACCCTTCAGATCTCCTCATCAAGTGGCGCACTGCCTTTAACTATCGCAGTTACCGGTCACTCGAGGTATTAATGATGTCCTGGATTACACTAAATTATCCCCAGCTTCCGATAATGGACACGACCAATTCGACCACATCCTATTCAATTATGCGGCGCCGAAATTAATGCGCTGAATGTTTGACTCGAAAATGGAAATTTTCACGAGTATTTTCGATGGTCTTGGGTGCACTTGATGTATTCATGAAGCGAGATGCGGACGAAATCAAGTATTGTATATGTTTTAGAGATTTTCCCCCGTAATTACTACGAAAATTGGAAGAGTGTGGGAGTGAAAGAAAGCAATCATCTCGCCTAGATCCTTAATAACAACCGACCTTCCAATCTAACCAAAAGACAAATAAATAAGTAGAGCTTCACTCTCGGAGATAATTATAATGAAAGCCATCTTTACGAAGCCAAAGTTTATTGAGCGCAAGGTGCACACCCACCGCTGTTTTAATCTGTATTGTCGCAGAAATTAATAGCGCATTTGAAAAATCCCGATGCCCTTTTGGGTGTGTTGTTTCAAGTGCGTTTGGGTGTATAAAGAGCCTTTGCGTTCACTCCGTCCTAAGTAAATATCTAGCTTGTATAAGCACTGCGTTTCAAATTTTACATTCTAATCTGCACGCCATGCACAAACAAGAACATTTACATGTTCCATTTATCACACGGACTCTAATGGCTTCGAGAAATTAGTCCGGACAGGATGTTGTTCTATAGACGAGTTGGAGCTTTTAAACACTGGATGATTTGTTGATGGAAACGCTATATTAGATGTCTGGATGAATTTCTGAAAGAAGAAAAGCGATTTGTTGTTATAAATGAACAAGGAACTGTCACAGCGCGACGGCACAAACCAATCTCATTATTAAAGGGGATAATAATTAAACGGAACAGGAGGACTAGGCTGAGACTGAGGAGCAATTTGTGCGACTTCATTTGTATATTTAAGCATTAAACGACTTTTTCCGCTTGTTATGTTTTAATGCCTCGATGATCCTTTGTTTCCTATCCAGTTTTTAGAACACGAACTTGTCGCAACTAAAGGGAAAGTGGGAGAAAAGAAGATTCAATTAAAAAGTTAAACTGATCGTCCTTTATGGACTCTTAAAGTTCTTTGACTGTTGCGGGCTGAGGTCATGGCTGAAGAACAATGATTTGTGACCGTTTATGAGCAAGGAACTGTCGCGTGATGAAATATGGCGGTGGCAACTAATCACATTATTATCAAGCATAATAACTAAACCGGGCAATGAAGGAGAAAATAATTTGGTTGCGTGAAATTTGATTAAGGGATAAATTTAAATTTTATTAAGAAGGGTGATGAAGCGATTGCTTAGACTGCATAAAGAATTGAAATATTTTGAAGCGCAATTACGTGTTGTCGTGGGCCAATGATTTGTAACGGTAGATGAGCCAGGAGCTGTCTCGTGATGAGATATAGGGGCACAAACTAATCTTATTGTTGCGAAGATGATAATTAAAGGCGTCTGTAATCGCTGGTGTTAAACCTGTAGACAATCTGGCTTTGTGCGCGTTGATTGCGTGTCGCGCTTTTTCCATTCTGCGGACTATATTTTAAAGAATTTAATCAAACAGAGAATGGGCGTGTGAAGCTTTATCTCGTTTAATCCGATAACGTATATTTTCTAGTCGCAATCAGCATGTAATCCGCGCTCTCAACCGTCGTATTAATATGATTTAGAAGCGCAACTTTAATAACATGTTTCGCAACGTAATTATGTAATTTGTTGTTGTTTGGTGTGTCGGTGTACACCATGGCCTCCTTGATGTATGGAGACAACTTCGTTGTTCAGGCCTGGCGCATCGATAAGCTTCAACGGTTTTTTCGAAACCGTAGATGGCGCCCTATTTAGCGCACTGACGTTTATCTGACAAATAGCATTTGTAAGGTTAAATCCGAAAAAAAAATTGAATTTAACAAGTACAATCAGCAGAAGAGAAGGTGAAAAAGAGCCCACAATGTAATTGATAATTTCTAAATACAAAAACTCAAAAAAATTTATAAAGTAGTAGATTTTTTTCGGGAGTTTGGTGATCCACGAGCGGTGCTTGAGAGTGAGCAGAGGTCCAGACAGGGACTTTGGAACGGACGGTTCAGAGACACTCCAGCAGAGAGTAACGCAGCAGAAGAACGCTGGATCGAGCTTTTTTAAACCATTTCATTTGAAAAAAACGACTTTCTTTGCACATTTTACTAAAACTAAATTAACAATAGCAGGTTTTGAAAATACGTGTGTGCAAAATAGTTTCATTTGCCTAAACAATGTATTGCAAATATCTGCTGATTAAAAGGTTGCAAATACCTTTCAGAAAACTTAAGCCATGTCTTAAAAATCACAGATTTGTAACGCATTCAACCTTAACCATTGGTAAAACCATAGAGTATGCATAATAAATGGAAGGTTCTTTGAAACATCGTTTTCTCTGCATCTGTGTCTGCGTACTAGTGCCGTAGGTTATGCTTAAAATACTTATAAACGATGAACAATCAATTCACCTTGAAATAATTTGTATATCTTCTGAAGCTGAAAATAAAAAATCCTAATGATCGTAAAATGATTTCCTGCAAAAGTTACACTATCCAAACGTTCATTCAGGGCATAACTTTAGAATTATCCTCACATTTTCAACGTATTTCACGAATGCACACTTACATCTTTCAAATTTATTAGTCTTTAACCTCAAAAATGGTATTTGTCAAATAAACGTCAGTCCGCTAAATGCAGCGCCAGTGGAGAATCAGCCGAACTTAACGATGCGCCAGGCCTGAACAACGAAGTTGTTTCCATACATCAAGGAGGCCATGGTGTACACACATACAAAGAGGTGGATTGCGACATCGGGGAAGGACTCAGCAAATGATTGAATGCTTTAATGTGAACATACAATTTAACATTTGCAAATTGGAGCAGCTCCGACTCCACTGATGATTATTGGAACATGTATAAGTGATGTGCTAATCAACACACACGCACACCAAATTAGTAACGAGGCCTCAGATATTCTTTTCGAGCAGCGAGGGGACTGAATATTTACGTAGCGGAATGAAACAAACGCAGATAGCTAATCCTTTATGTGTGAGGAGTCGAGATAATAGACAAAAGGAGGGAAAGTATTAAAGTTTACTGCTAGATCAAAGAAAGAAACGGGGGAACTGGCGGAGAGTTGTCGGAGTTGCTTCTTTCACTGTTATTTAATCATGCAGGACGGAGCGATGTCTTCTTCGGTAATTTTACGGGGGATTCAATAGGAGAAAGGAAATGTTATAGCCGGTCCTCCATTAGTCAGTCTTATTGAGATTGATCAAGCTTTTTTTTTCGTTCGATTGAATGGAAGTAGAGCGGCGTCCACTTTCGATATAATCAATTTAAGCGGCACGAAACGTGGAAATACTTTCAATTATTCGAGCGACTAATCTAAATTTCGGGACGTTTTGAGTTAGGTCGCTGGAACGTCCAGCTAAGAGCCCGGGATCAGTACCAAAATCAGTAATCAGATGGACTTACGTTTTTAACTTATTTTTGTTGTGAACGTTATTGCCTTTTGTTCATTAATGAGAGAGATATTAGCCGCGAAAGTCTTGACTGCGACACGCTATATTTGCTCGGTTTCGACCTCTTGGGAGCTTGTTTGGTGTTTCCGGGCTCTTGCTTCTTGCCACTTTAAAGACAGAGGGAGAGAAAAGTTTAAGGAGAGTGGCTCGCGTCGACTTAATTTGTGACCGACGATAATATTTTCTCCGAAGAGAACAGCACTGTTATTCTCCATTTAATTATATCTCGCCACTCATACTTTAATTACGCCAGGGCCAAATTTAATAAAGTCTCTGCTACGGTTTATTAAAGAAAGATAATGACTAGGTTTTCGAAAGGCTTCTTGCAAATTGACTCCGGGATGACTTGGCTTGCATAGAGCCGCTGGAAAGTTTGTCGTAAGCTCGGACAAACTTGCCGAGAAACTAGTCGGAGTGAGTAATTAGTAGGCGGTAGTTTCGGATATGGCTCATCTGTCTGCAAATTCTCTTAATCCTAACGATTTTCCCGATGAATCTGAACATAATCGTGTCATAAATCGATCAGGGGGTAGCCACAAGTCAAGTTAGAAGCCACTTTGGAACTTAACTAATCTAAAATCCATTCGTGAAATAACACAGCGCGGAGTTAGTTGTAAGACAACGTCGGCATTAGTTCCATCCAAGTTCAATTTAAGTTTCCTACCAGTCACTTAGCATACTACTGTACAAGTAAATGTATCGAATTAGTGGAACCTTGAGCGAATACAATGCCAAGACGAAATCCACCGCTTTCAATGCTGTAATGGAATTAGTAAACATTTCGCAAGGACCAAAATGGTTTTTAAACAGTTACTTCAACTTCCTTCATCAATCCACTCTTGCCGACTCGAGGTGATGACAGGATTCCGAAAGGGCGGAGCCGCCGCCTTAAAATATGGAACTACAACTTGTAAAGCGCCACCGAAATGAATTACTTTCAGAGAGACGCATTTTTCCTTTTTTTTTCAACTTGATCGGTTAGGGGTCGACCGCATACGCCTACGTGCGTATTTAGCTGGGTTTGCGGTCGTGTTATGATAGCGGTAAGTCGGTGTTTCTGCTGGTTAAGGTTTGAACGAAGGGGAAAATGCACAACTCTCGCTCATTATTAATGGTGGGTAAAAGGATACAAGTCAAGAGGCAGGAAATAAATTAATTTCCTTTGTGGAGATTTACTGTTTTGAAGAATCGGGAAGAAAAGACTCATTTTATACTTAACGGGGCTAAAAACCCCTAATTATAAATACAAGCTACCACGGCAGTTTATCTAAGGCAAAAATTGTAGGGTGTAAAAATGGTGGATGCGCCGGGCCAGCGAGCACAATTTATTTGTAAACGTCAGCAGTTGATTTTTTCTGGTAAAAGGAATATCTAGGTGTTTGGTTGAGGCACTTGTGGTGCGATTTTGGTGTCGTCGAGTTGTCGTTTTTAGTCATAAAACTTGAGAATAGCTCGCATTGTTTGCATTGTTGGCACCACCTCCTAGTTCTTGGCTGGTATTAAATTAGCGCAGCTCGTGTCATATTAAAGTTGTAGCATAATTTAAAGTTTTGCAAAGTTCAACTTTGTTTGATTTAATTTACATAATAGGCCAACTTTGACGATTGTGTGACGTCAAGTTCAAAGCTTGCATTTAATGAACGAATTGTTGGAAGGTGTCACCAAAGAAGGGAAAAGACTTGTTGCGATTTAATCGATCGGTGATTATTTTCCGGCCTGTTGCATTTTCATCCACTCCATCGAAGTTGGTAATTTTCGGGGCCTACGCCAATTTTCCCTTCGACTTTATTATTAATTGAATATTAATTAACACCACTTTCTGACTAACCTTGTTAAATGTTGTTTCAGCTGGTGGGCGGCGAGTTCGACATGGAGCTCAACTTCGTTATACAAGATGCTCAAAATATACGACACATGCTCGAGCTTCTCGATCACTGCCCCCCTAATCTACAGGTAAGGCGCGAAAATTAGACATCTGATTTTTCCTCGATGCTGCTTTCTGCATTCAAAATTTCCCGATCCGAAATAAACTTGCTAAGCGCGGTCGGTTTTTTCCACCGAAGTTCTTTATTTGTGTGTTGGAGTTTATACATTTCATGTAATAAAACGTTAATAAATCGGTTTATTTAACTGGGAAACGTGATAACGTTACATTTAATTAACTCGTAATGATTTAATAACGACTGAATCATGAATAAAAACTGGAATGAATATACAGATATGCATTTTTTCAATTGTTGGCAAATGAATAGGGTTGAAATTAATTAAAATTAGATAATTTCAACTAATTAAATAGTGCACCGGCTATAAATAGTTTCTGGCAATTTGCCTCATATTTTAAGATAGTCACATGCATATTTTTGCTTTCGAAGCTAGAACAAATGCCTGAACATCACTGAATTTACGAGCGGCTCTTCATTTTTGTTATTACAACGTCCATCACTCTCATTACGCTTTAAAGAATCTGCTTTTGATTGATTGCTTTTCGACTCTTCACTCCGTGATGAAATTATTTTCGACCCTCTTCTGTCTTTTATCTTCGATGTTTACAAGTTAGCGTATTGATTATTAATTTAAAATTTGGAGAAAACGAGCGCGGGGAGTGGGTGTTCTCGACCCTTGAAATAATCGCTTTTCGTGGTCAAACTTTGTGAAATGGTCGAGCATTTAACGTTTTCATATTTGTGTAGACAGCCATGTCTCATGTTAACATACTTTTGTATTCTAAAAGTTATAAGCGTGAGCTTTTAACAGCGCATTTCATTTTCGTTTGAATTCGGAGAGCTTTGTCGTGTTTCGAAACAAACACCGTTTTCGTACAAATAAGAGAATCGAAAAAGCTCTCCCCTTTAACAATAGAGATACAGAAAAAGTTTCGTCTTTTCGGGATAAAGATGACGTCGGAAACCATGCAAAACTAATAAATCAACGGCGAGGGGCTCAAACCGAATTAAAGTATTACATGTGTTAAATTTATTGGGGAAATCGGATGGAAAAAGTTGCGATAAATCCGTCATTAGTTTGAATTAAGTGAGACGAAGATTGGACGTAAAAGGGGAAGCTTCAAAGTTCGTTTTTACCTCATGTATAAATAACAACTTCCGTTCAATATCCGTCGACAATGAAATTTATTTAACAAGCTGACAGTGAAGATTAATAAGCAGTCATACGGCCAATAACTGTAAAATCGAAATAATGATGGAAATACGCACGCTTTCTCTTCAATAGACTCATTTATCAAGATTTTACGGTTCTACTTTGGATGAAATATCGAAGATCCGGATCATTTCTCACGACCAATTGGGCATTAACGAAAAGTTGTGCAATTTCGTCTATGCAGCCGGCAACTTGTAATTAATCGAACTGAAGTGTGATTTAAGAGCCAATTTGGATCGCCGGAATCTGGCGAGTCCGGTCCAGGTGCGGTTACCCGTGTTCCGGAGCCGCCAAAAATAACTAAAGTGGCGTAATGTCTCAATTTTTTGCCTTGAAGTTGGCATTTCCTGGCATCGATCGTCTCCATTATTAATTAAAGGATGGAACAATAGCGCTAAAACGCCATCGAAAAACAATAACTTTTCTTATTCATGCGGAGATACCGGCACATCTCATGAATCATGCGTCGGACTTAAAGGAAACGATATCGGAAGAATCTCCCGATAAAAATACAAGAGACAAAAGGAAGAGGAAAGGGAAGGGAAAAAACCGGTTCAATTCGTATGCGGTTTTTATATAGAATGTCCCTAAAGGATAAATTTACGAGCACATATCCCGAATCTCTTTTCCACTTTACAGAATGCAAGTTTTATCTGTAAAACGAGCGGAATTACTGCACATATATAAACACATTTGTAACGAAACGAGCTGTTAGGAAATATGACTAAACAAAATGGAATTCAGATTGCGTCACATAAAACTACTTTAGGATTTCATTCGGTGGGATAGCCGCGGTGACATCTCGACTTCCGCAGAGAGAACAACAAGAAGAAAAAATCTCATTAAGTCGGAGAATATTGGAAGTACATCATGGACGAAAACAACATTTTCTCGGATTCATCCGACTGTAAATATTTCCTCCGTGTTTACAGGGCCGTACCGATAAGAATCGAAGCAGTCAGCTTAATTAGCGAACGTGCCGAGATCGAAAAACGATCATTATCGGCCAACAGATGAAGATGTTTTAAACGGAACACTGCCGATAATTATTATTATAATAGTTTTCCTCGATTGTGTAAGGAGACTCGAGTGAAATCAAATCGCTATGATCTCCTTAACGAGGGTCCCGAATCTCGGAGGAACGCACCGAACGCAATAAAACGTACAAGGGACGCCTTTATTTCTCATCGCGGCTCGAATTAGTTTTATGGTTCCGGACGGGCGGATGCAAATTTTAATTAAATATTTCGAAAAACTTGGATTGAGCCATTGACTCGATTAAATCGTAATGTGTAGATGAAGACGTCTCAGGGGATAAGAAAGCGCCATGATTACCATTGCTAATGCATTCTGGAAGCAAGTCACTATTACATCCACTACAATGCACTTGCCAACATCTTCTCCATAAACATAAGGCGTGAAACTTTGCAAATTTATGCGGAAACATCCACCGGACGTACGGTTTCGCTTCCGTCACTAAATCACTGGAAATTTAAATCGCTGACCGTAACTCGATTTTTGGCCAGACGTAATTAACGAGTTGGCAAACAATATCGCTGAAATAAAACGTGTAAAACGAGTTGATATGGGCATGAGGCGTCCACAGGGTGACTTATTCGCTAGATTTGCTTACGCCTGTTTGAAACAACCTGTATAATTTATGTTTTTGACGTGAAACGGCAGCTCCGCTAGTACTACTATATCATTGGACTAAACACACTCTATGAACAATCGATAAATTAACTCTGGACACACATGTTACTAAATTGGAACGTGATATATTAGCGGTCAATTCATTGCTTGCCTCAGACAATTAACTAGAGCTAGGTTTTCAATGGGCCGCCATTAGGGAATAGGTAAACGTGACGTTTTTGGCATCGAGCAATGTGAATATTTTGACACTTGACAGGTTATCGGAATGCGGCGTGAATTGCGAGACGAAATTTCAGCCGTTTAGCATTTCAAATATGAAAATTAGGCAGCTGAACGAGGATTGTTGGGATTTGTTTCGGTAATTCGCGGAACTTTCTGCTGATTTAATGCGGAGTTTAAGGAGGCGGGAGGGATCGATTAGGTGCGGTTATTATAATTTTTCCAGGGCGTGATTCGTTGGATTTTTTGCTCGAGGAGATCACGAATGGTTTCCGACCCAACCTTTGACTCTAATTACTATTAGTTTAAGAAAGTTTATAAAATCACTTAGGGGTTGCTTATTAGCCAGCGATCAATGCGAGTTTCATCTCTGTTTACGCCTCCATTTTTAATGGACGCGGCTGTTTAGCATGAAGCACTGAAACCTTTTCCATTTTCCAGTTTTATGAAACCCGCCGCCCTAGATTTTTCTCTTGGCAAAGACAATTATTTAATGTGTGCTTTCCATTAATACTAAGTGAAGCAATTTTAGCTTTTCCATCAGTAAATAACGTTTGCCCTTTTTTGCCGAGTGGAGTGTAATGTTGTGTTCTGTTTTAAAAAAATTCAATTAAGGGCTGTATGATTACGGACCGCAAACGTTTCTCCACAAACACACGCGCAAATCTTTGGTCGGCTTATTCGATTTGCGTTAAATTTGTTCGTCGACGATAACGTTTGTCGGATCGTTTTAAAACCGGCGATTGTCTCGAGATAAATATTTTCCTAAAGTGAAAACATCTCCGGAATTTATTTAGCTAAACCGAAATAAATCCTCGCGGGGTTCATTAAACAGATTGATGCGTCTCATCAAGTGAAACGTAAAAGTTTTTTACGTCATTCTTTTATGTACGTGTTCATTTTTTTCCCTTCCTCTTAGCGACTTTGTTGTTGTCGAATACCGGTCTCCGCGAATCATCTCCTATTAAAAGTTCGAGAACTCGTCCGGAGTTCTTAACTTGCTCATCGCAACGTATTATTAAATAAGTTACGGGAGATTTGTCGAAATCTTTCGCAAAATTACGACTCGATATGAATTAGCGGGAATGGCGGCTGCGAAGGCGGGTCACAGATTCGAACGTTTGTCTTGCCACAGGTCCTGCACATGACACTATCGACGAGTAGACGACGTCGACCCCAGATGATATCTGGTTGGAACTCGAGATGGCCAGAAAATCGAAAATTCGAAGAATACGAGCAAAATAATTGATCACTAACATAAATTGAATAATTTTAAAATACAGTTTCGTCGGAGAAAATGTGAAACATTGTTCGTAAAAGTGGAATAGAATCAATATACTAGCAGCGCTTATAAAATAATAAAAATTCTATTAACTCCCTTTCTGCTTCCATCATGCTTTGCAAATGCTAATCTTTTGAATCCTTTATGCCGGCTTTCATCCCAATAAGAATATGACCTTAATTAAAAAATTGCGAAAAAATTTAGAACCAAAAATGAAACTTCTTTCATTAATTCATTCCCTTTTAAAAGCTTTATTCGAATAACATTCTCGAAACTAATTCCAGAGAGAAATTTCGAGAAACCACGAGACTCGAGTAAAAGCTGTGGGAAACGCTAGGGGGGAGTTTGCAAAAGGTTCTCGTGCAAAGTTTTTCCCTTCGGGGGGCTCTAGTTTCTTTACAAATACACTGTTTTTAATAAAAACCATTTTATTTTCTTACGGGTTACGGATATCATATTTCGTGAAAAAAATCGACGAAGACGCTTTCAAAGCTCGCAATTTGAACCTTCCGCCGTCAAATAATACTCTAATTACAACGTCGAGTTTTCGTTAATAATCAGCACGCATTAAATAATATTTACCTTATTCCAGTCTCTCGATTCGCATACAATATTCGTCGTACAGGCGGTCTTGTACACTATTTGCATATTCATGTCTGTTAATTTAATTTGCCGGTACAATAACGGGCCAAACAACGTGCCTTATGTTCCATTATTGCGTTGGAAAGTGAACGACAAAACTTGCACCTTGCACTAAGACAGTCCGAAGCGCGCCGCACCTGGCTCCCCTTTTTCTCGCGAAAACTGAATTATGAAGGAAGACAGCGACCCGCAGGAACCGCATGTTTTAACAATGAGCCAAGATGTTACACGATGATTGTATTATTCACGTCGAAAGCTCCTTAAAATTTTAAAAGAATCATCATTTCAAAGAGACACATCAACGATGAATTTTTTCTTTCGTACTCCACCCCCCACCTACACACACGAGAAAAATTCAAGAGGATCTGGCAGAAAGTTGAATTATGTCGGAGCAGAACTCGAGCACTTCTAGTTCAACTGGCAATTCCGCTCGAGAGTTGTGCCTCTGGTGTAAAAGATGGTCACGTCCGTTTCCATTTGACCTTTCCGGGGCTTGAGCAATGCGATTTTAGATGGCCAGGACGTCATGTCGGCTTTTTACCAACAGAGATTAATCAAAACAAAAATATTGCAAACGATAAGCTGAAATTATTAGATTGTGGAAATCAGAACACAATATTCTCCAAACAAGACCTGAATACTGTGTGCAAAGTCAATTTATTTTTCAATAAAATGCTAACCAAGACTAAAATTGGTATTTTTTCGCCGTTTTCCAATATGGCCGCTACAAATTGCACTAAATCCTCCTTAATCCTGACCCCGTGTCCTTTTTCTTGTTTCCTCAATTTTTGGCGTCTTTCAAGCACCCTCAGCCTCCTTCGAGAGCTTTCGAATTTCGTAAATAGGCGGAAGTGGCAATTCGGCAATGTCCTTCGATCACTTCCGTCTTTTTCTCCCGTAAACCGCGATTACAGCCGGAATTACCCCCGCGAGGTTTCCACTTTCGGCTTAATCCGCTCCATTAGGGGGAAAAGGGTGAAAGTGAGTTTTCTCAGATAGCAGCGCATCGAGACCTTGTAGCTTCCGGTTCGGATAAACAAACTGCTAATAAAACTTCCAGACGCTGACAGACACCGGAAGATGTGTCTCGGTCGCGATTATTTAAATTTTCGGTTGCGCTTTTCCTGTTTGAGAAATAGAAGGGAAATCACATTGCGGATCGGCACTCAACCGTAATGCGAAGTGATAGGTTTTCCAGCCGTCAGGAACGTTTTTCCGTTTCGACACGCATTCCCGAACTGATCTTGTTATTGTCATCTATATGTGCATTAGATGTAAGCGCTGATACGTTCTCGTGACGAGGTTTTGTGATTTTGAGGTGTAAAAATTTCATCGAAACGATTCGTTTTAGCCGATTGGAAAATTTACATACCGAAGAACCAATTATAAGTGCGAAGACAATTGGATTTTGGCAAACAATCGAATCGCAGCTAACGAATTCGTCTCTCCATCCACGCAATTTTTTTTTAATTTGGTGTGCGTCAAACTGAAAAGAGAACCCGCAGATTGTGACACTAGCGCGGCTTTGAAACGACTTCTCTCATTAATAGGCTTACAAAAGCAAACTTTTACACGAAATTTTAAAGGGAGCTCGACTTTGTAAATGTTTGCGCAAAAATTTCCAAGGATAAAAACTCAAAATTCGATCAAACTTTATTTTAAGATTTTGTAACATAAATAAGCCGCTGGTTGACCTTTGCATTAAAGCTTAATTAAAAATTAATGTAAGCGGTAAATTTTTCCTTATCTTAGCCGTATTTAACATTTCTCTAAAAAACTTAGTCATAAGAGAGAATAAATATATAAAATACATCCAAGAGTAAAAATGAGCCAAAAGACGTAAATTAAGATTTTCGTTTAATTTTTTTTATAGGATTCAACGCTAAAGTTTAAAGTTATGTTTCACCTTTACCTTCATATCTTTTTCTCTCAAAACAAAAGGTATTTTCACTTTATTACGTTTACAATTTTGCGGCTTTACGTACTTTTACCTTTTGCCGCATTATTTTCTTATTTCTGTCAATTTCATGCTTCGCTTTATGTTTATACGTCTATGTGTTCTCTCAATTTCTTATTTTTGTTTGCGTGTTGTTTCACTTACCTTTTCAACACTTTTTTTCATAGAAAAATTGTCGCCGTGATCCGGGTGCGAACACCCGACCTCCCCCGTCGTAAGTGGCGCTTATACCACTGGGCCACCGGGCCCTAGGTCCTGACCGTGTTTTGCAGATATTTTAACACAAACTTTTTGAATAAATCAACATAACGAACTATATAATTGTAATAATTCACCTAAAATGTAAATACATTTAGTTGAAAAGTCGGCGAATTAGCTCGAGAAAACATTTTCTTCCACTTTTTTTCTATTTAATTCTCTAACTTTTCACTAGATTTCATCAAAAGATACCGGGCGTATAAGTTGATTCTACAATTTTAAAATTGTTTTTATCTTTTTTGTGACTTTCAGCACGTTTTTGACCGAAAATAAACATAATTTCTTCAAAAATCACCAAATTTGTGTATTTTCTAGTCAAAAATATTGGACGTCTGCAAATCCTATCGGATACGCAGTGGCTATTATTTTTATTAACAATGTTTTTCGGGACTTTACTAAACAAACTCAGTTCACTAAAAATTTGTAGAGATAAATTAAATATTTTCGTTTATTTTTTTTTATAATTTAAGAAGTAAATCATCTAAGGATTCAACGCTAAAGTTTGAAATTATATTTTACCTTTACGTTCATCTCTTTTTCTCTCAAAACAAAAAGTACGTTTACAATTTAGCGCCTTTACGTACTTTTACATTTTTGCCGCATTATTTTCTTTTTTCTGTCAGTTTTATGCTTCGCTTTACGTTTATACGTCTATGTGTTCTCTCAATCTCTTATTTTTGTTTGCGTGTTGTTTCACTTACCTTTTCAACACTTTTTTTTATAGAAAAATTGTTGCCGTGATCCGGGTGCGAACACCCGACCTCCCCCGTCGTAAGTGGCGCTTATACCACTAGGCCACCAGGCCCTAGGTACTGACCGTGTTTTGCAGATATTTTAACACAAACTTTTTGAATAAATCAACATTACGAACTATATAATTGTAATAATTCACCTAAAATGTAAATACATTTAGTTCAAAAGTCGGCGAATTAGCTCGAGAAAACATTTTCTTTTACTTTTTTTCTATTTAATTCTCTAACTTTTCACCAAATTTCATCAAAAGATACCGGACGTATAAGTTGATTCTACAATTTTAAAATTGTTTTTACTTTTTTTGTGACTTTCAGCACGTTTTTGACCGAAAATGGACATATTTTCTCTAAAAATCACCAAATTTGTGTATTTTCTAGTCAAAAATAGTGGACGTGTGCAAATCCTATTAGATTCGTATTGGCCATGATTTTTATTAACAATGTTTTTCGGGACTTTGCTAAACAAACTCAATTAACTAAAAATTTTTAGAGATAAATTAAATATTTTTCTTTATTTTTGTTATAATTTAAGAAGTAAGTCATCTAAGGATTCAACGATAAAGTTTGATGTTATATTTCACCTTTACGTTCATCTCTTTTTCTCCCAAAAAATGGTATTTTCCTTTATTAGGATGTGCTCTTACGTTTACAATTTGGCGTCTTTACGTATTATTACCTTTTGCCGCATTATTTTCTTATTTCTGTCAATTTCATGGTTCGCTTTATGTTTATACGTCTATGTGTTCTCTCAATTTCTTATTTTTGTTTGCGTGTTGTTTCACTTACCTTTTCAACACTTTTTTTCATAGAAAAATTGTTGCCGTGATCCGGGTGCGAACACCCGACCTCCCCCGTTGTAAGTGGCGCTTATACCACTGGGCCACCAGGGCCCCAAGTACTGACCGTGTTTTGCAGATATTTTAACACAAACTTTTTAAATAAATCAACATTACAAACTATATAATTGCAATAAATCACTTAAAAAGTAAATACATTCAGTTCAAAAGTCGGCGAATTTGCTCGAGAAAACATTTTCTTCCATTTTTTTTCAATTTACTTCTCTAATTTTTCACCAGATTTCATCAAAAGATAGCGGGCGTATAAGTTGATTCTACAATTTTAAAATTGTTTTTACCTTTTTTGTGACTTTCAGCACGTTTTTGGCCGAAAATGAACATAATTGCTCCAAAAATCACCAAATTTGTGTATTTTCTAGTCAAAAATAGTGGACGTTCGCAAATACTACCGGATTCGCAGTGGCTATGATTTTTATAAACAATGTTTTTCGGGACTTCACTAAACAAACTCAGTTGACTAAAAATTTTTCGAGATAAATTAAATATTTTCGTTTATTTTTTTTATAATTTAGGAAGTAAATCATCTAAGGATTCAACGCCAAAGTTTGAAATTATATTTCACCTTTACGTTTATCTCTTTTTCTCTCAAAAAAAGGTATTTATTTTCCTTTATTAGGATGTGCTCTTACGTTTACAATTTGGCGTCTTTACGTACTTTTACCTTTTGCCGCATTATTTTCTTATTTTTGTCACTTTTATGCTCCGCTTTACGATTATACGTCTATGTGTTCTCTCAATCTCTTATTTTTGTTTGCGTGTTGTTTCACTTACCTTTTCAACACTTTTTTTCATAGAAAAATTGTCGCCGTGATCCGGGTGCGAACACCCGACCTCCCCCGTCGTAAGTGGCGCTTATACCACTGGGCCACCGGGCCCTAGGTCCTGACCGTCTTTTGCAGATATTTTAACACAAACTTTTTAAATAAATTATTAAATTATACAGGGTGGTTCACGAGTAATAATGAGTCTGAAAACTGCTTTAAAGTAGTTTTTTTATTTATAAGTATCGGATGTAGTGTGTTGGTTTTTACGTTTTTTCTAAAATCGGTTAAGCATGGAATAGTTGGGCACCGATTTTATGAAATAGTTATAGTTTGTGAAGAGAACGTTCATTTTGTGAAATCTGTCGGGCATTTTCCGGTAGAGTCGCGTTTAAGAGAGGAGATGAATATGCGCGGAAGTGGGTCAGACAGAAGTATTTCATAATTGGAAAGCTATACATCGGAAGATGATGAAAATCTGACAGTACCTACTTATATTAAAGTCGTCAACAATGGAGCGAACGTATGTCGAGATTTTATTATGATGCTTTTACATAGGATTTGGCCAAAGGAATGCCTTTATGAGAATGCGAATCGGTTGCACGACGTCGACAATAAGTCTGATAAAGTACCGACCGATACGAAATTAATGCGAATTTTTAGCAAAACGTAAAATCGCATCGAATCGTTGTTACCGTGGCAACAAATGCAGATGTTTTTTGAATGCTTAACAAGAGTGAATCAATGTTTGTGAAATTCGCCTCGTCCTAATTAATCTTTCGTTTTTGGCGAAACAATAAACAGCAAAGTGGTCGGCATCGAGTCGACAATGGCCCGCCTAAAGAGTCGTTTCCCACGAGGGCAATAGGCCAGGATGCAAGGAGAGGAAGTGGGCCGGCCTCCAAATCCAGATGGATGAGGCCGGACGTGCTGAAGCCACGAGATAGCGCATGCAAATATCTACCGAGGGGATTTATTGTAGTCGAGCTTTCCATCTTCGGACGCCTCGCGAGAATTTCAACCGGTTTTTCTTTTGGTCGATCGCACGTATTTCACGTGTCTTTCCGATTCTAATCTACTTACGGGAACAATCTCGTAGTAAAGGGTTTTGTTTGGAAGGGATCACAAGGTGTACGAATTTTTTTTCGATTCGAGAAAAGAGAGGAAAAATCACAGAGCCGAGACTCGTGCTCTAAGTGGGTCTGTTAGAACGAAATCACGTACGGCGAGAAGCTATTAAAAAGGAAACTTCGATTGATTGCAGACGCGTTAAAACACTCGACGTACGGATTATTATTACCCGAAGGGTTTAGCAATTTGGGTTGAAGGAGTTTGTTTTTGATCGGGCAATTTCTGCGGATTAACTCACTTTAGGCATAAACATTTTTTTAAGGGCATTTATGCAGTTGGTGGAAATCGATTTCGGCACTTGGAATCTATACAATGCGATCCGAATTAATACCAGCTTTAGTTTCTGAGAGTTTAGTTCAGTTCATCCCTGGTCAGTTGGAAATCAATAAAACTAATCTCATTACGGACTGAGCTCTGAGTCGGATTTCAATCAGAATAGTTAACGATTAAGCATATTTTGTGATTTTGTGAAACGGATGCAAAATCGATGCAGCAAAGTCCCCTGTAATGTCTGTGACAGTGTTATTAGTTAGCCAACATGACAGGCATAATGCCGTCGCCTCTGGCCTAGCAATAATCATATTAATCGCCGGTGAGCGGAGTGTAACAGATGAACGGGTCATTGCCTACAAACTCTGATAAGGTGGACACACTAACATAATTGTGCGTAGTCGTGGCTCGATTAACTCGTCTCTTTATCTAAATCCGGACCCGGATTTTTCGCGCAATTACCACAAGGCGGCGATTCGAAAAGATCGAAAATTGGCGGATGCGCCGGGTTGATGAATTCAGTTTTGATTCCTCTTTGATGTTTAAACTAGTTAAATGGAGGTGTGCGTTTGGGGGGTAAAGTAATCAAGTTACATTGACCATAACGATTTAAATAGAGTTTCGAAGGGTAATTTGGAAAGATGCAAAGAGTTTTCGGTTCCGGGCGTCAGTTATCGATTTTAAAGCAATTAGCAAACAGTTTGTGTGCCGTTAAAGTGATGGGCAAATTGCTGAACATCCACTTGAAGAAAGTTTCACGATGATTTTGCATCTTCAAACAAGACGCTAATCCAGTAATGGGTCGGCACTAAGCGATGGACGAGAAGTTTTCATTTTTTTTCTAGTTGCAAGCTTTCGAACCGAGATTAAATTTGAACTTTGATATAACTAGGCGAATCTCGAGAAAATTTAATAGAATTTTTATTGAATAAATTCATGCAAGTAACTGTTGATTTCAACTCGTTTTTTTAATTCTTATAATTGAGGCTTCGAATGATCTCATAATTCAGAAATAAATTGCTTTTACATTTATGTCAAGAGCGTCTTTCCGAGTAACTGATATTTGAAGTTTGTTCGAGTGCAGTCCCGGCAATATTTTCCTTCGATTCTCACGATAAGTTTCTTAAACTTTAATCTCGGATCTTTTTTTTGCTTCTGGACACTCAGATACGGTCAGAAAGATTTTAAACTTTTATCGAGTCGACGAGATTTCGTTTTTTTTCTCAATTACGTGGTTGCAAATTTATTTTTGATGGCTTCACCCTATTACGACGCCGATATTGTCGTATCTGTGCGGAAAATTTCTTCGGAGTAATATTTAATGGATTGTCGAGATCGATACACCGAAACGACGTTATCACATTAAATCTCGCAAGGAGCAGACTGTATCGATGCTTGTTTAGTTGAAGAAGCCATCGAACGAGGAGAGGCCGATAAGAACGCCAATCCGAATATCGACCCGACACAATTAGTCTGTTTGATTTTTTGAGTTATTTTGGGTGCGCTCATGTGTAACTAGTGATTATTACGCAGAAAGCGCAGAGTTTTTTATCCTCTACAGCGAGATGTAACACTAAAATATTCTGTTTTAACAGTCAACTGTTAAAGTTTTTGAATAGTAAATTTATCCTTGCATTAATGGCAATTATGCTGCGACTTTGTTTTTTACTTTACTGCACACTTTGTAAAGTTAAACATTACGCTTGCAAGAGTGAAATAAAGTCCGTTTTTTATTGTCGCGGTGTCCGGAAAGTTCGGGGGGCGTTCCCGAAAGAGTCCGCAGCTGCGATTTCCATCAGATCATGTAAATATTTGCGGCGAAAATATGGAGATGTTTTCATTTTCAAATACAGGGTTTCGCCGTTTTATATGTAAATACTCGAGTTCGGGAT
This sequence comes from Tribolium castaneum, assembly GCF_031307605.1. Classification (NCBI taxonomy): domain Eukaryota; kingdom Metazoa; phylum Arthropoda; class Insecta; order Coleoptera; family Tenebrionidae; genus Tribolium; species Tribolium castaneum. Next base: position 2,846,596 of record NC_087402.1, on the reverse strand, counting down.
GATTTTTCCCGAGTTGAGGGGAAACACAATTAATATTAGTGCACTCTGGGAGTCGTTAAATACCATCGACAGTTTGATTTGGTCGGCCGCTATGAGTGTGTATAACCCAATTATCGTCCGGGTGGAACAATGGGTCACAAGTGTCGCGTCCGCCCCTCGAATTTCCATAGAGGACGATCGTCGCATTTATTATCTACTTGTGTGCGAACGATGTAATTTCGGGATTTTTTATGGCTCGTGTTCGCAAAAAATTGAGTCATGTGTAAATTAATTTGAATTTTGCTGCAATGTTTACTTTGTAACGTGGACGTGATGATTACCGCGGATCCTGTCTCTAATGGAATTACCGTCCGTGGACGAAATATGCGAACTAGACAGTTTATCAGGAGCTTGGTTAAACAAACTTGAATTCGTCGATTAATTAAGCGGAGTTTAAATGCGGCTTTTTAACGATTTTGACACGAATTTGATGATTTAATTGATAACTGCATGTACAAACGGCTGTCATTTGCTTCGAATTAAAGGTAATTTGATGTGTTGTGCGTTTTATTACATTTTTTTATAATGTGTTGTATGAAGAATTATGCGGTAAAAGCTTTCTCGTAAAGGAAATAGCGCCTTAACATAAATACGCCCACTAAGGCTAAAAAGCACGTTCATTCTAAAATCGGATTTGATTCGCTCCACTGCCCTTTGTTACTTAATGCACATTTATTAAAAGAGTCTTCACATTTTCTCTCCGATATCCTAAAGTAGTTTTTAATGAATGCGAGGTTTCTTTAAAGTGCGGTTGCTAGACAAGATTGAATTTAAATTGAATAATATCGATTGGTTTCAATATCAATACTAATAGTAATTTAATTAGATTACGTTGTGTACAAACTCCTACGGCCTATATGTTTGTTGTGGATTTAATTAATCTACTTAATGGACCTCATTGTATATGCACCCAAAATATTTACCAATTAATAAATCTGTAATTTGTTAATGCCCCAGAACGACTGAATAAATGTATAAACAAAATTTGTCTTTTATTTATCCAACCGAAATATTTCTCGAATTTGACAAGGGTCTACGTTTTTACCAGCTTTAAACATCGGGTTTTATTGGATAAATTTTTTATTTCGTGCAAAATTTATGAAGTCTCCTTTTGTCGGAAAGGATCCAATTTTACAATTTCGCAAATGTTTGAACCTGAAGTTGGCCAATTAGCCAACTCGGGGAAAAATATTGAGAAGTTTATCAGATTATCATTTACAGAAGAAAGTATTACGTTCAATAACAGAGATTTTTTTGTTTGGCGATGATCGGGTACGAAGTCTGAATGTTTCTTTAGGGAAGAGGTCGCGTTTATGTTTTATGGCGTCCAGTCCGGATTGAGACGTCGTAAAAAAGTGTAGATCCGGTCTAAAAGCCGATGATGTTGTCCGGTACGCCGGTCTCACCGTCTGAACCGATTCATCATTGTGATTTATGAATCAGCCACTCGGACGTGTGTCATCTGTTCCGAGGGGCGTCAGGTGACATCAATGCCGGACCTGTCGACCTCTCAACGTAGCGTCAATCAACGACAGAACCACCACGAATTGCCCGGCGCATCCACCAAAATCGTTCCGGAAAAGCGCAGACATCCGCAATGCAGCGACAAACGAAAGATGATTTCTAATTAAATTCACACTTCAATTAGTTCGACGACGAATAATTAAAAAGAAGTCCCAATTAATTTGACTGGGAAATGTATAAAAGTTCTTTAAGATCGAGAAGAGCTTTTAAACGATTCCTTTTTTATTGTGAGAGGATTACGGGGAATTCGTCAAAGAGGGATTTTTACCTAAATTCTTTTTTCTTTCGCTTTCTCGGCCGGCGAAAGCTCGGATTGAGTCGCGGACAATCGCACGTGAAATTAATCGCCGCTCTAAATTACAACAAATAATCGAGAAATAAGTGGTCGTCTGAAACACTCGTAGCCGGAAATTACCGTTTAAAATTCCCCGATTGCAATTAGTATCACCGCTGCAACGATTTATCGCTCGCAATAAAGATACCTCACGATCGGTTTAACAAAAAATTTATCAAAACTTTTTAATACTCGACCCCGATTTCGAGTATTTAACAGCGAGAAACTCGCTATTAGAACGGGATTTACGGAGTCAGCGTTCCTGTAATGGAACACACACATCAAGAACACTGCAAATCTAGGTTAGCCCGTCTGAGGAGTTTAGAATTTTGCCCGGAGGTGAACTGTCATTTCGTGCAGACGGGGTTTATGAATTGAAAAATATGCTGCGTCAATCCGGTCTCGGATTGTTCGGATCGTGATTGAGCGAAAACAAATTTCAAAATAAAGACAGCAAAGTCCCCACTCTGGATTCAGAACGGAAAGCATGTCGGTGCATTTTTAAGGAAAAATGCGAACAGAACACAAAATATTTACCTCACCATTTGAGTTATTCATCACAGTCCTTGAGGGACAAATAGGGAATTTTATTGCAACTATTCAGGCAATTTGCGAAATATATTACCTTCTTTTTTTTACCCTAATCAAAATTTTTATTTTTCCTGCAAACAATTCGTAGAGAATTGATGAAAAGTGAGTTTATGATTAAGTAGCAATTTTAATTCTAAGGCAGCGATACTTTTTCTCTAGGGATATAATGTATACTTTTCTCTAAGAGAGGGTAGTAAATTGAATTCACCTCGTCTCAAAAAGATGAAGAAAGTGACGAGAATTAGTTCGCTGGGGATTTAAAGCGGTCGCACTTTCTAAAAAAAATTGTGTATGCTTCTCTGTGTACAAACCGCGCGCGTGCTTCGGCATGAAACATGTTTTATCGATTGGGCAAAAGACACGCCGGATATTAATTCCCCCGCTTAATTATTTTATTTGTGGGTAGGTGATTTTTATGGTCCTCGGGCTGTAAATGAATCAACTCTCATGTTTCTTTGATTTCGTTTGTTTTTTTTTTCCATTTCATGTGACGTTCTATTTCATTTTATTCGTTGGCAAATTAGAAATTCGCGGTTTGCCCCCAAGCCGCAGGAATGCAGAGAGGCAGCAACATCTCGCGATATGAGATCGCTGGTGGTGTATTTCTGGCGATAGAGAGACGTGTTGTTTTTTTCCGTTGCAGGCTGAAATATGGAGCGTCTTCATAGCGATCCTCCGAAAGAGCGTTCGCAATTTACAAGCTTGCACAGATGTCGGTCTGATAGAACATGTGCTGAAGAGGTTGCGGAATGCGGACGTTGTCGTTGCAGGTAATTTATAAAAGGCGAAGAGAGAACGGAAAAGCCGTAAATTGGGTGTCTCGTGTGTTTGTTTTCAGATCTTTTAATCGAAATGCTGGGCGTTTTGGCCAGTTACAGTATTACAGTGAAAGAGCTGAAATTGTTGTTCGGTGCCATGAAAGCCATTAACGGCAAATGGGTGAGTACTTTTATGTTAAAATAGCGACGTTTTTATAACAGTGTTTGCTTTATAGCCGCGTCATTCGGCCAAGTTGTTAAACGTACTCAGACAGATGCCCCAGAGGACGGGACCGGACGTCTTCTTCAGTTTTCCGGGGCGGAAGGGATCGGTAAAGATTACACGATTTTTTTATGTTTGTTATTTCGTCTCGCAGGAAAATAACTCGAGAGTTTATTATATCATGGCAAAGTAGAATAAAACCGGTAATAAAATGCTCGGAAATATATAGCCTGTTTCTTCGGGAGAGTGGCTTTCAAATAACCAAGACGTTTAGTAATTAAACTCAATTTAACGAACTATCATCAAGTTGGAAGTGTCTTTATTTCCTAAGAAAAATTGCATCTGGAAGCAGTTTCAACGTAAATTAATAAAGAGACTTAAAACAGCATCAAAAGAAATTCCATGAATTTGGAGCGCATATTAGAGTTTTCATCAAATTAATAAAAGCCGGGTTTTATTTTTATTTATATACGTCTACCCACGCCACGTTAAAATGCTGACTTGTGGGACTAAAAAATTAATCAAGGAGATATTTCTTGAGATATTCCCGGCGCATCCACCATTTTTGCAACCATTAATAAATATTACAATGGCTTTAAAAAAATGTTGGTTGTTTTTTTAGTATCATGTCTGCTTTTTAAAACAAGTAAATAATTATTTTGTGCGGAATATCGATGAAATGAAGCTTTCTTGGCATGCTTTTAGGGCAAATAATTTAGAAATTCTGGGAGATGTTTTTAAATGAAACAAAATATGTGGAATAAAAGTTGCTTTATTATGGACGAGGAGTAGCTCGAGTTAGTTTGAAACATCAGGAAAACTTTTATTTTTACTCTTAAAGAGGTAGCTTCAGCTTGACAGGTTTCAAGCGTCGATCGTATAAACATTTTATCAAACTCTTGGTTATTTTCGTTGGTAATGCGTTTATTCTCAGGCCATCGTCCTGCCGCCTTTGGCGAAGTGGCCGTACGAAAGCGGTTTCACGTTCACGACTTGGTTTCGTCTCGATCCCATAAACTCCGTCAACATCGAAAGGGAGAAACCGTATTTGTATTGGTGAGCGCTTTCCCTCGGGTCGCATTTGCTTATTGTAACTTTGATAAATTCCAGTTTTAAAACCAGCAAAGGTGTCGGTTATACCGCGCATTTCGTTGGCAATTGTCTCGTTTTAACGTCGATGAAAATCAAAGGAAAGGGCTTCCAGCACTGCGTCAAATACGAATTTCAGCCGCGGAAGGTATGAAAGGGCCGTTTATCGACCGGTAATCATTGTCGGTTTCAGTGGTACATGTTGGCCGTTGTTTATATTTACAATCGATGGACGAAGAGCGAAATTAAGTGTTTGGTTAATGGACAGCTGGCTTCTAGCACGGAAATGGCATGGTTCGTGTCGACCAACGACGTAAGTTGCTCGTTTACAGGGTGAAAAAGCGCGTTTTTGTGCACTGGCCGTGTTGCAGCCTTTCGATAAGTGTTACATTGGGGCGACGCCGGAGCTGGACGAGGAAAGAGTGTTTTGCGGTCAAATGTCGGCGATTTATCTCTTCAGCGAGGCTCTAACCACGCATCAAATTTGCGCAATGCACCGATTAGGACCCGGATATAAAGTGAGTGTAGCGGCGGTACAATTCGTAATTGTTAATAATAACACGCTTTCAGAGCCAGTTTCGGTTTGATAATGAGTGTAACATTAATTTACCCGACAATCATAAAAGGGTGAGTGATAATACCAGTGAGTCCATCTCTAGCATGACTGCATCAGATGCACGATCCGTAAGCATTTTTTTCCCTTTTGTTGCACATTTTCGCCGAGCTCTAAACGCCGCGTCTGAAATTTTTCTGTTATTTTTTTGGGCTTGGTAGAGTCGAGCATGAGTTTAGAGTTAGGTGTTTTCGTTTTTGCATTTAGATTAAGGATCGCTGGTTCTGTGATAGACGTCCGGAATAAATTTCTAGGTTTTGTATGATGGAAAACTGTCAAGCGCCATCGTTTTCATGTACAATCCAGTAGCTACGGATAGTCAACTTTGTCTGCAATCCGCTCCTAAGGGAAATATATCTTATTTCGTCCACACCCCCCACGCTCTCATGTTGCAAGTATGGAAACCATCTACGCGATGAAACAATTTTTGCACGTGATTTTCCAGGACGTGAAAGCTGTGATAACACATTCCATCCACAGTACATTGAATTCGATCGGCGGCATCCAAGTGCTGTTTCCGCTGTTTTCTCAACTGGACTTGCCTTACGAAACGAACGGATCGTCCGATTCGAAAAGAGATCCCACTTTGTGGTAACGTGTTGCGATTAATTTTCAAACGTTTGGTTCTGAAAGGAAACTTCCACAGCTCAAAGCTTCTGGGTTTCATATGCGAACTAGTAGAGACTTCACAGACTGTCCAGCAACATATGATACAGAATAGGGGCTTTTTAGTCATCAGTTTCATGCTGCAGAGGTCCTCCAGGGAACACCTAACTTTGGACGTCCTAGGATCGTTTCTCAGTCTCACCAAATACCTCGTCACCTGTCTCAGTGCCAACAGCGAACTTTTACTCAAACAGGTAAAAATTTTAACAAACCCGAGTAACAGTAAATAGATAAATGATACAAAAATGTGTCTATAATAATTTTACAGGAAGTTTCTTCTCTGATGCATGATTTTTCCCTAGTTATAATTGGCATAGTTAACATTTGCCGATAATTTTGGACAAAATTTAGCATGTTTTGTGAGAAAATTAATGGTTTTCGTAGTGCAGTCGCGTTCCCTACAGAGTGTTAAAAGCATCGACTCATTCTGAGCTTTTTACTAACCAGTACTTATCCAAGCATGTTGTATCCGTTGTTTGCTTCTTTTCGTGTTTTCCTTTTTAATTTGTTTTAAAGTAAAACGATGTGAATGGGTAAGTACCGGGAGCAGTTTAATCAATTTTGATTTAGTTGTTTTGCTTCTCGTTCCTCACCTGGCAGCTTCTCGATCACGTACTCTTCAATCCGGCTTTATGGGTCCACACCAATCCGATGGTTCAAGCAAGACTGTACAGTTATTTATCGTCGGAATTTCTCTCAGACACACAGATCTATTCAAATGTGCGACGCGTTTCAACCGTGCTCCAAACAATACACACTTTGAAGTACTATTATTGGGTTGTGAATCCTCGTGCGAAAAGTGGGATTACGCCGAAGGGTTTAGGTAAATGTGATTGTGTTAAAAACGGACCGAAAATTAATTTCTGTCTGTAGATGGGCCACGCCCTGATAACAAGGAGATCCACAGTATAAGGCAGTTTATTTTGTTGTTTTTGAAACAACTGATAATGATCGGCAATGGCGTCAAAGACGACGAGCTACAAAGCATTTTAAATTACTTAACGACGATGCACGAAAACGAGAACCTGCACGACGTTCTTCAGATGTTGATCGGCTTGATGTCTGAGCATCCGTCGTCGATGGTTCCCGCCTTCGACGCAAAACACGGCGTCCGCACTATCTTCAAACTGCTGGCGTCTGAGAGTCAGTTAATTAGACTGCAAGCCTTGAAATTGCTGGGATTTTTCTTGAGTCGAAGCACTCATAAAAGAAAATACGACGTTATGAGCCCGCATAATTTGTACACGCTGCTCTCCGAACGACTGTTATTAAACGAGGACGTCCTCACCATACCGACTTACAATGTTTTATACGAGATCATGACGGAACACATCAGCCAACAGATTCTTTACACGAGACATCCGGAACCGGAATCGCACTTCCGGCTCGAAAATCCCAGTAAGTAGACGAAATTAACTTGCCGCGAGCTCGGCACCAAATTGAATAACTAAACGAAATAAGGAGCGAGGGAGATTGTCTATCTAAAACAATTCGCCCGGCGAGAGGGCAGCTCAAAACGGGGAGCTTTTTGCTGGAGTTTTACAATGACGCTGAATTAAATTCAAATTGTGCACCGCATTCATTATACCGAGATTTCTGCTGATTCAGAAATGTTATTTATTTTGGCGTTCGATCTTACGCTACATTTTATTAAAATTTTTATTGCAATCGTAAAACCTGTTGCATCCACATTTCTTATTTCTTTCTCCAGTGATACTTAAGGTAGTGGCGACCTTGATCCGTCAATCCAAACAAACCGAGCACCTCCTCGAAGTCAAGAAAATGTTCCTCTCTGATATGACGCTCCTATGCAATAACAATCGAGAGAATCGGAGAACAGTTTTACAAATGTCAGTGTGGCAAGAATGGCTCATCGCAATGGCATACATCCATCCGAAAAACGCCGAAGAACAAAAACTCTCCGACATGGTGTATTCCCTTTTCCGGATGTTGCTCCACCACGCCATCAAATACGAATACGGCGGATGGCGAGTCTGGGTTGACACTCTCGCAATAGTGCACTCAAAAGTATGTTTGTGTAACTGTTTGATTTTTTTTAATTGTGTTTCCGCAGGTGTCTTACGAAGAGTTCAAGCTACAATTCGCCCAAATGTACGAACACTACGAACGTCACCGGGCTGACAACATCACGGACCCTTTGGTGCGTCAGCAACATCCCATCAGTACGATCTCGGGTTGGGATCAACAGACTCAAGTCTCGAACGGTTGTCACTCAGAAGAGTGGCATAATTCCCATCCCTTGCAAGAAATCGAAGCGGAAACGGACAAGTCGGAACCTGTCTGCAGCTGCGATTATAATTCCACAATGTCGGAAGGAAGTCCGGCTTCCTATCTCGCCAAACATGAAGACAGCGAAGGCGTTTCGCTGGATTCGAGGACCAGCGATCTGTACAGCGACGTCAAGATAGGGAAGGAGTCGCCGTTTTCGCAAGACTCGCCCATTAAGAGCCAAGTGGCCGAGGACACGCCGGAATCGGAAGCCACCGAAGGCTCCCCGGTATTTTTTTTTCGGAGGCAGACAATTTTTTTTTTTAAACCAAAGACAGAAATTCTCTGCCTGCCCGACTATATTAATAATTATACAATACTATTATTTTAGGTGTGTAACGGTATTCACAATGAGAGCAGCCCCAGCTTCGGCAGCCCCACCCGCATCAGCGAGGAGGCGGCCAAGAATGAGATAATTGAGGAAATAGTCCAGGAAATTTTGAGTAATTCTGAGAAACTGCTGGAGGAGCGCGACGTGGGTTCGCTGTCTCCGGTCGTGCAAGACGAGGAGATTATCCAAGCCGTGAACGAGGTTGTCGAAGTTACGAAGGACATTCCGACAAGTCCTGAGAAGGAAGTCCAAGATAGCGAGTCGGAGAGGTACTTAACACCGACGGAAGAAACGGAGAAAGTGTGTGAAGAAACCGACAATAAAGCGAAATCGGACAATGAAAATTCTAAACTCGATAGTGTTAGTGATAAACCGACTGATAATAAAATATCCGAAGCTGTGCCAATCGTTGAAATTAGTGCTGTGTCTGTAGAATTAGAGCCGTCCAATGTTGAATCTAGTCTAGAAGCGAACATTCCGGAACCTAGTTGTAACGATGATTCTAAAAACGAAGGCACCGAAACTAGCGAAGTGCCTGCTGTTGAAAATATACCAACGATTTCACAAATCTGTGATCCTAGTCATTATACGTCGAGTGAGGAGACGCAGGAAAACGCTCACGAGGAAGCAAAGCGGAGGGGGAGTCTGCCGAACGGACAGCAAGACGGTGGGAAGGAAAACCAAGCTCAAAATTCGCCGCAGAAGAGACCGAGAAGTGCTTCGACTTCTACACAAGTCGATCCTAACCATTTTGGTAACTCTATCAATAAAATTTTCGCACAACTAATTTTTATTTCCAGATAATAAACGCTCAAAGTCGGGTTCTTCGTCCACAAGGCCCATGTTTAGTCCCGGACCAACGCGGCCACCGTTCCGCATCCCCGAATTCAAATGGTCCTACATCCACCAACGACTACTTTCGGACGTTCTATTTTCACTAGAGACCGACATCCAAGTGTGGCGGAGTCATTCCACGAAGACCGTTCTCGATTTCGTGAACAGTAGCGAAAATGCGATTTTCGTCGTAAATACGGTTCATCTCATCTCACAACTTGCCGATAATTTGATTATCGCATGTGGGGGACTTTTGCCGCTTCTGGCTTCAGCCACTTCGCCTAATGTATATTACATTAGCTGATAGTTGGAAACTAGAGAGATAATTTCTACTTTTCAGAGCGAGTTGGATGTGATTGAGCCGACTCAAGGCATGCCGATTGAAGTGGCCGTTTCGTTCCTACAAAGACTGGTAAATATGGCCGATGTACTTATTTTTGCCAGCTCGCTGAATTTCGGAGAACTGGAGGCCGAGAAAAACATGTCGAGTGGAGGGATACTAAGGCAGTGCTTGAGACTGGTGAGTTTGATGGGGAAAAATTTAGAGAAAGCTAAATGAACAATTTTTTTAAACGGTGTATATAATTTATTTGTGGCATGGTGTATATATGTTTATTGTGCGTGTGTGCGTTAGGTTTGCACTTGTGCAGTTCGAAACTGTTTGGAGTGTAAAGAGAGGAGCCGTCCGCACCACACAATTGCACCCACTTCACATAACGCTACTCACAAGGCAGCACATTTACAATCATTTATCCGGGGAGGACAAAACTCCCCAAAGGTGAGTCGCGCCTGCCGAACCGAAATTTTCGCCCCGTGTTACATACTATATTTTTTCCCAGACCGTGGCCGATAATCTATCCCAATCGACTCCTGTCAAGGACCCCGAGAAGCTCCTGCAGGACATGGACGTGAACCGCCTCCGCGCTGTTATTTACAGAGACGTGGTGAGAACCTTCATCCAGGCATTAAAACTAGAACGAACTAAACGAAATTATCTAACATTGCCTTTTCAGGAGGAGACCAAGCAAGCGCAGTTCCTTTCTCTCGCCATCGTTTATTTCATCTCCGTGTTGATGGTGTCGAAATATCGCGATATTCTGGAGCCGCCGGTGTCGATTCGCGCCCCGAGTCCGGTCCCCGCCATTCGGAACAATGGAACATCGCATTCGGGGAGTCCCCAAGGTGAGTGGTTGGAGTGTGTGTGTGAGATTGTTGAGCCAATCACCGACACGCATTTGTGCTAACGTGTTTCTGGTGTTGTTCGCTTACTGGTGAGAACAGAGGGGAGTGCGAGGCCTCTCTTTCCGCAGTGGTCTCACCACGTCTATCCGCAATTCCTGCCGGGCACACATCCTAACGCCGTGCCTCATCACAATTACGTGAGGCATCGGCATTCCTACGTCAAACATCACCATAACCTTAACAATAACCACCATTCGCATCACCATAACCATAAAATTGACCACCGCTACCACAGAAATTCGATTGCCGGCCACCAAGGTAATTGGATGTCCAAGGAAATGTTCGTGTTTTTTTGTGGCACTGGCTAAACACTGTAGGCTTTTGGGCGCCCGGAGGGCGCTGGTAGTGCATGAGTTTTGATCAGTCAATGCGATTGTTACCATGTTATGAAGTTTAATAAGGAAAATGGGTTTTAGATGATTGGTAAAAATGGTGGATGCGCCGGGTCACATTTTATAAATTTAACAATTTGAGGTCACAAATGGCTATAAACATTCGCACTGACACTTTTTGTGTGTTTTTTTTAAGATGTTGAACAAGTAACGCTCGACTGTTTTTTAAGCTTTGTAAAATCTAGCTATTGGGACCGAGTTGAGTGAAATTTTTGCTTCTTGTAGCTTCGCGTTCTGTGCACAACCAGACCACTCAGGAAGACAGCGATTACGACGTAATCACGGAATACGTCATGGAGGACAATAATTCAGTGGTTCAAGAGAACGATCTTCATTCGGGTCCGCCGTCAATCAAGGTAGTTTTTTCTTGAAGCGAGTTGGGTTATGGTTATGAATGGACTAGTTAGTGTTTTTGGATGTGTTCTCTTTAATTTTCTAATACATTTTGACTGAATGGAATAATGATGATTGGTGGATGTTAATGTTATTATAGTCCGTACTAACTTTTGCTTTGCTGCGGCGTGCCTTTTAACAGGTTAACGCTAGACAGCGTCCTTCTCTTGGACATGGGTTCTCTGTAGATTATTCTTTGGATGGAATAAGGCATGCTCGAGGTCGTGACAATGCTCGTGTTAAAAAGGTAATGCAATTTTAACCGCTTGAAGGAATTTTTTAAGCACCGGTCTTGGGTTTTTATGATTCGAGGTGCACCTAGGGATGCATGATTTTTTCGAAATAGCGAGACTAGTGTGACCCTAAACTGGCTTTTTGTAGAGTACTGACTCAGTCGAGGACATCAATTCGGTCAATTCGTCCGAAACGAATAACGTAGGATCGAACAGCGAGATAACAATTGAGGATAATAAAGTCAACAACGACGAAAACTGGACCGATATTAACCTAAACGAAGACGGCGAGTCGAAAGAAGACACGCGGAACCTCCAAAACATGACCGAAATGATCGACATTGAAGGTAATATCGCTCCGGATCGCGGTGAGAAACACCACCCGGAAATTTCAGTGGTTCGAGTTCCGGATAACGTCATCCAAACTCCGGCGCAAATCCGACCGGACGATCTCCCCGTCAGCAATCTAGTAGATCACATCTCTGTGCCCACACCGTCACGCGAAGCGTCTCTCACCCAAAAACTGGAGATGGCGCTCGGATCAGTTTGTCCACTTTTGAGGGAAATAATGGTAGATTTCGCCCCTTTTCTCTCGAAAACTTTGGTCGGTTCCCACGGACAAGAACTACTAATGGAGGGCAAAGGACTTACCACTTTCAAAAATAGTAACTCCGTCGTAGAGCTAGTAATGTTGCTTTGCTCGCAAGAGTGGCAAAACTCGCTACAGAAGCACGCCGGTTTGGCTTTCATTGAATTGATCAACGAGGGCCGTTTACTATCACATGCGATGAAAGATCACATCGTGAGAGTCGCAAACGAGGCTGAGTTTATTTTGAATCGGATGCGAGCCGACGATGTGCTCAAACATGCCGATTTTGAGGTATTTTCTCCTGTTTTGGTTGCGTTTTTCGTAATAATATTTTTTTGTAGTCGCAATGCGCGCAGACTTTGATGGAACGGAAGGAGGAGGAACGAATGTGTGATCATTTGATAACGGCGGCAAGACGTCGCGATAATGTTATAGCCAGCCGGTTGTTGGAAAAAATCCGGAATATCTTATCGAACAAGCACGGTGCTTGGGGGTATATGGATCCAGCGGCGGCTAAGTATGTTGACAAGACGGAAGTTGGGTTTGTTACAAAGTCGGTTTTAGGTTGAGTGAGTTTTGGAAGTTGGACGCTTGGGAGGATGATGCGAGGAGGAGGAAGAGGTTCGTTCATAATCCTTTGGGGACGACGCATCCGGAGGCGAGCCTCAAGGCGGCGATCGAACATGGGGCGCCCGAGGATGCCATCTTGCAAGTAAGTTTACTGATTCAATAAGAAGTTTCGCTGAGAAGTGACTGAATTTGTTTAACCTAATGAAGTTCGGAAAGTTCGTTTATTTCAAAGATATAAAAGCTATTGTCTCATTTTCTTTATTATTGGGTTAATGGTAATTTCGTAGCGCAATTTTAAAATTCTAAATTTGTGCAACATGGCTTGTTAAGGAGAAATAAGTTTGTTAATTGTATTCCTTTTTTTAAGTTCATCAGATATAAGTTCAGTCATTCGAGGAATAATCTATTGTATGCATTTAAAGGAATCTCTTTTAATAATAACAACGTAAAATTGATTTGATGACTTCTTTACTTATTGAAATATTTTTTTTTCAGAAATGATAAAGTTGCTAGGTCGTTAGAAAGCAATCCTAAACGATGGAGATTGTTTGCTTAGTTCATATATTTTGTTGATTGAAAATTAATATGGAATTTCATACATACGGCACTAACTTATGCATCGTTTCAAAAATTTTCATACACACTGTCTTTTGCGTTCTATTGTGTAAAGTAATATTTTAAGATAACGAAGTTGGAGTTTTTTTTTGTTTAAAACATTTCGGTGCTCAAAAATAATAAAAAAAATACTAATAATACGTCAGAACTTTATTTATTTACCAGCTGTAAGCCGTTGTAACATAATTTCAAGCTAACTTGACGATTATTTTTTTTTATAAATATGTTTCTGATGGAGTCAATAATGAATTAAATTTCTCAAATTTGGAAGAAAGTACTTAACTAAGATAAACAACAGATAAATAAATAGGTACACGTAAACTGTTGAAATGTTCTGAAAGAATTTTTAATTTGTTTGTGATTCAGCGAATATTTACGAAGAAATTGTTTGAAAAACAAAGAAAAAAGTTTGTCTCACGGGCCGCAAGTTGGACAGTGGTGCTGTATCTACATAACACTTTCACTACCAACCAACAGAAAAATGTTTTTCTAACTTCTAAAAGGATTAAAAGAAGATAAAAACGAAAAAATGACGCAAACGCAAGGCGTCCTTAACTTGTACAATATATTTAGAATCTTAATCTTAATAAAACTTTTGCAATATTTGAAACCTGAAAATACTGAATTTTTTACTTTGTCTTATTCGTTGTCATAATTTTTACAAAAAAAATATTGCCGCTTATATGAGATTATGGCTTTTTAATAAATAAGATTAATAAATATTTGCCCAGTCAGTCAAGAGTGTAGGCGGTTTTAAACATTTTTTTCTAAGAGTGACGTACTTAATATGGAACATTTTGTAATTTTGTTCACATATAACTAAGAAATGGACAAACTTTATGTTTTTTATAGGAAATATGGCTAAATTGTAGATATTAGAAAAATTGTTTGAAACATCCGCGAAAATAAATATTTTCTTTACGGTTTTTGTTTTGACTTATCGTTGGAATCACTTTGTTCAGGCCCGGGAAGAGTTCCACGCCCATCTGGCGGCTACCAGAAACCAGCAACCGATCCAACCCAACGATTTGATGGATGACAGCGAACTGTTGACCGACGATCGAGAATTAGATAACGATCTGACAGGTGGTGGTTTTTGATATAGTGGTAAATCGAGTTTCAATGTTCGCTTCCAGGCCCCGTCAATATCAGTACGAAGGCAAAATTGATTGCCCCCGGTGTGGTGGCGCCCGGAATGGTCTCCATAACATCGACCGAACTTTATTTCGAAGTGGACGAGGAGGACGTCGAATTCAAGAAGATCGATACTGAGGTAAGTCCTCGTGACGTCTAATAATTATAAACAGATTAAGAAGGTTCGAAATTTAATTTGTGGTAATTAGGGATCGGTAGTCGATCGTTTCGGTAATCAATCTGTGTGAAAGGTAATAATTTTTAAAGGGGTCTTATTAATGGTAAAAAGCGTGTTTACATAAGGTTGGCGGCCGGACACGCCCTAACCGACCGTTGATTTATAGTTTTGGTGATGAATATGCAACGCTGGTACAACAGATTTCAATAAGCTGGACAAGGATAATCAGGGGCGGGGAGCTCTTTATGTAGTATTTGTATCGATTTTTTTATTCACCCTGTAAAAGATCTCGCGATTGTTTTCGCCTCAGCGCCGGCATTAAACCCATCCCACGTCCGATGTTTTCGGATAATAAAAGTATCAAATAACTCACCCGAGCTCGAATATCTGCGAGTTTTTCGAAAGAATTTATGCCCAAATAAAACGATACGGACTGGTACCTGGCCGCAAAACAAACACACCGAATTTACATAACATTAACCGGCGATTATTTTTCGTTCTAGTGATGTTATAAAATCAATTTGAGTGTTGTTTGGTTGTTTTTTTTGAGGGAAAAGGTAGGTGGCAGTGTAAATAAACAAAGAGATAAACCCCCGTGGTTACTTGTTGCATACTCGAAACGTGGTAAATCACTGGCCGACCGTTGTTTGCAAGGCACTGATTATAGGATTAGAGTTGTTGGATATTTATTACGAGACCTCTCATAAAGAAAGGAAAACGGCGATGGACGTTATCGCGCATATTAAACGTCCTGCGAAACGTCAACTTAAATAATTCCGCCCATTCACTAAGCGCCCCGCGGAACACACCTCGGAACAAATTGGTCGTACCTCCTTCTCGTGTACTACATGGGAAAAATTAATGGAAAATGAGACAAAGTCGAATTAATTTTCCGACGAGGAGACGACTGTGGTGCCTTGTATGGAGGTTTCCATCATTTATCCTTCTAATTGGACGGCATATTTTGATAAGCTGTATTGAAAGCTCGGCCGCATTTGTAATTGCAGTACATAAATAAAAAATAATGAAGTGACTATCTCCAAATGACCGAAGCTTATACAATATTTTTCTGTATTTACAGGATTAATTTTATTAATGTATCCAATTTGGACAGGAATTTTAATTTATTGTGTTCGGTCTCTGTGCGTTTTACCCGATTATTTTCCCGTCTTAATCGGCGTAATCACTGCTGTCGCAGAAAAAATAAAAATCTCTATTTAATCTCGCCATCCAGTTTTGCCACTTGTGGCACCATAATGGTCGTCTTCCGTTCTCCAGTTTCTATTAAAACCGAAGTGAAGCGAGTTGATTTTGTGGAATCCGTAATGGGTAATTGGCCGTATTCTGCTCGTTGTTTTCAACCGTCGACGATTTATAAACTGGCTTCATGAATAATTGAATATTAAATACCATGATGCATGCGATCATGCGGCATGAATGCACCACCGCCGCCGTCGCCATGTAAAAATCTTTAAACGCTCGTGTGCGAAATTATTTCATCTCCCGATGAGGGAAAAAAGCGTTTAAAAGCAGCGTCCGAAATTAATTGGTCGCGCGAGTGATGCATAGTTGGAGTGCACGAGATATGATTCCGATGAATATATCGGCGTTAATTAATGCTCGTCTTATTTTCAGGCATGTAAATTGCATGTTTGCTGAATAAATTTCGAATTACAAACGAGTACTTAATTCAAAACATAATTAATTATATACTATTTGTATTCCAAACATAAGTCGTGTTAACTTGTTTATGTCGTCGGGTTTTAACGCGCTCGTAATTTTAAACGACGCTCTTCATCATTTAATTGAGATTCGAAGCCGTTTTTAGATTAAACAAACGCCGGGAAAAAATCGCCAAAACGATTGTTTGCCGTTAATGAAGATGTCGATGTGTTGACCAAAGACAATTTACATAATTTAACGTAATTTAAAGACAAAATTGCACATGCAACATGAGTTTGACGGCTGACGCATGGCTGATTTATTACACCGAGAGTCATATGCATACGAACTCGACAAGCAATTATTCCGGACAAAATGGAATTTGGCGGCACTGGAGAAATAACTCTGTGGAGCCATTTCTAATGGAATTCCTAAAATTATGGGTAAACTGTTCTATTTTGGACTGAAATACAAGTATTATTACAATGTCTGTCTTAAAGTCCAACACCACCAAAATATTTTTTTTTACTAAACTATATTTATTTATTATGAATTTATACGAGAAAGCAAAACTACTAGAAACAAATGGGGTTAAATTTGAATTCTGTATAAAATACCACCAAGTGTTAATAAAAATACCCACACCCAAAAAATATTTTGAAAATTTTAAATGCGATTTTTCCGAAAAAAGGTATGTATCAAAGTGTAAAAATCGACAGTGATATGGTTCTAGAGTTGCAAACGCTAATTTTAAAAGAAATTTGAAAAGGATTAAAAAAACTGTCTGAAAAAGGGAGTCAGAGATAGTTAAGACTTCAGAGCTACGAGTATAACGGACAAGTTAAAGAATTTTGAAAATGAGGTTTTGGGTTTTTACGATGTGTTCTCCGAAATTAATGCGAAACAATTTTTAGTCTTGGTGCAATAAATAATGCACGTGTTTCGCGTTTTTCCAAAATGTTTGTTTATACAAATTCGGAATAAGTGTTTGTCGTAAAAAATTGTAGAGAGCAAAAGATATTCTTCTCGTTTGTCCGCCTATCATCAAGGCAAAATTCCTCGCGCATACTTCGGCCTGAATTCTCGTCGACGTGCCTAACCACAGGCCTTTTTTAAAATTATTTATAAACCACAAGCACCTTTTCGTAGGTGTATAAGTCAATGACCATCATCAAATTAGTCGTCCCGGTCAATTATGACACGAAGCTCTCCTATTTTCGGCGTTCTGCTCTTGATTTATGCCTGATTGGAGTCAGGTAAGCAATTTTGAGTGCCCGCATCATGGTTTTCTTCTCGGTCCGCGTCGATTTCAATTAGCGGTCACCGAACAAACCAAACAGCTCGAGGCGGTCCCCGCTAAACGATTATCGGTTATAATTTATAACATAATTATAGTGGTATTGTGACAGGGTGTTGCGAGATGCGTGGGACTACGGTAGTCCCCGTCGAGACCACCGAGCTGGTCCGCGGCTAATTCCAGTGATTATTACCCGGAGTAGTGATGGATGTTTGCGGTTATCACTCGAAACGGCGTTATTTACGAGCCCATGCTTCCCTAACGGGTCATTATTGTTCCGAGGAGATTTTTAAAACAAACATGGGCGTGCTTAATCGAAAAGATGCGAATCGAAAACCTAAACAATCACCGATTAATGTTTATTATCTTCATCACTCGGGAAAAAAGCTCTCGAATTCCATTCCGTCACAGTTGCAATTAATGATAGGCCGAGTCCGAGCATTAATATGGCCGTCAGCGTGTGACTTTTTTCCTCGTTAAAATACTTGCTTGCAACCGAGGTGTTAAATACCGATCATTGATGGGACCATTGGGAAAAAACTCAAAAATCCGATTCTCGACGGGATTCGAGACCTAATAAAATTTAATGTACACACATAGACGTGACGATGTTTTTAAATTAAGGGCAAAAAACCCACCTCATCGATCTGAGAATTTAATGATACTAAAATGGAAACGCTAACACGTCATACACAACGACACGCGATTGTCGGCGGGCTTTATTAAAGGACCAAACCAAAAAATGGATTTCGGAAAGGACACGCCCTGTGCATGGTAATCCGTCCCTAGCGTGTCAACGCGCACAGACATTTCTATTAGGAATTTTTGCCAATAACATTTTTTTACTCAAAATTTGTAAACTTCTTTATTTTAAAATCTATAGAAATTTAATAGGACTTTGATTAGAAAAAAGTTCAGTAAAGCTAGTTGGTCGTGTAGGCTGGTAACTTTATGGGCACAAAGTGAGCATTTCCGCGCCTTGGGGTCCACTAAAATCGCCCCCTTGGGCCGCAATCGAGCCGTCAACAGCCCATAACTCATCCGGTCAAAAAGTGGCTTATTATAACGTCCATCTTAGACAAATTCCGTGTGCGTGGGTCCACTTTCCCACTAATTACGTGTCCATCATTAGGCACGCACCGTTTTGGCAGTCGCTGGTCACCTCCTGGGGTCCCTCAGGTAGATCGTAGTGCCTGTAGGGGGTCACCTTTTTACGCCGTTGTGTAAATATTTGGGTGTTTTCGGGTCGTCCGTTATAAATAATGGTCCGGCTCCCGTTTTGATTTTTTCCACCCAGTTTCGGCAATTAGGACCACACCGTCCACACGGGGTCATGAAATTTTAATGGTCGGTGAGAGGGTTCGTTTAAGACAAAGGCTCTAAGAGGCACGGATGTTGTCTCCCAGCGGGACTCGATGTGATGGACTGCGTGGGTATGGCCATGGTATGGCCGGCTTCCCGCAGTATCAATTATACAACGAAATGCGCGATTCTTGATGGGGTTTAGAGATTTTGTTTGTTTTACGGAACGGAGATGAGACGTCGACGACTACCTGACTTCGGGAGGAAATAAATTATTTTCGGATGGACAGGAATTTAGAGATCAGATTACGACTTATCGCGGGGAAAAAAGTCACATTCTTATTTTAACGAAGTTGGAAAAATGCAGGATTTCTACGTGCTTCACTTCAGTCCAGCTACTCAAAGCCTCCCAAAAATTTTATTATGTATTTTAATTTCAGAATTTTTATTTTAAAAAAGAAGGAAATTTTTGATGTACTTTTCTAGATTTTTTACGTACTATACTGCCGTGCTAAGCAAGAACGTCGTAACTGACTTTTTTGTCAAATTTGAGATAACACAAAATCTGAGATCAATAGTGCAATAACTTTGATTCTAAATAACTTTAATAGATATTATCCAGAAATTAATAAGACGAAATACGTAAATAAAATTGACGTATGTGGGGTTTGTGCAATATTACTTAGCAAGAAAGTCGTAACTATAAAATGTATATGAAACTCACTCATTAATGAATCAAAAATTGTATATTTTCTAAAATTAATCAAAAACATTAGGTACCACCAAGTTTGGTTGATTACAAAGTCGAATTACAATTAAAAAAACAAAAAAAAGTGTATGACTTTGACGATTTTGTCAATTCGGTTGGAAGGACGGGTACAAGAACTAAAATTAAACAAATGAAAATTGAAAACTTTTTTAAATGGCAAGACTACAGTTCACAGTACAAATTGGCCAAAATTATTAATCGACCTTACCTAAGCCACATGGTTAACGTTACGTTTGAACGAGGAAAAAAACATGAAATATAGATGCAGGTTTGATAGCGACTTTATAGAGTTAAATTTCCTAACATCATATTCAAAAATCCCACTCAAAAACACACAACAAATGGCATAGATACAGAAAGAAAACAGTAACTCTTAAAAAAATTTGAAAATATTCTACCAGAAAACCGATTGATTTTTTGGCAAAATTTGCTTTTAATTTCAAAAGTATCGTACGCTAGGTGTAATTTCTTGGGTACATTTTTTTATAAATTTCCTGTTGTTACGTATTATTTCATTTGTTTAAAGCCGTTAATAAATATTTTTGTAGTTACGACTTTTTTACTTAGTTACTTTTACTTAATTAAAAAAATAAATAAAAAAATTAAACGTCGTATGTGGAATAACAGCGATTTGGCAAAATAATGGATACAATTGCATACATATTTCCTTTTTACAAATAAATTGTTAGGTTGACTTCAATATTCCATGTTACTAGCATTTAAAATAACAGTGCACTCTGCAAATGTAGAAAACAAGACATAACTCAAGATTCATATAAAATCAGTTACGACGTTCTTGCTTAGCACGGCAGTATACATCTATTCGTTGATTTTTTTTATTATAAGTATCAGAAATTGCTGGGTCTTAGTCCTTTTTTGGTAAATTTGAAACGTTCCAACAGCACCAAATTGCCAAAAGATCGGAGATTGCAAAAACGCCGAAAGAATCTTAACAAGAAGCGTGGAACGTGAAAAATTCTGCTCTTTTCTCAAAACTTGTCTATAAAATGGAGCAAAAAACGTAGCCTAGAAATGCTTTTCCTTAATGGCATTTGCACGTATCGGCAATTAAAAGAATACAACCTCATTGTTGTTTCCTCGTGTTTGTTATTTATTGTCTGCCGCTTTGCATTCACCGAGCGGCTGTTTGCATCGAAAGCGTAGGATTATGCCGATTGATTTAAATTATCATAATTGGCTGGTGAAAAAGCGACCCGTGTGTTTGATTTTTCCTAAAGAATTTATTTCACCTTCACGACATTTTGATTACTATTCAGTACGTCGAGCAGGCGCATAATCAATGCTTGCAATCTAAATGAAATATGATGGTTTTAGATAAACATCTACAATATTGAAATGCGTTGAATAACTCGCGCCGGAATTCATTCTCGGACTCGGCGAGCGAATTTTTTCCGGGTATTACTACACGAAGGGTGCCGTAGTAATTGAGTTGGAGAGTGTATAAAAGCGTGACATTTCATTTGTCACACTAACCGTCCATTTATTGAGTCATATTCTTTATATTCTCGTTAGAATATTAATTCGGAGGGAGGATAGGTAACGGGACGTGTTCATTTCACGCGCCGTTGGAGCGACGCATGGCGTCGAGGCGTCCTAAAGCCCGGATTATTCCGCTCCGATGAATTCTGATTACGTCTCAATGTGACTTATTCACCACCGAAAAATAAATTTCGAATAAATATTCGCCGAGTTAATCAAGGCAGATGTAAACATGGCTCTTAGCCGTTGGCGTCCAAAGCGAAACATAAAGTAATATCGGACTATTATTTAGTGGGGACGCATAAATCTCGCTCCACGGGCGATGCAAAGGCACCGCGGATAACGATTCCAATAGGATCGCATGATTTCGCTCAACGAGGATAACGACTCGGAACTGGTGCGATGTCGATGCTGCGAGAGGCAACCAACCCATCGCAAATATTTTTTTTAATTATAAAGTGAAGAAAGATTGTAGTTGCGTAACGTTGTGGCTCCGGTGAAAAACAGGTGCCGGATCGGCCATCACTCCGGGTAGTAAAACAACATTGCGTCAAGTTTCAATTGTCGTCGTGCATAATAATAATAAAGATGGTTTACGAGTGGCGTTTCTTTCCGAAGCTCTTGACGTCCTCACAATGGCCTCCGACAGGGCAATAGGGACCCCCTGCCGGCCGGCCCGAAACGTCCCCCTGCACGTCTCTCCTGCCCCTACCGGAGACATTCCGGACCACCACGGTCCGAATTAGTAATGCAATCGGTTTAATAATAATAAGATCGATAAATTACCGCTAAATACGTCCTTATAATAATTTTAATATCCAGCTGCTTTGACAATATTTTTTCCGCGACCAGTTTGGTAATTTAATGATGCCTTTGGGCGATTTTGGAGATTTTTGGACAAAGAGCAGAGGAGCCGCTTGCGCTTTCGTTTTCCGGTTAAGTGCACTAAAAGGATGAGCTAGGTCGTTTTTTGGGTTCGGTTGGAGTGGTTTACATGTTCGGGATAATCTCCAGACAAAAGGAGGGTCTTGCACAATACCATAAAATACCGTCTTGTATCGAAAGACAGGTAAATGGAGATAGTCTTTGAAGACATCGCGAAAGCTGGCATGTGTGCTATTTCATCGTCTCGTTGAAACAATGGGCGACGACAAACGGAACCGACCCATCGCTTTTCGTCCCCGAAAAAAAGGACGAAACGACGGGAGAACGCGCGACATAAATTATGGAAAAGTTGAAGAACGAGTCTCCGGACAAAGAGTCACTACCACATCGAAGATTAACACTCGAGAAGGACACTCGATGCAGGAGGAGTGATTATTAAAGTGTCGCGTCAAGAGGAATCCGGAGCGGACAGGCCTCTGGATAACGTAACACGATAATGATACCCTTAATTAGTAGCGTTTTTGACGAGTTGATGTTTGTTGTGGCGAGAGCGAGGAGAACTCGTTTCGCGTTGACGTTCCATAGATTGGCTTCGCCTCCTAGAGGCATCTATGTTTGCTCTTTTTCGGGGCGTGGCGGGGTGAGCGGCTCACGTACTGGTGGCCCACGTTTCAGCACTGCTTGTAATACGAATTCATTACGGGCCTCATTATCATTTATTTCAATATCGCCGGCCCTGGACGGAGTCGGAGCCACAATCGCCGGGGGCGGCCGATACTTAATCATACAAACGAACGTTGATGGCGTGTTCGTTCACAAACCGAACGAATTTTTTTATTCGGATAGAACGTGGTGCGATTGTCTGTACCAATACCATACCCATCGCGTCGTGGTAGTCTAGCTGAGACGAAAGCAACCAACTTGGCGCCGTCTACCACCCGCCGGACCCAGACAACACGCACACCCATCGCCCGTCGAGTTTTATTGTTTTACCGTTACAGATATCAAAAGCCATACGCAAGAATGCCCGGCCCTTCCGCGTGATATACGACCGAACGTCAACCACTGATATTAAAATCCAGCGGCCATTTGCAAACACTTAAGGGAATTTAAAAAAAAGACATCACTAAAATACGGTGCTTTAACGGAAAAAAATAAACACTAACACCAGAAAAATCCTATCAACATCCCACGAATTATGTCTTTTTGGGTACATGTTTTTATTCCATCGTCAAAGATAAAACCACTGTTAACTTCATGGTAAAACGAAATTTTATCGTCTAGAGAAATATGGTTCACAACCATTGCTGGTTTTCTGTTTTAGACGATTTTTCATTGTTAAAAAAAATTGGGGCGGGAATTTTTAGTTTTTATTTTATGTTTCATTTAAGTTCGTCTTAGACTTTATAAACTCTTTTGTACAGGTTCGGCGAACTATACGCCAACGAGCTATAACTATTCTTTTAGTAGGTATAGGTAATATGAATATTATAGTACTTTATTAGTTTCTGCAATTCCTTGAAAAAGTCTTTATTGTATTTGTGGTATCCGAAAGCCGAAAGTAATTAGGCGCCTTATAAGAAGGAAAGGTAAAGTAAGATACAATTTTTGTGTTTACGTAAAAAAAATAAAATATTTCTATAAATTTGTAATGCAGATTACATTGTACTTTTCTAATGAAAACTCTATAAGTAGTAGAGACAATCAGTTGCAACAGAATAATTTGTTCTGTAGTTCTCTTTGTGATTTAAAATTTCTACAAATGATTTAAATTACTTTATTTTTCTTAGCACGCTCAACGCATAAATTTTTTAGAGTTACCAATTTTTTTCTATTGTTCTATTTCAATTAGAAACCTCTTTCAAATAAATGATGAGAACGCAGAATTGAAGTTGCAAAAACCTTTAATTCAATTTTAATTTAGAAAAAGTGTAATTCAAATTTGGATTTTTTTACTCTCTAAAATAATATCTTTTAAATTACCTGATACATTTTATTAAAAATTATGTTTTTTTGAACTTTGCAAAAATCTTCTGATTCTTCCAGGAGTTATACTAAAACGTCTGTGCTACAGTGTTAAAAAACGATGAATCTTTTTTTGAATAAGTGCAGAACTGATATAAAATTTTAAAAATAAAAAACCAATTTTTGTAAAAAAAAATGGCAAGGACTGCACTCAGAACTCCAGTTGCTGTAATGCTAGATACGGCCCTGAATCGAAATAACAGAGGAGGGAATAAAATTTTGTATTCTACACGACGATAAAATTCACCATTATCTTCTCAACATTTCTCACAGATAAAATCAAATTTTATTGTCTTGTACAATAAATAGCCATAAACTGCTTACTTTAAAGGTAAATTTTGTTTTTATTTTTATTTGATTCTAAGAAAAACGTGTGTTTTTAGAGTTTTGAGTCGTTTTTTGGTTTTTTGGTAAAAAAATTTTGAAGGATATAGTTTCTACGGCCGGTAGAAAGATATTTTCCGTGAATTTACAAAAAAATATTAGTAACAGACACAAACGCGTTTCAAATTCAATAAATAAATCAATCTTTTTTGGCACTAATTTTTGCGACAAAAGTGTTGAATAATTTGTCAAAATATTTATTTTGGGAAAATTGTCCTTGAAATACATTTTTTGTTCGATTTAAAAGCAGTTATCCGTGGGGGGAAATGTTATGTCTTAGAGAATTTTATGCTAATGGTGCCGTAAATCATGAGGACGTTTACTGCCGGCTAGCACCTGTCTTGATTTTAGTAAAAATTGTCGATTTCATTTCACGTAATTTTTGGTTTTCCTTCACCCCGGAATCAATTTGTAAGTAATCCCCGAAGAGCTCTGGCAATTTATCTTCGGTGATTTCGAATAATTGCGTCATTTTTGTATAGTTAAGGGTTCCACATACGAAGTTTCGGGTGAAGTAAAGCCGCCCTCCCTTGGGAAATCACGAGGAAGAGCTTCGGCGAAAGAGCAACACGAGTCATTAAGGACCGATTTATGTTCGCGTGATCGAACGGATGTGCGTTTTGTTTAAGCTTCGACTAATTTATTTGACTGGTTTTAAATGAAAGTGTAAAAATGGGTAATTAGGGATTAATAAGGCTACTGTTGGTTGGCGAGATTAGGATTAGATTAATGGTACGTCGACGCCTACTCTGTGACGGACAGTGAGATTGTATCGGGAATATTTTAGTGTGGAAAAAATCAAACAGGTATGATGTATGGTTTGAGGTCTTGGTATAATTATTCATCCTGTTGTGTGTACAAGTGCGAAGGTATTTGATTCGTTGGTAGTAAAATAAATCGAAGAATGTGTTCAATTCTCTCCCATATGGGTGTATATAATATGAAGACGTAAGTAATAAAATCGTCCGTATGGAATGCCCATAAAGGAATTACGGACGGCGTTCTTCATTACCGGGTAGCTAACAAATCAATTTATAAAAGAAACAATGGAGCCTTTTTACGAGCATTTGTAAATTTGATTAATTTGCAACAAAATGCCGAACGCGTCCGTTTTTACATTCGTCCATCCTGTATTCATTTATCTGCGCATACTTTCTTTCACCTTGTATTTCTTGCGCAATCTTTAATTATTTATAAACCATTACTGGCAACGACACTAATTTATTGCCGGCGGCACAAGTGCCTCAGACACATCATGTCATATAACTCCGATCAAAAGAAATTTAGACGATGCTTTCGCAATTAATTCCAGATACTTATTGCCGATGCGGATGGATAAATCAAAACGCTCGTTTATTTAGTCACATTCCGCTTAAAACAATTTTTAGACTTTGCAAACACGTCGGCTATTGTCCGCGGCAATTCGCACGATGTAATGGAAGCCCGAAACAAACACACAATGCCCGTTCTACAACCCACTCTCTGACAATATGGGAATTATACCAACAGACGTACTTACATTACCATTATGTTCGGAACGGGAGATTTGTATAGATAGCACTGTACAAAAAGAATTGAGATATTTTGATCCGAAACAAACTCGTTGTAACTCGAGACGTTTGCTATCGGACCGACTAATCGCATCGGAGGGCAATATCGATGGGACTTGACTGCAGTTGCCACAGAATTTTGAATTCTGGAAAAAATCTCTTGCTTTCCCATCAACTAATCGCCGATATATTTGCCCCATAAATCACCTCCCTTCTATACGTAACTGGAAACACCCGCACCGAATTCGGCGGTAATCAAATTTTGATTAATCCGACAGCCGGGGTGCTTCCCCCTAATGCACAACAGCAGAAGAAAGCTTTCGAAAGCTTCGGCTCCGATTTCTAATCGCCGGAATGCCTAGACTAAGCCCTGGAAGGGTTGTCGAGCGAAAGAATCGAGATTGAACTGTTAGGAGAGATAATGTGTTGTAATAAATGGAGCACCAGGTGGAGTATATCTCATTGTTTGGCTAAAAATTAGTGAGAAAGGCCGGTTTTTCGATGCATGAATGAACAAACTCGCCGTTCTTAAAATAGCCTCTCACATGTGCGCCGCGTTTTCGCCATTGAATTATTGGATGATAAAACGTAAGGTAATTACCGGTTCGATTGCGGCATTAAAAGCAATAATCGTTGTTGATGAACGACATTTCGGAATGGATGAGCCTATTTACCGTTAATAATCACCAATTTCGTTAATTTTAAAGGATGGCATGTTCACTTAGCGTTAAGTGGCGCGGCAATGAGGCGACGATGTCTCCGATCATAACTTACTTAAAATTACTTGAAATTCGTGTTTACGAGAGCGAGCTTCCCCTCCGGAATATTTTTAATACGGAAAGGCAAACAACCATTTGTTTCCATTTAAGTGTCCCAAAGGAGGACGCCGGATACATAAAAATATTAGATGGAGGAGTACTCCAAAGAAGTGTTTGATCTGACAAGGGGCGATGTTTACGGCATCAGGGTGCCGACTATGTAATTCCACATTTTTTAATTTGTAATAGCGACCACAATTTGTATAAACACGCTGAAAATTTGAAAAACAAACAAGATAATTTAACGTAGTTTTGTCCCAAAACTTGCTATTTTACTAACCCGTTTTATTGAAATTTATGTTTTTTTACAGGTGAGTGAACGAGTAGCTGATGAGTGGGTGAGTGAATTTTCTATTAAGTAAGTCAGGTGTTTATGCCATTGCCGGTCCCAGCTGTCCTGACTTTATCAAAGGACATAACTCGACTATCACTAAGTGAATTTTCGCTTTATTGTACCATCTGCGTCCGATCTTACCTACACCTATTTTCATTCTCTCTAAGACAACGGGAGGATATTTATGTGCGAACGCACTTTACCACTTAATGGAGTGGATTACCGCTCCTATAAATTGTCAACTTGTCTCCGTAAATTATTTAAAGCCAGGAAAATTCACGACTTATTATAATAAGGGTGCCCACGTTGAATGTCTCTTCCCGCATCGAATGTTTTGTCTATACGTTTTAAAAGCGGGAAAAAAATTGAAAAGCTTCAAAGGATTCCGATGATTCGACAAGAGTGGCTCTTGACGGAAACCGGGTGCTTCCAAAGAGCATAATCTAGACACGATTTGGGGCACTTTGAAGGTATCTGCCGGCCCACACTCGACATATTTTACCACTTAAGCGAACATAACTCACGGTTAATGCCGTAAAACGAGTTTTTCTGCTCCAATTAGTCGCCAAACTTACTCCAAGCGAATGGGACGAGTCGAATTGGTTCCCAAATTCTGTAATCCTCTCTAATTATAGTCGAATTGGTTCCCGGAGATGGTCGAATTGGTTCCCGTCGCTCAGGTAGGTCAGATAAACAGATTAAAGTATTATGATAACAGAAATGGCGTTTGTAAGTGTATGAGCAAATTTACAAGTTCCAAAACGTTCAAAAACAAATCGTATTTTAACAATTTAAAGGCTGTGGATAAATATTTCTTCGAGTATTCAAGTACTTCCAAAACGATGGAGAAGGCGCATAGAATTTAATGGGTACTATGTCGAAAAATGTTAAAATTATATTTGTAATTTGTCTCCATTTTGATGCTTTAATAGTATTAATAGACATATTAACGAACGCAACGTCATCATGTGAGATGTCTTAATAGTCATTACTTGACGAAACATTTTACGAAATTTACAGGAGAGCATTGGGCTTAAAAAATTACATTCTTCTTTTTTTAAATAACCAGTTAGCCATGAATAAATGAAATTTGTTGTTAGATTTTGTGCCAAAAAAATTATTATTTGAACATTTCTACCAGCTTTAAATCTAAAATATTAACATATATTTGGCTTAATCCTTTTTACCTACCAGCTCATGCAGGACTCAATTCGACCACGACCAAGCGAATTTTGAGAGTTTGTCTGACGGAAAACTAAATTTTTGGGTCGATTTTATTTATTTTGTTGTGTAGTTAATTGACACTCGGGACGAGAATTCGTCGTAATGAGAAAGGCACTCGTGGCAACCCCACGAAATAAATCCGAAAACCTCTCTAAAAATATTCTGCTTTGGTCCGTATTATGTCCCTCGTGCGCCGTTGCGAGGCACGGGGAGCTTTTGATGGACGATGGTTGTCATTGGAAAAGACTTGTACTGTGTATCAACCCTAAAATAGTCCGTGCTTTCGACCGTAAAAAGACGGAAAAAACGAGCGAAAAAAATATTAGCAAAATTGGTTTGGGTCGTTGCTCCTTCTAACGTTTGATCAAATTGAAAGTCGACGGTCGGTCTATTAGCATCGCAGAAGCCGGATTTTCTTAGTCATAACATAATGAATTATGTATGGTATCGTGTATAGTTTCGTCAGAAAGAGCATAAATCCCTGACGAAAACACATGTTTGTGTTTTAACTTTATTTCCATGTTTGAGACGGATAAAGGATGGGCTAATTAAAATGCGATAAAGACAATGACAAAATAAATTTCGGAGGGAACGAAAGAAGCGATCAGAGACGCTGATAAAAGGCAGCATTTTGTGGAAAAAATCGAATCACTGGGTGTAATAGTGGTCAGACGAGTGTACAATAATAAAATCACTTGTTAATAGCACGAAATCTGAAACCGAATCCAACGAGGCGTCTTCGCTCGTTAAAAAAATCAATTTTATGGCCGCAACGATTGTGCTATATCATATGACCGGTCATAGGATAATAACTGCTTTCACGTCTAATTAATACGTAGCCATGTATGAAATAATTAACTCCGATCGCTAGATAACCGGTAATTATAATGGTTTTGGAAAAATCCTGCCGATGGTATCAAAAATCAATTTTGTGAATTTACGGCGAGACCTCCCGTCGCATCCCCAAATAAATTAATAGATTATGATTGATGGTCGCGTTGCGTAATTGTTATGGAAGAACGACAGGTATGTGGAAGAACCACAAATTTTCCGTATTAAAGGGCACAAATCTACACACGGCAGCGCCGTGGGGTACTGCCCGGGTCTGTCACGACGGGTGGTAGGCGCCAGATCCGCCCGTATAATACACGCCACTGCACAGAAGCTCTTCCACTTTATTGGACTTTAAAGTCTCGGTGCGTTTTTTCCTAAAGGGGTTTAATAGGGTACGACTTCGTAACTCGTCGACGATAATTGCACTCGATTATCGGTAATTTATCGAGAGGTTTTGCTTAAAAATTGGTACAGGGGGAATTAATATGCGGAGAGGTTTTGTTGGCTTTATATACCAGTTTGTCGCAGGCTTGTTTACATACGGAATTAGTTGGGAACGTGTTAAGTGGCGGTTTGTGTAATGAAATGTTCGTGGAAAAAAATTGAAAAGAATTTAAAAATTCATAATAGTGTGGGTTTATTATTTTTTTAATTTGATATTACAGTTCAGCTTAAACTAAATGGCTTATAAACGAGTAGCTAATGTCTGTAGCAAAATGTGTGAAAAGGCAAATGCTTCTTATTAAAGTAGATATTATTTTTTTAAAGAACTTCGTTTTGTTCGATGGTATTATGAATTTGCAAGATAAGTTGAATTTGTAGCCATTTTTTAAAGGGTTTTACACATTTTTTATTAAAGTTTATTATTTTAATGCTAAAGTTTTAATAACAGTTAAATGCTTTCTTTGGAAACCAGCTTTGTGAAATAGAAAGACATTGCATATGTACGACTTTAATGTAAGAACAAAAAAAAGTAAAAAAACCTGTAAATTAAAGCGTGAATTTTTACAAATTAACCATACTAGGTGAAGTACCCAGTTATCCTTTCCTGTGTCAAACAAATTATAAAAAGAAAAAATATAATATAAACACATAAAAATTTAATATGTGGAAAATATACAGACAATTTTGCTAATTACTGTGGACAGTTTATAAACCGGTTAAAATTACTAAACGGTTTCAGCTAAAATCTTGAAAATTTTACGAGCTTTAAGACAAAAAAAACTTCTTTTTTTTTAATTTTTGATTTGTTAGTTTTTGGAAAACAAAGTCAATTTTTGCTAAACTGAATGGTATAATAAAAAATCAATTAAAAAATCAGTCTCCTACATTTCCACTGAAAAAAGTATGTTTCTAAAACCTCTGATATAAAACTGTTTGAAACTAAAAATTTTGTTCATATTTTTAATCTTGGATATTATAAAAAAAATTAGCAAAGTAAATAATTGGTTTGTAGTTTATCGATATTCACTTTCATGTGTTGAATATTTTTATAAAAAAAGAACAGGATAATTTAGCTGAGAATTTTGCTTCACATTAACATAAATTTTAGATAGTGCAGTGCTGTTGAGCTACAGGAGAAATTCGGGATATTAGAAGCTTACGAATGATACATGAAACACCATTTTTGCCATAGTACTAAGTTCACTTTTTACTAAACTAGCTTATTATTCGTAATATAATAAAATTTTCATTTTCACAGACAGATACGTAAAAATAACATTCTTTCGGGAAAAACATTAGAGTTTGTTTGAGATGTCGGTTTTGACGAAGTAAATTTACAATTACGAAATTTTTTCTTTGCACTTAAATAATCCAATGTGTATAGAGAAAGCAAGAATTTTGGATTATGAAGCTGCGTTATTTTGTGCGTAGGAAAGATTTTTGTCAATTCTGGATCTATCTTTGTTTGTAGTGTTTTGGCGAAGTGAGAGTCGTCAAAAAAAACGTAAAATACTGTGTTAGGCATTAGATCTATTAATTACATACCGACATTCTCTAATTGAGAGTAGTTTAGAGAAATATTAAACACCGTAGTTTCTTAGCGATTTTGTATTCATGAGCAAAACTTTCGATTTATGCCCACAGTTGCGTAAATTGTCTGAACAAATTCATGAAAACTCGAAAATTTCCGAGACTTATAATTTTCGAAGGACACCAACTTTGGTTCAGTTAAAATAAAAAAAACTACAAGACTTTAGCCACAATGTGGCCGCAATATATCCCAAGACGTTACCGACGGATAAACAGCGATTTTGATTATTTGTTAGAGTTTTCTTCAATTTTATGTAAAATACGGGTTGTTAAAGGTCTGCAAATTTAAAGCGTTTGACTTTCACGGGAAGAGAAAATTTAAAAAAATTCAGATACATTGATTTATGCAGTTTTTTTGTTTATTTAGGTTTCATAATCTGCATTTATTCAACATTTTAAGTACATTAGACAGTGAATAAATACCAATGTATTTTTTTGTCTCAAACTCCCCTAACTTTTTTCCATAAGTTACAGCTTTTTTTTATAAAGTGGTTCAAAATAAAATAATTAATAATAACTATGTAAATGTTTTACTTATATATTTTTGCCGTGTGTGAAATGTTTTCGTGTATTTCTCGTGCATATTTTAACTTATAATTGCCCAGAATTGGGTTTTTGGTTAATATGGTGTAAATTTAATTAAATTTGAATATTCGTTTCCGGTTCGAGTAGCCATGATGCCCATCGACCCCCCATGTTAGCAGCTTGTTTGTTTTATTGGCTTTGTGGAGTAAAAGCGATAGCCAAATGCCAAATTACCTTTTCTAAATTTCAAAGTAGACGTTGAAAAGATTCGACGAGGGTTCGAAACGCCCTCGCCGCCCGTAATCCTAATAATTTTCGATTAAACACTGTAATGAGGATGGCACACATTAATTATTCCGGTCGGTACCTCCGGCCATAATAGCTCTCCGAACAGATGTTTTCGTCTATAAGTCGCCGATTCGGGCAATTTTCATTTTGACACTCTTGTCGTGTTTGTTGGTTTTTTTCTATGGCCATCTGCGTGCATGTCTGGTACTCATCTTCTTCGGCGTCGATCGGTGGTATCGAGTTATTGCTGATTGATTCTCGAAGCCGTGTTTTACACGGTCGGCTTGTTTGTTCGAGCCACCATCATTAAATTATTCCCTCCCGCGACCTCTTTTGTTGTACCGCCAGATATAAATAAGGAGTTGGATGCTCATACAGAGTGAATTATGATGCCCGAAACGCATCGTGCACACACAACAAGTACGCGTTTTCTCTCCTCCGCACGATCGGTTATTGCCCATGAGGAGTTTTTCCTTGCCTTAATGGATACAATCGTGAAGGACTCATGCGGTGTGTTTGATGAAGTATATGGAGATGACGACGGTTTCCTAACTTGAAAGTTTTCAGCGGTAGCGAAGCGTGATGGAAAGTTTTTATTTTAGACTGCTTGGTACTAAGATTTACTGCCATTTGCTTTTTTGCGCCAGAGATATAGTGCAAATATGGTATGGTGTAAATGATGAATGTTGGAAACCATTTTTTTTTAATTCTGCAATGCTAACTTTAAATAGTCCTTATTTTTTACTTTTGAACTGCTTCGCGATTTTTTAATTTTTCTAGAAATCTTACCGTAAACTATTGTGAAGTAAGTTATTAATTTAGGTATTTTTGAGTCTCGATTTGTCGTTTTTTATGTAAATAAATTGCTTTCAAAAATTTGTGCCAAGTCCTGAAACACGTATCTAGTACGTAGAACTCAATAACTTTTCATGTAACCACTTGGTATTTAAAGTTATATACATTTTTTCACCAAAATCTTATGAAGTGATCACAAATGCAATGAAATTTTAGACCTTTTCAAACTATCTAGAACTTCCCAATTTTTATAGGGCTTTTGTTACTCGGAATTTCCCAAAATCTTTCTATGATTTTTTGGTGTTTTTTGTATATGTTAGTAAAGAATTTGCAGGCTCAAAAATTTAACTTGCAAGTAAGTATTTGCACAGCTTATGAACAGTTTGTCTGAATTAATAAAAGAAAAGGGAAACGAAACAAAACTAGCAAGTAGCAGACAGTGCTAACTTTACTGAGAAAAATGGTCTTATTTTCTTACTCAAATGTATAAGAAACTATTAAAATTTTAAAACGAAATTTAGGTTCATCAAGCTTCTTAATAATTTTTTTTTATTTTTAGGAATGAAATTTGTTTAGATATACTCGTGCATTATTTTTTTTATGTTTTTAAATGTTTTCTAGTGTAAGCCTGGATATAATTGTTATAATAACTTTAATAACTACGTATTCGAATTTCAACTTCTTTATTTCTCTCACAACAATTTGTCCAGTATGCTGTTAAATATTACATTACACTACGAGTGAAGAAATTAAAAATTTCTCTCACGGATGCATCACACAGTATGACAAGACACACAAGTGAATTAATTTAGTTTCCCACGATTTATTCAATCATCGAAAAAAATACAATGACCGAAATTTTCAAAATGTTGTGTGTTCAGTCATAGCTATTTGTGCAACTAGGAAGGAAAGTTCATTTTTTCCATCATTCTAGGCGTGAAGAAGGAAAAGATTTTTTGTAAAATTGTATAGGAATTTTTTTATTTAAACTTTTTTTAAATCAGAGCCAAAACCATAATTAATGTTTTTTGATGTATTGTTATGAGAAACAAAAATGTAAGTACAAAGAAAATTTTTACTTGTAGTTTGTACAAAAATTTTGAAAACTGTTGTTTTATTTGTTTGAATCACGGAACTTTTCCCAATTCTAACGAGTGTGAAAAACTAGATTTTTTAGGAAACTTCTCATTTTTTGTTTACCGTTTATGTGGAAAAATTTACGCCTAAAATTGCAAAAATTGTAAGTAGGATTTTTTTGCGCATCATATGCTTTAAACTGTTGAGATTCTCATTACTAAGTTTTAAGAAAGAATTAGATGTTCTTTAGTATGAATTTTTTTATTTGTAATTAATTTTGACTCGTTAGAATCTCAAGTTCCGGCCAGGACATGTGCCTTACCCATTTGATAAAACATTTACTAATTACCTCTTTTAATTTGAAAATATTTCTACTATTTTATTGCTGAAAAAACAGGATCCGTGTGAGCTAAATGTAAAACGTACAATATCCTGACAGGACATAAATTAATGTTAGCGACTAATTAGATATATCTATATTCTAACATTTCCAGATAAATATTAGATAATTTTAATTAGCTTTAATTAATTTTTTCTACGTGGACTATCACTTTGCAACCGTTATCTATCATTAATTTTCAGTAAAATACATCTTTGAGGGAAAACACATCCGCTTTGATAATTTGATTCATAAATTAATCTTTTAACCAGCGGCTGGCCGTAATTTTGTTTATTTCTATAAATAGATTTTGAAAATAGAGTCGCTGAAACCAATCTCATGTATATTCATTCTGACCCTTTCAACGATTTTTTTCGTCTAATAGAGGCGTTTCACTTTTCCGGTTGTCGTGACCGCCCGAAAATACGGCACGCAACAATCCGATTCATACAACGATAAAAACTCATTTCAGTCCGTCATGAAGCTAGTTTTTGATCATTCAATTTCCTATTTTTAAAAGCGTGATCACAAAAAAAATTATAATAAATTACATTTGTGGGACGATCGTAAAATTCTCGACAAATTATTTCGGGTACGTGAGCAAAATTTATTAATCATAATGGTCAATTTCGGGAAGAGATTCTTGTCGCCTATTAAATAAAATCGTTTTTTGAGTCGAGCTTTACGACCACCCACCCGGGGAGGGTTAGGAAAACGCGGGCATTAGTTTCGCTTTTTATTAAAAACATACCAATAATAATATATTTTGTTCTCTTAAGCGGTAAATCACAGTTTGAGAATTCTTCGTAAGAAACACTAACACTACAACTTTTCGAAACACCTAGTGTTCGTTAACATCTCTCGGGTGAGTCTCCAGACTTGTTTGGCGGCGTTTTCGAGCGCGCTCGGCGATTTTCCTTTGAACAAGTCGAGGTTTGGCAGGAAGTAATGCGGGCACCTTTTGCACTGTAGACACGAGATTAACTGCAGGAAGATCCCGTTGATTCGGTCGGCAATGCACGCCTCGTCCCATTCCGTCTCCCGGGGGTGTTTCTCGCATTCGTACAGGAGGAGGGTTTTCATGTGGTAGCTGGTGACGGGGTTTCCGGGCAGGTCCAGGTGTCTGTCCCGCAGGGTTTTGAGGATGCTGAGACAGCGCTTCCGGCAGCCGCCTTGCAGGAGGCGGTTTTCGGCCTCGATGAAGGAGAGGACCCAGGCGTCGCCTTCCATGGCGGATTGTTTGCCTTGCAATGCGATGCATTCTTTGGACAGAAGGTCGAAGCCTTCGGTTTTCACTTCGACGACGAGGTTCGGGTGCGGCCAGGGGATTTGGGGGAGCGGCCAGTGGGCCGCAGATCGGGGCCATAGACCGGCACATTTGAACGCCGGCGTGATTTGGACGATAAAACGCTCGCGAATCCGGAGTTTGACTTCGGTGGTGTCGGCGATCATCTTCACGGAGTCGCGATAAGAACACTTGTCACAGGCTTGAGCCACGAGGGTTTGGAACCTGGAGCGCATTTTCCGGGCTGATAAGTAGCCGGAGGCTGTGATGAACTCGACCCAGAGGCTCATCGAGCGTTTCCTTCCGTCGCTCAGCTTGAGGACCGCACAGCCGGGTAGAGTCCCGTCGTCGACGAAGTTGAGCACTCCCATCTGATTGAGATATATCACGACTTCAAACTCGACCGGCGAGATGACTTCCAGGCCGTCATAGCGCCCGTTATAGTCCGTCAAAGATGAGATAAACCTCGGTTCTTGCACTTCCACTTCCTTGAGGACGTCCTGGACCACTCGGCACACCTCTTGTATTGTCTTGCTGACTTGTAGTTTGCGGGCTTGGACTTTTTCCGTGTAGTATTTGTTGAGTTGGTAGACCATCTTGGATTGTGCCGCCAGCATGTCAGGCGGCACCAGCATGTCGTCGTCGAAGAGTTGTCGGCTACTGGAGCCGCGCCGATCATCCGGAGCCACTTTTTCGATGGGTGTTTTTTCCGGGATGAGGATGATGATGGATCGACGATGACGAGTCGTGAGACACTGAGGGAAAACGTTGGAGAGTTCAGGTAAAGACACACCCAAAGAGGAGGGCGGGAGGTGCAAGCGCCGCCTATTCGTGGCGGCCAATCCGGAAAGTCCGGGGATTATTTTATGAGGCGATTCGGTTAAATGGTGCTTTTGTAAGCGGCGTTGTTGAATTTTGTGTTGACAACGGATTAATGGACGAAGATGGGTGCGGCGGGGGTGGCCAAGGGGGTTAAATCCGAGTCTGATGAGTCCGATATTTCAGAAGGGTGTGTTTTAGTCTTAGGTTTGTTACACAGATATTCATGAAGGGGTTCAAAATAAAATCAAAAATGATTTTTTTTGGCCAATCGTATCTTCAAATTTAATTCTAAAGTATAAAATATTGATTAATCTAAAGTGCGGAAATTTTGTTTTTTTTTACTTTTTTTAAACGAAGCATAGCAACTAAGTCGGGTAGAATTATTAGAAAATTTTGGGCATTCAAGCTTTAAAAAAATTAAGACAAAAACGCAATGCATACTTTTTACTTTTATTCTTTGTTGTTTGTACAAAATTATGCTGAAGTTTCTGCAAGCAACGCATTGAAAAGTGGTTAGTAATCAATTGTAAATGATAAGAGTTATATTTTTATTATTTTTTAATTAGCTTATTACGTATTTTGCTGAGGTACCTGCTATTAAATAGGAAATTCATGTTAAACAAAATAAAAGTCATCAAACTTGTCTCTAGTATCTAGATGAATATCTAAAGGTTTGTGCGACAATCTGGAACATTTGTTTTGAGAAATTTTTAAAAAACATGTTTTTGGCTTGGTGCGTTTAAAGCAATAATAAAAAATTTCTGTACACATTGTATTTTTTTACCTTGTGTTGAAAATAACACAAACTCGAATAAGATCCCTTAAAACATTACGTAAATAATTACGTATTTCTTTGGAGGATCCGAAGTTGAATAAGATTAAAGGTAGAAAATTCAATTTAATTTGTTATATGACAACCAATAAAAATTTATTCTTCAAAAAAGAGTATGGGTAGCTATTATCTACACTCTTTAATTTTCGAAAAATTTTATTATTTTTTTTCTTGTCAGCAAATCTTATTTGTCGACAAATAGTATTGTAAAGTTACTTTTACCAAAATCGTACGGAATAGGTATTTTTTGTCGTCATGAATTACTCGCTCTCTAAAATTATTATTATGTATAAACTAATTTTTTCCTCAACGACAACCTCCAAGTTTTATCCATTTAAACTAAGATTCTTATCTTTTAATATACATAGTTAAGTCCAGAATAATTTCTAAGATCTAAACGTTATATCGACAAATAATTCAAATTTTTTTAAAATTGTCTGGTGATCTGCAAAGAATTTCGTATTTCTATAATTGTTGAAAATTTAATTCATACAAATTTTATGAATTACTTTAAAAGCCTGAGAATTCTTTGAGACGAATTTTCACGACGATTCAACACTGACATTAGGGAGCAGTGAAAATTAATTCTTTTTACGGATAATAGCGCGTATTCTGTAATGAAATCCTTAAAATTTAAAGACCTATAACCATTTTTGGTGTAGCAATAACCAATAAAACTCCTACGATTTTAACCAGTGCTCAATTTTAAAATCCCTCTTAGAAAATAGTGGAACATTGTCGTTCTCAAATTGAAAAACAAGGACTCGAAGTGTTTAAAGTTTTATACCTTGGTTATTTTAACCATTATTATTTTTTTTAGTTTTAATTTGAGTATAAAAAATTATGTGTACTGACTCCTACCTAATAGATACGTGTCTTAAACTTTGGCAATGGGTGAACTGCGAAATAATAATTTTTTGCTTTTTTATTCTGCTAACTTGAGGGTTTCAAAAATAATTTATGCTAAGCTTTTTAGAAAACTCAAGAAACATGTACCTTTTGATTTATAAAAGTTTTCCTTAATGTTTTACTTGTAAAACCGATTTATGAGAGTCTTGGGAGATTTAAGTCTCAAAAGATAAAAATAGGAACTGTTGAGAAAATAAGGAAAACACCGTACGGCAATTTAGAACATTATTTATTTTTCATTTATCATTCGGACTTAACGAACAACAAACAAAGTGCTTTTTCTAACTAGTCAAATGGGGCATTTTATTTATTCCAGCCGAAAATAACGATTCAAATACTAAACCTTTATTTTTGTGTATTAGACTCTCAATTAGTGACTTTACGATCAATTTTTTTCTTTTTTCTTGTCTCCCTGCGGATAGCACCCGCCAATGTGCGCGTTTACGATGTAGGCAGTCTTGTAATTAACGAAATATTCCGCAACACGAATCACGATTTAATGTTCCTAGTTTTTTTGCCGCTAATTAGCTACAAACCAATAAAATTTTAATAACTTAATACGACACCGTACCATAAATTCGATATTGAGGTAAAACCAATAACTATAAATCCGATCAAGAAAACACATAAATAATATGCTCGTATTAAGACATTTTACCGTAGTTATGATTGAGAAACGCTCGGTTTTTATTCGCACACCCATATTTGTTTTAATTTATGTCGAAATTTTTATTTGATATTGAATTAAATGTAGCATTAATAAACTCGTCGTTTTGAGTTTTTTGCAAAGGAAAACTAGCGCTGAACTGTGTACTTAGCACTTGTTATGAATTATTAGACCTTGAGGTTATTTTTAATAACACTTTTCTTTCGTACATGCTAATGAATAAGTGTTTCTCATACATCATTCTAATTTATTTCAAAGTTTATATAATAGCATATTCCAGGTATAAACTGCCGATTAATGATCATTTAAGGAGGGGCCCTCGTGTTTTGTTTCTAATTAATCTCGTTCAAACAATAATTCACGTCACGATTAATTTATGCGCGTCTGAGGGTAAAAAAAGTCGGAATCGATTTGATAATGTTTTAATAAATAATTTATAAAACATGCAACAAATAATTATAACAGTCTTGTTGAAGATATTTACAAATAAAGGTACGAAATTAAATAATTAAAGCATTTTATACATCAAGTATATGGCACAGCGATGCGGGTTCAATGGAATATAGAGTTTTTGGCCTATACTTGTTACAATTTCTCCAAACACCTGGTGTTTGTCAACATCTCGCGCGTGAGTCTCCAGACTTGCTTGGCGGCGTTTTCGAGCGCACTGGGTGACTTCCCTTTGAACAAATCCAGGTTTGGGAGGAAGTAGTGCGGACACCTCCTGCACTGCAGGCAGGAAATCAACTGCAGGAAAATCCCGTTGATTCTGTCGCCAATACAAGCCTCGTCCCATTCCGTTTCTCGGGGGTGTTTCTCGCACTCGTACAACAGGAGGGTTTTGAGGTGGTAACTCGTGACCGGGTTTCCCGGCAAGTCCAGGTGTCTGTCCCGCAAAGTTTTGAGGATACTCAAACACCGGCGCCGACAACCACCTTGCAGTAGCCGATTTTCGGCCTCCAAGAACGACAACACCCAAGCATCGCCTTCCATGGCCGATTGTTTTCCCTGGATGGCGACACTTTCTTTGGACAAAAGGTCGAAACCTTCGGTTTTCACCTCAGCCACGAGGTTCGGATGCGGCCAGGGGATGTGAGGGATGGGCCAATGGGCGGCTGAACGCGGCCAAACTCCGGAGCACTTGAACGCGGGTGTGATTTGCACGATGAAACGCTCGCGGATCCGGAGTTTGACTTCGGTGGTGTCGGCGATCATCTTCACAGAGTCTCTGTAGGAACACTTATCACAAGCTTGGGCGACCAGGGTTTGGAAGCGCGACCGGATTTTCCGGGCTGAGAGGTACCCGGAGGCGGTTATGAACTCGACCCACAGGCTCATTGAGCGCTTTCGTCCGTCGCTCAGCTTGAGGACCGCACAGCCGGGCAGAGTCCCGTCGTCGACGAAGTTAAAAACACCCATTTGGTTCAAGTAGAGGACGACTTCGAACTCGGTCGGGGAAATCACTTCGAGGCCTTCGTACCGTCCGTTACACTCGGTTAGGGACGAGATAAAGCGCGGTTCCTGGACTTCGACCTCTTTGAGGACGTCTTGGACCACTTTACACACTTCGCGGATCGTCTTGGCGATGGTGCCCATCCGCGTTTGGACGCGTTCGCCGTAGTATTTATTGATCTGGTAGAGCATTTTTGATTGGGCTGCCAGCATATCCGGCGGCACTAACATGTTGCCAATGCCGTCGGTAATCGACTGAGCTAGTCCAGGTATTTACAAAAGGGAGGTGGGTTTTGGGGGCGTGGCTGTGGGCCGCGCCTCGCGAGAGCGCGACTAATCACAGCGCGCGCATCGGAGCATGGAGAGCGGTAATGGTATCGATCGAAGGCGGGGCTTCGCAAACCGAAACTCCGCCCCGATAAATGTCAATAGTGCTTAATCCGGGATCATGAAATGAGCAACAAAGGGCGATATGCCTTTTGGAATCGTTGCAACAATAGTAACAATGGGTTTTGTGAGGCCTCTATGGGTTAGCCATGCGATCGTAAATTAAGAGACGTGTTCGCACTTAATAAGAGGAGAGGAAAAAAGCCACTCGAGCCTGTCAGACGATTTGGTTACATGGATTAGACGAGTTTTTGTCATTTTTCTTTTCGAATGGCTTCATCAACGACAGATGGGATGGAACCACACACACGGAACTCATAAATCTGGCGCTAATAGTATAGAGGAAGTTGTTGGCAATTTGTGGATTGGACGAGGAATTGGCGCCTTTGGATCGAACTTAATTCGAAAACGGTGTTGTTGTGCCAGAGGGTAATGGATTTCCGGTTGAGGTGAACACTTCAAAGTGTCAAACGAAATGAAAAATTATTTAAAAGCCAAATATTTTTTCGAAAAATTAACACTATGTGGATGTTCTCACCTAATATCTAGAAATAATTTTGATTTTTTTACAATTTTTGAGTCATTCTCTTCCGTGTTCAGAATAAAAATCTTGTTTTTTGTGTTTTTTCTTCCATTTATTTTTTTTATTTTATACTTGTTTTTGAAATAACTGCACATTATTCATTATTTTTTTGAAGAAATTTTATTAGAAATTGTAAAATCAACGGTCGACAAAGATGTATACAATTTTTTAATCTTGAGTGTTGTATTAAAAGTTACTGAGGTCTAGTTATTTCTGTATTAGCAGAAGAAATTTTGACTTATTCTTAGTAATATTCGTTGAGACATTCTGTTTAGGTAACTTTTTCACATACAAAAATACATCACATACTTACAGGGACCGGCAACTTAAACGCGCAAACAAAAACGGCACTATATTCATTACGAATAAATGTCTAAAATTATTTAAACTTTGTTATTTATCTAACTACTTCTTTGATAAGGTACACTTTCTAAGTTCCTAAGTGTTTTAAATATTTTCGTAATAACCGTGGTCGTTGCAGCTCTATTTATTTATTTTTTTGAGTCATCAAACCGTCAGTCACATAGTTTATTAATAAAATAATCGATTTTTTACTTGAAAATGGTCTAATTTTGCGAATATAAGACAGTAGGCTGATAAATAATTATTGGGAAATTATTTTACACGTCAGAAAAGTAGCGTTTTAATTATTTTAATTAAAAGTCACCTACTTTTTTATTATTTCATTTTATTTTATTTTAAGCCAAAAATTATTTAAAAATTATGATTTTTTTCTCTTACACTATAAACATTGACATTTTTCTCTACTATTTTTAACAATATTTTAAAGAAATTTTAAACCTTATTGGGTCTGATTCGTAGAATAAAATGTTGTATTCAACTCGTTTTCGTGCAAGTTATTTATTGCACCTCGTGGATGGTAAACCACTCGTTATCACTCGTAGTGTAAAAATATATTCTTGAAATAACTCGTAGAATAAATAACTATTAGATACTGTTGTCCAGTATTCTAAGCGTGTAAAATTTTGCGAATTTTATTTAAATAGAAGTTACGGCTTTCAGTTTAGTTTTTTTTTGTCCTACAAGTCCCTAAGTTTAGTAAACTCCAAAAGCAAGCAGATATCTGAATAATAATAATAAAGACTCAAGAATCATGTTCTTTGTTTGTTCTTTAAGATGGAAACTGATACGAATTAAATTATTTTCTCTAAAACAGTGAGTGAGTCAGTTATGGTGTATTTCTGAACTTTACTTAGCAACTTCTAAAATCAAGTCAAAATTCACAATATTCAGGACAATAAACGCAATTCTGGGTTAATTGTTACAAATTAGTAAAACCTAGAATTGGTATTTTTGGT
The DNA here is from genome assembly GCF_031307605.1 of Tribolium castaneum. Taxonomy (NCBI): domain Eukaryota; kingdom Metazoa; phylum Arthropoda; class Insecta; order Coleoptera; family Tenebrionidae; genus Tribolium; species Tribolium castaneum. Next base: position 2,804,021 of record NC_087402.1, on the reverse strand, counting down.
TGGTTTTAAGAAAATTACAGGTGAACATTTGTATGCATTCGAATTACGTTATAAAATTAAATTAGATAATTTCTAAAAGTCGATTAATAAATGTATCTGACGGCACATAAATATCAGAAAGGGAAACAGGGGTATAATTTAATAAAGATTTTACATAAAGCAATACACAGATTCGCACTTGCTTTATTTTAATTTAAGATAAGAAAGGTGTTACATCACACTTTGTACCTAATTGTGTTTATCGGACAGTCTATAGGCCTACACGTATTTTAAATTTGGAATAATTAACAGATACAACTTAAGAAAGTCATGTAAATGCAATGTGCATGTTGCACTACTATACTTTGATTAACAAGGAGCCAGATTTATTAAAAATCTCTTTTTTCTGCCTTTGGCTAACGAGCCCCTCTGACAAATGAAGGTGTCACATGACACAAAAGCCCCCCTTATTGTTTATCCATCGTCACCCGCAAACACAATAGCAGACCGCTCACCACCACCCTGAGTATAATCATCGACGTTACTTTACTTGTACAAATTACTCTTGTGAACATCCCCTTATACATCGACCACTCCGTCTGAATTATCGTGTAAATCCATCCACCTGGATGCACCTTTGGGGGATTAGTGGTCGCGCGTCACCCACATGGTAGATTTCCCAGCGCCCAAGAGAGGATTCTAAAATGAAAATCGGATGCGTGCCACCCGTCATTCCCCGAGTGTTGCTTTATCTACTCATTTATCAGATTTGACGTAATTTGCTTGGGAGGGATGTTGCCCTCGAACGTTCGAGGGGTCATTGCTGTAAACATTCATAAAATTTTAATGCGGCTATAAAGCGAGTGTCGTTGGAGTCGTTGTTAATTATTTTATTATTTCAGCCGTATTTCGAGCGAGTTGATTATGGTAGCCGTTGGACGTTTTTTTCGCCGATTCTCATCGTTTGCATAAAATTTTATTGGACACCCCGGATGGTAAAGAATTTAAAATTTAACGTCCCATCCATTACGGCCGTCAATTAGCGTTTAACTGGTCGAGAGATAAAAACGTTTCGTCCCAGATCTCACATTAACATCCCGACCAATTAAATTTAATTTCATTATATTGCCAAGTCTCGATATCGTTGATGGAACAGTTTTTATTTTTTTCGTCGTCTTCGCGAGCAAATTGCCGCAGCTTTTTATCCGTTTGAGTTATATTTAAAACGATCGAAATAAATTATGCGAGGGCCTACCGTGCAAATGTGACGTTTATTTTATCGCAGCGGAGAAATTTTCGGAATTTTTAGTGTGACTCATGACGCATTTTATGCGTGCACTTTGATAGTAAAAACCGTAGTTGGGTATGAATTATTTGGGAAGCTTAGCAGGCCCGGGATATGACGATTAAGGGATGATTTAGGGGGACGATGGGCTCGAGAGTGCGATAGAGCACGGAATGAGGGGACACCCCTCGATCAAATGTCGAGAGTACAAACAAAACAGAACTGCGGCTTGTTGAAACTGATTAAGCCAGGGTCAATATTTCCCTGTCTATTGGGATTTTTTTTCTATTTTTCTTATAAACACAGTTAACCAGAAATGTAGCAAATTTGTTTTTGAACACTAACATACAATTATCGTAATGAAAAATTTGATCATGCTTACAATTAAGAAGTTAAAGGCATCAAATAATAATAATAATAATAATAATAATAATAATAATAATAATTGTAGTAATTAATGTTATTTATTATTTGTGTCTATAAAAAGTCTTAAACACTGTTGTACCACATATGGTTTTCCGTAAAACAAACGTTTTGAGGCGGTGGTCTACCTACTGACGATTACTCAAATAATTACTTTTTTTACACATTTTTACATTATTCAGATTATTTTTAATTTTAATTTAATTTGTAGGTAGATTTCACGTGTATACGTTTCTTCTTGTAAAAAACGTTTGTTAATTTATAATTTTTTTTCAAAATTATTAATTAGTATAACAAAAATCTTTTTTTTAATTTGGCAATATCTAGTACTGAAGTTTTCACAAATATCATTTAAATTTAAATAATTAACGACTTAAAAAATGAGAAAGGGGAGGTAAGTTTTGTCTAATATTAACAAAAATGAAAACCGTATTCGCAAAAATAAGTAAACAACAATAAAGTGGCCTCGGAAATTACAAAAGCTTTCATTTGATGTGCAGGAGAAACAATACACATGCAGTTGCTAATAACAAGTTATGTACCAATAAAATAAACGGCCAAAGTCATCTCTTTTTAGAGTTCCACTCTTCAAAATATGTATTTTCAAAAGTTAGAAGACGCTGATCAGTTATTTAATTTTTGTAAACCCTGCTTGACAGTGGTTTATCAAACTATTATTTTTAAGGTAGTAATTAATATTAATTATTCACGCTGATAATTTTTGAATTTTTATCTTAACTTAAATGAAAAAATAGTAAACTTGAAGCTCAATTTTTCATTACAGTTATTCGTAATAATCGAAATTTCCCGATTATCGCTAAAAACAAATTCACTATAAAAAAATTACAATTGTAAGAGCAGTTTTTGAAAAGAGAATTTGATTCATACATGAATACTAACAACAGTTTTTTTTTAATTCAATACAATAATTTTTCTAACTAAGCACTTTTTAGAATGCTTTTTTATTAACTTTTACTCGTCTATTTTCAACACTTTGTTTGTTGTTCGCTAAAAGTATTTTTTACTGTATCTCAGAAACTAATAATAATCTGTAATCAGTAATAATCACACAGAAATAAGATTCTGCTGTTAAATATTTATTTTTTTCTCTGTGTTTGTGAATTTTTTTAGAATCTTTCTAGAATTCTTTACAACATTTAGAATCATTGCTTCGGGCTAATTACTTTTGGCCGTCTCTATTTTACATAAAAAAATTATTGATTAATCCAGAAAATTAGGAAAAATTTACAAATTCCGAAAATAGACAATTTTTATTGATCTGTATCTGTTTTTGACTTCAATCAGTTGATTTTCTCTAACACTCAGTAGCAAACATTATCTAAAAATGCAAGAAAGTTCTGAAAATTAATTTAAAAAACCTGAAAAAGTTTTGTGTAATGTCATCGAACATGCACTAGATTTTTAATTTTTTTCTTTATTTTCTAAGATATCTATTACAAAATTAAAACAAGATTTGTTAACAAACAATTTATTTATTATTGTTTAATAAAACTGCCCATTTTTAAACGTTGTTGCTGACTTTTTTCAAAGACATTTTTCTATATTGGGTACTACTTAGGCTTTTTCTACCATCCACTTATCGTAAATTTTCTATAATATATCGCTCTGGGCTATAGTCAAGAATAAAATTTTTCGAAATTTTTTTTAGTTTTCGAGTTATTAAAACAATTAATGACACTCTATTACGGCGATTTTTTTGCTTTTTATGAATGCAACTTATTATTGTGAGACATCTGCTCTAATTAAATACGATAAAAGAATTTGTTTGATTTTTTCAAATTGTTTTTTATTCAGAATGAGAAAATAATCGCACTGAAAGTTTTGGTTCGCCCCTCGCTCTATAAATTTCCGTGTCCGTGATTATGTTATCAATTATTCCGATGGTATTAAATCGGGTCGTCAGCGGGGTACAGGAAACGCTCGCCAATTAGCAATTAGGGCTGCGTTTCGGCAATTAATCAAGCTGCAGGAGGAAGGATTCGCATGTGTGGCCGCCGCCACCAACACCGGAGTTATGCAATAGAAGGCGCGATCCTTAAATACCGAACACATTTACAAGTAGGTGTATACCTTGGCGAAATGTTTCGACGTCTAGACCTCCCTCGTACCCAGCAGCCATCTGTCAATCAAAAGACAGGATCCGGAAACTCGACTAATTTGAAACATCGACGCGAAATTTCGAATAATACGGTTCTGGTGGTTTTTATTCAGTCTGGCGCCAGGAACACGACAAGGGTCACCAATGTCACGATTTATTTCCTCCTTCTTTCAGTAGAAACAGCAATAAAACGGCGTGTTAACTAAGACGATGTTTATCACAAGCTGCGGGACGCCATTAGAAAAAATATCGAGTGAAATTCGTGATGCGTACATGGTGGCCGGGCGCAAATTTTCCAAAGAAAAACTCGAGATCATAAATAACGAGGCCGTGGTTGTGTGTCCGTTTTAATTACGTTTCCCAGATGAAAAGATAGGGAAAGGATATCGTATATCAAGGATACAACATGCGGTTTACCTTCCCGGGTACAAACCCATCAATATCTCGAAGGTGACACTTTCGAGTTTAATGACTTTTACGAATCGATTTCGACGATATCTGGACGTTTTTTCGGCAAAGGGTCACGGCTAGTGCAACTGGTAATGGTTGCAAAATGCATTAAGACCAAATAGATTGGATTAAAAGAGGGAGAGCTGGCGATAAACAAAATTACTGTCGAGTAGAGAGACATTAGGCGAACTCTCTAACCTTGTTAGTGGATGTTTACGCTGGAATGACTGCGCGCGAATTATTCCTGATCCTGCTGCTGCTGATTCATTATGGCTTAATTGAATCAGGATCGATTCCACGACAAAATGTACCAAAAAAGTTTGTTTCTTATTGTTCTCGCAGCCAACCAATATTACATTTCAGAGATTACGTGGATAGTAAAATATTTGGTTTCAATTAATTAAACATAGAGATCGTATTAATATTTTTGACAAATTTATTTAGTCAAACGTAAATAAATTGATTTACATTCAAAATGTTCAAACTTAATCTAATTTCCATATCATGCATCAATTCTTCTTAGGAACGATCATCTCGTTGATTTATTTAAAAATTTTATATTAAAATATCTGCAAAAGACGGTCACTACCTGGGGCCCGGTGGCCCAGTGGTATAAGCGCCACGTACGACGGGGAAGGTCGGGGGTTCAAACCCGGATCAGGTGTAACAATTTTTCTATGAAAAAAAATGTAGAAAAGGTAAGGAAACAACACATAAGCAAAAATAAGAGATTGAGAGAACACATAGACGTATAAACGTAAAGCGAGCATAAAACTGACAGAAATAAGAAAATAATGCGGCAAAAGGTAAAAGTACGTAAAAGCACCAAATTGTAAACGTAAGAGTACATCCTAATAAAGGGAAAAAACCTTTTGTTTTGAGAGGAAAAGAGATGAACGTAAAGGTGAAACATAATTTTAAACTTTAGCGTTGAATCTTTAGATGACTTACTTCTTAAATTATAAAAAAATAAACGAAAATATTTATTTTATCTCTAAAAATTTGTAGTTAACTTAGTTTGTTTAATAAATTCCCGAAAAACATTGTTAATCAAAATCATGGCCACTACGAATCCAATAGGATTTGCACACGTCCACTATTTTTGACTGGAAAATACACAAATTTGGTGATTTTTGGAGAAATTATGTTCATTCTCGGTCAAAAAACGTGCTGAAAGTTACAAAAAAAGTAAAAACAATTTTAGAATTGTAGAGTCAACTTATACGCCCGGTATCTTTTGATAAAATCTGGTGAAAAATTAGAGAATTAAAGTGAAAAAAAAGTGGAAGAAAATGTTTTCTCGAGCTAATTCGCCAACTTTTGAACCGAATGTGTTTGCGTTTTAAGTGAATTATTGCAATTATGTAGTTTGTAATGTTGATTTATTTAAAAAGTTTGTGTTAAAATATCTGCAAAAGACGGTCAGTACCTAGGGCCTCGTGGCCCAGTGGTATAAGCGCCACTTTTGGCGGTGGAGGTCGGGTGTTCGCACCCGGATCACGGCAACAATTTTTCTATGAAAAAAAGTGTAGAAAAGGTAAGTGAAACAATACATAAGCAAAAATAAGAGACTGAGAGAACACATAGACGTATAAACGTAAAGCGGAGCATAAAACTGACAGAAATAAGAAAATAATGCGGCAAAAATGTAAAAGTACGTAAAGGCGCCAAATTGTAAACGTACTTTTTGTTTTGAGAGAAAAAGAGATGAACGTAAAGGTGAAATATAATTTCAAACTTTAGCGTTGAATTCTTAGATGACTTACTTCTTAAATTATTAAAATAATTAAACGAAAATATTTAACTTATCTCTAAAACTTTTTAGTTAACTGAATTTGTTTAGTAAAGTCCCGGAAAACATTGTTTATAAAAATCGTGGCCACTGCGATCCGATAGGATTTGCGCACGTCCACTATTTTTGACTAGAAAATACACAAACTTGGTGATTTTTGGAGAAATTATGTCCATTTTCGGTCAAAAACGTGCTGAAAGTCACAAAAAAAGTAAAAACAATTTTAAAATTGTAGAGTCAACTTATACGCCCGGTATCTTTTGATGAAATCTGGTGAAAAATTAGAGAATTAAAGTGAAAAAAAAGTGGAAGAAAATGTTTTCTCGAGCTAATTCGCCAACTTTTGAACCGAATGTGTTTGCGTTTTAAGTGAATTATTGCAATTATATAGTTTGTAATGTTGATTTATTTAAAAAGTTTGTGTTAAAATATCTGCAAAAGACGGTCAGTACCTAGGGCCTCGTGGCCCAGTGGTATAAGCGCCACTTTTGGCGGTGGAGGTCGGGAGTTCGAACCCCGGATCAGGTGTAAGAATTTTTCTATGAAAAAAAGTATAGAAAAGGTAAGGAAACAACACGTAAACAAAAATAAGAGATTGAGAGAACATATAGACGTATAAACGTAAAGCGGAGCATAAAACTGACAGAAATAAGAAAATAATGCGGCAAAATGTGAAAGTACGTAAAGGCCCCAAATTGTAAACCTAATAAAGGGAAAATACCTTTTGTTTTGAGAGAAAAAGAGATGAACGGAAAGGTGAAACATAATTTCAAACTTTAGCGTTGAATGCTTAGATGACTTACTTCTTAATTTATAAAAAAATAAACGAAGATATTTAATTTATCTCTAAAAATTTTTAGTTAACTGAGTTTGTTTAGTAAAGTATTTACATTAAAAAACTTAAAAACTAGTTTACAAGTATGTGAATGTTGGAAACAAGAAACGAATTTGGAACAGGATTTTCTTTAGCGTAAAATATACCTTATATATTATATAAAATATATTTTATGCGCCTAATGCTAGTATGTTAAAACTATATTCTGTGCAATTTTAACACCTGGTCGCACAAATATTTAGCTCACGTGTGTCTAACAATACCCGTATAAGTTGATTATAATTAAATAACGTCTTTGTCACACCTGAACCACAATTATTTAGGTGGTTGTCAACAAAAGCAATTAGCATAGCTGAAAAAAAGCACTCATGAATTAACAAACACGTGTTTTGGTATTGCTAAAATAATCGTTTCCGACGTTTCGCTTTTACAACTCGTCAAGAAGCGACTCTTATTGTAGTCGGTTATTTTAAGTGTTGCAAATAAAAATCATCTGCGAACATTACGTTGAGTGAAATTTTTGGTTTAAAAATAGAAGATTGATGTCACTTTCATCACGAAGCGGTGCTCGAGCTATAATTCTGTGTCACTTTTCATTTCCTACAAATGAATCTATTTGCCACTCAGAAGGCGCTTTTGTCTTAATTTTTTCCACAAAGCGGAAATTACTTAAGGTGATTGAACCAATTTTAGACCAGTTTCCGAATTGTGATAACTACGCATTTTTTTTCGAAAATTGTGAATTTATTTTGGGCACAAATTAGACAGCATTTATTTTGTTGTTTTACTTTATTTATTTATGGAACACAAAGGTAAATAAATATTTACATTATGAAATAATATTCTTTTGGGCGAAAAAATATGGTTTCCTTTTGATATTCTTATCTGTAAGTTTTATCTGACTTGTTAGAAGAGACAAAGTAACAACACTGCTGAAGAAGAGAGCCTTGTTTTATTGATTTCTCGTTTCAAGACGTATCGTCAAGTCGTGTCTATTCGCTCCATAATAAAGCCATAATCCCATACGCATCACCAATAGCCGTATGTTGTTCCGATAAAGCGTTTAGTTTCTCATCGCCCATGTAAATTCTCTCATGTTTTTGTCCACCAGGCCATCGAAGGAGGCAAAAGGTGCCTCGTTATTTATCACGAGGACAGACTGTCACCCTGACAGCAAGTTTATGTGGACCTGTTCCGATCGGAATGCCAAGATAACACTTGATATTCCTAAGACCCATTGTTTTACCTGCGTTTCAAACCGAAAAAAACGATCCCAGACTGTCGTAAATTCGACGAAAAGTCGCAGGAAAATTCCTGTTGTTATCAGGGCGCAGTCTCGTCTTTTGCCAATGTGGGAGCCGGTAGCAGGCAGATCGATATTATCAACAATCATGATCAGTTCCGCGGCTCCTCCTCCGGATTTTACGCCGCCGTGGCGGCCATCTTGCCGTGTCGGAGGAGATTTTTTAATTAGATTGAACGTTGAATTAAACATTTCTTTGTTAATTAGCACGAGTTTTCCTTACAGGTCCTGAAATACTGCGACCACTTGCACGGAAAGTGGTACTTTTCCGAAGTCAGGGCCATCTTCTCGCGGAAATACCTGCTCCAGAATGTGGCCATCGAGATTTTCCTCGCCAGCAGAAGTAAATTTTTCACTTTATATCACAATAAATTAACTTATTTCTTACAGCTTCCATCATGTTTGCGTTTCCCGATCAAGCCACCGTGAAAAAGGTAATAAAGGCCTTGCCTCGGGTGGGTGTGGGTATCAAATATGGAATACCACAAACAAGGTAAGTCATGTTACGGTGGGTTTTTGATTAAAATTAATTAAATTTTAATGCCAGACGGGCTAGTATGATGTCACCGCGACAACTGATGAGGAATTCAAATATGACGCAGAAATGGCAACGAAGGGAGATATCAAATTTCGAATATCTCATGTTTCTGAATACGATAGCCGGTAAGTTTGAGAGATTTTGGCGAAATGGATATCAGAAGGTCGGGTGGCGACACTTGTTTTCACAGGTTCGGGCCAAAACAACGCACAAATAAAGGCAAAAAGAATTTTTTTTCAAAAAGATTTCTTTGTGTTACCTTCCAAGACACTTTCTTTGTTCGTCTGAATACACACAAAAAGAGCCTAGGCTAATTAATAAACTTTTGTTTCAAAAATACACTAAGAACTAAAAATAAGCAATGTAATTTTTTCTTTTGTCAATTTTTTTTTGAACTACTAATGATTTTTTTTGTTATTATTCTTAGTTTTTGAATTCTAAATTTTTTAAATGAGAGTGTTTTTATTAATCAATTAAATTTTCGGCTAATTAACTAAAGTCGGACTTAATATCTTAATAGCAACAGGATTAAAATCTTTATCCAAAAATGCAAAAATAATAGATATATTTGTCGGCATATTTAAAAAAAAAAATTATGACATTTTAAAGCCAGGACATTTCTCTTAACTTATCTTATAGAGGCTTTATTTGATGTACTCTTCTCTTCTTTTTTCTCTTTTTTTATTATACTATTTTTGTAATTAAATTGAATTTGTTTCACACTATCTCCTCTGATTAAATAATTATCTATGAGAAATAATAGAATGGGAGTAAAAATTCGGAGGCTTATTTAAACTGTAACATAAGCCAAAGGAGGTCGTTTTTTGGCAAAAGCGAGCATTTTAATTAGAGCTTTCACTCGCTCTCGCCTCCTCGAAATAGCTCCGGTGTCTCAGCTAATTACCGTTCGGTAATCGAAACGGAAATTCTCTTCTATGGGACGTCGCATGCGAAATTACCGGTTGTCACAAAGAGGTTGTCTCTAAATTAAAAACACATACATCACTCCCCGTCTAAAAATAACTCTCGGCGATGTTTTCGATTCATATGTTTATAGTCGAAGGGAGGAGAGAGGGTGGCGTCGGGACGGTAATCCGGGGCTTAGTGTCCGCGTAGCGTGAGTGAAGTGGCGCCTAATTCGCGTCGACATCCCACCAAACAACCCCAACAACGCCCAAAATAGAATATTCGTACGCCGGGAAAGATATATTTCAACACGAGAGGGTAATTAATTACGTGCAGATGAAGTTCGTTGACTTGTGGCCTTGTCGGTGGACGGGAATTTATTCGTTTGTGATTCTATCTCGCGACGAGGGATTTAATTGGGGAGGAATTGTGGCGGGGACGTAAAAATTCCACTCGGGAAGAAAATATTTAACATTTTCGAAGCGATAAAATCACTTGCTTGAGTGAGATCGCTCACTAGGCAACCAATTATACCAGAAAATGTCTCTGTCCAGTGTATCATTCAAAGCTTCTTTCCAGCTTTCGACCGAAAAAGGTGCCATAAATCGCAAAAATTGCCGATTTTTGGTCTAAATACTCAATAATTTAATGGTGCTATTCTGTTACTATATTACTGTAAAAATTACAACTGCTATTTAAATTCGTATTCCGTAAATTCTGTACCCTCTCGGCAAAAATCTCGCTATATACTAACAGTGACAATGATAGTTCGTGAATTTTTGCGATGTTTTACCAAATTAACAAGATATTGTATTAAAAAATATGATATGTGGAGGAAACTAGAACTAGAATTACGTAATTCTACCTTTGGTTTTGAAGTGTTAGAAAACGGAGAAAGAGAAAATCCATCTTAGAAAAAAATGCACTGATATAATCCATTATGTTGTGGAAATGAACACCACTTAAAAATTGCCAGGAACGCGAAATTTGTAGAAATAAAAACTTTAACACTGTGTACTCTTTATTTTGGTTAACATTTTTCCGTGAAAATAAAACAGATTTTTAAATTTGTATTGTTTATTTTGCATTTATTTGTAAGTTTTCTCGAGCACAGAATAAAATAAATTGGATTCACTTTAAATAATCCGACACGAGAGACTACAGAAATTATTCCAATAATAAACAAGGATTTTCTTCGCTCTGTTCTGCACTCAACTTTTACATCCGCTTACGTTTAAGTGGAACTTTCTGTGATACCATGATCATTTTTTGAAATTTTTTTGACATTTTTGAATAAAATAATTAAAGATATTTAGAGAATACCACCATAAAACATAGAAAAAAAATGCATTTTGGTGATTTTTTGACGAACTTTTGCGAAAAAAATATTTAGCTCAAATATATGATTAATTAAACGTTCGAAAAAAGCAAGAAGTTTGTTTTGAAAAAAATGTGTGAAATAATTACGTTTCCTGTTCAAAAACGTGGTAATAAGACTAAAAAAAAAAACAATTATGTTATTTTGGACAATTCGTAAGTTGGTTATTTCCAAGTTATTTGTTAAATCTTACGAGACAGTAACATTTCTGTCTAAAAACGTACGGAAAAAAAATTATTCAGTAGCTTGGTTTGTCAAAATTACTGAGTTTTTTAAGTGGAATACGTTCTTAGACGCCTGAAATAAGCAAAATTAACTCAATTTTTAACCATTTTTTTAGCATATTTCACGCGTTTCTCTTTAGAAATATGTAGTAAAGCACAATTTAGTGATATTCCAACCTGGTTGAGCGAAATCTTACTATAGATTTTACTTTTAACGTATTTAATTCTCGAAGCAGACAAGAATTTATGAAAAAGTTGTTCGATCAACAAAAAAATAAAACAAGTTTTATAAGACACGAATTTTTGTTTAAACAACGAATGGCTAAACCATAAAGGAAATACAATTTTGTTCAGTCGAAATTGGAGAAAAAACAAACCACGACCGCCTCTAAGCGAGTTTCTTAGCTGATTATTGATTTTTCCGTGCCAATTTAATTTTTAAGGTCGAACCTACAACGACCTCAACCAATACCCCGTATTTCCGTGGGTCCTCACCAACTACGAGACCAAAGAACTCGACCTAAGCCAACCTAGCAACTATCGTGACCTTTCTAAACCCATCGGAGCTCTGAATCCGAACCGACGAGCCTATTTCGAGGAGAGATACTCGACATGGGAGCACGAAAGCATCCCACCGTTCCATTACGGCACTCACTACTCGACTGCCGCTTTCGTCTACAACTGGATGATTCGTGTCGTAAGTATTCGACTCGATCCCAGTCCAAAAGTATATCTCCCAATATTAGGAGCCCTTCACCACAATGTTCCTCGCCTTGCAAGGCGGCAAATTCGACTACCCCAACCGACTGTTCACTTCGGTGTCGCTTTCATGGAAGAACTGTCAGCGCGATACTTCCGACGTCAAGGAGTTAATCCCGGAGTTTTTCTTCCTGCCGGAGATGTTCGTTAATGCGAATCGATACAGGTTGGGGATCGGCGAGGACGGGAAGGCTATCGGCGATGTGGAGCTACCACCATGGGCGAACTCCCCGGAGGAGTTCGTCCGGATTAACCGAATGGCGCTCGAGTCGGAGTTCGTGTCTTGTCAGCTGCACCAATGGATCGATTTGGTGTTCGGCTACAAGCAGCGAGGCCCAGAGGCCGTGCGAGCGACCAATGTTTTTTACTATTTGACGTATGAGAGCAACGTTGAGTTGGACTCGATTCAGGATAAGGTGATGAGGGAAGCAGTGGAGAACCAGATCCGCAATTTCGGGCAAACACCGTCGCAGTTGTTGATGGAACCGCACCCTCCGCGGAGCTCAGCCATGCATTTGTCGCCCATGATGTTCTCGAGTATTCCCGATGATGTGTGCATGACCATGAAGTTCCTGTCGAATAGTCCCATCGTCCACATTTCGGCCAACACTTACCCGCAGTTGTCCAACCCATCGGTGGTCACAGTGACCATGCACCAGCAATTCGCCGTCAATCGGTGGAACTCTGGGTACGCAGCTGTGGCACAGTCACCCAGTTATGCGGAAACGCCGCAAAATCAAGCTGCCAATTTACCACTGTCCATGGACCCAGTTTTATGTAATTAACAATTTTATTTTTTTTTTCGTCTAATTGATTTGGTTTCAGCCCAAACGAATAACAGTGCCCAAAATCACATGCTCCGCCGCCACTTGGGCGATAATTTCAGTCAGAATTTGAAAATTCGGTCTAACTGTTTCGTCACGACCGTTGATAGTAAATTTTTGATTGCTTGCGGTTTTTGGGATAATAGTTTTCGGGTGTTTTCGACCGAGACTGCCAAAATCGTGCAGATTATTTTCGGTCATTACGGCGTTGTCACTTGTTTGTCACGATCGGAGTGTAATATAACTTCCGATTGTTATATTGCATCGGGAAGTGTCGACTGTACCGTTTTGTTGTGGCACTGGAACGCACGAACTCAGACGATTGTGGGCGAAGGGGAAATACCGACTCCTAGAGCGACTCTGACGGGGCACGAACAGCCCGTTTCCAGTGTGGTGATCTCGGCCGAGCTCGGATTGGTCGTTTCGGGGTCTTACAGTAAGTTTTTAAGGGTTCTAGGTCCCATTTATAACGATAAATAAATAAATAATTAAATTCGGAACTGCCCCATTTAATAATTTATTTTTTAATTCTCTGGAAAACTAGTAATTTGAAGCGTGATTTTTTTTAAATTTTGGTCAATTTTGAGACTTAAAGTGGTTATTTGTCAATAACTTGGTAACTTATTACCTTTTATGTTTGTTACCGTTTAAAATTATTTTTTATTTCTTATTTTATAAAGTAAAATTTGTCGCTCTGAGACGTATAATCTCCTAGAAGATTCCAAAAAAATGAGAAACGTATAAATATATTGATAACTAATGATAACGTCTAAAGTAAACTTAATTTTTCGGTTTTGTTTTTAAGGATGATTAATTTTGCAGGAAGATACAAAAAAAGTTTCATGTAGAAACACATGAAATAATAATAATTAATTATTAGTAATAATTCCTATGTACCTAGCTTTTTGCGATCATTTATTTTTATGTGTAACCATTAAAAATTAATACATCATTGTTCGTTTTTTCAAAAATTCAAGAAAAAATGTATTATGCTAATTTAATGCTAACAATTTTGGAGTAATTAATAAATTTGTGTTTGAAAAAAGATAGTTTGATGCGTGTAATTCTTTGTAGATGGTCCTGTGTTGGTCCACACGACCTTCGGCGATCTGCTCCGGTCTTTGGAGCCCCCTCAGGGCTACGCCTCGCCGGAGAACATCGCGATGTCGCGCGAGGGCGTCATCGTCGTCAACTACGAAAAGGGGAATATTGCCGCATTTACCATCAACGGGAAACGGCTGAGACACGAGTCCCATAACGATAATTTACAGGTTTAGGATTGGGAAAAGGCGAGTTGTTTTTAAAAATTGATTTTTGCAGTGCCTATTACTTAGCCGAGATGGTGAATATTTGATGACCGGTGGAGACAAAGGCATTGTGGAAGTGTGGAGAACGTTCAACTTGGCTTTATTATATGCCTTCCCAGCGTGTGATAGTAGCGTTAGGTCTCTTGCGTTATCACATGATCAAAAGTGAGTGTCATTTGTTTATCTTCATGTGACATTGGGGGGCGCAAGCATGCGTTTTGTTTTTTTCATGCATCATCCATTTTGAGTTTGAATGAAAAAATTTCGTTTCAGGTTTTTGCTAGCGGGTCTAGCTCTAGGATCGATAGTCGTATTTCACATTGATTTCAATAGATGGCACCATGAATTTCAGCAACGTTACTAAACTTAGCACGTACTTATTCCTGTTTTAATGTAGTACTTAATATTGGATTTTATTGTTCAATTACAGTAGCGTTTCGTTTGTTTTTGGATATTTTAATGTGCAATATCTTCGTAGTTTTTTATTGTTAAATGATTTCGTTTTATGTATAGATGTAGATAATGGTTTTACATTCCGTAGTAAGTTAGTATTGGCTTCGTCTGTTGTAAAATACTAACTTATGAAGATAGTGTGCGTTATTATATGATTTGATTCGAGAGAAACTAGCTTTTAAGGGTTAAAACAGTTCAAGTCAATCTTTAAAGCTGGCTTTTAATCAGTTGTGAGTGAGTTAAGCACATAGTTATGCTTAGGGCTTGCACATCCATTGCCAGCAATTGTTGAGCCAGATTTGGCGCACTTTTTCGATACTGTATCTTCATCAACGCCCGAGGTCGGTAAAGATACAGTCGTCTTAAAAACCATTCCCTCCAGCATATGTATTATATATTGCAAATCTGTCCAGATATAAAAATCAAACTTATTGTATATAAGTAACTTGTTTTTTTATGATACGCTACTTAATTATGTGTATTTAAAAGTATTTAATTCTTGTATTATTTTATTACTTATGGAGATTGTACTTAATTGTAATAAGGAACATTGTATGTTTGATGTTAGCAATAAACATTCATGATTTGTATACACAATATTAAAAATAAATGTGTTTTGTTCAGCGTTTTATTTATACTTTTCCATCACACTCAACAAATTATTATACAACAAACTGCGCGCATTGTTGGCCAACACGAAGTCCAAATGGTTGAAGTGTTTGTACGGAATTCGAAATTTCCCCGTCACATTCCCCAGCCGGTGGCTCAAATAATCCACATCTTCTTGCGTCACAAGCAAGTCGCCAGGGCCGTAATAGAGGGCCACCGGGGCCGTGACTTTCGCTAAATCATAAATAAAAGGAACTGTTTTACCGCCTGAAAACCTCGCAAATTCGCCACTGACGTAATACTGAACGATGTTCGACACGACTTTGAGCGAAGTCCCGGCCGGATAATACTGAACGAAATTAGGAAACGTAGTCTGGAAGCAAAATTTAAACCAAATCTTTTCAAAATCAATCACTCTTACTGTATTCAACTGAGTCGGGTCCTCTCCAACAACGGAAAAAATCAACATCAGACACAGCTTCTGAAAGGGGGAGCCGTCCTCACAAGCCGCCTCCACCAGCCTACTTATGTGGAACCTCCTCGGCCAGATTTCGTAAATGTTCATTGACTCCACCAGAGACTTGAATTTTTTTGAAAAAGTGAAATCGCACAATTAATACAAAAATTCGAGTGAAAACTGGCAAATTGGGATCGCTACAAGTGTTTAAGACTAGTTTAATGTGTTATTTTCAAGAAACAACTCAAGTTAAGCTCATAGGGGAAAGTGGGGTAGGTACGTTTATCAGGTATAATACATAGAACAGAATTTTTGTTAAAAAAATTGGAAAAAATCGCAAGTAACACTGCGTTTTTAATAATTTCTTGTTACCACATAAATTCAAACAAAGCAAATAATTGCTTTAAGACATCTTTATTAAAAGCTACCATTTAGTTCCCAAAAATTCTCGCAAGGTTATTTTCATGACCGTGAACATTTGTTTCTACAGAAATAATAACAACAAGATTACAGAATGCGACCATGGCAAGGTAAAAAATGCTATCTTGATGGATCTCAACCTTCAAATTTTATGAAATATTTAAAAAAATGTAATTTAGGTATTGTATTATCTTTAATGATTTGTTACGTATTCGACATTTCGCTGAAGAACCCGTGACAGAGTAATTTTGTCTTGTTATGTGTGCATTATTTTCAAATAAACGCTCACACTTAAAGATCAGATTTGAGAAAATGTGCCCCAATTCATGAATTTTAACAATTTTTTTATTGAATTCGCTCATTTTTTGTTTAAAAACTCACCAAAGCCGGCGATAGCAAGGAGAATAAAACTTTGTGCAATAAATTGAGCGGATGTCTGATGTGCGCTAGAGGACCTAAGGCCATAAACAGGCGAATTTTGCTGTTATACTCTGGCCGTAACGAGCAAGTAATAAATCCAGTCGAACTGCCGATAGAGTGACCCAAATAAAACAAATCCTTCTGGTTTGTTATATTCAAAATGTAGTCGATAGTGACCGGCAAATCGTAGTAACCCATCTCTTCGATCCTAACAATTTTTTTTTGTAAAACATGAAAAAATTGGGTAAAAATTACCCAAAATTCCAGTATTCGGCATCGCGGTCCGGATCTAGAGATTTATGTTTGCGCGAATAAACGTTGCCTCTTGTGTTAAACAGCCACACGTCGTAGCCCGAATCTGCCAAAATGTAGGCTGTAAAATTCAAATACAATGGTTTGTGGGTGTCGCCGAAGAGTCATACGTAGGTCCAAGTGCGGTCCTCTCGAAAGCCACATATCTGAGCAGCCGAACAAGCCGTGATGGATGAAGGCAACTGGTCTGGGCTTAGTACCCGCTGCCTTTCGACCTCTTGGTATTCGGTGGAGTGTCAAAATGTGCCCCGTCTGTGACGCCACCAGATGCGTGTCCAAACGGTAACCGTAGCTTCTCACAAGCTGATCCTGAAAGAGAGGTCAAGGTCTGGCAAAATTGACGAAAGTGATTCATATTCTATGTTAGTATGTTAAGAAATTAATGTTAAATAAAACAAGTAGCACAATGAAGATTTTACCGCAAGTTTGTGGCATTGCGTAATGCGTTACAAAATTATATTTTGATTATGATTTTTTCGATTTTTTCCGGCGTTTAGCAGATTGCATGCATGTCGGTGATTTGTTACAACACAAACTTGTGAAATGTTAATATTTCTGTAATTAGAGGAGGTGAGTTTGGCTTGTATTTATTTCGGCGCTTATATAATAGAGCCAAATTGGGCGGGAACTAGAACAAGACCCGTCACGTAATTAATTAGAGAAGTAAACATTCTAGAAGAAAAAATCGTTGTCTAATCGAAAATGCTCGAGATGACGGAGCTTTAATCCTTGATTAGAGCCAAGGTCACGGTTAACGGTAACGAAATTGAGACGTGTAATAAACAATTTGGGATGACAATAAACTTTCGTTCAATTTTCTCCATGACCGTTAATAATAGTGAATATAGAGGTAAGTAGGATGATCAGTTGTCATCATTCCCGGAATATGGATCCGGTCCCAAACCACTCACACTGAAAGAATGTAACACAAAATTTTTCACTCACCGTAACTTTTGGCGCCGCTCGTTCGCTGCCATTCCCTGTGGATAACCGGGGCCCGATGAAGTATTCCCAAAAATCGGCCGCGCAATTTGGCAAAACACACACCACAATCAGTAGGAAATTCGCGCTCGGTTTCATTTTCGGTTTGACATGTCATAAGCTCGGTTTTGTTATTTCAGTAATGTTCGTGGTGAGAAAGTTTAAATGTGTTTGGTCAGACACAAGGCTCGTTTTAAGGAGAGTATGAGCTTCACGCTTAGGGATTACTAAATCTTTTCCGCATGTTATTTATTAATATATCATTTTATGCATATTGACGCACATAATTGATGATCGACTTTACGAATTGTGAAAAACGTTTTGCAAGCGCCGCACTGGTCTTTAGCGAATTGCGGAACGACGGAAACGGGGGACGGATTTAGACCAATGGGAGCTAATTCAAGTTTTAGCTAATTAAAAACGCAATTTATTCCGCACTTGAGCAATAATGAGGAAAAAACACCCAAGGAGGACCAGAGTCTCGTAAATATCACGTTTTTTAACGCTTTCCGGTTGTCCATTGACGAAGTTTTGAGAAAAAAACATTAATAGCGTTACACTATTTATTTAAAATAGAACCAAATTTAGAAAATCCTAATTAATTTTTTTTGTTTTTTACTAAAAAATTCATAAAATGTTTAATTTAATCGTACGTATTATTTTTAAATGTGAGTGGAAAGCAGCATAATTTTGTATAGTTCTGCCATCTAATGTTGAGTGGCGCTCTGTCCCAAACTACATCTCCCATGTCGGTCTGTAACTGTATATGGTCGAAGGTCTGTAAGCACTGTTGCTTTACCTTACAGATTCCTGCAGTTAGCTTCTGAGTTGTTGGTTGTCTAATTGCATGCCTTAATTTTTTTGTATTTTCTTTTTTTTTTAATAAATACGTAACGCTTGCTCTGCTTTTTTCTGTTTATTAATATTGCGATTTAAAAAATTAAAATGCAATGTTGTTATTTTTGGTGTAGATTTAAAGCAAACAAAATTTTTCAAGTTTTATTTATAGTTTTCGCAGCACCACGTTTTTATGGAAAAAATGTATTCGAAAATTCAAATCTTGAGTCCCTAAATTCATCATCTCGCAAGTCACTTATGCATTTGTAATCTCAGTTACATAGGTCCTCACTAATTTTAATTTTCTGTAAAAAAAAGAAACGATTTAATAAGGGTCATTAGTGCCCAATTTAAAGAGTGGGAAATAAATTATTAAAATAGTGAAACCTTCCTTAATGAACGTCTCCGAATAGTTTTACTGTAGAAGTGCTAGTTATGATGAAGGTTTGACACATTCCTTGCGTTTCCTTTATTTTGTAAAAAAAATTACGTTTTATTTTTTTTCCGAGGACTAGAAACATTAGGCTTTAGAATCAGTGCGATCCTGATTCTAATTTTATTCAGAAGAACAAGACAATTGTAAAGAATAACTAAGACATGATTAAAAAAATCCAAACAGATTAACTAAAATTTAAGGGTTTAATAAGCTTGTCATAATTTATTATCTAATTAGATTATATCGTAAGAGTTTATGAGATAAATAGGCACCTTGAGGTATTCTATAAATAGATAATTTGGTTCAGGAATCTGCTTTTTGTATTTGTAGATGTGTAACTATTGTAAAAAAAATATATTAACTAAAATATAAGGTCTTGTGATTACTTTTATTACCTAATGTCCTAATGAGAATTTAATGGGGTTGAAGCATTCAATAAATGGGTAATTCGGTTGAGGGATTTGTTTGCTTATTTTTTGTATTTGTAGTTTTTAAGGTATTCAGTCGTAATAAAACACGATGCTACTTTAATAATTTATTAATTTCATTAAAAAAATATCCATTTATACAAAGTTGCGATATCCATATTGGAGTGAATTGCAAAACGTTACAAAACAATAAAACGTGACAATTACAAAACAACAAGAAAAAGCACGATGTACACATTTCATATATAAAACATTCAATCAATATATTAATATTATATTAAAGCTGCGAAATGTACAAAAAATGGGGCTAAAGCCTCGCGGATAAATATTTTACAGTTACGTAAAGCTCCTTTTACACAGAGTATCATAAATAGCTAATATCTAAAGTGCCCTTTCTTCGCCCTTCCGTTGTGATACACTCTGAGAGGGGTATACGACCCGTTCCCATTCACACCTGAAAAAGTCTTTGAAAAAAGTCGAAAGCTTTAATAAAACATACTTTGGACAACCGAAGGTGCCGGATAGGGCGGGAGTTGAACATGCGGCACACAATAGGGCTTCAGGTAGAAGTGATATGCTACGAAATAGAGAGCTGCTATGATTGCAGCCGCGATAGCTAGACCCCCGTAGACGGGGCCGTGGTTGTCCGGATATTTCACCTTCTCCGGATAAAGGGTGTAGGCGAATCGGCCGATCAAAGCGCCGAAGCAACGGCCTAAAATATGGTTAAAACCAAGCAAAAATCGCTTTACTACAACGTACCTAAGCAGAAATGAGCAATGACGGGCAGTGCTTGTCCCAAGGCAGTGTATTTTCTCGGAACCAAGTGTCTTAAGTAAAGTATGGCAGTAACCCACATGAGATGCAGCGTAAAAATCTCCAAAACTTCAAAGATGAGCAAAACGGCAGCTTCCGTTATATTCGCCAAGGCCACGTAATGGACGACATAAGTGACGAAACACAAGATAAGAATGTTGGAGTGGCTGCAATAATCGACCACTTTTTCGGCGAAAGTCAGCAGGGAAATGGCCGGGATCGCGCCCATCGTCACCGTCAGCCCAATTATAAGGTTCGAGCTGTCGGGCATTGTGGCCGCGTTCCACGGCAAGTAGGCGTCAATCGCGTTCCAGAGAATCCCCAAAACGAACAGAACGACCACAAGGGCGATCACCTCGTTGCGGTACTTCCGGACCGAAGACATGGGAAGCGCCAGAAGGCCACAGCGGGTGTACCACCACCATTCGGGCGGACTCAACGGCATGTTACTACAACCAAACTTTATTACTTCGTCTCACCCTTTACGCCCTTACTTATCGAACAATAAAATCACAATCGCGAGCAGATTAAGCACAGTGAAGCAGATTAGGGCGTCTCTAAGGTTTCCATTAGCGCACCCGCCGATAATCGGGGCGAAAATGGCAAAACCTAGAGCGCCAGCGGCTAGTTGTTTGCCGATGTCGCTCCGGCCGGTGGAAGTCTCCCGAGTCGCTATCACCACAGCAGTGCTCAGAAGGGCCACAGCTGCGGCGGGGAAAATATCAGCGATTGATCGTATGACCAGATACAGCCAAAAACTCATGGCGTTGTAACCGCATTCGGAAGTTTTGAGTAAACTGGCGGAAGTGTACGGCTCGTGGATTGCACACAGGACGATGGGTTGGCAATAAGGGTCCTCGGTCGCTTTCAACTCTTTGACGATTTCCTGAGGCATCCTGCAGTGGAAATAATCGGCTGGAAACAACGTTTCATTGAAGGAAAATACCAAAATTTGGGTATTCACCAACTGGGTATCGACAAATATCGTCGTCTTCTGATTCAGTTTCGTTGCTACTGGAGGTGGCAGGGGTCGATTTCAGACTTAGGGGCATTTGTATTGTTTTGGAAAATTTGGTATAGACATCACAAATTGTTACATCTTTGTCAGTCTTGTGGCATAAGTGGGGGCTGAGGACAATCCCAGGATTGGCCTTGCTGTTACTGACCGGGATTATAGTAGTACCAAACTAGAAAAAAAAACATTCAAAATCGATCAATTTTGAGTCGAAATTTACATCAGGTTCAGCTTCATTAGCAGGGTTGGCATCGTCGTAATAGTCTTCCGTTGTGGTGTCGTTTTCCTTAGTCTGGGGTGACGGTTCCGGTGGCGGAACCCCAGTATAGAGAGTCGTGGCGTTGCAGGAAAACGTACAATCCCGCAAGGAAATTTCTCCTTTCTAGCGTACAAAACAATTATTTGAGTCCTGGGACTTCCCCCTACTTACTTCCCCATTCCAGCTATGGCACGTCCTCTCATGCCCACATTTATTCTGAAGGACGAAGGCGCCATCCTCATTACACGTGAACGTAACACTTGAAGGACTCCGTTGCTGCAAAAACCACCATCAAACTGTTCCAACACCTGGCACAACTTACGATCCTTGGCACTGTCAGTAGAAGCCAGTAGAGGATTATGGCAAGTCCCAGACACACCGAAATCATGACCCGGAGATACCTCCCTGTCTTGCTCCTGGGCGAGCCTCCATACCCCCCTGCAAGTCGATCAGCTAAGGGGGCGGCCACCAAAGGCCCGATTACCGCAACTAGAGGCGAGACGATCGAAATGATGGTGAATTCGTCCCGGGACAGGCCAATCCCGTTCATGTGGTTGGGCAAAAAGGGGAAGAGACTCCCCAAAGCCCCGAAAAACAGGAACAGGACGCATTTCAGTGTGATTAGGTTTTTGTTGATTTCGCATCTCATTTTGGCTGCTTGGTTCTATCTGGCTGGCATTTTACTTTTCGATTCATGAGTCGGAGAGATCTGGAAGAATTTCGGCGGTTAAACTGGTTAAGTGATGCAATCCTGGGCGGCCTTGTGCGATTTAAGTGCAATTTTTGCATCTTAAACTTAATTGTATAATAAAAAATGAAGTCATAGAGTAGGAATTCACGTTACGAAAAGAGAAAGGTCGATAGACATGCAAGGAGAAAACAAATCGATAGTGAGGTAAATGATGTCACCGGTTGTAAATAGATTGCCACCAAGCGATGGAATAAAGGGGATTTGTGAAATTATAAACAACCCACGACTCAAGTCCGACCGGCTTTATTTTGTTATTACATCACATATTGCTCAAGGCTGAGATAAAACGGAAATAATTAATTACAGTGGGAGATACAACTGCCAAAAGGAAACATCGGTACGACTGGCGAAGCCAAGCAAACAGTCGCTGATTAGACCGAATTTTGAGCGTTTTTAAAAGTTACTCGAGCCGTTTCGGCACTTTATCGCCCATCATCAGCTCTTGTTTGTGTAAACATTCCCGTTGATGCAGTCATTCTGTATGCATGAGATACCATGAAAGGGTTGTCTGTGGACTGTGACGCCGGCTTGCACACATCAACGCCCACAATGACCCCAGAATGTCACAATTTGGACGTATCAATCACTACCACCAGATTGCTATTGTCCTGGCACCCTAAAAGCAAGCATCCCTTGATTCCCACCAAAGCAATTAAGGATCGTCTGACAATTCACAGGGTATTGATTTCTTGAAACCTGACGTCGGTGATAAAACTCGTCAGCAGAGATGAGTAAGTGACCGCCTACGCTCCGGTTGTAATTTTTCGAAAAAATTGTCTAATCCGTTTGACTTGTTGCCCATTCAACAAGTGGTTTTTTAATACGCAACAAAGATTTCAACCGATTGAAAACCTCATCGTGGCTGCTTTATAGTCCAAGTTCATCGAGTCTCCCACCAAAAAAAAGAACGAGTTTTAAATCTCTCGGTGTGCATTCCTCGTATTGTAGCGTAGAAAAGTACGAGATATTTTCGTTATTACTTCATATTTAATTGGTTCGGAACGGAATTTAATTAATCCGAGTGTGCTAAACTCAATTTCCTTTTAATCACGCGATTCAATTAGACGAGATAGAGCTAATTGGTTGGAAGCACCGCTTAAAAGTTGACTTTTGTGAGGGAAAAAAGGAAAAGTTCGTGTAATTGACCTCGAAATTTTATACTCTAGTAAACTCCCACAATTTCCTCACTCTGGTAATTGCCTTTTGTTCGTATGTGGCACTACTGACCTTGAAATTAATCAAAATTATAAATCAGACTTAATAAGACAGTCACGTTGTGGAAAAAATTAAAATATGGTTTGTTGGCATTAAGGCTCAAAAATAATATGCGCCATAACGATAAAACCGGGGGTCATGAATAGATAAAACTTGTTGTGGTCGTCCTCATTTGAATTTCAAATTGAGTTAATTTTGACGTAACTTGACAAATTTTTGTTCACATTTCCAACCACCAGTCCAGGATATTAACCTTGCAAACGCCACACTTTACTCATTATTTAGGTCAGTGTGTGGACAATGTGCATTGTGTCCACGTAATTCAATTATGTCACTTTTAAAAATAACGAATATCAAAATAAACGTGACACGGAAATAAAAATAACCGAATTTCAGGAACCACCTCAAATTATTTCGCTCAAGAATGTGTCTTAATCATCACATTAGTTGTAACAAAGTTCTATAAATATTCGTTGACAGTAGTACTGGGGTCAAATGCCATCTCACATTAGTCAATTGCTATTTTTAAATTTTATTTTACTAATAAAACGGAAAACAAGGAGATTGTCTAATACATGCAAGCGCTCGTTTTTCGAAGAACTAGTTCTAGTACCGTAACTAGGTGTGACGCTGGTAATGAGAAAACTTCAATTAGGGAAAAAGGACGAGTTCAAGGCTTGAACCGATTGAATTTTCTCGCGCTCTTATAAATAAGTGTCAAATTAGAAGCGCGAGATAAACACTGGGAAATGGTGCAACTGGAGAGTGCTGAAAGCTCCTCATGAATCGGACTTTTATAGGATTTTAAGCGTGTGATTCTATTTTGGGCGATTCGGCCTAAAATTGGACCCCGGATATCCTGCAAGAGTTGTCACCGTACGGCGTTCTTCACCCAAATCACCGGACTCGGTTCGATTGTCTTGCGGCGCATTATTTGTTTACAGAGTTATTTTTAAACTTACGAAAATAATGCAGACATTTCGATGTTTTCAAGCCACTGGAAATTTTATTTTTATGTATTTTCCAACCTTTGCGGAAAAATCATTGAATTTTTTTGAAAATTTTAACTCAAAAAAATGAGTTTGGCCTTTGCGTTGTTTTACTTTTCTATCAGCATTACATCACCGGAATTCGTGTTAATTGCCGTCAAGTATATCAATACGCGGTTTGTATCCATGTTTTGAAAATGTCAAAATGACATCACACTATCTTATTAATTGCTTTGCTAATTACAAATATGTGCAATAATTGCAATCTTCAGTTGTAATTTTTAATGAAAAAATCTTTATTCAATGTCGAAAAGGCGTAAACAGGCCTCGTCACCGCATAAATAATTAATAGAAACCCATTTAGAATGGAAGAAATCTTGTTGGTGCGTTAGAACGCAAAACAATAAACCGTAACTCACCAAAAAATCACGCTCGAATTAAATCCAAATCGCCAAACACAAACTAAACCATCGACCCGGTTCGCCGATCTAAATAAATAAAACCACTCCACGTGAACGTCGAAATAATCGTTTGAATCGACTTTCCTCGACAAAGTTGCGCCAGCAACTAGTGTGTAAATGCGAAGTTGTATGAGAAACTCCAGTCAGCCGCACTCTATACACCACATGTTTGCCGTTGGAGCGGTCGAAGGCAATCACCTGGCCTCCATGGCAAGACCCGCCACGGTCTCGGAGAATTCGCACCGAAAAATTCGGCTCTGAAACGGCGGAAAACGCCCCAAAACGGCGCAAAATGCACCGGCTCCGGGCCGCTCATGGTGCAAACAAACCGCCATTGAATCAAAAGAACGCATGGTTGGCCGGTCATCAGCGTTGGTACAAAATCCGGCCAGGTAACTCGCGAGGTATACCTGATGCATCGCCCATTGTCAGGGAGAAAAATCGAAATTAAATGGAGAAAACGCCGGAGAGGTGAAATTGGAGCTGGCTAACTTTAGTCAGATGTGCAGTCACGCAACAGGCGATACTAATAAAAGCTGCCCACACGGTGTGGTGCCCTATTTTTCACACGTTATGCAGACTTTGTAATTGAGAAATGACAAAATGGGAATCCGACACGCAAACAACGGGAGAACACAGTCGAGCAATTTGCAGAAAAATTGTCATAATATTTAAACGCACATGACATGATCGCGTATTGGGTTTCGTGTTGTTAGCGCTTGATTTCCTTCGGTAATGATACGGTAATAAGGTAACTAGTGTCGTTTGAAATCAGAAATTAGCATCATGATGCTGTGGCGGAAGAATAGCAAGACACAACAGTCGTTGCTCGAAGATTTTGGTTTAATTATACAAACTGTGCCAATGATTCATTTTTGAACTCTTGAACTTTTGCCAGTACTTGGCTCTTTTCCACTCTGTGTTTATTTTCTTTCTTATTTTTGTTTTCTACCGAATAAATCGAAACAGTCCAACTGTACAAATTTTTTCAAACACATTTTAAACCAAAAAAATTAACTTGATGTCATTTAACACTTGAAAATTGCTTTCCGAGCTTGTTTAATCGGCATTTTCAAAGCTGGGCATTCGTTAACACAACGCTGACGTATTGTATCCATCAACAAACTCTTGCAGCGGTGTCTACAGAAATAGAGACAAAGGAAACCTCTATTCTGACTAAATTCGGCTGCAATTATTTTCTTGATTAAAAAAATAACCACAGGTGTCCGAAATAGTATGTTAATTATCGACCAACGCACAAGGTCCGTTCTCAATTAACGGAAGAAATAAAGAAAAGTGCGTCCCGCAATAAACTTTTTATGCCCAGCTACGTAATGAAGGCATCGCGTGCAACGTAACAAAACCTTCCTTGTCGTGTGGCGTCAATACAACACAAACCAACCAAATTTTATTTATTTAACCCAGCAATTACAACATTTTATATCTCCTATCCTTAGCCACGAATTTGTGTTTCCTGTACTCTTCGGACGTCCATTTCTTGTGTATCTTCCAGGCGATTTCCACCGCATCACCTGCAAAAAAACCGTAATTTCCATAAATTAACGACGCTCCCTAATGGGCCTGGCCCCGCGTGCGTAATTTACTGATGTAATATTCTGACCTAATTAAAAAAAGTCTCACCGATCGGCTCGACGGGAAATTCGGTGCGATCGAAAGTGAACGGTTCTTCCACTTCTTTGAACATTTTGGCGTCGATGTAAGTCTGGTTGAAGGCGCCGTCGAACGTCGAGTTGAGATAATTTATGAATAAGTACCACCGCGGGGCGAAAAAATGCGAAACCACTCCTGAATTACGGTGGGTTAGTTTGGGCGGGATGGCTAATGGGGGAATTACCTGCCCATTGTTTGTTTGCGTAGTCCATGATCTCACCGCGCGGGCCCCAGAGCGTGATCTGATTGCGGGCGTTGTACTCGAATTGGGCTTCTTCAGCACTGTCATTGGCCGCCTTTTTGGCGGCTTCCAACCAAGGGCCGAGCAAAAACGCGGAATTTGTCGATAAAATCTCGTCCAAATCGTCCAATATCTCGAGAAATTTTTTCGAATTCGCCCTAAAGACACCAATTATTGCGCGACGTTACTAAATAAAACTTAACACGAACTGGAAGTTAGCACTGTCGTGGCTTTGATAGTTCTTGACCATTTCCTTGTAGTACAAATCGCCGTAAACTTGAAGTACCTGTCTTGTGACGTCAACCAGGTCGTGCAAGTACCCCGAGTTCGCACCCAAATTGTCTGAAGCCTCCAGAAGGCTCGTCCAGGCTTCCAACAAATCATTGGTCGAGTACCAAGTCTAAAAAAAACGTTTACAAAATATTTTTTTTGAGTTCATTGGTACCCAAATTTTGATTTTGAGACTTGGCGACTTGGTGATTGCGTATTTCCCCCTCATTCGGTTCAAACCTTGGTAATCGTAAACGGTTCTCTGTAAAAACTGTTAAGTCCAATCAACTGTGATTTATTTTATTACTTGGAGTATCCGCCACGCATTTTCTGCATCACTGTCAGGAAATCCGTACCTCCTGGTCGAGTACTTCTCGAACCACTCCGTTAGGTTTACCGGAGCTTGTCTCCACGCCGTTTCGGTCATTAGTTCATAAATAACATAATTTTGATTAATCCCTTCAGGTGTTAAACCTGTTCCAATCATGGTACTATTTTCCAGGTGTCTTGCTTTTATTGGCACCTACCGTATAATTTGAATTCAGCTCGATTGACGCCTGGAACGCGGTACTTACCTCGTTTATTACCGTGGAAGAGCCAAACATGCCTAAGGTACCACCGAAATCATGTAACATGCACCAAATGTACGGCTGGCCGAAGTACTGATTGAGTCGTTCGTACTGTGGGAACTGCTCCGATTGCAGGTCCAAAACGATCATTTTGCCCTTCAAATTGTCTCAAAGTTAGTACTAAATGAAACGCACACAGAGAAAGCCCACAAAACGTACCAGTGGGACACTAGTCAAAATCGATCGAACTCTCTCTGTGTCTTGCCAGAAATTATCATTGTAAAACATCCAGCCTTGCAGTAACCTGGAAAAGACTTACTTTAGGCACTGCCGTTAAGATAGCTTTAGCCCTGTTTCGAGTCCAGTAAAAAAAATCGTGCGCAAACAACCAGCCTTGCATTACCCTGAAGTCCCTACTTTAGTACCACTTTCAACATTCTCCACCTACCAAACAGCATCAGGGTCCGTGTCGGTCATGGCCTTATAAATCG
This sequence comes from Tribolium castaneum, assembly GCF_031307605.1. NCBI lineage: Eukaryota > Metazoa > Arthropoda > Insecta > Coleoptera > Tenebrionidae > Tribolium > Tribolium castaneum. The sequence continues at coordinate 2,775,798 of NC_087402.1, read as the reverse complement.
ATTTCCCGACGTTAGCCAAGTAGGTCAAATCGCCACTTGTTGGCACATTTTCATTGAAACTATCACAATTATACATGTGGTCGGTACCAAACTCGGAAATTTGTTCCGAAAGGAAGGCTTTTCCAATTTCGTTGAACAGCGGTTCCGTTGGGTCCAGAAAATAGGGACAACAGTACGTGTCATTGAAACCATTCCAAGGCGCCATTTTGGACATGTTAGCGTCTGGATAAAGTGTTTTGAACGCTCGCGGTAAATGGCCCGCGAAGGCGGGCAGTACCGGAATTATCCCAAACGCCCGCATTCTTTGCAAAATTTGTTTTTGCAAAACCAGCGATCTCGAGTGCCAAGCTGGGCTCAAAGGGCCACCAAAACCACGCATATTGCCCATACGTAGCCTAAAATTAGCTTGAAGTGACCAAAATCCGGGTTGATTTTTACCATGATAGGAAAGCTGGTCCTGAAAAATGTTCGTCGATTTCTTCTCGAGTCAAGTTGAATTTTTTGTACACTCGGTCCCATATCGCCTCCTGGCCGTTAAAAGCGAGTACCAGATTGAACCCATTTAGTACCATCCAGTCGATGTGCTTTTCCCACTGGGTCCAGTCCCACCAAACGAACGAATAACTGGTGGTACACACATTTTGGTAGTACCGAAACCTGTCATTCAGTGTGATCGTTAAATTGACTTCTGGTAGTACCTCAGGAACTTTAAGCTGGGTGGTTTCCCATGATACGTGACAGTTGCAGAAGTACTTAAGGTAGTGGTTGAAACCTGTAGCTGCTGCAACTCCCGTAGTTCCGGTGATTTGAATCAAATCACCGATTTTTTCGATCTAAAACGCCCAATTGTTTCGTTTGAATTTATCATTTTTTAGTACCTTGAAAGCGTCTTTATCTTCATGGTTTAAGTCAGGTTGAATTTTAATATCAAAAAATTGGGCCTGGCCCGGGATTAATCTTTTGATTAAGTCCTTGACCGCATCTGTTTGCGTTTTAAGGCTTGCTTTAGGCCTGATGTGATCTACATTTCGGAAATATTACAATCGGTGGTACCTACCTTTATGACTTACCAAAGCAGATTACGGAATTAAATGTAATTAAAATAAATACTAAAACGATTTTCATTGTTAGCAACCGAAGGCAAGTTATGAACTGTGAACTCAAACATTTATTTATTCTTTTGATAAGTGTAAGTACTCTCAATTGCCCACAAGAGTGGTTCCTATTGTAGTTTTAAGTGCTTTTATCAGTGCCGGGTTACAGTGATGCATGGAATTGGAAAAACAACAATTTTGCGTATTTTTTATCTTTGGTTGAATTTTTGAAACGAAAAGACGAAAATCTTAACTTTTGAAAAGTTATTGCCATCTAGTAGTCGCAACTCGGAGTAGAGGACGATTCCTGCTTAGCAGGAGAAGTGTTGTGAGAGACAGTCTGAAGAGGTCTCTATTTATCTTTTTATTCGGTTTTAAAACAATAAAATGAAAGGCCGTATTATTAATATTTTTTTATTTTAATAAATAGTACAAATAAAACATTTAGAACATTCTCCTGGCTTTTTCCACCACGTGGATGTAAAATCCAGGGTTTTCAATTTCTTCCAAACTCTTGAAATCGCCATAGATATTGTAAAGTGATTTTTCGCCGAAAGCTTCATGTAACATGTCTTTGAAAACTTCTAATCGGTGTGGATAATATGACAATCGGAATTGGCTGAAAAAACTTCGTTATTTTATGTTAAAATCGCCATAAAAATTACCTGACATGATCCATATTAATTTCGTCACTCTTTCCATACACTGTCGAAGTGTCGATCAAATAATCCAACGTGACTAGAGCTGGCTTTCCACAAACGTACAAAACCGACGGTTTGATTTCCGTCATGTGTTTACTCTGTAAAAAAATCGCCAGTCATTTTTACCCCAATTTTTTGCGAACTCACATTGTAATAAATACATTTCGAGGGCGTTTCGCCCGTGTTTATAATGTGGTCGTAATTCCTGTGATCGATCAGAAGAAGTCCTCCGGGTTTGACGCACTTTTCGAAATTTTTGATGGCTTGTCTACAAAGCTGCGTTAAAAAGAGTTTAGTTACGGAAAAGTGGTTACTTTTGTTCTCTCTGATCTCCGAATGAGTCCAACAAATGGGCAAAGGAATTTCCCAGACAGATGACAGCGTCGAATCCATTGCCCACAATTTGCTCAATATCGTCGTAAAGAGTCAACCAGTTTGCCTCTTCAATCACTGAAAATGCTTCGTAAGAAATTTGTTCGTAATTATGGGCGATTTTTACCCCAGTTGTAGAAGGCAGGTTCGTCCCTGCGATTCCAGCGGGCCTTTAAGGCATATTTGAGCATTTTGTCCGAAGCGTCAACTGAGACGACTTCGAAACCTTCCTCAAGGAGCATGATGGAGTCAATACTGATGGGCAAATTGTTGGTTTTTGGATAAATGTTTTTTTAAAACTTACCCCGTCCCGCAGGCTACGTCTAAAATGCGTTTGCATCCCCTTTTCTTTAAAAGACCGACCAAGAAATTTTTGTAATTTTGTGTTCTTGAGTTTTTGTCGCCGATAAATATTTCCCAAACTTTGGCAGCTTTGCCATCGGCGTATTGATCTTTTATACCTTCGGCGGCGGTTCCGAGAGAACGAGTTTGAAAAACACTTTCAGCCATTTTCGGGACTGAAATAAAACGAAGCCAAGTTGGATTTTTCTTTATTTTTAATTCTAATTACAATAGAAATACCTAGCGGGTCACAAACACTAATACAATACAAAAACGGTGATGTTTTGTTCTCTGGAAGAAGACGTCTTTTATATTCATTTGAACCAGTGGAGGGAGGAGGATAATCAAGCTCTGGGTTGCATCATGCAGTTCGGTAAAATTTTAATCGATTGAAAAATATTTCATTTCTGTTTTTATTTAATATGTTTCTTATCAAATATTGGCGAAATTGAGAATTGTTTTGCGATTGCGAGAGGTCGAAATCTGGTAGAAACAGGATATTTTTGTCTACAAGTTTAGTAATTATTGTTGCCATGTCATCATTGGTGGAAATATTTTCTGAAGAGATCAATTTATTGCCTAGTCATTATCTGCATAAACACATCCAAATGATGCAAAGGTTTATCGGGTCAATAGTTTAATAAATCATGGAAATTTCGTTCACACTGGCACGTTCGAGCTGTCATTTTATTTTTTTCATGATAAAACTAATCGCTTGCTATTTTTACATCATTATTTCAAATAGGGACACACGTGAAAGTCACGATAAAGATACGATTACACGTGATGAGAAAAAGCCGAATTGGGCTAAATTTTTAATAATTTAACAAGAATTGAACAAAATTTGTTTAGAAATATTAATTTAATTTTAGTTTTGAGTTTCGAACAAAGTCTAAATTTTGCTAGAAATGTGTAGCTAGACACCTTATTAAATCAAAGATATAGCATTTAATTTTAATCTATGTGCTAACCTTGGAATTTATTATTTTATTAGAATCAAAAAATAATTGTCTCAGTACTATGTAGTTTTATAGTGTCATATGTATTTTTGATTGTATAAAATGGCATAGGTTTCAAATGATATCTCGAAAAGACACAAATTTAGTTTTTAAGTTATGAATTTTTTTGTCGAATAAAATTTTCCACTATGAAATGGTTACGCTAATATTAAGCAAACAATTTTTAAATTTTAAATTGATATAATGTGTAAAATGAGCCGAAGAATTCAATGGAACAAACTGCGTTGCTCTACGATATTAGTTTTTAAGTTATGAATTTTTTTTAGTGTAAAAATGTAAACGCATCTGTAGCCCGAACCTTTACCCGGAGCAGCTCCGTTTTGCTCTACGACTCTTAGTTTTCGAGTTATGAATTTTTTTTAGCGTTTTAAAATTGGCCATTTTTAAAGAGAGGAGAGGGTGTTAACTTTTTTAATTTTTTTTCTTTTCTCCATTACGGCTAAACTATTTGAAAAAGTAGAACTATCTTAATCCTTACCTATGCAAAATGATCCGGGGAATCGATTGGCGTCGAGAAAACTGCCAAATTCCCAATAGTTTTTTAGTTATGAATTTTTTAAAATTTGACCAATTATTCCTTTTATCTGCAAATTTCTCGAAAACTATTAGTCAGAGAACAAATGTCTTTTTTAAAAAAGATAGATTATTATAAGAGCTTTCCAACGATAATAAGGCTCATGGAGTTATCTTTGATAGTTCCGGAGCTACAGCTCGATAAATTTTCCGGGTACCAAAAATCGACCAAAATCATGACAAAAATTGAAAAAATCAAACATCAAAAAATATGAACATTTTTTGGACTTTTAACAAATCTAGTGGGTTGTTAGGACACATAAATGTCCATAAAAAATTTTTGAAGTAAATTAAAAAAAATAAAAAAATTATTTTTATGAAGGTATTTGCCTTGACCAAAAAAATTTTAAGCAAAAAAATTCAAAATTTTAAATATCGTGAAAAGTTGGTATAATACAGGAAATGAGCCGCTGAATCCACTGGAACAAACCGTTTTTCTCTACGACTTTTAGTTTTCGAGTTATGAATTTTTTTGTTGAATAAAATTTTCCACTATAAAATGGCTACCTTAAATTTAGGCAAAAAATTTTAAATTTTTTATTCTTGTGAAAAATTGATATAAAATGTAAAATGAGCCGTAAAATTCAATCGAACAAACCGCAATGCTCTACGACTTTTAGTTTTTTTATTATGAATTTTTTTAGTGTAAAATTTTGATCGCCTCTGTAGCCGGTACCGTTGCCCGGAGCGGCTCCGGGTTCAATCGAAAATATAGAGAAAATTAAGCGCTATCAGATGGTTTTTTGTTCGTTGCTCTAAGTCTTACAGTTTCCGAGAAAAACGCAAAAAAAGGTTTCCATTTTCACTTTTTTTCAATTTTCAACCGACAATTACGGCGAAACTATTAGAGTTATCGAGAAACGGAAAAATCGAGGACAACCGGAATAGAAAACTCTACAAAATGGCATAGGACTCAAGGCGATATCTCGCAAAAAATTTTTCAATTTTCAATCGCCGATTACGGCCAAACTAAAAGAGCTAGGAGAAAACTCTTTTTTCCATCGTAAAGAGCACATCAAAATCTATAAGATAGAATCAGTTTTATTCGATTCTGAGACACTTTTAAAATTGACCATTTTGTAGGGGGGGGGTGTTAACTTTTTTTTAATTTTTTTTATTATCCCAATTACGACTAAACTATTTGAAAAAGTGGAACTATTTTAATTCTTAACTATGCAAAATGATCTGGGGAATCGATTGGCGTCAAGAAAACTGCCAAATTCCCAATAGTTTTTTAGTTATGAATTTTTTAAAATTTGACCAATTTTTGCTTTTATCTGCAAATTTCTCGAAAACTATTAGTCGGAGAACAAATGTCTTTTTTGAAAAAGATAGATTATTATAAGAGCTTTCCAACGATAATAAGGCTCATGGAGTTATCTCTGATAGTTCCGGAGCTACAGCTCGATAAATTTTCCGGGTACCAAAAATCGACCAAAATCATGACAAAAACTGAAAAAATCAAACATCAAGAAATCGAACATATGGACTTTTATTGGACTTTTAACAACTCTAGAGAGTTGTAAAAACATATATAAATACGAAAAAGTATGATAGAACAAATTTAAAAAAAAATAATTTTTTCACTCTCTTGAAGGTAAGTGTTTATTACTCAGGAAATTTTAGCAAAAAACATCAAATTTTTAAATCTCATGAAAAGTTCGTATAACACAGAAAATGAGCCGCTGAATTCAATGGAACAAACCGCATTGCTCTACGACTTTTAGTTTTTGAGTTATGAATTTTTTTGTTGGATATAATTTTCCACTATGACAAATGGCTACCCTAAATTTAGGCAAAAAATTTTAAATTTTTAATTCTTGTGAAAAATTGATATAATATGTAAAATAAGCCGTAGAATTCAATCGAGCAAACCGCAATGCTCTACGACTTTTAGTTTTTTTATTATGAATTTTTTTAGAGCAAAATTTTGATCGCCTCTGTAGCCGGAACCGTTGCTTGGAGCGGCTCCGGGTTTAATCGAAAAAATAGAGAAAGTTAAGCGCTATCAGATGGTTTTTTGTTCGTTGCTCTAAGTCTTACAGTTTCCGAGAAAAACGCAAAAAAAGGTTTCCATTTTCACTTTTTTTCAATTTTCAACCGACAATTACGGCGAAACTATTAGAGTTATCGAGAAACGGAAAAATCGAGGACAACCGGAATAGAAAACTCTACAAAATGGCATAGGACTCAAGGCGATATCTCGCAAAAAATTTTTCAATTTTCAATCGCCGATTACGGCCAAACTAAAAGAGCTAGGAAAAAACTCTTTTTTCCATCGTAAAGAGCACATCAAAATCTATAAGATAGAATCAGTTTTATTCGATTCTGAGACACTTTTAAAATTGACCATTTTGTAGGGGGGGGTGTTAACTTTTTTTTAATTTTTTTTATTTTCCCAATTACGACTAAACTATTTGAAAAAGTGGAACTATTTTAATCCTTACCTATGCAAAATGATCTGGAGAATCGATTGGCGTCGAGAAAACTGCCAAATTCCCAATAGTTTTTTAGTTATGAATTTTTTAAAATTTGACCAATTTTTGCTTTATCTGCAAATTTCTCGAAAACTATTAGTCGGAGAACAAATGTCTTTTTTGAAAAAGATAGATTATTATAAGAGCTTTCCAACGATAATAAGGCTCATGGAGTTATCTCTGATAGTTCCGGAGCTACAGCTCGATAAATTTTCCGGGTACCAAAAATCGACCAAAATCATGACAAAAATTGAAAAAATCAAACATCAAGAAATCAAACATATGGACTTTTATTGGACTTTTAACAACTCTAGAGAGTTGTAAAAACATATATAAATACGAAAAAGTATGATAGAACAAATTTAAAAAAAAAATTTTTTTTCACTTTCTTTCAGGAAATTTTAGCAAAAAACATCAAATTTTTAAATCTCATGAAAAGTTCGTATAATACAGGAAATGAGCCGCTGAATTCACTGGAACAAACCGTTTTTCTCTACGACTTTTAGTTTTCGAGTTATGAATTTTTTTAGCGTTTTAAAATTGGCCATTTTTAAAGAGGGGAGAGGGTGTTAACTTTTTTAATTTTTTTTCTTTTCTCCATTACGGCTAAACTATTTGAAAAAGTAGAACTATTTTAATCCTTACCTATGCAAAATGATCTGGGGAATCGATTGGCGTCGAGAAAACTGCCAAATTCCCAATAGTTTTTTAGTTATGAATTTTTTAAAATTTGACCAATTTTTGCTTTTATCTGCAAATTTCTCGAAAACTATTAGTCGGAGAACAAATGTCTTTTTTGAAAAAGATAGATTATTATAAGAGCTTTCCAACGATAATAAGGCTCATGGAGTTATCTCTGATAGTTCCGGAGCTACAGCTCGATAAATTTTCCGGGTACCAAAAATCGACCAAAATCATGACAAAAACTGAAAAAATCAAACATCAAGAAATCGAACATATGGACTTTTATTGGACTTTTAACAACTCTAGAGAGTTGTAAAAACATATATAAATACGAAAAAGTATGATAGAAAAAATTTAAAAAAAAATAATTTTTTCACTCTCTTGAAGGTAAGTGTTTATTACTCAGGAAATTTTAGCAAAAAACATCAAATTTTTAAATCTCATGAAAAGTTCGTATAACACAGAAAATGAGCCGCTGAATTCAATGGAACAAACCGCATTGCTCTACGACTTTTAGTTTTTGAGTTATGAATTTTTTTGTTGGATATAATTTTCCACTATGACAAATGGCTACCCTAAATTTAGGCAAAAAATTTTAAATTTTTAATTCTTGTGAAAAATTGATATAATATGTAAAATGAGCCGTAGAATTCAATCGAACAAACCGCAATGCTCTACGACTTTTAGTTTTTTTATTATGAATTTTTTTAGAGCAAAATTTTGATCGCCTCTGTAGCCGGAACCGTTGCCCGGAGCGGCTCCGGGTTTAATCGAAAAAATAGAGAAAATTAAGCGCTATCAGATGGTTTTTTGTTCGTTGCTCTAAGTCTTACAGTTTCCGAGAAAAACGCAAAAAAAGGTTTCCATTTTCACTTTTTTTCAATTTTCAACCGACAATTACGGCGAAACTATTAGAGTTATCGAGAAACGGAAAAATCGAGGACAACCGGAATAGAAAACTCTACAAAATGGCATAGGACTCAAGGCGATATCTCGCAAAAAATTTTTCAATTTTCAATCGCCGATTACGGCCAAACTAAAAGAGCTAGGAGAAAACTCTTTTTTCCATCGTAAAGAGCACATCAAAATCTATAAGATAGAATCAGTTTTATTCGATTCTGAGACACTTTTAAAATTGACCATTTTGTAGGGGGGGGGTGTTAACTTTTTTTTAATTTTTTTTATTATCCCAATTACGACTAAACTATTTGAAAAAGTGGAACTATTTTAATTCTTACCTATGCAAAATGATCTGGGGAATCGATTGGCGTCAAGAAAACTGCAAAATTCCCAATAGTTTTTTAGTTATGAATTTTTTAAAATTTGACCAATTTTTGCTTTTATCTGCAAATTTCTCGAAAACTATTAGTCGGAGAACAAATGTCTTTTTTGAAAAAGATAGATTATTATAAGAGCTTTCCAACGATAATAAGGCTCATGGAGTTATCTCTGATAGTTCCGGAGCTACAGCTCGATAAATTTTCCGGGTACCAAAAATCGACCAAAATCATGACAAAAACTGAAAAAATCAAACATCAAGAAATCGAACATATGGACTTTTATTGGACTTTTAACAACTCTAGAGAGTTGTAAAAACATATATAAATACGAAAAAGCATGATAGAAAAAATTTAAAAAAAAATAATTTTTTCACTCTCTTGAAGGTAAGTGTTTATTACTCAGGAAATTTTAGCAAAAAACATCAAATTTTTAAATCTCATGAAAAGTTCGTATAACACAGAAAATGAGCCGCTGAATTCAATGGAACAAACCGCATTGCTCTACGACTTTTAGTTTTTGAGTTATGAATTTTTTTGTTGGATATAATTTTCCACTATGACAAATGGCTACCCTAAATTTAGGCAAAAAATTTTAAATTTTTAATTCTTGTGAAAAATTGATATAATATGTAAAATGAGCCGTAGAATTCAATCGAACAAACCGCAATGCTCTACGACTTTTAGTTTTTTTATTATGAATTTTTTTAGAGCAAAATTTTGATCGCCTCTGTAGCCGGAACCGTTGCCCGGAGCGGCTCCGGGTTTAATCGAAAAAATAGAGAAAATTAAGCGCTATCAGATGGTTTTTTGTTCGTTGCTCTAAGTCTTACAGTTTCCGAGAAAAACGCAAAAAAAGGTTTCCATTTTCACTTTTTTTCAATTTTCAACCGACAATTACGGCGAAACTATTAGAGTTATCGAGAAACGGAAAAATCGAGGACAACCGGAATAGAAAACTCTACAAAATGGCATAGGACTCAAGGCGATATCTCGCAAAAAATTTTTCAATTTTCAATCGCCGATTACGGCCAAACTAAAAGAGCTAGGAGAAAACTCTTTTTTCCATCGTAAAGAGCACATCAAAATCTATAAGATAGAATCAGTTTTATTCGATTCTGAGACACTTTTAAAATTGACCATTTTGTAGGGGGGGGGTGTTAACTTTTTTTTAATTTTTTTTATTATCCCAATTACGACTAAACTATTTGAAAAAGTGGAACTATTTTAATTCTTACCTATGCAAAATGATCTGGGGAATCGATTGGCGTCAAGAAAACTGCCAAATTCCCAATAGTTTTTTAGTTATGAATTTTTTAAAATTTGACCAATTTTTGCTTTTATCTGCAAATTTCTCGAAAACTATTAGTCGGAGAACAAATGTCTTTTTTGAAAAAGATAGATTATTATAAGAGCTTTCCAACGATAATAAGGCTCATGGAGTTATCTCTGATAGTTCCGGAGCTACAGCTCGATAAATTTTCCGGGTACCAAAAATCGACCAAAATCATGACAAAAACTGAAAAAATCAAACATCAAGAAATCGAACATATGGACTTTTATTGGACTTTTAACAACTCTAGAGAGTTGTAAAAACATATATAAATACGAAAAAGTATGATAGAACAAATTTAAAAAAAAATAATTTTTTCACTCTCTTGAAGGTAAGTGTTTATTACTCAGGAAATTTTAGCAAAAAACATCAAATTTTTAAATCTCATGAAAAGTTCGTATAACACAGAAAATGAGCCGCTGAATTCAATGGAACAAACCGCATTGCTCTACGACTTTTAGTTTTTGAGTTATGAATTTTTTTGTTGGATATAATTTTCCACTATGACAAATGGCTACCCTAAATTTAGGCAAAAAATTTTAAATTTTTAATTCTTGTGAAAAATTGATATAATATGTAAAATGAGCCGTAGAATTCAATCGAACAAACCGCAATGCTCTACGACTTTTAGTTTTTTTATTATGAATTTTTTTAGAGCAAAATTTTGATCGCCTCTGTAGCCGGAACCGTTGCCCGGAGCGGCTCCGGGTTTAATCGAAAAAATAGAGAAAATTAAGCGCTGTCAGATGGTTTTTTGTTCGTTGCTCTAAGTCTTACAGTTTCCGAGAAAAACGCAAAAAAAGGTTTCCATTTTCACTTTTTTTCAATTTTCAACCGACAATTACGGCGAAACTATTAGAGTTATCGAGAAACGGAAAAATCGAGGATAACAGGAATAGAAAACTCTACAAAATGGCATAGGACTCAAGGCGATATCTCGCAAAAAATTTTTCAATTTTCAATCGCCGATTACGGCCAAACTAAAAGAGCTAGGAGAAAACTTTTTTTTCCATCGTAAAGAGCACATCAAAATCTATAAGATAGAATAAGTTTTATTCGATTCTGAGACGTTTTTAAAATTGACCATTTTGCAGGGGGGGGTGTTAACTTTTTTTTATTTTTTTTTATTTTTCCAATTACGACTAAACTATTCGAAAAAGTGGAACTGTTTTGATCCATACAAATGTAAAATGATCCGGGGAATCGATTGGCATCGAAAAAATTGCCAAATTCCCAATAGTTTTTTAGTTATGAATTTTTTAAAATTTGACCAATTTTTGCATTTATCTGCAATTTGCTCAAAAACTGTTAGTCGGAGAACAATAATTTTTTTTGAGAAAAATAGATAATTCAAAGACCTTTCCAACGATAATAAACTTCATAGGGTTATCTCTGATGGTTCCGGAGCTATTGCTCAACAAATGTTCCGGGTACCCAAAATCGACAAAAATTGCGACGAAAATTGAAAAAATCAAACATCAAGAAATCGAACATATGGACTTTTATTGGACTTTTAACAACTCTAGAGAGTTGTAAAAACATATATAAATACGAAAAAGTATGATAGAACAAATTTAAAAAAAAATAATTTTTTCACTTTCTTGAAGGTAAGTGTTTATTACTCAGGAAATTTTAGCAAAAAACATCAAATTTTTAATTCTCATGAAAAGTTTGTATTATACAGAAAATGAGCCGCTGAATCCACTGAAACAAACCGTTTTGCTCTACGACTTTTAGTTTTCGAGTTATGAATTTTTTTGTTGAATAAAATTTTCCACTATAAAATGGCTACCCTAAATTTAGGCAAAAAATTTTAAATTTTTTATTCTTGTGAAAAATTGATATAATATGTAAAATGAGCCGTAGAATTCAATCGAACAAACCGCAATGCTCTACGACTTTTAGTTTTTTTATTATGAATTTTTTTAGTGTAAAACTTTGATCGCCTCTGTAGTCGGAACCGTTGCCAGGAGCGGCTCCGGGTTTAATCGAAAAAATAGAGAAAATTAAGCGCTATCAGATGGTTTTTTGTTCGTTGCTCTAAGTCTTACAGTTTCCGAGAAAAACGCAAAAAAAGGTTTCCATTTTCACTTTTTTTCAATTTTCAACCGCCAATTACGGCGAAACTATTAGAGTTATCGAGAAACGGAAAAATCGAGGACAACCGGAATAGAAAACTCTACAAAATGGCATAGGACTCAAGGCGATATCTCGCAAAAAATTTTTCAATTTTCAATCGCCGATTACGGCCAAACTAAAAGAGCTAGGAGAAAACTCTTTTTTCCATCGTAAAGAGCACATCAAAATCTATAAGATAGGATAAGTTTTATTCGATTCTGAGACACTTTTAAAATTGACCATTTTGTAGAGGGGGGTGTTAACTTTTTTTTAATTTTTTTTATTTTCCCAATTACGACTAAACTATTCGAAAAAGTGGAACTGTTTTGATCCCTACCTATGCAAAATGATCCGGGGAATCGATTGGCATCGAAAAAATTGCCAAATTCCCAATAGTTTTTTAGTTACGAATTTTTTAAAATTTGATCAATTTTTGCTTTTATCTGCAATTTTCTTGAAAACTATTAGTCCGAGAACAAATGTCTTTTTTGAAAAAGATAGATTATTAAAAGAGCTTGCCAACGAAAATAAGGTTCATGGAGTTATCTCTAATAGTTCCGGAGCTACTGCTCGATAAATCTTCCGGGTACCAAAAATCGACTAAAATCGCGACAAAAACTGAAAAAATCAAACATCAAAAAATCGAACATATGAACTTTTTTTGGACTTTTAACAACTCTAGTGGGTTGTTAGGACACATAAATGTCCATAAAAAATTTTTGAAGTAATTAAAAAAAAAATAAAAAAATTATTTTTATGAAGGTATTTGCCTTGACCAAAAAAATTTTAAGCAAAAAATTCAAAATTTTAAATATCGTGAAAAGTTGGTATAATACGGGAAATGAGCCGCTGAATCCACTGGAACAAACCGTTTTTCTCTACGACTTTTAGTTTTCGAGTTATGAATTTTTTTGTTGAATAAAATTTTCCACTATAAAATGGCTACCCTAAATTTAGGCAAAAAATTTTTAATTTTTAATTTTTGTGAAAAATTGACATAATATGTAAAATGAGCCGTAGAATTCAATCGAACAAACCGCAATGCTCTACGACTTTTAGTTTTTTTATTATGAATTTTTTTAGTGTAAAACTTTGATCGCCTCTGTAGCCGGAACCGTTGCCCGGAGCGGCTCCGGGTTTAATCGAAAAAATAGAGAAAATTAAGCGCTATCAGATGGTTTTTTCTTCGTTGCTCTAAGTCTTACAGTTTCCGGGAAAAACGCAAAAAAAGGTTTCCATTTTCACTTTTTTTCAATTTCAACCGCCAATTACGGCGAAACTATTAGAGTTATCGAGAAACGGAAAAATCGAGGACAACCGGAATAGAAAACTCTACAAAATGGCATAGGACTCAAGGCGATATCTCGCAAAAATTTTTTCAATTTTCAATCGCCGATTACGGCCAAACTAAAAGAGCTAGGAGAAAACTCTTTTTTCCATCGTAAAGAGCACATCAAAATCTATAACATAGAATCAGTTTTATTCGATTCTGAGACACTTTTAAAATTGACCATTTTGTAGGGGGGGGTGTTAACTTTTTTTTAATTTTTTTTATTTTCCCAATTACGACTAAACTATTCGAAAAAGTGGAACTGTTTTGATCCATACATATGCAAAATGATCCGGGGAATCGATTGGCATCGAAAAAATTGCCAAATTCCCAATAGTTTTTTAGTTATGAATTTTTTAAAATTTGACTAATTTTTGCATTTATCTGCAATTTGCTCAAAAACTGTTAGTCGGAGAACAATAATTTTTTTTGAGAAAAATAGATAATTCAAAGACCTTTCCAACGATAATAAACTTCATAGGGTTATCTCTGATAGTTCCGGAGCTATTGCTCAACAAATGTTCCGGGTACCCAAAATCGACAAAAATTGCGACGAAAATTGAAAAAAATCAAACATCAAGAAATCGAACATATGAACTTTTATTGGACTTTTAACAACTCTAGTGGGTTGTTAGGACTTATAAATGTCCATAAAAAATTTTTGAAGTAATAAAAAAAAATAAAAAATTTATTTTTATGAAGGTATTTGCCTTGACCAAAAAAATTTTAAGCAAAAAATTCAAAATTTTAGATATCGTGAAAAGTTGGTATAATACAGAAAATGAGCCGCTAAATCCACCGGAACAAGCCGTTTTGCTCTACGACTTTTAGTTTTCGAGTTATAAATTTTTTTAGTGTTTTGAAATTGGTTATTTTAAGGGAGGAGTGTTAACTTTTTTTTTATTTTTTTATTTTTTCAATTACGGCTATTCGAAAAAGTAGAACTATTTTAATTCTTATCTATGCAAAATGATCAGGGAAATCGATTGGCGTCGAGAAATCTGCCAAATTCCCAATTGTTTTTTAATTATGAATTTTTTAAAATTTTTCCAATTTTTTATTTTATTTGCAATTTTTTCGAAAACTATTAGTCGAGGAATTAAAGTTTTTTTTAGTAAAAGATAGATAATTAAAAGGGCTTTCCAACGTTAACAAGGTTTATAGAGTTATCTCTAATAGTTCCGGAGTTATTGCTTGATAAATGTTCAGGGTACCTAAAATCAACTAAAATCGCGACAAAAATTTAAAAAATCAAACATCAAGAAATCGAACGTATGCACTTTTTTGGACTTTTAACAACTCTAGTGGGTTGCATATAAAAGTCCATAAAACTTTTGCGACTAAAATTGCAAAAATCAAAACTCTTAAAATCGAACTTATCGATATTTTTTTACTTTTAACAACTCCAGAGGGTTGTAGAAGCATAGATAAATTTATAAAAGTTTTCTAAAGTGTGTTTATATTTGGAATTCCTTTTTGGAATTATTAAAAATTTTAGTGGACGCATCCAAAATGGTCCAAAGTAAAATCTTTCAAACGATTTTAATCCCAAGTAAAAACGTCTAACGATCTAGGAGTAGGAACGTGTTTGGGTGTTGGCAGTATTGCGAATTAGTAGTTCCTTGTAGGCATACTTTTGGGCATCGTTTTAGGTTAGATACGAGTAAAATGAAACTTATTTAAGAGTGTATAATTGGTTGCCTGTTACGTAAACCTTGAGAATTTTTAATGCTTCTTAAATTTAACAAATTCAATTTGTTGTTATGAAACCAGTTATACTAGAAGTTAGTTTGCTTGATTGCAGATAATACATGTTAAAAGTAGTTTTTTGAAGTATGAATCTTGGGTGAACATAATCATTTGGAATAAAATTCTACAATTTCGTAAATAATTGGGTTCAAAAAAATTGTAGTAATTCCTGAAAACCTTTTTTTATTTTACTTTAGTCCGAAATGGTTAATTCAATCAACGTATTTGGAAACTTTTCCTTTATTTATATAAAAAAAAAACAGTACATGTCTCAGAATAATGACTTTAATTGCATAAACATTAGAAGATCAGTCCTATGTAGTACACTGCGAGTAGATAGAGATAGCCGGTTCAAAAACCACCTCCACCTCCCTCTACTGCGCATGTGTGAAAATTGTGTCAGTCAGCCGCAGACGCAAGCGCGTAATCGCAGCTCGCTGGCCTGCGACCAGCTGGTCAGCCGGCCTGCGGCCGACTGACGCCATTTGTGATGATGCAAATATATTTATGTAGTATAATAATAATAATAATAATAATAATCGTCGCCATCTTGGAAGTTTGAAAGTCGGCGGCGGTCATTTTTGTTTAATGGTAAATTGGCGCCAAATTTAAATTATTTCAAAATTAATATTTGAAATTAGTCGGCCATGTTTGTTTGTTAAAAAAAATGGCGCCAAAATTTTAATTTATTTAAAAATTAATATTGGGTGTAATGTTGGTAGCGCCGATGTCGTCACAAATTCCGCCTAAATTCTCACGTTAGATGGCGCCACGGTCTGCAAACTTTTCGCTAGATGGCGCTGCCGTCAGCGCAGCCGTCAATCAAAGATGGCGCTGGCCTCCATTTTTTTTTTTTAAACACACCCCCCGCCCGTTTGCGAATATGCAACCAAGAAAACAAGTAGTAGTAGTAGTAGTAGTAGCTTTTTGGGGTTGTGAAATTTTTGGTTTTTGGGGTTGTGAAATTTTGAATATATGATTTTTGAAATGTGCAATTGTGAATACATGAAGTATATATACAATACATGCTGTATTGAGTTAAGCAAAATATCAGAAAATCATCGCGCTTGTCACTAATAACTAATAAAGGAAAGTCATTATTTTATCGATAAGGAAAAAAAACCTAGTATATGTAGTTTTTTATTTTTGTAATGTTGTTTGCCTAACTTGTCTGTTGCGCACCAAGTTTATTTTGTTATTTGTTTAAAATATAATGCAAAAAAAGTTGTTGTTGTTGTTGTTCCTTCCATGGGGAGTCGAACCTCAGGTAGGTAGAGTGGATAGTGCTGTCTATTTTGGAAACCTGAAACAAATTCACATAAGCTATTTGGTTAATGGATAATAATAAAAACAATAAATTACTTTAATTGTTTATTACATCTAAATATAAGTACATACATACATACATATTATAATACATAAACATTATAATACAATAACTACAATACAAATTAAATATTATTCCTGAGTTTGAGGAAGAATATTTTTATGACCCCAAGATAATGTTCTACCTTCAGAATTGTTTAAGATGTAACGTTTATCATCTTTGAAAGATAAAGCAATTTTTTTCTTTAATTCTGTGTAAATGTTATGAAGCTTCGAACGAAAGATATTCATTTCTTTAATAATTTCAGTGTTTGGAACAGTAACTGCGTTTTGGTAGTCAATTTTATGTAATTCACTTGTAATTACATTGTGTTTAATACCCTTAGCTTTTTTAGATAATTCACCTTCAACATCCACACAATATGCTTTAGCACCTGTTCCTAAAAATTCTGATATTACACGTCCTTTATATTCATCTTTCATCTTCCCGATGACAGAAGACGATACAGGTATTCCATGAATATTTTCTGCTTTATAATTTGAAGTATCAAAACGCTCTATATTAGATTTAATATCATCATAAATATTTTCACAAAAAATTTCAATTACTAAACTATCAGTATCGGTATACAAAAGCGTTGCATTGTTACCGTATTTAAGTTTTATGAAATTATAATAAAAATCATACATAATAGTTTTACTGATATCTAGAATAGTAAAACCTACATACAGAGGTTTATTGTAGAAAACTTTTTCGTTCTCTAATTGAATAGCTACAAAATTTGGTGTAAAGATAGATGAATTTTTAAAATTTGGTCGTGCAATTAAACTTTCAGCACCTGGTTTTCTACCTATATTATTCCATGATGTTACCAATTTCACGTTTACTCTTTTATCAATTGATTCCATGGTTTTACCAAAAACTGAATTATTCATTAATTTAAATACATCTTTTTCTAACGCGTTTTTTGATTTGTTACGCATTTCTGTATTTAAATCAATATATGTTTTCAACCATGGTGATTGATTAAAACTTAAAACACGGTGAATATTAATTAATTTTAAACCACCTTGTATAGCTTGTCTTAAATTTCGATAATGTAAAACATAGTGTACTTTATTGTTCAAGGTTGCGCAAAGTTTCTCAGTTTTACTAGAGGGAGGAATAAATTTTTCAGGACAAAATGGTAAATCGTTGTGAAGATTATGTAATTCAGAAGGATATTCTAAATCAACTTCGAATATATAACCTACATCAGCGTTATCTGTCAAATTGAGAATTAGGTTATCATTGAATTCATTAGGATCTTCCCATCGAAAACCGCTATAAGGTAAATATTCAGACATTGCTGCTCCATACAAGTTGGTTGCATCAAGGTACATTATAAAAGAAGTTGGTTTAGAAGGATCATGATTTGATAAAAACTTATTATTTGCTACTGCTTTACGTTTTGAACATTGACAAAGTCCTCCTCTAATAGATTTTCGAAAGAAATGTACCATGTCTATATCAGTTAACAATTCGAATTTAATTCCAGTCATTTTTAACATAGCATCCCAGCCTAATGAAGGTGCTGTTAAGTAATGAGCTGGATCTAGTTCATAAATTTTGAGACAAACCTTTCTGAAATTTTCAAAAATGTCTGTTAGTAACAAAACATCAGACTTTAAATAAATGTCGGAATAATCACCTAACGTTTTGCAATCAAATAGATTCCAGACTTCCTGTGCTCGCTCATAATCATGTTCACTGATATCAGTTTTATTAAGATTATCATAAAATTGTTGAATCAATGGTAAACTGGTATCATCTAACTTATTAAAACAATCCAAATATGAATATGGAAAAACACCTTTTTGTCTTATCAAATTAAATTGGTTATCGTCCGGAAAGTGTTTCCGAATGGTTAGACATTCATTAGAAGTTAAAGTCTGAGATAATTTATCTAATGAAAAAGAAAGGAAACGGAACGAATCTACGAATCTAAGCGTTATAAAAATATTGTCAACTGTATTTGTAGTCGTGTTCATGACCTTATCAACTAAAATTTTTTTTGAAAATGTAATATACTTTTCTTTAGTTTGAGCAATGCAATTAATGATGGTCTTTTCTGTTGCTAAAGCTTTAATAAATAAATGACTATCATAATTAGTTAAATTATGACAAAAAACAGGGATATATTTTGGAATCTTATAATTTAAATTACAAATAGAATGTGCAGGTCCTAAAAATTCACCTGTTAAGTGACAATGATTACGAACTCTATCACAATTTAGACTTCCGTAATCTGTTTTGAAAGGTTCTTTACATAAATGACAATGGGTAGATATTTGAAAAACCAATTCATCTAACGGAGTCATTTCAAGTGGTACGATATGTTTGAGGTGATCGTGATAAAGTCTATTTACATCATCTTGCAACCATTTCACAAAAATTTTAGGAGCATCTTTTCCTCGATAAGTCCGATAAATTGATAAATTATCATTATATGCACATTTTATGTAATATCCGAAACTATATGGTTCATGTAAATGTGTAACAATTGTACGGATATTATCGGCTGAATTATCATTGCGTAAAGGTTTTAAAATAGATTCAAAATCGAAATAAAATACAAAAGGAACTTTAAGAGATTTATCAAAATTTTGAAATGTTAATTCATTACCAGGCACTTCTTTACCAAATTTATTTATAATCAGATCAGAAGTTGGTAATGTAGTGACAACTTCATTACAAGCATACTTACGATGTTTAACTAATTTTTGTTCACTCGAAAAAAATAATAGACAACCGTTACATATAAATTTAGCATGATTATGTTTGGAAAGTTGTGAACTTATTAATCGAGAAATGTTGCTTATCAGACAGTAATGTTTGATCATTCTTTCATCGTCTACGATAAGTAATAAATTTACATGAATGTCTCGTTTCTTAGAAGTTAAATAAAAGGGACCTATAATATCTGATACCCATTTACCTTTTTCATGATCAAAACGCTGCTCTGTTCCATAGACATTTACACTAATATTATTAAGTGCTTCAAATTTAAAAATATCAGTTAATTTAACCGGAAATGAAATATCTGTAAAATCTAATTCCTCTTCAAACTCACGATAAGCATCAACTCGATGTCGATTAACATTTACTTCAGTTGAATGAAGGTGTGCCAAAACAGACCATTTGAAACATTCATTATCATCATTATGAATATTGATAACCGCTCTCCGCTTCGCTATGTCCTTCGGTAATGGTATATATGTTGATGCACGTAGTGGATTGAATTTGTTGATATTAAGTTCCAAAAACAAAATTTCCATTAAAATCCAACCTAAAAAATTTAATACAATAATATGTTTATAAATAAAATTGATATTACTTACCACTATCTTTTTCCAAGAATTCACTCATTTTGTTTTTTATGACGCCACATATTTCTTCCAGTTCTACCTTAATATTTGTCGATATTGAAATGATGATATTTTTAGTGTTGAATGATTTGATTTCGATAATGTCTTTAGAAGGTAAAATATATTTAGCAAAAAGTTCGAAATTAATTTTAAGTTGGTTAAATTCTCTCAGTTTTCTAGTTATTAAAGTGATAAGTTTATCTTGATTTCTTTCAAAAAAATTGCACACTTCCAAGTCATCTAGTTGTGAATTTTTCAATCGGTATGAGGTAATTCTTGATTTGAAGGCAACTTGATATTCTTCAACGAAATCATCATCATCATTAATTTTGGCGGAGATGACACTTTTATGTTTTAAAGAACGTAAATGGTTTAATCTGGATCCTCTGTAGTGACTATTGCATATTTCACAAAATTGATGAAATGAACATGATGGAGCGTTAGTAGTAACTTCTAAAAACAAAAACAAGTTATAATAATAATAATATAAAGAATATTTACAAAAATACCTTGTAAAGGTGTTCTAGTTGTCAGGCGGGCTTTTTTAGGAGTCATATCATCCGAATCCATTGAACACAATGATGAATTTGTAATATGACGCCTATAGTTATCAAATCTCGTAAATGACGTTTTACATCCGGTGCAAGTGAGTTTAGATAATTTATCACCTTAAAAATGCTCTTAATTAAAACAATTTCTATAACGTAAAATGTATTTACTTACTATGTTTTTTTACATGACGTGTTAAAGCATCTTTGCGAGTAAACTTGTTATCGCATTGAGAGCACTTGAACATGATTACTTTCATACACGGACAGTCGAAGTAGAAATGAATTAATCATTGATGCGATATGATTTTATATTCCATAAACTTTGCAACCGGATATTGTGGTTCCTTACGTAAAAATTCAAAAAATTCAAAATATAACTGATAAAAATTTAACGTTTTTAAGGAAAAAAACGTTAGACAGGAAATATGATAACAAAAATAATCAGAATGAATATTATTTTTTATTAGACATAAAACAAACTACATACTTAAACTAACAAAGTCATACACCTAAATAAATTTTTAATTGCAGTTTTTAAGCCAAACCTAACGCTATGAACATCATAAAAACGATCCAACATGTACAAACAATTCCAAACATTGCTAAAAAGGTAGGAACATGATTAAAACAATTTTTTATTGAAACTACATCATGATCATTAAGTATAAGTCTCTTCCAGTCAGTATCAATATAATTACTATTGGTAAAAACTAGTCTTAATTTAAAATATATTACAGAGTTTGCTATAGAAACATTTTCATATTTAAATATTTCTATTGCAGTATTGCTCAAATAACCCAGATTCATCTTCTTCCATTGGTAATCAACATCGTTGAAAAATAAACTTTTCCAGAGAGGAGACCATCTTGTGTTGTTAGGACTTTCACTAGTGAAGACGATGTACATATCTACAACATCTAACGGTTTTTGCACGTACAACACATTTTGTATAAGAGTAACAAACAAGATGAGTGATGAGTTCAAAAGAGGCATTACACTTGAAACGCAGTGGGTTGTTGTTGTTGTTGTTGTTGTTGTTGTTGTTGTTGTTGGCTTCCTGTATCATCTAAAATACACGAAACACAATTATTTATTGATGAAGGAGGACCATCAAACTGATCTTCGTCAAAACTGTTATAATAATGTTGTAAACATGGTAGATTCAGCTTTATATCATGATCTTGTTGATATGTTTCCGGTAATTTATGAAATATATCCATCAACTGGCACGGTCCTAATTTCAGTAGTTCCAGTTTCATTAGTAATCGAATATCGCTTATGGTTTTTTCAAAATGCAGCACTTTTTTTATAACAGGTTCTACACTCGTTGCCATCTTAAATGGAACTAAATTAGACGTTAAATAATTATATCGTATATATATTTCTTATTTATTAGGTAATATCTTTCATTTCAATCCAACTATTCTGATTATCTGGTAAACCTAACCATTTCACAAATAATTTAGTTCCTTTACGTCGAATCACTTTCTCAACTAAATAGACGTCAGGATATTGAGTTTTTGATAATTCCCAAATATAAAAAGCTCCTTTGATTGGTTGACCTTCTTTATCTTCTAGCAGAAATGTTACAGGATTGGTTAGATTAATCTTACTGATTTTAAAAATTTCCGTTGACCAATTGGGTGTATATCCTTTTTCAAATAACATCTTTTCTTTGCTAATTCTTACGAAATCTCCGACTTTAAATTTTTTTCTGTTTTTATCAACAATCTTTAGATGATCATATGCTGTTATGTCTCCTTGATTCGAAGCGTTTATCTCTGTGGGTTTCCTTCCTGTTGTTCGATGTATTGTAGTATTATAATTTTTGGTTATCTCTTGCAATTTATTTATCCATTTATGTGTCGCAAATAACGTAAAATATCGATAAATTTTGGATTTTAAAGTACGTATAACTCGTTCAGCAATTGCTGCTTTTTTAACGCTGTACGTACTATAGTGATTAATATTATAACGTCTCATCAAATCCTGAAAAGTGGTATTATAAAATTCCTTTCCTTGATCTGACTGTAAATTCTTTGGTATTCGTTCTTTTTCATTCTTCAGTATTGATTCCATAGCTCTGCTAACCTCATTAGCTGATTTCGATTTCAGTGGTCTGGTCCATAAAAATTTAGAAAAACAGTCGATTACGACTAAAATATATTTAAATCCATTATTATGATAAGATAAATTTTGCATTTCTGCTAAATCTACTTGCCATAAATCATCCAATCCTTTAATTATAGTACGTCTTCGTTTAAAATTCCTGCGTGCAGGTTTAAATATCTCGTTTACCAATTTTTGCTTTACATCACTAACTTGCTTTAGTCGAACCATTGCTTATTTACGGTACACTTCTCTACAATTTCCATGACGATCTGACATTTGACCTGGAGGACACTTGTTTTTATTATGAGGCATGGGTTCTATCTTTCACTATTTTCATATGAATCTGTTACTTTCCTTTTCTTTGATATAGGTACATTTTCAAGTTGATCTGTATCACCTGCTTTAGAACGTTTGGAAATGGTTTCTGGTTTTATCTTAATACTATCGATTCCTTCAAAGCGTTCTTCAAGTTTTTTTATTCGTCTGGTTATCTCATTTGAATTATTCATAAATTTTTTCCACTTGTTATCGATTTCATAATTTATACTTAAATGTTTGTTATGCAATTCTGATTCAATCGTGTGAGGAATTGTAGCAATTATATTATCAATTTTTTCATCAAGTATTTTGTACTTAACATTCATGGTTAAGTTTAACTGATTAAATTTATCCATCCATATAGCATCTGCTTTATGAACATTATTATTTAAATCCGTTAAAGCAGCTATTACTCCTTCCATCTTTTGGTATATTTGTTTACTTACTAAATCAATATATACCTTATTCGCACAATCTTTGTCTTCTGTTGGATCATTAATGTTACAGATTCTATGATGTTTTAAATCAAGGTCACCATCAGCAGTGAAAACAAAAGGTGATGGTGTAGATTTAAAAAATGCACTTGATGCTGATAACACTTTACGTCCGAATAGATCAATGGGCATTTCAACACTGAGGATTAACCAGAAAAAAACTTAAGCCTAATATATTACACCACATTCCTTTAATTCTTCTTCTATTGATAAAATTTCATTCAGATGGGAATTGTTACCCGCTTTTGTCGCTGCATGTAATAATGCTAGACGTGACACTAATTCATTTATGTCATCCCAGTAAACATATTCTACACGTTTATTAGTGAATAATCCTTCACCAATAAACGGAGATTTAGGAAATGAAGTAAACATTGGTTGCACAATTTGAGTATATTTTACACCTCTATGACCTTTTAGTTGTTTTGTGGGATCATTATTTTTTCTATGTGTATTAGAAATTTCAAGTATTTTTTTGTATGCTGACCGATCCTCTTTTGTAATTTGAGTGTATTTATCTTCAGGGTTTTTAAAAAATATTAGTCTGTATAAACCAGGAGTACCAGGAAATGATTCATTATCTAAAATTAAATCACCATTTTGACTGATTATTAATTCATGTTTACCCATAAATAGTTTATTCTCTTTTGAATTATATCTAGGACCAAATGTCTGATCACTGGTTTTCTCTAAAACTGCTTCTATTGCATTTCTCGCAACTGGAGGATATTGTTCTAAAAATTCATCTAAAATATGTCTGCTATTAATTAAATCATCCATAGTGTCAGATTTGGTTTCTTCATCTTCTTCTTTTATTTCTGGTAATGACTCATATATTTCTTCTGGTTGTCGCAGTGATGTACTAGGTTCATATGTTTCTTCAACTGGTAGTTCAAGTTCTTGTTTAATCTTTTCTTTTTTTGGTAGTTTAAGAAATTGTTTCCTTTGCTTTTGAATATGATGTTTTGGTCTTTTGTGTTGTTTTTGTTGTTGTTGCTGTGGTGGTGGAGATTGCTTCTCCAATTTTATTGAAATTTCTTCTAAAGGATTTATAACAGGCTGAAAAAGCTTTTTAATTGACTCATCCGCTTCACTGCTGTTTAACTTTATGGCTTTATACTTCTTTCGAATTGAATCAGCTGCTTTTAATATATGTCTTTTAAGGTTTTGATCTGGTTTGGTACCCATCATTACCGCTTAATGTTATAAACTAACCGAACAAATCAGAATTATTGTTTATATAACTTCTTATTCGACTGCTATTATAACGGGTCTCAAACTGATATTAACCGATCTCAAACCGATCAGGAACTGCTTTTTAACAGACATTAACCGGTCTGAAACCGATATTAACCGGTCTCTATCCGATAATAACCGCTCTGGAACCGGTATTAACCAATATCACACCGATACTAACCGGTCTGAGACCGATATTAACCGGTCTCTAACCGGTATCTAACCGATACTAACCGCTTTGGAACCGGTATTAACCGATATCGCACCGATACTAACCGCTGTGAAACTGATATTAACCGGTCTGGAAACGTTCTCAAATAGATATCACTCTACACTTGAATAAAATGATCAAACCCTTTTCTATATCGACCCTTATTTAATTCATTATCTTTACATATAACCAAAAAACCATATTGGTTTTTCCAACATTCCTGACATATTTCACAGAATTGTTCGAATTTCATATCAGCACCAACATGATCTTCATATACATGTTTTAAATTTAACAGATCTTGTTTTAATATTACCAATAAATTTGCATTATCTCGAATTAAATGTTTCGGTATTTTTGTATATGTTTGACAGAGATAGAAACTATCAATATTTTTATGCCGGCCCATGCAAAAGTAATCCCTTATCTTAGCTTGATTACACATTATGACATCATCAAATATAAAAATAGAGTTATTTTTTGCATCTTTTGGATCTAGCACGTCTTCATTATGTTCATACTGGTTATATTCCATTCCTTTAATTTTTTGTAGCACATCACTAAGCAGTTTATACTTCGGTTGATATAATGATTTACAATAAATATATATGTTTTCAAATTTCAATCCGTTGGGATCAAACAATAAAGACAATAATATGTTAGTTTTTCCTCCACCAGAAGGTCCACAAATTATACAACGTATTGATTCGGGTAAAAGTGTACCATGTCGATGAGACATTTTATGTTTATTATCAACATTATTATAATCATGATTTATGATAGGTAATTGTAATTTTTGCTTTAACACTTTCATTTTCATACTAAATTAAAAACATTTATAAGAAGGTTTATATAGGGAAAAAAGTTCAGTTAAATGTTGTCTTTCAAAGGGGAAGGACTATTAAATACTGCAATCAATAAATTACCTTTTGAATTACATTTACCAGGATATCAATATTGCGGACCTGGTACAAAACTTAAGAAACGGTTAGAACGAGGTGATCCTGGAATAAACAAGCTTGACAGCTTTTGTAAAACGCACGATATAGCTTACGCTAATTCCAACGATTTAAAAGATAGACATCAAGCGGATCGAATTTTAGAAGATAGTGCATGGTCACGTGTTAAGTCTAAAGACGCTTCATTTGGTGAAAAAGCAAGTGCCTGGTTTGTAACTAACGCAATGAAAGTCAAAAGGAAATTAGGTATGGGAATCCAAAGGAAAAAATCGAAAAGGAAGACAAAGAAATCTAGAAAGAGGACACAGAAAAAACAACAACCTTTTCATAAAGCTCTTTTATCAAATTTAGAAAATAAGGGATATGATAATATAAAATCTGCATTATCAGCTGCTCGTATAGCAGTTAGAAAATCTGGAGGTCGTAAGCGTATAAAAATTCCTCGTATTATACCTATAAAAACAGGAGGATTTTTACCATTGTTACCATTAATTTTTGGAGGACTTAGTGCCTTAGGGGCTATGGGCGGAGGTGCTGCTGCTATAACTAAAGCTGTAAATGATGCTAAAGCAGCGAAACAGAAATTAGATGAGAATAAACGTCATAATAAAGTACTGGAAGATATCGCTATCGGGAAGGCGGGAAGTGGTTTATATCTTCGAAAGCAACCACGAGGTTATGGATTGTATTTACGTAAATTTCCAAAAAACTACCAATAAAACTGCCTAATAGGGCACTAACTGATAATGATTTAAGAAGATATGCTAAATTATTAAAACTACCCAAATTTAAAGGCGTTTTTATGAGAGATGAATTAATTCATATGAAACCTGATAAGACAGAATGTGCTATCATTAATTTGGACTCTAAAAAAGGATCCGGAACTCATTGGGTTTGTTATAGAAAAACAAATAAACAGGTTGATTATTTTGATAGTTATGGAAATCTAAAGCCACCTCTAGAATTAGTACGATACTTAGGAAATTGTAATATTTACTTTAATCATGATCGTTATCAATTTTTATCATATAATTGCGGACATTTATGTTTGATGTTTTTACATAATAAAAGATGAGATAATCATGTATTTTATTCAGTCATGTATAAGACATTCTCCCTAACAGGTGTTGAAAGTACGCTGTCTGAACACTATGAGCCACCCATTGACCTTGAAGAAAATTCGAATTATTCTATAGCTTTAATCGGTTTTTATACTAACAATAATATACCAAATATAGAAGAGGGTACAAATAAATTTTATTATTTTGCTCCGAACACTACTGAAGAAAAAGTGATAACATTTCCGAAAGGTGCTTATGAAATAGCTGCTATAGAAAAATATATACAAATTATTCTTAGTGGACGATCTGCAACTGATGCTCAAAAACAGAATACATTTTCATTGAAGGCTAACGAAAACACATTAAAGTGTGAGATATTTAGTATTTACGACATTAATTTCGCTCACGAAGATAGTATTGGTAAATTGTTAGGTTTTTCTAAAAGGAAACTTAAAGCAAGACAATTACATGAAAGTGATTTACCTGTTAACATAATTAAGGTTAATACAATACGTATCGAGTGTAATATTGTAAGAGGTTCTTTCTACAAAAACAAAGAATCTCATACTCTTTATGAAACTGCTTTAAGTGTTAGTCCAGCCGAACAGATTTTTGTGGAACCATTAAATCCTATTTATTTACCTATCATTAATAGATCCAATATACCTAACCTAACTATTGATATTGTTGATCAAGACCATTGTCCTATAGATTTTAACGGTCAAACAATCAATATTCGTCTTGCTCTGAAAAAAGAAGCATAAACATGGGTTTAGTGTTTCAAAATCAATATAAAAAATCATACAATCCATCAAATTATCAGTCAGTATCTTGTCATCAGTCGACATTATCACATCAGAGCGTGCAGATTCTTAAATCGTTAGGATATAATGTCCGCCAGCAAACTTCAGGTTTACAGTTCACCGGAAATAGACGACAGCATAAGTAAAGAGGAAGAACATACATATAGTCCGCAAGTAAGATCTTTCGATAACAATGATGAAATCGAAATTATAATTAATCAGAGAGATATTTGGATTTCTCTCTTTGAATCATTTATACAAGTGGACGGTGAGTTCATACCAGATCCGGTACCGGAAACTGGCGGTGGAAATGTAACCTTGACTAATAATGCAGCAGCATATTTATTTGAGAATGTAAGCTATGAATTGAATAATGTTGAGTTAGATAGTGTACGTGAAGTCGGAACAGTATCTACAATCAAAACTTTTCTATGTTATGGCAAAGATGAAGTAAGAGCATTAACTCTCGCTGGATGGAATGATCAAGAAAGTCAACAACTGAAGACATTTAATGAAACTGATAATACGTTTTCATTTAGAATCCCTTTATCTTATCTGTTAAATTTACCATTTGATTATCATCGGATAGTTAGCGGTCATCAAAAACTTCGATTAATACGAAGTCGTAACGATGCTAATTGTTTCATTTCTACCGGAACGAGAAAAGCGACACTTAAGATTAACAATATTGAATTAAAAGCAAAACATGTTTACCCAAATGATGAAATTAAATTAACTATATTAGAAGGGATCAACAAAGATCGTGTTATATCGTTACCGTTCAGAAAATGGGAAATTCATGAACTTCCATCAGTTCGACAAACTAATAACGACATCTGGAGAGTTAAAACATCTACTCAATTAGAAAGACCAAGATTTATTATCGTTTGCTTTCAAACAAACCGAAAAAATAATCCAAAGTCTGATGTTACTCTATTTGATCATTGTGATGTAAGAAGCGTACGTTTATGGTTGAATTCAAATGTTTATCCATATGAAACATGGAAACTACAATTTGCTAAAAATAAATATTTAGAAGCATATCAAGCTTACGTTGATTTTTATAAGGAATTTAATGGAAAAGATCGTGCTGAACCTATATTAAGCTATACAGATTATACAAAAAGACCGATATTTGTATTAGACTGTTCCAAGCAAAACGAAGCAATTCGAAGTTCCACCATTGATATCAGCTTAGAATTTGAAAGCGATAATAATTTCCCAGCCGATACAAGAGCTTATTGTATTATCATTCATGATAGAATAATGCAGTACTATCCGTTAACAGGAATAATTAGACAACTGATATAAGGATGAAAAAAAGTGTTACTATAAGTGATAGTGCTCCGGAAGTACATAATCTAATAGTTTGGTCATATGCTTATCAAGATGCTAGAAAAGGAAACTATTGGATACAATGCGCTGCAGACAGAGAAAGGTTTAAGTTTAGAATTAATCAAATGAAAAATATTTTAAAGGAGATCTTAAATTCTGCTCATCGTGAACAAATTTTTCAGTCTAGATTTAAGTGTTCAACATGAAGGTAGTAGTGATTGATGTTCAAGGATTTTATATACCTGAATTCATCGTTAAAGAATTAACAATATTTGATGGACATCGAACTGGTCACTATTTGTTTAAATCACCGGTGCCGTTTCGTCAACTAAGTGCAGATGTAAAAAAACAAGTGAAATATTTAGAATTAAATCATCATCTATTACGTTACAACAGTGGAAATATCGACTATGAAAATATTTATAACATACTAGAAGAAAATATTATCGATGATGTTATCGATATTATTTACGTAAAAGGAAGCGTTAAAGAGGATTTTTTAAGACAATTTTTCGATTCAAAGGACTTTTACCCTAGGATCATCAATTTGGAGGAAGCAAACTCTTGTCCAAAATTGCAACCACAACTTCCGTTATGTATGCATCATTACTTAAAAACTAAAATATGTATCTGTAGTCTTAATAATGTACGGTTTATTTATAATTATGTAATTCAGAATTTACCGAAATAAACGTTTAAAGTTTTAATCTCGTTTCCTTCTCCTACTTCATTAACCTGCCCTCTCCACTCTAGTTAAGATTACAAAAAGTATAAAGGGATCAACTTTTAGTGTGTGAAATAATTTTTATTGAAATATCAACAGTCAACACAACCATCATGTCTAGTAAGTAGAAATAATTTTTACATTATTTTATTTTAAATTTTTTCCGAATCAATTGTTTGAAATTTAATTACAACACTTCATCATCAGTCTTAATAAATTAATGTAATCTATTTATTAAATTTCTCTTTCTTTTGTTACAGAACATCCCGCAGGTTACTATGGGGACTATAACCCAGATTTGGTTGTTAACCACGCTGGGTTAACCGAAGAGGAGGTGGACCATCTCCTCACCCAAATTCCCGCGGGCACCTTCGAGTGGGTTTCCCTTATTAACATCTATCTGCGACTGGAACCGCCCCCATCCCTTGGAGGTTATTTTGATATTTTTACCGTGGGGCGCTTGACCGCCGCGATAGACACCGATGAGGAGCGGGGTATAATTGACATTTGGGTATGGGTACATTAAACCTCATACATGTTGGATCGTTTTATGATGTTCATAGCGTTTTTTATGATGTTCATAGCGTTAGGTTTGGCTTAAAAACTGCAATTAAAAATTTATTTAGGTGTATGACTTTTTTAGTTTAAGTATGTAGTTTGTTTTATGTATAATAAAAAATAATATTCATTCTGATTATTTTTGTGATCTTATTTCCTGTCTAACGTTTTTTTCTTGTAAATTTATGAATCAAAAATTTTATAAATATCCAGTTGTATTTGATTATTAATTTATCGTTACAATCATTTTCCCCAAAAAATTTATATCCAATAGTTTACAAACAATATATACATTTCTAATAGTTAAAACACATTTATACATCTTTTATAAAAAAAGTGGATTTGTTTAATTGAAATAGGTAAAAATTCATATCCAAAACCTTAATTAATTACTGGGCGGTTAACATTTTTTACCAAAAGATTTTGAAGAATTTACAACAATTTATCATAAACCCTCAACAGATGATATAGTAATTATTGTAAAAGCTGAAGTTTATATTTTTTTCATTATCTACTTTTAGATTTAAAACTAATTATCCGAAATCTATAAGCGAAGAATTTAAAATATCAAGTCCAATTTCGGCAGCGATAACAACTTACTCAGGTGGTATTTATCTTTTTCTCAGAGATAATACATATATTACATTATCTAGTTGCATCTCTGGATATAATGTTCCTGGTTTAACAAACGAATTATTTGAAGGTGTTCCTAATAAAATAACAAGGACATTTAGATATTTAAACGGAAAGCTGTACTTTTTTAATGAAAATAATTACTTTGAATATGATGAGTTTACTAAGAGTGTCATACAAGCGGGACCTAAAACTTTATCTATATTTAACATTAATTGTCCGCGAGAACCCATCTTAATTCAATTGAAAAAATTATCTTTTAAAAAGATTATTACACACAATGCAGTCCTGGTTGAAAATTTAACAGATTATACTCGTGAAGAAGATAGTTGGTGTAGTTGGTGTATTCATCAGTGTTTGTTTACAGTAAGTTTATATTACAACTTAATAAAACGTTCTTTCTAAACATCTAATTTAAACATCTAATTTCAGCTTCAGACCTACAAAAGTTGTGCCAAAAAGACGCATCGTAAGTTTATCGAAAATATTGACTTCGGCACAAGTTCTTCATCCACAAATTCTTCCGATTCAGACTACTGAATTCTTCTCTAAAACCAACATAAATAATCTTTTTTTGGTAAATTCTTTAATTTTTTAAATTTGTTTACCACATTTGATTGCTAAAAATGTGTTTAATTTTTTAGGAAAATTTTTATCAAATTTTTATCAAACAAAAAGTGCGTCACAAAATTCCTACGATAAGGTAAACCACAAAATTAGTATTAAATCATATTTTATTTCATTTTTATTTTTTAGGAAAGCGTGTTATCTGTTAACCGCAAAAATTGATTATAAAAGTTCCGTTTTTTACACATTTCACCAGTTTTATTAAAACTATCTTTGTGAGAAGTTGTATGTGCTCCGCTGTGTATTTTTGCATTTAAATTTCAAAGGATTCTGTAATGGCTGATCAACTATTAAATCTGAATAAAATTGCTGCCTGTGAATATACTGATACATATGTCAGTGCCAACGATTTGGAAGTGAACAAGAAATATAAAATCATCAATTTAACCAAGGCAAACACACAACATGGGGTTATGATGGTAGCATATCTGGACAACGTCGGTAAAGTTTTTTTACCTAAACGACTAACAGCAGTTATGAATGATACCATAATTACGACACTAATGGAAGGACTCGGATCTTATTTGATTTATATGGGACGTAAGCAAGCTAATGGAAATCAGGAACATGATGCCCACATTTTTAATTTCGAACGTATTGTTCACGAAGATTAATGTAAAATTTTTTGGTAAGTGTCATGTTCACCTCTATTTAAAAAACTAATTTATGATTTTTTTCAGGTTTCCAAAATAGACAGCACTATCCACTCTACCTACCTGAGGTTCGACTCCCCATGGAAGGAACAACAACAACAACAACTTTTTTTGCATTATATTTTAAACAAATAACAAAATAAACTTGGTGCGCAACAGACAAGTTAGGCAAACAACATTACAAAAATAAAAAACTACATATACTAGGTTTTTTTTCCTTATCGATAAAATAATGACTTTCCTTTATTAGTTATTAGTGACAAGCGCGATGATTTTCTGATATTTTGCTTAACTCAATACAGCATGTATTGTATATATACTTCATGTATTCACAATTGCACATTTCAAAAATCATATATTCAAAATTTCACAACCCCAAAAACCAAAAATTTCACAACCCCAAAAAGCTACTACTACTACTACTACTTGTTTTCTTGGTTGCATATTCGCAAACGGGCGGGGGGTGTGTTTAAAAAAAAAAATGGAGGCCAGCGCCATCTTTGATTGACGGCTGCGCTGACGGCAGCGCCATCTAGCGAAAAGTTTGCAGACCGTGGCGCCATCTAACGTGAGAATTTAGGCGGAATTTGTGACGACATCGGCGCTACCAACATTACACCCAATATTAATTTTTAAATAAATTAAAATTTTGGCGCCATTTTTTTTAACAAACAAACATGGCCGACTAATTTCAAATATTAATTTTGAAATAATTTAAATTTGGCGCCAATTTACCATTAAACAAAAATGACCGCCGCCGACTTTCAAACTTCCAAGATGGCGACGATTATTATTATTATTATTATTATTATACTACATAAATATATTTGCATCATCACAAATGGCGTCAGTCGGCCGCAGGCCGGCTGACCAGCTGGTCGCAGGCCAGCGAGCTGCGATTACGCGCTTGCGTCTGCGGCTGACTGACACAATTTTCACACATGCGCAGTAGAGGGAGGTGGAGGTGGTTTTTGAACCGGCTATCTCTATCTACTACTGCGTAATTCTAAATTGTGACATTTATTTTGGTGTAAATTTAAGCGCAAAAAAGTGAAAAAATTGCCTTCAGACAATGTAATCTCGGAATTCGCAATGTAACCATCGACCGTAGAATTTAACGATCGTCAAATCAAACACTCTCCAAACGTGTTTGTTCTCCGTCTCCAGTGTTTACCACTCTTGAAAACCGTCCAGGAAGTAACCGAATTCCAGCCTCTTCTCATCTCGCCCTTAGTGCGCCTCGTGTCGAGCAGTGCGGGAGTAGTCCCGCGCTAGTGGGAGATAAGTCTGCCTTCAGCCTCTACCTGAGCGCAGTGTCGCCTCCGCGGTCCATTCGCCAGCACCATGCTGGAGTACGACGAGCTGTCCGAGCGCCTCGGCCTCGCCTCGGACTACACCGACTCCAACAACAACCCCAAGCCCAGCCGCGGCGACAAGTACTCGCTGCGGCCGCGCTCGGTGCGGCGCCGCGGCGACGACGTCCAGGTGCCCAAGGCGCTCAAGTCCAAGCCGAAGCAGAAGCCGGCGCCTCTCAGCAAGTACCGCCGCAAGAACGCCAACGCCAGGGAGCGCAGTCGGATGCGGGAGATCAACCAGGCCTTCGAGGCGCTGCGCCGCGCCGTGCCCCAGATGGGCGACCACCTGCACCCCAGCAACGAGAAGCTGACCAAGATCACCACGCTGCGGCTGGCGATGAAGTACATTTCCGCGTTGAGTGCAGTGCTGAGTAACGAGCCGGCCCAGGACTTGCTCTCGGATTGCAGTGAGCTGGACTGTTTCCTCCTGGAGTCGGACGGTGAATCGTTGCCGTTGCATAGTGATCTCAGCGACCACTCGCTCACGCCGGCGGACTTCTCCGTGGAGTTCCCGGAGGATTCGCTCGCGCTGTCCCCGGACTTGGGCGAGCATTTGAGTCACTTCGATCCGTTCCTCGCGGGGTTCAGTTAACCGGAGTTTTGTAAAAAGCGTTGTTAATTTATTGTTAATGTGGTGGCATTTCTTGTAAAGTTTCAAGTGCCTTACGATGGACTGTATATATTGAGTTATTTTATATATTGATATATACGACTGCAGTTGCAATATTGCAGCATGACATTTACTTAAAGCCAGTCATGCTCATATTTATTTATAAGTAGAAGTCGCTTTTATGTAATATATCGAAATCTTAGCAGATAAATATATTATTTCTGCATAATTGTCGTTTTATTTATTAGTTTGAGATTTATTGACAAACACAGCGAAATGCAGGTAAGTTTTTTGATAAATGACACACTTATTCACTAATTAAATCACTCCACTTTTACGAATTATACACCCATTTATCTTCTTGAATTAGACTCACTTTTGACCACACTTTTTCTTGTTTATTTACCACTGAAACCCAAATCAAAACTAGTTATAATTAATGAGTCACTTAAATGTTTCTGATTAATCTTAATTTGCAATTACAGTTGTAACAATTAAATGTCTCGTAATAAATTAGGTGACAGTTTTCAACCAAAAACGGACACTAATTTATCACCTCCACTTAAAATTTTAATGATTAAGTAAATTGTGATTTTTAATTAAAACTTTCAACGAGAAACGAAATTAAGAATTTTATTGCAAAACTTGATTAACTCAAAATTCCTGAATTTTTAATTTTTAATGCCGCTTACAAAAGATAAAACACTTACTTTAGTCCCCATTTACTTTACTTTTCATCAACTTACTAAATTACTAATTACACTGTTTTTACATTTTTTTCTTTTTTTAAATGTGCTGAATGCTAACAAGTTCGCATTTAAAATTTTGAAAATATTTTTTGTGGCTGTATGAGTTTATTTATTAGCAACTAAAAGTTCAACAGTGGATAGTGGATTCTGTCCAATATTTTATGCAGAATCTATATTTGCAATCTGTTTGTTTCGTCAATAAGTTTCGTCAAATGTCTGTTTTTGAGGAAAATCATACAACGAAATTAACATTTTCCGCGCGTGCTTGGAACCTAAATATTTAAACTAAAAATCAATTATAGCAACTAAAAAATTGTTTTTTTATTATGGAGTTGATGCAGACAAGTAGTCTTTCTAAAAAATTGATTAGGGATGCGACAAAGTGAAATCGAAAAAATAGGTACCACCGACTTTTGGCTTTTTCCTGAGCGATGTTTCATTTTTTACTAGAATTTTTTTTGCCAAAATTGGAAACCCGACTTGGCCCAATTATTGCCCATTTAAAGTTGCGGGTAATTAGCGAACAATAGACCACCTTTCGGCTGATTGCGCGTACTCGTCGTGGGTAAAAAGTGGGTTTGTCTTGTCGGTCAATGCAAAGCTGTTCAAGTGGCTTAGAAAAAATCATGCCGGCTCTTTCGGAGTCAAGGTGATCTTCGGCGATCTTCTTAAAAGGGTTTTAATTAGAATTCATCTGATGCTCTGTGTGTTAATGACACGAATTTTCCCTCTCGCACATTCGCGTAACCTGAAAAAATCGAACCGAAACGGAGAGCCTATAAATATGTAGAGAGTTGCGGGCGCGTCCTTGGAAGGACAACGTTACAAGTTAATAGCTCCTATTTATTATTTATAATATTGTAATTATATGGCAATCAGGATAATGATATTAATGAAGTCTGAACCCGGCCCATTGTCTAGCGAAAATCTCGACGTGTTTTCTTATGCTAATCCCCGACTACACGACTCGAAAATTTCCTCGCTCTGTATTTTAATGATCACGCAGCAGGTGTCACCCCGGATCCCCGGATACGGATTCGTAAAGCTAATCGCGATTGGTGCCGAGCTGTCGCGATTTGAATTTTGATTGGCTGACTTACGACGCCTACATCATCGCGCCGGTATTTTTAGTGTGAAAGTCCAAATATCTAGCGCTCGTTATTGTTATTACACCACTTACAATAAGAGAATCGCGCACTATACGTTTATTATGCACATGGCTAACATTCGAAAAAGATTTCGCTTCTTCAGACAGAATGCCAACGACGTTGCGAGCCACAAAAATGCCAAACAATCGACGATACATGCTTTGCAAAACATACGTAGATGCAATTTGTACGCCTAATGATATGGAATGCACGCATATTACCGCAGATTTAGAAAATAGCCAACTTGTGCGATCTGCACACGGGCGGCTCGTCAACAACACTAAAACTAACTCCTGAAATTCAGATCTAAACCTATAGATGATGTTCCTATTTTTCATGTTTCTCAAATAGTTTCCCAAAATTTCTGCCTGTTTCATATTTTGCGGGCCAAATTTGAAAGGTTCCTGTTGTCCGAATGAATTGAAATCTTGCACACTTACGTAATCTTAAAGTTAAATTTAATCCTAAAGTTAAAGTTCGTTTATTTCCCGACTAGTACTACCAGAACAGCCCGAAGTCAGAAATTTCCTTTCCAGCTATGCATTCTAGAACTTGTCAGTGGACTGGAGTAATTGTTTCGCACATTTCTGTAGAAGGATTTGGTTATTTAATATGAGGATGCGAAGCTTTCTATTGCTTGGTATAGAATAAATGCTTTTATTTTTATCTAAATAGGCTTTAATTGTTTGCTGGAATTTGGTCGAGCGCTGGGAGGAAGAAAGCGACAGTTTGAAGACTTTCCATTTTTCTCTTGGCGAGGTTTGAAGTGGTGCGCCTCTGGTCTCCCGTACCGACCGCAATACATTATGTATGTCAATTTATTAAATGAGCCCGTGCCAGAAGCTGGACTTGCACAAAAAATGATTTATATTTAGCTTGTGTCTCGTCTTGTCGATTTTATTGAGGTTGTAAAAAAGCAATTTCCAGATCTGGGATTATAAAGTGATAAATGTGGATTTATCGAAACGTTTATGTCGAACAAAGTGAATTCTCGTCGGTATCTAAATGGTCGCGATGCATTAAGGTCGGATTCATACAAGTTTCCCCTATCAATGTTAAATGTTTTAATTAAATAGTAGCAAGTTGTGCGTTTGGGAAAGCGCGCTGCTCATGAATAGAAATCAGCGATTAAGTCAGTGAGCGATTTTCCAGCACCGAATTCTTCCGTGCTGGAAAAATCGCAATAAGGAGGTTCACCTCGCGCATAATTGAATTGTTTCAATTAGATAAATTCTTGTCCGGTAAAAGGGCAACTTCGTGAAGCCATCTAAAAAATCGAATATCTAATGAATGAACTTTCGACCGGTGACTCGACTATTTGTTAGTGCAATTGCAAAAGCGGGCAAATGACGTAATTTGGTCGAGGGCAGGGGATGCTGTTCTAATTAAAGAGTTCCTCAAGGTATTATTAATCTGGCGGCGATATCAGTCAAAGATGGTAGTCACGATCTGGGCGCTCTAATCTCCTATAGATTGTTCTTCGGCCAATTAACTTTCCTGCTGCTGCTTTAACAGAGATTTATGCTTCCTTAAGGTGGTATAAATGTTATACTTTGGACAATTGATTTCGTCCCAGATTGGTTTTTACATGATCGGCCGTTTTTAGTAATGGCCCGAGCGCTTCCGCCATATTATTGGTTTTTATGGACACGATATAGATGTAACCATAAATTAACTTTACTATTAATCACGATTTTTGAGCGGATGCGTGCTACTATTGGCGAGAAATGAATGAACTGATGAGCGGTATTGA
This sequence comes from Tribolium castaneum, assembly GCF_031307605.1. Classification (NCBI taxonomy): domain Eukaryota; kingdom Metazoa; phylum Arthropoda; class Insecta; order Coleoptera; family Tenebrionidae; genus Tribolium; species Tribolium castaneum. Next base: position 2,738,105 of record NC_087402.1, on the reverse strand, counting down.
GCCGGCTGATGGACCACTTAGTGCTTTTAAGGACACGATTGTTCCAGCGTGATTGATTGGACGAATGGCGATTTTAGCAATTTTAGAGTTCTATCCCGCGGCGGTTTTCGAGGAATTTGAAATAAATATTCCCACTTTGTAAAAATTTTAACAAGGTGCGGTCGCTGGCAGGAAAAAATGTTTTCTGCCATCTAGTTTTAGATATATCCTGCTCTGTTGAAATATCACCAAATTTCGTGGATTAATGCCTTTTTGGCCATCGTCCCGATTTTTCATAAAAACAAATCGGTCACGCGATCTCAAACGTCGGTGAAATCGACGGGGTGTAACATTGCTACTGCATACCACATCCGAAAACTGGTCTCTTATATTAATCGGTTGATATCTCAGTCTTCACAACCGGCGAATCCATCTGACATTAATCGCATCTTAACGACACAACTCGGCCCTAGCAAAACTTGATTTCTCTCATTGACTCCTCATTTAAGCTCCGATAGTTGAAATATCAATCATCGACAATTGTTGCGGCCGAAATGAGCTGTTGGCTCTTGTATAAAGCTCTAATAATGTTATTACGGAAGAAAGAACCCGTAATTAATCTCGGATTTGGTGCTAAGTCCGTGTGGCTCATTAAACTCGTATAGTTCGCACGCCTTCACAACACCGGCGCCCTGCGACGCCCTCAAAGGTCAATCTAATCCAGGTCACCACTAATCCGATTTAATTTATTAGTGAAAGCAAAGAAATCTTCACACAATGCCAAACTAATCGGAGATTTGAGAAACGATAATCGTGGTTAGACGAGGTTAAGCTCGGTTTTGTTCTGACCTCGCGGGATTGCCAATAAACGGAGTCTTTGTGGATTTTTACGCACGGTCAGTTTACATCATTAGACGCATTTACATTTCATCGATCGCGAATAAACTACTTAAGACTTTACCCTGCAAGAACTCGATTCACTTTAATACAAATAAATACAAATGCATTTGCTCAGTAATAATAAATTGCCGGCTGCAATTTGCATTTATAAATAAACGCCGCGATGATTTAGAGACGTTTCAATGCGGTTGCAGTTGCAAAAGTGACAAAACGAGAGAACACTATTCCCCGTTTTGCAAACTTCGCCAAATTCGCAAATTGTTTTAAAAATTATGCACTAGATTTTTTCCTGCAGCTGTGACCGACACCAGGACGTAGAATCTTGTTTAGTATTTTCTGGGTTAGTTTGCTTCGGTTTCGCGCTGTCATGAACTGTGGTGCATTCGCCCCGCAGGTGCACTTGAAATCACGTAAACTCTCGAAAGAAACAACAATTACCGAAATTCCGGCGTCAGCTATAAACCAAACGGGCGATAAAGCGGGCACAAGTGTTAAACATGGTTAAAATGTTAGTTTAATGCATTATTAATCCGAGAAAGAAAGCGCCTTTTGCCAGCAGGACGGCTCCGAAATCGCGTCTTGGGTAATTATATTTTATTTGGCGAGCGGACACCCTGTCAACAAGGCAACAAAACGACAGTGTTATTTGCTAAAAATGCTAAACCGACCCGGTATAACCGTCTCGTATTTTTTCCGAGTCGCGGTTTTGCGCGATTATTTATAGGAGGGACGCGGAGGCGATTATTAATAACTTTATTGAGTAAAGGGGGTATTTATGTGTCCGTTCACTTCTCCAAATGCAAATTTCAAATCGTTATTGTAGCGTTTATGTGCTTTTTAAATATATTGTTGCGTTTAATGGTATTTAGACGATGTTAAATATTCCAGGTTACGACTTTCTGATATCCAGAGCGATGGACGATCACAGTGTAATAAAACTTAACACGATCTCATCGCTTTATTACTGCCATAACTTGCGCAATTTTTATCGTTTTGTGGTTGGGGGAAGAGATAGAAACGAGTTTGGCTCCTAGTGGCAGAAACCAAAAAAATCCTGTTCGTAGCGAAATTCCTTCCTGTCAATTTGTAGATAAATAATTTATAAATGCAACAAAAAGCTTTCTTATGTATAAACACTGTCATATAATAAATATATCATTAATCATTGGGTTTGCTTGACGTACAATGCAACTTACAATTCTACGCTTCTTCTAGTTCTTCAACAGTTCAATAAGGCCATCTCTGGCATAAAGATTACCATCGTTGATTTTTATCTCCTCTCGCATATGAGATGACAAATTTAAAACTGCGCTTCGAACATTTTTTACGTGTGATAAAATGTGACAATAACGAATTACAAAAATTCATGCGTTGTAATAAATTTCGGTTCGGGTTTGATAGTCTCGAAAATATCCCGGGAGAGTGAAATATAAGAGCAGGTACCAATTAAAGTAGACACGGAACACGCCGGAGCGGCTAGGATGAGTTATTGCCGTTCATCATGAGCATTCTTATCAGTGTTATCTGAGAGCAATTAGTGGCAGCGATGCACGAGGCCGATACAAGACACGAACTGTCAGGATCGCGCCACTAGACATGTCCCACGCCGACGAGTGGGAAAACACCATTTTCCGCCCTTAAACACCCCAATTAATTAAACCAGATCCGAGAAACCACCACGATTCCTTCACGAATTCAAGAGAAAACTCGCTGAGAATAAGAAATTTTTGATCAACACTTGAGAACAATGTAAAAAAAGTCCTTAAAAATTAAATCCTAAAAGTTTTCTTACTTATTGTCCTAGTTGTTTGATTGTTTTTATTCTAATAAAGTTCTCGTACTTAATTACTTCTCCTCTTTGAAAAGGATACAAAAATGTTTTGGTCAAAATTGAATGCATCAAATGGCAAATAGCAGAAAGTTACCTACATTATTTTGCGTTTTTCCAATCTTTTAGTAATACATTTTCTGGCCAAGAACATCGGTGTTTAGTAAAATTTGGTCAGACAATAATTTTGTGTATCAGATTTCCTCTGAGTTTTTTTCTAATTTTCTCTGATTTTTTCGATTTTATTAAGATTGTCTCTAATTTTTTTAAATTATTTTTCGTGATTTCCCCAAGATTTCCTCTAATGTCTCCAATTTAGTAGAGTGATATCTTCTACGGTTTTCCTCTATAACTACAAAAATAAAAATCTAATTTTAGTAAAACCTCTCAACAACGGACACCGATAGAAACTTTTAATTGTCCGTTGTGGAGAGGTGTCCGCTAATGAGAGGTGGAATTTTTAATAAAGGTTTTGTTACGTTTTTATAAAAATGTCCGTTGTGAAGAGGTGTCCGTTATTCGGAGGTGTCCGTTAAGGGAGATCTTACTGTAATTGGCAATGGTTTGTGAAAATAAGCCAAAAAATCAAGGAACAGGCGTTTCTAAATTTAATACTTTTACGAAATTGCTTAAAAAATTACCCAAAATTAAGTCAAATTGGATAGAAAAAAGTACTATTTATGTCATTTTAAGTACTTATATTAAATAGGTTTATGAGTTAAAAGCTCAAATTTTTGAAAATTTTGTCATTCATTTTGTCATTGTATCAAATCAAAAGTAATTAAATCTCATTGGTTAAAGCTGAGATTATTGTTCCATTTTTTAAACGGTTATAAAACATGTGTTGTTCAACCAGAAATGTAATTATTTTAGGAAATATCGTGGAAATAAGGAAATTTTTAAACATATCTTACCATTTTTAACATTATTTAATTATTTATTATTTAATTCTTATATTACTCTTCATCTATTCCACCGATGATCTGAGTTAAATACCTCTCTCGTTGCGTCCTCGATCCAGCACTGTGAAGATATTTTACGCCAGCAAAACGAAGAAAAATAGGTATAATTTTAATTTCTCATAATTATTTGTTAATAGACAGCCTCGGGCAGATACTATTCAGTTAGTTTTTTGGTTAAAGAAACACTTGCAAATCAATCAAAAAATTTTATGAGCCGTTTAGAAAAAATACATTAATTATTATTAAATATAAATTTTGAGTTTTATGATTACGAGTAAGTTATTTGAAAATGGAAAGCATTTGAGTTTGAGCGATGGAATTGGAATCAGCAATAAAACGCGAAAAAATATCTTTTGGGGGTTTAATGTATGGGTTGAGAGCCGTGTGGGTCTGTCGATCTTTATTGTGTTGTGTTTTACAAATTGTGTTTTTGGTTTTTGCCATTACCATATTTTGGCGGCCGTTGGTCGAGTGTAAGACGCGAACAGCGACGCGCATTTCGTTATCGTCTCAATCTGAAGTCAAATCGTGAGACGTCGATGGTCTCTTTAACGAAGAGGAATCTTTTAATCGAGATCCGCAAAAATAATAAGGCTTTGGTAGAGTTTACGGCAACCGGCTCTTTCGCAACCGATACTATCTCCGAACAATAGGGAATTTTGTTCTGTCCGATTCGTTGTTGGCTCATGACCGCAGAAGTAGAAACTCACCGCGAGCTCTATTTATGTCGGGTCCTGCTCATAATTTCGGCGAGATTCGTTGGGGAAAGTTCGTGCGATAAGATTTCTGGTTCGCGAACGGTAATTTTATGAAAACTGTGCAGACATTCGATTAAATCCGAGTCATATTTATATTGGATTGGGAGGTACCGTTAGGTATCCATAAAGTATTCAATGACTTCACTTAATTAGAGAGCAACTATTTTACAATTTGCAAAAATGCGCAACATCTGCAAGATCAAAGGTTAGCTCCGTGAACTTATAAAGATTTTTTAAGCGCAGCGAGCTTTTTTAGCCAATAGATAAATGACACGCCTTCCGGGTTCTCTCTGCACGTGCATGGTGTAGCGTGAAGGGGTCGATTAATTTGGAAAAATCGTTGCGAAACCCCATCAAACATCTCGACGTTCGAAATTGCGCCAGAGAAACGCGCCGATCCCGACCAGATAAGAAAATTGCAACATAGAATACTGTCTGTCGGTCATTTAGTCTCGGAGGTGTACAACACAGATTGACCTGACGGTGTTTAACCTATGAACCGAAACGTGAGATTCATTCTTTTTCAGTAGTCATGTACGAATTTTTCTCGGACGCTTCCGCGGGGCTAGTCCGGGGCTGGAACCGATTTACATAAATTCTCGGGTTAAGGTTAAAAGACCGAATCATAATGCTCTACTACAAGTTATTGTTACAGCTCCAACGACATGAACATGGAAAATGAAATCATCATAAACGTGATTTGTTTGTTTGCATACCGAATCACGAACAGATCGCGACATGAGATCACTTCCGACTTGACCCCGAGACTAATTTTCTCGCCAGACACTTGGAATTTTAGTCGAGAAAGTCGCGCAAAAATTTTGGCGCCGCCACCAAATATCAAATTTCGGCTGCGTGGGAACTCGAGAGGATAAACGACTATAATACGACCTGGGAAAATGCAAACATATTCTAATAACACTTCAAAATTTAGAACAAGGTGTTAATGAACAGCTTATATAGGGAGAGACTGTTTACTACGTGCTAAATAAATAAAACAAACATGGGCGGTATCTCCACTCACTGTTCTCATCGGAACTTTTTACACCTTTACACACAAAACTGCCCAAAACTAAGGGCTCGCAGCCAAATCCTCTTCAAACACTCTGTAATTTGCCAAAAGCAAACCAAAAATCGAACCGAATTGTTTATCAATTCAAATATTTAAAAGTTGTAGCACAATCAAAAAAAAAATTAAAGCAAAAAAACTGTCTAAAGACAATTTCAGCCTCATAATTTGTTAATTATTATTATTTTTCAATCAAAAAATTGAACTAAAATACATAAACATATTAACAAAATAATAATAAAAAATACCTAAAATTCTTTTACAAGAAATCGGACAAGAATTCAGTTACGACATTTCGGATCGTTCTAAATTATTATGTGAGTTACAGATAAATTTGTCAATTTTGCATTTTTTGATTTCACGAGCGAATTAATTGAATTCTTGGAATCGACCCGACGTATTTTCGGATCAAGATTCCATCACCGGGCAAAAATCCCGAAAAATGTGTCCGATGGTCGATAAGGAAGTCGCAATTGTCGGGAATGTCAAAAATTTGCGCGTTGGAAAAATCGCCGAGATTGGTTTTATGTTAACAATAAAATTATCAACATATTACACATTCTGTGCGATCGATACGATCTAAACTATCAATACTCAGTCCGGAATTAATTGATAATCGATAAAATCGGCAAATCGGCCCATTGAACGTGAGAAAATTTCTACAAGTCGTGACAGTTTATTGACCCGTTTTAGATTTGTAGTCGAGTGTTACAAATTATCGTAATTATCATCGAGATTTTCATACCGAATCAATTATCATCAATTACAAGGATAGAGACATTGGGGCTTTTAGTTGTGGGTCAGCGTATTTTCTATGTTTCGATAAGTCGGTGCTGTTTGATCTGAATTGAAGTCGGACCACCCAAATCCGTGAAAGATTTTTTTCCTGATTACAAGATTGTGTTTGTTTTTTCGAGCTACTGGGGATTGTTTCAGCTACGTTTGATTGATTTACGTCTAACTAATTACTCGCTATGATTGATAATGGTTGAGGCGATTTCTAATCATTGGTGGGACGCGAAACAAGGAAAAGTTATGTGTTTGGTGTAGTGGACAAAGACCACATACGAAGTGTTAAGTGATCAGTAACATAATATCGAGGGATTGGCGCGAAAGAATTCCTATTTGTTGTCGTGTGCCGTAGCACAGCGACTTAATTAATTTCGATTTTAGAGACGTTTCGACTCGGCTGGACGTCTCTTCAGGTCTAATTGCGAGTGGAATAAATGGGGAATGATGGGACGTCTCGTTAAATCCATTACTTAATTCGGAGATAAACAACGCGAGTTTATCATTAGAATTTTTCGTTATTTTTTTCTAATGGAAAAACGCAATTAAAACACGAATATATGAGGCATCGTATTACAATAAAACTGCCATAAACGGCGAATATTAATAGAATTATTAATGGCTCGGGCTCGTTGCTGTAATGAAAGAAATTTGTAAGATTATACGGATTCATAAACGCACACTGTTGACGTTTATTAGACTCCCCACATAGAAAAAGGCGCCTTTACGAAAATATAAATCGATCGGTTTCGAGATGCGCCTCTGCTTCGTTACCTTTGCCGGGTCTCTGCGCCGATTAGAAAAAACCTAACGGTAGAAACTATTTTTATTGCTTCTTGTCGTCTAAATTTACCAGTTTCTATTTTGATGAAATGAAGCTTTCAGCAGCTTCGTAAAGTAAACTTGCAGAAAGACAAGTTAATTTTTTGTTCGCCCATTTATTTATTTTTCGGGGTAATTAATCGAACTGTTCAATTTTGTGGTAATGGCCACTTGTGTAATTAATAAAGATGGGGCCACCCAGCCTACGGTATTTCCCTATCGATTATCATCCGAAAACGAGAGGGTGTCAAATGTCAAAGCAGGGATTGTAGGTCCGGAGGCAAGAATCATCACCGACACCTGTTCCCTGTTCTTTGAAGTTGAGAGCATTAGTCACTTGCGACAGGACAATACCGAAAGTTAATTTGCTTCTTCAGTTAACACGCAGTGTAACCTCGAGTTATCTTTTCGAATAAACATACAATACTTAAATAGGAGCGAAAATATCGGTTCGTATTGTGTCGGTTGTTTATAACTCCGGGCGAGTACGGACGCTCCGGGGCTCGCATTTTCCTCCCATAAATTATCATTTCGGATAAGTTAATTAGTTCCAGTCGAACAACGAAACTAATTTAAATGAAAACTGGACGCGTTTTCGCATCCCAAATAATTGTCGATAAATCACAAAAAAACGCCTCAGACTCGCTTATGATTTAGCACAAAAAGTCGTCTAGGAGATAAATCAGACAGAGGTTTGAAGACGCCGAAATTCGCCGGACTAGAATTTAGCATTTCGTCTTGTTTTACATTGAATGGTGATCCGAGACCCATAAATTCCTCTATTGAAATGTATTCAAAGTCTCGGGATTTAATTTTCTTTTCTCGTCCGGCGGACAATTAATAAAAACCGGCCTCGAAATGTTTTGTCTTTTCACACATCGAGTGTGACTTCAAATGTTTCGATTACTGGAAACAGATTTTTTTCGCGCATTCCGAGCCGCCGGAGGAATCCTCAATGGCCACGGTCTTGACATAGCTAACACTTTTCGAAAATACTTAGCACGCAGCAAATTAAAACCTACGCCGCTCTCGGTACAATTTGAACTCTATAAATATGTTAATTTGGCTCTTGGTATTAGTCAAGCAAATTATCTCTTTACTGATGTTTGTTTAACGATTTTAGATAATTTATCGTGACTTTTAAGGATTAGGAGAAAGACGAGAGCATTAACTCGCCTCGATTAGCTACGCCGCCGCGAGCTCCAGCAGTTTTTGGCTTGAATTTGCTAATTAATCCGGAGGCAACCAGTAGCCCGGACATGAAAAATCAAAACATGGCTGTGTCGTCACCAATTAGCTTATTACTGTTTTGAATTTGACCTGTGCGGAATTCCCCCGCGATGGAATTAATTAGTAGTTGGGAAAAAACAAAAGACGGGAACGTCCAATTAGGCGGGAAAAGACGTTCAACACAAAAACGAATGAATGAGTGAAACATTAACGAGTTGACATTTAAATTGCGTTTTAATTCGTGCAATTTATAGTAAGTAAAAATATAATCAATTTGAGGAGTTGCCATCTATTTAGTCGGGATGAAATTAAAATTGCTGGATGATTGGACAACATCCGTTCCCATCCTACTATTAACGAGTCAAATATTGGACACGTTGTCAAGACCAGAGAGCTTCTTAGGATTTATCGCCTTTGCACCGGAGGTTTTTTCGCCAAGGACTCCTCTTATTGTCGCTGTAAACAACACGCCAATCTGCCTCCAGATACTCGCCGTTTTATTACACAGGGACGGACCTCACCACCTTTTTAAAATTTTAGTTGGGAAATTGTAATTTTTGCGAGCTTCGCTGTAATAAAGTTCGGGATTCAGGTTCGAACGGCAAATTTTTCAGGATTTATTATTTCGCCATTGCTCTTTTTTCGTCTCGTTCTGGTGCCATAAACAACGCTCCGCTTTATAAACTCGAAATTTTATTATCGCAGCCGTGTAAGAAAACGGTAGCTCCGACTTGCATAAAATAAACAACTAATGCAATACAAATATTTTTGCGCCTGGATTTCTATAAACAGGCGTGGTTTAACAATGCACCACTGTCAACGAGAAGCTTCTCATTGTCCGTCATTCGTCTCTCGTCTCGTTCGCTTCTGTTGGCGAAAAACGCTACGACCGGGCTGCTGTGGAGCAAAATACAGGGCAACTAGCGAGGAATTATTGGTTTGGATCGTGGTCTACAAGCGAACAGGTCGATGTGGCAATATCAAAATATAAGTACCATCAAAGCGTCGTAAATAGAGAATTTATTACGACCGGACCGTGCACAAACTCAAAATACCACGGAGAAAAGTGGGATGCTTTCCACCACAATGAAGAGAAAAGACGCCCACGATTCGGTTATTATTCATTTGGATTTTTACCGCTGTCGAGGTAATTTAATGCCAGATTATAATTAATTTCGAAAGTAAAAATCCCAAATCTGGGTGTAATTTTCCTGTCAGACGTGAGCCACTCCCACATGGGGTGATAATGGCGTGACAACTCGTATGAAAATCCGTCCCTTTCGTAAAAATCGGTTTGCACCCGATGCATGTTCACATGCTCGTTATTACATGCATTAATTTATATTAAATAATATATTAACTGGTTTTCTGATTTATTAGACAAACGTATGCATACTAAACAGGCAGAGTGTAAAGTTATAAATATTTATTAATTAGGTGTCCTGTTATTTATCGATTGAAAATGCGCCAAGATGCCGTAAAAATCACAACAGTAACGACGGCCACTTTACGAAATTCGCCCGCTTTTATGCAAATTTTAATTAAAACATATTCTCGTTTCGGGAGAGCTTCCAATTAATTTTTATCATAGTGGCAATACCACGGCCATGTAGGTGGACGTTAACATTAAGGAAAAACTTCACGAGATAATAAAGACTAGCGAGATGGAACAAGAGCCAATCGAAAGAAGTTAAGGACATAAAGAAAGACAATTTCATCATTGTATCAATTTGTTGGGTTCGGTTTACGACGAAGCCGAACAGAAATCCCGCTTTCTAGACACGCTCTTAAATTTACTCCCAGGCGCGAAAAACGGTAGAAATAAATAATTTGGTGTTTAGGAATTAAGCCATTAATCGGGATATTTCCCTGGCCGGTTGGCCGCCCCGGGCGTCTCAAAATTATTTATTATAGGCATTGTGTGTTGGACTAAACCAACATTACGTCTTGAAAAGATGACAATCAACAAGTTTAATTACTTTTCAGGTCAGTTTAATCGTTCTCGATCGCCTTTTGTTGTATAATAATTCAGATATCATTAAGGCAAAATATGACCTGCAAAAATGCCGTGCTCTTAATGAGGCCCAGGCCCGTGTTTGACTTTTTGTTCGCTCGAAAATTCGCTATTAAAGTCGAGTACTGTCCTGGGCCCCGCATGGGGTCTCATGCCTGTCTCGGAATTACACAATAATACGTCCCGGGCATAAAAGTGACTTTGCTGCCAGTTGATGTGATATATGGATTAATAAAATACGGAATCGAGTCTTGTGTGGTCTGGCAAAAATTAGGGGGAAAAAGGGCTCGTAACGAGATGAATTTATGCGAATGACCGTTAGAAGTAAACGAACATAAATATAGGAAAGTCCTAATTTACGTTGCGTTCCTTTGAGTCAAAGAAACCGAATAAAAATCCAGAATGACTGCACGCAGAGTTGTTCGTTTGTGACGGCCGATGAAAGAACTACTAACTTTCAATCAGTCGCACGATTCTGGCTTTTTATTCGAGACTTAGAATTATTGCTGGCTTTGCTGTGATTATTAGCAATGATACGAAAAAATTCTGAGGTAATTTATGAACGATTTCGAAAATTATACATAACATATAAATAATTTAAACGGCCGTAACATTTTGTGGGCGGGAAGGAACTACACACACCTTCACTGACATATTATGCACACCCACTAATCTATTCTCATTTGGGAAGACCTACGAAATGCATTTAACTATATTTAGGCTTTATACATGAGATTTTTATTTATTGGGGGACCTGACACGCAACAGGTACAAAACTAACACTTCGAACTTTATGGCCGAGCACCTCCAAGAAAGCGTAGCCGCAGCATCAATTACTCATTTTTCTCCCAGTTTTCGAACAAATACAAATCGACTCGCGATGTAAAACCTCTTAATTCGTGTCCAAGTGCGGTTATTAGCATGAAACAGTTAGTAAAAATAGCTATCAAGTCTCTGAAAACTATGAATATAAATAAGGTGGAACAATTGAAAATCCGCCCGAGCGGAAATGCGGTGCTGCCAACCGATGCACGCGAACCAACTAGTGCGTAAAATTATACTAAATATCGCTGTCACACGTCCGACCGGTCTGTCGGATGTTTATTCGGCTATCTTTAAAAGATTTATTTCAATTTCTAATGGAATCGCCTGTTTACCGGTGTTATATGGCGATTAATTAATTCCATGCGGACGGATCGATGATAAATAAGCCGATATGCACTCGACCGGTCACGATTTACAGCTGAAACTTCTAATGCAATTACGGGAAATAACTCTTTCGATCGCAACGAAAAAACCAAGACCGGACTTGTGGTAAATTCGACGGCCCGCCCGGTCGTAAAGCATCCTCGAGCGGCACCTCGGCCAGTGGTGGAGAAGCCCCTCCTTCACCAATTTTTTTGAATATTTTTTACAAGTGTGCAAATAAACAGTACTTGAAAAGTTCATCGTTTTTTACAAGAAGTAACCCCTTTTCTCACCTAAAATTATTTTTACGTTTCCGAAATGAGCTACAATATGTTTTTGCATTTTGCATAGTATATTATTGGTTGCTTCATTTTTAACGTCTTGACTGCATTTCCCCAAAACAATCTTAAAGCACTAAAGCTCGTAGCTTTGGTGTCTTGGTGTTTTCGTCAAAAAAGTCAATTTAATTTCAAAACCATGCAAAATCGACCCACAAAAGTCAAAGACGAGAAAGTGGATCATATTCCTCAACCAATTTTTTAGTTATTTTTTTCCAAGACGGTCTAAATATCTACTTATTACTAATTTTCTTTGGAATTTGGAAAAGGTGATCAAACGTAGATTTAGCAAGGACAGCTTTAGTTTTTGGTGCAAATAACAGACCCCAGTGTCGTAATATCACGATATTTTTGCCGGAAAAACGAAATATAACTCTCCTTTTTAATGTAACATTAAATTTGTAATATTTGGTCTTTCTAAAAACTTTTATTTAACTTGCTTTGTTGTGTGTCTGTCTGTTTCATATTTTCCGAGACAAATTTGGAAAAGTATACCTGTTGTCCGAATGAATTGAAATCTTGCATACTTACGTAATCTGTGTGACAATGCAATTCTATATAGTTAATTACCCCTAAAAGCTGTTATAAGTTTTAGAATCCTAACCAGGAAGCACAAATATTCTCCCTTGTTAGAAAAATATTATTTTTTCTTTTTTAGTCCATTTTTTATAAAAGCTTAAAAAAGACTTTTTTTGTACATATACTTGTTATTAACAACTCAACTTATAATGAACAAATTAGATTTTGGTAAATCATTATAGAAAACAAAAGCATATTTTATTCAGAAAAAATAATATTCATTTGAAAATTAAAATTCACACAAAATATGTTACAGTTGTTACAAAAATTCCAGCGAGTTTTCACTTTGTTTTGTATAGTTATTATTTTGTGTCTTGTAATGAAATTATGAATTTTATTGAAATTAGTTTAGAGAAATTTAGAATGAGTAGAAATAGTGTGGACGTGTGGCCCTGGTGGCATCTGCGGCACTGCTTGGAGTGCCCGTATGGAGTGACTGTGCTAAAAAATTAGTTTGCGCACCATCAGCCTGTATAATTGCAGTTTAAATTCGCGCGTACCGAAATTTGCATCATCATAATTCATTTTCAACTATGTCGAAATTACACGGTCATGTGTGTAGTCGTCGCACATCCATCACGCGCAGGGACGTAATTAAAGAAAAAGCCAATTTTCACCACACATAAATCGGCGAGAGACCGGGGTACACTTTAAATGCTCGCTTATTATCAGCGGCCACCTGGACAACTTGTTGATGGCTAAATTGCCCATCAATATATGGGACGTGAGATTTCTCGAGCTTTTATTCGACCACAAGCTCCTATTGAAATTTCGCACACGCAAATTCGCCGAAAACGTATGCAAATTATCAATTTCGGTCCGTTGCACTTTTTGACGATATTTTCGCGTGTAATTAATATAATAACACTTGATTTATGGACGCGAAGCGAAACGCGAAAATTATTTAATTATCTTCGACACTTTAAATCTGACCCCGAAACGAGAGTAAATTGTCATCGGTTCGATCACAGATTCCGGTTGCACAATCCACCAACACGAGACATTTATTATAAATGACCGCCGAGAGAGAAAATGTCACAGCGACTCTCAAATGACAATGTTCCAGTTATTATCTTAGATATATTGTTTTGTATATGTGTATAGTAAAAGAAGCAAGACGCCTACATGAGTATTCTTGTACCAATTAAATGTACCAGATTATATACGATCATATTACCACTGAATTACGACGTTGCCTCAGGTATCCAGTAATACACCGATCTGCTTTATTGTAGAATGCTACTAAATATAAAGCAGCTTTAATAACAGCCGAACACGACCAGCTTTCTTGTAATTGCCGCATACAGATGTTGGCGTCACTTTATTGCCGATAGAAACGCTCCAAAATTACACAAACCCCAAACATCTATTCATCTGCAACTCCTCCAAGTCAAAAATTAAACAAAATAACTACGTATACAAAATTCAAAATCTGTGGGTATATTTATTAAGTATATTTTTGGAAAAAATAGTTTAGTCTAGTTTTTTTGACCTGAGATGAAAAAAAATATGCAAAAATCACAATAATTTAAAAGGATAAGACTAAAATATTAAAATACTGATAGGGCCATAGATTGACGAGTATCTCATTTCAATATTGAGCTTTATTTTAATATTTAGCTTATTCTGCAAGAACTTAAAAAAAATATAAATTTTACGTGAATCTATTAAACTGTTGAGGTTTTGGCTTCGGGAGAAATGTGCTCGTGTCCCCGTGACTAGCCGGACCCTGGGACAGGACGAGCTGGCGATTGTTGAAAATAATGGTTTTTAATTGCTTTGATTATGGTTTTATTGGCCGATTTTAACTCGAAATTGAGCTTTTGTCAAATGTGGGAGCTTTTCGTGCGTTCTAACCAATCTTTGTAACAAATACTTTCGAAAGTTTTTTTTTTCGGTAGTCTTGTCCGGTCAACGGTACCGGTTAAAGAAGAATCTCATTTTTCAGCCGCCGCCGGTTCGCCGAGCTGTATAATTATCACACGTACATTCCGTGCTAATAAGTCGTTGTTGATGGATGGGCAAAGACGGGGCTGCTCTCGATCAAATATTTGATTTAGTTTTAATACGAAAAATTCCAGCGGGTCGATTAAACGTGGGCGGCCGAATTTCAAACCGCCCTTTTAAAAGAACAATACCGCCATTAACATATTAATAACGCTCGTATTGTCTATGAGAACAATACGCGGAGACGCATTACGGTCATTAAGTGAGGAAATTGCAGATTAGATATCAAATTGATTCCGAACATTAATTGTGGATGTTATCCGATTAGTGGCTTTCTTCGGGACATTGCACAATGCAATATCTCTTGTTATTTGAATATGCAAATTCGTTGCTGCGAGCTGTTAGAACTAAATCAAGGTGGAGGATTGGATGCTCCGCAAGTGTGAATAACCTTGTATTGGGGAGGAGGGAAAACCAGGATCATACACACGACCGTAATATATCTTAATCTGCTTAAGAGATTACTTCGATACGCACTACCTGAAGGAAATCATTACATTGGTTATCTTTCATCAAAGAACTTTGGTAAAAGAGAAAAAGAGCGATTTATGCACCAGCAGGTGTCAAAAGGCCTAATCCCGAGATTTTTACGGATTACGTATCGACGGAGGATTTTCTCCCGTGATTAATGTCAACCTCAAAGCGCCTTATTTAATTAATGTACAGATAAAATCGTACAACTTTTAATTAATTCTTCTCAACTTTTGGTTTCTATTCGATTCACGAGTGTTTATTTTCCTCGTCTTCACGGTCAAGTGGGAGGACTACTTCCCATGTCCGTTCGAGTAGTTAAGCTTGAATTATGTCACGATTCTTGCTAATTAAAACGTTTTCTCCGATATTTTGTACGCACTTCCTACATTAAATTGAATCGATAAATTTCATAATTATACGACACAAATCTTCGGTTTATCGCCGCATTGTCGATTCAAAAATGTACCGAGCTAATGGAACTCTTATCTGATGTGATACGAAATTTAAATCGAATTTTTTGTCGTTATTTTTCAGGCCGTAGCAATATTTCATCCCAAGATTGATCGCCATATATCTTCAAGCATTGCCCAATTTTTTCTCTGACACCATAATAGGAAATTTGTAACACATCGCTACATCTAAATAAACGCTCAAGACGGCAATAAATCTTTGAATATTCCGATGGGCACTCGAATTTTTAATTTCAGTCAGAGCGAAAACTAACACGTTGAAAAATTCTCATGACAATTAAAGCTTGAGATTTTACAATTCAGGCGGTGTTTGTAGGGGCTCGGCCACTGAACCATTTGCTTTTAAATTACGGTTAATTACTTCAAGTTGATTCGAGATTCTAATTTCTAATTGCGACTGTTAAAATTCTGACTGCCGTTTCTACAAGTCATTGTGCATGTAAATCCCTTGTATAATAATATGTGAACAGACCATTAACAATAATATGAAATTTATAACGTGATAAATTTAAATTTAGACATGACTTAACTAGCGATATTAGACTTGGTGTGGATTATTTACTGCATTGGGCACTTTTAATAATATATTTGACGTTTATAGACCATCATGGGCAAGAATAAACTAATATGGTCAGAGGCTTTAAAACATTAATTTTCCTCAAATTATACAATTATCGGCGTAATTGGACAACAACGTTTGACAAGTTGACGAGATGTAGGGTTATTGCTTCTGATGAATGTAGGGCGATTTTTCAAAGTTTGACGCAATCAGGGCTGAATGGCCCTTAATTGGGGTTTTCTTCAAATGTAGTGCGGCCATAAGTTTGTTCTTGATTGCGCAATTATCGGACAAGTGGACAAGTCCCGTAGAAGCGAGGTTATTGCCTTATCGGACACTGACAAATACTGGGCGATATTTCAATACCTCTGCACTCTTTATAGGGCAATAACGGACAATAGTCCTTAATTATTAAGAACAATGAAGGAACTTCTCCCGCTAATTATAAAAAACGACCTGTTTTGCACTAACGATCCGGAATCAATTACTCACTCGCGCTCCAAGCACCTGGACGTCATCCCCGTGGAGGTCAGGTCTTGACCCCCGACCGGGAGTCCGGCGCGTAATAATTACGGAGTTTGTCGGCAGTAAGGAATGTCGTGCGTGCAATAAGATTTATTCGTACATTTTGTTTCAGTTCACAGTTACAAGGAGTTTTCCTCCGAGACGGTTATTTTATCACACCGACTGCACATTGTGCGGAAATTTATGCGCCTCTATCTGTAAATTATGATCCTTTTATGGAGAAATACGGCGCTTTTTTCGCTAAATTCGCATCAATGTGAAAAGTGACCAGGCCGGTGAAGGTCGCAGAATTAGAATCGGAGCACTTGCGACAAGATTTAAAGTCCGACTCGGGCTTTGTTCGATTGAAATTTATGGATGCTTGTGTGCAAATTAATTATGGAAATTTCGGCAAGGGCGGAGTTTAATTGCAAAGACGATTCGTTCCAGAAAAATAAACGAAAATTTCATTCTTCAGTGGGCTGTATTCGGCTCATGATGCAATCTGAATTACAATTACTGTCATTGGGTTTATTGATGTATTAGAGCTACCGAATCATTTCTAATAATCTATGCTCGGGCCACCCGTGGGCCCCCAAATTGAAAACTTTCGATCACAAATATTTCCTGAATTAATTCGGTACGAAAGCCGCGAGAAATTCTCTACGTGACTGCCAACTGGCTATCGATAGTTTTGAAATTAAAATAAGTCATCTTATATTTATGGGGTTTTTCTAGCGAGTTCTTCGCGTCTCTAAGTAAGAACACGACTTTATTAATATGCCGGACGCGGAACGACCGACTTGTATATTTGCTAATATTTTCTCGAGTCGATACATACGTCATCGTTGATCAAATGGCGACGATTCGTTCACAGGCATGCAGCCAATGATTCCGGAATTTTTTCCATTCTTAGAGGTAATCGCTAGACGAGTGACAGCTGGAAATCACTCATGATGGGCTATGAAACGGCATTTCTCGAAATCGAACGGAAATCTGCAATTCCTGGACCTTCCATCGCCTATACGAGGAAACTCAAAAACGGAATTTTCTCACGATTATAAAATTTTACGAGACAGAATTTGTGCGAAAACAGCAGGAATATCGGTCAATAGGAATCTGGCCGCAAGAAACTTAATTGCTGAAGACAGCAGGAATTTCTCTTCAGGAAAATTGGTGCTCTATTTCTAGCAAACATTCATTGTTTGGCTTACATAAGAAAAACTCTCTCAAAGATTTTTGAGAAATAGCAGGAGTTTTTATTTATTTTAACTATCTATTTTGTATCCTTCTTCTAACTTGTTCTAATAATCTTTGCATAATTCGGCGATTTTCTTAATTGGGCCTTTGCTTGTCGTCCCAGCAGCCATCTTCAGTGCTTGATCTCTGGCATCGCCGTTGTCTCAACGCCCGCTCCCGTATTTCGTTTGTTTTACCCGTCTCGTATTGATGTATCAGAGTTTAGTAAATTTACTGAAATCTCGATTGTCATCAATATCAATAGCGTCGATCTCAGCTACTAGAAACGTGGCTGCCGGTCTCAGCATCTAGGTAAACCTTTGCTTTTCCCACGGTCATCGAGACCGCACCAAACAATACGCGCTCACAACTCACTATTGATCATAGTTGGCCATTATTCTGCGCACTTCATGTCGCCATCGCCGCCTCCAGACTCCTGCCATCATTAACTTAACGAATTCGGAATTTTATGGCATCTTTCCGATCGAGCAAAACCGAAATTGTGGATTTTTAGCAGCTCATTTGCCCAACAAGTAACATTCAAAGAAAATGAAAAAAATAATGATGAAAAGACAGAGAATAGTTGTGCATTTTCGGGCTCTTGTTTGAGGATAGACAGTGGGGGAGCAAACAAGAGATTTTATCAGTCATGACGGAATCCATTAATGGTAATAGGCAATAATACCATACAGAATGAGCACCCCAATTGTGCAATAAAAAATTTGTTATTCTTCGAGTACACGTTTCGTGAGGTTGGTTGTTATTATCATGTCATGCTGAAATGATATTAATACCACGATTGTGTAACTCAATAAATATTTGTAACATGGTAGTAACAATAACACAAAAGAATTTTTTCTTTATTGTTTATTTTGTAAATAATAAAAATAAAATATTTTTATTGGTAGGTCACGAGGTCCAGTTCAGACTTTCTAATTCACAAAATCTTTATGGATACTGAGTTGTGCCAAAATTTGTTGGCGAAAAAGTTACCTAAATAAGGCACTCTTATCTAAGATCTTATCATTATGTGACAAGTGTGAAGTGGTAAAACAAGTTACTAAGTATAAAAAAAGTGAAATTGATATTTTCAAAGATTGTGTTAATAAAATTCAAATATGAAAAGATAGGATCTTTCGCGTTGTAAAATTGCCAAACATTGTGACACTGGCCAGCAGGAATTTTTTGCAGTGGTTTTGTAACAGCGATAGCTGGTCACATGCGGAAAAGGAGTTAAAAAAACAAACAATTTCCCACCCAGCCCACACTCAGTAGGAAAACTGGGACAACAGATAGTTAGCAGGAATATTTCTGCAAAAATAGAAAAAATTTAGCAGGATTAAATTTGATGTAATCTAGCAGCGACAATTATGATGCAGCAGGAATTTTGACAATGTCCGCAGGAATGTTTCTAGATAGTCGAGTCGGGAAGCACAATTTTTCAAATTGTGACTGAAATAGTAGCTAGTGGGGCTTTAGTCGGATTGCAGCAGCTTGAAAATTGGTGGTTAGATTGCAGGAAATTTATCTTTCCTTTTCAAAGCCTGGTCGCGAGAATTTCATGATGAATGAGGAGAGAGGAATTCGTTGCGGCACCTGCTCGGCAGGAAAACCTAGAAAATATTAATGTCTCTGTCCATTCTTCATATTTTCCCGTTCCACTTAAATGTCGAAATTTATATCAGCCGGCGCTGATTGTTGACGACCGTAGTGTTATTAATGGTGACTTTATTAGTCGTTGGGACAGTAGGAGGTGTGTCTCAGTACCCGGTGGTGCGATCTAAATCAAAACTTTTAGTAGGTCGATAAATATTTCGCCTCGAAAGTGTTTTTCTCACGATGTATTTTACCGGAAAGCCTCTTCTGTCACATTATACAGCGCGCGTAAACAATACAAGTGAGGAGCTTTAAGTCCGTTGAAATTCTTCGACGTAATTTAACGATGAGTTGTGAAGCGAAAAGGTGGAAAATGTTGGTTGATTTGTGGTAGAGGCTTCAGTGACAAAAAGCTGTGATTGCATGGCGATAAAGAGGCGCCACGGAATGTACGGCTCATTGCAGCTCGCTCATTAACAAAGTTCTCGAGTAGTTGCTTTATTAATTATTATTCTATTCGTTGGCTTCGAGATGCGTCTTGTTAAGTTAAATGTTGCGTGAAAGAGGTAAGAATTGAGCCATTACGCGCGGCCGGGATATAATTAATTTGTTAAGTTTTAATTACGCAAAGTTGGTTTTTGAAGGCGACTAGAACGGTACGGCTCGTCTTGAAATAAACAACGCTAATCTTCAACCTCGATCTAAGCCAGTTTTAGGAACTAATGGAAAACATTACGGCCATATTACATTCGTTTAATCGTTACAATGATCAGGTTGTAGCGAGCATGAGTTATGTACGCAACTTGTACGTACCTTATCTGTTCATGGTTACCAACATACACTTGTAATTAAATTTTAACTGGCAAAGCTATACGACTGGTCTCCATCACGTTCTCCATTCTTCCATCCATGACTGTTTTACCGTCTCCTGTTGTTCGTACAGGACGATCTTAACAAATAGTTATCTTTGTTAATAAGTTAGCAGGTTGGCGCACACCTCCGCTCTTATCTCAAGTGCATTAAACCGGCTTCCTAATGATAGAATACACTTAACTCCCGTATTAAACCGTCCGAGCTTATCTTCTGCCAACGGGGGTATCTCTACGCCAGCGCTCTATGGGATTCTGCCATTAACGGACGCCATAAATACTAATCAACAATGTCAGGCTGCTGTTAGTTCCGAGCCGACTAATAAAACTATCTACTCATGATTAATAAGAAGATGACCAACGGACAGACAAGACAAGCTTCGAGGAATATTCACCGAGGAAAAGATGTAATAGCTATGTTGGAAATGTTCGCTTTGGATAGCGGACGATAAAACGCTGCTATCCGCTTGCTTTCCCCACTAAAAGCAAAAAATCACCCGGGACTTTAACAAATAACCAAACATTTTTCCAAAAATCACCACTCGAAACTAAATTAGCAAATAGTTAATACTTGATTTTTTTGGATCGAAAATTACGTAAAAACTGTTAAAATACGTTTGGTGGCTCGTGCGAAAAATCGTCCGGTGAAAAAAGCGCTGGCTCCGGGTTTATTTAGCACATATAGGTTTCAATGATGTCTCGGAGCCTCTCCGGAGTAATAACATCCGCCCACAGCTCTCGAGGTGTAAATTACTGTTTACCATAGTATAGACCATTGTTAATTTCGCAGACGGGCAAACAATGATGAATCACGGCGTTTCGCATTATCGTTCTAAAAATTGTGTGTTTGAGCCGAGAGAGGATTCGCTGATTGTCACTTGAGGGCAATAAATACGCTCGGACAGGGTACAATAGTGGGACAAGACGAAGTTTGTTTCCTCGTCCTTACAGACTTATGGTCCGTGTCGATTAGAGATTGACGTCTAAATAGACACACGGTCGAACGAATTGATTGCTTGAGAAAAGCGATTTTTACGTGAAACGTCGCTAAAGTCGAGACGAAGGCACCTACTCGTAAAATACTACAAGGTAAATGATCAATTAAACGTAATGATGGTAAGTCACGATTTCAATTATAAGACATCAGCACGCCTCAACAAATGTACAGTTTGTAATATTTTGGTGCCGAGGATTCAGCGGCGAGCTACTCAAATATTTAACGACGTATTAGCACACAATGATCAATCGGGAAACCAATGGATAGCTAATCCGGTAAATTAGTTTCTTGGGAGATGCGCCAAATGTGCCTTTCTTATGCTAATCGTAAAAATTAGCGACCCAACTAAATCAGCTCTTGTCAAATTTTTTCTTACGCCAGCAAAAGTATGATTTTAACTGTTTTAATTTTAAAGATAAACATGCTCTTGTATTAAAATAGAGGATGTGGCTATCGCCTGTATTAATAGATGGGCGACACATGTCGGGCTAATGGCGGTTTTGGGTCGGTTTGTGTGTTATCGAAAATCATTTAAGTCGTCCTAAATGGCCGCAGTGATTTGTTGAGTGACGGCCGATTGTGCCGTCTGTCAGAACGTAACTAAGAAAGAGAATTGTTTCTCGGTAGCGTGTCTGGAGTGTTATTATCGCAGCAGCAGCATCGACATCCAATATGAAAATATCAGGGCGTGGGCATTTGCTAATTTTCTGATTTACATTACGTCGACCGTATCGGCTCTAATGCAGCGTTTGTTAATGTAAACGCAATTTTAGACTTGGAAATTGGTTCGGTTTTTGTGATTTTCCATTGTGATTTATTGGAGATGGTCGCACGCCCACGCGGCTAGTTAGCGACTGTACTTTTCCCATTTCCGAAGACTAATTGGTTAATATTTTCTTGCCTGACGCCGGTTATTAAAAGTTATTTTCACACTGGCTTAATGTGGACGTTTATGGTGTTGTCGCCGCCGTCGCTTTTGAAAAATAACCAGTGGTTTGCTTTGTAGACGATGGTTTAT
Organism: Tribolium castaneum; assembly: GCF_031307605.1. Classification (NCBI taxonomy): domain Eukaryota; kingdom Metazoa; phylum Arthropoda; class Insecta; order Coleoptera; family Tenebrionidae; genus Tribolium; species Tribolium castaneum. The sequence goes on along the minus strand of NC_087402.1, from coordinate 2,715,916 downwards.
TTAACAAATTAAACATATTGTTTGGCTATCAATATCGGCCCACGCGCCACTTCAAATGAAGAAATGAAGCGACACACCTACTATAATAAAACAATAGCGAGGCAAGTGTTTGTCATTTAAACTCTCTTCGACATTTTTATAAATTACGAGACTGCACCAATGCAGGGACTTAATAAAGGACATTGTTGCATGGCAATGAACACGTACCACTTTCAGGACACGCCATTGTCTAAAACCGAATTAAAATTTTAGATTGCGCTCTGTTTGGTTTTTAAATTGGACGAAGGACGGATTTGTACGAGGCAAACCCAAGCGCTTTTCCTCTTTACACAAGAAACACGCTCTCAAACACTACCGATTTAACCGCTTTCGGGAAACCCTTACCACAAGACAAACAAAAATAATTCTGTCGGCAAAAGTCGTGGTGGTCGTAATGTTGTCAAAACTTCTGTTGACGTCAAGCCGCGAATTTGATGGAGTAATTCCAAAATAAGGGTCCTTATATCGCATCAGTGGCAGTAAGGCGAACGTATGGTCATAATCCCGGGCCGCTTAACTGATTTATAAAGTTTTTTAATTCTGATTTAGGAAATATTTACGCTCGGTATATGTTAATCTACTTTATTGTGTTTATATGGAAGTGTATTGTGAGCGTTGACGTAAATAGAGTTGTTTGACTAAATGCTGTTTATGGGCCGTGCACACTGAATATGTATGTGCATTAACGGATTTATGGAGTTAAGTACCTAAATATTATTTTAAGTGGTTTAGCAATTTGCTTCAAAGTAGACATTAATTTTGAGCATTGAAAGCGTAACCACCCCCGAGGTAACGACGGATTTAAACGAAAACGTTCACTTAATAATCAATTAAGGCAACTTTCAATAAATTTACTATTTTATGCTATCTTGTACGTAATTAATAACTCGAATAAAAGTCTTGTTTGCTATAATTTAAATTGTCACAACGGAAGCCTAATTATCAACTGGTTTTCAACTGAAAAGCTCACCGGAGGCGGCCTTTCAAAAGCATACTTCATTTATTGAAGAAGTTCAAATGAAATTACTAAGATAGTTCGAGTTCAGGCCACCGCTATCTCAGAACGCCGGCACAGAATATTTTCATATCTGCTGAATTAGAAATAAAGCGATTTCGATTTTTTCTATCGGGGATTAAAGTCTTGCAAATCCCGTCCGACAAGTAGATGACCTTCTAAACTATGCGAGTGAAAGCAGATCTTGATGCTCGCAATGATTTTTCTGTGCCCGTATTTAGGTTAAAAAAGATGAGTTGAGGAACGAAATGTGTTAACGCCCATGCCGTTCGTAGACGGTGTTTTAGTGGTTTATAACGCAGCGAGATCTACGAGATCAATTTAAACAAGCGACATGGTCCGAATTTGTTATTGAAATCAGATCGGGTACAGAGTCTGGTACTGAACGCCGATAAAATCTCGACATCGTCGCCGAAGACATCATCACTTGTGTGGATTTTTACGCAGGAGTTCCTTCCCAACGATCTCTTAACATGAAATGTGTAATTTTTGTGTCCGAAGGTGGGAAGGTATTAGAGTCGCCTGCGGTCCCATCCGCCTAATAAACCATATCGTCGTAAAAATCCCCACATACCACCCTATGGCTATATTAAAGCGCACTTTCTATTCAAATGCAGTCCATACGGATTATTTAATGGTCATACGCGGGCTCCTACGCGGGCCAGAGGTCGGCCTCTTCATCGACGCGTTCTCATGACTGCAACTGGACCATCGTCGTGGGTGCCTCCTTGCAATAACGAGAACGACTAAATAGGCTACCAGATGAAAGAATAAGAAGCATAGTTAAGCTGATTCATGAACGTGTTGGTGCAGCCGCTGCCACCATTAAAGCCCATGCAAACGAACAGGCGCCAATTATACACCACCTTATAAATCTCATCGACCGCCGAACGAGCAACTGCCGCCACATATCGAGGAATTATTGAGGATTGAGTTATTGCAAAACGATGCAAGCAATAACACACCAGACGCGAGAAACAAAACCCAGCTTCGCCCAACAGCTTTGCACAAAACACAATTTTGACACAGCTATAAGCACATTTTTAGTCTTCTCCCCTTCTTCCATTTCTAAATATTTTAACACCTCGAGTATTTTCCAAGATTCAGTGGCGTTTTTTGAATCCGGTTACAACAAACACTTCCGGATATAAACTAAATTTGACTTAAAATGTGGCGCAATTTTCCGTTTCTAATGAACATTTCACCGAATTTTGAGGAACATGTTGGGGTTAATAAAGACAAAGCAGCAAAAAAGTGTTAACTGATAAACAAATTATTGAATTACTAACTACATTTCAACCAATGAAAACGTGTGCTTTTAAATTTGATAGTTGTTCAAATATTTTGTGATAGTAGAGCTCAAAGAAAGTCAAAATAAATCAATTTGTTTAATCCGAACTTTTACTACTAGTTTTTGAGATATAAAGTTTACATGACCAATAGGACATTTGAGGAAATGAGTAAACAGTATCTTTGCCAAAAAAAAATCGGAGCAAAATTTTTGCATTTTTATGATTTCTTTATGTTTTTCTGTGACTGTTTTTCATGTTTTTTTTATATTTTTTTATATTCATGTTGTCTTATAATAAAAATAACAGCTAAAAATCACTTTTTTTAATTTACCGCTTATAGAGAACTTCAGATATAACGACGCATTTTCGGAGTTCGTTATAACTAGACTCTACTGTATTTGATTTTAAAACCTTCTCGGTTCGTAAAGACAGCTGAGTAACTGTTACAAAAAGAAAAAGAGTAATCGTGTGAGGAATAGATATTTCATCACACTTTTTAATTCGCGTTGGATTACGAGCTTCAAAAAATTTAACTCATAATGAAATACATTCTAATTAAATTGTAAATACGAGTATGACGCTCGAGGGAGCAATAATTAAAGGTGGGGTTGAATTTACATTGAGAACATAAATTTAGCATTTTATTTTTACGAATCACCTGGTAGTGTTTTCTTAAGAATTAAAGTTAAATTTTGATAAAACTTAGGACTTGTAAGGTACTGTTTTAAATGATAAAGGTTACGACGTATTAAAAATTCTTTATTAAATAAGTGATATCAAAAAACTTTTTTCTCCTTTATGACCTGTTTCAGTTCAGTTTTAGTTCAATACAACTGGGGCGTTTATTATAAATAAAAGAAAACTAATAGATAATTTAGGTTCTTTTAAGCTGAAATATTTTTGTAGTTATTGTTTGTAAAAATGATTTGTTGGTTTTTTGATGTTCAATTGTGGGTCAAGCACCTCCCAATTTGGATGTTAATTTAGTCAAATCGCCGTTCGTTTTCGGTGTCGTGACGCGTTCCTGGCAAAAAGCTCGGTTGGTTTTCTTTGTCGCCGGTACTGAATAAAATCCACATTGAATTCAAATATAATCGCGTGACCGGCAGAGAAGAGGTGCGTTTTATAGCACCCTGGCGGCGAAATCAAACACGACGATTTAAAATATAGTGAGTCGATGGTCCGGATTTGTATGTTTAATGCATATCGGTAAATGATACTTTGTAACCGAGCTTGCAGTAACTAGTTTTATGGGGTGTATAATATACGGCGTATTGTGTTACGTATGTCCCGATCGTGATACATGGCGGTAGTTACCTCGGCCAATTGGTTGCTTGCTGTATTGGTATTGGTATCGATCGCCACATGTAATATTTATTAGAGCCAAGAGGAATTTTATTGAATTTTTATCGATCTTTATGGAGATTCGAGATAATTAAGTGCGGTGAAAGCCTGAAGAAGCGACAGATTTGTAACGCAGCAAGAGGAAAAGTAAATAGACTAATTGCGTTATGAAACCCCTCCAGCTTTATCAATTAACAAAAATAGTTAAGATTGTAATTACGCTGCGTGCCCGTTCTCAATTAATCAAATTCAAATTATACCGCAGGGAACTGTTGTGGCCGATACCTTCGAATACTTGTTGAAACGAAAGTTATGTTGTAATTGAACCGGTGCGAGTCCATCTCGTTAAGACCCAGCTTAATGTACAGTGTGTGCCACAAACAAACAAAACAAACCCAGATTTTTACAACAAGTAATTATTACAAAATAAATAAAAACACTAGTCGATGATGTGTCAAGGGCGAATCCAGCTACTGGAAGGCGCCATCAATAAATGATAAATGTTTGGTTGTCAACCAGCACGGTCGCTTTCACCGACTGTTACGTCACGCTGGATTTGGTCCATATTTATGTCAAACAATTGAAGATTAAAAACCCGACTTTGCTCCTGAATCCTGGAGGAAAAAAGCGAATAAATATCGGCAATCGAAACGGAATTTATCAGCAATATTTTGCGTTTTATTAGACAGAAATCAATTCAATTTCTTTGGTTGCAATTAAAAGAAGTAAATAAATGCGAACGACTTGCTAATAGAACGTGTTAATTATTAAATACCGCATCCCGGACTCTTCCCAGCCAGAACGCCGGAGCGAGGTGTGCTAACCGCGACCCGACTCCGGCTTTGCCTCACTTGGCATTTTTATCGCCGTTTTTGATCGGTTTAACAGAGTCTGGTCGACTTGTGTTGGATTTTCGTGGGTGCAGAACTGCAAAGTGCGAGTTGGTGGTTGCGGAAGCACCTTTTCGTCGCAACCTTGTCTCTTGCGAACATTGTCAAGTTGAGAATTATTTATTTTTATATTTGTAGCAAGTCGACAAGATCATTGAACTAGATAATTACGTTTAACAATCCTCGTAGCGATTTTTTCCCCGCGTTTCGTCGAATGATCGATTTTCTCGTGGGTAATTGGTGTTCCGACCCGCTTGAAATTTAAATCTGGTAATTAAATCTGCGCTTGCAATAAACCGATTTGAACTTATGATCTCTCTCGAATTTATTAACGTTAACTGTTCCAACTAGCTGCGCCTAGTTTAGGAATGCCGCGGAAAATAGCAAAAATCGCAGATATATACGACCAAGATACGCTCAAATCGAAGAAGTAATCTACATGCAGTAATCTAATCGGGCACAGGTGTCCATGAATATTACAGTGTAGCAAAGGCGTGCGCTATTTTTTCCGTGTAGGCTGCATATTTATGGAACAAGGACGTCGTTCCACGTTACACGCCATCCTTAACCACGGGATGATCCCGCACTCCAGAGCCATTTTTCAGGAATATGTGACGTAGGAAGGTCATATTTTCCCGTCAGAGCGACTATCATTTATATGTGTATGTACAGTCCACCTTACAAGAAACTTAATTGTCTACGTGTTAGTATTTTATCAATTGGAAATTTATTGTTGTGTACAATTAAGTTGAGACTTGTAGAGTGGGCAGAAAGGTCGTCGCGAATTAACTATTAAACGTCCAGCCCACTGCATTCTGCGACATTTCATTTTTTCCTTCCTCCATCGAAAATATGGGTGAGAATTATTAAAGTTCATTTATTAAGATTCCGAAGAGCTAACAGTACAACATTACACCACTGGCTCATTACTTTCCCGCAAAGTCGGCCCTGCCCTCTCTATTAATTACAAATAAATTACAAACTGTTAATGCTCGCCGCGCGGTAGCGATACGATAATAACTAATTAAAATATCTAGCATTATCATCAACTAAATAAACATGCGATTAAAAAATTCGATGGGTACACGTCTGATCGATTCTCCCACAGACGATGCCATAATTAACGAGTTAATATGAACTCGACGGTACCAATAACGTTGACAAATTGCCGGGAACGTGACGGGACTAAAAGGAAAAGGACGGGCCCACAGACGCCACCGCCATACGCATTGTTGTCTAGATTTTGCTAAATAATCACTTCCACAAACTTCCACTGGTTCAAGGTACTGTTGGTCTCGCATCCAGTTTTAGAAATGATCTTTAATTGGCTAAAAGGTTTAACGTAGATCGTGATCGAGAATTTGGAAACTCGAGTTTATGTTTTTATTTTTTGGAGTTAAGATCAATGCGTTGCTGACCTTATTATCTAGGTTCCAAATTACGTATTCGCTTTTGGATCCATATCTATAATTTAACATTAACCAGTTTATATTTTCATGTCGAAATCTCTGACTTATTGTAGTTAATGTCTGGAAATTCTTTTTTTGTTTTTGTTTAAATAGAGTTTCTTTCGGCTGTTCGTTTGACTTTGGTAAACATTTTTTCAGAAGTTTTTGAGTATTATTTAATACAACTACTTGATTTTAATTAAGATGCAGTCGATTTTTTAGCATTTGTTTGGATATGATTCGCGATTCTACCTACTGATTTAGATTTTATTTGAACTAGGTACAGTCACGATAGAAAACAATGACACTCCTAAAATCTTTTCGATATGCTGTGGTTAATGTGTACGTTTGTTGAAATTTATCACCTAAAAGATTTGAGTCGGACTTTGCTATACAGTCCGATAGGTTGGGGTGTCATTCTTTTTTATTGTGACTGTACATAAGTTTTGACTGTATTTGTAATAACTTGCGTCAAACTGGATTTAGTCTTCGATATGAGAAGGGATCAGGGAAATGGAAAATAAATTGTAGAAAATTTGAATAAGCTGTGCTTTATTTATTTTAAGTGTGATATCATAAATAAGTGGGTTTTATGGCGGATGACGATGAAAGATGTGTCTCGTAGCGATTAATTTAGTTTGTGGTGTATCTGCCACGCAGCGTATTTTTCTTTTTTGTCCTAATTGCATTTGCTGTTTCCTCGTGTGTGGGTCGCAGTCGGAAGGCACTCCTCTTATAAAATATTCCCTCCACATGCATCCACCCATGTAAATAGAATTAAAGTTGTCTGTGACGTCCGCTAATTGTGTTCTTCTAATAGCATTGTAATCGGTAGTACCCTGTCAGCGTAAAGAATCCCGCTGCAGTGATTTATCCCGTCCTGCCGTCAATGACAGGCATTAAAGTCCGTAGCGTCCCGCTGGCAGCCCCATGTCAAAGGTTAGAGTGACAATAGTCCGTTGGACGTCCCACTGTACGTCATATTTATCCCGCAACGATTATTATGTGAAATTTGCATGCCATTCGACCTTTCCTCGACGATTTACAACACAACACCGAACCGAGTAAATAAATAATAGACAAACTCGGTGAGTAAATTTATCGATGGGATAATTTACGACCCGAACACTTTGTCGTACTTTATTTTTTTCTCCTCTCTCTTATTCCTTACGCAATAAAACGTACTGGCGCCACGCTAGAAAGCGATGAAATGACGTTTTATAAGCACTAAAACAGTTGCTTCACGGAGCCAGATTCGCATTGTCCCGGATGATTGATTGAAAGCTCTCGACGAGGTGGCGCAACGCAGGATGAGTGTCCTGAATACGTCGCCGAGGTCAGGAACACACCCACGTTCTGCAGAAAATGATACTAATTGCGGGGTCAAATGTCGACACTTTACCCAAACTTATTGCTACTCAATTTGGCGCATGACTCACACTCAAACTTTCATTTAAACGGATTATTCTTGGGACGCGCAAATCCAGACGACGACCCGGATTTTTGCATACATACTACTTTATAATTAATTTAAGCGGGATTCCGCCCATTTGCTGTATCTAATGCCATTGTTGCAGCCTACTCGAGATCATATTAACACATTTTATGACAATTTTTACATTCCAAACAGCCGCATAAATTTGTATTTATATTTCGATTACGACAACGAATAAAACCACATGCGAGAGAAGATCAATGTGTTATAATTTGTTTAATATCTAGCTCGATTACTCCGCTTGTTGATTCTTCAATCATTATTTAATCAGTCTAGATGAATATGAAGTTAGCTGTGTAATTTCTTGTTAGTTACGCATAACGATCCTCCCGAGTAATAAAGCCAATGATGTTTGTTTAATTTACGAGGTACCTAACTCATAAAAATTTCTAATATGTAATAAATCTTCCACAAGTCATTGATTTTTTTCATAAATGGCAGAAGCTAAACTGGTACAAAATTTTCTTGCAAGTTTTTTGAACTTGAGGCCAACTTGCGGCCTATCACCTTTCGAATCTTCTGTGGTGAAACCTTCAGAATGGCTATCTAATAGAGGGATCAATAAGTTATCTGAGACGTTGTTCGTACATTTCTAATGCTGGAGGTGCCGATTAAACTAATAATTTTATTGATTGCTTCTAGAAAAAAGTCCATCAAATCTTATGGAATTTTTCTCGAGGCAGCTCTTTGTAATTTAATTTTTGTTCGATTCGCGGTCCGTCAGTGCGATTTCTCGGTAATAAGCGCCATCTTCCCCGATTTAATTGGCATACGATTAATTCGCCTTATTATGATGAAATTAGTGCGGCAGCGTTTAATAAGTCTTGTCAGGATCGCTCGGCTAAGTACCTTCCCATGGAAAAGTATTATTTAAATAAATTGAGTCGATGTTCTAGTTAACGACTTGCAGAGTTATGTAGATGGTTTTAATGTCGCCCCTGTTTGTTTTTCATGAGTTATCGAGGCACCTCGCTGGAGGCTCCAGCTCGTTTGTGCCTTTTTTCCGAAACTTTCCAATGAAACTTGTTGCGTTATCATTTAATATTATTAATATGTAATTCTTTACGGGGCCTTGACACGCTGTATTTAATAAACTAAGCATGTATTTCGGTGAAGCCGCGATACTCATATATGGAGTGAAATTTTATATTACAAAACATCACACGTCGATCGGACACTCGTAAATACACTTATTATACTTCTTCATTACCGTTTCGATAATTCCAATTATAAATTAATTAAGCGAGGCGGGAAAAAATGACACAAAAATTAATTAAATCTTTTCTATTTGTGCTGGCGAGAAGTACGTGAGTTATTGCTATGCAAAAAGATGATTCCGTGTGTAAACAACCAGTCGACGTTTTGTTACAGATAGTTAGCTAGGAAGTCAGGCGTGACGTCGTCTGCCCGCCGGCGGGCGAATTACTCAAGGAGCTTGCTTTAATTCGGTTCGAAACCGATTTTTCGTAGGTGTCTTTTCTCTATAAATAGCGACATTAAGACATAAAAACAATTCTTTGAACAGATAAAGGGTGTGATTCATATATAATTTATTAACGTAGCAGGTGAACCTGTGTCCCGGTGGTCCCATACGTTACAACATCCTCTGACTTTTATTTTACACGCGCGCTTCAGTTTCTTGTCAGACACACCTAGCCATTGTACTTTTAATATTTCATTTTGTTTTTATTCAACCCCTTTTTGTACCAGAGGTGACAAAAATCTGATCTTTTCTTCGGGACGCGGCTAGCTTTTAGACGACCTTCGGCCTACGTGCGACCGAAATTGAAAGTCATCCACCAATTCTGATTCACAGTTATTGGAGATGCGAAAATAGAATTCAAATGAAACACACACACAACAAATCATCTCATATTACACACTTTTTAATCAATCACTGTGTAATAAAATTACAGTAAATGTCTCAGTTTCTGGAACACATGTAGAGGTAAAAACTGCCATTAAGAAATTATTTATAGGAATTTTGTTTTTGGCAGAAGTAAGTCTCACTCACAAACTCATTTGCCAACGATTTTTTTAATTGTTATCCTTATTGTATCTATTAGTCCTCTTCACTTTTGTTTTAATTTATATTTATATTATTTTTCTATATTTTTTAGCTTTTTGATGCATTTCTTTTTACAGTAGTTGACATGGCTTATACCGGGTTCGTCAAGTTTTACACTCAGGCACTTTACACCTCTTAGAAGAGAAAAAAAAAATATGAAATAAGTATATTCCACTGCACTGATATCCAATCTCGCTTGGGAAAAAATATTTTTTTCTATTGATTCATTTGTCCAATAAAAACGAAAAAAAACCATTTGACCAAAAAATCACATCAGCTGTTTTTTACATCAATGGATCGGAAATACGAAATAAAATTATTCTGCAAAAATTTGACTTGAAAAAAATCGTTAGAATTGGATTAAAAACCATTTTGATATTATTCATCGGAAATTTCAATACAATTTATGAGAGACAAGATTGAGTAGTGATAAATTTCCGCTACAAAAAGACCCACTACCTACCCCAATAACAGTAATGACTGCAGAAATTTTACAACTAGCGGCACGGTTCCATCGAGCGGTTTTAAAGCCATGACCGGAATAAGCACACTAACGTGTTAAAATGTTTTTATTAAAAAATTACATCAGAAGTTCAAATTGATGACTATTTTGGTCTAAGCACAAAGGAACTCTTCGTTTACAATTCGCATGAACTCTTGCCGTAAGATTTGAAGATTAACATTCCATTTACAGTAAACAGATAAGATAAATGCTAATCCGGGCCTGAAAAATTCTTACCAGCTGCCTCAACCTTCAGACCCAACAATGATCGCGTGCCAGTTTTATGACAAATGTAATAAATTTTTGAAAACCACCATCCTGATGGAGACCTTTTGTAGAAGTGATTTACAATTTTACCAAAATTCATGGGAAAAAGCTGCCCGAATATCAAAACAGAAATTAAAAATCAACGACACATTTTCTCAAAAATTTAATTAGGCACTTCGATGCACTACCTTAAAATACATCTATGGACCAAAAATCGTTGACATTAGACTATAGTTAACTAAGCGAAAGTGAAAAAACACACCATACAAGTAATCATTTTAAAAATTGGTCAAATCGTTCTTCTATACAATAAAATCACATACGATTTTTTTTAGAATTTTAGATACATTACAAAGAGGTGAAAAGTGCCTGAGTGTAAAACTTGACGAACCTCAAAAGGATATATGTAGGATGCGCCAGGACCTCAAAGATCATTTTTGGAATGTTTTTGGACTGCAGGGAAGCTACTTTCCATAAAATATTTTTGGACTTTGCGCTGTAATTTTATACAAAGTTTGAATTTAAGTGCACAAAGTCATATTCTTTAGTGTATTTATTGAGCATCTTGAAATCGTTGTTTTGCCGTTTGTAAAAATAAATTTTGCCAATATTTTTCCAATTTTGTTGTAAGTTTGAAGTGGTATTTCTGTCATTGTCGGTCGTTTCTCGTCGCGCGTCCCATAATTCGGTGTAGTGAGTGTTATAAATCGCAGGTAAACAAGTCCGTCGATGGCCTAGCACCACATTAGAAATTATGACGGTATAAATCCTAATCAGTATCGTAGTATTGTATGGTGTACGTCCGCATTATGCGGTGTTTGTTTATTGAATGCGATGCGTTCGAGGGATAAGCGGACATTGTTCGAAGAGTCATTAATTGCTTTCGTTATGACGTCACACATATCTGGATCACGGCGATACTCTTGTATTAATAATTGGTCACGAACGGAGGCGACTTTAGCACACAAAGTGAGAAGCATCGACTTTACAACGCGGAGATGGCCACTAAATAATCAACTCTTACGAAAACCGTTGTCCGACTCAACAGGAGGGAGATAATCAACGAGAATTATCTCCGAGTATTTAGATGATACGACGGAATGATTGATTTTTTTGTCGAAGGATCGGTGGCCATCACGGCTCTTTGTAGCTCGATAGTGTTAGTTTTCAGGGCTTCTGATTTTAATATAGATTAGATCAGACTTTGGTGATTGATGTTGGCTAATTGAGCCCGAGAAGTGCCGACATATTGTTTCTTTTGCAGAGCGAGGATTTTGTTTGACAACAGCTCCAAGACAAATCTCCACTTAATTAAAATAGATGAAAATTGAATCGGAGACTCGGACATGAATTATGAAGAAAAGTACTTAAATTGTTGATTTATTGTTATTCCTTGTTGCCAGTGGGTGCTTATTTATTGCGCTGGGGAAAAAGTGGCGTTATTTCACGATTTCTTCAAACTGATCGAACTTTAATTAGCGACGGTGGCAACAATCAAGTCTGATTGCAATTATGCACAATTTATCATATTATTTTGAAGTCGAATGCAATTATTATGTAATTTATTACGTTGTAAAAAGCTCGGCCGTAACAATTAGTCAAAAGAGTTTGCCATTATACAATTATTTTGTAATTAAACGCGTTATTTATACGACAGGGGAGACGTCGACAAAATCGTTCAGTGCTTCTGAATTTTCCGCAAAATAAAGCAAATCGATGAATTTATCAAGTGGCATCGACGTGTTCACACGGCAATTATAAGAACTCACCGATGATAAACAGCCTCTGGAGCGGTTGACAGTTCATAATATCGCTACCACGAGTCGTTTATATAAACTACCGCAGTATAATCACCGGGGGTTCTCTTATAAAACGTTATTAGTAGTACACGAGGCTCCCGGTGTTGGCTTCCTTTCCGCACGATCCTGAAAAAGCGAACAAGTCCTGAAATTACAGACCCCCGGAGCCATCTCAATATCTCCGGTTTCATCGCGCACGAATAAATAATGAGGGTTGGAAGTCCGCCCTCGCGGCCACTCGCGCTATAAACTACCGGCCAGTAAGCAAAGTGTTACAACCTACGCGAATAAAATAAGATTAATAGAGAAAACGAAACAATGTCTGTCCTGTCGCTCAAATCTATAAATTGCTCGCGATTTACGAGTCTTTTTGTCCCTTGTCGAGTGGTTGTTTACAAAATTGTTAGTTTGTTGGATTCGAGGGAATATCAATCATTAAGCTTATTAGACGACCAAACACGTCAATCAAATATCGATGAAAAACCGAGCAGAGAGGTAATGAAGTGGCTAATCAACTGTTTCCTAGCATTTTGCTACGACTAGATTGATCATTGCGTGAGTAAATTATGGATCTGTGCGGCAAAAACTGGCCGAGGAGAGACTTTTCCGGCGCTGAAACGGACGCTGAATAATGATTTTCAAGGAGTGGAATATTTGAATTTATGTGACTAACTATTCAAAGAATTGTGCCCACTGTCTTATAAAAATGAGAAACGTCTCTATTTTTACTTGATCCGGTTGTTGCAAAACACCAACCGTTGGTTGACTTCTGGAGTTAATTTTCGCGAGATAATCTAGGAATTTTAAGCGGCCATCTTTCCAGCATTAAAGATCTATAAAATACCCGCTTCTAAACGGTTATAAAATCCCGAAAAAAACCGAAACTCGAGCCGTAAAATTTCAACAGCTCTCGAAGGTGTGTCTGTTTGATTTTTTCCGAGTGAGTTTATAATGAAATTTCCGAAAATCTCGAATCGATTCGGCATACTCAGTTTTAGAAAAGGGTTTATTAATCACTGTCCAACCACAATGGGACTAATATGTGATTTAATTATTGTCCAGGAGCGCCGTTGGCGCACATTCCTGATTCTCCATAGAAAATCCCGGACCGGTTTTTTCAAATTTTGAACAATCGTGGGACTGTGTTCTTTGTCACCTGAAACGTGAACTTTGGCCTCGTCGCCTTCAATTTGTTTAATTTCAATAGCACCGCCTGTCACGTTGATGTGTCGTGTTTGGAATAAGACGTTTGATTGTCGATGGAATTATTTTCTTATTACGCACGATCCGGCAGATAGTAAAAATGCGGAGAAAATCTCTATTTCGTGTCGAGGTCATAAACCGTTTTATAATTGATCGACGGCTCATAAAAGACGATCAGATCGATGATAAGCGATTAACACGTGCCTTAATCGTCGCGATTAAGCCGAGGACACATAAAATACATTTTTCAGGCTACGATACCGATCGGAATAAGCGGAATTTGTGCGCGCACGCACCGATTTTTCTCACTTATCTGGAACGAACAGGTGAGAGAAACGCTAAACTGCCTTGAGAAGGCCATATATCGGCGACTGTCAACCGACACGAGACTCGCCCGATCTTAATCCGCCTGAAAAGCCATGGCTAAGGCCCAAAACACTCTTCCAAAGGGTTCAAAGCAAACACGCGAAGGTTGGGAGTGGGTGTCGGGAGTGATTGAGAGCTCGCCGGACGTTGCAACGACTTATAAGGAAACTGGGCCATCTGTGTTATTATCCACTCTCCGACACTTGCAAAAAGAATAACTCTAATACTTTTACTTGACAAAATTAATTGTCGAGCGATTACGAAACCACGACAGGGAATTGTCACGTAGCCGCTTTTTAAAACACTCTGTATGTAAATTGGCGATCTTTTAGGCTTGGCCGGGCATAAGTGCGTGCTTTTAAGGCATTAGTCGACACGCGAAAGCTTAATTTCAACTTAATACCACTGATTAAGTTACACTTTTTCGTGACAATCCGATTTAGAGATTTTTCGAGAAAATTGTGAATGTTTGCGGTGGATCTATTCTCGAACGCTTATGTCATAACCTTGACTCATGTACAGTCATTTTTACGAAAAAACAATTTTCAGTCAACCGTGGAGGGTGTTATTTATGAGCATTGCATGCACCATTCCTCCAACAAGTGTTTCTCAACTAAATTCTCTTGGATTTTTGCAACTCGTACCCTCTGACCTCCTTTGTGTAATGTGAGGCTAAAAATCAATTAATCCTTAGCTTAATCACGTCCTGTCCAGTCATTTCTATGAATGAAAACGCCATTCACAAGCTGTTAAAATGTTCGATAATTTATTTGTTGAGTAATTCGACACCCACCTCGACAATGTAATAACAAACAAATTAAGTTTAAGGTGATTTGAACGCACATTTCGAGTCCGAAAGCCCACACTCGTGGCAGGAAAATAAGTCACCCTTGAACGGTGACGTCACGATTCAACGCGCAAGTGCAGCGCACTAAATAAGGCGCTAAGGTTAAGGATATTTCTGTAATAAGTGGCGTAGGTAAACGAAATTGTTTACAGGCGAAAGTCAATGTGTGGGATGATTATCGCTTAGATATAACTTACTACGTCAAATATCCACTTCCTACACTTGTTGCGAAATATCCTATCGCGCGGTGTTTTTATGCCATTTTCGAAACGGATGTGGGCTTAAGTGTACCACTCGGAATGACCTTTTTCACTTTGAGACAAACGAAATTAAGCTTTTTTATTCCTAATGTGGGTTTTTATGTCTCAACTACGCCCGAATTTGACGAAACGCCGCATTTACACCATATTATGTTGAAATTTTAGAAAAAAACAATGAATTAGGACGCGTGGGCGCTATTTAATTGAGAGTTTCCGGAGCTTTTGACTTGGGTTGGTCGTCTGAACCACAGGCGGAATCTCCGATTATCTGCATAAAACAGCAGTTCTGGCGCCTGCCACGACACGAATTATTTTATTACACTTATCGTGAAAAATCAGGATGGGTTCGTCGCTTGCTCGCTCATTGCAGTCTCCGCGCTATTTCAGCGTATTTGAGCAACTGACGGCTTGTGACTATTTTGAGTAGCGTGAAACGTACAAATAAACACAAATCGTGTGAATTATGTCATTGTAAATATTTAATTAGCGTGAAAAACGTTGGGTTTGTCGCTTGATTCGGCATCGGAGTCTCCGCGATTTTCCGCATAAACCGCTGTAAATCGCCGCCTACGCTATACAACCTTGCAAAGTTGTAAGTTACTATCACGAGCTACCTGTCTCTAGCCTGGCGTCTAGCTCTGACGGCCACCATATTTGGAAATTTATCTCTGATATCCGAGTCATCAAGAAAGCGTAATAATTCATTTTAAACGCTTGACCTTAGCGAGTGATTACCGGAATCTATGACTAAAAATGGCAATTAGCGTGTGCCGATGGTTTAATTAGTTTGTTTAGAAGAACTGTGCCGATGACGTAATTTAATGTAGGGAGGGTATTGTGGTAATGCGATTACAGAGAATGAATATATAGGCGGCTTAGTGACTCGTTTTATAATGAACATAGTGGCATTTTTTGTAAAATCATGTGAAACTATTAAACCCCTATAAATAAAAGATGAGGGCATTAACTTGAAGTAAGTCCTTATAAGAGAAAACACCCGTAATTGGAATAATAAATATCAAAATGAAAATAATTTAAATTTATCGCGAGCGGTATTTCAGCGCGGTAGCGACGTGCGACATATGTAGAAGATATTTACAGCTATGCAAATCGAACACTGTGTAGCACACAGCAGTGGCGCCGCTGAAAATTCTCAAAATTTCAGACACATTTCCGAAAACAATTTTTTCCAACTTTTTATTAAATACTAAATATAAACAACTTTTATTTTTAAAAGTATCTGAAATAATTAAAAATAATTGACAGATATAATAACATAAGCTCTTAAATAACCAAGTTATACACTGAAAAACACAATAGACATGAAGGAATATTTTTCGTTTACAGCCACAATAAAAAATGCTCTTTTGGAAGTAATAAGACAAAAGTGGTTTCTTTCTAAAAATTGTTATGACCTTATGACTTTCTGCTTTAAAACAGTGTTTAAAACGAATTCCCTTTTAATTGGCGACCGAAAGAAAAGAAAGGATTTTTATTCACGTTAACTTTTTAATTTTTTTGGGTTTTTGTTGCGTTAGTTGCACTACTTTTTGCATTTTTTTCGGGTTTTTGAAATTGTGTTGCAAAGTTTGCTACGCCACTGGTCGTGGAGGTGACTAAGGCCAGATTTGTGTATCCTGGCGTTAATATTTTACAATTAGTCTCTAAAAATCTGCAAAGCCCATCCAATTAGCGCGACAAATCGCCACTAAAGCCCATAAAGTAAAAATATCGTCGAAATCACTTATCTCCGCGACGCCGAGATGCCTTAGCGCCGCTTGTAAAACAAAATCTCGGCAGTAAAACGCAATTAACTCGCCGTAAATCAATGCCCAATCCGTGAATGGAAAGGCCGATTGCGAAACGGCATCGTCCTACGTACGATTTTCATTCATGAAATTATTCTAATTCGAAGCGGAGGCACGCGATCGATCCTCATCAATGAGTTTCGTAATGGTTTTGATGCTTTGACATTTCAGTGTTTGTGACGTAAGTGTAACTGTTGAATGCAGCTGCCTACGCACGGCCTCAAATCACAGCCGAAATGAATGAATATTTCGTATTTTGCGGTTTTTGCGTCTACGGCCGTTGGTGGCGGAATTGTGGGTTGCGGCGGCATGGCATTGGCACGGGCCGCTCCTCTACGTGTAGGTCGGCACTTCCTGTGCCACTGACGTCACCACCTGTGCCACTAACGCGACACGAGCCGGCGAACGCAAAAAAGCCATATTCATAACCGAATTTTAACTGGTTATAAACCAGTCCACAATTTATAAATAATAAAACTTTTGCTCAGAACTGTCCAAAAAATTAAAAAAAAAATTAAAATCACAAAATAATGCCGGTCCTTTCATAAAAAATAGATAAGTAGAAATCTGTACTGTTTAGGTCAGTAGCTACTTGCCAGGAAAAGCAGGTGAAGTGCTATTTCACCTACAGACCGTACTGGTGTCCCAAGTCCTGCTCACAGTAAAAAGGACAATGTGATTCAGATCCAGGACCAAATCATACTGTGTGTTAAAATAACGTTTTTCAAAAATATATTTTCGGCTACAATGAGTTAAACATTTCTAATTTACGATTAATACAATTAAATCGTTCCAATTTCAAGTGTTACAGACAAACTATTTTTAATCAGAAAGGTTTTTTATTTTTATAAAGACACAACACAATCGCTGACTGAATTTCACCGCATATATTTTTTTTGTGGTCTTCAAACGCGTCAGATCATTTTTAAAATATTGCCAGTAAACTTTTCGAAGAGATACGTAACAGTTATTTTGTTTTGGTTTCAGTTTCGCTGTGTTAATCTCGTCTAATCCTGAAATATTCATTTCATGAACCTTGTAGTCAATTACGACTTTATCGACGCGTTATTAACATGATCCGTCCCTTGAGACCAACTTAACAACTTAAGAAAGTAATTAAAATCGTCTTACAGTTACGTTCGGCTCTGCCAAGTAACGAACCTGCAAAACAGGCTACCTTAAGCTCATTTTCCAAGAATGTGAAATTTTCAAGATTTGATGCCGCAATAATCTTAACGAATTCTGAAAGTTAACAGTACTGTTTCGATGCGGAAAAAATGATTATGAAGTGTGACAGAAATCGGCGGATGGCGTATTTCTTCCGTTGTCAGTTTTATTGTCGATATTGTTTGCTTAATATTTCAATATTTGTTAGATCGGCGATCGTGGGCGTTGTTTGGCGTTGGTGTTTGCGGTCGTCTGTGGCGCACGCGCTCCAACACAATGCCATTCACAATTAGCTTTACAACCTGCCGTCCACTTGTCACATCTGTCATTATTTTTTCGACAAAGTTTATGTTCTTTAAACTAGGCGCAGTTTATAACCCAGATCTCGCTTCATTACGGCCTTTTCAGACGACTGAATGCCCCTAATGATTTCCGATGTGACAACAACCGGATGATTTATTTCGGCAAAAGCACAACATTTTTCCCGCAACAAATTTCAGCGTCTGGGGTCGAGTTGCCGAGAGAGTGGAAAAAAACGCGAAATTTCGCCGGAGGCGTCCGTAGGCGCCATCGACGTCTTGCGGAATCGCCGGCTGGGTATCGCAACACTAACAGCTCATAGACTCATCAAAAGCGGGCCCACGCAAAACGCTTTCACAATCACTTGAATAGGAAAACAACTTCTGATTTCCTAGTTTATAGCCTCTCTCGGTTTCATTCATGCTCTCTGGGTTGCGAAACAGTGAAAGACAGGTTCGGACCGAATTATCTGATGGGTGCATGATGGAATCACTTCATAAGAAGGCACCACGAGCTTTAATTAACGGACGGTGTCACGTTTCACCATTACGATTATGAATAACAAATGTACAACCTGAAATGACGTTACACGTGTTACGGGTGTGACGTGACCAACGACGTGCTGAAAATTACACCACAAGAATCGAACTTTCAGAAGCTGTTACACTGATTTAACCAAGCGATTTGCTTTCTTTTTTCGCACACACACTGTCATTTCAGCAAAACTAATTAACGCCACATCAGCAAGCGCACGGCCTTTCCCACCCAAACACATTTTCATTCATATTTTATGCAGGTTGTACAATACACAGCAATAAAAGACAATATCGTCGATTTTGGGTTCGTCGCTTAATCATCTATTGAAGTCTCCCAAATATTTTCGGCTTTTCTCGTTGATTTAGTGGTAGATAATTTGCTACCATTTTATTTTCGAGAGATTTCTATAGTTTTAGACTGTCAGCTCAACAGTAATAATTTATCAATAATGAATCACACAAAACACAACGATTCGGGTTAGTCGCTTGATCAGCTATTGAAGTCTCCGAAATATTTTCGGCTTTTCTCGATGATTTAGTGCTAGATAATTTGCTACCATGCTATTTTCGAGAGATTTGTATAGTTTTACACTGTCACAATAATAATTTGAGAATAATGAATCACACAAAATAAGACGGTTCGGGCTAGTCGCTTGATCAGCTATTGAAGTCTCCGAAATATTTTCGGCTTTTTTAGTGCTAAATAATTTGCTGCTATGCTATTTTCGAGAGATTTGTATAGTTTTACACTGTCACAATAATAATTTGAGAATAATGAATCACACAAAATAAGATGGTTCGGGTTAGTCGCTTGATCAGCTATTGAAGTCTCCGAAATATTTTCGGCTTTTTTCGTTAATTTAGTGGTAGATCATTTGCTACTATTTTATTTTCGAGAGATTTGTATAGTTTTACACTGTCACAGTAATAATTTAAGAATAATGAATCACACAAAATAAGACGGTTCGGGTTAGTCGCCTGATCAGTTGTTGGAGTCTCCAAAATATTTTTGGCTTTTCACGTTGATTTAGTGCAAAATAATTTGCTACCATTTTATTTTCGAGAGATTTGTATAGTTTTACACTGTTACAGTAATAATTTGAGAATAATGAATCAGACAAAATAAGACGGTTCGGGTTAGTCGCTTGATCAGCTGTTGGAGTCTCCGAGATATTGTGGTAATTACGCACCATTCCTCTTCGCGGGGCAATTTGTTAAGGTTTTTGAGAAATTTCAGTAGTTTTACGTTGTCAGCAGGAATTTTTTTATTGATCATTTCCATCGTGTTGGCGCAGTTTTATCGTCGATTTCGGTCTGAACGATGCTATCACATTCTTTCGGAGCGATAAAGCGAGCCATCGTCGTCGCTTTTTTCTTTGAAGTTCCGAAATTTAAAAATTCCCTCGTAATATAACGCAAATATATTTGAGTTTGGTTGCGAGCCGGTTGTGTGGTTCTTAATTAAGTTTTAAATCTGACTGTTTAAAAGTTATAAAACTTATTAAATACTTTTAATTGCGTCTCTTCGGGTGGCCGAAAGCAAAAAGAGTTTTCGGTTAACTGTTCCGAATCGTCGAAACAAATCGAAGTTTCGATAATGAGTCCTCTTTTGTTATGTCAATTAAGATTTAAAAGCATTTAGTTTTCGGGGGTTTTTACACGATGATTGATCGATTCGAAAGCAGCATTTACATACTATTATACGAAACAAAGAAACACAAATAGACTAACGACACGTGAGTCCGGTAGCGGCAATAAAGTTAAAAATTTAAAAGCGGTCGAGCGTTTACGCCTGTTAAGAATCACCAACGTCAAAATAAAATTTCTCGCTGGAGTGCGTCGTGATTTTGGTGGTTTTCGGGCGATATTTTACTTTCTTTATCTTAGCGAAGGTAGAAAATGTTTACGATGGCCATAAACAAAATTCCGATTTTGTCGAGATAAACCATTAGATATTTAAATTCCCGAGGATCATTTTACATCATATCGATATTATCACGATGTTGATGATGATATTATGAATGCCGCTGTTAAATACTGTCATCTCGGATCGCATCAATTTCAGCGCTGAAAATTCCTGAAAAATCGGCTTTTATCGACGCGAGACACATTGTGGTGCAGGTGTGTCTCACCTAACTGATGTGTAATCATGTTTTAGTGCCAGGAAAGCAAAGTTCTCGCGTCGATATCATTGATATAGAGAGACCGAGACCGAGACTGTCACCCACTCACCTCCATTAAATTTGTGTTATAGCAACGTTTAATTTATCAATCCCTTGCTATCTGGATCGGCTCGAGACCAACGCTCGACATAAATAAGACCTTCACCCGTGCTATCAGCGATTGTTTGACTCGCTTTTTCTACACCAAACACGACTTATTCAGGTGTGAAGTAATATTCACTCGAATGCAAATTTTTGACGCCCGAAACGAATTCATTAGGTTGCGAAAAGGCACGCCGGCTTTCCAACTCGTTAAAATATTAATGAATGAGAAACGCTCAGCAAACAACCCTAGGGCTAAACCGACCAAAGCCGCACTCACGTACGATATTCCCTCCGAAATCTTAAAATCCCACAAACCCGTTTTACCGCTCATTAAATTTAGCAAATTATCCTCGTAAAATAAATGCTTTGCTGCGTTACACTAAATAAGAAATAGGTCATTCGATCCGGCTGCCCGCTGCAAAATTGTCTTTTTAACGTTCTCAAAGTGGAAGATGAATGCTTCGAGATAATTACATGTATTTAAAGAAATGGATCTTCATTTTAATAAATTATAACCTTCTCCTCGTCTGTAATTGCAACATTACATTATTTAATAAGAGCCCATAAAGCTTGCAGAATTTACCATTTAATCATCGGCACCGTAAAAAATCCCACTGACTCGTTTTTCAAGCTAAATGCACTCCAATATTTGAACAAGCCAAAACAAACAGTGTAAAAATCATCGGCGCCGCGAACTAATATTATCACATGCCTGGCAATAAAATTAAAGATGCGAGCCGATGAAAGTCGACAACATCGCTAATGAATCTGATTACTGCGCTAGAAAGGTGGGCTAATAACAGGGAATTTTCATTTCTATTAGTAAAACTAGGAGCCAAATAAGGCAGCTAATAACTAAATAGCAGAAAATTCCGAGAGATCAATCATCGAGAGACGATTGAAAATCTTGGCCATTTACACCCGGATTTTGACGGCGTGGAAGCAGTCGCTTCCAGAAAATTTTGCATCAGTGAACGCAAAAAACGTGATTTCTTGGCACGTTTAGTGGTTCGCGCTGCGGCCGCCGGCAGCACCTCCCGGAGGCATTTCCGAAAAGTTCGAATAGAGTTGTAAGGAATTTCCAAACAAAGCCGTATTTTTGTGGCACGCCTACAAACCCTCGCTTTTTCCGAACTTTCGACGTGCACAGATAACACGTCCGAACAACAAACATCGCGTATCTTCCGATGCAACCGTAGAACACGGTAAACCACTTACCGGCGCGAGTTAGAAAAGAATATTGTACGTGTTAGGGTCTCACCTTTGTTCTTTACCGTCCAACAATTGCGCGGATGAAATATGGGCCACGAATTGTGGTAAAAAAACGATCGTTTTAAAGGCTCATTTCGAGGTTTTATGATTTGGGAGATTTATCACCGGCAATTAAATTACATGGACAAGAAACGTTATTGTTTTAAGTTATTAAAGCTTGCTTTGTTGGGGGCGATTAGATGGACACGATTAAGTTTATTGGAGGTGTGGGGGATTTTTTGGTGGTGGGCCCAATTTATTTATTTTAACGAGAGTCTATATTTTTTCCGGTAGTAAATACCGAATTTTCGGAATCTCGACCCAGATAAGATCGTGCCGACATAGTTTGAATATGGCTGGAGCGGAATGTTGGGAATGATAAGTTTTTACTGCCACAATTAATTCATAGTCGTATGGATGACGTCGGTGTATAAAATTAAAATCTGAATAGGTGCTGAAAGCCGATTGTAATATTTCGAAGGTGCGTGGTAATAAACGAGTCGGTTGGTTTGAGCGTCGTGAACTAGAATTTAAATAATGATTTTAATTGGAATGTCTTTTATTCTCGGTACGTAGCTGCCGTTGAAATAGAAGCCGAGTAGAATTTATCGCGTAATAATTCTAAATTGATTTGTTAAGTGTTTAAATAATTTAATGGCGTCCGCGCGATACCTGGGTGGAACACAGGCATAAAACCGTTTTGAATTCACCTATTAAGTTTAATGAATCGGTCCGAAGATAATTGCTAATTAACAAAGCAAACCGTTCAATTCCAGGGATAGAGACATAATTCAAGAAACGTTACGAAACAAGTCACCGAGGAAATTTATTAATCCCCTCGGAAATTTATTTAAAGCGGTCTGAAATAAAAACGAAATATGAAAATTTATGCGATGTTTGTATTTTTAATTTACGTTTAATTCCTCGACTCGCTGATATGATTTACTGGACGAACTCGGCGATTTACTCTCTCGCAGATCGCCATATTTTTAGGTACTGGTCCCGGGACGGATGACCATCTTTCCGCGACTTTACGACGCCGAGTTTTTCTATCGACGATTATTCTGTAAACGTCGCAAGTGAACATTACCGGACTTGATGAATCGACCACAATTTTGCTCTTTTACGGAAATCGACTCCCGATGGGGCATCGTTAAAACAGTAAACTCGACGGTTTGTCCTACAGCATGTTACGCATAACAATAAAAACGCGGCCTTTCGAAAATGTAAGCGGCAATTTGTACCGATGAGATGCTCTCGAAATTGCTCCCGATTTCGTGGCCAATCACACTAATAATACCCTCAAAACTGCCCCCTGACCCACAAGGTGTTAATGTAATTACACCGGAACGTGATTTATCCCGCTCAACGCAGTGGCGTAGCCGACAAACCACCAACTCCAACAGCAACTGAAAAGCTTCTTTTGTCCGAGTTTGCTCTAATATTTTCCAAATCTTCTAAATTATCTGGTCCATTTGTTTTGTCACAAAAAATACTTCTGACACAAAGAAGTTTCTACCGAATACGATTTTGCTTAAAACTTACGAGAACTTCCATGATTTTTTAGCCAAATAAAATGTTATGTATGTTTTCTTGTTATTATTAAAATTTTTATTATTACACTCATTCAGTATTTTCAGTATTGTAAACAATGTGTCAAAAAGAATAAAAAAATTAGATTTTTATTTAAAAAATGCCGATAACGTTATTACTCAAAACCAAAAAAATTAAACAAATTAAATTTAGTTAAAAATGGTGCAGTCTTTAAAAAGAAAATTAACCGCCCGAGTATTTTTGTCAAAATTTTAGAGAGGCTATTTTAAAATTTTGTCACTCACTTTACAAATATGAAAAGAAACTATAGATTTTGTCGGATCTGGTGTTCTTTACAACCGAAGTCTGCTGTAATAATACGTATGTAGTCTCTCAGGAAGCCAAAAACTGCCAAAAATGTTGGCATAAGTTGTATTTTTGCTTTAGTTAAATGAAAATATCTGGGATTGTTTGGAGCGTTGTCTCCGCCTCTGTTTCTTGTTAACTCCGGAATGGAAGCGTGCGCTCATAACGAGAAAAAATTGCGGTTTGTGGTCGCTCGCATCGGTATTTTTTCACAAACGTAGGTATTAATCACGTCCTATTAGAAAAGAATTGTAAAAACAATTGTATTTTTGAGCCGTACGATAAATGCATAAAATCATCATTAATTACAGATTGATATTAAAGTAGAAATGTCACTGTTGAAATTAATGGGTTCATAAATTATCCAGCGTCTAATTAGAGTTAATGACGTTTCAATCAGTACCTTCCCAGTAACGTCGTATTTTTAGTTTTAATTGCAACGATGTTTTCATTCGAGATGAAATTAATTTCGATTGACACCGGCAATTATAACACCCCAATTAAGACAAATATGGAAATTTACGACAAGAGTCGAACGCTGTACGGAGATAGATGGGGTACTGCAGCTTAATTGCCGACAGCTATGGGCACTATTGAACATTATTTTACCAAGTAACTTAACTGAATTGCCAGTCTTTAGCCAAACGCGCTTAAATTGAAAAAAAATCATTTCTTTTTCATAACGGTCGCGGTTATTGCAATTGGAATCTCTCTCTCCCATCTTCCTCCAAATCGTTGTTTATGGGCCGTGCAGTCGCCTTCTCCTTGATTATTTATGATTCGGGCTAATTTCGTAAAACCGTCGGGCAACACGACCTTAAAATCGAGATAAATCAATTATGATAATCTATAATTCGAAGTGGCGTGTTTAAGGCAAAATAAACCCATTATCTATGTTATTAATCTGACATTATTGCTGACCGATTAACCGATTTTCTCATTATCTGCTGATCATCGACCGCGTAATGGCCGAAAATTTATGATTGATTTTAACAAGTCGGGTCCACTCCTTCGTGCCTAATCGCCCGTTGACAAATTACAAACGTGTCCGCTCTCCAAAGGTCACAATTTCTTCGAATGCATTAGCAATAAATCGTGCGGAGGAGCACCTCCTCTACGAAAATTTCACTCGGTTAATAATTTCCGTTCGCTTGTAATTAAATGTCTTTCGGGCGTGACATACGGTCGAGTCTCCCGAAACCCGTTTTGACTTACGTCCGAGTCCTGCAATAAAATCGCGACAACTCAAAATTCCACCAACATTTTCGGAGTTTATGAAGTTACAAGCCGTAATCCGAGCCGTGTTCCCGGTCCGCCCATTTTGCTGGAGTTTTGATTCATCTCGACCATTAGGCCCGAGATTTATGGGAAAAATTCGGAAGTAAGTTTTGTGCTACCGTGCCTGGCTTCTAATTAGATTCGAAGTTAATTTGAATGGAATTTTTAGAAACTAAATTTATGGTTTTGGCTTGGAGGCGACGCAACCACCGAGAGGCTTTTGCTTCAAAAGTGCTCTGCGGTTGGTGGTCGGCGTGTAATTAACCGTGCGAACTTGCGGTCGTTTTGAATAGCTCCGCGTATGTTTCTGGCCACTTTAAATAAAATTACATTGGTAGAAATCTAATGGAACATTTATACCTTATAGAGATGGAGGTAATAGCATTAAGGTAGTCGAGGCTCGAGTCTACTTCATTCTGGTCTTTTGTTAACCAGTGCCGACCGTATGTTTGTCATGATAATGTCAGATCATTCATTTCGATCTCTGAAATAGTTAAGATATTTATGAAATGGGCAGGGAACAATGCAGGAAGACGCCTCGCGGCGTTGGATGAAATAACGCCGGCTTTTGGCGTCGATTTGCAAAAACGCCGTTTATGGTCGCAATAATTTACGGTTCTCACGTTCACTTTCAAAGAGAATCACTTTGGTGCGGGTTGAGCTGTTAAGTCCCTTTTTTAAACGTATTATATTGACATTAAAATAAACCGTCGTTATTCAACCAGAAAGTTGCATTAAGTAGTTAATAGCGCCGTAAATTCTCATATTATTAGCGTTTCGTTTTATAAAATTATAATTTTCATAAGAAAAAGAAAGCTGACAGTTGGGGAAATTATCCATTTTACATAATATCACAATATGGACTCCTCCATGATTAAATTTATTTAATTGCGAGGCGATTTTGCCTAGCAAGCAAACAAGTTTTTACTTTTCCATTTCTCAAATTGTGTGGACTCGAATGTCATGCTTAGGAATGCCAAGTACTATCTCTTTACTGTTAAAATGGATAATGCAGATACGTGGACGTCAGAACACGGTGTAATTAAGACACTGAAAGCCTCCAGTCGCTTAAATTCTCTAATCTAGCGCTTTACGGCGTATCGACATGAATTTTCGACGTTCAAGGTGTGAAACGAAAAAAGTTCGATAAAAAATAACCGTAATAAAGGCCCCGGGCCATCATCTCGTACTCAGTTTCCCTTTATCCTTGCCATAATTACTCTCAGAAAACGGCTCCTGTATCTGTCGATCTATAAATCAAAAAAACAAAACGCGTCTCATCAAGTCATGACCGTTGCAGCATTTTTGTTGCACGTAGTGTTAATAAGTGCACGAAATTAAAAACACACATAATAGCTTTTGTTCGATGCCTTTTAATTGCCTGTGATTAGTTTTATTGAACACCTACTGGGATTTTGATTATTTTTGCCTCGGTCGTCTCACGGTACGATTTTCGACGAGGCCACAGAAAAGTGGAAAATTATGATGCGAAGTGGGCGGACTGGCTTCGAGAGATTTTTTTCTTGATCACCTACACTCTTGTTGCAAAATGCTAAGTTTTCCGTGCTTGGCGCCATCGACAGTCTCTCATCGATTTATTAATTTATTCGTGGGGTAATGGAACGGTGCGGAGCGGGTTTAAATGATATCTGTCCGAGATCTCTGATCTTAACGATTATTTTAAGGTGCACGTGTCAATTAACAAGGCCTTATAAAATATTGGTTTGTTTTGTTATCGACAGAATCGATTCTTTGACCGGCTTATTTACATAATGGTGGACGGCCCCAGATCAATATTTTCTCAAAAATTCGACGTTTACTCGCATTTTCACCGCAATAAAGCGACCAAGCTGTCGGTTTTATCGCTGGTAATTTCTGGAGTTTATTCGAGTTTTTTCGCCTTTTTTCCGGGTGGCCGGAAGCAGTCTGTGTGAGGTCCTCCTCCTTGTACCAAGGTGCTTAATTGCGACTTCTGTGCTTGTCTGACGCGTTGTTAGTGGTAACTAAGTCGGGACAGTCGCATACTAATGGATCACTTACCGCCAAAACAGATTCACTCGAGTATGAGCTTCAATTAGGATAATTTAGATTGATTCGCTGTTCGGAATCGGACTCATTTGAATAAACATCCAGCATTGGAACGGGTTTGATTGCTTTCGTGTAGAGAGGCATATTGTTTTTTTTCTAGCTCGTTATCACCAAGATAATTGAAACAAAGACATCAGTATTTGTGACAAGGTGAATGTACAAGAATTTATGGGAATTTAAATCGGTACGAGGATAAGTCACAATCGTATAAATTCACGCTACTTTACAAGAAAGTTCAATTGATAGAGACGCGGGAGATTTACATAATATCGTGGCTATGACTTTCAGATCGAAGCAGAGCCGGATTCGGAGGCAGGAGATGTGGAAGCTTAAATCAAACTGACGCTTTTACTTATTTTTGATTTTTGTTTAAATATTTATAAGACACTCTCATATTATGTTTTGGGACGTGAAATAAGACATTGTTGTTTTCTAAAATTTATTTTATTATTGTTGCTCGGATCACAATAAAATTTTACATCAACATAAAATTGTAAATAAGGAGCCCGTAAATGCTGGAACAAACACAACTTTGCAATAACACGAAACTAAACAAACATCTCGTTCTCATTTTTGCTCAATTCGCCCAAAAATACCTTCATTCAGGCAATAAAATTAAGCCTATAAACCTTTACCTTATTTATTCCGGCGTAGAAGTTATCAGGATTTCGTGGAATATCTAAAATTTCTAAGGAGTTAAAGAGTTTTTGCACTTACCAAAGGAATTTAATTAATTCCCTAGCAAGTGGAATTTCTAACTGTTTTAGAATTTTTGAAAAAGTGAAAAGAAAATTAGTAAATCAAACAAAAGTGTCTCCAACTACTGTTTCGATTGAAACAAATCTTAAAATTATCAAGTTTTTTTTCTAAGAATAGAAGGTATTCAGAGCAACTTAAATAAATGTCTTAACAATGTGATTTCTAAAGATGTCAATAAATATTTTTTTTCTTTGTAGTGCACTAATTAATCAGTAGGTATGAGAGGCTAGCGACTTTTTAGCAAAGATATCTGTTATGATATTTTTTGGTAATATCATTTATACACACAAGTATTTGTCAATTTTTTTAATTATTTTGCAGCTTTTATACGTATCTATAAAATAAAATACATCGATAGGTATTGCTTTATTATATTACTATCAAAGATTTAGGAACTTCTAAACCAATGGCATGGCTTTCTGGGCTGTCCCAGCGTGGAAATGGTATTTTCTCCAAATGTGGGCTAAATTTGGCTAATGTTTCCGTTACGTGCGCCACTGGTCGAGGTCGATGCTTATCTTCGGCTAGCGCTTTCTATTTCATAAATAATTAAATTTGCACCTCCGAAAGCGGTCAAATTGTCGAAAAAAGGAATGGCCGCCGGCAGTGGACACCAGTAGGTAAACTTCTTGCCCTATAAGGCCATCCCTGCTGCGTAACACGCCGTTTCCTGCGGCGGTATTTCCTCATAACCTTGCCAAACCGCTTGACCAAGCCGATGCCAAAAATCGTTTGATCGTTTAGGTGCTAAAAATCGAAGAAGATCGTGGGAATGCGTGAGTCTCTCGCTTTGCCTATTGAATTATGGATGGTGTTTTGATAAAGCTGGCAATGTGGAACGTTCTATTATGTCACTGGTGATCTGCGCACACCGTGATCGATGAGCATCGCCGTGCGCTCTTGTGGAAATGTCTAAGTTATGTGCGACCATCGCTGAAGACTTGATAAACAGCTCCGAGGAGACAATATATTGATATCGCGTGCTACAACCGCCGAAAAGTTTACAAAATTCAGGATTTATTGGTTTAGCAGATGATGACCATTAGCATAATTTGGCGAAACTAAGAAAGTCGCTGCGGAATCGCCGGTAGGAAGCCAAAGGTGAAGTCGTGCACCGATCCAATTACCCCAGCCCTCCCATGTACGGACATCCTGCGAGGATTTCGTGGTGGTTACATCAATTAAGAGGCGACATTCCTTGAACCGTGGCTCGTAATATCCGTTTTATTGTCCTTATAATTCATGTGGTTTCGAGTTTGGCGTGTGGCTATCGTAAAAGCTGGAGTCGCTCCCCTGTGGAGGTGCCCACCTTTATAAATCGTCGTGTGTTTTATTACTTGTCTTCAAATCCGACAGCCGGCGAAATTAGGATGAATCATCGGCGATTTGCATCTAATCTGAATAGAGTTGCGATTTGATGACTCCTGACCTCGTACTAATCGACGGCCAAATATAGATTTATTTATGCCTCGCTCGTAAAAAATGCCGCATTAAATTGGAAGAGAGATTATAGCGTACACGGCATGTTTATCTTGTTTTGTAATAAGAGACGTAAGTACCTCATGAAAAAATGCATTGCATTTACATAAAGACGAATAAATGTAAATGAAATATTTAATTTAATTTTATTGCGGTAATAAAAACACGCTTAATCATAACTTAAGCGATTTTACAAATTTTATGTCGTTATTACGAAACTATACTTCGCCTCCCCACAAAACAATTACTCCCTACTTTGTCTGCAACCGTTTTTTAACTACCTCACGCCTTCTAATCTTAATACATAATTGAGTATTGTCTTTCACTTTACTTTACGACGCTAGCTCGCGTTAATCCGGCCGGAGAGAGACTTTCCGTTTGCCTTCTCTAATATTATAATTTAAATGCGCTCCTGTAAAATTAAACAATAAATAAACCTCAGCGCCGTACCTTTAATAACTTTATTTAAAACGGAAATTTTAACTGTCTCGTTTTTTCCACCATTAAAATAAATTGCCACCGCTATTAACGACCACATCGGACCAATAAAAATTAATTATTATTAATACGATTCAATCTAAGCGACGCTCTTGTAATTATCTAAGCGAAGCGTAAAAATTCACATTGTAACACTGATAATTAACTTGTTTTTAATATTCAAACAATGGACATTTAAGAATGGATTAAGGAGATAATTGCAGAGGCGGCCTGCTTTGAACGACCGACACAATCTGTGTTAAACGCCGAAGGCGGGGCCCTAATCACAATTTCAACCACCAAATAACCCAAAACACAGTTTTGCAAGAGCTTTTTTATTCTTGCTCTCCGATAGCTGTCAACCGAAGCACTTGTCCGGATTGGAAAAGTCATAAATCCGGGATAACTTCTGTTGGCTATCGTTCACGAAACGCACTTTCAGGAATCAATCAATCATTGCCATTATCATTTTTGCTGTCGGCGGGCATTACGAGTGCTTAGATGGCCGGAGAAATTGAAGTCAACCGTTTTGTGCCGTGCCGTGAGAACAATATTTCCAATCCCTAATTGGAAGCCATTCGATCCGATCTTTTCCTAGCGAAACGTCTAACCTTTCTCGATTTGTTGCACTCAAGGCGAAAAAAATCATCGAAAATTAGGCTCGAATTTATGATACGAAAAGCAAGCATACGAGAATTTACGGCGACTTTAACAATCCCGACTTAATTAAATTTAGGAAAAACGGTCACTGCAGGAGATTAACTTGTCGCCGGTGGAAATTTAAGCGCATTTTTGTCGTATTTTCCAAGTGTTACGAAATTAAGGCGCAGGGAATCGTCTCGTTAATTGCGAATCCAATTAAAAATACACGCGCTAATTTGTAAAAATCGACAAACACGAACTAGACATCCGCACGCTTTAATGAGATTCCTAATTAAAGCTTAATACCCCGTACGAATTTCTTTTATCTGATTACAAATTGATGGATTTTCGAATATTTATCGCGATCCGAGCTGATAATTAGACGGACTCTCACTCGCCGCGAGTGCTGCCTTTTTTGATGGGAAATTCGCAAAGGATAACAAAACGGTTTATATTAACCCAAATTTGCTTACGTAATCGGCGAGAGCGAAAGTAATTATATTAATGACGTGTGAAATTAATGGCCTACATCGTGTTTGAAGATTACTCGAGGATTGTTAACATTGAACCACATTATATGGAGACACCTACGGCACACATAAATTTATCACCACAGCTCGGTGGGATGGGAATTTCTGAGTAGGTATACAGGAATCACGAGGAAAAATCGTCATTACATCATTTTACGTCAATATTCATCAATTCGTGTTTTGACAAAAATCAATTAATTGAAGCAATTCGGAAGTAAAATTACCGTTGGGGGCGCCACTGAGCTAGGTCGAAAACAGTAACCATAAATGGCGGGAAAATGTTTATTCGGATATTTTGAGCATTGTACGAATTTTGGGGCTTCACAATTATTACATTGCCTATGCGGAATGATTATTGCATCTTTGATGCAAAAAACTTATGTTGACAAATGAGAGATGACGAGGAAAACACGAATAACGAATGACTGTTTGGTTCACTTTCTTTATTGGAAAATTATTAAAAATACATTGAAAAGCCTACCTTTTGGCATAATTTACGTTTAAATGTATCACCAGTTGTTAATCTTTATTGTAGTTTTGTAGATTTACCGCAGCATTTCATGATTTTTTCAGTGGAAAATTCTAACCTAAAATTCATAACACTTCACTAATTTATTGGTTTCTTGAGCCAAACTTTGTGTTCGCTGCGATCCATTACCTATAATCTTTAATTAGACAACTGTTTGATAACACTTTGTAATCAAAATTTAAATATTTTTGACTTTTTATCCACTTTCAAGTTCCAACAATAAACACTTTATACCACGAAAAACTACAGAACCAAAGTCAACGCTAGTATTTACCACCACGTACTTTTAAACTAATTCTTTCTATTGTAAGTAATTAACACTATACACGCAAAATTGTTGAACAATTCATTAAATGTCAGTTAAATGTGGCATTACGAAAATTTCTTTACTGTTTTCGACATAGTTCAAACGTCATCACCAGAGGGCGTCTAGTTAATTTTATTTCCGAATTGTAAATTATTCGGAAATTTTTCTTTCTTAGCTTGCCGAAGGATTTTTATTTCTACTTATCATTTATTTGGAAATTAATTTGATAAAATCGCGGTTTTGCTTGAAAAAATTAATTACAAAATTTCCAATGACTGGAGGCTGCACTTATGTATAATTTGTGTATAAACAAAACCTTATCTGATGCAAGACTTTGTGTTTAAGATTATAAGTGTCGGTTGTGTTCCGTTTAAATTGTTAGAAGAATTGCATTACGTTGAGATAGCCATGATTTATGAGTCGTTATCGCCGATCCTTGTACAAGGGTGAACAGAAAAATATTAATTTCGTGGACGGACGAAAATCGTAATAGTAATAGTGTTGGTGGGAGGAGTTGGGCTAATATTTCATTGAAAAAAATTAATTTCAAGAGAGAGTGTGTGAACAGAGCGATGGAATCGATGAAATTAATTAGATCGGAATCGATACAGGA
The DNA here is from genome assembly GCF_031307605.1 of Tribolium castaneum. NCBI lineage: Eukaryota > Metazoa > Arthropoda > Insecta > Coleoptera > Tenebrionidae > Tribolium > Tribolium castaneum. The sequence goes on along the minus strand of NC_087402.1, from coordinate 2,683,151 downwards.
AATTGCTCAAACTAATTGATGTAAAGTAGAGTGATATGAAATGATAATCGTACTAATTTAGCGTCGTTTAGCTCCTAATTTACCTGTCATCCGTTCGTCGAAAAATTTATGTATAAATTCCTCGTCATCAGCTATCAGTTACGTGTAAACGCTTAAAGGGCACGCTTAATCGTTCCGGAGACTGCACACACGCATATCACCGTGTTGCGGTCACATTAGCGTGGCGTGTACTCAAAATGATAGCGTTTAGAACGCTTGATTTATCATTATAGTAAATTCGTCGGAATTTTTGCTTAATGCTAAAAAAACGAGCGATGGCATTGACTAATCGTTGGCGATCGCGAACACACTTTGCTGCCTGTTGATTTTATTTCGCAACAAGCTTTACATCGGTGCGTTATGAATTTAGATGATGGATTGAGTACGAATGGAAAAAGAAGTGGCGAGTAGAAACACTGCCGAAACAAACATTGGACGTGCTGTGAGTTATGTTCGGCTCTGATACGCATCCAAACTACTATAAATCTATAGTAGCACAGTTTGCCAACACCTGGGAGACTTATGGCCGGTGTTCGCCCGGCAAATGTTATAAATTACCCTTCACTCACCCAGACCGAGAAATTTATAAAAATCGTGCAACAAAACCGCGAAAAACCACCGTTTGCTTCCAAAGATTCTTGTGCTTTTCCAAGTGAACTAATAAAAGCCATGTTTGAGAAAATAAAAGCTGAGCAATTTTTTGGTTTTACGTGACATGTTTATTTTTGTGGGCGCGTGGTGCGATGTCAAATGGCCGCGTCTGGCGGAAGACACCTCCAATTTGTAAATTCCCGCATGCTTAATTCCCCCAATATAAAATCGAGTGTGTTTAAAATATTGAAAGTTTTGACACGCGACAAGGCGAGTGAATTCATATGCATGCATAATAAAAACGATTTAGTGTTGTTAGTCGCCGATAAATTACGGTGTTATGTCATTGCTTAGATTTATTCAACAATAAAGCATATGGTAGAATTTAAATTTGTCCGTAAACAAATAAGTGAAGGATGGGCCTAATAACACGTAACCCGAGCCCACTTAGTTCGTCATAAATCTCTTATGGAAAAAGGCGCGATTCCGGTCCAGATAAAGTCCGGACGGTTTGTCCCCAATCACGATAAATCAATAGAAATATCGGATAATTACGGGCCGATGTCTATTATTAAGAAATAATATACACAAAGCGAACCTATTATTTGATAGGAGGGTACCGCGGGGTAATATTTACAAAAAGCCGCGCTCGAAAAAAAATTGCCTCCGCCTCCGGGATGAAGCTAGATATACAAAAGGATAGCCGGAACGACATAACCCTAGTGAGATTTCCTAGAACGATACCGGTCCATGAACGGCCTGGGGTCACAAACGACCTCCGACCTCTGTCCGTGTTATCTAAAACTTTATTAATTTTAAAATTAAATCTCGGGACGTTGTTGCGATCTCTGCGTTTTCGTTCATGTATAATGTAATATAACAAATTCATTACTAGAATGAGTTTCAACTTCGACCAAACAGATTACGGAGAGGTACTCATGCTGCGAAAGAAATTACTCCAAGCCGGTCTAGATTTAAAAATCAATCACATATCGACTCTACCAACTGATTCTAATCGAACGGATATCAGTGCCTTATGCTGCAGATCACACTGTGATTATAAATTACACCAAAACTTCGGGATTGGGATGCGATGGCGCGCCACGATATTACCTCATACTTAATACCCCAACAAACTCAAAAGGATAATCCTTTATTCGGCTGCGGAATAACCAATTACGCCCAAAACACTTTCCAAAGTTCCAAGATCTCTTCTTTAAACTACCAGTAGAAACTAAGATAAACAAGAAAACAATTTTTTTAACTAGACGGAATTGTCCTCTGTAGGACAATTCTAACGTTGCCACTATTAACAAATCTACTTGGAGTAATTTTATTCTTTTATTCTTTTTTTCTATTCTTGCCCTAACTGCTACAAAGCTCTCAAAACGCTTTAAAGTTTGAAAATCAGTTCTGAAATACTTGGAGGTATTCTAGCACTGTTATAATACTGAAAACAAGAATCTTATCCAAAAAAAAGTGTCGCCTGAAAGTATCTATTCGGAACGGAGTCATTAGGCAAAAAGAAAAATTGGGCATTCGATTAAAAAGCGTGATGACAGCTTCATAGAACAATAATTATCCGATCGTTTTCCTTTTTTCGCACATGAAAGGATGTTAATTGCTCGGTTGTGATAAGATCGAATCGGCAGCAGCAGGTCGCCGCTGCATTCAAGCGGACTCATCTTTATGCAAAAACGGAATTTTCGGTTTTTAATAAGAATGTACTGGAAGCCGAGTCGAGTGTTATTTTAAAAATGTTTTCTCACGAATCTCGACTCGTCGAAATTATCCTATAATAACATTTGTTGAAGTGTTTGAAACGAGATACGGTGTTTACACTTGAAGTGAAATGCGTTTGTCTACAAGCTGAAATTCCTCGAGAGCTCCTCCCAAATTTTTCGCAATTAAGTTCAATAAATCTTGTGTAAAATGTGTTATTTCTGGTCTAGGCGTATAATAGCAATTAATTACGAATCTATTACGTTCTATTATATGTAATTTGGGTTAGGCCGGCATTAAAGGCGACCTGGGGGCCCTCGGCGGTCCGCTTAACGACATCATTTTACAGCAGTAGCTGGTTAAGTGGTCTACAATTAGCGAGTTTTTTCCCAGGTTCGTCCTCCCGATTTCATTAGTCTGTCGAGTGCGTGAACCAATTATTTCTCAGGTGAGCAAGGTGTTGTTACCCGCCATTATCTTATCATTACATTTTTACCATTAATCTTCCCTCTTGAGCTTTTTTGCATCCCAACATGTATTTACACGCTGAAATATTGAAGCGTATTAATTTTAAATTTAATCATCGCGGACGGTCGTCGACCAAAAATCCGCCTCGAACCTGCTCCTCTGATACGATAAATCATCGCGAAGGGCAATAACAAGTTTATTACCCGGACTCTCCCGACTTTTCCCGGAGTATTTATGGGCGCGAGCTTTGTTCTCGGTCGTGTCCTACAACCGGCAATAAATAAAGACGTATTCAAAATAAAGCTCAAATCGATAAACATTAGGACCACGACGAAATAAAAGAGCTATAAAAATTCCTACACTAAACAAAGCCGCTGTGTTGCAGCAATAATCGTTAAAGAGTGCGTCTTGATGCGATCGTATGTCAGACTCGTGTTCCGTGTTGGAGCCCTGCGGGGTTCCGGAGCCGATCCGGACGGCCCATGAGCGACTATTTCTCATTTCGCGACAGGATTTCGGGAGATTTCAACGACCGACCGCAGCAGGAAACGCTGCTGCAAGATAGATTTTCACGTTTTCCCGCCTCAAGCCGAGCGATAAACTCGTGTTTTCTCCGGCTTGCGCAAAATTTATTAATATCTGATACTGATTTGATTTACATGGCGTGTCCATAAAGAGAGGAGCGTATCGGTAAGCTCTTCGCATCACTACCGCTATCGCTTTACAATGGCGATGATTTAACTCGGACATTTAAAGTAATTGCACTTTCCATTCATATTTATTGTAATTATAAAACATGGTTTTATGACGCTGATGACCGCTTGTCTTGTTTCATCCAAGCGATAATCCTTTCATCTGCACTCAACCGCCGTCGATAAATCAGGCACTTTTTCACGTAATTAAAAATTTGAGAAATTTTAGTTCGGACGTCAATCATCTTCCTGATTTATTACCGTGACCCAGTTTGTGATCTGTGTTTTATTTCACACCGAAATGGTAAATCGAACCGGACTTATCTAAGACAAGAGTGTGAACATGGGTTTTATCTTGTGATTGAAGCGAGATTTGCTTCGCTATCTTAATGGACGTGTCGCGATAAGATCGTGGAGATAGTGAAATCTAATGGTATTGTTTTTTCCACAGACTAATTTGTCCAAGTCTCCGATTTCAAAAAGAAAGTCAAATCCTCGCTACAATAAAACCTTTAACATATTGATATAACCCACACTTGACTAGACAAAGACATAACAACGGCGATTAATATGCAAATCGTTAATTTATGCTAAATTCCGTAATTGAATAATTAAAAGTAACTTCGAGGAAATCGACGAAATTTCGACCATAAATCATAATAAAAATGCCAACACTTTTAGATTCGGGTTACACGGCAGATCGCTCGTTGAAATCTCCAGTTAGGTGAAGTGGTCTAAGTTGGCGCCGCTACGTAGGGCAGAGGTCAGATGAGTCACAATTAAGAACAACGCACACTCTTAAATAAAACATCATCATTACGTCGGAGATAAACACTCGAGAAGACAATGAAAAAATCGAGAAATGGCAGAAATAATTCCAGTGGTATAAAGTTAATCATCTCGACGTGTTTTTCCCCAATTACGGTTAATCAAGCAGACGTCCAACATTGAAGACCGAGCAAGAACTAGTCGCTCGTTAAAAAGTGGTCTAGATACGTAATCAAATGAAAAATTGAATGAGTGTTAACTATATTTAATATCAGGCAATAAAAATGGAGCGTGAATAAATCAATTCGTCGCCAGCGCGAAGCCGACGAAGAAAGTTTTTCCATTAGGAGACAATGAGGATTTAACGAGCTTTAAATAGAATTTATCTTCTTTGTCGTGTAATTACTGAAACCGCAACAATGGCCGGTCCGAATTAATTACAGCGCAAACAGTCGCCGTTTATTAATAATTACCAATTTAATGCACCGTTTAAGCCTCGATGTTTTAGAGACACAGCGTCATTTAACGAGAGTCCGAGCACACAATGCGTGTTTTTAATCTTCGTCAAGTGGGATGATTTATCAAACTTTCGTTACAAAAATAATCGGGAGTTTGAGGATTTACGGCGCGAATGCCGTATTTATGGCGCGATATAAATCCGCGTATTTACGGCGATTTATGTAATGGTAAAAGTGGAGGGCCTAAGGGGGATCGGGCATGATTAAAGACACAATTACGGCTCGGTGTGTGAAGTGCGTCGAGCCGTCCATCGATCAGGACTAGTCATTAGAGTCGGCCATAATCTAACTGATGTGATATATGAGTCGCTCGTTACAATTCTCACATTAGGCTTTTCAATTATTGCTTGAATTATGGCCGAGCTGGATCGAAACGATGGCCACGAGCGGACCCACGCCATTAAACACCTCGTTTAAATCGGGACGAGACTCACAAACTGATAACGGACACGGCGCATTTAACAAAAGAGATCGCATCGAAGACGGGGACCACATTTTTGACGAGAAGACGAAAAAAACACAGAATGGGACCCGAAACGATGCACTCATTTAAATATGAAAGTCTTTCAACGAATTTTTACACAAATTTAACCACGATCGGTAATCTGAATCAGACTCGCAGTTAGGGCATTAGTAAAAAAACTTAGTTGTGAATAAAGGAAATACATGAATTGGCGTTCGCAAATTTTTCTATTCAAAAACGTAAAACTATTCCGATGTAAATCTGTATAAAATGGTCCAGGAAATAGACTGGCGTCGAGCAAATCTGTAATGTTGATTTATTTATTTATTCAAATTTATTTAAAAAGTTTGTGTTAAAATATCTGCAAAACACGGTCAGTACTTGGGGCCCTGGTGGCCTAGTGGTATAAGCGCCACTTGCAACGGGGGAGGTCGGGTGTTCGCACCCGGATCACGGCAACAATTTTTCTATGAAAAAAAGTGTAGAAAAGGTAAGTGAAACAATACGTAAGCAAAAATGAGAGACTGAGAGAGCACATAGACGTATAAACGTAAAGCGGAGCATACAACAGACAGAAATAAAAAAATAATGGGCAAAAATGTAAAAGTACGTAAAGGCGCCAAATTGTAAACGCACTTTTTGTTTTGAGAGAAAAAGAGATGAACGTAAAGGTGAAATATAATTTCAAACTTTAGCGTTGAATCCTTAGATGACTTACTTAAATTATAAAAATAATTAAACGAAAGTATTTAATTTATCTCTAAAACTTTATAGTTAACTGAGTTTCTTTAGTAAAGTCCCGAAAAACATTGTTAATAAAAATCATTGCCACTGCGAATGCAGTAGGATTTACGCACGTCCACTATTTTTGACTAGAAAATACACAAATTTGGTGATTTTTCGAGAAATTATGTCCATTTTCTGTCAAAAACGTGCTGAAGGTCACAAAAAAGGTAAAAACAATTTTAAAATTGTAGAATCAACTTATACGTCCGGTATCTTTTGATGAAATCTGGTGAAAAATTAGAGAATTAAATTGAAAAAAAGTGGAAGAAAATGTTTTCTCGAGCTAATTCCCCGACTTTTGAACTGAATATATTTACATTTTAGGTGAATTATTACAAGTATATAGTTTGTAATGTCGATTTATTCAAAAAGTTTGTGTTAAAATATTTGCAAAACACGGTCAGGACCTAGGGCCCGGTGGCCCAGTGGTATAAGCGCCACTTACGACGGGGGAGGTCGGGTGTTCGCACCCGGATCACGGCAACAATTTTTCTATGAAAAAAAGTGTAGAAAAGGTAAGTGAAACAATACGTAAGCAAAAATAAGAGACTGAGAGAGCACATAGACGTATAAACGTAAAGCGGAGCATACAACAGACAGAAATAAGAAAATAATGGGCAAAAATGTAAATGTACGTAAAGGCGCCAAATTGTAAACGTACTTTTTGTTTTGAGAGAAAAAGAGATGAACGTAAAGGTCAAATATAATTTCAAACTTTAGGGGTGAATCCGTAGATGACTTACTTCTTAAATTATAAAAATAATTAAACGAAAATATTTAATTTATCTCTAAAACTTTTTAGTTAACTGAGTTTGTTTAGTAAAGTCCCGAAAAACATTGTTAATAAAAATCATAGCCACTGCGAATGCAGTAGGATTTACGCACGTCCACTATTTTTGACTAGAAAATACACAAATTTGGTGATTTTTGGAGAAATTATGTCCATTTTCTGTCAAAAACGTGCTGAAAGTCACAAAAAAGTAAAAACAAGTTTAAAATTGTAGAACCAACTTATACGCCCTGTATCTTTGGCTAAAATCTGGTGAAAAATTAGAGAATTAAATTGAAAAAAGTAGAAGAAAATGTTTTCTCGAGCAAATTCGCCGATTTTTGAACTGAATGTATTTGCTTTTAAAGTGACTTATTGCAATTATATAGTTTGTAATGTTGTTTTATTTAAAAAGTTTGTGTTAAAATATCTGCAAAACACGGTCAGTACTTGGGGCCCTGGTGGCCTAGTGGTATAAGCGCCACTTACAACGGGGGAGGTCGGGTGTTCGCACCCGGATCACGGCAACAATTTTTCTATGAAAAAAAGTGTAGAAAAGGTAAGTGAAACAATACGTAAGCAAAAATATGAGACTGAGAGCACATATAGAGGTATAAACGTAAAGCGGAGCATAAAACAGACAGAAATAAGAAAATAATGTGGCAAAAATGTAAAAGTACGTAAAGGCGCCAAATTGTAAACGTACTTTTTTTTGTTTTGAGAGAAAAAGAGATGAACGTAAAGGTGAAATATAATTTCAAACTTTAGGGTTGAATCCGTAGATGACTTACTTCTTAAATTATAAAAATAATTAAACGAAAATATTTAATTTATCTCTAAAACTTTTTAGTTAACTGAGTTTGTTTAGTAAAGTCCCGAAAAACATTGTTAATAAAAATCATAGCCACTGCGAATGCAGTAGGATTTGCGCATGTCCACTATTTTTAACTAGAAAATACACAAATTTGGTGATTTTTGGAGAAATTATGTCCATTTTCTGTCAAAAACGTGCTGAAAGTCACAAAAAAAGTAAAAACAAGTTTAAAATTGTAGAATCAACTTATACGCCCTGTATCTTTGGCTAAAATCTGGTGAAAAATTAGAGAATTAAATTGAAAAAAGTAGAAGAAAATGTTTTCTCGAGCAAATTCGCCGATTTTTGAACTGAATGTATTTGCTTTTTAAGTGAATTATTGCAATTATATAGTTTGTAATGTTGATTTATTTAAAAAGTTTGTATTAAAATATCTGCAAAACACGGTCAGTACTTAGGCCCCGGTGGCCCAGTGGTATAAGCGCCACTTACGACGGGGGAGGTCGGGTGTTCGCACCCGGATCACGGCAACAATTTTTCTATGAAAAAAAGTGTAGAAAAGGTAAGTGAAACAATACGTAAGCAAAAATAAGAGACTGAGAGAACATATAGACGTATAAACGTAAAGTGGAGCATAAAACAGACAGAAATAAGAAAATAATGTGGCAAATTTAAAAGTACGTAAAGGCGCCAAATTGTAAACGTACTTTTTTTTGTTTTGAGAGAAAAAAAGATGACCGTAAAGGTGAAATATAATTTCAAACTTTAGGGGTGAATCCGTAGATGACTTACTTCTTAAATTATAAAAATAATTAAACGAAAATATTTAATTTATCTCTAAAACTTTTTAGTTAACTGAGTTTGTTTAGTAAAGTCCCGAAAAACATTGTTAATAAAAATCATAGCCACTGCGAATGCAGTAGGATTTGCGCACGTCCACTATTTTTAACTAGAAAATACACAAATTTGGTGATTTTTGGAGAAATTATGTCCATTTTCTGTCAAAAACGTGCTGAAAGTCACAAAAAAAGTAAAAACAAGTTTAAAATTGTAGAATCAACTTATACGCCCTGTATCTTTGGCTAAAATCTGGTGAAAAATTAGAGAATTAAATTGAAAAAAGTAGAAGAAAATGTTTTCTCGAGCAAATTCGCCGATTTTTGAACTGAATGTATTTGCTTTTTAAGTGAATTATTGCAATTATATAGTTTGTAATGTTGATTTATTTAAAAAGTTTGTATTAAAATATCTGCAAAACACGGTCAGTACTTGGGCCCCGGTGGCCCAGTGGTATAAGCGCCACTTACGACGGGGGAGGTCGGGTGTTCGCACCCGGATCACGGCAACAATTTTTCTATGAAAAAAAGTGTAGAAAAGGTAAGTGAAACAATACGTAAGCAAAAATAAGAGACTGAGAGAACACATAGACGTATAAACGTAAAGCGGAGCATGAAACTGACAGAAATAAGAAAATAATGCGGCAAAAATGTAAAAGTACGTAAAGGCGCCAAATTGTAAACGTACTCTTTAAATTATTTTTGTCGTAAAATTTTGTTCCAATCATTAGTCAAAGATGTTAAAAACTTTTTAAAAGATTATTTGTACATTTAAAATAATTTTTAAGATTTCAGGCCGAAAAACATTGAAAATATGCGCGTTTTATAAATGCTTATGCATTTATTTACGTATTTGGACAGCTATGGTCAATAGTTAGGCCTGACTTATTATTTTATTCTTTCTTTGTTGGCCAAACGAATTTTGGCATTAACGTTTCCTTGTCTGAAACTGTGTTGTGGGATGTAGATTGGCTTTTTTGCAGAAATTCCCGGTGAATTTTCGAATAAAGTCATCCGGCGAAAAACGGCGTGTACTGTCAATCACTGTCAAAAACTTGTGCAAGAAGGCAGTCCGGGGCACATTTGCCCTCAAAATTATCGCATATCTCACGCAATCCTCTCGTAGTTTCCCACAGTTAGAGGTATCCTCTTCGGCGTCGATAATTGCATTATTTGGCAACTGGTTGCGAACCTTTTTAAATTTTAAATTACTCGCTAATTATCTACAAGCATTTTATAAATCGTAATTGAATCATTACGTCCGCATCCGTGTAAAAATTTGCAAAAAAATCTTGGCTCGATTATCCCGATTGTAAATAATGCAACGCCCAACTCTCTCCGCAATTAGCCGGCATGGAAATGAATAAAAATCCCCATTCGGTCGTGTTAATTAAAATTTTGCGAGAGAGTCCGGCTTTTCAGGTCATGTTTTTGTGTGCCGGGATAATATTTCAATTAATAACGTGCAAGTGATTTTATTATTCTTGAACTTAACGGGTGATTTATCGTCTGGCTGTTTTTTGTCTCCGGAGTCGTGAATGCCTGCTGGGACCCCGCTAAACTCTCGAATTTACAATTTAATTATTTCGGCTCGTGAATAATTCCGTAATTTATCAGTTTGTGCGGAAAATGGAACTTTTTCTCGAGGGAAAAAAGTGGGTTATATTGTGCAAACGCGACATTCTCCCGAGCGCGGTACAAATATAGAAATTGATTAAGAAATATAAATAAAACATGGAAAGGCCTCACACATTGTGCCGACGTTAGTCGGGCTTTAAAAAATTGATATGTGACATTATTTGTACTGCAACAATGCCGTCATTATACATGCACACGCCGAATGTATGCCGCTCACGTTCCCTAGTTAGCCGCACATCCTTATGAATACTGCTGATGCTAACAATAGCGACTCACACAAACCAGAAACGCTCAAATAACGACCAAAACCCCGGAAAAAATCCCGCGATTCGCAGGAATCGTGGAGACTTCAACGCCCGCACAAGCGCGTCCAAATCTCCCCTTCACTAATGAACATGTCAGTGTAGTTTATGCGCTGAAAAGCGTGGTGAATCGGACAAACGGCCGTTTTGTTGTCACATACCCGCTTTCAGGGCCCCTATCCTCATGACGTCATAAATTCTAGTATTTTAACGGATTAGCGCTCGTTAATGGTATCTTTATTAGAGTCGCGCTACCATTGTGTACTGGACTTTTTTCATCCGAAAGTGGATGGTATGCAGATTTGTCTCTTTGTGACGAACACACCGTCGGTCAGAGGTCACTTGGGCGCGACACGCACACATCTCTACGTGACGCTTTGATCCTGCCGAAGGGCAACTGATGACGAGACCCCGCGATTTTTAACGGCGTTAGGAAAAAAGCCCCGGGTTTGGGTCACAATTATCTCGCCTTAAACGTTTCTTTACGCAGATCAGTCGAATTAAAATAAGATTTCGATTAGACAATAATTGTTTTAAATTAAGTTGCTATCTAATCTCATTGCGTCCAGTTTTCGGAGCAAAAGTCGTATTTCGTGTCCGATCGGACCGATTTGAATAAATTCAATTAATTAACGATAAGTAATGAGTTTTTATCAATTAACACGATCTTAAGGCCAATCGTGACATTGTAAGACACGTCCGGTGGAAAAAACACATTTCGAGTCGATAAAACGGTCAAAATAATTCCAGACTTTCGAGGATTTATAAAACAGAGTCACGCTCGTGGATTTTATCGAACGGTTTGAACCGCAAAGGCACTTTCTAAATCATACATTAATTGGTGATTTTTCAGCGGCTTTCTAGCTACGATTGTACAACTGAAAAGAACCGTACCGGAGCCTTATTATACTCCCAAATCGGGCCGCAATCAAATTAGATTTTCGTACCGTTTATGGATTAACTGGATCGCAAAATCGCCGATAAATCATCCAGCTCTAACGTTTTTCAACCACACATTATTGGTCCCGATCGACGATTAATTGAGGTGTTAAATCAGATTTATCCTTCGGTGTGTTGTTATTATACGCTAGAATGTGGTTTAGTGAAAAAATTGATGCCCCGTCAAAATAATTGGAAACGGTTTCTTAACGTGTAATTAAGGCCGTCAAAACATTGTTTAATTTGGGTCAACGATGCTTCCGACTTGTGTCGCGTACTTGACCAAAAACGTATTTTCTTCGCTCATAACATGATGAGGAGTTTTTCTTTGCATATTAATCGAGCCATAAATTTTACGTAATGGCCACGGACGAAATTAAATTTTCGGTATCTGCTGTTAGATGCCACGTGAAATATAACGCAGCTCATTATATTTAATCGGACACAATTAGAATCAATTTTCTTTATCCAAATCTAATCACCGATAAATCAACGCTAGGCCATACCCACTTTTATGCAAACGCCCCATCACTGCTCTAAGCTGTTCTGCTCCAACCAATCTCGACAGAAATTAGGTGAAATCGGCCTGGTGACGACACAATTACGACAGCAGGAAAAATTGCAGCGGTACCGTGTCTTGAGTGGTGTTTCAGGAAAATGGAATAACAACTTTATTAGATACCTACATTTATTATCTACTAATTACCAGCAGGAATCAAACACATTTCTTATCCTTAAATATTAATAATTTATTACAGAAGTGTTACTTTCAGGATGTGAAGCTTGGAAAAACTTTTTTCTTGAGATTTTTGTAACGCAAACCTAAATGTAGCAGGAAACCTGAATCCTGCTGGATACTGGTATATTCCTGCAGCTGTTAATATTGAATTATTTCATTTCAAAAGTTTTACAAAAATAAGCCACAAGATCTACTCATCACAAGTCGAAAAAAACAGCAGGAATTTTAAACTTTAGTTTAGTACAGAAAAAAGGTGTTTTTTGTGGATTCAGTGAATACTTTGGCAACAAGATGTGGCAGAAAATGCCAAACAGCCTTGGTCAATATCCTGCAATTATAAATATTCAGCAGGAAGTTATGAACTGATTAATTCTCGTCTTCCATTCAATCAATTAGTTTCAAAAAATCGAGAAACGTGGCCATTGGCAGCGCGTTTATTGGAAGCCGTTAAACGCTAATCTGCTTTTTATTTCCTCGCAGAATAAATATTTATTTAGTGTTGGAATGCAAAATTGAATTTCTCTGGTCGCTGCTTATTAAAAAGTGTCAGCCTTGATGCAAATGGCCCTGTTATGTAGCATCGTCGGTCCATCGTTCGGTCGACAAGACCACCGTCGCGGCTACTAAATCAGGTTAAACCTCGCGTCTTTCGAATCGAATCGCCCACAATCTGCCAGAAACGGTCCCGACGACTCGTCAAAATTCCCTTCGTTTATTTCGTTTTGCCGTTGATGTAATCCGTTCGTGTTTATTTACGAGTTGGCGTTTTTGATACGTCCGACACGTACTTCTCGGAAAGTGTCAGAGCTGGGTTTTGTGGCGTTTTTAATAAACGACTTATTGTAACGTCTCCTGGAATCGGACCAGGTGCATGGGGTGGCATTATGTGGACCGCAACTCGCCGTTAATTGAATTTATATCACGGGGCTTTCATATTGTAAAGCATCATCGATGCTTAAAACACATTAAATATTCATTTCGGTTTTATTAAAATATCATGTAACAATATACTCGAAACCTGTTGCATGCATCGGATTGCACGATGGGACAAGACGATCTGTCATGCCCCACTCTTTTATTTGCTCGTTTAGGGTTCATTCGAGACGACTTGCGCAAAATATTTACTATAAATTTTAGGAGGTTATTGCTTATGATCTCTCTTACATGTTTATAGACGATCTGATTAACGATACGTCGAAAATCGCCTGAGTTACGGCCAGCCGGAGACACGATATGGGCTGCGACCTCATCACAGCCACGAAACAGCAGGAATTTTTCCCAAATATTAAACTACCACAGAAAATGTTTTAAAGCTATTTTAAAGACTTCCTGCTACATCTAAGTTTCAACTAACAATAGACTCATCAGTTGTTGTCTCCAACTTCTCGGAATATCATTTCCTGCTACGCACATTGATTAATGCCTGAATTGAGTTAATTGCTTTCTTATAATTTTTGTGTAGTTGCGAGCGCGGTTCTCTCTTTCTCGAGAGCCGTTAATTTTTGTCGGTCCGTGTCTGGCGTAACTGCTAACTTATGCACGTTAGAGTAAAATGTGAGCAAAAAGTGTGGTTGAGGCCACCCTGTAGGCCAATTAGACGAAATCGCCCAATAATTATCAATTAAGGGAAATAAAACAAGCGCCGACACTGCACGGCCTGGGGCAATTATGCCGATGTTAATTGAATCGTACACCGGGGGCAAAAATGCAACTCCGATAACGTCGGCCGTAATTAATTATTCGACGCAGAATTGCTGATTGCTCAATTACCATTGCGAATTAGAGAGGGGCCCTAATTATGACATTCGAACGCGGTAGGTGCACGTATCGAAAAAGTCCGGACTTTTCCGGCGAAAAATGGCGGTTTCTCAGTGCCGGAGTAATTAGCGCGATCGAGAGCAAAAAAGCAAAGTAATTAAAGAGTAACCGAATATGATGTATGGCGTTCGCAAAGCGTTTAGTGTTAATGTGAGAATAATTACAGGTATTAAGACATTGATTGCACACACACGTTTATATTTTAACTCACTAATTATTCGTTTTAAATCCATTAAAAGATAGATTGCGCGGTGTGCAATTAACCCCCGTTGGTATTTTTGCGCGATGCGAAAATCGCAGCTTCTCGTCTTGATTCAAAATCGTTCCGTCAGCTTAAATAATTGGCAGCAACACGGGCCGCTGCTCGCTGACTTTATGAATTATTCGTTTCCCAATACTTAAATGACAGTTCAATAACTTTTGATTTGATTATGCGAGAGATAAGTCCGCATCGGTGAAAGATTTATTGTTTCGGTTAGGCGCAGCGGGTGAGAGATTTTTTACGTGTTGCCTTTTTCGACGAATTAGGGTAGAACGATTCAATATGGCGCATAGGCGAATAGACGAATGCGAATTTACGATCCCACCAAAAGCTGTTTGCGTAAGTAGGTCCTCCAATCCAAGCCCTCAATGCTCGGGTGACCAATGCGTTCACACCGAGGGAAAGTGACGCAGCGGAGGGGCCCCACGAAACAAATTAAAAACAACACACATTGGTAAAATGCTAGAGGTGACGCTTTTTGCAGGAGGAGGAGTTTCGTAGGTTTTTGGGTAATTCAAACGAAAACTTTGTGCAGCTATATAGCACTTTATTATCCATACTCACATTTACATTAAGATTTCCTGCTTTTCATCTTATAAGACTGAATTATAGTCAGCTATACTGAAACTGAGTGTATTTCATAAAAAATCATTTAATATTTAGTGTTAATATAAAAATTATTATTAATAGTTGTAGGAATACTGTTAGCAGGATTTGGATTTCCTGCTGCGACTTCAAATTGTTAAAGGAAATCACAGAAAACGAGCGAAAATGTTAAAGACTATGCGTAAAAATCGTCTTTATTTTCTTCAAAAGTATAAAAAATATCTAATAATCGATAGAAGTATAATACAGTGTGTTTAAAAAGTCTTTAGATCAACTCTTGCTGTGAAAATTTGAAGGTATGTTGATTTCTTACGATTACTACATACGAAAATTTTGGCGTTGGATGAAATCGCAAGTAGCGAATAAAACAATAATCTATCAAAAACAATAAATTCCACAGCAAGAGTTGATCTAAAAACTTTTTGAACGCACCGTATTATTATACTTAATGAATTTAATTTGCACACTCTTATGTTTTATGATTATTAAAAGTCGAACAAAATTAATATAATAAATAAAGTATAAAATAATCTCGACTTGAATAACAATAATTTAAAAGTCTTAAAACTTCATACGTGGTTTATGACTAGTTACTGAAAATTGTGAAAGGAATAAGTGAAATAACCTTTGACTTGTTTCGGAAAACTGTTCAAAGGAAGCGATTTGAACAACGCACTTAATTTATTGTAAATAGAAATTGCATTAGAAGATTTATAAGTAAACATAGATGAATGAAAATGTGGTAAAGACTTTAAATCATGAACCTTAGTTTGAGCTGAGGTAACAATGCAATTACACAATAAAATAAAAATAGTAAAAGCCAGGAGGAAATAATTGTTGTAATGGTAAAAATGAAGTGTTTTGTGGTTTATGGAGCATGTTGGTGTGGAAGACACGGACGTTAGGGGATGGCAGCGTTTAGTGATTTAAAGGCACTTCATCATCGTGGTGTGACAGGCGTTGTAGCTCGATTTGCTTACCTCTAACATTATTATGGCTAAACTTTGTAACTTTAGAGGTTCTAAACGTCGCAAGTATCCACAAGCTGAATAGAAAATTATTGCCTAGAAATTGAAATTTCTTATGGCAGTCATAACTTTAGATTGTTCCAATACAATGTTTGGTGTCTATTGGTTTTCGCGTTGATTTATAGGTGTAGCATCTCCCGTTCAATATTTCACTCGGCGTTGATCTTATCTGAATTTTAATTTCAGTCTTGTAATTAATTACAGCTTCATCCTTTTGTGTTGAGTTTTTCGCAAAGTGTGTGGGCGCCACGTACTCGTGATATATGAACACTTAATTTACGGATTTATTTATGGGGAAATTCAATTCCGATTCGTATATGCGTGTGCAAATAGGAAGTATCGATGATTGATGAATCGTGGGTGTTGCGGTGTCGCTCTTTCCGGAATTAAAGCGATAAATCGTCGATTATTTATCGCCGGTGATAAGTTCAGGGGTCAGCGTCTCGGCCCCAAAATAAATAATAAACGCATCGTCTCGTGAAATTTCGCCGGCGCGATAATAATTTTTTAATGTGCATCGTAATGAAAATAAATGACGGGTTGTCAAAGAACATCATCTTCCCGTGGAAATTCGACTTTTTTTACCCGGTTTTATTTTATTTTAATTACAGGCTTCGCTCGTGCGTTGGGTGGAGATAACCCATATGGCCGCGAGCCGACAAACTGATTATATATTCAGATATCGAGACGAAAAAATTGCGTCTTTATTGTTCGATAATTGAACCGAAACCGGGGGACCAACGCTCACCACCACCTCTCCGAATTATAACACAACTCGGGACGGGATAATTTTCAATTTCGCCGGATTAAACATCAGCCGAAACGTATATTTAAATAATTATCAAATTACAAAAATTAATATGATGAATGGGACCACCTAGACTGATTAATAGAATTTCAAAAAATCACGTCGGATGTGACACATTAATATTACTGGAGCATAATTAAATGCTAAGCGAAGATTCAGGAATGACAGATGATGGACTGTCAAATTATCGCACGATTTTTCATCGATTAATGAGAAACAAGCCCGGATCCATGCCAGGAAACAAATTACTTCGCTGGAGATGGAGATAAAAGGAGAGCAAAAACCAATTCAGTTTTATTTAGCCCATTGTACACCTTTTTTACTGTAAGTTAATAAACAGCACAAGACTACCTATTTATTAAAAATCGAACCAAGTTAAAGCAAATAATAATAATTAATTAATAATATTCTAAACATTGCTTCCAATTTTTTTATTGCCTCCAATTCTACATAAAAAAAACGAATTTTCGACGAAATACAGACGAATTGTAGCAATCGATAAAGAGTTATGTCTTTTCCTTTTATTGGTATTTTTCTTTTTAATTTGTTTGGAAGTCGATTGTCGCCTTTTCTGCGGCTTTCTCCTGTCCGAAAATCCGTCTCGGTGCTAACGATCCCTGGCCGTCATTTGCGCCATCGATCTTTATCAGCATTTATTCCTCCTTCACAATGATCTCCCAATTGATCATTTGTGTGCGCCTGACGCCCGCTCAGGTGGGGAATTCTCGTCAGTACCAGCTCGTGGTACCATCGACCCACCAGTGGCCAAGCCGACCTCTTCGTGTGCAGACGGCGATACCATAATGTCGCCCAAAAACAAACACAAACCCAGTGCCTGACCATGGATTCGCTCTTGCTCTACACCGACCCCAACAACAACGACGCCGCCAAAGACAAGTACTCGCTGCGGCCGCGGTCGATGCGCAGACGCACGCATTCGCCAGACGCCACCCCCAAGAAAACCGCCCCTCTGAGCAAGTACCGCCGCAAGACCGCCAACGCCCGCGAACGCAACCGCATGAGGGAGATTAATCAAGCTTTCGAGACGCTCCGGAGAGTTATTCCACACGTGCAGGCGACGCAAGTGCCCGGATCCAATGAGAAATTGACGAAGATTACAACGTTGCGACTGGCGATGAAATATATCGCGGATTTAAGTGCGGCGCTGAATGCCGGGCCGGAGTCGAGCGGCCCGGAAACACCGGATTATAGTGATTTGGACTGTTTGCTTCTGGAGTCGGACGGCGAGTCGTTGCAATTATCGGATCACTCGTTGTTAGCCTCTCCGGACTTCCCGGAACCGGCGCTCAGTCCGGTGGATTTCAGCGACCCGAGTCTTCCGGCTTTGCTACACACGGATTTTACCGAACACGCGCTGGGACCGGAGGATTTCGACGATTTTTTTGCCGACGACACGTGATTCGGTTTTTGTACATAAATATTGAACTGAACGTCTTGCCTCATAGTAATGTAAGTCTTGTGTATAAATACTCTGTTACCTATTATAGAAAATTTTATATTATTATTATTGTGCGATCTGTATTTTGTAATATGCCATGTTATTATTTTTTTATTATAAATAAATGCGTTGGAATAAATTAGTTTTGTGAGAGCCAGTGCGGGTTCATTGGAACCCGCCCGACCAGGACTTGGAATTATTGAATTAATTGCTCCTAAAAATGTGTCAAGTATTAATGGCTAAAGTAGCCGTGTTGTTGCGATAATCTTGTACCGATCTTAATTACGGTAAAGAAACATGTGTATCCTCGAGGTAAGTAAAAAATTTCAGGATTTTTCAGCGTCGATAACTCCGCTCAAACCAGTTACCCAACTGAAAACGGATGAGAAATGAATATTAAAGTGTTTAGAATACAATTAGTTACAATAAATTATGGGAATTAATTTAAGTGTGTCGGTGAAACTCCGACGATAAATACTGGCAGCGACACCTGTCGCCTGAAATGCTTATTCTTGAATTACACCGGCGTTTCAATAATTACAAGTGTAGGTAAACATGTGCTAATTATAAAATACTTAAAAGTTTCATTTCAAACACAAAACGTATCATTAGCCATTAGGATTGCAAAAGCGCGCCCTAGAGCGCTAAGAAAATTCCTGCAACACTACTTTCCGGTTCCTGAAACAATCCTGTCGCGAAATTTATTTTCGCGTTATTACAATCGTCCCCTCTAACGATTTATTTTCAGTCGTATAATACGAGTTTATTTATCGTTTCGTGCATTATAAAACTCTCGGACAATTTATAGTCGAACGAGTTTCACTTTCATAATAATTATTGTCATAAATAATGGCCGTTTTTTACGAAACGTTGATAAGAGCAGCGCCGATTTTCAGGGTTCGCACTTTCGTAATAAAAAATAATTATGCCACCTTATTCGGATTTATCGCAGCTTTCACCGAAATGTCAACGTGTGTGTGTGCGCGCGCCACCCCGTACATAACGCAAAAATTATGTTATTACCGAAGCTTATCGGCGAATCACTGGCAATTTCAACACAACAACGGATTTATCATCGACGATTATGTCGTCAAACGATAATGGAGCGTTTTTAATGGCCGGCTCTTATCTAAATTAAGTGTTGGACACGACGCGAGCCGATTTACGTCCGAGACAATACCACGGATTGTGATAACAGTGATAACGGGGGCGCGATCTCCAGCCCGACGTGGGGAGTCCGAGCTTTTTTGCTCCTTCCACAATTCCAAGCTTTATTCCTGAGCCCGGCACTTTAATTTTTATTTCAAGGATTTTGAGAAAATTGCATTTTAATTCATCCTTTTTGTCCAGAAGAAGGAAACATTGTAAAAACTGGAACACGATTTTTGGCTTTTGCATAAAGATTTCTCCTTTCTGTAACGTGCAGTTGCGGTCTGTTTTAGCTTTCTATTTTCTAGGCAAGTGCATCTTCTGAATTTGAAATGTTTGGGTCTTGGCACAGCTTTTGCACGTGTGTAAAAATATTTGAGGCGTGCCTCTACCTGGGGAGTCTGCGTTCGTCTTACAAACTTCATCGTCTGCCTTAGACAATAGCCAACAAATATTTAGTTTGTAGGACATTTTATAGCGTCGTTGCGTCAATACTAATCATAATTTACGGCCGTTAGACGGTATTAGTTTCGAGCGTTCGATTCCAAACATCTTTTTTCGTTCCGTATCCTATTTCGAAATGATTATTCTGAATGATGGCTCTATAAGTCGGGATAACTCAATTGTGTGTACAATCCCAACTTCGAAGCCTCAACCTGTTTGCAGCCAGTGGGATTTATTCGCAATGTAATGATGCAATTTACCTCAAATAAATAATTTTATTGAGAATACACGTATGCAAAACTAATGCATGCACGTTGTGTCGGCCCACACAACCTCCTACAACTCCCACAACAAAACAATACTTCGATATATTGGGCGTTCTTTTATTACAAATTTTTAGCGCGGACCGGTTAATGCGGCGGTAATTAACGGAATTTTTCCCTTGGAATGCTTTGTTTACGGCTCAATTAATTTCGCAAGTTTTAGCAAAAACACGATAATTAAGTGCTGCCTACCCATGGCTCGTAAATCATTTCTATTATCTGGAGAATTGGAAGCGAGAAGTCTTTTGCGACCCACCCACGACATAAAATTGAGGATTTTATGCAGCGGGGGTGGCACGTGATTGTTTTTGACCACCACGATCCTGACAGAAATAAATAAAATACCATCGAAAGTATCACAATTTAATATTTGGTGGACGTAGGAGGAGGTCCTCTCAAGTGACACTTTTAACAATAGACGGGCTATTTTATTGTCGAGACTTGACAATGCAGAAGCAACCAACAATAATAACAATGATAATAAAACTTGTTATCTTTTGGAAAATCGCAGGCCCGCCCAAACGACGATTTCATGTAAGCTAAAAGCTGCTATTTATAAAAATACAACTGGCCCCATTGCCAGCTATTGTAAAAATAATATATTGGGTATTGTTTCATAATGCGCGAATGATTGTAGTTTTGTTGGTTGTTTTAAAAATTGCTGATTTCTGCTTAGAGGGTTAGAGATGATGGATGCGGTTTTCCAGCTCGCACGCGTCCGTACTCTCAATCAACATTACCATAATGTTCCGTTCGCGTTGTGTAGGTGGTCTTGTTGTGGGGTCTGGTCAAAAGTGGCATCGGTGAAATGGCGGAAATCACTTCTGGTAGTGCGCGATCAAAACTGATTTTCATCAAATTTCACTCGTGAACAGCTTGGCGCTTTTACATAGTCCAAAAACCTAACAGACTTTGCTCAGATCTTTGATAATTTTTCCGACGATTGGTTCTTTGATTCTTTTAGCCAGAGAGCCGTCGTATAATCATTAGTTTCTTGATTCGTTAACTACTCACTAAAAGCCTCTTTTTACTCAATTCCCTACTTGTTTAGCGGACTAGAGTTGCACAAGTTTCGCAAAACTTCTAACTTGTTCTGTCTAGAGTTCCTATATTGGGAGAGTTGGGACACTGAATGTCAATTTTCGAAATTTTGTTTCATATACGTCGGTTGGAATGTATAAAAAAACAAATTAGAATAGAAATCAGTGGTGTTATTCTTGAAATTTGGCGAAAAGTCAAATAAATTTGTCAAAAAATGTTTCCATTTTTCGTCGACTAACTGCGTTTAGAAATGGTTTAGACTGGCAGTCGTCGTCAATTCACTGTTTTTTTTATATGAACTCCAAATTTTAAAAGAGATTTCTTTGTAAGTACAAGAATTTTATGTCTAAATTCTTCATCATAAACATTTTTCCTTAATTTTAAGAAATGGTTATCATCGATGAAAGAGACAGAAAATGAACCTTTCCTGCCAAGTTTTACGTTTATTATTAACAAGCATTTGGAAAAGTGGATTGTCGAAATAATGTTATGTACAAAATTTATGAGATTTTGGGAATTTGTCTAAGCATTTACAAAATACGTAGGTACTTGAACCCAAAATTGGTTCTAATTTGTAGGAAAGTTGAACCTGTCACTGCTTGGCCACCATCTACGTGAACTTTAGCTACTGTTTCAAATTATAAAGTTATTGGGAATTCACGATTTTGTTACGTTTTTCATACGAGAACATCTTCAATATCATTTTTTAGAAAATTTAAAAAAACGTCAGGAAATATGAAGGGTTCTTGATGACCAATTTTTGGGACGAGATGTTTAACTAAAAATTGTGATTGAAAAAAAAGCATTTTTAGCATTGAAGTATGTTTTAAGTTATGTAATTAATATTAAAATAAATATTGAAAAATTTCAGAAATGTGAACATTAATATTGGTAGATATTCAATTATTTTCTTTTTTTAAATAGTAATCCAAAATTTCTACGTTTTCTACGTCCCTGATTAAATTTGACGTAAAATTATGTCATTTTATGCATTTGACAAAAATTATAACCTTGAAATTATTTTCGACATAAACCTCTGACATAAGTTACTAACAAAAATTTTAATAAAAAAGGATAGAAATATATACCTTATCCACATAATACAAAATTGGATCGGTTTGACGTTCAGTGTCCCAACTCTCCCAATAAAGGAACTCTAGTTCTGTCTGTTTTTTCTGATTTTTATGTGTTACTACGTTACTTTATTTTTTTGCTGAAACTTAAAATAGCAACAAAACGAAAAGACCTACAATGTTAATAAGATTCTGAAAGGTTCTGAAAAGTCTCATACACTTAATAAAGGATATATCTTTAGCTTAACCAGAAAATAAATGAAAATTATAGTTTTATGTATGTACTTAGCAATTGACGAGACAAGTAACGACTTGTAACGTTACAAAACTTTTTAGTTTTTTTTTTTAATTTTCGAATAACGTAAAAAACTAATAGCTTTAAGAATGTTGTACAGGGTTTATTTTTTATCTTAAAGATAATTATAAAATAATTTATTTTATTATAAAATTTATTATAAAATAAAGATGAATAATGGTTTTTAAAGAGTTATGAGCTCGATAACAGCATGATTTTTGCCATTTTTTTTATTATTGTGAAATTATGGCCTTTACCTACCCAGCTTGTGTAGCTACTTCAGAACTGGGTGGAATCGAGATATTCATCGAGAAATTTATGTCCCGAGTATTCTAAACAGCTGTAAACTAATTAAGAAATTCCGATGGCCGATTTTTCTCGCTGTCATTGTGGTGAGTGGCGACGGCGCGATAAAAATGCTTTTAATAATAATATATCTTCAATTAATTAAAGTCCTTATCCAGGACGAGGCGCCGCCAAACTATCTCGACTGCTACCTGTCTACAATTAAACAGGCGGCTTTATCATTGACGCCTCCACCGGAAAACATCGGCGACCTTCAGGAGGAACGCTCGACCCCCATTAAAAACGCATTACCGTAACCGGCAATTTCTTCCGAGGAATTATGGTTTTTTCTCGAAACGCCCCTTTACCGATGATATTTTAAGGATAAATTGAAGACTCAATTAAGTAAATGCCGCTTTATTGCCGGTACCACCTACAAAATTGGACCATTTATTCCACACAGGAATCCAATTTAAAGTGGCGAAAGGCCATTTTTCCTTTCTAGCCGGTTTTGATTTGATCGTAATTTTTTGCTTGATTTATGCAAGATCGAAATTCTTATCTGGGAATTTGGGGCACGTGTTATCGTGTAGCGTGTCAGTCTTTTCGTTGGTAGAGCGCTAGATAAAGAGTTATTCGGTTGTTTATTATCAGTTCATTTGGATCTGTCAGCGTTGAACGCGTTTGATTGATGAAAGTCGTTGTATTAATTGTTTCAATTTTCTCCGAACGTCTACATCGTGAAATGGAGCGTCTATTTTCGAGATGTGATGAAAATAATAATTGAAGCGAGTCTATTCGAGTGATAAGGAAGAGCAACGACGTCCCGGGGTGACACTGAAACGAATGTCCCCCGTCCTGTCCCAACTTGAACCAATTAATAATAAATTGTTTTAAATACTCCGCTCCGTTATGGTAATTTCGCCATTGAGCCGAAGTGAGTTATTAACATTCGCACAAAGCGGCAATTACGTTTTTTTGGCCATTCTTTTAATTATCCAAGCATAATTTACGCGTTTGTTCTTGCTCTTGTTGCGTGTTGTAAGTCTCGCTGTTAATATCCGGGGGCTTAATATTGATGATTAGCGGCGTGTATTTCCATTATTTAAAAAGGCTGACCGTCAGTCGAGATCCATTATGGCCGATACATATCAATCGAGTCGCTGGCGTCCAGTAGCCCGGATGATGAAGCGTTTCTCCTTTGGAAAAAATTTCGACATTGTTATGCACGACGAGGATTTTCGTCGGCTTTGTCGGCGATCGCTTCTTCAGCATTCATTTTCCATAAAACGCGATAAAAATTCGCGCTGCTTGCATAAGATTACGTCAGCGAGAGACTTTACATGACCTGCAAATATTTTTCGAAAACTTGTCCCCGTGCTACTCCAAACGTGTAATAAAAATTCTGTAACGCTGAAAGCGTGGGTGACTCATATGTTTGTACAATCAGTGGCCTTTCAACATAAATACAAATCAAGGGAAAGTCGCAAGTGTAATGCGGCGAATTATTACGAGAATATATCAATCACGCGCCCGGGAGCATCCTTTTTTACCGCACTTTCAATTTATACTACCATGAAAAAACTTATTAGGAGTAAACAATGTGACGGCGAGCCTAATTGACTCATTACTGTGTTAGCCTTACATGGATCGTAATGCTAGTTAAGCTTCCACGACTGTAATTGCGAATTATGCAAATAGAGAGGTTTATTAAAGTATAGTCCAATATGTGTAACTTTTTAACTCACATTATTATGCCTACTTTACTCAGACATTTTTCTATTTTCTACGCAATTTTTTTCAACAATATCGAATTTTCTAACTCAGATTTTCCCAAAAACATCAGTTTTTTAGAAAAATAAGTTGATTTTCAAGTTTTAATCGTTGAAGTTTGATGAGTTTGGAAAACAGCCCATTGAGGTCTGTTCAAAAACACAAAAGATGGATAAAATGCCCTGTTTTTAAGCCCATTTTATCTTTTACAACATCAATTTTTTATAAAAAATACCCTTTTTGAAAATATGAGTCAAAAACAACGGAAACTAAGTTTTTTTTCAAGACTTCTTAAAACATGTGAGCCAGACATAACAAATGAAGAAGTGGTTTCTGCTGAAAAAAAATCATAGAAAATAATAAGATAATAATAATAAGATAACAAGACAATTAGCTAAAGCTATTTTTCAAACTCAACAAATTTCAAGGACTAAATCTTGAAAATAAACTCATTTTCCTAAAAAATTCATGTTTTTGGAAAAATCAGGGTTAGAAAAAAGAGGTTAAAAATCGGGGTAAAAAGTCCGAGAAAAATTTTAGTTAAAAAAAAAGAAGTTAAAAAATCAAGGTAAAAAGTCAAATTCAATGTTGTTTTTGATGTTTTAGTAGAAATAGCGGCTTTTGTTGGAAAAAAATGCTATAGAAAATAGAAAAATGACTAAGAAAACTGGGCATAAAGAGATACAACGCTTTATTTCTGTCACCAACCATTTTCTTAGTGCTAACTGATTTAATTAAAAGAAACACTTAACAAAAATACACAAATAAAACGTAGACGCCCAATTTTGAGATTTTTAATACAGTGAAATCTCCCTTAACGGACACCTCTTCACAACGGACATTTTTGTAGAAACGCAACAAAACCTATATTAAAATTTCCACCTCCCATTAGCGGACACCTCTCTACGACGGACAATTGAGGGTTCCCCATCGGGGTCCGTTGTTGAGAGGTTTTACTACTGAGGTTTTTATCAACCCTTTCAATATCAATAAAATCTATTGTGCACTATTTTATTACTATTTTATTTTAATTTTTGGCAGTTTTCCTAAAATTTCTCAATAAGAACGATTTGTTCCAACTATTGCAAGACTGTATTACTCGTAGAATATCACTCGAATACCACAGCGACTGATGTCTTATTTTTTTTTTTTTTAAAGATGGAGTGATATTGCGAGGAGAAATTTAAAAAATGGTATAATTTTTGCAAAAATATTTTTTCAAATAAGTTATTCTGATTTGTTGTTAAAAGCCATGAGACAAAATGCTTTTCTTAGCAGCTTTTAACTTAATATTCAGAAAAATTTTGAAGAAATAGGCTGAGCCCTGATGAAATGTGAAGAAAAACCCAACAGGAAATATATTTTATTAGATATAAAAACTCGAATCGCTTTGAAATTAGGTCGGTTTTCGCATGTAAAGTAAGTGTTTGAACAGTTTATTAGTTTGGGGTAAAAAAATTGCCTTTGCTAATTCCTGTGCCACTTTCGGGCGGATTTGCGTCCGCGCAATGTAGGCCTCGCTGACAAATCGCCACGCTTTCGTAAAAATTAGCTTAGAGCCGTTGCGAATTCGGCCCGCTTCCATATTCGGCGTGCGAGTGTCATGTTGACAATCCCGTCGACATATTTCTGAACATTTCTCTGATTAAGTGCGTATTGTTAATTTAGGATTTCTGGTGCCATTAATTCCGTTTGCGACGGGTGCATATTTCATTCGTGAGCGACAAGCGGTGCAAAAAGCACGCCTGGAATAGCCCGAATGCCGACTCACGACCGGATCCTGAAAATTTCAATTAGTCGGATTACGCAATTACGTTCAAATTCCGGACTTGTCGCCGGATAATATTAATACGCAGCGGCGCTGAAAGCTCGCGTTAGCGGAAGACGCGTCAAAGCTGATGTCCCGCTGAGAGCGGCCTCTGAAACAAACTCCACAGCTACCAACGCTACCACCATAAATATCGGACCTGTCGCGACCATAGACGGAGGGGTCACAGGTGCTAATAGGTCGCGGATAGAACTAATGACAGGTGGCGACGCCTCAACCACGAAAAATTACAAGGAAATAAACTCAAACGACTGCTAATATATCACGGAACGAGACGTTGTTATCAGAAAGTAATAAGTCAAAGCCGACGCGAGTAGGTGAAATCTTGAAGCTTGACGGTTCTAACATGAGGCTTGTGCACCTGGTCGACCACTTCGGATAAAAGATTTCTTTCGTCGGCGGAATATTGTGACAGGATAGGCGATAAACCATAATCAAGTAGCCGCTTTATAAAAAAATGGTTTAATGGTTTTTTTAACACGCGCACACGAAACTGTCACTCTTGATTTGTTGGACCTTCTCTCCGGTTCGAAATTATTCAACAAAAAATTTATAACGAAGATAAGAATTTTTATTACTTCCAAAATGTATCCAAATCACCTAATGCAACTCAAGTCCGTAATAAAACCTAAGCAATTAAAAATTTAAATTTAAAATTCCATCTGATACCTACCCTCTTTTCTCAAGTAAGTAAGCAATGTTGTGTTGCTTAAGAAAGTCTCAAAAGTAGTTAACAAAAATGAAAAAAATAACCGAAACCGAAACCGAAAAAAAAATTAGACATAACTTACTATTAATAAGTTTATTAACAATAAGTTTATTATTGATAGAAAGCTTTTTTAATAGTTTTTTTTCAAAAAGTACAATGTTTTTCGATTAATATTTTTCGAAAAAAATGCAAACAAAACAAACATTTAAAAAAATATATCTTAAAAACCATTGAGAATGTGGCCATTTTCTCGACGCCAGTCGATTCCCCAGAACAATTTACATTGGCTCACATCAAAGTAGTTTTCCTTCTTCATTAGTTTTGCCGTAATTTACGTTTGAAAAGTGATTTTGTGAATATTTTACCGTGTTTTTGGCATTCATCGTATAATAACACCGGAACTGTTAGACGTAACTCCAGGTTATTATTAAGTTTACCTATTGTCATTAAAAAACTCTTTTAGTATTTTTTTTTTCAAAAAAGTACACTGTTTTCCGATTAATAATTTTCGAGACAATTGCATACAAAAGCAAAAATTGAAAAAAAAAACTTAATAACTATTGAGAATTTGGCGATTTTTTAAACGCCAGTCGATTCCCTAGATCATTCTACATAAGCTTACAATAAAATAGTTCAACTTTGTCGAATTGTTTTTCTGTAATTGACGTTTGAAAAATGAGTGTGATGATTTTGAAATCCAGCGGACAATAACTTCGGAACTTTTGACGTAACCCCATTACCAAAATTTATTATCGTAAAAATTTGATGTTTTTTAAAGTACCTAAGTAAAAATGTTTCAATACCACTTGAAACTAAAAGGCTAATGCAAGTAAGTTGCTGCAACAAAGAGATATTTTTTGATTGTGTTACGACGTTTCAACAAGTTCATCGAGATACTAGGAAGCTGTGGCTGATAATGGTTGTGGAAGCAATTGTGTTTAACTTGTTTGAGTGTCATTATCGGCGTATTGAACGAATCGATCGTCCGCCCGGTTTGAATATGTCGAAAAAAAGTCTCGGACATTAAAACCGGGTCTCTCCCGGTCGTAAACTCCATACTGATCTCCCAATTAATGCTTTTCCAATGTAGCATTGTTTGCTTTTTTCGCATCGCGTCCGCTGCAGTCCGCCCCTGTCCTTAATGTATGTGTGAGCCTGCAAGAAGTCTACAAGACTGCCGGTCTTGTCTTGGACAGTGACCGCTGTCTTTAGAACGTCGTCCACGTATTGGAAGGTCGGTTGGACAATTCCTCTGGTCGTTTCTTCTTTCGTTCTTTTATCGGCGACGACGGCGATTCGCTCACTTATCGCTCAATTACACCATTTATCGGTGCATTATTTCCGTCGTTAGACGTGTCCGAAATCCGCCCCTGTCGCCGGGCCCTTCTCTTTGCATTTTCTCACGGAGGCGATGTCAAAAAAGAGCGCGTTTTCGGAGGCCGATCACGAACACGGAGAATGCAGCCACTACCGAACGCGCACTACCAGACTGATTTATCGTATTGCATTTTTAATTTAAATCGAAATTTGCCGGCGACCGCGATGCCTAATGTACCGTGAAAACGGGGCTGTGCCTGCGCTCGCGTTGAAATCTCCGGCAGCCCTTACCGCACATTAAAAAATAGCTCCGGACGAGCTAGCAAAAAGCTCAAGAACGCCGCCGACGGCCACACAGCGCTCGTCAATCATTCGCCGTAACAATTTCGGGCGGAAAAAGAATGAGATTTTTATTTATTTAGTCGCAATTGTCCGGGAGTAAAAAGCCACTAGAAAAGTGTGTTGTTTAAGGGCACATTGTATGCAAATAGGACGGCATTCCTGCTACCAATACGCAGGCCGAAAGTCGCACGATTTAAAAATAACCGGAATTATTCCCGGTCAACGAAACCGTAATTAGAAATACAAATATTGCGTGCCGGGACTAGATATATCTTCATTCATTAAGTTGTATTCGGGGCCTTTTAAATAATCCCTCGATAAGATTACACATTTTTAGATAAAACTTTAATTACATCGATAAGAAAGTGATTTGAAATCGCACTCGAATCGGAGCTATTTGGGTTTTTTCGTTACGTGTAGGCCATTAAGCGCAATTTAAATTCTCACACAGATTGATTCATCTCTCAGAAGCGATTAATAGCGTTTTAAATGTCGATAAGACGCTTTCACTATCGGACCGATTATCGGAAAAAATTGTGAAAATCTTGGGATTACGATGGCACAAAAGCGCATATAAACACCGCATTTGTGCTATAAGTACAAGACGGCGACTTACAACAAGCGAAAAAATTCTTATCCTACCACATTCTTTTACACTTGCGCGCTTAGTATGTGCGACAAATTGCGAGATATCGTGTGAAATTTTCTTATACAGATTATATCTTTCTTCCGATCGAACTCTTCTCGAAAGCGATAACCGCACCAGGCTCTACACGACCAAAATCGCAAAATAAACATGTGCTTAGTTTTAATAATAATTTTCATTTTCAGAGTTTGTGGTTAATTCAAATGTTTGTAGCTCGAATTTTTGCGACCACTATGTTTCATATCTAGTTTTTCGTCCGGTTTGTATGAAATTCAATTACGGTGCGTGTCCCCCGTGGCGCCTGCACTCGTCCTTGCAGCAACTGGACCTAATCCGCCCCTGATTCACTTAATACCATCGAGTCCGGTGCAGTGAGCGACCTTTGAAAAAATCAAAACAATAAAGCAGAGCAGTCCTGACATAAATTTTGATATATTGGAACGTTAATAAAAATGGCATTTCAATTTTAATTCGCATTACACACATACGCAGATAAATATCTTTTCGTCCGAAAGCAATTAAAGAATGTCTCGGTGGAAAATGGGTGGATTTTTTCGACGCCGAGGCACACTCTGGAGGAGAACAAAAGCTAAAAGTCGGCCATAATTTCACCCAATTACGGGATATTCGGCCTTATCATCCCGCATCTTTACGAGCCGCGTGCTAAGTACCCGAGTACTTAACACGGATTTTTTCCGGGCTTGGATTTCACTTGTCGACTCGTTTTGCGTTTTTATTAAAATCGAAACGACTTCGCTCGCCATCCAGATCGAAACAAATTGATTTAATTAAAGAATATGACCGGCACGACCGCGACTTTATAGTCAATTAAACGATTCCAAATTAATTATGGAATTTTATAATGGCTCCAAACGTAACGTTTTAATTAATTTTTTATCTCGCGCCGTGGACTGTCAATTTGTGGGCACGATGATTCAATTCGGGATTAGAATTTAAAAGTGTCCGGATTTATGATGAATCGACGATTAAAATTTTACGATTCAGTCGCATCATGTCAAAACTGACGATTTCATTTAAAATATCGTAGAGAGATCTAAATGGGCCATTTGTCGCCAGTGTTTTGACGTTACCAAAATAATTATCGGGGCCAGGCGGCCATAAATCATTCCGGTGAGGAGACTTTTCTACAAGGACGATACAATCGCCACAAGGGCCCAAAGCGCGACACGGTTCTCGGATTTTGACTAAATACAACAAAAACTCAAAAAAATGTGAAGTGAATATCCGCAAGTTATGTGCAAATATGCAGGGATCGTTGCCCCGCCTTGCCCTGCTGCTAATTTACGTTTTTTCTTATGATTTTTAATATTTATGCACGTCTGTCTTGTCGCCGAGGAATTTCGTTGAATTTCGATGATTGTGCTTTTTTCCGATTTGACTGTCAATCACTTCTGTCACACTTTTGACTGCATTACCGTGTGATTGATTTATTGAATCATGGATTTTAACGACACATCGAGTACGAGTTTTTTCAAGTTGTCTTTATTGCAATTAAAACTGGTTCCGTGATCAATTAGCGATAAGGGCCGAAATTTTGAATAAAAGTTTCGTTTTGCCCGAATTGCGAATTCCGCGAAGCGAGAAGTCGACTCGTTTTTAGATCGGAATGAGGTTTTCCCTTGTAAAATGCGGTATGCGACATATACGCGGAACATCTCGTACCGGACAGATCGCACCTGAACAGGTACCTGCCGCATATGGACCTTCTGGTACCAGATCTGAGCACTTCTTGACAAACCGTGAGACGATCACCGCGCCACGGGAGGCCCAACTCGCCTTCCTGATCCCTACGAGAGCCGACATCGACACGATGATTGCCATGGACGGACCATCGGTCAATCGGTTTTTGCCACGACGGGTTTCGACAACTTTGGACGTCTTCAGGGTGCCCATTTTGCCAATGAAACGGGCCCAAACTACCCAAGAACTACTTCGCTTTTCACGAAACAGCTCCTTTATACCATTTCAGGAACAATTTTTTTGCCAGTAACCCACAATTTTGTCAAACTGAAGTGCATTTTAAATCATCTTATGCCTCGATTAGATGTGCTAGAAGGCGGTAACTGCTTGTCTACACTCCAACACAGTTAAAAATATTTATAGCTCGTATTTTCTATTTTGGCTTGTTTCCTAAAACTGAGGTTGTCGATAAAAGATGTCGCACTCTGCTCAAGTTCTATTATCAATTGGCAAAATCAGCTGACAGCAAAAACAATCCTAAGTCTCATCAATACTTATGACAGTTCCACCAAATTCCTGAGCACGTCAATTTTGATAATAATCCCATTGTTAGCAATAACCTAACTAAAATTAAAAATTCGTGTGAAGTCCCTAATTTCCTGGTTATAAATACCCAACGTTGGCTCCTCTCACTCCAGTGTTATTAAAAGTGTGGAAGTGATGGATCCAGCAGGAACAAATAATCGTGCTAAGCAGCTAAATCCCAACAACCCTGCGTATCGAGCGGGCAGTAAGTCTAAAAACTGAGTGAATTATTGCATTTTTGCAAATCATTATTTTTCTAGCCGTGAGTCATGGTTACACCACTCAGAAGCCCTATCTCGACAATAGGTCTAGGCAAC
The DNA here is from genome assembly GCF_031307605.1 of Tribolium castaneum. Taxonomy (NCBI): domain Eukaryota; kingdom Metazoa; phylum Arthropoda; class Insecta; order Coleoptera; family Tenebrionidae; genus Tribolium; species Tribolium castaneum. The sequence goes on along the minus strand of NC_087402.1, from coordinate 2,651,258 downwards.
TCAATCCCAATAATCCAGCTTACTGGAATTCCAGGGCTGGATCTGGAGGATCCCAAGAACAGAATCGAGGATTAGGATGTTCAATCTCCTGAGGTCCTGAAATACGATATTTTGTAAAATTTTCAATAAAAATGTTATTCTGGTAAAGGATTGTTTTTATTCCCATAAAATACCCTTTTTTACTTCTGAAAACGTAATACTAATCCGTAAAAGGTCCTTGAACTTGACACTTAACGTTGATTCACTTTTATTATAAAATGGTTTAACTTATAACACAATGAAGCAGATAAGGTTTTTTCCATTCATGCTAATACGAGAGAACTAGAGGAAAATAGGTAATCTCCCGAAAGCTTGACTGCGTCACCTTACTGATCGTTTTGGTCATTTTTACAGATGATAAAGATGAAAATAAATTATTCAAGCCCTTTCATTAATTCATGAAAAAACTATTCCCGTAAATTACGTAAAATTATGTTAAATAAACCAAGAACATTTGTTGTTTGTCGAAGTCAAGCTAATTCGTATTAATTTAATCATTCGTTCCTTTAATTTCTATAAAAAATTCTTGTAGTGATCCTATCATATTTTCGATTCTTTTACTCCGAAAACTGCAGATTTTCAAAACTGATCCTTTAATCAAAGTTACAAAAAGAATAAAAAAAAAGTTTGCTAATGATTTCTAATTTAAAAAACTTTTTGCTAGAAATTCAATGCGTAGAAGTTGTTTAATAAGTAGTGATTCAATTGAACTTTGAAAAACGTAACGACAGATAACAACATTCAAGCAGGAAAAATGGTAATTCCCCCGAAAGGTGTACTGCGACGTAATTTCGTGATTTTTAAGATGCATAAAAATTTATTTGGGGCTATTTGGTGCATAATTTAAATAAATAGCCACTTAACTTAAATAATAAGCAAATTCCGTATCCTTTGTGCTAAAAATCTGCTCATTTATCCTCAGTCGTCATTTTGAAGAAATATTTGCTAGGGTATCAGCTTCCATTTATGTAAAAATTAATAAACAAACCAAAAAAAAATATCTTACACAATTACACTCATATCTTTGCGTTGAAAACTGCAAATATACTTCTAAATAAAACTAACATTACAAAATTCTGACTCAATTATTCCAGTTTTTACCAAGATCACGTACTTTGCTTCTGACTGGACGAACTGAATGATTAATTTGTTATTTTGAAAAATACATTGATAGATAACAAGCAATATACGAGTAAACAGAACTGATATCCTTCCAGGAAAATAGGTAATCCCCCTAAATTTCAAATTACGTCGCAGTTTGTTTAAATTTTACTTTTTGTAGTATTTATAATAAAAGAAAAATATAAAAAATATTATTTAATTATAGAAAATACGAAAAGAATCTAAAAATAAAATCCGAGGTAAAATTGGAAATAAAATTGTGGATTATTTACACTTTGTTGAACAATTTGTGAATTCATTATTATAACAAAACCATAAACGGTAAGTTCAGTGTTTCAGAAATAATAATGAAAGGAGTAGGAAGCATTTGCCAAAGATAAATACTTTATCTGATCGAACCACACACACCCTTTTTGTCCTCGACCAAGATAATATTACGTTTACCAGATTCCTGGAATGAAAAATAACAAATAGCACCCCATGGGCGTTGAGTTGTTGTTGATTAGTCGCATCCACCAATCCTAGCAAGGATTCCCTGTGAATCCCCTTTTTACCAAAAGAAAATTTGCTCGGGTATATATAGACCGTCGGTAACAAGCAAGCGCAAAGAAGTTACCAAAAGTATTCAGTGCAGTTTTTCCGAGTGTTAACAGTTGCAACAAGTGCAAAAATGGATAAAAGTGGTCGCGACAATCGCTCCAACCAGATGAATCCGAACAATTCGGCCTACTCTTCCAGCAGGGGTGGTTCAAACACCGGTAAGTGAAACTTTTCCGGGAATGAATCAAAATAAATAACGCAATATTTGCCTTCGCAGGCTCGTCTGGACGTTCGCAACAAGATTACGACAACCGTTCGAATCAACTCAACCCGAATAATTCGGCCTATTATTCCTCGCGAGGAGGGCAGAAAAAGTAATTGTTCCGTCTTTCTGAAATGTTTTCATGTCTCGAATAAAATTTTCTAAAAACGAGTCGTGTATTATTTCCTGAAATCAATCATCGAACGGATTATTTGAGAAATTCCAACGACGTTTATAGGACGCCATTCCTGTACCCCGACGACTAATTAGAGGCCGATATGAAATGCAACAATCTTGTCTTCGGCCATCATTTATTGGAACATTGACTTTATTAATTGAATTATAGACGACATCTTCATTCTATCACGTAAAATCGTTAAAATTGAACTTGTACAACCTGCTTGCGTCGAAAAAAACGCTTCTTTCTCTCTCGGTTTTATTTAAATTTGACGATACAATAATTATTTCCCGGTCAGAATTGATTGACGGCGATCGAGTGATAAGACAGATCGATGCGATAAAAATCTTAACTGCGATAAGGGGACTTTATTATAAAACACACTTAAGACAGGCTAATGCACTGAATAATTTATTCGACGAGAGGAGAAAAAAAACGAAAATATTTATCCTGACACTTCACCCCGATCAACACAAAAGTATCTGCCGTGTAAAGATAAATGATTAGTTTAATAATTATCATTGAGCTAATATTGCAAACGCGCAATCTGTAATTATTTTAAATTAAACACACCGACGAGTCAAGGTCAGACGCTAATACCTACCTCTGAACTGCTAATTAAATTCATTAGTTTATAAATATTTGTACGTATTAATTACTTGACGGGGAAGCGACTTTCGTAATCGCAGACGAAAGCATCAAATTGTAGCATTAAAAATGCGAATCGGTTTAAATCATTTTTATTTGATACGTTTTACAAAATCAAACTAAAGTAATATCACAACACTTACACTTGTAACAATCCATATTTCGAGCGTAAGTATCAAATCATCATAATAAGCTTACAATAACTTTGGTCTTTCATTATATACAGTACGAAAATAACTCTTCCTACATTTGGATAAAACAACAATACGCTCCAGGTACCTAAAGTTGTCTGGGGAAAATCTAGACCAAGTCGGCCGAATTGGCGGACAATTTAAAGGACGCGTTGTCCGAAATCGAGGGATTGTCGACGACCGCCGATAAATTATCTCCCCCTTGGATCTCCTCGAATTCGCTCTCTTCTAATAACGGCACACCTTCGGTATTGACGACCGAGCTGGTGTCGAAAGAGGCCAAGCTGCCGCAGTGGACTCTGCAAGAAGCCGGCTGGGAGCCGCTGTACGAGGAGACAGTGTCTAGCGTGACATTGGTGGAGCCCTCGGAAACGGCCACCGTGTCCGTGGAGCCCATGCTAGGCGAGTGCGAGGCGCTAGAATTGAGACAATAAAAAGCCCTAGTGAAATGTAGCAGTTTTCACACGCTCATCATGCCCGATTATTCTGAAACAGGCGTATCATTTACAATAATTGAGAGATCGTTTCGCCTGGACTACGTGGCAATGATTATATGGGTAAAATGACTAATGGTCGTTAAACGGTCTCCGGTGTATGGCCTGTCAATATAGTCGGTGCCCCGGGGTCTCGGTCTTGTTAAAATTCTTCGCTTTCTTGGTGCAAAAATATTCGACAAAATAAAACTAAACGAGACGGAGGATAAATAACACAAAAAAATTAAATCGCAACCGGCGGAGTAATTGTGCGAACGAAATTATTGTCGAACGAGGCCGAGCGGTTTTATAAATGCATTTTTCGTCATTAGTTTAATCGATCGAGAAAATTACCTATCGGTGACTTTTATGTATGTACCGAACTTTCGACGAAATACGGACACGACAAAGCGATATTTACGCGTCCACGTAGACGAGAATCAATATTCCGAAACGTTTTATTACCGCTCTCCACGTAATTGCCGTATTAATTAACGCGAAACACGGTCTGCGTGCTAATTCACAATATCATAATTTTCGCAAAACGACGTTCTAGAAAATAACCGCGGATATACTCACAAGGAACCGTGACGGGTGACGTGAACTACATCCCCAGGATTTGTCGACGCTGTTCGGGACCTACGACCTCCCAGATTCGGCCAATGGGGGCGGTGCAACCTGTTGGACGTTGGGTTCGGGGCGCGATCGCGCGTCGCCTCGTCATAACTGGGCAAACAAGCCTGGAAAGGAACCAACATTAATCGGGACAAGTTGCGCCCCGATACCAACAAACAAATAATAATAAATAAATTAGCCAAGATTATTATTACTCTCAGAAAGAGAGTAAATTAAAAAAAATGAGTTTTTCTTGTTAATAAATCAACTTCTAAAAGATTCTACTTTTATGGCTCACTAAGTGAAATGGGCTAAAAATCTTCCTATTTATTTATCCACTAACAATAATAACGATAAGTCAAAGAGCATAAAAATAAAAGAAAGCATCGCTCAAAATTATGTTAAATTTACGACAAATGTACTAGACGCATATAAAATTTGAAAAAAAAAATCACGCTTTCTTAATTTTCCATAAATAATGTAATTTTTATTCCTCTAAAGAAAAAACAGCTTACAGTAGACTGAACTGACTGCACACACATAATATAATTTTTGATATTGGTTAGTGTTTTCAATTAAATTTGTTATTAAGTAACTTGTTATTCTGCATTACGTTGCGAGCGTTGAATAATTTAGAGCCTGTGAGCCAAGGGATAAGAAATTTGACAAGTTTCATCACTTCTATCGGTCAATGTTGCTAATTTAATCTCAGAACGAAAGACTATTTTGAGGAGAAATGTAAATACGCTATGTTTATCTTAATACGAATAATAAGTACTTAAATCTGTAGTACATCAGATATCCTTTTGAAATAATTCGATATTGTTTATGATCTGTTCGAGTAATTTTTAATTCACAGAATGTATTTACAAACACACTAGAAGGCAACCTCAAAATAATAATAATAATAATAATAATAATAATAATAATAATAATAATAATAATATCTTTATTGTGTTATTACATATAAGTATGTTTACACCCGTCAAAGCAGAACCTATACCTGATGATGAGATGTCAAGTGACGAACATACTGTAATATAATTATTATTAATTTATTATATTATTAAGAAAAAAAAATTTAAAAAAACTAACTTCAACAATAAATGATGTAATTATTTTCTGTTAAAAATTGGCAATTTCTGCTAAAGCTTACAAAAAGACCATCCGAAAAATGGAAATCACGAGAATACAAAACACAAACCATAGGCTTTAAACAAATAAGTATGCCGAAAAATGCAGAAAAATTAATAAAAAAATAATCAAACGATTTGGTAGAAATGATCGTAATCAGAAACTGCAATAGTCATTTGGACCAAGCAGTACAATTAATATGAATTCGATAGACGACTTAATATAAAAAATACAACTTTGTTATTACAGCTAAATAAATGGTTGAAAAGAATGGATGACGACATTATTAAAGTGTCCAGAAAAAATGTCTCTTAATATCAATTTTGTATTTTTTATAATAACGGTTTTTTTTAATTTGGCAAATTTTATTTATAAGTCGAAAACAAAAAAAAACATGCGGTTTTGAACAAAGCTATTTTTTTGAAAAACGAGTTCGAGAATTTGTTTCGAAGATATTCGGACATCGAAAATCAATGCCCCATGATGTAGGTACACTTGATAGACTAGCATATTTTAAAATTTCCATAATAATTAAAGTAGAAAGTCATTTTTTCGTAGCATTTTTCGGTATTTTTTCTGCCTCAACCTCACGTGAAATGGTGTCTAGATCCGGCTATTTCACAAAATTGTAAAATATTGTTTGTTCTAAATTTCTAAATGAAAAAAGCCACCATCTTCAAAAAATTGGATCAAGGCGATTCGCGAATCGGCCGTAAATCTGCAGCTCTCTCGTAATGAATGATAATTAGGTAATTAAGCGCACTATGCGAGCAAATGAGCAAAATTCAATTAAAATAAATCGTCCGAACAATAAATCGCAATTAGTTCAATCGAACGTAACGACATTCGACTCGTTTTGCGATTACGTAAGTCAGAAGCGTGACCGAAGATCGCCTTAAAAATTTCCCTCTCTCTCTCCCACTCTCGAAACCGATCGAAAATAATAAATTAATCCGTAAAAAAGAAACTCGAAATTGAATGATCGATACGGAAAAGTAGCTTATACGGTACTGAGACAATGGTCCAGGGCAAATTCACTTCCCAGTCGATAAATAACATCGTCGGAACGATTTTACTGTTAACCGGACTGACATCGATACGTCCGAATTGTGATATTTTTAAGTCAAAAACGGCGAGAGCGATAATCGACGTCATATTATCGGCTATCAATAATAATTACGAGTCGGCAAACTAGGCAAACGTCTTCCCTATAAGGCGATAGTTTTCTGTACCACGGCCACACAATTCTAATCAAATATATATTTGAATTGTTTGTTATCGACTTTCATAACAGGTGAAACGATCACTAATTTAGGACAAATTCCGAGGCAGTTTTCAAACGCAAAAACAAAAATCCCAAACACCCCACCCTCACCTACAACAAACGCAAGCATAAATCTTACACAACGTGATATAAGAAAGCTGTCAGCCGGCGTTTAGATTTACATTATTTAAAGGCGATTAAACAATTACGTCACGACATTATACGACACAAGATGTATTAATCGCATTAATAACACGTCCATATCTGGACAAAACCTTGGCCCAATTCGATAAATAACCAACGTGTTGGAAACACACCCCGCGGTGTGTTTTATGTGTTGCCTAAACAATACCTGTTCGTTCTGCATTCCATCAGCGAACGGGATCAAAGCCAAACGATCAGGATGGTGCAGCAGCGTCGCATGATCGCCCAAATCCGGCCTAGTCACCGGAGGCGCAATAGGCACAGCCCTACTCAAAGGCTTCCTGCGTCGGCAGACCGTGATCAAGCAAATCACAAGCAACAAACCCAAAACCCCAGCCCCTGTCGCCCCCGAAATCAAAACTGCGTTAACACTATTCACTTCCACTGAAACACCAAACGATAATTTACCAATTTATGACTCAATCAACCACTTACGGAAATAATTATTCGTGGGGGTGCGGTAACAAGTGGGCGGCTCGGCCGGAAGCCAGCAGCCCCCCTGCGCACAAGAAAACACCTCATTTCCTTGCAGAGTGTACCCCGGCAGACACTGATACGTAATTTGCGATTTGATCGGATATTTGCTCGTGAAAGCTACATCGTGCAGTTCCTGGCTCAGGTTGTAAATATCGGCGTATAACACCCCAGGGGGTGGATCGCAGCCGTGGGCCTGGACTGGAATGACTTTGTTAAAATTGCGTGGTCAAAGGGGGTGGCGGTGGGTTACCACAGATGGGTTTCACTCCGACCCATCGGCCTCCCATGCAACGTAATTTTCCAGGCTGGCATGGGGCTCGCGCGTTTTTATACTTGTGGATGCAGTGGATTTGGATGACGGTTCCCGCCAAGGCTAGAGATTTGGACTGGTAGCCTTGGATCACGGTGGTGGTGCTGTGGAGGACCGTGGGGGCGGCGGGGCAAGGAAGATCGGTCGGGTCCTCTGCAAAAAAAGGGAACTGTTCCACAATCTAAATTCGGGCTAATGGATTAAGCGAACAAATCCAAATTCTTAAAAAAAAATAAATAAAGTTGGGCCTGGAAACGTTATTTTATTATTATTATTTTATAATTCGATTAGACATAATTCAATTAATTCCCGATCTATCCCTATTATATGAATAGAAAAAATTATTCGATCGAATCAAATAAGATCATTTTCATTAAAAAAAATACTTGTAATTGCAATTTTTTAAATTAAATTAATTGATCAGTTTCCATCGTATTTTTTACTTCTTAAGTTCTTAATTGTTTGGTTAACTAGTTCTAAGTTTTTAGTTATTTTAATTCTTATAGAAAATTCACTATAAGTAGTGGGCTACAAAAAGCCTGAGCAGTACCTACACAGAAAAATGTCAACATAATATTACTGAAAAAAGTATTTACGTTTTTTGAAAAACAAAAACTAGACTAAATTGTTTTTTCATAACCAATTTTGTTTCTTGTCACAGTAACGTAGGTAGAGCATGTTCTCTAAAAAAATTCATTTAAAATTTTAAAATTCATGTTGTTATTTTTACACCAAATTTAATTTAAGCGGCGATTACATTGTGGGTGAATGAAAGCAAATTCTTATCTTAGCAAGGTGGAACAATGCCAATTAAACGAAATTCTTGCAATTTGTTTGATTAATTTTTTTACTTAATAAAAAACGAAGCGGTTTCCGCCACTTTTGTGCTACATGCTGCTTAAAATTAAGGCAGGGTCTACGAGAAATAAAAGAACGGTGAAGAACGCTGACCAAAAGTGTCTGTGGCTCGCCGCCATCATAATCGTGAATTTATGAAACGGTCGAGATATATTTCAATAAATACAAGGTTGGAAACAGGAACACTTCCAGTACTGGTATATTAATAATGAATATTTTGGGCCCTCCCACGTTGAAAATGTATCATAAGCAAGGTATAAGCGGCTGAATCAAAGAACTCGGCGGCGCTTGTAAAGCAAACTCGAGCAAAAGTTTTCGAGATGTGAGCGCCGGGGGTGGATGTCCGGCCTTTTTCGTAGGAAAAATTTACCGAGTGTCTTAATCAAACCACGTGGGAGTCTCGGTTAATTATCGACGCCTCTGAACATTGGGAGAGATCTTTTGTCGTTGAAGTATTTAATAGATGACATACAGCATTGTCTAATTATGTTTCCCAGTGAAGATAGCCATCGAGCCGAGGACAAAAACTCCGCGATGATGACCTTACATAATCAATTCATTGTGTAAAAGAATAGTGATTATCTCGCGCCTCTTTTGTATTACCCGACTATTGAGAACTGAAACGATACTTATTGTGTGTGAGAAATGACATCAAAAGAAGACACACGAAATTTTTCGAACAAATCTCGATCGCGATTCCCGATTAAAGCCATCAAAAGACGCGACGCGAAATCAATTAAAAGCGAACGTAGTGAACCGTGTGACCTATAATTATACCACGCGTATAAATCTACCAACGATGGATAATTTACATGGAATGCGTTTTACCACGAGCGACATTTCGCCTATGCAATAGGAAAAAAATATTTACACACGGCTCTTTCACTTTCGAGTGCGGCGATGCCACCAATTAACGGCGACTTGGATGGTACTTGTACCTGGACAAACACTCGGCTTGTCTTCCAACACTTCATTATTTTCAATCGAAATTTTGCGAGAATTTAATTAAAAAATTTGAATAGTCGAGTAGGAAGCGGTAAATAGAGGTTGCGACAGTGTGGAGTGGGTTCTTAAAAAACATTAAACGACAAACACATAAGCATAATTTATTCAATCCAACAGCTTCTTGTCTCTCTTTATATTGTCACAATTGATTACAATTATAATACAGATGGTTTCCTTTTGCTAATGAATAAATAAAAACTAAATGTCTAAACCTAAATGATGGCTACTGATATTTGGTATTTGATACCTCGCATCGAAAATAATCGGTCGACACGGCCCGATGCCACTGAACAATCGACATCCAAATTGGTTATTTCTAGTGTTATGAGTGAAATTAATGAATTGCCATTATGGAAGAATATCACTAAAGTTATGTTTTCTTTGCAAAAACTAATCACAATAAGTCTTTTTTGTTCATTTGTAACAATAACACTTATAGAAATTATACAATTTATATAACTGCAGTAGAGCCATTTTTATGTACATAAACTTAAAAATAATAATAAATAAAGCAGGAACAACTCGAAATATCACGAAAATTAAACTAAAAAATATATGCACAGACAATGGACTAGCTCTAATAAGTAGAAAAATAATATTTCAAGGAAATGCCACTCGTATCAAGTGATCCAATTGGTCCACTTTACACAACCAGCACCTACTTGTGTTCGTTTCGAATAAATATTACAATCTTCATCTGAGGAATGTACAAGTTTGATTAAAACAAACGAATTAAATAAAAATTAAAGCCAACCGTAGACAATGAGTGCTTTAACCCTACATTACCCGATATATCATTTCGAGTAATAAAAATTGTTTTGAGTACTATGACATTGCACTTTAAATATGACCTACAATAAAAACAAAACAAATATATACAGAAAAAACCTAATCGCGGACCCAACATTGTATATACAAAAATCGAGTTAAAGCACTACAGATCACCGAATGGATCGAAACTGACTTCCTGTTTGGGCGGCTGTGCGCCCATTTTTGGACTACCTTGCACCTGTACACCGCCCATTGGATACTGCATCGGCTGTCCCATCATCATCATCGGCTGCCCCATCATAGGCTGAGCCATCGGTCTATACATCGGCGCCGCTGTGGCCGCCATAGGTTGCTGTTTGGGTTGATTCTTGGGCGAATTCCACTGATTCGACCGATTTCCCGTATCCATAGTCAAGTTTTCCACCAATGAAGTGAGACTAGTTTCGAGATCACCCGTTAGTAGTTTCGAGGGTTGAGCCGGTCTCTGCGGTTGTGCAACAACCGGCGGTTGTTTCGAAGCTTCAGGATCGAAAACCGACGGTTCATTGGTGTTGAAAAGCCCACTCAAATTATTCGATGCAAAAGTTGTCTGAGTTGGGGGTGGTTGGAATTGGGCGTTGGCTGGAAACCCGTTAGCCCACATGTTGGGGGCGGCGGTGGTGGCTGCCGGTGGTGCAGCGAAGAGATTTGCATCGGTGGCGGTCGAGCTCGGTGCTGAGAAATCAGCGAAGGGATTCCCGAGGGACAGGAGATCGTCAAGTGCGTTGGTTGGTTGGGTCGAAGGTGGAGGTGCTGGGGTTGTTTCGGACCCGAAAAGGTCCAAGATCGGTTCGGTTTTAATCGCCGGTTCTTCGCTGAGGAAGGGGTTGGTGCTCGCAGCTGTGGGCGAGCCGACGTTGGCTTTGTATCGGTTCAAAACGGCCTCTTCTTCGGCAAGCGCCGCTTGTTGGAAGGAATCATCGACTGCAGAGCCGAAGGCGTTGCTAGTGTTCGAAAGGACTGAAACCCCCGACTTGAGATTCTTTTGGTTGGCGGCGGCCGTTGGAGTGTTGCCTTCAAGGGAGGCTAAGTGTTGCTCTAGTGCGTCGAGGAGGCTGTTTGGGGCCCGGGTGAGGTCGGGAATGTCCCCTTTGTCGATGCCAATATTCTCGGCGACTTTGAGGAACTCGGCGACTCGGTCCATGCGGATAAGGAACTTCTTGTAGAGATCTAGCGCTTCACGGCATTGTTTTTTGTTCATTTCGAAGTATTTTTCTAGGAGATTGATGATGCCGTCGTTATAGCACGCGAATAATCTTATGAGATCGCGGAACAGGAGCATGAAACACATGTTAATGACTCCGTTGGTGAGATCATTTGCTGTACAGTCGAATTCTAAGAGAGCATCCAATTGATTCTGGAGTATCGGCAGGGTTTTGAGGAGATTCTCCGAATTCATTGTTCGTAGAGTGCCTTCTTCTTTGCCTCTTTTGACTTTGCAAAAATCGAAAGCTACCGCTCGATACGAGAGAGCCTTCTCGTTCAGATACCGAGCGTAGCGCCGTATGAAGGGGGACATGTCGTAGCCGGTGCGCGCCCCCACGGCACTCTGAACCCCCGTCTTATCGACGAAATTCGACAATTGAAAAGACACGTTACTCGAAGCCAAATACTGAGTGAATCTCTCATTTCCGTAACACATCAAATGATGAGTCGTTATCAACGCTTTGTAAACGACCACCCAGCTGGTATTTTGCGACCTTTCTATCAGCAAATTCGCCATTTGCGGGATCGAAACGTTAGGCTCGTTAGTGCAATGGACTAAATAATCTAAATGTTTCTTCTTAGGGCCTAGGAGTTCTTCGGTGGTTGCTTTACATACCGACTTTGCCAGTCCCTGGCCTGCTAGACTGTGTTTCGCCGCCAATAAACGATCGTTTATTGTTTGACCCGCCATAATATTTTAACACAAAGTACACACACTGTTTTTAATGATTTTACGACCAAATTTTCAACTCTACTCGTTCACACGACGGGTCGATCGGCAAAATCTCACCGGCGAATCAATAAAATGTTGACACAAAATGGAGACTCGACACCTAGCGGCCACGAACCAAACCCATGTCACTCCACAAAATTACGCAATTCGGCAAAAATACACAAAAAATTTACCAAAAACCAACTCCCTCTTTTATTTACACACTTACCTGTAAGTTTCGTGGCCAGCACCCCTATTTATACGATAAAAACGATCAGACAAAAAACTTACCGACACTGTAATTACAGGAAACTATCGTGTGACTTTAACAAGTAAAAAATTTTTTATTAATTTTTTACCTGCAGTTTGTAGTGAACAAACGGGTGGTATTTTCGGCGACCACGTCCCATCGTCGAGACACTGTTGCACGGTGGTTCCGACCAAAACGTACCCAGAATTGCAGCTAAAATGCAGCCTTTGTCCCACTTGATTCATTTCAAATTCGCCCCCTTTTTCCTGCACAAAGTACCCATTTGCCACTTCTTTGGGTTGCGGACAACTGACTGGTTCGCACGTGGCGTTCGCCCCCGTCCAAATCCCCTTCTCACAGACCCTGTATTTGCTCTCTTTTGGTGTTAGTTGGAAGCCGTCCCAACACGAGTAGGTGGCTAGGGCCCCTTTACGATACATCCCATCCTGATGCAGGTCCTCCATTATCAAAGACCCCTTTTCGATGGACGGGGGCGGATAACACAGCTTGTTACATTTGGGGCGCTGCTCATGGTCCCATTTACCATCTTTGCAATAAAAATTTGCAAACCCTTCAAGATAATAGCCCTTGTAACACTCCACCGTGACGATTTGAGGTTCTTCCTGTGTTGTGTTTGTAAAACCATTCGAGATTTCGCCGAAATCGGGACATTTGAGGGGGTCTTGAGGAACGCTCAGGAAATCCTCCCCTTTCGTTACTGCCGATAATACCACCAAAGCGGCAACGCAACACAACATTGTCGAGCTTTTTATTACATCACACAATTTTATTCGAGTTGCAACAATTGGGGTTTTGGCAAATATCAAGTTTTTGTGGTTACGGCTACCATTGTACAAAACAAAACACCTTTTTGACAAGTATACAGATCGATCAGCTGTTTCCACTCTGTCAAGGATGTTCGCAAGGACAAGTTATTATTTTAACTTTTTTCTTTATTTTACAACACTTGGTCAATACCAAGTCGTAACTAGTGGCATTTTGGCCCACAAATCATTCTATTCTCAATTAATTTTTTGTTAATGTATTTATAATTTATTGATTTGTATAATTGGTTGCATAATCCAATTTTTTTTTTAGAAAATAAATTAGTAAATTGGCCAATTAACATTTAATTTATCACGCGTCGTATTAGCATCATCCACACTCGCTCTAATTGGAGCCATTCGAGTATTATTTTCGTTAGGAAATTCTTTGTTGTAGAATCGACAAAGAAAATTTAATAAGGTTTCCCGTCCGTTTTATAATACTTGATTGTTCTGTCAGCGCAACAAATAAATTTCCTCGAGTCTTATTCGCTTCCATTTCTCTTTTTCTCGATAAATAAGAACATTCGACTGAATTGGCTGAAATTTCCCGAAGGCAGGCCCGTCTAATTACTTTCCGTCGTTTCAATAATCACGAAAATTCCGCCAGTTAAGGGCATCGAAGGAATGCCTGTCATGCGAGTTATTGAGCGAAGAATTTTCCCTAATTGGTGTTAATTGGAAATTCCGCGAAAAATCGACAGATTATTAAGATCCTTGACCGTCGCCACGGCAACGCTCTGATGGCTCGGTGATGGGTTTATTAAAACACTGGTTTCAGTAGCATTTTATTCAACTGATCGGGGTTAAAAATAGCCCGTTGGTACAATGATTGCCCTACTCTTGGTACATTTAACACAGATAGTGACCAGCACTATTCTCGTAAAAAAATGTTTAATTCTGCATGGCAGTGGCAGCATTAACATTTTCCAAAAAATGGAAAAAGAAAAAAAAATTGGTCATGTAATCGATTCAGCCATCGTTGGATTTCGGAGAGACCACTTTCGTCATCACTTTGTAGTAGTCATGGGGCGACTTAGTATCGTAGATTTTCCGCCCGTTTTCGTCCTTGAAATCGCCATAAGTCACGCATTTTTCGGTAATAAAACCCAAACACTCGGCCGCACGTTGCGTAAACAAACTCGTGGCGTCCACTTTGACCAGCTGAAAAATTCCAAAATAATAATAAAAAAAAATCGGGACGGTTTGCACCTTAAATCCGTGTTCTTCGGCAATTAACTCGCTCCTGAGGAACAGTTCCTTGGCGATCCCCCGCCCCCTGAACCGCGAATCGACCGAAAGGATCCTCAGTTCGAAGATTTTATCCACATTATACTTAGTAAATAAATCTATACTCTTGTTAACATTATTCAATAGGCCGAAAATTCGTTGATATTTAATATTATCGATGCTCTTCATTTCCTCCAATGCTTTCTCGACGTCGCCTCGTCTGGCGATTCCGTTCAGTGCGACCCCAGCTATCTGAAAAATGTCATTAAAATGGAATTCCGAGCCAGTTTATTGCTTGAGGATTTCAATAAAACGCTTTGTAACCGAATTATACGTACTTCCCCCGTCGTTGACTCCACGGCCATTATCGAAAGCCCGTCTTCCAGAGTTTGTAAATCGTGGTGTTCCAGAAGCTCGCACGGCTTTCCATGGACGCACAGCCCCACAGAAGCGTTCAAGGGCTCATCGGGGAAGTTGTGACGCAGGTGGTGGATCACGTCCGTGAATTTTGAGCTGGGGATTGGGCCGTATTCCATTTTTAACAACCTTAAAAACATTTTTACACAACATCTCGCATAAATTCAAATGCGCTAATTATTTAAACAGACGGAGGATGTGTAAACCAAATAAATAAATAAATTTAACTGTTGCTTGCAATCTGGAATTTTTATTGCTGTGTTCAAATTGATAAAAATACCATTCGATTTTGATAACTCGAAGTCAAAAGGAAGAGCAACTATTTTCGTAGTTTGGAAAAAAATCTGGAATACCTATTTACTTAGAAATCAAAATTTATGTTTAGGGAACACATAATGTACATCATATTATTGCATTATTTAAATTATTTATTTAAATAGAAGCACCATGTACATTATAATTAATAAAATACAATTTCTACCAAAATGTAGTCAAATTATTTAACTTAATTCACACTCGAAAAATACACTGGGGTGGGTAGCTAGTATAAAAAAATCAAATAAACAATTTTCAAAACTTTATACAGTATTTCGATTATTCAAGGACTAATAAGTTTCAGTAATAAAAAAATAAAATGAAATATTTACAGTTAGGCGTGCAAACAGCCCTAGGGCCATAAATCCAACAATTACACTTATTTTCTGATGGACTAGCCGAGTGTTTGCTAATGTGCCCCAAACGTTTATTAATATTGATAATGAAATAATAATTACAAAAAGAGCATCCCATAAAAACAAACCGATTGTAAAACGTGTCCGTAAAATCTAGGATTAGTTTAAAGCACTAACCTTTGATGGGACGAGTTTCACATGTACTATGAGCGAGCTTTCGTGTGGCACTAAATTCACTAAACGTGATTTCTCTCTTGGATCCTGTTGCTTCTAGCAACGCCCGGGAATTGGTTTCCAGGCCCGGATTAATCCTAATTGGATTTTGTGTGTGCAAAGAAACGAATCAACTTTTCCGACCGGATTTGAACAATCTTATTTTGCCCAATTAGGAGCGAAACAACGAAATAAAAAATCGAAAAAGTTTATTTAATCAAAAAATAAGGTCATCGTCGTCCACTTCCCAAGCGGCGGCCGCTTCCAAAAAATGTTTTCGCTTCTGAAATTCGACTTCGCGTTTTGCTTTTAATTTTTTCTTATCTTGGATTTTTTTCAAACGGTAGAACTCTTCGCGTTCTAGCTCGTCCAACTCGGAAATGATGTACTTCACAGTACGTTCGATTTTCGGGATTATTACATACTCAATTGCGTTCACTCTCCGATTAGTGACTTTGATAACTTCGTCAAGTGTGAGAAAAGATGTTTGGAGAGTGGCTAAATCGACGAGTAATTTTCCCGCCTCTTGGAAACTTTTTTTGAGTCTGGCTACGTGTTGGCCGCCTCTGGATAAACCAGCCAGGCCGAAACTATCACTCCCTTCAGTGACATACTCAAATTGGGGCAAACACACACCTGGAAAGGGACCACAAAGTGGGGCAAGTGACTTTCAGGGGGGTACCTGCAACGTTTTCGGTGTGTGTTTTAATTTTAACAAAGGATTTCTTTGGGATTGTATGGATGACCATAAGGACGAAATCGGGGTTTGCAAATTTGGCTTCCGTTAACGAGAAAGCTGCCTCTTTCATTACATCACCCATCAGGCTTTTTGTCTATAATAAAAATTAATTTCTGCGAGTTTTTCCCAACAACTGACTTCAATTATCTTTCTTAAAATCATCCGAAAGCGGTACTGGAGCGCATCGATTTTGCGTTTTAGTAAACCGTGGCTTCGGTGGGCTCCTGCGAGACGATGTTTCATCATCATGTGAGTCCTAGTTAATCTTGATTGTTTACATTTTTACTGTGGGAGATACACACCCTTGTGACGGGAAAACGTTCAGTCGGTCGGCACCAGACATTTTACTGAAATTTTGACCTCAAAAATTGAATTGTCACATTGAAATTTCGAAAATTTGGAGCAGGACGAGGGCGCTTCGAGCGTTAAATTAATTTGAACGTCTTTAAACGCAGGAAAGTAGAGGTCTCACGGACGTTTTTGTAAAAAAATTAATTCTCTACAACTTTTTTTCTAACATTTTTCTTGTATCATTAAACGTTTTAGCCGAAGTATTAGCAGAGTTTTGAAAAATTAAAAATTTTATAAATAATTTTCAGACTTTAGTCGTCAGTTTTTCTCAGCCTATTAAACATGCAAGCCTAAATGTTTTTGTATAATGTAAAAAAAATTATAATAGAAAATTAATCATTTGTACACAGCTTTATATTTTGCAAAAGACTGCAAATGTGGTTAAAGAGAAAAAGTAATAAAAATTGCTTTTGTGTTCCCTTGGTACGTAAAATAGCTTTAGCGGTTTTGAAGGTCTTAGGATAAAGATATGATGTCACCGAATTTTTTGTAGCAAATTAAATTCTTTCCAACTTCTCTCTTACGTGTTTCTTGTACATATCTTTAACAAGACTGGCGAAAGCGAAAGAATTTTTTTTTCATGTTTATTCTGTGCCAATGAGGAAGTCAAAGGTCAAATAAATAATAAGCGGTTTCGTGTCAACTATTTTATTGATATCAACTGTAAATATACATTCAATTAAAACAACTTACGCTTAAATCAACAAACTAGAAAAAAAATGGAATTTTCACTTATCGCTCTAATTTGAAACCAACCCCTAAACTTCGCAACTGACCGATTTTTCAGCGACTTAATAATACTTGGCTATAGTGAAACACGTAATATCAAAGTTTGCAACTTTGTACAGAAATTTATACAACACTTAAAAAAATATATTTAAAAAAGAAGATCTTCGTCTCCTTCATCTAGCAGATTAGCCACTTCAGCCGCCTGTTCGCGGGCTTTGTTATCGGCCTTTATGGCATCAGCTTTAGCACGCGCGACTTTCTTCTTATCTTGGATTTTTTTCAAACGGTAGAACTCCTCACGTTCTAGTTCGTCCAGTTCGGAGATAATGTAGGCCAAAGTGCGCTCAATCCTCGGGATAATAACTAGGAAAAAAATCACACACAAAAAACACAAAACAAAACTAATTACCGTGTTCAATAGCATTGACTCTTCTGTTCGTAATTTTGATAACTTCGTCTAGAGTGACGAAAGACGTTTGAAGTGACGCAAGCTCAACAAGAAGCTTCACAGCGCTTTGGTAATTCTTCTTGAGTTTGGCCAACTGCTGGCCACCTCTGGCCAAACCGGCCAGTTCGTAGGTGTCAGTCCCGTCCTGATAGCACTCAAAGACAGGCAAAGTCACACCTATACAACAAAAAAAAATAATCAATTGTAAAAAAAAATAAGCTAGGGCGCCCTAACCAGCCACATTATCTTTCTTAGTCCTGATTTTAATTTGGGCCTTTGTGACATTCTGCAACACGACCTGGTTGAAATCCCCAGTCGCAAATTTAGCCTCAGCCAACGAGAACGCCGCCTCTTTCATCACTTCGCCCATAAGTGTCTTGGTCTGAAACCCACATTGGGACAAAAAATCGATTTGAGATCAAACAAACCTCGATAATTTTGCTCAAAATCATACGGAAACGCATTTGCAACGCATCCGCCTTCTTTTTGAGCAGACTGTGGCCCTTCTGGGCCCCCTTTAGCCTCGCTTTCATTAACATTTGGGCCCTGAAAGAACAAGGGGTCACTCCCTTTTTTTTAACGAATTTTTTTCCGTCAAGCGTTAAAATCGGGATTTTACGCAATTGGAAAGCTACAAAAAGGGTGCTTACGTACCCTCGAGAGGGGAAAATCGCCAGTCTATCCTTCGAAGACATTTTTCAGCACTATTTTCATGTACTTCACGAGATCAGTCAGCTGACCGCGTGACATATGACAAGAACGCTCCCAGCGTCCTCTATTAAACATTAGTTCTAAACCATTTCTAAACCAACGAAACCAAAATTACGAAGGAAACTCAACAGATTTAGGCATGCTTTTAATTTATTCGTTTGACGGGAGAGTAATTATTGTTAAATTATGCAATTTGGCGTCCAAATAATCATTTTTGGTGCCGGTATAGTAGAAACCTTGACGTTACCGACGTTACGTAAGCTGTCATTTACGTAACCTCACATTTGGTGATGTAAAAAGCTTATGTAAACAAAATAATTATGTTTAAGGATTGTTTTAAATATTACAAGTCCAAAAATCCGCCCCCTGATTTGGAAAAAGTCTTTGATTTTAGTAACTGTGAGAAATTTTCGTCAAAAGCAAGTCTGGCAGTATTCTGTTTTTCATAATGAAAGGCAATTTTTAGGTCAGGAGAATTAATTTGGAAAAGACCGGCAATTCTGCCAGCAATTTTGGCCTAAACCCCGTAAAAACGTGGGAAGTGTACGAATTAGTTGACCATCCCGGTAACTAGAGTTGTAAAAAATTCACCTGCAATAAATAATTCGTTTCAAGGGCTGATTTTTATTAAAAATCCGTTCACCAGTATCGGGCAGAGGTACTGGGTGGTGCGTTGCTTGCAGGACTACTCAAAGCGCCCAAATAAGACGAACTTGGACGCTTTAAATTTAGTACCTGAGGGCAAGGAGTGGTGGGAAGTTTGTCAGAACAATAACAACAAAATATTAATGAACAAGTTGCGATGGGTCACTTTGGGTTATCACCACGATTGGGAGAGCAAAGTGCTGGGTCATAAAGCCCCGAGTTGAGCTAATTCAATTTTTTAGGTCTACGCTGAGGAAAATAAAGGAGAGTTTCCGAAAGATTTAGCCGAGTTGAGTAGATTTATAGCGGAGTCGCTTAACTTTTTGCATTTTAACGCTGAAGCGGCAATTGTGAATTATTACCACATGGACTCAACTTTGTCAGGTCACACTGACCATTCGGAACACAACTTAAAAGCTCCGCTTATCTCGCTTAGTTTTGGCCAAACTGCAATTTTTTTATTAGGAGGCAAGACTAAAGACGACGAGCCTTCCGCGATGTTTTTGCGAAGTGGCGATATTGTAGTAATGAGTGAAGAGTCAAGGCTGTGCTACCACGGTGTTCCTAAAATTTTACAAATGGATTCCAGGTTCTGGAACTGTTTTGAAGAAAATGATTTTACGAATGATTGCAAAAACGTTGTAAATATCTGTAAAGAGGAGACGTTATGGAAGCCGTTCGGCGACTATTTGAACAATTCTAGGATTAATATTAATGTAAGACAGGTGTTGCAAAGGGGCCAGAAACGGCTTTGTAGCGAATCTGACGAAAAAACGTGAAATAAAAAAATAAATACGAGATGGTATTTTTATTTTACATAAATAAATATTTACATGGGATTACATTTGTTATAGAAAAAATAGTGTATGCAGCTCGCATTTAATTACTAGCATCACTAAATGCTCGTTGCAGAAAATACTGTGCAAATAATATGTTCTAAGCGTCTAAAGTCTTCAAAAAAATCATAATGTAGTTTTTTTTGGTTAAATTATGGTATCTTACAGTTATAGTTTAAGCAAAGTCAAAAATTTATATAAAAATATCTATACAAAAAAATTGTTGTGGTACATAATTCACAAGCGTTTTTGTAATGATGAGGAAAATAGTTATTTTTGCAGTCCAGTGTGTCACTGATGGAAAATCTGGTAATAAAAAGTAATTACGAGCTGGTAGTTTTATTGCGAATTTCGGTAATACACAAAACCAGGATAAGCTTAATTGTAACTAATGTAGGGCTTGATTGAGTGAATGGTGCCGCAAGGGCATATATCGAGCAGTCCTAAAATATCCCAAAAATTCACCGAAATACTGTACAGTTTGGCGAAAACTTTGTTTTTGCGGCTGCGTGTCTTATCCATCTTGTCAAAAGTGTCCTCCTTTTCTGCTCTCTTCTTGAAAGAACACGAACTTGAGCTCGAATTACTTGACATAATCTTTGACAATTTTGTTTTGACAAACATGCCACTAAAATTCTTTGTGTTTTCCTCAAAAAATGGTAAATGAGGATGTCGCCGTACCGGAAGAAACTGAATTCACCCTAAAATACAACTCCTGGTACGCGATTACTATAAGCACAATCATATGGGCGGCCAGCTACCAGCTTCTGAGGGCCACGTTGCCGTCAAAAAATCGCGAGTACTGCTGCCGGGTTTTGAGTTTTTTGCACGGAATCATCACCGCTTTTGTGGGGATAAACCAGTGTTTTCTCATCGACACTCCGTTTGAGCACCCGGAATGGCGGACGACCAACAGCCAACGATTTTTGATGGTGTGCAGCTTGGGGTATTTTATCCACGACTTGGTTTGGTGCTTTGTGTACCAGAGGGACTCGAAATTGATGCTCGCTCATCATCTTTACAGCGTGTGTGCGCTGAGAAGAATGCTGTATAAGAACAACTCGGGGGCGCAAGCCACTTGTGCCTTGGGAAGTATGGAAATTTCGAATCCGATGTTGCAGATTCGATGGTTCCTCAGAAGCGAAGGATATTATCCTTCAAACTTGTACACGTCGGTCGAGATCACGTTCATGATCATATTTTTCCTAGTGCGCATTGTCCTCGGGACGTATTTTTTAATTGTGATTGCCTTTCAACCGAAAAACGACTGGGACTTTAGAGTCCTTGCCGTGACGATTTATGCAATGTCTTGGATGTTTATGATAAATATCACCAAGTATTTCGTTACCAAATATGGACTTGGGTATAAAGGAAACGATATTCAGAATAAGGGAACTTGACTGCCGGCTTATTTGTTCATTTTTATGTGTTAAATAAATTATTTAAGTGGAAAACGTCTTTAACTGGAAACCGCTACCGTCCATAAATCATGATAATTTATCGTCGTTAGGATCATCTTTAAATTAAATTGCAAGCTAAAGAATAACGACGTTGCGAGATTTAATGGACGAGATTAATATACTTATTGCTTGTAATTTACCAAGTGACAAAATTAATTGAATTGATTTAAAATGTAACGTCTTTATTTTTATCGGAATGTTACTCGACCAATTTGCAATTTAAATCATACAAATAACTCGTCGAATCGTTAGAGGTACCATCGATTAATTAATCTCTTACTTTATAATATATTCCGGACTTACAAACGGGACGAGATGTTTGCACTTCCGTGTGATTCAATTACGAATGCAGACAAATTCAAATCGAGGTTCTGTTTAATTAAAAAAAACACTGCCTTTAGGAAAATTTATTTCATACAACTCATGTTTTAAACAATCAAATACAGGTAAACATTACTTTTCTTGTCCTCGCGAGGAATAATAAGTATCATTGTTCGGGTTAAGTTGATTTGACCGGTTGTCTTTCTCTGCCTGAGTGTACGAAGGCTTCGAATCTGAAAAAAATCACAAGTCAGAGAAAAATTCATTTACTCAAAAATAACTTACCATCAGCCGAATTATTCGGATTCCCTTGATTGGAATGATTATCCTTTGCATCCTTATCCATTTTTATGCTTTTTCGAATTGTTCACACTTGAAAGAACTGTCTTAAACCGCTCTGGGAACTGCTCTTGCGAAAAGTCGGGGGCGTATTTATACTCGACCGAATTTTCTTATCGCAAAAAGGGGATCCACATCAAATTTGTGAGTAAGCAGTTTACCAAATAAATAATCAGTTCAATATGGACTAATAAAATCTCTAAAAAAAAATATTTTACTATTTTGAAAGGGTCTTAGATATTGTTCTCCACTTTATTATTAAAATTAAGTAAATACATATGGAAAAAATAATTTTAGCTTTTAATTCCGAAATTACACATGTACTAAATTGATACCTGCAATTAAATGGTCACAAACATGTCAACAAATCCAAGGAAAAATGCAAAAATATTTAGAACAATTTATTTGTGGTACATAAACTGGTGTAGGTATTCTCAAATTCAAAGACGCAATTTAACAATTTCTTGCTTTATTTTTGATTTTTACGTTTAATTATTTGCTTTGAGCTTTTTTCCTATCTGCAATTTCTATGTAATTGTTATCTATGTACTTTGTAACGAACTTTGCACCTGGCCGATGAACACTGAAATCACTTGGTTTCGGTAAAATCCCGTTAGAATTTTAAGTGTAGTTTGCAAGTCGGTTGAAAGATTTGGAATCGTTTTATCGCGGCATTCTCATGTATATTTCATCTTGGCGGATGGTGCGAGAAAATGTATGTCCGTGTATCCCATGCCGGTGTTGATTCTGGTTCATTAGGCAGGAGTGCATGTACGGTATTGATCATTGCACGAACAACACAACATTAAATTTAATGGATTAAGGCTGTATATGGGGCTTTCTCCGCATTGCCGAAGGTGTACAAGACATCTCCCAGCATCCCCAGCCGTTTTCCTTACGGCTCTCGCCTCGTATGTTAGAAAAACCAGCGTTTAATTTGTGTCCGGTATTGTGCGAGTTTCTTCTGGAAATTAGATTAGCAGATAAGGCGAGTGGGTGTGCAGAAAAGTCGTCTAATTAAAAACTTGGCGGTAGATAATAATTATTGTCAACGACAAACACAATTATTTCCTTCTGTCACTGACACTCAATTGGATTTCCATCGAATGGAAAATTAAAATTGTTAATCACGGACCCGTGTAATTAATCAAATGCAAAACTAAATCAATTTCGAATTTCCCCCGTGTGCCACACTAAAATAATTGAAATTTATTTTTTCCAAGTCGTCACAAAGTAAATTAATCAAAGCGAAAGTGTGATTTCGGCTGACGCGACTCGAGATCAAAGTTGGTGGAGTAGCTAAGGGGCCCTTGCGTATAATGCACACCCAGATTTGCATAGATACAAGACCCCGGCGTCTTTCATCTCCCGAAAATAATTAACCGAAAATCATAATTCGCATCCATTAGGAACGAGCAAGTTTTTCTGAAAGCTCTCCCCGAAATCCCCGTCTTGTTTTTGGCTAGGCATTTATCTAATCGTTTGGAGCATTTGTCAGTGCAAATTAGAATTTCTGAATCGCCGGTGACGCTCTTCGATAAGAGCCCTCTTTCGAATGAATATTCATTTCATACGAATGTAAAATGTGTATTTAAAATTCTAGTTTGCGTTTCGAGCTTTATCTCCACCGATTTTTAAGCTACACGTGAATGTGCTCTAATTCGTGCCAAATCTCCATGAAATAACGAAATTTTCTCGCCCAAAAACGTACACTTTTTTGCGCGAACGTGACTCATCAACATACAAATGGGTATTCGAAGGAGATTCGATTGTAATTCTGTCTTGGCGGACAGGCGAGAAAACGCCACATTTGCTTAATTAGTTTTGAAACCGGACAAAATTGGCGCGAAAAGCGCCATCTGCAAACGACGGGCCGTGAAATCGACGACGTCATCGCCATGTGCACCAATCAAAGATCAAAATGAAAAAAGACGCAGTTTTTAATAATAAAAGTGCTGACAGGACGAGTCGCTGCGAAATTAATTAGGACGCAGTCTGGAGCCCCTCCAGGGCTTATTTACTGCTGAACGGCATCAACCACTTTTTAATATCTGAACACAAATCCGGGAAATCGGACTTTTTTGCCCAAGATACTCGCACTCGTTTTATCTTTTCGCCAAAAAACTAAGCAGAATAGACCAAATTATTGGCGAAATCCTGTTCTTTGTGAAACACCAGCCCTTAAACCGGTCTCACTGGTGTCTCATTTGTCCCAGAAATGACCAATAAAATATAAAAATTGCCTCCTACTTGTTTATCTGACGCACAAAAAACTGCAAGACGATTGAAACGTTTGTCATTGGATATGGGAGGGATATCGCACTCCCAACTGTAAAGCAGACCAATCATAAGGCGATTAAAACTGAGCAAAAAATTGTTGTTTGATTATTTTGCAAATGTCGGCCAAACCAACTGTAATTTCGCAGTTTTCTTAGAAAATTCCAAGTTTTCTGTTACAGTTGGGTGGATAAATTGTGAATCGAGTTTTTTGATAACGATTGATTCTCGCAATTAGTTCGTGTTCAAACTCAAACATTTCGCACGTTTTTCGGCACAAACAAAATTCTTTCACAAAACTCAAAATGTGCCAAATTAAGTCAAAAATCTTTACATCTTTTTAGTTATTACCTTGGGTACTTGAAACTAATGGGTAGACAATTTAATAACCTTGGAGAAGGAAAAACAAAAAATAGGGTGTTCCATTTAATTTTTTCAAATTATGAAAGGTTTCACAAATTTCTTAGTTTCACTTTGTTCGACTGTAGGTGCGGATGTTCAGCTTAAGCTGATGTTAAATTGACTTTCGTCCGCGAATTCTCGCGGCATATAAATAATTCGTCGTCAAAATTGTCGCAACTAATAAATATTTAAAAAAGTCGTCTCCGGCCTATTGGATTATATTAAGAGGATTGAGTGCGTGTTTCGCTGTAACCGGTTCGAACCTTCGAAATCCGTGTTAGGTTTTATTTAAAGCTGATATTACGTGACAGATTTTTTAATAAGTGCACTAGTTCGATGGAAGCTGGCAGCTTTCAGGTCGTTGAAAGCGTGTATAAGAAGGTTTTATTTGAAGAACATTCGAGAATGCGAGGGAGCACCTAAAAAGTATCGCCTCTTGCAAATGAAAGACTCGAATCGACTTTTCAAGATTTAATGCATTTTTGGACTATAGAAGTACGAAATAAATAAAAGTAGGAGTGGAGGTTTCCCCCTTTTTCTGGCGAAGTTTCGGAGTGTAAGAAAGTCGGGATTAAGATAAATGCGTTAAAAAACCGCAAACTTCTGACTTCTTGATTCAGCATTGATGACGGGGTGAGTTACGACCTACGTGTGGGAAAAGAAGCAAAAAGAATTTCCATTGCTAAATGTTGGCGATTTTCGTCTAGGTTCGAGTTTCTTTGAGTTAGTTTTCCGCGCTTATCCGAACGATAAATTATTTCGAAATAATATCGCAGAGTCATAATTCTTTGTGTTTTAAACGAGAGGAGAGCTTCGAATCGCATAGTCAATGAATTACAAAGTCTTCTTATCTCTTTGATATTCCATTCTGATACTTGGAAGTCTGACATGTAAACGAAGTATTCGAGCTAACGTGGAAATTTTAGTTTGACAAAACGACTCTTTTCTTTTAAGTTTTCTTATCATGTCCCGGGTGAAAGGTTCGGTTATAATTCATTAAAATAGGGTCAGCTCTCGTATTGATCTTCAACTTGAGACCGACCGGAATAATAAAATTGATTCACAAAGAGATTTGTTGGAAACTTTGTAATTGAACGAATCGCCTCGTTTGAATTTTGTATTGGAACGTGTCCTCCAATCAGCATTGCCAACTTAACAAAGTAATTAAAACGAACGAGGATTTAAATAAGGATCGTTATAGGCGCCCCGTAAACGAACAGTCCGTTAAATCAACTCCTAAAGCAATATACAATCATTAACCAACAACTTTGTCTGCCTTTTCGAACCAAATCAGGCAATAGAAAAATTGCCAACTTTACGACTGGACATTTTCAACATAACTTCTACATAATTTAGAAGCAAAGTCGCATTGTTAACACACTGGTACCAACCTCCGCGCGCGGAATACGTTATCGCGATATCGGGAAAAGCGCCGTTTTTAATTACTTCGTAATGCGCGTACATAGATGACGGTCGGCAACAGTGATGCGCTCGAACCATAATTAAATTCAAATTCCCCGTTCGGCACTTACCTTAATAAACAAGCAAATTGCCCCAAATGTAACAGACATATACTGGAGGCAAGTTTGCCTCCACTAATTTGGCGTGACGCCCTCGTTTTACATGGTGGTCTGCTCGTCTGTTTTCGGTAAATTACAACGAGGGGGCGGCATTTCGCAATTATACGACGCACCATTGCACTTTTGTTTGCACGAGACACCAACCCCCCTTTTTGTTTATGCATGCAGCGGTCACTCCAGTCCCGAACGAAAAAAGGCCTTTGACGATGGGTTCTTATTAATTATACATCCAGACCCTGCATGGATTATGCAAAAGGGGCTCTTTATTTAAAAGTAGTAAAATTTATTTAAATCAATAATATAAAAAATACAGAACCTACAAACGAGGCGTGTTCAATTTAGACACAGTTTCGGTCATTTCGGTCAAATCCTGCTTGATATCCGCGATTTCACGCAGGGCGTAATCCAGTAGTTTGAAAAAATCGCGGGTTTCTTCACTTTTATCACTAGCTTTGTCACAGATATTTAAAACACCGTCACTTTTACGACCTTTTAAACTTTTCGATGAATCTGCGATAAATGCTCTATTCAAAATACTCGACGAACTATTCTGCTTGGGTAACACTCTCCTTCGAATAATATTTTTCAAGAAATAACTACGTTTTTCTGCCGGACTCATACTGAAGAAGGCACTTTTTTGCCTGAAATTTCTCACTAGTGACTGCCAAAAAATTATTTACTAAGATTACCTGTTGAGACTGTCCATGTTGGTTCACGAGGAGATTGATGAAACTGACTGATAAATGCAAAGGAAGAAGAAGGCCTCGGTTTTTGTCACCAACAATCTTACTTGAATAAGATAAGAAAATATAAAAATTATTTTAAACAAAATGCAAGTTACTTTTACAAACAGTTTTAATAAATCTCGGTATTTTTAATATTTTTTTTAATAAATCACAAATTCAGAATTCTTCCCCCTTACATAATAATTTCTCGATAGTCTTTGTTCTTGATTTTGCTCAAATGAGGCGTTTCGCTGCGTTTTCAGTATTTTTTCCAGAAAAAGGAAACACATTGTCAAGGTATAACATTTATTTACAATTGTTTACAATAACTCTATTAAATGTATCTAAAGTGGAAAAAGTTGAATCGATTTGTGCAATAATTTTTGAATACAAATCGTATTCATTTTCACAAACTATCTCGTATCCAACAACTTTCTCTCCAATTGTCAGCATGGGTTTCTTAAAGATCGTTCTACAAATTCTGCAATTCTTGAAACATTAAATTATATTGTAAACTGTTTAGATCGTGGGGAATCAGTCATCGGTATTTATTTTGACCTTACTAAAGCATTTGACACACTTGATCATGAAATATTATTAACCAAGTTGTTCAATATTGGTGTCAGAGGCATCGCATTAGAACTTTTCCTATCTTATTTATCCGACAGGTCTCAAAGAGTTCGTTTCACTTATAACAGTAATGGCGCTATCTTGAATGTGTTGTCCGAGCCAATAACCATTTCAAAAGGTGTTCCTCAAGGATCCATATTGGGGCCGCTGCTATTCGTTCTTTATGTAAACAATCTTAAAGAATCATTAAATAAATACTCACCCTGTCAATTTGCTGATGATACATCTTGTATAGCAATAGGTAAAGACCTACACACTACTTCTGCGGAAGCTTCGGACGCAATTTCTAAAATGTATAAATATTGTGAGGCTCAGTTTTTAGAATTAAATATGAACAAAACTCTTGTGGTACAATATAGAAATGGCCCAATGTCATCCAGTATCTATATTAAGCTTGGTACAAAATCTGTTCCGTTGGCCGATGAAGTAAAGTTTTTAGGCTTATACATCGATAAAGCTTTAAAATTTAGCGCACATAGTAATTATGTATGTCGCAAACTAGCCAAATATTCATACATTATTCGTAACTTGCGCACTAGTGTAAGTATAGATACTTTAAAAATGTTTTATTTTGCGTATGTACACTCTACTCTCTCGTATGGATTAATATTTTGGGGCTCTTCTACCAGTTCAAAAGAAGCCTTTGTGTTGCAAAAAAGAATCATACGATGCATGCTTTTCAAAAAACCACATGAGAGTTGTAAGCCCTTTTTTAAATCACTTGGAATTCTACCTCTAACATCAATGTATATCTACAGTCTCGCAGTATTTGTGAAAGAGAATGAGCATCTCTTTGAAAAAAATAAAGACAAATATGATGTAAGTTTCAATAAAGTTACAAGGTTCTGTAAAGACATCCGAATTCCAGAACATAACTCCTCTTTTTTTAAAAATGGTGTTTATTATAAGTCTGTTCAGATTTTCAGAAATTTGCCGCAGGACATTCGTTTGCTAAATTCGCTGACACAATTTAAATCTAAGTTAAAATCATATTTATTAGAGCATTGTTATTATAAACTTGATGATTTTGTTAACTAACAAAGTTAACATGCTCGATACGACGGTTCCGATATCTCGGAAGAGATCAATGGCTGTACGAATTATTATTATTATTATTATTATTATTATTATTATTATTATTATTATTATTATTACAAACGGTATCCAAAGTTGGCCTTTCCGGCTGATTAAAATTTTCGCTCATATTTTCGTCACTATCGAAAGACAACTTTTTAATACCATCTCGCATTTTATTTAACACTAGTTCTATGCAGTCAAAAGTTTTCATGGCATTTTCGGTGTTAGGTCCTGAAATTAAACCGTTACTAACGTACACTTAATTATAATTAAAAAAATACCTGTGCCGCGCAAGGAGTGAGTTTTAGAATTTCCATGTTTACTGTCTTCGGTATTTTTGCGAAGCCAGATATTGTTGAAAACACACTCAATCACACTTAAAATATTGGTGAAAATGTTTCTGCGTTCACTTTGAAACATTTCGGTTTACAGTTTCGGTATAACTTTCTAACTGAATAATTTATTTTCTGGTAAACCCTTAAATACCTGAATTTTTGACCGCAATTCTTGCGATTGTGACCTGGGGAGAAGGGTTTTAGTTGTTTGGCATAAGCCGGATTAGAATTATCTCGTTTATCGAATTTGGAGATTACCTGTCTTGAGGAAAGTTTATCAAAACGCGCTGTTTGGAAGTTGAAGGGTTGAATCCAGGTCGATGGCTTGCAATGTACCGGTGGTTGGCAAATATTCGAGCGACAATTGTAATAGCGTTGATTTGCATAATATAATAGCTTTTGTTGTAGTTTCAGTTTGATAACATGCTATGCAACATTTTAGATGGCATATTTGTTTTCAACCGAGATGGTTATACGATGAAACCGGCACTTGCTAATTATGCTAATTGAACGCCACCAACTCTAATTAGAAATGATGGAAATGAAAATAACACGACACCGTCACAGCTTTAGGGAATTTATGCGATGGTGGTTCATCTTCCAGGAGAAAAAATGAGATTATGGTTTAATATCAAACTCTAAACTTTTCCAATAACATCGCATCATTAGTTCCACACAAAGTGCATTGACACTTTTTTACTGCACCACGGCGATGATCGATATACGTGTTAAAAGTAATAGGACGTAAATCTGGTGCAAGAACCCCGGAATGATGATCTCGACGCATAAAACCAATGATGCACAAAATTACAACGTCACAATAACAGAATACACTAAACCGGGATGAAGTAATGCAATGTAATTTCGCGTAATTGCCCATTTGTTTTCTAATGTTGCGACTTTATTACCGCGTTGTATTTAATTGTTAGTTTAAGAGGGAAATTGGAAGCGTTCGATCGGGAAAATAGGTTTTATACTGCATATACAGCGCGAGATAAAAGCCGGGTACTTTATTTAGGGGGAAGATCAAGTAACAGTTTCCTTTATTCGTCATTATCGGCGATTGAAAGGGGCGCCGTGATGATCATTACTCGAGTGTGGCAATAAGGAAAGCGTTACTTTTCCGACCGGGGGGAAATCGATCGTTTTTCAGGCGTGTGTGTGCTTTAATTTTTCATTATGACCCTAATTAGGCGCTTCGGTTGAGTTAATCAGGGAATCCTTGGAGCGAAAAGGCATGTAATTTTCGTTAAGCGTTGTTCATCATCCACATCGCGCATTTATCCGATATTTATGATTTGCAAATAGGCCGCTCTAGTCGAAATCACCATTACAGATGAGACCCATAAATTTTACAACAGACATCGGCTAATATTTATTCACACAAAGCTGTAATTTTCAGAGGGCGATCCTCGCTACAATGATAAACGTTCCTGATTAATTATTACAAATAATAATTTATCGCCGCTTCCTCTTCGCAAACAAGTCGTCTCTTTCGTTTTTATTCTCGGCTTAATGATTTTGAGATTTGGGCGTTTCCTTGGGCCGATATCACGTATTAGACGGTGTGTTAGAAGTTTCAAAACTTCGTTTTATCCTGGTGTGGGAGATGTTACTTTTTTCCGAAAGGAGATAAATTGGAATTTAGTTTCTTCGAAGGCACGTATCGCCAAACTAAATAAATACGCCAACTTTTCTCCCGTTGGAGGGATCACAAAGGAAAAAATTTCGACCGGTGCTGTACTCGATCACCATATAGGCGTGCAGATTATCGCCACCCTCAGCCTGGCTTTTAGAGCGAAAAAATGCAAAGCCGTTGTTACTTGGACGAAATAAGGGTGTCCTCTAAAGCTGTCAGATTATCAGACTTGAATAACAACAACGTACCGAGCTTTTGTCCTGGCGTATTCCGAGCAATTTGTTCTGATTTGCGCTCGATTTCCTTTTGTAAATTTTTATCTAGTGGCTTCCTCCGCTCGCAAACTGCCGCCAAATATTGCACGTGGAAAAATCACCAGCGGGATGATATTTTTGATGGGTGATTACTTGTACATTGTTTGCTTCTCGTGAAAGGAGATTAATCTCGGATTATTATTTTAAATGGGATGTTTTAGCAGTGTCTCGATCCTTTCTGTGTCTTTACAACAACTTCATTTACTCCCTTAAACGGCTTTATTATGTCTTAATGAGCAAGAAAATGAGCAAAAAGTGCGGAAAGATAAATAGTGAGAGCTTGCAGGGATTGAATTTTGCTAAATTTTTGTTTGGCGAGTTCGGGCTTCTGGCGAATACAAATATGCACTTTGGATGCAACTGGTGCAAGACTGGCTGTGGCATATAACGTTAACACAATTGCCGGAGGCTGCAGCTTTGTGAAAATTATATACATTGCGGATTTATGCTATCAAACCCAACTACTGCCAAATTAATTTAGAAAAGTTTCGGTTGGGATTTTTGGGCTAAATTTAATAACGCGGAGTGAATCATTTATTAATGAAAATTGCGCAGAGACTCGGGAATGTGAGGTGTGATATATGTGGTGTTAATCCCTGAATTGGTAGTGACATGAGGCTGCCACCATACAAAATTAATTTTCGTTTCCCACAACACCCCGTCGACGATAGGCACGTGCCGATGTCTTTTATGGGAAAAGTTCGGCCACATTTTCTCTCACACTTCCCCCCAAATTGTTTTCTTTCATTTAGACTATCGATATATTTGATGGAACGCCCGGTTTAATTAAGCGAGTTATGCGAGGAATTTCGCTCAAACCACGTGTGTAAGAAACCCCTTATTGTCTCGCTAATTTAAAATTTCCTCCATAAAAATTCAATGCAATGCAAAAACCGATCTACAATAAAACTTCTAATCTCCCGAGAATTTGCGAATACAATTTCGGGATCATGTTTATGCTGCCAATTTTCGTTGTCACGCTTTGTTACCGGTTTTACGCCTATGCGCTTTGAACAAAACTTAAATCCTCTCGAGGATAACATTTTCCTCAAAGTAACGATATCTGTCGAGAAGGCCCCTTCGTCTTCTCTTTTCTTTATGGAAAATATGCAAAAAACACGGGGAAATTTTAAACTTGCTCTCGATTCTAGTCGACACACTCACTCGACTGTGTTATTGATTCTCGTTTATGAAACGCCCTGACACATATAGGGCCGTATCTTTATTTTAAGCAGGTGTAGACCGACGTCAAGACGATTTTGATGGTCGGAGGCGACGTGAGGGCTGCAACGACGCTGGCCCTCACATTTTACAAGCCATAAAGGACCGAAAAGGCCGTATTTCAAGCAGGCACTTGCCAGGATTGATTTCCAAAAAATTACACAAAAATTGACAATAATAGATATCGATCCTTAATGGTTCTCAAATATAAAAGAACACCAATTCCAAAAATGGAAAAATAATGTAGTTTTTTCCGTAAGAAAATCTAAAATATCTCAAAACGGGTTAAAACGCTCAAGAGAGAAGTAGGTAATATACTATTTTCCACCCAATAATAATTGCTATTCTAATGGAAAATGTGGTAGTCTATAAAAATGAGGCAAGTACGACTATAAAAGTTCTAGATTTTGATGAATGATTTAGGATCTTTACGTATGTTTGTAAAGATTGTTCGTAGTTTAGTCCAATTTTGCAAAGTGACTATTTTCCCTTTGCTGAATTGAGGACTAGATGAAGTGCTATTTGTTCTAAAAATTCGGTCAATTGTCTGTACAGAATGGTCCACCTTTAATAATGAGCCTGAAAAATTTTTTGAAGCAACCAGCATTACATTTCATAGATTACGTGGATAGTAAAATATTTGTTTTCAATTAATTAAACATTGTATAGTTTGTAATGTTGATTTATTTAAAGTGCTTGTGTTAAAATATCTGCAAAAGACGGTCAGTACTTGGGGCCCTGGTGGCCTAGTGGTATAAGCGCCACTTACAACGGGGGAGGTCGGGTGTTCGCACCCGGATCACGGCGACAATTTTTCTATGAAAAAAAGTGTAGAAAAGGTAAGTGAAACAATACGTAAGCTAAATAAGAGATTGAAAGAACACATAGACGTATAAACGTAAAGCGGAGCATAAAACAGACAGAAATAAGAAAATAATGCGGCAAAAATGTAAAAGTACGTAAAGGCGCCAAATTGTAAACGTACTTTTTGTTTTGAGAAAAAAAGAGATGAACGTAAAGGTGAAATATAATTTCAAACTTTAGCCTTGAATTCTTAGATGATTTACTTCTTAAATTATAAAAATAATTAAACGAAAATATTTAATTTATCTCTAAAACTTTTTAGTTAACTGAGTTTGTTTAGTAAAGTCCCGAAAAACATTGTTAATAAAAATCATGGCCACTGCGAATCCGGTAGGATTTGCGCACGTCCACTATTTTTGACTAGAAAGTACACAAGTTTGGTGATTTTCGGAGAAATTATGTCCATTTTCGGTCAAAAACGGGCTGAAAGTCACAAAAAAGGTAAAAACAATTTTAAAATTGTAGAATCAACTTATACGCCCGGTATCTTTTGATGAAATCTGGTGAAAAATTAGAGAAGTAAATTGAGAAAAAATGGAAGAAAATGTTTTCTCGAGCAAATTCGCCGACTTTTGAACTGAATCTATTTGCGTTTTATGTGAATTATTGCAATTATATAGTTTGTAATGTTGATTTATTTAAAAAGTTTGTGTTAAAATATCTGCAAAACACGGTCAGTACTTGGGGCCCTGGTGGCCCAGTGGTATAAGCGCCACTTACAACGGGGGAGGTCGGGTGTTCGCACCCGGATCACGGCAACAATTTTTCTATGAAAAAAAGTGTAGAAAAGGTAAGTGAAACAATACGTAAGCAAAAATATGAGACTGAGAGCACACATAGACGTATAAACGTAAAGCGGAGGATAAAACAGACAGAAATAAGAAAATAATGCGGCAAAAATGTAAAAGTACGTAAAGGCGCCAAATTGTAAACGTACTTCTTTTTGTTTTGAGAGAAAAAGAGATGAACGTAAAGGTGAAATATAATTTCAAACTTTAGCGTTGAATCCTTAGATGACTTACTTCTTAAATTATAAAAATAATTAAACGAAAATATTTAATTTATCTCTAAAACTTTTTAGTTAACTGAGTTTGTTTAGTAAAGTCCCGAAGAACTTTGTTAATAAAAATCATGGCCACTGCGAATCCAGTAGGCTTTGCGCACGTCTACTATTTTTGACTAGAAAATACACAAATTTGGTGATTTTTGGAGAAATTATGTCCATTCTCAGTCAAAAACGTGCTAAAAGTCACAAAAAAGATACAAACAATTTTAAAATTGTAGAATCAACTTATACGTCCGGTATCTTTTTATTAAATCTAGTGAAAAATTAGGGAATTAAATTTTAAAAATGTGGAAGAAAATGATTTCTGGAGCTAATTCGCCGACTTTTGAACTAAATGTATTTGCTTTTTAAGTGAATTATTGCAATTATATAGTTTGTAATGTTGATTTATTTAAAAAGTTTGTGTTAAAATATCTGCAAAACACGGTCAGTACTTGGGGCCCTGGTGGCCCAGTGGTATAAGCGCCACTTACAACGGGGGAGGTCGGGTGTTCGCACCCGGATCACGGCAACAATTTTTCTATGAAAAAAAGTTAAGAAAAGGTAAGTGAAACAATACGTAAGCAAGAATAAGAGACTAAGAGAACACATAGACGTATAAACATAAAGCGAAGCATAAAACTAACAGAAATAAGAAAATAATGCGGCAAAAATGTAAAAGTACGTAAAGGCGCCAAATTGTAAACGTACTTCTTTTTGTTTTGAGAGAAAAAGAGATGAACGTAAAGGTGAAATATAATTTCAAACTTTAGCGTTGAATCCTTAGATGACTTACTTCTTAAATTATAAAAATAATTAAACGAAAATATTTAATTTATCTCTAAAACTTTTTAGTTAACTGAGTTTGTTTAGTAAAGTCCCGAAGAACTTTGTTAATAAAAATCATGGCCACTGCGAATCCAGTAGGCTTTGCGCACGTCTACTATTTTTGACTAGAAAATACACAAATTTGGTGATTTTTGGAGAAATTATGTCCATTCTCAGTCAAAAACGTGCTAAAAGTCACAAAAAAGATACAAACAATTTTAAAATTGTAGAATCAACTTATACGTCCGGTATCTTTTTATTAAATCTAGTGAAAAATTAGGGAATTAAATTTTAAAAATGTGGAAGAAAATGATTTCTGGAGCTAATTCGCCGACTTTTGAACTAAATGTATTTGCTTTTTAAGTGAATTATTGCAATTATATAGTTTGTAATGTTGATTTATTTAAAAAGTTTGTGTTAAAATATCTGCAAAACACGGTCAGTACTTGGGGCCCTGGTGGCCCAGTGGTATAAGCGCCACTTACAACGGGGGAGGTCGGGTGTTCGCACCCGGATCACGGCAACAATTTTTCTATGAAAAAAAGTTAAGAAAAGGTAAGTGAAACAATACGTAAGCAAGAATAAGAGACTAAGAGAACACATAGACGTATAAACGTAAAGCGGAGCATAAAACTGACAGAAATAAGAAAACATTGCGGCAAATATGTAAAAGTACGTAAAGGCGCTAAATTGTAAACGTAAGAGCACATACTAATCAAAGTAGAAAATACTTTTTGTCATGAGAGAAAAAGAGATGAAGGTAAGGGTTAAACATAACTTCAAACTTTAGGTTTGTATTTTACTGTCACCCTGTATATTTTTGCAGTATAAAAGGAAAAGGGGAATGTAATGTTAATGAAGTAAAAGTACTAAAGGTGTTTTGTGTGGTCGGGTTGCTCCGTATTTTACTTTAATTTAGTAGGTTGAGAATATTCGTTTTATCCCTTAGTAGAGTTCGGGTCGGTTCGTATCCATTTTCCCTTATGCAAATTTAACTTTAATGAAATCTTTGAGATGTAAAAATCCCTTAAAATTGTAATTTCCGACTTGAAAACAAGATCGTGTCATTAAAAACATCATAATAAAAAAATAAAAGAAATGTGAAGTTGTAAAAATGACGACTTAATGAAAAATTCTTTTTGATATTCCGATCCTGGGGATGTTGTTGTTGTGTCTAATCAAGTTGTGTTTATTCTTGTCA
This sequence comes from Tribolium castaneum, assembly GCF_031307605.1. Taxonomy (NCBI): domain Eukaryota; kingdom Metazoa; phylum Arthropoda; class Insecta; order Coleoptera; family Tenebrionidae; genus Tribolium; species Tribolium castaneum. The sequence continues at coordinate 2,614,888 of NC_087402.1, read as the reverse complement.
GCTGAAGTATCATCGGAGAGAATATATAAAGAATCAACCTATGCAAAAAAGTGGTCTCGGTTAATTGAAAATCGACGTGCCTGATGAGGAATATATTATTCTTAATCAACGGCGTTGTGGCTGTTTATTTTTGAAGTTGCAATGTCACGGTGCAGCACCGTCACAGTGAAAATATTATGAGTGTTTTTTTAGTTTTGAAAACCCGTCCCATTATTGAGAGATGTAGAACAAACGATGTGCGTGAAGAAATTGTTGCTGGCGAATAATGAAAGCCAGCCTTGAGGTGTCGCCCCGTGCGACAATAACATACATCTCGGAGCGCAAAAATGCTTAAAAATCGTTGGAAATAATCTCGCGCGTTTTTCCAGACGATGTAAATGATGTATTTCTTATGTATAAATAATTTACGGCAGCATAAACATATTCCCGGCTCGAGGCGGTTATTTTGTATGCATTCGGTTAATAGTACAGCCATCACTCTGAGCGTTTTTCGACGAGAGTTTTAAAACCCTCCGACGATGGCAAGAGATTCAATTAACGATCTTCGATGTGTGTTTGCTTTTAATTATTTATATCCCGTTCTAACAAATAAGGATTTGTTCGCCTGGAGCGGCCTCCGTATTTATTTAAACGAACGGTGCCACCCTATATTTAGTACGTTTTGCTTTTTTCAAAGACGCGTGCACGCGACAGTTGGCAACGCAAAACGCGGCCAATTATCCTCCCAGGAAAAGTCACACATACATAAGTCCAAAACTGATACGAAATTGGTTCCATTAAAACATTAATTAACTTTCCGCCTCACCATTACTACAACAAATGATAAAGGGTTAAAAGGAATGAACCAATAAAATACGAAATTCAATTTGTGTGTTGAGGCACTTAATGTCTCGTAATAGAGTGTAATAATTCGCGAAATGCATCCCATGTCATCTTAATTATAACCACCCGATATAAACACGGCTCGTAAATTTTCTCTCGAGATTTTTTAATGATGAAAATTACGACGATAAATCTTTTCGTCGTGAAACGTACGACGACGCTTCGATCTCTCTGTTTTAATCAACGAAAAAGTTAAAAACCGTGAAATTGGACGGCACCGGAATATTCGAAAAGCGCGCCAATTAATCCGACAACTCATGCAATCTTTACCCGAACGAAACGGAGCCCAATTTTACGTTCTAATGCATATTCATAATCCACCGAAAAAATCAACCCCCGTCCAAAAAACAATAATCACCATTCTAGCGAGCTTTTAGTCGTGGTTGGTTTTTCACCGCTTGATTAGCATTCATTTTCGGAAATGATTGAATCTTTACAATGCGTAAAAGTAATGTTATTAACATAATATCTCGGAAAGGTTGATTGAAATTCAATCGACGCACTCCTTCGATCACTATTATCTATGCGAGTAGAAGAGAGGAAAAATCGTTGTGTGAATACCGAGAAATTACACAAAAGCTATTATTTCACATCGAAATTCATATAATACGATGCATACCAACTGCTCGTTGGGCACCTCCGTATAATAAATAATAAACAGTTTGGGCATTTTTCCCAAGACGGTATCCGAGTCTGTATTTTTCGTTTAATGAATGCATTAAAAATTGGGCAACTCTCGGCACACCAGTTGGGAAATTTATATTATGAATAATAATTGCACATAACGAATTACACGACTCGCATGTTGGCAGCAAATTACGTAGGATCCGAACCCATTTATCGTCATATGAACAGCGTTAGATAGCTGTAATTTAACATTTTTAACTCGACTAACATGCAATTAAAATATCCACGCCGTTAATAAGTTCAAACCTACTACCACTCATCCGAGCTGGAACTCGCATAAATAAATCGTTTAGACCAGTCAAATTAAACACTTTTGCCTCAATTTTCAAAAAATCTCCAATCAAAATATCACCAAAACTAAGATCTCCACGCCTTTTTTTTGTTAGTAACATTTTATTATCTGAATCTTAAATAACGTATTTTAAATTAAAAAATTCAATAACACATGCGAAAATGCTTAAAGTTCTCGGGTGTCTAGGTATGCACTCGCATACGCTCGTTGCATAACGACAGCTCTCGAACTTTTGAAAATAAAGCAATGTTATCGACAGTCTCAAATATTGTGTAAACTTCTCACATGTCCTGACTTTTTTTGAAATCCTAGATTTTGTTTAATCGTCTAGAAGTTGGCTCTCAACAGGTGTCCGTTTGACTAAACAAAGGGGGAAAACAGGGGAAAAATTAATATTTATAGTAAAGTACCATCACGTAGGACCTCCTCCACGTTATTAATATCGTTCCGGGAACGAAACGTCGGTGCATTTGTCTCCGTGATGGTTATATGCAGGCAGCATTTCGTTTGAATACAAAGTTGGCGTGCTCTTAAGCGATTTATTTAATGCACGGATCTGGAAGCAGCACGGATAAGCTCATAAATCGGTCAAAATTACATTTTCAAGTAGCAGGAAGTGACGTTTTCATTCGGGAAATGTTGTTTATTGCGAATAAATAGGGCGACAGAAATTTTCATCATGTAATTGTGATTTTGAGTCGCGAAATTTGTTTGCACACACACATATGTCCATTTCGAGCATCCCGAATAATTTACATAAAAAATATTCGTCGATATCACTGACAGATATCTATTCTCGAAATGAAAACGTCTGGCCTGTGAGGAGAATACGGGATAAGAAGTGAGGGTGAATTGACGAGGATGATGTTTATGTATATCCTTTAAATCGAAACACGTGTCAATAGAGGAAAACAGAACGGCTGTTGGAAAATTCCGAGGGAAAAAATAATGGTACTTTACGATTACGATCGGACTCGTTTAGGTCCCACTGTGTTAAAGTAGCCATAAGTTTCTTTATGCGCGTTATTCGTGTAATAGTATAGGAGACGTCATGCGGCGATATTTGGCATAAAACCTTATGATTCCGTATTAAACAAGTCCGGTGGACGGTTTCGCCTCATTACGCTGCAATTTATTTTTGTTTGAGATTTTTAATCAAATGAGTCGGAAGGCAACAAGTTGTCGGAGTATTGAAAATTGTTGCGACAAAGGTCGATGACGAGCGCAAAGTTGATTATGAAGAAGTGGAGAAGAGCGATGATTCGTCCGACCTTGGCGTCGTGCTGCAGGTATTGATTGATGGAGGTCGTGGTCTCGGTGGTTGGGTTAAAAGGCAGGCGATGGCCGTGTTTTGTAATTGATCCGAAGTTGAATAATTAAGACGGATTTCTAGTTTTGGGATGTTTTATTAATAGGTCGTTTGAGTTATTAACGATGTTGTCGGCATGCGGGGTGTGCTTATTAATTCAGGAGTTTGATGAGCAGGAGTCGTCTCATTATTGAGTTATTTAGCGAAATGCATCCAATATTCATTAAAGGTTGGAGTTATCCGGCGTTCCGAACGTGATTTTATTTTTTAAATGATTAATGAACGCGGCTATAATGCGATATGCAAGACTAACCAAGTCGGGAAGGAGGAAGAGGGACTAACACAGATGTTAAGTGGATGGAGACCTACATTATTGAATATGAAGAGTTGTGGCTCTTTCGATAAAAACACCATTAAGGAATGCATTTATTTAGTTTATTAATTGCAAGAAGCCGGGCTTTTTGACAGCTCGAGATAAACAATTTATCTTGTTGTTGAAAATTTAAGAGAATCACTCGATCCGAGATATAATTGGAACGCTTTATCAACTTTATGAAGACGTTTATACTTAAAACCAATTAAATGAAAGGGAATTGTTGTACTCGCACAAGAAGCCGTATTCATCCCGACGTCAACCCTTTTCATCCTCCGTCTCTCGATCGGATTCAATAACTTTATACATATTTATGACCACGGTGTTTAAAAAGCAGTTTAAGTTAATTACTTGCGTTAATAACGAGAGACCCGATCTTGATTTAATATGGTGGCCGCGCTGTAAGAACTTGTAACTGTCACATTCTGTGCCTTATCGCGAGCTCATCTTCCGATTTATTAATGTTCCTTTTAAATTCGTATCGAATGCTTCGATTGTCGATTACACAAAAGTCGCTCCAACTGATATGCATGTTTCAAAAAATCTAACGACTCGTATGAACCCCAGCTTCGACTGTTTTGGGGAAGAAAGCTATTTCGTACGTGGCGAGAAAGAATAATAATTCGTAATAACGTGAAAAATCCTGAGTTACGGTCCGAGTTGTGTTGGACAATTCCGCCCGGACCTGGGCTGAAATATCGACAGAGGAGTGACTTTTTCGCGTCTCGTGTAATTGTGACATTGCTATGCAGAATTTGATTGGGAAATGATGGAAACAATGAATTCCCAAATAAAACAACAAATTCTCAGTCCATTACAGGTTGAATTTATTGAACAAACCGCAACGTTAACTAGGTTTCGTTTTATGACCTGATTTGGCGCAATATAGATTGTTCGCATTTGAAAAAAGAGAAAAATGGCCGGGTAAGATCGATAAATGGTTCACATTGGCGTAAAATGGTACGAGTCGGGCTTCGATCTCCATAACGGGAGTTGAATCGAGCCGTCGATGGTCAATATAAAGATCATATCTTTTGTTTTAAATCCTCCTCTTTATAGAAAAGTGCCCGGATTTATGTTCATTAGAGAGAGCATAAAACCGTTCATCACCCTGAGCATATCACAACAACTTTATGGTCCAATATATAACTGTAAATTTATTAATGCTCTCCATGTGCTCGCACCATTCGAGCTACGCTCTAAGGATGAATTGCCTCGGTGCGGCACAAGCACCGCAATGCAACAATTATAATAGGTATAAATAAGTTGCTACCACTACTAGCACCACCTTAAATCTGCGATTAAAAACGGTCGCCTTTTTGACACAAACGAATTAATTTCGCTCTGATTTATGCCGGTGTTGGGGCGGATTTACAACTTATGATATTCTCGGGACGCGGAGGAAATTATTTAGAGGCTATAAAGCGTCCCAGGAATGTGTGTTACCGCAGCTGGACGCATCTGATACGGTCAGTTTCTTGGCAATGCAAAGTTTGCGTTAATTTTTAATTGTCGACTGGGAAGTGGGTTGCGTACTCGCTCGTCCATTAATAAATAAATAATCGGCGAAAAGGCGTTTTGTTTCTCGAAGGTGTTGTGTGTGCGTACCGTTTCCGAAACATTCCTATGGTAATTGGGAGCCGTTAAATTTTATTGTAATGTTCGTTTGCTTTGTAGCAGTGTAGGAGTAACTGAATATGACCTATAAATTAGAAATTACGTACGAAGCCGCGTACTTATTTTATCTCGTCGTAATTTATGGACGGAGGGAAATAAAAGTTGAACTTTTGAATAATAAAACGAGCGGATATTACAATTATTTATGACGGATGGGAGCGATTCGGGAAGAAGGTTTCAATTATTTTAGTGTACACTCGCACCTTGCATTTTTTGGCGTAATGAAACGATCGACCGGACATTAGGATAAAATTTATGAGTGTTGAATGCGGCCAAATTGGGAAATAATGTTTCAATTACGAGCTCTCATTTCCTGTATTATGAATTATCCACGGTTTTGATTTAAACCATGGCCGTAATCAAGCTTCCCGTGCCGCCGCCCCCGACCAATGATTACATTGCAGTTCGATTAAAATAGTTGGAATTTCACAAGTTTTTCAATTAATTCGCACCTCCGTTTGTGCCAAGAGAGTTTCCTTTCCGGCAACAATAAACATTCTTCCCGTTTTACGTAAATCGCAAATTTGCCATTGGAACAGAGCCAGACTGATTAAAATTTTCGATTAAGTAGATTAATTAGGATGGAACGTTCGAATTCGAAGCTTGTAATTCAGAAAACTCCCATTTCCGGATTCACAGACCAATTTTCCGTTGATTAGTACGACTGGCAGGCGCGATTCCACCATGTTCAATTATGGATATTACCTACCTGTTATTGTTAAACACTGGGCCACTGATGAAGATTAAATGGCAAACAAACAGGCTAGGACAATGAAAATACCACATTTTTTGCTATTTTATATTTTTCAATTATAACATTTTAGTAACAAAAACACTTTTTCTTTGCAAATGAACGTGATGTCCTCCTCCTGAAAAAATAGAAATATGTTTAAATAAAAACTAATGTCTGTGTTGGCCGCTCATTTAAATCTCCTTTTCCCTCCCGTTCATCAGGCGCGCCGTAAATCACGCCAAAACAGATAAAAACTAAAACAAATAGGGCGGCGGCTGCAGTGGCAGAATTTCACTAACACGGGTGCCAACGATGACGTCTTATAAATCAACTTTGAGCGTCGGTAGCACCGTCACACGTCAAATAAAAGCGACTTTAGCCGTTAACATTTCGACTTTATTGCGTTTTCTCTGCGTTCCTGCAGATTTGGGGATGTTTTTATTATTTCGTCGCCTAATCCTCGCCGAATCCTTTCATTAGTCTCAGACGGGGCCCCAATTTGGTGTCGGACTTTGCGGTCTAATTAGAAACACTGGAACGACTTAAATTATAATAGATGCCGCAGCCGTTTGAGCATGTTTCAATGTAACTCCCTTAATAAACTAAGAACTTGGAGCATACACGGAGTGGAGGTCAAATACGTATTATTCGAAAATCGTTTAATAGAATTTCTTGGCTGTCTTCGCCGTACGTATAATTAATCAATCACGCGAGTCGGTCCAAGCCAACAATTAACGTTTCATTTCTTTGTAGATTCTTCTTGTTTCCAACGTTTAGGTAGTGTAAAGTGTAATTAAAAGCACATGCTCTTTATGAAAGGTTAACACAGATGAATTGATTTATTTAGTTGGCACGTTTTTATCTAATATTAAATCCTTATGTAAATATACGAAGCGTTTTCTTTTTGGGTCCGGCCAGTATGTGTTGAGAGAGAAGCTGTCTATAGGCCCACCGCTATTTATTATCAAGTATCTCGGCCTAAGTGCCCACTTACATGCAATTGTGTAGTAAACATGAATTTTCTTGAATTATTAGCGATGGTTTCTTCTTGACTGTTTCGCCGATTTTTTTCTCGTTCCGAACGCACATAAACATAAATATTGATTAAACGAAAAAAATGCCCAAGACCCCCCCCTGCACCAATAAATTATTAATTATTTATCGGAGTCGAATCGAGATCGCTACACTTGGTAGTAGGTAGATCCAATAATATCCACCAGCTTCGAAAAAATCGCTTGATGAACGATATACCGTTAAGTTAATTACGAAGACCGAGAGAATTATTATTACGAACGACAACGTTATGCCTATCATCGCCGCAAAATGGAATCTCTTCTACTCCAAGACGATAAATTGAAAACGGACAACTGTTACTAAATGAAATTATTACCTAGTCTGGTTTTGGCGCGGCTGTAGATCTGCGGACGCAAGAAAAAGAGCAAAATTCACGACAAAATCACGATAAATCAAGACGGGAAACGAAAAATTGCTTATGACTTGCCCGCGGTGGAAACAACGAAACCGATCCTTAACAAATCTAGTCCAAGTTGTTAAAAATTTAACTCTAGAATTGGAAAGTTTTAATTCGTGCAATTTATCCATTTTCCAATTAAAAAAGCGAGGAACGGATTAAAATTTTTAATTGTCATTCATGGGGGCACCACAGCGAGACGCCGCCGAATCTGTTGAATTAGAAGTTATAATTCATTGGCTTTTTTCCGATTCTTATTCAAACCGAAATCCGGCGAGATTACGCCCCGAATAAAAATTCCTCCTCAAGATGGAAAGCTCGCTCCTCCTCCGCCCCGGTGCCAAATCAATATCTAATCAAAACTGTATTTGTAGCTTTAAATCAATGTTTATTCAACTAGATGGGTTTGATTGACTGCTTTGCGAGTTCATTACCATTGGATAAATATTGGTCGGCTGGGATATCCTGCTGGTATTTGGACAACATCGTCTGCGGAAATATGACTCCGATGTTCTTTTTTAATTAAAACCTCCGGACGGTGTCGATGATATGCTAATTAACGTATTGTTCACGTGATGTTTAATCAGATCACGGCCGGAACGAGAGCGTACTTTATTTCGGGACACAAGCATTTAAATTAACCAAATTTATACCAATTAAGTTAACAAGACATCCTTTGGAGTAGATCTCTCCAAAGTGTTATTTATCGCTGAACTCGCGACGCATAAATCCCCTTATTTTATTACTTAACACCTCCCCGAGTCCAATTAAATAGGAAACAGTATCGGGTTCCCCCAATAAAACTTGAATTTACATTTGTAATTCGATATGTGTGTTTTACAAATCAGGCGAGAGATAAAAGTTTCTGTCAACGTATTTTGCCATAAAACGAGGCGATTTTAGGCGTGTACACGGACCATACAAAACGAATACATTTGTACGGGACGTGTTTCACTCGACTTTTATAATAATGTGTGAAATGTAAGCGGCATTACACGATTTTATCGGAGAGATAAAAACCAACCGGACAAACAGCCATAATAACGCCTTTTTGCCCCCCTTCTCTAATGACCCCAAATAGAAGCACACCTTAATTGTAATAACAGGCACTTACCGTAAGTCTGAATTACGGTAATTATTTCGTTACCCAAAAAAGAGTGAAACTCCGCCATTAGTAAAACTAGAAGTTTGTTTGGTTTCGCGGCCACCTGATAAAAGCCCCGACATTCTTTAATAACGGCAAAAAGCTCACCGGAATAATATAAATTTCATTATAAAGGGAAAACCCTCGGAGAAATGGCGAGTTTATCCTACCGGTGGTGGATTTTTGTGGGTGTTTTAATGAATCGGCGTTTTCTCTACTTAGCCGGCCTCTGTTTCCCGTCGAGAACCTTTCTGTTTTTACTCGCCGGCCCCTGTAATTTCGCAGATATCGCGTCTAATGGGACTCGGCCCCATTGTGGCCGATGAGTCGGCAGAAAGCTTCGGGAAAATGAAAACGGATGTTTTACAACCCGATCGCCGATAATTGAATTTTATTAAAACACTGCTTTTTGCCTCTGGTGGATATTATTCGAATCATAATTTTTACGGTTTGATGAATGCCGAGCGAGTTTTATTTAAACAAAAATGATAATTAATTCCGTCACGAGGAGGGGAAAATTCGCGTTCAGCCCACTCGCATATACACACACCGAAAAAAAATTAAATAAATAATAAAATACAGGCTCTTTTCACGCGATGCTGATTACAAGCAAACCAACAAGCGCGAGGATAAATGGGACGATGTCAAACCTCGTTCCTTTGGTAATTATCCGTTAATGAGACGATATGGGATTGCGAGGCGGCCGATCGAAAAGGAAAAAATCGTTATTAAGAAAGCGATAAAACGCGGATATTTAAGCGTTTATTTCAAACTCATTTTAATATGAATCGGACCGGCACGGGAAAAATGAATCGTAAACAAGAATTTGAAATTTACCGCACGCAAATCGCCAATCGCAATTTTATACGACTGTCGTAAAACTGATAATGTGGAGGACCCACGTCTCGCTCGCTCGCTGGACACGCCGTGCTGTAAAAACGCGCTTTCTTCCGCTTCCGAATTTTGATTAATTAAATAAACGACACCCGATCGCAGATCCGTCTTTTTATTCTAATTAAAAACCTCCGGGGCGTAGAATCTATTACCGTCGTAATTTACCGGCGGAATCTAATTTATATTAAATATATCGAAAATTGGATTATAAAATGGCGGAGTTTAGTCTAAATCGTTTATCAAAATCACGCGCCATGAAATTATACTCGCTGTTCATATAAATTATTCACGTGTCCTTTTTCCTCTTTCGGTCTTGTGGATTTATGACGTTCCAGATGAGAGGGGAATCATTGTTGATGTTATTATGGCATTATACTGCACAAGAGCAAAAAATTCCTCTGCCGGTTGTGCGTTTATAAGGTCGAGCAAAACCTAATATTCAAGACTTGGTTAAATGTTTCCGCAAATGTACCGCGAATATCGTTTGTGTTTTGATTTCTCTAGGGAAATTATGGTGTTGAATGTACGAGACTGTTTAGCAAAAGGACCTCGTACACTACTCAGTATACCTACATCATTCTAAGATTAGCTCAGGCCCTAAGGGCGACTTGCTGTATTAAAATTTTATTTCTCCCACTTGAAAAACTGACACGAATTGAAGAGATTAAATTTGACCGACGAGACGTAAAAATAATTCCATCATTTTTGCGAAGGAAGGCTAATTTAATAATGATGATTTAGCCGGAATTCTGATGACTCCACCGAGAAAAAATAATTCGGCTGAAAGTCGCTTCATTTGTAATTCCTTCGACAAATACTTGATAAAAAGTTTCAATTATTTAAGTAGGGGTGTATATAAGCTTTACGAGTTCGGAAATTTTCTAATTTAAAAAATTACAGTCATTTTGTTCGGTTTAAGGATATAAAATTTAGATATCGGGCGGAGATAAGTCCGACTCGATTCACAAATTATAGGGAGCGACTAATTTTGGATTATTTAAAAATGCCTTCTCATAAAATCTCCCAGCTACCGACGAATTATCGCATTAAAGTGCTTTTTACGAGCTTAAGAGATATTTTTGATGCGAAACGAACGCTTGGTGTGTGTGTCTATAGCCCCCCGAATTGCCTCGGTGATATTGGCTATGTGTCGGGACTGTTAATGTAGCCAGTTTTATTAATCTTTGCCACCCTCCCGGCAAACTTCCCCTCGGAAATGCTGTTTATTAGGAACGTCGCAACTTTTTTCGCATTGTCGGCCATCCCGACTTTAATTGAATCCAAACACAATTAAATTTTTCGCCGGCAATAAGTTTTAATCACGTTGACATTAATTAGTCGAGTGCGATAAATAAAACGGCCGAAACAATTTGCAAATCATTTCGATTCACGTTGCTTTTGTTTTGACAGTGAATTAATTTAAGTTGTGTTCACGGCCATCTTTAGGTACTTGAAATTCAGCAACGCTTAATTTATTCATTCTCATCTCGAGTATTTGTTTCTCCGGCGTTCATTATTAGAAGATCATAAATTAATTCCGGAGATTAATTTATTAACGGAGTGGGTTTTGCGCCTTGAGCGACGGCAACTCATTGTTGCTTCGTTTTCGACCCTTGACCCAACGTGTCTCTCCACTCTGCGGTGTCCCGATGTTGGTTTTAAAGCGGCTTTTTTTATTTATTGGGGTTGCTTAAAGCGCGCGCCCGTCGCGAATTAATCTCATCACCAAATAAAGAACTGTTGCAAGATTTTCGAACCCTTTCGGTGACCGCATCCGAGGAGCATCCCGGATGCTGCGTGCGTGCCGTGCCCTGGGGGCCCACACAGGGGATATGTGTAGGGAGCGGCGAGAGAAACTCAAACGAATCGATATCGCCGGTTACAATGGGCCTTTTCTTAATTGGATTTCATTAAACCGATAGGTTTAGAAAAGAAAATTGCTGGCAAAATCTTGCATTTCGTTCTCTGGGGGCTTCAAGTCGAAATAATTACCACCTGTACGGCTAAAATATCCGCGTCTTTGAGATGATAATAACCGTACGTCAAGCGAATTATTCAAATTGAATTCCGACGAAAAAAACTCTTTCCTCCGGGAGCGAGAGAAAGGCCGTGTTTGTTTTAGTTATGGATCAATCCTTCGTTAATGGAAGTGTCCACGGATAATGACTTGATTGGCGCTTGCAAACATCAAACGCCGAGCCTTTGTATGCAAATCTAACATCGGAAGGGTTACTCTCTTCCTTCGACTAGCAAAAATAACGATCGAATCGATGTTATCGTTTTTATATTGGATAAGAAGAGTGGACGCGCCTTTATATGCAGACTACTTAAATATCTGCCCCTGTAATTACGGTTAAGGTAGCCTAAAGGGATGATCGCATAAACCCTAACTGGCAGTCGCCTGTAATTGCACGGTTCACACCCTTAATCATGTGGGACGCTTTTGGCCATAATAACGTCGGATGAAATGGTAACGTGGCCGTTGTTATTATCCTCAAACACATTTTCGAGGGTTGCGTGCTTTATAGGTTCATGAATATAAAAACTTAAATTGTTAGAGAGACGATAGAAAAAAACCAAAAGCTCGCGGCCATGGATGCTATGGAAAAGATAACACGCATATGTAAACTATTGTTCTGAATTTTTAATTGCAAAACTCTACTTTCTTCGTTATTTGTCAAACAAACTCAACCATAATAAATATTAAATACGCCCTCTTGACGTGAAATTAATTACGTCATAAATTTTTTAATCATAATTAATCGCTCCACGCTAAATTTGATTTTCCACCGACTGTAATTAATTTCAAGACAAGACATGAATGATTTTGAGGTGTTTCATATTTTTGTATAAGTAAGGTCCGTAACCTTGTTATACGGCAATCGAAAATTTGAAAGATACTTCAACGTCACGTTTCCTAAAAGCTTCCACTTCTTCGAAAATTCGAGCGAATCTCTGCTCTGAATAGCAAACACTTTCACTCGATTGCTCTTATTGTTTCGAACAATTAAAACCTTTTTTGGTTTCGCGAGACATTGCAATTATCTCCGCGTTAATGTAGTTCCTTATCGACACAATTGCGTTTGACCAAGTACTTATTATGTGGAAAAAAACAAAGGATAAGATCTGGCAAAGTGGACGCGTCTTGCGTCCGCCCGAGATATTTTGCCATTAATTCTCGTTATCTCGCGCCCAATAAATCCTAAATTAAGAAGATAGTGTAAGAAATATATCAACGCTATATAACAATAATTATAAGCTTCTGATGCGTCGTTCGATCGTAAATAATCCACCTGTTCGTCGGCGTTCGAAACGCCGTCGCGACGCAATGCTTCGACCAAATTAAATTATTTATACCGTGCGTCGGCAATAAATAGCGGCGAAAAGAACGCCAAGTCGTTAATATTCCTTTATACGCCGGGAGTGCATATAGGGAATTTTTAAAAGGCGCATACTAAATCACTTTTTTATTCGCATTTATTAGCAACAACTGGACGTCTTTGTGCGCTGCTTGCAGGGCCCAGTGTGACGTCTTTCAGTGCCAAAAGAAAGGAATCGCCGAAAATTTAATTGTTCTTGCTGGATATTCGCATATAAACACGGTTTAATTGGTACGCGGCGATATTTATGGGCGCAAGGATGCATTTTTCAAAATGCCAATTAAGTTTTTAATATTCGTTTCGGGCGTGATGTATTACCGTCGGTTGATAATTTTTTGACATGTATTTGTGCCCTGCTGGAAATCTGTCTTATCAATCAATTGTTTCTCGTGTCTGGGTTTGAGTAATGTGCGCTACCTCGTACCCCACGGGGGGCAGAGCCGCATATACCGCCGTGTGACTAAATGTCCTTATAACATCTTAGAATCGCGTTATGTTGCACACACGTACAGTATCACCGACAAGGATCTAACTACGACTTGCATGCGATAAATGATGGATGAAACCGGTAAACCCTTGTTAAAAATAATTGGCCTTCATTAATCCAAAGCCGAAAAAAATACTAATTTTTCATTCGGGTGATTTATACCGCATGCACTATACGATTATTTTTGTTTAAACTTTTCTAATTAATTTTCGTAACGAAACGAGATTTGAATAAATCATCGTTATCGGCCGTGTCTTTGTATTTAAATTTCCCTTTTCCATTCACGGATTCGTCATGCACTTACCGTATTAAATATCAATAGTCGATCTAATGAAAAAATCGGATTAAACGCGACGCCCGCTGTTCTTCCCCATTTAAAATTCAATAACGTTTTTCAAAAATAAAACATATTATAAACCACATTGCCGACGTCCGTATGACAGTAATCTGTACCGCATTGTCGTTTAATGTTATGTAAATCTCGAAAACGATATTTCTCGGTGATGTGGTAAGTCAATTCCTGGCGACCGCCGTATTTCTAAATTTAATCCGAAAGCGTTCTGCATTTCAATCTCACCTCACTCTCTGATAATATTTTTGCAACAGGTGAAGTTGCCTCAACCGTGCAAAACTAAAATTATCGTCGAATAAACGGGGCATTCCACCTTTATGTCGGCACTTTGTGTGATGCATCATAAGCCACCACTACACCACCGTAAAGACTCGCCGAGATAAATTAAACAACCCGGAACTAGAATAATTCCGCAAAATCGCCATTTCGGATTCCATTTCGTCCCGATATCGGCAAAATATTCCCTAGCTCGTCTCCTCCGATTTAAATCGAGAATAATCCGTGTCCTGATCAAGTCGAGATGATTTTTGCCACCATTCAATCACCGACCTTTATGCCGTCCCATTCACAATCATGGCCTATTCACCACCAACTAATCCGATATCTTCGACTCTTCGGCTTGTTCTAGAGCTTCGAGAAAATGAGGAACACCATTATGAATATTGTAAAAGTTTGCATATGGTAATTTTCTTCGGTGCATTATGTGCCGGGTCGAGGAGCCGTCGCTGAATCGTATCTCAGAATCGCGAATTTTTCAGGCCCTCAGGAAAGCCCGTATATACGGCGAGTATATTGCCATTATCATGGCCTAGTTTCTGGCGCAATTATGTCGCAATGAAGCGACGTTTTGTTGCTGGAACATTTCAAAAGTGTCTCTTTCTCTCGTGCGGCCACCGAGGACGACATTACCATAAAATGTCGACGAGTCTACCGTAAAACCCGCGACTTATTGTTGCTTATCATATCCCTGAATACAAATTCACTGCTGAAATTTACGACCTTTTCCCGTATCGTTATATTTCGAATATAAAGTACACGGAAAACGCAGATAAAAACCGACATATTTATGCCGAGTTAGTATTTTGCCGCATCACAATTATGGTGCCACTTCCATCAAATAAAAGGCTTAGCGTTAGCGTCTGCGTTAAACTATACGGTTGAGCGGGAATCAAATGAACGCAGTCATAGACAGAGGCGGCTCGTCACTCTTGTAACGTTAGATCTTGATTGGAAAAAGCCCTCTACTAAATTAACTCGGAGACAAAGACGTACGAGATCGAATTAAACGTGCGTGATAAACATCTCTTTGAAAATAATGAGGACTTTTTGCCAGGATCGATGAACCGAAGGAGATTTTTCTTATTTACACAATACCTACACATTTTCTTTTTAAACTAAAACAATCTTATCTGGGATATAACCCATTAAAATTCTTCGCATCGGCTATATTTCAAGCTAGTCCGGAGAGAATCTAATTCATATCATTCATTATCTTGACTCGTTGTCGGAATAGATATTCTTTTGCTTTAATTGAGCCGTGCTGAGACAAGTCTGCCCATCCCAAGGGCGCTGTTTGTTTTTACGACAAACATTTTATTACCTGCGCAATTTTTTCGATATCTCTCTGTATTTTACTAACCTGACTTCCATTAATGATGCAATAGTTTCGCTTCTGCAGCATAATTGGTTCAACGAAGATACTTTGAATGTCGATATAAAATACATAAGTTATTCATTGTCGTTACACAAAGATCATTTTACATGCCATTTTAACATCGCATATGTTCCATACATAATAAACGAGCGACGGAGCATCACATCTGCAATATTTAAGCAAGGGCTTATCCGTGAACTTCCTTATAATATTTCCGTTTCATGTCGTAAAAATTCACTCGACACGCAATCAAAAAATTTCGAAAAAATTAATTTCTCACCTGTTTTATTAATTACACGAAACGTACAATTTAAAGCAATTTTTCCCAACGTCGACCGAATAAAATTAATTTTTTCCTCTTCCCCGGTCTCAGTCGAGAATTGAAGTTTCCAGTTTTTGCGATGACTCAATTTAAAATTCACATTAACATAGACGTTACCGTATTTCATCATATTTTTTTGCATCTGTGACTGGAAACCGCTATCCTTTGAGCTCACCATATCAAGATATTATGACAATTGAATGCTAACTAAGTGGCAACAATGCATTATTTATAGAAAGTTTTTCCCCCCAACTACTCTTATATTGTTGTTGTAAAAATCGTACGCAAAAGAAACGCTTTACGTCGCTGACCACAACCATGCTAATACGAACAAATGGAAACAGAGTATAATTAAGTTAGCAAAGGAAAAGAAACGATACCATTAATCATCTGCAAGTTCTCATTATGCATGTGCGCTCTTCCTAATCCACCATCTGCATCACACACCAAACAAAAAATTAATTAGCCACTACCGGGCATGCATTCTCGATACGCCGATGGTCAATTAAAAGAATATTTCGACGAGAAAAACATATCGTGAGGTGCTAAGAATAGAAACGGACGTTTCAGTCATGCTAATAACCGACTTTTTACAACACAAATAAAACCACGACACGAGCTGCCATCCAAATGCCTCCAGGATTCACACACGCTGCAGCCATTTTCCAAAACCAATTATTTATCGGAACCTAATTACTTACAAATTTTCTTAGAAGTCAGAATTGGTACAAAATTACATCAACTCCTCAAAAAGAATTTCGAGTCACTTCAAGCAATTTTATTTCATTTTAAATCTCTCCGATTTCTTTGTTGACCATTAAATTTTTATCTTCGGGTCACCTTTATCATCATTGCTTATCTTAAACACCATTATCTGTTGTAAAACTTTATGGTGTACAAAGAAAACGTTGCTACAATAAGCTCTGGATGTGTTATATTAGCTTGTTGATTTGTTTGATTTGACCATTTTTACTATAAAAATGTAGACAAAAATATTAATTTAAGCGAACTTTACCTAATTATTCTTTCTCCTGAAAAGCTAAATTACCGCATCGAGGCATCAAGCTAGAATTTATGAAAAAAATTTCTTTGATCAATTTTTTTATTCAGTCATATATTTTCATATATCTATGTTCAGCCAGATGCCAGAAGTCTTTGAGTAAGGTAAGGTAAGTCCGGGAAAGGTGGCCAGGTATAGATGGCCCTGCCGTTGAATCGCTTCAAACCAATAGAAGAAAAGATCAAAATTAGTTCAATTGCATTATTTCTCTCTCCCGTTTCAATTTCTTTTTGAATTTTGAAGCTAACAAAAAACGACCGAAGTTTACAAAATAAAAAACAGTGTTTTTATGAATAACTAGTTAGGGTCTTTTAAGCACAAAATAGGACTTTCATAGATTCTGCGATTTATTAGATACATATTTAGCTTTTGGAAGCAGTTTATTCGTTTATGTTCAGCCAGATGCCAGAAGTCTTTGAGTAAAGTAAGGTAAGTCCGGGAAAGGTGGCCAGGCATAGATGGCCCTGCCGTTGAATCGCTTCAAACCAATAGAAGAAAAGATCAAAATTAGTTCAATTGCATTATTTCTCTCTTCCGTTTCAATTTCTTTTTGAATTTTGAAGCTAGAAATAAACGACCGAAGTTTACAAAATAAAAAACAGTGTTTTTATGAATAACTAGTTAGGGTCTTTTAAGCACAAAATAGGATTTTCGTAGATTCACCGATTTATTAGATACATATTTAGCTTTTGGAAGCAGTTTATTCGTTTATGTTCAGCCAGATGCCAGAAGTCTTTGAGTAAAGTAAGGTAAGTCCGGGAAAGGTGGCCAGGCATAGATGGCCCTGCCGTTGAATCGCTTCAAACCAATAGAAGAAAAGATCAAAATTAGTTCAATTGCATTATTTCTCTCTTCCGTTTCAATTTCTTTTTGAATTTTGAAGCTAACAATAAACGACCGAAGTTTACAAAATAAAAAAGAGTGTTTTTATGAATAACTAGTTAGGGTCTTTTAAGCACAAAATAGGACTTTCGTAGATTCTGCGATTTATTAGATACATATTTAGCTTTTGGAAGCAGTTTATTCGTTTATGTTCAGCCAGATGCCAGAAGTCTTTGAGTAAAGTAAGGTAAGTCCGGGAAAGGTGGCCAGGCATAGATGGCCCTGCCGTTGAATCGCTTCAAACCAATAGAAGAAAAGATCAAAATTAGTTCAATTGCATTATTTCTCTCTCCCGTTTCAATTTCTTTTTGAATTTTGAAGCTAACAATAAACGACTGAAGTTTACAAAATCAAAAACAGTTTTTTTATGAATAATTAGTTCGGGTCTTTTAAGCACAAAATAGGATTTTCGTAGATTCTGCGATTTATTAGATACATATTTAGCTTTTGGAAGCAGTTTATTCGTTTATGTTCAGCCAGATGCCAGAAGTCTTTGAGTAAGGTAAGGTAAGTCCGAGAAAGGTGGTCAGGCATAGATGGCCCTGCCGTTGAATCGCTTTAAACCAATAGAAGAAAAGATCAAAATTAGTTCCATTGCATTATTTCTCTCTCCCGTTTCAATTTCTTTTTGAATTTTGAAGCTAACAATAAACGACTGAAGTTTACAAAATAAAAAACAGTTTTTTTATGAATAATTAGTTCGGGTCTTTTAAGCACAAAATAGGATTTTCGTAGATTCTGCAATTTATTAGATACATATTTAGCTTTCGGAAGCAGTTTATTCGACTTTTTGAGAAAATGCAGATATGTGTTGGAAATGGGTGATCTCTTTTTGATTTTGGAGCAGTTCTCGGAGCGTTTGGTGTCGAATAGCGCGCACTTGTCGCGCGTCCCATTCAAATTGCAAACCCGAGTCGTTCCCATTGTCACAAGTGATTATTTGTCGGAATGTGGTGTCATGTCGACGTCATGTAGTGTCATGTACTTGGAATAGCGGTCCGTTTCGACGGCACAATTGTGCAAACGCGCCATCCATCGGCCGCATGTAAATTAACGCCTGAAACAGGAGAACGGTTTCAGGCGCCGCGTCCGAAATCGGATATATGAACCCTTCCTTCGCCTTGATTAAAACTTTAAATTAGGCGAACGTTTTGCGATCGAAGTGAAAGTATAAATAAGAAATGTCCGTGTTTGTAAGTAGCGGTTGGCTTCTGGCTTTGACATCTTTATTTGTCAGCGGGGGGTTGCACCAACAAACGGCAGCCAACCGATTCTTTATCTACTCGACATTTTGTGCATTGAAACTACACCGACAAGTCACAGAACTAACGTTGAAAATAAAGGAAAAACAGCGAGACGCGAGATGAACGTCCCTTGTGTGTAATTCATGCGTGAGATCTAACGTGACCAATTAACTCGGGGAAAATCCGATTCGTTTGTCAAATCAAATTTAAATTTGTATCGCGATTACGTTAATGTCTTTCCTCGATGCGTAATCACGACGCGACCATAAAACAATATTTAGAGAGGCGAGCAAATAAGCAATGAATTTTAATGCGCCAACCTTGAATTATTGTAAAGCTCGGATCGACTAGGCGCTCGTCCTCCTAATCCTGAAAACGTACTAATGAAGCGACGTGTTGAAAATTCTCGCGCCGAAAGTGCAAAAGCGAATGAAAATTTTTACTCAAAGAGTGTTGACCTGAAATGAGAAAACCTTGCGCTGGGAATTACACAGCTCTAAATTATTTGTCAGCTCGTCGCTTATACTGCTAGATATAACGCTGCGAATTTATTAAACATTAACATTCAGGTAAATGTTGCGAAGCAAGTGTTGGATTTTTCCTAATTCGAAACAGTGCTAACAAGTGAACACAAAAATTCACGGCAATAAAGCGCGATACATCATTCTAAAAAGTAATACATCAAGGAACATGACTAAAGGCAGGCATTTTCTAATTTATTCTCTGCATAATGAGTTCTAATACTGTATGATCTGCGTGGGGTCCAATCCGTCTTCGCCTGGCGTTGCTTCACCGTAATTGGCGCCTTTAGCGTTAAGGCACTTCTTCAGCTTTTTCCTGATGTATTGGCCACTGCTACAAGTCGATTAAATCCCAAATCACCGAACGCACGATTCGATTAATTATTCCCGACGAAAACATCCGCCATTTTTCCACACGATGTTTACAGTTATTTGACTGTTTTTAATATTCCCTCAAAGCGGGTGGTGCAATTAATACCCGAGTGCAATTTACCAATGCATCATCCGGCAAACAAGTGCATATAAATACCGACCCGGTTGACAGTCCTCGCCATTTTGCAGCTATTCTCCCGTATAAATACAGTTCCCGTGCAATATTATTTGCACATAGTAAATGGGGGATATTAATGTATATGTTTTATGGACGCAACGAGAAAAAACGCATTTATGGACGTTTTAGAATGCGCCACCGTAATAAAAAAGCCCAATCTGCGATTTTTCAGCTGAAAATCGCTGCTCCTATGTCAACGAAACATAAAAATACGACGCCCCAGGTAAAAAAGGTGTGAAATTCTTTCTTGTTTACACAACGTCTCGCACAAGTGAAATAATCCGTGCAGTTTTCACACCAATGGCACTTGGATGCCGTGCTCGAGGAGGCTTCACGACCCAAACGCAGCCGAGAGGTTCAAAGCTCCCGCGAGCTCGATTTTTATTTATATAAAAAGTTTTAAATTTAGAAAAGCCGTAATGGACTTTCAGCGGAATCATCTTTCTTTCAAATATAACATTTCAACTATTTATAAAACACAAAAGTTGTTTTTTTATCGTGTACAAGTCGTTTGTATGTTTTCCAGTAAATGTAAAGAAAAATAAACATTTTATCAGGTATATGGAGATCGTGTTTGCTTTTTTATATTATGTTTCTGGTAAGTTTGTTGTCTTTGAAAATATGAATGATTTTTTGACCGCATAATTGCGAGGACACAAAAGACGGGTTTTGATTTCGCAGCTTTATGGCCATAAAATTTTAGAGGCACTTACTCTAAGTGATGCTAAGTAATCTCTTACCTTAAACTATGTAGATGTGAAATTTGCTAGACGTCCCAATCCTGTCTGTGCTGCTTATTCTGACTCAAATCCTATCTGGGACAAAGCGATAATGTTATATAAACATATATTCTGCTTCGGATTGATTTTAAAACGACCGAGTAAAGTTTCAACCCTGCAAGTCTAGAAATCTCGAATACTGCTCGACGTTTGGAAATTTCCTTTTAGTCTCTGTTAATTTAAATTGTTTACAGAGAAAACCGGCAAAGTTTGCCGGAAGGAGTTGAGAAATTTGCAAATCCATAATGATATGAAACGTTGTAATGATTCGTCTGGCGGGGAAAAATCACGACGCTTGTTGTTTGTTTTACGTTTCTGGTACAACCGTTTGCATATTTTAAAGACGGGCAGAGTTCTGAATTATCGCGCATTGGTTTTGTCGCAGGTACGCCGTTTTTTAATTATACTTTTATTTATAACCCTCATAATTTCGATGTAAATGGCTCGGGGTCGGACCGATGGGTGGTTTTTAAAAATTTAATTTCAAATCGTGCAATATCCAATTAAAGGTAAATTATAGTAATAAAATCGGTGCACGACGCAACCGACACCAAGACCGAGCCGCCGATTGAAACAGATGGCGGCCTCCGCATGCCACAAAAATTCATTTATTTGCAAAACAACGCTGTTGTTAATAAACGTCGTCCGTTGCTTTTAAATGTCTTCTCCGTGTGCACTTCGGGGTCTTGGTCCGATGTGTAGTGACCTCACGTAAGCCCTAACCCGGAGTGGCTTTACCGCCCGGAGTTGCACCTGGAATATGAACCAGTCGTGCAGTTTGTGTATTGGTATATTCCGGGCCCGCCGCCAGAACGCTTCTCCATACATATTACATACAGTTCGCTTTCTGAATATTCAATCCTCTTGTCTCGGCCCCCAAACATAAACCGATTAGGCTTGAAGAAGAGAGAGAAGCGTCGAAAGCTCGTTTGGAAAACCGCGAATTTCGTCATAATCTCTTCCGGTAAATAATGGCGTTTCGGGCAAATGGCCGCCTAATCCCCGGAATTTCGACATTAAATAAGCTTAATCCGTACCGATGCATGCCAATTTAATATGAGAGACGGATGTGTATTGTGCATCGGTTAGCAGCACGGCGGTTTAGGCACGTTCCGGTGCACATTCCATTTTAATTTTAAAAACCCTGTTTACCACTAGAATGGCCACTAAATTTGCAATTTCCGGACGCGATTTTACGTGGAAATTAATATTTTGCCCGGATAAAGCGCGACGTGATTGCGGACAAAACGGATAAGGTCACAATAACGCTTTTTCTTTTCCATTTAATTTTATTAGTCGATTCGGCTCGAAAGTTTTCATGAAAGCATTACCGAAAAAGCCACATTTCCATTACGACCATCGGACTGTATCAAACTCGACTCGCTGACCAAAGAATCGTGGAAAATTGATTCGGATTCGGCGCTTTTATTTGTAAGTTTATTTTCCCCGGGATGAAATTTTAAATCGAAAATATGGACGAGGAGCTCGTTTTACAACCGTGGCTAGAGCGGCGAGCCAGGAGTTGTAAATGCACAAGTGCAGCTCCAAACAAACTTCACTCGGAGCCCAAAAGTTCAATTACTTTCGTCGTAAAAATAAAAAAAAACTACACACCAACGACAACTTAGAGGGTATATTAAAGTTGAAACATAAAAACACGGACATTGTGGAAGTTTCAGACGTTGCGGTTCCTTTACCAGATATTACTTCTTTGTTAATTGTTCCTTTGTAGTCCGATTCCACTCCAACTCTCACAGTCTGTTCATTAAAGTATGGCGCTTCAAACACAGAAAATCCAAAGCCTTCAGCTACCACTAATTACAGTATTTTAATCCAAGAAATCCGGAAACTTCAAAGTGTACTCCGTACGTCTCGAGATCCCGACGCCGAAATTCCCTCATTCCCAATTATAAAAATTCGACTTTTCAGGACCCCTTTTTTGCTTCTTCTGAAACAATTCTATTTTTGTCGCTCCAACAGCACTGATTTGAATATGAAAAGGGATGATCAGCTTGTTCCGAACCTTCTGCTTTCAAATCAGCGAACCATTCAGAACGTTATTCGGGATTGCGAGCTCGCGCGCGCAAATAACAAAGAAAAACTCGTGTGAAAACAAAAGATGAACCGTGTTTGCTTGCCGGGAAAGTCGTTCGACAACTACCAAATTGATTTTCGCCACATTAGAATCATCCAGCTTTAACAAAAACCTCCCTTTAAATAAATAAACTCCAGAATCGATGGAAAGCTAGTTCCCTGTACGCAATTAATATCCTCGATCCAATATAGCCGGTTTTTATTGCATTTAACATCACAAATGTTGGGTTTGACTTATGACGTATCGATTCGAATCACATTAACTTTATATATAAAAATGTCGGATAATATTTCACGAAAAATATAATATTGTTTGGTTATACATCATCCTGCTCAGGACAAGAATAATATTTCAGTCAATCATCGCAGAAATCGGCCATAAATCGTTTTATTTATATAAAACGCGGTATTGGCACCGATGCTCCTTCCGCATAATTCGAGCATTTTTCTCTGACTTTTTTCAAAAAACGTACCACAAACACGTCTCGTACTCTCATAAAATAAGTCGTGACGGTTTTCAAAGCTTGTTCCGCTAAAAGTACAAAGCGCACGTAAATCGACTACGCATTACGCAAATAGAATATGAATGCCACAAAACGGAACGTAGAAAACGACAAAGATCACCGTGTATATGGCACAAAAAGGAATATTCTCTGCACGAAACTCCGGACCAATTTTATCGCCGGATGCCCGGACCTGGCTTTTTCCCGTACGATTTTATGTGACACCGGGACGCAACCAGCTATACAAGGCATTCTTTAAATGTTGTCTGTAACACGGACAAGCCTCACCTTTAACACTTCATGTGTTATTACCGGGACGTCGTAAATTAAAACGACAAGAAAAAATACCTGTCACGTGACGACTACCTCACACTAAATTCAAAAAGCACCACATGTGTGCACCAGCTATCTCACACACGACGCCGGGAATAAATTAAAATTGGTAGGTGCCCCACAATGGGGATTTCTTCGACCGAATTATAATTAACCGAGTGTCACGAGAGGTAATTGAAAACATTTATCGAGGGGGTTATTTGCGGATGCGTCTTGTGTTCAGTCACGCCACTCTTAGCAGCTTACCGCTCAATTAACACAACGTTGAGTTGGCAAGCTCCACGTCAGGAAATTAGAAATATTACCCAAGAAAATCTCTTTTATTTTGCGCCCTAATCCGTTCTAATGCCGTCCGCGATTAATAAAATTCGAGCACGTGTTTGGAACACGGAGGAGGTGGTTGAGTCCGCCCCTGAGCCGGGAGGAGTCGCCGTGCTATATGAATAATGAGCCGGCTCTGCTAGAGGTAGAACGGAGAATTAAGTGGGTGGAAGACAAATTCGAAGCAGACAAGTGGATGAAAGATGCACGTCTGCACTTCCAGTTGCACGAAATTTCGGAAAAATTCGCCCAAATCCGGCACTTGGAGATATGTGCATGTTGTTTTTGTCACCACGCTAAGTTTAGCAAGTAACCGGGGATGACGGAGGCAGCGTCGGGACGCCCACCGACGTTGAACGGCCACACGCATACATCATCTTCACGTCGCCTCGTACATTTGTTATTGTCAGAACTTCCAACTTATACTCACCTTCCATCCCGACAGCTCTTTCCTGTTTCGGGATGTTCCTGTTACTGTTATCTTTCACTGCACGTTTTATTAATGATCGGAGTCGTCCTGTTTTTACGTGGGACAATTTCCGGACGATAATACCGAAAAAATAAATATTTCAGACGAGAGTTTCAGCGATTTTTTTGTGTGACAGAGTAAAGTTTGCGAATTTCTAAACTACACAGCAAACTCAAGTGCAGACATAACCAACTTCTCACAACTTCTAACTAACCGCATCCCGTGTCATTTGCGGAAACATCGGAACAATTTAATTACAGTTTCTTTCATTGCCAGCTTTTCTAAATTGTTGCTTTGAAAGTTTTTCAAGTGGTCACGGAACCATAGATCAATAATAAAAGGAAAGCTGCGAACGGAATCCCCGGACGTAATCTGATTTTTATATTAGGAAATACGACTGCACTGAGGGTAGGAAAGGATAACTCGGGAAAGACAAATTGAAAATGACAGTAAGCTTTTTATTTCTCTCCGCGATTTTTTCCGAGACGACGGATTGAAAAATAATTTTCAATAAAAACGTCAAGAACAAACGTTCGATCTTGGAAATATTTCTCTCCCCGGGTTTTCTATAAACTCAATCTCGACGGTGCAATGATGTACAGCTTCTTCGGATTGGAGCGCTCTGATATTAAAAACTATATTTCAGATTGCCGAACATAAACCCGGATGGAATTCTTATTTATATATTTAGGTAGGAGATATCTCCCGAATAAGGTGCGAACGCTGGCCTCGCTCCACAGCGGCCTAACTAAGTGTTATGTAAGTTTGAAGAGTCAATATAAGCCAGGCGAGAAGGATAAATTTCCCCTTTCCATCCGGTTTGACGCTCTGAATAGGCAAGGTGTGTAAATGGCTTTTCATAAGGAGGAGATTTCACTTAGGTATCCGAAGATTAGAACCTTGGTCAAGAGTAACTTCTGAAATTGGTTTCGGGTAAGTCGAGTAAGGACTCGATCCCCTTCAAAAGCAGTCATTTCCGAAGCCCATTGTGGGAAGAGATGCCCCCACAGTCCGCGCCTTCATCAATCTTATTGCACTTTAAGAAAATTTTTATGGACTATTATAGAGAAATTCCCCCAATTTCGCGAGAGTGGATCAGAAATTGCGCGCGTGTCTTATTTACACGGCATTACCGGGCTGAATCCTTTGATTCTCCGAGTAATTGCAATTTAATCGGAGGCAGGATTTATGCGACCCTTGCGCTCGGTGGCAGGTGAGCCGCTTCGTCATTTCAGTAACGATTTTACGTAAAACCGTCATTAATCAGAAGACACTTAAAAATTCGGCAATTTCCGAACCTGCGCTATCTTGACGTACCCATCGGAGTTACTTGACAGCTGAGAGATCGCAGGAGGCCGTTCGCAAACCAACATACACTCACGCTTGAGTAATGTTAGTTTAGAACGGCGCTTAATTACTTGTTCGGAGGCGGGCCGAAGCCCACCCACTTCGGCTACTTAGCCCCAACTACTCCCACCTCTCGAAAGTTTTCTTAAAATTTTTCGAATATTTAAAAACCCAACAAACTTCTTGATTTCGACAGGTTTAATCTAACTACGGACTGCGCTATTTAATTTATTAATTAATTTATTTTTTTATTTACTCATTTACGGCCAAACTATTCTAAAAAGTGGAACTATTTTGATCCATACCAATGCAAAATGATCCGGGGAATCAATTGGCATCGAGAAAATTACCAAATTCCGAATAGTTTTTTAGTTATGAATTTTTTAAAATTTCACCAATTTTTGCATTTATCAGCAATTTGCTCGAAAACTATAAGTCGGAGAACAATAATCTTTTTTGAAAAAAATAGATAATTCAAAGAGCTTTCCAACGATAGTACACTTCATGGGGTTATCTCTGATAGTTCCGGAGCTGTTGCTCAACAAATATTCCGGGTACCCAAAATCGACAAAAATTGCGACGAAAATTGAAAAAATCAAACATCAAAAAATCGAACATATGGACTTTTTTGGACTTTTAACAACTCTTGAGAGTGGTAAAGGCATATATAAATACGAAAAAGTATGATAGAACGAATTTTAAAAAAAAATAATTTTTCACTTTCTTGAAGGTAAGTGTTTATTATTCAGGAAATTTTAGCAAAAAAAATAAAATTTTTAAATCTCATGAAAAGTTCGTATAATACAGAAAATGAGCCGCTGAATTCAATGGAACAAACCGCATTGCTCTACGACTTTTAGTTTTTGAGTTATGAATTTTTTTGTTGGATATAATTTTCCACTATGACAAATGGCTACCCTAAATTTAGGCAAAAAATTTTAAATTTTTAATTCTTGTGAAAAATTGATATAATATGTAAAATGAGCCGCTGAATTCAATGGAACAAACCGCATTGCTCTACGACTTTTAGTTTTTGAGTTATGAATTTTTTTGTTGGATATAATTTTCCACTATGACAAATGGCTACCCTAAATTTAGACAAAAAATTTTAAATTTTTAATTCTTGTGAAAAATTGATATAATATGTAAAATGAGCCGTAGAATTCAATCGAACAAACCGCAATGCTCTACGACTTTTAGTTTTTTTATTATGAATTTTTTTAGTGTAAAAATTGGATCGCCTCTGTAGCCAGAACCGTTGCCCGGAGCGGCTCCGGGTTTAATCGAAAAAATAGAGAAAATTAAGCGCTATCAGATGGTTTTTTGTTCGTTGCTCTAAGTCTTACAGTTTCCGAGAAAAACGCAAAAAAAGTTTCCATTTTCACTTTTTTTCAATTTTCAACCGCCAATTACGGCGAAACTATTAGAGTTAGCGAGAAACGGAAAAATCGAGGACAACCGGAATAAAAAACTCTACAAAATGGCATAGGACTCAAGGCGATATCTCGCAAAAAAATTTTCAATTTTCAATCGCCGATTACGGCCAAACTAAAAGAGCTAGGAGAAAACGCTTTTTTCCATCGGAAAGAGCACATCAAAATCTATAAGATAGAATAGGTTTCATTTGATTTTGAGACACTTTTAAAATTGACCGATTTTAAGGGGGGGGGTTGTTAACTTTTTTTTTATTTTTCTTATTTGCTCATTTACGGCTAAACTATTCTAAAAAGTGGAACTATTTTGATCCATATCTATGCAAAATGATCCGAGGAATCAATTGGCATCGAGAAAATTACCAAATTCCGAATAGTTTTTTAGTTATGAATTTTTTAAAATTTCACCAATTTTTGCATTTATCAGCAATTTGCTCGAAAACTATAAGTCGGAGAACAATAATCTTTTTTGAAAAAAATAGATAATTCAAAGAGCTTTCCAACGATAGTACACTTCATGGGGTTATCTCTGATAGTTCCGGAGCTGTTGCTCAACAAATATTCCGGGTACCCAAAATCGACAAAAATTGCGACGAAAATTGAAAAAATCAAACATCAAAAAATCGAACATATGGACTTTTTTGGACTTTTAACAACTCTTGAGAGTGGTAAAGGCATATATAAATACGAAAAAGTATGATAGAACGAATTTTAAAAAAAAATAATTTTTCACTTTCTTGAAGGTAAGTGTTTATTATTCAGGAAATTTTAGCAAAAAAAATAAAATTTTTAAATCTCATGAAAAGTTCGTATAATACAGAAAATGAGCCGCTGAATTCAATGGAACAAACCGCATTGCTCTACGACTTTTAGTTTTTGAGTTATGAATTTTTTTGTTGGATATAATTTTCCACTATGACAAATGGCTACCCTAAATTTAGACAAAAAATTTTAAATTTTTAATTCTTGTGAAAAATTGATATAATATGTAAAATGAGCCGTAGAATTCAATCGAACAAACCGCAATGCTCTACGACTTTTAGTTTTTTTATTATGAATTTTTTTAGTGTAAAAATTGGATCGCCTCTGTAGCCGGAACCGTTGCCCGGAGCGGCTCCGGGTTTAATCGAAAAAATAAAAAAAATTAAGCGCTATCAGATGGTTTTTTGTTCGTTGCTCTAAGTCTTACAGTTTCCGAGAAAAACGCAAAAAAATTTTCCATTTTCACTTTTTTTCAATTTTCAACCGCCAATTACGGCGAAACTATTAGAGTTAGCGAGAAACGGAAAAATCGAGGACAACCGGAATAAAAAACTCTACAAAATGGAATAGGACTCAAGGCGATATCTCGCAAAAAAATTTTCAATTTTCAATCGCCGATTACGGCCAAACTAAAAGAGCTAGGAGAAAACGCTTTTTTCCATCGGAAAGAGCACATCAAAATCTATAAGATAGAATAGGTTTCATTTGATTTTGAGACACTTTTAAAATTGACCGATTTTAAGGGGGGGGGTGGTTAACTTTTTTTTTATTTTTCTTATTTGCTCATTTACGGCTAAACTATTCTAATAAGTGGAACTATTTTGATCCATATCTATGCAAAATGATCCGGGGAATCAATTGGCATCGAGAAAATTACCAAATTCCGAATAGTTTTTTAGTTATGAATTTTTTAAAATTTCACCAATTTTTGCATTTATCAGCAATTTGCTCGAAAACTATAAGTCGGAGAACAATAATCTTTTTTGAAAAAAATAGATAATTCAAAGAGCTTTCCAACGATAGTACACTTCATGGGGTTATCTCTGATAGTTCCGGAGCTGTTGCTCAACAAATATTCCGGGTACCCAAAATCGACAAAAATTGCGACGAAAATTGAAAAAATCAAACATCAAAAAATCGAACATATGGACTTTTTTGGACTTTTAACAACTCTTGAGAGTGGTAAAGGCATATATAAATACGAAAAAGTATGATAGAACGAATTTTAAAAAAAAATAATTTTTCACTTTCTTGAAGGTAAGTGTTTATTATTCAGGAAATTTTAGCAAAAAAAATAAAATTTTTAAATCTCATGAAAAGTTCGTATAATACAGAAAATGAGCCGCTGAATTCAATGGAACAAACCGCATTGCTCCACGACTTTTAGTTTTTGAGTTATGAATTTTTTTGTTGGATATAATTTTCCACTATGACAAATGGCTACCCTAAATTTAGGCAAAAAATTTTAAATTTTTAATTCTTGTGAAAAATTGATATAATATGTAAAATGAGCCGCTGAATTCAATGGAACAAACCGCATTGCTCTACGACTTTTAGTTTTTGAGTTATGAATTTTTTTGTTGGATATAATTTTCCACTATGACAAATAGCTACCCTAAATTTAGGCAAAAATTTTAAATTTTTAATTCTTGTGAAAAATTGATATAATATGTAAAATGAGCCGTAGAATTCAATCGAACAAACCGCAATGCTCTACGACTTTTAGTTTTTTTATTATGAATTTTTTTAGTGTAAAACTTTGATCGCCTCTGTAGCCGGAACCGTTGCCCGGAGCGGCTCCGGGTTTAATCGAAAAAATAGAGAAAATTAAGCGCTATCAGATGGTTTGTTGTTCGTTGCTCTAAGTCTTACAGTTTCCGAGAAAAACGCAAAAAAATTTCCATTTTCACTTTTTTTTCAATTTTCAACCGCCAATTACGGCGAAACTATTAGAGTTATCGAGAAACGGAAAAATCGAGGACAACCGGAATAAAAAACTCTACAAAATGGCATAGGACTCAAGGTGATATCTCGCAAAAAAATTTTCAATTTTCAATCGCCGATTACGCCCAAACTAAAAGAGCTAGGAGAAAACGCTTTTTTCCATCGGAAAGAGCACATCAAAATCTATAAGATAGAATAGGTTTCATTTGATTTTGAGACACTTTTAAAATTGACCGATTTTAAGGGGGGGGTGTTAACTTTTTTTTTATTTTTCTTATTTGCTCATTTACGGCTAAACTATTCTAAAAAGTGGAACTATTTTGATCCATACCTATACAAAATAATCCGGGGAATCAATTGGCATCGAGAAAATTACCAAATTCCGAATAATTTTTTAGTTATGAATTTTTTAAAATTTCACCAATTTTTGCATTTATCAGCAATTTGCTCGAAAACTATAAGTCGGAGAACAATAATCTTTTTTGAAAAAAATAGATAATTCAAAGAGCTTTCCAACGATAGTACACTTCATGGGGTTATCTCTGATAGTTCCGGAGCTGTTGCTCAACAAATGTTCCGGGTACCCAAAATCGACAAAAATTGCGACGAAAATTGAAAAAATCAAACTTCAAAAAATCGAATATATGGACTTTTTGTGGACTTTTAACAACTCTAGAGGGTTGTAAAAGCATATAAAAATCCATAAAACTTTGCTACAGTGAGTTTAAAAAATTTTTTGAAGGTATACCTTATCATCTTCAAAACTGGTAATGGGGTATAAAGTCGTTTGCAATTTGGAAGTGCTTGAAAATGCTGGAATCGAATGTGATGTGTTCGCAAAACCCGGTCTAAATAAATGTCAGCCGTTGAAACATGACGTTATAATTTAGTTATCTCGATTCGGTTATAGCGGTGAAATTAAACATGACGTTTCGCGTTTACCTGTCCGAAAAAAAATTTGTCGCGTGTAAAAATGCTGCGGTCATAATTATGACAGGGGACTAACGTCAAAAGCGAATTCAATTAAAACCTGTAATGCATGTAATCTAATTGCTGTTAATATAATTTTCATCGTAGAATAAATTGGATTGGTTGCGGCGGTCATGTTATCTTTTAATGACGTATCGAAAATGACAAGAGAAAAGCGGCTTTTGCATGGCAAATGACTTATTTTTCCCGACAATTGAGGGATTTTCAGCGTGCATGTGGGCGGCTTACGTGTAAGGAATTGTCGAGTTTCGTCGAGTGGCATTATTGGATAGATCCCAAAACAAACACTTCTAATGAGTAAACACGGCCCTGTTTATCTACGACAAGCGAATGTCATCCACTTAATCATTCCATAGAAACGTCTCTAACGGATAATTAATAAATGTGACGCCAGTGCAGATCATTAATCAACAATTAAATCCCCCAAATTGACGTAATCTCAACGTCTCTCTCTTTTTCGAAAAGTCAAGCGTCGAATTTTCTCCGTTCTCTCGATGATGGGACGGCCGCGGAACGCTCGTGGCCACGCCTCGATCGAAAATATTCAGCCACTTATTTCGCCTCAATATAAATAAACACACGACCATCCGTTTCAATTAGTGTAACAGATTAGCTGTTTGGCGGCCTATTTTTAAGATACGATCGCTGTCAGCGACCACGAGAGCAAGAAAAAGCGAGGGTTGATGCTAAATGCAGAGGGTGGCCTCGCTCTCTAATCATATATACGTTACGGCTGTCATTGTCAGATAGACCAGATGCCGGAGTCGAAGGCAAACTTAGTTAGGTAGAGCCGGATAAATTAGCAGTAATTACAATTGAATTGAAGTTTAGATTAGATTTGCGCCGTTTGGACATAACGACTGTTTTATTGCTTCCGAATTATTTAACTACGTGTTAATAAGCGCCCGTTTTTGTTTCAAACATTTGCATATTGATGGCTAGATCGTTAACTACAATTTAGGTGCGGATTTCCATCTGTCCCGGAGAATTTTATTGCAGCTCGTCAACGACTTTAATATGACTCTTGTTTATTTTCTAAGCGTTTACCCAAAGTCTTAAACTTGTCTTGATTAAAAAATTTTAACTCGGGTAATAAACTTAGGCTTTAAATTTGGTAATCATCACCGGCAATTACCATAAATTACCAATAGTGCTAGCGCACGTTTCGTGAACAATGATCTATTCACTCAAATGCGTTTAACATCTTGTTAACAATTTAATTATTTTCTTCAAATAATATCCACTCTGGCCGTTTCCTCACACTTGACCACACAAGGACCCCATTCAATGTTAATTTGTTTCATTTCAAGAAAAGAAAAATGCCTCATTTGGGTTGCTTCACCCGGTATATAAACAGCATTTAATTATTTCAACATGCCACCGATCTGAAAATAGCCCCGACTGCGGTGGACTCGGAATTTGGACTCCATAAACTAAAACGTGTATAAACGTCGCGATAAAATCGTCAAAGATTTTTTCGTCGAAAGTTGGAAACCCGTCTGGAGACGACCCCTTGGAACAAGTTTAAGGCAACTCCGCTAAGTAACAGCTTAATCTCATTTTGAGTAAATAGAGAAGTTTGGAATTGAATTGTATGAAGCGAAGTTCGGCTGCTGATAGTTAGGAAACTAAGATAACCGAATTTTTAGTACCACGAGTGGCTCGTACAGAACAAAAAAGGGTTTTTAGTTGCGCTAATTTCCGAAAAACAACAGTCTCCTTTGAAATATACGATCGAACGTGTTTTGGCCAAGTTGACTCCCCGGGGATTCGCCACCTCGTTCAGAACTTCGCAACAGTTTCAGTTCGCTAAGAAATTTATAGTCGCGTCGTAATTATTTGGCACAGTTTCCAGCGTTTTCTGCAAGTTTTCCACTAGTAGAATGCGTCGTACAAGAGACAATTTGCCGGTATGTTGCCACATTACCATTTTTCTCCAGACATGTTAGCTAATGAAATTTAAAACGGCCAACGACTGAAACGAGTTAATCTCGCGACCATTAACAGCTCTAATTCCTGAAAAATCCAATACGCAGCGAGATCCAGTTTTTTTCTGTCTCCAATGTGCAGATAAAGTGGTCGAGGTTGTAATTTTGCTTTAAGTACGACACAAAGATTTGTTCCAAGCTCCTTTTTCAATAAGTTTTTTTTTTGTTGTGTGTGTTTCGTAAATGTATTTTCTGCACAAACCAAATGCAGCCAAGCAACAAATTTATAACCTCGGTAAGAATTTAATGTTAATGGAATGTGGTCTTGGCGAATTGAAAAACAAACCCCGTGTTTTAATGGACAATAAGATGGTGCTTTCAACCAGACGACTTCTTATGGCTGAAAGTCAAACTTGTGTGCAACGAGTAAGTTATAATTTATAATAACGTCACAAGCAATGAAATTAAATAGACGCGGTTCGAGTTTCTTTACAAAGACGAACGGGATGGTCCCACTTTTTCGACGGGCTACTTAATTGCAACGGACCAAACGTGGAAACTGGAAACGGCCAAACACGAACCAATTTGTTTCTATTTTATCGCAACAAATCCACGAAAATCCCGTTTCCTCCACTTTTATCGTTTAATTCCGTTCGAATACTTGGATTTAAAACCTGGCCACCATTTTTTCCTAGGCGCCCCGACTCTTCTAATCTATATAAAATAGCGATCCTTCGAAAATAGAATACACGAGCAAACACTTCCGGAGTGCTTGCGTTTGTCGTGTTAGCGCAGCAGCCGCTCTAAATCAAAGTCGATAAACTAATAAATCCGAAAAGGCACTTGAAACCCTCCCATCATCTTTGAAAAACACCGCCACTAATTACGCGCCTTGATAAGACGCTTCAAAAACAGACTGCAACATTAAGATAAAAGATAATCTCCGAAGGACTTTATAACAACTTCCAGTGTTTGACTTTGTATAATCTCGAGTGTTTGCAGGCGATCCTTTAAATATTGATTGTAATCCGAAAACGCCGAAATACGATTAAAACAAACACGCCGTATATCGACGACAAAACAGATTTGTGTTAACAAGACTTTGAACTACCCACATTTTATACTTATCGGGCGACATTCTCTTTGTTTACTTGCTAACTGTTTCGCGTGATTTACACTCCACCGAGCCACGAATCGATCGAGCCTTGTAAACCTGGACTTGAATAAGAAAACTGTGTACAGGATGAATCAATTTCAGTAGCTCGACTGCCCCCAGGCAGCGTCATTTTTGCATTTTTAATAAGAATATATTTTGAGCGTCCGTACAAAATCGGTAATTGGATGAGTCGCGAAGAAAAACGGTTAAACGTGGAAGAAGCTAAAGAAGACCACACAATACGTGTGCTTGGTGTTTATTCTTGGAAAGTTCGTTTGCCAACATCTAATCTGGCGTAACACCTACAATTAGGCTTTTGAAAAGCAAACATAATTGGAGAGAGTAGCTCGCTTCACACTCGACATGGTTTTAATGAAGAGATGATGGTTCGGTATGCAAGTAATTGATATTAAAGTGTTTTATTTCCTTGGTATTTTTATTGGCCGGGGATCGGTCTCTCCATCTCCACACAAATGATCTCATTATGTGATTCGGTTGATGGACGCATCTCGCGCGATATTAAGGGTAATTTTTCCCCCGCGCCCAAGAACACACATAAGGAAGATTTATCTGTAGGTATTGTGCGAAACTCTCGCCGGCGCTATTTAATTACGTAAGTAGCAAGAGTAAGTAAAGCTTTAATAAATATCTTATGGTAATTGCGTTAGTGTATTAGCAGCGAACAAACATGGAGGAGCATCTGCACATGTACACAGGGAGATTCCCCGGCAGGCAAATATCATCAAAGCAGAACTACCGTAATAATTCGGCAACAATACCGTGAAACACGATGGCTCGAGATCCTTTAGCAGCAGGCATGCTAATTTGCAGATCCTTCGCTGCGAAGGACACAATGAAACACACACTAAATAAGAAGTCCCCCATCATAGCCTCCATAAAGACCACCATTACCGGTCTAATAAGGGGGGATACGGCTCCATTACTTCCCAAGCGCACTGACTCGATGTATTGTCTAACGGCCCAAAGGCATATCTCTATGTCCCTCGCTAAATGAGAGAGCTCTTCATTACCGACGACTGTTCCGCACCACCTCACCTTCACAACCAATCGATCACAAATCTTAGCCCAAAAACAAAAATAAGGCGCCCAAGCAAAAAGCCCGTTCTTCAGTCGGCTCAACGCGACCTCCGACGTGAGATAGCGTTTAATTATAAATTAAGTAAATTTGTGATGTTATTTAAAGCCAAATTGCTTAATTTAAAATGCACTAGCATCAATTGTTCCAATTCCGAGTTAATTAGGACCGCCTTTTAAAATATTCCGAGCAAATCACATTAGAATTTCAATTAATTATTTCGTTTTTTAGACGCTTCACGGAACCTTGATGTTTTTTAATTAAGACGTTGCCTAATCCGGAGCAAATATACATCACATCCAGATGCACAAACGGACTCGGAATTGCCTTATTAACACAATTAAACATTTTATGGGAAAAACGACCGACAATATACTTATCCGCATCGGACGTTTCATGAATTTACCATCAAAAGAGAGAATAATGTAATAAAATAAATTATTTAAACGTGCCGGTACATACGGACATAATCTTGTAAGTCGCGTTCTAACATAAATGACCATAACTGATAACACTGCAATAATTTATAACGGTCCTTTTGTTAATCTGCATACCTGTCAACAGGGAATTTCCCACAAATGTGAATATTTACGTAAATAAAACACAATTCGATTTTTTATTTTTCCCATCCTCTGTAATGAGCTCGAGATCCACGATTTGTCATTGACCGTCGTTTCTAATTACAGTAATTGGCCGTGTAATTGCAAAAAGCATAATTATGGAACGAATCAGTGCAAAATTGCCCCAACATTGTTTTTCCTCGCCCAATTATAGTTCTAAAACCCAATAGCGACGAATCGAAGATTGTGTCGTTAACAAAGCTCCACCATTGCAAAAAAGACAATTTAATTAACACAATTAACAAGCAAGTGGTAATTCGATATAATTAACGGGCATACTTCGTCTCAGCTCCGAGTATTCACCCCGGACGTGTCCAGCGTTTAAAATTGGCGGCGCGAACGACACACTGTCGAAGCTCCGTCTAAAAGTGCGTGAAAGGCAAAAGTGAATTTTTGCTTGGTGTATGTGGAATTTTTTGGCCGTTTTGTCGTTAATTCCAGTGGCGTGTGTGCGCGCGGGTATCAATCGTTCGATTAATGCGCTTAAAACGAGATTTTTATGTGAACATTGCTCCGAAAGCTGGCTCACGCCACGTGATAACACGGATGACTGTTCGTCAACCGGAATCCGCGACGGCTCCTCTTTTTCCACATACTCGCATGAAAAAGTTGCCGCGTTTCTACCGATGATGGGTCGAAGACCCACCGGTGGCCGGGCGTGAAATATCACCGCCATACTCCTCTTCGGCCAATTTGTGTGAATTGTACATTCAAAATTAGGTTTGCTCCCCGAGCGACAATACAAGCGAGATAATGACAATAGAGGAGCGGTCTAACTAACGAAATGAAATGGGTCTTTTAGTCGTCGGCGTTATTTCTCTCCAGACGGCTGTATTGCCGTTATCAGAATGCTGCAGGCTTATGCTGTTGATAACAAAGCTTAAATGTGCTTTGAAGTATTGTGTACGTTTTTGTCGACGCTCGTTGGGGGACGCCCGACTGAAATATTAACTCGAGCAAATTTCTAAAAAATTCTAATGGACGATAAAGATTCTTTATTCAGGAGCCAACTCTACGATCCGTCATAATTCGCGCAAAGTGGCGCCACATTCCAAATGAGCAAAGAGCAAAAGTCATGATTAATGCTGACTGAAATGCGAAAAGGTTCCAACAATCCGAACCAAATGAAATTTTACTGCTGCATCCGCGACTAGAGGACAACTTATGTGGATGCTTTACACCAGAACTTTCCTCCGTAGGTATCACTAAATTAAAACATTATTACAAACGGCATTGTAGGAACTCATCTCGAGTTGAAAACAAGTTTTCAACTCGATTGTGCTTTATGTTTCTTATTACGAAATTATTTTGCCACCTTCAGTCATAAAATAACTAGATATTTCACTGCTCTTTTATTGGACGACGTGCTCGCTTCTGTGCAAAAACTTCCAACTAAAACTTCACAGCAACTTGCCTTTCTGAATTGAAATGAGTTCGATAATATTCGAAATGAAGCAAGAAGCTGATAAATGAGAGCCGTTCTATCATACATTTCGCCGAACTAAATAAATTAGGCACAATTGAAATTGACAAATAATAATCCAAGATTTGGAGTGAAAGAGGTCGGCCCTTGTGAAACCCGAACGGTCCCTTTTCAGGGCCAAGACAGTGGCGTACCGCAACGCTTCCCATATAATTGAGGGCCGTCTGGCTTCGACCGGAAATATCAGATGACGAGACGGCCGCAATAACGATTGAACTCCTTCCGAGCGAGGACTTTGATCGCAAAGGAGTCGCTTTCTCGAATTATTGAAGTCTCGGCAAATCGGCCGGCTTCCGCTTCTTTTACATCGCTGAACGCATAAATTGATACGGGGACCTGCTCCTAATATTGAAATGTATACGCGGCCGAGAGAAATATGGCGGAATTTCCGGCAGCAACAGTTGACTCCCATCGGAAAATCGATCAAAGAAATAATCTACGAGTTAATCCCCGAAAAGTTTTAAGACCTTTTTCCTAAGCCCGGAATTTTTTCCCTCACGGTACGACAGTTTCACTGATCCCGTCTTATCTTTTCATCCTTTATGAATTATAGATAACATTTTTTACCAGATTTATCCCTTTTCCGGATGTCCGTTCCCGTTATTACTTTAATCATAGGAACCATTTGACGCAATTCATCTGGAGCTTTTGATTTATTGTATCGAAACTAATCCGACACTCTCGGAAAATTCTCGGACTTTTGTGTCGGTCTCGGTGCTCCCGAAGCCAATCTGCCTTGATTGGTTCTTCGGGAAACGCTCGAGTGGAGCTTGAGTGATGCAAGAGGCACCAGGACAAAGCTCGCTAGTAGGCCGAAGGTGTAATTCAGAGTCAGAATCCGAAGGATTGAACTGTGTCGTAAACAGATCGTGTCTCCAATCCTCTTCTCGACAAATCCCGTCTGATCCTCTCCAGGAATAGGGAACAGGATCAATTCCTAGTTTAAAGAAGCGTTTAATTCGTGAATACATTCACTTTACGTATCCGAATTTTTGTTTTCTCGACTTGCAAAAACCCCCGAATGATTGAAAACCAGAGATTAAACTTGTCATCGGCGGGATTCCTTCCTATATTTAATAGGATCAATACAACACTGAAAGGGCTACACTGTTAAAGCCGCCGAATTTCGGCCAACTCGCCCCTAATCCGGCTCAATTTTCGGCGATTTGTTCGCAGCGCAGCGCTTCGGTCAGTGTTGGGAGTTGAATTTTTAAAAACGGCTCGCATTTTCGTCAATTTTTCAAACATCAAACGTGTAGCTTTCCCGATAACGGTGTAGTTATAGGGGTTGATGGGACAAGTCGGGCGTTCAATTTTATTCACATCACATCAAACCGAAATTGACTTTCAGGCCAGCGAGCCGATAAAACGTTCCACGTTGTCGATATCCGCGCGTTAGCGAGAGATTTTTAAATAAAAAATATTTTAATACACCTTACAACGGGGTCAGACCGAACGAACGCACAAGACCTGTGTCAATATTATCATTTTTTCACTTCACCCATTTTTTCGGTTTGCTGTAATTAACCACATTATACGGTACGATGTAAATTAAAAACAAACAGGCCACGCTTACGGGCTTACGCAGAAATAAATTTACTTTTGCTGTCTTTTTACAGGAACTCGTTATAAATTGAACAAAGGAATTTAATTGCTTTACCTCGTTATTGCCTCCTAACGCAGTGAGGAATTCCTTTACTATAAATTAATGGCGCTATTTATTCTATTAGATCAAATAAAACAAACTTGCCAAAACTAATAAAATACTCGCTCGAGCAACAACAACGTTTCCGAGTTCTAATAATGTCCTATCATGCAATAAAACAATTAACCTGTTTAGGATGTCTATAAAACTTTGACTCATTAACCAAATTGCCTTGTAACTTTCGCAAGAAATCATGTTAAAGATGGCGATTAGTCACTTGATTAATTCTCTTCCACAATAAACCAAAACGCTATTAAGAAGCTGATAAATTGTTGATTGCCCTTTGTATAGAAACTCTTTAGCGCAGCAACTACACTTGGCTTATTCAAATTGATAAGATGTTGATGGGAGTTGAAAATAAATTTCCTGCACTAAGCACTGGCGGTCGTAACTCTGTCAATAAAGCTAAACCGTCTAAATTATGAAAGAAACAAAAGTTGCGTCTGTAAACTTTTCCACCACCGCTTAAATAACTTATGATCTATCTGCAAGAAAAAGTTCCTTCCTTCGGACTCCAAAAATTGCTTTCACGTCTGAACGTTGCACCAACGTAAAGCTCGACGACCGAAATCTAAGCTTCTTTTCCTTCCGACGTTTAAGAAGTTGCAAAGAGACGCCGAAGCGTGCGTTTGGGTGCGTCCGTGTCGATTCTTGTTTCAGTCGTCCAGATGGCGTTCGAATTCAAGCCGTCGCAATAAATTCCGGACTCTCTGGTGGTTGTAGAACTGTATAAGATGCGAAGTTGAGGAGCAGCGAGCGCATGGTGGAGGCGTTTTATGTAGCAGTAAATCCAGTAAACTGCTGGTCTGCGCACAGTTTGTTTACACGAATGCTGAAGCACTGAACCATATGTAACATAGTGTGGCTAGTTCCCACTTACGGCTACAATGGCTCGTCCGAAATATAAG
This sequence comes from Tribolium castaneum, assembly GCF_031307605.1. NCBI lineage: Eukaryota > Metazoa > Arthropoda > Insecta > Coleoptera > Tenebrionidae > Tribolium > Tribolium castaneum. The sequence continues at coordinate 2,575,103 of NC_087402.1, read as the reverse complement.
ACACTTAAATGAAATTTATCGCGACCACTCCTTTGTATTACTAAACTTAAATGCACTTTATACTATTTTATAGCGAAATTTCACCGGAGATGCGATAAATAACTTTGTTTTTATGATCTCTTCAAGTAAACATATTTTTCAGACAGGAAACTTCTTTTCGACTTCCTCCGACCTGCCAGACCTCATTACCGGCCATGTTAAAAAATACAACTTTGCTAATTAAACTGCATAATGCGGGCCAATTAAGGGTCGGCGTCGCGGCGCCGCCAATCGAAGATTGCCAAAGTAAATTATAATCCGGAGACGTGTTTGCGATTTTTCCGGAAACTCCGGAGGCCCCGGAGGCGACGGCACGTGTTCCCGAACACACGCCATCAGCATAATCCGCAAGAACAGACAAATAATAGCGCGAATAATCCAACTCGGCTGAAACAGAATAACCAATCAGGATTGTCACTGCAGATGTTCGCCGCGCGATCTGAATATTCAACGCCATCGGGCGCTCTCTGGCGATGGAATGTTTGCGGATTGCCGAATTATCATCATCTGCGTGAGCCCCAGAGATAACGCGGCCGAAAATGCGCAAAAATTCGCCGAAAATATGTATTTGTTTATCTTGGCGCAAAATGTAGGTGGTCGTGTGTGCACCACCTATACATATCACGGCGAGACACCGGCAAAATAAACCACATAACGTAATGAAACCAGTAGTTTATTGGTGGGAGCTTCCAAAGCACGCAACTCCTATTAATTATTGATTAATGCTAATGGACCGAGTAAAATGTAATCTTTAAAATTATCGACCACATTTCGTTATAAACATGAGAATACACTACCCCGACCGCATCAGAGGCGGCGACGACGTGATGCAAAACAAGACTTACGGGATGAATCCCTCGCAGGAAGAGCACTCTGTTTAATTAAAATCCGGGGCAAAACTATAACTAACGGAACGAAATTCGAAAATATCCAAACTTTTTAAATATGCACTCCTTAACGACTCGAACCATATTTATGAGCGCATGCACTCGCACGCAAAATAATATAGCATCAGGTGCAGTAAAACGTTTTAAACGATCACATAATGACGAACGAGCGCTTAACTTTCATTTCTTCGCAAAGGATCTTAAGACATCAACAGTTACTTATTTAGCGTCGTTAAATATCACAATTAACTAAACGCTACTTTTTGTCCAGAGGTGTAAAAGCAACTACGCAATCCCGAATTTTACCACCACACTAAAACTAATTGAAGCAACCATAAATTTTGTAAATTTTATTCCTGCTCTCGAGACAAGAACACACGAATTATGAAATGTAAAAGCGTTCCTCGACTTGAAGCAAATTACGTAAAAACATTAAACAAACTAGTTGCAACTTCCTTTATGTGCAAATTTACAAAGAAAGGTATGATCCTGCAAGTGCAGGAGCATTTCCATATTTGTGTTCATTTCAGTTTGAAAAAAAAGGCAGGTAAGCTTTTCATGGAACATGGGGCGGTGCATTTTTTCCCAAATAAAACATATGCCAACGACACTTTCGCTGAAAGTTTCGCTTGTAAAATAGATGTTCTTTTTAAGGGCGTTTTTATAATCGGGCGTCAGGACGCCTGGCAAAAACGTTGTTCTCATATATTTCTTTAACGTGCATAAGCAAAAACGCACGTTGTGTATCCAGGGGACTCGATTCCAATCCCTTAGATAGCGTATCCCTGTTTTTACTGGCCTTTTTATGGACACCTTTTGACATTTGCACTTTTCGTTTTACTGCTGACTTGGGACGTACGTGGTGGCTACTTAGGCAGTTTCACGGTTTCGCCGTCGTAAAAACTTTTTACTCATTAAGTGTCGAAGCGTCATAATTCGCGCCCGGCCATTTTTCACGTATCCGTTTCCGGTCAATCGGACGCGATATAAAAGGACGATAAAAATAAAGAGTTTTTCGAGTGGTCCGACGCTGACAGTTGTCTAATAGATTTTAGTCTCACTTAATAACGTCGGTCCTCGACAGGAGCGTTAACCATTAGTCAGAATTGACACCAGAAAAATAATGCTACAGAGGTCCAAATGAAATATATCGACAACTACTCTACACGACACCCGGACTCCATTACGAAAGACCTCACACAATCCGGAGGGTCGAACGATGATAACATCGGTCCCTTCGGAGATTCCGTTTTTAATGAGGGTCAAGCAAGTGATTTTTCCTCTCGGATCATCGAAAAAACGCAATTAAAACTCTTGAGACGCGACGACGCCGACGTTCATCGCCATGAAAAATTTATTGAATTTGAGATTCGTTACAAATAAATATCCCCTCGAGGTGAGCAGAAAAAGTAATCAAAGTTCGCAAATTGCTCATTGTTAAGTTTAAAACAAACTTTGCTTGTTTTCAAAAGTTTAATCGATGAGGAATAAGACGCTCAAAGGTAAGGCTTAAAACGCCAAACATTAAAGAACAATTTATATTCGCTCCTTAAACGCGGACCCCATTTTCATCATTTTCGCCGAAAATTAGTTGGGGATTATATTGAAAAACGCTTTCTGAATTTTTCCTCCATCCACGTCGACACAAACCAATCAGTCAGGACAACTTTGAAGTGACCTTATCAGGCGGATGTTGATTTGATACGCCGTCTGAGCTTACGCCTAATCGAATAGAAACTATTTACTTGATATTAAATGAACGTTGAAATAAGATACTGAAAATAAAAGGGACGAATGCCACCAAAACGAACGCACAATAACGAACCTAATACAAATAAAACCGAACAACCGAAATAAATCACGAGTAAACGGAAATCGACACTGCCGACCTGATTACCTTTAACCGAAAAAAAGACCACACGATCGCACCAAATTAAAATAAATCTTATCAGAATCCGCGCTACGCAAGGCTCCTCTCCGGGACCGCTGCTATTTCAGGCCCGGTCATTCACAAAAACTATTTCCATCGGTTTGTTTCAATGAACCTTGCTATAAATTAAAATAAAAAATAAATTGGCACGATTCACAGATCCTTACATTCATGTCGGAGAGGCCGAGAATAAACGCTGAAAGAACATTGTATGCATGCCTGGAATTATGCAAATGTTCCACGACAAGACACCCAAATAAAACGCAACGAACGCAAAAGGGACAAATGCCACGACGGCGGTACTCTGGATTAACTCCAGAAGAGATTTATTTCTTTTCATTACATTATACGGCCGTATAGAAGGCTCCACATACCAAGGGGTGACTGTTTCGTGCACTTAACCAAATAATAATTTACCGGTTAGGCATTATCCGCGCAAGCAACTCCGAGTTCCGGGGCCATAAACAAGGGGTCGGTAATGCAGAATATGGGCTTGTAGCGGTAAAGTTATTCCCTCCCACGCCTTCTATCCGTATATGTATTAATTATTGCATGGCGCACGTGTTCATTATTCCATATAAGCTTACAGGTGACACGAAATAAAGCCCTACCATCGTTGAGGACTCCTCGCACTAACTCGCTGAATAAACTAACTATACGAAGGCAGTACGTGCACACGTCTCCGCGAGGCTCAAACAAGAACACAACGAAGAACACGGCAGTGGTAACAGCTAGTTAGTTAAGGGATGATGTAATTTGGCATAATCTGATTGCCACAAGCAGATTTGATTATGATAATGGGGCACCGGGGGCCTTCGAAAGACCCAAGAGATTGCGCCGCTGTCCTGAAATTTATATCTTATCGAATTATGAGAGCGCTGAAACCTTCCTCTTCGCCCGAGACCAAAAACTATTCGACGAGAGAGAGACAACGTCCCTGGAGTTGTTAAATTTAATCACTGAAACAGCCGACGACGAATGGTAATTTTGGCGCCCGAAACGTGGCTCATTTTTCACGATTTTCCTTCGATCAGGCCCGTCATGACTGTGTTGGTCACTGACCCGTTATTTGAATAAATAAATCGGAAGAGACAATGACAAATCAGGCGCGATATTGCGTGACGGAATTTTTCCCATTAAATTTTTTTATTTATTTACTACGTTCCCAACTCACAGATCAAGATTCGCGCTGAGGGCGCCTCTCGCTTGTTTGTTCGAATAGAAAATTGCTAAACTTTAATTGGTTATGGTGCACGGGACACGGCTGTGCCGAACTACTTCCCAAACTACCTCCTCAAACGCCCGTTATTTTTACCATCGCCTGTTTCTTCTTCATTGTTTTTTTCGTCCTCTCCTCTTCTTCATATTTATGATTAGAAAATTAAATGGGTAGCGGCACGTCGTTATTGCCTTTGTTTGTGCGTAAAACAACCCCATTACGCTCAAATTACCGGCCATAAATCAGAACAACGCCGAATGAGTTTCGAATTAATCGCACCTTTCATAATACAACTATTAAAACACTTCTAATAACCCTTTGTCTCGGCGAAGAAACAATCATCGACGTCTTAATAACCTGGACTAGCAACCCCGCGAATCGATTCCCCACTAGCATAAATATGGAACTTACGATACACTTAAAGCCCTAATAAACCGGCATGAAATTGTTTGATAGAATCGATAAGTTTCGAGCACTTTTCAGGTGTTCCCGCTAAAGTGCCGATATTTCTCTGCCCACTAATGCCATTTTTTCGAACTACACATGCGGTATCTGCCCTCCCATCTGGCGGGCTTCTTATCTGAACAATGCCAGTTAATTACCGAACTTGCTACCTGGCAGCATGACGTGACCGCCGCAATGTTTGCTCAAGTTCTTGTCTTGCGGCCTCCCTGGGGCCGTGTCCCCTTGGTGTCCGTTGGCCTCGCGCCCACCGACACGGGAAATAAACTTTTCGCCCAAAAATATTTCGGTTGCGTGTTTTGCAAGACAGGTGGTGGTTGTAGGTGCAGCGCAATTTGATTCCAGTTAGAATTCGGACGCGATTAATTAACGAGTTAACGGTAACGTTAAGATTATGGTCACGCTCTGTTTGTTTGGTGTTATACATGGAGGAGGAAAAGAATGATGCATTGTTCCAGTCACCCGATGAGATCATTAAACCGACAAAAAGCACTAAAACAGATCTCTAGGATCAAATCATGTTACTTAATGACAATGATTCATTTTAAACGTCTAAATCGTAACGGCTCCTGTTCGACTTTACATTATTCCAACGTGCCAGCAGAAGAAAGTTGCTTATCTCGCCCCAGATTCGCTCGGCGACTTGTCTATTCGACTAGAATTCATCACAATGCTTGTCCGCTCCTATTTATCATCCAAATGCGAGCTACCAAGCAAGAACACTCCTCTCTCCCGAGGAGTAAAAGTCGCGGTGACGCACAAATGATAGAGCAGTCCTCTCCTCTATTGATATTTCGGAGCAGAATTTAATCGCGCCTTCGAGTCCCGTCTTTACCTCAAAACGCTCCGAATAAATCACAGTGATTGTAGGTGAGTTATCGACGATTACCATCGACATATTTGCTTAAGTACGTGGCTGCGTTCGAAAACATACAAGACGATCGACGGCCGATGAAAAATTGCATATAAAACTCCTCGTCGTAATCTCTATAATACCATGTTTAGATTGCATACTCGACATGTCCTACCTGCAAATTTATTTTTATTACGGGTTGACTGCACGCTTTTATTTATAACTCAATTGTTGCAGATCGGTCGAGCATAAAAGCGCCAAGCCCCAAATTATGCATTTCACGTAGGTACATGCTCGTTATCAATTAAAGGTCGAAGCGATCATCCTTCGAAAAATTCGCGCCCCGAAAAGGTGACGCCAAGCACGAGATGCCAAAAGCTCCGCAACGGTACACTAACAGCGCAAATTGCATTTCACGTGCCACTTTTTATTAGTTCGAGACTGGCATTGCCCTGCTCTTCACGTACGCGCTTGGAATTATTTCGACTACAAGGGGAGGCAGTTCGGATCTTTTCCGATTTGCACCAGTTGCTGGAATTTCTTTGTGTAAGACGCTAAGTCTACAAGCATTTGCATGCATGAGGCCAACAGTTCGACAAGGACAAAGATTTCAACTGGCCTTTTTAGTTTTTGCGACCTAATATCTAGCCCAATAAGTTATTAAGTTAATTGTGATGGCCCCTGAAGTGATGGGCTAATTGGAGATACCTCCGAGCCGAGCCATCGAACATGTTTAATTCATATTTAATTAATTCTTTTTAATCGGTCGTGTGGATTTTTTTATCAGTTTTTATCTTGTAAATCTCACGATTGGTTATTTCAAAATATTTGGTTGGATGTGATCTCGGAAAAAAAATGATTTGGATGCGTGCCGCACGCAGTTGTCACCTTGTTCTCGGACGAAAATTACAAATTATGTCGTAATAAAAGTCATCTTTATCCCGATTAGCATACAAAATAAACTAATTAAGCAACGATATCCTGCCCGAATAAGACATAAATCAATTAGGAGAGATCTCGGTTGTAATATCGACGATTTAGAGAGAAATTCTTTTAAAATGAGCCAGGTGATTACGTAGTTTTCTTCGGCAGGTGTTTCTTTCATGGCTGAATAGTTCCAAGTTCTAATTGCAAAACAATTTACTTCCACCGAAGAAAATAGTGTTTGAACAGGTGCTTTGCTGAATCGAAAGAGGCTTAAAATTTTAATTGTTTAATTGGAGCATCAATTTCGAGCTAAATAAAGTCGAACGAGGCCCAGTTATTCACTCCTTTGATGATTTCTTTGTGGCATCATCTGAATTAATTTGGGCGAGCAATGAGCAAGATAATCTTGTTAGTAGCGGCTTTATCGCGAATTTTCCCCGCCTGTGCCAAATCCTTTTTAATTGAAAGCAGATCGAAAGGTCGCGCTACAACAAACCTGACATGTTAACTCCTTTTTGCCGATAAAATACGTCCACTTTTGCTTCATGCAGACCGTAAATAAACCCAAAGCACACGATTTTAATTTATAGACTTGTTCCTTGTGTTTGGAAGTTTTCTCTTTTTAATTCGTTTGCATAAATTTATACATAAAAAAAGGAGCGAAATTTATTTTATTCGTTACCGAATTTACGACTTGAATAAAACCCATCCTATCCTTTTCATAATTTCGCATCCGAAGAGAGGGATTAATTGTTTGTTATTGCAAGTCCGGTTATGCGGATTATTTATCATTTCCCTCTCTCCGAAAGTGTCGCAGAGGCTCGCTCTTCTTTGCCTTGTTTGAGCGCGCTCCCCGATAATCTCCAGGACAAAACTCTGCTGATTTATGGGTTCAAACACGCGGACATCACTTCACCTGCTGGAATCGCGATTTATGAGTTTGCGGGATTCATCTTGCCTGCGCACAACTGATACCAAGCCGGCGACGGGACCATACTACAAATTTCCTCTCCCGAAAAAAGATACTGTTTTATTGACGTTTTGTATTCGAAGCGGCATACGCCGGCAAATTGCCTCAATCGCAATAAAACTGAGCTAAATTGCTCCAAGAAGCTTTATTTAACGCATGTAAATGGACATTAAAGGAAGGAAACGAACATGTGAGGGACTCCGGGCGAAATAACGCTGCGAGATTTTTATTTTTTCGGATAGTTTGTATGGAAATCCTTGATAAGGATTATCTTGGGTTTCGTGTTGGAAATGCTCGTGTCCGTCTTGCGGGCAAGCATCGAACCGATCACCTTTTATCCTGAACAAGGCAGCGTTGGTGGTTCATTGGTGGTTTACGTGACATCATATCAGAGCGAATTACCGTCAACCAGCATCCAGCAACGTCTACAACCATCATCTCCATGGCCGGTTAATCGCGTAAACACACGCCGCCGATAAGACAATAACGACTCACGTTCACTTCATTGAATTTCACCAAGATATCGATCGATTTCGGGGACGAGTGCATTTTTTACCCCGGACCAGGCGACACGAATGGCCCTAACGCTTGTCATATGCCATTAGGTGGCAGCGACAAAACTAATACCCTAATATGGAGAAAATTCTCCAAGTTAAATCTACATATTTTCTCAAAAAGCATTTGGTAAAACTTTGTGCTACTGTTTGTAGCAGCTTTGAGATCAGACTTTAACCGATCACACAATTTATCCACGATTTTTTTTAAGAAAACGTGAAACTTTCTTAGAAAGCAGCGAAATTCCAGATGGTTTCGCCGACATTTACAAAATAATCAAACAACAGTTTTTTGCTCAGTTGTAGTCGCCTTATGATTAGTCCGTTTTACAGTTGGGAGTGCGATATCCCTCCCATGTCCAATGACAAACGCTTCAATCGTCTTGCAATTTTTTGTGCACCTGATAAACAAGTAGGAGGTGGTATTTGCAATTTTATTGGTCGATTACTCATTTGTGGGACAAATCAAACACTAGTGAATTATCTTCTCAGAACTGTAGTCTTTATTTAAGTGGTTTTTATTTATTACACGGTAAAATTTTCGAAAAATCCGAGTGCATCGACCGAAGGAGGTGGCATTCGTTCTTATCTCCGCGCAGATAAAGTCCCGAGATTAGTGGAATATTTCCGCGGTGGTTTCCTGTGGTGTGCGATTTTTAATTAATGCCTCACGTGCGAATTCTTCGGATTTGTACACACGAGACTATTTACATAAATTGCGCCTTAGAACGAGGAAGAGACGACGCCACACAAAAGAAACGAAATGTTTGAAAAACCAACAGAGAACCCCTGACCGGGCCGAACAATAGTCTCCTATTTAACCCAAACAAAAAATTCAGGTGCGAGCTTTAAAAAAAACAAACAGTGAGTTATAATTTACACCTCCGAATCCGTGGCTCCGGTGGAGAGAAAACAGCAGGGAACAGGTCCAAAGTGGCATTCCCCGTCATGTTTCTTTTATTGTCAAAGATTTAATTAATTTGATCTTTCGGTTGGTCGTCTTGTCGATAAAGACGATGCTCAGTTGAGATCTAAGCCAAAGTAAAATCATAAATTCTTCACCAACTTCAAGTTGTCTCTACTTTGCTTTATCTAGAGATAGCACCGATACGTTCGAGAATTATGCAGCCGGAATGGCCTTGGCAATGTCCGATCCGACTTATTTATTACTTTTATCCCCCGGAATCTGATTTATATTGCTCAAATTGTAAAATAATGCCGCGACCGCCCTTTAGGTGCCACTTTCTTAACGATCGATCGATTAAAATAACAACATACGTACGCCGTGTAATTATTTCCCCCCATCATTACCATTAAATATTTGTGCGAGTAAAACTGGGACGAATTATTAAACGTCTCGCAATTCTCTCTGATCTGGTGGCATTAGCGTTTGAGCTTTCTCGTCGACAGATTTAAAATCTGTTTGAAGTGACCTTAAGGCGACTTTAAAATGAACTCGGAGGTCTTAAAGAATCTGGAGCGGCAACATTTCTCTTACGAGCAATTTACATTAATTCATTTAGAATGACTCTAAAATTATACTAAGTGAATTTAAAGTAACTTTGCGAAGAATTTCGAGCGACTTTGCTATCGTTCGACCGACGATCCCTAATTATTATCGACCAAACTTTGAATATTCTTTAAACGTCGACCAAACTACATTTTGCTTTTGTCTCTTGTCGATAACCATCGAGGACCGATCTCATCCCTCCCCAGTCTCGCAGATGTCGCACCAATTAGACCGTATTATTTGTAGACGTTAGATCCGCTTTTATCTCTTAATCTCACAGATGTCGCTGGCAGTTGACGCTCTCGGACGCGTGCAGTGCCATTTCACGTTATAAACATACGCCCCAGACAAGCCGAACGGTCGCAACAGATTTAATTAAACTTTTTGCGGTAATATGACAAGTTAGCGTCGCTATCTAATAATCATCTTCGATGACTGTGTGCGTTTTACGCGAGCAAATAGCAAAATGTATTGCCTTTACTGTTAGAATAATGAGAGAGTTAATTTAATCAGGAGAACGTTTGCGGTTTGCTTTATTTTTACGGAACTAATTTCACGATGCATAATAAAACGAAAGAATCCTGTCGAGTGGATGCACAAAACTATAGCACAAATGCGTTTCAGCTACAATTTAAACTTTATTTAATTTAAAACAATTTGAGTATGAGTCATTTTAATGCAATCTCGTCGTATTTCATGGTAATTAAATTCGAGCTATCTCAGTTTAACTCGACTACTCAACTAACAAGTTTCGTTCGAAATCCTGCAGGAATGCCCGTTGAAAAAGTTTCGTCAATATCATATCTGCCATCGAACGTGGATTCCTGAAAAACTCAAAGCCGTGATAGAGTGATAAAGGCAACAATTTGAGAAATGCTGCTCATATTTTTCACGTGGATTAAGACACTATCTTTTAAAATCAAATAGAAATATTTTAAGTGGTGGCCGGAACGAGCATTCCGAGAATCTGTGTGTCCCGAGTTTTTTCGTTCAGGTGTTAAAATTTTGGCTTTGTTGCTTACGGGTGGGTAAAATATTCCGGTTCGTTGGTCCTGTCAAGTGCATGAGGAGTGCATCAACGTCAATGATATGATAATATCTCAATCAAGTAAAACCAGTCGATCGGGAATATGCAAGCCCCGAGAAAATTAATTTGATTTCTTGCAATGTGCACGAATTAATTGAATATGTTATTTCCCCGAACGTAATTAAACGAAACAAACGTTCGGTAATTACTTGTACGTACTTGTGTTATGTGTGCTTTAATTGCTAATTTAAATATGAAATTGTAGAAATTAGTTGCCAACTGGAGATAATTAGTAAACGGCGAACAAATTGTGCATCTATTAAAATACTCCCGAGTGTACGAATTAAGTTGTATTAGACGCAATAAACCATCAAATTCTTTCGGTCTTTCAGTAATAAAGGGCTCGTTAGCAAGTGCTATAAAATATATAAGCAAAGTTTACGGCTCTTTTAATTGTAGGAAAGGAGAGAGATTTTATCATCCATTAAGTAGTCGAGAAATCACGTTTTTAACTAAGATGACACTCAATCGACTAGAGTCGAGAGAACTCTCCGACTAATCCGGCATCATACAAGAATCCATTAAAATCCATAGTCCGAGACAATGAATTATCAATCTTCCTCCGCACAATGTAACTGATTACGTCCCGACATTCATTAGAGTTCTTTTTTCTCGAGTTTCGTTCAATCTGCTACTGAAATTTTAATCCGCCGTGTCCGGACCTAATTAAGATGGAACAGCAGAATTTGTTCCAGTACTCGCCGTAAAAAATAATTAATGTTGTTTATGTTGTACAGGGGTGCCCACTCTGAATTTTATTCATTTCCATACGTACACACTGAAATAATTGCGCCACTTCATTGTTTAAACTCCCTTGTCCTTTTTGTTTGTTGACCGACTCTCCCAGACATGTCCATTAGCATCAACAGGAGCAAACCATAAAGAACTAACTTTTCGAGCAGTTTTGAAGACATGCGGACAACCGGTGTAGTCAGCATAAATTTAACAAGTTTTAACAACTCTATAAAGTAGTAGCTTAAAGACATGTTAGTTTAATGTACTGATAAGATTAAAGTAAAGAGGTGAAAGCTCGTTCGAAATTTTAAATTGACAACTCTATCCTAAACCCATCTAAAACATTAATAAAATATATTATCATACAATCGTCGACGTTAATTTATTATGCCATTGTCGACCAGATTTAATGGAACTTGTGTGTAACAGTTGATATTTTCCGGAAGCCATTTTTCTTATCGCAACACATAATTGCGCCAATTTGCAGTAAAATATCGTAAATAAAAATTCGACGACATAATTAAAACATTGCGAAACAACACATGAACGTAATGCACACTTTGCATATTTTCTCCAATGTACTGTAATTAAACTATTATAAATAACACTACGCCTTGATATATCAATGGCTATACGATCAAAGCGCCTTAACTCAATTAATATGTGCCGTTTATCAAACGGAAACCTTGGTTTAGTTCTATTGGACAGCCGGTGTGTTATCTATGAAGTGTCGGACGCTCGAACAAGTGCAGTTTCTTGTGCAAAACTAATAAATAGAGCGACTTTCACCGCAATTATTGATTGTTGTTGTATTTGCACACTTAATTAAAACCTTCAATAATAGCTAATTTAATCGCTGATCAATTATTATGATTACGTTTTTTACGAAAGGTCAGAGCGCCCAAATTTAGGCAACGGCATTTGCTCGATATGGTCGCAAATCCCTTAATTTTTACATTTACATTTTTGCAATATCATTACAAACTGAAAGAAAGTTATTTTCATTATTTTTTGTGGACAGGAATGAGCTTTTTGTATTATTATTTGGACCAAATAAATTCATGTTCTAATTAGGTAAATGTGAGACAATTATTGAAGAGATTTGAAACGACCTTTCTGTGGGCTTGTATACTTCCAATAAATCGGAATAAGGGTGCTTTCCTTGAAAGAATATAATAAAAATTTCTGTTTTGTACAATAAAAGATCAAAGCCAGTAATGAAAGTAAGCTACGTCTAAGGCATGTATTTTAATATTTGCTGAAATAATGTTATTTTTTGATAACAAAGTTCAGTTTTATTAAATAAAATATGAGCCCATTTTTGTTCATTTTGCGCTAAAACAAAATCGTTGAAACGCTTTATTTTAATAATAAAAATATTTCCAGAAGAGAGCATCTGTGTTTATTTAAAACGAAAAATATAAATCGCTAATATGTAGCACAAATGGGTTTTAATGAAATAACGCAAAAAGCAGCTTTGTGCTAGCATTCGATCCAGGGCCGTCTGATTGATGCGTGAGGGTAAAGTGGGGCGCTGGGGCGCCTTAATCCAATTATCCATTGGCTAATTGCCTGTCAAAGTAAATGTACGAGTCCGGCACTGCGGTGTATGTCAGATCCAGCCGGTTTATAATATAACGAACGCGGTTACCGGTGCGATCTCAATTATTCATAAACAATTGTCGATAGTCGATGATAAATGTCAAGGACTGGTCGTCGAATGCAATAATCTCCCAGTTGTCAGGGCAGTCTCTGCATGTGTATTTGTCATGTAAGAACTCGCATGTCTCTGCCAGCTTTTTGCTCCCGCTATTTAGAACATGTTTCACATGCTAACTCCGATAACTTGTTAGTTTGTATGTGGAACATGTCAACTGCATTATATTTAGCCATAGGTTATGTTCACTTTAAATAAGCCACGTTTCTCTCTTCTCGACTCCACTACAAACATTCGCTCCGGAGGCCACTCTCGACCATCCATCTCTTATTTATTTATACTCGTCTGCGGGCATTTAAGAAGGAAACTAGCGACGAAAGAAAAATACTGAAATCGTGATTGTTGTCAAACGACTAATTTGAATTTTTACAAACAAAAATTTCGATATCAAAGCTTTTATATCAAACACTCGACGAAATCAACCGGAAGTTGCCATCTTTGATTCCGCACATTTCCCAGTTCAAAGCAATACGAGTATTAAAATTAAACTTGCCGTCAAAGTTCTTTTTAGTTTCTTTTTCGTCACGAATTAATATCAAACGGGAAATTGATTACAATTCGAAAACTCCAAATACCAGCAATGCGACAGAGGTTGCGCAATAAAAATTAATGACATAATTACATCCACTCGACAAGACAGAATAATTATAACAAAATTGCATTCTCTTGTAATCTGACGTTTCCTGTGAAAAAATCCACCCAACCTCCTATTAATATAAAGAAACCTCGGCGCTTGCAGGCTCTGCATTAGCGATAATTAGTGAAAGATATCTGACTTTGGAGCATTTCAAATTTGCATCTTGCGATTCATAACACGACCGCAAGAAGAAAAACGAAGAAAAGATCGTGACTGAAAACCTACTCGGGAAAGGATTGAGAGAATTTGGAGAGCTCGCTCTCGAGACGAGACCTCGCGGGGACAAACAAGACCAAAAAATACCAAAAAATAATTATTCCAGAATCTAAGAAAGCATGAGAGAATCTCCGGCAAAAGTCGCGTTATTAATTAAAACGCGATTTAATAATAATAATAATAATAATAATAATAATAATAATAATAATAATAATAATAATATTTATTTTCAACAGGTGAAACACCCAATTACAGAAAATAAACTTAAACTTAATGATCGTGCTGCATGCAAAAACTGATAATTTAAATAAACTAAAACAAACTAATAATAATACTATAATAATAAATTAAGAAACAAGAACTAAAATTAAATTTTACCTAGCCACTAAAGTAACTAATTATATGATTTTTAATGTAATTAAATGAATAAAAATGAATATCACAACTACTGCTAATTTTGTTAAAATTACTACACATTACATATAAAGGTGATTTTAATAGAACATTCGTATTACAACTGCAACTGTAAAAAGTCATGGGATGCCGTGAGTTAATTCTAGGAACCAGAAAAATTATCTTATTAACAAGAGCAATACAGTCAATCTTGTTGTTTAGTAATTTATGTAAAAATGCAATACTTGAGATAATTCTCCTAATTTCTAGAGAATTGATATTAAATGTCCTTAAAAGCACTAGTTGGTCACATCCCCTATCGGGGTAATTTTTAAAAGAAATATACCATAGCAGCTTCAAAAATTTTCTTTGGACTGATTCAATACTATTTATGTGTGTGGCATATATAGGTGACCAAATAATTGCACAATATTCTAACTTGGAGCGTACAAGGGCAAAAAATAAGACTTTTAAGGCTCTTAAATTAGTAAACTCTCTACAGTTGCGATAAATAAATCCTAAAGTTTTGACAAACGCTCCCATTGGTGTGAAATCGTACAAGAGCGGCGCTTCCGTAGGTTTCCCAAAAAACTCAATTCGTGTTAATAATCAGCTTATGAGCGGCTTTGTTTCGTTTCCTGTTGAAATCTAACACTGGAACCGAGTCGAAGACCCTCATCTTCGGCGACCATGTTTTCGGTGCCACCAATCAACAATCAACGCACCGTCACTCGATACTCGACTCATTCTTTGATTACTCTGGGGGTCCCCGCGTTATTACAAGCCCCGGCACTTGATCTGATGGGCACTCGACTCGAAAAAACCCCACCATTGGTCGGCTAGTCGCATCCTGTTCCTGCAACGACCAACCAAACAGCTACGTGTCTACCATTGTTTTTCCTTGTGTTTTCTAGCTCGGGTAATTAACCGGAAGTGGCAGGGCGGATCGGGCTATCCATGCATTACGTATACGTTCAACACACATCTGGGTGGAGTCTCGATGGCGAACCCTCGACGGAAACCCTTCCGACAGTGCAATTTTCAAAAGTGCTTGCGTTATTAGGACTCTTGTACGCGAATGCTCACAATGACATATTGGGGCGATGGAGGACGAAAGCTCCTTTGTTTGGACCTGCACCACATCCAGGCGAATTTATCAAAACCTTCGCAAAGTCTTAATTATACCCTTTTAATTCGTGCCCCCTTAATCAGCCTCCGCCTCGCACAATTAATCTGCCACACGCTAATTTTTCACATTTTTCCAACTTTGACGAGCCGTTTGTTCCCATCGCACCCAAATAAACACACACGTTTTAATTGTGCAATTAAACTTTATCAATATGTTCTTTCCGAGTAAAAATAATTAAGATTCAAGACATTTTATTTTATCACCGGATGAGACTTTATCTCTCTTTTACTGCTAAATTAGACACTATAAAGTACACGGGATGATAGGTACGAAGCTAAATAATTTGTCAGCTGTTGAGCACTGTTGTGCCAGTGAATAGAACCGAGAAGTTTCGAGGTCGAGAAAATGTATATTAATTATATCGTGGAGCCGGGAGAACTATCACTTTAGTTCGCCCTTTCTAATTAACTCTAATTGAATAATTAATTTGATATAATAAACAAAACTGGATTAAATAAATATACGTGGGAGCTGTTCACGAGTTAGTTAGTTTTTTCGAATTTTCGGGCCCGAATTTAATTTCAGGTGGGAGTGTTTACCTAAAACAACAACGTTGTCAGCCGTCACGCCCATTTATATACACAGCCTATTAGTAATTTGCATAAAATTATAACGGCCTGGGTCTCAATATTCTGCGCCACAAGATGACATTGCTGGAAATAAATCAGTGGCTTTCCGTGTTCGGGCCCAATTATAATGAGATTTTCAATAATTTGCTATGGCGGAAGCTATAGTTACGCAAACAGATGTAGGAAATTTCGTCAAAAATCGTCGTCCCCGGAGCCGGCAATTTGTGAAAATTGGGGACCCACCTGTCGGGCGGTCCACGCGATCACCGAACAAGCCTAATAGAAATGTCCCTGTAGTCTCTGTTAAATTATTCATTTATTTAATAGTGGTATATAATTTTCTTTAATAAATTCCATTTGATGGTAGATTATCTTATGCATATTAAAATCGCTATTAAGCGTATTTGTATGTAAAACAGGAAATCGTGTGAAATGTGAAGCACGGACACATCCATGACGCGGCGATTTTTCCTCCTTGGCGGAAAACGGCCGGTTTTTCCCCCCGAACATCGTGTAAAATTACAGAGTGCCATTCCGTGGGTACGACTCATTGTGCAAATCTCTTATGAAATTTGCCGACAAAAAGTAATAAGAGATCCACAAAGGATCCGATTTTAAAGGGGTTGACCCTTCAGCGAGCACGGTAGCCTTTGCCCCCTTTGTGTGCGCTCAACCGAAATCTGATAAATTCCTCGGTAAAAAAGAAAGACTCCCCAATTAATTCCCCGGCTCTTTATGAAGTGTGGTCGCGCATTGCTCGAGGAGATGCTATTTCCTCGCCTTTTCCTCTCCTAATGAAGAAATTTGCATGAATGCGTGGGCGTGAGCGATTTAGAAAGGCGCCACTTAATGCTATCCGATAGTTGTGTAGATTGTGTTCTTTTGCGTTACTACGAAAAATCTGATAAAAGCGAAGGGGTTCTGACGCACGCGAAGAGGAAAACGCTCACATCTAAATTAGCCCTCGACGGGGTCGCGAAACCTCGCCCATAACTACCCTTTTATCCCCCGAAAAGAATCTATAAACCCACCCCTTGCAGAAAAAAT
The DNA here is from genome assembly GCF_031307605.1 of Tribolium castaneum. Lineage (NCBI taxonomy): Eukaryota > Metazoa > Arthropoda > Insecta > Coleoptera > Tenebrionidae > Tribolium > Tribolium castaneum. Next base: position 2,558,162 of record NC_087402.1, on the reverse strand, counting down.
CCGATATTATCTACGCTTTTTGTGCATAAACTCGCTGCTCCGGCTAAACTTTTAACTTGATTTTCTTGAATTTCAATTTAGAATAAATTGTGCATCATAATAACGAGAGACTCGACTACAACTTAATTAAACTTGATAAAAATATGTACACGGAGAGACGCTTGTTTCATAGAATAATTTGATTAACTCCTCATTCATTCGCTTAAACGGAGAGATGACTCTCGGGGAGTTGAAAGAGTTGTCGCGGGAAACTTTCGACCCTCTCTTTTTCCATTAGTCGGACTCGTATACACAAAACATTTCGGATTTATGGCTACATCAACATCCCTCGGCCACCACCTCCGAGTCATAATCATTAATCTTCGATAGGGTTTTTCGGACACGAACGACCAGATCCTCGATGGCATAACACACGAGAAATAAAAAATGTTATTGTGCAACGACACCACTCGCAAGATAGGGACCGGTGCACTTGTGTACTCTGCAGAGTTGCAGTCAATGACAGGAGAAGTAGTGGAAAATGAACTCTCGTGAGGGCTTGTATTACCTCGTTGAAAGAAGAGACTCAACTCTTTTTAAATGAAGAACTCTGCAACCCTATGCTTTCGGTATTATGATCGATAAACCGCTGTTTGCAACAATCGGAGGGAAATGCCCTAATAAAACAATAAAGCTGCGCCTCAAAAAATTGATTCCCGGAACGAATTTGGTAGTAATTGATGTTTGAAAACAATGGAATAAAATTAATTAGAATAAATATTAAATTATCTGCATTACACTAAAAATGTGATTCGATTAAAATTCGCGATTTTAATTTACATTTAGTTGTGAGCGCTCGAATATTGGTAAACTCCACCCGTGTCAACTAATGATAATAATGAATGCTTTAGCCACAAAGCGCTTTCCATCGATCGAAAATAATTCCCTATCAATTTATTTAGGCTAGATTCGGTCCACGTATTCCATTATTACATTTTCGGTATTCATCATTCGCATTAAAATTTGTATTTCGTTTAATTATTTGTTGCATGTTTTTCGTTTGGTCGAAAGGCATTTTTAGTACCTTCCGGTTATGGATGATGAAGCACCTCCGAACACGACGCACCGAACTGTCCATTCGGCCCCGTATTAACAATGAATCATTTAATAACCAACATAAAACATGGTCCCATTATAAGGCCGTCCTTCCACGATGGTTATATGGCTCATTATGTTAGAAGATGACGGCCGAATTAAAAGCGAGCGTTATCGGCTCCGTTCCAGATGCAATCGGACATATTTCTAGCGGAATGATAAAAATTTATAGCTTCATTAGAGGGAGGCTAGCGCCGAATCTGTATGATCATCGTCTAGTCTCTGTATCGGAGCCGTTGTTCCTCGAATAATTAAATAATTCAATTACGTGGCGAATTTTTCTTGCTCTCGCTCGGCGAAGGATTATTTAATTTGGAACGGTTCCCCCTCTCGCTTTCACCAAAGAATGTTAATGCGAGCTTTATACTTTTCCAAAGGAAATAATACTAAAAAAATAACAACCGACAACAACAAAAGCGAACCATTTGCTTAATTGAATAGACTGCGAAAAAGTTTTTCACTTTGAGCATTTCGATGGCACCCACTTTGAATACCAAACTTAATTAGTTGTTTTTAATGTAAATTAGGAAATTAAGAGTCGCTCTATAATTAAGTCGCCGGAAAAAAGCTACGCGTCTATACTCCGTGATTACAGGGTTGAAAACGACGCATTGATCAAGGTGTGATGTTAAACGAGCCATAATTACATTATTAACACGAATAACTGACTATCTTTAGATCGGAAAACATAATTTTTTTGACAAGTCACTCGCAGGACACCACGGTCTAATAAACGACCGGGACTCTTGGGTGGCCCGGAAAAATATATATCGATATTATACCGGCACTAAAAACGATCGCTTCTCTTTAGCATCGTCGAGACGACGCGCTTTTGCAACATCATGTGCAAATGATTTTAAAACTTACTGTGGTTACGACAAATAACACCGAATTTACGACTCTCCGATGCGAACTTTACACGGACATTTGTATTCTGTTTTCGTATTTATTGCTGCGTTAAATGACAGGTTTATTTTTTATGCACCCGAAGAAGTGCGCAATATTTTCTCCAGCTAAACCTTTGGCCCATTTTCGTCCAATTGGCCCGAAATATTTTTATTACAGTCGTTTACAGCCCGCCACACACGTCTCCGGACGTTAAAAAACTCCTTCGGACCAAGTTACCAAATTAAAGCTCTTCTAATTATATACGAGAAAGGTGGTCGTGTCATAGATCATAATCTCTGATCATACTCTCACTACGTCTTAAATATAATTTGGACGCGGCAGTAGCACTAACTTGAGTAAAACAAAAACTATACCTAAATTAAATCCGGCAGGTTGTGGACGTAGGTGTTTCAATATATTACCTAATATTAAAAATACTTCAAGCTCGTTTATCATCGACAGGCACATGCATGATGCATTTAATAACTTGTAGCGTAACACAATTGGGTAAATGTTAATTTGCACCTGCTTTATTCAAAAACAAAGAGATGTTATCGTAATTTCAGACTTTCGTGCAAACATCAAATTAGGTACACACATGAAAATATAAAAGAGAAACATATGTTGGCGAGAGTTAAACCGTGCTTCGGAAACACCTGATAACACTGATATTTTTCTCCTGTGATGGGATTAGGCCGTCTTTTATATTCCGGTCTTAAATTTGGGGAATAAAAGGAAGACGCGTGCTATAGTATAATGTAACCCAATATGGCGTAGTGTGTGGCTTGTGGAATAATTTTGAATTTGTTGTTTTTTATAGACCCCAGCCGGTCATAACCTGTCTAAATTACGAGTATGAGATTTTTTCGGAATTTGTATAGGTGCCAGGTACAACAATTCCTTCTTTATGTTTATAAGACAACATAAATGCCTACACTTAATTTCGCCATGTTTATGCGGACTTCTCTCTCGCTCCGTTTATTAACTCGAAATTAGAAAACATTTTTAAGTTAAATATTGAATCAAATAACAATAACTATTCATCATTTCCTTATTTCTCGCAAACACGTCAGAATTTTAAACAATAACGACCCGACCGAACCGTGTTTCATCCGAATTTATAGCTAATAACGGCCTTTTCGTTTTAATTATGTTGGGGACATAATTTGAATTTATAAATTCCCATCAGCGCTCATTTGTAACGTTGCTTATAAATAGCTGATAATTGCCGCTTAAACGGTCGTTTAATTAAATCGAAAGAAATAAACTGATCCTCGTTGAAAACCCAACGACCACGCCACGATAAATAAAAAAGTCACAGGGCGCGCAATTCAAATTAAATCGTCGCAGAAGAAATGGCCGAGGACACAAACTCGTCCCATTACAAGACTTAATTCAACAACAAAAGCCTTTCAGCGCGGATGACGTTAGCGTTATACCTCGTATTTCCTACATTGTTATCGCGAGAATATGGCAAAACCGCACTTAATTTTACTTTATGTCTTCATTTAAAAGTGCTCCAGCCAACTAACGTACAATTACATGCATAAAAGCTCATTGTCTACGACCTGAACGGCACGAGGCGTACTTAAAACTGATTAAAGGTCCACGACACCCTCAACACACACACCACACCACCATAACCGTTCCTTGCGTTATATTTCGACTCACCTTCGCCATGTCTGACAAGCCAAACGGCCGTTACGTGCGATTTACAACGCACAGCTTTTGCTCTTCGGGCAAACTGACCATTACACATCGTCACTAATTCATTCCGCAATGCTCAATTAGAACGATGTGCGAAAATGCAATAAAAAGACTCGTTCCCTCCTGCAAAACGTTTGTTTTGCGGACACAACACAATCAGAACATACTCCTTCTAGTCCAGCAATTCTAGAGTATTTTAGAAAAGATCGATACAGACAAGTCCAAAACTTTTTATTTATTAAAACATATTTCTACTGGAATCTACTAGAATAAGAAATATACGAGTTTTCAAAACTGTTGACTCATTGGTTCTGTTCTGAGTTTTAACAACTTTAGTGGGTTGTTAAGACACATTGAAGTCCATAAAAATTTGCTGGAGTGAGTTTAAAAAAAATTTTTTTTTCATCTCTTCAAGTGTATTACTCAGGAAATTTGAGCAAAAAAATTGAAAATTTTAAATCTCATGAAAAGTTGGTATAATACAGAAAATGAGCCGATGAATTCAATGGAACAAACCGCATTGCTCTACGACTTTTAGTTTTCGAGTTATGAATTTTTTTGGATAATAAAATTTTTCACTATATATATTGCCTATCTTAATTTTTATCAAAAAAGTTTAAAAGTTTACATCTTGTTAAAAGATGGTTTTATACGCAAAATGAGCCGCTGAATTCAATGGAACAAACCGCATTACTCTACGACTTTTAGTTTTCGAGTTATGAATTTTTTTTCGTAAATAAAATTTTCCACTATAGATATTGCCTATCCTAATTTTTAGCAAAAAACTTTAAAAGTTTACATCTTGTTAAAAGATGGTTTTATACGCAAAATGAGCCTCTGAATTCAATAAAACAAACCGCATTGCTCTACGACTTTTAGTTTTCGAGTTATGAATTTTTTTTCGTAAATAAAATTTTCCACTATAGATATTGCCTATCCTAATTTTTAGCAAAAAACTTTAAAAGTTTACATCTTGTTAAAAGATGGTTTTATACGCAAAATGAGCCGCTGAATTCAATGGAACAAACCGCATTGCTCTACGACTTTTAGTTTTCGAGTTATAAATTTTTTTTCGTAAATAAAATTTTCCACTATAGATATTGCCTATCCTAATTTTTAGCAAAAAACTTTAAAAGTTTACATCTTGTTAAAAGATGGTTTTATACGCAAAATGAGCCGCTGAATTCAATGGAACAAACCGCATTGCTCTACGACTTTTAGTTTTCGAGTTATGAATTTTTTTGGTAAATAAAATTTTTCACTATAGATATTGCCTATCTTAATTTTTAGCAAAAAAGTTTAAAAGTTTACATCTTGTTAAAAGATGGTTTCATACGCAAAATGAGCCGCTGAATTCAATGGAACAAACCGCATTACTCTGCGACTTTTAGTTTTCGAGTTATGAATTTTTTTTCGTAAATAAAATTTTCCACTATAGATATTGCCTATCCTAATTTTTAGCAAAAAACTTTAAAAGTTTACATCTTGTTAAAAGATGGTTTTATACGCAAAATGAGCCGCTGAATTCAATGGAACAAACCGCATTGCTCTACGACTTTTAGTTTTCGAGTTATGAATTTTTTTGGTAAATAAAATTTTTCACTATATATATTGCCTATCTTAATTTTTAGCAAAAAAGTTTAAAAGTTTACATCTTGTTAAAAGATGGTTTTATACGCAAAATGAGCCGCTGAATTCAATGGAACAAACCGCATTACTCTACGACTTTTAGTTTTCGAGTTATGAATTTTTTTGGTAAATAAAATTTTTCACTATAGATATTGCCTATCTTAATTTTTAGCAAAAAAGTTTAAAAGTTTACATCTTGTTAAAAAATGGTTTTATACGCAAAATGAGCCGCTGAATTCAATGGAACAAACCGCATTGCTCTACGACTTTTAGTTTTCGAGTTATGAATTTTTTTGTTAAATAAAATTTTTCACTATATATATTGCCTATCTTAATTTTTAGCAAAAAAGTTTAAAAGTTTACATCTTGTTAAAAGATGGTTTTATACGCAAAATGAGCCGCTGAATTCAATGGAACAAACCGCATTGCTCTACGACTTTTAGTTTTCGAGTTATGAATTTTTTTGGTAAATAAAATTTTTCACTATAGATATTGCCTATCTTAATTTTTAGCAAAAAAGTTTAAAAGTTCACATCTTGTTAAAAGACGGTTTTATACGCAAAATGAGCCGCTGAATTCAATGGAACAAACCGCATTGCTCTACGACTTTTAGTTTTCAAGTTATGAATTTTTTTGGTAAATAAAATTTTTCACTATATATATTGCCTATCTTAATTTTTAGCAAAAAAGTTTAAAAGTTTACATCTTGTTAAAAGATGGTTTTATACGCAAAATGAGCCGCTGAATTCAATGGAACAAACCGCATTACTCTACGACTTTTAGTTTTCGAGTTATGAATTTTTTTGGTAAATAAAATTTTTCACTATAGATATTGCCTATCTTAATTTTTAGCAAAAAAGTTTAAAAGTTTACATCTTGTTAAATGATGGTTTTATACGCAAAATGAGCCGCTTTTTTTTAAATCAACATTTAATGAATTTATATTATTTTCACAGGACGGACAACACAGTTTTGAACAAAGTTTGACATTTGCTTAATAAGAAATGATTTTATGGCAAACTATACAAATAGCTATGGTTAGTAAGAACTTTTCTACAATGTCAAAAAAATAACATAACATAAGGTAATGAGAATGCTGATGTAGAAAAAAATTCTCCTCCAACTAGTAAAATAAAAATTAGGACATACCAATGAAAAAATTAAGTTATAGGTACTCAAAGTTGTTCAAACTTAACTTTAAAATTTTTGGGTTTATTAACTTCTTTTTCAATTTTGAACACACTAGAGAACGGATATAGGCATTCTCTTTTAATTCTCTAATTATGATTTTAAAATCTCTACAACCAAAAAAGTTACCAATGTTTTAAATCCAAAAATTTTCAAAAAAATGTAATTATCTCAAAGACGGTTAAACTTAGCTATGTGGAAATCTAATAAAAGCGGCCTTAAAATATCTGAACTAATCCAAAAGTGCATTAAAAGATATAGCTTTGCATTTAAAATAAGGAAGTTGATGGCGATTTCCGGTGTAACCATCTTGCAAATAATTTCATTGAGCAGAAACTAAGAGATTACGGTTGTGTACAAATTTTTGTATACAAATTTAGACGAAACACCCTGTGTAATTATTAAAAAAATAACAAACAGCTTATTTTCAAAGATTCTGGTGATATAATTGGGTAGTTCTCTTGTTTGGCACGTTCATGTTTCTAACACAAATTAAAACTTTACAAGAGCGTTTTTATTACGCTACTTAGAAATTGTATTTACTGTGTGACTTCAGGTAGGTAATTGCCAATTGTGTTTCTTATTACCTTATAAAATAAAGACAAGTGGTTTAGCGAAATGGCCGGAACTGCTGTTCCCGATTTAAAAAAGCAAGGAAATGTTTCTAAATAAAGAAAATGTTATTACGTGTAATCTTGCATCGCAACCGTAAAGTTGAATAAAAAATAAAATTTAGTTTTAATTCAACAATAGGAGCAAAAACCCAATTCCATTCCTTTTATTAAAAGTCCAAAACATTTGCTCACTATCACATCAATTTTAAAAGCTTTCTGTTATTATGCATGATCCATTTCATGCCTTTTTTACCGCATCATATTCGCCATCGCCTATCGATTTATTAATAACATGCATGAAAATAAAACGGCAACGAGACACCGAGAGCACCAGCCCCTGTTTATCGCACGAAATTACCCGTTAATTTAACACTATCTCTCGCTCCGTCACTGTTGTGACATCCGACTTGAAAAAGTCGCCTCCCCCATCAGGTCCGGAATGAGGATGCGGAAACAATGCGCCGTGAGGAACCTGGATGTTGGCGATTTCCTCGGTCGAAACAATTCCGAGCACGCCATCGGGGCCGGTCTCGGGCTTAGCTATGTGTTACATGCTAGTTTAATCTTAATCTGCGATCAATAAACGTGGCACTTTAACACCATATCTATGCTTTAACTGTGTTTTCTCAGCTCGAAAAGCCCTTTCGCGATGTATTTTACGGTAACACGAGGCCGAGAAACGCCGATTTATTCCAATATGTATCGGAATCTCGACTAATCTCTAATAATGAGGCCTTAATCTGGCACGCCATTAGCGGTGTCGGTGTGTAAGGTGGTCGTAAATGTGATTGTGCTAACCTATTATTTTACGACTTTATTACACGTTGTGGACTCGTCTCCTTTCAGATTATTATTGCGATATCCGCGTTTGTTCTCCACTGTGTTAATTATGTTTTTATCTGATATAATATTCCCCGACTCGTCTTATCTACCAAATATTTTAGCTCCTCCACACAATGAAACGAAATGTACGTTTACCAAATTATTAACTAAATTGGGACAATAGCTGTAATAAATTCGGGACGAGATGTGTAAGATAACACTTCTAACACCATGTGTCAAGCGGGCCAGTAAGACCGTAAATTATTTCAAACAATTAACACATGAGGAAACACAAGAAAACTATTTGGTTGAAATAAATTGTACAAATTCGACAAATTTAATTTGAGGCACCGGAAGCTAACTGCTATTGATATTTCATTTGGGCCAATTATCGGTGTAAAATCTCCCACGGGCTATTCGCTTCATTTTAAATATCGAATTCCGCTCTCACGTGGAAACCCCGAAACAATTAAACGCCCGTTTTTCAGCACAAAGTGGGCCAGATTTTAGGAGGATCCAAAACAACTTATCAACTATTAAAACTTTTGTTGTGGACTCTAAACTACACAAATGTTGAATATTCTGAGGCAGAAATGATAATGTAACTGGATGGAAAATGCACGGACTTTCGAGCGATTGCGCGCTAAAAGTCTGGAATTATCGGTTTCATCCCGATTTGTCCGGAAGACCCGTTTCTTTGCAAAGTCCAGTAACTCCGTTACGTTTATTTCGTTGGTAATTGCGGATGTCTACGTTTTATACTTTAATTGAATTGCTAAGTAAACTGAATTCAAGTTTTTACGAATGCCGACGCGGAATAATCTACCGGTCAACACATGGTCGCAGATTTAGTATTATTGCGCGAGTCGTGACACAAATTTATAATCCTCGATTATTACGCATTTGGTTTTTCGCGGGGAAAAAACCAGAAGGACTAAAAGCGGTCATCGCTGCATTTTCCGATTGGAGAAAAATCGGCGGTAATGAAACGATTCCGATTGCGCGATCTTGGCATAAAAACCCATCGACTTTAACACAGCCAGTGTTTTTAATTAGGTGGCGAGGCTAAAGCCCGGACCGCATATGAATGTTTAGCACGTCGCTCTTATTGTCTCAAAAGTGGCTTTTTGTCAGCGTCAAGTATAATCGACATACTTCTTCGCGACGTCTGGCTTATTAACTGCGCATTTCCAAGTGAAAACCGACACGACAAAGACGAAAGCTTCAATTAAACAGGTGACGAACAGCTCCAATCAGAAGCGATTCCGCAATAATATAATTAAAGTACGTTTCCTTGTTTTCGAGACATTTGAATAGATAAAAGCTCGGCCTTTTTGCCGTTAGAGACGAAAACGCCGCTAAGAAGCTCTGCTTACCCAATTATACAACTAATTATCATAAGTGGTGATAAAACCTGACGTTAGAAATGAGCTTCGGAGCTATTAAAAACAGAAACTAAATAAACATTTATCTTGCTTCGACAAAATAATGAAGGGACTATCTTCAGCCACAGAGCCATCTCTCCGGACCAAAACCAACTTCTAGCTTTAATAGGGAAGGCCGTAATAAAATTATTTTTATTGGACTGGTCGTAATGAAATAATTATGTTGTAAGTCAACGTGTCGTGACTTCATGACTAAAGGTAATTTGGTTATCCCTGCAGGACGTTTAGTAATACGTTTCTGGCATGATTTTTGAATTATTGTCAATCCTCAAACATAATTTACTCGAAACGATTAAAACCACCGCTGATTATTATTAAAACGTTAAAACTACGTCATGTAACCGGCAATTTACTAAAAATAGACAATTACAGTTTCAATTAACTCGAGAACTACTCGTCCATTAATGGTCATAATGAAAGAATTGTGCATATCATTACGAAACTAGATCTAGCAATATGAACTGATCCGTGGCTCACATTGCCGTTTCTCACGCAACTAAATGATAAGTAAAATTCTAATGGTTTCCTTACACTTGTTTTTCCCATAATGCATAAACCTTTATGATGGAACTCTTTTTTGAGGGAAATCTATTAGACTGCGGCCACCATCCGCTCAGGTTTTTCTAAGGGAGCGGTTCAAAGAATGCGTGTTTGCGTGATGTGAGGCAGTTTCACTTTTATCAAGGAAGAAGCGACAGGTACCTCAATTACCGATTTTCAAATACGTGGACTTTGCCTGTGTAATTTATCGTTTGTAATTACCGGTCTTACACCCGAACGTGTCACAAGAAAGGTTATCGGTTTAATTGTTTCCACTGGACGAAATCCAGTCACCGTTGAATAAAATTGAGTCATTACGTCCCTTGTTGTGATCGTAAATTTTTCATAATCGGTTATACTAGATATAATTTAATAATGGTTGTTATGGCAAAACATGCGAGGTAAAAATATAGTAATTAGATGGGAGATAATATCGAATTACGGATGGTATATTTGGAAAAATCAATGTTTGCTTGACTGAACACAAATCATGCTGAAAATAACGTAATTTTGTTGTGAGTGGTTTCGGTGTATTATCTCAAACTCAAATAAAAAATTAATTATGTGAAATTAAAATTTGTTTCTGTTAAAATGTATCTCTTTGGTCGAATTAATTAAAAGCATAGCTACACGGAATATTAATATCGTTAATTAAGTGCCAAAAACGTGTTTGGTTTTAGAATTTGAATAAACAATATTTCATTATTCCCTTATTATCCTAATGACGGTTGGATTTATTTTGTAGTTTTCTCGAAAATTTGCATGTTATCTTGCAATAAACCTCACGAGTGCGTCAGCTCATATTGTTACTCAATATTTATATGAATTTTATGCAAACTCGGTCAAGATAATATAAATTCCGAACATTTTTAAAGTTTACACCTTAATGAAATTACTGCGAAAAAACAACCGCAAACTCGCCTTAATTGGCCCATTTTTCACAAAATTTGATACTTTAAACTGATCTGCTTCTGTCGTAGAGATAAAATTATTGCGGCAATTTAGCGTATCATAAAAATGATGCATCTCTCGGGGAAGTCAAAGATATTGAATTTATATAGCAGCACACAGCACCTCCGATGACGCCAAATACACCGAAAGTATTTTTGTTTCGCGCAGAATTCTTTAAAAGTTCACTTAAACCAATAAAAATATCGACGTTTCGTCGAGAATTCGCATTACCATTAGCCATAAAAGAGGCGAAGTTGGAGAACCTGATCATCGTTTTTTTTAATATCGGTTCCGCAACGCGACGCAACCATTACCGTAAATCCGTCTCGGAATAACGTAATTAAATAAAGATCGAATTGCGATGCAAATAATCAAATAATTGTTTTAATTCACATATTCCGTCGCCGGAGAGTTTCTCGGCGATTAGTTTAACCACGTCTGGAGCAACGACTTAGCGAATGAGCGCTGTTTTGGCGCTAGTTTGAGTACATTTCCATGTTAAAGACCAGAGGCGCAGCTGTAATAATTATCGTAAAGTGGGGAAAAGAACTGAAAAGTCGGATTTTTTGGGTCTGTGCGGTAAATCATTATCGGGTCTTGGAGTGGTCGGGAGCAGCTGTTCCGAACGGAGCTATTCGATTGTAATTAATTTGGACTGTCCAGTGAGACCTGATGAGCAAGCATTATTATTAATCCACTTTGAGTAGAACGCCGACGATGGTACTCCACATAATAACCTCGTAGTGAAACTCTACCCGGGATACCCATCATCATGCTAAGTACACGCCATTATTGAATAATTCTCTTAAATTACCTGCAAATGGTCGCCGTCGTCGACGATCTCTCTGTGTGTATACACGGGGATAAAAACCGCGACAGCGATATCTCCATTCCGGACCTCTTAAATTTCGATTTCAATCTCCTATTATTATATTACACAGATTCGGGCACTGCAAGGACGAGATAATTTTGCAATAACCAGGCACAAGGGCCGTTTAAAAACTTAATTAAAGGTCATTGAGCCAGCGGACGTCACAAGACTATTAACTCGATTTGGACAACAGCGTCAACAATTAATAAAACGGCGTGAAATTAACATAAATCCAATCAGATTCCCAAGTAAACATCATTGTTTTGTTACTTACGGATTGTGTTTTATTGAATCGTGCCGGCGACGTGGTGTTGCATTTAAAATCGTTACACGCTAAACTAAATAACGGTCAATGAGCAGTAATAGCTGCTGGAATCGCTTTTAAATTACATTACCGAGTAAAGTGGCTCAAATTAAGGCATTTTTACGCAAAAATTACTAAGAAGAAAGACCAAATCATCGCACAACGTCTAATTATATCTACCTCTCCGAAATTCGCAAAAATTCAACCCGTCTGTACGTAATAAAAATTCAAATTTTCAACATTTGTAAATAATTTTTTCACGAGTGTAATCGTGACGCTTCCATTATTCTTACTCAACGTATCGTGAAATAGGAACTTGATACTTTTATTCTCACAAAAGTGTTGTAATAGATACTTAACATCTGCATCTGCTTTAATATGCAACCATTTTTGCAATTCTACCTTCGAGTCAAGGCGAGCTTTTGCACTTGGCTATTTATTATGCACTAGTCCAAATTCAGATAAAATCGATCATTTACGCCACGTTCTAATTGGGTAAATGTACACAAATCAATGGCAAGCTAATTTTACGAAGCAGTCAATATTGACAAATAATGTTACACTCTATCAAAAAAATCTCATCAAAAATGGAATAATTGTCTCTGTTTTATTCAATAACATTTAAATCGTTGCTTAATTAAAAACTATGGATTTGGATGTGAGTAAAGAATGAATAAATCATTGTTAATTTGTCCGTTCCTGATTTATTTATTGCCCCGTATTTAAAATGTTACTTACTGAACTTGACTTGACAGTCGTGATAATAAAAAATCGAAACACTCATAAATATTAAAACAGTACAGTATTATTTACTAGATACGAGTATGTCTTTCTCTAGGCTATCGAGTCAAACAAAGCGGAAACAAAAATTTCATCAATCATCATTTATTACGAGGAAAAAACTAAATTAAAACATCTCGAGTAATTTACAATTTCAACTTTAACCTCTCGATAACGTTCCAACAAGATAAATAAAACCCGTTCACATCCACTTAATTTCTTCTTAATCAAAAACTATTAATTTTTGGCATTTCCTCGAGCGCCGGAATTGTTTGAACTTGATCCGATTAATAGATTTCAAAGTTTCAAGCAACTTGAAATTCCTTGGGGAGTTATCGAACCCTTTAATCTTTCACGAGACGGTATAATATTCCCGCGATCAGTTTGTGTTACACATCGAGTAAATGATTTTTTACGATTTTACGAATCATCAAACAGCCTATAGGAAAATCTCCGAGGCATTTAAAGAAATTCGTCGTAAACCGACCGAGTTATTTTACGGTCGCTTTGTCTTACTTTTCCACTACAAAGGAACGACTTGTTTTACAAAACGCATTACCGAAAGTAATCGGACGCTCTAATAAAACGGGGAGTTTGCTGTTTTTTTAATCATGCGAACTCGTGGAAAATGGTTTGAGCAGCCGTACTTAAACGGAGCGAGGCTGGCGGTGGTGGTGGGGTGCAGTCAGCGGCGACATCTTTGTGTCAGGTGTGCTTAATCCGAGCCGAGACACATAGATGGCACAATAAATCAGCGGCAAATTCAAAAATTGTCTCGCGACAGATGATTAAGTGGATTTATTACGCGAACGTTTGTTTCTTTGGGATTGGAGAAGAGATCTACCTCGAGTCAGGTTTATGAATAACGGTCTCGATGGTTGATATGAATAAAATTAGCATTCGCAACCTCCGGAATGCCTACGCATTTGCATGGCCGCTCCGGATGACGGATGTGCTTCATTACTCACGGTTAGCCCTATGTGTGTGACAGCCCTATTATTTTCGTTGATTAAGTCACTTTACTTGACAAAACGTCTTGGCACGTGACTGCAGCGAAATAAATTGAAAGTGGATCCGGTCCTGGCGGCACTTTTCGCCTCGTGTTTTAATGGTACGCCTCATTACGGCCCTGGATTACCTACTACCATCAATGAGAGGCATAAGCATCCGAGCGTGGATTGATTATACGAATCGCCGTGGTCCGGAACAAGCGTTCCGATGATTGGACGCGATGGCCCATCCGACTATAATAAACACGGCGATGACCCCGAAAATTTGACAAAATACGGCCCTTGGCGATACATCTTCGTTCGGAATTTCATCGATAATTATCCTGGTGGAAAACCGGCTCCATTACAGTATGCAAACATAAACTAAACGCTTCAAAGGCATCCAGTAATTAAAATATTATGGGGTAATTACTCGAATCGGTGCGGTCATTACCCGCAATATCTATTTGCACTATGCCATCGAGCTAGGTCCTGATGAGGTTCCCAAATTACAATTTTATTAACTCAATCGCCGTCGAGATTAAAGAAGAGGAAAAAATCAAAAGTGATTACGTTCACTCGTCGACAAAAACGATTTAATCGTCCTCATGAAACGAAGCGTCAAAAATCCTCAGCGTAACCAGAAGTCAAAGACAAAAACGAGACAACCTCATAAACGAATAGGGGTCTTTGTTGCCTCATCCTTGTAATTTTATATCACAATCGCCAGGTTTTGTGGCTTGTGAAGATGATTCTTGCTTTTCCCATTAAGACGATGGGACCCTTAAGCTATTTTCGGCAAAATTGTTCCGCTACCGAGAGTCTTTTCGCTCTCGCAACGAAACTTTAAATAACGAATTTATAAAATAAACCGACCGAAATTTATGATTCCGCCCAACAAAAGCACCAAACAATAAGGTTCGAAACAGTACGCGATTGCGAATATTATGAGATTCTAAATTATGAGAAACCGGAGCTCATGAAAAGGTTCTTAAAACAAAGTTATTTCGGTCAAAAGCGATTGCTTATTTACTTATCCTTTCAATTTCAAAAGACAATTGCGGGCTCAAACGCCTCACAAAAATTTCAAACAATAGGGCACGAATCCACCAAAAGGTTGAAAGTTACACGTCTGCCGCGAGCAATGTAGATGCCTCAATTATTTTGCTATTAAGAGTGATTTAGTGAAAAAGGGACGCGCATAAAAAGATCATAAACGTAATTAACCGAGAACAATACAAGTTTTTACTCTAGAAAATGTTCCCACCGCCAAAAAATTACAAATTCCTGTCGGCTGCTTCTTCCTTCTTGCACAAAAAACATTAATCCGTAAAATAATATAAAGTTTATGATTTTACTAGCCATTAAATTGTTAAAGTGTAAAACAAGATTTAACGTCCATATAGCGGCTGTGGGTGTAATTGAATATTAATGTCGTTTATGTCGTCATTTGTAGATTGCATCAACGGAGATGATGTGACAACACTGATAAAACTAAACGTATTAGCTCCAACATGATCGAAACTAACGGAAGAACCGATCAATTTTTTCTCGTTTTCTCCCCATAATTCACTTTAAGCACACAGTCTTACTCGGTAATAAGTGCCCCAACGTTCTTAAAAATGAAAAGGGTTCCGAAATTGATCTTATAAAAACCTCGTTTATCTTAATTAGTTTGTCGATTTCTGGAGTTCTAAAATATATTGAAGCTCAGAACGTGTTCGTTCGATGAACCGATTCGAGCCAACTTCGCAACAACTCAAACACTGACCCAGTTGATAAAGTTTGAATAGGAAATAATGATCGCAATATTAAAACCAAACATCAGTTAGCTCGAAAACAGTTAATTTTTTGTTGGGATTTCGTCCCGACTGTCATTACACCGAGTAAGGGACGGGCGATTTGCACTTTCGGGGGTTCGATGCAAATGATCGTCATGTTCGTCGACACAAACAGAGATAATTAGCATAAATAACTATTCCTCGTCCCTTTCGACCGAACCGGCGTGGATTCGGCTCACGTCCGACATTATGCCCGATAAGTAACCGTCGGTTATTAACCGTTTGACAAATGCGCCTCGATTAACCGAAAAGCGGGGGGCTGATCGATTAAGGGATGTTCCGCGGTCCACTTGAGACAGGTAAATTACCGCCCGTTCAAAGAAGTTATCAATTCGCTGTCAAAGAGTAATTGGTCGAAGAGTGAGTTTGCAGACAGGCGTAGGCGGCGAGCATTATTATGCGACAACCGCTAGCCATCATGAGTGATTGCGGCTACTTTGTTTGCAGGCAGCACGGAGTAATTACGTATTCATTTAGGGAGAACAGAAAGACTTAAACGGCCGTTTAGTCCGGCATTAGTGCAGCAAAAATTGCCAAAAAGTCGAAAAGTCCCCGACTCTTTGTCTCGACGACGAGTTCAATAAACCGTTTCAGATGCAACAGTAGGTGGATCGTTCCACCGCACAAAGTCGACGACAGTTTAAATTAAAACTAACTGTTTATGGCAGAGATGCTACAGGACAATGAGTGCAAAAATCCGCGTTTTAAAACCTATTTACTTTACTTAATTGCATTCCTATCATGCATGAATGGGCTCGGACAACGATGCTACCTTTTTCAAGAGTAATTGCATATTTGATAAATTATTGCTTTGTCGCAAGTGCTGCAAAACAGCTCTTGAATTATAACATCTTACAAACATGTAAACAAATATTGTTACCATATCGATCATATATTTGAAATTTATAGCAGCGAAATTTTATTACACGTATAAACTCCCACATGTTGAACGACTGACAACACCACAAAATGAAATTTATACCCCGTGAGTGTGTTAAAATTACATAAACATTGTACAAATTCACGTCCTTCATAATTAGTATGTTGCACAAGTGGAGTGGGGCTGTTTCCGCGTCGTAGGGTCAAAATGGTCCCAATAAAAACAATTTGCCGAGTAAATCAGATGTAATTGCAGCGCGTATCTCGCCTTTCGCGGCCAAAACAAATTAGTCCTCTATTCAGCGGGTGTACAATCGCATACGTGCCGAAATCCAATTATTAATTTAATCATGATCCTGGAATTATAAAATATTTACCGCTCGAGTGCCCCATATTTCACCAACAAAGCATTATTAAATAACGATAACCGTAAATAAAGCTTATTCTAAAATAATAGCATCGGTTTAAAGAAATAACAATCCGCAGCAATTTAGCATTCTGCAAAGTGGAAAGAATCAGCAGTTCGTAATTGTGATTTATGCTATTTACTATGGCTTGCTACGTGAATAATGGACTAATACTAATTTATTGTTGGCCGTGTATGCAAATCACATAATAAGATTATCGTTTATGGTCCGTATACCAGCGGCAGATGTATAGAAACCAACTCTTTTTGAATTATGTTCGATTATTATTAAATTTCCTTCTGCAGCAGTCGTGGAAAATTCACCACCGAAATCCGACTCAATCCCGATATTAATCACGTCACATTCCGCCTTTTATATTGTTACAAGTCGGGCGAATTTCGCGTCTAGCCAAATATTCCAGCAGTGAGCTTTCATAATAAAGGTGCGAGATAATGTTCTTGCTGCGTCATTTGATAATTACACGAATTTTATTGTAGAAGTACGAGAACCAAACGTGTGTCATCACAACACAAAACAACGCCTTATTCGCTTCACAGAGCCAAATCAAAAGGCGAGACTCCAAAACAGAACAATCAAAAATTTTCTAAATTTCATCACACGCTTCCTCGAAAAAAGACCATTATGCCCACATGCCAGCGCCGAAAATCTGAGCCAATTTGTTTTCATTTCGCATTCGTCGGCATGAAAGTAGTAATTTGTCAGGTGTTAACAACAAATTGAATATGGAAGCGAGTAATGTCTTTGACAGTTTTTCTTATGAGCACCTTTATTATAAATCCATTACGACAATAGCAAAAGCTTTGTTCTATCGCAAGTGCGCAAAAAATTCAAATTTGTGTGAACAAATTTTGCAAGATGTCTTGGAACATTCGTGTTGGTTTTTTCTCATTTTTTTAATATAATCTCATGTCTGCCATCTGGAAGTATAATAATGTCGGAGTGGGTAATAAACATGCTACCACGGCGGACATGTGATACACCATAGTCATCGCTATTCAGAAACACGAACATTTGATGTATTGTATCAATTAAAATGAAATTAGTTGTGTGGCGTATTAGCCACAATATGGGCAGCACTGGGCCATGTCTATCGCGCTTCACCATCGTTTCATTTATGTTTATTACAACACTTGGCGAATGCCGAACAATACGATTGGAATCTTGCCGCCTCGTCACCGTCTCTGAGCATTTTTTATTAATTCTCCTACGAGTAAACCGCATCCTCTGTGATTGAGTTACAACAAACACCTATGATTTAATATAAACCGCCCGAACACCTCTGCTCGCCGTTCAATCAAATCCTACCTGTTTGTAAATCGAGAAAAATGTCCGACACATCCAGCTCTCCAATCAGGTCGCTGTCTCCTTCCATTAGATATTTCGTAAGTCCACTAATAAATGTCACGCCTATCTACGATCGGAACAAGGGCTGTAAATTTTTATAGAGAAATAGGATACACCCGATATATCGACCAAGTCCCTTATAATGGCAATTCGATACATCAGCTCCATGTCGAATAAAAGCCTCGACTTTTAATCGAAATTTACCCATCAGCTCACCAACTAGGCCATATGGCGAACAGAAAGGGCACACCGGCACAATCAAAGAACCGAAAAAGGTCGAGGATCAGGTAATAAAAAGCTCAGTTTGTTTGCGCTTTCGCAATTAACATTTTAATTAGCTATGATTAATAGTAGCCTACAAATTGGTCCCTTTCAATTTTCTTTTGAGAAATTTTCATTTTATACTCAACTAATTGCCTCATGCCGGGGCACTCATTAAACAGATACCCTTCACTAACTTCGTTAAATAACTTTTCAAAACTTTTACACTGCGTTCCTCTTTATTGCAATCAATAGGTCTAACCGTCACATCGCCGAAAACCGTCATGCAGCGGCGGTTAACAAACACATTTGCAAATCACATTTAAATCCTTGGTAAGGTAATAAGTACTACTCGCACTTCGACTATGACAAAAATTTAATAAACACTTACAAAATCGTACAAATCCTCCGAAATCAAAGGTAAAAACAAGTAGCTCGTGATGCACCACCAAATTAATTTCGGATGTTTCCATGAAAAATCTTGAAGACAAGTTAAATTAAAATCAAACAATCCAATAGATTTTCTATAATTTATTGGACGAACGTGAAAATAACGTGATTACAATATGAAAGAAGGTATCAACTTTCCCGAAATTTTACTCAAACCGAAGCATTTAAAGAATGAACGCCACACTGATTGATAACTATCCGTTCTGCACAGAACTTGACAAGTACTCGAGGCAGTATTGGGAATATCTTATTTGCTACATGAGTCAAACCATGTACCATCCATGTGGAACAACAGCGATGGGTCCTGATAAAAAACCTTCGTGGTCAATAGCGAGTTAAAACTACACGCAGTAGAAAAATTGAGAGTGGTAGACAGTTTCTGGACACAATAACAAGAAAAAATCTCCGAGCTATCAAAGCTTTTTATAACGTCTGAAATGTAACATTTTTAAATGCTTGGTAAATAAAGAATTCCAAAGCCGTGACTATTGTTTAATTTTTTTAAACCTTTGTCCCCACTGTTGCTGACTTTAATAAAAATCACCTAATACCAAGACAAATAAAAAAATGATAAGACACAAAGAAGTAATAAAAAGTCAATTTATTCATCTATATTGTTAGTAAAATGTGGGCCACATTAAGTGTGTTTATTGCAATACTGCCAAAAATTATCACCAGCGACCCGGCGATAGATTTTTACAAAAAAGTAATAGACGAAAATGTTGCCAAAGTTGAAAGTTACAAGTTGCCGGAAAACAATGCCGAATTTATAAATGGGTCAGAAGCTACAGAAGTCAAAGGTAAAAAAATAATTATTTCACGCCCCAATTAATCAAAATTTTAGATTTTGGTAATTACGATTTCATCATAATTGGTGCTGGGTCTGCTGGTAGCGTTCTAGCCACCAGACTTTCGGAAAACGAAAACTGGAAAATCCTGCTTTTGGAAGCAGGAGGCGAAGAAAATGATTTCAGCACGATTCCATCAATGTGGGCTAACTTACAAATGAGCGAAATTAATTGGGGCTATCGTACTATATCGCAAAAAAATTGCTGTCTTGGTAATGCCACTACGTGTTAAAATTTTTTTTAAACTTTTTTTTTAATAAGGAATGAAAAATAGACAGTGTTTGGAACCCCGTGGCAAAGCAATCGGTGGCAGTAGTACAATAAACGCAATAATGTATGTCAGAGGAAATCCCGAGGATTACAACGAGTGGGTCCGTCTAGGAAACCCTGGATGGTCGTACGAAGAGGTTCTTCCCTATTTTCTTAAATCGGAAAATTCTCAAGTTGAAGGCGATCCAGGTTTCCATGGAAAAGGTGGTCTTTGGAACATTCAGTACTCTTTACCCCCATCAGAATTATTTTCGAATTTTTTACAAGCTAATAAAGAATTGGGTTTGGAAGCCGTTGATTACAACGGCTATCGTCAATTCGGAGCGTCCAAAGCCCAAACAAACATCAAACATGGAAAAAGACAAAGTACCGGAACAGCTTTCCTAAAATATGCCCGCCAAAGACGTAACCTAAACGTCATTACCAATGCCTTAGTCACGGAAATTGTAATCGATAAAAAAAACAAAAGTGCCGAAGGTGTTATGTTTATTAAAGACAATCAAAAATTCAGAGCAAACGCCAATTTAGAAGTCATAGTTTCAGCAGGCGCGTTTAATTCGCCACAATTATTAATGTTATCAGGAATCGGCCCAAAAGAACACTTGGAAGAACTGGGAATTGATCTAATTGAAGATTTGCCAGTTGGGCAAAACTTGCTCGAACACCCGATGTTTTCAGGTTTAGCCTTCCGAACAAACTTTACAGTGACTGCTGAGAGTTTGGACGAACAACAAAATCGAAAGTTTTTTGCAAGGCAAAGGTCCACTATCGTCCAGCGTTGAAGCCGTTGGTTTTATGCCAGGTCCTGGAACTGTACCACCAATTGAGTACATATTTCTTCCCCAAACTGGGACCCCATCAGCCTTCGACATGTTCAACTTCAATCAGGAGTTGGAAAACTCTTATCTGGCCAAAATCAACTCATCCACAGATTTCAACATTTTCGTTGTCTTGCTTCACCAAAAGTCCAAAGGACAAATTCGGTTAAAATCAAAAAACCCGACTGATTTTCCCGAAATTGATCTCAACCTATTTGAGGAACAGGAGGACGTGGACACTTTCATCGATGGAATCAATTTCGTTATAAAGCTGACGGAAACACAAGCATTTCGGGATGTCAATGCTACCCTTATCGACATTCCGATTTGTCAAGAATATGAAAAGTATTCGAGAGATTTCTGGGAGTGTGCTATTCGCCATATGAGTATGACTTTGTATCACCCGTGTGGGACAACAGCTATGGGTCCGAATGGTACCACTGCAGTCGTTGATAATCAATTAAGGGTTCATGGTATTGAAAAATTGAGAGTTGTGGATGCTGGAGTTATGCCATCCACGGTGTCTGGGCATTTAAATGCGCCCACGGTTATGATAGCCGAAAAAATTTCAGATGTAATCAAAGCTACTTATAACTAAAAATAAACTAACTTGTCGGCACACATTTTGCCTTCCCTTCCAAGCTATTTATGACGTGTTAGTCGTTACTTCCTATTTGTGTTAAAAAACAAGGCACACAATTAATAAATAATGAAAAAGTCTCACGTATTGGATCAATATAGCACACACACGCACATTCACAAAAACGGATTATTTACCTCCCTTCGGAAGACGTGTCCTATTGATCTGAGGCCACGTTTGGCACAAAGGTTATTCTGACGAAACTACCGGCCATTAAAACGAAATAAACGCAGACATTATATTGAAAATTAGTACAAAAATTCGAAAAAACAAGGCACTTGACAGAATTATTAAGCCATTTACGTGATTAGATCCACTCGGTAGTGCTAACGGTCATCTATCACGCTCCAACCTATTTATTGTAGTTGTAAATTGCATTGCACGAGGCTGCTGATAGGATTTTTGACAAATTACTGTGTTAATAATTCGCAGATGGGAACGAATAAAAATTCGTTCGGTTCTATTTCGAGTGTCGCGCGTCGTGTTCTTTTGGTAAATCAATGAGTTTCATCATTTCTTTTTTCTGATGAATACGAATGAAGATGAATGATGAATGAAAATACTCGTTTTCGGTCCGGCCATAAATAATAAATTTATATTCCGGACGAATTTATTGATAAATCTTTCGTGTCGGGGGAAAAATTCCTCCGCTCAGTGTAAATTTCTAATTAGTGGCGTAATCAGTGGCGGCGTGTTCAGACCTATCTGGGATCACCCGAACCTGCAATAAATCCGACCCACACTTATTGTTGTTGGAAGTTTTGACCTCGGTGGTCGGACAGGCATGTGCTATGACTTGTGTTCAGCGCTTGGCTTGATTGCGATTTATGCCTTTCGTCTCGCGGACTAATTTTTTCTACTACCGAAACGTCGATTTGATTAAAAATGTGGGACACGTCACGACTGACTCAACTAATTCCGACAATAAAAATTTAAGCTCACGGTGAATAATTAATCGGAAAGGGGTCCGAGTAATAACAGTTATTTCGGTGGTGTTTAAATACAAGGAGTGCCGAATGCTGGCTTCTTCACCTTGGTTCTTTATCGATTGTACGAAGTTGTAGCTCCGTTCCCATTTCTATAACTGTATTATAAGAGGAATAACAATAAGCCATAAAAACAGTTGTGGTGAGATTTGCGTCATATTATTTCACCGGCTTCTGGTCACTGAATAACAAACAAACGTTCGTGATTTCCGTACTCAACTGTTTTCTGATCCCGTTCCCGTTCTTTCGATCCTTATATATGGGGTTTTATGTACAAAGTTCTCAACCCAAACACCATATTTCCTCACGTTCTCTCGAAACAGAAGACAAAAATCACGACACGATCTACCCGAGCGACTTTAATTAATTCAAACTGACCCTATAACCGCTCATTAGTTCAAGGCAATTACCTCCAAGATTACCGCCATTAAAGAATTACATACACTAATTGTTGCTATTGTTACAAAAAGACTAGACTCGAATTCTCAGGAAAAAATCACCCCACCGTGACGCCGACGCCCCAACCCCCCGATACACCACTTACTAGTCTGATATAATGACCATCAAAATCCATAAACAATCCCCATAAATGTACGACTGGTGGGAAAATGTTTGGGGATAGTTTCATGACACCACCCCGACTAATAACAAAGCCGCCACCCCACAGTCGGTTCACCAGACTTTTCGCTTTCATTAAATTACAGCGAGTTTTTTTGGCCACTTTTATGGTAATACGGACAGGATTTTTACTTATCTGATATTAGCATGAGCGTAAGATAATACCAACGCCTCTTGACACCGTTTATGACAACTTTGCATCGCGTGATATTAATTTGGACTCGTTAAACGCACGCTACTGTACTTGCATTTTTTATTGATAAATTTAAAGTTTTACAAAATGTAAATACGGCGCGGATAAATAAATAATCTCGAAGACGTAATTACATAAAACTCTTTGTCCTGACTTGCTCCGTTGTTAATGTAATTTGTTTTTAAGTAAGGTAACTCCCAAGATGATGAAGTAACTTTCTCAGACAATAACGGAATGGAATAATGGACTATAGTGTTTCTTGTACGTGTAATATCCAAGTCGTTTTCTTGTCTAAATAAATAAAAAATGAAGTTTGAGAACTAAATATCAGCGACGTCACTTGTCCGCTTTTTCAAAGTCTCGCAGTTCGTGCCCCGGAAACTCGCATAGGAAATTATAACCATTTGTTAAAAGCGAGTTTTTCTTGGTGCGATACCCCACGGCTTTTTCCGCGATTTATTAAAGAGAATTAAGGGAATTACGTCGAGGAAAAGGAACAAGAGTATTGGATGACCAGGCAGTTTCTAAACCCGCGTTATTATAACCGACAGGTGCAGAAATTCGAACCGTTACAATTAAGTGAATCTTTTATTAAAAAAAAATCTTCGCTGTAAATAATGCAACCCCAATCAAGCCTCCTAATGAATACAATCCCCGCAGTTCCGGAACGCAAACAAGCAACATCCCCGAAGAAGAACGAATTATAAAATAATGGCGCATGAATAATTACAACCGTTTCGAGACGGGTCAAATACTGCCGTCTATAAGCCAAAGTTTAAACATTCTTCGGTGAGATTTCGCCCTTGGTTGTGCGTGATTTAGCTTTGAAGCTGCGAATTTCATAAATTCCAAGAAGCTTATCAGAAACTTAGTAAAATTTCTCATTGTCTGCCTCGCGGATATTCTTCCGGGGTACGTACAAAGTACCGGAACTTTGGCAAAACTTTGAATTTTGTTTATTCGCGCTCCGTTCACAAAGAATCTCATCTCGCCGTTCCGATTTAATTCATTAACTGGGAAATTGTTTCTTTCGCCGAAACTCAAACATAATTTTTCGCCCTAACTCGAATTCAGAGAATCGAAGCACGACATGGAACGTCCATGTATAACACAACCATCGTGTAAAGTAATATTTTAATTCACTCGTGAAAAATGGGACGGACACAACCAACGGCCTAGATGTCGTCGAACACGTCCAAGAACAGCGGCGCCCACGAACCAGGCGTGATGAAATTGAGCATTTAGAGAAATAATAACCGAATGTTAGATTGAGATCGCGGAAAGTGACGCCTTCAAGTCGCATGCAAGTGCACGTTCACAACTTTATTTTGCCGATAAATACAACGATTTTTGGAGCTGTTCGAGTGGCAAAAAACGTAAATTGTGCTCCGAGTCGAATATTATTCAATCACCTCTATTATCCTTCAATTTAGCCGAGAATTCGCGATGCATTTACCGAGGGATGTATTTAGTATAGACGTAGGGGACCAATCGTCGCTTCGTGCGCTTCTTTCGATGGCCCTTTGTACGTGACAGTCGTTCTTTGTTCGTCATGAATTTATAAGGAGTGTGGGACGTTCGTAAACTATTGTGCCGCATCATTATCAGTTCTTTAGACGTACACACACATGGTTGAAATAATTTATAATTTTCTAGTGGAACACATTACACCCCACATTTTGGGAGGTACCGTGTCTGCAGCTTACAAATGGCCCTTATGCATTCATTCATCACTCGCCTGTACCGTGTTTATAGAAACAATTGGAATAAACGTATTATGTTAAATTTCGTTCGATATGTAGTGAAATTTTTCCGAGGGTCGGCGTCCCGCTGTTCTTTTCAACGTGAATTAACTATCCTTGTCAAAATTAATGCACCGCAAGGGGAACAATTACAAATGATGTACTCTTCGTCATGGATCAAAGGGTTGGATGAAAAACACTCTCGTATACTACCCCCGTTGTGTTGTGACAGCGTTCATTTTTTCCTAATTGTCTGTTAGATTAATCCAAGTCATCACGCTAACCAGGTTCGAGTTAAATAAGATATTTCCGGTTTTTCGTTGGCTATTGTGCACTTGTTGAATCAGCGAATTCTTTCCTATTGTCGATCGATAATCGCACGTCTTCTGTATATTGAAAACAACTGTGGTCGAGTCAAAGTTCATCGATTAAAAAAATGAAACGAGACACACACCCGATAGAGTGCTGGTAATTCAGTTAATAAATTGTTTTCGTCGTCACATGTGTCGGCAGACCCACCCAAGACGAAATAACAAAGTGTCAAGAAGTAGGTCTTTCGTTCAATTGAAGAATTGTTTCCTTTACGAATTCTGAATGTGTCAGCGACTCCGAGACACAAAGACCCCGCGATCACCGGACCTGACACCATTTCACTTTCCTCATTTTTCCCTTGATTTTCTCAAGAGCTTCGTAATAAATTTAGCACGGACTTATGTAAATCACCTAGGAAATTCCCTGTCCAAGGAAATAACATATAACTGCAAAAACGGGACAAACACGCAAATAAATCAAGTACCGCGCGTAATTCCCTACTAAAATTTTAAAACAGAAACACAAAAAGCGAGGCAACTGCTCGAAAAATTCGATTTCATCTCTTTTGATTTACGTCTAATCTCGAAAGCCCATCAAGATGCGTACCCTTCTCTCCCGAACTATTTATAGTCAAAAGATCAGTTCTCGTAACATAAATCATGTGATGAATGTTTTCGGTTTGTTCGGCTGTCGCTCCGTCCCGCCCCTTTATCAAATTAAGAAACTCGAGGATTTTAATTATTTAAATTTTCGTCGATGTTTCTGATTACATCATCAAGTCTCGCAAAGAATTTTTCAATTAAGAAATGGAAAAAATTAATTGCAACCGACCCGCACGACGTTCTTCTTCTTCGCCCATGAATAAATCATGAAGGCAACGAAAAACAGGAAAAATCACGTGTGATCTTTCAGGTGATTTTCAGAACAATACGAGAGAGGTGTGGTCGAACATACGGACCAGAACTTGTAACACACGCCTTGTGTCCCCACGTTGCCTCTGACACTAACTAATGGCCCCTGCACCCCATAAAAAATATTTATAAACACCCCGAATCGAAATATTGGCCGCCGATTTTAATTATCAGAGCACGTATGTGTGTTGGAATAATTGAAATACATTTTAATGAGCATCGGATGCATGTGTACGTGCGTCCGTTTTATCGTAATAATCGGGAGCTGGCCAATAATTCACGTAAATCCCGGGCTTGGAGATGTTCCAAGAGCGGGAGAAATTACATTTGTCCGCGAATTCCAAAAACCGCACAAGAGCATAAACGTAAACCGCAACAAAACTTGATCTCGGATGAGGATTGCTCTAGTTAGACACTTAGATGCAGGATGTTTGAGTTTAGTCGAGAACTAATTTCCTCGCTCGGAGATATCAAAGCGGAATAATTATCGCGAAAAAAGCGCCACCACGAAAATTCAATGGGACTCAGGTCTGGTGCCCTCCTCCTCGGAAGAATGGGTCGTCACGCGCCTCACGTCAAGGTGGCGAGACCCAGCAATCACTCCACCATTAATTATTCATTATACGACCGAATCCCACTTTGGAATTGCAAAAGAGGCGCAATTACCCCCTCCGACAGTCATAAAACAATAACAATGCACCAGAAGAGAAAAAGAAAAACCGCGATATAATCACATCTGTGAATACACATGTTGCGATGATGACACATTAATAAACAATACTCAGCTCTTTTATGGGTTTGTTGGTAGGTGCAGCGTACATGCGTCCGAGGGCATTGTGATATTTTTATCGAGTCACGTATTTCGGCCCATCGATGGTATAGGTTTAACAACTCCCTTAATTCATTCTTGTTTTCGGCCGTATTTGCATACAAAAAAGACGCACCCCGACGTGGGCGTCACGAGGAAATTACACGTGTTTACAACGGGGGATTCACCTGTGATTCGGGAGACCACCGGTGCGACATTTGCATAAATTTACCAAAGGAAAATGGTATTAGGAGAGCGGGTTTAATTAATTTGTCTGGAGGTAGTGCGGTATTAAGGGCACCGCGAGCCTTATAAATAATAATTTTTTAATTATGTAAATATAATTCCGAAATATTTTGTATCAAATGTCATTTAAACGTAATAAACGTTATTTATGGCCTTGCCCACGGACCGGTCGAGCATCACCCAGGAATTATAATAACCTTTAATATATTACAACTTTAATTGATTTTTGGGAGGAAAACAAAGCCTTTCCGGCCAAATAAACAGCAACTTTCACTCTATACGGGAACTTTTGGCGGAAATGGACGAAAAAGTTACAATTTATTTCAATTACTTAGAGCCCTATATATCACTTAAAACGGTTTTGTTGCTCTTATTCTGATACCGAAATGTGTATAAACGAAGACTTATGCGCCCCGCCGGCTCGAACAATGACTCGTCGCACATTTATTAGCTGGAAACGCCATCTAAGCGAAATTCCTTGACCAATAAAATATTTTTTGAAGCAACGACACGGCCAATTTGCCAGATCACGCCGATTAGAGCGAGGATTCGAAGCGCCCACGGTGTTTTATCGACGCTCATATACTACATAGTTAGTGGGCATAATTAACACGGCGGTGACGTCAGCCAACGAATGCCTTTCCGATCGCTTTTATTCAAAACGCTCCTATCAAGATTCTAAAGCTCTCCGAGACTAGAACCAGGTGAGGTCAATTGAGATCAAGTCGTTCCATTGTCGATGCTTTTTCTACATTTAAATTTACAAAGAGTCTCTTCACAGACCAACCTGCCACAGGTTAATTCGGTTTGTTCTCTCGGTTCTTTATTGACCATCGCGGCGAAACCGGCGAGCTTTACATAAGTGTTGCACAAAACAAAGACGAGATCCATTACTGCAACAACTCCCGTCATCCCTAATCCGTTTTCCAGTCTCTGTTTCAAACCATTACACAATTCAATAGTTTATAATCGGTTAAAGCCAGCTTCAAGGCTGCTGCTCACAACTTGGTTTCTTGGAAGTTGGACTGCGACACGACTACCTGTACATGCCAAACTCATCGGTTCGATGACAAATCTACAAATAACTTGACGCCTTTGCGGTCTAGCGCGATTTTTCGCTCCTGCGAGGCAAGGGTTGACCTCAAACGGGCGAAATACCGTCGGAGATGATCAAGTTTCGTGGAATCCCGTGATTTAAGCAATTTTGATTAATGACGGAGTCGCGCTCGACGTGTTCGAGCTGACGTTAAACGGAAATTTTTCAAAGATTGGCACTTCCCGGGCACCTTTTTTACGCCATTTAGCAACTCATCCGTGCTATAGAGCGAACATTCGATTCAGTGATAAAAAACACGCTACTAAATTAATTTATGAACTTGAAGGATGAACGCAAACCCTTTGATCCCTTGTG
The DNA here is from genome assembly GCF_031307605.1 of Tribolium castaneum. Classification (NCBI taxonomy): domain Eukaryota; kingdom Metazoa; phylum Arthropoda; class Insecta; order Coleoptera; family Tenebrionidae; genus Tribolium; species Tribolium castaneum. The sequence continues at coordinate 2,529,294 of NC_087402.1, read as the reverse complement.
TTTAATTTGGGCGATTAAAGCGTTTCCGGAATACTCATCTTAAGCGCGAATTAATCGAGTATTTACCTTCGGCCGAAGAGTAAACAACGAGATAGCCGTGCATTACACTTCATAACCTTTAAACGGATTCACCTAAAAACCGTCTTCTTCTGCGACTGGATTAACTAAGTGACCTAATGTCAACAGAAACCTTTAAAAACCTGAAATTTTATTGGATTTGCTAATGGCCGCATTTGACGGTTCACAACATTTACACACAAAAGTTTAAAGAAATTGGCACGTGTGCACCGGAGCCTCCGGATTAGCGTCCATCAACACTCGTGTAATAGCGTTCGATAAATCACGGAGAGTGTTTTGGAATTGTTTATTATGTATTAGGTTGGTGCCATGGGTGGTCGTATCGCATCGAAGACAATCGAGCGTGGGTCTCCTCAAATTTTAATTGTGATTTTTTGTCAAGCTCACCACCGTTTGATGGAAAACTATGAATCCGAAATGAGAAGGCAAAAAGTGAGAAACTGCGACGAAAAAATTAATTACTTTCGGAGCAGGTCAGGCGTATAGAGCGAGTAATTGACTCCCCAAAAGTCTGCACTAATTGAAGCTAAAATGTAACCACCAGAGGTCACAAAGTTGAACGAGAGGTGTTTCCTATGTAAATACAATAGGAGGGGCTCCTCAAATAAATTAACATTAATCATAATAACACATTTGAAATTGTAATTTAGCAAAACATGAGAGGTGTAAGTAGCGGACCGCGTTAAAAATTTACAACTTTGGAAAAAATAATTCATAGTCTTCCGAGAAGCGGTCAGAGAAACGGCGTTATTAATATTCCTGCAGCTAGTTATGTAAAATATTAACTCTGGCTCCGGTATTCGCTCTGAAACAATATGTCCGAGAGTACGCCTCGTTTAAAATGCATGCTGTTGCATATCTCGGTCTTGTTTTTCTTTTCCCCGTATAAATATATTCCCATATTTATTCAGCGCATTAAGTGTGCGTTAATACGCATCCACCGGTGTAGGTTTGAGTTAATTCGGGCGTCCAGATCCAATCACGGCGGTCGTAATTCGGTCATCACCATCACATAAATACTTAATTGCTGATTGGATTCCGGCATGAGTTACGATTGTCTTATGATTATTCATAACTGAGCGTAGGCCGGCTTGTATAAATAGTAAATAATAAAGCAGCGGCTTTTCAAGCTCATACGTGAGATCGTTAAGACCTTTTATTTACATGAGAGAAATATTAGCGTGAAGTGTGTTTTAATTGATGTGGACTGCCGTAAAATCGACTCCTTCCAACCAATTACCTGCTTCGAAACACATACAGGCCGGATTTTAAAAGCACTTCGATGACAAATTGCCACTAAGTATACCTACAAAGTTCGTGTTTACAAACAACTTGCCAGTTTTGCGAACCCCGAATTGTCGACGATTTTTTAATGAGGCCGCTTTGTATGCGAATAACATCCAAACTGTTTTGTTATTACAATAATTGTGTCGCATCGTGATTTCAGCCATAGTTAAATTTTGAATAACAACTTCCTCGTAACCAATCACACGTCGGAAACATAAAATTTAAAGTACAGCTTGCGTGAATCCGTATATAATAATTACCCAGATGAAAAGCCTCGACGTAAAATTGTTTTATTAAAAATCGAAATATTGGTATCTTTTATTTTTCCTAAACTCCTAAACTGTCTTGTATCCTAAATAAATTTGTCCGTCTGTTTTAGTTTTTTTTTGTATTCCAGCTATTTAGTTTCTCAGCGTTAAGGGTACTTTGGCAGTTTTTGAACTTTGAATTTAAAAATATTAAATAATTTTTTTAATTTGAAACAATTTTTGTATTAGTCTTGGTTTTGGAATAAAAAATAATTAGTAAAGAAATTGCAGAATTTTTCGTAAACGACAGTGTAGAGTTCATTATTAATAGTGTGAATGTCTTACTTTTCTAGGATTCTTAGTTTTTGTGTAATAAAAAAAGGTGTTTTTGTAAAAAAAATATTATTTCAATAATACAGAATCGACCATTTTATTCCCACCTGAGGCGAAACCGCGTTCTGTGAAAAAGACCAGGCCCTTAAACAGGTTTCACTACCTAGTGTCTTATTTGTCCCAGAAATGAGCAATTGACCAATAGAAATATTAAAATCACCTCCTACTTGTTTATCAGGTGCACAAAAAATTGCAAGACGATTGAAGCGTTTGTCATTGGACATGGGAGGGATATCGCACTCCCAACTGTAAAACGGGCCAATCATAAGGCGATTAAAACGGCGCAAAAAACTGGTGTTTGATTATTTTGTAAATGTCGGCCAAACCAACTGGAATTTCACAGTTTTCTAACGTTATCTATTACACTTGGGTTTCAAAAATCGTTGATAAATTGTGATCGACTGATTCTCGCAATTAGTTCGTGTTCAAACTCAAACATTTCACACGTTTTTTAGCACAAGCTCAATTGTTTCGCAAGATTCCCGCACAGCACTCAAAATTATACCAAATTAGGTCAAAAATCTTTTACTTTTGTGTTTTTCTATGGTCAGTCAGTTCAGAAGCCGAAACAAAAAATAGGGTGTTTCAATACTTAATTTTTGTTTTTTTTTACAACCTAAATAAAGTTTTTCTTCCTGAAAATCCGGTCTCTAGTGATAATTGTAGTCATACTTTAAAAAAATGGTCGGCTCTATTTTTCAATTCTGTTTAGCTCACGTAGGTTATTAATGTGTGTTTTCGGTCCGAAAATTAATTATATCAAATGCAGATAAATTAGATGTTCCTAATTAGTGACAGCTACAAGTTAATTAGCGCAGCGTTATTACAGTTCGCATCCAAACGTTTCACAACTACAATAAGCATTTGGAAATATTAGTATAATTGCGGCCTAAACGGTATTAGTAGGATTACTTATGTTAAAAAATAATTTATTACTGGAGATAACTTGAGGACATAAAAGCGAAAGTCCGAGCAGCAATAAATCATAACTGTAGTCTATATTCTTCCTCTGGCTAGATCCTTGTCTCTTGCAATGCATCTTAATTTAGAAACACGTTGTCATTTTTCTTCATTTCGTTTTTTAAATGAGAGAATTTCCCTATCGGCTCATCTGACTTACTAATAAACACATCGCGATTGACCGGCGACATGTCGAAAAATAAAGAATTTTTCGTGTAACGGTAAACAAACTCTTGCGGTACGATCGAATTAGAATCACTTTTCCGAACCGTCCGTCCGTTTCGATGTCAACCGACGACCGAATCGCTTTTGTCACGTTAAGTGGGCGCGTAATTTCGGAATTCTTTCAAGTAAATTAATGTTTAGTCACGTATGTGATGGCCAGCGATCCGTACCTGGACTGTTTATAATATTTTATAATATTCGGTGGACTTCATCTAAATGCATGAGGAGTCTCCCGCCTCCGGCCCCCTCGAGTCGTTTCGGAGTCCCGCTGCTTTGTAAATAATCATTTTCCACTCGCATTAATGTTTGTTTGACTAGCTGGAATCTTTGTAATTTCGTATCAAATCCGTGATTAACGCGCGAGTCCGGACCTGATTAAAAATCGCCTCCTCCGGCGCGATTTTTTATTTATTTATCTACATTTGATGGAAAGTTTGTCGGCGCGGAAGACTTTCTTATTTCCCAGAGGGGCGTGTCCCGTTCAATATTCAAATACGCGTTCGGTGTAAAGGAGATTCAAACTTCAAATGTTTAGCGTCGATATATCTGAATGGGGCTATTCTTATGCAAAGACAGGGACAAAATGGTCGCCATCGCTTTAAGAAGGCTGTTTGAATACAGCTCCTGTTTTCTTTGATTCCCAACACGCGCACTCGGACCATAAACCTTAATGCAATATTGGACTCATCGCAATCACGCCAAAAAAATTACCAGCCCCATAACGCCGGATTTGGCAAAACATTAAACGGGCATCTCTGCGTGCATTCAATAACGCAAATATTCCGAATTTTCCTCAAAACAGCTAATAAAAAGCTCCTCGAACAGCGCCGGCACAAAGGAAAACCCGCCGCCGCCTCGCTACCGCCGCCGCCGCTCGCCCGCCGTCTTCTGCATGTGTACAAAAGAAACTCCTTGTTTCATAAAATAATCTGCCGCGTTGTTATTCCGGGCACATCTTCAGTCAGATGCATCAACGGATAATCTAAAATAGAGCCGGAGTTACGCCACGTAATCCCTCCTTCTTCCTCTTGCTCCCATGCGAAAACAAAGACCAACGACGAAAATCAAACGAAACTGGTAATGCTAATGGGCCACGGGACGTTCAAATTCATGCAGGTAGAAAGAGGTGTGCTCTACTACTTGAAAAAACGACAAGAATTCCTAATGAATATTGTTCGAAAACGATTAGGTTTGCTGCTTTTGCATACAAATTTTCGATCGTATCGGACGTGCACTTTCGTTGAAAAACCTATTTTATGGTCAATCATTTATACTGTCTCACGGTCGTGATTTGACAAATCTCGCCTCGGGAGAATAATTGGCTTGGTGACGTGGAATTATAGATTCGAGAGAAAAAACATGATAATGAGAAAAGGAATTAATAAATTAGAGTGACAGGTGATGGGATTAAAGCTCGAGAATCTCTGGAAAAGACGAAGGAGAGAAAAGGTCAAAAGACTTGGAAACCGACATGAATATTGTATAACTCGGTTTGTTGATGTTTGAATACTAATCACAATGTAATGATAGTATCGAAACTTTGCAGCCGGTTATAAAGAGGAAGAGCAGAAAATGATATACACTACGATTTAATTAAACCGCAGGTATAAAAGACCAGAATTTCGTTAAAACTATTCTTGTAATAAATAGTCACGGAACGTGTTATTATATACTTATTTAAACAAGAAATAATTACGAATTTGTTGTAGATGCTCCGTGAAATAATTTAGCTCGATTTAAATTTCCCTTGGAAATGCAGTCTTTATAAATTATGTATCTAACAACGTACAATTTAAGCATGCATTATGAACGTTTGCTTAACATCCGTGATATTAAACATCAAACGTAATTTCTAAAATCTATCCTAAACGATTTTAAACTACGTCCATTAACCAGCCACAACAAAATTTAAATTACAATTTAATGTGTTTATAATAATAAAATCCTTCAAGGACTCGCCAACAATTATGCCCATCCCAACCAGCAAAAAACAGCCAACCCTTCCCAATCCCATTGCCTCAATAAAACACCCTCTCGCACTATAAACGCTAACTACTCAACAACTATTTAAACTTTGCTTAATACTTTGAGAGGGTCGCTAAAGTTTCGCACAAGAAGAAGAAGCAGCAACTGTTTCAGTCAGCACTTTCTAATTCAAAGCATCATCTTCACTTGATTATAATTTATGTGAGACGTCATTAAGCCGGCGTGCGTACCTGCCGCATCTCAAACTGAATACGTAAGAAGGGCTGCCACCCTTGAAATGTTAATTATGTTGTGTTCCGACCAAAAAATCCCAACATCTGCGACATTTCACTTTATAAATAGCATTCCGGATGACCTTACGGCTCCAGTTTCCTGGATGACCTTCCACATGCATCCTTCTCTTGCAGGAAATGGCATAAATATCAATCAGGAGCCCCGATCTCAATTATTTCGGATTTGATTTTTCGTGTCTTTGTTTGCGGTTAAAGGCCACAATCAGGACCGGCTTTCGTGCGTGCCGAAATATTCCGTCGGCACACAACAAAAAACACTAATTGCTTGTTGTCGGGAGCCACCCCTGGTCATTAGTGCAGCCGCCCCGTTCTGCCTCTTCATTTCCGCCCTGTTATCCCGAATTTACAACGGACATGGCGAAAGCCACACGCACATGTGTGTGGATACGTCTGTTAATGAAGAGAGACGACAGAAAATTATAAAATATGTCACCGGACCTGCTGCTGAGGGCCGAGCTGGGGACGTCCGTGTCAAAACAGAGGAGGAAATGGGAGAATTATTGACTCTGGAAATTCGCCGTGCAGCCACCTGCCAGACGGTTCGATGAGAAACGATCTCTAATTAAAATTAATTAGAGTTTTTATGGCGACATTAAGGGTTACAGCCAGGCGATATGAGGCGAAGGCTTGATCAAAGTCGGTGGGAATGGTGATTGAAAAAATATTAATTTGTGAATTATTTGATGACTAGCGGAATAAAACATTCATCGGTCGATTTGGTAGTGTTTAATTACTGGCATTCACTCCGGTTACAAATTGAATAGAAATTATTTACATTGAAATCGTTCAATATTTAAAAATGTCATGATAACAAAATGTATATTTTGAAAAGCGTATAAATAACGCACCAGTCATCGGATTAAAACTCGTTTCCCCTCTCTCGAAAATAATAAAATTTCGTCTGCGGATTAATTAATCGCGAATGGATCTGCGGTAATTAATTTAGCTGGTGTTGATTTTTTGATGAGTTCGACTAAAGCCAGCGAGTTTGTGTTTTGTATCGCGTTTGCTCCCCGGCCGAAATCGCACAAGGAGGCAGGAATGGCTGGCGCAGATAACCGAAATCGGGTTTCGCGTTTGAATAAGGACCCCTTTGTGCTCGGAACATCTTTTGATCCTTCTGATGTATTTGCTCATCCAGCGAGCGGTGAACACTCGCTTAAACGCGTCCCATCCACGTTTTATAATTGCTTTCTTGGCCGCAGGCTGCACCACACTCCACCTAGAGGATGCTGCACGGCGGCAGCCCCATAAATTTATCGCTACAGCGAACAGAAGCGGACATCCATCATGGATACGCGAGGGTAACTTTCTCGAAATGCCTCGAAAGAACGTAATTGTGTTGCTGGAAGCTTTACGATTCTCAATTAACTTGTATCTTAGTGTATTTCGCACCCTTCGCTCATGGAGCTCATTATACCGGCCCGCGCTATTTCATCCCCGCCCCGTTTTTCGCAACAAATCCATAAAATCGGCCCGTGTATAAACTTTGACGGAACGATAGTTACACGAAAATAAAAACCTCTCGCTGGCAAATATCGAAATTGATACGGCCGTCGTAATGTAAGCGGATACCGAAATTGTAATTTATTTCGAAAATGCCCCGCTTTGCCAGCAGCGCTACACTCGGCAGGATGTTATTTCTCAAACATCTGTCGTTCAGTTATGTTTTCGCACGTTATGTTGATTTTACATAATAGCACGAGTACATCCTTTTTCCCCAATATCGGACCTTTGCCCGTTTTTCGTTCCGCTACTAAACCATACAAATTGCAAAGCATCTCTGTTTCGGAATTTATGGCTTTTGTATTAAATGAAATGAGAAAAGCAACTCAAATTGATGATAAGCAATATAAAAAAGCTGCCGCGAACCTTCCACCATATACTTCGCTTCATTGGCTTTTATACAGGGGAAATATTTCCAATTTCACGAGCACCTTCCGCGAGACAACAATTTTTTATTTAGGCAAGCCCGCACCAGCAAACACAAAAAGTCAATTACTAGCCGGAAATAAAATGAAAAAGACATCTCCGCTGGGAGGGCTATATCTGTATCATCATTAACCCAGGTCTTTTCGATGAAACCACCTCCTAAATCTGCCTAAACGACTTCCATTTTTTCCCTCAGTCGGAATCCCATCCCGATTGAAGTCCTCGACCGCAATGGACAGTACATCCAATTCACCCGACTCGAATTCATCCGGATTATTTGGATAGTGCTATAATTCAGGTCCTTCCGGATGGAAGTAATGTCCCCGTCGGTTGCTTTATTCCGGAAAAATCGCCAAGACCGGACTTTTTAATTAGCGATCATCAGACACCCCTGGCAAGGGTGGGAATTGATCAACATTTGCGAAACTTGCATAATGGCATGGAAAACTCGAAACGCTGGTCTGGTTTAGACAAACCAATACGAACAGAGAAACACAACAAAAGCCTTAATCACATATTATATAACTGTAACTCGCTACATTCCATTATTTACGGTTCTGAAAGTTACTTTGCTTTCGTCAGATAATCCGAATTTACCTTGAATGTATGTAGCGAGTTAGTAGCAGACTGCCAAAACACAAGATGAATTTTATAGCGATGTTACCCGCAAACTTTCTTGGATTAAAATCATTCAACAAGTTTATAGGCATAGCATGTGTAAATTTCATTAATCCGGCGTAGTTTAGCCTCACACCCCCAAAGTTGTTCGTCTTCGATAAAATACAGCGTTTCGCACGTCACAAACTTATTGTTTAGCGGAAAAGTTCCGCCACTGGCGCTGGTGGTAATTAAACGTCTCGAAGACCGTAAAACAGGAAGCGTCCAGTAGTCAAGTTTCGCCATTAAGTCCTCGAAAAGATGACAAAGAATCGAATTAAAAAGTGATTAAGTTAGAATTTTAAGTGAATTCTAATGTAAAGCATCCTTCGTCCGAGAGAGGCAAAACCCAAAAGACCAAAGGAAAAAATCGTCTAAGGCCTCCCGAGGAATTCCATTTGTTGTTCCAGCGAACGTTAATCCCGATTTAAATTTATAATGAACGAGATTATTTATTCAAGAAATTAATGAAATTTCTTATTGGCATCCTATTGATTTCGAAAATTCATAATTCAAATGATCCCAACCAGCGGCGTCCCTTTCAATCAATTACGAGATGTAAAAGTATTATTACACAATGTTTCAAACTTGTCATAGATTTAATTGGCCCGAGATTGACAATGTCGATAACCGAACCACTTCGTCATCGATCCTCGTTTTTGCCCACATGATCTTCCCCGATGATTAAATCCGAGTCTTCTCAACTAATGTATTTAATTAGCCAAATCAATTACGCGACGCCATATTGTGGCAATTACGCGAAAAAAAATCCGCAAAAAAATAAAGCTTATCGACGATGACCATCGCCGGCGCATTTCTAGCCACCGGACTAATTGCAGCCCGGCCAGGACCGGACTGGCATAATATAAACTGTCATTGAAGCTTAATTAGACGGAATGGGTGTCGCCGCACAATCTATTAAACCTCGTTGTCCGACATTAACGGCCCGCGATATTTCACTGTCGTACAATATCAATTTTTAAAGTGTATAATAAATTATTCGGAAGTCCCGTGAAAAATATGGAGCTGCCAAAGTAATAAATAAACAACGCAATTAAGAGACCAAACAAGACTTCCAAACGTATTATACACGTGGTCAGGTGATAACCTTTTCCTTTTGTTTTTCCTCTAAAACGGCTTCTGGCGAACAACAATCGAACCGAAACAAAATGACAAAGCCAAATATTTCGCTTAAATGCGTTTTTTATGTCCCTCCTAATTTATTCCATCAATTAACTTTATAATGGCGCGTCAGTTATGGAGAGGCCGTTAATCTCACGACCACCGCGGATTCCTCCAAACGGACTAATTTTAACACGATCGCAAGGTGTTACCGTTTTCGGTTTCATTACTCGAGAAATTTTCATTTTCTTCGCTTTTTTCTGTGGAACTGTACCGTGTCCCCTCGTTTCTGTCAGGAGCCGCAATAATTGTTAATAATCCAGCGGTTTCTTGTGGTGCATCACAAGTTAGCATTCCCCCGAGTGCCGTAGAGGGCAAATGACGTCATGACCGGTCCTGGGATTGGGATTCATCTCTGGGGATTATCTCGCGCCAGATGCGAGACACCCCTCGTCAGTTCAGTCAGAGTAACTCGATATAACTCCATACGTGAACAAACTTTGAGCAGTCTTGGATGCACTTTACACCCGCCTGTGGCGATTAACATAACGCCAAATTCGGCCGTTATGAATAATTCAAGTAAAAAATGTCGCCAATCACAACACCCGATCTAAATGGGGTGAAAACAAACAAGTCTTAATTTGGCGAGAGACTTTGATATTTTTATATGTCATGGAAAAAATGCGATCGAAATGACTGATACGGCCGAGTTAAAAGCCTGCTACTTTGTGAAATGAAGCCATCATTCCTTGTCCAAATAAGCAATCTGTTGTCTCTGCCACCTCGGATTCATTTAGATGCAATCGCGGGAGTTCCCCGGAAACAGCGAGCGGCCACGAAAAACCACGACGAGATCGTATCGTGATGTCATTATTTTCGAGTAATTTAAATGGGTGTGCGTATGGAAATAAGGCCATTAAAACATAGAATTCGCTTGATTTATTATCGCAATGGCCGCTTTGATTAAAGCGCACTACTTCGTAAAAGCGCAACTTCCGATTATCAACGCTTCAATCTAGAGGTGTCGTTTGAATCGTTCATTATTTTACTGGATTTGTGACCACCAAGATTAAATCTCACAAGATACAATCGAACCGGTCCCGGCACAACCATTAAAATTTCACAAATGGAGAAACCAAAATTCGAAACACCCTGTATTTTCGTCGGAATGACTTCATCTCGACGAAGGCCATTAAGGCAATATTGGATTTTTTGTTTTAATTTGTGATTAGTTCCACTTCTGGGAAACAAACTGACACATTAAGATGGATGTGGAATAATAACCGAAGAAAAACACTCCTTGTTATTATTACGAGACAATGAAGATGGGAAAGATCTTTTTTCCGCGATACTGGCGCAAGGAATTTAAAACTGAAATTTGAGTTTGGGGCTTGATGAAGTTGGCTACAATCTGTAAGACATGCAGTTCCTGGCTGCTTTCATCGATCAGCGTCGGCACGACTTTAAATCCATCATCGCAAGTCTCATGAAAAGTTCAAATAAACAAACAATTAAGTCAATGTTTGGTTTTATGCTGTTGTAGCACGTGCAGCTACCATCCAGCCGGGGATATTTTGTTCGATTTCCCGACTAAACCTTACAATTCCATTACATTCAATCGATTCGGCTGGCTCGAGGTGACGGTAATGATTGCAGATCTCCACAATTTCAATTTCTTAACTGAGAAAAGTTTTTTCTTTTTTTAAGGACAAGATTTCCCGAGTGGATAACGTCACGTTTTTCGAGGTTTCCGAACGTTTCATCTGACAGCTTATTAAGATTGATATTGTTTGGCGAAATTATGTACGTGGGGTGGCTTATTCGTGTGATGGAATGAAACGCAACGTTCCACTGATAATAATTATAATAATTATATTTACATTTAGCCATGGAACTGACTAAGACCATGTTTAATAGAAAAATAACTTATATGATATATAATAGATAATTATAATACAATAAAGTATTTACAACGAAATTAATTTAATGATCGGTTAGATGCGGACGTCGATGGCTCGAGCTTAAAATATTCATAAAAATTATAATTTCCTAGGTGTGGAATAGGTCAATCAAGCAGGGCCGGATTTATTCGAAGGAAAATCTCGAGCACGACGATGCCCGGTCGTAAAATACGAGACAAAGAGCACATCTGATGTATGAAGCTAACTAACCAACAATAACTACTCAGCTACTGTCCAAATATTGACAAATACATTATTGAGTTTCCAATAAGATTATCAGCAATTTACAGTTTTCACGGTTTTTGGACGTCCTAAAACTGGGATAAATTTATGTACAAAAGTCTAAGCGTCAAAAATAAATAAAAATTGACAAAATAATAACACAGTCATTTCGAATCTACATCGATTGAAGAATTGCTTCGTCTCCGTACACAACGCAACAAAATCAGTTTAGACAGTCTCAAGCAACTTCGACATTATCAGCGGTTGAAAATGTTCGAATTTAGACTAGTTTTTATACACATATACACTTAGGATCATTTTAAAAATTGTCTCACTCGCGACACTTTTCACTCAATTTTTTCACATAAAACTTAGGAACTTTTTTAATCATCCAGTTTGGCGCGAGTCGTTTTGATTGCATCACAACTATGTCGTCACACTTGAACTTCGTGTCGTGCAGTCTTTTCGGATTCACTTAAAAAATTGCTAGTGTGGGCACCTTGGAATGTTACTTCCGGCGTCTCACATTTGCCGTATTTGGTCTCGTCAGTCGACATCACAGATATTATTGGTTGGAAGCCTGAAACAAAAACCTTCTTTTACAAAAAACTCAAAAGAACACATTTCTACCCATTCACAATATTAATATTCAAATTAGTTTCCAACTTGTTTCGTCGTCCCGTCTTTATGGCCGTAATATATTTAAATCCTCACGTAAAAAAATCAATTTACGTCCATTTCAAACAACAGTTATTCGCGGACCCGACTTTTGTATAAATTCGGTTTTAATTCGCGCTGAATTAGAATAAAACCCATCCGTCCGAACTTTTTGATTACTTCCTGCAAACTGTTGTAAAATTGCTTTTATTTTACATTTTTATGCATTTATTTGTGTTTACGTGCGCAATAAACCAACCATGCATGCTTGGATTCTTTTTGTGGGCTGATACACGCTTTCAAGCTTCTCTAAACAACACTTCAATATTATCACCGACGGTGTTATCGATCTATTAGCCAACATGACAAGTAATTTAGGCCAATCGCCCACGGACAACAAACTCAAGACAAACAGAACATGCGAGGGGAGCGCGGCCAACCCTCCTCAAGAAATCAACATTAATTGCCACGTGCAATGCGGAATCTCCGAAATCAAAATAGTCACAGCGACTGTGTTATTAATTGGTCGGAATAAATGAAGTAATTACCTGTGTACCCGGTGAAGTCCTCGACCAGCTTCTGGCTCCTGATGGCGGAAGCCCCCGTGATCATGTTATCGATGGCGTTGCCGTACCGCCTCCTACACCGCCACAACACCACCCCCAAGAGTACCGCGAAGAGCACCACAGCGAGCGCCGCCCCCCACATCGCATCGTTGCTGTACCACTTCGCTTTGGTGCTCTCCCCCTGATACGCACTCACTAAAACGGACAAAAGGGGCGATTTATAATCGATATCTTCGGGCAGATCTTGCTGACTCTCAGTGGAGACCTTCTGCGCTCGTCCCGTGTCCAAGTCCATCATTTCCGATTTGAGGTTTTCGACTCCGGGGATCCTCGAAACGAGTTCGACTTGGATGTGATAGACCGTATCGGGCCAGAGAGACAGAGTGACGCAAGTCGAATCGGTGAACAAGTTGCCTTTCAGCCCGCCCCCGTCCACTTCCCAAGTCACCAAGTAAACACCGCGGCTGGCTTTCGGCTCCCAGGCGATCTCCCCGATTACTAAAACTTTCTGATGGATCAGGGAGACCTCGCGCAACGTCCAGGGAGCGTCCGAATCAGTCGTCAGACTCTTGCTCGTCGTTGCCTTAATTTCCGTGTTTATCGTCTTCTTCCGCTTGCGATTCTCGCGGAAACTGGCCTCGTCGGGGCTGTAAATTGTGACCAGGCCTTGGGGGTCCACCACGAGCACCCGCAGCATCGCCCCCTTCTTGTCGGTGTTGAGGGGAACGCGCGTGGTTAGATCCAGAGTCTGGATGATTTGTCGCCAGACGCCGCCTTGGCTCTTGATCATCACTACGTAGACTAGAGGGGTTTTCTGGTCGACTGACGACGGCCGCGGCCAGCGGGCCAGCGCCTCGGACACTTGGATGACTCCCTCGCCTTTGGTGTGGATGACCGGCTGGGTTTGCTGGATTTGCGTGGAGGCTTCCGCATGGAATCGGCAAGCTTCTTGACAGCCAGGGAACTGAAAGAAACGGTAATTATTGGACATCTAATTTACATTTGGACAGGCATCGAATCGCTTAAACCGGTATAATTACGGACGTACACCTGAACTCAATTAGATGCGCGCTCGACGACCAAGCAACTTGCCTTATAAAAGCGTCTTGGAATTCAAATCCGGGGAAAAACACCCTTTACCATCACTTTTCCCAGAATAACACACCGGGTGATTGATAGTTGCATTGAAATTTATTTTCTTAGAGAGCGACACCCAACAATAGACTTCCACAGAATCAGAAGTCACATAAATGTATGTAATTGAAAATTTAAATGGTTATTACCAAGTTGGGTGAATAGACAAACCATCGGCTAAATTATTAACTACAGCCCATTCACCGATACAATAACGAAAGTTTGGTTCGGGAAGAATTCAATTAACCATCTGTTTGCTTATCAATCGATCGGAGAAAAATAACAGCGAGGTCGGCAAATGTTTTCGAGAAAATAATTATTAAATACGAACCTTAGGGTTCACTTTGCTAAGATTTCGCTATTTCGGTCCTAATTAAGACTTGACAAAATCTTGTAATGTTGAATGCACGTATTGTGCAGCCAGGCAGTAATCCAGTTGAGTGAGAGCCGAGTTTGCGGCTTTGTTTTAATCCAATATTAATAGTGCCGAGTTTTAATTAGTGAAAATCCCTCCAACAAAAATAGTTTTTGTGTCGTCGCGTATGTAAAACAGTCCCAATTCTATTAGGTGGTTTGGTGAATAGCGCAGTTTTTCAGGCGTGCCCTGATCTCGGCTTTAATTGCGGTCGGATTTATCAGCTTGGTGCAGCCTCGTGTCCTTCATATGCATGAGAGAGGCTCTAGAGTTTAATTCTTCGCGACAATAGAGGCGTCGAAGTTGGCGAAAACCGGGAAATACACTTTATTTGATTAAATGCATGTCTGGGATAGAGAAACCGCATTAGTGCCGGAATGCAAGAGGCAATAAAGACTCTCTCACATTGGAGGAGAAAAAGAATCCAAGAGAAACACAACAAACGTTTTAAATGTCGCATACTTGCTCACACTTTTATGTGCTCTTAATTAAGTATACGTTTTAATGAATATGAAGGTTCTCCTCGATGGCGGGACCTTTCGCGGTAATAACGCACTTGTTGGATATTTTACGGCCTCGTTTGCTGCACGATTAATTGCATCAAATGTCGGAATAATTAGCAACGACGGTCACTTTCTCTCCGAGCTGATTTATGGCGGCGAGAAAAATTATACGGTCTGTGACCTTAACGACGCTAAACTAACCCCCATATGAATAATTTAGACGAATTTGTAACTGCCAAGCTGTTATTTTCAATTAACAGTGATAATAAATGCCGGACTCGCGACCCGTTTATTGTGTAACACTTAATTAAAAATTATGAAAGTTAATTCGCTTGAAATGTCAAGAATATACCTAATGGTAGCTCTCGAGAGATGATACAAGCCATACTCAAACGAAGGAGCATCCATCAAAAGTCGCCTTTTAAAAAATTAGACTCAATTAAAGATAATCACTTTGCCATTTAACTTGAGAGTTGGGCAAAGAACTGTTTCCTTTTCCTAACAACAAATAAATAATTTCGATACAAGTACTTTTATTTGCGTCTTGCGTGGCCTATAAAAACGTAATTGCAAAAATTCTTTCATTGCACATCGAAGAGAGGCAATTCTGCGGACCTCCCGCCGGAATAATTACCATAAAGTACCCCACGAGCTCATTACACCTGATTTTTAAGTCTAAACTGGGCAAAGTTTGCATTCCAACAAAATTGGTTTAGGAGCGCAATTATTACGCGTGATTTTTAAATCTGATTTCGGCAAAGCTCGCATTCCGTGCGCACTAAGTACAGCTTTTTCTCTGCCTTTATTGTCTGAAATCCTCTTGCTGCCGGTGTTTGTCCCCGTTTTGCATATTCAATTGTCATTGTTTCGACGCGTCTCGAATGCAGATAACAGCTTTTGCATCTCAAAGAAAAGATTAATAGATTTAATTTAATATTGTCTAGTTGGAATGGGGCGAAGGGTCTGTTGGCGCGCAAGCTTCGGTGTTTATTAAGTTTGCGAGGGTATAGTATCGGAATTTTAAGGAGTAGAAGAGCGCGTTGGATTGAAATTCACGTCTTGCCCTCTCGCCACTTCTCTAATAAATAACCGATATTTATGTTCCGTGTAATTAAACTTTCATTCTGATCCGGCGTTAGTTTTGTATCTCCCGGTGTATCTCCGGGGAAACCTCACGATTCCCGGATTTTAAAGCCGGTAATCTGGACGGAATTAATCAATAATTCAAACGGTCGCGTTGCATGACAATTCTTCATTATGGGAGTCCCGGTGAATGCTCCATTATGTGAAACGATACAATGCGAGCCATTATATTTGGGCAGTTACATCGGAGAGAAACTCCAACTTGTTACGTTCCGTTTTAATTTATTTTTACGCCTTCGGAACCCCATCGATGATTAATGGTCGCGTCCCGCACGGGTCTCTTCCGAGGCCCATCTTTTGGATATACTTACACAGATCTCTTTCTCTTCGCACATGACCCCCCACACTTGGAAGTTGGACTGCAACAGCTCGCAGTTTTCCCAACACTGGAACAGAAAAAATCGGTACAGACGGGACATGCTTTCGTTTTATCAGCGCCAACTGCGGCGCTTAATGACGAAAGTGGATATTAAACGAGCAAATAAACAGAAACACATGACACGAACTGTACACATGTTGGGAAAAAATTACGACCTCATCACCGCAACAGGCGCACCGTCTCATCAACAATCATTACGGACGGAACACCCAAATCGACGAGAAACCGAATCAAGGACCAAGCCGCGGTGCAATTTTATCAATAATTCCATCAACGGAACAAATTCGAACGAATCACCGCCATCGAGGGCGTTATTAACCAAGTCACCCAATTTTTCCCGAAAGGCGACAAGATACGAAAATTACCTTATTAAAAACTGTTGATTCGCAAAAGTTACTGACATCCCGAATTTCAATAAACAAATAAACAGAAAAAATTAAAAGTTTATGTGTGAAGCAAATTTTTTGAATTCCCCTTGCCTCTTTTTTTTTCTTTGGTGGTCATTTGCCCCACAAGGGCGGAATGGTTGTTGTTTTGTGGTCGTAAAATCTGGTTGTTTGACCCGTTAATAAAGCAGTAAAATAATTGTAAGTTGTAGCTTTTAATTTAATCGTTTTATGCACAATACATCTAAGTGAAGTGAACGATGACCGTAAATCGAGTTTATTTCTTTAGAACTGGTTTTCAACGATCAGAGAGTCTAGGCACTAGTATTTCTCTCGGTAACAGCTCTATAACACACAATTCTTGTGGAAAGAGCTCGGCGAGTTTTGACTAGCGTTGTTGAGGACACGTTTGGTAAAAAGTCTGTTTACGATCTCGAGATAACTAAGTGTTGCAATTTGAGTAATTCGCGAATCCGCCTCGTCCAATTAGTCGTCGGTCTTTTGTACTTGTGTCAATTAAATCCGTTCCGCGCCTCTCTTTTGTGTCAATGTCAGTCTTCGGCTGTTGTATCAATAATATTTTGTTCTTTCTGTCACAGTCGTCTCGAGTAACGAGATGAAGAATGTCGGACCATTCCACATTGTTGTTACAGAGAGAAATAGAATCACCACGTCACGATTTTCACGGTTAACTATTAAATAAGATGATAAAGTATAAACGGTACAAGTCCCGACTTTGAGGCTAAAACTTGGCTGGAAGTATAAAACTCAATTACAGAGTGTCATCGGCAACAATGAAGAAATCAAAACCACACGAGATTTCTATGCGAATAAAGGAGTCGTTTAAGCAAATACGGGGTTCGATGGACGAACTACCGTGAAAAACGCACCAGAACCCAATGACAACCGCAGCCTCTGTAATTTGAAGCGGGGAAGGGCTCCAGATAATCTATTCCATGTATATGATTATCATTATTACATATTGTATTGTCGCCTGGCTTGATCGTTTCCGATGATACCCGGAGTCGCTTCAAGACTCGCATGATTTAGCCGAGTATTAAATACGGTAGCGTGGACGGATTTCGCTGCGGGTAACCGCCGATCCAATCACACACATTGTGTTCAAAATTGAACCATTACCAGACGCAAAAACGCAAACACACCCATTGGAAATATGGAAAATAAGCCAATAGGCTTTCCCCAACGAGTGCATAAATTCACTTTCAACGATAGAAGAAGAAGAATGTTTCTGTTCCAATTGGAGTCGGGGCGCTTAATTGAATTACGCTCATCTAATAATACCCACATTGTTTCAGAGATTTAAGCCGTCTAAAAAGTGTAATTGAAATGAATTATGCCCACATGCGAGGCGACGTCGGTCCGCCCGCAACGTTCCATCTTGGTCGTCTTCCTCGTGTGTGTAGAGGAGCGATCGATTACGTGAGTTATTGTTTCTTTAATACCGATCCAACAATCAATCTTTCACACATGAAGAGGTCGTGAGTCCAACGGAGAAATTAATCATTCAACTTTAGTTTATATTCAGCATGTAAAGCTACCTACTGATCGTTTGACGGCCTCACGTATGACCCAAGGGGGGCTATCTTTCCATAATGACAGACCAATCCATGATGTGTAATTCGTTTTTTTCACATCTACCGGAGATTTAATTAAATTCCTCGTGTCACAACGACTCGCGCGTCATTTTTCCCCGATTCATTCAATCCGGCCCATTTCATCCTTTAATCCGACAAAAACCTAAACAAGATTCGATTTCGCAGTGTGAAAGATCGAGGCGATCTCCTCACCTCGAATTCCAGCAACTCTGACACCTTTCTATTCTATCTTTTTGGGTCTTAACGACCATTGTCCCGACGACACCTGGATTTCTATTCAAACTTTGTTTGTCACAAATAACCAAACTGAATCGCTTTTCGAAAACAAGCCGTCGACCAGAAAATTGCAACCAGGTGTGCCGACGATAATTGTGGGCATTTCGCGACAAATTGCACCCAAATATACCGCCAGCCGTTTCAAGAAATTGGGCAATTCGACGGAAATGGCAGGTAGCGACGAATCACCCAAATCAGAATTTCCCTGTTGTTTACAGATCGCGAGCTCTGCAATAACAATTTATTTCCCACAAAACGACTCATCTTATCTTTATCATTAGAGTTTATCGGTAATTGTAGAATTATACAAAAGGGAAGGAATCGCAATTTTCCGTCCAGTTGTTAGCGATGTTATCGTGAGGTTCGACGAATGACATCGCGTCCACCAGTCCGTCATCAAAGACCAGCAAAGTTAAATGAATTCTGGTGTTGAAATTCGGAGTGGATGCATTGCGGTCGCCATAAATCTGTCTTGCATCCGATGAAAACCGGGGGCAAAACGCCATTATTTTCGTTTCACAGTTTCATTTCGAACAATAATTGGATGCGTTTTTAATTTAAACGTACTCGATTCTATTTTAAATTTAATGAATCGTCTGCACGCATCGATTTTTATCCCGCAAAAATTTATACGCGCCGAAGCTCGGCTTTAGAATCCATTAGAAGTTACAAAGTTGTGCCATTCCTAAACACTTTTTTAACAAAAGCGCGCAGCACGAATTCATCATCGCCGTTGCATGTGGAACAATTAAATTTTCCATTATTCGGTTTTACCTTTTTAGCCCGCCACTTACTCATCGCTTAACGCGTTTTCTGGCCCGTTTCGTGCCGACAATGGCGCCGCGCTTTTTCCAAAATCGAGCACTCCTAACAGCCGCAATTTCAACCAAATTACGCCCCCGACCACTCGGGGATTTTTCCAATAATTCGTCACGATTAATACGCTTTTTATGTGCTGGCTGTTTTAGATGCACGTTCGCGATACGCTCAGACACGGCATAAAAGGGGGTACCGGCCACTATAATAGCAAATCACTCCGGGGCCATTTTAGCTAATTTCATGATTTATAAGTTTATTACCGGCGCAACAATGCATTTCGCATCGACAGGGTTTTAATTATCTTTCCGGATGACCCGGACTCTCCGGCTGATTTGTAATTGTTCAAGAAACCACGCTTTGCGTAAACAAGCCAAAATAAAAATTGTTTACACTGGCACAATGAAAAGCTCCAGAAACCTTCGTCCAAAAAATCAATATCAACATCAAATCTATAACTATAATTCTGTAAAAGGTGATGGTAAAAAGGATTAAGCCAAATATATGTTAATATTTTAGATTTAAAGCTGGTAGAAATGTTCAAATAATTATTTTCTTGGCACACAATCCAACAACAAATTTCATTTATTCATGGATAACTGGTTATTTAAAAAAAAGGAGAATGTAATTTTTAAGCCCAATGCTCTCCTGTAAATTTCGTAAAATGTTTCGTCAAGTAATGACTATTAAGACATCTCACACGACTTTGCGTTCATTAATATGTTTATTAATACTATTAAAGCATCAAAATGGAAACAAATTACAAATATAATTTTAACATTTTTCGAGATAGTACCCATTAAGTTCTATGCGCCTTCTCCATCGTTTTGGAAGTACTTGAATACTCGATGAAATATTTATCCACAGCCTTTAAATTGTTAAAATACGATTTGTTTTTGAACGTTTTGGAGCCTAGGTTTAGCACTGGTTAACATTTGTTTGTGTTTGCAAAAATGAAACGTTTAATATTTAGCTGGTCGGGGTTGATTAAGTCTGGCGAAATCCCGGTAATAACCGCCAATAAATACACTTGTCGCTCGTCGGGGTTGCTTGGCGGCGTCCCGCAGGAGCGCCTCAGCGAGGGCGAACCTGAGAATTTGACAAAAACTATTTGTCTTGATGTCAGATTCGTGGTTGTGTTTTTATCGCGTCGCCTCTGGAGAAATTGCAAACGTCGATTTATTTTTTCAATTTGTGGTTACGACGCTTTCCATATCATTCGGAGTGATAAGTGGAGGGTTTATAAAGAATGTAAAAAGAGTAGCACCAGATTGGCCCCGATGCGAGTACTTTCTGATATTAGATATTAGCCGGCACTCGTCGAGGGGAACGAAGAGCAAAGTCGGCCATTGTAAGGACACTCATTGTTGGCGGGTGTGCCGCCGCGAGGATCGCAGTGGATTGTTGTACTTAGCATGTGACTAAACCTCCGTATCGCCGAGGCGTTATCACGCGAGGATATGGGATATCCTGGCAATAAATTATCCTGAATTGTATATACGGGGGACTTTACCCATTCTAGACTTCATTATAGCATTGACACATGCATTTGTCATGCTTAGGCCAGCCGGCACGCAATAAAAGATGCACAAAGCCTGATCCCGAAAACAATAAGGGATCAACAGGAATGCATTTATTTAATTACACAGATGGATGGGTCGGCGCGACCCCTGCGTGATTCACTTCCACCAAATCTCGATTCCGTATTGAGATATCACTCCGGTTCCCACAAGTCCGGCTCTGGAAAATATGAATTTATTGCACATATCTACGGTGGGTGGCACTCCTCATGCCCCTTGGACGGATCGCGACTGCTCACGACTCGTGAGATATCGGCATTAAGTAATGACCACAACACGATCACGGTCACTGTAATTTGTTGAACTCGATACCTTGACTCGATTTAACCAGCTACTAATAATGAAGAAGTATAAATAAGAGCGCCGAAATTTCGGGGATTGATCGAGCCCTAGCTTCCAGAGATAATTAAATTGGCAGAGATGGGATCGGTGATGGGGCAGAGTGCACCAAAGTCGTGGTTGTGCCTCTCAACGTATCTCGATCTAAGCCAGCACGACGCGAACCTTCACAATGCCACTTTTGTAATTACAGAAACTTCCACTAAACTACAGATAAAATATCGGAGATACCGTAACACTGATCTCTAATCAGCTGATAGTTGGATGAGCCAGAACCGGCTCTCCTCAACCGGAAAACCCGCCACCATTTGTAATTACGAGGGAGACTTGAAAGGTCATCATCGATGGGAACAAATCAAAAATTCGACATAATTCATCCCGCTATTTAAATAATATAAGGTCACTAAACTTGAAACAATACAATAACGTGGGAGGTGATGAAAACAAATGGTATATTTTCGACCTACCTCCGAGGTACAAAAACACATTTTTCCCGCCCGAGCGACCATCTGCTGAATTTACCCAAAATTAAGCACGAGAAAATTCGTTTTTCGCTTAGACGATCCATCTTGTTTCAACTTGTCATCATTACAAGCCGATTTATGGCAAAAAATTCCAAATTCGGAGAGTGCTTATGGAGTGACAAATTACATACAAAAATTAGTATTGGTATTCCCTGTCGCTCTTTTATTGGCCCCATTAATAACCCGGAATTCATTTAAATAAGTAAATTAATATTTATTATGCAAAGCGAGAGAAATTCCTGCGTAAAAAAGTAGCGCGTGAATGATTTGTGTAGTCGGCCAAAATGCCACAAATTACTCTCGGTGAGGTGTATCGAACTGATGAACAATCGAAGCATTTCAACAAAAGCTCGCCCCGACAAAAACCCTCCCTCGGATTCGTCTTCAACCCTCCGAGACAAGTCGGGCGTCTGATTGTCGGATGAAACGAAAATTTTTCGTACTCTTTTCGCAAAATTTGCCGCTATAAATCACACCGAAATAAATTTGTACAAACAACAATTTGGAATATTTATGAACGACTTTATTGCCTCGTGACGTTTCCAAAATCATTATTTACAACCCAGTAACTCAATCTGTAACTCCATAAAGCAATAAAAGTAAAGTCCGGTCGGTTATTGTAATAATGCGGCAATAAAAAATGTCTAGTTTTGCACCCCCTGCAGTACGCTAGTGTCACTTTTATTGCTCGAAAAGTCCAGTATTTAGTAAACGCACCCGACAGGAGGGCCATCCCCCATAAATTTATTAGGGTCTCTCTATACACTAAAAATTTGTCATGTTTACGAGCCGGACCAAGTTTACAGGAAATATTTGGAAATTACGGACCATTGTTTCAAATATATGGGGTGATTTACGGACGAATTGTTCAAAAATTTCTAGTTGAACCCATTAGGAGCCTCCAGGAAACGGGTTATAAGTTGTCATTATGACTATAAAGGAATGGCAGCTCGGAACATGTTTTCTCTTTAATTGGTTAATGAAATTTCGCAATTAATTCATTGTAATAAATAATCAATAACTGTAATCTGTCTATAGGCTTCTAGTAGTCAATTAACTGATTTTTATCGGCATACCAAGAGTGGTGTAACTGCCCAGTCATAATCCACTGTAAAATTTTAGACATTTCTATTTAGATTACAAGGTCGCGATCTACTCTATTTTTGCCACCGGTAATTAGTGTTTGTTATTCTTGCACCCGAACACAAGGAATATTTGCTTGTACGGAGTCACAACACGTCAATAATGATAAATAGCCTCATTACTAGACACTTGCAGATGTGACAGTTTTGGAAGTGAACATGTGCGGAATTGGAGCAACAATGGACGGAATTAACTGCGACCATTTGGCCGTTATGATCGTTATTCCGTGATTCATTGCAGAAACTGCTGACTGCACCAAATGAAAAATTGTATAAAAATCGCCCAAATTGATGCGTACGACTATCAGTCTATTTGTTACTTCAAAGTGCAATTCCAATTACCGGGATTTTACGGCTCATTTCAATTTTTCCCAGTAATAATGAACTTAGGCGTACAAGCGCGCCGATTCCAGAGCCGGCATTAGTGCAGTTTCGTTATTAAAGTCATAAATTGCATGTTGGGCGCATTTGTCGGCCCGAGGGCACCGTACGTGACCTAAAAATGCGCCGTCTGAAGAATTCGATCCGCGGTTTGAGGAGACTCCATCCAATTCCGTTGATAACACAGCCGTAATAGTCTCGTGACTGGGAGCCCTGATATAAAAACGTCCTAATAAATCGTAATCGGCAAAGTTTAAATAGGCGCCCCGGATGAAAAATGAGATCAAATACAATCAATTCGCGGTTTGCAGTTCGAGGGCCGCACATTTAAGTGCCTCGACAGTGAAACAAATTTCCGCAGTTCGGTGTGTGTGACAGACCTGGACCGGAAATATATATTTTTATTTTGGAGATTATTGATGGAGAAATTAATGAAGTTTTGTGGGGTTTAAGCAAAGATGGTGCCGTGTAATGGTTGTTTTTGGTGTTTGCCAGCAAATGAAATATCCGGCTGAAAGCCGATAGCGCGAGCTTTATCGAAAACAGATGGTGTTAAATGAACTTATCCTCGAGCAAATGAAATTATAAGGTGGAGGCACAATTACAGAGTGTTACTTAAGCGGTTCCGTCGCTACTGCAAAAAGATCGAATCGATAGTGGCGATTGTTTCCTAAAGTATATAGTGTCTAAATAGGAGCGCACTAATCTGGCAATTTATCTGATTGAGGACGCCACGAGCTACCGGTTCCGTTATGACACGGAGAAGAAATTAATGAATATGGGCGAAAAAGTACCAGTGTGAAAATCGGACTCGATCCGAGGACGGAGAAACTATAACAAAAACAAAACCGGTATAAAACATCACGTCCGAGACGGGAAAAATCATTACTGGACCCAACAGAGGTGAAAATTACGTTCTTCGTGAACGCTGCCAAATGCCCGGAGCGGGTTTACAACCCGAAATTTTCGGTGTTCACTCATTCGGAGAATTTTTTTCACATAATACTCACCATGAAACAATCGGGACCTTGCAAACACATGGACTCTCCATTAGGACCGTCGTTCGAAAACTGCAACAAAAACAACGGGAATTAGCGCTTGGTTTTGACCAAACAACTCACCCGGAAAAAACCTTGTCTCATAAATATTTTATTGCGAGTTAAGTATGTAATTAGCGTCTCATAGCGCGCTCTTGTGATCGGATAAGAGCTAGAGCGCGGATTATCCAGATACCGATCTAAATGGTTTGAGATGCGTCGGGAGAAATCGTGATTACACCCAGAATTTGGAATCCCAGTTCTCTAAGCCAGCTTATACGAGCTTAGAACGAACTAGAGGGATTGTTTTGCTTGCCTAACACGAAACGTAATACCGAACAAACAACGACTTTCACGTATTCTTCCACGCTCAAGGTATTTTAAAAATCTCTACCTCTTACAATAAAAAACAAAACGGCTACAGGAATTTGACTATACGACTACGAAAAAATCCGCTTTGAGCGCTGCTTCCGAACCGCAACACCTACGACACTCGGACCACTTCCATAAATATTCAAACGCCATAATACCGCCTTAAATATTCATTACTTATTATAAACATGTCACATAAACTATTTTACGTTTATCGGAAAAGCGCTCCGTCCCTAATTAATATCTCGAGCATTCAGTCACAAAACCTTTTATTGTTGCGTCGGGGAAATCGCCCGTAAACAGCCGATCCATTGTAACGTTTAAAGACCTAATCCCGTACTTTGTGTGTTTATGGTTCGCACAGAACTCCCAATAAAATTGCATAGAACTCCGTTTATGTCTCATGATCATCCCCTTAAAAAATCTCCGCAAGAGGCAAGGCGTGAGTGAATCGAATTCGACTCGGAACGTCACGATTCGTAGTGGCTCTCCCCTATTATAATTAAACACGTCTGTGAGTTTAATCAGTGCCGAGATGCAATGTCGTCATCCTTTTCGTCGTGGTAGGTGTTTGTTGGTCGAACCATTAAGGCGATCGTTGCATGACCATCTACGATCGTACGCGCCATGTCATTGTCGTGAGAAGAGCTTTTAATTGTTTTTAGTGACTTTGCCGGTGCATAATTACACACGGCGAGGCTTAAAAATCTATATCACGTCGCCGACATTTATTTATTCGCGGCGATTAGCCAGGGAAGAAATGTAATTGAATTATTTACTTGTACGGACTAAATCGACCCCACGAGGCGAGAGCCTTCCTGTCGTCCACTAGGTGGCAAAGCTGGATTTTCTCTATCGACCGACAAGTTTGTACGTTTTTTACGCCGCATTAATGGCCAAATGATGATTTAAATGTGCCGATAATGGGCAATAGCATTCGCTTCAATAAATTTTATTGACAAATTTCGGTTCAACTTTGTGCACAAAGCCGACCGAGCTTTTACAGTCAAATCAGCTGTTTATGGGCTATATTTTGCGATTTTCAAGTTGTAAAACTATTTTAATGGTTAGCAAGCGGCACTTCCGTTTCATATTAGTCAAGACTAATTAATAAATAACGCTGCCATTAAAACTGCCGGAAAATATCGCATCAGTAATGCAAACAATTCGACGGCCGCAGAGCCATAAATAGATTTACGATTGGTTAATTCTGACAGTCCATTTCAAATTACAAAATTATGGCTTGAATATCGATAGTGTTTCGGAATCAGTTTTTATCCCGCGGCCCTCGGGACCGCTTGGAGAATTTGTAGTGTTTTAAAACTGGCTTAGCTAGTGTCGACCCTCGAGCTGATAAACTGTTCCGATAAAGAAAGCGATGGGGACAGATTTCGGGGTTCGTGTGCGTATTTCGGTGGAATCGCTACCATCAATCAGTCATCGGGCGTTCGTTAGGGGGTGCCCTTTATGCGGGGGTAACTGACCGTGGTCTTAATTCCGTCGTGACTCACCTATGGATGCAGAGTCCTGGCCCGGTGCCAGTTTAATATCGTGCGCCATGTGCATCCATCGAGAGTAAACAATCTGAGCAAGGCAAACGATCGGTGAGCGCGAACTTACATCAATATCGGCGCGTCACAAGTGTTTATACTGCAGGGAGCGAATTTGGCCGCTCGGGGATGCCCCTAACCGAATTACGTCGTCATGGCGACGATTTTGGTGCCCGAAAAATGGCCGGTGCTGCGAAAGGAATACGAGAAAACAAGCCGAACATGTGTTGTCTTTGTGCGCTGAGATATGGCGCGCGCCTCGGCATAATTCCCATTAAATGTTAATGATACAAAGGAATGTCACACAATTTAACGTAAACATGCGCTACCATTTCAATGCGCTACCAAACTTTGTGTAAATTCGACAGCAAAGTACCGCGCGACGATGGCTTTATGTCGGACTCGCCACCGAACATCCTTTAATCTAAATTCCTTCGGTGGGAATTTCACCATGTTTGCAAAAAATCGATTGATGAGAAAGAAGCGAGGCTGCGTTTTGGAGGCGAGAGATCCGCAAACGGTTGGACTAACAAATCGCGTCTGCAGTTCTATACGTTAATGTGTTCACTTAACACCGCAACGACGCTATTCAACAGCGAAATGGCCGTCTTTATCTGGCCATTGTTGCGAATTGTCGGCAGTCCACTGCGGGAACAACGACTCCTCCAGACCTGAATAACTTTATGCCGACTGTTTACAAGCAGGTGGCACGCAATGCGGTTATGACAAATACAAAACTCCTGATAAAGCCGCGGGTTATCCGGCTGATAACGGTAAACGCACTCCCGGGACCTGCCAGGATTCGAGGATCAGCACGGAGAAGTGGGGCAAATTTACCACATAACGTATTATTTTTTTTAAATCGGAGCAATGTATCAACCCAAAAGTGGGTCGGCGTAATGAGAGAGTCGTCTATTTTTAAAAATGTAAATATTAGTGCGTCGTGCAGGATTTATGGCGGCGCGTCAGCAGTATTTCGCTGTGCAATAAATACGGGCATCCCTTGTAGCGTCCCGGTTGTGGAGGCAATCTAAATATTAAAGTTCCCGGCAGTGGCCGAGCTGACCTCAGGAGTGAATATCAAATGTAAGTTGACCTCCGACATCTCGTAGATATGAGACCTAGGCTAGATACGAGTCATTACCAATTCAAATATGTTGGCTGTTTGTTTAATGTAGCACAGAGTGGACCGTGCAGAGTGCATTAGATGCACAGCTGCATGTTCGTCCCGAAACGGCTTTGATCTAATTAGAATCGTAGCATATAAGCTTTGGAGAGTAATTTTTGCGGGGCTGGCGGGACGAATTAAAAACTGCCGCAATTTCCATCGATACAAAGCTTTTCATAACATCAAAGCTCAGTGGGAAATTATTTAACGAATTTAGCGCGGATATATGTATGCATTAGCACGTTATGTATGTCCGCATCAAATGCGGGTTAACTATAGGGAATCATCAAAGGGCCAGCGCGACAGATGCGAATTATCCTTTGTGTCCCACACACACGACCAGATTTCACCCCGAGCCAAAGCCCTCGCTCTGTTTACATATTATTGAGAAGTTCTGTATCAATTTGGATACATTACCAGCTTTTGCCCAAATACGCAGCTTTGTCGTCGCAAAAGGGATGAAACGCGCCACCAACGCTCCACTGTTATGAAATTAATTTAACATCTTTCACAATAAACATCCGGTCAGATGTGCGGCCGCCGGCGTTACATCATGCAAATTGCACATCTACACTATTAAAAACGCATTTGATCGGCCGAATAAGCGCTTATAGTGTTGAAACATTATTCACAACAGGTCTTTTTCTCGAGAAAAAAACACACAATCCGAGTCACATTAGTATTCATATTTCTCAATACATAATGGCCGGAATAGTTTGGGCGTGTAAAATGTCACCCTAATGAATTCCGCGACCAGCTGCGAAGCATTTTTATACATGACGCGTTTCGCTGCATAAATTTCGCGGAGAGACTGCAATATGTGTGTGACATGCCCACACGACGATCCTTCTTCCTTCTCCTCCTCATTACCAACCGAAATTTCCACCTTACGACGAAATCCTTTGATCCTAACTGTATAAACAAACGTTGCCGGCAATAAAGATTTTATGAATTTGTTTTATATCACGCATCGCTTTCGTGTCGAAAGTGGCGTGAATTGAGCTTTCAGAACCCGGAATCAATTTCGGATTCTTCAAGAGAAAAGGGATCGGTGGCGGATGCGCTACACATAAATTCACCACAGTAGGAGACGATACTGCGGCGCATATAATCGCTGCACTAACGAGCATAAGGTAATTTTCATGATGCAAATTACCGGCGGAGAGCTTGTTCAACATGTGTCAAGAGAAAGGGCAACTTACTGCCAACTAGCGAAACTTAAGATTTTTCTGTGTACTGTCGCCAATGATTAATTAACTAGCGAGTGCAGAATGTGGACAAAAGGGATAAATAAAAGTCTGGGTAAAGTCATGTAAATTTATTCAAAAACAACAGTTTTCAATATTCAATCGATAGTAGAGATCGGGTTTTTATCATTCTGTAATAACAACTGTGGAGCGTAAAACGGAATGCAGTCAATAATACACTTCTATCTTTACACTGGAAGGTATTGACGCTTCGAGACGGCAAAATCCATAATTACAACTAATCATATTTTCAATAATGATACGACCGTAAGAGAAAATTACAATAAACGGTTTATAATTCCGAGTCGTTTTATTGATCAATTAATTTCCAAAACAAATTCCACTTTATGCAAATCAACACATTAGCCGGTAGATCAGAAACAGAGCGACAGCTAGACTATTAACCTTTGCTCCAGTTCGCCGCAAAAAACGCAATCTCCTTTCTCTGATTAATGTCAGGAGAAGAGCAGAGCAGATGTCGAAATGTGCCAAAGAGGTCATGATTGTTTCCCTTTGTAATTGGAGCAAGTCGTATGTGATCTCTTAGCGCGCCATGAATTTTTATGGAAACGGCGACATCGTGCCATTCGACCATCGTGTTCGCTTTTTTTCTTGGTGAATCTGCATCGACTTGAACTCGAGGCCGGACCGTTACGACTTGGCTTTTTGCTCGTCTCTCTTCGACAATGCTTGTGTTTATTCAAACAGTCGGACGTAAATCGTTGCGGTTAGTTCGCGTTAAATATGTACTTCAATCAGAATCGTGGGTACCGTTCTAGTTACGCTTTGCCGCACCGACATGATACCCTCCATCATTTCATTCCAACGCCGCTCGCACGCAACCGAACGCGCGAGCGAGCGATTCGCCCGACGCTCGAAACAATATCTCATCAAAAACGATTGTATCTTCATTATTTTTACTTAACGTTTCTCCGAAATTTTTAATTGTAGCATTGTCTTTGTTTCGTCCATTCATAGAAAATTATATCACCCAGGTCTATGCAGACCCCGTATTATTACAATTAGGCACAATGAAGTGTTTGTTTTTGACAAAAAATGTGTTTCGTTTACACTTTTTGCCTGCTAACTTTACATGTTTCTATTTAGTGCGGGTTGGGCCTTTTTCGAAAATTGCCCAAATAGGTGCTTAGTGCTCCGCTTTGTAGTTTGAAATCGAACGGTTTGGAGCTGGTCCAAGCGCGCGTATGCATCTGCGTGATATTTCACGGCATTCCCGGCAGTCTTATCGTATCGTTAACTCTAACGATCTCCTTTTCCGAGTCATTTGCGCGAAGTCGTTCTTTGTTGAAGAGTGCGTGTGTCGAGAGCGCTCCGGTAGGTGCTTTCCTAATGCGTTTTGTGTGTCGTGTCGGTACGGTATACGTACACGGCTTATACATATTTACCCCCGAGGGCAGCGGCCCGCGCTAACAAACGCTACCTGTCGCTCGCGGACCGTAATTTACGACTATTGAGTCCGGATCTGTCATTACCTCCGCCTATCGTCCATCACCGACGGCTGCCCTACTATACCATTCAGTTGTCCACGCGGCCATATCCATGATTTTCGGATAAATTGGGCTTTCGAGCTTTTGCAGCGAGGTCACGAGACCTGCCCGCCACACACTGGCCATAAAAACACATCGCCGCCTCGGCCTGCGTGGATCTTAATTGGCAAGACGAATCAAACGCTGCCTTCCATTGTCGAAGGGCTTATGAGCTCGGCCACGACATGCACAAATTAGGGACGTGTTGAGACTAATTAGAACCAAATTTTCGCAAGGAAACCCACTGTCGTACTTAACATTTTAAAATAATAGTACCAGTTGATTCTCCAAATATATCTATGTTTCTTTTGTAAAGCTCATCTTACTTTCTTGCTTACTTTATTTTCTTTTAATTCCTTGGAGAAAATTATTTACTATACGTACAATAAAGTATAGAGTGGATTATAAATGGTGCTTTTAATATTAATTTTCATACTTGACGAAATCGTGCGCATGCAATTATTGCGCATGTGTGTCCCGGAGGAGGCGAAGATTTTTTGAAATTCGCAGACTGCGCTTTGGGTGAACGTGGCGCCGGCCGGGTCGTGTTAATTCGTTTTTCGAGGCTATTGTTTTTGGGCACAAAGGCCGTTGGTTATTTAGCAAATAAAATTTCAATCGGGCCTGTTAGGTTCGGGATTCATATTCATGAAGGCCCCAATAAAATACAGTTTATTTAGCATCGCAAGGCAAGATTTATGTGTTGCGAATTTTCGCTGTTGCCTTCGTGTTCGGAGAAGATGTATAGCATTCAATGTAAATGGGGAGAAGAATAATACTGATTGCATGTGAGCGTGTGTGATGGCATTGTTTCGTCAAGGCCTAGTTTAGCTTCTCGGGGTTGGTCCCCGAAATAAATCCAATTGTGCGATCGCTTTGATTGATTCCTGACCAACGGCCGTTATTTATTCCGGCGGCGTTTTGTTGTTCTCTTTGTGCACTAGTTTGTTTTAGACCAGGTGTTTTAGCGGTGATGAGTATTATTTATTACGGCCGACTGACAGGTTATTTTGTTCGCGGGGTTAATTAGATTTATGATGTATTCGGTTCTGTTGGTTTAAATGATTCGGCTTGGGTGTGGTGTGGCGGTGCCGGCGAACCTTTCAGGAAGGACGTGCTCGCGCTCTCTTATCTCGCACCACCATCTCGAGCACCATTACCGAGGCCTAAATATGATGAATAATGCGAGCTTGAGCGCGATGGTGACACAAGGCGCCCAAAACAGCGACGCACGACTCCAAGCAAAATCGAAAGCTGAAGGACGAGACTCTCGCTGCTATGATGGCAATTCCCGGGACAAGAGGAGGTTAATGAGGACCATGCTGGACCACACATGCATCGGGAATTCGGCGGCGTCTTAGAAATACTCGGACCATCTTCCAGCGACTACCGATTTTGACTCTGACCCCAATGCGCGACACATTAATCAAGCCTCAAAAGCAGTGGCGTAGGTTTTAACAAACTCTAGAACGAGTGATGAGTGTCATAAAATCCAGTTAGATAATAATATAAAATAACTGTGCCACTGCTTGAAAGTGAAACTTGCGCCGATCGTTTCCTCCCAGTGACAATTATGTTTGCACATTGCTACACAGGTTCTAAATAAATTTAGTTATTTAAACATGTTAAAGAGATAAGGAGTTATGTGAGATAGGCACAGTTACCGTTAAACCAAGCAAAGCGAGGCAACACTCGGTACATGAAGAACTCCTATTCAAACATTCAATTTTAATCACGAAGTCGTTCATTATAGCCTAGATCGACTGTGTAATTAATTAGTTTCAAGACTTTGACAAACAGATAAATGGTTTTATCGTACAAACACAGATAAACAAACATTCTTTATTTAATATCAAAACTTGGCTAGAGAATGTGTTTGTAAAGGGTGAGGCAAGATCGTAGGATTACACAAAAATCGTTTAATTTTATATTTTGACGAAAAGTTCACCAATCCCTGTGTGAGCTTTCACTCGTAATAATCCAAACAACACACCCATCGTTTCAAATTGTATCTTTGATGAATATAAGGTGTGCATCAACAATCTAACATTTCATACGGTACTTAACGGTCAAAATAACAATGCGTGTAGCCGTAAACGTGTCATTTGCTTTCGCTTTTTAGAAAGTTACCTTTAATAATTGTCTGAAATTCGAAAAATTCCGGTACTTGTTTCAATTAGAAAATAATTAGGATGAGGTAATCAAATTATCGGCCGGCCTCTCCGAGAAAATATTGCTTAGTAATTTAGCAATTTAGTTTTTGTGTGACGACCGCAGCCGATACGATTACACGGCCGTAATGGGAAAAATCGGGCCGACGCGTTCGACAAAAAACTTAAATATGTTTCGAGAGTGTGTGAAATGCAGAAATTCGTCGCTGGGACTCTTCTTCGACGAAATTGCGACTGCACGTACTTAATAAAGTCGTTTTAGCTGGCAAACACACAAGGAATATTTTGCGAAATCAGACCTACGATTTAATTACTGAATCGGGTTTAGAAATTCAAATTTCGTCACATGGTCTCGCTTGTCATTGTTTCTGTTTAAATTGCAAATCTAGTTTACTTCATAAGATTATTTTCGGGAGTATAGACGTCGTTGGCAGCACTTAACCGTTCAGTCTTCTACTAAATTAATTTCGAATTCATTGTGAATTCCCCTCGTCGCTTCGAGGGTGCCCCCTTTATTAAAAACGAGAGTCACGCAATAAACAGAAATAACTTTATAAATAATAAAAGTTGCGGCCGTTCTCCCGGATTAGCATAGGAATTGAAACGTTTTCTCCCGCCCGAGCACAAAAAATCTAACTCGTTAATAAATACAAAGACCGGCACGGGTTCACCTCGACTAGTTTTCGAGATTTTTACCGTGCGAGCCGCTTGGAAAAACAAGCATACATGCTGTTTCTATCATTTTAAATTATAATTCTAAAAACAAATGTTTAATTAATGAAGACTTTTCCTTTTTGTGTCCCGTCAATTCGAACCGAGCCACGACCGCAATAATTTAATACACCTCGATACATATTTTCATAAAACGGCCGTATCTTAGCCCGTAATTCTGGTTTACAGCTGTATTAAATCAGCCGTATTTAATATAAACTAATATACAATTCCGCAACTAGTCTGTCGAAGAAAAAATCCCGCGCCATTTAAATTTCAAAAGTCGATAAATTCGGATTACAGCCCAGACGGGGATTAAGTTATAACTTGGTGATTGAATTCCGTATTTATTGCCGGATTTACACCGTTTCAAATCATTAACGAAAAACGACGTGGACGATTTTTTACTGGCCCACCTCCGTCAATTGTCACGATTTCTTCCACGTTACACTCAAACGGTTTCATTTACAAATCGAAATTAACTGTCAATCAGCGCGACGACAAAGGGACATTTTATTAAACGATTCTAATTAAACATTCACGTGATAACTTGCCCCAATTAAATCACACACGTTATGGCATGTCTGCAGATCTCAATGCCAGATTGGCCAATTAGAAGCACTAACAATATGGCGGAAGAGGGAATTTACACACGTGGGGTGAATAAGCGACGACTACAACAATCACACGTCTAGCTGGAGTTTTACCCAACATTTAATTTAATTGCAACCACCTATGCTCTTTCTTGGAAAAATTCTTTCCATTTTTCCGTGCAATCTCTCCTCAATCTAGTTCATTTCACATAATCATTTATCCGCCCCCAATGATCCACTAACTCAATTTTATCTATTTCCCCTGCTAAATCTACAAGCAATCCCAATTTCACTTCCTCGAGAATCATCAGCGAAAAAATAAAAACGTGGATTCGGTCCCTGCATTAAAATTTCGCTTTTGGTTTGAAGTCGTTTCGAGTGTCACCTAACCAAATCCCCGCTCATTCCTCGTAACCAGGCCGCAAACAAATTCACAGTGTCGTATCCAAAAAGCTCGGCTTTTCGTACAAATCTTTCCGCTCATTACGACAATCACGCTTTTTCTCCGCCAGAATGTCGTCTGTAAAATTTGATTTTTGGTCGTCGCCAAGATGGGAACGCTCGATATGGGCGATGTCTCAATACCTGGATTTTTTCGCCGTCCCATTTTTCAATCAAGTGCAAGCAGATAAAATCAGGCCCATTTTATTTTCTAATCTTGATGGGTAGCCCAGGGCCGGTTTTACCTGCCTCGTGATACAATTTTAATTTGTCTCGTATTTAACTGCAATTATTGGTGAAATGAGGGGGTCGTGTAATGGTTTGGGGATTTTAATGGCCTGTTTTGAGATTATACGAACTTTATGAGTGCATTGCAACTGCACGAATCCGGGCCTTGCGAGGATCGCTCTGTTGGTATAATTATAGTTTCAACAAAATCCATAGCCATCGATATCGTGTTGCAAAAAATATGGTAATTTAATTATACGTGGGGTTCGAAATTGCCGGTTTTCGCCGGTTTCATTATCTCAAATTTTCGATAATCAATTTTCGCAATTTTGACACGTCGGCTAATATCATAGATTTGTCTTAATTAGAATGCGATTAGACGATTCGATCGATCCTTAAACGAGTCAATTTCGGGTTAATTTGACAAGTCGCGTGTTTTCTTTGGCGAAAAATGCAAATTTCGGGATTATGATTCCGGAGGATCGTTTCGAGCGGCCACTAATGGAAAAGCGACGAGTCATTGTCAATATATATTCAAATTTAAATCCCCTCGAACTAGGGGGTGACCCCCAGTGCATTTCTGTGCACGGAATACAAAGATCAATCAAAAGCACTTTGCTCGCACGCACAACTAATGAGAAAAACGTTTCACAGCCGAAGAAATTTTCGAACGACGAGAGACAAAGTGGTTTGTTCTCCTCTAATGAAGGTTGTGTAGCTTACTGGAAACTTTTACCTGAACTGTCTGTCTAAATTGCTGTCGGCTCAATTTGCTCCAGGCAAACCGATTAGGAACCCAACGATTAAGTCAATTTCGACGGAACTACACTACAAAAACTGTATCCAATTTTATATTACCCGCGAGAAAAACGCACAAAATACGAGATTCGAAGATTAAACCGACGAAAAAAATTAATAACGTTCTAGGGTTGCATGGCGCAAATAGCGCAGTGTTTGTAACTGTGTTGAAATGATTTACGATGTAATTGATCTTTGCGGAAAACGCTCGAAAATCAAAGATCTGCTCGTGACCGGCGAGATCTTGGTGCATTTCGTGACTGTTAGTATCAATGTTGCTGAATCATATCGAGCAGGTGCACTTGATTACGGAAAAATAGTTCTTTGTTTCGGGCAGCACTTGCGGAAAACAATTTCCACGCGAGGCGATGAGACAATAAAAGTCCCGAATACAAATATGGCAGCCTTACCCTTTCAAGACAAGTAGCTCTGCATTGTGCGACCCTTAGGGGACTTCCTACATCCTGCTCTCCGCCAATAAAAATCGCCATCGACGACGTGATCGAAGCCAGACCAAGGACCGTACGCCAAAACAACGCCATTTTTCAAAAAAAAATCAAAAAAGCACAAATCAAAATTCAAGCACTAGACACATCCACAGAAAAATAAAGAAAGCACTGGACGATCATGCAGGAAACTCAACCACAGCACGGACACTTTGGGCTTTTTCAGGGGTAACTTCGCGCGGTGGAGCTTTGAGGGCAGCTTTCATCCGAGCTTTCATGCGACCATCTCCGACGCGAAAACTGAACTGAACTCA
Source organism: Tribolium castaneum (assembly GCF_031307605.1). NCBI lineage: Eukaryota > Metazoa > Arthropoda > Insecta > Coleoptera > Tenebrionidae > Tribolium > Tribolium castaneum. The sequence continues at coordinate 2,493,450 of NC_087402.1, read as the reverse complement.
ACTGAGTGTTGAATCCGAACTGCGGCGCTCGAGTTGAGTGGGAAGTCGGCTGGCGTTCGGGCAAGAACGGGCTCTTCGAGGGTTGAGCCAAGGGGTGCTCCCACCCCACACTCGGCGCTGCTTGAGGATCAGGCGAAATCACAAATTCTTCGCGATTTTTGAGATTTTCGCAAACACAACCCTAATCCCCCCAAACCACCAAGAGCAAAATCCATTTTTAATTACGGCACAGAACCAACACTAATCACTGTGTATATGCAAATGCCGCCTAAAAGAATGCTCACATAAACTACAGTTGCCTCCTACAACAGACGCACTAAGTCACCGTCACATGAAGTTAATTAGTTGGAAAATTGTACGCGCTTTTGTTAGTCTCTTAATCTTAAGAGATGTTTTAATTGTTAACACAGTCAACTTGGAATTTATGGCACTAAAAAATTCATAAATAACAAACTTGGCCTGTCGACTTGATTTACGAACTCGAGTGACTTTCCCGACTCAAAAATCGACTGTTTTTGGTTCTGGTTTTTTGTATTCCTGACTCATCTTCTACTCCATCTATTCCCTTCTGTGTTACCATTTATCTTGCCCCCTAATCTACGTAATTTCATTTTCTCTATTTCCTTTGCCGAATCTTGAATGATTCCCTTTCCGTTGCGTTTCAATCCGAATCTTCACTATTAGTCTTAACAATATTTCCGAAAAAAGCTTTAGTTTTAGTTTTTACTTGGGTTGTAAGCTACAATTTTTTCCCCCACTTTTCCCCGGCGGTGGAAATAGATGAAACGGCCACAGTCGCGTGTATAATGACTGAATTATGATACAGTACAAACAGGGAGTAACAAAATATCGGATGGCTTTGACCAGCCCCGAAAAACAAAATATTTGCATATAATTATGAGTGTATGTTGTATGATGGAACATAAATAAATCGATTAAAAACTGTTCACTCAAAGCCACTTGAATATTGCAAATTTATTTGCGAAAAAATAAAAGCGTCGCTTCTTTATTACATCGAATTCATCACCCACTTCTCCGGCTGGTAGCACGACTCTGGTAGCTTAACTCCGTGTCCACTTTGCATTTTGATAAGATAGGAGCGACCATAAAAATGGTGCCCATTTCAGAGGCCAGACATAACACGACTATATCACAGATGCTGGGACGAAATTAGTTTATTTATTTTGGTCGACGATGCGCTCACCTGCCACTTGAGGGAAAATTAACTTTTGCGAACAAAAAGACGACACAGTGGCGGAGGTGGACTGAATTTTATTCGACGTTACGACACGCCGACTGGCACACGATCAGAGGCTTAGCTCCTCAATAAATTAGGCTTGTACCTACATGTTTCCAAAATACGGAAGGATATTAAAGCGTCAAAAAATTTATTCATTCGCACATTCGACTTGGCTACAAGTACAAAAACATTCCCAGATTCTTGTTAATATTTTTATTTTGTGTTTACAAATAAATTGTCACCGAATTGTATCAACACTATATTTTCGAAATAAAGTGGCCGTTAGGAATCGATAAAGTAATGACTTCCTTCGACCACCATTCCAATTAATTATTAAAAAATAACCATAGTTGGGTAGTTGTGCGGAAATGGACAAAAACACTGGAGGAAATAGTACTTAGCCTAATTGATTCAATTTTTATCGTTTCAACAGTCCAAGAAAGCTAAATATACTTCACTCGTTGCGACATTATCAATCTTTGATTAGCTCATATTTCTTTTTCCTTTCTGGATTTATTCCCCGAAGCCCGTCTACGCAATCGTTTGGATTACGCCAGTTTTCACACGAATCATCAATTCATCACTAGCATGTTTTGATACATCTGCGTGTCTCTCGAGACAGCTTGTAAAATAAATGTTTTTCGCGTGTTGAAAAATTCAGTGGGAAATTTTTTCGGGTCCCAACGTTTCGGCTAAATTATGCATTATTGGTCGTGTGGTGTCCTAATTTTCCGGTGCAGCAGGCAACGGCGCGTTGTATTTTGTGTAAAATCGATGATGCTACAGGATCCGAAACGCCGCAAAAGCGTTTTCATGACGGCAAAACAGATCCCATCGCTGAATGTGTAACCTAATATTTGTTTATAACACATAAGATAAGCACTTGCAGGGAAATTACACTCCATAAGCTTCGACACTGCTAATATTAATTAAGGTAAATGCGGCTGCTTAGGATGCTTCATTTTGAACGCCATGATCCGGGATAATAGGGGTTACGCTAAACTTTTCACTATGAAATGCCTGACAAGCATTTGGACAACAGCGAGTTGAATGAGCCATTGCGTAAAATTAAAATTGCAAATTATGGAGTCAAAATTAAGAAATCAGTTAAATGAGCTCTCCTTGATATATGGGTCCAGCAGGCTGCAAATGACCGATTCATTTACAAGAAGCAACTAATTGTGCCACCGTGGTCGAAAAAACCCGGCTTGAGTCCGTATTCTAACGAAGACATCTAATTAAACAAATCAACTCATTTACGAGCAACTTAATTAAGCCATCACCAAAAATATCCCCATAATTAAGGCGAGATCGTCGAAGCCTTATCTATAAGATCGTTTTACCGTTCTATGTCTGCAATTATGTCGATTTTACGGCTCCTGTTCGGATTTATGAAATTTTTCGTCAAGAGTGTCTGGTGCGTGGTGCATGGGCGTCCGGCAAAATTATGCGTTCCGATAAGGTACAGTGACAAATTATTTGTGGAATTGTGACCAGTTGAACGCGTTATCGGTTAAGATCGCGTATTGACGGCTTGCATAATTATGTACATTTAATTTGCATATCTTGGCTATTAGTCGAGTGTACAGTTATGTCGGAGGCGCTCGGCGATATCGTACCTACCGCAAATAAATAAATCGTCCCTTGATGCACGCCACTGGAGCCCTCACAATTAAAACGTCAAAAATGCCTGATTTGTGGCCCCACTAGCGCACGAATCAACATAATTCGCAAATGCTACGTACCGTAGTTATTTTTTACACACCCACGACGAAAAATCGCCGTCTAACTGTTTTTTAATGCACACCGAACTCATAAATTTCGTCAAACTAATGAACTAGAAACGTAATCAATTAACTAAACCAACGAAAATGATCGATACCTCCATATATTTTCTCAGGTGATTTTAGGAGCTATAGAATTGCTAATTAGCAAGGCTTGGTCATTATTTCGTTTTGTTCGTAAATTATTTCTAATTAAAGATTTTTACGTGTTGTTCTATCAATTAAAGCGACTCTCAAAAACCAATTAATCCGATACGTGTGTATCTTGACAGTTTAATTGGTTTTTTGAGTGGGAAAGACGGAAGTGCGTCCTCGCAGCCTTTTTTTTCAGAAATGTAGAACGTGGAAAAATAGTGAGGACTTGTCTCTTGGTACAATTGAGCCATGTATTGTGTGCCCTCCACATACATAAATAATTTGTCGCTTTTGAAATTGCAGGAATTCTGAAATTTGTGTCTGCTTCGTGTAAAACTAGAAGCGAGTGCTTTAAGCTCCTCTATTGATAAATTTAAGCGCAATAAATCGCGACTTAAGTGCTTTATAAATTTACCAACAAAGTACGCGAGTTGTATGAAAGAAATAACTCGGATACGTCACGAGTTATTCGAATAATTCCGACCATATTTATGATTTCGCATTGAATGTCCCGTCAAAAATTCAATTATTCCGAATTTGGTCGCGGCTTACATTTCACATAAATCAAAAGCCCGACGTTCCTAATAGGTGGCCCCAATTTCCTTTCAGTGATAACTCTCGGGAAGAATGTTACAAATCTAAGATACCTCAGCCTCTTAAATCTCCTTAAGCCCACTATAAACTTGGGGAATCCGACTAGTGCACGCACCAACAACTTCCAACATCTATGACGAGTTCAACGCACGTACATGTGTGTTTTTTTTCGTAATTTTTTACCGGATACGGTCCTGACTGGGTAAATATAAAAAGCTCCAAAGGATTTAACGATAGTGTCACCTAACAGAACACATAAAGCTGCTATGTGGTCGCATTTAACGGCTCGCCTCTAATATCTCCTCCACACCTTACACTATTTATTGGAACAATATTTTAGGACGGGAAAGTGGCTAAATAATTACGAGGACGGCGCTAAACACCGAGCTTTCCTGAAGCACACAAAACCATTTATTTATCTAACTGTACAATTTTAAAATCCAGTCGTTTTGACTTAAATTCAATGATTTCTGTAGTTTTATTAGCCATTAAATCAGGGGAACAAAGCAGTTTCAGGCTTGTCTGTAATTTTTCCGTCGAGTAAATAATTAAATCAGCGGAAAATCAGCAAAACATAAATTGCTGTTTTCGCTACCTCCACAAGCCCAGTATCTGCCCACCTTCGGCAAGTTAATTTATTAATCAGTGTGGTTAGTTGTAAGGCACTTAAACGATAATTTTTAAGCCTGGAAACATACTGAGTAGGATATAAGCGCCGATGTCGTCACAAATTCGGTTTAAATTCTCACGTTAGATGGCGCCACGGTACGGTCTGCAAGCTTTTCGCTAGATGGCGCTGCCGTCAGTCAGCGCCGCCGCCGCCTTCAATCAAAGATGGCGCTGCTGGCCTCCATTTTAATTATTTTTTTTTTATTTTTTAAACTTCCCGCCAATATCAGATGATGATGATGATGATGATGGCCGACCGACGCAACACACCACACACCCCCGCGCGTTTGCGAATTTTGGGGTTGTGAAATTTTTGGTTTTTGGGGTTGTGAAATTTTGAATATATGATTTTTGAAATGTGCAATTTTGAATACATGAAGTATACAAAACATGCTGTATTGAGTTAAGCAAAATATCAGAAAATCACGCTTGTCACTAATAACTAATAAAGGAAAGTCATTATTTTATCGATAAGGAAATCGAGCAAAACATGCTGTATTGAGTTAAGCAAAATATCAGAAAATCACGCTTGTCACTAATAACTAATAAAGGAAAGTCATTATTTTATCGATAAGGAAATCGAGGTTTAAATCCTGATTAGGATTATTATTTTTTTTGTTTTCAGAAAAAAAAAAAACAATAATATGTAACACATTATGTATTTATAAAATAATATTTTACATTAATATGAGTATTTTAAAAATAATATATTAAAACAAAATAACATACAATATATCATATATTTACATACGGTACAAACGAGGTAGGTAGGTATAGGTAGGGTAGGTATAGGTAGGTTTTTTTATTTTTTTTATTTTTTTTTATTTTTTTTTATTTTTTTTTTTTTGTCAAGCCGAAGGTTTTTTTGCGGGGGGTTGAGAGAGGTGATCTGGTCTGTGTCTAGGATTTTCCCCTAACAACCCCCCAATAACCTTCGGCTTGACTTTTTGTTTTTAGACTGGCTAATAATAATAAAGTTAAAAAAAGATTATGACGACGTCTAACAACAGTGGTGTGGATTTTTGGACTTCTGGAGATCGTCCTCTGTCCTAAAGCCTGAATCCTGTTGATGATGTGAAGCGCAGTGGTCCTCCCCTATTGGCGATGATTCCATCTGTTGAACTGAACTTAAAAAGAAAAAAACTAAACATATAAAATGAAAAACTTACTTATCCTAAAAAAATCAGCGGTCTTTTTGTTGTTGTCCTTCTCACATCTATCGGTTGATCTGAGAATGAAAAGAAAAAATTATATTTGGAATTATTAAATAAATATACTTATTTTATATGTAAAATGGAAACTTACTTTTCCTGAAAAAAATTAGAGGTTTCCTTTGCTGGTGTCATAAGTCCTAATGGTAGGCTTGTAGATGATGATGATGATGATGTTAATGATACGCAATTCATCAGTCCGTCAGTAGATCTAGAAGAAAAAATAAAATCAAAAGTTTCTTATTGTACACATACAAGATAAAAACTTACGTATCCTGAAAAGAAGTTGATTTATTTTTTTCAAAGTGGCTTTTTAATCTTCGGAACATAGCCTAAAACAATTGCTATTATTATTATTTATAAATGGATATTTAAAATTGATTATACATCTTTGTCTTCTACAGTAGCGTTTTCTTTCAAATTTATATATATTTTTGGATTTGAATTACTCGATTTCTAAAATAAAATATTAAGTAACAAATTAATAAAACGAATAAAGTTTTCCTTACCTGTATAGCAAGCAGTTTTTCTGATATATTTTCTTTTAATCGTAGTTCATATTTTAGAGCCCGTTCTACCGTTTTTGCTTTTTGAAATGATAAATCTTTACTGGATAATACCATTTCAACTAATTGTATTTTTAACCCTCCGTTGATTTCGATTGGAAAATATGCGATTTTACATATATTTATATCAAATTCACTAATTATCTGCAGAGCATTTATTATGATATTATCCCAAGGTCGCTTTACGTATATAAAATTAAATAAGATATTTAGATTCGACGTCTCCATTTCGAAATATGTGATAATATTTGAATTGTTTATGTTATAGTATTTTGTGAGATCAGTGATCTCTTCTTTACGTGGATTACCTTCTATATAAATATCCACGTCTGTATACGCTGTTGTGTAGCCTTTTATGAATGCTGCGTATCCTCCACTCAAAAAAGATTTCCGTCCATTTGAATTTAAATTTGCTAACGTCTTCCATACTTTTTGGAGAATTATTTTTTCTTTAAGGTCGTATACACTGCTTAAGAATTCTTCAAGTTCTAGTGTAGTTAATCGAAATTCAATATTTGGTAACGACATTATAACGACATTATATATATATATTTTTTTTAAGACAGTTTTTCGACTACACTACGTTTGACTAGACACTACTCGAAATACCATGTACATGAACGTCTTTATATAAAGTTGGGTTGAACAACAGGATGAGACATGAAAACCACAATTTCCGTTGATAAATAAATTTTAATTAGGGGCAAGATAGTAATTGATAAGATAAAAATTACAAATCACAGTAACAAAGACTAATCACAATAACAAAGTTATAGACAAGACAGTAATTGATAAGATAAAAAACCACAAACCACAATAAATATCACACGTGTAACCCTATGACTAACAGAAATAGAATGTTTCTAACCACAATTTCCGTTGATAAATAAATTTTAATTAGGAGCAAGATAGTAATTGATAAGATAAAAAACCACAAATCACAATAATATTACACGTGTAACCTTGTGACTAACAAGAAGGGAATGTTCATTAATAATTTATTATTTCATTATTACATGTTGTTATAATTGTATTTTACTAATTGTATATTTTTATTTAATTCTTGTAGAATAAGGTACCTATAAGCCTAAAACTAAAAAAATATACATAAATATTGAAATTATTTTTCGTAATACTTACAGACATGTTTAATATACTTCTCTACAATGCCCATGCTTGTCAGCTTGGTAACCTGGAAGACATTTGTTTTTATTGTGGGGTAAAGGTTCTATTTTAACATCATCTATTTCAGTATTCTCATAAGAATCAATTTTTTCGTTGGTTTGTTTTTTATTTGTATTTTTCATTTTTTTGCTGTTAGTTATAGTTTTTGGTATGGTCGTTCTTTTTTTATCTAATGTATTATATTCTTTTTCCAATTTTTTAATTCGATTCGTTAGTTCATTAGTATTATTCATTAACATTTTCCATTTGATATCAATTTTATTATTCATATGAGTGTCAAGTATAGTTGTAATTTTATTGTTCATTCTTTTATCTAGCACATTGGTAATTGAATTAATAATATTGTTAATATTTTTAAGTTTACTATCTAAGATTCCTATTTTACTGTTCATCTCTTTATCATATTGTTTAAACTTCTCAAATACTTTATGTAAATCAAATAAAATTTGTTCCATTTTATTAAAATGATTTTCAATTATTTCCTTATTGATTATTAAGTTGGTTTTCTCTTTTTTAAATAGATTATCTATTATATTTATTTTTTTAGTTATATCGAAAATATGTTTTTCTATATTGTTTATTGATTTATTTAATTTATCATCAATTTCAATAGGTATTATATTATTAATTATGTTCTCAAACTTATCATTTAGGATTTTACGAGTATATTGTTCCATTTTATTAAAATGATTTTCAATTATTTCCTTATTGATTGTTAAGTTGGTTTTCTCTTTTTCAAAGAGATTATTTATTTTGTTTATTTTTTTAGTTAAATCGAAAATATGTTTTTCTATTTTGTTTATTGATTTATTTAATTTATCATCAATTTCAGTGGGTATTATATTATTAATTATGTTCTCAAATTTATCATTTAGGATATTACGAGTATATCCTGATGATATTGAGTTACGTCCGAACAAGTCGATAACCATTATAAAACTGATTAAAACAAGATAAATTTTAATGTTATATATAAGTTTGGAAGGAATAATAATAAAAATACAAAATAAGGATTAGATATTTTATTTTTTGTAATTAATATACACGCTTGATTTTGAAAGTTATAAAATTTATAAAAAAACATTATCCAATTGATATACAACACCAATGCTGAAAATCAAAAAATGAATATAATTTTAATATTAAATACTAAAAATATTGTTTTACCTGAAATACATATTAATAAAGAAGAAATTAAAATGGAAGTGTCAGTTTTGTTAGTCCTTAGGAATGTAAAGAATAAACTTAGACCGTAGTGAAGTATCGATACTGCTAATCCCATTAAAGCTCCATAATACCCAGCCATTGTAATATATGTTTTTTTGGAAAAACACATTATCATTATTATTAAAAATCCTATTGCATTAAAAGCGTAAGTAACTGAAAAAATCAGAATTGAAATCTAAAAATTAAATTTATTATCACTTACAAAAAAACGATAAAAGAAGTGAAAAGTCATCGCCTTTTTTAATTACTCGTACGTCCCAAGAAATATCTTTATTAATTTCCTCCTCTTCATTATTTTGGTTTTTTTTGTTCTTTTCATTCTTTTCGTTTTTTTTGTTCTTTTCTTTAACGTTGAAACCTGTATTTAATTTTGTCATCGTGTTTTGTGTTAAAAACCCCAAGATGTTCTGATACATGGAAACAGTTGTTTTTTTTTATATAATATTTCTTATCTGCAGTTGGTTCTAAATTTATACTCGAAAGATAATGACTCATACTTATTGAATTTTCATTTAAAATTACTATAATTAAATTAAATTAAACTAAACTAAATTAAACTAAATTGAACGAATCTAATCTAAATTAAGATTATGGAAACATGGTAATTGCTTCTGATATTGCATTATAACTTCCGACTCGATCTTGAATAATTATATAGTAGGCTTTTGTATGAATTGGAAAATTTTCTGAACTTTCAATTTCGATTGTGGCATCCATTTCGGAAGAGAAAGCATTTTCGTGTACATTAGTCGTACAGTCAATTATAAATAAAGGTGAATTTTTATATTCATTATAATTTAAAAATGGTTGATGGCGATTTTTTTGATAATAGGTTTTATAAAACTCAGTATAAGCATCATAAGCTTCTTCATAATAATTTTTTGTAAAATCAAGTCTCCACTTATCGTAAGGAATATATCTGCTGTTAATTTTTAATCTTATATTTTGTAAGTTAATATGATCAAAATGAGTGCTATTTTTTCGTGAATTAAAATCTCGTTCAGTTTGAAAAAATACAATAATCCAATTAGGACGTTCAACACGTTGAATGGTTTGAATTTTCCATGAAGTTGTTTTAGCGTCTGGTAAATCCTTAGACTGTATTTCCCATTTTTGAAAAGCTAATGGAATTGCACGATTTTTTTTTATTGAATCAAGTAACTGAAGTTGAATTTTAGCAGCAGGATAAACATGTAAAGCTACTAAATTCATATCTGTTATAGTAATTCGAGCTTTTCTTACTCCTGTACTCACATAACAATTATCATCTGTTCTAGATCTTACTAAACTTATTTTATGAGTGCCACACATAATACGTTCATAAGTAAATGGTAAATTTAACATTTGAGATAATTTTAATTTAAGAGAAAACTTTTTAGTTCTCGGATCAAATGTATAAAGTTGATCATTTAAATTTTTTGTCCATCCTAGAGACTGATATTCCTCAAATTCATTTTTCATAAAACAAAGATATGTTTTAACTGTTGAAACCAAACCAACTTGGTCTACACTATCTATTTCAGTATTATTAAGGTAATATGAAATAGAATCAAATAAAAATGGACCGATATTATTGGTTAAAGTAACTTGACCAAATGCTTCTTCAGTTGTGTTTGCAGGAAGTGGATCCCATTCTAAGGTACAATTGATTTTAATATATGATTTTTTCCATAATATCCATACGTTTTCTTGATTAATAATAAAATTTATGCGATCATTATTTCTAAATAGTTGATTTTGAGGATTATATGTGTGTTCTTCTGTCCTTTCAATACTTTCGTCTTGTGTAGGTTTTCGAAAGATTTGGAGTACGTTTGATATTAACGACATTGTAACCTAATGATTTTAAAATCTTGATACTTTTTGAGGTTAATTTTGTTTTCGATTTTAAGGTTAGTTTTTTTGTAGATTTTAAGTTTTTTGAAGAACCACTTGTTATAGCTAATGAACGGCTAGATGGTTCATTTGGTACTGATAAGAAACTGGTGGAACTCTCATCTTTATAGATTAATCTCATATTCAATATTATTTTCTTTCAATTTTTAATGCTAATTGAATATTGATTGTTTGCCCGTTAAAATCAATTAATTCACTGTTTTGATCAACAAGTTTTAGGGTAATATTTTCTATGACTTGTTGTCTATCTATAGGTAAATAAATATGATTTTGGGGACTTATTACAATTTGTTCAGCTGGACTTACAGTAATTGGACTTTGATATAAACTATGATATAAATTTCCGTTTAAATATGAGCCTTCTATTATATTACAGTCTACCCTTATTGAATTTGCCTTGATAATATTTACAGGTAAATCGCTTTCATGTAATTGATTTGCTTGTAATATTTTATTGGAAAAGCCTAGGATTTTAGAAATTGAATCAGCTGGCGTAAAGTCTATTTCGTATATGCTTTTTATTTCACACTTTAATGTATTTATATTTGGTTTTAATGAAAAAAATGTATTTCTTTCTTTCTCACTTACTTCACTTCCAACTAAATTATCTTGAATGTATTTTTCGATATCTGAAATTTCAAATGTTCCTTTAGGAAGACGAATTACGTTTTGTGTTCTAACAATTTGATTATTTGAAGGATTTTTGGTTATTGTGTTATAATATAACTTATCAGTACCATCTTCAATATTTGGTATGTGATTATAAGTATCTAATCCAATTAGTGCTAGAGAATATATATAATTATTATCAATATAAATTGGTGGTGACAGATTAACACTCAAAACACTTTTCGTATCAGTAAATAAAAGAAGAACAAACATGACAACTGTTAGAATGAAACTGATTTAATTTAATTATGTTTCATATTATATAGAAATTTTAAACACAAATGTCCACAATTATAGGTTAGATTTTGAAATTTATCATGGTTATAATAAATTTTACAGTTTTTAAAATAATTAATTAGGGATTTTGGTGGCTTAAAGTTGCCAAAACTATCAAAATAATGCACAATTTTTTTATTTTTTTTATAAGCTACCCAATGTGTGCCTTCTCCTTTATTATCATCAAGATTTACTATTCCACTTTCATAATTAAAACAATGTTGTGGTAATTTATCTTTCATAAATACACCTCGAAAATCTGTAAGTTTTAAGATTTTAGCATATTTTAGTAAATTTTGATTAGTTAATGCTTTCTTGGGTAGCTTTATTGGGAGTTTTTTGAAAATTTTTTTAAAAATAAGCCATATCCTTTTCGCAAACGTTTTAAATATAGACCGCTTCCTTTTTTTCCAATAGCTATTGCTTCCATAGTTTTATTATGCCGTTGTGCTTCTTCTAATTTTTTCTGTGCACTTTTTGCATTATTTACTGCACGAGCCACTGTAGCAGCACCAGCACCTAAACTTCCTAGTGCACTAAGTCCACCAAAAATTAAAGGTAAAAGTGGTATAAGTCCTCCTTTTTTAATAGGGATAATTCTAGGGACTTTAATATTTTTTTTCCCTCCTGCTGCTTTAACTGCTGCTCGTGCGTGTTTTAGAATAGTACTTATTTTATGATTTTCTGTTAAACCACTTTTTCTTAGACTATTAATAATACCAGCTTGAAATCCAATTCGTTTTTTTGTATTACATCTTTTTCTTAAATTCATTTTTGTCTTTCCATTATGTTGTTGTTGTTGTTGTTGTTGTTGTTGTTGTTGTTGTTGTTGTTGTTGTTGACGTGTTTTTTTCATTCCTCTTCCACATTTACGAGTTCTTTTTATTCCTCTTTGACATTTACGAGTTTTTTTCTTCTTAATTGTTTTCTTCTTTGTTGTTCTTTTAATACCCATTCCGAGTTTTCTTTTTAGTTTCATAATATTTGTTACCAACCACGCACTTGCTTTTTCACCAAATTTAGCGTCTTTTGATATTACACGTGACCAGGCTTTGTTTTCCAAAATTTGATCAGCTTTATGTCTATCTTTCAAATTATTTGATTTAGAGTATTCTATATCGTGAACTTTACAATACTGATCAAGTTTATTTATTCCTGGATCTTGTCGATTAAGTCTTTTTGCTAACTTTGTACCAGGACCACAGTATTGATACCCCGGAAGATGCAATTCGATCGGTAACTTGTTTATGCTGCTATTAAGTAAACCTTCACCTCTCGCCATTAAGCACTAACTGACTAAATTAGTAAAACAAACATCAATTTATAGTGTTGCAGATAAAAAATTTGTTTAGTATCAGTTCATAGTCCATTGTAACAAGAATACTAATTATGCGTGTCATTAAACAAAAATTTTCCTTACCGGTTATCAATTATGAAAATATTAATACAAGCGAATTAAAATTACATTATAAACATGGTCGATTGTTTCCAAATTCAATTCGTTGTATAATATGTGGACCATCCGGAAGTGGAAAAACAAATATAATGTTAAGTTTAATTTTTCATCCGAATGGATTGAAATTTGAAAATTTGTATATATATTGTAAATCACTATACCAGATAAAATATCAGTTACTTAAATCAGTTTTAAATAAAGTTAAAGAAATAGGGTATTACCAATATGATGATAATGAAAAAATAATATCCCCAAACAAATGTAAAACAAATTCTATTTTTATATTTGACGATGTTGCCACATCTAATCAGAATAAAATAAGATCGTTTTTTTGTATGGGACGTCATCGAGGATTAGACATGTTTTATTTATCACAAACATATGTTAAAATTCCTAAACATTTATTACGTGACAATGTAAATTTTTTAATTTTATTAAAACAAGATGAAAAAAATTTAAAATATATATACGAAGAACATGTTGGAACAGATATGAGTTTTGCAAAATTTAAAAACATATGCGATGAATGTTGGAAAAATAAATATGGTTTTCTTGTTATAAATAAAGAAGATGAAATTACAGCTGGTCGTTATCGGAAAGGTTTCGATCAATTTATTTTAATATAATATATAAATATACCTTATTATTGAAAACATAATCAGTAGTAAATAAACCATCGAAATGGATACTACATTATCTCCGCAAAAAAAACGTATCAAAAAAAAAATATTAGAAACTGCAAATGTTGTTAGAAACAAATATAAAGCAATTAGAAATTATCAAAAAAATCAAGATGAATCGTTAAATCAATTTTTTAAACCTGTTTCAAATACGCTTACGAATATTGTTTCACATTTAACAAAACCTCGAGAACAAGATAAGATAAAAAAAGACATGGACGAAGATCATCTAAAAAAAGAAGATAACCATGTTGATTCTAAATATGATGATGGTGATGATGATGATGATGATGATGATGATGATAAAGATAAGATTAAAAAAGAAGATAAAGGAGATAACAGTAATGATTCTGATACTGATAATATTGAAAAAGATGATATAATACAGCAGACGTTAAAATTATTGAAAACAAACAAACATGATAAAATCTATGGTCCAAAAATAAATCCTATTAATGACAGTATGAAATTAGGAAGAAAAGTTTTGAAAATTAAAAATAACGGTTTTTTACAAATAGGTAATGATATGTTTCAAGGTACTGATGGACTTTATGAATTAGTATTTCATAAACGCCCAAATGAAAAAAAAATTTCTATTAATGATATGAATAATTATTTAAGAATTATTAAACTTACAAATTTGCATCGAATTGATCCTGAGAATAAATTTAGTCGAATAAAAGGAAGTAAAAATTATAAATATTTAAAATACATAAAACCATTAGTTAAGAAAAATCCTACAAAACTTCAAACAATTTCAAAACAAACAGGAAAAGGGTTAATGTCTCCTACTTTATCAAAACGAAACTTCAAATTAAATCGCATACGAAATTGTATATATAACGAAAAACCCGTTGAAGTGAAATATTGGAATGATATAAATGAATTAGTAACAAGATTAGCATATTTACATGGGGAATTACAGGCTGGAAATGATAATAATATTAATGAAATATATGAAATTGAAGATGAATTAAGAGAAGAAGGGGTTATATATTAAAAAGCACAGTAAAAAAAAATCATTTATCGTTAAGATGCCTATCGATGTGTTCGGGCGTGAAACATCATTACATAGAAATTTAGCAGGTTTAACTGGTACAAATCAACGGAAGCAAATTGTGTACGCGTTTAAGTTTACAAAAGACGGTGATTACGACATGGAAAATAAAAAAATTACAAATGTGCAATTACCAGTAAAAGCAATGGATGTAGCAAATAAAAAATATATTGATAATATTGAAAACGTTTTTACGGAAAAATTTCAAATTTTGCAAGATGATCTAACAAACAAAAATTTACAATTTTTAGAATTAAAAAGAAAATTTTTGGATTATTTATTAAGAGAAAAAGGATATGTTAAAGCATTAAAGGACTTAAATGGAAATATTGCTGAAGGTGATCGAATTTGGAATGAAAAATACAAAATTATTAATAATACTTTAGAACAACAAAATAACAGTTTAAAAACATTACAACAGGGCATTAAAGAAAAAGTGGATAATATTCATTCGGAAATTCAGCATGTACAAAATCAATTCATTGAAGTAAAAAATGAGTGGTCAAAAATAATTGAATCCCACACAAATGCTATTAATATGTTGGTTAAACAAATTAATGATCATTTATCATTAGATATTAGCCGATTAAGAACCACAAATCCCTCACAATCATCATCATCATCATCACCATCTTCTCCATTGTCAAAGAAGAAAAAGAAGAACAAAAGAAGTTTAGAGCCGGTCGTTGATGATAAAGTTAGTGAAAGTGTTGAAACAGTGTATCAAAAAAAGAAGAAAAAAGAAGTGAACTAGACTCAACAGGTATAAAAAATGAAAAAATTAGCAAAGCAAAATTTCAGTGTAAAAGAACAAATTGTAAATGAACTTTTTTCTAACGCTCGTCGCAACTTTAAAAGAAGACATACTATTATTAAACATTTAAATGATCTCTGGCAAGCTGATATAGCTGATTTTCAAAAGTATTCAAAACAAAACAGAGGATATAAATACATATTAGTTGTTATCAATTGTTTTTCTAAATTTGTTTGGTTAAAACCCTTAAAAACAAAATCAGCTCCGGAGGTGACAAAAGCAATGAAATCCATTTTATTAGAAAATAAAAAACAACAATTAACTCCAGAGAATTTACAAACGGATGCTGGAACTGAATTTTTTAATTCAAATTTTAAAAAACTAATGCAACAATTTAAAATTAACCACTATCGTACATTTAGCATTAAAAAAGCTGCAATAGCTGAACGCGTAATTCGTACAATTAAAACAAAAATATTCAAATTATGTTTATTATTAGGAACATATAAATGGATTGATAAAATTGAAAAAATTGCTAAAGAATATAATGCGTCAAAGCATCGTACAACTGGAAAAGCTCCTATTGAAGTAAATAGTTCAAATCAGCATGAATTAATGAGTAAATATAATAGATTAAAAATTGTTGATTCTAATCAAAAATTTAAAATTGGAGATTTTGTGCGTATAAGCAAAGAAAAATTTTTATTTGAAAAAGGATATACCCCTAACTGGAGTACAGAAATTTTTAAGATAATAAAAGTAAATCTGACAAATCCGGTGACATACCTATTGGAAGATTTAGAAGGTCAACCAATAAAAGGAGGATTTTATCAAGCAGAACTAAAAAAAACAAATTTCAAGGACGAATATTTGGTAGAAAAAATATTAAACCGCAAAGGAGATAAAGTTCTTGTACGGTGGTTAGGGTTTCCAACTGATAAGGATAGCTGGATAGGTATAAAAGAATTATTGTGAGGGTGTTTATTTTAGTCACATGCACACTTTTAATAATAATGAGTACTAATAATACATTATTAGCTCAAGTATTAGAATGTGAACAAATAATTCTTTATCTTCGAAATCTCATGCGACAAGAACTTTTGAAAATACACCGAATGGATTTATTTGAAATTTATGGACATCTACCAGAGTTTTATCAAGATGATGATAATATAAGGAGCGCGTTACCCTGTTTGGAACATTATGTGTTAAGTGCTGATGTAGATGTAAACGACGGACCACCACCATCAGCTGAATCGTGTTTTCTTTGTAAGAGTGCAAACACTGCAAACAAAGAGTGAAGATGAATCCGAATTTTCTAATTGTTTTTGGAACTTTGTTTCAAAACATAGTGTATATTTATTACCATCCTCCAACCAAGGACATCGTCGAATCATACATTTGTTTCAATAAATTAAATTCTACATGGCCTGAAAATTGGTATGAACTTCATCAAAATCAAACTTCGTTAAACATAGTGTATGAAATGAAAATCCCAAGTGACCACCTACTCAACAATAATGAAACGAATGTGGTGAACCAAACAGTGACAACGGAATTTCTGTCATCTTTTGTAATTCCTTACAAATTACGGCTGGTTTTTAAAAACAGACAGTATCATGATACGGATTGGAAATACTTACTTAAAAGTGATAAAATCGATATCATGTTAAGTTCTCAACAATATAAAAATTTATCTGCATCTTCTATAGTAACCAAAAATAAATTATCACATTATGATGACTTTTTTAAAAGATTTAATACAATTGAAAACATAACTAAAGCTAATAATTTAATAAGTAACCAAAATTTTACCTTTTTTTTAATTTGTGTAATAGTAGGAGTTACAGTGTTATTAGGTATAATAATTAATGTAATTTTATATTCTTTGTTACACCGTTTTACTAGTAGGAATTATGATGTTTGTAATCGTAATAATGTATGATGTAGTTTTATATACTTTTCTGTTATATAAACTTATGTTCTTGTAAAAATAAACTTTATAAATGAAACTAGTTTAAATTTGTTTTTATTTGTTAATTTCTTGTTCCTTATTTTTCCTGCCTCCTATTTTTACATTTTTGTAATTTTTAAATTTTAAGTACAGACTTTTAAATTTTCGCGATTTTAGATTTTTGAATTTGCCACCAATATTTGAAATATCCGCCATTTTGAAAAATCTAAATTCCCCCCTCCACCATAAACGTGACTGCTGTGACGTCACACGCGACGTTATTATGTTTTGATTGGCTGTTTTATTAAATATATTTTTTTGAAGGGAGAGAAGATTAAGTATTTTAAAAAAATATTCCTATTTTGCTTAGTTTCACGAAAGTAATACATCTGAAAACATGACGCGAATTATTATCGTTATTATTATAACTTTAATTGGGTATTCATCTTGTAAAAGTGTTGTTAGTGAAGTGAACGGTAATGATGATAATACAAACTGTACAAACCGATATTTATCTCAGTACTTAACAAATTTTGGATATCTACAACGTGAAAATCAAACTGAAGAAAACAGAACTTTTGAAGAGTTAAAATTTAATGAAAATAATTTTTCTGATGCCTTACTAGAATTTCAACGTACATATAATTTACCTTCTACCGGAAAAATTAACAACGAAACACTCAATTTCATAAAACAGCCGAGATGTGGAATGAAAGATGTATTATCTGAATATACATTGCATTTAACAAAGTGGAATAAAACCTCATTAAATTGGATGATATATACAAATAGTCGTTTTGAACGCAAAGTAGCTGTAAGGGCATTTGAGATTTGGCAAAAACATACTAGTTTAAAATTTTTTGAAACTCGTCAACCTGAAAATGCTAATATATTTATCGTATTTACATCGACTGAGCATACATTTTATATAATGAATAATATTCAAAAATGTTTTGCAAATTTTGATGGAAAAGGTAATGTGTTAGCTCACGCATATTTTCCCGATGGTGTAACTAATTTTACGTAAATACATTTAGACTCAAGTGAAAATTGGTCCTACAAAATACATGATGAAGATAATTTTTCACAACAAAATGATTCAGTTAATTTATTAGTAGTTTTATTACATGAAATAGGTCATACATTAGGACTTTCTCACAGTACAAATAAAGATGCTATAATGTTTCCTTATTATAAGTTAAGTAAATCTCTTAATACTTTAGATCTTCATGTTGATGATATATATGGTATAACAAGTTTATATGGTTACCCAATTTTAACTGACCCAAAAGTGATTCACAATTCGAGTACCACATATTCAATAAAAAATCTAACAACATCATTATCATCATCAACAACAACAACAACAACAACAACAACAACAACAACAACAACAACACCATCAACAACAACAAAAATACAAATAAATAAAATACCTTTAATTCCTGATTTATGTTCGCTAAAAAAATTTAATCATTTTTTAATTATTCAAAGTCATTTATATATTATTTATAATGAATGGTTTTGGATAATAGATTTTAATAATATGAAAGATTACGGTCAACCAATGAAAATTATAACTTGGCTAACATTTTTACCTAAAAATTTTACTAAAATTACTGCTATTGCTAGACGACCTTCCTCCGATGAAATTTTATTAATTATAAATGATATGATTTATATTGTTTCTTTGCCAAATTGGAGTCTTAAATATGGATATCCTAAAAAAATTTCACAAGAATTTAAATTAAATGTACCTATCAGAGCAATGGTTAACAATTATGATGGACAATTATATCTTTTTTCTGATGATAAATATGTAACAATAAACACTCATCATAATTATAGATCAAATTTAGGACTTATATCAAAAGATTTTAATGGTATACCAAATAAAATTACAGGAGCAATTCGTTTTACAAACGGAAAAATATATTTTTTTACTAAAAAAAATTACTATGAGTATGATGAATTTACTAATACTTTAATTAGAGCTGGCAAAAAGGATTTATCAATTTTTGGAATTAATTGTCCTAACGAACCAATCTTATTACAATTAAAGAATTTAATCTCTTCACTTATTCATTTTAATACAAAATATGAGGAAGCAAACGATGAGGATGAGAATGAGTAATTTTGATAAGATTAGTTAACCGCAAACGTAGATAAACAGATGTAAAAAATTGAATTATTAATTTTTTTAAGGTTAATTAACCATAAATATAAATAGATACATTTTTTGATAAATTTCAACTATAAAAACAGTCTGATTGAATTTAGGTGTTAATCTTAAAGTGACTGCGTTAATATGAAACCAAATCGACTAGAACTTCTATGTCAGAAATGTATTATAGAAAATTGTTGGAATAATCGAGAGAAGTTATATCAAGTTTTGAAATATTTACATGCGATGATACCAACGAAAATTTTTCATGAATTCTTAATCGCATTACCAACGATAAGGTGGCAGAAAATTTTCGAGAACAAGAAACCATATTATGCAAAAAATCCTGGTTCAGATGAAGATTTCATCGAAGGTCTTGAAATCTACGAGAATAATAACAGAAAATTGATGGATTATAAATACGATAAATATATTGATGATGATAATTTGTACTTGCATATCATGTTTGAAGTTGCAGTTTACGATTTGTATTTACCTTTTTTTGGTGCATCAACAATGTGTTTAAAAGGTAATTATTATAAATTTAAAAGTGTAAACAAAAAGTTTCGTTATTGTATAGACTGTTATAAGTTTTATAAGAATTTATATAAAAATGTACAAGATTCATGTATTTTTTCGTTTAAACAATGTTATGAACATACTATAATAAGAACAATTGATTTTGGAAATTACGTTAAGGATGATTTATTTTGGTGTGCATTATGTATTAAAAAACCTTTGTTTGCTAACACTTCATCAACTTGTAGAAAAACTTGTAAGTTGAAATAAAACTATAATTTTATTACAAGTGTTTTATTTGATTTTTAGATAAATACAATAATACAATACAATACAGATAACAGATATTTTAAAAATTAATATAATACTTTCCATATATCAATATGAAGTATCGTTCTATTACATATTATATCTAATCTTACTTTAAACGTATAATTTAAAAAATGTACTATTTTTATATAGTGTTCTTGATCGTCTAGTGGCGGATCTCCTACATTGATGAAGGCAAATGATAAATGATGTTGTAGATCTAATGGTATAACTACATCTTCAATTATGTTTTTTATGATGAGTGTTTCATCTGAAAATTAAAAAAATATATATATAATTAATTGTATGTAATAAAATAATCAAACATTTTAACTTACCGACAGAAAGATCATTGTTGCCCATGAATATCAAATTCATTGTGATGATGGAATATTCAACATGTAAAACTAATCACTGTTTAAAGTGGATCGCATATATATAGGAATGAATCCCCTCTATAACACATTTATCAAAGAAAAACAAGAATTTCTGTGGTCGTGATGCAAAATAACAAACAAAATTTTATTTTTTTCCTTCAAATATACATGATTAGATACGATATGATATCAATAATCAAAATGTGGTTTAATCTTCTTCCTAACTTGAAAACAAACAAACACAAACAAAAACAAAAACAGGAAATTCTTAGATATAATATGATTTTATGAAAAAAAGTGGAAGTAATTAGTTTTTTCGTTTATTATTATTATTATTATTATTATTATTATTATTATTATTATTATTATTATTATTATTATTATTATTATTATTATTACTTGTATATTAACTTGTTCTAACTCGTTCTAACTTGTCTTATTAAGATAAGTTAGGAATTTGTTGTTTACCATAAAAACAGGATGTTCTTAGATAAGATAAGATAAGATTTTGTGGTTAACCACAAATGGAATTACGTAGGTTTACCTTGTTCTAACTTGTTTTATTACGATAAGATATGTTTATTAACGTGTTCAGACTTGTCTTCTTATTAAGAAAAGATATTTAAGAAGTGGATGTTATCATTTGATTCAGTTGGCTTCCACGAGTTATTCGGTAAACAAGTGAGTGATACCATTTTTTTAAATTCTTCTTCACAAAAGAAATAAGTAAGTGAGTTTTTGAAATTTTATTATTTACTTAAATTTATTTTTTATAATAGAAATGGAAAATAATCTTCCAAATTATTATATAAATAATTATGACCCAGAACCTCTAATTGTTGATGAACCCTCAGCTTCAACAAATCTTGAAGACCCTTCAGGCAGTGAAAACAATCCTTCAGGCAGTGAAAACAATGAAGTTGGTCCAGATGAAATTTTATTACAATTAAATCAACGAGGTGCATGTGAATTGCCTCCACTTATTAAAATTGATTCTCTAATTCAGAAGAAAGAATATAAAATAAGAAATCTCATAAGATTGAAAACAAAAACAGGATGGGGCGTTATATGCGAAATTGATGAGGGTAACTTCTTTATTCCTCAAAGAATTGTATCAATTTTAAATAACAGAGCCATAAAATATCTGTTAAGTGGAAAAGGTTCCGTAATAATTTACTTAGGAAAAAAAAATACGGGACAGGTGAACTGGGCTAATATTGTCGAGTTTAAAAAGATCACATAATTATGTCTGCTACTCCGTTAACAACATTATCATCATCATCATCATCACCACCACCTCCATCACCATCAACATCAACATCAGCTTCCTCTTCTTTGACGTCGACTTTCGCATTATCAACTATAAATTTAGAGAAATTTATTGAAATTCTACGATGTCCAAAAAAATATAAAATTTTTTTACAAAACGCTATTTCCGATTATGATTATAAAACCTTTAAAAATTTTATTAGAAACAAGGAAAAAATTTTAGAAAATAATCAACAACAAGCAACAAGTTTAGGAGAGAAAAAAAAATATGAATACTACATTTCAAGAGTAAAAACTTTATTCACGCACTTTCAAGAAAAAATATCCTCTTCAACAAAATATGGAAAAGGTTTACAACAAGATATACGTCAGAAAATTTCCTTTGTTAAAGTAAGTATTTTTTTTAAATTAAGAAATTAATTTAATTAATTTATATTTTTAGATTTCATCAGCTTTTAATAATCGGCTACGAACTTATTTAATCAGCAATAATTATTACATAGAACCGAAATATTTTTTTGAACATTGCAAGGAAATTCTAATTATCAAATTTGAAAAAATTTTACGAAAATTAGGAGCTTTTAAAATTAACATTATATTAAATTGTATTTATCAATTAAAAGTAACTAAAGAACATGCCTTTCGAAGTTTTAACACCCAGAATCAATCAGTCTTTCACTCTGAAGAAATACCTTCAATTTTAGAAAATTTATTTGATGCTATATTAAATCAGGTAAAATATAAGTAATAACATTTATTTTTTTGTTAATTTTTATGAAATTTACAGATGGATGATTTCACTGAAAATAAGTCTGGTGAAGCATTAGAAAGTATTGAAAATTTGATGATTTCCATAAACAAATTATCGATATTTAATATATCGCAAAATGAAGAAGAAGAAGAAGATACCACCTCCCATTCTAGTGACTCTGGGGGAACATACATTCCTCTTCCTATTGAGCTGAAACGAAAAGGTTCTTGTTTTATTAATATTTTTAATAATGATAATTATTGTTTTGTTTATTCTATCTTGGCTGCACTTTTTCCTGTTAATCACTCTAAATATGAGAGAGTTGAATCTTATCCTAGTAATGTTCATGAAATTTTAAACTTAAAAAATATTGAAATGCCTGTTAAAATAAAAGATATTTCCAAATTTGAAAAACAGAATCCTACTATTTCTATTAATGTATTTAAATTCAACGAAAAAACCCGACAAATTGATGGTCCTATTTATCATACAAAAAATGTAAAAGAAAAACATATAAATTTATTATATTTAACTAAAAATAATATTAACACTAATGGTCATTATTGCTTAATTACTAATCTTGCAAAAGCATGTGGAAGCAGCATAAGTAAAAATGAGCATCAAATATTTTTTTGTGATCGTTGTTTACAACATATTCCTTCGAAATCAAAAGATAAAATTGATAGACATAAACGGGATTGTTCAACATTTCCTGCAGTTAAAACAAGCTTACCTGAACCGAATTCTCCAGAAAGTCTTTTACATTTTTCACAGTTTAAGTCATTGCTACGTTTACCATTTGTTATATATGCAGACTTTGAATGTTTAACAGTTCCATTAGATACTTGTTACCCCAATACAAAAAATTCTTTTACGAATCCATATCAAAAACATGTTGCATATAGTATAGCATATTTTATTAAATGTTCTTTTGATAGTAAATTAGATAGTTTTAAGACTTATAGAGGAGAAAAGCCTCAAGAGTGGTTTATTTCAGAATTAAAAGAAATTTGCAAATTTGTAAATAAAATATTGTTAAAACAAAAGAAAATACTAAATAAACCTCTATCAGAATTAGAAAAAGAGTTACATGAAACAACTAATAATTGTAATTTATGTGGTTACAATTTTACAGATAATAATAAAAAAGTTATACATCATAACCATTTAACTGGTGAATTTATTTCTACAATATGCAATAATTGTAATTTACAAATTCAAATTTCAAATAAGTTGCCAGTTTTTTTACATAATTTGTCTGGATATGACGCTCACCTTTTTATTACAGAATTTATTAATAATTTTTCAAATACTGAAATAATACCATTGAATCATGAAAATTATATTTCATTTTCAGGAATACATTGTAACATGAAAATTACGTTTTTAGATTCTTTTCGCTTTCTACCTACATCATTAGATAAACTTGTATCTTTTTTAAAGCCAAATCAGTTTTCTCTTATGAAAGCTTTTTTCCCCAATGTTACAGATAATGTTTTTCAATTATTATTAAAAAAAGGAGTATTTCCGTATGATTATATCACTTCCTTATCTGTCTTCGAAGATACCCAATTACCAACAAAACCACAATTTTTTAATCGAATGATAAATAAACATATTTCAGATAAAGATTATTTTCATGCACAGAATGTTTGGGAAAAATTTGGAATTAAAACTTTAGGAGAATACTCCGATTTATATTTAAAATGTGATGTAATTCAATTAGCTGATGTTTTCGAAAATTTTCGCGACTTAACAATGAAATATTACCAACTTGATGCTGCATCCTTCTATACTAGTCCAGGCCTTTCATGGGCAGCTGCTTTAAAAATCACAAAAGTTAAACTTGAATTGTTTACCGATAGTGAAATGTTTTTGTTCATCGAAAAATCAATACGCGGAGGAATTACTCAAGCGGTACATAGATATGCTGAATGTAATAATACACATTATTCAAAAACATATGATCCTACAAAACCTATAGATTATCTTTTTTATATCGATGCTAACAATTTATATGGCTGGGCTTTAAGTCAAAAGTTACCTATTGGAAATTTTCATTGGTTATCAACAAATGAAATTAATGAAATTTTCGCTGAGCCTCAAAAATTAAATACTAATGATAACAAAGGGTTTATTTTAGAAGTTGACTTATATTATGATAAAAGTATACACGATGAACATGATGATTTTCCTTTTTGTCCTGAACCACGAAATTCAAAGTTAATGTGTACGTTATATGATAAACAAAATTACGTTATACATTATAAAAATTTGTTACAGTGTATAAAATATGGTTTACAAATTAAAAAAATTCATCGAGTTTTAACATTTGACCAAGACGCATGGTTAAAACCTTATATTGAATTTAATACAAAATTGCGTATGGAAGCTAAAAATGAATTCGAGAAAGGATTTTTTAAACTTTTAATAAATTCTATCTTTGGAAAAACATTAGAATCAGACCGGAAAAAACGTAAAATTGTATTAGTAAAAAATTGGAAACAAGCCAGAAAATACATTCTAAAACCAGAATTTAAAAACGTTAAAATACTAAATAAGAATTTAGTTAGCATCGAATTAAATAAAACCGAAATCAAAATGAAAAGGCCAATCTACGTAGGATTTACTGTTTTAGAATTATCAAAAATTATTATGTACGATTTTCATTACGATTTTATTAATAAGCAAATAAAAAATTATTTTCAATCAAAATTATTATATATGGATACTGATAGTTTTATTTATAAAATGACATGTAAAAAAGAAAATTATTCGCTTTATGATCTAATACGAGATTTTGCAAATTCAAAATTTGATACTAGTGATTATGATGTAAATAATATTTGGAATATTCCTCTTGTAAATAAAAAAATTCCAGGATTAATGAAAGATGAATTGAATGGTAAAATTCTTACAGAGTTTATTACTCTAAGACCAAAAGTTTATGATTATAAAGTGAATGGAGAAGTAAAAGAGCCTAAAATAAAGGGAATTAAAAAAAGTGCAGTCATTATAGATTTTGTAGATAATGTTGATAATGATAGTTATAGGATTACTAATACTAGAAAAATAGAATTTAACGATATATATGAATGTTTATTTAATAATACAGTAGGTTATGTTAATTTTAATACTATAAGATCAATTAATCATGAACTATTTTCTGTAAATATTAATAAGTTAGGATTAAATGCATTAGATAATAAGAGATATATTTTAGATGATCTAATTAGTACTCACGCTTGGGGGCATTATTCAATTCCTTAACCCCTTCTAAGTTTTTGTAAAATTTAATACTTTTTTTAAATATTTTTTCCAAATATTAATAAAATATTTGTTTGTTCTATTTCCTGTTTTATTTTTTATCGAACCTAATACGTATTTACTTAGATAAACATTAGCGTTGTAAACAACTCCCCCCACTCGAACCCTCTATCTATACTAAACAGTATAAAAGTCAACATGCTGTTTTTCAACTGTATCAGTGTCTTTTGTCTTATTGAGTTAAAAGGTACTATTATTAAAAACTAAAAAAAAAAAATGGAAAAAGTACGTGAACCATCAATATACAATACTCCCGGTAAGTTTAATCATTTTTTAATAGTTTAGTTGGAAATTATTTTTTTTGTGTTTTTTTTAATTTAGATGAAATTGTCGTAATGTCCATACGACTCCAATCATAAGGTGCTATGGTTTAGGCTTGAGCGGCACATATGGAAGTGCCATCAAGCCGAAAAAAGAAAAAAGGAAGACCAAGCAAAGCAGAGCGGAGATCACCCCTCTCAAGTTTCGCTTTGACAAAAAAATAAATAAATAAAAAACTACATATACTAGAATTTTTTTTTTTTTTTTCAGAAAAAAATTACTCCTTATTCCTGTTCTCCCATTAATACAATTTAGCGTAGTAGGAGGTAGTTAGATAAACACTACAGCGATTTTTTCTGTTCTCCTAATAATCCATTTAAAATTGCTTAACTCAATACAGCATGTTTTGTATACTTCATGTATTCAAAATTGCACATTTCAAAAATCATATATTCAAAATTTCACAACCCCAAAAACCAAAAATTTCACAACCCCAAAATTCGCAAACGCGCGGGGGTGTGTGGTGTGTTGCGTCGGTCGGCCATCATCATCATCATCATCATCTGATATTGGCGGGAAGTTTAAAAAATAAAAAAAAAATAATTAAAATGGAGGCCAGCAGCGCCATCTTTGATTGAAGGCGGCGGCGGCGCTGACTGACGGCAGCGCCATCTAGCGAAAAGCTTGCAGACCGTACCGTGGCGCCATCTAACGTGAGAATTTAAACCGAATTTGTGACGACATCGGCGCTTATATCCTACTATACTGTTATATTTTCTCGATTTCCGAAGAAAGTAAATAGGTTTCGGGTGACATTCCCACCTTTCTAGTCCAACAATTAGCGTTCTGCTCGGCCGTCCAGCTACCGGCACACACACTCTCCAAGAACACGTTTCTCTTTACGGAAAATTAAACGTTTTATAGTCACCGTGCGCGATATTTCGCCTTATTAAGCACGATTCTCGTCCTTAACAGCTCTATTATTATCAATTTTTTCTTCGGTTGTTCTAGCACGTAACAATTGTGCGCGCATTTTTATTGCACGTACGGCAATAACACAAACGTTGTTGTTTAAATAAAAGCCATAACTTTATCACGGCCATAAACCCCACCGGAAAATTACTTCGACCAGTTTTCGATAAAACAGAGAGTTCGATGAGTGGCGAGGGAACGATACTAATTGAGGCGCACCTCAAGGGTCCGTTCTAAGGCCGTCATTATTGCCGATACGATCGCGTGGTGGATAATTTCTGTGTCGCCACTGATACAGAACTGGTTTGATAACGCGAAAAAAATAACATACGAGATAGGAAATCGCATTATTGGGATTATTTTATTAGAGCGAGGAGGTGATTGGACGTTTGTTCGGTGGTAATAAACTTGCTACCATTATGCTTATGACAGAAATTCACCAGCTTCCTGGACACGAAACACCATTATTTCCCGCTTAGTTATTGGGAAAGTTTGCGAATGTGATGGTTAGGTTAACCAGATAGCAAAATATCAGTTGGGACTTGGCGTAAATAATTAGTTAACTCGGCTATTGCCTCGAGATATGTGCATTATGGAGAGACAAAGTAGCGCAATTCCTTCTCAGTTTATTATTAACAAAATGGAAATTACGTGAGCAAAACACGAATATTAAATATTTCTGGTCGGGCTAAATAAAGAATTGCTTTTCTAATTTATTTCACGTTGAACAGATAATTTATCCCGAAGTAATAAAAAAGACAATACGAGTGTATTAAATTGGACGGTTTTAATTTAAAAATGAAACGGAAAACTTGTTTTTTTACGTCGTATTTGAAATTAACTTTGATTCAAAACATCCCTCCGGTATTAATAATTGAAGAAAAATTCTTCTGTTCCGTAATTTCCTCTCGGAAAAATCATGATTCACTTCCACGTATAAATAAGTAAGCGGTCGGTATCGAGTTTGTTTACCTGATGGATAAAGCCAGCGTAGGGACACTTGATAGCACCGGAAGTAAGCTCCAGGTTCCGGTGAGAGTGGTTGGTAATGCCCATAATTACCCCTTTAATATGGGAGGATCTGTGCGGAAGTCGCTCACAAAACGAACTAAATAAACTATTAGGAGACAGATCTTCGATGGGGCTTTTCGGGGGCGATATTTCGGTTTATGTTTTTCGTTTAATTAAAGACAGAGCGATGAGTGGACGAAAAAATATTAAAGAGCTTGTAATTTCGTGCAGGAGGTTGTAAAGCGTAATTAATAATTTTTTCATTAAGGCTGGGTTTAATTTGTTGGTTACGGTCATATACCTCGGCAATCGCCACTTATCCCTAACTATTTTATTTATTAGACAATAAATAAGAAGTTGTTCGGCGTAGTTGCTACCATTACCACTGAATTATCGATTCGCATAAAGTAAATAACTGTAGTTCCAAGTTAGTTTATGAATTCGTAACGGAATGGCAATTTATTGTAATTTAATAATAAATAAATCGGGCGAAGAAGAGTCGTAAAAATGGGTCACCTCTTCGGTTTGTTTTTCTCTCGGGTGAAGACAAATTGCAACATTTTTTTCGTTGCTTTAATAATGAGGTAATTGGTTCTTCAATAAATTTTCAGCTTGTATACATAAATACCTTAATGACGGCTCATAAATCAAGCGAATAAATATGCAACAAGTCCGGTAAGTATAAAATCGGCTTTTATCTGTCAAACAAATTCCGAATCGGGTAGAAAGATTTTAAAAATCGGGTGTGTGCCTAAATTAATGAACTTCTCTCTCGGTCGACAATACATCACTCCGGGAGTGTTTCTCGTGGCAACATTTTCGATTGTGAGTCAGTCAGAAGTCATTCTTTTCGTTTCATGGTGGGTGGTGTATTTTTTCACCCGACAAAAAACTTTCGCTCCGGAATAAAGAATAGTCCTCCGGTATATAAAGAGGTAATTAGCAGTCGAGGTTCCTGTCAAGTAGCTTTACTCTTTCAGTGCGTTTTTTTGAAAGAAGAAACAAAAGATAAAGATCGAGTCAAAAAACCGTGGCTCTTTCACATGGGGGGATTTTTAAGTCAAGAAAGCACTGATTAGTTTCTTGCATGTTGCCGGAGATAATACTTTGTGCGCTCAAGGTACATTTTAATTCACTTAACCGACTAAATGAGTCCACCTCGGATACTGTACCCGGTTGATGACACCTCTGAATAAACTCTCTGATTGGACGCTGTCATCACATGACACACCGACACGCCCACCAAAACCATAATTAATTACATTCACTTGAAACAATATTTGGTTTTGGATGCTGCGTGGGTGATTACTTTAACGGACAAAATAAAAAACAGATTGATTTATCAACGAAATAAAAAAACTACACAGAGAAAACCAAGATATAATTACTGTATTTATGTAAATCCTCCGGTAGAAATCTTTGATATATCGCCCGGCTACAACCACACCTAACACGAGAAATAAGTAATTTCAATTGCATTTCACTTGCCACACATGCCTCATTGCGATTTTTTTGCAACTATTCGAATAATGTTAAGGGCCGGTTGCGTCACCGTGGAGAGACTCTTAATCAAGAATTTACCACAAACTTAACAATTATGCCCATATCCGTACGTTTCAATTAAAACTAAGACCAGCTTTATTTATGGCAAGATCTGGATTCACGCTTGTAATTTCCACAGTTCAGTGGCTCCAGCGCATGAAAAAATTGATGCGCGGTCGAGCAAAAAATTATGTATATGCTACATTTTCCCAGTGCAGCTAGAAACTAATCCACACCTTTTGTACTAAACCCAAGCAAACGGGGATGAACTAATTCGAAGAATTTCGTCGTTCTGTGAGTGTGGAGTGACACAGTAGCGAGCTTTTTTACGGTTCAAAGATAATAAAATCAGGGTGGTCCTCCTGTGATGTGGTGGCGTCTACCACAAGTTTATCGGGTTCAAAAACGCCTTTTCAGCTATTTATTTACCCGTTGTTTCGTCTATCAGTGATTCATTTGCCAATATAATTGTCTCTTTGGTCGTTAGAAATCGATCGCCGGGATAATTTCGGAGTCAATTGAGTGAGTTTTTTAGCAAACGTGAGTTGAAATTGAAAGAGATTTTTTGATTGTTGTGGAAATATTGCTGCGAGTTCGACAAATTGATGGATATGGGAAATTCCTTTTTGAAGTTAACAATGAAATGATAGGGAGAAGTATGCCAGTATTTTTAAAGTGAAATTACAAAGTCGGCAACATATTGCTCAAGTTGTGTTAGATGAAATTGCTTTCGAATGACTTTGAAAGTTGAAAAATTTTACTTTGAAATTTACGTGTCAACATTAAAATTCCTTTTAAAACGAATTAATTTCGTTCCTAGTGGAGCGGTCTTTAAGTTAGTGACTATGGGGTGATGAATGTCCAGTGCACAATGTATCGTAAAAACTTGATTACAACAAAGTAAAAAACAATAACGCCAGTGCAGTCCGTAAATTGCAATTACATAGTCCAGTGACTATGCTAATGCTCCTGTTTTTCACTGTCGGCTCGTCTTTCACAAAAAACGCGCACACTAAAATAGTACCTATCCTAATTATAGGTGGCGCAGTGGCAGTTCTTTGTCTATACGCGCTATCAGTGTGACGTAGACATTTGAGGTAGGTCAGCACCTTAAAGCTAAACAATCGCCATTTTCAATGCTTTTCTTATGGGCATTTAAAAGTTTTTCGTATTTCTTTAATGCTAGAAGTGTAGGAACATTACTTTTACAGAGAAATGATAGCTATGAAAAATGCAATGTCGTTTCTTAAAGATTTTAGCAACTGAGCTAATATTTCTGTAAGTTGAACACATAAATCCTTTTCTAACCTAACTTTTTTCAAACTTCAAAATTCAGTTTTTCTTAATTTGGACATCATATTGATGTAAATTATTATGTGGCCTTTTAAAACTGAGGGAAAAATGGTTTGCCACACTAATGACATTGGATTTCTTCTGAATGACGAATTCATGGGGTGCAACCGGCGCAACCCCAATAAACGGGTTGTTTTCTGTCCCCCTCCCCCATCACGAGGGATGAATAGCAGGTATACGAGGGTAGAGGGTTCAGGCACATACATGGTTGAAAGTAGTACGGGTTGTGAGTTCTGTGCTTCTTTCGTGAGTGTCTTTTGTTATCGTGTTTTTTCCGATCGTTCTCCATATCTTCGTGTTCTTGAATTTTTAAAATTCTGTTTTTCCAAGACATTATCTCATTTTTGTGGTACATCATTAGGTATGATTTGTGAATAATATTTTGTTGCGATACTTTGATAGTTCATGTGTAGTAGGTTTTTACATCACAACTATGGGAATGTGTTGGGCTCCAGATTGCAAACACTATAGTACTCGCGATAAATGCCATTTTTTTAGTTTTCCTAAGTCGGGAAAAGAACGAGCACTATGGAAAAAATTGTTGAGGTAATTTTTAATAGATGTTTTGATATTAATTTTTAATTGCTTGTTTCATTGTTAAATGTAGAAGAGATGTAGAACCCGGACCAGGAGCCTACGTTTGCAGCTGCCATTTTCGGGATGGAAGAAAGGAAAATGGTCCTGAATTATTTTTGCACAATATCGCAAAAAGAGCCTATTTTCAAGTGGAATCTCCAGAAAAAAAAAAGATGAAAAAACAAGGACTCCCTTCTTGTTCTAGTTCCGCTGAATCATTAAGGTAAAAAGTGAATCCTAGTTTTAAATTGATTTACAATTTGATCATTTGAATAGTGTTGATATACCGGAAGAAACAGTACCATCGACAATGAATTTAGAGGAAGTGCCATCGACGTCTACAGCCGTAGTTGCAGCACCAGCAGATATAATTCAAGATGCTCCGTTAGAATCTATGGGTGTGCAAGCACCCTTGGTGTCACATGCGGCTCTTGAAGCAGAAATGTATTTTCTCAAAAAGGAAAATGCTGAACTTAAAGCAAAAATACAATATCTGACAGTACGATTTTGCTATGAAAATGTTCAAGGAAATGACAAACTCATTGTTTTATATACCGGTCTTCCCAATAGCCAGATTTTCGAAGCATTGTTTCACTTAATCGAAAAGTTGGACATAAAATATTACCACAAATGGACAGTCCAAAAGTTAACTAGAATTGACCAACTCTTTTTAACCCTAGTAAAATTACGACTCAATTTCCCTCAACTTGATTTGGCGCAACGCTTTGGGGTTGCCCAAAGCACAGTTTCTAATATTATTTTAACATTTGTCCATGTAATATATGAAATTTTATATAAACAGTTTATGACGACAATGCCTTCGCGCGAAAAAAATAAATCTTGCTTGCCAACATGTTTTAGCAATTTTACTAATTGTAGAGCAGTTCTAGATTGTACCGAAATTTTCACTGTGGTATCACGTAAGTCTATGTCAACACAGAAATTAACATATAGTACTTACAAACATCATAATACTTTCAAAGGGCTAATTGGAGTTGCACCCAATGGTGTCATCACATTTGTAAGTGATTTATACGTGGGATCAACTTCTGATCAAAAAGTTGTTTTAAATTGTGGAATAATCGACATGTTAAAAACTGGAGATATGATTTTAGCCGATAAGGGATTTTTGATCCAAAATATTCTGCCACCAGGGGTCACTTTGAATATTCCACCTTTTTTATCAAATGTCCAATTTACACCAGAGCAAGTTAAGTGTACCGAAAATATTGCACGTGCAAGAATACACGTCGAAAGGGCAATACGCCGATTAAAATGTTATCATATTTTAAATTTTTTGCCAGAGTCTTTGTGCCACTATGGAGATATTGTTTTTAAAGCGACTGCCGCTTTAACAAACCTCCAATTTCCATTAATTAAAGAGGTAGCAGAATTGTTTCAGGATTGTGATGATTAAAATAATGTAAAATAAAAACCATCTATTTATATACAGTTTATTATTGTGAAATAAAGGAAATATATTGGTCAAGATAAAATTCTTTTAAAATATTGATATTTTCTGACCACCCCGGATCTTTTTCAATTTGAAATATCTCTGTGCACTTTGGTGTCCACACGACAAAGTAGCAGATACTTCGACCAGTGATGTGCATTTGCCCCTGTACTTGGTGGTAATAATTGTGATTGCTGTTAAGATTAATGTCCTCATTTTCATCCCTCCAATAAAAATATTTTTTATCCTTCAGGGCTTCAGACAAACTGTCAGTGTCCCTATATTTATATGGGCATTTAATTTCGAGAATCCCATCTTCTTCCACTAATCCATCAGGACTTGCTCCCAAAAAGCCTGATTCTTCCAACCTACAAAAAAAAGTAATATTACATTATTCATCTAAGTTATACGTGTTAATTATTTTCGACCTACCAAAATCCCGTCTCTTGGACTTTAAGATTCGTCGCTTCTTCAAATTCTCTGAGCGCTGTCTTCTCGTGGGTCTTACCCCACTGCACAGCAGCAACCCTGTCAAGCGAATAGCCTTCCGCCAAATTTTTAAATAAAGAGGGTGGGAATCTTCGTCTACTGCAAGCAGATAGTACCATGCCAAACCTGCTGGCCGTTAAACGATGTTTCCTTGCTACATGCCAATTTTCGTTAACATGTTGGCCCCGAGTGCACGCCTCAACCAGTTTAATGCGTGCCTCATCTATTCTGCACTTCTCCAAAAGAAACTTTTGTTTGTCTATGGCCTGCACGTATTCTAAGCTTTGTAGAATTTCTTCGATATCTGCAATAATTTTTCTGGCTTCTTCACTTGCTTCTGGTCTTAGGAGCCAAGTGAAGCCCACCACATTCGTGACGCCTATTTCGGCACGGAACTGAATAATTTCGTCCTCAGTAGAGGACCTAGACAGTGCCGTATAGTTTGATAATTTCGGCTTGTAAACATCAGCTAACTTAATGACTTCTGTTTGTGGTGTTGTTTTTGATGGGGCACTCCACTGACACTCAATGTCAGTAGCACTTACATTATAATGAGCATAATATAATGCTGCAGCCATATGATGGCAAGCCACGTTGCCCCTTGGGCAGGTACAATGTGCCGTCTTAACCCCTTCTTCTAGGTCATATGAAATCTAAAACACACTTTGTAGAAGAAATGTCTAACAGTTAAATAAATACAAACCTCCACAGTATAATTTAGCTTTTTCATGCTCGGTAGAACTTCTGCAGAAATTCTCATCGGTTGTACTGTGCCATCAAACCTAAATTTGGTGACGTGACCGCTGGTAAAAGCATTTTCTCCCCGAACTAAAAAGCGATTACCGTCCCCAAAAAATTTCGCAATAAAGTGAAACTTAACAATGTGCTTTTCTGCCACTAAAATGCATAAATATAATAGTTTCTCAAAGTATAATTAAAGCTTACTCACTTTCTCACCGACAACGTGGTTCCCTGTATTCTTTTATAAAGTTCGTATTTTCACAAAAAGTCACTTCTAAATTAAATTAAAGTCTCTAGTGGCACAAATTACACCCGCTGCAGCTATTTGACACGTTATTAACGCACAAACACAACCAAAAAACCGAAAAACGTATTACACCACATGTAAAAGACTGGTTGTTTAGCTTTGAGCAACTGACCTACCGTAATAAGAGTGGGGAGGTGACGTCACGACTGATAGCGCGTATACTTAGGACTTTGTCATTCCCCTTAATGCAGCGTTTTGTCCCTAATTGCAATAATGACGGGCGCCTCTTCCGCCTCTGTGTCTATGGCTAGTCGTAGACACTTTAATATCAATTTAAATTTTTAAACAAACTGCTGCCTCGGAGCGAACATTTTAATAGGCTCCGGTAATTTTAAATTTAAAATTATTCCAAACATGTGCTACTTATTCTAATAATTTTTAATAGAGGCAATATTTCGGTAATCGTTTAATTAGGGGCTCGTCTAGACGCATCATAAAATATTGTTTTTTGATCATACAAAATAGCATAATAACCGTGTACGGACTCCTTAATTTTCCGAACATAATTGCGTCCCGAAGAACTTATTCAAATTTCTCGCAATAAGTAAATATATTCCGGAATGATTATCGTAATTCTGAAACAACGAACTTGGTCTTCTTAGAAAATTATTATTTAAATTAATTTGTTTATGCCGGGCCAAGAATTTATGCTAAACGGTCCGTCATTACAATTATACCGAAAAACAGGAAAAATTCTTTCAAGAGCACCGGCTGGGGCTTTTTCTAACTCCTCGTGCAAAAAGCCACCATCTGGCTCATACACGTCTTTAATCTAATCCGACAAAAACGCCAACAAGGTGGCGTTAATGCTTCATTTTGAAATCAATTACGATTTGAAATTTCCCGGTCTTCGCAGCTGGATAGACAACTTTATAGTTCTCATAAATAAAACACCTGTCCATGTATAACAAAAAATCCTTTTCCTAAAATAAATTTTAATGTTACAATCCCAATAAATCTCCCGGTTCGTTCCTGAAGCAATTATAAATGATGGGAAAAGCAGTAGATCCATGCCCCGGGCCCTAATACCCAGGACCGGACTTTCAAGTGTCAGCACGCCACTGGGGGGCAATTATTAAATGCTGATCGTCGACGGCGTTATTACCATAATTGTTTTCAATTCTAGCGGTGTGTAATTTAGCCCTACATCATCTCTGCGAACATGATACTTTACAAACATTGTGATTTTAAAAAATAAAGCGAATTATGTTATGCATTGTAATTTATGAGCGTGATGTTATTATTAATGCGGCAATTTGCATAATTTACCCGACTTGCAGCGAGAGTACCCTTAAAAGGGTGAGCGCAAGAAAAACGATTTATCTCTGCTCTCGAATTTTTCACGTGATAAGCTCTCCTTGCTCTCTAATTGTTTCTCCATTTTTATGGGCTGTTAGGACGGACCTAACGCGAGCCTGTTTTGCCGACTATACAATTATGGCAGGCCGGAGGCAGATGAACAAAACGGTGCCATCCGGGCCGGCGATACCGAAAGCACTTTTACAACAGCGGACAAAACTCGAGGGAACACACTGAGCAAAATTAACCATTGCACGGAATTACGCCATCAACACAAAATCACCAAACAATAACCAAAGACAATTTCTTCAGCCTTATTACAAAATTCCAAAATATTTTTTTAACCAACTTTTGGGCAAGGTTTGGTTCGATTATTCGGCGGTGATCAGTCTTGCTAGCGCTGAAATAAAGAGTTCCAGCCCTCCTAACTATAAATCATTCCAACA
This sequence comes from Tribolium castaneum, assembly GCF_031307605.1. NCBI lineage: Eukaryota > Metazoa > Arthropoda > Insecta > Coleoptera > Tenebrionidae > Tribolium > Tribolium castaneum. Next base: position 2,456,931 of record NC_087402.1, on the reverse strand, counting down.
TGACACTGCCATAAAAATGAAAATAAAATTGCACTTGCCATAATTCTTCAGGTTTCACGTGTTTTCCCGCGTTCGTTGGTAAATCGAATCGAGTGAAAACGGCTGGAAACTTCATCGCGGGTCAGTTTCTTGAAGTTTCCCTCGGAAAAATTGATTGGCGCTAGTGTCGGGAAAGCGCGTTTTATTTAAATGAGTTTCATCTCGGGGTAAATTAGACAGGGGGTGTGATTTACGCCGGTCCCCGGAAACATTTCCATGTATACCATTTCTTTTCCGTCGTCGGAAACGAATAAAAAGTGACGGAAACCGTAAACATCTCGCGGACTCCATTAAGTTTTCCGTGGAAAATGCTCACAGGGATGGGATTATAATGAAAACTGCTAGGAATTTGTCTTGTCTCGGTGTGAATTATGCAAATGCGGGCCGCCAACGTGGAAACGCGCGTCTTAAATTGCATTTCCACACCCATAAATAAAAGCTCTCCCTCGAATAAGCAACAAAGCGACTTTCCAATCCGGGGACTCTAATGATCCGTCCGGAGCCGTAAGTGTCTCAAATTTGGGACCAATTACGTCTACCTGGGGCGGCTTTTGACAGAAAATAAGAATAAATCAATTTGTGGTTGCGGACGCGAGATCACTCTGCGTGAATCCGACTTTATGCCAAGATCGCCTTTTTGCGGATCGGTTCGTTCTCAGAACAAACATTTAAGAGTGTATTTAGGACCATTATGGTTGAGTCGGTCGCGTAATTTACCAACAGCGGTGTCATTAAAGTTATGATTGAAGTTTATGTGTAATTTTTATGTGGCTTCGGATCCCACAACTCTTGAAAAATTCATTATTTTAAAAGCAGACGGTGTAACGAAGAAAACGAGATAACTATTCTTATCCTACCATAAGGAGATTTAGATAGACGGGACATTTTAAAGAAATAATTAAGAAGATTAACATAAATAACGAGAAGGATAAACACGTCATATTAAGCGCGTCTCAAAGCCCTAATCTCCTCTTTTTATCTTTACACACTTACAAACGGATTTCTTATCAAGATTCAAAACCAATTCGGGGATTACGAATTTTGACGTGTGACGTTGGCACATTCGAAAATATTGATTTTATCACGGCGAGCTTTCGCCCTGAAAAACCGAACTCCAGCTTTAATGACAGAATTAAGATCGATGCTTTCGTATTAATAAAAAAGCTCCAGCAACGACCTGAAACTTGATGGCGAGGAAAGGAATCAAGACGGAAATGTTGGGGGAATATTCAGAATACGGAATCTTCAGGGAATTTACCGCTGCGTATTCTATATACATGCAAATGCAATTCGGGATGGGCCGCAACGAAAATAGTTCAACATCCAGTCTTCAATCGACGTCATATAAAATTAATAAAGGTGGATGATGTCGCGTCTTGTGCGTGCTCCGATTCCCAAACCAATACACATGCAGGCGAGCCACGGTTTTCTCTCCAAATAATCCGCATTTTATTTTGGCTGTTTCGATTCCAACGGCAAACGTGAAATTATTTCAGAAAATGAACCCCCTTTCAGAAATAAATTTCACTTTTTTTTTTAATGAAATATGCTTCCGTAAAACATTTTCTATCCAAAAACGTCATTGTTAAGCAAATTTTTTAAACCGAGCCCCAAAAAAAATCCGAAAAATCGCCAAACGAAAGTGATATTATATTTTTCAGCCGTTTATGCACGTTTTTGTTCTGAATTATTTTCCGAAATTTCGACAAATACTAACAAAAAATGGCAAACTTATTTTACTTTAGCAAAAGTAAGAAAATTCTTAGGACCCGACCACAACGTTTATAAATTCTCGTTCAGAAAATGAACCCCCTTTCAGAAATAAATGTCACTTTTTTTAATAAAATATGCTTTCGTAAAACATTTTCCATCCAAAAACGTCATTGTTAAGCGAATTTTTTGAACTGAGCCCCAAAAAAATCCGAAAAATCGCCAAACGGAAGTGATATTATATTTTTCAGCCGTTTATGCACGTTTTTGTTCTGAATTATTTTCCGAAATTTCGACAAATACTAACAAAAAATGGCAAACTTATTTTACTTTAGCAAAAGTAAGAAAATTCTTAGGACCCGACCACGACTGAGCCTGAACGTTTATAAATTCTCGTTTAGAAAATGAACCCCCTTTCAGAAATAAATGTCACTTTTTTTAATAAAATATGCTTTCGTAAAACATTTTCCATCCAAAAACGTCATTGTTAAGCGAATTTTTTAAACCGAGCCCTAAAAAAATCCGAAAAATCGCCAAACGGAAGTGATATTATATTTTTCAGCCGTTTATGCACGTTTTTGTTTTGAATTATTTTCCGAAATTTCGACAAATACTAAAAAAAAATGGCAAACTTATTTTACTTTAGCAAAAGTAAGAAACTTCTAAGGACCCGACCACGACTGAGCCTGAACGTTTATAAATTCTCGTTCAGAAAATGAACCCCCTTTCAGAAATAAATGTCACTTTTTTTAATGCAATATGCTTTCGTAAAACATTTTCCATCCAAAAACGTCATTAATAAGCGAATTTTTTAAACCGAGCCCCAAAAAATCCGAAAAATCATCAAACGGAAGTGATATTATATTTTTCAGCCGTTTATGCACGTTTTTGTTCTGAATTATTTTCCGAAATTTCGACAAATACTAAAAAAAATGGCAAACTTATTTTACTTTAGGAAAAGTAAGAAAATTCTTAGGACCCGACCACGACTGAGCCTGAACGTTTATAAATTCTCGTTCAGAAAATGAACCCCCTTTCAGAAATAAATGTCACTTTTTTTAATGCAATATGCTTTCGTAAAACATTTTCCATCCAAAAACGTCATTAATAAGCGAATTTTTTAAACCGAGCCCCAAAAAAATCCGAAAAATCATCAAACGGAAGTGATATTATATTTTTCAGCCGTTTATGCACGTTTTTGTTCTGAATTATTTTCCGAAATTTCGACAAATACTAACAAAAAATGGCAAACTTATTTTACTTTAGCAAAAGTAAGAAAATTCTTAGGACCCGACCACGACTGAGCTTGAACGTTTATAAATTCTCGTTCAGAAAATGAACCCCCTTTCAGAAATAAATGTCACTTTTTTTTAATAAAATATGCTTTCGTAAAACATTTTCCATCCAAAAACGTCATTGTTAAGCGAATTTTTTAAACCGAGCCCCAAAAAAATCCGAAAAATTGCCAAACGGAAGTGATATTATATTTATGCACGTTTTTGTTCTGAATTATTTTCCGAAATTTCGACAAATACTAACAAAAAATGGCAAACTTATTTTACTTTAGCAAAAGTAAGAAAATTCTTAGGACCCGACCACGACTGAGCCTGAACGTTTATAAATTCTCGTTCAAAAAATGAACCCCCTTTCAGAAATAAATGTTACTTTTTTTAATGAAATATGCTTTCGTAAAACACTTTCCATCCAAAAACGTCATTGTTAAGCGAATTTTTTAAACCGAGCCCCAAAAAAATTCGAAAAATCGCCAAACGGAAGTGATATTATATTTTTCAGCCGTTTATGCACGTTTTTGTTCTGAATTATTTTCCGAAATTTCGACAAATACTAAAAAAAATGGCAAACTTATTTTACTTTAGCAAAAGTAAGAAACTTCTAAGGACCCGACCACGACTGAGCCTGAACGTTTATAAATTCTCGTTCAGAAAATGAACCCCCTTTCAGAAATAAATGTCACTTTTTTTAATGCAATATGCTTTCGTAAAACATTTTCCATCCAAAAACGTCATTAATAAGCGAATTTTTTAAACCGAGCCCCAAAAAATCCGAAAAATCATCAAACGGAAGTGATATTATATTTTTCAGCCGTTTATGCACGTTTTTGTTCTGAATTATTTTCCGAAATTTCGACAAATACTAACAAAAAATGGCAAACTTATTTTACTTTAGCAAAAGTAAGAAAATTCTTAGGACCCGACCACGACTGAGCCTGAACGTTTATAAATTCTCGTTCAGAAAATGAACCCCCTTTTAGAAATAAATATCACTTTTTTTAATGAAATATGCTTTCGTAAAACATTTTCCATCCAAAAACGTCATTGTTAAGCGAATTTTTTAAACCGAGCCCCAAAAAATCCGAAAAATCATCAAACGGAAGTGATATTATATTTTTCAGCCGTTTATGCACGTTTTTGTTCTGAATTATTTTCCGAAATTTCGACAAATACTAACAAAAAATGGCAAACTTATTTTACTTTAGCAAAAGTAAGAAAATTCTTAGGACCCGACCACGACTGAGCCTGAACGTTTATAAATTCTCGTTCAGAAAATGAACCCCCTTTCAGAAATAAATGTCACTTTTTTTAATGAAATATGCTTTCGTAAAACATTTTCCATCCAAAAACGTCATTGTTAAGCGAATTTTTTAAACCGAGCCCCAAAAAAATCCGAAAAATCATCAAACGGAAGTGATATTATATTTTTCAGCCGTTTATGCACGTTTTTGTTCTGAATTATTTTCCGAAATTTCGACAAATACTAACAAAAAATGGCAAACTTATTTTACTTTAGCAAAAGTAAGAAAATTCTTAGGACCCGACCACGACTGAGCTTGAACGTTTATAAATTCTCGTTCAGAAAATGAACCCCCTTTCAGAAATAAATGTCACTTTTTTTTAATAAAATATGCTTTCGTAAAACATTTTCCATCCAAAAACGTCATTGTTAAGCGAATTTTTTAAACCGAGCCCCAAAAAAATCCGAAAAATTGCCAAACGGAAGTGATATTATATTTATGCACGTTTTTGTTCTGAATTATTTTCCGAAATTTCGACAAATACTAACAAAAAATGGCAAACTTATTTTACTTTAGCAAAAGTAAGAAAATTCTTAGGACCCGACCACGACTGAGCCTGAACGTTTATAAATTCTCGTTCAAAAAATGAACCCCCTTTCAGAAATAAATGTTACTTTTTTTAATGAAATATGCTTTCGTAAAACACTTTCCATCCAAAAACGTCATTGTTAAGCGAATTTTTTAAACCGAGCCCCAAAAAAATTCGAAAAATCGCCAAACGGAAGTGATATTATATTTTTCAGCCGTTTATGCACGTTTTTGTTCTGAATTATTTTCCGAAATTTCGACAAATACTAAAAAAAATGGCAAACTTATTTTACTTTAGCAAAAGTAAGAAACTTCTAAGGACCCGACCACGACTGAGCCTGAACGTTTATAAATTCTCGTTCAGAAAATGAACCCCCTTTCAGAAATAAATGTCACTTTTTTTAATGCAATATGCTTTCGTAAAACATTTTCCATCCAAAAACGTCATTAATAAGCGAATTTTTTAAACCGAGCCCCAAAAAATCCGAAAAATCATCAAACGGAAGTGATATTATATTTTTCAGCCGTTTATGCACGTTTTTGTTCTGAATTATTTTCCGAAATTTCGACAAATACTAACAAAAAATGGCAAACTTATTTTACTTTAGCAAAAGTAAGAAAATTCTTAGGACCCGACCACGACTGAGCCTGAACGTTTATAAATTCTCGTTCAAAAAATGAACCCCCTTTCAGAAATAAATGTTACTTTTTTTAATGAAATATGCTTTCGTAAAACACTTTCCATCCAAAAACGTCATTGTTAAGCGAATTTTTTAAACCGAGCCCCAAAAAAATTCGAAAAATCGCCAAACGGAAGTGATATTATATTTTTCAGCCGTTTATGCACGTTTTTGTTCTGAATTATTTTCCGAAATTTCGACAAATACTAAAAAAAATGGCAAACTTATTTTACTTTAGCAAAAGTAAGAAACTTCTAAGGACCCGACCACGACTGAGCCTGAACGTTTATAAATTCTCGTTCAGAAAATGAACCCCCTTTCAGAAATAAATGTCACTTTTTTTAATGCAATATGCTTTCGTAAAACATTTTCCATCCAAAAACGTCATTAATAAGCGAATTTTTTAAACCGAGCCCCAAAAAAATCCGAAAAATCGCCAAACGGAAGTGATATTATATTTTTCAGCCGTTTATGCACGTTTTTGTTCTGAATTATTTTCCGAAATTTCGACAAATACTAAAAAAAATGGCAAACTTATTTTACTTTAGCAAAAGTAAGAAACTTCTAAGGACCCGACCACGACTGAGCCTGAACGTTTATAAATTCTCGTTCAGAAAATGAACCCCCTTTCAGAAATAAATGTCACTTTTTTTAATGCAATATGCTTTCGTAAAACATTTTCCATCCAAAAACGTCATTAATAAGCGAATTTTTTAAACCGAGCCCCAAAAAAATCCGAAAAATCGCCAAACGGAAGTGATATTATATTTTTCAGCCGTTTATGCACGTTTTTGTTCTGAATTATTTTCCGAAATTTCGACAAATACTAACAAAAAAATGCCAAACTTATTTTACTTTAGGAAAAGTAAGAAAATTCTTAGGACCCGACCACGACTGAGCCTGAACGTTTATAAATTCTCGTTCAGAAAATGAACCCCCTTTTAGAAATAAATATCACTTTTTTTAATGAAATATGCTTTCGTAAAACATTTTCCATCCAAAAACGTCATTGTTAAGCGAATTTTTTAAACCGAGCCCCAAAAAATCCGAAAAATCATCAAACGGAAGTGATATTATATTTTTCAGCCGTTTATGCACGTTTTTGTTCTGAATTATTTTCCGAAATTTCGACAAATACTAACAAAAAATGGCAAACTTATTTTACTTTAGCAAAAGTAAGAAAATTCTTAGGACCCGACCACGACTGAGCCTGAACGTTTATAAATTCTCGTTCAGAAAATGAACCCCCTTTCAGAAATAAATGTCACTTTTTTTAATGAAATATGCTTTCGTAAAACATTTTCCATCCAAAAACGTCATTGTTAAGCGAATTTTTTAAACCGAGCCCCAAAAAAATCCGAAAAATCATCAAACGGAAGTGATATTATATTTTTCAGCCGTTTATGCACGTTTTTGTTCTGAATTATTTTCCGAAATTTCGACAAATACTAACAAAAAATGGCAAACTTATTTTACTTTAGCAAAAGTAAGAAAATTCTTAGGACCCGACCACGACTGAGCTTGAACGTTTATAAATTCTCGTTCAGAAAATGAACCCCCTTTCAGAAATAAATGTCACTTTTTTTTAATAAAATATGCTTTCGTAAAACATTTTCCATCCAAAAACGTCATTGTTAAGCGAATTTTTTAAACCGAGCCCCAAAAAAATCCGAAAAATTGCCAAACGGAAGTGATATTATATTTATGCACGTTTTTGTTCTGAATTATTTTCCGAAATTTCGACAAATACTAACAAAAAATGGCAAACTTATTTTACTTTAGCAAAAGTAAGAAAATTCTTAGGACCCGACCACGACTGAGCCTGAACGTTTATAAATTCTCGTTCAAAAAATGAACCCCCTTTCAGAAATAAATGTTACTTTTTTTAATGAAATATGCTTTCGTAAAACACTTTCCATCCAAAAACGTCATTGTTAAGCGAATTTTTTAAACCGAGCCCCAAAAAAATTCGAAAAATCGCCAAACGGAAGTGATATTATATTTTTCAGCCGTTTATGCACGTTTTTGTTCTGAATTATTTTCCGAAATTTCGACAAATACTAAAAAAAATGGCAAACTTATTTTACTTTAGCAAAAGTAAGAAACTTCTAAGGACCCGACCACGACTGAGCCTGAACGTTTATAAATTCTCGTTCAGAAAATGAACCCCCTTTCAGAAATAAATGTCACTTTTTTTAATGAAATATGCTTTCGTAAAACACTTTCCATCCAAAAACGTCATTGTTAAGCAAATTTTTTAAACCGAGCCCCAAAAAAATCCGAAAAATCGCCAAACGGAAGTGATATTATATTTTTCAGCCGTTTATGCACGTTTTTGTTCTGAATTATTTTCCGAAATTTCGGCAAATACTAACAAAAAAATGACAAACTTATTTTACTTTAGGAAAAGTAAGAAAATTTATAGGAACCGAGCACGACTGAGCCTGAACGTTTATAAATTCTGGGAGTTTGCTTTTTGAATTTTTATTTCTCTGGCATAATGAGAAAATAATCTGTAAAATAAAACTGCGAAAAGTTTAATTTTCGAAAAAAGCTTCATGTTATTGGGGCCATGTCGGTGGCACCACCCCCCGCCCGGTGTGCCAATATCGTGCGCTGGATGTCTAATTATCAAAAGAATTCCATAAATGTCGTTCGCTACAACTTAATTAGTGAAGGTTTTCGTGTCATAAAGTAAAAAATGTAGCCGATTATTTGGCATGCATTACGCCGTATGATCCAAAACGGAGTAGTTCCCATGCTAATGAAGCAACATTTAATTGTTTCTTAATAATTCCGGACGTTATTTATTATAGAACCGGTCTTATTCTCATCTCGATTAAGCTTCATAATGAGTACGTCGCAAATTCTTCACAACTTTGAAAAATAAACCGAGTAAAACTCGTCCTTAATTAAAATGGATTAAACGTTGTGCCATGAGTGTCACAATTTTTTCTCTTTGATGAACTCGGACGTCAATTAGACCGATTTTTTGCATTTCTACGTTCATCAAAATCTCGAATCAAAGTCGCGTCCGGTTTAATACCGCATTGTATAAATCACAATCAAGCAAATACGATTTTCATCCTACCTAGACACAGGACTTTCAAATTGCTATTGTAATCGTTAAATCGAGCCATCACAGATTGACAGCCCTTCATAAATTATATCAATTACGTCCGAATTTCTCCCAAATAAAGTCCGGTGATTGATGGAGTTTCTTCCGCGTGAAATACAGCCGCCACCTGTGCGATATTGCTCACAATGACCGGATACGGCCTTACCTGACCACCCATTCAACGCAAAACTCCAGTTTTGCGGTAAATTATCCTCTAATGTGCAGTACAGGGTCACCTGGGACCCCATTCATCCGCAAACAAATAGTTCACACAATGAATTTGTCTTTGTATCGAGGTGTCGATCCACAAACGCATCGGAATTTCAGCGTTTTCACAAAACTTATTGCTAGAAAATTGCTCCCAAGGTGTGGAAGCTACGTGACGTGCAACGGAATTGCGCTCAGCTGGACCGGAAACCACCCTTTATTTTATTCGAAGAAGTGGAGGCCCACGAACACGCTTTATCAAAATTAATGACGACCGGTCGAGACTATTTTTCTAAAAACCTTGTCCAAACGAGGTGATAATAAATAGGGAATGCCATAAAGATTACAAAGACAGTTGCGTCCTATCGGAAGTGACACAAGCATGCACTACACAGGGTGACATTTTTTTACAAAATACCAGTAACTAAACACTCAAGAAAGACCAACGTTTAAGTTTAGAAATTATAAAGACAGGTTTAAGAGTTTTGTAAATTCTGAAGAAAAAATCCGTTTTGGGGTTTTAGAGCCAAGTTTTTGAAAGGCATCAACTTGAAACATCCTGTAGATACACCAAAGTGTTTCAAATATAAACACGTCACCTGAGTGGTTTGATAGTTAGTAATAATTGTGTTATCAGCTGGTGTCTTTAGAAAAGCTTAATGACCAAGCTTGATGGTTTTTAACCCAGAAACTATGCGTTTTAAAACACAGAACAATGACTGAAAGTTGCAGATGTTAAAAAGGCGGATAAATGTCAGCTCACTTTCACCCCAAAATTACAGTTTCAAATATCATGACAACGTTAATAAAAAAGTTATTCCAAGTTATAAAATTCATGAGATTTGTTTTTTTCACGACGGTCAGAAACATTTACTTTATGATTAACTTTCATGTTATTAACTCGGAAGCCAGTCAAGTTTTCGTCATTAAGCCCAGTACGATATCGTCGAGTTCTTAATTTCTGCTGTTAAATTGAAAGTTTGTGTGTGGATGAGGTTTTATTTGGTTAGGCTTTCTTATTTTTGGGCCGCTGTTTGCTCTTCGATTTAAGAAACGAGAAACCGAGTTAGGATCAGATTTACCTTTTATATCAGCAGCAGCTGTTAAACGTTTACACTGTTGTAAAAACCTTCAGATATAATTAATGCAAAAAGCCTTAAAAATTATACGATCTGAACAGCGCTCCTTTATAAACTTTTTGATAACTATTGGGCTTTTCGGGTGCGCTGACCCGACACTTATTTGGAAAGAAAATCGTGTTTTCTGCAAGGGAAAACCCCTCATTTTTAATAAGACACAAAGTTCTTTAGAAGTTTCGTGGGGGAAGGAGTTGATAATATTGCAAGCTAGCTATCTCGGCATGAGGGAGTGAAGTTATACATCCTGTACCTGTATTGTGGGATAGAAAGTTCAATAGAGAACACAGTAACGCCCCAAACTTCTCTCGATTGATTAGGGTAGTTTTTTCTTCCTTATTCCATTGTCATATTCTTGTAAATAGACAGGAAATTCCTGTCGAATCTGTTACAACCCACTGAAAGAATGGAAAACACGCAATAACAAAGATATAGTGTTACAAAATGAGGGATTAACTCCAGCGCAATTAAACTAAATATTCATTTCAGGGAGGGGTTAAAACCGACAGCTGTAAAACGTATCGGGGTATTGCAACACTAATTAGAAATTATAGCATCGTTAGCCGAATTACTAACGAGCTAAATCATAAAATATTTTTCCCGCAGCCGCATTAATGATTCACCCTGTATACACGCAAGTAAATGAAGAGATTATACCACTCGCAAGAAATAAATAGACGAATTTATCACAGATGAAAGGGCCTGTGCTCCCCTCGAAAATTTCCTTTAATTCCCTGTATAAAACAGGGGAATTTCGCTTTTTGCCGGGAGATGAGTATAAAATTTTTAGTGACGACGTACCCTGTTGCCATAAAAACGGAAACGCCCAAGTTTCGCCATTAAATTTCTTTATTTTACGGCGCTTTTTCTGACGTAATTTTTATACACATTATGTACACGGGAAAGTTTCACATGCGACGCTGACTGATTTTCACCAGTTTTGGTCCGGGTCTGTATTTTTGGGAAGTCGCGTCGGATCGGGCAAGTTGTGCATGCAGATGCGCTTTTCTCTCCCTTTCGGCGATAAATATTTCCGCTATTTTTCGAGTTATCTCTCGATAGAGAGCTGAGGGTCCGTGGCGTGTTTGATTTATGAATGGCCCACCTTCCATTCCAAGTTGCAGCGTGATAAATGGGGGCCCGTATCGCGCATATCGGCCAGGAACCGTTCAGCGTCTCAGTAATTACACGCCTTTGCGATAGGTTAGCTGATTGAACGTAGCCGCCAGCCGAAGAATTGAACTCAGTGTTCCGATTTATGGCGCAATTCGAGCCTCCGATAAACGCCAGAAACACCTCAAATTCGGCGGCGTTCGGGGGTGGTCCCAGCTAAAGAAGAGACAAATTGTGAGGAGCGCCGGCTTGTCGAGCACAAGCCGATCACAAAAAGCCAAATAACAAGCCGATTATTTTCTTAGAACTTCTGTGAAATCGCCTGGCTACTGCTTTTTTCTTGTAAAACAATGCGACTGCCGACAGACCTCCCACACTTTACGGGAGGATGGTGTGTTAGGTTTATCAAAATGACTTCTCGACTCTCATTCAAAGTGGACGGCTTATAAAAGTTGCCTTGATTGAGGCACTAAATTCTTGTCGACACCCCAAGGAACGGTCGATGATTTAGGACTAATAAAAATTTGTTTATGTGATTAAACATGAAACAAAGGCTGTTAACTCGAGGGTCAACAACTTGGAACATTGTTTTCGGATGTTGGGAATGATGTAATTTTGTGATATAAAAACAAAGTGGAGATATTGGAAGGTAAATTGTTGACATACAGACGCAATCCTAGCATTTGAACAGCTGCGTTCGTTATGCCGCTTTTAGCCAACAGGAGGAATTTTTATTTAATCTTGCAGCATACCTAGCTGTGAACTTCTTTGATAGCTAGGTCAATATCTGTAGACACAGGCCCACAAGCAGTTTTAACTTTTTCATAAACTGCAGAAAAACAGAAGCACAAACAATAATGGCTTGTTTCTGGCTTCGCATTCATCACAGATTCCGTCCAACTTTGTTAATTTCGCCGTCGGAGTGGTCCCGAATCCCTCCAAAGTGGAATAAAATCTGTTTTTCCGTTCCGATTGGTGTGAAGTAAAAATGCAATTTGTATCGAGGTGACCAATAAAGCCCGATCGGAATGTTATTGTTCGTGTTGAATAGTGTTGTTGTTATTATTACAATCTCCAATTATCGGTTCGACACGTTCCGGCTTTATCCGCGATTAGATCTCGAGTTGGAGTCTTGGCCGAAGTGAAACCGAGCTGCGATTCCGAGAAAATCCGTGATTTATTAGCATAAAGTGCGTGATAGATGGGTTAAGCCCGGTATCAGAACACTTGACTCGGAATATATTAATTGAGGGGTCGGGAGACATGGTCGGTGCTGTCACATGGTACAAGGGGTCAAACTCCCAGTACTATTTTAAACTCGCAACTATCACTATTAATGTCAACTGTAAATATTTACCCGTTACGTATACCGACGCGCTTCACACTATAACCTTCCTCATCATTTCCCGCAAAAAATCAATTTCCGACATTCGAAAATGTAGGCAAATTTGACGAGGCGGAACCTCTAGAACCGCCCTCCATGATAAGATAATCCGGGGCTACGCCTGCATGACACTGTAACGTGTGATTCAACAGTTTTAAAGCCTTTTTATTTCAACGGAAGTCACCAAGCGAAAAAATTGTAGCAGCTTTAACAACACTGTCCAACACCTAAACACACTCAAAAATGTCCAAAAAAGAAAAATATGTTGGACATTCTGATTCATAGTTTTATTTTTTCGTTTTCGTTTCTGTCCTAATGACATAAAAGGACCTAAGGTAAGGTGTTATAATTTTTCTCTGTTGCTGTTATTGCGTGAAGGCACTCTGGCCTTGCGCCCTTTGACCCATCTCTCTGGGCGTTGGTTCTCGTTACGATTGTGAATATGTTTCGGTCTGATTATTACAAGTGGGCGTGCTAGTCCGATCCAGGTGAGCTAATGACAAGATAAACGTTCGAAAAGCCGCTGGTCTAATTAGAACCCGAGCGAATTAATTAGACCTTAATCGATAAATTCGTGATTATATTTAAGCGTGGGCGTGAACATCTCATTCGTTTTCGAGCCACAATGCACTAATATTTAAACACAATCGAAACGAAAAACTAGAAATAGAGACATTAATTCAGCGTTTGTTCGATCGGTGAAAAACTCAACACAAACGCAACAAATTCAATGCAAATTTCTTCGAGCAAAAGCGTATTTTACATGTGTTTTACAAACAGAGTTACAGCGCGTTACAAGAGCAAATACGGAGCTCCCTCGAGGCCGAATTTTAAATCGTGATGAGGGGAGTTATTAGGCACCTAGAGCCGTAATCAAAATTTTGCATCCGTAGGAAAGTAATCTGCAAATGGAGCTAGTTTTTCGTCGCCCATTTCTGTAATTATTCGCTTTTTGCGATGCGTGGTAATTTCGTTGATTTCATTTTCTCGGGAACGTTATCTCCATGTTTGAACTCATAAAGTAAAAGGTTCAGGAAAAATTCGTTCGCGAAAAAAATATATGAAACATTATGAAAACACCTCGGGAACGACTTGAAAGCGTGCTTATCTTGGCGTTCCTTCGCACTCACTGTGTGTCTAAGTTTCAAATTGAAGGTATTAAATCTCGGCTCCTCCGCCAGGATTTTAAGGAGTTCCTTGAGAAATTGCCTTGTCAACGGAGCGCTTTCACACACTTTATAGCCAGGCTAGACCAGCAGCACATTGCCAAAAACTAAATGGTTTCACGGCTTATCGCATTTTTTATGACTCGCTGTCGCAATTATTAACCCGAAAGTTTTTCCCAAAGAGAATTAGCAGCTTGATGGATTAAATTATTTCAAATAGAAGCGGCGGACTAATCCGAGCAAATCCCATTTCACGTAGTGAAATAAAATTGTGATTTGGCTGAAGGAAAAAGTGGCATATTTAAAAATACATTAAACAAATTAGTTTTTAAAAACGAATGTGCGCCAAACAAAATAAACTCGCCGGATCTTAAAAGAGGGTAGCGATGAGTGTTTCATTACCAAAAAAATATATCAAACAACGGGGCTTTATATTTTTAAAAATCATAATTAAATTCCTGACAGGGGCAGTTTTTTATTGGTTTTTTCGGGAACATAAACCACACTCGACTCGTACAACGTCGTGCATTTATCACGCTCGACTTGCCCGAAAAAAATCAAATTTCTAGACTTTATTAATAGAAGCTTTAAAAATGTATATTCGTGAAGAACGGTCCGATTTATTCAGCGCAGGTGAGTACACAGAGCACTCGTCCAGTTTCATTACCTGAACGTTTCCAAACATCCTGTACTTTGTGTCACAGAATCCGACCCTAATAAGCCGGCTATTCTAAAACCTTGCACACACAAAGCCAGATGACAAACGACAATAATGACAATTTTTATGCCTTGGAATTTTTTTTTATTGTCGCGCTACCGTGGGGTCATATTTAGGATTTTTCATCTGACAACCGGAGAAGGGTATTTAGGAACTTATAATAGATACGTGCCAACGCCGGGGCCATTAAGGGAATGGGCACCAAATATCGGGGATTACCTGGCGATAAGTTCGGGTATATTTCAGAATTAAACGGATTACAGCGCCGATGATTTATTCGCAAAGAGGGGCCAACAACGCACGTCACAGATGGCCCAAAAATACTACAATTAAATACACTAAAAACAGTCATAGCTAAGCTACAAGTGATTTGTTAATAACTTGTCAGCAAACATTCCGGTTGGCTTGACCGTCTTTGTCCGTTATCAAGCGTTGTATCAAGAATGCCGATGGTCTCCTCTTGATGGGCGAAAAATAGCTAAATGGTGTGTAGCTCCCTTGATTTTTTTACGTGTGAATGGTGGCGTCCCGAGATGGGCTTCGATAAGCGGTGTTGCAAACTTTGAAGTAGTTTATTGTGAATTTGTTCGAGTTTAAGGGTTGTGCGGCTATTAATAATGCATAAATGGAGGCGAAATAAATACGGCGGCATTTTCAAACGCAGTTTTCGATGAAATCTTTAGCAAAGGCCATTATGCACTAGCGTATGGTGTTTTATTTCTACAATGGATGCATTAAGTACTTAACAATGGTGCACCCATGGAATACACAAGTTGGAGTGCAGCGCTCAAGTCGGGTCAAAGACATGTCCACCAATATTTTCGTTCCCCCATTTAATTATAAATGCGTTGATTACAATAACACAACACGTCTTTGCGAACTCAGCTATGTACACATTTCCATTTTATTGCGCGGCTTTTAAAATATTAATTTATTCAGTAAATACCATCAGACGAACGATTATTTGCTCTTCTCTTTCGACGAGATGAAGTCGAGCGTCATTAAATAACATTGTTTATGAAGTCAGATGTATCTGGTAAATATTGGGCTTGAAAAATCATCGGTATCGGTTAATTAAAGCGAAAAATTCGCCGGATCCTTGGATTGTCTTGTTCGTGATTTTTACGCGTTGTTTGATATCAAAATTCCAGCGGGCCTCGCGAGTGTTCCCAGGGAATCGATACGGCCAAGCGGAAGACTTGCCTGGGCCTGCACACACCCCTGTCGAAGGTTACCTTTATAATGCGCTTGGAAAATTTTAAGAAAAGGGATTATGTAGGTTATTCTTGCCGGTTCTAATTTCACGATACATTGCACTCCTCTTTGTACCTTGCGCCTGTACCATGATACCGCCTCTAATGCGACTTAAGAAGAAAATTGGTTTAAAAGTAAGATTCGATTTAGTACATGCGAGGGCTTTTTTCGCTCCGGCGATATACATAATGAATAAACTCTCGACTGATACAAAGAAGTCTTAAATTTCCTTAACAAAGGATTGCTGGTACGCTAAGACGGGAAACTAATAAGCATTTACTATGCAAACTCGCCCAGTTAGCGATACTAAACGATTGTTTTGTATATGAACAGGTATTGTGCGCTACTTCGAGACATGCCTAATTTATATGGGAGCTGCTGCTTTTATACCAAATGAAACGAACGAAAGTTCCACCCGATGACAGATCTTCGAGCGCAAAAGGCGCACCCCCAAATTAAAATTAAAGTTCAAACGCTATTAAAAATGTCGTTCAAGGATTCTAGACGCGACCAAATAAAAGAACAGATCCTCTCGAAATGTTGAGAAAACAGGCGTTCGTGCCTGCGCATCGTCTCGGCTAAATATCGCCCGATTTTGATTTATTTTCGGTCTGTGGTGGAGGTTTAATCTCCAAGTGTAACGTCGACAATTCCACTTTACATCGGATATCAATCGAGAGATGCGTTGAATTACCGGTTAATCGGAATACGATATGCGAGGTATTGCTTTACAACGGTAGTCAAAGATTGCTTGCTTTGATCGCGATAAACCGTGAGTTGTGGTGGTCGCGTCTGGGCCACCTAGGGTGAGCAAAACTGCGTGCGATTTGTCGACCGGGGACTAAAAATTCCCCTCAAAGGTGGCCGTATTTGTATACGAAACCATACCCACTGACTAAACCTGGAAATTTCAAAAATGAAATTCTAACGTTGGCTGAATCGAAAATGATTTATTGCGGCTTAGGAGCGTTTCGGTGTTGTGTTTTTCCGGAGTTCCGGGTCCGTCGATATTTAACTTGGTCTAAAAACACAATAAGACCCGGTTTATTTGCTCTCTGGCCCCGTGTCCCGGCTCTAATAAGGCCTATTTAAATACACTTCCGCCATGTTTGGCCTGTAAATAGGAACCGGCGCGCCGTTTTCATTTACTAATTTCTAGACCACACAGTTCTGCCGGAATTCTGTTAATTGCTTTTAGAGTTTGGATTGTTTGACTATACAGTTTAGTCCGGGAGGCTTTTTCGACTGTTATTTTAATTGTGCGAGGGGGAGAAAGCGTGCAACATTTTATGGCGCGCACATAATATTCTAATATATTGTTTTTCGTAATTAACTCGAGAGCGTTGTAAATCATTTCGACCGCAAAAACTACGAGACGTTTTATTGGATTGTTAACTCTTGGCTCATTAAATGTGGAGTTTTTGAGCGTTTTATGGCTTCTTGCACCTCGATAATTACCGGGCAAGTCGCGAAAATTCAAACTATTTAATAAAGTCGTCCCGATCCAATTAATACAGCGAAAAAGCTGACTAATTCCGGGTCACGAATTTGCATTCATCCGGCTGTGTTTTATGCAACCGTAACATAAAACGGCCGTAAATAATTAACGACCTTAATACACTTTTAACCTTACCCAGACAGAATAACGCGTTTATCTCGAATTGCGGCCCTGCAGAAAAACTTAACCACAAGCAATCAAAATTTGAATCGGGGATTTTTTATCGTTAGATGTCTTTTTAATTAATATTCCATCGAGGCAAACAGCGCTCCATTAAAATTTACACGAAATGAACATGTTCTTTACGACTCTCCTTATCTACAAATAGTTTCTATCTTTGGCTCGATAAATATCCCCGTGAAATAATTAATTAATGTCGAAGGAATGACCATCAGTCACCAATCCACTATCGCGGCTTCGATCTTATCAGGACCGGATTTACGCTCTTACCGAATTACATAAAGACAATATTTGGTTTGGTTGAACCTCATGTGTACTTGCTTTATCAATTGAAAGCCGGCAAATATTGTGAACTTGTTGCGACAAGATTGAACAAACTCCGAGACAAAGTAAACGGCGTGAAGGCGCGTCCGGACTACGCATACCAAATTACTTTGTTAACTATTAACACATTTACATGAATAAACAATATCCTCTGCTCCACCGTGCTTATCTAGACTACTCCTCTAATCCTCCTCGGGAAGCTTTATTTGGGCGAAACCCCGGGCCAGTCCGACTCTGGCCAGTATAGGTGTCACGACGTCGAGATTAATCCCGTAGTATATTGTTGTTGAGTTTTCTATTTTCACAGTCATTAATCTTGCATTCAGTGGAAAACGCACAAATACTTTGCTCTAATTCAGTTTCACTGTCCATTAAACGGCCCAAAGATAGGTCCAGTGAATAAATTACAGTTTTCCTAAATTTTGCAACGTACAGTAAAGAAACTTAATTTTTTATTCGCATATGTTTTCAACGTGTAATGCACCCCGGAAGAGCAATAACCGTTTAGTCTAGCATTGTGCTTTTACGGTTCCTTTTGGATTAATCCCGGCTCCGGTTTGATGATACTGCTGGTCTTCTGGTAGAAGACGGCGTTAAATACTGAATGAAACAGATACAGAGTGTGTTAACGGTTATGGCGCTACATGACATAAAGCACAATTGAGGAGTTATTTAAGCTGGTATTTATAAATAAACACCGTCTTATATTTCTCAAACAAGCGATCAAATGAGTTTTTATTTCGTCCGGATTTCCCCCTTCTAGTTTAATTTTAAAAATTTGTTTAAGACATCCGATGCCGGGCCCATCTGTTGATAATAAATCCCCGATGAGGTGGCAATCTATTTGTAAAATTGTGCAAAAAGCTCGAGTTTTATTCATGGTGAAGACCTCGGAATAATTCCTCCATTATTCTTCCAGCCATGAGTTATTTTTTTAATGTTTCTCATCACCGCATTTTATTCGTTTTCATTAAAAATGCAATAAAAATGTAAATAAGGTAATAGCGTTTTGCCCAATTCCGGTTTAATCTTAACAATTTGAATATTATGCTGTTTGTTTATATTTCCCGTATCCGACTTTAATTATTGCCAGAGTGAAACTCTTCCGAACGTATTTTCATGCATTGTGTTCTACTGATTTTATCGGTCAATATAACTCACGACGTTTAATTTCCCATAGTCGGAGCCATTAAACCATGGCGAACTGCAAGCTTGTGAAGAATCTTAAACGACTAGGGCTGTATAAATCATTATTTATCCGCCAATTTGAAGCAAAAGAATTTGCAACGCAGCTATTTAGGGAGTCTTCTGCCTCTGCCACAGACTAACGTGGTCTCATGAGCCCACAAATTGAATATTAACTTGATATCCTGCACCTGGTACATATGTAAAGTCAACTTTAATAAAGTAATGCAGTGAGTTGACGTGGCCTCAAATTAATTGATTTTTCCCCATGATTTTATTTTATTTTTATGGAGTTATATAGACACCCGGGTAAATCGACCCGTTTCCCTTGCCGTGACAAGAATTTATATTTCAGGGAAGACAAGGCCGTAACCTTTGTCACGGTCCTTTCAGTGCCACTCTTCCCGCTAGCGTGTCATCAAAAGGGCCCAATTTTGGCCCTCACTTCGCTATAAATTACTTATACTAGAGTTGGTCGAGTCGTAATTCGCTATTTGTCAATATGTCGCGTAATAATTGGGGCGGAAAATTCCTGCATCTTATCACCGAGAAAAGTAATCTTCCGCACGCCACTGTCCCAGGTAGTGATAATAATTAATAACGCACAGCTTTTACGCTTACATGGCCAGTTCCGCGTCCGTAATTGAAAAGTTCGCCTCGACTTGTGTAAACAAAATTAAATTTGAAGTTATTACAAATTACGGTAATTATTTTCGATGCGTAACACTCCCACGTTTTCCGCCATCCATTGTCGAGCGTCATTTTTTACCAACGCTTAATTAAAATGTTCCCATCATTTTTGGGAAAAAAATCCAGCGACAAATTACCGCTCGCTGATAATCTCACCAAAGACGCTTTTTCTTGAAACCTTAGCCGAATCGTCTATTGCTTCGTCTATAATTTATTACCAACACGTTGTCGGTCTCAGATTTCACACATTTTGAACAAACTTTGATAATTTACGATGAAAGCTGCGTTATTCATAGGCTATTTCTTCAAAACCCAAACCGAAGAATTTCCTCAACATGCGCGCCGAGGAAGTATCGGATTTTACGGGTTTTCTCAAATATTTACTGCGGAAACCTTGAACTCTCGATAAGGGGAAGAAATTGTACGTTTTATTGCGCAAACTGTTTTATTGCACAACTCTCTTTCAGTCCAAAAACGATTTAATCGCGTTATAACGAGTTGGCGCGCCTTTATAGCCAAAAAGCCAACAGCGGCCCAAACAAGTAAGAAATAAATTCTTATTGTTTCGAAACTGCATATACAAAGCGATATAAATTCCATTATTTTTTTTAGTTTCTGACACAATTTTTTAAGGTTTAAAGGCATCAGATAGGTACATGAAAAATTTGGGGGGAGCCTTTTTTTGTTGTCTTGTTATATTTGCTGCGGAAGATTTGCTCGAATAGTTTAAAAATTCAAAAATAGGTGGATGTTCAGGGCGAAATCGCCATTCACCAGTAAAAATAAAACTCCGTTGTTTTAAAATTACATATATTCACATACCTGTAACTTACGAAATATAAAGTTCTGAGCATATAGTACTACATACCTCGCCGCAGCAATAGCTGCGCAAAAACCTACAATTATATCTGGAAAAAAAAGAAAAAAATAAACGCGTTAAATCAAATAAAATTTATTCGATATACGTAATGTTAGTATACTTTGGGCAAAAAAATATAAAGTTTTTACATTTCAATAACCATAAATTAACTCCAACCAAAAACATAATAAAAGCTCCTTATTTCTTAGTCTTACGTGTGTAATAAAGAGCGTTTATCCAAAAACTGTACAACTGAAGCCTTAAATAAATAAATAAATCTGAGCACTTGCAAAAAAAGTACGTAAATGATTGAGAAACGGCAAACACTTTCCGTTAAAAATTAAAATGATCGTAATATACCAAGCGAAAAAAAAATTGTATCGATGCTCGGTTTCAGACCGATTTCTCGGCCTGTCGTAGATAAATAAGGGGTGGGGTAAGGCATGAACTTTATTTTTAAAGATCGGATTCTCCGTACAAAGCCGTCGAGAAGGACATGTAGTCCAAAGCTCCTGGCACGGCTCCTGGACCCTTGAATGGGGGCATGCGCTGGATGCAATACTCCGCTTGGTCGGGGGGAAGCTCCCGTCTCAGCTCGTCTGGCAAAATGTACGGCTGCAAAATAACATTTCAAGTCACAAAAATGCAACGTAAAGCCCATTAATTTCATAATATTGAAAAAATAAAAGATAAAGTTATCGAAAATTTATTCTGATCAACTTGTTTGTACCTTATCGGCGGCCAAAATGCGGAAACTGTCGATAACTTGCTCGGCCGTGTCGGTGTCTGTGCTTTCCCTCGTCATGAAGTCTAAGAACGCGTCGAAGTGCACATATCCGGTGCTGTTGGGGTCAACCACGGCCAAAATCCTCTGGAAATCGATGTCTCCTTGCCGATCCTTCCCAATCGAGTACCCCAACGACACCAAACACGACTTGAACTCCTCCGGTGTGAGTCTCCCAGTCCTGTTCTTATCAAAGTGATTAAACGACGACCTAAACTCATTCAACTGCTGTTGGGTGATTCCTTTCGAGTCGCGGGTCAAAATCTGGTTCTCCACTTCGTTAATATTACGGTTGATCGACGTAAGAAGTTGTTCCCAGCCAACACGGAGCGTCTCCATGGTGTACTGCGTGTAGCGATTCTCAAAGATCATGCTTTCCTGTACCGCTTGGTTAATCTTCTCCAGCTCTTCGATATGTGGCTTGTAGGCGTAGACGCCCTGTTCGTATTCTTTGAGACGGTGCAGTTGGTCTTCGAGGGTGCCGTGGAGACCCATTCCGATGGCGGTGACAGCGTCGAGTTGACGCTCGATCCAGGGACCAACAGCGTTGGCTTTTTCCGCGAATTGCCGACGCAACATTTCGTTGTTTTGCTGCTTGCGGAGCTCGCCTTGCAGGGTGGCGTCGCGTTGGGGCACCAGTTGCCGGACTTCGCCCCATTTGCGGGTCAAGTCCTGGGGAAACACGAGGGTTAAGGCACGGGGAATGTTAGGGCTGGATCAACAACCGACATTTTACCTCAAGGTCACCACCAATTCCTTCCTTGAGGGCGCGAGCAAGCAAAAAAGCGGCGGTTACTCAGCGGAATAAAACGATGAGGGAATGAAACACTTGTTTTTTCTAT
Organism: Tribolium castaneum; assembly: GCF_031307605.1. NCBI lineage: Eukaryota > Metazoa > Arthropoda > Insecta > Coleoptera > Tenebrionidae > Tribolium > Tribolium castaneum. The sequence goes on along the minus strand of NC_087402.1, from coordinate 2,434,923 downwards.
GCAAATATTCGGCACTGAACTTGGGTGGCAATATTATCGTACTGTACAACTTTTTTTCTTTGAATTTTTATGAAGAAAATCGCCTTTTTTAATTGTTTTTGAGCGCTATTAGTAATAAGGTAAAAAATAGTTGCTTCTTATCAGAGTTGGAGCTAGACATAAGTGACACAATTTCACCTAAGACCCTTTTAAGACAAATATGTACCTACTTTACAAAATGTTCAGCAAATTTGCTGTTATTTATTAGTTTTCCAAAAGTAATTCCTACAAATTTTTGTAACTTTTGCGTTTTTTTAAGACAAAAACTGTGTTTTGCGTAATAATTTTGTTAAACTTAAACAGTAAAATGGGTCAAAAATGACATTTCTTTCGAGCCGTTCAGTTGGAAACGCAATTATTTCGCAAAATCTCGTAAAAAATATGTCAAAAGGCAAATTTTTACGTTTTCAAGAGTGTTAAGCTATTGCGTTAGATTGATAAATTGGAAAAAAAAAATACAACTTTTACAACGGTTTCTAACACCCTTCCATAAGAAAAAGGCATTTATTAGTGTCGGACAGTGCGATTTAAAACCTCCGAGATAGAAAAAGCAAGATAAGTTTGTCGCTTGGATGAAATGGTGATAATGAGCCGTCTTAAACCCCTGCTAGCCACTTACATGGGCCGTGAGTGTAGTGTAAGGATTCTGTAACCCTCCGGGTACTTGGTGTTGCTTAACAATGGCCTCAACTTCCCTAACAAGTCCTACGATACTTTGGTATTCCTTATCGGCTTCACCTAGAGTAGCCTACAATCAACAAGTCACAAACCGCGCCCAAAACCCCGAAAAACTCACTTTAAAGTGAGAATGAGCGTCAATGAGTCCTTGAATTTCCTCAACCGTATGCACGATGAAAATATCGACCAAATCCTCCCTCGTCCCATCCAGCCAATTATTAAACGGCGCGGCCCTTTTGGCAAACTCCAAATGGAGAATATCAATCTTCTCCAGGATCCTCTCAGCCTCGTCCAGCGCCTGTCGGCGGCGCTGCGTCAACGCGCCCAACCTGTCCCACTGGTCGCAAATGCGCTGGCAGCGTGCGTTCACGCTCACGCTATCGTGATACTCCAAAGAGTTCAGTTCTTGAGCGATAGCTGCGATTTGCTCGACTCGGTCCTGATGAGCCGCCAAATCCGATTCGAAGGCTTCGTGTTTCTTCTTCAAAGCTTTGAGCTCGTTGAGACGACATTGTCTGAAGTCCTGGCTTTGGAGCATTTCTTCCTTGCCGCGAGTCCATTCCTCGTGAGCGTCCGCCTTGTGCTTGAACTTCTGGGCGAGGTGCTCCAGACGTTCCAGACGCATCATCTCGGAGAGGAGCCACTCCTCGAAGGCTTTCTCCGCGTTTTCCAAACCTTTCCAAGCGTTGGCAATGTCCTACAAAGCACAAATCACCCCAAACTTTTACAATGAAAAAGGGACGTACCGAAACCATTTTGCCTTCTGTGGGCATGTAAGCCGGCCGATTTGAGAGACGGAGTTTCGTCTGTAAAGTGTTGAAGTTGGTCTCGAGTTTGGCTTTTTGCTCCACGCGAGGCGGCTTGTGTTTGCGTCTGTAAGTGCGGTATTCTTCCAGTTTCTTTTGCACGCCGGCGAGGGAGTTGTCCGTTTGACGGGAGTTCAGCCATGGCATGGTGCGACGGATCCATTCCAAGAGCTGCAAAGTTTCTTATTTCTTGGTTTTTTCGCTGTTTGGTACTTACATCACTCGCCAAACGTTCGTACTCTTCCATCAAACGCTCGTTCTCTTGGTTGACTTTCAGGACCTTGCAGATTCTGTTGGCGGCAGTCTCGGCCTAAAACAGCCCATTGAAAGTCCGGTCTTTTGAGCAACGCAAGGGTTAATGAATTATTAACGAAAATCACCTTTTGTGCACCTGAGAAGCAATGGTAGTAGGACGATACGTATGTCATGACCGCCCTTTCGTCCGGCATAGCGGTGTTCTGTAAATCTGCATGCAGACAAGTAAACACATCAACACAATATTAGACGAAAAAGAAAAATAACTAAACAAAACTTGTTATTTTTGGCTCACTTAGTAAGGCGTGAGTGTTTTTTTTAGTTAAAAAGGGCGGCAAAAATTGTTACGTTTTGTTAATTTCGACACTTTCGTACAATCGATACCTGTTGGGCCCCTTGGAACGCGTGATAATAACATGACACGTAGGTCATGATGGCACGCTCGTCGGGTTTTGGCGTGTTGATTAAATCTGCAAGGGTTTTTTGATTCTCAAATAATTGTTCCGATTTTTTTCAAAAGTGGCGCAAAGTCTGTTTCAAATTGCTAAACTCGTAGCAATCTCAAACAGAAGTGCCGTACCGTCAGGGTCCAACATCCTGGGAATGTCGAGATACTTCTCGGCTACGTCGAAGGCAGTGTTGAGGTTCTCCAATGGATTATCTTTCGACAGTTTACTGTAATCGATGAGATCTGGTCGATGGCGGTGGATCAGCGCACAGAAGGCCAGCCCGTCCTTGAACGACAGATGGAAGTTTTGGACGTTGACGTTTTTGTAAGGCGCTGTCTTGCGCTGGCACCACAAGAGCAGCCCTTCTTTCGCCGTCATCTCTTCCACGGAGATGTCTTGGATGGCGAATCGAAGGATGATGGTCCAGATCATACCTAGCGTCATTTTCAGATTACCGTCGACGATTTCTTCCGCACCGATCGATACGAGTTTGACGCCTTTGCTGGCGATGAAGTCCAGTGCTTTGTTGACGTTGGCAATCTTGTGGAAACGCATCTTGCCGCGGTCGGGCTTTGGCAAGGTCTCACCGGAGATCACCTCCAGAAGGAGCATGAGTTTGAGGCCGTTGCGGAAGTCTTCTTCGATGTTTTCGATGGCGGTGCCGGCCTTCCGCAGGTGGCTGTTGCACCAAGCTGTGAATGTCTGCAAGGAACGAGAAATTCACAATCACTTTTGCAAATCAAATACAAAAATGTAACAATAAAAAATCTTTCCCCTTTCCCTTCACCTTTTTTTTCCCATTGGAATATAATTTTATTATTCTTCCTAAATACCGCATTTTTATTTCTCTTTCTACTTGTTTCTTTATAATTTTTTTCTAATAAACTCGAAAGCAGCGTAAGAAAACAGTAAAATATTTAGTTTCAAATTAATTTGCCTTGACTTTTATCGGGCATAGAAAAATGACAAAAGTATCTAAAAGCAATAATCTGAGTTCCGTTTATCTTGTTTGTTAATTTAATCTCGTCTTTTAACTTATTGTTAAATAACGAACTTCCTTTTTGTTGTGTAGTCGTAGTTTCGTGGTTTTATTTATTGACCACTTTTCCAATTTCTTTTAACGTTCTCTGTCACCATATTTAAGCACACCTCTTAATTTTTTTTTAATTTTTGTTTTTATCTTTACTTTTCCTTTTATTTTAACAAATTGGTCTTTTTGTTTTTGTTAGTAATTCTTCAATTTTGCCTTTTTTTTATCTCTTTTTATTTCAGGTGATTATGTTCAATCTTAAAATGTCTTTGTTCTTTAATTGTTTTTCACATTTCTCCTAAAGTAACTGCTTTTTTACGTTCTTATTCTTTTTGATATGTGTGTATTATTTCAAAAGCAATAGTACTTTTTTGTTTTTTTTTCTTCGAATTAACGCGCTAGACGAAATAATGGAAACAATCCTTAAGATTATTCACTTTATTTAACCCGTTTTATTGGAATACATCTTTAGAAAAATACATTAAAATATTCAATTTTGTATCAATGTGCCGCTTCATGCTGATTGCAGACCACTGGCCAGAGAGTTTACGTATTGTTGGTTGCCTTCCCACTCATCCCATCTTTCCCGAAATACTTCAATTTCTAAATATAAACACAGATATACCAATGTTTATACGGATGATAAGATATTTATGGGAAAAAATGACAAATTGTGTGTATAAGAAGCGAAATTCTGTAAAATGCGTGTTAGCTTTGCAAGTTGTACATAAATGTACTTTTCCAGTAATGGGCTTCCTCACTGTTTAAATAAATAACACGAACCGCCCGTATAAGGAACGGCGATAAAAATCCAAACAGACAAATCATTGACGTTGCACCCACTTCCCTGTCTTTTTGTTTGATTTAATTTAAACATCGCATTCCGATTGAATTAGGACTCTCCTACATAATAAATTCTAAATTACTCTAATTGTTCGAAATGGAACCCAAATTCATACAAAATCGGTTTATTGGCCGGCATATCTGAGTCACAGAGAAATTATGCAAAACGGGCAATGCGCCAAATTATATATAAACTAAAGCAAGGTCCGTAACGCCACTGTAATAATATCTGCGGGGCCCAAGTGTCGTCACAAGTGGGACACTATTATTAATTGATTGGTTTTGCGGTAAGAAATGGGGGAATACCGGCCATTGTTTTAGAAATTCCTGCCAAGGCTGGCTTTCCCCGCTTTTGCCCGAATTTAAATCGGAATTTTCGTGGTATTGTTGGTCCCATTCAAGATTGAGAAATGCAACGGTATTTGTAAATATATCGCCCGCTCTATAAATAAATCGGTTTTTTCAGATCGAAACATTCTTGAATTAGAATCAAGAGTCGTTGAGTCTGACGTCCTCATTAGCGATCGCGGCTCGTTTTCGAAAAATTAATTTGGAGGAATTGTCGCCAAGCCAAACAAATTTTTACGTTATCGTTTGTCCTTGCTGATTAGTTATTGTAACGTCGTTAATACCATTTTGTATATTTTGGAAAGGTGTCAAGAAAACGGGCGATTGCGTGGGAAGCAATTAAAACTCTGTTTTTTTATGAATTACTGGCACTAAATCTGGGTCTTTTATAATTAGAAAAATCCATCATTGTTTGTCTCGAATAAATTATCAAAATGCTTTCACGGAACTACGGGAAAGAGTAATCGTTCCGAATCATTGCTAATCGCTAAACAGCTGACGCCTCTAACACGAATTTCCGAAATTTCTCCACTTCCTAGTGGGTCAATAACACTTAGTCACATAGAGATGTCTTTGTTTTTAGTCACGCCGCTTGTTAAAATGCTTCTAGTCGTCGTTACTCTCGATATGTCGGGACGAAATGCACTTGCAACTGTCGATTAATTAATGCACAGTTGAATCACAGAGTTTATTAGTCAGGACGTGAGTAAAGTTTATAAAACGTTATATCAAACAAATGTTGCTCATGGTGGCTTCCAACGGTACTTCAAACGTCCCCTTATATGGGACAAGTCATTAAGATAAATAACGCACGATCTTCTCCTCTCTGCTTCATTTAATCAACCCGCAGCGAAAACTGGAGCAATCAACCGACGTCCATAATGTCTAGCTTGATCCCGATTAATTAACAAAGAAAACTATTTGCTCTGGGTGGAGAACAATAGTGCGAATTTCCTCCTCAACCTTAACCTTTTGCTGAGGTCACGTTCTCACTCGGAATTGCATAGGCGTTCCCAAATTCGATCTTGAAATGCAGCATTTCCGCTGATTCCAATGCTCTGTCAAAATCTACAGCTCACTGTCCTGTTCGGACAAAAAATCATAATTTTTGGGGAGTTGATAGTTTTTGAAAGAAATTGTTAACTTCATCTACTCAGCAATACATTGAAGATGTCCATGAAACGATCAGGATAAGTTACGTTCGTTGATACTAGTTTAATTTATAATCACTAGAAAATAAAAAAAATGGATTTACTGGTCAAAAAAAGTGTTTGTTTGAAAATAGCGTACTCAGGACTCTGGTAGACAGGCTGTTAGTGGGAACTGTAAAACTACAGTAACATTTATTTAGCAATATATCTCGGTTTATTTTTGAATTGTTGATTATTTGTACAGTTAAATTGTTCAATTATTGGCCTGTTATGCATTCTACTTTCCCTACAAGGCCGCCGTATCAGTAACATTGTTTGAATAATTTGCAAAGAATGACATTTACACATCGCTAGCCAGCAAAACAACACTTCGCACTGATCAAATGAAAAAAAAACGCACGAGGTCAATTGAATAAATCCGGTGACAATAAAAGTTTTTGATTATAATTTATTTCGAGGCGTATCCACAAAATGTGAACTTTCTAATTCTTGTTATGGCTTTCTATAATCACCAAGGTTATATTATGTAACTTGTTACAGTTCTATTCTTTGCAACGGAATGGTGTTGTTTTGATACAGTTTATGACTTATCTGTGGTAAAAGTGTTATTTTTGAATAAATTGCAGGGATTTGTTTATTTATTTTTTGATAATTGGATTGAGACCTACTTTCGCTAAGTCCATTACTGTTAAAAGGATTTGAGTCTTGCATGTCTTCGGATCAGAAAAACGCTTTTTGATAATTTTGTCAGGCTTTCTAATTGTGTCTTGTTTACGGTCTCATCGACACAGTTTTGTTCTAAAATTAAATCGGTGAAAAAAGCGTCGAGTCTCAATCATCCCCTGCTGAGACATCATGTGTTGGAGCATTATTTAGTCTTTAGTATCCCATAAAACACATGTTGTTGTAATTTTTTCATGTCGAATCGTAATAAAATTAGTTTAGATGAGAAATCACGTGGGTGTGGGTTCTAAAATAGCAGCTAGCTGATGACGGCGTCGCCTTCGGCGTCGCCGTCGTCTTCAGCTGTCGCTTCAAGTTTCACCAATCGGGTAAAAATTCGATGAATCGCCGAGGCATTGCGAAACGGTTTCCTGTTACAGGAAGCAGAATGAGGTGTTTATCGTGAGATTCGGGGGTAGAATGACCGAAACCATTTTTGGTAGCGGCGTCGGGAAATCCGACGCCTTGTCTCCTCTCTCGCTCCCACCCACTCGGGCGTCGTCAGCGTCCCTTTGCGCAGCTGCCCGTTGTGGAAAATGGCAAAAATTCGAAAATGGCACCGATAGGCCGTGGACCGGTTACATCACGCGCCGAAAATAGCCCCGAGATAGGGTTACGGCCGGTCAGGGGTTGGGGTTACCTTTTTCTGCTGTTTTTCCCAAGCCGGGTCGAGGAGACCCTCGCGCTCCCATTCCTCCTCCTGCTCCATGTAGCCGTCGGAGTACTGGTCGACGTTGTTGTAGCCGTCGGTGCTGATCATTTTCGTCGAAATGCACGCTTTTCAGTAACTGAATTCTAAGTTCGTTTAAATGTTCGGTCGGCAGATGGAATTCAGTCGTGCAAAAGCACACGACCTGACACGCACTTTACCCCACTAGCCCGTGCCCGACTGCTTTCTGCTTGCCAGTTGCTTGTCGGGCTGTTGGCGCAAACTCCACACCAGCTTCTAGTAGGAGGTTATCGCAAAGAAGCGGACCAAACGTAAACATACAGGCGATTTTGAATTTGCCGCCAAAATTTCACAGGAATTTTTCAAAAAAGGTGACGTCCGACACGCCGGATGACGTTTCAAAAACTACACATTGAATTCCCCCAAATAAAATACTCGGAATTTTGAGATATTTTCGAATAAAAATCGATATCTTTGATATTTTTTAAGTAGGTGATAAGATAAAATAAGATGCAAATTGCACCTTTCTTAAAAAAAAACACGTAACCTTTGGACCACACATATTTAATTTAATGAGTAAATAACACATTAATTACAGTTGCAGATTGTAGAGTAATTTTTTGCGTTAAAATAGCAATAAAATTTGTTGTTGTTACATGAGTTGTGTTTTATCGCCTTTGCTCATTGAATTTATTAAGATTAATACACTTTCATTATTATTTAATTGAAATACTGTACGATAAATAATGTGCTAATTTATTTTGTAATTAAAATGGACAAAGTACGAATTTATTTTGTCAAGTTTCTAGTCGTTACTTCCGGCGAAATCAAACAAAAAATAATAAATAATAATAATAATTATTATAAAATCACATTTTTAAACTTCATTCAAAAAAAAGCGGGACGTAATGTCAAAAGATTACGTCACCTGTCATCACTTACTAACCTCAAAAAAATTGGTTTTTAATTTTTTTAAAAACACGAACAGAAATGGAAATCTCGCAGACTGAACTAGATTTAAGTAAAGTTTGCCACGCGTGTCTTGCTGTGGACACAAAAGTGCAACAATTCACTGAATCAGATGCCGACCATGCCCACATTTTGCCGATTTTCAAAGAGTTCACCTCTTTGGAGGTTAGACTCTTGTGGCAATTTTTTTGGGATGACTTTGAATGACTTTTTGCATTTTAGTTGAATGACTACGGAAACATACCTTTATTTTTTTGCAACACATGTGTACTTAAAGTGGAAGAATTTTATTCGTTTAAAGAAATGTGTCTCAAGTCTCATGATACAATTCTTACAATTTTAAAAGAGAACGTAATTGTCTGTGAGGAGGAAAAAGAAGAAATACCTTTGGTACAGTTTGAGACAATTAGTGAAGATACAGAAATTGTCAAAAAAGAGGCCAATACAGAGATGCAGAGCAAAGATTTAGATTTGCATTCTAATGAAGAAGAAGGGGAAAAACGTCCGTTTATGTGCGTGATTTGTCGCGAAGGCTTCAAAAACACAGAAGAGTTCACCAAACACAATGACCTGGTTCACTGCACAAATGACTACAAGTGTTCACTTTGTTCCGAAGGTTTCACCAACCCTTTCCTCCTGACTGTAAGTCTCCCCTAACAATTAAAAAAAATTGGACATTTGTTGCAGGAACACCTAAAAATCCACAAAAACACAAAAACCGCCCACAATGTTTACAGCTGCGGCAGATGCGACAACACGTACAAAACCCTTCAAGGCCTCCAAGTCCACGTGTATTCGCATCTCGGACTGCGCCCCTACAAATGCTCTGTCTGCCCTAAAAGCTTCACCAAACCCACGGCCTTGAAAACCCACGAAGACCTCCATTCAGGCGTCCGCAAATTCACATGCACAGAATGTGGCAAAGGTTACAGCTACAAGCTGGAATTGCGCCGCCACCAAGTCGTCCACACGGGGCTACGGCCCTTCAAATGCGAACAGTGCCCCACCACGTTCGCATTCGTGCGCGATTTAACAATTCACATGAGGATCCACACGGGGGAAAAACCCTACTTGTGCCCAACGTGTGGCAAAGCTTTCAGACGAATTTACCACCTCACAGTCCACAAACGCATACACACGGGGGAAAAACCCCACAAGTGTAGTTTCTGCGAGAAGAGTTTCGCCCAAAAAGGCGACTGGAAGGCCCACGAGAGGCTGCACACGGGGGTGAAGCCCTATGTGTGTCAAACGTGCGACAAGAGTTTCACCCAATCTAGTGCTTTAACTACTCATATGAGAACGCACGAGGTGAAGCAGTGGGATTGCCAGGTTTGTAGTAGGACTTTTCACAGACAGGGGAGTTATAAAAAACATATGGGGGCACATAAGAGGGCCCACAACATTTAATTGTATTTAGGCGAAACGAATTTCACATTTTTGTGACCGCTAAAGTCGGTTAAATACAGTTTCGGTTTGTATTCATTTTTCACTTTATATCGGGAAAAAATTGCTTCAAATATTTGATAAACAAACTCGATTACGCTCAGGATCGAACCTCCCAGACACAGGCCGATGAGGCCGCCAACGGACGCTGAAAATCTTTGTTACTAAAAGTTCGTCCAAGGACTTAACACTAGGAGGCGATTTTGATTTAAAATCTCTCAAAAAATTAATGTTGTTTGTTAAATATAGCCCTTTCTAACACAAAAAGCTACGTTTTTTGTACCCCGGTTCACCTCCTAATACTTTCGTCCGCAATTCACGAGAATTTTTGTACCGAGAATCAATTCCCAAGTTATTAGGACGCTTCTTTGCAATTTTGTGCAAGAGGCTTTCTCGAAATACACTTGCAAAACGCTCTCGTTTGATTTTGGTTCATTTTCGGAGCTACAAAGTATTTTTTAACTAAAAATTAAAAAGAAACGATTTACATTTTTAACTGTTCTTGATCTAATTGATAAGAATACGAAATTTCGTTGCACTGCGGATAGCACTGACACTTGACGAAAGCGTGGTGACCTTTCTCTAAAAAAACTGAAGTCTAAAAAATTAACACTGAAATTTTATTTACGCGTCTGCAATTCAATTTCCGAATTCTTATATCTGACATGATTTGTTTTAACACACGTGATATCAAGAAGCGTACAATATTTACTTTTGCCTGAAATAAATCATCAAACGACAAAAGCAAAATTTAATTTTTTACCAAAGACTGGATAATAATAGTACGGTACGCAACCGCACAATTTTTTAATCGCTCTTGCCTTACACTGGTTTATGCAAGTGGCGTAACTGTAATTGTGTGACCAGCTCAGTTTGATCTAAAAAATAGTTACACAAAGTTAAACGTATGAATTGAGTTACTTCATCGGAAAAAGCGCATCCTCGGGTCGTTATATCTGTATCTTTAACACTGTCCTCACTTTGTATTATTTCGGGCCGGACAGGTAACGAAACTTCGCTCCCTGCCCGTATTGTAGTACTGTAAATAGACAAATCAGGATATTTTATATTTTCATGAACCGAAACATCAATTCCGTAAGTCTTAGTCACAGACGATAAATACTGGTTTTCCTCCGCATGAAGACGGACGGAAAGGCCAAAAGACGGCCCGACCCCATTTGCGTAAATCTCCCGAAAGTTGGGGCTGAAATTTTAAATTAATTCCCTTTCATTACAATTAAATATGAGATAACTGATCAGTTTTGATTCCCTTGTAATTAAAAGAACAGCAATAACCGCTTGTTGTCTTCACGAGAGTGAAAATGTCGCTACAATTGCTCTGTTTGGAATTCCAGAAACAATCGGAAATCATTTGCTCGCAAGGTTGTGCCAACTGGAATTACCATTTTAAAATTATTTCACAGGAATTAATAATACCTGAGCCATCAATACATCAGTGGTGTACCCCAAACGTTGCAAAATCGCGATGATTTTTTTATGTTTGGTCCAGTTTATTTGCGAATCGAGTTTAGCCGAAGCCACCAATACTGATAAATTTGCAAAAAAGTTGTCAATTTCGGCCGATGAGACTCTATTGTGTAATCTCAAAAAAACATACGATTTTATGCGAAATATTTGTGCTCTTACAGTTGCCTGATTTTTATTGTTGCGTCTTTGTAGACTACGTTATAATTACAGATGGTAACAGCGGGAAAAGGGACTTCCCAGATGGGGAAAGCAGTGGTGGCGATTGTTGTTGTAATCCGATTAGAATAATAGGAAACGAACTGTGATCTAATTAAAATGAAACACAAACAAGTGCTTATTGTGCACACCAAAGCCCAAAAGTATGATTTGAATTTTGACGATTTTTGGTCGGTTATGTAGCGAAAGCCGTGCAGAGAGGTCTCTTGGAAGTAATTTTTTGTACAACATTGCACCCGATTTATTATCACTTTACCTAAAAAAAATAATACGGCTTTGGTTTAAATCAATCGTAACTTACAGCGCGGCCGTTTCATTATTTCTGTGGGAAATGCAACAAGGTGGGGTTTTATACTCGTAATTAAGACACAGTACAATTAATTCTGTTTTATTGAGTTTTATTACACTTTGATTAAAATCTAATCAGTGTTCATGCTTTCTTCTGTACTTTCTGCGACTAATTCTTCTAATTGCCGGTCTCCAAACTTGTGTTTTACTACAAAACAACTTTTACCAACTACTAATTACCAAAAATGGGCAACGTACCAACATCGATGTTTCTCAAATCGTGAACTAGAAAATTATTAGATTTATTATCCCCTCCTGCCGCTATGACAAACGGCAAATCGGGCGACAAATCCAGGCACTGGACTGTCCCTAAACTAAAATCTTTTTCGAACACGAAAGTGGCTTCATTTTCGGTGTAGTCCCAAATTTTTATCGTCCCATCTGGCGACGATGTGACTAATAAACCGGGACATTGCGGACTCACAACCAACCCAGTGACTTCCTTTTCATGGGCTTCAACAGCCCACACTTGACCTAAATCTCGATTTTATCGACTGAATTTTACTAAAAACTCACTACCTTTTCTACAATCAAAATATTGCAAATTTCCGGTATCACTACCGGCGAAAAATGAAAACGGTTGTAGCGGGTTCCAGACCAGAGTTTCAACCTCCCCATTTATTTTCCACGTCTGATGTGTCTCAGGGTTGCGACAATCGAAAATTTTTGCTTTCTTGTCGCTAGACCCAGCTAGTAAAGTTTGCGCTTCCAGTTTGTGCCACTGCATGCACTGGACCTTGTCTTTGAACGCGGAAATGGTCGTACTTGGAGTTTTGTTCTCCAAGTCCCACAAAAGTATAGTTTTGTCAACTGAACCGCTAGCTAAGACGTGTTCGTAGGTTTTGTTCCAAGCCAAAGTTAAAACTGCGTCTTTGTGGCCGACGTGAGGTCGGTTTTTTTTAATACTTGCGGCTCGGCCTAAATTAAACGCGGGTTCTATGCAGTTAATTATGTCCAAGTCCCAGACTTGGATAATGGGGGTCATGGAACCTATAGCACAGTAACTGCCTTTTGGGGCGTTGGGTTCGTAGTCCAACCATTCGAAACAAAGTGGAAAGGCGGGAAGTAAGATATCGTGGTGGACGTAAAGTGATTCTTCCTCCTCGTTGTAAACTTGGAATAATTATTTTTTTGTTGGTTTTAATTCAAGTACAGTACTTACTGTACACTTCTAGCGAACTTGCGTCACCTTCCACATGTCCAACTAGAATTAAATTATCGTTAGGTTTGATAACTTCGTCTTCTTTGTCCGAATCGTCTGATTCAGAGAAGTTTTCTTCCTCATTATTTTGTAAATCAGCCAGTGAACTTATCCCCAAAGCCTCAGCGGTGCCTTCTAATAAAAAAAAGTCACGTAACGTAACGGTGTCGTAACACTAAGTTCAGTTACCGTCTTGTTCGTCATAATTTTCCAAATTGAACTCATCTTGAGCCGATGATTCACCTTGAGCATTTTCCTCATTTGTGACTCTGTTTTAAAAAACTGATTGGTGACAAGTAACAAAAACTCGAATACGTACCGAAGTTTCTTTTTTGTGGCTTTTATGACTTGTACGAGCTCGGCTTTGGACAATTGGACCTAAAAAACCGAGTCATGAGCGAGGTTACTGTATTTTGTAGATTACCTTTTCGGGTTGGCTTTTTGCCACTCCTTTCTTCACCCACTTGACGCAAGTGATGAAATTAACTCGATTTTCGGTGTCGTTTTCTTCCATTTAGCCAAAATTTTAGTAAAACGAGCTAGGTGTCAAACACACGTGTCGAATGTATTTAAGGTTATAAAAAATAACCTCAGTTTGTATGTTTTCGGCAATTTTTTAAAGAAACTTGACTAAATATGAGTATATGAGTTAATCAAAAAATTGTATTTTTTGTGTGTACCGTTAGCCTAACACGAGGGCCAGCCTTTTTGTATTTAGTCAAAATGTTATTGTTTTTGTGGTTATAAAAACACAACCTCAATTAAAACTTTGACACTTGTCAAACAGAAGATTAAAAATAGTTTTTTGTCAAAATGAGTGCAAAACCGAGTGTGGTTATCGTTAGTAGCAGTAGTACTAAGCCAAAGTCGTTAATTAAGCTCATAACGAAATGTGCGGACATCCAAGAGGACCCCCTTGACTCTACCAAGATCGTCCACACTTGGACAATCGATACCAAATATTATACCGCCGAAGTTGATGTAATTGGGATAACAGAACACCACGAAAGAAGTCAGGCATTTAATGACAACGTCGAGGCTCTAGTAATCCACATAGACACAAACAAGGAAAATGGTTTAAAGGACTTAGAAATGTGGTCCAGTTTACAAGAAGACTGCGATCCCGAGATCAAACTCCTAATCGCAAATTACTGTACCAACGAGACGAAAATCACCAAAGCTGCCGCTACAGAATGGTGTTTAAAGCACGGCTTTGAATTAATAGAACTGTACCCAGGATCGCAAACCTGCGACCAGGACATAATAGAGGAAAAAATTGGTGTTGAAAGGGTTATTGAAGCCCTCCAGACCCACACTTGGTCCAATCTGAATATGAAAAACCAAGAGAAAAACGACTTGAGCGTGAAAAATCAGAAGAAAAACGACAGTGTGGTCGAGTTGTGTGAGGAGTTTCTTACAAGTGAAGGAAGCGATGATTTTAGCGATTTATTCGCACAATTAAGCATGATGAAGGAGAGTTTGCAGTCTTTGCCGATGAATCAGAGGAAACAGTGCGCCGAGCAGGTGGTCACGGCGTTTTGGCGCGCAATTGGGGGAGATGAAGAGGAGATTGCAGATGTGTAAATTATTCCATTGCATTTAATTAAAATATTATAAAATAATTACAAATTAAAATATTACGTATTGTATCGTTATTTAATAAATAAATTTACGTCAGAGTGTGCTGTGACTATTTGACATGTCTGTAACTTTTGGGGTTATAACAATAATAACTGTCAGATGAAATGTAAAATGAAACGGTTTTTTATTTTTTCCTGCTCCCCTATCAGCTGTCTTCCCAAACAAACACCACCTGTTGAATCAGCTGATAGAGGCCACCACTTGGGTGGTGGGGAGAAGCCGTTGAGTCCGCGTGTCCAAAAAATAGAGGGAAAATTAGCGCGCCCGGGAAACGATGGTCCTGTGAGGTTAACTCGGGACTCGGGCGTTTTTCCAAGAACATCACTAAAATAGTCATTTTTGAACCCCCAAAATGGCCGAAGAAGACGAAAGGGTTGAGCCCCGCCGTTCAGCCCGACTGGCTTTAACCGAAATCCACTTTAATGAAGCCAATCACGAAACGCCCAATAAAAACGCCAGTGCCGACGAAATGGTAATTATTCAAAGAGGACCCAGGAGAAAACCCATCATTTGGTCGCCAGTGGATCAAGACAGGACCCCCGCAAGGAAAACGGCCAAGGAAAAGTCCGTTGAGACGTTGCCGAAACGCCCCAGTTTAAACCCGAAACTCAGGAGACGCCTCATTATGAGCCCCACGAAGAATTCAGGGGAGTTGGGACTCGCCATCGCCAAGAAATTGCGAAGCTTGCCGGCTTTCTCACAGGAATTGAGACAGGAAGCGTCACAGATTTAGTTTATAGGTGTGTAGTTTATGTAACAGTTTTTTATTCATGTGCCTTGGAGTATTTTTTTAATAAAATAAAGACGTTCGATTTGTACAATAGTTTTATTTCGTACTACATAAAAATTGCACAAATATTTTATTATTCAATGGGTACCACAGACTTTCTTACAATACTTTTTGCGCTCAGACTAGAAGAATAGTTCAATGAAAAACCAAAAAAACCGTCAGCTTGTTTCAAGAGAAGCGATAAGCCATGTTTTTAATTAAATTTTTAAACAGAGTGGTCTGTGACATTGATAGTTCGTTACCAACTTTCAGTCCCAGGCCACTTTGATCAGAAACGTAATCAAAGCTTAAAAACGAATACAAAACAACTGTATAATGAAATAATTAATTATTGCGTGTAATAGACTCTGTAGTAGAGAGTTTTAGACCTCCATAACGAATAAGAATTATCAAACTTAAGTAAATAAACTCCCTGGCCTGGGTACTGGTGAGACCCTGCATAGACCTCACTCTGGCAGTCCCTCCTATAAACTGGCACGATTTCGGTGAGAAGTGGTTTAGAAATGCCATTAACAGCAACAGAGCCGGCCTCCAAGTCGCCAGTTTGTATCGCTTCTTCATCGTAAATCTCTTCCTCTATGTCTTCCAAGTCTTCGTCATCGCTTTCAGAGACGTGGACCGAAACTTGGTCACTTGTGGGAGTCCCAAATTCGAAATAAACCCCAAAACCGATATCGTAATGATCCGTGGCAAACTCCCAAAAAAGTCTCGTCCCATGCGGATGTGTGGGGACCCTAACAGTAACAGTCTCGCCATGGCCTACTCTCACAACCCCATCACCCTCGGCCTGAGCCACAGTCTGCTTGAATTCGTCGATGCCAGAACGCGTCCACATACTGGCCGGGATTAAACTATTTGAGGAAGATTCGTTTAAATTTATTTCGTCACTTTGATTGTTCTGTAATTATTATTTTATCACATGGGTATGAATAAAAGGGTAATTACCCAATCGGGATCAGTCTTTTCCTCATCGACGCTTTTTATTTGCTCCCCCCTTTGTGCCGCTTGCAATTGTTGCATGTACTGGATGTAGTGCTGATCCTGCAATTGCCTAATAAGAGCGCCCTGTTTTTCGGGATCGCCGGGAAATTGTTGCTCGGCATATTTCCTAAATTGGTCGAAAGTTTGTTCGTTCAGAGCTTGCTGGATTTGCCTCTTGATTGCTTCTTCTTTAGTTAACTGTTCCTGGATTAGTTTGGCTTCTTCCTCCTTCTTTTGCTTCTCCTCTTCTTCAATCAGTCTACGTTTCTCTTCCTCTTTCCTAAAGGCGGGTTTTGAGTGAAAAAATCAAAGGTTTAGTTACGAATTACGCTTTTCTCTCTTGCTCCTTCTTTTCCCGTCTGTGTGCCTCGACATAGGCGGAGAACAGGGGGCACCGCCGACTCAACAGTTCCACGAAACCTGCTCTTGCCTGATCTGTTGATAATTTTCCTAGTTTTTGCCACGCTAATCGCCTATCTTTGCCTACAACGTCTAGTGTTCCTAATGGAGGTAATTTATTTATGGCTTCTGATAATGGACCGTGGAGGACTTGCTGGGAGAAAG
Organism: Tribolium castaneum; assembly: GCF_031307605.1. Taxonomy (NCBI): domain Eukaryota; kingdom Metazoa; phylum Arthropoda; class Insecta; order Coleoptera; family Tenebrionidae; genus Tribolium; species Tribolium castaneum. Next base: position 2,418,290 of record NC_087402.1, on the reverse strand, counting down.
CGACGAGTTGTAATTTATCCTCATAACTAAAATGAACGGCCTTGCCTTCCTTTTCTGGAAGAAATTTAATAAAAGTAAGGAAAACGGTGATAACCTTCACGATTTCAAAAACCTTTGTAAAAACTGAAGGCAAGCTTGTAAACTTCGGTCAACGGTAGGCCATATTCTAGGGTATCATTCGATGCGTTATTTACCGAACTTTTCCGTTTTGCGGTTTTTACTTCTAATTTTGAGAAATTTTCCAAAAGTTGTGAGCTGTCACTCTCGGCAGCCATGTTAATTTTTTTGGGGATTTCTTGCGTGACTTTGGTGATATCCCCATTTTTTTGACAATTATTTAACCTCACAAAACGTCGCAAATGGTAATAGTTTCTTTTTGATTTTTGTACAAATAACCGGCGTTTTTACAGGGTAAACATAAAGAGAAATCAAAAAAACATAAAAAAGACAAAAAACGGGAGTGGGCGCGCGAGTCGGGCTCTGACTCATCTTCAGACGAATGGGTTGAAAAAGACAAATATTCGTCTTCTGAGGACGAAACCAGTAAAAATAAACCTAAAGAAAAATCGTCAACTGATCGAGAAGAATGGATGTCTTTGCCGTCCAGTTTTCTAACCGAATCGCATTTGGACAGGAGGCGAAATCGGGAAGAAAACAAACGGTGGGAGAGGGAACGTGAGCAGTACAATCCGAGATCACACTCAAGAGAACTAAATCCGTACTGGAAGGACGGCGGTGATGGTTTACCGAAATTTAAAAAACCGTCCGACGAACACAATTTCTCGTATAAATCAACCAATAGGCCACAGTCATCTTCAAACTGGAAAAAGAAACCATCAGAACAGCCCAAAGAACGTGAAACTAGCCCAGAAGCGCAAGATCAGGGCGAAATTTTATCGGACAAAGAATTAAACGCCCTCGCGGCTAAACTGGTAAAAGCCGAAATAATGGGCAAGACGGAACTGGTGAAGGAACTGAAAGCGAAACTTGAAGCTGCAAGGCAACGGAAAGACTCGTCTAAACCTACGGAAGAAGTTCTCTTGACTCAAACTGACTCTCAGGGTCACACGAGACCCGTGAGACAACAAGCCGATTATGAACCGTCAGGTAGCCGTAAAAGGAAACGCAAAGTTGAGACTCATCAGGATGGACAAAGAGTGCGTTATTTCGCCGATGATGATAAACATTCCCTCCAACAAATGTTTGAAAACGAGAAATTTAATTCAGTGGAAGACCAGAATAGCGAGTTTATGCGAATGGCGAGCAAAGTCCGGAAAAACGACGATTTGGATGAAATATTTTCCGATAACATTCGGAAAAAAGAGGATGGGGCTAAAACTGATAGGAGGAATCGTGACCGGGCGATTAACGAGCATCAAAGAGTGGCTCAAAGCATAGATAATTGTAAATTGTGTCTTCAGTCCGACTCCATGGCCAAACATTTGATGGTTTCGTTAGGCGAGACGGCCTTTTTGAGTTTGCCTCCGTACGAGCCGGTGAACGAAGGCCACTGCTTGATAGCCCCCATAAGACACGTCACGTGTTCCACGCTACTTGACGAAAACGAATGGAGCGACATAATGGACTTCCGAAAGGCTTTAACAAGGATGTTTAGTGCGAAAAATTTGGACGTTATTTTTTTCGAAACGGCCAAAAATCTGGATAGGTATCCCCACATGTACATTGAGTGTATCCCCTTGGGTAAGGAAGAGGGCGACTTGGCCCCCATCTATTTCAAAAAAGCGATAGACGAATGCGAGGCCGAATGGGCCCAAAATAAAAAATTGGTGTCTTTGAAAGGCAAAGACGTGCGCAGGGCTGTTCCAAAAGGCCTCCCGTATTTTTTTGTTTCGTTTGGAATGGAAGAAGGGTTTGCTCACGTTATCGAGGATCAGAAAACTTTCCCCAATAATTTTGCGCAAGAAGTCATCGGCGGAATGCTCGATCTGCACCACAGTAAATGGCGGAAACCTAAATACCAAAGTTTTGACGAGCAAAGCAAACGCGTAGTGGAATTTTCAAAGGAATGGGGCGACTTTGATTACACAAAAAAATAAAATCGCTTAAAATCTATTTTATTCAATAAAAAAAAATTACAAAAATTACACAATCATTTCTAATTCCTTGGCGTATTCAATCGCTTGCTCGGCCAATTCGCACGATGGGATGGGCTCAGTGATTTTCTTGACCTCAGGCGCGAAGTGGAAGAAGTTGTCGCGGCCCAACTTCCACTTCTTATTCTGCAAAAAAATAAAATCTAACGTCCGCATTTCAAATTATCACAAAGCTTAAAGAATTGCGACTTAAGAAAAAATGTAATATACACCTCGGTACCTCGTGATACAATTGACTTACTTTGCCGAAAGTTTTAGCGGCTTCTTCGTTTGCCAAATATAACATTCTTGCGGCATCCTTGAGCGAGATTTTTTCGTACGCTTTTTCCACACAAACGGCGATTTCGCCGCGAATTGTGTCAAGCAAAATATCCATGAAGAAGTTGTAATTTTTTGCCGGCACGTTACCTTTGGCTAAAAATATCTAAAACTCATTCATTAACACGTTGCTCAATGTTTATAAAAAGTAACCTTGTTGTAACTGCCCTCCATTAAATACTGTTCAATTGACAGAGGATGCCTTATGTAAACATCATTCTGAATGTGCTCCGCAGGCAACAGTTCCAGCTCAGTGTGAAATTCCGCGACGCGGTTTTGCGACAACAAAAATAGCAAATTTAAGCCCAACAATTGATACTTAAAGGAAGATTCAGGGAGTTGGTCTTTGTAATCAAAGTAGTAGCACTTTAATTGTGCCATATATCGCTCAAAAGCGGGGATATTACTCGAAGCTATGCTCCATTGTACCCCGATTTCTAGAACGTCCCGTGCTAGTAACAATTCTTGCTTTGAAGCGGACGCATTCGAAGTCGGCAAAAACATCAAATGAGTTAATTCAAGCTGGAAGGAAAAAACACAAATCATCGAACCTAACCTCCCAAATCACTTACCTTCAATTCTGACAATAACTGCTCGACTTTTGCCAGATTTGGCTTCGGGTTGTTCCACTCTGACTTGAGTTGCTTGTAAAGGGTCGTAACGTCGTTAATTTTCGACATTTTTGCAACAAATAGTTGGATGATTTATACAAATTTTTGACAATTGTTCTGTCAATTCTTGTCCCGCGTTTCGTCAGTAGATGTCAGGCTGTTGGTGGAAACCTAAAGTTAGAATTTTCCTTGGATTCGCTCCAAATTAAACACCACCAGGAAAACATGTTTACGATAAGTGGTGTAATTACAATCGGGAATGACTCATGTTTGCTAACAGCTCATAATTCACTTTACAGGTTCCTGTAAATTGTTTGCAAACTGGCAATTTCCTCGTGGGTGTTTTCAAATCACCGCTGTTTTGATTGCAGTAAATCACTCCGGTGATTTAATTGTGGAATATTTGCGTCCGGCGTGAAATATTTTGATCGATTAGTTCGTTTGTTGATATTGGGGACGCCACTTGTGGTGATTTGGGAAAGGTGTGTCCCCCACTCCACTCTCCCAGCCAATCACAGCCGCCGTCACACGCCGGTAATCGACATAAAAGTATTAGAAGCACGCTGAAGTTGTCATTCTGTTAGTAAGCACGTGCAAGAGTGAGTGTAATTGTTGCAACCATGGCCTTCATGATGCCCGTTGTGAAGAACGATTGGGACATATACAAGTCCAATCGTTCCCGCAGGACCTCCGAGTGCTCGAACCCGACGTCCTGCCGTTCCCGCAAAGTGTCGGAATGCAAGAGCGAAGGGCCCAGCCTGTCCACCTCGCCGGGGTCCGACTACATGGTCTCGCCCACCCACCGCAGTGTGCCCGCCAACATGTCCCGACAGTACTCCCGGAACAGCTCCAGGACCTCCCAGAGCAGCCTCCAGAGCCCCATCAAGAGCACGTCCTCGTCGCCGCCAAAAAACGGATCCGAGACAAGTCTCAACAAGTTCCACAACAGGCTTTTGGATAAGTTGAAGAAGTCGCTCAGGAGTAAAGATGCCGAAAGTGAAAGAACGAGTTCCTGAGACGAGGAGCCGAAGGACTCCACCTCCTAGAAAGTGAGGACGATTGAGTGACTGCGACCGTGCTAACCGAACTACGTTGCGTTGTTCAGGTATAGCAATTGGTATATTGCCCTGTGATATGTAGCGAAATTTCTAGATTTATTTAGACTGGTAGGGTTTCTGGAGGCTAGCTCGGTCGGTTTCTAATCATTGACTTATTACTGTCGTCAAAAGTAGATATTTATATGACTATTATTACTGAAAGACTGTTTGTTGGGAGGAAATAGGAGTTTTTAATGAAATATTATATTAAACTTAAGAGCCTATATTTGCTTGTTATCGGAGTTTGCTCCGAATTGCTGCGAGTCAGTCGCAGCAATTTTGAGCAGGACTAGTATATTGCATAGTTTATAAGCAATTGTAATGAGGGCTTTCAAGCGGAGTCTCTCATCTAGAGGAACATTCCAAATCGAAATAGTTTTGCAGTCATATCTAACGAATTACACGTACAATAATACTTATACGAGACCATTTGGTACAATGTAATTCTACGTACTCTTGTACAAATGTGTTCTATACAAATTGCGCCCTTTGTATCGTAATGTTTTGCTACTTATATGGAACCAATTTGTATGTAATATGCAGAAATAAACTTGCCTTATGGCCGTGTGTTACAATCTTTCTTTCTTTCCGCGCCCGAGCGAATGGAAAATTACCAGGCAGCAAGTGTCGCTCGCTTTATACATCATGTTGACTCGCCTTATAAATAGCAATCTAACTTTTATGTGGTATAAAAGGAGAGGCAAATTTCCAACGACTCCGGAATTTTATCATTCACCTTGAGAGTATTGACCCTCAAACGGGTGCAATAGTGGAAATTTTCTCCTGCATCGACCAAACTCGAATGCATTTCTCCCTCGAGGGAGGAAGACGGGGAAAATCGATACGACACGCCTTCGTTTGTACGCGAGCAGACAACCTTCAACGGCCTTTCTGACCTAGCTAAGCTGTATTTTGACTGAGCTTCCGCTAAAAATACCAGGAATTTTGCAAACAGCATCAAGCCCTGGCATTCCTTCAATTATGTTGCACGCCGCCCTAAAGACGCCGTTGGATAACAACACGGAAGACGCTTTGCCGGTTCATGACCTTTACAAACATCGTGGCTTTTTATTAGCCATTTCGGCGAGCATTAAATTTAACAAGTCCAAGTTTTCAATAAATTTGGGGCGATTTAATTTACTGTTTGTTCCGATATCACGGAACGCTTTATGTGGGCAGAACCTTGAATTTTTTACCATTGTATTATTAGAACGCCAGTTACGTAGGTTGAAACATTTCATAACGACCAATTTATTATTTCTCTGATAAGAGTTCAATTCTACGATATTTGTCAACTCCTGCTTGGGCACAATTTGCCTAGTCATTTGCCGAACTGGTAATCCATTAATGAGCGATTAGTCACGTAATTACAGGTAATCGCGCGTAGGTAATTCCTGGCAACATCTGCAACTTTTATAAAAATATTCCATTCATTATCTGGTCGCGATACACCCATTTGCTGGTAGTTTTCCCTGGTGTTGGGTGACTCGCCAGCGAAATTCCTAACAAGTGAGAATAATTTGGCAGTGACTTGTTCGCTAAATGAAAGGCATTGATAGGAAAAAGTCTCGTTCTTTGCTGAATGTCACGTACGGGTTTTTATTATCATAAGTTTAATTTATTCGAGCAACGCCCGTCGAAGAATAACTTTAACTACGTCCTTGAATCGTGAAAACACCTCCAGAATTTCATTTTTTACGACTGATAAGGCGCTTTATTGCTCGTATTTACAAACATTGCGCGTTTGTTTTGACAGTTTTGAGGAAAATAGGTCAACCGAATCAGGTCATTCGTTTCTTATTCGTGTGTTGGACAAAGACGGGGGAGATTTTCCCGGTTCCTTCCAGTGACGTCACGGCTACGTCGTCCTGTGCCCCTTTTCGGGGTGTCTACGTGCACTCTGGCATGAACTGCGTGCAGGAGCGACGCGTTGGTCCTTCTACGTTGCAGGAATTGGAGCAGTTCGATAAATCCACAAATGCATTCATTTCCAACGATAACAAGCGCGCAAACTGGATGCGGACAGATTTATCTGTTGATTAGCGATTTTTGCAGATATGTGGCAATAAAAGTTTGATTAAATCTCTAGCTCCGCCCATAGTTCGCACAGCCACGTCCATCTGTCAGTATTCTAGGCGGAGCTTAATAACACTTGAGTCAAAATAAATTTGCTTTGTACGGACGTCAATGCTCCGACTCTTTTTGGGTTAAATGGTACGCAATCAATTGACATCTATTAGTACATGACACCGTTAATTTATTGCAAAATTGAACAACAAACCGAAATGTATTCATGCGAAGACTCGATAACACAAAATAAATATTTAATGTTACTTCCTGTACGTTGTACAAACAATTGTCAGAGGTGTTTGATTTAAAAATAGATTGATTGGTCCGGAGGCGTGAAACCATCATATGACTTCCGTTTTATCTTGTTGAATTTTTCTTGTAGTCAATTCGAGTGTCAAATATTTGGCAGAAGAAAAATTGGCGGTGAGACAAAGCCAGTGTTTTTGTAATCTAAAATTGTTAACGGTTAGATTTCTGGCGCCAGATGCTCACATGCTCCAAACAACGCCAACGGTTTAAATTAATAAACTTGACGCTTTTCACGATACGAGATTAAAATAAGTGAAAATTGGGGCTCGGGAACGAGATTAGCTCCAGCTACTCTATTTGCGCTTATCGGTTACGTAAGTGATAAAACTGATAATAGGTGCGACGCTACTGGTGGTCTATTCTTAAAAGGGCGCCGTTTTTTATATTTTACATTCTAAAATATCCATATTCTTTTTTCTAAAGCCGCTCAAAGTAAAAAAAAAATAAGTAGCTTTTGCGCTGGCTTTTATAGACAGCGGTTTATTTAAAAAGCAATTTCACTTTTGAACACTAAAGCGAGATCGATTGACTGCATCACTGTGTGTACTTAATGTGCAAGTGTTGGAAAATTTGAGATTACAGGAAAATTCTGGAAGATTTCCTATTGTATCTAGTGGAAATCGCGAAGTGTAAACAAACCGGCGTTTATTGCAAATAAAGTGATAAAATCAGCGATAAATGCGATCAAGATTCCGTGAATTATGGCGCCCAAGATGCGTTCCATCAGAAATATTTGCCTCGATTTCAAGAATTATTAAATTTAAACGGCATTGAGTGCGTAATTTTGGTCTATTTTTGACTTAATTGTGCTAGATCTCGGCCACAAGGCGAAATATTGACACTTTGTGGAATCAATTTCGACGCAAAATCCTTTATATGGGCGCTAATAAGACACTTCTAAAAGAGTAACACTTTATGAGCGCATTCAATGGCGTCGTTGTCATCTCATTACCGTCATGTTTATGTTTAGTCAATAAAAATCGGCAAATTAATCCCGCAATATAGTTACTCTCACCGGATTTATCCGGCTCTTTGTGCTTTTTTCGTATCAATGAATAACACAACAATTTTTAATTAATTCGTAATTTGTTTATCAAACTTTGGGAAACCAAATTAGCCTGTTTATACGTAAAACATCAACAGGCTAATGTGTGTCCCGAATTGTTGTGGATAATTAAGTTTGCAACTTGCGAAAAACAACGGGTTAATTGGTGATAAAATAGCCGTTTTTTCTTTTTTTTGAACGGCAACAGTAAGTTTCAGTTGCAGAAATAAACGGTTAATTTAACAATGATTGTAAGATCATTCAGGGCAATTTGTAACAAACTTTAACAATTCTAACAATTTCTTGCGAAATTTCCAATCAGCTCTTCTAATAATTATGTTTATGTGTACTTTTATCCTTGATGTAACGCGTCTGCGGCCTTGGATATTGTTTTCAGGATTATTTTTTGCCCAAGTGATGCGACAAAGTGCACGCGTGTCGCAAATTCAGATTACAATTGAGCGTCAAAGAGTTAAGTTTTGACGTCATCGTCGTCTGGAATTTCAGAAAAATTAGCCCATGTAGCGAGAAAGAATGCCGCGCGTTGTTAATAAATAATTCATTTGCGAAGTTTAAAAATAAATACGCTTCTTCATGTGGTAATTGTACGATTGGACATTGACTATAAATAGAGAAATAATGTTGTTTTTGTTGTTCAAAGGCGCACCCATTACTTGTCGTAAACAAATTCGAATCCAGTTTAGAAAAATGGAAAAGTGAATCCTGAAATGGGATTTCACGGTCCACTTCGGTCGGTTGTTTTGCCTCAAAAACCTTGACCTACCGTTATCCCACACGTGACGTAACCCAAAAGTCGAAGACCTTATCAGAAATTGCTTATTGTTCTCAAATTTCTCTTTTTCCCCTCTCTCTGACTTTCTAATACGAAAAAAGAGTGACTCAAAGCGTAAATCTATTACGTACAATTTTTCCACCTTCCTTCCACTTGTGATCAATTTTCGCGAATTGAAATTTAATTAGCGCTTTTTATGACGAAATTGGCACTCAAAAGTGCCGCTAACGATGTTAGCATTTACCACTAAATAAAGGATCAGTGGGCAAGGTAGGAGTAATTAAAGGTGTTTCTTTGATGAATTTTTCCACCCTGGGATTATTCACGGTACAATACGAACTCCTCTAACTAAAATGCGCAGTTGTTGAGAAGGTCAGTTAGGGATAAGGTCGTACCGAAATCAATACCCCTGAATTCAAGGCCTGAAAAACTGGGGGTTGACCAATCGCTTGAAATTTTGTCTAGGTCGGGAACGGCCAAAAAGGGAATGTTTTCGTTGCGTAATTATTCTTGTTTTGAACAGTTTATTTTTACTAGAGTGGGGGCTAAAAGTTGGCAAACATCGTCATAAATATGCCGGTGACAACCCGTCCTAAATTGGCTCGTCGACACTATTTTTAGATAGTCAAACAAAAGTTGTAATTCTCGAGGCGCATTACTTTTATTGTCGATTTTCAACGGAATCAATACAATATCGGTTTTATGGTGATGACGTATTCAGAGGATCGGTCTTGGTGGCGACATCTCGGGGAAACCCAACGGGGCAGCGATTGGGAACACCGCGCTTTTACCGTAATCGATAGCCTGGGTTTATGCAGGCGTTTCTAGGGGTCACTTGTTATATAACTGCATTTTGCCAATTTATTAAAGGGCGGAAAAAGTATCATTATGTACCTTGGTTGGAAAGGGAATTATGTAGGGTAGCCAAGGTTACGAAATAATGTACTAAATACTTTATTTTTTATATAATTACAAAATTATTCACTACAGTTAAGGAGACTTTAAATGTTCTGGGAGCGTTTGTAGCTCAACCTGAAATAAAGCAAATTAAACCCAATTAATTCGTTTGATTATTGTTTACTTTGGTCGCTTTGAGGGCCACTCCTTCCGGCAAATTCCGCTCAATATATTCCAATAATGTATCAGCAGTACTTCCTGTCAAGTGTTTGAACTGAATAAAGTTAAAATACGTCCTAGTTTCATACTGAACTTGATGCTTTTTATAAATATGAACGGACTTTAACACGCTTCGTCGATCATGAATGGGTTTACGTAAACTCCACCTACAAAACCTCGTCAATTTAGTCATTATTTACGCAAAAAAATTACGATTTGGATTGAACATCTAAGTGATTGCCTGCCGTTGTGGCGAATTTTACAAAACTCTTAAGAACAGCAGGATCGTGGCCTTTCAATTCTAATTCCATGATTTTAAAAAGTTTATCGGTTTCATTCTCCTCAACTTTTGGCAAATTTGAATATTGACGATGGGACAGTCTTGAGGTTATGTTGCTCACATGCCTAAATAACCGAGAGAAATTCTAAAAAATGAATCGATTAGGGAGTTTTAGAGTGAGTTACGCAAGACTTACCATCCTAGCTTTTCTAATTAAAATTTATATAACTGAATAGCGGCTTTTTTGGTTATTTCAAAAACAACTTCCGCATCCAAACAACACGACCGTATTGCTGGCTGCATAGTCTTAATAATTTGCCAGGTTTTTTAAAGTTTTTTTTGTGTTATGTTTTAAATAACTATCCTTTTTTGCGCTGATCAGCTTAATTTAGATAGCAACAGCAAAATAAATAAGTTTGCCGATATTAATTTTAGGAATCCAAGAAAGTATTAGTAATACTTTTTATTTAATTAAATGGTACTTTAAAACACCAAAAATATCATAAAGCAATGACTGTGTCTTTGGTCAAAATAAATATTTGAGTGGGAGTTTGAAATTTATCGAAATTCATGGAGTATTTCTAAAATGAAGACAATTTCTACAAACGCGTAATGATGGTTGCATAATGCTAGTGGTAAAAACCGATTAATTAATTAATTAAAATTAGCGCTAATGCCAAGGGCATGTTGAGGCATATTAATTGGAATAAGTGTTTGACAAATTCCTTGCACTTTATTAAATGAGGTCCGAAAAGGCATGCGCTGGTGTGCTTTGTGCGTTTTTAGCGCTATTGTGACCCTTCGGGCCTGTGCTTTTGGGTCGGTAATTCCCTGCAGTGTTACCACCACCACTGAAAGTTTGTTTGTTCTTCGGGTGGGGCGGTGTGGTGCGGAGGCGAGTTTTCGTGACGCAGTCGCGTTTTATTGTGAGTTTTAATGTTTTGACATGTAGTGCATTTAAATTTTCGTTTCGATTTGTGTTTTTATTTTGATTATGTGTTCGTTTTTCACGTGTCCACGTTTAGTGTAGTGCGTGTAGCGTCACTGCACCGTTTTTCACGTAGTGATCGACGCTAACTCGAAAAAGCACACACCGCCAAGTGGAAGAAACGGCGCTACGGTGACGTTATTTTGTGTGCCTCGACAAAAGCGATCATCTCAGAACGAAGGCGTAAGTAGAAATTTCATGGCCTTGACGCCGTTTCCGGCGTCGGGGAAACGGCGTCGGGGGCACTATTGTTGAAACGCTGAAACGGTTGTTACGTCATCGAACGAGATCACGGTCATCCTCTTTTACGTGCCGTATCAATTCTTCTGGACGGTGAACTCGCGTTTCCGCTTCAGCTGATGATGGGGTTGGGGGAAACACACAGTGTGGGTGGCAGCACTTGACCGGAGCGACAATGGAATGCCCAGATTTTAAGAAAGGACAATGGGTGTATATGGGACACTTAACAAAGAAAGGAAATGCGGCAGCTGCCGGGAATGATTTATTGACCGAGAAAACACTAAAATCCAAGTTTTGTCACGACTTTTGTACCCAGATTGGGCATACACTACTGTCACAGTGGAAATTTGGCACTAGAATTGTCACTGCTTGGCGTGTTGGCACAACCTGAGGCTAAAAAATGCAAACTTCCGGTGGAAATAGCATTTCAGGATTTTTTTTTTTTTGATTATACAGTGTTTAAAACAAAAGGATTTTTTCTTGGTTTTATTTTTTTTAACAATAAATTCCGAACCGATGAAAATATTTTACCAGAATGCGTCCTAGAGTACAAATAACGTCTACAAAATATCGACTTTACTAATAACCGAGCTACAGAAGACAGGAGCTGAGCTGGATCACTCTGTATACTAACGAAAATATATGGAATATGTGCTTTTTGGTTGCAAGCGTGCTAGAACTCTCGCAAAAGACAAAAGTAATATTATTTTCGACCGGTGGTAACTTTTCGTCACATTTGAGGAAAATTTCGGAAAATAAGGGAGATATTTTTTGATATTTTTTTCGGAGTGTTTTAATTAAATCACTCACAATCATAAAAAAATCAATAGGTATCGACCTCTTTAGTCGATATAATTTCGCAAATTAAGTTTTTTACCTTAAAAACAAGGTAAATTTAGCGAATAGGTCAAATAAACAATGTCATTTTCGACCTTCATTTATGTTTTTTGACCAGTTCTAGAGAATTTATGCGAAATAACTGAGTCTTGGCTGATAAACATTTAGGGAAATTTTGCAAAATACCAGTTTGTTTACTCATCAAATGAGCGTTTAGCGAAATAGGTACCCGTAATTAGATAAACATAGTCTTATTTTTGACCTTAATTGGACATTTTTATTCGTATTAGCAGGAAATGTCGCAAAAAGTGCTTTTTAGCTCAAAATAAATAGATTTTCTACGTAATTTTTTGAAAAATAAATGATTTTGGTACAGTGCGTATATTTTTTAATATTAAATGTGTTTTTTCCGTGATGATCCGAATAGCTCGTTTACGCTGGCGCATTTTTGTGGCGTTTCCGAGTCCGCGGTGAAAGTCTTGCAATTAATGCAAATTAATGAATTTTCCTAATTACGGAACTAGATCGCATCTAGTTCAGTGGTCCAAAGTCGGTCGAAAAAAGTTTTTTCCTCGTGGTGGAAAGTGCATCAGCGCTGCCATCAGCGGTCAGTGGCTTTGTCGAAGACATTTAACTTGTAGTGACCTTGTAGCCCGCATTGGCATTACGTCTGTTTTCGAAGACAAGTTCCGCAATGGCTCGAGGCACTCGAAACAAAAGAGCATTTTGCGTGGGTAGATTGCGTCGTTCTAATTTCGCCACCGTCTTGTGTGTGTGAATTCGCGGTGAAAGCTCGGCTTCTCATCTCATTGTTATCGATATTTTCGGGGTGTTTCGTAAACGAGACGCCGCTGCTTCTAATTGTCGACAATTAGAGCTAATTGGCGACGATGGAAAATGGAATTTTGTTGGCCGCCGCGCCATTGTTGCCGGCTTCCGTCGATTCTTCGGCCGGATGTGCGCCGAATGAAGGATGAATTCGCAGCTTTGATGTCATTGAAGATATTCGGTGTTACGGAGATTTCTAATGGATTTTTAGTTTGTTACGCTAGAGGAGTAATTGCTGATTTCCGTCGCGGTCTCTCGACCAACTATGGACGATGAGCTTTTCCCGACTGTGACGGATTTTCCGACAAAAACTGCACTAAAAACTATCCTGCGCCGCAAAATTACACATTTTGACATTGTTTTATCCAACAGTCTTGCACAAAAAAATTGTGATTCTTGCTGTAATTTGAGGAAAATGCAAATGACTATTATGTTTTAATCGTTATTATCGGCCCTTGAAAAGTAAAAAACGAGCCACGTGGGAAATTTGCACTTCACCCATGAGAAATTCTTTTAATTTCTTAATTGTCGATCCGGTCGTGTGCAACCGCTTCATTATTATTTCAAACACTCGAAGTGAATCATCGCATTTTAACGGTGTTTCTGTTTTGTTAAATGAAAATTAATATCAGGAGGCCCATCCGCCTCTTGTAAATATTTGCTAGGTATTTCCGACATATGGTGAACTAGATCTCGACTTTCCCCTAGGTTTGTTAGTGGCGTGTTTATAAATTCCTGCGATGAGGGACATTCAACAGACTTCATATGGACCAACTGTTGCGCCACCCATTGAACGAAAACAATCCATTCATTTTTTCCAGCTTAATCAATATGACCATGGGTCAGACTAATCCATAGACAATGGGTCTGTTCACACGTCATAGCCCATGACTCAAATATGATTCATTCGAAATATTATTAAACAAAAATGTCGCAGGTTGATGGGAGCGCGTTATTGGCAGATAAGATAAGGACTTTGTTGTTATTTTTGTTTAAATTTAGTAATAAAGGAACCGTGTAAAACCAACATTGTTAATTCGGTTATCCTGTAATAACTTCCAATTGAGTTAAAGTAACTGTAGAGAGAACGGTTAATCAATAGTCGTAACGTAGCCCGTAGCGTAACGATAACACAAATGTGTGACCTTAGATCCGAGCGAAAACACTAGAAACGACGTGTGAAAAGGGTTAAAGGCTACCGTGGTTAGGGATAAGTGGGACGATTGATCGACGTATGAAAAAAAAAAATGCTTTCACTGATATTTTTCCCTTTCTAGTGACAAAAACCGCTCTAGATCCATATTATTAATTTTATCGCGTCGATCAAGTCAACACAGCTTATCACTCTGATAAGCGTTTTTCCGAAAAGTGGGATACAAGGAACTAAGTCCACACCTACGTTTGTTGGACGAGTAGTACCAAAGGGATTCCTTATGAATAGACTGCGAAGGTATGCGCCACATGGTCGTACAATGCCTGCATTTTTATCAAATTGTGGGTGTAATTTTTTCCTTAGAAAGTGTTGATATTTACATTTATCTAGTACGGCGTTTCAACTGGTTCACTAGGTCAGAGTTCAAGAGACGGAAAATTGGTAAAAGCGAGATATGGGAGGTTTTTCGGAAGAATTCGACGCTGCCACTGGACTAGTGACTCATGTCGGGTCATTTGAGAACATGAGGCTTTGTTGAGATATGCCGAAGCGTGACGTGGACAAGGAATGACAGAGATTCCCAAATGCGCGCGGAATTTTTCACCAATTCATGTCACAAAACAGCAATAAAAGAGTTACTTCGTTATTTGCGTTTTTATTCAGCCCGGCGTAAATTGCTCCGAAAAATTGGGAATTTAAAACGTTAAATGGTTGATGTTTATCACACAAACCACATTAAAGAAACACCACAGGTGTGAACTTATCACTTATCATACGTTTGTTTGAAAAATTACATTTTTGGGCAATGGGAACCTGTGAATTGGACTTAATTATGTTGGAAACTTTAGTAATGGAGCTATTAGCACTAATTAATACCGATTTTTATGAAAACATTCTTTTTAATGCCTGTTTATTAAAAAACATTCCTTAATGTAAATTATTTTTTTTGTAATTCGTACTACTAGCAGCAAGTGAAAAATGTTGGTATTGTCAGCTTGTGTGGTTCTTAAAACAACAATATAATGTTTGTTATTACCTTGCAATCAAAATTTCAGCCACATTATGATTTCATACTTTGAAACATTTTCCTTTCTGCGGATTACTGTTATTGAAAGTAATTTTCTCTTTCATTTCGTAACAATGAAAGATTTTTCAATTATGATTATTTCAAGTGTTTGATTTATATTTTATCAGTTGTTGTCGATGTTGTGTAGGCGGAGATACGCTAGACTGGATCTTATTTCCGTCCGGTATTATTTCCTGTACGAAAATCAAACGATAATGTTCCAAAAATAACTGACCTTTTTCATGTCAAACGGGGCTAATTTACTAGGATTCATTATTTGCGGGCGATCTATTATGAAGCCAGCTGTAAGCAGAATTTAATCTTTTCCAGAACAGATGCTCCACGTTTTTAACCTTTACGGTGCGCCATACCTCCACAATTAGACACTTCAAAGAAACATTAGGCGGCTATAACTCTGACTCCAATTACACCCACTGAAGAAGTTGTAAACTCCAAATATATCTAGTCCGATTTATAACAGATTCTTCATTTGGTGATTCATTTCAAAAAATTTGAAACACTTTTTTGGGTATAATTTGTTCGTTTTGACCGAATTTTTTTCCAGCGTGATGGGATGATCGGCTTGCAAGAATGCGGGCCCGCGCCACCTAGAGCGCCGGTTTCGGGAAGCCGGGCCCGTGACCGCGCGGCCCAAGCCGTGGACTACTACAACACCCACGTGCACCGTGCCTGGGCAAACGCCGGCCTCTCGAGATCGTCATTCAACGACCGCCACCAGTCGTCGACGCGCCGCCACCATCTAGCCCCCGAGCAGCTCTACCGCAGCAACTCCAGCTTGGAGCTGCTGGACCACAACGGCCGCCCGTCGAACCCGTCGACTCCGACGCTGAAGCGCGAGTACGGCAGCCACGGCAGCATCGACGTCATCGACCGGCCACCGGCCGTCGGCGAGTCGTTCTTTGCCATGCTCCAGGACTACCAGCCGGCCGTGCTGGGAGCCATCGCCGCCGACCAGCGATCCCCCGGCCCCGCCGAGTACCTGCGCGGGAAGGTCGATGTCGAGAGCGTCGAAGACGTCCCCAGCAGCCCCAAGTCGCGGGTGAAGTTGTCCAGGTTCTGGAGCAACGGACAGGTTAACGTGAAAAACCAGAGACAAGCCATGGACGATAGCATGGTGAACACGTCTTCCAGTAGTTGTAGTGTTATTTGTTCGGCGGAAGCCGAGGAGATTGCAAGGAGGAGGGCTTTCAGTCACTATGATTGTCAGTCGTTGACGACGAATTTGAATTACACGGCCAGGTTGAGGCGAATTTTGGCCAAGAGACGGAACACGACAACGGGGGCTTCGGCCGCCTCGATGTTAGCCAAATCTTTTACCTCGGATGGGGACAGTGGGGAGGAGGACAACGGTGATGGACAAAACAACGATCTCGTGCAGAGTTGTCCATTTTTCCGCAACGAAATCGGAGGGGAAGAAGAACGAATTGTTAGTTTGACCAGATTGCAAAGTAGTCAAGGGTTAGGCGGCAAGAAACCTTTACATCGTCCACCACTTGCTTACGGCGTTGCCGTCCTAGAATTCCCTCCAGGGGAAACGCACTGGAGACATTCCACTTGTCCCTACCAGCGCTTACCCAGGCCCATTGAAAGCGTCGATCAGGGCGCTTTGTACTATCGAAAGTATTTCTACGGACAAGGTGGGTGGTGTTGTTCAAAACAAAAATGTATAACAAAATATAAAAGAAAAAATAAAGTGACAATTAGGAACGTTAACACAGCTTTCTCAAGATAAATGATATTAAATAAAACACAAAACTCTTATTTTTATTAGTCCACTGTTCAATTTGTCAAATACAGTAGAAGCCCAATTAGTGGGAACGCCGCATTTTGCGAAACAATGGTTTATTTTGATTGCGCCGATTTTTTTTAGCAGACTATCATCTGGAATTCAGGGAAAACCGATAAAATTTATTGAGCACACAAATAGCGTGATTTATTTATTTATTTATTTTTTATTTTAATATAGATGATTGAATTTTGCATGAATTCTTTAGTAACAGATGTTTTGCTCCTTCTAAATGTTGTAAAGATATTGTAATAAGAAATAAAGTATGCATACCATTTTAAGCAACTAAAATAATTTTCTAATAATGCACAAGTACAATACAAATAATGATGCTTATTTACAGTTTTTAAATAAAACCGTTGCATTAACCAGATGTTCGTTTAATCGGAAGAGGTTCAGTCTACATTTTTCGAATATAAATTTTTATAAATCACTTAAGTGTATGAAAATCGCATTAAAATTAGTTTTCCTTAATTCATTTATTTCTATGTCAAGGTTTTATTAAGCATTGCTGACTGAAATTGAAATATTTTTAACAAAATTTTGATTGACAGTCAAATTCGCTTGAATACCCAGTTGCAAGCAAGAAATTCAGATTTGAATGCAAATTGTATATGAGAGAATGTTTTAATAAGCAATAGACGAAAGAACAAACAAATTTTTTTATCAAAAAAAGTAATCTGGCATTAAGTACTACGCTGCAAGTGTTTATTATTACCTCTTTTGTCATTCTAAGATATTTGTTTTGTGCAAAAATACTTAAATACAATTTTGATAGACTTTATGGTGAAGAAAAAAGGCCAACTGTTTGAGTTATTGAATAATAAATATTAAGATTTTGTGGCTTTCGTGCTACGAAAGTCACAGTCGTTTGAGTTATCAAAAAATTTGAATGGTAGAAGTTCGTCTGTCTATGAAAAAATCAATACCTACCGATAAATATTTATTTTAAATGTTTAAAAACATTTTTTTTGCTTAAATTGTTTCATAATTATTTTTGTCACAATTAGTATCGTTTTCATTATATTATTATATTATTCTAGACATTTTTTTTCGTCAAGTTGTAAGTTTTTGTATGACTTAATTATTAATTATTCAGAATATAGGTCGTCTCATATAACACAGAATGAATTACGGGTCAATGGTAATTTTTTTCTACACTGGTTGTGGTTTCTTTTTTGCTTTATTATCATCAAAAAATGTTTTTTTAAGGATGTCTTCGTTCCTAAAATGCAATACTTAAAGGTGGTGGCTGCGTTTTCAATTTTATAAGAATTATTTCCCATATCACTATTTATGAGTTATCAAAGATCTTAAGAACACAAATGCATTCAAGAAGTCATGAGTTTTTGTTCGGTCATTAAATTTATGGGATTTTGTGTTACAAAACTACTAAAATGACTGTTTCTAACTACGAGAAGTTGCCAGAAATTTGTAATTATTATTTTTGAGTAAAGTAGTTGATTGTATTTTTTCCTAATTTTTTATTTTTACTTAAAATAAAAACAAGCCTCATGGGGCCCCTTTGTGCGCCCGTAGGTAAATTCCCCACTTGCTCACTTTACGACACACTAAAACCCGGAATGCGCGAAAAATCGTAATTTTTATTACAGAGCACCAGAATTGGTTTGGAATGGACGAACAACTCGGTCCCGTGGCAATTTCCATCAGACGCGAGAAAGTCCTCCATCCCGACAACCAGCTCTCTTCATCTTCAATAATGCAATACCAATACCGGCTCGTAATTCGTACTTCCGAGCTCCAAACCTTCCGTGGAGCGATTCTTGAGGATGCCATTCCCAGCATTAAGGCATCTAGTAGTAGCAAAACTTTCAACATAAAGGAGGTTCTCGAATACGTCGCTCCCGAAATCCAATTGAGCTCGTTACGATTAGGCGTCCAGAACCAGCAAACCGAAGAACAATTACTGAAATTGGACGAGCAAGGACTTAACAACCATTACAAAGTCGGCGTAATGTATTGCAAAGCGGACCAATCGTCCGAGGAGGAAATGTACAATAACGAGGAAGCCGGTCCAGCTTTCGTCGAGTTTCTCGAAACTATCGGGAAAAAAGTCAGGCTTAAAGGCTTCGCGAAGTACAAAGCTGGACTTGATAACAAATGTGGGTAACACAGTCGCCTGTAATTTCCCATTTTGATCGCTTGTGTTACAGCCGACTCCACCGGTTTATACTCCGTCTACTCGCAATACCAGGACTGCGAAATCATGTTTCACGTGTCGACCATGCTACCCTTCACGCCAAACAACCGGCAACAGCTCCTCCGCAAGCGCCATATCGGCAACGACATCGTCACGATAGTGTTCCAAGAACCGGGTGCCTTACCCTTCACACCCAAAGGAATCCGGTCGCAGTTCCAACACGTCTTCATCGTAGTCCAAGCGATTAACCCCTGCACCGAAAACACCCACTACAAAGTGGCCGTGAGCCGCTCAAAGGACGTCGAAGTGTTCGGGCCTCCGATTAAAGACGGCGCCATTTTTCCCAAAGGCAAAGCCTTCGCTGAATTTCTCTTAGCCAAGGTTGTGAACGCCGAAAATGCCGCCCACCGCTCGGAGAAATTCGTAACAATGGCCACACGCACCAGACAAGAGTATTTGAAAGAGCTGGTGACCAACAGCTCAACTTCGACGCCGGTGGACACCCACCAGAAGTTTTCGATTTTCAGCAGCAAAAAGAAGGATAAGATTAGGCCACGCTTTATACCCGATGCCTGCCAACGAGGGGCGATTTTGTGGCAGGTTTTGCTGGATGACAGTGGGCAATCACAACGAATCGAATGCTTCCTAGGCATTAGTACCGATAGTTTGGTCTTGATTGAAGAAACATCGAAGCAAATTGTGTTCGTTACGCCGTGTAAGTCAATCCTGGGGTGGTCGACTCTTTCGAACGGCTTGAGAATTTACCACCACCAGGGCGAATGCATGACTATACACATGAGGGATGGACAAGGGGACCGTGATGAGTTGATGGAGGTGATGCAGAGGTTGCAAGCAGTGACTCAAGGAGTGTTGGCTAAGGAGTTATCCTTGAAACGCAACATCATGGGGCAGCTGGGTTTCCACGTCCAACCCGATGGCATTGTAACCCTGGTCGAGAGTTCGGGCGAAGCCTGGCATGGAGGCCTACGCCAGAATTCCCGCCTGGTGGAGATTTGCAAAGTCGCAGTTTCGACTCTGACCTACGACCAGATGGTCGATCTTCTCAAAACCTCGATCGTTGTAACTTTAACTGTGATACCGCCCTTACCCGACGGCTCCCCTCGCAAGGGCTGCACTCTACAAAACTGTAAATATAACGAAGGTAACTACGAAGGCGATTACGAGAATTTGGATGATGGTAAGTCACGCAAAGCGCCACAGATGCAACAAGCGGGCAACCACCGGCGGATCTACGAGAGGAGTTTCTCGCCACCGAGATCGAGTAATAGTTCCGGTTACGGTACCGGAAGTAGTTCTAAATCGTTTCATAATCCTGAAGGAACCCTCACGAGTTCCTCAAGCGGGCATTCGGGGGACGACAAGTGGTACGACGTCCTGCAGGAGTTGGAGGTACCACCAGTACCGCAAAAAACACCATCACGGACCAATAACACGTTCCCGACGCCGAAACGCACCAACCAAATCCAAGTCTCGCATAATCACTTCGGCCCACAGCAGATACATCACAGTAAAGTACAAATCAGTCATTCGCTGCCGCTGCAACACGTCAATTATTCGCAACCGTTGACTGCGGTCGTTCACAATAACACCGACTACGAGAGTTACAATAAAGAGAAAAACAACGTGAAACAACAAAGCGATTATGTCATGAGACAATTGAACGATTTCCGGTTGAATGATGGACACTCAACCGATAGTTCCATGTATGGGGGGTTAGGGAGCGAGGATGAGTTGTCCAATGGCAGCGGAAATGTGTCTCCGAGAAGTCGCAGGGCGAAGCAGTTAACAAGTAATAGTCGGAATCACAGTCCGAGGTCAGTCAATGGTGAGGCTAAGCTAAGACCTGGTGTTACCCCCAGATCTTCGAATAGGAACAGCGCCAATTTATCGTCGAGTAATTTTCAAGAAGAGTTGCTCAGATTGATAAATCCGGACAGTATTGAGGCTTCAACCGAGCCGAAAGAAACGACCAGTCATTCCAGGTTTGTAACAAAACATCCGCAGTCCAGCCAAGCCAAGTGTTTTTTTTCAAAGAAAGAAAATATTGAAATGTGAAATAGATTTTATTTCATGCAAATAACGAAACAGAAACTATTTTATGAAATTTTTCTTTGTGAGACATTTTTTTGTAACAACCGACCGTTTGGAATATTCTAGTAAAAACTTCGTTATTATTGTATTAAAGATTACAATAAATATTCAGGGTTACTATTAAATATAATTATAATTTTTTTAAATTAATTAATTAAATTTTAAAACGTTCTTACTATTTTTTTGTACTTAGTTCGTTAAATAAAGTCAAGAAATAATTATTTGATTTTTTTCATTCTTGGTTTATTGTAAGTTACCACTTATTGTCCTGTATTTTTTATAAAACTTGAGCGTTAAATAATAAGTTCTCTAAATACATTGTTACATTTTTTCATTTGACACATTAATTAAAGCATAATCTTGGCTGTATAACAGCTTATTTTTGTTTTTCTCGGAGGCTTGGCTCGACCTGGGCACCCTCTGATGGCTATTGGTAATTGTAAGACTTTCAGTTCGAATTTATCGCACAAAACGCAGCCGGAGGTGATCCTGACCATGGCCCGCCCAGCCACCGTTATTTCGAACGCTAGCACCACGTCCAGCCCCCTGCCCGCCGAATTCAAAGGTTCCAAAGACGAGCTCAATACCAAAACAAAATCGGTCGTGTCTCTCGAAGAATATCCGGTTCCGGAGGACTGGCCGACTCTTGTGGACACAGCTACTCGAGTTTTGATGCAAGTGGCTTCCGATAGTTACAAACGTGACGAAGGGAAATGGGACGAGGAAGCCCCAATTGACGCGTCAATCACCTCTTCGTAAGTCGGAATATTGGCGTTTTTTGTTTTTTACGGTGTTGTTTTAGAGTTAGTTCCAGTACGAGTGTGCCGGAGCTGCAGAACCATGTGACGGATTTAGAGTCAAGTTTGAAGCGAGAGACGCGGAGGAGATTGTCGTTGGAGAACGAGGTGAGGCGGCTGAAGGAGGAGAACAAGAAATTGAAGGATCAAGCACAGAGTGCCGTGCAGCAGTTGCGCAAGTTTACAGAGTGGTTCTTCAAGAACGTCCAAAGGCAGTAAGCGTAAACTTGTAAATAAATGTTAAACTTGTAAATTTTTAATATAGTACAAAATTGTTGTATTTATTTATTGTTTGTTTTGTCGGAATTTAGCTTCGTTTCGGGTCAGTATTCAAAATTTTCGTTGGGTTAAGGTCCACCCTTGAGTATTATAAGTTATTCTTCAGTTAGTTACCACACGAGTTATTATTTAACCTACACTTTTAATCATTATTTTACGAAATATTTTTGTTACTTATAGTACTGTTGTTTACTTAGTACGTATTTTAAAGAATATTCTACTCTCCGTAACGATAAACAACTGAACACCAAATCAAATGTAACGTTAATTGCTTAGTTCTAGTGTTATGATCATCCATTCCTGACAAATGAGGAGTATTGTTGACGGTGACCTGCGATTGCCTTATGAATGGATTTTAAATATTTTATTTAAGCAACTTGTTATGTAACGTAATTTTTCCATTTACTATGTCAATGTTTATTTAAAAATAAAAATTCTGAAACTGATGCGAGTTTTGAAACCTTGACACGCCCCCAATCCACCTGTTGACACGAAAAAACGACGCAGTGCAAAATCTTGATGCAATTAAAATTCCTATCACGGATGATTCCTTACCTTAGTCACCCATTTTCCGTCCACCCATGTGGAAAAATATCGAGCTCATTTATTTATAACTATTACCTTCAGTCGAAACCGCGCTTTCAACACGCCTAGCGTGAAAAATGTCGGTCGAGACCGAAAAACAAGTGAAGTGCTGCTGCTTTTCGAAAAATTCGAAACAGGTCGAGATGGCCTCGCAAAACAAAACCGAATCGTCGCTCCCAACGGCGGTAAATTTGATTTTAGAAACTTTTGGTGCTGGTTTTGACCGCACTGCTGGTCGATACCCAGGTAGAAAGTGCTAAATTCTAATTTCTTTTGAGGACGCACTCGCCCGATAAGCCTGACATGTCATTCCAGCTGTGATAACTGCTTAGTGATTTTTTGAATTCAATTAGTACAATGCAAATTAAAAATGACATCTCTTATTGTGTTCGACAGAAAGTGCCTTTTGCGGCCGACCTTCCGGATTTATGCGCCGGAAAAGCGATTTATGTCACCGGAGTCGTTTTGCCGAAATGCTCAAGGTCTGTACTCTAAAATAAATTTATTTTTGGCGTGTTTGTCGACATTATTTGCTTGTTGCCACATATTAATCGCGTGACCTTGCTGCCAACAAATAAATGTAAGATAGCAATAAACATCGCCCTAGAAATTAACTTTTCTCGCCCATTTGATAAGTGAAAGCACGTGGCACGTGCTCGCGTTTGATTGGGCCCTCAAACCATCAAATAGTGCATAAAAAACACCAAAGAGGTGTTAACACTTTCACGGCCCGAAATTGATTGGTTTAGCTAATGGCGTTGACCCCGATTGGCTAAATTATTACGATTTTTTGTTTTCATGCAACAAAGGCAAATTTTATATTAATTGCGGTGAAGGTATAAAACAATAGAATAGTAGGATGTAACAAAAACCTCTAATAAAGTACAGCGTTTATTTTTTTCTTCATTAAAACAGAAACAATGGAACATTTTAAACAAAAGCGATATCTGCAAGTTTTATTATTAATCTCCCTTGTGTAATTTCCGGTTTAATTTAACTTTTGCGAGTGTTAAGTAAATTTAGCGCTGAAGCAGTGGGCGGATTTGTATTACAAAAACGGTTTCCGTTCGATACTAAAAATACATTTCCGAAATGATTGATTAAATAATGAAATATGTATTTCGTCCAGAGAAGGCAACCAACAATACAACTTGTCTTATATACACTACAGAAGGTACATCTTTATAATATTATAATTGTTGCAAATTAGCCAGGTTTCAGATTATTTCATTAACATTTTTTCAAGTAAATCAAATAAAAAACAAAAAAAATATTGTGAATTTTTCAATTATTGATGAGTAAAGAATGAATCTAAAACTAACAGTGCTTGTAAATATCGTTTTGATGCAAAAATTACATAAAAAATTTCATTTGCCCCAAAATTATTTCATCGTTCAATAATGCGCATTTTTATTTCAAATTCAAACTCGATTAATTTGACTTTTGCCAAGCAAATGGCAACTTAAACCAAATTAGTTTTTATCGGTAATTAATTATTACTATTACAAATTACTTTTCGGCCAAATTCGGAAAATCCTCGTAATGAACTTGGAATACAATTTATTAAAAAAAATTAATTAGAACTTATTTTTACAGCATTATCTTTTACCAAAAAAATCGCTGTAGTAGGGTGCCATTAATTTTTTTTTTTTGAATAACTCGAAAATTAAAATGATTTTTGAAAAAAAAATTTTGAAAAATGATCACATTTTTGAAGTAGTTGATGTACTAATTTTTTTTTGTAAGG
The DNA here is from genome assembly GCF_031307605.1 of Tribolium castaneum. Taxonomy (NCBI): domain Eukaryota; kingdom Metazoa; phylum Arthropoda; class Insecta; order Coleoptera; family Tenebrionidae; genus Tribolium; species Tribolium castaneum. Next base: position 2,393,937 of record NC_087402.1, on the reverse strand, counting down.
TACATAGTTAGGCACACTTTTGTCCAAGTCGGCATACGTAAGATACGTAAGATATATTAGGTAGGTATTAAGCAGTCATGAAAATACCAAGAAGTTTTTCATTAGTTTTTGTGTCAATGCAGTTTTATTATTAGGCGTTTGTGCCAATGCTTGATGTGTCTGTTCATTATGTGAACCGGGCTAATAGAGTGAATTTTGTCGTTGTGTCGTATATAAAATTAATTAAAAAAGGTGGGATCGATAGTGCATCTGGTGCGGTTGTCTCGTCATTCCACGGCCCATTGACATAACGTGACAAATGGCCGTTGATGGATGCCGACTGGGCTATTGCAGGCTGTTTCCTTTACAATTAATTACTTGGAACTGATTTATGGAGTCTTGTGGTGGCGGTGATGGTCGTTTTTCCGCCGTTCGTTTCTCAAAAAACGAAAGAACCGTCGCCATAAAAACGGCCTAATCTAATGACGTATTGTTTCCTTTTTGCAGATTCGCGGTGAATTTAACATGCGGCAAAAGTCCAACAGCGGACGTGGCGTTCCATCTGAATCCGCGCCTCCTCCAGCACTACATCGTCCGAAACACTCGACTAAACGGCCAATGGGGAGACGAGGAAAAAACCTCCACAGTGAAGTTCCCCTTTCGACGCGAAGGAAAATTCAACGTTTGCATTCTTATCGGCGACGGGGAGTTTCAAGTGGCCGTGGAAGGGGTGTTTTTTTGCAGCTACAAGTTCCGGGTGGCCTTAGCCAAAATCACTGCAATCGACATACAGGTGAAAATTCCAGAGAGGCTCTTCGGGGATTTATTAATGTGTGTAGGGCTGTGTTGATGTCTTGGGAGTGGATTGCAAGCAACTGCAAATTTATCCCGAAATCGGACCCGGAACCGTGCCTAACGTCTCCGTGGGACATCGGGAAGCCGATACTCCCAAAGTCGGAATGGTAATGGGAGTTGCGGGAAATGTTTTTAATTGCGTGGGGTTGACTTGGAGGGGAGGTTTTCTCGGGCATTCTTAACGCACTTTACTGTATTTATCTAACTCCCCACATGTAGGCAGCACTAATTGCCAATTACATCCCTCACGGGCGATCAATACGACAAAAACACGGCTATTTCTTTACAGGGTTTGCCTCAGAAGACAATTTTTTCCAGTTTCATTCACAGGTTCAGCTTTTTTATGTTTTTGCGAGGCGTTAAAATTTAAATTCTATAAAGATTTAAAAAAAATTCCATCACAGGTCAATAAAAAAATAAAGCTTCAACAAAGTAATCGAAAAAAATTATCGAAAACTAGAATAAGTTGCGAAAACTCAAATTTTTATGGTTGAAGATACAGAAATAGTGTTAAGGACAAAGTTGTAGAAAATAATTTAAATCTGCGTAATCAAATCTCTATCTGCAGCCGTTTGGCTTCGAACGTCTTTAGGACCTAAACCGTTAAAGGTGGAATTATGGTCTCACTTACTTTTTTGTAAGAAATTTAATTCTCTACAACCTACAACTTTTTTTCTTACATTTTTTTAATAATTGTATTTGCAGTGTTATGAAAAATTCGAACGGAACGTAAATAATAAATTGTTTTTTCTCATGTTTGTCGTGAAAATTTTAGTCGTCAGTTTTTTTCACCTTATTTTATTGCGAACTTAATGCTACATGTTTCTGTTTGTTTAAGCAAATAGTGAACTAGTTGAATTCAAAGTACAAAAGGAAAAAAAACGCTGCACTAAATTTCGCTCACTGAAAATTGAATTATTTTGCTTTATTTAGTTTTCCGTAGTCAAAATCAGCAAATTCCATAAATCATTACTTAGTGTTTCCGATTTTTTTCGTAATTTTTGTCATTTGATTACTCTCAGAGCTGTTATCCGGCAATGTTTTTTGTTTGGTATCGTTGGAAGGCGGTTTTATTTGTCTTATCCGCGAATGATTGTTTCCCTGTGACTAACAGTTATCGAGAAAATTGCCAATATAGCCAAATATTTACAGCCATTGCTAAATCCGTTGATAAACACTCAAACATTTTTTATTTTCTCCACGCCAATCGGAATTTAATAATTTTGACTGGACGTCAGTCAAAATTATGGAACATTGTTGCTCATCTTTTTAGTTTTTTATTTTAATTGTAGACTTGGGCACTCCAAAGTGCCTTTTAATACTTTTACTAAAATCCTTGTCTGTACAATGTCGGATTAAAAGTGCGCTCTGAATATTAAATTATCAAAATATTAAACAATCGCGGTGTATTATCTTTTTAGAACGTCTGGTAGTTGAAGTTTGCAGTTTAGCAAAACTTAAAATAATGTTTTAATAAAAAAAGTTGTGAAGTTTGTGGGGGATAACTCGCGTTGATGCACTTTGTGGAGCATCAAAATAGCAACAGCTTAGTTTTAATAATGAAGGAGTTTGGCCTTTTGTCTTGCCGATCCTTTCGAATATTTGTCTTGTGCGCGTTGCTGTAAAAACAGTGGGAGATAATTAAATTTTACATGATTTTTCAGGTGATGTTTTTATGTGCTTTTCAGGATACTCCGGTTACGTTTTTATTGCCTGGAGGTTTTCAGCGAGACTGGCAATTAGAGATTTACGGCCGGGTAAAAATTCTACCCCATTCGTTCTACGTTAATCTACAAGAGGGGTCGCATCGATGGCCGCATCCCAGGATCCCGCTGCATTTGAATCCGCGCTTTAGTACGTATTGATGAATTTTCAAGTAAAAAAATTCCGCCGGGTTATCCGATTTAGTCCGGTTCTAATTAGACGACCTAGCCATCAGTGTAGTGTGTTGCGATGCATTATTAATTGATTTAATTTGGTACAAAGCTCAAACAACTCGCACTGTAACAGCGTTATAACGTGATTTATTTAATTGGATAAGGGAACAACGCTGCTAATTTGCTTAATTTTTCATGGGGGCAGGTAGGTGGTTGCTGAAAGGCATCGCAATTATGCTTAATGTGCGTTATCTAATCGGGAAAAAACCGACGGGATATTCCAGGTATGGGTTCGGGGGAGCCCTTGTTCGTGAGGAACGCCTGGATTGACGGAGGTTGGGGTCAAGAAGAGCGCACTCCTGGATTCCAATTTGCGCCCGGCTCACCTTTCACTATGGCAATCCGACGAGGGAGCGATCATTTTTCTGTTTGGATAGACGGCAAACTAGCCGGAGAATTTAAATTTAGGGGAACCGTCGACAACACTGATACCGTCCACATGGAAGGGGACGTCGTTATCTTTGATGTGCGTTTAAACCAGCCGCTCTAATTAAAACACATAGTTTTATATTCAATTAAATCGACTGCAATTATTACCCTTACGGATGAGTGATCAAAGAGCGGCCGTCAAATGTGGCCATTTAATAAGCATATATTAATATATAAATGATAATCAGCCAGAAAGAAACTGTAAATATTGTGTTTTATATGAGATGAGCAAATAAAATGCATGAAAACTACCCTGTGTGTGATTTTGCGAGAGAAAAAGTGATCCGATAAACACAGCAAATTAAATCCATGTCATCGTAAACAAATGTCCTATTAGAGCAAAAATTATTGCCGAATAAATCAGTTCAAAAATGTGCACAATTTAATTATTTCAAATTGGCCGTCATTGTTAATATTATTTGGAAATAATCAAACCAAACGATGACTAATAGGTACCATTATGTAGCCGCCAATAAATGTTTGTTCGGAAACCGCTAATAAGATTTTATTTCATGAAAACGATGACTGATTTCATAATTTACTAAATTCGTATTTACGTGTTTACATTAATTTCATTTAACGAAAAAACAAAGCACGAAATCCTTTATAATTACGTTCGAGAGCGACTGACAACACTTTCACAAAAAACCGATTCTTGTAGCGAGGAACGTACAAAAATGAATTTATTTATGTAAGTTTGGAAAACAGTTATTTTCGTAATGTAACGGTTAGCTGCGCGATCAAAATATTTTAGTGAGATTTGCGGATTTGTAAAAATTGTGGAAATGTATGCAAGAACACAAAATACTACTCTAACACCTCCAATTCCCTCGAGTAATTGGATTTCGCATGTGAAGTCCATTAGAAAGATTTGAAGAGTAAGTTTAGCGAAAGATTGTATCAGCTCCGACTTACCGCGATCGCCGGCTTTATTTATAATTACTCTTTAATTGTACGTTTCGATTTTGTAATTTTTGTGGAGCGGAGTATCAGAATGCAATTAATTTTTTCGCCCGTTTTATCGGAGGTCACCGGAAAATTCCAATTAACAAAAGGAGTGCTCGAGTCCTGTATTATCGAATTTTTCAATGGTTCGAGTCCAGGTGAAAACGCCATCGTTTCCGGTGTTCCAATTAAAGTCGAGTGTTGGTGCTTTAATTAGTGGATGTATTGAACGCATGATGTGATCAAGTGGCAATACGCTAGAAATTAAATTTCTTTGTCGAATCATCATTAAATCGATGATGGGTGAACGGTTGTGTTGGTACGATGTTTGCGAAAAAGCCTGCTCGAGATCCAACGACGTCTAATTTACTTAGCCGGTTAATTGTATATCGAACAGTATGGAGGGCCATTGTTATGCTGATAACAGAACGCGTTTTCTGAGAGGAGGGTAACCAATTTCGATTATTCGCCGGCAAATTGCTCATTTGCTTGCTCGTTCTTGAAAGTTAATGGAACGTATTATTTCGCCGGCTTCGAGTAATTATGCATTATTGTAAATTGGAAATTAATCACAGACAGGGGCCGCCCTTAAGGCGGAAAAAATCGCGCGAGTGCTCTTATTCCGGGCTCTTGCCGCGAAAAGACGGCTAGAAGAGAGTGAATATTCATCAAGGTGGGAGAGCTAATCTACGCACATCTACACACACTAATTAGTATTGTAGGTAAAGCGAGCAGCTCACATCAAAGGAGCACAACTTTACACAGCTTAGATGTATAATAAATGGAGAGCTTTGTGATATCATCATTAAAACACCACGCTACCGGCATACCGAATCATTCCACTTTTTACAACATTACATATTCCGTTGCATTAAGGATAACACAAGTTTTGAATTATTTATGGACGTCATATACGAGACTCTTCCTCGATAAGGAGTCAAATGCAAATTGCACACGCCGAAGGATCAACGCAGAGCCTGCACTTTCAAACGATGCCGCAAACCTAATCAGAACTAAATCTCAAAAAGCTTCTGCGAGCGACGAATTTGCTTCATGACCGGAGGCTCCCAACTTTATTAACAATTTTCCTCCAAATGTATTGTCTCGCGATTTTTAATTAATAAAGCTGCGGCGATTTCACCCATCGATTCCCATTCAACTGGCCGGTTTAAACTTGTACGGCTTCGGATGCACCTCATTGTGATCACTTTATTAATTTTTTAATAAATGGACATAAAACAAGCAAAATGAATTGTTACTCAGTTTTCAGCTTTTAGAAACCCTTCATTAGGCTACGAGTATTAAAACAAAAAAGGAAAAATAACGGATTTATATTGTATAAATTTGTAATATTTTGCAACACAAAACGACCATAAAAGGAAAAAGTTAACTCTATTACCTGTCCACAAATAAATTTCTTGTTGTCATATTACTTTGTACGCATGTACTGAAAAAGATTAAAATGTGGAGATAGTTTTATTATAAACACATATTGCCAGGAAATGGAGAATTTAATGCTAAATTACACTAGTATCGAGTCCAGGGACAAAGGAGTAGTATATTAATAAAATAAGTCTAACAAAGATTTGGCTAATTTAAACAATGAATCTATTGTGCTATTAATTTATAGAAACTAAATCTATTGTGAGTTGCTTCTACCAATAATGTCAGCTTCTAAATAAATGAGACATTTGATGTTTCAGCAACCTCCTGAAATGTTGATTTTATTAATTTATGAGATAAATCCGAGAATAAATTTATAATTAAACTAATGACTGGACAAATTTGAGCAGTTAGATCGCATTATTTGCATTATAACGCTACTGTCTCTATGACGGATGTCGATACACATATATCGGCCACGGCCGTTATAATTTATTTCATGGATGTAGTCGTTAAATTACAAGTTATACAGTGTGTTTTTAAATGATTCGCATCTAGTCGTCTGTGAATTTCCCGTGCAAAATCAGAAATGCCGCTTTATTGAATTAATGACAGGCATTTAGACACCGAATATTAACATTTTCTATTTATTAAGTCTCTAAGCTTTGACAATAAAAGTGTTTTCTTGCATAGTGTTACAATTTAGTTACATTTTAACGAAATTTTTAAAATCAATTAATTGACAATTTTTGACTTCAATTTCAAAGTTAACTAGATGATTCTACAATTGATACTAGGATTTTTTCACAAAAGTAGCGCCATACAGACGACACGCAAATTAGAGACTTGGTTGATTATAAAATTAGCCACCAAAGTTAAGCAACTTGAAGCAAGGTGAATAAGTAAATGAAATGTTCGGCGAAATTGGCCATAAAAAATCGCGGTTTGGCTTTGCAGTTAAGTGCGTAATGCACAATTCTATGAATTTTTGTTTGCATGTGCTGAAATATCGTGCTGAAAATTTGCTTTAACGTTCCTGTGAACTGGTTCTTTGTGTATGAAATTTTCTGCATAATTGGAACTAGTTTTTCGAGGCCCGAATTTGATCATAGTGAGTTTAAACGGAATCAAAGGACGAGTTTGAATTGCACTTTATTCGAGTTTCGTTTGAATACCGTTGCGCTGTAAACCGAGCATTCAAAGAGTGACCGTTTTGTACACAGGAAGGGTATTTTTATACCGATGGCGTCGTACCAAGCATTGTTACCATAATTTCATTTGGGTATTCTTGCACAAATATTGAATTTAACCGTGTCTGGGAACGAATTTATTTAATTAAGTGTACTGTTATCGTTGTACGTGTTTACTTGAAGCGACCGCCGTATTTTGCGTTCAAATTACGGACTTTATAATATAAACAGTGGCATGGCCGGAGTTAATTTCGGTGAATAATCATTTTTACGCCTCAATTTAATTCAATTATTCGCGTCCAACGAATGTAATTTGCACAAATTCGCAATTTATTTATTCGGGAGACTTGGGGCTAATCGCGTTATTACAAGAGGATAGTTCTGATGGTCGCAATTAACAAAAATTCGTCCCGGGAATCGATAATTTTGCAGTCTTCGACTAGGACAATTTATTGTGATCGAGATTGAATCTTGCGAATTCCGTGAAGTTTGCAGTGGGGCCGCAGGCCTTGCGTTATTATGATTTAGTTGCTTAGTTAGTTTAGGGTTGGACCCTCTCGAATTTTATCAGGCTTGCTGCATTCTCCAAGTTTTAACGGGTTAAAAGTGGGGTGGGGCTTCCGCTGCATTGCGATTTATTCGCCAAACTAGGCTTTTATTCGTATTTTTCGCGGGGTTATGAAATTGTTGTTTGTTTTAATGTTGCGCGCTTTTTTATCACCGAGACCGCGTTCGGGGCAGATAAATTAACTTTACGTGTTTATATGAACTATTCCAGCCACATATTTTATTCTGTTCCAGCGCCGGATTGGATCATAAACACGGTGCTGGAACTGTATGTATGATGGAATTAGCGAAACTGGAAAAGCGCTCGCACGGGTTAATTTTAAAGCGGCGCTCCTTCGCAATTTTTGCACATTATTTTCTAGCTGAATTTTTCATCGGCTGACCCCAGTGAAATTATTGGTGGATTAATTCTGCAACTGGCTGAAGCACCAACAACTAATCCCTCTATTATTATTAGTAGTTGGTAATTCGTCTCTGATCCATTAACTGTTAAATGCTGCAAAGCGGCTTATGAATTATTGAAAATGAAGTTTAGCTGGTGAAAAATGCGTGAGTTTGTGCGGTGTCGTGCATCATGTTGCGTTTTGTGGTTTGTAATTAATAAAAATCATCGTGGATTTGAATTTTTTATTGCTATAATCAGTGATGAAGTCGAGCATTGAAGGTTGTTTGAGTTGCGTATGTTTTATCAGATTGCGGGCGTAGGGGGCAGGTTGAATTAAGTGAATTTATGATGATGTGGAAATATTAACGGGGCGAAATGAAAAATAAATAGCTGGAAGTCGAGCGCGCTGTAATAAAACACACTGGGACGAGCTAATAAGGACAAGTTTTGGACTTCTTTGTCGGAGTTAATTAGTGCATTGTTTTATTAACAGGATTTTGGTGTGGTTATGAAAGATTTAGGACATCTGCGATGCAGAAACGGCGCGAATATTGTCGACGGCTAACGAGGGAAATCTAGCAGTTCAAAAGTGGGATTGCTTATAAATAAATCAGGATTCTTGATGCGCAATGCAGGGCCGCTCGATAAAATCGACAATGAGCGGAATTAGCGGAGGTTTTCTAAACGAAATATGGCGAGTCCGCCACTCGAATTCGTTCCCCGGACTTATTGACTTTGGAAGGTCTTCTTCGCATGTCCGCCTTCTTAGTTGTCCATTCCGGGACTGGAAACGTAATTCGATTTGTTGTCGGCCGCGTCAGATGGATTGGAAAGACAACATCGTCCGACTCGAGGCACTCTTTGATCCGTGCTTTCTAATGTACCGTGTGTTGTTTTATGTAAGGCGCCAAATTTAATTTGGAGCACACGGAGAATCCGGGCATGAGCCATGAGAATTTCCACACCACGTAAAACGGAATCAAACTATTTAAAAGTTACGAAAAATGTACATTTTCGTTGCTTTGTTTTCGGCTGGCGTATTTTTATTATGCTGAAAAGAGTTTGTGCAAAGTTCTTCCATTTGATCGAGTCAGACCGAGACGGAATTATGAAGATTTAATAAAAATATTTTCAATTTGAGCTCAGTTGGCTCGATTCTCCGAATAACTTTTCTCTAAACGCATTGTGAAGTTTTCCTTGAAAGTTTTTCCGTGTGACGGTTGTCCGTCATTTCCATGTAGCGGCGTGTGTAATTTTTCGGCTTTTTTCCTTAAACTATCATCTCGGAGCTGATGGTTAAAGTTTGGTTTTGTGTGAGGGAGCGATTAAAAACTTGTTTGGCTGGAGGGTGAATGAAACTTGGCGGCGTAATAAGAAACAAGCAACCGCCCCGGAATACGAGAAAAATGCAAGGATAAGGGGAATTCGAATTTAGAAAACGATGGGCGAAGAGTTTTCGTGATGCAAAGCATCTCTCCTTGACATAACGAGTTTCGTGCGTGGGGCGTAAATAAGAGACAAGGGTAAGTACAAGCCCCGAGCAACGGCTTTAATCTGTATTCATTGGCTGCAGACGACAGGAAAGTCTCACTAGACGCCTGTATAATTGAAAATGTGACGATCGTACGTCGGGAAATGAGAATAATCCAACATCGATGCTAATTACGCCGGCGAATTTGGGTCACCCCTTTTCTTTCCCGCTGTAAATCTGTCGCATTTCCTATAAAAAATCTCACCCTGGTGTGCAACAAACACATGGAAAAATAAGCTTCCACGGCCGTATATTCGCAAGTCTCCGGAGATCGGTCGCTTTAAATTCTCTTTCGATTCGGTGTCATGTGATTATAGTGAAAAATTGACGGATCAAATTGGGCCCTGGATGACGTTTATAATTGCGTTGTATGGTGATATAATTTTTAAAATGAATTCTCGAGTGTAATAACAGAATATCGAATCAGTTTCAAACACGGATGTTTGTCATAACTGTGGACGGATGATTCATCTGCGTTCTTTCGCATAAATTCTGCATTTGCATAGATGGTTGCGGATGGAAATGGCAGCACGGTCGGCCACACCACCACAGCTGCTGTTCCTGCTGGACAACCGACAGCGCATTTTCAATTAAATCGCAACAAGGCCCCAACATTTTATTGCTCAATCGCTTTCTTTGCTTCTGTAAACGCAAATTACAATAAAAACAAGGCTTGAATCCTTTATTTTCCGTACCTACATTTTTATCACAAAGCTGGATATAATAAGCACTTGAATTGAACGAAAACATCTTGAATATCCATTTCGTCTGTTTACATTCTTTATTTGGATCATGGAAAACATACGTTAAACATTACGTTAAAATGTTTTATTTAATATTTTCACGACTCTTTTTTTAGGATCATTTACAGTCCTAAAATCAGGATTTTACTATAAATTAGCTGGGGTAACACAACTACGCAAAACATCGATTCTACAAAATATTATTATAATTTTGAGTAAATTAAATTGGAAATAGGGCGTTTGAAAGACAGGTCAGGTTGAATGTAAAATTTTTATAGAAAATGTATGTAATGGTGCAAGGCTCAACATTTTACGTGAATTATCCTGAAACAATTCCATTGTCCTGTGCGGGGTCTGAAAGGACACCGAAGGAACTTTTGCCGGGAAATAAAATTATGAATAAATTTGTTACGAATTTTTGTAACAGACTGAAAAGACAATATCGTACATTTCTAACTAGGTAATTGGTTTCTGGTTTTACTAATTATCCTTGCGGTGCTCGTCGTTTTTTACTATTTGTATGAACAAGTAGTAAATCTGTTTAGTAATAAGAAGTTCGTTTATCTGAATCGGGAATCTGGTAATGTGGGATGGAAATTGCGCAAAGTTGGTTTGTCACGTCGGTCTCTATCGAAGGGTAGCCATTAGAGTGAAAATCCCTAACGATGTAAGTTGATATTCCGGTTGTTGTTCCGTCGTTCGTCCGTAATTACTCCAATTAACAAACGGTTTTAATGAGGAAAATATGATAGGATTTTGTTTCCTGTACCGTTCGGATCGATATTAACGACGCTCGAGTGGGAATTATTCTTGCTGGCCTGGAGGCTTGTCTGAAATTGTGTTACCATTCGGTCGGAAAACTAACACAATTTGTCCATCAGATGTCCGTGTTTCTTGAGGCGCTTTCAGATTTCCGTTCCGTGATCAGAACCGACTTCGGAATGCATTTAAGCCGCGTTATGATGGATTACCGGACAAACAATGCGAGCATCATCTCCAAAACCCACGACCACGTGTTGTGAATTATTTATGGTGGCGCTTTTTCTATTGAGTGGTCTATCGGAGTGGCGCAAAAAAGCGCGTCTCTAATTTGAGATTCCGGCGGGCGATGCATATTTATGTCGAGTCTCGTATTCATGTTGAAATAACGAAGTAATTTCCCGGATCCGAATCTGATAATCGGCGCGATATTTCCATAATTGCGTCGTCTTTCTTGCCAAGCATCCGATAGATGGCGGCCGGCGCCGTACGTAAGCGCCAGGTCCAATCTACGTGATGAGAAATGTGTTAATTCTATTTAATCTCTTCTTCCGCAGTTTGCAAATTAAAATAAGGGACCGCCGATAACCGGCGAGGCCTCCGAGAGATATTTCGGATATTACAATGATCCGCTTATGGAGAATTGAAACGGACCGAATTCGCTTCTATTAACTTTGAGAATTGTTTAATTCCTTAAAGCAGCGGCCGTTTCAACAACTTTTATAACTTCGATTCATAAGCGAGTTTTTCAACAATCGGATCATAAAGAGCCGATGATGAGGAATTAATGCACAAGACGAGGAAATTAACGATTTATTATTCATTTCCGGGCGGCTATGACTCGATCCCCACCTTGGAAAAGATCAAGAGGAAATTATTTTTCAACGCGAACAATATGTTGCTTAAATTAAACCGTAATTTATGCGTTTAGGCGCACAATAGATCCAGAGGGAGCTTCTACAGCTCATATCTTAATTAATAATTGTGTAACCGCTAAATTATTTAGAGTTGCCTTTTATTCGGTATTGTTCATTGTTAGGTTCCTGAATTTCATTTCAGGAACATTGACGCAATCTCATCATATTTCTGGTTCACTGAAACTTACAACGTTTCATGTAAATAGCAAAGGCTCCCTTTCCTATTTCGGCAGACATGTAATTGTATAAGCTTGTAATATATAGCTCTGCAATTTTAATTATGGAAATTTCGGAGCAAAATCTCGCTAAAACAATGCAACTTATTTTCGTGGAGTCGAAAATAACGGAATCTGGGCCTGGAGAGCTTCCGTTTAACCGTCGATCTTTTTAAATATTTAGCGCGTATCGGCCAAGAGTTCGGCGTTAAATTCGCATTAATCCGTCCATTAAATTTCGGCTAAGCGTTTGGCGTGTTAATTATCCATGCGATGTTGGGGTGTGTTTTTCGGAATGTGCGATCGCATATTTTATGAACGTCCGAAAGTGCATAATTCAGAATTTCGACAACATTCAGTGTACATTTGTATGCCTCGAATCTAACAAACCCAGCAGATATTTTGATTTATTCAGTGGCTTCCTCTGTTGTGTGTGTGCGAGTGCAAATGGAAGATAAGCCGGAAAATGTGTGTGCCGTGAAAATATAGCACCACGTTCGGGAAACAAAAAAGAATTTTTCGGAACGTCGGAAATGTTTAATTGTAAATTCTTGTGCGAAAATTTATTTTTGTGTATCGCCGCCGGTGGCAGATAGCACCGATATTTATTATTATTGCGAGCCATATTGGCCCAAGTTCGATTTCCGATGAAACGACCGAATAAATTCAAACATTGTAACTTAATATGGGGGACAAAATGGCACAACTGCAAGCGCATTCGGACGAATTATTCCGAGCCGTAATTTCATTACTTTCGAATGTTGTGCCAATGAAACCCCAACCTGGCAAACACGCCGAAATTATTTTTAAGCTTGTTTGTTCGACACTCGATCATCATCAAGCTTTTAATTTGCCAAAGCTCTTTAACCGGATTAAAAACTTTGGCCACGTCAAAGAAACTTAAGATTTTTCAATATTGGCTCCGAGAATTTTTTGTCACAACCTGCGGTTCGAGTTAATGAGTTCATTAGCGAATGATTGATTTGCGAGATGTTGGCGAAATAGAAACGAATTTGCATTTCGGCACATAACCGTTTTGCCCTCCATAATTTACTCGGAATTGAATTAGGCACAAGCCTGGAACGCGTCCGACTCAGTTTAAGAATTTTTTACGAGAATTAATTTCCTCCAACAATATTAAACAATTTTCATTTAAGTAAATTTTAATTATGAAAGCTTTACATACTTTGATTAAACAGAAGGAATTCCTAATCTTTGACGTCTATGTTTGTTTTTTCTGCCCGAGTATGATTTCGGTGCGCATTTCGGATGATTAAATCTGCAGTAGTCGTTGAAGCTTGTCGCGTGTCATCGTGTTAATTGCCTACATTACCGAAACTATTACTGAAATCTAATTACGGCAATATGCCAGGAATTCTGAGACGACAATTATCCTAATTTGCACCTATTATATCCCGTCTTAACTATAGTTTGCCGCTGCGATTTAATGTCGAGATAGACTTAATTGGAAAGGCATTTCGCTAGAGCCGACACACGACGAATTTCGCCAAGTCTTCGCTGACAACTCGCGCTTAGTTTAAAATTTGCAAAGTCTATTGTTTATTAGAAACCTTGGCAAAGTTCGGCTCTCGTTAAAAGTAAATTCAAGATAAAGACGTCGTCTTCAGAGAATAATTACATTGTATTTCAAAGTACACTAACTTGCAACTAGAATAAATCCGAGACAGAGAGCGCTTTGAGCTTTGATTCATAAACCGCAAGTTAGCGTACTACGTCGGATACAGTCTTGTTCTCAAATAATATATCGGTATTTTATTTATAAGGCCTTCATAACTCTTCTGCAGATACTACTTGCTCAATGACGCTGGGGCTGTAATCCTCTTTTTCCCCATCACTCAAAAAACGCAAACCTTTGTTTAATTAGAAATAAATCACGAAATGCTCCACTTTAAGCTACTTTATTAAAATTTTAATGAATAGCCGACAAACTCCGGATTTATAGTCGTGCGATTGCTTTTTGTTGCTTTCTTATGTCGTCAAAAGCTAATTTAGAGCACATGCCTGATTCATGCGAAAATAATTTGTTGTCGTATTTTTGTAGCGCACCGTGAAATTTTCAGCTATTTATGAGGTCAGGTAAGCCAGTTAATGGTAGTATCTTACAGATTATTGTCCTCGGAGACGTATAAAACTAACTGTTCTAAAGTTCTAATGTTCGCTATAATAAGTAACTTGCAAGCCACAAAATAAAACGCTCTTGTAGATTGGTCGAAGTGAAGTGGGTGGGAATAACCGATATTCAAACCGAGATTTGTGTGTTAGTCGGCAATGATTAATGTCTACACGATCTCACCACAACTGATACATCTTTCTGGGACTGTCGTAGATCTCGTTGATTTTTCTGCATCCGAACAAATTGAATGTAGTTGTGGTGGTTTTAGTTTGTTGATTCGACGCGGATATTTATTCTCAAGACTGGCATTTAATATTGTAAACATCGCGACGAGGCAAATTTGTTGTCGAGATTATGAAATTAAAGCTGCTTTTTTGGGTTGTGTAATGATGTTATTTTATATTTTTGATGTTTTGAAACGCTAAATAATGGGGGCGAGGGGTGGCAAGTGGGCATCGCCATATTTGGAGCGAGCCATCAAAATGAAATGTGTTTTAAGTCAACGTTGACAAAGCATTGTTTGTAGAACGAATGTAAAATGAAGAGCGTGCTCGTGCACAAAAGCAGTGTTTTTATAATGAGCAATTTGTAGTTGTCTGAGTATTTGGAGTTTTCTGTAGCACACAGCGGAATAATAACGAACTGAGCGCAACATCAATATCCATGAACGGGGCAGGATTATTATTAAAATTCGCGTTGTGAGACCGGAAATACTTCCGATTAATTAATAGAGCAAAGTACATAGTTGGTTATGTTGGAAATTTTAATATCAGCTTTCGTTCATTTGCATAATTTCAAACGTTAGTACCTTTGTAAATTTAATAACCGGGACACGTAAACTTTACATTCTCTGGAAAATATCAAAGGCAATATTAAGCCGCTTCCCCTTGGTCGCTCCTTTTCATCCACTCAGCCTTGTTTTGCAAACCAGGCGCTAATTTCGACCCTCTCATTTATTTCATTAGTTTAATGAAAGTTCTTTGACGATGACTCGTTTACTTGCCTTCCAGAATTGGCAACGACGAATATTTGCTCGGATATTGAAAACCTAATTACATACGCACTGATTAGCGAACGCACCTATTCCGGATTTTCCGAGCTGCAATTTGCATCCTAATTTTCTCAGACCCTCCCGGACCCAAATCTAAAAGAGCTGACTCCGGCTCCCAACACTATTTCACATTTCTAGTGGTGTTGTCAAAAAAGCTACAATTCTTCGCATTTAATCGTTTCATGACAGCCGCAAGTCGCTGACGCGTAATTTCTTTCATTTAGGTCTTGATGAAGATAGACCGCTTTAGTAATTGTGTTTTGTCGGACGCGCCGTCCTGAATACAGACATATTGGAGCACGGGGAAATTAATAGCAACTCAGCGGCTCTAATTGTCGTATTACGTGATGGCACTCTTTAATTTTTTCCTCGTATGGACACATTCCGATTGGCGGATGCGATCGATGCGGGCAAACCGGATGTTAATCAAGGACATGGCGCTCTTGACCAAGAAATATTCTCTCACACAAAAATTTCTCGCCTGTGTTTTGAAAATAAGATGCACCAAAGAGTTATTTGAGTTTTTAGAAAATGGTTAAGTTAGTAGTTAACTTTTGGTTAAACTACTTTTCATAACGTGTATACAAAGGTACGATTTTAAAAAAATGTTGCTTGTTTTTTTCCTGTGCGGGATCAGTGAGTGAATAGTCAGTGTATATGTGGGTAGAATTTGGGCAGGAATGCACGTGTCGCAGGACGCAGATTTGTTTTCATTTGTGCGTCGGCGGAAAAAATGAGTCGACGAAAGACTGGCAAAATACACTCGCTTGAAATTGAAAATAATAGCCTCGGGCTAAACTACAGGGAGATGACGGGATTGAGTTAAGACAACGTGAGGGAAATAAAAATATAGGGGGAACAGCAAGACCGAGTTTGCTTAGTGTTATTTCATTTTAATGTCAAAAGTCGAGGAATGAGGGGCACGGGATGTCTAATCCGTCCTGTTTAAACGTAAAAGTACAATTCCTGATTTTGACAGGTCGGTAATACGGCGTTTCAGGATCGAAGTAATTGCTTGACTGCTAAGGCACGTTTACCGCGAGACAAGCCGCGGTTTGCTATTTATGGCTTTGGAATGCCGCAACAGTAATTGCTTTTTCACTATTGGTAAGTACGTGATGACTAAAATCCAATTAGAGCGACTTTTGCGCTTTTTTCTTTTAATTAAAGCGGCGGAGGCGCCGGGATGAAACTATATATTTTTCTGCACGAACCTGGTTTAGTTTTAGAAAAAAACTGTTTACCCGAAACTCTCGAACAGGACGCGCGACAACTTTTGCAAACAGCAAGTTGGAAATGAGCTGCGAGTGCCGTTTATTAGCAAAGTTGAACGAAACATGGTGAAAAATTCTAGAGATTACGTGATTAATCTCCAGAACAGTCCATGTCTGCAGTCATTACCATTCCCCCTGATTTAATTAAAAGGTAATCAATGTGGGGTTATGCAGTTGCAGAATGTTTGTAATCCTGGAGGGTTGGAAACGTGTCCGCTTAATTAATACATGATTACACCTGCAGGTGAATTAACGCCGAACTCTCCTGCCAACCGAATGCAAGCCTTGTCGGCCAAAACAAACACCAAGAACAATCGCATACAAAAAACATCTCTACGTTTTTTGGGGAAGGCCTCTAAATAATAAAGCATCAAGCTTACGGGACTCGTGGGATTATGCTGATGCGGATTGTTAAAAATTTATTTGAAAGCAAGAATAAAAATTGCATGTTTAGCAAAGTGTATTGCAATTTAAAATTGCAAAATAGACGATAAAAGCTCGATGATGCTCATAAGTACCGGCTTTTTACAAAACGCAAACTTTCAGTTGGGTATTTTTCATACGAGCAAGATTAGCCTGCTTGCTTCATATTCTTCAAAGTTTGAGTTGCGAGTTGCAAATCCGCTGACGTCGAGTGCGAGCAAATGCTCAGATTTCCCTGTAATGAAAGCTTGTTCTTGGGCAAATCCCCGAGATTGTTTTAATGCACTTATTTCGCTATGTGAACGATACGTTTGCATTAATCTTATCACAAACACCTACGGGATAACGCTACTAACGCCTGAGATATGTGCGCAACTGTGCACCACAAGTATAGTAAAACAAGCTCTAAAATATTGCCGAACTTGCGTTCGCGCAAAAAATGGCGGATGCGCCGGGCAAATGCATATCTACAGTTTATTTTTGACTGTGTGGGGAAATAAAGTGCAGAAAAATTCAATTTCCTGTTGGCATTGGGCTTATGGAGATTGGTCGCGGTGGAATAATAAGCCGTTGTCAATTTATCGAAGAAACAACTTCCTCTCGGCCATAAAATATCAAATGTTTGCGATAAAAGCGGCGACCTCATCATTTGTGCTAGCGCCTTTACCTTGCAAAATGCATCGAAAATCTGCCTCGACATAAAATTGAATTCTGCGGTCGATCGGGTCAATCTCGTGGCATTTTTTCCAGAAATTCCTCTATAAAACTAAATGACAACGCGCTATCTCCGGCTCGAGCAAACACAATTTTTATGTCTTAGGCGCCGAGCGTTTATCTCACCCAGGTACAGGAGTTTGCATAAAAAATCGGGCCTTTTTCGGTGTCCACTTGGTTTATGGCGAAGGCGTCGTCGCCTTCCGCTGCAATTTACATCCTGTCGCCCCTTGGCCAGACATCTGCAGCGCGTAAACAAGGATATAGAGGCTTCCGTGTTTCGGAGGGGTGGTTGTGGGGCTGGAACATTGCGCCTTGCCGGCCATACATCATCAGGGAGAACAGAGCACCATGCTCTAGTCATTTATATAGCCTAGCTATTGGATCGGCCGAGCCAAGTTATTGATGGTGACACGTATTAAGCGAACCTGTCATCTGAATTATTTTTTATCGAACTTTAATAACAAACACGTCACAAAAAGTGATTATGAAAGGCGGCTACAGGCGACGCTTTCCTGTTTGGGGACGCGAATGATTAATCAGTGAACGATAATTAATACAGACCTAGGACAGGTGATACAGAGAATGGGAAAAAACGCTTTGGCGCACCCACAAATCGCGATTAATAACCAAAACTGTTAGGAAAATAAACGGGAAAAGGCAAATATCTGGCGGACTTGTAAGGAACGGCAGAATTTTAATATTTCAGCAGACGCTAATACAGTTTACTTTGCTTGAAATTTCGTTAAAAATTAATAAAGGTAACGTTTTCATTTGGCTTAAAGTTTTGAACATTTTCTAATTTAATTAGTGCGAAGTTGGCAAGAGTTTTATATTGTCAGTGCGAATAAATAAATAATTTCGCAGTGGATTATGAATGACTCGGTTGCGCTGTATGGGAGCGATTTGTTGGTGTAAATCACGTTTAAGATAAATAGAAAGCTGTCTGGTTGTGCGGTTTTAAAAATATCGGAAACTTTATGATGTATTACTGCAGATTCGCTCAAGATATTTAATATCAAATAACTATCCATCTCATGGAGAAAGTATTTCTCATTTATAGAGGCTTTCCCACCCCGTTCGAATTTATTCTCGCCTCCGCTTCAAGTTTCAAACGAATATTTCCTTGAAAGCCATCCACACATTCCAATATCGTCCGAAGCATGTCAGAGATTTTCGTTCAGCCGCAGAATATCGAGTCATATTAAACCGCCGTGTTTATGAATGCGTAAGACATTCGTGCGTATCCGAAAACGATTAGGCCCAAGTGGAGAGACACCATTAACATAATCCGATGCGCCATCTTGGGCGCGGTCCTAAATAAAACACACGACGGTATCGACAACACAATAGAAGAAACCAATATCAGCGCTAAGACATCGCAATGAATCTCGGATGGAACGCCTACCCGAGCGTAAATACTTTACAAAGAAGTATTTATTAATATTGAACTTGATCCGAAAGAAATATCAGACATTCGGAATGAAATACTGCAGACCACGAGATTAAAACAATAAAACATTGCGGCCTTGCTGCCGGCTACATCGTTGCCAATTAAAGGCGGAAGAAACCAATCGGGAAGTCTGGCCATAATAAACATTTACGTCGGGTTTAATTCGAGGGAGATATTTGCGGAACGAGTGACTATTTAATTATTTGATTCGGTTAAAAGGCCGTTCTTTACTCCAACGGCCAGATTTGTTGCGCTGTCTCTTTAAGAAAACAGATTTGCGGCTTGTATTCAATTTGCAAAGACGCATCGGCGGGAGGTTACCATAATTGACAAATCCTAACACAACCCGAAATAAAATATTTGATTATATTAAAAATGGTGGAGGCGCCGGGTCAAACTTCTGAAAGGATTCATCTCGCATCAAAGGAGTAATATTTATAATGTCTTTTGGCTCAATATAGGGATTTTCTCGAGGAACTTTATGATGCATCAGCAATGATTATTTTTCTCATAATGCGAGAAAGAAGCGCTCCTTTGATACAATGGCGGATTTTCTTTATAAAACCGAAAAACCAATTTTCGGCGTTTCCACGAGCTCTTTTTTATTAGAGCGTATTACGCGAGTGGAACATGTCTGATAAAAAATTTCTGTAAATAATAACACCTCATATAGCCGGCAGAAGTTAATCTAGCGGTTGATGCGTTCCGTCATCCATCGTCACGCCAACGATTGTGTGTTTTGTCGCCGGTGATCTGCGCAACATTAAGAAAAATTCAACTTTACGTGAGGTGGGCATAAATTTTTAATGCCCCGTCCGTGCGACTTTTTATTAAGTTTTATGGTCACCATGCGTCCCGTCTAATAAAAAATGTAATTTGCACAATCTCGCCGTTTCATTTCATTTCTAATGACTGAATAGAGTGGGCTAGTCGAAAATGTCCGCCTCGTGTTTTATTTAGGACGTTGGCCAATTTATTTGGCATCAAAAGTCGTCGAGAATCTAAACAAGAGAGTTACAAAGCCAACCCTATTATCTCCGGAGCTTTTTCGGAAGGCCCTATAAATAATAACTAATGCTTTCTCCTCACGTAACTAATCTATGAGAACAGGAGCGCCAATAACTGCCAACTCATCAATCCTTCTGCAAAAGATTACCCATTAAAAATTCAATCTCGCTTTCGGCCGATTAAAAATCCACTCTAAAATCATAAAAGTCACTGAAAAAAGTGATGTTTCAGCGTTGCGTGTGCTGAAAAATGTTCATTGTTTGAGCGGTGAATTGGCAGCTGAAGTCTTGACGTTTGAACAAATTCGTCTCAAAAACAAGAAATAAACGGCGTTGTCGGTGACTCTTTCATTTCCTTCGAGCTATAAGTTAAACACGTGTGAACGGAGATTAGGATAATAAAAAGTTTGTATCATTTTGCCAATAAACATGGAAAACACGGGGAATATTTATGTGGGGTATATCCCAGTTTAACACCACACACGCTGAATTTTCGCAAATGTAGCGAGATAAACGGGATATTTACAGTTTTGCTCCCACTCGCAGCAAGAAAAACAAAATTATATTTTGGTACAGTTAATTGTGTAGAATTTTCTAGCGGCCGTTATCAGCGAGCAAATACAAAGAAAATCTGCGATAAAATTCAAAGTAGGACTTTGTCAAGAAATCCAATTATTTTCCAGCGTCTTTTTTCAGCGTAATGTCCGTCTGCCATGCGAGCTTCGCATTAAAACCGTCGAGTTTTTGAATGATTGCGCGACTTTACAATTACATTTCAATTATCTCGATATGGCTAAAGAGGCGGTTCTCGTGCTCGCTACCTGTCTCGAAATAGTGTCTTATTAAAATATCGCAACAAAAGGACGCCGTACAATGGATAATCCCCGGCCGACACCTGTCACGGGCCTGTCAGCTTCCGGCGTCTGACGTTTCCGTTTTTAATCTAGCAGATATTGTTTACCAAGTTAGCTGTTGCTTGAGCCTGGGGCGGCACGCGCGCACCAAGACGTGATCTATCTCTGTGTACGTGTGCGTCGAAGCGACGGCAACGATTTTGAGGGGTAAATTCGGAGCAAATTGTTTGATTTATCGCTGTTTTGGTCTTAGTTGTTTCCCAAGAAGTGTACACGTCTGATACCGGGCACAAATCATCTCTTTATACGGCTACAAAGACACGTTCCCAAACTTTTTATTAGCCCGAAAAGAGATTTTTACAACGGAACGACTAGACGAAAGTTAGCGCGAGATAAGCACCTAATTTAGCGCTTTTCATTTGATGCGGCATAAATATCGGTGAGCCAAGTTTTGAACTAGTCGGGGGCTTTAGGGCATATCTTACTCAAATGTTTCGATTATGTGTTTCTCCAACCACGGAATTTCCACACTGGAGAGAACTAATTTGAATATTAATTTGCATAAAGCGAAAACTTGTTATAATTATTGCTAAGGAAGAGTTATTGCACAAATTGAACGAAAATTTCTACCACCTACGCTCTACAACAAAAAGTTATCGGCCTGACCCGGCGCATCCACCAAAATTGAATCTAACACGCTAGTCGAACGGCCGTGTTTTTGCAAACTATGTGACGGTATCTCTTATAATACATTAAATGTGAGCTATAATAGCTTTTCTTTGTTGTGCTACTTGAGACAGTTAAAAGATTGCTTCATTAAAGTTTTCGATATTCACAAAGTAATTTTAAAGCTAATTTCCGTGGTACTGTTTGACTTTGTACATCATTTTCCCTTTAAACAGAGTAAATTTTATTTCAAATGACATATCTAAACTAAGACAAAAACATTGATGTCAAAACAAGAATTAATTTTGTTTTATTTTGCCAACCGTACTGGTGTATAATAAATATCTGGCTTTTGTGCTACGGTTTAATATGTGTTGGTGAAACATCCAAAACTATTTGGTATTGGTGATGTTTTAAAAAATGCAAAAATGTGTTGGAAATGTTGGGAGTTAATAACTGTTGTGAGCTTGTTATTTTTCCGATAACTTTTTAATTAAGGCTTATTCTCTTGATAGTTTGTTAATGAAATTAGATTTTTTGAATGGTGGATATTGGGCGTTGTGGATGTTATTGTTATTAGTGTTGTTGATGAATTTCACCGTTGGCCAGTTCGATCTAATTTAATTTAGCGAACGTTATATAAATCTCATCAAGCATCTCCGGAAAAAGAGCTATAGAGGCGGTATCAAATGGAGTCTACGGCCACAAGGGAAATTTTCGCTAATGTTGTACGTCGAGGTCCCCGCTCGAGTCCCGCGTGACCCAAACTGTTACCGGAACAAAAAGTTTACGCCACACTCATCACACGATACGTACTTTATCAATTATCACGCCATTTTACTGCCATTATTTGGATTACGCCATTCGCTCACACGTTGGTGCTCAGCAAAAACACGTACAGAGAGGAATTTTTTAATGGCCTGAAAAGAGGCTCCGTGCGCGCTTTTAATTCTCTGATTGAACAGTTGCCGTTGTTTTTATTTTGGCTCGACGGAGCGATTTTAATTTATAGCGAGTGCCAAACAATCCAAAGCTGCATTTTTTGCATAAAATATTTTTCCGGTATAATAATGACCGGCTTTGGCCGCAATTCGGGGGCGGCAGTTTAATTAAATCCGGGTGTGAAAAGTGGCGGCGAACGTGTTATCGAAACGGAACGCCAACAGCAGGTAATGTCGGTGTTATAACCGTGGCTGCTATCTGTCGCACGTGTTGCCATCCGTGCATAATGGCGACTTAGAACGAGAGCATCATTTGTATAAACGCGCTCCCTAATCATCCCCCGGGGGCGGCGAGAGCAAACACACACTCACACAGAACCGGCTTATAAATAAATCAACGGACCAAAAGCATTAGCATATGATTGCCGAGCTCTGAATATCCACTTGTGCCGATAAGACGTGATAACAGTCGACCGGAAGTCACGCCTCCCTCTTTATTGCTGTCCAGGAAGTACGTGTGTATACCGCGCCTGATGAAAGGCAGTTCGTTATTTTTTACGAGGGCGGAGTTGCCGAGAGCGATTATTAACATGTGTCAGCCACCGGGAGAGATTTATTTTATCTCAACTCGGATAATTATACACCCTTTCGATTATTTATAAGCCAGAGATATAATCGCGGATTGTTTGCACAAGCTTCGTGCCCGAAATGCATATCCAATAAAGCAAATGGACGGGACGACATAAAGGTACCGCCATTGTTACACAAGGATCACCTGCTTCGAGCTTTCACGATGATGAGACACCAATTACAACATGTGCGCAATATTTGTTCTCGACAGTGGCGTATTCTCTTAAAAAATAACTACAATTTCAATAAAAATTATTTTTATTGTGAATTATTTCTAGCTTAACAAAAGTAAAATACACTGTATCTACATTCTTCGTATAAATCTGTCTTGCTCCACTTTTAATGACTCTTTATTTGCTACATTACTTGTTTAAAATTTTTGCTAGTTTCGCTCTTTACTTTTGCAAATTGTAAACTGATGATCACATTTTAGGGCCTTTATCTATTTTATTAACGATACATACATGTCATTATTTAGGTATTTTACCAATAATTGTTATGTATTTATTAAATAAAATATTGTTTCACCAAACTTTTGGTAATTATTATCCTTACCTGACCTGAAAACGATATTTTCAGTAGTGACAGTAAAAAGTGTTAAATTGGGAATTCGTGCGCGTTAACTTGTTAAAGATAAATCTTTTAAACCACAGACGCAAAAAAAGAAGCAAGAGCTGTTTAGCATTTTTTGGAAAAAACAGAGGATTTTTTTTAATCATAAAATAATTTCCAAAGATGGAATTAAATAAAAATTAACTCTTTTAATTTGGTCCAGTTATAAGAAAATTGTCCATCTGATAAATAGATACTTATTTCTGAAGTTATAAAGCTGAAAGTTTTACCACATTTAATTTAAGAATTTTTATGATTGTTTTATCAAAATTTCTTGACATTGTCTGTTTTTTACGCGACTCCCTCATTGAATTTTTTAGATTTCTGCTGAAAACAAAGCCTTTCAAGAGATCCTTTGGGTATTAAAAGCAATAGCCAACCGGTAATCACTTCTTACGGGCTTAATGAGTGATTATCTATTTTTATTTTCTTAAAATATTTTGGCATTCGTTTGTTTTTATGCGAATTTTCGTATCTGACTAGCAGAAAACAAAAACAAAAAAGACTGTAATAAATATTAAACAGGATCACTTTCTAGGGCCTTTGTGAATTTATAGGCTTTTTCAAAATATTTTTGTTCTAAATAAATTAACTTCCGCCAATTCTTGAATTCTTAAAAAGGTTCAAACGACTAATATATCGCTTTATTTTGGCCTAAAATTACGACCTACGTAATAATTTCGTTGGAATAAATTTATTTCAAACCCTTTCTCGCGAAAAAAGATACTAAACTGCTTTGAAATGGCTCGAATATTTTAACCAAAAACGCCGATTTGTTGCATTTTAGTTACTAGTTATTTTAAGTAAGTTTATTTCTGACTGGCTTAAAAAAGAGCGAGATCATTTTAA
This sequence comes from Tribolium castaneum, assembly GCF_031307605.1. Taxonomy (NCBI): domain Eukaryota; kingdom Metazoa; phylum Arthropoda; class Insecta; order Coleoptera; family Tenebrionidae; genus Tribolium; species Tribolium castaneum. The sequence continues at coordinate 2,369,494 of NC_087402.1, read as the reverse complement.
AATGGCTTATGTGTCTTTAAAATAACGATTTTTGTACTAGTTTCATTGAATGAGGTTGATTTTTTGAAACGGGGGTTTTACGGGAGGCGTTTTATTTTGGTTAACAACGAGGCTTCTAGCGAAAATAATGCGACATGAGCCATTCTTAGGCTAGTCATATGAAGGAATCATTAAAAATCAACGTATTTTTCTCCATAAATGAATGTTAATTTAAATAAATTACATTTTTATTGTGTTTTGTTGTGATTTATTTGACTACATTGTCCTGAATGGGTGGAAATTGTAGAAAAAAAAAACTGTAGTCACAAAAAATTATATTTTTTTGTGAAAAACATACCAGGTGCTTTTCATAAGTTGACGAGATTCACAAAGTGCACTATTTAATTATGTTCTTCACGTTTAATGAATCTCTCCCATTTAATTTGTTTAAAATTACGAGCAATTAAGGAAATTTGTAGATACGCCTCTGGTGCGTCTTTATTGAAAAATTGAAATCCAATTAAATAAATGGAATGAATGACATCTACCAGTTCTTTGTATCACCTAAATAGAAGCTTCCACCTGTCTCGGGAAAGCTTTCAAGTTGATGAAAAACCAATTACAATTCATCATCTAGGATAGCATTTTGTTTAAGACGTCGACAAGCTTTCTTAAAATCGTTTCTTATTTCAAAAGGAATTTCTAAGTTGACTTCCGGAAACCTCCGCACCTCCTTGTGAGATTTTGTTTCGTTGTCGAGTCTTTTAACACGTTGAAGCGATTCTCCGGAACGAGCACTTGAAGTAAACAACATCGATTACCCTCGAACTCCAAAAGGTGCCATTCGGAATCCAGGTGTGTTCCTTGAATCGGATCAAGAGCCGAAATGGCGCACATTTCTCCTTCTGTAACGGCGCATTTCGTCCCAAAATTAAAAATGTGCATGCATTTTTCGCGCTCTTGCCTATATATAAGTTGGGATTTGGGCGGAAATGGGCTCATTTTATATTCTCCCATTCTTATTCCAATCGACTACATTTTCGATATTGCCCCATGCGTTATGCCGTTCGTGCACTTTATCATCAAAGAACCGCGCGAGGAACAATCACCATTTGAGCGGCCATCATCTTTTACAACCCACCCGGCTAACTGAAATATCAATTCCTCCTCTGCATGCGATCGATGTTTTACGATACCGGGGGCTTATTTGCGTGAATTAATGAAGATCCTGATTTACGGCGCTTGCTTATCGCCAATTAGAAAATGTGCAAGTTGGGGTTAGTTTCAACTAAGGACTTGCACGGATTGGATCGCATTTTACGATCGCAGCGGCTAATATTTTTGCTCTAACTGGCAAAGTTTGATAAGTTATTTTGGCAACTTTGGGACAGTTTTAATCATAAACGACTCTCGCCTGACGATTTTCAGCCAGCGAATTTTACGACGAATCGCTTTTTGCCGCACCTAGAGCTGAGTCGGCGGAATTTTGGCATCTTGAGGGAGATATTGTTTATACAATGGGTTGGTGATGTTGCGGTTTCTCGGCTGGAATAAAGGATGGGGGTATTTTAAAACATGTAACGGGCCAGCATTACCCAGTTCATAAATCATAAACAACTTACATAACAATAAATCTATATTTGACACAACAAAAGGAGAAAAAAATGATTTATTATTTACCTACGACTGGCATTTCGGAGATAATTTATTTCAATTTGTTTTTGGTAAGATTGTGGAGGCGGGGATGTGGTAAAAGTAATTTAAAAGTAATTTCGAGCACTTCACTTTCCGATAACGAAATAAGACAGTAGAGAAGGAACGGTGGCTTTGTCTCGGTCGCTTCGCCGTGCTTGCATACATTTTTAAAACAAATGCGACATTCCGGGGAAACACATGTACCAGGCGAACGTAATGGGGATGGCAGAACGTGAGAGTTTTATTAGTATTGTGTTTTGGGTCGGATCGAGTGCGATAAATCGCCAACGCAACTCGTTTTCTAATTTCGCAGCAAGAATAATGTTCTTGAAGCGATTACTTTTTAAAACGGCGGGGATTTTCGCGTTTTGTCAAGTCGACACTACCGTATCGCGAATGCCCGAGTCAGCGTTTTGCGGGCGCGGGAATAATGCATAAGCAATCTACATTGATAGCGTTTTGATTAATGGTTGATACAAAACGGCCGACAACAAACCAATCTTCCGACGCTCTAATCCTTTCTTGTAAAAGACGCTACGGTTTTGTAATGAACCACCCGCTACGAACAGTAACGAGCTTTGTTGGCCCCGGAACGAATTCTCCTCTGCCCCATCAACATAATAGTAGAATTGCGCATATTATTTCTTTCACGGGACCGAAATTCAATCAGCGGCCGAACAATAATCCGCCGCCCCCGCCTATCTAATTGCGAGCCCTTCATAATGTTTCATTTTAATCGCGTTCAAACGCAAATCGAATCGTTCACACCATCAGCACTTGATTTATACTAACGAAGCTAATTGACTTTTTCATTTGGATGGCGGAGCAGTTTCAGCGGAGATCTGCATTCGGCCTAATTGACTTCATAAGGATCAACAGTCTTCTGCACGATACGGGGATTATCCTTGGATTCTTCGCGCGGATTTTCGGACCAAAGCCGTGTCTGATGTGTGCAAAGAGAGATTAAATATTTACTACCTAAGTGCACATCAAAGAGCAAGTTGCATAGTGCCAACTGCAACATTATTTACCCGGATAAAATAAAGCTTCTGATTAGCCACATGCCAAATTTGGGCCAAAATTGCCGGCCGAGACATTGGGCATCTAATTAGGCATAAGAAATTTATTAGGCGCTCGCCAGATGTTTGCAAATATTTTTGTTTGTTTGGGAACAAGTTTGCAAAGTTTGGTGATTGTTAAATCATGCATGGAGTTTGTTATCGATTTTATCAGCCGTTGATATCATATAGGGAATAATTTGATTTTCTGTTGGAAAAATTGTTATTGGCGTGTTTTCGGAAAACACGCCGCTCCATTTACTCGTGACGAATTAAAACGGTCCGTTTTGTTTTATTGCCCTGTTATGATTAGAATTCATCGAGTTTTGAACGAGAAGCGACTTTAAATGGAAACGTAGTGCCACTGTAAACGTCACAATCTGTCTTCTGTCGGAGTTATTGTTATGTCTTAGTTTATCTCGCTGCTAGCGGAGGCGACAATAATGATAAATCCTTCAGATTGTCTCGGAGTGACGGAGGCTCAACACGTCGCCCATCTCTTGCAGAATTTTAATAGATTCCAGCCGAAAAAGTTAATAAGCGAAATGACTTTGCGACGCAACGTTTCAGACCTGCCGCGCAATCATGTATAGTGCTAAAAGGACCATCAATCAGGTCCTACAGGTGACTCCTACGACGCAATCAGGATAATGGCGTGGCGTCGTACAGGTGCACAATGTGAGAGCACGTTACACGATAAAAAACAAACCTGAAAAGAATTTTACGCTTTTTCCGAACTTATTCACTTGCTTGCTTGCGGAATTTGCAACTTTATCGATAACAATTACTCTTATTGGGCTCTGCTACCTTGCAACTTTGCTCCCACCGACCGAACACCACCAGGCGACATTGCAAAAATTAACAGCCACCCACCATAAGAACACGATGATTTTTTAGGTTCTATTTCACTTATTTAGTTTCAAATTAAACATTTGGCTCAGGTCAGGTCATTAAATTTTTCCTTTGTGCGTTTTTCTTCAGAGATACACGAAAAATAAGTCGAAAAATCACTGCTGTTTTAATGGACTAAGCGTGTTTTTGAGCTAAATATTCAAATTTTGCTAAACTGTACCAAAAAATTACTAAATTTGTCAAGCGCTTTTATTTACAAATGTGCAAGCAAATTCCTGAAATATCGCCAATAACGAACCGAAAAGTTGTTAATTACTTAAATTTATGTCAAAATTTCAATAAATTTTAACTTTTGAAAAAGTTATAAGCACGTTTTTCAGTTAAAGGCTTTGTTTCTGTTATAAAATCTAGCTAGACTGGACTGAAAAATTATGAAACTTGGCAATCAATAACACAATAACTTATCATTTTTCATACAGTTTGGCACAATTAATGTAAAACAATTATTTTACAAACTTTTTCAAAATAAACCAAATATGATTTTTTGATCTAGGTGTTTTCATTTCGCCGTAATCGGCGTTTGAAAGCTAAAACTATTTAAAGTTTTTAATTGACCACGAACCCTCAAAAACTCAAGAAATTAAATGTTTTCCCCACTAAATCGATAAGTGTTACTTTTCTATATTTTTAAAACTCTGTAAATTTATTAAAAGTGTTAAAAATTATTATTATTATTATTATTATTAATATTATTATTATTATTATTATTATTATTATTAATTATTATTATTATTAAAAATGGCCTGGTTCTGCAACTAATTGTTTTTAGAAAACTGCTTGCAACTACAGGTAATATCAAAATGATGATAACTTAAAAACTGAATGGAATTTTGCAATTTTTTCGACTCCAGTTCATGTTCTAATCACTTTACGTTAACTTGCGTCAAGGTGGTTCTATTTTTTTTGAATAATAAATAAATAAAATAAAAATTTTTTTCTTTAATTCTCCATATAAAATCGTTAATTTATATCTCAAAGTTGATTCAGACCCATCCCTTATTGGCGTTTGAAAATTGATTTTTTAGGGTTTCTGATAGATACAATTTTTTCCATCTGGTTGAAAATGATGTTATTATTGTCTTAAGCTTAACATCTTCTTGAAATTTCGTTAAACCTTGCCGAAAAATCACTAAAATCTCATTAATGTTTTTTTTACATTGGTGGTTGTAGTATATAGTGCAGTGATAATTTAGTCTGTTTTTCGAGAAAGAAACAGAAAAATTGTCGATAATTCCCGGCGGTCCCATCCGCCTGTGCACCGCCTGAAAAATTATTCAGGAGATGACCAACAAATGACGCCATTGCAGGATTACTGCTCACACCGAATTAATCTTGCACAAGGCTTCGATTTTTTGTGGTGTAAATTCCAGCGAGTGAGTCAAATTTCGCCGTAATTCAAAATAACCGAGACGAGATATTTTAATTCTTGAAATTCCTTAAAAATGGCACGGCTGTGTTTTATCGTTCCATCCGACTTTGTCGTTGCAATTTCACAAAGTTCACCTCGAAAGTAATGTCGACGTCACCTTTAAAGCGTCGCGATTTTTCTGTTTTTGCGTCTTGATCGGAGCGCTGCTTTGTTGCTTTTATCGAACAATTTTCGGCGGTTTAAAAAGGGGCCCCGTGATGTATGTACATGACTTTAGATTGATCATAGCGTGCTGGGGAGGATTAAATCCATTAGCCACCTGGATGCTGTCAGGGAAACTTACATGGGTGACAAATGACGATCTGTACCGAAGATGATGATGAAGTACCGGAACATTGCTCCGCTTCTCCGGCTAATGCACCGCTCTCTAATACACAGCCGTTCTTATTGTTTCAATCCATCTGCTGGAATGACTGCGACACCGAAAGACCCCACAGTAATTATACACGCCACTGGAGGCGAAGAAGACGCTATTATTACCCGAAACAGACACTACCCTGTTCCTTTCTCGTAATTCTATTAAAAAAAATTCCTTTCATGCTAAATTGGAAATGCATTGTCGGCTCTTATTAGGCGCGGAAGCGCCTAACAAGGCCTCGGATCGCCGCCGATACATCATTATTTCTGATTGCCTGTGTACGTTTCTTGCAAATTGCTTTGAATAATAGAGGACGTACCATTGAAAGAAAGACATGTAGCCCCGTTTCTTCTTACCATTATTTGGGTCTTTTATATATTGCACAATGGAGCGCGCCTCGAGAATAAATTAGGAAGATTAAATTTTATGACTTCACTGTGAACGATGCGCCATCAAAGATCGCTCCTTGATTCATTATTCTGCTGACGTGAGGCGAGGCAAACATCAAACAACGGAAAAATTTATTCCGCACAGGTGATATCGATTCGAATTCGGGAAGGAACCGACAAACGGATTGAAATGATCGGGAAAATTCACTATTAGCGCCCAAAAAGCAAATATATTCGCGACTGCATCAAGTGGAAACGCGGTGAAACAAAACTCGCTTTTTTGCAAATATTAAGCCCAGCTTAATCGATGAAAACACAAAAATTCATGCTACATGGAATATTTTTTAATGAGTTACAATACAAACTATCGTTTTTTTTTCTAATGGAATTCTTTCTTTATTGCATTTTTGAGTGTAGCTTTTGTATTGTCTTTTTACAAATTTTTAAATGCAGATTCTATTTTTTAGTTTTGCATCTGAATCACTCTTAAATTGCCTTACTTAAAACACTAACAGTTAATTGTCTTATCTTGCAAATTACTTGAAGGATATTTTTCTTCAAACATAAAAAACAACTTTTATTGTTTCGGTAGTCGAAAAGTGAACTTTTCAACTAATAATTCCTTTAATGTTACACCTAAGCCATTATTCGGCCTTTATTGCAGTGAAATAACTAAACTTTTAATATTTATGGCTGGTGCCTAAATCCCCGTTTAATTCCCAACAAACAATCCGTGGTGAAGTTACTATGGTTTACTATCGTAACTGAACAACGTACATTTTTGCTAAAATTAACATTTAAAGCCAAATATTTTTTATTCCTTAATTTTAGAAATGTTATGTTTTTATACAGAGATTTTAGTAATCTCGTGTTCCTATTTATTTATTTCTTTAAGTCACGTTCTTAATTGGAAGGCGCTAAACAACTAGTGCAAATTTAAGACTGAATCTTCCTCTTAAAAGTGGTGAAAATTTTATTTCTTCAATATTGTTAGTTTTTGTGTAATATGACAGTTTGCGAGCATCTACTAACTTTGTATATATTTTTTAAATATTTTAACAATTTACCATGTTTACTCGTATTTGGCAAAGACGAAAAAAAAGTCTTTCTATCGAAGTGTTTATTAATGGTATGTATATTTCTCCCACCGCAAAATAATATTTTCCAAGATTATTACGGACCTCATGAGAAAGTGTTTGTCACAGCAATAATATTTGTTTGATATTTTGTTTGTAGTACGTGAAAACGTTTCCAAAACTAAAAACTGTGTAATTTGATGTTCATTTTGATTTTTGGCAAGCTCAGGTTAAGGTTACGGATATTAAATATTGCCACAGTTTATTAGTAGATTATTTTGTGCACGAAGTAGTTTTGGCCATTTCTGGCGAAAATTCCAAGTTTGCGTAATTTTTTTGATTATTTTGTCGCGACAAAAAAGCCCGCTTTAAATTTCCACTCAGTCTTAAACGGTCACTCGTTTTCCGTTTTATTGTTTGAGACAGTTGAATCCGTAATTAGAAAAGTTCAAGAGAAGACGATTTCGTTAAGGACAACGCAAAATGTCTTGTTGATCTAAAAGTTTCAAGTCAAACAAAGAAAGTAAATTAAGGGAGTGGATGGATTAATGTGTGTAAAAAAGTGTGCGAGTCGTGGCATTTTTAAAACAAACATTTGGGGGAATTCTAGTTTTGTTTTCTTAGTGTTAACGAAAGAAAAATAATAAGAGAAAAAGTCAAGTTAATATTAATTCGGAATTGGGCAAGGAAAATCGTTATGGATTTTAATTGAATAAACAGGAAAATCGTAGAGAAAAGCTTGGAAATGTCACTAATCCCGGCACGCACCGTGTCTTTGTTGACTTAGGACGTAAATCGTTTTAGTTCGCTTACTATTCGAATCGCCGTTTTTTAATTTATTCCCGAGAAAATTTCTCAATCATTTGTGACAAAAAAACGGAGTGGAGGTACTCAAATAATTAAATTTTTTCGAGCACAGGTAATACCCCCTAATGGTATGAAATGACGGGAATAAGTTTCCCCTTTGATCTGGAGAAGTGAAAAAACTCCTTCGCATGGGGAAAAATTAATTTATTTATATTTCGTTTACGACAATAAACCAAAGTGAACACGATTTTAGTGACCGTGCGTCATAAAACCCACACGCTAGAGTAACAAATAATAAGATTTGTGGGTATTTTTTAAACGCAACGCAAATGATATGTCATAAAAGCGGCATTCGGCGTTCTAACGTCGTTTTCCAATCGCCTTGTCGGTTCGGTTTGATTGTCGACGCGATAAGTACGCCACAGTTGTGTTATTTTGTATCCGGGCCCAAACTCAATCAAAGTTTATGTGTGCCTATATACAATTTGAATCGAGTGCGTCTTGGTACAGCGTCGCGACGCACCCGAGAAGTGTAAATAAAGAAGATAAACAATGTGTTTCAAATTTGTTGCCTTTCCAATTTTTCACCAGAGATAATCTGCTATTTTTCCGGAAAATTGACTTGTTCCCTCGCAAGACAAACACACTGCGACATCACTCGTTCCGCCGGAATTGATTTCATTTATAACCGCCGCGAAAATTTCAATCTTGGAATTTTTGATTTTAATAAAATCGGGGCGTCCCGAGAGATTTTGTCCGGACCTGCATACATATTGATAACTCGTAGCGTCTGATAGTGCGGATCACAACGCTGAATCATAACCTGAATGCGAATATGCCGGAAAATCACACACAATCGGCCGAGAACACTGAAAAATCTGCCGTTTTTAGCCAATTAATTCGCCCGTGATTGGATGAGTGTTGTTGAGAAGTTCGGGACTGAAACTCGAGCCGTGCTCTTCTGCATCAAGTAACGACGCTCGATAATGATCTTACGTGTTATCTCACTTAACTCTCAAATATATACAGGAATTTTGTAACTTCGAGCGGATATAAAAGACGGGTTGTTTCTTTTTCAATACGGCTGGAGTAGCGCTACATGTGATATTAAACTCGCAATTGTAAGAAAAGAATTTGGATGATTAAATTTAGTTCTGATCTGTTGCGACCGTATTGTTTCGTCAAGTTCCAGGTTAGGAGTGAATTAAAATTGTAACGTATTCGTAATTAGAAACTTTGAGACAAGTCGTCGTGCTCTAAATCCTATACAACCACCAAGTAAAACGTCTCTCAAACAAACTATTGATCTTCCAAGTTCAAATGTAGCAACCTTGTTAGAGTTCCAAATCTGTTGTCGAGAACTAAGACAAAAAATCGGCAATTATAAATAATGATATTCCGAAAAATGCCTTTGATACTGCGAGCATTCTACCTCAATTTATTTTTGTTCCGATTTGAGAAATTATACTTTCCGTTTGATCTCCGATTCAGTCGTTACTTCTTTTTGTCTCCGCCCGTCACAGTCGGATAAATCTATAATTTCTCGAACAATGTTTATAGATTCAGTTTTATTTTCCCCGTAAACAAGTTGAAAAACCCCGTAATTGTCCTACGTGCATCATTCCGCGTCCCTTTGATTCTCCTGCAGCTCTCTATCCGTCAAAGGCCGCCTAACGAGCGCAAAGTTCGTTAGAGGAGTCTCAGCAGTGAAAAACGCATCTGCTTGACGAGGACACGAGCATTATTCGCAACAAACATTCAAGTGTCGTAAAGGCCTTGCCGCACACGGGCGCCATCTGCACGCGGGCAATTAGTGGCTGCGAAGGCCGCAGAACAACACAGCCTTGTCTTGCTCAAACTTCTCTTATTTAACGTTAACATATCTCCTCGTCGTCTATATGTGAAGCGGCTCTCTTCTATTCCCTCCTCTAATTTATCTGGCCGCGAGTGTTGACGTCAAATGTCAGAGACTTGGGGAATTGCTCGGTCCCACAGTATGTTTTCTGATGCGATATCGCAACACAACTTCGCCCAATAAAAAGAATCCGGACGCGACGAGCCAGGCCAAGAGATGTCAACGGGGCTCTAATTTTCACATCGAAATGAAATCGCCACCGAACGCCAAATTTCACCAGATTGCAGCGCTTCATAAACATTTTGCTTCATATTTTTAATAAAATCCGTCATTTAACTTTGACCCAGCGCTTTCTCAATCGATGAGAATTGATTTATTAATTAATTAATGCGAGTTTCTGAACGTGTGAATAGTGCAAAAATGGTGGATGCGCCGGGCTAGTTACTTGAAGCTTGAGCGCGGGGATTAGGGTGTTTGTGGGGGTTTTTCAAAAGGAGAGTGGCGTTTAATTTCGTTTAGAGGAGATTTTTGATGCTGTTGTAAATAGGGCTCGGTGGATGCACCGTCGTCCCACATAAATTTCATTATACGAAATGAATGCTCCTAATTGCTTTGTAATTGCCATTGCTGAGCACCACGGTATAAAATGAACACTTACGGTCTGATTTCCGACGAGTTTTACAACGTACGCGCAATTTGCGTCTTTTGCGGTAATGCACATTTCCGCCCCAGTGCTTTGTCTAAGTTCTATCGCTCGGTTTCCAGGAAATTGTTGCGTTATTTTTGCGTAATTTTACGGCTAGAGCTATTTTGAATGTAATATCTCTCCGATTTAATATATTTCTGGAAAAAGTAAAAGGCCGCTGAAGTGAGTTGCCAAGAACATTCTCTGCTTCCTCGGGGGGAGCAGCCGCCGAAAAAAGAATAACAAAAGTGTTCCATCACCCGAGTTTTCAACTAAATTTATATCAAAGTTAAAGCATTGTAAATCTAATATAGAACTGTTCCTAATCAAAGGTAAGAGTTTTCTAACTGTGTTAGGAAAACGTGAGCTTTCAATCCGCCTCCGAGTTTTGATCCGCCGGCTGCGATACGTGTTTTGCCATATAATTTTCCTCAAATTTTTTCCCGACAAATGTTTGCATATTGGCTCGATCCCAAACCTATCTGTTTTTACTGCAAGTGAACAAATCAAAGAAAAGCTTATTACAAAAGTTGCTCTTCGATATATGCAAAGCACAATATGAGCAGTAATGGGATGGCATAAAAAAGATGAGAAGAAAATCTTATCCGAATGGGAGAAAAGCAATATGCGCTTCGGCTCGATCAAAGTCGTGATGTCCCGTGTTTACTCGGCCCACACAAAAACTTGAATCCAATTTTCCACTTGGTATCCCGCAAAACTTTCTTTTACAGTTTCATCTCGGAAAATAAAACAATTTCGAACGTATTGTCGCATCGGAGGTCGCGGTGCGAATCCATCGTTAAAACATTTCCAAACACGGCCCTGCTTTCTCTAACAACTTTAAACCCCGCTGTTTTGAATGCAACTACACGGAGAGAGTTCAGGTAAATCCGGTGTATTGTTTCCGGCATTCGCTCCGGGATCCGCGAATGTGTGGGTATCAATTGAACAACATTACGATTGTCTGCAGATAAAGCTTTGTTTAACGCCTGTTTTCAATGATGTGACAAAGAAACACGCCCTCACCAGCGGGGCGGGGGCTTTTTTAAAATCTTCAAATAATTAACCACTGCGCTTTTTACGCAGGCAAGCCCAATTCTTTCATTCTTGTTCCGATTGCCGATTGAACCGCTCCATTGATTTATTTAAATGAAACAGTGGACAAATGTCACTGTGGCTAGTGATAATGGACATTACATTACATACACGATAAATCCATTTTCCATCACGTTTCGGTGTACATTTAAAGAGTGTAAAACATTTGTTATAAATAAAATCTGAACGAAGAATTAGAGTCTTGATGTTGGCATAAAATCGTTCAGTGCTCGATGCCAACTTACACAACAATAAATTTGGTTCTATAAGAAAAATATGAGCCAATAAAATGAAACAACAATCTCGAACGAATCGAGGAACGTCAATTTACGATATTAAATCGAATCTTCACTCGAGTAATTTTTTAAGTCGCTCGGTATACACAAGCCTCGATTTCCCTCCACGTGGACAATCCCTATAATCTATTCCGGCCTAAATAAACAACAACGGACGTAAAAGACAAAGTCCCAATAAAACCTCGACCTCGGCTCAACCCGTTCGCACTCAATCAAGTATATGATTTGTAACAAACTGGCAATTAGTCGGTTACAAATCGTTCCTGCTGGATTATGCAAATAGGGGTGGGCTTTCCCCACGTATAAGAAATAAAATAAAACAGTCCGATTCAATAAAGCGAATTGATAAAGTTTATCTAGCTGCAAATTTAGCAATTCGGGTGCATTCCGTCGCTTTTAATGTCAAACTTTCAAGAGCTTTTCCTCTAATTAAAGCTCGGCAACTATTTCGATCCGTCTGAAAATAACGCTATCTTTGGTTGTTTTGCAAATCGTCCACCCTTCCGATGACCGGCTCTATTTTAAAATGAAATGAATAAGCGTAAATTCAACAGTGGTGCAATCCTTTTCATTTCAACACCCTCATTAGGGCCGACCCGTCGGAAACCCCATCATTAAATTAAATTTTAAATTCGTCGAAAGACTCGACGGAATTTCGGAGCGTAATTATATGGCAGACTGCAGGGCCGGATTGTGAGGGATTATCTCGTACTGGCGAAGAATAATTAGTTGTGTTTTGTGCAAAAATATTAATTTCAGCGGAATGTGTAACGTGACGCTTGTTAATTCCTGTAAGATTTACACTTTGTTAGTCTTCGGTTCCGAAACGTATTTACATTTCATTACGGCACAAGACCCTCGTTTGTATCGCAAAAATCGGGATAAAGTGCGTCAAAATTGCTCGCGCTTGCAAATAAAATTTAAGTGTTGGGAGTTTTTTATCTGCGGCTCGGGATTTCCAATACAGTGAGGTTTTGCATGCTTGGAAAACCGGTCTACATGACCTCTAAGGTTATCAAGAGTTTGCAAACACATAAAGATCGGAGTTTGTTCATTCCGATTCAATTGACATGTGCGTTTGCAAGACTGTGCTATTAATCGTTGGGCTGGGGGGTTGTTTTGCGGGTCCGGTCCGTAATTATGGGCCATTGAGACATTACAACGTTCCGCGACCCTCAATCCAAGCATTCAGGCCCCGTGGCTTCAAAGTGAGCATCCCTCATACTGAAGGCATCCAATTATTCGCCTTTCATGGAAATATTAATAAACCCCTGCACGGTCTCGAGGCCGGACAATTTTCCCAAGACGTCCTCCAAAGGGAGGGAGACGAGTGGGTGTTCCAAGACTCCAGTGCCAAATTAAACGTGGGAGATAAAATCTATTATTGGCTCTTTATCATTAAAGAAGACCTGGGCTACAGATACGATCACGGCGAGTACGAAGTGAAAGGTAAACTCCACGCTAATTGAACATACATTTTTAACACTTTTCGCAGTTTTAGCCACCCGTGACTTCGATTCTCCTCAAACAACCTCTGTGACGCCGAATCTTGCCCCCAATCTCGGCATTTGCGAAAAGGTGATGGTAAATCTCACGCGGAAGCTGCTCGATTTGCAGCAAGAAATTGAGTCCCTTAGGGAGACGAACGATATTTTGGAGGATATGGTTCAGAAGCACACTGATACGGCGACTACTCTCACTTTGGACGGCTTGATGATAAAGGATGACGACGAACTTGTTTCGGTGATTCAAGCAATTATTAAAGATAAACTTGGACTAAAAAGCAGGATTCAAAATGTGACGAGGCAGGAGAATGGAATGGTCAAGTTTCAAGTGGCGAGTTTGAGAGAAAAGTTGGAGGTTGTCAAAGCGGCCAAAAGAAAACTCAAGTCGTCGAGCTTTACGATCACGTATTAATTTTTAATACCGCATAGAAACTGCGGCCTTGTGAGTGTTTTCAGTAAACAAATGTTCATCCTTACATCACCCAACTCTATTTATTGTATTAATCATTTAAATTATTTTGTAATAAATCAATCGTTTGAGTGCATTTTTCCTATTTTTGTCCCACGTTTATTTAATTCAACGAAAACTGAATATTTTAACTCGAAAAGCTATAAGTCGTGTTGGTTTTTTACTTAAACCGTAAAGGATATTATTTATACAGAATACAACTAATAACGGGGCTGTCCAGAACAATTTATTTGATTTTAAGTAATAAAGGAGTCAATAAATGAATTAAACTGATTGATGTAACTTTAAACTGTTGTTTCCGAAGGCAATCGCTTATGTGCCCAAGCTTTATTTTTAATTTTTAACGCCTAAATGGTTGCATTTAAAGTTCGCAGCGATCGGAAAATTATGTGAATCTTGTAATCAACCGGAAATTGTGTCTCCCTCAACTATCCTTGTTTTCAACGAACTGAGTAACAACTGGCAAAATTGTGTTTCGCCTCAACCGGGTCTTTTTGTCTTTTTTTCGTGCATCTTGATGGAGTAAAAATGATCATAGTTCGAGAAATGTCTCTCGCAACCACATCAAACCATAAAAGTAGGTTTGATTGTACTTTGTTTACGTTGTCAGACCTGGAACGTATTTATATTGAAAAAATGAAAAGGGATAAATCCCTGACGCTGGCCCCGCTGATTAGGGCTTTGGTGGTGTGTCGATGATGCGAGTTTCCACTTGCATTGTAGCCATAAAAAAGCACATCTGTTTAAAACACCTGGGAAATACCGAGCGAATTTTTCAATCGCGGTAGTATATTACAAAAAGAGAAGAGCCGTCATAGGTATACATCCGGCTCCATTTTCCAATATATGAATACATGTAGAAATAATGTTACATCAGCTGGAATTTCTATCGACCGTCCGAGTCCTTTTTAAAATTTATCATCGTTTTGTCTATTTTATATTCCACAAAGTGTTCTAGCAGCCGTTCGCCGTCGAGATCCGTCCTCTCACCGGAACATGTTCTGATTATTTTTAAAACACGACCAGCGGAAAAAATATGCCGCATGTGCGGTTATCAAATTCGTCTCGGTAGATAAATCACTCTCGGTGGTATTTATGCAAGTGGGTGACAAGTCGTAATACTCCGAAATTGTTCATGTATTATTCATCGAGGGTTAATTATCGCACCTAGCCGAACGTTCATTGGACGGAATCCCGTCGAATTCACTTACCATACGGGAGACAAATTTGCGATATATCGGCCCGCTTTGCATAAACTCAAGAATTCGATATGGTAATTAATTTGCTGTGTCGTGCTACACCTCCGACATGCGATTTTCGCAAGACGTAATAAATTGTTGAAGATTTCGACTCGACAAGCTTTCATGCGATACAAGCATAACCATAAGTACCCCGATTGTTATTGCTTTACTATTTAATTCCCATCATGGGAGTTCATCACGCTGAGTGAGTGTGGGCGAAATTTAACAACGATCAAACACGGAACTACACAAATTAAAATTTTTACTCGAAATCGATACTCATTCCTCGAATAATTTTTTTCGTCAAGTCTAAGATGGTGTAATTGCTCCGGTTTATAATTGGGCCGGTGGTGTTTAATGAGAAATCGATTCGATCGGGGATATTTTATAAATAAAACATAATGCGGGGCAAATTAACCGGAAAGAATTTAATTAAGAGTTGGTTGGTGGCTGCTAATTTATTGAATTGATTGTGTCAGTGTCTCGTTTGATACTATTTGCGCAACGCGGCTTCAAAGTGCCTCGGATCGGCTTGTTTTCAACTTTCGAGGGTTTTTGGTTGCGCGAAATCAAATTTCGCTAAAGTGGAAATTAAACCGTCAAATCTGCTGATCGGGAGTTTGCAAGAATTTTTTCGACTCGATACAATTAAAAAGCGACTGGAAGTTTAATATTGGTGGGTTTTATTTTTTTTCTCAAGCAGGAGTGCGGTTTCGGTTGATGTAGTTTTTATATGCTTATTAAAAGTGCATTAGATTTAAGAGTGTGGGCTAAGGTCTGGCGTTATTTTTTATTTATCAATTTCCGCCGCAGCGTGAGCTGTCAAGTTGTCTCGGGTCCCTGGAGAAGCTCCGGATTTTTCCGGCCCGAATTGACCTCTGCTTTCTGTCACCTTTAATACATTTTTAGCGGTGGCGCTTAGTGTCGATACTCTTCTTCCACTGTCACGATTTCGCAGATTCCCAGTCGACGTTGAGCCCATTTGCCGCGTGTTCATTTAGTTCAATCAGGGACGCGGAAGTTTTATGCCCTGGAGATATTAGTGCGGCATGCACTTATACACTTTTCCGGAGTGAAAAATGATGTAGGAAATAAGTTCGCGAGAGATTTCCTTTGGACGTATGTTGCGACGCCGCGGCGCTTCCTGGGTAATTGTTTCGCGAGGAAAAATATTCCGATTGTAGGCGCGAGATTAAAAAATAAATTTGTTCGAGGGGACGAAATTTATTCGGAAATGCGGCGCAGCGGTTTGTATTACGTGTCGCTGCTTTGAGATATTATCGAAAATTATGTTTCGCTCTCGCTGACATATTCATAATGGTATTAAGAAGTTGCGGGAACGCTTCGCACGTCACCAATTCTAATTAATCGCTGTTGACAATAAAAACGACAAAGGATACCATTTCCAATAGTCGGACGCTTAGCGGAACGATCGATGTTATTTATGGCCGCTATTAAAACGTTTCAACTATTGCTAAATGTTGCTAAAAGCTGTTACAGACATCAGATTTGTATGGCCAATTGCGACACCACGTTCATCAAATCCGAAACGGACAACCATCCATCATTTCACCCTCTTTACAACTCTTCACAACCCCTTCCAGATTTTTACATTCTACTTGTTTCAAAAAAATTATTCTTGACTTATTTCTCGCGCATTTCTGCTGTTATGAGATCAAGTAAAGAAAAAAACAAAAAAAACTGTATTGTACGAAATTTTATCCCTTAAGGTTGAATTATACTGAGAACGTCCGAAGAGCATAATTGTTATACGAGTTTTGTAAGACGTACTATTGTGGCACGAATGGTTTTGGAGCACGACGAAGGAGTGCCACAATGAAGTCTTGTAATACGAGTATAATATACTATTTTTTCTACTTCCAATTTTGTTGTTTGTTTTTGTTTAGTTTAACTTATCACAATCTGTTCAAATTATTCCTCTTAATTTTGTTTTTTTTTTGTATTTTTGGGTTCGATCTGTTGATAAATACCAGTAAATATTTGGGTCAAAATGGATTGAATATTTAAACTTTTGTGAAAATTGGTTGCAATAAGCGAGGGTTGGCGTTGTATCGTGCCATGAAAGTGTGCAATAACATGGCAAAAATGCCTGTCGAGGACGAATCGTCCCGAAATCCGTGCCGGTGATAAAACCGTAATCAGGAAATTCCTGAACCTATTTTGTTTTATGTGTAGCGATATATGTCGGTAAATAGCGGAATAAAAATATCTCGTGTGCTACAGTTTACGACGCCAGTCCCACTTCCGCTTATTTAAGTCGACTCTTCCAAAAAGTTTAAATCTAATATCGCTTCTGCCTGTCTCCGAGGAGAATTCAAATCGATCAATTCCGCGGATTTTGACTTCTTTGTCTCGCGACATGCAGCGGGAAAGATGATACCGCCGAACGAAATCGTCTGTTTAAAGTCGCCATTTAGCAACAAATTGATTTCCTCCGAATAAAATCAGCGAAAAAAATTGCCCCCGTGACGGAGAGTCAATTTATGTCCGTTTTTTGGCTTCCTTCTCCCAAAGGAGACGGCAACTTCACGCGCCAACTTCTTTACTCGCTTGTTAATGGAGTTGGGCGATGGACGGCCTCGGAACGTCCGGAATCTCGTCCGCAAAACGAACAGAAAAGGGTCAACTTTGCCGACCTACAAAACACTAAATACCTCGGCTCTGATTCCGAACCGCTCGCTCCTAATTTAAACTTTTCTGCGGGGAGAAATCGCTTATTTGATGATGATACGAGTTGATAAAATTTTAATGCGCGCGAAAGCGACGCCCGGATTACGCCCCCGTGACAGGTCATGTGCTGCTGCTTTTTTGACTTTTAATTTGAATGCATAATGCGGCCTTTGCCTGTCTTTGTTAATAAAAATACTCCGGAGTTTATTCTTAAATTCGATTAAACAGTTCTTTCCGTTTTCTTTTTTGGCCGTGTTCTTGTATAATAATTTCGTTGTCCAAATTTAATTTGCCTCCATTGGAATTTTTCCGACATCGTAATGAGATTATGTGGCCATATTATTTTCCGCAAAGGTCAGAACGGAACGAAAGGTCCAATTGAAACCCGAATAGGTGTTAGTAGCAAAGTGTGGTCCTTTGCATTGAATTCGAATAATCGGCGTTGTAT
The DNA here is from genome assembly GCF_031307605.1 of Tribolium castaneum. Taxonomy (NCBI): domain Eukaryota; kingdom Metazoa; phylum Arthropoda; class Insecta; order Coleoptera; family Tenebrionidae; genus Tribolium; species Tribolium castaneum. The sequence goes on along the minus strand of NC_087402.1, from coordinate 2,351,506 downwards.
TGTTTAAAGTAACGCGGTGGAAATGGATAAAGTGCCGGGCAGCGGTTACACACCAAAGTCCGACCTTCTCAACGCTTCAGATAATTTATAAGGGCTAGTACATTTGCTGCTAACTTAATTAAATTTAGATTAACTATACACCTAAATGGCCTCCCAAAAACTGTAATCTCTACGAATATATCTTCGGCCGGTTCCATTGGCGTAATAACATGCTGAATGGGACTCCCTTGCCGGACGGTCGGCACTAAATCATTTCTCGCTCGCTTTAACTCGATTCCGATTGAATCACGAATGTGGTTAGAAATTCCGAAGCGAGGGCTGCTGTGTGCGCTACAAAACGATATGCATTCATTTGTATGGAAATTCGTACATGCGAAATTTGTGCACGATATTAATGCGATGCGTTTAGCGCCAAAAATTGACTCGCTGAAATGAATCAACGCAATGCCGATCGAACCATTTGCATAAAACCTGACCTCTGACCCGACCCGGCTCAAGTGGGAACAAAAGAAACTGCAGGAATGTGGCGGTTGTTATGTGCACAATTTTCACAATTGCATGTTTGAATGGGCGAACGTTTATGGCAATAAAAGAATCATTATTTGAACAACCAACTATTTAAAAACCCAGCCTCGAAAAAACGGCAATTATTGCCGGTAAATTGCGTTTTCTATTGTTGGCTTGTATAAAATGTCGCATTATTTATACAACTGCAAGCCAATTAGCAATTATTCCGCCCTGTAAAAATTAATCGATTTAATTCTTCTATTGTTGCTATTAACTAATCAAATTTAGTTTGGCACTTGCGTGTTTTTTGCCCGTGTGAGGTTGTGCATCAGAGATTCCAATTCTGCTCGTTAATTGGTTCAATTAATTTATTAATGTTTGAAACTAGCATCACGCTGTTGCCGGTTTGCGTACTTTGCTGAATCAATACTCGCCAAAATGGCTTTCTTTTGTTTATAAACTTCTTAATTTATACACAAACTTCATTCAAATAATTGCCTCGGGGCATCAATATTAAATTATTTTTAGAATTTTAATATAACAGGCAAACTTTTTCGTTGTTGTCGTGAGGTTGAACAAACAGCTCGAACATAAGAAACGTCTTAAAAACCCCAGGGTGGGTGGATAATTGCAGCGACCGGAATTTGATTAATAATAAATGTTGTCTTTAAAGAGGTCAATTTTCCCCCGTTTTCTTTGTTGCGTAAATTTGCACGTCCTGAAAATTTGTTATTTTTAAGGAGAATTCAGTTAGAGTTCGTCGGTGGCGGTAATATCGTCTTGAAACAATGACATAAGTGGGTTAAGAGTTAAATCCTGTTAAGTTTTTGTCCCGCTGGTTTAGATTTATATCACGTCTAGGTAAGGATAGATGAAAAAAACTGCTACTTTTATAAATTGGACGTTTTTATTTCCCTACATCAGACTAACAGATGGGCACAGCCTTCACATACACAACAACATTTCGATTAATTGGTTTTTTGTTTGTCTCTTTTCGTGAATAATTTCCTGAGAATGGCTCTAGTGGCGTAGAAGAACAGGGCGAACAGCAAGCCGGCGACCAAGACGAGGAAAGCGATCACATCGAGGAGGAGATATTTGTAGAGAGGCATGTCCACAGCTGCAGTCCGCATATGGTGCGCTCCTCGGTGACGTGCGACATATTCGACCCAATAAATGGCGGTTTCGAGGGGCGGCAGTGGCCGGTCCCTGAAACGCGCTGAAAGCTCCTTCGCTTGTTTCTGAAACCTGAAAAAAACACAGATAAAAAGCCGCCATAAGTTTCGGCTGCAAATACCGCGGATCGAGGATCGTTTTGAGCGCGTCGTAGATTCTCTCTTCCGTAGCTTCGGACAGATGCAGAATCACTCCACCGCCGTTCGCTTCCAGCGCTCGGGCATTGGTGAACTGATCGCCATACTGCGGCATCACCACCACCGGAACGCCGCAGTGGACAGCTTCGGTCGTCCCCAGGAGCCCTCCGTGAGATATGAAAGCTTTCACGTTCGGATGGCCTGCAATGTTTGACTCGTGTCGGGTTATTTAAAAGCGTTTGACGAAAAATACCACATTTGCACGCTTATTTGAATCCTCTTCGGAGCAATTTCGCCCTTTCGACACTTTATCTCGCGATTTATATGTTTCGTGATCGAACATGTCTGATGTTTGCCTTTAGGCCGGCGTCAGTGAAATCAGAATGGTCGGACTCATAAAAGTATTTGCTACTCTCGGACATAAAACTCCAAGTGCGTGGTTTATTTCTTCCGAGAGGGTTTGATCCTAAATGGCGCAAAGTGGGCTCTAAATAAATATGGCGCATCTACAAAGTGGGGATCTTTGTCCCGGGATTTTGCAACAAAAAATTGTCAAAGAGTCGCGTTTTGGAAAAGACGTATAAAGGTTTTTTCTTTCATGTTATTCAACTTTTGGCAGGAGGTCATTTTCCACTGTATGACGAGATCTCTCGAGACTTGTATTCAAACGTAACGAATAAATGGTAAAAAGTGGGTCGGTTGTTGTGTAAAATTGATTTTTTGTGTAAATTGGAGTAAACAAATAGGCAAGAAACTGAAGTGGTATTGATTGAAATAAAACTAGCGTTCGTGGGCTGCATGAAATAGTTGTCGCTGAAAGAGTGAAAATTGGGGTTGGTAAGATGAGTGAAGAGTTTTCCAAAGGGAAGTTTTATTATGTGAGATGTCAGATGTTGGGGCCGCGCCGAGCGTTTCAATATTAAAACGTTCAGTTCGGTTTTCAGTGTCAATGTCATTTTTGCATTTGGCGGTTTGAATTATTGAAGATTTCTTTCCGTCGGTCGTTTGTTTAATACTCACAGAGAATGTCAAGTTGAGGCATCCACTTCTGGATCATTACGTTGTCTGGTTTTCCCGACATCGTTTCGTTCTCCCATTTCCAAAGGACTCGCTGCGGCAAACGTCCGAAAGCTTTCAAAAATTCGCTTCTTTTCTCATCGGGAAACGTGTGCCCTTTGATCATCGAGCCCAGACTGAAGTAAATAACTCCGTGGGCGGATTCGTTTATCCATTTCTCGAGGTTCTGCAATAAATCGCCCAACGAATTAAACGTTTGAATATGGGAATTATATCGCCATTATGCACTAAATCGTGATTCAATGCCCTCATAAAGGAAGTCGATAAAGTTAAATAATAAGCCGGCGCTTTTTTAAAGGCGCAACTCCTGATCCGGGACCATAAATTCACATATACACAACGCCATCAATCACCATCTCGCTACAAGAACGCCATTTTACAAACGCGTCAGATTTAATAACTCCGCGTCAAATTATTAAACAGTGTAGCTCCAATAATGCAAACCTTGGCCCATTTAAACTTTAATATAACTTAACGAGTAATAAAGCGGAATTACGCGCAAGATCTCCCGTACAACAGCCAAGTCTTCTAAATACTTCTTAGAAAACTCATTTCCTGGCTTATCTATTAAATACAATCTTCAAGCAACTCTGTTTTCGACGTGCCAGAATTATTCAACCAACTCCATGAATTTTAACCACACATGTGGTTGGACAACACTGCTAAATAATAACGCCGGGGTCGCTGAACCCATATTTTCGCAAGAAATTTTCTTTGAGATGTTGTTCAGGAAGCGGTGCAATTATCCTTTTGAGTTTCATCACGTCTATTCACGACTAATTGTGTACAATTATGCGCTTTGGACGTTTATTATATGAATTGAATTACTAAGAAAAGGAGTTATTAGGGGCATGAAATGAGGGAAGAATCGGAATAATTCCAACGAGCTGGAAAATTGCTGAAAACAATATTTAACGAGCTGACAGGATGTGTTTTTCATAATTGCTACTGAGGTTACGACCTAGTGGAAATGACGATAAAACGAATCAATATACTCGATGTATGAAACAGAACAACTTACTTGTGGTAATTTTTCCACCCCCACAATATGAACCCCGCCAATTTCAACCACCGCAGGAACTAGCGGACGTGGCAGATTCAAGGTGAAATGACTATTCACAAGCAACAAGCTGCTATTAAAAACTATGTCTCTGAGGGACGCGAAATTATGAAACCGCTTCGCGATTTCTTCCCCATCTGGCAGCATAAAGAACTCGTAATAGAACGTTTGCCAAAGCCCCAGCACGAAATTTTCGACTCTTTCCCAAAATGCCATTCGGTCGGAAAAATTCAGAAGATTATTCGGAACGTAAGCCGGATTGGTGGGATTAGCAAATATCTCATTCGTCCAATGCATAACAGTCGACGAACTGACCCCAATCACCGGGCTTTTAAATTTATGCAAAACGCTCAAAAAGCAATCACAATTGAAATATTCAGTCAAGACAACGTCGAACTTCGGCCCACTTTTGAGAAAATCCCCAAGTGATGGCGAACTAAGATCCTGTTGACACATGCCAAGCGAGAAATTGTTCAGTGTTCTAAGAATAAACCATCTCTCGGTCCTGAGACCCTGATAGTCGTTTAGATTAATCCTGTCAATAAAATGAGACGAGGAGTTTCCCAAAGTGATGTCGATATAATTTGGAAGAGGTGTCTTCAAAGGAAAGTAACTGATTGCAGTCACTTCGTGTCCCTTTTTTGCCAGAGCTTGGGTCAGGGTGAGGAAAACATTGGCGTGACTCTTGCCCCGGTGGGGAAAAAGTGCGAGGATGGTGTAGGAATGCACCGACAAGAGAATTTTTAACAACACTACTACTTGGATCAACATGCTGCACTTCACTGCATAAATAATGCCCTTATCTTGGGTGCAAGTGATAAGTTTATCGCTTGGGGGCATGTGCAAAATTTATTTCGCCTGATTATTTAAAAATTTCAAACGTAATAACAGGAAATCAACGATTATGTCATGAGAGAAGGACTTTGGATATCGTGATCGTGGCACTATAATTATGGTTCATTGACTCGAATTTTTATTACCGAGTCTATTTACCCGCGAGATAATGGACGTGGTTAAGTAAATAATACTTACCCTTGGCAGGGCCTTAATTTTATTAATATGTATCCCTCCAACTTCCACTACTGCAGGAACAAGTGCTCTGGGCAGGTTTAGACTAAAATGGGTGTTGACGAGGAGTAAACTACTGTTCATTATCACGTTTTCAATCGGAGGTAAGTCCTGGCCTAGATATTTCCTCGCGATTTGTTCGTCATTCCGCGAGGCATAGTACGTAAAAAACGCTTGATGTACAAGCCCAACGAGGAGGTTTTCAATTCTTTCGAAAAAACTTAACTTGTCGGAAAAGTCCAAGAGATTATTTGGAATGTAAGCAGGATGGGAGGGATTACCGAACCTTTCATTCATCCAATACATGATCGTGGAAGAGCTGATTCCAATCAGCGGTGCTTTAAATTTGTGCCCCAGTCCGAGGAAACAATTACTGTTGAAAAATTCCGCAATGATTAGATCAAAAGTCTCATTTCGTTTAATAAAATCTCGCAGGGGTTTAGATTGGTACCCGATTTCGCACGAATGTTGGGCGATTTGGTGCAAGAGATACGGCTCTAGCCATTTTCTCGTACGTCTTCCTTGATAATCGTCAATGTCAAGGATGTTCACTAAAGGAGTGGTGTCGTCTCCGAGTCTTACGTCTGTGTATTTAGGCATGGGAGTTGGCAGAGGGAAATGACTGACGACCGTAACGTCGTGCCCTCTCAAGGCTAGGCCTTTAGTCAGCGGAAGAAAAACGTCGACATGGCTTTTCCCAGGGTGGGGAAAAAGCGCCAAAATTTTGTACGACTCGGCCAAGAAAACGCAGTTCAGGAACAAGATTATAAATTTTAAGCACATGCCACTAGTCGCGAGTACACGGTGATGGGAGATTTACAACTGACTTGGATTGCCTCGGAACGGTTACGTTAGCGTCAGCTGTTGGAAAACTACCAACTATTTTTTATTTATAACGGGGCGGGCGAGCGCGTGAATGAGAGACTTTACTTACTTCTGGTATTTTTTTCGGCTTATCAATGTGAATCCCCCCGACTTCGATCACAGCAGGAACTAGGGGTCTCGGCAGATTTAAACTGAAATGTGTGTTTACCAGCAATAAACTGGCATTAAAAACAATTTGTTTGAGCGTTGGTGTTTCATATCCGAGATATTTCCGAATCAGCGTTTCATCCGTGTTCATTATGATTTTGTTGTAAAAAAAATGATGAAACAGTCCGCTTAACAAGTTTTCAATTCGCTGAAAAAACGTCATTCGGTCGCTAAACTCCATGAGATTATTCGGAATGTAGGCCGGATGTGTGGGATTCCCGAACCTCTCATTAGTCCAGTGCATGATGGTGCAGGAGCTAATCCCGACCACCGGCGCTTTGAATTTCTGCACAAGCCCAGCGAAACAATCACTATTGAAAAATTCGACAATGATCACGTCGAAAGTGCGCTCATGTCTGAGAAACTCTCGCAATTGCGACGATTCGAATCCAATTTTGCAGGAATACGCTGCGAATTCCTGCAGTAGGTGTATAATGCCCCACTTCTCCCATCTCGTCCGCGCTTTATTGTCCATATCCAATATGTTAATTAAAGGGGTGGTTTCGTTGCCGAGACTCACGTCCGTGTAGTTGATTTGTGGTGTTTTCAACGGGAAGTGACTGATCACGGTAACTTCGTGACCTTTTCTTGCTAGAGCTTTCGTTAAAGGAAGAAAGACGTCTACGTGACTTTTCCCGGGATGGGGAAACAACGCCAGGATTTTGTAAGAATGGACCAAGAGGAATAAATTTGATAACACTATTAACGCGTGCAGAGACATATTGCGCGACTGCTAACAAACGACTACGGTTGGACCCGAGCCAATGATTTATTTTTACTGTTTGTGTGCCTTCTTGAGATAAAGGGTCACTGTTTGTGGCATCAAAGGTAGCGATTCCGAATTAGGTTTTCTGATAACAACTTTGAGACAATCATGCAACTTGAGATAAGTTTTTACTAGTTTTGCAATTGCCTATCGAACTCGAGAAATTTATTAGAGCATAATTTCTGCGAGTAACGTTACACTGACGTATCACATTTGATCCCAAATGCTTATTCATTAACAAGTATTCGTATCACTATCACTCGATTCGTCAAGTCATGCTCGAAGTGATCACTGATCAATGTTTATTTTTCTTATCACTAAAATTTTTGGTTGAAATATATCCTTGACCTGGTAAACATCAGGTATTTAAGCTTCTCGAAACTATCGATTCACACTTACATACTTCTAACGTTTTATTTACGGCTAAAATTGTGAAATACCCACCTGCGGCACCTTCTTCACGTTTCCGATGTGTATGCCTCCAATGTCGATAACGGCAGGAACTGCAGGTTTTGGTAAATTCAGACTGAAATGAGTATTGACTAGGAAGACACTTGCATTGTGTACAATTTTCGTAAGCGAGGGAAAATCCTCTTTGAAGTACATTCTCGCGATTCTTTCATCGTTAAATCTCAAAATATAATTGTAGAGAATTTCGTGGAGCACTCCGAGAGCCGTATTCTCGACTCGCTCAAAGAAGTTCATTCGGTCACTGTAATCCATATGAGTGATGGGAATATAAGACGGATTGTAAATATTGGCAAATCTTTCATTAGTCCAATGCATGATCGTGCAGGAGCTGAGGCCGATCAAATGCGCTTTGAATTTGTAAGCGAACGGTGCGTAACAATCCGTATTGAAGAACTCCATGATGACTAAATCGTAAGATTCGTCACTGTTGAGCAGCTCCTGGAACACGGGCGTGGACAGCCCGTCATGGCAGGTGTTCACAGCCCAGTATGCCAGAAGTACGTTGTTTAGGTACATCTGAAGCCGGTTACCCAGCAGTTGGGACATGTCAATGGCATTTACCAAATCTGCTCCCGGGTTTACGATTTGCATTTCTTTGAGTGTCGGGATGTTGTCGTTAAATTTATAATGACTTACGAACGTCACGTCGTGGCCTTTTAATGCCAGGCCCTTCATCAAGGGATAGAACACATTCACATGACTCTTGGCTGGGTGGGGAAATAAGCCCAGAATTCGGTAGGAATGGCCCAGAGTGAGGAACAATAAGAGAATTGGTAAAGATGGAGCAATTCGCGCCGGCATTTTATCTGCCGGTTATGTAACACGGAAACAACTCGGTTTGTTGTACACGAAAACACTATCGATATTCACTCGTGAATCTACGAAGTTGCACTACTGCTACGTCATGTAATTGATGTAAACTAGAGGAATAACCTCTCACTGATGGTAATAATAACCGAGCAGTGCCACGGCTGTTTACTTTGCGTGGAGATAGCAACAGAAACACAGATACAGTTAGGTCAATAAATATTTTTATTTATGCAGGTAGCGCAAATTAATTACGAGTGTCAAAATTAAATTTATTGAATTGGCACACCGACTGGACAAGATATGCAAATGTATTTATTTATGTGTGTTTATTGGTTTTGTTGTGGCAGTGCCATTTAAATCATTTTGAACGCTATCGGAACAAAATCTCCAATTCATTGCGAGGCGGTTTCCTGGCTGCCTAGTAGATTTGAACCATTGTCTGTTCAGTAAGATTTTCTCGGCGGAATTATCTTATATTGCCCTGTTCCGAGCGCGTAATTTTACTTTTTTCCATTCCGCCATCATCGGTAATCGAGTCTGAACGCCGCGAATGTAAATAATACTTCCCAAGTTGGTAGGATATTACAACGGAATTGGTTTAAATAAAAATCATCTCGCGCTGTTTAATGAGCCGGTGGTACCGGGTCGGAATTTCCGTCTCCGTAATATTACGGCATCGACTAAAGCAACCGCGGTATCTTTTAAACTAATATCGTTGTATCTCGGCATTCTGAGGGAAATGGCTAATAACCGTAACTTCATGTCCCTTCTCGGGTAAAGCTTCCATCAAAGCTTCGGAAACGCAATATAGACTTTTACCAGCTTCAGAAAATTGTCTTTCAGTTCTAAAACAGATCCGGTGGATTTTTAAATTTATTTAAATTAAACTCGGGTCGAGCTGCGCGTCCATTAAACGACACATCGACTTTTTTATTCGGAAGAAACGCCAGCAACAAGTTCGCCAAGGATTTAATCACGGGGATTTTCCGCAAAAAACTCTAATTAATTTTTTCACTAGTCGGCCAATTGAAAATTCGCTCGCAACTAACGGACATTAATAATTCCCCATCTAATCATTTTTATCTCGTTGCTTCGGCCAAGTTGCAACTTACGGAGTACTTGAACCGTGAGGACGTATATCTAGCAAGACTGCAACCACTTTAAATACTTCAATTAAAAACTACACGGACGTAAATTCGCAAGGACTGACTCCGACGCAAAACTTTGAACATAAATGTAATTAGGATCTCAAAAACTTAATGATGGATAGATAAAGTGGGGCTCAAAACAAAAACTCGACGAGTACATATCATGAAAAAACCCTTTCACACGGTTCAAATCTAATTAGAGACGGCCAAACTTGGTTACACTGAAAAGTCGCCACATTGTCGTAACTCCCGGCTTGTAAAACTGGAAAGTCGCATTATTTGCGTAACTTATGACAAAATATCGCCAAGTATGGCCGAAATAAATCCGTAAACGAGATTCAAAGTTGAAGACGGGATATCGACTCGACCGGAAACGAATCATCCAACAAGTTCCGGTTTGGAAAAGTCCGGATGCGGTGGACTGATCTCCACAATCTATTCCTAAGTGAATAATCAAAGACGACGTTCTATTTGGTCGAGAGACTCTATTTTTTGCAACACATTTATTAATCCCGAAAGAGAGTCACGGGACACGCCCGTGTTATGAGAGTTTCTTTCCACTTTAGGGAAATTAAATAATGAAACAACAATAAAAATAAACCGTTCGAAAATTATTGCTGTGTTGAAAATTCAAGCCCGGTTATACATTTCCAGGGATCATCCGGGTTGTTGCTTTTTACCGGATTTAATTATTGCATCGATCTTAATTAAGTTTATGGGAGTATCTGGAAAAACCTGCTTAGGTAGCTAAAATTACATCAGGATTAAGTGTAATAAAGTCTCAGTTACGTGATTATCCCTGTCGTTAACGTCGTTATTTTAGTTTGTAATTGCACGCACCTGGTTATAAAAAGAACATTTATTATTTGTAAGTTCTTGAGAAAAGCAAGAAACAATGTTTTAATAAAATATTTACGACCGATTAAATGTTGTCGACGTCACAAGATTTTATTTTTAAAAAGGTGCAAGATTTATTAGACAGCGAGTGGTGGTAATTAGGGACGAAATGAAACCGCGGCATACACAAAATAAGTTAAAGCTTTATTTTACAATTTAATTAAATACAGATTTAATTACAATATACGACCCATTAAAAGCCAACAATATGGTAATAATATTATTTTGAAAGCTTACAATTCCAAGGGAATAATAGTCGAGAAGCTTTTATCCAATTCAAAAATTACATTACACTGATAAAAAGATATGTAAACATTTTATTTTCCATAAGAAAAACGTAACGCCGAATGAAAATCGAGGAAACTCAACGTACCTTATGTACAGAATATCACGCTGAAAGTGACGTCTGAAAAAATACAGTTCTTAACAAAAATATCACTATCGATCGTCATTCATATTGTCAGAGTCTCGTGGTTGCCGAGTGTTGCAATACGGGGTGGTCCCAAAACGTCGGCGTAGAGAAGCACACGTAGCACATAGATAATTTCTCCTTACTTCGTTGATAATAAAACCCGGAGCGTTTTCAACGCTTTCAGTGTCAGGTCATTACGCTGTGCAGCTTATGCAGATTCGTCAGCGTGGTGATGTCGTCTGGCTGAAGCCTTAATGCCTCCTTGTAGCTGCTGGCAGCTTCGCTATATTTGCCGTTCAGGTGGAGGATCGCGCCCAAATTCGTATGACTGCGAGCATCCTGAAAGAGAAAGTTCTACCGGGATTACAAGGACTTTACGCTGCTAATATCGACAAAGTACTCTCGTAATACGCCGAGATGATTTTTTCGGCAAATGTCTTAATGCCGTTTCAGTTACAAGAACCTCTTAACCCTTTATTCGCGTATAATTAAATTCTGAACGATATGAAGATGAAAACTCATTAAATATACAATTAACAGAACAGACTTTTGGCAAAATTGCCTCCAATTTTCCTTTGCCCCAACTGGAAATGTCATAATCGTAATTAAGGCGATTTAGGAGAAAAAGGCGCGTTTTTTAGGCGAAGCGTTGAAATCCTCCGCCAACTTAACAAGCTGCCACGACTAAGTCACGAGAATCACTGCAGAGCTTCATTTCCATTTTATCATATCCTTCTAAGAGATTTCTTTCTTTAGTCAAGCCGCTTCGATCGGCGCGCTCTATCAAATCCGAATAAAAGTTCACAGAGGTGCATCGAAAGCTTCCCTATAATAAAGTTGTTTAATCTACTCACGGAAGGCTTGAGGTCTACCGCCGTTCTGTACCAGCGTTCAGCCTCCTGGTGCCTTCCCGCCTGCCTCATCGCCGTCGCCGCCGCCACCGCCAACTCGTAGTCATGTGGCCGCAATTCTGCCGCCTTTTCGTACATAACCGACGCTTCTTTATAGCGGCGCCGCGACGCCAGGAACTCACCTGCAAATAAATTCTCATTACGCTAATTGTGTTGCATATCGCGCTGATGAAGAAATACGGGGAATTTCGCGCGCTCGCACTAAACACTCATTTCCTAGGGTATTACGGGAACATTCTGAAAGCCTACCTCCATCCAAGTAAAAGCATTTTAATCAGAATCTTAGCAAAAAGTTGGCGGCGTGAGTGAAATCACACACGGCCGCTGTAAAAAGATTCGTCTGGAATAGAGCACTTAACCGAATACTATTTGCATCTGAAATTTTAACGGCGCTACTTTTGTAACGGCGCCGCTTATACGGGCTTATTTATTGGCCGAGTTTTACCACCTTGGGGCTGCTGGGATTGTAATTGAGCGAGGTAACGGCATTTCTCGATTTTACTGCTGAACATTAGCGAGCGCGCTATAGGTTTTGATCGTGTTGTGCGCTCGTTGAGTGTGTCCATTGATTACCCCTCGGCTAAAATGCAAAACTTGGATTTTTTTTTGGGGCCTTGTGCGGAATTTGCAAGCCGAGTGGCAGCTCGGCGTAACGAGGATTCCGGTGCAATTCCTCAGCGTCGCTGTGGGATTGTCCTCAACCGCAGCCTGGGGACTGCTCCGATGAAGTACTTAGCAGCCCGGTGGAAGTGTTAAAGTCTGGTTTTGTTTGTAAGATTTGTCGAGTGCAAAAACGTGCCTCCCGGTTAACAATAACGCTCTACACGACGCATCTCTGGGACTTACCTCACGTTTCCACCGGCTCGTAATTATTTTTAATGCGCCCTCTCTCTCCCTAACGACAAAAACTTTCGCAAACGTATACACGAATCGGGTTCGTCGAGCCAATTAAAAGTTAAGATATGTTGAAACATTCGCTGCAAACTACCACCGAATCAGCTTTATATTCATTAAAACGAACAGATGGAGACAAAAGCGGGACGTGCCATTGTTACGCACATATTTTATATCAGTTCCTAATTAATATTGTCAGAACACACAACGCCGAGATATTACACCGCGTACACATCGACTTTAATTATTAGCCTCGGAGGGCGGCTTCACGCACCGGCACACTCAAGATCGAATTTTTGGGCTCGTAAATAACGTCCCGACGGCCCATAACGAGCGAATTCGCTGCACTTGTGGATTTTATTGCACGTCACGTCGCATCTGCGATTGTCTCGTGCGTAGAGCCTTGCAATTTTACAATAGTTCGTGTCCAATTATCTTGAGACGAAACCGATTTTGAAACGTCCCGTTGTAATTTAATAATCGGAGGCGAACAAGTCGTTCACTTGGGACCAACTCGCCCTCGTTTCGTCCATCGATCGAGCATCAACTCATTACCCAAATTGATATCGGTCTTCGATTTCAAGCCTCTTGGAAAAAATGCAAGCGCCGACGGTCGCTTTGAAGTGTTTAATAAAAGGAGGGAAAAACCGTTCAAACATTGTTAAAACGCGAATGTTTACTTTTGAAAATCAGCCGGGGAGCGATCATGGTCAACTAATTAATTATCGTCATTAGAAGGGCGATTTGTTGAATCTGTGCCAATTAAAAATGACTCCGATAGGTGTCTGGTCGATTTGGGGCTTCTTTTCGGACAAGAAACGCCCCGAAATTGATTCGTTTATTACGAGTACATCACGGAATTGAAATGTACGGCCACAATACGTTTATTTTCGCATTTCCACTGGAAATGAAGTTGCATGGTATATGCCGGAGCATAAATATGTTAAACTGAATTTGTACATTTCAGGAATGTGTCTTCGACTTGATATTAATGTATTGTGACGCCGCAACTTTATTCCTGCAAGTAATGTTCTTTGTTTTGCGGACAATTTTAAAAGAATTTTATGGTTATTACTCGATTGCGCTAACGCAAAAAAATTACGACTAGAGCGGTTTAATTTATTTTTAAAAACAAGACACGATTCAGAAGCAATTTGTAATTGGATGTTTTTCGTCGATAATTGGGTTACCTGTCAGGAGACTATTAATGCCATTAACTCAAATTAAACTTCCATAAGCACGTGTGTGGATGTGGTATTGATTAGTGTCGTTAATGGGACAAAGGTAACCATGGAGAAGGTGTCTATTAGCGAGACTAATAACAACAGTCATCTACCGTGGTATAAGTAGTTCTGATGCCCAGCGTATTTTTATTTACTTTTGGGCAATTAAACGAGATAATGGGCAAAAATGTAGCCGTTTGTTTTGTTGGGTTGCTTTCTGCGGTCGAATGTGTGTACACAATAAGTGTGTTTTAATTGACGCAGCAGTTGTTAAATCAGCCAAATGCAGTTAGTACAGCGTGCGTAAAAGGCTCTTTATAGTGTGATTTATGAAAATTTTTTGCGGTGAATGTTCATTATGCCAAAAAGATGCCAAACTAATGAACAAACGGGTACAGGGGAGCGCTTAACAGCGCTAACCCGGTGTTCTTTTTTGTGTTATTTTGCACGAGCTCGGAGAGCGGAATTGAATTAGATCCAGTTTAATTTACTAACCGTAATGGTGGTAGACGCTGGGCTCCTGGGGGGCCAACCTTTGGGCTTTGCGAAACCACTGTTCGGCTTCCGCCGTTCGGCTCACCTGCAAGAAAAACTGCACGTTACAACACTTTTCCCAGAGGAAATAAAGCCGCGCTCGCAGCGAAGTAAAAAGCCTCAATGATTAAGTAATTAAATCGTTCGACGTTTGGAATATTTAAATCGGTAGGACAATTTCCGGAATTAAACGGGAAATCAAGCGTGCAATATCGCGAACATCTCAAATATTTGCCATCATTAAAATTCAAATTTTGCCCCTCGGAATGCGCACGCCGTACGTTAAAAATAGATGAGCTTTTTGTTTTTCGGAGCGCGCACAAAAACGCATTATCAATTAAGTTTTATTTGTGTATCTTTGCCCGGATCCTTATCATGAATATTTAATATTTCCATCTCATAAAAGAGGTAAGATTACAAAGATACGGCAGGATGGGGAACAAGTTTACTTCGAGCACAATTTTATCACCGCGCCGGGTTAATATTCATTAAAAATACAGTGGTAGCGGTCGGTTATTAAAAGATGTAACCGTCGTAAAAGCGGCTGCCTTTTACAGATTTCGCCGTATTAATACTCACATTTTTGGCAAGGAGTTTGCCGTAAGTTATGTGGGCAGGCACATGGTCAGGCTGTGCATTCAGCGCAGCTTGGTACCACCTTTCGGCTTCCTCGTCCTGCTGGAGTCGGGCGAGTGTCTCTCCCAACACGTTGAAAACGCTCTTAAACAAAAGGAGCACGTCATAAATCATCCACTTACCAACCAAGCACAAACTGACTCAGATAACGCCCGTTAACATCATTTTTGCGACCAGCGCGATTTTTTCTTCCGCGTCGTCTAATTATTGCTCAAATTAAAAAAGAAATTGTAACTCTGCAAATGACTAGATTTTTTCCCCCGAGTGAAATTTATTTGATGGTTGGCTTGTTAAATGTAGCATGATTTTACATGGCCATTATGGTTGGAAGCAAATATGGGCCCGACCTCAAAAACACAAATCGCTAATCATATTGACAAACGATAATTAATAAGCTTCCGCCGTGCAATAAATAAAACATAAAATTAATAAACATTCCATACATAATTCACTTTTCATATTTTACTATTTCATGTCATGCGATGGCATCTCTTCGATCCTCTCGTTTGATTTAATATTTCACAATAATTAATTTGCCACTACCGCAGGCTATCAAACAATATGACTTTCGGAACGAAATTGGAATTTTTTAACGCGGGTCATGACGCCTCTTTTCCTCCGGCAGTTTTGTTTGATGATAAATTAAAATTTTAGCTCGAAGATGTTCTAATTTAGGTATTCACAAGGAAATTTCCGCCTCCGTGGGCTTCAATATCCGGTAATTAATTTTTAATTACGAGAAAGTATTAAATTCACATTTTAAACCTTTCTAGCTTCGATAGCATCGATTCGAGTTGATCGGCTAAGAAAACAAACTTGGGACGTGCGACAATAGGGGCTGAACGTGAATAATGTCAAGGAAGCGGAAAACGGGGCCATTTTAGGGGCTCTTCGACTCGATCGACATTGATTTGCGATTAATATTGGACGACTCTTTCGCTGGTATAATTACAATTAGCACGAACGCGCCAACATTGTAAAATTTTAAAATAAAGAAAGTTTAGTTTTATTTTTAAAGTAAGATGGGGTCTAACGACGCGTAAATGGCGCAGCTAATACGAATATATGGGATCAAAAGTGGGCGACGATGTAGTCTTAATGTTATAGTCATCAAAAGAAATGGTTCCCATAGGGAAAGCACAGCTTAAATCCAGTCGATTTTTCGAAAAAAGTCGTTTTAGATGAGTGTGTTTATTTTCAAAGCCGTTCCCATTAATCTTGTTTATTATCGGCCCAAACAATAGTCTTTGTGGAAAATTTTGTGCCGGTTTGATATTACCACTGATGCAAAAAGCCTCTATCGCCATCAATTAAATTCACATAAATCGCAAAAGCCTCAGAGACACAATATGGAATAACAAATAGATGAAAAATAAATCAGCCGCAAAAAAGCAAAGTGATGAGTCCAGTTTTAAAAATGATGAAATAATTAAAATAAAAATTATAGCCCTGGGCAATAATTCAGAGCTGGATTGGAATAATTACGACCATGATCGTAAAGTAATTTGGCGAAATCGTGTCGCAGATGTAATTCAAACAAGGACATAATTCAAAATGAAAATTAATTACGTACTTAAACTAATTAACTGAAAACCTGATTAAAAAGTTTCAATTACGTCCTCGTAAACGGCGGTTGTGTTTTTAGCGTGAACAACACTCGTAAATTAATACGAAATTACTGAAAGTTTACGTAAAAAACAGTGGATGTTTCGGTGGATGGATTTCTTGCCAGTTTGAGCTATAAAACACGATCATGGGGGCTTTTCTGCATAAAGTATGCAAAAGCTGCTAAGAGTAAAAATGTGTAGAGGTCGGCGTGAATCAAGACGGCCGAGGGTTAATTAACGATAGTGTTATCAAAAACGTGATTGACAGTCACGTTGAAAACATCGGTAATTAATTAGCTGTAGGTTACGCCCTTATCGAGCCGACATGATGTTTTCCATCTCCAACATTTGTAGATATAATTAAACGTGGAACGTGAAAGGCTTCGGTGCATTATAGATGAATGTCAAGATAATTAATTCGAATGATGATGTACCGGAAGCCCCTGCTAAAGCACCCAATGAAGGAAAGATAATAATATTTAATATTGCGAATATTTGCGCAACAAGCAACTTTACTTCGGCGATGACAAATAAATTAAATTAAGCGAATATACACAGCATAACAAGGGAAGCAATAATGGTTATTACGTTTGTTGAGATATGAGAAGCAGTTAGAGTTGGCCGAAGGCAAGCCTGCACTTAGCGTGATTATCAGTAAGCGGGGCATTTGTCAAAGGACCCCATCTGCGCGAGGACGGCGGCCAGATGGTGGCCGGCTGATATCGCCGCCTCCAGGTCTTTTGCATGCGACAGAAAGAGACGGCCGCCTCTAATATGACAAATTAGGGATGAACTCGATCAAACATTCAGGACTCTGTATTGATTGGAGGCGATGGAGATGACACGTTTTGACGAATGCTGACGGACACGAGAGCACTACAACATTTGCCAAATCACGACCCTGACCGAATTTCTAATTATTATTATTGAATTTGTACCGCAATTTTTCCGGAATTATTATACACACTGCAAGTTTAATCAAGTCAATGTATGCATGGTGGAACAGCGCTGGTTAAAATAACACCCACGTGCAATTATTCGTTTACAGGGGCCGAAAAAATGTGAATTTTTAATTTTTTATTAATTGGCTTTAACACAGTTTGATGTTTTTAAATAATTCAGAAAAATATGCAAACAGGGGAATGCAATTTAGTTTTTTTAATGGCCGGCGCTGGCGAATATTTAAATAAAAAGCATGAAAGCGCAATATTTCACCTGTGGTGGATAGTGCTCTGGGAGCGAGTAGGCCGCTTCTCTGTAGGCCGCTAAAGCCCTTTGCAGTCGTCCCTGCTCGGAATACAAAGCTCCCAGCTGCAGGAGGGCCGAAACTCTGGCCGTTTCGTGCTCGCGTCGGTCCCTCAGACCCGTCCCGTCTAAACGAGATCCTTGTCTAAGAACTGACACTGCTTCTTGACACCTGCCTGCAGATATCAGCGCGGCGCCCAAGTTGACATAGGCCACTGAAACAACATCAACACGATTAAAGCTTAAACTATTTGCATAAGGTGAAGGGAGCAAAAATTTGGCGAAATTTCAAAGTTTCATTAAGCGTCTCGACGGGATTAGCTTGCGGCTCTTCAACGAATTATAGCACGACCGGCTGCATCTTAATGATCTCAAGTAGCACACAATCGGCGCTTAAAAAACTATCCAGTCGTCATTTTTGAGCGGTGGCTTGTTTTAAAAGGGAGTCTATCGATCTTGTCTGAACGGTGTATTATATCCGAGTTTGTTCAAGTTATTAGTGGCGGAATTAGCGTCGATATTTCTTATTTCCGAGCAATTGGAAGCGATTTAGTGTGATGGGATTCCAATCACGCGATGCCGGAGGTTTTTGCGATTAACACCTGCAATTGTCAGATTGCGAGTTTTGATTGACTTTGTTAAGCGCATGTCGGAGTGTCTTTGTGGAAATCTAATCTCGAGTTGAGATTTATCCATTGCACGCCGACCGCATTAAGCAGAAGCGAGCAAATAGAGGAAGGGACGCAATATCCGCTAAATATCGTGTATATACTCTCTGCCGTAATCTCGACACCGTTTAATATCGTCCAGATATTAGATGGTGCACGACACAAACCGTCCCGGTTGTAATTAATAAGTTCCCGTAATAAAGTTGACACTGGTTCAGTTAGTTTTATGCGGAGATTCGGGCGCGTTGTACTTAAATATTGATGATGACCGGGTAAGGTAATAGCGCAAGCTATTAAACGAAATCTGGGGCGAATATCAACATGGCAGTGTACGTAAACACGGCAAATCAAATACCGTTATAAATAAGCAGATATGGGCTGGAAAATACAACGCCGTAGACACTTTAAGTTGTTTATGTGTATAGTTACACTTTATGCCGGCGCTTCGCAATGACGACCGCAATGCGAACTTCTTTATGAATATGTGGCGTATGAGCGAGACACCAACTATGGAGGAGTTCATCTTGATAAATGAGACAGAACAGACAGACGACAGCGAGCACCTTGTCACCATTCCAACGCCCATTTGTGCACGTCACTAATTAGTTACAAGCGCAGCGCGCAACAACAACTCGCAAATTAAACGACGATAAATGCCATTTTCCAAAATCACTCAAATTCTGACTGAATTACAGCTCTCTGAAATAATTTCGACCTTTTCAATCCCGGCGCATCCACCAAATTTGAGGCTAGTCACAGTTTCTCGATTTTAAACTACACGCAACAACTCTCAAATTAAACAACAGTAGTTGCTAAAAATTACGCAAATTGTGAGTGAACAACTGAATTATTTGCCCAAATTCTGAGAAAAACAAATTTTTGTTCTTAGTTGTAGGTTCTACGAAGTAACATAATCAAAGTAAACAGCGATAGATGCCATTTTACAAAATGTTACAATTTTGGTAAATTCTTTCAAATGAAGAGTACAAAAAAAGAACAAATTTTACGTTCTATATATTTTGGGTGAATAGTTTTCAATTTTTTTTATTAGATTATCTCATTTCTTCAAATTCTTGAAACACCAACATTTTTTGTTTTTTCTCTGTATTTTTCAAATAATTTTTAATTTTACTCGTAATCCCGGCGCATCCACCAAAATGAATTAATAACACGGCGCAAGAATTTTTCCAAAATCACTTAAATCCTGACTAAATACGTAATTTATTTAAATGATTTCAACCTCTTAATCTCGGCGCATCCACCAAAGTTGAAAACTAGTCTGAGTTTTCTTATTTGAAACAACAACGTGCAACAACTTTCAAGTTACACGACGATAAATGATTTTCTCTAGTCAATAGTTTGCAGCTTTTTTTACTAGATGAATTTGTTGTTAAAATTTTTTGAATATTCTTATTTTTTGGCTTTAGATGGTTCCAAATTAAACGCCGATAGACACAATTTTCTAAAATCATTAAAATTCTTAGTGAATTTGGATTGATTCTCAAATAATTTCAGCAATTTTCCTCCTAAATTTGCAAACTTGTGTAAATTTTCCAGTTTGAAACAACAACGTGCAACAACTCTTAAACTAAACGTAGATTTTTCTCTGAGTGAATAACTATTCTCTCAAATCATTTCAAATTTTAACCCCGGCGCATCCACCAAAGTTGAAAACTAGTCTATGTTTTCCTATTTGAAACAACAACGTTCAAATTAAACGACGATATTATTTTCTTCGTTCAATAGTTTTTATCTTTTCTTATTAAATGACCTCAGTAGTTCCAATTCTTATTTTTCTTTTATAGTCTTTAATTGTTCTTTGGTTTTTTTAATCACGGAACATCCACTAAAGTAGATTTAAAAAAAAACACGGCGTAACAATTTTTAAATTAAACGACAATAGAAATCATTTTGCTAAATCATTCACATTATGATTAAAAAACTATTCTCTCAACTGATTTCAGCAAAAAAATTCAAATTTTTTAATTTGAAAAAACAGCTTGATTCAATTTTTATAAAACTAAACGACGGTAGATTTTCCTCTGACTGAATAATTATTTTCACAAATTATTTAAAATTTTAACCCCGGCGCATCCACCAAAGTTGAAAACTAGTCCGAGTTTTCTTATTTGAAACAACAACGCGCAACAATTCTCAAATTACATGACGATAAATGATTTTCTCTAGTCAATAGTTTGCTGCTTTTCTTATTAGCTGACTTTGTTAGTCTAAATTTTAAATATTCTTATTTTTTTGTCTTTAGATGGTTCCAAATTAAACGCCGATTGACACAATTTTTTAAAATCGTTCAAATTCTTAGTGAATTTGGGTTGATATCATCAATTCTCAAATAATTTCAGCAATTTTCTTCCTAAATTTGCAAACTTGTGTAAATTTTCCAGTTTGAAACAACAACGTGCAACAACTCTTAAACTAAACGTAGATTTTCCTCTGAGTGAATAACTATTCTCTCAAATCATTTCAAATTTTAACCCCGGCGCATCCGCCAAAGTTGAAAACTAGTCCGAGTTTTCCAATTTGAAAAGTTCGTGTGACTTTGAAGCAACGATTTAGCTTTGGTTTTCTCGCTTTGTGCTAATTTCCGAAAATCGGTTTCGTGATGTTTTGGTGTGAGTAGACGACACTTTGATAAATTGAGAGCGACGGGTGGACGATAATGGACAGGTTGTCGGTTTGTGGGGCGTCTGAAGATCCATTTGCAAGTGTGGTTAATTAGCGGTCGGGACGTAACAAACAGTGTCCTCGAAGAAAAGAGATGCCGGAAATACGCAGACGAATGGCGCTCGAGTGGACCCGGAATACTATTGTGTGGGCTAATGCGCGCTCGACGCTCCAAAAAAACCGACGAGATGTGCCGTCATAGCAGCGCTTTGCTCAATAGAAACACGAATTTACGTATTTCGAGGCTGCCATTTTATGATTTTTCTGTCTGTTTTGAACAAATGCGTCAGCACATTATCAAACACTTTGCCGGTAACTGCGTCTTTTCAGCTCCTGCCATATTTCAACGACTGCGTGACTCGCTTTTTGATTCAGAGGGAGGGATGTTTTAGTGTTGTTCTTTTGGTAGCGGAGCGCAATGCAAAACTTGAACGGTTATTTATAAGGCAGCTCCTCGGTGTTCTTTTCCTGTTTTCTGTCTCTCGACGTGAGCTTCCGAGCCGACGACGCTCTTAATATTCCATATCGCTAGTCTAAGGTTTTGTCACCTCGGAGTGTTGCTCTGCATTACCGCCAACACTTGCTGATAAGCTCGCTTCCGATGAAATATCGCTCATATCAACACAAAGACAATCTCCGTCACTTAGGCAAACACTTCCAACTGCACACGGGAATATGCTCTCTCTTCAAACATTTCCGATCGTGCAAATGGCGGATTTTTCGCGTTTTACGCTTTTATTACCGTGTCTGCAGTCGCCATTTTATGGAAAAGTAACGGCTTTCTTAGCGGAAATGTTCTTTCATAAACGTACAATGGAGAAGATAGAATGTTTCGGCCTTTCGACGTTTCTGCACCAGTTATTTATTACTTTTAAATACCCACTCTTGACAAATTCATGGCCACATGTCGCCAGAGACTTCCGCGCAACCGAAATGATTGTAATTAATTTTTAGATCGGCGTCGATGTTTAACAGGAAGCGAATTCAATTCGAAGATGTATCCGAGTTTTCCATCATTTTATCGGCTGGAGCCAAACAACGTCCGTCTTCCGCAAGTCCCGAGGCCACGTTTCGATTTTGTGTCAGAGTGCAAAGCGAATTGTTTCTTTTCCGAGTTTGAGCGACGGGTTAATGTGTGCGTAAAGCATTATTAAATTTACAATTTCATTTGACAAAGTAAACGCGAAAGTAGTAATTAGAAAACTAACACGGGGCCGATACGTTATTTGTGATCATTTCCATAATGAAATTTTAATGTAATAACGTTAACTTTTCATAGAGGCCGAAGTTGGTGTGCCTTGCACGAGAACAGATTCATGAATACGTAATCTGTAGCCAGGATAGAAGTTCTTGTAATTAACACTTCTTATGGAAATCCCGTTAAATTAAACGGGGTTTGAACTGGAAAATATATTCGCGAAATAAAACTAATCTACATTTAGTATTTCATATTTTATTCCGACGACCTCCTCAGAAAGGTCTCGAGGAATTAAAGTTGGTAAACTTCGACAAAGAATAAGCTCTCTGTGGATTTGAAACTTCTAACGCCTCGTTTCTGCCTTCCCTCCACGTAATCTATTATTAATACTCCAACAATATCAATTCATCGTCGCTAAAGTGCTCTATTCAAACGCATAATCAGTAAATAAAAACAAGCGCCAGCAAACGGTTCTTTCCCTCGATTTAGTTATTCCCGGAGCTCTATTTTCCCCGAGAATCCACATATTGGGAATATTGATGAACGGCATCTAAAACGTCAAATTATCCCGCAATCAAAATCCTTCCGAAATCTTTTCATATTTCCAAGGAACAAGGTTCTCTAAGTCCTTCCCATATTCATTGCCTTTCCCCTCTAGTTCTCCAAGAATCGCATCTTCATTTTGCTCCTCCTGCAATAAAACTCCGCTACCGGAACGCGTTTTGCATAAAAATATGTCGAGGATGAAGAAGATATTCCCGGACTCCGGTCCAGATATGAATTGGCGTTATTAAGGAATCTGAATGTTAAATATCCTTGCCGTAGAAGGAGCAACTTTCCCGAATTGCCGCTCATTTATTGACGATTTCCTCCTTTATTACTTGGCGCATTTTAAATTCCTTTCGAATTATTTCGTCATTTTATTAATTTGCAAGCCATTATCAAGCCGCCCGGTTCAGCGCACAGAATTTTATTACAACTTCCCCACCGACGGGCTACCAGAAATTATTTAATTACTACGCGGTATGCAAATGGATGGAAAAACTTTCACTTTTAATTCGCTCAGCTGGATGAAAAATTTCGCTCGAAAATAAAAACCCGCAACAAGCATCATTCTCTTCAATTAGCAATCATTTTGTTCCATATGCTGGGGGAAGTCCAAAAACAGGCTTACGCTACACAAACCGACCGCACGAACCGCATGCGTGTGATCACATAACTTTGCTACGTTTACTAGACTAGTCTCGAGCACATTTGCCTCTGTTAATGCAATCGTTTGAAGCAAACTTTGCAGAATGTTTAGTTAGCTGACGGTTTACAAAGCCAGCGAAAAAAGAATTCGTGCAGACGCAATTTTTATCGATATTCTTCCGAACGGGCGACAGATTTAGCTCCTGGATAATGTCCTCAGCTCAATAATGCATTAGGAGATTATTGTCGCCCCGAAATAAATAATTTCGTTTCGTTCGTCGGATCGATACAATTTTATAAATAGCATAAACGTGTTGACATTCCGCAACAAGAAAAATGAACCATCAAAGATCGATTTGCATCGCCGGAAATGAAAACGTCATTAGTCGATATGATGTATTGTGTTTATTGCCGACTTACGTGCCAGCGATGGTCGAAAATGAATGGCTCGTTGGTAACTCTCGATGGCTTCGCCCAATTGCTGCCTCGCCTGGAGCAGAATGCCCCTGGAACAACAAAGCAATATTAGTGATTGTGGCCTTGACACGGACGACAATGCGACAATATATC
The DNA here is from genome assembly GCF_031307605.1 of Tribolium castaneum. Lineage (NCBI taxonomy): Eukaryota > Metazoa > Arthropoda > Insecta > Coleoptera > Tenebrionidae > Tribolium > Tribolium castaneum. Next base: position 2,327,586 of record NC_087402.1, on the reverse strand, counting down.
ACAATGACTTGCCAGCTATTTTACAAAAATAAAATATTCCCGGCCCGCGCATTGCCGATATCATGCTCATTTTCTTTTCATGAGGGCTGTATAGAATTGAAAGGCCGTCTTAGCCATTCTTCCCACCTCCAATACTTTTTCGATATTGATCCCCGAACAAAAGCATACGACTAAATGCATAACGAATATAATTTTTTGGCCGAGGTGTCTATTTTATAGGCGTCCGTAAAACGGAATAAATCTTAACTGGAGTTCCGGCATACAGGCTGCCGATCGCCGCCTACGCGCTCACATAAACCCATATTATGTGTTTTTCTCAAGCAAAACGGTAATATGTTACAAGGGTTGTCCCTCACGTCATAAAGTCGGGGCCGAATCAGACCTCGCATGCGAAACTACCTTCAAATTTAATAACGTTTGTCATAAAAATTATCATAATGTCGGGAAAAAACCTCGCAAGATTTCTCCCTCCGAGTGCAGCCAATTTTATCTCTGTACAGTTTACAACTTGCAAGTGGCACATTCACATAACTTTGCTATTATTGCAAAGTCTGGTGCAAACTCGAACTTTGAAATAGGAGGAAAAAATTACGTGTAAACTTCCAGTGTGAGAGCTAACTTAATAACGTGACCTTTGGATGTGACAAATTATTGTACTTTATTTCTTCGATATTAGTTTAAGTGCACTGAAACTGGGTCATTCGATATTTTCAAATTACAACAGCAATCATTGTTTACAGTAGTCGTTCACAAATATTTGTATTTAGAATAAAACGCGAAATGTAAATCGGATGGCATCATGAAAAATTATTTTACAGGAGTTATTGACCATCATTTTTATGCGATCCCTTTTCCATATTTCGGGCCGACCCTTCGTAATTTTATTACAGGACATCAGAACCTTATTTTCAAATACAAACACGCCCCGAATACCGAGCGAAAAACATTTGCAGCTTAATGTTTTTGGGCATAAAAGCATTAATTGGTTTTGATTTATCGATTGAGCGGCAACTACCCGCAAGTGAATTCTCTATTGTCGTAGGTGTGTGATCACCTACATGTCCCTTCGGCTGATGCGGGTGAAGCAATATCGACTTTCCAATTACTTCCAGATTCATTCTGACACATCTTTTCGTCGTTAAACGGCACAAATTACAGCTAGTATCGCTGAAATCAGGTGTTAAAAACGGCGCGCTGCTGGAACGTGATTTCTTCGCTTTAACGGGATACTTAATATATCAAAACGGCACGCACATGTTCGAAAAACAAACAGAAACATGCATTTTTATGTAAATCGGCGTGTTGGAATATTTAGCGGTCGTTAGAGAGTTGTCGATTTCTCTCGGGTTCATTGAAAATTTAATCGTTTAATCGAAGCAGGTTGGCTAAAAACAGTTCCGCAATCCGACAAGGGTAGTTTGAGCCCGAACCAGTATGCCATAGTTAATCGAATTCGAGTTCTAATTCACGAAATGAGACTTGGTGATTGCTTCTTGAGTATTCGGTGCCTATCCGTAATGTCGCCCATGGAAGTTCGATCCGTTATTGGATAATTAATCGGTGTGAAATAAAATGGAACAAGCGCGCCGGCAAAAAATGAGACAATTATTCGCAGGAGGTTGAAGAAAAGTGTATGAAAGATAATTAATTCAATCCGGCAAACAAATCTACAAGACGTTACAGTGAATTGAATTCCGTTCCATAACAAACTTCCCTCGGGGACAAGTTAATTATTAGGAAACGAAATAGGACTCCAAAATTAAGACATTTGACATCCTCGAGGACTACAATGAATTATTACGGTCTTAATTAATTAAATACTCAACAAACACGCGAGCCTGGGGCCCGTTCTACACCGCAGAAACTAGAAATGCGCAGTTATTCGATCATTTACATTGCATTCCCATACGTCGGGTGTAAATATAATTGCGACAAGACACGGCATTCGCATAAAAACGGGACTTTTGAGAGGGCGAAATTGGAATGTAATTCAGGCTGCGGATACATGAGGCTCGCTTTAATTGCCAATAAACATGATAAAGCATTCTGGGTCCTGCAGCAAACCCCTTTCGTCCTGACGCGAATCATTAACCACCCACATCCATCGTACATGGCTGTCGCACCGCCATAATACATTCTGATACCACCTTCCACTCCTGCAATGGCAATCCGATTACTTAATGGCAACTCGCTCGCATTATTCACGTTTTTGCCCGGACAAGATGAGAACATCTTCCATATACATCTATATCCTTTAACGCGCTTAATCCGAACTAAGCACCGATACTTTCGGGAGCGAAGTCACTTTATTCCCAAATTTTTTACCTATTTTCTTTGCCAGCACGAGCAAATGGATGAGCTGTTTAACATAATCAATATTGATGATATATTGTCCGGGGCGTACCTAACTCCCTACTTTATTATCTCTTATCGCTTTTCTGGCCGATATACACGGGGCTACTTTCCCTATCACCGACAGGTTCCTGCTCCTTGCTCCACTGGAGAGTAAAAACGAAAAACATTCACTTTGCCTGTACCGCCAATTATTAAATTTTTTGCGCAACCTGTGTAGGGAAAATCGATCTGTTGTGGTTCATATCATTTCAAGAGGCACTCATGCCGGTTATTGGATACTTTTGATGGTCCAGAGAAACGATATTGTGGACACTGGAGCGGAAGAAAGAATCAAGTGAATACTTTGAATCCCACCGAATTTACGAAAAAAAATTGAGATTTGCCCGGCGCATCCACCATTTTTATCTTTGACATTAAGTTCGGTTTCGTGTTAATAACGGAAATAAAGCGTCGATTGGCGCGCAGAGCTTAAAAAAGCTGCTTGAGGGTTCATTACATTATAACGGCGGTGTTGATGCGTCCGTGTTTTTCCTTTTGGCGTATCGGGCGTCTATAAAATTTTACGATATTGAGATGTGTCAGAAATGGGCTTCGTTCCGGGCTTGTAAATGTTAATGAATAAAAACCAGCTGGTATTTGTCCCCCCTGCATGAATTCAATCTTAATGGAAATAAACAGTTTCCGGGATCTATCTGGTCGGTCGTCGTCGGATTAGAAGCGGGATTTGAGAGTGAAAATTCGCTTTGCGGCCTCGCCTCAGCTAGCAAATCGCAGTTTGCAGTAGTTTATGTCGGGACTGCACCGGCTCTCAATCCTATTAAGCCGGGCTCTGGTGATAACGGGTCAGCAATCCGGGTTGTTCTGTCCCATTAGACCCGCTGCGGGTCCATTACAGCGTCACAGACACACACACACATGTATATACTTCTCTCCTCGCCCCCAGTCATCTCTCTCAATTGAATTTGAGCAGAGTTAGCCGCACGGCCCGACAATCCGCAAATCGAATCAAGCCTCCGAATATTTTGATGGAAGGTATGAATCCCATTTGCCAAGATCGGGATTGGCTTAATGCGTGCGGTCTTGTTCGGACTAATTGGAAACGGTCAAGGTTTTAATCTACTTTTTAATCTGTTGCGTAGCTGATTTCAGCGGCGACCAACTGTGGCAGCTGAATCTAAATATTTGCCGCTATGAACTTTCACAAAATAAAAACTAAATTAAGGAGCGTCAGGAAACACGCTTTTGCTGTTTTGAAAATAAAATAAGACAAAGTGTAGCCGTAAGTGTATCCTAAATTGATTTTTGGCAAATTGGTTTACGTCGAAGTCTAAGGTTCAAAAATTGTGTTATCGACTAGCAAAAAAAAATCTGAAATAAATATAATTAGTAGATATTTGATTTTTAAATCTAAAGTTATATTTACTTACAAGTACTACTTACAAATATAGAGTGGTTTTGGTCATAAATAATGATATACGCAATAAACTTTTCCGTAATAGGAGCAGTTACCGATATAAAAATTACTTAATTCGTTATCATCAATCTGTTTGTGTAACCAAAGGTAAAATTTTTATTAAGATTCGAGGGAGAAATTGGACCTGAAGCAGAAGATTTTTTTTCTAGTCTAGATGCTGGACCATGCTCACGTCAAGTTGTATATCTACTTATTAGTAAAGACGCAAATTTTATTTGCAGAAAATATGCAGAAACATTTGCTAAATTTGCCAGGACAGAAGCCATGGATAAATAATTCATAAATAAAATCATGCTTTACTTGCACTTTCACCGACAAAATCATCGACAGTTTTACTTTTAAAACCTTACATTATTAATTTTTGTTAAGACTAATATCTTTTGTCTTTACTTTTAACATCAAATTCTTCTATTATTCCAACAGTTCTTACAAGAGACTCTTTTTCTAGTTTGTTGATTCAATTTGAAACGAAACAGAAATAGGATTTTAAAAAGAGATTTCGGGACAATTCCGATAAAGTCATTTGTTTTTCCATTTCTATGAAGAATCATTGCCCGAATTAATAGCTTCAAGAGTTACATTTTTTAGATTTTTAAAGATGATTGTGGAAAAAATTATAGCCTCTATAGTTGGCAATTTTTTTTTTAATTTTCGCCTAAACTTCTTCACTTTTATCATCAAATTGTTCTATTATTCCAACAAATTTTACGAGGAACTTTTTTTCTAGTTTGTTGATTCAATTTGAATCGAAACAAAAATAGGATTTTAAAAAGAGATTTCGGGACAATTCATTTATTTTTCCATTTTTATGAAGAATTATTGCCCGAATTGATAGCTCCAAGAGTTACATTTTTTAGATTTTTAAAAATGATTGTGGAAAGAATTGTAGCTTCTATAGTTGGTTTTTTTTTATTTTCGCCTAAACTTCGATGAAAATAAAAAACAACTTCTGTTAGTTATTAATTAGTTGGGACTACTGATTGCAACTTGCCCACAAAAGTAATTATGTATATTTGAAAATAAACGAAATTTTTAAAAAATAATCTTTATTGGTGTACATGAAAGACTGGGTGGTTATTCCCTTAATAATAAAAACAAGACCATCAGATCTGCATTCAGTCGGATCTGATAACAGATCCTAATAAATATTACTAAATACAAAGCTATAAACTTGAGTTTAGCAGCATTGTTTTTCCTTACAAAACAGTGCTATAAAATAATCAATATAAACGCGAAATAGAAAAAAATACGATGTCCTAGGTAAGCTTAACAGAATTACAGAAAGCAAACAGCCCTCGTAGAATCAAAGTTTGCATTATTCTTATTCTTTGTAAGCTTTATGAACAAGGCCATAACCTTAATCATAAAAAGATGTCATGATTTTTAGTCCATAAAATAAAGGAATATCTACATAACTTGTACATATTTCCAGGCAAAAAATCTGGAACGTAATTGACATTTTGATATTTCACGTTTTACTTTATTTTGCATACACAGGGCTGCGGAAACAAAATAACAAAGAAGAATGTTAACATTCGCTGCGTTATCTTAAGCGCTTCGAAAAGACAGGTTCTTGTGTTCGCAGAAACAAAAATATTTTGTTATCGCCAGAGGAGTCTTTGACTGATTTCAATTTTAGTTTTATAAGTAAATAATGCTGATGGTGGTACACACAGACACTAGATGTGGGTTTAAATTTTATAAAGCGGTTTGAGTAGAGAATTAATATTGTTTTTTTGTTGTTGTACGGATTATATAAATATGAAAGAGTCTTTGTTTTGTTGAAGAGGTTCTGAAGTAAGAAAGTGAGTGTTTTTGTTTTAATTCGTGGCGGCAACAGGAGGATGAAATCCGGGTTGATTCCTCGGCTCGCATAAATCAATAAGGCGCGTTCTAATAAAACCCTTCACGGGCATTAGTATCATCTTTTCGCAGTCTCCTTTCGGATATATCGTATCCGGCTTGGTGAGAACGTATGAATTTACCGCCCCCACGAGACGTCGGAAAGCTCATATATAATCAATAGGAGATACTGGATGTCTGGCGGTAGCAGAGGAGGCAAGTAAATCATTACGGTGCGGCTCGGCTGTAATAGTTAAACGATATTGACTTCTCGATGCCGGGGTGATTTGTAAGGGGCGCCAGATAATGGTGTGCGCTCTCTCCCGGATTTTCATCAACCTTGAGGAACAATGGGGGTGAATAATCGCGCCATCAAGCAGCAGGCGTCCGTTTTGACTGGGTAACTCGAGCAGGTAAGTGTGGCTCTGGTTCGAGTTAAACAATCCCTAGCACGAGCTATTCAGTCTTCGTGTTACAAAAGCCTTTGTTCGGCGGCGTGTTCTTGCGCCGGACTCGAACGACTCGCCGTCATAATTATGGAACCGGCGAATTCGGATAACGCCATTGCTTCCTATTATATTCAATTCATATTCCGCCGTCCTAATGTATTGTATAATCCTGCCCGAGGCAGACTGCTCTAATCCCCGCAGCCTCATCAGTTTCCCATCTCCTTCGGCATTATCACTACCCAATCCCTGCCGCTAATTACCGGGAACTTCTCAACTCCGAGATCCCGCTCTGATCGCTGTTTGTTGTTCAGTTTGTTGTTTGCCGAATCCACTCCCTGTCCCAGCACCGTGTAAAAGGCCCGGCCGCCGGTTTTACAAATACCGCCCAATAAACGCATACAATCTACGAAATAACCGGCAATTTTTACGTTTACGAGCCGCGAACTGCCGTGAATTTCACTTGATATCAACCAATCCGGGTCATTTCATCCTGAAGCGCGTCGTCTACCCCCGGATCAATACGCTTGCAGCGCGCAACTCGCGACCAAGAACCTAGACATGCATCATCCCAACACAACAACTCCAGGATGCGATCACTGACCAAACCGCGACCCACTTTAAACCCACAAAGAGATTTTTCTATTTACTCCGCTCGCTAAATATCCGACGCGCTGTCAAAGTTAAATTAGATTGTCGGCTTGACGAAAATTTATTTGTCTCACACCGAGTGCCGAAACTAGATTTCGGAAAGCGCCCGAATTTGTCCGCTAGTAAACACTACAGATTCAAGCTCAAAGGCCCGCAAAATATTGTTCAGTCTCGAGTGCCACTTATTGTCCGAAGCCTCATTAAAATATTGTCACACCAACTGAAAAACACACAACTTTTCTACTTTCTTTGATTGAATTTTCCGAGCGCGACTTGTTTTCCTTATTAAATATTTAGAGCCGGAGAAATATAAATGACTCGTGAAACATGTAAAGGAGAATTTGTTTTTCATTAAATGAGTGAAATACCTGAAAGAGATCCAATTTGAAAATGCGCCCGTTTTTGCGAGATTGACGAAATGTTGTCCAGGTGGTCGTTAGAGTTTCCTCTCGCGTTCGGGAGTTAATTGAGCATGAAGTAAAGTGAAGAATGAGTCATATAATGCACGTTGTCCCGTGTCGCGCTTTTGAAGTTTTGCACGCTTTTCTCACCCAACTTTAATTCAAAACAGAATTATAAATCAAGTCCCGTAAAAGTTTTTTTTTTCGTCGACAAATTTTCGCCTTTACACGAATGCGGTCGTGACATATTTAAGTATTTTTAATTAGGAGTCGTTGTCGTTCTCGCCTTCAAGTTATTATTCCGACCCGCGCCCCGTAATGAAGGAAATTATGAAAGTTTCGCGCGCGCCGTCGGGAAGGAAGCGGCAGTTATTTTTCGTGTTGCGGCACCAGTTTGATACATGGACTTTAATTAGAAACGCGCCGGAAGAGATCCGAAGGTGCGACTAGGGGTAATTTCAATTAGTACACGACGAGGAGGAAGGATTAAATATACAATCGCAATTAGAGAAACGCCGGATGGTTTCTTTCGCAAACGCGATTTTCCTAGGTGATAGAGCTGCCATCAGACAACTTAGTACATCACGGCAAGAAACTTGAAAATTCTTTATTGAAAACCATTTCATTAAAAAAACAAATCGCTCAAAGACATAACTAATGGTCCACTTAAGGTTGTATATTTTAATAAAGCCCTGTGTACAAGTAATAAAAAATTGTGTGACTTGTCTACCTACGCCTTCGTATAACCCAGTAAGCTCGACTGTACGAGTAGTTTATAATATATTTCGGTCACTCTGTTGTAAATAATATTAAAAAAATATGTAACGTACGCCACTGTCATTAATACAAGTTTACAAAATTTTTTCTATTACCAAAAAATAATTTATACTGATTTTGTTTTCTGCTTACTATCAAGTCAAGTTTGGCGTTTGTTGTTAAACATTTTATTTGCTTTAAAATATCGTCAAGTGAATGTAGATTAAGCTCAACCAGCTTTTGCTTTGTTTGTGGTGAAATTAGCGTAATAAAACCTGGGAATCTTAAGCTATCAAATGGTAAACATTTTCGTCAAGATTTTAACTCTTATGAGGTATACCAAGATTTTTGGGATAAAAATATGTTAGTCGATTACTGTTGGTAAGAATGTGAGAAACTGACACTAATCAGTGCAAAAAAAGAAACAATCTGTGTGATTTTTAATTTTTCAAAAATTTTGAATCAATTTTTTTTGTGGTGTCTTTAGCATTCGTTATTGACGTGTTTAACAAATTGTTGAATATTTTATTTGCTTTAAAAGATTATCAGATAAATTTAAATTAAACCCAAACAATTTTTTCTACGTTTGTGTTTAAATTATCCTAACAAAACCTGGGGAACTTAAGCAATGCGTTTTCATTAAGATTTAAAGTCTTATGAAGAAAGTTATTAAGGTTTTTGAAATAAAAATATTTTATTCGTTTACTACTAGTCTACATTAAAATAAACTGACTCTGATACAAAAAAAATGAAGCAGTCTATTGCAAAAATTTTCAAATACTGATAATTTATAATGAATATTAAAAAAAATTTTCGGCTTCAAAATCAGATTAGGGTTAATTATACCACCGATACACAATGGTTTCATCTTTGGTAAAAATCATTGTAAACTAATGTAGTAATAATGTCATTTGAGAGGAATTTAAAATTTTCACAAATACTATTTTTTATAACACAAGAATATTTTTATATTCCAGGACCTTATTTTTTTGATGACTTTTTTTTATCTTATCTTAAATAACATAAATCCACTTTTCGGTTTTAAGAGCTGCACCCTTTTAATTAATTTTTATTGATAAATAATAATAATTCTAGATGTATATTGAAAAAAATGTACGTCAAATCTTACATTGCTTTTATGGGCCTCTTTATGCTACTCATTGACTTTGCTTGAGCTGGATAATAAATAACTAATAAGTGGTGTAATGAAACATCAATCAATGTGAGTTTTATTAGTTTTAAAATCCCACACAATTGTTAGTCCTTGATTCATCCGGCAAAATCGATATCCTGCCATTGCTGCAGCTGTGTACATTTCTTCTGCTTTTTGCTCCGCTTTATTGTTCACCTTAAATTTGTTCGAATATTTTTGCAGACTTTTGTATGTCATACCTTTTCTCGCGTCTGCAATCCTCATACTCATAGTGTTGTAAATGCTGTTTTTTGTATGTACACAAAATTGGAAAATAAATAAAAACAAAAATATTTGTTGTTTATACATCGTTTTATTTAATTATTATAAAAAGTTGTAACAAACAGTTGTTTTTGCACAGTAATCAAAATAGAAACGGATAATTGATTTCCGAAATTTTCAAAAATGCGGATGGCTATCGTTAAAGTGCGGGTGTTGTGCCGAAGGCGGCACTCCGTGTCTGAGATAATTTCAATTAGACGTCGGCAGTGCGAGGATTTCAGATTAAATACACAATTGCAATTAGAGAGATTCCGGCTGTATTCTTCCGGAAAGCAATCGTTATTCTGTGTACGTCCGCCAAAGCACTCCGACACGTGCTCGGCCTGCCGGCTTGATGGGATTAACAGCCTATCGGTAATGACACGGCAGGATGCAAAGATCGCCGAAACGTGTGCTCCCCTATCGATTAGACCGATGATGATCCAGGCGAAAGCAAAAGTGAGAAGCTACGATAACGTGCGGTATTAAAGTGCGCATTAAAGGGGTGACGACGCCGATGCGATAAAAACACCCCGAACCCTAATTGCCACTTGAGCAGCGTCGCCGGGATTTGCACGTCCGATTTCATGCAGTCTTTCCGAAATTATGTGCGAGCCTATCTGGACAACACTTGTACCAGCCACTCGAGTAATCGGCCGTTTCCTAAACTCGCGTGCGGCGCTCCAACATGAAATCACTCTCAATCAATCAGTCATCGACTCAACTCCATTGAATGGCGATCCATTACGTCGACCGCTCCTGACAGCATCGCGAAAATTACACCGACTTCCACAAAAATAAATATTGGATGGAGGGGGCGGCGCTATACTTACAGATTATAGTGCACATCGGCCATGTTGGGTCGGAATTGTAGCGCCTTGCGGAATGCCCACTCGGCTTCCGTGATTCGGCCCTGACTGCTCAAAACGCTGCCTAAATTCCCGAACGCTGAAACACAAACACAGACTCTCTGAAGTCCATTATCTCGACTTGTACAACTTCGAATGCATGTATTGAAACCGTGCATGATATATCTCGAAGTCATGTTTCAAGAAAGTCAAACAAACTCCAACGTTTCTGAAGCAGTAAATAGATTAATGTTGCACGCGATGTTAAAATGCAGAAGATATACCCACTTCGAAAATGAGTAATTGGATTAAGTCTTGTTACCATCTATCGTTCTGATGCGGCACGAATGCATCGCTTATTGAATCGAAATTATTTCTAATTAGATGTTAATTAATATTATTTCTGCAAACTGCTTATTGTCTCATTTTTGGCGCTTTGAAGTTCCTGCTTTTGATATTGCTGACAAGGTCGTAATTAACTCTTTGATGGGAAAGGCTTCAGCTACACTAATAATACATTTCTGAAATTTACTAATAATGTACTAATTAAAATTTACAGGGGAAAATATAAACAAAAATTCATTTACAAACACTTTGATTTATTTCGAGCACAGCGAATTGTTGTTTAATTGTTGCATAATCACAAAATTAATAACTTCCTCTTTTGTACTGTAAGTTGAAACATTGTCAAAAAGTTTGAAACGGTTGCCCATTACACCTACAACTTAACAACGTCACTTGTTAATAATTAATTAAAGTACAATTCGTAACTTCTTGAAATATTCTTTCAAATTAAACTGAAGTCCAGCTTGTCTGACCACCTTTTTCCACGTCAGAATCAATAATAAGTTCAATAAAATATTAAAAATGTTTTTTGTTTTCCCAAAATGGGCATATCCAAGTTTATAGGCCGATAGGAACTCAACATAAATAAAAAAAAATAATCAACAGTAGAGTTTCTGAAACATGTGTGACAGCGAAGAAGTGACGAAATGTTGCTGTATATCGTAAATTGTTGGAAGAAGTCATGCTGCTATTTGTCTTGCCTGTATTTAGCCTCCAAAAATTTATAATTCAAGTTACAATTTAATTAAACTTGATTATTGACCTGTTTACCAATTGAAAGTGGTTGTTAAATATTTAGGAATCCAAAGAGTAAACGTTATCAAAAGTTCCGACTTAAATCACATTGAAAAAGTTTAGGAAAACATAATTAAGTGCATATAAAAATAATCACAAATTGTGAAGGAACTACTGCAGAAAGATGGCACGAAAAAATAATATAGAGTACTATATCAGAAATTTACTCGTTGTTTATTTGTGATACTTGAGATAATACAATTACCAAGTTTGTCTCAGTGCTTTATTAGTCATTGGGCAAAAGTATGGACCCAAGCGTTTTGTACCTTACGAAAAAATCCGTTAGTAGAGTAAAATCTCTCAACGACGGACAATTGTCCGTTGTGGAGAAGTGTCCACTAATGAGAAGTATAAATTTTGATAAAGGTTTTGTTACGTTTCTACAAAAATGTCCGTTGTGAAGATGTGTCCGTTAAGGGAGGTTTCACTGTTACATCATCAAGTACTTTAAAAATGTAATCAGAAGAAATTTACGAAATTTCTTCTAGTTTTCGAGTTATTACAATTTTTTTTTCTAATATCACCCTATCACGGCGATTTTTTTGGTAAAATGCTATACTCCAGAAATTACAACTAATTCTGTAATATCGTTTTTAAACCAGTGGTTTACGGAAAATAAATACGGAAAATAAACGTTCTGAGCAAACCTGTGTGTCAGATTTTTGAGTAAAATTCAAGACCAAAATTTCATAGTTTTTAAATAATAATTAGCTTTGTCCTGAAAGGACTACGGACATTTTCATTTGTTTCGTAATATTCCTGGTCTTCCTACAACAATTAAGGAAGTCACCGTCTTTTTTATACTGTTGTTTAGATTTTCTTGATAGAAGATTACCACGCGTGCAGCTGCTTTCAGAATGTCTTGTGAAATTGAATTTTAAACCACTGTAGTTAAAGTAAAGTACCAATGACAATAAAAATGTTATTTCCATTAATTGTTTTAATTTTGATTTGGTGTGAAAAATACGTCTTTAATCCGAATGTGTCTGAAACTCGGTGCATTTACCTTTGGGCGGGTTGACGTTGACGGCGGCCCGATACAGCGCTTCCTCGTTGGTCCAGTCTTTGTTTCTCAGCACGGTTTTAGCACTGAACGTTAGCAAAACTCCAATAAAGCCCACAGTAAACGGCGTGCGATACTTCCGATAAAGCGCAGCCCCGCCGAGTCCCACCATCAAACACAGTCCCGCACTGGGTAGATAAAGAACCCTCTCGGCCACCACAAACCCGACATAAAACAGTAAGTTGGTCGCCGGCAAAAAAGGAAGAGTCAGAAACGCCAGCGCCAACAAAATAACACAACAGGAATTCGATGTCGATCTTTTCGAAAGACAGACGCACGTCGAATGCGCCGTATTATTATTGTTCGTGTTCCGACAATTAACCGTATGTACATCGGACAAGTCCAAGTGGCAGCAGCGGCACGTCTTCGGCGGCGATCTCATCGACGAGACGCTCTTTTTCACCAGGAGGAAGAGCAGCGAGTAGAAGCAGAAGGTGACGATGTTGCGGCTGTCGCCCAGAGTGGTGATTCGGGGGATGGCGTCCATGCCCCAGTCAAAACTCAGGGTGTTGGGGACGAGGAGCAGCCAGAAGTTGAAGACGGGAAGGTAGATGAAGGTGAGCAAGCGGGTGAGGAGTTTCGGCTCGCGAGCCGTCGGATTGTCAGCGGTGGAGAACTGGGGCACGCGGGATTGCAAGCGGATGGCTAAAAGGATAACGGAAGCTGCTCCCAGGACGAGCAAACTGCGCCATTGTCTCTGTAATCAAAACAAGAGATGTTGTTAATGATCGATGAACACCTGTCGCGATTGAGAAATGACGTGTCACGAATTTTGCAAATATCCACTCGCTTTCTCACCTCATGGACGGGCTATTGAAAAATTGACAAGTGTCAAGCGCCGTTATTTATTGTTTTGTTGTTTACTGAAAAGAAAATTTCGCTTTAATTCGAAAAGCTTTCATAAATCCGTGTGCAGTATGAATAAGATAAGAGCGCTTATTTTGCATCGGAGTTTGGAGGGGAAATTCCATTCAACGGGAATGTTTTTCCGGGTTTCATTGATCTCAATGCGATTTAGAACTGGCCTTCCCACCTCTTATCTGCATGGACATGTACTCGCTATATATCTCGTGATGTGTTCTGCCATAAGCCAGTTGCTTGTTCTGCGTGTCTGCTTCATACAGTGAAATGTACATTTTTGTGGAGCGTTTTAAAGCGTGATAACTGTCTTTTTAACTGCTTTTTATTCGAAAAAGGTTGTTTACATAAAAGATACCTTTGTTTTTGCGTTCAGTTTTTTACAAAGAACAAAACATGAAAAGAATACTCTTGTAAATCAAAGGGGAGGATTATCGTACATTAAGCTGGACATAATTCACGTTATGATAACATCTTATGAACAGAAAACTGTACTGCCGGCACTAGCGTGTAAATAATGAACGGTAATAACCGGGTGCAAATGTTTTAATGTCGAAGAAAATTCACCTTCACACACACTGATTAACGCGCATTTTAAATTCACACCACTTTATTGTCATAAAAGTTTCCAAGCCTTCGCCCGGCGCATCCACCATTTGTAGGCGCATCCACCATTTGTAGGCGCATCACACCATCAATTTCGCGCAAATTCAGTTACTAAACATCGCTTATGCATGGTGGTGTTTACACAGAGCATCAGACGTTGGTCCAAATGTGGCCGGAACGTTTCCGAAATTTAATTTTAATTTGAAATGGAGCGTCAATGATAAACGGAAGCATCGAATTTCAATTGAAAATTAGAGTCACATTTGGGGGACAGAGGGAGCTTCTCGTCGGCCGCAAAGTGGCTGCATCGTTATCAATCTTTCGGAGCCACGGGGGGCGAGAGAGGGCGGCCTGGTTCGGCAGTCAGCACAAGTTAGACCCGTATCCGTCTCCGGTTCTTCGCGCCATTACATTACACGAATAGCGCCAATAAATCCCGGTGAGCGTCGGCCGGTCTGATAAACATGTAAATACGCCGCCGGTGGACTGACATCCCTCAACGTCTTCAAAAATAAACAATTTCCAATTTTAACCAAGAATCGAATCGAAGCATTTGTGTTTCTTGTCCAGAAGTAATCCGCAAGCTCGGAGTCGTGATTTCGCAAGACCTCCTTTGGCATTTTCGCTGTAATTGCATCCTGCCATCCGCAAGTCGTACGTGTCTCAGTGATTTTTCGTTTTCGGCCGGGTTTTGTGCATGTTTACATTCGATACAGCGTCACTGATCCCGACAAATTGTTCAGTCAACACCGCTTTGGCAAATATCTATGGACTGTCTTTCGGTGAAAGAAGACGTATTGAACGACCGAAATAAAGTAAGAAAAGCAATTTGAACGGTCCGGGACTCCAGTTTCGAATTGATTCCGGGGAAGCGGTGTCGTCGCGGGGAAATCCAAATGACCTCGTATATTTCGAGAGGCATTTCGCAGGCTTGGTCACTTGGAGGAAATATTCGATCTGGTTCGAGATTTGCGAAAGGTAGACGCGTGCTCCAACCCCCTTCGATCGTGTTAATGTGTCGAAGAGATCGTATCGCTGCACCTTAACCGGAATTGATTCCGCATGTTGACCCTCCGCGAGTTAATATCGGACGGGAGTCGAACACGGGCGATAACGCCGCAGTTTCTCATACCGCTGACGGTAATTAATTACCATTGAGAACTTTCCGACCTTGGCACGTTTCAGGGATTCCATTATTGCTTTAAATGAAAAAGTGTGTATTTAGCGATTTGGGTCGAGATTCCCATTAGGTGTTAACGAGGCCGGAAAGCCGGCCTTGTTTTTAGTGTCTTTTGCGGCATTTGCAACGCCATATATCTGGCGCGAAGTTTTCCAATCTTGGGAGAGCAGACGACCGGACGACAAGAGGAGATAGGGTCGAACGTGACACATTAACACGTAGAAGAGTGTCCCTTGCAGGTTTATTGCGAATCTTCGGCATCGAAGAGCAGGATCAATGGCCGTTTCGTGATCGAAATGTAATACCGGCTGCACTTGGACAAATTATCGACCGGCGAGTTCACAAATCTGAGTTATTATGAAGATTAGTAAGTTGGAGCGAGTTACCGAAGAAAATCAATTCATTTTCGCCACTCTAAACTCGAAGGTAAAGCACTTCAACTCCGATACGTAAAGCCAATCAATTCGCTTGGGATTTTCCAACTTTCCTAACGGTGCTCACTTCTATGGAAGTAGATAAAAAAGTGGGTCGCGACGGAATTGCTTTATCATAGATTAAAATTTATCGCGCACAATAAGGGGCTTAAGAATACACCCTCTCCAAAGAATTTGAATTAGAAAAAAATTAAATACTTGCCTTTTTCAACGAAGGGCAGTAAATGAAGTCGTAAATCATACACATCCCCAGCACTGTGATCCCCGTCTCCTTGCTCAGCATCGCAGCCAAAGCCAGGAGAATGCACAGACCCAAGTACATCCATTGCCTCACTCTACTTTTCAAACAACACGCTTCATTCTTCTCCTTCAAATGCATTCGGAAGACGACGTTTTTATTACAAGCCTCGCTCACTCCCAACCTCTTTGGCCAATTACAACTCGTAACGTTTTTTTGCAGACTATAAACAAACTTCTGGTACTTCAAAGTTCTAAGCTGCTTCATATTGTCTTCTTTATTACCACCATAACAACAAAACGAATCTCTATGCTTAGTATGCGTAACGTAGGCTAGGAACGATAATAGATAAAAATTGCATGCTGCCAAATCAGCTCGGCCCACAACCCCAGCCACCGCTTCCGTGTGTATGGGATGCGTGGCAAAAATCAGCCCGGTTATGGCAGGCCCGACTGAAGACTTTGATTTCGGAAGCACTTGTCTTGCCAGTTTGACCAAAAGGGCCGTAGCAAGACAGTGTAAAAGCACGTTGACGAGGTGGTAGCCCCACGGTTGGAAACCTCCCAGAAGGTAATTGAGGCGGAAGGTTAGAACGCACAGCGGACGATACGAGCCGTGAGAGCCGCTGTCGCTGAGAGGAGTCCCCCAGAAGTCGTTTTCCAAGAGGCGCGCCCATGGCGTCTTCGGCAGCAGGTCGGGGTTGCTCAGAATCGCCCGCCTGCAACAGAAAATTGCCGACGTCTTTAACTGATTATCGAGCGAATGTCGCTGCTTAACTAGCCCTAATTGAAACAACATTCGTTATAGCGACATTGTGACATGCAATGAAATATGGCCTATGACCACTAGTACATGCACGACATTAATGACAGGCTGTTGTTCGTATCGGTGTTACGTGCAGGTTGTGCATGTCGAAAACAATGTCCGAACGACCTCGGTGTCATCATGACCGGAATCGATTAGGCCAAGAAGCTACAAGTGACGAGGGTTCAAAGAATTTTTTGTTTGGCTGTTTCAAAAAATGCTTGTTTCCAAGTCGTTTAGATGCAAATTTTTCTAATTTGCGCAATTTGTCTTTTGATTGCGTCTTCTGCCACTGATGGGTTTCCCGTTACCACCTGCATATTTTAATTATTGTGTGATGTAATTATTTCCTCGCAGTAATCGCTTACAAACGCGATGTTGTAAGCGTAAATATTCGAACTCGTGTAATTGACATATTGATCGCGGCTAGTTCTACTTTTAACTGCTAGGCGTAAAAAATTAAAATGAAGTTGCTATAATGGATCGTGTCAAAGGAACGTAATTCATAATTTATGGCCGTATCAGGCTTGTTAGAGTGAACTGATTTTTTAACACTCAATTTGTAGCACTGCTTCCAGAAAATACCAAATCGATTGGTCTTAACTTGGATATGTCGTGGTCATGGCAATTGTGGTAAATGCATGGTAAAAGCTTTTCCATTGCGGAGCTTTAAGTTATTTGTGTAACAATTTCACTTCTGGGTCTACAGCAGATACCTAATTTAATTGCTTCTTCGGCATACGAGCCGTTTACTAAATGGATTTTCTCCATCAAACGTTCAAATAAAATGGAAGTTTTATGTAGACGCAATTAATTTAACGTGCACGTGATGTACATATTAATTCATCGAATAACGATTACCACCCACGCATTTTTCCGTTTCGAATAACACTAGCTTGTCACACTTATTTTTTGCGTAACGGAATCCTGAAGCTAATTAAGTCGGAAGATAAATGGTTCTGGAGGAGGAATTCGGGCGTTGAAGGAACAATCTGCACGGGAGTGCATAAATCATAATCGTTGAAATTTTTAGCGAAACAATTTGTTTCGAAGGTCGGATAATGACTGGGCACATCAATCTGATTTTTCTTTATTCCACGTGGTTAATTTTATGCGAAGTGGTCCAAAGTTTCTCCGATAAATTTGCCGACGTCGAACAAACAATAATTAGAAAAACGATCTCCGGTTAAATTTAACTTGGTTGAGGAGTTTTAACGGCACAATTGACATTTCGCAAGTCGCTGGCGCGGCCTCTATTCCATTTCTTTTTTTCTAGTTTAACTTTGAGTTGGAAATCAGATGCTACGATTGAATTCGGATTCAAAAGAGCCAATAGCACGAGCTTATTTTAAATTTCGCGTGTATAGACAGCCGCCGCCACACGTCACGGAATACAGCCGTCACCTCCACTTGTCCCATTGAATTCTGATTTCGTCGTCTGTAGCATATTGTCGCTAAGAAGTTGGATTATATTTAGTGAGGAAATAAGGTAGTGGCGTTCGGGGAGACAGAGATTATCATTACACAAAGGGGCGGCCGTACTATCTGAGAAGCTCTCGGTTGTAGCGCGACGTCTCAAAGGCCGCTACTGCGGATGAAAAGGGGGTTCCTAAAGGGGCGGCGGCAATAACACAGCGTGTATACACGCCCGTTGTCGGTCGCAAACGATGCCAACAGAATTTAATTGAACGGCTCCGTTTGAGAATCATAACACGTACAAAGTGCGTCTGTGTAGAACAGCCAACAGTCTGATTCCATAACTGATACAGCACGCAAAAATTTGATCTCTACTCTCTTCCCTTTCTTTGAATATTAAAAACACAATAGCTAGGTTGCCCAACATATAAAAATTCCAGGCTGCGTTTCCGTAGCGATGCTCGAATGAAACATGAAGATTTCAAGACCGCAACGCGGACCATAAGCCGATCAATTGACCGTTCGGAGCGATTTTCCGATACCGGGTTCAGTTTACGGACGCGGTTGCCGCTGATTTTCTTCTTGTTGGTGCAAAGCCATGGTCCCCACAATTATGCTCCAGTGAATTAAGTCACTGCAAGGCTTAAAAACAATTACGTGCCAATGGATTTGCATTCTTGTTTTTTCGCTAAATGTAACGAAACGTTTCAGTGCAAACTTTTCACATTTCTAACAACGGGAAACAAAAAGCGTTATGACGTTAACTCCCAACTTTAGATCGGAATAACTTGTAAAACGGTTTTCACTTTTGATGTCAGTGCCCATGGTGACGTTTTGATTTTTCTCGGTTCGCTGCTAATATTTAGGTGGTTGAAAATGTGTGTACATTTATATTCATTGCATTCAATGTGGGATGAATACAGAGCATAAAGCGAAAGAGGAGGCGATTTACGTCAATGCGCTTCGTCTGAACTAAGCCTCGAGTTCAGTCGACGGAAATTAAGCTTTTACAATGTGTGTGTCTCTCGTGTGTGCTAAATTCACACGAGTGATTTCCAACCATTTCTATTTTCCTTGAGCGGCAGTGTATAATAATACAGTTCAATTTTCCGGTATCTAGCAAAATCCTATTTGTTTTCTGTTTGGTACATTGTTACGCGGAGCATTCGACAGGCATCCGCAATTAGTTCGAATTTCTCGTTGCTTTTAATGCATCAAAATATAAAAGACCTACGCATTCCTTTCATGTAAAAGTCGGGCGGATTATGAAATTAGTAGCCAGATTATGAATTAGGAATTTATTTTTGTGAAAAATCAGCAAGTTTTGTCGCCGCCCGCTGGCCTACTCACCGGTCGTCGTAAACGAATCCGGCATCCAGCGTGTTGTAGTAGAGGACGAAGGCGAGAAGACAGCAGAGAGAGCTAACATAATCCATGCTGGGGGTCAGCACATCGATGGGCGAAGATACCGTGACTTGTTGCGCCCAACTCAAAGCTGCGCTAATCTCGGCAAAGCGCTGAAATATGTTAGATCATTTACACCGTCCGTGCCAAGCTTGCACATTACCGGCAAAAAGGGTTCGGGCGACTTTTTGCCGGAGGAAAGCTCCGATCTTCGGGTGCGTTCGCGGGCGCCGTTCACGAGAGCGAGTTCATTAAGCGAGTCGGGTCCATTGCGTGCCGCCTCCAGAGCGTCACCTGTGGAGTTCACCTGGAGGAGCAAGACGGAACTGCGCGATTCGCGACCGCCACACCGCCGTTATATAGTCGACACGAGCATTGCGCGAATACTGATGATCGACCCTCTGTGTGGGACACCCAACACGCCCCGCACCAGCGCGCGCACTCACAACGCCGTACAGGTGGCACCGGAGTCACCGGAGTCACACCGCCAACAACGAACCCCATACAAAGCCAACTCTTCGCTGCTGGAGCGCCACATCCACTTACACTTTTCACACTAATCACACGCCTCCACAAATATTACCTACCACAGACAACAATTTGTTACCCTTTCTTAGACTTCGGTCTTGCTCAAAAATTTTCCCAAACTACCTAAATCGGCCAGTCAACGACCAAGAGGTAGAATTCATGGTTGGTAACAGAATTTGTTACCTCAGTCTCTATTTGGACTAATTATCACTAAAAGTTTTCAGTCCGAGCAGGTGATGCTTCAAAAAGGTCAAGTTACCATGTCATTTTTGTAAAACCGGCGCATCCACCATTTTTAAATGTTTAGGTATTTACACTTTAGGTGCTTTGGAGTTGTTAAAAGATAATACATATCATATTAATTTTGTAAAAAAAACTACCAAACATCGTTTTTCTATGCACTTTTGCTGTAAACTTTAGATTTAGACATCACCAAGCAATGTGTTTTAAAAATTTAAAAAGTGTGATTTTTGCAACTAATGAAGTCGGTTATTCTAATATAGCCTCAGTAGACAAAAGAACACAAACATTATTGAAACTAATATCACAAGAGAATAAAGAAAATAGAAACATGGAAATTTCACGGTAGATAGCTTTCATAACATAGGCATCTACCAAGAAGGAAGGAAAACCACCCCTTAAAAGAGTTAAGTAGGTTTTCAAAATTTGAGAGAAAATTTGGTATTTTTTAAATTATATCTATAAAAATTGGTATTTGGGGTTTTGGTCAAAAATGAAGAACCACGTGTTTAAGGATTTTCGAGAAGTCAACTCGAAATGAGGTAATAAAATTTGTATAAAAATTCGTAACTTTTTTGGTTATATCCATGAAAATTGGTATTTGGACTTTTAGTAAAAAAAAAGAAACATGTGTCTTTAGGTTTTTTTTGGTAATTTCAACCCCAAAGAGGTCAAACAGTCGATAGAACGTATACGTATAAGGATTTTTCTTTTTCTTTTAATTTCTACTTATACAAATTGGTACTTATTTGGGCTTTAGATTAACGGTGAAAATGAGTTCCTTCTTTTTGTTGCTAAGTTTTACTTTATTTTTCTGCGTTTCAAAATACAGAGAAATCTCTTATTAGCGGACATCAACGTGTCATGATTTTTGTCCGGTTAAAGGAAGTGTCCTTTTAAGAGAATTACCAAAGTTTATATACACACAAACTAAAAAAATCTATTAAAGGGGTGGTATCACGATATTATTTCGTATAACTTTATACTTTTCTAGGGCCTAAACTTGAATTAATATATCTCTAGAATAAAACATGAACTTGATTTATGTAATTTTTCGAATTTTCTGAGAGTTTGTCATAATAATAACAACACATGAGCATATGGCATGCTGTCCGCTTAAAGGAGAGATTTTGTTTTCAAGGATCAAAAGTGCATTGTTTGCGTCCGTTTATGTGAGAGTTTATTTAAAATACGTTAGCTCAAAACAGGACTAACAAAAATGTCCGTTTGTCAGAGCAGTCCGCTTATAGGAGGTGTCCTATAGAGAGATTTGACTGTAGTTGTGGACACGCGTGCATAGCCGCATTAGTGTGGTCCTTCGAGCCGGATAAACAACGTGGAATGAAATTGCAAGTTTTTGTTAAATTTCGGAAACTTGTCGTGCTTAAAATAATATTGTTTAATTATTTTGTGATGACTATAGCGGCGGCATTTATTGCGTTCATGTGGTAAAAGTTATAGTGGTTTGACACGTCTGTGGCTAAATATATGGTTGTGTTTTATCGTCCGTCTCCTCGATTTTTCCAAAGTGGGATCGAGCTAATGAAAATAAACGCGATACCGGATATAAATGGTCGCAAACAGCGTTGGAAAGTGTGGAAATGATGAAAGTTGGAGTAAAAATTAGAATTTCCTTCGCCGAGGGGAAGACAGCGGTCGTGGGGAAAAAGCGCAATCCTGCAAAGTTGCAAGTTGTAAATTCAGTGTAACCCTTCCTCAGGGCATAGTAATATAGCAAAGGCGCGATAGGCGGCGGTGAAACGTCGAGTAATGAGTATGAATACGTCACGTCAGAACTCGAACTCGTAGCAGTAAATAGCGGAGCCCCAAGTTACAGCCACCGAGTTGCTCAGGTCGCCGGAATGAGAAAATATATTACAGCTACAGATTGCTGACTAAATTACATCGCATCACCTTGGTCGCTTTTCGGCCAAAAGACACATTCGCCAGATTAGCAGCCGGATGCTTGATTGGATGACACCTGCACGAAATTCCTCAACTTTTATCGATTCGCGCTGATCCGATTCCATGCCTCGTGTGTTCTCCACTATATTTCCTAGGGTGTTGTGACAATACGTTAACTTCCCCCTTTAATATCATCTAAGACGACTTTAGGGGACAATGAACGGCTCCAGATATATCCCGAGTAATTATATTGTTACATTTCTTAAGATACGCTATCTATCTTTATTAAATTGGTGTCGGAGGACGTCGTTATTTATCTAGTTGTAACAACCCGAAATTAAGCTTCAAGCTTTAATCTACCTAATTTCGTTACTCCAATTAGATTTATATTTCTTTCTCGGCACCTTGATTGCTCGAAATGGTCGAATAAAGCAAACGAATTAAAATGCATGAAATCTCCTCGTTTTTTAATAACCCCAATCGCATTGGAAAAATGGCGGCACGTCTGTGTCATAAACCCCCATTTCCATAAAGCGAAACGTGTGACGTCACCCAATCATTGTTGATACCGTTGCTCACATAGCACTCGGTCGAATTTGAATTATTTGCCTTTAATCAGCAATTACGATGATAATTGATAGGTAATCCCGCTGGAAACACTTGAGCGGCTAATGAAAATTACCCCGAAACACCCTCTCTCATAAATGTAGATTGAAATAGTGGGACGATGATTCACCGAACAGGTGAGCACATGCTACCCTCACCGGCTCACATTACTTCCCCATTGGAGAGTCACCCTTTTAATTATAGACTGCTGAGTCCCCTAGCAAAAATCGCGTAAATTTGTTCTTGGGGTCTTGAGAGGAAAAATCGATACGACAGCTGGCGAAAATAGGTGCAATTGTTCTGTTTAAAATAATAGTTAACATCTGGACCCTGATATTTTTCACAAAGTGCTTCTCATGACATCGGGATGCTTTAATTATCTCCAATCAAACTAATTATCTCTCATTGTTCTTAATTGGAGTATATTGTGGTCGGGCTCTGTATAGAAACTAGCGCTAACGTACCGACAGGGGACAAATAGAGACGACCTCGTCATGTGCCGTCCGTAATTAATTTACGCTTAATGAATACCGAAAAAGAAATTAAATTTTATGTCGGAGAAATAGCAGCGACTTTATTTATGTATCTATTAAGAGACAAAGAGATTTATTTCATTAATGCGTTTATTACGATCGCTCTAACGGAAACTGTGTAATTGGGAAGAAACGTTGGACAAAGTTTTTAATTGTTTGGGTCTTTGCCGCAGAATACGACTTGAACGTTTCTCTCAGTCATGACGAGATAATTAATTTTTGTTGTTGCGACACAACAAAACTATGTCGCTGAAGAATCCTTTGAAACTCCCCCTCTCTTTTGAGGGAGCCCAGGGCGCGAAACAAACCAGGTTTTTTCCTGCCGGACGACCATTTTATCAGCCTCGGGCACGAACGAATTACGTGAAATATTAACAAATGCATGTAAAACGCCAGTTAATATTGTATGAATAGGAGTCGTAGATGTGTACTTATTAGGGTGCCCGCTATTGTTGAGGTATTATTTATTACGTCCGGGCCCGTATGGCCTCTAGTCAGTCGGCCGTCGACAATTACACATGAAGATGTTATCGCCTGTGAGTGGAAGTATGGTTTATTCAAGTTTGTACATGCACTCGATCGTCAATTACCCCCAGTGAAATTTATCTCGCAAACACGAAGCTTTCGCAGGGTCAAAGTGGCCTCTTCGGGCGTCAAAAACCCGGTGCCGTGTTGACGATGTGAAGAGCCGTAACTGTGTAGAGTGCGAACGCATGCCTCCGGCAGAAGGAGCCTTTGTTTTACGACGCAGTCCACTCACAGCCCTCCTATTGCACTCTACTTGAGTCATAACCACCCGGGGAATGATTACAGAGATTTTTACTGCCCCCCGGTCGGATTTTGAGCAGTACTTTTCTTTCGATGCCATTTTACACGTGGTTTTATGTCGATGCCGTTCCGACCGGGTAAAAGCAACGGGGAAAACAACGGCGTATGTGCTTCAGGGGCAATTAATACGCCATCATCGTAAAACCTAACGAAATGGCATTATTATTACAAAGTGCATCAGACGGCGGCGTGATTTAATCCAGAGTAATGGAGGGGAATTATACGAAAAAAAGTATTTAAGGTCGTTTGTTGTAATTCATACGTTTAAACATTATTGCGCTTTATTGTCATCGGAACTGCGGCGTCTAACGACCTCTGTCACGAACTAACGCTAGTTTTAATTAAATTTTGACGATTTCGCCGCTTATCAGATCGGTATCAGCAATCGCGGCTTATTACTTTACGAGACGCCTGTGTAATTTATGTCCATATACACAAATGTAGGCAACAGGGATTGGCATTTTATGTCGGCAAGGAAAGGGTGCGTATCTCGACCGAATCGGTTTTCAGGAGCTTAAAATCATTAGAGAACGTATGAATATTTGTACGGTGTTCGTCCGGTCATTTATCATCCCTCGCAGAGGTATATCAAACATCGCGCAGCAAAATAAACCAAAGGGCATTATCAGTAAGCCACAGGCGACGCAGTTGCGATCTACACATATATCAGGAGACGTCAATTGTTCGTTGCATTTTGGGGTCCGAGCTCCCCGCAGAATTCAATATGTTACTTCAGCTCGTAATGAACCCTCTCCCATATAAAATATTACTAGAGCATAGCATTACGACACTACCAAGGGCGAAACATCCCCACTAACATGACGAACTTAATTAACTCGTATTCTCTCTCCTTTCAAACAAAAACGTATCAAGCTATGAAATTACTTATTTTCATAGTAAAGTCCCGAGTGCCGCGGTGCTCCCTCTGGAGAAAATTTTATAATGTGTTGTACAACAGCAGGAGCAGACTATTTCCACTTCCGGAATTAAACAGTTTGTGTTTGCAGTTGCCTAGGCGACTTGTAATTAAAAATATTTCATGCACCTGAATTTTTTCAGTATCTCGTTAATTAGTCCCGAGATGGGAGAACAAGAATTTTACATTACTGCATGAAAATGAACATTTTCTTGTTTAAAAAACCGTCGATATTAATTCATGACAAAGCTAGACTAGTAGTAATGAGACTCTGCTTTGAAATTTTAAGCTCGAGCGCTCTTCAGATAATATGGAAATCCATGCAACGCTGTGTTGTTCTCACTTCAGCTAACTCTTGATTAACGAAACGAAGCATTGTCTAACAGATTAAGTTACGCTACGATTTCCTTAATTAATAACTAATCAAAATAGAAAAGCTCGCACGGCGAGAATTTTAACGAGGGCATTTTTAAGCCGCCCTAATCGCTTTTCATTACCATATTTATTCTGAAGCGGTTTTTCTGAGCCATTGAAGGAAACTCAAAGATTAATAATGAGGTGCAACTCGCTGATGCTGATCTTCGTTATTCGCCCGATCGTCGAATACAATCGAAGCATGAAATTTGTAATTAGTGTAGAGTTTGTTTGTGTTGACGTGATGTAAGCTCAACGACCGAACATTACAAAACAAATACACAACCTATGTGGAAATGATTATAATCAGGGGATTATTATACCAACGCCCTTGTCGTAAATTAAGAAATAAATAAAATTAACGACTCGGGTCATTATTTTATTGCGCGATAAATAATTGACGAGTGAGCGATCGATCGCAGCGGTCGAAAGGCGAGCCATTCATTAGCCGAATGAATTCCACTTAATATCATTATTATTATCATTCGGCTTCTTGCCTGCCATAACCGGCGATGAATGCGAAAGCAATCGATGAAAGCAGTAAAGATTTATATTTAATTTAAAGCCGGCAAGCTTCGCAGTAAAATAACAATTACAAAGGCATTTCCCGAACTCACTGCCATCGAAATTAAAACGGATTCTATTTATTTTATCGGCGTAGTAAAAAATGATGCGTCATAAAATTGTTACAATCTTGACGGTTTCTTTAATAAACGCGAAACCGCTGGGTTTGAACTGGGATAATATGAGGTGCAGGGATTGTAAAAAATCGATCTCGTGTGTATTGTTGTCGAGTTATCAGTACATTGGTGTTATTTTTGGTCGTCGAAGGATTCTTTCGTCGGCGTTGTTGCCAAACGGTAAGCCGCTTATCTCTGGTGGCACAGACAAGTGCACCGTTGCCCGGACCAAATCCGACATTGGCAGGGATTATTAGCCGCCTTCTCTTGTTACCGTAATCTGAGAACAATCATCTCTCCCATCTTCGGCTATTAGTCTTTATATGGGGCGTTGCGACATGCGTGTAGTGATTAGTAATATTTAATTAAAGTGGGTGGCTGGTGCATGTGGGTGTAGTCCTTGTGATCTTTGCGGTGGGGTGAGTGTGTTGTCTGGTGAGCCAGGAGGCAGGATATTAAACAGACAAAGACACACGGACCGGCCCATTATGCATGCTACCCGACGTTATTATGTACTTAAGAGGCGATAAGGATAATTAGTTTTGTGTGCAGTCTTGGAGGATATCGAGCAAATTCCTATTAAGCGTCTTAGATAGGCGCGTTAAAATTAACAATTTCACAGCGTATTAATGTCGATGCAGGGAAAATGGGATTGCATAACGTGGAAGTTCCATTGTGTCTCGGCTATTATCAGTCTCACGGCCGACTAGCTGCTTACAATACATGCAACCGCCGCAAAGTTGCGACACTTTCAACTGGGGAAATTAACGAAGGATCGATCCGAATCCTGGCCCGTATTATAAGCGGCGATATTGGCCGGAGCGATGTGGGCAAATAAAAAGTCAAACAATCGGAGCGGACTCGATTGCCAACAAATCAAATCACCGAGTGGAAGCACGAGATTGAAAACGTACCTTTGTCTGTGATTTTCAATATGGGACGCTCTTAAGTCGATTGCGATGGTCGCTTACGATCCATTGTGCCTTCGCGATCTAATATTTCACGCAGCTTCGCCTCCCGGAACTCCATCAGACCGCCAGATTGAAAGAAATTATCTCTTTCCGCGGATTGAACACTCGAGTGTGTACGCAAATTCGGGCCGCTTTCAACCGAAGCCGCACCATTGTTCAAGAACTCGTTAAGACCCCGAGCGATAAATCGCACGCCGAATGCTGAATTTACAAACGGGACACACCTGTGACGGAAACTAACGGCCGGACCGACCGCCTTCTCTTCCCTGCAGACAACCTCTTGTCATCCGACTAACCGGAACCCCACCACGACCCAACACCTTTCCTTTTTCTCAAATTTAATTAAACAATGCCCCAAAACACCAAGACAAATAAAGTGGCATCGGTCAAAAAATGGTGGATGCGCCGGGTTAGTCACTTATAAAATGTTGTTGGTTGGGGGGGAGGGGGAGCGAGCACGTCATTAGAATATCGAACAATGCACATGGTGGAAGGTTTGTAAGCAGGAAGTGTGGTGGTACGTGCAATGGGGAGTACTTGTGTCGAGAAGTCAGCAGTAAACTGTCGGACTGACGTCCTTTATGCTGCCAGCGAACAATATACGCTATTGTGGTCGGAACTCTGATTATCTGTCATTCTAAAATTAATATCAGCTACAACTCGCTTCAACTGCGAGGATAACTGCTGTCCTGTAAATCCGTCCGGTCGACATAACGAATGCTGGGGGAATATGCTCGTGATTGCACATAAAACTATCCGGTCATCTCTCTATTTCATATGTGTGTTAGTGCCATTCTTAATTTATGGGCGTTTGGCTGGGCCGTAAATTAGGCGTGTCGTTACGTTCAATCCGAATCATTTAAGAAAGATGAGTTTTTGCGAGCGTTGAAATATGGGTTAACAAGCCGCTCCGGATTTATGCGGATAGTGCGAGGGTAAATGCATGGCGATACATTTTTTAAGACGCTCTCGCGCGAATTTATGACGGTGTCGACAAATGGAATTTCCAAATATATCGAATGAAGTTAGGTAGAGTCGCACGTCTGCGGTCGGTAAATAATAGAGGGCAAGTTGTGATTTATGCGGCTGCGAATCGAGCTTTATAGTGAGATAACGAAAACAAATTTAAAAACATCGTCCCTATTAGATTTTATCGCGTTCCGGCGTTATGTCGGATTTCCACAAACACACACAAACTTGGGAGTGAAATATTTAAAAGATCTGATAAATAAAACTCATCAAATAGATTCAAATCAACATTAAAACTCGCTCGGCGGAGACTTTGCCAAATCTGAAATGAAATCTCGCGATATGAGATGGGCGAACATCCAAACAATATGTCCTCTTATCAGTTGTTGTTAACAAGTTTTCTGGTCCGTAATGGGCCAACTTCCTATCGACCAATTCCATCCGAAATGACGACCGCCCTGCTGCACTTGTCAAGCTTTTTGTTTTATCAGTAAACGGTTTGAGAACATCCGCGCCGTCTTATCTCGGATTGGCAAGAATCTAAATATGTTTGTTTGCGGCGAAAATTTCCAGCACTACAGGTACTGCGGGTATTCTTTGTGAATCTGATTAAACGTCAGCAAAACGAATAACCAATACGTCGACATCTGATCAAACTCGAACCGGAATAATACAATCGAAAGCCAATTTGGCTCGCCTTCAAATAAATTCGCAGAATTTCTTTACGGATTTATAGGGCCGAATCCATCATTGTAACGCGAATTAGAACGACGACAAATTAAACAACGACAAATTTATCGATTATTGATTTACAAATTAAGCGGTCTATCCTAAAAACTCCTACCGGTTAATAAGCAGTTTATGATCGAGTTTGCACGTTCATCATTAATTATGAAATATTCTTTGATACACTAATTCGTAAATAATTGTTATGACAATAACGGAAAACTAAATATATTTCTGTTTTAATTGCACGAAAACGCTCGTTTAAATGTCCACCGATACTGTACATAATGGCTGGGGTACATATCGTTTATTATAATCGAGTTTCATGTTCGTTTATGACGACAGTAAACAATAATTTATCATACTAAAACAGTCATTTTAAAAAATATTTTTCAAACGTGTTAAATCATACAGTTGACACCGTTGTGCCTTATTTAATCCTCGCAAAATCGGTTGTGTATCGTGTGTAGGACATGCAGTTGAAAAGCACAAATCCTTTTGAATTTCTGAACACCGTCAAAGCTGAACCGCTCTCGCATAATAATAATCACAGCATCCACACGTTCTTGTGGACAGTTTTTGAAATATAACATTTCGGCTACAATTTAAATTTATCCAAATTAGTTCCATTAACGCCTGGCCGAGCTATTCCGAGTTATTATAAATTATAAATTCCAATCATTTCGTAATAATAACCGGTATTAAATTAATGTCGAATTAGAGAACTACAATATCGCGTAATCCCAAGCCGGATCTGTTAATGCGGAGAGGACGTGAATTATAAACAACGATCTGGTGTGCGCAGGTTATGACATAACTCTGTATTAATATTATTGTCGTGTTGAGCTCATCGAAACACCAGTTACGTCCAAAAATATGGCCAGTAAACTAATTTCCTTCCATCGGGAAAAAATCGCCGGATTAGGCCGACCTGTCGATAAAAGCAATCGACAAATATTTACGCTTCAACTATTGCCGAGCTTAAATTTTCGCGAAAATCGATCGCCGACCGAGAATTATTTCCAAAATAAAACGCGCAGAATGTTACAATGCTCGCTTCCAATTAGAGTTACTTTCTTGTTATTGGGTCCCCTTGTATATCCTCATTGTCGGATGCGAACAAAAGGTATTCTCTGTCGTAGCTAAACAACAGTACGTGTTTAAAAACAGCCCTGCTGTTAATCAGTAAATCCCCGAACATGGCCAAATGTAACCCTTCCGAATGGCATAGCAACTCCCACAACACAGGTCGCGGTGTAAATTAGTGGTGTAGCCGTGACGAGTGCGTCCCATGCGACATCTACTGCCACCGAGCCGCACTAGATAACATTTCTGATTTGGCGGCTAGCCGCCCCCGCGGTGCCCGAACGTCTCAAAAAAGAACGCACCTGAAATATTCATTTCCAAATGCCGATTTTTTCGTGTCGCTTGTAATAAATCCATCTCGAAAAGTAACGATAATGAACATCCATTGTTACGAAGACACGAAACAACATGCATCGGTAATGAATTATCGGCACGTCACCCCATTATGCGGACTTTGACACAAGAATTTTAGGAATTATAGGTTTTTAAACATTGGTGGTTTCCCAAAATCGGGGTTTTGGTGGATCTAGCGAGGGAAAATATTTACACGAACAAAAATTTTGCGTATTCGAAAATTGTTTTAACGTAAATAGAATATGTTTATTTTTCATTATTCTTCTGCGAGTATCGCCGTCAGTTGTTTTCGTGTTGGATCCAGCACGAGGGCGTGCTGTTTTTCTGCAGCGTGTTGGTTTTTAATTATTTAGTTACCTGATGTATAGGAAATGCCCAAGTCTATATTTTATTTCATTTATTTTAATCTGAATGTTTACATAAATGAAATTTAATTCGGTGTAGATTAAATTTGAATAACGCTATAAATAATTTCGTTTTAATTATTGTCGGTGGCACTAAAGGGCTTTTGGTTAATCTAAAATTTATTGGTACTTTTCAGCGATGATGCATCTATATGGGGCAGAGGCGTATTAAAATTCGGTTAATTGTGAAGCTTAGGCTGTATTTTTTGCGCATCAATCAACAGCGACGTTCATTTGCAGTGCATACAAGGTCGAAAATCCTTTTTGCTCCATCAGTAACACGCATTCGTAATTTGCGGCGTCCAAAAAGCTCGCAACATTCAATGCACACAGCGTCCGTGTTTTTGTCGTCGATCTGTTAACAATGCTAGTTTAAAACGTTCCCTGCTTACAAAATATGGCGTACTAACGATCACACCGCCGCTATTAATATTTACATAGAGTATCGCAGGACTGTTTCGTGTGTCGGGAACATCAATGTGCAATTATTCAAGGGAGGGGCGCCTCGGGGCAGCGGGCTTTCGGCCTCCGGACACTTCATTGCATGCTCCATCACAGAGAGAGTCCGCCGACGCGTTTATTAATGCACGCCTGCAGCTAAACACTTGCAGATTTCGGACATGTTATTACGTCCAATTAATGTCGGCCTTGTGCATAAGACAAAGCCTTGTTCGATCAAAATTCGGTTTAGATCGGGAGTAACACGATTCATTAGGGGGGAAACCAGCAACTGACGCTTGTTTATTGTGGTTGGATAATTATGGCACGGCTCTGTGCCCGTATCAAATGACATAAAACAATCTGATGCAAATATGAGACGAGATAAATCGGTTGTTGGCGACGTTTCTCGTTCTCCCCACAGTCAAATCTCCTTCTTTAGTCTCGTTATCCTGAGGATTCGGACATTTCTTTATGGTTGACCTCTACTCGCCTTTTCTTTTAAATCCCCAACATTTATATCCCTTTTAGACTATTATCGCCTATTTCCTTCGAGTCCGGAGAGACGCTGCAAATATCTCAGCTCCTAAACGGCCATTGTCTTAAACAACAAGCAAAATTTTAATTCGTTTCCTGCTGATTGCGCCGACTTTTTAAAACAAGCGGATATCGTTTCCCCGATATTTGATACTTCCTTTGAATGTTCGTCGCCAAATATATTCCACGAAAAATATATTCTTCCCGGAGCTTTTAGAGCATATATCGAGTTACCCGCCACTGAAGCAAGAATAATGTGTTACTTACGGTATAGATTTCGTTTCCTGCAATTTCTCCTAAGCGAAAATAAAGTATCGATATTTATTCAATGAAATCGAGTTTTTTTTGGTCAATTTAAATGTTTGGAAGCGAAGAATAAAGTCAATTAAGTGTGGGGCTTGTCTTGGAGCATGTGGCATATAAACAAGTCGAGTCATAGCTGAAAGGCCGGAAAATGGATTAGGAGAGGCAAAGGTGGTTACGTGATTCTGGGCGATGCCGAGGTGGCGTTCAAGTAAGCAGTTTGTAATACAAATAGCGGAGTAAGCTATAAGCCCGCAGGTGATACAGAACTTTATACAAACAGCGGACTTAGTATTTGAGCAAGCCGCACATAAATATGGGTTAGGGGTGCAAACCTTTTAAACTAGAGCCGTTCCCTAAAACTATTACGGCAAGCTGCGAAATTGCAAACAGTAAATGAAGAGATTTTTCAACGGGTAATTGGGGGAATGGTAAGGAACGGAATCCCAAATAAATTGATCTGGGACGTTGCAATAAATTACAACACAATGGCCGCGCTATACACAACTACATTCCGCACATTTCTACCGAAACTATACCGGAGAAAAATTCCAACCTGGGACTCAATTATATTTTACACTCTATGTACCAAGTGCAAAAGTCTTTTCTCGTTTTCTTTTTAGCGAAAATATTATCAAAGAAGAGTGCAGAACAAAGAGACGTAAATATTTTTTGTTTGTTGTGTTTGCCAACCTTTGAACTTTATTTTATCAGAAACGGGAAGAAAATCTCTAGTCGTTTAGCAACTAATTACGATTTCGGCGAGCATTTTTTGCGCACACGCCAATCAACTTGAATTATTTCAGCGGCGTCCACAAGAACACGATAATTTAATAAACCATTGTGTCTTGACGAAAATTCGGTTCGTGCCTAATTAAAACGTCATTTCACAATCGTTGGACAGAAATAAAGGACCCGACACGACGAACGCGTGTGGATTCTTTAATTATCCTTTAGGACTATAGCTTTGTCGTGAATATAAAGGCGGCTTTTTGCCGACTAGTGACGATGAAAAACAGTTAATGACCGAATCGGTCTTTACAATTTCTTGTGCATGGCACGAACCCTCGAGTTTGGTTATTTAAAACCTTTTTTGCTATTAGAACGTTCCGGAATTTGCTTGCACAATAAACGCGCTATTTACTCTTAATACAATCTACAATGGAGTGCTTATTCTTCTCCTGGATTATTACCGGATTTGCAGCCTCTGGCCGTTTAATTAATTTCACCGGAAAAGGACAAAGATGGTTTCATTGCTGAAAAATTGATTCAGCCACTCTGAGTGACGATTCCAGATGTCTTCCGGTGTGCCACTGCGGTTATCTCACATTCTCTGCACAACGCAGCGCTCCGGTTCAATTTCCGGCGACTACATTTGCTTGGAGACCACGAATTCGTGCGACATTTTTCCCGCTTAAGCGGAACACTTTTAATAATTCAGTTCAATTAAATGTTTTTTTGCCGGAATTACATCCCCTGTTCCTGCGGGATAACTGGAATAATGCAACTACCAGGTCCCTAAATCACACGCGGTTTTGTGTTTTAAAATTTTTAATTATTCGAACTTTGCAGTCTTAAGAAATCTACCTCTTCTGCCAATTTGCAAGATTTAATACTCGATCGATTTAATTTCTCGACACAATATTTTACCGCTCCTCAAACCTGTAATCACAAAAGCTGGCATTTTCCAGGACACATTAAAACGCGGGCACGTTTTCTTGTTTATAAATAATTATTACGGTTCAATATCAGTTTGATATTTTATGTCGCACAGCTACTACTTTGAGTGGACTTTTTTTATAAAATTTTGATGGTTGCTTGAATCTTTTAATAAGTGCGGGCAACGGACATGTCGATGTATACATGGAGATGTAAAAGAGAGAATCTGGTTCCTTGTGTGTGGAAAATGTTTGATTTGCGTTTGAAAAATAAGGGATCAATCGGTTGTCGCTTTAAAAATACAAGGCACGCATTGATGTTAATCCTGTCGGCCATTTTGCTCGCTGTTTGTGTAACAGTGTCGTTTCCGGTTGGGAGACGACCGGAAGAGCCACTCCGGGTTAATGGTAAAAGTGTGTTATAGCGAGGATACATGTTTATAGCATTTAACTTAGTCCATGTAAAATCGGATTAATTTGGGGGCATCTGCGTGTTCTTCAGCATGTATGAGGGCTTTGGCGGAGCGGCCGCCCCATTATTGACAATGCATAAGAATGGAGCGAAGAAGGACATAACGGGGGAAATTGCGATTCAAATACCGCATAATATTTGATAAACGTTCCCAATACTTGAAATATCTAATGGAATATATAAACAGATGGCAATATTATACGGCACGTATTTGTCAAATAGGGGCGGGTGTCTCAAAGAGAGCACACTGTCGACACACGTCTCTCTCTTTACATGAATAATGCGTTATGATTGCTTCATACATATTTAATATCCACTCAAACCTATATTGTTTCGCTTCAAAAGAATCCTTTTATTTTTTTACCGGCAAATTCGGAATTACGTTGTGGGTCTCGTCTGTACCTTGAGGTTTGTGAAACGGGCGACCGATTCATTTTGCATGAGCCGATCGATGTTTATTTAAGTTACCTTCATTCATAATACGAAACAGCCGTGAGCTTGTTCAAATTAATCTCGCCAAGCGCCAAATCTGATGCTCAAACGTGTTTATGGCCTAACATTGCGCATTAACCTACAATTTAAAAAATTATTTAGGTGGGTATTCGGCAGTGCATTCCGGATGCGAAGGATCAGTCTCATTTTAAGAGGGATCGCTTGAAAATCCGTGTTAAGAAGGAGACGTCCTAATCCTAGGTTTAGTTGAGACTGGTATATCCGAGTCGATCCTCGAGTTAACATTTGACCGGCTTCGTCTCCATCTCCTTTATTCGAATCGAGTCTCATTTGAATATTTCTGGTGCGGAATTTGCGGCGACTGTTGCCAGACGCCGCATAAAACATGGACCGTCATAAGTACACCGGAATGGAGTTTCTGCGAGAGATCGTCTTCAATTTGGCAGCAAAATCCGGAATATACTAGAGAATAACACCGCTCCGTCGACGTCGTCGCATAAATCAGCGGCCTCGGCTTATTACCGGGGCCTTCTAAATCACGCCGCCTCCGAAAATATGCGAGAGGAAAAAGTGCCCCACTCGAATGCAGTCTCGTAATGGACCATTGCACTTATTATAGCACCCCATTGGCTCCGCTACAAATTATACCAGACGTTCTTTAAACCGCGTGCCGGAAACGGTCGGCGCTTCTTCTGCGGCTAATGGGCCGCAGACAACCCTAATTTCGCGCTTTTATTTATCAGCACGATTGCCGCATTGTTTTGATCAGAACACAATACACTCATTCAAACAACAGAACAAGAATTCACACCACTAGGTGTTAGTTGTGCAAAATCTATGTCTACACCTAAGTATAGAACTGTCTTAAAACCGCAGTGATTGACTTATTGAGGTTCAGACGTTACTGCATTGTTAAAATTTTAGAAGCCACTCAGCGTGTAAAAGTTATAAAATGGCAGTGTTCGCCAATTACATTAATTAATTATTAATTTTTCCAATCCGAGTGTAGATTTTAATTAAGTGTGTGAAAGTGTCTTATTTTTTGTTAAATAATTTTTTAAGAAAAAATGTGTTTTCGTCGAAATATACAAATTATTACAAAAACTAAGCAGAATCGACCATTTTATACGAATTAAATCTGTGAGAAAGACTGGCCCATAACCGGTCTTATTTGTTCCTGAGCTGAGTCAATTGACCAATAAAAATGCAAAATTTACCTCCTACTTGTTTATCTGGTGCACAAAAAATTGCAAGACGATTGAAGCGTTTGTCATTGGGTATGGGAGGGATATCGCACTCCCAACAGTAAACCGGTCCAATCATAGGGCGATTAAAAGTGAGCAAAAAACTGGTGTTTGATTATTTAGTAAATGTCGGCCAAACTCTCTGCAATTTCGCTGTTTTCGAAGAAAATTTCAAGTTTTCTATTAAACCTAGGTTCAGAAATCGTGGATAAATTATCGATCGATTTGTTTTTGATAAAGATTGATTCGCAATTAGTTCGTGTTCAAACTCAAACATATCGCACGTTTTTCAGCAGAAACTCAACTGATTCGCAAGATTCTCTCAGAAAACTCAAAAATTTACCAAATTTGGTCAAAAACTTTTTCATCTTTGTCCTTGGGCATTTGAAACTTATGAGTTATGTTGTTATTTAGACAATTTAATGGTATTTGAAAAGCAAAATCCAAAAATAGGCTGTTCTATTTAATTTTTTTCAAGTTACGCAACTTTTAACAAACTTTTTAGTATTTTTACGTTTCTGGCTTCCAGACTTTCAATTTCATTGTTTCTTAGTGTTTCAATCAGCTTTATAGTTTCTTAGTTTCGTAGTCATTTCCAGTTTTTTTAGTTTTTCGTTGTTTCATTGTCCTTACTTTGCAGTTGTATAATTTTTTAATTTGTTACTCTTTCAGAATTTTAATCTTATTGTTTTTTTAGTTTCTCTGTATACGAGTTCTTAATTTTTTTTTAGCTTTACAGTCTTTAAGTGTATTGGTTTTTTATTCAGAATTTAATGTTCCAATTTATTAGTGTTTCTGTTGTTCTAAAGATTCACGAGCCCTTGCAAAAGCACAACATTATTTTCCATTCTTTAATTGAAAATAGTGTTGTAGACCATAAAGATACTAATGTCTATTCCGTCTACCAACCAGAACTGTGAACATCTCTTTAGCAATCTTTACTGTAATCAAATTCGTCTCCCAAAACCATTTTTGGGCATTAAATGTTGTTTTTTTTTTGGCTGTGTGCTATGTATCGCTGCACATTTAAGTGATTTTTATCGACACATTCGCGCATCTCCGCCACTGAGTGTCATAAACAGTTGCACCCTCGCGATATAAACATGACAACTTTAATTTGTTCGGCGGGATGCCATTAATTCGATCTCCCTTTTCTTCTCAACCCCTTTCAACTTGGAAGCGTTTATTGTGGCAGTAAAATGGACTAAGCCCTCGAAACTTTATAATAAGCGTCTCCGACATACTAAAACTAAACTGTCTCTATGTACCGCCATCCAGAGACTTGTTTTTAATCTCTTCATATAGGCGAAGCTGCCGTCCCCGACCAACAATTTAAATTCCTCCGGATTTATAATTGCAGTCATAAACCACCAGATATGGGGAAAAAATTACATCTTTGCTCAGGATTTAATCTGCATCAAAATTGTAAAATGGTTGCGCGTCGATCGTGCGCCTGTAATAATTTTAATAAAATTTAATTAAATAGTTGTAAGTTTCGGCGCGTTGATAATTTAGTCAGCGTCGCAACCTTAACTAGGTTGAGTGCTTTTGTCATCAACCGTTTAACAACGGCATTAAAATTTAATCCAGACGTCATCCGATTTTCTTTGGAGATGATGACAACGTAAAATATTTAGAATTATGTAAACGGCGTCTGCAGATTATGTCTGCATAACATTACGGCCGGACCGGGTGGATTTATGAAGCATTGGAGCGATAGTTTGTTGCAGAGGGAATTATGCATCATGCGGCAATTCCAGCACTCCCTCCAGTCAAATTTCTTGTATCATCGGACACAAAACGCGTGATAAATGATTGTGCGGTATTTTTGAATGTGTTTTGGAAAAGCACCCTCAGACGACGACGTCGGGAATTTATGCATGCCGTGGTAGGTATGTGAAACGTCGGCATTTAAAGCACGAACTACAAACTCCGAAACGCCTTTCTGGCCATCTCGTGTACGTACAAAGATGCGTTCTTTATTGCATACACCGTCGAGATTCCTACGGACAATATGACGCTCAACCCTCGATGAAATTTTTAATATCGCGAATACTTTCATGTACGGATAATAAAAACAATTTGTTACCAGCGAGTCGCACTCATTAAATCTGCGTTACATCCAATAATTCCGATGTTGGTTGATATTGAACGCAGTTTGTTCTGTCATGCAAAAAATACTAATTGGATCGCGCTGCAAGGTTGCTGAATAGTTCGGAGGGACGAAACAATTACAAATACAAATTAATAAAACTGCCAGGGGCCGACAAAATATCTTTTCACAACGCACTAGTTGCAAATTTCAGGGGAAAATCAGGCGAGACGTCGCTTCGCTTATTAAATAAACAGAAGTTGGCCGGGTCCTTCAGTTCCGAAGTTGAAGCCAAGACTTTTCGTGTTACAAAGTGATATGATGATTAGGTTAAATGGTGAAGAATAATACCTCGTTAGACATTCATTGAAAACTTTCAACTCGTTCCATTTTGTTGGCAAAACGATTTGAGCTTTTCTAATTTAATGTTCTCTGTGGAAGTTGGGAGAGTCGTTCCGTGGTCGGGGTATCCCCTTCAAATTATCTAACGGCTTTAATTAACTCTCCCTGTTTATTTCTTATTTCCACTTTGATACGTATCAAAAAAAGCAGATCTCTACTTGCAGTCGCGACTCTAATTAAATTGTTCGAACGAGTCACAAACAAAACTCTGCGTTATTCTTCGAAATCAAAAGCATAATTCGGCTAATGAAAGTGGCTTTTGATGTACGCATAACGGAAGTTTCCTCTTGATTAGATATGAAAGGGAGCAGGAAAGGTAGACAGACGTTTTAATAAATTCTCCGAGAGCGAGTAAATAAATTAAGAAACGATTACCGACATTCAGAGCGAATAGATAAAAACGCTGATTTTTCAACAGTTGCTACATTCTTTGTATCACTGTAACGGATCGCCTGTCAAAGACAGAGATATTACGGCAGGCCGCTGGCTGGTTTTTAAGACTCCACTCTATCATATTGCATATAGATAGGGCAGTAATAAGAATATCGAGTTTAACGGCTGACGCTCGTCTTTTCCAAATCTGGATATTTTTATGTTCCGGTCTGAGTCTGATGAGATATCTGACAGTTTTTTTCTTCTTCTCCTCATATTGATTGGTTTTTCTGATTGGATTTTGATTTATGGACTTGTTTTAGATTCCTCGCCGATTCCATTCCAAATAAAGAGTCTCTGATTGAAAAAGTGAATTTATAGAGGTCCCGACCTTTAAATTATTTTTCACTTACCACCATGGAGAAAAATTATTCGCGACAGATAACGTCATCACGCAAAGTTATCACCTCAAACTTTTACATTATTAAATCACGCTACAACAAAAATTCTTCCTGAATAACAACAAAACCCTTCATTAATAATCGGAAGCGCGATCAACCGGAATAGCGAAAACTTTAATCAAAACCACTTCATTTACCTCACACATTTTTCATTTTAAACTTTCAGTTGGTTAAGCAAAGCTAGTGAGGAAAAATTTGGGTCGGCAGAAGTGCATCTCTCCACCATCTCGCGGAGGGACCGCAAAGCGAACCCGAACCGCGGCACAGTTTGTAGCTTCCTGTGCTAAAATAACCCGCCAGTTTTCTAGTATCACGCAAATAAAACAAACCAAAGTCTTTACGGTAATTTATTAACACGTATTACATAAAGTAACAATTTTGCCACAACAACATGCGTTCGTGTGATTGTGTATATCCACCAATGCGTATTTTGTAGGTGTAAAAATAAATAAAACTAGATTTAAAAAATATACATAGTACAAAACATACGAAACTATGAGCTAAGTAGGTATGTTTCCGAGTCAGATATTGACATAAAGTGTGTTTCAGCACATTCAAAAAATATCTCTGATAGGTACATTTCGAGTCTTCTGGGTTACATTATTTGAAAAGCCTATTTATCCTATTCCTATACATTAAATTAGTGCGAAGCTGTCGAGTCTGTGGTGGAGATTCTTCCCGAATTTCCGTTCCTTTGTTGCGTATTCGTATAAGACATTTCCATTTGAACGGCTCCCTGTTTTGCTAACGAATTCCTCCGGTAATTACTAGGATCGATGCTGGGCTTCCTGCGACTTAAATGCCGCTCCACCCACTTCAGCATCGTCAAGACCGAATCTGTCGACGGCAAACGGCGCTCGGCCGAAGTTTTCACAATCGACGATGACGTTACTCTAAATGTGGCCGCCATACCTTTCAAAGCCTAACACACAACAAACTTATCAATAGCCCTCCAACACCCTTGACACAAACCTGCATGGCATCCTCGTCCGTCGTATCATCCCCTGCATATATAATCCTGATCCTTTCGCTCCAATCTACCCCGAATGCAGTCCTCAGAATATAAATAGACGCTCTTCCTTTATTCCACTGAACCGGCGGTTTGGCTTCGATAGCACAATGCGCCTTCCCGGCCTTAAACCCGGCTTCTTCGATCAAACGCTTGGCTTCTTCGGCCAACTGTGGCCGAATATGTGACGGCGTCTCGCGGAAATGGAAAGTCAAAAGCGCCCCTTTGTTCTCCACCCAAGCGCCATCCCGACACACCCTCTCCTGCAACTGCCGCAACAACTCGCCCACCTTATCTCGGAACTCCGTCGGCATAGGATGCACAAATTTCGTATTATCGGGGTGTAAAATCTCCAAACCGTGATTGCCAGCGTATGTTATACCATCAATGCCCACCATTTGCTTCACATTATTCACGTCTCTTCCGGAAATGATAGCGATATACACGTCGGAAATATTCGACAGTCTCTGGAGGACGTTCTTGGTTTCGGGAGGGATGATGGCAAGGTCTGGGTGCGGGGCGATCGGGGCCAGAGTCCCGTCATAGTCCAACAACAAAGCCAGCTTGTGCGTGTTCCCGATATACCTACAAAAGTGAATCAGTCATTTCCCAATTTTGTACCTAACTTACTTAGCCAGATATTCGTCGAAATCGTCGAGCGTGACCGCAGGCATTGACGTGGTTCCGATATCGTCGTGATCCTCCTGCGTGATTAGAGAGCCCATGGCGGACAAAAACGACTTGGTCCAGTAGTTAACATCGTTGAGTTTCTCCCGTCTCCGCAGGTAATTCATCCGGAGGATTCTCTCGTCTTCGGGCATCGTCAGCGCGCGATGGATGACCTCAGAAGCGTCGTTGATCTCGTAAGGGTTGCAAATGAGCGCTTCGTGCATCGTTTCGCCCGCTCCGGCGAACGGAGACACTATGAGGACACCTGGGGGGGTGTTAATTTGGCATGCTA
The DNA here is from genome assembly GCF_031307605.1 of Tribolium castaneum. NCBI lineage: Eukaryota > Metazoa > Arthropoda > Insecta > Coleoptera > Tenebrionidae > Tribolium > Tribolium castaneum. The sequence goes on along the minus strand of NC_087402.1, from coordinate 2,286,655 downwards.
CGAATTCTTTGGCTACTAAATTCATTCCGTCGCGCAACGGGGTGACTAACCCCACGGCTGCGTCCCGGTAAAACGCCGCCAGTTCGTCCTGACTCACACACCCGTAAATGTAGCGAATCGGCGACCAGTTGGGTGTGGTAAATTTACCATTGATTCGGCCGACCAATTGGTCCATTTCTTCCTTCAAGTCTTGGTATTCCTTAACGTCGGTGCGCGACGGAACGGAGATTTGTAAAAGTGAGACTTTTTCCTTGTGTTGGGGGTGGTTTTCGAGCAACTTCTCGAAAGCCAACAGTCTATGAACCAGTCCTTTCGTGTAGTCGAGTCTATCGACTCCTAAAACAATTCTTTGGTTTGTTGACAAGACTCTTGGTGCTTTCTCGGCAAGTTCGACGAATCGTTCGAAGGGAATTCCGATTGGTAACGGGCGAACTCGCACCGATCTACCACCATGTTCCACCAAGAGATTTTTACGGTCGACACGACATCCCAAATTCCGCTGGCAACAATCGACGAAATTCAAACAGTAATCAGTGATGTGAAACCCGACCATGTCACACGCCAGCATCCCTTGGAGGATTTCGTCCGACCACGGGAACAACCGGAAGATATCCCACGGCGGGAACGGGATATGCAGGAAGAATCCCAGTTTGCAATTAATCCCTTCTTCCTCGGCCCCTTGTCTCACCCAATTGGCCGCTAGCATTAGGTGGTAGTCATGTATCCAGATCAAGGGAACGTCGTTCCCGGTCTTTTTCGGGAGAGACTTCAACGCCTTCATGGTACAATCGGCGAATTCTTTGTTAGCGGTGGTGTAGCATTGCCAGTGCTCCCTTTTAAAGGTGGCCCTGTCGGGCATTGAGTGGAACAAGGGCCAAAAAGTGGCGTTACAGCAGCCGTTGTAGTACGAATCGAAGACAGCTGGGTCGATTTGAACGGCAACGACTTTCTCGGACCGGAGCCCCGCCGTAGGCGTGATATCGTCCGGGTCCGACTCCGGGATGGGTTCGTTAGGGTCCGCTAGATGAATTCCGGGCCAACCCACCCATAAGCCATTACCGTTGATGACGACCGGAGCAACGGCTGTCACTAGACCACCGGCGCTAAAACAACACATTTGGTGGGGTTTTGGGGGTTGGGGGTTGGTTTACCTGGCTTTGCGTACGAGTTTACCGTTGGCATCTTTTTGCAAAACGAAGGGTAGTCGGTTCGACACCACGATCATGCTCCCGGAGGAGGCGACGACATCTACGGTCATGACAAAGGGATTATCAACAACCAAACGAAATTATCAAAAAGACATCGTCCGAAAAATAAACAAAATCTCTAGGATGTTATTTATTGTGAGTTGTGATACGCACTGAATAAATTAATATGAAGCGTTACGATTTTAAATTGAAAATGGACAAAGATCGACTTTACACGGACGCAAGGGGTCAAAAGTTTATCGGTACTGGGTGGTCAACCGACATGTTGTGTTCCCCACATATTTGTTATGATTTTTTTTCCTTCTCGCTTGATTGTACGGGTTTGTTTCGAAATCAACCGCCCAGAACTGGCTACGTTTTCTCAATAGTTTATAAATATACAGAAATAACTGATGCGATATGCGGGTACGAAAGTTGCACCCTTTTCCGAGACCAAAATAAAGAAGACGGATCGGCGAGGTTTTAAGGTCGACTATTGACGTCAGTTTGCAACCACAAGCTACAAGCGTGATTATCATGGTCTAGGGCACACAAAAAACAAATCCAAGGAGTTACGTCACTTTTCTTCTTATTTTTGTTGTCAATAACAACGGAAAAATTGGCCATAATGTTATATAATTATCGGATTTTTGATCCGTGTCAGGCAGTCACAAAGACTGACTTTATGCGATCGCACCGATTATTTCAGGTGTGTTTAATCGGGAAATACACGTGTTGGTGGTAAGCTACCCCTTCCAGTCCGATACCGGGTTAGAATTCCGGAAGCACGACCGCCACAAAAGCATTCTCATGCATTGCTGGACAAGAACGGCCAAACTTCGACAAGTTTATAACCAAACCGCTGGCGAATTTCTGGTTGCAACACATTCCGGATCCACTCAATCTTTCGAATAATTTTTGCTTACTTGCCTTTGACTTTCATCACATTTGTTATCACAACTGCGTCTTATTTGAACAATAATAATTGTCTACCTTTATAAATACCTGACTGTATTTATTTTTAAACCAAGCGCAATAAATAAAGGAGAATTACGTGAAATTTGCATTGTTTGAAAGAGTGTGACATCTGGCCGACTTCTTCCACCGTAGCTTGGCTGATAAAGCATATAATTGGTGCTCTTATCACTTGTAATTATCCGAAATAACATCAATATTTTTCTTTACACAAGAGCAAACATTGAGTTACGAGGAGATCATGTTAATGCGCTCGATGGACTCTTGTATTTATAGACATGCTCTTCCAACGACCTTATTTTTTTATTCAACAATAAATCATAAAACTGTACAGACCAGACAACATACAGCATTCATTCATGTTAATCCTTTATCACCTGATTCTTCTTGCGAGTCGTAACCTTGATCGGCCCCCATTATCACAATATACACCCTAACAACGTCAAAAGCGGATCACATCTGAGTAATTGATTGAACAATTAAGGTACACCTACCTGACCTGGCAGGTGGTGACTACGCAATTCTTGGCGGAAAGCTACTTTTCAGCGACCAAACCGAAGAGAAAAAATCAAGGATCCGCGCAAGGTGCAAAATAAATAAATAAATAAATTTGTGAAGGATAGTAGCACTCGTTAAGGACGTGATCAGTTATTTCAATCTTTGGCAAGCAATTATTTATAGGTTGCCAAAAAAACGCCGCATTGACACACTGATTTTATTCCACTTTGAACATTAATTTACAACCTTCATAACTCAAATGGTGCATTGTTCCGATTTATTAGCGTCGGAAGGCCTTTCAAGTGCCATAAAATTAACAAATTTTGTTTACCAAATAAATTTAAACTGCTTGTCGTTTAACAGCGCATTATTAAGCTTGTTTACGGCCAATTATTTGATGTTTTGCAGATTTTTGGCTTTTCTGTAGATAGTTATAGTCCTATCACTGGCAAAAACTAGGCAAAAAGTATCACTGGATCTGCACTAGAATATTGCTAAAAATAATTAACGGTAGTCAAGTAGGTGCGTTATTGCAAATATGATTAATCGCAGTTTTTATCGCCACCGCGGTGATAAACCAATAAAGAATTTTTCCATAATGACCATCGATAAGATTTTTCCACCATAGCTAATTTCCAGATACGAACTTTGTATGTCACACGTGAAACAATTAATAATAGTAATGTTTGGAGATAATAAAAATGGATTTAATGAATCACGTCATGTAAACGAAACGTGTATGCCGAGTAAGTAATTATTAACGAATTCAGCAAACAGTAATAATGGACAATTACAACGGGAGTTTTCCTGGAACAAGGTCAGGACCATGATTGCCGAAGCCTTCATTCATGGATTCAGAGCGCCGTTTTGCAATTTTGTGAAACTGGAGTGGCCGTAAATTTTGCAAAGGGGTCAAGATCAATATTGAGGTAGGTTATCCAACCACAGATAAAAGGAGTACTCACTGTCAAAGTTGCTCTCGGAAGGAACCCTCGGCAGGCGTCTCCACAAGCCCATTTTTGCGTCGATTGAGAATTTTCACGAGTGTCTCAATTTTTCCAAACTACCGGCCGGTGAAGTCACTCGTTTAGCTGATGGGTTCTTTGGTTCCTTGTTGGTGGAGGAGTCTGCGCGTAAGGTGCACGGAATATTACCGACGATCCTGATCGAATGCTCTAGACTTATTCTAGAGCTAGAGGACCCCCAACCGGCTTGGAGACGCTCCTCTGGTCATCGCCGGTGAATTTTCGGCACAAAAATCGATGAAGTTGTCACAGTTGACGGTTGCCATGGACGATGATAAGCTTTTCGCTGAAAGCACTGTCTGAGACAGCGTTCCCAGTCTAAAAATAGGGGAAGGACGTTTTATTGTTGACATGCAAATGACCTTTAATAAACAAGCAGCCGAATGTTTGGGAAAGAATTGTGCCAGGGGTCACCATAAGCCAAAGGTTGTGGCCTTGGCCTGGTCGCTGATTCATTGTTATCACTATTATCACGTTTTTAATTTACTTGGGTACAGGTTTCGCTCCGAGACTTGGTTGGAGCGCTGTAGATGGCAGAAGCTTGCTTTCATGTGGAAGCTCGCATTAATTTATTCCTTTCAGAATTTTTTAGGTGACCAAGGAAAGAACCGATATCTTCGACGAACTGACAGCTCACGATTCATTTTTGCTGCTATTGGAAATGTGTCAAGCCCGGAAATTCTATTTATTACAAATTTTATTGATTGTCGAGAACTATATTGCAAGCAATTTAGAATTTGGTCGGTCCACTATTTTTTACCAAGGAGGAAAAAAATTGTCATGATCCAATATCTTTCCCTCAACTAGTTATAGCTTTTTTCAAGTGTCACAGACTAAAGTACTTTGTGATATGAAATGTTCTCACTTTTCGTTATTTTTGGAGTCAAGGGAAAATAAACAACATTTATAGAAAAACAAATTTATTTGATCGTGGATTTGGCCGCTTCGGCAGGGCGATAACAACTATTCCTAGAGCCCTGTCGAAGCGAGCCGACGTCTTATATCTAGACAACAAAAATTAGATCACGGATCTGTGTAATAAATACAATTAAAAGCGATAAACTTTTACAATTTGTTATATAACCGTCGAATAAATTCTGATAAACAGTCGCCTATAGGATTTGTAATGCTATTGAAACGTTTTGTCTTCTCACATATGTTACAAATCGACCTTATTGTCAGTCATTCCAAACAAAGCCATGAGACTAAAAACACAGCTACACCGATAATGCAACATTCATTAACATTGGCACGTTAGTCAACAATAATTAGCATACACTTATTATTTACACTGAATAGTTTGGTCTACGTAAACAATCAAAACCGACTAAATCACATGTACAAAATGGCACTTTTTAAAAATAAACATTCGTAGTCAAAATGAGGTCATTCGGCCATGACCTCACTTTGTAATTTGATCGATCACAAATGAATGAGGTGAGATGATGAGTGATATGACAAGATTAAGAGGAATTGTGGAAAGGAACGTTTTATTAGACTTATTATCCTGGTCTCGCCCTATGGTAGCCATACGTATAGTAAATGAAGTATATTTCCGGTTTACAGTCACCAAAAGAATTTCAGTGATATAATTGCGGCGCCGAGAACATGTGGTAAAGTCGAGTGGACAGCAGCGCCTCGCGAAGTCGTGTAAGTGCTGGAGGAGACGTAAACACTCAAACCTGCAGCGTTCCTGGTCGCCGCTTGAACTTCGTATTCGGTGTTTGGCTCCAAACCTTCCAAGGAATACAAATTGTCTGCGCAAAAAACTGTTTATTTTGATACAATATCGATCATTTTTTATACCTTGTGTGATATTAAAGTCCTTTTGTTTCCATTCGTTATCATCAATCTTCTTATACTTCACGTTAAATCCTTTCGTTCCCAAATCCATCTCGGACGAATTCGCCGGGCCGTGTATTTTGAATATGAGCGACTTGCTTTTTATTTCCTCCAACTGGAGCTGGCTGGGCGGCAGTGGTCGGGCGCCCTCTTTCAGGGTGAAATGCTCCTCGTACACCCCGTACTTATTCCGGGCAATGCACGTGTAGTTGTCGAAGAAGGACTTGTCGCGAATGTGCAATTGCAGGATGGAGATTTCGTCCGATTCGCTGATGGTTTTCCCGATTTTCTTCTTGGGGTCTCTGTGTTTTTTCCAGACGAAGGTGGCCGGGGGATTAGCAATCGTGACACAAGTCAGATTGGCGGTGCCGTTGATGTAGCCGTAGATAACTTCTTGTCGGACGTGTCTCTGCGGATGGTTCGGGTGGACCGGCTTGTCTGCAAAGAAAAATTCCCGCTGTTGAATTGTAGCGCAAAGTTTGAGACGTTTGTGTTTGCTCGGGAGGTAATCTACCTGTCTGGCGGATAATTAATTGCTAGGGGCTCGTGTGTGTGATAAAGTTGGTTTTCCTTTGAGCCTTATTATGCACCCGAAGTTGGTCGACGGCAATCTGGACACAATCTCGTAAAGTCTGCGGTAAACTTATGCAGTACATTAGATCTTCGGAAAGTGCGATTAAATTAGGACCGGTAGGTAGTCGGTGATGTCACACACAGCTGCTCATCAGCCCGGCGCATCCGCCAATTACGACGACTTACTTTAAAGCAATTATGCTGCCGTGTAGGATTGTGTTTGGGGTTTAATTAATGTCTACATACATGCGGGATGAATGTGTTCAGTCATTTATTCCCGTCACCACTGCACCGACTCACTTACATTCAATAGAGAAATTTATCGAGTGAGAATTATAAAGTGTTAGATGTGTGTGGTGGTTCGCCTCCTTAGACAAATTCGATTTGGCAGGTGCTTAAACCGACTTTCCTATCTGCTGCTGCTAAATGATGGCAACTATGCCAATAAATTTCCCTGCTATCGATGCTTTAACCAACTTCCACAACCCTCCAACATTTATTTTCTTATATTTGGACCAAATACTCACATTATGAAAATTCTTTCCGAGCGAGCATCGCTCAACTTCGGCGTTGCAGCCCATGGACGAATTTTAAAGTAATCATGGAAATTTTCTAGGATATTAGTAGTGTTGTAACAGGTGCTTCTAATTCAAATCAATAAGCATGAGAAACTTTAAAATTCAGCTTACGCTCTCAATATAAAACCCGACACACAAGTAGACCAATAACGCGCATTTTCGATACTAATACAATCCAATTTCGTACAGCAACCTGTTTTTTACTACATTAAACTTAAATCACAGTCGTAACTTTACTCAATCGAATACAAAACTATTTGCATTTTTTAACGATTTGTTAAAACAAATTCATTTCGTCTAAAAATGAGTTTGCGACCACACTTTTCAACGAGATAAATAACGAGGGTAATATTAGCGCTGTTTAATTGGATTAGGCCTTCAGGGAAATGGTTGTCTTTTCTCCGGGGCAAGTATTTCAGATTCTGGAACTTCTTTTCTCCAGTAATTAAACCTGATAATACTAATATCCCCGTCAACTCGCCTGTACATCATCGCTTCGCTTTTCCGTGATACTCCCGAGAACAACAATTTCTCCTTTCCGGAGATTACATTCCGACAATGAGGTTTAAAACATTGCACATTGTTACGAAATTATACGAGTAAATAAACAAACATTAATAATTAATATAAAACATGACAAAGAACCTAAATCAAATCATCAAATAAGTGTTATTAGCAAGGAAAAATCTGTAAGTATGTGAACAAACACCTTAATGGTTGGTAATGGAAAATGAATCAATAAATGAATTTCCTACTGTCCCTGTATTAACCAAATAAAAGGTAAAGTAAATAAGGGTAAGTAAAAATAGCAAGCACGATTTTTTATTGAAAATAGTAACAAAACAATTTCTTTGTTTGTATACTCGTGTTATTAAATGATTCCAAATAAATTCAACGAAGATTTGAAAAGCTCGTCAGATCTAGATGCACAGTGGATGATTGATGGATTAGGTATCGATTGTCTGGTACAACAAAATTAAAAGTTTGTGAGAGGCTTTTAGGGAAATAAACCAATCTTGATGCAAAAATAGGATCAATAGAAAGCACGCCCGAGTAAATTAGTAAATTTGCAATCACCTCTGAGTGTTCCTTATTTAATTTTGCGTTGGGGGCATGAAGGGAAAACAAAGCGTTTCCTTGTAGAACATATGGCGGTCTATCCGTCCCAAATCGGATCAAATCGGGTTTTATTCTGTACGGAATCGGCGCTGTGAAAATCTCTTTCAACTCAATTTAATAGCGGATCGAGATTTATCAAAAGTATGAAAATTGCAGTGTGCTTGCTTACATTCCCAACTTTTTCCTTTCTTTCGTCAGATAAATTACAGAGTGGTTTATGTCCCGGTCCTGGGTCCGAAACGGTAATAAAACGGGTTTAGAGGGTCTCTACTAACGTCTATCTTTGTGTGTGTGTCGATTTCATGCATATTTCACGAGAGCTTTCGGAAGAAATTTGTCGAGTGTATGGATTTTTGGCGAAAATTAGGCACGGTGTTTGAGTTGGGGTCGGTAAACAGTTACTTACGCAACACGTGGAGGTGGATGGGGCGGTCGAGGACCGTTCCTGTGCTTGGCTGAACTCCTTTACAGATGTAGGTTTTGCTATCAGATCGGGTGACGTTTCGTATCAGGAGGCCGTCACCAAGAACAGCGTACTTTGCATTATCTGGCAAAAAGAGTGTTTAGTGAAGGGCCACGAATCTTTAAAACTTCGATCTATTGAATTACAAACAACAAATTTTTAAAGACAATGCAACGTCTGGAGAATATCTTTAATGGAGCGTGACTTTTAATGTTCGAATATCTCGAAGCATTTCACTTCTTTTATGAAAGAGAATTCCCTCTCAAATTGCTTCAATGTTGCAGTGAATCGCTTCAAGATGGGCGGTCTTTTTTTCCACTTTGTGCCATTCTCTCCTTCACGTGACAGAATTAAAACAAACATTTCGAGAAAATTATTATCGATATGGTGAACTGTAACATTCGGGAGTCAATTGATTTCAAGGAACACATTTCTCGTTTCAGTCAGGTTTGTTTAGCGGATCAAAGCGAGTATTTAGCGAAATAATTAAATTAATGGAAATTAATTTGAAAACTTTCCCGGCGTTCAAACATTCCGTGCTTTTGAAAAAACTTCGAAGGTGTTATACAACGTTACATTTCGTTATTTAATTCACTCACCTGTAATTGCCGAGCCTTCGTCCATTGACCAGGAGGTCGAGCCGCCTTTGACCTCGCATTTTAAGTTAAATTCGGAGCCTTCTACGGCCGTTTGGTTCGTCGAAGTATCGGTGAATTTGAGCGGAGCTGGAATGACGGTCAGACATTGAACAATTCGACTTGGAGGGATTTATAACAGGGGATTAAATACGATCCTAATGGGGGCATGTTAATTTAGTTTCCGTCCGTAGTGTTTGCTACTATACAATTTATTCGTTTTGGTGGCAGCAAATGTGATGTTTGGGTCGGTACGTGCCTCGTAAATGGCTTCGAAATTTGTTTCATACGGCGCACTGCTGCCGATGATTAATGCGAGCTTTTCCAAATATCTGTTTTTAATGGCGAAATTGTGTGAACGCGTGGTTATCATAAATTATTATAAATAATTCAAACGATTGCTCTAATAGCGCATTCACAGTTTTCTCCCCGCGCTAATCTATTATTGATTGCAGGAAAATACCCCCAACGACTACAAATCTCAAAAATTGCAAAACTTGTAAAATAAATTACTATTCAAACAAGTTACGGCGAAAAATGTTGCATTTTCCGACTTTTTGTTTTCCTTCGAATTTTTGATTGATAACACTGCTTTATCATTATTAATGGAACAAAGATGAGTCAGCAGGAAACCGTATTAAATCTCAAATAATTTCAAGATTTTATAATTTAGACGGAACGATTTCGAGTAATTCCCCCAATTCAAGCTATTCTAAAAAAATTCATTACTCTGCCTTTGATTCGAAGATTCTCGACGATCGTTATCATAATTCCAAATGCCAATAAAATTTCCATTTTCGAGCAGTGAAAACAAGATTAAAACGACCCGAAAATATTTCATCAAGTGACGAAAAGTTTGTATTGTCGCTTACTTGTCAATCAATAACTAGATACAAAAGCACCTCAGAGCACGGCTGAAACTTTCGATGAATAAATTATTGACTCCATTTTGTCAAAACATTTGGTTTAATTTCTTTGACAGCGTGATGATCTCCTTAACATTTGCCATCGGATACCTATATTTGTAAAACCACGAGGGATCACAGCAGATGTGAAACGGATTAACTTGGTGAAGCGTCTGTGTATACAGCAGAAAGCGGAATAGCAACCATTACATGCATGCAAACAAGTTGTGGATATATTGGAGCAAAATGTAAATCGACATTCAAATTAATATAAAAGCGAACTGTACGTAAAAGGTAATGTGGGCAAAAATGTAATAACAGGTTTTAATTCATTTCAAGTCGAATTACTTCGCAGTTTTCATTTATTTGTTTCCAGACACGAAATCCATTGTTGCATTTATGTATTTTGTATTGCGAACAATAAAATAATGAACAAAATTAGGAAAAAAAACATGTTTAAAAAATGTAAGAAACAAGTTGTGTTAGCAATAAATTTAACCACAATTTTCCTTCTCACACTTTTGAGTATTTAACAGTTTTCCCAGTAATTATTATTTTCGGTACACGTGATTAGGCCGATTAATAAGAGCCTGAATTAAAATTTAATTCGTTGGTAAAAATTAATTCGCCACTAGTTCGTGAATCCGAGCATCTGATTAATTAAATTTAATCACGTGACCAGTTGAATGATTTAAAATTGAACAATGAGCAACTTACGTTGTCTAGAAGTATTAAAAAACACTGTAATACAAAATGTCCACACGCTCAATACCGTCTAATTAAATATTTTTATTGTAATTAATGCTTGAAATATGTTTATAATAAATAAGCTATCTTTGTAGAAATAAATTAAATTATTAATTATATATCTATTAACAACACGAATTTATTTACTTATTTGTGTGTTCAGAAATATAAAAAACTTCAAAATATTGATATTCAGCCAGCTTGTCTAGGACGCATAAATATGATTTTAAATTAATTTATAATTTTTTATTAAGCATAGGTTTATATTGTTAATCATTACAATAATTTTCGTTTAGTTATTTCTGGAATTTCTATATGTTAAAAAATTCTATAATTGAAATAAATCAATGTATGCTCTAGATAATTTGTTGCCACATGCTTAGATTTGTCTGCAGCTGACCAAGTGTGATACTTTTTTTTCGTGGGACCTTATTTTGTGGGATTAGTTAAAATTTTTGAAAAAAATAAATTTTAATCTATTTTAAGTGGAGTTTAATGAAACCGCCCGGTTGATATAGTAGCAGTTAGGATTACAAAAGTGTCCCTATAAGAGAACGAGGATATCACGTCATGAATTAGGGGTAAAGAGCGAACCTAGCGAGTTTTTATTAGACTTTTGAATAAATTTTCCTCATAAAATTTTTCTGCTCCCCAAGCATCTTAAGAATGTTTAGTAATATGTCGACATTTTTATGAGCTTTATTAAAATCTTTGGAAATATGAATCGTTCAGTGGCAAATAATTTAAATTCCGTTCTGGAATTGACAAGAGCGACGGGAACGTCGAGACAATGCGAGAAATCGCGTTTCCGTCGTCTTGGTAAACAACATCCAGGTATTCGAACAAAATCAACTATCGGCATGGCATGAACGTAAACGTTTTGTAAAATTCGCCGAGAATGTGATATATGCGATAGTGTTTGGTGTGTATGTTCGACATTAAATGTGGCCTGCGAAGTTTCTCATAGTTCGCTCGCCTGACTAATTTCTCATAAGCTGCGGTGCGCCTTTGAGGAGCGGAAACCGAAATAAACAACTCATTATACTAGTTGGAAAACTCGCTTACCATCCCCGGAAATACCCGACACAATCGCCAAACTCCTCCGCACCTACATATCTACCGCAACGAGAAAATTCAATTTGCAAAGTCCAGTCTGTATACTCACCATCCACCAAAAACTGGAACACTCGCTCTTCCTTGCCCGTCGAACACGTATAATTGCCCGAATCCTCCACCCTCAGGGGATTAGTGAACATGATCGAAGTGCCGTAAGACGTATTGTGGACAGCTGGACGTGTCTTCGGACCCAAAATCTCGCCTTTTTGGTTTCTCCATTTTATCGGAAGGCCTCCGACGTCGTCACGACAAAAAACTATAAACGTTTCGTTGTTTACTACCTTCGTCGCCGACTTCTGAGATATATAAAATCCGCCGGCATCTAAAAAATTCAACAATTACGCGAAATGTCATCGCTGAAATATCGCTTGATTAAAATCAAAATGAAAGCATTTATTTTCAAAGCAAATATTACCACAATCTACACGGATAATGTAATTTCAGAAAATACAAGAATCAATAAATCAAAAGAAATTTAATATTTCAGCAGTTCCTATTTGGAAATAACTCAATCTGATTTTATGAATCTTTTGTTTACCGAACGAAAACCTTTCATCATAAAGCAAAGAGCGATGCTGCTTTTATCACGAGTTAATTGAAGTCAGAAAAATTTCTCTCATTACCTATTTAAACTAAAACTTCTAAATAACGAATTCACTAAACGAAAAGTAATGGATTAAATGAAAGCTCCGCAAAAAGCTTACATGAAAGCTCTCAAACGTCCAACCAGAGGCGTCGCGACTATCACGAGTCGCCACTGCGTCAGAAGAAAACAGCCAAACAGGGAGATAAATTATAAATTCTGAAAGTTCGTTAAGTAAAAAACATAGTGTTGTTTTCCGAAACCAATTATCTTAATTGAATTTTAAACTGAGTTCTTAGACGAATTAAAACCGTTCTTTGGCCGCATTTGCGCCGCTATTCTGGCGAATAAATTGACCGAAATTAATTTTGCACATGTTTCCGGCAAAAATGAAAGTTCGCTCTGTGTACACAAGATATCAATTTGGTAATTATGTCGTTTCGAAACTTAACTCGATCATCGTTAATTCTTGAAAACGGATTCATCCGGGGATTCCGGATTTGTCCGGACCGTTCGGCCTGCATAAAACATGACGTTCTCAAAGTGCGTCAATTTAAAAAACTCCCCACGTCCACGTATTCCATCACTTTATTTAATGGATGAAGGAATTGGTGCTCGTTTGCATCAGTCCCTTATTAAATTCGAGCGCCAACCCCCAATAAATTATAAATTAATTGCGGGCCATTGCGACCTTTGCATAATTTTGCGGAAAGACGTTTCCAATTTTTAACAAGTTGTAAGGGCGGCGCGGTATGTAGGCGTACTTTATCTTGCATTATTAATCTTATCATGTTTTTTCGTTTATACGTTTTAGGGAACACCAGGGAACACTATAACATGAAATAAACATGAAAATGGGGATGTATAAACATCTTTCTCAACGAGGCGTATTTTTACGTTTTACACTAAAGAAAGTTCCTTTAAAAATCGTTATTTGCGGCGTCTTGAAAAAATCCGAGAATTAATAGCGCTTTCGTCGATCGACGCCAAGTGATTAAAAGCAGTTCGGATACAAAAATAATTTATCTTGGAGATAGTTCATCCGCGACGAAACCAATCCACCGGGATAATTTGTGACCGAAAATCTGACCTCCCCGACATTTTTCCAAAATATTTAATTGTCCAGCAATCAGTCAAAAGGATTACACTGCCGCAAAAAAGTTATTCCCGGCAATAATTTACGCCACAAAGCGATTCGTCGCGAACAATTTGTCATAAAAGTGTGCATGTTTGGTCGAGAAGAACGATAATTTCCGCCAAAACAATAATTTATCCCACATCAAACATTAATTGTAGGCGCTATCGATCCCTGGTGTCATTTTTTCATCGCGTGATTTATTTTTACTAAATAATGGCGCGGTGTTTACACAACTATGAATTAAAAAAAAATGAGAATTTATGGATCGCTGGTGGTTGTTTATTCAACAATGCGGGCTTAACGGCCGAAACAAGCAATAATATTTAGCCGTGCAAACCACTTGTAGGGTTCAAGAGTGTAATTGTTGATGGGCGAACACTGGTGCGAATTATTCAGCTCGTTTCCTGCACACGCACCGGCTCGGGACCGGAAACTCGCGCCGGAAACGCGCCAGAGGGGACAATACGATTTTATTTTTATAAAATCGTGTAATGCAACTTTCACGAGCAACTCTTGAGCAAAAAATGACACTGAAAACAACTCGAGGCCGCGAAAACACCAAATGCATTAATATGAGAGAAGATTAGCCCGACGGTGATGTTTCTATTCAGGCTAATGTTAAAGTTTCGCGTCTCACCATCATCGTGTTCTCATAACTTTGTTCGTATCTTCGAACAGGGCATATTCCCAAAAGTGAACTCAAATGTAGGTACAACGACACAACTTTCGAGAGAATTTCGAACAGACACTATAATTACCGCTTTGATCCAAGATTATGTGCAACTTGACGGTTTTTGGGCGTTTTTAGTTTGGAGAAAAAAATGGTGGATGCGCCGGGCTAATTCAAACTAAGCCTCATATTTTTGAAACGCGTTAAGATAATGATTTTATTTTAAGTTCCAAGGGACGACAGACTAGACCAACTTGCAAATAATTAATTATTTTAAAAAATAAATAAGTTTTTGTTAAATCATTTCGCCCAGATTTGGTGATTTCTGCTGCATCCGAGCAAACAATAGTTGATCTCGGGGTGCGACAAAGACGGCAGTTGCGGTTTCAGTGGCTGTATGGACACATACTCATGCAGACCCGAAATAGAGCAACAATTTGCGATAATATCGACTGCGCCGGGGGCGAGGTTGATATAATCGAATTAAGTGAATTAACAATGAAATAAGGAGTAGTTGCAAGAAGGTCTGTTTAATGTTGCGTGTTTAACAAGTGAATTTATAATTTTTGCAACTTTACCCGGCACACACATCGGGTACAAGGGGCTTTTACCGGTATACGTTTCGCGTCATAAATAAAACATGAAACCGTAGCAGTAAAATGAGTGAATTCTTGTCATAGCCATTCTCTACCATTACGTTAGGTAATAATATAAACTGTCAAAATATCATGTTGTTTCAGTGGGACATATAAAATGAAAAATATCTTTCGTACGAGCCGAGTTTAATTTTTTCGGTTTAAGCTCTTTAATCGTAGTAAATTTAAAAAGAGATAGTGGCGTGTCCAAGTTGTCACCATTCTTTATCCAAGTTCCAGTACGTGATTTCGCTTCGTTTATAAAACGTTTTGATTGATGGCAGTTAGTTGCTGGAGGCGGCAACAAATTCAACAAATAATAATACAAAAATAAATTGTTTTAGCATGTCTTGATTTATATTCCGGCTGAAACAAATAACCCGATATTAAAAATATGGTTATCGAAGCGTGCGATATTCGTCCATAAGTCAACGGCTTTCATCTTTAGTCCGGCCATGTATTTATGGTATTTAAAAAGATTAATTTTGCTTTATTGAGCAATTGTTAGAGCATCTGCTTCGGACGTTTCGGAATCGCAGTCTTTAAACGCTGAATATCGGGAAAATGTTATGATGAAACGGCTCGAACACTTTAATTAAAACGGAGGAATAAGCCAACATCGTTGTTTGTAACGACTACACTTGCAGATAAACATTTTTTGGCCCCGCTTAAGGGAGAATTAAACCGTTCTGGACTATCTCAACCTCCGAAAGTGAATAATACATGAATGCAAATTGTGAAAACTGCCGCACGAAAAACAACTGGCAAACAAGTTTTAAATAAGAATCGTTGGCTATTGTATTAGAACGGCAAAGAGAAGTTTCCTCGCAAAGTTTTGACACATAAATTCAAATTAAGCTCGCTTTTTGCCGCTGATTTGCATCGAAATTGTCAGAGACTCATTAAGGCGACATTTCACAATCTTCATTTTTAGTTTTCAATACTCACCTAACGCCAGTGCCAGCAGGACCAACCCGACTAAACACACTGCCATGTTTAGATCTGCAACAGACGAAAATGCACAGAAAACACCACTTTTGCAAATTTCTATCAATATTGATTGATGCAGACCAAAGGCTTTTGATCTGTCAGGTGAAAATGATACGAGTTCCGGTCGATCATCCTCGACACCTCACAATGCTCTAAAATAAAATCTGCTCAAAAATAACGCGAATTATATCGGCGGTGTCATCGCGGAACCCTGAACCCGCGTGCATGCAAACTTTGCCCAAGTTTTATCAGTAGTATTATGTTTTCTTAATTCCGCCCAAGTTGAAATAGACAATTCAGAAGCGGGTGCATCGCAAGCACAAATCTATTATTATTCTTGCAAAACTTGGCCTGGGCACTTTTTCCGCAAAAGGGGCCATTAAAGTGAAGAACATTAACTAAGTCATTTCGTTTTATGTTTCATTAAGGCAAAGGGTAAAGTTTAGTGACCTGAAATAGACCACTATCTGGCCCTGGACCGACCAAAATTACACCAGTATGTACACACTAGCCCATCTAATTCCACACCGGTAATGCAAGAACAAACACCGACCACTCAATTTTTCTTACCAACTCCCGCCCTTTAGACAAACATTGCGCTAGTTTAAAACTATATTAATTGCACTGCGATGGCAATGATTGATTGTTCCGAAAGAAGTAAATAAAATCCATTCATCGTCCCGGCATCAATCTAATAGCTATTCGGTTATTGACATCTGACATCGGAAAATCTAACAGAACTGCGGTGAAAAGGAATCCGGAGGTCGAAAGCTCTAGCAAATTTACTTGACTTCTTCGCCGAAAGGGATATAATGCGAGCGATGTTCGACGGAAATAATAAATTTATATTGAATGCGCTCGCCAAAAAATTGTAAAACTGTTTACAATTTCGTGGGAATGTTCGTCATTTAAACATCGTCAGTTAATTTGTTTATTTAGCTTGTGTGACGCGAATTTTTGGTTTAATCCACTTAGGAGCAAACAAGATTAGACCTACCGTCACATGAAGAGCGTTAAATCCATCAATGGCAGTTAAAACTTCACGTACTTAGCCACGTCTTTCAGCCACAATTTCTACAACGAGGTGCAATATGGGCTTCGAATTAAAGGCTGCCAGGACGAGATGATCGTCGCGCGCGCAAAATTGTACTGGCGCCACATGGACCGTACAAGGAAGACTAGAAACTCCGACTATTTTACATCGATTGCACATGGCTTATGTTCCCTCCACGTTCTGATGTTGGGCGTTAATTGAAAACCATCAAACGATTCATTTTATTATGTTGTCCTGCTCACGACCCTCCAGTCTAGCGATCATTTTGCGCGAAAATTTCAATTTTAAAGAATATGTAATTTCGTTAATTGGGTCCATTTGCATCCGCGTACAATTGTCCGAGGACTGGGAACAAAACCCGGCTTGTAGCACATTTAATGTGCAATTTTCCTATCAAAACTCAACGGCTCGTGATGCAATTAAGGCGAGCGCTAATTAATACCGAAGTGGAGATTTGGCGACTCTTTCGCTAATTGCGGAGTCTCTCCACTGATATTTCGATTTTTTGTGTAAGAAACTGGGTGTATGAATAATTTGCATAATACAAGCTTTATTAAATTGAGGAGCAATATTTTAGCTGTCTCCGCGCCGATTTAAACTGATTTGGAAGTCAAATGGGCATTTAAGAAGTTTGAAAAAGCCATCTGTGCAAATATTCGGCTATTGTTTGATAAATACGCGTTTACAGGAATCGACCGTCGCGAAATTAAAAATGCAATATAAATTTCTCGCGTGATTTATTTCCGCCCAGCTTACTGATTTATACCAAAATTAGAAAAAATCCAACGTATTTATTAAAAAAAAAACATTTTGGTTACGTGAAATATGTGTAAAAATGGTGCAGCTGTTCGGAAACTCTTAAAATTTATTTAATATTTCTGCTCTTCACTCGAATACTTTTGACAATACACCGTCTGTTTTTGTTCTGCACGGCTGCGAGTTATTGAAATGTCGTTCGGCGATTCGAATTTGCAAAAGTTATTTTTTGGTTCATATGAGCGAGTTATTAAAATAGCAATCAAGACGATACGTGACGATTTGCGGGCTGTCAGAGGCGCCGAAATCGTGGGGGCTTCTGGGCTTGTCCAATAACCTACATGTTGAGTTGTTTTTAATTAGATAAAATTAAACACAACTCAGAATTAACTTATTTGTTTTTTCTGCTTATCGTGAGATATGAACTGTGCCATGTTGCAACATCAAATCTCATTTTCTTCATTGTCATTTCTGCACTTAAAATTTTGCTGCTTCCACTATTTTCGGTGAATTTCTTTCGTAACAGAAATTTTTGTTTTATTGTGTTCTTGTATTATCTGGTCAGTATGTATCAAAGAATCACTCGCAATTTGACTAAAACCATTCATTTTAATCACAGATTAATACTAAAAAGTATAAATAAATCGATCTGTGTTTTTTTGTGGATTTTTGGGATTTATTTTTAAGATCTAGAATGACCTGCATCTGTACTGCAGGAAAAAGTTCTTTTCAAACCATCTTGAAATTAGCATGCGATGATCGACCAATACATTCGCTTTGAAATTTTTTGCCTATGCATTATCTTTGCCTTTTTATTGGTTGAGCGCATTGGAAGGGCATGACTCAGATTGGCTTTCGGGTTAGCTCCACCCAATTAAATTCAAGTAATTTAAACCAAACAAAAATATTTGGCAATTTTTTCTTGATTGAGTCGTTGTCTTGAAACGAGATTTGTTTCACTGATTACGATCGTTTTTATTAGAAAAAAAAAGAAAGAAATTTAATGCAACTCATTCATAATTACTAAAGTAATTAGCTTTCTCTCTCATCAATGGGCTAAAAAGTTAGGAAAAAATATTATTCGTGGTCTAATTTTTCTTTTCGGTTTAACAAAAAAATCAAACACATTTTTTTGCCAATTTAATTAATCAGTAATAATAATAATAAAAGTGTTTGTGTTAGAGGAAAAAATGTGAGGAGGCGAAGACTAGCTTATACGGTTGATGCAAAATAAATTTTAATGTGAAATTAAAATTTGCCGTATAATAAACAAACACAGCGAAACATTTCATCTTGTTTAAGATTGCATTTGGAATTAATGAACAAAATTGAAGATTTTTTGCTTTATTCTTGATAATTTTTACGAAATAATGGTTCTGAATCCAAGAAAAATCAAGAAAATTTGTGGTTTTCCAGCTTGGTAACTTCGAAGAACGGAGAATAACACCTTTTTTGACCGAATTTTGTCACTTTTCAGCTAATTCTTAATGAAATTTCGCCCAAAAACCAACAAAGTCGAGTGAAATAACACGCAAAGTTATATCAGTTTCGTTTTATTTATGTAATTTTGAGGCGTGTTTTGTCAAAATTCCACTAATTTTTAATTATTTTGTGGATTTCAGATGTTTTTTGATCAAATTTTGTAAAATAAATGAATACCTACCTGATTCAAAAACGTACGATAGGCGTTTGTTTAGGGACGAGTCATTTTCATTTTAGGTGACTGTACTTAATTTATACTTAAAATCGGAGATATAGATAATGAATTTGAATTTAATTTTTCAATTTTTTGCCTTATTCTTGATAATTTTTACAAAATAATGGTTCTATCTAAAAGAAAAATCAAGGAAAATTGAAAAATGTTTTCAGTTTTTGTGTTTTTTCAACTCGGTTTATTAAGGTAGTAAATTCAAAAATGTGTTTTAAAGCTCGAAAAAAATAAGAGTAACTCTTTTTCGACCGAATTTTGTAATTTTTCAGCCAATTCTTGACAAAATTTCGCCAAAAAACAAACGAAATCAAGTGAATCACGCAAAATTACATTGGTTTCGTTTTATTTTTGTAATTTTTAGCCGTGTCAAAACACCACCAAGTTTGATTTTTTGTATTTTTTTACAAATGTACCTGTAAAATTTATCTGTAAATATATTTTCCACAGTGTGTTGTTTAGTGGAGACGCATTTTTAAAGGATGTCGCAAGTTGTTTTATATTGGAATTTCCGGTTGATTGAAAGAAAAACACTTCTTTCTTATTCAATTATAACTTGATTTTAAATATTTAGTTATTTCGGTCTCTTTTATGGGATTCGTTCATTTAAAAATATTTCACACTCTTTGAGTTCTTGTTTTTTCTTTAATTTCAATTGATTAGACTAGTTCTTACAATGTATTTTAAAATATTTAAAAGTGATAGGGAACCTTTCCGGCTCTAGAATCGGCGCCTCTGCGAGCGAGTGTCAATATGAGTGCGATTTGATTGGGGTTTAGGTGTATGTGATGAAAGAGGGATAATCGGACATCGTGGCGTCTCCTCTGGCGCCAGCGGTGGCGGCGACGCCAATGCGGCGCCACTTTGGCCAACTAGCACAATTCGCACAAGCATACAAGACAAACATCAATACCCACGTTGGCAGGTATTCAAACAAAGGCGATTTTAGGAATTTTAAACTTTACGGACTGTGAAAATACGAACCGACCAACAGCTGCTACCTCTAATTTACACTCGCACCAACTGTACGATAATACAAATTATTATGATTAAAGTGTCTTAATTGGTCACAATAGACATGTAGGAACAAATTGCAGCTAATACAAGACGTGTGGTCGTCAAAACAAATGTGCAGCTTTGTCATTGATCAATCGGGTTATTTTTCGTCCGATTTGAATTTTTAAAACCCTTTGAATCCGATCTGCGTGGGGAAAAAGACGAGTAATGAGTTTGACCTCGCTGGAAAATTCAGCGTTCCACTAGCATAAGAGTAAGCGCGTGCTTTGTAATAAAATAGTTTAAGAGCAATATTATAACTTTGTTCGGTGTCAGTTGAATATCACGTAGTTCACATTTTTCCTCTCAAAGTTCGATTTTTTGCGAGCGCGGAACTAGCACGGCTCTATTAAAAATGTGCAAATAATTACTGCAGCTTTTAATTAAAAGACAAAGTGATTTGTTTGTTTGCTCATTCAACTGGCGGTAAAGGATGCGATCGTTTCGTTCGAACAAGTTCCTTAATCATAAGTAATGTTTAACATCCATTAGCCGTTCTTATATATAAAATAAAGCCGTTTGGGAATCGTTAAAGCCGTTATTAATTAGAACGGCCACACCCTACCCGATTAACTATAACACCGCAACATTTTTATTCAACCATTCTTAATTTCCATCGACGAGAAATTCAGCAAAGTATTCCCGCTTCGAAGAAAAAGAGAATTTTACATGCATATTTTGAATAATTTTGCTAAAGTTCGACGCAGTAAATTCCCACTGATTGGTTCACTCCTCAGATAATGCATCCCCAGGGAAATAAAATAAAAACTTTAATAGGTGCAACTAATATTTTTCACAGCCGGGAAAATTTTTCTATGACATCAAAATCATGACAGAAATGACCAATTAAAAAAAATCGCGTCAAAAATTAGAAAAATCAAACATCAAGAAATTGAACATATGGACTTTTTTTGGACTTTTAACAACTCTAGAGGCTTGTAAAGGCATATATAAGTTCGAAAAACTATGATTAAAAAATTTAATTTTTTCACTTTCTTGAAGGAAATTTGAACAAAAAAATCAAAATCGTGAAAAAATGGTATAATACAGAAAATGAGCCGCTGAATTCAATGGAACAAACCGCATTGCTCTACGACTTTTAGTTTTTGAGTTATGAATTTTTTTGTTGGATAAAATTTTCCACTATGACAAATGGCTACCCTAAATTTAAACAAAAAATTTTAAATTTTTAATTCTTGTGAAAAATTGATATAATATGTAAAATGAGCCGCTGAATTCAATGGAACAAACCGCAATGCTCTACGACTTTTAGTTTTTTTTTTTTATGAAATTTTTTAGTGAAAAACTTTGATCGCCTCTGTAGCCGGAACCGTTGCCCGGAGCGGCTCCGGGTTTAATCGAAAAAATTGAGAAAATTAAGCGCTATCAGATGGTTTTTTGTTTGTTGCTCTAAGTCTTACAGTTTCCGAGAAAAACGCAAAAAAAGTTTCCATTTTCACTTTTTTTCAATTTTCAACCGCCAATTACGGCGAAACTGTTAGAGTTATCGAGAAACGGAAAAATCGAAGACAACCAGAATAAAAAACTCTACAAAATGGCATAGGACTCAAGGCGATATCTCGCAGAAAATTTTTCAATTTTCAATCGCCGATTACGGCCAAACTAAAAGAGCTAGGAGAAAACTCTTTTTTCCATCGTAAAGAGCACATCAAAATCTATAAAATAGAATAAGTTTTATTCGATTCTGAGACACTTTTAAAATTGACCATTTTGAAGGGGGGGGTGTTAACTTTTTTTTAATTTTTTTTATTTTCCCAATTACGACTAAACTATTCAAAAAAGTGGAACTATTTTGATCCATACCTATGCAAAATGATCCGGGGAATCGATTGGCATCGAAAAAATTGCCAAATTCCCAATAGTTTTTTAGTTATGAATTTTTTAAAATTTTACCAATTTTTGCATTTATCTGCAATTTGCTCAAAAACTATTAGTCGGAGAACAATAATTTTTTTTGAAAAAAATAGATAACTCAAAAAGCTTTCCAACGATAATAAACTTCATAGGGTTATCTCTGATAGTTCCGGAGCTATTGCTCAACAAATGTGCCGGGTACTCAAAATCGACAAAAATTGCGACGAAAATTGAAAAAATCAAACATCAAAAAATCGAACATATGGACTTTTTTTGGACTTTTAACAACTCTAGAGTGTTGTAAAGGCATATATAAATACGAAAAAGTATGATAGAACGAATTTAAAAAAAAATAATTTTTTCACTTTCTTGAAGGTAAGTGTTTATTTCTCAGGAAATTTTAGCAAAAAAAATAAAATTTTTAAATCTCATGAAAAGTTCGTATAATACAGAAAATGAGCCGCTGAATTCAATGGAACAAACCGCATTGCTCTATGACTTTTAGTTTTTGAGTTATGAATTTTTTTGTTGGATAAAATTTTCCACTCTGACAAATGGCTACCCTAAATTTTAGCAAAAAAAATTAAATTTTTAAATCTCATGAAAAATTGATATAATATGTAAAATGAGCCGCTGAATTCAATGGAACAAACCGCATTGCTCTACGACTTTTAGTTTTTGAGTTATGAATTTTTTTGTTGGATAAAATTTTCCACTATGACAAATGGCTACCCTAAATTTAGGCAAAAAATTTTAAATTTTTAATTCTTGTGAAAAATTGATATAATATGTAAAATGAGCCGCTGAATTCAATGGAACAAACCGCAATGCTCTACGACTTTTAGTTTTTTTTTATGAATTTTTTTAGTGAAAAACTTTGATCGCCTCTGTAGCCGGAACCGTTGCCCGGAGCGGCTCCGGGTTTAATCGAAAAAATAGAGAAAATTAAGCGCTATCAGATGGTTTTTTGTTTGTTGCTCTAAGTCTTACAGTTTCCGAGAAAAACGCAAAAAAAGTTTCCATTTTCACTTTTTTTCAATTTTCAACCGCCAATTACGGCGAAACTGTTAGAGTTATCGAGAAACGGAAAAATCGAAGACAACCGGAATAAAAAACTCTACAAAATGGCATAGGACTCAAGGCGATATCTCGCAGAAAATTTTTCAATTTTCAATCGCCGATTACGGCCAAACTAAAAGAGCTAGGAGAAAACTCTTTTTTCCATCGTAAAGAGCACATCAAAATCTATAAAATAGAATAAGTTTTATTCGATTCTGAGACACTTTTAAAATTGACCATTTTGAAGGGGGGGGTGTTAACTTTTTTTTAATTTTTTTTATTCTCCCAATTACGACTAAACTATTCAAAAAAGTGGAACTATTTTGATCCATACCTATGCAAAATGATCCGGGGAATCGATTGGCATCGAAAAAATTGCCAAATTCCCAATAGTTTTTTAGTTATGAATTTTTTAAAATTTTACCAATTTTTGCATTTATCTGCAATTTGCTCAAAAACTATTAGTCGGAGAACAATAATTTTTTTTGAAAAAAATAGATAACTCAAAAAGCTTTCCAACGATAATAAACTTCATAGGGTTATCTCTGATAGTTCCGGAGCTATTGCTCAACAAATGTGCCGGGTACTCAAAATCGACAAAAATTGCGACGAAAATTGAAAAAATCAAACATCAAAAAATCGAACATATGGACTTTTTTTGGACTTTTAACAACTCTAGAGTGTTGTAAAGGCATATATAAATACGAAAAAGTATGATAGAACGAATTTAAAAAAAAATAATTTTTTCACTTTCTTGAAGGTAAGTGTTTATTTCTCAGGAAATTTTAGCAAAAAAAATAAAATTTTTAAATCTCATGAAAAGTTCGTATAATACAGAAAATGAGCCGCTGAATTCAATGGAACAAACCGCATTGCTCTATGACTTTTAGTTTTTGAGTTATGAATTTTTTTGTTGGATAAAATTTTCCACTATGACAAATGGCTACCCTAAATTTTAGCAAAAAAAATTAAATTTTTAAATCTCATGAAAAATTGATATAATATGTAAAATGAGCCGCTGAATTCAATGGAACAAACCGCATTGCTCTACGACTTTTAGTTTTTGAGTTATGAATTTTTTTGTTGGATAAAATTTTCCACTATGACAAATGGCTACCCTAAATTTAGGCAAAAAATTTTAAATTTTTAATTCTTGTGAAAAATTGATATAATATGTAAAATGAGCCGCTGAATTCAATGGAACAAACTGCAATGCTCTACGACTTTTAGTTTTTTTTTTATGAATTTTTTTAGTGAAAAACTTTGATCGCCTCTGTAGCCGGAACCGTTGCCCGGAGCGGCTCCGGGTTTAATCGAAAAAATAGAGAAAATTAAGCGCTATCAGATGGTTTTTTGTTTGTTGCTCTAAGTCTTACAGTTTCCGAGAAAAACGCAAAAAAAGTTTCCATTTTCACTTTTTTTCAATTTTCAACCGCCAATTACGGCGAAACTGTTAGAGTTATCGAGAAACGGAAAAATCGAAGACAACCGGAATAAAAAACTCTACAAAATGGCATAGGACTCAAGGCGATATCTCGCAGAAAATTTTTCAATTTTCAATCGCCGATTACGGCCAAACTAAAAGAGCTAGGAGAAAACTCTTTTTTCCATCGTAAAGAGCACATCAAAATCTATAAAATAGAATAAGTTTTATTCGATTCTGAGACACTTTTAAAATTGACCATTTTGAAGGGGGGGGTGTTAACTTTTTTTTAATTTTTTTTATTTTCCCAATTACGACTAAACTATTCAAAAAAGTGGAACTATTTTGATCCATACCTATGCAAAATGATCCGGGGAATCGATTGGCATCGAAAAAATTGCCAAATTCCCAATAGTTTTTTAGTTATGAATTTTTTAAAATTTTACCAATTTTTGCATTTATCTGCAATTTGCTCAAAAACTATTAGTCGGAGAACAATAATTTTTTTTGAAAAAAATAGATAACTCAAAAAGCTTTCCAACGATAATAAACTTCATAGGGTTATCTCTGATAGTTCCGGAGCTATTGCTCAACAAATGTGCCGGGTACTCAAAATCGACAAAAATTGCGACGCAAATTGAAAAAATCAAACATCAAAAAATCGAACATATGGACTTTTTTTGGACTTTTAACAACTCTAGAGTGTTGTAAAGGCATATATAAATGCAAAAAAGTATGATAGAACGAATTTAAAAAAAATAATTTTTTCACTTTCTTGAAGGTAAGTGTTTATTTCTCAGGAAATTTTAGCAAAAAAAATAAAATTTTTAAATCTCATGAAAAGTTCGTATAATACAGAAAATGAGCCGCTGAATTCAATGGAACAAACCGCATTGCTCTATGACTTTTAGTTTTTGAGTTATGAATTTTTTTGTTGGATAAAATTTTCCACTATGACAAATGGCTACCCTAAATTTTAGCAAAAAAAATTAAATTTTTAAATCTCATGAAAAGTTTGCATAATACAGAAAATGAGCCGCTGAATTCAATGGAACAAACCGCATTGCTCTACGACTTTTAGTTTTTGAGTTATAAATTTTTTTGTTGGATAAAATTTTCCACTATGACAAATGGCTACCCTAAATTTAGGCAAAAAATTTTAAATTTTTAATTCTTGTGAAAAATTGATATAATATGTAAAATGAGCCGCTGAATTCAATGGAACAAACCGCAATGCTCTACGACTTTTAGTTTTTTTTTTATGAATTTTTTTAGTGAAAAACTTTGATCGCCTCTGTAGCCGGAACCGTTGCCCGGAGCGGCTCCGGGTTTAATCGAAAAAATAGAGAAAATTAAGCGCTATCAGATGGTTTTTTGTTCGTTGCTCTAAGTCTTACAGTTTCCGAGAAAAACGCAAAAAAAGTTTCCATTTTCACTTTTTTTCAATTTTCAACCGCCAATTACGGCGAAACTGTTAGAGTTATCGAGAAACGGAAAAATCGAGGACAACCGGAATAAAAAACTCTACAAAATGGCATAGGACTCAAGGCGATATCTCGCAGAAAATTTTTCAATTTTCAATCGCCGATTACGGCCAAACTAAAAGAGCTAGGAGAAAACTCTTTCTTCCATCGTAAAGAGCACATCAAAATCTATAAAATAGAATAAGTTTTATTCGATTCTGAGACACTTTTAAAATTGACCATTTTGAAGGGGGGGGGGTGTTAACTTTTTTTTAATTTTTTTTATTTTCCCAATTACGACTAAACTATTCAAAAAAGTGGAACTATTTTGATCCATACCTTTGCAAAATGATCCGGGGAATCGATTGGCATCGAAAAAATTGCCAAATTCCCAATAGTTTTTTAGTTATGAATTTTTTAAAATTTTACCAATTTTTGCATTTATCTGCAATTTGCTCAAAAACTATTAGTCGGAGAACAATAATTTTTTTTGAAAAAAATAGATAACTCAAAAAGCTTTCCAACGATAATAAACTTCATAGGGTTATCTCTGATAGTTCCGGAGCTATTGCTCAACAAATGTGCCGGGTACTCAAAATCGACAAAAATTGCGACGCAAATTGAAAAAATCAAACATCAAAAAATCGAACATATGGACTTTTTTTGGACTTTTAACAACTCTAGAGTGTTGTAAAGGCATATATAAATGCAAAAAAGTATGATAGAACGAATTTAAAAAAAATTATTTTTTCACTTTCTTGAAGGTAAGTGTTTATTTCTCAGGAAATTTTAGCAAAAAAAATAAAATTTTTAAATCTCATGAAAAGTTCGTATAATACAGAAAATGAGCCGCTGAATTCAATGGAACAAACCGCATTGCTCTATGACTTTTAGTTTTTGAGTTATGAATTTTTTTGTTGGATAAAATTTTCCACTATGACAAATGGCTACCCTAAATTTTAGCAAAAAAAATTAAATTTTTAAATCTCATGAAAAGTTTGCATAATACAGAAAATGAGCCGCTGAATTCAATGGAACAAACCGCATTGCTCTACGACTTTTAGTTTTTGAGTTATAAATTTTTTTGTTGGATAAAATTTTCCACTATGACAAATGGCTACCCTAAATTTAGGCAAAAAATTTTAAATTTTTAATTCTTGTGAAAAATTGATATAATATGTAAAATGAGCCGCTGAATTCAATGGAACAAACCGCAATGCTCTACGACTTTTAGTTTTTTTTTTATGAATTTTTTTAGTGAAAAACTTTGATCGCCTCTGTAGCCGGAACCGTTGCCCGGAGCGGCTCCGGGTTTAATCGAAAAAATAGAGAAAATTAAGCGCTATCAGATGGTTTTTTGTTCGTTGCTCTAAGTCTTACAGTTTCCGAGAAAAACGCAAAAAAAGTTTCCATTTTCACTTTTTTTCAATTTTCAACCGCCAATTACGGCGAAACTGTTAGAGTTATCGAGAAACGGAAAAATCGAGGACAACCGGAATAAAAAACTCTACAAAATGGCATAGGACTCAAGGCGATATCTCGCAGAAAATTTTTCAATTTTCAATCGCCGATTACGGCCAAACTAAAAGAGCTAGGAGAAAACTCTTTCTTCCATCGTAAAGAGCACATCAAAATCTATAAAATAGAATAAGTTTTATTCGATTCTGAGACACTTTTAAAATTGACCATTTTGAAGGGGGGGGGTGTTAACTTTTTTTTAATTTTTTTTATTTTCCCAATTACGACTAAACTATTCAAAAAAGTGGAACTATTTTGATCCATACCTTTGCAAAATGATCCGGGGAATCGATTGGCATCGAAAAAATTGCCAAATTCCCAATAGTTTTTTAGTTATGAATTTTTTAAAATTTTACCAATTTTTGCATTTATCTGCAATTTGCTCAAAAACTATTAGTCGGAGAACAATAATTTTTTTTGAAAAAAATAGATAATTCAAAAAGCTTTCCAACGATAATAAACTTCATAGGGTTATCTCTGATAGTTCCGGAGCTATTGCTCAACAAATGTGCCGGGTACTCAAAATCGACAAAAATTGCGACGAAAATTGAAAAAATCAAACATCAAAAAATCGAACATATGGACTTTTTTTGGACTTTTAACAACTCTAGAGTGTTGTAAAGGCATATATAAATGCGAAAAAGTATGATAGAACGAATTTAAAAAAAAATAATTTTTTCACTTTCTTGAAGGTAAGTGTTTATTTCTCAGGAAATTTTAGCAAAAAAAATAAAATTTTTAAATCTCATGAAAAGTTCGTATAATACAGAAAATGAGCCGCTGAATTCAATGGATCAAACCGCATTGCTCTATGACTTTTAGTTTTTGAGTTATGAATTTTTTTGTTGGATAAAACTTTCCACTATGACAAATGGCTACCCTAAATTTTAGCAAAAAAAATTAAATTTTTAAATCTCATGAAAAGTTTGCATAATACATAAAATGAGCCGCTGAATTCAATGGAACAAACCGCATTGCTCTACGACTTTTAGTTTTTGAGTTATGAATTTTTTTGTTGGATAAAATTTTCCACTATGACAAATGGCTACCCTAAATTTAGGCAAAAAATTTTAAATTTTTAATTCTTGTGAAAAATTGATATAATATGTAAAATGAGCCGCTGAATTCAATGGAACAAACCGCAATGCTCTACGAATTTTAGTTTTTTTTTTATGAATTTTTTTAGTGAAAAACTTTGATCGCCTCTGTAGCCGGAACCGTTGCCCGGAGCGGCTCCGGGTTTAATCGAAAAAATAGAGAAAATTAATCGCTATCAGATGGTTTTTTGTTCGTTGCTCTAAGTCTTACAGTTTCCGAGAAAAACGCAAAAAAATTTCCATTTTCACTTTTTTTCAATTTTCAACCGCCAATTACGGCGAAACTGTTAGAGTTATCGAGAAACGGAAAAATCGAGGACAACCGGAATAAAAAACTCTACAAAATGGCATAGGACTCAAGGCGATATCTCGCAGAAAATTTTTCAATTTTCAATCGCCGATTACGGCCAAACTAAAAGAGCTAGGAGAAAACTCTTTCTTCCATCGTAAAGAGCACATCAAAATCTATAAAATAGAATAAGTTTTATTCGATTCTGAGACACTTTTAAAATTGACCATTTTGAAGGGGGGGGTGTTAACTTTTTTTTAATTTTTTTTATTTTCCCAATTACGACTAAACTATTCAAAAAAGTGGAACTATTTTGATCCATACCTATGCAAAATGATCCGGGGAATCGATTGGCATCGAAAAAATTGCCAAATTCCCAATAGTTTTTTAGTTATGAATTTTTTAAAATTTTACCAATTTTTGCATTTATCTGCAATTTGCTCAAAAACTATTAGTCGGAGAACAATAATTTTTTTTGAAAAAAATAGATAATTCAAAAAGCTTTCCAACGATAATAAACTTCATAGGGTTATCTCTGATAGTTCCGGAGCTATTGCTCAACAAATGTGCCGGGTACTCAAAATCGACAAAAATTGCGACGAAAATTGAAAAAATCAAACATCAAAAAATCGAACATATGGACTTTTTTTGGACTTTTAACAACTCTAGAGTGTTGTAAAGGCATATATAAATACGAAAAAGTATGATAGAACGAATTTAAAAAAAAATAATTTTTTCACTTTCTTGAAGGTAAGTGTTTATTTCTCAGGAAATTTTAGCAAAAAAAATAAAATTTTTAAATCTCATGAAAAGTTCGTATAATACAGAAAATGAGCCGCTGAATTCAACGGAACAAACCGCATTGCTCTATGACTTTTAGTTTTTGAGTTATGAATTTTTTTGTTGGATAAAATTTTCCACTATGACAAATGGCTACCCTAAATTTAGGCAAAAAATTTTAAATTTTTAATTCTTGTGAAAAATTGATATAATATGTAAAATGAGCCGCTGAATTCAATGGAACAAACCGCAATGCTCTACGACTTTTAGTTTTTTTTTTATGAATTTTTTTAGTGAAAAACTTTGATCGCCTCTGTAGCCGGAACCGTTGCCCGGAGCGGCTCCGGGTTTAATCGAAAAAATAGAGAAAATTAATCGCTATCAGATGGTTTTTTGTTCGTTGCTCTAAGTCTTACAGTTTCCGAGAAAAACGCAAAAAAAGTTTCCATTTTCACTTTTTTTCAATTTTCAACCGCCAATTACGGCGAAACTGTTAGAGTTATCGAGAAACGGAAAAATCGAGGACAACCGGAATAAAAAACTCTACAAAATGGCATAGGACTCAAGGCGATATCTCGCAGAAAATTTTTCAATTTTCAATCGCCGATTACGGCCAAACTAAAAGAGCTAGGAGAAAACTCTTTTTTCCATCGTAAAGAGCACATCAAAATCTATAAAATAGAATAAGTTTTATTCGATTCTGAGACACTTTTAAAATTGACCATTTTGAAGGGGGGGGTGTTAACTTTTTTTTAATTTTATTTATTTTCCCAATTACGACTAAACTATTCAAAAAAGTGGAACTATTTTGATCCATACCTATGCAAAATGATCCGGGGAATCGATTGGCATCGAAAAAATTGCCAAATTCCCAATAGTTTTTTAGTTATGAATTTTTTAAAATTTTACCAATTTTTGCATTTATCTGCAATTTGCTCAAAAACTATTAGTCGGAGAACAATAGTTTTTTTTGAAAAAAATAGATAATTCAAAAAGCTTTCCAACGATAATAAACTTCATAGGGTTATCTCTGATAGTTCCGGAGCTATTGCTCAACAAATGTGCCGGGTACTCAAAATCGACAAAAATTGCGACGCAAATTGAAAAAATCAAACATCAAAAAATCGAACATATGGACTTTTTTTGGACTTTTAACAACTCTAGAGTGTTGTAAAGGCATATATAAATGCAAAAAAGTATGATAGAACGAATTTAAAAAAAAATAATTTTTTCACTTTCTTGAAGGTAAGTGTTTATTTCTCAGGAAATTTTAGCAAAAAAAATAAAATTTTTAAATCTCATGAAAAGTTCGTATAATACAGAAAATGAGCCGCTGAATTCAATGGAACAAACCGCATTGCTCTATGACTTTTAGTTTTTGAGTTATGAATTTTTTTGTTGGATAAAATTTTCCACTACGACAAATGGCTACCCTAAATTTTAGCAAAAAAAATTAAATTTTTAAATCTCATGAAAAGTTTGCATAATACAGAAAATGAGCCGCTGAATTCAATGGAACAAACCGCATTGCTCTACGACTTTTAGTTTTTGAGTTATAAATTTTTTTGTTGGATAAAATTTTCCACTATGACAAATGGCTACCCTAAATTTAGGCAAAAAATTTTAAATTTTTAATTCTTGTGAAAAATTGATATAATATGTAAAATGAGCCGCTGAATTCAATGGAACAAACCGCAATGCTCTACGACTTTTAGTTTTTTTTTTATGAATTTTTTTAGTGAAAAACTTTGATCGCCTCTGTAGCCGGAACCGTTGCCCGGAGCGGCTCCGGGTTTAATCGAAAAAATAGAGAAAATTAATCGCTATCAGATGGTTTTTTGTTCGTTGCTCTAAGTCTTACAGTTTCCGAGAAAAACGCAAAAAAAGTTTCCATTTTCACTTTTTTTCAATTTTCAACCGCCAATTACGGCGAAACTGTTAGAGTTATCGAGAAACGGAAAAATCGAGGACAACCGGAATAAAAAACTCTACAAAATGGCATAGGACTCAAGGCGATATCTCGCAGAAAATTTTTCAATTTTCAATCGCCGATTACGGCCAAACTAAAAGAGCTAGGAGAAAACTCTTTTTTCCATCGTAAAGAGCACATCAAAATCTATAAAATAGAATAAGTTTTATTCGATTCTGAGACACTTTTAAAATTGACCATTTTGAAGGGGGGGGTGTTAACTTTTTTTTAATTTTATTTATTTTCCCAATTACGACTAAACTATTCAAAAAAGTGGAACTATTTTGATCCATACCTATGCAAAATGATCCGGGGAATCGATTGGCATCGAAAAAATTGCCAAATTCCCAATAGTTTTTTAGTTATGAATTTTTTAAAATTTTACCAATTTTTGCATTTATCTGCAATTTGCTCAAAAACTATTAGTCGGAGAACAATAGTTTTTTTTGAAAAAAATAGATAATTCAAAAAGCTTTCCAACGATAATAAACTTCATAGGGTTATCTCTGATAGTTCCGGAGCTATTGCTCAACAAATGTGCCGGGTACTCAAAATCGACAAAAATTGCGACGCAAATTGAAAAAATCAAACATCAAAAAATCGAACATATGGACTTTTTTTGGACTTTTAACAACTCTAGAGTGTTGTAAAGGCATATATAAATGCAAAAAAGTATGATAGAACGAATTTAAAAAAAAATAATTTTTTCACTTTCTTGAAGGTAAGTGTTTATTTCTCAGGAAATTTTAGCAAAAAAAATAAAATTTTTAAATCTCATGAAAAGTTCGTATAATACAGAAAATGAGCCGCTGAATTCAATGGAACAAACCGCATTGCTCTATGACTTTTAGTTTTTGAGTTATGAATTTTTTTGTTGGATAAAATTTTCCACTATGACAAATGGCTACCCTAAATTTTAGCAAAAAAAATTAAATTTTTAAATCTCATGAAAAGTTTGCATAATACAGAAAATGAGCCGCTGAATTCAATGGAACAAACCGCATTGCTCTACGACTTTTAGTTTTTGAGTTATAAATTTTTTTGTTGGATAAAATTTTCCACTATGACAAATGGCTACCCTAAATTTAGGCAAAAAATTTTAAATTTTTAATTCTTGTGAAAAATTGATATAATATGTAAAATGAGCCGCTGAATTCAATGGAACAAACCGCAATGCTCTACGACTTTTAGTTTTTTTTTTATGAATTTTTTTAGTGAAAAACTTTGATCGCCTCTGTAGCCAGAACCGTTGCCCGGAGCGGCTCCGGGTTTAATCGAAAAAATAGAGAAAATTAAGCGCTATCAGATGGTTTTTTGTTCGTTGCTCTAAGTCTTACAGTTTCCGAGAAAAACGCAAAAAAAGTTTCCATTTTCACTTTTTTTCAATTTTCAACCGCCAATTACGGCGAAACTGTTAGAGTTATCGAGAAACGGAAAAATCGAGGACAACCGGAATAAAAAACTCTACAAAATGGCATAGGACTCAAGGCGATATCTCGCAGAAAATTTTTCAATTTTCAATCGCCGATTACGGCCAAACTAAAAGAGCTAGGAGAAAACTCTTTCTTCCATCGTAAAGAGCACATCAAAATCTATAAAATAGAATAAGTTTTATTCGATTCTGAGACACTTTTAAAATTGACCATTTTGAAGGGGGGGGTGTTAACTTTTTTTTATTTTTTTTTATTTTCCCAATTACGACTAAACTATTCAAAAAAGTGGAACTATTTTGATCCATACCTATGCAAAATGATCCGGGGAATCGATTGGCATCGAAAAAATTGCCAAATTCCCAATAGTTTTTTAGTTATGAATTTTTTAAAATTTTACCAATTTTTGCATTTATCTGCAATTTGCTCAAAAACTATTAGTCGGAGAACAATAATTTTTTTTGAAAAAAATAGATAACTCAAAAAGCTTTCCAACGATAATAAACTTCATAGGGTTATCTCTGATAGTTCCGGAGCTATTGCTCAACAAATGTGCCGGGTACTCAAAATCGACAAAAATTGCGACGAAAATTGAAAAAATCAAACATCAAAAAATCGAACATATGGACTTTTTTTGGACTTTTAACAACTCTAGAGTGTTGTAAAGGCATATATAAATGCAAAAAAGTATGATAGAACGAATTTAAAAAAAATAATTTTTTCACTTTCTTGAAGGTAAGTGTTTATTTCTCAGGAAATTTTAGCAAAAAAAATAAAATTTTTAAATCTCATGAAAAGTTCGTATAATACAGAAAATGAGCCGCTGAATTCAATGGAACAAACCGCATTGCTCTATGACTTTTAGTTTTTGAGTTATGAATTTTTTTGTTGGATAAAATTTTCCACTATGACAAATGGCTACCCTAAATTTTAGCAAAAAAAATTAAATTTTTAAATCTCATGAAAAGTTTGCATAATACAGAAAATGAGCCGCTGAATTCAATGGAACAAACCGCATTGCTCTACGACTTTTAGTTTTTGAGTTATAAATTTTTTTGTTGGATAAAATTTTCCACTATGACAAATGGCTACCCTAAATTTAGGCAAAAAATTTTAAATTTTTAATTCTTGTGAAAAATTGATATAATATGTAAAATGAGCCGCTGAATTCAATGGAACAAACCGCAATGCTCTACGACTTTTAGTTTTTTTTTTATGAATTTTTTTAGTGAAAAACTTTGATCGCCTCTGTAGCCGGAACCGTTGCCCGGAGCGGCTCCGGGTTTAATCGAAAAAATAGAGAAAATTAAGCGCTATCAGATGGTTTTTTGTTCGTTGCTCTAAGTCTTACAGTTTCCGAGAAAAACGCAAAAAAAGTTTCCATTTTCACTTTTTTTCAATTTTCAACCGCCAATTACGGCGAAACTGTTAGAGTTATCGAGAAACGGAAAAATCGAGGACAACCGGAATAAAAAACTCTACAAAATGGCATAGGACTCAAGGCGATATCTCGCAGAAAATTTTTCAATTTTCAATCGCCGATTACGGCCAAACTAAAAGAGCTAGGAGAAAACTCTTTCTTCCATCGTAAAGAGCACATCAAAATCTATAAAATAGAATAAGTTTTATTCGATTCTGAGACACTTTTAAAATTGACCATTTTGAAGGGGGGGGGTGTTAACTTTTTTTTAATTTTTTTTATTTTCCCAATTACGACTAAACTATTCAAAAAAGTGGAACTATTTTGATCCATACCTTTGCAAAATGATCCGGGGAATCGATTGGCATCGAAAAAATTGCCAAATTCCCAATAGTTTTTTAGTTATGAATTTTTTAAAATTTTACCAATTTTTGCATTTATCTGCAATTTGCTCAAAAACTATTAGTCGGAGAACAATAATTTTTTTTGAAAAAAATAGATAATTCAAAAAGCTTTCCAACGATAATAAACTTCATAGGGTTATCTCTGATAGTTCCGGAGCTATTGCTCAACAAATGTGCCGGGTACTCAAAATCGACAAAAATTGCGACGAAAATTGAAAAAATCAAACATCAAAAAATCGAACATATGGACTTTTTTTGGACTTTTAACAACTCTAGAGTGTTGTAAAGGCATATATAAATGCGAAAAAGTATGATAGAACGAATTTAAAAAAAAATAATTTTTTCACTTTCTTGAAGGTAAGTGTTTATTTCTCAGGAAATTTTAGCAAAAAAAATAAAATTTTTAAATCTCATGAAAAGTTCGTATAATACAGAAAATGAGCCGCTGAATTCAATGGATCAAACCGCATTGCTCTATGACTTTTAGTTTTTGAGTTATGAATTTTTTTGTTGGATAAAACTTTCCACTATGACAAATGGCTACCCTAAATTTTAGCAAAAAAAATTAAATTTTTAAATCTCATGAAAAGTTTGCATAATACATAAAATGAGCCGCTGAATTCAATGGAACAAACCGCATTGCTCTACGACTTTTAGTTTTTGAGTTATGAATTTTTTTGTTGGATAAAATTTTCCACTATGACAAATGGCTACCCTAAATTTAGGCAAAAAATTTTAAATTTTTAATTCTTGTGAAAAATTGATATAATATGTAAAATGAGCCGCTGAATTCAATGGAACAAACCGCAATGCTCTACGAATTTTAGTTTTTTTTTATGAATTTTTTTAGTGAAAAACTTTGATCGCCTCTGTAGCCGGAACCGTTGCCCGGAGCGGCTCCGGGTTTAATCGAAAAAATAGAGAAAATTAATCGCTATCAGATGGTTTTTTGTTCGTTGCTCTAAGTCTTACAGTTTCCGAGAAAAACGCAAAAAAATTTCCATTTTCACTTTTTTTCAATTTTCAACCGCCAATTACGGCGAAACTGTTAGAGTTATCGAGAAACGGAAAAATCGAGGACAACCGGAATAAAAAACTCTACAAAATGGCATAGGACTCAAGGCGATATCTCGCAGAAAATTTTTCAATTTTCAATCGCCGATTACGGCCAAACTAAAAGAGCTAGGAGAAAACTCTTTCTTCCATCGTAAAGAGCACATCAAAATCTATAAAATAGAATAAGTTTTATTCGATTCTGAGACACTTTTAAAATTGACCATTTTGAAGGGGGGGGTGTTAACTTTTTTTTAATTTTTTTTATTTTCCCAATTACGACTAAACTATTCAAAAAAGTGGAACTATTTTGATCCATACCTATGCAAAATGATCCGGGGAATCGATTGGCATCGAAAAAATTGCCAAATTCCCAATAGTTTTTTAGTTATGAATTTTTTAAAATTTTACCAATTTTTGCATTTATCTGCAATTTGCTCAAAAACTATTAGTCGGAGAACAATAATTTTTTTTGAAAAAAATAGATAATTCAAAAAGCTTTCCAACGATAATAAACTTCATAGGGTTATCTCTGATAGTTCCGGAGCTATTGCTCAACAAATGTGCCGGGTACTCAAAATCGACAAAAATTGCGACGAAAATTGAAAAAATCAAACATCAAAAAATCGAACATATGGACTTTTTTTGGACTTTTAACAACTCTAGAGTGTTGTAAAGGCATATATAAATACGAAAAAGTATGATAGAACGAATTTAAAAAAAAATAATTTTTTCACTTTCTTGAAGGTAAGTGTTTATTTCTCAGGAAATTTTAGCAAAAAAAATAAAATTTTTAAATCTCATGAAAAGTTCGTATAATACAGAAAATGAGCCGCTGAATTCAACGGAACAAACCGCATTGCTCTATGACTTTTAGTTTTTGAGTTATGAATTTTTTTGTTGGATAAAATTTTCCACTATGACAAATGGCTACCCTAAATTTAGGCAAAAAATTTTAAATTTTTAATTCTTGTGAAAAATTGATATAATATGTAAAATGAGCCGCTGAATTCAATGGAACAAACCGCAATGCTCTACGACTTTTAGTTTTTTTTTTATGAATTTTTTTAGTGAAAAACTTTGATCGCCTCTGTAGCCGGAACCGTTGCCCGGAGCGGCTCCGGGTTTAATCGAAAAAATAGAGAAAATTAATCGCTATCAGATGGTTTTTTGTTCGTTGCTCTAAGTCTTACAGTTTCCGAGAAAAACGCAAAAAAAGTTTCCATTTTCACTTTTTTTCAATTTTCAACCGCCAATTACGGCGAAACTGTTAGAGTTATCGAGAAACGGAAAAATCGAGGACAACCGGAATAAAAAACTCTACAAAATGGCATAGGACTCAAGGCGATATCTCGCAGAAAATTTTTCAATTTTCAATCGCCGATTACGGCCAAACTAAAAGAGCTAGGAGAAAACTCTTTCTTCCATCGTAAAGAGCACATCAAAATCTATAAAATAGAATAAGTTTTATTCGATTCTGAGACACTTTTAAAATTGACCATTTTGAAGGGGGGGGTGTTAACTTTTTTTTATTTTTTTTTATTTTCCCAATTACGACTAAACTATTCAAAAAAGTGGAACTATTTTGATCCATACCTATGCAAAATGATCCGGGGAATCGATTGGCATCGAAAAAATTGCCAAATTCCCAATAGTTTTTTAGTTATGAATTTTTTAAAATTTTACCAATTTTTGCATTTATCTGCAATTTGCTCAAAAACTATTAGTCGGAGAACAATAGTTTTTTTTGAAAAAAATAGATAATTCAAAAAGCTTTCCAACGATAATAAACTTCATAGGGTTATCTCTGATAGTTCCGGAGCTATTGCTCAACAAATGTGCCGGGTACTCAAAATCGACAAAAATTGCGACGCAAATTGAAAAAATCAAACATCAAAAAATCGAACATATGGACTTTTTTTGGACTTTTAACAACTCTAGAGTGTTGTAAAGGCATATATAAATGCAAAAAAGTATGATAGAACGAATTTAAAAAAAAATAATTTTTTCACTTTCTTGAAGGTAAGTGTTTATTTCTCAGGAAATTTTAGCAAAAAAAATAAAATTTTTAAATCTCATGAAAAGTTCGTATAATACAGAAAATGAGCCGCTGAATTCAATGGAACAAACCGCATTGCTCTATGACTTTTAGTTTTTGAGTTATGAATTTTTTTGTTGGATAAAATTTTCCACTATGACAAATGGCTACCCTAAATTTTAGCAAAAAAAATTAAATTTTTAAATCTCATGAAAAGTTTGCATAATACAGAAAATGAGCCGCTGAATTCAATGGAACAAACCGCATTGCTCTACGACTTTTAGTTTTTGAGTTATAAATTTTTTTGTTGGATAAAATTTTCCACTATGACAAATGGCTACCCTAAATTTAGGCAAAAAATTTTAAATTTTTAATTCTTGTGAAAAATTGATATAATATGTAAAATGAGCCGCTGAATTCAATGGAACAAACCGCAATGCTCTACGACTTTTAGTTTTTTTTATGAATTTTTTTAGCGAAAAACTTTGATCGCCTCTGTAGCCAGAACCGTTGCCCGGAGCGGCTCCGGGTTTAATCGAAAAAATAGAGAAAATTAAGCGCTATCAGATGGTTTTTTGTTCGTTGCTCTAAGTCTTACAGTTTCCGAGAAAAACGCAAAAAAAGTTTCCATTTTCACTTTTTTTCAATTTTCAACCGCCAATTACGGCGAAACTGTTAGAGTTATCGAGAAACGGAAAAATCGAGGACAACCGGAATAAAAAACTCTACAAAATGGCATAGGACTCAAGGCGATATCTCGCAGAAAATTTTTCAATTTTCAATCGCCGATTACGGCCAAACTAAAAGAGCTAGGAGAAAACTCTTTCTTCCATCGTAAAGAGCACATCAAAATCTATAAAATAGAATAAGTTTTATTCGATTCTGAGACACTTTTAAAATTGACCATTTTGAAGGGGGGGGTGTTAACTTTTTTTTATTTTTTTTTATTTTCCCAATTACGACTAAACTATTCAAAAAAGTGGAACTATTTTGATCCATACCTATGCAAAATGATCCGGGGAATCGATTGGCATCGAAAAAATTGCCAAATTCCCAATAGTTTTTTAGTTATGAATTTTTTAAAATTTTACCAATTTTTGCATTTATCTGCAATTTGCTCAAAAACTATTAGTCGGAGAACAATAATTTTTTTTGAAAAAAATAGATAACTCAAAAAGCTTTCCAACGATAATAAACTTCATAGGGTTATCTCTGATAGTTCCGGAGCTATTGCTCAACAAATGTGCCGGGTACTCAAAATCGACAAAAATTGCGACGAAAATTGAAAAAATCAAACATCAAAAAATCGAACATATGGACTTTTTTTGGACTTTTAACAACTCTAGAGTGTTGTAAAGGCATATATAAATACGAAAAAGTATGATAGAACGAATTTAAAAAAAAATAATTTTTTCACTTTCTTGAAGGTAAGTGTTTATTTCTCAGGAAATTTTAGCAAAAAAAATAAAATTTTTAAATCTCATGAAAAGTTCGTATAATACAGAAAATGAGCCGCTGAATTCAACGGAACAAACCGCATTGCTCTATGACTTTTAGTTTTTGAGTTATGAATTTTTTTGTTGGATAAAATTTTCCACTATGACAAATGGCTACCCTAAATTTAGGCAAAAAATTTTAAATTTTTAATTCTTGTGAAAAATTGATATAATATGTAAAATGAGCCGCTGAATTCAATGGAACAAACCGCAATGCTCTACGACTTTTAGTTTTTTTTTTATGAATTTTTTTAGTGAAAAACTTTGATCGCCTCTGTAGCCGGAACCGTTGCCCGGAGCGGCTCCGGGTTTAATCGAAAAAATAGAGAAAATTAATCGCTATCAGATGGTTTTTTGTTCGTTGCTCTAAGTCTTACAGTTTCCGAGAAAAACGCAAAAAAAGTTTCCATTTTCACTTTTTTTCAATTTTCAACCGCCAATTACGGCGAAACTGTTAGAGTTATCGAGAAACGGAAAAATCGAGGACAACCGGAATAAAAAACTCTACAAAATGGCATAGGACTCAAGGCGATATCTCGCAGAAAATTTTTCAATTTTCAATCGCCGATTACGGCCAAACTAAAAGAGCTAGGAGAAAACTCTTTCTTCCATCGTAAAGAGCACATCAAAATCTATAAAATAGAATAAGTTTTATTCGATTCTGAGACACTTTTAAAATTGACCATTTTGAAGGGGGGGGTGTTAACTTTTTTTTAATTTTTTTTATTTTCCCAATTACGACTAAACTATTCAAAAAAGTGGAACTATTTTGATCCATACCTATGCAAAATGATCCGGGGAATCGATTGGCATCGAAAAAATTGCCAAATTCCCAATAGTTTTTTAGTTATGAATTTTTTAAAATTTTACCAATTTTTGCATTTATCTGCAATTTGCTCAAAAACTATTAGTCGGAGAACAATAATTTTTTTTGAAAAAAATAGATAACTCAAAAAGCTTTCCAACGATAATAAACTTCATAGGGTTATCTCTGATAGTTCCGGAGCTATTGCTCAACAAATGTGCCGGGTACTCAAAATCGACAAAAATTGCGACGAAAATTGAAAAAATCAAACATCAAAAAATCGAACATATGGACTTTTTTTGGACTTTTAACAACTCTAGAGTGTTGTAAAGGCATATATAAATACGAAAAAGTATGATAGAACGAATTTAAAAAAAAATAATTTTTTCACTTTCTTGAAGGTAAGTGTTTATTTCTCAGGAAATTTTAGCAAAAAAAATAAAATTTTTAAATCTCATGAAAAGTTCGTATAATACAGAAAATGAGCCGCTGAATTCAATGGAACAAACCGCATTGCTCTATGACTTTTAGTTTTTGAGTTATGAATTTTTTTGTTGGATAAAATTTTCCACTACGACAAATGGCTACCCTAAATTTTAGCAAAAAAAATTAAATTTTTAAATCTCATGAAAAGTTTGCATAATACAGAAAATGAGCCGCTGAATTCAATGGAACAAACCGCATTGCTCTACGACTTTTAGTTTTTGAGTTATGAATTTTTTTGTTGGATAAAATTTTCCACTATGACAAATGGCTACCCTAAATTTAGGCAAAAAATTTTAAATTTTTAATTCTTGTGAAAAATTGATATAATATGTAAAATGAGCCGCTGAATTCAATGGAACAAACCGCAATGCTCTACGACTTTTAGTTTTTTTTTTATGAATTTTTTTATTGAAAAACTTTGATCGCCTCTGTAGCCGGAACCGTTGCCCGGAGCGGCTCCGGGTTTAATCGAAAAAATAGAGAAAATTAATCGCTATCAGATGGTTTTTTGTTCGTTGCTCTAAGTCTTACAGTTTCCGAGAAAAACGCAAAAAAAGTTTCCATTTTCACTTTTTTTCAATTTTCAACCGCCAATTACGGCGAAACTGTTAGAGTTATCGAGAAACGGAAAAATCGAGGACAACCGGAATAAAAAACTCTACAAAATGGCATAGGACTCAAGGCGATATCTCGCAGAAAATTTTTCAATTTTCAATCGCCGATTACGGCCAAACTAAAAGAGCTAGGAGAAAACTCTTTTTTCCATCGTAAAGAGCACATCAAAATCTATAAAATAGAATAAGTTTTATTCGATTCTGAGACACTTTTAAAATTGACCATTTTGAAGGGGGGGGTGTTAACTTTTTTTTAATTTTATTTATTTTCCCAATTACGACTAAACTATTCAAAAAAGTGGAACTATTTTGATCCATACCTATGCAAAATGATCCGGGGAATCGATTGGCATCGAAAAAATTGCCAAATTCCCAATAGTTTTTTAGTTATGAATTTTTTAAAATTTTACCAATTTTTGCATTTATCTGCAATTTGCTCAAAAACTATTAGTCGGAGAACAATAGTTTTTTTTGAAAAAAATAGATAATTCAAAAAGCTTTCCAACGATAATAAACTTCATAGGGTTATCTCTGATAGTTCCGGAGCTATTGCTCAACAAATGTGCCGGGTACTCAAAATCGACAAAAATTGCGACGCAAATTGAAAAAATCAAACATCAAAAAATCGAACATATGGACTTTTTTTGGACTTTTAACAACTCTAGAGTGTTGTAAAGGCATATATAAATGCAAAAAAGTATGATAGAACGAATTTAAAAAAAAATAATTTTTTCACTTTCTTGAAGGTAAGTGTTTATTTCTCAGGAAATTTTAGCAAAAAAAATAAAATTTTTAAATCTCATGAAAAGTTCGTATAATACAGAAAATGAGCCGCTGAATTCAATGGAACAAACCGCATTGCTCTATGACTTTTAGTTTTTGAGTTATGAATTTTTTTGTTGGATAAAATTTTCCACTATGACAAATGGCTACCCTAAATTTTAGCAAAAAAAATTAAATTTTTAAATCTCATGAAAAGTTTGCATAATACAGAAAATGAGCCGCTGAATTCAATGGAACAAACCGCATTGCTCTACGACTTTTAGTTTTTGAGTTATAAATTTTTTTGTTGGATAAAATTTTCCACTATGACAAATGGCTACCCTAAATTTAGGCAAAAAATTTTAAATTTTTAATTCTTGTGAAAAATTGATATAATATGTAAAATGAGCCGCTGAATTCAATGGAACAAACCGCAATGCTCTACGACTTTTAGTTTTTTTTTTATGAATTTTTTTAGTGAAAAACTTTGATCGCCTCTGTAGCCAGAACCGTTGCCCGGAGCGGCTCCGGGTTTAATCGAAAAAATAGAGAAAATTAAGCGCTATCAGATGGTTTTTTGTTCGTTGCTCTAAGTCTTACAGTTTCCGAGAAAAACGCAAAAAAAGTTTCCATTTTCACTTTTTTTCAATTTTCAACCGCCAATTACGGCGAAACTGTTAGAGTTATCGAGAAACGGAAAAATCGAGGACAACCGGAATAAAAAACTCTACAAAATGGCATAGGACTCAAGGCGATATCTCGCAGAAAATTTTTCAATTTTCAATCGCCGATTACGGCCAAACTAAAAGAGCTAGGAGAAAACTCTTTCTTCCATCGTAAAGAGCACATCAAAATCTATAAAATAGAATAAGTTTTATTCGATTCTGAGACACTTTTAAAATTGACCATTTTGAAGGGGGGGGTGTTAACTTTTTTTTATTTTTTTTTATTTTCCCAATTACGACTAAACTATTCAAAAAAGTGGAACTATTTTGATCCATACCTATGCAAAATGATCCGGGGAATCGATTGGCATCGAAAAAATTGCCAAATTCCCAATAGTTTTTTAGTTATGAATTTTTTAAAATTTTACCAATTTTTGCATTTATCTGCAATTTGCTCAAAAACTATTAGTCGGAGAACAATAATTTTTTTTGAAAAAAATAGATAACTCAAAAAGCTTTCCAACGATAATAAACTTCATAGGGTTATCTCTGATAGTTCCGGAGCTATTGCTCAACAAATGTGCCGGGTACTCAAAATCGACAAAAATTGCGACGAAAATTGAAAAAATCAAACATCAAAAAATCGAACATATGGACTTTTTTTGGACTTTTAACAACTCTAGAGTGTTGTAAAGGCATATATAAATACGAAAAAGTATGATAGAACGAATTTAAAAAAAAATAATTTTTTCACTTTCTTGAAGGTAAGTGTTTATTTCTCAGGAAATTTTAGCAAAAAAAATAAAATTTTTAAATCTCATGAAAAGTTCGT
Organism: Tribolium castaneum; assembly: GCF_031307605.1. Classification (NCBI taxonomy): domain Eukaryota; kingdom Metazoa; phylum Arthropoda; class Insecta; order Coleoptera; family Tenebrionidae; genus Tribolium; species Tribolium castaneum. The sequence goes on along the minus strand of NC_087402.1, from coordinate 2,242,924 downwards.
ATAATACAGAAAATGAGCCGCTGAATTCAATGGAACAAACCGCATTGCTCTATGACTTTTAGTTTTTGAGTTATGAATTTTTTTGTTGGATAAAATTTTCCACTACGACAAATGGCTACCCTAAATTTTAGCAAAAAAAATTAAATTTTTAAATCTCATGAAAAGTTTGCATAATACAGAAAATGAGCCGCTGAATTCAATGGAACAAACCGCATTGCTCTACGACTTTTAGTTTTTGAGTTATGAATTTTTTTGTTGGATAAAATTTTCCACTATGACAAATGGCTACCCTAAATTTAGGCAAAAAATTTTAAATTTTTAATTCTTGTGAAAAATTGATATAATATGTAAAATGAGCCGCTGAATTCAATGGAACAAACCGCAATGCTCTACGACTTTTAGTTTTTTTTTTATGAATTTTTTTAGTGAAAAACTTTGATCGCCTCTGTAGCCGGAACCGTTGCCCGGAGCGGCTCCGGGTTTAATCGAAAAAATAGAGAAAATTAATCGCTATCAGATGGTTTTTTGTTCGTTGCTCTAAGTCTTACAGTTTCCGAGAAAAACGCAAAAAAAGTTTCCATTTTCACTTTTTTTCAATTTTCAACCGCCAATTACGGCGAAACTGTTAGAGTTATCGAGAAACGGAAAAATCGAGGACAACCGGAATAAAAAACTCTACAAAATGGCATAGGACTCAAGGCGATATCTCGCAGAAAATTTTTCAATTTTCAATCGCCGATTACGGCCAAACTAAAAGAGCTAGGAGAAAACTCTTTTTTCCATCGTAAAGAGCACATCAAAATCTATAAAATAGAATAAGTTTTATTCGATTCTGAGACACTTTTAAAATTGACCATTTTGAAGGGGGGGGTGTTAACTTTTTTTTAATTTTATTTATTTTCCCAATTACGACTAAACTATTCAAAAAAGTGGAACTATTTTGATCCATACCTATGCAAAATGATCCGGGGAATCGATTGGCATCGAAAAAATTGCCAAATTCCCAATAGTTTTTTAGTTATGAATTTTTTAAAATTTTACCAATTTTTGCATTTATCTGCAATTTGCTCAAAAACTATTAGTCGGAGAACAATAGTTTTTTTTTGAAAAAAATAGATAATTCAAAAAGCTTTCCAACGATAATAAACTTCATAGGGTTATCTCTGATAGTTCCGGAGCTATTGCTCAACAAATGTGCCGGGTACTCAAAATCGACAAAAATTGCGACGCAAATTGAAAAAATCAAACATCAAAAAATCGAACATATGGACTTTTTTTGGACTTTTAACAACTCTAGAGTGTTGTAAAGGCATATATAAATGCGAAAAAGTATGATAGAACGAATTTAAAAAAAAATAATTTTTTCACTTTCTTGAAGGTAAGTGTTTATTTCTCAGGAAATTTTAGCAAAAAAAATAAAATTTTTAAATCTCATGAAAAGTTCGTATAATACAGAAAATGAGCCGCTGAATTCAATGGAACAAACCGCATTGCTCTATGACTTTTAGTTTTTGAGTTATGAATTTTTTTGTTGGATAAAATATTCCACTATGACAAATGGCTACCTTAATTTTAGCAAAAAAAATTAAATTTTTAAATCTCATGAAAAGTTTGCATAATACAGAAAATGAGCCGCTGAATTCAATGGAACAAACCGCATTGCTCTATGACTTTTAGTTTTTGAGTTATGAATTTTTTTGTTGGATAAAATTTTCCACTATGACAAATGGCTACCCTAAATTTAGGCAAAAAATTTTAAATTTTTAATTCTTGTGAAAAATTGATATAATATGTAAAATGAGCCGCTGAATTCAATGGAACAAACCGCAATGCTCTACGACTTTTAGTTTTTTTTTATGAATTTTTTTAGTGAAAAACTTTGATCGCCTCTGTAGCCGGAACCGTTGCCCGGAGCGGCTCCGGGTTTAATCGAAAAAATAGAGAAAATTAATCGCTATCAGATGGTTTTTTGTTCGTTGCTCTAAGTCTTACAGTTTCCGAGAAAAACGCAAAAAAAGTTTCCATTTTCACTTTTTTTCAATTTGCAACCGCCAATTACGGCGAAACTGTTAGAGTTATCGAGAAACGGAAAAATCGAGGACAACCGGAATAAAAAACTCTACAAAATGGCATAGGACTCAAGGCGATATCTCGCAGAAAATTTTTCAATTTTCAATCGCCGATTACGGCCAAACTAAAAGAGCTAGGAGAAAACTCTTTTTTCCATCGTAAAGAGCACATCAAAAGCTATAAAATAGAATAAGTTTTATTCGATTCTGAGACACTTTTAAAATTGACCATTTTGAAGGGGGGGGTGTTAACTTTTTTTTAATTTTTTTTATTTTCCCAATTACGACTAAACTATTCAAAAAAGTGGAACTATTTTGATCCATACCTATGCAAAATGATCCGGGAAATCGATTGGCATCGAAAAAATTGCCAAATTCCCAATAGTTTTTTAGTTATGAATTTTTTAAAATTTTACCAATTTTTGCATTTATCTGCAATTTGCTCAAAAACTATTAGTCGGAGAACAATAATTTTTTTTGAAAAAAATAGATAATTCAAAAAGCTTTCCAACGATAATAAACTTCATAGGGTTATCTCTGATAGTTCCGGAGCTATTGCTCAACAAATGTGCCGGGTACTCAAAATCGACAAAAATTGCGACGAAAATTGAAAAAATCAAACATCAAAAAATCGAACATATGGACTTTTTTTGGACTTTTAACAACTCTAGAGTGTTGTAAAGGCATATATAAATGCGAAAAAGTATGATAGAACGAATTTAAAAAAAAATAATTTTTTCACTTTCTTGAAGGTAAGTGTTTATTTCTCAAGAAATTTTAGCAAAAAAAATAAAATTTTTAAATCTCATGAAAAGTTCGTATAATACAGAAAATGAGCCGCTGAATTCAATGGAACAAACCGCATTGCTCTATGACTTTTAGTTTTTGAGTTATGAATTTTTTTGTTGGATAAAATTTTCCACTATGACAAATGGCTACCCTAAATTTTAGCAAAAAAAATTAAATTTTTAAATCTCATGAAAAGTTTGCATAATACAGAAAATGAGCCGCTGAATTCAATGGAACAAACCGCATTGCTCTACGACTTTTAGTTTTTGAGTTATGAATTTTTTTGTTGGATAAAATTTTCCACTATGACAAATGGCTACCCTAAATTTAGGCAAAAAATTTTAAATTTTTAATTCTTGTGAAAATTTGATATAATATGTAAAATGAGCCGTAGAATTCAATCGAACAAACCGCCATGCTCTACGACTCTTAGTTTTTTTTTATGAATTTTTTTAGTGAAAAACTTTGATCGCCTCTGTTGCCGGAACCGTTGCCAGGAACGGCTCCGGGTTTGGATGAAAAAATAGATAAAATTAAGCGCTATCAGATAGTTTTTTTGTTTTTGGTAAATAAAATTTTTCACTGTAGATGCTTAATTTATCTTAATTTTTAGCAAAAAACTTTAAAAGTTTACATCTTGTTAAAGAATGGTTTCATACGCAAAATGAGCCGCTGAATTCAATGAAACAAACCGCTTTTAGTTTACGAGTTATGAATTTTTTTTGGTAAATAAAATTTTTCACTATAGATGTTGCCTATCTTAATTTTTAGCAAAAAATTTTAAATTTTTAGTTCTTGTGAAAAATTGATATAATATGTAAAAAAAGATTGCCAACTATAAGAGTTAGCGAAAAATCGGAATAATTCATTAGAACATAATAATCCATTTTCTTTACCTCGATGTATACGTTGTACTTTTATTAATAATTTATAAAATCAGTTTTTACTTTGGATAGGTTTATGACATGTATCTGGAAGTTTGTTTTATAATATCGTGTGGAAGCGGTATCCACTAAAAGAATCTCATATTTATGCAAAAAATCCGATGTTCTCTACACTCGGAATGCAAAACAGGATCATCAACGCTCCAAGAAGCGAGTCACGCACGACGGCACAGTTGCCAACTTTATTGATTGCCCTTTGTAAAGAACTGATTCACTCCAATTATAAACAAAATTGCGGCATTTATTGATTCCACTTTAATTAAACAACGCGGGCAAATTTCAAAAGACGGCTGAGTTCGTGCCAACTCGTGCGCTGATCGGTCAACAGGTGGGGATGACATGCTTGTTGTTATTTTCCTAACCTAATTACCTAATTGTCAAAATAAAATGAAAAACGTCCAACAAGAGATTTTAACTACAGGTAAAATATTACATACATTAACAATTTGCCTGCAGTTATGTTCTTAGAGGATACGTTTGTGTCCGTTGTCCCGACCCGTGATAACACCCTTAAAGTGCAAAATTGCACTGAGGATACCGGGGAGCGAGTGCAGCTCTGTAAGTTGCATGAATTTCTTACCACCTTTGAATTGACTAAAATTACAACTTTGCATCTTCAAAATTGCGAAATTAGCCAACTCCCGCGCGATGTACAGAAATTAAATTTAAAGCGCTTGGTTTTGAACCACAATCAACTAAAAGAAGTGCCTAGTTGTTTGTATTCCGGCTTGGAAGCGTTGCAAGTGTTAGACCTGTCTCATAATCTTATCAAAACGTTTGATGTCGAGCCGGCTTGTAGTCGCAATATTGTTAGTCTAAAACTGTCCCATAACAAAATTTACAATTTTCCGCACTGGATCATGACCTGTCATTGCCCCAATTTAATCGAAATTGATTACAGTGCCAATTTTTTGACCAGCGTGAGCGTGGCACGTAAGCTAACGCTCAAAAAAATTACAATGAACAATTCGCAATTGCTTGACGTTGATTTCGAGTTTTTCAAACGTATATCAACCTTAGAATATCTAGATATAGGTAACACCAATTGCAAATTAACAAAACAGGAGAACGAATTTAAAGACATAACTCAACTATTCGTTAAAACCAAATGGAAAGAACTGAAAGTTTTGAAGTTGGACCACATACTTGTGTCTATTATCCCGGACGGACTTTTCTGGATTGTGTCACTGACTGAGCTTCACTTAAGTCATTGCGAGCTGAGCTGGATACCGCCAGAGGTCCAGTATTTAACAAACTTGGAGGTTCTGGATGTGTCTCATAATTCCATTTGCGGAATTCCGAAAGAACTAGCGATTTTACCGAAGTTGCGAATCGTTAAAGCATCTTTTAATCTTGTTTCGTCAGTGGATGATTTCACGAATGAGTTAGAAATTTTGGATTTGTATCATAATGAACTTGAGACGTTTCCAAATTCAATCGAGCGAATTAAATTCGTCGATTTGGAGCAGAATTATGTCGATATGTCGCTGTATAAAACATATGGCGAAAAACGGGATTCTTTCCGCCAAATGCTTGACGATGGGAGAGCTGACGGTCCGAGGGTTCCACCAACGGAGGTTCCCAGCAGTGACGATGATCGGCTTTCATCAGAAGGCAGCGTTTGCGGAAATGATGATTTTTATGACGCTGATTTGGTTGATGAAACGTGGGATTATGAGGAACCTAATGTTAATGTTGGTCGTGTGCGGAACCCAGAAATAACGCCCTCTGATGACGAATGGACGGGGAGAGAAGAAATAATCATCAGGGAAAAAAGAACAACCAAGCCGTGGATTGATGTAAATGAAGACTGGATATTTTCAGATGTTGAATGATTGTTTTGTATGTTTTTAAGTTTAGAATAAAGTTTTTATTACAATTTTTACGCGTTTTTATTTATACGTCCGCCGGTGCTAATAAAATATGGTGGGAGGAAATTAAACGTCTGGCGATGGGGCGGAAAGATAATGGTAATTAAGTTGGTTTGTTAAAGAAGAATAATGGGAACTTGGCAATTATCTAACGCGAGAATTCAATATGTAACGAAATATTTGGGCGAAAAAGTCGTCTTCACACGACATTGTGCGAGTGATTTATCGTCGCTGGGATCTTAATTGCAAAGCAGCCCTCAAGCTCAGGTGAATCTCAAAGGACCAATGAAACGGTGAATCCTAGCCATGGCCAAGTGAGCTAATCTCGGGTGTTTTATTGCCTAGATTCAACTTTACACCTCCATTACGTCAAGGCGTAAACATGCCAGTGGAACAAGAAACCCACATGGACTTAATTTTCGGATGACCGATTTTTCATATTGTTTAACGTTTGTTGTTTTCAAAAGTTGGTCACTTTTTTTTACTTCATTCCTGGTTTACGCAGTTCTGAATAGGTTTTTTGCATAGTTTATCAATTTTTTTTGTAATAAAATAGTTATGATGTTGGTTGCTTGTGTTCGTTCAATTTAAATCGCCTTCGCAAGGCTTTATGCAACGTCCCTGTGGCGCAGAGGATAGCGCGTTGGACTTCTAATCCAAAGGTCGTGGGTTCGATCCCCGCCAGGGATGGGCTGCGAGGCAGCTTTTTTTAAATTTCCATTTCATTTTTTTAATTAACTTAACATTTTATTAAATTAACAAACAGAAATACAAACGGTTCATTGTTGTTCTGCAAACAATTCTTTCGAAGTTCTTGTGTATGTGATACAGTTAATGTGTAAATAGCCAAACCGATGGCTATTTTTATGCATTATTTAATAGAATATTTACAATTGGGCATAATCTTGTAAGTTACGTATTATAATTAGCATTTTTTGCGATTTATTACAATACACCTCAGTTACAATAATAAATTTTTCATTTGTTTATTTTCTCAATTACGACAAAACTATTCGAAAAAGTTAAACTATTTTAACCCCTACCTATGCAAAATGATCCGGGGAATCGATTGGCATGAAGGAAATCGCCAAATTCCCAATAATTTTTTAGTTATGAATTTTTTAAAATTTTACCAATTTTTGCTTTTATCTGCAATTTGCTCGAAAACTATTAGCCGGAGAACAATAATCTTTTTTGAAAAAAATAGATAATCTAAAGAGCTTTCCAACAATGATAGACTTCAAGGGGTTATCTCTAATATTTCCGGAGCTATTGCTCGATAAATGTTCCGGGTACCCGACATCGACCAAAATCGCGACAAAAATTGAAAACATTCAACATCAAAAATCGAACAAATGTTTTTTTTTTGGACTTTTAACAACTCTAGAGGTTTGTTAAGACTTATAAAAGTCTATAAAACTTTGCTAGAGTGAGTATAATTTTTTTTATCATTTTTGTGAAGGTATTTGCTTTGACTTTGACCATTAAAATTTTAGGCAAAAAAAATCAAAAACTCATCTTGTGTTTTTGAAAAAGATAGATAATAAATAATAATAATAAATAATAAACTTAATGGAGTTCGTCTTATAGTTCCGTAGATATAGCTCGAGCGACAAATTTAAAAAATCAATTTTTTGATTTTTTGAAGGTGAGTTGGCCATTTAAATTTTAATTTTTATTAACTTCAGCTTCAGGTTTACATTCTATTAGATTGAAATCTGCTTGTTTCTTGGGACTGCTGTTGAAAAGAGCTTCGCATTTTTGGTAAAAAAAAAGTTATTTTTGCCACGTCTCCCAACAAAGCCACCAGAGATCTAATCCGTTTCCATTTACCTGACTCTGGCAGTGTGAACGTCCGGCTCGAGGCTCGCTTCACCTCGGCCTGCCACTAGAGTGTTTGCCTCATGTAAAGTAACATCGGCCATGTTGACTTACTCACTCTCCCAATACGCATTGCCATTGAAATCGCGCTAATTTCGTTTAAACAGTGCCCAAAAGTGCCAAAATCCCAAAATAGTAATTTCTCGTGCATGACCCCGAAAAAACCAACTCGAAATATCTCAATTCCTTCAATATGTGACGCGAGTGAGCCACTTCTGTGACCTACATCCAGTTTAAAAGCCACACAGAATATGTCCAGTTCGCGTTAAGAGATTACGGTGGCATGTTATTAAACATGTCCAATAAGAAACAGCCTTTTGTAGTGAAACCAGCAGCGGATTCTGCCACTTCTGCACCCCCGAGATATCAGCCGCCGCCGTTACCGCCCACTGGGGCCCAGGGCATCCTCAAACACCACCCGAAAGATGCCAAACTTTATCCCGCACCCAAACTACCCGAAAACGTGAGGCTGCCACAGCCCGGAAAAAACTACCCCTACTATCCAGAACGCACCACACAAGTGCAGGTCTGTAGAGGCGAAATAAAAACACACTACAATTATTTATTCATCCCATTTATCGACAAAAGTATGTCTTAAAGTGAAACCAGAAAGTTGTATTTTTTCTTTAGAGAAGAACTAAACATGAAAGTAAAACTCAGACGATTACCAAAGTTTTACTAATTAATTGCCACCAAATTTCTCGAATTTTTGTGTGTATAATAAGCATTGTATTTTCACTTTTTCATTAGTATTTATAATAATAATTTGACAGGTTTCACATCTCCGGTATTCTAATTAATTATATTATTTTTGCTTTCTAAATGCACCAGTAATATTTCTCTATTGAAACGCACTTTTTCGTAAAATTAATCTCGTTTTTCGTAAAAAAATAGTGCAAAAACCCAAATTTATGTCCTTTTTGGATTGTCTAAGAGAATTTCGGTAAAAAATCACAGTCGAAAACTAATCACCCGGAGCCATATACACAACACTCATTTGGCGAAATTTTCCTCTAGTACGCGAATAATTTTTGATGAAGGTCGGATTGATGTTTCGCTTGATTTAGTTGGTTTTATAAGAGAGAAACGATTTTTTGCGACATTTCCCTCAAAAAGTAAACACGAAAAATCACGTAATTGTTACGTTACTTGTACATTTTTTCAAATGAGGTTGAAACGCAAATTGCTAAATAAAAAAAAATAGGTGCACCAGCCGCGGCCCCTGGACGAGCCCGGCGTGCCCCAGGTCCAGCACCGGCCAGTTCGCTACGACGACGAGTTCCTCCGTCCCGAAATGCTGAAATTCGTTCGGAAACCCGACGACCCTCGCTTAGCCGACCCCAACCGGCACATGCAGAGCATCCTCGGCGAGTTGCGCGCCCTCAAAGAGGCCAACCAGCGCCTCGCCGACGATAACCAGGAGTTGAGGGATTTGTGCTGTTTCCTCGACGACGACCGCCAGAAAGGGCGCAAACTGGCCCGCGAATGGCAACGATTCGGCCGTTACACCGCCAGCGTAATGCGCCAGGAGGTCTCCGCTTATCAAAATAAATTACGCGAGTTGGACAACAAGCAGCAAGAATTGATCAAGGACAACTTGGAGTTGAAGGAATTGTGTCTCTATCTGGACGAGGAGCGAGGCGGCAACTCCATGTGCCCGGCCTGCGGGAGCGCCCCCACGGGGAACCTCCGGGACGACGGCGACGGCTCGAGTTCGAGCACTAACGCGGACGAACCGGCGATTCCCCAGCAGTTCACAAATGGGGGAAACCCCCCGAGGAGGTCCGCCAGTCGGGAGAGGATCCTCCACGAGAATCTTGCAAGGCAAAGGAGCACTTTCAACGGTGCGAAGTTATTTTTCTTGTTGGAATTTTATTAATAAGTGTTTTTAGATCAAATTATGCAATACGTTAGGAGCCTGGAGCAGCGCGTTAAGCAACTGGAGGAAGATAAGCGCGCTCTGACTCATAAAATCAACCAGATTGCGACAACAACGGGCGATTCTAGTATTGCTATTCCGCCAGATGCGGGCGTTGGGGTGCTCACAGGGCGCCCCGAAGCCGTCGTCAGAGCCCTCCAGGTCCTCGAGGTGCGAGAACAGTTGGAGAGGGAAGGGCGGATGCCCGAAAGGACGGAGAACATGTCAGACAGCACGTCTCAAGACATGGACGATGGGGAAAAAGCCCTCGTCAGAGAAATGTGCAATGTGAGTTAAGTTAACTCATTATTATAAAATTTAACGAAAATTACCGCAGGTTGTTTGGCGCAAACTAGAGGAAGGGCCCTCGCGAAGATGAGCCGATGCTTGCCGTAATGTTTAAGTACAAGACACGTCTTGCCATTGCGTGACGTCTATATCAATCCTGCTTATTACAGAGTATTATTTTTATACATTTATTTATTGTGTGAGTCACTGACGTAATGTATGTAGTTTGAAAATTGTTATTTTTTGAGAACGTCTTCAAATAAAAAATCTTTCTATGATGCGCAGTTTCGTAATACCGCTAATTGAGTTATTTTTACGTATATAATTTGAAACTCATGGTCGCATTCCAAGTTTGTTTTGTTGTGCCGGTATGGAAAAGTGGAAAGGTAAGTAAGTGGTGTCTTTTAAATCATTCACCACCGCGGAACAAACGTAGGGTCCTTTCAATTTATTATACACAATATAAACAAAAATAACACTTGTGAAAACAACACTCATTTACTTGAAGAAAACACACAATGGAAATGCAGAAATAAACAATATTTTCTTTTAAATAATCTATAAATACCCTTGAAGAAAAGTCATCAATAACGATGACGGCGACTGCTTCTCCTGTAGTCGTCGTATCTCCGTGAAGACCTTTGGTGTCTTCGTCCATAGTCCCTCTCGTAGTAGTCACCACGGTCTCTATCTCTGTGGCGTCTAGACCGATCGTAGTGCGAATCGTAACTAAAAATATTTATACCATAATGAGCACCATACTCTGACTCATACAGGGCCAAAAAGCTATGTCAGTTCCACACCAAGTCACCAACTGGCATATATGGACACCCATCAAACAAATCCATATAATATGCTTAACCAAACCATATAAATTAATACCATGTGCCTGACAAATCACAAAACAACAATTAGGTAAAACGTCTTGGTGCACTTCGAAAGGAAACAGAAACTCCATCACGAGACAAAGCACACTAAGTGCCCCGGGCAGCTATCAGTTGAGCGGTCTTTTTTTTTAATCGCAAAGTAATTACTAATCTATGGTCAAAAGTAAAAAATTAAGCCCTGTCACCAAAAATCATTAATGTTTAAATTGAATTTGTGAGAAGGCTTAATTTTAGACTTGGTACCTAATTTTAATTTTTTGTGACTGTTAAATATTCTTGCATAACATTATTCCCATTTTAAAAGACGTCTTAACTGATAATCACCTCTTCCACAATGAACCTCAACCGCCACAAATGCTTTGTCTCGTAATCAAACCGAAAGTAAGCTTTACCGTGAATTGCGATCGCGCTTGTCGCCGCCTCCGCCGTTCAATTCCGGGCAGTCTCTGTAAAAATGCCCGGAATAACCGCACTGATAGCATCTCATATTAGAATTGAAGAACCTCCTCCCTGAGCCCCTAGTTCTGGGCCTGGCATGGGTCACCCTAATCCTGCTCCCAGCCACTTCGCTACAATCCCAAGAATAATCCACGAAACCAACCACCACCTCACCCTTACATCCCGTCCGTGGCCTTCAAAGCTGCATTAGCTGCCTTTTTGTCTTTGAAAACGGCGAAGCCGAAACACGGCGTACTGTTGGTCATCCAGACCTCTTTCAAGTCTCCGAAAGGAGCGAAAACCTTCTCCAAGTCGGATTTTCGCACATCGTCCCCTATATCAGCAATGTGGAGCCTGTAACCATCGGCCTCACTGCTCCTGCTCCGGGACCTTGAACGTGACTTGGAATAACTGGAACGGCTCTGTTTGCTCTTATTACTGTTCTTGCTACTGTTTGAGGTGCTCCGACTTCGCCGCTTTTCCGCCTGGTCCGGAGACTGCGACTTTTCCTGATCGTTGTCGCGCATTTTCACAATTTTCACCAAATCAAAGATAAACAACTAATTGTTTCCGGCGCCTACCTAAAATGGCTGCTCTAACCAGACTTTGCCACAAACTAGTAATTCACTCACTGGGGCTCTTGACTCGATTTTCCTTCCCTCCAAACTTTTCTTCTATCGATTTATCACTTTAATTAGGGAATTTTCTAGTCCACCGACGCCAAAAACGACGCCACGTGACGTAATTCCGTCAAAACACCAGCTTGGTTGTGGCTACGGACACGCATTTGGCCCGGTTTACGCCAAAATTACGCGCTTATCCAACAATTTGCACGCCCTAGTTTGATAACGGGTGCCCACCATTGAAATATTACAACATTTAGCAAGAAACTTTTATTGTTATTTCACGAATTGGTTGTGAGGCCTTAGCCACAAGGCACACGAGGCTTGCTCTTTCTCTCTCCCACTCAAGGTTGTTCCATCTCCCCTCTCAACTCTCAAGGTTGCTCTCAAGGTTAGGCCTGTCACGAACGTCAAACTTGTACACAGTGTAAATAAATTGTTAGCGCTTTAAATGTTGGTAAACTCGGGCTCAAGCGTGTAAAATGGGCAATGCAGGCAGTGGCGGAGCGCCGCGGGAGCGCCCCAAGTATGGCGAGACGGTGCCATCGTCCCCCTCCAGAGAGGGCCAAGCGTTCGTTTTCGAGAAAAAACCGGACAAGTTGCTGTACCAGAGCTCGCAAGACGACGAAGAGCCGTATTTCACGCGCCCCGTGACGGCCGATTTCGACCACCAGAGACCGCGAGCTAACACTGTGTCAGAGGGTACTAAAGTCAACACCAGTGACAAGACACCGACGGTTTTCCGATGGGAAGGCGGGGGTAAGGACGTCTACGTCAGTGGGACTTTTACGGAGTGGAAAACTATTCCTATGGTGAAAAGCCACGGCGATTTCGTAACTATCATCGACTTGCCAGAAGGGGAACACCAGTACAAGTTCTACGTTGATGGGGAGTGGAAGAACGACCCTGGGAATAAAATGGTGGAGGACGAAAGCGGTGTCAAAAATAATCTTATTACGGTGAAAAAGTCCGACTTTGAGGTGTTTCAAGCCCTGGATAAGGACAGCGAAAATGCCAATAATGACTCGCAGAAGGAGTTCTCGCAGGAAATACCGGCCAATAAGCCATGGGAGAAGGTCACAGGGCCCCCCATATTGCCCCCGCACTTACTGCAAGTTATTCTGAATAAGGACACGCCACTTTCGGTAATTTGCACTTTTTTTCTTGAATCGTATGTAAAATCCAAACATTGTGATTTCTGAAGATTTTTCAGATTTTTTACGCTCAATTGGTTGATAAAAAAATCAGTTATAGCCTTTTGTTCATATTATATTAGTGTGCATCAAGTAGGTTGTAGAAATCTAAATCCACCTTTAATTTCATGGCCTACTGAAGAAGAGTATTTCTTATCGTAAATAATACAAGGTATATTTTTTGCAGTGTGAACCAACTCTCTTACCTGAACCCAACCACGTAATGCTAAACCACCTTTACGCCTTATCCATCAAGGATGGAGTCATGGTACTTAGCGCCACTCATAGATACCGCAAGAAATACGTTACTACTCTTTTATATAAACCGATTTAAGCTATTATTTATATTGTTGTGCATAATCCTTTAATGTTATTGGGTTTCATTGCTTTCTTTAACAGCTCCTGGAACAATGAAAGAAGTTGCTGGTGGGTCACAGAGCTTCAATGTGGCTCGTTACCATAGTTACCAAATTAAATTAATGCCTTAATGTGGGAAACAAATGAATGCGATTTTTTTCATTGCCTTAAGACAGCTGTGCTATGTAAATAAAAGTTGTTTCTAAGTATATAGCGTTTTATTTTATTTACGTTACACCGTGTTTTGATTTAATGTGAGTCACTAGTGAGACTTTTTGGGGGAAGGCCATTGGACAGTGCTCACAAACGTAGGGTTTTTCATTAGTATGTTGCCTGGTGTGGACTTTGAGCGAGTAAGTGCTCGTGAAGCCCTTGCAGCAATAAACACACATATAAGGCCGTTCACCCGTGTGGCTGTGCATGTGTTTTTTCATGTCTCTGACTCTTTTTCCACATATTGTGCACATAACTTTACCAATTTCTGGGTCTGTAACAAATAAGTTGGAAAAAAATTAAATAAACTGAAACCAGACCTATGTGTGTCTTCAGGTGTCTTTTATATTCCGCTTTGACTTTGAAAGTTTTTTCGCAAATCTCGCAAGTGTAAATGATTCCTCGATGGATTAGCATGTGTCCTCGTAATGATTCCGAATTTTTGAACACTTTGCCACAGTGTTTGCACTCAACTGGTGTTTCCAGGTGCAGTTGGACGTGGCGTTTCAGATTATCAGACCTCACAATCATGCCACAGACGTTACAAACACCAGGAGCCACATGCTCGGTGCGTTTGTGGTTATATAACTTAAATCTTGAAGGAAATGTTTTATCACACACGTTACATTTACACATTTTCATCACAGCGATAGCTCCTTTAACCGTTTCTTTAACATTGTTGGGGTTTAATTCATCAAAAGAACAAACGGATTCATTTTCAGACTGGACTGTTTCGTTCAGTTTTGGTTTAAGCTCTTCGGTTTTGATTGCCGTTTCCGAATTTCGTCTGGCGGGCTTTAAACGTTCATTAAATAAGCTCCTTTCTTTGAGTTCTCTATCGCTGTTAATTATCACTTTGCGAAAATTGTACAGGGTGTTAACGTTTAATACGCATTCTTGGCAAATACTTGAAGGATACTCTTTGCCTCTAATGATCTGTTGAAGAATAAAAATCATAGGTTTGTGTTTTAAATTAGAAGACAAACCGGAATTACTTGAATGGATGAAATTGCCTCAATTTTTTCTATTAATCCCTGGTTTGAATAAAGTGGTGTTAAATTGTCAGGCACTCGTAGACACGTTCGGCACACATTTTCCATTTCCCCCAATTATCACAAAAATTAACAAAACCAAAGCTAAAAGAATGTTATTATTTTTGTGCCCAAGAGTCAGCAAATGAACTACTAGAATACGAAAGAACTAATCTGTAATTGTGTGCTATGCAACCAACAAAACTCGCACAAAAAATAATTTTCAAATTGGTAAAATCATCTAAATTAAGAAACTGTGAGTGATAACTGATTATGCTTTTGGGTAATGTGAATTTTTCGTTACGTTACTCGTGCTCCGCAATGCTGATAATGCCTTTAGTAAAGATGTCAGTCAGAAAAAAACACTGCCTTTAATTTTCAAGTTAGTTTATTCATTAAATAAGTATTCGTTTCTACACGTTTTAGTAAAAAAGGTATTTACAAAAGTCTTAAAAACAGGAAGACGTTTTACAGTTGTCGCTGACACAATAATTTACAAAAATACAAAAATATGGCAAGAAAATAGAAAATCCTTGATACAAGGGTTCATTAATTCGTAAAAATCGAGTCTTTTAAATACGGCACTATTTTATACATATTCCTCGGAAGGCTTGGGCGCATTCGTTAGCCTTAACGAGGATGGCACCCTTCCATTCACAGAGTCAGGTAACTCGGCAATATCTTTAAACACTCCCGCCAAACTTTCGAAATTGGGCCCCCAATTCAACAAGTAGTCCCACCCAAGCCCGGTGGTGGAAGGCGACCCCGTCGACGGCCTGTACATCGGCCCTTCCAACTCATCATCAGAAGCCACCAACGTACTCATCGACCCTCTGTACGACGAATCGAAACCGTCATACGACGGCAGAGGCAGATTGTTCTTGTTCCCCGAACTCGAATCATTCCTTCGCGAATCCGGCTCATTACTCTTGTACTTATCCCCCGCCAAACTCGCGTTATCATACTCGATTTCGGAACACGTGAAACTATCATTCCCACTTTCGTCCGTCGTGGTCGAACTGTGATGCGTCTCGGGAACGGGCGAATGGTGCAGGTGGTTCAAGTGGTTGTTAACACCACCTCGGGGGGCCTCACTCGAACTGGACACAGCGTCGAGAGTCGAGACAAGACTCGAAGTCCTTGGACGCGAATTCAATCGCTCGATTTCTTCCGCAGTCAGCGAATTTGTGACAGGGGGCGGAGCTGCCGCTTTGCGACTACTGGAACTCTGGCCACTTAACTGCGACATGACGGGGCTGTTTAGACTCCTCTCGCTGTTACTATGAAGGACGTCTTTACCGACGCCCCCTGAGCTGGACGTCGTGGCCAACAAAGCACTCTGCAGCGGCTTACCGCTGATATCATGCAGTGTTAAAATTCGGGGCTGTTGCGCGCTCATTTCGCTACTGGGGCTCAAGCGGGCCAAGGGCGTGCTCTGATGGGGCCTTGAGCCGGGACTAGTAACGGGCGGCGCCCGAGGGGGGTACCCCGTGGGGTGGTGAGGCGAGTGCCGATGTTGGGCTTGTCCCTGCGCACCGGACGCGTGTTTGTGGTGGTAACCGGCAACCGGGGGCGGAGTCGCTTTGTACTTGCGGACGCCTCCAGCCTCCCGGTAACCCTTGTAATGATAAACAATGTCTATGTCGGACGGTGCGATCGAACTAGCGTTCTCCAGGTCGTAATGTTCGGGGATTTCGGAATTCAAGTCGTTGCCTCCATGGTCGTGGTTGTGGTTGGATGTTGGGGGTAGGGGAGGGTGGTGTTCCTCCCGCATGGGGAGGTTTTTGCTGACTTCACGCTCGATGATGTCTGGTCTTTGCGGGCGGGTTAACTCGCCCTGAATTATGTCCCTTTCTTTGTACTTTTTCGATAATAATTCGGGGCCCACTAACGAATGGCCACCGATTCCCCGAATAACGTCGCCGTTTTCGGAGTGGTAACCCAAAGAATTGTCACCCGAGTGCAAACTACGTCCGAGGATGTTGTCGTTGACGGCGTTCAACCCGTTTGTACTCATCATGGTGGCGCTTCCGTTCTGCTTGCTGTGCAAGCCTGAGGGACTTCCGGGAGCGCCACCTTTCTCTTTGTGTTGCTTCCTTAATCTAAAGACTACGAACGAAACTAATATGGCCACAAGTAACACCACAAAGAATACGATGACGAGGGTTATTCCAATACTGAGGGGGTCGGTGGTTGCGGCGGCCCCAACCCCGATAGGGCCATTACAGTCTTTTGTAACTTTTCCTTTGAAAATGACTTGCGTGAAAATTGAACCGGAGCCGTTAAACGGCTGAATTTCGTTATTAACGGTAAAGTTGGTAATGCAACCTTCGAAAGCTAGAGGTACCGACCCTCGTGCATAATAAAGACTTGCTTGGGCACCCCCGAGTGATAAATACGTAAGATAGGGGTCGAGGAAATCATGGACACCTTCCGAATCCAACTCATCGCCAATCCTAACACCGTTCAAAAGTATCTCAAGGACGCGACTGTGCGAATGGAGGGTTAAATTATGCCACTGTCCGTCGGTCACCCGCACGTGGGGTTCAGTCATATTCACACTGTTCGATAATTTACTCATGTAAATAATTTGTCCGTCGATTAATTCTACTGAGGTATATTGCTTATTACTCGTGGCGTAGAAAAGCACGCCTTGGGTTCGCACCGTTCGGAAGAGAAAACTAACGCTTTTGCTTGGCGATTCCTTTGGTTGTTTCGGTTTCCATAAAGTGGAACCGCCGTAAAAGATTTCCAGTAGTTGCATTCGTTTGTGTTTCTTCGAAATAGCAAATTCGACGAAAGCGCCATCGCTTAGACTGATCGGTTGGAGGGCGCCGTGACAATTGGGCGCAATTAGATTATTGCCACAGTCGCAATTCACTGCACTCCAGTGGTCTAAACACGTCCCGTACCCCATGCAGGGATCGGACGTAACACCCCGACATGAACCCTTCCGGATGCATGTGTTTTGGATCCCGTCCGAATGAAGCGGATGACTTAGGTTGAGAAGACGTCCATTCACCGAAACACTATGGACACAACCGACCAAATCATCCGAGTGGATCTGCCCAGGCCTTTCCAGCACCGGGTCGGCACTATTCAAGCCCCCGATTAGTAACAGTTGATTGTTGAAGTTTAAAGTCCTGGAAAAAACCCGATTAAAAAAATGCTATAAAACCAAACGATGACTTACCCCGCCGGTCCAATATCGTCAGCGTAACAAGAATTGTCGTTCGGACGGCATTCTTCGCATACATCACCATGTTCGGTGCACGAAGCGACACTTAATGACACCACTCGCCCATTTCTAGTCGCTATAATTTTATACCAGCTTCCGTCAGCCAAGTTGTTATTTCTCCCTCCGACACTGATGGAAGTAACCGCCGTTCGGGAGCCGCCGAACGAGAAAACAGCGCGTCCATTCACCAACTCCACGGCCACAAAATCGCTCCTACCACCAGTCTGCAACCCGTAGTTGTACACCAGCAGCGAGTTGGGCTTAGTCGTCGAAAAAATGAAAGTGATGTCGTTGGTGGCGGCGTCCAAAGACGGGAACGCCATGTACGACAATTCGCCGAACCCGAACGTGGATTTTTCGCAGTGGCGGCCGTACCGCCCGTCTGTGCAACTGCACTTGTAGCCAGGCTTGAGACTGACGCAGAGACCGCCATGGAGGCAGGGATTAGGGCGGCAGGAGTCGGCCAAAGCCTCGCATTGGTTCCCGCGATAACCGGGTCGGCAGAGACAGAAGAACGAGGACCCGTCAGGGCTTTGGCGGCACGAACCGCCGTTCTGGCAGGGATTTTCCGAACAGGCGTCTCCACGCTCCGTTTCACAGTACTTCCCGTCTTTGGAGAGCGGGCAAATGCAGTGGAAATTGAAACCTTGGCGGCGGCATTGCCCCCCGGATTTGCAAGGGTTTGGCTGGCACGGGTCCTGGCGTTTGTTGCAGTTTTTCCCAGCAAAACCATCGGCACATTGGCAGTTGTACTCGTGGAGGATCACAGGGGACGTGAAAACGATATTCTGGCTGTCTGTAATTTTCACGTTTCGTTTGACGGTGATTTCGGCCGTGCATATACCGCCGTTTTGGCACGTGTTTTCGTTACAAGGGGTGTAACCGATTGATACATCGCTAGTTTGGAAGAGACTACCAATTGATTCGCGCTTTTTTCGTAGTTTTTCAACCACTAAATCCTTGTTGTGGTAGTTGTGGCCACTTTTCACGGCTAGTGTTAACTCAAGACCATCGTCAGTGTCGTGTAAGCCGTAGAGTAAAACTGTTTCGCCGGACGATAGTGACGTTTTGAGAATATCCAAAAGTCCCCTATAATTCTGGGCTAAGAATTGTTGACTGGTCACGTTACTGATCTTGATCGTGATGGAATGATCAACCGTTTCGTTACTAAACGTAACAAATTCGACGGTAACGGTTGAGACTACGTCAAAATGCTTGCCGTCGTTGCCTGACACTGATAAGGAATAGCCCTGACCTGGGGAGACTTTAGACGCGAAAAGGTTACACCCCGAGGGAATCGACAAAATCCCAGAACTGGCCGGCGCTTGTAATATTTTGCATTTGTAATCGCCAACAATATCCGGATCGTTGGGATGCACATCAGCGATTTTTCCCACCGGGAACACGCCATTGAACGCATAGACTAGCACATGCACCGATCTGGCGCTCGAAGGACTGTCGTTCTGGTCCAAAACCTCGATCGTGATAACGTGTTGTGACTTCATTTTCGGACTCCCACTGTCTTCGACTTCGACCAAAATCTCCAACTGGGGGATCACCTCCCGATCGATCATTTTCGTGGTCACGACCACCCCCGAATGTTTATCAATTTTGACAAAATCGCGGTGTTTCCCCCCGATTAGTTTATAAGTGAACGGGGCGCCGTTTGGGGGCAGGTCCGGGTCTTTGGCCGAGAGAGTCATGATTTTGGTGTTTGGTGGCTCGTTCTCTAGCACTTTCCCCACAACGCGCGGGTCGAACGTCGGCCCGTTGTCGTTGATATCCGTGATGTGGATTTTAACAGTCGTGGTGCCTGTCTGTGGTGGCAGACCTGTGTCGATCCCGCCCACCACGAGCGAGTATTCGGGGGTGGTTTCCCGGTCGAGGAAGCGCGCCGTTTCGATTTGGCCCGATTGGGGGTCGATTTTGAACGCTTGTTCGATATTACCGCCAATGATTGAGTAACTAAACTGGTTGTTTTGGGGCCGTACGTCCTTATCGACGGCTTTGACCGCCGTTACTTTAGACCCAACTGGGGCACCTTCCGATATTTCGACTTCGTATAAAGTTTGGAGGAACTCAGGTGGGTCGTTACCGTCCTGCACCTCCACAATGACCTGGGCTTCGTCGGTGTCATTCCCCCGAATACCACCTGCGTTTTTGGCCATGATTGTCAGAACGATGCGACTTTGCGTCTCCCGGTCCAAACTCCGGGACACACTTATAACTCCGCTCTCTGAATTTATGTTAAAACCGCGGTCGTTGCTCGAACCCACAAAGAGATAATAGACCTTGCCGTCGTCCCCAGCGTCCTGATCCGTGGCTTGGACGGTTCCGACTTGAGTCCCGACTTCCGCCGATTCGGAAACGTCGAAGTGAAACACCGGTTGGATAAAACGGGGGTAGTACTCGTTCACCCCATTGATGTGGACGCGAAGTTCGGCAATACCGAACATTGGCGAGTCGGGATTGCTCGCCACGATGTTAATTGTATACAAGTCGTTTTCCTCATAGTCGAAACTGTATTTAGCAGTGACTCGGCCCGTTTTTTGGTCAATTGCAAACATGTCCTTATCAGGACCGTCCGAAATCGAGTATTGAATGATTGCGTTTTTGGGCGAGTCAATATCTGTAGCCTTGACTTGGAAAACGAAACTATTCGGTGGGAGATTTTCCGAAATGTAGGCCTCGTAAATCGATTGGTTGAACGTGGGGGAGTTATCGTTAATATCCGTGAGGGTGATTGTAAGCATTGCGGTGGTACTTTGTGGCTTAAAGCCCAAATCCTCGGCTGTGATATTGAGATGGTACTCTTGAATCGTGTCATAGTCTAGCGGTTGGAGAATTGTAACGGCACCCGAGTAGGGATCAACGGCGAATTCTTTACGTTCGTTACCCCCTGATATTTTATACCGAATCATTCCGTTCGGGCCTTGGTCGTCATCCGAGGCGTTAACTGTCAGAATTGTGGAACCTAAAGGTTCGTTTTCAGGTACTATGACTTGATAACTGAGCGCGGTGAAAACTGGCATGTATTTATTTTCGCCAGTGACGACTAACGTGACTGTGACTTCGTCATGTTGCGGGGGTACCCCTTTATCAATTGCTCGTACTCTAAGGAGGTACTCTTGCCCGATCTCCGTGACGGGTTTAGTCAAAGTGATCCAGCCGTTATACTTGTCAATTGCAAAATTTTCGGAGCCGTTTCCCCCAACAATCACGTAATTAATCTCGGCGTTAACGCCAAAATCAAGTTTATCTTTTGCGGTGACTTTGAGCAACAATTGCCCCTCCTGAGCATCGTCCGGCACCGGCGAAAGATACTCGGGTTTGTCAAACTTGGGGGCGTTGTTATTGGCATCCACGACGTTGACAGTGACCAGACACTCGGACGACATCGGCGGCTTGCCATTATCCGTGGCCAGGATCGTGAGCGAGTACATATTTTCCGGCGACGCTTCCATTTGCGTGTACTTGAAGCGCAGACTCCTCTTGCTGAAGATATCGCCCGAGGCCGGGTCGACCGTGAACAGGTCGGAGGGCTGCTGCAGCGAGTAGCTAATCACCGAATTGGGCCCTTGCTTATCTCGATCGGTCGCGGCTACTTGCCCCACAAACACCACATCCCTCTGCAGTTCGGGGAAATTGAAACTGTAGAACGAGTGCTCGAATTCGGGTGCATTATCGTTCTGATCTTGAATGGTGATGGTGAGGGGCGTTTCGGCCTTCCACGCCCCATCCACCGCGGCCACTTTTAGCAAATATTCGTCCTGTTGCTCGCGGTCCAAGTGGCCCACGACCGTCACGTTCCCGCTGATCGGGTCAATCTTGAACTTCTCGCCCGGGTTTTCCGTGAAACTGTAAGTCGCGTTCGCGTTATCGCCGATATCCTTGTCCGAGCTGGTCACTTGGATGACGAACGAGCCCAGGTCGGCGTTTTCCGTCACGTTGACGCTGAACAAGCGGCTGAAACGGGGCGGGTTGTCGTTCTTGTCCAAAACTGTGACTAGGACGGTGGCCGTGCCCGTCATCTGGGGCACGCCTTGGTCCAAAGCCTCCACGGTGAGTTCATAAGCTGGGGTTTCCTCACGGTCAAGTCTCGCATTAGTATAAATTTCACCACTTTCGGAGTCAATTTCAAACGTTCCGTCGAAATCATCGGTGAGTTTGTAGGTAACTTGTCCATTTTCGCCCGAATCTAAATCCTCAGCTGAGACTTTAACGACTAGCTGTGGCGGCGATTCCTCCTCCAAAATCGACGCATTGTACAGATTGCTATTAAAAACCGGGGAATTGTCATTGGCATCGGTCACATTTATCGTTAGTTGTAAGACAGTCCGGAGGGGAGGCACGTCCGAGTCTTTCGCCTCGATCCAGACTTCATACACCGGAAGCGTTTCATAATCTAGTCCCCTCCCAGCGACGTGGACTTCCCCGGTGTTTTTATCCATAGTGAGAGCCTCGCCAATGTTACCCCCGGCGATCGCATATCTCACATTACTCGCAGCTCCTTTCTTCGGGGACGTGGCTTTAAACCGCGCCACCAGCTTCCCGTGTTCCACGTTTTCGGCAAGAACGAACCGTGTTTTCCCCGGTGAGGTGAACGAAGGGAACAGGTGGTCAGGGCGCAGGAAAACTCGCAATTCTGTGCTGGTTTTGCGCGGTTTTTTGCCCCCGTCTGCCGCCTCAATTTCAAGATTGAACACTTTCGTGCCCAACTTGGCCAGATCTTGCGCCGCTTTAATGACCCCAGTTTCGGGGTTTATGGTGAAATTGGGGGCGTGTTCGCCGGTCAAAGCGTACGAGATCTTGCTGTTGATTCCGATATCGTCGTCCGAAGCCCTAGCGCCGAAGACAAACTCCCCGGCTTTGGTCTTGTCGGAGATGTTGACTTCGTACTTGGTGGAGGAAAACGAGGGCGAGTTGTCGTTTTCGTCAGTGACGGTGATTGTGAGATTGACGGCGGCTGCCCGAGGTTCGGTTGCGGAGCAGTCTTGCGCCATTACGGTGAAATAGTAGATTTCGGTCTCTTCCCGGTCTAGGATCGCCGATGTGGTGATAATTCCCGCATCTTGGTCTATCTTGAATCTGTCGACTTTGTCGCCCAATAGACTGTAGCGAATTTTCGCGTTCAGACCGATGTCTTTGTCGGTGGCTGTGGGAGTCACGACCCATGTTGAGAGAGGTGAATTTTCGTTAATCGTGGCATGGTAGGACTGTCGCTTGAATTCAGGAGTGTGGTCGTTCACGTCTTGTACTATGATCTTCACAGTGCCAGTTCCGGTTAGAGGTGGAGAGCCTGGAAAAAATCGCCGCTTGAGCTATTTGTAATGCTGGATGGTTTAATACTAAGAATATCGATTCGGCATTGTGAATTTAAACAGCCGCTTGCTATTTAACATGCCGGAGCGATGCCCAGCTCCCACGGCCTTCCCTCATTACTACGTGAATGATAATTGGATATTTGAATTCGCGTTCCGACTTTTAAACTTCCACAAATAAATTCACCGACTTTACAGTAATCTTTCTAAAGGAGAAGTAATTTATTGTGTGTTTTGCTCCAATTTCGCGACAAATGCGGTTTAATTCCCGGTTCGAATTAAGACGGATGGTGGCCGTTGGGCGTAGCCAGGGATTCTTGAACCCGTTCCAGCAGGAACAGGACGTCTTCCGCCAAGTCTCAATTTTGTGTCGGAGCGCGTCTGAAATGGGTTGGTTTGTC
This sequence comes from Tribolium castaneum, assembly GCF_031307605.1. Taxonomy (NCBI): domain Eukaryota; kingdom Metazoa; phylum Arthropoda; class Insecta; order Coleoptera; family Tenebrionidae; genus Tribolium; species Tribolium castaneum. The sequence goes on along the minus strand of NC_087402.1, from coordinate 2,219,462 downwards.
GAAACGTCCCCTGGCAGTGCACACATTCCGCTGCGCCTCTGACATAACGGTGCTTTATTGCAGGTACATGCTAAATACGGTCCCTATTTATCTATCGCACATCCCATTACACGAGTGCGAGATATGACGACGCGGACTTAGCAATTCCGAGCCGGAGGGCTAACAAGCACATAACTAGGTTTGCACTTTGAAATTCATTCGCGGGTCAGATGGGGTCATCCGTCCTTACAGCCAATACAAACACGCCATAACCGCTCTTTCATTTAACCCCGGAAGAAAATTCGGTGCAATGAACAAATCGTGGGAATTTCGACGAATCGAACGATTTTTCCGAACGACTTTGGTAGAAAAAAGAGCGCTTTGTCTGCTATCAATAATGTAGATGCTAATCGCTGCATCGTGAGAACTTGGATTCGTGACATTTCGTATAAGTGACGGCCGCTGGGGCCCGTGTGGAAGACCTCCTTTCGAGAGGTATTACCCGGAGGAAAAGGCCCGGTTCCGGTTTTCCGAATTGACGGGAAAATAAATAAATAAAGTGAGAATAGGATGGCAGTTCCTTTCTCAAATGTTCGGTTCTGTTGGACACCTGCGTTCGAAAGTATACGATTCCCTAGTCGTGGAATTTTGACGATGCCTTTTGTCTACAAGCCGGTATCTATGATCTTGTAGCTTAAGACTGACGTTGTTGGCCGTAGGCTAGCGTTGTTGCCAGTGCTTCTCTTCTATCGGTACCTTTTATTTTTCCCTAGCTTTTGTGATGTTTTGGCGAAAAAATCGCCGATCGCAAGGTTTGAGGATCAGATAGGACTCGATAAAAAACTTGATAAAAGGATACTTGACCCGAGTTCAAATCTATATTAACTTGAGGCAAGTATAACAATACGCGCAGTGCACGATCTGTCTTGTCTCCTTTTAATGTAATGTTCTTGGTTTATAGATATTGCCGATTGAGGCCCTCGATTTCGCCCGATACCATGGCTCTCGCTTCCTGGTACTAACGCAGCCCCCCGTCGACCGTAATAGTGACAAATTGCAATATTTTATCGACAGATCTGGCCGCCATGCTATACCGTTTTCCTCGTTCATATTCATTATTTAACTATTAGGTTTAACCGACTGTTGTTGTAAATCATTATGATTTATGGGATACTTGTGTCTGCACATTTTAAAAATATCCACAAGTCCCGAAGAAATATAGTACAAATTTTCCTTTCAGAAAAATCTCAGTTTGCTGGACGGTGTAAAATTCTAGGTAAAATCTGCGGTTCAAGGATTCATGTTACGTAGCTACTGCATTTCTCAAATATTCATTTCTATTATTGGCGACATGTTTTACGACCTGTCTTGTGCCAGTTGCTTTGACCACCGGTGGAACGAAATGGCCGCAGGTCAAAAGTCGAAACACCAACTGCACAGAGTTGCTCAAAACTACCTCAAAATGATCTTCTGCTACACAATTTTGCAACGAATAAAGTCCTCTCATCTGCAGAACTTTTTGAAATAGCAATTTCAATTTTTGTTTTATATAAAAAAGATTGAATTGGAACTTATTCCAGCCGTAAATTGGCTAAATTTTTATTTTAAACTAGAAATGGCGGATTTTTTTAATACTAGCTTCATAAATTTACTTAATCCGCCTCGAAGCCATTGCTTGAAGCAATTTTTCGTTAAAAAATAAACTAAAACTGTGAGTGCCATTAATTAAGTTAATTTATCTTCCGCTAATAGAACTAATCGACTACGATTTCTGGATTATCATGATCTGTAGCAGTTATAGGTCTTCCGCTATGAACTTGTTCAAATGGATCCGGATCACAGAACACGAAAAATACAGACACAATTCCCTGGAACCCCTATCGTAATTCTTTGTGGGCACCAGATTATTATTATTATAATTATTATTTTTTTTTGATAATACGTTATTTTTAAATCAAACCTCGTTAAATAAGGAGTTAAAATTTTTTATTACAAATAAATAGTCGGGTGATTCAATAAGAATGTTTCTAAATTAAGTATTGCAAACTAGAGGCTCGATTACACGTTAATCAATAATAATTTCATTATTTTCCTTTAATCAAATTCTTGTTTTTATGTTTACTTACCCTCTAGGAACCCAAAAAGGCGAGTAAATTTTTTTATGACGTCCCAATTTTTTGCTACGAAAGATTTTCTCCCTTACCTGTATGAATCCTTCCGAGTTAAGGTTCATTGTTTTAAAGTATAAAGTATCAGGATACAGAGTCAATACGTCTAATAGAGGATGTAAATTAGCTTATGATCGTTTTTGTAACATTTGTGGGCAATTTATATTTGAAAATAAAGGAAGACCTCTCTCAGAAGCACTACATATCTGCTGTATTTTGGTTTTTCCATAACTAATCAGGCTGAATTATTGCATAATTATCAACAGATGGGCGTAAATATGTCTCTTAAGATACGTTTTCTTGACTCACATTTAGATTTCTTTCCGAAAGTCCTGAGCAGCGTGAGTAAGAAGCAGAACAAGAATTTTCATAAAGATTTGAATATTTTCGAAGATCGGCAAAAAGGCTTCTGGGATGAAAACACGGTAGGAGATTATTGTAGGACTATTATAAGGAAAACTAATCCAAAAAAGTACAAAAACTAAGCAAAAGCATTCATTTTTAATTTGTTGCTTGGCTGTTTAAGAATTGCTCTTGTTTTTAATTAATTATATATTTTATAACCGAACCTACCGATCGATCAAAATCCCGACTAATTGAATTTTTTTCTAAAAACTATGTAAACAATAATTTTATTTTTAAGTACTTCTGCTCATTAAAAAATGAAAAGTTTTACAATTACTCGTCATTTTGAAAATTTCGAAGAAATGTAAATGAATACTAAATAAAGCTAGCTTTGCTTACAAATGTTAGAGAATTTCGCTAAATTTCTGATAATACAAAGTCCCATGAAGATCGTTCCGGTTAATTCGGCGTAATCAAACTTTAATTTTGTTCCAGATAATGTGGCGTTACTGGCGTTGCAATTAATCCAGGCTTATATTTTGCTTCATTTGCTTGCTTATTTGATTATCAACATGAAGTAATTGATTTCTTCTAATTGATATTCAAAAGTGGTAGATAAACCAAAAATTGAAATCGATATTTCCAAGCGTTCCAACAAAATGAAAAAAGATATGTTATGTTGTTAAAAATGTTCAATAATTTAAAGTTATTTTGGGCAAATAAACTGTTATTCAAAAAGTGGGCATTAAAAAAGTCGGGCTATTAAAACTTCTTTAACAGCCCAGTTGTTACAGAGTTTTATTATTGACACCATAACGGTCGTAAGTTATTGAATTTGTTTCACGGCAGTAAAAGATGCAAACTTAGCTAAAGATGTAAAAAAATGCAGCAAAACCAGAATGTGCGTAAAGTTGTCAATGAATTTTTTAACGTGGCTACTAAAAAACATACCGGTGTCCATTGCACCCAAGGAGAGCGTATATTCAGCTTGCGCTTCTCGGTCCAAAGCCCTCAGAAGTGAAATTTCCCCCGTCGAAGCATTGATTTTGAACGTATCCGGTTTTCCCTCCTTGATAAAGTACCTCACCAGCGAATTCAACGGCGGCGTGTCGGCATCATACGCTTGCACCGTAATAACATACCCTCCATTGGGCGGAATGGTGTTTTCCATAACATAGGCCAGATACGGCGAATCCAAAAACGTCGGCGGATTATCGTTGATATCCGACACCGAAATAACAATTTCCGCCGTATCGGCCCGCACCACCTCGCCCCCGACATCCCCGGCACAGTCCTCAGCGCGCACCGTCAACACATACCGCGATTTCCTCTCATAGTTCAGATTTTTCGCCACTCGCACAACACCCGTATCCTCAGCGATGCTGAAGTCGCGGTTGGTGTCGCCCGAGTTGATGGAGTAGCGCACGCGGCCGTTGAGGCCGTCGTCCACGTCGGTGGCGGACACCTGGAGCACGCTGGCGCCGATGGAGGCGTTCTCGGCGATGGAAGCGCTGTACTGCTTCGGGTCGAAGACGGGGCTGTTGTCGTTCTCGTCCAGGATGCGGACGAAGATTTTCGTGTGGGTGGCGCGCGGAGGGTCGCCGCGGTCGCGGGCGGTTATGGAGAGGGTGTAGTTGCTTTTGGTTTCGCGGTCAATGCGACCGGAGACGCGCAATAGGCCGTCCACTGGGCCCAAGGAGAAGGTGCCAGAAGAGGCGGAGTCGGGGGATAGGGAGTATTCGATGTAGCCGTTGCGACCCTCGTCCTTGTCGATGGCTTTCACGGCCATCACCACGGTGTTGATGGCGATGTTTTCGGCCACGGAGGTCTCGTTGGGAGTGACGAATTCGGGAGACATGTCGTTCACGTCTTTCAGGATTATGGTCACCTGAAAGGAAGGATTAAATGTGCATTACTAGAATTTCACAATTTCCTTCAAACTTTATTATTGGCTTATATCTTAAATGTTATCGTTCGTAGACGAAAAATTATTCCATTTGACGAACTGGAAATAAATTCTCTGAACTGTCTCACTTACTAAAAAAACACCCATCTCCTAATTCAACCAATCTTTATCCTTATAAAAAAATGAAGACATTTTTTGAATCCTCAGACTATTTCCTGTAAGAATTTGATTCTCCACTTTGCCAAAAAAATTATATTCTACTAAAGTATAACTAGTTCCCCAAATTTTAATCTATATCTTAAGGACTATTCATCATAGACCAAAAATAGAAATAGCTCCAAAGTCCTTAAATAATTGTGTATAATGAAAAACTGAGATATCAAATCTCGGACCTGTCTCACTTCAATAAAAACAAATAAAAGTACTCATCTCTTACTCCAGCTATTATTGTAGTATCTTGAGGAACTAAACTTTGATGGATATCTCAAAAATTGTTAGCTGTAGATAAAAAATGAAGACAGTTTCAAAATCCTCTGACAGAATTCGTGAATAATTTTTTAATCGAAGGAACAAAGAAAAATGAGGGTCTTTGTGTCTTTGTTGAAAGTTTGAACACATCATAATTTTTTTAGAATGGGACAAAAAAAATCCAAGAATTTTTTTTCAGGTGTCTAGGCGAGATTTTGTTAAAATAAAACGAAAAGTTACCCTTTTTCCTTTTCGACCTTTACATCACGAAATTCAACCAGGAACGTTATTTTGACAAACTTTATTTGGAAAAATCCAAAATGGTATTTAGTTTTGCTTTTTCAGACGTTTTACCTCTTTTTTCAAAAGTAACAATAATAATAATAATAATATGTTTATTGGTGGCAAATATACATTACACAAATCAAGAAAAATATTTACATAAACATAGAAATTATTTCGCTAGATTTTCCGAAAATCAACCAAAAAAACCACTAAACTGGATCGAAAAATTCATTATTTTGCCTTTTGATATGTTGAATATTTTCAGATGGAAACGCTAATTTAACGAAATTTTGCCCAAAAATTAACCAAAAAAATCCGTAAGTTCGTTCAAAAGTAGAGCAATTCTTGAATTTTTGAACAATATAAAGATAAAACCTGAGCTTTTGTGAATAAACTTAATAAAAAATGACGTGTTTTTATCATTTTTGCGTAATATTAGCATGTTTTTATCTAATAATACATAATTATTTAGCAAAATTTTGTCAAAAATTGCTCCAAAAATCACCTAATTAGGTCCAAAATGGTGTTATTTTTACCACTTTCGGGCGCTTCAGCAGGTTTTAGAGCTAAACCTCAATTTTCACGAAAGTTCACAAATCGAAAATAAGATTAACTATATGAGAAAGCTTTTTTTACCAAAAACGCAATTATTTTGCGAAATTTCTATAAAAATAAAGCGAATAATCGTCGAAAATATTGTTAGTTTTGATTTTTACGAGCGATCATGAAATCCGAAAACCGATGATTTGACCGTTGAATTATTGAATTATTAAAAAAAATATTGTAATGTTTGCTATTTTTCAAACTCCTAAACAAGGATTTGAATTAAAAACATTTGTTAAAACGGGAAAAAAAAATCAATAAATTCGATCTAAAATAACATTCTTTCTGAGCTTTTTAACTTGTAGAGCCATTAAATTGCATGAAATTTATTTCTTTTTATTAATAATTATTATTATTTTCCAGCATATTTTTTTCTATTATATGGATAAATTTCGCCTGCTTGTCCATGTATTTCAATGACTGTAGTAATAAAAAACTTTATGTTCCGATTAATGTTGTCTTTACTAACGACTACAATTTTTGATAAAATTTTAATGCCGCCCCCTTGACTTGTCATAAATAATAAATAACTCAAAAAAAACTCGTCAATTCAGCAAATTTCATTTTTTTTTAATTAATTCAATCCAATTAAGTCCATGGAATAGTTATGTTCTGACAGGATTAAAATTTCTGTCTTGCAATCAAAATTTTCAAAAAACTCCTTCATATTCAAGGTTTTGGTCGATATAGTTTGGGATAGAGTGGATTTTTCAAATCAAAAAAGCAAGCAATAAAAAAAGATTTATTGTGTTCACGGCCAATATGCGTACAAGGAAATGTTTGTTCATAATCTATTCTACTAATAATTAAAATGAAAACACTTATTTTTCTTCGAGGTGTAAGTATTTAAAAAATGAAGTGAATCTTCAGTCTGTAACGGCAGTGACGCGTTAAACACTCGAAATTTCCTCGAACGAGTCTTGATCAAATACCATACGGACAGTAACTAAAAGTACGTGCATCTGAAAACTCGTCTGCCGTTTACAATTAAGTCTTTGGTAAACAGCGAGAGGTGCTAGGTCATTAAGTTGGTTGATTTACCCATGATGTAGTGTTTACTGTGTCAACAACGTCGTCAACATGTTAACACCCTTGTATCCGTTTTTAACATATCTTTATTTCGAGTAATGATCAGCAGCACCAAACCGCAGATTTTATTTGTTCGTCCGAAAGGAAATGTGCATAATTACCTGCACCGTCGAGGAGAGTCTCTGATCCGGAGGTTTCGCTTGATCGGTCGCAGTTACCACCAAATTGTACAAGCCTTGACGTTCCCTGTCCAGTTCTTTCTTGGTTATAACGGTTCCGTTCGGTGTCATTTCAAAATCGCCGTTTTCGTCCCCGGCCGTAATGCGAAATACGATCTTTCCGTTGTCGCCTGCAAAAAATTTCGCCGATTATCGCCGGGAATATTGATGCTGTTTAATGAATATTCCGGGTGTTCCGAACGGCTCATTATGTTATCTGAACGACTCAAATAAAGCAAATGTAATTGGGAAATTTCTTAATGGCTTTAATCGGCCGACATTTATTCGCTGATAGGCGCGCATTGACCGTTATCTCCACTCCACAATTCAGCAAAACGCTCTAATTCAAAATTTTTAATTAGAAAACCGCACATTTACATATCTTAATCGAATCGACGCGTGATTTTTGTTTGGCTTTTGTAATTCCGCGACCCCGAGGTCGCGACTATTGTCTGCAATGTCGTGTTTATTACACTGTGTTGGTTTACGCAGTCTGGAAGGCCCTGTAATCTGCACACCGCGCAACACTCCCTTGTATAGATTGAATATTTTTCCTTCACTTGCAAAAAGCACACATTGTTATTAAGTGGCTCACCTGAGTCCAGGTCTGTGGCGCTCACTGTCACAATAGGAGTCGCAATTGACACGTTTTCGAAAATCTCATTGGTGTAGGACATGGGATCGAAGAGAGGAGTATTGTCGTTGAGGTCCAGGACGTTGCAGTAAACTGTCAACGTGCTGGAAAGGGCCGGATGGCCCGCGTCTTGGGCCTGCACCACCAAGATGTAGTGCTGCACCTGCAAAACAAGGGAATTATTGGTACAAGCTGCTTCCACAATAAATGTGGCCACCAAACAAATTGTGCGAGAATCAACGAATTTCCTACAGAATATAATAATAAATATAAATTATATAAATAATAAAAAGTAAACATAAATGTAAGTATAAGTATAAATATATGTATAAGTATAAGTATAAGTATAAGTATAAGTATAAGTATAAGTATAAGTATAAATATAAGTATAAGTATAAGTATAAGTATAAATATAAGTATAAGTATAAGTATAAGTATAAGTATAAATGTAAGTATAAGTATAAGTATAAGTACAACGTGCTCAAAAACACCATCAACTCAATGGTGTGTGGTAGAGAACTGGTTACATATAAAGGTAAAAATAGTAAAAAATTCTATGTATTAAAGTTATTGATAAATAACGGATCATGATCGCAATAGAATTTGATCAACAATAAAAATAAATTATTTTTGAAACCGTTTCCTAGGAAATAATTCCCAGTGTTGGCACATCTACACATTGTGATTTTTTTGATGAATTTTATTTTTTTTAAATTAAAGAAACTGCTAAAGTCTAATAGAAAATTTAAAAATAATTATTCATCGTTTTGTTAGGGAATGATTATCTTGTGTGAAGCATAAAAACATTAAAAAATAACAATAATAATAATAAGGTGTTTATTGGTGGCAAATATACATTACACAAATCAAGAAAAATATGTATATAAACATAGAAAACATAAGCAATTAGAGAAAAGTGGAATTATTTCGCTAGATTTTCCGAAAATCAGCCAAAAAAGCCACTAAATTGGATCGAAAAATTCATTATTTTGCCTTTTGATGTGTTGAATATTTCCAGTTGGAAACGCTAACTTAGTCATTTAGTGAAATTTTGCCCCAAAAATTAACCAAAAAAAATCCCTAAGTTTGTGCAAAAGTAGAGCAATTCTTGAATTTTTGAACAATATAAAGATAAAACCTGAGCTTTTGTGAATAAACTTAATAAAAAAATTCTTTGTATTAAAGTTATTGATAAATAACGGATCATGATCACAATAGAATTTGATCAACAACAAAAATAAATTATTTTTGAAACCGTTTCCTAGGAAATAATTCCCAGTGTTGGCACATCTACACATTGTGATTTTTTTGATAAATTTTAATTTTTTAAATTAAAGAAACTGCTAAAGTCTAATAGAAAATTTAAAAATAATTATTCATCGTTTTGTTAGGGAACGATTACCTTGTGTGAAGCATAAAAACATTAAAAAATAATGAAAATTAAAAAAGTTAACACAATAAGTTTGTAGCTTCAGATTTTTTAAAATATGACTTTAGGAATTTTTTCAACATTTTTCCCGTAATCTGCACTTGCTTCTTAATAACGTACCACTGAGTTAGTGCGCCAGTTTTTGAGCACCCTGTATAAGTATAAGTATAAGTATAAGTATAAGTATAAACACAACACCATGTTTATCCAATCCATCGTTTTACAACGACGTAAGAAATATTTTTTGCAGTGACCTAATTAATTTATTTTAAGGATTATAGAAAATTTCTGAAAAAATCCCGTGCATATAGAAAAATATAAAGTGTTTAATAACAAATGCTGAATTCTGCGTGATAGTTAGTTTTAATTTTTTTCAAGCTTTATTATTTTTCAATAAAAATCAATTTTAATGTAATTGTTTGGTCTCTGCTTTGTAGAAACAGATATAAGCACAGAATCCTGTGAACGTCCTGACTGCTTTTGAAATAAACGTTCGGACAATTTTTGAGTAACAAAAACAGAATTATTGCCTTTTTGCATAGTATGGTCGTTAATCCGGTTAATTGTCGTTTTAAATGGTTTATTGAAAATACGTGCTGGAAACAATCCGAAGCCTAGTTTTACTTTAATGAGTTTTTGCGCTAGTATTGGGAATCTGGTGGTGTACACGTGCATGCCTATAAAGCGTGGCCTGTGGTTCATTTCATCATAGGTTTAAAATGTCGTTTTTTTGCTTAAGGTTTCGGTTAAAAATAACCACAACGTTGTGTTGACAATAGTTAGCCTTTTTGTTCAGCTTGTGGTTGTTAAGGACCTCTTTGACTGGTTCAGGTTAAAGAAAGAGACGGTTCAAACAAGGTGGTATTGCAACACATTATCTTGTATACATGAAGCGTCCCGAATCGATGATGGTATATTTTATGGAAAACTTTTTACCTACTGCTAAACAAAGTTATAAAACATTTCGTATTGTGAGACGTCGCATTGTAGCAAAGCTAGAATTGTGTGTGGTGACGAAAAAACAACTAATTAATGCTGAAAAACGTTAATCGTTTCAGCCGTAAGTCAGAGTGAGACCGGAATACAAATTAACGCTAGTACCACACAAAGCGAGCTTTTGCACTTTTCGAGGATTTTCACCAAGTGTTTTGGAGGTTACACCATCTGAAATAGTTGTCTATGAGTGAGCGTGATCTATAATAATGGCGGAGTTCATGGAGGCCGCTGCGTGGGCTAAACCACTTGCTTGTAGTAATTGTCGAGCATAATTATCACAACTAATTTAACGTTTATAGCTAAAACGAAATGATATATCGCAGCGGAGGTGCGCCTAATATAAGTAAATTTGATAAGACATATGGTCGCTTGTTTTGGCTAATGAATCTCTTTCGACGATGGCGACCGATGCGGTGACAAAAACTAGAAACTGCAACAGGACAGGTTCCACTAAAACGACTTGCTTTTTGTCACGGGGATGATAATTGTGACATACATCCAGACCTAAAACTAGACGACACGACGACTCTTTTGACAAAATATAAATGCTAATCGCTTTTTATTATTACGCACATACAACTACAAATGAGAATTTCAAGATAAACAAGAGATCGCTCTGAACCAGTTCCTTAATAAATTCATTTTTTCAACCGGCTCGTAATAAATTTCCAATTAAAAGAAAAGTGTGATCACAAATTGCAATAGTACACGTGTAAATGGTAAAATCAAACTAGATAATTGCACGTCACCGTCTGACGATATCGCATTCATTTGCCCAAACGAACAACGAACGCACTAATTAACGTAATTTCAAATTACCGACTCGTAAAATTCTTATCGAGACCAGCTTCCGTCGTTGCCTCATCCATAACGAGCCATAAAATCAACAAATGTCGCGAGAAATCATTTTTATTTGCTTAATCAAACTCCGAACGCCTTGAAAAACGACACTAGCCAGCAAAATAAACAACACCGGCAATATTTTTATTTATGGGCCCTCTCCATTTTTAACTACCAACTAAATTTATGAATCGGGTTTCGGGTGTGACTTATTCGTTTCAGTCACCGAATTATTAGATTTATTCATGAACAAAACGTTTATCTATTCTATATAGGTATTTACAGTACAGGAAGGAAAGGTGTTTCTTTCGTATTTTAAGTCAAAAATAACCCGAAAAACTATCGAATTGTATAGCAAATGGGGTTCTTTTGCTTTTTTCGAGAACCTATTTTTCATGTTTTTCTCAAAATTTTGCTATCGAGAAATTACTAAATTTGGTAAAAATTCTCTTTTTTCCAGTGTTTTTGCACGTTGACTGTGCCTAGTAATGGTTTTGAAACGAAAACGTATTATTATTAATTATTACTATTACTATTATTATTATTATTATTATTATTATTTATTTATTGTATCTTTATCCAATTACAATTATTAACTTAAAAATATGATTTTTTGTTTATTTGAAACAATCAGGTAGTAGATAAATTAAATCCTTTTAAACGAAAGAGAAACAGTTCATTCAAGTGTAAAATATTTTGCTCACCTCTTCATAATCCAAGCGTGATGTGAGGGTGAAAACCCCTGTTTGGGGGTTGAGGGAAAAAACATCGTTGGCCCAATCACTGATCACTGAATAGGTGAGCTGTGCATTAATCCCCAAATCGGCGTCCACAGCCTTCACTTGCCCCACCTTATGCCCCCTTTGTGCATTTTCCGGGATATCAAAGGAGTATGCAGTTTCCAGGAAAGCAGGAGGGTTGTCGTTAGTGTCGGTGATCTGAAAAAAATCCTCCAACTCCAGAAACTGCAGAATTTTTGAAACTATCTATTTTCCCAGCCAGCAAACACTTATTGAGTCTTTAAATTTGAAAAAGCAGTGCAATTGATTTTTTTAGTGAGCCTGTTTTTTTACTTGACTTTTCTGGGTGATATAAAATTTTTGTTTGCTGAGTGGGAAAATTGGCTAGCTCCTGGACGCTCGCGCATGAATTGAGCTTGAAATGCGGAACTCGTTTTGGGCGAAGGAGGCGTTCTCCACCATTATGCAGTTACCGTGGCTGCAGTTTATCATAGTTGCCACCGCAGATGCAGATCCGACAGATTTCATACTAACTGCGAGGGAGCAACGAACTGTAATTGTCGATGGCATTGCTCGATTATTCTATACTGACGCGATTAATGGCCATGCTCGCGCGGAAAATATCACAACAACAATTCAAAACACTAAGTATTACTAACCTGTACAGTGAGAACGGTGTCCGTGTGCTGGTTGCCGTCACTTGCCCTTACTGTCAACTTGTACACGTCTTTGGTTTCGCGGTCCAAGGAGTCGACCAAAGTCAAAACTCCCGTGTTTTTGTCCAAGACAAAGTGCCCATCATCGCCCCGGATCAGAGAGTATTCTAGGACTCCGATGGTATCGGGGTCATCGGCCTTCACAGTGGCCACGGACTGGCCGGGCCCCAGGTCCTCCGAAATGGAGTAGTACAAAGGAGTGTCCTTGAAGGAGGGCGGGCTGTCGTTCTTGTCCAGGACCTTGATCTGGATCTGGAACAATAACCGATTTTTTGAGTGGTTTTAATTAGGAAACAATGGTCAGTTCCCGATTAATTTGGTTAAATTGTGGCCCTGACAGGCTGTATCGCTTGCTGGGAGGAATGGATCTACGTGATTATGTTGACGATATAAATACTTGATTTTCTTGTTGTGCTCATTTTAATTTGATTGCAATCTCTCGCATGGGACTAATTGGTTCTATTGATTTATAATAAGTCAGCAAGTGATGGTTTTATTGAAAGTGGAAGACATCGGGTCGAGCTTTACGGAAATGTAAATGATTCGAGTGTCGGTTAGTTTAGCCGCTGATAATTACATTGTTTTTTTAACGGCGGTCGTAAAGCTGTAAAGCCAACACAAAAATGATGTTAGCCATCATTTAAATCATCGTTCGCTCCTCAGGAATTACACAATCAAGGCTTTCGGGCCGATGTTTTATTCATGATATCGATAGTTTTGAGCGCATACATTAGGCGGCCGAACGGCCCAAAAATCGCGCCAGGGGCGCATTCGCCTAATTGCCCGTCCAAATTGGATCTCACAGAAGCCGTCCATCATTCCATAGTGTCTACGTCTCGTCACGCAGCCGAAGAATGGGACTTTCCGAGAAGGCAGCGGACAAGTCCCGAAGTGACGAAAACAAGTATACATTTAGTTAATACTCGGGTCTCTCATTAGTATTCTCCGCGAATTAATCCAAAAACAGAACGGCAAAAGATACCGACAACATTCATCGGCGTACATTCCGACTCAGTTCATTTCAGCCGCTAAACGACGTCAACCAGCACTGCAAATATTTCAAAATCGTACTGAAAAACTGCACAACCGAACAGACGAGACTCATAAACATCCAACGGGGAATGCACACAGGGACGGACTCAACGGGACAAACGCTTCCACAAAGCTTTTTGCATTCGGAGCTTTCGCTAAATTTGCACTAACGAACAACAAAAACACTACCGAAAGACAACTTTCTCCGATCTACATTTCGACAACAATTAATCATCCTGACAACGAGCGATAACGAACACCGATTTGTCTATGCAACTTTTTTCGACATCAAGACCTATCACGTTACTATTTGTTAACCAAACGGGAACTTGAATAATGCTCTTCTGGCAAATGTTACAAAACTTTTGCAAAAAAAATGATGTCGAAAATTTTACCTATTGGTATTGGTATTGGTTTTTTGTGGCTGATTTTTCAGAATACTGCAATATTTCATGTTTTTCAAAAAGCTGAAATGTAGTACTTAATAGTATGTTGTTAGTTTATTTTTATTATTTATTATTATTATTTTATTATTTTTCGATAAGAAGTGAGTGTCAATCAGTTCCTGCAATATGTTGAAGATTTATGACGCTTATTACGGATGTAGGAAGAATTGAGCTCAGTCACGAAACATTGCCTACTGTTTTTTAATTTGTTGTAGATGCAGTGGATAAAAATGTATGTTAATGATTCCGACTGGTTTGTCCGTATTTAGAGTCGATCTGAATATTTGTGATAAAACATATAGATCGATTAACGTTTATGTAAATCGAATTAACTGTGAAAGTAGTTGGGAATGCGTTCGTGACGTATGGAAATGGCAGCTTTTGTCTTTCTTGGTCTTATACAGGCGTTCACATTGTCATCAAGTCCTTTTCTTGTCCCATCGTTGCTCAGATACCCAGACAGGTTATACAGGTCAAGGGTACGACTTGTTATGTTGGTATTACAATGCGGCAATGCGATATGTCTGTACCAGCATGCAAATAAATAACTCGTCATAATTCACTCCATCAAGGTGCGCGTATTTTGGCGAATCAGTGATCCGTTTGGAAAAAGGGATCGCCGTCGCGTATCTAAACGACCTCGCTTACTTAGAATAATTGGCAATAAAGAGTAAATTGGGGGTCGATAATTCAGCGAGATGGAAGTGGAAATTGGATTTAATAAAAAAAACAACCGGTAGTAAATCTAAAGTAGTCTTTCTTGTACATTCATAAAACCTTCAAAATCGCAGATTAAAATAATGTATTCGATAAACAGATTCCAATAAATATATGATAAGCACTTGATACACGAAATGCTACTTAAAATTGCTCCAGTAGATTATCTCAACAGGCCATACCTAAGGATTCTTTGTGATTACATGCATCATCCGCTCGGGCGTTCGCGATTCTTGCGCGCTGCAAGAATTAACGACTTTTATTTCTCATTTTGGGTTGTCAGGTGCATAATGCAACATCGCTTAACCACTTCCAAATTTCCAAAAATATTCATAGCCAAAATAAAACATTTACGTTCTACTTCCGGCATTCAAATCTCTGGGTTACGCGTCTCATCGCCCGTTGAAGTCTCCGCCGAAACAGCGGCCCTGGCGTCGCAGGCTTCTACCCAGTGATTATGCGGCCAAAGTTTCGTGTTTTGACACATTGTTATGTACGTTACAGCTACAGTGACTGGGTGCAAGCAACAATTTTTCATTATGTTGTTGCGCGTTAGAGTTCGGAAGCGCTGCAATGTTTGGGCATCGACAAACACACGTCCTCCATCGGTAAACGCCGAGCAATTCGTCTCGGGACATTAATCAACAGATCCGAGACTTAAAGCGTATTTCTGTCAACGCTAAAAAAACAAATTACTCCACATCTTAGTTCGCAGCTGAGACGTCTCTGTCAGCCATTTTGAATTCGTTTCGTCAACAATGGGCTTTTTTCATTGTTGTTTCCATGGTAACCGGATCGGAATTCGGTTTTTCAGTCCGGTCCGGAGCTTTTAATTTATTCAGAGTCCGAATTAAACAGTGGGAAAATGAAATCGTGGCTGCGTTTAGTCGGCGGAATGTCTCTTGTCTAGGCGACGTCGTTCTTTATGAAATATCGAAATACATATCTCGAGTCGTTAACGATCTGAAAGAAACGATACGAATCGCGCTACAAGAGTCCAACCCGTGCAAGTCATCTTCGTGGTTCGCCTACGTCCGATTTCGTTTTAATTTTGCCAAACGTCATCGAAATTTCTGATAAATTTGTTATGTTAATGCAGGCGGAGACGTGCAGTCAAAATAAAGAGCACATTTTAATTGTTACTGGACAGTCATTCGAGTTAATTGACCTTTTTCTTTGTGGTATTTTTTTCGACTTCCCATATTAATTCGTGTAATGAGATTTGGTAAAGACTCTGATTAGGCTCGCATTGAGAACGCGACCACAGTTGAATTACAAATTTAAAGATGACATTCAAAAAAGCGCTGAACCGTTGCAGCGTCTCTCCAACTATTCATATTTAACGAGAAATTATCCAACAAAAAATTCTTTTCACAAACACGACGAAATTTTGTGCAGGTATTTCCGAACGTTCGGTGAAGATCCACCGATTCGGTAGCGTAGGAGGCCGGCACAGTGTTTACAAACCGTGACAAGAACGCCTAGAGGCGGTCCTTTGCTTAAATTATCATAACTTCAGGCGACGATACCGGCAAATTTACGGTTTTCGGCTTTGCCTGCTTAGAAGAGAGACGACAAAACGGTTCCTTGTTCGGCTATGACGAAAGCGCTTGCCTACCTAATAAATAAATCTGGCCAAGATTTTAAATGTTTTACGTGGGCATCTAGATCTCGCTACACGCGCTTCACTCCAACTCGAATCCGGATCCCATTTTCCGAAATCGAATCCATAAAACTATTATTTCGTGAAGTCTTGTAAAATAATATAATCACTTTTATAATATATGTTCTTTTAATTATTTTAAGCCTTTAAATGCATTTAAATTTCAAAAATTAATTATTAGTTATTAAAATGACACGCTTTTGGAACAACATTTTTGGACAAAGTTGTTCATCTCTTTTTTTTTTCTTCTTGTGACGGTTCCAAAAATCGACTTTAATCACTTGAAATTGCTGCTATGCTTTCAATACTTTCAATATAATCATTCAAAAGAGCAAAAACAGTTCGCTTTCAGTCAGTTTGCAATATTTGTGCTAATTAAAACTGAATTAGCTGGTGGTTAGTAAGTCAACAACTGGAGAATAGAAAATCTACCTTTCAAGCTTATTGCAAAAATGAGCATTTTTTTCTGTTTCATATTTTTTTGCAAAATCTAAAAAATCAAGGCTCTTTTTGTTCAAGGAGTTTTAACCGTAATGAGTTGTGTTATGAATATTTTCTTCGTAAAAAATATTAAATAGGTATGAGTACAGTGTTAAAACAATAATTTAGGAGCTTTATAATTATTGTATTCGGAATTATTCGGATAATTTCCTTCTAATTTGTAGCTATAAATAAAACACCTTTAAGCTTTTGAAGTGTATATTCTTTACTAAGGTATTACATACAGTGAGAATTTTATTTAACAACAATCATAAGTTCAATTTTAAAAAGTCCATGTCAGTGGCCTACAAATAGTTCCATAGTTACTAAAGTATTACACAGTGTGTTAACTGCTTTGTTTAAACATGAAGAAGCTAACTTGATGTTTTTATTTTAAAACAGACAATACAATTTGGGTTTCGGCTAATTTCAGTAAAATTTTGGTGCAGCTCTAGCGGGTCCTGTCTTGGGAGCGTCCCAACTTTGGTGGTTCCTTCGTTTTGGTCCTTTTTCCGGATGCCTTACATGCTTGGGATTGTCTTTATCCGCCACGCGAGTCATTTATAGCAGCCGTTTTATCGCTTTATTAGATGGCGAGGTCGTCGTAAACTGTCACACACGTTATTATTAATCTATTAATTCCGACCACTCGAAGAGACGCCATAAATACATTTATAACATTGTGAGCGTAAACATCGAGGCATTAATTACTGCAACCTTAACCCAATCATAACTGTGTTTCGCGTTCATGGAATCGAAATAGTAAAAATGTGTAAAAGAGTTCTCCAGGTTCGCTGTAATCTGATAATCCCCAGCACCTGTTGTAGACTTCTGACCGTGGTAACAATCAACGAAAATACTAGAAAAGCTTGTTATTCCGGGCGGCCCGTCTGAGGCCTCCTTTCAAGGTGAGATACAGGCAGATAGAGCAAGATTAAAGTCTTTCCCTTTTCACCCAGACTGACAGCGAATCTTTTCATTCCGGCATTGGCCTTGGTTGTGGGCATTGTAACCGCACCAGCAACTTCTTGATGGCCGAATTCGACACAGATCCACTTCGAAATTTGGGAACCTGCTCGCCGATGCTTTATTTGTGATTGGAAAAGATTTTTTCGTTTTTTTCAGCGTTTCACACGACCTCTAACTATTATCCCAACACGTCCAACAATAGCACAATAAAAACAAAATAGAAATGTATAACATCATCGACAAACGTCGAATTCAAGGAATAAAACACATTGCCACGCAAACCATGCAACAACACAAGCACTATTGTGGAATTGAAACGTTCAGGCGGCGCATAAATTAAGACCGGATTGGTCAATTACTGAATCAGCATTTTCAGCAGCGTCCGTCACGCCATTGAAATCGGCGACAGGATTTACTAACATTTTTAAAACCGCCTAGAATAAACACAATACGATTAAAACTAAGCAAGACTTAATTAATTTCAACGGCGATAACCATCTTTTCCTGAAATATACCTACAACCAAACACTTGGCTCAGGGATTTACAGGCAGTTCATTGTCTTAAATCTCGCCGCGAGTGACATGTACTCATGTTTATTGTGCGTCAGGCAGTAAAACTGAAATTAAACTTCTGAAGCTGCGTTTTTATGTCGTACACTTGGCGCTTTTCAATTAAAATTTCTGAATTTATTTTGAGCAAATCGGTGGGCGCTATTCAAATCGCTCGCCCCTCTTGTTAGACATTCGATCACATGCGCGAGTAAAAAACCACAATCGGAAAGCTCTAGACACACGCGGCATTCTTCTGGTGATTTAAACGCGTGTGTTGCGAACGAACGCAACATCCGACAAACAAAAATTACACCGGTTTCAGGACAACTTGCCCGTTATAAAGTCCTGCTCTAAGGCTCAAACTCGCCTAACAGCCGGCAAATTAAATGAACTAAACCGGATTTTTGACTGAATTCATGCTACGTTAGACATAGGCACTAAGTAAAATGGATTTGGTATCAAGTTCCTTACCTACATATGTAGCGTTTAAAGTAAATAAAAACCAGCTCGGGATTACATAAAGCTATTACCACACCGCAAAACGAAAAATGCAACTTTCCGGCAAATGAAGATATTATGCCCGCGCACGGCAATTACCACCAAAGACATCCACAAAACACCTAATGGCGATCTTCGTCACACAAGCGTTTTCCTTCCAGAGAAATTTTCAGTCGTAATAAATTAATTATGAACAATAAAGCGATTAGGTATTCGAGAGTTGTTTGTTCCCAGTCGCTGGTGAATTGAATCAAATATCTAATGCCTTTTATCCCAATTCTATTCTAATTAATTCGGCAAAAAATAATATAAATAAATTAATTATTAACGAAGTCCAACACAAGAATGATACGATTGTGAATTTATTTATTGACATAATTATTTTGTAAACTTTCATGCTAACAAGTTTAAAAACTCCTCTGTTACGCAGGCCGACATATGACAATTTTGTAAACGTTGTTTTAACTTTGAAAGTTGTTTTTGTACATTTCAAATGACAAAAAACTTACCTTTTCAGCAAAAACTCAATTAAAATAACATTGTTTTCACAAATTCTGAAATTTCAAACAGGATTTAAGACCAAAAATCAGTTTTTCTTCCTGTTCTTATTAAACTAAAACCAAAAAAAAAACCAAATTTGGTCGAAAATGACCAAACATTTACCATTTCTAAGCGTTTATTCAGCATGAATTATGTTAAAAATGACATTATTTTTGCAAGTTCTGAGAATTTAAACACGTTTTTAGACCAAAAATCAACTTTTTCTTACTGTTTTTATTCAACTAGAACGAAAAAATCCTCAAGTTTGGTCGAAAATAAAGAAAAAATTACCTTTTCTAAGCGTTTATTCAGAAAAAGCTCAATTATTGCGCAAATTTTCTAAAAAATAAGCCAATAAATCACAGAATTATCTCAAAAATTACATTATTTTTGCAAGTTCTGAAAATTTAAACACGTTTTTTGACCAAAAATCAAGTTTTTTCCCTTGGTTTTATCAAACTACAACGAAAAAATTAGCAAATATGGTCGAAAATGACCAAAAATATACTTTTTTAAAGCGGTTATTCAGAAAAAACTGAGTTATTACGCAAAATTTTTTAAGTTCTAAGCCAATAAATCACAGAATTAGCTCACAAATGACATTATTTATGCAAGTTCTGAGTATTTAAACACGTTTTTAGACCAAAAATCAACTTTTTCTTACTGTTTTTATTCAACTAGAACGAAAAAATTCTCAAGTTTGGTCGAAAATAAAAAAAAAATACCTTTTTTAAGCGTTTGTTCAGCAAAAGCTCAATTATTGCGCAAATTTTCTAAAAAATAAGCCAATAAATCACAGAATTATCTCAAAAATTACATTATTTTTGCAAGTTCTGAAAATTTAAACACGTTTTTTGACTAAAAATCAAGTTTTTCCCCTTGGTTTTATCAAACTACAACGAAAAAATTAGCAAATATGGTCGAAAATGACCAAAAATATACTTTTTTAAAGCGTTTATTCAGAAAAAACTGAGTTATTACGCAAATTTTTTTAAGTTCTAAGCCAATAAATCACAGAATTAGCTCACAAGTGACATTATTTATGCAAGTTCTGAAGATTTAAACACGATTTTAGACCAAAAATCAAGTTTTAGCTCGGGATTACATAAAGCTATTACCACACCACAAAACGAAAAATGCAACTTTCCGGCAAATAAAGATATTATGCCCACAAAACACCTAATGGCGATCTTCCTCACACAAGCGTTTTCCTTCCAGAGAAAAATCGGCCTGTTTCCAGTCGTAATAAATTAATTATGAACAATAAAGCGATTAGGTATTCGAGAGTTGTTTGTTCCCAGTCGCTGGTGAATTGAATCGTGGAAGAATATCTAATGCCTCTTTCTCGAATGCGCTTATAAACGAACATGTATTTTAATTGTAGTTATTTCGTTGCCTGCAACCATTGTGGTCCAGTAAAGGCCTGTTCTAGTAATCCAGTGTTTGAGGTCGATGAAGAATCCGAGCGCTTGCCATTAAACGCATGCAAATGAATAATGTATTTCATATTTCTGAAAGTTTGAAAAGCTTAAGGCTCAATTGCTGTGGAAGTTGTGCACTTAATATGATAAATAGAAGAATAATTGATTGCTGGTGAAGCGAGCGACGTTGCCGCTTCTCCATATCTCACGCGGAAAAGTCCGGGACGAGATCGTATCGCTTTGATGGCAAAAAGTTCGGCCATAATTTCGATACGAAATATTTAGCCAACAAGGTAATTATTTAAGGTGGTACGGTCTATCATTATACAATTTGCATAAATTAAATGATTTTAGAAACAGATAGATGAATTTTTTCTGAATAAATTTTGGCCGAAACCGTACACAATTCCGAATTTATCGGACGATAATTACAATGTAAATAGGACGAAAAAAGTCATTAGTTAGCGGGAAGACCACAACTAGTGTGGGTGGCCGTAAATCCACAAATCCCGACCGGAGAAAGGCGGACACTCCTACGCACTTTCTCTCGCGTATCAGCTGCAGAAATGCACCGAGGGTGAAAGAAAAAACTGTCGATTGTATGCTCAAGTGATTATCCACCTGAAACAACTTGTCCCTCCTGTGTTTGTCGTTCTTTTTCAATAAAGGTGCGAAGGAACTGAATTAATCAACCACACAGCCTATGACAGACTACAAGTGGATTTTTCTGTTAGGTCGTCTGACTCTAGGTATCAGCTCGACAGCCGACAATCGATACATTATAAAGAGCAAAAGTGAATATTAATCTTCATTATTCTGCTTGTAGTGCCGTAATGAACGCCGCCTACAAACTGAAGAGTCCGGTGATTGCTGTTGGGCGTGGTCGATTTACAATCGCACACTGTCACTTTTGTTTCGGACGCTTTCGCACCGAAATCTAAGCCACAATAACAACTTTCCCAACTTCCTGCAAGAAACGCCGCTTAGATAGAGCTTATTTATGATCCTACAAAACTCTACAATTACTCTTGCTTATACCGATTTGATTTTTACAACGTGTTATTAACCAATACAATAAATCACGATTTCCTGTGACAAATTTTTCGTTTGCGTAATCGATTGCTAAAAATAATGGGATCCTGGCCGGTGGCATTCGCCGCCTTGGCCAGTCCTAGATTGACCAGACTCTAGTAGTTATAGCTCGAGTGATCACAGAAGTGGCCAATTGCTCATTTGTTAAAATCAGCGATTGGCGTAATAACGAGGAATAAAGAGATTTTAGAGGCAAATAATTTGTAAGTGCCTATTTATCGTGAGTGTATAAATAGGCGGGTTATTCCGGCGGTTTAATCATGCGGTTTGAGAGTTATAGTTGCATTTGCTGGAATGGCGGTTTCGCCGCTCCTCTAATAAATATATAAGCATGTATATTACACGTGTAAGTGATAACTTAACATCTTATTAAAGCGGCTGCACGCAATAGTAGGGTTAAGTAGCCGAGTTCACGCCATTTTGGTATTTTGTCGGTGACGTGTGCATGGCGGGCATGCGCGGTGGGAGTTCACAGTTTGTGAAGTTATGAAAGTTTACGACTTTGCCGGCACGCCAATTATTACTCGGCGAAATAATTGGGAGTCGAGCAAGACTATAAACATCGACCGACTGGGATTGAGAAAAACGAATATGAACGAAATTAAATAAAGATCGGACGATGATAAAACTTGATGCGTTTAAGCGCAGGAATTATAACGCGTTTCCGAGATATTTCATGCCGATTTTTGACGTTAGAACGCTTAGCGCTCACTACGGGGTACAATTAAGTACCGACATTGATTCTAATAAGCCGAGCTGCTCCTCTTACGCGTTAAACCTCTGATTAATTTTACATTTCCGCATAAATGATTCTCGGTTAATTAGCGGACTATCAACTCTAAATGCGCGAACAAGCCAGAAGCTGGCTTTGTTACATAAAGGACTCAACAATCAAACTTTCTATTCGATTGTAAGGCGACTTTTGGAAGCAAAACAAAACATAAAGGAGTTCCTTCTTTGATATATTTAATTGAGTTGGACACAAGATTAAAAAGTTCCAAAACCAAAATTTTATTTAAACCATTGTTAAACTATTACAAAAAAAGCAAAAGTGTAATGACGGTTGTCTCGCGTGCTGTCGGGCTATAAGTGCATAGAATCAAGGTTTGGTACCTAAATCAAAAGCATATATTGGTAAAAAAACTAGTTCTTTTTCCACGATACCACTGGAAAGGCCAAAAGTTTAAACAGAATGAGCTATAGTTGATAAAAGTGGCAATAGGTATTTCTATTACTCACACTGTATCTATTTTTTTGTAATAAAGTGATATAGTGTGTGGCAAGATTCTGTTGGAGAATGAATAAAAATTTGAGTGCCGTTCCAAAATCCAAAATAATACGTTGAGAACTCAAAGTTTAAAGATAATGTGAATTGTGTTATATTTTCTCACTCTATAACTTACTATCTAGCAAAACCTGCATTATTAAAAAATAACTTAAGTTATGATATACTTCTGTATAACCCTTGAGCCTTAAAGCTTAAAAAAGTGGACTATAATAGATTCAGAGAAAAAGTATTCACTTTCTTAGTTACACTAGAACCAATTCTACAAACAAAGACTTATTAAGTTGTTCACACTTTTTTATTTCACACATTCTCATAATCTCACCGTCAACATTTCGTTCGTACTGCATTTGTACATACATAATAATTAACTATTCGTATAAGAGTTAGTTTAGTTTCGAAATATGTATTGTAAGTACTTCAAAAATTGTCTTTGATCAAATTTATTTTTGCATTTTAGATCATTAAAAGCATTTTTTTTGCTTTTTGCTATGATTTCTATGGTTGACCCCAAGTTTCCTGATTTACTCTACTTTATCCTAATTTTATTCTAATTAATTCGGCAGAAAATAACATAAATAAATTAATTATTAACAAAGTCCAACACAAAAATGGTACGATTGTGAATTTATTTATTGACATAATTATTTTGTAAACTTTCATGCTAACAAGTTTAAAAATTCCTTTGTTACGCAGGCCGACATATGAAAATTTTGTGAACGTTGTTTTAACTTTGAAAGTTAAAACAACTGTTTTTGTACATTTCAAATAACAAAAAACTTACCTTTTCAGCAAAAACTGAATTAAAATAACATTGTTTTCACAAATTCTGAAATTTTAAACAGGATTTAAGACCAAAAATCAAGTTTTTTTTCCTGTTCTTATTAAACTAAAACCAAAAAAAAAACAAATTTGGTCGAAAATGACCAAACATTTACCATTTCTAAGCGTTTATTCAGCAGAAACTTAAAAGGTAAGCCAATAAATGACAGAATAATGTTAAAAATGACATTATTTTTGCAAGTTCTGAGAATTTAAACAGGTTTTTAGACCAAAAATCAACTTTTTCTTACTGATTTTATTCAACTTGAACGAAAAAATCTTCAAGTTTGGTCGAAAATGAAGAAAAAATTACCTTTTCTAAGCGTTTATTCAGCAAAAGCTCAATTATTACGCAAATTTTCTGAAAAATAAGCCAATAAATCACAAAATTATTTCAAAAATTACATTATTTTTGCAAGTTCTGAAAATTTAAACACGTTTTTTGACCAAAAATCAAGTTTTTCCCCTTGTTTTTATCAAAATACAAGGAAAAAATTAGCAAATTTGGTCAAAAATGACCAAAAATATACTTTTTTAAAGCGTTTATTCAGAAAAAACTGAGTTATTACGCAAATTTTTTTAAGTTCTAAGCCAATAGATCACAGAATTAGCTCACAAATGACATTATTTATGCAAGTTCTAAGGATTTAAACATGATCTTAGACCAAAAACCAAGTTTTTCTTCCTGTTTTTACTAAACTAGAACAAAAACATTAAGAAATTTGGTCGAAAATGACCAAAAATTTACCTTTTCTAAGCGTCTATTAAGCGAAAACTCAACTACTGTGCAAAATTTCTTTCTAAAGTTCTGAGAATTTAGACATGATTTTAAGCCAAAATTCAAGTTGTTACTCCTGTTTTTATTTAACTAGATCCAAAAAATCTCCAAATTTGGTCGAAAAGTTTTGCTTAGAACTGTCTTAGTAGTTGGAGCTGTGGCTTCACTGCTCTTTGACGAAATAGCTGTAGCTTAGCTCTTTTTGTCCAAAGCTTTATGTGTTTGAAGCTCTCATGTGTAGTTAAAAAGTTAATCTTTCTCTAACGCCGTCTCGCGGCCAAAAAAGTCCTTGCTGTCATGTTTTTGATAAATGAAACGAAATGCGACCGGTAGCGCGGTCATTACGACGTTAGTGCGACCCTGCCGCTACAATGCCCTCCGATTCACATCGCATTACGGTATTTAGAATATAAGAAAATTAGCGCAATTTTCACATTAGGCGTGACGTAACGCAGCGCGTCATTAATCATCATTATTGAAAGAATACGGCGGTCCTCTGCGGTCCACTCGTGCTGACATCAGTCGTCCCAATAATTTGTAGGAATTGGCGAATTTATTGTGGGAAGCGTAATCTCAGGTGGAGCCGGCGAGAATTAATAAATCGCCGCCTCGCTCATCTCATGCTCTACTCACGTTGGACTAACCGCAGAAAAAGCAGCCTCATTTAGCCAATTATTAATGATAATAAAATTCGGCCCTCGAATCGTCAATGAATTTATAGCTCTTAGTATTGTGTGCTAACGACTAGGCAAAAACGACAAATTAATTATTATTTATGTTTAATGCGAGGCTGGAATCTGCCGAATTTCAATTGAAACTCCTAGCCAATGACCCTCGGAGACCTCACGGATGATTATTTATGCAAACGCGGACGACTTTACATTTATACGAATTTATTTTATAATAAAATTAGATTTACGACGCGAAGCGAGCTTTGTTTCACTCCTGCGAGATATCTCACCACCCTGTATACTGTTACGAAACACGCCCATTGTATTACGGTGTGTGGGTTCGCTGTATAAGATTTCGCAAACAGAAATTGGTTTTGTGCTACGACTACGTCAAGAATTCGAAACATCTAGTCGCACCTTTTATTGCGGAACAGACGACCCTCTGGCCTAATCGATTTTATTAAAGCGTGGAAATGAACTTCCGCCGAAAGGATTTTTTCCTGTCCAGGCTGTACCTGTCGGTAGAAAAATTTAACGAGTCGACATTCCTCGCGGCTTGGAAAAATCGGTGCCGATACCGTCTACCATTCATAAATCATCCGCGAACAAATCGATGCATATTTTGATATTCGACTGAATCTTATTGGTATGATCAATTTTTGCGGATACGTATTAAAAATTGCAGCACCGCCCAATAATTTTATAGAGCATGAAAGTTCAGTGTGTGTGTCCCTTTTTGATACGAATACTCCACGTTATACCGTCTTTTCCTCCTCCAGGCTAACTTAGAGCGGTAATTGCAGCTGTGTGCGGAAGATAGCTTGTCAGATAAACTCATTTGGTGGCGGTCTGAAGTGCTTTCAGTCTCCTGCATCGATAATGCCGACGATTTTTGCATGAATTATCCGAGGATGGTGGTTATTTTTTTACAAATCGATTGCTCGCCTGCCATCATCATTTGCATATGGCCGAAAACCGAAACGCGCGTAAAAAGACCAAAATGCACAGCGATTTGGAAAATCACACCAAAAGCTCCTCAAAATCCTTCAAATTTCAGGACATATTACAGCAATATATAATTTTTTTGTAACAAAAGTCTAAAAGATTCCATGTGGAAGAGTGTTTATTAATGTCTTTGCCGTTGTTTTAAAAAAATAAAATCGCCATTTTATCATTACATTTATTTCCATAAATTTCCATCAAAATAAATAAAACCCACTCTGTTCCCTGATGCCACATCGTTCACGAAAAAAAATCAAAAAGGAAGCTCGATTAAATTATACAATAAGATTTCTTAATGAAAATCTTAAAACGTGTTATAGTGTCTTTCAAAAATTAGAACCTTAGCCTCTTCTTTTAAAATAAACACTTCAATTATTTTAATATTGTTTGACTAATATACCCTGTGATCACATAATACCCCAAATACGATTTTCTTTGGCTAAATTTATTATTTATTGTTTATTTATCTATTTTTAATTTGTTTATCATGTTTCAGCGTTTGGAAAAAGCCAAAAAAAAATATCAATTACAACAAAATTTATCGATTTCTTATAATATTAAGACGGGAAGAATCGTAAAAATGCCAAGACAACACATTTGGCGATTTTTGTCTTATTTTCTATGAAATTTTTCGAAATAATTTATTTAATTTTAGGTTGAAAACTGTACTAAAAATAGACATTTTAATATAATAAAAAGTCGCGAAAAAATTAAGCTTTAAAAAAAAAGCTCGAAAATGTGCTTATTAGAACTAATTTTAGGATTCTAAGCTTAACAACTCGAAAGGAGCACAAATAACAACAGATTCCATCTACTGAGCATTTTGGATTTTTTTTCGTGTTTGGAAATAGATTTTTTTGGCTGAAAATGAACAATAAAAGCAAAATACGTAATTTTATCTAACTTTATGTTTTTGAATTAGTCTAACAAAAGCTCCAATGCGAATTTTTTAAGCTTAAAGACGTGCTTAAGGTGAGGAAAACCGTAGGAATTCCAAAGAAACACATTTTAAAATCGTATTTGGCGATTTTTGTATTATTTTCTACGAAATTCTCCGAAATAATTACAGTGAAACCTCCCTGAATGAACATCTCCGTATAGCGGACACCTCTTCACAACGGACATTTTTACAAGAACGTAATAAAACCTATATCAAAATTTCCAGCCTCCCATTAGTGAACATCTCCCCACAACGGACAATTAAAAATTCCCCATCGGTGTCCGTTGTTGAGAGCTTTTACAGTAATTGTGTTTTAGGTTGAAAACCGCTCTAAAACACTTAGCATTCCGTCGTTTCGATAGACAGTTTAATAAAAAATCGCTCAAAAATGTGCTTTTTAAGCCTGAGTTTAGCTTAACCACTCGAAAGGAGTACGAATAACAACAGATTCCACCTACTAAGCATTTTGGATATATTTTTCATAATAGGTAGTTCTAGAGGTGGTTGCATTTTTAGCTGAAAATGTTCAAAAAAAAACAAATTAATGTAATTTTGTCTCACTTTATGTTTTTGACTTAATTTAATAAAAGCTCATGAAAAGACTGAGCTTTGAAATAAAAACGTGCCTCAAACGCTCGCAAATTTAAAAATAATACTATTTGTCATATTTTCGTCCGTAATTTGATGATTTTTCGGTTTATTTCTGGCAAAATCTCTCGAAATAATTTTGTATCTGACTGAAAACATGCAAAGATTCTTCACAAAAATAAAATAATATAATTTGTGACTTAATTAAATATTTGTTTGGGTTAGTTTAGCGAAAGCTCATGAAAGTACTTAAAAAATAACTTAGTTTCGACGTAATTTAGTGATTTTTCGCCTTATTTGGAAAGAAATTCCCGTAAATACATAGCTGCGTTTCTGGTTTAAAACTTATTGCTTTGCATTAATCATGTAATTCAAATTAGGTAACTACTAGTAAATTATAATTTTGAAATTTTGTAAAAACGTGACTACGTTGTAACTACAAATAAAAAAATTGCCACGAGCTAGAACATTTTGTCTCAAATCGTTTTATCTCTTTAAATAAATAAATTAATGAGTTGTCACGAAAAGATTGGTGTATGTTTGAATTTCGAAAGTTAGCGTAAAGCCGCCGCCGCATCCTCTATTTCCCGTTCGTCCTTTTTTCCGCTAAACTTTACGATCTGCAGAAATATCGATGTTACTGATCGCTATCAGGCGCGTTGTCGTCTGCAGATCTTTCTTCGTTTTTTATTGAGACGTCATATTTTCTTAGCGCGCGCGCCTTCTCCTCTCAAGAAACAGGCGAACTCTCGCGGAATCTTGATCTGCGAGCGTCCTTTTTATTAGCCACACGTAAACCAACAACATAATTTCTTTGTTTGCTGATACACAGCTTGGCGCTGTGTCCAAAGAGAGAAATTACTTGTAGACGAGCCGCGCTACGTCTATTTTTTCATCGGGGAAATTTTCTGCCGTGAATTGGATTGAAACGAGCGATTTGATCGCGGTTACGAAACATATACTCCCTCCAGCCCAAACACAATTACATCCCCGATTTTATTAGCTCGATCCCACGTCAAAAAATTAACATTTTAACACGTAAAGATCTGTATAAAACAATCGTATAATCATCCATGTAGCACATTGTTTTGAGGTTGTAGTTGCCATCACGAACGGACGGGTCCGGTGTAAATCTGGCGGAGCCGCAATTCGGTTTGCCATCGGGCGTCCGAATAACCCGTTCCACGCACGACGGGGGGCTCACTGTTTTAACTTAAATTTATATGACAAATAAATTCAACTCATTTACATTTGAATTTTAATCCATAAAATTTACTTTGAACGAGAAGAGTCACACGTGTGTTATTTAACAGCTTGGCTTATGTTCCACACTACGCTCAATTCGTCAAACAATAATAGCCCGGAATTATCTCTTCCCACTAGTCAAACTAATTAGAAAACAGCCAGAGATACTCCGGGAATGTAAATTCGTTTATTACATCAC
Organism: Tribolium castaneum; assembly: GCF_031307605.1. Taxonomy (NCBI): domain Eukaryota; kingdom Metazoa; phylum Arthropoda; class Insecta; order Coleoptera; family Tenebrionidae; genus Tribolium; species Tribolium castaneum. The sequence goes on along the minus strand of NC_087402.1, from coordinate 2,190,166 downwards.
CTGTGCACACCTCTAAATAATTACACCTAATAAAAACTCGTAAATAGCCCTAACTTGTTCATAAAATCGCCATTTTTACAATCTGTCATATTTATAAAACGCACTCGACATTCAAAAAATATCATTGTGCCCACGCCACCGGCTCACATTAAGGTTCAATGCTCGAGAAAAACCTGAACGTTTATTTGTTTTCTCACTACGACGGCTAAATGATTTTTATAACAAATCAGACAGCACATTGATAGATTGATATATATTGCCTTGTCAATTATATTTTATTATTAACTGGAAACTATTAATCACAGAGTTGCAGAGATGCCAACTGGCCAAATATCCGCTCCAATCCACAAAATTTCAATCACAGAATATTACAACGTTCTAGTGTCAAGTATAGAAACCGATATTCTGGCCTTAAACTGGAATCTCAATCCAAGATGAATAATATAAAAGTTTTGTGAATTGTTATTAAAGTAACAATTAAGATTATATTGTAGAAAGTCAAAATTATTTTAAAAAATATCTAGAAAATTGAAAAATAAATGACACTACCATTAGATAACAGTTTTTTTAAAACTGGAGGACTACTGAACTATTGCACTATTAGAGGTGGCAAGAATATTGCTAAAAAAATACCACATTGAAAACTGGATGTTTGTTAGTCATTTTTTGTTAAAAAAAATTACCGACACTTTACGTCCAATTGCAAAATATAGAATTTTTGAACAATTTTTCCTTTAAAATTTTGATATTCTTAAATACTTGTTACATAATTTGAAATATAATAGTAGTTTTAATTAAAGATAAAATATTTTGAATTGGAATATTTGCAAAATACTCAAAATATTTCGTAAGAATATGCGAAAATAATGCATTAAACAATTACAATTAAACATAGTACCAAATCAGAAACAAATAAATAAAAAATACAACGTTATGTTATTACAGCTAAACAAATTATCAAAAAAAAGCGTTATCTCCATCACTAAACACCATATAAAAGTGACCCTGTTTCAAAAAATAAAGAAAATAATTATGAATCGTTAAGATTTCGTTAAAACGTCAAGTGTTGATCAAAATTATTTGCTCAGAAAATGAGCCATTCGTCCTCTTACGATTAGATACCTCTTCGAACATCCAAAATACACAATTTTGCCAATATATAAAAGTGAAACGTTTATAATAATTAATATTATAAATATTTCTTTAAATTTAAAATGAAGAATTCAGCAATAAGTGAAAATTTAAAATTGTAAAACTTCAAATGAAAGAAAGCTGAATTTTTTGAAAAAAAAACAAATCCTGAGATCATCGAGTTGGAAATATTAGAAATAAAATTCGGAGAATAGCATTTTAGATATTTTTCTTCTGACAAATCTATCACAAGAAGAATTACAACAGTTGTATTTTCAAATGTGTAGGTAAGCAGGTATTTTTTATTGAAAATGGAAAAAGCTAAGAAAGAAACTGTTGATCAGAGGGCATGATTTCGCTAAACCTAACAAATAAAAAGAGAAACAGAAGCGTTCAGTAAACTTTTCAGCCGAAAACATAAATTTTTGATAAGATTTCGTCAAAAATAAGATGAAAAATTATAAAACAGAGAATGTCTGTATTTTCGTATTTAGATAAATAATATAGTTTTTGAGCAAAATTTTTCTAAACCACACTGAACATTCATTAAATCAGTTTCTTCGTTCATTGGTACAATTTTTATTCAGAAACATAATTACTTCGCAAAAAAATAGGAACGCTGAAAGGTCAGGTCAGGTCTGTTTTTTCGTTTATTGGTACATTTTTCATTCAGAAACTCAATCAATGCAAGCTGAAAAGTTGTCGAATTTGGACGGAGTGGTGTTATTTTAGCGTTTTAATTTTTGGAATTTGAGGGCCAGCTTATATACTTTTAAAGTATTCAATAATATTTTACGGCATAAATTTTACAAAAAAACGAAGATTAATTATCTTTTGATAAACTGCTTCCTTTAAAAATTCAAAGGACAATTAGTTAGAACAAAGGCTTGTCCTTTGAAATAAAGGATGATCTTTACTTCTCCTTGTAACAAATGGCCGCAGCACAAAATGGTCGGCCTATAGCACGTCTAAACAGGGGATATTTATTTTTGAACATATCGATAGTTGTCGGTTGAGATACAGCACACCCGCTGTGTTGACCCCTGGGTGCCCCAATGGTGGACGTTAATCATAACCAAAACACAAGTTCGGCCATTATTTACTCCCAACTTGTTCAAAATTAATCCCGATAATCCTGAATTGTGAAATTCCGATCGATAAACAACATCGAGCGTTCCATTTCTCGAGGAACCACCCACAGTTACGACAATACATAATATATGCAAATGACAACTCTCACTTTCATTCGATCTGGAACATATCTGCCGAGTGCGAAAAGAGAAACTTGAAATATCTAGAAACACATCTCAAGCTGAAAAAATCAAATTCATTATAATCATTTCTCACAAGCCGTGTTCATGCTCTGGGAACAAAACGCAACGATACGAATCTGTTTAACAAAGTTAAATTCCGTATTAACACGTTAACATTTTGCATGGTCGGTTTGCGCTTGAAATTATGGAACCCACAAAACGATCAGATTAATTGCGTTAAGCTCCCGAAATATTTTTAAGTTATCTAATAAAGCATCATTCGGGAACGAGATACGCAACCGTCCTCGTCCAGACCAAAACTCTCTTTTTCTCGCTTTCGCTACTGTATGCCCGCCCCTTATTAAAGTGGAAGCGGCACTTTAATTCTGGACCAAACAATTATTATCGGCTATCTCCGTCCGACCTGAGTGCCTCGACGCAGTCCTTTCGCCAACCTCAAAACCGGATAATTATCGTGAGATCCGGCACCTGTTATTTCATGAGCTTTGTCGCCGTTCGTCCACAACCCTGATTAACGGGAACCCACACGTTAGGACCGAACTTTATCTCGAAGCGCGCGCTGCACGAAAAAATCAATCGCTTATTCGAAAAACTAGCCACAATTTCGGATCATCACGATATCTACAAATAATTATTGGTTGTTAAACAATGTGCTGTCAGAAATAATTGCCGGAGTGGCCCGAACCTCACTGTGGAAAAAACTTTTCTGTTATGCCAAATGGGCGCCCGATCGTAATCACATGCTATTATCACGAATTTTATGCGTCTGCCGAATTTCTATGAGAAATGCATAAAACGGCCACCCGGCAGACACAGCTTCAAACTATTCATTAGGCCGCCAGGTTCATGCGGGTACGGGAAACACCCCCAATTGCCGTGCGTTTGTCCACCGCCAATATTCGTAAAGAATCTAGCAACAAAGCGGCCGCTTTATCGCTCGCATCTCCGATCGCAAATTTCTCGTAAGCCATTGTAATTTGTGGGCTACAAGTAAGTTCAAGCCCAGCAGGAGTTTCGCACTGCATACGTTGGTATATGACGCCGTTGTTGATTCAACAACAGACAAGGCTCATTTTTCCCGCATCAAATGATGGAAAAACGCAAATGCTTTATGCAGGCATTTTCTTTATTTTTATTGCCGCTCATTGTGATATTGTGACACGGCCGAAGGCATTAAGATATCCAAATAGAGAGCGGGTTTCTACACGCAAGTCCGGGAAATAAAATATAAGTTAGTGGAAAATCTAGTTTTGCAAACCACGAACGGAGAGGCGATATCTTGAATTTAAATTAGTTTTAATTGATTAGGTTATCTGTTTAATTATTATTGAAAATACGGCAGTTGTTACCGATACGCGATAGCATTTTGCGCGTTATTTATTAGGCTGCCGTCAACTGTGTGGGTACCTACTGCTAGATTTTTCGCACCACGATTGAAATTTCGGTACAATAAACCAGTAGCGTGGGACTTGTCGGAATTAATTTCCCGAGGTACCGAAAAAACACATCGTTACAATAACAATGTTCTACCAGGAATCACAATAAAACACGTTTTTAGTGTTGTTTCCAGAAAACTGGCAAGAGCCAGCTAGCTAATTTAATAAATGGTGACCGGGCCGGGATTCGTTAATTCGACATGGCTTTAATGGTTCCTAATCGGAAGACTAATGCTCGGAGATATGCCCTGCGTGTCCAAATGAATATTCATTTCGAAATGAACGATGTCGCGTCAAAATTTGTGATAGAATGCATTAGACGAGAGCACGCTGAATGATAAATTCCTGGCGGTGATGGTCTCGAAACAAATTGAAAGTGCCTGTAATGGATTGTGGTTGCTTTCGGTACAGAATGACGGGTGATTTGCATGAACAAAGATTTACAAAGGAGAAAAAAGCGATATTTTGTAGCTGTTGATTATCGAGGCGAGCGATAGCTCTTATCATAATTCGTTGCATTAAGTGGCAGTAAAAGCCCGCTCCTACCCCATGCAATCACGCTCTCGTTATTTATTGGATATTGTCTAGTAACCACCATACAAATGGATCTAAAACTCTTCTGTAAAATACGCTCACTTCGACAATGTTGTCGTGATTGCGCGAATTCATGCCGTCATGATATCCGCTAATGAGCTCAGAAATTTGGGCCCATTGTTCTGCCTACAGAATCGGACTTAGGTCACTGGATAGGCTATTTATCACAGGGGCCGCATGGCTGTCGTTCTGGGTTAGGCTGTAATATGATATATGATTGCTGGGACTGGATGTAGGCTCGGCTCTTGTTAAAGGAGTGGTTGGCATTTGAAAAATAAGACGTTTGAAAAGTACGGCCCTGTGCAGTCCAGGAGCCAGCGAATTCAGCTAAAATAGCGCCGGAATGTGCAACAAAATAAAGACGGAGAAACATGGCTACGACGGTAAGGGTCCAGAGTACATGCCAACATGACAACCTACCAGAGGTAGAGCTGGCCAACGGAGCCGTGCTGAGGAAACGGTTCAAAATGCGCGAAAAGGCGACTGGACAAAGCGTTCGCAATTCTTATTAAATTGTGTCTTAATATACAGTTCGCAGTTACAAAGGCCGGTTGAAAAACACCGTCGCCTGCTTCCTCCTCGGACTTAATCTAATAAAGTCGCTTCTTCAGTCTTCTATGTATCGCACAGTAGGCGCCTGAGTTCGATTCCTTGCGTACGTAGTGTAGAAAAAGCCATTTGTCATTTGGGAATGAAAACCGCGCGTATAAATCTGTCCCATAACTTACAGTACGCCAAAACAACACGACACATACAAAAATCTGCCTAAGTTATTGCTTATTATAAAGCCACACGGCACACTTGAAATTGCCGTTGTTGGCGAGCAGACGGTCCAACATCGCTCAAAGGCGCCGCTCTCTTCGTTAATCGCTCTTGCATATATATCGGAGTGACAATCTACGTTTCTGAATAACAGAGGAGAAATGTCAACTTTTTTGCATTCCATTGGGCCAATTAAACAGGCGATTATTCCTCCTGACGGCTATAAGATCGAACCCTTCGTGCGACTCTATCCGATTCGACCCGCCACATTTCTGAGCCACGGACACACAAACTCAAATATTTACAACAAGAAAAAACACAACATGTTTTAGGCCATTAGCGACCTTATCTCGGTTCACAAAAGTTGCATCAATTGCTTTAAACGCGCATATCGAGAGCATTCCATTTAATTTTTACAAATAAAAAAGCCATAAAAATAATATAGCTGCAGCGAATATCAATTCCACTACACTGTCTGTACTAAATTTCAAATCACTTTACAGAATACAGAATCTCACTGTTTTTTTTATTTCAATTTTTAGCTTTTCAGTCTTTCTCCAATTCAATACTTTTTTCAGTTTCTCAATTTTTCAGTCGCTTACTTCTTCAGAATTTCAGTCTCACCATTTTTCAGATTTTTGGTTTCTCAGCCCTAAATTTACTTTGTCAGTTTTAGAGCTTCTAATTTCAACAATTTTTTAATCTTATAAAATTTTTGTACTGTCTTTGTCCGGAAAAAAATTACGTAGCAGTATCAAAAATCAAAATTGCAGTATTCGCCAATTATTAATTTTGATTTTAAAAATTGAGATATATTTATTTAATTATTATAATTGTAATTATTAATTTTTCCAAAATGAAAGTGATTCTTAGTTTTTGTGTAATCAATTAACAAATGTGTTTTCGTCAAAATAATCAAATTATTTCAAAAACTAAGCAGAATCGACCATTTTATCGCACCTAAGGCGAAAGGCCAGCCCTAAAACCTGTTTCTACTAGTGTCTTATTTGTTCCTGGAATAAGTAATTTGACCAATAAAAGTATAAATATCACCTCCTTCTCGTTTATCTGGCGCACAAAAAATTGCAAGCCGATTGAAGCGTTTGTCATTGGCTGTGGAAGGGGTACTGCACTCCCAACTGTAAAGCGGACCAATCATAAGGCAATTAAAACTGAGCAAAAAATTATCGTTCGATTATTTTGTAAATGTCGGCCAAACCAACTAGAATTTCGTGGATAAATTGTGGATGGATTTATTTTTGATAAAGAATGATTTACGCAATTAGTTCGTGTTGAAAGTCAAACATTTCGCACGTTTTTCAGCACAAACTCGCACAATTCCCTCACAAAACTCAAAAATTTACCAAATTAGGTCAAAAATCTTTACATCTTTTTAGTTACTAACATGAGCATCTGTTTGATTTTAAAAGGGTGTTCCAATAAACTTTTTCAACAAACTTCTTGGTTTTTTTACGTTCTCAGACTTCCAGTTTTTCCACCTCATAGTTTAACACAGTTTTTAAGTTCCTCAGTATTTCGGCTTCACACAAGTAACTTATTTCCAGCACTACCCCTCTTTTTGAAAAATGCTTTAGCTTTAGTAAATGTCGGCAGGTGGTAATGTTACTAATATCCTTCTGGACTAAAATGTGTGTTATTTTGACAGTGATGTTGTTGAGAGATATTTTTGCGCTGTGTGAGTGTAATCCGGCTTGACAAAGCAGCATTTTGCAGAGCGCTGCAGCCTGAGCCTGAGAACTAAATAGATTCCAAACCGATATCTGTATCAGAAGATATAGCAGAACAACGAAAGCGCATTAGTTCGCATTCCCTTCTGACAAGCTCGAACACAAATGACTTTTCACGCAGCGATCGCTCTTGTTACATTGTCCACGTATAATTATTGCAATTAACTTTTTGCAAATATACATGCATATTTTTCAATGCATTACGGTAATTGTAAGCATTATGCGAATAAAATCTCCAACTAATGGCCCTCGTATTCGCGCACGACCCCCTGCAAACCTCCACCGACACTGATGGAAATTTATCACCGCTATTTTCAGAACAGCCAAGCAAATTTACATATAATAAATCGGTGTCGAGTTTACTTCACGACTCTCCTAATCAAACCACAACGGAACGGGTGGGCGCACAAGCCCTACACTTTTCGACATTGTCCCGAGCGAATAAATTGCGGAAACGCCGCGGACGATTATCTTAATTAACTTTTAACTAGGCGACGTTATTAATGCGCATGTTGAAATCGCTCGTCAAAATTGACAACCTGTTTCTGCAATAGGAATCGCCTAATTAATCGGCGCGATCGCGTGCACGGCTCATCCGATGCCGATGAAAAGATTCGCGGGCAAAAATCGATTTATTCTCTCAAACGATTTGTCACAACATTAGTGGCTTAAAAAATTTCTGGGGCCTGCAACTTGGCTGTAAATAAGCGAAAGAATTCGCTGAAATATTTCGCAGCTAAAACGCCAATTATTGTCCATACATATGATTACGATTGTGTCGGTGGTCGACGCCGTTTAATGCGAGAATTAATACTTCAGAAACAGGTATTATAAATAATCGTACTTGAATATTTTATAGTTCAGGTCCCGCTTAGCACATACATATAAAAATAAATCGTCTTAACGAGTCTCACCTTGGTCCTGTTGGTTTTGGGCGATCCGCTGGCCACGATTGCGTAAACCTCGACTTCGTACGTCTCGACCCCTTGTTCCCTGTCTAGCTGAGTGGCCGTCGATAAGACTCCCAACTTAGTGTCGATGTCAAACAATCTGTCAACTTGAGCACCATCACCGGTCACGTTCGTCACGTAATATTCCACTTCACCGGAGTCAAAGCTCGCAGACACCGTTAAGATGCTCGTACCCGGAGGTTCGTTTTCGAAAACGCTTCCGGTGAAGAGCCCGCTTTCGAAGCTCGGACCTCTGGCGGAAAAATCCGTCGCGATGATGGTCAGATAAGCCTCGCTGGATTTGCGCTCGTTTTGAACCGCCTCATCGGTGGCTTTCACGGAGAGGCGGTAGGTCGGCTCCGGGTGCTCGATCGGTTTCACCAAACGCAAAGCTCCGGAGCTCTGGTCGAGGCGGAATAGGTCCGGGGAGCCGCTGGCTAGTTCGTAGGTGACGAGGCCGTTGGTTGCGGAGTCGAGGTCTCGGGCAAAGACGTTCATTATCAGGGCGCCTTCCTTGGGGAATTGGGTGTTTTGGGGGAGGATTGCCGAGTTCATTGAGACGAAAACTGGGGCGTTGTCGTTCACGTCTTCGACGATGACTGTGACGAGCTTGTTGGCGGAGAGGCGGGCTGACGCGGGCTGGGCTTCGTCGGTCGCTACGACGGTGAGGCGGAAGGTATCGATGGTCTCTCTATCGATGGGTAGAAGCGTATGAATGACCCCTGTGACCGGATTAATCCCAAAGTGTCTGTTGCTGTCTTCCGGTTCTTGCTGCGATATGGCGTAAGTGACTTTGCCGTTGATGCCGTAGTCGGGGTCATCAGCCGTGACCGTGACTATGGGGGTGTGTACAGAGATGCCTTCACGGATCTGCCGGACTATCGCAGTACTAGGAAACGAAGGAGGATTATCGTTGGCATCTTCGACGGCTATGGCAAACAGAATAGTCGTAGATAATCTCGGATTGCCATTATCTGACGCTGTTATGTTCAACTGATAAGCGCTCAGCTCCTCGTAATCTAACGGTTTGTGCAAATACAACGTCCCAGAAGACGGATCGACGTGGAACGTGTCCTTGCGATTGCCCGCACTGATCGAGAACACCACCTCACTGTTCATCCCCAAGTCGGCGTCGGTCGCCCGGAACTGAATCAGTTCCGTGTTCACCGGCGTGGTTTCAATCACACTGATCTTGGAATTTGTCTGCGTAAACTCGGGCGAGTTGTCGTTCTCGTCCATAACTTCCACACTGACGGTGGTGGTCGAACTCAACTGCCTCATTTGTCCCGCGTCACGGGCCACAACCGTGAGCAGATAATTCGACACGGTCTCACGATCCAAAATTTTCGATAAGATTATTTGACCGGTGGCTTCCTCGATCGTGAAACGACCGTCGTCGTTGCCTTGAACGATCGAGTAAAAAACATCCCCGTTGAGACCTTCGTCGGCATCCGAGGTAAAGAGTCGAATGACCTGAGTCCCAACTGGCGAACCTTCAGACACTTGCACTCGATAAGGCGTGCGTAAAAATTTCGGCGGATTGTCGTTAACATCAGTCACGTAAACGTTAACTTTGACTTTGTCACGGAGGCGAGGACTCCCATTGTCCGTAACCGTGGCTTCCAGACTCAAATAGTTAAGCCCGGTGGTTTGGACCAACTCTTCACGATCAAACACATGCAAAGTTTTTATAAACCCATTTTTCGGATCAATGACAAAGTCACTCTGAGAGTTGGATAGGGAGAAAATCAGTTCGGCATTTCGCCCGATATCTCGGTCGGTTGCGGTCAATTTCCCGACGAATGAGTCCGGAGGTTCGTTTTCACGTATATTGAAACTAAAACTCGCGTTTGTGAATTCGGGACTATTGTCGTTCTCGTCGATAACGTGGATCACGACGGGAACAACCGACGAACGGGACGGGTTACCCAAATCACTCGCAGTCACCGACAAGGAATAATAATCCTTATCTTCACGGTCGAGTGACTGGCGCACGTACAAAAACCCATCGGGGAAAATCCCGAATTTCCCCTCAGTGTTTCCCTCAGAGATTACATACGAAATCCGTCCGTTGAGCCCCAGGTCCGTGTCGCTCGCCGCCAGGGCGAAAAACCTCTCATTGACCGGCGTCGACTCCAAGAGCGACGTTTCGTACGAGGTGTGATCGAACACCGGCGTGTGATCGTTAACATCTTCAATCACGACCCGGACCAATTGTTTTGACGAAAGAGGCGGTTCGCCCCCGTCACTGGCCGTCACTTCAACGTGCAGACTGAGTCCGGGTTCGGCCCTTATCGGCCGATTCAAATAAATCACTCCGGTGGCTTCGGAAATCCTGAACTGATCGTCCGGATTGTAATTCAGGTGATATGTCACTCTGCTGTTTATGCCCGCATCGAGATCTCTAGCACGCGCCAGATACACTTCTTGGCCGACAGCAGCGTTTTCAGCGAGCTTCACCTCGTCCTTATCGCGGTCGAAGACGGGTTTATTGTCATTCAAGTCTAAAACCACAACGTTGACAAGCGTCTTGCCATACGCGAGGCCCACGCGTGCCGTGATTGTCAAACTGTACATGAGCGTCTGTTCCCGGTCGATTTTCTTCGCTGTTGTTATCTTTCCGGTGCGTTCGTCGATATCGAAGCTGTGCTCCGGATCGCCGTAAACGATCGAGTAAGTGACGTCGGTGTTCCGCACGTGCACTTGGCCCACATTGCGGCGTTTCCAGTCGCTATCGTCCTCGACGATTTTAAATTCGTAGCCGTAATTGTCGAAAAGGAGCTCTTCCAAGTCACGTTCTTTGATTATCTCGACGGTGGCATCTTCGGCAGCGCGCTTGTCACCGTGGTCTTTGGCGGAGATTTTCAGCCGGTGGATGGGCTTCGTCCACTTCAAGTCGCCACGAATTGTGATAACGCCGGTCCATTCGTCGATTGTGAACAAATCGTCGCCGCCACTTTCGAGATTGTAAGTGATTATTGCGTTCTCGCCCTCGTCTCTATCACTCGCTGTCACTTTTACGAGCGAACTTCCGGGTTTGACGTTCTCCGGAACGGCGACAAAATAATTCAGCGGGTAAAACTCCGGGCTGTTGTCGTTCACATCGATCACGTTTAGGTACACAGTTGCGGTGGACGATTGCGGGGGTAAACCCTGGTCCTTCGCAATGACATGTATTTCATAATGCGAGATTTCCTCCCGGTCTAGCTTTTTTCTCGTGGTTAATTGGCCCGTCAAAGAGTCCAAAACCAGTACGTTATCGTAATGTTGTTGCGTTACTGGATGTAGTGAATAGGCGACGCTTCCATTAGTCCCTTGATCGTGATCGGAAGCCGTCAGCATTGCAATCAAAGTTCCGGGAGGTGCATTTTCCGACAAACTCACGTTGAACTTGGATTGGGAAAAACGGGGAGCTTCGTCATTTTCGTCCAAAATTGTCACTTTCAACTGTGTGTAGGCCCACTTCGGATTAGGCCCACCGTCACGTGCCGAAATATTCAACTCAACCGTTCCTTGCACCTCCCGGTCCAAAATATCCCGGGTGGTTATCAAGCCCGTGTCAGAATTGATACTAAACCATTGGTGTTCATTTCCCGAAACAAACGCATAGTAAATTTGGGCATTGACACCGGAATCCTCATCGGTTGCTGTGATTCCAGCAACGTATGTCCCACTCGGTGCTAGTTCGCTCAAAATTGCCGAATATTCGCTTTTTTCGAAAACCGGCTCGTGATCGTTCACATCGTTCACGTGAATTATTAAAAACGCGGTTGCCGTCCGTGGCGGCGTTCCCTTATCTGTTGCCACCACTGTTAAGTTGTATTTGCTGATTTCTTCGCGGTCCAACACGCCGTTCACTCGCACGATATCAAAACTCGGGGTGTAATCCAACCGGAAATGATTGAGTTCATTCCCGGAAACGATCCGGACGGTGGTTTCGCCGTTGAGTCCCTCGTCGGAATCTACCACGGAGACGGCGGCCACCACGGAGCCGTTGCCGGCGTTTTCGTCAACTGTCGCAAACATGGCATTGAAGGGGAAGTACCGGAATTTGATGACGGGGTCGTGATCGTTAGCATCGACCAGATTAACGGTGACATAAGTCCGGCCGTCTTGACGCGGCGATCCGTGGTCTCGCGCAAAAACCGTGAAAACGCAGCTTTTCGGGCACGATTTGGTGGTTTGTGGGCAGTTTTGTTGCGGACATTCGAGCGTTTCTGTCGTGGAAATGACCCCAGTTTCCGGGTCGACGGTGAATTGGCGCTCTGTATCGGCTAAATAGTACGTTATCTTGGCGTTATCGCCCAGATCGTTGTCGGTCGCCATCACCTGCAACACCGGAGTGCCAGGCAGGACGCTTTCGTTCAAAGACACGATGTAATCGCTGTGGTCGAAAATCGGGGGATTGTCGTTCACGTCCAGGATTGTCACGTTGACTTGGAGGTACCCGAATTTGGGAGGGGCGCCACCGTCACGGGCCGAAATGTTCAAAAAGTAGAAGCCTTGCGATTCTCGGTCTAATTTTCCGGTGGTTTCCAAATGCAAATAGGAGGTTTCTCCGGCAGGGTTGACTGTCAAGGCTAGTCGGAACTTGTCGTCTTTATTGCCGTCGATGATGCGATAATCGTCGGAAACACCATTGGTCCCGATGTCTTTATCGGTGGCTGCGTCCAGGAGGAGGCGAGTTCCGGCAGCTGCGCTTTCAGAAAACGACACACTTATCGACGGTTCCGGAAACTCCGGAGGATTATCATTGATGTCAAGCACCAGAATTCGCACTTCAATGGGATAAGTGGGTTGGCTGGAGAGGACCACCAGGTCGTATCGGTCGTTTTTGAGGTTTTCCCGGTCCAGGACTGCATTGGTTCGAATTTCCCCGGTTTTTGCGTCCATGCTGAATTCCTTGGGCGGTTCGTTGAATCGGTAAATGAATCCGGGTTTGGTGGGTATTTTCCCGATGAGCGTTCCCTTCGGCTGCCCTTCCTTAATTTCGAAAGTGACCCTCGTGTCGACCGCCCTCGACTGCATTTGCGTGGAGTAGTCTCCAGGGCCGGGCCCGGGCGGCTGTTGGGCGCCTGTCAGGCAGAAAAGTGCGCCCAGAAAGCAGAAAGTGAGCCGCATTTTTTGCCCGAATTTGTCACTACCGCAGCATTGTTGGTCCGATTAGAATCTCTAGCGCTTTAGAGTCCGGAGTCAGTGCAACATTTCGGCTTGTTGACACGTGTGTTAGATGCTGTGCTGCTCTAACATTCCTCAGCCTCTTGCCCCGTCCACGAACTTGTTCAAGCCTCAAGAAAACAGCATCGGTCTCGCTTGCGCCGCGTGCGACCGTATGCCAGCGTCTCTCTCGGATTGGTATGCAATATGGCCGGCTCAGACGAGATCAACGGGGATTCGCTCTGGGATAAAACATACCGATGAAGACGCCCGGAAACACGCAACAAAAGGCGTCGGAACCCCCCGACACTGCTGGGCACTGCACTGGCGCCGGTGACACTTGAACCACAACGCGGAAACGCCGGTGAGACAATCCTGCGCCGGGTTTTTCCCGGAGACTTCAACGGTGGACACGGCGACGAACCGAGGAGTTTGCAGGGATCAAGCGTCGCGACGCTTTATCTCACATGTGCGAATGGACGAACGAACAAGCGACGAACCGTATTATCTCGCGCGCGAAGCTCGACTAAGCCGCATTTTCTTGGGAGGAGTTGTGGACCACGGCCAATGGTAACCTGTCGGTGTTGCCAACTCACCTGTACTTCAGATATCCGACCTAAACATAAACAATATTTATGAGGATGTCAGTTGAACCGAGTTTAGCTCGTAAATCTATTGTGTGTGTGTGTTTTTTTTTTTAATTTTTATTTTCGAACGAATATCTAACGCATGATGATCGACGGGGCTTTCGATGTGTACAAGCGATATGTTCGCCTTTACCTCGGCTCTTATTACATCAGCGATGCAGATCAGCTTTACGCTTCTTAATTAGGTCCGGAAATAATGATGGAACTGACTCGAGCGACTCTGCACATCTTTTACAAATCGTTTATTATAAGCGCAAATTACAGGCAATGACTGTAAGCGCTACATAAATTACGCTAGCATTTTTGCCTCATTTTACTACGGCACCACTGCATTATAAAATTTATAAGCACGTCGCGAAATATTAACAATTAAATACCCCATCCGTTTAAAAATGTAAAACACGACGTACAAATCTCGATATCAAGATGTTATGATGTTAACATTTCAAAAAAGAACAGCAGGAGTTATATCCCATTTTTTTTTTCGTAAAAATGCAGGTAGAACAGCATAGACTTCGTTAGAAATGTAAATTTATGGTGCGGCTGAGACGCCGAAATTTTTACCTGTATTCAAATCAATTGGAACAACAATTTCATCATCTACAAATAGGAAACATCCACTATAAAACACACTTTTTGCACCGTAATATATTGACTTCTTTCATTAAATACACAGAAGTTGGTCAAAAATTTTGAAAATTTTTTTCAAAGCCGCTCGATTAAAACCAAAATTTTCAAACAATTCTGCGATAAAACCAGTAGGAAACCTTCAAACCTTCGTTTGATAAAGAATTTCTATTTTTTTTACTTTATTTCGTTAAAAAAAGACCAAGAAAAATATACATCTGGCAGCAAAACTGAAACTTGGTAATAAAAAAAATGGTTAGAGATTGATTTCTGGGTGAAAATTACGCCAACAAAAGGAGTTTTCCCATTTATTACTGTGTAGGTAATTAAGCCCCCATTCTAGGCTCATTATGTGGAACAAACCATGAACAAACAAAAAAGTGTTTAGCGTGAATTAAAGTTTGAAAACATTTTTTAATGTATCGACGTATGTTTCAAGCAAGATGGAATGCCTCGCGTTCGCCGGAAAAACAAAAAATTGCAATAATTAGTGAATCGTAAAATGAGATTATTCGTTTCTTTTCCATCAATTAACGGCCCAGAAAATGGTTGATTAAAAATTCGTCTTGGTTGTTTGATTTGTTTGGCGTCCGATTTTGGCAAAATAATTGCTTTGGATTGCAAATAAAACGCAGAGCTTGGCTTTTATAATTTTTTGTGTAATGATGGGATAGATTGCGACGTGAAGTAAAGCAATCGCCGTCCTTGCCGTCGTATCAATACAAAGAGTGCACAATATGGTGGAAGTCGGCGGTTAACGAAGCACACCAGTCTTTAGACGAAGAAGAAACACCTTGATCAAGTAATTGGCCACAATATAGATGCCAGACTGGCGCATTGAATTTTTAACGACGTAGGCTAGCTTTGAATCGTATTGTTGCGTAGGGTGGTTTTCTTTTTTGATTTTGTTCAACGTTTCGGTGGCTTCGATTTTACACCGTCTCGACGAAATTCTTGCGGTAAAGCCGCCTTGATTACTTATTGTGTTGACGGCAATAAGAGCTTTATGTGGCATTAATTATCGCCTCTGTACGCTTTAACGTTTCATCAATGCGCTCGGAAAAATCCGAGAAAAAGTGCGTTTTTATTGGCTCACCGGTGACAAACGCGTATAAATCACCTTCGGCGAAATAATGAGCCGGGTTTTATTTTAATTATGTATGTACGCGCGGCCACTTCGTAAGCTTTTAACTTTAAAATATATTTGCAGGCCATTAAAATAAAGCAAGCCGGAGAAATGAATGGCCGTTGTTTTCAGGCATGTACTAATAAGCCGATATCAAATTGATATTTTTGCTCGATTTTTATCAAACCCGTCCAGCAACACGAACAAAAATCAAATTTCAATAAAACTCGAAATATTTTTACCACAATCGTACGGTTAATTGAAACACCAGACTCGTTTTCCAAGCTTTATTTTCTCAAACACTCATATAAAATTATAACGTCATAAAAGTTAGGATAGATCTTTCAAGTATGGTTTAATATAAAACTGCTTGACTAAGCCTTCGACGAACTTCGCCGCGTTATGCATGGAATTTTCGGCATCCTGTATTTTCTTCAAGGCCAACTCTTCGCACTCTTTGATTTTCCCCTGGGACTGTCCGAAACCAAGACTCATAAGTATCTTGGCGCATTCGCTGTTTCCCCCCGATTGACCCACACGGCATGGGGCATACGCATGGCGTCTGACTACCTGAGGCCCTCCTTTCATGTCAGGTAGTTGGGCCAGGACATAGCCGCCCAAAGCGCGACACAAAAATCTGAAACTGAAACGAAAATTCCACACAATCAACCCTCTTCTGTACCAACTTGATCGAAACTGCCTCCTGCTTGTTGATCCCGATAGCACTGAGCAAACCTCGGCCCCACTTCGAGCCCGACTTATCTTCCGAGACTTGAATGAGGATTTTCGCAAACTTGTGTAAAATGATCCCAGTGGTGTTTTCGTCAATTTCGCAATACTGTAAAGACAAGCGAAGGAAACCGACCCAAAGCAGGGGGACTTTGGATTCGGCGGATTCGCCGCTGATTTTCAGATCCCGCATCCATTCTGTGACCAAATTCAGGAGGCTTTCGTAGTCACTACATTTTTTCATTTTTTGGAGGAATAAAGCGTTCAAAGCTAGGATGTAGCCACGACTAAGCATAACTCGCTCCAGTTCGGTCTCCTTACTTCGGACCACGCTCAAAGTTTCCGCGACTTCACACCAACTTGGGTTAAACGAACCGGAAACTGAATTTTTACGTCAAAATAACACTCCACAAATTTTCAGTTTTGTATCTCAGGCGAAAAGGCGTGAACTAACAACAAAAAAAACTTAAAACAAAACCAAAAAATCGAACAATTCCACCAGCTTTTCAATGAATCACTTTAACATTTTACTTTCATCTTTATCAAAACAGCATAAAATATAAAATTCAATGCAGTTTCGACGTCTTTTCCAAAAAAATGGACAAGTTCAGTTAATTAATGTGCAAAAAATTAAAATAAACTCAAACCAAAAAAAATTAAAACACGCAAACCCGAAGAAACCTAATAAAAACATGAAAAAATGGAACTAATTTAATTCAATGTGTTCTAAAATACACCCTTTTCGTCCAAAGAAGGACTCTGTTGTTGGATAAGAAATGCAGGCCACTTACCACTGCTTTGGAAGTAACAGGTCAAAGTTGATTCCAGTAGAAAACCTAGTGCTTCAGTATCCTCGACTGTGACCCCGGCAACTTGCAACACCCCTTTAACAGCCATTTCATCCCCAGTCTTATTTAAAATCCAAGAATCGAAACATTTTAAAACACAATGACGAATATCGGCTAAATTTACAATCCCTAGCAATTCTCTCAAAATGGCATTGAATTCGTCTTGGATTTTCACATTTTTATCCAAATGAATCAATTGTTGGGTTATCACAGTATTCAAATCACTTTCTTTGGTCGCAACTACAGACTTACACCTATTTACGTAAACCGATAACAGCTTGACAAAACTTTTGATATAAACGAAGCGTTTAGTGCGAATTTGCGCATCGCTCTCTTCTAATACTCTATCATACCCCGAGACACACTTCAGGAAACTACAATTGCAAAATTCGTTGACTCCAAAAAAATGATCAATACTCACTGTAGGACTCTAAAATCAACATCAAGCGGATCGCTCCTGAAAATGACCGAAGGGTCGCAACTCAGGACGTACCAATCCATTACGTGCTGATAGACACTTGAGTCTACACCTTCGAGTCCAAAATTTTCCGACTCGACCAACAAACTTTTAATTCGATCCGCGTATTTGTTACGCACGTTGGGTTCGTTTGATAGTTTTACCAAAAGATGGAGGTAACAATGACAGATGCGTTCTCTGATTTGTTGCGGGGAGCCTTTGAAATTACTGAGCCACGGCGACCAAGACACTGCCATGAAGATATGGCCAAGGAACGAATGCGATTCGGGCAGATATTGGTCAATCACCCGTAACATAAACTCCAGATCGGTCACCGACGGCCAAAAACTCTCCCAAGGAAACGTCAAAAACGAATGATGAACAGGACCCAAAACGTGAACTTTGACCGCATTATGCGCAAAACTGGTCACATACCATTGCCATATAAAACTGAGGATGTTACCAGAGGAGGCTGGTAAAGTGTAGATGAGGAAATGGACGCATTCGCAGAAGATGGTGACCACTTTTTGGGCCAAAGGCCCATCTGATGGGATCCAAGGGAGGAGGACTGAACGATCGTCGGCCAATTGCTGGATCCATGAGGCCATGTTCTCCTTCAAAGTTTGCATGGAGTAGGGGACGATCCATGGGGCAAACATATTGATCAAATAAGGCCAAATTTTCTGGAGCAACTTATCCCCAAGCAACCCCTGATGCGTATTCAACGTACTAGTGATGAGACCATGCCCCGTCATCCCCAAAAGAATCACAAAAATGTCGATGTAATTCCGACATTTGGGGTAGAGACCGTACAAACCGTACTGCAACCGTTCCTGGGTGAAATGTTTGGCGAAAAGTTCCGCAGTTTCGAGCAACTCCTGATGTTGCAACATTTTCTGGTGTTGGGTGTATTGTCTCAATTGATCCTTTAGCGGTGCTTTGTAATTAATTTGGACAGGACGGGCCAAACAATTGACAATGTCCAGCCAAACGCTAGTCGATAGAAGAGAATTCTCGCTATTTCCATTACTACTTTTCAATAGATTGATCAAAACGTCACCGTAATGTTCAGGAAATTGGAACTCAAATATGGTCAATAAGTGACGTCTGTATAAACCGTGAAGGATCAAGGATTCAACAGGTGGTTCAAAACCTAAAGTTGACAAGGCCCGAACCACACATTGGATGAATTCCGAACGTTGGTTCAGTTTTGGTTCTTTGGCATGCAGCCATTTATCGATTTCGAACTGCAATAAACAGGCAAATTCGCGCAATTGTAAACTGTACGGTATTTTTGGATAAGGAATGGCTGTTTTTTTAATTAATAACGCATTTGCATCTTTTAGAGGTCATTTTTTGTGCCACATTACAAGAAAAATAATTACGGAAAGTGACAATTTACCCTAAAGTATGAGACAGAATATTATGTTATTAAGAAACTGTAGGTATAATTGTTATTGCTCGAGTTTTATCACGTTTTCTAGCCAGAATTCAAATTATAAACCTTTAATTTGACAAAAGAAAAGCAGTTATTTCGCACAATTTCGTGAATTATGCAAAAAAATGCATTTTCGAAAGTTGAAACACGTTTTTGCGACACTTTGTACTGACAAATCTACTGCATTATTATATGATTTTTGTGTATTTGATTAATTCCTTTATAATTTATCAATAAAATTACAGATTATTACCGAATAATGAATTATCGAATGTATCCGTTATTCTTAATGCAGAAATTTATTTTTAAATTATTTTATAATAAAAGTGTCAAGTTCCAGTCTATTCTATTTTCCATGTAGAAAATCGCAAAAAGTACTGATTAAAATAAAATTTTCACTCTCTAGAACATATTAAATACAGAGTCAGACTCCCCTCAAAAAAAGTGACGAAGACGTAACAATAATCATTAATGCTACAATTAGTTATCGCACAAATAATAGTTTTTGTTGATGACGTTCTATCTTATACAATTATTCCTGTGCCGTTTAATTTTATTCAGTTTGTTACTCGCTGTTGACACAAACGGACGCCTCATAAATAAAATCAGAGTTTTGCGGTTTAAAAATTTCAAATTCGTTGACTAAAACGTGTTGATCGCGGTTACTGTGTGCTACTGAAATAGATTTTCAGTGAGAAAAGACGAAAATAATGCGAACTAAAAGGTTAATCTACAATATTTTTATTTAGAAAAATTACAGACCCGTTTTATAGAAGCGTCATTAATTCAATTCTCAATTAAATGCGTGATTAATTGATCATGTGACCAAAATAAATCAATTTGATTGGTCCGTCCACGTTGTAAACTTTTAACAATGGTGTTAAATTTTAAGTTTTTTATATAAACCGGCCCTAAACCTGCAATAATTCCAACTAATTTAATGCCAGTAGATCTGTTTTAAAATAAGATGCCATAAAGGTAAGTGCATTTTTTTCATCTCAAATAAGAAATTGAATATTATGTTATTATTGGCATCTTGTATTGATTTTTTTAAATTTATTTTTAATGTGTTGCTACAAACAGTAGCAGAAATACATGTTATAAAGGTAAGTGTTTTTTTTTAATTTTATTTATTATGTCTTCCTACAATCTGTGGCAGAAGAAGATGCCATAAAGGTAAGTGCATTTTTTCCTATTTATCGCCAAGTAAAAAAAAATGATTTCCGTGTTGTATTTTGTATTTTATTTCACAAACCAATAATTCTTTTATTTCCTTCATCTTCTAACATCTAATTTGTTTACCTCAACCTTATTCCTTTTTTCCTGACAAGAATGCTCTAATAAACCTCCGCGTGATTCTTGCTGAACAAATATTTTTAATGCAGCTCTCTTCGCGTAAGTCGTATTAATTTTTTATTGTACGGTAAAAATTAAGCCAAGCCTCATCCAAATACAGAATGAATGATACAAACCTTTGATAAAAGGGCGAAAGCCACGTCGTAGTTCTTCCCAATCTCTTGGCAAATCCTCGAGTACATGTAGAGAAGATTCACTGTGCCTACATTACTTGGGGAAAAATGCGGTGCTAAATACCCTCCCAAATTCGGCTCTTTTAAAATTTTCTCCAAAAGACGCGGCATTTCAAACTCGACACCGGCAATATGTGACTGTCCTAATTTTTCCAAACAGGAAGCAAACAGTGTTTTTGTTGGTAAATAACCACTAGTTTCGTCATTAATCAACGACAAGATATGGTAAAACAATTCGGTACCAAGCTCACCCCTGGCAGGATTAGCCCCGACTTGTAATTGCAATATCCTGAAAAAACAACTCTAAAAATTATTACCAACTTTCAAACCTTTACTTTATGGCTTGTTGTAAGGTCACTGAAGCGGTACAAAGGGCCGTAGCTGGGGCTTGTAATGACTTAGTCAAAAGTGACTCGTATGCGTTACGATTTGTTTGGATTTGATGATCGATTCGTTCGTTAACTCTTGCTTCTTGCACTTCTAGTACGATAAGTGCAGCGCCTGAACAATTCACAGTTTCGTTTCGGCCCTTACAGGGAACTTTCTTGCTCACTTTATTCAAAACAGAACGGTACAACTGTGGCACTAACTCTTGATACGAACAATCCAAAGCTTTGTGTTCCGATAACTTCAAAGTGTGATTGCTGTGAATCAAACTATAATGTTTGAATAGTTAAGAGGCTTAACCTACTGTGCAAATTGTTTCAAAGTCTTGAAACACTGCTCCAATGAATTAAGCAATGCAGTTTTATCGGTGAAATCAATTGGAGGAATTTGAAGAAGATTATTGTTAATTTCCGGCGGGTTTTTACAAGTTTCGTACGAGCTCAAGCGACGTAAAATCCGCTCGATTGGATCCACACTTTCCATTGATTTTCCCGGGTTTAGGAGCGGTTTGTTGATGTTTGATTTGTGGCGAAAATTTGACGATTGCCAAATTTGCACCGACTCCACTTGTTCCAACTTGATTTTGTCGTAATCGACGTATTCGTACCAAGGAGTCTGCATCAAACAATAATCAAATACCACCAAAGTTAAGTGGAGACATACATTGCTGCCCTGGATAATAAAAGCCAACAAATTCGGTTGATATAACGCGGGTAACGAAGGCAAATGAAGATTGTCCTTTTGCAGTCGCGGCTCTTCCAGCCACGCAGTGAAAGCCTTAAACAAACTGAAACGGCAAAATTATTCCGCTACCAAGACATTAATTTTCATTCCAATTGCGTTATTGTTAGAACATTAAAAAAATAAAGTTATTTTCAAGTAAATAGTGTTTCAAAAATTAACTACAATATAAAAGAATGCTTTTCCATTAACTCAACAATTCAGTGTTTGCAAGCGTGGTACTTACTTAACACAAGCCTCCAGAAACGGCCTCCTCGACCCATCCTCTTCGCCGTTCATTTTCTCCACATAATAATCCAAAGTTTCCTGCAATTTTCTCTTCATTCGCTTCAGGAACGCAAAATTAACCAACCCGTCGAAAAACTTCTCCCCCACACAACCATTACTCCCCGCCCGACTGACCGGAATCCTTGCCAAATACAAAACGAAAAATTTCTGCCACAATAACGGCACCAAAGGATGCTCAATTGGCGAATCCATGGCTTGTTGCGCCCACCGATAAATCGACAAAAACCCCGAACCAAACGGCTGTATTTTCAAAACCGAAGCCGCTTTTTTAATCGCCGCATCGACATTCACCTTCCCCTTTTGCCCATCAAGCTGCAAAAGCAACTCTCGCCACAACCCCGTCCTCTTCTCCCGATCCTCAAACTCCAACTCAATCACCAAAAACGCCAGCCAAGTGTAACTCGACAGCGAACCCGAAATGAGCGTGTAGTTAGTCGCCGAACTTGACACCCACTTAAAAATCGAACTGATCGTGCCTTGCTCTTGCGTTACGTTGTTTTGCAAAAGCTCCTTGAGGATGTTATTGGTGACTTCGAGGGCGTCCTGGTGGAAAAACGCCGCTCGGACTATCACGTCTAGTAAATACATGACACCGGAGTCCCGGCTCCAGTTGGGGATTGAAACGAACGTGTTGACCCACAATCGGACTAAACTACGCGGACTTGAGAGACCATAATTGGCAAAATTGACAATCTGTGTCTCTATCATGTTTCCGAACTGTTGCAAAATCGTATTTTGCACACTGATCAAACTTTTGGCCATTGAAATGTAGCCACGGTCCGCGTTAATCAACTTGGAGATGATTTCTTGGAAGCGTTCGTTGTTAATTATATATTCTTGTGAATCAATGAATAGGGGAACAATTACGTAAAGGGCAAAAAGCACAGCTTCGTGTTTTTGGTGCGTTTGGAGGAACAACAACTGGGAGAGCCCATTGCCACAAATCAGTGGGATTAAATGGCCCCAGGAAGTCATCAAAACTGAGACAAAACTAGCCAAGGGTTGTTGCTGCTGGACGCCTTTAATAATCACGTCGTAATTTTCCGGATCTAGGACTTGTTTAATATCAGTGAAGGCCTTATCATTGATGTGGAGTTTCAATCGTAGGATTGTTTGCCACCCCCATTGCAAATAACCGGGTTCTTGTTCACACGCTCTCAAAACTAGAAGTGCAACCTCACGGTGCAACTCAAACGGGATTAGGTCCCAATTCAAACGGGACAAAATCATGCGAGCGAGTTTGCTTTCGTTCGTTTGGATCGAATTGTGGCACAAAAACCAGGCAATGATCGATAAATCATCATCGGTTAGTTTCCAAACGGTCAAAGGCAACTCTTCGTAAAGATAGAGTACAAGAGAACCAGTCATTTCGATGTTTTCTTTGACAAATTTCAAAATCATTGATAGCAAGTGTGGGTATTTGGACGTGATGTGTGTCAAAAGAGTTCGGGCTGATTTGGCACAAATATCCTGAGTCGTCCCGCTTACGAAACCAACTTGCAACAAATCCTTGGTTGCAGCTTCGATAAAATCCATCTCGTGGGATTCCCTGGCTAGGGCTAGGTTCGCAAACGTGTTTAGGAGATAATACAGTTCATCGTCGGCCAAAGCGGCGAGTTTTTCCTCAAATTGTAGCCGAAAACTCCTGTCCCACAATTTCCCCGCATTGTCAGGCGCGAGTAACCCTTGATCCGAGTCATGCAAGAAATAGAAAATCTTCCAAACCGTTTCAATCGTAATCATGTTGTACGGAATCACGGCGAGGAATTGCCAAGCGCCTGACCTTTGCGACGTATACAAGTAGTGAATCGCCCGCAGGAAAAACGCATCGTACTCGACTTGCAGGCGCTCCATCATTGCCTCATCACTCGAATTTGGGTTTTTTTGAAACAACTCCCACTGATCGGTCGCATATTGTACGATATGTCTGATCAATCGACTCAAACGCTTCGCGAATTGTTTATACCTCGCCTGGTCGTAACTACGTAGCCCCTTATCCACAATCTTTAGGAAAACCGTCGCAAATGCGAAAAAGCGCAAGATATGGTGTTGCGTAACCTTAGAACCGTCGTACAAATTCTCGAAATTTTTCCTCTCGACTAGAAGCACGTTCCGGAAAAGCGCCTCAAACGGCAACTGCGTTAGGAAAGCGACCAAGTCATTTTCACGCAGCGAACAACCCGATTCGTCGTCTTCTTCACCCTCCGAGTCCACTACAATCCAAAGTGCGTCACTTGGAGTGTCGTGGTTTTGCACAATGTCGGCCAAAAAACGCTCGCGTTCGTTGATCGGTGAGAGAATCATTGTTAAAACAGCCAGGACGTGGTTGATTTGGTACGAGGAGAAGGGCGATTCGGTGAAAGCTTCATCGAGAGGTGTCTGAATGAAGGAGCAAGCCCAAGAACCGACCCCAGCCGGACACCGCAAAATATGACTAATGATGAATAAGTGGTCCTGATATGTAGCCAGTCGGAGTAAGACGGCAATTAACCGACTCAACCACTCTCTAGTCTCTTTGAGAAACTGCACGTCGCGAATTAATTTACGCTGAAAGGCGAAAAGCACCGAAATACACAGACGTATCTCGCAGAGGAATGGTTTAAGGTGGAGAGGTTCGTCCTGCAGTGATAAAATCACAGGCGAGTCTTTGCTAATCCCCGTAGCGTTCATGCAATTGTTAATGGCGGTTTGGACGTACAATTCGATCTAGAAATACCGTTTCAACATTTTTGAAGTTAGGCAAAAAAAATCAACCTGTAGACGCAAATCTTCGGCTGTGTATGAGTACAGGGTGTAATTATCGTACGTCAGTTTGCGGATTAGGCCCAAGACGCGGGCGATACTTTGGAAAACGGATCTGTGAAAGGTCGCTTTTTGGTAGGAGTGAGTCGTTGTGACGTTTGTGCCGTCGAGGCATTCGCCTCGACCGGTCACAGTCGCTGTGTCGGTCGTCCAAAGCATCGCCTGTAACTCGCAATATTCCTTGCGGAGTTGGTCCAGCTCCATTGTGTTGCCTAAACAGTAGGCCAAAAATCATAAATAAGTGTCCAAGGACTGATTTTTTCGGCACTAATTTTCGCAGTCAAGTGGTTTATAAAAAAATCAGTTTTGCAACTTAATGGTCAATCCAGTCCTGGTCAAAAATGGCAAAAAGTACCGTTTTTTAAGTTTTGACAAGTTGAAGGAACATAATTATGGCAAAGGAAAACCTTGGAAGATTTTGGGAAGAGATTCCGTAAATTCTTAGACATAAATAAAGCGGCTTTGCGATTTCTGTCTCAACAAAAATAGATTCTTGCATAACTATTTTTTCTGTCTTCTTTGGTGCGAAAATTAGTGCCAAAAACCATCACTGCGTCTTGGATTACGTCTAAATACCTATAATTTTGGCCCTGACTTGCAAGTAAGTGGCCAGAAGCTCGTACAAAGGATGGTGTTTGGTGGCTAGCCCCTTGAGCTCAGCTTCGACATACTGCGAAGTAAAATCGCCAATCATTTGCAGTTCACTGTTAGTGTACAGTGTGGCTAACTGCTCCTCAGTGTATGGTTTTATGGCCTGTTTTTTCACTGTGCTTTTCACACAAGTTGGGTATTCTTGCGACTTGAGTTCGCATGCGAGTAATTTATTTGTGTTAAGCAACTTGTCGAATTCGCTAATTTGGGACTCGCTAGTTGTGAGTGTTGTGACCTCACTTTGAGTCGCAGTTTCCTCTTTGACTGCTTCCTCGCAGCTGTCGATCTCTTTCTCGTCATTTTTTAGTGTGGTCACTTCCGCAGTGACTTTCTTATCACGTTTTTTCTAAGGATAACACTCAGGATTGTTATGAAATGACAGATAACCTCACCTTTGTTTTTTGTTTCGGTTTCACTGCCTCCATTGTTAGAGCAGGGTCAGATAATCACTTTGGGAAAAAATTTTGCCGCAAGCACTTATCATTATTGAATTTTTAAACCATTGTTGTTTAATTACTGATGCACAATTCACTTTGACACTTGATATTTATTTATCATATTTATTTTGCTTCGCATTTTATCTACGAGGTGAATCCCCGACAGATTGTTATGCAACCAAGAAGACACAAACTACGAAAAACCAACTACAGTTTTTTGTAAAAATTTTTAAACAATTTTAGCAGCGCAATAACAAATTATTATACAACCGTGTTGTGACATTGTTGTTTTAATTATTTCTTTCAAGTTTGTGAAATTCCGTTTTTCGTCTACGGCACTGGTAGTTCAAATGATTCAGTTGTCAACATCATCAGTCAACATTCACCACTTAGGTATTTTTTTATCGTTTGAATTTTATCTTATCGTTTCAGTAAATAAAAACGAACATGTCTCCCGTAAGTACTTTCCTTGTTTTGCTTTGTAAATTGGTCCCATAATTATTGTAGCCTCAAACTCACGTTTACAAAGTCGCAATGACTTGTGAGGGATGTTCAGGAGCAGTGGAGAGGGTGCTTAATAAATTAAAAGGTGACTAAACTTTCCTTTTTATTATCACAACCAGCTGACAGTATACACTTTAGATAAAGGAGTGGTTGATGTCAATATTGATTTGCCTGGGCAAACGGTCAAAGTGAAAACAACACTGTCATCACAAGAAATCTTGGATGTGATTAAAAAAACCGGAAAAGAGACTGAATTTATTCAAACTGTATAAAATCAAACATTTCTAACGCAGCTTATTGGGAAAATTAAAATTAAAACGAATTGTATGTTTATTATTTAATAAAATTTATTACGTTGAAACGTGTTTTTCTCCTGTGGTACCTTTCCAAATTTGGATAATTTCTAACATCTTCTTTTTGTGGCTTTCAATTCTGTTACGTTTCAAGTTTTCGAACTCTTCACAAGGCGTTTCGGTGGTTTTAGGCTCGTCTGATTGAACATCACTATCGTAAACATTTACCTGATTATTGGCCTTAAAATCAATATTTAACAATAGCAAAAACACCAGGACTTACATCATCGTAAGTGATAATTTTCGTTAAAGGAAAATTCTTGGTGCGACTTTGTTTCTTCATTTGGAGCCCCCCCAGTCGCCACAAATACGGACCTGACCTCCGTCTCACCCCATCAGGCTGTTAAATGCAATCTTAGTAACAAAAATCACATTTATTACAACTAGTCAAGTCATTACTTGTGAAATACTGTCTTCGACTGGCAGTAACAAATCTTGAGCCGATCTGTTCACTTTGACGTTCATCGTGGACGGGAAAGGATATTCATGCATGTAATTCTTCGACGCTATGGTAAAAGGCAGCGAATTCGGTGCGGTTTCGCCCCAATGAGCGTCCCGCATCAATTTCGGATGCTCTTGGTGTATTTTATCGACCAGCAAGTAGCACACTTGAAGGTGGCGGTCCACCATCCACACCACTTCAAAATCATCGTCGTCATCACCGTAGGGATTAATCAAAACCTCGGCCACTTTCAACCACCCCATGTAGAAAAAAAATTCAATAACCAGGAAAAACGGAAAATAAAGATCAATATTCCCGTTTGTTTCATCAGACGTGATGTATTGGCGCCCGATGGCGCAAACAACAAAGTAGCAATAAACCACAAGCGTGACCACTTGGGTGTAAACCAGTGGGACGCTAATCCAGTCATAGTCCAACATTCCGCCACATTTGCTCCGAAACAAATTCAACTCTTCCAGGATCGTTTTGACGGAAACGTCGTCCCGGATGAGGCCCTCATGCCGGGCCCTTGTCACCACATTGGCGGCCCAAGCCAGTGGAAGCCTAATTTTTTGTTACAAATTAAATACAACAACCAACTTTTTACCAATATTTTGAATAACTCGGAAATTCGTTGTCCAAATCGTTCATTATTTTCACCTCGTCCTTGGTGAGCAAGCCGGCGCTCACGAAGTGATCCAACGTAGGGAAACGTTTTTTCACCCTTGGTGATAACATAGTCAGAGTGATTGTGAAAGTTGCACAGACGTAGCGCACCATCGTCCGCCGAACAACCCGTGCGTGTTCGTTCTTAAATTATGATTTTTCTGGAAATGCTAACTGTTTTTTCCACAAACCTGTCCCTTCACGCTGGCCCCTATAATAATTGCCAGATTGTCGGGGAAAGGGATGGAGCAATATTGGCTCCACCATCTCGTCATCACCAGACTCACATAGAACCCCAAGACGAAGCTCAGCGGTATTCGATTTGAATAAGTATCGCAGTATTTTATAACTTTTTCGAAATACCTGGTAATTGGTGTTGTTTTAATTGATTTAAATTATCTTATCTCGACTTACTGCTGCCATAACTGGTCGGGAATAAAGCGATAACACAAACTAATGCTGTAATAGAGTAGTAAATACACGAACAGGTCGACCCACACCAGTTTGTAGATGCTCCCTCGCCATCTGCAACAACTTTAGTTTTTCCCTTAAACAAGTCATTTTTTACCGTAGTAAAAGTTTCAAAAAACAGGAAATACCCCGACAGGTTGTTACCTCACTGGTGTAAGTCACCGTCATTTTTGTGAGAAATCTTATCGTTTATCAAGGATTAGGATAAAAATTAAAAACCGATCGATTTAACTTATTTATTCAAGTATCAAAAGTGTCACGATGGCTCCTTGTGCTCGAGATAGTTGGCCAGATTACGCCTAAACCTCCGCAATCTCTCTTCTTCACGCTTCTGTTTCAACGAATCGAACGACGGAGATTCCTCCTGGGGACTAAAAAACCTAAATAAAAAACCACAAAAACTGGGATAAAAACCTATCAAGGGGTTGCGTCGTCGGTCCGAAAATATCCTGAATTCGGGGCCGCTTCAAATCGTTCTCACGCGAAGACATAATTGTCAGTTGCTCGTCCACCTCTTCGATAACTTCCTCGAGCTTAGTCCGCGGTATTTTCTCCCACATCTCCTGCTCCGACTCGTTTGAAGTGCTATCACTTCGCACAATTTTGCGCAAAAGACTCACAACCGAGTTCGATCGCTTGCGTAAAGTGTTAGACGAACCGAAAATTCGGTAGGACGAACCCCCGATAAGATCGTCCTCATGCTTGGACACTAAATTCGCAGTCGAGGGTAACGGGTGCATTTCGCGGTACTGTTCCGTCTCGGGGGTGTAGGGCAACTCCTCCGGAAGCACCTGGTCCCAGAAATAGTCCTTGATGAGTTCCGGGTGCTCATGGTGCATTTCGTCCACAATCAAATACGAAATTTGCAAGTTTCTGTCCACCATCCAGTTCAGTTCAAAATCGTCGTCGTCATCACCGAACGGATTGATCAGAGTCTCCGCGACTTTCAACCACCCCATGTAGAAGAAAAACTGCAGGAGCGTGAACAGCGGGAAGTATTTATCGAACACGTAGCCGTGCCCTTCCACGCACTGGTGCCCCATCAGAGCCGAGAGGAAGTAAGTGTAGACGGCCAAAGTCACCACTTGGGTGTACACCAGCGGGATGCTGATCCTGTCATAATTGATCAAAATACCGCACTTGCCCCGGAAGGCATTGATCTCGTCAAGCATTGTCTTGACGGCGAAATCGTCCCGAATGCGGCCTTCCTTCCGGGCTCGGGTCACAATGCTGGAAGCCCAGACTAAAGGCAGCCAGTGTTTGGAGTACGAAGGGAACTTTTGGTTCAATCCTTGGATCACTTTCTTCTCGCTTTCCTCAAGCAGACCGGCTTTCATCAAGTGGTCAAGCGTTGGGAAGCGCTTTTTGACTTTGGGGGAGATGTTGGTGAAGAGCATTGTGACGGAGAGGCAAACGTAGCGCATTATTGTCCGCCGCATAACCCGGCCACGTTCGTCCTACGGCCAAGTTTTACGGAGGTTTTTTTATTATTAATTACCTGGCCGTGGATTGTTGCGCTCACGTAAACCGCAGTGGAGTCCGGGAAGGGAATAGAGCGGTATTGGTCCCACCAACGTGCCATCACTATTGAGACATAGAAACCCAAAACGAAAGACAGGGGGATGTAATTAGTGCTAGCGTTGCAATAGTGCACGATCTGGATAAAAACACTGAGAGGGATTAAGCGAGTTTGGGGAAATTGTACTTACTCGCGACCGGTCCTGTTCAGGATGTACTTATACGTGAGATTTAAGAAGTAGTAAATGAACAAGAACACTAGCAGTTCTTTGTACACGAGCTTGTAAATACTGCCCTTCCATCTGAAATAAGCGCCTGATTAACGTGGGGAAAATCCAGCGTTGGTTTTACTTTAGTAGCAGTCTTAGAAAGCAGGAGAAGCCACGACAAGTTGCAACTTCTTTCGTATACGTAACAGTCATATTTGTTTAGCTATTACTAAATCACTGTTTTCTTATCAACTCTTATCACCTTTTCTAATTCAAAACACTTGGCCTTAATAAATAATTGCAAACAGTTTTGTCAACGATTTTGTCGATTTGTGGAACCACCCAAAAAATTGTACAGAATGTACAACAATAAGTGCTTATTTTGACTAGAAACCTGGAATCTCAAACGATTTGTATTTGGTTCATTATCATCCTGACCTCCAAACTTTTTTCGTGTTATTGTGATAGAGTCCAGGGGAAAATTCTTTTAATTAATTTTATTTATTTTCGTAATTCAATATCACGTTTTTGCGGTAAATAAGTAGTAGTTAAAATAAGGAGTACAGAGGAAGAACAAGGAATATCACAGTCTTTACATTCTGAGAAACACGGATTTTTTTGTAATTTATTAACTTTTTATTAAAACAGCCATTCCATGATTACGGACGGGACATAACAGGTAATTCAGCGGAAGTGTATGATAAAAACGAAAAATAGTGAGTTTACGGACGGGACACAAAAAATTATGCTAACAATTTTGTTATACTAACACGAAAATTAAAAAAAAAACACCGTTCTTGTAAAATTGATTTTGAAGTACGTTTAATAATTAATATTTTGTCCAAAGCTTTGATAAAATAATTCTTTGACTGTACTAAGTGGCTTAATGTTCGTCAGTACTTAGAAACATAATTTCCAATTTAAACTCCTGATTTTGCACACGCATAGAATTCTTTAGCAATTATTTAATTATTTTTTCTTAAACTGAACGCAAAAACTAAAAGAAGCAGACTTGATTTCTTCATTAAAAAATGCTACGATACTTCCTTTGTTGAAAGATAATTTTAAACGATTTTAAAATTCAAGAGATCGCGTTAGAGATAATTTCATTCTTTCTGTCTTTTTTTTAGGGGACAAGGGAACAGGGACAATTTTTCAGTAGTTTTCGGATTAACAGGGAACGTAAAACACGAAATATACTTTTGGTTTCTTTTATTTTGAGTGTATTTGTACATTGCGTTATTTAATATCACTATTAACATCTAAAAAGTAAGTATTTGAGAAAAACTCTTGCTTTAATTAACAAAATATAATACGTATCAGTTTGTAAAATCACATTTTAATCGATCAAAAAGTTTGGTTTAGTTAACTTATCTAACATTTTATTTGCTTAACGTTACTTAGGCGCAGATCCGTAATTAATACTGATTTAAATTATTGAAGCAGGTGAACTTGGACTTTGTGGTTCTTTCGAACTGTCTTTATCTAGCAAAACTTCGCACTCTTCGCCGTCTTCGTTCGGCGTCGTACTGATAGACCTCAACAGATTAACTTTTAATCTGAAAAAAATTAGATGGAAAAAATTCACTCGTTTTACTTATTCATAACCACCTGTTCAGTCTCTCTTCATCTCGTTTCTTCTTCAGTTCACTGAATTCGTCTTTCTCAGACGATGAACTGCCAATACTGACATTATCGGTGGTGTCTTTATAGTCGTCTTGCGTCACGGGGGCAGACGTGGACAACGGAAAAGGATCATAAACGGTCCTAAAAGTTTTGAAATTTTTTTAAAATAGCGAATGAAAAATATGCTACCTTGTCCGAGTGTTGAGAGAGTTGGGAACACTGATGGGTTCCGAGTGCGGCGGCGGCCCGAACACCCCCAGAACACTAGGTCGGCTTTCTTTGGCTGATTTCTGCGACGTTATCGTCGTCTGCTCGTCCACCTCTTCGATAACTTCCGTGGCAAACTTCTTCGAAGTCGTGGGATTTTTAACATTGACTTGCGTCAACTCCTGACTTTCCTCCGGCTTGGGCTTATCTTCCTTGCTCAAAAACCGCTTCAACATGCTAGTGACCGACCCAGCGCGTGAAATGGGCCTCGAGTCAGGCACAGAATTGCCCATACCCATCGAAGTTTGCGAATTACCACGTCCCGGCTTTGCCGAGAACGTGATCGCTCCACTGTTCATCATATCGCCCGAAAGCTCGTCGATTTTCAGGGAAGAAGGACCGATTAAATCGGACTCGACGTTCGGGTGCACTTGGATATTGGCCGTCGAGGGCAGCGGGTGGCTTTCGCGAGTCGAGGACGCCGTGTAGGGGAGTTGTTGCGGGAAAACTTCGTCCCAGTACTGATCACGGACCAGTTCTGGATGGTCGTGGTGCATTTCATCGACTATTAAATACGAGACTTGCAAGTTTCGGTCCACCATCCAGTTGATTTCGAAGTCGTCGTCGTCGTCCCCGAAGGGGTTGATCAACGATTCGGCCACTTTGAGCCACCCGACGTAGAAAAAAAATTGCAAAGTTGTAAAAACGGGGAAATATAAGTCGAATTTGTACTCGTTTCCCTCGACCCACTGTTGGCCCATTAAAGTCGTGAGGAAATAACTGTAAACGGCCAAAGTGACGACCTGGAACGATAAATCGTACCGACTGTTCCTTCAAATTATTGAAACGTACTTGGGTGTAGACTAGAGGCACACTTATCATGTCGTAACTTAGTAAAAGTCCGCACTGTCCTCGAAATTTGTTCAACTCGTCGAGCATCGTTTTGACGGCAAAATCGTCCCGAATACGGCCCTCTTTGCGCGCCCTTGTCACTATACTGGCCGCCCACATTATCGGCAACCTTCGTTTAAATTTGTACAATTTTATTTTACATCGTGAAGTTTCAATATTGATAAAAAATAATAATAAATAATAATAAAATAATTGATTTTTTATTCTACTTTAATAAAAATCAATTTTTATGAGTTTTTTGAGTCTCTAAAAGCGTAAAATGCCTTGTAAAAATTAGGCAAAAAAATGAGTAAAAAACACGTTGGCGGAGCTAAAAAAATTACCAGTGTTTGGAATAGTTGGGGAATTTTTTGTTCATGTCGGCGATGATGTCCTTCTCGCTCTGGTGCAGCAGTCCGGCTTCTATAAAATGGTCCAAAGTCGGGAACCGTTTTTTGACTCGTGGTGATATCATAGCGAACATCATGGTAACACACAGGCACACATAACGCATGATCGTGCGTCTCATCACACGCCCTCGCTCATCCTGTCCGTGGACGGTAGCACTGACAAAAACGGCCAAAGGATCAGGGAATGGTATGGCGGTGTATTGGTTCCACCAACGTGTCATCACTACAGATACATAGAAACCCAACACAAAAGACAACGGGATCAGATTGCTGTATTCTTTGCAATAGCGGACCACGTTTTCGAAAATCTCTTTGCCCTGATCGTCTAACAGAAAGCGGTACATGAAATTGAAGCTGTAATAGACCAATAGGAAAACGATCAGGTCCAGCCAGACCAGCTTGTAAATACTGCCTTTCCATCTGAAATGCAAACACAAGCATGTATTTTTCAATTACATGGAGTTTATTTTAATTTTGACCAAATAAATTTTAAACAATTAACAGTGATGCAAATTTTAATTACCTAAAACCTCGTATACTTTTATCCTTTTTTAATGAATTAACTCAGATGGTACAAGAAAAAACTCTGTTACTACAAAAAGCTACATTTTTTTATTAATTAAGGAAGGTATTTTTGTGTAAAAAAGTCTTACAAACGACACATTAGCATTGTTAGTCACCTGATAACAAAAATTTGTTAATTACGATACTTTGCAATTTTACAAAAAAAAAATTTTAAAGGAATGTTATCTTAAGTTGACAGTATAATAAAGAGTTATTCAGATCAACAACTAAATGACTAATAAAATTAATAAATAAAAATATATATAAATATATAAAAAATAATAAATAAAAATATTATAAAAAGTTGCTGGAAAACTAAAAAAAACTCATTTTAAAAGTTCATCATTTTCTCAATTGTCAATATAACTGACATTCAAAATTCAAAATTATTAAAGCCGATTGTGTAACCTTTTAAAAGGCTGTTAAAATTTATCATTTAAATAAAAAATCTAGTAATTTTATTGGCTTCTGCTATAATAACAGTTTTATTACAGAATAAGCTGCATTATCAAGTAATTTTTGATGCGTTAACAGAATGCTCAATTCACTTCTACAAAAAAAAAACGGAAGCGGAAATCCTTGATGCTAATAAGAAACAGCAAATTATTGAAGTAGAATTAACTGAACCCAATGGGCTGGAATAATGGTCAATTGTAAAGAAAAAACACTGTTAGTGCTATAAAATTTTGATCATGTCATCAAGTTATTACAGCATGAAAGCCAAAGCACACAAAAGCAGTAATCCGATAAAAATAGCTCCTGTATTTACCTTCTTAATAATTTGAGAAAGCAACCCAATCCTCGACAAGTTGCCACTTCGGCTGTGTATGTGACAGTCATGATTGCAACTCGAATCAATCGATTTGAATGCAATTTAATGCAGACAAATAAGTAATAATGACTGTCACCTGACCAACAACATAATAATTACAACAAACTAAATGATATATGCAAACATGTGATGTTTGCTATAGGGAGTTGTCAAAATTTACAAAAAACATGATTCACTCTGACATGCTTCCTAACACCTCTAAAAAAAGATTCAAATTCACACAAAAAACTCAACCTGTCACAAAAAAAGATAGGTTAGGGGCGATTCACGCATGCGCAATTTTTTTGATTTGACAATTTGAAAAAATTCAAAACGGATTTTCAAATTGACATCGATTTTTTATTGCATTATGAATCTAGGGTAACAACACTATACACTTGTATTTTAATGCTTGTGTTATGCGTCTTTAACAAGCCCATTTTGTCGACAATAACCTCAAATTTAGCTTTTGACATTGTCATCTGACAATTTGGAACTACTGTCAAGACATAAAAACTATTTTTTTTTCAATAAATTTTAATACTTATTTTAGTTGATTTAGATGCACTTATGTAGGAAAATAATAAAATTTCCCACACAATTTCCGTTTTTCTTGTAACCGCAAATTTTTGTTTTAAATATAAGATTATCAAAATCACAAAAAATGCTCTTTTGATGACCTTTCCTTGCACTAAAAATAATTACAACATCTTTACCACAAATACTAAGGAGAAACGGTAATGTTGTAAGCCGCCATAACCTCAAACCTACGCCCAAGTAAAAGTGAAAACTAATACAATTGAGTCCAATTTAAAAGATACTTTAATCCTAGTTCAATAAACTACTGATAAGAGAAGTCATTTAACGCAGCCACATCTACACCATTTGATAAACCGTGCGGTAAAGTAGGTGGCCGATAAGTTCCCAAAATGCGGCTAATTATCCTGGAGTCTTCGAGTTCAGTCGCAGAATGGGCCGCCAAATACGTAATGAAGCGAATAAACGACTTCAAGCCGGAACCCGACCGCTATTTCGTTCTAGGACTACCTACAGGTAACTTTCCTTTATCTGAACCCACTCGACTAACTGATGATTAGGGAGCACTCCATATGGAATGTACCAGAAGCTGATCGAATTTTACAAAGCCGGGAAGGTCTCTTTCAAATACGTGAAAACGTTCAACATGGATGAATACGTAAACTTGCCCCGAGACCACCCCGAAAGCTACCACTACTACATGTGGAACAACTTTTTCAAACACATAGACATTGACCCCCAAAATGCGCACATCCTGGACGGGAACGCTCCTGATCTGGTCGAGGAGTGCAACAATTATGAGAAAAAGATTACTGAGGCGGGAGGTGTGGAATTATTCATTGGGGGAATTGGTCCCGATGGCCACATTGCGTTTAATGAGCCAGGGTCGTCACTTGTGTCTCGTACAAGGGTTAAGACTCTAGCTCAGGACACACTAGAGGCCAACGCGCGCTTCTTCGACAATGATATCAGCAAAGTGCCTAAGCAAGCCCTAACTGTGGGGGTTGGGACTGTGATGGATGCGAAAGAAGTTGTCCAAATCCAAAGTTTTTGCCTATTTTATTTCCGTGATTTTAGGTCATGATTTTGATCACTGGAACGCATAAGGCGTTCGCGTTGTACAAGGCCATTGAAGAGGGGGTTAACCACATGTGGACGGTTTCAGCCTTCCAACAGCATCCCCACACTTTGATGATTTGTGATGAGGACGCTACTTTAGAACTGAGAGTCAAAACTGTTAAGTACTTTAAGGTACGTGCGATGGTCAAGCTAAAACTGTTTTTAAACTAACATTGGCCAGTTGGTGTCGGGTTTATTGTTGTTTTTTAACACACGTGTTGTTTATAACATTTGTCTTTAAATACAGGCCCTGAGCAATGTGCATCATAAGCTTATTGAAGGGGATGTCTCTCTTGACAAAATGAGGACAATCCATTAACTTGGATTTTTCTCTAAATAAGAGGCCTCAAGGTAATTTTTTATACACATTCTAAAACATTTTGAATGTTTTCATTTAAATAAGAAACCAAGCTAACGTAACAGTTGACTATTAAATTTATTCCAATGAAAAAATTTGTTCCAGAGCTTGTCAACAGTACATAATCAACTGGTGGAAGGATGATAAAACGCTATTTTATATTAGTACTAATACATTTGCATTTTATATAATAAATGCATATGTTTTTGCTATTATTTTACGAAATAAAGAACAATAAAAATAAAAATAATTTAAAAATAAAATACTAATTTACATTTAAAAGCCCATCCAATTTCTCCCA
Organism: Tribolium castaneum; assembly: GCF_031307605.1. Taxonomy (NCBI): domain Eukaryota; kingdom Metazoa; phylum Arthropoda; class Insecta; order Coleoptera; family Tenebrionidae; genus Tribolium; species Tribolium castaneum. The sequence continues at coordinate 2,153,420 of NC_087402.1, read as the reverse complement.
GTTTTTCCAATTTTTTTATTAGTTATTACAAAAATGCACCCTCGATAGTTAGAGAGGCTCGTGAGTCAGTGGTGTATTTTTGAATTTTTTCGCAACCAAAAATACTAATAGGTAACACTTACCTACATAATGAGTTGATAAATAATAAATTGAATCAAAATTTGTAAAACTAGGTGCGTATTTTTCATCGCTTGAAATATTCAGGTGTACACCAAAATGTTAATTAAAACCAGTCCTGTTGACTGTTTTGCGCTGAAATGCGTCAATCCTGCACCAATTATAGCTGTTAAAAGTCACAAGATTTGTGAGAAAATTTCCTCTCACAGGTCATCAGATCGATCTGACATAATTCGATAATGCTGCTCTTCCTCAAAGTGTTAATGTTTTTGTTGCAAGTGTTGACAAACGTCGATCGTCAGTAACTGTACCAATAAAAAGGTCAATCAATTTTTTACCCTTCAAATATCACATTCGTGCGCAAACGATTATAAAATAAAAAAACTGTTACAATAAGTATACAGGGTGAGTGTAGGACACGTATCTAGGGAGGTCTAATAATATCGGCTATCTCCAAGGTTAGATAAACGTAAATATTGTTGATTTTTAAAGCGACCACATGTACTTATTTGCGTCATTTAGCAGAAAAATACCGAAGAAGCGCGTTATGCAATTGCTCGTTTCAGTTAGAAAAAAATAACTCAAAGTGTTGAAAATTTGGGACACAAACTAAATATTTTTATACTGATATGTAAAATACGGAAATAAAAACGTCAAAAACCGATAAATTTTGATTATTTATAGCGTTTGTACGTAAACATCGATGCAAAATGTGAGTTAAGTGTCACGAAGAGGTCTGAGGAGGTCATAACGTCATTATATTAAGGGTCACTGGTTTATACATGGTCAGCGGTAACAATGAGGACCGTACTAAGGTATTTTTAGGGGTTTTTTTGTCTGCAAAGGTACGCAGTCCACGGCGAGAACAATGGTCTTATCAGTGAATCATTACTTGAGATAATGTCGGTTTTATCTGATTCTGGTCAAGGGGCACTCCAAACTGCATGTGTGGCGATAATATTTTTCCACAATCATTATAAGTAAAAATATCCCGAGAATAGAAATACAAAATTAACTAAGACAACAATCATTTTAAACCCACTAACAAATTATCAAAAAAAAAACTGTAAAAAAGTGTAGAATCAAACTCAGAAATTTTAAGAATACGCTCCTGCCTTCTGATGCAAATGCTTATTATTACATAAAATAAAAAACCACAATTAATGAATTGAGATATTAATTTTTTGCAGCTTGTGGAGCAATGTTAGGAAAATTATCCGATTATATCAGTAATAAAAATTTCCGAAATCCGTTACTAAAAAAATAAATATTAATTATTACATAATTAATGAAAAAAATGTAAACATAGCAGATTGATGTTTTAATACATTTGCAGAAGATTGCTCGGTCATGCTGGTGACAGCTTCATTATTAATTATTATCTCAGATATTGCTTATTAGGGGCAACTGCATCCAGTTCTCCTAATTGGGCCCCAGTTGCCACCCCGAGATAAGCTGATAATAATAGTTGCCACTTTCAAGGACTTTCACTTTCAATAAGATGAATTAAAGTTTTTGTTTAAAATAAATTAAATCAAGACATTAATTTGGACTGAAATTGTGTAGTGATTTTATCACTTCGCTGAGAATTTGTCAGTTTTTTTTGCAATATTTGTATATTTTTATTTAACGCAAAAAATTATCTTTGTTTGTTTAATTAAGAAACTAGACAAAAAAATCTATAAATCATCTTGACAAAAAACGATATCAAAATCTATGTCACTCCAATTCCTCTAAAAACAAAAATATAGTAATTAACGACACATTTATTTTTAACTCAGAAATTCTTTAAAAATAAAACAATAAACTCGAACAAAATAGATTCGGTTTTTGCGATTTTTTTTAAATAATACGGGAAACAAAGAAGCATTCCTCGTAAACAAGTTAGTTCTTAGTCAAAACAATTCTTAAATTTGGCACAATTGTATAATATTGAGACCACAATAAATTAATCCACTTGGAAATTTAATTAGAAATATAATTTTATCTGCAAAAATTAATCTTATTTCATGTTCTGGTTGTCTGAAGGACGGCAGAAAGTCAAAAACTCGAGTACAAAGTACAGTTGATTGACATCATGTGGACGTAATTTGCAGAAATTAAATTAAATTGAGCAAAACAGAGATTTCTCGAGAGATTTTCTTAAGATGTGGACGATTTTTTTAATCGAGCGAGTACCTAAATACGTGAGTCATTAAGCCGATAATTATTTGCTCGGAACCGGAACAAATTGTTTTAATTATTTTGTAATTTCCTAATAATTACAACTTGCAGGAGAATTAATAATAGCTTAAAAGCATATTATTTATTTTTGCGTGATTGTCCAACGTCCACACAATTGTGTGTGTACATTTTTAAGTGGAAACATTCACTGTTATCGTTATAATATTCTGATTGTGAATTAATTGTGGTTTAGTTCTGAAATTTCCTTAGATGAAACCAAAAATAAGTACTAATTCTAGTAGTAGGTTATCTATTACAAAATGAGTACTTAAAGTCTATTTATCAGTATTTCTTATTAGTGCTTCATTTTTTCTCTTCGTATTTTTCTTATAATTAAATTAATGAATTCATAGATATTAAGTCACAACCTGAAAAAAATGATGCTTCAATGTTTTGCGAAAAAAAATTGTAAAAGAAGTTTATTCGTCTTGTAGCTCACTTTAAAATGTAGTAATTTTATAATTCGCTATTAACTTGACCTTTTCCACGTAAATGGCAACTTAATACGAATTAATTAGTAATTATTATTAGTGTTCAATTGCTGTATACTTTGCAAAAATTAAACGCGAATTAGAATTTAAACGAATGAATAACTGTAGTGTTTGTATTTTATAATTTTTTGTGGAAAAGAAAACATCACCATGGCCCTTTATTTGCTAAGGGCACAAAATACCCCAGCTCCGGATCTGCTCATCTGAGTAATTTCTACGAGATAAGTCTTCCCGACAAACAGTTGTGTTCGTTATTTACCAATTATAGAATTAAGGACCGCAAAATGATGATGAGTAAACCACATAAAGATTAGTAAAAAAACTACCCGGATGGAAATATTCTGTTGCTTTGTCAAGCATGTGATTGTTGGAACAAAATCCAGAGAAATAAAGGAAAAATACATAATTTGAATAACGAGTTAATTAATGAAATTCCTTTGAAAAATCGCAGATAAGTATCAAAACTTTCGAGACAAATAGTCTGGCAAAACAACACAGCAGACGAAGACGCAGTTAGTGTGGAAATTAAATAAACACAACACCCTCACATGATTATCAAATATAAAAACTTTTCCTTCCTAACGCATGAACTCTAATTAGGGGTCACAGCTGTTAATCTCTAAAATGCAATTGTGAAGCGTTTGCTAATAGTTATTTTTTGTATTATTGCCCTTGGCCCAAAATGCTCCATTTCCACACACCATTCATTGCTATCCTCGATAGTAAACAACTTCCGCCAATCATCCAATAAAAATCGATTCGCCCATTCGAGTTCATTCATCTCCGGCCAACCCCCGAATTAGCCAATCGATAAGCAGCAAATTACTCGAATTTCCAGCAGGTTCCCTACGATTTTCATTGAGTACCACACCACTTGTCCCAGCCAATGGCACGCAGCCGCTTGACGTCACGTCCCCACCATCCGGTACCACGTTATCGAGTTTATTATTATCCGCAGATTCTCGAGAAAATTTCATTGCTCTCTTAGTTGTAGGACAAGTGCACACACGTTAGAAGACAGTGACAAAGCGCGTGATAACGAATTAGTGAGATTTTTATGTGATATATTGTGATAGAACAATGAATCTTTCGTTCGCTGGCTGCGGCTTCCTGGGCATTTACCACGTCGGAGTGGCTTGCTGCTTCCGCAAGTATGCCCCCCATCTGCTCCTCAACAAAATCTCGGGGGCCTCGGCCGGGGCCATCGCCGCCTGCTGCCTCCTCCTGGACCTGCCACTAGGTGAGCGACCAAGTCCTTGATTGTGGCCACACGTGCTGTTTATCGCCGCCAGTTCCTCCAATTCTCATACGCAGTTCGATAACAAACAATAATATTGTTTCAGCAAGCGCGATAATCCGATAAACATGTCGTACAAAAATTGCGAGTATTAATAACCCAAACGTAAAACCATTTTTACTCCGATTCTGGAAACAAATCGGTGTCAATAATATTTGTTCGATTTATCTCCCCGTAATCGTTAAATATAAATATGAATCAGCTTTGAGAAATCTATTGTTTGTTACGTTATGTAGAAAAAAAGTTATTGAACCGCGATTACGGTGTGTGTTTAAGCCAGGCGTGTGAAAATAAACAATTCCAGGTGAAACGACCAGTGATATCCTTCGGGTGGCCACAGAGGCCCGGAGACGGTCTCTGGGCCCCTTCAACCCGTCCTTCAACATACACAGCCTTTTGCTGGAAGGATTAGAGAAGTTCCTTCCCGACGACGCTCATATCCGTGTCAGTGGGAAGCTCCACATTTCGTTGACACGTGTCCACGACGGCAAAAACGTAATCGTTTCGCAGTTCGACAGTCGGGAGGAACTCATCCAGGCGCTCCTGGCCACAGCCTTCATCCCGATTTTTTCCGGGATTATCCCACCCAAGTTCAAAGGAGTGCGCTATATGGACGGGGGGTACAGCGATAATTTGCCGACTTTGGACGAAAACACAATTACTGTCAGCCCCTTCTGTGGGGAGAGTGATATCTGTCCCAGAGATGATAGCTCGCAGTTGTTTCATGTAGGTTTTGCAAAATTGCCAGTGGCGTAGTTACAGTTTGTCGATTTTTAGATTAACATAGCTAATACTAGTATAGAGCTGTCGAAGCACAATATTTATAGGATTATGCGGATTTTGTTCCCGCCTAATCCGGAAGTCTTGTCAAATATGTGCAAGCAGGGGTTCGATGACGCGCTCCGATTCTTGCACAGGAACAATCTGATTAATTGCACGAGGTGTCTGGCTGTTCAGTCGACGTTTGTCGTTTCGGACACTTTGGAGGAGAACTTGGAGTACGACCCCCAATGCAAGGAGTGCAAGCAACACAGACAGGTGGGTTCGATTGACCTCTTGGTAGGTGGTTACAGCATTATCAAATTAACGGACGTAATTATTCCGCTTAGCAATTAGCGATCATTTGAGATAAGTCTTGAGCAATTGGCCAGACTAAATAAGAAAAAATTCCTTGCGATTATTTCGTCTAGTGTTGATAGGGTTTTTTTGCAGGAAGCGCTTGTCTCAAACATGCCCGACACCGTCTTGAGCATCTTCCAAGAGGCGATTGATTCAGCCAACAACGGTCTGCTTAATTGGGTATTCAAACACCGGGGAATGAAACTGTTATCCGTTCTAAGTCTTCCATACACACTGCCTGCAGATATGATGTACGCCACATTTACCAAGTGAGTGTCCAATGCGTCCATAAACCCTAACCCTTCACCTGCATGACCGACTAACACTTACAGATTGGGCGTGATCCCGGCAGTTAAAAAGGCCCCCATGGTAATTTCCCGAACTGTAACCGATTTTAATTTTATGAGTGCCGTTGGTAGCCATTTCGAAACCCGGTCTTTCCGTTTTCGTAATTTACGAACCCCAGCGATTGAAACTAACGTCCTAATGCCCTGTTCTGCATGCTCTCATTTAAATAACGAAAGGAGGTGATTACTAATGTTGTTACGGACGTCCTGTCTTTATTTTTGTTCTTTATAAAATTTTAACGTTGAAATGTTTGAAGGTTGATGGCTGCGGCTCCACAAGTGGGCAACACGGTCTGGGACGTTAGTAAATATTTCATGGACCAGCTCTCACACCTGCTCAATAAAGTCAACAAGAAGCGGGAACAAATCAGTGCGAAAATAATTTGCCAATTGGCCGTAACCGAATACGGAGGAAGTGAGTTATTTCGAGTTGCGCTAAACTTTGATTAATTTTTCCACTTTTTAGGAGATGTCGAAGCTTGTCAGGACGCGCTGTCCACTAAAAATAAAATGAACTTGAACTTTACTCTCAATTTAGATGATAGGTGAGTGTTTTTCAAGTGCGCGCAATTATAAAGTCTAAAGTCCGGTGCCAAACAATGAACTTTTTTTTTTAATTGTAGTGATCTACCTTTGACTCAAAGTCCGGGCCGCAAGTTCGCAACGACTAAAATACTCCAACGGAAGCCTAGTCTGACAATAAACCGGACCGATACCGGAGATGACGACACTTTCGAGCACATTTTGCAAGTAACGTCGCACCATGAAACCATAATGGCTTACTATTATTTGGACGAAAATAATAAAGTTAAAGTCACGGAGATTTTCGACGTTACGGAAAGCGACTCCCCCATCGTGCAATCCTCCCATGAGAAGGAGTTCAACAAGAGTTTGGAGTTTGACGATGATTGGGATGAGTCTACTTGGACCACCACTCACGCTCTCGATGATCGTAAGTCGTGGAATGGGCAAAAGGAGACAAGTTAAAGGGGTTTTTTTCACAGAAATGTATCTAGACGAGAGGAGGAAGAGTTTGGCCGAAATGTCCGAGTATTCGCTTGAAGATCTTCTGGATAAGGACACCTCGAACTTGTTTTCGGACCCGGAAAGCGAGTGGACTGGCACTTACAGGATTGAAGAGCCGGAAGATGAGGATGAGATGCCCACAGCTGATCTGAGACCGGAATCAGACCAACCGAGTTATTTAAGGACCACCACGATACCCTCTTTCACATTCCACGAAGAGTCATAAGTTAAAAATCGTCATTTTGGTGTAACCAAAATTGTGATATTGTATAAAAAAAGATATTTATTAAGTATTATATGACCACATTATGGCTATTTATGATAACTTATGATAGTTTTTAGTTGTATAAAAATTATAAAGTATTGTTATTAGTTCAAATTATCTTTTATATTGTTCGCAATAAAAACGGTTGTACTAACATCTGTGTTTGTTTACCCCGGCTTATCCTATGACCCAAGAATTGCAACAACGACCAAAAAGCACGCCGATTAGCATTTCTAGTAAAACAAAGTCATCAAACAAACACATAAAAACTATAAAAGCTTTGATGTTGCCGATGCAAACAACTCCTTTGTACCACATCTTAACTGTCCTTCAGTTTTGCGTTCGACTTTATTTTTCGGTCATTTTGAATAAATAGTATCAAATTTTTTTAATGAAAAACTAAAAATGCTTCCGTTGCGAGAGCCGTTGCTCGAAGCAGCTTGGGTTTTTTTGGCATTTTGATGCTTAAAGATTTTTCTTCCGTCTCATAAGTAGTTTTTGAAAAAAAACGCCAAAATCATGTTAAAATTTGCACTTTTTTACGCTTATCAACTACCAATTACGGCAAAACTGTTAGAGCTAGCAAAAAATCTTAACAAGTGCCATTAGAACAGGCTTATAAAAAAAGAAAATATATAATTACTACATTATTCAATTTCTTTTTAAATTTTAATCCCCTTAACGTAGGCAACTATTTATACTTTAATAACTGTTTTTAGTTACATTTGGTTCCCTCAGCTGGTTATTTAGTAACCTCCACGAGTGGTTTGTTGTGATTAGGGGAACTCTTCATTCCTTTAATATTTTTTAGATAACAAATGTAATTGAAATCGTCACTTTAAGTACAAAAATGTCTTCGATTTTGCTCTCCCTTCCGGAAATTTTCACGTCGTACAAAAACTGGGTGAGCCAAAACCCCCAATTTGCCAGTGACTGTGAGACTTCAGCAAAGTGGATTTCGTATTTTATTGCCGGTAATTCCCACCAACTCGTTAATCAATTAATTACCTGGACTTTCAGGTAAAATCAACAGTTCTCACGTCTTATCCGAGCTGGTGTACTGTTTATCAAATCTCCTGGTTTTGTTAAATGACCGGATAATAAACAACGTCAGGCAGATAGAATTGCCAAGTTCTGGGGACACTTTAAAATTATGGTTAACGGTGGTGGAATATTGCGAGGTTTTGTTTGAATTATCGGCCCAGAAAATCTGGGGTAGTGTGGGAAAGTGGCTAGTTGTTGTGGGAGTGCAAGTTTTCAAGTAGGTGCTGACTGGCAGCCATTAATACGTTTTCAATTGTTTTTGACAGGTGTGTAGCACGGTTAATTCTTGTTTACAATCATAAGGAAAATATAATACAGACACCTCCTATTCCATATCTGGACAGAGGAAAGATACCAAAAGATGGTACAAACTGTAGTTCTGTCAGAGACATAGCTCAGGCGCAGCTGAGTTCTGTTAGTTTCACTCTTAAGGAGTCAGGTCGAGTGATTCGAAAAATTGACGCTTCGCCCCCTATTAGTTTAAGGACGTGGAAGCCTCTAAAGGCGCAAGAGACGTGTGATAATGAACAGACAATTGAACAGGCTTTAGCTGAGAGGCAGCTCATTGCCGAAACGATTTACATTGTTAAGCCCATGGCCCACTTGGCCTCGGTGGCCTGCTTTGGGAGCAGTTCATGGAAGCCATGGGTTATATCGCTAGCTATGGACATAACTAGGTAAAACAACTGGTTTAACTTTAATAAAAAATGATCGTGTTCTTGCAGTCTTCAATTGTATAAATCCTGCAAAGGGACAAAAAGCAACTACTTGACCCCTAAACAAAGATTACAGTTATCCAAAAGGACAATTATTTTAGTTATGTATCTGCTGAGATCACCGTTTTATGATAAGTACAGTAAAGATAAGGTAAATGCGTTGCTAATTTCGTTGGGTCGAAATGTGCCTCTGGCGAAGTTAATTTGCCAACCGTTGGCACAGTATTTGCCCTTCTGGCAAAGCAACTATTTCTACATGTGGTCCACTTAAGGACGTGGTGATAAGTCTAAGTTCCGGGTTATTAAATTCAGATGGTATATTTTTACAGTGCTTGGCTGGTGTTTTATAATAAAATTGAGAAAACAAATATTCTGTTTTTATGAGATGTCCTTACACTCCTTCCATAAAAAACATAAATAACCATATAATAACATTGTTCCATTTTTCTTAAAAAAATGGAAAAAATCGTGACAATAGGATTTTTTTTTGACTGTTTTTGACGTTGACATTTTTGTCATATTATTTTTTCAACTTTTGAAATGTTCTCAATAAACCGCAACTCCTACCTACATACACGAAGCAGTTCTGTAAATCCCCGAATTATAAACCGATGCGTTGACTTGGGTATTTTATTTTACTACACTTCAGCCGATATCACAATAACTTGCAGCGAGAAGTCAACCCACCCTTCATGACTCCTCTTACTTCGAACCCCCCTTTTACCGCCTGACTTCCGAACAGCCCGATATTCCCTGCGAATTTGTTGACCCGACCAGAAGACAAGTCGCATTCGGAAAATGGGCTTTACCCAAACTTGTATTTTTACAACTCACTAACACGAAAAATTTCACTTTTTGCTAAACCTAGAGACGCGAATTGCACGACGAAGACGAATTAGTCGTAATTCAGGCACTTCGCAGCATTAGCGACTTGGTACACGACCCGGAAAAGGCCTTCGAAGCTATTAGGCTCCGCATTCCGGATAGGTTTAACAATGATAAAAATTGTAGTAATAATAGGAACAATTTTGACTAGATTGTGTGACAAACTCCTTGATCCTCTGCCTCCCGTGCGTGAAAACGCAGCTTTGATTCTCGCCATCTTGGCCGAATTGGCCGATGGAAAAGACGCGATTTTACGAAATGATTCAATTTTGGAAAATTTATACTTATGTCTAGGTGATGGACAAATGTCGGTGCGGCTTAAAATCGCTTCGTGTTTCAAAAATATTGCCACGCTTTGGACCAGTAACTAGAATTTTACGTAAGTGTCCCTGAACTACAAAAGAATTTTCAGCCGCCGATGTTTTGGTTGATTACGGACTCATACAAACTCTTCTGGAAATAATCGATAAAGAAGAAGACCTCGATATTGTCCTAATCCACTTAGAAACACTCCAATATTTAATGTACGAATGCGGCAAATGTGTGGCTTTGAAAAATCAAGGTTTCCGAATTTTCGTAAGTATTAAAAATCGAATTTTTGTTATTTTTTAAAAAGAGCAAATATCTGGATCATGAATCACCGGCGATCGTTTGCAAAGCGCTTGACTGCCTTTCGATTTTAACCTCGACAAAGAAAGGCAAAAAGCTCGCTCTTGAGAAGAAACTATTGAAAACATTAAACCGACTATTACATTACGGGGTTCGTAATTTTTTTCCAAAAGTTTTGTATTAATATCGATTGTAGGACGTTGATATATGCACAAGTGCGGCTTCTGTCGTCATGTTCTGCACTGTTAAGACACGAGCAAAACATGCAGCGGCCGAAATTAAGCCTCTCCCCAAACGTTTGGTCAAACTCGCCACAAATCCGCTAAATAGCACTTTGCAAATGTTTTGCTTGAAGGTGAGTAAAATAATTATTTACACTGTGAAACAATCAAGCTCAGGCCTTGACAAATATGTGTGAACATCCCGACGTCAGGAAAGAAGTGCGTGAGAAATATTACGACGATCTGGCGAATTTACAAGTCGGGAGTAACGAAGTCTACAGAAAGATTCTTCTGCAAATAGTCGGTTGGGTGCCACACAAATGGACCATGTAATGAATAAAAAAATAAATAAATTCTTGTGTGATACAGATATCTGTTTACTCGAAATACTGGGGTCCAATTATCGTGTTTACAAGTGCATCAGGTGATAAGTTTTCCGATAAGCTCGTGTTTGCATATCCACAGCAAACAAAACATTTTTTCCACAAAAATCAATATTACAATAAGATGTTATCAATTGTAGTAGCTATTTTTGGATAAAGTAAGCAGAGCGTTTGTAAAAAAATAAAAAGGAGTTTTTTGAACGATTTACTCAACGAAATCGACGTGGGGCCATCGGGGTGTCTATTTATAGTATATTTACAAGCACGTGTCTTGTTAAAAATCGCAAATAATCTTCTCGGTCTGCACAGCAGGAAGTGATAACGTGCAGCTTTAATTTTTCGATTCATTTAAGCAATAAAGTGTTTAATGATAAAACAAAAAAGCTGAGCATGCGTGTGCTCGTCCGCATTTATATTTTACTGTAGCGAGTCCTGCTAGTATTTTATCGTCTGCCCGACTTGTAAACAAGCACCGGGGCAAAACAGCTGATTTTGACAGTGGTATTATTAGGATGCACTCGAATTTTTTTAAATGAACACAGCACTTCCATTGTAAAAAGTGAATCGCAGTTTCATTCATAAAAGTTTGATTTAATTAGTTTCCACCTCGTAAAAAATGAACGCCGTTGCACAAGTGGTAAGTCGAACAATAAAAAAAAAAAATGCGGGTTTTGTGCGGTCTTTGTCCGAAATTCGCAATTTTAATTTTCGTTGCGTTTCGAAAATAAATTTATTTCAGCGGAACCGGGTTATTAATAGGCGGTTTATATTTGTAAATAATCAATAGGACCATAATTTCAGTCATTGATTGACACGAGCCGGGCACTCAACTGTATTAACTATTTCGTAAAAAATATTTTTATGTTAATCGATTGGAAATACTAACACTGCCTTGGAAGGTTTTACGGTCGATAAATTAGATTAGATACTTCACCTCAGGAAAAATAATAGTTTTTGTTACCACGTGTTATTAAGAAACTGAAATTATCAGATTTTTGACCTTGCTAGGCTTGAACTTGTACGATATCGCTAATTATAGTGATTAATTATTACGGACACGCATTTTTGTGGTATGTATGATCAATGTGGAAATTTTTCCAGGTGCAAATACCAAACCGTAAGCTGAATTTTTGTTTACAACAGCCAATCAGATAATTAAGTGACTAAAAAATAAACGGCTTGAACTATGATTTATCTGTTTGGCGACGAAAACAAGTTCATATCGCGTGCTTTGTGTGATATTGAGACGTTGCATTAATTGCAGTCACTTAGCATTCACGCTTGTTGAAGTTTTCGCTTAATTTGTTTTTTATTTTAATAAATGTTTGCGTTTCTGGTCTGTGGTCCCTAGTTGACAATTTGTTCTAATGATGCCTTATTATATTAAATAACAGTGTAAAGGTTGCTTGTGTTATCATTATGCAATAATTTAATATTTCCCCAGTTAATAATACATTCATTACTCATTTTCAACAAAAACTGAAAGAATTAATTTCGTAAAAATGTGGACAACTCGCGTATATTTCGTCAGCTCTTTGACCTTTCAAATTTTGGGTTCAAGTGAACTTATTATCATGTAAAAATTGTATTGAAAATTATTCTTCTCTCTTCTTCGTGAGAACATAATTTGGTTTCAAAAAATTAAAAGATGTTTTTGTTTTTTTCTTACTATTTAAAAAATAGAGCATCAAGTTTTAACTACAGTTGAATAGTTCAAAAGTCAATACATGTGACAAAATTAGTTGCGAAAATTCTCGCCCTGACCTTAAAAATGCGTTACGCAGTTTATTGTGTTTGCTCTTTGTGACTCAATATTATCATTGTTATCCTTAAACTGGACTTGTGTACTTACTTTTTGCAGGTGAAGAGTGTGGGTCCCAAACTGGTTCCATTTTTCAAGACTGTTACCATTTACTTTGTAGTTTTTTTGCCGTACAATCTGCCCTCAGTTTTATCAACGATATTAAAATGTTTACCAATTTTAAGTTTAATGCTTTTTGTTTTACTCCATGGCATGAGCTTGGGTGATGAGTAAGTAGCGAAGTCCACTGGTGACCTGCTCTAATTCCCGCCCTAGATACAAATACTCACGAAGAATTCTAGTCGGATTAATTTTCTGTTGTTTGGGAGATGCGTTTTTAATCTGGCCTGGATATTTCGAAGCTGGGATGTTAGCATTTGCCATCGGGCACATTAATTACATTCTAGCGTTCGGTTTTAAGCCTCTTAATTTAACCTTAGGTGCATGTTTATACGCAATTAGTGTAATGGGTATGTTAATGGTTTTATTGCGAACTTTCCCCGATTGTTCCAATTGTAGGTATAGCATATTTAATGTCAGGTTTACACGGTATTCTAGTTCCTGGTGTAATTATTTACACATTTATCTTGACCACGATGATGTGGAGGGCCATTGCTCGAGTCCAGTTTTTTGAGGTAAAATTGTGAAACTAAATGAATTTTTTTTTCGAGTGATTTTTTCAGGATTTGTGGACTTGGAGCAAGTTATGTTCGTGTGTTGGTGGAATTCTTTTCGTTCTCTCCGACCTTATACTGGGTCTAGATCGGTTCAAATTCTCAGTTGATTATTCACAGGTAATTCAATTAACATTTATTTGTGGAAAATTAATTATTTTTTAGGCCCTTGTCATGTCCACCTATTATGCAGCTCAGCTAGGTATTGCGTTAAGTGTGGTAGATGCCAAATCTCAACGTAAAGTAGAATAAGTAGTCAATGTCTAGTATAAATACTACACTGGTTATGTTTGTGTTCAGGCTTTGACAGTCTTCCGTGCAAAACAATTTATTATGCAGAGGTTGGATTTTTTGTGCACGTAATAACAGCATGTAAATGAATTTCTGCCCGCTTGTGATAATTACGCGTTCGTAGCAAGACTTAAAAAAACAGTTTCCTATACTTTGTAATTCCAACCTACCCATATTTTTGCAAAAATTGGTTGGATTTAAATTAATTTAAAACGATTTCTGCCGTACTATTTTTTTGGGTTCAGAAAACCCTTGATTTTGTATCTCGTTTCGTCTCCTAAGCTATATTGTTTGACTGGGAAAAGAGGTCCGAAGATGAGTATTAGGTAAGGTAAAGCCCACCAAATAAAGCTCACTTTTTAGTCTTCCTTTAATTTTATTTCATCAATAGGCTGCACACAGTGTCTGTGATTTTAAATATAGTATAACCTTGTTTTTAGATGTTGAATAAAAAGTATGTAACATAATACTTAATATACAAAATAAAATATAAATATGTAACACTTGTACTTCACCCAACACGGTAGGTATACAAGTTTGCAAAATAGCCGAGAAAATTTCCTAATCTAGTTACGTGTAAACGATGAAGGGCCTTTTTAAGGTACTGGTTTTGACGTTTAGCTACCGCCCAATTAATACTTGATTTTATTCTGTCGCCCTTATTCATCACATGATACAATGTAAGTACGCGATCATTTTTTGAAATCTTGCTCTTTCACTCCGTCGTATTGAGATTGTTCTTATCTAGAAAAATATGCTTTACCAACTTGGCCATAGCCGAACTACAAGTAATAAAACTGAAAACAAAATTGTACTAAGACTAGATTCACACTGTAGTAGTAACAAAATCTGTGAAACTTACTGGTAGAGCATATTACAAAACTGAAGTGATGTTATTAACACGAAAACACGACTTTTTATACTTAATAAGGTAACTAGAGCCTAATTAAAATATGTGAAACATCAAGGTATCAGAAACTTGGTTCTGAACCAGGTCTTACTGAGTATTGCGAACACTGTGAACCCCTTGAGATACAATTGTAGTCTTTGGGCACTGGAGAATTACCTTTTTCCAAAAGCACTCCCGCCTCCATTTCGTTCATTTCCTGCGAATTGTTCGAACTGTTGCTGGAATTGCCGCGCTGACGGACCATATACGGGGTGTTATTGGGCGAGGGCGTCTCACGTCCCTAGAACACAACAACGGTTGGCTAACTGACGCCTGGAACCGCAAACGCACCCCACAAACAAGTCAACATGTAACAAGAAGTTAAAATACAATTAGTTGTTTGGGAGATGCTTCAGTGTTAGTGCCACCAATAAAACAAGTTAGGTAAAATAGTTTTATTAAAACAATCACAGATTTTTTCGCATTAATCACACAGTGGATCACAGCTGTTAGCAAAAACCAAAATTTAATACCCAAGCCGCATTATTTTTTTACTCTCACTTTCAAGAGGCTTCTCTCCAACTAAGAAAAAATCAATTATTTTACGGTTGTTTTAATGTGCGCACTTTCGATTTTTCGGTCGTAACTTACTTGTTTCGATGGACCGCAGCATGTGTTTTGCACGCAGTCGTCACTGTCTGTGGTTTTGGGACAATCAAGAACACAATCTTCGGTTTGGTCAGTATCTGTGATTTCCGGAGCTTGGTAATCAATGAACTCTGGTTGGATTGTCGTCGAGTGGATGCCTTCGTTGTGGAAGAATTCTTTGACTTTTTCCGCGATTTTCATGTATTCGGATAAATTACGGCACCTGGCATTTACATTAAGAGAGGGTTAATTAACCAGAAAACCTTACTTAATGTGGGCTGAAGCTATGATTCGGTCTCCGGCCAATTGCCAGACGTGAAACTCGTGCACTCCTACGACTCCGTCGACTTTCGCCAGTAACCTCCGCTGGATTGCGTCGACTTGAATATGCGTCGGGACAGTTTGTAGTAAAATTAAAGCCGAGTCTCGCAACAAAGGCCATACAGAGTTCATTATTAACAATACCAGCAGTATGCTCAAAGCTGGGTCGATGTAATTCCTGTATTTCCACGACGACAGCCAGAAGACAACTGCTGATATAATTACGATAACTGAGCCTAAAGCGTCGGACAACACGTGGAGGAAAACCCCCCTCATGTTCATCTGTCCGGGGCTTGAGTGCCCATGATGGGAGGATTTCTCCGGCGGAGGACTGGGATAACTTTCGTCGTTTTCGTTATCGTCAGTCATGGCTAGTTGTGTTAGGCGGTTTCGACTATGGGCCAAACGACCATGGGAATGACCATGGCTACTACCATGCTCTAAAACTCGCCCATAAATAACAACCAAACGAAATCGTCCCCATACCATGAAACAACAGCAGTCCTATACAATTAACAAACAGACCCAACGCACCCACAATGACCAACAATTGTGGGTCGTGAATCGCTTCGCTCTCGATGAACCGTTTGCAAGCTTCCACTGTAATGGAAAAACAAAGAGCTACGAGGAAGACGGCGTTGACTAAAGCACCAAGGACTTCAGCTCTGGCCCAACCGAACGTGTTTTTCGACCACTTCTTCGGAGACATCTGGAATTTTCCGAGTTGGGAAAATCGTACGCTTTTCATTTGCTTTACCTTGACTGAGACAAAGGCCACCATCAAGGCGGCCACGTCGCTTAGCATGTGGAAACTGTCCGCGACCAAAGCCATCGAATTTGTTATGTAACCTACGACTATTTCGACGAAGAAGAAGGACGTCGTCAGCCCCAACATCGAGAGCAGACGACACTTTTTTCCGGCCCATTTTGGCATTGTGATCTTTAACAACAAAAAAATTAAAAGCTATGCATTATGTAATCGCCGCTATTTTCACGAACCTTTTTCTGCCTTAATTGGTTGTTAAATGTGACTGATAACAGTTTGTTAACACAAAGGGAATTAGTCAAGTGTTCAAAGAATCCACGTATGAATAAAATATTTCAATTGTTTATTTGCCATTGTATTAGGCGTAATTAATTAGTTGAACTATCGCGTTTTTTGATAAATTTGAGTTATTCCAGACTTTAGTCATTTTTTCAGACAATGCCCATACAAAACAAACAATTTAATTCGGTGATAATGAATTTTTTTATTTAGTGTTTGCCCCGAATAAACAGTATTTGACGACAAAGGAATTGTGCAATTTTCACAATCTGGTTGAAACTGAAAACTACTTGTCAGTCGGTTGATTATTTTTTGGACATCAATAACCGCAAAACCATCACTGAACCGTCCGATAAAAGCACGACCACTTCCTTTAAACTTGTGTTTACTGACTTGTTTATGTCGTTAGTTTGAAACTAAACACACTCATTATTTTTCTAATCGACCGCTTAATCCGTTATTTACAAGTGTGGGCAATTAAATACTAGCACAAAACACTATATTTTGCGCTCAAAAATTTAGACGTGATTATGCTTTCACTTGAACTCGGCACATATTCTTTCCAGATTGTTGTTCCGATATGAAGAAAGCATAAAACCAAACAAAACGTTTAGAAAAATGAGATAATTGGGTGTTTGACCTGCTTATTGATTAAGTTTGCATCACGAAACGCTCGGATCTTTTGTCTCTGATTTCTACTTTGGAATACTTCGCTCCTGCACATAAATTTTACTATTAGATAAAATACTGATACGAATAGTTTGAGATAACGATAACATGAAATAGGTAGCAACTGACACAAGACAACCATATTTCTAGCATTGACCGCGTTGTATTTGCATTTAAATCGATTATAACAGCAAGGTGATTTAACAGATTCTACAACGTCGAACATCCTAGAAATCGAGTAATGTAATATTTAAATTCCTGCTGCATTATTCATACACTATACTGATAATTTTGCAAGGTTGCTGCAATATTTCTTATGTAAATACAATCGAAGTGATGAATTTTTACCACAAAAAAATTTTTCGCTACAAACGCAATTTACAACGTGGTTCACCTTCGAAAAAATCACTACGAAGTTCGTGCTATCAAAAATAATAATATTTAACAAAGGAATGTTCGCTTATTGCAAGATGAGTAATTCTTGGAATGAATTATTAAGTACCCACCACACTTCGGGTGGTAATAGTAAACAAAGGAGAAAGTTACATTTAAAGATTACAACGCTTTATGCAAAAACTTTCTTTGAGGAAATATTATCTAATAAAAAGTCCTCACTTCTAATAACTACAAGCAATTAAATCATTTCCAATCACGTACAAATTCTTGCTGAAGGCTCATTATAACCGGTTAAGTTGTGGTCATAAATCACCTGCGGTTAATCCGTACTTTTTTAGAGATTTTCGTGATGACACGGCGTTTTCAAATTTGAAACAGTTCAGGAAACTGGGGGCAAATGCAAGTTTAGTGACATTAGGAATAACTGTACAAAAATAAATGCGGCTGTTGGTTCCAGTAATAAATTGTGTTGTTGGGGGTGCAGTAGTTTATTAGTCATTGTTTCTTGGCTTTGGAGTTTACGAAATGTTTACAATCGATAGCAAAGTGGGTTATTGATAAGCTTTTTGTACGTAACTGTTAACAAAGCAGTACCTACACAGAAAAATTCTCACCTGTTTTTTGTTAAAACTGTCTCACTTGTGTCACCATATTACTGAAATAAGAAGCATGGGTCAGTTTTTGTAGATTTTTACAGTCTCCTGTGTAAGCACTTGTAAACACGATATCACAGCATATTTGCCTAAACTTGGAGGGTTTTTGTTAAAACGAAATAAGACATTAATTAGACGCCTAACTGAAAACACTGTAGTGGTTAATGGAAAAGCTGAGCTTCTTGTTAATTATTTAATACATAAGCGTACGTCATACAATTTGACAGAAGGAAGGACACTTCACTACCATAGAATCACCACAACTGAAGAACTGACAGACAATAGACCACTGTAACATTTCAGCCAATGAACGGACGAGTTTCTAATGACGTCAAGAGAAAAATCGTCAACACAAACATAAATAAGCAACAAATAAACAAAAAAAATTCACAAAACGGTAATTTTTTTGTCCTAGACACGAAAAAGCCACGAGGCAGTCGATAATCGCCTTGTAGAATTTTTTAATTATTTTTATCGCGCTATCTAGCACACTTTTATGTCATTGATAAGCGTCTTGTGGTGGGGACAATAGGCGCCAATGCAATTTTAAATTAATTAGAGAAAAATTACATTACTTTTTACTCTTTAAATTATCATTACGATTCAAAACTGCTATTTTGATTACTTTTTTAATTTTAATATTGTTAGAGGGAGTGGAGAGACCTCTCGAGTGGCCAAGTGTCAAATGTGACATAACCCCCATAACCCCAAAAAAATCGCTATGCGGAAGCTTTTTTGGAAAACGCTGGGTTCGGTGGGCTTTGTAATTCAATATGCCTGTGTGGCACACTGCACTTTCGAATATCTAGGCGATTTTGTTCTGGTAACAAAGTTAAAAAAATTATCGTTGTTTAACGAATCCACAATTTTAGTGTTCAGGGCCTTCAATGGAGCCAACGATTTACTCCGATGATATTTTACTAACTGAACACGTCAGTGCTAGGCTGAATCGAATAGATAGAGGAAATATTGTCATAGCTAAATGTCCTTCCAACCCTAAGCAAAATATCTGTAAGAGAGTGGTTGGTTTACCGGGGGATAAAATTAGGCTTGGTTTTAATAATTACGAAATCGTGCCTAGAGGTCACGTGTGGTTGGAGGGCGATAATTCGGGTAATTCTTCCGATTCTAGGAACTATGGGCCAGTGCCCCAAGGGCTCATCCGCAGTAGGGCCCTGTGTCGAGTCTGGCCCTTGAAGGACATTAAATTGTTAACCAACTAATTAACCGGACTTTTTATCCCAATAGCCAATAATGATAATAGAAAACTGTGATTTGTTGATTTGTAAATTTTATAAATATAAATTAACAAAAATGTGGGCTGTTTTATTTTGTTTTTCTATTATTTTATTTTGAAATCGTCCGTAAAGTAGTACTTTTCCGGACTCTTCTAATCTTAGATTGACTAAAAAATAGAATACAATGTGAGCACACCGTAGTAATGGTTGCATAACACTCTATACAATTATAAAAAAATATTCGTGGTTGAAAGAGACAACTTGAGTGTCCTGTTAAATAAAAAACTACAGCACCTTACAAAATGCAAATATGAGAAACACAAAACACTACATTGTATGTGCAGCTGTATAAAAATCCGTTTGTACCAGACAATTAATTATTGTTTTATCAAACACTTTACTATTCCAGATAGTACCTAATTGTTATATGGCAGATAACTTTAATCTTCGTTTAATAAAGTGATTTATCATGTATTTATTTTAGTGAGGGATAAATTAGCAAAATTTTCTATACAAAACGCAGTTTTTGCAAAATAAAAATTTTCATCTTTTGTTTGGTCTATGTTGGTTTCAAGTGTTTCAAATGAGTTAATAATAAAAGCACATGACCAAGACAGTCGCAGAAATAATAAAATGTTTATTACGCAACCGACATTCAAAACAATACAAAATTTATTGAATTTGTGTTGGTCTTTTATTATTTTATTACCGCTGTGATTTATTTTAATTGAGTTTGTTAATTTTCTTTATAGACTTTGAATCGCTGCAGCAGCACTTACATAATATTATTACTTCAGTTTGTGGCAGAGCAGTATTTAAAAACTCATAGAAAAGTATGTGCTACATTTTTTTTTGTTATAGTTAGTTGAAGATTTTAGGCGGTAAGTAAAACACGCTAATAAAAAATTGTTTGAAGTTAGTTTCGATTAGTGCACCATTTAAAATTGTTTACAATTGCAATAAAAATTCTGCCTTTTCATTCTCATAATTAATCACAAGTCGAGCATTATCTAGAAGGAGAAGTTGCCAATGCATTAAACTATATTGAAATATTGAAATTAGGTCTCGTTCAATATCTGGGTCAAAGATTATTACTTAATGTAGTACAATGATTATCTTTGAAAATTTTTGTCGTTTGGTACATTCAGAAGACTCATGGCTTTTATCAATCTACAAACATGATAGTCACTCGAACATCCAAAACTAAAAGCTTTTGTAAGCGCAGTCTTTAATTTCCGTGCAGTTGGTCATAATTTTTCATAATTGAAAGTTAATTAGTGATCTCACGAGTACTCACTACACGATAATTAGTTAATTGTGTTAGTATAGAAGCTATATTTTTTGGTAGACTCTCTACAAATCGTTTGTGCTGTGTCATCTTTAAAATAATAGGAGAAACTAAGTGCCCCAACACGCAACAAGCCAATTACTCGCCAACATCTTATATAACGATCAAAGCAGAGGATCACCTAGTTATCACAGTGAGATTTGCAATAAATTTACAATGCGTTCGGTATTTTTTATTGTTATTTCGACTTTCGCAATCGGACAAACTGCCAACATTCTCGGAATTTTCCCCATGCCTGGCAAAAGCCACTTCGTTATGTTTGAACGCCTGTTAATAGGCCTTGCAGAAAAAGGCCACAATGTTGATATTGCCACCCATTTTCCGACAAAGGATCCACCTGCCAGGTAAAAACAATTTTTTCCCTATCACACTTATTAAAAATTGTAGGTATAATCAGCTAAGTCTAGTCGGAAGTCTGCCGATTTTCGTCAATAATTTATCCCTCAATGCATTTGACGGCTTCACAAACTTCCACATGATTCACTTCATGACCAAAATTTGTGGCGTTGATGTTTGTGCAGCGACTCTAAACACGCCAGTTTTGCGCGACTTAAAGAAAACCAAAAAAAAGTACGATCTTGTGGTTACTGAAATTTTCGGCTCGGATTGTATGCTGGGCTTTGGTCACTATTTTAAAGCCCCAACTGTCTCTCTAATAAGTAGTATAAGTTTGCCATGGGCCGGGGACAGGATTGGGAATCCAGACAACCCCTCCTACATTCCAAACTATTTTGTTTCAACCACCGCAAAAATGAGCCTCTTTGAGAGAGTCGAAAACACAATTATGTTGCTTTATACCAAGTTTTTGTAAGTTTGTGATAAGTAATTCTAAATCATTTAACAAAAATTAAAGGTACCACTACTTCTCGTCAAAGGAATCGAACAAAATCGCAAAGGAATTTTTCGGGCCCGAGTTACCATCTCTGGAAGAGTTGGCCCAAAACACTAGTCTTGTGATAGTAAATAGTCACTTCAGTATTTCGCATTCAAGACCAACTGTACCTAATTTTATTGAAGTCGGGGGGCTCCACATCCATGAGCCTAAACCATTATCCAAAGTAATTCCCCCCCCCATCTTTGTTTTGTTTTGGTATTCAAGCACACATTTGCAGTATTTTGAAAATCTGGTCACAAGTGACGCCAACAAAGGCATAATTTACCTAACAATGGGGTCCATGATCATGACTGAAACCTTCGACCCGGAAAAACTGCAAGGAATGTTTGATGCTTTTTCCGAACTCCCGTACAAAGTTTTATGGAAAGCGAAACGCGAAAACTTCCCTCAGGGGCTAAAAATCCCCAAAAACATTCATTTCGAAAACTGGATGCCCCAGATGGACATTTTATGTACTTTACTGTTTATTAATTGAACTGAAATTAACGTAATTTTTAGGCCACCCGAACGTTAAGTTATTTGTCTCCCATGGCGGTTTGATGGGGAGTCAGGAAGCCGTCTACTGTGGGGTTCCCCGTTTGGGAATCCCACTTTTCGCCGATCAGGACAACAACATCCGTGCTTCTGAACGCATGGGACTTACCATTAAAGTGGCATACGACGATATCAGCAAGAAAACTATACTTGAGGCTTCGAAAAAATTACTAGAAGACCCAACGTACAAGCAAAATGCTGAACGCGTTTCGAAACAGTTTAAAGATCGGCCTTTGTCTGCCTTAGACACGGCCATTTATTGGGTGGAATATGTGATAAGGCATAAGGGAGCTCCGCAATTGCGAAGTGCAGGGGCGGACTTGGCCTGGTATCAGTATTATTTGGTGGATGTTGTTGTTATTCTAGCTTCTGGACTTTTCGTGTTTTTGTTATTGACCACGTACGTCTTGAAATTAGTGCTTCGCTTTATTTACGGTAACCACAAACATAAAATTGAGTGATTTATTGGTTCCTGGTATTGTACATAATTTGTTTTTGTATTTTTTTGAATATTCATTAACTGCGTCAAACTATAAATGTAGGTTTTGTCGTATTTTTAAGGCTCAACATTATTAAAAACACTTAAACTTTATCACATGTCTGGTTTATTTAATTTTTTATTGTTTTTCCCCTTGATAAACAAAATTGGAACACTCGTTTTAGCGAATGTGGCGTCAAAAAACAATTATGTGCGTATAAAGCCCACTGCAAGGTAATGTTAATACAAATAAGCCGTGTCCGCAAGCTGAAAATGTTATTTATTTATTTATTTATTATTGTGCCGAGCGTTTCAATAACTGAAACGGCCAACATTTTGGGAATTATGCCTTTTCCTGTGAAAAGTCACTCGATTTTATTCGAGACCCTCCTGAAACGTCTTGCTGAAAAAGGGCATGAAGTTGATTACGTCACGCATTTTCTTTCCGAAAAAACCCCAGAAAGGTTCACACAAATCCGTAATTTTAAATTACTCAATTGAGTCTTTAGATACAACGAGTTAAGCATTCGTGGAAGCCTTCCATTATTTCACAATAATTTTTCAGTTAAAGCTTTAAAGGATCATTCCGTTTACGAAACGATAAAATTTGTGACAACGTCTGGAGGAGTGGATGCTAATTCCGCAATTATGAAAACTGCAGTTTTGCAAAGTCTGAAAAACACAACGAAACAATACGACTTAATTATTACCCATCTTTTTGGTTCTGATGCAATGTTGGGTTTTGGGCACTTATTTAACGCCCCCATTGTGTCTATAACGACCTGTGCGGTTCTTCCTTGGGCACACGGACGAATCGCAAATCCGGATAATCCGTCTTATGTCCCAAATTTTTACACCAGTTTTCTCCCCAAGATGAATTTGTACGAAAGAATCGAGAATACAATTTTGTGGATAATGACCAGAATTTGGTAAAATAATGACTGTGATTTTCTTGTGAAAAATACAGAATCTTGAAGGTATAACTACCTGACCATGGCTCCCTCAAACCGCTTGGTTAAAGATTTTTTCGGACCTGATACACCGTCTTTGGAAAATCTCATTCAAAACACCAGTCTTGTGCTCGTTAATAGTCATTTCAGCATGCAGCAGGTTAGGCCAACTGTGCCAAATTTCATAGAAGTTGGGGGGCTCCACATACGCGAACCTCAGCCACTACCAAAAGTAGCAAAAAATTCGTAAAAAATTCAGCTACAGGTGAAGTTTCAGGATTTGGAAAATTTAGTCAGCAATAACACGTTCGGAGTCGTTTACTTGTCGATGGGTTCGATGGTTATAACTGAAACCTTCGAACCTGAAATTCTCCAAGCAATGTTTGACGCTTTTGCTGAATTGCCGTACACAGTTTTGTGGAAAGCCTCGCCTGAAAAATTTCCCAAGGGCTTGACAATTCCCGAAAATATTCACTTTAAAACGTGGATGCCTCAGATTGATATTCTATGTAGTGATTTTTTTTCGAGTTTTTTTGGTTTATTTGTCTCACTTTTTAGGCCACCCTAATGTGAAATTATTTATTAGTCATGGAGGTTTGTTAGGTAGCCAGGAAGCCGTCTATTGTGCTGTTCCACGAATTGGAATTCCACTTTATGGTGACCAAGAAGCTAATATTCACAAGTCTGAAAAATTGGGAATTGCGATAAAACTGGCTTATGGGAGTATAACCAAAGACAGTTTTCTTGAAACTGTTAAGCGAGTCCTTGAGGATTTGAGGTAAAAAAACACAACAACAAATCGATAACTTTGTAATAATTTTACGCAGCTACAGGCACAACGTTCAGAAAATCTCCCAAATATTCAAAGATCGTCCCATGTCGCCTTTGGACACTGCAGTTTATTGGGTCGAATATGTAATTAAATACAAAGGGGCTCCACATTTGCGTTCTGTGGGTGCCGACTTGCCGTGGTATCAGTATTATTTAATAGATGTTGCTGTTATTTTACTCTTTGGTTTGTTTGTACTTTTTTTGTTAATTGTTTACATACTTAAATTGATAATGTATTTCATGTACGGTAAGCAAAAACATAAAGTCGAATAATTAACAAATGTTAGAACGCAATGCATATTTTTATTGTGTGATTATGATAATGTATTACTTTACAGAAATAAATGCACTTTTTCTAAAAATACAACGCTGTTTTATTTAAAAGCTTTGGCATAGATATTACATTATAAATATATTTCTGTGACCTTACTAGCGTACGAGTATAGAATGGTTTTTATTAAAGCTAATTCAACATTCCAGCAACAAATTTAAAAAAATTAAACGTATTATTTCAAAAATTTGCTTGTTGCAACTGATTACTTAGACACTTCAGAATTTGGGCGTATTTTGAATGAAAACAAAGGTCCCTGTTCCAACTTACAATGCTAAAAAAAACATTAAGATTAGCTAAACGACCTAATTTAATTTTAAGAAAATTAGTTACTATCTCTAATGGTTTTTTAAGTTAATTTCATTATCACCGTATCAGGAAACTCACCAACAACCACACTTTGCAAACCAAGTGCACATAAAAGGCCACTGTTTCCTTTGAAAAATGCTGAAAACAAGTATTTTCCCAGTTCTCCTAATTTTTCTCGTACCAGAATTACCAGAAACGCATAGTGCAAATATTTTAGGCATTTTACCTTATCCGGGGAAAAGCCACTCAATTTTATTTGAAACTCTGCTAAAACGTCTTGCTGAAAAAGGGCATGAAGTTGACTACGTTACGTTCTTTCCTTCAAGAAACTTTACACAAAGGTTTATTTGACTGAAGTATCGCTAAATACTCAACAGGATTTTCAGATACAACGAATTAAGTTTATATGGGGTTGTCCCAAATTATGTTAATAATGTTTCGATCGATCAATTACAGAATCAATCTCTTTACCAAGCGGTAAAATTCATGACTCGCATTGCAGGCGCTGATGCCTTTTCTACAATAATGAAAACTCCAGTTTTACAAAATCTCCGAAACACGACAAATAAATACGATTTAATTATTGTGCACAGTTTCGGGTGTGACATTGCGTTAGGTTTTGGATATTTGTTTAATGCTCCTGTTGTTGCATATGTTACCAGTGTTAATTTACCTTGGATTGATGACAGGATCGGAAATCCTGATAATCCTGCTTACATCCAGAGTTATTTATCACGTTCAAGCGCCAAGATGAAATTATACGAAAGAATCGAAAATACAATTTATTGGATAATGACGAGATTTTGGTGAAGTCATTCCTAAATTAATTCCAAATGCTTTATACCAAAATTTTCAGGTTTAGTTTCTTTTCTGGTCGTTCAGATCGCTTAGTTAAGAAATTTTTTGGACCCACGACTCCTTCTTTAGAAAATCTTATTCGAAACACTAGTCTTGTGCTAGTTAATAGCCATTTCAGTATGCAGCAAGCTAGGCCACTTGTGCCAAATTTTATCGAAGTTGGGGGGCTCCACATACGCGAACCCCAACCACTACCAAAAGTAGCAAAAAATTCGTAAAAAATTCAACTACAGGTGAAGTTTCAGGATTTGGAAAATTTAGTCAGCAATAACACGTTCGGAGTCGTTTACTTATCAATGGGTTCAATGGTTAGGACTGAAAGCTTCAAACCTGAAATTCTCCAAGCCATGTTTGATGCTTTTGCTGAATTGCCTTATACTGTTTTATGGAAGGCATCGCCTGAAAAGTTTCCCAAAGGCTTGAAAATTCCCGAAAATATTCACTTTAAAACGTGGATGCCTCAGATCGATATTCTATGTAACGATTTTTTCGTTTTTTTGGTTTATTTGTCATGCATTTGTAGGCCATCCTAACGTGAAATTATTTATTAGTCATGGAGGGTTATTAGGTAGCCAGGAAGCAGTCTATTGCGCTATTCCCAGAATAGGAATTCCATTTTTTGACGACCAAGAACTCAATATAGTCACGTCAGAGAAATTAGGAATTGCAAAAAAGCTCTCATATGGTCATATAAATAAAAATACTTTGCTGAACACTATTACAGAGCTTTTTGAAGATTTAAAGTATGTGTTCTTTTATGAAAAAATTAAACACTAATCGAGTGATTTTTCTTAGATACAGACAAAATGTAGAAAGAATTTCTAAAATATTCAAAGATCGGCCAATGTCACCTTTGGATACGGCAATTTATTGGGTGGAATACGTAATTAGGTACAAAGGAGCCCCTCATTTACGCTCAGTGGGCGCCGACTTGCCTTGGTATCAGTTTTATTTAGTTGATGTTACCATTATTTTACTGTTCGGATCGATATTAATTATTTACATCTTAAAATATGCACTTCGTTGTATAGATAGCAACCAGAAACATAAATTCGAATAAAAAATAAAACATTAAAAATTTTGTTTTTATTTGACTGTAATCCTATGTAAAAATGCTGAAAGTTATTAAGATAACATTCACCTAAAGCACGTTAAAATGACTGACTAATGAGATTACAAACAAAATAGATTTATTTATACGTGCTTTACAGTCGCATCGTTCAAAGCCTTTTAAATACGTTCACCTAATCTCATTTTTACCATTCCAAGTGTTTTGTTTTTAATAATTTAAATATTATCACCGTATTATCATTACATTAGGAAGTTTCAAGCAAAATTTTGTGAACCGTGTGTGGGTTTTGACCATCAATAAAAGACCAAGAAAATGCGTATATTTCTACTTTTTCTCTTATCAGATCTATCAAAAACACAAGGTGCAAACATTTTGGGCATTTTACCTTATCCGGCGAAAAGTCACTCAGTTTTATTTGAAACTCTTCTCAAACGTCTTGCTGAAAAAGGACATGATATTGACTACATTACGTTTTATCCTTCTGGAAAATCTGGGCAAAAGTCAATACAACTTGCCTGGAGTCATCCGTAAATATTGACCAGTGTTTTCAGATACAATGAATTAAGTTTATACGGAACTCTCCCAGATCATGTTAACAATTTATCGATAGAAGGAATGCAGAATCAAACTATTTACCAAAGGATCAAATTTATGACTCGGACTGCAGGCGTTGAGGCCTTTTCTAGGATATTGCAAACGCCAGTTTTACGAAATCTGAGGAACACAACAAAAAAATACCACTTAATTATCGTTCACCAATTCGGTTGTGATGTTATGTTAGGATTTGGATTTTTGTTCAATGCTCCCGTCATTTCATACGTTACAAGTGTTAGTCCTCCTTGGATAGACGACAGGATCGGAAATCCTGATAACCCCTCTTACATACAAAGTCATTTCTCACGTTCAAGCGCCAAGATGAGTTTGTACGAAAGAGTCGAAAATACGATTTTTTGGATAAGTGCCAGATTTTGGTGAAATCATTTAAATTAATTCCAAAACCTTATACAAAATTTTTCAGGTATAGTTTCTTTTCTGGTCGTTCCGATCAATTAGTTAAGGATTTTTTCGGACACAAGACACCGTCTTTAGAGAATCTTATTCGAAACGATAGTCTTGTGCTCGTTAATAGTCATTTCAGTTTGCAGCAGGTTAGGCCACTTGTGCCAAATTTTATCGAAGTTGGGGGGCTCCACATACGCGAACCCCAGCCACTACCAAAAGTAGCAAAAAATTCGTAAAAAATTCAGCTACAGGTGATGTTTCAGGATTTGGAAAATTTGGTTAGCAATAACAAGTTCGGGGTCATTTATTTGTCGATGGGTTCAATGATTATGACTGAAACCTACGATCCTGAAATTCTTCAGGCAATGTTTGATGCTTTTGCTGAATTGCCGTACACTGTTTTATGGAAAGCATCGCCTGAAAAATTTCCCAAAGGCTTGAAAATTCCCGAAAATATTCACTTTAAAATGTGGATGCCTCAGATTGATATTCTATGTAACGATTTTTTGCGTGTTTTTTTTTGGTTTATTTGTCTCAATTTTTAGGCCACCCTAATGTGAAATTATTTATTAGCCATGGTGGTATGTTAGGTAGTCAGGAAGCAGTCTATTGTGCTGTTCCCAGAATAGGAGTTCCAATTTATGCCGACCAGGAGCGCAATATTGTCACATCTGAGAAATTAGGAATTGCGAAAAAACTCTCATACGACCATATAAACAAAAACACTTTTCTCCACACTATTAAAGAGCTTATTGAAGATTTAAAGTACGTCTGGTTGAAAAAAAAACTTTTATTGAGTAATTTTTGTTAGATACAAGCAAAACATTGAAAGAATTTCCAAAATATTCAAGGACCGTCCACTGTCCCCCTTGGAGACTGCAGTTTATTGGGTGGAGTACGTAATTAGACACAAAGGAGCCCCTCATTTGCGCTCAGTGGGTGCCGACTTGCCTTGGTACCAGTATTACCTCATTGACGTTGCTCTAGTCCTCTCGTTTGCGATTTCCACAAGCTTGTACTTTACAGTTTTTCTTCCAAGACAGGTTTTATGTAGAACGCGAAAAGAAAAAACCGCCTGAATCAATTTGAATAAATTTGAGAATTTTCAAATCTTGATAACACACGTCTAAATTAAATTTTGTAAAACCGGTATATCTCCTTGACCTAATGGTTATGGCAAAGAAAGTGGTATAGCCAATGAATGACCAGCAGGAAGGCACAAGAAGAGGAAAGTGCAGTCGTCAACAACGTTGCGGCCAGTTAGTGTATTGTGCAGCAGGAAAAATGGCAAAGTTCCTGCTAAAATCGTGTCACATAGTGTTAATTAGTGTACTGTGCTTGAGTTTAACGACAGGTAAGTTATGAAATTTTTCAACGGTCATTAATCCTCGCAAAAACACGCTGGAACAAGGAAGACTTTAAATCCGCAACAAATTACATTGCATGTATGATGTGAAAGTGAATAATTTTGCTAAATCTAATCACCGCAATTTGTCCAATTTTCTCAAACAAGACCATTTTTTAATTAACAATTCAAGTGCCGTCCGAATTATTAATGAAATTACAGTTACTTGAACTTGCGGAGCCAATTGTTTACTCCATTGGTGACAATTAACTATTGCACAAATTTCCCAGAACTGAGCTCACTTTCAATCTGCAGATTTGCAGAAGTAATACATCTCGAAGGACATTGCGATAAATATTTAACCAACCATCGTAAATAACATTTTTGCATATTAATACCCGCCTCAAATGTCACGCACCGAAGAATTTATTCACAATGAGTGAACGGAAAAATTGACAAAAGTTTGGCAACTTGCGGCAGCAGACGCTCATAATTTCACTTTTAATTAAACAGTTTAGGGGCCTTGACAACGTAAGGTTATTATTTTAGTCTCAGTAAATCGAGGTTAAAGTAGAAAGTAATGATGGTATGTGTTGGATCCTCAGCTTTCGATATTATTTATATTTTTTAAAGTTTTTTCCATTTCCTCAAAAATTCGTAATGGACTGGAATATCGTTAGCAGCGCAAGGTTGACTGGTTCTGTTTGCAGGAAATCCAGCTGACAAAAATACACTTCGTTTCAAATTCGAAAAAGTGCCCAACCAATCCAAGAACCAAGGTTCAGAAATTTCTGCAACGCCGATAAATATGTAACAATTTATGCATTCTTTGCTCCAACCTTGGTTACAAAACGTTGAATGGAGATTTGTAATTCTAAACCCGGTAAAAATTCCACCAGAAGAAGATTTATATTTCGCCGACAAAATTTAAAACTTTCATTTGCACTTTCGTGTTTTTTCAAACCGTTACACGGTTTGCTAATTAGAAAATGAAAGTAAATTACGCGAAAATTTGTGGTTACGGGATTTATGCAAGCAATAACAAAAATAAAAATTAATGCACAACCTTGACTAGGTTTATTGAAGCGATTTTCCGCACACATTTGGTAAAAGTGAACTTGAACTTTATTCTTACGAAAGTGTACTTTTACACTACCATAACACAACACTTTCCTATCGAAGTTTGAGTTTCCATTGACGATTAATTCAACCGATGACCGCATTTTTGCCGATACACTAAAACAGAAGCTGTGAAAGCAGAATTGATTACGACTGCAAACAAATTCTATTTACACAGAAAGTTACACGATTTGTCATCGCATTGTGCCTTCATTCAAACTTTTGTGCCTGAATAAGGCCTTTTCAGTTTGTTCCATATCGTTTATCAGCAAAGAATTGTTCGAAAAATGATATTTTCTACCAAATACCTACCTATTTTCAGTCAGTTCTATACAAGTTTACTTCTTTCAAGGCAAAAAATCGCCCGAAATAAGCCGTTTTCGTCAAAACTATAACATAATTCGTTCTTCTGATCCAGAATATAACGTTTTCATTATGTTTTAAAAAAGTTTACTCTTTTCTAAGCAAAGAATCGTGCGAAATAAGTCCTTTAAGTCAAATCTAAAACATAATTCGTTCTTTTAAGCTGGAATACAGCTTATTTTTTCGTTACGTTTCATTAAAGTTTGCTCGATTCTAAGCAAATATTTGCAGTGAAGGCGCAAAGAACCAAAGACGACAAGAAAAACGAAGAATTTGAGTGCCCCCAAGGGGTCGGAAATGGCAATTTTGCAGACCCTGCCACTTGTCGGCGCTTCTATCAGGTTTTTTCCCAGCTAATTAATTCCAAAAAATTGAAAATAAAATTCTAGTGTGTGGATGGTTATCCCTACTTGAACCGTTGTCCCTCGGGACTGTTTTTCGACGACATTAGTAAATTTTGCACGTTCAAAAACGAGGCTCGTTGTGGACCCATTGCTTCAAGTAAGTATGGGAGAAACCAAAAGTTTCAATGAAAGATGATAGTTTTGGTGCAGCACCTGCCCCCGTCACCGAACCCCCGACTGACTTAGCCCCCAAGTGCAACACAGGGGAGTGCGAACTCCCGTATTGTTTCTGTTCCAAAGATGGGACAATAATTCCAGGGGGACTGGACCCAGAAGAGGTAATTGGCGATTTTTTGTGGCCACCAAAACTGTTTTATAATTCCAGACCCCGCAAATGATTCTTATGACTTTTGACGGCGCCATTAATTTGAATAATTACGACCATTACAAGAAAGTTTTTAATAAAAAGCGACAAAATCCCAACGGGTGTGATATTAGAGGGACGTTCTTTATCTCGCATGAATACAGTAATTATCAAATGATTCAAGGACTGGCAAGTGATGGTCACGAAATGGCCACGGAAACAATCTCGTAAGTGTCTTTAAAAAATAGAGTTAGGTCAAGCAAATCTTTTTTAGTTTGCAAATGGGTTTGCAAGACAAAGGCTACGAGGAATGGGTTGGGGAAATGATCGGCATGCGGGAGATTTTGCGCCACTTCGCCAACATCTCCAAGAGTCAAGTTGTGGGCATGAGGGCCCCCTTTTTAAAGCCTGGACGCAACACGCAGTATAAAGTTTTGGAAGATTTCGGTTACATTTACGACAGTTCTATTGGCGTTCCGCCTTTAGCTGTGCCAGTTTGGCCGTACACTTTAGATTACAAAATTCCACACGAATGTAAATCGGGGTCTTGTCCGACTAAGTCATTCCCCGGAGTTTGGGAAATTCCCCTAAATGCACATTTCGTGGACGGGTATGAAGGGGGCCATTGTCCCTACTTGGACCAATGCGTTTTGCACAATCATGACGCTCAGGAAGTTTTCGAGTGGTTGCAGGAAGATTTCAACAGGCATTACGAACAAAACAGGGCCCCTTACATGATGCCCTTCCACACGAATTGGTTCTCGATTAAAGAGCTGGAGCAAGGGTTGCATAAATTTTTGGACTGGACTGTGACGCTGTAAGTACTAGTATTTCATTACATTATAATTTTAACGTAACTGTTACTGAAGATACAAATATTTTAATAAGTTTATGACTCATAATCGGATTAGGTAACTAAATGCTGCAAAGGTGCTAATAAAAAAGTTTGTTTGATTCATTCGTTTGTGTTTGATTTATTTTCATTTTCTTATTAACTTTTCATTCCAGGCCCGATGTTTGGTTCGTCACGGGCACGCAAGCCCTGACCTGGATGACGGACCCGAAAACGATCAAAGAATTGAACAATTACGAAGGGTGGAGTTGTAAAAACAAGGCCAATTTGCCGCCCAAATCGTGTAATAACCCCAATAAGTGTGCGCTTAATTTCAAAACTCCCGACTTAAATTTCACGGATACGAGATACCTAGAGACTTGTAACGATTGTCCTAACCAGTATCCGTGGTTAGGGGATGCTGAAGGGTCTGGGATTGCAGGAAAAGACAACTACGTTCCTGATAACGTTAGAAAATAGTACAATGTCATTTTTAGTTATAGATTTTTTAATTTTCAAACCAAAATGTTTAGGTAATATCAGTAAGTTTATCTATTATTTATGTGTAGGTTTTATCCAACTCGAGTCAGGTGTGAACATTTTCTATTGTTGCTTTTTGAAAAATAATAAATAAATTATTGTTACCTACAGACTTATTTTCGCACCCAACAAAAAAAAACACGTTTTAAAGCGTAAATCTTTATTTATTGTATAACATCTACAAAATCTAAAAGCTGTAACTTCTTAAAATTATTTATGGTAACATTTCACCATGCTTCATCCAACAAAGGTCATTCTTGACCACTTTGAATATTAAATATTATTATTTTTTTATAATAAGATTGTCATTAGCGCCCGAAAATCCTGTTTATGTTTAATACTGACTTCTTTCACTAAACTACAGTGCGTAATAAGAACTTTCTCACTATAAACAATATCAGTAATAAACAAAAACGTGTGGTGCATTAAAATATCTAAAGATTAACACGTGTGGTAAATTTAATTATTTGTTGAACGCCTTGCATTAAAAAAATTGAGCATTTTTTGTAGAAGCAGTCGTATATT
Source organism: Tribolium castaneum (assembly GCF_031307605.1). Lineage (NCBI taxonomy): Eukaryota > Metazoa > Arthropoda > Insecta > Coleoptera > Tenebrionidae > Tribolium > Tribolium castaneum. The sequence goes on along the minus strand of NC_087402.1, from coordinate 2,120,012 downwards.
GACCTATTTTTTAAAGTTCTGAATGCGTGGATAAGCGCGGTCCTTTCTTGATTTCCTTCTTTTTCTTTTTCGCTTTACTGGGGTTGCCTTCCTGGTCTAATTCCGGTCCTTGCTTCCTGTAGGGATTGAAATAGTTTGGATTTCGTTCAACGTGATTCAGTTCCTGGCTGGCGAAAGACATGGCTTTTATTGTGCTGTTGTCCAGCAGATATCTGACTTGGTTGCAGAACGCAATGCTCCATTGTAGTAACACGTCCCAGTTGTTGTTGGTCTTTAATACTGATATAGATATGTCGGGGAATCGTAAAATGATATCAGAAAATAGAGCCGTATTCTCCAAAATATTCGATAAGGCATCTTTGATCCTATCATCTAGGGGGAAGTCTGACACACCAGGAATGTATGGTGAAGCTTCGATTGTCGCGCGACTGTCTTGAATAACAGTGAATACTTTCTCAGCCATGAGCATTATCATGGAATACTGTTTTTCATAACTTGAGATTTTGCGGAAACTCTTAATTGCCTCAAGTTGCTCGGCCCGTTGGCGTTTGAACAATTTTTTATCTAATTTCGGGAGTTAAGTAATTACGATGAAATATCACCAAAGTGCGAAAAAAAAGGATACAGATTTGTTCCGCAATTTCCGCCTCGTTGGACTGGGCAAAAGAAAAATTAACGACAAATAAAACCAAAATAATTGTTTTAATTTTCATTGCTACATAACCTAACAACAATTTTTGAATTTCATTCGAAATGAGTGGCCTGCTAGAAGTACACAGCGAAATGTCAAACTTGAATTGACCAACACGTGTAGTTAGGCTCCGCCTATGTACTTTTCGTTCGAAATACAGTAGCCTGTTTGACCGACTCAAACAGTAATAGAAATGGCGACCGGGCCGAAGGTGGCAACAACCCCCTTGGAGGTTCTTAGCAACGATGAAACACGAATCCCCTCATTTATGAGTAAATACTGGGCCCCTGGAATAGGCGGAGGCTCAGCTTTTATCGCAATGCTAATTACTAACTGGTTTCTTAAAAAACCAATACTGTCGGGTAAGTCAGTCACATAACCTAGGAGTTCTTACATAATCAAATATTTGTTGTTTAGGGATTCAGGCCCATGTTTTGGTAACAGCGGGGGGCGCAGCTCTTGGGAAGTACATAGACGATTATAGGAACAATTATTTCGCTGAAAGGGACGCTGCCTTTAGGCATTACATTCAGTTACACCCTGAGGATTTTCCCGATTTCAGTAAGACGATTTTTTTGGTGTTTTCTTATTATTAATTTCGTGTTTTTAGCTCGCAAGAAGTATAGCGAAGTGTTGGAACCTTGGATCCCCATCCGCTGATTTTCCTGTCTTGTAATTCAAGTAGTTTAAATAAATGTTATTTATTAAAATGGGGTTTTTGGGAAGAAAATGGATTAAGTATGCATTTCATTTATTAATAATTGTGGGCGAAAATACAAGTATTTAACTTCTAAATTGTATACATTGTAAATAATCAGAGTTACTCTAATAAGATGTGATGTACATTGTTTATTTGTATTGAGAAAAGCCTACAAAATATAACAATACTTATACGATCATTTCCAAACTTCAAAGTTAGACTTCTTATAATTCAACATTAACAAACAAAATGGAAGAATCTGATAAATTTACTTTTGGTTAGAAAAATACATGTATCAATAATACCTCTATTTCTACAAAATACATTAATCAATAAATACATTAGTCACCCTTTAATTCATCACAGACTACAATAATTTAATTTTGCTGTGGTACATGTATAAACGGTAATAGAAAAAGTAAAATATAAACCACTTAAAATCTACACCTGAATTACAAAAATAAAGACGCTTAAAACCGAAACAGAACCAAGTTAAACAAAGCATTGTTTTCCACTAAAACGTTTGGCAACTTTAAACAATTAAAAAAATAGTAATAGTATACTAGCGCCCTTAAAACCGTTCTGTTTCGCGATTGTAAAATTTTCACTGAATCTCGTAATTATTGTACCATTTCTCAGTTTCACTATAATACCGAATATAAAAATAAAATCAGCTTTTCAAGCTACTCACTAAATTTATCTTATTCCTAAACAAGAAGGATGATTCTAAAAGTTGATTTCTTCCTATAGTTTACACTTGATCTATTTAATGCTATTGCAAACAACACAAATCGACGATTTGGCAAATGATTTCGTGTTAAAATCGGCAATCGATTGCACAGATCTGCACTAAAAATACGGGGGAGGTAGCAGCAAACAAATCTTACCTCAAAAAAACTACTAAACAGCCTTGGATTATGTGTATGCATCGTCATATTGCGGCGTGAATATGTAGAGATTGCTCGGCGTTTGATTATGGTGAATGAAATAACTTACAACACTTAATAAAATACACAATAAATACCACAATAAAACATTTAGATGCATAAAATGCATTAACAACCGAAAAATACTAGGCAATTTGTGATCTAATCACGAGGAATGTTTAACAATAACCTAACGCTAACTAGGAGATAACTAACGTGCAAGTAAAATATCCAGAACAAGAACAAGCGTCAAGCGGGAGGTGCAATCACATAAGTAAATGAGGCGTTCGCTTAATTAAATTAACTGCAATATCTTATTCTATGTTTTAAGAGAAGAAAGTCAAAAGACTCAATAAATTATGAGAATTATCAGTTCTGTTCAACATAATACTGATCCTTTTATCATAATGTGCACTACAGATCAAATGGCAAGCTCGCGAAACTATTTTGCGTTCGAAGTGAAGAGGTCATCAGATTTAGAACGGAGGCCATGCGTACTACTCTAACAAAGTTGGCTGTAAATAGCGCGAAAAAAATTATTTGCTTGTTTTAGGAAACCTCTTCAAAGCCACTCATGATATTGCATTTAAATATATAATGCCCTGCATTACTAATTAAGTACTGTATAAATCCTCGCCGAAAATGTACACTTACTCGCGCCTGGCCCTCTTGGGTCTGATGCCCCCGTCCGAGTCGCTGCGACCTTTCTTACCGACTTGTACTTGAGATTGCGCCGTTAAATGGAGCGAAATCGCGTGAGTATTCAATTTTTCCGCTAGTAGAAGATCCTTCAGTTCTTTCATCTTCTGGCTGTGAAGAATGATTGTCGGCCGTTTGTTCTCGACGGGTTCTTCCTTTTCGACGACAGGTGGAGGCACCTCTTCTTTCTTCTCTTCCGTTTCTTGCTTGGAAGTGCTCGGTTTGCCGTTTTCCTTTTCCAATGGCACAGCCTCATCTCCACCTGAACCAAACTCAATAAAACCTGCCTCAAACACTTTGTTTTACACTCACCAACAAAAGGCGATCCATCTCCTTGGAGCAAATACTCCGGGTTGAGAATTTTCTCCGAGCAAGCGGCGGTCAAAGCCTCAATGCTCGGGTGAAAATTCGAGGTTGATTGGTCGTCTTTGAGTGCCTTCGAATTGAGCGAAGTCAGGATGTCTGTTTCGTTGGTTCCGTTCTCTTTTTCGTAGTTGTTGTTGTTGAAATAGCCACCGTTTGATCGTTTATTGGTGTCGTCTTCAGGCCGACCACAGACGATTTCGACTTGGGCTCGCACTTCAGCATCGAATTTTGATATTGTATTTACTAGCGGTTTGGCCCATCCTATGTGAAGGACAGGAGTGGCACTTCCTTCCTCCCACTGGCAAATGCCGTCGTAAAAACGCAACAGGTTTGCGAAACATTCGGGCTTTTTTAGGATTGTGTTTGCACTGAAACCTGAGCTTTCCACTTTCATTATGTGAGGTATTAGTTCGTTCGCTATCTCTAAGAATTCCTTGTAAATCTCTTCGTCGTCCCGCGAATAATTATACCTGTTAAAATTTTTCTTTTTCAAATTGGGGAAAAATCCACAAAAAATTAGGAATATGTTGCGTTTTTTTTATTACACATCACATTTCCATGTTTTAACAACTAATTAATATGAAATTCTGATTAAAATTATATTTAGAATAACTTGTTTTTATAGACAAGGCAACGTTTTAATTACTAGTCTTTGGAAACAATTTATCACTAAGCAATCTCTGAAATTTATTTGTACCACAAAAAATATCAATAAATATTTCAAGATAACTGATCATTTTTTCCCTAAATCCGCTTGGTATTGGTTGTTAAATCGTTTACGAGCACAGACTTAATTAAACTGAAATTTGTACTTTACACAGAATATTTTCCTAACAACGTAATTAATTTACATAATATGCAAATAAGCTAAAAGTCGAGATTAGTCGCAATTATCTTCCATCTGTATTTATGTAACGAGACATTTAAAAAAAATACAGGAAAATTAATAATCATTTATAAAAATAAACTTATTGTGGGAGGTTGATAAGATTGTAAGACGAAATAAAAAATACTTACAACCTAATGACATCACTGGCATTTGCCCAACTCTCAAAAGCTTCTTTGTACATTTTGTTACGATAAAAGTAACCTCCCTGATAAGTATACGGATATACATGTTGATTATTGTAATAGGTACGTGCAGACGATATGGCCTCTTCAAATAAAACGCTACAGGGTGTCCTATAAAAAATTGCAACTAAACGAATTAACGATAAAATTGTTCGGACCTTCCCCCCTTTGGGGCAATTTCTTCCAAATCGCCCAAATTACCAATGGCCATGGGGTACTTCTTCAGATGCCCCAAGTCATACAAAAGCCATAACAAATCCTGCTGCAGCAGCGCAACTTCGAAAGCGTCATGTGTGGCATTTAGAGAGGGATTAATAGCTGAGACTAAGGCGGCAACTTCCATATGTCTGGTGCAAACCACCGGCTTATTATTTACGTATAACCAAGACCTGGCCGAGACGCCTTTCCCAATCTCTTGGCCCCGTTTGTCCTCGTTGCCTTTGCCGTGCCACGTGACTTCGGCCGTCTCGGTGCCCCTCTCGCCGAAGACAACCCAGGCGTGGTCTTCCGAGAGGGCCAAATGCACGTCAGAGTACCCCAAAGCCTGGCAGCCGGCCACCACGGCGAAGGCGACCCCAAAGCAGTCCAGCTTGCTCCCAGTCAGGTAGCTGTAGAGGCTCTGCAAGTGCGCCCTGTCCTTGTAGTAGCTGCGCGTGAGGGAGTTCCAAACGACGTCGGAGACTTTCTTGACGAGCTCTCTGGTGGCGTACGACTTAAAGCCCTTGTTGCACTCGACGGCGCTCTTCATGATCGTGTGGAACTTGTTGTAGAGGGTCTCGATTGTGTGGAATTCCAGGATTGGGAGGCTTGTCGGCTCCACTGGTTCGCATACCTGCAAGCTCGTGTTCGACCGGCATGTCAACGAATTCTCGACAGCGCCGGCAACTACTGAAAGTAGAGCCAAATCCGGCTCGCAGGCGTCTTCTAACTGATTCTTGAACAGTTGGATAACTGATGGTATATTCTTTATTGGGAATAATGCTTTGTCTATTTCACGAATACCCGCCATGTCGATGCTTTACATTTTCTGTCACTTGTCAAATTAAAAAGCCAAGCGGCTGTTGCCAACATAAAAACAATTAATTATTGCGCAATGTTGTTTATTTTCCGAAAACTGGCACCTGATTGGTCGGAAAATCGACGGATTTTGCCGAATGGCAACGGTTACACACGAGTCCATTTACAAAAATTTCAATATTTTCGTTTTTTTTTCCATTAATTTGATTTTTTTGGCGGGTTTTGTGCTGTCTGTAGCGTAATCAGACGCAAAAACACATTTTCCGCCCGTACGGTGACCAAGACCAACAAAAAAATAAAAATTATGCAATCCTCCGATTAATAAAAATTGTATTAAAAATGTATATTAATGTAAAGTGAAATAAATGCCTGACGTCCTTGAATTTTGTATTTTTGTCATATCGGTGTTTTTAATAAATTTTACTAATTTAAATAACAATTACCAACAAAGTGACAAACAATAAATATTTTTTTATGAATCATGGTTTAAAAAAACAGGAGGGTGTAAAGTCCGTCCAAACGCACAAGCTCAATTTTATCTCTAGATGAAGAAAGAAAGTAAATTACAAGTTTCTACTTTTTAAAAATTTATTGCAAAAAAACTCGCTAATAATATGTAGACTGTATAAATTTAATTCTGTATCGGTCTCCGTGTTATTTACTACAGAGAAATCTTTCTTGATGGACACCTCCGGATAGCGGACACCTCTTTACAACGCACATTTTCTTGTTTATTAATTATTAATAATTAATTAATGTAAGTAATTATTAACCAGATTAGGAAATTTTTAGCAGAACACTCGAAAACCACAAAATGTGGAGCAATATTAAAAAAAAAAAATGCAAAAATTCAAAAAAATGTATTTTTCAAACAGGTTTTTACCGAAACATCGCAAAAAAACAGTTTTTTTTAAATTTAAATGTTGGAAAATGCCAAAATTAACCATTTTTGATAGCATTTTAAATAAAAAAAATATAAAAAATCTTCAATAGGTCTTTTTTTGTTGTCAATGTTGCCCCTAGCAACGCAACTTTGGTTTGGATGGGAGCAGATGAGGATAATTTTACATGACTTCAAAGAAAAAAACAAGTTATAGACTCGATACAAAGGTGAGAAACGACATTTAAATCAATTCTTTACTGTATAGGAAAGGGTATTTTGCTCAAAAAAATTAATAAATGCATAAAATCACACTTTTGAAAACTTTGTCAAGAGTGCTTTGACTTTGCTCCATTTTGGACGCTGCTTTTGACAGTTGTCATCTCGCGAAATTGTTACAGTCGGTGTTGTTGTTGTTATCTCTCAGAAAATTAAACGAAACCAGTGAATAGATGAACTAAGTGGTTCAAAAGTGCAAAGTGGGGCATCTGTTTTGTGGAATATTTGTGAATTTGAAAGTGCGGGCGCGCGAGCTGTGACTTGGCGCCGCGCGCACAACGACCTGCCTCTTATTGACTATGTTTATGGAGAATACTCGGGGAAAAACCGGCTCAAAAGACTGTTTGGCACAATTTTTCAATTTGAGAAAGGTAGGTGCTACACATTTGCGTCCAAAACCCATTCCAACGTTAATTTTATTTGCATTGGATTGCGACGTCATCATGTGACGTCATTATCAGTCAGAGGGCCCTTTAAAATATAATTGTTCCAAATTTTCGACTTGGAAGGGTGGAATAGTGAATTCTAAAGCGTTGTTTGAGACTTAGTAGCCCCGTAGGGAACATTTATACTTCCTTATGTGAGGAATCTTAATACATACATACTCCATTTGCCAAAGATATTCACTTTTTTTACCTTTGAATTGTAACAAAAAAGAATGATAAGAATGATTTTTCTTACTTATTCTTGAGTTCTCCTTACGGTTGGTCTTAATCTAAATGTTTTTCTAACAGAATAAAAAAAAAGAACGAAAGAGTGGACAAATCTTTAATATTAATGCACACTTACACATAAAAATAAATAGGTACAAAGGTAAAAAACGAAATCACAATCGTGTAAATAATGTTTATAAAGTGCTCACAAACGCCGGATTATTTGAAATTGGGTGTGGGCGTGTTCACCGACCCCCAAAACAGCATGGTCTTGGTCTCCTCATGCATGATGAAAAACAAAAAGGGCACATCGGCCCTAACCGTGACCCTTCCTCCATCCCTCGACAGACTAATCGACGTGGAAGCGGCCGCTTCAGTCCCACTCTCAGTAATATCCATATACACCTTATGAATGACATTATCAGCATACAGTCCCGGATTTTCAAACCTCTCCGCGTTGCTCTGCTGATTTAAATACTGTCTAACATTATCCAAAGTTTCGGCAATTCGCGGAGTTATCTCCCCGTCGATCCTCCGCCCAACTTTATTCCCAAACTTCTTGTACACGACCTTCTGCGGAGTTGAGGAATCGGTCACGACCTGCTCGCAAGTACTGACATTGCTCTTCGGGTTGAAAATTTGCGTACAATTGACCACTTCTCCGTTCCGGTTGAATATAATGACGTCGTTTCCGGTCGTGTTGACCGAAATTGGGTTCTGGATCGAGTTGCCGATGACCGGATTCGTGCCCGGAGCGCCTTTTCCGGGGGACAGCAGCGCTAGGTTCGCCTCAGCTGGACTGAAGAGCGAACGCACGCCTAAATTTTTGAGCGATTTTTTCAAATCAATCGTTGTGTCGATGCGCATTTTCGGAAATATGACGATAGCCCCCGTGTATTTCACATTGGCGACCAAACGCTCGACTTGCTTATAGTCCAACTTGTCTTCGAGTTCTTTTAATTTCGTTTTGTCCGAATTGGTGGGGATTACAACGTACATGGTGGTTTGGTTGCCTTTGTACGGAAACCCGATTATTTCGCAGTTTAAGTCCCGGTCTTTGTAGTAAGGGAACAAGCCACCGTTTGACATCATTTCCACCATAACGTCACTTTTGGCCCCCCGACCGTTGGTATAAAAGGGACGTCTGGAATTCAAATTGGGAAAAAATCGGGACTATAAGTACAAACCTTTTCGTGCTCCCGTCAAAAAACGGTCGCTCCCACTCGGCTTTGAAGTACATAGCACTGGCCAAAATCACTTTGGTTGAGCTGTCGGGAGTTTCGTTTAGAATTTGGGTGATTTTGCCTTTGGTCCGTTCAGACACCCATGCGTTTATAATTTGTTCGGCCGATTTTGGATTCGTTTCAAAATCCACGTTCAAAACCTCGCTCCTGTAAACCATTTCAGCCGTGTTTTTGTAAATTTGTCGAATAGGGTAATTATTTTGCACAAAAACGGCGTTCGCAATGTTGACTTGACGCCCAATATCAAACCCTGAAGTAATCTGCAGTTTTTCCAACAATCTCCCGAATTGTTCATGGACTAGTTGGGACTTATTGTGAATATCAACGCCAGTTGCTAGCCCCATGATGGTCGAAATCTCGTCAAAAGTCTTGCCATTTGAGCCCAAAAGCACAAGGGCTAGTGCTCCTGAAACTAGTTTGAAAATTTTGATTTTTTGGATTTGAAAATTACCAGCAATGTTAACGGGAGCAAACACAATGCTTTCGTAATTGTTGGGCGATGCTGCAGTTAGGGCTTTTTCCATCGCTACAGTCAGTTTGAGAATTCCGGTTGAAATAATTTTGTCTACGAATTGTTCATAAAGTGTGGTTCCTCTTAGTTCAGTCAGGTTTGTCGGTAAAATTGGCTCCGATGGGCCTTCTTTTTGCATCTGGACGTAGCCACCGCTTTTTTCGTCAGGGAAGTACAACTGGCCATTTAGAAACGGTAGCAGTATGGATAGGACGATTATTTTAGGCCACATCTGCAATAAAAATGCAAATGATTGTTGTGGTTCGGCAATAATATAACGGATTAAGTATAATTGCATGATGCGGATGTGGAAATGGCTTTGAGGAAGTAATTTTATAATAAATAATGTTTTAATAGCGCCGATTTTAAGCGAGTGATTTATGGGAAATAGCCGATAATTTGGTCCGGAAGAATGGTTGCAAAAAACTAAAACACTTAACTGTTATTATTATAAATTCGTTAATTATCTCTCTCATCAAACTGCATTGACCGGAAAAAATTAAATCCTTGATGAAAGGAATATTTTAATCATTCATGGTCCGAAATTTTCGTAAAAACACTTAATTTATTTTCGTTAAGGTTCATTGAAATTGTTATTTTTCCGCGATAAACTTCAAGGGAAACATCTAAATTTGATTTTGAAAAATTTAAGACGCAAACCTTGTTTAAATATTTAGTTATATAATTAGTTTTTGGCAGCAAAATCGCAAATGTAATTAAATTCCAAGTCGAAGACGTTACCTTGACTCACGTTTAAAATTAATTATGGTGTTTATCACTTATTTGCGACAAAAGATTAGCACATGTTATCGGAAGGAGAAGTTGTCTAAAGACGTAAATTTTTGGTAAAACAGTATTACAACCACACAGCACCAACAGCACAACCTCTGTAATCTGTTTAAGAATGAATCCATGTGCAACAAGCTGACCTTCTGGTCCCCACTTCTGTTGATCAGTGTTAAACCCAGAAGACCTCATCGTATATGAGTTTTTCAATTATCTTCCTAGTAGAGATTATATGAAACTTTATTGTGTTTAAAATGCGTCCGTTCTACATGTGATTAATTTCATTGCTTAATTAAATTTGCGGTCTACTAATTCGTATTTGATCGCAAATTTTCAGTTATTAGGTCAATGTTGTTGTCCATCATCAATAATAATGTCCAGCATCACCTACCTCGAGATGTGGTTACGAGATTCTTAGCTTAGTTTGCGGTTTTATTGTGCAATTATCACTATTTGGAGAAATTTATTGTAACGAAATGTGGAAAATTTGTTTACTCTTAGTAGCTAAATCACTAGTTTTATACATAGAATTCCCAATAAAAATGATAATGTAAAAATAAAATTATTTTAAAGCAACAAATGATGTAAATCTGTTGTCGCAGTATGAATTTTAATAATAATGGGATAAATTGAAGGTTACGAATTCATTGTCTGCAGAAAGTACGTAGGCAATATTAAATAAAATAAAATAAATAATAAATGAAAATTAGCTTAATAGTCATTGCAGCTGAACAATAAGAAGCAATCTTATCAATATTCAAGGAAAAGAAAACAATAACCGATTTCGTAAGAAGAATTAGTTCGGGGTTTACCAAAGTACGTGGGTGAATGATTAAATTACACAAAATGTATTGAGGATAAAGTACAAAGAAAAGTTACTACATATTTTCTAAAGTCTTATATGTATTTACTTACACTTATTGTTATTATACGTAACGAAATCTTTGTATAATAAACATATTTTCCGATGGAATCTTTTCCTTTTGTGCTTTTGTACAGGTTTTTTTTGTTAGACTGTCTTTGCGTTACTTATTAGAAAAATCACTTGATGGTTATTTTAAACATTATTCTTCTCCTGTTTACTTTCCTTTCTATTTTTAGTTGAGTGATTTGACGATTAAAATTTCCAGTCACGTTTAATTGTCTTTTCCAATTTTATAGTATTTAGTGTTAGAAGTGAGAAACAATAAATTTATTATAAATGTGCAAAGTCACAATTTATTAATTTAAACTAATTTTTTAATGAATGATTGAATTTTCAAAATAAATTTTGAACTCCGTGTTTAGTCACTATGTAAATTTACCTTGTATCAGCACAATTTAAACTAAGTGCTTTCTGATGTTGCGCCATTTCCGCGCATTATTAAAATCCACTGAAGTTAACATTCATTAAATTGTCACCACGTAAATAAAATTTCAATGAACTCGTTGGAAAAACCAATCCGGGCTATTGTTTGCAATAAAAACCGCCAAACTTTCATAAAAAATATTTATTTGCCATAAAAGTACAATATACGTTGCCAAAACTCTTCTAAAAGCAATAAAATTCGAAGAATTGATAAAACACATAATAACAATTTGCAATCATTAAATAATGAGCTCTTGTACACCTAGCCTTCCTACAAAAGTACAAACACTACTAAGTCATAACGTGTTGCATTGAGTCATAAACTCGCTCATAGAGATCCTCATCTGGACTGTCGGGACTTGTACTTAGAATTTCCTCGGGACATTGTTGCACCCCCACAAGGGGAAGCCCCAAAATCATGCGAATATTGTCCGTCAAATGTTCCGCTTCTTTGATTTGGTGAAAAATCCCCTCAGCTTTGACTAAAACAGCAGCGACGTCCAGTTTTCCACAGAGATCGTTAATGTGCTAAAAAACAAATCAGGGACACGGCGGCAAATGGCATAAACAAACCTTTAGAATTTCGGTGAAGCCGTAATTATTTTCCATGAGTGCTTGTTTTTCCGTTTCTAAAATCGCAACACAGACTAGCAAATGGAAATTTTCGCATGGAAGTCCAGTCCAGAGGACTTCCCACAAACGCATCACATCGTCATAGCTCAATTCTCGTTTGAACCAAACTAGAAGCCACCGGAAACAGAAGAACATGTTTCCTGAGTCGTGCTTATCCAAGTAATTGACGAGTTGTGGTTCAATGAAGCCGAGCAAAGTGTGCAAGTTCTGGAGCTGTTCTTTCATCCCAGCCTGGTCTATGTCGAAGTTGGAGCTCTGAAAAGATCATTTTCACGAAAAAATCTTGGGGGCGGTTGGTTTGTTACAATTTTATTCATGAAACCCACAAAGCACCAAAAGGCATCGACTTCGTTCTTGAGGAGGTGTAAAATGGGCGAGAGCAAGTCGCTCATGCCTTGGACGTAGCCTAGGTCAAAGTTGTACATAATGTAGGTCATAAGAATATCGTAGAGCAGCTGCAAGTTCGGGTTGTTATCCCCGGCGTAAAAATCCATCGTCCTGTCCGTCCGATTTACGTCTTTTTCGATCAGATTTTTGCGCTCGCGATAGTCCGAGAAGTTGTCTTCTTGGACTTTGGTCATTCGTTTCCATTGGAGCTTCATGTTGTAATACTCGTCGTTTTTTTCGCATAATAATTTCTGACGTTCGGCTTGAGTGCTGTTCCAGGGGAAATAGTCCAGGAGGTATTTCCACACTTCGTAGCGCAAATTGGGCGCCACTCCCTGTATTTCACGTCAAGGTTCTGTTCTAAATTTTTTATTGTGTTACTTACACCTCGGAATATCATGAGTTTGATTTGCTCAACATCCTCGATTTTACCTTCGTGGTTTTGTAAATTTTTCCATTGTTCGGCGCTCAAGGGCCGGCCTCTGGGATAGTCTTTTCGTTCGGGAAGTTCGGGAACTTTGGCTATGACTTCGTAATCTCCTTGAGAATGCGAACTTGCATACTCGGTAAGACTTCGATGCAACAGTTCTCTTTGATCGTCGTCGATATCTCTTTGTTCTGGACTTCTGTAAACTTAAAGTAACTTTGTTAATATTCAAGGGGAAAATACAAGTTAAGAAAATTGCAAACTGTTTCGCTGGTATCGATTTACAGTAGTTCAAGTGAAGCACTTTTCAACCTGTTAGAAAATAAGATGTAACGTGTGGGAGCAATGGTTCAATTTATTACGTCTGTTAATTAATTAAATAAAGTAATTCAGTTTTATTCGAACATCCGTTTGAACATTTTCCCTTTACCTTAAGGCGCTACAAATATGCCTAGTTTAATTAACGTTCGTTTTTAAATGAGTTCACAATTTTACTTCTTTTCAAGGATACAAGTAAAGCATATTTTTCGCGATATTTTCACTAAGAAGACGTAATAATAAATATTTGCGATATGCTAAAAAATAAAGCAATAAAAATGTTGACTTAATGACCGTAATTAACCATAGCAGATTATTGAGCGTAAAGTAAAACGAGAAACTGTTTTTTTTATCAATTTTAACGGACTCAAATCTGGTATAAAGCAAAAAATGTTCATACGATGATTCATTAATATGTAAAAGAGATTAAAAAAGTCTCATCATGCGTTATCTTAATACTATTGTATTCGTTGTATGAATCATCAATGAGGCAAATCACAGTTATTTACTCAATATTTGAAATTCCTGTCGTGGCTGAGTAATGGTAATAAAAATGATTGCATAATTTTGACCAGCATACTTACCATAATCGGTGACTTTGGCAAAAGTCTCTAGTGTGGTTTCGTACGGCCTATCATGGAAACTTTTCACAAGCTTCCACAGCGTGGGTGGAGGGTCTTGAAAGATATTTAACTCAGCGAAAGACTTGTCCAGCTGTGCTGCTTCAAGACTCTCGTCATGTATAACAATAAAAAGATGCTTGTCTCTTTTGGCAGGTATTGTTTTGAGCATTCCTCTCAAAACCGTAATTAAATAATCACAATTCCCGTGTTGGAACATGAAACAACACATAATTTCCGATTTGCCATCAAACAAAGTCAATTGACGGTTTTTATTCGAAGTTTTGAAGCTTTTAATATCAACGAAATTGACTTTCAACAGTTTGGGCTTAATTGTTGAGTCTGGTGGGAGGCTTTCACTGTAGGTCCTCGATCTTTTCTGGACAGTGTTAACAACAGCCCATTCCTGGTCCTGGACGTCTGAGTCCACAGTTACATCATTGGGCTTCCACTCGAGACACCTCCTGCAGTTGGAATTTGCATATTCGGTGATATATAACGTGCCCACAAGGTTCAAATAGTTGACGAAAGACGCCTGTGCTGTTTTGAGCTGCACCCCATCCTGGGAGAAAATCTCCATGCATTCGGTTAAACTGTCACCCATTTTTTTCTAATCACGCTTTAATTAGAACTTGGAATTAATTGTAACAATGCACATGAGCAGTCATGGTCACGTTATTTTTATATTTGTAACAATAAGCACTTTCACAAGAAATTTCAAATGATCGATCGTTCGTGGATGTGATGCACCAAAAATCATTCGAAACTTTAACGATAAAGTATAGTCTTTATCAACGGCAAAAACGACAAGCCAAAAACCTCAAAAGCCACAAAAACAAACATTGTTGATTTTAATGACGTTTGTGACATTTTCCCTGACGTTTAACTGACAGATGACGATGGGCGAGCAGAATTCGACTTTATCGGCAGCTGCCATAGTCGAGACTTAATCGGCTAGATGCCGCCAGTAAAACAATTGAACGTTATTCATATAATTTTTGCTCTATTTTAGAAATTACTAAAGAAATAACTCAGAAATTAAATTATGATCAAAAACACTGAAGAAAAGTTTGTATGTCACAACTGCTCGGCTGCGCCTCGTACACAATACAATAATAGACTAAAATATGTTAATGGGAATAAAATCTATTAAATTAAGAATTATTGATAGTGATAATTTGGTTCCAGTAGAAAATATTCATTCTAAAAAAATTTAATTTTTTTTTATATCATCCAGTATTACCAGTAACAAAAAAATTAAATCTAGTGCAGAAAATTTAATATGATTTTTATGTAGATTATGTGCCCAATTAAATATTTAATCAGAAATTATGTGATCATACCGAATCTCAAAAAAATATCAGACGAGTATGATAGACTAATTAAGCCCAAAAAGCTATAAAAAACGTTTTAAAATAATAAAAATCAATTGATAATGTGTGGCTTTTCGAAAAAAATCGAGTTCTTTGTTTAAAGGATTTGTTAAGGCACAAGTAAATTATTGATTTTGAATCAGAAGAAGAATATAGAAAAGCTGTAAAAAATCTTGGTAAATAGTTAGGTTCTAAATTGGGTAAAATATAAAATAATCCTGTAGAACTCTAGCAAAAATTTTTGCTCTTTTCGATATAGAAATGACATATTGTTTCATTGTTTAATCATTTTGCGTATATTTTTTAATATTCTTTAAAAACATGTAAAGATCTTTAAAAAGCAATTATTTTTAAGCGGAAATTAAATCAAACGGTTTTCAATTGTCTCCTCGAATCAGCAAAAACAATATTTGATTCATTCCTAATTAAAAATAAATTAATTCCGACAGAATACAATGCCACGAACGGAAGCGCTTTAACAGCGTTAAAATTTGCCGTTTCTTGTGGATTTCTTCCAACTGACACCTCGGCACAAAAAATCTAATAGTGCAGCAATTAATCTTTAATTAATATTCAACTTTCTACATAAATGCATCACGACCAGCGATAGAGCATCCCATAATTATAATTTATTAACTGTGGATTTTATTATGATGTAAACTCCGACCCGATTTTTAGGGCTGTTCCATTCATTAGGTTTAAGGTGTGTATCATTGGAATGACACCTACATGCACGTTGATTGAGAAAATTGACTTTCTCTCGTTCAGCTCGCATTTGCATAAATAATGATTTGATGTTGTGATTCTATTTATTAGTTATGATAATAAAACGTTGGTTAATTAATTTGTGGGGTCAGTTTCCGTGGCATAAGTGTGTGCGCAAATCCGATTTGGTTTTATTAGGAGCCGTTCGAAGATTGTATCGTATATCATCTAAATGAGATAAGTTTGCATGTTGGCAACATCTCCGTATAAGAGATTACATTTTAATGCAAATGCTGTAGAAGTTTGGTATTTCTCAATGGCGTTGAGTGGACCGCGAAGGCGAATCCATCACAGTTAAAATGTGCGAATACAATATGGAGGTACTTATAGGCTATTTTCCGCACCGCAAAACCGATTTTAATACATAATATGTCACATAAAATTATATCAGACGCGGTGTATATGTATATAGTGGCCACGCGATAAAATGTGCCTTTTATATGTTATAGATCTATAGATCATACATTCTTTGCACAGAAATCCCCATAAAAATATTATATGCTCTCCCAAAGGTTGATATAGAATCACTTTAGTATAAAAGCAAATTTATTTCACCGGTTTATGTGTTGAAAGGGCGGCCGCTCTTTCAATTCCACATTTTCATAAATTCAACCGATGAAATCACCAAATCGTACTCTCCGCACGAATGGAACGGACATAAATTGTATTCCAACGAAATCGTAACTCTAAAGATGTTTTTTTTTCCTTTTGTCATTTAGAAAATATACCATCATAGGTAATTCACGTTGGATGACGAAGTTTAGAAAAAGAAAAGAAAATCATTTTATTTCAATTAAAATAAAAAAACTATATATGTATGACTTATTTTTTCCCTTTTAATTTATGCTCGAAAGTGATATCCTTAAATAAGCCACTGCCCAGTATAAACATCACGTAAAAATTCGATTATTTATTAAAAAAGCGAAAGATATTTTTTGGAGCAGACAAGTTTCTTTGCGATTCGGCTTAGCATTGCACATGTGTGAAAAATTCGTGTGAGAAAGCAGCACCCACCCCTGGCACAATGCCACTTACTAATCGAATAATAAGACATTAGAGTGGCAACAAAAAGTGTCGTCGGCGCGAAACCAAATTTGAAGCAAAACATAAATCACAATTTGACAGGTCGAGCTCAACCCTACACAGCGAGCTGCGTTACATTTAGTCCGGCTTCTTCAGCGGTCAAATAGCACCCTTATTGAAATCGTTCTGAAGAGCCTCTGCGCCATATTGTCTAGCGATCCATCATGCGACTGTCAGATGTTATTGTTACGGAAATCTATATAGTAGGCTGCGATTGTTGTGTCACAGCCGACTACTGTGTGAGCACGCATAATTGCCCAAACTTTAAAATCGGGGCTCAAATTGGCTTTGTGCGAATGAATATTTTATCTACAAGCCGATTGTGCAAAATTCTCAAATCAATTTCAAAGTCGAGCGCGTATTCAAATGGAGAAAAAGAATGATGTGCTGCGCAAATATCTGTTGCTGGCAAGGATTCCTGACTGTGGTTATCAGAAAGCGGCACTCGAGCCAACTGTCTCCTGATCGAGATGATTAATGGCAAAGCACGGATATATTAGTCCGAGGATTGCACATTTCACACTTCGGATTCTAAACCGTTCAGATTATCTACGACGGCCCTCTATTTACATACGTTACGTGCTGTGATGGATAAATAAAACACGTGATAACTGGCGCATCCACCAATTTTCGCACGAAATTGCATCGAACAACTTTGGGCCAAGTCGTGGCTTTAAGAGTTTATTTTGGCTTTATAAGGTTAAAATGGTCAACAAAGACTTCATGCACAAAGAAAAGAGTGCTTATAATGAACAGCGTTTGAGAATATTGGGTCGTAACAGTTGTCGATCGATGGGTTCAAATTGGTTTTGTTACACTTAATTTGGGTTGGAAAAATGAAATCACTGGCAAAGAAAAAACGTTATTACGACTCAACACAAACAACTTTAGGTGCTATTTGCACGGCTTGAGGTTATTAAGGGTGTTTTTTTTTCTTGTGTTCGGTTTATTTCCTGTGAACAAAAAATGTGCACAAACAGGACTATGTTATTATTGTGTAGTTGGATCCAAACTAACAGGTATTAAAATATTAATTATTCTATTGCAATGGCATCATCTTAATTTAAAATAGTAAACTATATCTGGAAGAGTTTATAAAAATCAATTACCTAAAAAAGTAAGATTTTTTAACATTGGATTTTTTCTCGCTTTGTAAATAAAGCTGGAAGATTTTCAGTTGGTAACTTCGTTGAAGCACAATGTGTATCGTCCACACATGACCTCAATTTCCCACATGTGCAGGTAGCGTTTCGTCGTGGCAAATTTGTCCAAAGCTTAATATTTGTCTTGTTTAATAAAGTGAACGATAATCCATCTCGAAAAAAGCGCAGAAAATCCCTGTGCGCCTTTAGATTTATTCGAATAAATTTAGATAAATGGTGTAAATTTTCCAGCGACGTGGCTTGTTATTTCTCTAGCGCTTCGGTTTTAAATGAAATGGAAAAGCTTCTAGGAGGATGATCATGTAGACGTGCTATAATAAGGTGTATCCGGCATTTTGCATATTGACTTAGATGTCGGAAACGAAACGCACCACGGCTGCTGGACGCCGATAAGACCAAGTCGCGGGGTTGCAATCGATTAGCCTTATATTTCCTCACCCGATCACCCCTTACTCCACAGGCGACCGTTTGCATACGGGATTTGTTCAACTATCTTACCGCACAATGGGGCCGTATAAAGGATATGTGCACTGCTCTCGCTCTCTTTTGATAATACGCCGAAAAGGCAACACTCCAATTTTATTGCGAGGCTGCTTCTCAACAGATTGACGGATAAATTTATAGATTTGATAAAGTGCAATTTGCATCTTATTACAAAATTCGAACGGACCATATCGGCCCGGATCTACCTGAAGCCAAAGCACGCAGAGGAAATCGGCCCCCAGACATAAAACAATCCCAATCTCATAAAAATTGCATACTGTTTCTGATTTCCAAAAATTAAAGATCGGTATCGTTCCCATCCTATTCGAACTAGGTGATCTAATTTGCCTAAAGCAGCTCACTTTATACAGATTTTTTGCAAAATTTTCGGTAAAACTACGAAAGCAATTATTACTTCAAAAACTTGTCTTAGTTTCACTCTCTTATTCCTCAAAATTTTGCTTGTAGGTAACACCTAATCTGGTCCATTGGATTTTTAGCTCATTTTATAAACGAAAAACTGTTCTTCCCCGAATTGTTTCTAAGAATGTCGAACAGTCACGTAATAAGTTCAATATCATTATCTATTATTTAAGGAAATGATTCATTTTTGACAATTTTTTGCTTAGAAACGAAAAAATTTCTTCAAAAGAGCTCAAAAACGGCTAACATTATTCGAAATATGCTTTTCTTTATTATACCTATTATCATGGTTATTATTATTATTTCTTCTTTTTTCTCGGCCTTATACAAGTTGTACTTCTTTTCTTTTTTTCTTTTCATTATTATTATTATTATTATTATTATTATTCTTGGCTTAGAAGCAAGTTCATAAAACAAACGGAAAAAACTTTATTTTAACTTAAAAGAACTTCGATTACAGCAAAACTATTTGCAAAAGTATCACTATCAATATTTGCCATTTTTTTTCTATAATTACACAGGACTGTTATAATTGTTAATGAATTTGTTAATGCGTAAAAGAAAGGCTATTTAAAACAACACAAAAAAAAAAACTTACCGAGTGGTCCGTCAAAGTGCAGATCGATGTAAGAAGGAAGAAGTAAGGAAAGAGGAAGAATAGGAAAAAAAAGAGAACCTTGACGGTACGGCACAATTAAATTAACGATTAATAAATGCACTGTAAAATGCGGCGTGTGGCTGCCACCCGATCGCTTCTCGACTACTACTACTACTCTTATCTCTTAGTAAAGATTACAAAAACCCCTAAATGAAAAGAGGCGCTAACATTCCCCCCGACCGTTAAGGAATGAAGTTAACTAAAACCAAATTATCAACTAAAGAAAAGAAAGATAAGTTCCCTTCCGCATAATAATAATAAATATTAAATTAAATTAAACTGCAAGTAATTGCATCCACCCAAAGAACAAATAACTAAAAACAAAATTATAGGATCAAAACGATCACTGATTTGGAAGGGGACATAGACGAACTATAGGTCGTTTATAAAGACCATTGGGAGTTTTGACGCTGGCGACGCGAACTATCCCATCCTTGCCAGGAAAGACCTCTTGAACGACCCCTAATGGCCAATGCAACGGTGGGGTGTTATCCGTCCGCAAAACTACGACCGTACCGACCTTTATTGGAGAAGATGGCTTATTCCATTTTTGACGAACTTGCAAATTATGTAGATATTCCACGTGCCATCGTTTCCAATACGTTTGCAAAATTTGATCGAGCAGTTCTTTTCGGGTTACTAAATTAGTCGACATGTCTAAATTTTGAATTGGTAGCGATTGAAGGGGCGTCCCTGTCAAAAAATGAGCAGGCGTCAAAGCTAACGGCTCGTTAGGATCCGAGCTGAGCGTACACAATGGTCGAGAATTTAATAAAGCCTCTATTTGAGTAATAACCGTCGTAAATTCTTCATAAGTCAAAATTTGGGTGCCAATAACTTTAGTTAAATGAGACTTCACACTTTTAATGTTTGCCTCCCAGATTCCTCCAAAGTGAGGTGCTGCTGGAGGATTAAATTTCCATACTACATTTCGTTTAATCAATTCATCATCAATACTAGAATGATACTCTTGTGAGGTCACAAATTTTGACAAATCGTCTAGGGCAGTTTTAGCTCCAATAAAATTTGTACCACAATCGGAATACAAAACCGAGCATGGACCACGACGGGATAAAAAACGTTTAAAGGCATTAATAAAAGTCGCAGTGGATAGGTCAGAAGCCACTTCTAGATGTAAGGCTTTGGTAACTAAACAAATAAATAAGCATAAATAAGCTTTCTGGCTTTTTACACCTCTACGACGAGTCAGAGTGATATAGAAAGGTCCGGCATAATCTACACCACTGTGCAAAAATGGTTTCGCTTCTGTAATTCTAGGAGCGGGCAAATCCGCCATACATGGGAAAGTTGCGCGAGGACGAAATTTAAAGCAATAATTACAGTTGCGAATGCGATGTCTAACAACATTTCGTGCAGCTAGAATCCAAAATTTCTGACGCAACAACGACAGTGTAAGATGCGGACCAGTATGTAAATTACGTTGGTGAAAATAGTCTATTAAGAGATCCACCAAGTGGTCTTTTTTGGGCAGCAAAAACGGATGCTGCTGATCATATTCTAAATTTGAGTTTGATAGACGTCCTCCTACTCTAATAACTCCATCTTTAAGAAACGGACATAAGGAACGAATTTTAGGCGAACAAGGTTTATTTTGCTCTAACAAAGCTAAATCTGAAGCAAAATGTTCTCTTTGGACAAGTCTAACTAGCGTTAATTCAGCGGTTTCTAAGTCTTTGAGTGTAATAAGATTTCCTTTTGGCAATATCTTAAGAAATCTGAGAACATATACAACTGCATTGCGCAATTTACTATACGAAGACGATCTATCTATAAGTTGTCGTAAAGGGTTGACACAACGTGAGAAAGTGACGAGAACTATCGGTTTCTCTTCGAGTGGAGGTTCGTCTGTATTAGTTGAAGAGTTAATAGGCCATAACTGTTCGTCCATAAATAACCAACTAGGACCAGTTAGCCAAATCGGGTGGTTTAAAAGGTGCGCCGGTGTTAGACCCCTAGAAATTGGGTCGGCTGGGTTTTCCTTCCCATCGACATGATACCAATTAACCGACGGCACTAATTCTTGAATTTTTGCCACGCGATTTGCTACAAAAGTGTGCCAACGATGAGGAGATGCGTTTATCCAGTTAAGTACGACCGAAGAATCAGTCAGAGCAACAATGTTTTCTATAATTAATCGCGATTGGAAAGTGCTTTCTACAAAATGGATCAGTCTAGCTAAAAGAAGCGCAGCACAAAGCTCTAATCTGGGTATCGAAAGTGACTTTAACGGAGCAACTTTTGATCTAGCACAAATGATTCTAACAGTAGGTACCTTTTCTGGAACTTTTACATACACTACCGCTCCATAACCCTTTTCTGATGCGTCTGCAAATCCAACAATTGTCACAGGTAAATTACTACAAGTTCCTAAATGACGCGGAATTTCAAAGTTTTCCAAAAGATGCAACTCTCCTTTTAAAAGACTCCAAATTTTTTGTATATCAGCCGATACAGGATCGTCCCAACCAAGTTTTTGAACCCAAATTTCCCGAATCAATAATTTTGCATATAAGGTAACGGGAGCCAACAATCCTAAAGGATCCCAAATGCGAGCAATTATTGACAAAATATTCCGTTTCGTACATTCTATGTCAGGAACACTAATTTTAAAACCAAGCAAGTCGGTTTGCGGATGCCACTGAAAACCTAAGACCTTCAAGGAATCATTGCTAAATTCAACGGGCTGAAAGCAGCGTTCCGATTCTAAAATTTCTGACAATAATTCATTAGAGTTTGTTGTCCATTTGGTTAAGCTAAACCCCCCGGCCCTAAACAAACCAATTAAATCGCGATACAACGCAATAGCTTCTTCACTGGTAGGAACACTAGTTACAACATCGTCCATGTATGTATCTCTATTTACAATTCCTGAAGCTAACTGAAAATTTCTAGATTCGTCCGAGGCAAGTTGCTTAACTGTACGAAGAGCTAAAAATGGCGAGGCTTTGACTCCAAAAGAGACTACATTGATTTCGTATGTTTGGAGAGGTTCATTAATCGAAAATCGCCAGAGAATTCTTTGAAAGCATCGATGATCGGGATTAAGCCAAATTTGTCTATACATCTGACGTACGTCAGCGGTCATGGCTACAGCAAATAGTCTAAAATTCAGTAGCAAAGAAACTATATCGGTTTGTAATTTTTCACCAGTATATAAAACATCGTTCAAAGAAAGCGAATTACTACCTTTGGCGCTAGCATCAAACACAACTCTCAGTGGAGTACTAGTACTTTCCTTAAAAATAGCATGATGCGGAATGTAAAATGAAGATTCGCTATTCAATCTATGTGGCTCTACTAAAGACATGTGACCTTGCTCGATGAAGTCTTGTATTGCATCGCAATAACTTTGATGAAATGCTGGCATTGAGCGAAATTTTCTTTCTAAAGCTAGATATCTTCGAAAAGCGTTTTGAAATGAACTACCCAAATTAGGAGGAAATTCTTTAAAAGGAAGCGAGACTATGTATTTTCCGGACGGTTCGCGTTTAACCGTAGAAACGAAAAGTTCTTCACATTTTGCGTCATCTTTATTCAATGAAACACTGGGACTGGGAACCTCTTCCATTGACCAAAATTTTTCAAGTGCTTTATCTAGAGGTGGTTCCTCAATCAAACAAAATGAATGTGTTTCACAATTCGCGGCTACATGTGGTATTTCGCCCATAACTATGTATCCTAGTGTAGTTTCTAAAGCGATTGGGCTTCCAAGTGAACCTTCTACTTTGTTCGGGCCTAATATTTGCGGGAACAATTTACCACTAATTATTCCATCGATTTCCCCCGACTCAAAAAATTTCTCGTCGGCTAGCGGAAGATTAAGCAAATTTTCTATAGATGATTGCGGAATATTTCGATCTGGCAAATTGTCAATAATTTGATCGATAACTAAAGCCTCGAACTTGTATCTATAATCTGAATTAAAGCGAGAAGCAATGACCGTATCTATTTTTCCTTTTATAGGATGCGTGATGGCACCTATGCCTTTAACAGAAGCGTTAATTTTTCTAATTGGCAAATTTAAGCGGGTACAACAATTTGTAGTAATAAAATGCGATTGACTAGCGGGGTCTACTAAAAGTCTAACTAATTTCTTTTTCGAATTTGGAGCGAATATTTCTACTATTGCGGTAGCAAGCAAAGTGTTACTATATCTAGATGATTTAAAGCTAGTATTTGAAGCGACACAAAAACTATGGGGCTCGCGGGAAGTACTATTAACGTCACTAATTGAAACCAAATCCTTTTTAGCAGGCTGTTCTGATGTCTCAATGTGCGGTTTATCAAAATGAAGCAGAGAATGATGTCTTTTTCGACACAAACTACAAGTGGTTGTCGATTTACAAGCGATTATTTTATGTTTCGGACTAAGGCAATTTAAACATAAAGCTTTATCTTTGACTAATTGATATCTTTCCAAGGGACCTAACTTTAAAAGCTTCGCACACTGATAAACTAAATGAGAAGCCTCGTTACAAATTGGACAAATATTATTCGATGCGCGATTACTAACAACAAGCGAATGGGTTCTACTAGGTTTACTGAAAGGAGCGCTATAGTTCGTTCGATTGGCTGTTGTAGCAGTTGATTTCAAAGTACAAGCTAAGATTTTTGTGTGATCCTTTACAAAGTCAACAATTTCCTTGTACAAAGGAATTTCAGATTTTTTCTGTGACAGCTCAAAATGTCTACGAGTTTGACCATCTAATTTTGAAAGTGCGATTGAACTTATAATAAAGTCCGAAAGATTTTCTATGTCTAATTGTTTCAAAGCGTTCACCGCTGTATCAAACTTTTCCAAAAATGTATTTAAACAAACTACCGATTCATTTTGTAAAGGTCTAAAGTCAAGAATTTGCGACAAATAAGCATTAGCCAGAAGACGTTTATCATCATATTTTTCTACGAGCGCTTTCCATAAGATGGGATAATTTGCTCCTGTTGGTTGTATTCCAGAGCAAACCAGCAAAGCTTTACCCGTCAATTTTCCCAATAAGTAATGCATTCTAGTAATATCGTCTAAATCGGGATTTTCGTGTATTAAAGTTCTAAACGTGTCATAAAAAATTGGCCAATCGGACATTTCCCCTGAAAATTCCATCAATTCGATCTTGGGCAATTTTGCTATAGCTTTCACCGGCTTGAGCAAATTTTCAGTTTTTGTAAAAACCTTTTTTGCTGCTTCTACAATGTGACAATATAATTCGTCCACCGCCTCCAACTCAGCAAAGCTAGGCGTATAGTCAGAGTCGAGTTCTAAACTTAATAAATTTATCGAATCAATGCAATTACTAAACAATCGGCGCGTTTCTTCTAGTGTATTATATCTAATTTTAAAGTTTTTGCAAACCGTCTCATCATCCAGGTTTCTAGAGTCGTTATATAAACGCTGAATTCTCAAAAAAAGTGATTGACGCTTGCCTTGAAGAGACTTTAATTCATTCTCTTTAGTTGGAGCCATGATAAATTTAAACGAATTTCTAATAAGCGAGGACGTATGCGAGCAACAGCGACAAGAGATAAGCTAAAGCGATAACTCGATAAGCGAAGGGTTTTTGCAACAACGCGTTCCAAAAGTAGCGATACCAATGCTCTAGATTTAACTAAACGAAGATCCGGTGGCTCGAAGGACCAAATGTTAATGCGTAAAAGAAAGGCTATTTAAAACAACACAAAAAAAAAAACTTACCGAGTGGTCCGTCAAAGTGCAGATCGATGTAAGAAGGAAGAAGTAAGGAAAGAGGAAGAATAGGAAAAAAAAGAGAACCTTGACGGTACGGCACAATTAAATTAACGATTAATAAATGCACTGTAAAATGCGGCGTGTGGCTGCCACCCGATCGCTTCTCGACTACTACTACTACTCTTATCTCTTAGTAAAGATTACAAAAACCCCTAAATGAAAAGAGGCGCTAACAGAATTCGTTATTTACATGAGTTTGTAGAGCATGCCTTTTACCTTAAAAACAGGACAGAATCCTTGAAATATCTGTTTTTTAAATAAAATTAGGGCAAAATCTTTGAAAAATTTTAATTTTAAGTTAATTCATCAGAGTGCATTTTCATTGCATTAATTTTGTCTCTAGACGCGTCTAGACCAGTTTTTGAATAACATCCGGCGGAAAAGCAATATTTCTTCAGTGAAATTATCTAAATTGCTCCGAGATGAATTAATTTTGTTACTGGAAGGACTTTGTCGAGTTATCAATGTTGGTGCACTGTAGAAATAATGTATTATGGGTGTTGTGCGGTGCACAATGCATTTGCAGGTGATGCAACAATGATGTGGGAAACAATGCCCGATGTGCATGTTAGATAAACGGGATTATATCAATATGTCGTTATATTCAAGTAGTGGAGAGCTTTGACACTGATGGTTGCGTTATAATATGCTTTGATTTTCGGGACATAACACCGAATTATACTAACAATGTTTCCATCATCATCTTATAACGTAAACTCAATGATTAATTATTATTCATAAACTGAAGTAATATTGGCATGGGTTTGTACAGAATCTTTCGCGTTTAAATTGATTTAATTCCTATAATTAGGCGCTGTAATTGCAGACTTTTGGCTCCGTTGTACACTTCATTATTAAATTAATGATGGCTTAATAAATAAGCTTTAATTCTCACATAGAAAGAATAAATTTATTCCCAGATATTGTCGATAATAAGCGGCGAGCTCAAGCTCAATTTGCAGAACATTGCTGGAAATTTTCGGATTGGCCTTGAGCTACACGAGTACATTGCAATGTATTATGTATTTTTTATCTTTATGGGTTTATTTTTGCATCCCGCCTTAAATCAGGTCACACGTTTGATATCAGAAGCAAACGGTAATCAGAAAAATTTAAAAATTGTGACCCCTTTTTGAAAGTCTCAAAATTCATCATAGAATAATTTTCGAAACGTGATCATTCCGTCTGTTTAAAAATATTTAGACCACACAAAGGTCCAACATATGGACCCCATGATAATAACGTGTCCACGTGTAGATCATAAAATGTCAGAGCAGCTCGTAACAATTACTCATAAAGTATACAAAATGCTCATTTTAAAGTCTGCCCTAACAGAAATAAATGTGAGTGAAGAGTTTGAATGTAAATTATGTCGGCCATCTATCTTAGGCGAATCTATTATTTATGGGCAAATAGACGGTATCGATCAGGCTATGCACCGTCTTGGTCATTTATTGCCAGGTCGTAGAAAAAATTGCGTATAAATAGGTTTTGGGTGGATGGTGGCGTTGTTGTTGGAGTATGAATAGATAACTGTCTAATGCACAGATTAGACTGTAAAAACCGATTATGGGGGATTGAAACTAGATCGAAAAGCTGGAATTGAGTGTGCTTCTATTATGAATCAACCCTCCTATTATCTGACGTGTTAGTGGTCAGCATAAACAATAGCTGAATGTCAGATAGCCAAACACAATTACCTATATTTGTAAAAATATTAATCGCATTCATGAATGAGCTATGACAGTGTAACATTAATGAGAAATCAGCCGCACAATGGCGATGTGAAAATAGCAATTATAAAATTTGTAAAATTGCAGGACACGATTAATTTTCCGTTTTAAATTTGTTTCCACACAATAAACCGATTAAAAAAATGTTTACATGCTCGCAATGGAAATAAAAAATCACGGCCTCGCGCTGTACAAGCCACGAGGGAAGAAGAGAGCTTCGTGAAAATAATAACGGGAGTTATGAGGGGTGAAAAGCACCCTGCTTTAGTGGATCGGCTGTATCTTCGTAACATGGGAGAGATACAGACGTGAACAGGAGTTATTTTGGTCCAATGTGTCGCATCACTAACCTACTGACCACCAGATCGAAGTTTAATTTTGACGAACAGGGACCGGAAGTGCTTTCCTTCGAATGAAATCTTCTTAACCAATTAAGATGTCGACGTGTGGGCGAGTACAAGTAACTCGTCTGTTAAGACACCATTTGATTTATTGATAATGCTGACATAAGACGGATAAGGGATAATTTGTAAAAAATCTATCGATGCGCACTGATTTGGACATGCGAGTGGGCAGACGATATTAACAAGAACTCGGACCGGTCGAAAGGTTTTACTAAAGGAGCGTTGACTTGTTATTCGGCTTGGCCATCAGATTGTCTCGGCTATTGGAGCTAAATGCCCAACATTTTTTAAAGGTTCAATTAAGCGCTTGGTGAAAGAACTCGAGTTGTTTGGTACTTTTTAAAAATTTCAGTTGTCACAACATTCCTAAACAGCACAGGTTTAAATCTAATTGATCTTAAAAATTATGAGTTCTAGTATTAGCATTGGAAGTTCTATATTAAGGGTTAAAAAACTTACCAAAGAACCAACGGAAGAGATTATGAAATTTAGTAGCTCTTTGGGAATTCATTTTTAGAAGAAGCCACTTCAAAAAAATATGCTCAAAATAACACGCCGCGTGAATAAAAAGCGTAGAGAATTGCTTACATAGGTACTACCTATAAAGGTAAAAATTGTAAAAAATTCTTTGTATTAAAGTTAATGATAAATAACGAATTTTAAATAAATGGTATGTGTCAACGTTGTCTAACAGTCGTGGTCGTAACAGATTTTGAACAACAAATTATTTTTTGATAAATTTTAATTTTTTTTAATTAAAAAAATTGCTAAAGTATGAGAGTAAATTTAAAAATAATTATTCATTGTTCTGTTAGGGAACGATTACTTAGTGTGAAACATAAAAGCATTCAAAAATAATGAAAACTGAAGAAGTATTTAAAAAAACAGGAAATAGCAAACTCTCAAATACCTATCAAACTAGAAAAAATTATAAATACACGTCGATAAAATTTAATGAGAGTTTAAATTTAAGCAACAAGTTATGACTTATGAGTAAGATTTCCAATTGATGAATTGTTTGCAATTATTTTAGTAGTACCTATTTCGTACTATTTTATTTAATTTAATAATAATTGTAAAGTGTAAAAAAAATTGTGTAGAAAAAAAATCATAGAGATGGTGCTAAGAAAGCGATAGCTAGATCTTCTTGTTTAAATCGTGGTATTCGACGGCTTCTAGAAACCGAATCCATACAGAAAAAAAGAATGAGTGGCAAACCTGTGAATAAAAATTCAGAAATCGCTGTCAATTATTAGGATTAACATTAGGAAATGTGTAAGTCCCTGTAGGTCCTGAAGGAGTGGCAAATCCCTTTTTATTTTTTTCTTGATTTATATATTAACTACTTTCCTCAGAATTTGAAAAAAGCAAAAAAAAAGGAACAATATAGTTGACTACTTTTCTCTACAAGTTCATGAAAACGATTTTCACTAAAGTCGTACCTACGATTCTACCATAGATAATACCAAGCGATTTTTTTAAGTTTTGATCTAATTATCCATGACAGTTACCTCAGCAGTGAAATATATTGCGTAAATAACTTCAGCATCGGTTTATCTGCCAATGTTCTCCGAAGAACATAAAAAATATATTGAAACCTTAGTTTCGTAATAAACATCGAGTTAACTTAATTGTCATGGATAACTAGATCAAAATTTTAGAAAATCGCACGGTACTTATAGAAAATATATGTACACTCGTCTAGTTTTAAAATGTCATGTTCATAGATATTATTATCATCTGTTTATTGGCACGATATTTTCAAATAATCGAGTATATATGTACTTCAATCTTATAAAATAGTAATTAAAAATTAACCATACAAGTACCTAAACAACTTAAAAATTAGTTAAAACGTTTCTTTTTTACAAAAAACACTTTTTCTCAAATTGGTGTTCATTAGAAAAGAGTGCTTTGAGAGGTGCGGATGACTTGAAGCACCTGGTATACCTAGTATAAATATCTTAGATTTTTTGATAATTATATAAATAAATCTTAATTTAAAATTGTCTTTTATGGTATAAAATTAAGGCTCGTTAAACGAGCTACTTTTGGTGCACTGCCTATTTGCATCATTATTTCTAAAATGTTGCAAAGCTGATGGAATGACTGTGAAAATGTTGATTGTTTATGAGGTACTCAAGCGAATAGAAATAATCTAAAACACTAATCTATCCACTCGGTAATATCCAAGCTTTTAATCAATACTGACAGTTGATGACCTGATGTCTGGTGTGAGCGTCTTCTTAATCGTTAAGAAAGCCCAATCAATAAATCGCGCTTCGATTTGAATGTTAGTGTTATTGTGTTAAATAAAAATGGCGCTTATATTTTTGTCGTGTCGTCCGTTTTAAAACAAAGAAGTGCATTGGTATGGAATAAAAAGCGGCCCGCACACCTCGTATTGATTCCGCAGCGACAGCCCGGTGACATTCTTTATCAATACGTCACAGCTCATATTTCAAGTTCTCTTGCATCCGCCCTCAAAGCTACAAAGAAACTAAGTTCTTTCAGTAGCGGAGGGTGGGCGGTAGCTGTTCTGTGGTGGTAGGGCACCAATGGCCAGACGAGGCGCAGCCGCTCTACCCAATAGGCCGTGGCGAGTGCGTGACGAAACAGGCCCCGCCTTCCGGCACTTGCAGCACTTTTTCCCAATGTTTTTATTTATTACATTTGTACCCGGCGAGTGTACCGGTCGTGTCCGCACCAGTCGAGTACAGAGTGTACCCCGTGCGCACGACGCCCCGCCCGGCCATCCATCCGAGCCCTCACTGTTGCGACTCCTCTTCTGGGTGATGGACTCTGGTGCAGTGCTCTAGGTGTTCGCGTCGCGATGGACAACTCCGGGATGGACTCCGCCAGCGAGCACAGCAGCCACGCGTCCTCGGGCTCGCCGGCCGTCGCCGTCAAGCCGTCGCCGTCGCCGCCCGCCGCCAACAGCAACACGCACCAGGTGCACAGCCCGCGCCAGGCCAGCCCGCTGGGGCCGCCCATGTCCATGGCGCACCCGCTGAGCCCGCCGCCCGTCAGCTCGGCCAGTCTGGCCCGCAGCATGGCTCTGGGCCACCTGCCGCCCCCCGGCTTGGGCTTGCTCAACTCGCTGGGGGTGCTGCACAGCCCTCTGGACCTCATGGCGCATCACGCACCGCCACGGTCCTACAACAGCCCGCCGCCGATTTCCACCTCCGATCCCACGGCTAATGAGTGCAAACTGGTTGATTACAGAGGACAGAAGGTCGCCGCTTTTATCATCGCCGGCGATACCATGCTGTGTCTTCCGCAAGCCTTTGAGCTCTTCCTCAAGCACCTCGTCGGAGGACTGCATACGGTTTATACCAAGCTTAAAAGGCTAGACATCGTGCCGTTGGTTTGTAACGTCGAGCAGGTCAGGATCTTGAGAGGACTCGGTGCCATTCAACCAGGGGTTAACAGATGCAAGCTACTCTCATGCAAAGACTTCGATACACTCTACAGAGACTGCACTACGGCCAGGTACGTGTTTGCGGATTTTGGATTAGTTCTTATTTTAATCAATGATTTGCCGACAACTTCAGCGATTCCAGGACTTTGATCATTGTTAGATCAATGTGACTTTGAACAAATTATATTGATTATGATACCACAGACGAATATAGGTATTTATGACAACGATCCATAGCAAAGCAGTGCAAAAAAAACAATTTTTTGTTTGTTGATGCTTGCCATTATAAATATGCATTACCTACCGATATTTAAATAGGTATTTATAAAATTAACATACAGTAATAGTTTCCTAATCACTGATGATGCCAATTCAAATGAATTCGACTTTAAAGTGAATTAATTACTGTTATACGTATCTATTATTATTGTCAATACTAATTACATTATTACTTTTTAATCTCGGAACCTACATTATGGGGTTCTAATTTTTTATAATTTTATAATTTTTTTATAATTTTCTAAAGAAGTTCTGTTTTTTAATTGTTTTTGTTCTTTATATATTTTTTTTTATTTAACCTACTACAGTGATAAGTCATCGACCATTGTTTGAAATGCGATTTTCCTTTATGAAGTTAAAAATTTATACATTTTTTAGTGTTTAGTTAGGTGGTACCTACCTTATTTTTACCGTACCTACAGATATTTACTCACAAGTGGGGTCAATGACAATAATGACATGCTCTATTAATTTTATTTTTACTTTTATTTCCATGAAATCATACTGGAAAACAAAATCGATTTGTTCAAAAAAATTTTTATAAATGTTTCTACACAAAAGTATGACTTTCTTTTCTATCTCGGGAATAAATTATGCGCGGATTTTATAATCGTCAGGTAATTTTATACTGGGGATAAATTTTGAAAAATATATGGTTGTAACATTTGTAACTATAGTCGTTAGGGGAAGATAGCCTATATTATACCAAAGTAACCAAACGGAGGTACATTTTTGGAAACTTTAAACAAATAACTAAAAATGAGGTAGATTACAGAAAAACAAAGTTAAAAATGATTGTGTATGAGTAAAAAGACGCTAAACTATTGTAATATAAGCGCAAAAATTACGAAAAATTGGCCCGAGATTTGTTGTTTTGTTGATAACACAATGAAACTTTTAGCTACAGCTTTGAATTTTACTACACTGTCAAAAATACTTTCTGTTATACCTATTCTTAAAAAAATCGCAAAGATATAATATAGGCTAATTGTAGTAAAACATAAAAATACGAAAAAATAGTAATTTTGCTTTTTTAATTTTGTTCTTGAGCTTGTACAAAGGTCTAAATTTGATTTGGCGCTCGCTTGGAATGTAGTTACCTTTGTATAATTTATAAATGCTGCTCTCTTTGAAGCCTACCCCTTGCATTGGTAGAATTCCCCCGATTGCCAAGACAGCAGAGACAATTGCATTTATGATAGATGCAGTCTATAAATACAAACTGGGCCAACAAACCCCCGCGTTTAGATTGAAATAATTATAAACGCAATGAAACAAGGGGAGAATCGAGTGCAGGATAGCGTCCCCTTTCTATTTCTGCATACTCGACGATTGTTGATTCAATAACATGAAACTCGTCTGAATTCCAATCATATATTATAAAACTGGAGATAACGCACGTGTTTTATTAATGTTTCGTGAGGTCCGAGTGGCGCCTCTCAATCGATATATTATTTCGAATGGTATAAAGGGATGATAAGTTGAACGGTCATCTGACAGAACCTATTAGCACTCGGCTATTATAAAGGCGTAGGCTATCGGAAAATCTTTGAGGCTTCCCGGTGCGTTCATCCTCGCCCGAGCCTGGCCTCGGCTACTGACCATTTATAATATAAATATTAACGCTATTGTTTGTATTGTGGTCTTTAATGGAATTTGTTAAACATCACGCAAGGTTTTTCGAAAAAACCGAAACTTGAGCGAGGTAATTAAGAGACGTTAAAGCCATACAAAGTAGAAAACAACAATGGGATACGTGTAACAATAAACAAGACGGGAGCATAGTGTTCTTGTGGGGATTTAAATCATCTTTAAATAAATATTGTTGACAGTTACGCCTTGCCATTAAAATATCCGAAGCGGGTAGACCTACAACTTGTTCGAGAAAATCACACTGTTATTTATTACGGGACTATGGCAAAGGTTAAAATTGACAGGGGACTTAAATTTTTATGTTTGCACATTCATACATAGTGAATATAGTCAGCCCGTAATGGGTTTGCATTATTGCCTACTACATTGTTGCGTCGTAAATTCATTCTAGACCAAATGGAAATGTTGGGATAGTTACACTTGTAATTTATTGCCTAATTATTATAGTTATTAAAAAAAGCCAAATAGCGATTCACAAACTTCAAAGGAAAACTGGGTTAAGTTACTAATTTTTCGTGAATTTTTTATGATTCATACAGACACTATTGTACACAGAATGTTGCATGCAAGATATTCTTTGTTTCACAAATATATGCTCTTACTACATATTTAATTTTCCTGGAATGATTTATTACGATCTTTAATATAGTTTTTAGTTAAAACAATTTAATAACTTTATTATGCGATTATTTGAACACCCACTTAAACGGATAATTACGCCTATAATTAGCTGAGTTCATACATACATTAACATGTGAAATTTGCCAAAATATTTTTGTCGAGTTGGTGGCGATAACCATAACAGTTTAGCGCGCGCTAATAAAGAATTCAGGAGATCCGGCGCTAATTCTTATTTGAAATGAGTTTGGGCAAAAATGCATGTCTGGGGAAATGCCGTCTGGTAATTAAAAAAGGCGCCTTCGTCGTCTCTGTCGTGCATGTAAATATCGGGCAAGTGCAAGTGGAGATTGTATTGTGCGACTTATTTGGTCGACTGAAACCGCATTCTGTATTCAGTACAAGAGTATTTTAATAATTCATTTATTTTTGCAAAAGCAATCAGAGTTTGTACGCAACTTATTATATTTTTGTTAGAGTTTAAATGGGTTTTTGTTGCATTTATGTGGCTTGGTATTGTGCTTAAGATTACATGTACACTGTTCATACATGTCCACCTTATTAAAGTTCTTCTAGTATGCAGATTAACATTGTGTAAGGGAGGCATGGTCTAAAATTAATTGCACGCCTGTTAGCCGAGCCAGCTGGACTCGTTTTATTTCAAAACGTGAACAATTTCAATAATTTTATTTTCAAACTTAAATTACTTAACGTCTTTTCTGATACGTTTTAAACGGGAACTTTGACGATTTGGACTGGGTGGTCTGCGAAACGTTACAAATTAACCTTATCCTCGCTATCAAATCACCAAGGATTTGGCCACGAACCTGCAATTAGTTTTCGTAAACCGGAATTAATTTTTGGAAAATTTGGAATTATACACCGGATGGTTAATGGACAAAGATACCTTAAATTGACCGTAATTGTAATATTAAGTTTATGGGAGCACAAAACTGAATAATTTTGACGTCAAGTTGAAAAAAATTATGTGGAGCAAATTAATTTCAATTTACAAATTACGTTTTTATGCAAAACAAAACTACACCCAGAAATAGATAAAAGCAGGTTCGCGTTTGATGGCTATCTATGCCAAAATTTATCTCTTGTTTAAACGGTAGATAGATATGGTAATGATTTCATTATTATGGAAAGTGCATCGTACTGTTGGCGTGTTGTGGATGATCTATTTTGTGCTAACTTTTCATTTACAAAATTCTTTTTTCTAGACGAAGTCTAGACAATGGCTTCTAGCGATAACTGGCCGGAATGTAAACAAGAATTGAATTAAAAATTAATTTGCGGTGAAAGCATTATTTAATTCAGCTAGTTGACTAGTTTTTCTAAAGGCTTTGAATTTATTTTATTTGCCGAGGGGAGGTGGCCAGTTTGCGCCAAAACTTAATTAAAAATTAAATTAAAAAATAAAGCAAAAGCCCGTGTGAATAATTACTAAATTAAACGGGACTACGGGATTCTAAAGACAGCTTTTAAATGTTAGTGGTTGATGTGACTTCAAAAATTACATTTTATACAAAAAAGACTTATTACTTTTTTGTTTTATTATTAGTAATAAATTAATCCCAAACAGCAACTTATATTTTTGTGAGTTATTAATGAAATAAATTAACTACTTTACTTTTACTTTTTTAAAGTTTATTAGGTGTACAATTAGAGTCAATTAAATTATGTAGATATGTTCGGATGTCCAAGCTAAGGCGCTCTGTATTACATACAGGGACCAACAATTCTTACGGACAGTCTCAAAAATGCGATGTCTAATTAAATAAAATTTTCGAAATTTTATACACGTGACTGGACACTGGTGTGAGACTTTTCACAATTTTTTTATATTTGTTTGTTTATGGGTAAATACAGAAAGTAATTTTCGAAAAAAAAAACTTCCACGAATATCATTTTAAAAGTTTGTAAAAAATGTTAAGAAATCTAATAGGAATTTTTTTATTACTTACAAACCTTTTGTGATTTTTTTCAAATGATTTATAATAGATAAAAAATGAAATGAAAATTTATTAATCGTTGATTGATGGACAACTGTAGTGGGCATGGAGTTAGTTGAGTTATGAATTTTTCTCTTAATTTTTCACTTGTTGCTTGGGCATTTGGCCCTTGTTTGGCGGCGTGAATCCGGCAACACAAAGATGCGTGAAAATAATGTTTGTTGGTGTTAACGGTCCCAAATTCCCACAGTGCTAGCGGCATACAAATGCGGAAACAGAGTCATTGTGTGGGAGATTTATCTGGCAGAATCCACAGGTTGCATGCAATTCCAGCCAAACCGTCTGGCGTGGTGATCCTCAGGGACCCCCTCGAAAATATCTCCGTCTGTTGAATGGACCATCTCACTCGCAAACGTCATGCGTACTGCTTCCAATTCCATTCCGATTTCCTGATGCCAAATGTTCGTATTCATTCATTCATTCGGGCAGCGTCGAGAGGCGGTGGCGGCGTCGCGACGCCGATTTTTCCACCGCGCGAATGTTTATGGGTGCGGTGACAACAGCCCGCAGAGCTGAAAATGAGCACTGGTCTAATTAAATACCACCATCTTACACGAGACCGCCACATTCCTTATTACCGCAGACAAATTTATAGGCGCTTGTTGGTATCATTGCGTGCCTTGATATCTTATTTCAAGCCATTAGTACTCGTTTCGAGCCGCTCGTAGATGAATTATTGGATACATTTCCACTAATGAACTAACTTTTGATCAGCACAAAGACGCCACAAACAAAACACCTAGCCTTTTATGGCAACACACCACAATACCATTATTACTGAAATTGCACGATGCGGATTCCATCTTTGTTTCCTCTTGCTCTATTGTTACACGCTTAATTTTCTGCCACAACAAAAATTGACGTCAAAGTTAAAACAGTAAAAAATAACTACTTAGTTATCAGTTTAATCGATTGCATGGCTTAGCTTCATTTCAACTGAAATAATCAAGGAATAGATGTAAATCGCTCTAAATTGAGATGATTTTTCCGGTGGTTGGTCAAGATTGTGCTTAGTAATGTATAAATTTGTTTAAAATTGTGGTGGCCACTACTGGATTGTTATTTATTTGGATGTTACCTCCCGAGACAAGAGAAAGTCCCTGTCTTCAAATTACTAACCACGTAGCAATTATGTGTTAAAAATGAATCAGCAGTTCGTGGCCGAAAAGCCGCCGATAAATATTTTATTAATTGATTGTAATCGCTGCCGCGGTTTCTAATTGGGAATTTAGTGTTCGTTTGTAATCTAACTCTTCAAATCCGAATCCATCAACTGCACGTATTGCGTTGCAAGATTAAAAAACACCCATGCTATAGGGGGAATCCTCATCCAGATAGACACAGTAGCTCCTCTTTGTTGAAGTAGAGTATCCGATTATAATGCCCACTATCCCAGGCCAACAAAAGCTTTTTCATAAGGTTCACAGATCCGTAGAATATGATTTGGCTCATTGCACTCGAAAAATATAATTTCGTTTTTTAAAAAGCTTTACGTAAAATGAGATGCGGTTTTTTCGGTTTTGTTCAGCTCGCAACATCTGCCCGTTTACCCTCTAACTGTTGTTAATTCGATATTAATGTGGTTATGCAAATATGTAAGGTGATGGTAAGAAATGGGCCCTCTTTACTTGGGCTTAATTCTTATTTAATGTTTTGGGACATGCGGAGCAATTAAAGTAATGAGATAATTCCGGCGCATTTTGTTTCATTTATGGAGTTCACAGTTGACGGACTTTTATGCCTTTCGACGTGTGTGGACTCGGCTATTTTACCAGAAATGGCCTCAAGATAATTAATTCACTCCAAGAGGTTTTATTTCGTACTTGAAGCGAATTACAAATTGTGCGTTCGAGGCGAATTAATTCAATTTAATTTACACACCTACTGAGCTCCATGTCTATAACTTATCTCATGAAAAAAAAAACGAAAATAGCTCAGGAGTAATGGGAGTCAAAACAACTAAGTGAAAAGTTGCACCAATTGCCTGCGTTTGCATTGGTGTTAAGTGGCACTTAATTAAAAAAAGCTTTATAATCCTGAAATCCGCTTGCGATTCGCATTCCCATAGAAATAATTGATTTAATAAAAGTGCAATTACTCGTTTTTGTGTGAAATGGTTGCATCAAAGTGCAATGTTTCCTCTCGATAAATTGTGTTAATTAGTGAAGAAGGTTCGAAAATTAATTTGGTGGATTTGCATAATGACGGTGTCGGTTATTTTTTTAATGCGATGACAAGTGAATATGTGTATCATTTCGCGAGTGGTGTGATATGTTATTGTTCTTGGATTGTGCGGCATTCACACGCAGTTGTAGCAGATCTGATAGGAGATGAGTGACTGAATGAAGGAATAATTACAGGCCGCTGTTTCAGTCATATTCATTGTAATACTCGAACGCTAAACGTACTATTAGATAATGGAGGCATAAGAGGGGTTGCGTTTATAACATGCTGCATCATGCATTTATTTCGTGTTCCTCTGGCCGTATGTTTGCGGGATCAGCGCGTAATATTAAAAAATCGGCTGCACTATAGCATAATGCACACATAAAACAAAATTGTTGATAGGGTTAAAAGCGGCCTTAAATTTAATTATAGCTATCTAAACACGGCAGTAATGAAAGGCACATTCCACATTTGAAAGCAACCACTACAATGCAGTGCTACTTTCAATACAATTTGTAAACCAAAGGTTTATTTACTGTGCCATAGTCACATGCAATTAATTGCATTACGTTAACAGTGGATACATGTTCTCTATACGGTAAATACACGGGCTGGTTGTGTCGATCGTTTCCACCCGTTTGTGGAGATTCGTTAGGGCTCGATTTGCCCAACAACGCCAAAGGGTTATACTAATAAGCCAGCAGCCGATGCCGCTTCCCTGTGCTATTCCTGGATTGCCGCAAAACCACGGACAGTTGACAATAGCTTTGGACAACCACCACCATCATCTCGTAACAAATATATTGCCTTATTAGTGCAGTTAGCTTAATCAAACACTAATCAGCCACTTAAATTAACGGCAACACGACGATTTGACCAATACACACTTCGGCATGCCTTGAGGCAGCTCGATGAACACAATCAGAAATAAATTATTCTTTAGTAACAAGAAAATCAGTGGCAAAATCCAATGATTTTGAAGTTACTGTCTCTTGATAAATCGTGTTTTTTGTCATAATAGTATAGGTTTTTACCCAGTGTAGTAATTTCTTTTTCAAAAATGTGTTCAAGCTCTCGAAAAACGCAAAACTAGGCAAAAATGACGATTTAGAAATTAAGCGAACTATTGTTCGGATTTGCTATCTTTCGAGCTATTTTCAGTAAAGCTGCAAAGCTCGGAGAAAGTTTAAAAAAGAGTTCAAAAATTTAAAAAAATTAAACGGTAGGAGTTTGAAAAATCACGATTTACAATAAAAATCTTGTTTAATTAATTTTTTAGAGGCGCGAATTAATCAGTCCACCTTTGTAAATTTAAAAGAAAAAAAGATTATAAATTTAAAAGAAAAAAGATTATATTCAATGGTCACAACTTTTTAATTAAAACAATAAAATGTGGCTAAAATTGATTTTTCTTTGGGTTTTTTCGATATTTTGTTATAAATATTTGATGAAGTCGTGGCGTTTGTTACCTTTTGCAGCGAGATGTGATTGACTTGAGACTAAATACCTTAGAAACCAGTCGTCGGAATAAAAAACCGCGTCAGCCATCAAGCTCGCTATTAATTAAAACCTCCGTGGCAGCGATTTATTCTTTTGCGATTTTATTTCGCGTTAATGATTTGGGTAGTTTTTCACGGATGGTGGCTTCTGAGAGTGGCAGATTGCTTGTAAAGTGAAAAAATCTCGCATTTCTCCGCATAAACATGTCGTGTCCAAGAAGTTTGAAAAGTAATAGATGATATCATTAGACATTCCCGAAGTAATTATAGAAATGAAAAATAGCTTTCCAGCGCCAGGTGTATCGCGCGTTCATTATTCTAGTGTCGATTTTATCGTGGCATGGCCGAAAAATGCATGAAATTGCTACGCTCAACTTTAAAGAAACCGTTCCAGAAAAGCCATATTCAATTATCTTGGATTTTTTCTCGTTCACCTCTTCTCGGTAATTCGTAAAAATCAGGTGTGAACTTGTCACGAACGAGGAGAAAATTTAATGGTATTTAAACAGGCAGGTCGTGAGTCTGGAGGTAGACGGGTTTAACAAACAGAGGTTTGCGTCTGCATATGCAAAACATCAAAACGATTCAGAAGGTACATTTACCCAATGTCAATCAAACCAGTGTTCAGCAACGTTGATACTGATCGCGTGCTGCGCGTTTGGCCTTTTTGTAAAGGCAACGCAAGGCCCAAAATCGCGCAAAGAGGCCTTAACACGCGAACGCAGCACACGCAACTTGCATAAGTTAACAATCGCAGAGTGGATTTGGCCACTAGAAAATAAAAAGCACTCGTATTAGTCTATTTTAATACGATTAATCACGATATCTCCCAACAGACGACTTTATTGGCCCTCCAAAGATTGAAATCTCGCTACAACAGCGAGGAAAATGTTTTTACGAGATTAAGTAATCACTTGCCCGGATAAAAATATTATTAATTACCAAAGCACGGGATAAGAGTTGGACGAAGAAATCTCAAAACTCATTTATTTCAAAGAAGTTAATTAATTAAAAAATGAAGCCTACTCTTTTTACCCAGCCTGATACAATGGAAATAGACGATAATTTATGGTTCCAAATGCAACCGCTAACCATTCCGGGCCCGGAAAGAATGAGATGTTTATTGGGCTTAAAAACATTTGTCTTCCGTTTAATTATATCATGTCATTTCCAAGTCATTAGTGCGAGCGATTTTGCCTTCGATTTTAATTCTTTATTAATTTTCTTTTCGGTACCTACCACACCCAATTCCTCCTCTTTAGAAAAAATGCCACGATTTTCTCATGCCATCAACTGTTGTTATAATTACAGATGCAAAAAACTGGGGTAAAATGTGCCAGTCACAATGCTAATGTATCATTTTAGTTCTGAAAGACCAGCTGTATACGAGCATGCGATACGAACCCTTAATGCCCTCATATGTAAGAAAGCGGCCACCATACTGTTTTTTCATGGGTAATTGCGGGGTCTGAAATCGACTAAAAAGACTGCTTTTGAAACTGGTTATTATTTCCAGATATAACTCACGCTTTGACAGTTGGGCTTTTTGTCAATGATATCTTATTATGGACGCGGAGTCGCTAAAAGCCGCAAAAAATACAAAAATATGTGCCAATTTCATAATAAATTAAAAAAAAAATCTAAAAGCTCCCAGCCAGCGACATGAAAAAGTTCATTAGTGACCTTTAAATGTTAGAAAATTAATCTTTTTTACGAAAGCCCTAGATACGAACTCCCTGACTCACCTAAAATTATTTTGTAGTACACAGAGTGTTTCCGATATGAGGTACAACACAAACGTATATTTTTTTGCATTTGCAATCTCTAATAATAATAATAATAATATTTGTTTTCCCGTTAAACTTTTAAGTGTTTGAGGATTTTAAGTGATTTTGACGATGAAGCAGTCCGGTGAAGTTCCTTTTTTGGAACATTTTTCGATATCTTGAAATATCTGATAATTGATTAATGATTAATGATGGTTGTGTTTGCAACAGTGATAATTTATGTTTGGGCGTAGTAATAATGGAATTGTCGGATCGATAGCGAGCGATAAGAGCGAAAAATATATAGTTTTAATTGACGCATCCTAAACAAATAAAACCGTTTGGTTGTAGCTTTAATAATTGGTTCGTGATTCTCGAAGCCGTGTTTACGTTAATAGCATCGATAAAAATTTAGCGCGGATGAGTCTGTTGTGTTCATATATACGGACGCAAATTGTCTGTGGAGCGAGAAATTTATGATAAAGTACATTTCAGGAGAGAAAAGTGGAACATACTCAATATGATTATCCGATGTTTACATGCATGTGTGCACGCAATCTATGCCTGCGTATACATATTGTATTTATTTGTTCAGTGAACGACCAATCAGGCAGGACTTCTATTTGTGGCAGGACATGCCGTTTGTCGTCTCGTCTTCCACAACGGTTCGCTGATTGCGCGAATTTTTTATACCTGCCTGATCAAGGTTCATGAATTAAATTCATGCACATCGTGGGACAACAAAGCTCCGAAAAAAATCCCACTCGACGATAATTCCAAGTGTAAAGTTATTAAAATGCCACTCACAGTTTTCTACCTGCTTGAAAACAAATCGACCCGCACAAAACAAAAGGGAAACAATTAAAAAGTGTAAATTACAAACAGAGATCTTGTTCCAGATGAAAAATTATACCAAATGAAAAATCACTTTTGTGAAATATTGTTTCTCTTGTTCGTTTGACTTATTTCTTTTTGGCAATTATTTCCTCCGAGATAATAACTTCGCATCCAATGATATATCTCTCGGCCGGCTAACGATGGATGCGAGAATTTCTTACTTTTGTTGGCCGCTCTAGAATACACAACCTTTTCAGAAACACAGATGAAACGCAAACACAGATATACGCAAAGTTGGAGTGCCTTTGGCTCGCTTTCAGCGCGAGATCTGACAGCGATATGTGACTTTTGACGCATTCCGGTGAATTATTCAAATCGCTATTTTGTTCTGCAATGGATTACGTTATGGAAATGGCAATGGAAACGACAAGTTTTTCTAAGTATTTGCGTTAGAAATTGCGCCAGTTTGTGGAGTGGCATCTGCGGGGTTGTGAAAGGAGCCGTTGGAGGATGCAAACATTGACATAAACATAGGTACAGTAGCAATCAGCGGGAGGGCGTCAAGTCCGGCGTGTAATCGGGGGGCACCTATGGTGTCGACATTAGGCTCCATTACCCACTGGAGCGAGCCTTTTCAGTGAGGATTAGCCGGGCTATGATCGAGCCAAAGGTGCAATCGACAACACCTTTTAAGAGCTATCAGCTCCTTTGATCGGGCGACAGATACAGCACTCGGAAGGTATTGTCGTCGAAGGACGTTCTTTTGGCGCTTCAAAATCTGATTTTAATGATGGACAAAGCGACACGCCTATCTCGTTTATGGTTTGGAGTTGGTTCGGCGTGAAATGGGATTGGAGATGGAACAGATGGTGTGGGGAAGATGATCATTGTATATTTCATCAATTATTACAAAAATAACGCGTCGAGCAAATGTGAACGCTTCATTGATTTAAATTGTGGACAGAGCGTGCACACGCCAGCGGACTCTATTAAAATTCGAACAGAAGTCGGATTTGCTTTGACACCCTTTACTTTGAAGTGCATCAACCGTCTAGTCTTTAATCGCAATTGGCGATTTGACTGGAAATTTCCACTTCAGCCCTTCATACGCCAACAGGGAAAAAAGTGTGAACCACACTCACACATTTTTACCCTTTACCCAAATTTTAAGGATTTCCACCGCTTAATTCAGAATGCACATATTTTGGGAGGTGGTTTTTCAAACGACCTCAAGTTAAAATTAGACCAAATTACCATTACAATTTTTTAACATGTCTTGTAAAAATTACGTTTTTAAAACTCGAGTTGTTGCATTAATTGTTTTTTAATCTTCACCTTCTAAAATATCCGCCTACGGTATGATGTATGATGAATTCCTACTTATGTACAATTTAGTTTGGCATTGTCTGTGTGTGTGTGTGGGCGTATTGGGGCTTTTTGCGATTTATCGGCTGTGTTGTGTTTGATCTAAATAACAGGCACGCAGACGAGCCATGGCAGACAGTTTGTCAAATAATACAAAAACAGGCAATTATCGTATTTTATCGTACGTAATATCGTAAATAGGAAGATTTTATCACCAAATATTAAATTCAAAATTACGATTAGAGCACTCTAATCTTCTAGCCACGAGATAGGGCAAAGTTATATTATTTCACTTGAACCGTGAGAACCTTCCAGCTGCAGGTTGGACCATTTGGTAATTCAGGAGGATGTGCTCGAGGAAGGCGTCGAGCGTAGAGCTGGCAAACTGTGCCTCAGCGCTTATAATTCAAATATATAATATTAATACTTGAACAAGATAATTGTTGTTTAATATTCCTGTACAGCAGTGTCATGAGTAAATATGAAGTTATGTGTTTTCCTGTTAAACAATGTTTTAAGTCTCTGCACAGTAGCTAGACAAATATTACTATAAATGATTTATGTGTGTACAGTTTTGTTGTTGTTTTATACATTTCTGTGTAAATATTCCGTTTCCAGATGCCTTATCTTGAAAACGCGCTCATATTCAAGAAATGAAATAATGGAGTTGTTATTACGATATTTAGTTGTAGTTTGCGGAGCCGCAAACTAATTATCACGCTTCTAATTGGATTCCTTGTTATAAGGTAATGAAAGACTGGAGGAAAATCCGAAATAGAGCATTAATTTGTTTGTTTGGTGAAGGATGTGCGACCTAAATGTCCGCACAAGTAGCGATAATTTATTAATATCTGCAGATAAACACGTTTCGTCTTGTAATAGCACACCCAATTAGTAAAGAAACTTTAATTGCAAGTGTAACACACCCTTACGGAAGGGTTGAAGTTAAACCTCACCATTACCATTAGTTGAGCATTGTGTGTTTCTATACAATTTGAATCAACAGTCTTGCACGACATGCCAACAAGCTTCAAAACATAAACGAGCTTTATTGAATAATCTATATTCATAAAAATGGAACGGCCAAGTTCTAATTAAAAAAAAATAATTTAAAAGCTGCACCGATCAATCTACGTCGAGAAATAAGACATTCAGCCCGATAGAAAAATCCTCGCTCGAGATCGGAATGTTCTTTGGGGTGCAAATTCTTTCCAAATTAGCCCAGGGAGAGTTAATGAACGGAGAAATGTTACGTTTTCTACTAATTTAAAAAGGAAAAGGGGGAACGCCGATCTTACGACTTCATTTTTTAAAGTTCGCAGTTTTATGTTCACCGACTTAATTAATTCGTCACTGGGGACGTCTCTGATTTGGGAAATTTTTAAATAAATTTCATCCTACCAATGAATTCTTTGCATTTTTCGCCCTTTATTAAATACTTCTTAGGATGTAATTAACGGAACGAAATTATTTTTCAAACATACACTCGAAAACTTCGGACTTGATTACGCCCACGCCCAACTTTATTATTTAATTTGCTCAACTAAAAAAATGATTTTCTGTGATGGCGATGAACTTTTCTCCAGTTTAGCGTTTGTCCTGACCCAGATATTTATAAGGTGCTAAATTAGTTATTGTGTATCACTGCGTGAACCCGACACAACAATGTGTAATTATTTCTTTTCTCACAAAGTTTATAGTGTTGCTAATTTGTTTAATTCAAATT
The DNA here is from genome assembly GCF_031307605.1 of Tribolium castaneum. Classification (NCBI taxonomy): domain Eukaryota; kingdom Metazoa; phylum Arthropoda; class Insecta; order Coleoptera; family Tenebrionidae; genus Tribolium; species Tribolium castaneum. The sequence continues at coordinate 2,075,259 of NC_087402.1, read as the reverse complement.
TCGGGCGAGTTTTTTTTCCGGATCGCAAAATTATTTGCATACTTGCGTATGATGGGGAAATAAAACGCAAATTAAAAACGTCAAGTGTTAATTTGGGTGCGTTATGAGTGATTTAGTAAATAGCGTTAGTGTTGTTCTTAACATATTGCAAAATAGCCGAATGTTAATATGGTGCGAGTTATCACGTATCTGTTTGTCATTGATAGGAATGGTTGTAATGAATTTATTCGGCTTAGCTATTTAAACAGGGCAGGCAATCAATAAGCGATTCTCGCAATAAAAGGTAGATTCGCAGCTTTGGCGGAGTGTAATGATAAAGATAATGGTGAATGAGTTGATTTTATGCGGGCTCATAACCTGTAACAAGTGAAAACAATATTATTCTCAATAATCCCAGCCAAATCTCCCAACAGTAATTGGTCTTTTGTTGGCGCGTTTCACGTCGAATTAAAACTCATTTAAATAATATAATCTAGGCGAGCGGTGCGAAGTTTCGCTTATTAAAACATTGCAGTGTCGCTGGTAAGCCCGGAACTCGGAAATTGCGATGTATAAATTCACCTTAAGATGACGTTAATGAAATTTTCTTATTTCTGTATTTATTGCGCCCGTGTGTCTGTTAAAACATGCCTCAGCCGAGGGGATTATGCAGGTTGCCCCGTTTTTGTCAGCTATTTCATTAGGAGGTGAGAAACATGTCGCCGACTACAAAACCACCCCTTCACCGAGCAATTTCTACTATCGCGCGCGCGACGTCGAATTTTATAATTCATGTAATAATACTGAAACGGAGAGGAATTAAAACTTTCCTCGACTAAGCGAAACATAAAAACTGAATTTTTAATTATACAATTCAAGCAAACAAAAATCCCATTTTTGCTTTTAATTAGTGCGGGAAGGCGTAGTCCGTAAGCCTCCCTCAGAAGAAATTAGAAAATTTGTGTAATTACCTTCTCGGTAATACCTGTGGCGGTCGCAGGTGCCTCTCTACATCTTTAATTAATGCCATTACATATTCATCAGTCGGGAAAGGGTTGCCAGCTTAAAAATATATTTGCTTCACTCGGCATTTTCACGCCCTTTATTTCGCCTCCTTAAGTACATTTTCGGTTTTATTTGTTTATTAAGGCGCTCACCAGCATCGAATTACTCTATTCTACAGCACAAACTTCCAACCCCACGATAAACAACGCACTACAACCCCTACAAGCGCCAAAAACTACCAGCATCATCCTATACAATATTCACCACTTATTACATCAACAGATGCCTCAATGGACCTCACATCCGACTTTGCCCAAACCACATACCAACCTAATTAATCAAAAATTGACTAAAAGTAAATCAAAATATAGTCCTGACTTGAGTCAAAATAACATCATAAATGATCAAGATCTTCAGAATTTTTTTTTATAAATACTAGTACCAATATTGCACTATAAAAGTATTTTAAACACGTTTTTGAATTTAAATAAACCGAGGTAACTCAAGGAAAACATTTTTCAATTCTTCTTGATTTTTCTTTGAAGCTGAATAAGAAAATAATTGTTGAACTAAACTCGTAGGTTGCACGTTACGGACGCGTCATTTTCATTTTGGGTGACTACGTACAGTACAGTAAAACCTCTTTAACCCGAGCATACTTTAATTCAAGTTAGAACACTATTTTTTCATTCTAGTAAATTATAATTTTTTTATTAAATTAAAAACGGACAAAACAGTAATAATTGACTATTAGAAAATAGTTGCAGTTATTTGAGGAATGAAGTGATCGTGTTATTGTGATACGTCGAGCAAATATTCGATTTCGTGCGGCCTGGGGTCATAGAGTTACACGTTGCGGCGAACTCAATCAGACATCATAATTAATTTATGGGACCTAATGAAGTCTTACTAGATTTGGAGCGGATGGGTAGTAGAAATGGAATTGTATTTTCATTTCTCTCCCCATCTCTCATCCCTTTACGAATTTCTGAAACCGCATCAAATTAATTATGAGCACTTAGTTCGTCCGACATAATCAAACGGGAGAAATTTTTTTGTCGAAAGGCTTGCAGTTCTGCTTAGTGTGCACTTTTAAATAAATTCACCCCTATTCGATATCGTATTTCAATCACTTGGGTTTTTATGATGAAAGATCGAATGCGACAAGAACTTTAAAACAATGCAGAGTGGATCTCTTCAGACGACACCCTCTATACTGGCACCCTTATCTGGTCAAGATAGGAGGTTTTGTGCTGATAATTATTCGATTCGGTTGAGGAAAATGTGATATGCAAATAGAACCATATTAAGCAATAAAATAATAACGTCTAACGTTTCTTTTTTACCGGAAACACTTTTCAGCGTACAACCTGCAAGAAGAGGTCAGAATTAAATTACATGTGAATGAATTTTATCATTCATAGTCTTCATTGTTCACGCAGGAGTAATTAGGAAGTGTTTGTAGTCTACCTGCTTATTAAGCTCTCATTTTAAAAGATGCAATTAATTTGATTTACATTTCTACGTTTCCTGACAGATAACATATGCATATGCTCACCTAATAATACACAAATGAAATAATTAAAACATTAATTCGGCCGCATTTCTCTCTAATACCTTGTAATTTGGCGCGCTGGGCGTATACCCATTAAATTTGCTTAATGTTCAGTGAACAAAGTACCACTGACAGTTTTTTTTCTCGCGCTTTTGCGCTACTTGAATTTAATCTGCATACTTCCGTTGAATCTTTGAAAAATTCCCAAGCGGTTGGAAGTTTGCACCAAATCTTCGAAAACAAATATTGTAATTAACACGAAGAATGCGAGTTCACTTTGATATGTAATTAGCTCGAGGAGAGCCGAATGTAATTGGAATTCCAATGCAGGGAAATGATTAACAGTTGGCACATCGACTTGGTTAATAATCCGCGATCAGCGCCGGAAAAGCGAATTTGTGAAGTGATTTTATACAAATTACCAGTTTTTGTCAGCTCGTAATGATATTCATTCCCTTGCTACTACAGAAAATGTAGATCGTTATCGGACCACTATAATTATAATATAACTTCATAAACATTTCTTGAAGTAGACAGAACAACGTAAATAGCTAGATTTATGTGGAAGAGTGAATTTCATTATTCGTTTCCGCTAAGCAAAGTGAAATTTGCAATTGATCATCGGAGCCGGCAAATTGTTGTGGGAGAATGTTCCACTCGGAGAAAGGTCGCGATATCTTATTGTAAACATTACTAATTCAATTTCTAAAAATATTCCAGACTTAAAATCTGATAATCCGTCGTAAAGTTTGGTTAATGAAGACGTTTTGGACTTAGTTTAGTTTTACGATTCTTCTATTTTACGGTCGTTAAGTCTGTTTTTTTGTATTTGTCTTCTTAATTAATTTTTATATTTCGATTCTTGATTCAGTGTATTTTTTCGGACAGATGTTGAAATATGTAATAAGGTCGTCTGTTCATTATGAGTGGAACTGTGTTCCCACAAAACTGTAATTTTATGAGGCGTGTGGCCATATCTATTAATTTAATTGTGGCTCTTCCGCTAGGTAATCTGCATATTGGGCTTTCGGAGTTTTTGTGTTGCCGTGTAATTCCTTATGCGTGTGTAGGTAATGAAACGTGGATCTTGAACCGAGATAAAAGGGGTAAAATCGAGCCCTTTGCATTTAGAAACATCGAGTAAGTTGGAAGATGTTTAAAGGTAACTCTATTTTCTTAATTGAAACAAATTAGGCAAGCACTTGCCTTTGAAGTTGTACATTTTAGGCGACGAGTTATACCGGCGCAATTCCAGCTTATTATTCTTGTTCCGCCACGAAATAGCTTCTTAATTTCTAAAAACTTGTTAACCGCAATTTAAATTTGTGTGAAATTTTATTTGAATCACTTTGTCTTGCGTTCTCTCCACTTTCGATCTCGATTATTAATGTACCTTTGACGACGAAATGGAACTTTTAGCCGTAATCGAATTACGCTGTGCTGAAAAATCGGCGCGAAAATGATTTGTTGACTAATTTGCCGGCTCATTTCTCTGATTGTGTCGAGCGGAGTAGAAGGGGCCAAGATCATCCTCATTGAGGAAAGACCCGATTTTAATTATCCACCACTCACACAAAGAGATGTTCGAACCGAAATCGCTTGGTTAATCGGGTGAATTCGCCGGAAATAAATAATTGTTTGGATTTATTGCTTTGTGAACAGCCGAGTACAAACCACCCTAATTCTTGAGCAAACTTCATTGAAGTTACATTTAATTAAACAGTTACAAGAAAGCGCACTCCTTTGAGACCCCCACACACAAACATCGACCAATACGGGGCGCAATCTTACAATTATTAATTGCTTTCCGCTTTTATTATTTTATCACTGAAAGCCCGATCGCTGCCAAGGGGTGTTAGCATATTTGTGTAAAGGCATCGTCGTGTGTCTTGTCTAAGCAGCAGCACGTGGTGCTAGAAAAATATTGCTCCAAAAAATATTAGTCTTTCATTTCGCCTGAAACGCATTTTGTGTAAAATAACAGCAACCGTGTACACATTTATTCGTTAAAATGTTTTCCCTTTTTTGTGAGTTCGTTAATTTTTGTTTGTGTATCTTCTGTGGCCGGAGAAATGCGTTTTTATGCTCGTTAAAAGGAAGCCTTAAAAAATCAATTAATTAATTAAAACGCGGTTTACTTTTCATTCAATCGAGGAAATTTGTATTGTTCACGAAATCGGGCACAAAGAGGCGATTAAATGGGAGCAGATGTGTGCTTTTGCGGCGAATGTTTATTGACTTTCGCTTGGAAAAATGAAATAGTTGAAATATTCACACGCCTTGTGATGTAACAATCTTACAATTTTAATATTTCCTTAACACAAACACTCAGTCCTGGTACAACTCACTCGTCGCAATGTTCATTTCTATGGAAATAAGCGGAGCGACTCGAATGCTTGTTTTCGTGTCATATGGTCTCTGAGAGTTTATTTTGAGTTGGAAACTTCATATTTGCGTCTTCTGCTTAACTTAAACGCGGCTCGAAAAAAGATTAATTTCGGTTTTTTCGCGAATATTAAATATAATTCTGTTTTCATTCAAATTGGATAAATAAACCAAAGACGTGCTATTAGATACTTCCCTCATAAATACGATTCGGTGTTATATAAACGATATCTCACGGTGCTATTAACACAAACCACGCAATTCTTGTCGTTTCTTCCCTTGGACTAATTATAAATCGGTTGATAAGTAAATTGGTAGCCGCCAAGACTCACAAACACGTGTGTTTTAGGGGCGCCATCGTTTCACCCGTTTCAAGTGATGTTTTAAAACGTCTTATCGTTATTGGGGTGCCATGTGACGAATACAGTAAACAGACATCGAAACGATTAAATATTCTGGAAATACATTTATGGGGGTGATAGCGACTGCCACTTCAATCTCTAGTGTTACTGTCTATACCAAAGCACCTGTCTTTGTCGAGATTAGCAAACAAAACGAAGGAGCGATTCCACATTCAATTTAAAATTATAAACCCACGAAATCCCGGCATAATCGATGCATGATCTGCTAGACCCTATTTGCTCCATTCGGTTCAAGATTAACGCAGACTTATCCCCTAAACCCCTAAACAACGCTTTGACACGCTCGGAGAAATCAACACGACTCGAGCTTTTTACTCATAATTGCCACATTAGGAATAAATGTCTGTTCACTAGCCACACTTATCTCGCGAGATATCGCTGAGATAATTCACTCGTGAGTGAAGCTTCGAGTTTTGGCTGAAAGGCGCGTGTGTTATTAACTTTAATTGTTTTAAGTACGAGATCGAAATCTCGGCTTTTTCGTTCGGAAAAATTGAATTCACTTGCCTTATTTAGACAACTGACAGGCTAGACCTGAAATTTTTGATTTATTGTAGCAGCTGAGTAAAAACGTGTGCAATTTATGCTATAAGGTTAATGAGAGGAGCGTCTGGTTTGGATGAATAGATTTAGGATTCTTTGACCTTTTATGCACAGTCACCCAAAATAAAAATGACGCCTACCGCGCAAGATTTGATCAAAAAACATCTAAAGTCATTTTCATGTTGGGTGACTGTAGTAATGTAGAAAGGGTGCGATTTTTAATTGATCAAGTATTGAGGGCCTGATGAAGACGTATGAGGTGAGCGCCAATCAATCATCGAAAGGAGCTTAATCTGAGCGGCTTTAAGATCGCATCCAGGGGTGTTAAAAGTAACAATTAAGTTGTTTAAACAACATAGCTGCATTAGCATCATAAGTGCGTAATCCGGCAGCTTGTTGCGAAATCCATATAGATCCATCATGAGTTGTCACACTTTCACAAAGCTCGCAGTTTACACCTGGACGTTTTAATAAGTCGAAAAATCCTGCGGCGAAAAAACATTTATCTAAAACACATATTTTGAGCAGATGGTGCATCGAGGGTTGTAAAAAAATATTACGTTTAGATTGGCTTAGGGGAAGATTGCCTAAAACTAAATTAAAACTTGATGCTACAACTTTTTTCCAACTATGCAAATTAAACGGAACGATACCTTTGCAAGCTATATTTCGAATATTAAACCTTGACGTGATGTGCATTTCGCTCATAATACAGCCCCTATATTAAAAAAAAGCTCGACGACTTTCCGACATTTCGGAGGTTTTAAAGCGCACTCGAACAGACATATATCAGTCTTATCTTATCGCTGATGCATTTTCGCCAGATTCCCAAGACTCGTGTTAAATGATACATACCAAAAAATATCGAATTGATACGTCAATCCAATCCACCCCAAAAATTGAAAGAGTCACGTGTTGGGCTTACTTCATTGTGTTTCATGACTTTGTAGTTTTATCCCCAAAAGATTGGCTCGTCTAGTTGGCCAGATTATGCTTCGCCAATTTTTCAACCCATGAATAATTAAACTACAGTTGTTCACACTCGATAACCATCTAATTAGTACCACTAATTTGAATTAGAGGATTACAGCTTCGTGAACTCGCCACGCTTTAATTGATCCAAAATTGTGAGAATGATTTTTTGTACTTATTTGTTTGTTTTGCTGGAATGGAAATGCGAACAATGCGGGATTATGTTTCCTTTGTCGTTTGTGATTTTTGGCATATCTGTAACATATTCGATTACAGGAGTGAGCTGTTTGTTTAGGAGTCGTAAGGGTTAGTTTCTGGGACTGTAATCTTCACCGGAGGGTGGTTTATGGCGCGCAATACATCTGTTATCCCTTCCGCACGATTCTAGTATTTTTACAAGGGTTGTAGCCCTTAAATCCGAAAATAACTTAGTGGCATCGATTGGTGATGAATTTTGTCGCGTTATTTCAGCAGTTCCCAGTAAATATTATTAATAACTGCACGTTTACAACGTCGCGAATAGCATAAAATGAGTAGTTTACACAAAACAGCAAGTTAAAATAAACAGAAATAATTTTAAGAAGTTCATAACTATGCCAGATTTACTTAAATAACCTCGCTGTTTATTTTAGAAATATTTAAGTAAGCTTAGTAACATATCTGTTAGAAAGACGAATAGTTAATTTAGTGCATTCTTCCGCTTGCTCCTCATAATTGGAATATAAATATTTGTGCGTATAATTGTCTAGCAACGTAAACAGCTTGTACTTCCTCTGCGTAATGTAATAGAGAAGATCCGGTGGAAAATAAACGCGGCGGCGGTTCAACCGACGCGATAAATATTTCTTTTCGGTGGTGAACCTTATCGATTGGCTCCAATAAAGCCCAGCTCGTGACATAAACGGCCGAAGAAGAGAGCACGGCCTTAATCTAAGCACAGTGTGGTTTTCTATTATGTTGTCAGAATGATACAAACGGCCTCAATAACCGCGAGCTCGGGGAGAGCCGGCTACCGGACAGCTGATAAACAATACGGCCCTGGGGCCATCCCCGAGTGATTCATTGCCCGATGTTCACTACTGCCGCACACTGCGAGGATCTCGTTAACCTGCCTTGGAAGTTGCACGTTTCACAAATAATTGCAAACGGAAAAAAAAACACCAGAGGAGATCCTACAGGAGAGCTCCTTCAGCTTATTTTGGAGTTTGTTACACTCGACTTCAGACGCCTTGGGAAACAAATATGCTCTCTTAGCTGGAAAATTAAATAATGCCGAAATACGACCGGCTCAATCACCCACTTTTACCTAGATTAGATACTGTTTTAGGGCCGGGGGTGAGCTTTACAATAGATGAGTAGCACTTTTTAACGGTTTCCTAAATCACCTTCAAGAAAGTTTAAGAAACTTTAAGCAGCACTACAACACACTTCTAATACAATCCATTAGACTGGTTGAATTTTTATTTTTATTTTTATTTTTCTAAGAGTTTCTTTTAGTTTCTGGTCGTTTAGAAAATGGAAATCAGAAAGTAAATTGATTAGAAATAATACTTTTTTATTTTATAACGGACGGGACACCAAACCGTCCGTCATCGCAAACGTAAAATGTTGTTCTTATTTCTGACGTTCTTAAACAAAACCAAGAATTTTTAATTTCCACTGTCTAATATTCATATTGTTAAAGTCTTTAATAATTAAAACCTGTTTGAATAAATTTTTAGAGCTATATTCACACACAAGATTTTTTGTCCCGTCCGTCATCTGTAGACAAAAGGTAAATTAATCAGAAGGCGTAGCACATTGCCTTAACAGAATTTGAAAACGATTGTTCAACAATAAAAATATGAGGTCTTTTTTGTGTCCCGTCCGTCATCAATTTGTATTTTTTTCCTGTTCGTATTTCAAATGTTAAAAATGTTCCCATTAAGAGAAATTCATTTTTACTGATCTAGTGCGTAAAAAAAGTGTCCCGTCCGTTAAAATAAAATGGCTGATCTGTTAATTTTAACTCAGTGAAATGGATTTTGCAGAACTAATATCAAAAATCAGATTTGTATAAAACAAATTTTGGCCGGAGGCCACTTAAATTATCTTAAAATAAATGTCTTCTTTTGTTTATTGGCTCAATTTTGTGAGCGTGTCAGAACTGTTTAATTTATGGCCAATTTATAAGTTTTTAATTATAATTTTAATATTTTACATGTTGCATGAATAGCTGAACCGTTCGGACGAGTCGTTATTTTAAGACATTTAATAAAATGCTATTTTAATAGCAGAGAAGCTTTAGTTCCGCTAAATGGAGCTTTCAATCTGCCGGTATAACTGTATTCTCTGTAAACATTTTAATAACATTGTTTTCTCGAAATATATTATTGTACCGTTCTAGTTGGGAATTATTAAAAAATGCGTCATTCAAGTAAATAAACTTTGAATCACGTGAATTTATTTTTAATAAATTAAGAAATTGTTGTGACTGTGACTGTGCAAACAGGAGTTATCATCAGCAAGCAAATACGAATAAATGTTTGGTTGATAGTGTCATGGGGAGGAATTTGAAGTGATTTAATAATTGTTTTATTTGCTTGGGCTTGAAATATTATTAATAAATTAGTGAGATTAGTGCTTGCTATTTGCAATTAAAGATTTTCCACTGTTTAGTCAAGTGAATGCCTGGGCACCTCCTGCATGATCTGGGAGGTAATAAAGTCGAATGAAATTAACCAATCGAGAGTTATAGTTTAGAATTTAGGCGCCACCGTGATGCTGTCATAAATCACAAAAGATGAAAAGAAACATTGTTTACACAGCATCGTCTTGAGTTGACTGTTAACCTTCCTGTTAACAAGGCTGTTGGTACGTAGATAAAAGAATAAACTGTTTAACAGCTGCCTATATTGGTCACAAAATATTACACGTTGATTCCGTTTTAGTGCACTTTTATTGCCGCCTGTTCTGCCTCTTACTTGTGTGTTGTAAATAAAAGCAATTTGCGCTGGTCCAGTTGCAACAATGAAGATTTTCGCATAAAATCGATGTGGAACCTAGTGGCCTAGTGTTTGACGAGCGGCTGGGGCGTCCTCCCCTTATTAAAAATCAATAAGGGCGAGCTTAGAAATTGCGTTCTTGCTCAAAACGGCATGGCATAGGAATAAAATTGGTCTGATTCGATTAAGTAATTCTGGGGCATATTAGAGTTGCTTTAAAACACGGAACTGAGGCAATATATCCCCTTGGAAAACAGCCATCAACCAGGTATTCCTCCGGGAGAACGTAAAAGATTCATAATCTGAGATTAAGTAAGAAAAAAGCCATTTCGTTTGACTAAACGCTTCTTTTCTTTCAAAATTACAATTGCTCCGTCGAGACATTAGGCAACTGATACCGACTCATTTATGCCGGATTTTTATCCGTTTCTGCAATCTTCTTTGTAGGTTTTTGATCTTAAGAACACATTATGTACGAGTCATGCGTGCTCACGAGGGAGCAGTAATTGCAACTTTACGCAAGCTTGCCAATAATAAGACTTTGCATATCCGAGAGATGAAATTTATGGCCGGACACAGAACAGTACCGAATAAGTCGGTGCTCGCTCGTAAATCAGCCGGTCTGGATTTTTAAACCGAATTGAGTGCTAATTGTATGAATGCTCATTTTACGAATCAGCGTACGAGTTAATCACTAGCCGCAGGGAGCTATTTCGACGCAATTGGGATCAGTTTACCAATAATTCACACGATTTCAATCAGTCAAACGCCGCACTCACGCAAATCAATCCTAACATAACACGAACGTTAAACTCGCTTCATAATGCGTGAACACGTGAATTTGTCAATTACGAATAACGAAATTTTGTGAGCGACGAAGAAAAAAACGGTCAACGCCACGAAAACCTCGACAGTAATTATAGGTTTTGATGATTGACTGCATTCGCCAATCGCATTTAACCGTTTCAAGCCCTCAGCTTGCCGGTTTGCATTTGCAATAAGGAGTGGTTATTATGCTTTTGTACAAAAAGTTAAATGCCCTCAAATTTTACGTCGTATTTCAGGATTCGTGAGAGAGATTATTATAACAGACTCCGCCTATTCCTATAGCAGACGCGTTCCTGAAGACATGCAGTGATCAACCGATTTGATCTAACAAACTTAAAAATAAAACACTGACTGAAAAATTTTAAACTATCGGCACAACGGTGATTAAATGAAACAAATTGAGCTGTCGGCTCGATAACTATAGGTTAATTTCTGTGGTATTAGACATTATTAATGTTTTATCGTCCACTAATTAACTTTCTATTCTGTTTCCTTCTATTGTTTCAAATGACAAGTGCTGTTATTACCTTTCTGATGGGGTCAATGGAATTACTTTTACGAAAACCTAGCTGTGAACTTGTAAATCCAAGTCTTAATCTTTGGACTAAACCGGCGAGATTTGCTAAAGATATTTAAAGAATGTAAATGAGAAGCCGACCGTAAATTATGCTTAGGTGCTTTATTTGCAGTTTACATTTATTATTAGCAAGGCAGATCTCTCAGTTCAATAAAGCCATAATTGTAAGAATCTCATTACATTATTTAAACTGAGTTATTTATTGAGCTAAGTCGATGTGATCGGCATCACTTGGCGGTTTTGTAAAATGTTTTTTCCTTCTTTTGGCACACTATTTACAGCAGTTGCGAAATTATAATAATGAACCTTAATCGTCCTTTTATTAGCATACATAATTAGAAAATTGCGACGTAAATTTGTCACATTTAATCGCGTGTTGTAATAATTTCGACAGTGCAAATTATTACACTGTCCATCAAATAATTTTTATTATTTTTTAGGCAAAAATGCCTACACTAAATTTTTGTTATTAAAAAAAAAATATTAAAAATAAAAAAACGCAGACTTTGAGAAATTGAACATCGCTGGCTTAGAAGAATCCACAGACCAAACAAGTTGATTCTTCAGCTTCTGAAAATGTTGAGGCAAAAAAAGGTCTGAGAATTGAGAAAATTCGAAACCGGTGATTTTTTTACATTGAGAAAAATAGTTGTTTATGGGACGTTAGAATGAGCTGTGGACTACCAGCGACCACTGACTTTTTTTGATCACTGTTGTGGCCATAACTCATCTGGAATAATTGGCTGCGGAGCTTAGGAAGAGTTGTCCTCTCTGGGTGTAAAGCCGCGTTTGTTTTATTGTGTCCGCGATAAATAATCCCGAGTTAGGTGGGTCGAGTAATTGAGTTGTAGGATGAAGAAAAAGTATGACAGTAGATATCCGGAAATGAAGCCAATAAATCAAAGAGGGGTCGATTTGTCGACTGACCGTACGATATCTGATATTTGTGGCGGACGCCACCTAATGGATGGAGTTGTCGGCAAACATAGGAACGTATGAGTGATTGCTAGACTATTTGCGAGACACTCTTGAATGAATGAGAAAATTCCCTATTCACCTTGTTTTTTACAACAGTAATTCTCTACCATTTTGCAGTTCCAGGCCCGGACGTCCTCCCAAGCGAGCGCCGGTGGGCCTCAGCCTCGCAGCATCGCATCTTCAACAGCAACAGCTCAAGAAACAACGCCTCGACAACGGTGATTATCCGTACGAAAACGGACACATGGGTGGTAAGTACTCCTCAATTATCGCATCATACTAGCTCAACTCTAATAACATAGCCACGCCAGAAGACGTAATCTCGTAATGCTGGCCTTACGATTTTTACCAAATGGACAATAATAATCAAGCGTTTGCTAGCTCGTAGACAACCTCGCAGCAAAAATTTTTACCATTAATTGGAAAAAGTCTTTTTGTTTTTGATTGGCCGCAAGTCGCGCTTTGCGTTAATAACTACAACCACTTGCTACAAAGAGATATTTTGAGTGTCGTGCTAGAAAATTGGATTGGATTGAAACCTTTTAGCAAATCGACAAAAGCGACGTCAGGACATGAAAATTATTTAATTTTCAACGTTTCAGAGAACATTTCAGTCGACCCTTGTGTGTTTCATTCGAAACAAAAGCGACGGTCAGTAACAGCTTTTAGTGATTTATTGATTACAGCAGTAAAATAAGTGTTCCCTCTGAACGTCTATTCAAATATACATTCTCCCGCTTAATAACGTAGACATTACAGCTGTCAGAGCTTTTATTGTCAGGCAAATAAAACACAAACAACGTTTAGGTCACACGTCCTACCTGCAAAATTAGAACGCCACCCTCGAATCAAAGCTTTTAGCCGGACGGACAAGTCTTTTTCTTTAAAAAATCAATCAAATTTAGTTAGTATCTTGCACGAAACTGCAAACATACAAGGAAACGCTATTGTTTCCATCCCTCCGGTTGTATTGGCTGGCCTTAATTACGTCACATATCGACCTGAAATACAACACCATCTCCCAAAAACGTCCTACACCTCTTGTGCAATTAAGATAATCTATGGTATTAATAGATTAAATTGTATCGATACAATGCAATCTGAGTAATTTGAAGGAGGAAGGCATGTGATCAGGTAACATTCGGGCGAGATTTATTGCCATTATCTCACTAAAACTAAGTTTCAGTTTTATTGTTTAGAACTTTTTATTCATAATTTTATGGACTGTATAAATACCTGTAATTTTTACAACCACAACAAGGTTACAATGTGAGTGAACTTCGAGGATTATTGTCGAGATTTACGAGGCGTTTTGATTTATGATTTGGAAGGGTTTGTGTAAATCAGACATTCCAGGAAAAATGCAACCTGACGCCGAATATCAAAATAATTTTAGTAATGTTAAATTTGTTACACTAAAACCTTCCTTAACGGACAATTAAAGGCTCCCCAACGGTGTCCGTTTTACGGTATTACGATTTTACGTTATAACTTTTGCTGTCCCGTCCGTCATAGAGATATTTCCACACATAAGACTTTTTTGTCCCGTCCGTCATCAATTTGTATTTCTTTTTTCTGCTCATATGAAGTTTCTATGAAGAAAAATTCACTTCTAAAGCTACTGTTCGTAAAAATTCAAAATAAAATCTAAAAATTTGTGCAATGTGAAATATTTTAAATAAACGTGAGACTAACGGATGTTTCTGTAAACATTGCAAAAAACGGAATTAATTGTCTTAATGGCCTCGCGATGTTATCGTTTCTTTTCAAGAAAAGTGGTCCAATAATTCATCGGACATTAACGTCAATTGTGCTGATTAAATGAATTTTTAATTCGACGAACATCTTTGGATAATTGTGAGTTTGCTGTAAATGCGTTACCTACATCTGTTGGAAAAGAAGCTAAACATATTAATTATGTGAATGGAAGTAATATAAATGCGGTCTTCACACGCTTGTAACACTTAAAGAATTGCATCTTTTTAAATTAATAGCATCGGGACATGAATAAGTTTCCGTGCAGGAGTTCGCCATGCAGAAAAATCGCGGTTTGTAGCATTATAAAGTGCAATCGAATGCCGCAAAATCGGCCATTGTGGGGCAGCGTTGTAATTAATATGTCCCAAAAATGCGTCTGTCGTTTATGTAAATTCCACAGCAACAGCACCTTAATTACTGATTTTGCCGAACAAAAGGTTTAATAACCGACATACCTGAACTTTGGCTGCGTTTCACAATGAAAATTTCGATGTCGGTATCATTGGCGGCTTGAAAATATCCGTGCACATGCAATTCGTGCCCGGAATAACACAAATATTCAAAGAAATGCAAGTGGTATAATATTCGAGAATCATGTACGTTTACGACTTATCAAAAACAGCACGTAAGTACTTCCGGTTGTTGTGCTTGGCCTCATGTCAGTTGGAGATTTTATCGGGAATAAAAGTGCAATTTAATATACTTATACGTTTTCGACCGAATGCGAAATTGCATCGGCTCGCTGCAAGGTAGTGCCCTTTCGTTTAATTGCGCTTTATCACGGAATTACCACTTTAGAGCTCCTCGGCCTAGCAGCGCTAATTACAATAACACCGCCGTCTAATAAAATAATGCGACCGATTTGTGTGAAGACCGGACTTTGGAAATTATTTCCACGCAGAATGTGATAAACCCTGTCCATTAACACAATATTACACGTCCAATAAACTAATAAAATCGAAAAATAATTTAATTATATTTATCATCTTTTATGAGAGACAATAAAAAGCCAAAGCTTATAAAAGTACAGCGATGAGGGCAATCTAATAATACGTTTAATTATAGAACGCATCCAATAAAAACTTGTGAATCACAGAATCATCAAGTGTAATTGACGCTCTCTAAATGAGAATTCGCCTCGTAAAAACTTGCCAAGAAAGTGTTTATTTTATTTCTCTAATAACACGACCGACTCGCCTGTTAAGCTCTGATATACCGAACTTTACACATCCTCTTATCACGAATGTTCCGCCAGAGAGCTTTCCGGATATAAATGTCGAACTGCAACCGCGATTATTATTTTTTAAAGCGTTGAACTCGGGATGTTTATCTGAGTGACTTTTTATTACACTCATGACAGGTGCTGTTAATTATTAGATTTATAAGAAAATAAAACTACAACCGAGGAGATAACACATTTAGATCATGATGATTCCCGGCTAATTGCTCACCGCCTACGTCTCAACAATAGTTGCAACATTTGCATTTCAGAAAGATTTTTCCGGATAGATTTATAACTGATAGTGCTCACCAAAGTTCAAAGATCCGCACTTTTTTATATTAATTTATTTATTTTTCGAGAATCTATGGTTTAGCAATTAATTACCAGACCAGAATAACACTTGGTTTCGCTTTGTAGTTTTTGGGTCAAAAGTGCTGGGTTATTCCAGACGAGTTGTCATTGGCGAGTTGCATTTAAGCCGACAGTCGGACAGCCACACGAATAATAAAAATCTAGCACCGCTTTTCAAACAGTGACAACCCGTAATTAGAGACCTGAGCATTAGGAATATTCGAATCCGGTATCAGGAGTAGGCGGATAATAAAATTACCATCCAGGTTGATGGTAGTGCACTAATCGAGATGAATCGTAAAATGTTCATTATAATAATAATCAGGTTTTAACGCCGATAAAGCGACGAGTTGTTCGATTGGAGAATTAATTATTTTTCATGTCTGGAGCGGCGACACACTAAATCATTTCATTAAAAATGCTTTTCCGACTTTATCTCAAGGTTTGTCGCTTTTTTCGTGTAAAATAGGCTTAGGTCCGCGCAAGGTTGGGCAATTAATTAAGAACCGCTCTCGTGGAGTTGGGGCAGGCATTTGGATGCACACGAACTTGTAGCTGTCAGAGTGCTGGAGATATGTTAAGCCGATTCGGGCGGACTGTTAAAGCCCCGCTTCTCTCCGATTCATTCACTTATTTAATTTCGGTCTTTTATTTATGAAGAGTTATAGATTATCCCCGACGTTTGTTTTAACGATGGCATTTAATTATTATTGGATCTGGGTTTTACAGTTCCGTTTTTACAGCCACTATTCTATGTCATCATTATACGCTTTATCCCTTTTATTTATTGTGTCATAAACGATTGTAAAATATGAGAAAATATTTGATTGGATGCGTCCACATATGTGTCTTGGTTATTTTCTATTTGCGATTCGGGCCAATTTATGCCTTTTTCATAGGACCACTTTTATGGTTCTTCATTATGTGGCGACCGAAAATGCACCAGCAGGTACCTGACTCAAACGCAGGGGCCACACAACTGCTACTGCAGACGAGTCTGTTGCATCCCCTTCAATTGAAATATGATATCGTACTTCGCCTGCATATCACTCTGTTTACTTTTCATATCCGAATGCACAAAGCCTGTAGTCGCCCAGACAATTCCTCACAACAGAAGTCTTTTTGAAAATTGCTTTTCCCACAATTTTACTCAAGTACCTATACTGAAACATGCAATTTTTGACAACGCAACGATTTGAAATAATTATTTAATTTCGCATCTGCGAGAGAAATTACCACACTTGGGTGAATTAACATAACGCACAATTTTATCTTGTATTTCTGTTTTTTGAACGCCGTTCTGGTCATACACCTCTTGTTTATGACTGTGGTAATAATTCTTAACAATAAATTAAAATTGTAATACATTGTGTAAAACGATATGTCGAGTGGTTCCGCGAGGCGTATAATACAAAGAACACATATAGCAATGTGAATTGAGCCGTGAAAACATGGTACTGTAGTGTTATTATTTTTTTATATTAATATTTTCCTAACGGATGGGCAAGCAAACCCTATTATGGCTTCGTATTATCCGCATGTTAGTCGGGGGTAGATACAGAGTGTCCGAGAGGGATCGCATTGTGTTATTCTCTTGATGATGATTTGACGTGGCGTCATTGTAAGCACTTGCAGTCGGCCAGCGATTCTGGCGCAAGTTGCAAAATTATTAGTTTCGAGCTCTATATCCCAGTTGTTTGTCAACGGATTGAAAGAATTCGGACAGTGACCGTTTGAAACAATTGAAGCATTGCTAAGCAGCATTTTGTGCACCACTGAAAAAACTGTCAAATTATTAATAATTTAATTATTTGAAGAAACAGAAAGCGAACGTGAGAACAAAACACACCACTGGAAGCGAAGAAATAGTTGGGGCTTTTATTCAAGCTTTTGAAAAGAATCCATCCAGCTATGTACGAAATATTTCCAAACTCCTGAATGTTCAAGTGTGTAGAATTTTCACAGTCTTTTACCTCTTTTTTGAAAAAATTAAAATTAAAAAGTAAATTAAATTAAAAAAAAAATGTTGACAAATGTCTGAGGTATCAGGCTTGAGAGTCTTAGGTGAGACAGCCTGTACATAAAATGGAGATAATGCGATTCTGATTCTGAAAAATGTTTGGGAAAATTCGCCTCTGTCTGTTCGCTTCATTAGCGTGTCAATCAATCGTGTGAATGCCTGTGATATGTAAATATTCCTCTAAATATGTGAAGCATGCCACTTCCCAGAGGTGGAATGGTAATAATTACGAATCAGTGGTCTAATTCTGTAACTGTCGAAACCGCAAAACCTGCACTTAAAATCGTTCACGACTCACAATAACAGCAATTCAACTAATTCCTAATAAATAGTCGACACAAATCGTCCAAGAATGACATGCACCTTTTCGGAGCAAAAGCCTGGGGCGATTTTTTCTGGCCTGTATAATTTTATCCGATCCCATTTACAATTTGTTTTGCGTTTAAGCGTGGTTATCTCGATGACTTTAAACGTTTGATTATAGCAATTTCAAAATAATTCGAGCTATTATTATTTTGAATGGGCCAAATTATTGTTTATAAATTTATCGTTTAACGCCGTGTTCTTTTTTTCCTGCATGTGCACGACGACTCCAATCACATCTCTTGGAATGTAGCTGTAAATCTGTGTCAATTTGGATAATTTCCACAGGTAGAATTACTTGAGGCCATTTATAACTCTTAAAACTATATTCGGCAATGTTTTAAGATAAGTGGTCGATTATAAATAAACCACTTTAAAATCGTCTAGAACCAGTCTGTTGGAGTTAATTTTAAATCGTTTATGGCCTGGAAATACCGATAGGAAGGGCAAAAGGGTAGTCTTGAGACGTAATTTAATTGAGCAACTTTCCGTTTTTCTAACGAGTGATAGTGAAAGCTTGGACATTCTTAACACATCTGTCTTAATTATGTGCCTACTGGTAGTATAATAATTTCATCTTCTTTATTTTATTCTTTTACAGCCGAGTTTCCACTTGACATAATGATGCGAAGAGGTATGTTATTTTACTTAAAGTCTTTAAATAATTCACTAATGAACGTTTCAACTCACATTAATTATTTTCACCCGTGCAGGCTTGCCGATTGTAAGAAAATGTTTGCAACAATAATTAGCGCCCGGATATTTTTTTTACTTTTTATGTTCCCCCAAAGCAAATCATTTGGGGATACATTTTTTTGCGAAAAATTGTGAGCTTTTCCGGCACCTAAAGCTCGTCCATTAAATTAATATTATTTAGTTTTCTATGCTTTTGAAAATTTTAAGTTAAAAAAATTGCCATCAGATTAATGTTACTTACTTTCAATAAATTATTTTACCTTTTTTTACACTTTTAATATTTTTAAATAAAAAGGGGTTTCCGATTAAACTCGTAAAAATAGAAATAGCAGTAATTGTAATAAAGTAAGTTCCATTTTTCTCGTGTTATTCGTGCTGCAGTTGGTCTAACATGAAATCTCACTACTGTTGGTATGTTTATAACAGTGTTATCATGCCTTACGCCTAGCATAATGTTAAAAATGTCGGATTTAATTGTACTGGGGACACGAAATAGGTGTACCTATTTCCAGCGTGCTGCAACCCATTAAACAGCATACACCTGAAGAAATAACACTACTTGGTTGAACTTTCCGAAGCGCATAATTCTTATAATTAAACGTTACATGTTAATCCGCAATTCGGAAGTTGTATAGAAGTAGGCATTTACGACCTGACCATGACCTTATTGCCGCACCATCGAGAATTTCTTGTCAATATATTATTAAAACTAATAATTTCCTCGCTTTTCCAACGCTTGGAACATTTTCGCGTGATCGGTCATGCCTCAAGGTGCTTTGAGTGGCCGAAAAAAAATTTACGAGAATGGAATCGGCGAAATGGTGCAGGTAATAATATTTATGTGTATCTATGAAAGGCGATTTGGGGCACAGCGGGATGCTGGGCACCCTGCGGTTCGACCCGCGACCTCGGTTTCCCACCACCCTCATTAACAGAAATAATTACTCGAGCTTAATTATCAAGGAATTATTGTTCCCTTTAACTGGTTTATGGCAAAAACGCATCGCGAATCCGACCTAAGTGGATCAAAAAGCCGACGGGGGTCAGTTTTATTGGCAACGCATAGCTATAAAGCACAGGTGCATTGAACTAACTAGTCGCTTAATTAGTCAGTATCCATTTTATTTAAGCTTTGCTGATGGGCCACACAACTTACACATGAGAAATTAACTCGATGGTACTCATCAATCATCCCGGGTCGCTACAGAAATCCTGAAAAGACGAGCTATCGCTTACGCTTGCTTTGTTCAAAAGGCCAGCATATTTCACACACGATAATTAAGCGTTTTGCGACTGAAATTGCCGGCTGTGGACGGACCGGCGCGATGACAATTTAATTATTAATATTTGTGATGTGTGAAATGATTTTCTTCTTGCAGATATGTCAAGACTAGAAAAATCGCCGCTTTTGGCGAACGGTTACAATCATCCTCCTCATTTAAGTCACATGCAGTTTATGCAACTTCCTCATCCGGCGGCTGCACATTCGGCACTCTTGTCGCCTGCGATGCCCCACAATCTCACAAGACACGACGGCTCCGTTATAAAGAACCAAGGAATGCCCACGATGGAGGCTATAGCGAGGTAATTAACATTTTTCACATAAGACTTCGGTAGCTTATTGATCATTAACGAGAAAACTCAAATTGCTCATTATGCTAATCCACCATTTGAATTTTAATGCCAAATCCAGAAAAACAACACAAAAAGCACGCAAATCGAACATTATACAGGCTGTTCCGTCTAAACTCCACATTAGAAGTATTGGTGATAGTCACTTGAAAATTTGTATACGACCATAATCCTTTAGGTCCTGCTGGCCAATGAAAATATTCCAATACTTCTAATGTGGAATTGTGACGGAACCGCCTGTATTTCATGAGATTTAGAGAAATCGGATGAGTCTGTGAAAATGCAAGATATAAATCACTGGATCTCATCGTTCCTCATTTTTTGTCGTTAACTCATCACAAACGTTTAATAAGATAATCGATCATGCTCAGTAGATAAACGTTCTCTTTTGCGATTTATTACTAGAACGTATGTTCAATAAATTTCCTTAATGCTCTTGTTTGAGACCTCGGTGGAGTAAATGCAAAAAATTAATCAACATAATGTGGCTTCAAACGACTGTGCACCATTTGTCTTACTTCGGTCATTAAATAAATTTTAATTACATGTTGTAATTGATTTTGCCAAATGAGTTTCTGGTTCTGAGATGTTGTGGAAATTATCTGTAATCTTGCTCCTGCTTCCTCGTGTTTTTCACACATAAAATAGTTATTAAAACAAAATAAACCATGTTAATTGGTGCGATCAAGATACGAAGAAATTATATGCGATTTTATTCAACTTTGAGATAAAAAAGCGCGTTTAACAATTTTCCTGAAAGAATTTAATAATTGCCTCCGGGAAACAAA
Source organism: Tribolium castaneum (assembly GCF_031307605.1). NCBI lineage: Eukaryota > Metazoa > Arthropoda > Insecta > Coleoptera > Tenebrionidae > Tribolium > Tribolium castaneum. Next base: position 2,054,201 of record NC_087402.1, on the reverse strand, counting down.
GAAAAACTGTTGTAGCTTGTTAACATACAGTGCGATATGTTTCGTTTTCAAGTGCGTAGCGATGCTGAACCACGTTCCAATGATTTATTCGCTGAAATGTTTATCTCCGACAAGTTAAATCCCTTGAAACGCCAACTTATGGCTGCGATAAAGTATAAGTCCAGTAAAGTGAATGATGCATGACGCGTTTTCGGACTTAATCCCCTAACCCTTTCGTGTCTTAACTCGGCAAGTTGAGGATTTAAGTTCAAAGATCGCGCTGGAAATCTTAGCGCTCAACTTGAAAGTAGTTGAGTTTATGCAATATTTAATACAACAAACAACAGGATTACATACAAAATTTCCCAAGTCAAATTAGTTTCCTAAACACAGAGGTATCGTCTTACTGGAATTGTTGATGTTCGCTAAGCTCGTCTAGCTGCAAATCGTAGCCAAATAGGACAACAAGAAGCGAGGCGAAGCGAAAATGGTTTTCCGGGAAGCGCTCCGGGACGGCTCCATTTTTTGTGTTTTTTTATCGATAATAAATTAATTTCGGGATTGTCGCTGCAAATATAAAAGTGCGGCAATATTGTTTGTGTCTTAATCCGAATCGGCCGTAAGGACTGCACTCGTCGTCTTGTTTACACGGTTGTTCAAGTCATCATTATCATTTCAACGCTCGCCTGTAATTAAAATGCAAATCCAGGCCGCTGGATGCGTGTACACGTCATGAAGAAGCGCCGTGATTAATTCTCCAGGTAGACTGTCTAGCTTATTCACCTCGCATTTGTCTCAATGTTCGACATACAAATAAATTGAATACAAATATTAATTTACCAGGCTATTGGGCGCTTTATCCCATTTCCATTACCTCGACGCTGATTGTATTGATTAATAGCGTTGGCCTCCACTAATAACCTACCATTAAAAGCCCCAGTCGAAATTAGAACGCCAGGATTTTTCCAAATCGCGAATTTAGGCGACGTTCGAACCCAAACAAGTCAATAAGCTGTTTAAGCGGCGAAGACGTACAGATGCACCAAATAGGACCCGGTTATAAGCAAAATACAACACCTTTCATTGTGTGTCACTAACTAGTTCAGAAAAAAATAGTTGGTCAATCACCGAACTAGAGATTTTTATTTCAAACACATGTTTTAGTCTGGTGCTTACTTTTTTTATTTTCTTAATTACGGCTAAACTGCTTGAAAAAGTAGAACGGTTTTAACCCTACCCTTGCAAAATGATCCGGGGAATCGATTGGCATCGAGAAAACTGCCAAATTCCCAATAGTTTTTTAGTTACGAATTTTTTAAAATTTTACCTATTTTTGCATTTATTTGCAATTTTCTCGAAAACTATTCGGAGAACAAAGGTCTTTTTTGAAAATGATAGATAATTAAAAGAGCTTTTCAACGATAGTAAACTTTATTGGGTTATCTTTAATACTTCCGGAGTTATTGCTCGATAAATGTTCGGGATACCGGAAATCGACCAAAATCGCGACAAAAATTGGAAAAACCAAACATCAAAAAATCGAACATATGGACTTTTTTGGACTCTAGAGGGTTGTAAAGGCATATATATGTCCGAAAAACTATGATAGAACGAGTTTTAAAAAAATTAATTTTTTCACTTTCTGTTTGTGTTTTTTATTACTCAGGAAATTTTAGCAAAAAAAATCAAATTTTTAAATCTCACGAAAAGTTCGTATAACACGGAAAATGAGCCGCTGAATTCAATGCAACAAACCGCATTGCTCTACGACTTTTAGTTTTTGAGTTATGAATTTTTTTGTTAGATAAAATTTTCCACTATGACAAATGGCTACCCTAAATTTAGGCAAAAAATTTTAAATTTTTAATTCTTGTGAAAAATTGATATAATATGTAAAATGAGCCGTAGAATTCAATCGAACAAACCGCAATGCTCTACGACTTTTAGTTTTTTTTTTATGAATTTTTTTATTGAAAAACTTTGATCGCCTCTGTAGCCGAAACCGGTTCCCGGAGGGGCTCCGGGTTTAATCGAAAAAATAGAGAAAATTAAGCGCTATCAGATGGTTTTTTGCTCGTTGCTCTAAGTTTTACAGTTTCCGAGAAAAACGCAAAAAAAGGTTTCCATTTTCAGTTTTTTCAATTTTCAACCGCCAATTACGGCGAAACTATTGGAGTAAACGAGAAACGGAAAAATCGAGGACAACCGGAATAAAAAATTCTACAAAATGGCATAGGACTAAAGGCGATATCTCGTAAAAAATTTTTCAATTTTCAATCGCCGATTACGGCCAAACTAAAAGAGCTAGGAGAAAACTCTTTTTTCCATCGTAAAGAGCACATCAAAATCTATAAGATAGGATAAGTTTTATTCGATTCTGAGACACTTTTAAAATTGACCATTTTGTAGGGGGGGGTGTTAACTTTTTTTTATTTTCCCAATTTTCCCAATTACGACTAAACTATGCGAAAAAGTGGAACTGTTTTGATCCATACCTATGCAAAATGATCCGGGGAATCGATTGGCATCGAAAAAATTGCCAAATTCCCAATAGTTTTTTAGTTATGAATTTTTTAAAATTTTACCAATTTTTGCATTTATCTGCAATTTGCTCAAAAACTATTAGTCGGAGAACAATATTTTTTTTTGAAAAAAATAGATAATCTAAAGAGCTTTCCAACGATAGTAAACTTCATGGGGTTATCTCTGATAGTTCCGGAGCTATTGCTCAACAAATGTTCCGGGTACCCAAAATCGACAAAAATTGCGACGAAAATTGAAAAAATCAAACATCAAAAAATCGAACATATGGTCTTTTTTTGGACTTTTAACAACTCTAGAGGGTTGTAAAGGCATATATAAATAAGAAAAAGTATGATAGAACGAATTTAAAAAAAATAATTTTTTTACTTTCTTGAAGGTAAGTGTTATTACTCAGGAAATTTTAGCAAAAAAAATAAAATTTTTAAATCTCATGAAAAGTTCGTATAATACGGAAAATGAGCCGCTGAATTCAATGGAACAAACCGCATTGGTCTACGACTTTTAGTTTTTAAGTTATGAATTTTTTTGTTGAATCAAATTTTCTTGTGAAAAATTGATATAATATGTAAAATGGCATAGTTTTCAAGGCGATATCTCGAAAAAAAATTTCAATTTGAAAATATAATTCTCTTTCTAACTTCTTGATATGAAAGCAAAACCATTGAATTAAACTCTAGACCTCTTTATTAATTTATTTGTGAATGTTGTTTTGTTAAATGTTGTGTTTATTTTATAGGTCAGGCATTTGGGAAAACTGCAGGGCCGCGTACGAAGACATCGTCAAACATTTAGAAAGGTATGTTAAATAATTTAATTGGACTAATTTAGACCCGTCGAACTAACAATAACTCTATTTGGTTTGCTTAAAATTAAATATCCTTCTTTAATTAAGAACATAAATTATGAGTCCGATTCACGTTGTTTTATTTGATCGGATATAAAAGAATATAATTGGGAGAGGATGATATATTAATAAAGGTTGCGTTTCATCTGCTCGCTTAAACCGGTTGAGTTTTCAAAGTTTATTGGAATTAAACGAAATTTGTTGATAGTTTGAATTATTAATCAGTGGCTATTTGTTGGCTTGGCTTCGCTTCCGGATTGAAATTAATTAAAATGTGGGCCACCTCAGAAGCGCGAATTGAAGATTAACAAAAAGACGCGAGCATTAAACGCTTTTAATTAGATAGAAAGCTAATTGACGTTTAATTACATTAATTATTTTTACAGTTGTTGGTATATTTATGAGTGGGCGTAGCCCGTCTAATTAAGTCTTGAAAAATCTAACGAAGCCAACACGTTTTTAATTTATTGCGCCGCTGCAATAATTATAAATATTGATACACGCATACGGTGCACCGGAGGCCTTAAATAACCCTCATTCAGCCGGAACAACTATGTCAGAAAAACTTATTAGTGCAATAAGTTGAGGCGAAATCGGTGATGCAAAACAGCCAAATATTGACAGTGCGCTCGGCATAGGTATACGGTGTGATATTTGTCAAACGTCAAACGATTAACTGAGCTTTCGGAGCTTGCAGAGCCCGGCTTACCGACGCAACATCCAATGATTTGTGAGTGTCGGAATCGTTGTGCTACCACTAGTGACGTCCTGAATAATCGCGTGTCGCTACAAATGCCACTTCAGACTCGTGCACTTGCATTTTTACCAAGGGCTTGCATTAATTTCTTATTTGTGCTCGCTAATTTTTGAAAATATTTACGTTTGTGCTAAGCCTTTTCGCCATGCATACGAAAACGGCACCTTCGTCTTGCAAATTAATTGCGAAAACATTTATAAATGGCTAAATGCAAATCCCGGGTACGCATTTCACAGCATTACACCGAGCTGTCCACACAATTAACAGAGCGGAATTAACAAAACACTGGCCGATTTAAATTTGAATTAAGGCTCCAAAATTAATTAATCCTCGTCACAACACGGACTGCGGCAATTAGCCCGACACACAGCGAATCCAGAACTTCTTCCAGCCGGCATCTGCACTGTTTATGAATATTAATAATGCCTTATAAAATATCGCCGATATTAACACAGTGACAGTTTATTAACGCCGGCCTGATTATTACGAATCTTGCAAATTCCCCAATTGATTACTATTGTTGGGTAAATATTAATATTGTTTTCTACCTGACCCCGAGATGATATCGCCGAAGTAACGGGACGTTATTGATTATAACACGGACGGGGATGTCGATAAATCAAGCCTTGAATAAATTGGGTCCATTGTAGATTTGTAATTTAATATTGACATATGGTTGGAGCTTTTTCCGCAGCTTTAATTAAGAGATGCGCGGAGGGAGATAAGGCGAAGGCGCTAATGAGACATTCTTTGCCAGTGCAAACTGTCAGCGAAAATAAATAAATGATTCGTCTTGCTGTTATCGCAGTTTCGCCATATGAGTAGAGAGCGGATTTTTGCGAAATTGTACAAGTGTAGCCAAGCAGCCGAACCTAGACGGACTGGCAATTGAAGAATGCAATATTAAGATTAATTATTCGCGCCTTATCAGCTGCGAATGCGGTCCGTCCTATTCAAACAAACACGAGTCATCGCAGGAGCGTGTTTGCCTTGTTCCCCTCGCAGTCCGGACCTGGAGTCGCCCTTACAAGGGAGCGAATAAGGGCCAACACGAATCTTACGTGTTATCATTAATTACCCCACAGATCTGCAGACGTCATGCGAAATTAAGGATTTTTCCGAGCGATACAGGAAGCCAGTTTTGAATATTTGCTAACAATTCATTACGTCCCAACGTCATAAATTACACGATGACTTGGACGAATGATACATTTATTTCTTATTTAGGCACTGGCGTGTCGGAAGTCTATAAAATTACATCCGTGTCGTTATTAATACCAACCTTCTGCTTGCCCTAATAGAAAAGCTCGCGATATAAATCTGTCGCAAACTTCTGATTCGCCATTGTGGCAACCTGATTGGATTATATATTTTACACCTGTCTTGACAGTTCAAAGAGTCGTTTGCTGGAGGAACAAGACCACCCTCTAACTTATTAAATTCTTATTATTTATTACGGATTTGCGTTCGGACGATTACTTCGAACTTGGCGGTCATGCCGAACATTTCCAAAAGGTGGTTACTTTAATTAGCCAAAGCTCCCCTCTTTTTAAAGCCGCCTCGTTTGTTACTGTCGAGCTTTATTCAAAGATTTATCTGCGCTCCACCAAGGAGCAAAACAAAACGCAACGAAAGAACGGATTCTACTTTACAATTTTTTTGCTTGCGCCCCATTTATTGGTAATTTAATTTTTTCAAATTACAGTCGGTCGGGTTGCTTTTGATTGAGCGATTTTATTATTTCACCCCAATTGGCTTGATTTCGTTTTTCTGGAAGGGCGGATTTGGGCAATCTTTGCCAAGTGCCTGGCATTTAAGCATATGTTGTACCGTTATCGTCTATCTTTAATTTCCGTTCACGGTTTTTAATTTACTTCCTAGTTAAAGTGCAATAGTAAAATCGGTCTGGCGTTATTTTCGGTTAAAAATGTAATTAGGTAAGAGTTGTAATTAGTTTTAACAAGGTTAGTGTCTGATGTGTTGTTTTTAATCTCGAAATTGAAATTTTGTGATGCTTGGGATAATTAGTAGCGACACACTGGAGCACATGTTGTCTGTCTTGGTCGTGTGATGAAAGACGCCCATTTCACGGGCTGTGTAAGTCCCATTTGTCTCTAATTAATCCATCATGTCAACGAAACGCCAAACATCGGTGCTGAACCGGCGAACGTCGTCAAGTGTATTTTCAATGAATAAATTTCTCAAAGTTGGAGTATTAAAATTCGAGGAAATGACACGGAAAATAAAAAGGAATGTAAATCCCTTGCGTCGCCAAATTACATTTCTGAAAATGTATTCCCAAGTACTAAAACCCAATTTAAAATCTTCGTTGTCAAAAACTAATCACACACCTTTAAAATAAAAGCTCGGGCGTGAAATCAGATTTCCGTTCACGTTTCCATTATTAACTTTCGCGAATGTTATTTTTTATTCAAATCGTGAGGCTTGAGAGAAAAGTTGCGAGACCATTTGTCATCGCCGGCTTATGACTTCTCTTTCGGAGCAAGCCAACAATTAGGGTAGGTATCGGATGGCGGTTTTTCTTCTTGGGACGTGGTCTGCATGTGATTTGTGAACACGGGGGAACACGCGAGGGAACTGGAGCACCCAGACAGACACCCGCGGTTTGCCACCGTTGTCTTACACACATATTTATGGATGTGCGGTACGCAAAGTGGTGCACGCGAATTGACAATAACAATAATTAACTAATTGCTGCATTTGCATACACTCGTAAATATATCGGTCACACGAATTCTTCATTAATTATGGACAAGCTCAGAGCGCACCGAAATCAAGCCCAACACAGTAAAAAAATAAACATTACCTTCACTGTCTCACTCTTTTTTACCCTTGTCTTGACTCCAGTTACAAAAATAATTCCATTGTCATAATAATATCGAAAACCATTTGAAATCAAAGTCAGTTAAAATACAAATAAAGTTAATTTTTTTATTAGGTACTTCAGTAATTATTCTATTGCTATTTTGTTTTTATTTTGTATTATTATTTTTTTTGTTCATATTTGAAAAATGTATGTTATTATTAACAAAAATTCAGCCACGAGAAAAAGGACAAATTCACATTTTAATTATTCAAGCTTCCAGAAATAGTCGAAAAAAACATGGATGTTGAATTTTTTTAAGTGTTGCTTTGACGCAAATTGTAAAGGTTTTAAAAATTCTATTTTTTTTAAATTGATTACAAATACAGCTAGAATCCGAAAAATACCTATTTAAATGCGGAATAAACATACGGGCATTTTTTCTTGTATTATTATATGGAAAATCCTAATCTATTACCTAATACACAATTTAAGAAATAAATGTTGAAAATGGTTGACAAAACGAGCTTTGGGCAAATAAGTTCGTTTATTAATTCCACATCGAATTATGTAAAAATAAACAGAAGTTTCGACTTAAAATAAAAAAAAATAAAAAAATAAAAAAAGCAATGCTTGTATTTTTTAAATTTTTATTAATTTTTGCACTGAAGATGTTCCAATAAAGTGACCATTTGAACTAGCACCGGGGGGTGATAATGTGGGAGCAGTTGTGTCCGATTTTTCTCTTTGGGGAGGAGACTTTTCGTGCTAGTCGAAAGCTCTTTGCTTTCTTAGTTAATTATAAGACAAACTGTTCCCTAATCCACGTGTCTTTTAGCAAACATCAGGCGGTATCTTTCGTAATAAAGGTGATATTGTAGCTACTGCATTACAGTCAAGTTATTATTAAAATGAGGTGATTAATCATGGTGGTGACATCTCTGACAGTCCCCCATCGAGCTGGCCTGATGTCGCCAAGCCGGTGTCATCACCTCCTCCTCATTTGTAACATAAATAAACCCTCTTATAATAAAAAAATTTCCAATATCTATCTTTCGTCCGCAAGACATGACTCGTCCCCGTTCCACCCTCTGACATACCTTGTTCCGATCAAATACGGGCATTAATATTTGCATTTAATTAAATCGAAACACGGTAAATTAATTTTATGCCAGCGGTGAATATTTACGACGATTAAATAATTTTAGAACCAGCCGCTGTTGCTCGTAATAACAACGTGTTGTTTCAGGCGAGGTTATGACGATTTAATGCTGTTTGTCCGCTCACACACCCCTTGCTTCGTGTTTGTTTATTCACCTATCCCTGTTTGCCGATGTCAAAAGTAACGACCTACACGACATTACGTCTGTAATTAGTGGACACTACGTGAGAAAATCGCCATCCCACCTTAATTATATGCCACGCTGTTTGCCACAACACCCTCAAACGAATCATATTAATTATACGCCGCAGAACCGCCAAAACACACACTTGAATTTTAAGATCTGCAATGGTGGAAAGAAAAATCAATGAGGAGTGGATAGTAGTCAGTGTTGAAAAATGTTGTGGTAAAAGCGCACACTTAAATTTGGGAAAGTTTTTCTTTATGAATTTAAAGTGCCGCCACGACGGCGAAACATAGGGATTGATCTACGTAGGCTTTTATAGGTGCCCTCGCAGTTTATTTTTGTAGTTCAGGTCGTTTTATTAGAGGAGGGTGTCGGCTGATGATTTTTAAAATGTCTTTCTGCAGCCAAAAAATATGTTCAATAAGTGAATTAAAATGCTTCTTGTTGTTGCTCACAGCTGGGACCGACTGACAAATGACTAAGTTAGTTTCGTTTTCGCGACGTTGAGAGGATCTGTCAAAGCTTAGGGGAGCTTTTTTATAATGCTGCCAACATCCGCGCGAAAACATCTCTAAATACGTTTCGGAGGGCTCTACCTTAATCAATCATCTATCTTCGTTTCGTTATTTTCGGTAATTAGGGCGTCTCCTCGTTAGGGCGTTATCCAATATGTAAACTGAGACATTATCAAAGTCCAGATCATAATGTACCTAGTGCCATCAGCCGACATTGCATTAAATATTATTAAGATATCTTGATCAAGTTTAGAGTGGAGAATTCACTTAGCAGCTTCATACACGAACTAAGAGCAGTCGAGATCTTATCTTCGCTCGCTAATCTAATATTATAATTGTATTCTGCGAAATGCTACATTCAGTTAACAGATTCCATGTTAACTGTTGCCACGGCTTTTCGCGAATGTCGGCCTTAAGCACTGACGACAATGAAGCTCGATGAATGCGGGAGAGCTTCGAAAGCTCCTCCGGGAAACATCGAAATCTCATTTCCGGATGTACCTACACTCGGAGTTACTGCGGTAATTAGCAAAAGAAGCTCCCCGAGTATTGTTCTTGGGACTTTAAAAGTTATGCTCAAGGGCGGATCTAATTAAAACGTAATATCCCAATCCAACACCCGACACTGACACTCCAACTATTTTTCGCAAAAATCGACGGTTCTGGGGGCCGGTGTATCATCGGAGAAGAAGACAGGCATAGTTTCAAATTTCATTTAAGATTTAATTTGCGTGGAGATATGTGAATCCCTCTGTAAGATTAGGTCGTGGCGATGCGTCCCTCTGTATAGGGTCGCTTTTTGCGTAACTAGTCCGCAATTAAAGCTCTGCTTTTGTTAAGCTCGCCTGCAAACAATGCGTGTTTCAGATAGGCCTTCTGTGATCCTTCTAGAATGGACAGTGGGGTGGTACATGTGATTTATAAGTACCTGGATCTTTCATTAATTAAAATTTGAGTTTGTTTTTGCGCTTTAGAGTCGCGGCGTCCCTTAAGAAAGATTATTTCACGAGGCAATAAAATTTTAATCGGTGGCCGAAAGTAGGAATGTGTTTGTTAACCGAAATTATTATTTACACAGAGGAGCTTGTTATGTCAGTTATTTGCAGTGCTGACCCGCGTTTCTCCTCATACATTTGTAATATTAAGCAAACATTAACTCCATTTAGTTGCGTTTCCAGTGGACTCACCCTTTCAGCCGCTTGTAATTGTTTACAAACACAGGTGAGAGGCTTACTAAACAATAAATCACTTATTTGGGAAAACAAGCCTTCTTCGAGGCAAATCGTGCATGTCTAAGGCGGACCATCGACCTCGGGAGATGCAGCCCTAATTCAATTCAATCACTCGATTGGTAACCAGAGAATACCAAATTGGCTCGACTGGGAATTGGGAAAAAAGCCCGCCGTAACCCTTAAACTCAAATGAAATTTTCTCATTTTTCAGCGACTGTTGTAATGAATTCAGTCAGCTACCTGTAAATTATCAATCTCAGCTCCCTCCTAACATGTCTAAAGCAGAAATGAAAATAATTAAATAATAATGAAACAAGTATAAGAGAGGGGTAATGATTATATCAAAGAAGGGTTAAACTACTGCAAGAACAATTAGCCGCGGATGCATTCGGCCCGGCTCGAACCGCGACAACTCCACGGATTCTCTGGGCCACCGGACGGCTTTCAGCAGATTTTGATTAGTCATAGACACAATTTAAACCAAGTAATAGAGATAGAAATCTAAATGTAGAACGGTAGCGGCTGGCCATAGTTGCTACGATTGAAATTTGATTGTAAGTTCATTATGACTAGGCGTTAAAGCGATTCTTTTGTGCACGGGCGATTCCCACAAACATGCAGGTGCGGCTCCCGATTTTTCGCCGGAATATGTTGAGATTTTATCATATTGCGTTAATTAATTCGACAGTTTTTGCTGTTGTAAATTGTCTTGTGTCGGCAATTCCCCGGTGTGTTGGCAAATTTGGCTCAAACAAGTGTGTTTCGTCACGTATAAAATTTTCAATTTCATAGAAAATGTGATTGATTGAGCGCAGGAACATCACTTGGTGCGGCGGCCCCTGTTTTCGGTAGATATGCGTATACAAAGTTGGTTGTAATATGTGATGACGTATTCCTCTTTTGATAAATGTTCCTCCAGTTGGTAATCGACTCTGATTCGATTCGGCGCGAACACTTCCACGAAGATACAGCGATTGATGTTTGATCCATTATCGTGTCAATTTTCACCGAAAAATCGATGTTATTGTAAGAAAATAAGGCGAAACAGTCGTCCCGGGATGATTAAATTTTAATTACGTCTTGAGGCAATTAGTAGTCAATCAGCGAAGTAGTCGCAGATCGGAGCCGTTATTAAATAATAATTAGTTCTACCTACTGTAGTTATATTATCCTGGAGGGTTCCGATTTAATATTAATGTTCGAGTGAGGCATGCCATCTTCTACAATTAAGCGGTTTGCTCTCTAGCTGGCAACGAGTCGAAATTTCCGAATGATTGTGTCGCGAAAAATGGAGTTAATGCGTGCTGTGTGCGTCTTGCTCGCAGCGATTTCCCTCCCATTTGGTGCGCAGCAAAGTATGCATAAAATAATAATATAATAGGAAGCCGCCGCTTAATTTTTTAATGGCCAAATGCTTTTAGAGACGTCCTAACGTTGCTTGAATATTTAAAAGTAATGCGAAGACTAAGCAGCGTTGAGAGCATTGAGAACATTAACAGGAGCAATCGAGATCCTGCGGGATATAAAGACAATGTATTGCCGTAATTCCAGGGGCGGCACAGGTGCCTGCCAAATTTGATTCCCCTCCCGAAAAAACGCCGCGAAATTATTGTGATACACAAACAGTTTAAGATGAGATACCGAGGGATACTTTATTACATATTTAGACACGACTGCAGCTGCGAACTTGCCGTTCAAATTGAAAAACATTGCGTGAGCATAACGAAGAATATATGAAAAGTCATAAACACGACTCGTTTTGCTGTCAGTGGGCGAAACCCGAGAAGACTGGGGGTTGAACTTCGTTATTGGGCCTCGTATGCATTGTTTTATTTGACGAGGTAATAATGTTTAAGGCTCGCTTTATTGCCTGATAATTTATTACGCTTGTCTTGACTTTGCTAATTGTTTGAGATCTCTGCATTCCCAATTAGAGATTCAAAAATGCTCCAATTTCCAAACGTCGAACGCATTGAGTTACATTCAATACGCAATCCCAAAGGGACACGACGAATTTGTTACTGTCGAAGTCTAATTATGAGTAATTAGAGGAATCATATTTTAGAAACAAAAGGCGCAGGGTCGTTAGTGTCAGACAATTCCCGCTGCTCAAAACATGATACTTAAATGTATTCATCTTGTAGGACCTTTTTTAATTCATCAAGAAAAACGACACTAACGACGTGTTCGAATTCACATTCCTACTTTTATTCTCTCGGATTTTGAGCCAATGAACGCTGGAAGAGGAATTTTTGACTAGTGTACTATTCACTCAATAATACGACTAGTACAGTAAAAAATGGCACAAGATTAAAATATGGTTAAAAGTACATATAGAAAAAAGTTAATTTACACTAGAGAATATTTTAAAATAGCACTAGGAAATTTTTCCTGTGTAATAAAAGCGTAGTGTAAGAGCTTAGCGACTTTTGTTTGAACTGGCCCCAGAGATTGAAATGTAAATTTGTGCTGCGAAATGACTGCATGTACGTCTGTCGTTGATGGACGATCGTTTTTCGGAAATTTACATATTTCAACAAAAATCGTCCACTTGAATGTAAACGGAAGATCGAGTCAGCACCTTTTCGAGTGGATCTCGTTTGCTTTCCGCCCATGTGGAGGACTCTGAGCCATAAAGTCACAATATCAGAAGCGTCCTTTTGATATATGAGTCGAATCAATGCAATTATTCAGCGCGCGATTTGCATCCTGAATCCTTCCGTCACATCCATAAAACATGTTTTGTTCTTTTCGTGTTCGAGCCGTATTGTTACATAATTAAGTCGGGTCAAATGAATCTTGGGAGATAAGAATCTGTTTAATAGAACGTTGAGCGTCCTAACATGCTTCCAAATCCAATTATCTTGTGCAACTCGCCACTGTTCTTGTGAATTAGGTGCCATTTCTAGGCTAATTCGGGTGACTCGGATTAAACTGTCCCCGTTAGTGCCTCGTTGCTCGGTTCTAATTGTACAAGAAAGTGTCTGCGAATTTTCCAGCCAGATGATCCCCACTATCGGATAGCTTGTCCGATTTTTGCGCCGGTTATCAAATTTCCTATTCAGATGTATTCGGAGATGTTTTAATGAAGGCAAGGGACCCCTACGGTGACTGCCATTAACAGGGGCTGCAAAGCCCCGAATCCGCGACTTATTGCCAATGCTCTAATTAAAACAGATGTATTTTTCTAATTGCATGTTTTACGAGCCGGCTGTTAATACGAGAACTGTTAAAATTTACATTTTGGTAAAGATCAAATCGACAGATTGCATGTTTTGGACGAAATGTAATGCATTTATAATGAAGGTAAAATTGCAGTATCGCTCGCTTTTATGAACATAATTGGGCGCTTTTGTTTATTCGCGATAATTCACAGCTCGGTTTATTCGATTGTTGGGTGATTGTGCGTTTGTTGCAGGCTGAGGGAGGAGCGGTGCGATCCCGACAGACCGCTGCCCTTGGACCAGAAAGCCAGGGACCTCAGTCCACGAAACGGTAAGTGCTTTAATTTACAAGAAAAACTGGGCTCGGAATTCTGGCGATAAATCCCGTAAGCCGGGCGCCGGGATTGATGCGTTCATCCGAAAGAGCCAACAGTCCGATTTATTTCGAGACTTAACCGGGGCATTCGTTTCAATTTCTGCATATGCGTATTTAATTGTGACCCTCGCGTAATTTATTACCGGCGAGATTGGTTCGTGTAACGTCCAGCCGGCAAATCCCCGTTTTACAACCATTAATTAAATCCTGGAGTGATAGTTAACTTTTTATTTCGTCGACGGCACCGAATTAATTCGCCGAATTTTATTCCAGGCTCTCCGACCGATCACAGTCCCGTGCTGAATCTGTCGAAGAGTGGCGGCGGCAGCGCCGGCTCGTTAGGGGACGGCGACCATTCGGGCAGCGAAGCCGACGGGCCGGACGTCCCGCCGTCGCCGCGCTCCCCCAGGTCCGCCGCCGAGGACGAGGACGACGACAACATCTCCGACCCGGAGGACGACGACGACAAGGATCAAGGTAAACGTCCAGTCCGATTATTATCGATTCGGCCAAAAGACCGGTCCTCCAATTTTGGAGTCGCGTTACCAATGAGGGTATCCGATGACGGACACATGCACCAAAGGGAAAAAAGACAATAAAACTTCACAAAGTCTGATTTTTTACTCGTACAGCCGGCACCAAAAACCGATTTTTTTTTAATAAGAAATATTTTTTCACGTAAAAATTCGATTGAACTAATGCTTCGTGAGGTCAAAAGTGACGTTACTATCATTAATTAATTTAGTATTCTGACATAACGAGAATGGGAATTTTCTAATTTATCGCTAGTGAAATTAATGTATTCCCGAATAATACCTAAAAGAAAAGAGCGGATTTATTAGGTGCCGTGTCTATTCTACGGCGAATTCATTATGCGAAATTAATTTTCCAAGCCTATCTCTCGCATATATCAATATGGGAATCGGGAGAGTAAAGTGTCGTTGATTGGGCTGGGCCGAGTGATACAAGTTTGGTTCATCGCCAAATAAATCATTTTTGATTGCACATGCGTGCACACTTCCCATGTTCACTCCCATCCGAAAAAATCTCCGGCTAATTTGTTTGTTTAAGACATGGGAAAATGAGATGGGGAATGTTAATGTTGTGGTCAAGATGGATGACCAACTGACATGCTCGATTTGATGGCTCACTTTGAGAATCGCCGGTTGACGACCCAACATTCATCATTTCGAGTTTTGTGACCTGAATTGCACTAACTGCAATTAAAAACGCAACACTTCGAAAAAAATTAAGACTTTAAAAGGGATTTTTTGGATTTTGTTAACCAAAAAAATTAATTAAAAAAATGCTTAGATATAGGCAATGTTAAGCATGCCCTTAAATAAATGAATTATTGATTAATTTTTTCAATCTTTGCAGACATGGACGAGGGCGACCTGCCCCTCCCGGCGGCCCCCGGGGGCGACTCCCAGCAGGCAGCCCTGAACTATTCGACTCTTGCGAGTGCGGTGGCTTCGGCCAACGGTCCTAGTCAAGACCCGAGCATTTCCTCGACGGAGACGCTGCTCCGCAACATCCAGGGACTCCTGAAGGTGGCAGCGGACAACGCCCGCCAGCAGGAACGCCAGATCAACTACGAGAAAGGTACAAATAGCAACATGGTGTATCTGCTGTCGCTAGCCCAGTACTATATGTATCTAGCAGCTACGCAAAAATGCTAAATTCTGATGATTGAGTGACTCGGTGTAATATTTTGTAAATACATAAAGTGCCGCTGGAAAATCGGAAATTTAAATTGTGGGCGAAAATTGCGTGATCTGAGCTGGTAGAGTAGTGAATTTAAGTTTCGAATTTTCCAACGTACGATTGCATAGCAAGTTAGTATTGAGTTTGTATAAATGACGGCACTCGAGTGCACATATCGACTTGTACTCTAAAAATAAGTAGCTTTACTAGGTGTACATACTTAAGCGTAATCTGTGGATAGAAGCAGATATTTTCTAGCAAAGGTAATGTTAGAGTGACGACTGTTGAGAGTACTAAAGGACGCCTCAGATAAGAATCTGTGTGTGTTTGAACCTGACCCGGTGTTTCAGTGATGGAATTTGGTTATTCTGTCGGCTGGTTGTTAGTATATTATTAGTAATGTGCCATTACTTCCAGTGTTGTTAGAGTAGATGTTTATTTAAAAATTAGTTAATTTAACTTAAATATTTATATATTTAAAATAATCCGAAAATTTTGATATATTCTCCTCCTGTATATTTACCCGGAATATAACAAAATTTTCCCTGCACCAAAAAAATTCAGTGACGACTTCCTTCCAACGGAACTCGATCTGACGTCTAGCATTAGGTTTATGTGTGATGTACATGTTAACAATTCAAAATTGAAAATAAACGAAATTACTATATACACTCCTCGCCTTTTTTTTACTATACAACCACCTTTTTTCAGTTTAGCTAAAATTGGCAAACCATTTCTTATCTCAAGGCCAAGATCTAAATAGGTAGGTGGCACTTTTATTATTTCTATTATCAATGTTACCAACTAACAGATACTAAATTCCAGCATTGATACGCCAAACTTATT
The DNA here is from genome assembly GCF_031307605.1 of Tribolium castaneum. Classification (NCBI taxonomy): domain Eukaryota; kingdom Metazoa; phylum Arthropoda; class Insecta; order Coleoptera; family Tenebrionidae; genus Tribolium; species Tribolium castaneum. The sequence goes on along the minus strand of NC_087402.1, from coordinate 2,038,064 downwards.
TCGGGAGCAATCACCAAAACATTTATTAACTTACGCCCCGCTCAAACTTTCATCTTCGTACTAAATTCTCGAGCATATTTCATAATTATTATAGCGTAAACTGTTAGCATTCGGATAAACGAACGCAAACTAAATTTAAACGTTTCTTCAGCGGACGGTGGAATTTTTTAGGGCAGGTTGAAATTTGCGAGAAGCAACATATTATTTTTCATAACAGAACTTTTCATCGGAAAAATTTTGTTCTATAAATTAAATCAATTATTGTGGAATGAAATAATGCATACTTGACCCAGCATTTGCCTTAGTAATTGAACAAAGGCCGGTTCAGTGCGCAATAAATTAAATCATAAATTTAAATTATTATAGCTGATGGTTTATATTGTCGTTAAAGACAAAGTAACAAACCGCCCCAATCTGGCAATGGAAGATTGCAGGATGCGCGTTAAAATTCCGCGTCTGAATGTTTGAAAATTATACCAGAAATTTCTCACGTGGTGTCGAGGGAGTAAATTGAAAGTGTTGGTATAAATCTTGCGTTATATACGTTCATCAGTGACGGACGTTGTGTACCGAAGAATAATATCAGTAATCTCGTTTCTGGCACGATCACGCGAAATTTCATAATTTACTCTGATTGTGAAAAAATCCCATCCGAGCAAAAATGGTGGAATCTGTGCGATGTAGTCGTGTTCACGTATGTCCGTTAAACGAGGAGATCGTGTGTGGTGGTCGCAATGCAAGTCTTCTTATAACTATCCACGCTCTGATATCGCCGATATTATCTCGTTTTATCGAACCCATCTCGGATCTCTGGCCGTGTTAACGCAAATTATTGGTACTTGAAGCGACCACTTTAGCTGATTAAAATTGCATTTTGAATGGAATCGTTAGGGCGAAACGTCTTCATTTACATTCGGAATTATTTACGGGCGAATTTCTCGATTCCAATTATCCGCAAACACAACTGCGGGATGTTTATGTCCGTCCACACGGACGCAAGCAAACACCCGAAACGCCCAAAGATTTCAGCAAATTTAGATCGCTATCACGGCATTTCATAACTGCTTTCAAGAATTAATTCAAAACAACGTTAATTAATAGAAAAAAAAACAAGTATCTGGACGTTACAAAAATTTGAAATAATTGAGGGTAAATTTTTCAGTTACATCTCTCTGTCCGGCTTTGTAGCATAATTTCGATTTTCACAGTATGTACTTTTATTAAAAAATATTTAATAAACAAGACGACTTTTTTAATATTGTTTAATTATACATTCATGATACTACCTTCTAAATGATATAAAATTGGAAAAAAAAACTTCAGAAGAAGTACTAAAAAATTCTTCTACGTCTTGTGCTCCGACTTCAGGTTTTATGATTTTTTGTTGGTGTCCAAATTGTTATCATTTATCAATTATCAGAATTACTGGTTAAACTTTGCTCTTGTGTTAAATCTTCTAATCCCACATGTTTTCTTCACAAGATAATAAAACTGCAGGTAATGCAGCCCAAAGCAATTTTTCTAGCTACATTTTTATATCAATATCAATTTTTTTTCTTAATATCACCACATTCCCCTGCAACCAACCTTCCGACCTAAGCAGAACCCAAATTTGTTACTAAAGAAGATATCTTTCCATTAGAGTCAGCACACAGACGTAGATCTAAGGTTTTTTAACGTTAAAATGCTTAATATAACGTTGTAGGTTGAAATTTACAACGTTGTTATTTGGTTGTATGATTACGTTTCCTGTAACCAATTTTTAACGTTTGCTTTAAACGTATAATTAACGTTTAAAAAAAACTAAATTCGGTTTTTGTAAGTGTAATAGAAATAAATAATAGAATAAAATTATCTGAATAGAAACAGCTTCTCTAGAACGTTGCTTGTTGACGTTGATTATTGGTTTAATATTTTCTATAATTTTACGTTATATTTTTGCGTTACAAAATCGTTTAAAGTGTTAGTAAAAAAAACGTTAACGTTATTTCCGTATACATTTTTGCGTTAATTCAACGATAAAAATAACGTTTTTGCAACCTAACGTTTCTTTCTTTACGTTGCTGTGCCTACAAGATATCGTCTTTGCATCAAACAGACCTGACCTTTTTGTAAACGTTGACTCAAATGATGAAAAGCCTAAATAATGCAATTCGACAAATAAAAGCCTACAGTTCGATTAAGAAGTCGTTTTTTTTAAGTTTTGTGTGGTTTCAAATGGACTTTGTCTAATTTTTCTATTGAAAAAATTGGCTCTTTTACATACCAAATTCTTTGATTTAAAAATGCAAAACCGCAAAGAGAATTTTGCTAGTTTTTCTTAGAAATAAAAAAAATAGTAAAAATAGTGGTCGCGGTCGTCCGTAATGTTATAATTTTGTCGACAGCTGTCGGATTTTTGCGTCTGGCGGAATGGCTTGAATAACGATCAGGTCGGTGAGGAATTATTGGTAAAATTCGTCTCAGACGAGAGATAATGCGTTCAAACGGACTAAATAAGATTATATCGGTGATACGAGCCTGAAGGAACAATTATGACTATTTTGATATGGTAGACCATCGAGTGCGGCCGATCGAACACGTTTTACTGGATTCGCGTCGATTTCTGTTCGGATGTTCGCCTGGACGACTGTGTTGATCGCTTATGCATGCAACAATCAGAACGGAGACCAAATTATAAGGCTTTCATGTCTGGAAGTCAGGTGGTATACCAGCAACTTTTGCATATTTCGATCGAAAAACGACAACTCCGATTAAAACGCTTTGTTTTATATGTTAGGGCCGAGCTTTATTCCGCGTATAACATATTTAAAAACGTATTAAGCGAAACGTATTAAGAGGAATTTTAAAACTTGCAATAAATTACGGTTTTATTATTAATATCGTAAATTTATGAATGCGCCAATAATACAGGGGACTGTCGTCGTATTTTTAAATGCACCAGGGCATTAAATGAGCAATGTTAATGCCGAATGCACGGACGGATACCGGCATAAAGAACAACGCTAATAGCAACATTGGTTGTAAACTTTTAATGACTGCAGAGGGTCTACATTGTGTTATATAAAGGTTGTGTTTTCAGACTCGATGCCGCATTTTGCCGTCTTATCCATAATTAGTGACGTCTGCTGCACAAACTTCAACACATTCTGCACTAAAAATGCGATACATTATTCCAGTTTGTTCTAGTCTTGTCCGACGATAACGAAAAAATCCGAAAATGTTTTATGGCAATTTTGAAAAATGCGTTATAAACTTCAAGGCGAACAGCACTTAAGTGTTGTCACCGCAATTTAAAATGTATATTAGCGTATTTATAGCGTGATAGTTGTAATAAACGTGCGACTGGCGTGGACTTTTTACTGTCTCGATGTGCAAATGCGCGCTGATGGAACATCCGAAAAAGGCCAATCATGGTTCAATTACTGAAATTGATGTAAAAAGAACGGTAACATCGAATTGATCAAACACAACAGGAAACAAAAGTCGCTTATTAAGTTGAATGAATGCCGCGGCAATGACTTATGAACACCACCTGTATCATTACCGACGATTTGTAATGACAACATAATGGTTTAATTGATACATATCGGGTAAAAACGTGCATGAAGGCGAATAAAAGTGGAATTGCGAGGCACATCGTCATCATCATCATCTCCCGTTTTCGAGTGGAAAATGCGCATAAAGTATCGTAATGCAGTTGGAAATGGCGCGCTCTTGCGATGGATTTATGTCCGCGCCTTCGGCCTGACCAAACTAAAATTCCCAATTAATACCGCGCAAGGATAAAGATGTGGATTGTGTGTCGGATTTTAATAATGAAGCAAATATTGGTAGCGGATAATTTCAAGTAGCCACTAGCAACCGTTTGTATTGTCCGCCTACGAAACAATTTTTCATGATATACTTTATACGCAAATAAGTTGCGAGAGGCGATCGCATTATTGCCGGGCCAGATGGACTTAAATAATTCGAAACTAATTTCAAATACAATGCCTCAAAGAAATTCTCGATCAATTTTAAACGATTATTATTTTTGAAACCTGGCCAATCAATCGTACCGTGTTATTATAGTGTACTAAATTGCTTGGGACCATTAATGGTACCAGAAAAAAGAACCTGTTTAAGACACTGAATTAATTTTTGACAATAACATTATAAATTGCTTTTTTTCAACAAAATAACCCTATAAATCAGACATACAATGTTGCGACTAACATTACACTGCTTGTCATACCATAACTGTCCACTGTCGCCCACCCAAGATTATAGTTTACACGATCTAAACAGTTAGATCCAACAACATTATTATTTAAAGTATTATTGTCGTGTATCGCTTAAGGGAACTAACTCTTTGATCTCCGATGATTTTATGTCTCATTTATTTGTAATAGCGTAAACACTCTTTTATAGCTCATTAGTAGAGACTCGATTTTTAGAAAGTTAAAAACTTTTTTTAGGTGCCAAAAAAGGTTGTACAAAAACAAATATTTCTATTAGTTTTATTAGTCCTTACTACAGAAAAGTTCAACAAGTGTTTCTAATTTTGTTATGCTATTTACTAAAATTTCAGAGTGTTAAAGTAAGTCATTTTCCAAGAGTAGATTGGCTAAAATAAATAAATACATAAATAAATAAATAAATAAATAAATAAATAAATAAATAAATAAATAATAAAAAAAAAATTTGCAAGGGTTCAGAAGAAGAGTAACACATAAATATGACCTGAATAAAAAAAACAATACATTAAGAGACTGAAAAGCTAAAAAAAAATAAAAACTGGTATACAAAAATACTTAAAAAAAACAAAAAACTTAAATTATGAGACAGTGAAACAACGAAAAACAGAAAAATTTGGAAAATAAATATGAAATAGTTTTGAAATTAAGAAACTGAAACGCCGAAATACTGTGAGTAAAATTTAAAAAATATGAGATTGAAAGATAGGAAGTGGAAAAAGTTGAAATAGAAAGAAAGAAAGAAAGCAAGAAACAAAGAAAGAAAGTAAGAAAGGAAGAAAGAAAGAAAGAAAGAAAGAAAGAAAGAAAGAAAGAAAGAAAGAAAGAAATAGTTGTTTTTGCTTTTCATTGATCACTAAATTGTCAAAACAAAAATATAATTCATGCCCAAGTTAATAACTAGAAAAATACAAGAGTTTTGTCCTAATTTGGTACATTTTTGTTAGAATTTTGTGAAACAGTTAAGTATGTGCTAAATTTGAAAACGAACAATTGCGAGAATCAAACTTTATCAAAAACAAATCGATCCACAATTTATCCACGATTTTTGAACTCAAGTGTAAAAGAAAACGTGAAATTTTCTTAGAAAACAGGGAAATTTCAGTTGGTTTGGCCGACATTTACTAAATAATCAAGCGACAGTTTTTTGCCTAATTCAGAATGCTCTATGATTGGTTCGTCTTACAGTTGGGAGTGCAGTCCCCCACCCACAGCCAATGATAAACGCTTCAATCGTCTTGCAATTTTTTGTGCACCAGATAAGCAAGTAGGAGGTGATTTTAATATTTCTATTGGTCAATTACTCAATTCTGGGACGAATGCGAATAAAACGAGCGCTTCTGCTTAGTTTTTGCAATAATGTGATTTTTTGACGGAAACACACTTACTTTTATTTAAATTCATTTCACAAAAAAATAGAATCCTAGAAAAGTAAGACTTTTACACAATTAATTAAAATCTACACTGTCGGTTTAGAAGAATTAATAACTAAAATAAACACATGTTTTAATTCAAAGTTAACAATTGGCGAACACTGCAGTTTTGACACTTTTACGTAAATTATTTTTTTATTCCAAAATCAAGGCTAATACAAAAACGTTAAAAGTTATTAATATAATTAAAAGTTCAAAAACTGACAGGAACTTTAATTTGAAAAACTGAAAACACAAAAAAAACACAAAAAACTAAAAAATATTTGGAGTGAAATTCTGGAGAACTAAGCGACTGAAAAAAAGAATAATTAATAGATTGAAACACTAGATTCTGAATAAGAAAACAATACACTAAGAGACTGAAAAACTTAAAAAGTGGAATACAAAAAAAAACAAGAAAATAGTAAAATTTAAATTCTGTAGACCTATGTGGCTGAAAAAGTGAAAATTAAAAAACTATGAAACTGCAAAGTAAGAACAGACAGTAAAACCACGAAAAATTAAAAAAATTACAAAATAAATATGAAATATGAGGAAATTAAGAAACAAAAAACTGAAATAATTCTGAAACTGAAAAATTGAATGTAATGATTTTAAACTAAATATTAAAAACAAATTTGAAAAAAATATATTTTCGATTAGGGTGGTTAAACACAACAGTCAGATGCTTAAAACTTAAAAAATAAAAAGGGTGTCAAATATTTTCATTTTTAACAAAACAAATTTATTTCGAGTTTTAAGAAAATTGCTTGTTGGGAAAGTTTCCTAAAATCCGGTCCCTACTCATTCTAGAAGGTGCAATTTCAAGCCATACTGCAGCAAAGTTAATGCAAACTAGCCTTTGCTTTTACGTTTTAAAAATTCCCGAACTTTATTAACTTAATTTTTGTAATGTTGTGTTTTAAAATCGCTTAGCATCCGAATGGCATAAACTATGAAACTGGTTGTGTTTATCGTGTTTGTGTTTGAATCGGGGCGGCGTAAAGCTCAGAGGCAGCCTAAGTAAGCGCCTTGGGGCAAGAACTAAGAGCAACAACACCGCCGCCGATTCGGTCCCGGTTTGAGATTCAGTAATCCAAACAGCTTCCAGCGATGTGATTCCAATGCCACACTTTGAAACAGTCGCCCAATCTGCGATTCCCGATTATCAGACACACATCCGATTAATTAAATCGACCACCTCATTAACTTCAAACGCAAACCACCGCACTAACTTATGTTTTAGGTGCTGATCGTTAACTTAATTACCGTTTTGTGTCTTAATTATCTTGCATAGTTTGCGTACGCTGGTGGTGAGTCGTGTAAGAGCTGGCGAACAGGTCGGCTGTACCGAGTTATTACAGAATCCCCCTACACATTACAAGATTAATTTCTTTTCGGTCCAATAATTCAATTAATTCAAAGCTGTGCCAGGCAATGTTATGTTAAGTAAACTCCTCGTGCAGGGCTTAGAGTAACTAGTTTTCGAATTATCGACGCCCCATAACAACCATCTACTCAACCACCATACAATTTTCCTCAACTCACTAAACGTATTTTTTTGTCCTTGAAAGTTTTTTCACGAGAAGAAAGTAAAATTACAAACTGGTTTTTGGAGATGATTGTTTAAATTTAAATTCACTTTACGTACAAAAGCCACTCCTAATTTGTATTCTCGGTGCCTTGAGGTATACCTCACTCTCGGTTATACAGCAATTTCAGAGTTACGTATTTTCTATTTATTTTTATCCTTATATGGTTAATGCAACATAAAATGTTTTTAAACGGCGGTAAATTACGGATTCTTATGGCTTTCGGGAAATGAGCTATAAAATAGTTAAATTCGGAATCAACTTAAATTTACGACTTGGCTTCAAGTGTACGATAAAAATATAAATCATACAAACGTGTGAAACCGATCTAGTACTTGATTTATTAACTGTCTCAATTAACTACCTAGGTATGCAACTGTAAAAATTATTGCCAGTAATTATTCTGCTTCACTAATAGATCTAATTGATAATTTTATTCTATAGTTCAACTACTTCTTACACTAATTAGTTATTGATCGAAAAGGTGTGAAACCTAATTAATATGAGAATGAAATGTATCGATACAAGGTGTCTCATGTAAACTTTTTCCTAAATAAAAAATAAATTCCAAAGACTTAGGTAAATTCGAGAAATAAAAATTAATGTACTGTTCTGTGTCAAGTACGTTCAGGATTTTTCTAAAAACAAAATATTTTACTTATACTGTATGCCAAAAAATGTCACAACAACTATGACGATAAATATAAATAATAAATCTGTGGTTAAATGTTATCATTAAAACTTGATCCTAAAAAAACAGAGTCAATTCTAGATTTAAAAGAAGAATTAATAAAAACAACAAATATTTCTAGTTTTCACTAAACATACTTCTACTAATTTGTTCAGTTAATACTACAAAGTAGTTTTAACTAAATTTGTCTTTGCTTTACGTTTTCTTCTTTTTTGTTTTTTTTTGTTTTTCTTAAATAAAAGAACTCCAAATATGTACTCGTAAACAAAATAAAATAAAATTAACAAAATTCAAAAAATAGACAATATGTTTGTAGTCAAAACTGGATTAACTAAACGGATTAGTAATATCTTAGATTAGCAGACTCTAGTTGTAAATTTTAATTTAAGTCAGGTTTTAACTACCTATTTAAATCTAGAAGTAACAAAAAAAGTCTGAAGTTAACTCAAGATTTTCTTAGGAAAATTGGATTTTAATGGTAAAATATCATTGAAATGTACTGTTTTATCTTTTTTTTTCCAATTATCTCCTCTTTTCATTCTCATTTTCTTTTTTTGTTTTGTTCTTATTTTGTTTATCACATTTATTCTTTTTTTATTTAAACATGATTATAATAATTATTATTTTATTCACTTGTGTTTTATTTTGTATTGGGTTAAGTTAGAGTTGCTTCGGCAAAACTTCGTTCTCAATAAAGACTCTTACCATTATTATTATATTATATTATGTTACTAGAATTACTAGAATCATAACTAAGAAACAGTGTTCCAAAAAAAATGTTCTTTTGTTCTTGTTCTTGTCTTGGTGTAGACAAGAATTAAGACAAGCAGAGTTAAGACAATTTTAAAACAAAAAACAGGAGGTAAAACAAGTAGTATAATTTCGTGAGAAGAAAAATCTCGACTTTTTCTATTTTTTTACGTTCTGGTTTTATGCATGTCTGTTAGTAAAAAAGCAGGTTAAAAATAAAAGCTCATCGGGTCAAGATTAGAATTTGAGCTAAAATATAAACTAGGTGCTCAAGAGTTTTCATTCTGAAGATTTTTAATATAAAAATATGCAGGTGTTAATAGAAAATTACAATTTTAATTGGTACTTTAAGGCCGGATTTAAGTATTCCTGGGAAACATAGGCGTTTATCCTTGGAAAAATCCTTACGTGAATCTCTGGTAAATCTAAGATAATTTTGCATTACTGAACAATTAAACGGTTTTTTGCGGCAAGTTGTTATTTTGCGCGCCCATATCCCCTGCAGAAGTGCTTTCCTTGGAGCGGTTCGGTAAATAACACGACTGCGATATCCTGGATATGTGTCAAGACGTGTCTACAAGCGAGCAAAGAGCTTTACGTGGTACTTAAAGTTTATGGTGGCGATAGCGTTCAGTGCAGTTCTCTGTCCGGGTCAACTCGGTCATCGAAATGATTGCACACGGACAAAAATCTATACCATCACAATAGGCTCGCCTTGATCGTGATCAAATTCAAAGTCATGTTTTATTCCGTCTAATCAATCGAGCGGGTAATAGCGCAATTTCTGTAATTTATACGCAATTTTTGATATTTTACTTTCCAGAAGACGCAATTACTTAAGCGCGATTCGAGGAAAATTATTAAATTACTGTACTGGACTTTATTAGGTATTTCGCATCGGCATAAACACATTTTAGTGGCTCAATTTTATGTTTATTAATATACTGCGGACTGCTCAACTTAATGGACAACACTAAAACTAATGGACGGTCCTGCATACCTGCACAAACAGAAACGTCCAGCTTTTCATATAAATTCGCTTTTTTTAATGGCTTTCGCCAAACAAACAATTAACGGAAATTTCGCCCTTCATTAACGATCGGAGCGACGCTCTAATAAAATAAATAGTTGGAAAACTTAAGCCGCTTTTTAATGAAGTTGTAAGATAAAGTCTCGTGCGCTGATACCTGCTGCTGATAGCAGCTCGCTTGGTTTATTCGGTTGGTATTGGGTATGTGGCCGATGTGGTGATCTCGGGATCTGTATCTCTTGCACTAACCTCATTAGCGGGTGTCACATTTACATATAATAGCAGGACCCATATAGGGATGCTGCAATGTACCGCACCTGCTACATTTACATAATTTAATTAAAACATTACTCCTGGCCAGCGATGCCCTTAAAGGAGCTACGTTTTTGAGCATTTAAGCATCAAAACCACTCAGGAATTCACACACTTGCAAGTGTTGAAAAACTGATGAATGGAAATGAGCCGCTTTTACTAATGACAGATCACAAACAGGATGAGATTACCGTGAGAGGGAAGCTGCACGATTCCCACATGAAAAAACCAAGAAAATAATTCAGCGAGTGTTTGAGAGAAATTCGCATCTTAATTGTGTAATAATTAACACCCGCACGAAATCGAAATTCGCACTGGCATCAGATAAGCGCTTAATCTTTCCAATTTCGAAAATAAAAAGTTAATCCCACGACCAGTCGGGTTCTCATGGTAGTTTTTCGTCAAGCGTTTCAATCCCATTAGCTCCTCGAGTATTCCCTGGCACCTCATCCAATTGTCATTACTAATCTAAAGCTTTTAATGCTCTGGCTTTTATTCTCGCCCAAACAATCAGTCGGAAATAACGCTGATAAGTGATAAATAGCACTCGATCGGCACCTGGACTGTGCAGTATTCCATTAGCATCAAACGGCTTTTAATGCGAAATATCAAGTATTGACAATAGCTGTTTTCTTATCGCATTCGTATGTTACGTCGTCTGCTACATTGATTTAATATGCGCAAATGCATGTACAGGATAATTCGCCATATCTGAGGAATTACTCAGAGATGCCCAACCGCAAACCGCAACGAAAAACTTTCGGGCTAATGGAAGGATTAGGCGCGGGCGAAACGTGGAACTGTGATAATTAAATAAACAACGAATGTGCGATAAAATGTAGCACTTGACGTGCCACTGTGATACAAATGTAATGTATCATTTAGCCGTATCAGGCCCATATGTTCAGTCCATTTCCATAATCAAATACAGATAGGGAATTGATATTCGGAGCAACAAGTGCCAATGTCTGTTTGATTCGTGTGGATTTGTAAACGGATATGTAATTGACTACCTGTGGACTGCGGTTAATGCATTCATGATGCCGATTCAGAGGAAATCCTCAAACTGAACCAACCACTTCCGATTTCATCTATTTTCAAATAAGCCAAGAAATTAAGCGCAAATTGTGGGCAATTACACGATTATTGCTGGAAATGAGGGATCCGTTTTTTGATACTAGCGTTAATCAGTGGATGTTGAGACAGGAAACCCAAAAGCTTATTTTTGCAAAAATGTATTTTTCCATTCACTGTTTTCGGAAACGAACAGTTTTTTTCTCATAGAATTGTAATTAAATTTGCGCCATTGTAACACTTTTTTATTTAATCACCTATTTTTGGAAAAAAATTAAAGTAAAATATAAATTTCAAGTAACCAAAAAAAAATGTGGTCTTGTTATTTGAACAGTGAAGCGTTTACTTTTGATCTATTTTTTCCATTTTTGAGCAATGAACAAGGAACACACATAAATTAGTAACAAATAAAATTTCGTATCATTACAGTGCATCTTTCCTCTGCACGTTTTTTAAAATATTATTAATAATTCTTTAGAATTTTAACAAAAAAAAATGACAAATATTTCCAATTGTTTAAAATGTCGCTAAAAATAAAAAATAATTTTCCCTTTAGCCTTAAAAATTGTATTGTTACGTTCAACAATGAAACGTAACTGACTTAGCCACCTGTCAATATCTTAGCATTCTAAAGACTTATGAATTTTTATTACCCAGTGGGCGGTTTTGCTTTAACCTCGGCTTTAGCATAATTACACCTATAATTACAGATAATACGCAACACTCCACAACTCTATTTCTGAAATGTTTCAGTTATCAAAATTTAAAAGCATGCCCCAACAGCTTCATCAATTAATTAATTCTACGATGGTATTTTGGACGCACCCCCTCTGGGGTCATATTTAAAAATGTTAAAAAACCTGAAACGGTTAAGGAGCAATTAGCAATAAAATAAAAAATAATATCCCTGTAGACAGTAAAAATCCGCACGGAACAAGTTGGTTCGCAATTTACTATAATTGCGGGCGCTGATATTAGCAATAAGCTGATTTTTTATTCACCCTGTCTCTTATCACCCCCCAACCTGAGAACAATAGCTAATCTGGGACTGGGTTTTTTCTAGAGGCTCGTTTTTCTTAACAACTGCCGTCTTAAGGACCACTATTGGTTAACAAAGAAAAGATGCAATATGCTCCGCTATAACACTAAAAAGAAATGAGAAGCTTCGCCGCAAGAAATTCTTGAATATTTTATAATTTGTAACAGAAGTCGCCAACTTTTTGATGAGTGGATCCAATTAAATATGAATAATTTAGTTAATGGTGACATTAGATGTAATTGATATCCCCTACTTGAATTATAATTAGATTTCCAAAGCTCCCGCGAAATTAATTCCGGATATCGCATTCGGAAACGGCTAATTCCGGGCCGTTTTTTATTGGTTTGGCTCATCAAGGAAGTACGGTACGGTATTACATCAAAAAGCTGTAATTGCGACAGTGAACGTTTTCGTGGTCAATTTAATAAATCGAGCATCTGCTTCATCGGCACAATTATCACAATTATTACCATCTGCGTAATGAGCGCTCGGTACAATTAATTCTTGCGGATAATGGATAGTTGGTTGTTTTCCGTTTGGGGTGTATGGCGTTGAAAAGAAAATAAATAATGAAAAAATGATAATGTAAAATTTCCCCGCGTTCGAATTAACAAGCTGAATGGAAGAAAATGTAACTAAATCTTTATCAACCGCAAAACAGCGATGATAAATGGATTGCATTCATCTGTGTATAGCGGAAGAAAGCAGTCAGTGAATTTGTAGCCGGAACGGTGGGTGCAATGAATCAATTTCTTTCTATTAGACACCGTCTTCTGGGGATCTTTAAAGTTCTAATTACACGAAATAAATCATTCAGCACCTGACACTTCTTGCGCGCAATTATCCGCCAAACGTAAAAATAGCGGCAGGCGCCCGAGCAGAAATGTTTTTGTTCAATCGAGCAGAAACGGAGGGAGCATTTGAATAAAACACAGAGTTATTGTATACCTGAGCAAATTTCATTTTAATGGAATAATCATTTGTGCAAATATTTGAATATTTTTTGATATTGAAATGCAAAAGCTCACTTCTTATTTCCGACTTTGTGTGCACAGCATTCGCTGAAATTTAATCAAAAAATTATGAAACACCGCTGGCGAAATGCGTTCTTATGATCGATGAGGCAAGTTCTTTAAAAATAACAACCCTCGTTTAAAAATTCCCTCCCCAATTGGATTAGCCCAGTCGAAAAGTTAAAGTAGCTGATGTGCATTCTCGCCAAGAAAAAACATATTTTTCGATCGCTAACCGGAATGCACAATCAGAAACTCTCATTCTCTTAACGTCAATAACATAACTTTATTTGACGCGTTGTTAGGGCACACCAAGGCTCAAGGAACATATAAAATCGCGTTACGTCTCTCTCTTTATGAGATGTGTACAATAAGTTAGAAGATCCAATTTGCATATGTAACCATCTACGTCTCACATTGCCTCGGAATGTGCTTTATGGCCCAAATTTTATGCGTTTTTTGATTCGGTTATTACAGGGAGCTCGTAACGAGATAATCGCACTTTCAACACTACTCGACGAAAACTCAAATAGTTTGTTTTCATTTTAAATTGTTTAATAAAAGAATAATTGTCTTGCGACAAATGGTTTTGTTACAATAAATTGTAAGCAGTTTGCAAACAATCATTGCGTGTCTTTGTTTCAGCCGAATTGAAGATGGACGTGCTTCGGGAAAGAGAGGTGAAAGACAGCTTAGAAAGACAACTGGTCGACGAACAAAAAATGCGAGGTAAGCGATACGTATTCATTGTTATGATCCAGACAATATTGTTTCGTGGCGGTATTGTTTTAAAATAAAATATTTGAAACAGTTTTCGAGTGGTTGTGCTGTGGGTATTGAATAGAAAGAAACTTTTCAAACCGAACGAACCTATTTAATTAGAGAACGTTTCGCCGCGATAAACAATTAGTCCATTCTTTCATGATCCATTAGAGGCGGTTTAAGAAAATTCAACAAGCTCTGGCGACCTTTGAAATTTCGTAAACATAACAATACAAAATACTGAGTCGTCTTGAGACAGTAATTCGAGACTGGCATTTGGCAAAGGTCAAACCGGCAATAGAAAAGGCAATAAGCGCCTAACCCCTACACTTGTACCACTTCTCCGGGGGCGAGTAAGTCAGCCCTTCCGGTCTGTTTCAGTATTTGTGAAAAGTGGTGTTGGCTATAAATTATCCCGTTCACACCGATTAGCGGCAATTATCATCTGTCTGCCGTGTTGTTCCGGACGTCCGGTCGCTTTTTATCTCGTCGGAATACCACACATTAAGCGATTTTTCTTCCCATAATAACACGTATGAAAAATGAATTAATTGTTGTTTATTAGCATTGTTGTGCACATTTTAAACAGGCTATTACTCAGCCTGTCTTGGGCAAGTGATTCCTGCAATTATCGCTCGTTAGAGAGCGCACTCTTTAACTTAATTCTGCGATTATGCGACTGTCTTATTGCAACCCCTTTTATCGATGGCCCGACTGTTGACATATTAAGTTTCCCTACAAGTCACTGAACACTTTATATTTCGCCCCTCGACGATGTCACAACAAGGCGCATCGATTGGAAACGGAGAGTCGTCCGTCACAAAGATGTCATCGTCCTGAGCTATCTCAGGAAAGCCGCGCTAGATTGATGAGAGGCCGTGTCGTTGCCACACCGAACAAATAAATCATACCCGAAGGCATTACCAATGCCAAACGATAACTTATCGCAAATTCGACTTAACAATTCGACACGCTTTACCCCCACAACAAATAAATCCCAAACGGTTTGCCCAGTTTTTCCCAGCCTTCAACTCCAGGATAACTCAAGTTTTATTTCATTTAGTTACTACATTAATACAACGTGTCCCAGCTTTTATTATCACATACATAAAAGAAAAAAATAAAGAGTGTAGAAAAATATAAAACTAGCTCGAAAAGTCTGGCTTTTGCTCAGAAGATTATTTTTTTATTTAAAAAATCTTTGAACAACAACCAACAGCCATACAGAAAAATTATAAGGGTGCATACAAAACAGCGCATAAGTTCTCAGAAACGTTATTTTTTTAACAAACTTATCAACACAGAACTCTTTGGTAAAACTGGCCTTATCTCTATTTTAATTGCTGTGAACTAGTGGCAATTACACACACAAATGCAATTTTGAGTCAAAACTGCTTAAAATTTGTTGAGTTGGGTCGAAAATATTGTTATTTGCGTCTTTTTTGAGCACTGAAACACTTGAAAATCCTTTTTTTGGGCGAAATTTTGTTAGAACTCTTCTTAGTTTCAAGCTAAAAGCATGTGTTGTCCGAAGAGAAATAATTAGAAACCCAATTATTTTGCAAAATTTATTCAAAAATACGGAGAAAAATCGCAGAATTATGTCGCAAATGGTGTTATTTTTGCTTTCTTTGACTGCTTTAGCGAGACTTTCGAAAAGTTACTAACCTGTGAGTTTAAAATTTTAATATTTTGCTTTTTTAACCGTTGTTTAACTAAAAACGTCATTGTTTTCAAGAATTTCGTTTAAAATAAGCTAGAAGTCAATAGCTTTTTGTGCAATAGTGTTTTTTTTCATTTTAGACGTGTAGCAAAACACACGTCATGAATAGTAAAATCAGTTTTTCTGCCGAGCTGGACACAAGATTTTGTAAAATTCGGTGAGAAATTTCAAAGTTTTAATATTAGTAAGTAGTTTGAGTGTGGAAAAGTGCAACTTTTCATAATTCAGTTAAGAAAATTGTTTCCAATAAAGATTGAAAAGTTATAGAATTCCTCACCGAATTTTATAAAATAATGTTTTACTATTTAAATTTCTGAAAAATCTGCCAAAAAAAATTCACTAGATTGGATTAAAAAGTAAACTATTTTGAGTTTTGATACATTTTAGCCTATTTTTCACAAAAAATTAACCGGAAAAAGTTAAAATTACACAAGAATTACGCAATTATTTCGACCGTTTATCAAGATAAAACCGCAATTTTTTCGCAAAAATTTGGCTGAACCGGCTTGAAAAATTAATAATTTATTAAATCGAAATTGCTAGGCTTTTACCTTATATTAGCATAATTTCAATTCAAAACGCCATTATTTAGGATTTTAAGCAAGAATTCGTAAAAAAGTCATAGAATTGGATTGAAAATGATGTTATTTTTGCGTTTTTCGTGTACTTAAACACGTTTATTTTATCCGGAAATACATTTTTTTGCAAAATTTTCATAAAAACAAACCAAAAAATCGTCAAATTGGGTCAAGACTACTGTTAGCTTTATGTTTAAAAGCGATAATTTAGATTATTTCACTTCGAATCAAAAAGACAAATAATCAAAATTAATTTTTTAAAAAAAATTTGTGCCGTCCCTCTGGCTATAGACTTACAGAATTTTTTTTACTGTGTTGCCGGATTAATTTTTTAGCTGAAATCACAATTTTGATGACTATTACAAATATCTTCAGTTTTGTTGATGTGGAAGAGTAGAGGAACTTGGTCTCTTTCTTGGTTCTATCATCGATTAAAAATAATTTCAAAAATTAAGAGAAAAAAATCACCACTTTAGTTCTTAACACTGCTAAGAATAATTGAGAAAAAAATTCTAAAGTTTGTTAACACGTGTGCTGAGAGCTTTTGGCAAAGTTTTTTCTCACTCCAATTGTTTTTGGACGCAGATCCACCTGTCAGAGTGGTTGGCAAAGCACAAATACCGCCGTTTGACAACTGGATAATGAATAGAAGAAACAGAGTTGACAGTCGTAGCTAATGGTCTCTTGTTTGACTCCGGTCGGGTTTCCGGCACGTGACTTCCGGAGTCTAATGCAACCGTTCCTACGACTCAAATTACTCACCCTCGACCGAATAAATAATTATTTACTCAGCGGTTGATTTTTAATAATCCGCACACGACACACACCAATCAGAATTAATTTATTTCAGGAAAAAGTAATATTGATTTCGAATTTCATCTAATTTCCGGTTTATCCTCAAAGGAAATCAAATGGACGCGTGACTGGGAGACACCCAAAGAAAGCCATTTTTGTGTATTACAAGCGGTCTAGTTTATGCAACATAGCGCCGCCGGAAGCAGTTTATTTTATTATTATTACGCTTCTTCCTATTCTTATCTTTTATCAGGCGCGTTTATACAAATTTACAGGTGGCTATTTTTAAGTGAGAACTTTACACACAAACCACTATAACATATGACGAGTGTTGTCAATTAGGGCAGCCGATACATCGCTGATACGACGGCAGTATCATTTATTCCATGCATACAAATTCAGTCAAACAAACAAACCCGCTAATAATTGGCGGTACACGGGATGAATATGAATGGAAATTCAGCATTTCAGTGCATTTCTAGACGCGAGCTCGAGGCGTTTTCTCTTTTAAAGAACCTCGCAGTATTCAGCTGTCAGACCATTTTCATGCTAATTCGGTTTAATATGGCATTTAAAAGGATTTCACTCGGATTTTTAATATTTTCATATTAGGACCGAGCCTATAGATATCTCCTGACACTTTAAAATATTTCCATTGATAAGATCCCTCCAGTTGACAACGGGATTTATTTAATCTCCAGACCGCGCAAACAATTTCAACCACCATTGAAGCGCTTTTTTCCATAATGACAATATTTTATCGTATCGGGCAGCGATATCGTCATCGCATGCGATCGGTGACACAATGGCATTAACCGAAATAACACGCACGTAACGCACAAGAATCATCAAGTAATTGGAAACTCAAGGCGTTACTTCCTAATTATGTTGATTAATAGCCAGGATTTTATGTTTATAGATAAAATTCATTAAAAATTCCAGCACCGACTAGCAGACCATAAAATTATATTTTCCCTGCACTCGCAATTAATTATTTCTTGACCAATTTTTCGCAAAATATTGGGCCAGCAGCGCGATTGTGTTCGGCTCTTGGGCGGAGTGCATTTTCACTTAAAAGCGGTGACGAGAGGGTGCCAACATTTAAATTAAACTCTACAGAGCTTTGTGAAAGCAATTGACAAGTAATTTACTGAGACCAATGGTCATTTGTGTTGTATAAATGAGTTAGAGTGGAGTGAATAAAATTAGAAGCACTGGTCAACATCAAAGCTCATACAGAACGGACCCTTTTCAGGCTGAAATTTGCGTTCGGCGCCTGAATTTCCAAACAGTGATACTGTTAAGACTACATCATATTTTTCACAATGGAGCAATTATAAAAACAGCCCCAAGTCATTTTTCGCCGATGGACCGTAGATAATCTCATTCTCAATTTAAACAAGGCTGCACGGTATTAAATATTATTTTCCATCATTCGAGGCGCAAATTGCGGAATTTTATAAGTTTCACACTCGAATAGAGAATTCTCTTAATATCAAGGGTGGAGTTTTTCATAATTGAGAGGGCTGCTGATTTAAATGCGCATACATCATGTGAGCGCTTTATTTTTATATTTAATTTGCCGCCAACCAATCCTACGACTCAAATATTACAACACTTTATTAGTTTATTTTATGACTCGCTCTTATTTATTAAATTAACAATTATTTAAATACGTAATGGAAAAATAAATAGCGCCATGTATGTAGCTGTGCAGTTTTTTTATACGACTAGCTTGTTTATAGAACCCATTATTTGGCTTTCAAACCTCTTATCTATATTTGAATGTTGTAAATTTTCACACTTGCTAACACCATATTTAGGGCAACTTACTACCGATTCTTATTTATATTAATTCAACACACAATAAATAATAATTCAGTTCATTTTACGGCGCTAGATTCGCACAAAGTTATCAAACGAAAAAGTCGTTAAATGTTTCCTATCAACACTTTTAGCAGCACCAAGAAGTTTATAACACTAAAAATCTTCGTTAAATTTTATTACCTTGCCAATAAAATCAATTTAATTAACAGCATAAGAGTTAATAACGTTTTATTGCGTGAGTGGAAACCACACAATTTTTACAGTATAAATGTCAAACCCACAAAAAAATTTCATAGAATCTCAAAAAAATGCTCTACTTACAACGAATCTGTTATTCCCACTTTTTATTTTTCTAGTATGGTAAAACTTAAATCCATTTTTGAAAAGACATTTTCCTTAACATTTTAATTTAAGATAAATATTACCATATTTTTTTTCGAAATCTAGGTTTTTTTGTGCTTTTTTAAGAGGTCCATATTACTATATTGAAAGTACCTACAGAAATTAGTTCAAGGTTGAGAAGAAATAACTGTTTTTTTATTGTCAGTATTTTTAAATTGTTAAGTTAAGTTTCCATATTCCATATTCATTCTTTCGTATTTTCTTTAATTTTAGGCTTTGTTCTAGTATTCTCTGCAGTTATTTTTTTTAGTCTTCTTATTGTTTAATTTTTATTCAGCTAGACTTCGCCCCACAGAGTTCGTACATTTATTTATTTATGTTTTTTTATTTATTATTATTAGGCCTATTATTATTATTATTATTATTATTATTATTACCTTGCCAATAAAATCAATTTAATTAACAACATAAGAGTCAATAACGTTTTATTGCTTGAGTGGAAACCACACAATTTTTAAGTATAACTATCAGACCCACAAAAAAATTTGTAATTTCATAAAATCTCAAAAAAATGCGCTACTTACAATGAATCCGTTATTCCCACTTTTTATTTTTCTAGTATGGTAAAACTTAAATCCATTTTTAAAAAGACATTTTCTTTAAAATTTTAATTTAAGATAAATATTACCATATTTTTTTTCGAAATCTATATTTTTTTTGTGCTTTTTTGAGAGGTCCATATTACTATATTGAAAGTACCTACAGAAATTAGTTCAAGGTTGAGAAGAAATAACTGTTTATTGTCAGTATTTTTAAATTGTTAAGTTAAGTTTCTATCTCCATATTCATTATTTTGTTTTTTCTTTAATTTTAGGCTTTGTTCTAGTATTCTCTGCAGTTATTTTTTTTATTTTTCTTATTGTTTAATTTTTATTCAGCTAGACTTCGCCCCACAGAGTTTGTATACTTATTTATTTATGTTTTCTTTATTATTATTAGGCCTATTATTATTATAATTATTATTATTATTATTATTATTATTATTATTATTATTATTTTTATTTTTATTAAGTAATTCGCACAACAGTTTTCTTCGAAGTATCAGATCGGTCTTAGAGTTAGTGTATATTTTTTAGGTATGTAATTTTGCAAATTTTGGCACTCAAAAAAAATAGAAATGTTATTTTTTATTATATTCGTTTAAATCCCAAAAATAATCGTTTGAATAAACTCATAACAACATAAATCGTTGTTAGTACGATTATGTAAAAACAGTTAACTCCTGAAGCCCTGAAAATCCGGAGTTTTCGTCCCTTTCTTGCCTTGTCTCGATTCTTAAATATCTCGCTGGGGGATAGCGAAAAGTGTCAGTAATCGAATAATCCGTTTCGGAATCCCCTCGCCATCATCCCGAGCAGTTCTAATCCAGACAGACGTAATAGTAAGACAAAGCAGTAAATCACCGAGTTATGGTCAGTAAAACAGGTGATTGCTCCGAATTGTGCAAGTTATTTGGGGTCGTAGGGTGCAATTATAGCGCGCCGTGAATGTGTCAAAGACAGCATCCAAGAGCGATAATCCCTTCAGGCAAACATAACTGCAATCATCAAACCTGGCTGTTTCAGCAAAACGCATATCGATGTTGGTGTTAAATTCACTTGATGTAATTACCGGCTTCATATGACCAATTAAAATCAAAAGGTTTCAATTGTTACGGCTTCATTCGCTTAATGGAAGGTTTAATTTCAATTTGAATCGCGCTCAAAAAACGTCCAACATTTGAATATTGGTGGGAGGCAGACGTGTAATTATAGCCCGATATTGGGGGCAGGGGCGGCTCATCCAAGTGTTAAACGGACACAGCTCGAAATCCGAATCATGCAAACTTCCTGTGTCCAGGTCTGGCCTGCCTTCTTAGCCCCCGGCCGTTTCGCGACGACAAGGACGACCAGTGCGAGGGAGGCGCGCAACAAGGACCTCCGAGGTCTTATTGTAAGACAAAGGGGTCGATTAGATAGTTTGTATGTATAATAGCACGCGTTCTTATGTCCTGGTGGTTTCGGACCATTTTCGGACACGGACATAACAGCTGTGTAAGGATATGGAAGATGGTTTATGCAGATACGCAGCCTAAATGGCTTCCTCCGAAAGAAGTCTTAATGCTGTCATATTACGTGTTTGAAATAGATTATGGCTATTGTGGTAATTACAGTGTTGCCATATGGGCCGCCCGCTCTATTTATTGCTTATATAGACATTGCGTGGTGCCATTACATTTTAATGGCCTGTTCTTCGTTCGAGTGCTCTCGAATTAATCTGATTATACCTGATTTTTATACTATGTTGCAACGGTTTGGGGAGCGCACACATTCATAAAATCTGACCCAATTAACGCCCAAGATGGACCGTAAAAAGCGCTCCAAGCACACAAAGCACCATTTTTCTCAATGAAACATTTAAATCAACTTTTTGGAAGTCACAACATTTTTGGGCGATAATTTTAAACACCTCTTAACAACGCACATTTTTGTGGGAACGTACCAAAAGCATTAGAAAATAATGTAAGAACAACGGACGCTCTCTATAGCGGACACGGACAAAAAATTACAGTGATGACCGATGACACCCAGCCCAGCAGTTTATGTAAAGATAGTTAAAATTATTTATTTAAAAAAATTGCCCACCTCTCATTAGCGGACACCTCCCGACAACGGACAATTAGAGATTCTCCCCCGGTGTCCGTTGCTGAGAGGTTTTACTGTAAATAACGTGAAATGGAGGAAACGGTGCGCTAATAAATGTAATTTGTGGTGTAATTGCTTTTAGCAAGTTTTATTAATTTGCCTTCATAAATAACAATAAAAAGCATAAAACCAGTCCTTGTTGTCACATTTGCTCAAACCTGCAATAAATTTCGCTAGACTTGGTGATTTATTGTTGTTATGCTTTTCGGTGTTCTAATCGCTCGTTAAAATGCGAGTCGCATAAGAAGTTGCGCTTTTATTGCAAATAGTGTTCCGGGAATGACCCTTGCTTCATTAAAAAGGCATCAAAGAGTTTTGGTTTAATTCCGTCGGCGTAATGATCGAAGAAGCAACTCTTTTCACGTCCAGGTATTAATTCAGAAGGGACAAATATGTCATCAACACATTCTCTGAGCATATATCGCAGACATTCCAAAACTCGAGGGAAGTTAGTAAGACGTTTGCGAATGACGCGAGATGAACAACATTCTCCAAGTTCCATACATCAAACCCATTCCTGAAACCCTTTACCTGCACCCATAACTTTATCATGGTTGTTGTGAATTTCATCTATTTCGTCCATTTCGACATTGTTACGCAAGTTTTTACACGAATTGGAGCGATTGAGCAACGGAGGATATTACTAAGCGGAAACCAAATAACAACAAGATAAGAACGATTGTTAATAAATTTATCCGAGGAGCAATAATTCGGCCAACAGATGGTCGAAGCCACCGCATAAATTGATACATAAACTCGCCTCGATTTTGTATAATTAAAGGCATAATTTATGGAATACCAAACTGGTAGATGTTGACAGAATATTTACATCAAAGCATCTCATTTGTGAGGACCCGCCCTGATGCCTTAGAGATGTCCAAGAACGAACAAATTAATTAATTTTCGTTCGATTGCCTATAAATTGGATCGAAATGAACCAATTTCTCAGACTGTGGCCGCATACGAAGACAAATCAGGCCTCAAACCCAATAATTTTCACACATGACTTATCGAGGTGTATTTATGTCAGTCTGTCTGATTTATCAACGATTTCCCGTCGTGTCGCACTCATTTACTTTATCGCATTGATCTCGGCCGCACAGGTAACATAATATCAGGGCCGGCCTCATTCCTCCATATTTTAAAAATCTACTCAATAAAATATCTCGTTCCGTTCAATTCTTGCATTATTTAATTAGATTAGCAAGATACGCATACAGTAAAGAGTTATAAATTGTTCCGGTTGCGTTCAAGCTTTTTTCTTTTTAATTACGCGCCGACACATCCTTGCGATCGTTTCTGCCTTCAGCGCCCTTCTGATACCAAATAGTTAACAGATAATTGTTCTTCATTTAATTAATTAAAAAACGACCGAGCAACACGCGATCTTAAAAATTATGTTCTTTCTGCCGGTTTCTTGTATAAACGCGGTTCTGAGTGGATAGATATGCATATTTATAATTCACTTGATATGTTAACACTCCTGCAAAAACAGCAGGAATGAGATAAATCACTCGGCCGTAACATATCGTTTTGTAATGCGACTTCAAACACGACAGCGTCAAATTAGTGGCGAAAATAAAACAATTAAAACACAATTACTCAAAACGGCCAGGAATCTGGAAAACTATAAGTGAATTTTATTTAATAAACTTCCCATTTGTATTCAATTTTTGTGCATTTCATCAAAGAATTAAGAATAAAACAACAAATTTGTACAAAACTAAATTGAGTAGAAAATAAAAGTATTTGATATTTTTGTGTTTTTTTCATCCATGACAAGTTTTACCTAAGAATATGCCAAAAAAATTAACTATATAGAATTGGATTGTCACGCAGATTACGTAAGTATGCAAAATTTCAGTTCGTTGGGACAACGGGAACCTTCTCAAATTTGGGTCGAAAAATATGAAACAGACAGACAGACAACAAAGCAAGTTAAATAAAGCTCTTAAAAAGTATAGACTGATTCTAAAATTTCTCATTTGTTTAGGCAGTGGATTGAAAATTGCATTTATATTCTCAATTTTTGGCAGTTTGCCTCAAATCTGCACAAAACTAAATTGGGTAGAAGACAATATTTTTGATATTTTGGCGTGTTTTTATCCAGTACGAGTTCTTGCCAAAAAATTAACTATATAAAACTTCATTGTCACGCAGATTACGTAAGTATGCAAAATTTCAGTTCATTCGGACAACAGGAGTCTCTCAAATTTGGCTCGGAAAATATGAAACAGACAGACAGATAACAAAGCAAATTAAATAAAAACTTTAAAAAGTATCAAAATGAGTCCAAAATGATACATTTTTTGACCGATTATGCACTTTCTCTCCATCTAATAGCTCAAACATTTTTTTAAGCATTCTGATATTGGTCACTTTACCCTCGATCCGATCCTTCAAATAAATAAATAATAGTATTCTAGAGACGTGTAAATTTAATTTTGTAAACTGCCAGAAGTATAGGATAGATATTAGATCTAAGATCGATAGAAAAACTTCAATATTTTTTTATTTTTCTGTGATTAAAACTTTGACGAAGTTCTTCGGATAAGAATTTACAACAGCACCTTTGCTACGCTTTATTGAAGTGGTACGAAAGAGTTGTTTAAGGATTGTTGAAAGTAATTTCAAATTCTCTACCACTTCCCAGGTCTGCAGCCGTGAAACAAATAATTGACTTTAAGAAACTAACAAAATTATAAATATACGTCTGCACTTGACAGTTCGGAATTGAATGAATGACTCATCGACTGGTAATGAAATCGCTGGGCCCTTCTAATTATTAAAATCTAAGTTTATCATTTTATTTTTTAATTTCAAATAGATATAAGAGATAAATAACTTAAAGGATGTGTTAAAGTCAAAATTAAAACAACTCTTTCTATTTTAGTGGCATTTAATTCATAAAAAAATAACATTTTTACTTTTGCTTCAGCAAAAGTGTAAAAAAAATTGTTGCAGCGCTTATAAATCGGGTGGTTACCAGCTATGCCGTCGAAGGTCTTTACGTCAGTAGAAGAATTGCAATTGAATTTATAACGGCTAATAAATTATGCATTAGCATTTCTGGCAGTGTTGACAAAATTTTAATTAAAATACAATTTAAACAAGTCCAATATTTGTATATATACAATAGTATAAATTTCCGGGACCAGCTATTATATTTGGAATTAACAATTTAATTTAGTAACTGCTATTTTAGCGTTTGATTTTGCTTTTGCTTTTATTTACAAATCTGGAATGGCTTATTATTTATAGATGTCTGTGGGCAGCGGCCATTAATTGTATAAATTACCGTTCGGCGTAATGTTGACATTATAAAGTTGGCATTTACGTATTAAAGCCTTCCAACAATCAATCGTCCAATAAACTTGATATTGAATAATAAACTGATCCACCATCGCCTCGAGATAGAGTTTGCGGTTTCGGCGGAAGTTCAGCTAAGATTTCCGCACGGCACATTACACATTCACCAACAGATCAGTCCTTATGCCCCGTACCGCCCTCGTCATTCCCCACATGATTGTTCCGTTGGCAGCCCGTGTTTGTTATAATACAGAAAGGGGGCAATCATATTCCACGCCACCGCAAACTTTCGCATTTCCCTTCGCCGGAACAACTTATTTCATCGATGTATTGTTTGACGCTTTTCCCCAACTTTACGTGCGCACTTATTTGCACTTTTCATCCAGAAGGCGAATTATAATACGCTATTTCACGCCCCGGCGATTTATCTCCCAAAAACAGGAAAAAACACAAGTTTACATTTTTGGGAAAAACGTCCCCCAATTTTTTCATTTTGAATAAAATTGGTTTTTGGACAGTGAGACGGCTGAGTGAGCGATGGGGATTTTATGTCCATGTGACCCAGTAACTCGTGTGCGGGGAAGAAAATAGTATCGAGGCAAAAATCAATAGAGATGAGTAGTACGTGTTTCGAAATACGATAGGACAAAACCAGAGGGTCCTAACTGCATACACACGTCACGTGTCAACATATTTCTCAATATCACTTTAATACCGTGTTAGATAAGTTGAGAAATCGAAAAAGTTTTATGCTTGTAGTAGCCGATTTATCAGTTCGAGTCGATGAAATAGAGACGGGGGTGGTAATATTCCTCCCTTGAGCTGAGTAATTATTAAATTTATGCTGATTCTACGTCTTAGTTGGCCATGCCGTTCGAATTACAACAAGATTTACAATATTACCTTGATACGCCTTGCGTAATTCTAATTTATCTGAAGGGGAGGCTTCCAGAAACCGGCTGAGATATGACTATTGCGAAGCTGTAACGGTATCCCATTACAATCGTAAAATTAAATTATGACGGTTTTAAACGGCCAGCAGATGATCCCCGCTATTGAAACAATATTGTTTTACCATCAATTCGCGCGGGCTTTCTGTAATTGAAAGATTCCGTTTCGATTGTTTGTAAATACGGCCGGAGCTTTTTCCCGGGCTTAAATTAATTTGCTCAATAATACTCTAAATTAAAATCGAATATTTACTTTATTTCTCTTCTACCTGCTTTTTAAGTCCGGAGCGTAATATCAGGAAACCGAAACCTACTTTATTTTAAAGTCCATTCTGATGAATTTCCACCCTTCTTAATTACAAGCCCCAAATGGAAAACGCCGGCAAGTTTGTGCTTTATTCACTCGGTTCTAAAGGCTCCTCCCGACTTAATCCGCATCTTTGCGCTTCTCTAATCTGTGGTCATTTTTGTTCAGATAATGGACTTTTATTAATGCATAACTTAATACGTTATGGATGCGAATCGTCATCAAATATTAACACCGAACCGAAAGCAGGCCGCAAACATTACCATGAAAAAGCCCTAAAAGCGTCACTTGTCACTTCCAAACTGGCAAGAACCGAATTTCCAAAGCATACGTTTGTGACAAATTTAAAAATAATATATGGCATATCTTCCCGGAAATTCGTGAAACCCTCTTTCGATTCCGGGCCCCAAATTCGATTTAGATGACCATAGATCGATCGGCGGCAACGTCTTTCCCTCACTTTCAAAACGGAATAATTGTGAAATATGCACACAACTGCCACCCACCGAGAACAAAGACCAAGTAAAGACAAATCTACTCAACTGGGAAAAGACAAAGGCTTAGCCGACTGACGGCTTTCCGCACTTTGCACAAGGACATCGGTGCGCGTTTTGACAGCCACTTTGTACCGATGCAGTCCTTTTTCCTCCAGTCTCATGTTCCAATCGGTATTGAATGACCAAATTAAAATCCGACCGGCGAGCCGATTCGGCACTGCCACGCGTGGAATTACTTTCTCAGGTTCAACCCTTTCCACTCACTCCACCAAAAGTACAGTCCTGACCGCTTTATCCCGATTATTTTCAGAAATAACTCGAAAGTAGGTATTTCTCTTTTACTCTTGAGCAGTTAAAAGCGAAATTTTAAGATAGTTCTTTTTTTTATTGACTGTTATATTGAGGAATCCCTTCTGAATAAAATACCTACATATCTTTAAACACGAGTTTAAAACTTGTATTTTTTGTTGTTACTATATAGAATTTTTTAAGCTGCTATTTCTGAATAATTTTTTTTTAGATTCTTTATCACTTTTTTTGTAGTTCTTTATTTTGAAAAATCTCACCTTATATATCGTTAGAATTTATTTCAAATCTTCTATATTTGAAGTAGTACAGAAGATCCTAAAAGCTGCTTTTTGGTTTTTTAGTCTCTTCAATAAACAGAAAATACAGAATAATAGAAAATCCTGAGGCTAGGTTTTCAGGATATTTTTTTTTGGAGTTACTATGGTATTATTAACTGATTTATGGTGGTATTCTCTATCTCTGTTATACTGTTACGTTTATAGAATGTTAGCAACAGTGCTATGTTATGACACCGCCTAAAAGAGCTGTCTAATTTGCGAATCTCTAACTGCCTCTGTTAAAATTCGGAAATAAAATTAACTAGACGCCCTCTGATGATGACTTTTGAACTATGTCGAAAACAGTAAAGAAATTTTCGTAATGCCACATTTAACTGACATTTAATGAATTGTTCAACAATTTTGCGTGTATAGTGTTAATTACTTACAATAGAAAGAATTAGTTTAAAAGTACGTGGTGGTAAATACTAGCGTTGACTTTGGTTCTGTAGTTTTTCGTGGTATAAAGTGTTTATTGTTGGAACTTGAAAGTGGATAAAAAGTGAAAAATATTTAAATTTTGATTACAAAGTGTTATCAAACAGTTGTCTAATTAAAGATTATAGGTAATGGATCACGGCGAACACAAAGTTTGGCTCAAGAAACCAATAAATTAGTGAAGTGTTATGAATTTTAGGTTAGAATTTTCCACTGAAAAAATCATGAAATGCTGCGGTAAATCTACAAAACTACAATAAAGATTAACAACTGCTGATACATTTAAACGTAAATTATGCCAAAAGGTAGGCTTTTCAATGTATTTTTAATAATTTTCCAATAAAGAAAGTGAACCAAACAGTCATTCGTTATTCGTGTTTTCCTCGTCATCTCTCATTTGTCAACATAAGTTTCTTGCATCAAAGATGCAATAATCATTCCGCACAGGCAATGTAATAATTGTGAAGCCCCAAAATTCGTACAATGCTCAAAATATCCGAATAAACATTTTCCCGCCATTTATGATTACTGTTTTCGACCTAGCTTAGTGGCGCCCCCAACGGTAATTTTACTTCCGAATAAGGGTAACAGAGTTCCCATTTGTTCGAAAGTGTAATTTTGGAGATAATAGAAGTCGATTTTGACGTATGACTTACTTTTTGATTCAAATATTTTATTCGAAAATGTCAAGAAGTTTTCATAAAATTTGTAGTATCGCAAAAAGTTCCACTAAAATGTTAAAAAAGTGAATGCTGAAGACGAGTGCAGATCAAGGCAAAGAATATCCTTGTTTATTGAAAAAAAAAAACTCTTTTTGTTTTGAAATATTTTCTGTGGGATCTCGTGTTGGATTCGGTAATCAAATTAAAATCAAATTATTTTATTCTGTGCAGTACAAAACTTATACGCAAAATAAAAGAGAGAAACAGAACTTGGAATTAACGAAATAACTATTGAAAAACAAAAAAGATACTTTGAAATAAATAATACAAATTAAAAAAAATATTTTTTATTTTCACGGAATAATGTTTCCAAAATGAAAAGTACACAGTGTTAAATTTTTTATTTATACAAATTTTAGTAAAAATTCACAATCTGTCACTGTCACTGTTAGTTTATGCCGCTGTTATTTAATAGAGAATGTTACTGTAGAAATGTTGCTAACAGAAGGTAACAGAGTTTACAGAATACAAATTTAAGTAACAGCTGTAATTTTTACAGTAATAGAGCAAGAACATAGTAACAGAAGTTAGAAAATAGCACCATTAATTTTTTTTACTCGACACAATAATCGGCTGGCAATTTTTTTATCTAGTTGGTCAAAAATTCATACCATAACACAAATACGTTAATAATATCGTATTTTGTTATGATTGAAATAAGAAAATTAAAACTCTTTATTTTTATTTAAAAAAATATATAAATACACCTATAAGGAAAAACGTTGTATTAAACAGGTAAAGAAAATAATAAACAAATTTTCTATACATTGTATAATAAACTATACATTTTTTTTTGTATGAAATTATTAGGTTTGCATTACAATATATAAACAAAAAAGTGTTCTTTAGGCCTTTTTCCCTCTAGAACTTTTTTAATTGACTCTAGAACTTGCAACTTCAATTTCATTGACTTATTTTACTTTTGATACCAAAACACCAGAAATGGTGTTGTTAGGCCTTTCTTCCTTTTATTTATAATGTTCATATTATTGTTTCTTTTTTTCTATTTCTAAAAAATTTTGACTAGTTTAAAATAGCTCGTAATTTAAAATACAATTCAATTGGGTTGTGTGCGGGGCTGAGGTGTTTTGGGCAGCAGTGTGTGGTCAATTAGGTGCAAGAGCGACAGCGTCTCCGGCAGTGGTGTCGCATAAACGAAGGCTAATTGCTGCGACACTTCCGCAGGAGGGCCGAACAGGGTACTTATATCAAAATGCAAACAAAGCTATGTGTAGACTGTAGATGCACTGAATCAAAGTTATCTTAAAGCATACCGACAGAGGGCGTTAATTAAAGTCCATGCGGTGTCCAAGTTGGCTAGGGTGTCAAAGCGGCTCTTTGTCAGCGGAGACTGACCGCTGCAGACTTGGGCTCTTTGATGTCCACTGTCTTAGTATTACAGGACTATTCCGAGGTGTTGTGGTATTTAGCAATGTATGAACGCTTTGTTTGTGTACTTGTTGCAAAGTCGACCGATCTCTATGAGTGACCTCTTGCACTTTGTGCTGCCGCGCGCGGTATCAAAGGTGTTGCATTATTTTCATATAGTTTTTTAAATAAAGCGAAACGTGAAGAAAATGTCACTTGAAAGAAATTTATTTTCCTTTAAGCTTTTACGCTACGCTGAAGTTTTAATTTTCAAGTTGACACTAAACGGGAAAAGCTGCACAATGCAGCGGCACTACTCAAAGAATCTTATACAAGATGAACAAAACGAAGAAAGTAAAAGCGATTTTATCGTATCAATAATTAAAAAAACTGGCTTCTGTGACGGAGAAAGCTCTCTAGCCCCGTTCCATAAAAAGTCACCTAAGTATTACATATCTTTGGGAAATCACCCCAATGCTCCGAAAAAACTATTTATCGGGTAGATTCCCTCAGATTTGTAGTGAAATCCACCCCGATATTTGGGGTGTCTTTATACTTTTTACGATATATCATAATACGGGCCTTTTCACAATGCGTATGCAATATTGTTTTTATGGGAAACTCTAAATGTTCGCTCCCAAAACTCGATTACGTTTCTTTTATAGAAATATCTGGATGGGATATGTGGACTAAAAGCTATTTATTTTTATGTGAGTGTTATCATTGATAGGGAACAAGCGACGATTTTTAGTGGACTCTTGTAATAGATTTGACGGCAATAAAGATCGCGCGACAAATTAAAACCGCCGTCTGTTGATTTTGGAGGAAAGGACGTGGAAAAAACCGTCGTCGAGGAGAATTATTGCGTTCCTTTGTAAGACCGCCGAGAATGATGAATACGCTTTAATACGAGCCATTTTCTGTTCGACTATGTATACTATATGTAAATCAAATTTGCAGCGTATTTCTTTAAAAAGAAAGCTATTCATATTCCCTTTTTATTGTGTTTTTGAACAATGGCCATTTCTTTGGGGGTTTTATTCAGACCTGAGCAGGTCCGGAGGAACGTCCTGGTGGCCTTACGTCTGACTCTTTTATATTTAGTCATAAACATTAACTTTTGTTTGCACCAACAATATTTGATCGGGCGCAAGGACGCGAGTTCTGTTCAAATGACGAATTTTTATCGACTGCTACATACATTTTCGTTTACTGCCAGTCTGAAAGGAGCGAATGAATAAGTTCGCTCGGGGTGACAGTAGGGCGTCCCAGCATGGCTACATAAACATTCAATCAGCCGACAGAATCTATAATACCTATAAATACGGTATCAATAAGCGATTCTCGCGGGACTTTTAGGGCGAACCCACTGTTTTATCGCCAAATGTACCGAAAAAAGTTATTTCGTAACTTATGGCGATCTTATCTAACGAATAAAACTTTTCCACCATTTTTCCACATTACTACAAACTAGATCCTTGGTGGCAAATAACGGTGGCGTTAGCCGCGAGTCAATGTTTACAGGAGATAAGACACCAACTGCTTATTAGTATAAATATGGCAAAACAATTAAAACATAAAATAATAACATTGTAAATATTTATCTCTGCAAGACACAATGTACTTCAACATGGAGTTTAAAGTACTCATATTTCACTGTCACTTTCAGCCAAACCTCCTTACCAATTAAGATAATAATTTTTCCCTCCACGTGCAGTCTTGTACAAAGTTACGCCCACTTGTTTATTCAAATGTTTATTGTTTTATTATTCTTTGAGCGGCACCATTCGGCTAACCGAATACTGCCACCAACCACAACAAAGGAAACAGCCACAAGCTGACCCAAAATAAACCCATTCCCCCAACAATAAATTCAAAATTATTTACAGTAAAAAATTAAATTTGCAACCTCCGGTTTTTGAAAATTAAAACCCAGCAAGTTTAGCTTCCAAAACACCTCCGACACGAAAATTCAAAATAATTTTATTGTGTAAAGTTACAGATTCGTATTTTGGGACAAAAGAATTTTTTGTGAATTTAAAATAGAAGAGGATAATAATTTAAATTAAAGTAATTCATTGGGTTCTACAGCTGACGTACTACAACTGCTAAACAATTTTTTTTTCTAGTTTCTGGTGGTTTAGAAAATGGAAATCGGTAAAAAAATTAACCAGTAGTATTACTTTTTTATCTTCGTAAATTTTGCTGTCCCGTCCGTTATTGCAAACATAAATGTTGCTCTTGTTTCTTACCAAGAATTTTTTATTTCCTCTGTCTAATTTTGATATTGTAAAGTCTTCTCTGAATAAATTTTTTAGATTTATTTTCATACACAAGATTTCCGTCATGTCCCGTCCGTTATGTCTCGTCCGTCATCAATTTGTATTTTTTTTCCTATAAAAAAATCACTTCTACTGAAACTGCTCATAAAAATTTTAATAAAATCCAAAAATTTGTGCAGTGTCCCGTCCATTAAAATGGAATAGCTGTAAAATTTAAAAAAATCATAGGTCATTTTGTACAGGTCTTAATAAAATGTTTACTTGTACGGTGTGTTTTTTCAATTTTGCTTGGTTAACTATAATGTGACTTCAACGATTTTGTCAAAATGTCAAATTAAATTTTGGAAGAAATTAAAAAAAATCGAAAAACCTATGCATATTTTTTGATTTCTGTGTAATGCGTGTAGGAGAAAAGCGTGTGTTAAGAGTGATAATTTTTCATTCTTGATGCCTGCCTTACATGATAATCTTTAAAGTAATTATACTCAGGTAATTTCTATTGAGAATTTAGAGTCAGCCATAAATTGAACGATTAAGTAACGCATTTCAAATGGTCTTAGAGACATGTCAGTAAAAGTTAATCACTTGAAAATGAATCGGTTGTTTCAGTGTCAAGTCGTTGGCTATGTCTATTTATAGTTCTTGTACCTATAACTCTGAACGGGATAACTGATTTTAATTAACAGATGATTCGATGACAGGATGTTATTATCCCTTTATTATACATACACTCTTACAGGCCGCATAAATTGTTAATAACAAATGGTAAATAATTTTCGACTGTAACAATGAGCGCAGAAGATTAAAGCTAATCGCAGGTGAAAAACTGCAACTGCAAACCAATCCAACTTCTAATTTATTTTCTATTGCCACGAGCACAATCAACAAAAACGTAATTGCTTTTAACGCGAAACCGCCGTTTCTTTGTCTGTTACGTTTTCGCGATGGTACAAAGAATTTGAGAAGACAATAAGTATGAGAGATTTTCTCATGCAATCTCCACATACTTGGAGTTTATCTCCGCTTGCAGTGGGTGGAGAGTTTCCGGTTGTGTCCCATCTTCCGTAGCTTTGTGCTGTGCAGTTAAGGAATTTTTCATCTGCGAATGATTTTTTTTCACGAAAATTGGCTGTAATTGTTCGGTTTGTCCTGGTCTGCCCCCACCTGTCTTCTGCGAAAGCAGAAATAGAATTGTTATCGTGGAGAGTCAGGAGCGTCGTAAATAGGGCGCTTTAGCGCGAATCTCCGAATCAAGTTTTATTGGCCGAAAAGCCAAAGATATGTGTTTCTTCTTTCCACCGCGACGCCTCACGTGACTGATAGTTTTTCTATTGCGAGCCACCCTCGCAGTATCGGCATCCACCCCACGCAATATGCCACTACTTATCTGGTCCAACACTCCGTGAAAATAAAATCTTTGATAGCTCACATCCAATCAGTATTTAGAGACGTTGTTCTACGAAATGGAAGGCATAAATATGAACGGATGTCGCAAATATTTGACGCGAAAATTGCTGACTCGGGCCCATTTCTGGGTTAATAAAACTAACACAGCCTTGAACCCGATCAAGCGATGCAGACGCCGGACGAGAAAAAGCCAAGGGGGTTCGTGAAACGATGTGGTTCAAGGAATTTGCATATTCTGGACAAGAGTGTCTAGGGGTAATTCAGGTAGCACCCCTTCGTGCTGGGACTAGTCATCGAATGGTCAAAATATATACAGGGCCCAAAACTAAACAAATATCATGGGCTTTGTAACTGGACCACCCACAGGTGGCGCCTCGTGGCGGCTTTTCAAAACCACTGAAGCAAAGCAGCCGCAAGTTATTAACTTCTTTTGTGCGTCTGTCATCTCGACCGTTGCTTTTCAGTGATTAATATGATTCCGAATATTTCTAGACGAATTAAAATGGAATTTTTTAAAATTGGAAGTCGAACGTTTTTTATTGGGAAATTTAATGGATTTTGAGGCGGGAAGCTTCAGGATTGGGTAACATTTTATTTATCCCTCTGCTGACGTCTATCGTACAAGAGGTCTCGCTTAATTTTGCCTAACTTACAGACAAAATAGCTCATTTATGCCGTTTCACATTATATTTTTCTAAACTGCAATAAACAGCACGTTTAATAAACATTAAGCAACAATACTTGCAAGTACATTATACATTTAAATAAAAAAGTCGATAGCAAATTTTAATAAGAAACAAATCCAAAGATCCAAAATTGAAAGTGTACTTAAATAAAAAGCAGGGAAAAAAATCCAAGAGATGATGGGTCTAAAAAAGTCTTACGCACAAAAAAATTATAGAAAAATTATTCGTGTCAAAGGTAGAATATTTTTTAAAGAAATAACAATTTTAAAGTGTGGACCACAACTTTTTAATGAATTATTGCTCGATTGTTTTTAGTATTAAATTGGGAAACGAAAATTTAGTATAAAACCAAAATTTTTGGATAACTAATTTAAAGGAAGTGCAAATGATTTTTCATTTTGTTATTTATAAACAAACAAAAGCTAAATCCATTAAAAATCTTTAGCAAAAAAAAGAACGGCGCGATTACATTTTTTGGTGTCAAATATGTCAGAAATCTCGACTTTTTATTTTAGAAAAGAATTCTATGCTTTACTGAAGCTTTAAAATCTTTAAATTAAAAGAGAAAAATAATTATAAAAATTACCAATTTGTCTTACACAATTTTGCGGTTAAAAGCTGTCAAATACGTCACTCATCACAAAAATTTCACTTATTACATACGAGTATATTTTTGAAATTAAAAAAAGTTAGAATAGAAGGTGGTCAAACTATAATATAGAAAATTTACAAAAGTAGGTAAATGAGAAACGTAAAAAAAGTACAAAAACCGCTGTTTCTGGGTGAAAAAAAATAAGTTACAAAATTTATAAAAATATTCAGAACACAAAAAAAGTTCCATTAGATTCTTAGGTCGGTCGTAACTCGAAACATATAACTACGAATGTTTTTTACAGATACAGCAGCAGTTTTAACACTGCTTTAAATTTTTTTAGGAATTACTCGATTTGTTTTCATTAATAAATTCAAGAATTTCGACAAGTTCCAGAAAATAAATAACAATTTTATGGTTTTAGAATATCACAATAAAATTGCTCTAAACATTAAAAAAATACATACCTAACTAGAAAAAAATTGTATTATTAAATAAAAATAATAATAATCAATACCTAAACAGTAAAAATCGAATTAAAATCACTGGGCCATTGGCCATTGATAGATATATATTTAATTCAGGAATGATTTTACAAAAATCACTGGTTTTGAGATCTTTGGAATCAAAGAGGAATTTGTTGGGATGTTATAACTTCTTGGGGTATCGTTGAGAAGCAAATTCTTCAGAAAAAAAGGTGTTTTATTTACAAGATTTTGTTTTTACAATAATCATCCAAAACAAAGGCATAAACCAAAAACTCAGATCAAAGGGCACGTTTAAAATATAACCGTTTTAAATAATTTAAATCAAAGTGCAGTTTTGATAAATTTTGATCCAATTTTTGATTAATAATTAATGTCTAGGTAAAATAGAAGTGGTCGTTTACTGTTTATCTTTTATCTAATTGTTGCGAGTGGTTAACAAAGACGACACATGCTAGGTTAATAGTCCCATCATCGCCCATAGCAGGTGCATATTATTTACCGAGTCCTTTGCCTCTGACAATGTAAGAATAAATTTATTTCGTGTTGATTAATAGCGCCAGTCGGAGATTAGACACGTAGATGCCATCAATTGGTGTAATATTGTGGTAATAACAATGAAGTCTTTGATGAGTGGTGTTCGTATTGCATGAAAAAGGCGAAATCCCAACAAACACCGCACGATATAGCGCAGCCCTAACCCGCTCAAGTCCACAAACGTATTGATCACATATCGACAGCCTTCCATCTTGAGAATAATAACTAAAGCGAGAAAGGAATAGTCAGCGACTCAGATCTGATAAGGCAAACATTATATGCACATTATGCATTGTAACCTGGCATTACCTTTCCTTCGTGATTGGCTGCTACGACAATCATTGTACGAACGTTTAAGCCCCACCCATTCCTCATTTTTTACAGTTGTCCATCCTGAAACGAACAACCGGAGCGTCGGCTCCTCGCACAACACCGACCTGACCGACTGTAACTAATGTACATATGTAAATTTAAGAATGACTACGTCAATTATGTTAAATTTCCTAATTATTTACACCGCTTTTTGCCAGACGCTCGTAGCACACTTTGTTCTAATTTTTTTTCCTCCTCAAGATATTTATAAACTGTGAACCGAATAAAATTTCGAGACGCATTCAAGCATTGAGATTGTTTGAACATGGGAAGTTCAATTACACGATTTTTTGCCCAATAAGTTTCACTAGACTTGAAATTAATTTTTTACATTTGGATCCATTGTAGCGTTTTTTTTTTTCGACAAAAGTTTAATTAAATTAGGAAATCGAAACTGGTTTGTAAAATTATGCCCCGTACTATACACCTGCATTCCCAACATGTGTGTCTCGGGGCTTTTCACTGACCACACCAATCTAAAAAACATGTTATTTCGAGATTATCTGAATTTCGGGCTCATTAATTAATCGGAAGTTTTTGCTGTGACAGTCGAACGACGGCGCCAAATTAACCCAATTTGCGTGGGCGGGAATGGGTTAACTTGAAATAACAAAATGGTTATTTTGTACAGTCATTAGTTAAATTAATTTTGTCAATTAATTTCTAGGCAACGAATGGAAATAAGATTGACAAAAGTTTTAAATAATAATTTAACTATTCGCAATAAAATTGCGAATTTTACTGACTGTACTTTTGTAAAAGCAGTAATCATGCGACCGTTCACCAGAAGGCTTAAAATAGATCGCAAAAATTATTGTAAGTTTTCCTAAAACTTTCGAAAACAAAATTTATCAAAAGGCGAGTAAAAAAATGTGAGCCGCCAATCAATAGTTTAGCCTTTATAAGATTTTCTTATTTTTTTTAAATATTATTTTGATATTGACTGGTTTTTAGGCAAGACATCCCGTAAATTTTTTTGGAAAACAAAGCGTATTTTAAAAGGACTCTCGACTGCAAAAAAATAGTGAACTGACTAATGAATTTCTTGATTTTCCGAAAGTACGGAAAAAATATTTCTAGATTTTAAACTAAACAATAAAATCAAAAACTCCGTAGAAGACTTTTCTTTAAATTTTGCTTCAGTTCAGAATGGTTTTAAAATGTAATATTTTTCTAAAGACAATTCTAAGTTTTAAAATGTTAGAAAAGAAAATTTGATATTTTTTTTAAATTACGCCACGACATAAATATTTGCATTTGCTGCATTCTAACTCGGTTGAGACTTTGTATGTTCCTCTATAATTTGAAAAATAACACACTGGTTAAAATTTATGGTCTCGTAACCAAATAACATGATTTAAAACATGCAATTTTATTGTTAATACCTAAAATAGCTCACGAAAATTCTTACCTAAAAATAAAAAATATATTGTTAAAGGAATTATTAAGTATTTTCCTGTCACAAACTATTATCTTTAGAATAAATAATTGTGCCGCGAAATATTTTCAGATTGTTAATCATAAATATCAAATTCATTGGATAATAAATACTGACAGAAATAATATTGATAGTTTGAGCCGACTTGAAGACTTTTAAGGATCGATAAGTCAATCAATATTAGAAGATTTTTCCATTTCTTGCGGTACAAATCATTAGTCTCTATTACTGTCGCCAATATTATTAACGACTACACCTGAGCTTAATGACAAGAAAAACAAAACTATGCACTTTATTTGAGCAAATATTTTGAAACAAACCGTTTAATTTTTAATGCGTGTCTTGTACTTTATGAAAGAATCGATAATTTAATTATTTTTTATGGCCAAAGCTTTGATCTGAATCACGCATTTTTCAAGTAATAATAAAACAAAAATGAAAATAATTGGTTAATTAAGCCACCATTTTGTTGGAGGCGTGCTAAATTTCCATTAGGTACCACCATAAAAGTAGTTTGCGTTTTAAAGAAATATATTTTATGCAGACAATAAAACGGTGTTTACTTAACAAAACTTTATGAAGATTTATTTTCTAAGGACAAAATGATGTCCCCATTGTTCATTGGTTTAACGTTGTTTGAAGTGGTCCAACCAATGAAAACGTTCCCAAGTTGCGTGCGTTAATTTATAACATTTCTTTGTAAAGTAATTAATCGAGTGCGTCCAAAGTTAGAAATCTAGCGATAATTACGATAATGATGGAGTATCTCTAGGCTGTATTAATAATGTCCGTTGACAAGATCATGTAAGGATCTCACACACGTCCTTTGGAAGTTATCTCGAGGCGTCCATCAGAACAATACAGGCCCAATGGCTATGATTGCTATTGAACATTGATTAATAAACTTCGGTAATGAGTGTTATAATTAGTTGCAGCAAATAGAGCCGAGGGCAGGGTCGTGCACTCCTGGGGAGAACCCGCTCGACGGGAAGCCCGACTCCAGATTGAAATTCATTATTAGCTCGCAAACTGATGCATCACAATTAACGAAAATATTCGCCTTTTCAGCACTGGTGCAGAAGCGGCTCCGGAGGGAGCGTCGCGCACGTCGGCGACTCCAAGATCAACTGGAGGCGGAAGTCAAAAGACGCACCCTGATGGAAGAGGCCCTTAAGGCGGCGGGGGCCGCAGAACAGCTCAGGATAATTAATGGTAAGTTACAGAACGTGCTTTGCCGTGATTGATTGCTAAATTACGTTGATTTTTCGCATTTTCTATCGGAGCCGAGAGACGTGTAAATGTCTGCAAATCGGGCTCTCCTCAACCAGAGACTGTCAATCACAATGGGGTTGTACGGGCGGGGGCATGTTCGCTGCTACTGATGCCCTGCAGGGAACCCAACTTTGAGATTGATCTCCTAATAGATTACAAGACATTTGCCGTATGCACAGACCCTGATTAAGGCCAAATTCAACTTCATATGCGTTCATGTTTCATTAAGAAAGTCCCGATTTTACCGCAGGTTAAATAGGTGTAGGTACAAAATGATAGATTGTTAACATATAGTTGCACTTTTCTTGAAAACTATTAGTCGGAAAACGATGATCTTTTTTTAAAAAAGATAGAAAATTTAAAGAGCTTTCCAACCATAATACACTTCATAAGGTTATCTCTGATAGTTCCGGAGCTATCGCTCGACAAATGTTCCGGGTACCTAAAATCGACAAAAATTGCGACGAAAATTGAAAAAATCAAACATCAAAAAATCGAACATATGGACTTTTTTTGGACTTTTAACAACTCCAGAGAGTTGTAAAGGCATATATAAATACGAAAAAGTATGATAGAACGAATTTAAAAAAAAAATTTTTTTCACTTTCTTGAAGGTAAGTGTTATTACTCAGGAAATTTTAGCAAAAAAAATCAAATTTTTAAATCTCATGAAAAGTTCGTATAATACAGAAAATGAGCCGCTGAATTCAATGGAACAAACCGCATTGCTCTACGAGTTTTAGTTTTTGAGTTATGAATTTTTTTGTTGGACAAAATTTTCCACTATGATAAATGGCTACCCTAAATTTAGGCAAAAAATTTTAAATTTTTAATTCTTGTGAAAAATTGATATAATATGTAAAATGAGCCGTAGAATTCAATCGAACAAACCGCATTGCTCTACGACTTTTAGTTTTTGAGTTATGAATTTTTTTGTTGGATAAAATTTTCCACTATGACAAATGGCTACCCTAAATTTAGGCAAAAAATTTTAAATTTTTAATTCTTGTGAAAAATTGATATAATATGTAAAATGAGCCGTAGAATTCAATCGAACAAACCGCAATGCTCTACGACTTTTAGTTTTTTTTTTATAAATTTTTTTAGTGAAAAACTTTGATCGCCTCTGTAGCCGGAACCGTTGCCCGGAGCGGCTCCGGGTTTAACCGAAAAAATAGAGAAAATTAAGCGCTATCAGATGGTTTTTTGTTCGTTGCTCTAAGTCTTACAGTTTCCGAGAAAAACGCAAAAAAAGGTTTCCATTTTCACTTTTTTTCAATTTTCAACCGCCAATTACGGCGAAACTATTAGAGTTATCGAGAAACGGAAAAATCGAGGACAACCGGAATAAAAAACTCTACAAAATGGCATAGGACTCAAGGCGATATCTCGCAAAAAATTTTTCAATTTTCAATCGCCGATTACGGCCAAACTAAAAGAGCTAGGAGAAAACTCTTTTTTCCATCGTAAAGAGCACATCAAAATCTATAAGATAGGATAAGTTTTATTCGATTTTGAGACACTTTTAAAATTGACCATTTTGAAGGGGGGGGTGTTAACTTTTTTTTATTGTTTTTTATTTTCCCAATTACGACTAAACTATTCCAAAAAGTGGAACTGTTTTGATCCTGACCTATGCAAAATGATCCGGGGAATCGATTGGCATCGAAAAAATTGCCAAATTCCCAATAGTTTTTTAGTTATGAATTTTTTTAAATTTCACCAATTTTTGCATTTATCTGCAATTTGCTCAAAAACTATTAGTCGGAGAACAATAATTTTTTTTGAAAAAAATAGATAATGCAAAGAGCTTTCCAACGATAATAAACTTCATGGGGTTATCTCTGATAGTTCCGGAGCTATTGCTCAACAAATGTTCCGGGTACCCAAAATCGACAAAAATTGCGACGAAAATTGAAAAAATCAAACATCAAAAAATCGAACATATGGACTTTTTTTGGACTTTTAACAACTCCAGAGAGTTGTAAAGGCATATATAAATACGAAAAAGTATGATAGAACGAATTTTAAAAAAAAATTTTTTTTCACTTTCTTGAAGGTAAGTAAGTGTTATTACTCAGGAAATTTTAGCAAAAAAAATCAAATTTTTAAATCTCATGAAAAGTTCGTATAATACAGAAAATAAACCGCTGAATTCAATGGAACAAACCGCATTGCTCTACGACTTTTAGTTTTTGAGTTATGAATTTTTTTGTTGGATAAAATTTTCCACTATGACAAATGGCTACCCTAAATTTAGGCAAAAAATTTTAAATTTTTAATTCTTGTGAAAAATTGATATA
This sequence comes from Tribolium castaneum, assembly GCF_031307605.1. Lineage (NCBI taxonomy): Eukaryota > Metazoa > Arthropoda > Insecta > Coleoptera > Tenebrionidae > Tribolium > Tribolium castaneum. The sequence goes on along the minus strand of NC_087402.1, from coordinate 1,996,551 downwards.
ATATGTAAAATGAGCCGTAGAATTCAATCGAACAAACCGCAATGCTCTACGACTTTTAGTTTTTTTTTTATAAATTTTTTTAGTGAAAAACTTTGATCGCCTCTGTAGCCGGAACCGTTGCCCGGAGCGGCTCCGGGTTTAATCGAAAAAATAGAGAAAATTAAGCGCTATCAGATGGTTTTTTGTTCGTTGCTCTAAGTCTTACAGTTTCCGAGAAAAACGCAAAAAAAGGTTTCCATTTTCACTTTTTTTCAATTTTCAACCGCCAATTACGGCGAAACTATTAGAGTTATCGAGAAACGGAAAAATCGAGGACAACCGGAATAAAAAACTCTACAAAGTGTCATAGAACTCAAGGCAATATCTCGCAAAAATTTTTTCAATTTTCAATCGCCGATTACGGCCAAACTAAAAGAGCTAGGAGAAAACTCTTTTTTTCATCGTAAAGAGCACATCAAAATCTATAAGATAGAATAAGTTTTATTCGATTTTGAGACACTTTTAAAATTGACCATTTTGTAGGGGGGGGTGTTAACTTTTTTTTAATTTTTTTTATTTTCCCAATTACGACTAAACTATTCCAAAAAGTGGAACTGTTTTGATCCTTACCCATGCAAAATGATCCGGGGAATCGATTGGCATCGAAAAAATTGCCAAATTCCCAATAGTTTTTTAGTTATGAATTTTTTAAAATTTCACCAATTTTTGCATTTATCTGCAATTTGCTCAAAAACTATTAGTCGGAGAACAATAATTTTTTTTGAAAAAAATAGATAATTCAAAGAGCTTTCCAACGATAATAAACTTCATGGGGTTATCTCTGATAGTTCCGGAGCTATTGCTCAACAAATGTTCCGGGTACCCAAAATCGACAAAAATTGCGACGAAAATTGAAAAAATCAAACATCAAAAAATCGAACATATGGACTTTTTTTGGACTTTTAACAACTCCAGAGAGTTGTAAAGGCATATATAAATACGAAAAAGTATGATAGAACGAATTTAAAAAAAAAATTTTTTTTCACTTTCTTGAAGGTAAGTGTTATTACTCAGGAAATTTTAGCAAAAAAAATCAAATTTTTAAATCTCATGAAAAGTTCGTATAATACAGAAAATAAACCGCTGAATTCAATGGAACAAACCGCATTGCTCTACGACTTTTAGTTTTTGAGTTATGAATTTTTTTGTTGGATAAAATTTTCCACTATGACAAATGGCTACCCTAAATTTAGGCAAAAAATTTTAAATTTTTAATTCTTGTGAAAAATTGATATAATATGTAAAATGAGCCGTAGAATTCAATCGAACAAACCGCAATGCTCTACGACTTTTAGTTTTTTTTTTATAAATTTTTTTAGTGAAAAACTTTGATCGCCTCTGTAGCCGGAACCGTTGCCCGGAGCGGCTCCGGGTTTAATCGAAAAAATAGAGAAAATTAAGCGCTATCAGATGGTTTTTTGTTCGTTGCTCTAAGTCTTACAGTTTCCGAGAAAAACGCAAAAAAAGGTTTCCATTTTCACTTTTTTTCAATTTTCAACCGCCAATTACGGCGAAACTATTAGAGTTATCGAGAAACGGAAAAATCGAGGACAACCGGAATAAAAAACTCTACAAAGTGTCATAGAACTCAAGGCAATATCTCGCAAAAATTTTTTCAATTTTCAATCGCCGATTACGGCCAAACTAAAAGAGCTAGGAGAAAACTCTTTTTTTCATCGTAAAGAGCACATCAAAATCTATAAGATAGAATAAGTTTTATTCGATTTTGAGACACTTTTAAAATTGACCATTTTGTAGGGGGGGGTGTTAACTTTTTTTTAATTTTTTTTATTTTCCCAATTACGACTAAACTATTCCAAAAAGTGGAACTGTTTTGATCCTTACCCATGCAAAATGATCCGGGGAATCGATTGGCATCGAAAAAATTGCCAAATTCCCAATAGTTTTTTAGTTATGAATTTTTTAAAATTTCACCAATTTTTGCATTTATCTGCAATTTGCTCAAAAACTATTAGTCGGAGAACAATAATTTTTTTTGAAAAAAATAGATAATTCAAAGAGCTTTCCAACGATAATAAACTTCATGGGGTTATCTCTGATAGTTCCGGAGCTATTGCTCAACAAATGTTCCGGGTACCCAAAATCGACAAAAATTGCGACGAAAATTGAAAAAATCAAACATCAAAAAATCGAACATATGGACTTTTTTTGGACTTTTAACAACTCCAGAGAGTTGTAAAGGCATATATAAATACGAAAAAGTATGATAAAACGAATTTAAAAAAAAAATTTTTTTCACTTTCTTGAAGGTAAGTGTTTTGACTCAGGAAATTTTAGCAAAAAAAATCAAATTTTTAAATCTCATGAAAAGTTCGTATAATACAGAAAATAAACCGCTGAATTCAATGGAACAAACCGCATTGCTCTACGACTTTTAGTTTTTGAGTTATGAATTTTTTTGTTGGACAAAATTTTCCACTATGACAAATGGCTACCCTAAATTTAGGCAAAAAATTTTAAATTTTTAATTCTTGTGAAAAATTGATATAATATGTAAAATGAGCCGTAGAATTCAATCGAACAAACCGCATTGCTCTACGACTTTTAGTTTTTGAGTTATGAATTTTTTTGTTGGATAAAATTTTCCACTATGACAAATGGCTACCCTAAATTTAGGCAAAAATTTTTAAATTTTTTATTCTTGTGAAAAATTGATATAATATGTAAAATGAGCCGTAGAATTCAATCGAACAAACCGCAATGCTCTACGACTTTTAGTTTTTTTTTTATAAATTTTTTTAGTGAAAAACTTTGATCGCCTCTGTAGCCGGAACCGTTGCCCGGAGCGGCTCCGGGTTTAATCGAAAAAATAGAGAAAATTAAGCGCTATCAGATGGTTTTTTGTTCGTTGCTCTAAGTCTTACAGTTTCCGAGAAAAACGCAAAAAAAGGTTTCCATTTTCACTTTTTTTCAATTTTCAACCGCCAATTACGGCGAAACTATTAGAGTTATCGAGGAACGGAAAAATCGAGGACAACCGGAATAAAAAACTCTACAAAATGGCATAGGACTTAAGGCGATATCTCGCAAAAAATTTTTCAATTTTCAATCGCCGATTACGGCTAAACTAAAAGAGCTAGGAGAAAACTCTTTTTTTCATCGTAAAGAGCACATCAAAATCTATAAGATAGAATAAGTTTTATTCGATTTTGAGACACTTTTAAAATTGACCATTTTGTAGGGGGGGGTGTTAACTTTTTTTTAATTTTTTTTATTTTCCCAATTACGACTAAACTATTCCAAAAAGTGGAACTGTTTTGATCCTTACCCATGCAAAATGATCCGGGGAATCGATTGGCATCGAAAAAATTGCCAAATTCCCAATAGTTTTTTAGTTATGAATTTTTTAAAATTTCACCAATTTTTGCATTTATCTGCAATTTGCTCAAAAACTATTAGTCGGAGAACAATAATTTTTTTTGAAAAAAATAGATAATTCAAAGAGCTTTCCAACGATAATAAACTTCATGGGGTTATCTCTGATAGTTCCGGAGCTATTGCTCAACAAATGTTCCGGGTACCCAAAATCGACAAAAATTGCGACGAAAATTGAAAAAATCAAACATCAAAAAATCGAACATATGGACTTTTTTTGAACTTTTAACAACTCCAGAGAGTTGTAAAGGCATATATAAATACGAAAAAGTATGATAGAACGAATTTAAAAAAAAAAATTTTTTTTCACTTTCTTGAAGGTAAGTGTTTTGACTCAGGAAATTTTAGCAAAAAAAATCAAATTTTTAAATCTCATGAAAAGTTCGTATAATACAGAAAATAAGCCGCTGAATTCAATGGAACAAACCGCATTGCTCTACGACTTTTAGTTTTTGAGTTATGAATTTTTTTGTTGGACAAAATTTTCCACTATGACAAATGGCTACCCTAAATTTAGGCAAAAAATTTTAAATTTTTAATTCTTGTGAAAAATTGATATAATATGTAAAATGAGCCGTAGAATTCAATCGAACAAACCGCATTGCTCTACGACTTTTAGTTTTTGAGTTATGAATTTTTTTGTTGGATAAAATTTTCCACTATGACAAATGGCTACCCTAAATTTAGGCAAAAATTTTTAAATTTTTTATTCTTGTGAAAAATTGATATAATATGTAAAATGAGCCGTAGAATTCAATCGAACAAACCGCAATGCTCTACGACTTTTAGTTTTTTTTTTATAAATTTTTTTAGTGAAAAACTTTGATCGCCTCTGTAGCCGGAACCGTTGCCCGGAGCGGCTCCGGGTTTAATCGAAAAAATAGAGAAAATTAAGCGCTATCAGATGGTTTTTTGTTCGTTGCTCTAAGTCTTACAGTTTCCGAGAAAAACGCAAAAAAAGGTTTCCATTTTCACTTTTTTTCAATTTTCAACCGCCAATTACGGCGAAACTATTAGAGTTATCGAGGAACGGAAAAATCGAGGACAACCGGAATAAAAAACTCTACAAAATGGCATAGGACTTAAGGCGATATCTCGCAAAAAATTTTTCAATTTTCAATCGCCGATTACGGCCAAACTAAAAGAGCTAGGAGAAAACTCTTTTTTTCATCGTAAAGAGCACATCAAAATCTATAAGATAGAATAAGTTTTATTCGATTTTGAGACACTTTTAAAATTGACCATTTTGTAGGGGGGGGTGTTAACTTTTTTTTAATTTTTTTTATTTTCCCAATTACGACTAAACTATTCCAAAAAGTGGAACTGTTTTGATCCTTACCCATGCAAAATGATCCGGGGAATCGATTGGCATCGAAAAAATTGCCAAATTCCCAATAGTTTTTTAGTTATGAATTTTTTAAAATTTCACCAATTTTTGCATTTATCTGCAATTTGCTCAAAAACTATTAGTCGGAGAACAATAATTTTTTTTGAAGAAAATAGATAATTCAAAGAGCTTTCCAACGATAATAAACTTCATGGGGTTATCTCTGATAGCTCCGGAGCTATTGCTCAACAAATGTTCCGGGTACCCAAAATCGACAAAAATTGCGACGAAAATTGAAAAAATCAAACATCAAAAAATCGAACATATGGACTTTTTTTGGACTTTTAACAACTCCAGAGAGTTGTAAAGGCATATATAAATACGAAAAAGTATGATAGAACGAATTTTAAAAAAAATTTTTTTTTCACTTTCTTGAAGGTAAGCGTTTTGACTCAGGAAATTTTAGCAAAAAAAATCAAATTTTTAAATCTCATGAAAAGTTCGTATAATACAGAAAATAAGCCGCTGAATTCAATGGAACAAACCGCATTGCTCTACGACTTTTAGTTTTTGAGTTATGAATTTTTTTGTTGGACAAAATTTTCCACTATGACAAATGGCTACCCTAAATTTAGGCAAAAAATTTTAAATTTTTAATTCTTGTGAAAAATTGATATAATATGTAAAATGAGCCGTAGAATTCAATCGAACAAACCGCAATGCTCTACGACTTTTAGTTTTTTTTTTATAAATTTTTTTAGTGAAAAACTTTGATCGCCTCTGTAGCCGGAACCGTTGCCCGGAGCGGCTCCGGGTTTAATCGAAAAAATAGAGAAAATTAAGCGCTATCAGATGGTTTTTTGTTCGTTGCTCTAAGTCTTACAGTTTCCGAGAAAAACGCAAAAAAAGGTTTCCATTTTCACTTTTTTTCAATTTTCAACCGCCAATTACGGCGAAACTATTAGAGTTATCGAGAAACGGAAAAATCGAGGACAACCGGAATAAAAAACTCTACAAAATGGCATAGGACTTAAGGCGATATCCCGCAAAAAATTTTTCAATTTTCAATCGCCGATTACGGCCAAACTAAAAGAGCTAGGAGAAAACTCTTTTTTTCTTCGTAAAGAGCACATCAAAATCTATAAGATAGAATAAGTTTTATTCGATTTTGAGACACTTTTAAAATTGACCATTTTGTAGGGGGGGGTGTTAACTTTTTTTTAATTTTTTTTATTTTCCCAATTACGACTAAACTATTCCAAAAAGTGGAACTGTTTTGATCCTTACCCATGCAAAATGATCCGGGGAATCGATTGGCATCGAAAAAATTGCCAAATTCCCAATAGTTTTTTAGTTATGAATTTTTTAAAATTTCACCAATTTTTGCATTTATCTGCAATTTGCTCAAAAACTATTAGTCGGAGAACAATAATTTTTTTTGAAGAAAATAGATAATTCAAAGAGCTTTCCAACGATAATAAACTTCATGGGGTTATCTCTGATAGCTCCGGAGCTATTGCTCAACAAATGTTCCGGGTACCCAAAATCGACAAAAATTGCGACGAAAATTGAAAAAATCAAACATCAAAAAATCGAACATATGGACTTTTTTTGGACTTTTAACAACTCCAGAGAGTTGTAAAGGCATATATAAATACGAAAAAGTATGATAGAACGAATTTTAAAAAAAATTTTTTTTTCACTTTCTTGAAGGTAAGCGTTTTGACTCAGGAAATTTTAGCAAAAAAAATCAAATTTTTAAATCTCATGAAAAGTTCGTATAATACAGAAAATAAGCCGCTGAATTCAATGGAACAAACCGCATTGCTCTACGACTTTTAGTTTTTGAGTTATGAATTTTTTTGTTGGACAAAATTTTCCACTATGACAAATGGCTACCCTAAATTTAGGCAAAAAATTTTAAATTTTTAATTCTTGTGAAAAATTGATATAATATGTAAAATGAGCCGTAGAATTCAATCGAACAAACCGCAATGCTCTACGACTTTTAGTTTTTTTTTTATAAATTTTTTTAGTGAAAAACTTTGATCGCCTCTGTAGCCGGAACCGTTGCCCGGAGCGCCTCCGGGTTTAATCGAAAAAATAGAGAAAATTAAGCGCTATCAGATGGTTTTTTGTTCGTTGCTCTAAGTCTTACAGTTTCCGAGAAAAACGCAAAAAAAGGTTTCCATTTTCACTTTTTTTCAATTTTCAACCGCCAATTACGGCGAAACTATTAGAGTTATCGAGAAACGGAAAAATCGAGGACAACCGGAATAAAAAACTCTACAAAATGGCATAGGACTTAAGGCGATATCCCGCAAAAAATTTTTCAATTTTCAATCGCCGATTACGGCCAAACTAAAAGAGCTAGGAGAAAACTCTTTTTTTCTTCGTAAAGAGCACATCAAAATCTATAAGATAGAATAAGGTTTATTCGATTTTGAGACACTTTTAAAATTGACCATTTTGTAGGGGGGGGTGTTAACTTTTTTTTAATTTTTTTTATTTTCCCAATTACGACTAAACTATTCCAAAAAGTGGAACTGTTTTGATCCTTGCCCATGCAAAATGATCCGGGGAATCGATTGGCATCGAAAAAATTGCCAAATTCCCAATAGTTTTTTAGTTATGAATTTTTTAAAATTTCACCAATTTTTGCATTTATCTGCAATTTGCTCAAAAACTATTAGTCGGAGAACAATAATTTTTTTTGAAAAAAATAGATAATTCAAAGAGCTTTCCAACGATAATAAACTTCATGGGGTTATCTCTAATAGTTCCGGAGCTATTGCTCAACAAATGTTCCGGGTACCCAAAATCGACAAAAATTGCGACGAAAATTGAAAAAATCAAACATCAAAAAATCGAACATATGGACTTTTTTTGGACTTTTAACAAATCCAGAGAGTTGTAAAGGCATATATAAATACGAAAAAGTATGATAGAACGAATTTAAAAAAAAAATTTTTTTTCACTTTCTTGAAGGTAAGTGTTTTTACTCAGGAAATTTTAGCAAAAAAAATCAAATTTTTAAATCTCATGAAAAGTCGCGTATAATACAGAAAATAAGCCGCTGAATTCAATGGAACAAACCGCATTGCTCTACGACTTTTAGTTTTTGAGTTATGAATTTTTTTGTTGGACAAAATTTTCCACTATGACAAATGGCTACCCTAAATTTAGGCAAAAAATTTTAAATTTTTAATTCTTGTGAAAAATTGATATAATATGTAAAATGAGCCGTAGAATTCAATCGAACAAACCGCATTGCTCTACGACTTTTAGTTTTTTTTTTATAAATTTTTTTAGTGAAAAACTTTGATCGCCTCTGTAGCCGGAACCGTTGCCCGGAGCGGCTCCGGGTTTAATCGAAAAAATAGAGAAAATTAAGCGCTATCAGATGGTTTTTTGTTCGTTGCTCTAAGTCTTACAGTTTCCGAGAAAAACGCAAAAAAAGGTTTCCATTTTCGCTTTTTTTCAATTTTCAACCGCCAATTACGGCGAAACTATTAGAGTTATCGAGAAACGGAAAAATCGAGGACAACCGGAATAAAAAACTCTACAAAATGGCATAGGACTTAAGGCGATATCTCGCAAAAAATTTTTCAATTTTCAATCGCCGATTACGGCCAAACTAAAAGAGCTAGGAGAAAACTCTTTTTTTCATCGTAAAGAGCACATCAAAATCTTTAAGATAGAATAAGTTTTATTCGATTTTGAGACACTTTTAAAATTGACCATTTTGTAGGGGGGGGTGTTAACTTTTTTTTAATTTTTTTTATTTTCCCAATTACGACTAAACTATTCCAAAAAGTGGAACTGTTTTGATCCTTACCCATGCAAAATGATCCGGGGAATCGATTGGCATCGAAAAAATTGCCAAATTCCCAATAGTTTTTTAGTTATGAATTTTTTAAAATTTCACCAATTTTTGCATTTATCTGCAATTTGCTCAAAAACTATTAGTCGGAGAACAATAATTTTTTTTGAAAAAAATAGATAATTCAAAGAGCTTTCCAACGATAATAAACTTCATGGGGTTATCTCTGATAGTTCCGGAGCTATTGCTCAACAAATGTTCCGGGTACCCAAAATCGACAAAAATTGCGACGAAAATTGAAAAAATCAAACATCAAAAAATCGAACATATGGACTTTTTTTGGACTTTTAACAACTCCAGAGAGTTGTAAAGGCATATATAAATACGAAAAAGTATGATAGAACGAATTTAAAAAAAAAAATTTTTTTCACTTTCTTGAAGGTAAGTGTTTTTACTCAGGAAATTTTAGCAAAAAAAAATCAAATTTTTAAATCTCATGAAAAGTTCGTATAATACAGAAAATAAGCCGCTGAATTCAATGGAACAAACCGCATTGCTCTACGACTTTTAGTTTTTGAGTTATGAATTTTTTTGTTGGACAAAATTTTCCACTATGACAAATGGCTACCCTAAATTTAGGCAAAAAATTTTAAATTTTTAATTCTTGTGAAAAATTGATATAATATGTAAAATGAGCCGTAGAATTCAATCGAACAAACCGCATTGCTCTACGACTTTTAGTTTTTGAGTTATGAATTTTTTTGTTGGATAAAATTTTCCACTATGACAAATGGCTACCCTAAATTTAGGCAAAAATTTTTAAATTTTTTATTCTTGTGAAAAATTGATATAATATGTAAAATGAGCCGTAGAATTCAATCGAACAAACCGCAATGCTCTACGACTTTTAGTTTTTTTTTTATAAATTTTTTTAGTGAAAAACTTTGATCGCCTCTGTAGCCGGAACCGTTGCCCGGAGCGGCTCCGGGTTTAATCGAAAAAATAGAGAAAATTAAGCGCTATCAGATGGTTTTTTGTTCGTTGCTCTAAGTCTTACAGTTTCCGAGAAAAACGCAAAAAAAGGTTTCCATTTTCGCTTTTTTTCAATTTTCAACCGCCAATTACGGCGAAACTATTAGAGTTATCGAGAAACGGAAAAATCGAGGACAACCGGAATAAAAAACTCTACAAAATGGCATAGGACTTAAGGCGATATCTCGCAAAAAATTTTTCAATTTTCAATCGCCGATTACGGCCAAACTAAAAGAGCTAGGAGAAAACTCTTTTTTTCATCGTAAAGAGCACATCAAAATCGATAAGATAGGATAAGTTTTATTCGATTTTGAGACACTTTTAAAATTGACCATTTTGTAGGGGGGGGTGTTAACTTTTTTTTAATTTTTTTTATTTTCCCAAGTAAGTGTTTATTACTCAGGAAATTTTAGCAAAAAAAATCAAATTTTTAAATCTCATGAAAAGTTCGTATAATACAGAAAATAAGCCGCTGAATTCAATGGAACAAACCGCATTGCTCTACGACTTTTAGTTTTTAAGTTATGAATTCTGAACCATCCAAGAATTTGTTTGCGATTGTTGTGAATTTGTTGCAGAAAAAGTGGCGCCGAGCGAGCAGAAGCTGAGCAACCCGAAGGTGACCACAAGCTCAACCCCAAACCAGAGCATCTCGTCGGAGCGTGAGAGGGTATCGGAACGTGTCGAAAGGATGGAAAGAGAACGTGTGGAAAGCCCACCGCCGGCATATGGGCAGCAAACTGTCCGAGAGCCGCCGCCACCTCCGCCCGAAAATAAGCCGTGGGGCTATTCCGGAATCGACCTCATGAATACCGGAGCCGCCTTCTGGCAGAATTACTCCGGTGAGTTGCAGTTTTAATAATAAAATCGCCATTCTATTAACATTTATCGCGCGCAAATAATTTTTTTCCACCGCTTTGTGTCCGAGTACCGTTTCGTGTGGATTTTTTGCGGTGGCGGGTCGTTTATAATTAAATTATTAAAACGTGGGATTAACGAAATGAGTTTGGAGCCCATATGTTGTAGCGTGAAAACGAATCATTTGTGATTTTTAATAGAAGTCGGTACAAAAGCAAACAATGAACTAGTAGTACCGCTTTTAAGAATCGAGGGCACAATCGAAGTACCGATTCATTCTTACTTATAATTTCGAAATTAAACGCCTGTTACGCACAATGCCAGGTAATATTCAGTAGCTGAGATGGAATTAAAGACGAAATAAACATTAAATAGTTGAAAGGATTCAATTTACAGCTTGCTCTCCGACAATCAGGATAACTTCCCAGAAAATGAGCCTTGCGATTTGATACGCTTTGAATGGCATGCCGAATGTTGTGTGCATGGTGGGACGTTCACTTTACCGGTAACGTCGCCGGAAACCACCGAACAGCTGTTTAACGATACACTTGAGGCTATTCTCACCTGTTATAACACTTTTTCATATTGATTTTTACCAAATAAACTCCACACCAAATCCCCAAAGAAAACGTAATCGCCACTCATCTTTTCAACGCCTCAAATACTCAAAACAAATCATAAATGGACACACATCTCAATTAAAAATTAATTATGAAATGATCTATAGTTCAAGTTTACACAACAACTGGAATATCTATAAATAAAGGCGGTTATTTTATTCATAATAAATTACAATTAATAAAGATATATTTGAAAAAAAAACAGAATGGAGGCGTTTTTACAAAAAATAATGAAAAAGATACAAATACCTATTAAAGTGTACGTGCATATTTAAAAAAATATATTTATTTAAACGAAAAATTATCAGCAAAAAATACTTCAGAAAAAATTAAATTAAAATAATTTAACTGGGGGTGGTTTTCTGTTCAGCTTTTATTATCTCTTTTTTATATTTGTTAGCTTTATTTTTTTACTCCTCATTCTATGATCTATTCTATATCCGAAATATACGTAGATATTGGCGTGTATATTTTATTTACCTTCTTTTTTCTACTGGAAAGGAGTTTCCAATATCCTTTATCACTTGTCTTTTTAACCTTTGTCTTTTATTTCCTGCCTTCTTTTTTTTCTATTTTTGGTTTAATTATCGCTATATTTTTGTCATTCCTTCTCTCTACTTTTCTCTCTGTTTCTTTCTCTGATTTCTCAGTCAAGGAAAATAAAAATAATTCTGGACATACATAGGTCTATACAAACTTTTTTTGAATTTATCCTATGAATCTATGACTTAAGAAATCATTCCCCAAAATCTTTCGGCGTTTTTTCCAGATGTTCTTTATTGTTCATTTTTTTAAATTATTTTCCTTTAAAGAACAAATTCCCAAAAAATTTCGTACACCATAAAATAACAAAGTTTCGAAAAAACAATACTTTTCCAGTTTTTTTATTGCTACATTTTGACTTTTTATTTAGCATCTAATGATTAATGATGTCTCTCAAAACTAAAACAATAAATAAAATAGAAATAAAAGCCAAAAACCTGTTACTGCATTTTTTTCATTCAAGTATTCAGTTAGAAGAATAATGAGCTTCGCACCTTTAATACAGAAATCACGGTTGATTCAATTTTGCATTCCCGTCCACAAGTTGCAGTTTGATGTCATTATGCAAATGCTGCTAATCATAGGTATGTGCAAGCAGTATTAAAATTCATACGTAACGTAAAAAGCACCCTTGACGTGCTTTCCGGCAATGTATTTCTTCACATGGGCATATTTTCCAAGCTTATCTGGGCAATTTGTTTTAATTTTGTTTTTATTACGATAAACGTTTGCCTCAGTTTCGAATAATTGTGTAAAATGTGAATTTTATTTAAAATAATATCGCACGGTCAGGTTGAGTGCTAGGCAAAGTTCAGGAGTCGAGTTTCCCAAGTTGAGGGTGTAGGTCGTTACGATTTCATATATAATTATTGCAGTTTGTAGTATAGCTCGGTTAAGCAAGCACATCTTGGCATGGCATCAATTGTTTAAAGTGTACCTGAACATATTTGAGAAGCTCAAATTTCAATATCGTCGTAGCGCAAGCGCTCGTATTAACATCCATCCGTCCACTAGCGAATAAACAAGAGCGATACCATAAACATATTATGTAAACAAGGAAACTCCGGGGAAATTATACTGCAACGTAGTAAGTTAGCAGGAGCGATATCTCAAGAGTGTCGCAGGAACATTTCTCAACAGGATCAAGTCGGTACACAGATTCAGAGGCATGCTTAGAATTCATGGACTGCAGTAGGCGTTTGCAATATTAAGGTCGCAGATAACTGACTTGAATAAGCTATGGAACGAACTGCCACCAGAATAAACCTACGCAAAATTACTCCTTCTGTTGCAATGGAAAGTGCCTAAAAGTTGGTGTATTGATGCTTTCACGAAGGGGCGCCAAGTTCGCGTCTGATAGTTCCATAATGCGTGGATTTATAATCCCTAATAATCCCGAGTGATTAGAGTTAATTCAATAGGAATCCTTTCCTTGCCGAACAATAGTTAGTCGGCGGAGGAGCGTAGGGTTCCGGTAATGGGTCCCAAGACGGCGATGCGAGACTTGTCCGGACTTGCGGTCGGACTTGGCCGGAGTCCGGTCCCCGGGCGCGTGGACAAGAGGAAGCCGGCACAATATTAACTAATTACCTATTCATTACGGCTTAAAGTGGCAAGTTGGTCCTGAATTATTCCCAGCTCCGGAGGCCAAGTTCCGGAAGTGAGGTAAGACGCAGAAGCTCGCCGGAAGCCTCTCTAATGGATGCCCAACTTACTACACACCAACTTCTATGCTTTATTAGGATTGATTGGTTGCTGATATCATCGTGTTGCCGAAACTTGGCCAAGCATTAGCCGACTTTTTCGCCACAAAAACGCTGCTAAGGTGTCTGTCTGGTTGTGCATGCACGAAATTTGTCACAGGATAATTCCATTGGTGCGACCCTCGCTGGGGTGCACAGCCGCCGGCAAAACGATTTAAATTCAGATATTATTGTCGCTGTGTGAAATCAGAGATGAATTCTATGACTACAAAGTGAAGTCATTTTACTGTAACTAAATAAATGGAAAATTGTTACGTGTCTCACCCTCCTCTTAGGCTTTAATCTTATACACGCTTAGCACACAGATTTAATAAAACGAACTTTATTTAAAAGACAAAAAACGATCAAATGGTAAACAGCGAAGTAAATAATGCCATCTTACACTTAAAATTAGGTACTTTTTTAAATGAGAAAAATGAGAAATTCATCATCAAGAAAAAAAAAAGTGAACCAAAATATGGGACTAAGACGATTGAGCAAGAAAATTTTAAAACACTATAAAAATCCAACTGTTTCGTGTTAATATTGCCATAAAATTGTAACTAATGAAGAAGATTGCAATTAATAAATTTGTAAAAATGTTATAAGAAAACGTTTATTATACGTAAAGTAATGCAGAAATAAAAGATTTACATCTAACTTTACAAAAAAACAATTAGGTATGACGACTGAGAAGATGAATACACTAATTAATATTAAATTGCTTTGTTCAAGAAAAATAAATATAACTAACAAGAAGAAGATTTGATTTGGAGAAAAAAATAACGAGCTTATAGATACTAGGATAATAAATGTGCCGACGAAAACTAGTAATGTAATAAATAATATGTCAAAAACTAAATTTTAGTTAATTTAGTTTTTTTTAAAGAAAAAGAATTGAAAAACCCAGTAGCGTTTTTAGAGGAGAAAAGTAACAAAATGTAGATGTCCCTTTTATTTGAAAAAACAAACATTTCTTAAAGGCATTGGCAACTTAATTTACCTGTTTTATGTTTTAACGGAAATTGAAAATATCGTTCGTTCTAAACCAGCAGGTTCTTTTCAAAATTTTCTGCGATGGGAAATAAGCGAGATAATCGCTTCGAAAGAAAGAAATCGTGACGTTACAACTGCCTCTCATCTTTGAACCCTCTCTATTACCAAAAACCTGAGTCATATTTAAACATTTTTCACACATCTTCCACAGAATCAAATATTAACTACTTTTTCGGCTAATTTCGGTAATAAATTTTGTCTCGAACTTAGTATTGGACCAAACGCTCGATAGGCAGTTATGACGTCATAATTTCAACTTTAAATGGAAATAATTTGACTTAGAGAGGAGATACAAAGAAACGGTTTTCACTACTGTAATAAGCGTTTTCGGTACTCATTTAAGACAAAGTTGTTTTTTACTTAGCTTTTACGATTTATATACTTAGGAATTGTACTTATTAGCGTTTATTTTTTTTTATTAAATTTTCGCCGCCGCGTAAAAGCGGTTCATGATTATTAAAAACTGCATTTGTTGTAATCATTGAAAAATATCGAATAAATCGATCTGTGGTCCGGATCAAGGTTGTGCTTTTTGTGTAATATGCCACACAAGTTGCTGAGGCAAATAATACCATCAGGTGTTTCTTTGACGCAGCTAAATTTTTTGGTCGTTTTTGCTTTTTAAAAGCCGCATGACTGTGTTAACCACTTTTGAGATATTTCGCATTCTTGCGTGTTTCATACTCTTCGTGATTCCGTGAAGTGTCAACAATGCTCAAGCAAGGCTATGATAATGCACAATTATTAGCCGTTTAAAAGCGCACCAATGGAACCTGAATAATAATAAGTTGTAATAATAATAGTTAGCGCGTGTCTAATTACATCATTAATACATATATGCATCTTGAGCCTTAATTAGTTACGTGATTCGATGCGACCGGAATGGAACTTATTATCGGATATCGCCATGTCATAGCCGGCCTATTACCGGAGCGCTCACTTCAAATGCGGCATTCAATTAAAATTTCTCAAATATCAATTATTACGTCTCTGCTTATTTCAACTGCCGATTTGTTAACCTTTCCAATACATTGCCCTAAAATCTCCTATTTTAGGTAATTTCCATAAAAAAAATCGAAGAATTAACAGTACAATCTAATTTAAGAGATTCAAATCTTGAGTCTAACTGACCGGCCTATAACATGATTTAAAACTTAATTATCGAAAGGTGCTTTCTCACCACAGCTTGATACAGAGGGTGACTTTAATAATTGTGCAGATATTTAAAAATACGTTGCTTTGAACGTGTTACTTGTATCGATTGTCCTAAGTAGGAAAAGTAGGATGAGGAGCACATGAAAGTTCAAGTTTATTTGATAACCGAAAAAGTTTTTCCTGTGTCTACAGTGCTTGTTAACCACGTTATCTAAGTACAAAGTTTAGCTTTTGTAAAAAGTTGGTTGCATTTTTGCAAATAGTTGGGCCTGTTGGTCCCAAATCCTTCATATAATATTTGCATATCTGGCGGTTAACCCTCGAATTCGTGTTGAATATTTATCACGAAAACTGACTGTTGAAATTCTGGTTGTTTCGTACCTAAAGGCCCCAACCCGTAGCAACAATCAAAGATTAATCATCCCCAAAATAAACAGGACAAACTCGGTGCCGACTTATAAAACTTCTTAATTAAAACCGGAGCCGTGTATCCAAAGGATTAAGGAGGGCACTTGCCCGACGCAACCGTCGTTCTTCAACGATTCAAACGGCAAGTGACAACGGCACAACGAGCCGAGAAATTGCAACAGTAAAGATAACATCGTGCTAAATAGCCGCGGGATAGAATCCCTGGCCGGGATAATGGCATTGCCGCCTAGCTAAATTAACTCCCTTCGACTGTGCTAAGCGGTTTGTCCGTCTGTCCGACTCTTCCTACGATTCCATTTGACTAAAACCCATTACTGACACACGGATTAACACGACTATGATAACCCGAACACCGACCCTTTATCTATTTTATTTCCAACTTATCCTCCACTATATTATAGAGAAGAAGAAGAAGAATTTATTAATTAAATAGGAAACCTAGTTACAATAGTTAAAAAATAAAAAAAATAAAAAATTACATTAGTGGATACAAGTCACACTTATTGCACACTTATCTTCACATAATCTTTGATTTTTGATTTAAATATAGATAGGGTACCTGCATTTCTAATATTGTTTGGTAACTTATTATATTCATTAATACCCTTAAAAAATAAAGATAACATTGTTTGTCGGTAATTTACACTTTGAACATTAATTTTGGAAGAATCCCTAGTCTGGTAATTGTGTACACTATTTCTGCAAATAAGATATTCACTGAAATACTCTGGTACTCCAAGCTTAATTATTTTATATACAAAAATCATGGTAGAATAATACAGTCGTTGCGTCGCAGAAAACCACATTAGGGCCGATAACATACATTTTATAGGTGTTAAGCGGTTACATCTTAAAATTATACGCATTCCTCTATTCTGAAGCTTTTGCAGTTGTACAACATGACTAGGCCGTAGCAGGTACATAAGTGTGGCACAATAATCAAAATGTGGTTGGACAATACAATTGTAAATTAAAATTCTTGTTTGCATTGACACATGCGTAGATATTCTTAAGAAAAAAAACAATTTCGTCCTAATTTTTTTACAAACATAATCGAGATGACTCTCAAAATCGAGCAAGCTATCTAGGTAAAATCCTAAATACTTACATTTATTAACAAACTCTACAGTTATGTTATATATGCTTAAATTAATGTTGGCAAAATCAATTTGGTTGTATTTATATTTAGTTGTAAAAATTATAGTTTTAGTTTTGGACACGTTTACTTTAAGTTTATTTGTGTTAAAATATTTTTCAAGTATTTCGAGAGCCTTGTTCATTTTTTGAATACATTTATCAAGATCAGTGTCATAGCATGCTACCAATGTGTCATCGGCAAACAAATTAACAAAATCACAATCACAATAGTTTACAATGTCATTAAGATAAATTAAAAATAAGAGACTAGACTCTTAGGAAGCTAAAAAGGTTGTACAGAAGAAAGCTAAAAAACTGTAGAGACAGTGAAACAACGAAAAACAAAAAAAAAGAAATGAATATAAAATATGGGAAACACTAAGAAACTATGAGATTGAAAGACTGGAAACACTCATAAACAAATGAGAAGTTTGTAAAAAAATTAAATGTAGCACACAATTTTTTGTTTTTGCTTCTCAGAGATCATCAAATTGTCTAAATAAAAACATAAATCATAAATATGAAATTCCCAAGTTAATAACTAAAAACATAAAGATTTTTGACCTAAATTGGTACATTTGTGAGTTTTGTGAGAAAATTTTGCGAAACAATTGAGTTTTTGCTCATAAACGTACGAAATGTTTGAGTTTGAAGACGAACTAATTGCGAGAAATAATCTTTATCAAAAACAAATCGATCCACAATTTATCCACGATTTCTGAACTCAAGTGTAATAGAAATATTGTAATTTTCATAGAAAACAGCGAAATTCTAGTTGCTTTGGCCGACATTTAGGAAATAATCAAACAACAGTTTTTTGCTGAGTTTTAATCGCCTTATGATTGGCCCGCTTTACAATTGGGAGTGCAATCTCCCTCCCATATCCAATGACAAACGCTTCAATCGTCTTGAAATTTTTTGTGCACCTGATAAACAAGTAGGAGGTGATTTTAATATTTTGATTGGTCAAATTACACATTTCAGGAACAAATAAAACACAACAGATTCAAGGGCTGGTCTTTCTTACAGAACGTGATTTTCGCCGAAGATTCAAATAAAATTATCGATTCTAGTGCTTGTTTATTTGAAAAAATTAATAATTACAGTTTTTCGAAACCAAAATATAGAATAAAGGCTCCTGAAAAATAGACTTTAGACAATCCCACGAACTAATTGGTCTAAATCAATGTTTAAAGTTTTAAAAATGTAAAACTTTGTGTTTGAGTAAACCGTTTTCTTTTTGCAGAATCCTTAGCACAAGAACTCGAATTGGAGAGAAAATCCCGGCAGCAACAAGTTGAGAGAGACGTGAAGTCACCGCTTCAAGATCGTTCCGGGTATTACAAAAATTCCATGCTGTTCACAAGCACGGCTACATAAACATAACGTACGAGTTTTGCTTAGATAAAAGTATAAAGTAGGTTTTAGATCAGAGCGTACAGTGCTTAGCAATGTTTCGATTGGTATTATGCATTCGTTTTAAACGAGATATTAAGTTTTTTCCTTAAAATACGTCCAGTGTCGTGGAGCATATCAGTTAGTGATTGTTTGATTTTTAAGACTGATTTTGGGCATGGAGAGGAACGATAACAATTTCAGTACTTAACTTTTCTTATTGCTCAGAATTCGCACTTCGTGTACATAAACACACCTGTATATAATTTCTATTTTGTAATCCAACCCAATTACTTTACTATGACTGTTTGGAATTATTCTAATTAAATATCTCCGCTTTACATGTACATATGAGCGTCAGTATAAACCTGTAGAAAAGTCATTTTTCATGTAACAACGCAGAATAGAAGATTGTATATTAAAATTTTTATAAAGTTAAAGTTTTGCATATCCATGTGAACTTTCTACGATATGATATGAACATAAAATTCATTTGTACATTATTTCGTAATCTGAAATGTTTTACACAGTGTAGGATTTTCTGACGAAAAGTATACGCCATTTTGACAATCATTGTCAGAAATTTTTCAAATATCAATATTGTCGTTTGTTTACACTCAGTATTATTCAGATTAGGTGCAATACTGAACCACAAATTGTACGAACGGTAGTGTTCTTAATATAGCACAGTTTTTTTCTTACTTGCTTGTATCATAAGTAGGCTAGTTTATAAACTGTTCGTGTTAGACTATGTAAGAGGCAGTGTGTATGTATTTATTGTAAATAAATGTATGTGTGTGCCTTGTAGAAAATAAAACATAAAAATTTCGAAACCATTTTCTTCACATTTCTTCCCCTAGAATTTATGTGAGTTTTTAATAATAGCTGATTTGATCAAAGGCAAAGATCAAAGATCTGCGGCGTGCCACTACTTATTTATTTTATGATGGCATAACCCTTGTTCTCTGCCTTTTAAATGCAAAATTTTGCAATTAAAATCACAAAGCATCAATATGCAAATCACTGCTTGCCAACATCCGTAACAACATCTAAGCGAACTGATCAAATCGTCGGCTAATTATTAGCAATTCTGCAAAAAGAACTTCCTGACTGCTTTACACTTTCCTTTAATGACAGCTAAAACGTCTAATAGCTGTACGAATACCAAACATCTATCTTCACACTGTCTGTCTAATTACGCATCGTAATTCAATTTCCCCGATCTAAAAATTAAAAAAAATACGCGAGCTTAAGTAGTTAAGTGACGTAGGTAACTCATTAATTAATTCACTTCCCCAATTAATTTAATTGCCACAATCATCAATCTCATCAATCAAATAACGTCGTTATTGTGATCAATAAAAATCCGAAGGTTGCGCCCTTATACAGGACAATTAACAGAAACCTAATATAAGAGGTGTGAGGTGTCCCTGAGCCAGAATTAATGAACACCGACAAACAGATCGCAATGTCCAGCCCATGATTCCAATGAATCCTGATAATATATACAAGAATTAGCATATTGAAGTCACAGAGGCGTAATCAGTGCAAGCAGTCAAGCGAGAGATTGTCTCTCCCTACAACAGCAGCCGCTGGAGCTGCTATTACTACTTGTTTTCTTAAATTTACTGTTGATTGCTTCGTATTCGATTAATTTAACGCAATCTGACGGATTGTTTGTTGAAAATCAAAGCGAAGGACTCGCGCCAAATTGACGATTTTTAAGAACTGGTCTGCGTTTAATCGATGATATTTTGCTTGCTCACTCTGTAGCGTCTTTATCTTATCTGTAAATAGATCTAGATCTGGCCGGAATTAATGAAATGAGCCATAAAAGGCGTCTGCAACTCGGCGATATGTCAGAATAGTGTGAGTAAATAGGGCCTGTATCCCTTTAGGGTTATTTATGTGTTGTAATGAAATAGTAGCGCTTGTGCCCTTATGGTTGGTGGCAATTAACACTCGTGGAATAATTTAGTGTTCCGTGGTCGGTGTAATTACGCCGTAAATAATTTTTGATCTTGGAGGAAAGTGTGATCTCGTCATCGAATGCAGCCGCGTTTTAATCAGTCGATGGTTAATGAATCTGATTTTCGCGGAAAATAAACAAACCGGTGCGAGCGAAAGCGTGTTTTGATGGTGTTTTCGACACTTCCAAGTGAATTTTAATTCGATTAGATTCTCTGTATTAAATTTACATTTTTTGATTAAAGAAAATTAAAATTTGCTAGATCTGTTTGATAGAAGCGCCGGGGATATAAAGTTAAATTTGTTTTTATTAACGTGCTTTATTATCTTTGGTGCAGTATTTTAGAAACGCGGAGATAAATATAAAAGCTTCATCAATTCTCAGTGAATTGTATCAAAACATATTCCGAGCTTGAAGAATAAATCACGAGTAGAATCCATTACGAGCTTGAATTAACGTCATCTTGAAAAGAATTAAACGAATGGAATTAATTATAAGATTGATGGATTTCTCAAATATCTACCGACCATCCTGCGGTGTTTCCAAGATTCCGACTTAATCACCCCCATTTATTTTAAACTTATTACTTTTTATCATAATATAATCAATAATCGGGCGACGTGGCCGCCCCTTTGAGGAACGGAAAAATAATAAACATTGCGTTCTTTATTCGGGGCTAATTATTTTTAAAACTCCTCCGGTGATTGGGGAAGCATTTATTTGCCGGGTCGGTAGCCACAGAATGTCTAAATTCATGATTGAAATTTAACGAAATGGAATATCAAATAATAACGATGTCCAGTTGAAAATTTTTCCCGTAATGGAATTTGCTACTGGAGATTACGAATTCCAGAGGGGATGTTTTTTAACAAAACGAAATACGGTTTCAAGTGATGATCGACAATACTTCCAACTGGCAAACATTTCCAAACTAAAAGAATGCGATAACATGTTTGCCGAAATTAACTATTGATTTTATTCCGGTGTTTCAAGATCACGCGGCATTTAGGAGAGATAGAATTTCCGCATAATGGCGAAGACGGTGTTGGGAAATAATAATTAAAATCCCCAACCTTATTTATTCATTTTGCACATAAACGGTAAGTTTTCAAACGAAAACATAATATCTAAATTTGGTTGATTAACGTCGGCTGGAGCGGACTGATAATGAATGCTAAAAGAAGTATCTATTAAAACTTTGAGTACAATGGAGCCACAAAGGGCCGCTGCTATTGTGAGCATCAATACGAGCGGTACACATCACCTCAATTAAAATGTAATAAGAATCTCCTCTTAGGTATAAAACTCATTAACACTGCGCAAAAAGGGGGCCGATAAATTAAAATTACTTCGAAAAGTTTTTATTTTTACTAACTTTGCCGACCCCAGTACACCTTTGTTGCCAGCCTTTACTTTACTTAAACCGATTTCAATGTTCACTTCGTAGCCATTGTCATAAAAACACCCATTACAAAATTCTAATTAATGACACCACCCGCCCCTTCACTGCTTTAACCAGCATTTCGCAACAAAGAAATAACCGCACTCACACCAGCTTTATCCAAAATTATCTAACTCCTCAATCGCAAATTCATCTGAAATAACATTAGTATAAAAGTAAAAAAAATATCTTAGCCATTACAGAAACAATACAACCTGACAACAAAATTTTCAAAATAATTTTAATATGCATTTTGGGACAAAAGAGGTTTTTTGCAGTAAATTAATAGTAACTGTAATTTTTTATCTTCGTAAATTTTTCTGTCCCGTCCGTTATTGCAACATAAACGTTGCTCCTATTTCTTAAGTCGTTAAACAAGACCAAGAATTTTTTATTTCCACTGTCTAATTTCGCTATTGTCTAAACAATTTTTTAGTTATTTTCATACACAAGATTTTTTTGTCCCGTCCGTCATGTTCTGTCTCTCATGAGTAAACAAATGTATGTTAATTAAAGTCGTTTATTTTAAATCAACAGAATTTTATAACAATTATTCAACGATAAAAATGTGAGGTCTTTTCAGTGTCCCGTCCGTCATCAATTTATATTTGTTTTTCTTGCCGGTATTTCAAATCTTACAACTATGGGTCAGTTGTTGGTTGCAAACAGTTAGTTCACTGTTCATAAAAACCGAAAATAAAATCTAAGAATGTGTGTCCCGTCCGTTAAAATTATTGATAAATAATATTTTTTGCGTTTCTAAAAACTAACAAAAATTGCCATACGTTTAATTTTATCCACATCAAAATAAATACAAATTTGAAAAAATATTAACTGTTAGAAGCGACTGGAAACGGGTCTTTGGCCAGCCTCTTTGTCAGATTAATCCTGCTGAACTCCTCGGCAATAGCAGGATGGATCCCAACCGTATTTCTCAGATTATCCACAGTCAGGTTACATTTGATCGCTGCAGAAAATCCCTGTATGACTTCCCCTGCCTGAGGTCCAACAAAATGCATACCTAGAACCTTTTGTTGGTTGCCTCTTTTCGCTACGACTTTTAGGTAACAATGAGCGTTGGTTTTTTGTGGAATAAAAAACTCAGTCGGTTTGTAATAAGCGTGATAAATTTCAATATTGTCTTCGCCGTATCTTTCAATTGCTGTTTCTTCACATAAACCCACACTGCCGTATTCCAGAGGAGTAAAAATAGTAGTTGCGATGTTATCATAGTCCATCAGTACCGTACTTTTGGCAAATAATCGTCTAGCTAAGAGTTTGCCGGCATGTATGGCCACTTGAGTCAAATCAGGTTTCTTGTACAAAACATCACCAACGGCATAAATGTGTGGGACGTTGGTTTGTTCATTAATTGTCTCGATTTTGTCACCGTCAGCAACAACACTAACCCCGGCTTTATCCAATCTGAGAGCCCGGATGCAAGCTTCCCGTCCGATGGCAAAAAGAACAGTTTGGAATTCATCGCATCCTTCTTCACGTGTTTCATCAATCCATTTAACAAGCAGCATTTTTCCGTTACTTCTTTCAATACTTGTAGGTACGCACTTGTGAAGAAATCTGACTCCTTTTGCCACCATTGATTCAGTCACAAGCTTGGCCATTTGTTGGTCAAACGCTCGCAAAACCACCGAACGAACCATGACAGTGATATCGTACCCCAAACCTTTCAAAAACCCTGCACATTCCACACCCACATAACCAGCACCGATGATCAAAGTCTTGCCCGGAGCATTTTCTAAACCGAAAACTTCATCACTGGAAATCCCCAATTCCGCGCCCGGAATATCCGGATATTTCGGCCGCCCCCCAACCGAAATCAAGAAATATTTAGCCTTGAAAGTCTTCCATTCGTTTTTAATTTTCGCTTCGATTGTGTACGGGTCATGGAACACCCCCATGGAGTTAATATACTCCACGCGCTTATCCCTCAGTTCAATTTTCGTCACCCAGTTTATACTTTTGATGTGATTTTGGACCGTTTCTCGCAAGCCCTTCCAGTTGTGTTTGAGACTCTCCATTTTGGGGAACTGGAAGCCGTAGCTGCGAGCATCCTGAACAGCTTCGCCTAAGATTGCCACTCGATGCATTAGTTTCTTTGGAATGCTTTCGATGTTAATACAAGTACCTTCAAGGCCCCATTTTAGGCTTCTAGCTGATGGGACGATGAAATCAAACACTGCCACTTTGGCGCCAAGTTCTGCAGCTTCTTTCGCCGCAGCTAGGCCCCCGGAACCGCCCCCAATCACTATCAAGTCAAATTCGGGACGGGCCGAAGCGTAAAAACGGAAACTGTGACGGATGTCTTTGAGGAAGTGCGTCAGTTGGAGTAGTTTTGCTTTGTAGAAATTTTGAAATAAGTCCAGGACTTTGTCGGAAAATGCCATCACAAAAAACAGAAATTTGAACACATAACCTTAGAAAAGTGTCATTTTTGGTGGACGCTGTCAGGAATTTAGAGGCAGTAGAAGGCTCTGACCCGAAGCCAAAAACTAGAACTAGACTTTTTTTTCAAATATTCGTAATTCCAAGGCAAAACGTAAGCACAATTCCCGAGGATAATCATTAGGGAAAATTTTGGGGAAATCTTTAGAAAGTCAGAGGACAGAGGGTTCAGTTTATTCCTCGAAAAATCCAAGTTGTTATGTAGAAAATAAACAGTAAAAACCAGATATGCTTATGAAAAGATCCTCAGAAGTGTAGATCTTGAACTTGTAAACACAATTTGGCGATTTTAAAAATAACGTTTCTTTCACTTTCGGGTCCGGCATATTTTTTTCTAATCTATCTAATACGTATTTATTTCAAAATTCACTCACTTCTTCATCCTTGGAAATTTTTTTATTGACTATTTAATATAATTAAAAAAATATAAGCGGAGTACGTAACTAAGTCAGCGGTTTTCTGAGTAATTTTTGACCAAAATTTTTTAAATAATTAAGTTATTAAATCAAATACGTGCTTGAAAAAGTTAATAAAAGTCGATTATAATGTCAATTTCGGTTTTTTGACAAACTTTAATTGTTAAAATTTCGAAAAAAAAAATTTTGGTCATTTTTGGTTTATTTTTGGCGCAATTTCGCGATTTTGCTTAAAAAACGTAGTAAAAAGATGACTCAAAGGCCAAGTTGGTAACGTCGAAAGCCTGGTGGTTCTTATCAGCGCGGCAGATGAAAGTCTAAAATATTAGTGAGGGCTATTCACACTCTATCTATCCAATCACATAACCTTAGAAAAGTGTCATTTTTGGTGAACGCTGTCAGGAATTTAGAGGCAGTAGAAGGCTCTGACCAAAGCCAAAAACTAGAACTAGACTTTTTTCAAATATTCGTGGTTCCAAGGCAAAACGTGAGCACAATTCCCGAGGGTAATCATTAGGGAAAATTTTGGGGAAATCTTTAGAAAGTCAGAGGACAGAGGGTTCAGTTTATTCCTCGAAAAATCCAAGTTTTCATGTAGAAAATAAACAGTAAAAACCAGATATGCTTATGAAAAGATCCTCAGAAGTGTAGATCTTGAACTTGTAAACACAATTTGGCAATTTTAAAAATAACGTTTCTTTCACTTTCGGGTCCGGCATATTTTTTTCTAATCTATCTAATACGTATTTATTTCAAAATTCAATCACTTCTTCATCCTGGGAAATTTTTTTATTGACTATTTAATATAATTAAAAAAATATAAGCGGAGTACGTAACTAAGTCAGCGGTTTTCTGAGTAATTTTTGGACCAAAATTTTCTAAATAATTAATTTATTAAATCAAATAGTCAATTTCGGTTTTTTGACAAACTTTAGTTGTTAAAATTTCGAGAAAAAAAATTTTTTTGGTTATTTTTGGTTTATTTTTGGCGCGATTTCGCGATTTTGCTTAAAAAACGTAGTAAAAAGATGACTCAAAAGCCAAGTTGGTATGTCGAAAACCTGGTGGTTCTTATCAGCCCGGCAGATCAAAGTCTAAAATATTAGTGAGGGCTATTCACACTCTATCTATCCAATCACATAACCTTAGAAAAGTGTCATTTTTGGTGGACGCTGTCAGGAATTTAGAGGCAGTAGAAGGCTCTGACCCGAAGCCAAAAACTAGAACTACACTTTTTTTTCAAATATTCGTAATTCCAAGGCAAAACATGAGCACAATTCCCGAGGGTAATCATTAGGGAAAATTTTGGAGAAATCTTTAGAAAGTCAGAGGACAGAGGGTTCAATTTATTCCTCGAAAAATCCAAGTTTTTATGTAGAAAATAAACAGTAAAAACCAGATATGCTTATGAATAGATCCTCAAATGTGTAGATCTTGAACTTGTAAACACAATTTGGCGATTTTAAAAATAACGTTTCTTTCACTTTCGGGTCCGGCATATTTTTTTCTAATCTATCTAATACGTATTTATTTCAAAACTCAATCACTTCTTCATACTTGGAATTTTTTTTAATGACTATTTAATATAATTAAAAAAATATAAGCGGAGTACGTAACTAAGTCAGCGGTTTTCTGAGTAATTTTTGACCAAAATTTTCTAAATAATTAAGGTATTAAATCAAATACGTGCTTGAAAAAGTTAATAACAAGTCGATTTCAAAGTCAATTTCGGTTTTTTGACAAACTTTAATTGTTAAAATTTTGAGAAAAAAATTTATTTTGGTCATTTTTGGTTTATTTTTGGCGCAATCTCGCGATTTTGCTTAAAAAAGATGACTCAAAGGCCAACTTGGTAACCTCGAAAGCCTGGTGGTTTTTATCAGCCCGGCAGATCAAAGTCTAAAATATAGTGAGGGCTATTCACACTCTATCTATCCAATCACTTAACCATAGAAGAGTGTCATTTTTGGTGGACGCTGTCAGGAATTTAGAGGCAGTAGAAGGCTCTGACCCGAAGCCAAAAACTAGAACTACACTTTTTTTTCAAATATTCGTAATTCCAAGGCAAAACGTGAGCACAATTCCCGAGGGTAATCATTAGGGAAAATTTTAGGGAAATCTTTAGAAAGTCAGAGGACAGAGGGTTCAGTTTATTCCTCGAAAAATCCAAGTTTTTATGTAGAAAATAAACAGTAAAAAACAGATGTGCTTATGAAAAGATCCTCAGAAGTGTAGATCTTGAACTTGTAAACACAATTTGGCAATTTTAAAAATAACGTTTCTTTCACCTTCAGGTCCGGCATATTTTTTTCTAACCTATCTAATACGTATTTATTTCAAAATTCAATCACTTCTTCATCCCTGGAAATTCTTTTATTGACTATTTAATATAATTAAAAAAATATAAGCGGAGTACGTAACTAAGTCAGCGGTTTTCTGAGTAATTTTTGGACCAAAATTTTCTAAATAATTAAGTTATTAAATCAAATAGTCAATTTCGGTTTTTTGACAAACTTTAGTTGTTAAAATTTCGAGAAAAAAAATTTTTTTGGTCATTTTTGGTTTATTTTTAGCGCGATTTCGCGATTTTGCTTAAAAAACGTAGTAAAAAGATGACTCAAAGGCCAAGTTGGTAACGTCGAAAGCCTGGTGGTTCTTATCAGGCCGGCAGATCAAAGTCTAAAATATTAGTGAGGGCTATTCACACTCTATCTATCCAATCACATAACCTTAGAAAAGTGTCATTTTTGGTGGACGCTGTCAGGAATTTAGAGGCAGTAGAAGGCTCTGACATGAGCCAAAAACTAGAACTAGACTTTTTTCAAATATTCGTGGTTCCAAGGCAAAACGTGTGCACAATTCCCGAGGGTAATCATTAGGGAAAATTTTGGGGAAATCTTTAGAAAGTCAGAGGACAGAGGGTTCAGTTTATTCCTCGAAAAATCCAAGTTGTTATGTAGAAAATAAACAGTAAAAACCAGATATGCTTATGAACAGATCCTCAGAAGTGTAGATCTTGAACTTGTAAACACAATTTGGCGATTTTAAAAATAACGTTTCTTTCACCTTCAGGTCCGGCATATTTTTTTCTAACCTATCTAATACGTATTTATTTCAAAATTCAATCACTTCTTCATCCTTGGAAATTTTTTTATTGACTATTTAATATAATTAAAAAAATATAAGCGGAGTACGTAACTAAGTCAGCGGTTTTCTGAGTAATTTTTGACCAAAATTTTCTAAATAATTAAGTTATTAAATCAAATACGTGCTTGAAAAAGTTAATAACAAGTCGATTTCAAAGTCAATTTCGGTTTCTTGACAAACTTTAATTGTTAAAATTTCGATAAAAAAAATATTTTGGTCATTTTTGGTTTATTTTTGGCGCGATTTCGCGATTTTGCTTGAAAAACGTAGTAAAAAGATGACTCAAAGGCCAAATTGGTATGTCGAAGGCCTGGTGGTTCTTATCAGGCCGGCAGATCAAAGTCTAAAATATTAGTGAGGGCTATTCACACTCTATCTATCCAATCACGTCGGGTTGTATCCATCAAAATAGCCAATAATTAATACTGATCAGACCGATCACGATGGAACAAATATTAATGTTAGGATTGAGTGAACATCACATCAGTGTTCGAAATTGATGAGGAGAAAATTATTGATTGGATTGAATATGTGTTATGTGGGTGGGCCCTCTAGAACTATCTCCATTATTTCCTACATTCTGTGAGGTTAGGAAATTAACATATTATCACTGCAATCCATCAGCCGCTCCAACACAACCAAGTCCAGCAGGTGCGAAACGACCTGGGGAATGTTAGAATTCAATAAATTTCCCGCCATTATTGCTTTATTTGCCACGCCGTTCCAAATGCAGCAATAAAATATGAAAGATGAATCGAAGGAAGACATTTATTTACTTAACTATCTGCAGGCAAAGCTAATTCTCAAATGATGCGGTGACCCCCCGCCATCCTGCAAAGCTCGATAGCGTGATCGCACGCCATGTCGATTTATAAAATAAAAATTTATAGACCTACACCGAAAATATGCGTTTCAATTGCACGACGCTTTACCTAGTTAATATTATGAAAATCGATTACTCTAAAGATAGTGGTCCTTATATTATTGGAAATTATATATAATTATATTTTTAGTTCTAGCCTTCATTCGGCCCGCTTTTTTTTGTTATAAATAACGATGTTCAACATCTGTGCTAGTTTCGATAACACATCTACCAATCGTCATATTAGTGGAATTAATACTTCCACCGCAATTTACTAAATGGGAACGGCCGTCTCGCGGCTTATCCTGAACATACCTGAAAGGATTGTTCGATTCATGAATTAGACCTAAACAGTCTAATGACAGGTTATTTGCCGCTTTTGTAATAATAGCTATTGATACGCTATAGAAATTATTTAAAAAGCTGATTCCTGATAATCGGAATCGGCTGTGGGGCCACATTTTACATTCATAAGCAGAGACCGATTTTAGGGAACTTTCCTCCAATTCCAATTTGTTTTGTTAAAATTGGAAATATTTGACAAGCGTTCTATTTTTCCTAAATTCCCAAATAAGTTTAATTCTTCGACACTGTCAAAATTTACGGTTAACTAACTAATTTTACAATATATTTAGGTTCAACAGTTAATTAACTTCTTTGTAGATTTTTTTTCTAATAGATAAATTTAAATTTTTGACAAAATATAGTTTGTATATTGCAATAAAAAATTTTTTATTTTTCTGTCGAAGAAATTTCTGATTTTGTACAACCTTTTATGACACCTAAATAAGTTTTTAAACTTGCCAAAAATCCGGTCTTTATTCATAAGCCAAATATTCAAATTTTAATGGCGTATCGTTAGTGAACCAATTGACTGCTTAAAAAGACATGTGTTTAACAAGTCGTGATGAGGTATGCCAAACGAGTTTTTGAATGGAGTGCAGGATTATCTGAAATCTCCTTAATATGCTACATGAAAAAGATTACGTTTTAGTCGGTTCATATAATTGTTGTCTTATTTTTTTTGTGAAAAGTCAGTCGGTTCCCGGTTTGGGAGCGTTTCTATTGTGTCCATATCTGTCCCTTTTCGATTCATCTGAGGCACGTTCCGGGCTGTAATTGCCTGAAAGAAAGGATAAACAATGTGCCAACAAAGCCACCCCGCTGAAGCTGGGGAACAGTAGCTATCATGACAGTGTAGTTCTATTATTTCGTCGGAAAGATTTTTTTTATTTACACGAACGGACAATTATATCATTGAATTACAACGTTTGGAGTTGGTAAAAAGTGCAGAATCTGCCTTGTCACGGTTTTGCAATAAGTGTGCATTGTTGACGGGGCGCCGCACCCTAATGGAACCAGATTTGAATCTGTCTAATGTTTAAAAAATGGCAACGGACCCAATTCGATGAGAACTTTTATTGTCGCAATGGTTCGGTGATATTAAAGCGGCGATATATTTCCTCGCATTATAAAGTAATTTGGTGATTGAACGCAAACACGAGAGGAAAGCGCGCGTAATAACAAAGCTCGCTATGACTGGTTGCTTTCTGAATACATTATTATTCAGACGATCAGAGATAGAACTTTTCCATACCGATTTCGGCTTAGCGTGTGACAGATTTGCATGCAAATTTCTTTCCAAGTATATATTAGAGATTTAGCATATGCGGGGTGAGCTATTTTATTCATTCCTAGCACTGACTCGGCGTTTTCGCTTCCTTCTTTCTTCCTTAACATTGTTAAAGAAGCGACCAAATAACCAGGCCAGGACTTGGTTTCCTAGAATTGCAAATACGATGCCAACGTTCCCAAAAGAACAAAATGTATTTTAATAACTATATTACAGGACCCGATATTATCTACACCGTCCTGGAATTAACATAATTTGTGCAAAAATCAATCGGGGAAAGCGCGACTGTCTCAAGTTTAACAATTGCGCTAAATAAAAGATATAATCTTTCAGTTCGTATCATCGTGTCAGTTACAATATAGCGGCAAAGTTCTCAAAGTTTTAAACTTAAGTCTAAGCATTTAATTACAAAGACTTTGTTAGGCGCTGTTTACGGGTAAGGTAATGTATAGGTTTATTCTCAGTTAGCCAAATTAAGGAAAAATATCTGTCACGACTAGAGAGCCATAAAAATGTTCCGTTTTAAATTTGATGCAAGGTTACTATTATTAATATTAAACAACACGTATAATAAAATTCGGCTCTTTTAAACACAAGCCTAGGCAGGTGTGAAGAATCGGGAAAATTATTTTTAAAGCAGCGACTAATAATTAATCGATAAGGCAGCTATTATTACTTTGTGGAAATCACTAAGCACTGCGTGAAAGGAAAATATTAGGAGTCGGTAACAACCTCACACTTGCTGTGTTTCTCTATTAGTTGAAAGAAATTAATTATAATTTTAAATTATCTTCAGTAAATTTCAACTTTATTGTCCATAAAATATGTAAAGATGCGTAAATAGGACTCACTGAAAGCTATCAACAAATTTATGGTGGTGCATGCTTTACGTAGGTTTGTTTTATTGCTAATAAAAAATTAAATAATAAATACTTTTTTGATGAAATGTAAATGGTTACGTAATGCTTGAGAAATGAAATTATTTATTATCGTTCAACCATAAATAAAAGTTCGTTTACGTTACTAATGCTCATCATCTCAATTTTATTTTTATTTGTACAGTGTTTACTGTCTAGGATTGAAAATTAGAGAAAATAGAAAATAATTCATTAAAAATTTTTTGTATGGAAACATATTTGTTTGACGAATTTTTCAACAAAATGTGGATCTTTTATTTATATTCTTTGAATATAGCTTTTAAAATTATTGTCTAGTTTCTATTTTTGTGCAAAAAGTATTGTTTCGGTTTCGATTGAGTAAACATGAAAACGACGTGAGACGTAGCATACATAATTTATCAAAATTTGGTTAATTGGAGTTTATTAGTAACTATAAAATTCGAAATAATTTCCATATAAGCATTATTATTAAGCTCGTTATAAATAAATTACAGCCTAATTATTACACATGGCGTCCGATTTGCATACTAGTTGTAATGAATAATATTGGCTATGTGTGAATAGGCCGAAATGGCATGTCGTAAACGTTGAGGTGAACTGGGCTTGGGAGAAAAGATTCGTTCGTAATTCCCATAAAAAGGGGCATATTACCCTTGTGTTTTGAGTGATGAAAAAGCGTTTTCTGAAAAGTAGTCGTTTTTATTCGAGGTAGCATCGAAGTGAAATTGGAAAACAGTGCTCGTCTATAAAAAATCCATCCATCTCGGCAAAGTCCCACAGGATCTCCACACGAAATAGACCGTATCGATAACTGGATTGAAGACAATAAAGAAACAATAGAGATAAGCACCAAAGACAGCTGACAGGCGGTGAAAGATTGGTTACTAGATGTATAGCGCAGTGACTGACCAAACCCCGTCAAAATAATATTTTAAGAGGCACTTTCCCGTCAATTCGGCCACAAACAAGAGCCAACTGTCGTGACATATCCAAGTGTAAAATCTTAATTTCGTCTCGGTCGTCAGACGGCTTCCTTCGCCGCACTCTGAATTACCTTTTTTGAATTTTCCTCTGGTATTTCTTTGTTCGCTCGTGCGTCGCAGTAGCCCGTGTCGATTGTCAATTGTTCCAGTTTAGGGTTTTTTGCGGATTGGCAATGCAAGTTCATCGGCTACTTTGATGATGAAGGGGGGCGGTCTAAGTGCGGGAGAAAAGTTCGCTTCGAAGGCAGTCATCAGCGTTACGGTGAGATATGCCGGATTTTAACCGTAAAGTCGCGATTATCGCACACGATATGCTTTGATTCCGTAATCCGGATCTCGCCCCCGCCAATGTCTCCTAATGCGATTTCTAGCCATTTATTTACGAGCGCTCAATAACTCAATGACTGACCCGGCGGAAAAAAGATGCGGAAAGTTTGAGATGATTGCCTGAATCGAATGGGGACTGCTTTCAAACACTTGTTGTGGAACAATGAACTTAGGGAAATTACCAGTTGGTTGAGGGCTCAGGAAGAAACTTACTGTCGCCCTTGTAATTGCACTTTTTTATCGAAAAATTGAGATTTTTGTTTGAAAAACGCAGAAATAAGAAATAAGACAAATTTTGTTTTATTAGTTCTTCGGCTTGGAGAGTTTCTCTAAAAACAGCTGGTGCAAAAAGCGCGAAAATTCCGATTGAGAATAATTGAAATTTGTGTTAATGTGACGAAAAAGATAATAACCCAAATCGAATGAGAACAATTTGGAATAATTTCAGGTATCGAGCGATCGACACGACCACACAACAACAGTTTTGTGTGAGAACAAAGCCCCAACTTTTTATGAAAAATGGTGAGTGCAATACGACGACAGTTGTTGACAATAGTTTTATCGTGTATTGTCACAAGGCTGTTACATGATTAATTGATTTGTTGTATACAAAATACAATATCTGAGAGAACGTGGCATTTCAAAATAAAGGCAAATCGTAATCACATTTGCTGCCCCACAAATTAATATCACAAATGGTGTTTTGAAATTATTGAATTGTGATTTATGACAAACTAAAACGTTTCGTGATGTCCAAATTTTTATGGAAATTTCGTGATCGTGAAAGTATTGATTTATGTTTTGTCAGTTATACAGTTTAAAAGTGATTGTTACGATCGGCCTTAATAAATATTTATTAAAAACGGTAAAGCTTTAATAACCAAATTAGCCTTTTTTGTGGAAATGTGCACTTGTAAAAAGTGGCATTACACCTGATTAAATTATACAGGAAGGTACTGCGTTAAATATTATTCTTAACACCTGTTGTGCTTTCAGCTTGCAGGCAATTTTGGTTGCTTTTACGCAAATTATTTGTGTCAACGCATGCATTTTAACCAAATCAATCATGGATCTACAATGTAAACCGATTTTCTTAGATAAAATTTGATCGGACCGATAGGGAGCATATCCGCCACAATAACGATTATAATTAAAAAGCGCAATTTCGGACGTAATTGTTGCTTTTATCGTAAAGCTAACAAACACTACAATTACATTTTCCGTTGAGAACGATGAAATCGTTGTAATAATTATTATGCTAATTTGCATTACTAAGTGTGGACGTGATTTCGATACTGATGCTTTTTTAACCAACTTAATTGACTTTCGCCAAATTTAAAAAATGTTTGTTGTAACACATAATAAATAATTTAGCAGGTTTTGAACGACATGTGGAAACTTGCTCGTTAAGGCGGCCAATTTTCAGCCAAACTACAGCGATTATGCTTAATAGTGCTAATCTATGGATGCTTAATTTTATAGCTTTATTCAATTTCCTACTTTCATGCATTTTAAACACTTGCCTAATATTTCTTAATTTTTCGATATCTGGGGTTTTATTGTGACAACAGTTTTCTAATTAAAACAATTCAAACAACAATAAATAAGAAGAGAGTAGAAATTCCTGAAGATGATTTATTATAGGTATTATAGGCACAAAAACTTTGCTTGGCAAGACCAGGTGTGAACTCGAGAAATTTGACCATTATTATAAAATGACACCAGAGAAATAAACAATTTTCTAAGCAGAGTTTTTGGTTGCAAAAGTTGCGCTTAATTATATTTTTGCGTGAAATTGTGGGATTTATCCGTGGTGTAAGTAATTTATTGGTAATAAGCACGTGTGCCCTCATTAATATGCAAACGAATGCAAAAGTGATAAAAACCAGAATCTAAATTTGGTGTATTTAAATGAAGGCGTCAAAAGATGTTCCAGTAGCAATTTACGTCTCACTTTTGATCACTTTTCCAATGGTGGACATATTTTGAACTCGCTCCCAACTCAGTTATGATAATCGCGTTCCTATTCGACACAACTCAATTTTAATTACATTTTCTTTAATTAATATGCTAATAATTTTGCATAGTAATTATTGAGAGCAATCTAGCGCAAGCTGATGTCGCTTTGATGTGTCTATCCTCCAGACTTACCGACACGTTTATGGATATCTTAACGCAATCGCAGCAGTTTTTCGATTACGGTTGAAATTATTTATCAATAAGGAATTAAAGTGTAAACTGGCGCTTAAGCTCGTAAGATGCTGAACTTGCGGTCAGGCTAAAGATGTTTAGCGGAGGAGGATTAAAGTCCGGATCAAATCGCTCCTTCACCTAAACAAAACTAATTCGGGATTTGCCGGAGGATTCTCTCTAATCGATAAATAATTGCTAATATCTCTATTTAAGGGGAATGTTTCATCAGACGGAGGCCCACCCTCGTCTGACCATTCCTTGTTTTGCTATCTTTTTCGACGATGTATCGTTCCCTAGTGGCCTTCATTTTTCAATATCCTAAAATGTTCCGGATATGAAATTGACCGAAAAGGATATTGACGCAGATAAAAGCGTCCAAAGAAACAATAAAATCGCAGGGCGTGATCGACTTCTAATTTCTGCGTTCTGGGGGCAAAGCTATCTAAATTGCTGTATAAATGACTGCAGGCAATTCTGTTATGGAGCAGGCACTGAAAGAGCATACAGACAGCGCGTTATTATAAAAATGCTGTCGTAAAAACTGATTAGAATTTCACCCCCATGCCAAATTGCTATTCAAATGTGTGACGCTATTGGCAACCGATTTATTCCGATGTCGTTGAAGTAACAAGATTTCCGGAGCTTACACTTTGCTCCGCATGAAAAATGTTTGTTTTATTTAAATTTAAGTGCCACCAAATGATCGCCGCATTCAAATTTTCAGGTCAAGACTCCAAACTCAGCGGTTTTCCGATTCAATATTAAAAATTATTCGAGAGCTTTATATGCAACGATAAAATCAAAACTGATGTTTATATTCTTTTTTCTTTAAGATTGCGATGACTTAGATGTGTTTTGACTGTAATTTCAAAAATTTAATTTTAAAAATCATTGCTATTTTCGAAATAACCGCAGTAAAATCTGTATCAACATTCATAGTATTTTAAATGAATAAAGATATACAAAGTTTTGGTCGTTTCCGAAATATTTAGGGTTTTTTGTGATCGGCGTGTTCAAATTTCCAGGTCAAGACTTGAAAGTCAGCGATTTTCCGATTCGGTTATTAAAAATTATTGGCCAAGTTTATATGCGGCGATAAAATCAGAACAGTTTTGTCCTTTTATCTTGCGACCGCATTCATTCAAATGATGGCATAATTTTTGCCATTTGAATTCCTTTTAGCCCGCGTGCCCTCAAGTAATCACATGGTACTATTTCAAATAAACAAAGCTTCGGATCCGAGTGAAACTATTAAAATGCAAATATTTGTAACGGGGAGAGTTGTACGGCCTCCACGAATATATTTCAATGTAGTTGCGGTTTTTCCGCTGGGATCGTTCCATCCACCACGCTGTAATTTCATAGTGGTACAAATTTGGATATAAATGGCCAATAAAAAATGAAACATATTCATGATTTTTCCGACCGGAAACACGAATATTAACCCCAACAAACGCTTCATATCCTCATTTATATTTCTTACACTCTGGTGGCGCATCGCATTCTTGCCCCTCTCGCTGATAAATACGAATGCAATAGTGCCTTTGGCCACCGAGTTTACCCTCGATCTTGCATAATCATTCTTTCATTGGCTTGTTCACCCTATAATGACCATCCACCGATTTGATGCATAGCCGGCTATAAATTACTACAATTCCGCCATTAAATTGCATAACAGGTTTCATAAACACACGCCAGATTTTGGTGCATGTGCTAAAGGTAAAGTTAATTATCGCCGGTCCGAATGTTCGAATTGAGTGAGCTTTGTGTTATCTCTAAAATCGAAAGGGATTTGCATATGATTAATCCTTGGCTGGCACACAAGGTTGCCATAAAACATTCGGGATCACAATCATTCATTTGGCTTGATTGCGACAAGTATTGATGGAGTCCGACAATTACCGGGCACGACTGTTATCGGACGAAAAATGCACGGTCTGGGCCTTCGGGCGCAAACAACGACGCGGATATTTCCTATATTTGTTTCTTCGATATTTTAAAGTAATATGAAAGTCAAGGAGCTTCCATCGGAATGCCAATCCAATAGCATTTCATGAGCTTTTTCATAACTTCTATAAAAGTCTGCCGCTTCACTGACTCGATCTCTTTGAGATCAAAACAATGTTATTTGTTGTTTCTATTTATAATCTTGGGAAAGGGACGCTCCGCACAAACGGAGCTAAGCTCAAATTTCACGCAAAATAGGTGCACGCGGGTAAACCAACACACATCTGTCTTTAAACACACGCACAGGTAGCTATTGTGAGTTTTAACCACGAAAAATGCTTCACGATAAATAGTTTTCAAAAAAAAGTCATTAGAATTAATGAGTGTATGCTCAATTTTTATACAAATTAAATACAAAATATCCTCCAATTTTTACGCTGCAAGGGCAGAACATAACATTTCAGACATTTAACAAGCCCTTATTATATTTGGCATGTGAGAAGGTGTTTAGATAGAATCTTTCTTAACAGGTGAACTTACACCAAAAGGTGATTAAGTGACCACCACCCTTGTCTTAAAATCTCACAAATTAAATAGCTCATCATAAAACACTCAACTTTTTATTTTTTTAATAAAAATTCAAGTACATTAAACAATAATAGTACGACTTGTTAAGTTTTTGAGCAAAAATCAAAAAAATAATTGAAACTAGCTTTAAATTTCCCAACACTTTTGGAATCCATTTTAATAAGCCAAAAAAATTGATTTTGATTAAACTCAGTCTTACAAAGTTTGTTTCAAAGTGCACTTAGTCTCATTTTTTAATTTACAGTTCTTTTATGAATAAATAAAATTGTGGGTGCAAAAATTTCCTGCTACAATTCGCAGGATATGGTTAACACAGGTCTGCACCCTGTGTATTTTAACCGAAGTGAAATACGAGAAGCTTCAATAAATCCGCTGTTTAATTTCCTCTAACCCTTCTGCGAGGAAAATGATACGTAACTTAAAGCAAGATTTTTTTTCAAAATAAAAAGGGAAAATTTCGCATGCAGCTAGAATCCGTGCAGTCCACGGTTGACAAAATCCCCATTGACAGGTCGTTGTGGTGACTTGCAGTTCGCAGACATGACCAATTCCCGAAGCCGCCACCGGTGATAGATGGAGCCACTGTTTTATGTCCGCAGTATTAAATCCGGGCCCGGAATGCCAATGCTACCATGATACGCATTTCAATTGTTCAATGCGAAACAAGGATTTCGGCTCAAGGATTCGTGATTTATGATAAAAGAACGACGTCATGTCCCGACGAAAATTTCCAATTATAGCACCGATGTCGTTATAATTATCGTTATCGAATAAATCCCCAGCTGCATCGTGATATTCGGTGCATATACACGACGACGTTCACCTATTCCTCCTCCCCTAGAAGATCAGAGATGATATTCTAGCACGAACGAGGATGTGAACTAATTGGCTCGCCGTTCCTGTTAGTTATAGTAGAACACGTCAGATTGCTGCCCAATCTAATTAGGACACAATTTGTTAATGTGTTTTATCTCAACTGCGATTGGATTCAGATAGACCCGCTCCCATCCGCACCAACCTCTTTCAACTCCAATAGAAATTAAATAATGGAATTATTAATCAATATGCTGCAAATTTCATTATTTCGCAATTTGTAATTTACACTTGATTATTGTCACGTCTGCAAACAACTTACACAACGCCGGAGACGAATTATTACTCCGAAATCAATTAAAAATAAACGCACCTTTATTAGCTACACACACACGGCTATAATTATTATCATTTATGGCTAAAATGGCTAAATTATTCAATGGGAAAATACAAAACAAATGCCATTTAAATCACGTACTGTTTACATTCAATCACTTCTAGTAACACAAAAATTAACCTGGGCCGAAAACTAGAGCTGACAGAAAAAATCCGTCGGTTGTTTTGAACCAGCAAACTAGTGATATCACTAGAACTCAAATTTAAGTTGTTTTTACCTAAAAGAATTAAGATTTTTGAGTTATTTTTTTTTGTAATTTGAAAGCCGAACATTATTAAATTACGTGTAAATTAAAAGAAAAACAGAAAGAAGGCTTTAGAAGGGCACAACGGAATTTTTAATTTGGAAGTTTAATTCGGTGGTTGATTTAAATACTAATAAACGCAAAACGATCAAAAATCTAATTGAAAAACACTTTTCTCTAGCCTTGAGCCGCCTTTTCTCCGCCCCGACGTCTCGTCCCAGCACTTACAGCAAAAAGAAACACCTAATTAGAATATTCGTCTACGATTTTTCATTAAAACTTTCTGTAGTTAATTACAAATGAAAGAAAATAATTAGTTACCCCTTTGCTTGAATTCCGTGGTTGTTGCGAAACGCCGTTCAAGATTCATTACAGGCACAATAATTAATGCATTTTTACCAACAATAGATACAATAAAAATGGAATGTGGTAATGATGGTATTTTGGTGGAATTTCGGTCGACCACCGTACATGAAAAAGTCCAGCCTTGAGGTGTAGTCATTTTTAATTAAGTTGAATCAATTTTACGCCTGTTCGTCTGGCTCATTCGAATTTTTGTATGTTAGCGGTCGGGGTAATAATTGAGGCAATTGTATTTAATTTCCATGTAAAACGGCAACGCGTTGATATTTCAGCAGTGTATAATTTGGTGGGAGATTTCCTGAGATATCGGCCGTAATAAAAATCTTTTAAAATGCATCAAAATAAGAATATTTCATATTCCATTGGAGAGGGCCCGCGATGCCATCAGTGGAGGCTGGTAATGATAGGTTAGTAGTACTCATAATGGGTTACCTTAAATAACTGGGCCCATTTTATGGAATTTAATTTGTTTTTATAGCTTTGATTACTACTTGCTATAATTTGAAAACGTTTTAATAAAATAAGTCTTGTTTCATTGTGTTTTTTGCAGCTTGTGCTTGCGTTCGAGAGAAATTAACGAAAAAAAATATGATTGATGTTCCATCTAACAACCGTCGACGGGTTTATTTTTTTCACCACGATATCTGATACTGCAAGTTACACCTATAATTTTACTTTAATACAAATACATTTCATCGATTTTTTACGAATTATGTCATAATTTCCTTATCCGTATCGAAAAATGAATGATGTGCTCTCCACACGAACTTATTATTGAAAGAACACTTTGACAAGCAATTTGTTTCAGTTTGGTTGCGTTACCCCAACCCACCCAAATAAATTAACAAAACGCTGCCCAGACGGCATCACACTTTTCCTTCGATTGTCTAATACACACTTTCAATAACTCTTCCAGCACATTATTAACGACAAACGAAAACAGATTGAACAATCGGTTCCGCTCCTTTTTAATAAATCCCGAAAGAAATATGATCAGGCAGGTAGGTAGAATCAAAAATAAGAATTAGTGAATCGTCAAAATAACAATAGGTTTCTTTTAACACGGAGGCGAGCAATCGGAGTTTGAAAAACCAATCAACTTAATTGTGCTTCATCATTGTTTACATTTCTCGCAGCGGTTTACCAAAAAAGATTTTTTTTCTTTGGTGAGGTGGTAGGTAGAGATGTGCTCCTTGTGTTCATTTCTTTCAGCGATAATTCGACAATTCGTCAGGGTGCTACCGTGGCGCCAGCCCAAATATTATCACAATGATGGCACATTGAAACGAGCTTTTCTATTAAGCAAATTCAACACGAATTTTTATTTCAAAAGACAAGCTAGTTTACAGCGTTTAAAAAATAACTCTTGGTAAAAGAAATTTTTTGTAAACTGGTATTATTTGCGGATAATAGTTGCGGTGCTTTGTGCGGAGTGTCTAAGTTTGAATGTGGTGCAGCACCTCTTTGAAGTTTGATGGCGTCGTTGATCGTGGGTGATTCCCCTGTAATGAGACATTCTAATGTAGATCAAGTGCAAGTTGTCCAAAGCGAGAGGACCGTGTGTCGTGTCCAAGTCAGCATGAGCTAATAGAGTTAGTAGAGTTGAGAGATTGCCTTGGATGTAATTACAAGAAGCAGAGTGGTTACGGCACGTTTCCAGCCATACTCGTTAGAGACAACTAAATAGCATAGGTGCAACACCACCCCGAAGCTGAAGAAATTTGGTGAAAGAGAACACTGTAAGGGCTCAGCGATTACCGTCCTTCTTTGTCAAAGTAATGATGAATGTCCCCAATACCGCACAAAACACCAACTTTAAACCGTCCCGGAAAGTGCAATTAGAATTTAATTAATTATGCGTTATGAATGAGTCGTTATTCTTGTTCTTTGCATAAAGTGGTCGTGTAGACTAACGTTCTCGGCTTTCACTAAGAAATGATTTAGAATTCAACGAGAACGAGTTTAATTTCACTTCAAAGGGTTCACTTGCGAAGACACAACGAGGAAATTTATTGTAACTGAAGTGCACGAGCTCGAGGGGCGCCAAACCCCTTCTTTTCAACTTTTGAATTTATTTCGCCAAATTGATATTACGTACCGAATCGTAAAAATCACATTTTTGGCCCATCACTCATCCTGTCTCAACTACCGAAGCGTTTAGGCTTTAGGGCACTTGCTGTGATGGTAATTTGATCGTAATTTTCTTAACAGTAATCGAAACGAGATGGTTTCCCTTCCGGCTCGAACAAAAACCATAAATTAAATAATCCACTAGAGCCATTATCGATTTTTTGACCTAATTAGCGATCACAAAGGAAAAAATACCCGCACCAGCTTGAAACCTGAAATTAGTTATTCACAACCTTTTGACAAAAAGTTGTCATTAGTACCGGTGTGAGGTCCCACAGATTAATCTGTCGTCAAATGATTGGACTACAAGAGTTAATCAACGATTCGATTGTTGATTTAATTTAATACTCTAATCGCTGATGGGTTATTGCTTGCCGGAATGAATCAAGCAAAAAGTTTCTCATCTTGATTTAGCTGCAACCATTTGAAAAAAAATAGTTGTACGCCGAAAGAAAGACATCAGTGTTTTTGGCCGCAAGTAATTTCAATTTAAAAATTAAACCGTAACGCTTCAAACAAAGTGGGGCGATTATTAACAAGTTTGAATAGGTACCCATGTCGGAGCAGCTAGGTCCCAAATCGATTATTAAAAATATTAATTTCATAGCCGTCAATACCTGTCTGACATGATGACCGTTTTGTTTTAAAATTTAATTTGTTCTTTCAAGTGCCGACATGATGATTTTCGTTTTGTTATAAAGACAATATTAGTGGGATTTTTTCCCATGCACGGCCGACGTTTTAATCACGATGTGAAAAGTTTCGTTTATTTATATTAGTCGAGCATTTGCTAATGGAAATTCCGTGAAGGAAATTACTAAACAAGACAAATACAAATAATTTAATAGGGTATTAGACATGGCTGAGAGGCCCTTAAACTTGAAGTGGGCAATGTGTATTCAGAAAGCAATGAATTGAGTACTAAGTATTCAATCCGGAAACCGCTGAAAGTGTTAAGCTTCCATTTAGACTAAGTCTGATTCCATTATCTGCCCCTCGGAGATCTTACCCTTTACTTACATCTTTAACTCAGCCCCTCTGTTTCCTTCGGTCTGTTTCATTTCCGATTCCGCTGAGCAAACAAGCAATCACAGCCGACGAAAAATTAATTAATTTAATCATTACACGGTCAACACGAATTTTACAAATAATACCCTCGCCGTTTCTTGAATAATTACAGAAGGGACTCCTAATCTGCCTTATCAAAACCGATTTTAAATTTTACTTATTCATTGTCAGATTACATCAGAATGGGTTATAATAACTCGCTGCTCCGCCACCCCTTTCAGCCGACTCATTGTAATTCCAGATTTTTACACCATCGATCAAATTAGGCAGATGTTTTTAACTAGATGAAAATTTCTTTCACTTTTCTCAAATTTCGTATAAATTACGAGCGTTTCTCCGGCTTTCTGTATTTAACATCGTAAAGACTTAATGCTTTTATAAAGGGTTCAAAACCATGTAGACGGCTACTATTATTACGTCGATAATAAGTTTTGCTGCGAAGCAGCCGTGTTTTTAATCTATGGGGATGCAATTAATAGTTCATTTCGCTTAAAATTGCGATTTCGCTAATAGGACCGGCTCAGTTTTGACACACTACGGACTGTAGATCATCATAATCATTTCCACATTAGCACGCTGTTTACCACGTTGTAAACATACCAAAAAATTCATTTCAAACCCTTTTAATCAGCTCTATTTGACTGCATTTTCTTAATTGAAATACGATCTCATTCACCAAAAATGACGTGCCTTTTAAAGAGTCCAGATTTTAAATTTACAACCAGCGAAAAAAAAATGTAAGAACAATCTGAAAAAATTCTAACCATAGAAAACATAAAGATACAAATTATGCAAAAGAAAATAACGTGGACAATATAAAAGAAGTGTTTATAAAATAATTTTGAGAGCAGTTTGAAATGTCCCAAAATAAAATAATAAAAGAATAGAATAACTGAGTTATAAATTAATCCAAGAAAAAGACCAAAAAAGATTTAATATTTCAGATTTGAAGACGACTTTGAATCTAAAGAAGAGTATATCACATAGATACAAAAATAATGCTCAGAATAATCTGAAGAAATTCTAAACGTAACCATAAAAAGATTTTTAAAAAACGCATAATAAAATCTAAAAAAAGATCTAGAAAAATGTAGAAAAAAAAAGTGTTTATAAAATAATTTTGAAAACAGTCTGCACAATCATTCTAAAGAAGAATCGAGATTTCAAATTCATAGACGAGAATCAGAAGAAAAATCAAAATAAGAGCAAGTACCCACAAAAACAATTTTTTAAAAATCTAGAAAATTTGTTAACAAAACTAATATAAAAAAATTGAAAAGACGCATTTTGAGAATGTAAACAAGGTGTTTGAAAAATAATTTTGGGTACTTATAGTCTACAAAATAATTCTATAGACAAATCTAGAGAAGAATTTATAAAATAATAGCTAAAACAAACAATTTTAAAGAGTCTACAAAACCAATTATGCTAAAGAATAATTTAAGAAGATCATGCTAAAGAGTAATTTAAAAAGATCTAGGAATCTAAAAGAGAATTTGAAGAATATTTGTGTATTAATTTTATTTACGTTGTTTTTTTTTAACTTTTTTATGTTTCTAAAATCGACTCTTATCAAATGTGGAATGTTAGAGT
Organism: Tribolium castaneum; assembly: GCF_031307605.1. Taxonomy (NCBI): domain Eukaryota; kingdom Metazoa; phylum Arthropoda; class Insecta; order Coleoptera; family Tenebrionidae; genus Tribolium; species Tribolium castaneum. The sequence goes on along the minus strand of NC_087402.1, from coordinate 1,952,523 downwards.
AATTTTTACAAAGCTTATTGGAGAATATACAAGTGGCACAGTAGGGAACACCCATAAAGAAGCCACAAATAGTTTATTATTTTACACTTGAAATGTTACACCGTTTAAATTGATTTTTTTTATTAAATTTCAACGTTACTGCTCCGTAAATTAAATTAAATTTTTGAATACTGTGCAAATCCATCATTTGGTTACCGCAAACTTGCAGCATTTTTCCAAAGTTTTCCACTTGCGGTAACCTAATTTGGTTGAGACCCTTCAGGTTATTTCTCTGAGGACCGTCCGAAAACGCAATAAATTTCGGTCACTAATATCATTATGAGCGAGTCGAAAAAAAGGAGGGTCTGAGATGGACAATCAAAGCTCTTGAAACCAAAATTAATGATCGTATGCCGGCGCAAGTGGAATCACAATAGAACAGCGGCTTTTTCGACAAACCATTGAGCCGACCATAGGTCGAGTCGCTCCAACAGCGGGACATCAGCGTTAAATATTTCGAACAATACGATTGGTTAAGTTGGAATTTAATGGAACAAAATGGAGGAAGTGTCTGTGTTTGAGTGGTTGTTTATGTATAATCGTAATAACATGGTCGGCGTCGGGAAATAACTCACAGATATGAAGTAATAAACATGGTAAACGACACGGGCACCACCCAAAGTAATTTAACATACACATGTAAAAGCAATTCAGTGAGATATGCATGAGATTTCTTGTCGTCCCGCGTGTAAGATGGCATGTTTTCTACCTATTACATTAAAGATTATTTTTATCTCGTGCGAAACGTATGTGAATAAGTGGGAAACAAACTATTGAGGCGCTCCTCAGAGAACGTTTCCCCAAGAAAGCCGCACCGCCGCCACAAAACTCCATTCCGAATAGACAGATATGCAAAACTTAATTATATAAAATTACAGCCCAACCCAACTGTAAAAACATTACAGAAAATAGTTTGCTATTTCATGTTGATAACTCGCTTTATTCGTGTCCATTATTTACTCCGCCATAAATCACACTATTAGCCCCTTGCAAGGATTCCCAACCGCTTGTTTTTACCGAAAAACTTCAAGAATCGTTTATAATATTATCATTTTAAACGGCGAAAACTTGTTATATTATGCAAGCCAGCCATTCGCAGTTCTCGTTCTAACCCACAACTTCACACCTCGCATAAACCTGCCGCCCCGCTTCTTTTCCTGAAAGCTTTTCCGAGTTTAAATAATAAATAGCTCCAGTGAAAATGTTCCTGGTCAAAAGTACCCCTGGAAGTGGAGCACTTCGAGTCATTCACAATCAATAATTCGCCTTATTGGTAAACAAAAACACTCACACGCACCTGAACCCCCTTCCAGACAATTATTTTTAGCAATAATAGAGTCAGTCTGTTTCAAGCTTAATGATTTATGCCATAATTAAATTAAAATTTACTGTTTTCGTCATAAATATGTTGGCAAACATTTAAACTGTTTGAATGTTTAACGTTTTATTACTCTTTATATTCGAAAATAGAGCTCTCGTAATTTTCGTTCTACATAATAAACTAATTTGTCTTCATGGTAATCAAACGCCAAAAATATGACCCAAACAGGCCCACGAAATTTTGCGCAAAAACTGCACTTACTTCTTACTTTTCGCTAACGCTAACAAAAAATAAACGTAATTTAATTATTTAGCTAAAAAAATATGAAAGAAAGTTTTAAACAAAAACTGCAAAAAATCTTCATACAAAATAAGATTTGGGGGTGGTGGACTTTTCGCTGGGCCACTATGTGTCGTTTTTGCGTCGTCGTTGACGGCGGGTGCAAAAAGCCGAGTACGGCGCTGTGTGAAAGAGACAAATAAAAGTTGTTCTTGGGCGAGAATAGTAGCACATGAGGAGGGCGGTTGGGCGGCGTTCTGCTCCGGTATCGACCCGCCGCGCCCGGATGAGGACATTACCCGGAGCTCTCAATACTCAGCGCAATGCTACTCGAGTCCCCCCAGTTACTCCCCGAGCTCCGGTTCCTCAAACCTCCTCCACCTCCTCCTCCCATTCTGCGCCATCTACATCTCCAACTGCTGCTGCAGCTCCCACTCGCGCGCTTATTGTACCTACTCCCGGATTATGTATAACTTTTAGATATTGTTTCGCTTTTGTAACGCTACCTTGCCGCTTGTCGTCGTTCCTCTATGTATGAACTGATACAACTTCCCGTTTTATTGCACTCAGCCACTGATCGTGGTTGACCTACTTTTTTCCAGCTTCAATCTTCTTACCGTTTTAATTAATTTTCGTTATGAATTCTGTTTCAAGATATTGTTCCTCAACAGAATAAGCAGTTTTCCTACACAATGCGCCGCTCTTCTGACTAATGACGGCTACATGAGAATTCTCATAGCGACCAAGCGCAAAAATTAGAAAAACACACAGTTTAGAGTTTCATTCATTTTTCTTTAACTAATCGTTTTCAATTTAAAATACTTAAAAACTTATTACATACATACATAAGTACATAACGAAGGATAATAAAATTTTTAATTGCGACTTTTCTATTAAATTCTGTCTTTTTTATGCAGTTTAAGCGCTAGATATAAAACAATGATCAAATAAAAGCGATAGATATAAAATTAATTATTTCTTTTAAGAAAATAACGGTTCATTGCCTAAAACTAAGACGATATAATTTTTAATTACACTCGCCTTCGTTTTCTTTTTCTTCGTTTTCTTCTTTTCTTTCTTTCGTTTTCTTTTTTTTTCAATTATCTTATTATTGATTTCAATAAGTTTATTTAAGCAATTAATCTAGCAAAAATCATAAAATTAAACATATACTTATTCCAAAAATCAAACATTTAGTTATAGTATTTAGCTCTAATCTTGCTCAAAAAATAACATTGTCTATGTCTCCTCGGAAATTTTTCTGAGAGCAAATGTAGTAAATTGTTGTAATTGTGATAATAATAGATGATGTTATTTTTGTGTTTTGTTGTTCAGGGCCAAGGTCAGTGTGTGACGCTGCGCGCCAGCCCGGCCCTGCACTAATAAGATGCTGAAACAACGTCAAGTGTCTGAAACTCGTCTGAAAATGTAATTTTTGCGTTTGTGTTTGTGTAAATTTGGTTTGTTGGATTGGATTCGGAACAAATACGTCCCACCCACGCAGTCCAACCCGTGCAATGACAATAAGAGAAATTGGTGGGATTCGCGGAATCCGACAACCAATAGAATCAGTCGGCACAGCTCGAGTTTCTCGGAATGTGGATCTTATTGCCACCGGGGGTGGGATTGGACGCCGTTGCGCCGTGACGCTCAAACCGACGCTCTATTGGACGTTTCTGTTCTTTTTTGTACGATTGTGTGATTCTACAATTGTTATTTCTGCGCAGAGGATACGATTTTCAGGCAGGCTTTTCGGGGTTTACGCCGTTCTACCACGAGATTAATCGATAAGGCCTCAGATCTACTAATTCAGAATGAAAAAAAGTGTGTGCTTTTGTGCAAAAAGCGGAAAATACAAAGATTTGCACAGGTTCTGACACAGCTAGTTCATGGAAAAATTATTAACCTTGAGTGGTACCTTCATTTTTTGAACATAACCGAATAACTTAATTTCTCTTTAATCATCAAAAAATAAATAAATAAATTTTTCAAAAAAATTACTTAATTATTGAAACATTACCATAGTAAAAATTAAAAAATACAAGATAAAGGCTAAAAAATGAGTAAATTAATCTACGACTGCACTGTTCTGGGCAATATTGTCAACTTCGTCTTGAAAGTTTTGCAAAATTTTAATTTAAATTTATAATTAGAGTAAGCTTTAATATTTTTTAACTTGTTGGAAAACGCTGATTTTCATAATTAATCAAGCTGAAGGGTAAAATAATCAAATTTCGAACGGTAAATATTTAATTAGAATGCATTTTTTGCCTCCGTTTGCAATAGTTTATCAATCAAATTATATGTTTGAATGAGCGGATGCTATATTTATCATTTACCTAAAAGATAAGAAACCGATTACAAACGCAGTAATCAAATGGTAGGTGTACTTAGTATTGCTAGTTAAAATGAAGAAAATTTCAGTAATAAATCATTAATTCACCCTGTAAAAAAATAAAAATTATTCTTTTCTCTTGAAAGCCGAAATTTGAGAGAAAATTGTCCTGTCCCATTGTCATTTCTTTCATTCGTTTAATAATTTTACAAATAAAGACTTGAAAATGTTGCCTATTTATCATTAAGCAGTTAACTCATACAAATAAAAAAAAGGAAGAAACAACTTCCAACAATACTCCATTTACAAACATTTGCCTTCTCTCGGATTTTTGTAGATTTTATTTTAAGTTGTATCTCTAGTATCTTTTTAACTTTCCTTTTCAAATAACATCAACTAATAAAAAAATGTTCCCTAAAATTATAAATTTGACTTCTCGTACTATTAAAAAATAAAAATAAATTAGCCTTTAATCTCCACAAAAAAAATGGTGAAATGATAAAAATATGAGAGCAATATAAGCAAAGCAATGAATGAAAATGTTGCCTTTTTATCATTAGGTAACAGTAAACTGTACAAATAAGTACAGAAACAATTTCCACCAAAACTCGATTTATGCTTTTTGGCTTTTTCTTTCAACAGTCAGTCTTATTTCAAAAATTAATGATTTATTTTGCTCAATGTGTTCGCGTTTGTCCAAAAATCAGAAGAAAATAAGAAAAATGTTTATAACAATTTAAAAAAAATAGTGTTTTTTCTGTTTTATTAATTTCACATCAATTAAATAATGGAAAAAGTCTGTTCTCTAAAACTGTAAATTTTTGACGAAATGAGTCAAATATTTGTTTTTTTTGCCCAAAATGTCTTTTCAAAAACCAAAAAAAAAGGACTCCTAATTCTTAATTGTGTCTTTTTGTGCATTTTTTCGCTTCACGTAAAAAAATTCCATTTCCATTTAAAACGTAGTGTTGTAAAAGAAGCCTAGCCTTTACTTGGCCGTAATTAAGTTAGGCGCGTCGAGAAACTGGAGAACATATTTTTCGTCGGCAATAACCATAATATCGACGAGGTCGTAATATAATAGTCCTAAATGCATTAATCCTGCGGGTCGGGCTGTTCTGGGAGATCCTGGGAATCTTATAAGTCCTGGAGAGGAGGAGAAAACTGGAGAGAGAGCGGCCATGTTGAGTCTTGGCAATCGCACGGTCACATTATTGATATTCTACTTCGAGTCTGGTTCATGTCGTATCCCTCCTTCCACCCCCGCGTCGTTGGTCCCAATCTCCCACCACCCCCACAACTCCTTCCTTCTGAATTATAATAACTTCACAAAAACGTCAATAAAATAAAATCCCCCAGCCGCCCCCCCGACAAGAGGTGCAAACCTGCAAGGTCCATTCGCGACTCAAAAAAAAAAACACCCCCGGGGGCGCGTTCCCCAAAAGAGCGAACACAGAGAGAAATAACACAACTGCGTGGCTTCCTAACCAGTGACAGGTCTTCCACATTGATTTATCGTTCGTATTTGTGTACTTCGCGTAAAAAAGCTTCAGGGTAAGGCATAAGATTGATGCTGTTCCGTTTACAATCTCACCAGCCTTTCATTCTGCAAACTATATCGAAATTGTTCCACCATTTACTAAACAAAAATAAATTTCGGGGGTTTATCTTAAACTTGCTACATCTGCGCACGATTCAATCGAAATATTTTACAAGTTTTAGCGGAAATCAACACTGAATTAATTTGAATAAGCTTTACTAACTGCGTAACTTCGCCAACATAAAGCTCACTATGCTCCACTGCATGCATATGATGCATTTTACACACCATGCTGCTTCGAATGGTAGCTGCAAAACGGGTTAAATTATTAATAGTTTACGAGGTGCTTGCACATACACATGAATTTATACCCAACATACTTAAACTACCAAGAAAAGTGATACGATTCCAGACTCAATAAGAAACAAACCCTCTAAAAGGAAGCATTAGAAAGTCCTTTTTTTCTTCATTTCTTAATATTTCTACATTAGTAATTTCTAAAGTAATGGCTGAATAAGTTTCTGTGCTTTTTATTTTATTTTGAATAACGATTTCGTCAAATAGGTCGTATCAATAGTGGGAACCTCGGCAGATATTTGTACAGAGAACAGAATAGAACTTTGAACGATTTTTTTTTAATGTTACCTATTAATAAAAGTAAAACTAAGGTTATTTTTAATCCAGTTCAGCATTTGTTAAAATCAGGAGTCACATGGATGACTAGGTGAACAATTTAATAAAAGAAAATACAAGAATTGAGAGAGAAAACTATTTCTATTTTCCAAATTTTGCCAATAACAAATTTAATTTTTTTTAATTTTCTAGTGTTTCGTAAGATTCTTGGTGTCCTTTAAGTTGTCCTAAATTTTCCAGATAAAAAAACCGAAAAAAAAAAACAAAATTTTGGTGTAGCTAATAGAATTACACTCTCGTATGACTTTATAAGCCAAAGAAATACAAAAAAAACTAAAACATAAAGACACATTTTTGACTCAATTGGATCCATTTTTTCTAACTTTCGAGAAGTAACGTTTCTGTAGAAATAGAACTACGAAGGACTGACTATAACTTACGAGAAAAATCGAAATATAAAATTTCAGAAGTTTCTGAACCTAAAAAAATAGTTCAGCTGAGTAAAAATCGGCACCAAATCGTTTTAAATTAATTTAGATTCAACCAATTCATTAATTACTTGTCAAAAAGTGCAAAAATGCAACATGAGAAAAATGTGCTCTCCGGCTAGATATCCGGAAGTGAAACGCAAAAGCTGCAAAATAATTCATTTTCGACCCAAGTTAGTGTTTTTTCAGCCTGATTTAGTAACATTTAGCAAAAAAATCAAAATCTTATTTCAAATACGTGCTTCAATGCTCGAAAAATTAACCCATTTCTTATATTTTTAACTTTGTATGTTATAAAATCGTACTTATGCAAATTTTTCACTAACTTTGATCAAGGTTTTATAATTTTTTTTATTCATTTAATTAAGTGTAGTGTCTTCGCATTGTATTTAACAATATTTTAACTGTTTATTTAAATAAAATACTTGTTTTTTGTTTAAATCTTATAATAATTCTACTTTGGAATAGAGGAAAAAAAACTAAGCCCGGACCAGGGATCGAACCTCGAACTTTTGAGTTTACGAATGCCCGATTAATTACATTGTCAAAGTAAAAGCTTCGAAAACAGTAAAAAAATAGAGAAAACGTTTAAAAACACAAACAGTTTTCTCCAAATTCTGATAATGCATTGCTAAACAAATTAATTATTAAAGAAGTTCCGAAATAATTTAGTATTTTCCAACAGTTTTCTACTTTATCGACGTAGGGACCGACGCGGTGGCGTTTTTGTGGTAACCTCAAACGTCAAATAGCGGTACAAAAACAAATAATGTATTGTTAATTGTTATCTTAAGTGTAAAAAAATGTCTTACTCGGTAAATATATCAGTGGAAGCGCCTATAGAAAACCAAATACAAGAAATCACGTACGATGGAACGGAAATATACCAACCGTAAGCACCCAACTTTTCAGTTCATTGAAACACCCAATGAATTTATTCCAGTCCGTTGACTCTATCAGAAAGTCTCACCAAATACGCCCAAAAAATCGACTTTAGCAAAACTAGTGATATTGACTTTAAAAAAGAACCAGGGGAGGCAATTGAAGACAATAAATCTGACTCTGACAGTAAAGACGCTTTCCAGTCAAGTCTATGGCCATGGGACTCAGCCAGAAACAAACTACGCAACGCATTTCAGGAAGTTTGCGTCTTGGCTGACGTCCTTGCCATAGCTAAGGACAAACGCTACATGGTCTTGGACCCCGTCCAACAAGAACCGATTGAAACCAAACCAATGGTGCAAATATACGCCCGTAAGAAAGCACTAGCTGGGGCTGCCAGTGTCCTACTCACTGGTGCCGAACGACTGAAAACGTCCCAAAACGAAGCTGCCAGAAACAGAACTGTCCCAGATTTTCACATAGAATTGTTAAGATTGCGCCAAAATTGGAGGCTTAAAAAAGTCTCAAATACAATAATCGGGGACTTGAGTTATCGCACAGCTGGCTCTAAATACACACAAACTGGCACTTTCGAAGTTACGAAAGCTGAAGACGATGATAAGACAAACAGTCCGCCTAGTAGTCCAATACCTGGAGGTGCCACAACGGCCAAAACAAATTCCGCTTTGCGAGTTTCAATTCCTTCAGAATTGCAAGGGGTGGCTTATATTGAAGTTTTGTGTCAGAAAGGTGCGTGTGTAACGCTTGGTGTGCTTTTTAATGTGGTTTATTTATTACAGATCAAGAAGATCTCTGTAGTGTTAATGTAAATTTGTTAGGGTCAGGTCCACCAGCTTCAAACCCTGACATGCACTGGCAACAGAAGTTAGAAGCGGCGCAAAATGTTTTGTTCTGTAAAGAATTATTTAACCAACTTGCCAAAGAAGCAGTTCAGTTGCAGGCGCCTATACCACATATGGTTGTAGGAAATCAAATTATGGCCACGGTAGTTGCTTTTATTTACGGAGGATTAAAATAGGAGGTGAAAGACTTCCTCCTAGTTTCAGTCCTCCGTACAATTTCACGTTAAGTAATCACCACTTTTAGGTTTTTCCCGGCATTCAATTAATAATAGGATTGTGTCACTCAACTGTAGGCGACAAAAAACAACAAAACAATAACTCATCAAAAACCGATCATGACCACGTATTGGAACACTCATTACACCAGTTATTGCGAGAAGTCCACCACAAAAACACCCATCACCCATTCCCCCACCCAGCAACAGGCCCATTAGGCCCCTCAAAGAAACGAATGTTGGCCGGACCTATGGCCGCAGACAGATACGAATTACTCGAAATGACAAAATCCGAAACACTTCTTGAACAAATCATCAAACAAGCGCAACACTTTTTCATGAGATTACGGACAGAATACGTGCTTGATACAATAGCTAAAGAAGTGAAAGATCCCCTTATAAGCTCCCACTGGAACACTTTAAACAGTCCGACGCAATCATGCGTTAAAATCAACATTTCAACACATGGTTATGACGCTCTCTGTCGGACGCCTCTCGTGATACACGTGGGTGAAAAAAGCCTCAAGTGCATATGTAGAGATGGGAAAGTCATGCACATGAGTTACGAGCCGCAAGAATTGCGAGATTTGATTTTTTGCCACATAAACCAGCACCAAATTTTGGCGGTTCAAGCGTTGGCTAAGACAATGGGTTGGCAGTTTTTGGCCAATTCGAACCATTTGGGCACGGGGGCTGTGGAACCGCTGGGAAACGCTAGTTCGTGTCTTTTGGCGTCTCCCACAGGTGATAGGATTATTGCAGTTAGGTGTGAGCCACAGACGGGTATCCAGGTCTGTGTGGCTCATTCGCCCAGGAGCGATTTTTTCCCCAGTAGGTTGGTGACTGAGCGAAAGTGGGAGCATTTAGGCGGACAGTTTAGGGATGTTAGGTTGGAAAAAATGGAAGGCAGGAATTTCTTGCATAAGATGGAGTTGTTAATGGCGAGTTTGACGAGTAGCTCGTAGGTTTGTGAATAATAATTTTTTGTAAAAGTTATAGGAATCAGGGCCATGGAAGTTGTTTGTTTGTCAGTAGGTACGTCCCGAGGATTATTACGAACTTTTTTAATTTCAACTTGTTGAAAAAAAGCAGCTTTTTATTATTCCTTAGGCCAGATGCGTGTTTAAAGTATTGTGTACTTTTTGGAAATACATAAATTACATTTAATTGTCGGCGATGCGAATGTGTATTAAAGTTGTATTTATTTTAAGGAAACCCAGTTTTTGATAAATATGTGACTAAATTCTCTTAAAAAATGTCCGTCTTTTTCAACCCGAAAACACTGAATTTTTTAAAATGAGCCGTTGTTCACTGGAACAAACCGTTTTGCTCTACGACTTTTAGTTTTTCATTTTTTTTAATTTCTCATTTACGGAAAAACTTTTCGAAAAAGTGGAACTATTTTAATCCTCACCTCTGTAAAATGATCCGGGGAATCGATTGGCATCAAGAACATTGACAAATTCCTAATAGTTTTTTAGTTATGAATTTTTTAAAATTTTACATAATATTGCTTTTATTTGCAATTTTCTCGAAAACTGTTAGTCGGAGAACAATAGTCTTTTTTGAAGAAGATAGATAATTAAAAGAGCTTTCCAACGATAATACACTTCATGGGGTTATCGCCAGTAGTTTCGGAGTTATTGCTCGATAAATGTTCCGGCTACCGGAAATCGACCAAAATCGCGACAAAAATTAGTAAAATCAAACATTTGGACTTTTAACAACTCGAGTGGGTTGTAGAGGCATATACAAGTCCGAAAAACTATGATAGAACGAGTTTTAAAAAAATAATTTTTTCACTTTCTTGAAGGTAAGTGTATTACTCAAGAAATTTTGGTTGAAATGGGTTTTGGACCCTAAAGATGTAGCACCTACCTTTCTTAAATCCAAAACTGTGTGTAAGGCAGTCATTTGAACCGGTATTTCCCCGGGTATATCCTGGGGTGTTCCATCATAAAACAATCAAGAGCCGCGGGCGCGGGCTGTTCATGGCGCCAGCGCGCCAACTTACCGCCCGGGCATTCAAATTCACAAATATTTCACAAAACACGTGTCCCACTTTGCACTTTTGAACCACCAATCACGATTAATGACTGATTTAGTTTGATTTTGATAACAACAGCACCCACTGTGACAACTTTAATGACAAATGTCAAAATTGGGATGACTGATGGCATGGCCAATGAGTGTGAAGTGAGGCGTAATGAGCGTCGCGAAATCAAGACGCCTTTGGTAATTTAAAAAAATGGATTTTAGTCATTTTAAAGCCTTTATTGATCCCAAAAACGTGCTTTTTTTGTAGAATTTCGATTGAAAGTTTGTTTTTTACTTTTGCTCAGTCTCTGGGTATTGCCGTTTCATTGTGCTTGAGTGAGAAAAGTTTGTATTTGCGTGACTTTGTTTTGAAAACCAAAAATCTTTTGGTTCAGAACGCGACTGGATCGCCTAAATTGTTACTTTTTTTGTAGTTTTTGACAAAAATCATAAAAGATTGTGGGTTTTTTGAATCGTATTGGGGTTTTTCTGTTCCGCGGTCTGGCCCGCCTGCTTGCCCGGGCCAATCACAGCGCGGCCAAGTCCCGGGGCTAGCCGGTTGGTCCATTTCCACTCACTTCCAAAGCACACTTCGATCGCTGTTGTGTTACTTAAAAAAACACCGTAAATCTCCGTTGACCAACGCTTCGAATTTGGGTAATCTAGTTGTAAAAATAGTATCTGCGACAGCGCAATCATCGTATTTATAATTTCTTGTAACCAAATCGCCGTTTTGGCTGCGAATCTCGTCAGTACTCTGTACCTAAAACCGACGCCCTGCCATACCCGACATTTTGTTTTTGATTTGCTTTGCAAAAAGTTTCGTCGAGTGCGTCACCTCCACGACTTGGGTATTTCATCGTTAATTTAGTTAAGTATTCCGATTTTCGACCCATACTAGCTCGAGCCACGATGAGCCTTCATCCCCGGCCGGTAAATTGCACGTTAACCTCTCTTGTTTTGTACCCAAATCGCTTAAAAAAAGTACGAATTCGCCCAAACGACCGCTAGTTTGACCTTTTCTACGCAATTCTACGTTCCACAGAACCATGGGCGATCGCGAAGAACGAAGCGCCAGAGTCTACGTCGGCGGTCTCACAGACAGCGTCAAGAAGGAGGACCTGGAGACCGAGTTCGAAAAGTACGGAAAACTGAACTCAGTGTGGGTGGCTTTCAATCCCCCGGGCTTCGCTTTTATCGAGTTTATCAATCACAGCGACGCCGAATCGGCCTGTGATAGCCTCAACGGCACCGATTTCTTGGGCTCGAAGCTGCGCGTGGAAATCGCGAGGGGCAAGTCCCGCCGCGGGGGCTTTAGGGGCGGCCGGGGCCGAGGCGGGCCCCCGTACCGCGGGGGCGGCTACGGTGGCGACCGCGGCTTCAGAGGCGGCCGCGGGGGGCGGCCTGGAGGCCGCTTTGATTCCTACGGGGGAGGAAGGCGCGATGATGGAGGGCGCTCCTACGGAAGGGATTTTAGCAGGAGGAGAGATGGCTACGGGAGCAGGAGTGATAGCTACAATGGGCGAGGGGGCGGAGGCAGGAGGTTCGATAGTAGTAGCTCCCGGTTCAGGTCAAGGTCGCCGGCGGCAGCCCCACCAAGACACTAGTTACGATTAAGGCATAGTTTGTATTCTTATTTTTTATATTTTCGTTCAGTACAATAATGCGGAAAGCTGATGATGTATGACTAGTTTAAGTGAGTATATGGATCTGAACTTTACGATGATGATGACGTATTTATTGTTGCAAGGGGCAACTTAGATGATTATTTTATTACTTCGTAAGAGTGAAATAAAATCTAGTACCTTAACAAATATCACGTGTTAACACACGGTTTTTAATGGCTTTCCGGTCATACACAGTGTGTCTCACTGTTTTTCATTACTTAATTTCTTTTCATTGTTGTTTGTGGGATGAATCACCCTTTACTGTAATGGCATAATCAGTTGCAAATATCGAATCGATATTTTTACTAAATAATCGCCACTCTTTATTTGTACAAAAGGCTCAATACTAATAATAAAAGTGTTAGATCTTATTGATCATTTTTTAATTGCTGCCCTTCAAACTATCCTTCCGAGTACCTATGTAGCTTCCATGATTTTTTTTAATAAGGACATTCCACTATTCCTGGAATAACTGCATCCCGAGAAATTCATAAATAAATTATTCAACAGAACATAAGCGAAATATCTGACAAACTAAATTCATTTGAACTAAAAAATTGCATTATTTGGCGGAATGTGGTCATAAAAGCGCATTTTTTCTATAAAATTTTGCGAAACCCAATTATTTCGCTACTTTTGCGTTTCAGTGACATTTTTTCCATCGGGAATACAATTATTTTACAAAAGTTCGCAGAAACTAGGTTCAAATGCCGTCTTTACTAAATACTACCACCGATTATTTACTACAGTTACAGATGTGACTCACGAGGATAATTCTGAACACGAATTTAGATTAAATGTAACTAAAAAATGTATTTCCTTGCAAATGCTTTCCGGATGAATTACGCTAAATCAATTAATTGCCTTGAGAATTAAAAATTGAATAGTACTGGTGGGTGCATGGTTGCACTGCGCAGTCGTTTTAAGACACCAAGGTCATCTCTTATTCACTTTTCTAAATAATTAAAAGCCGGTATAAAATGAATGTTGGTCAACTGACGTCGAGCAGAATCATTTGCAACTCATTGTTAACTCAGTTTGTTAAAAGAACACTGAAAACAACAACAGCACTCAACATGCCTGCAAAGGTAATATAGCTCTTTATTATGTAACATAATCACATGTGAAAATGGTTATGTTTATATTATTGTTTATAACAGGTCGGAGATTCCCTTCCAAACGTCGACCTCTTTGAAGACCTCCCGACCAACAAAGTCAACTTAGCCCAACTGGCAGCCGGTAAAAAAATAATCATTTTTGCAGTCCCTGGTGCTTTTACACCCGGTTGTTCGAAAGTACTAACTGTCCTTGAATTGCGCACTATTATTACATGCGATCATTCCAGACTCACCTACCTGGTTACGTACAGAAAGCTGAGGAATTAAAGGGTCAAGGGATCAGTGAGATATTTTGTGTTTCTGTAAATGACCCATTTGTTATGGCAGCATGGGCTAAAGACCAAAAAACAACCGGAAAAGTCCGACTTTTGGCCGATCCTTCAGCCGCTTTTACCAAAGCTTTAGATTTGACTGTTGATATTGCCCCACTTGGGGGCACTAGGAGCAAGAGGTACTCCATGGTTGTTGACAATGGCAAAATTACCTCGCTTCAGGTTGAACCTGACGGCACTGGCTTGACCTGCTCCCTAGCCAATGCAATCAAATTGTAAAGCAACATGTCTTTGAAGTGCTGTTGTAATGTTGCATTATTTTATTTTATCGAGGATAGGAATTTATGGTTGATATTTTTATTATTAACTAAGTTTTTTAGTTTCTGATTAAAACTATTTTCAAGGCTCGTTGCAAGACCAAATAGCATTCATTGATTATTATAGGTTTAATTATAGTACTAGTGATAATTAATAAACCGTTACAAAGAATTATCGTATTGTAATTAACACTTTTTCCATATCCATTTTCCTAAAAAATTGTTTTTTCTTAAATCAAATGTCGGCAGGAACTAAGGAAATGATTAAATATTCTTGGAATCATTTGCTTAAATATCGACTGAGTAATTGTGCTTTTCTAACAGTTAAAGTTTTTAATTATGCAAATCGTATCGATTGGTTCTGCTGTTTTTACACCTGACTTGCCTCACATTGCCATGAATATGAATAAGTCTTATTAAAGAATAAATAATTTAAAAAAGATTGTTGTGTTATGAACAGATATGTAAAATTCAATATAACGAGAATTAAGTAAATAATGCTAAAATATTTAACCATATCAAATGTTGACTCTTGGTATTTGTATTACAATTGTTACGATTTACACAATAAATTATTTAAAATACGTACATAATACTTTGGTCAGCGCTTTTGCATTTTATATCACAGTGTAGTTATATAAAAAACACATGTTTTCATAATGCATAGACGTAGTAACAAGACAAAATTTAAAAAGTTTGGAAATTAACGTTTTGTCTAAAAATATTTGAGGGAAAAAACAACTTAGGCAATCAACTCTCCACGTTTCTCGTTTCCTCGAACGTTTAAACATGTATTTGAATTGTTTAAAAACTCAGATTCAGATTCAACCATAAAGAGAATTTAGTAAATTCGGTCCAGTCAAAAAAATGTCAAAAGTCGCTCCGTCACTCAAAATTTCCGCTGAAAAATGTTTTCAAAGTCAAAATTAAGTGTCCTCCCTAAAACCCTTCGTTTCTCGTCATCGCTGTGTCCCTCCACAGCCCCCATCAAACCCATAGTTACCCTTTTAGACACCTTGAGCAGTGTGGGTTCCAACCTTGCCCTTCTCCTAAAACAAAACCTCGACATTTACGAGTTACGTCTCTTCGACGAAGAGAACAACACTAATGCCTTCGCTTGCGACTTAAACGAAATAGATACACGAACAAAACTGAAATCATTCTCTTGCAAATCGCTGAAAAATGCCATTGTGGGGGCACACGTGGTCATATCCACCGGCGGCTGCCAGGAAAAACCTGGCTCAAGCCAAAGAGAGTTGTTTGATAAGAACTTGGACAATGTGCGAAATGTTGCAATGTTTCTGGCGGAGTTTAACCCCGAGGCGATTTATTGCATCGCCAAGCCGCCAGTTGAGGCTTTAGTGCCGATGGTGTCCGAGGTATTACTTCCAAAAACTCACTCAAATTTTTAATCAATCAATTGAAGGAGTACAAAAAAGCAGAGACCTACGACCCGAGAAAAATCATCGGTGTGGCAACCGTAGCATCAATGATTGCCAACACTTTCATCGCCGAACACACTAATCAGAACCCTGCCGACGTCCTCTGCCCCATAATTGGGGGCTTGAGCCCCAAAACCACAATTCCAGTCCTCTCACAAACTAAGCCAAACGTCCCGTTCAATCCGGTAAATAATTAAAAAAAAAGCAAAAAAACAGGGATAATTTCCAGGACTTGTATAAAAAATTGCAAGAGGCTGTCGCCCACGGCGAAGAGACTCTTCTGTGCAAAGGCGCAATGTTTTGCTACTCGAAAGCAGTGGCGATTTCGCGTTTCATTCATTTGGTTGTAAAGGCCCTAAAAGGGGAAAAACACTGCGTGGAAAGCGCATTTGTGGCCCAAACCGGCCACATTGGGGAGTTTTTGCCGTACATGACCTCCATAGTCAAATTAGGTAACTGAACCAATCCCTAAACAATCCATCTGACGTTTTTTAAGGCCCCCAAGGGGTGGCGTCCACACACATGCCCAAAATAAACGACTTGGAGACGACGCGATTGAGGGCCGCTGAGCCCCACATTGTTGAAAATATTCTTCTGGGGCAAACGTTCATCCATGGCGACTTTTCAATTCCTCCGAAATTTAAAGTAAAGAGGACTTGTGACGCGCTTTTGAAACGCAAAGTACAAGAATGTAACAATCGTGCCGGAATGCAATATATTAACTAAACAATTTTGCACGGATTTATGTTTAATAACGATGGGTTCGACTGTATCTGAAGGTGCTGGAGACTATTAGGGGGCTCCCCGGACGCCCCAACCGGTGGCCCCCTTTGCCGAAACTACTGTCTTTCTTCAGGCACGATTTTAAGGGGTAGGAGCCCCCTCGAGTGTAGTTTTTCGACGTCAGTTTGCCCGGCTTTTTGTACAGTCTGATACACTTAGGTTGCTCGAAAGTTTCCTTTTCTTCGTGCTGTTTCTTCAAGTTGAGTATGAATGAATCCGTGTGTTTCAAAAACTTGTTATCGTCCAATTCCTCCTCCGATTTTTTCGCAACTAAAGTGTCCTGAGTGTCCGTCTCTGCATCTTCCGTCAATTTGGAAATTTCCAAAACATCGTCAGTTTGTATTTCCTGGCATTTGCTCGTAATTTTGATTTTCTCGACTTGCGTTTCGTCAAGATGATCGCCAAAGGATGGATAAATTTGGATTTTCTTGCGCCTGCTTTTAACAGGGGCGCTCTTGATGACTTGAATTTCCAGGGATTTTTTGCTGCTCATTGAGTCGTTCTTGTCCGGCTTCCAGTTGGCCCAATACGTCTCTTCCAGTTTTTCAATCACCGATTTCTTCGACTTGGTCTTGGGTTTTTTGCGGCTTTTCGGCACGAAATCGCCGTCGTTTTGGTCCGTCAGACTGACGTAAATGTGGTTGTAGATGGGGCATCTTTTGTGTCTGGAAGTGTGGGCCTGGACTGAGTAGCTATCACTGTCTGCGGACTGTTTGAAATTTTGGGGCTGGTAGCGGTCCAGGTCGAAGTCTGGGGGCAAATTTTTGTGCCGAAAAGATAAGTGGTGTTCCTGCAAAGAATGTGTAATGTGGGCAGGACAAGGGTTGATAATTACGCATTCCTCGGTGTAAAATTTCAGGGACCTTGCATTGTGTAATTTGGGACATTCGAACATTGAATACGCCATTCTGGACAATACAACATTTGAAAATTTTTGACGTGTCTAATGACACGAAAAGTGCTGATGCGGGAGCAAATAAGTGGGTTTTTAGATGATAAAAAATATTTTATTGGGTAATTTTGTTAGTTAAAAAATCGTTAAACTTAATATGTGTATTGCAACTAAGTATTACAACGTGCAAAATAGCCACATGGAAAGTAAACGCAAAGTTTGCGATGGTTTCGATATGGCTATTAATAGTTTGTATCACAAGAAAAATGTTACTCACAACTGCACGTAACGGTGCAAAATACTTAAAACATATCACTGGTTTTTAAATGTAGTTAATTTATTACCCATCTCATAGGTAGATAAAACTTAGATCTAATTAGAATCACATGAAATCAAATTCGAGTGTTGTAGTTGTAACCTCCCAAATTCAACAAAAAATCAACTGGTGCAACACCGATGTTCCAAATGGGCAATGTTTAAATAATTATAGTTTTACCCTACACACAAGATTGTTTTATATAAAAAAAATTATAGTACTATACACACCTTATAGTATCTACTCTTGATTATACATTTTTTGACAAATTCAGGTTTCTCCATCCTACAAAATCGCAGCATTTCCATTTTACAAAACACGACTCACTCACACACAATTTAAAAAAAGTCTTTCAATTTGTTAAAAGTCCTACTATCTTATAAGCATGATCTTGCGAGTTCAACGCCACTTTAAATTAATTTTGATTTCACCAATCCACCGGCAGTTACCATTTGGGTGTTGTTTGTCTTCAACAGGCAGTTGTTCGGCAGCATTGTTGTTTTCGAACTGTTCCTGGCCAGTGTTAAAGTTCAGTAAGCGGTAATATGGCAACAACATGGCTTAGAATAAATTCACAATTTATTAGCCCCACTCGCACAAACTTCCAAAGCTCCGTCGTGAATTTTGAAAAATTCCAAATGGCAGTAAATGCATCGCAACAATAATTTTGTCTTCTCTAATTAAAGGCAACGGATTTTTGGACGAAACTCGCGAAGTTTGCGGCTTGGGGCCTAAAGTCCAACTAAATCTACAGACACTCAACTACTTTGTAAAAATATTTCATATTGCAATAATTAACATTATATAAAAACAACGGTAGTATTTACAAAACAACTGAAAGCGAAACACTCTTGTTTTTATATAATGCACACGCTTGTAAATGCACAATTTCAGTTATGTACAAAAGTCGACAACATTAGTAAATTGCACGAAAAATGCTCATATCTACAATATAAATTCGTAATTAATTGTAATTTTATGCTTGGCCGAAATAACGTTTTGTACATTGAAACACTATGTCCGTACGCGTAATTTTCCTGTAGGCCTGGAAACCTTATGAGCTACCGATAATTGGTAACAAGAAACACTAAAACCAACCGACTCAATTCGAAAATTCGTTCCTCTAAATATAACTGTTACAACTATGATATTGTTACAACATTAAAGTACTGAAGATTGTGGCACTGCTTCTACAAGTATATTGTCAAAACTTTGTTGAATTCGTCGGTAAATTAGGCGAAAGTGCAAATAGAGGTGAGAAGGCCGCTCACAGGCGATAATCTTCAGTAGTCCGAAAGTTCAGTGCTGTAAGTTATAGTGCAATGAAGAGCCGTAGTTATTCAGACCATGTAAATGTACCACATTGAACTTGAGGTGATTTGATTTAAATTATGTACAGTCATAAATACAAGCACTAAGTTTACAGGCCACCACTTTTTCCAGTAATTACCCAATTTACTGAGCACTTTTACTCGTTTGGTGAGTGATGGTCGGGCCATAACGCTGGTAAACTGCTCATGCATGGAGTTTTTGATAATTCGCAGGGCGACGGTGAGCGCCCTTTAAGCTCCTCTCACCAACAGAACACCGAAAGCTCTCCGCCGTGGTCTCCGCTGTGACGCCATGTCCGCACAGAGCGAGCTTTCAGCTGGAAAAACACAATTGCTTTAATTATCGGCAACCTTGAACTTGTTATATTTGTTTACTTGTGCAAAAAATTCGAAATCAAAACATTATCAATAGTAATTTTATGCTAATTGCAACAATGGTTGTAGTTCAGAATAAATTTATGGAAATTTGTGGAAAAAAAGGCCTTGAAGCCCGGTTCAAGATCAGAGATAATTCGTTGCTTAATAAATGTGGTCTACAGATGACGAGACCAAAACAAATTTCAAAAAACTGTTTCATGTTTTATGAAATCGCAGATAGCGGCTCCTAAACAAAAATTAATTAATCATACTCCCATCTCAGAAAACAAGTTTATCTAATTACATCTCTCCTCTTTCCAGTTCATATTTTTAAATAAAATTTTCCTTAATGATTGCTCATAAATTCCAACAACCTGAAATCTACAATCTAATTACCGCACATTTAACCCAAAAAACAATGCAACAAATCACTCATTAAATAATTAAACCCAAAATAAATATTACACTCGCAGCTTTGGTTATCAATAATCTTTAATACTTTATATCGTTACTGGCATGCATACGAACGTTTTGACGTCAAACGGGTTAAAATCAATATTTTTTTTGTAAATTTGTAATCAATGATACGAAATTGAAACAAAGTTTTTGGAAGATTGTGAAACCACGAATAAAGGACACTTGCAAAACAAGATTCTTTCAAGGTGAATTTAAATTCAAAATTTTGCAAGGCGAGCCTGCCGAGTACTTCTAACTAAAAATCAGCGTTAGTATTATTTATCCATGTAATTTTTTCCCAATTTTTCCACAGTATTTTGAAGTCATTGACATTTTTTTCTATAAACGGCTATGTGAAGGCATAAAATTGATTTTTTTATAAAAAAATAACTGTAAAAATAAAATTTTCAAGAGTACTGAAGAGTACTCTTACGGGCGATTAAGCTGTAAGTGGTGATTTTTTGTGAAAAATTTCCGGAATGAATGTAGGTTTTGTGCGTGCGATTCTTATAAGGGATGTGGCAGAAGAACAGTTTGCAAAATCTTGCGGCAGCTTGTCAAAGTCGCATTTGGTGCGACCAGTTATAGAAAAGGAGTGTAGGTTCGTCTGGCACGTAACATTTCTGTCCATTTGGTTGTGTATGCTAGGTATGTGTGTGTATTCCAAGTTGGAGGACATTCAGCATTATGAGTTTTGTGTTAGTGCCAAATGCGAACTAAAAACAGCCCAACAAAGAGTCAACGTCACATTGTATGTCGTGACCGAACAATGCTAGTAAAGTTATTAAAGAGACAGAAGCGATAAATCAAAAACTAAATGAAATGGACTTTTGAGTATTCGAATTAATGAAACGCATTGTGTCGTTTTTTGGCGCGAACCAACAGCCCGATTGAAATTTGGCAACCGAGAATGAGTAACGTTACATAATTATAGGTTGTAGAAATTCCAGCGCGTTGAAAATGCAAAAAGAAAGCGCGGATTTATTCGTGAACACGTTGTTAATTCGTGGAACATTTTGACGGTGAAGGTCAAGCCGTGTATTGAGGCAGGTTTTTTGTTTGTGGAATCGCAATTCGCGTATAATCACCGGATATCTGCTAATGTTGTTGGACTAGCTCCAAATCGTATCTTAAACACTAGCCTCGTTCGCTGTTTAAAATAATGCCACGAAACGGGACGTGCATACACACATTTTATATCTACTTTATTAAATTATTATTGCCGTGGCTGTAACTTCCTCATTGGATATTTTGCAGTAAAACTTTCCAACCTTAACTGAGTTTGGTTCTAGTCTGCACCTCGTAAAATCGCCTGCTGCATCGACTTCCTGTAATGACAAAACATTAGGTGCAAATACCGGGATAGGATTCGCTCGCTCAATCACTTTTCACCGATCAAATCATTTTCCACGGCTACTTTTGCCACAACAAGCTGAGCTAAATCTGATCCGAAAAAATTAATACAGTTTAAAGTTAAGTTTTCAGAACTCTAGGCACCCACAACTCAATTTTTTCAAATAAAATGCCACATCCCATTAAAAAAATAAGTTCTTCAAACTTGACCTTAAATTTTTTTGGTTTATTAACTTTTTTTCCAATCCTGAACACACTGGAGAACAGATATATCCTTATTCTTTTAATTCTCCAAATATGATTCCAAAATCTCTAAAACTAAAAGAGTTACCGATTTTTTAAGTGACAGGTGCAAATCCGAAAATTTTCAAAAATTGTTAAAAATCTCGAAAACGGTTAAACTTCCGTATAGGCAAAGCTGATAAAAACGGCCTTAAAACAACTCAACTAATCCAAAAACGCAGTGAAAAATACGAGTTTCCATTTAAAATAAGAAAGTCCATAGCGGCTTCCGGTATAACCGAAATTGTCGCCATCTTGAAAATATTTTCATTAAGCAAAACTCAACGGATTACTGATAAGTACCAACTTTCAAATAAATATCTTTATTAGAACTTTCAGTACTTCAGTACTTTGACGGAAAATTCTGTATATCTTAAAAATTAGTAAAAGTAGTATAAGTTCGGTTAAAATATTTCGACTTCCTTCACAAAATAGTTGCACTTCTCTTGCTGCTTTGTCATTATTAACCCCAATATATTCCTTAAAATTCGCTGAAAAGTTCGTTTAAACGCAAAATTGCGTTACATTTTCATAAAATTGAGTTCGTTATGAGTGGGTTCGCTATAACGGGTCTCCACTGTAATTATAATAATAGACCAAATCTGATTTTGAATGTGTTAAGGGAAGAATCGATGGCAGTCGTAAAAAATCCTCTGCGATGGTCTAATGAAGCCTATTTTTAATCTGCGGGTTATTTCCATCCACTATTGATAATGAGCGTTAATTATTCACTAGTATAAAAAGCGCCGGCTTTGGCGGAAGAATAGCACGCATCCCTGTCAAGAGTGGCAGTCGGTCTTGTAAAATATTAACGAACTTGTTGAAGTGCCACTAACCATCGATTTTGTGCAAAGCACACATTTTGATGAAGTCATTCGTTACTCACACCGAATGTTATATTTTTCTAGCACACATGCAAGCCATTCTTGCGGAATATACGCCGGCCCAAAGTTCATTGCTATTTACACTGAAATGAATAGCGCACGGGTAAGGCAGATTTCCAACAAACGCGCTCCTAATTCCGGCCTTTACAATAGCCGAGTTTAGGGGTCATTTCAGCGTGAATTTTTGCCTCATTCTCGAGAGCTTTTTAAATATTTCGAGTAGTGAACACTTCACGGTGGTAATGACAAAAAAGGATAAAAACTCCGGCTTTGGTTTCTTACTTTTTTGTCAACTACCGAAAAACTCCTTTCAAGCGCAGTGCATCGCCGAGTATTTCACGTTTTTAATTAGTTTAATTACCACCAACCACTCCTAGGTTTCTTCACGAAAATATCAAGTGCTGACTTACTCGACGAAATTATTTGCAGCAGTCGTACAACACGACAAGGAAGCCTTTCATCATGATAAAAAAGCACCGTGGAACTTCTTTGAAACTATAGCACTTTTTCGTTTTTTTTTTTGTTTTTTCCAAATGCACATAAATTTATATATAAACTACCGGTAAACGTTTCCTGGGGAGAAAATTGCAGTTTCAGGGAAATGGGAAATTGGTTGCAACGTCGTGGAGAAACGAATAGACGATAATTTTAGCTTTCCACCAATTGATATCGAGTTTAAGACGAATTTAAAAATAGTTTAGCTACGATATATTACAGTCCGGACATCTATAAATTTATAATAGGTGCAAAGTACATGAGACCGATTAAATCGACTCGAATTTTAAAATATTCATAAGACATACATTCAATCAAATTACACACTGCCAGCGATACTCTCCTCTTATCATCTATTATGCCATTATTTACGACACAACTACAACTTAAAACACAAACACAAATTCTAGTTTTTGCACAAAACCCCGCCCGTCGGTTAAAAAATGACGAATCAATGGCGGACGCCACATCCATAATGCACCAACTACCCTTTTTCAATTAGTTATTAGTCAATTTACGTCTTTCAGATAACATTGAAAATGCATTAAATCGTCTGCGGAGACCACATAAATTATTAACATCCTGCACCAAAAGTGGAATTGTGTGTGATTTAGGTAGCTGCTCTTTGCTTGCGACTTCACCATAAGCTATTAAAATCTATTTGGAAACTTTTAATTGCATTGTAAAGAGTAATGTTTCATGAGGCTATTAAACGTTGCTTAAACTCCAACCGATTCCAGGCTGAATGGGCTTTAATTAAAAATTCCAAATGAAAAATTTTTTTTTGTATTTGCACACTTGTAAGCCCCTAATTCTTGTCCTGCGGTAAGTGAATTTCGAAATTCGAGCAATAATAAAGAGCCATTAACATTTATGTTTTATTGAAGGCGGTACTCCATTGTCCTAATACCAATACAAATTGGAGTTGCATAATCTAAGATTGCAATTTAATGCATTTGTTGTAAGTGAATTAAGCTGAGTAATAACTCCAGTCTAAATTTAACTAGTCCAGGGACGGATCCCCAATTCTGGAAAAATGGGGCGGTTTTCTGGGTGAAAATTGTGTATTGAAGGTCACCTTACGCAATGAAATCGATTTTAACTTCATCCCTAATTTCCTCATTTGAATGTATAAGTAGTTTCAGTATAATGAGTCATGTTTGCATATTAACGTGGAAAAAAACAATTTTTTGCACACGCTTTTGTATCTACAGAGAGGTCACAAATAGCTAAATTGGCAAGTCAATGTCAATGTCGACTAATTGCTGCATTAGAGTAAATAATCGTCCCACTGTCATTAACTGCGTTACAACAAGAGTGAAATGATGGAGAAAAATCGTAAATTATGTTTGCGAATTGATTCGAGAAAAAACTATCGTTTTCCTTTTTTTTATTTTCAAATCAACTTTTTCAATCAATAATTTGGTCAATTGTGATTCAATTTTAGTTATTTTTCACCTCAACAAGACTTAAATGATGTTAACTTCTTATGGTTTATTGAATTGAGTGACTTGAGTGTTTTAAATTAAATTTTGCGAAAAAATTACGCCTCTAGTTGAAAAACGTGCCAAAAAAAATAAAAATAAAATAAATTCGGCGATTTTTTGTTTATTTTAACAAAATCCCAAAAAATAAAATTTTGGTGCCGTGCTTAAAAATGCTCAAGAAGAGCAGAAATAACATTGAATTTGACCAATATTTATAATAAAAAGTTCTCCAACAAGGGAAATTCTAATTTAATTTGCATTTACATACTTTTAACACAATGATTCTGGAAAAAAATGGTTATTATCTCAAAAACGTGTTAAAAAAATTCCAAAACTCAGAAAGCACTTAATTTTCGTTTTAATTTGGAAAAATTTCGGTTTGTTTTTTCGAAAAACTAAAAACAAAAATGTTTAGGCACAAAAAAGTACAACTCGTACCTGAGACAACAAAATTAACATGAAATATACCTACATGTTGCATTTTTTTCGAAGTCCAAGTAAGGTATCTGTACGTGCGCGTGCCTTAATTTTCGTTTTAATTTGGAAAAATTTCGGTTTGTTTTTTCGAAAAATTAAAAAAAAATGCTTAGGCACAAAAAAGTACAACTCGTACCTGAGACAACAAAATTAACATGAAATATACCTACATGTTGCATTTTTTCGAAGTCCAAGTAAGGTCTCTGTACGTGCGCGTGCCTTAAGTTTCGTTTTAATTTGGAAAAATTTCGGTTTGTTTTTTCGAAAAATTAAAAATAAAAATGCTTAGGCACAAAAAAGTACAACTTGTACCTGAGACAATAAAATTAACATAAAATATACCTACATGTTGCATTTTTTCGAAGTCCAAGAAAGGTCTCTGTACGTGCGCGTGCCTTAACTTTCGTTTTAATGTGGAAAAATTTCGGTTTGTTTTTTCGAATTTTAAAAATAAAAATGCTTAGGCACAAAAAAGTACAACTTTTACCTGAGACAATAAAATTAACATGAAATATACCTACATGTTGCATTTTTTCGAAGTCCAAGTAAGGTCTCTGTACGTGCGCGTGCCTTAATTTTCGTTTTAATTTGGAAAAATTTCGGTTTGTTTTTTCGAAAAATTAAAAATAAAAATGCTTGGGCACAAAAAGTACAACTTTTACCTGAGACAAAAAAATTAACATGAAATATACCTACATGTTGCATTTTTTCGAAGTCCAAGTAAGGTCTCTGTACGTGCGCGTGCCTTAATTTTCGTTTTAATTTGGAAAAATTTCGGTTTGTTTTTTCGAAAAATTAAAAATAAAAATGCTTAGGCACAAAAAAGTACAACTTGTACCTGAGACAATAAAATTAACATGAAATATACCTACATGTTGCATTTTTTCGAAGTCCAAGTAAGGTCTCTGTACGTGCGCGTGCCTTAATTTTCGTTTTAATTTGGAAAAATTTCGGTTTGTTTTTTCGAAAAATTAAAAATAAAAATGCTTGGGCACAAAAAGTACAACTTTTACCTGAGACAAAAAAATTAACATGAAATATACCTACATGTTGCATTTTTTCGAAGTCCAAGTAACGTCTCTGTACGTGCGCGTGCCTTAATTTTCGTTTTAATGTGGAAAAATTTCGGTTTGTTTTTTCGAAAAATTAAAAATAAAAATGCTTGGGCACAAAAAGTACAACTTTTACCTGAGACAAAAAAATTAACATGAAATATACCTACATGTTGCATTCTTTCGAAGTCCAAGAAAGGTCTCTGTACGTGCGCGTGCCTTAATTTTCTTTTTAATTTGGAAAAATTTCGGTTTGTTTTTTCGAAAATTAAAAATAAAAATGCTTAGGCACAAAAAAGTACAATCTTTACCTGAGACAAAAAAATTAACATG
This sequence comes from Tribolium castaneum, assembly GCF_031307605.1. Taxonomy (NCBI): domain Eukaryota; kingdom Metazoa; phylum Arthropoda; class Insecta; order Coleoptera; family Tenebrionidae; genus Tribolium; species Tribolium castaneum. The sequence goes on along the minus strand of NC_087402.1, from coordinate 1,926,577 downwards.
AAATATACCTACATGTTGCATTCTTTCGAAGTCCAAGTGAGGTCTCTGTACGTGCGCGTGCCTTAATTTTCTTTTTAATTTGGAAAAATTTCGGTTTGTTTTTTCGAAAATTAAAAATAAAAATGCTTAGGCACAAAAAAGTACAACTTTTACCTGAGACGATAAAATTAACATGAAATATACCTACATGTTGCATTTTTTCGAAGTCCAAATAAGGTCTCTGTACGTGCGCGTGCCTTAATTTTCGTTTTAATTTGGAAAAATTTCGGTTTGTTTTTTCGAAAAACTAAAAACAAAAATGTTTAGGCACAAAAAAGTACAACTCGTACCTGAGACAACAAAATTAACATGAAATATACCTACATGTTGCATTTTTTCGAAGTCCAAGAAAGGTCTCTGTACGTGCGCGTGCCTTAACTTTCGTTTTAATGTGGAAAAATTTCGGTTTGTTTTTTCGAATTTTAAAAATAAAAATGCTTAGGCACAAAAAAGTACAACTTTTACCTGAGACAATAAAATTAACATGAAATATACCTACATGTTGCATTTTTTCGAAGTCCAAGTAAGGTCTCTGTACGTGCGCGTGCCTTAATTTTCGTTTTAATTTGGAAAAATTTCGGTTTGTTTTTTCGAAAAATTAAAAATAAAAATGCTTGGGCACAAAAAGTACAACTTTTACCTGAGACAAAAAAATTAACATGAAATATACCTACATGTTGCATTTTTTCGAAGTCCAAGTAAGGTCTCTGTACGTGCGCGTGCCTTAATTTTCGTTTTAATTTGGAAAAATTTCGGTTTGTTTTTTCGAAAAATTAAAAATAAAAATGCTTAGGCACAAAAAAGTACAACTTGTACCTGAGACAATAAAATTAACATGAAATATACCTACATGTTGCATTTTTTCGAAGTCCAAGTAAGGTCTCTGTACGTGCGCGTGCCTTAATTTTCGTTTTAATTTGGAAAAATTTCGGTTTGTTTTTTCGAAAAATTAAAAATAAAAATGCTTGGGCACAAAAAGTACAACTTTTACCTGAGACAAAAAAATTAACATGAAATATACCTACATGTTGCATTTTTTCGAAGTCCAAGTAAGGTCTCTGTACGTGCGCGTGCCTTAATTTTCGTTTTAATTTGGAAAAATTTCGGTTTGTTTTTTCGAAAAATTAAAAATAAAAATGCTTAGGCACAAAAAAGTACAACTTGTACCTGAGACAATAAAATTAACATGAAATATACCTACATGTTGCATTTTTTCGAAGTCCAAGTAAGGTCTCTGTACGTGCGCGTGCCTTAATTTTCGTTTTAATTTGGAAAAATTTCGGTTTGTTTTTTCGAAAAATTAAAAATAAAAATGCTTGGGCACAAAAAGTACAACTTTTACCTGAGACAAAAAAATTAACATGAAATATACCTACATGTTGCATTTTTTCGAAGTCCAAGTAACGTCTCTGTACGTGCGCGTGCCTTAATTTTCGTTTTAATGTGGAAAAATTTCGGTTTGTTTTTTCGAAAAATTAAAAATAAAAATGCTTGGGCACAAAAAGTACAACTTTTACCTGAGACAAAAAAATTAACATGAAATATACCTACATGTTGCATTCTTTCGAAGTCCAAGAAAGGTCTCTGTACGTGCGCGTGCCTTAATTTTCTTTTTAATTTGGAAAAATTTCGGTTTGTTTTTTCGAAAATTAAAAATAAAAATGCTTAGGCACAAAAAAGTACAATCTTTACCTGAGACAAAAAAATTAACATGAAATATACCTACATGTTGCATTCTTTCGAAGTCCAAGTGAGGTCTCTGTACGTGCGCGTGCCTTAATTTTCTTTTTAATTTGGAAAAATTTCGGTTTGTTTTTTCGAAAATTAAAAATAAAAATGCTTAGGCACAAAAAAGTACAACTTTTACCTGAGACGATAAAATTAACATGAAATATACCTACATGTTGCATTTTTTCGAAGTCCAAATAAGGTCTCTGTACGTGCGCGTGCCTTAATTTTCGTTTTAATTTGGAAAAATTTCGGTTTGTTTTTTCGAAAAATTAAAAATAAAAATGCTTAGGCACAAAAAGTACAACTTGTACCTGAGACAATAAAATTAACATGAAATATACCTACATGTTGCATTTTTTCGAAGTCCAAGTAAGGTCTCTGTACGTGCGCGTGCCTGTGCTTGGACCTCTTCCTCGGGGACTCCTCGTAGTGCAAGAGCTTGGGCGGAGGACTCATGGAGCGGCCCTTGTTCATGGGTGTCTTCCGCCCCGGCTTGACGGCCTCCAAGGGTGGAGAGGTGCGAAATTGGACCGGTGTCGCCATACTGGCGAGTAAATGATGGACTTCTTCGTCCGAAGAACCGGAATGTTCGATGTGGATCCCGTCCTCGCCGTAACATTTATGATACGGAGAACACGGCGATGACGGACTCAGATTGCCATAATGTGACATGTTTTCTTCGTTTTCTGGCGTGTACTTGTGGCGAGAATAGGAATCGCCGCCGACTTGCGACCATTTACGTTTTTCCGGCAGACAAACGGACGTTGCACGGAGTGGTCGAGCTGGACGTTCCTCTTTGTTGCTGTTGATCACCTCGAGCTCCTCTTCGGAGCTGTGAGGGTCGTGCTGGTCGGGGGCCGGACTCTCCATGGAACAGCCGGTGTCTGCCGGGGATACGCTACACATGCGTTCAGACATCACTGCAACAAAAAAAATTATAGAAAACTTAAGGAGGATAGGTGTTAAGAGGTGCACTGCTGTTTGGAGAGGAAGGTACGAACAGGTTTCATGTTTACAAAGACGAGAGCGGATTTATTTATTTAACAATTAAAATTGTTGGAGAGCCGAGCCAAAGCAAGCCGGGGAATAAGAAAGTTAAATGCATTTGGATGTTACAGAGGCAGAGACGGATTAAGCGTCTGGCGACCTGGTCATCAGGGGCTCAACATGTACATGTTAAAAACAATAAAAAAGCCAGAGATAATTATAATTTAAATTCAGTAGCCGACCAAAACCCTCTATATCTCCGATTTTAAGTATACTATAAACTAAGTATAAAGTACAGCCACACAAAATGAAAATGACGCCTCCATCAACAAATGCCTACAAGATTTGATCAAAAAATATCTAAAATCCACAAGATAAGTCAAAATTGGTGGTGTTTTGTCAAAACATGCCTCAAAATTGCAAAAATAAAACGAAACTGTTGTTATTTTGCGTTTGATTTTCAACGAAATTTCGTCAAGAATTGGCTGAAAAATGACAAAATTCGGTCGAAAAAGAGTTACTCTTATTTTTTTCGAGCTTTAAAACACATTTTTTAATTTATTACCTTAATAAACCGAGTTGAAAAAACACAAAAACTGAAACTCAAGAAAAATCGTTTTTCAATTTTTCTTATTTTTCTTTGATACAGAACCATTATTTTGTAAAAATTATCAAGAATAACGCAAAAACTTATAATTCAAATTCATCAGCTGACCAAAACCATCTACATTTTCGATTTTAAGTATAAACTAAGAACAGTCACCCAAAATGAAAATGACTCGTTCATAAACAAACGCCTATCGTACGTTTTTGGATCAGGTAGGTACTCATTTATTTTACAAAATTTGATCAAAAAACGTCTAAAATCCACAAGATAATTAAAAATTGGTGGAGTTTTGCCAAATTACGCCTCAAAATTCCAAAAATAAAACGAAACTTATGTAGCGTATTATTTTACTCGACTTTGTTAGTTTTTGGGCGAAATTTCGTCAAGAATTAGCTGAAAAATGACAAAATTCGGTCAAAAAAGGTGTTATTCTCCGTTCTTCGAAGTTACCAAGCTGGAAAACCACAAATTTTCTTGATTTTTCTTGGATTCAGAACCATTATTTCGTAAAAATTATCAAGAATAAGGCAAAAAATCTTCAATTTTGTTCATTAATTCCAAATGCGATCTTAAACAAAATTAAATGTTTCGCTGTGTTTGTTTATTATACGGCAAATTTTAATTTCACATTAAAATTTATTTTGCATCAACCATATAAGCTAGAGTTCGCCTCCTCATATTTTTTCTCTAACACATAAAGACTTTTATTATTATTATTATTATTATTATTATTGTTGTTATTACTGATTAATTAAATTGGCAAAAAATAAGTTTGATTTTTTTGTTAAACCGAAAAGAAAAATTAGACCACGAATAATATTTTTCCCTAACTTTTTAGCCCGTTGATGAGAGAGAAAGCTAATTACTTTAGTAATTATGAATGAGTTGCATTAAATTTCTTTCTTTTTTTTTCTAATAAAAACGATCGTAATCAGTGAAACAAATCTTGTTTCAAGACAACGACTCAATCAAGAAAAAATTGCCAAATATTTTTGTTTGGTTTAAATTACTTGAATTTAATTGGGTGGAGCTAACCCGAAAGCCAATCTGAGTCATGCCCTTCCAATGCGCTCAACCAATAAAAAGGCAAAGATAATGCATAGGTAAAAAATTTCAAAGCGAATGTATTGGTCGATCATCGCATGCTAATCTCAAGATGGTTTCGAGAGGACAATACTGTTAATATTTCATGCAATAAAAGAATTTTGGTCTACTTTTCATTCATTTTTTGTCTAAAGGGGAGAAACAAGTGATTTGTTTTTTATAACACGCGTTTAATTTAAATGCCTTGTCCTATTTTTCGTTTTCCTGATTTGTCTCAGTTTTAAAATTAAAAAAAAAAGGCAAAAGTGTTGGTATTTTTTTTTATTATTTTTTGAATGTCCTAACCGTGTAAGTGTCGGTGTATGTCGGTTAATGGATAATACGGTCGTGTAGGTATCATAATAAAGTGCACCTCCTGAAGATAAATATTGTGGAAGCGAGCGGTCTTGTATGAAATCCCGAGTAATCGAGATAAATTCCCAAATGCCATATGCGGTTATGAAACAGCAGAGATACGGCCCGTAAAGTTCGCGTAAACCATCGTCCGATATCATACGGCATTCTTATCTAGAATCCCCATAAATACAACGCTATCTCACAAACAAATTCGCTGCCCTTTATCTTAACTATAATATTATAGTATGGCTGCATTACAAGCGCAACGTCCAGGTTGCTTTTTTAATACGCCATCAATCTTGTTTTAATGTAAATCATGTCCAACTCTAAACAATGCACACCTGAAAGAATGGTTATGGGCTGAATGGCGAACGCAATAAATTCAGAGACGTCGATGTGCATGAACAAACGATGGGAGTGCCTCGATCCATGATATGAATAACAAACCAAAATTAAAATCAATCTTTCTTCCCAGATTTAAGCGGCGACCTTTCCCAAAAACACGCAAACCTTGCCTCATTCTTCCAATCTCGTTTACATCATCCAGCAATTTTTGCCTAATCACGAAAATCAACTCCCACAATTAATTTTATATTCTGCAAGCACACCAATGGTCTGTAAGGCAAGGGGCCCAAGGAAAAATCAACAAACAGAAAAAATTATCTTATTAGTGTCTGTGGTGAAAATTTGGGTTATTTCGTTGGGCCAGTGTGTGGTGCTGTTAATTAAACCTGCGCAGATCTAATAGTCACCATAAACTGAATCGTAATACCCAATAACGTATCCTGATCAACATAATACGGATTATTGTTTGAGGCAATAGACAAGAACCGTATAATTCCAGAAATTCAATATCAACACGAAGCAATAATTGCGATCCGAATTGTGGGGGCACCTTCAAAGTCACTGCCTGTAATTGCCTCAAACAACCTGCATTATTATTACATCTCGAAAACATTCAAGAATTCTAATCCGCATTGTTCTCCCTGCTTGTTACGCTTGTAGTTATTTTGCATTTTCGAGTTTGAAGTTATTTCATTAGCGATGACCCATGTCAAAAACATGAACCGGATGTGGATAACTATTTCTTTTCCTTTACTTCGAGATTAAAATTTTTCAACAATTTGCATTGTTCCTGGCTTATTCCGTTATTTATATAATTGCCAAAGCTGGTGAAAAAATCACCTGCATGGCTTTCACTTCAGCATCGTTACTTTTGACGGTTGCATGTCTGCAGCCGTTCCAATCGTAAATTATCTGCACTCTTCGAGGTGCAAAATGCAACACACTAAGTGGAAAATAGTATACTATAAAGACCTAGACCTCATACACGGCCGAGTACAATGCACGTATGACCATAAACATTTATTTTATACTTTTAAAACAATCTTGTACAAGTGCTTGACTCACTCCTACAAAGGTGCGGTTTCCATAAACGATTATGCCAACATTTTAATACACCGTAATTATGGCCATGCTAACAGCACCTTTGGGTTTCAAACGTTGCTATTTTTTCAAGAGTATCGGTTTAATTACGATTCATACGACCACAAGGTTGTGTGTGGTGACGATAGGTACACTATGTGTGGAGCTAGCTCCAGATAAAAGTGGATTTTTGCTGGCTTCAACTGTGATAGTGTTACGACTGACAATGGCCATAAATTACACAACAGGATAATAAAACTAACAAAAAACATCATTTTTATTTTCTATTGTAAAATAAACTTTTCAAGTCAAATTTTGCCGTAATAAAGGTGGTGTTTCGAAGACGTCAATGTGAGTTGAAAATGTCTGGTTTGAACAATACAAAGTAAAAATTCACCCAACCTTTATAAAATCTTCTCTGGAGTAACACTGAATGCGTCATTTATAATAATTATTATCCTAATTTAAGTTAAATTGTGTCAAAAAGAACAAGAATCGATTTTTGTGCGATTTTTTCTTCACTCAAACTACATATTTTTACCATTAAAATACGAATTTTAGCTCACAGAAAACACTAGATAATAGGTTTAGAATATGTTTTCGTAAACAATATGAATAAACATCATTGTATATTTTATAAAATACCTACACTGTTGCATAAATATCTTTGCAGTGTGATTATTAGTGCAGAAAAAATATCAGGTGTTCATTATTAAAAAAACTCGCAGCATGCTCTGACATTTTTACGGATTTCGTAGATCAATTTGTATCATTGTATTGTTGGTTGCCTACTAAACCAGAATTCATAGCCAAAGATTGTTAAATAGTGTTCAGAGACGATGTGTTATGTGTGGTGAACAACAAGGAAGACATTTCCAACTGTTTTTATAAATAATAAATAAATATTTTTATGAAAATCTGTTATCTTTTTAATTGTCAAAAAGTAAGGTTATGAGAGAACGAATTAATCACAGACATGCAAAACAATTGTTTCTTAATTTCAAAGCACTCTAGAGTTTTTTTTTAAATGAACGCTTGTTAGTATAATAGTAATAATAGGGCTTAATAGGGAAACTAATACAGCTTAATTTTTCCGAATCTTTATACTATATTTCATTTCTGAGATTAAGTGTAAAAAATACAGCCTCTATAACAAGGGCGAAAAAATTGTAAAACAGCCAAATCAAATTTGAATCTTTTGAGGGTTATTTGATGGTACCTTCAGCCACGAAAAATGTTATTTTTTATTGTTCTTAGAAGCTTTTAATTAACTTGCTTTGTTGTCTGTCTGTCTGTTTCATATTTTCCGAGCCAAATTTGAGAAGGTTCCTGTTGTCCGAATGAACTGAAATTTTGCATACTTACGTAATCTGCGTGACAATGTAATTCTATATAGTTGATTACCCCCTAACGGGCAAAAATATTCTCCTTTGATACAAAAACAATTTTTCTTAAATAAAAGCTTAAAAAAATATTTTTTTTAATGAAAAGAACCCTTTTCATAAGAATGTTTAACATATTTTTTTAAAGAGTAGATATAACACTAATAATGTTCATTGGCTGAAACTCTATATCCCAGAAATTATACACTGTTTATACTATTTTGCTAATGTAAGAGTAAAAGTTTTTTAAAGAACTATAGGAGAATTGAGAACTGCAGTCTCAATTTTTATCAGAACTTCCATAGTTTTATTAAAGCTTTTGGTCAGCTGGTCAGCATCATTTCAACTGTTTTTTTTAATGAATCATGTATTTCCTCTATCATTTTGTTTGAATCTTTTATTAAAGGAAGTTCAGAACTTTTTAATGAATAGAACACTTTTTTCATAGCTCTATTTTCAAAGTTTAAGATATTTTTTTGATATTAGATAATCTCAGAAATTATTATTATCCTACAATCGTGGTTAAAATATCAGAATCTATTCTTTTGAAAAAAATCGTTATTTTCCTATTTTAGGTTCAGGAATTAAACTTTTGTACTACATTATGTTAGTCCAGATCGTAAGCTTTAATTTAGGCATTTTAGGTCGAAACAAAAGGATCTCAAAGGAATTGAATTTTTATGCAACATCTGAATACAAAGGCAAGGCAAAAAACCCAAAACCTGGCCTTTATTTATCACTTTCTACCTGTTTTATGGTAGAATTCGTCACAATGTCAATTTCGTAAAGCATTTGTGTTCTGAAGAACATTGTGGAACATATTTGTTGTGCATAAATTGTAGCGAGAACAGGTTGTTGAAAGGCATTAGATTGGAGTCGATAGTCAGCAAGTGGCAATAATTATTTTCGTTCATTACCATTAATGTGCACGAAATAAAAACGTTTGGCATAAGTAATGTATTAATGAAGAAAGGGCGACCACGCGAGTAATCCGAGCAATGAATACGTAATGCATAAAATAATGACAGCTTCGTGTATTCAACAGCGTCGAAGTTAATTAGAGAGAAACGCGTTGAATTTAAAAATAAATCCACATTAGAAACAATTTGGTGTTGGAAAAAGGAGCGCTGATTAATAATGGAAATCATTTAGAGCGGACTTTCTCCAGATTGCATCTTGTAATTTACTGGTAGAACCACCATGGAAATAAACAATCGGACTTGGCTAGCAACTAATTGGAACTAATGCGTCCAGGTTATCCAATTTAATTGAATTATGATGCGAATTTATTATTAGTATCACCTTCCAGTTGTCTCATAACCTGGAATCGTAAAGGTAACGATGCAGAAAATGTCGCTGCAACTTCAATTTAATAAGACACCTCTCTACAGAGGAGGTGCTAATACACTATTCCCTGCACAAATTCACGACGATAAATTTCTTACACGGCCATTTTGTCTGCAGCCGTCTGATTTATCCCGAAGAAAATTGCAGGAGGTTTTTTCCTATCCTAATCATCTTCAATTGCACATTAATGGCTACAGCAGGAATTCCGCAATAATCCGTCTTCGTCTCTGACACTAGTTTACGTTATTAGCGACGAAATGGTGCCGCTAACTAATTCATATCCTGATTAAAACCAAAATAACGCGAAAACTCGGTGATTTCTCCTCACTACCAATGAATTGTTAGCCCAAGGCGCCAAATCACTAATTAAGCTAATTAATAATAATTAGAATTCAAACATTTATAATGCGGATTTGGGCAATCGACTGACTATTTAATGCCAAACCGACCAGAACCGATCGTTCCATAATCATGAAATGATGCCAATAAGAAGTACTCGCTGGTAATTATGAGCAGTTCTGCCAAAGTCTTGTAATTGCAAATTGCGACGGTTACCTCTGCACAATAGAGCTGTAAATATTTTCAGTCAGACTAGTATGTTGACGTATTGATCAGAGGGAAAAGAACAAAGAACTCGTTTTAAATCGTTTTTAAAATTGCAGATGTTTCATTTTAACTCAAACTAAACATTCCAATTTATTCGGTAAATTTTTGATATTTTCGCGGAATTAAAAACGCCGACTCCCGGCCTGGAGATTTAGGAAGCACAACCTAATTTTATGGTGGGTGTTCATCACCGAATTCTTGGAAAAAATATAACCAGAGGCGCAGATATGTAATGAATACAAATTGGGCTCCAAAAATCCCCTCACGAGCCGAGATTTAATTTGAATTTACACGTTGCATTCACGAAATTATCCACGCCATGCATTTTTTGAATAAGTCTCCTCTGTAGGTGACAATTCCCGCGAACTTGTCTGCATAAAAGCGGTATTAGAGTTAATTCCTCACTCTATATTTATGAAACAAAGGAGAGGCCGCACTTGTTCAACTAGCGTATGAATAAAGTCATTTAAATTTAACAATGAAAAAATTCATTTCTTCATTAGCTGGGACAACGTTTCCAATGGCGCGCTGCATTTTATTAAAAATTCTTTGCGTTCTAATTAAGCGTTAGTTAGTTTTGCGGGCTGTAATAGCGCCGATAAAATCCGAAATTATCGAAAAACGCTCAAAATAATGGACACGGGCACAACTATTGTTAGTTTCCCGGAAGGATCATGCTTTCACAGGCTTTCCTATTGATTTCAACAATACAAGCGTGACAACATTTCTGAGCAATTTTTTACTCCCAGCGTCTAAAGAAAGACAATTGCCACTTAATTGGATTTAACCAGTCTGTTTCGCCAACTGATATGTTTACCTGTTTAAGGAGGGCTTAACGGTTTAATTACTGTAAACGTTTAATTAACTGTTTGTTATTCTTACAAAGCAGGCCCTAAACAAATCCAAACTATAACCGAACCTCCATCTAATTATTAACAATGCCTGAACTTGAAAATCTTCAAAACATGTCTGTTAAATTCGGAGAAACCACGTTTAATTCCATTTTAATTTACAATTTCTCGCTTATTTCTTCTTCTGGATTCGAAATAATCGAATTAACGACGATTACGACTTTACTTTTGTTCGCTAACTTGGCAATTAAATTGTTTCGCTTCTTGCCCCTAAGTTCACTTTTTAAATAACAATAATAAAGGTACTTGAAAAAATAACTCAAGTCGAGAGGAACTACTTGTAAATTGATAACGCGGCCGATTGTTTAATCACTAAACAATTAGCTGTGTGAGTGGTCAATTCAAATAAAAGTTCCGGAAATAGCATTTAAAACGTTGATACTGATAACAATATTTATTTTATTACCAGTGTTTACCTCCTTAAATCGCAATTAGAAATTCTAGAAATAATAATTTTTCCATATTTACGCACAAATACGGATATCTAAAAGTTAGGATGTGAAACGACGTACAAATAAAACGTTCCCATCTTCGATCTGTCTAAGTTTTCAGAAAAAATGGTTGTATTTGTATAATGGTTAAGGCATAGCAAACTAGAGCATTAAATTCTCAATAGTAAGACATAAAAATAAGCAAAATTTTATCGTAAATTATATTAAAAAAAAAAAACTTTAACCAATTTGCACTCTGTCCCACATTTTTCAAAACGCTGTGAATACGGTTACAGATACAAGAAAAATCTTAGGAACAAAGTTGTAGAGAATTACAAAAAAGTCCGCGAGACCATATCCTTATCTTCAACTATTTAGGCCCCAAGGTCGTTCAAAGGCGCTCAAGCGGCGGATTTGCTTCATTTTGCCGGTGGTCAAGTATTGGAAAATTATTTATACTTAAACCGTTGAAGTTGGAAATATGGTGTCGCGGACTTTTTTGTAGAAAATTTAATTCTCTACAACTTTGCTCCTCACACTTTTTTTGTATCTTCAAAGGTATTCGCTACGTTTGCACAGATATAAGGTGGAACGCAAATTGATAATTCTAAGTCGCATATTCATCAAAACGCTGGGAATACGGTTAAAGTTACAAAAAAATTATTAGGAACAAAGTTGTAGAGAATTAAATTTCCTATAAAAAAGTCCGCGACATCACATTATTATCTTCCACAGTTTAGGTATAAATTAAGTTTTTGTTATTTGACCACCGATAAAATAAAATGAATCCGTCGCTTCACCGTCTTTGAATATTTTTGGGGCCTAAACCGTTGAAGATAGAGCTATGGTCTCGCGGACTTTTTTAAAGAAAATTTAATTCTCTACAAATTTCGTCTTAACATTTTTCTCGTATCTTTAACCGTATTCGCAGCGTTTTGAAAAATACGTGACGAAGCGCACATTTTAAATTTTAATAATTTTTTTCTCGTTTCTTATAAAAATTCTGGTGGTCAGTTTTTCTCAGTTTGTTAAGAGTGTAAAGCTCAACAATTCTGCCTTTTTTTTCCACGAAACTAACACTCGAAGCGCCCTCATTTCTCCTCCACCGTACTATTTTTTTGGTTCAGATTGTGTCTCCTAACTCATAGTCCTCCGTAGTTCGAAACAAAAACGCTATTTTTTATTTCCGAGACTAATTTACTCAAAATAGTTGGGCAGATTTGTTGGAAAATTTGCCGCACTCATTAGCGTCTAGTTAGGACGTCGCCATTAAAGCTTAATTGAAAATCTTTTTTTAAAGTGATGAGTCAAGTTCATCCTTTAATAGCCCACTGATGCAGAATGAAGTATGATGAGGGTGACGCAAATGTAATATTGAAATTTTGCTTGCTACTGATAATTAGCGGAGGTCATGTTCGATGCACAACTATTAGAAAAGCAAACAGTTACACAACTTCGAAACTGGTTCTAAAAATATTCGAGACTAGTTGCCGCTACCTTTACTTATCATAACTTGTCCGATCCAGCAATTTCCAATTATCACAACCGGAGGAAAAATCGAAAAGACAATGAAGTTTCGTTAATTAATAGGAAAAAATCTAATTTGCAGTTACGGTTAATGCAATTCGAAGGAGATTAGTGGTTAGCCGTAAAGTAGCATTAATTGCAGAATTATTCAAACGCTAAGTATGTGAACATTCCTAATATTAGGCTGTTAGGAAACAATGCAGCGCCAAGACAATGGATAATAAAACGGATTATTGTCAAGAATCGAGGCAATAGTTGCGGGAGAATTATTTGGAGCAGCGATTTTTCAGTTTGTTGCTAGAATTTTTAGCGCTATGCTAATAAAACGCCGATAAATGGTGGCATTTTTCCTGCGAAAATTCATTTCCATAATAACGAGATACCTACATGTGTTCCAATATTAGTCAACAATTTGCAATTTAGATTAAAAATAGTTGCGTTTTGCCTTGTTTATTCGAAATATCAACGATTAATAAAAAGGTGGCGCTAAAAATATGTTCACTCGTGTAAATGTTTCACGATTTGCGTAATCTTATCAACACACACCAACTGTTTCAAAATGGTAAGAAAGCGTATCACCGTCAAGCTGGGATTTTTTCACACCGATCAATGGAAGCAACGAATCCATCACAACGTTCGTGATTATTGTTGTCGACAAGTAGCCGCTTGTTTATTTTTATAATGCTAAGAATGATGCATTCTTTTGAATCGCGGCCAAAATTCAAAGATCAACGACATTATTTTTTCATTCGCGCTGCTGCAATCGTTAATCTTCATTTAAGCCTTTTTCGAAATGCCCCGCTTTAGCAAATACCACGTTTTACGGCACTTACCACCTATATCATTGAAAATTTATTTTATTACGCGGATTAACTTGTGGGTTCTTTTATTGTTATTATAGCGCTACATATGCCCGTTTTTACGCTAAAAGTTGGAAATTTTATAGTGCGAGATGTAAATTCTGCTCTGATGGGCTTCCTACATAACCACCTACTTCGCATTCGAGATCATCTAACTCAAATTATCCCAATTAAATTTATAATCAGACAACAAATGTTTGTTTTTCGCTTGTAACACGTTCGCTTGTTTTCGAGAATAAAATACTGGCACGAAACCAGAAAAAAGTAATTTATAACGATTACTAATTGCAATTAAAACTATTGAATTCTCTATTAGTGACACTCAACCTGTAATCAGTAGTTCTAGGATTTTCCATTTAATTACTAATGGAGACGATAGAATTTCCAGTATCTGCATTTATTTAAATTGCCAACATGATATCGTTGACTGGTCGAGCTATCGATCGCATAAATATTGAATCCGACTCAACTAAAAATTTCCCTCTTCAGAAATCATGCTAATGTGGCGATGCAACAGGACTTCCTAGCTAACATACTTTTTAGACTTGATGAAATATTCATTTCTTTGGCCACAACATTAAGAAATTTACTTTCGTTCGTGTTTTATCCGACTGAAGCATAACAACTGTTTTTTTAATTTTCTGTGCAACTATAAAGCATTTCTTGATGACCGCAGGACTGAAAAGGACATCAAAGAAATCATTACGGTTCACACAGTGAACTTGAATCCTTTGTTGCGTTTAATAATTACAGTTGTAATAAGAAGTCTATCGTTTCACGTTTCCATTTATTTTATTTTCGGAGATCAAAAGGATGCACCTCCTGATTAAACCTATTTTCGAATTCTATTTTCCATCCAAATAATGTAATACCAATAACAATTTCCTGCTCGATTATCTTTATCAGATAAAGCAAACCGGCTAAAAATCCAGCTTTTAATGCAAAAGTGAGTGTATTAATTGACCTTTATCTTTTTCCTCACTTATACAACATTCCGTTTTGTCTATGCATTAACAAGGGTTGCGGCACAAACTTTCTAATTCTTGCAAAATTAAATTACTTGGCCGCGTGAATAGCGCCCTTCATGCCTATTTTTACGCACACATTTTTGGCACAAGCAAAACAACACCGAGGTTATCAATGATAAATTAATCGAAAACTTAAACCGTGTTTTAAAAAATTCACTGGAGTAAACAAATGAACGCAATTATTTTGGAATTATTTAATCAGCAAATTACAGTAATTGTCGCACTTTTAGTTGACCTGGAAATGCAAATGCTTTTTCCGAAAAATACAAATTATGCTTGCACTGCACTAATTTATGACCAATTTATTAGAAAAGTAAAACAAATTCTTGCTCAATTTTTGTTTTGAAACGTCAAGAATTTTGGGTTATGCAAGCAAACAAAGCCAGAAGCGACCCCAATCTTGACCAAACTGTTTCCATAAATATTAAAGCAATTATTCTTATTTGCATATTTCCGCTAGAAACAACGAAAATATGTTTCAAGAGGGTTGCCAACAACTTTTCAATTTTAAATTAAATTTGTAGAAATCCAATAATCTCAATATCGGAGTGATTTAAAACGAGAAAGTTATTTATAGAAAAACTGATATGAGGGTACAGAAATTTAAAAGTGCTCTTTTATTAAAACCAACTTAATAAAGCGTTTTTGTGGCTACTCTCTAAGTTATGTCGAGATCAATTAGGTCGTTGTGGATTTTATGTTAATTAGGAAGTTTGGAAAGCGCTGGATTAAAATTATTGTACGGCAAAACTATTTTATATTATCAAATATGTAGTATTTCAAAAAGTTGGCAGAGATACTAAAATACCTACTAAATTAACTGAACAAAAACATAGTAAAATAAATATACAGAGTGGCTAAAGCACGTTGAAATTTGGGGAACAGCTAGTTAAAAGTGTTTAAATTGTATCATCTGAGATCTTTTTCGATTTTCTACCATCATTTATTTTGAAAATACAAGGCTAACTTGATTTTTGTAAATGGCACCAAGGATCAAATTTAATAATTTTTAAAAAACCATTTTTTCTGATTAAGTCAATAAATTATTTTTATTTTTTTTATTAGAAGGTAAAAAAAATAAAAATTCAAAAATTTTATTCTGGATTTCTGGAAAAGTAAAACTAAGTTAGCTTTGAAAATTCATATTATTAACGATCAAAAACCTTCAAGAACTAATAAGAAACAAAATTGCCATATTTCTCCAAATATTTTAACTGATTCTTTGCAAAATTATTGCCAAAAAGTCAATAGAAATCATTTTTAACGACAAAGACTACATTTTGAAACCTAAATTTTATTAGTTCGATGATTTTCTTCAAGTTTCGATTAAAGTAAGCTAAAAAATAAAAAATTACCCTTCATGCCATTAAAAAAAAACAAAAAAAATTTGATAAACATTTGAAACGATGGAATTTATATACTTTTATGCATATACCAAATTTTAATAGGTTTTGAAGAATACTTTTAATAATATTCAACTGTATCCACACTTTTTAGGGACCCTGTATATTAACAAAACACTACAACAAAAATTCAATTAAAATAAATATACTGGGGATAGTTTCTTCGAAAAATAAAAAAGTTCCTACAGATCGATATAGTTTTTTTATTATTCGTTCTACTTTCAGTCTTCTGTTTTGTCTATAGTTTATTTCTTTCCCTATTTTTGTTTCATGTGCCTCCTTTCAGTTTAGCTTTTATCCTCTCTCTTCTATATTACGTGTATTTTCTATTTTCTTTTCTCTATTCCTTTTTAATGCTCATTTATTAATAAATTAATGTGTTTTTGTCCATTTTGTTCAGTTTCAGTATAAGAAAAGGTAGGGATTTAAAAACAACTGGTAGCTTTTAAAAAAAAACTTATAAATTGTAGCAAGTGTTTCTGAAATTTTTCTTAAATGTGTGTTCTTTGTTGGGTAATAAGGGATTTATTTGGTTATATCGTCCATGTATTTATAAAAATAAATCGGGTGATTTTCTAATAAATAATTTGCTTTTTTCGCTAAAGCTGATAGGTTTTGCGTTAAAGTAAATTCAGCGTAACAATGTGGAGTCGAAAAAAGCCCAAGTCACGAATTGCCTGCAATCAATATAATGCAGTTGGAATAATTGTTCCTTGCTTGGAATTCCCGTTCCTAGTAAGTAATTTGATAAGTTAAACATTGATTACGGTAGATTATTTATATAAATTATTTGGGATTTGATAATGGAGAGGCGTTCCATCGTAAATAACCTTGTTAAAGCATAATCGAGCTCGTTAAGAATGCGAGTCGTTTTGCTTTTGTGAACGAAAAATCTCCTCGTGTATGGAAACTTTGCGAACCTCTGATAAGTTTTCTATAACGGAATTGTTGTTGTCGGCCGCTCACAATGGCTTTATAATGCGCGATGTTTTTCGTTTAATTTTTAAATTGTCGATTGTGTCATGAATAAGAATGCGTGTACCAACAAAGTGGTGACGTGTCGTGTCTTAGACACAGGTCTACCTTTAGATGCATGATCCTGAATTGTGCTATCGCAAACATGGGTCATGACCTCGCTCATGAAATCCATATTTAGATAGGGTAGGGTTTGGAAGTATTTAGCCGGCTATTAGAAACTGCAAAGGCCAAAAAAGCCACTGCCAATTGGCACATTCCCAATTGTTGGAAGAACAGTGAAAGTGGAAATGGACTTACCTGGAGGTAAGTCCGGGTCGTCAATTTCCTCGTCGGATTCGGTCCCGGAATCGCGATCTTCATCAGCCTAGAGAAACCAACAATGAGAAACGTTCACGACAACACATCAACAATTTAAGCAAATAATAAGGCAGGTGGACGCCGCACCCGGACTTTTCCGGCTAAAAATGGACCCGGAACATGCATTCCTTTGTTCCGAGCTTTAGTCGGGGGCAGCCATTTTTCACTCGGTTATGACCTTCAATGAGGTTAATATTGTTACGAATTTCAGGAGCCGATACACACCTTTTCGACGTAATTGTCTTCGTTTATCGAATGCGTCCGCAGCTTGTGGGTGAGGAACTTGAGCATATTTTCCTTCCGGGACTTGCTTCCTGGTTTCGTCGCCACCTTGACGGCGCTTATTTGACCGGATTCACTGAAATTCGGCACAAACTCGCGATTTCATCGTCGCCCTAAGGACAACCGGAGTGCATTTCAGTCAATTCACTTTGTACCTCCTCACTCCAAGCGAGACGTTCTACTACTGATTGTACGTCTAGTAAGTGCGCTGCGTGCCGTAAACAGTCTATTAATACTACCGGGGGGAAGTCAATACTTGCACCGACCCCGAAACCGGGGAAATACCGCACCCCGGGGCCCGAGACCGCCGAAAAGCGCGTGAGAGGGCTCCGGGGGCGCGCTCCGGGCGCCGCCCCGCCAAATCCGGGCGCTGGGGCCGAAATCGCCCGGAAAAAGCCTGGCGGACTCCCCCGGCAGCAAACATGGACTCGTCGGTAACCCATTGATGACAAAGGTAGGTCTGATTCCCAAGCGGTCTGTGATTGGTCTTCGCCGGCTTGTTATGCTCTCTTCTCGTCTGCATAATGCTTTTCTGTCTCACACAGAGGAGTTGCATAATTGCCTAACTAACTCCGGCGTATGGCGTAGCGTAAGCTAGAAACTACAAGTGTAAAGCTAAAACCGGTCCTTGAGAGAGAATTCGTTCACGTTTCAGCTCGGTTACACAAAGGTAGAAAGAGAAAACCGGCCAAAAGCTCGCCGAGCTTGGACGTGCCAACTTTATATGTCTTTAGTATGCTTTCTGAGCTTTTTTCTAAAATCATTTCCATTGAGGCGGAGCGGCAAACGCAGGATTTCGCCTTTGTTTGGCGCCGGTTTTAACCGGAATCGATCCGGGCGGCTTTTTTCGATGAGAGCTTCAAGTAACCGGAGAATTCGCGTTATTACTCAATGGACCAAACGGATACATGGGGACTCGTTTAGTCCTTCCCAGAAATCGCGTCAATCGGAACGTAATTAACAGAGTTAAAGTAAAAAACATTACGTTGAGTTTAAAGTAACGCACAAAATTCATATTTTTGTGGGTCATTGTCATTTTTCAAAAATTTTTGGTTATTGTTTAATTTTTTTGGCCAGTAGAAAAAAATTACTAATGAATTTAAAAGAAAATAAAGTAAAAAATAAAAAAGAAATTTTGCTCAGAAATTGAGTTTATGCTGAATAAACGTTTAGAAAAGGCAAATTTTTGGTCATTTTTGACCAAATTTGGCGATTTTTTTTGTCCTAGTTTAATAAGAACAAGAAGAAAAACTTAGTTTTTCGTCTGAAACATATTTGAATCCTTAGAATTTGCATAAATAATGTCATTTGGGAGCTAATTCTGTGATTTATTAGCTTAGAACATAAGAAATTTTGCGTAATAACTGAGATTTTTCTGAATAAACGCTTAGAAAAAGTAAATTTTTAGTCATCTTCGACCAAATTTGCTAATTTTTTTCATTCTAATTTGCTAAAAACAGGGGAAAAAACTTGATTTTTGGTCTAAAAACGTGGTTAAATCCTCAGAGCTTGCAAAAATAATGTCATTTTTGATCTAATTCTGTGATTGATTGGTTTACTTTTTGCAATAATTGAGTTTTTGTTGAAAAATTTTATTGATAATCGTTTATCTTTTTGTTACCTTATTTTGAAAAATTACAATAACAAAAGAATGAATTTATGCATTACTTTAAACTCACTCACACTAATAATAAATGACGGCAGTTTAAGGCAATTAATTACTCACACTCGGTAAGTAAATATCACAATAAAATAAATCTTGCACAACATTTACATTATTTTTCTGTTCTTAATCCTAGAAACCTAACGAGTAAATAAATGCACTGGACGCAACATATTGTTGCAATAGCAATTTTTCACACTTTCAAATGCAAAATGCAAGCGGTTACACGTCCACTTTATACAATAAATCGGGTAATAATGCAAAATAATTAACATTTTTGCTGAAATGTTGAAATACGTTCGGTTAGACGCATTACAAACGATCGTACTATTGGCAATAGTACTATGTGATCAAAATAATTTTGTGGTTCAGTCTGGCGTGACTGTTGGAAATCGTGGCTAGATATTCTAGCAAAAATTGGAGCAAATGAGGAAGAAAGCTTGAATAATCCTGCGATAAAATTGTATAACAACTTACACAAAAACAAGTCTTGTGACTCTTTTAAGTCTATTTAGATAAGAGTGTTTGCTTCGATTTTTGCTGAATTTGTTTTCAAGTCCAAAATGATAAACCCCAAGGTCAAATTAATTAGCTAGGTATGCTTGAGGAACCGCAAAAATGATCAAGCTGATAGCTGGTCACGAGCTTCACACTGTGGTAAATATTTTTGTTGTTTCACCTAAGTTATAAAACTTTTACAGTCTGTCTGGAGCGGGTCCAAGGGTTGATGGAGGATATTAATAAACAGGTCCGGGAAATAACTGTGCCCTTTGTTGGACATTGTGTAATTTCACCTTTGAGAGGTTATCACCTCTCTTGGATTAATTTGATCTTAGATTTATTGATGTTGTTCACGTTTGTTATTATAAACATAAAAATTTTATCACGAATAATAAGCCTACCAAAAAAATTTAATAAAGCACAAATTAGTTACGCAAGTGGCGTGAACGCAACGAATTAAACTGTAACTGTGCAAAATATTTTTATATTCGTTTTGCGTGAAGTTTAATAAGAAAAAATACTTGAGTCGTGATATGGAAATATATCGCTTTAAAAAAGTCAATTTTTGCCGTGAACTTTGCTAGATGGTGGTGTAATTACGCAAAAGTATGAATTACAACCGTTTGCCACGCCAACTTGAGACAAAGTAATTAAAAAGAAAAATTCTTTACATACAGTAATTGTTTCCAACGATTTTAAGCCCCACTTAAACGAAATGAACAAACTTTCAAAAAAATATTAACTTGAATCGGCCAAATGCAAGTTTAATTATCTTTATTACACATTAGCTTCAGTCTGGTTTGTAATTACTTTCATGCCAGCTTAAGCTCCAGGGATTAGGAAGGCGATGTTACAGTCAAACCTCGTCTAACGCCCTCGATCGTTGACATAATGTGTAAATTATTTGCGTTTTTTAATTGCCCACACTCAAAAATTTGAGCGTATCTTGAACAAGTGAATACGTAAATGAATTTTTAATTCAGGTTTTGGAATAAAACAACTCTTCTAATTACCTCATAATGACTATGAGTTTGTTTATTTCGCAATGGTATTTACAAACATGAGATCTTATTCGCTAACTTATTGTAACTAACATCCGTAAAAAAGCAATTTATCAAAATAACTACGGTATAATTGCACTTATCAATAGTCGTAACAATAGATTTGTTCCTTATCCTAACGCAGTCATTGTTAAAATCGGACGTACAAAACAATAAATACAATTAAATTTACGAACACATCGTCGATATTCTCACAGATGAATTAACAGTTCCTAGTATCACAAAGTAATCACTTACAATAAAATCAGTTCAAACACTATCACATCGCTGTCTCCAACGGTTGACTCTTACTTCTATTATATTCGGTGATTGGGTGATTCAACTGCGGACTACCACTAGGCGGAGTGTAGTCAAAGTTAGTCTCTAGCAGCACCTCACTTTTGGCCCGAACTTTCGGCCGTGGGTGCGGCTCGTCAAAGTCGGTCTCAAGTATATTGGCAGAGAAGGGCTCAGCTAACGCCACCGTGTTATAATCAGGGGAGTATTGCAGACTGTCTAACTTTTCCGAATAAGTGGGCGATTGGACCGGGTCTGGTGGCGGCGGCGGCGTTTGCGGGAATTTATTTTTCAACTCGTTCAACAAATTCGCATTTGGTCTTTCGCGACTGTAGATCGGGTCGTAGTTGCGGTTTTTATTATAATCATCAATTCCCTTCTTCAGGTCAAGGGTTGAGTCCGATTTTCCGCTCAGGGGGAGCGTGTCAGTGGTGTAGTATTCACTAGGGGGGTAGGAAACACTGTTCCCGCCAACGTTGTCTTGGATAATCGGGATGTCGTCGTTGGTACTGTCTTGGATGCTTTCGGCCCGTGATTGATAATTTGAATTCGTTGCAAAAGTCGAATTATCGCGAAAACCCTCGTTTTTGTACGCCAGTTCGAACCCGTTAGGTTTGGCATACTGGGCATCGAACCTATTTGGTGATTTGTGATACTCAATTGTAGGGCTATAAGCAAAAGCGGAAGGGTTAGGGTTATGGGCCTCGTAAACGTCATACGACTGGTTGTCGTCAAGGGACGACGTGTAGGTGGATTTTTCCATACTGTCTAGTGATCCATTCGTTATCATTTTCTTGTATTCGGAATTTTTTGTTAGTGTGTCGGTTGAGCGCGAGCTCTGCAAAATAAAATTATTATTTTTTTTATTATATATTTTTTTTTAATAATTACAAGTTGTGCCACTTTTCGGCGGTAACTAGCGTCAGAGAAACTGCCAGGTGCCAGGCCAACGGAGCGCAATGAATGTAAACTTTGCCTGATACTGTTCCGTCTTTCCAGCCTTTGGGTTTGGCGATACTTTGATTTGCTCCACCAAAAAACACCGACTATGGCCATCAAAAGTAAGGCCAAAGCCAGGCTTGACAGAACGGCTATTGTAACAACATCGTCGGTCAATGGCAGGATGTTTATCGAAACTTTAGGATCTGTAAAAGTGCAATAATAGTTATTTTGTTTAATTGACGTGATTTTATCCAATTTTGCGAAAACCATAAATCACTAGACTTGTTGAAATACCTATTTCGCAGATGAAGGGACTCCTTTGATCGCAGTTATCAACCTCGACCCTTTGGTAGGCAAACATGGTGCACTCGTTGATTTTGTCGATATGTTGCACCCAAATCCTATCATTGTACAAAAACCACTGTTGTTGCGATCGTAAAAACTCATACAGTTCGATGTAATTCAAATTGCCTAACAAATACGGCATTGTTGCGTTATCAGCCTACAATTGAATAATTCACTACCGTGTTATATTTTTTACTGATGGTAATAATACCTGACAAAAAGCTCGAGCTTCATGGAAGGTCATGGGAGCACCAATATAAATATAACAAGTCCCTCCGACGAGATCCCATCCCGGGGGACATTTTTTATTGAGTAAAACTGATTTATTGTTCATGTGATAAGGCTCGTAAATAACTTCAAGGAGACGAGGATCGTCGCTTTGGTCCTTGATGCGACCTCGGACACCCAGAGAGTTGTTAAGGCCCCAGTAGTTGTAAGCAGCGTCGATTTTTGTGTTCCATAATTGTAAAGTGCTAAATGTAAAAATCAGTCAGGGGACAAAAAAATAATAAACAAGGCGAGAAAGCATGCAAAAAATTTACCCAATTGTACAAATTACAAGCAAAATGCGGTCTTTTGAAGCGTGCCAGTGAAAAATTTGATACTTTGCGTATTTTGCACACTACAACTACAACAAACACTACACTATTTCTTACCTGTTGAATTCAAATCTGCATGCACCATGCAACATAAAACAATAAAAAATATGTTAGTTTACGCCCTTAATTAAAATAAAAGTACAAACTATAAATAATGTTCTATTTATTTCTGTCTCAATAAAATATGAGTACATACTTTTATGTACCTCACCCACTGGCGAATTTGGATAATTAAGAAAATACTTATTAACTTTCATTGCAATTCGAGCTTTGTTAGAAAAATAAATTATGTATTTTTATCATAACAATATTTTATTATCGAAAAATGAATGAAAGAAATTCCTTTTTATTTGAAAAATAGATGAGTTTTTTTATTTAATTCACATCCGCTTGACCTGGCTAAAGCTAATTTGTTTTTTTTTAAATGTATACCCCAAATTCATTTCTAAAATTAATTTAGTATAATGTGTTACTATCACAGGTAATTCTTTTTTTACAAAAATCAAAACTAATTTAACGTTTAATAAGCCAAGACTATAACAAGTTGAGAGTGGAGAACTTTTGATTTTCTTAACTTTTCTACGAGTATTAATGAAAAATATTACACGGCATAATTGGAATTGAAAAATAAATTTTCGCTACTGGTTTTAGCAATGATAAATAATAATATATATTAAAATAATAAAAAAAAAATGTTAGTTACATAAGTTCTAAGCTACAGAAATGCATCACCGAATTTCAAACAACAAAATTTAATCAAAAATTAAATTTTTGCTGTTCATGACCTTTTATTAAGCGATCATCCCAAGCAATAAATATTTGATCCAACTATGTGGATGTAATTTAAAAATAACCAGAAATAAATTGCACCTCAAACTAACTTTACAGTCAATTACCTAACTAATAACTTTTTAAAAGGAAAATAAATTTGATTTTTGGTCTAAAAACGTGTTTAAATCCTCAGAATTTGCAAAAATGTAATTCTTGGCTTGCTTAACACCTAATGTCGCAAGAGAGTAAAAAAAAACTCTAACATTATACCGAATCGTTGCTTAGAAAATTTTGCAGTGGAACAAAAATTAAAAAAAACATAAATGTAAGTTTTATTAAGGATCGTACCTAAAAATCTTAAAATCTACACCAACTACCCTTTAAGGAAAAAATAATTTATGATTCTACTTTACTACGAGTACAAATCACTTGTGTTTATGATAAAAAATTATCAATTGTATTGTTTCGCTGTATTTTATAATTATTACTAAAAACGACTGTTTTTATCTAAACTATAAAGCGGTGGTGCGTTTCATTACGTGTTTACGATTTTTCCTGCTCCATTCATTACAAATGTGGGCAGGAAAATGCCTAGTTAAGTTAACTCTACTAAAATTTCCCATAATTTGGCCTTTATGCGTTCTGTAGCCAACAAAGGTACATAAATTATACTTACAGAGATCTGTTTACTGTTATCATTTCATAATCATTATCTGGGTTAAAGAAGATATTATCCACGTAATGTTGACCTGCAGTCCCCGCCACAATCGTCGATCTGCTATCGCGATGAATGGCATAATTACTAAAAAAAAGTATTAAAACAATCACAAAACCATCACACTTTACTCACTGATAAAACCCATTATGAGACGTCGTTTGGTAAATCGGAAGCCTGACTTTATCAAACCCTGACACTTCCAAATTTTTCAAACCGACATTCCTCTTCACGTAATTTAGCGTAAAGTTGGAAACGACCTGTTTCAGAACAATATTATTGTAGTATTGTGCTTTGTTCCTCGTAAAGTAGTTTCGGTAAATCACCACTTCTTGATAGGGGGACGACTGCCGTCCTTCCACGTACAACACCGGCAAGTTGCTATTATTCACAAACAAATTATTGTGGATGTAACCCTTGAGAGAGGTGGCTGAGCCGCGCGAATCCGCCTTGATCGCCAACCCCCCTTGGTTACCTTCAACCAAATTATTCTGAAACAACCTTATTGATTTCTCCAAACTCGCGGTGTGCTTTCCTTACTCTGAAAAAAATAGTCTGGGTGTTTTGTATATCGATCTCCACGGCGGCATCACAAGTCGTGAAATTCCCGTACAGCTTCTCACAATTGTATCTAAACTGGTTCTTGTCAATGGTCACAATCGGGTTGACTTCGCCCGCTGACATGTACAACATTGCGCCTTCCCTGTTGTTGTTCACCACGGAATAAGAAATGTTGTGTTGCACGTCCCGATCTAGAAATAGCATAAAATACGAGAAAGTTTCGTTCAGTGACTTACTGAAGCCGATGGCTGAGATTGGAAGTGTGACAACTTCGGCGATAAAACCGTGATTGGACGAAGCTCCATTTGCGAAAAGTTTGATACTAAGGCTTGGCAATTTGGTTCGGACTAGTCTTTTCTCGTTGTGGGACATCATGGTTATGCGGTCGATAAGTTTCGAGGTGACGTTGTAAATATCACCGTCGTACAGTGAGATAAAATCGGGGATTCCGTATTTTTGGGTCGAGTTAAACAAGTTGAACTGTAGCAAACGGAAGCCGAGCGGTTTGATGTTGTAGGCGCTCTTGAAAATTTTGATGCAATTGACTGGGTGATTGTCGTACTTGTAGTACAGCAGGATGCGCTCCTGGATCTCTATCTCCTTGTGGGTGTCGCACATGTCAACCAGACTGAACAGATTGTAGGGAATGTTCAAACTTTTCAAGGGAGTGAAGCTTGATTCTTGCGATTCTCTCCCTTCGCCGGTCACTGACAACGTATTTATGCCCACACCCAGCGAATCCTCGACCGTGTTATACAACAGATTCATTGTGTTCGAAGGCGAAATCAAATTAATCCCATGTGAGGCACTTTTGTAAACCCTCACGAAATTAATCTTGGGGCTCTTAATAATGCTCTGAATCGCCGGCGATTTCTCATTATGCAAAATCCCAGCCCCGATTATATTAACATACTCCATCACCGACTCCTGACTCTGCATGGTCGAGTGTGTTTTCACGTCGTGAATGCGATGAGCGTACAACTGTTGCTCAAACTCAGGATTGGCAAACCTAACACCGCCCCAATAATCATACTTCGGCTCCAAATTCCTTCGCCCACAGTGAATGAACACAAACTTAGAGTTCCACTTGCACCGGTGGCGGTGTCCGAACTGTTGCCCATTCAGTCTGATGGGACAGTCCTCGTATTTTTTCTCCGTTCCTTTGCACTGGAGCGGCTCAGGCCAGGTCCAAATCCGCGAAAGCGAGTTACTATGAAACTCGATCCTGACATCATGGTCGAAAAACACGTTAAGTGGGTCAAAACCCAACTCCCGGCACACAACTTGCGCGTTCCGCTCCGTAAACCTTGTATCGCACATGGGGATCCACTGGAGGGTGGTTTTATTGAAATATTCGAGGAAACCCTCCCGTGGGGTGCTCTCCTCGCCGTCGTAACACCCCCGGCCCTTGCACAAACGGATGCTTTCGCCACCGACCAAATTCTCAATTTGGCGTTTTTCCCGAACTGTCGAACTCGACTCCAAATAACCCGTTTTGGAAATCGGCCGCATGATAATCTCGTTGCCTTCGTAACCCCGCGCTTGCAAACTCCCCAAGACCAGGATACCAACGTTTGGCGCAAACTCCAGAACCACCCCCGGGTCAATTGTCAGGGTGACTTTTGGCATAACGGTTATGTCGGACTGGACGACATACGGAGCATTTCTCTCATTATGCAAGACCAAGTCCTGGGTGATCCGCCCCCCAAGTTTGTTCAAATCAGTGGTGGTGGCACTAATATAACCAGCGGAATAAGACGACGCGAAATCGTCATTGACCAAGTAGGGCTTGAACTTGGCAATGGCATAGTTGTTCCAGTCGTCGAAATCGAAAATCTTCTCCTTGATCTCCACCTCGTCGTTCGTGCCCCACCAATTTTCGCGCACGTCCACAAAAGTGTCGATTTTGGCGGTTTTGATCCCCGCGATCAGTTGATAATCGAGCTGGTTTTGCGAAAATAGGTTTCGGAAAATTTTGACTTTTTGGATGCCTTTGAAGGCGACCACCGACGTGGGGTCTTTCTTGAGTTGCAAGAGGCCGAAGCTGCGGCCCCCGAACGCAAACTTGTTGTGGCGGAGTTCGTTGAAAGTGAACTGGGCTGGGACTTCGCCGATTATCTCCGACTGGCTGTTTGAGACAAACTCTACGATGAATTTGCCGTTGTTCGTATTGAACTTGTTACGGCTTATCAATAGTTTTTTCTCCATTCCGCCGATTGTGATCAAACCGGTGGCACAATTATTATCGGTGAAGACGTTACGGGTGACGTTAACCACGGCGAAGTGGCCGTCAATGTTGAATTTGAAGTTACGGTTGTGCGTCCAGGTGTTGTTATCCATGTAAACCGAATGGGTGAAGTTTTCATTGTACTGCCAAACGTACGGCAGATTGACATCGAACCCACCAGCGCGGTTTCTCTCAATTGTATCGTCTTGCAAAATGTAATGGAAAATGTTGTTAGAGGCGCGCATGTCGCGCGAAAAGTGGTAAAAACCCTTGCCATTGTCCGTAATCAATGAATTATTAATCATGATAACAACCTCCGAAAGGTTACTCTTATGCAAGTCCCAATGGGGCGAATGCACAAAAATCGCTTCGTTCAAGTTGTGCGAAACCTCACAATTGACCAGCTGGAAACTTTCGTTAGCTTTGCGCAAAAAATGGTCACCCAGCTCGTTCAAATATCTGTTATAGTACGAGGCGTGTATTCCAAATTGGTTACTCCTGATTTTGGAATTAACCAATCGTAGAGTCGGGACTGGGCCTTTGACAATCCGGTTGCGTATATTCTGAACCGGCGCCCTGATCGTACTAATCACAATAACAGTACCACCGATGGCATAACTCCCACTATTGTACTCCAGAATAATCCCGTAACTACTCGACGTTGTCGGGAAGACAGTCAGGTCGCGCTTAAGCACCCAATAAATGGCGTTTTTGTTGTACGAAAGTGCGTCTTGAATGACGATACTTTCAGTGCTCCGATTCTCAATCGGGTTCAGAAGTTGCATGCCAATCACCCAGCCTGGGTCGCTCCGGAAGCGGTAAACCCGCGAGATATCATCCCCAATGACTTTGGACGTGACCAAGTACTTCGTTTCCCCGCGGTCGACTTGTATGGTGTTCACCTCCAAAGTTTCGGGGATCATTAGCGGTTTGTACCGCACGTTATCGTCACTTGTGAGGAACCAACCCCCGAACTCGCGTTGCTGGAGCCCGGTCAGGACGGGATTGTGCTTAACACCGAAGTAATTGTTCTCAATCAAACTACCGAAAATGTTGAACCCTAGTTGCTTGAAACTAACACCGGCGCCTTTATTGTTCAAAAACTGCGAGTTTTTAATTATGTTGATTGTATCATCGGTGTAAATATCGGCGTAGAGGACGCCCAACCCGTGGTAGTAATTATTGGAAACTCGGATGTTTTCGAAATTTTGCCTCGCAAAGTCAATCTGGACTGCGGGCTTGAAGGTACGAGTGGCGTAATCGAGGAGTCCTGCCATTTCCACTGTGATATACTGGATGTTGCTTCGTTCGGCCAGGGCCCCAAAGCGGACCCCAGCCCAGGACGATTTGTAGCACCTGATCCCCACGTCGTTCTGGTGGGTGCAGGCGTTCTCGAAATTGCCTTTGGTCTCGGCTTTACATTTGGTGACGTCCAAGTCAAAATCGTCACACTGGACGTTGGACAAGATTATATTTTCACTCGTGCCAGCGGCTGGGGTCTCGCTAGGTTTCAAGAACCAGTCTTCGGGGTTCAAGACAAAGCCCAGCTGTTGGCACACGAGGGCCGCGTTTGTCATGGTCCAGCCATAGTTGCAGACAGTGCCCCACTCGTTGTTGATTCTGACCTGGAGACGGCCTTCGGTCTCCGTCGCTCCCCCAAGCAGTCGGATCGGGACTCTAGGCTCGATTTGCACAACTTCAGTCTCGACTTCGTATTTTTCCGTTTCAATTTCGTACGTTTCGTTATCAGGCACATGCAAAATCTCTTCCTTCAGTGTGAGTTTAATACTATCAGGGCCTATACCCCTAGCTTCAAGTTTCCCGCCAACCATCATTCCCACCGAAGGTGGGAACCTAAGAATGACCCCCGGTTCAATTGACAATTTACCCCCAGGTCGTATATTAATGTCTTTCTCCACGACATATTCACCGGGAGTCAAAGTCTCCTCACCTTCAACTTCACCCCCGACTTTATTCGAGCTGGGGGACACAAACTTCGGGATGTAGTACTGGTATTGGTTAATTCGGTTGGTCAGAGGATTAGTATTGTGCAATAAAAATGGAGTGAACTCAATTTTGGCCAAATTATAACGGTCAAGACGGTGGAAAAGTCGCGGTAGAATCTCCTCATCGTGCCCGAACCCTAGCCAATTAAACGTGCAGTTAAGCGACTTGCTTTGGTCCTCCAGGTGGCTCCCAATTTCGTATTTCGAGTCAGGGTTTTCAATAATGTTCCGGTAAATATCGACATTGTCCGACCCCACTACTATAGGGGCAGCGACCCGACTCCGGGGGTTCAGACTAGAGATTGAGCCGTCTTCCGGCTGGAAGGGTTCCGAGATCCGGTTGTTTTTAACGTAGTTGCGGATAAACAACAAGTTTTGGTTTTCGGCATAAGGTGACAGGGCCAAGTTGGCCACAAACGTGCCCGTATTATTGATAAAATAGTTTTGGAAGACTTGAATATTGGTTTTCAAGACATTAAACTCCTCCAAAGGCTTGTTTTTGATTAAAAGAGCGCCGAATAACCCTTGACGGAAGTGGTTGTATTCGATTGTGGCCTCAAGGTTCAAAGCTGGGGTTAGCCTCAACCCGATCCTGTTATTACCAATAAATTCGTTATGGCCAATTTGGAGTCTCGTCGAAGTGTTGGTGTTCCGCCAACAGGTGAGGACTTCCAGCGCGTCATTTGCACAATTCCGGAAGCGGTTTCCCGTAAAGTTAAAAAAAGACTCGCCGCAGAAATTGCCGTGTAAAATCCCCGTGTCCAGATTCTTGTAAATCTCTGAATACTGGACGACTGTGGTTTGGTTCACTGTGACAAATTCGGTTTCTTTGGTGTCGTTCAGCCAAATGGCTAGTCCATAGCCAGTGTTTGAACTAATTGACGACTTGGAGACGTTCCTGCTACCGCCAGTATAAGTGATGTTGATCCCATCACCCTCATTGAACGAAATGCGACTTTCGGTAACGTTAACATCGCCAACGCCGCTCGTAACATGAAGACCAGCCACATGTTGGTTTTTCGAAACCGAAGATTTGTAAACGTGGACTTGTGACCGCAAATTATCAACGGCGATCCCGCGCCCCATGTTTTCGGAAACGTCCGAATTACTAACATTTAGGTCGTAACTTTTGCTGGGGCTTGCGAAAACCCGCATGAAGACAACGGTTTCGGTACTCGCAGCTGCGCGAAACTTTACGAAAAGGTGTTGTCCAGTGCTTGTAATGGACTGAGGTCTGGTGTTATTTCTGATCGGGAAAGAGGTAAGTAAGCGGTGATTTAAAGTGGAGCCGTCGTAGACTTCCAGAGAGGCACTGTTATTAAAATTTGTGACAGCCCGAATGACTGATAAGGTGATAACGTTGCGGTTACGTGTCGAAAAGACTTTATCGCACGATTTGATTTGGTTGTGAAACAGCGTTTGTTCGGCGAAAAGTTGCAAGGGGAACGTTTGACTTGAAACGATCGCAAGGTTACAAAAATCGTCGTAACCGAAGCGATCGCTCCTTTCATCGGGACGTTCCTCCCCATGGACGTATCTAACCCCATCGCCCCCATTTTCGTTAATAGTGCACCCATCGATATGGGTTAAGCCATGGCTGGAGTTGACAAAAATGCCATAACCGCGGTTACCCCTCAGCGTGCAGTTGGTCACACTGAAGGGTCCCTCCGGCCTGGTTATGTTAATGCCATTGTAGGCCGAGTTAATAATTTCTAGATTATCCATAACTGGGGGAATCCCCTCAACTTCAACAGCACTGGACGTGTTCTGGCCACGTCCGGCCCCCGCGTATAAAATCTGTACGTATTGTAGCTTCGACACCGAGACAGGAACATACAAAGTGTTTGACTGTGTCAAGACTTTATTATGCTTAGCATCCTCAAAACGGATGCCTCTCCAGAACGGTAAATTTCTGTCGTGTCTGGGGCTACACTGGATGGCCAAGTCCGGGTGATAGTCGCACACGCCGGCCCCCATTTGGCGCGAGTTCCAGTCGCAGTCGAACAGAGAGCTTTCCGTTCCTGAACATTTGGGTTCTTCGTAAAGAAGTCGGGGTTTGAGGGGCATTTGTCGGTCGAACCAATTGAAAAACGAGCCGCCCTGGAAACCGAGTTGGCGGCAAGCCGTTTCCATGTCGGCACGCGTCCAACTGTTTGTTGCAATTAATTTTTGTTGTTTTTTTTTTTGTAAAGTTGTTACTTACTTTTTGGAGTTGGTGCAAACGCTGCGCCAACGGCCATTGTGACGCACTTGGACACGGCCCGCTAAGATCGTGGGGCCGTCAGAGAGCCGGATGTCGGGGAAATTAATATTCTTCGCAGAGGTTTCCTCTGCGGTCGTTAGAACGATTCGTTCATTTTCGGTACCCTGGAATAATTTTAAGTCAACTGACTTGGAAGCCGGTGGAATGCAAATTAAGCAATCACGATAACGTATTTTTTTTTAAATACGATGCTTATTCCAATAATTTGAGTTACTTTGAGTCACAAAAAAAATATAAATTGTGAACTGAAAAATTTAAAAAATCCGAGATTTATTTAAAACTTTTCAATAGTATTTACTTTTTTGAAGTTTTTTTTATATAAATCGAGTGGTTCAAGTCTAATAAGAGTTGGGCAACAGTATAGCAGTATGATTTTTACTATACGCAAATAATTCTATATTTTTTTGTTCAGGTTAACAAAATATGGTAAAAATTAAAAAAAAAGCAAAATAACACGATTTTCGGCGTATTAGGTAATTTTTCGGTTTGCTTTTAGGAAATTTTGTAAAATTGTTACGTTTCGGTGTTCTTTTTAGGCTAAAAAGGTACAAAAACACTGGATGAGTAGGTATATGGTTGTCTACTTAATTTGTAGATACACCTCAGTTCAGTTCAGTTTGGTTCAGTTTTTTCAAAGTTGACTTAATTTTTTTTTTTAGAAAATTTTAAGTGTGTTTTTAAACAATATTTTTTTTAGCTCATAAACGTGCTGAAAATTAGGTAAAAAAGCAAAAAATAATGCCATGTTTGTTCCAATTTAGTTGTTTATTTAGTGAATTCTCACAAAAAATAAACATCACCTTTACTTATCATATCAATGTGCTGAGTTTCCGACTTATATAAAAAAAATCGACTTTATTTGATGAATTTTCTGCCACTATCGGTTTGAAAAAGTCAAAAATAAAAAATTTTGCAAAAGTAAACAAAAAAATAGTGACATATTAGGCCATTTTTTTGGTCTATTATTGAGTGAAAATGGCGAAAATGATATCAGTTTCATTCTAATTTGACGATTATTCAGCCAGTTTTAGAGAAATATTCGGGGTTTTATGTCAAAAACGTATTAATCAACAGTCAGAAAATGCAAATTCAGCCCTATTTTTGAACTTGAGTCAATTTTTGGCGTATTTCTTGTTGACAAATGTGCCAAAACTTACAGAAAGACCTAAAATGTTTCCAATTTATTGGTTTTTGGACCCAGTTTAGTAAAAAAGACTCACATTTTTAAGATAATTTGTTGATTTTTTATTCTTTTTTGGGACATAATTATATTATTCTGCAAAAAATTGCAGAGTTCAATTATTACTGGAGGAAATAATACCTCTATAAGAGAAGTTTAAATGTTAAATTCAACCTACTTTTGTAGAATATGCAAAACTAAACTAAACTAGTGCACATTTTTTAAGATGTACATCCCATATCCGTCGACTACTTTAGTTTTCAGTTTTACCTTTTTAGTTGTGTCACTCTTTCTAGATTTCTAGTTGTTTGTTCCTAAAGGAGTTAGTCGTTTGTCTGGTTGAAAGTGACTGTTATTACGTTATTTATTGTTTAATCACTTCCCATCTTGGCGTCTTTAACTGTTAACTGATAATTAATTAAAGTCTAAACGTTCATTGTTCGAAAAGGGAACGGTCAACCTATAGCTCCTTCGACCTTTGCATTGAAGGATGTTATTTTGCAAGAATGTACAGTCTCGGCGCTTTTAGCCGCATATTATTAATGAGTGTACACACACAAGGTTAAAATCAGCTTTTGAGTCACAACATAACTCGTTGCAAAGGTGCGGTGTAAAAAGTCTTCAGGTCTAAGTGAAGAGGAACTTTCTCGTGTCTTTGCCGAATAACTGATTATTTTCCACGCTCAGTTAATCCGGAAACAACGGTTGAAAAATCGTCGGGCTCTGTTTAAATCTTTGATGGAACAAAGCAAAATATATCTTGAATCTTGGAATGATGTTAGCGATGCATATTAAATGCTACGGTATACACTCAGGTCAATGGCACATCGTGCAGTCTCTTATCCAATCTCTTCAAGCTCCTGCGAGCAAACAAAGTCTTCACGTTCACCTTCCTTTGCTTAAAAACTACCAAGAAAACTAGTACAAGAAGAACGAATCGAGATAACATCGCCCTAACTGTTCGCTGACGAGTTAGCAGTAACAGAGTTTTAGCTTGTCATTCTTCGTGTCTGAACATTGCCACATGCAACGTCCAAAGAATATTGATGAGAGCCATTGCTAAGATGCATTCAATTGTACGTCAATTTCAAGCGGTGCGGCTTGAAATTACAATTTCAAAAAAGGTTAATCAACTTATTGACTCCGTGTGGGTGAAACAGTTTGATACAGGAAGAAGTGTCATTCTTTTATTATTTTAATTAAAAACTTTCATCCTCTCATGACCAAATTAACTAATTAGCATTTTTCGCACGTTCTGGGTCACTTTTACAAGTAAATAATGGCTAGCTCGTTAATCCATAAATTAGAGAATTAATAACCGAAGAATGTATTCGTGGGCACGGACCATGCATTAAATAACCGAAGCGGAAATTAGCAATAAACTTAATAGTGTTAATTTTAATTGCATCTGAGGTTCGGGTCACGGAATTAAAAAATTGACCCCTGATTAAATTAAAAGGACAGTCGCACCGCGAAATTATGGACTCGGAAGAGATCTGGTTTTTAATTTTCGTAGGCGTACCAAAAGTCAGTGATTCATACATTAATTATTTGACGTCAAACGTAAAAACTTTCTCGAGAATTTACCAACAATCATTAAATAAACACCGATCAAGTGCTACCTAAATATTGGTTTTTAGGTTTGTAAAATGGTATACATTTACCACCAGTGCGCTAAAAACATACAAAGCCATGAGCTTGTAACAATGCACGCCGTGTTTACATTTCTCTTATCATTCTACATGTGTTTCACACCTGATAAGTGATAAGGTATCGTAATTAATTACTAGAATTAGATATATCGCACTTTTTTCCAACGAAATTCCGAGACACTGGCTCAAAGAACCAAAGATATAGCGGGCCTTTGTGAGGTTTCAGTTAATGATTATTACCTGCCCACCTATGCAAGGCTTTTATCCCCAACCGGAAAAAGGAAATTCCGTCGACAATGATGCATCCTCACATCTATTTCCCATTAACTTTTGTCCGGTTGATTAAATTCATGATCATGACAAATTCCAAGTTTCTTTTTCCTCATTTAGTTGAAATGATTCATTTTTGTTGACGAATCAAATTTTTTACTAATGGATCGTGATTGTTACTAAATATTGGAAATGGAACGGTTTTCTGGGACGTTGAGTGAGTCAATCATTTATAAAATAAGTGACTCATCGAGGTTGGTTTAGTGAATGTTGATGATAAAAGAGCATTCTGTTATCTAACCTGTTGTATTTTCATACATAACGTTAGCAAAATCAGTAAAAAATTTCTTTCACAATGTTACACTATTAAGTAAAGACGTAGTCTTTGATAGATTTCTGATGAATATCGTCAGTATGTAATTATACGTAATTATAACTACTGAGAGAATCCTTTGTGCGCGTCCTTATCATGTATAAAGTGAATTATTGCAACGAACTACTCCAATTCACTATTGACAAATGTGTGCATTCCATCCTTATCATTAAAATATTTCTTACTTTCAAACTCCTTAAAATGTAGAAATCGAGGTAGGAATTAATTTTATATTTAATAATATTCAAGTAATCAGGAAACAGTTCAACAAAATTATTTTATTATATGACCTAAACAATTTTCCTATAAGTTAGTTGATTTTGTGACTACAAAAGTCCCCTCAAGCGATTGCTAAAAGTTTATTATAGCAATTAATAGAACTCTTAAAATAAAATAAAATAGGCGTGAAAACCTTCACGATTTTTGCAATTTTTTTGGTCCACCGATCATGGCATTAGTTTTTGGTTTGAGGAAAACCTTGTCTAACGAACCTCAAACTATATTAATCCGATTTTCCGCGCTTTATTTGCTTAGCCCACATTTGTAGGTCAGAAACCTTGACGCAAATATCAGTGTTAAGAGAAATAATGAAAATAGCTCCCTTCAATCAATAAGTATGATAAAATTGTTGGAAGACATCCGGCTATTTTCTCAAATTGACTTTCTAAATTTGATGAAGGGTTAAATCAGGTAGAAACCATAATAGAAAGAAAGTATTTGTCTTCTCTACAATCCGGAATTTCTAAATTAAAAAAATCTATGAACGCAATAATTGCTAACTCAGTACCTCTGTGATAAATTCACCTTGTCAACATTTCGAAATCGGTTCGTGATACCCTAGCCTAGTTTAGAAAAAAAAATAAATTAATGAGTGGTAAGTATTTTATCATAATGTAAACATCACAATGGTTGGGAATCAATACCATCGCAACAAACAACTGCAAATAATTTCATATCATGGGCTTATTTTTGTGATTCATCTCATATTTGGTTATTTCGCAAACCATCGACGTGCGTTAATTGCCGCCTTATCACCAAATTACGTTTATCACTGATGTATCATTCTGCTCTGATTAGCCCTTAGTTGCCTAAACCATATAA
Organism: Tribolium castaneum; assembly: GCF_031307605.1. Classification (NCBI taxonomy): domain Eukaryota; kingdom Metazoa; phylum Arthropoda; class Insecta; order Coleoptera; family Tenebrionidae; genus Tribolium; species Tribolium castaneum. Next base: position 1,890,730 of record NC_087402.1, on the reverse strand, counting down.
TAGAACTTTTGTTTGCTTTCATTCATATTTCAACATGTTACCTACTTATGATCCAAATCTTACGCTACCGTGAAAGCTTATTACTGCTGTTAATTTTTTGTATTAGCTAATAGCAGACGCATAAATCATTCCGAAATACTCACCACAGCAGTCAAAACTCCTCGAACGGTAATTCCAACCTGCGGTTCAACGTTGATGGTTACTCCTGGTTCAATAATTAATTCAGCGTTTCTCTCAACGATGATGTCATTCCTTAACCAGTAGGGACTCTTAAATTTCGAAAAAACCAACTTATCGTTAACTATCGTCCCTCCAGGATGCTCACTCCTGCCACCCCTAGACCCTTCCGTACTCCCAAAAAACACTTCCGTTTCTTGCAGAACGGCATTACTAACACAGATGGCCAAAAGCAACGTCCTCAAAAAACTACACATTGTTCCACAATTCACGCACACGCATCACGCACTCTTTTTCCAAAAATTTTTCAAACCGTTACAATCACTGTTGTTTACACTGGAGATGAACTTTAACTCACTTTCTTTTAACGTATTTGTGCTGAAATCGCATTGCCAATGCGGATAATCGATTGATTTCTCGGACGGATTAAAAAGGCACTTGAACTTGCGACGTTTCGTTTCCAAAATTCAAACGTCTTCAGTAAACACCCACGAACAAAGCGTTTAATTTTTCGGATGCGTTTTTTAACGAACGAGAGGGTCGGTAGGCGCGGTTTGACTTGTTTTTTACGTAAAGAATTCAGTCACGTGACCGCTGTGAACCCCCACTCACCTGTGCAGGTAGAACAGGTGTGATTTTGCCTTGGTTTTCCGGCAGAGAGCGCTTTTGGACGAACTGTTGACCACACCGGATGGGTTCTGACTGTACTGGTGAGCTTTTCGTTGCATTTGGACGGTGTAATTACGCGTGGGCGACAATTAACGAGGCAATTTACCTTACGAGAGAGGTCTCCACAGTAATTACCCTAGCTAGCAATTGTTTGGTTTTGTTATCTCAAATGGGGCAATTTTTCACAAATATTTGAACTCCAATTACGCTTATTCCTAATCCCTGAATGAACATTACGGACCAATTCCTGCACAGATTGCGGCTTTTGTTGCATTTTAAACACAGGAACAGAAAACCTCGTCCTTAATAAATAAATTAAACAAATGTAATTATTTTTTTGAACTTTCCTACTTCAGTAAAAGGGTAAATGTCCAAACTACTTAAGCAATTCAAATTTCCGCTTAAATAAAGTTTGTTGTATACGTATAAATAAAAATTATCCAAAAAATTGTATTGTTGGTTGCCTGCCTTGTGTGCAAAGTGTCAACACCCGGTGAACACTTTTGGATTACATAACCTCGAGACAGCAAATGATTGCGTTTTTTTCTCAAATAATGAATTAAAGGCAACAGTTGCGTGACGATTTTCGATAAAATGGAAGTTGGGGGGAATCCCCGAGTCATCGTTTTGTTTGACGGCTACTCCAAAACCGGGGAAAACTTCACGTTGGCTAATTGCACTTGTACGTTGATTAAAGGGCCCCCTCATGTGATTGTGGACACGATGACAGCTTGGGACGGTGAAAAAATACGAAAAGCTTTGGCTGAAAACCACCTAAACTGTGATAGCATTGACTTTGTGGTTTGCACTCATGGTCATTCTGACCACATTGGTTGCAATTATTTGTTTCCAAAAGCTGTCCACATTGTGGGTTTTTGTATTTCAAGTGGGGATAAATATTTCGAGCATGATTTTACGTCGGGTCAGGAATATGTTGTCAGTGATAAGGTGACAGTGATTCCGACTCCGGGACATACAATGCAGGATGTTTCTGTGATTGTTAGAAGTTGTAACGGTGTGGTTGCTATCACTGGTGATTTGTTTGAAAAAGAAGAGGATTTGAGGGATGATAGGATTTGGAAATCGGCAGGAAGTGACAACGAGGAGCTGCAAGTTAAAAACAGGAAGAAAATTCTTGAAATGGCCGATTTTGTTGTGCCAGGGCATGGGCCCTTGTTTAAAATTGACAAACAGGAAGTCTAAAAAGAGGGTGGGCTTTTAATTTAATGAGATTTTTTTAAACGCAATAAAATAAAAAGTAATGATATTTTTACTCTACTTCCTTTAAAGTTCTTTTCAGCTAAATTTGCTCCTTTGTTCCATTATTTTTTATTACCAGACTGAAGCATTTATGAAAAAATTAAAGAATTTTTTATTTTATTTCACTGTCCCCATAGTGATAGTCAAAATAATTCCACCGGAAAATTCTAATTTTTGTGAGGTAAAAAATAAAACTCTGATTGAAAGAACAAACTCATTTATTGATAGAAATACAAAAACAGTTTTTGAAGAACAAAAAAATTAGGCACTGCACATTTCACAAGCTCCGGGATTTTGCAACGAGCACTGAAGTGCCGCATCCTCCTCTGGCGACTTCTTCATATCATCACTTTTCTCTCCATTTTCCTGCACCACACTTACTTTGCTCCTGTTTCCATTTTGCACAACACTCACTGGATTCGTTCTCAAATTATACATCCCAGTTTTGAGACCTTTCTGCCAACCATAGAAATGCATCGACGACATAACCGCGTAACTTGGAGCCCCAATATGAACATTCATCGCTTGGCTTTGGTCAATAAACGCCCCCCGATCGGCTGCCATTTCAATAACGATTTTTTGCGGAATCTCCCAGACTGTTTTATAGATACATTTCAAATCGTCCGGGATCCCGGCAATATTTTGAACTGAACCATTTCTCTCAATAACTTCTTGTTTCAAATCGCTGGTCCAGAGACCCCTCTCGGTCAAATCTTTCAAAAGGTGTTGGTTAACATCGCGAAATTCGCTCGAATTCACGCGCCTGACTTGCACATTGGACAAGTACGGTTCGATGGATTGGTTATTGCCCAAAATTTGGGCCGTGGAAATTGTCGGTATTAAGGCCACAAGTAACGAGTTTCGAACCCCGTGTTTTGCTATTCTTTGCTTAAGGGCAACCCAATCCCACAGTTTGGTGGGTTCCACACCCCACATGTCGTACTGTAGGCGCCCCTGGCTCAAGGGCGAGCCGTCGTAGGTCGAGTACGGCCCATCTCTTTCGGCAATTTCGGAACTTGCTTCCAAGGCGGCATAATACAAAGTTTCGAAAATTTGCACATTGAGTGAACGAGCCTCCGGGCTCTCAAACGGCATACGCAGGAGAATGAAAGTATCGGCCAAACCTTGCACCCCTATTCCGATCGGTCGGTGTCTCAAATTCGACGTTCGAGCCTCAGGGCTCGGGTACGCACTTACGTCTATCGCCTTGTTGAGATTTTTGGTTAAGGTCTTGACCACTTGTTTCAACTTTTCGAAATCGTAACCGTTCCGTTCCGGATTCACGAACATGTTTAGTGCAACTGAGGCCGTAATACAAGCGGCAATTTCGTCAGAAGAGCTGTATTGAATTGATTCGGTGCTCAAACTGCTACTTTTGATCGTCCCTAAATTTTGCTGGTTGCTTTTTTTATTGCAAGCATCCTTGTACAAAATATAGGGCGAGCCTGTTTCCATCTGTGAGACGCAGATCGCGCGCCAGACGTCCCGTGCCGGGATTTGTTTAACAAACCGCCCCTCACTCTCATACTTTTCGTACAGTTTTTCAAACTCTTGGCCCCAACAATTGGGGAGACCTTGCGCTTGGTGTGGACACATCAGGGACCATTTCTCGTCGTTTTTCACCCGGTGCATGAACAAATCAGGCACCCACAGTGCGTATTGTAAGTCACGTGCCCGGTACTCATCTTTCCCTGTCGTTCGTTTCAAATTTAGAAAATCAAGGATGTCGGCATGCCACGGTTCGAGAAAAATCGCTTGGTTTGAGGGTTGATTCTCGCTTTGGCGGTTCAACCAAGCCGAGTTGTTGAAAACACGCAACATTGGCACCAAACCGTTGGAGACGCCGTTCGTGCCGGCGATTTCCGTTCCTTTGGCTCGGATATTTTGGATGTGGACGGAGATGCGTCCGGTGGTGTTTGAAATTTTGATGCAATTGGAGATGCATTCGTAAATGCCTTCGAGACTATCGTCGGGCATTGCGATGGAGTAAGTTGAGGGTAGGTAAGGGTAAGGTGTGCCGGCTGTTAAGAGTGTGGCGCTTGAGTGAATGAAATATCCCTCGGACATGTAATTGTACGTTTCGATGGCTGAGTCGATGTCTTCGCCGTGGATGCCGACAGCCACACGCATTAGCATGTGCTGGGGGCGCTCTACTGTCTTTCCGTTTATTTTAAATAAGTAGGAACGTTCGAGTAGTTTGAAGGCGAAGTAATTGTAGGAGAAATCCCGGTCGTAAACAATGCACGAATTTAAACGAGAGGCGTTTTTCATGATTATTTCGTAATGCTGATCGGAGATTAATGGGGTTTTTTCGCCTGTTTGCGGATCGACAGCGTGGTAAAGGTCGCTTATTACATCTGCCAAAAAACCACCATGTTTTATGCAACTGTCTTCTTCAACAAGTTAACACAATCACCAACTAATAAATAATAATAAGCAAAGGAATAAGGAAATTACTGTTATGTTCGTTTTAGAGGTTTGGCGGTCACCAATTTGTGCCATTTTTGGTTAATAGCTCTTTAACGATTATATTTATAAATTTAAAAATTACGATACATGCTCTTATGTTAATGTAAAGTAAAAGAGTTTCGGCGACCGATAGAACATTCATAGACGGTGATCATTATCCAAATAATCTAACAGAACAGTTTAATAAACGATTGAGTCCCAAGCGGTTTTTTTTTCTTATTTTTAGTAGAAAACTACTAGGGGAAAAGCGTTAACGCGTGTTATTTCAATCTAGAGTGCGCTACTATTCTAATAACTGACCTGAGAAGTGTTTTTTGGTCTGTTTTTGTAAATTAGAAACTGCAATCCTTGCTGCAAGAGTGGCGTAATCAGGGTGGTCAGCCCCCATAACAATTGCTGTTTCTGCAGCCAAAGTGTCCAACTCCACTGTGGTAACTCCTGGATATAACCCACCAATTACTTTTAGTGTAATTGACACCTGAACGTTTGCAATTAATTTACAAATAAAAAAGGGTGTCTAACAAACTTACAGGGTCGACAATATCCATATTTAAACGATAACATAGTTTCTGAATCCGGGAGGTGATTTTATCGAAGTGAACTTCTTCCTTTCTACCGTCTACAAAAAAATTAACCGTGGTTACCATAACCTTAACTTACTTTTTATTCAATACAAATTACCTCTCTTCAAGACGTAATTCTTGCCGTTTACCATTGCGAATTAATAATTATAAACTCGTAATTGATTGAATTATCTTTGTTGTAATAAAAAACAGTAAGTTTCACAACACAACTGGCGATTCTTTCGCGCCTAAAAAGCACCTGGAGTAGAGGTGCCAACAAATCTTCACGAAAAGAACTAAACAACATAAGCAAATTCAACTATCCCGTTAATTTCGTTTTTAATTTCAATACCAATCAATTAACTGTCCTTAAAAAATTAGGCTGTATCCATATTTTAGCACAGAAAGATTTTTTTGTGCCCAAAAACACCTTAAACCTCGAGTGGCGTTGCCAACAGTTATCAAACAAAGGAACTATATTAAATCAATTGGCGCGTTAGCACGTTCGTTTTTACATAAACACTAATAAATAAATTGTAAACGTAACGATTTGTTAGTGTACGGAAGACCAAAAAAAAACTTGCATGAGTAGAAAATTATTTATTCAAGAAAAATACATTAAACAATTATGATAAACTTAAGCACTACACATTTCACAAGCCTCGGGGTTTCGCAACGAACAAACAAGAGCCGCTTCTTCCTCTGGTGTAGTTTTCGTCTCTTGAACCTTCCCAACCCCTGTACTTGTCTTCGTAATTAATTTGCTTTTATCCACTGTGAATTGAATGGGATTAGCGGCCGGTTTCGTCCTTAAATAGTACATCCCTGTCTTTAAACCCTTATCCCACCCGTAGAAATGCATGGAAGACATGACCCCATAATTCGGGGCCGCAATATGAATATTCATCGACTGACTCTGGTCAATAAACGCGCCTCTATCAGCCGCCATATCAATAATAACTTTCTGCGAAATCTCCCAGACTGTTTTATACAGTTGTTTCAAATCGTCGGGAATCCCCGGAATGTTTTGAATCGAACCATAATTCGCAATAATCTGATTCTTCATCGTATCGTCCCAAAGCCCCCTCTCAGTCAAATCCTTCAGCAGGTGCTGATTCACGACTTGAAACTCCCCAGACAACACCCGCCTCACATAGATATTAGAAGTGTACGGTTCGGTCGATTCATTATTACCCAAAATTTGGGCAGTCGAAGCCGTGGGCATTGGAGCCAAAAGTAGCGAATTGCGAACACCGTATTTGGCGATTTTTTTTTTCAAATCGGACCAATCCCACAAATTTGTAGGAGTGACGCCCCACATGTCGTACTGCAAGACACCTTGACTGACCGGTGACCCTTCATAAGTCTCATACGGGCCGTACTTTTCGGCCAGTTCGCAACTAGCCTCCAAGGCGCCGTAATAAAGCGTTTCGAAAATTTGCCGGTTTAGGGCTTTAGCCTCCGGGCTATCAAAAGGCATTCGCAGGAGAATGAACGCATCAGCCAGGCCCTGAACCCCAATTCCCACCGGCCTGTGGCGCAGATTCGACTTACGCGCCTCTGGCAAAGGATAGTAATTCAGATCAATGACTTTGTTCAAATTCTTTGCCACAACTTTGGTGATTTCCTTCAACTTGTTAAAGTCGTAGCCGCTCCTGTCCGCTTTCACGAACATGTTTACGGCGATTGAGGCCAAGTTACAGACGGCGATTTCGTCGGGTGATGTAAACTCGACTATTTCCGTGCATAAATTGCTGCTCCTGATAGTGCCTAAATTTTGTTGGTTGCTTTTCCTGTTACATGCGTCTTTGTAGAGCATGTAAGGGGTGCCAGTCTCCACCTGGGAGACGCAAATAGCGCGCCAAACGTCCCGCGCTGGTAACTGTCTAACATAGCGACCGTCAGTCTCGTATTTTTCGTACAATTTTTCGAACTCTTCGCCCCAACAATCGGCAAGGCCTGGTGACTGGTGTGGACACATCAGGGACCATTTCTCGTCGTTTTTCACCCGGCGCATGAACAAGTCAGGCGTCCACAAAGCGAAGAACAAGTCGCGTGCCCTTAGCTGCTCCTTCCCCGTGTTTTTCTTCAAGTTTAAAAAATCCAAAATATCGGCATGCCAAGGCTCGAGGTAAATAGCGCAAGCCCCCGGTCTTTTGTTCCCCCCTTGGTCCACGTAGCGCGCGGAGTTGTTAAAAACGCGCAAAACGGGCACAATCCCGTCTGAGACTTTGGGGGTGCCGGCCAAAGTGGTCCGAAAGGTGGTGCCTTTGGCCCGTAAGTTGTGAATACTGACGCCTAGACCGCCTGCCGTTTTGGAAATCATGGCACATTGGGTCAAACAGCGCGAAATGCCCTCGAGATTGTCCTCGGGGAGAGTTACGAGAAAGCAGGAGGAGAGTTGGGGTTTGGGTGTTGCAGCTGAGAAGAGTGTAGGACTGGCGTGTGTGAAGTATTTTTCTGACATGTAGTTGTAAGTTTCGATGGCTGAGTCGATGTCTGAGCCGTGGATGCCGACAGCGACGCGCATTAGCATGTGTTGGGGGCGCTCAACGATTTTGCCGTTGATTTTAAGCAAGTAGGAACGCTCGAGGGTTTTGAAACCGAAGTAATTGTAAGAGAAATCGCGATCGTAGATTATGCAAGAGTTGAGACGGTCGGCGTTTTTCATTACGATGGCGTGGTGCTCGTCGGATATCATTTGGGTTTTGCGGCCCGTTTTGCTGCTGACGGCCTTGTGGAGGTCGTCGATCACATCTAGTTACGAAATTAACAATAAAAAAAACTTAAATACTCTACACAGTGTTAAAAAATGTAATAATTAATTGGCACATTGTATTATAAGATGATTCTAAAATCTTATGATATACAAAACATCTAACAAATGAACCAATTCAACTATAAATTAATTCCGACCACATTGGAAACAAAACAAAACAATAAAGACAGTTGCAAAGCCGTTTACGGACCAATTAAAATGCTAAAAAAAATTACACGTAAAATTACGTGTCTTACGTTAACTCATAAAAGAATCCGTCTTGTCGTTTATTTTATTATTTTTTGCGGCTGTGGCTGAACTTACCGCTGAACTGCTTCTTTGTCTCTTTATGCAGATTGGAGACAGCAATCCGAGCTGCAAGAATAGCATAATCAGGGTGATTTGTAGTCATCATAGCGGCAGTTTCAGCAGCTAAAGTATCCAATTCAACTGTGGTAACCCCCGGGTATAAGCCACTAATAACTTTCAGTGTAATTGAGACCTGGAATTATGAAATATAGCCAACGGTTTTTTACACCAAATTCGCATAATACAGGATCGACAAACTCCATATTTAGGCCATAGCATAATTTTTGAATCCGGGATGTGATTTTATCGATGTGAACTTCCTCCTTTCGTCCATCTAATAAAAAAATGCAGTTATTTCATTGTATAACCTTAAAAAAGTGTTGCTAAGATTTACCTCTCTTACAAACGTAATTTTTTGTTGGAGTGTTAACCATATTGATCTTTGGTTGAAGAATGTAATAATTACAACGAATACAAGTAACGGTTGAAAACAAACACCAAAAATAGTGAGTAATTAACGTACTGAGTGTTTTCCCGCTCAAATAAAAACATTGGTGGCAAGCCGGCAAGTCAAGAGTTCTTCATTGCCGGCAATCGTTAACATATGGAAGATTTCTGCAAGAGGGCGCTACCCAGTTTAGGATTCAAAATCCTGTATAATTTTACCCCATTTGAGTAAAATGTGAACAATTTTCGTGTTATAAAGGCTTACAATATGTTTTTTTTTTGTTCCAAATTCAAATTGTTTCAAGTTTTTATTTGAAACTGCAAATTTGCAATATTTAGTTTTTAGTTTTTGATAGTTACCTTTTTTCTTAAATAAGGCAAATTTTTAATTAACATATTGATTGTTGCAATATCTGGCACTAAACCAATTACAAAAAGTCACTAATTATTAAAAAAATATATGTGAATAAAAAATATTATTATTTGCATAAAACACAAAATAAGTCAAAAAAGTTACCACAGAACTAATTTTCGAACGTTGTGCATTGTTTAAAAAAAAAAAAATTTAAACCAGCGAGCTTTTCGAGTTGTAAAAATTCGTTGTGCTTAAAAGTCGCCATTAATCTTTCGTTGGAAAGTTTATTATAAATAGCGATAGGTAATCGATAATTTGGGTAAGTTTTGTTGCAACGTTCACTCGTGTTTGGTAAGTTATGATGTATTTACTGTAAATCTGGTTAGAAAGAAAGACGGAAAGCAATTAGAAAGATATAATTACAGTGGAAAGTTGCACAGAAGTTTCGTTCGCTTCATAATTGATCGCCTTATTAAAGATGAGTTAGCTCTCCTTTGTCTAGCTAGGCAGACCAGGGGTTGCCACGACGACGGACTTCTTCTGTTTGCTTATTGCAGAACTCATATCCTAATTGGGTTATCTTACATCTGCGTCATCGTCGTCTAACATTACAGGTAACGTAACTGTAATAATATTACATTTCTATTATCCACTTCACCGGTGTGCAATTAGGGAGATTCATCTATTTTTGCCTGCGTATTTTTAAAGGTACAGGGGAATCCCCGAAAAACTATCGTCGCTTTTTCATCAAAACTTTGGACACAAATATGATCCGTTATTATTGGCAGGGTTAATTGTTTGAAAGCGCAGCACGTTAGCCTGCGGGAACTGATCAATAATAGAATAATGAAATAAAAGACAGTCTACAGTGGGAAAATTGTCCCTTAATCATTTCATCCGACAGCTGCGACTTTTTCCATCAACTAAAACACTTTTAAACTTTACCTGAACTTGGCCACTTTTTTCCTTAAATAAAACAGTCAGTTATTTATTAGTAGCATGGTCTAGTGGTCAAATTTTACAAAATTGTTCCCGGAAAGTCACGGAAAATGCCCTTGCCATCAGCAGGGGTAATGTAGCATAAATCGCTGCGGGGGCGCTATGATTTTTAATGCGTTGTATGATTTCGTTGGTCGAAAGCTGCAGGGGGTTACCCTCACTGACAAATTTTATTCTGTGATAATAATAGCGTGGCTAATTTTTAAGATATTGTCGTGGTGGATTTTTAAACTTGTTAAGAGGGTGCTATGGGCGGCAGAACAGCGTTCGATTACATTGATCTGCCATTATTAGCCAAATTTTTTCTATTGTTTCGCCCTCACGTTGTGTCATTAGGGAAACGACCCTCATAGTGTGGGCTGTAGCTGTGTATCATGTACAGTTTCGATCAAAAGCTGGGCAAAGGAATGCTACTTAAATTATTGGAAATTTTTAATTTAATTATTTAAAAATCGCTGACATTTTTTTGCTTAGTTTATCTCTGATACACTAATTCGTAAATAATTGTGACAATAACGAAAAACTAAATATATTTTTATTTTAATTTTAAATACATATATTTTAGTGATCGTAATGTTTTCAGGACATTTAAGTAAATTCTCTTGCTGGAAGTGCTATAGCTACGAGAATGAAAGAGAGAAAACCTGAAAAATTTAGAAAGTAGAAAAATGAAACGTACTTTGATAAACTAAAGAACTGAAAGACTATCTGGGAACTATTTTTATAATTATTTTCTTGTTAAGTCCATAATGTGATCTCACACTTTTATTTTAAAATTTACAATTGCTTTGAAATAGTGATTTTTTCTAATAAATACTCTTCTCTATTACCACAGACTGTGGTGGCCCATTGTTTAGCAATAAATTCTAGGAATTTCTTTAAAAGATCATTTTTCTTTATTCAAATCAAACTGAAATGGTAAATAATGAAATAGAGCGAATTTTATTCTAGCTGTGGCCGCGTCATCTAGGAGTAACTTGCGCGTTCCAAACACTTTCCTACTTTACCGACTACTGTCAGATGTCAAACAAAAAATTTAATTTTTGTTTACAAACTTTTTAATTTTTGTTATTTTAGGTATTAGCTTTCAGATTTACCAATGATTTTAATCTCTGGGTTGAAAATTGATGAAATACGGGGTAAAAGTTGATCAAACACGGACACGTGCTCGTTTTTTAACCCTACCACCCCTTTCACTTGTACCATCTGCAATAAAAGGGAAGTTACCCTTTTATGTTTTTTAGAGAAGGGTTGTGATTGTCCCAGCATTTAATTTCAGTGTGAATTAAAGGAGAGAACTATTGGTAATGTTGTTACTCACATTTGATTTTAACATTTTTTTGTTAGAAAATTCGTTTTTTTTTCAGTTTTTTAGTTAAGTTAGTTTGTTTTGCAATAGCTGATTATTGTGGGTGCGGACACAGGTCAGTTTTGTGTCGGGAACAGCTTTCATGAGTGCTCATGATGCAGTTTCTAAAGTGCTTGGAGCCCCCCTATTTTTCACCCGAATGTTTTTTGGTTGTTAAAGGGTTGTCCCCCTTTAAAAACTAAAAGGGTTGTTTGGTATATAGTAAAAAGTAAGGGTTGCAAGCAATGTAAAAGGGGTTTAGTCAATACTGTGCTTCGAAGCTTCGAAGACTGGATCCCCTCCACTGGGATTTTATTCGAGGAAATCTATATGTTAGGTAGTCCTCTCTAAACCTTTGAGAGAGAGCTTTACATATGCTCCACCCCCTTCTTTAAAAAGTCCTGCACACTTTTTTATGTAAAGGGTAGATCACAATGGAGGCTGCTTTAGTCTGCTGAGGGGCTTCAAAGTGCAAACATGTTTGTGGTGTTTCAATTTTTAGTATATTTTCGATGCTTATTAAGGACTATTTTGGATAAAGGGGCTTTTCTGGTGAGTGCAGTTTCAAATTTAAAGAAAGAAGCTTTTTTTCAAAAATTGGAAATCTAGTCTCCAGTACACAATTGCATCGTTAGTTGCATAACTTAATAAATTCTTCAAAAATAATTTTGATAATTTGTAAATTTTTCTGTTTCTCAGAACATTTTTTTTATATAGTTTGGTTTTTATAATAATTTACGAGATCTTTGAAGAAATTGGTAAACAAACTAAGAAGAAGTGAAGTTGCACACTTGCAGGATGGAACGTGTTACCTAACATCCGGTCAGTAGCACGTTTGCTGTTTCTTATCAATTTATTATGTGTAGTGATGTTGAATGAATGTCTTCATTAAAAACTTAATCTTGTGCTAATGGTTATAATTATTTTCTAATAATGATGATTAACGATCGAATAAAACGGATTTCTGTCTTTTTAAGGACGATTTTATTTTGAATATATTATAATTTTCTTATTTTATTATGCATGTATTCAACTTGTTTGTAAATCCTGTAAGAAGTGATGACATTTTTGGATTAACGAGCTTTTTGTTGCCTCATATTCCGGAGGTTTAATTAGATTTTGTTCTTTTTACCAAGCATTAATGGGATTCTATCTATACTTATCGGTTAAATTTAAATTGTTGTAGTTTTTTTAATGTGATTATTAATTCTTCACATGGAGTAACCAATTTTTTTATGAAACTTTTTAAATGTATTGTTTTTTCTTCTTTATAATATCTGGTTCAGGGATATATTTTTTAAAGTAATACATCGAAAATCATTTTTTAAATTTTACAATTTGTTTAATCTGCTGAAAATAATAATTTGTTTATAAGGAAATTCTACCAATCTATTTTTTTTAAATAAGATAAGGCATTCTTACAAAATCAAGGATACTTGAAGGATGTAACAATTATTAGAATAGTTAGAAAAAATGTTTTTGAAATAAATTTCTCGGCAATGTTGAAATTGCCTATTATGTATAAAACCTAACAAACTTTTGTAGCCTGAAGAGGATACAATAAAGGTCTCGAAACGTCGCGATGAATTTTTTTTACCTACCTGTCTACCTATCTTATGCTAATTCTACCTCAAATATTGTTTTAAAATTTTGCTTTTTTTGAAGTAGACTTACAAAGCATCTTTTGCACAAAGCCAGATTTAAGCATCGATTTTTTTAGAATGTCATTTAAAATAATAAAAAAATATAATGCAGAAAAATTCAGAAGAAATTTACATGCACAGAGAAAAAATTAAGTATTTAATAGCATACAGAGATTTTTGTGATTCTTAGACTCGATCAAATTGTCGACGCAACCATCATTACATTTTTAAAACTTTGTGAGAATAAAATTTTGATGCCTTATCTTAGATTTTTCTCTACTAATATTTTTATATTATTAGCCGGTAAATTAACGGAGACCTGTGTTTGAAAAGTGTAATACACTCTTGCGTAAAATTTAAAAAAAATTCTCATACGTATAAATCTTTTGAGACAACAAACTTTGATGGTTCTTTTACTTTTGACGGTTAACAGACCTAAAAACGTTAAATCCAATAATGATTTGGTATTTTTGAAATACCGAGAAAATAGATATGAAAAGTATAGTTTTTTTACATTAGCATTGTTTGAACATGAGTGAAATTTTTTCGGTGAAAAATTGAATGAATATCAAAACTGGAGCTAAGTCTTATATAACAGTTTATAATTTCATTCGAATTTCTGGTATAAATGCACTTTTACATTAGAATTTGGTATAAAATATTATATCTGCGTCTTGGAGTTTTTGTGGAACTATCGATTCTTTTTATTCTTGTTACACAATCCGGCGCTGCATTTTTGATGCCTTTCCTGCCACCGGTGGCAATTATAAATTGCAGCGTCTGAACGTAAACTCCGGCATCTCATTTTTCTTGATAACTTTCGTGCTATTTTCGCCGGTAAGTTATTCCCAGCACGTGAATAAAATGCATTATCTTGGACATTATACCGGCTCCAAATGAGTCCAAGATTTTAAAATAAATCTGATTTATCGTATTCCATACATTAGCATTATCCCGCAATAAACGTGAAAATACTGATGTGATACGTTGCCGGTATCCTGAACGTATTCCTAAATTATGAGTTCAGTTTGGCTCTGAGATCGTCCAGTCCGAGCCCCATACATATTCCCAATCCAACGGATACGGCCACATTAATGCAGGATATAGCTGGCGTTGAATACTGTATGAGGAAAGATACCCTCTGTCTCTCCCTTTTGCTTGGAATCGTCGCCCTCGCAACATTTCCTTCTAATCATAATATGGAAAGTGTCGGAAAAGGTGAAAAACACGGCGAGATATGACGTAATATATTGAATTCTCGTGCTGCGGTCAAGGGAGTGAAGACATTTTAATGCCACGGTGACGGAAAGCCGGTGGGATATCGAGGGACGATGCATTTTCTATATGTGCAGTTTTATGTGACATGATTATTATACCATGAACGCAGGTGGTGTGAATCACAAGGGATTGCCGCTTCCACAAAAAGGGAAAGTTGCAAGTTTTAAACCTTTACAAGACAAATATCGCGCCATTTAAAACAACATTTCCTCGTTTATTCCCAATATCCCGGGATGGCACAGAAAAATCCCCCGGGATACAAGGTTGATGTCCTTCGGGATGAAAAAACTGCCGCATGCAAAGACAAACACTCGGGGAGAAAGCTTCCTGCATTATATAAATTGGAAAAATATTTATTCGACTTTCATCCATTATGAGAAATTTCCTACTCATTTTAATAGCAGCGCAAACATTTGATAAAGTCACAAAAAGATTATTTATGGAGCGGAATATAAAAACGTTGCTGATAAATGGCCCTGGAGAGGGTGTATATGCGATAGCTGAAACTTACTTAACCTACGACCTCTCGTCATCTCCTGTAACAACTGAACGGCTCTAGGGCCGGAAAATTGCAACATAAAAATCATCCCTAAGTCGTCCGCTAGCCTGCAGCTATCTCATATTGCCTGTTTTAGCAATGTATTCATCCCCTTGTCAAAGTAGATTGATATCGTGCGACGAATTCAGGAACTTGTGCTGCGCTGCTAAAGAAAAACCAACAATAAAACCCACGTCAGCGGTATATTGAATTTTCGCAAAATTGCTAACTAAAATCTAAGTGAATTCTACAAACCTTGCCCGGCTAACAAAATTTTTTCGTAACCTCATGCAAGATTTTTGTGAGCAGTATTTATTTCTGCGAAATTACCAAAGACCAGTGATTCTATCGATTTTCATATGCTCATAAAAGCCGAACAATTCACGGTTAAACTAACTCAGAGTAGTTTTAACTTTATATGGAGGAATTTTTAATAAAACAAGTTATTATTTTCCAGCGTTTATTTTTTATTGCAGGGGAAGGTAAATTTAAACGTCGAACGGAAAGCAACGTTATAGAGTTGGATATAAATAATATTTAACAAAAATTTGCTTTAAAATAAAATGTTTGAAAAACTGAAATAAACTAAATTAATTGTGTCTAACACTTTAGTAGAGGAAAAAGGAGGAGACATAAAAGTCACTAAAGTCTTCAGAGTCGTCTTTAGTCGCCATATTAATAACAATAACATTAATAATAATAATACTAATAGTAGTAAATTTGCTTATATGCAAGCGCTTAATTAAGGTAACAGTTTTTTGGTTTTTTGCTTATATCTCGAAAACAGTTACTTCTATCAATTTTTATCTTTTTACCAAAATTAATGCTGATAAAATTTCCTACAAAATAGTTAATTGTATTTTTCATGTAGGACTAACCATAAGCGAGATAAAAGTTTGAAAATAATTAATAATTAAAAAAAAATGTGCTTTAACAGAAAATGTCTTGTGATTTAAAATACACTTAATTTATTGAGTCCAATACTTTATTAGAAGAAAAAGGAGGTGACATAAAAGTCACTGAAGTCTTCAGAGTCGTTTTTAAATGCTGCAATTTTCAAAGTTTCAATAAAATTTAATATACTATTATGTACAGTCACGATCAAAAAGAATGACACCCCTGTCCAACTTTTCTCAGGGAGTCATTCATTTTGACCGTGACTGTAGGTTTCGCTCAGGTCAAAATCGGTGTTTTTTTTATAAAAACGTGCTTTGTGTTTGAAATTTATGAAAAAGTGTAGTCGAAGGGGTGAGAATCTCCCTATTGGCGGCGCACCTGTCGGTGGCAGCGTCATTACGCCGCCTTTTATACAATCAACGTCAATTAGCTTTAAGCTGGAAGTTAACCGTGTTAAAGTTAAAGCGGGGGTGTGTAGTACAGCAAGTTGTGACGGTCGAGTGCCAGCACATCGTAACTCAAGCAATGCGCGGGGCGTGGCGCACTAATCGATGCTATATTGCGCTATCGATTGCTTCGCTTTGCTTCACTTTAACCACTATTCTGCAACTTCACAACAATCGACACGCAAGTGGAATTATCCGCAACTCACCCCCTATTTTAATATAATATTAAGTCCGAATGTTTTGAGAAATATAAAGGGAGCATAACAAGTTTAATTTAGTTCGATTCGCAAAGGTCAAGAGAACCCTCTTCAAATCAGCCATAAACCGCGAACAATTTTTGACATGTAGGAGGGCAAATCCCCCGGTTTTAGAATAAAATTCACATTTCACACACTGACATAAGACGCATGAATAAAAAATATACTGCGTGGGTTCGCTTCTTCAAGGGGGAGAATTATCGGACCTTTCATAATTTAAAAAAAGGTTCGTCTGATAAAAGGATTCTGTCAGTTAGAAGAATTACGAAAAGTGACCCAGCTCTCGTATTATTTTGTCTAATAATAGCACAGTTTTTATGAAATGTTTCCAAATTGTTACTTTAAATCCACCCCAAGGCTGGACACAATGTTGGGTAAATAACCTGAAGTTATTCGATTTTATACCAAAAACGCTTTATTCAGAAATCGAGTTCCCCCAGCTCGCTTAAAAACATATCAAATTGGGTGGAGGAGCGTTGAGGGTTGACTACGAATAACTTTGTAAATTACTTGTGTAAAGTGTGTAATTTCAAATAATTACTTAGAATTTCTTTCCGAATTAAGTCAGGCAGGATTTTTCAGAAATAATATTTTGGACTTGTAATGTTCCATTAGTGAGGTATATCTAAGAATATCTACAATAGTACAACCTTCTTCCAGTTTTTATTAAACTAGACGAAATAATTAATAAATTTGGTCAAACATTTACATTTTCTAAGCGTTTATTTATCAAAAAACTGAATTATATTGCGCAAAATTTTTAAGCTAACAAATAACATAATTATTTTTGCAAGTTCTATGGATTTAAACACGTTTTTTAAGCAAAAATTAAGTTTTTTCCCTCTATTTTTATTAAACTAGAACGAAAAAATCACCAAATTTGGTCTTTAATGATCAAAATTTTACCTTTTCTAAACGTTTATTCCACAAAAACTCAATTATTGCGTCCAATTTCTTAAAAAGTAAGCCAATAAATCACAGAATTATGTCAAAAATGACATTATTTTTGCAAGTTCTGGGAATTTAAAAATATTTTTAGACCAAAAATCAAGTTTTTATTAAATAAAAACGAAAAAATTGCTAAATTTGAAAATAAACCAGAAATTTACTTTTTCTAAGCCTTTATTTAGCAAAAACTTACTTAATTATTTCGCCAAATTTTTATAAGATAAGTCAATAAATTACAGAATTATGTCGAAAATAACATTATTTTTACAAGTTTTGAGGATTTCCACACGTTTTTAGACCAAAAATAGAGTTTTTTCCTTTGTTTTTATTAAATTAGAACAAAAAAAATCACCTGACCTGACCTGATCTGACCTGACCTGACCTGTAATTATATTATAAGTGAAGTATATCTACAATAATACGTTTATAAATTTATTTAAAAATACATTAAATACTATTAGCTTTTTCAAAACTATAAAACGATTAGGTCTCTCAGTGAAAGTATAAATTACATTAGCTATTATTTTTTTGCAGTGCATGAATAATTTTTAACAGCTTATTTTACTATTAATAAAATCGTAAAATCTACACAAAGAATAAAAGTTTAACGTACTATTTGTTGTAGTAAATTATACCTAGCACTAAAACTATATTTTATTAGTAACATCTACACTTCCAGTAGTAGTATTTATTAACTACCCTATAGTTACCTTATAACTTATAATATAGTTAGGAGTTTTTTACTACAAGAAACGTTGTATTAACTTGAGAATTGAACAAAACATGTAGCATTTTGATAAAAATTTGAGAGAAAAGGATTAATTTTATGTTTTCCGATTACAAGAATGTATTAAAAAAAATCGTATTATACGATAACGGAAATAGTAATTAGCTTAATTCTCCTCCCTGGTTGGTTGTGTAGTTATTTTAGCTGATCGCCGAATCCGCAATGAAAAGCAAAGCGAGAAATTGGATATTCGTTTTTCGTTTGATCTTGGTTATATTCGAATTTGGGCGAACGTATCGCCCCTGGTTATAAATATTGAAGTCCAATAAAAGTTGTTACTTAGGATTCGCGTCAGCCGAGATCAAAGCGTCTCTGTCGAACGTCCGTGAGTCAAAGAGGGTGCGAATAAATAAAGCGTATAGCTAGAAACGAAGCATTCTTTTGAAGGGTGGGTCGATTCGACTCGCGATTTGCTTCTAATCGCAGGAAAGGTGTTTGGGAATGATTCGGATCGCATAGATGAATAAAACAACGATGAATGAATAATGCAGTGAGTTTTTGCATCAGCTAAGTAGTTTTCCTGTCGCGAATGCGCTTATTTACAGTATTTCAACGGAATAGAATTCAAGCATAAAAGCAAGTTCACTCTTCGACAGTGGCGTTTTAGAGATCCCCAACACGCGCTCTGAATAACATCAACAACTCGCAACTTCTCGCCTGCTTTTGCCACCGTTGAATACGGAAATTCTATACACAAGTGAAAAGTTCTTTGCTCCCCATTCCATTATGTATGTGCGTGTGCTTGAGTTACAACCACCTCGGGGACCAGCAACCAAGCTTTTCGCCTACGACACCTCCAACGAAATGCATTAAATATGTCCGCTACCTTTTCTCTATTTTTCGAAAACCGTTTTAATCAAACCCGGAATTAAGACCCGGGCCAGACAAATCCACTTTAACGACGCTATTAATATTAGATCTCTTTTCAATTAGGTTTTTTTAATAAAAGATTACCCAACGCAAAGTTAACACTCGGATAACAATCGATTTGAAGACACGGTTGGTCTTTGAGTAAGTAATTAAAAAATGATTAAAAAAAACTGCCATGTAAATAATGGTCATTTTTTAAGTAAAATATTGCAAATGACAGGGGAAATTCGATAAAAATTCATCTGTTTAATAAAAAAAATAAGTTTTGGGTTATTTATTAAGTAAGTTCTCTAAGGTCCGGAATAAAAGTTAGAAAAAATGAGGGATATTCAGAACACCAAAAAAATAATGCTTCTGGAATGGAAAAAAAAACATAGAATAAAGAATAAAGAATAAAGAATAAAGAATAAAGAATAAAGAATAAAGAATAAAGAATAAAGAATAAAGAATAAAGAATAAAGAATAAAGAATAAAGAATAAAGAATAAAGAATAAAGAATAAAGAATAAAGAATAAAGAATAAAGAATAAAGAATAAAGAATAAAGAATAAAGAATAAAGAATAAAGAATAAAGAATAAAGAATAAAGAATAAAGAATAAAGAATAAAGAATAAAGAATAAAGAATAAAGAATAAAGAATAAAGAATAAAGAATAAAGAATAAAGAATAAAGAATAAAGAATAAAGAATAAAGAATAAAGAATAAAGAATAAAGAATAAAGAATAAAGAATAAAGAATAAAGAATAAATTGTATTTTTTTAAATTTGTTTATTGTGACTTGTGATTAACTGAATTTTTCAATGGACCAAAAGAATTTTACATCTTGTGTTAAGTGTAGGGTTTATGGTCGAGAGTTTTTTTTCGAAGCAAAAATTCTTGGGAAATATGGCTTAATTTGAAGCTAAAAAAGTGTCGAGAAATTGAGGTAAAGTGAAGGCATTTTTCGTTATCTGGTAACTTCAAATTTGGAGATTTTTTGCGAGAAATAATGTGGAATTTCGAAAGGATTTCTCTTTTGGGCAAGAGAGTGAACTGGGTGCTGATTTGTGGCTAAGGGTTGTAAATTCGCGAGTGGAAATTGGTGTCGAATCGAATGGGTGCAATCTCCTTATGTTTGATCGGCGGAGGTTTTGTGTGTCGCTTCATAAAATGGCGAAAGAGAGGCTTGTGAGCCGAGATCCTATTCCAATCTGTCGCTTAAACAAAGAGTAGCAAACAAACGGTTAGACGGAGTCCGGACGGACTGTCATTGTAGGAATGCAATAGCAAATCAAGATTGGATTTCAACCCCTGCCAGGGGTCGAAGTCGCTAGTCTAATCTCGACCTCGCACTCGACCGCCAACACATCTCCCCGGACCCCGGAATTACTGCCCCTAGAATCGTGTGCCGCACAATGACGTGTCTGAATCAAAGCGAACTTCCAATTCGACAAATTGAAAAATACTCATTAGTTGGATGTTTCGCACTCACCTTCGTTCCTTGTGGCCCGTTACTCGCCGGACGGAAATTAAAAGGAGGAAATATCTCGCATTTTTAGGACTTGCATGGCCGGAATGCTGCCGTTGTTCAAATTAAAAAGTTACGAATTGTTTCGAAAATAATCCGGCGCATCCACCATTTTTACACCATAAGGAAATTTCTCAAGGCTCCTACACCCAGTTAATTTTAAGCAATTTCAGTACGGCGCTCCGTGTAGATACATTATCTAGTGTTGCTAAAAGCTTTACGGTTGGCAGCACTGCAGTAATACACTAATGCGTGGGTGGGGTAAGTGACACCTTGAGCTGTCAGCAGCTGAATAGTTGATGGATGATCCACTGGAGATGCTCAAGACAACCCTTTATAGCCTTCTACATACACTAAACTTTAAGAAAATATGTTTTTATTTAAGATGTTTTAACAAACTTTGGCTCATCATTATAAACAAGTACTTCATAACTATTGATGGCAATTTCCTCGCCTTGAAACGGAAAATACAATTTTGCTTTTCCGGGAACCCCACAATTAATTCTCCTCGGTACTCAACTCGTCCAATATTCAAAATATCGCCCCACTCGTCCCACCTTTAACCAAATGCTTGTTGGTAGTTTTCTAACGAAAAGCCACGAGAAGTTTTCTTTGTGATTACTGCACAATATCTGCGAAAACAATTATTTAAATTGTCCAGTTTTTGGTTTTTTACCTTGTTGTAAAGGCTAGTCACGTGGATTCCTTGTTTTGAAGTCGTGATATTTTTTTGCCCGGGATAAATTCGCCCAGGTATAATGCCATGGTTTATGACGAAAGCTTGACCAATGTATGTAGGATGGTCTGTTACGTCTCTTCCACCCTCTACAGCGTCCACAGGAATTTTCCCGTCATAATCCCTCCAATAATAATCTAAACTCTGCGTTAATCGAACCAACTGTTGGATTTTTTTGTACTTACCGGGCTCTCATGTTACAAGGTGTAAAAGCGGAGCTGTCAGACATAAGAATAACATTTGATTCATTTTGGTTTGTTTACATTTATTTTATTCGAGGCGTCTTTATACAAAAGTATGGGAAAAAATACGTATTTTGTGATAAGAATATAACCTTTTGGCTTCTAAAAGCCAAATGTTATTAATATTATTATTATTTAGTTTTTGATTTCTTTATTATTGACGCACGTTACTGCAGATGTTCAGTAATTCAGTTACGATTTTTTAATGTGGAAATAAAAAAAAGTTGATTTGTGGCTCCAGTGATTAAACCGATTCAACTTCATTTGGCTTGTCCTCATAAGCAAGCACTTCGTATGTGTCGCTTTCAATTTCTTCACCCTTGTATGGAAAATAAAGTTTGGCTTTTCCTATCGTTCCGGAACAGACTTTCCCCACAATTAATTCGCCTTGATATTTGACACGACCTATGTTAAGGACCTTTCCCCATTCAGTTCCACCTGACACTAAGTGCTTATTAATTGTGGTTAAATGCAACGTTGCTGCGTTTCCGGGCACCCAGGAGAAGTTCTCTTTGTGACCACTACACAGTATCTAAAAAATTAAATAAGTCTTGACACTTACTATTTCAAGACAAATTTTCACTCTGTTGTAAACATCAGTAACGTGTATTCCTTCCTTGGAGGTCGTTATAGTTTTTTGGCCTGGATATATTTGCCCAATTAAAATGCCGTGACAACGGACGAAAGCCTGGCCTATGTAGGTGGGGTACCCTCTGGAGTCTCTCCCACCCACAATGGCATCGGCAGGGATTTTTCCGTGATAGTCGCGCCAATAATAATCTGGGCTTAACAATAAGAAAATTGATTAGGAAATTGTATCATTTACCTGGCTCGCCATGTGCGACAGAAAAAATAAAAATTGTTAGCAAACTAACAGCTAGTGTCTTCATTCTGATAATTACAACTAAGTGAATCGATGCCTCTTACAGTGATAAGGTGGGACCTTGGACACGGGAAAACCAGACGTTGATAAACTCTTGCAACTTTTATTCATCAATTTTACGTTAATGTATTTTCAATTTTTTAATTATTAGATCCAGCCTTGCTGGGAGCTGCGTTTTATGCGGTTTTAATCTAGTTTTTCAACGGCATCAAATTTGAAATAAATCAATCCGGTTTGATTTATCGCCCAAGCACATTGAACAATTATTTTTATTTTGCTTTTCTTCTCGAAGTGAATGCGGCACATTATTGAAATGTTTCTTCTCGAGTGCATATGTCGACGAGCAAAGACTGTAAGCCCCACTGTCGCTAAGATCGTCGCATTATTGATGGTTTCCCCATAAAGCTCGCGCTCGAACGTCCGTTGGACATAAAAACTTTTTAAAATAATGCGACTGGTGTCCGGAAAAATGGCAGGCATTATCTTTTGGCTCGGCAGGGGATTAGGTCTCATCCGAACATTTCGCCCCACCTTGAAAAAATCTTCCCTTATCTTAGATGTAAATACCATCAGGCAATAAATTAATGGATTTCTTAATTAAGTTATTGCGAGTGATATTGGGACAGTTGGATGATTGGTGTGTGGGTGTTTTTAGGGTGATGGAAAATTTACTATAGTTAGTTAGTGACATGGCTTTAATTTAGAGACTTTAGTCACAGTTGATCGCAATAAAACGCTCCGATAATAGTTTCTTGTGGCGCTAACGTGCACCCATTAAAATTTATTTCTCTAATTTATTTATATCAGCAATGTGGCATATGGTCTAGACGGGAATTTATGGGACCTATGCCGGTTAACGGATCGTTTAATTATCTTAAATCAATAGTTTCGCCCGCTTTTAACTTAATTATAGCCACTGAACCCCTAATTATTTCATTGCCATTGCCAAATTTTTCATAATAAATACGAGTATAACAATTTTTTTGTGCACCAGATAAACAAGTAGGAGGTGATTTTTATATTTTTATTGGTCAATTACTCATTCCTGGGACAAATGAGACACCACTCAAGCTGGTTTAAGGGCTGGTCTTTCTTTTTTCTTTGTACGTAAATTATTTATTTATTTCAAAATCAAGGCTAATACAAAAATATAAGATATATTGTTTAAGACTAAAAATTAGAGTGTGCATATTTTTCTACTAGTAATCCAGTTGATATTCTGTTGTCGCCGTTGGTTGGGCAGTTGTCTGTTCCTTGTTAATTTTGCAAGTAGTGAAGAATTCGGTCATAAATATGTATGCGGCCCCTGAAACAAGAGGCATGTGTCGGTTCTAAACAGCCAGGCAAATTTAGTTGCAGTGTCGGTAGCATCTGCTCGTTTATCTAGAAACCGTCTTGAAAAATTACTCCATTTCGTCCGGTAAGATTGCAATCTGTGGCGCCATCACATTATGCTGACTGACTGTTCTAAAGCTTTTGGTTTGGCGTTCGGTCTCACTTTCGTTGTGGTCGTAAAAATCGGTCAGGTGTTCAAAAGTGCATAAATCAATAAGCGCAACTGTTGTTGTTGTTGTCTAAATTATCAGCGATACTAAATTAAAAGACTTAATGGAATTTTCTTAAGAATAGTTGGTACATTTGCGTAACTGCTTTGTCGAATTCCTTTGGGAGAAGGGGGGTGACAGGACGGGCTTCATTCCGTAGATGACTTGACGGATGGTTGACAGCTGACATGAGCGCTATCTTCTAGAGAGACAAAGAAAGGGGTTTGGTGGACAAAGACGGGGGATTATTATGCTAAATCCCTATACACAGTCGGCTGCTGATTTGAATGCAGGAGCGCCGACGGAAAAATGCCTTTTTGCTACAGTTCATTTACTGGAAAAGTATATATGAATGAAGCTGAATACCTGTCTACTGCACTATTCCAATGACTCCAGCTCGGAACTATGCAACAATGGCAGGATTAACAGCTCGATCTTTACGGAATTATTTCTTTAAACTTATCTAGACACTATTTCTAGTCAAAACTATCTCAAATACACCTAATTCCTATCAAATTCCTAAATAACATATTTACCCCCCACAGAATTTTTTTGGCAATAACCAGTTAAATGACCTTAGAAATTCTACATATGGTCACGCAGTATCTATTTTTTTTTGAAGCTAAATACTTTAAACAAATAAAGCTTGGTTTTTTGGTTCTCTTGATGTACAAGGTGAGTCTTCTAAAATTTCTACCGAATTTCAAAAATTAATAACCACAATGCAATCAACATTTGATGTTAGATGCCTACTCATTATTCAAGCGGTTTTTTTTCAAACTTTGTCTATAATCAAGTCACTGCAGTAAGGAAATATTCTTGGAAATATTATTTCTTATGTTATTTTAATACAAACGCTGCTTAAGTGTGATTGATTTCTGTGTAATTATTAGTTTTTGAGAGACAGTCATTCAACAGACACCTCTTGAATAATTTTTTTCGCTTATTACATTTTTATATTAATTTTATTATAAATTATTAAGTTTTTTCAAAAAGGCTCAGTACATCAGAACAATGTATCAATTCGTTGGATTTAATTTATTTCAGCATTTTCAATTAAACTTTATTTCAAATCGACATTTTTATGTTTTTTATGGTTTTTCTTTTAGTTTTTTCTTTCTTTTAATTAAAACTTTTTTTTAATTTTAAATTTATTTTTATATATTCTGTTAATTTTTTTTCCTCTAGCTTCAAGTTAGACTTAGCCTCCCCATCTGTTCCTTTTGTTTGAATTTATTCAATAAAGGCTGTTTGTTATTATTATTATTATTATTATTATTATTATTATTATTATTATTATTATTATTATTATTACTATTATTAATTATTAGATGGAAATTAAATGAAAATGGAGAAAAATACGCGTAAACATTTTTTTGTAACTACTTTTTAGACGAAATAGATTTTATATTTTGTGATTGTGCAAACATTCGGGCAAACAAATTCAGATTTCTGCTGAACTTAAAGCAGTGTCCCCATTTCCTAATTCCCCCTTCCTTTATTTACCCATCCCGAAGCCAGCGGAATATTATTTCAGACATTTAATGGAGCTTTCTTTGTGTTTTAAAGGCAGCAAGCACCAGTTGCAGAAAATGAGTTAAGTGCAACTTAATGTATCCATTACATTCGTCTGGAACAAGATTATCAAAACTAATGGTAAATAAAGGTAGCCATATTGTCGCCTGCTCCGACTATAATTTGATTATAGGACGGATGTATTCTTATTACTCTGTATTCCACTGTTTTAAACCTTTGTTTTTCCTTCAACCGTTCCGCCCTAATTAATTTGCGACTTTTTCGGGATTTCCTGCAACGATATCGAAACTTCTTGACTTTTTTTTATATATACGACTAAATTGAAACATAATTCGGCAATATCAGTGAATGGACATGAAAGATAAAAAATAATAAAAATAAAACACTGGATGGCCCTCAACGCCATTAGTACATGTGCGATAGAGGGCCACTACTAGCAACGTATGTAGACACATAACGAGGGTTATATTCTTATGTGGAGGCCGTATCACACTTCAAGCCCTCTCGCCACTTATTCAATCAACTCAGACCAAACACCCGACCAGTAACAAAATAATCGCTGTATTAGTTAAGTTGACCTAACTATTTTTTTCTGCAGTGGATAGATGTTAAACTATTTCTTTATCAACTCTTTTGAGTAGATAAAATTGCACTTTAACCGCCAGGGTAAATAGAATGTTCCAAATTTATCTTGTAGAAAAAATGTTGTGTTGTACTCGAGACTTGTCACTCTTGAACTTAGCCTTTTGTATAATAATTGTTGTTTTTGGAGGAGTTGGTGTGATAGGGGCTTTACATGCCGGAAACCGTATGGGGAGGAATCCCTGGTTTACGCAGGGCTCCTTATCGCGCCCGGGCAGCGCTTTTGAGCCTAACTAGGCTCTGGACTGGAGAGTCCTTTATTCCGATCACTTCGCATTATCCTACGCTGTGCATCCGCTGATAAGGCGTTCTCTTGGTCGTTTTTCTTTAGAAAACTGCAAACAATCAAACAGTCTGACGATGTCCACCTTGAGGCTAATGAGGCAGGGCTCGTTAGTCAATTGTCTTGCTGACAACGCCGCCGAGATCTGAACGGAATGTTAAACAGGCTCAGATAAGTCCGAATTGATTAGCTGGGACGCTATTATCAAATTACCTGCCGGTTTCACTTAAACAATTAAGTTTGGATTGTTTCGCGAATTTTTCGCTACTGTTGGAGTAATAAATGCATGGAAGCTTTATTTGGATGCTTTCAATTCTCAATCGGCTTTTGTGGGGAAATTTAAAGAGACGGCTGGATTGCTGAAGCTCGGCACGTTTTGACGGCGGATGAGTTGATTGACTTGTGGCGAACCACGATTTTAATAGACAAGGACCTCGACCGACGCACGAGGCACCGAAAATCACCAAAAAGAAGATTTTTTTAAAGAAATATTTTCTCACTCAAAAAAAGATTGGAAAAAAATTGGAAACAATAGGGCATAATTCGAACTTTTCGAAATTTGCTTCAACTTAAGTCACTGAGCAAAAGAAACTTCTCTGTAGTTTAACACAAGTTCAACTGAAGCTCAACGTACCTACGTGTTTTTTTTAATTGTTTCAAAGAATATTTGCTATTTTTTTTAATTGTGCAGTTTAGATTGAAAAATCCATCAAAATAAACAAAATTTTGTCACTTTTTCAATTTCTGGCATTCAAAGACTAGTTAGTTAAACGAGATACGTATGTCTAAAGATGATAATAGTCATAATAAAAGAGCGAATTTTTTTTACAACAATACTATGTGTGGGTGATCTCTGCTTTTAACTCATCAAGGTTCAGCCAAAACATTTTTGCATAATTTTTGAATCAAAATTCCAGTCATCTGCTGAACATTGGTTAAGAACCACTTGGGTTTTTAACTCTTTTAATAACATCTATACCAAGCTCAAAAATACTAAAATTTGTAAGAATAACGAGCAGAAATCGTTTTTTTTGTGTAATTCTACGTGTGATTCACCAAAGTAATAATAAGTATCTAAAAACAAAATGGTTATTTAATTGTTTCTTTAACTTTGTTGAAAATTCAAAGTGAGGTGCAAAAACTGACAATGGCCTGAAATATTAGATTCCTCTTGCACCTACTTATAAACACTAGTGTTTGAATTATATTTAGTATGAAATAAACGTTTTCACTGCAAGATAATCTCATTTATTCAGAAGTTTTAAAACATATAAGAATTAGAATTAGTTCTAAATATTCTACCCGAACAAAGCTATTGTTCTGTTATTTAGTTGGTTAATTAACTAACTCAATAACTGTATTTTTGGTTAACTTAACTATGAAAAGTTCATGGTGTTTTTTTAAAAATAAGTTTTTAAAATAAGTGACAGAAATGCTAGAAACGGCTGATTTAGGGTGCGTCGTGGTTGATTTATCGGCTTTTCTAAAAAGTAAACTCATAAATTCTAATACTTTTGATAGATAAGATCCTCCCTGCAAAAGCCTGCTCTAAATTGGTGCGGCCGTAATCATAAAGTCCTAAAAAAATCATATAATGGCAACACATTTCAATTTCCCCTTCGCGATGATGTCCTCTAACAGCAGGGGGTAAATGTCAGCAATGTGGAACGCTCTGATAGTAGCGAGCGTCTTGTGTTATCAAATGTTTAGAAAAGTGTGGAAATTATGATTGCATTAAAATTTGGGCCAGTTTTCAGTAAGCGGCTTACGCCCTAATTGTAGCGTCCCCGGCTGCGCTCTGTGCGCTTAATTAGAGGGGGTGGCAGCCGGCCAGGCAAATGAGGATAATGCCGAAAGGATGGCAGTTCTACATATGCAGTACGAATAGTAGCGACTGGTCCAGACGAGGGTGAATCTCTCAATATCGATCAGGCAGCAGTCCAATCAAACCCTGTGCGTGACAACTCTCACTCTCTGAGCCCTTCTCGGCACCCCCATCATCCCTATGCGGCGCTCGCCCTCACCACCCCATTCATCTGCACTGCATAAACATACTTACACGCAAATGTGTACGTTTAGCATCTATTCTAATTTCGGGGCAGTGACTCATCCCTGCCCGAATCCTGAAGGATATCCTCTCCCATAAATATTTAAATAAATTGGAAAGCAATTCCGCTCCCGATCGTTTGTTATAAAAGTTGAAATTCCCATGTTGTTAGCTATACCAATATTTTATATAACCTGGGGAATTTTGCTAGCAAAATATTTTGTGCAAGAGAATAAAACAAAAGATAAAAGAGTGGGAAGGGCTTTGTTCCACGTAAATTGAATTTGAAAATTGGCCGCCATGCACTTGGCTTGCTAAGATATGATATACTTTGTTTTCTTTGTGTATGCTATTCTTGCTTCCCGTGTTTTCTTTTGGATTTCTAATACAATGAACAGCGAAATTATTTTATTTTAGTAATTAGAAGGGATCAAATTCAGGAGCGCGCAGAATGCGCTACTCCATCTACTCCTACATCAACTAACTTAATTAAATTTTTATCAGCTCGCAACAATTCCACACCAACGAAATCTTCACATTTCACTCACTTCCAACTTTACATACAGGTGTTTAGCAATTAAATATCGGTGCTAAATAATGCACATTTTATTTTAAGTCATACGTAATTATTTATTATTCAAAACGATAAAATTTGATTTTTTTTGGATCAAACCTCGAATATCAAAAGAAAAAAGTGTCTATTTGTTTACAGCCAATGAATTTATTTTGTTTTAATAGAAATGAAAGCAAAAATTTGAGCAGAACTATCGTTTATTCAATGAGAAATATTTGCCAAATTGTGCAAAAATATCTGTGGCTAGTAAAGAATTTCCAGCAATGTCCAAGAAAACCAACATAACTCGAAAATTATCACAGATAGGTATAGGGAATGCTAATACAAATTGTTGAAGAATTAACCTTTCTTCCACCTAGTAAAATAAAAAATGGGGTATTTTATTTGAAAAAATTGACTTATAGCTTGTAGAAGTTATCAAAAAATAATGTTTAATGTTTTAATAATTTTGATGTTAGTAAATTTTTTTTTCAAATTTTGAACACACTGTAGGCAAGATATAGGCTTTTTTTTTGATTGTACAAATACGATGGCTAAAACTCTAAAAATGGCAAAATTACCGATTTTTGAAGTGAAAAGTGCAAAACCAAAAATTTTCAAAAAATCCAAATTTTTTCTAAAACGTCAAAATTTAAAAAGATATGAAGATAAACATATTTTTGTATTTAAAATCAGAAAGTTAAATATCAGATAAATATCATTATCTGAACTTTCTCTTCTATGTATTTTTTCTGTACAAAAATTAATTATTAATTTGTTTATTTTGGTATTTATATATTTAAAGTATTTAATTATTACATACTGATCGAACTGATTTCTGATTTCTTTATGATACTTCCTATTATACTTTTCACGCTAAAACGCTAAAGTCTGAAGTTATGTTCCACTTTTACGTTAATCTCTTTTTTTCTCAAAACAAAAAGTACGTTTACAATTTGGCGCCTTTACGTACTTTTACATTTTTGCCGCATTATTTTCTTATTTCTGTTAGTTTTATGCTCTGCCTTACATTTCTACGTCTATGTGTTCTCTCAATCTTTTATTTTTGCTTATGTGTTGTTTCACTTACCTTTTCTAAATTTTTTTTCTTAGAAAAATTGTCGCCGTGATCCGGGTGCGAACACCCGACCTCCCCCGTTGTAAGTGGCGCTTATACCACTAAGCCACTAAGGCCCCAGGTACTGACCGTCTTTTGCAGATATTTTAACACAAACTTTTTAAATAAATTAACATTATATCAGCTAAATATCATTATCAGAACTTTCTCTTCTATGTAGTTTTCCTGTACAAAAATTAATTATTAATTTGTTTATTTTGGTATTTATTTATTTAAAATATTTAATTATTAAATACTAATCGAACTGATTTCTGATTTCTTTATACTTCCTATTATACTTTTCACTCTTATAATTGTTGGAGGTATTCGGAAAAAATTTTGCCAGTGACGAAGATAAAAGAGAAAACTAATCAGAACACAAATTTTCGCTTTTGTTGTTGAAGTTTGGTTCCGTAATTAAAGTAGTTTGAAAATTTGAAACAAAGCTGGACAAGGGTGTGCTTTCAGAACCATTAATATTGAGGATGCAGAGGACGTAGTGCAGCCTCCCCCTGTGAAAAGTTAAAAAGCGGGTGATATGATTTGGTGGGTTTTTGACTGCATTAGCGATGATTTATGGTGTTTTTTATTCAGTATTGCTCGCTTACCGGATACTTTAGCATAGTGTATCAGTCATGAGCTGACAGGATCTTATATAAATCATCATTTGATCCTAGTCGAGACACGTCTGGATCACGGGATCATTTATCGCAGTTTCTCGTGTCGATAGCGGGGAAAATTCCGCTTTTCACGCAGAATTAATTGCGCCTGAAACTGTATTAAATAATGCGCTCTTTTCTATTTGATTTCAGGTCGTTTGGGTGAATTTTGAGCTACATATCGCTAAATTGAAATCTCCATTGCGACGGAATAGTTGAAGCCGGACTACGGAAACATTTGAAGCGAGTAGGTCTGTCGATGGCAACAATGGGGGTGTAATTGGTTTCAACTTTGGCCCCACTTCACCTATAATGATTCTAGTTGACTTCTCAATTCCGCCGCGCTCCAAATGTGGGACGACACGGGAGATTGCAAATTCGCGTCATAACGCTCACCATTCACGATTTACAATTTAAAACAGGGATGGAATCGGGGCCGGGATTGGCTGAGGAGTTCAGGAGCACCCTCGCGGGTCTCAGCTCGCGCATGGTCGACGCACGGCGACCTCATTGGATCCTGATTTACATAAGGGTAAGATCACCCCTTTGGTTCAGTTTTTTACAGAGTCGATTGAAGCGAATGTAAGTTATACGTGGTATCTCTCCGACTGTACGATGATTGCTGCTAGATCGGACCTGTGGGAACAAAGCGGTCGAGGGTTGCAACCCTACTGATGTTATGACGTCAGGTCGGGATTTGAATGTATTCGCGTGTCCTGTGGGACTTAGACTTCGCATTTCGCTGTGATCATGTTTTTTACTCGGACCACTGTACGCACCAAGCGGACAACGGGCCAAAATCAAACAAAACTTCAATTTTTTAAGTATTATGTATAACAATATCTCTCATTATTTCCAATGTTACTTCTACACTTATCCGAGATGTTAAATAAATCAACATTACAAACGATATAATTTTAAAAATTCACCTAAAACACAAATACATTCAGCTCAAAAAATCTTTAGAGATAGAGATTCAACGCTAAAGTTTGAAGTTATGTTACACCTTTACGTTCATCTCTTTTTCTCTCAAAACAAAAAGTACGTTTACAATTTGGCGCCTTTACGTACTTTTACTTTTACATTTTTTCCGCATTATTTTATTATTTCTGTCTGTTTTATGCTTCGCTTTACGTTTATACGCCTATGTGTTCTCTTAATCTCTTATTTTTGCTTATTTGTTGTTTCACTTACCTTTTCAACAATTTTTTTTATAGAAAAATTGTTGCCGTGATCCGGGTTCGAACACCCGACCTCCACCGTTGTAAGTGGCGCTTATACCACTGGGCCACCGGGCCCCAAGTACTGACCGTGTCTTGCAGATATTTTAACACAAACTTTTTAAATAAATCAACATTACAAGCTATATAATTGCAATAATTCACTTAAAAAGCAAATACATTTAATTCAAAAGTCGGCGAATTAGCTCGAGAAATCATTTTCTTCCACATTTTTAAAATTTAATTCCCTAATTTTTCACTAGATTTAATAAAAAGATACCGAGCGTATAAGTTGATTCTACAATTTTAAAATTGTTTGTATCTTTTTTGTGACTTTTAGCACGTTTTTGACCGAGAATGGACATAATTTCTCTAAAAATCACCAAATTTGTGTATTTTCTAGTCAAAATTAGTGGACGTGCGCAAATCCTACTGGATTCGCAGTAGCCATGATTTTTATTAACAAAGTTTTTCGGGACTTTACTAAACAAACTCAGTTAACTAAAGATTTTTAGAGATAAATTAAATATTTTTGTTTATTTTTTTTATAATTTAAGAAGTAAGTCAACTAAGGATTTAACGCTAAAGTTTGAAGTTATGTTTCACTTTTACGTTTATCTCTTTTTCTCTCAAAACAAAAAATACGTTTACAATTTGGCGCCTTTACGTACTTTTACATTTTTGCCGCATTATTTTCTTATGTCTGTCAGTTTTATGCTTCGCTTTACGTTTATACGTCTATATGTTCTCTCAATCTCTTATTTTTGCTTATGTGTTGTTTCACTTACCTTTTCTTAACTTTTTTTCATAGAAAAATTGTTGCCGTGATCCGGGTTCGAACACCCGACCTCCCCCGTCGCAAGTGGCGCTTATACCACTGAGCCACCAGGCCCCAGGTGCTGACCGTGTTTTGCAGATATTTTAACACAAACTTTTTAAATAAATCAACATTACAAACTATATAATTGCAATAATTTTCATAAAAAGCAAATAGATTTAGTTCAAAAGTCGGCGAATTAGCTTGAGAAATATTTTCTTCCACTTTTTTTCAATTTAATTCAACGTCAAATATAGTAGAAGTGTGCAAATCCTACTGGATGATTTTTATTAACAATGTTTTTCGGATTCAACGCAAAATGTTTTTTTTTAATCAGAATGATTGAAAATAGGAATGCAAACAAGGTTTTCATTAGAAATTTTCAAAGATAAAGTGTGATTTTCGTCTATTATTTGTGGGAAAATTAACAACACTACGTTAACATTCTCTATCAAATTGAGTGCCACACCGCAACACCGTTGGTTTTAAGTATAAGTGACCGCACCAATGATCGATTCTAAACCAGTGCGAGGAAACGTTAAGCTTGATTGAATCGAGTTAAAAAATGAGAAAATGTGTAAATTCGGTGTCTATCTAAGTGATTGGTGCGAGATCGCCTCTTGTCGAATAAATCCATGTCTGAAATGCTAAGAAAATTTCTCCCTTGTGAATAAGGAAGCAGCTTACATAAAACAGGGGTGGAAACATTTCTTTTGAAACTGAAAATGCATGGATATACACGCATCCATACACATGTGTCCTGCTCGCTTTATTCGCATTCCCGGCACGAGTTGGGGGCGCCAGAGGAAAAGCTTCCCTCAAAACTTTTAATCTTATTGGAAATAATTCTGAATAGGTCGCTTAAGCTATAATTGTAAAGTTTTAATTCAGTTTGCAGCTGCAAACTTTGCGCAGATAATTTATATATCGTAAGTGTTTTATGGTGCGTTTAATGCGAAACTTATTTATTATTCCCCGTGTACGTGTAATAAACATAAGGTATGCCCGTGTACTGTGTGCGTTTAGATACCACATTTGTCTGTTGTTTTGCCAACCGAATCTGAAACAACCCCGACTTCCTCAATGCTGACTGCTTTCCTTAGATCTGATACCATTTAAATATCGGCTCTATCTTCGTTATTAATGCAAAAACTTAAGCGCATTATGCAAATGGCGAAAATTACAATGCAGCCCCTGTTTGCTCATATGTCGTGGCCAACAGAACAATAATTAATTATGGAAATGCGATCGACTTGGCTTGTAGCACATCAATAAGGCGCATTTTTCCTGCAATATCTACGAATCGGTATGTTAAAGTTCATTATGCGAAGTGGGATAATTGCAACTCGGTGCGTGCTAATTGGAGAAAAATCACACTTAATAATTCAACAACTATTTAAATGATCTGATTTTAATGGCTCAGTGCCTGCAGCGCACAGATAAAAACAAGATTTATTGTAAATATTACAGACACTCTTTGCACCACACAAATATTACCAGATTAAAACGCTTAATTCGTGTGCAGTTTTGCTTGTGCAGAAATTCGTTCATCAAATTTAAAAAGGAAAAGTTAATATCGTTTGCGGTTAAAGTGGACGTGATAAAATTTTTAAGCTTTCTACAAGAACTTCGTGGTTGTTCTAAAATGACTTGCGGCTTCATTTAGAAACGAAAAATCGCCCACAGACAGGAAAAATGCAACCCGACCCCGAAATTTCAAAATTATCTTAGTTAAGTCTCTTTCAAAATACACAAAATATTTTGCAAAAAAAGTTTTTGAGAGAAGATAATTCCTTAACGGACACCTCTTTACAACGGACATTTTTGTAGAAACTTAACAAAACCTGTATTAAAATTTCCATCTCCCATTAGTGGACACCTCTCCACAGCGGACAATTAAAAGTTCTCTATCGGTTTACTGTTCTAAAAAAAATTACATTCTATGTCTTTTAGGCAATAATATAAGATACTGACGTAATACAACTGTTGAATATTTTTGAAGAGTATTTTTCTAGTTTAAATTAATTAGTAATATTCTTTTTTTATTTTATTACATTTGGTGTCCCGTCCGTTATCGCAAACGTAAAATGTTGTTCTTATTTCTTTCGTTCTTAAACAAAACCAAGAATCTTTGACTTTCACAGTCTAAATTTAATAATTGAAACCTGTCTGAATAAATTTTTTGAAGCTATTTTCACTCACGAGATTTTTTTGTCCCGTCCGTCATATGTAAACAACAAGTAAATTAATCAAAACTCGTAGCACATTGCCTTATTCTTCGGTTTTGTGGCTTCAAAAGCTCCAACAGGTCCTTTCAAGATGTGAGTTTTTTTGTGTCCCGTCCGTCATCACTTTTCCTCGTATTTCAAATTTTAAAAATGTGGCTCTAATTGTTAAGTTCGTAAAAACTGAAAATGAAATCTAAAAATTTGTGCAAAGTGGCTGCCTATTAAATTAAAAGTTAAATCTTGATTGCGCGCTTTCGTGTAATTAAAAATGATTTGTGCAAAAGTGTTTACAATGCTCTTCCGGACGTTTCACTTAAAGTGAAAAACTAATTTATTAATATGTATTAGAGTCGAAAAAACTGTGTAATGGCGAGTAAACCAGAACTTATGAGAAAGTAATTTCATAACTATATTTGTGTTAGTCGCTGATTGAAGACTTTCTGCAAATTAATAAGCGATCGGCCTGTAATATGGAACAAGAGTTAATTTAATATTAAATCATTTTGTTAGTTTCGGTCTGAGAAATATGATGGTCATTGTATTTTCGCAAATGAGCAGTTTTGTAACGGTTTTTGATACATGTTATTATTTATCTTCGTTTCAATCAGGACTTGGTTTCTGAATCGTTTACAAGGTACAAGGGAATTAATAAGCAATTATGCGATGGTTTTAGGTTTGTGTTTATATTATTTTGTATGAAATTAGAACGAACGGTATTGTTATTGTTGTGTGTTGCAAAAACAAGAGGAAAATAATTCCGAAAAGTGATATTTATCTGATCGAAGACGTCGATGGCATCTGTAAGACTGCAGTTGTTTCCACAAACGCAATGCAATGATAATATTGGCTTGTTATTGTACCATTACGAATGCAATATGGACTTAATAATTAGTTGGCGGCCAAGTTTGTATTGCTGATGATGCATGATCGTTCTCAAACAAGTAATTACCATTACAAATTAAATTTCTTTAACCGTATTACGATTTATTCCCGACTTTTTTTGAATGCACGTTGATACATTTATAAATTCTGGTTCAGACATGTTTTATATTTGCATTTTAAGCGCGATTAATAAATCATCACAGTCAATTATATGCATTTGGGATGATTTACAAAGTCTGCGGTTTCGAGAAGCCATCTGATTGCATCTCCATTTCTGGACGCGATAAATATTCGAGGAAAAAATAAAACTTTCTACATTATTCAGTTTTATTCCAGAATTCATGGTTGGGAAAATCCATCCGAGATGGCTGGCTTTCCGGGAGCCCGGAATATTAGAAAACACAAGCTGCGTTATATCTGAAACAGAACCTCCTTACCAAGTCAATAGACTTCGTTACCATTTCGAATAAGCCCTTAAAGGAAGGGATTTTGGAGCATTCCGTGAGTATATGCGATTTTAATTATGTGAGTCCGGCCCTGGCCGAGGCTTTCAAACGAATTGAAATTCTATCCGGCTATCTTACGTAAATATATTTTTCAGGTTATCCTGATTGTGATATGACAACGCCCTGCGCTAATGAATTGAAAGTCTATTCCGGCAACAATGTCAACATGGGGGCGAACACACATACACACACAATTCAATCCGGGCCTGATTGGCCTATCCTGTTC
This sequence comes from Tribolium castaneum, assembly GCF_031307605.1. NCBI lineage: Eukaryota > Metazoa > Arthropoda > Insecta > Coleoptera > Tenebrionidae > Tribolium > Tribolium castaneum. The sequence goes on along the minus strand of NC_087402.1, from coordinate 1,854,085 downwards.
TGGACTTTCAAACAGAACAACGTTTGTCTTTGAAGTTTACTTAAAGTCGTGCTTGACAATGACAGGAATTTCGAATTTACAACGCGTCAACTTTGTCCTCAAAGTCTTTCTTCTCCTACCTTGAAACCGGATAATGGAAAAAGTACCGAACCGAAATGTTCCCCATTTATCTTAAATGAAAAGATTCATCCCAGAGGCTCATTAAATTGAAACGCAACCAAAAAACGTCACACTGAAAATTGTAAAATGTTACTATGTCCATTTTTGGAAACATAAAGAGAATTTGCTGTTTAAAGAGGAATTGAAAAAACAAACTGTGTGCATAAATGAGAAACAATTTACGTGAAAATAAACATCTGCGGTTTTGCTTTGTTTATTATTGAACCACCTAAATAATTATTTATCCTTTTATTCCTTTTTTCATTATGAAAAAAAATCCGCTCTGATTCTGTCTTTACAAAAGGAAATATTTAAAGTTGAAATCAGAGTTTTTATTAAAATTTTTCATTTTTGGTGTTTTTTTTAAATAAATATGTGGTTAAATTAACACTAACATTGATTTTTGATAAAATCAAATGTAAAGAAATTGTTTTTTTTACAAAAATTATTGGAGGTTGCAATTTTGAAACTAATGGTGGAGATAATAAATAAAAACTAAATGAAATAAGCATTTTTATCTCAATAAATAGAGATGTCTACAGTTTTAAAGAGTAAGAAGAAAAAAAAAACAGATGACAAGTTGTATAAAAATACATCAGGTCATATTTAATTTTACTCAGTACCTGCTTATTTTAATATGCCTTAAAGATTAAATATTCTCGAAATATTTTATATCTTGGAAGAATCTACACTCTGGGTCTAAGCGGAATATTTTACAAAATAATTCTATTTTATAATTTTGCGTTAAAAATGTCACAAGAGGTCCATCTATCTTACTTTTTTTAAAACATAAAGATAGTACATTTTGGAGCTTGTCCTCTAAAAATAAAATAATTGAGCTATGTATTCTATCTAAAAGATTTATTATTTTTTATGTTGATATTTATACACTTTAGCGGCGGATTGAAGAAAGAGAAAAACCTAGAAATCGAAGTTCGAAGTTTGCAGATTATTATAATTATTATTATTATTATTATTATTATTATTATTATTATTATTATTATTATTGAGTGTATATGTTTTTAAATTAAATATCGAATTCATTTATTATTATATTCTTTCGTTTAGAGACAAGATCAAAAAACACAGAACACTTTAGAGAACACTTAACAAATAAAATTCAATTTCTTTTAAATCGCTTTCTGTAAAGTGAATTTTAAGAACTATCTGTAGTTGCAAGACCGATTATTTAAAAAAATATATTTGCAGTTGTTTTAGTCATTATTTTAATCTTTTGGACTAGAAAATGTTAAAACAAATTGTTGTGTACTTTAGTTTTAGAAAATATCTGAAGTAGAAAGCATTTAGCTAAAGGCAAATGAAAAAATCAGATAATGTAAAAACAATTAAAATAGTTGTATTCGCAATTCCATTTGGTAGAAGTAGCGCTGATGGGAAGATAGGATGTAAAAAAGCGGAATAAATGAATATTTCGCTTGTAAATATAATTAGCGGTTTAAGGTGGAATTTTTTCAGAATCTCATAATAAAAGAGTGGTAATCAACAAATCATAAAATTGCGTACGGTTTTTCTTATTAGTTTCTCGTTAATACAATTAAAGTGTAATTTGTTTTCGTGATAATTTCAATGGAATAGTAATTTCCTGCGTTACTGAAACGTAAGAGCGAAGAAGCAGAAGCGTGGTGGCATCACGTAAACCAAAGAAATGCATGAATTTATTAAGAAAAACGTCGAAAAAAGCCGAAACCACAAACCTATTTGATGCTTAAACGCCATGAATAAAGCATTTATTCGTCGGTGATTAAAGGAAGAAACCCAATGACAAAGTGAATCTGAAACCAAATCGAAGTAATTTAAAATGCACGATTAACGACGATTACAAGTCTGCTTTTTCAAATTCATTCATAACTTTTTGATCCGGACTAAAACTAAGCGTACGTGACGAGGTCTGAAAAACACGACCATCTCGTGTTTATGTAAAACATTCGATTATGCATGCACGTGGCGTCAACAAATTGAAATTTCCGAAAAAATTCACGGCCCGATTTGTCATTAACATTTTTTAGCAATTTGGCTTAACGACGCTGCTTTTCCCGATTAATTTTACAAATGCCTCGCCACTGCACTGGATTAACATTATTTGTTTTCATGCAATGTAAATTCACGTTTGAATTAAAGATAAAATCGTCTATAAAAATGTAAATGCCGCCACCGTAAAAATGCAAAAAGCGGACACGCTTCATTAAATGATTTTCTCAAAAAGTGGGCAATTACCATTTTTGGTTTTCCCTTCCACAGGATTCAAATTATGTAGATGCGGGTTTTTCAGCCCACACCTGGATGTAGCACAAAAACCGGCAACGAAATGAGATAATTTATTGAAACGAATCAAACACAACGGTCCAGCGCTGTGTGAACATCCGATTATTTCTTGCACACTGCAAGACAAACGCCCGCTCCCTTAACACTTTTCTATTCGATTTGGACAATTTAAATCGTATTTGTTCGCCTGTGACAACAAACTGTGCATTACACCTGTCTCGTTGGGTGGCATAAAATTATTAAGTTTGTAATTCCAACTACCATAAATACACACAAACCCATTCTGACACGTTATTACGGAGCGGTTTATTTTCACTCCATCTTGTATCATTTTAATAACTAATTATTTTTTTCATTGCAGACAAGAGGATGCTCAGACGGTCATTAAGGCCCACCAAAAAACGCTAGAACCAATCAAATTGCGGGCAAATTTTGCCTTCTGACGACTGGAACAGATCTTATCGATTGCTCATTTCGTTAATTTCAAAAACCATGAAATATTCAGACAAAATTTCCGTGAATTTTTCACTCCCACGAAATTTAATAGGAATGTTACGGTTCGAATTGTCTTCCTAAGTAATGTCAACAGCGTTTAATGAAATTTCCGCACAAAAAGGCATCGCTCAGTGCAGAACAAATCCTAACTATTATTTGGTTGAATCTTGCACAAAAATTCTGATGCGGTACAAAGAAGCGGCTTCTTTTCACTACTTGAGGTCGCAGGTTATCGCATATTTACTCGAGAAGAGGCGAGAATAACAAGTTTTATGTAAATCTGAGCGCCGTATTTTTGGGACAATCTTGATGGTAAAAAGTGGTGGATTCAGAACTCTCTCTGCACCTGAAATACAGGCTGTTCCGTTTAAATCCCGCATTAGAATTACTGGTTCTAATATTTTCAGAAGAAAGACGGTGTTAAGAGGTTTCACGAAATGCCATTTAAAGGAAATTGTCTTTTTGCATGTTTTTGGAAAAAAAATGGAAAAAAAAACTTCAGAAATCAGAGACTTAAAAGTGGAAAGAAAAATTAATAAATGACGGGTAAGAAATTGAAGAGGATTTTTAGTTAGTTTATTTTTTATGTAAATTTATAAATTAGTCATTGTTTATCTAAAAAAATGAGAAAAGAGTTTTTTTTGTATATTTTTTTGTGTTATTTTGTATGTTTTAAATATTTCTGGGCATAAAAAAACAAAGAAAAAAAACTGGAGAAAGCGGAGAAAAGTGGAAAAAATAAATACAAAGGGACAAGAAAAACAAGTGTTTTTCTACAACTACAACATACTAGAAACAACTAGGAGGGTAGTTTATTTTTTTATGCAAATTTAAAAATTAATTTTAATAGTTTATTAAAAAAAATTAAGAAAACAACTAATAAATATTTTTTTTAGAAGAAAGTGTCTGTAAGTAGATACTTCAGCTGTTTGCTTCAGGTGTTTACTCTTCTAATAATGTTCTAATAATGATAGTCATCTGAAAATTTGTATAGGGTAAAATCTCTCTTAAAGGACACCTCTTATAAGCGGACTCTTCAGACAAACGGACATTTTTGTTGGTTTTGTTTTGAGCTAATGTATTTTAAATGACGATGTTTCTCTTTTAAGAAGACTCTCTAATAAACGGACTTAGACAATGAAATTCTTATCCTTGGAAACAAAACTCTCCTTTAAGCGGACAGTTTAAATTATTACGCAAGTATGTTATTAACAAATAGTTATTATTATGACAATCCGGCAGATAAGCGGGTACATATTTTTATTTCAATGTTATTTCAATCTTTTATACAGCATTATTATGACAAATAAATAACATTAAAAAAAATTGAAGAAAAATTATGTTTTTTTTAAGAAATAGTTGATAAGTATTGTTGTTGTAAATAATATCAAGCTACTACTTTTTTAATATTTCTTTTAGTTTGTTTTTGCGTATAAATTATTATTTGTCTTAAGAGGACATCTCCATTAACCGGACAAAAAGCGTGTTACCGTCACGTCAGTGTCCGCTTATAGGAGCTTTTACTAATGCTTTAGGTCCTGCTCAAAAAAATTAAAGAGGAAGCCTAGATATTTCTTTTGGTGTTTTCGGATTTATAAAAAAAAACAAAACCCAAATTTTTAATACTTCTAATGTGGGGTTGAGACGGAACAGCCTGTGTATGGTAATTATGAAGGCTGGTTGGAAAAGTCAGCACGAACATAAAGCAAAATTCAATCTGCGAATTTTGCAATAAATTAGCTTTTATGATCGGAAAACAAATTAAGTCATCAAGCTGGACGTTTGAGAGTTATAGCAAGTAGACGTCGCTTTAGTTACATTTTAATTCTCCCCGTTTAAGAGTCTGCCACAGTGTGATAAACACCCGCCCTTTGGAGGTAGTTTATGGCCGTAATTTAATTTCTATTAATGTATTCCGTTCGATTACCATACATATTAATTACACTGTTGTCGAGCGTGTCTCACAAGGCGCTATCTGAGATGCCTCTGTAAAACATGCATATCACATCGGGAAATTATGTATAGTGAGCTTGTAAACATGGAGCTAGCATCTCTAGTAGTCGCGGTGAGATCAAAGAGCCGATTTGGGATCTGATTGTTCCGGGAGAGGCGTTCTTTGCACCAGATACGTGACACTCAGGTACCACCGACTATCGCCTACTGAATATTTAACTAAGCGTATTATTGTACTTCTTGTAGGTTTTTTCATAGACGTACGATTTCCACGAACGTCCAACTACTGTCCTGGGAAAATTGAAACGACGAATCATGATTGTCGCGGAATTTTGTGCAAAGACATCTTCGGCTTTTTGTTTTATGAAGAAACATTTCTCTTATTGACAGAAACTTCAGAGAAATGGAAGGAAAAAGCGAAGACTCTTCTTCCATGATCAGCGACGATGAAAACGCCAGATTCGCAGTTTGGTGATAATGGCGAAACAAGACCGTAAATTGTATGGAAAACACACAGTAAAATTATGTTAATTATTATTATTAATTGTATAATCTGCGGTTTAGAACTGACGTTTCAATTAAGTTGCACTAATTACAAGGTATAATTAGGTATATGTATAAATAATAACCCTGAGACTATTTTTTATGGTGATTCTTATTCTATTTTTGTTATAAATTATAAAGATTGAAATTATAATGAAGCGATACCTGTGGGTTAGTTTTTTTTTAGAATAATAGCGAATACCAAACACTACATAGCAAATATTCCTCATTTTTGTGTTTGTTTAACGTATGATCCAGAGTTTGGACCGTCTTTACATTTAAAACCGATGGTACTTTTGGTCTAAACTTAGTAAGTTCTGAGCAAATATCTACACATCAAGTACTGCACTGTCTTTGGTAATAAATTATTTAAATAATAACTTGAAAAAAACAAATGTTTAAAACTTTATTAATCTGGATATTGTAGAAATGGAGTTTAGGCTTCTGTTAATGTTTTTTTATGGCCTAAGTTCCTACTTTTTAGCATGCTTATCAAAAATTTATTAACAAAAATTTTACTTTAATTTTTTTTAAGATACTAAAGACAAGTACTCTTAAACAAATTAAAAAAAAACAACGGCTCCATATCAGCTTAAATATTTTTATTGTAATTTTTTAAATAAACTAATAGAGATTCTTTAAATATTAAGGTCTTTAGCGATCTGTAAAAAATGTAGAACAGTATTTTCTTAATTTAATACATTTATTTTTCAGTATTTTGTGTTTCCACCTTTACTGACTTGGTCTCTACTTTGCAGAGTCACTGCAATAAACATTATCATTATTATTTTTACTCAGCCAAAGTGCCACAAGCCGTTTTTCGTTTGCAAATAGGTTTTAATTAACAGATCAAAATTACTCTGTTTGAAAAATAACAGTATAAATTTTTGAACAAAAGACTGACTTTAGTTAAATAGGTTTCTAAATAAAAAAAGTACCTAGACTTTACTGTTTTATACAGAAAAAAATCCAAAAAAAAGTAAATTTTAGATTTAACTTTAGTTGTGACTAACTATCCAAAAAGTTAGGTTCTAAAGTGTCTAAACATCGTAAAAAATTGCTTTTTAATGTGAATACAGAAAACCAGTCAAAAAAATACAAAGCTCGTTTAATCTGTTGAAATTAAGGTTTTGTTGAATTTCTTATAAACATATTATACAGTTATCAAAGTTTAATGTAATATTAAAAACAATTTTCATTAGTACAGACTGTATAACATCAAAAACAAAGAAGTTTAATGTAGACTTTACTGGAATAAATAAAATTAGAAATTCTCAAAACTACTAAGTACCTATTTTTTTAAATTATTATCAGATGTAATTGCTTTACCCCCAAAACTTTTTACAACGAAAATTAAAGCTTTTCTTTTGCAAAAAGCCTTTTACAGCCTGGATAAGTTCATGTCCAATAATTCTTTGTTAGAGATCTGTATAACAGTGTACGTTTCTGTTCATGATTTTTGTATTTATTAGTACTAATGTTATTTTGACAAATGTAATACAATAATTGTTGTAACACATGAAGAAATTTGTTATTCTTAGAACAAAAGAGATAATTTTTGAGTTGTCTTTTAGTAAATTTAATTATTTCTTACGTACACATTTGTAGATTGTATAGATTAAAAATGTTACAGTTCACAATTCTTGTGTTCGAAATATTTCTTAATTTTTATTTAGAATGGCTAAAGTAAAGTATTGTTGTCTTAAATACTTGATCATTTTGTAAACACACTGCAATTATTGAAAATGTTTTTCATACATCAAACACTGTAATGTTTACAGATAGGTGCAGGTATTTTTTATAGAATAATTTGTCAAACTAAGGAAATACTTTGCGTATAATGTACGCATTTTATTCTTTTACCTAATATTGTTTGTGTTCACCGACGTTTTTTTTTTGATTGTTTAATTACGTATAAAAATGTTAATTTAGATAGTTTTTAGGTTTTACAGCAATCATATAGATTAAACTTTCACATGGAAGAAAAATATGAAACCATATTTTGTACTGCGATCTACTTGTTTACTTTTTAACGAAAGAACTGAACCACTTTAATTTTTGTAAGTTTAGATTAGGAAACGTGACCAGTTGTGTTTCTTCATTTTTGAACCGAACCAATTATTAAACATTGCTTCAACCTAGTTTGCTTTTGAATATCCAGCCACAATACGTCCTGTCTGGAAAATAACTTTTGTGTAGGTATAAGATGCCTCGAATCTGATTGAATGGCCTCATTTGTAGAAATAGGAGTTCGTCTATTGAGGGACTTTTCCGCATAGAGTAAGGTAATGCAATATATTTTCGCATTTTCCAATCGCACCGCCCGGCTCGAGTTGCCATATTTCCCGTTGTGTTCCGCTGATGATTAAAAGGGAGTACAGGCATAAAATTGTTACGAGGCAGCAGGAGTAACGATCGAACGAGATTTTAAAATATTGATACAATGTCGTAAAGTGTTTACATTACTCAAATGCAATGCACACGATGTGAATTTTATGGTCCAATCATAATACACACTTACGGACCTAACAAACGACAAAAATAAAACAATAAACTATAACAATAACCGGCATAGTCCGCACCGTAAATCAGCAGAGCGGAAATCGCAAGAGATGCGTGCTTTTCTGATTCCGATTCGCAAAAACACTATATCAAACTACCGTTTCCGACGTGTTTAGGGATGAGGCTTTTTATGCCTCTAATTCGGAAAATACGACCGAGAACATGAGATTTTGCCAATTCGGTAATAAATTCATTCGGGGCGACACCGACGCTTTGCTTCCGGTGCCTGCAAACGTCATATTTTACCATTTAAATGATCGACAATGACAACGCGAAACCGCAACCATGAACTAATCCGTTCCGCACAACTGGATTAAGCTCATCCGCAAAAATTGAAACGATTTTTCACAAAAAACACACTTTCAACTAGTTTCAATAAATTCCCGACAGGTGATTTCATCCAAACGTTAGGTAACGGAAACGGATTAAAACCCCGTAATTGGGATCCGACTTGCGTAAGGGGCGCAATTTTCCTTACATAAGTAGCGGATTTTGTATCACTTTCCGGTTAAAATTGATTTTGTAAGAACTATGCAGAAAGCGACGCTTTTATTCTCCACGAACGTAGCCTAGCAACGATACGGTTCCGCTATTTGTCATTTTCGGACGCATTACTTTATACATTTTTGAAACATATTTATTTTCCTTGAATGAAATATTTTGGGCGTACGGACGTGTTAACCAGAGTGAATGGAGGAAACGGTTTTACAATTATAATGAAAGGATTCGTATCGCGCTCATTTTGCATATTTTCGGCACTTGTACACGATGTGTTTGCATTTAAATTGGGTGATGACTTGAAGAGATGTCTCTGATGGGTAATTACAGCGCTCATTTTCATAATTTTCCAATTGGCGTAAATCAGACTTTATCTCGGTGGCTGTAAAGGAAGCCAAAATTTTCTTATGAATAATTGTGTCTAGTTTAATTATTTTTATCGATCTCACGGCACTAAACATAAATACTGAATTATTGAAGACGCTATTACAGATAAATTAATAAACAAGAATAACCAGACGATTTAAACGGGTTTTAAAAAATTACAAGCCATTAGGAGGTTGTCAATTAGATATTATCTTTTTAATGATAGATAATTATTGCAATATTCTATTAAAGAGATACGCATATACATATAAAGCTGTCGATAACGCCTGCAGCTGGAATAAGAATGCTATTGTCTTATACTACAAGCCATTACTAGTCCACAAATAATTACTTTTTTATATTTATATTTATTTTTATGTTTACTTACCCTCCAGCAACCCAAAAAAACTGCACGAAGTGTTTTAAGGCATACGTAGATCTAACGTTTTTTTAACGTTATAAAGTTGATATAACGTTATACGTTAAAATTTACCACGTTGTTATTTGGTTGTATGATTACGTTTTTTTAACGTTTATGTTACGAAGTTTAATAACCATCTTTTTTGGCCAATTTGTAACGTTTCAAGTACGTTTTAATTTAATGTAAATCAACTTTAACGGTTTTAATAATAGTATTTACAAACGTTTGTTTTAAACGTATAAATAACGTTTCACAAAAACTGAATTTGTTTTGTATGGCACTGTCTAACGTTAATGTTAATGTCGGAAAACGTACTAATTGATTGTATAGAAAACGCAATATAAAAACTAATGCAAAAAAAATAAAGAAAAAGTAAAAGAATTTCCACAAATTTTTGTTTTTTTTTGTTTTTTTGATTCACATTTACATTTCTTTGCGAGAAAAACCAAGGCAGCATGAGTGATGACCTGAAGGTTTTTAAAGGGTTCTGGGATGAAGACATGTTAGGAGATTATTGTTGGAATAAGGAAAAAGAAAAAAAAAACAAAAACAAAGTAAAAGCATTTATTTTTAATTGGTTGTTTGGTCTTGTTTTTTAATTAATTATATAGTTCCTAAATCTGACGTGATGGATTTTTTCATATTTTTTGACTTAATGCCTTATAATAGTTATAATCTACTAGAAATGCCGATTTTCTGTAAGGTAGGTATATACATTTAATCGTTTGAACTAGTGTAAACATTTAGCAGAAGAAACGTTCTTGAATAGAATTTTAATTGGAAGGTCCTTCGCTTCTATTTTTTAAAAGCGTGTGAAGTTTGGGCCGAAGCTGGCAATTTTTTGCGCGAAAATCGGTCCGTCGAACTTTATAATTGCGTCAGAGTATAATGTATTCGATTTGAAATAAAAATGAGTTCTGCAAAACTCGCCGCCTGATCGTTACAAAATAAATAAATCCAATGTACTTATTTCTTACAATTGAATGTCTCGAATGGTGCCGTCTCCTTCTAGGATGTCACCCGGAGCCAGTTTCCGTCAGATTCCGTCATCCGTCTCAGTCGCCCTCATTGTTCTGCGGCACAATTGAAAAAGTGATCCTCGAATGCGTACATACATATAAATTATTTAAATGTTGGTAGATATGTATGCAAGTCGTTCAAAGAAGGCCGCCACTCCACAAAAACTGGCCTACACTCGCTGCTATAATTTGCAATCGTCTGCCTATTGTGTACTTTCCATAACGATTTTTTATCGACACTCTGGATTCCCCATAGATGCGCATTTTTCGGTTTTAAATATTTTTTTTCAATGCTCGTTGAAAAATAACTTTGCATATATTTTCCCGGTGGTGATTTGGGGCAATCAGCGATAACGAGTGGCCAGGAACTCGCGATTTTTCGGTTTAAAATGATACGAGCGAGTTAATGAGAAGATGACCAAAGCCAAAGTGGGTAATGCAATCCAAGTCATTACCTCTTCCGTATCTCTGAAAGCAAGCTAATAATTAGCTCGGTATAATAATAACTCTGGACGTACAATACTAGACGGGTATATAATTTAAATATAACGTCAATATTGGATTAATAAATATGGTTCGTTCGTGGCCACGATTTACATACTGATTATATACGACCAGGTCACTCTGTAAATATAGTATCGACTTTTAATTACATGGGGCGCTCGGGTGGTCCGGCTTATAGCACGATCTTGAACTCCATTCACTAAAAAAGTTCATTATGTTAATAATATTCACTATAAAATTCCACAGGATTTCTGATTTAACGATGCGAAAGCGAGTATCGCACGAGGCGATAAATTGCTCCAAAGCGAGCCAAAGGCCTATCATTATCCATACCACCAGGAGATTTTCGAATAATCGCTTTTTAGACTCATATTCAAACCAATTCTAGCCATCGAACTATTCCGTGTGAACATTTTTCGTTCGTGCTCGATGATATAAAAATTGGTTAAAAATTTTGACTAAAATTTTAGCTCAAAAACATGTCTAACTGTTCGAAAAAAGTGTAAAAAGCGCTTTTGGTCTTTGGTCATTTTACGAGACTGTCAAATATTTGTGTTTCTAGGTTCAAAAGCAACAAAATAATTTTATTTTTGATCTTATTTACTAGATTTTTAGCTTGATTTAACCAAATTTAGCCAAGAACTGAGTTTTTATCTCAAAAACGTGCTTAAACGTTAGATAAACTGCTCTATTTTATTTTACCATTTATCTTTGATTTTTTCAAAAATTGGCAAAAATTTTTATAACATGAAATTTTCTTAACTGGTTTCGCAGAAAATTAACTTTGGCTCAAAATCATGTCTAAGTGTTCAAAAAAAGTACAAAAAAGCACTTTTGACCTTTGGTCATTTGACGAGAATTGACCAAAATATTTGTATTTCTAGGTTCAAAATCGGCAAAATGATTACATTTTCGATCTAATTTACTAGATTTTTAGCTTGATTTAGCAAACTTTCTCTAAAGGACTGAGTTTTTTTCTTAAAAACGCGCTTAAACGGTAAAAAAACTGCTCTATTTTTTATCTTAACCATTAATTTTAGAGGAATTTTCGGTAAATATTCTTTTTTTTTATTTAAAATGGATCACAGTTTTGTTAAATCACAACTGATTTTTACAAAACTGTTTTCATTAGAAGTTTTTTTTTAACGAAATTGACGGTTATTAATTAGTCACTCAGTTAAAATATGACTTTTCTACTCTTTCAATTTTAGTTTTTTTTTAGATAAATACGAAAAAGCTCGCTTTTAAAATGAGTTTTTTCTTTAAATGATGCAGAAAAGAGCAAAAATTTATTCTCAATTTAATTTTTCAACTAATTTTATTCGCGTTAGTTTATTTTTCAATGATAATTATTGACACAGTGTTAATTTATCTCTTCTGTAAAATGGTTAACACACTAGATTTGTATTTAATATTTGGTTGATGCAGAAAAATATCAAAACGAATGAAAAATTTTTAAGATGACTTTAGTTTTTTTAATGCAATTTTATAGCAAATAGGAGAACAAATTCGTAGAAAAAAAATTATTTATTAAGCATGTAGTCAGTGTCCTTGCTTCTTCATACAGCTAAAAATAAAAACCAAGGAGAAATTTTTTTGTAATTTCTCTGAGATTTGTTGGAAAGTTCTTGGTAACACAGGAGACATTCTTTTATATATTTCGCTTTAAAAAATACTCAGGGTTTGGTTATTATTAAATTAAGTTTTTAGCATTGATAATTGTAACTGACTGGAGCTTAATTTTTGCAGTCTGTTGTGTTTTTGCAGTTGTGCGAACAGGTGTCGTAAATCAAGTCCAATTATTTATTGAAAAATATGATATTATGACAATAATTTTCGCATTTAAATAATTACAGTGCACGTCCCGCTATTCCGCTTGTTTGAATCTGAAGAATTAGTATGCAATTAGAGTGTCACAAGTGAGCTCGCAAGTTATAAATGAAGTTTAGATTCCGTAAATTTTTTCCCGTATAATTTATAAGCTTCCAAGTTGAAGTACGCTACTGTGAAGACGAGAGTAGCGCGCTTCGAGCGGAATAAAATGATTTTCGTCGACAACTTCAACAATTCTGCAAACTGCAATATATTTGGAAGTTAAAAATAGCAGCGTCGAGACTGTAAAACTCATTTCGTGATTAAGTGCAAAACTTTGCTAAAACATTCCTCTAAACAGCGTTTCATGAAAAATATTAGAACAAAGCTCGTGAATTTCAGGCAACCTGTTCAAGTGGTCAACTAACCCAATTATACGAGACGATAACGTCGTTTTAGATCTTGTTAGATAAGCATTGGTGCATTATTGTATAGAGTGGCCAGCGAGCGAGTTTAACAACAGATCCTGCAAGATGAATGGGCCACTGTCTCGATTAATTACCAGGATCACGATTTGGAGCATATCGGCAGCTTCATCTCCCATACTCCTGCTGATATCGCCCTGCGCCCACCACCTACGTACTTTACATGCACCTGATGCGAGATAAGAAAATTTAACACCAGAAAAGTGGGAAAACGCTACGACACGGCTTATAAAGCACAACTGTAGCAGATCCTAATCAAAAAATTAAACTCGCAGCTTGATATTGCTATTGAAGAACACTAATTTCACATTTTTGTGCATGCGCCGGAAAAGTCCGGCTGAGTTATTAGTAGTCCAAAGCAGGAGCAAAGATATTAAGGGTGCAACTTGAAATAACGCGGGAAATAATGAGTTCCGGACGTGACGTCATTATAACAGGAACCTGTTATTTATGTCTTCTTATTTTGATTCCACAAGGGAGGAAAATTAACACGCTGCTCGTGTTCATACTGATTCAGTATATACTTAAATGGAATAACTTTCTAGGTATTAACTCAAAGCACTCTTGGAATTTCAAAATGTATCAAACTTAACGGCTTTTCTTTTATTAGCAGATTTTCTCCAACAACATTCTGCATATTTATCGCTCGCACAACCAATAAATAAAAACAGTAGTCACAATAAATCAACGGTTTCGAATTTATGGACTCATTGCTTGTATAATTATGCATGAATAGCTAATTTAATTGTACCCGCATCACTGCTGTAGCTTCCACTACTGTGGACGTCACAGCGATTTTTTCTCGCAATCTTTCACCACCAATTAAGATAATCAAATGTTGCCACTAAAATATCAATGGCCAAAATGCAAAATGCACATTAAAAAAACTGCAATTATTTCTTTGGTCAAGACTAAAACTTCATTGGAGAATTTTTTCTAGCTTTATTGACAATTTTTGTTCATAACTATTTTTCCCCGCTTTTTCCTATTATTTTTTTTATTGAATTATATTTTTTTAACCTCTTCCCGTGATTGGATAACCAATTTATTTAATTAATTTTTTTATTATTTTACTTGATTTATTTCAAAAAATTAATGTTTTGAAGACTTGAAGACTATACTATCTGTCTCTAAAAGCTTTTGTATGGGAGAGAGAAAAGTAGAAAACTTAGATTGAGAAGAGCACATGAAACTTAGTCTCAAATACTCAAAAAAATAATTTTTTTGTACTTGAGGAAAGTGCCAAACGTTTGAAAAATCTAGTTATTGTGGAAAAGTTTGGCGTTTCCACCTAATAAACTTGACACAACTTTAGAAACAATTAAAACCATTTTCAGTTAATTTGGTGTTTTTTGTAGAAAAGTATCGCAAATATCTGAGTTTTCAAAGTGTTTGCAATTTTTCAAAAGTAATCGAGTTTTTTTTTATAACACAATCGTCCTGAAGACGCCAATAATTGCAGAAACACGTATCATTGCAAAAAAAGTGATTACATTTTACGACACTGGCTTTAATATTACAATGTGCGTAATTATAAATAAATGTCCAACAATGTTGTGAACTTGAACCATTCGGGTCGCTATAATAAATTGTGTTAGCAACGACAATAAGAATTTGTTGCTGGGATGAGACAGCCTCTGGAATTTTAAATAACACGGTGTCCGTTTGATGGATTTGCGGAAACTACTCGTTTCAGTATTTAATTACAGAGAGGCATTTTTTCCTATAAAAATTTTTGTTCCCGACACTATATGCCATGTAGTTACTTTCTTTTGCAATTTAAACCGAATCCATTCATTTCGGCTTTTACTTTTTCTGTTTTGGATTTAAAAGAACATATTTCACTTGCAATTAAACAGATAAAAATAGAAAAAAACAGTCAAGTCACGTAGTTGTCAGCATCTCAACCGAAAAGTTAGCATAACTGTTGTATGTATTTTCCTTTTTTGATCGGATGTTACGAGTTAAAATTTTATACAGTTACAACTTACAATTTAACTTCTCTTTTAATTTACCGGTTAACAATAGTCGGTAGTTGTCTCTCTCGTTTAATTACTTGAGTCGGGAGCGTGCACTTTTTCCTTCCAATGCCAGGCCTGATACATTTCTGGCAGAAAAATGCGCGTGCTTGATGAATATGCATGCGAAAGCACGCCTAAACAGTTAGATTTTGGAATAAATAATGACGAATAAATGCCGATTACTGATTAGTCGCAAAAACAAGTAATTCAGCGTTTGCCGTATAAAGCCGGAATGTCCTCGCTGTGAAATGCAACAGTTGTAATGAATTAGGTAAAGCTGACAGTTAGTGGTTACCTTCCAAGAATATAAGCATCTTATCGTGTTGATCGCTGTTTTATTGTTTAGAAATTTGCATTAGTTTGCATGCAAAGAGCGTATTACAATATTACACAATACGTCGTAACGTACAAAGACGGATGCGTTCGCCTTAATTCATTTCCAATTTATCAAGCAAATGACTGGATTTGTGTGTTTGAGCTTTCGGAAGCTCTCGCTGAAATAACGCAACGTGGGAACAGGATCGTGATCCGTTTGTCCATTGTGACTTAACGCGCTTTTTTCCCATTTTAATTAAAGCGCAGCGTTTTCCAGCTTTTTCAGAAATCTACTTTATGTAATGCGTTATGCGTGCACGTAGAAGGAAACGTAACGAGTGGGTTAAGTCGGCGCGCAATCAACGTTATTTATTTTATATTTATTCGCAGTGAAATTCTCATCAATGTTAATTGCAGATAATGCCTGTCTCCACTATTCTTTATAGTTATATCGATATATTACCGTTTCTTATTCACGTTGTGTGACTTGCATTCGCTTAATTTTACGAGCTTTGTCACAGGAATGCTCACTATTTACATTTTTCACCGGAACCGTTACATCACCCCTCTGCCGTATTTGGCGTCGATACTATTAATAATTGAACAGGACTATTATTCCGGACTCATGCTGGTATATTTACCATTTATTGCACTGAATATGATTAAGGCTAAAAAGTTCGCTAACTACTAGCCTTCCAAGAAGAAAACGATATCTATCGGTATCGACAGTCGGCGCTTAGCATTCTTGAGGGCGATTTATGACTAAAACCGACTGCACAAATATTAATAATGTATTGTCTCCGCTTGCAAATTAACATTGAGCACTCAAAAAAATCATTATGAAAATCGGACCGCTTTTACCGAGATCATTCAGCCGGTTTTTATAAGGGGCTCGCCATTATACAGCCGAATTATGCCATTTCATACAATTGAACGACTTGAATTCGCAAGTCTTTTTTAAATACGAAACTGGTCACTTTAGTCTGAAAAATTTGAAAAATTCACCATTTTTTGCTGCTCGAGCAGTGTTTAATTTTTTGACAGAATCAAAATTTCTTAGCGAAATTAAAATTTACGAAATTTAAAATCAAGAAAATCGCGAATTAAAATTAAATTTAGATGAAACTGGTCACTTTAGTCTGAAAAATTAGAAAAATTCACCATTTTTTGCTGCTCGAGCAGTTTTTAATTTTTTGACAGAATCAAAATTTCTTAGCGAAATTAAAATTTACGAAATTTAAAATTAAGACAATCGCGAATTAAAATTAAATTTAGATGAAACTGGTCACTTTAGTCTGAAAAATTAGAAAAATTCATAATTTTTTGCTGCTCGAGCAGTTTTTAATTTTTTGACAGAATCAAAATTTCTTAGCGAAAGTAAAATTTACGAAATTTAAAATCAAGAAAATTTCGAATTAAAATTTAGATGCGATTCACACGTTCTGCAAGCTGGCCCCAAGTTTTCCACTAGCTTTGTAATTGTCATTAAAGAGAACCAAAATTATTTATTTAATTTAACCAGAAAAAATACAGAATTATTAGAATTTTTTTAATTCTGCTAAAAAATTTAATTTTTGGTAATTGTAAATACTTAGTTTTTTAAATTGTAAACAATTTTGAAAAAAACATTTCCTGAAGAAAATCAAGTATGCATTAAAAAGATATGAATTGACAAAAGACAAATTATCATTATTGCAATATTTTTTTCATAAAATGTTTTCCAAAATTAAATTAATTATCATAATCTGTACGAAATAGGCTTTAAACTTGGTTTTAAGTAAAACGACATTATTTTAACTGATTAAATTAATGACTTACCTATTTTTCTTTTCTTAAATTTTTAAAATGTAATTATTTTGTGAAATAGCTTCGGTTTATTTACGCTTTTGTACTAATAACTAATAACTCAAACGTTTTTTTTAAGTATTATATCAAAATAAATAAGATTTGAATCAATTTATGTTAGATTTGTCAAACTATTATTAAATTTTGACGTTTGTCACTTTAAAAAAAAAGGCATACTAATTCGAATTAGTTTAATTTTGAATTAAATTTTGACTTCGCTTTCTGTAAACTGACTCCTAAAGGAATTTATCTTGAAACTGCGTCTAGTTAGCAGCACACACTGGTTTATTGAGGCGTCATTTTCACTTTGATGGACTGTACTTTCGATTCAAAAAGGTTTCACTGTATTATCGTTGTAAATTTGGTTCTTTGACTTTTTAATTCGAGTAATTATTAGGAAATAAAATTAACTAGACGCCCTCTGGTGATGACTTTTGAACTATGTCGAAAACAGTAAAGAAATTTTCGTAATGCCACATTTAACTGACATTTAGTGAATTGTTCAACAATTTTGCGTGTATAGTGTTAATTACTTACAATAGAAAGAATTACTTTAAAAGTACGTGGTGGTAAATACTAGCGTTGACTTTGGTTCTGTAGTTTTTCGTGGTATAAAGTGTTTATTGTTGGAACTTGAAAGTGGATAAAAAGTGAAAAATATTTAAATTTTGATTACGAAGTGTTATCAAACAGTTGTCTAATTGAAGATTATAAGTAATAGATCACAGCGAACACAAAGTTTGGCTCAAGAAACCAATAAATTAGTGAAGTGTGTGAATTTTAGGTTAGAATTTTCCACTGAAAAAATCATGAAATGCTGCGGTAAATCTACAAAACTACAATAAAGATTAACAACTGCTGATACATTTAAATGTAAATTATGCCAAAAGGTAGGCTTTTCAATGTCTTTGTAATAATTTTCCAATAAAGAAAGTGAACCAAATAGTCATTCGTTATTCGTGTTTTCCTCGTCATCTCTCATTTGTCAACATAAGTTTCTTGCACCAAAGATACAATAGTCATTCCGCATAGGCAATGTAATAATTGTGAAGCCCCAAAATTCGTACAACACTCAAAATATCCGAATAAACATTTTTCCGCCATTTATGGTTACTGTTTTCGACCTAGCTCAGTGGCGCCCCCAACGGTAATTTTACTTCTGAATAATAATCAACGTTGTTATACAAGTATATATAGGGTGACTGAAAAGTGTCGGATCAACTTTCACATGGTGAATAAAAAAGTTCAGCTAAGCAAAAAATGATACCCACCAGATTTTTTCACTTTCTATTTTTTTTCCTATAGAGACCGTATTAATTTGTTGCTTTTTGTACGTGCTTTGTACAGTCACGATTAAAAAGAATGACACCCCTGATAACCCTTCAGTTACAAACTGTACCGCTAGTTTTCTCAATATCCAGCTAGTTTATAAACTAGCCTAGTACACATTTATAGTATTATGTTGAAAAGATATGTGTCTACGGTTTTAGGGTCATTCTTTTTGATTATGACTGTAGTTCTCCTGCAGCAGGAGAACAGGTACCTGCTTAATGTTGCAAACATTTTTTGGTCATTGGAACTTTTAACTGTTTAATAATCAGTTCAGCATCCAGTATTAAATTTAGTTGATCACTTTGTTTAAAAAGTATCAGAGAGAGGAGTTAAGGTTGTGGTGTGGTGTTTTTCCTTTGATAATAAATTTTAATTTTGTTGGGAATTGAGTGTCCCTTGTTTATTGAGGTGGTGGAGTGGCTTCGCCCCGCGGCAATTATTTGCCGTTTATCAGGCTAACACGTTAGTCCTTATTAAGCCGAACCGTATCGTTTTTGTCCAGTGTGAGCAGGAATGTTAGTTCAGAGCAAGTACCGATTAATTGAGTTTTTGTGACGTACCTGCTGTGGCTCGTTACTCCATATGGGTAATTAAGTGGGTAGGATTTCCATGTTGAATAATAATGTCTAATTAGCACCGAGGTGATGTCCGCGCGACCATCGACCAACAACCGGAGGCTGGGACGACGGACGCAGGACACACAACTCTGGAGTTTTTATCCGCCGTCTAGTGGACCTGTCACCTATCAATCAGAGGTAGCGCGACCGCTTTTTGTCAACCCTTCATACCGGACGCTAGTTTTGTCTGCGTGCTCTTTCGGCATCAGATGCGAATATTTAAAATAGCCGCTCTTCTTACCGAACTTGCATATCAATGCGGTCGTTCGTGTACCGACTTTTTACCCTTTTCTGCTCTGCTTTGCCAATTTGAATCGGCCGGCGACCAAAAGAACTCGCCGACTAATTAGGTCTTAAATCATAGGCCAAACGCACCGGTGCCGACATTGTTCCTCCGACCAAGAACATGATAAATAAACGGCACCGTGAATATCACTCACACACAACCATGTACCCACATTTCTACATATGAAAATTAATAAAAAAATTTCTTAACTGAACGACTGAAATTTTGTTTATATGAACCCTCTTAGCACCAGGCACAATAACAACTACTATTTTTAATTGGACACCTAACTTGATACCTTGTTGGTTCAATCACTTGTTCGGTACAAGAGCAAGGTTTGAATTCTGTTAGAGGCTTAAATATTTTTCTTAATTTTTTTGCCGAAAATTTCATTCACACCAGACTTTTTGCAATCTTCAAGAATATTTTGTCGTAATGGGTGTTTGAAAAAAAATTGCAACACAATTATAAAAAATATAAAATAACATTGAATCGGCTTATGATTAAAACCAAGAGGAATTTTTAATTTCTCGCTAAAACAGTTTGTGGCTCGAAAGCAGAACGAACTGTTCAGACAAAAATTTTCCTGATCATTTTTCATTTATTATACACACTGTTCAAAAATGATTGTTCGTTGACGTCAAAGTGACAGATCCGTCAAAATAGTTTAAAAAGACTTCGATTCTAAAAAAAGATTTATTCAAAATATGTATATATATTACAGTTAAAAATTATAGTTAAATATGTATATTATATTATTTAATAAGTTTGAGTGTAAATCGGACGCTTTATTTCACGAGTGGATTTTTAAACCACGAGTGAAAACGAGTGGTTTATCATCCACGAGGCGAAATAAATGAACCGATTTACACAAAATCGAGTTGAATACAACATTTTATTCTTCGAAATAGACGCAGCAAGGCTTAAAATTGCTTTAAATTTGTTAAAAATAATCTGACGTTTCATACTGAGAAATGCCAAACAGTTGTCAAAACTTCCTTACACAGGAGAAAAACCGTAAATTTTGACAGTGTCGAAGAATAAAATTAATTATATATTAATATGTTACTGAACAAAAATGTAATTCAGTTTTCAATGTTGGAGACGAAGACGAAAATGCAGCATCTAAAAACGACTCTAAAGACTTCAGTGACTATGTCTTCTCCTTTTTTTTCTAATAAAGTGTTGGACCCAATAAATTTAGTGTATTTTAAATCACAAGACATTTTCTGTTAAAGCACATTTTTTTTAAATTATTAATTATTTTCAAACGTATATCTCGCTTATGGTAAGTCCTACATGAAAAATGCAAATAATTATTTTGTAGAATATTTTATGAGCTATAATTTTGGTGAAAAGACAAAAATTGATAGGAGTAGAAGTTTTCGAGATTTAAGCAAAAAACCATAAAAAACTGCTTTAACCTATTCCCCCTCCTCGAGCTCGCCCTCCAACCTCAGGAAATTTTGATATACGTCTACCCAAGTGTAAAGAAATGTTTAAAAAAAACTCCAACTTTACAATTTTTTTAACCGATTTATTTAATTTGACTGGGGTAATAATCATATTAATAACAATAACATTGACTTGGTCAACTAAAATTTGGAATGGAATATAAAGCATCGAGTGTTTGAAATAAGCGTTGATCTATATTTAGAGACAGAACGGGAAACTATAAAACAATTGGACTCCACCCTATAGATAAAACTTTTGATGAAGCCCTATTAAGTCGCACTATGAAGTTTTAATTTTTATTAAATAATTAGTATGTGCCTGATTCCAGACAAAGAAATTTAAGAAACGACTTCACAGAAATACTCATGATTTATCGAACTGCGATAAGAGTAACTTTTCCAGGATTACTTTGCTTTGAATGGAATTATGTTAATCGATTAAATATATCACAATGCATAGATAATAAATCAGGAATCCATATATTCTCTTCTGAGCGGCTTCGTAATGTATTATCGATCTGCTTTGAACCATCGTAAAATATGACCCTACGGTTATAGGTCAAACTGCTTGGGATTTGTATTTTTAAAAAATACTATTCCGAACATGCAACACAACAAGCTTATCGAATTCAAAACTAAAGTAGCAGCACAACAAATGAGCGCTTTTTTATTTCCTTTTCCAGCAAATGGCATTATTTGTAAAAGCCTCGCCCGTTTCTCGATCAATTTAATAAGTTATTTATTCAAAATGACTGTAATAATAGCACTGGGACTGAATCAATATTAATTTTGCCTCTTTATAGCGGCCATAAAGTAGCTAATTAACCTAAAATGAATGTAAAGCAGTCTATTTAACATTTATAAGAATCGTAGTTCAATTATAAGTTTATGACCGTTCCAATGCTCTATTTCTAAATTCATGTCAATTAAAGTGTTTAATTGTTTATCAAGTTTGATTAAAAATTTACATTTAATGCCTTTTTAATGAACCTCGGATGGAAATAAATTTCAGCTTTAAACACACGAATTTTGCAGTAAATCGTGCAAAATCGCAAGGAAGTAATTGTATTCGTTGGAAAAAGACGGTATTTTCTCCTTTATCGGCTTTATTCATGGCACAAGGAGTCCTTCTCCTTCCTATCCATAAAATTTAAAATATCGCAGCTCTCCCTAGAGTCGTTAATGCGATCCGTCGCGTAGGAGGTTAGACGGGCCAATAGCAACCAATATGCAAAGTGGGCGTGGAGCTTTCTCCACGGCCTACTATTACCGATATCACAGTAGAAAACTCCTAGTTTTTATTGGTGGAATTTTCAAATTATCATTCACAAACCAGCCTTTGCACTGAATCGGTAACGAGTCGCGATGAATAATTGATGATTTTTTAAAAAGATGTATGTAGATCGCGGCCACTTATAGGAAAATAATAGCCGATGGATGAATCGGCCGACCTTCCGCAAGGCGTTTATTACGTCATGCCGTGCTTTATACGCCTAGTTCTAAGTAGCATTAACGCATTTATTATATAAAAATAAAGGACATTAATTGTATCCTGCATCGATCGTCCATAAAGTGCCATAAAAAGCCGATGATTCTTTAATACGTCACGTCAGTCGTGTCGCTTTTTGCAAACATATTGTTTCTTTGAATGAAAATGCATAAAACGAATTTTTATCAGCATTCCTTCATTTACTTGGTTTCTCGGTACTAGTAACGATTTAAAATGTAAATGTCTAGACGGCAAATGCTAAATAAAAATAATTAATGAGTATGATTATTGATTATTAAAAACGCTCTTGCATAGCTGTACGAGTTTTTTATCGGCGAATGCAGACCTAAAATGAGGCAGATGCCATTCAACTCGTTTAAATGAGTGATATTTATGTCCTGCAAACGTAACAGTTCATAAAGTTGATGGAAAAAATTTAATTTATTGCTTCGGAATGAGAATATTTAATGCAAAACTTCAACTTCAGTTAGAGCTAAAAATACACACGGTTATTTTTACACATTGGCAATTATTATGCAGACAGGTCGCAGCGACAGCTCTCAGGACATTCCTAGACATCCAGCGCCATTTCTTCAAAATTTGTACGCATATTCCACGTAAATTTTTCAATTAGGTATTATTCAAAAAATTGCTACATGTTATTTATCTTCTGATGTTATTTATTTGTCTGCATATTTACTGATTCACTTCAGAAATTCAAAAATTTAGTGCTTTGTAATAGCTAACTGATATTTATATATTTCTGTTTAAATTAATTTTGCTCTTTCTTCTCAAAGAATTCTTCTTTGTTGTTTTTGTTCTCGAGGAACTGGCAATGGTTTTTCTTTATAATTTCCGAATTTAATTTACTTAAGTTTTAATATTAGTTTTTAGTTACTATTATTTTTATTTTTATTAATTAAAAATATTAATAACTTTTTTGTAGTTTGTCTAATTTTTGCAATCATTTTGTTAATTTATTTCTCTGTAAACTTCAGTTGTGTGATTTCTAACAGTAATTGTTTTCTTTATTTTCTTCAGTTTTTCTTTCGTGTTGTTTTTTAATTTTTTTGATAGTTTTATTGTAAATCTCTTATGTGTGTTTTTGTATTTCTTTTTTTACCATTCTCAACACAATAATAATGCCAATTGTCAAAAATCGTGTAATTTTCAAACGTGTCTCAAGCTCTAGAAGCAAATAATGGTGGATGATGAATGATGGATTTTTGAGCATGCCTAGAGATTCAAAATGATTTAATTTTTTTATTTTTTTAACAGAACCCAAAAACTTTTTTTAAAACTATTGCGGTTTTTCTCCAAACTCTGTCATACGAAAGCGACTTTTCAAAATTTAGTTTTTGACGACAAATATTTCTTATTATACATAGATAAAGTAGTATCTTGATAAAAATACCACAGATTTTGAGAAATCTGGTCAAAAAAACCGTTTTATTCGCATATAAATAATAAAGAGGAAATGTACTTGTGGCATTTAAGGAAAATATTTAAAATTCTGGAGGCGTCCCGGTCGCAGAGTCGTATCGTTTTATTTCCGAGTCCATGTAAACAGCTGATTGTAGAATTGCTGAAATCATATTCAGTTGCCTCGCTTGTTTCCTGTTAGGAATGCTGGTAGAGATGTTGTAATTATGTTTGATTATAATTTTTGATTAATAAATTAGGCACAATATGGTCGATTTCTTGGTAAAAGCTGAAAAAACTGGAGTGCATCGCTCTTGATTACTCCTGATTACCATCAATTAATTTTTAAAATGCAAAAAACGTCGAGTGAAAAGCGGCACATCGGCGGTACTCCGGACACGTATGCCGCGTTAAACTTTTAAGGAGATAAGCCTAAACCTCCTACATCTATGATGGTCGCATCCGTTATCCCGCGTTGTCACACAGATGAAGTCAATCTCCCGAAGTTGACGTCAAAGCTCGCTCCTCACAGTCCTTAACTAAGGAAGTGCGTTATTTATGGATTAGTTGAACTTTGCTTAACGCAAAGCCAACGGACAGTTCGACAACTTATAAGGAGTTGCCACTCTGAAAAACACCAACATCTATGGTAAATAGATAAACAACGTGTTGTTGTTTGTAAATGAACTTGAAAACTGCGAGCGATCGCAAAATGGCAATGTAACTCCATTCATAAATTGCCAACCGACGAAGGAACGGGGCAAAAAGTCGCCGGGAACTCAAATCCATTATCCAATTTCGTGGGAATCTCCAATTAAAATTAGTGTTAAATTGTAAATACATTCCGTCAAATTGCCGTTGTCAGCCGAATTGACGCGGTAAATGTTAGATAAGTGGACAATCTAACGAAATTATATTAAAAGTGTAATTGAAAACTTAATGAAATAATTGTCATTTAAGGCCGCTACATCTGTCCGGATTAAACGATGTTCTATCAAAATCTATTAATACATTTTTGGCCCTCCAGGTGCCCTAATTAGCGCACACAATGGGGCAATTTTCGAGTTTAAGACGATAAGCAGGCGGCAGATGTCAATTATGTTATCCTGGTGCGATTTGTAATGCACGAACCATTTAATTTAATCACACACGAAAAAATATGGAAATGAAACGAACGTTTAACCAGCCTGCCCTGTAGGTATGTAAATTTCGATTAGTGCGATGAACGTCGTGTCGAATTAAATCACTGTGGCCTGGCTTCAAGACCAAAATAATTAAGTTACAGCATTCATTAACCACGCTCCTCTTCTAATTAAGTTATCATGTAAACCCCTATCATTACAAAAACAGGCCCGTTTTAAATAATATGAAAACCAAACGAGGATCGAAATTACAATATAAAACTCAATTAGTACAGATGTGTAACCGAAATAAATATGTATTTTTTCTTATATACTGTAATTATCTGCACCCGAATAGCGTTATCTCACATAATTTTATTTTCAGTCATTATAACCATCAAAGAAAATTTAATTTGACGCCGGTTGGTGTGCGTTTGATTTTGATTAATATCATTTTTTAATTAGGACCAGATTTACATTGCGATTTTTTTATTTTAATTGGTCTTTGATTGTACTTTCACTCGCACGTAATTAGATAAACTAACGGCCAAATACCACGTTTTTAACAGATAATGTCTTCATTTGGCCAAAAAAATGGTGAGAAATTGTTTAGTGGCTTATTATCTCTATGTTTATTTATACATTCTTTAGCAGCACACTGGAGTTTTTTCCAAATGGGATAGAGCCATGCATTTCATAGCTCGTGGTGCCGCATTTCATTTAGATATGAATGCATGTGAGGAATTTTCTAGGCCAGACGTAGGAAAATTTATAAGGAATTGTTCAACACAGGGAGCAGTTCGTTGACCAGAATTTGTCGTCTCTTCCTTTGTATCAATGTTGGGCAAATTTTTGGTACAAATAATTACACATTCTTTTACTACCTTCAAAAAAAAATTAAGAGCAATACTTCCGACCTACTACTAGTAGCTGGAAAAACTTTGGGCTTACATCTTGATTAAAATTTATCGAGAAAACCAAACTTTGAATAGCAATATTTTTGTCTCTATAAAGAATTTGTCTCTAAATAAAAAAAATTACCTAAATTAAACATTCTTCTACTTGTATAAATGTGAAACTTTATCAAAAGTTTTTAAGTATTGCCAGAATTTCCTAAAATTCCCTCTCCGGTCCAAAAAATCCTTAATTTTGTAAAACTCTGGAATTAAAGACCTATCTATCAAAGTAAGAAAAATACTTTGGCCGACTTAGTATTACACTTAATGGGCACCTCCGAATAACGGACACATCTTCACAATTTTGTAATAACGTAACAAAATTTATATTAACATTTCTGATCTCCCATTAGAGGTCACCTCTCTACAACGGACAATAAAAGATTCCTCATGAGTGTCCGTTGTTGAGGGGTTTTACTGTAGTAACTGAAAAAAAATTGCATCTGTAAATAATATTCAACATTATCTTTTTTTAATTAAAATTTATCGAGAAAACAGAACTTTAATTGCAATATTTTTGCCTGGGAAGAATTTGTGTCCAAATAAAAAAAATTACGAAAATTAAACAATTAAACATTCTTCTACTTGTATAAATGTGAAACTATATCAAAAGTTCTTAAGTATTGCCAGAATCTCCCAAAATTTCTTCTCCGATCCAAAAAAATCCTTAATTTTGTAAAACTGTTCTGGAATTAAAGACTTATCTATGAAAGTAAGAAAAATACTTCAGCCGACTTAGTATTACACTTAATGGGCACCTCCAAATAACGGACACCTCTTCACAACGGACATTTTTGTAATAACGTAACAAAATTTATATTAACATTTCTGATCTCCCATTAGAGGACACCTCTCTACAACGGACAATAAAAGATTCTTCATGAGTGTCCGTTGTTGAGAGGTTTTATTGTAGTAACTGAAAAAAAATTGCATCTGTAAATAATATTCAACATTATCTTTTTTTAATTAAAATTTATCGAGAAAACAGAACTTTAATTGCAATATTTTTGCCTGGGAAGAATTTGTGTCCAAATAAAAAAAATTACGAAAATTAAACAATTAAACATTCTTCTACTTGTATAAATGTGAAACTATATCAAAAGTTCTTAAGTATTGCCAGAATCTCCCAAAATTTCTTCTCCGATCCAAAAAAATCTTTAATTTTGTAAAACTGTTCTGGAATTAAAGACTTATCTATGAAAGTAAGAAAAATACTTCAGCCGACTTAGTATTACACTTAATGGGCACCTCCAAATAACGGACACCTCTTCACAACGGACATTTTTGTAATAACGTAACAAAACTTATATTAACATTTCTGATCTCCCATTAGAGGACACCTCTCTACAACGGACAATTTCTCATGAGTGTCCGTTGTTGAGGGGTTTTACTGTAGTAACTGAAAAAAATTTGCATCTGTAAATAATATTCAAAATTATCTTTTTTTGATTAAAACTTATCGAAAAAACAGAAACTGTCCTTTTGCTTCTATGAAGAATTTGTTTCCAAAATTATGCAGTATTTCTTAAACTTAAATCTTCTAAAACCAAGACATTTGGCCCATTTTTTAGTTTTTTATTTTTTTTGTTATTTTTATTTTCTTTCAATAATTTTTCGTTGTTCTGTACGTGAGGATTGTGTGCCTAAAACGGTGAGCATTTGGCTAAGAAGTGGGTTTATGAGCGACGTTAAATATAAATTAGATATCAGATTACACCGACTAAATGAATGAACGTTGAATAATAAAAGTATTTCACTAATTCAAAAAATCACCAGCCGGAACTAAGTTATTTAAAATTTGATTGCATTAGAATTTTAGACAAGAACAGTTGTTTGTTGCTTTGTCGATAATAAATACGATAAACCAATTAATTACTGTGACAATTTCTTTCCATTATTTTTGATTTATGTTCAAAATAACCCGTTCCCAGGACAGGTTTTGAGTAATTTGTAACGTTTTTCAGTTGCGTTGACAAAAAAACTTATTTTGAAAAATCTTGGGTAGATTGTATTATGCGCAGTTGAACGAACTTTTATGTGTAAATGCAGGGATTAGGTGCAATAAATATCTGTTCTGTGCGTCAATTAAGCTCATATTTAGAATAATACCAACGGTAAAATACTCATGCAGTACATGCAAAAATGGTGTAGGTATAAATAATACGGAACTGAGATTGAGATAAGTGGCGTTTCCGTACGAGAAAACCACTGGTTGGAAAATGGAAAACACGATTAATTCCATGTTGACAATCTTGTTACTGTTGATTAATATTATGCAAAATTAGCCGAGAGCCTTTCGGAGCTAATTGCAGCGAATTAATCTTAATGCTAAGTGCATTTCGTGATGTAAGTAGCATTAAATCGCTGGTTATGGGCGCGCTGCAATATTTAAAACGATAAATAAGCGCAGCTTTCCCAATCCCTGCAATAACAATTAGCAATCCGTCAATTCTTATAATTTTTAATGCGCTTTGCGATATGAAATATTAGCTCGGTGCCAACGTTTACGACATTTTCCCATATAGTCGGCCTCCGGTTAACACATGTATTTTACAAACCGCTCTGTAGGCCGATGACTGACAACGGAATGATTTATTTCAATTAATGGAAATATTCACCCGTGTGTGCTTATACGACCACTTTTTGCTGCCTATCCCACGAAGGTACTAAACCAGAAAAATGCCACATTGCAGCGAATGCAGAACGAACACAACTGTATAATAAAATGAATAATTTTGCCTTGCATCGAACCTGTACTTATCATTTTTTAGTGTATTATAATTATCGATAAAACAGTCTTTGCATTTCCAGGATTCCAGAGGAAGTCTCGCAGAATGCGACAGCCAAGGAACTATTTCAGCCGTCTGTCGCATATCATGGTATTCAGATGAGCCGATAAAACCCGGATAAAGTGCGCAAATAAACAATTAAGGGCCGAGGGATCAATTACGCCCGCCCTTATCCATGACATATGTTTAACGTGCAAGCGCCCGCTAACGAGACTCGAATGTGCGTAATTATAAATGACACCACAATTGGCCAATTACGCCCAATCTATTGAATTCGAATTGAATTAATCACTGTGGTTAGTCATCGCCTGGAAATTATTTACCGGGACTTTGGGATTATTTCGTTAAAGAGATGACAAGTTCAATTGTACCATTGTGCCAACTACTATTACAAGCAAGAAAGAATGTAACGACACAAGAATTCTTCGTTTCTTGTTGCTGATATAAATACTCTATCGGATCTGTCATTCATTTCTCATATTGCGGGAATTCCTAGCGAAGCGTTCACTCGTTTTTCCAAATAATCAACAGACGCTGGCTTTACGCCTGATTTCAGCACCCGATTTTTGCCCGGAGTTTCCGGATGCAAATTAATTAAGCGAATTAATTTTCCGGAACTAACCATACATAAATCAGGCACAACACACGAAATTACCATGCAGCGCCCATTCCTATTTAATTCAATTTGGCCGAAATAGAGGCGCATCCTCAATTTACATGCAGTCATAAAAATGGTAAATTAAAAACCACACACGAGTTTCTCGAAATATTTTGAATACGTAATTGCAATTAAGCGCACTATTCACATGAGCATAACAATAACAAACCACGTAGATTATTTTTACATTAAGCACTAGCATTTACATAAATTGGTACAGCTTGTTTATGCAATGTATGAAGAATAGAAACGCTGATACGATCTACGCTTCGGTTGTACATTTAGCCTAATTTCAATTACACAAATTTATGAAAAAAAAATCGCATATTCGCCGAGTGGAAAGAGAAATACATGTGACTGCGAAATTTTTAACGGCCGGTGAGCACATCTGCATGGATTAGTTCCTGGTATCAGTTACTGTACAAATTTGTAATGTTAGCACGTATTAAACATCGTTTTAATTTTTATGGTAAGCCCATGAATACCTAATTAATTGGAGGAGGCTTGACTTATAGGAATTACAATAAACGATGCATAGGAATAATTACCTAACATCTACCTCCACAAGTTAACTAATTGCATCTGCATGCAAACACGCAAGGAGTCGTGCTTTTATTGTTACATTAAGCTGTACGGTCTTGTTACATCACAGTTTTTTATTTTGACTTTCTAGCAGTTTGTGTCACTTGGGAAAACATAAGTCTACGATTTCAGGTAAAAATGCTGTCGCTGATGGTCATCAATGGGTTTCTTCCGATAATGAACCACTTTTTTATTTCATTCTTGTGAATCCACTTTTGTTGATTTACTATATTTGTTGCAAGTGCGTTGCAAGAGGTGCTATGACCTAATACTTATAAAAAAATAGACAAGTGTTACTGAGGACTAAGGAGATCTTTTCGTAAGCTGCTTATTAAAATTACAGTTTTTATTTTATTTCTTTGTATACTTGGAGTTGTAATGAGGGTAGAAAAAAAATTCATACGTTAAAATTTAAGTTTTTTTAAAAAATTTTGGCGCCACCCAGACTACAGTGTTTCAATTTGAAGCTTAGAATGTGAACAGCCTACGATAACTACTGGAGAATTTATTCAATATTGCTCACATTCTAAGCTTAAAATTGATTCTGTGTCATAATTGATAATGATGAGGCTGTTATTTATCGTTGGTTTTAATTTTCATAGACATGTTATGAAATTAAACTAGACTTCGAAAATAGTTCTACTTCCAAATGGGTCTATAATGCGTAAAAATGACCTAACTTAAAAAAATGGAATTTTATGTTAAGTTAGACAAAAAAAATTCTACTTCATCAAGCTTGAATACAAAAAACAAATGAAATTTGAAAACAGTAGATACTAATTTATATTTTAAATAATATTTGTTTGTTTTCATGTTGAATTATTGATGATATTCTAATTTTTCCCAAAAATGGTCTACGTATAAAGAGACAAACAGATTTAGAAGAGTTATCTTCTGCAAATATAGTTTTTATCAGTTTGACTTTAAAACGTATTTTTCTGATGGCATTTTGTCACTGTACAAAAAAATAGAAATAAAAAAAACATTAGTTTACAACAAAATAACAAATTTACTAAAATTATTTGCTTGAACTTGGCTGGAACTATTTAAAACCCAAATTTTATTTCTACAGTCTTAGCTTTTAAGTACCGCTTTAAAAAGCTCTTCTTAGCTTTAGAAGCCGTCCAAAGCTAAAGCTGTTATGGAAGTTGTACCTTAAAAACAATTATATTATTGTTTTTTTACTATTATTTGCTTTCGTCTTTTTATTTCCATTTTGTTTATCACATTTATTCTTTTTTCTAAGTAAGCATAATTACGATTATTTTATTCTTCTGTATTTTCTTTTGTACTGAGTTAAGTTGGAGCAGCTTATTCATAATAAAGTCTTTAAGACGATTATTATTATTATTATTATTATTATTATTATTATTATTATTATTATTATTATTATTGTTATTACTATTATTACAATCATTATTATTTATTATTGTTATTATTACTACTAAAATTGAAAATTGTAAAAATTAGGTGACTAAAGTAGTTTGTAAATTGTGATACCTATTATAATTTTGAAAATTCTTGTTTCTTAGAAATGTTTTCAGACTATAGTCCACAATTTATTACATGTCTGTTAAATTATCTACAATTTTTTTTTTGAATTCTAAGTTTAGTATTGTAAAATAACTTAATTATTACAGTTTACTTCTAAAGAAAATTTCTACTGCTCTTTCTGGAGACCGTCTCATAAAGTTCACATTATTTTATTAACTTTTTCGGAAATATAAAGCTAGTGAATTGGGATTTTCTAGCTTTCTTTATCTTCGTCTTTGTTAATAAATAATTTGACTAGGATATAAAACATAAAATATGATAGTTCTAAGTGTTAAAGGTGAGATTTTATCTATTTTGAGCATGAGGAAGTTATTATTATTATTATTATTATTATTATTATTATTATTATTATTATTATTATTATTATTATTATTATTATTATTATTATTATTAAAAGTTAGAGTAGTCTAGGGTCAGGGTTTGGTACGATCGAAATTTTTATTTTAAAACATTTTTATTTAAAAAATATTGCAACAGATTTAGGGCCAGTTTATAGAAGCGTCATCAATTTAATCCGCAGTTAAGTGCGTGGTCACGTGACCAAAATGAACCAATTTGATTGGTCCATTCGGCGTTGTTAAATTTTAATCAACTGGTCCTTGTAATTCGAGATTTGTAAATAATGGGAGGTGGTTAATGGCTTTTTTTTAATTTAGTGTGCGATGTACCTGTCTCAAGTTTAATACCAGCTCATAAATGTTGATTCGTTTGAGGCGTCAGCGTTAATAACCGTCGAAATCACATATAGTTTTATTATATTTCGTAGTAATTAACGCAGAAAACAATAAGCGGTGAGTTTTATGTGTCGTCGGGCTTTATTAGGCGGTGCGTAATAAAGCCTGAGCGGACAAAAGCGAGTCCGGTATATTAAATTTGAATTTTTATATGACTTAACCAATCGTCTGTGCAATGTTTAATGCCATCAGCAAGTGGAAATCGTCCAATGGTGAGTGAGAGGAGTGGCCAGGTTTATTTGTTTGTGCATATGCGATCCACGTAGGACTGCTTAGCATTGCACATATCTTAAGATAAGTCCTGCTGCGACCTTGTTTGTCCGCGCACAAACTCCATACAAGTCACACATGCTCAAACTCGCTTTATTGTTTCCGTTCGAGACTTAATGTGCCTCGACTTTTCCCGATGAACATCAGATTTGCCGTAATATCGACGCATAAACGGAATTAATTAATCACGAGTCGAGTCGAGATGCCTTTTTTGTGCAATTTTATACGAACAAATAAAATCCGGTACATACGCAGACGGCAATCGGAAAAAATCCGCACAATGTATCATCAATTACCGTTTTTGTCTGCATTTTTCGACGCAAAAAAACGTTTTTTATTCGCACACACGCACCACACTCGTTTACGTTTAATTAAAATGACTTTGTGCGGTTTTTGCAAAAAATCGCCGGTTCTGAGCGCGGTTATGATGAGCCTGCGACTTATAGAAAAAGAAAAAAACGGGGATTTGTTTGTTTTCTTAATTCGCACAGACTACGGTTATTCGCTTGGCATTTAGTAGCATCAATCTTCATTACTTTGTGATGCCTTGGTAATGCTTATGAATAATTTTTATGCTTCCACAGTTCTGATGATCCGTAATTAGTGTTAATGTTCTAAAACCATCATGATTTAATTACAGCTGAAAAAATTCGCATGAAATGAGCAAAAGAATTGCGAGAAGTGCAACGGGCGACACTTTTCTGATTACCTAATTAAAACAGTGTTTTACGAACGAAGCTGAAACAATAATTTTCAGCTCAGAACAAAATTAGTTTTTACGATTTACCAAAAATTTTTTGGTCCAACTCGCGTCAAGGACATTCTTGACGAACTTTTGCAAAATAATTGAGTTTTTCAGTCAAAAACTTTTTGCAAAAGGCATAAAAAACGCAAAAATACCAAATTCCGTCTCAATTCGACTGATTTTTTGGGTTATTTTTGACAATTTTTTTTGGAATAATAGAGTCGTTTGTGTACATTATTGAAATTTTTAATGCAAAATCTAAAAAAAATACAGAAACTCGTTTATCTTCTGTGTAAATTGGTTCTAATTTACTAAATTTTGTGCAATAATTGGGTTAAAATCTTTAGAACATCCCAAAAAATATTACTTTTGACATAATTCTGTAATTTATTGGCTTACTTTCTAAGAAATTTTGAGCAATAATTGAGTAGTTTTGCAGAATAAGCTCTTAGAAATGGTAAATTTTGGGTCTTTTTTGACCAAACTTAGTGATTTTTTTGTTCTAGTTTAATAAACACAGGAAGAAAAACTTAATTTTTGGTTTAAAACCGTGTTTCTTTTTAAGAAATTTTGGGCAGTCATTGAGTTTTTGTTGAAAAAACGCTTCGAAAAGGTAAATTTTTGGTCATTGTCGATCAAATTTGATTTTTTTTTAGTTTAATAAAGACAGAGAAAAAACTACTGTTTTTACTGTTCGTAAAAACTAAAAATTTGTGCAGTGTCCCGCCCTTAAAAATGGAATGACTGAAATAAAGAATAAAAATTAAAGAAAAAATTAGAGAAAAAAAAACAAAGAATACTAATCGGATATTTTGGAACTAGAGCTTCAAATGTGCCAAATGAACAACACAAAAGCAGCAAAGAATTTTATTTTTGAATTTTAAAATTATTGGTCTCAAAAACGTGCTTAAACTTTAGAAAAATGCAAAAATGACTCCATTTTTAAAGTTTTTGGGTTTATTTTTGACGAATTTTGGATGAAATGTAAATTTTTCAAAGCAGTTTTTGTTAAGAAAAAGGAAATGTTGCTCGTTGTGTTCTGCACTCTGTTATACAACACAAGTGTAAAAAATATTTGAACATAACATTTACGTGATTAATGATTTTGTAGTGCTGACTGTTCGTGATCATAGGAGCAATAACCAGTTCCATAAAACAATTACTGTTTACTTTAAATATTATTTATGAGTTATTTGTGCTTTATATCATTTAATTTATTGCTTCAGGTAAATGTTTTTGACCACAATAGTGGTGGCAGATAAATGGTCAAGAAGTTACTGCTTCAGATATCAATAATTTTCAAAAATTACAAAAAAAATCAGTTTTAAAATTATCGTACTCAGCAAGTAACAATCTTATCTGCCGCACCTCGTCTGTATTTACTTTTCCTCTTGGAAAAAATCCAGTGAGCAGGAACTGCGGGAGAGTTAAATCTCCGTTATTTCATGTCGAAGGTAATATCTTGTCTTGGTGATCAGCACAATATATCTTAACATCTAATTTATTGCATAACTATTGCATATCTCTAAAGATATTAACCCATTTTGAGAAATTTGTACGGTATTTTCCAAACCGAAAACAAGAAATGAAACAATGTGTAACGAATTAAAGTCACAAAGACCGTTCCTGGCTTTTACGATGCTATCGCTCGTTGAAATTAATGAGAAAATTCAGTTTTCATAGCAAATTAACAATTTCCATGGCATTGATTGCTCTCCAAGTCATCACCTTTTATCCGCGAGAATCAGGATGTTGCATACAAATTTATTGTTCTGCACAATAATGCAAAATTCGTGTAATTAAAATCGTTTTCTAGTTTTCACAATAATGAGTGCATCTTCAAATAAATTACATTACCAGTGACGCAATCGTTTTATTCGTAGTCCGTAAACTAGTTAGCAGTAAATGTGGGCAATGAATGTTATCAGCAGTGCTTAAAGTTCACGGGAGTAGAGAACTCCACCCGCTTCTGACCGTGATCAAAAATTGTTCACATAATTATAGGAGTCGGTAATAATATTACAATATCACAGCGAGCAAGACCTCCTCCTTGCCGGCGAAAGCAGGGATAAGTTCGACATGGTCCACTGATAAAATTGTACGCTTTTACTTATACCTAAGCCAGATCAGTATGGAAATCGGCTCAGAGTGGAGCATTGCACCGAGTAATTTCCCTGCAATTTAGGCAAATTCGATACCACTTAAAACAATTTCCATTGATTGGCAAAGTTGGTAGCGTTATCAGGCCGCTCCAGAGGACGTCTTAATGGGCCCCAGTCACGAGAGTGCACATTGGCCGAACGAGCATTTAGGGATTTTGTGCCACTTCGTGGTGCTGGTGAGCTGGACGGGTTAATTAACTGGCGATTTGCTTGATTGGATGCAAAACTGCTGGTTTAGTTTTTATTTTGTCTCTGAACCGGTGCATTATCCATTTTCTACATAATGAGCCTTTCTCATATCGAACGATTAGTCTGACCCATGCATAAGCGATTTTACATTATTATATTATTTTGAAACGATCGCGCGCGTGATAATGCAATTTAGATTTGATCTTAGCTCATAACTCATAACTACGAGGCCTTGTTTACTGCAGCTTCCGCATTTTCGGAAATTTTAATCAATTTTTAGACTCATTATTGAAACAATGAGCGCACATTTTTGCAGATTCGCATCGCTAATTATTCCATCAACTTAAAAAACGCGCACATGCGATATAGTCGTAATTAAACTCGAGAGTATTTATTTAAGACATTGTGAAGACTTTTTGCATTGAATATTATAATTGCCGGCTCGGGTAATAACATGAACATTATATGCAATATGGGATCGTTATCATCAACGCGGCAGGTAGATGAAGGCAATGAGTAATGTCTTGATTTCGAAATAACACATCAAAAATTTAATAATTTATTTTTTTGGCCACAGACTGATTTGTACATCAAATTTTCAAACACTTGGTGTATTACTGATCAAATATTATTATTAGACAAGCAATAAAAAATAAATATGTAACTTACTTTTTTTGTTTTTCGGATTAACTATTTTTCGGGTTCTTGGTCATAAGAAGTTCTGATGCAGGATGGTCGCTTTAGAGAGGTTTTACTGTATATATGTACTACATGCAAGAACTTTCTTGAACCTCAAAAATGTCCAAGCTTTCGAAACAAACACATTTTTCGTTGAGTTAATCGTGTAATTACTGATCTAATCATTTAATGAGTGTTTTGAAAAATACGAACATTTATATTTATGTTGTTTAATGCAGTATTTTGTAAGCGTATATGGCACAAAATTATACTAGAGAGAATAACTTGATTTTTTGTGCTCAAAAATTAATTGCCGCATTAAAATGTTAGACTTTCTCAACTTTAAATTGTTTGTTATTAAATGCGTAAAAAAACATTGGTGAAGCAAAAAATTTCAAAATTTTAAATTTCGTGAAAAGCTGGTATAATACAGAAAATGAGCCGCTGAATTCACTGGAACAAACTGTTTTGCTCTACGACTTTTATTTTTTGAGTTAAGAATTTTTTTGTTGAATAAAATTTTCTACTATAGGAAATACCTATCTTAATTTTTAGCAAAAAACTTTAACATTTTAACTCTCATTAAAAGTTGGTATAATACAGAAAATGAGCCGCTGAATTTAATGAAACAAACCACATTGCTCTACGACTTTTAGTTTTTGAGTTATGAATTTTTTTGTTGAAAAAAAATTTCCACTTTGACAAATGGCTACCCCAAATTTAAGCAAAAAATTTTAAATTTTTAATTTTTGTGAAAAATTGTATAATATGTAAAATGAGCCGTAGAATTCAATGGAATAAACCGCAGTGCTCTACGACTTTTAGTTTTTTTTTTATGAATTTTTTTAGTGAAAAATTTTGATCGCCTCTGTAGCCGGAACCGTTGCCCGGAGCGGCTCCAGGTTTAATCGAAAAAATAGAGAAAATTAAGCGCTATCAGATGGTTTTTTGTTCGTTGCTCTAAGTCTTACAGTTTCCGAGAAAAACGCAAAAAAAGGTTTCTATTTTTGCTTTTTTTTAATTTTTAACCGCCGATTACGGCCAAACTATTAGAGTTATCGAAAAACGGAAAAATCGGGGACAACCGGAATAAAAAGCTCTACAAAATGGCATAGGACTCAAGGCGATATCTCGCAAAAAAATTTTCAATTTTCAATCGCCGATTACGGCCAAACTAAAAGAGCTAGGAGAAAACGCTTTTTTAGATCGGAAAGAACACATCAAAATCTATAAGATAAAATCGGTTTTATTTGATTTTGAGACACTTTAAAAATTGACTGATTTTAAGGGGGGGGTGTTAAGTTTTTTTTAATTTTTTTTATTTTCTCATTTACGGCTAAACTATTCTAAAAAGTGGAACTATTTTGATCCATAACTATGCAAAATGATCCGGGGAATCGATTTTTTTAGTTATGAATTTTTTTAAATTTCACCAATTTTTGCATTTATCAGCAATTTGTTCGAAAACTATTAGTCGAAGAACAATAATCTTTTTTGAAAAAAATAGATAAGCTAAAGAGCTTTCCAACGATAATACACTTCATGGGGTTATCTCTGATAGTTCCAGAGTTATTGCTCGATAAATGTTCCGGATATTCGGAATCGACCAAAATCGCGACAAAAATTGAAAAAATCATACATCAAAAAATCGATCATATGTACTTTTTTTGACTTTTAACAACTCTAAAGGGTTGTTAAGACATATAAAAGTCCATAAAACTTTGCTAGAGAGAGTGTGAAAATTTTTTTTTCCATTTTTATGAAAGTAAGGGCCATTAAAATTAAAAAAAAACATTTTGCTTAGACTGAGTTTTGAAGATATAGAAAAACGTACAAAACTTTGCCCGAGCACCTGCTTTTTTGTAGTTTGTCTAAAAAATGTAAAGCTTCTCTTCATCTGAATAAAAAAAATGCAACTAAATTATACCTATACTCGTATTTTCCTAGACATACCTATCATCCTTACCTACCGTTTGTAGCCCAAACGGTTGCCGTTTTTTGTATCTGCAATGTTGGTTTAACCATTCAAACCCATTGTACTAAAGAGTTTAATATGTGCACAGCGTCCATTTTTCATTACGAACTTTAATCTACGCCAATGAATCGGACATAAAACTTATTAAATCGCAAAGCGTGCAATTCAGAAGATTGGTCTTTCGAGAAATGTAAGTCCGCTTTCTTAATTTCTATGCTAGTCCTGTCAGTGAGGTGCGAGAACAGCGAAAGATAACGAAGTATATTCCTCTTGTTGCAAAACTCCACAGCGAACTAAATTCGTATAATTGGACTGTTATGAAATACTCCAATTATTCTTTAATCATCTGTATAAAAAAATTGTATCGATTCGACTGGATGCTAACTCGGACGGAAACTTTCATCATATCGCTAGTTAAATCAGAAGCTTGCAATTATGTCACGTTTTTAATTGTTTTCGTTAATGCGGGATAAGCATCTCGACGTTCTAACTGCACCATTTCACACCATTATGGGAATCTCTTTTTACCATTGACGCATCTGACCATGACATCGGTGCAAGAGTAAATCGCAAAAATCAAAATTATTTTGCAGAAAAATTTAAAAAAAAAAGATTCTTGGGTTTGTGCTTGGGGAGATCAGATGGTTATATTTGCGATTTGGTGGCCGGTAAGTCGCAAAGCTATTACGATGTTGTACGGCACAATCTCCCGATAAGAATAATTTATGTAAAGGAGATCGGGCAATAAATTGCACAGTTTAAAAGCAAATTAAGCGCGCATGCAGATATCTATAGCATCGTATCCTTGATTGGTCCGACAAGTAATTGGCTCCGCTTAATTACTAATTACAGCTGCATTTATGAATAATCTCGGTGGTGTTTTGTGATTTATCGACGCCTCTAAACGCCGCACATCCCGAAAGTAATTTAGAGAAGTTACAAATTACAATGGTGTGATAATTATTCCTGGTGTATGTTTAATCAGATGGAACCGCCCACGAATAACACATTACCGTCCACATTTATTCCTTTTGGATTAATACAGTTTTTCAAGCGGCACTATAACGTATACACTACATATCTTTTCATTAACTTGGCGCTGCTCTGATATATCATAAGGCGATAGTTTCACCCAAGATGTTGCAGGAGCGGAGCCCAAATCGCCAAATTCGCGCACGAATTCGTATCACTCACTTGTAATCATTGGTCCTATTACACTTTTTATTGCATGTACCATTCTTCTACCCTCTCAACACCCACTCAACTTCGTTGTTTCTTTTATTTTTTCATTAAATTAATCGTGATTTGCTTGTTACAGTCAGTTTGATTGAGAGAATTTTTTCTATGAATTTATTCAATTTCAACAATGGAACAAGCCGGTTATTGTTGGCAACGTAATGTGCATTATGCACTTTCACTGTTTTTTCTCTCATACTTAACATAACATAATTTCAAGTCGTGTTAAATTAATGGACTTACACTCGTAGAACTTTGTTTATTGTAATAACAAGAGTTCGGACTTTTTAGCACAAAAATTTAAGCAAAATATGCAAAAAATGCTCAAAAACTGAAAATTTGCATTTTTTCGAAAGTCAATTTTGGTAAAAGCTCTTGCTCTGAAAATGACTACTAATTCAAAAATATGGCTTTAAAACCTGTGATTTTTTAAAATCAAATTATTAAAGCTGCATTCAGAGTTTATTATTTTAAGAGCCGGTTCATAGAAGGCTCTGTTAAAATTTAATTCGAATGGACCAACCAGATTGCTTCGATTTGGTCACGTGATCAGTTAATCACGTATTTAATTGAGGATTAAATAAATGACGCTTCTTTAAATCAGTCTTTAGATTTTTGGAATTTCAATCGTCAAATTTTTTGCCACGACGTTTGAAAATAACGAAAAATCATTACTTTGAAAAATTATAAAT
Source organism: Tribolium castaneum (assembly GCF_031307605.1). Classification (NCBI taxonomy): domain Eukaryota; kingdom Metazoa; phylum Arthropoda; class Insecta; order Coleoptera; family Tenebrionidae; genus Tribolium; species Tribolium castaneum. The sequence goes on along the minus strand of NC_087402.1, from coordinate 1,813,863 downwards.
TTTTAAATTTAAATTTTTGTAGGATGTACTGTTGATACAGCAGCTGACGTACTACAACTGTTGTAATTTTTTAAGAGTGTTTTTCTATCTTCTGGTAGTTTAGAAAATGATTATCTTTAAGTCAATTGACTAGTAATGTTACTTTTTTAACTTCGTAAATTTTGCTGTCCCGTCCGTTATTGCAAACATATAAATGTTTGTTGTTAAACAAGACCCAGAACCAGAATTTTTAATTTCCACTGTCTATTTCTTTAAAGTTTTTAATAATTAAAACTTGTCTAAATATTTTTTTATACACAAGATTTTTTTGTCCCATCCGTCATGTGTAAACAAAAAGTAAATTAAGTAGAAGACACATTGCTTTGTTCTTCGGTTTCGTGGTTTCAAGAGTTTAAAGTTTTACATTTTCCATCAAAAATAATTGTTGGAGGTAGTGCCTTTTAAATTAACAGAATTTTATAACAATTTGTTTAAGATAAATTTGTAATTTCTATTTTTTTTTTGCTCGTATTTAAAATTTTAAAAATGTGGCTCTAATTTAGTTTGCAAACAATTTGACTGGTGCTAAGTTTCTATAAAGAAAAATTTATTTCTACTGATGCTGTTCATAAAAACTGGAAATAAAATCTAATAATTTGTACAAAGTGTCCTGTCCGTGAAAATAGAATGGATGTAAAGTAAGGTGCTTAACTTTTTTCAGAAACATGATTTTCATATAGGTACAGGGTTATTCACATAAGACTCCGAGCTTGATTGACCATCAGGTAAAAATGCAAAAAATAAAAATACAACAATACACAAAAATACACAAATCCAATTAACTTTATAATCTGTGTTTCGTGCTGAGTTTTTCTTCGTCAGTTCGGAGTCTTATGTGAATAATCCTGTATGAGGAGAAAGAAATAAGAAGCCAAGCGTTTTGGTCTAAACTTTTTATTTTTCGAAGAAAAAATGAGTACATTGTTAAGTGTGTTAAAAATTTGTCGATTTTTTTACAGTTTTCAGTAAATTTTCAGAAAAAATTAACAAAAGTAAAAAAGTTATGAGCGAGTAAAATGTTTTGACGTTAGAAAACAAAATTTAATAAAAATTTACAAAAACTTAGTGCTTTTCCTAGTCAATTTGAATTTTTTAATGTCTGGCAGTCTTTGTTGCGAATGCCAGGGTCGTGTCCTTTGCCGCCGATCGATTTATTCAAACGCCTACGATTTGTGTAGTTCTTTGTCCGTTGCTTGCTAATAATAGCATCTTTCTAATTGCTGTAGCGAAATGAGCCCTTAGCCATATGTCGTCGTTGCATGTTGGCACATAAAATCGTCAAGATTTGCCGCTTGATTGCATACGGTTTTGCACTAGGTGGAAGGAAGCCGGGGGTGAGGAATTGCTAAGTTTTCCTCATTTCATTTCATCTCTACGGCAGATATAAGTCTCGACTAGCGCGCTGCAGCATACTGATTAATCTAGAAAGGGATTTGCAAGAAACGCGCACTTACCATAGAACTCATTTCGCCAAGAAAACCACCCCTGTCATTATTTATCTTACGAGACGTGCTGGCATACATCAGGTGGCGCTGTTTTGCTCTTAATTAACCCTCACCGATGAAACAATATAATTTCATCGCGCGATTAATTGATAAAAGAAAATTTCTCGATGCAATAATGAAATTAGCAGACGCGAAAGTAATTTGTAATTCATTTTTCATTAGTATTAATTGTTGGTATAATTGTGTGAGCGGACTCACACGCCACTCAAAGTCTCGTTAGTGGACATTGTTAATTACATGGCGCTCCTTCTGAAGCTTTTGATCGTGTTTGTGGTTCGACCGCCCAGCGGACGTCACTGCCTGTGACAAGAGACAACTCACTACTGCCCACCTTTGCCCAGCTACTCCATTTCGGCAATTAAACGCCACCTGACTTTGTAGGCAAATCGCTCGCATGTATCTCCCCTCGTGCACATTTTTATAAAGGAAATGTTTAATTATTTTATTCGAGTCGGCAATTTGTATGAAAATTAATCGCATTTGAATAACGACCTTCCGAGACGGTTTGGCCGAGTTTGTGATTGTTGATTAATTTCCAGCCCACACGGCCATAAATCAGGCCAAATTGATATGCGCCCTAATACCAATAATTTCGCGAGCATTTTGCGGCGTCGAGCACCTTATAAACAAAGTTTCTATTCTAACCCAAATTTCGGCCTGTCATTGAAAATATACCTTGTGTTTTGATTGATGCATCCGTCCGTCTGTCCCTACCACAATTTGTTTTCAGCGAAAACTTGAAGCGAAGGTGGGTTGGAACCCATCCTGTGGAGAGATATTTCTCGGAGGGAGCAGAGTTCAGGTAAAAAAATAACACGGCGCCGTTCGGGAATAGTTTACATTTTTAAATTTTCGGATAACACAAAATTCGGTAATAATTGCTAGGCTTCGGCTACTTGCGTTAGCTTTATAGATTGTTGAATTTCCAAACTGCTTGCCACAAATTACAGAGAACTGGACGGATTTTTTGATTAATGAATTCGGGGCCATTTCCTATAAACAAAGCCGTTTTAATTTATACCGCGATTAAATTTAATTGGGTGCGGGTTTTTTCCAAACTACCCTTTATCCAACTATGGTAAATTATTAAACATTTGTGGGATGTATAAATAAATTAAAAAATTTCTTAAAATATTTCTAATCAATGATAGACAGTGGCATATTAAGTTTATTGCTGCTTCGGGCAACAGAATTATTGGTTAATTCAGAAAAAAAGAAAATAGATAGCTTTTAGTTTTGTTTTTTAAAAAATGTAGTTATTTTTACATTTTTTTCTATAATATTACGTTGTCGCTGACTTTTTTCAAAGACATTTTTCTCTAGTATTTCTCTTTTAATTAAACTAGAACGAAAAAATCACCTAATTTTGTCGAAAATGACCAAACATTTATCTTTTCGAAGCGTTTATTCAGCAAATACTCAATTATTGCACAAAATTTCTTAAAAAGTAAGCCAATAATTTACAGAAGTATGGCAAAAGTGACAATATTTTGGCAAGTTTTAAAAATTTAAATAAGTTTTTTCACTAAAAATAAAATATGTTCTCTCATTTTTATTAAACTAGAACGAAAAAATTACCAAATTTGGTCAAAAATGACCAAAAATTTACCTTTTCTAAGTGTTAATTCAGCAAATACTCAATTATTGCGCAAAATTTCTCAAACAGTAAGCCAATAAATCACAGAATTATCAAGAAATGACAAGATTTTTGCAAGTACTGAAGATTTAAACACGTTTTTTGACTAAAAATTAAATTTTTTCTTTTGTTTATATTAAAATAGAATAAAAAAATCATCGAATTTGGTCGAAAATGACCAAAAATTTGCCTTTTCTGGAAGAAGTTCTGGAAATTGAATTAAAAAACTTGAACAAGTTCTTTATAATGTCACCAAATATGCACTAAATTGTTCAATGTTTTCTTAATATTTTAAGATATTTATAAAAAATTACTCTATTTTTGTTTTTGTTTTTTTTAATGTTGCCATTTTTACATTTTTGTTCTATAATATTACGTAGTCGATGACTTTTTTCTAGAACAATTTTTCAGTGTGCACTGCTTAGGCTTTTCCTATTTGTAAATTTTCTGTAATATAAATAACTGAAACTAATAAAAGCTTCTTAAAACTAAAAAAATACGACCAAAATTAAAAATTTTATCAATTTAATAAAAAATGCAACACATTTATTTATTAGCTATTATTTTAATCAAAATAAAGATGTTTTTGTCGCCCTTAAATATTTGGCTATAGCCCATTTATCTCATATGTAAGTACAGTCACGATAAAAAAGAATGACACCCCTCAAACTGTAGCCACCAATGTTTTCGATATAACACGGTTAATGTGTACGTTTGGCTGCTTTTTATAACTAATTGATTTAGTTGAACTTTTGGTATCCGGCCCGGTTTATAGGGGTGTCATTGTTTTTGATCGTAACTATACCTACGCCACTGGAGATAGAATTAAGGAAAAGAACAAGTTTGTCTACTCTTACATGTTAACGAAACTCAAAATTATTTCTAATAATCATCAACATTAAATTTTCAAAACTGTAATTTTTATATCCAAAAAGCTGAAAACAAAACAAAAAAAATAAAAAAAAAATTAGTTACAATTGTAACTACTACACAATTAAAATAGAGTTACACCAAAAATACTCAAGTACTGACAGTAGTGCCAATTTCTTTAAACAGACGAATTTTTTAATACATTTTTTACAAGTTTCCTGAAACATTTTCTGAACGACCAGAGATCTTATGCACTATTTTGTACACACACTGTGCCCAAAAAAAAACAAATAGTTTTGGGTGTCAAGAGCTTGTAGTGTTCACAGTTTACTGTGAAAACTCGAGTGTTGATTTTTTGTGGCGATGTGCAAAGAAGTACTATTTCTCCAGTTCAAGTTGATTCTGAAAATCCCGCTAATTATTCAAGACATGATGCTTAATGCTTCTGGTTTTTTTCAATCGTATTATTTTTCCAGCGATCAATGCAACATTCTGAATGCGCATTAGAGCAACATTCCCTTGTTCCCTACTCATTTTCATTATTTATATGAGCTACACTTCTGGGTAATTAAGAGCAATAACATTTTTATTGCCGACCATTTGAAGAGAACAAATCTCTCGTAATTTGACTCTGGTCGTTTTATGTGATTGTTTAAATTATGTGATGGCTTTAATTCTGCTGCACGAGATGCCATCAGGGAACTTATCGGAACTGAACCATCGTTTTTGCAAATTAATGCCCGACAACTGGTTTCGGCCCGAACGCTGACCCTCCTCAATTTTTCTATTCCGATAGTTTTGGCTAATTTACTGAGCTGTGTCGGGCAATCAAGCCCATCGTCGCCTATTTTTAATTGCGATTGGTTTTTCTCACGAGTGTGAAATCGTCATAAATAAAATCGCATGCGGTTGGAGGCAAAACTGAGCCGTTGAATATCTGGTGTATTAAATTTCTATTATCTGGAATCTTGTCTTATCTCATTAGAGAAGACGCATCATTAAAGAGGAAAACAGTGAGACGAGAAGAAAGAAGCACGGATGCACGGATGCAGATTCTCAGCGTGCGGAAGGAGCGTTGCTTCTTCTCTGGTAACGTACGAGCATATTCAAATGAGAGGTCGTGTGTGCACTGCCGGAGTCGACCACCCGCAAGAGGGCGCTTATCGCCGTCATCTGCACAGGCCAGCTCCGGGCTTACCTCCTATCTGGTGACAACATCTACAATCTAGATCATGCACACACCTAGGATTTTAATATATGTAGGCGATGATCGTTCCACCTTGCGTTTCGACGGATGCTAGCAGCGCCTAAGGGCGCTCCAGGCCATTAACACTTCCATGCACTAATCGATGGATAGCAACACTGATAAAGTCATTACTGGAGACCCGATTTTAACACGCAATTTTTAAAGATTTTTCTCAAAACTCGATTTTTTCGTTGGAAATGCGTTTTTGTATTCCTGTCTTTGTTTTTACCTAATGTTTCAATTTATTAGTTTTTATCTTTCTAAAAATCTGTGGTGTGTTTTTGGAGGAATGAATAGCCTTTTGCGTGCCCGGATTTCACGCTTGAGTGGTAGAAATGATTAGAGATTTAAATAATGTGTCAGATTAAAATCCACGTTTCTCTGCGTTCATTAAGGAATATCTCCAAAATCCCTTAAATTAAGGTGGAATTCTTGCGTGTTTGTTAAACACTCTAATTAAGGATTTGTGCATAATAAACAGAATGCCATTATAATACACATCCGTGTCATTTAAATAATGAAAATCATAAAGCGAAACTAATTTTGTCAAAATGTGAATATTTGGAAAAAATGTAGGTTGCAGCATTGTGGGTGCATTATCGCGAAGACCTTGCGTGCCTTGTGCACGATCGTGCCAATTACCGGCTGTAAAGTGTTCGAAATAATAAAACAAATAAAGCCGAAACGTCGTGGTTTTTATTCCGGAATACGGCGCGTATGTTATGAAATAGGCGAAAACTACTTACCTTCACTACCGCTTTGTCTCATTGTTCATAAGCACACATTGTTTTAATTGGCAATAATTTATAAGTAAGTATATTCAGACTGCCATTACGACCAAGGACGTACGTACCGTATGTTAATCGAGTCGATAGTCCCTTCTTTTAATAAACAATCGGGACTTGTGCCGACTGGTCGTTATTTAAATTATAATTGGGCGAATTTCACGAATAATTTGCATAACAAAAAATGTTATTAAGACGCTCATTTATAAAATATCCGGAATTAACAGTAATTTCCTGTCGGATTATGATGTATGTGGTGTGGAAGATGTTAAATACGGCTTTGCACTCTTAATATGTTAATACATTAATTAAGGTGGTGCTATCGCGATTTCCTGTCAAAAATTTTGCTAGAGGTAATTCGTCTGTCTGAAAAATGGACGGTGTTGTACTAGCTCCACTTTGACACATGTGAAATTAAAAAATCACATTATTAGAAGCATAATGCCTTAACTTTTTTTGTCAAATATTTGCTCAGCTAACACAAACTAAACAAATTCGAGTGCCATAAAAGCCACAAGATTTAGACAAGGGTTGTTTGCATATCTCCGGTGGGAAAGAAAAAATTGAGATACAAAGGGTGTCGAAAAAGTTTATGGCATAAATTAGTAAAGCTTTGGGCAAGTTTTTTATGAAGGACCAAATTTTGAGCAAAAAATTTCAACTATTTTGATTCTGGCTTATGTAAAGTGATCCGAGGAATCGAATGGCATCATCAAAATCGCCAAATTCCGTATGGTTTTTTAGTTATCATTTTTTTAATTTTACGTATTTTTGCAATTATGAGCAATCACAAGAAATTAAAATTTTTAGCAAAAAAATCCCAAATTTTAATATTATGAAAAGTTGGTACAATACGTAAAATGAAGCGTAGAATTCAATGAAACAAACCGCATTGCTTTACGACTTTTAGTTTTTGAGTTATGAATTTTTTTTGTGTAAAACTTTGTTAATTTTTTTTAATTTTTTTTATTTTCTCAATTACGACTAAACTATTTGAAAAAGTACAACTATTTTGGTCCTTACCTATGGAAAATGATCCGGGGAATCGATTGGCATCGAAAAAGTTGCCAAATTCCCAATAGTTTTTTAGTTATGAATTTTTTAAATTTTTACCAATTTTTGCATTTATCAGCAATTTGCTCGAAAACTATAAGTCGGAGAACAATAATCTTTTTTGAAAAAAAATAGATAATTCAAAGAGCTTTCTAACGATAATAAACTTCATAGGGTTATCTCTGATAGTTCCGGAACTATTGCCCAACAAATGTTCCGGGTACCCAAAATCAACAAAAATTGCGACGAAAATTGAAAAAATCAAACATCAAAAAATCGAACATATGGACTTTTTTTGGACTTTTAACAACTCTAGAGAGTTGTAAAGGCATATATAAAAACGAAAAAGTATGATAGAACGAATTTAAAAAAAAATTTTTTTTCACTTTCTTGAAGGTAAGTGTTATTACTTAGGAAATTTTAGCAAAAAAAATCGAATTTTTAAATCTCATGAAAAGTTCGTATGATACAGAAAATGAGCCGCTGAATTCAATGGAACAAACCGCATTGCTCTACGACTTTTAGTTTTTGAGTTATGAATTTTTTTGTTGGATAAAATTTTCCACTATGACAAATGGCTACCCTAAATTTAGGCAAAAAATTTTAAATTTTTAATTCCTGTGAAAAATTGATATAATATGTAAAATGAGCCGTAGAATTCAATCGAACAAACCGCAATGCTCTACGACTTTTAGTTTTTTTATTATGAATTTTTTTGGTGTAAAACTTTGATCGCCTCTGTAGCCGGAACCGTTGCCCGGAGCGGCTCCGGGTTTAATCGAAAAAATAGAGAAAATTAAGCGCTATCAGATGGTTTTTGTTCGTTGCTCTAAGTCTTACAGTTTCCGAGAAAAACGCAAAAAAAGGTATCCATTTTCACTTTTTTTCAATTTTCAACTGCCAATTACGGCGAAACTATTAGAGTTATCGAGAAACGGAAAAATTGAGGACAACCTGAATAAAAAACTCTACAAAATGGCATAGGACTCAAGGCGATATCTCGCAAAAAATTTTTCAATATTCAAACGCCGATTACGGCCAAACTAAAAGAGCTAGGAGAAAACGCTTTTTTCCATCGGAAAGAGCACATCAAAATCTATAAGACAGGATAAGTTTTATTTGATTCTGAGACACTTTTAAAATTGACCATTTTGAAGGGGGGGGTGTTAACTTTTTTTTAATTTTTTTTATTTTCCAAATTACGACTAAACTATTCGAAAAAGTGGAACTGTTTTGATCCTAGCCTATGTAAAATGATCCGGGGAATCGATTGGCATCGAAAAAATTGCCAAATTCCCAATAGTTTTTTAGTTATGAATTTTTTAAATTTTTACCAATTTTTGCATTTATCAGCAATTTGCTCGAAAACTATAAGTCGGAGAACAATAATCTTTTTTGAAAAAATAGATAATTCAAAGAGCTTTTCAACGATAATAAACTTCATAGGGTTATCTCTGATAGTTCCGGAGCTATTGCTCAACAAATGTTCCGAGTACCCAAAATCGACAAAAATTGCGACGAAAATTGAAAAAATCAAACATCAAAAAATCGAACATATGGACTTTTTTTGGACTTTTAACAATTCTAGAGACTTGTAAAGGCATATATAAAAACGAAAAAGTATGATAGAACGAATTTTAAAAAAAAATTTTTCTTCACTTTTTTGAAGGTAAGTGTTTATTACTCAGGAAATTTTAGCAAAAAAAATCAAATTTTTAAATCTCATGAAAAGTTCGTATAATACAGAAAATGAGCCGCTGAATTCAATGGAACAAACCGCATTGCTCTACGACTTTTAGTTTTTGAGTTATGAATTTTTTTGTTGGATAAAATTTTCCACTATGACAAATGGCTACCCTAAATTTAGGCAAAAAAATTTTAAATTTTTAATTCTTGTGAAAGATTGATATAATATGTAAAATGAGCCGTAGAATTCAATCGAACAAACCGCAATGCTCTACGACTTTTAGTTTTTTTTTTATGAATTTTTTTAGTGAAAAACTTTGATCGCCTCTGTAGCCGGAACCGTTGCCCGGAGCGGCTCCGGGTTTAATCGAAAAAATAGAGAAAATTAAGCGCTATCAGATGGTTTTTTGTTCGTTGCTCTAAGTCTTACAGTTTCCGAGAAAAACGCAAAAAAAGGTTTCCATTTTCACTTTTTTTCAATTTTCAACCGCCAATTACGGCCAAACTATTAGAGTTATCGAAAAACGAAAAAATCGAGGACAACCGGAATAAAAAACTCCACAAAATGGCATAGGACTCAAGGCGATATCTCGCAAAAAATTTTTCAATATTCAAACGCCGATTTCGGCCAAACTAAAAGAGCTAGGAGGAAACGCTTTTTTCTATCGGATAGAGCACATCAAAATCTATAAGACAGGATAAGTTTTATTTGATTCTGAGACACTTTTAAAATTGACCATTTTGAAGGGGGGGGGGTGTTAACTTTTTTTTAATTTTTTTTATTTTCCAAATTACGACTAAACTATTCGAAAAAGTGGAACTGTTTTGATCCTAGCCTATGTAAAATGATCCGGGGAATCGATTGGCATCGAAAAAATTGCCAAATTCCCAATAGTTTTTTAGTTATGAATTTTTTAAATTTTCACCAATTTTTGCATTTATCAGCAATTTGCTCGAAAACTATAAGTCGGAGAACAATAATCTTTTTTGAAAAAAATAGATAATTCAAAGAGCTTTCCAACGATAATAAACTTCATAGGGTTTTCTCTGATAGTTCCGGAACTATTGCCCAACAAATGTTCCGGGTACCCAAAATCAACAAAAATTGCGACGAAAATTGAAAAAATCAAACATCAAAAAATCGAACATATGGACTTTTTTTGGACTTTTAACAACTCTAGAGACTTGTAAAGGCATATATAAAAACGAAAAAGTATGATAGAACGAATTTAAAAAAAAATTTTTCTTCACTTTTTTGAAGGTAAGTGTTTATTACTCAGGAAATTTTAGCAAAAAAAATCAAATTTTTAAATCTCATGAAAAGTTCGTATAATACAGAAAATGAGCCGCTGAATTCAATGGAACAAACTGCATTGCTCTACGACTTTTAGTTTTTGGGTTATGAATTTTTTTGTTGGATAAAATTTTCCACTATGACAAATGGCTACCCTAAATTTAGGCAAAAAATTTTAAATTTTTAATTCCAGTGAAAAATTGATATAATATGTAAAATGAGCCGTAGAATTCAATCGAATAAACCGCAATGCTCTACGACTTTTAGTTTTTTTTTATGAATTTTTTTAGTGAAAAACTTTGATCGCCTCTGTAGCCGGAACCGTTGCCCGGAGCGGCTCCGGGTTTAATCGAAAAAATAGAGAAAATTAAGCGCTATCAGATGGTTTTATGCTCGTTGCTCTAAGTCTTACAGTTTCCGAGAAAAACGCGAAAAAAGGTCTCCATTTTCACTTTTTTTCAATTTTCAGCCGCCAATTACGGCCAAACTATTAGAGTTTTCGAAAAACGGAAAAATCGAGGACAACCGGAACAAAAAACTCTACAAAATGGCATAGGACTCAAGGCGATATCTCGCAAAAAATTTTTCAATTTTCAAACGCCGATTACGGCCAAACTAAAAGAGCTAGGAGAAAACGCTTTTTTCCGTCGGAAAGAGCACATCAAAATCTATAAGATAGGATAAGTTTTATTCGATTCTGAGACACTTTTAAAATTGACCATTTTGTAGGGGGGGGTGTTAACTTTTTTTTAATTTTTTTTATTTTCCAAATTACGACTAAACTATTCGAAAAAGTGGAACTGTTTTGATCCTAGCCTATGTAAAATGATCCGGGGAATCGATTGGCATCGAAAAAATTGCCAAATTCCCAATAGTTTTTTAGTTATGAATTTTTTAAATTTTCACCAATTTTTGCATTTATCAGCAATTTGCTCGAAAACTATAAGTCGGAGAACAATAATCTTTTTTGAAAAAAATAGATAATTCAAAGAGCTTTCCAACGATAATAAACTTCATAGGGTTTTCTCTGATAGTTCCGGAACTATTGCCCAACAAATGTTCCGGGTACCCAAAATCAACAAAAATTGCGACGAAAATTGAAAAAATCAAACATCAAAAAATCGAACATATGGACTTTTTTTGGACTTTTAACAACTCTAGAGACTTGTAAAGGCATATATAAAAACGAAAAAGTATGATAGAACGAATTTAAAAAAAAATTTTTCTTCACTTTTTTGAAGGTAAGTGTTTATTACTCAGGAAATTTTAGCAAAAAAAATAAAATTTTTAAATCTCATGAAAAGTTCGTATAATACAGAAAATGAGCCGCTGAATTCAATGGAACAAACTGCATTGCTCTACGACTTTTAGTTTTTGAGTTATGAATTTTTTTGTTGGATAAAATTTTCCACTATGACAAATGGCTACCCTAAATTTAGGCAAAAAATTTTAAATTTTTAATTCCAGTGAAAAATTGATATAATATGTAAAATGAGCCGTAGAATTCAATCGAATAAACCGCAATGCTCTACGACTTTTAGTTTTTTTTTTATGAATTTTTTTAGTGAAAAACTTTGATCGCCTCTGTAGCCGGAACCGTTGCCCGGAGCGGCTCCGGGTTTAATCGAAAAAATAGAGAAAATTAAGCGCTATCAGATGGTTTTTTGCTCGTTGCTCTAAGTCTTACAGTTTCCGAGAAAAACGCGAAAAAAGGTCTCCATTTTCACTTTTTTTCAATTTTCAGCCGCCAATTACGGCCAAACTATTAGAGTTTTCGAAAAACGGAAAAATCGAGGACAACCGGAACAAAAAACTCTACAAAATGGCATAGGACTCAAGGCGATATCTCGCAAAAAATTTTTCAATTTTCAAACGCCGATTACGGCCAAACTAAAAGAGCTAGGAGAAAACGCTTTTTTCCGTCGGAAAGAGCACATCAAAATCTATAAGATAGGATAAGTTTTATTCGATTCTGAGACACTTTTAAAATTGACCATTTTGTAGGGGGGGGTGTTAACTTTTTTTTAATTTTTTTTATTTTCCTAATTACGACTAAACTATTCGAAAAAGTAAAACTGTTTTGATTCTCACCTATGCAAAATGATCCGGGGAATCGATTGGCATCGAAAAAATTGCCAAATTCCCAATAGTTTTTTAGTTATGAATTTTTTAAAATTTTCACCAATTTTGCATTTTTCAGCAATTTGCTCGAAAACTATAAGTTAGAGAACAATAATCTTTTTTGAAAAAAATAGATAATTCAAAGAGCTTTCCAACGATAATAAACTTCATAGGGTTATCTCTGATAGTTCCGGAGCTATTGCTCAACAAATGTTCCGGGTACCAAAATCGACAAAAATTGCGACGAAAATTGAAAAAATCAAACATAAAAAAATCGAACATATGGACTTTTTTTGGACTTTTAACAACTCTAGAGAGTTGTAAAGGCATATATAAAATCGAAAAAGTATGATAGAACGAATTTAAAAAAAAAATTTTTTTTCACTTTCTTGAAGGTAAGTGTTTATTACTCAGGAAATTTTAGCAAAAAAAATCAAATTTTTAAATCTCATGAAAAGTTCGTATAACACAAAATGAGCCGCTAAATTCAATGGAACAAACCGCATTGCTCTACGACTTTTAGTTTTTGAGTTATGAATTTTTTTGTTGAAGTTTGAAGTATGACTACAGTGTGTCCAAGTAAATGAGGATAAGGACTCACTCTGTATGTTTATCATGTTTATTGATTATTTTTGGTGTGATTTATTATTTCTGTTCTGCGTTTATTATTTCTACAAATATGAGTTGATTGCGAAAAAATCGCGTGCGTTAATAACGGTTTATTTCGGTATGAGTCAAAGTCGAAATTATTTAATCACAAAATGTTTATTCCTAATTCGCATTGGAGGTCCAATCCACTATCACGCATGAGAGTTTAGCTAAGTAAATAAAAGCTCCGTTTATTCGCATTCTGATCGAAAAATCCGGGAAAAACTCCTGGTGGTTGGTATAATGAGAGGTGATTATCACGTTAGTTGGCGCACGGTTGGTGAATTATGTAATTCATAAGAGTCTGAATAATGGCAGGATACCATTCTCACTAAATGCTTTATAAATACCCAAATTAAAGTGTCGGTTTATCGTAGGTGTCCATAGATAACGCCGGCGATAAGGCGACAGTTCATTGTCACGAAACGTCACATTCCGCCGCTTCTCTCTAATTGTCTACGTCACTTCCTCACGCTCGGCATTCGACACTCACGGAGATGATCACCACTTGTGTGCCGAAATGGCCTTGCAATTTGCATATTTTATAGGCCCATGAGTAGCACTCATTCATAAAACGGCTCCTTTGCCCATTCTTCAGTCACTACCTTTTTATGGTAACGACCTGAAGATTTTTTTTATTTTACTCATATCTAATTAATTTGTATCAGTCTAGTTAACATGGTAATTTGAACTAGTCTAAAAATTAACCAAACAATGCCGCACAAGACCTAAGTAATTGTTATTAAAATAATTACCCACGAAAAATTAGACATCTATTTTTTATGCTTATTAGGCGAGTCGCAACCAATACGTTCATAATTACGGTGAGTTAGTTTGCGAGTTCGGTACACCTTGTTTGCTGTTAGTGGAAGACGAAAGCGTAAAAATTATATTCAGATTTATTAAAAATTCCTTCAAAATTTAGTATCCGGATGTGAGGAGGAAACAAACGGAACTTCAAATGAGAAAAAACGAATTAAGTACGAACAGATAACAATTACGAGGATAAATTGAAAAGTCTCCGGCCTAGCTAGGGCGTTTTTCTTGGATTTTTTGTTTTAGCTGGTCCAGCAGGGAAGCATAATATGGGCCGTTGATTGTTTTTCCTTTTTCCAAATAATCTATGAAAAGAATACCCTTAGCATCCCAATACTGACTTTTCCGGCCGACCGAAGTGTTTTCGCTTTCTTCGGAACGGGTTCCCCCTTTGCAGTCCATTGTTTAGACTGCTGTTTGGTTTCGGGTGAATAATGGTGAATCCACGTCTCATCTACAGTTATAAATCTTCGTAAAAAATCCACCGGATTGTGTTGTAAGCGGGCCAAACACTCCTCAGAAATCATTTTTCTAATCAATTTTTGCTCTGGTGTGAGCAGTCGCGGCACCCATCGCGCAGATAACTTTCTCATATCCAACACTTCAGTTAGGATGTAATGTACCCGCTCCGTTGAAATGCCCACAGCTTCTGCTATCTCTACCAATTTTGACCGGCGATCATTCAAGACAATTTTATGGACTTTTTCTACAATTTCTTTGCACGTAGCGGTTTTTGGTCGTCCTGAACGTGGTGCATCTTCCGTGCTTTTACGACCACGTTTAAAGTCCGCGACCCAAGTTTTAATTGTCGTGTAAGAAGGAGAAGAGTCGCCCAATGTATTGTCCAGTTCAGATTTTATATCCTTTGAGGATAGCCCTTTAATAAAAAAATATTTGATCACTGCACGAATCTCAGTTTGCTCCATTGCGCACAAACACCAAACTACATCGAATTCAAACAACTGGCAAATAATTATTATTTGACCGATGTTTTTGATATTCCAAGGCACGACTAATAAAATATGAAAGAATATAATGCCATAATAAAATCTGCCAAATTTGCATCCTATCTAGGCTAGGCCGGAGACTTTTCAATTTATCCTCGTAAATTTATTCAACATTACGTGCAAATCATCTAACGTTTTTCGAATAATCTATGCAAATAAGCTGGCCCCAGGAGCCGCGTAATTCCACCTTGCATGAGAATGGAAGAAAAGTACATGCAGAAGTTAATTTAAATACACCCAGTGGGTAAAATTAAACAAAGAAAAAACTGTAGAGTTTTTGAAAGATAGAGACATTTATTTTAACTTCAGGGCAATTTTATTTTCGAAAAAAGTAACGCTATGTGAAAATAATAAACGCTCTATTATAAAACAACAGCTCCAAAAATAGGGGTATTGTTAAAAATATTTTCTTATTGATTTGTTTGTAAAGCTTTGATGTAGTTTATTATTTAAATAATAAATAAAAGTTTAGTTTTAACTAATAAGTAATAACAATACAGTAAAACCTCTCAACAACGGACACCGGTGAAAAATCTATAACTGTCCGTTGTAGAGAGGTGTCCACTAATGCAAGAACAATTTTAAATAAATCATCGTTATTTAATTCTGGATTTTCGGTATAGAATTTTCGGTTTGTTCGTTGTGAGAAATAAATTTATATAGTATTATAAAAATTTTTGGTTTGTCCGTTCTAGAGAGGTTTTTTTTACATTATCTTCTAATACTTTTGTTACGTTTCTACAAAAATGTCTGTTGTAAAGAGGTGTCCGTTATTCGGGGATTTATTTTTACAAGCAAATGAATTTGTAAATACTCAAAAACACTCTCAACATGTAATAATTTATTCCTGAGGCCATCTGTAGTTTTAGTTAAATTTTTAGCACTTGCTACTTTTGGTTGTTCAAACTTTCCCCGCTTAAGACAGGTTGTTCACTTGTTAGACATCAGAAAATACGTAAATTTATGCTTTGCCTATAAAATATAATGACCGCCTGAATTTGAGGCAAACAATTAGAAAAATCTGTCTTGCTCTGACTACAAAACACGAAAGTATGCCACAGTAGCGTTTGTAAATTGTGTGTTTATAAGTTTACAACTTGTTTACAATTCTTTATCTACTCATTAAATATTAATAATATTAAATATTAAAATTTGAGCCGAAATATAAGTTCATTAGGGAAAACTTAAAAATCGTTTGCAATTCATCTTTCCAACACTTGAACATTTCAGCGTAACGTAACAGTTCACTCAAGTGAATTTAAATTTCGGAACACCTATAGCCATTTGTACGTATAAGCGAAATTGATTTTCATAATATTCACATAAGAGCCATAAAACAAAGAGCAGTTATCCATTTACAAGATAAGCATAATGTAAAATTATCATTTTGCCGATTTTAAAGCGAAATTAGTAAGCTTACATCAATTATTTAGTTGCTTTCATTAATTATAAAGATTTATGTTATTTAATATTTGTTATTTGCATTAAGATTCCTTTCGGAATCGATCGTATGTTTGGGGAATTCAAATGGAGGGAGCGATTTTAGGCAATCATACGCTATGTTGGCTCGGCTTGCGACCATTTGATAGTAAAATTCCTGCGAATGACGTTTGAGGGCACCGCAGGAATACAAAGCGGAATGTAGTCCAGCGTTCCGGGAATAGTCCGGTGTTAATTGTTTATTTGATTGGAGTTGTTAATGCGATCGACAGCTTGCCACCGGTGAAAATTTCCGAGAAAATCGTGTCCTTGTAATTATGCACAATGAGCCTAAGTGCATGCAAATAGCAAGGAATTATGTGTCCGCTAATCCAACTGGACAGTTCAAGAGAGCCGACACGTAATAACATTACCATATGTCCGTACTGTGCAGTATTCCATTCAGAAATTTGCATAGGCAAGGTAATTTATTGTAAACACATTTAAAACGCTAATTAATGGTTGTGTTAACCGTGCCGAGATCCAGGACTTGGATTTATAGTCCGTGTTTGAAAGAGGAAGAGACGGCAGTAATGTGCAATGTATGCGCTCTTTTCAAAAACGTGGATTGAACAGTAAAACTTTTATTGCTCTCAAAGGCGCAATCACTCCAAGGATCAACTTCGGATATTATGATAACGAGCTGATGGAAGATCGCTGACTTATTATGAATGAATGTTGGGAAAAGAATTCATCAACCATCAGTTAAGCACTTGCTTAAAACAATGCATAATTAAGTGGCTCTGACTAATTACACACAGGGAAGCTTAATTTTTGGTCGATATGTATCGTTACAAAAGCACGGCTCTGAATAAACAACCAATACATTAGGAGGAAAAAATTTAAAACTGGTACACAAATAAATTAAAAAACAGTAAAAAACTATAAAACTGCAAAGTAAAAACATCAAGTCTTTTTATATTTTTATTAGTCTATCACTCATTTCTGAGACAAATGAGACACCAGTCACACCGGTTTAAGGGCTGGTCTATCTTACAAAACGGAATTTTGACTTTTACGCAAATAAAATGGTCGACTCTGCATAGTTTTTGAAATAATTTGATTTTTTGACAAAAGCACTTTGCGTTTTTATATTTATATAGTTTGTAATGTTGATTTATTTAAAAAGTTTGTGTTAAAATATCTGCAAAACACGGTCAGTACCTGGGGCCTTGGTGGCCCAGTGGTATAAGCGCCACTTACAACGGTGGAGGTCGGGTGTTCGAACCCGGATCACGGCAACAATTTTTCTATGAAAAAAAGTGTTGAAAAGGTAAGTGAAACAACAAGTAAGCAAAAATGAGAGATTGAGAGAACACATAGACGTATAAACGTAAAGCGGAGCATAAGACTGTAAGAAATAAGAAAATAATGCGGCAAAAAGTAAAAGTACGTAAAGGCGCCAAATTGTAAACGTAAAAGCACATCCTAATAAAGAGAAAATACCTTTTGTTTTGAGAGACAAAGAGATGAACGTAAAGGTGAAACATAACTTCAAACTTTAGCGTTGAATCCTTAGATGACTTACTTCTTAAATTATAAAAAAATGAAACGAAAATATTTAATTTATCTCTAATAAGTAGATAAATTTAAAAATTGTGTGATTGAAACACTAAAAAACTATGAGATTCAAAGATTAAAAGGCTGAATAACAACTTAAAAAAGTTAAATAAAGAACTCAATTTTTTGTTTTTGCTTCTCAGAAATCATTAAATTGTCGATTTTATATTTTTATTGGTCAATCACTCATTTCTGAGACAAATGAGACACCAGTCACACCGGTTTAAGAGCTGGTCTATCTTACAAAACGAAATTTCGACTTATATGCAAATAAAATGGTCGACTCTGCATAGTTTTTGAAATAATTTGATGTTTTGGCAAAAGCACTTTGCGTTTTTATATTTATATAGTTTGTAATGTTGATTTATTTAAAAAGTTTGTGTTAAAATATCTGCAAAACACGGTCAGTTCCTGGGGCCTTGGTGGCCCAGTGGTATAAGCGCCACTTACGACGGGGGAGGTCGGGTGTTCGCACCCGGATCACGGCAACAATTTTTCTATGAAAAAAAGTGTTGAAAAGGTAAGTGAAACAACACATAAGCAAAAATAAGAGATTGAGAGAACACATAGACGTAGAAATGTAAAGCGGAGCATAAAATTGACAGAAATAAGAAAATAATGCGAGAAAAGGTATAAAAGTACGTAAAGGCGCCAAATTGTAAACGTAAGAGCACATTCTAATAAAGGAAAAATATCTTTTGTTTTGAGAAGAAAAGAGATGAACGTAAAGATGAAACATAACTTCAAACCTTAGCATTGCATCCTTAGATGAATTACTTCTTAAATTATAAAAAAATTAAATTTATTTCTAAAAATTTTTAGTTAAGTAAATAAATTTAAAAATTGTGTGGTTGAAACACTAAAAAACTATGAGATTGAAAGATTGAAAGCCTGAATAACAACTTAAAAAAGTTAAATAAAGAACTCAATTTTTTGTTTTTGCTTTTCAGAAATCATTAAATTGTCTTTTTTATATTTTTATTAGACATTTCTGAGACAAATGAGACACCAGTCACACCGGTTTAAGGGCTGGGCTTTCTTACAGAACGAAATTTCGTCTTATATGCAAATAAAATAATTTGGTTTTTTTTGACAAAAGCACTTTTTTAAATTTATTACACAACAACTAAGACAAAAATTGCGTGTTAGGAAAGTTTCCTAAAATCCGGTCTTCACTCATAGTCATACTGTTGCCTTTCTATTCATGTGCAAGAAAATAAATACTGAAGAAATCACTTTTCACGATCATAATGTAACCACACTATTGATTCTTAGGAAAAAGACAATGAATCAGTTGAAGGTTGTAGAAAGAGTTCCAGCATCCGGTTTGTAATTTTAACCAAATTGGAGAAAAAATCACAAGCCTGACGCCACGTCTTATCTCACAAAGTTAATAAATTATTATCTGGAGTGGGCGGATCTGTTTTGTATATCAGTAATCTTTTCTAATTTGCATTTTAATACACCTTACCGTTTACTAACACACACATAATAAATAATTATGCAGGTTTTTTGCCTATTTATAAATGAGAATCCGAAAAGGGGCTGGGATAAGGTTTTATTAAGAGGTTGTTTATAATCCACGTTTTATTTAATAATACGTTAGAGCAGACTAAGATTAAAAATGCTCAGTCTAGTGTACGATTATGAGAAAACAATATTTTAATTTTCTTTTTTTTATTAAAAGAATTGAATGGAATGAATGGAAATAACGATTAGAAAATGGCTTTTCATTAACAAGACTTTCCTTTAATCTATTAGGTTAATTTATAGTCTTATTTATTAATAGAGAGGATAATTTATTTATTAGTGGAACGATTAATCAGCGTATTAAATTAATTAATCATTTAAGAATCGATCGAGTTAAATAACTCCAATTAAATTACAATAAAGTGGATTCCATTTTAAATAATTGTTAATGACGATTGCGAAGCGAATGATTTATCGTTGAATTGTAAACTTGATGAAAGCTTCTTGTATCTGTTAAGGATAATCATCCCTTGAGGGTGAAAACCCGCAGGCTATCTCTTGTATCAAGTGACCAATTGCTTCTTTCATCTCGCTAATAGGGTTACAAGCTTTTTTAAATGAAAGTGCAGGCCCAGCTATCATATTAAATAATAAACAGTAAAACATCCATCTTCCAATAAAGCGAGATGACAACCGTAATGCGATGAATAACGACTAGAATCCTAGCTAGATGGCGCGGCTTTTCCGTATCCTTCTAAAGCACGAAGAAGAATAAGTTCAAGGGCGATTTAATATTTTTTCGTGCGAGAAGTATGTGCGTTGCGAGACCTCAAAGTGATTGTTATTGAAGCAAATGAGTCATAATCGGCGAGATAAAAGGTCCTTAATGGATGTAAATTAGTGATATTTAAAATTAGCATGTCATTTTAACCCCGACTATCACGTCCGAAACGTTTGATATGCCGCCGAGAACATTTCACACTGAAAAATGTACATTAATGTAAATTATTCATGTGTTTACGAGTTGTCGTAAATTGGACTGGGTAAAGACGGTCTTAATTAAGGAGTTCGGCTTAAGTGGCAGCTGTGGAACGTCGCAACTACGCACTTATGACTATAATTGCGAATTAAACCACTTTATGTAAATAGCTTTAATTGCATTCGGCATAAATACAAGAGATGATTTTAATGATTCATCCGCTATTGACAGATTTTCAGCCGCTTACCCCACCTTTTCTCAACGTTACAACGTTGTTATTTCGTTGTATGATTACGTTTTTTTAACGTTTATGGTACCTAGTTTAAAAACCATCATTTTTTACCAATTTTTAACGTCTAAAGTACGTCTTAACTCAGTTGTATTTACGTAAAAAATTTAAAAGAACTTTAACGTTAGCAATAAACGTATTTACTAACGGTTGTCTTAAACGTATAATTAACGTTTTAAAAAAACTGAATTTAGATATAATGTTTTTTTTATTTTTTTAGATATCTATAAAAAATTACTCTCTATTTATTCTAAGTTTATTTTTTTTAAAAAACGTAAATCTTTTTTTTTTTTCTATAATATCACATTCTCGCTGATTTTTTTCAGACATTTTTCATGGTAATGTGATACTTTTTGAAAATGTCTTTTTTATAACAGATTAAAATAAAGAATAGAAAAAAATCCGAGTAGAAACAACTTTTTTAAAACGTTGCTTGTTGCCGTTGATTATTGGTTTTATATTGCCTATAATTTTACGTTATATTTTTGCGTTACAAAAACGTTGAAATAGTTACTAAAAAAAAACGTTAATGTTTTAAGTTACAAATAACGTTATTTTTGAGTAGATTTAACGATAAAAGTAAGGTCTACTAAAATGTGTAGGTCGAGCCGCGAAAGTGTCATTCCTCATCGTTTTGCAATTAACGCCAGCTAATTGTAATGTGATGTCGAATGCGTGATGCAAATTAGTGCCTCTTAATGCGCCTTGTTTTATTATTGACTTACGTGTGATTTATTTTGTTTCTCATAAACGCTCGCATCGTAAAAGGCGATTCTTCGAAGCTTCATACACGTTCATTGTGATTTTTTTCTCAATTTCACATTATTTTTTAATCCCCTCTTTTTACACTGCATTAAACTTATCCATGGTGTGGTTTTTTTTAATTCACCCACATCTATTCATCGGAGATTTTTATATATGGTAGCAGGTAGGTCCTAAAGATTTTTGCACTGTTTACCCGAAATCGAAAAATCTTCGTGTGAAACGAGCACGAAAAGTGAGGCAGGTGTGGTGATCAAAATTTCTTCAACGGCGATGCTATCGCGCGCTTGCTGCTTTATACGAAATTTATTTAATTTGATGCAAGAGCAAAAGGAGCAAAATCACACAAGTAATTAAATTAGTAATTAGGCAATTTTCGAAATGCGTTAAAAGCTTGTTTGAAGTAAAAGCAGCTCGTTCTTCTGGTCGATGCGATAAAACAACAAAGGATAATCGAACGGATCGGGGATTTTATCCTTCTTTCATTCAGAAATTAGCTAGGAAACTGTTCAATTATCGTGTAACGAATTTGAATAAAATGAGGTTAATATATTTTAATTAGTTGATTTAGGGGCTTTGTTATCGAGGCACTCGGCAATAAATTTACCAATGAAGCCAAACATTGGAAACAGTCTGTATGAGGGAATCAGCGAAGGGGAGAAGAGCGGGAATAGTAAACGAGTGCGCCCCAGGATAACGAACGAGCAATAAAAGTAAATGAAGTTTCCAGGTTTTAGATAATTTTTACGGCCGGTTATATACCCATTAAGGCATATTTCAATTGTAATTAATAGTTAATTATGTCAAAGCCGCGATTAGATCGCGTCTGGAAACCGAAAAACCATAATTAATTTGTTCTTTGCATATCGGATGTTCGTGGGTTAAGTACCTTGCATTGACAATTCGATGATCACAGGTGTTAAAACAGGTGTCAATCAATATTCATGTGCACTTCACTACACTTACATTGCAAAATTACCAGACGTTTAAGGTTCAAGACCTTACCATTTTTATTATTAAGACGCAGCCATGAATCTTAAACACGCCGTTTAACGATAGGAAATTAATGAAGTGTTTGTGTAAGAGCATAATAAAATAAAAACCGCAGAGAGCGACGTGAACCGGGCCCCGGCATGAGAAAATCCCGAATTCCGTATAATTTTCGCCGCTTGAACCCGCTGCAGTGAACCCTTGCTGCGATTTCTCACGATTTGTTGAAAAAAAGGGATCGCGAATTAACAATAAGGGTGGAAATAACGATTTTTCGGCACCGAAATTAACAGGAGGCTGTCGGCAAATTGCCGTATTCAAAACAAACTGCCCATATTTCACTTAACGGTCTTGAAGAAATGATATCAATGCACGAAGAATCGCCCTAAAATCACTCAGCAGAAGGTTTTTATTGGCACGCCAGCGTTAAGGCCACACAATGCACGTCTTAAATGTATTCTAATGCCTTTCTTGGCGAAATCGCTTCGCATTCTTGCATTGTGATTGTGTAACCACCCCCGTAGAGTGTCATTGCCCAAGTTGGCGACAGCTGCTGCTAAAAAAATGAAGTTTTCAACCTCCACCTTAGCTACAGTTAATTTAACTCAGGTTCTCGGGAGAGACCAGATGCGAGCTGATAAAAAGGTTACGGGTCTTTATTAAAATCGGCCGTTTCCTCCCGAATTTAACTCCTTATCGATTATTAGGGAATGCCAACCACGCCACAGTTAATTAAAACGAATTTTAACCCCTGATTAACAAAATATTTTGGTCGGGGTAACAATGTGTCGCAGGCACAGACACACGCCGGGCTATTAATTGGTACTAAAATTTATTTAAGAGCCACAGCTTGAGGGCTACCCAAAGTTTTCTCATTAGTGAAGTGGGGACACGCATATTTTACGAATTTCGCAAATAATAACACTAGTTTACAGCGTTTTTTTACCAATCGTATTTTTGAAAAGTGTTTTTATTCCCGATTACAACGATGCATCACATGATATGATCGAATCTTAATGCTGCAAAGAGTGCTTGGAAAAAACGCCAAAAATTTTGTTTAATAATCTACATTTTGGCAGTTCTATTAAATATGCAAGCAGAATATTTATAACTTTGTCTTATTTTGTTTCTCGAAGAATAAACTTTCAAAATCTAGTTGGTTTAAAAACAAAATTGGTGGCGCTTTTTCCAAAGCACTCTTTGCAAAAATGGTTTTTTCTTCATTTTGTTCAGCATGTAAGAGTTGATCATATCATGTGATACATCGTTGTAATCAGGAATAAAAACACTTTTCAAAAATACAAAAAACAAATATGGCTTCCATAAGAAAAAACAAAATTGAGTGTTGTAACATTGACATCAAGAAGGCCTTGGAAAATACGATAACAAATTTAGATTCCTTGTAAAATTGTGCCTCAGCAACATTCTAGTTAAAAACGTCTAGTTCTATTGGTTTTCGCTTAAATAAATAATATTTGTTTTTTTTTAATAATTCAAAAAATTAAAATACCACATGAATTTTTTTTTCAAATAATTGTTCAGCATAAAAATGCGCAACTTTGCCCTAATTTAAGCGAGATTTTTAGTTTAGAGATTTTAGTTTAAAATTAAAAGTAATTTTTTGTAAACTAGCGTAATTTATGTGAAAAAACTGCAGCCGCTTAATGGGTTGTAAGTCATACAATATTTTAATTTTAATCGGAAATGGAACATAATACGCTATGAAAAATGAGATGTTACGATTTTATGGCAGTTATAAAAGCGCATTTTTATTCCTGTGCTGTCATAAACAACGATAATAACTAATTGAACATTAACATAATTTATTTGATCTACATGAGGGGTTTGTTGATCTTTTATGCGAGGATGTGCAGATCTAGATGATTGTTTTGTGTTACTTTGTAATTTTTACAGAATCAATTTTCGTAAAGCTTGCACTAAATTACGTTGGGATTAAATGAAGTAGAATAGGACGAAATTTATTCATCTATAAAATTACACTTTTGGCAGCAAAACCCAAAGTTTGCGGCGTTCTGACACCGAAAAACCGCAATTTATAGAAGTGATTAAAATGTCCCAAAATCCCAAACATGAATTGATAAATTCCGACAATGGTGGTTTCAAGGAAGGCGCTTCCTGTTTATCACTTGTGAGAAATCTATTAATAACACGTTTGTGATATTTTTGACACAATGAGTCGGCAAGAAGCATTGTCAAGTGTGGAATGCTAATTAAAAAAATTTCATCCCTTTCTAAAGCCAATAACGACTTTACGACTGAGAAATCTGCATAAATAATGTGTCTAAAGCCAATTAGTTCCAAACATAATAAAAAATAATTGAGAGAAAGCCAATGGCGCATAAACGCCGGCATTACCACTCGATGTGCACATTACTATTAAAACACAAGGGAGGAAATGTTTAAATTTTGGCCCATTTGGAGCAGCTGACGCCCTTGGCACAGCTGACAATTCGAGATTTCTGAGCGATTTTCTAAATTTAAAAAACCACGACTTTCCACCACCAACGTGTCTAACAATACCATCGGACTTCTTTCAATGCACTGTCAGGTAAATAGGAATATGCTAATGTATTCCTACTGTTGACAATGGTAATGAAAGAAAAATACAAATTTTCATTGTAAAGGACCACCGCACGGCGGCCGAGAACAAATATCTAAATTCGGAAACGAGATGTTTTATAATGAGCTTTTCTTACGAATTTAATGCGTCACCTTGAAACAGGAGGGTTAAAAAACTACCTGCTTTAGCCACCCTCGTATTAGCGAAATATCTGGGCCTGGAATCATTCGAATTTCTACCTTTTGTGGGGAGGTTATAGTGCTGACCGGAGTCATTATTCAAACAACCACCGGTCCATTGTTGCCTTCTAACGAAGCATATGCAGACCGATTTTCGCCCCCAATGCCTATTTAAATTCCAGGCTACGTGGAATTTAATCGCACAGTTTACTTAAAGTAACATTTTATCTAAATAATCAAATTTTAGGCCGGCTCTGAAACCTGTCTAGTAATTTGACCAATAAAAATGCAAAAACCACCTCCTACTTGCTTATCAAGTGCGCAAAAAATTGCAAGACGATTGAAGCGTTTGTCATTGGATAGTGGTGGGAGATTGCACTCCCATATGTAAAGCAGACCAATCATAAGGCGATTAAAAGCGAACAAAAAACTGTTGTTTGATTATTTTGGAAATGTCGGCCAAACCAACTAGAAATTCGCTGTTCTCTATGAAAATGTCACGTTTTCTATTACACTTGGGTTCAAAAATCGTGGATCGATTTGTTTTTGTAAAAGATTGGTTCTCGCAATTAGTTCATGTTCAAACTCAAACATTTCGTAAGTTTTTTAGCAAAGGCATAATTGTTTTACAAGATTCTCTCACAAAACTCAAAAATGGACCAAATTGGGTCAAAATTTTTTTTATCTTTTAGTTATTACTTGAGCATTTGACATTTATGAGTTATGTTCATATTTAGACAATTTAATTGTTTTTGAAAAGCAGAAATTAACTATTTAACTATTAACATTTTTTATTTATTGTATTTTTTTTATGTTCTCAGGGTTCCAGTCTTTCAATTTTGTAGTTTCTTAGTGTTTCAATTGTCCAGATTTTAAGTTTATTTTCAATATTTCACCTTTTTATTTTCTTAATTTGTAATATTTCATATTTATTTCGTAATTTTTTGTTGTTTTACTTTTTCATAATTTCAGTTTTCAGTCTTACTTCGTAGTTCTATAGTTTTTTAATTTATCACTCAATAATTAGTCTTTATCTTTCTCTCTCTTTTTATCATTCTCTTTCTCTCTCTCACTCTTTCTTTTTACCATTTTGTTTCTCTTTCTCTTTCTCTTTCTCTTTCTCTTTCTCTTTCTCTTTCTCTTTCTCTTTCACTTTCACTTTCACTTTCTATTTCTCTTTCTCTTTCTCTTTCTCTTTCTCTTTCTCTTTCTCTTTCTTTTTCTCTTTCTTTTTCTCTTTGTCTTTCTCTTTCTCTTCTCTTTCTCTTTCTATTAACTATTATTAACAGTCACTATTTAAATAGTATCGCATATTAATCGCTTTCGAAAACAAGTTACTATAAAAGTTGATTAAAGAATAATTTACAGGGGTTATAATTACGGTCATATAATTTGCAGAAAATTAAAGAATAATTAATGATTAAAACTTTATGACCGTGCAGGACATTTTCTACCAGTGAGCAATTAACGATTCACTTATTATCTACAGATTATGGAGACATTTCGTATTTTTTATATTTCTATTGTTGAATAAAATAATACAAATTGGTTTATTGTTTGATTGGCAAATTTCATTGGCCTCGTGACAGACCCTGTGAATCCCCTGTAGTCCTACGAGGCGCTAAATGGAGCATCTGTCCTTATTTTCCAATCCTTGAGTTCCCTATTAGACCCAAAAATCCTTCGTTATCCTGTTGTCCTAGCCAGATTTTCAAGCAGAGGCATGATTTTTTTTGTATTTAAATTTCGTGTTTAAGTTTGATGGATGAAGTGCGCAAACGGCAATAACCAAGAGATAGTACGGCAACAATTTGAAAATTTAATAACGCCGGCGTAATCTAGACTGTAATAAAATTCGTTGGCGCGAGTTTTGCAATAGAGAAACTTTGCGACACAATAAAATTTCATAAATTATTTGAGACGACGAGATAATTGCCAGCTCCTTCCATCCACAACCCCTTTAGAAGAGAGTAAGCCCGCGTGAGAGTCACTTTAATATAACGGTGTTTATTATTGAAGAGCATTGCGCGAATCCGCATACAGAATACAAGATCCAATATTCATGAACCATAAGGACGGAAATTCCTCGCTGCAACATTAAAATCAATACAGGACACTATATGCCATAATATATCTGCAGTTCCCCATTTCCATAGAGCGGATTCCGTCGCCGCCGCCGCCGCCGCCGATTCGTTTCCATATCACTTTTAGGTAAAAAAACGAAACGCTCAGGTGTGAACGAAGGGCTCGCAAAAAATGACCCAAATTCGTACACCCTGTGAGAATCTATCGCCGAGCTGCCAAAACAGCCCTTGCGGCCCTGAACGCAAGAATGAGCCGTTTTTTAGGGAAAAAGACACATTATGTAGGTCGCAAGGTAGACGAAATCCCGTTTCCTGGGAACAATCGCGCACCGTTTTTTAAAACGAAACCTTTCAGCCCTTCGAAATTTGGGTTTTGTGAATGCAGAATTAGGGGATTTTCACCCGTATATCAATCACTGCGATCTATAAATTTGGGCCGAATCGTGAGAACTTGCGCGAAATTGTAAAGGTATGGAGAAAGTTTGGCAGTAATTAATTAATGAACCGATAGGATCGTCATAAATTATACCTACATAGTACACATTATAAAAGGGAAAATAAATTAGTACCTTAATATCGACGAACAAGTTCTTTCACTTCACATTTTTACAACTAGGTCTGCTAAACTGATGACTACTTAATTTATGACCGTGACTATGATTTGACACATACTTAAGTCTACTAATGGCATTTAAATTTATTCACATAAACACCGGACTTCTGGAACTGAAAATCTATAATTACGTGGAACGGGCGTGCATTGGGCGCGAGACCACTGTTTTTTTTTTTAATGAATTGTGATTTAGTTAAATTGGAACAATAATTACATGATTTACTGATTTTCGAGCGTTTTTGAACCAAAAAGCGAAAATTTTTCGAACTTCTGAGCAGGATTATGAGATAATGTTAAAAAAATTTCAAGAAATGCAAGAATTGGTCAAAAGTAAGATAAGAGATTTGTCGAATTAGTTTCAAAATGTTTTTTTTTTTGAGCTAAAAACTCGAAAATCGAGAGGTTACGATCAAAAGTGATATTCATTTTCTATTATTTAAGGGTTTTAGCTAAGGTTTTTCTCAAAACTCGAAAATTTTCAGCTGGGAATTTTTGAGAAATTTCCAAAATAAGAAAAAACAGAAAATTACAGGACAAAGACAAATTTTCAATGTGAGGACTTTTTTTCTGTGGCTGTTTTTTGCTTTTTAATATCTTCAAAGCAATTTAAACTTTATTTACAATTTTTGATGGTAAAGTTTGAGCTAGCGCTCTGTATTTAAATTTATTTGCCAAAAATCCTTCACATATCAGAAACTATAAACATCTAGACAAAGTAAGTTGATTTTTTTTGAGTTTTACTATCAATTTTAGAAAAAAACCTTTCAAAAAAATTTAGAATGGTGAAGGTTAAGCTACTGAATGTAACTTCTGCTCTCGGTATGTTGAAATATTTAAATAAATTTATTCAAAATTTAAGCCAAAAAAAAATTACAAAAATTGCAAAAATGATAATTATTACAACGAAGAATGTTTACCTACAATAAACCGTTTTTTTTGGTCAAGACTTTTATCGAGCAGAAACATTTTTTTAGCACATTGTTCTAAAGAAGAGCAATTATTTTGGGAAATTTCGTCAAAAATAAGCCAAAAAGTTTCGAATTCTCCTAAAATTGTTAACTTTTTTAAACTATATTGTACGATTTTCTCTATTTATTCAACGTCACGTTTCTGATTGGTGAATTTTATTGCTATTATTTAATTATTAAGTTTCATTAGTAATTCTGCAGTTTTCTTCACCGAACGCCTGGGATAAACTTTTCCTCAGAAATGCAATAAAAACATACAATGTGTTCAAAAATGGTTGTTTATCAAGATGACTATGTAATTCAAATTCAATGTGCCGCTTAGTCCAAATGACCATTGTACTAGTTTCTCTGTAGAATCTTTGAATTAACTTTATACTCATTTTTCGGCAAAGTTAATTGTTTCAAGTGTAGAGTTGTATTGATTTGTGTTTTATATTTCCGTGATTTTTGTTGTTGTATGTTTTTCGTTTTTGAATTCGCAGGCAGATTTTTTGCATCATTTTGACGGATCTGTCACTTTGACAATTTATATTAAGCGAGGCTCAAATATTCAAATAATTTTTATAAAAATAATAAGAAAACATTATTTTTGGTGATAGTTCCACAAAAATTGTGTTGGGTAAACTTCGGTGGTCATTTTTTTGCCCCTTTGGTCATTGTCATCTTTTTGAGCATTTCTCGGAAACATCTGAATAGTTTAGTACCTTTCACGATGCATCATAAATTTTCATTTCAACTATACCACGAACGATCAAGGTTGAATAATTAAATTCGCCTTTTTACCTGCTCCACTCTGCATATTCATAAGCTTTGATTTCTCTCTTCCACCAGTTTGAGGCTTTATTACACTATACTTAGGTTTTGATAATGGTAATTATCAGTTAGCTGACCCGGCTGAAGCATCCCGACCGTTGTAGCGTCGCCATTTTAAACCGATTTAAACATTATGTAATATGAGGCACGTGTCGGCGGTTGGCTCGTTAGAATTGTAAATGACACAACCCTTTGACAATTGGATTCGTTGCAGAGATGCTGAATGGGGCGCGTGGCGCAAGGGTCCCATAAACCCGACCATATCCGCTGCATGCACTCACCTTAATTTACCATCATAAAGCGAAAGACGATCCATCCGTCCGTCCTCGTCTCGCGATATCAAAACGATAAACGGCCAATAGAGAGCCGTTTTAAAATAAAATATCTCGCAGCTTGCCACCCCTATCGGTGTTAAGGGTAGAAAGATTCGCATTGGTGCATATCTAATATGGCGCGGCTGCGCGAACTCGCTGCCTGCATATCAAATCTGAATATGCGTACATCAGGCAAAAACGGCGATAAAAAACAAGCGTCGCGACGCCCAGACTACGCCTCTTTCGATATTAAGCCGCTCGATGGATCGTTATAATGCAATCTCGGACCTCACCTGAAAGCGCCTTCATTACGCTAAAACGGAAAGCTGGTTCCTTTATTCTAATACCGACGCTTTCCATAAACTATAAGAGACCGCTATCATAAATCAGCAATATTACGGACTCTTCACCCGAGTTTTTAATTTGGGCGAGAGGGGTCGGGATTTCTTTCTCATTGTGATCATTTATCATTATTGCATTAATAACATTAAAACCGTTTTTTAATGTAGGGGTTAAAATGGCTCAAAGTGATTCGAATTAAGCCATTAAATGCAATAAAAAGTTATATCAAAATGTTAATTGAGGTGACGCTGATGGTAACATTATACTCTCATTAACATTAAAAGTGGGTACATAAACGGACGTGTTATTTGGTATTAAGGGGCCGTTTTGAATGCTGATTTTATAACATCCTTAATTATTTCAAGTCTGTATTTTCTGTAAATTCTTTGAATGGTCGTAGATAAAATTGTCTAACACGTGACTTATCGTGGTCATTACAAAAAGGGATAATTCTTCGGGCTATATTGTTGTTGATCCAAAAGTTTTATGAATAGCTGTGTAAGGGAGGGTGTTTGGGACGACACGCGTACTTTGAAATACTTCAACAGTGGTAGGTACTGATTTACGGCACGATCGTTATTATAAGGATAGTAACTTCATTACTACACTAAGACTAAATAAACATATGCAGTCAATATTTCGAAGTCAATTAATAAAAACCTGATTAATTTTTGAGACAAAATGTACCAATCATATCTACTTAACTGTAATTTTTTATGACAAAATTATGCAAAATTAATAAAAAAACGGAGATTAATTTAATATTGTAATAATTGATCAAAAAATACAGTTCACTTTTATCGATCTTTTAATACTAGAGGCAGGTATGTTTTGGGATTTAGTTTCTCAAGAAATTTTGGGTTTGTTTTGTTTTATGAAAAAATAATTCATACAAACTTGGTTGTATTCAATTCTGTGAATACATGTTTTAGAAAATCATTACCGAAATCATGAAGATTGTTTAAATGTAACCATGTCTTTAAAATTAACAATAAATACAATCTTGAAGAAAGCTTATTACAAATATATACAGGAATATCTCGATCTTGGTCAAATACCACGTCTTTAGTCGAAAATTAAGAATCTGATAAATCCGGCTCGAAGGACCAAAAGATGTATTTGTGAATAATTTTAGACTGTATTATATGATGAGTGATTACAATATTAAAACAAACTCTGATTGATAGAAAAGGCCATTTTTATTTATTTTTTTTAAATATGACGGCTTCGGCTTGTTACAAAACTATATACTTACCTCTAACGCAAAAAAAAATTCGGCAAAACGAAATTATTGAATTGAAACTACTTTCAATCAATTTCTTATTAGATATTATTTTATTAATAAACTAAAATGATTTAAGGCCATTTTGAAATATTTTTTGTTACGCAATTGTTTCTACTTTGTAGAGTATTATTTGTTTCTTGTTTAATTGTTAATTTAACTGTTTTTTGTTTTATAAAAATGTTTACTTTTTCTTTTGAGATTCCGTCGTATACCGGTTTCACTGTATTTATCTTTTGTATGTTTTATTCTTAATTTTTTCTACACATTTGTTGAAATATATTATTTCTTAATTATTTAAATAAGTTAATACATATTTAGTATTTAAATTTAAAAAAATAAAGTTTTAAATAATTAAATTTTACTTATGTAAATTAGTAATAATAGATGAAGTTATAAATAACAAAAGCAATTTATGTTTAATTTTAAATGCTTTAGAATTTGCGTGATTATCATAAATTCGGTGTGGCTATTTACATTTATTTTTTACACGTTTAATTACACCAAATCTAAATGAACAAATAGCAACTTGATTAAAGGAGATAAGTGTACAAAAATTTTCGTGTAAATGCAAATTACACGTATTGTAATGTAAATGTAATAAAAAAATAATAGTTCTAGTTATTACGATGCTTATAAATCGAAAACTAGAAATTTACGTTTGAACCTTCCGGAGTGGTAATTTTTGTGGAGAATAATAAGTCCATAAATTAGGATTAAGTAAGAAGCAATTATAAAAGTGCAAATTTTCGTCTGATTATTAAAATAAGTTTCTGTTATTAATTATTAGAATAGGAGATGCGCGCTTCATCTTCATTAGCGGGCCATTAAAATGAGCGATTTAATAGCATTTTTTGAATGAATTATGTAAATAGTGGTCCGAATAGTGGTGGTTATAAAATAATCCCGAATGGCATTTTATTGATTTAGTGCGCCATTAAAATCAGCAGCTCGAAGAAAAAGGAGGAACAGTAATCCTTTTGCTCCTATACATATATTCACATAAATACATACATAAGATGTAGAATAAATAAATAATCCATACAATTTATATACTATTGTATATCGGAATATGGCGTTCGTTGATTGGCGGAGGCCGGGCCCCACCACCCGGAGGCCCGGATTCGGATCCCCCTCCATCCGATCTCAGCATCCTACCGATGCAAATACGCGTTGTTATACGGCTATAGACGGTAGCGCCGTCAGCACGGCAAAGAACGCAATCTGTGGCCATTTCAGTGCTCCAACCCTTAATGCCATCATCACCCCCGTGTAGTGACAGTGCCGACATATCACAGTGCAGTGCACGATGCCCGAGTGAGCTCGCCCTCAATGAAGATATCGAATCTGGCGGATTTTAAAAGTGACACGGTCCGGAGGTGGGTCGAGTCGAACCCGTCACCCACCCTCCAGAACCTCGACACCCCCAAGTCCGCCAAGAACAACAACAACAACAACACCATCGAGTTCTGGCACCGGCAGACCGCCGACGACATGCCCATGTTGCTCCACCAGCCGCCCTCGCACGTCCTCCTCGCCGGCCACGAGACCGACCAGCCCCTCGACTTCACCATGTCCAAGTTCAAGACCAAGGCGGCGACCACGGTGGCCTCCCAGCTCAAGAGCTTCGCCGCCCAGCAGCACATGATGCTCAACGGGGTGTACTTTAACCGCAACAACAACAAGGGTTTCACGCGCGGCTCGAGTCCGTCGAGTAGCTCCGAGGAGGAGGGCGTCGGGCCGCCGACGGAGGAGTCCCCCAGGTCCCTGCCGCCGAGCCCCGCACCCCGCGCCGACGGTGAGCATACCTGACATGTGTTATTGGCCGTTTTTTGACACCTGCACCTCGCAGGTAGAACGGGCGCTTGCAAAAGTGGGATCTTTCACGTTTTCTAAACATGTCCTATTCACTATTTAAATCTATTTGGCCGGCTCGGGTAATTATAGTCATTGCGGGCGATTGCTTTCGAGGAACATTTCGTCACATGACTGAGACAATAAATTCGGGACTAAACCGCAATGCACCTGCGGGAACGTTAGTAATTAGTAACGGACGCAACTACGAAACTGCGAATTTATAAAGCGAAGGCACCGAAGCCGGCCTTTGTTTTCGGTGATTTGGCGGCAGGTACCATTCGGAATGGCCTAGGCCACCGACACTGAAGATTAGTTGTGGTAAGGCCGGGACAGCCAGATTCAGCTGAGTCATACACACCGAAAGAAATGAATTATAATAATGAAATAAATTGGATGTATTAATGGTTCATTATTAGTTTTCAGTGAGTGATGATAATGGTCATTATTATCGGGCCATTATCCGATCGGAGAATTATTTGCATGTCTTGGAACAGCCCGGCCTCAGCGTTTAGTCAATGATATGTAAACGTTCGCGTAATTGATGTATTTAGCTGTAGGTATAGCTGATATTATAATGAATGTTGCCGTCAAATTAACGGCTAATGCACACGCTTTTGCATAAATTTACATGGGAAAAACGACCCACGATCGATGGGATAAACGCTCAAAATACACAACCAGCCTCAGTTTTTCCGCGAAAACGATTTTTTTACAAGACAATTGTTGCATCTGTCAATACACACATTATTCTTACGTGCTTTTCAGAGATTCTCACTTTATGGTATTATTGACTCATATACTGCAACAAACATGGCAGTTCCGTTACTCAATTTTTTATGTTCTTACTTGTTAATAGCGGGCAATAAAATCACTTACAACGCTAGTCGTGATTTTGATATTTTACATCGTTATTGCAGAATTTATTGTTACAATAAGACTCTCACAAAATAATGCACAATTCCTGCCTTGACCCGAAAAACATACTTCTTTAAAATTTTGCAGTTGTGGACTTATTCAAGTTTTTCAAAAATGATACAATGATACAAAGAATGTATTTTTTTATATGAGATTTGCTAAGAAAAAATAATACTACTTTTAAAACGCTATACCTACCTAAGTATTTATCACCCACTTGCTAAGCTAAATATTTGATATGCTAGACGTGAATATCTGTTTAAAATCCATCTTTTTAAAGAACTAGAGTTTATTTTGAAAAGGTGGAATAAATAAATCCAGTGGCTTTATTAATAAAAAGTGTAGTTGCCTATTTTTTTGCATTCGCTCAGATATTTGCATTTATTTTTTTTTAATATAAATAATTTTTAGTAGTACAGTGGAACCCAATTATAACAATCACCCAAAGAATTTGTTCGTTATAACCGATCGTCGTCATAAGAAATAACTTCAAGTTAAATGAGTTCTAAAGTTTGTCAAATATAAAGGAAATAAAGTATTCATCTATTTTGTTAAAAAAAAAACAAAATTACATGATTATATGGCAAATATTCTATTTATTTACTTATTTTTGTTTGTACTTAACATTTTAGCTGTTTTCAAGAAATGTATACTTTTTGAAATCTTTCTGCAATATCTCAAATGTTTATAAGAACGTAACAAAAGTGCACGTGCACGTTAAAAGCGAGTGTTCGTTTGTTAAAATCGAATTTCTTTGTTACTTTAATATAGGACTTTACACCAGGACTTTTAATTTTGTTCATTATATTCGAACGTTCGTTAAAAAAGCCGGATTCGTTATAACTGAGTTTTACTGTATTTAACACCCACTTGCTAAGTTAAATAAAAACAATTTTTGATGTGAAGATATGGTATATATTTTTTACCTATTTTTTTCCTTTCAAAACTATTAAAAATATATTTGTGTTTGTTCAAACTAGTAAAAAAGTAAACTAATAAAGATTTTTTCTAATCAATATAAAAAAATAAAAAAAAAATGTCACGTTTTATTGATTAAATTAAAATTTGAGCAAAACGCCTTTTTGAATTTTGTTTGTTTGTACACACCACGTACAAATGCATTGCAAAATTGCAATAATTAATATTATGGATACGTTCCAGTGGCATTTATCTAATTAAAACTTTATTGGATTACCTTTTCGGGCGAATTTTATTAGCCATGATTAATTATTCAGCTACTTGACATTCGAAACAAAAGCGGGCAACTCCTTGCAGCAAAACATGCCAAGTGTTACAATACAATATTAAACTTTTCCCAATTTGTCATTCATCATAAAATAGGTCTCCACCTTTTCATACCAAAAAAACAAAAAAGCCGTTTTATTAAAATTCACCTAGCATACTCCACCAAATGTGTTTCGCTTTCTTTTTAAGGCCGTAAGAATTTATATTTCAATGACAATAGCCGCATGCAAAAAAGCGACTGACCTTAAATGGCTTTTTAGGCCCCGACAGCTGGACTCATCCTTACCTCCATTTCTATGGAACCCTGAAGTTTTATTTGACACCGATCAGCATTTGTTGGGCGCCAAAGCTTGCGATGGAATGTTTCGTTAGTTGATAATTGTTTTATGCTTGCGGCTGCATTACTGCATCCTTAAATTGTCTTTTATTGCTGTTTATCCGATTGTAAAACATTTTTTGCCATAATCGCAAAAACGGTTATTTTATGCGAGCACAACAAATTATTTGAATTTTATACTTTCAAGTCAAGTCAGCTAAATATTTATATTTTGTAAATTTACCAGGAACAACTTACTGGTTGAAAAACTAAATTACAGAATGTAGCCAACGTATAATTAAAACCAAATTTTTGAAATTATTTCGCTCGTTTATTTCTAGGTGTAGTCGCGTGTTTTCATTTGTGGTCCATAAGCCTTTCTCTTTTGCATGTAAATCTGGTCTGGGTCGATCGTACAACTAAATGAAATGTCTTTTGTGCGATTTAATTGGTTAATAGCAATTATTTTGTGTGTTTTCTTTGTTGCATGATGCGAGGTTAAATATGATCGGAAAGAATCGCCCAACTCGCATAAATCAAAGACGGTATGCAAAACATAAATATTTTAATTTGTGGGAAGGCGTAACGTGTGTGTTATAACACGTCTGAAAAGAAATATTGTTCAGGTTTGTAATGTGGCAGCAGAAACCGAAGAAGATTCAAATATAATTCTACTGTTGTCTAATTAGATTATAATTGGTGATACGCTACAAGAAATTGCTTTCAAATCTTTCCGTTCGTTTTTTAACACTTTACTGATGGAAATTTTTGTTCCAGAGCTGGCAAACTCTCCGGTGACACCGTCGGGGGAGAAGCAATACGGTGAGTTAAAAAAGGCCCCATAAAGCGACTTTCTAAATTTCGGCAGAAAATTTGCAATCGTTTACGATAAGCTATCAATCTCAATTGGCTTTCCCTTATTTGTAAAGCAGTTTTTTACCCTTGTGACAAAATATTCAGCTTGTAAAAGTGTCATAACCTCGGGGGGTAGGCATTTTATTGAAAGGGATCGCGTGTTGAAGAAACCCCGACGTCTCAAGGGCCGCAACAGGTTTAAATGTTCTTTCATAACACACACATATACATATCCGCGGGGAAAAGCTCCCTCAAATCGGGTTAGGGATCCTTGTAGCGGCTAAAAGGCCACAAATCGCTTTTAATTTCGCTCCTGAATATTCATCGAGATTTAAATTTCAAATGATTTATTAGCCATTTGCATAATCAGAATTAAGTATTTAACTAGTTAATTTGGAAATTCCTCGTTGGTTTGTTCCATTGTGGACGTTTCTGAGAAATTAATTTGGGGCTCGTAAAAAACTTCCTTGATTTCGCATGCGATACCCACCCTAAACCGTCTTTTCGCTTCTTTACCTGGCCCTAACTAATGAGAAAAATCTCAAGACGCGTCTACCTGACCGGGAAAAAATGGCGCCAAACGGCGATCAATTTGCAGAACTGGACGTTTTCCTTCCGGTTAACTAACACAATCATTCAAAGAGCTGGATTTGCGTATTGTGCTAATAACCCTCCGGTCGGAGGAAATTAGAGGAACGCATTGTTTATTTTCGTAATTTGTTTGAGACAATTTTTTGGCCGCTTTCTGGTGTTTTTTATCGCCCATCTCGGCCATAATAACACTGCCTCTGCAGTCAGCTGCCTTGCTATATGACTTAATGCATTTTAAAATATGTCGGGTTTCGCAGGTAAAAATGAACGGACAGCGTGTATCCGTAAAAAGTCGCCGTCTTAAACACATTTCGCTACCACATTACGACGTAATTTGCTTATTAATACAATTATTATGAAAGGGCCGCCGAATAATTGACGGGACCTCTTAATACCACCGTCATTAGCATCACGAAAAAATCCTAATGCTCTCTCACCGAACGCAATTTTAATACTAAAAGCCATTGTAAGAGGCAATTATACACCGACGGATATAAATATGCATGTAACGCCTTGATGTGTATCGGCAATGCCAAAAATTTTAATTCGTGCTCGAACACTGCTTTCGCAGCAAACGCAGCCTTTGCCGAATTTGTCTAAATGATTTAAAACTCACGTTTTTACGGTTAGCACGGATCCGAATCAGATAAACATCATTCCCTCCAAATACACATCCAATTTAAATTACTAAACACATGCTCACTAGCCCGCTTTTAATATTTATAATAATTTTAATGACAGCGACCCTCGTTAAAATTCGAGATCGTTAAGTTTAAAACGATTAATTAACGCACGATTTTATTGTTTGGACGCCCGAATTTAAAATAAAAACATACATCTGTAACCAGGAAAATTCATTAGCTAGACAATGGTGGCGTTCTCGGTACGCAGTGTGATAATTCCCCGTAATATTCGCTCCTAATGCGATTTTTTCCATATTTTGAGTGCGATTTTTTGCCGGCACGACATTACCGTGTTTGGCGGGCGCTAAAACCGGCGCAAATTTTCCAAACAATCACAATTAGCCGTCGATAAATGACCTGAATCAGACGCAAAGGTTAAAATAAAACCATGAATGAATGAATAATATTCAGCTTTGTTTGCTTAACGATCGTGGGAAAAGTAGTGCTGAATAAAATCTTTTCTTGTAATTACCATTTGTAAATTATAGCAAAAACTGGCTGCTCGTAATTTCCATAAACAATTCTGTAAATTACGATTCTGTAAACGGAAACAATGCAGTTTGATGATTGGTCAAGTCGGCAAAAAATTGATTTGGTTGTAACAAGTGTCAAAAAATCCGGTGGTAAAATTAGTAGTCTGCGGTCACGCTTTAGCGGCCGCAGTCAAATTTGTTAAACCAGCGTAACATTATCTAGCTTTATACAAACATAAACAAAATTATTAAATTAAAATGTTATGGTGGTAGGTGTTACGGCATGATTGTCACATCTTGCGGCATTAAAATCAAATTAGCTTAATTTCCGACTAGAGGTTTCTTTTCGTTATTTTTGTATCACACAAGATACGCAAATTAACTTGGAGCAAATATCGTGCGATTTCCTATTGAAAAAAGAGAAGAGCGCCGGACTTTCACTCGAATAATCAGCGGTGTACTCTCTTATTTATTTACGAGGATTATGTAACGCCGAAATCGCCTCTTTGCCAACGATTATTTTAATCCCTTCTTGTTCTGTGTAATGTTATTAATTTGCCAAATAACTGTACCAAATTTATTTCGAACATAATTCTAGCAATTTGATTTTTTCCCCTTGTTAACACGCTTATTAGTAACTTGAACTGTTCCGCGACCTACACTCTGCAATTGTAATCACGAAAAATTGGGATTTAATTCGGAAGCTTCACTTGATTGTATTAATTTTCCAAATTTTTCCCCCTGACTGAACACTTATTATAATCATTGTTTTCGGTTCTAATCGGCATTAGCGTAACTAAACAACTTTCGTTTCACGTTTTTAATTATACGATTTGTGCAATTGCTAAAAATATGTAATCAGTCTACAGAGCGACGCTGCAAAGTGGAAGTTTTCTGTCGTGTCCTCATTAGCACATTTTCATAGATGATTTTTTGGGGTACTTGCACAACTCTTTAACGCTTTCGTTGCTTCCAAACGCACAATTAGATGGTTTAAGTTCTTTATTTAGAGACAATGGTGATTTTTTCAATAATTATACGGGGAAAAGTCAATTCACGTTAGTTGTATTAGAATAATTACAATGATTGTAGTGCTTTTCCTGATTCACATACAAATCTGCATAGCTGGGCAAATGGCCGTCCAATCATCTGTTATTAGATTAATAATTTCGACTTTTAATTAAGAACAATGAGAATAGGTTTTGTGCGCTTTATTAGAAAGTGCTAATTTCAATTCATTAGTTTAATAGACATGACAGGTGAGTTTGATAAAGTCCTTATGTAAATTGCAAATTTTATTCCTAATGGAGCTTATGCTAAATAATGAGATAATTACAAATCAAGCATTGTATTTATCAGAATTGCGGAAACGGGGCAATCAGTCATTCTGTCTGTTTTTGTGTGAACTTTGCAAGAAAGCATCAAGATGCAGCGACCTACCCCTGTTTGTCGGTTGGGTCAATTAAAAAGTCAGCAAATTAATTTCTTACGGCAGAAAGAGATTAAACTCGTAACTAATTCAAGCCATAAGTTTCTAACCGAACGAGAATCTATGTAATAGGCACGTAGTTAATATACAATAATATTTTTTTAATCGCTGCAACGAGATATAATTACGATTCTTGAAGTTACCCGACCCTAAAAGTGAATATCTTTTAATTGCGGCGTGCTATTAAACGACCTTTAACGATTCAGATCATCAACAAATCATCGTCTCTGATGGGTGTAATTTTTACCGGTCTTGTTAACTGGTGAATTTTTGTACGTGAATAATAATAGCACACGGTGTATTTTTGACGGTTTTTTAATACATAAAAGATAATTTGATGTCGCAAAACTCACTCACGGATAGTTACCTTGGATAATATTCACCCGCGTTCCTTCTCGTCCGGTACTAGACTTTGTTAATTTTAATTCCCATCGGATTCACAAAGGTGCAGCTAATCCCCAAATCACTTTTATGGATATGAGCAAACTTTTAGAAAACTAGACAAGTTGCGTCGTTCCATTCATCAATCTCGTGTCTTATAACTGAAAAACTTGGCGAAAGAGTTAGCGGAGTGCATTCGGGATTATGCACTTGTTGCACTTTATCTATTCACGGCAAGCCAACCAATAAGTTTTATGAAATGGAACTTTGTGTGCAAGGTCCCCTATAATTCGTAAATTTATCGTAAAACTTTGTTGTTCAAATGAGTTTTAAGAAACTCAAAAAATGAACATTATAACATATTTTTTCCAAAACTATTAAAATAAGATTTTTGGTTTAATTTTTCGAATGAACAAAACTCGGAGTTGTTTTGAAAATTCAATAACATCGCTTTTTTTCAAACTGGAACTAAGAATGCGAAAGGAAACTGTAAAAACATAAATAACGTTTGATTTTGCCAATTTTTGCTGACTTGCCAATAAATTTAGTCAAGTAATAAGTAATAATAAAGAGTTACATTGAAAAAAAAAACATACCATTATTATTATTATTATTATTATTATTATTATTATTATTATTATTATTATTATTCTCGCCTGTCTTTCTGTGGTATGTAGAAATAAATACACTGATGAAATTATATAAAAATACGGTGACTTATTTGATATTTTTAAAAATATTTGGACGAATTATTTCTTGTAAAATGTTTTTTCAAAATTTGTCTAGAAAAATATTATGGTCTGTGTTCGATAATTCCTTTCAGCAACGAACTAATAAATAATAAAATATACCTTGTATATTTTTTTACTTATTCTTTTTATTTATCCACTAAGTACTAATAGCCAGTTTTATACATTTTGTACAGTCAAGGCCACTTTCTTTGTCATCCCCTTCGTGTCAATTTGACCGAGTTCGACGGTCGAACTATGCCGAACGGACGTGATGGAGGTGACAAAGAAAATGTCTCTGACTGTACATAATACAGTAACGTTCGTTAACAACGAACCACAAAAAAATTACTGTTTTTACAGTTTTCTAAAACTGATGTTTGTTTGAAAATTATTATATTTGACTTTTAAAAAAACAATAACTTTTAATTTTCATTTATTTGTATCACTTTTAGATAGTCAAATTAAAAGTCTAATGTTTTACTATTTTCTATTCAACAATATCCCGGTAATTTTTGTAGTCTAATGTTATTATTACGGAATGAAAGAGCTTTTTTGTGCCGTCTGTAGAACAAAACCGGCAAATTGTTGCAAGATAGGGATGTTTTTAACAGATTTAACAGAGAATTTAAAATAAACGTTTAAAAATTATTGAACTACAGTAAAACCTTTTAATAACGGAAACTGATGGGGAACCTTCGATTGTCCGTTGTGGAGAAGTGTCCGCTAATGGGAGGTTTCACTGTCATACAGTGTGTTGGGGAATGGATTAGCGATATTTTATCATCAGTTTATCATCATCATTTTTTATTATTTTTTCGAAAAATCTATACTTTTTTCAAAAATCTTATTTATCTATTTGTTGAGAGCCACTATGTGGTTTGTCGTAGTTTGCTAAACTTGTAGAAATAATCTCATTTTTCTGAATTTTTTTGTGATTTATTGGCTTATTTTGTAAGAAATTTTGCGCAATATTTGATTTTTTGCTAAATAAATGCTTAGAAAAGGTAAATTTTTGCTCATTTTTGACCAAATTTAGTGATATTTTTTCGTTAAAACAGGAAGAAACACTTAATTTTTTTTAAATAATAATTCTGTGATGTATTGGCTCACGGACGTTTTTTAATAGTCTTGCTAACATGTGCAAAATAAAGTTTGTTTAATGGGAAAGTGTATTAGTTAACAATTTACATACATGAATGAATCTGTATTGTTTTTGCCCTGATTTTCTCCTTTATTGTCGTTTAGTTGGAAGAGCTGGTCATTAAAAAAATGATTTTTTCCAGTACGTAGTTATAAAGGGATTAAAATGTCAATAATGTATTATCCGATTGGAGCCGAGTAATAGACTTTTGCTAATAATTTAAAAATAATAGCATGTACGCAAAATCTTAATGTTTTTTAACATTTGTTGTATCAATGTCGTGAAAATCCGCGTTTTAATTGGGTCGCTTTTTGCCGCTTCTTGAAAATCCAGACTTGTTTTTAATAAGTCGGAGTAATTACACACTTAGTATGCATCGTCCGATTGCGGGAAAAAGTGGAGCAAAAATGGTATTTGTATGTGACTGTAGACGTTACCGTTTAAAATATTCATTAGATTTCCCTTCTCAGTTAATTAAGAGGCGTCCTTCTCGTCTAGACTATGACCGGAAAGTCCGAAATCTGCATCACTCTCATCATGCACATCCGGATCGTAATGAGTATGCACGACTTCACATCGCTTCTGAATACGATGTGTCCGTTTTAATTGCGCTGTGGAATAGCTAATAATGAAATTAACGAATCACAGGTGCACTTCCGGTGGGGTTGTCATGCAATAGAGAGACGTACTTTTACCGAATTACTTGGAACTGCCTCAAATTATACCGTACATGCCGTTTTATTTAAAACGCTTCGAGTTTCAACAGTAATCGATTTAATGACATTCATTTGGGAAAAACTGCGCTATAATTTTTCACATGGCTTTTTCCGGGGATTCGTGCAGACTTCTTCTTCACGGGAGATACCGATCTATGCGTGCAGTTTTTGATATTATGCAAAGCATTGGGAGAAATTAAACATACGCAAATGACCAACGCAACTCATGCATGCATCCATCATTAACTACACCACTCTACAAACGTTTTGGAACCAAGAATTGGAAATAAAAAAATTGTTAAATTCTGTTCGCTTGAAAATTTCGGTCATGTCGTGCCCGGTCCGATAATTAACCAATTCCCAACGGATGATAGTTTTACACGAAACCGTTGCATAAGCTGATCTTCCTCATTATAAGCAACAAATTTGTCTTCCGAGAATTCATTATTCTCGGTTTCATGACTAAACCCCCATAAAACATTAAATTATATGCTTAGGACCTACTTACCGCCAGGCCACTAAAACTATAAACAAAAAATTCTTATGGGATTCTAACGACGGCCATACTAATTGATATTAGAGCCTCTGTTTCGTTGATGACATTTTTTCCATCCGAGACAACGTTGATTATTGAGTTGGTAACTTTTACCGCTCGGATCATTTGATTGCATAATTCATTCAAGTTTATTGTTTAGTTGCAGGCTTTCGGAGAATAAAATGAGCCAAACGAAACGAGTTTCATTCCGAGATGCGCTCTAGCTTAGGCAGGGGGCTTCCGTTCCGGTGTTTACCCACAATTCTATGCGAAGCTGGCACGATTTTTAGTCAAATTTTTCCGCGACAATTATCATAAATATTGTCAAAATGGAAAAGCCCATTAATAACTTTAAAAATTGATTTAAAATTATATTGTCTCGCCGATTACGTAAGTACGCAAAATTTCAGTTCATTCGGACCACAGGAGTTTTTTCAAATTTGGCTCGGAAAATATGACACAGACAGACAAAAAACAAAGCAAGCTTTTAAAAATAAGATGTTCCAACGCCGTATTTTTGTGTTAATAGCTTTGGTTAGAGAAAAATGCGCTGTTTCCAGTGCGTAATCGTGGGTATTTTAATTTTCGAGTTTATTACCACTTAGCAATAATAAATTATAATTTTATCCAGCCGTACGAAAAGCATATAAATTTTTGTATGCAATATAATTAAAGCATGATAATCAGGTGTTTGTCGTTTATATGCGAGCCTTATGTTCCAGAGTATAATTATTTTAGTTTAATATTGAAAACCGTCATCGCTTCCATGCGAGCAGGTGGAGTCGGCTTTGTTCTTTTTGGGAATATTAAAAATCGGTCGTATTGGCGAAAAGCGTCACGATTTAACAAAAGGCCCAATTATGTAAGGGCTATCGGTTGGTGAAGTAGCCGGACAGTGAATGCCAACACCACCCACTTTGGACATCTGCAAAATGTAGCTTGTATTTTTCGTAATGACACGTCTGTTGAACAATTGGAAGCATACGAAACCAATGGTACTTATGATAAGTGGCTATAGCATGGCGGAGCGGTTTCTGGAAACGATTAATTCGGTTTTTAAGATCGCGACGGTACAGTCACCCAAAATTAAAATGACGCGTCGATAAACAAAGGCCTACTGTTTGATTATTTTCGCCAAAATTGTCATAATAAACAGAATAAAGTAAGAATCCGTCTTTTGCTATGTTTCTTTGTTGTACGACAAAGTGATTAGCTAAGTTTGCAAACCATATATCTATTTAGTGTCGAAACGTCGCGCCGAATTTGAAAATAATTGTTATATTTGTCATTTCTGTCAACCAACTATTTCCAAAAAAAATTAAAAAAAAAGAAAAACGAATTGTAGATCTTCCCTGCCGTTATGGAGGCGTCATTTTCATTTTGGGCGACTGTACAGCCGAGCGGGGTATGCTAATTGTT
This sequence comes from Tribolium castaneum, assembly GCF_031307605.1. Classification (NCBI taxonomy): domain Eukaryota; kingdom Metazoa; phylum Arthropoda; class Insecta; order Coleoptera; family Tenebrionidae; genus Tribolium; species Tribolium castaneum. Next base: position 1,769,105 of record NC_087402.1, on the reverse strand, counting down.
GTGTGTTAGAGTACAAGGATTCGGATTCGAACACAACTCGCGAGCATGCAATATGATTAATCAGTTGGTTCTTTTTCGATCTCTTTGTGAATACCGACGCTGTATTAATAACAAATCGGTTGTTAAGTCACTCCGACTTAGCGTGCCTTATGGTGGCGCGCTTACGGCTTAGATTCGAGCGCTCCCAGCGGCTAAATTAATTAATTAATTTGACTAGTGGTTGAGTGCCCAATTTCCCATTGCTTTTTCTCTTATTAGCAATATGACGTTTATTGATTATAAACTCCGCCGTCAAATAATTAATCGAATATTTTCCGAGGAATCCATTAGGGCAAACGCCGTGATTTATAGCTTCGATTCAACATTTTACATAAACCGATATTACAAAAATATGTAATTTGCAGTATATCAAGCAATGATGCCGTATAACGTGTACGAAAAGATCAAGCATATAAATTTTAAATCTGCATTCTCGCATTCTTTTCGCCAAGTATCGTGTCTGCGGGCTATAAAATGAGAGCAATATTTATCAAAGTCCACTATTTAATCATGCTTTAGTAATTTAGTTACTTTAACTTACGCTTCAAATGAAATATCGAAGTGCTAGATGCGCGCAATCTCACAATTTATTAAACACCGACAAAAATCAAACGTCAACACCTCACACAACAAATTAACTTGTTGGTGGATCAACAAACACATTTCCTGGCGCATTTTTATGCAAATACGAGCCGCAACCAGAGAGATGGTGTCATTAGCCAGGTTAAGAGAAAGGAAGAATGTAGATGAAGACCAGTAAATTTGATTTTACGTAGCGTGATTGCCAGAGAGGAAGCGTTTTAACGGCGTTATTTAAATAAAATTGCTCGCATTTTTACGAACAAGTTTTCCTTTCTTTCGAAACGCCAAGGGACGCTGATTCGATTTTAGAGCCTTCTTTAAATGTAAGAGTTTCCGGTTATCATGCTTTTCCGGCCCTGACATTGTTAAAATTTTCTCCTCTCGTTTACTTTTTTAAAATTTTAATGCAACACTTTTTTCTTAAAATGCACAAAAAAATCGAGTCCAAAATTACATTATTTTGAGTCTTGAATACGGATATATAAAGGTTAGGATACGAAACGACACAAATAAAACGTTCCCGTCTTTGATAGTTTCGTTATTGTTGCCATAGAGCGCAGTATATAAGTTTTCAGAGCAATGAATTTGAAAAAGTGATTTTACAAAAAAATTGAGGCAGATAGAGCATTAAATTCTCAATAGTAAAACATAAAGATAATGCAAAAATTTTATAGTAAACTATGTTTAAAAAAATTTCAAAGTTTTACCAATTTGCACCCTGCCCCATATTTTTCAAAACGCTGCCAATACGGTTACAGATACAAGAAAAACGTTAGGAAGAAAGTTGTAGAGAATTAAATTTTCTACAAAAAAGTCCGCGAGACTGTATCTCTATCTTCAACCAATTGGGCCCAAAAGTCATTCAAAGACGCTCAAGCGACGGATTTGCTTCATTTTGCCGGTGGTCAAGTATTAGAAAGCTAATTTTTACCTAAACCGTTGAAGATGGAAATATGGTGTCGCGGACTTTTTTGTAGAAAATGTAATTCTCTACAACTTCGTTCCTTACACTTTTTTTGTATCTTCAACCGTATTTGCAGCGTTCGCACAAATATGAGGTAGAACGCAAATTGATAATTCTGGCAATAATTCTTTGCGCACCGTCGCATATTTATCAAAACGCTGGGAATACGGTTGAAGCTACAAAAAAAGAATTAAATTTCCTATAAAAAGTCCGCTACACCACATTTATATCTTCTACAGTTTAAGTATAAATTAAGTTTATGTTACTTGAGCACCGATAAAATAAACTGACTCCGTCGCTTCACCGTCTTTGAATATTTCTGAGGCCTAAACCATAGAAGATAGAGCTATGGTCTCGCGGACTTTTTTAAAGAAAATTTTATTCTCTACAAATTTTTTCTTAACATTTTTCTTGTATTTTTAACCGTATTCACAGCGTTTTGAAAAATACGAGACGAAGGGCAAATTTTAAATTTTAAATAATGTTTTTCTCATGTTTCTTATAAAAATTGTAGTGTCATTTTTTGTCAGTCTGTTAAGAATGCAAACCTCAACATTTGTGTATTTTTTTCCAAGTAATTAATGAATTTGTTGGATTTAAATTAATTTAAAGCGCCCTCATTTTACTCTGCCGTACAATTTTTTGGGTACCGAAAATTTTGCGATTTCGTCTCCTAAGTTATAGTCTTCCGTAGTGTTAAACCTAGTTATTTTTACAATTAAAACACAGCAAATTCTTAGTTTTTTCACGTGTTTGGCACAGAAAAACCGTGCTATTGTATTTGGTTTATTGACGTCATATGTACCGTTTGGTGCATTTCTCAGGTCGTAAAGTGAAGATTCACACAATCTTTTCCCCGTCCGTTGCATGGATATTCTAATTAGGATTAGAATCCGAAAGTGGCATAATATTTGAATTCGATTAATCAAAAATGAAAGTTTTTCCTTCTGCAGGCTTGTGAAATTCATATTTAGCTTAAGCAGCATAAACATAATTAATGAAATAATTTAAATAGAAATAGCATTCTGATGATGAATAATTGAGTTGGTAATAAGCACAGACCGTTATGGTGTTTTGCCCATGCAAATCATAACTGAGATATCCTTTTATATCACAATATGCATAACTAATTCGACTTATTATTGCCACGAATAAATCGCAACGGTGATTTTTCAGCAGCGGCGGCGGCGGCATCCGCCTTTGCTGAAAACCGAATCGTGATAAAACACATGTATTTATAATCGTAAGCTAATATTTATATCTGAAGATGATTTTATTACGGGCCGGCACAGTGTTCTCCGTAGGGGGTGCTCTAATCATTAGTTCAGTGAGCTGACTTGTATATCAGCAGGTACGAGCCACTATCTTGTACTTTTAATTGATGGCAACCTCTTTGAAACACCGAACGCTCCATTTCGAAAAATTACCCATGGGTTAATTAAGACAGTCGGCTACAATCGCACACAAAATCCCGACGATATGAATATTCACGATTCTGGCTGTAGGTAGAACGAAGGCATTCTCTGAATCGAACAACGTATAATTATCTGCATCCCCATAAAAAAATGAAAACTTTGTTGTATTTGCGCGCATACGGTGTGTGTTACTGTATTAACATTTCGCACACGAAGACTCAATTCAGATTTTACACTTTTAACGGCCGTGTTATTTTTTAAACACACCGTAAAAATAGAGATAGCCATCATATACGGAGCTTTTAATTAATGGAGTGTGCACTAGGAAAAATGCAAGCTTCCAGATTTACACTTAATTGTGCGAACAGAATGTCAGGTTAAATGCACTTCAAAGTTAATTAAGGCGGGACTGGCAGGTCCTTTTTACCGTATTTGGATGTTTGAAGTATTTTTATTGCAGTAATGTATGATGGCATTTGAAAACATCCTGCGCAATATGTAACTGAACATAACTTTACAGTCATGAAATCGCACTGAAAAACTGGCACTTAATTAGACTGAATAAAGCTGTCTCCTGTACACAATCGACGTGTTATTTATTGTGCTGCTATTTTTTATTGGACGCTGATTTATACCAGATAATAAACATAATTTTTAAGAATTGATGCCATTCGGTGGGAACCATCTTGGCAGAAAAATCAAACAAATTTTTGGTGCTGTTAATTATTAATTTGTTAAATTAACGAATGATTTACTGCAATAATGAATTTAATTTTATGTATGTTAGGTCTGACATTGTCTTATTTTTATTTTCCTGAAACTCTACGTACTTGAACTAAAAATAAATTTGCCACATTCTTGTGTATTCATTTTTTTATAAATATTTTTATTCTTTATAAAATTGTCAGTGGAAAGTTGCATAAAATGCATAAGTGAATAAATATAGGTACTTGGACTTTTTTTCTGAAACAACACTTGTTTACGTTGTTAATAAATAATAATAATTACAGTTCGGTTTTTTAAATCTTCTTTGATTGATTGCTTCAAATACCACCTGTTCAACAAAGTGAAATAAAATCGGATGTCATTACCTAGCAAAAGAAAAAGCAACTTACCATTGAATAACATACTCGTATGTGAATTCTGTTAAATTATTTAATAATAATTTTGATTTTTAAGATTGTCTGCTTGCATTTTATAATTATAATACAGGTAATTTAAATAAGCAAGCTGACATAAGGAGCAATTTAGCATATTTTAATTAACTGCTGTCGGTTTTGCTTGGGAAAGAGAAAAATGAAATAATACTCAATAATATTTTTTTAATGAATAATTGCCATTCAGTAGGTAAACGAACGTAAAAGAACTTTACTGCACTTATTCAAAAATCGGCCAAATAATTGGTTCTGATTTTTTAGTGTTACGATATTTTAAGTGGAATTTAATAATTAGGTCACCTTTTAACTAGTTTTTTATTTTTTTATTAAAGTTGGATAAAATACATAAATAAATAGGTAGATATAGTACTTGAAACAAATTTTCGATGATTTTTTAAATTACTTGAAGATTACTTGTTTACTTCAGTTATAAGTGAATTTTCCAATAAGCGGACACGTTTTTTGTCCGCTTAATGGAGGTGTCCTCTTAAGAAAAGTAACAGACTAAATTACTTTATAAAAGAGCTATTTGGTACAATAACAATATTTATCAATTATTTAAAAAAAAATATTTTTCAAAATTTGCTACATCTTGTTCATCAATATTCGCAGATATGCTAGAAATTACTTACTAGTGAAACTTTCGTAGTCACTCTTCAGAAAATATCTCCGCAAACTTCTTAACTTTCATCAGTCATTTATCATTCATCAGTCTTTAAAAAAACTTTTTCTACAAATTTACCTTTATTTTAAAAAATATTTGTTTTTTAAATTCGTTTTGGTTTGGAAAATATATCTTTCTTCCATATAAAAAATAAAATTATGTACCAAAGAATGCATACAGACACCGTAAAACCTTCTGCAAATAAGAACTAGTGCTATGATCACATCTAACTTTAACTTTTTCTGAGGTTTGAATCTGAGTCGGTTAAACAAACTATGAATTCGCTTATGTAATGATAACACACTCGTACATGGCGTACTGTCCGCTTAAAGGAGAGATTTTATTTTCAAGGATCTCTAATTGCATGTCCTCGTCCGCTTATTGGAGAGTCCGCTTAAAAGAGAAACAAAAATGTTCGTTTGTCAGAGGTGTCCGTTAAGAGAGATTTTACTATTAGTTTTTAAAAATCCTCGCCTGATTGCTACCAGTTGATGATCAACAAAGTAAAATAACTTAGATGTTTGTGATTTTTTTTAATGTTAGGGACAATAATTTAGATTTTTATGGAGGTATGCTCATTTCAGTTTGCATTTTATTGCGGCTAAAGAAGCTGTTATGAAATTTTCCGATTTGGTCGTGAAACAGCAAAAATAGCGTTTTGGGGTAATTACCGATATTGCCCCATCTTGCCGGAATAGCTTTCGTTTATTAGTGGAAATAAAATTAAAATAAATTCAGCGATTCCGTTTTGTAAAGGGATCGAACGAAGCCAATTCTCGTCGTTGCGTTGGCAATTCAAGCTCCTGTATGTGGCATCACAAAGAATTTTGAAATTTCAATTTGAAAATGAAATGGAATTCAGTGGATTGCGGACCAATACTACGAAGAGCATTATCGAGTCTCTAACCAGCCAATCATTCGAGAACCTTATACAAGAGGAGAGATAGCATCTCCCCGTATAGTAAAAAAGCTCGCAGGACTCGAATCAATGATTACATTTATATGGGAAATGAATATCCATTCCACGATAATAGAAACCCCGTCACCTATCTGCCCCAGCGCATTTGTCATGGAATTGCCCACTTCGCGATCATGTTACGTTTTTACCGCATTAACAAAAATACGGTGATTCGGCCGCAGATTGAGATGGAATTTATCGTGGTGCAAATATATATCTAGGGGTAAAATTCAATTACCAACTTCTATGAGTTGGGGGTCGGCAGTTAAATCGTAGGCGTGTTTCTCGCTCTAGCCGAAGCACTTGTACGGAGCAAGCTTGCCAACAAGACAATTCAATTACTAGTTCTATTTCTGCGGGTAGTTAGCGGGCTTGGGCCGCCCTCCACCCTTCCTCGACTTATAATGGACGTTCGCTTAAATCAAGGTACACTATCGACGTCCGTTCTCCTCCGACCTAGAAGGTTAATGCGGTCGGCCACCATTAGCGCTTGCTTTAGATCGCTTTGGAACTTTTCATGCACTTGCACACAATGCCCATAGCCCCAATTTTGTGTTAATTGCACTCCCAAAGGGCCGCTTTATAAATTTCATAATTCGGGACCTTTTCCCAATTCTATTAACATGTCAATCATCTTTATCTGGAACGTACCTGTTTTAGCTCCACCGGACGTGTTTTAGAAAAACTCTAAAGGTATTAAAATTTTTCTATGATAAAATGCCACTTAGTTAATGGCCACTTTCCCCAAATTATCTCCCCGTCATTTTTCACATTCTGACAGTCGTGTATAATTAGTGCAATCTAAATTTTTGAGTTAACACGACCAAAAAATTAATTTTCCAAGCTCGTGATGACAAGTTTTACGTCTCGAATTATGCAAATGAGCTATCAGTAGGTGTTCAAGTCGCGCTTCTGGAGGTCCGGCTCTTGAATGGACTGTTTACTCAAATCTTTTCACGGTTTTCGTTACGGTAGATTTTTGATAAAATCTCCATCTCCATTAAAGTGATGGACACACATCTTAATTAACCATCAATTAAACAAGATAATCCTAAACATCTAATCTCGTATACGAAATTATTCAGCAAAGCCAAATTTCTACAAAGAAAATTTGCTATTCGGTGCACAATAACAAAACCACAGAAGAAAGAAGCGGAAGTTTGGAAATTGCTTTCCAACTAAATATGGATTAAAGAATACGATTATCTGTCCATTTTACTCGTTATCTACGTGTTATCTAATTACACGAACGTATTTTTAAACAGTAACTTAAAAAAATTAATCAGGTGGTCCAACTCATCTTCCGTCTTCTGTAGTTTAATTATTTTTAAAGTTGGAATTTTGATATTTTGTAGACGTTCGGACACATTTCAGGAACAAATTTTTGATTATACAGAGTGTCCCAAAAAATGATGACGTCATAATAATATTTTTTGTGAGACACTCTGTAAAATCAAAAATATTTTTCATAATTTCACAGTATATATGACATTTGCAAAATATTAAATGTCTAATAATTGGGCTATAGAAGACGAGCTGGAACACTCTGTATAAGAAGTATTACTTCAATTGAATACCCACTTTTTATCTTATCTGAAGTTCTACAAAATTTGCGAATTGTTATTATGTATTTTATCCGCAAACGTCAAAAAAGTTTCAACTTTTATGTACAAATTCTACAAGTAAAAGTTGTATTTTTCGGCCATAGAGTAAAAGTTTTGTTTTAACTAAGGGAGGAATATTAAGACCTGAGTTTTTTGAATGTGGGAATGTTGCTAAAAATCTCGCAATTTTTATCAATTTATACGTTTGCGGATAAAATAATAATCAGCTTCGCCACGTAAAGTATCACTTTTGCTCCTAATAACAGAATCTGCTATTTTCCGAGTAGAAGCAAAACATTGTACTCTAGGCATGAAAAGTGGTTTCGCAGTGTTTGTGTTTATTTGGCGGGAGCTAAGTGGCACTTGCCAATAATAAAAATAATCCTGTAAAAAGTTCCGATCAATTGGCGGGAAAATGAGCCAAAAAGGCTGCAGGGAGTTCGCGAAAACCGTTGATTTTTTCCTAGCCCGCTGTTGAAAGTCAATAGAATGGGGTGTTGAAGAGGCCCACATGAGCTCCGCTAATTTGAGCGTCTCTAACGTAAAAAATTGCCGGTTTTTCGGTGTCAAAAGTTCGTTACATTTCAAGATCTAATAAAGTCGGTAACGACTTTTTGCCCCAACCTCAGTAAACGCGAAATTTTAACGACTTTTCTAGTAGCTTCCATAAAGAAAGAGTTCGTTAGAAATCACCTTTTTTTGTAACGGTCTCCAATATTTGGTTTCCCCTAAAAGCACGGTTTTAATCAAACGAGCGAATATGAGAAATTTTAAAGGTTTAATGTGAAACTCAACCTTTTAGGAACCCTTGAGAAATTCCGTTGCAGATTTGTAAAAAACGGCGTTTTTTATAAAGGAGGATTTGGGTCAAATCATCAGATTTCCCCCAATATGTGCGTTTTTTAGGGTAAAGTGCTCCTTTATTCAAGCCTATTGCGATTTTACCTACTTGTCAATTTTATTCATCTAAAAATGGGGTGAGAGCCGCTTTTTGTAGGGTTTGTATGAATTTTAAATTGTCTTTTATTCGGTAAAAAACGTGGGAATGCGGCGCAAAAACCACCCGATTTCGTAACGATATTTTTGCATTCGAAATGAATTATGGGCTTATTTGCAAGAACGTATCCAACTAGCCTGACGAATGCTAAAAATCTGGTTTTCTTCAATAAATTAAAGCGAATCAATGCTACTGTTAGACATTTACTGCCATAGCCGGTAATTTAAATCAATCCGCTCCTGAATTCATGAATAACTCAGAATCCATAACTCTTCGTTTTTTCGAAAGTGCGTCCATTTTTAATCGACCCGTTTATCCATGAAAATTATGCAAAACGGCGTGGTATTGGTTTACAGCGCTCCAATAGTACCACTCGAACAAAAGCTGCAACCTCCGATATTTGAACACGCGATTTAAAAAGGGTTCGCCTCGCACAAAAGCAAACACAAAAATCTGCTACTTTACAACACGAGCTGTGCACGCTTAAAACATTTATCATAGAGGAACGTTGCAAGGGCCCTTTGTGCCCTTCCAACGAACAGGTCCCTTTTAATTTGCCGAATTTAAGAAACTTTTTCCAACCCCAATGTTACGGATTGAATTCTCTAAGACGACAGCCATCATCATGACAATATAAAAAATATTATTTCAGGTTTCTTAAAGAAAGGCCCGAAGGAAATAAAAAATCCGATCCGTCACAAATCTGTACCCCGTATACGTGTTTATTCAGCACAGCTGATGTGCAAAGAGGGTTAGATTCGCCATTAAGGGTTGCAACCCCAGGTATATACAACACAGGCGTGTGTGCACAATGGAACCACATGCTCTCAAAGCGCAAAAAATGGTAAATAACACTTTCGTAACGGCATGTGGCCAAGCCCGGAAAGTTATTGTCTTAATCAACAAATTACCGGAGCGTTTAAAAAAAATAAGAAAAGCAAACGGGATGATCGAATGTCGCAGAAAAGCCGGGAAGGCAGCAGTGGAGCACGCGTTGCCATTGGGCACCCTTTCGCAAGGGTTGAAATCTTATATCGGGTGTGAAATGAAAGGGATGCTCATAAAAATGTACATGTAAAACGCGTTAGGTCGCGCACGCGTCACACTTTTACATAATATCGATAGAGATATGGGCGGGATACGCTTGCGCTATGTAAACTACCCCTTTACATCTGCATACGTTTAAAAAACTGGGATGGCGGAACGATTCCGTTCGATTACAGACATTAAAACGTCGTTTTAAAACGGTTAACTCGCAGCAAATTATTCAAGACGCAATTTAGCTATTAACTGCACGCGGAAATATAAATGGAGAAAGGGGTGGAACGGGCGACATGTTGCTTTCGACTATTGCGGCTTACGGAAATTTTATGCCCGCGGAAGATAATTACCTACGAACTGATAATAGGTTTGTTTCTGGCGAGGGAGGAGATAAAGGAATTTCTAGACTTTCCTAACGAAAATTTTAAGGGCGTTTTTGAGTTTTAAATATATTTATAATACTATATTTATTCAATTTAATTTATTTTACATCTTAAGATTTTTTTTCTCAGACTTCCATTACTTCTGTTTTTTAGTTTCTTAATTTCCCCATAGAATTTCACATTATCCATTTCCTCAATTTTTCAGTTTTTCATGGTTTTACTGTCTTACCTTATTAATGTTCTTACTTTGCAGTTTTTAAGTTTTTTAACTTTTCAATCTCTTATTGTATTGTTTTTTTTATTCAGAATCTAATGTTTGACTTTATTAGTGTTTTTCTTTGCCAGTTCTATAGTTTTTTCAGTTTTTCAGCTTTTCAGTCGCCTAGTTCTTCCGAATTTCAGTCTCAATATTTTTTATTTTTTTTGTATTATTAGTTTTTCAGCGTTAAAGTTTTTTTGTTAGTAATTCTACATTAAATTATTTTTTATTTTAAACAATTTTTTTGTGTTTTTGTGTAATAAATTAAAAAAAGTGTTTTTATAAAAAAAAAACTGCAACAGAATCGACCATTTTATTCGCATCTAAGGCGAAATCCCGTTCTGTAAGAAAGACCAGCTCTTAAACCGATTTGACTGGTGTCTTATTTGTCTCAGAAATGAGTAATTGACCAATAAAAATATTAAAATCACCTCCTAAGACGATTGAAAAGCGTTTGTCATTGGCTATCAGTGGGAGATTGCACTTCCAATTGTAAAACAAACCAATCATAGAGCGATTAAAACTGAGCAAAAAACTGTTGTTTGATTATTTTGTAAATGTCGGCCAAACCATCTGGAATTTCGCTGATTTCTAAGAAAATTTCACGTTTTCTATTACACTTGGATCCAAAAATCGTGGATAAATTGTTTTATGTTTTATTCAGACAATTTAATGATCTCTGAGTAGCAAAATAAAAAAATGGGTGCTCTATTTAATTTTTTTAAGTTATTGTGTTAACAAACTTCTCATTTTTTATATTCTTCCAGCACAGTTTTAACGTTTATTTTCAGTATTTCAGCTTCTTAGTTTCATACTTAGTGTTATTTTTTTACTTTTTTGTTATAGTTTTTTAATTTATTACTCTTTCAATCACTTTCTTTGTCAGTAATTCTACATTCAATTATTTTTTATTTTAAACAATTTTTTTGTGTTTTTGTGTAATAAATTAAAAAAAGTGTGTTTTTGTAAAAAAGCTGCAACAGAATCGACCATTTTATTCGCATCTTAGGCGAAATTCCGTTGTGTGAGAAAGACCAGCCCTTAAACCGATTTGACTGGTGTCTCATTTGTCTCAGAAATGAGTAATTGACCAATAAGAATATTAAAATCACCTCCTAAGACGATTGAAAAGCCTTTGTCATTGGCTATCGGTGGGAGATTGCACTCCCTACTATAAAACAGACCAATCATAAAGCGATTAAAACTGAGCAAAAAGCTGTTGTTTGATTATTTTGTAAATGTCGCCTAAACAGCTAGAATTTCGCTGTTTTCTATGAAAATTTCACGTTTTCTATTACGCTTGGATTAAAAAATTGTGGATAAATGGTTTTATTTAGACAATTTAATGATCTCTGAGTAGCAAAATAAAAAAAACTGGGTGCTCCATTTAACTTTTTTAAGTTATTATGTTAACAAACTTCTTCCAGCACAATTTTAACGTTTATTTTCAGTATTTCAGCTTCTTAGTTTCATACTTATGTCTTATTTTTTTACTTTTTTGTTATAGTTTTTTAATTTATTACTCTTTCAGTCACTTAGATCTGCAGAATTTTAATCTTACTGTTTTTTTATTTTGTTACTGCGAATGGTAATGTGTTTAAATCGCGCTTGCGATGATTTTACATGTGTAAGTCGTGCAGAGATCAGCGGAGGGCATTGAGGCGCAAAGACAAACAGTTCCCTCGCTTGGCGGTGTCTCCTTATATACGTGCACGTAGTCTTGTCCCGGTTTTCCCTCCCGTTCCCTGATTTGTGTTGGTGTCCATCGGCTGTACCGCCATGAAAGCGTCTGAGAAAAGCAGGCCGCAATTTACTTAGACCCCTCGAATCAAATTGTGAATCTTCAAAAGAATAGACCACCCCTGCACTAACCCGCGCCAAACTAAAATACCCCTATTTCACTTTTATTTAACTCGGTTTTATCTCTTCTAAATCACATAGCCAGTGGATGTTGAATCTTCTTCCACTTTCAGGAAATAAGAGATTAAAGAGACTGAAACCGAATCGACGACTGCTGGACGTGGACATTGGTACCACTTATGTACTACATATTCCCTCATTTATCAAATAAGCAGAAACGAGATTCTTCGATAACTGCCTTTATTATTGCACTACACATTTGCAATTTACAAGCCTCGTGGCTTTGTTCTTCTCACCTGCAGCTTTTATACAACGATTTTTTTTATAAACAAGGAACTAAAGAACTTAAACTTGCTTAAAAAAACTTAAAACTTGGGGAAAATACGACAAAGTAGTGACATAACGTTCTAAAATTGCAAATTTACATTTTTATTAGAATTATTTTGAGTTATTGGGTCAATAATAATTTGTGCTACACGACAAAAATATGAAAAAGTCTGTGCTTTTAAGAGGAAATTGATGTTTTTACACGCTTTTATTTAACTTTATTTGTTACCTGTTTCCTATTTTTCGAGCTAAATTTGAAAGAGTTACTGTTTGTCATCCGAATGAACTGAAATTTTGCATACTTACGTAATCTGCATTTTCAGCGTAACAATACAATTTTATATTTAGTTAATAATGGGGTGTTAAAGTTTTAAGGTAGGTCAAAAAGGGATGTACATTTTTTTTAATTTTGTTTTTCTAGTAGTTTCCTGTGTTGTCATTAGCCCACCTGTTGTTATTGAAAGAATCTGTCTCCTAATATTTTTTAATTTATTGACTAGAGGGTACATTTTCCAAAAAATTGCATATTATTTTACGATAGTTAATAAGAACGTTGTAGAAAAAAATTGTGTACATTTTAATTTAGCTAAAAATAGTGATAGTCATTAGGACGTTGATAGCACGTAATCCTTGATGTCTTGTTGTAATCACTGGCAGTTGCACGACTTCAAAACTGTAATTTTGTACCAATTTCGGTTTTACATTTAAAACCGTAATTTGATGGCCATTTTCGTGAATCCATAAAATAGCGATCTCTTTTGTACTGAAAAATTAGCCAAGTAAAGTGCATGTTGCCTAAATTATACATATTTTGCAAACAGTGGAAGCTTTTGAACTTTTTAAAAAATGTTTAATTACAGCTGAATAAAATATTCACGTTCGACACGACACGTTTAATAATTTCTTTTCCGGCAATCAAACTGGCGAAGCGGTCACACATAAAAACGTCCAAATCCCTGTGAAACAGCCTCTCACAAGATGAAGTAAAAAAAAAACGTAAATACTCCAAAGGTATCATTACCAAAAATAATAATCAACTTGCTACCGCGTTGAATGTTTCTTTGAAGCGATTATGTCTCTCCTAGTAAAAACAAGATCATTTTTAACCTTGGGTTATAGAAAAATCCGAGACGAACATTCACGGAAAAATGTTTATTCAGTACTTTTATTAGTGCGAAAGTGCAAAGGTTGAAGACCTGAATCGTTTGGCCAGTTGTTGTGGCTGATCCGGAATGGAAGCTGTGTGTTCCGGACGGCTGGGGCGAAAGGGGGGTTATTGATTAGTGCGACCCTAGTTAGCGCTACTACCGCCCCCTCCGGAATCAGCATAGGATTTCCGAGTCTGTTTACCTTGAAATCACCAATGCGCACTTCCATATATCGATTATATTATGCACTTATATCGAAAAATAATAATAACAAATAATGATAATAACCCGTCTTTATTTCAACTGCAAATACAACTCGGGGCCGAAGTCTAGCCCCTTAACAACCAAGAAGTAAATACACGGAATGAAATTTACAAAAATTAAAAAAAAACTGAAGAAATATAATAGTTATCCGAATGAACTGAAATTTTGCATACTTACGTAATCTCGTGACAATGCAATTCTATATAGTTAATTACCTTCTAACGGGGTTAAGTGGGGTGTATAAGTTTTAAGTTAGGTAAAAAAAAATGTTATCAATGAAAAAATCAGTCTCTTAATATTTTTTATTTTTTGAGTAGAGGGTACATTTTACAAGGAATTGTTTTGTGGAGAGGTGTCCGCTAATGGGAGGTGTCCGTTGTGAAGAGATTTTTTCATTCAATTAACAACAAGTAACAGGTCTACGGTTTCTAATTTTAGTTTTAGAATTAGGTAATTTTTGTCTGAAAAAATGCTCGTTTTCAGGTAAATTATGGCTGAACGATCCTGAGATGCCTTGGCGGCAGGAGCTGCAAGTACCTTCGAGCGAGGAGTCGAAAGTAGCGCTCCAGACCAGACTGGGCCTCTCGCCAAGTGAGTAAATTCCGATTTTCATGACAAAAACACCAATCGCTGTCTATTAAATCCGCCAATTTTGGGGCGACACTCAATTTCCGAACATCATTGATTTTCGAAACATACCCCATTGACAGATTATTACGAAAAGCCCCAAATTTGCTGAGTCACCCCTTCTCGTTACTGTCACATGTTGCTCCCATCACGACTTCTCTCTCAGCCCAATTTGCATCGTGTGTGTGCACCTAATTCCGGTAATAAAATCACACAGAACCGAGTGAAATTGCAAATTTTAACTGTATTTACTGCCAGACATATAGCATAATAATTAAAAAAATTAGTTACACTAGCTAAATTAAGTATCATCCATGGCGATTAGTGGAACTGCATGAGCATGTCTCGTCCTTTCAACTCGTAACAATAAATTTGAATTTGTCTGTTTCTTCATTTAATTATACAAAACGAAATTGGACGTTGTATTGGCTCACTTCTGCCGACAAAATGAAGCACCTTTCAGCTTGAGTATAATTCGATTTAAATAAGAGAAAGTCGCCTGCTGCGGGGGTTGGACGCTGCGAACAAGAAGGGCAATCTGAAACGGAGGGACAAATGGACCACGCCAGACGTGAGAATTCGATAAAGATTGACTGTTTTACCACCCCACTTTAAGTCCTTTAAAGGGACACCGGCGGATCATCCTACCTTTGCCCAAAAATCGTTAATAAATGTGGGATTATCTTTAAATTACGCTAGTCTAGATAAAACTATTTTTCAGAACAACTTTTACAACACAATTTATTATTATTACTACTTCACTAATTTATGGACATAAAATCAATATGTGATGTCTGTCTGTGTCCGTGAAGAACGTAGTTTTGAGAATTGTCACCTTGGACAGATTATACGTTACAAAAATTATGTAATACGAAGTTAATTAAATTTGAATAATTACAAGAGCTAGGCATTAAACAAAACTATTTTTGTTTTATTTTTGTGTGCATTTTTTTAATCACAACAATGCTGTCGCCATTAATTTGTATGAAAGTTGTTAACATTAAATTATTAATTTTTGTTTACTTACTTTTTTTATTTTTTTTAATTATATTTTTGAGTCAGGGTTTCTAAAATCTAAAACTTTTACCACCCTGGTAGCATGATTTTGAATTCCAAAAATATAAATAATAAAATTAGTTCGATGGATATGCATATGGTGTGAAGATTATAAATATGATAAAATTATTGCTTTTCGAATTCTAGTTTTGTGAATATTTAAATTTTTTTGATTCAGGGTTTCCAAAACATGAAAACTTTTAACACCCTGACAAAAACTGAGTTTGTAAACATTTGATAAAAATATTTTCTATTAGAAAATGAGACGAAGAATGCGAATACAAGCGACAAAAACTGAGAATTTTTCAAAATTCTGAACAATTATGCCATTTTTTGGTAAAAAAGTCAACTGAAACTGTGCGCTTATTTAAAAACCTAGCAAAAAATTATCTTGTAAGAAAGAACGTTGTACCAGCAACACTTTAATTAGTCTGGTAAGTCGAATAAAGAAAAAATATTGTTTTCGAATTCCTTACCTTATACAGTTGAACCCGATTATAACGAACACTCAAGAGACTTGTTCGCTATATCCGATCGTTCGTTGTAACCGAAAGTTAGAATAATTTCCAAGTGAATTGAATTCTAAAGTTACCCGAAATAAAGTCTAATTTATTAAGAAACACACATTTACATGGATCTATGTTATCCAACAATTGAATAATTTTTAATTTTGTTGCCAAATTTAAAGATTTCTGATTCTTTGGTGTGTCTATGTGTCTGTCGGAATATGTTGTTGCAATATCGGAAATGTTTATTGTTTCCGAGAATGTAAAAAAATTTTGAACGTTAAGCTATTGGATGTAACTTTTACGGTCGGTATGTTGGAATATTTAAATAATAAAAAAATTAAGCCTCAAAAATGTTTTATTCCAAAAATGTTACAGTGTTTAAATAAAACACCCTATATTTTGTTTTTCACTGGTGGAGTTTGCTAAGAAATAATTAATAATAAAAACAAAAAAGAACATTTTTGGTATTTTGTGATTATTTCAGTTTGGGCAAATTTCGCTCTGAAACCATGAGATTCGTTACAGTCGCTGAACTCCTCAGAAATTTAGTTTAAAATAGCGTAACAACAGTTTTCGCACCCGAACGCTGTAATTTTCTCTTCATGAGAATAAAAAGGCGTGCATTTCGCAAAAATATTCGCTTGGTATTTGTGGTCAAGTTTGTGAAAAAATGATTACTTTTTAAGTGGTCGGATGGCCGTCCGGTCATCTAAAATTAATTTATCTATCGGAAAGGGCCCCAGTCCGGTAAATTTATGATTGCCGTCCATTTTAGTCATATTCAGTTACATGTGCCGCTCATCTAGTGACATTTCAATATATGTTTTATGGAATGTATAACCTGCTACGGCCGTATATCAATGGGGACTATCATGGCAAGGTGCTGCTCGACTGGTCATTTCGAACGTTTCAGGAAGGAGGACGGTTATCCCCAAGACTCCCTCCGTTATATACGACCTACTCACAAGTCGCAGGACCCTATAGATGCGAACCCCGACTCGAATATTCCGCAGGACATTGATGTAAAACATCCTAGATGAGGGCATAAAATAAGTGCAGGACAGCTTTTATAATATGAAATGTCGCGAGCGGGCGTATATCTGGTTGCCTACATTTATTGTTGTAATTTTTTATATGTGCGCCTCGTCCCCATTCCGTAATTAAAAGGTTCAGCCCTAGGCCACTCCCTCGCAACTGTCTTTTCCCTAATGCATAAGCAATTCGCCGGCAAATCCCAAACAACTTTCTTTGTTCTTAACGACAATTTCAAGCAATTTTTCTTCGCTAATAAAAGAGACCGATACCGTAAAATACCACATGAACAAAGAGCCATTAATTGAAATGCTAATTACAAAGTTTTATGCCGCTTGATTGCGATATGTACTAATATTAATGCAAATTTAAAACAAACACGCCGATAAATTTATCGATCATAAAGCAACGTTAAATAACACGCCCTTGTTTGACAAACATTGATAGACATGTTAGGAAATATTCCAAAATTCACGATTAATGCAAACACAATTTTTATTCGTAAAGTTTTACTACACAGTATTAAATTGATACAGTGTGGAATTTAATCTCAAGTACGTAACATCATTTTCACCTACTTTTTTAAAATTTGACAATGAAGCTCAATTAAAATTTATTGCAGATACGCAAAATTTTTCACAAAGTTCACGGTTCAATACGTCATAAAGTAAGCCTCTAATCTGCGAATTTTCTTACTTAATTAATAAAGCTTCTGTCCAAAAGCTTATTTGTTCATTTTTTCAAACTCGAGCATTTCTTGCATAATTGAACAGTTTTGCTCATGTAGTTGGGGCTGTTCCACGTATTGTTGGGGTGTATTATGCATTGACTCATAAGCCTTTACCACAATTAAGTATTAATATTGTCGATGAGTAGGTAGATATACTACGAAAGTGTGCAACAACAGCAAAAAATCTGATGCAATAAATAAGTAAATGACTAAAAGTTGTATCTTTTTTTAAAGAAATGCTAACTGCAGTTACCCATATTTCAAAAACTAGAAGTGGTTGCAAAAATTTGTTGGTGATTTTAAAATCAGCGTCCAACATTTATTCAACAACAGCCAAAAAAAAAAACCGAAGCAACAGAGAAATTAATGTCTAAAAAAGCTATGTGCATTTTTCTAAATAAATGCTAAAATGAGTTTACTTTGTCTAGAAAATTTGAGCTGATAGAAAAAATTTGATGGTTGTTTAGAAATCAGGATCCAATAAACATTCAACAACAGCAAAAAAAAATGTGTGAACAAATTTAAGTAAATGACTAAAAGTTGTATCTGTTTTATTAAAGAAATACTAACTTGAGTTACCTATATCTCAAAAACTAGAGCTGATAGAAAAAAAATTGTTTGCAGTTTAATTTAATCAAAAACTCTGGGTTCTATAATCTACGTATTTACTTGTTGTCTTGGAGTAAAAATTTTTTAAATTATTTTATAACGCAACTATTATCTATCTACATGTTTAGATGATCTGTTTTTTTAAAACAGAGATAATTTAATAGAATTACGAGTATCTTAACCAAACAATCGATCCCGAAAATAATAATAATATAAATTGGGCAATTGTTTATTGGCTTTATTATTGCGCATTTAAAACGTGTTTGAAAAAACTGTAGACAAATGCAGAAAAAACCAGCAATGTATTCAATAACAGTTGTAATAAAGGACGACTTTCCACTTATTTGCCATCAAATAATGGAGCCGAAAAATATTGTGCAATGAAAACAGACAACCAAAACAAACAAATACCGAAAATCTTGCAATAATCAGAAGTTATCATCTGCCGAAAAACAAAGCTTTGAGGACTCGTGTCATGGCAATAAAGCACGTTTAACAAATATTGCTCTAGTCCTCGTAAAGCCATTGAATGACACCCTTCTCTTAAAAGGATGTAAATTAGGGTCCTGGAGAAGGGAAGATGGAATTTAAAGTATTTTCGCATAGGGATTTGAAACACTTAACTCGTCCCAAGCGGCTTACCACAAGTTGACACGCGTACCGTTTCAGCCTTGAACAGGTAGCAAGACCTGTTTAATTCACCCCTTTTTAAACATTTAAAAGCTTGATCCTTATCATGCTAATAGTCAATCACAGCCCTACGCAAATTAATTCAAATGCGGGCAAACTTCGTCCTTATCTCCCTTATCTAAGAGGGTTTACGTGTTATTTTTTTATTATTCCAAATGGCGTCAATGACAAATCTTTTGACACGTCTTATCTGATCTCGAAATTAATTATAATTCTCGGAGATAATCATGAATAGTAAAAATTGGCGATAAGGCTGTTTTCGTCTTATCATCGGCAAGTGGGTTTCGAGAGCACGGCCTAAATGTAAATGATTTGATCTGAAATCACTTTAAATGCTAAGGGCATCCACCCTCGGAAAAAGCGCTCCGCAAAGATCCAAAGGCCATTCTTGAAGCTGCATTGTTTGTTTAATGCTTTCTTATGCAGTCGCTCGGGACCAAGAATCCAAAGTATTCGCCGCTCGAAAATCACTCATGTTTTACTCAAAGAGATACAAGCTTTCATTCAAATTATAACTCGTGGAAAAAACGACACGTGTGTGAGAAAACAATCACTGATACGTAATATTCGTTACAAATAGGTACTTTAGCTGGAAACTGAATTGCGAAATGATTTGGTAAATAATACTCTTTGAAATTTCCACGAGCAGTAAATAAACCATCCGTTGGCTCATAACGAGCTGTTTTAAAATGTATTTGAAATACATATCAAAGTGGCTTTTAACCGTGGGCTACATTTCAATACTAAAGCTGACCGTTCCGCTCAAAAGGTAGCCGAATATTCTATGCATTGAAGGAAGGAAAGTTTACGTGGTTTTCGGGCGAACTTGGCGTCTGGAGTGCGGCGGGTGCTCTATACTGGGCTCCTCGCTAGTTGAGGGTGTATATTTTGCAATTCCACTGGGCCCGGTGGTCAAGAGGGACCCTCCCTTATTGATATACTGCGTAAACACTGCTCAAATGTACCCCCGAACGCATACGTTTCGATTAATTACACGAGACGCTCCAACTTTCCAAAGGTATGAAGCGAAATATATAATCTAATAATATTGGAGCTGTAAATAACGGTAAATGTCCGAAACTTTCCTAATTAAATTAATTAATGTTTCAAAGTTCTGTGCTTTCATGAAAGCTTTAATGTCTTTTTGCTAAATTGACAGTTATTAATACTGATAATTTTTCCAAGAACGGCGCTTGCGAAATTTTGTATTTTTTGGGAAGCTGCTTCGTGGAACGGAAACGCATCGTTGAGATAAGGAAATAAGCGCTTATTAATTTTCTACGTCACTATTTAAGAGAATGATTATGTAGTACATCGAAGTACAAATATTTATCACTTATGTGACATACCATTTCTAGAACAATAATACCTATTTATTAGATTAGCTGTCATTTGCTAGATTAAATAAAACTTCAGTTTCGAAGAGAATGACTAACGTAATAGAGTGGAGTGAGAAGAATAAGTAGTATCAACAAACATTGTTGTTATTTTTAACATTTTTTATTTTTCTTAAACCAATCACGATTATTTTTAATCTGAACTGATTACAAATATACGGATTTTGTTTTTGAACGCATGGAATAAGTAGCTTTTTTAAAATAACCAACTGTTCCAGATATTTCGAATCCGTACTTAAACACGTTAAGCACTTGATAGTGATCCATACATTTTATTTAAAGATTACAACATTTTATTAACAGATAAGTGGCAATATTGAAAATTAATCAAATAATAAATTGCGATTTTATGTATAACATTAATTTATCGCACTTTATCAGGGAGTATTCGCTGAATGTTCAGTGTTTCTATGGGTATAATAGTTAGTTATTAAATACGATTTGGAGACAATCTCAAATTTAACCCAGAATGATAATGTCTACTCAATTTTTTTACTCAATACATTTTATCGTTCCGATCACAAGTATCATTAATTTATACTCGTAGCATAAGTATAGACAGGAATTAGGCAATTAGGCATGTTATTTACACTGACTGGCAAGTAAGTGCAAACATTTTAATAGATTAAGTATTAAAAATAAATCGATTTAGCAATGTTCCACAACCTTACAATTTGCACAGTCAAGTGGCTAACAACTGCATGCCAAAATTTAAAAAAAATAGATACGTAGGTTTAAAGATAAAAAATATACTAAGGTTAAAAAAAATTGCTTCCAATTTCGTTATTTTATTTATTTGAAGATACCAGTTTCGGCCGTCATCAGTCCTACGTCAGGAATTTAAAATATTAGTAAAGTATTTAAAATATTTTTCACTTTCTGGCTAGACACCGTGTAGAAAGTTTTAAACTAAAGCTTCTATTGTACAATAATGTGAATAGAAGGAAGACAAATTAATATACAGTATAAACCATTTGGTGAATGATAAAAAAATAAAATCATAAAAAGTAATTATTTGGATTATTAAAGATTACAAGCTCCTAAATACTAGAAGTAAATTTTTGTTGAAAAAATAATTTTTATTTAGGCTTTATTGTTTTAAACTTAACAATAAAACGAAGACAAAAAATAAAAAAAATAAAGTAAAAGTTATTGGGAGTATTACACAAAAAGCTTTATCTTTTGTTCTTGCTTTATTTTATAAGGGGGCGATTGTTTTTTGGATTTTTTTGTATTTAGGTGCAAATTAAGTGTTATATATAAAAAATTATATATGTATATATAAAAAAAATATAAAAAATAATTGCCGCTTATAAATTAAATCAGGAACAAATAGATGAATTCATTCTGTTTAGTTGACAATATTTTTTATTTTATGAGATTTTTTTAATTTTGTAATTCATTATTTATTTATTTATTTTTGTTTATTACCAGAGAAATAAAGACGTGTACTATACAAAACAGTCAAAAAAGTGTCGGTTGTTATTGACGTCACAACTCAAAAACGAGTGACATCATAAATGTCATAATAATGTCAAAATGTAGCAAAATAACTATGAATTTTGTGCGTTACTTTTGGTTCAGTCTGTACATTATTACATTATTTAATTTAGCGTTTCTTTGGCTAAATCCACTTATTAGTATCAGTTTACTTAGACATTATTTTTCTTTCGCTTTCGTAAAATTATTGGACCTCGCCAAATTACCAGAAGCTCTATTGTTTTTTTGGAACAGAACAAAAGGTTGGACATTATTAAAAGAAGAAATAAAGTATTTTAAATAAATACTTTATGCAGTTTTATCTAAACGACTGTTTAGTGAAAGAAATAATAATTTATCATTCAGACTTGGCAAATAAAATTGGTAATTGTTTTATTGCTTTTTATTTATTAAGGATCATTTCCGACATTTATCCTTCGATTTTTATTTAACATTACTTATGTTGAAATAAGACAAATAACGCTATCTAGGTATCCAGAACAGTCATTTATCTGTTATTGATATGAAGCACCTGTTATCTGTTTTGAAATATTATTCAAACACGATTTAAATAAATAGTCATCATTTGAAAGAAACTATGTGTCTTTTATTGATTTACTGGCGGCATTAATCTGTTATTAAGATTGATAAGATGGGTATTCTTGGAACATTTTTCCAGTTATCTGTTTTTAAAGATAAATTTGTAAAAATGAGGGTGGCAGAGAGCATATGCAGAGGCTCGCATGCCGAGAGGGTGAATGCATTAGCGTCTATATCAGACTCTGACCACTGACCACCCTGTCAGTCTCAAACTCAGCTCGATCTAAGAACGACTATTAAAATGGAACGGCCGCGGTGAAGTCGCGAGAAATGTACCATTTGAGTTGCCTCTTGCCGATTATGTTGGCAACCAGTGCTTTGATTTATTTAACGGTTACCCACGTACTCTTGTTTATAATTTAAAACTGGATTTTTTCCACGTGTGATTACTTATCTCGGCTTATCGATAACCAGCTTAATTATATCTCACATCTACTTACAAATAGTAAATATTTCTTTTTAATATTCAGTTAACCCGATTCGTCAGTATGACATCTTTACTATTATCTCTGACAAATATGCCGCACAGAAATTACCTCGACTTGTCCAGTGCTTTCGCACCCAACCATTTCCCCATCGGTGAGTACCTTTACCTTCTTGCGATATTTAGTGGCGGAGGCTGCGTCTGAGGGCCGCTTAATCACCACCAAAATCGCACAATTAATCGGAGCAATTATCAACGATTATTGCCAATTTCTGCGTCGTTAATTTTTTTTATTGGGGAGAGCGGTCATTTAATAAATTAATAACCCGGCTATTAGTTTGGACAGCGATGCCGAAATGACAAACACAGATTTTTCGCAATTCGTTTCGATTCGGCACACAACAGTTGGTTAAAAAATTTGGTCGAGTTTGGATAAATAGAGTCGTAGAGCGGGATGTATGCAAAAGCCGGACTAAGGGTGAAAAATAATAGCGTGGGGTCAGCCGCCTCGTGGGAGTCGTAAGAAGTAAACTATCCGAGACGCCTTAGATGGACATTTCGCCGCAAAAGCCTTCCTTATGTCTCCACATTTATAAATAAAACACCGGCCCATGTATATTTATACCGACGAATTTCTCGCGTAATTATTTTTCGATGCAAAGGGCATGCATGTCCCGATAATTGAGTTCTGAATTTTTGAATGTTCTGCGGTGGATTGAATGCATTCGGCTGATGAACATTTAAATATTTATGATGCGTAGATATATTCATACAGCCCTCACGCGATATTTCATAAAATATTGGATTATTTGCCTCCACATGCAAATATCAGGCCGATAATACGTACGCTCTTGATGGACATATCAAACTTTAATGTGGATGGTGTTAACAATTTCATTACTTTTTCTCAGTATTTAGTCGCCAGATAATTATGCTCGTTATTAGGCAAGAAAAATTGATTCTACTGCTTTTGGTGTGGACAGCATTTCAGCAGGCTTGGGAAAATTTCCTTGATGATTATTTTAGAGCTTTTTTACGGTTTCGACGAAATTTTAACAATTTTTTTTCATTCATATCTGACAAATTACATTACATCTGGGGTCCCACAAGGCGCAATTTTGGGACCTCTTCTATTTTAATTTACAGCACATTATTATGATTGCGCATTTTTTTTTTAAATTAGGCTAATAAATCACAGAATTATGTCAATAATGACAAGTTACGAAGATTTAAGCACGTTTTTAGACCAAAAATCATGTTCTTCTTTAGGTTTTTATTAAACTACAATGAAAAAATCGCCAAATTTGGTCGCAAATGATCAAAAATTTACCTTTTCTAAGCGTTTATTTATCAAAAACTCAATTATTTTCCAAAATTTCTTAAAAAGTAAGCCAATAAATTACAGAACTTTGGCAAAACATGACATTATTTTTGCAAGTACTGGAGATTTATACACGTTTTTAGTCTAAAATCAAGCTTTTATTCCTGTTTTTATTAAACTAGAACGAAAAAAGTATCAAATTTGGTCAAAAATGACCAAAAATTCACTTTTTCTTAGCGTTTATTCAGCAAAAACTCAATTATTGCGTACATTTTTTTAAAAAGTAAGCCAAAAAATTTCAGAACTATGACAAAAATGACATTATTTTTGCAAGTTCTGAAGATGTAAACACGTGTAAACACGTTTTTAGACCAAAAATCAATCTGTTTTTTCTGTTTTTATTAAGCTAAGCCGAAAAAATTTCCAAATTTGGTCAAAAATGACAAAAAATTCATCTTTTCTAAATGTTTATTTAGCAAAAACTTAGTTGTTTCACAAAATTTCTTAAAAAGCAAGCCAATAAATTACAGAATTATGTTAAAAATTACATTATTTTTGCAAGTTATGAAAATTTAAACACGTTTTTTGACCTTTAGACCAAAAATAAGATTTTTCTTTCTGTTTTTATTAAACTTGAACGAAAAAATTTGGTCGAAAATGACCAAAAATTTATCTTTTCTTAGCATATACTCAGTAAAAACTTAATTATTCCACAAAAATTCTTAAAAGTAAGCCAATGAATCATAGAATTATGGCAAAAATTACATTATTTTTGCAAGTTCTAAAAATTTAAACAAATTTTTAGACCAAAAATTATGTTTTTCTTTCTGTTTTTATTAAACTATAACGAAAAAATCACCAAATTTGGTAGAAAATGACCAAAAATGTTCTTTTTTTTAAGCATTTCTTTAGCAAAAACTCAATTATTGCGCAAAATTTCTTAAAATTAAATCAATAAATCACAGAATTATGCAAAAAATGACAATATTTTTGCTAGTTCTGAAGATTTAAACACATTTTTAGATCAAAAATACAGATTTTCTTCCTGTTTTTATTAAACTAGAACGAAAAAATCACCAAATTTGGTCGAAAATGACCAAAAATTCATCTTTTCTAAATGTTTATTTAGCAAAAACTTAGTTGTTCCACAAAATTTCTTAAAAAGCAAGCCAATAAATTACAGAATTATGTTAAAAATTACATTATTTTTGCAAGTTATGAAAATTTAAACACGTTTTTTAACCTTTAGACCAAAAATAAGATTTTTCTTCTTGTTTTTATTAAACTTGAACGAAAAAATTTGGTCGAAAATGACCAAAAATTTACTTTTTCTTAGCATATACTCAGCAAAAAACTTAATTATACCACAAAATTTCTCAAAAGTAAGCCAATAAATCACAGAATTATGCCAAAAATTACATTATTTTTGCAAGTTCTGAAGATTTAAACAAATTTTTAGACCAAAAATTATGTTTTTCTTCCTGTTTTTATTAAACTAGAACGAAAAAATCACCAAATTTAGTAGAAAATGACCAAAAATGTTCTTTTTTTAAGCATTTCTTTATCAAAAACTCAATTATTGCGCAAAATTTCTTAAAAAGTAAATCAATAAATCACAGAATTATGCAAAAAATGATAATATTTTTACTAGTTCTGAAGATTTAAACACATTTTTAGACCAAAAATACATATTTTCTTCCTGTTTTTATTAAACTAAAACGAAAGAAATCACCAAATTTGGTCAAAAATGACCAAAAATTAACCTTTTCTAAAGGTTTATAAAAAGTAAGGCAATATATTATATTATATTAAAATCCGTAAATTATGTTCTTTTTGACAGAATTATGTTACAGAATTTGCTTTATGTTATTTTTTTTCTTGCTTTATATTCTATTATTTTTCTTCAGGTTTTTAAGTGCATTTTCGTTTATTTATTCATTTATTTTTTTATTTATAAAATTGCGCTCCGCTTTTCGCGGAATATTTTTATTCCTGCTGTTGTATTTTTATCTGAATTTTGTCCAAAATCTGTTTCAGGTGAGCAGCGTTCGATAACACGGATGGACAAGACGCCTTCGACGCCGCCATCGAACGACGGTAAGCCATGAAAGCACATTTGAGAATAAAATTGATCACACTTAGGCGGCCAGACGGTCAAATTAAAAGTCGGTCAGATAATAGCGAAAACTGCTTCTGTTCTTACAAATGTATAATTTGAGAGATTTTTTACCGGGAACTACTTTGGTTAATGTGACTTAACGAGCTTTTATGAAGATTTCAACTTTAATGACTATCACTTTGTCCTTTCCCACCCTCATTAAAATATTTTTATCGTTTGTGGGGCCACACGCATTTGTCGCAATAAAGCGCCCCTCCAAGGAGCCCAAAAAACCCTAAGTAGTGTTTAACCCTTTTTAATAAAGAAGATGGCCACGTGCAAGGGGTTAGCGACACGTGCCACTGCTTGTTGAATTATAAAGGCCCTACGTGCCTCCGTTCAAATTAAATGCTTGTTGACGGTTCAATAATAAATAGGAGAATTTCCAAAAAAATGACATACGGCGGGTGATAATCGATTCCGGGGTATTTCATGGATTAACGGCTGTTTTTTAGTTTACACCCTTTGGCCGGTTAAAATGCACCCTCGCCGCCCTAAATGCTGTTTGATCGAACAGTGTTGAAACACGATCCGTTATGATTGATTGATGATCAGTAAGCTCCAGCGTGTCTTTCATCTCTAACTGGCTCAATTACTTTTTAATGTGATTTTGCACATTATCACGCTCCAATTAATTACGAGCTTTCGTCCATCTCGATGCAAAGCTCCGCCAAATCCGCGCCATCACGCAGAGCTTTGCCATAATGTGGCCGTATACTTTTATTGTGGCTGCTGTTTTGTTATTCAAAGAGTTTTACGAATGCGATCTGAATATATTTCCGATTTTTATACACTATCTGCTCCATTCAGATTCGAGCTTTTTTCAGGTGTCGTACGAAATTTCCCTACTAAATTATTACAAGAACCGTTCGATTCCCTCAAGTATTCAAATCACGTAACGTTGGCTTAAAATCAAACCCTATTTTACATAGCCAGTGACGCAAAAATTCCTCATCCACACTATTTAAATGCTGCTAGGGACCAGGCCTATCTGAATATATGCCCATTCTGTATTCCAATCATGCACACAACTTCGGCTCTGTAAAAACTGAAAAATGCGCGACAGACAGTGACATAAGGAAATTTCGAGCGGACTTTGGCGCTGATTGTGATTACTATAAATAGAAAATAGGTGTAAATTTCAAGTGAATTATCGCGGTTGAGCCAAAAATGGAACCAAGCCCTGATTTGAAAATTAAACGTGGCCCAAAATGTATTCAAACGAAGTTACATCAGTTATTACACAAATAATAGAAAGTTGACAATATTTGCACACACCATCCATAATCATCAGCATCACCTTTAATGGCCACTGAAATCTCGTGTCGACATAACTAGCAGCAAAAAATCTGCTTGATATTAATTTTTATAAAATTATTTTTATTGGGACATCGCACATACAACAAGGATTTATAAATTATGCTCAAAAACTAAGATTTTAAGCTAGATTTTAGGACAAACTGACTCAGATCTCAGGTCAAGTGCCATTTCAACTAAAATCTGTAGGTACCGTTTTAGAAATTATTTTTAAATTTTAATAAATTAATATTTAAAAAATACCTCAAAACCATTCAGTCTTATGTTATCTCAAAGTCGACTTTTCCTCGTTGAAAATTTTGCGAAATAAGTAAGTTTTCAACTTGAAGTAACGTACTTTTGTGACTTAATTGGATAATTTTTATCAGTTCTTTATCGAAATTTTTATCAGAAAATTCTAAATAGGTCAAAAAGTTCGTTAATTTCGTTGTAATTTGCAAACTAAATGAGTAACTATCTTGCTTAGAATTAAGACAAAAAAGCCCAAATAATTTAATTTTGACTTTTGATTTATAAGTTTCTGTTTTTTTTACCGACTTTATGCGAAATAAATAAGTTGTTGGTTAAAAAAAACGTACTAAAACACTCGAAAAATGCACAAATAACGTATGTAAATAGTTAAATTTTTGGCTGAAAAACTTGTTCGACTATTTGATCAAAATTTTGCGACAACAGTACGTTAAGCATTGCTAAATAAAATCAAAAATAATCCTTTTGTTTTGTGTTTTTACGGTTTTTTACAAAACATTAGTCTTTCACTTTTAAAACGAACTTAAATCAAGCAAATAATTTAATACTTAACGTTATTTTCGGCTTTCGTCGTCCATTTTTTTGCATTATTTGATGAAAATTTCGCAAAAAAAATTATATTTAGTAAGGCGAACATTAGTTTCGATCTTATTCAGTCATTTTTAATGAAATTTTACTTTCGAAAAAAACTTTTCGAGAAAATTTTTGAGAAAAATGATTTTTTTTTAATTTTTGGAAGGCATCTTAAATAATTTCGTTTTATGTTCGTATTTATGCTTTTCAGTAGAAAAATATGTCAGTAAAAAAAGCAACTACTAGTTTTGTTAATTTATTAGCTTTTTTTATAAATCATCTGAAGTAACTAACTGAAAATAAAATCATAAATTACACAAGTTAAAAGAAAATAATTTAGCTTGCGAAGAATTAAGGGACTCTTACAGCAAGTCATTCAGAATAAAAATTGAAATTAGGGGAGACTGGAGACAAAAGTAACAATTTGGCCAATTTATGTTAATATTTTTTTTGTTTATGTAAATATTAACTTATTTTACGTAATAACAATAACTCATTGTTTGTCTTTCTTGCGAACTAAATTAAAATCAAGAGGGTTAGTTGCCGAGATGAACATACAAAAGTCAAGTAAGAAGGAATTTCTGTATTTTTTAAATTTTATTGTAATAATAAATTGCATTCTAACACTTCTACATTGTAAAAATTGACAGAAATACGTATCCACAAAAAATCTAATCTTAAGAAAAGATAACTAGTTTTAAGAATAATTATTTATCATTTTAAACTGTAAATATTGTGACTAAATTACGTAAATCCCTAAAATAATAGATCAATGTTTTCGCATATTTTAAATAGATTATAAAATATCGTGGCTGTTGCGTTCGTTCCGCGTTACTTTTGTCCCTTGTCTCCCCTAACACAAAACATCAGTCTCGATTTTAAATTTTCAAAGTTTTTGTAAAACAACGACTTGTATTTCTTAAACCTTTTAACACTTCACAAAAAATAGAATTTAGAAGAAAACGATTTGTTATTGCAGATTCAGTATTCACTTGTCTGAATTTGTCTTAATTTCTTTTTTTTTATAACAATGTTGGGGGGCATTGTCCTTTTGTTATTTTTCATTTCAAGATTAAAAGATTGATAGATCAGAATTAAAAATAATTAAATAAATAAATTAATCTTTGATCTCAATCCATTGTTCAAAGATTACAAAAAAATGTTTTTTGGCGTATTGGTGCAGAACACATGATTAAAAAGTTAGTCTCGTGCCCTAAAAATTAATCCTTTGTAAAATGGCGCGCGCGGCTTAAAGGGTGCATTTTAAAGGGTTCATTGTGAAGCAGTGATTGGTTGACGTGTCGGTAACAAAGCGGTCACATTTTAACATATTAGGGGTTGCTCGCGTTAACAACAATGTCAGAGCATTGGGGCGCCTCATCAATCTCTCGATGACGTTGCAATTTTTGTTCTTCAACCCTTAACACGACTTAACACTGCATACGCTTACCATACTCTGGTTAGTTGCTTTCGAATTGTGTTTTTTCTTCGTTTTACTGTTGACTTGAGTTTGGAGCTATTTTCACGGTCGATGGATTCGCGTGAAGTGACCGCTGCATCCCTAAATATCAAAATTCAGCTGGTGTGAAATTTCTTATAGGCCTTCGGTGCAGAGTGCCCCCACGCTTATCGAAGCGTTATTCACCTTATCATGGTGTATGCAGGACTTAACAGCGCCGTCCTGATGTATTGGAAAATTGCTCCACATGAAGCTTTTATCGCCGATTATCGGCCACGCAGTTTTATTTTCGTTTCGTAACAATGCTCCGGCGAAATATTGAAATTAATCGCCTAAGAATTTGCATCAATGTTATCAGCGCACTTAATTGCAAGCAATCGCTCATTCAAATGCTGCTTTCAGACGGCGACGCCAACGGCGACATCAGCGGGGACGAGCACAGCTTCACCAGCGAGCGCCCAGGTGAGCACAATGACGACAACTCGATGGACTCAGACAGGGGCGGCGCCCTAAACCTGGTAAGTCGCCAATAACACCGACGAATATTAAAGTTTGCTTTAAATATTGACACGGAAACAAACTACACTCATAATTGACGATTCTTCCCTTGGGTTGTTTAGTAAACTGCGCTTTTTCTAAACATTTGTTCGAGATATATATAAATCTGAGGCGGACGCTCCCAGACGGATAACACCCTTCAAAAAGTTAAATGTTTAAATTCTTCAGGGACCTCACCCTCAACAAGCGAATTTGATTCCATTTGTGTGTGTTTTAAGCTTCACGACTCGAACCTGCATAATTTTCGGAATGCATTAAAATGCACAACCGCTAATTTTTCGCTGGGCTTATTTGGGATGAATGTAATTACCTGTTAAATTACCCGTAATAATTACCCGAAGCTTACCTGGACTTGCACTAATTTTGGACCTAATGTCTTCATTTCACAAATTATTAAGCCCCACAGACGTGCTTATTAGCACGTGCCTTTATTATTTGACGATTTTTATTCACAAATTAACACCTACGACCGAATATATCGCACAATAAAATTATGACCTTTGATTAAAATTTGATAAAAATTTTAAAACAACACTAATTGGATTGTAATTTAAGTTTATTTCCTTGCATTATTGATGAAATATTTTTTTCTTATGAGAATTATTTTACTTATAATTAATCTATAGTAGACTCTCAATGACGAAAACTTTGAGTCCCTGTGACAAAATCTATCGTTTTTTGTATTTTTACTACGGATGTCTAAAGGTTAGGATGAAACAACGTACAAATAAAGCGTTCCCGTCCTTGATAGTTCCGCTAATGTCGCCAGAGGCGCAGTTGTTCTATTACCGCTTAAGTTTTCAGAGCAATAATCATATAAAAATAGTTGTAATTAAATAACGGTTAGTACAAGGCGAATGAAAAAAATACAGGCTGATAGAGCATGAAATTTTCAATAGTAGGACATAAACATAATGCAAGAATTTTATCGTAAACTATATTTAAAAAAATCAAACTTTTACCAATTCGCACCCTGTCCCATAATTTTCAAAACGCTGCGGCTACGGTTGTAGATGCAAAAAAATTGTTAGAAAGAAAGTTGTAGAGAATTAAATTTCCTACAAAAATGTCTGCAAGACCATGCCTCTATGTCCAACCATTTAGGCCCCAAAGTTGTTTAAGCGACGGATTTGCGTCATTTTATCGGTGGTCAAGTATTGGAAAGTTAATTTATACCTAAACCGTTGAAGATAGAAATACGGTGCCGCGGACTTTTTTATATAGAAAATTTAATTCTCTACAACTTTGTTTCGTACACTTTTTTCGTATCTTCACCCGTATTTCCAGCGTTCGCAAAAATATAAGGTGGAACGCTAATTGATACTTCTAAGCGAGAATATTTTGCGTACCGTCGCATATTTATCAAGATGTAATATATTTATCAGATTTCAGAAATAAACATATTTTTTTAAACTGTTTACTGTATCTTTTAATATATAAATCATTTGTTAAGTTTATAATCTGGCAGATCGGGAGATGTCGAAGATATTTTTAAACAAAATATGGTATCTGCATTTTATTTACGAGATTAATGATTATCATCATGGACATCACTGGACCCTTGAAGATTTAAAGATTGTTGTAATTAGTTAGGTAAAGCCCGTCCAATTTTTGCGTAATTTTTGCAGGTGACTAGCGAGTCCGAGCAGCCTCGGGCGTCCTCCCCCAGCTCGCAGGTGACGAGTTCGAGTCCCGGGGTGAACGCTGCTTTGGCGGCCCTCGGCGGCTTCAGCTACCACTTGGGGGTGTTGGGAAGTCTGCAGGCTTTTCAAAGTCCGCAAGGCCTCCAACAACTCCAACAACTCGCGATGCTCCAGCAGGCCAGCGGAAACCCACAAGCGCAATTTTTTTTACAAAACCAGGTCAGTTTAAACAACAAAAAAATTCAAGATCGATTAATTTTCTTGTTGCAAAAGGGGTTTCTGCAAGGATTCCCCCGATCCGGTCTGTCTTCGAGACCACCGCATTCGATGCAGGTGTGTGAATGTCGCATGAATTTCGTGTTTTTTTTGACACGTTCGTTTATATAATTTTATTCGTAACGACTGTAATTACACAACTCGTTTTCTAATGTGCTGTTTGCATGATTCCCTCGAATGATCTATGGATTTCATCATGAGTGTTTTTCTTTAAGGTCCAACAAATCGCTCAAGCGGCCCAACAACTGCAACAACTCCAAAAGGCTCAACAACAAAATTCCAATCAGCATAACACGAGTATCCCATCCAACACGCAATTGCCACAAACGCAAACCACGCCACCGAATAATTCGCACATACCGGCCAGTCTACTCACTCCCAGCACCCCCAGTTCGGGGGGGTTGACCCCCCAGCATTTAAAAACGCCCTCCAGGCTACTCGAACCCTCGCCGGAGGAAACCACCGACCTGGAGGAGCTCGAACAGTTCGCCAAAACGTTCAAACAGAGGCGAATCAAACTAGGTAAAGAACTGTTTCCACTTTTTTTTTCTGTTTTTCATTCTGCATTATTGTTTTTTTGTCAATATGTTTATTCTTTTCATAGTTAATGTTGTGTTTTATTGTTCCAGGCTTCACCCAGGGCGACGTCGGCCTCGCCATGGGCAAACTCTACGGCAACGACTTCTCCCAGACGACGATATCGCGGTTCGAAGCCTTGAACTTAAGTTTTAAAAACATGTGCAAGTTGAAACCGCTTTTGCAAAAGTGGCTCGAAGACGCTGACAGTACTTTAACAAACCCTGGCGCCTTGAGCAACCCCATGACCACCCCCGAGACGATCGGGAGGCGGCGCAAGAAGCGGACGTCAATCGAGACCAGTGTCCGCGTGGCGCTGGAGAAGGCGTTCGTGCAGAACCCGAAGCCCACCAGCGAGGAGATCTCCATGCTGGCGGACGGCCTCTGCATGGAGAAGGAGGTGGTGCGCGTGTGGTTCTGCAACCGGCGGCAGAAGGAGAAGCGGATAAACCCGCCGGCGGCGGCGATGGGCTCGCCCTGCAGCGCCGGCAACCCCAACGGGGCCATGTTCGCCATCGCCAACTCGCTGGCCAACAGCCCCCTGTCGCTGGTCACCACCAGCGCCCACAACAACTTCAACCCCAACGTGATGGTCAAGCAGGAATGACCCCACGTTAACTTCTTCGCCGACCACTACATGGAGTGATGGGTGTCGTGCAATTGCAGACTTTTAAGGAACATTTCCAATTGAAGATTTCCGGTTTTTTATACGAAACTTTTGGATCTCGGTCAGAAATCATTATCATGCATGCCACATTTTGAACGTAGTGATTATTTATTGTATTGGTTAGTTCGAGCACCAGTGTCGTCATCACATACTAACAGTCTTCCAGTTGGATAACGAGTTCCTATGAGTAGGTTAGTTTATTAAACACCACGGAATTAACGTCTTTGACTGTTTCATTTATTTATGCCAAAAATACTTATGTCTAGGGGTAGCTAGTTATCGTCTTCGTTTTATATTTTAATGTATAGATTGTTTATTATTGCTATTTGCTTAAGCATGTACATAGGAGATCACTTATTATTTTTCCACTCAGTCAAGTCACCAGACCGGCGGATTCATGTCTTGGGTGAATGGAGGATACGATAATAGATATTACTGTTGGACCTGGCGGTTGACATCCATTGTTAAGCAGGGTCTCATAATTATATATTCGAATGGATGTCACCCGGCGGTTGTGTACAATTGTTGTAGATAGATATATGTTATACGGTAAATATACAAGTATCTAGACTAGCTCTTTGTTTAGTATTTAGTGTATATGAATTTTATTAATCTACTCTTTATGTATGTCAATGTATATAATCGAATTTAGTGGTTCTTTTGATGAGTGAGGACCAATCTAGAAATGTTGAAAAGTTCCTACAATTGAAATTGTTGATATTACGTTGGTAATTGTTTCTACAATTGTGTGTTTATTTTTATTTTCTACAAACATTAGACTGACATACCCACTTTTGTTTTTAGACCTGACATTGTTGAAGCATTTTTGCGAATAGGGTTCACGTTTTGTAATTATTTTGCACACATATATTTACTTCGATGTTTTTGGAATATGTTACCAAGTCTCAGGTGAACGTGTTATCATACTTAACATATTCCAAAAACCTTGATTTTTGCACAAGCAACCGCAATCACGTCCTTGTGTAAAAATCGAACTTTGTTATATTATTATTATTATATTCGTTTGTCGTACTTGTGGAAATAAGTGTATAGCGATGAAAACCCGGCAAAATGTCCACAGACTTTTTTTACATAATTGCACATATCGTACAAGACGTAGTTTACTGTACAGTCATTTTAACGCCTGTGGACATTTTCGAACAATCTACGTCATATCAATGTGTAAATTTTAGCATTTATTCGCAGAAATTTAAACAGAAATGTTATGAACTTAAAATCTACAGTATTTGATGATTCAGTGGCATTATGTTTGAATATTTATAACATTCCATAGGCTTAGATCCAGTAGGTATATGTGTGTACTTAGCATAAATGTCTCCTAGAGAATGCAGCCAGTGATAACAACCAAAGTGCACGAGACAGAGAGGCTGCATTGGTTGAATTTATATTATTTGTGCGCGTGTGCTCTAATATAAATTCAATTTCAACAAATTTGTAATAACTTAGTGAAACAATATCGAAAGTGTATAAGACCCTATTCTGACGTGTAATATACTATGGTGGTCTAGGCAATAACATGTACATTATTTTCATTAAAGAAAAGGATTCGTATCAGCGTTTCATTCTTTAAACCACATAAATCAAACACGAGTAACTTTTACTTATTAAATAATAACTAAACAAATTTAAATTTCAAATCCGTTCAAGTATTTTTATTGTTCGGAAAAAGTTGATATTTTTTATGCAGAATTTGAATTTGAATGTAATTAGCGGAAATGGCAGACCTTGCACTATTAAACAAATAATTAAAATAAAGTTGCTTGGAAAAAATCTGAATTTAGTTTTATGCTTAGCTGAATTTCTTTTATCACTATTCGAAAGTTTGAATCACCTGTATTTTTCAAAGATCATTTTCTTAAAAATATCTCAGTGATGACTATAACTTGATAAGCGGTGAACTGATGACTAATAATAATAAATAATCTAACATTTACCTAAAATGCACTATAAAGTAGGTATACAATTTTTCGTAAGGAGGATAAAAAGAGGAAATTTGTCTGAAAGTTATAATTTTTTTAAAGTGAAGAATGTACGTAAATCGTATGAATAGAAAATTGTATCAAATATTTACTTTTATCATTAATTACTAACTAGTCATTACGTTACTATTTTGCTTAGGTATTGCTCCAAATATTTTTTACATAAAATGGCGAAATATTCGTTGGTAACTGTAATATTACTTAACTGAGTTTGTTTAGTAAAGTCCCGAAAAACATTGTTAAAAATCATGGCCACTGCGAATCCAGTTAGGACGTTAAAATTGAAGATCAACTTATGAATCTGGTGAAATATTAAAGAATTAAATTGGAAAAAAGTGGAAGAAAATGTTTTCTTGAGCTAATTTGCCGACGTTTGAACTGAAAGTATTAGCGTTTCAGGTGAATTATTGCAGTAAATACAATTAGCACTTGAATACAAGGCTTAATTAAAAAAAATATATTGAACTGTAATGGTCATGTTCATGCTAGAAGGTAAGCTAGGCAAACGTGCACAAAGGTACCTTGTATATTTGGTTGCCTCCCATTTTTGATTTTTAAATTGGGAAAAGTTAAGCCATTTAATACTTGATTTTATGTACAATTTTTGCACATTTGCAAGTAAATATGTATTTGTAACATTAACCATCAGTTATTCGTTTGTAGCAATGATTATTTCATTTAAAAAACTTGTGAAAATATGTTTGTAAGTGATATGATAATACTGATAATAAATTAATAAATACTTCACTTAAATATTCGTAATTTTGACTTTATATTTACGAAATGTATGCAGTTTAAAATTTCAGCTTTTGAATAAACTCATCCTGCTTGGGGACTTTGTTATGTCACCAAGCCCGTAACGTTATGTCACCTGTTTTATTTTTTCCTTGCATTGGCATTACTTTGATTTTTGTTTTTGTGCCGAATTTGACAGCTCTGTTACTTTTTATTTAATGAAAAACAACCCATCTGTATTTAATTTCCCACAAAACTGCGACATTTACTAGGTGAGTAATCGTCCAAATGTGGGTAAAATAATCGCGTTGAGAAATCGTCCCTCGTAAGTGTGCCCGTGTCAAGTGTTGGGAAACTACGTCTCCGTTATATATTTTTAGAATAAATATGGATGATAAGGAGAAAGACAACAAGAACAAGTCAAACGATGAGGACAAATCGAAGGAAAATGCCAAACGGTTCAAAACCAGCGAAGAGTCGAGCTCTAGCAACACTGCTAGCACTAGTGCTGGGGAGGCAGACAACCCTCCAGAGCCCCCCGTGAGGTTCAACTCCACCCCCAACTCCCGAAACCGCAATTACCGGAACAGTCGCGAGAATTTTGAGGAAGAAAGGTAGGAAACCACTTGTCATTTGCGTTCTAAGTGGGTTTTGTAGTGGCGATAGGGACGATCCCATGGGGGAAGAAGAGGAAGAACACCAGGAGAATGAAGACAACGACTGGGAAGACCATGACGATAACGACTGGGAGGATTACGACGAGCCTGAGGAGGTGGAGGAGGAGGAAGAAGAGGACACGTCAGGTGAAGACTCTCATTTGTTCAGTGACAGCAGTGATGATGACTCCACTGTTATCCTTGATACAGATGCTGAAGTCGATTTCGAAAACCACCCGCTTTTCAAAAAAGAGAAGCCCAAGCACAAGTGGTTCGTTCTCAAGGAAGTTGATCAAAGACAGTTAGGTTACAGTGCAAAGTTGCAAAGTCGCGAGCTGTTTCAAAGGCGGTGCTACGGCTCCCTACATTGTGTACAGCGCTTAGAGTTAATGTATAAGTTAGAGGAGCATGCAGGTTGTGTAAATAGCTTGAATTTTCACCCCGATGGTACGCTCTTGGCCAGTGGGGCCGATGACCTGAAAGTGGTGGTTTGGGACTGGAAGTTGGGTAAAACCTTGCTGAAGTACAAAACGAAGCACAGGGCCAACGTCTTTCAAAGCAAATTCTTGCATCTTTATGGGGATTTACATATCGCGACGTGCGCCAGAGATGGACAGGTAATTTTGAGCAAAAACTTTACAGTCGGTTTAAGGCGTTTTTAAGGTACGGCTGGCACAAGTGAATAAGGAGGAAGGCGTACGTAACGCCAGGCTTTTGGGGTCGCATAAGGGGCCCTGTCATAAGCTCATCGTGCTTCCAGAACAACCACACATTATTTTAAGCGCAGGCGAGGATGGGGCGGTTCTCAACCATGATGTCAGAGACCCCAAAAGCACCAAGTATGCTTTCATTTTTTTCCATTTCTGTGCACCTTTCGGACACATTTCAATAGTTCAAAAAATAACACAATTTATTTGGTAACTACTACGTTCTTAATGGTGTTTTCAATAATAATAATTAATTTGTATATTTCATTCAAAGTTGTGTCCAATAGGTTTATAGAAACAAAAGAAAGGGAGTTGGATCCTTAATTGTTATTTTTTGCAATTTGTTTACAGAGTAGTTACAGTAAAAGAGGATTCAAAGACAATAGCTTTATACAGTATCCACGGCCACCCGCTAAAGTCGCACGAGTTTTGCGTTAGTGGTAGAGATTCAATTGTTAGAGTTTACGACCAAAGAAAAAGTAACAAGCCTGCTGCGACGTACACGCCTTTTGTAAAGGTGAACTTACGTAAATAAACCCACAGTTAAAAATAAATTAATTACAGGCTAAAGCAAAGAATCATAGGAATTATCACGTCACTTGTGCTGTATACAACCACAACGGATCTGAAATCCTGGCATCGTACAGCGAATCCGATGTTTTTCTCTTCGATGTTAACGACACCGAACCTGGGAAATTTATCCATCAGTACCAGGGTCACAAAAACGGAGCCACGATTAAAGGTGTTAACTTTTTCGGGCCCAAGTCGGAATTTGTAGTGAGTGGGTCAGATTGTGGCCACATTTATTTCTGGGAGCGGAATAGTGAAGCGCTAGTGCAGTGGTTACTTGCCGATGATAATGGAGTTGTAAGTTGTGGTATTAAATTTTGAGTTTTTTTTAACGTTGGTTTAGGTTAATTGTTTGGAGCCTCACCCCCAATTACCTTTTATTTGTACGAGTGGTTTGGATTGGGACGTTAAAGTTTGGGTTCCGTCCTGTGAAGTGGAACCAAAAATGGAAGGTTTGAGTGACACAATAAAAGATAATTTAAAAATGAAACTAGGTCATGAAGGAACGGAATTTAACGAAAATCGGATGTTGTGGATTCTGTGGCGACATCTCAGGAACACCACTAGACTAAGGGTAAATAATTTGGTGAAAAAATCTGATCGTTACTTTTCGTTTCAGGCGTCTAATATGCTTAACATTAGAGATTTTCTGCAGCTTTATTCAGACTCGAACTCCTCAGGATCGGAGAGCGTTGCGAATTCTGACGGTTCCGACGACGATCTTGATAGGCCACCAAACTGTAATACTTCTTAATCAACGAAATTTGTTTTTGTAGCATTTATTTTTATTTTGTTATAGTTACACCCTTATTCAGTTTATTAATCTTTGAAAATGTACATGTAAATGGTAACTAAAGTATTAACATTTTCATGTGATTTCGTTTTGTGAATTTAAATACGTTTGTCTAGAAATAAATTTGTATGATAAATGTACACCGACTTTAAAAAATACCAATAACTTGAGCTAACCCCGCGTAAATTGTCAAAGTAAAAGCCCCAACAATCAGCGTGACTGTGGCTTTAACAAAGAGGCCAACCCAAGGCCCTGCTAACAAAAACTTTAACAACAAGTCTAACAAAAGTGGCTTGTACGAAGAAAACACTAACAGAGCCGTAACCACTGGTTTGAAATTGCTCCTCAAGTCGTGTCGTGACCACAACCAGATTAAAGTCGCGGTGGAAATGTGTTGAACCAATGATACGTTTGATTCGAGACATTTCTGGATGTATTTCCAGTCGAACTCGGCTCCTCGGGCCCCCACCCAGAGGAGCAAAGCCCTTGACAAAATTACTTCAGCAGTGGCCCAGCCTATACCCGCTGTTAATACTTTACTGTGCCCTTTTCCAGGAATCCCAGCAAGGACGACGTACAAACCCACCAAATCGGCCAAATCAACCGTAGACTTCAGAAACTCCTAAAATAAATACTGTACCAAAAATTATTTGAGTTTTTGTCCCACCCCTAGAACATCACTCCCTAAGTCTGACACATTATCGGGGAAAAACGTAGCCAAAATTAACATTTTCGCAAGCTGTGTGAACATGTAGATACAACCGGCTTGGATACACTTCCAAAAGGCCCCATATTCCGACCTTAAACCCAAATTTTATTAATGAAAATTTAATCTCTGAAACTCACAGTCCTGAATATTTGTAAGTGAGGTAGTAGGGGACGTAAATTAACGCCACACAGTTTCCAAAATGATACAAAGTCATAGCTTTGCGGTAATTAATTATTAAAAGTGATTAACTGACAGCAAAATCTTGGGTTATGATCAGTTGGGTTGGCAGGTCTTCGTCAAATCCTGTTTTGCTTAATTCTGGTAACTACGAACAGGCTGTCGAAGGCTCTATCGAAAGGCTTAATCTCCTGCAAAAATAAAGAAAATTGCATGATATAAAGGGGGTGAAAAAAATCAGTTTGCATTGCTTAAATATGGTCTTCACCGACATTTAATTTGATTGCTTCGCATCTGGTGGACTTTCACGGGCTTGTGATTCGCAACAGTTGTCCATTTTCCAGAAAGGTGTTTACAAAACGTTTGGTTTAGAAAGCCAATAAATTAAGTAATTAATCGATTAGGTGCCAAAAGTGAGTAGGGCACGATGAATTCGAACAAATTTCGCCAAATGGAAGACGAAATGAGCCGGTAAATTGACTGGAATCAGTTTGGAGCACCCTAACCTAAAATATCATTTCCCAGCTTTGAGGCGGAAATTTCGGGCCAAACATTAATGAGTAACTCGTATTCGAGCGCCTATGGACTCCCCAACTTTGGAAACATCCCTCCACCTCCCACTCCTCCACTTCTTATTCCTCACCAGGTGAAGAAGAAGGCCAATTTCGACGTGTACAGCTCGCAGCCTGCGGTGGTCTCGGCCAAGCCTACCCTGTACACAAGTGCGACCAAAGCCGCCCAAGCCGCTGCCATCGCCCAAGGGCAAGCTGCCGCAGCTGCGGCTGCTGCAGCCTCCAGCACCGCCAACCAGCAACAAGTTGACTTTATTGCACTGCAGACGGAGGTTGAGAAGAAGTTAAAAAGATTGAAGGGTGAGAAAGTTAGTGCAGAATTGGCTATTTCCCAAGGTAGTGTATCCGGAGCGTGATACGCTATTTGAGAAGTGTTTACTAATAAGGATCTGGTTTTCGGTTCCAGGGAAAGCGAGCGCTTTGCAAGCCTTCGGCTACGACGATTACAGAAAAAAGGGGAACAAAAACCGGAAATTGATGCGTGTGGCTGGGGGGCAAACTTGGGAAGATCTCTCAATGAACGATTGGCCAGACGATGATTTCCGAATTTTTTGTGGCGACTTGGGGAATGATGTAACTGACGAACTCCTAACTAGGACTTTTAACAAATATCCCTCTTTTAATCGCGCTAAAGTTATCAGAGATAAGCGCACTAATAAGAGCAAGGGATACGGATTTATCAGTTTTAGTGATCCAGCTGATTTCACCAAAGCCATGAAAGAAATGAACGGTAAGTGCCTCATTTTCACGAACATCAAACGTTCGAGGGAATTTTTTCGCAAAATTATACATAATTTAAGAAATTATAATTTCAGAAAAAACAAGGGAAACTTTCTTGTTTTTATGACACAGATTTCTGCGGAGAGTTTACTATTTTTTTTTTCAATAATAATTTGAGTCTAACAAGTTAATAATAGAAAATTATCCATTTCAAATACTAATCTCAATTGGCTATCACATTTTGAAAAATTCAATTTAATCTTCGTAATGAGCTCGGAACGCAACATTAATAATTTATTAAAAAAAAAAATACTGTCTCACAATCAATGAAGTACCATTAAAAAAATCCTCGTTCTTCCAAAAATGTGTACAAATATATTTTATTTTGTCTTGGATTATTTTTTGTCGTATTTATTTAAAGTTTGTTTTTAATTGATCTGTATGTGTAATTTTTTATTTGTTTTCTTATTATCTCCTTGAATGCCTTGTTTTTCGTCTAATCCATTAATTGTTTATAATAAAACGAATACTTGCTACAGATAAATGCAATACATCATAATAAGTGTGTACAAAATATTGTTTTTCCAATTTATTTTTGTAAATCTTATTACTCAAATCATATCCTGTTACAAAGGCAGATTTGTTGCCTCGTTACATCATGTTCTTAGTAAGGTCAGTTCACTTTATTTATTAGGCAAACTGAACTTTTTCCAAACGCATATCCAATCGTATTTTTCCACTGATTTCGAACACTTGACCTGAAAATTAATTAAGAAATATTCAACTGATATTAAATGGAGTGCCTGAAGCTTCTATTCTTGATAATACGAAATAATTGAATTAGTATTCCGTGCAACCGTGCAAAAAAATGAATAATTTTTCGTTCTTACGTAAGAAAAGAAACGTACTGTGTGGGTTTACCATTAATTGAATTTAATATTTGTGTGGGTTTTCTTTTTATTTACCTTTGATATTTCTATTCACATCGAAGTGGTCACATATAAAAAATAATAAATAACTTTGCAACTAAAATCTAGATAAGTAAATCACGCAGGGTATTTCAGTCGGGCAAACGGCAATTAAACTCAAAATCACAAAAAGCGAACTATTTCCCTAAGGGCCCCCATCCGTACGAGACAAAGAGCTGCGGAATGACAGAATGCGGTGACCTGTTCATAGTTTTTTGTCGCATCGAAGTCCTCACTTGCGGCAAACTTTTCCGTTGGCTTTTTGACGTGGAGCTGAGATGCGGCCGGAAGTTGTTCGTTTCCACCGTTGCGGGAGCTTTCGGCGAAGAAAACGTCGGATTCATGTATAACACGCTGAAAGGCATGCCACCAGCACCCCATCCGCGCGATATGAAGATGTCTTTTTTCGTTTCACGGTTGCTGAACTTCTTCATCTCTTGCTGGAGGTGGTTGCGAGAGCCGGCGAGGTCCTGATAGGGCGCAGAAAGACACGTCTGACACAGGCAGACGATGAGGAAAACGTCCAACAGCTTGTACATTGTCTGCAATTTTGTGGAAACAATTAGACAGAGTATTGGAAAAATTGAGATCACTTGCCGTCAAGTTGCAACTAATTCGCAAAGCGCTCTCTAATTAAATGACTCCAGTAAACAATCCTTCCCACATTTATATCTTTTAAAAAATAATATAGGATTGGTCACGCTAGATGGCAATCTGTTAACATACACGTGAATTAAGAGTGAAAAATAAATTCTTCAGCGAATCAACGATGAACTTTTATTTATCGCGGCAGTTAGTATTTTTAGAGCGAATGTCCTAAAATAGAATACGTTTTCTGTAGTATTTTTTATTCCGCGAAAGTTGCTCATTTTTGTTTTCATGTAATCAATTAACTTAACACTGATATTTCGCGTGTTTGAAAATATTTTATTCAATTAGCTGCCCGAAGAGACAACAAATAACTTGTGACGCAAATTTTAATCTTATTTTGTATTTAATGCTCGTCTGGCGCCTTAGAAAAATTCTTAATTTCCCCTATAAAGTGATTACAAAATTTCGTCCTCATTTTTAAATGCAAATTTCACAAGGTGAAGGCCTGACCTGTTTTCCAACAATCTGTCATTTAAAAATTCAGCTGCGGCCAAAGGATAATTGGATTTTTACAAATTTTTGCCAAACTAACACAATTTTATCGCGCTTATGACAAGTAGTATTTTCATCTCAAACGTTAGATATAATTTTATGTGTTTGTTAAGTGTGTAACTGGTTCTTTTGGATTTTGGACGATGAACTGCAAGTCTTGAACTTTTCCTTAAGATATTTTGGTACGCTGTTGATTTCATAAATGCGCGGTGACCTGCATTTTCTTATTGTCATATATAAAAATAACGCATGGTTTCCGAAAACGCGTCTCGTACGTAAAATTCGCTTCGCAAAGGCAAAACAATTTACTTAAAAATGGTAAAAAAAATATTCTCAATTTGATCTATTTAAAAATTTCTTGTCAGTGGAGAACAGGGAAATTTACTCATCTTTGTCATGGAATGTTAAATTTTTTACCCGAAACATTTCCGGTGATGCAATTACGCACGCGTTGGAATAAAATAAATTTCATTCGGGGAAAATGTAATAAAGTTCCACGGTCCTTTCATGTTAAATGCACGAATCGATAGCATTATCTCAATCGATGCTTGTGATGTTACATAACGGAGCCCCACTTTGAAAAAGTGCCCATTTTTCGTTATCTGTTGTTTATCCGAGGGAGGTTCCGCCACCTTGAAACCTCAAAATTTTCGTAAACAAGTAAACCATGCGTGTTGGTAACAGTGTGAAGGTTGTCTTCTAAATGGCATTTAAACGCAGATAACGAAATATAAATTGATTATTAAAAAACAAGGTGACACGGGGCAATCAGATTGTCTCTCTCGTGATTAAATAGCTTTGAATTCCGAAAAAGTGACGCACGGGATGGCGATCATCGATCAGAGATCATCGTATTTCCTTGTTCTCGGTTATCCCCGAGTTTTTAACAACAATTCTCGCAGACAACCGCACTAAAAATAGCTAAATTATTGTCTTTATCAAAGTCGCAAATGACCCATTTTTCAAGTAAACAAATCCGCAAATTAGAAATAAACAGCGAAGCTTCCGCTGTTAGTTAGCCGATCAGATTAAGAATAAATTTACCTATGCTGACGACTTCGAAGGAGCAAATAACAGTAAACCACCGAGAATAATTACTTCATCTTGAAGTTGATTTCTTTCGCTCGGCTTAGTTTTCGAAAACGCGGGGGAATCCTAATTAGTACAACATTGTTCAAGCTAATCGAGTTGTAATTATTTTTCTGTCTGTAGTACAAGTACTTACTAGTAATTGTTTATTGCATGGACTAAAAATAAACTTGTATCGCAAAAATACAGTCATAAGGCTAATATTAACTGACTCATTTTTTGAGTTCAAAGGGCATCTCGGAGGTTGCGCCGAAGAACAAAATAACTATTGTTATGACGTTAAAGAGAATAGCTAATTTGGCATTAACGCCAGTTTTAATTAAGTAAAAATTATGATAAAATTGATCATTACGTCGCTGGCGCATCCACCAATTTTATACGCATTTAATTAAGAGGCTTTTCAGTTTTTACGTATTTATTTCAACTGTATAGCGAGTTAAACCTTTTAATTGAAAGGGAGGATTAATAATAAATGAGTGTTAGAACAAAGCAAGAAGAAACTTTAATTGCTTTGA
Source organism: Tribolium castaneum (assembly GCF_031307605.1). Classification (NCBI taxonomy): domain Eukaryota; kingdom Metazoa; phylum Arthropoda; class Insecta; order Coleoptera; family Tenebrionidae; genus Tribolium; species Tribolium castaneum. Next base: position 1,724,139 of record NC_087402.1, on the reverse strand, counting down.
GCGTGTTTCTTTGAGTTTCAAAGATCGTGTTTATGTTTTAACAGTGTTTGAATTTGTTGCAAAAATTTTCGACCATTTATGTGTTCATTAAATATTTCATTTTCGATGGCGTTTCATAATTATCGTCACAGCAACAAAAAGGTTTTTTCAGTTGAGTAATTGCAACACAAGTACCGCACTATGACTTAATCAGGTCTAGACGTTTTTATGTTTTTTTTTTTTCTAAGGGATTGGACGATGAACCGGAAATTTTATATTGAAACATATTTGTGCCAAGTTACTGAGCCAACATAATTGTTTCGTTAAACTATGAACTGAAATTTTCCATCAAACATTTGTGCATTTTTCGAAGTAATCTCAAAAATGTGACTAATTAAAAATAATTAACATCGCGACTTTGATCTGGTAAAATGTTTTGAAAAAATCTAATTTGGCGATGAATTGTTATCAGTGTTGTAACAACTATTGCAAAAAGTGGAATGACATTTCGTTGTTGACTCACACAAGCATGCAAAAATAACAATTAAAAGATGCCAGTAATTGACAAAATAAAATTCTTTTATCGATTCAACGAAAATTTATTTAAGTTCAATTAAATTTTCTTTAAGAAATTTTAATAAGTGGGCCAGTGGGCAACTCACCTGTTGCGTTATGTGGAGCGTTCACGTCTCGGCACATGAAAAGGAAATGACGCTTGGCGTCCCGACGCTCCAAACTGAAGCATGTGGCGCATCTCTTAAAAATTCCCTCGGGCGTTTCTTTTTGTTCCAGATTCGATTCAAATTTAATAAAATTCAATCGAAACTTGATTACTAAATGAAATTTTGTCAATGAAAGTTAAAAAGTTTCGCTTTTTTCCAGGGCGATATGTAGGTAGCAGGCCGATTAAATTACGGAAAAGTACGTGGAGGAATAGATGTATTGATATCGTTAAGAAGAAGGAAAAGGAAAAGGCCACTTTAATAGCGATGCTGACGTCGGGGAATGGAAGGTGAATGCGAAGTAAGCGGTTGGGTATTTATTCTTAAGTAATTTTTTCAATGTAAATATAATAAAGCGAATTTATTGAGTCAATTTATGGGGATTGGCATTTCTTCCGTGGCGTCTCCTTTTTCGGTTACGGGTGACGGCAAGTGTTGCTCCTCTTCTTCGGCCTTCCCTCCCACACCGTCTTGGTCAAACCGCTGCAAATAACCGATAATATCGATAAGACTCTCTTGCGAGTCAACGATTGGCAAGTCGAGAGGTTCCGGTGGTAGAAGTTCGGCGTTGTACAGACTCACAGATCTTGCTCTCCACAACGGAACAATTCCCCTGGGATTACCCCGATATTCTGGACCTACATGTAACATAATTTAAAATTGTCTTATCGCGAGAATCGAGTCTAATTTCCAAGCGCGCTGCACTAAAAGCGGCTCGCTTTTGACGCATCTAATAAAATTTTATTAGTCCGATATTCCCTTACTTTCTAAATTCGTATCTTCAAGAGCGAGTTTATCAGCGCCAACGTAATCAAATGCCGGGTTTCTCAAATTCACGTAAAATCCATGCTGCATGAACTTATTGTTATCGAAAACGAAACAACCGGGGCCTTTCGGGAGGTTTTTTTCGAACTTTCCGTGGTATTTGTAGCACCCGTAATCGATTATTCCTGGCCCTTCCATTCGGCCGTCCTTCCAATTCCCTAATAAGGCCAATTAATTTGGGAGACTTTGGCCGCTAGAAACCTTTTACCGGTGTGAATTACGTTGAGTGATTTATATATGTAGGTGCCGTAGCCGTGCCGAAATCCTTTGTACCAACTGCCCTCATAAGTATCCCCGTTAACATAATAATAGGTTCCTTTGCCCTGTTTCAAGTCGCGTTTCCACTCACCGACGTACTTGCTACCGTCGGGGTAAATAAACATCCCAGTCCCGTATTTTAGCCCTAGTTTTTTACAAAACCTAAATGAATGCGAAAACCTGGCGAAGTGCACAGGAGAAAAAACAATAGATTTGTTGCACAAAATAATTTTTATCACATGTACTCTTATAGAGAAATTAGAATTCTGTGTGATTATAATCAATAAACGTAATTTTTTACAAAAAAATCGTAACAAATTACCCTTTTTCCACTCGCCGTCATATCTGGCCCCATTCTTGAGCACATACAGCCCCCTGCCGTGCCGTTTCCCGTGCGAGTAGTGCCCCTCGTAAATATCCCCATTTGGCAAAACAGCCCTTCCAAAGCCGTGTCGGTCCAATTGATCGTCCCTCCCACCCTCATATTTCTAAAAAACAGCCTTAATCACCAAGATTAATTAAATGGGGGAAGTACTCCATAAGGGTAAGGTTCAGGCCCCTCCCCGGCGTCTTCAGGTTTTACATCTTCTTCGTCTTCATCCGTTGACATTTTTTCAGCTTTATTAATGACGCTGACACAACGATCTCTAGATTGGAATTAATTAAGCCGATTTATTATTTTTGTGCCAAGTCCGGTGCATCATTTATAATAACATAACGTTAAAATTAATTTTCATTACACAACAAATATTTGCCGGGCGTAAATCACGGTGCACTTTGCTTATCTCAGTGCAGTGAACTTTCGGGTTTGATTAAAAAACTCTAATTATTAACCGATGTATTGTCGCGTCGAGCCAATTAGCACAAATGAGCAAAAACGTGCGATTTTTTACGGGTTTAGTCTCGCTGTATAATTGGAGGGACAAAAACTGCGATTTTTTCAACAAATGTTTATTCAATAAAATCTGCATAACAAGAAACATGTAAAGCAGTCTTGGTAAAAATGACCTATTTACAATATTTGGTTTTTTCTACACATCGTAAAATATCCACGCTAGCGGATACCTAATAACAAACGCCAATAGGCTGCACACCACCTGTATCCCCAACAAGACCAGTGTCAGCTTGGCCTCGTGGAGCGGCCCCAAGTACAACAAGACCAAATTAATCAAAGTTAAATTATTAGTAATGACATAATCTTCTTTTTCGTGCCACTGAATTAATCTGAAAACTCGGAACAAGTTTATTGTAAATTTGCCCACAACGTTCAAATCTGCATAACGAAACTTTGTCGTACTTATTTCTAATTTGTCAATTTTTGAGTTAAACTTTGGCAGTCGGTGCCTGGGGCACGGGATCAAGTGAATCAGCTGTGGGAATGAATACAAGAAATTAAACACTTGAGGGATGAAAAACAAAAGCGTGGTTTTACTGAAGTGACCCAAAATCCCCACCACGGCGAAGGTCATCCCCGAAAAGTAGCAAAAAGTGTCTCCGACGAAAACCCTTGATGGGTACCTGAAATTTAAATTTCGTCCCGTTAGAGTGGCCAACCTGAATCTTGACAGTCGATTAATTATCAAAATTCAAATGGGCGGTGGTCCAATTTCTTCAATTAATTCCGGAATAGGGCAAAAAAGTGGTCAATGACACAATTATGAGCGTTAAAACACAACAAATCGACTCCACAAACAATTTCAACAAATTTGACAAAGTGGGGTTATGTGCAGTTTTAAATGCATAAAATCTACAGGAGTTGCAAGAGATTATCCGTATGGGTATTGCTCTTGACACAGATACTGTTAATAATGTCGTACTTTTACCTAAGAGTTGACAGTGATATTAAAAGTGAAAAAATCTCGTTTATAAGGTCCCCCGATGAAGAACAACCAAAACGTACATATCACACCTCAAGCAGTAGGATTTTTTTAAGGAGCATTAACACCCACACGAAGTTTATCGATTTTAATTCAAGTCTGTGTTACACGAACGGCACAGACTTGGTTTCAATGAAACGTTCAAAGGAGTTCAACTGGCAGTGTGCCTGCCTTCCTGGATGGCATGGCAAGGACTGTGGGCAACCGGAAGTCATATGGAGGGCCTTCCTGACCCACAGAACACCCATCAAGATCATAGGACCCAGGAGCTTCGAGCGGAGAATTATTTACGCTTTTGCAGTAGACAAATTTAGTGAAATTATGACCGAAATACGAATCAACGAACTAGGTGATATAGTCGATTTGTTTATTTTGTACGAAGACGAGGAGTCGGATTTTTTGGAACGGAAACTAAACAACAATTTCGTGAAAAACTACCATGAAAAAATCCTCTACCTTAAGGCGAAAAACATAAAATACGCACTACGTTTAGTTAGGAATTTGCGGGACGATGACGTGATTTTAACCAGCGAACGAAATGAGGTACCTAATAAATACGCAATAATTTTTTTGAAATATTACGACAAGTGGCCGGAGCCGGTCCGTTTCCGTATGCGCTGGTCCGTGTTTGGATTTTTTTGGCTCCATCCCGGCAAGACTATAATCACAGGAGGTGCATGTTCTGTCTCATTTTTACGCGCAAATTTTAACAACAAATTCGGGTCGCTTCATTCAACCTCCAGTCCTTTAAACAAGGGGATTATCTTAGGAGATTTGAACCATTTCGGCGGCTGGTTCTGCGAGTATTGCAATGATGTAGCACAAATAATCGAATTTTTATCAAGCAAACCCCAAACTGGCATTAATTTAGAGAAAATCGCACAGAAGAAAATCGACAATGCGTTTCTGGAAGACGTAATAGAAAATGGGCTTTATATAGACGGCAAGACTGAACTTCTGAGAACGCACCGCTATCGCGACAACTATTTCGCACCCTTTTACGTATCTGAAAATAGCTGGGCTTATGATTTTCTCCTCACAAATATTTATTCTAAAATAGATTATTACGAAGGATGAAGACTGAAGAATCGTCACGGCCTCCAATCAGATTCCTGCCATGAGCTGCGGAAACTCCTAATATTAAGCTGTGATAACTTGTAAATACCTTTGCCCATACTATATCACTAGTAACGACTTTTTATCAGCTAATAAACGAACGAAATTTTGCGATTTTTTACTAAACCCCAAACAATTAAAGCAAATTAATTTAAGTTAGGACTGCTGTCTGGTTTTAATAGAAAGTTTCACAAAATTTTTTGTGAACTTTTAAAACTATTCATTTCTGCCCACAACGCTTCCCTTGAATATTTTTTGATAATTTAATACTAAGGGATGACTCCTTAGCCTCTGCCAGGTATAGGCATTTACTGCGGTATTTAATAATTCAAATAGAAAACAGAGCTTATTAATATTCATAATTTAGAAGGACAAAAAATTGAAAAAAATATTTCTTTGTTTTTTGGACCTAATGAAGGGTTAAAAATCTGACGAGTGAGATCAGGATATTGTTGTAGAAAGCAACTATTTTATAGCCTAATGCCCTAAACTTACCAATTATGTTTGAGCAGAGCTAAGGTGGTCCCTATATACGGCAACATAAAGTACAGACTGAACTGGTGTGCCTTCCAGAGGCTCCCCGACAGCTCAACCACGTTAAATATTGCTATGGACATGGCAATAATCACACTTTGCCCCACTTCAAGTCCATTAATCCCAGCTAATATGTTAATAGCGTTCGTACAAAACACAGCCAACATCCCCATGTAAATGTAATAAAAAATCCCCACTTTGACCGAGAAGCCGAAAATCTCCCTTAACGGCTTCGGAACTATGATCACCGTCGAATTATAGTTAACATAATAGACCATCAAAAGCGGCAGCGACGCTATTGTTGGCAACAACAACTTGTGCCTCCACCTGAGGTCCAGCACATCGTCAGCAAACCCCAGCAGCAACATACAACAAATCGACAACAAGGCTGCTATCAACTCGACGAACTGAAAGCTAAAATTAACCCCAGACACGTGTCTCAGCGACTTTACCTCATCGTGAGGAAAACTCTCATCGTCAAATAAACTGCTACCAAACGGTACAGGAATGAACAAGAACATGGTTATCAAAAAGGTACATCCTGTCACAACCCCCAGCGACTCAGGCCTGCAAAAATTATGAGTTTCCGAGCGGTGTAAGCGACATAACCTACACTTTTTCACTCGTAGTTTTGCTCATATCTATGCCGAAAAGGTTGGCTTTGATGAACATGTCCCTCAGTTTGGGGATCAGGCGCACGGTTATTATGTACGCTACCGTGGACATGAAGGCGCTAACAATTAACGGGAACAACATTTTCCAATTTCTGTCAAGGGTCACGTCCACATAAACCGCCATTTTTCAAAATTGTTAGGTTAACAGCTGTCATCAGTCAAACTGACGTTGGTTTAAATCCCTCCGAAAGTGTTTTTTACCCTCAACAAAAAACGGTGTAAGAAGCTCCTGCACGTTATTTGCCCGATTTGTGTGATTTTACGAGTAAGTTTTGCTAGTTTTAAGTCATTGGATTGATTTTTATTGTATGACAGTGGATATGGATGAGCGTGTGCCCCGCATTGGGGAAATCCGGATTATGGTCCGGCCCGAGTACTATCTCTCGAAGGCGCGGCAAGAGCTCGCCAACGGTAACAAAATCGGGGCTATCCAGCACTACAACAGCTACGTCGAGAACTTGCGCACCCCGCACGACATGCCCCTCGTCGAGCAAATCACTCTAACCAAGCTCGTGATGAGTCTCAGTAACAACGTGATTGAGCCAAGTCCCGAGGTCGAAAACGAGATCCTCAAGTGTTACCTCACGATGCTCAACAGTTTCCCGGCCAATGCCATTCTGTTGAACGCCTTCGGGGTCTACTTTTTCGCCCAAGGGGAGTACACCGTAGCTAGACATTACTTGCAGAAGGCGGCAAGTCTGGGTTACCTCCCGGCTGAGAAAAACTACCTGCACGTGATCTGGCATTTGATACCGCGCTGGCACTTCCGCATGTTAAATGACCGGAAGCGGAACGAATTTTTCCGAGATGCCATTCATCGGGCCATTGATGCGGGGTTTAAGGACGTGTATGATATCGGGTGCGGTTGCGGCATTTTGACCCTAATTGCGGCAACGTATCGCAAAGACGTTCGAGTCACTAGTATTGAAGAGAACAAAATCTTGTACGATTTAACCGATACTTTGGTCAAAAAACGTAATTTCAATATTCGCCTAGTTAACGGTAACTCTAACACGATTACAACGCGCCCAGCGCCCTGTAATTTGATAGTAACGGAGATTTTTGACGCGGGGGTTTTTGGGGAAGACTGTCTCAAGACCATTCACCACGCACTTGAATACTTCGTTGATAAAAAGTTCAGAATCATTCCGGCAAGTGCCAAGCTCTATGTCACCGCCTTCGAGAGTCGGGAACTCACCCGGAAGTTCCGCTACACCGAGTCTCTGAAGGAGCTCAAGCTTGAGAACATTTGCCTGGTTGAGGTCGATCCCGAGCCGTATGACGCCGAGTACTTGACCAAAAAACCGGTCAAGTTTTTGTCGGATACTAAGGCGTTCCTCGAAGTTAAATTCTACAATAAGGCGCAATTGAACGATTTATTAACACCTGATAGCGACTGCATCGGCGAAATTGAGTTGGTTTGTTCCGAAAAGGGCACAATTCACGCATTGGCCGTTTGGTTTGATCTCCGGCTAGACGCAGAAATCACGATTACGACAAACCCGTTCATTCCCTCAAACACCAAGTGCTGGGAGCAGGCCATTGTCCACCTGGACCACCCGATCGAAGTCGCCGCGGGTGACACTCTCCGGCTGAAACCGCGCATTGTCGAGGGCCAGATACATTTCGATGTTTTGAACCACGAAAACACGTGTGAAAAATGCTTTGAAGTCAGTAGAGAAGTAATATCGTTTCTTAACGACACTAAACTAGTCCAGAGTGTGATCAAGGCTGCTGATAGTTACGAACATTGCGATCTCAGGATTATAGATTTCAATGTTTTTCCCTTGTTTGGGTTTTTGATGGCGAAAAAAGGGGCGACGGTCTATCATGTCTACAACGATGAGAGCGACTTGACTTTGTTCAATCATATCGTGAATCTGAACGAGTTGCCGGTTCAAAGATTTATTTTTATTTACTATCGGGCCGTTGAGGATTATTTGGTGTTTTTGGAGCCGCCCCATTTAGTTTTCTACGAGTTGGTCAAACCGGACGGGTCCTGGAGCAGGCCCGAGTATTCGCTTGAAATGGAAGCTAAGCTAACTTGTGCCTATTTGCCGCAGAAGGTTTTTCTACACGCACAACTCATCAGCTCGGATTATTTGACCCTTTGTAATAAAGTCGATGACAAGAAGGCGCTCAATTTCAAGATTGCCGATCTAATCAACGCCTACTCGGTAAGGAAATAAAATTTAATTTGTATATTTTTTTAATAATTATACGGCCAAGATTAATAAAAAAATTAAACTGGGTTAATGTGCGGGCTATATTACTTTAATATTTTTCTGGAAAGTTACTGTTGAGGAGTTAAAAAAATATGGTTGGTATTGTTACGACAATTTTAAGATTAAACCAAAAATATTGGTTCCAATTTCCAATATTGAGCATTTCTCGGAATTCAAAAGTTACAATAAGTACTTCGGTTCACTTTCATAAAAACCATTATGGTGGAAATTGGGTACTCTTGGCATTAACTTTTATATGAGTTGTCATGGTAACGGGTTAGTCAATTCCACCACAATGGTTTTTATGAAAGTAAACCGAAAATATATTATTAGTAATAGAAGACGAATAAAACAGAAAAAAATTTTTGCTTCGAACATAAATTCATGAACTTTTTATCCTTGAAGAGTTGAGATAGTGTTGACAATTAATATTTTTAGGGCAACGAACATCCCAACCTTGAGACGCTTGAACACAAGAAGCACTCATCTGTTGTCACTTTCGACATCAGCGATTTGTACAGGTATGACTTCCACATGGAAGCGGATATAATCAAGAGTGGCTCCTGCAATGGAATTCTCTACTGGTTTGATATCCAGTTCACTGCTGATCCAAGTAACGTGTTCAACACTTTGACCAGCACCCATTACGACAGGTCCTGCACCCTCCTCATCGATAAACCCAAAGTAGTCAAAGCCGGTGAAAAAGTAATGATCCACATAATGAGACTCGAGGGATTTTTAAAACTGTATTGTGATTAATTGTGTAATGTATTCGAAAACTGTGATGTTTACTATTAGGTGTGTTAATTTGTTTCGCACTTTGCGACACTAATTGTAATATTTTGTACTTGAATTGTTTAAACAGGTCTCAGGGTAAAAGAAAATGTAAAAATTTGCATAATTTATTAAAACCATCAATTGTCATGTTTACTAAGAGACTATCACAGTCTTTATTGTGTATAAATGCCCCTAGAATTAATTAAACTTTACCCAACATTACAATTTCGCTTTTTTCACCACCAAAAACTTGGACACGTGCGGAGCCACAATTTCGGGGCTATTATTATGCACATCGTGGTGCCCATCCACATAAGTTATCCGTATGTTTCTATACTTTTTAAAGAAGTTTGTGACCCCTTTCATGTACATTTGCTGCAACTCTGAGTCGCGCCCCAAAACCATCAAAACGGGGCACGTGACCGGAAACTTTTTCAACGTTTCGAGAATGTACCGAAAATCGTGGATCGGGTTTATAAACTGTTTCATCCTCTGGTCGACCGTAAAGGCGTATTTCCCGTCGTCGGTCCTCTCAATCGCCCTTTGGAGCAGCGCCTCGGCCGCCTCACGACTGATGTAGCCGTTGGCCCTTTGGTCCTGCAGTTTCTGTAAGGCTTCGGCGTAAGTGTACGTTGGACGGGTCCCAGTTTTAATTTTCTGGTCCAATTCGATGCAAAAGTCCATCTTGTCCCTGAGGTTTTGCCGGAATTGGCCCGCATGGACGGGGAACAAGTGGATAGTGTCGAGCATTATCAGCTTTTCCACATATTCGGGGTACAGTTGGGCGAATAAAAAGGCGATCTGGCCCCCGTAGCTGTGCCCCAAAATCGTGTACTTTTCTTTTTTGAAATACTGGACTATTATTTTGTAAACTAGGACGTTATTAAGGGTGTAGGCTGGGAAAAACGGGGGGAAATGGCTCGATTTTCCGTGACCGGGCAAGTCGAAGCAAATGTAGCAAAATGATTTGGGGAGGAGCGGAATTAGGCGGTCAAATGAGCCCGCGTTGTCCATGATTCCGTGGAAAACGAGCACGAGAGGGTCGTTTTTGTTGCCCCATATTTTGGCTACGGTGACATAACCTCAGTTGTGATTATATTAGTGGTGTGGGGTTATTTACCTGCCAGGTGGCCCCAAGGTACCGTTATTGTGATTTCTTCAGTGTTCATTATGGTTATCACTTATCAATTACTTGTGTGGATGTGGCACCCGGTTATTCGTAACACGATTTTTTAATATTGTTCTAATAACTAATTTTGCTTATTTATTATTGTTTTATCACAGGTACAAGTTACAAGGTTTGCTCTTGCGTCACGTCTCCAGATCATTACAATAAAACAGCAATAAAGCGTCTCATTTTTGATAACAGATTTTGGGCAAAAAAAATGTTAAGTCATTGTGGGCTCATTACGTGTGATAATGAATCATAAGTTGTTATTATGTTATGCTGATAAGAGTGATAATGTTTTGGAGTTTTGAATTGGGCGCCCGGCTTGGGGTTTTTGTCGGCGGAGGTGCGTGGTTGGCAGCAGGTGTTCTCAAAAAATTCACAAATGATGCGTTCGGTGGACAGGCTGAGTGTAAATTTTACCACATTTTATAAATGAAAATTATCACAGTTCGGCTGTCGCATTAGTTAGGAATAAATTTGGCCATCGGAAATGAACGGTACAATTTTGATTATCTAGTATAGGTCCCGTCCAGTCCCAATAAAACGGCGAAGAATTGCATGCCATTCTTCTGGTTAATTACATTGCATTCTTTGTTTGTAATTACAATTGGCTTTGTAATTGAATAATCACTCGGTGTGAGCTGGTTATTTATCGATTGGGATTTAATCTTGAATAATAGATTTCGAGCGATTGATTTTGCCCCGTTTTAAAATTGTAGGTTATATAATTAGACAATTACATTGATTTTAGTGTACACAATGCCCGGAGTGGCCGACATGGGCATGGTCTGGATGGGTGCTGGGCAGCCCAACCCCGACATGTCCATGGAACTCATGTCCGGGGACAACTCGGACATGCTGCTGGAGCACGAGAACCCATATTTCACCCCATCCATACACAGCATGTCCAACCAGTCCATGGACGATATCCACACTATCCACAGCTCGCAAATGGTAAAGCCAGCTCTTTGTGCTTTGTTTTGGTGCTTAGTGGGTTATTTTAGGACGCTATGGAAAACCTAGATATGATGCAATATATCGACATGAAGCACGAAAGTAACGACTCAAGTTATGCCGAAGATGATAGTCAGAACCCTGTATATATGATAAACTCTGCCACGCAAACATTGCCCTGCTCTACGCGGAAAATCAAACCAATCAAACACCCTGGGTTGGTTTTGAAAACACCAATAGCCTACCAAAGCAATACGGACCCCTCAGTCATACCAATTCAAAAAGATGGAATTGGTGAGTTGCCCACAACCCCCTTGACGGCACGGACTTCACGCTGGGGTGTTAAATTTTATTTGTAAAAAACGGACAAAATTAAATTTTTCTTCTTATGACCATGTTGTCAGGTCTGGTAATTTTTTACCAAATCTCATAAAAACTTTTCGTTTTTTCTTTATTACTACACAAAAGAAAGTAAATCATCTTTACAAAGATATTGAAACATGCTTAAGCCGCTGGTTAAATCAAAAGTATTAAAAAATAATAATTGACAAAATGTTGAATTTTTCCAGCTGTTTGCGAGAAGTGCGGCGCCATCGGCGTCAAGCACGCCTTTTACACCCGAGAGCGCCGCTTCTGCAGCATGGCTTGCGCCCGCGGCTACAGCGGCCTGATCCCCGAGCCCTTGCCCCTGTCCCAGCAGCAAACCCCCGAACACCACCATTTCGCCAAACACCGCTTCACCATGAAAACCGAAGACGACTTTGCCAACACAGTCGTCGACCAGGAATTCCCCCAGCTGCCCCCACCGCCAGTGCTGCCCCCCATCGACGAAACAGTCCCGCTAATCCGTCGCAAGCCCTCCGAACTGGCGAACTCGCACGACTGGGATTCGCAATTAAACGACCAGTATTTCGTGGCAGCCCCTGTCACGTGTTTCAAACACGCGCCCATGTCCGACATTTGGGAGAATATCATGGTCGGGATGAAAGTCGAAGTGGAAAATACCGACTGTGATAACGTCTCAGAGGCGTTTCCCGACTCGTTTTGGGTGGCTACTGTTTTAAAAATCGTGGGGTATAAGGCGTTGCTGCGGTACGAGGGGTTCGGGTCGAATGATTCCAAAGATTTTTGGGTCTCGTTGTGTTCGAATCAGGTGCATCCGGTCGGGTGGTGCGCCACGAGGGGGAAGCCCCTGATTCCGCCGAAAACGATCGAGGACAAGTATAACGATTGGAAGGATTTTTTGAGCAAGAGGTTGACGGGGGCACGCACGTTACCGTCGAATTTTAGCAATAAAGCGAGTGATAGTCTTAAGTCTAGATTTCAATGCGGCCTTAATTTAGAAGTTGTCGACAAAAATAGAATTTCGCAAGTTAAGGTTGCCATTATTCATAAAATCGTGGGGAAGAGGCTGAATGTGAAGTATTTTAATATGCCGTCGGATGATGCGGGGTTTTGGTGTCACGAGGACTCGCCGCTTCTTCATCCCGTTGGCTGGGCAAAGAAGGTGGGTGATGTGATGGAAAAATAGTATATTATAGAGTGGGATTAAGGCACTTTGGTCCCGAGATATATACGCTATTTTTTGCACTAAGATACTTTAGTTTCTGTCTACAGGCACTGTAGTCATTTATTCTCTATGGAAAACACGCATTGATCACTTATTTAAAACGATACAGAAAATAATAACAATTTGTCTTGAAAATACTTGAAAATTTTAATCAAGAAGTGCAAATAATTTAATTATTATAGGCGTCCGTTTGTAACAACAGCTTATAACAATCTGAATAAACTCAAACGGTTCATTAGAATATTCATTGTGTAAGAATATTGATAAATCGTCATTAACAAAAAATGTAATTTGCAAACATGGTCAAATAATTCAGTTATTCTGACTAATTTTTTTCGGATTAAATTGACAAAATCTTTATTTGTCAAATTTATGGAAGGAAAATTTTTAAATAAATAGTATCCAACTCCAAAATATACATACTCGCTTTTAGTCTTTTTAGTTTTAAATAAAGGAAACCACAGAAAGTGGTTAACAAACTAGTGGTCTTACGTGAGCTGCAAAAAAATTGTTCAGAGATAAATCGATAAAAACTTTATTCGTCTTCTTTACTGAGGAAAAATTCTTAAATTAAATAAATTTTGTCTTTTGCTAAACGCCAATTATTTGAAATAAGTGCTTAGCTATTTAGAAACTGAAATTTTAAATGTGACACACCCAAGATCGCAAAAACGATTATTAATTCTAAACTTTCGTACCTTTTGGCCCTTTGCTGTCACAATCCAGTCACTTTTATTTAACAACTCGAATTTTTATTTAAATTTAAATAATTAAATAAATGAGAACACAGAGAGTAATCTGCACAATTCAAACGCGAACAAAAGACTGATGTAGAATACGCAACTAATAAGTCTTATCTCGGGCCGCAAAAAATTTGTTCGGGAATAAATAGACAAAAAGTTTATTCGTCATATTGACGGAGAGAAAATAAAACTCCAAGGTCAAAATTTTCTTTTAGACAAACGTACAAAAGTCTTCAATTTGATTTGTAACAAAAAAAATTCAGTCTCTTTATAGCTATTTTTAAACTAGACAATTTTTTCTTTAGGCGTCCTCTATGCCTTCCTACAAGTTGCAAGTTTCGAAAATCATTTATCCTATTTTTCAGTGTACATAAAAAATTACATAGTTTTTTACTGCTCGCTATTTTACAAATCCTTCCTGAAATATTTTTTTATGATTTTCTTGAAATACCTACTTTTAAATTACACAGATAAGTTATTAGTTCAGTATTAATTTTGTATTATAGACGAATTATTTTTGGCGACTCTTCCTTAAAACTTTCCTGGATTTTCTCAAAATATTATTGTCTCATTTTTAGAGGAATTATTTTTTTTTTAGAGTAATTCACAATTTTCCAGATTTTTGCTGAAAAACAAAGCCTGTGCAAATGGTCTTCGATTGTAAAAAAATTGTGGACCCATAATAACTTTTTTGTTGTTCTCAAAACATTTTAACATCGGCGTATTATTAGTAAATTATTTAATTCTCAAAGAAAAATTAAAGCTTATTTAAAAGGCCATCGATTACAAAAAAATATGACCTGACTATCTTTTCAATGCTGGAATAAATTTTTGGCTTTTCCGAAATATATTTTCATTGGTTCGTGACAAAGTGACAAGATTTAATTTGGCGTTTTTACAAAAAAAAAATCTTAACACAACTCTATAATTTAGGGCCTTTGGCGTTCATACAAATTAAAAAACTATTAATTTCTACATAAACATACTTCAAATATAAATTCATTTGATCACAATTTATTAAAACCAGTTCAGCTCTAAACAAAAAAACACAAATATTATTTTTATTTCCTTAATATCCCCAATAAAAAAGCCCCTAATTTGAGATATGTTTCCCCTTCGTTTGTCAGGTCGGCCACCACCTAGTGGCCCCTGTCAACTACCTGGAGCGCGTCAACCACTGCATTTACGACGACGACGACGCCACTGACGAGCTTTTCACCCCTTTCCAAGTCGGTTCAAAAGAACCCACTGCCGACGGCGGCTTCTGCATCGGAATGAAACTCGAAGCAATCGATCCTCTCAACCTGTCCTCAATATGCGTCGCCACCGTAATGAACGTCCTACGCCACGGCTACATCATGATCCGGATAGACACCTACGAATCGGATATGACCGGAGCCGATTGGTTCTGCTACCACGTCAAATCCCCGTGCATTTTCCCCGTCGGTTTTTGCGAAAAATACGACATTCCCCTAACCCCTCCAAAAGGCTACGACCAGGACACCTTCACCTGGCGGAACTACCTCCTGGAAACGAACAACGTGGCAGCTAGTCCCGACCTCTTCGCCTCCTACATCCCCATGCACGGGTTCGTCCCCGGGATGAAAATCGAGGCGGCTGACTTGATGGACCCTAGATTAGTTTGTGTGGCGACGATTGCCAAAGTTGCAGGGAGGTTGCTCAAGGTGCACTTTGACGGTTGGGAGGAGGAGTATGACCAGTGGTTGGATTGCGAAAGTCCCGATATTTATCCCGTGGGATGGTGTCAAAGTGTGGGACACAAGCTGGAAGGACCGCCGGTTATCCCTCCAAAACCCACAACTCCCGTGGCGAAGCTCGCCAAAGGGATGAAGAAAAGAGGGCGTAAAAAGAAAATCAAAGAAGTGTCGCCCAAAGCGGCCACGAAAGTTATTAAAGCCGAAGTGGAACCGGAAATTGAGAGGGAGGAAATGGAAGTTGCTGATGACAATCAAGGACCGGAAGCGGGACAAGAACCTGCAGGACCTGACCAAAGTCTGCCGGTGGCGACCGACGCCAATCCGCCTCCGGAGCGCAAAGCGACATCATATATTAATGTAGGTTTAAAATAAAGCGTCTTTTTAGCGCAAAAAATTATTGGGGGAATTTGTTGCAGGCAACAAACCCAACAAGTACAAAATTAATACCTCGTTTAGTGGATAGTACAGGAACAAGTAGCGAAACTGGCGAACTGTGTCCAGACGAATGGAATATTTACGACGTTGCGCAATTTTTAAGGGTTAATGATTGTGCGAATTATTGCGACTCTTTCAGTAAACAGGTGAGTTGATTACAACCGAGGTGGGAATTATTTCATCCACAATTTTTTTAAATATATGTTTTTGAAAGGGTGCACAAATCAACGAAATAAAAAAATTGATCAAAGTGCATTTACCTTTTTATTAAAAAAAATAGCTGTAAAATAATTCTTGTTTTTCGAGTGTTGTAGCACATTTTTTGAGGTCAAAATAAAACTTTTACGATTAATTTCGCTAAAACTAGTTAATTTTTTTTCTTTCATAATCGGTTAGGAATGTTGGCAAATTTAAAGTGCATGTAGTTTGTAGTGTGTAGTTTGTGAATAAAATTGATTACTTGGACTGATTTTTTGCAGAAAGTGGACGGTAAAACGTTGATGAATCTCAGTAAGGAGGATATTTTAGAATACACAGGGGGTAAAGTGGGCCCATCTCTAAAAATATTCGATCTCATACAACAGTTAAAAATAAAAGTGAATCCAGCGCAAATTCGCCATATGAAAGCAAATATCAAAAAGTTTTTATAGTGCCTAAATCTGTTAATGTGTATATAAAAATAGGTCTTAAAATATTTTATATATTATTAAGCTTGGTATTTATCAACTAGTTTAATTTTGTGTGTGTCGCCCGGAATTTATTTCTGTTTTTCTTCACTTTGTATTCCCTATGTTAAGTTCTACATAATATTTATTCTATGGTGATAGTGACGATTGAAAACTTACTTTTTGGTAATTTGAACATTCAATGTCTCAAGGAAATTGTACAGTTATGTCGTGGAACAATTGTAATTGTAAGCATGAATCCTTAGTTTTTTAACAAATCGGTTTTCTGTTTATTAACTTGTGCTTTTACACAGTTTATTTTGTACGAGTACTTATTTTTTGACTTCTTAGAGATATGAAAAATAAGTACGGAAATTAGATCAAAGATTCTGCATTTGTCAGACAGCCACATGATATTTCATTAGGTACATTTTGAAATACAAATGGTCAAAAAATAAGTTTTTGTTTACTTTCTCCTAGATTTTTAGCACCTCCACTGGGCTGAAGCAGCAAAGGTATTAAGAAACGGACTTCACGTAAGTAGATTTATGTTGTGTTTTTTTATCTGACAAGGGATGCAATGATTGTGATTAAAAACAATTACTTGCAAAGTATTATCAAAAGTACAGTTCGCTGTTCCCCGTTATTTCCCATTTTACTTCGTTTAACACCCAACATCAAATATGTTAATGCTTTTACGACATGTCCAATTTTTATCATTATTGCACCGTTATAAATTTTCTTACATGACACTAAACGAAAAACTCTGTTTTTCAATTGAGGAACATCATAAAACGCTAATTACAAAGCCTATAAATTATTTTACTGTCACTCACTGTTGAATTTATTTCAAAATCCCGCAAATTTGGCAACCACTGCTCGATTCCTGACCTCTCTCAATTTATTATGAACGTTTTAGCGCTCGTCGCTACTCTATTTTGCAATTAATTAAACCAATATCTTGCCAGGTTATTGACGTTGAAATTAAATTTTAAAATTCCTGACATCACAGAATCGGTTTATTAAACCACGGGCTCGTCAAGATTCTTATAAGAATCGGTGGTATTTCTAATTTAAACCAATTTTAATTCAACTAGTCGGTGTTATTTCATACGTGTTCAGGGGCGGACTAATATTTTTTCTGATTTCGCTAAATCGCTCGAAAAATCACCCGACTCGGGCGAAAAGTATTAGACAATTTATGTCACATAATAAGTGCCAAGGCAAAAGTGTCACTTTATTGAATTAAGCAACTTTTGCCTAGTTTATGTACCTAATCTAATCAGTAATTACATAAAATAAAAAATCAAACATTGTAGGATTTACTTGACTGAATAATTTTGCTACCAATATCGTTTTTATTCTAGTCTACTACAAGTGTCTTTTTTTAAAAGTGACGCACAAAATTCATGTCTTTGTTTTTTTAGTAATTTTTCAAAAAATCCTTGAACAGGTCGATTTTATTAATTTTTTATTATATTTCTCCTTAATTTTGAATAATAAAAATGCCTATACTATTTAAAACACTAAACCAAAATGTCAGTTGCCATTAAAAAAATGACTGTTGTAGAATTTTTTTGAAAAACGATTACGTTTATTTGGGTTTTTAATTTTTTGGACCAGCGACATTTTCTCACGGATTTTGTTCACAAAACAACGTTTGAGCATCGCTTGTTCCCAGATATTACACAAGAAATAATTTTTTTTTAGAAATTAATCAATTAATTAATTTTAAATACAAGGAATTATAGAAAAATTCTGAATAAATTCATGGTTATAGAGAAAAGTACAAAATATTTAATAGCAATCGCTGAATTCTGGGCGATTATTAGTTTTCGAGATAGTGTAAATTTATTATCCAATTTGCAAGTTTTTTAATATCTTTTTAATCAAGAGACTAATTGGTGATTTTTTTGAACAGATTTTAGTTTAATGTTACGAGAGCTGTCGTTTTCGATAACCAAGATAAAAAAAAAATCTGAACCACCAAAAAGTTCACTTAAAAATTAAATTATGTCTTTTGAAAAAAAGCTCAATCAATGTTTTCGTCATAGGAACTTTTAATTCATTTTTATGTCCTTTATCACCACCCGAGATTATCCGACATTTTTGAATCACTTGTATATTATTCGAAACAAACACGCCTTCAGGGGCTAATTTTTGCTCCTAATATTAAAATAATATACAATTTTCGTTAATTTGGGCGTATTTTTCAACCAAAAATGCGATTGTTTCGTGAAATTCTGTTAAAACAAACCGAAAAACTACAAAATAGCATTTAAAGTTACAGCACGTTTATTTTTGCTCAAACCAGTCGTTTTTCGCGGCCCGTAAACTGGATCCGTCCCTGGAACATTCACTTCAGAGCCCACTCGTGTTCCAGTGACAAGTCGTAATAATTTGAATGAAAATACGCTACAAAAAACTGTTTATGAATACTTTTTTAATGAATGGATTGCGAAATTCTTACTCGCGCCGTTGATTGAAGTGCATACTACAATTACCCGCGCAAAAACTGTCTTTGAATTAAAACAAATGGTGCGATTTTGTGCCATGTTTCCGAAAATCGTGGAATTTTGGAGGGAAGTAAGGGAAGGCAGAGTTGGCGGGAAGGACGTAGCGTAGAAACGCTTTAGTCTATAGTCAATGGGCGGGGCTTGGCCGCCAGCTGGCAGACGAACATTTGCTCCCGACGACTTTCCTCCGCGCCGTAAATAGTACCCCAATGTAACGGCCCTTAAAGTCGCCCTAGAGTAGGTTTTTTCGAAATTAGTGAGACGTTTCGCGTGTGTTGTGCCCTTTAGTGGCGTGTTGTGCCGCAAACGCGGGCCTTTTGCCTCAAGTGGCGTAATCAAGCGTGCGTATGAATATTACATTGGCGTCAACCAGGCCTCAGCTGTTTCCCGCCAAACGCCGCTACCAGAAAACCGCTGTGAGGCGTAGCGTATGTTTGTCATCCCGCGCTCCAGCGTACTATTAGTGAAAAAGTGAGTAAATTTTTTGCTTGAAAGCGGGCGAATTGTCGGCGGCTGGGGTTGCGAAGATTATGTCTGTTTATGTCGACGAGGAGCAGCTAGTGTTCGACTGTGAGAAAAAGGAGCTTTTGGGCAACAGCGCGCCGAGGTGAGTCGTTTACCGCCTTTTTGACATGTGATTTTGACGTTTGTGTACTTTTTGACTTTGATGGTGCGTTAACGTTACGCGGCAACGAACAAACGCTAGCCGGCTCAGCTGTTGGTTCGCCATTTTGTGGCGTCGGTGCCCATCTTTTCGGTGTTTATAGATAATTCAGACGAACATATGACCGCGATGGAGCGTGATCTAAACCAACAGCTGACGATTTGGGTTGGGATAATTACAGATCGTGAATCAGAGACGAGGCTGTGTGCTGGCGAGGGCCACGTGGGTGATGCACCACGCCCGATGCCACCGCCGCCGCCGCTTTCTACGTACCCGCTAGCGTGCGAGATGCACTTTGGACGCTTTGCTTCATGCAAAGTGGAGAAATCTGCAACGGTTACTGACACCGCGGTACACGGATTTGTTTACAATTTACGCAAAGGAAGTTGCGTATTAAGTTTTCATTCATGGAAATACAACACCAGATTTAGGTGGGCTGCTGAGATTGAACACCGCAGCTCCACGATTTCGCAGATTTATTGCACGGATTGGTTGCGTCAACAGATTTTTTATCAGCCGGAAACCCAAAAAAATTCGGACGATTTTAGCTTTTTTTTTCAAAATTAAACTTCCCCTCCAAAAATTTCATCATAGAGGGTTGGGCAAAAGTATGGGACCAAGCGTTTTGTGTCTAAATTATATACCTTACGAAAAAACTAATTAGTACATCATCAAGTACTCTAAAAATGTGGTCATTTTTGAAGAATACACTTTTTCGAAATATTTAGTTTTCGAGTTTTTCAAAAAAAAAAAAAAAATAATGATTTCTAACTCAATAATATTGCTTTTGAACCAGTGTTTTTTTTTTCTAATAATTTACGAAAATTTTGACCGAAGTGCTTTTCCAAAAATAAAACGACTATCAGGACATTTATCATTCAGAGGCGGGTCCAGAAGTTCAGAAAATGTTAAACTTTTTTTATTAAAACTTTTAGTCAATTTTTTTTATCCAAAAATTGTTACAATGCAAATTGATATACTATTTTTTAAATAAAACACCCTATATTTTGTGCATTTTTGGACCTACAGTGAGTTTAAAGCTACGCATAAAATTCATATTATTGTTATTGTAATTTTTCAAAATAAGCAAAAAAATAATCGTCCTTTTAAAATCCTTACTTTAAAAGGATTTATTATTTTCCTTATTCCTTAATTCCTTATTTTCCTTAAAAACAAAAAAATAAAGCCTTTTTTCTTTTATCCTTAATACGTTTTTTTGCCTTTTTTACATTCTTTTCTTTTTTTACGAATTTTTTTTATTTAATTATTTAAATTTTTTGTAGTTACCAGAAATAAAATCGACTTGTTCGAGAATTTTTTTTGAAAAGTTTTGAAATAATTGGATCCCATTGACAAAAACAACCCATTTAATTTTTTCTGAAAAGGCTTTTTTAGTATCTATTCGGATATCGATCTATCTTTTCACATTTTTTTGTTTTACTCTAAAACTGCATTTTAGAAAAAAAAATAAAGCTCATTTCCGAGTTGAAAACTTAATAAATGGGATTATACATATAAAACAGCATTTCTTACTTTACATGAGAAATGTACAGGCGACTAGATGAAAATCATTATAACCCACTTTGTAGTATTTCTTAAAAATAAATGAAATTTATTTTATAAAATTTTCGATAATTATCGGCCTTTAAGTCTTAACAGTTTTTGAGAGGATGCATTTTTGTTTGTTTCCAATAGCATAGCATAAATTGTATCATATTAAACATCTAACTGAACGATGCAAAAATTTGGTTTCGTGTTCGCTTCTGAATTATTTTTCAATAATTTCTATGAGGTTGTGACTGGCGGGAAAATGCTGCTTTAACTCAAAAAAGTTCGTGGGAAAATCTATGAGATAGTTTATAATCTTTCTCACTCAAAAAACAAGAATTACCGCGAATGTTAATTACTGTTAATTTGTTCAGTGAAAAATACCCTCTATAATTTGATTGATAAAATTGAAATTTTTTATTGGCTTTTAGAAAGGTCTTAAACAGATATTTATTGGTTTCATAAACTTGTGCACATTGAATTTTTATTATGATTACTGAATTGATTTTTGACGCGTGCAAGAAATGGAAAAAAATTGCGGAACTGATAATGTATTCGTGGATGAAAAATTTCAGTCGCATTATTCGGCGGCGCCCCTTCGACCGTCTGACCCTGCTCCAGCGGAAAAGGCAATGTCACTGCCCCAATTACAGCAAAGGGGTTGTAAAACGTGGCCCAATCGAATGGTTATGACCGTGACATGTGATGTGTCACATGATTGCGCTCGTACTTTATTACTGGTCGTTTTATTTGCTAGGAAATAATTATATGTATGATAATCGATTCGGAAGTAGTTTTTTCGTAATTAATTTCCCTTACCCCCTGATAATGGGAGTTTCATTTGATTTAAACTAGTCGGGGGCCATTAATTATACAAACAGTGGATTGTTGATATGCATCAAGTAAATGACTCGCTTAATTATTTTAATTTCACCTGTAAGGGTAAACGACACTTATTATTTTGGGTTATAGACACAACAAAAAATCGTCAAGGTTCATTAGCCGCGACTTGAAAAACAAACAGTTTCGTCAATATTTTGACTTTGAGTTAGTGCCAGATTTCGTTTATTTTTCTATGCTGCAAATTTGCTTTGTTTGAGGTAATTTGGCATATTTTCAAGTCTTCCAGTTTATGATCGACAATTGTAGTATGAATTAATTTGGGTATGCAAAATGGCTTTCATATTGAACCGGTTTTATCTCCTCCTAGGCGGTGTTATTTATAGTTGGTTCTGATGGCAACGACATTGCAAATTTTTCCCAATAGACTAGTTCTGATTGAAAGTACAGCGTGGGGGCCGAGTTTCTGGCGGAGGCGCTTTCCCACACAGCTCGCTTCAGATTTGGCGGAATGAGGAAGCAAACACTACTTGTTTGAACTTGCACGTGACCCCAGGTAGTCGTCACATCACAGAAAATGCACTTGAAAATCTATTGGAGCTTTTCTGGGAAGGGTGTTATGTTCGTTTTTCTATAGAATAGGACTCAAGCTGCAACTTTAAACTTGTTGGGAGGGTCGTGCAAGGCCAAGAGCTCCTTTGTCGCATTTGTGCGGCCCGTAAATCTCTTTACCTGGTCCGGTTTGTATTATGAGAAAGTTTTACGTATTATTTGGAGCAAAGCGCGACCAGGTGAAGATTTGCTCGTCCCATCCCGCATGATAATTAGGCACAAGGTGGAATGGCGATGCGATGAATAAGGAAAGGGGGAGATTTGTTGTGTAGGCACTAGAGCCAGGTGCGATGTTATCGTTGTAAGGAAACGGAAGGCAGTTTGTAAAGGGGCTGGGGTCCGACAATGGTCGCCATTATGCAATCTTCGGTAAACACCAAGACGAAAATTGCCGCGTCATGATGTGTTAACGAAGTGATGTTCGCGATTATTGGCCACAGGGTGTGTAATCAATTAGTTGGGTTTTTACAAACCGGCCGGCTTTTGTGGCAATTTGTGCGCGCGGATATCGCTATTGTATTATTTCACACCAAACAATGGACCATAAAAGAGCATTCGACGATTTTTACAACATTTACCAAGTTTCCTTATCGCACGTTCGACTCGCTTTGTGGCTTGACTTGCCTGCTTCCTCAAAATCAAGCAAAATGTTATCAACGAACGAATCAGCTGCTTGTGCGGCGACCTTTTACGCAACCAAACTTTTTGTCGGCCAATACACAATTCTTAGATGATTGACAGTTAAATTAGGGACAAGGTGCCAGCCCACAACATTTAATTACCAAGTCATTGAATCACATAACACTGATAAGGCTTATCGCGCGATTTGGATCGATTGCGTCAGCTGACCCAATAATAGACATTTCAATTTACAAAATTCGCATAGAAAATTGGTACAGGAGATTATTTACGCTACCATTTGATTTTCTAATATCCAAAAGTTTCAGGCATTGCCATACCAATTTTGCGATTTTTTTTAAGTTATTGGCGTATTTTCTATAAGATTTTTCCTTTAATTTTTAGAACTGTAACTGCTAAAATAGAATTATGCGAAGATTGATAGATTTTGAGTAATTAATTGATATTGGAAATCGAAAAGCTCGAATAATTTATGGCAGGCTTTGTGGTATTCGGTAATTAGGTCAGAATTTCTTGACAATAAACCGCCTAACCCGGAAAGGTTGTAAACACCAAAGCGAACCTTTTTCTATTGTCAAGAAATTCGGACCTGATCACCAATTACCAGAAAGCCTGCCATAAATTATTGGAGCTTTTGTATTTTCAATATTAAAACTCAACTTTCGCATAATCCTATTTCAGCAATTACAGCTCTAAAAATTGAAATAATTTTGCTTTATAGAATTTTTTTCTCAAAATTCGTTCAAAATACGTTTTATTCGTACGCAAATATGTTTTGTATAAGCTTTAGGTCTATTTAATTCCTCCAATTTTTTGGCCGTGTTGATAAGATTTATGACAGAATGAACATTTTGTTATTAAAATTTTTATTCTTAGCAAGGTATTATAACTAAATAATTTTTCAAAATAAAATTAAAATCATTAAAAAAGGAAATAAACAGATTTTTTAATTAAAATCTTCAGTTTTTGTTTTTGTTGTTTTAGGAGCCGTATTTTTTATAATAATTTTTTACATACACATTATTTCAGCTATTTTTTAAAAGTTCCCGAATATGCAGACAGCTTTGCTTTACTGTGGCTCTAAGGCAAGTTTTCCCTTTATAATTTACCACGTTCTTCAAAAAAAAATACACTCATCGATATTTAATTCTGGATTTTCGGTATAGAATTTTTCATCCATTTCTACAAAGTCCTTGAAACAAATTTTCTTTTTTTTTGCACCATCACTCTTTCGGTTTGTTTGTTGTAAAGGTAATTTGATATAATATTATGGTAATTGGGGATTTTGTTCATGTCCGCTATAGAGAGAGTCCGTTCTAAGGAGGTTTTCTTATATTATTTTCCAATGCTCTTGTTACGTTTCTACAAAAAAGGTCCGTTGTGAAGAGGAGGTTTTACTGTATTAATTTTTTTTTACTCGACTAGAAATATTTATTTTTGCCTCGGCCATAAAACTTGTATATTTGTATTTTTAATGTTTCAAATGGTGATTCGTAGGAAAAAAAAATAAGAACAATTTTTATAAATAATTGTATGACTAGAATTTTTGCCTATTTTGACCGGATTTTTCCCTCTACCCTTTAGTTTTTTTGGGTGAAACGGCTGGAGTGATTGTAGAACGTGGTCTCCACTCCATATTTAGCGCTTGTTTTTGCCGGTTGCTTTTGAAAGTTTGGAAAATGTAAAACACATGTAAATTCACTTGTTGAGTCACGGAAAGCAGCGCCTGTTTTCGAGATGAGTAATCGGAAGTGCAGCTTGATTTGAGTGAATTTGTTTTTTTTTCACTCCTTGTCCAAGGTGTGACGGAATTGTTAGTTTGATGGGGAGAATAAGTTGGTGCCAGGAATTCAATTCAAGTCTCGATCGGTAGAAAGGCATATGCAGATGCTTGAAATTCTTGGTCGGTTATTAAGTGCATATTAATAAGCAAGTCGGCGAAATCCTTGGCTCGTAATTACATTGAGACAAGTAAAAATACCATCGCATTCTTTGGCTCGTCGACCGATCGCGCGCGGAAAGAGTAAAAAGGAGTCGTGTTTTCATTTTATTGTTGCTCGAGTACGGACGTAATACGTTTTGCAAGGCCGTCGAAGGTGATTTCCACGCCACAGCAATTATTTATTTATTTTTATACATGTGTACTTCAAAAGAATGCGCCGTGATTCATCGCGGATAGATCGCATGTTTGTTATCATTGTGCTCCATTATGAAATATTTACAGCGGTGGGCTTTGTGTGGAGTCATTCATTCGCCGGTGGATTTTGTAGCGCCACTGCCACGCATATGATTTATTTTTTACATAGTTATTTAATTCCACGGTTGGCTTGTTACATCATTTCGAAAGTTTCGTAATTATAGTTTTTCTTTTGCCGTGTTCTATTGTTTGGAGTTCTTATTATGGGAGGAATGGTGGCGTTTGTCCTCCTCGTGACCAACTAACCATCCATCGCTCGGTGGAATTCATGAAAACAACGCGTCCAGATCGATACCAGCCGACATTCTACGCAGTAACGAGACACAATGGGCATGTCCTAGTTAAATAGAGCGCACAGTGCGAGTGGGTCTATCGGTGGGCGTCGTTAAGGGGGTCATAGGGACACCTGTCCCAATTTCCCCGCGCTTTTGTGTCTTATTTGGACGGCGGCGCTAATCTCCGTCGCTGCATTAAAGCACCACCAGCAGACCTTGAGCTAATTTTAGACGAGGCGTCGCTCTGTAATATGATCGAGGAGCGTTGGCGGAACGACGCCCGCACGACGGCTGACTAACTTGGCGCTTATTTGTATGACTTCAGTCTAGACCAGCATACGGCCTCACATGCGAATTAATCACTCGCTTTATCGGTGTCAGCTGTTTTACTGCAAATTTCAAACTATTTCTCGACCAGTTCGACACTAATTTTCTAATCGTGTTTGATACGACGTCAAAGAAATTTACGATGTCATTAGCGCAGTTTATAGGTCCATGTTCGATTTGAGGCCTTGTCGGATTAGAAAGTTTTGATCGACGACCCTTGCACTTCGTGCCGTGACACGATAGGGGGGTTACAGACGACTTCGACCCATATCGCTGATCATCAGCTGATCCACACAACTTTCCCCCACGTACAACACACCAAATTCTAGGCGTACAGGGTGTTCCCTTTAAACCCCACATTAAATATTTTGCGTCCAGATAATGAAAATTTGTATACAGTGAAACCTCCCTTAATGGATTTCTCTCCACAACGGACAATTAAAAATTCCCAGCTTTCTCTTCACCTAAATTTAGTCGCTTTTTTTGATTTTTTTTTAATTTGCATTTTTAACTTCATAAATCGAAAACTCCGCCAGTTTTAAAAATTTTCAAATCAAAGTTTATTTTTTTTCCTTGGTGTTTTCAAATTTTTAAAAAAAGTTAGCAAACACCAAATTTTTCAGAACTTCAAACACCCATAATTAAAAATTTTCAAATGAAAGCCACAGTGTTTATTTCACTAGATGGTTGAGAACTTAATTCTGTATCGATCTGTGTTAACATCCCCTATACTTACTTACATTTGTTTAATAGTTTTCAAGTTATACAAACTTTTTGTTGGATTGAAAAATTCATCAGCCATAGTTCTTTTCGTATAGGTTGCCATGGAAACGTGAGTTAATATAAGAAATCAAATTGAAGGAAAAATAAAAGCTTTCTTTTCTGATTTTCCAAATACGACTTTTAAACTCCAAAAATGGCAGAATCACCGATTTTTGTAGCGAAAGGTGCAAAACCAAAAATTTTCAAAAAACCCTGAATATTTCGGAATCGACAAAATCTAGGTATAGGGAAAGCTGATAAAAAGCCCCTCGAATTAACTCGAGTTATCTAAAAACATACTTTTTCATAGGAACACCAAATGTTTTTTATCAATTCAGACCTCTGAGCTTTTTGTTCTTCCAAATCCAAAACAGCCACAGAATAACAAGTCCTGCCGTAAAAAAAATCTTTAAAAAAATATTGTTTTTATTTGTATTTATTTATTTTGAAAAACAATGGTTTTTGTAGTTAGTGAGTATATTTTTTGCATGGTTAATTGGTTATGTAGTAAGGTTTCTGTCGTTTCTGAACACTTGTTCGGATTACTTCTGTCATAATCCGAACATTTTTTGAATCCATACTGGGTCTGCAAACTTTCGGTTCGGATTATCCAAATATTAATGCCTGTATTGCGTTTTTTAACGAATTTTTAGAAGTTGAAGTGGTGGTTCCAAGTAGTAAAAGTTCGAATATACTTAGCAAGATGATTTATTTTGACTTTTTTGGGCTTTACTATCATGAAATAATTGCACAACTGTCAAATTCACACTGTAATTAAGTTTAAAAATACACGTTTTCGCCTCATAAAATGGTTTTTATTATCAACCCCGACATATTTAAAATAAAGCTTTAAAATTTAATGCACATAGTAATTATGTATGTCGCAAACTAGCCAAATATTCATACATTATTCGTAACTTGCGCACTAGTGTAAGTATAGATACTTTAAAAATGTTTTATTTTGCGTATGTACACTCTACTCTCTCGTATGGATTAATATTTTGGGGCTCTTCTACCAGTTCAAAAGAAGCGTTTGTGTTGCAAAAAAGAATCATACGATGCATGCTTTTCAAAAAACCACATGAGAGTTGTAAGCCCTTTTTTAAATCACTTGGAATTCTACCTCTAACATCAATGTATATCTACAGTCTCGCAGTATTTGTGAAAGAGAATGAGCATCTCTTTGAAAAAAATAAAGACAAATATGATGTAAGTTTCAATAAAGTTACAAGGTTCTGTAAAGACATCCGAATTCCAGAACATAACTCCTCTTTTTTTAAAAATGGTGTTTATTATAAGTCTGTTCAGATTTTCAGAAATTTGCCGCAGGACATTCGTTTGCTAAATTCGCTGACACAATTTAAATCTAAGTTAAAATCATATTTATTAGAGCATTGTTATTATAAATTTGATGATTTTGTTAACTAACAAAGTTAACATGCTCGATATGACGGTGCCGATATCTCGGAAGAGATCAATGGCTGTACGAATTATTATTATTATTATTATTATTATTATTATTATTATTTCTCATTAAAAGTTCGTTATAAACGAACTCAAATTTAGTTAGTTATATCCTGAAGTTCGTTATAACCGGGCTCCACTGTATTTCCGTCCTGTTTTTTTTTGGAATGTGGTGTTAATTTCCAAAGATCTCATAAAATATTTGTCACATTTTCGCAACTAGTTCGTCAAATAAGCACAATATTGCCTGCAAATAAGACGAGTCTTGACTGAGCAAACTAAAATATGACTTTCCATATTCGTCTTGATGAAACGTCCAATTTTGTAATATCCTGTCGGGAACGGTCATTTTTAATTGCGCCAATACCTGCTACGTGGAATTGCTTATCATAATAACATTACGTAACGCAAATAATGGTGCGGTTTCGGTTACCCATAACAGTGCACACTTGCATCGTAAACGTCGTACTTTTTCCGTTTCATTCAATCAGAGTTCGTTTTTGTCTTGATAGGAAATCGTCACGATATCCACTCGTTTGTCACGCAGCTACGAATCGATCCATAATGGCATAATTTCTGTTTGTTGATCGCACGAAACGACACCACAGACGGCGGAATTTTACTTTTGTTATTATTCTGACAAGCCAATTATCGATTTCGTGCAAAATTCTTCAAGTATTACGCAATTGACCAGACGGCGATCTGTTAACATCTGTTTAACCTTGTTACTGTAAATAAGTCGCAGTTACCTGATGTGTGTTTTGGTGGATGCGCCGGCCCAGAAACTTGATTATTAATGTTTTCGGAAAAAGGACGTCGTCCTACTTACGAGCCGTCTGAAAATTGTATGAGAGAATTCGAGCAGCTGTTCACCGAAATTTGTAATTGGGTCAATTTATTATTTAGTGATTGCGTAGGGGTTGATTTTTTCCCACGGGCAATGAATCTAATTGCACGAAGATGCTAATGGACGATTATTAACAATTAAACGTGCTCATTGTTCGCAGTCGAATAAACAAAGGCGGTGAACCACCCACGGCGACGATGGAGGCCGAAAAGAGAATCAGGAGAGAAATCGCCAACAGCAACGAAAGGCGGAGGATGCAGAGCATAAATAATGGTTTCCAATCTCTCAGGTCCTTGTTGCCGCATCACGAGGGAGAAAAATTAAGCAAGGTAGGTGATGCTGTCTCAAATTAGTCCCGTCAGCACGCAACAAATATGTTTAAATGACTGTGTTATTAAAAAAAAAACGGAAATACGGCGCCGCTTTGTACTAGCTACAATCACAATTTGGTTATTTTTCTGGGCGTCGATGCGCACCAGCTGATCAGAAAGTGTAAAAATAGGCGATCATATGATCGCGGGTCTGTTGTACTGTTGGTATTTCACGGCCGGCGGTGTCTAGACAAAGTTATTTTCGGGTGACTATTAGACCATCTATTAAATAATGTATACACATCGCTGGACATTAACTTTTTTATTTAAACTCGTCCAAACTAAAATAGCGCCGTATCGATTCGTGAGCAGATGGCCTCTGGTAAATTATGACAGGTGGCAGGCTAATTAACAGACATACACGTCGATAAGTCAGTAAATCCGGCCCTAAAGCACGGCTCTTGGGGCACGAAAGTCGAATTTTTCGACGGTTGGAACACACGCACTTGTCTAGCGTTTGCGTGTCGTTGTCGAAGTGTAACGAGGAGTTGGTACCGCAATGAAGGTCACTGCCCAGAAAACATCCAAGTCCAACACAAAACAAGTTTAAAGAGCCGACGAAATCACAAAGCACGGCCACCAGCTGATTGTTGTATGTATGCTTCGCTTCACGGATGTTGTTCATCGTGCCGGACGCACATTGTACGCTGCTGGGAGTTTAAATGTCCCAGACATTTAAATCCAACGCGATCTGGTCTTGCAGGAAATTTTGTTCCTTACACTTTATCTTCAACTGTATTCCCAGCGTTTTGGTTAATATGCGACGGTGCGCAAAAAATTATCGCTTTGCGTTCCACCTCATATTTTGCGAACGCTACGAATACGGTTGAAGATACAAAAAAAGTTTAAGGAACGAAGTTGTAGGGAATTAAATTTTCTACAAAAAAGTCCGCGACACCATATTTCCATCTTCAACGGTTTAGGTATAAATTCACTTTACAAAACTTGACGACCGGCAAAGTGAAGCAAATACGGCGCTTGAGCGTCTTTGAACGACTTTGGGGCCTAAATGGTTGAAGATAGGGATATGGTCTCGCGGACTTTTTTGTAGCAAATTCAATTCTCTACAACTTTGTTCCTAACATTTTTCGTGCATCTATAACCGTATTCGCAGCGTTTTGAAAAATATAGAGCACAGTGTTTAATTTCTTTTTAAATATAGTTCCCGGTAAAATTTTTGCGTATGTTTATGCCTTACTATTGACAATTTATTACTCTATCTGCGTGTATTTTTTTTGTTAGCCATATGTTAACCGTTAGACAAATAAAACAATTTTTTTAATACATTGCTCTAAAAACTTAGCGGTTTATGGAACAAGTGCGCTCGTTAAAGGGACCGTTTCATGTCCTAACCTTTAGATATCCGTAGTCAATATTTTAGAAAATCCGTTTGATATTTTCCGATCTTAATTTATTGTGCGCGATTGACACCGTAAACCGGCGTTTTTTTATTTTAGTCTGGACTCAGCTGTGCTCCGTCTGTCCTATTTCTAGAACATCCGTATTTTCGTGTGTAATAAAAAGTGGAAATCTGGTTGATGTGCGAGTGTATAATTACGGTCTTTATGCTAATTCGGTGGATTGGTATCCGTGACTTTCGGGGTGTAGCTGGTTATTCTCGGTTTCTGCGGTCGCCAGACTGCCAGAAACTGGGTCAGGGTATTTTAATACCGCGAGTCTGGCCGGCTTTGTCTGTTGCCTATTACAAATGTGTCTGCGAGCTTCACATTGCTGATAATAGAGAGGGATTTTTTTGAAATGATCGCGTGGTGGTTATTGTTGTTGTGTAAGAGAGCATCGATTAGATGTAATGGCACGACCCTGGTTGGCATGCAACTGCTGCGTTCACCACGTGAATGACGGCCGGCAGCAAGCAGCCTTGGGAAAATCCAATTTAATTGATCTGTTGTTGTAAAAGTTACATTTGAATTTACCAAGCCATGAATGAAATCGCACAAAGCCTATTTTGTGTGTTGGGCTTCCGGATGGAGGGAAATGTAACCTTGGCGTTTGAAAAGCTCGGAAGTCGCAGAGTAATCTCGCTTGATAAGGGAGTTCCGTGTAGAATTATCGTAACCTAATGTCGAATTGTTTGTTTATGCGCGACTGAATACGATAATGCGACCGGTACGAGTCTGCGATAGGTGCGTACGATGTACATTACGGTAGGTCGAGTATGAATGAACTCCATTTGGGTTAAACGTGGACGACCACGTCGGAGACTGAATGGTTTCGTGATCAGCTCATAGGCAATTCGGGGGTCAGGGACAGTTCGCACCCCATAAATGGGCGCCGCTGCGACGCTAACTGTACCCCAAGACATAAATGGATGCAGAGGCAGTGACTCACTTGTACGTAGACAGCCTTCACTAGGCTCTCCACATCCAGACATCGCCTTGTTTAGGTCGAACGCCTACCACATTCACTCTCTCAGCTGTTGTTGCTACACACGCGCTCGATTCGCTCATTTTTTACTCGAAAAAAATATCAGCCGTATGATCCACTTATCCTTGGCCATTATTTCTATACAACAGTTTTTTACTCGACAGGTATCGAACCGCCGATAACTGCGTAGTTTATTTACAAGACAAGACATTACACGCTTATCGAACTGTTGTGTGACCTAGAAAAGGTGTTTGAAACTTTTAGTAGATGTTCGTTCTGTTTGTTCTTTTTATAGCTTGTTTCTTCCACTTATTATCTGTGCTCGTTTCCCGCCAAAACCAATTCCGCTCGGCAAGGTCGGTGCGGTTTTTTTGCGTCTGTATGCGTAGCCTTCGGAAAGCATTGGCTACCAGTTTTTTTCGTAGATACGAGTCATTCACTAGTATATTTCGCGGTTGGTAGTACTGAACTCATGCGCATTGTCGTTATAATAAGAATCTTATGTTCAAAATGTATCTCAATATAATTATTAATTACTAAAATCGCAGGCGGCTCGGTGTTGCGCCAGCGGCGCATAAGTTGCGCCCGCGGCGCAATTTTTGACACTTCGTGTCATTTCGTTGATATTAACAATGTTTAGCAACATATCCTTAAGCCTTAGCTTAGTCGATATTTCGTGCCTGAGCAACAGTCGGTGCGGCTTAAGCTTAGCTTAGAGTGGATATTTTCTCAGGTGAGTGGGTTATGAAGCTTCTCATTAGGAAGAAGGTCTCGTTTGTTTCGTTCAGCGACGCGAGACCTTCACGGTCTAGCCGTTTCTTCTCGAGAGAGGACCGCGTTCTTGAGCCGTGGAAGTGGACTGTACTGTCTTTCGCACGCACCGCGTACAACCATCAAGGTTTCAATGTCGGGTTCATCAGCCTTTCGTCTGCGGCTTTTCTCTTGAAATTTTGTTGTTTGCTTTCGAAACTGGGCCAGACTGAGCCATTCATGGCCCGATGAATGAGGCCACCGATACACTAATAACGCCAAAAATACAAAGTATACGATTGCAATTAGGGCGAGACATGAGCCAAGAGAAATGCGCCGACGTAATCGGGTCCAGGGCCCGATTACTTGTGTGTGCGACCAGTTTATGGGTTTGAAAAATTTTTTGTGGAAGTAATTGTAGTCGTACTATGTGGTGTAAATTACTAGAAAGGGGCCGTGTGCGCGCTCACCTTGCGCAATGCAGCTGCTATTGACTGCACGATGCATTTATGTATGCAGTAGTACGCTGCATTTTACGCTACACCCGACGGAGATAACCCGATAGTAGTGCCAATGTTGCTGCTTTGCGCGACTGTCTCCGTCCCTTTTGCCGGTGACGTCATGTCTGGCTTGGACTCCCGCCAAAACGGACGCCAGACAAGATGCTAAATTTCAACCGGAAACGTGATCCTCATCCTTCGCCTACATGTCTTGTTCGATCGTTCATTATGATTGTAACAGTAAACATCAAACTTTTATCAGAGAATCAACATGCTTTCCCCTGCCATTGTTTGATCGATTTTTAATCCCAAGCTTGCAACACCCACGCTTACTAGCTGCTACACCTGGTCCGGTAGTATTACTACGTCGGATTTCTGACGTTCTCACGGTTTGTCAATGATTATTTATCTGGAATTTCTACAACTACCAAGGCGTGGCGGCGCCTAATCTCTCGCTCGTACGCCGATCTATTCAAACATGCCTGCTTTTGAATTTTAAATCCTTCCAAACAAGCATTTCAAATATGCTATTGCACCGAATCGATTATTGTTATCGCAACTGCTGCGCCCACGTTCGTCATTATTCAGCCGTTCCAGGAAAATGCAACCTGACACCGAAATTTTAATTTTTGTGTCCCGTCCGTCATCAGTCGTATTTTCAAATTTTGAAAATGTGGCTCTAGTTGTTGGTTGTTCATATAAAGAAAAATTTATTTCTACTGATACGATTCGTAAAAAAAAAAGTGTCCCGTCCGTTATAATGGAGTGGCTGTTTTATTTCTCAAACATATTTGGACAGTATCTATTTTTTTAATTGGTTTCGGGCACGTTAGCGTGTAAATAGAGCGTCAACTTATAAATCCTGCTTCTTTGGCACGTGCTATCAGGGAGGATTTTCGGGTGTGGTCGCGGCTCCACAGAGTCTGACATTCCCGCCACGTTCCGTTGCCATAGTAACCCGCCTCCACCCCTTGGAAAACCACCCTCGCGCCGACTGACAGGCGGCAACAACATAGATGATACATAGCGTAGCGTACGTGCCTGGATCATGAATTTATACGTGTAGGTGTAGGTGTATATATGGCATAACTTAATTAGTTAGTGATGGAGGAATCCGGAATTTCCCCGGAAAATTGTACAAGTAGTATTGGTTTATGTAATTTTTGTGGCCCTCCTGACCTAGACGCGTTGCGATAAAAGGGCGAGATTGTAGAGAGGGATTGCCGATGATGATGATTTGAGCGCCAGCCAGTCAGCCAGGCTGCCATATGACCTTTAACGCCACCCTGTCCCGATCGATAGAGGCAGTCGGGGCGGCGTCCAAGGCCGATCGCACTTTGCGTCGCCACAATTCCAACTTCACCCCTCTGTTCAAGGGCAGCCAGCGCCGGGACGCTACCCTTTTGCACCCCCGCATACCCCTCATACACCTACCAATGCGTCATCGGCTGCCGGTAATCAGGCCGGGGACCGAATTTTTACTTTTTTCTATTGCTATAACTGCCGGAAGTTACGGCTAAATTATTGCTAATTATTCACACCCTTTTATCGTGAGCGCCCGCATTTGGCGGTTTGTGATCCTGATGGGTAATATTTTCACCATTAATGCAGGATTAATCAAGGCAAGCGGCCTCACGCTTTATCCAGGTCCCCAAATTTTTTTCAGAATTTCAGTGAATTTATCAAAAGGTTTTTCCAATTTCGAACACACTGAAGGAAAGATATAGACTTTCTTTTTTGATTGTCTAAATATGATTTCTAAAACTCTAAAAATGGCAAAATTACTGATTTTTTAAGTGAAGGTGCAAATCCAAAAATAAAAAAAAAACAATAAATACGTATTTCGATAAATGCTTAATTTAGGTAGATACAGGTACAGAAAAAATCTTCTATTTTTTTTATTTTTTTATTATTTATGTTCATTATTATTAATCAAGAGGTAATGTTTGGAAAATACCATAATGCTACTAATTAGTGCACATGGTCAATTTCTCAACCATTCTCATTCAATAGTCCAATACCAACTTAGTTGTTTTTTACGTAAGTTACGCATAATAATTTAATCTTTTTTTTATGATACAAAGTGTAAGCAAATTGGTTTGATAGGGCAGTCGGGGTAAACAGAGCTGGGAGCAGGTGTTTT
Organism: Tribolium castaneum; assembly: GCF_031307605.1. NCBI lineage: Eukaryota > Metazoa > Arthropoda > Insecta > Coleoptera > Tenebrionidae > Tribolium > Tribolium castaneum. The sequence continues at coordinate 1,689,056 of NC_087402.1, read as the reverse complement.
ATGCATCCCGGGCTAGAGTTTGCATCTTGTGACCGAATGACCTTTGACCTTTTCCCATCCGGGATTGTGGTGAATTTGCGGGTGGGCTTTTCCATATCACATCCAGCACTGTTTGTTTCAAATCTATTGTTGAAAGCGTTATCGTGTGCGGTGGATAAAAACTTGTATTTAATCTGTAAAATGACATTGACTTTTTTTGACCTATTTTATTAATAGAAAATTTCATTCAAGTCAGTTACACGTCGGACAATAATAAATATTAATACGACTGCTAGTGTTAACGAAATTTGTTTGATTATGCGAAATGGATCGGTGGGTTGAATTGAATTTTAATCAAATGAAAGAAACGTCGTACAACTTTTACTATGGTCGTAATACGCCCATTTAATAATATGATGAAGAGGCAAAAGATCAATAAGTCTAGTACACGTCGTTGGTGCGTCGTCGGTTTTTTTTATGCAGATCCATCGAGATGATCAGATCCGACGTGGTTTTTCCAGCGATAAAGACGACTGTAGTGGCGTTATTACGTCCTCGTCGTTTTAGTAGAACGATCGATACCCACGCTGTGACCAGCCCTGAACCCGGCGTTCTCGACAGCAGTCCTCGTTATTTCCTCTTTCGCCTTTTGTTCCTACCTCTTCCGGGTGCACCTAAGAAAGCGCTCCGATTATTCGCCGACTTTCACCAAGCCCGGGGGTGACCTGGGGGAGACACCAACCACTTTTTTTCGCCGTAACTCGTTGCAGGACGGCATTCTTGGTGTTTCCTCTGGCCAAGGTTACGATATCGGATGCGTCCGCAGTTGCTACGGCAACGGTCGTGCTCTTACGACATTCCTTACGACTACATCAATTCTCTCGCCGAATGGCCAGTTGGGCACCACCTTTGAAGTGCTAATAGTTGCACTGAAATTGGCCCATGGTGGGCCGTCCCCAACAATTTACACACGTTAGGAGTGTTTGGATAGGTCTTTAGCGGAGCGGATGCTTGTTGACTTTTGCCGGCGATTGGAATTCACGCGCGATAGAGGAATTTAAATCGAGCTAAACGACTAACAAACAGTTTCTAACACACTTTTCGCATTCATGCGGCTCCCAGCGCTTGGTTTTAATAATATTTTTCGAGTTATGCAATCATTCGTCATGAAATACAGTCATAGTTTTTCATGGACACATTTTTTGGTCCTTCGGGCCGGATTAGTCGAAAATTTTTAGTGTTCTTCAACATTTTTTGCGGATGACTATAACTTAGGAGACGAAACGAGATACAAAATCGCAGGATTTGCACCATTATCTGTTGTAAAACTTTACGGTGTGCAAAGAAAACGTTAGAGATTTTTAGTTACGGTAACAGAGTGTTTCAAGTTATTTCGTAGTCGATTTGAGAATTCCAATTGGACTCGGTGCAGTATACCATAGTCGGTCACACGTTGCACGCTCGTTACGTCACACATTCCTTTGTAGATTGGTTGTTTAGTCCGTTGAGGTATGTTCTTCTCTCGGCGATTGGAGGGAAAGGTAGAGAAAGAGTAATATTTTGCTCGTGTATTACGCGGGACAATTAAAGTCCTGAACAGGAGACACCTGTGCGAAGAACGAGGCTTCCTCGTTCGCGTTTACGTGCCTGTTGTCCTTGATTCTCCAGGAGCTATTGACCTATTCATAGACACGGCTAATAGAAATGCCAAGGTGTTTTTCCGATTCTACGCAGCGCGCTCGGTACTATTTTCAAGTACTATCAAGAATGCCATTCACCTGTGTGTGTGATGCTACAGCCAGCCGATGGATTATTATCTAATCGTGCAGTTAGTTGTTGATAATTTTCCGAGTAGATAAGGCGTTTCGTAATCGAGTCAAGAAAACATTCGTTTGAAATAATCCATAACCCAAATTTCGGCTCGAATGTCGTAATCAGCTTGGGACTTGGCCGATTTTTCGCCGTATCATGGCAAAGGAATGCGTCGAGGGGTCACCGTGGGATCGATAGACTAGCAGAGGCCCCGCCACAGTTATTAGGCGATCTCGTCGGCGATTTTGCAGATTATAATCAGCTGTTTACTGCAATTACGCGACCGTGTCATCTAAAAATAAACGCGATAGCTTGCAAACAAAGCAAACAAGCGGAACAATTAAGTCATGTAAACAGTAAACAGCTGATCTCATATCTGGCGACATCGTCTGCCAAAATCCAGCTTGTTTTTGCACCTCGTTTGCAAGCAGACCAGTGCCTGGTGGCACAAGGGGCCCATTAATATCACTTCAAGTGCCAGACACATCCTAGGTACAAAGAGCCTCATTGTAATCAAAGGAAGTGAGATGGTCGCCTGTATTGGCTCTAACGAGTTTCTTCCCCTCTTGCATACGTTTTGCATTTCAATACACCGGCGAGGGAAGGAAGAGACTGAATTGTGCGGCCTTGATTGAGAAATTCGTTCGTAAAACAGAAAGCTTTTTCAACGACCGACGGAATGTGGTGTTTGTTGCGACCTAAATTTTTATCGTGTGATGTCAGCCGACGGCGGTACCGACTCGAGATCAGCTGTTTCTGGGACGGGCCTCACAAAAGGTGCTACAGAGAGGCTAAAAGAGTGCATCGGTGATCTCATCGCGCACTAACAATACACTTTTATTTTCGTTCTTAGAACTCCGCCGATTGTCCAAAACACGTTTATAATTAACTTTTTCCTAATTCACCGCTTGCCCACAATCGGACAAAAATCCCCTGTTTATTTTCACAGCTGCGCCGGAAGCATCCGCTTAAATAGCGCCTTTATCTCGCTGAAGGCGGTAAAAAATCTCACTAACCTACGATCACTGTGATTTATTATGATCGGGCCCATATTTGCATGTCGCTGCCGAAGAGCACGTCCTCTTTTGGCGAGGTTAAAAAGCAGGGGTCGGCGCCACGCCCAGCTGATGTCGCAGTGACGTCACGACGCGCCGGGACGCTCGATATACGGCCCGCACCGTTGACGTCACGGGGTTAACGCTCTACTTTGGACGCCGCCATAGGAGCTCCTCTGTCCTCTTACTTCTCTTTTATTTCATCCGAAACAGACACTTTCCCGCCTCACGGAACGATTCTTAGCGTCATGGACGAGAGAATTTATCGGTTTGCATAAATTTTGACTCTTGGTTTTCGTTAAAATCGCGCGAAAGTTTAATGGCATTTAAATTAATCGAAGTGCATGAATATGAATATCTATTCTGCAGCATAAGCACGTTTCGCGAGTTCAACTTAATTCATTCAACTTTGGTCTTTTCTAAGTGCGACAACATTTTTTGAGTTTTTACACGCTGAGACATTCCTCAAATTCCACTAACTGGGTTAGAACGGAAATGTTTCGTAGCGTTACCAACTGGAGACTAGACCAAGCTGTTTCGTAGAAAATATACATTATGTCGCTACTTTGGTCTGTTTACAGCCTTTGCATAAATATTTTTTTGGGTTTCATTATAACATAACATAATTCTAAAAAAAGTCGAAATTTTTGCCACACTGCACCCCAAAAAATTTAAAAAAAGCACCTAATTGCATCGAATATTTTCTTATATTTGGTTATAATTCTACATATTTTGTTTATTAACGGACGTGTCAAATAGTTTTTATGTTAATAAAAGAAATGGGCAGTTCCTGTTATTGTTTTATTTCGAAAAAATGTGATTAAACGTCAGTAAAAAATTCTCCATGAAAATTTGGTGACGAAAACGTAGAAGTTATTAAAAAAAACACCCTTCAAGTTTAAATGCAATACGTAATACAAGTACAGGCAGGCTCAAAAAGAATGACACTCCGGGCCAAACGGGCCGGATAGCAAAAGTCGGACTTAAATTTCTTACGTCATAAATTTCAACAGGTTAGTTTACAAATTGTCCAACAAGTTTACACAATATCCAGATTTGTGGTTGCGGATTTAGTGGTGTCAATCTTTTTGATCGTGACTGTACGTACAGCTTATAACATTCTGTAATTTAAAAATTTGCCCAAATAAACCAAAAAATCTTATCTGAGTCGAAATTGATTTCGTTTGGCCTGTTTAGTGACTTCGTTAAAACAATAGAAAATCATCTAGTTACGTCAAATACTAGATTTTGAGGTAAAAAATGTTCAACGAAGGTCGAAAATGACGTTATTTGGATCGGCTTCATTAAGTTTAGATAAATTTGTAAGAGAAAAACGCCACTTTTTGGCCCTTGTTTTATCAGTTTATCACAGAAAACTCAAAAAAAGAACCAAATTGTATCGAAATTATCGTTCTTTTGGCCTAAAAATGGCCATTTCCGCAGTGAAATCTTAAGCAATGCAGAAATGCGCCTCGTTGGGCGTTTTTCCGCACACGTCCTCTCCGAGGCGTTTTCCCGCTTATTTTATCGCGCGTGGAGGCTGAAGTCGCCTGAATTTATGCATAGGTAAGTGCCTTTTAAACGCCTCCGCTCGTCTCTCACCGACTTGCCGGATGCATCAGGGTCTTTCACCTGCGTTCCAACCTTCTACCAACAGCTGCCGAACACGGCGGCGTCCGATGGTAGAACTGCACGAAAAAAAAAATTTTAAAACCCGAAACTTTTCATCCAGCGACGTCCTATCCTTATATTCCAGCCAGTGACCAAATTTTTATAATTAGTAAGATGTTGGCAGCCGCAGCGACATCTCCAGAAGGCGACCGATGCTCGGCTATGACCTTGAAAACTGCATTCCAGCCAAGCGGCTGAAAATTCCTCTCTCGCCGAGATGCGAATTACATATTGTCCGTTCAACTTGGTGTAGAATTGAAATTTTTTATACGCGTGCAACGAGGCGAAGTCGAGTGTGTGATCGTAAAAAATAGTATTTGGGCATAAAAGGCGTTCGGTCAGCGGCTGTTTCCGCTCAAAAAACGCAAAATATGTTCGGCGGTCGAACAGCTGACACATAGGAAAATAATAGTCAGCCGTTGACTGGCGCCATTCGCGGCCAAGGTTAAGCGTATTAGTAGGAGCGTGATAATACGAAAAGGAGCTTAAAATAGAATTGCGCGCACCTCTTGCTTTTATGTTGTTTTTCGGAGATTTCCGACTGAAAAGCCTCATTCATTGTTACTTTAGAGAAATTATATGTATATGTTGAGACGAAACGCGATACTTAAGTTGTCTTAAGTAGTTCCACATTCCGACACGCCGCTTGATGGCAGCACTGCACGAGCATGAGTACGCTTGGTGCTATTTTTAGAACAGACTTACCTTACAACTTTTTTTTTCTCTTACCTGTGCAGATCTCGATGTTTGTAGACTGCAGAGTTGGATAACAAAGATAATTTGTTTCGTGAGTGACAACGCTGTGTTGTTTCTTCATTCCGATTTTTTCCCTCATTTCTCTTGCACAACGGTGTAGTTGTTGCGATAATTGAGTTAAAAAAAGCTGTTTCGTAATTGTGATTATATTTTTTTTTCACAAACACGGGAAAAACTTTATGTAATTGTTATCGGGAATTTATGAGTTGTTACAAAAGTATTGATTAGATTGTTTTGAATTTGTCGTTCGTATCTTTTGAAATCTTAACATGACAATGTATGTATGCACTTCGATTCCAGGAAGAGCAGCTGCGCTAATAACACGAAAATATTTTTGCTTGACATCTGTTCGTTTTTGGTGGGAAGTCGTTGCTTGTTTTCATCACGGAAATTCAATTATTTTGTTTTTCGGCGCAACCACAAATCCTTCAAAGATTTATTTTTGTTACGATGGTTGGGCGTAATTTTATGCAGCTGTTTTTGTTTGCGTATTGACTGCAAAAACTTTTTCTTACATACTCGGCTACGGAGGATTTTTTTTGGGGACAAATTACAGAAAAACAAAAAAATAATTTAATCTCCCTTAACGGACACTCTTCACAACGGACAATCGGTGTCCGTTGTTGAGAGGTTTTACTGTAAAGGGTTATGCACTTGGGTCAGAAAAGCTTGCACTGAACCCCCCCCAGTGATTTAAAACGTGCTTCGTTACGTGACGAAGTTATTAGATAATAAATTAATAAGGAACAACTAGTGCCGGTTCGCCGATCACATGTCCGTCTTACGTCGTATAATTTTACCTTGAAAAAGTCAAAGACATTGTCCCGAGCAAGTGAGGCCGTGTTCAGGGGACACAAACCTAAGCTGGTGCATTGTTTATTTCAGGCTGCAATTCTGCAACAAACCGCCGAATACATCTACTCTCTTGAGCAGGAGAAAACGAGACTGTTGTCGCAGAACTGCCAGCTGAAAAGACTCGTTAGTCAACATGAAAGCGGTGGCGGCGAATTGCCACCGAAGAAGCGCAAGACTGAAATTATTTTACCCACAATAACGGCCGAATCCTCTGACGAAGGGCTCGGGTCCATGTCCCCGGAGCCGGTGGGCCTTATCACAGTCAACGTCACCTCCGAATCTCCTGCGGAATTACGAAGGCAGCTGGAGCGGGAACGGGGGCTTCGGATGGTGCTTGAAGAGCAAGTGCGTCAATTTGAAAGCCAAATCTACCACCAGCAGCAAAATACTCAACCCCATACCATCTACCAAGTGGAGGGTACGGAAGAGTTAGCCCTCCAGTTAGTGAGCGCTGAGTGTTTGCCGCCAGTGGGACACACGCAGACGGTGGTGTGTTCGCCCCCTGTCTCACGAAGCCCTAGTCCTGAACCGGAACAAAGGCTGCCTTCGGTGCTGGAGGCGGCGATCAAGGCCGAGCCTAAGGTGTGTAACTATTTTTTTTTTCAATTTTTTTATTTTTTCAATTACGACTAAACTATTTAAAAAAGTGGAACTATGTTGATTCGAACTTATGTAAAATGACCCGGGGAATCGATTGGCATCGAGAAAATCGCCAAATTCCCAACAGTTTTTTAGTTATGATTTTTTTAAAATTTTACCAATTTTTGCATTTATCTGCAATTTGCTCAAAAACTATTAGTCGGAGAACAATAATCTTTTTTGAAAAAAATAGATAACTGAAAGAGCTTTCCAACGATAATACACTTCATGGGGTTATCTCTGATAGTTCCGGAGCTATTGCTCGACAAATGTTCCGGGTACCCAAAATCGACAAAAATTGCGACGAAAATTGAAAAAATCAAACATCAAAAAATCGAACATATGGACTTTTTTTGGACTTTTAACAACTCTAGAGAGTTGTAAAGGCATATATAAAAACGAAAAAGTATGATAGAACGAATTTAAAAAAAAATTTTTTTTTCACTTTCTTGAAGGTAAGTGTTATTACTCAGGAAATTTTAGCAAAAAAAATCAAATTTTTAAATCTCATGAAAAGTTCGTATAATACAGAAAATGAGCCGCTGAATTCAATGGAACAAACGGCATTGCTCTACGACTTTTAGTTTTTGAGTTATGAATTTTTTTGTTAGATAAAATTTTCCACTATGACAAATGGCTACCCTAAATTTAGGAAAAAATTTTTAAATTTTTAATTCTTTTGAAAAATTGATATAATATGTAAAATGAGCCGTAGAATTCAATCGAACAAACCGCAATGCTCTACGACTTTTAGTTTTTGAGTTATGAATTTTTTTAGTGAAGAACTTTGATCGCCTCTGTAGCCGGAACCGTTGCCCGGAGCGGCTCCGGGTTTAATCGAAAAAATAGAGAAAATTAAGCGCTATCAGATAGTTTTTTGTTCGTTGCTCTAAGTCTTACAGTTTCCGAGAAAAACGCAAAAAAAGGTTTCCATTTTCACTTTTTTTCAATTTTCAACCGCCAATTACGGCGAAACTATTAGAGTTATCGAGAAACGGAAAAATCGAGGACAACCGGAGTAAAAAACTCTACAAAATGGCATAGGACTCAAGGCGATATCTCGCAAAAAAATTTTCAATTTTCAAACGCCGATTACGGCCAAACTCAAAGAGCTAGGAGAAAACTCTTTTTTGCATCGTAAAGAGCACATCAAAATCTATAAGATAGGATAAGTTTTATTCGATTCTGAGACACTTTTAAAATTGACCATTTTGTAGGGGGGGGGGTGTTAACTTTTTTTTTATTTTTTTTATTTTCCCAATTACGACTAAACTATTCGAAAAAGTGGAACTGTTTTGATTCTTACCTATGCAAAATGATCCGGGGAATCGATTGGCATCGAAAAAATTGCCAAATTCGTAATAGTTTTTTAGTTATTAATTTTTTTAAATTTTACCAATTTTTGCATTTATCTGCAATTTGCTCAAAAAGTATTAGTCGGAGAACAATAATTTTTTTTGAAAAAAATAGATAATTCAAAGAGCTTTCCAACGATAATAAACTTCATGGGGTTATCTCTGATAGTTCCGGAGCTATTGCTCAACAAATGTTCTGGGTACCCAAAATCGACAAAAATTGCGACGAAAATTGAAAAAATCAAACATCAAAAAATCGAACAAATGGACTTTTTTTGGACTTTTAACAACTCTAGAGAGTTGTAAAGGCATATATAAATACGAAAAAGTACGATAGAACGAATTTAAAAAAAAAATAATTTTTTCACTTTCTTGAAGGTAAGTGTTATTTACTCAGGAAATTTTAGCAAAAAAAATCAAATTTTTAAATCTCATGAAAAGTTCGTATAATACAGAAAATGAGCCGCTGAATTCAATGGAACAAACCGCATTGCTCTACGACTTTTAGTTTTTGAGTAATGAATTTTTTTGTTGGATAAAATTTTCCACTATGACAAATGGCTACCCTAAATTTAGGCAAAAAATTTTAAATTTTTAATTCTTGTGAAAAATTGATATAATATGTAACATGAGCCGTAGAATTCAATCGAACAAACCGCAATGCTCTACGACTTTTAGTTTTTTTTTTATGAATTTTTTTAGTGAAGAACTTTGATCGCCTCTGTAGCCGGAACCGTTGCCCGGAGCGGCTCCGGGTTTAATCGAAAAAATAGAGAAAATTAAGCGCTATCAGATAGTTTTTTGTTCGTTGCTCTAAGTCTTACAGTTTCCGAGAAAAACGCAAAAAAAGGTTTCCATTTTCACTTTTTTTCAATTTTCAACCGCCAATTACGGCGAAACTATTAGAGTTATCGAGAAACGGAAAAATCGAGGACAACCGGAGTAAAAAACTCTACAAAATGGCATAGGACTCAAGGCGATATCTCGCAAAAAAATTTTCAATTTTCAAACGCCGGTTACGGCCAAACTAAAAGAGCTAGGAGAAAACTCTTTTTTGCATCGTAAAGAGCACATCAAAATCTATAAGATAGGATAAGTTTTATTCGATTCTGAGACACTTTTAAAATTGACCATTTTGTAGGGGGGGGTGTTAACTTTTTTTTTATTTTTTTTATTTTCCCAATTACGACTAAACTATTCGAAAAAGTGGAACTGTTTTGATTCTTACCTATGCAAAATGATCCGGGGAATCGATTGGCATCGAAAAAATTGCCAAATTCGTAATAGTTTTTTAGTTATGAATTTTTTAAAATTTTACCAATTTTTGCATTTATCTGCAATTTGCTCAAAAAGTATTAGTCGGAGAACAATAATTTTTTTTGAAAAAGATAGATAATTCAAAGAGCTTTCCAACGATAATAAACTTCATGGGGTTATCTCTGATAGTTCCGGAGCTATTGCTCAACAAATGTTCCGGGTACCCAAAATCGACAAAAATTGCGACGAAAATTGAAAAAATCAAACATCAAAAAATCGAACAAATGGACTTTTTTTGGACTTTTAACAACTCTAGAGAGTTGTAAAGGCATATATAAATACGAAAAAGTACGATAGAACGAATTTAAAAAAAAATAATTTTTTCACTTTCTTGAAGGTAAGTGTTATTTACTCAGGAAATTTTAGCAAAAAAAATCAAATTTTTAAATCTCATGAAAAGTTCGTATAATACAGAAAATGAGCCGCTAAATTCAATCGAACAAACCGCAATGCTCTACGACTTTTAGTTTTTGAGTTATGAATTTTTTTAGTGAAGAACTTTGATCGCCTCTGTAGCCGGAACCGTTGCCCGGAGCGGCTCCGGGTTTAATCGAAAAAATAGAGAAAATTAAGCGCTATCAGATAGTTTTTTGTTCGTTGCTCTAAGTCTTACAGTTTCCGAGAAAAACGCAAAAAAAGGTTTCCATTTTCACTTTTTTTCAATTTTCAACCGCCAATTACGGCGAAACTATTAGAGTTATCGAGAAACGGAAAAATCGAGGACAACCGGAGTAAAAAACTCTACAAAATGGCATAGGACTCAAGGCGATATCTCGCAAAAAAATTTTCAATTTTCAAACGCCGATTACGGCCAAACTAAAAGAGCTAGGAGAAAACTCTTTTTTGCATCGTAAAGAGCACATCAAAATCTATAAGATAGGATAAGTTTTATTCGATTCTGAGACACTTTTAAAATTGACCATTTTGTAGGGGGGGGGTGTTAACTTTTTTTTTATTTTTTTTATTTTCCCAATTACGACTAAACTATTCGAAAAAGTGGAACTGTTTTGATTCTTACCTATGCAAAATGATCCGGGGAATCGATTGGCATCGAAAAAATTGCCAAATTCGTAATAGTTTTTTAGTTATGAATTTTTTAAAATTTTACCAATTTTTGCATTTATCTGCAATTTGCTCAAAAAGTATTAGTCGGAGAACAATAATTTTTTTTGAAAAAAATAGATAATTCAAAGAGCTTTCCAACGATAATAAACTTCATGGGGTTATCTCTGATAGTTCCGGAGCTATTGCTCAACAAATGTTCCGGGTACCCAAAATCGACCAAAATCTCGACAAAAATTGAAAACTTCACACATCAAAAAATCAAACATTTGGTCTTTTAACAGCTCGAGTGGGTTGTAAAGGCATAGAAAAGTCCATTAAACTTGCTGTAATTGAATTATTAATAATAAAAATACAATATGTTCCAACTTGTATTTTTTGCCAAGGTGGAGGTGGAGCGCCTGCCGTCGCCAAACCCGGGCCACGAGGACGCCGCCCCTCGCCTATACGCCGCCAACACCTCGCGCCAGAACCTGGAGACCATCGTCGAGGCGATCCGGCACCTGGAGGGCGACCACATGTTCGGCGACGAGCCGCTGTCGCAGGAGGTGCCGCTCGCGTTGACGAAGAACGAGCGGATGAACACTCTGGTGGAGTTCAGCGCAGCGATGGTCCAACAAAGCCAGCAGTCGCGGCCTGGGGTTATTGTAGTCAAGCAGGCTTCGTGATCCCGCATCATACATTTCGCACGTTCGTATTCCTGTAACGTGCCAACAAACAGCATCCCGGAAGGGAAGTCGGGATCTGTCTCCAACAAAAGCAAACAGTGTTAGGTCGGCCTGCTGCCGCTGCTGAAACGCCGCCGTTGTGTTCCTACATCGTAAAATGCGGACGGCGGAGGGAGAATGGGACGGCGGCCGGCCAAGGTTTTTGAAAATTCAGATTTTTTATAATATGACGGTTTTTTTACGATTTTTTTTTGTTACTTAAAAATAAAGTAATGTTTCTTTTTATTTGAAACGCCAAAAATATATTTATCATAAAATTAGAAATTGTAGTGAAATTGTGTTCCTTTTGTACATATATTTTAACTTTAGGGAAGACGCCGTTAGGTCGGCGCTTAGACATAGCTGTATTGTAGCACTTCAGGTCCAGTCATCAAACACTTGAAAAAAGGGGCGCTACTGACTATTTTAAAACTATTTATCGACCTGTTCTAAAATCATCCAATTAATAAATCAATTTTTTCATAAGAAAATATAGACAAATTCTGAAACAAAAAAACATTATGAACTGATTTCTGTGATTATTAATTTTTGATATACAATAGACTCGTATGTGGTTTAAAGGCATTGACAATTTTATTTTTTTATGAGATTAATTTGAACGTTGTTTTATCATAGAAAAAAACACGTTACTCAATACGAATTGATAGCCGAAATTGTTACATTACTCAATTGGGGCAAAAACCAAGCTGGCGCCCCTTTTGCCTCTCGTGGTTGGGCTGCATAGAGAATTACGTTTCATTTCAGTTCGTTTGTTGTTTTCTTTGTTCGAGATTGTGTTTTTCCAAATGTATATACTAAAAAATTAGTATACGTATAATGAAGTTTGAGAATATTAATGATTGTTTTTCGTTACATTAGTAGGATAATTGAGTTCTGATGCTGATGATCAGGGCACATGCCGACACACATTCAAATAGTAATAATGTGGTGGCAAGAGATCCCGTTTGTTGCCTCTCTGTGAACTGTACTTCTGTCATACCTGCATGAGTGTGTATTTGGAGTGTGCTGAGTTTCTTTTTATACTAAAAAAATTTCGAGAATAAATTGGTTCCAAGCTTGACTCGGGACAGTACTGAAATTCTGAGTAACTGCGATAAAATGAGTAATAAATTAGATTAGGTAGGGTTTGGAAATGTGACTTGTGTGGTGGCCGTTGTTTATATTTTTGCCGAAGTAGGAAATTGTTGAAGGGGTTCTAGTGAAGGGAAGGTGACCACCCGCAAGGTCTTGTTGTTGGTTGGGAGTTGAGTGTCTGTCTACTTGCATCATCCAATCGAACGGTTAGGAAAATTTTGCACTCAGTCGTGGCTGTTCAGAGAAAGTTCCTCGATTTTCCGTTCATTTATTTACGTTTACATTTTTACGTTTAGCTTTCAGGGCAAGGCTTCTCTTTTTACCCCTAAGTATTTACAGTTATGCAAGACTGGGTGTAGACATAGTAATAATTATTATATAGATGTACTTCTAAGTCTACTTTGTAACTATTGGATGGATGTAAAGTAAGTCGATAACTAAATTAACGTTTCTTTGATTGGTTCCCATTATTACTGTGATTGTATTTATATAAAAATTGATAACATTATAATGCTAATTTAGTATATGTACTAGCCACAGGCTATTTTGCGGGCTTGTATCTGTTGAAACTGTTGCTTTTCATACAGCACTCCATTATTGTATGTGTTAGCAGCAACTGATTATCACAAATGATGATCAGTCGCTGATTATGTCTTTCGTTGAAGCTCCAATGTTATTGCAACATACATTTTATTTTGAGTTTTTACACGTTTTCAAAACAATTTTATGTTGCAGTAACTTTGATCGTTTCTGATAAGGTCTGGTCCGACAAAATAATCACTGCACACATTAACTTATTATGGTTATGTGCTTCGATCATTATGTTGTGTCGCTTGTATAAAAACAAAATATTTCAATAAAATATTATAAATTATACCAAACGTTTTTCATTTGCAACTTTACACAAACCAAAGCTTGGAATCTATTTTAAATAAATTTAAAAGCGAAAAGTTACTTAAAATTAAAAAAGAAATTTCGACGAGCAAGGCACTGTTTAAGAAAATAAATAGAAACCTTTATTTGGGAGAAACGCCGATTACGGCCAAACTAAGAGAGCTAGGAGAAAACTGTTTTTTCCATCGTAAAGAGCACTTCAAAATCTATAAAATAGAATAGGTTTCATTTGATTTTGAGACACTTTTAAAATTGACCGATTTTAAGAGGGGGGTGTTAACTTGTTTAATTTTTTTATTTTCTCATTTATTACTGAACTATTGTAAAAAGTGGAACTATTTTGATCCATATCTATGCAAAATGATCCGGGGAATCGATTGGCATCGAGAAAATTACCAAATTCCGTATACTTTTTTAGTTATGAATTTTTTAAAATACCTCCAATTTTTGCATTTATCAGCAATTTGCTCGAAAACTATAAGTCGGAGAACAATAATCTTTTTTGAAAAAAATAGATAATCCAAAGAGCTTTCCAACGATAATACACTTCATGAGGTTATCTCTGATAGTTCCGGAGCTATTGCTCAACAAATGTTCCGGGTACCCAAAATCGACAAAAATTGCGACGAAAATTGAAAAAATCAAATATCAAAAAATCGAATATATGGACTTTTTGTGGACTTTTAACAACTCTAGAGAGATGTAAAGGCATATAAAAGTCCATAAAAGTATACTAGAACGAGTTTCAAAAAAAAATTTTTTTTCACCTTCTTGAAGGTAAGTGTATTACTCAAGAAATTTTAAACAGAAAAATTCAAAATTTTAAATCTCGTGAAAAGTTGGTATTATATATTCAATAAAATTGTATAAAAACAAAATATTATAAATTGTATTAAACGCAACTTCCAAAGCTTGGAATCTGGGTGTCAAAAAAAAACCTTTATTTGGGAGATAGGCAACCAGTTAAACACTTGTGTGTCAAACGTCTGCACACTACGATCAATAAATGGATAAAAAAAATAAGTTCAAACAACTTTATTACTCAAAAATAACTAAATTATACAAATTTTGTTGCAATTCCTAATAATTTGGTATAGTCGGCCCCCTTCGAAAACGTTTTCTCCTTCAAAATAGTCCTTAAGACCGTGGGTATTGGCACATGAATCCTTGTCCCTAGCGGTGTCCCATTGTCATCAATCAAGACCAGATTATTGCTGTCAAATTTCGGTACTCGGGGCTTCTGGTTTTGTTTCAATCCAACAAGAATTCCTTTCTTTTTTTCACCTTTAATTGCAACCAAAACTTTATCTCCTACAAATCATATGTAAAAAAAATATACTTAAATGAAACAAACACAAACCTATTAACCCTACCCCAGTTTTGTTATAAACGTGAATACATCTTGGAGGTTTGCCCTCAGCCATTGCCCTTTTACCTATCTCACTGTTGTCTACCACTCTGAGTCTTGATAAGAGCCGAATTTCGTTACATACTTGCGTAAAATGAATATTTCGTTTAGATAGTGTTATTACTGGGGATAATTTTGGTAGAATTTGGTTGTTGCAAAACATTTCGGAACGATTTTTTACGAATAAATTGGGGTTAAGTTGTAGTGCTTATGACAGCAGCTCTGTAAAAATGGTTGCTAGTGCGCTGCCGCTGCTACTTACTACTAGATGACGCCGTCTTCGGCTCGTTGTAGACAAAGCTTGCTAGATGGTGCTTCGAACAAACCAGTGGCCACCAAACCTTTAAAAAGAATTATTCTATTATTAAAAGTGGTTGTAATTCTGTTGACTTTAAACAATTTAATTGAATAATTGTAGTTATTACCGGTTTTATTGTTATGTTTGTAAAGATTTAATCTCTAGGTAATATTTTTTTTTCATGTAGTTTACATTGGCAAAGAAAATTTCACAATCTAGAGGATCAATTAATGTTCTTGATCAAATGGTAAAATAAAAAAAAATTAACGTAAAAACTTACTGTTTAACAATTCTATATTAATTAATCCTTTATTTATTCGTATTTAATTTTAAGCCTGAGTTAAATTCCACTACTATAAAATGTTATTAAATCCAAGAAAAAAGTAAGAGCAGTTCACATTAAATTTATACATTTTTAAGACGTGTCTGATATGTTTAGCACTTCTTCAAACTGTTTTTTGGGCAAAAGTGTTAATTAAAATTGTGTTAAATGTTAAAATAGATAAGTGATTGCTTTAAATTTGTCCTAGATATGATTATAACTACAATAAATAACGAAAAAAAACTGCCGAATAAAAAACACAAGAACCCGTCGGTAGCTCTCATCACGCTGTTTGTGGTGTTATTTTTATATTTGAATGTGTGCACACGCTAACTAACAAATTATAATGTAGTATTTGCATAAATATTTGGATAATAAGCATAAAAACTATTTTTCTTTGTTAAAGTCTTCTAATTGCATCATCAAATGTGTTAATCAGTTGTGCAATTTTGAATAACAGGAGCACAATGCAATCTCCATTTTGGAAAGATTAGATGCTCAAAATGAGTCATATTGCGAATATGGGGTGTGACAATAATGTAACTTCCGATTACAGACGCCATTATTTATTTCGCGTCACTGAACCGAAGCAAAAGGCTTTGGAAGTAACAACTTAACATTTTCTTTCGTCCATTTGAAAGAGTTAATTCACAATTTTCGCACACGATTTCGCGATTACGGTCAATACCGAATTTTGTAACAAAAGGAGTGAAAAAAAATATAAATTAGATTATTTATAATATAAATTTTCACCTAAATTAATTCTTTTACAGTCCTGAAATTTTAAGAATCGCACGAGAATTTTGAAATCATTTATTTTTGTAATTTTTGCAAAAAGCTGAAACATTTCATTTTTTAATAATAAAATAATAAAGTCAACACTAAACAGTTACATATTATTTTTACAAGTACAACAAAATATCGCTTCCCCGAGAATTTTTTAAGTAATATTTTTCGACAATTCTTAAATAAATGTATGATACTGAAATAAATTAAGTATAAACTGTGTTTCTACAGCATGTTTTAGAAAAAAAATCCGATGCGAATTCGATTAAGAGTTTGTAAAAACTTCTAGAGTTTGTTCAAGCCTCAAAAAACTTAATTTTATTTATCCTTTAACTAATACTGCTGTCGTTTTATTTAAAATATTATTCACAAATTTGTAATTTACGAGTTCGCTTATTTTTTATGAGAAGAATAAAGTTTTTATTGTTTCTACTTCAGAATTTTACCTTGAAAATATTTTTTTATAGAAACACAACTACAATGAAGCATTATATTAAACTTCAGCACACGCATAAACTCGGAGAATAATAGTTTTTGCCAAATAATAACAAATACTGTAGTGGAAAAATGCTCTAAAATGACAAATGTAAAATAAGTGGTGAAATAAAATGTTTGTTCTTCTGATATATTAGGAAAAAAAAAACAGTTCTTTTACAGTTTTTGATGTTTTATTTTTTTTCAAAAAATTCTGTTTTGTTTTTAATTAATTATTTATAATTTAAAAATATATTAAAAGTAAATCGATGGAAATAAGCTGAACATACGCAAAGTTTTTATCAAAAAAATAAGTTAGTCGACAAATAATTTCTCAAATTAGTAGACTGAAGGCATTTTTTTTTACAGTGTTGGACTCAATTTGCAAATGATTTACAGTTTGTTGACCGTTGTTTTAACTTAATAAAAGCAAAAAATGTAAATTATTTAGATGTTAGGTGACGTTTTGCGTCAATTTAATAAATTCTCTTAAAATAAACGACTTTTCATTAAAAAATAAGCAGACTTTGCAAAAATACGCATGAAAATAAAAAAACTTTCAAGTAACTGATCAATGTTATTTCCATTATTTTCACAGATTTCAGTCCGTTTTTAAATAACTTTGAACGGTTCTTTTAAAGTTATTGATGTTTTCTATTTTTTTTTTCGAAAAATAAATTACTTTTTTAAATTGGATTGGTTTCACAAGAAAAAATCTTTCATTTTACCTACTTATTTAAATTTAACTCATGTCAGAATAATGATATTCTTGCCATCATAGGTATATTTAAAATTCAAAAGCTTCGCAGTATTTTTATTACGAAATAAGTAAAAAAAAATTTCACAATTCGTTATTACCTGGCAGAAAGACTTAATTATTTCGCTTAAATCCTTGTCTTCTTAACTTTTATAATACGTAATAAAAGTGTAAATCGAACAAAATAAGGTGAACTTGAGCAAAATTTTTATCAAAAAAATAAGTTTAGTCAACAAATAATTTCTTAAATTAGCGAGGATTTTATTCGAAAAATCACCCAATATACGTCCTATAATTCAACAGAACGAAGGCATTTTTTTTAATTTTAAAATTATTTAGAATTTTTTGGTTTTTTAAAAATACATGCGAAGTTTGCATGAGTTTTTGAGTTTTAATAACTTGCCAAAAAAATAAGAAATAAAAATAAAAATAAGAAGCTAGTTGAAGGAAACAAAAAACTACACAAATAACAGTTCTTTATTTATCCCACTTATTAGAAAAGAATTTTGCGATTTATTATCAAAATATTTGTGGCAGTTTCGCTCCTCGCCTCAGCTTCCCTTTTACACGGTTTTTCCCAAGATCTGTTTGCGGTGTTGAGAGAAGTAGCGCATGTTTTCGGCTTGAATGACACCGTGTTTGACAAGTACTCAGAGTCCGTCCACACCTTCTTCAATGCTTGTCACCCGTGACCGGTGATTGGACCCGACATTTACACAATGAAATCCTTAAACACTAAACACAAATATTCCCTCCGCTGGTATTATATACCGCAACCATTGGATTTCCAACGACTTGAAATTAAAAAATCCATATCTCGAGACCAAAAAGCTCATTTGAAGACGGAATGCGGAATTGGAGAGCTCATAATGACGGTTTACAATTAGAGATAATTAGAACTGCAGTGTTTCCGCATGCGTCCACGTTGTGGCCCACAGATTAACTAACGACGTTTAATTGGATTTTCGATCACTGAATTACAACGCCTAGATTGCCCGCAAACGGCACACAAGGCGAAAGTTCGGCCAAAAACACGTAGCTTTCCAATTCGAAAAATTGATAAAAAATCAACTGGCGGGTCACCGTGTTATTTTTTCCTCCTTGCACTTGTAAATTTTTCCCTTAGTTGGGTTTTTCTTAGTTCTGTTGAAAAGTTGGGAAATGAGCGCTGATTGAAGTAAATTAATTCATAGTTTTGTGGGAGAAAAATCGCATCAGCGTCGTTATTCCAAGTGGATGAGTTCACCATATAAAGACAAGGAGAAGTTGTGTTTTGGTGAACGATTTTTCCAATAAACATCTGTCGAGAATAGACCTTATCTCGGGCTAGTCGACATTTACACTACAATTTATCGAATGAACAAAACGTTGTATACAGTAATTTTATATATTTAAGATTGTGTATCTTATAAAGAATGACATTTGAAAGCGTTCTTCTTGTATGCATTTAGCTGTCAACAAGACATCTGCTGAAGGCACACACACACGTATTACCTGAAACAAGTGTGGCTAATTTAAATGGGAATTTCTCAGCTCAATGCTTTGCCCACATCAGTTTTGACATCCGTTGCCGTTGTGTTATGGAATTTAATAATGTACATAAATATCGGGTCCGGTAGTGGCTTATTCAACACCATGTTTCTATAAATGTGATACATTTTTTTTGATGAAAAACTTTTTTTAACAGAAAGAGAGTCATATTTTTGTTTTTTTGTTTTTGTTATCTCTTGAGGGCTGTATAAATTTACAAATTTTTATGAATAATTTGCGTTAAAAATCGTTTTTTAATTTGTTGATTGCAGTACGAATTACGAGTTATTTCACAACTTATTTTTGTTTAAAGTACGCACCATTTTATCCAAATATCCAAACGTCCAACTACAAAAATAGATACAAAAGTGTGCAAGTTATTTATCTGTTGGTAATAATAAAAATAACTGTATTTTAAAAAATACTTAAAAGAGAGACAAACTGATCAAAGTCCATATTTTTGCCCATTTTGTTTAAAAAAAAGTATAAAAGAAATGAATATATTAAATTCAAAAACCACTTATAATAAACTAACACTTTTACTAAAGGTTTTTAAAATTATTAAGTTAAACGTTAAACTTGTAAAACTTCTTATACTTTGGTCGTTTGGTACCATTTTGGAAAATTAATATATTTTTCCACAAAATAATGTTCAAAATACTTTAGGATTCAAACGGAGTTTGAATTAAACTACGAACAAATAAATAGAGATATTACCATTAGTTTAACTTTTAGTTAAAAATTGAAATTTTACAGTACAACCTCTCAACGACGGACACCGATAGAAAATCTTTAACTGTCCGTTATTGAGAGGTGTCCGCTAATAAGAGGTGCAAAATTTTAATATTGGTTTTGTTTCGTTTCTACAAAAATGTCCGTTGTGGAAAAATGTCCGTTATGCGGAGGTGTCCATTAAGAAAGGTTTTACTGTATTTGTTATTTAAATAATGAACTGCATCAAGGTATTACAATAAGAAAGAACATAATGTATAAAAAGTAAATCCCAGAATACGTAGGTCTAGTCTCTAGTGCCAAAAACTTTTTTTAGTAATAATTTTGCAGTGATTGTCTTTGAGAAATAATTTAAGCCTAAATTGTTAAATATAGTGTCGGGAACTGACTGAATACTACTTACAGTTGTTTGTAAATTCGGTGAAAAATTCTTTAACTTAGAAAAAGCTACACATTTCCACACTCAAATAAATAGTAAAAATTTAAAATTCTTCACTCAATTTCAACTCGTCAGAAAAGCTGAATTTTTTCATTCACAACGTGTTTTTTCTCGCGTCTAAAATGTAAAAATGTACTTTTACTTTTTTAATTAATTTGTTTCTTATATTAAGTAATTTTTTCATTATTTTGTAATCATACCAAAACTTTATTATTCGCTTTTGTCAGATAAACCTATTATCAGATAAATCAAAAAAATAAAAATAATGCCTGTTTATTCCACTACCAATCATTTTTGTTTAAAGTAACACATTTTATTTGCTTTTAATCTCATTTGTAAATATTTAGACGTACGTATAGATACAAAATTAACATTAAAAATTCTATCAACTCATAGAAATTAAAATTTGATCAAAAAATTTAACAATTTTTCTTGAATTTTTTATCTTCATCTTAATTTTTAAAAGTTTCCAAATTTTTAGGAGATTACGACTTTTATTAACAAGGTATTTACACTAGAAACTGTAAAGTTTCTAGTAGAATTTGTTATACAAAATTTGAATATAAGATTGTTACTAAAAAAAAACGGTTAAATTTCAAATTATTTGCTATGTAGAAAATTGCAGTTTAATTAATTACAAAGCAAAATTAAATTTACAGGAGAGCAAAATCCATTCTGCAAATAATCTCACCTGACCTGACTTTGGTTTACGATAGAGAATTTTTTTTTATGAATTTGGTAAAACAGTTTTAGAGATGTATTCATTGAGTTCACAGTTCAGTTACACAGTTTTCTCTTAATTATTATTAATATTGTGTTATTATTATTATTTGATTTAGTTTTACTTATTTTACTTGATATAATAATGGGCAGTATTTTCTGTAATTTTTTAATTTTGAACAAACTGTACACAGTGTACAGTCTTAACCATATTTAGGGCCAGTTAACAGAACATATTATTTTGAAATTAAATTTTAATTCCAGACTAACTTGATATTTATCAATGTATTTTAAAGAGTAACTTAAAAATTAATTAATCAGTTAATGAAATTGCAAACAATTTTTTTTTACTTTTGAAGAAATAAAATATTTCAAGAGAAAAAAAAATTAAAATTTATAAAATTGCGTTAATTTCAAAATTTGTTTGAATATTTTTTAGAGTAATTTAGTTCCAGTAACGATTATTAAAAGCAAAATTAGCTTTACATTATTTTATCTCTCTTTGCGGCTTTATTTAGAAGCAAAAAATTACCGAAAAATTATAAAATAAATCATACAAAAGCCCAGTTGTGTGTATTTATTAGTAACTGTTTAAAATTTAATTTTTTTAATTTTAATACTCAAATAATCAAACTTACTCGAATTGAATAACAGTATTATTGAAGCGTAGTCAGAACTAAAATCTTGTTTTATTAAAACACAACACTAAAGCACTTAGGACCAAAATATAAAAGTTTTACCAACAATTTTTTGCGTTTTTTACACCAAATGTGCACTCACTGGGACGTTTAAAATTACACTGAAAAACAATCTCATTCCCATCAGAAGCCTTGCTTTAATAACCCTCTTCAATAAAACAATAGTTTTCAATCACGATTCATACCCGATCGAATTTACAAGTATGTGGTGGGGTTTTCACAATTAATATTTCTAAATTCG
Source organism: Tribolium castaneum (assembly GCF_031307605.1). Classification (NCBI taxonomy): domain Eukaryota; kingdom Metazoa; phylum Arthropoda; class Insecta; order Coleoptera; family Tenebrionidae; genus Tribolium; species Tribolium castaneum. The sequence continues at coordinate 1,667,454 of NC_087402.1, read as the reverse complement.
TTATTTATTAAATTATTGTTGTAACTGTAAGTTAATAATTTTGTGTTTCCAGCAGATTTGAACAGTTTAATTTTTTTAATAATTATTCGGTGTGTAAACTTGTTTCTTTGACTGTACTTTCAGCCATCGCAAAGCCACCACTTCTGTCTCATTTCTCATTGAAATAATTTCGTTCATCCATCTTTTTTCCACTTGAAACTCAAATATTCAAGCGTCCCGTTCCATCGTAAGATTGCAATGCGAATTTTGTTCTTTGGGATGTAAAAATATGTAAATCTCACTGAAAGCTTTATATGGCATGAGCTTTTTATTCGGGGGATTTCAGAGAAGGGGACTTTAGTCGCCGCCCCTTAGACTGAAGGTAAGGGAACACCCCGAGCTCCCATTAAATCGGCATCAGCATGCGAGCAAAGCGGCCGAGAAATTAAGCGCATTTTTTCACATGCTGACGCTTTCAAGCGCCTGCTCTTGTGCACCCGACTAGAGCAATCGTAATGGTCGCCGAAATAAATTAATTCGTCGTTAATTTGGCGGTTAGTTAAGATTAATCCCGGGTTAGGTGTGGGATTGTTTGGTGAAAGTCAATTAAGGCGCCGTGGCTGTCATCAGCCATTTGTGAAGAATGAAATTACAAGTCCATTATAATTTAAGCGATTTAATCTTAGACCTCGAATACAGCGAAATTTTCATCGTGATTCCTAACGAACCGAAAACGAATCCCAGTTGGAGGAGAATTACCGCCATTTTACAGCGACACAAAACGTTCAGCGTAACAGCCGGGAAGTCTTTATTATATTAAACATTATGGTAATTCGTAATTATCGTCATTCGTTGGACGCAAAGAGGTCGTTAGGCATTGTATTATGTACGCTGGCGTGGATTTTTACATCAAAGGGATGAAGTAAACGGCGAATCAACAAATTGCAAGGCGATGGTTTGCCACAAAAAATATTCAAATTATTGTAATTACGACCGAATGTGGGGCAAGTTTTAGGGGTGGGCCCTGCGCCCTTTTATTCACCTATCACACAATTATTATTCTTTAACTCTGTGGACATGGTTAAGTTTTCAGATATAAAGAAAAATTCATGCAAAAGTTTAAATACTAATAAAATTATATTGACGCAATAATCACTAAAAAAACTGTAACTCGGACTGCGCAAATTGTAATTCAAAAATAAAAAAGTATTTTGGGTTTAAAATTTAAAATTACAAAATACCACAAAAAACAAAACTATGTTCCTAATTATCACTACGTTTCTATATTTGGTTAAACTATTTTTAATTACAAAATATTTAACAACTTCTCACACTTTGATTTTACTTTAAACATTATGATATTTTCTTTAATATTGGAAGGTACAGTAAATTATATGTGATCTTTTCTTAAATTCCGCTAAAAAAATACAGGTTCTACGAGCTCTGAAATTACAAAAAATGTTTTTTCAAATCAAAATGTAGCAAATTTTCTGAAATACTCTTAACTGTTTCCTTAAATTAAATTTACTACACAGTTGACCTTTTCTGAAATTTCAATTAACGTTATCTGAAATATCTGAAATACATTTAAAAAAAAATGTAAAACGTTTAATAAATTTACTTAAAATTGGATTAAATGTTTACTTGAAAAACCCATAAGCAACCCAAGCGTTAAGCACCTCAGGCAACAAATATCTTCGACTGGTAAAATGTTCTTACCGTTCTTGGTACGTAATTTAGTGGAATTATTTATTACAATGTTGCAAGAGTGTTTTTCAACACTTGTTAGACATGTATTTTAATATAAATGTAGAAAATTGAATGTTTTGTCGATAGCAACATTATTTTTTACAAGTGATTTTTTTTCTTTTTCAATAGAAGGAATTTTAGTAAATTTGATTAAAATTGTGTTATTTTCACGTATTTACTTAATAATATTTAAGCTTCATATCCATATTTTACTTTTGTTGCTAAAGCAAAAGACAAATATGTATATTGTTCTTGTTAATTTTGGTGGATGCGCTGGGTTTAACATTTACTACGATTGTTTAATGAACACCTTTGTTAATTGGGACAATTAAAAATCAAATATTATTGAAAGTTTAAATTGTCAAACAATATTTTTAAACAATTTAGCTCGTATGAGATAATGATGACGCACTTTATGATTTTTGTAAAATAACGTTGTATAGTAAATAATCTAGTCTACAGGTTTTTTCTGTTAGGTTATTAAGTTATTATTAAAATATTAACAAAATCTTACAAAATGAGAATTAATAAGCTCCCTGATAATAAATACAAAGATACATGTTTAGAAATTATACGGTGCGTTCAAAAAATCTTTAAATCAACTCTTGCTGTGGAATTTAGATTGACAGATTTTTATTGTTATTAAAGTGTTGAAATGTCAAACGTGCCACCTGCGATTTTATCCAACGCCAGTACTTTCGTATGTTGTAATCGTACGAAATCGACATTCTTTCAAAATTTCACAGCAAGAGTTGATCTAAAGACTTTTTGAACTCACTGTACAAACCAAAATAAAAAGTTTATTCAATAATAATTTCCTAAAATTTGTTTGATGATTAATATTATCCGAATTTAAAATATTGAGCTTCTGAATGAATTCAGCGTTCTTTAGTTTACATCGCAAAAATGTTCTAATTCTAATAAAATACGTAAAAAATGAAGCTTTTATTAAGTAAATAATACTAATTATTATATAACAGTTAATGTAACAAAAAAATAAATGTGTAAAGTAACACGTAAACATAAAAAAGTTGATAAATGTACGACAAAAGTGACATAATAAACAGAATAAAAAAATTAAAACTTTATTGGCAATGTAAAAACTTAAAACGTAAATAATAAAATTACAAATTACCAGCTAATTCTCGTAAGATTACAAGCTTTGCAAAAATAATTTTAAACTAATTAAACCTTAAACAGCCGCTTGAGATAGTAATAATGTCGATCAGTTAAACCGTTAAAATTTAAGAAAAAACTTTTCCATAAAAATTAAAGAAAAAATAAAATATGTATAAATAAATAATAATAATAAATAATAAATATATTTAAAAATACAGTGCGTTTAAAAAGTCCTTAGATCAACTTGCTGTGGAATTTTATGATTACTACATAAAAAAAAACAGAATAAAACAATAATCTATCAAAGACAATAAAAATTTGTCAATCTAAATTCCATAGCAAAAGTTGGATCTAAAGTCTTTTTGAGCGCATGGTATTATTTATATACCAATAAAGAGGTAGTCTTACTTTTGTTAACAAGCTTTATAATCACGGTTTGAAACGAATTCTATATTTTTGTGAATTAATTAAGTAAAGTTTTTAAGATCCTTTTTAAGTAAATCAACTAGAACATATAAATTACTTGTACAAGTATTTAACTTTCAATCAAACAATAATTAAAAAGAAATAAGAATTAATAAAAACGTAGCTAAACTGCGATAAGTTGTAGGTATTTATTATTGTTCTCATGTAAATCTCTGTTTCTCTAAGTTTACTTATGAACTTAGAAAAGTTTTGAATATTGCTATTTTAATATATTGGAAAGTATCATCTGAATAAAATAAAAAGCTTCATAGAAAACACAAAATTCTGATATTCCTTTCATGCTTCTACTACAGACTTTGTTTAAAATCTAGTAAAATCAAAAACTTTTTTCGATCAGTTTATTTTTCTACAATCGTCAGAAGAATGCCAATTTTTTGTGCGTAGTTGTTATTTTTATATTTGTTTTAATTAATTATTAATTAATTTAAAAAAGCTAAAATTTCCAATTATTTCATAATATTCTGAGCAACTACGAGTATTTAAAGTTGCAACAAAAAAGTATAAACAAAAGTGAAAAATTTGAAATAATTATTACGAGGAAAGATTGTTGGACAATTTTTTTAGACTTAAAAAAACCGTCCAAAATGAGAAAGTCCAGGTGATTAAAAGAAACCCAGCAAAGAAGTGTCACCAATTTGGTCGAATGCAAGTATAGTGCCTTGCATCGGTGCACTTTCCTCATTAAAATATTGCAATTACTGGCATGGTGTTAAAACAAACAAAAACTCGCTTTCAAATTACAATCCAGTCCGTCCTCTTCATCCGACGACGATTCAGCGTAAGCAAATGACTTCGAAAATAAATTTCCCGCAACATATGATGAAAGCAGCGCATGAATCGTTATCGCCTCATCATAATGAACCCTCAAGTGTTATATTTTTAATAAGACGGCCATTTTGTCCGCGCTTTTCACAATGCGCGTCCGTCATTAAAATTCTTCCCCCATTCGGAGATACAATCAGGAGCTTCGTTAGGCAATTACAAAATGACCCTCTTCTGCATACATCGGCCTGTAATTATTCATTATCTTGTGATGAGTCAAACTCATCGAGTTATGGCGCGGCTTTTCACCAATAAGCATTTACTCGCTGATTGATTGCTGCCAGAGGGGGCAATATTTACATCTAGATACCACCCTCCAATCGTAGCGCAAAGAACGGAAATGCAAATAACTTAATATTTCATGCAGAAAGCGGCCCCCGCTCCACAAATATTTATATTAACACGACTGCAATAACTTTAATACAATTTCCCGAATTTTCGCCGAATAAATAATAAATCGCGTATTACGTTCGACGAGGTGGAGAAATTGAGTTTCTCCAACTTTTACCTAAAGTGACTATCGAAGTTTTTTCCGGGAGTATTTACCATTTTTATTGAAATTTTCCGTGATCTTATTGAAGTTTTTCGTTTTTCAATCGGGTTCATATTTACATGACTGAAGGAACGGCCGACTTTTGCACGATAATGCAAGGGTGATTTTACTGAAATGACTCGTTAGAAGGGCACAGATGTGCATTAACAATTATGGGATTTACGCTTCGTTCTTGCCGTTTAAGTTCACTTGACAACAACGAGGTGCTAATGATTGAGCCAAAAAAGAGTCCTTGTACTTGCAAGTAATTAATTACAATTATTACGTGAAAGTAATTGGATTATCTTTTTAGTAATTGGAGGAGCAATGAATTATTTGCACTTCAATTTTGATTTAAGTGTAATTCAGTGGGCATAAAAATTTAAATCGGATTTTAAACCGAAATCAAGTAATTCAAAGTAATCGGTTCTGAGTACTTGGGATGCAAATGCCATGATGTTTAAAAAATGGAAATAGAAGTAGTTCCCTCATTGTTTAAACAACAAAAAATTAATCAGTAGATTTTTAAAAGCTTATTTTAACTCGAAATAAATTTGTTTTGTCAAAAATGGAAATATTATTACCCTTTTTATTTTTCCTAACATAATACAGTCGTGTTCAGAAGTTTATGAAGGTAAGTGCCTTGACCATTAAAATTTTAATCAAAAAAAAAAATTTAATTTTCGTGAAAAGCTGGTATAACAGGTACAGAAAATGAACCGCTAAATTCACTGGAATAAACCGTTTTGCTCTACGGCTTTTAGTTTTTTTTTTTTAATAAAATTTTCCACCATGACAAATGGCTACCTAATTTTAGGCAAAAAATTTTAAATTTTTAATTCTTGTGAAAAATTGATATAATATGTAAAATGAGCCGTAGAATTCAATGGAACCAACCGCAATGCTCTACGACTTTTAGTTTTCGAGTTATGAATTTTTTTAGTGAAAAACTTTGATCGCCTCTGTAGCCGGAACCGTTGCCCGGAGCGGCTCCGGGTTTAATCGAAAAAATAGAGAAAATTAAGCGCTATCAGATGGTTTTTTGTTCGTTGCTCTAACTATTACAGTTTCCGAGAAAAACGCAAAAAAAGGTTTCCATTTTCACTTTTTTTCAATTTTCAACCGCCAATTACGGCGAAACTATTAGAGTTATCAAAAAATGGAAAAATCGAGGACAACCGGAATAAAAAACTCTACAAAATGGCATAGGACTCAAGGCGAGATCTCGCAAAAAAATTTCAATTTTCAATCGCCGATTACGGCCAAACTAAAAGAGCTAGGAGAAAAAGTTTTTTTCCATCGGAAAGAGCACACCAAAATCTATAAGATAGAGTAGCTTTCATTTGATTTTGAGACACTTTTAAAATTGACCAATTTTAAGGGGGGGGGTGTTACTTTTTTTTATTTTTTTTATTTTCTCATTTACGGCTAAACTATTTTAAAAAGTAAAACTATTTTTGTCCCTACCCATGCAAAATGATCCGGGGAATCGATTGGCATCAAGAAAATTGCGAAATTTCCAACAGTTTTTTTATTTATGAATTTTTTTAAATTTCACCAATTTTTGCATTTATCAGCAATTTGCTCGAAAACTATAAGTCGCAGAGCAATAATCTTTTTTGAAAAAAATAGATAATCAAAAAAGCTTTTCAACGATAATAAACTTCATAGGGTTACCTCTAACAGTTCCGGAGTTATTGCTCGATAAATGTTCCGGGTACTGAAAATCGACCAAAATCGCGACAAAAATTAGAAAAATCAAACATTAAAAAATCGAACAGTTGGACTTTTATTAGACTTTTAATAACTCGAATGGGTTGTAAAAGCATATAAAAGTCCATAAAACTTTGCTAGAGTAAGTTAAAAAAACATGTTTTCATTTCCTAAATTACCAGATTTTAATACTTAATTTCTGGTTTTGTACATTTTTTTTTGACACTTAAATAAGGTTTAAACTGACTATTAATCAATTATTAATCGATTAATAATTTATTGAAGAATAGTGAGACGGAATTGCTTCGTTAGTTGTAGAACTATTTCTTTGTGTCTGTGTTGTAATCGGCAATCAGAGTGATTGGAAGAAAGTTAAATCTTTTGATGGATTTCGTCTGGTTAAAACCGCACACTTTAAAAGCATATCTCTTGGCTCTAACACAACAATGACAAAATAAATTGGATTAAGGCCATACCCTGCTAGTGACTTGTAGAGTTCCACAATAGCTCATCATTTCGACTTCCAATCTAACCGATTCTGAACCCTGGGGAGATGAGCTTTAAGGAATACGACGTTAAAAGTGTTTACTGAACTGTCAGGTCCGGAAAATGTCTTCGAAAGCATTTTCCTTACGAGAACGTGAACACTTATCCAATCTCCTCTAACGTGAAAGACAGATCCGGATTTCACACAATTTCAACATTTTTTTTTATCACAATCCAATCACTTAACAACTTTCAGCGAGAAATCTTATCTCGTCTCATACCCAAAGCGAATACTTATTGGCGCCAGGTGAATTCAATCCATTAAAAATAACCACTTGTTAACAATTTTGATGCTAATGCTCAACTTAAAAGTTAATCATTCACAATTTATAAATTTAATTCATTTAATTACTTTAACGACGATTGCAAGTTATCTGACACAATATCGAACATTATCGAGTTTCGTGAATAATCATCTAACTAATTTAGCGTACCCTAATTTTAAGCAAAAATTGATATAATATGTAGAATGAGCCGTATAATTCAATGGAACAAACCGCATTGCTCTACGACTTTTAGTTTTTGAGTTAAAAATTTTTGTTGAATAAAATTTTCCACTATAGAAAATGAATATCTTAATTTTTAGCAAAAAATTTTAAAATGTCAGATCTTGCTAAAAGTTGGTAAAATACAAAAAATGGACCGCTAAATTCAATAGAACAAACCGCATTGCTCTACGACTTTTAGTTTTTGAGTTATGAATTTTTTTATTGAATAACATTTTCCACTATGACAAATGGCTACCCTAAATTTAGGCAAAAAATTTTAAATTTTTAATTCTTGTGAAAAATTAATATATTATGTAAAATGAGCCGTAGAATTCAATCGAACAAACCGCAATGCTCTACGACTTTTAGTTTTTTTTTAATGAATTTTTGTAGTAAAAAACTTTGATCGCCTCTGTAGCCGGAACCGTTGCCCGGAGCGGCTCCGGGTTTAATTGAAAAAATAGAGAAAATTAAGCGCTATCAGATGGTTTTTTGTTCGTTGCTTTAAGTCTTACAGTTTCCGAGAAAAACGCAAAAAAAGGTTTCCATTTTCGCTTTTTTTCAATTTTCAACCGCCAATTACGGCGAAAATATTAGAGTTATCGAGAAACGGAAAAATCGAGAACAACCGGAATAAAAAACTCTACAAAATGGCATAGGACTCAAGGCGATATCTCGCAAAAAAATTTTAATTTTCAATCGCCGATTACGGCCAAACTAAAAGAGCTAGGAGAAAACGCTTTTTTTCATCGGAAAAAGCACATCAAAATCTATAAGAAAAAATAGGTTTCATTTGATTTTAAGACACTTTTAAAATTGACCGATTTTAAGGGGGGGGGGGGTGTTAACTTTTTTTTAATTTTTTTTATTTTCTCATTTACGGCTAAACTATTCTAAAAAGTGGAACTATTTTGCTCCATATCTATGTAAAATGATCCGGGGAATCGATTGGCATGGAGAAAATTACGAAATTCCGAATACTTTTTTAGTTATGAATTTTTTAAAATTTCACCAATTTTTGCATTTATCAGCAATTTGCTCGAAAACTATAAGTCGGAGAACAATAATCTTTTTTGAAAAAAATAGATAATGTAAAGAGCTTTCCAACGATAATACACTTCATGGGGTTATCTCTGATAGTTCCGGAGCTATTGCTCGACAAATGTTTCGGGTACCCAAAATCGACAAAAATGCGACGAAAATTAAAAAAATCAAACATTAAAAAATTGAACATATGGACTTTTTGTGGACTTTTAACATCTTTATTGGGTTGTTAAGACATATAGAAGTCCATAAAAATTTGCTGGAGTGAGTTTAAAAAAATATATTTTTTTCATCTCTTTGAAGGTAAGTGTATTACTCAGGAAATTTGAGCAAAAAAATTTAAAATTTGAAAACTCGTAAAAAGTTGGTATAATACAGAAAATGCGCTGCTAAATTCAATGGAATAAACCGCATTGCTCTACGACTTTTAGTTTTTTTTTATGATTTTTTTTGGTGAAAGTTGAAGTACCACCATTAACAACTAATTTAAGCAACTCTAAATTTAGCAAACTACTATTGTTTTAATGTTTCTAATTATTCCTTCGGATAATATCTACCTTTTCTTCTTGTTTAACATCCCCAAGATCATGGCCTAGACAACATATTATATCCACAATTTTTAAAATTTTTTTTCTGTTTGGTTCGTTGTTTGAGCCATGCATCAAAGAATTCGTTCCCTATGTTAGTAGTAAACGGTCCGAATGAATTTTTTCCTCTTTGAATCTTTATTCCCGTCCGCCTATTTAAAAAATCAAATCAATGGTGATTTAATCGTCTTCAGATGTTATCGGAAATGAGTCCTGACACCACACAACCCCTCTATAAAGACATCACGTCATAGAATCCCCACCTCCGTCACCATCTACTCTCATTAAAGTAATTGACGGCGTTGACTGTTGTGACAGCGATAGAACAGATTGATCAGATTGTATTTCACTATTTCACATTCAGACGTGATTTATTTTACACGTGTTTTGTTTCGCTTTTAGTATTATTTTTCAAATACGTATAATCCTTTCGTATTTCCTTTCCGTTCAAGGATAACTCTCGCCATTTTCGGAGCCCTCATGCAAAAAATTGCCCTTCCGGTGCGATTTTCCTCGTGGATTGTTGTTGAACACCCCGTGCATGTGTGTGCACCTTGGATTTACCAAGTCGGCCATTGGCTGACGCACATCAGAAAGAAACGGCTGGATTGGTCGAAACGGTGCTTTTAATTTTTATTCAGGCTGCCGCAGAGAGATGTTTAATGTGCAGTCACTCATTTGTAAATTGGTGTTTTTTGTCGAAGCGAAAATAAGGGAGTAGACGTTATGCATCGCTGACAGCAATGGAAATAGAGGCGGACTCGTTTCTATTATGGTGGAGTACAGTCGCAGAAAAAAGCTAATAGTTAAAAATTGGGTCGGGCTTTTGCTCAGTAATTACAGTAACGATCTTGCAAACACAGAAAATTCCAAATTTTGTATTAACAATGCAATTTTTAACCACCTACCATGACTGAAGTACTGTAAAAATTCTTCCTGATTTTTTTTTATTTTAATTTAAAATATTTAATTAATTGTCCAACAATTATTTTTTTCTGAAAGCAAATAGTTTAAACAACGTTAAAAAAACCTACCAAAAGTTCAATTTTCCAAACATTAGAAAAAAGATAAATGTTTGATAGACTTCTTAAAATTACTACATATTTCAATTTGTTAAAATAACTCGAGTGCATTTTTTTTCTGACTGAAGTACTGTAAAAATTCTTCCTAATTTTTTTATTTTAATTTAAATTATTTAATTAATTTTGTAACAATTATTTTTTTTGAAAGCAAATAGTTTAAACAACGTAAAAAAAATCTACCAAAAGTTCAATTTTCCAAACATTGGAAAAAAGATAAATGTTTGATAGGCTTCTTAAAATTACTAAATATTTCAATTTGTTAAAATAACCCGAGTGCATTTTTTTTCTGACTGAAGTACTGTAAAAATTCTTCCTAATTTTTTTTATTTTAATTTAAATTATTTAATTAATTTTGCAACAATTATTTTTTCTGAAAGCAAATAGTTTAAACAACGTTAAAGAAAATCTATCAAAAGTTCAATTTTCCAAACATTAGAAAAAAGATAAATGTTTGATAGACTTCTTAAAATTACTACATATTTCAATTTGTTAAAATCAACCCGAGTGCATTTTTTTCTGACTGAAGTACTGTAAAAATTCTTCCTAATTTTTTTTATTTTAATTTAAATTATTTAATTAATTTTGCAACAATTATTTTTTCTGAAAGCAAATTGTTTAAACAACATTAAAGAAAATCTATCAAAAGTTCAATTTTACAAACATTAGAAAAAAGATAAAAGTCTGATAAGCTTCTTAAAATTACTACAAATTCCAATTTGTTAAAATAACCAGAATGCAATTTTTTTTCTATTTGCCACTAGTTGATAACGATTTATTTCGAAAAGAGTTTTCAATAATAGTTTATTTAACAAAGCCTAGTAATAATGCATAATGTATTCTCAATTAAATACTGTAATTAAAAATTTTTACCCAAAATTACACTTTAATAAGTAATAGTCTTTTTTGTTCACAAAAAAAAAATTTTCACCGTTAGATTTTTCTGAAGTTAGGTGCCTGTTGTTGATTTGTTAAAAAACAGCCAAAAATATCATGGACATTCTTAAATTCTTAAATAAAATAATGAAATTAAGACTGCAGTTAAAGACTAAATTAATAAAAAAACTATAACTTTAATTTCGATAATAATTCTAAAGCAGTTTAAAATTCTAGTCAACAATTTTTTTGTATTCTATAGATTCGATAAATCTATAATTTCTACAAATAGTACACAATTATAAAATTCATTTTTGTTCTTTAGAAGGTGTTTAAAAATAAAACTTTTTAGCGAATTTCTTGAAAATACTCTAAAAGTTTAACTACATCAGTTTCAAAATTTTAAACTCGCTTTTACGCCGAATATATGATAGCAAATACCTAAGTGTACTGTTTTATCCACAAGCGTAATTTTACAAAAAAATTGGTAAAGCATGAGAAGAGATTTTTTAAATATTGTTCTTGCTATACATTCTACTTTGGTATTTCACAAGAAGTCGTAAAAATGGAACGGTTGGAACGTAAAACTTTTCTTTTACCTGTGACATTCAGTCATAGAAGCACTTTTGAAATATTTGCTGTTAAATTATTTTTTTAATAACGTGGCTACATTTTTTTACATTTTTAATCTAAAAAAGTTTATAAGAAAATTTTAGCAAAACTGTAAAAACTTTGTAATTTTCTAACAATTGGGTCGCTAGAATTAGGAATATTGGTTGTGCATCTAAGAAAATTTCAACAATAAACAATAAAAAAAAATTCCATCTTATTTTTTTAAATCCAACTATGTTATGTCTTTTCGGTTAAAAATCTTGAGGAATTTCGCGCTTAAAATTAATTAGAGCGCCCCTGAGCGGAGTATCGTAATAACGCCGATACGGTTCATCAGTAATTCAACTTATTTCCTCGATCAACTCCGGCTTGGATATTAAATTACAATCATTTGTTTCGGAAATGAACTGAAATCGTGTTGAAATCGCGGTAGGCTTGTTAACTTACGAGGTAACAGTTAGAAACCGCGCCAGAACAGATCGTTTCATCCTAATTTTTTTGCCAAATTTCACCCTCGTTATACCTTAACGACACGTTCGTCACAAGCTCGTGATATTTTCATCTTATTTGTCACGTTTTATTTTAATGTGATTAAATAATTTATATTTAAGAACGGCAAGGGAGTGCGCTATCACATGATATCCTTAAAAATAATGAAGATCATCAGGAGTTTGCAAGGGTGGAAAAATTTAATACCAGATCAAAGAGAATATATTATATATCATTACATCGCGGCTTTTACAAATCGACCCTCTTGGTAAGAAAGTTTAATAATTTTAAAGAAACGATACTCATTATTTCAGTTCCGCACTTATTCATTTACCAATTCATTAATGGGAGACTTTTTGAAAATGGATATACGGAATTAAAATCATTAAACTCTTTCTTTATGAATGGAAACATTGGGCTTTATTTTGCGCTTTTATTGCTGAATTTGTGGATTTCAAAACGCATTATTCAGGCTTTATAACAAAAGCTCTTTACCAAGCATAATTTTATGCTAAGGACAAAACACCTCACCTAAAACACTGTTATGGATATCGTATGGAAATGTGTCAAGTTTTAAAATCAACTTTTTGTGAAATAAAATACGTACACAGAATAAAAATTAATTGCAGTTTTAATTACACACACGGACTCATCTATGTAATTTTAGAAATTTCAATAATTAATTCACTTGTAACAATAGCAATTAAAATCATTCTAAAAAAGACTAGTTTGTTAAAATTAATAACTTAGAAAATATATTGCTCTCATTAGCTGCTAAAAGTATATTTTTATTACATCTTGTAGAAAAATTCTGAAAAATAAAGTTACATAGTTACAGTATTACATAGTTTTTTATTAGTTCTTGATTTTTTGTTTTTAGGCGTTTTCATGCTACTTTTACAAAAAAATATAAAAAAACAATTGCCGCTTATATAATAAGTAATATTCTTTTATTTTATTAAATTATTTTTTTTATTTTTAGTTTCATTTATTTATTTATTTTTTTACCAGAAAGATTAAGATGTGTACTATCTAAAACAGTGTACTTTCGGTTCACTTGCATAAATACCATTGTGGTGGAATTGACTAACCCGTTACCATGACAACTCATATAAAAGTTAATGCCAAGAGTACTCAATTTCCACCACAAAGGTTTTTATGAAAGTGAACCGAATATAGAAGAATGTCAGTGTTGTCATAGGAATGACATCCCAACTCAAAAACTAATGACAGAATTGTCACTATGTTGTCAAAATCTAGCATTTAAAAAAATAAAATCGAGCTGAAATCTTTGACACAAGCTGTATTTTCAAATAATAAATGAAGAAACTTTTTGATATTTTTTTGTTTTATGTTATTTTTTTAATTACAATGTATTAATAGTCAGTCAAGAACTGTTACAAGCAATTTTTGTAGTTAGTTTTCTTCAAAATCCCAGCAATAGAAAACCGTTCCTTGGGACGTGTCCGTAATTTCCCATTTTCCTTGTCCACAATTCGCAGTGAAAACCCGCAAATTGCGTTAGTGCCGATCACTATCGTCCCGATTTATTAGACTAATTTGTCAATCTGGCCTTAAACGTGGCTTTGATAATGAGGAAGAAAGCCTTCCATTTGGTTGTATTTAGTCGATTGAAATATTTGCTAAATATGACCGTGACATGTCATTTATGAAAGCAGCATCATCCCTCCGATGCGGTGAGAATACGTGCCTCGGCAAACGAGAATAATTCGTGAACGAGTAACTAACAATATAACAAAGTTAATAATCGGGACAATCACTAATACACGGCACACGCGTCCTCATGTTTTATCGAAAATTTGAGCTACCGTCGCAACGCTAACTACTTTCATGCTGTGCGACGCTCGGCAGGGGGCAGATGTCACCAAGTGCCCAAATTAACTGTTTGCTTCGCTGGAACAGTGCAATAAGCGAACGGCACGTTCCTGATACGACTAGGTACCCGAACTTAAAACGAGGAAAATTATCACAACGCTATTTCCACCGAAAACCGTTTCTCTACAACAATGTAAACACTACAAAAAACAAAACAAACTGAAATAACTACAATTTTTTGATTAATCTTTATAAAAATTGTCGAAATAATTGAGTTTTTGACTGAAAAATGTAGTAATGAACTCGTAAAAAACAAAAATAATACATTCAAAAGAGTTAAAATAAAATGATTCTTAATTAAATTTTGAATTTTTTCGTTTATTTTTATATATGCAGAATAACATCAATTTAAATTTGTCTTATCGATTTTTCTAGTGTCTCGACATGATTTTGCTCAATAAATTAGTCTCTGCTAAAATCGCATAAAATGAGCTGAGCTAATTATTCGACGTTTTTTCACCCAACTTTGGCGAACTTTTTTAAAATAATTGGGTTTTTGGCTGAAAAATATACTAAAGACCTTGTAAAAATAAAAATAATAATGTTTTTCGTGTGAGATCTAAATTCAAAAACCGATTTAGAAGTTTCGAAAAATTAAAAATTTAAGAATTTTTGATTCGATTTTGAGGCTAATTATGTAAATAAATTAAGGCTGCTAAAAACTATAAATAAACTATTTAATAGGTTTTATTTCATGTGAAATCACGTATTTACTAGAAAACGCTGGATTTTTAGTAATTATTATTTTTAATGATACACTAAAAATATACTTATTTTGCCTTAATATATGAATATTTTTCACTTTTCGTGCCTATTTCGGTTCTTCCTCGTTTTAACAATAAAAGTTGAGTCGATATTTCGTATAGTTGATAAGTGTAAGAACACAATAATATTGCAATAATTAGTTAAACAGTTATATATTTTTTTACCAATATTTTTGAACAATATTATTCCAAAGTTGATTGGTCCAGCGTTTTTAATGAGTTGACCAAAGATTTAACAAAATAACTTATTTGATGTTTTCTTACGTATAATTAAAAAAAAATATTGGTCTCAGTTCGAATAAGAAAGAACACCAAAAACTTAGTTATCAGAAGCAATTTTATCATAAATTATATAAACAATTGAAGTTAAAACTGCATTTCATTGTTATTACCGAAAAGTAATAGTTAATATACAAGGTGAGTTTAAAGTAACGCATAAAATTCATATTTTTAATAGATCATATAAATAGTATATTTTGACATTATAAAATTTCTGATTTTATTGATTTTTGGGTATTGACGTTATTTTTAATTTTTTTAAATAGCGATCGACATTTTTTTTTGTTTTTCATAGTATATTGCTTTATTTTTTTGATAAGTATAAGTATAAAACTATTAAAAATATAAACTAAAAAAATAATCAAAAAAAAAGAAAAACAAGTAAAGTTTGTAATAATTACTTACACATAAAAGGCTTTTTTGCATAATTTTACAAAGAAACATAGTTTTTTTTTGCTTTTTTTAAAAATTATCAGTAACCAAAATATGAATTTAATCCGTTAGTACTTTAATCCCACTCTCTGTAGTTATAAACTCATAGATCATAAGCACCAAATTTTTCTTATAAAAATTTAAACTTCTTTGTATTTGCTAAAGCTTTTTAATAAAATAAATTTTATTGGCAAAATCCCAAGACCCGAATTAACTTAAAAATAATTAATAACGAATTCACAAAGATCCTTGTCAGGATTAGAAAAATTTTAAAAAATTTTTTTACTTGTTAGAAAAAAAAAAGAAATTAGTAACTATTTTTTTTCTTTTAATCAGCTTATTGATCAGTTGAAATTAACTCGTAGAGTTAAAATGAATTACACAAAACTGTAATAAAGCAGAACTCTGCACCCTTCCTCATTCTAGTTTCCTTCCCCAAGCGTCAGTTCAGGGTAAAGTGTCCTGAATTACCGACATAAAAGCAGAAGTTCTACACCAGTTGGACTTGACTTGACAAAGTTTAAAGCAACAAATATTGGGACCAAAAGACCAATCTTTCGTAAACCGCATAATAATGTAAAAAAATAAACGATCAATTATTTAATAAAAAATGAGTTATAAATCGTATTTTTATTTTGTTAGCTAACTGGGCTATTTGTTGGATTTAATTGTTGACAAAGCTGTCAGGAGTGGATAGTTAAATTCTGGGCAGAGTCGGGTTAAAGTGTTCTGAATGGATTAATTCGGGGTCTTGTAAATAAAGCAACTTCCTGCATCGATGATCGATTGAAATCGAATACGTCCACATGACTAGCTTATTTAATTTGGCAATAACAATGAGGGAAAGTACAAGAATTCCTGACCTGTCACCGGTGGGATTGACGTAGGTTTTGTGCGAAATTAGAAAACGTGAAATTCAATAGCACGCCTATTATTTTTTTCTCAATGGCCAAGTTGTGCCATTTTTAATGAAACGCTCGTGTGTAATTGAAAATATAAGTTTTTAAAGAGTAATAAGACCTTTACATCGTTTCTTAATAAATATAATCTCGCTATCTCCTCCAAGTTTACAAAGCGGGGATTAAGCCCGGGAAGTCTCCGACATAAATACAAATTATTTTCAAAGCAAATTCGACTCAGCAAATTTCTCAAGATGCCTTGAATACTAAATTTAAATTAATATGACATTTTGTGTGATTAGATCGAGTTCGGTCGGATGCATCTTAAATCCGCACCACTTTATTTACTTATTTAAAGGCGAAACAAGTCAGCAAATCTTCCAAATCCGGTTAAAACACACTTACTTAAATAATTGCGATGCATTAATTTTGTGTTATCGCTGGTTGGATGCAAGTAGTTGCAATTTGCTTAAGTATGTGGTCGGGCAAAAGAGGATGCAAAAGGTCGCGAAGGAGATAGCATGTCTAATGGAAAAAACTCCCAATGAAAATTCAGCATGGCCTAGTGCTGGGAGAATTTTTAATTATCCCAGCCCACAAGCCCTTGTTTTTATTTGCTGATTTGAAAAGTGCTTTATTTGAATAGAGATGAAGTATGGGAAGGGTAAGGTTTTAAAGATGGTTGATACTGACTTTATGCGAGGTCATGGCGTGCAACCAACGTCATTTCAATAAAAGGGCACGCGGACTTTATACCTGAAGTTTAACTCTAATGAGAGTGTTATCACTCTTATCAAATCATCCCCAGGTAGGCTTAGGCAGGTAGGCGGTCTAACGAAAATTTAAGTAAATCTAAATATTTTTTAACTTGGCATAGAATCTAATTAGAAAAGGTTTACTACTCGTATTAATTTAAGATAGCTAAATGTATTTTTAAATAAAATAGTTGGGTAGGTATATGAAAAATTGCGCACTTGACTTTGGTTTTTTAAATATTTATTGAAACTTTTTCCAAAAAACTGAGATCTCTAACAAGCGTGACGTACGATTTCATTCAGATGTTGCTACCATGGAAAAGAGATTACATAACTAAAATGTTTCCGCACTTGTTAACTTGTTAAATAATAGTGTGATTTTTGTTTGAATATTTTGCACAATTATTTATTTATTTTTAGAGAAATTATTATTACAAAAGTACATTGTATACATTAAAAATTCGAGCTATTAGAAAGCAATTCGTTTCAAACTTACTAGTTCTTAGGTGTCAAAGAATAAAAAATCTTGTTTAAATTTGCCGAAAACTATTTTTGTATTTTCTATTTTTTCTACTTTCTATAGCTTAGGTTTGAAAATAGGATTTATGCAAAAGTAAACTTAATTAAATCACAAATTTCAAGTTTATTTAAAACGGTTTAGTTTTGAATTCAACAACATGTTATTTACGTATTAATTAAATGTTCTTTAAATATTAGTTTAAGTTTTATTACTTAATTTAGTATGTGTTTATAAAACGTAGAAATAATTCTGTTAAAAAATATAAAACAAAAACTGAAAAAAAAAATGAAATAGTTGATAAAAATACAACAGAAAATGGTCAAATCTGACAATTTTTTATTAAATTTAAGACGCTCATGGTAGTTTTAATGTTATTTTTTATGAATTCAAAGAATTATCTAAGTACACTGTAAATTTTTAGCAAATTAACGTTATGTATTTATTAATTTGATAAGAAATTAGTCTACTTTCAACATTTGTACTTTTATTTGGATTTATCACCCAAGCTTTATTTTCTTATGGCGTTCGTAACAAATACTACTGTTTAGAATCCGTAAAGTAAAAATGAATAAAGAAAGTTCAAAATCAATCTTCTTGTATTTAACCAAATAACTAAGTCCACCAATATGCAAAAAAATAAATAGAACAAGCACTTAGGTATTTGCCAAAATTAGCGTTATTTTCATTTAGAATTGACTTTTTTACCGGAACCGATAACCAATTAAGGTGACCTATGTATTTTAAAAGCGTAAAATATAAAATAACAGACAAACTATCACCCTATTATGAAGATAAATAAGCATTTTCTTTTATAGAAAGATTCTACCAAAATATTTTTTCAACACTAACACAGAAAATTACCATGGTGTCATGAGGAAGGTCTCATAGTGTCTACTCATAATTTTTTTTCTTCAAATATTTTCATCTTCAGTTCTATTTTTGTTAACAAAACATTTAGATTTAAATTATATTATGTAAACGTTTTTATAAATTATTACAAAATTTTTACACATTATCTAAGGAAGTACCTACCTAATATTAACCACAGATAAGTTGGTAAACGAGTGAATGCGAAAAAAAAACCTCCTGGAGTACCAGGAATTTGTAGTAATTTTCAGATTTTATCAAAATCAAGAAATATCAAGATTTTTGTCATCAAGACCAGAATCAAACATTCAAAAAGTAATCAAGTCAAGAACAAATTAACAAACAGCGACTCAAGTCAAGATAATACTTATAGGCAGCCAAATTTGTATTCTGATCACGGAATAAACCTTTACTTCCCCCTCAAAAGCACGAACTTACGATAATTTTGAGTTAGTTCGAATTGAAATAAATATGATAATGTTTCTGTCCCAGGTTGTAGTCATTGTTGATAGGTAAAAGAAGAAACACAAAAAAATATATATTTCCTTGAGTGCTTTATTTCGCTTGTTTGAGCAGTTTTGACAAAAAATAACTTTCTCTCCTTCTTTCCTAATTTAGTAATAAAACAGCTAAATTGTACCTAAACTTGGCTAGTTTATAAACTACCTGGATAGGTTGTAAACTAGCAAAACTCTTGACCATACTAAAATTCCTAAAATAAATAAATTCCTAAATAAATAAACTACGTAAAATATACGTACCCGACTGAATAGTTTCGTTTAGTTAATTAGTTAGTTAAACAAGCTAACCATAATTTTCTGGTTAATTTAATTATACTTATGAATAAATTTTGAATAAAATAAAAATATACCTACTTTCAGTTCACTTCATAGAAACCATTGTGGTGGAATTGACTAACCTGTTACCATGACAACTCATATAAAAATTATGTCAAAAGTACCTAATTTCCACCACAATACTTTTTATGAAAATGAATCGAATGTAAGTTCCTATTGTTTGTAATTTTTATTATTAAATACGTAAAAAAACATAATAATTTTTATATTTACTAATTGCGTTAGTTCATAAATCATAAACTAATCAAGTTTACCTAGGCATATAATTGTTAGTTAATTTTATTTTGAAATTTTTTGAGTTACTTTAAAAACAAAAAAATTGGTTCTTGCTAGGAATAATTCGTATTGAATAAACCGTCGAAACTTTAAGAATTAATGAGCCCAGTGTGTACCTAATTATTAATATGAATTAGTCGATTAAGGCCCAATTTGACGTCATGCCATGAAACAAGGTCCGGATTAGTCACAGCCAATTAATCGCTTTCAATTATCATAATTGAACACATCTTTACTAATTAAGCATGTAAACTGTTTGACATTAATTGTATCACGTGCCAACCCAATTCAACCTTTAAACCCGTCTGCATTAAAGCTCCCACATCGAAAACAATCCCGGAGTTAGCTCCGCCCCATTCCCTCCAAAGCCATCCCAAAACCGCCTCTTTCCCCCATCTCCAAAAGAGCCAAAATCCCCCATCACTCCCATGCCAATGCGCGCCCGCTTTTCAGGTGCTTTATTGGTAGACGGCCGACTCCGCCCCGCTTAAGGGGTCCTTTTCAGCTGAATATTAGGGAGTATCTTTGTTAGGGAACCCGCAGTAGTCGTTTTTCAAATTGGAGTCGTCAGTTTGTTCCCACATCTGACCATGAACGGTCCATGCTGAGCTCCAAGAAAGCGCGCCAAAATGTGTAGAGTCAGTGCGTGAAATGCGAGCTTAAGTTCCGAAAAATGAACAATGATAGTTTAGAGAACACCATCCACGTGACGGCGCCCAGTATCCTCAACAAACCCTCGCAGACGATGCCCCAGAGGTCGCCCTTCGCCATCCAGGAGTTGCTGGGCCTCAGCGACTCCCAGCACCGGTCGCCCACGGCGGCCGTCTCCGCCATCACCCCCAATGTCTACCCGCAAAGACACTTGCAAGCGCCGACGTGCTTTCCGTCGGAACACGGCTTCAACCACCACCATATGACGATGGCGGCGAGCAGAATGGCCTATTTTAACGCACAGGCGGCGGTCGCCGCCGCTTTTCTGCCGCATAATATCGCCGCCGCCGCCGGAATGAACGCCAATGCTGGAGGAGCGTCGCCGGCGGCGGTGCTGGGGCTCACCGGACACCAAGCGGGAGCCGCTGCCCCAGGTGAGTCCAGCAAATAACGCCGGATTTTTACAATTTTTACCAAATCTTTTACCTCCAAGTAACAACAAATACGCGTTATCGTATCGTCGGATAAGTTTATTTCCGTTATAAGTTGGAAGGTTTACATTATCGTGCAATTAGGTTTAAACAGGACCACGAATAACTAACTACCTTGGCAGAAAATTTATTTAAACATCGTTTAAATCTGAATAAGAGTATCAAAATATTACAAATTTAGAAGTTGTTTGCACATTTAACTGTTTAAAACACGAGAAATATTCGTTATTACGAGTAAAATAATAATTTTAATCAATGGACAGAACTATAACTAGAAATCTGATGTGTAAAATTAATGTAAATAAAGTTTATCAAATCTATAGATGCATTTCAAATAAAAGGAATTAGGATTTACGTTATTATTTTATTTTTTATTGTTTCATTGTCAAAAGGCTGTTGCAAAACCTGAAATAACGAAAAACATAATAAAAATTTCTGAAAATTAAACTATACATAATCAGTAGGTAACCACGTTGTATACTTTCAAATAATATCACCAAAAATTGCATTGTAATTCTTTGTAGAAGTTCTTTAGATCTTTGGGACTGTGCATAGCCTATTTTTTTTCTATTACTGTCTTTTGGTTTATAATTATTAAAATAGTAGCATTGTAATTTTTTCCATATACACAAATGTTGGGACAATGTTTTTATTCGCATGCATAATATTACCAAAATAATTCACATATTTATCATGTTGTTATATAGGTATAAAATTTTTCATGTCTAGGTTTAATGCTTCAGTAGGGTATTATAAATTATTTCAGTTTATATTACATTCAAATTATACAGAATTACGTTAAAATTTTCTCTGTACAAATTCAAAAACGTTACTTTGTTGTCTCTTGGAGAGAATTTTAAAAAATACTTATTCTAAAATGAATTGACAACAAATAAGTTTCACTTATGTTATGCTACAACATACAAGAGTGTGTCAGTCTATTTTTCGCACATTTTATTAATTCGTTTTGGATGTTTTGGTGATTGCTTTTTTGCTTTTGCTTCCTCAAAGATTTCCTCGGCAAAATATGTATAAACCTCAAAACAGTCAAGACTCTCCTAACCACCTTCACTAAAATAAAAAAAGGCACAATAATTGAAAAAATATTTCAACATTTATTCAAATTACCAATTTCTCACAACAAATTTTGTTTTTTACAATGATATCAAAGGTTTTTTTTAAATAAAAGTCAAATTTTTCCTGAAGTGGGTATATTAAGATACACGGCCTTGCATTTTTTTACTTAGTTGTCGCTTTGACGTTAGCCAATTTTGAGAACAAAAATTCATAAAAATATAACTGTTTAAAAAAATTATTTACATGCGTTAATAAATCAATAATTTGCTCATTAGGTCTTTACCTACATCTTTATTATAATTTTTTAAAGACTAACAGTCGTTTTGAATATTATTTTATTACATTTTTTTAATAGTAAACATATGTTTAATACCAAAATGTAGTCATTTTTAATTTCATCAGATCGCCTGTATAATAGACAATTTTTTTGAGTTTTTAAATACATAAGTTCATATATGATTTATCTATGTATTATCGTTCATAAGTACTGAAAACAAAAATATTTTTCAATTTTTTATTATTGTCAATTATACAATGTGTTCAAAAATGATTGTTCATCACGTCGACTATGGAATTCAAATTTAATGGACCGCTTCATTCAAATGACTATTGTAGGTTCTGAGTAATGGTCATTTCTGTCAAATCATTTACAATTTTAATTAGGCGGCACATTAAGTTCAAATTTCGTAGGTGACTTGATAAACAACCATTTTTAAACACATTGTATATTCATAAATACTAATAAAATTTGGTATATAATTAGTATAAGCTGTCACCAGTAACATACACGAATAAAAAAATTATTGTTGTATCTTTTATGATTTGTTGGTTAAATATAAAAAAACAATACTTTTTCGCAATATTGATTAATGTACTATGTATAAAAGAATGATATCAACGTATAACATGACGAAAATGTGTATGAATTGATTTTTTAGTCTCAATCTAAGCGAACATCAGTCATTCACAAAAGAGCTCATATTTTTAACATTGTTGTAATTTTTAGTTGCACTTTTTGAATAACTATTCAACAAAAATGCTAATAAATAAAGATTTACCCTCGTAACTCAATGGTTTTGATTATTGGCTAAAAAATACTCGAAAGTTGTTTTTTTGTGCATATGTTTTTGCTACTATAATTTATTTAGATTTACAAAGCCAAGAAACCCCTGAAAAGACCACGCTCTTATTACCCACATTATTCAACTACGTTGTAGTGGTTTTTGTTATTTTGTGTCTTTTTGTCTTTTCTGAATCCAAAATAGACTGATATAAATTCTAAAAATCTTCGTTATAGACAATACTAGATAAAACATGTTTTTTTTAGATTATAATTATTGCTTTATAGACAAATTAAAGCATTAGTAATAGCTAATTAATAATAAATTAAGTATGAATTTATTTTCAAATTTCTGCATCAGACTCTAATGATTTTTTAACAAACTAAAATAAATATAAAACCATACCTAAGAAAAAAAATTACTTTTCTAGTTACTTGGTTAAAAAATCGTACTTTGGTTGCAGACGTATTGATAGAATTTTGGAAAACATTCAGTACACAAATTGTGCCCCAAACAGGTTTAGGTTAAAAATTTCCTCGTAAACAATTCATTTAGGTATTTCTGATTGAGTTGCTACCAACAATTTCATCTAATAATTAATATATTAGTTTAATAGAATAATAAACGTATTTGGTTGATTCGGCTGGTATTTAAATGACACATTAAGCAGTAATTAATTTCATTAACGATTACTGCCAAAATTTGAATTAGATTTCAGAATAGTCGTGGTTATATTTAGCTAAAAATCCGTTTGTTGCGTTAATTAATTCAGCTCATTGTAACCGGATCCTTGATTTGTTTTGCGTAAAGTTCGCGTTAATTAGATCAATTTGTTTGTGGCTAATTATAAAAACTTGAAAATGTAATCCTTCCTCGAGTTTAATTAGGAAAATTCTTGCTCAGTGGGTACCAAATTGATAGCAGGATATGAAGAGGTGCAAAGTTAGATAACGGATATAGCTCGGTTCATCATCTAATCAGGGCCACATCAAATTACCAATTAGTATTGATGTTCAGATCATGCCATAATGAGCCATTGATCCTCATTATGCGTTGAATCTGCATCGGCAGCTCAGTTACTAACGATACATTAATAAAAAACTCAAGCCGAATAAGAAATTTAATTAAATTTAAATCGGCGGCGGCGCTAACAAGATGATTAATTGATTATTATTGGTCGTAAACAGTTTTCTTAAGAGATGTTATCAAGCACGCGCTGAGATAATAACTGTCGTTGATGTTGTTTAAGATAAGAGGCAACAAATTAATTATCCACTTATCGTTTCCTGTTTATTTTAAGGAAATCAAATTAATTCCACCCTGCGCACGTCTGTTGTTGTACTAATTGTGGTAAAAATTCGCCTAGTCACTTTGCTACCCACTCGTTAAGTTTTTGTAGGAAATTGCCACGGTCTCTTATTAATTATATGTAAATTAAGCACAGTGCATCGACTCGCTTTGGGAAAAAAACCGAAATTAAATTAAACTAAAATGGCAGCCTATATCGGAATGACTCAATTAACACAAATTGAATGCATCCGTCCGATTTGAAATTTTCGATTGCGGACTCGGTCGCCCGGTTTTCGAAGATTTTAATCAAAGCGAGTCTGCTCGTATGAAAGCTGGACATAAGGACGATTTTTCACCAAGAACAGAATGCGTATAGTCCGTGAAACAGCGTCAACCCCTGCTGGGCACGCAGCTTTGTACGCTTGTCACTAACGGATCATTCGCGTCTACAATGAAAACGACCATTCGGAGTTTGCAGACATTCGGAAATAATTATTGGCAATGCCTTGTTTATTTCCAAAATAACACAAAATCTAAATGATCCAAACTGTTTTTCCTTAAATTACGCCTTCAACCACATTTTTAATCACATTTATAATAGCCTGTGACTTTAAAATTGAGACACAATTTTCAAATTTCGATTTTTTTCAGTAATTTTGTTTTGCATTATCTGTAAAGAGTGATTTTTTTATGGCCTACGTTAGAAACTTTTCAGCTAGAGCTTACAAATTTTCTGTACGATTTAAATACACCCTTCTACGTTCAACTAAATTATTTTTAAAATGACTGGAGTTCTGAAAAGTTGGAGCCAATAACTACCTATTTTATTACATTTTTGAATTCGTCCTTTAAAACTGAGTAAAACGTACCTACTGTCAGTTCACTTTCATAAAAACCATGTGGTGGAATTGACTACCCTGTTACCATGACAACTTATATAAAAGTTAATGCCAAGAGTACCCAATTTCCACCACAATGGTTTTCATGAAAGTGAACCGATTGTAGTTGTTCGTACATATCTGTCAAAGTTTTCGACGTTTTATCAATTTTTTGTGCAATTTTCATTTGCAGAGGTTTATTAAAAATATCACAGTTCTTGAAACTTTTGCAATAAGTAAAAAATTCTTTTTATATTAGAGAAATAAAGGCCCGAAAAATCGTCAAAATCTTCAAAATGTCAACTGTCAAATTGCAAAGCTACTATGATTTTTTTAAATGATGACTAAAAATGGGTTTAATGAATGAATTGACCTTGTTCTTATAATGGAAATCAAAAAAACATTTTTTACGAAAACTTCTAACAACTTTTCGATGTCTGTCTCTCAGAGTTTTTGAAATAATCGAAAAAAAAAACAGAATTTTGGGTCATTATTTTCGTTTTTAAAAGTGTGCCATTAATTAAAAAAAATGTTCGATTTGTCTACCATTTAATTTAGTGGCAGACTGACTGAGTTTTTTTATACAGAGTGTCCGCCTTCTTCCATAAGAAGAACCAAAATTGAGTATTGTTACCCTGACATCAAGAGCGCCTTGGAAAAGGCAATAACAGATTTAGATTTTGTTGTAAAAAAGTGCCTGAAGATTGTGGAGCTCGAAAAACGGACACTCTGTATAATTCACTAAGTTATAATACGCAAAAAACCATCTAAAAACTAAATAAAATGTTGGTGTTTGACAATTTATTTTGACCATTTTGCAGAACCTACTTGTTTAACGGTGAAAATTACAAAGTAAAATCTGTTTTTTGTGTTTATAATATACGGCGTGTTAATAAAAGTCACCATAAATGTCAATGTTCTTTCGGTTGTTGTTAAGAAAATAAGATCGTCCAATTTGAAAAAACTGAGTTACAGCTGTTTTGTAATATCCATTTCAAAAAAATCATACTAGCCTTGAATTTTGACAAAAGACAATTTTGGAAATTCTAAAAAAAATGTGATATTTTAAAGAAACTCATACAAAAAAATTGATAAAAACTATGACAGATAGGTATCAAGTTGGCGCCATTTGAACTAAGGATAGTCGATCGTAAAGAAAATTTTACACTATTACAAGTTGAATCAAGTTGTGCTCTATTAGCAATCCGTCCAAACTGTGCGAAATGGAATTAAACTAGGCCCTTGTAACTGCAAAGCAGATATGGACCAGATTCACAGCTCACTAATTTTGTGGTGTGATCCTTTGTGTTTCCCCCACCGAAAGCTCGGCTTGCCAGCGATCAGGTTACTCCCATTTCTTCCCAATTGTATAATTATCGACCGATTCCGCGTTAGAGAAAAAAGAAATTTTTTCGTAATAACTAATTCATCGGTAAACACCATCTGGATTGAAGAGGATGATTCAATTAAAAAGTATGATGCAGTGTTTCGAGGGCCACCCCGTAGCATCAGACAGCAGCAGCAGGTATAAAATGCGCGCGTACAAGGCGAACGAACACCTCTCTGTAATAAAAATTAAACGGTGCTCTATTCAATTGTTGGAAAGGAAGTGCCCCCGGCAACCCCCGTTCTTGACATGTCGTCGTGAGCTTTTCACACGTCCCATATCCTGATGGAATGCGAACGTAAATAGATCGGATAACCTTGCGTTTCGGAATAAATCATTTTTTCAACAAGAACAACGAGGAGAGGCTTCAAAGGCCAATCGCTTTAATCGTAAACATGTAATCATGGCTTTGTTACAACAGGAGGCGGGTTGGCACACATTTCGATCATAATACCCACCAAAACATGCGCACCTTGTTATTACCGAATTAATTACACACACGCGTTCAAAGCGATCAAGACTTTCCAATGCTTCATGTTTTTTCAAAATTAACCTAATTTGTTAAGACTTTTACCCATCATCTATACAAAATAATGTTAAAATTATCGTCTCATAAACTTGTTTTCTACCATGTTCTAACCGCTAACTTTAATCATTCGTTAGAAACAGATATATTTAATAAATAAGGAAAATATTAGATAGATAATAAATAAAAAGACACATGTAATAAAAATATCTTATAATAATAATTAATTAATGAATAAAACTCAATTTAAACACGACATATAGTATTTCCAACCAGAAATTACTGAAACAAATTACTAACACTCCGCACTTAAAGTAGCACTTGACCAAATTTTAATTTTTCCTTAATTTTACGTCTTTAAGCCTCAAAAAATTTAGAATTAAGCAAATATTTAATAATCAACTAAGAATATTTGCATTTACCTTAAAATAATTGTAAAAATTCTTAAAACTTGTTTTCTACCATAATCTAACCGCTAACTTTAATCATTCGTTAGAAACAGATATATTTAATAAATAAAGAAAATATTAGATAGATAATAAATAAAAAACACATGTAATAAAAATATCTTGTAATAATAATTTATTAATTAAAAAAACTCAATTTAAATCCGACATATAGTATTTCCATCCAGATATCAGTGAAACAAATTACTAATACTCCGTACTTAAAGTAGCACCTGAGCAAATTTTAATTTTTCCTTTATTTTACGTCTTTAAGCCTCCAAATGTTTAGAATTAAGCACATATTTAATAATCAACTAAGAATATTTGCATTTACCTTAAAATAATTGTAAAAATTCTTAAAACTTGTTTTCTACCATGTTCTAACCGCTAACTTTAATCATTCGTTAGAAACAGATATATTTAATAAATAAAGAAAATATTAGATAGATAATAAATAAAGAACACATGTAACAAAAATATCTTGTAATAATAATTTATTAATAAAAAAAACTCAATTTAAACCCGACATATAGTATTTCCATCCAGATATCAGTGAAACAAATTACTAATACTCCGCACTTAAGGTAGCACCTGACCAAATTTTAATTTTTCCTTTACTTTACGTTTTTAAGCCTCCAAATGTTTAGAATTAAGCACATATTTGAGAATCAACTAAGAATATTTGCATTTACCTTAAAATAATTGTAAAACTTCTTAAAAATAATCCTCATGTTAACGTCTTTAAAAAACCTAATACCTACAAAAAATATTTACCAAAATAAAAACAACGATTAGTATCACTTTAAAAACGGCGTTAAACAAAAACTCAAAACATTTTAGTGATTTTTATGTTTCCAGGATATTTAAGAAAGTCTAATCTATCGCTGGAAATACTATACCCATATGATCCGACTCTCAGTGCTATTCATAATAATGGTTATTTTTGCAATGATTTACAGACACATGTGTGATTAATTATTCAGAAAAATCATAAATTCGAGTATTTGAGAGAGTAAAACTCATTTGTTGAAAAAGTGTGAACGTTTCGTCCCTAAGAGCATGTGATAATGCATAACGCTCGTATTTAGTGGTCCTTACTCCCCGAATAAAACGTTTAGCTTGCCAGGAAATGCGAAAATAATGAAAATAAGTGTATCGTAGCGAAGTGTGCATCAGCAATTTAGCAGCTACGTATAAAACACGAAGAGCTATGTTCGCCAACTTCGATACAATGCAACATAATTACACAAGAATAATATAATGGTGAGAATGTGAGGCATTTTGGCACACATATATTTACAGCGGCACCGTTGAAACCAAGACTCTAAGTCCTCCTTCATAGAGCACTCGTGTAAGCTGCAGCAACAATAAGCTATCTTGAGGCTTAATTACTACAAGCGTTACTTAATTTGGAATTTCATTTGGTGCTCGCCAGGTCGCAAATCAGGAAAAGGGTAATTTTATAACCAACATTCACTCGTTATACTATGCACAACGATGCAAATAAAGACGACACAAAATGCGTCAGACGCTCGTATTGATTGCAAGGCTGGTGTTTACAAGAAACGGAAAATCAGCTAATCAACGCTGCAGTTCTGCCTTTTTTCATATATTGCTCAATTCTATAATGACTGTAATTTTGTGCAATTATTTGGCTACTTGGGAACAGATGGTCATTTTAGCCAGGTTTAATGAAGCGCAATTTTAAAGATTTTGCTGCTACAGTGGAGCCCGGTTATAACGAACTACGAAAAACATTTTAAATCAAGTTAAAATTTGAAAAATCAGCCACAAAAAAACAAAAAATTTTGCATCGATTTTTTTTGCGGAAATACTACTTAATTTTATTTTCTAAAATATCACAACGTTTTTCGTTATTTCACTGTCTTGTAATGTTCTTACTTAATTACAAAATACATTGAAAAACGATAGTTACAGCAGGAAGTCCGCTATAAGCGGGTTCGCTGTAAGCGGGTTCCACTGTAGTAATTTTTTAAAATTGGATAATTTTCTTTGGATTGATCAGTAGTTTGGTGAAAAGTGCGTAAAAGGGCGCAGTTTCGTTTGTGAAAGCGTGGATGTCACAGATAGACAACATAATTTACGTTCGTTGTGGACTTTGTCTAAATAGATATTTGAACGCGGCATTGCAAAGTCTATACATGTAGAAAATTGAATTATCCGGAAACAAAGGCAATGGAAAGGGGTTGCAGGTCGTCACACGGTTGGCAACAACAGAGAGGAAAGGGGTTCGTTACGGTAGTAATTAACTGCGACTCGATAATTAATTAGTTCCAACGAGTGCCGTTCGGCGTTGTCAATGCACTTTCCTAAGGCTTAAAATCGACCACATTTGCACATAATTCCAATCCACCTATGGCCTTTATCAACACCTCCATCAAGCGAAATGTAACAGCTGAAATATTTGACTGCGAGGCTTGTTTTCCACCACCTTATACACTAGCGCTACAGCCGGAAAATTTTCGCCCCAATTAGATTTTTAAGGGACAAAGAGTGTTTTATCCTTCGCGAGATAATTAGCACGAAAAATCGGGAAATGTTTCGCGAGTCACGTGAGAGATAATAAAACACAAGGATTTAATTAAACTTATTCATCTCGGTAAAGTAGGAAGATGTTTGAGCAAAACTGCATTTAATTAAGAAGTTGAAATTCTTCGCATTTTTGACATAATTAAGTTTACGCCATCATTTATTTCAAATGGCTCAATTCACAACCAACTTCTTCATTACGATGAAGAAACGAAAACACCTAATTGGGACATTTTATCACCGAGCCACAATGACTATTTTTGCCTTACCGCACTCTTGTAATGTGAAAGCACCTTATTCAGGCTTGCAACATCAAAGAACGCCCTTTCACACAATAATTAATTGTTTTAATAGGAATATCCGAGCGAATATCCTCTGATCTAACAAATTAGGCTCGGCAATTTATACACTACCTGCACTAGCGCTAATTATCCAGGCGGCCTGGCACAGGGACGGACTCGGGCCAATTGATTCCTTCGCAGCTGTAACTCTGAAAGACTACAGTCACGTCACCAATTTAAACTAATAATTTGACCCCTTGCTCGGATTTTATTTTTGATTGACTCTCTTTTGACTAAGTGTCTGAGAGGAATTAAACAAACTGTTATTTTTATATTTACTTTTCATAAGAAAATTTAATGGAAACATTATCATCTTTAGATAAATTTTCACAGATTGTCGGGTAATTTCATGTTGCCAGCGAATTTTCATTAGCTACCGCCTTAGGCCACCTCTGCACATTTGTTACAAGTTCTCTACTTCATTTTTCTCTCCCATTCTCAGTTTTTAGAAAAAAAAACATAAATTTTGGTTTAAAAGCGTGTTCAGATCTTCAAAACTTGCAAAAATAAAGTTATTTTGACATAATTCTATAATTTATTGATTTAGTTTTTAAGAAATTTTGAGCAATAATTAAGTTTTCGCTAAACGCTAAAAAAAGATAAATTTTTGGTGATTTTTTTCGTTCTAGTTTAATAAAAACACAAAGAAAAGCCTGATTTTTGGTCTAAAAACGTGTTTAAATCTTCATTTTTGACATAATTCTGTGATTTATTGGCTTACTTTTTAAGAAATTTTGTGAAATAATTGAGTTCTCGCTAAATAAACGCTTAGAAAAAATAAATTGTTGGTGATTTTTTCGTTTTAGTTTAATAAAAA
The DNA here is from genome assembly GCF_031307605.1 of Tribolium castaneum. Taxonomy (NCBI): domain Eukaryota; kingdom Metazoa; phylum Arthropoda; class Insecta; order Coleoptera; family Tenebrionidae; genus Tribolium; species Tribolium castaneum. The sequence goes on along the minus strand of NC_087402.1, from coordinate 1,636,273 downwards.
CACAAAAAAAATCCTGATTTTTGGTCTAAAGACATGTTTAAATACTCAGAACTTGCAAAAATAAAGTAATTTTTGACATAATTTTATGATTTATTGGCTTACTTTTTAAGAAATTTTGCACAATAATTGAGTTTTCGCTAAATAAACGCTTAGAAAAGATAAATTGTTGGTGATTTTTTCGTTTTAGTTTAATAAAAACACAAAAAAAGACTGATTTTTGATCTAAAAATGTTTAAATCTTCAGAACATGCAAAAATTAAGTCATTTTTGACATAATTCTATGATTTATTGATTTATTTTTTAAGAAATTTTGCACAATAATTGAGTTTTCGCTAAATAAACGCTTAGAAAAGATAAATTGTTGGTGATTTTTTCGTTTTAGTTTCATAAAAACACAAAAAAAATCCTGATTTTTGGTCTAAAGACATGTTTAAATACTCAGAACTTGCAAAAATAAAGTCATTTTTGACATAATTTTATGATTTATTGGCTTACTTTTTAAGAAATTTTGCGCAATAATTGAGTTTTCGCTGAATAAACGCTTAGAAAAGATAAATTGTTGGTGATTTTTTCGTTTTAGTTTCATAAAAACACAAAAAAATACTGATTTTTGGTCTAAAGACATGTTTAAATATTCAGAACTTGCAAAAATAAAGTCATTTTTGACATAATTTTATGATTTATTGGCTTACTTTTTAAGAAATTTTGCGCAATAATTGAGTTTTCGCTGAATAAACGCTTAGAAAAGATAAATTGTTGGTGATTTTTTCGTTCTAGTTTAATAAAAACACAAAAAAAGACTGATTTTTGATCTAAAAATATGTTTAAATCTTCAGAACATCCAAAAATAAAGTCATTTTTGACATAATTCTATGATTTATTGGTATATTTTTTAAGAAATTTTGCACAATAATTGAGTTTTCGCTAAATAAACGTTTAGAAAAGATAAATTGTTGGTGATTTTTTCGTTTTAGTTTCATAAAAACACAAAAAAAATCCTGATTTTTGGTCTAAAGACATGTTTAAATATTCAGAACTTGCAAAAATAAAGTCATTTTTGACATAATTTTATGATTTATTGGCTTACTTTTTAAGAAATTTTGCGCAATAATTGAGTTTTCGCTGAATAAACGCTTAGAAAAGATAAATTGTTGGTGATTTTTTCGTTCTAGTTTAATAAAAACACAAAAAAAGACTGATTTTTGATCTAAAAATGTGTTTAAATCTTCAGAACATCCAAAAATAAAGTCATTTTTGACATAATTCTATGATTTATTGGTATATTTTTTAAGAAATTTTGCACAATAATTGAGTTTTCGCTAAATAAACGCTTAGAAAAGATAAATTGTTGGTGATTTTTCGTTTTAGTTTCATAAAAACACAAAAAAAATCCTGATTTTTGGTCTAAAGACATGTTTAAATATTCAGAACTTGCAAAAATAAAGTCATTTTTGACATAATTTTATGATTTATTGGCTTACTTTTTAAGAAATTTTGCGCAATAATTGAGTTTTCGCTGAATAAACGCTTAGAAAAGATAAATTGTTGGTGATTTTTTCGTTCTAGTTTAATAAAAACACAAAAAAAGACTGATTTTTGATCTAAAAATGTGTTTAAATCTTCAGAACATCCAAAAATAAAGTCATTTTTGACATAATTCTATGATTTATTGGTATATTTTTTAAGAAATTTTGCACAATAATTGAGTTTTCGCTAAATAAACGCTTAGAAAAGATAAATTGTTGGTGATTTTTTCGTTTTAGTTTCATAAAAACACAAAAAAAATCCTGATTTTTGGTCTAAAGACATGTTTAAATACTCAGAACTTGCAAAAATAAAGTCATTTTTGACATAATTTTATGATTTATTGGCTTACTTTTTAAGAAATTTTGCGCAATAATTGAGTTTTCGCTGAATAAACGCTTAGAAAAGATAAATTGTTGGTGATTTTTTCGTTTTAGTTTCATAAAAACACAAAAAAATACTGATTTTTGGTCTAAAGACATGTTTAAATATTCAGAACTTGCAAAAATAAAGTCATTTTTGACATAATTTTATGATTTATTGGCTTACTTTTTAAGAAATTTTGCGCAATAATTGAGTTTTCGCTGAATAAACGCTTAGAAAAGATAAATTGTTGGTGATTTTTTCGTTCTAGTTTAATAAAAACACAAAAAAAGACTGATTTTTGATCTAAAAATATGTTTAAATCTTCAGAACATCCAAAAATAAAGTCATTTTTGACATAATTCTATGATTTATTGGTATATTTTTTAAGAAATTTTGCACAATAATTGAGTTTTCGCTAAATAAACGTTTAGAAAAGATAAATTGTTGGTGATTTTTTCGTTTTAGTTTCATAAAAACACAAAAAAAATCCTGATTTTTGGTCTAAAGACATGTTTAAATATTCAGAACTTGCAAAAATAAAGTCATTTTTGACATAATTTTATGATTTATTGGCTTACTTTTTAAGAAATTTTGCGCAATAATTGAGTTTTCGCTGAATAAACGCTTAGAAAAGATAAATTGTTGGTGATTTTTTCGTTCTAGTTTAATAAAAACACAAAAAAAGACTGATTTTTGATCTAAAAATGTGTTTAAATCTTCAGAACATCCAAAAATAAAGTCATTTTTGACATAATTCTATGATTTATTGGTATATTTTTTAAGAAATTTTGCACAATAATTGAGTTTTCGCTAAATAAACGCTTAGAAAAGATAAATTGTTGGTGATTTTTTCGTTTTAGTTTCATAAAAACACAAAAAAAATCCTGATTTTTGGTCTAAAGACATGTTTAAATATTCAGAACTTGCAAAAATAAAGTCATTTTTGACATAATTTTATGATTTATTGGCTTACTTTTTAAGAAATTTTGCGCAATAATTGAGTTTTCGCTGAATAAACGCTTAGAAAAGATAAATTGTTGGTGATTTTTTCGTTCTAGTTTAATAAAAACACAAAAAAAGACTGATTTTTGATCTAAAAATGTGTTTAAATCTTCAGAACATCCAAAAATAAAGTCATTTTTGACATAATTCTATGATTTATTGGTATATTTTTTAAGAAATTTTGCACAATAATTGAGTTTTCGCTAAATAAACGCTTAGAAAAGATAAATTGTTGGTGATTTTTTCGTTTTAGTTTCATAAAAACACAAAAAAAATCCTGATTTTTGGTCTAAAGACATGTTTAAATATTCAGAACTTGCAAAAATAAAGTCATTTTTGACATAATTTTATGATTTATTGGCTTACTTTTTAAGAAATTTTGCGCAATAATTGAGTTTTCGCTGAATAAACGCTTAGAAAAGATAAATTGTTGGTGATTTTTTCGTTCTAGTTTAATAAAAACACAAAAAAAGACTGATTTTTGATCTAAAAATGTGTTTAAATCTTCAGAACATCCAAAAATAAAGTCATTTTTGACATAATTCTATGATTTATTGGTATATTTTTTAAGAAATTTTGCACAATAATTGAGTTTTCGCTAAATAAACGCTTAGAAAAGATAAATTGTTGGTGATTTTTTCGTTTTAGTTTCATAAAAACACAAAAAAAATCCTGATTTTTGGTCTAAAGACATGTTTAAATATTCAGAACTTGCAAAAATAAAGTCATTTTTGACATAATTTTATGATTTATTGGCTTACTTTTTAAGAAATTTTGCGCAATAATTGAGTTTTCGCTGAATAAACGCTTAGAAAAGATAAATTGTTGGTGATTTTTTCGTTCTAGTTTAATAAAAACACAAAAAAAGACTGATTTTTGATCTAAAAATATGTTTAAATCTTCAGAACATCCAAAAATAAAGTCATTTTTGACATAATTCTATGATTTATTGGTATATTTTTTAAGAAATTTTGCACAATAATTGAGTTTTCGCTAAATAAACGTTTAGAAAAGATAAATTGTTGGTGATTTTTTCGTTTTAGTTTCATAAAAACACAAAAAAAATCCTGATTTTTGGTCTAAAGACATGTTTAAATATTCAGAACTTGCAAAAATAAAGTCATTTTTGACATAATTTTATGATTTATTGGCTTACTTTTTAAGAAATTTTGCGCAATAATTGAGTTTTCGCTGAATAAACGCTTAGAAAAGATAAATTGTTGGTGATTTTTTCGTTCTAGTTTAATAAAAACACAAAAAAAGACTGATTTTTGATCTAAAAATGTGTTTAAATCTTCAGAACATCCAAAAATAAAGTCATTTTTGACATAATTCTATGATTTATTGGTATATTTTTTAAGAAATTTTGCACAATAATTGAGTTTTCGCTAAATAAACGCTTAGAAAAGATAAATTGTTGGTGATTTTTTCGTTTTAGTTTCATAAAAACACAAAAAAAATCCTGATTTTTGGTCTAAAGACATGTTTAAATATTCAGAACTTGCAAAAATAAAGTCATTTTTGACATAATTTTATGATTTATTGGCTTACTTTTTAAGAAATTTTGCGCAATAATTGAGTTTTCGCTGAATAAACGCTTAGAAAAGATAAATTGTTGGTGATTTTTTCGTTCTAGTTTAATAAAAACACAAAAAAAGACTGATTTTTGATCTAAAAATGTGTTTAAATCTTCAGAACATCCAAAAATAAAGTCATTTTTGACATAATTCTATGATTTATTGGTATATTTTTTAAGAAATTTTGCACAATAATTGAGTTTTCGCTAAATAAACGCTTAGAAAAGATAAATTGTTGGTGATTTTTTCGTTTTAGTTTCATAAAAACACAAAAAAAATCCTGATTTTTGGTCTAAAGACATGTTTAAATATTCAGAACTTGCAAAAATAAAGTCATTTTTGACATAATTTTATGATTTATTGGCTTACTTTTTAAGAAATTTTGCGCAATAATTGAGTTTTCGCTGAATAAACGCTTAGAAAAGATAAATTGTTGGTGATTTTTTCGTTCTAGTTTAATAAAAACACAAAAAAAGACTGATTTTTGATCTAAAAATGTGTTTAAATCTTCAGAACATCCAAAAATAAAGTCATTTTTGACATAATTCTATGATTTATTGGTATATTTTTTAAGAAATTTTGCACAATAATTGAGTTTTCGCTAAATAAACGCTTAGAAAAGATAAATTGTTGGTGATTTTTTCGTTTTAGTTTCATAAAAACACAAAAAAAATCCTGATTTTTGGTCTAAAGACATGTTTAAATATTCAGAACTTGCAAAAATAAAGTCATTTTTGACATAATTTTATGATTTATTGGCTTACTTTTTAAGAAATTTTGCGCAATAATTGAGTTTTCGCTGAATAAACGCTTAGAAAAAGTAAATTTTTGGTGATTTTTTTCGTTCTAGTTTAATAAAAACACAAAAAAGCCTGATTTTTGGTCTAAAAATGGGTTTAAATCTTCAGAACTTGCAAAGATAATGTCATTTTTGACATAATTCTGTGATTTATTGGCTTACTTTTTAAGAAATTTTGCGCAGTTTTTGCTGAATAAACGCTTAGAAAAGGTAAATGTTTGGTGATTTTTTCGTTCTAGTTTAATAATAACACAAAGAATTTTTGGCTAAAAATGTGTTTAAATCTTCAGAACTTGCAAAAATAAAGTCGTTTTTGACATAATTCCATGATTTATTGGTTTATTTTTTAAGAAATTTTGCGCAATAATTGAGTTTTCGCTAAATAAACGCTTAGAAAGGGTAGATTTTTGGAAATTTTTTCGTTCTAGTTTAATAAAAACAGCATGATAAAAAAAATAATCTAAAAACGTGTTTAAATCCTTAGAATTTGCAACAACATCTTTGTTTCTTTTGATAGGGCCTTCGACTGTGAAACAACGAAATACAACCAGCTGTTGAGACCTTAATACCTTTTTGAAGTTACTCTAAAATTTCTCGATTTTGCCCAAAATTTTTTTGGTCATTCAATACAAATAAGCTTCCCATCGATTTATTCATAAATGCAATTCAAATTGTATGAAAAAATAAACCACAGCTGGAGAAAAAATTACTGGAAGGGCTGTTTTGGCAAAGTGTAACCGGTGGTGCGAATTTAATCAATGAAGTAATCTTTTAATTTTTGTGAAAGGATGGTGAGGGCTTTATGTCCCAATAAAAGGGCACTTTAGCCGAGGAGTGCAGGTCAGGTGTCCGATGTCATCCACACGACACCTACTCAATGGAATTGAACGGAACCGAGCAGTCTAAAGTGCCTGCTTATTGTGCCTCAATTTGTTGCTTGAATGTGAGCGAATCCATACCCTTTCAGGCTATAGGTGTGACACTCCAACCTACAGATGTTATCTATCTCCAGATTGAAGCGTGTATGCGGCGAGAATGGGAAATCCAATATAACACCGGGAATTCTGAGGGCGCAAATCTGCCACAATCATCCGTTATTCGGCCGCTGTGTCCTTACATAAATAGGAAGAATTTTGACTTGTGTGCGCGCTCCATAAAATCGTCGTTAAACGATATAGGATTACATTTATTCCGACATAAAAGCCTGAATACGTCCTATTATCAAAAAAATCTGAGCTCCCGGACGCGCACAAAGGAACATCTCTTGTGGTCAAAACATTTTAAATCGATCCCGGGACGCCGGTAAGGAATTTTCGGCCGTTTCGTCCGCGAACGGAAAGGCGAATTGCTTCGAGAAGCATTAGACATGGTCCATTATACCTCAATGGTAGCTTAGACGTCTCAGGTTGTTTTGTATTGTGGATTGCTTGTCGTATGACAGCTACTTAACATCGGTACGTGCATGGATAATAGATGTGTGCGGAAGAAACGACATGTGTTCCGGGAGAAATTCGAGATATTCATGGGATTTTTACCAAATATCACAGTTCACTCAACGCAATTATGAAATTATAAAACCAGTCTTGACCCGATAAAGTTTGTTCAAGTTGCCAGGAGTGGTTGTAGGTGGTGTTGAATTAAATTTACTGATCTGTATCTGGCTTTTGTCAATAAAAACCTTGACTTTAAATAAATACTGGCTTAATTATCGCCTCAAAACTCAAAAAAATATTCCATAATGACTGTCAACAAGTTTAATTAAACTGACACAATAATTTAGTTTATAAATTACGTAACAATTTGTCCAAATATTCAAACTTTTGAAAATGAAGTCGTAACATGATCAGGTAATTAAATGCGGCAGTTAACAGAAATTCAGCATCAAGGACATTTCTGGAAATTCGTTTCCCCGAAAGCATAATTTTTTTTTAATGAGACTTATGTATGAAGTTATTGACTTCGAAATAATGGGACATTTGGAAATGGAAATTCGAATTTTAAATTTTTTTCGTGTGGAAAATATTCACCAATTGAATATTTCCACTTCTCATTTATTTTTCACCTGCTAGTACAATTTTTGAAAAATAATTTTTAATTTTAAAAATTTTTGACATGTGGCTAAAATTCCGCAAGCACAGCCTGCTCTAATTCAATTTATTTTCTGTCTCATGTTACTAACTTATTCTCGAAATATTAATTAAAACACCTGGGCTTTACTTTTCTGGTTTTCCTCTTTTGTACAATTTGGATAACGTTTTAATTGACAAATTTTTATAAAATAGCATTTAAATTATTCCGAAAGTTATTTTTGCGTCGAAAATTCAATTTTCGTTCCTCACTTTTTTTCAACTTTTCAAGTAGCACATAAAATAACTGGCAATTACACATTAAAGATTTATACTATATTTTTTTATATTAATAATCTTAATTACAAGTTTCACTGTCCTGTTTTTGGATTTTCGAATTAAAAAAAATTACTATTACATTTTCAAATCAAATCCAGAAATGTAATTAGTAGGTATTTTTGGATGCATCTAAGCAAATTTTCTAAAATACACTACTATTCTAAAATAAGATATACATAACCCTAGAAAATTTTCTGATAAAGGCAATCAGACTTTTTTTAGATAATTTAATAAATAACTTGCACCGTGAGAGTTCTCTTCTTATTTAAAAATACGTATTCTATCAGAATTATTCCTTATTTTGCCTAAAGCAAAGTCCGAAAATTTTTGAATTTTTTTGAATTGCTCTTTGGTCTCTTTGAGTCATAATAACGAACACAGAATCAAGCGAATCAAAAAACCTTAAAGATTTCTTCAAACTTGTGACGATTCTGAAAATTTCTTCAAAAATTTATGATTTTGTATTAATTTTTCTTTTATTCAAAAGTTGTGTTCCCCGTTTCAAATATTTTAATTAGTGGATATCAGAGATATTGGGTGGTAGATTCTTAGTTGAGGGATTTAATGTAACAAACTTTGGCTTGATCGTTAATAAAATAATAATTAATGAATTTGTTTAATTTCAGGTTTCGCCCAACTAAAAAATTCCTTTAGTTCCTCTGGTCCTGGTTCGTGCTTATCAGGTAATTATAACATCCCTTGAACACAATGACAATCACGACCCTGCATTTGGTTCAATAATAAAGTTCAGTGTTATGAAATATGCGGGTATAACCGAGCGATAATGTGATAAATGGTAACTGTAATATAAATAATTGTCAATTGTAGCGAACACGCTCTCAGTGTATTTAATGGTGCATAAAATATACATCAGTGGGAGAGTGGAAAGCAGGGCTGATAAATGACTCGCGTAATGCCTAATTAGATTAAGCTAATGCACTCTGCATTACCCGACAAATTTCCATTTCTTTGCATAGCAATTTTTGGTCATGTGACCCGGCGCCATGATTCAAAATGGCGTGTGTGTTGTTTCCGGAAACAAAAGAGCGGTGAATAATAATACCCCAGCGTGTGACACACTAGATTCGATCGAAAAAACACAACCGTTCATCGCTCGTTAGAGATAAAGTGTAAAAATTCCGGGAGCGAGGGGAGTCTCGTATAATAATTCTTCCGGTCCCCATATTTTGGAGTTATAACTGCGTTGCGAGGGAGCAGCTCGTCAGAAGCTCATTATCAACATCCCCTTGCCAACCCGGAGTTATTCCGGAAACCCGGACCCTACGACATCCACTTCGCGGCCATATTGGCTCCAACTGCATGACTTTTATGAAATATTTAGCGGGCGCGGTAATGGAACGGGTTTAGTATTAAATTGGTAATTCATCGGAACCAATTCCGGTATCAATTGGGGGAGTTTGCCGAGGATTAAAACTAGTTGTTGGATTAATCTTCCTGGATAAATATTCGGCTAAGTCGGGAACGACGACGACTGAAGGGGATTTGTTCGACGTTCCACCAGTCTTAATTGGAAACCAAAGTGACAATTAGAGTTTCTCGCCAATAACTTGATAATATTATAATTGGAGAATAGCTCCGAGCTTCTTTTACCCCCACCCGAAACCCTATTTAGGAACAATTTGCTTTACGTCTTTCCCAAACTTTCAAAGAATAAAATACGCGCTTTTTAAAACATAATTATGCCTCCTTTTACACTCTGCTTGAACTGTCTAATCGACCGAAACGATATAATGGCCCACAAATTGGACATTATATTCTTTTGCATGTTTACTCCCTTAATTCGCGGACTCGCTTCCTCGCCACCTCACCACCCATGTTACAATTATAAAAAAACACACAAAAATTAATAAAACAGCAAAAACTGTGACAAATATCTGTATCTCTCCAAGATGGAAATAAACGTCGTTGTCCTTCAATAAGCTCATTAACTTTATTAAGTACATTCTTTTATATTTTATTGTTAAATTTAAATCTTAAAACAAGAAAAATATTTGAAGCCAAGAATCCAAGAAATTTTGTTTGTCTGAAATGCAATATTTAAAAACTGACTTTCTAAAATACAAATTTAAATCTAAAATTTAAAAATTGCAACTTAGAACCGTTATTTCAATGTTGAGTTAATTTCGAGTTAAATATAAACTTCAGGTTAAAGTCAAAAAAACATAACTCCAGCTTTGAAGTAACCTGACTCGTGAGTTAACTTAAACTTTTTCTAACTCAGACCTAAGATATAATAATTGAAAGATCCGTCATTACCCCGTCAATAACTCTATTTTTTTACTCCGATGACTTTATTTTAATGCCAAGTTAATTTCGAGTTAAAAATAAACTTCAATTTAAAGTCAAAAAACATATTTCTAACTTAGAAATAATCTGACTTTTGAGTTAACTTAGACTTTTTATAACCCAGATCACAGGGAGTAACTGAAAAAGCCGTCATTATTTAACTAGAAGTTAACATTAAGATTCGGTTAACCCAGAGTTAATTGACCCCAAAGTTAACTCACTATTGAAATAACGAGCTTATAATTCGATTTAGTTTAATTTGGAATTAAATTTTAATTTCTCTTTCTGTAAACCGACAATGTCTAATAGTAATAATGATTCTAACTTTATTTTTTCAGTCCTAAAGCTTGTTACTTCAATGACGAATTAATTTCGGGTTAAATGTAAACTTCATATTAAAGTCAAATAAACATATTTCTAATTTCAAAATTATCTGACTTTTGAGTTAATACTTTTTAACTCAGACCTTAGGTAACTTAACTTAACTTGAAATTAACTTGACATTCGTCAGTGCATTTCAGTATCGAATTAATTTTGAGTTAAATATAAACTTCAAAATAACGAGAAAGAAACATATTCCCGATACCGAAATAACCTGAGTTTTGGGTTAACATTTTAACTTTTTCTAACTCAGACCTTAGATAGTACCTATCTGAAAGAGCCGTCATTATTTAACTATAAGCTAACATTAAGATTAGGTTGACTCAGAGTTATTTGACCCTAAAGTTAACTCACTATTAAATTAACGAGCTTATAATTCGAATTAGTTTAATTTGAAATTAAATATTTTAATTTTATTTTCTGTAAATCGAGCTTTAAAACGCCTAATTTACCTATATTTTTAATAACGTTAACTTTGAGTAAAAAAGTACAATATCAAATCGTAATAATTCTAACTTTATTTTTTTACTCCTAAAGCTCGTAACTTCAAGTTAATTTCGAGTTAAATATAAACTTCAGATTAAAGTCAAATAAACAGATTTCCATTTTCGAAATAATCTGACTTTTGGGTTAACTTAGACTTTTCAAATCAGCCATAAGGTTAACTTAACTTGAGATTAACTTGATATTCGTCAATACAATTAATTTCGAGTTAATATAAACTTCCAAATAACGAGAAAAAAACATATTCCCGATACCGAAAGAACCTGACTTTTGAGTAAACTTTTTAACTTTTTCTAACTCAGACTTAAGATAGTACCTAATTAAAAGAGCCGTCATTATTTAACTATAAGTTAACATTAAGATTAGGTTGACCCGAAAATTAACTCACTATTGAACTATAGGTCGAATTAGTTTAATTTGGAATAAAATTTTCATTTCTTCTACAGTAACATTAAGTTTAGATTGACTAAGAGTTAACTGACTCTAAAAGGTTAACCTCAATGAAAGCCTATGATATTTTATGCATTTTAAAAATAGAAATAAAATATAAACGGACAATTTTCAGATTTCTCGCCAATTGAAATTATTTAAGTGTTTTGAATGTGGTGCTGTAAAAAAGAGCTTGATATGAAATATGTTTAAACGTCTTTGTGACACCGTCTGAATGGTTGATCTATAAATATTTCCTTGAGTCTCGGAATGCTTTTCTAATTTTTTCTATACAGGCGTATCAAATGTCCTTTATTCCTTTTGTTTGTACCATGAATTAGAACGTGCGTTATTAGGTGATACAAACAAAAATCGAACCCCTGCAGATGAAAAATACGCGAAGCTATATCTGAAATTCTTTAAATTCTTTTCAATTTAATTCCACACTCCCTCGCTAGGCGTTCATTTTAGCTTAACAAGTTAATTCCTATTCGTTATATGGAGTCCCTCAAATAAGTTTTCGAGTTTCTTTATACAAACCCTACTGAAGACTTGAATGGTTGTTAGCATCAGGAGGGTTTTTAAACTTGTTTGCAGTTTCAGAAATACCCGCAGACTCAAATCTTTGCTCAATAGACAGCACCGTTGACGCTATAATGGACATAGATCTGGCAACAGAGTTGACTTATTTTCTCAATTTTTTCGATTTTGGGCCACATGGTGTAACTTAATATTGGCGCCATCACCGAACGCTCGCCTGTCATAACATTGCTAATGAGGGTCGGAATAATTCTTTTGAGGATTTCTGCAGCGACGAAAGCGTCTTTTTGGCCCAAACGCCTTTGATAAATTTGTGCCCCGTTTGGCAGTTTTAACAATCTCCCGCCGAAAACCCGAAATTAACTCGTTTGCTTTAAAATATTTATAAAAGAGCGCAAGGTGTAAAAGAGTCAGTTTTATTGATGGCGGTGCTTTGTGAACGGACCTTTTCCGGAATTGGGTGGCAATTTACATAGCGTTGTTTTAGATCTAGCCCCGAAAGAGCTGCTCGGATGCTCTGCGCAAGCCAGATCAATATCAACATTCTTATTGCTAATTTCGGCGATTTTACACTAGGGTGGATCAAAAATAACGAAACATTTGAAACGGTTCTAATTTTCTTACGGCCGACAAAAATGTCACGCGTTGACGACCTTCTTGACTAAAATGTTATTTTAAGAACTTGAAACAACTTGGCTTGACAAGGCACATCTTGCTTGTTTGGGTAAACAAACGCCGCCTCTACAACTAATTTGAAGGATAATTTCTTATTAAGAGTAACCGGAGATGGCGGCTGCGAACTAGCCGGCATCCAAAATTATTCTATTTTAACACAAGTGAGGTAAAATCAAATAAATGGACTGATTCCTCGTGGATTTTTTATTTTAAGTACAAAGGTGATATGCGCTTTCACTGTGACCTGTATTACATGCAATTCGATGGCAACATATGAAACACTTTTCGATTTTTTTTTGTAAATGTGCTGACTGAGAAATGGGAAAGTCTGAAAGGAAGTCAGTTTATTATAGAAAATATTCCTACAATAATAATTTCAGTTTCAATCTGTAGTGTCATATTTTTTTGTGCTAAGTGGATAAAAGATTTAACTATGTATTAATTTCTATTGAACAAAAAAAAAACAATACAAATGATATAATTATGAGAAAGCATTTTCAAACAATATAAATACCTACTCATAAATATAAATAAATACTTATAAATTACCATCATATTTGATTCAGAATAAGAGAAATTCTGTAAAAAATAATAATCATAAGTGCAATAATTAACCTATAAAAAATACAACATTGTGTATTTAATTTTAATCCTAAACATACTTTAAAATAGAACTACCAATCCTTGACTTTAATTTTCTAGTAGGTAAGATAAATTTTTAAGGGAATTCTTCCACACGACCAATTTATAGATTTTTACGAAAAAAATATATCATACAACTCATTACGATCAAAGTCTTTTGAAGAAAATGTGCATCAATTTTTTTAATTGCGCAAAAAAAAATTGCTCATATTTGTAGTTGCTAACGGCCACAAAATAATATTAATTATTAATAATTAATATTGCTAATTAACATTAATTATAAAATTAATACAACTATTTCAAATTAAATCACCTAGCAAGTATTAATAATTTAGTATTTTCGATTTATAGAAGCGTCATTAATTTAATCCGCAATTAAATCCCTGCTTAACTGATCACGTGACCAAATTAAACCAATCGGACGCTCTCATTCACGAAATTAACTTTTAACAGGCACATTAAATTTTAATTGAGCTTTCGATCAATTGGCCTAAATAATGGAAATTAACAAAATACAAAGTTACAACTTCTGTGCAATTATTAAAAATAGTTTGTTTTAATGTTTAAAATGATAAGCTTATTACAATATCAGACTTCATTTATTTTCACGTGAATTGTCGGAAAAAGAATAGATTTATTAATTCAATGACAACCAGTTAATAAAAAATAGCAGAATGTGGTTTTGACCAAAATCGACGAAAAAAAAGAGCTAAAAAATTTGTTACTTGTTTTTTTCTAAACCTCTTAATTTCAGAGATTCTTTATTCAAACATTCAAAATTTTTCAACAGCCCTTAATTTGCGTAAAATATGCAAAATTTGTTTTAATATGTAGAGGGTCTTCAAAAATTAAAAAAAAAAATAGAAACTATTTGAAAGCATGACGAATAATTGAAAAACAAATTATTACAAGAAGTTGAAAATTAAGTACGTAGTAAGTCAATATTTATGTATACTTTTTTACTCTCTTATGAAACCTTCAATATACAAAACTAGTACTTTTATACAATAATTAAAACAAAACAGGTGCTATTCAAAGAGATGTTAATACTGACTTTTACTTTCTTCTAATAAAACTTGGTTTAAATCAATATTTAATGGTAATGCCAAACTATTAAATATTTATAGTTTTGTCCAAAAAAATAGAAAAATATTATTCACATTTTAAATATACTGCACCTACAACATGCCTACAATGTCATTCATAAAACAAAAATGTTATAGTTTTTCATAAAAAATAAAAAAATAAGTAAGTAATCACCAAAAACAAATAAAGCCGCTCTGCGGCTGTCTGATGATAGTGTGCTTTCCTTCTTTATTAAAACCTTGTTTCTCTTCATTCATGTTCATTTTAATGATTTTAAAAATTCGAATTAAAATTTTAATAATTCGTATCTAGATTACTTAATTAGAGATATAAAATTAAAAATTATAATCAAAACTATCGGAAAAATTTGGCAAATGTATTACTAGTGTTTATAAAAAAACATAGTCTGGAGAAAAGGGTAAAGATTTCAGATCTAATATCTATAATCTTGAAGAAAAACTTAAAGAAAGTAAGACAAAAACGATGCTAAAAAATAATCTAGAAAAATTCTAAAAGAACTAGGAATGAATTTTGAATAGACGACACAATACGAATTTAGAAAATAATTATTTATTTATATCTTATTTTAATGTTTAGTGCAATAAATAAGAATCTGTTTATCTTTTTATTTTTCTATGTTCATTCATGTTCATTTTAACGATTTTAAAAATTGTAGTTAAAATTTTGATATTTAATTAAAGCTGAAAAGTTTTTCTTTAATTAATCTCTACAACGCGATAAATTAATTAGCCCGTCGTCATTTTGAAAAAGCATCGAAATGGATTAAAAGTAATGGTGTCGAAGTGTGTAGCATAAAAGGCGTGAACTCGTCATCTGTGCCGTTCAACAGCCCTTCACCGATGACATGCACACATCCATAATTATAACCCTGAATGTGATTGGTCCAATAACAAGCCGAAAATGTGTCTAGCTAAAGCAGTTATCTGAACAAAGAATGAAAAGTACTAACCCCTCATATGTAACCCTTTGAGCGAAGAGAGCACCTAGGTAAACATAGTGTAGGTATAAAGAGCGATGGAGGAGATACCCGGCCGTAATCGGACTCGTCATTTTCATGATAAAAGATAATGACAGGTTACCGGTAAAAGGGAGGTCTGTTGACAGATGTTTACCCAACAAATACGCTCCTATCGAGCATTGAAACTTCCAATAACGTACGCTTCCAATTTAATTAATTTCCGAAATTCGAATTGTCTGTTTGCTCGGTTAACGGCCGGTTTATGCATAAAAACGCTGCGAAATTGACGATGGCCGTTTTATTGCGCTCATAACTACCTGTTCACATCGCGTATCGTATTTCTGACGCGGATAATAAACAAAGGGCATCTGATTCATGGGATTTTTAAAAGAAATGAATGAGATACGAGGTGTGAACAGCAAAGCTCCACCTACGAGCCCTTAACGGACGCAAAGGGTTAGTTAAGGTGTGAAAACAGCACCGGCATCATGGTTGACGCATTCTACAAACGTCACGCTTTCGTGCACCCGCCGTGCGAGACTTTTAATTCCTTTTTATTCAATTGTGTTGTAATTTAATGGCGGCACTAGCACAATCCACTATTCTGTCACGCCGAAATGATTCGAGACAATGTAATTGCCCTAATGTGTGTGATAACTTCAGAGCATCCAATTATTTTACAACGAACGGAATCGGCATCCAAATGCCACTTTCACCAAAATCGAAAATCTTGCGAGAACTATTCGAAAACATGGTGTATCGTAAAAATGTTCCACATATTTTGTTGAAAATATTATAAGGATATTCAAACTGTAGACAAAAATTTACCAAAGACAAATCATGGGGAAAGTAAAAAATCATACGGAGAAGAATTTATAAAAAAATCCAATAAAGCAATCTTAAAAAGAGTTCAGATTTCAGCCCTGAAAATGGCTTTAGGAAAGAGTCAAAGAGGAATCTTAAGAAAAATTTAGAGTATAGAAAAAATGCAGAATAAGTGTTTACAAAATAATTCTGCAGAAGAATTTAGACAATAATTTATAAAAAAATCTAAAAATAAATTAATAAAATAATCTAAAAAGTCCAGATTTAGGATCTAGAAAAATCTAAAGAAGTGTAGGTATAGATACATTGTTAAAGAATAATTTAAAAAAATGTAAACTCGTATAAAAAATTTATGAGTATTATATTCAAAAAAAAATTAAAAATGAAGAATTAATAAAATAATTTTGAGTAATGTTTAGAAAATTATTGTAAAAAAGAATCTAGAGCAGGATTTGTGAAAACTCGAAAGTTAACATAATAAAATAGTTTAAAGATGTCTAGATTTTACATGTCGAAACAGCTTAAAAAAAATTAAAAAAGAATCTTACGAAAAATCCAGAGAAAAGTACAGAAACAATGCTAACAAATATCTAAAAAAATTCTAAATAAACCAAGGAAGAATTTGTCAAAAACGGTAAGTAGAGTCTAAAAGATAATAATACGGAGAAAGTAGAAAAGAAGTGGAAGTATTTATAAAACAATTTTGACTAAAATCTAGAAAATAATTCTAAAGAAGCCTCTGAAGAAGGATTTATAAAAAAATAATCCAACGATCGGTTTATGAAACACTTAATGAAAGAGTTTATATACAAAACTAGTGCTTTTATACAATAATTAAAACAAAAAAGTGCTATTCAAATAGATATTAATACTGACTTTTTATTTTCTTCTAACAAACATTGGTTTTAATCAATATTTAATGGTAATATATAACCACTATATATTTATAGTTTTATCCAAAAAAAATAAAAAAATATTGTTCACATTTTAATTATACTGCACCTACAACATGCCTACAATGTCATTCATAAAATAAAAATGTTATAGTTTTTCATAAAAAATAAAAAAATAAGTAAGTAATCACCAAAAACAAATAAAGCCGCTCTGCGGCTGTCTGATGATAGTGTGGTTTCCTTCTTTATTAAAACCTTGTTTTCCTGTTCACTCATGTTAATTTTAATGATTTTAAAAATTTCAATTAAAATTTTAATAATTCATATCTTGATTACTTAATTAAAGCTATAAAATTAAAAATTATAATCAAAACTATCGAAAAATTTGGCAAATGTGTTACTAGTGTTTATAAAAAAAACATAGTCTGAAAAAAAGGGTCCAGATTTCAGATCTAATCTACAAAAACAATGCTAAAAAATAATCTAGAAAAATTCTAACGGAACTAGGAAAGAATTTTGAATAGACGACACAGTACGAATTTATAAAATGTTTATTTATTTATTTATATCTTATTTATTTTTTTTTTTGATTAATGTTTAGTGCAATAAATAAAAATCTGTTTAGTATTTTACTTTTTTATGTTTCTAGAACTTATTTTTCTGTTCATTCATGTTAATTTCAATGATTTTAAAAATTGTAATTAAAATTTTGATACTTAATTAAAGCTGAAAACTTTTTCATTAAATAATCTCTACAATGCTACAGAGAAAAGTACAGAAACAATACTAACAAATATCTAAAAAAATTCTAAATAAACTAAGGAAGAATTTGTCAAAAACGGTAAGTAGAGTCTAAAGAATAATAATACGGAAAAAGTAAAAAAAGTAGAAGTATTTATAAAACAATTTTGACTAAAATCTAGAAAATAATTCTAAAGAAGCCTCTGAAGAAGAATTTATAAAAAATAATCCAACGATTGGTTTATGAAACACTTTAAAGAAAGAGTTTAGATTTCTGATCTAAAAAAGATCTAAGAAAATACTCGAAACAAAAGGACTGCTAAAAAATAATTTACAAAAATTCTAAACAAAATTATGGGAAAATTCTGAATAAAAGAGAATTTTGATTATGTTTATGCATTTAATTTTATTTACGTTGTTTTTTTTGTTAGTGTTTAGTGCAATAAATAAAGACCTGTTTGGCTTTTACTTTTTATATTTTTAAAATTGATTTTTATTCAAACTGCAAAATTATAGTGACTTTTATCTCGTTATTGGAAAAATAATTAGAATTCAAATTTGCAAAGATATTTTTTTCAGTTTCTTTTTTTCTGATTTTTCCTAATATTTTGTTCGATCATTTTCATAGCGAGAGTAGAGTATGATTTGGTGTGTTTTCGCCCAAAAGTAATACATCAAGCCTTTGTCCTTTTGTGCTCTTTTTCAACTTCATATCTCCCTGTTAGGAATTTTCACCATCGACGTAAACAACTTTAGCCCGGCAATATATCTTGAAACTCGCCCTAAATATCAATCGGCTTAATCTAGTATGTTGGCACAATTGGATTTGGAGACCACCCGCGGGTGAATTTACAAGACTGTCCGCTCATAAATCCTCCCTGATTGGATGTTATGGTCGCATTACCAACATTACACGACCAAAATTTACTACTTATGGATCGTTACTCCTATTCTTGTCCCGATCCGTTTCCATCCCCCATTACATGATAAAACAAAGTACAATGCCGGCTAAGAAAGCTGCGTAATTTAAACCGATCTGTAATGAAGATGTTAGCAGGGAAATAAATACTGGATGTTCCTTGGCGGGGGAAAAAGAATGCGAGGGTGTGGAATGAATGGTGTTTTGTGCGAAACCAAAAAATTTCTTCATTATTCTCTTGACACAATTGGGGGAATTGGAGAAAGCGACTCGTGATTAAAGTTGTGACTGCGGCATTTTTTAAATTTCAAATACCGGAGACAGAGTTAGTTAATAAAATAAACTCCGCAAATGTATTCTTAAGTTTGTGAACTGGGGCGAAGGACGCGGTCTCGGGGGTCATAAAGAATTTAAATTTTTTGCATAAGTGTGCATTTAGTGCTTGAGTTGGTGAACAAACTGCAGTGCAGTGACATAAAACGGAAGCTGCAAACAGTGCACTAGCCACACACTTCATTACTAATTCAAAGTTTGGGTGCATTTCTTAGTCGCCGAAATAAACGTCTAGACACTCGCTTATTTAACATTTCCGCCAACAACCGATTTATTTAGAGCGAGAGCAAACTTTTTTAAATATTCAATTAAAGTTTTAGAGATAGTGAACGGAACAGCATGTGCACAAGTGGAGCGCTCTTGCCAATAAGACACATTTCCAGAGGGTAACTACCCTGCCTCTGGAGACCGACTTAACGCTCGATTAGGGGCGCTTAGGGAATGTAATACACTTGCTAACATGTGGACATTTATTCACTTAATGAATTACATTAGCACTAAACAAATAACGGCACGGGAAAATGTGCACTTCACACTCACGCCAAAAATTCTTCCCTTCTAATTTATTAAAGAATTATTCTGTACAAATATAAGAAGTCTTGATAATTCGTTAGGTCATGCCCAAAAAAAAATATTTTTCATTAATGTCGAATTTCTTATTTTCAACGAAGAGCAATGTTGTTTCCTTTGAGTTATTTGAGTTATTTTGAGTTAGCCTAAGGCAATTTTCATTGGCTTCTCCTATAGCTAAACTCTCCGGAATATTCAAGGTTTTTTGAAAATGTTTGGATTTGGCATGTTTTATTTTTTTTTGAAGAATTTGACAGAGAAAGATTAGATTTTTTTGATTTTTTGATGTCTTTGATACCAAAGACAAAACATGGAGAAAGTAAAAAAAAGCATATGGCGAAGAATTTATCAAAAAAATCAGAAAATGGGTTTATAAAGCAATCTTAAAAAAAGTTCAGATTTCAGGTGTGAAACTGGCTTTAGAAAAGAGTCAAAGAGGAATTTTAAGAAGAATTTAAAGAATGTAGAAATAAGTGTCTACAAAGTAATTCTTAGTACAGTTTACAAAATAATTCTGTAGAAAAAATTAGACAATAATTTATAAAAGAATCTAAAAATGAATTAATAAAATAATCTAAAGAGTCCAGATTTAGGATCTAGAAAAATCTAAAAAAGTGTGGGTATAGATACATTGCTAAAAAATAATCAAAAAAAATTCTAAACTCGTAAAAAATTGACGCATAGTAAAGTATCTAAAAAAAAATTTAAAGAATGTAGCAAAAATGAAGAATTAATAAGTATTAATAAAATAATTTTGAGTAATGTTTGAAGAATTTGTAACAACTCTAAAGTTGACATAAAATAATTTAAAGGTGTCCAGATTTCCGATCTAGAAACAGCTATAAAAAAAATTAAAAAAGAATCTTACGAAAAATCCAGAGAAAAGTACAGCTTAGGGAATGTAATACACTTGATAACATGTGAACATTTATTCACTTAATGAATTACATTAGCACTAAACAAATAACGGCACGAGAAGACGTGCACTTCACACTCACGCCAAAAAATTCTTCCCTTCTAATTTATTAAAGAATTTATTCTGTACAAGTATAAGAAGTCTGATAATTTGTTAGGTCATGCCCAAAAAAAAATATTTTTCATTAATGTCGAATTTCTTATTTTAAACGAAGAGCAATGTTGTTTCCTTTGAGTTATTTGAGTTATTTTGAGTTAGCCTAAGGCAATTTTCATCAGCTTTTCCTATAGCTAAACTCTCCGGAATATTCAAGGTTTTTTGAAAATGTTTGGATTTGGCATGTTTTATTTTTTTTTGAAGAATTTGACAGAGAAAGATTAGTTTTTTTTGATTTTTTGATGTTTTTGATACCAAAGACAAAACATGAAGAAAGTAAAAAAAAGCATATGGCGAAGAATTTATCAAAAAAATCAGAAAATGGGTTTATAAAGCAATCTTAAAAAAAGTTCAGATTTCAGGTGTGAAACTGGCTTTAGAAAAGAGTCAAAGAGGAATTTTAAGAAGAATTTAAAGAATGTAGAAATAAGTGTTTACAAAATAATTCTGTAGAAAAAAATTAGACAATAATTTATAAAAGAATCTAAAAATGAATTAATAAAATAATCTAAAGAGCCCAGATTTAGGATCTAGAAAAATCTAAAGAAGTGTGGGTATAGATACATTGCTAAAAAATAATCTAAAAAAATTCTAAACTCGTAAAAAATTGACGCATAATAAAGTATCTAAAAAAAAATTTAAAGAATGTAGCAAAAATGAAGAATTAATGAAGTATTAATAAAATAATTTTGAGTAATGTTTGAAGAATTTGTAAAAACTCTAGTTGACATAAAATAATTTAAAGGTGTCCAGATTTCCGATCTAGAGACAGCTTTAAAAAAATTAAAAAAGAATCTTACGAAAAATCCAGAGAAAAGTACAGCTTAGGGAATGTAATACACTTGCTAGCATGTGAACATTTATTCACTTAATGAATTACATTAGCACTAAACAAATAACGGCACGAAAAGATGTGCACTTCACACTCACGCCAAAAAATTCTTCTCTTCTAATTTATTAAAGAATTATTCTGTACAAATATAAGAAGATAACAAAAAAATATTTTTCATTGATGTCGAATTTTTTATTTTAAACGAAGAGCCATGTTGTTTCCTTTAAATTATTTGAGTTATTTTAAGTTAGTCTAAGGAAATTTTCATCAGCTTTCCCTATAGCTAAACTCTCCGGAATATTCAAGATTTTTTGAAAATGTTTGGATTTGGCATGTTTTTTTTTGAAGCATTTGACAGAGAAAGATTAGATTTTTTTCATGTTTCCAAAGGTTAGCACACCCTGTTTTTTTTTTAAATGAAATGTGCAATAATGTGGGTGTCTATCGTATTTTAAAGATCAATACAAAAAATTGTTAAGAAATCAAAAACCGATAAAAACTTCCAATATTTCTAATGTGGATTATTACTGTTTCTCATAAAATAATGTTCCTGGTTTAAAAATTGCCCATATGTCGTAATTCTGGAGAAACCGATCCGAAATAACTAATCAACGCAGGCTGCTGTAGCAATCTCCTGCCCAATAATCTTCCGGTTTGAAAATTCAATTATACCCAAGTGAAGTGCAGCCATTTCCCGGGGGCCGAGCCTCCCCGGGGGGCACGCACAGCCCCTGCGCCATGATCATCAGCACAATGCTCAAGCTTTGAAAAATAAGCGATTAGTCTCAGTTCGAATTTTTTAATTCCATCGTTAATTTAGCGCGGGTTTGGCGTAAAAGGACAGCGGTTAATTTATCGGTAAAGTTATTAAGTATTTTCCGGACGCAGAAGGGGTGAAAGCAAACACACAGGGCATGGGCAATCAACGGGTCTGTCGTCCATAAATTGCGCTAATGGCCCAATGGTATTTCATAAGTCGGTACAGTTCGCACCCGATTAGGGCCGCCCTTATCTGCGGTCCAATGTTCGGGTTTTTTGTTTGCTTGCTTGAGGGTGTAAATCAATCCGATGCTGGACAGAATTTTATAAAACTGTGGTGGTAATAATAATGCGGAGTGGTTCAGGGCATGGAAGCGTATCGCGTGCAGACGGGAATGTTAAGTGAATTAAGATGGCGCTAAAGCTATTTAGGGCATTTAGGGAGAGGGATTTTATACTCATTCTGCTTTCGAAATTAACTGACTAGCTTTGGAATTTCCAATAAAGAATACCGCAACCCTAGGTAATTGCGAGCAGCGCCTGGAAATTCGCTCGAATTTAAAGTATCTTTCTACTTGCTAAATCATTACCTCACCGCAAACACTTTCAAATTAAAAAAAGAATCGATTACATATAAGTACGCTGCCTAACGGCAAAAGGGAGCGCAAATGGGAAAATTAGTGTGCTGTATTTGTTGCAGGACAACTAGACAATTCCAAAGACTTCTCAGTGACTGACGGTTTAGGAAGCTTTAATAAAAAGAAGAAAAAGAAGAGGCGTCATAGGTAACTACTTACTTTAATCACTGCTTACATTGTCCTGTTGAACAATCAATATCCACCATTGTTTGAATTATTCTCATTTAAAGCAGAAATTTGCTTTGACTTTGTAACGTTTCGTTTCGTTCGTTCATTTTTTTTTTGGGAAAAGTGAGTGACAGAATAATTTGTTGTTTGTTTAAAGTTTAATAATCGGAAGATCGTAAAGGTGTCAAGTGCAGATGTTTAGTTAGAGTAGAACACTGTGTTACATATTTAACTACCCTTGGTGGGTGTGTGGCAGGACGATTTTCACGAGCTACCAACTGGAAGAACTGGAGAAGGCCTTCAAAGATGCACACTATCCGGACGTTTACGCCAGGGAAATGCTTAGCCTGAAAACGGATTTACCAGAAGATCGGATACAGGTGAGTCAATATAGGCTGTAATTGCCAATTTAGGAAATATCCGGATAAATTTATCGAAAGGAAAAAATGAGTTACCTATAGTATTCTAATGTGGTATCGACTGAATTTTTCAAACGCCGATTACGCCGAAATACTGTATTACAAGTTTTAATCGATTTTGAATGTTTTTATTTCCTCAATTACGGCTAAACTATTTTAAAAAGTGGAACTGTTTTAATCCCTACCTATGCAAAATGATCCGAGGAATCGATTGGCATCGAGAAAATTGCCAAATTCCCAATAGTTTTTTACTTATGAATTTTTTAAAATTTCACCAATTTTTGCATTTATCTGCAATTTGCTCGAAAACTATTAGTCGGAAAACAATAATTTTTTTTGAAAAAAATAGATAATTTAAAGAGCTTTCCAACGATAATACACTTCATGGGGTTATCTCTGATAGTTCCGGAGCTATTGCTCAACAAATGTTCCGGATACCCAAAATCGACAAAAATTGCGACGAAAATTGAAAAAATCAAACATCAAAAAATCGAACAAATGGACTTTTTTTGGACTTTTAACAACTCTAGAGAGTTGTAAAGGCATATATAAATACGAAAAAGTATGATAGAACAAATTTTAAAAAATAATAATTTTTTCACTTTCTTGAAGGTAAGTGTTATTACTCAGGAAATTTTAGCAAAAAAAATCAAATTTTTAAATCTCATGAAAAGTTCGTATAATACAGAAAATGAGCCGCTGAATTCAATGGAACAAACCGCAGTGCTCTACGACTTTTAGTTTTTGAGTTATGAATTTTTTTGTTGGATAAAATTTTTCACTAAAACAAATGGCTACCCTAAATTTAGGCAAAAAATTTTAAATTTTTAATTCTTGTGAAAAATTGATATAATATGTAAAATGAGCCGTAGAATTCAATCGAACAAACCGCAATGCTCTACGACTTTTAGTTTTTTTTCTATGAATTTTTTTAGTGAAAAACTTTCATCGCCTCTGTAGCCGGAACCGTTGCCCGGAGCGGCTCCGGGTTTAATCGAAAAAATAGAGAAAATTAAGCGCTATCAGATGGTTTTTTGTTTGTTGCTCTAAGTCTTACAGTTTCCGAGAAAAACGCAAAAAAAGGTTTCCATTTTCACTTTTTTTTTTCAATTTTCAACCGTCAATTACGGCCAAACTATTAAAGTTATCGAAAAACGGAAAAATCGAGGACAACCGGAATAGAAAACTCTACAAAATGGCATAGGACTCAAGGCGATATCTCGCAAAAAATTTTTCAATTTTCAAACGCCGATTACGGCCAAAATAATAGAGCTAGGAGAAAACTCTTTTTTTCATCGTAAAGAGCACATCAAAATCTATAAGATACGATAAGTTTTATTCGATTCTGAGACACTTTTAAAATTGACCATTTTGTAGGGGGGGGGTGTTAACTTTTTTTTAATTTTTTTTATTTTCCCAATTACGACTAAACTATTTGAAAAAGTGGAACTATTTTGATCCTTACCTATGCAAAATGATCCGGAGAATCGATTGGCATCGAAAAAATTGACAAATTCCCAATAGTTTTTTAGTTATGAATTTTTTAAAATTTCACCAATTTTTACATTTATCGGCAATTTGCTCGAAAACTATAAGTCGGAGAACAATAATCTTTTTTGGAAAAAATAGATAATCCAAAGAGCTTTTCAACGATAATACACTTCATGGGGTTATCTCTGATAGTTCCGGAGCTATTGCTCGACAAATGTTCCGGGTACCCAAAATCGACAAAAATTGCGACGAAAATTGAAAAAATCAAACATCAAAAAATCGTTCAAATGGACTTTTAACAACTTTAGTGGGTTGTTAAGGCATATAGAAGTCCATAAAAATTTGCTGGAGTGAGTTAAAAAAAATTATTTTTTTTTTTATTGTTATGAAAAAGTCGGCACCAATGGGTATAGGAATAAAAATTGTAATCACTGTCACAGGCTTACCTACCCACATCTTTTTTTTGTACAGTCTCTATCTTTGGGGTGCAGATCTCTTAAAATTGTATGAAATAACCACAGACTTATGTAATGATCGTCGTAATTCCTATCACCAAGTCAACACCCTCACCCTGCTAAAGCTCCGTGCATGTGCACATCCTTGGGCGGATAAATAAATCAGTGTGGCTTTTTTCCGGAAAGAAGCAACAAGAAAGAGTCGAGCAACGAAACGAGACAGCACACAGTGCACAATAGTGCAAGCGCAACCCACTAATTATCATCGAGTACAGTGCATAAAACATTTCAAAGCTCGTCGACTTGAACATAGTGCGGTAGCCTGACGATTGGGTGCGCTATAGTCGAGCCAGAGGATTGGCCAACAACGTGCCGCCTACCAATGGCTGCCAACAGCATGAATGAAATCATCTAGCTTGGAGTATTGTCAAGAATAATACACGGTTTTATAGCCAACGTCAATCATGCCACAAGTCATTGTATTACATATTACAACCAATAATTTTTTTCGTTTATTCGATTAATAATTACGACGGAAAAATTCCAAGTGTCGGTTTTAATAAGGGGGTACAGCATTTGGTGATGTCATCAAGTCAAGGAGCTTCAATGATCGATGACTGGCCATTCTTTGTTTTGTTGATATTACACCTTGTAAATAATTAGATGGGTGTTGGAAAATCACGACACTAATCGAATGCTAATGATCGTCAGTAAATAGAATTGTGTCAACTCATGTGCTTAAGGAATTACACCATTAATTACAAGAACATTTTTGCGGCCAAACCTTTGAGGTATCAATATTATGAAAACTTGAGTTCAGCACTCAATTGGCTCTAGTTGGTTGTGATTGGATTTTTGTCGTTTGCCAACTTTCTACAATAACCAATTATTTACAAGCAACTAAAATCGGATGTTGGTTCATTAAAGCATTCGTTTCTGCTCAAGTTACGTCATTAGTCGCGTTAAACAACTGAATGTTAGAACAAAACTTGCACAACTTCATAGCCCCCTCTATTAGCAGCAACATAATTACTTCGTTAGTAAAATTCTTGCCAACTACGTTCTCTTCGCTCTCGCCGACAAGCTATCTTTACGAGTTTAATTTAATTAAGACGAGGTAAAATGCAAATTGTTGACAGGACTTCTTTACTCTTGATGTAAAATCATTAAGTTTACGCCTTTGTCGCCACCATCGTCCTTCTACTCCATTTACATTCCCCGCATTTAAATTTGTGCGTGACGAACAGTATTGCCAACGTATTAATTAAATTTTTGAGACGTGGGGAGACGACTGGATTCATTACTTAATTATTATACGGAATTGGCGCAGTCAGGGTTAGCAAAAATGTCGGAAATGACAATCAACGCACGATCCTCACCACATTTGCATTTATGGGCACTTTTATTAAGAGAATTCATCAAAAAAAAACAAATCGACGACTTGAAGCTTCAATCATTTGCTGAGGGTATTTAAATTATAGAAAAAAATTGCAAACCAACCAATAATGGTTGAAAAACGTATTTTGACAAAAGAATTTTTTTTATCCAATTTTGTGATTTTTCAGCACAGTGTAGCACAATTTCGGAAAAACCTAGTAAATAGTAAAAGATGTTTTTTAAACTGACATGTAAAATAGTTCTAACGTTGACAATTCATTCGCATAGGAATTTTAGTAACAAAATTGAAATCCAATGTTTTATTTTTTTTAAATGTCATAAGTACTAGCACAAAAATCCTAAGACATCTAATTTAGCCAAATAAGGCCCACTTAAGTTTTTTTTAATTTTTTTGAAATACAACAAAGGTTTGGATGGATTTATTATCGAAATTGTAATTTGAATTTTTATTTATAAAGTGTATCCCAAAAAATGCATCTTTATTATTTTTTTCATATGTTTTTCAATATAAGAAAATCTAAACTATTACAAAGGACCCAAACAAGGTCCATGTTTAAAAGTCGAAAAAGAATCTTCCAGTAATTATATTTATACAGGGTGCTCAAAAACTGGCGCACCAACTCAGTGGTACGTTGTTGAGAAGCATGTGTAGATCACGGAAAAAATCTTGAAAAAATTCCTAAAGTCATATTAAAAAAAATTTGGAGCTACAAACTTATTTTGTTAACTTCTTCAGTTTTCATTATTTTTTAATGTTTTAATGTTTCGCACTAAGTAATCGTTCTCTAACAAAACGATAAATAATTATTTTTAAATTTCCTATCAGACTTTAGCAGTTTTTTGTATTTAAAAAAAATAAAATTCATCAAAAAAATCACAGTTTGTAGATGTGGCAACACTGGGAATTATTTCCTAGGAAACCATTTCAAAAATAATTTATTTTTATTGTTGATCAAATTCTATTGTGGTCTCTACTGTTAGACAACGTTGCCACATATCGTTTATTTAAAATTCGTTATTTATCAATAACTTTAATACAAAGAATTTTTTTACTATTTTTACCTTTATATGTAACCAATTCTCTTTCATACTCCATTGAGTTGGTGCGCATGTTTTTGAGCACTCGGTATTAAGTTAAACAAAAAAAATTATAAAAAAAAACAAACACCAGAAAAATTACAAAAAATCAAAGAAACTTAAAAAAATAAACTTAATATTATTTATAAACTATTTTTTTCTCCTCAGTCACAAACTAGCAGTGTCTAGTTCAGTTAATCCGTAACACATTATAACATCAACTCTAGCTCTCTTCGTTAGTCGTTTTTTGTTTATTTCTTTTTTTTGATCTTTAGTGACTGCTTTTTTATTAATCTTTCAAATAGAAAATAAATCTTTGAATATTTTCTGTGCTTCAAAATTCAATTATTTTTCCGTTTGAGATCTTTTTCGTTTCAACTTCAAGTGTTA
This sequence comes from Tribolium castaneum, assembly GCF_031307605.1. Lineage (NCBI taxonomy): Eukaryota > Metazoa > Arthropoda > Insecta > Coleoptera > Tenebrionidae > Tribolium > Tribolium castaneum. The sequence continues at coordinate 1,608,077 of NC_087402.1, read as the reverse complement.
ACAAAAGATCGGTAAATAATGTTGAACCTATTTTCGAAAAATGTAGAACTTGTTCTAACTTCAAACCATTGCAAGTTCAAAAAAAATACAGAAAACTGATTATTCATAATATTAAATTTTTGTACGAAAAGCAGCTTATTTTTCCATATATTATTATAAAACATCTCTGTTCCTATTAATAAGCACTAAGTTCTATTTTTATATACCTATCTTCAGGTGTTCCATAATAATGCGTTCAACAAACAGAAGTTAATCTAGAATCCATAAAAATATACATTTTTATGAATCTTTATCATAAAAACGTGGCTAGTTTTTTAAAGAATTTTTTTAAGGAAATTTTGTCTGTTAAGTATATTTCATTCTAATTTTATACGAAAACTACAATCGATAGAAACAAAGTCTCAAAGTTAAATTCTATTTTGATATTTAAACAAATCCACTCTTGACTGAAGACAATTTTCTATAAAATACAAAAACTTTTTCAAGACGTTTTTCTATTACTTATTAATATTATTATAATATTCGGAGCGGAGCAGCTCATACGTTGCCGATTAAATAAGGAATGCGAAATAATTTTTTCGTCGCTAGCCATTTGGCTGGCGTAAGAGCCCGTCATCCCAATCTAATAAGAATCGTTTCATTCGATTTTCGTGATTCGTGTATCCGATTTTTTCGTGACGAACTGCTCAATAATTTAAGTTGACAATTTATATTCGTGTAGGCCCCACACTGCGATTCGATATGCCAGCAAATTGCTGTTGGCAGATCAATCCATTCGGCTTTATCCCGTACAGAAAAAAGTTATATTCCTTTCTGACGCTTATCGCGGCGTTCGTAAGGGCGCAAATTTTGTCCCTGTGACGTGAGTGTTTTCGACAGGAGGCGAGAAATAAATTAAATACAATGAGGCGGAGTGTGTACAGTTAATAATTGGATAATTCAGCTGAAAATGGATTTTGTTTCGCTTCTGACTGCTTTTTTTATTCATTTGCGACGAAAAATAATTTGCACACCGACACACATTACCGCCCTCGAAAGCATTGATTATATTCATTACCCGACAAACTGGTAACAGTTGTAAATTAATTTTGGAGTAATGCCCTAATGACTAGTCTAACCCTCGAGGGTTTAAACCCTCAAAACGTACACTAAACAGCGAATATACTGTCACGTTCCCCTCGAATTCACACCCTTCTATAACGCTCCAGAAACTAATTCCACAATTTTTGTGTTTTTAACGTCGGTTTTGCTGGAGATTTCGATGGATGATGCCTGGAAAAACTTGCAAGTGGGCGACTGAAAAAGCACAATGGCCATTGTAGTTCAAGAGCAACCCCTTGGCTGATATTTTCTCCAGTTTGTGGCTTTCAGCGTTCAAGTGAATTAAATTTACTGACTTCGATACCTAGCATTTTGCGACCACAATTCTTTCATAATTTTAAAAGCCGCACAACTAGACGATGACAGGGATGTTGGGCTCAACATGAGGGTGGGACACAATACTATTTACACAGCACTATGCTCCCATAGCCAGGGCTCTAGGGAAATGTTAGCTACACTTAATTCTATCGAAAACTGGCAGATAGTACACGCGACTTCGTCGCCGTAAATTTTAATTCAGATTGATTATAAATGTTTTTTTTATCTAGTTTGAAAATAAAAGTCTATAAAACTTTGCTAGAGTGAGTTTAAATGAAGGTAAGTGCCTTGGCAATTAACATATTAAGGAAAAAAAAATTCAAAATTATAATCTCATGAAAAGTTCGTATAATACAGAAAATGAGCCGCTGAATTCAATGGAACAAACCGCATTGCTCTACGACTTTTAGTTTTTGAGTTATGAATTTTTTTGTTGAATAAAACTTTCCACTATGACAAATGGCTACCCTAAATTTAGGCAAAAAATTTTAAATGTTTAATTCTTATGAAAAATTGATATAATATGTAAAATGAGCCGTAGAGTTCAATCGAACAAACCGCATTGCTCTACGACTTTTAGTTTTTGAGTTATGAATTTTTTTGTTGGATAAAATTTTCCACTATGACAAATGGCTACCCTAAATTTAGGCAAAATATTTTAAATTTTTAATTCTTGTGAAAAATTGATATAATATGTAAAATGAGCCGCTGAATTCAATGGAACAAACCGCAATGCTCTACAACTTTTAGTTTTTTTTCTATGAATTTCTTTAGTGAAAAACTTTGATCGCCTCTGTAGCCGGAACCGTTGCCCGGAGCGGCTCCGGGTTTAATCGAAAAAATAGAGAAAATTAAGCGCTATCAGATGGTTTTTTGTTCGTTGCTCTAACTCTTACAGGTTCCGAGAAAAACGCAAAAAAAGGTTTCCATTTTCACTTTTTTTCAATTTTCAACCGCCAATTACGGCGAAACTATTAGAGTTATCGAGAAACGGAAAAATCGAGGACAACCGGAATAAAAAACTCTACAAAATGGCATAAGACTCAAGGCAATATCTCGCAAAAAATTTTTCAATTTTCAAACGCCGATTACGGCCAAACTAAAAGAGCTAGGAGAAAACGCTTTTTTCCATCGGAAAGAGCACATCAAAATCTATAAGATAGAATAGGTTTCATTTGATTTTGAGACACTTTTAAAATTGACCGATTTTAAGGGGGGGGGTGTTAACTTTTTTTTAATTTTTTTTATTTTCCCAATTACGACTAAACTATTCAAAAAAGTGAAACTGTTTTGATCCATATCTATGCAAAATGATCCGGGGAATCGATTGGCATCAAGAAAATTGCCAAATTCCCAATAGTTTTTTAGTTATGAATTTTTTAAAATTTTACCAATTTTTGCATTTATTTGCAATTTTCTCGAAAACTATTAGACGGAGAACAATAATCTTTTTTGAAAAAGATAGATAATTAAAAGAGCTTTCCAACGATAGTAAACTTTATAGGGTTATCTCTAATAATTCCGAAGTTACTGCTCGGTAAATGTTCCGGGTACCCAAAATCGACCAAAATCGCGACGAAAATTGAAAAAATCAAACATCAAAAAATCGAACATATGGACTTTTTTTGGACTTTTAACAACTCTAAAGAGTTGTAATGGCATATATAAATACGAAAAAGTATGATAGAACGGATTTAAAAAAAAAATTTTTTTTCACTTTCTTGAAGGTGTTGTGTTACTATTAAGAAAATTTTAGCAAAAAAAATCATTTTTTTAAATCTCATGAAAAGTTCGTATAATACAGAAAATGAGCCGCTGAATTCAATGGAACAAACCGCATTGCTCTACGACTTTTAGTTTTTGAGTTATGAATTTTTTTGTTGGATAAAATTTTCCACTATGACAAATGGCTACCCTAAATTTAGGCAAAAAATTTTAAATTTTTAATTCTTGTGAAAAATTGATATAATATGTAAAAGGAGCCGTGGAATTCAATCGAACAAACCGCAATGCTCTACGACTTTTAGTTTTTTTTCTATGAATTTTTTTAGTGAAAAACTTTGATCGCCTCTGTAGCCGGAACCGTTGCCCGGAGCGGCTCCGGGTTTAATCGAAAAAATAGAGAAAATTAAGCGCTATCAGATGGTTTTTTGTTCGTTGCTCTAACTCTTACAGTTTCCGAGAAAAACGCAAAAAAATGTTTCCATTTTCACTTTTTTTCAATTTTCAACCGCCAATTACGGCGAAACTATTAGAGTTATCGAGAAACGGAAAAATCGAGGACAACCGGAATAAAAAACTCTACAAAATGGCATAGGACTCAAGGCAATATCTCGCAAAAAATTTTTCAATTTTCAAACGCCGATTACGGCCAAACTAAAAGAGCTAGGAGAAAACGCTTTTTTCCATCGGAAAGAGCACATCAAAATCTATAAGATAGAATAGGTTTCATTTGATTTTGAGACACTTTTAAAATTGACCGATTTTAAGGGGGGGGGTGTTAACTTTTTTTTAATTTTTTTTATTTTCCCAATTACGACTAAACTATTCAAAAAAGTGAAACTGTTTTGATCCATATCTATGCAAAATGATCCGGGGAATCGATTGGCATCAAGAAAATTGCCAAATTCCCAATAGTTTTTTAGTTATGAATTTTTTAAAATTTTACCAATTTTTGCATTTATTTGCAATTTTCTCGAAAACTATTAGACGGAGAACAATAATCTTTTTTGAAAAAGATAGATAATTAAAAGAGCTTTCCAACGATAGTAAACTTTATAGGGTTATCTCTAATAATTCCGAAGTTACTGCTCGGTAAATGTTCCGGGTACCCAAAATCGACCAAAATCGCGACGAAAATTGAAAAAATCAAACATCAAAAAATCGAACAAATGGACTTTTTTTGGACTTTTAACAACTCTAGAGAGTTGTAAAGGCATATATAAATACGAAAAAGTATGATAGAACGGATTTAAAAAAAAAATTTTTTTCACTTTCTTGAAGGTGTTGTGTTACTACTCAGAAAATTTTAGCAAAAAAAATCATTTTTTTAAATCTCATGAAAAGTTCGTATAATACAGAAAATGAGCCGCTGAATTCAATGGAACAAACCGCATTGCTCTACGACTTTTAGTTTTTGAGTTATGAATTTTTTTGTTGGTAAAATTTTCCACTATGACAAATGGCTACCCTAAATTTAGGCAAAAAATTTTAAATTTTTAATTCTTGTGAAAAATTGATATAATATGTAAAATGAGCCGTAGAATTCAATCGAACAAACCGCAATGCTCTACGACTTTTAGTTTTTTTTCTATGAATTTTTTTAGTGAAAAACTTTGATCGCCTCTGTAGCCGGAACCGTTGCCCGGAGCGGCTCCGGGTTTAATCGAAAAAATAGAGAAAATTAAGCGCTATCAGATGGTTTTTTGTTCGTTGCTCTAACTCTTACAGTTTCCGAGAAAAACGCAAAAAAAGGTTTCCATTTTCACTTTTTTTCAATTTTCAACCGCCAATTACGGCGAAACTATTAGAGTTATCGAGAAACGGAAAAATCGAGGACAACCGGAATAAAAAACTCTACAAAATGGCATAGGACTCAAGGCAATATCTCGCAAAAAATTTTTCAATTTTCAAACGCCGATTACGGCCAAACTAAATGAGCTAGGAGAAAACGCTTTTTTCCATCGGAAAGAGCACATCAAAATCTATAAGATAGAATAGGTTTCATTTGATTTTGAGACACTTTTAAAATTGACCGATTTTAAGGGGGGGGTGTTAACTTTTTTTTAATTTTTTTTATTTTCCCAATTACGACTAAACTATTCAAAAAAGTGAAACTGTTTTGATCCATACCTATGCAAAATGATCCGGGGAATCGATTGGCATCAAGAAAATTGCCAAATTCCCAATAGTTTTTTAGTTATGAATTTTTTAAAATTTTACCAATTTTTGCATTTATTTGCAATTTTCTCGAAAACTATTAGACGGAGAACAATAATCTTTTTTGAAAAAGATAGATAATTAAAAGAGCTTTCCAACGATAGTAAACTTTATAGGGTTATCTCTAATAATTCCGAAGTTACTGCTCGGTAAATGTTCCGGGTACCCAAAATCGACCAAAATCGCGACGAAAATTGAAAAAATCAAACATCAAAAAATCGAACAAATGGACTTTTTTTGGACTTTTAACAACTCTAGAGAGTTGTAAAGGCATATATAAATACGAAAAAGTATGATAGAACGGATTTAAAAAAAAATTTTTTTTCACTTTCTTGAAGGTGTTGTGTTACTACTCAGAAAATTTTAGCAAAAAAAATCATTTTTTTAAATCTCATGAAAAGTTCGTATAATACAGAAAATGAGCCGCTGAATTCAATGGAACAAACCGCATTGCTCTACGACTTTTAGTTTTTGAGTTATGAATTTTTTTGTTGGTAAAATTTTCCACTATGACAAATGGCTACCCTAAATTTAGGCAAAAAATTTTAAATTTTTAATTCTTGTGAAAAATTGATATAATATGTAAAATGAGCCGTAGAATTCAATCGAACAAACCGCAATGCTCTACGACTTTTAGTTTTTTTTCTATGAATTTTTTTAGTGAAAAACTTTGATCGCCTCTGTAGCCGGAACCGTTGCCCGGAGCGGCTCCGGGTTTAATCGAAAAAATAGAGAAAATTAAGCGCTATCAGATGGTTTTTTGTTCGTTGCTCTAACTCTTACAGTTTCCGAGAAAAACGCAAAAAAAGGTTTCCATTTTCACTTTTTTTCAATTTTCAACCGCCAATTACGGCGAAACTATTAGAGTTATCGAGAAACGGAAAAATCGAGGACAACCGGAATAAAAAACTCTACAAAATGGCATAGGACTCAAGGCAATATCTCGCAAAAAATTTTTCAATTTTCAAACGCCGATTACGGCCAAACTAAAAGAGCTAGGAGAAAACGCTTTTTTCCATCGGAAAGAGCACATCAAAATCTATAAGATAGAATAGGTTTCATTTGATTTTGAGACACTTTTAAAATTGACCGATTTTAAGGGGGGGGTGTTAACTTTTTTTTAATTTTTTTTATTTTCCCAATTACGACTAAACTATTCAAAAAAGTGGAACTGTTTTGATTCTTACCTATGCAAAATGATCCGGGGAATCGATTGGCATCAAGAAAATTGCCAAATTCCCAATAGTTTTTTAGTTATGAATTTTTTAAAATTTTACCAATTTTTGCATTTATTTGCAATTTTCTCGAAAACTATTAGACGGAGAACAATAATCTTTTTTGAAAAAGATAGATAATTAAAAGAGCTTTCCAACGATAGTAAACTTTATAGGGTTATCTCTAATAATTCCGAAGTTACTGCTCGGTAAATGTTCCGGGTACCCAAAATCGACCAAAATCGCGACGAAAATTGAAAAAATCAAACATCAAAAAATCGAACATATGGACTTTTTTTGGACTTTTAACAACTCTAAAGAGTTGTAATGGCATATATAAATACGAAAAAGTATGATAGAACGGATTTAAAAAAAAAAATTTTTTTCACTTTCTTGAAGGTGTTGTGTTACTATTAAGAAAATTTTAGCAAAAAAAATCATTTTTTTAAATCTCATGAAAAGTTCGTATAATACAGAAAATGAGCCGCTGAATTCAATGGAACAAACCGCATTGCTCTACGACTTTTAGTTTTTGAGTTATGAATTTTTTTGTTGGATAAAATTTTCCACTATGACAAATGGCTACCCTAAATTTAGGCAAAAAATTTTAAATTTTTAATTCTTGTGAAAAATTGATATAATATGTAAAAGGAGCCGTAGAATTCAATCGAACAAACCGCAATGCTCTACGACTTTTAGTTTTTTTTCTATGAATTTTTTTAGTGAAAAACTTTGATCGCCTCTGTAGCCGGAACCGTTGCCCGGAGCGGCTCCGGGTTTAATCGAAAAAATAGAGAAAATTAAGCGCTATCAGATGGTTTTTTGTTCGTTGCTCTAACTCTTACAGTTTCCGAGAAAAACGCAAAAAAATGTTTCCATTTTCACTTTTTTTCAATTTTCAACCGCCAATTACGGCGAAACTATTAGAGTTATCGAGAAACGGAAAAATCGAGGACAACCGGAATAAAAAACTCTACAAAATGGCATAGGACTCAAGGCAATATCTCGCAAAAAATTTTTCAATTTTCAAACGCCGATTACGGCCAAACTAAAAGAGCTAGGAGAAAACGCTTTTTTCCATCGGAAAGAGCACATCAAAATCTATAAGATAGAATAGGTTTCATTTGATTTTGAGACACTTTTAAAATTGACCGATTTTAAGGGGGGGGTGTTAACTTTTTTTTAATTTTTTTTATTTTCCCAATTACGACTAAACTATTCAAAAAAGTGAAACTGTTTTGATCCATACCTATGCAAAATGATCCGGGGAATCGATTGGCATCAAGAAAATTGCCAAATTCCCAATAGTTTTTTAGTTATGAATTTTTTAAAATTTTACCAATTTTTGCATTTATTTGCAATTTTCTCGAAAACTATTAGACGGAGAACAATAATCTTTTTTGAAAAAGATAGATAATTAAAAGAGCTTTCCAACGATAGTAAACTTTATAGGGTTATCTCTAATAATTCCGAAGTTACTGCTCGGTAAATGTTCCGGGTACCCAAAATCGACCAAAACCGCGACGAAAATTGAAAAAATCAAACATCAAAAAATCGAACAAATGGACTTTTTTTGGACTTTTAACAACTCTAGAGAGTTGTAAAGGCATATATAAATACGAAAAAGTATGATAGAACGGATTTAAAAAAAAATTTTTTTTCACTTTCTTGAAGGTGTTGTGTTACTACTCAGAAAATTTTAGCAAAAAAAATCATTTTTTTAAATCTCATGAAAAGTTCGTATAATACAGAAAATGAGCCGCTGAATTCAATGGAACAAACCGCATTGCTCTACGACTTTTAGTTTTTGAGTTATGAATTTTTTTGTTGGATAAAATTTTCCACTATGACAAATGGCTACCCTAAATTTAGGCAAAAAATTTTAAATTTTTAATTCTTGTGAAAAATTGATATAATATGTAAAATGAGCCGTAGAATTCAATCGAACAAACCGCAATGCTCTACGACTTTTAGTTTTTTTTCTATGAATTTTTTTAGTGAAAAACTTTGATCGCCTCTGTAGCCGGAACCGTTGCCCGGAGCGGCTCCGGGTTTAATCGAAAAAATAGAGAAAATTAAGCGCTATCAGATGGTTTTTTGTTCGTTGCTCTAACTCTTACAGTTTCCGAGAAAAACGCAAAAAAAGGTTTCCATTTTCACTTTTTTTCAATTTTCAACCGCCAATTACGGCGAAACTATTAGAGTTATCGAGAAACGGAAAAATCGAGGACAACCGGAATAAAAAACTCTACAAAATGGCATAGGACTCAAGGCAATATCTCGCAAAAAATTTTTCAATTTTCAAACGCCGATTACGGCCAAACTAAAAGAGCTAGGAGAAAACGCTTTTTTCCATCGGAAAGAGCACATCAAAATCTATAAGATAGAATAGGTTTCATTTGATTTTGAGACACTTTTAAAATTGACCGATTTTAAGGGGGGGGTGTTAACTTTTTTTTAATTTTTTTTATTTTCCCAATTACGACTAAACTATTCAAAAAAGTGGAACTGTTTTGATTCTTACCTATGCAAAATGATCCGGGGAATCGATTGGCATCAAGAAAATTGCCAAATTCCCAATAGTTTTTTAGTTATGAATTTTTTAAAATTTTACCAATTTTTGCATTTATTTGCAATTTTCTCGAAAACTATTAGACGGAGAACAATAATCTTTTTTGAAAAAGATAGATAATTAAAAGAGCTTTCCAACGATAGTAAACTTTATAGGGTTATCTCTAATAATTCCGAAGTTACTGCTCGGTAAATGTTCCGGGTACCCAAAATCGACCAAAATCGCGACGAAAATTGAAAAAATCAAACATCAAAAAATCGAACATATGGACTTTTTTTGGACTTTTAACAACTCTAGAGAGTTGTAAAGGCATATATAAATACGAAAAAGTATGATAGAACGGATTTAAAAAAAAAAATTTTTTTCACTTTCTTGAAGGTGTTGTGTTACTATTAAGAAAATTTTAGCAAAAAAAATCATTTTTTTAAATCTCATGAAAAGTTCGTATAATACAGAAAATGAGCCGCTGAATTCAATGGAACAAACCGCATTGCTCTACGACTTTTAGTTTTTGAGTTATGAATTTTTTTGTTGGATAAAATTTTCCACTATGACAAATGGCTACCCTAAATTTAGGCAAAAAATTTTAAATTTTTAATTCTTGTGAAAAATTGATATAATATGTAAAAGGAGCCGTAGAATTCAATCGAACAAACCGCAATGCTCTACGACTTTTAGTTTTTTTTCTATGAATTTTTTTAGTGAAAAACTTTGATCGCCTCTGTAGCCGGAACCGTTGCCCGGAGCGGCTCCGGGTTTAATCGAAAAAATAGAGAAAATTAAGCGCTATCAGATGGTTTTTTGTTCGTTGCTCTAACTCTTACAGTTTCCGAGAAAAACGCAAAAAAAGGTTTCCATTTTCACTTTTTTTCAATTTTCAACCGCCAATTACGGCGAAACTATTAGAGTTATCGAGAAACGGAAAAATCGAGGACAACCGGAATAAAAAACTCTACAAAATGGCATAGGACTCAAGGCAATATCTCGCAAAAAATTTTTCAATTTTCAAACGCCGATTACGGCCAAACTAAAAGAGCTAGGAGAAAACGCTTTTTTCCATCGGAAAGAGCACATCAAAATCTATAAGATAGAATAGGTTTCATTTGATTTTGAAACACTTTTAAAATTGACCGATTTTAAGGGGGGGGTGTTAACTTTTTTTTAATTTTTTTTATTTTCCCAATTACGACTAAACTATTCGAAAAAGTGGAACTGTTTTGATCCATATCTATGCAAAATGATCCGGGGAATCGATTGGCATCGAAAAAATTGCCAAATTCCCAATAGTTTTTTAGTTATGAATTTTTTAAAATTTTACCAATTTTTGCATTTATCTGCAATTTGCTCAAAAACTATTAGTCGGAGAACAAAAATTTTTTTTAAAAAAAATAGATAATTCAAAGAGCTTTCCAACGATAGTAAACTTTATAGGGTCATCTCTAATAGTTCCGGAGTTATTGCTCCATAAATTTTCCGGGTACCCAAAATCGACCAAACTCGCGACGAAATTGGAAAAATCAAACATCAAAAAATTAAACAAATAATTTTTTTTTATACTTGTAACAACTCCAGAGCGTTGTAAACACATATAAAAGTCCATAAAACTTTGTTAGAGTAAGTTAAGAAAAATATTTTTTTTCAATACTGTGAAGGTAAGGTAAGACAAAATTATAATTTTCAGTCAAAAAATTGAAAATTTTAAATCAAATCAATTCTAGGTCCATTTTATTTATTAACTCATCGTTTTCGGAGCAATTACATGGATTCTTTGTGTCCGGGTTGAACCTAAGACCTTGTCCTTATCTCTGCCCTAACCGAATAGTGCGTCCGTATCCAAATGAAATTATGATCGCCATCCTCTCGTACTTATCCAATCCAATCTTGGACCAATTCGGCAAATCGTCTTGAGATTAGTAGTTCACTCAATGACGTGTTGATCGGCTTAAAGTCCAAGCAGGATTAACAGCGTCTGTTGTGCACAATTCCTGCAACCCTTCCGCTTGCAGGACATTCTTAGCGTGCATTCACTTCGCTCTCCCAGTCATTTTTTGGCCCAAATCCCACTCAGCCACCGCCAGTCTGCCACTGGTCGATGCCCAAGCACCGGTTAATCTACCAGGGCGCATTAGGGCATTAGTCAATTATTCGGCATGTTTATGACCGATGCTGGATATATTGATCGGTCTTGAAAGTGGCAAATTACAATGCAGAATGATAATAATAATAACTCGGCTTTCGGGAATATAATGGGAGGTTCGGGCGAAGCAAGGCAATACATCACTGGCATAGCAATTACCCATTATGCGAGGAATTAGTCAATTAAGACTGGCTTTGCACCCTACTCGCGAGCCTGGAATACCTCCAGGATGACTGCCGGACAGCGGTGGCTCGTCAGCGGGCCAGAGTTTAGAAATTTCGGACGTTTGAGAGTAATTTTAGCTTATTACTGCAATTGTCACGATTTAAATGGTTGCGGGTAGTTTGGCTATTATCCTTGACCGCATATTTCAGACTAACTGCGACACTCTGCCGAAAAACTGGACCCGAAACATTATTGCAATAATTTCGTTCAAAAAGACTTTCACCAAATAAAAAACTAAACTTACTATCGTTAGTCCTAATTAAATTTACAAAGTTGCAGTTATCAGCACGCCAATGCCATTATCATACATCAGAGGAACGTGATCAATACTAAACGAATATCTGACTTTATTAGTTATAAACATAAGAGAGATGACTCAGGCGTTCGATGACTAAATAGCCAAACCATAAACTTGTGAGATTTTTTTCATTAAATATTAAAATTAAATATTAAAGCTCCCAAAAGCTATACCCAAACAAACAATTTTTTGTACATTTTTTCAATTCAAAAACAACAGGCAGCAATACAGTGCTAAAATCTGAAATCAATGTTGAATATCCTATTTATTTTGATAAACTGAGCTTTTTAAATGAACCAAAAACCTTAAATAACTCTGAGTATTGCAAACTTAAATAAAGTTAGAATTAAAAGCTCTGTCTATTTATGTTTACAAAAATAAGCATAACTATTAATTACTCTTACAATTCTCCTTTACACAGCTTATTTTTTAATCAAGTATCTAATTATGTTAAACACTTACTGTGGCAACGTTTTCTTTGTACACCATTAAATTTTTATTATGATTTATTGCAGACAGGCTGTAGTCTTTCAGACGAACCGATCGGTATCGTAAATATTTTCGGGTCACCTTTGTCAAAACATCTTATGCTTATCTTAAACACCATTATTTGTTGTAAAATTTTATGGTGTACAAAGAAAAAGTTGCTACAATATGTTTTACTAGTGTCTCATTTAATGTGTGTAAAAAAATCTTCACTTATTTTGTATACCTTGAGACTTCTAGAGTAAAGGTATTTTGAAAATTTTGTCGGCGAAATGAATCAGTGATAACACTTTTTAATTGAAAAATTTCGTAAAATTAGGTGATTTGAAGTGCCACTTTTTAAACATGCGATAATTAGCTCCTTCCATAATTACCCCGTCTCAGTGCTCGTTATTTAACAACTCCTTCAAAACCCAACAAAAAAGTGCAAGTCAAAATAAACACACGCTGGCAATTATACGATTTGGATGCAGAATTGCCTGTGAACAGAAATTCCGAAAGTCATCCACTCAAAAGGTTAAAGTGTGGGAGTTTCTGACTTAAAAGAAATAATAATGGAAATTTAAACAATCAAACGATTGTCCACTGCAACCTAAACATAAATAATTTCATCCTGAGAAATTTAATTTGAATAAGCGAATGCAAGTTGAGTTGTGATTATGTCTGTTTTATTACACAATGAAACAGCCCCTTTTTTGGACATGTAGCCACTCTGCAGGTGGTATATGTGGGGAATGTGGCACGCGTGTGTAATTCCGAAATGAGACGCGTTCTCATGTCATATTTGCCGGCTATTATCCCGCGTTTTTTCCATTCAAATGGATTATGATCGAATGTCTCGTGAGACCTGACACATTATTAAACCGTAATTTAATAAACAACTCTCGAAATCACACGATTACTGAAATATTGAAGCATAATAGATTAATAAATTAATAAAAATTTGTTAGGAATCCCTTGGTGATTGAACAAACTCATCAGATAATGAATGTTAAACACATAATTCATAATCAGGATCGCGACGCCTCCGCCGCCGTCCCTGTTGTTATTATAACGCTATAATTCACCGATTGCACAATGGGCACGTGTATGGGCACGTGTTTGTCGCCTTGAAACAGTGTAAAACGGTCCGAAAACACGCTTGCGTCTCCCAGATCTGTTAAACTAACGAACCGTAGAGGCGCGTGTTCAAACAACGTCCAATTACTTTGCGGTATCATTACACAATAATTGTAAAATACGCTTCTGCTACTCTGCCTGATAGATGCTAGTTCCTAACGCAAACATACGATAATCCCTAATCCTCTTAATGACGCTTTTTCGCTATTTGCCTCGCCGGTTTACAAAGTGAAACAGAGTGGAGCTTTTCGGATGACCAGAAAATAATACAGTAGAGCCTCTAAACCACAAAAAATTCGAGATATCGAGGTTTCGGTAGTACTGTAATACATGTTTAAGTTAGTATTTTTTCCTGAAAATCTTGTAAAATATGGTAAAAAGACAAAAATTTGCAAACACTCAATTGCCATTCTCTAAATAAGTTTTTTTTGCAGTTCAAATAAGTTCATTCTCGGAATGACAGTCAAGTCAGTTGGCTCCAATTTTTTTTTAATTGAAGAAGAAAGTGATCGTATTTTAACCAATTTTTTTATTTAAATCAATATTACAATCTGTAATTAGCCCAAAACGCAAATATTTGGCACAAATCAGTACATAAGTCGCTAAATTAAGTCAAAAAACACAGCAAATTAAGTTTAAATAAACATTTTTTTCTAGCGTTTTCGCACTGTTTTAAGCTGATACTCTAATTTTTCACCAAATTTCATCAAAATATACATTGTTTTGTAATTTTCTAAGCATGTAAGTTGATTTTTCAGCTTGAGATCTGCATATTTCGAAAAATTCTGAATAAAAACCTTGATTTTAACATGTTATTTTTACCCTTTTTATGATTTTCTGCACGTTTTTGCCTCAGAACACCAACATTTTTTACAAATTTCATCATAGATTTTCAATAAAAATTAACAAAATTGTGTATTTTTTATATTTTTTAATCAAAAATAATAAAAACTATCGTCAAATTTTTGCCATTTTTCAAGCGTTTTTGTTCAAAAACTACTAAATTAAGCTCAGAATTGCACTATTTTTGAGCTTTTTTAAGGTTTCAGGACATTTTTCAGTCAGAAATTTCGCAAAATTCGAAATCAAAAAAATTCAGTAAAAAAACACAAATTTTATCAAAAAACAACAAAATTTTCCAAGTATGTACGTTAATTTTTCAGATTGAAATTCATATATTTCGAAAAATTCTGAATAAAAAATCAAACCTCATGCAATTTGAAAATGATGTTTTTACTCTTTTTATAATTTTTTGCACATTTTTGGCAAATTTTATTATAAAACTTTCAAAAAATTACCAAAATTGTGTATTTTTTTATATTTTTTAGTCAAAAATAATATAAACTATTTCACCTGTCGTCAAATTTTTGTTGTTTTTCAAGCATTTTTGCTCAAAAACTACTAAATTAAACTCAGCATTGCACTATTTTTGAACTTTTTTAAGGTTTCAATGCATCTTTCAGTCAGAAATTCGCACATTTTACAAAATTAAAAAAAATAGAGTAAAAAAACACAAGTTTGTTCCCTTTTGAAAACGTTTCAGCCCTGTTTTAACTTAAAACACAAAGGTTTTGCAAATTTTGTCCAACATCAGTTCAACAGTCTTCAAATTTAGTGTGCCTTTATGTTTCGTTCTTAATTTTTCAGCCAGAAACAAAATTATTTCACAATTTTTTTTTCAAAAAAAACAAAGTAAACTTTACAGTTTTGAAGCAACAAATTTTTTACAATCGTATACGTACACTCGTACAGTCACGTTAAAAAAGAATGACACCCCTATCAGCCAGCCACATAGACAAAAGCCTGGCCAAAACCTTTCAAGTCGAAAACTTTAAGAAACTGTTATTTTACAACATATCCAGTTAGTTTATAAACTATTAGACAAATTCACACATAGACCGTAACATAGGGGTGTCATTCCTTTTGATCGTGACTGTATAAACTTAGAGATTTTCACTGGAGATGACTTATAGATTTATCTTTTTAGAGATATAGAGATTTTATGTTATTTAAAAAAAAAACACTTGTTAGTTCGGTTTGTTGATGAGAATATATCATTTAAGGCCGCCACTTAGTAGTCTAGGCAGTTGGTAAATTTTTCTATTCCATGCTGTATAGTAATGTAATTTTGTAAAATAAGTGTAAAAATCGGTCATTTTTGAGATTGCAGTTTTATTTATTTGCTAATCCGGGTATAATTTCGTCGGCGAGTGTATAATAAACAATCGAGGCGTCAAATCGGTGCCTAGTTGATTTAAAAACAATCCCAATTTGTAAGCGTGTAATTTGTGTGTAAATTGCCCGAAATAGGCGTTAAATAACTGTATTTATCGTCCGCTGACTGCCTCTACTAATAATAATAACCCGATGTGGCTCGGTAGCGAGTCCGAGCCACAAACAGTCAAATCATCGTGGGCTGCGATCTTCAGATGTTCCAAACCATTGTTAACCGTTCACATTTCAAAGCCTCCTTGTGTTCTCATCAGTGGATGCATTCAAGTGTCAGTCAGTTTGCCACTAGAACATTTTAGAAAGATTAACACCTCATATTTTATTGTCATAGCTTGTACCGCTTTATAATGATACTTGTTATCTACTTATGAGGGTTGGGCGAGGCGAGTCTCTAAAACGCCAATATATGTTTGCTCTTAAAATATTGTTGCAGTGATTTCTGAAAAATGCGGTCAAGTCTCGATAAGGCACCGACGATATCAATCAATCGTTCACCCTCTGCTACATTACCGAGACAATTATTGGATTAAAAGCCATTCCATTTTCACACAAGCTATTCTTCATAAAGCGTCCATCAATCGTCGCGGCGGCGCGGCGCGGCGCACGCGATCCCAGCCAACTTAATGTAATTATGCAAATATAATCATTACAAATAGCCTTTCGTTCTTTGGCGATTTGTGCACTCGTTCGACTTGACATGATGCGATTAAAAAATTTACTCCTACGACTAGATGCAAGATAAACATGACTAATCTACAGTCGATGAACTTCAACAAATGTTTTCATACGCTCAATATTTACTTATCCCGGCAATTTACTCGAATAAATGCCAGATGATTATTCGAAATTGACCAAACAGATGGGCCGCATAACTTATTTCTCCTGTTCAAGGTGCCTCGCTGATGCAACATTTCGATACAAAAGATCGTATAAACGTTTATTTAAACTTAGAATTTCAATGAACGAAATCTTTGTTGATCACTCTCGCATTGTTGGGCCATTTTGTTCAATATTTCACGCATTTAATGTTGATATTGTTGTCAATCATTTTTTGCGAATGCCGATTAGACTTGTGAGGCTGTCAGCAAAAATTTCGGTAACATTTCGAAACATTAATTCGGGCCATTGTTGAACCACTTATCGAAAATAAACTCGCCTAAATTTCCAATCAGTACTCTACACTTCAATTTATTTACTGTAAAAATAGAAATAGATATTACTACTATAAATAAAAATAAGAAGATTTTCTAAATGCCGAGCCGTGGCGAGTCGTCAGGTGATCTAAAGTGCGTATAATTTGCGTAATTTAGAAAAAAAGTGAGTTTCTTACTCAAAAGCAAATAGATTGAGCAAAATTTCGCGAGAATTGTGTATTTTTAACTTAAACATTATTAAATCTAACAAAAATACCGCCAGTGTTAAGTCTCAAATACGTAAATAAATATCTTTCACTAAAAATTTCTCGACTTATTGTAAAGAAATTTTCGCATATAAGTGAGTTTTTTAGGGAAAAAGAAGATACATCAATGTAATTTTCGACGTAATTACGTGATTTTTCATACTGCTCTAAAGTCCAACTTCGCATTTATGCTCGTATTTTTTTATAAGTTAATAACTTCGATATATAGGGAAAAATGGAATAAAGTGAAATAAAGCCAAAAAGTGCAGAGTATATATTTATTTCATAACATCATAATCCAATATTAGTTACGAGTATAACATTACATAATTATAAATTTTTTCAAAAACGGTGAAGACATTAGTAGTTAGTGAAACCATCTATTTGCAGCAGGAACACTTCCCACCTTTGCAGCATTCCCCACTTTTGCAACAATCCTTCCCAGTTTTACAACCGGCACACTTCCCATCCTTGCAGGCGCAACCACAGCAGGAACATTTCCCATCCTTGCAACATTCCCCTGTCTTGCAACATTCCTTTCCTGATTTGCACCCAGCGCAACAGCAGCTGCAGCAGGAACATTTCCCGGTCTTGCAACATTGTTTCCCTTCCCCGCAGCAGGAACATTTACCGTCCTTGCAACACTCGCCTGTTTTGCAACATTCCTTCCCTGTTTTACAACCAGCGCAACAGCAGTTGCAGCAGGAACATTTCCCGGTCTTGCAACAATCCTTTCTTTCCCCACAGCAGGAACATTTTCCATCTTTGCAACACTCGCCTGTTTTGCAACATTCCTTTCCTGATTTGCATCCAGCGCAACAGCAGCTACAGCAGGAACATTTTCCTGCCTTGCAGGAACCTTCCTGGCAACACTGATTTTTAGCACAGCAGCTGCAATTCTGACAATTGCCAGTCTTTTTGCAGCAATCAGTCGAAGCGCATTGTTGGTCTTTGCAACATTTGCAGTTAGGGCAGCAGGATTGCTGTTTACAGCAGGATTTTGCGTCTTTTTGTTCCATAATGTTTTTCAACTATTGTAAATAATGTTTAAAAATTTAAATAATAAATTTTAAAAAAACTTACCGTTTTTTGGAGCTTCTTACAAGTTGTTGGTTGGTTTAGCTTTGCTTCTGTAGATGTCGTCGTTGGATCTGTTTGAACCGATCCCGCACGATTCACTTTATACATTACTTTCGTACCGTGTGCAAACTGAGTGCAACATGACGTAGTAGCTAATTGTTCAACAAATTTTATGACTCAGGCCAAGAAATTGTGCTAATTAGGTGAAATTTTCGTCGAAAATTTAATTTCAATAAATTCGAAATTAAAAAAAATACAAAAAAACTGCTCATTATAGTTTGTAATAAAGCATAATGCTCGTTAAAAGTGCGAGAGCGTGTAAAAATTTATAAATATTATTATTTGGGTACATTGTGTGCCAAAGGAATAAAATATCAAATATTTGTAAATTAATTACGTGCTATAATGTTGGTGGCTAAATTAATTATTAAAACAATAAACTCTCCCAGAATTTTTATCCTTATTTATTTACATTAATTTACAGTAAAGGTGTTTAAAATTTGTGAATTTTTTTTTATTAATGACTGAAAAAACTTTTATCTTTTTAATGTAAAACCAAAATGTCGAGACACCAATAATTATTATGGAATTCTAGAAAGTTCAATTTTGCACACGACACGCTTGAAAACCAACACATTCAGCGGTTGCACCGTGTGTATTGTTATCAGAAGATAACAACAAAACCACGCACAATGAACTAATGAATGAAAATAACTGGTAATAAAACTACGTGTTAGAAAATCTAGTACTCCAAGCTGCAAAAAAATAAAACATCGAACTCAAAATTCGCTGTAGAAAAACTAAAAAGTAGCAAAAAAGAGCTAAGGCGTCCAAAACATGAATAAATAAAGACGAATTGATCACTTCAGCACACCTGAAGGTGTTCGGTAATTGGGTAAACATTGTGAAAACCAGCCCGTATTAAAATATATTATTTTATATAGTTTGTGTTTGCATATAAGCGATATCTGTGGGAAAAGCACACTTGTTAGAAGAAGTAGCTGTTACTAATAGACACTTAGCTTTTGAAGTATAGACGATGGCAAATATTGTGTTACACGAGTAGCTAACAATATGTAAACCAATACTTGGCCATGATAAGACCCTCAAATTATGTTATAAAACCGGGCATTTCCACCTCTTCTCACATTTTCCCTTCGTTATTTTCAGTTGTTAATTTTATGAGAGACATTATCGGAAATTGTGCAAGCAATGGCAGTAAATGCTAATGTTCTCGTTTCGGAGACGAGCGCCAATTTTTTCCACTCGTTTTCATATAAAGTAGTGTTTCAAGACGCCAAAATAAGACATTATGTCTTGAACTGTATATAAATGGCGCATTAAGTTTAATTCGTTTTTATGGTGTTGTTCCAGCGCTGATGCAAACTTTCCCGAATTAATTAACTCGAATCGTTTGGAGCGAATGAAATTATAGTTGATTATTTCAGTTTTTCATTCATGGGCAAACGGCTACGTTTGTTGCTTACAGCGCAAACAAAATAACCGCTTATTTGAGGATCGTATAATGAAAAGTAAAATTCATTCATATCTCAGCCGCTGAAATTACTAAGCAGAACGTCGAACGGAGAAAAATGGACGAATATTGAACGAGTACGGTAAAAAGGCCTCACGATGACTGGATGATTTTAATACAATGAGCTGTCAGTGGTGGCAACACTAAGGCCGAAAATCCGGGGGGCGGCTACGCCATTTTCGATCTTACAAGCGAGACAACGTCCAATTAGCACCTTGTATTTCATTATTTCTGGACACGTAATAACATAATAGTTGTATAATTTTATTTGCTGTTTTCAATTAAACCACCGGAAATACATGACACCTGTCTCAAGGGAAGTGCCTCGTCAATTCGATCACTGTAACGATTTTTTCGAGAGTCATTCAAGAGATTATTTGAAAGTGGGATGAAATATCGGCCACCCTGACTCCATAAATTAGATTATTTCTGTATTTTCCGCAAAAGAGTCGCTGGTTTCGGGCGGCTCCACTCTCCACCATTACCCTCAATCATCATTCACTTATTCAATGTTTATGGTGTTTCTTTTCCACGCAATTTCATCCGAAAACTTTCTAACTGACTAAAATATGGCGCTGCCACAAATATATTAATACGCTTTGTGACTTAATGTAATCCCGACCCAACAAAATATCGCAACATTTGATTGTCCACAGCTTTTCATCACTCCAGCAAACAACCAGAACATAATAATGAAAAATGACGTGTAACAAAATCGTTATAATTGGGCATAACACCCGAGATAAGAAACAATTCGTGTTATTGTCAATATGTTCTTACTACTTTTATTAACTAAAACGAATTTTTTTTATGCTACCATAATAAAACGTAAAACAGAAAGCTGTGTTAATTTATTTTACACCAAAAAATTCTCCAATAAATACACGACAGTGTTTTAAATATAACCACAAATACGAACAAAAACTTGGAAAAACAACATTTTTCAAAATAATCTCTGTATACAAACTTTGTATAAAGCACGATTTCTCTCAATATTTTTTTTTTTTTGGAAAAAAGTATGTTTCTGACGTAGGTAGGTAATATTTATGTCAAATTCTTGAACAAAAAAGGTTCTTAGAAAACAAAGAACAGCATAATGTTTGATCTAACCCTTTTCATTTCTGGGAGTTTTTCAAATAAATATGACAAATTATAACAATTTAAAACTTGTTTTTTTATCAAACATTAATTTATTTTTAATTTGTGGTTTAATACAAGTCTTTAGATAGGGATGAATTGTTAGGGAGAAGCCAAATACAGAAAATACAGGAATGACTATAGGCAACCGCTATACCGACGTGAATACATGACCCTCTAAGTCGCTTCAGCAGGAAATGTGTAAAGAAACAATTCCGAAATTATATTTAAACCAATCTAAATAAATTTTGGTATTAAAATAAAAACATTAAACTAAAAATTACTGTAATAAAACATTTTTTGTTAATAAAATTTTTAATTAATGAATTGTGTATCATATTCGTATTTTTTGAGAGGGTATTTTTAAATGATTTGAAAAAACAAAATGCATGAATATCAAATAATAGGTACTAGATATTATTTAATTATAAATTAATGAAAAAATTCTTTTATTATTTTTTTATAAAAAAAAATTTTGCTGTTCAAAATAAATTAAATGTTGCAATAAATATCCTTAAATTAGTTCTACAATACCGGGAAATATTGGGAAATAATAAACAGTTTTTCATTTTCAACAAAAAAATTATTTTGTGTTTAAATCTTTACATTCCAGTACAGATAAATTTTCGTAATATGAAACGTGATACTTAAAGTTCAGACTTTTTGGCACAAAAATGACGGAATAAGCTTAAAATTTAAGCAAAATACGCATAAAAAATCTTCAAAAAATGAAAATAAGCCTAAAATTATACTCAAAACTTTTTTCAAGAAAACTTCAGCGCTATTCAAAGAAAATTTATCAAATGTTTAACAAAAACAAACCTTTATTTAAAAAAAACTATATAGTACATTATCAAGTAATTTAAAAAAAAATCAAGAATAATTTTTTCTAAATATCTAATTACTTTACATTTGGTTTAACTGCTACGGTAATTTTTTGGTAAAAAATTTTGCTCTAAAAGTGACTAAATTCAAAAATATTGCTTTTGTATCAAGCCATTTTACCAATAATTATTTAGTAATGAACAGCTATTTGCAGAACCTCGTGGCGATAAACGAACCTACTCGTTTGTATTTAGTAACTCGTTAAATCAAAATATCCGTTTGATAAATGCAGCATTACTAATGCTTAAACATCGTGTACAGAAAGCATAAAATTAAATATTTATGTTGCGTTATAATAATTTTATCTTATCATATCTAAATACAATTCCGAAATTAGAAAACATTCCACTTTTGAACAAATTACTCCATTACTTCTTTTCTAAATATTTTCCTCATTTTTCTAATAGATGGCTACATGTTTCAGTAAATAAGCGTCGCTTATTAAACCGTAGCATTCTAATTGATGGCCTTTTCCTTGAGCCACCACATCCTGAATTCAAGGCTCTCTTGTTAACACACGTTTAGTAGTTTAAATTTGTCGTAATTCGGTAAAAGTTTCGAGATCGATAAGACAATAAAAGCAGGAAAAGCATTCGAGTGCAGAAATAATTTTTCAAACCTGTCTCTTTCGAAGTTATGATTACTCGAGTGAGCAGCGGCACATTGTTGCAAACCGAAAATAATTTTATTTCGAATTTCCCGATAACAATAATAATGGCAAACCGTGTATGAAATTACCGGTATGGAAACAAAGTTTTCGACCAACAAATTATTTAAATCTGGTGGCGCAAATGCACGAACGAAATAATTAATCGAAAATAAAACGTGAATAGAATTATAATTAGTGACAGACAACAAAATCCGAGCACAATGAAATAAATGTCAATAACAGAGGGTAAAAGGGGGCGGGCGAATCTAAACAGGAGTGGAGATATATCGAGTGAGTCGAAAATGTGTAATTCCGAGCACAATGAAACCGATTAGCCCCCGCCGTGCCACGTTACAGAATTAATTAACAAATTAAATTAGAAATTAACTTGTTGTATAGAAGCGTTCGGCGCCCAACTCGCGCAGACTGCCGTTTCGCACACCTACCTATATTTAACTTGATAATTCGTTTACATTTTTCTCTTCAAACTTTGGATGTTCTAATTGATAATTTACTTCGTTACGTTTGACTTTGACGAAAATTAGGCACCGACGTTATTCTTAACCTTTCCCTCCTTTCGCCATTAAATTAATTTGCTCGAAAAAGCCCAAGTCCGAATATTATTCAACGAGGAATCCTCAAGTGATTGATTCGATCGCTAACAGCTCATTACAGCCGCATTGCGAGCGAATCAATGTGGGATTAGTCGGGATCCTATCAGGATATTTGATTTCTCCCATTTCCCGGCGATATTCATTGTTTGCCTCCGATACCGAAATTATATTACGGGTTAAACCGACCCAAAACCGGCTCAAAAAATTGCCAGATTTATTGTTAGTGCACATATCTGTACTTAAATTTTTTATTACGCAAAATTTCGCTGAAAACCGAGCCAAGTATATCGAGTCTACGGAGGACTATAACTTAGGAGGCGATTTCGGAGGATTTTCTGTACCCAAAAAAATAGTGCGGCGGAGTAAAAATGAGGGCGCTTTGAGCGTTAGACCGTCTAGACGCCAAATTGTTTTAAATTAATTTAGATCCAACCAATTCACTAGAAACTTGGAAAAAAATGCAGAAATGTTGAGCTTTGTACTCTTAACAGAATGAGAAAAACTGACAACTAAAATTTAAAATTTGTGCTGCATATACGGTTAAAAATACAAGAAAAAAATTGTAGAGAATTAAATTTCTTATAAACAAATTTTTTGTTTAATATTTTTTTCAAATTAATTGCTAATTTTCAGGATAATGTAACAAAATAATAGACTTTCGACTTTCTTTAATAATGTTTCAGCCCCCATTAGCAAACTTTTGCGAAAAAACTGAGTTTCTAACTCATAAATGCGCTTGAATACTCAAAAAATGCAAAAAAAAAACGATTTTTTATTCAAAAATTATAACAATTTGTTACGTTTATTTTGTGTTGTTTTTCAGGTGTGGTTTCAGAACAGGAGGGCGAAATGGAGAAAAACTGAAAAATGTTGGGGGAGGAGCACCATCATGGCCGAATATGGCCTATATGGGGCTATGGTTCGGCATTCGCTACCTTTACCTGAAACAATTCTAAAAAGCGCCAAAGAAAATGAATGTGTCGCGCCCTGGCTGTTAGGTAATGACTGTATGTCTTTTTTCACATTTTTTGTGTTAGATAACAGGTTTAGCACTTGCTTTTGGGGGAATTACTAAAGAATATAAAAATATTTTTACAAAATAAATTACTCTTGCATTTAGAAAACGTAATTATTTTAACTATTTCAAGCAAGTAGAATCGGAAAATGGCTGGAAATGAATCTCTTCAATATGATCCAAGTTATCACTACGAAAATATTATTAACATTACGTATTTGTTTTTAAACAATAAGTAAAAACTAGGATAAAAGTTTCTTTTCTTCTTCCTACAAAAAATGTTCTCATAACATTGTTTTCACTTAAATTTTATTTCACAATAGAGTTTGCGGAAATGTTAACATTGTTTAAAAAATCTTTTTCCCTATAAAATTGCTATTCATTAGAAAAAATTCCAATAAAATTTGATTTAAGCACAATATACTTACAGAAAATTAGTGCAATAAAAAATTATAACAAAGAACACTTTCATAGAAACCTTTTTGTTTAAAAATAAACATTAAGTTGTTACAAAATGAGGTAAAATTTCAATAGCTTGAACAGCTGACCGTCCGTTTTTCATGCAAATAAAAAGAAAATGATACTATTATTATACTTATTTATTAGTAGCCAAAGCAATAACAGAACTTTACATAAAAGATATTCTTCGAATATTTCCTAAGAACAAATCATAACGGTTTCATTGCCGATTTAAAACATAATATTATGTTTTTTTGAAAACGCTGAATGTTTTTTTTGAGCTTTTTTATTAGCACTTTACTCCTCTTGTACTAGAATGTAATAAAGATTTGAATCAAAAATCAATTTTAATGAATAAGAAACGTGTTTTTGTAGTTGTTAGGCAGTTAAAAAATCTTGCAAAATGCAAAACTATTAAAAACCGTCCAATAAAAGTAAAAAGGACAGTGCTTTTATTATTACGTTGTCATTTGCTTGTATTCGTACTAAAAAAAAATAACAATGTATTCAGAAATGATAATTTCAACTAAAATAGATTTGATGGTAATAAAGAATTCCAGTTCGATCCAACAAAAGTTAAAGATAAAGCTATCACGAGAACAATAATTGCATTGTAGACGACAAGTGTGTTAACAATACAATTCCGAGCGCAATTCCTGAGTAAATAAATATCAAGAACAAGATTTAAGGCGTTGCTCCTTTACCACAATATTAATTCAACTAGGTATTCTGATGCCAGGTCTTTAGAAATCATCCTTTCTTGACATTAATTACCGTTTCTTGACAAAACATAATCATAACAGTACATGAAATAAATGAAACAAGAAGTCCTACATAAATTTCCATTGGCAAAAGTTGACGAATCGTCCGCATGATGTCGTTAGCAAGCACTGCAGCATTGCTAATTTTAATTGCTCCGGAGTGTACTCCTAGATGAGTGAATGTCCCAGTTATCTAGCCTTGGAACAACGTTACAAAGCTTCGCTTGTACGCTTTCTAACAAACATAAAACGCCAAACGTTAAATTCTGGAAAGTAGCAATGATGCATTTCTCAATGGGCACCCACTATTCCTATTTCCAGCTTTACACATTGTAATTAGGTACACAGTTGATATTTATTTTTTGTTGCTAAACAAACAATTAATTTACGAAACTATTGTTTCGAAATAGAGGAGAAAGATTGGGTATGTGGGTAACTGAAAGTCTTTATTGTGAAAATTTAAGTTATTGACTTTCAAAAAGGATAATTCACCAAACAAATAATTTGTGAATTGTAAGAACAAGAAAATAGAAAAACTTACAACAAGAAAGTCTGTCTAGTGTAATAAAATACCTGAATCGATAAAACTGTTTAATAATTGATATTTTTTTAAGTAGGTAAAGATCACCGTATTATATTTTTATTTATTGTAATGAATTATACCGTATCGATTTCACTTTAATTATAACTTCTGCCACATAAAAACCGTTGCAGGTTGCAGGTGTTCATACTTTTGTAAAAGAAAGAATGCGTTATTTATTTCTAAGATTCTTATAATCCATTGTAAATTAAAACTAAATTGACTAACAAGTGCAACTTTATTACAGGTGTAATATTATCTTCAAAAATAGTAAAATAGGAAAAATAAATAAATTCTAATGAAATACTCGTACCTTGGGTAAATCCTTTTTTATTTCTAATAGTTTGTGTTATTAGGTCGTATAGCAATACAGTTTGGTCATGTTTTCGTATCCTTTCTTAAGTAAGTAATGAGCAGATTAATAAAAATAAATTAAAAATGTTACTAAAAATACGTGTACTATATTACTCTTACATTCTTCATTATAGTAAGTACAGAAAATTTTGAGAAAAATTCTAGATACAGAAGCTGGAAAAATGGATACGAAATTGCAAAATTTCTAGTAGGATTATATAGCCAATGAAGATTTCTAAAAAAAATGGAAATAGAGTTTAAAAAAATGTCAATCAGGTAAAACAGAATTTAAACTAGATTTCAATCTTTAATGTTTTAATAGTTATAATAAAAATAATTTGTGTATACCTATAAAGAAATGCAAAGGATAATAAGGGAAGATTAAAAATTCCACAGCAATGTTTAAATTCCTCTGCTCAGAAGGTTTAAATGCATGTTAAACTATTTATAAATGTTTGAAAGTTTTGATATTTTTCATCCTATAAGATTAAAAAAATCCAAAAAACAACTGAAAAAACGAGTAGTTAGAAAAATAATTCGAAAACACTTTTATCAAAGCTTGTTGCAAAGAGATAATTCTTTCATTAAAAAAGTTTATCACGATCAATAGTCAACATTGTCCACTTTTCTAATCAATAGTCCAGATGTCTGTAGTAGTTCCAACTTTTAGCTAAATGGCAAGCTTTAATCAAAGTTTTTTTAAAGCTCATGTTACAAGCATAGCTAGAGTTCGGATAAAAATTACAAATACGCGATACAATAAGCAAAATATTTATAAAAAAATATTCAAAAACTGAAATATACCCAAAACTTTTTTCAAGAAAACTTCAAAGCAATTCAAAACAAAATTTATTTATCAAATGTTTAACACAAACAAATCTTTATAAAAAACCTTATTAGCAAATAATAAATAAACACCAAATTGGCGAAAAAGAATAGAAAAATTAGTTTAATATTTGAAACAGATCAAATCTTAATACGTTGAGGCTTTTCTATTGCCCATTTTGTTACTTTTCAGTTTTATTTCTACATGAAATCGTAAACTTTTTGACTTGAAATTTGTCAGTAGGTTACAATTGTCTAAGTTCTCTTACAGATAAATCAGATGTTTATAATCCGACTTAACTCAAAAAATGCAAAATAGCCAGATGAGGTATTTTAAAGTTTCAAAAATTAAAAATGTATTTTGGAACATTATCCTCACAGAAAATTTTCTTCAAAAACATAAAACTTTGAGGTTTAAAACATAATTCATTAACGCTGTTAATTAGCTTGTATAGGCAAAAAAACTTTCGATATTTTAAAATAATAAACTTAATTGACACATGTTTTTTAAGTATATTAGGTATGTATACCTACTATTAGTATTATAAATTTATAACACATACTGTACAATGATCTCTTTCTTTTCCAGAGTTGAGAAGAAAGAGAGACATTCTAGATTCAGGTATTTATTACAAATTAAACACTTGCTTTTTCCAAATTCAATTAAAATTGTAAATTACGCCTTTTTTTATCAACCAAGACAGTTTTACGTGTAAAAACTTGCATGAAAGTATTAAAAACAAAACGAAACGAACAAAAAGGGTAGAAAGTTTATTAATATTATATTCTTTTGGTAAAAAATAATCCCAATCGCATTGCTAAAAACGCCCCAGCGCCGTTTCTAACCCCCTGCCCCTTCCAGGAATGCACCGAAAATCCTTGGAAGCCGCCCAGCACCTGAAAGACCAAGACTGCACCAACAGCGACCATGAAGAAACGACTTCCATGCGAACGGAAGCAAGTGATACCAGCGCCACCTCAAGCCAACAAACTCAACAACAGCAGCAGCCACCTCCCGGTCACACCGTTTCCGGTGGAGACGACGATCAACAGCAACAACACGTCGCTTTAGCAACAACACAACCACCACCCTATCAAGACGATCCGGAAGCCTTCAGAAACAACTCCATTGCCTGTTTGCGGGCTAAAGCTCAGGAGCACAGCGCCAAATTGCTCAATCATAATCTTATGATGCAGGTGAGGTCTAGTGACGCCAACGCCAATAATTTACATCACCAGGAGGTGGTCAATGCAGAGACTAGTCCTAGTATTTTTTGACAGAGGAGTGAGGATACGCAATTGAGAGACTAGTTGACGTGGCTGAGGGGAAATTGAAACGAGCGATTTTTCATCAAACGAATTTTTATTGCGTGTAAACGAAGTTACACTTACTCATGCATCGATGGTTGTGAATTAATGACTTATTTTTAAGACGATTATTTATTTTTAATGGCTTGTGAGAGGATGGCTAGCGGAGAAGGGCAGAGAAGCATTTTATTACAATCAGTGTTATTATTCGTAATGACAATAATCACTCAATTCGGGCCAAAAAATTATTAATAAAAAATAAAATTTGAACTAAACTTATTTCTCTCAGTATCACTAATAAATTAATTACACTTTTCGATATTTCCAAAAAAATATATCGAAACGATTTGTAAAAGCGTCATTAACTTAATACGCTAAATGCGTGATTAACTGATCACGAGACCAAATTAAAGCAATTTGGTTGGTCCATTCACGTTTTAACTTCTAACAACGAATTAAATTTTAACAGAGCTTTCTATAAACCGGTCCTATGTTTATTGCATATTACATTGGCAAAGAATTTAAAAATTTCCCTTTTTGAATTATCTTAGATATTATTTTCTATCGTTTCTTTATTTTTTTTTTCAGGTACACAGAGAAAAATGGCGCCAAACTAACAAATAATAATAACTTGTAAAAAGAAAGAATGTTAAAACAAACTTCAACAATTAAGACAAAAGAAAAAAAATTAGCTAGATTTGACCATTTTTTTTCTCAATAGAAAAGTATACAGTAACGTTAGAATGGACACAAAAAAATTGAAAGAAATATAATTTTTTGCGTCCTACTTTTTAATATTTCGTTTTTGTTAAAAAAAGGCACTATAACGCTAGGAAAAGAAACAAATATCATGATTTTTGATCGAATTTATTTCGTTTTAACAACATTTCTGAAAAAAATTAGTTTCTATTACTTACTATTATTAAAACTAACTGAATTTTCGCTCCAGTTTTGCAGTTTTTCGGTTTAATGAAATTTCTGGAAAAACTTCACAAAAAACATGTTAAAACCTAGGTAAAACGTCCGGAAATAGCCAAAAAATGTTACTTTCAGTTCAGTTTTCAGTTTTTTCAGCTTCGTTTAAAAATATTTTATAAAAAAAATTAATTTCCACCTCAAAACACAAAAATTACGAACTTTGACATCGTAGCTAAAAAGCTTGGTAATTGTTTCAGTTATTTTTGACGAATTTTTGTGAAATAATCTCTTGCGTTACTGGTCGTATTCAGAAAAAAATAGTTTTGCCCAAAAACGTACGTAAACTCCTGAAACTTAGAGCAATTTTTGTATTTTTAGTGATTTTTTTCAGCTTATTTTTGACGAAATTGCTCGAAATAAAATCAGCACTCGGTGTTTTTTTGACCCATTGTAGTAACTTTTCTGTTCGCTGAAATAAAATTTTGCAAAAGAACTGAATTTTTCTTAAGGTGAAAAAACTAGAAAACCATACCCTGTTTGTTTTAATTATAAAAAATAGTGTCTTAGTTTTCTCTTTTGTGGCAATAAAGGCGCCTCATTTTTATCTATCACAGGGTCCTACCATTAATTAAGAGAAAGTTAATAGTACTTTGAAATTTTACCTGAAAACCCCGAGCAAAAAAGCTGAAAAAGTTTTTTCTAAAAATCTTTGGCTAAATTAATTAATTGTCGCATTTATTTTTCGAAAACATTTTATTCTGTTAAATTACCATTGTAGCATACAAAACATTTCAAAATCAGACTGACACAAAACTTTAATTAAACAAAAAGGACACCAGCGGAAATGCTCTAATTAGTCACCAGAATCGACTTTTGCTATTAACGCCTAAAATGCTTTTACATGGGATTGAATAAATTAAAACTAAATAAAATACTTCTTTTATTAATTTCTGCAGATGTGCTCCTCTATTGTGATGTAAATTCAGTCTGGAGGGTGCATACAGCACGAGCTTCATCGCTTGAAATTGAAACTCATAAATTCATGTGGGTTTGAGAAATTGAACATTCAATATTTTTTTACAATGTGTAAAAGTGATTATGAATCATGTCTAGTTATTCACGCATGAATCAAACAGTTCACAGGACTCTGTAACGCTGTTATCTGAGTACATTTCCTTATCATAACTGAAAAATAAAATGCTTCTCTCTTATTTCCGGCACAGAATTATTCGATAAATAATTTTTCCCTTGATGTGTGTTATTTTCCGTGCATAAACCTGGGCTGTGCTGTCTTGAGCGTTGCATTTATTGCGCTAAAGGAGCAGAAACCCCTTCAGGTAGAGAAAGGTCTAAAAATAGGGTATCCTACCATTTCGAAGTTGCAGGCATCTGGACGTTCATGTATTGAGACTAATAGTCGCTGACGCTACAGTTCGTCCAAGATAATTCCCATTATCTGCATTCTATTATCTTATCACGGCGGCTTTATGTACTTACACCATAATTAAAATGTGAAATTTTCGATTTGTTTTAGGCCATGTCTGTTAAAGAATGCCATTTAAATGAACTGAAAGCGATTATTAATCTGACCTGAATAGCTAACAAAATGTGAACATGCTCGAGCTTAGCTGTTTGCTCGCTAGATGTTTGCATAATTCCACCAAATCTATAAGATTCGGGCGACTTGTTGTTTTTCGAATTCGAAAATAGAAAGCGGTCTTTTAACAGGTGTCTAGTGCAACAACAAACTTAGCCAAACCCTTGCAACTCAGTCCTAAATTTAGCGGCAACGATTTTTTCAATGGAAAAGTGTGAGGAAGCGTTAATTGTTGCCATTAACGACCAGTCCAGCCTTGAAAATGCGACGAAAACAAATTTCAGATGCATTGTATCAACGACATGCGGTTCTAAATGATTTTTCTAATGTACAAATCTGTAAAGGCATCGAAATGAGTCATCGTGTGTTCGTTCCCCTTATACGTTTGCTACGAAGTCGACTCACTGTATATAAACTTGTGACAAATGATTTGTTTCGTAGTGCAATATTTACAAGAAACTGTATCAGGTGATGGTAGAAACAAATTGTCGAAAACCGTCGACAAATTGTTCCTACTCGCAACTCTGTTTGTACATATTTTAGATTTTAGGCATTTCTGAAATGACTTTATATGATTTTTGTATAATGTGTACATTGCGATAAACTATGCCAAATGGAAATAGTTTTCTATAAATATCCGATGGTTATATAATAGTGTACATGGAGACAAACCTAATCTAACGAACAAGGATGGTCATTGTTCCAAATTTTTTAATGTACTTAATTATATTACCGAATCATCGTACTTACTGTATTGAAGAAAAGTGCAAGGTGTTATAAATATAGCGTTAGATGAGCTAGGGCTCATGTAGATAATTACCGACTATGTATAGTAAAATGCAATGTTTTTAAATATTGTAAGTAAAATTATGTGTAATACTAAAGTATATATAAACTCAATAAAAAATTAAACCTCTCCGCGGACTTTTATTACCCAGTTCCAACTCAACTTTCTAAAATTCGTAGTTTAATTTATTTTAATTATTGCAACAAAATTTAGTCATTTACTCGAACCAGTACAGCTAAGTACACTCAAGCCGGTACTAAATAAATAACGGATGCAAAATCACTCAAGTGAAAGGATTGTTGCACTGATAAATTGTGTAACGGCAAGTTGAAAAGTACCAATTTCAAATTCAGAACCTGAAAAAATAGCTTGCCAATAAGTGGAGCTTTTCCACATCAAGGTCGCAAGCTAAAATTATCCACCACCAAATTTTCCTCATGGTCAATACTGAAATGTCACTTTCAGGACAATCGCTAACCTTGTTTCTTATTTGTTATTTCAGTTTATTGTGTTTTATGAATAATACATTTCTTATATTGTCTCGTATAACTTATGTGGCATTGTATTTACTAGTCTAAAAAAGTACGATATTGATTTTCAAAATATAGATGAACGCTGAATATTTATTTTAAATATAATTAAGTGATTAAATTGAACCAGGATTTGCTCCGATTAGTTTGTTTCTCCAGTCACCTGAGGCTCCATCAGGAGGTGCGGGTTCCACTCCGGTGACGGCACTGAAAAAAATGTTTTGTTATTGAGATTAATGTTTAAAAAATAGCTACAATATTTCTGAATTATTTCAAAACTTCGCAACATTTGCACCTGATGGTGTAACTAATTTAAAAAAAAATTGGGAAATTTAAGTAAAAATTTTTAGAATAAACACAGTTTAAATACAAATTTTCAACAAATTTTCGAAATAACGCAGTTGTATGTATAAGAATTTTTCAGTGAAAATTTGTTAGCGATAAAACCAAGTAAATATCTGCTGAAAAACTCATAGTTTTGTTAAGTTTATCATTTTTTATTTCCAGTAACAAGTGTAATAAAGCTTTTCGGAATAACGTAAAATGATCCAAATTTTGTTACTTATGAGGTCATTTCCGCTATAAAAATCTTGTGGATAATAACTGTTTACGCAAATATTGTTTATTAGAACAAATAAGTGCACCCGATAGTGTAATTTTCCTTTATTGTGAGTGAAAATTAATCACATTTATTTATCTATTCATAACTTACCTAGCCCGATTTTTTTATCACATTTTATTTTGTCGATCTATTATTACATTTAACTTGTACTAGGTGTTCCAACATTTTCATTGTTCTTACAATAATTATCCTTTATAAAAAGTTAAGAAGAGCAGCAGAAAAAACTAATAGTAATAAGAAAAATAAATAATAAGAATACGTGTCCTTCCACTTTATACTCAATTTCAGAAACTTATATTTTTTAAACTGATGTTAGAATATTGTTAAAGATTAGAGAGATCACAGTTTTAGAAAAACCAAAGAAAACGTCGCATTTTACCGAAATATTTTTTTAAATGAGGTTGATAAAAATGTAAAGTAGGTATTAATGATTAAATCTCTTATTGAAACTCAAAATTACATTAGCTTTTAATTTTTTGAAGTACATGAATAATTTATAACAACTAACTTTGGGAGAAAATGCGACGTTGGCATTTTCATAACATATTAATTCATAAATTACTCCTGATTTTTATTTCGATTATTTTTTATAGTTTTCTTATTTGTAATAATAATTCTAAATTAATGGCACAAACAATGTCAAAGTTAATGGTTCAAGTATAATTCCAAAATTTACTTCTTCAAAGTTTGTAACTCTAAGTTATTTTTTTTTGCTTTTTTTGACTTGCTTGAGACATATTTTAAATGGAAAAATTAACAAAATAAAATACCTCTTTTCTTTAATCGTGTGATACTCTCTACTCTTTCTAGACTTTGGGACTCGTAAAATAAAGTAGAAAAATACCAATATATCGTATTGAAATACTTACACATGTTTCGTAAATTAAGAAAATGTTAAAGGACATTTTAAAAGTAAATAAGTACAAAAGATTAAAAATTGTTACATGCATTTTTTTTATCTAATTAAAAACATAAATTTTAAGTTATTTCACGCGGCTTAGAAAGATTATCGTAAAAACAGATCTGCGCTTTCATTAACCTTCCTATCATCATATACAAAGTGATTCAGAACGACTGTTCCAAATGGCGATTGCAAATGTAATTTTTTTAATTTTACAAGCAAAAAAAGGTTTCCAACAGAAACTGTTACTTTTTATACTTATTTTTCTTTTTTATTTAAAAGGATTCAGTAGGTAGGTATAACAGAATTTTTCGTTTATACGAAGGAAAGGACCTATTTGACTCCAAAAATTCGAAAATGCAAATGTATTGTTGCTATTTTAAGTTTTTACTAACGGTTTCTGAAAGCTACCCCTTAAGAAAATAAATTTTTGATTAAATAAGAAGAGTAATTAGCGATATGAATTATCCTGGGGAAAAAAAGGTTAAATCCAAAAATATTAAAAAAAACGAATTATTCTGGCTCAAAAGTCGGTTAGTGCACTTTTTTTGACTTTGAAAAGAAAAAATTCGTAACTCGTAATCAGGAAATCAGTCGTAATTAGGAGGGGTGTAAATTGAAACAAGGACTTGATTTAATTTTGTTTTATTCTTCCGGGCGTTTAATAGGCTTAAATAACAAAATTTCGATTAACGTTAGTTAAATAAATCGTCAACTAACAATCAGAGGACTACTTTTCACTAAGTAGTATCTGTAATAATAAATAACGGCCAATTCACGGGTCACGAACTTGAATGATTACCAATTTTCAGTTTTCAAGCCCGCTATGGCTTGATATAGTAAAATCCAGTCGCATTTAATTTCGAACAAACAAGGTTAAAATAAAGGTGACGCAGTTTTGCGTAACGTGGAGATAATCATGTTTACTACGGTGAAGCTTTCCCGTGAAAAACAGCTAATGAAATCGTTTGATAAACCAGAACCCGCCATTATCCTGCGTGCATCCTTTCAGGACTTTCCCGCGTTCTCGTCCGCCATTACCGCCCGCTCGCAGCCAAAGGGTGAAGCGAGAGCTAAGAGAAAGCTAACATGTCCCCAGCCCAGAACGAACGCTCCTCCAAAATTATCCTCGTCCGCGTGAGCTAAAATTTGTATATCTCGCCTCGGATTGATTGAGCCCACGGAGGCAGCCGAAGGAACAGACCTTGAACCTGCTGCATAATAAATAAAATAAGCCTGGAAAATGAATAAGACAAAAAGCGAGTGTAGCGCCATTTAGCCGCCTATCGGCCGGTGTTAAAACTAGCCGCATTCCTGGCAAAAGAACCACGTCCCTATCGTGACAAGCCAAAGTATATCTAATAGTTCGGACATACCGCCGCAGTTCCCAAAGTTTTCCCGCGTTTCCGGCCCGAATTTTCCGCATTTTCCCGAACATTTCGCCGGATTCGGCGCCGCCACGACCGGAAATCGCGAAAACCGCCCAAAAACGCCCGGATTATCCTCGAATTTCGCAATAAATTGAGTCGAATCCGTCGGTTGCTCTGGTGCAAACATGTGCATCGTTTAGCCTTCGGCCGGCTTCGGGCTCCTTCGGCGCCTTCTACGTGCTTTTGGTGGAATAGCGACGACGCACATCGCATAGGTGGCGTTGTGCACCACGTTCAGGGAAGGTAAGAACCCTTTGGAGTATTTTTCGCGTTATTTGCCCCTTTGCGGGGGATTTTTTCGCCCTTTTGTGCGGCCTTCGGACGCATGCACGCGGTCGCGCCCTACAACCGCCGCTTTGGACGCGGTTTAAGTAGGTTTTAACGGTGAAATGTCGCCTCGAACGAGGAAATCGCCTCTCTAACAGGTCATTTGCTTTGTTTATACGGGAGGTTGCGGAGCTGCTGTACCATGATGATGATGGTCGAGGGCGGTTTCCGCGCCCGGAACAAGGGGGGGGCGCATCCTGTCTCCAGGGGGCGCTGACGGATTTTTCACGACAACGGGCGACTTTCGTGCTTTTATTCCGGAATGATAACGAGTTTGGTTAAGCGATCGTGTAGCGCGAACGATACTTGGAAAATTTGAGCTTTTGGTGCGGTTTTAATGGCAACGCCATGCTCACAACTACTCAACAATGAATCACATGGTTTTCAATTTATTGGGATTTAAATCACGTAATTATTGATGCTTGAGGTGATTTACCAACAGTTTTTGGTAAAAATTCACACAGAACGGGGAAATTGGGGATTTTTCACAAACATCCCTTCGGAGGCGAGAAATATCAATGCTAGATTAAGTCGTAAGGAAAAATCAGAGGGTACATCCCCATTAAAAAATAATAATAACTCATTTACGAAAATTGTGTTGTCCTTATTTGAACAACCCTTAATTATTTAAAGGTGGAAATTAATAAATTTTTAGATTTATCCTTGTCTACAGGATAAGCAATGAAGGATAAAGTTGTTCTGTAATCAAAGGGAATCATTAATATCCGTAAATTTTTTGTTTTTTTTTTCCTTTGAGAAAAAAATAAACGTTAGGTTTATTTCATTAAGTAATGCTTGGTAAAAATTATAAACAAATCCTCAATTTGCCACTCGATTTTTCCATTCTATCTCTTAAAAAAATAATTTTCTTTAAAGATTTAACTTAGCAAGTGAGTGTTAAATATCTATGTAGGTATTTTATAAGTAAAATTTTTTACTTAGAATTTAGGTACAATATTTACAAGTTGGCTTCAATAATTTTTTTTATTTTTTTCCATCCAGTTCGAACATAGTTTTTTTCCGAAAGGTTAAATTAAAACCGACAATTAATCAGAATTTGACAAATTTAACGCAATCATTAAATTATATGAGCCGGTAGTTTTCATCAGTCCTAAGATAACATTATTAAACTATTTCAGCCTAATTCAGTGTATTTCATTGTGTCATTAGAGCAAAAATTGTTTGAATATGGCAAATTGTCAAGCAAAATCTGTTTCAGTCTAAATAAAATTTAATTTTCCGTTTATTACATCTAATTGTGCAATATTTTACTTAATAAATGACTGTTATTCACGTAGCAGTTTATCAGTATTCTTTTCTTTTTAGAATCTTTTAACACAGCAAGGGCACACGAGTAACTGCTTTTTATGGTATAGTTAATTCCTGGAAGTTTATAAGTTTACAATTTTCTTCTATTCCTCCTTAGAATTACGTTTAATTAATTTTTACAAAAGAATTAAAAAGAATTGTACTTTAAAATCCGATTGAATTATTTCGTTTTATTTTTTTGGGAAATCGATTTTTTCTTGGCGTTCTTCAATTAATACAAATTTTAAATTAAAATAAAAAAGCTTTGGGAAAAAAAGAACGAAAAAAAGATAAAAAGACAGAAATATTTGTCAATTAGTACCTACTGTTGACACCTCTAGGAAATTTATTGGTGCTAATTTTTAAATAAGTGGCAATTTTTACAAAGAGAGCGAAAAAATCGCATAAAAATTGTAGACGAGTGAAGAGAGAAATGTGAAGAGCTTTTCTAAAAATTTTGCAAGAAATTGATCTACCCTGTTCCACCAAAATCCTTTACAACTTTTTGCACTTTGCATAAATTGTATGCAAATTCTTAAGTTTAATGTGTTCCACCAATTTAATCGTTTTCTTTATTTTTTTGGTGGAACAGGGCCCTGATTATAAAAAGTAACAATTTTCAAACGAACCTGGAGAAAAATTTCAAACTTGAATCAGTTCGAACTTAAATTATACTAAATTTATGACAAAGTGACTTTTTGCTCTATAACTATCAGTAACACTGGATTATTCTGTCTTTAAAAGGTCACACGTAAGGGATAATAATACATTTAACGAAATTTCGAGGCAGAAACGAAAGTTTGTGACAAGCTGACACCAATTTTCTTACCAATTCTTACAATTAATTAATGAAGTTTTATGAAAAAAGTGATCAACTTCAATTGTGGCGCATCCGACTCGTGTTTTAATAATTGATTGTTAAGGGTGGAACTATGGCAAGAACGGAACTTTACTTTCGATTTATCAATTTATTTTCGTAACTTTTGCAAGGACCAATGTTTTTCTTTAAGTCTAAATGTGGTTTTATTATTATTTGGAATAAATCGGAAGATCGAATATGGAAATAACCACCATCGTGCCTGACCTCAAATTAAGTGGAGCGTTTAGGTGATGAATAGGGGGTTCAGTCTATTTTAGGGCGTATTAAGCCACTAATTTTGCGTGAAAATCATTTAATTGATTTATTCCTTTTCAAACATTGTTTAAAATTGTCTTTTAAAAAATAGAGTTTTTAAATAACATCTTAAATAAAGTTTTCAACTCAACCTGAAATTATTCATTCAAAGCTTGTGACAAGAATATAACCTTGTCAGGCAAGCTCACGCAACCGTCAAAAGCTCGCTCCTCATTTATGGCATTTTTGAACAATAGGTTTTTATTTAATTTGATTACAAACCTTTTGCGTTTTAATAAAATCAATACTTACAACAAATTTTATTTTATTTTCGTGTTTTTTTGAAGAATTTAGACAAAAAGTTACGTATTTATAATTTAAGTTTATTAAATCGTCATGAATGAATATTTTCAGACGATGAAGATGTAAAAAGTCAATTTTTTGGTGATTTTAATGCTTCAGCGTATCGCTGAAAAAAAAGACTTGTAATAAAACATAAATTTAAATTCCACGAAATTTTTTTCAAAAAGTGAAGTGTTCCAGAGATTTTCTTGTTAAACATTAGCGAACTGCAAGTAATATTCACTTTTAACGAAACGTCTAATCAAATAATTTTTTAATTTCACTGAAATACTAGGTCGTAGCAGGAAAGGGTAAAGTAGGTAAAAAAAGCAATTTTTGAATTGAATTTTATTGTACAGGTTTTTAATGTAATAAAAGTGGTGACAATTTTTTCTTTTTACATTTTAAATCACAAATACTCAAATAAGTAAATTTATTTATTATTACAATTTAAACTTTTGCGTACAAGGGTTAGATTCAAAGTTAACAAATTTACATCTAACGTCGCACTAAAAGCCAGTTTTATCAAAATATCATTAATTCAGCTCACTTTCAAAAACCGGAGTTTATTTGTCTTCATTTCCGTTCCAAGCAATTGATTGTAATTTTTAATGGTATTTTTTTGTAAATTTCACGTTGTATTTCATTTGCGAATAAAAATTTTTTGGTGTTTGTGAAGTTAATACAGTAAAAACAATTTAATAATAAATTTGGCGTATTTTGCTGAGAGATTTTATGGCCAAATCATGGTGTTAAAACCACACACAAGGAGTGCAAATGCGCGAGATGAAAGCAAGAATTTACGTCTGTCGATAGCGTTTAAAATACCGGATATCCTAAGCCCATTTTAAAAATGTACAAACCTGTTTTACATCAGCGATAAATTCTCAGTACGTTAATTATTCAGCCGGCAGGAATTTTATGCGATATTATTGCACTAATGCCTAACGAGTCCAGCTGGCTGTTCTGACATGACTTGGTAATTTCCAGAATTTTGTAATGACATGGCAACTCGAGAAAAGAAGCTTTCAATTAGCCGAAAGCAAAACACATCGTCTCCTTTACCGCCAAAGGACGATCTAACACCTCCTGAAATAAAACCTCCCCCAAACAATGACACAGCGGAAGAAACACCCGCTCCAAAGCAATCACCGAAAGCCCCATCTTTAGCAAAAAAACTGGCACCAAAAACCCCAAAGAAACTAACAAAGAAACCAACCATCGCGATCAAACTAAAACCCGCGATTAAGAAAAACGTGAAAATTAAACGAAAAATCATCAAAGTGATAGGCAATAACCCGAAAAATGCTGAAACTAAAAAGAAATTGCTCAAGAATTGCGTCAAGCAAATCAAACCGAAAAAAGCAAAAGTTGAGAAAAGCGAAGAGACGTTACCCCCTGTTCTGGAACCGATTCTACCAATTGAAGAGGACGCTGATAACAAACAAGTCAGGAAAAAAGGCGGACGCGCGCCACGAATCGACAATTACGCCAAAAACGAACTATTAGTCGATCCCGCAAAAAATAAACGCGTCTACAAGAAAAAAATCAAAGCTGAAAACAGCGAGTCGATTGAAGACGTCATGAACGATCTGAATTCGCTCATCAAAGGCGAGAGTAAAGAGGAATCCGACGTGGTGTCAGAATCGGGCAAAAGCGACTCCCTAAAGGCGAAAAAAATCGTCAAAAGACGCAAGAAAGAAAACATTGAGAACACCCTAAGCAAGCTGAGTCCTTCCCAGCGCAAAGTAATCGACATGCTGGACTTGAACGTCAGCAAATTCAAGGACTTGCCAGTGGTTAAAAGGCG
The DNA here is from genome assembly GCF_031307605.1 of Tribolium castaneum. Lineage (NCBI taxonomy): Eukaryota > Metazoa > Arthropoda > Insecta > Coleoptera > Tenebrionidae > Tribolium > Tribolium castaneum. The sequence goes on along the minus strand of NC_087402.1, from coordinate 1,568,150 downwards.
CCACAGCATTGAAAAATTCCCGATTGGGATTGTAGACACCGATGGACCAAACCTCAACCGACTGTCAATTTTCAATAACTTACCTCGCTGTATTAGCCCTCGTTCGAAAAATTTCCCTAGGTTAAGGCAAACAGTGGATGGGTTCAACCGCCGGTCGAATCCTTACAAGACCAGGTCGGACTCACCGGCCCGCATTTTGCGGAATGGAAAACAGAGGAAACTGAAAGATTTGGAACTGCTGGAAGGTCTGGACATTACACACAAGCGGCGACGACGGAACTATTCCGAGTTCAGCGGCAGCGAAATGTCCAAGTTTTCAGGCTACGAGTCCGATAGTAGCTTCTCGGACTTGTCGTCAGTACACGGTGCTGAAAATCCTGAAACGAAGGACATGGACGGCATCAAGAAGGAGAAAATTGAAGACGATGGCAATCCTCCCGCCGTTTCGGCTGAAACCGACCACAATTTCACCGACACCAACTCGAATCTTTGCCTGAATAAAGACGTTTCGGTTAAGGACGAACGAGACGTCCTGGACAGCATGCCATCGGCCCCCAGCTCCAAAGTTCCTGAAAAATCGATAATCCTCGACATCATGAAGCAAGCCTTCAATGATCCCTTCGAGGAAGACAAACAGAAAAAGAAGACTTCTGTCGAAGACGTGAAAATCGAACCAACAACCGAAAATTCCGAAGATAAAAACCAAGAGGAAGTGGTCGAAAATGGCGAAAATGTGACTGAAGAAGTCGCCAATGGTGAAGTTATCTCAAACGGCGACGCACAAATTGAAGAAACCGCCGAAAACCTCGCGATCAAAGAAAACATCCTGCAAGCTTTAGGCTTGCAAAGTTTGAAGGCAGCTAAGGAAGCGCGACTGAAGAGCAAGGAAAAGGCCGAACCCAAGAGCGACCTGTACACCGGGACGCTCAAAACCGTCATCAAAATCAACCGCGGCGAGAAGAAGAAAGGGAGGAACATGAAGATGACTTTGCACAAAACCAAGAAGAGCGAGTGTGATAACGGCGACGACCACAAATTAAAAGAAGTGAGTGTTGGGTGTGTTAAAACAAAGTGTGATAAAACTGTTTCAGGGGCCGTCCACAAGCTGGAAACATGGTGGTCAGTCGTCGGAATCGGCCGGTGCGCACAGAAAATCACATTATTCTAACCGCTCTAACATGGGTAATTACATGGTTTCGGGGTTAACTTTGCCTATTGCACTTTTCTCATTTAATCATACTACACTGGCAGACTCTTGAGCTATGCTAGGTTACTTGGTTCACTCATTTACTTTGTGCTGTGTCCGAGACCAATTGTGTTTTCGTTTAGATGGCAGCAGTGAGCACACGTCCGATGGCGAGACCGGGGCGCAGGAAGGATCGACCAAAGCTTTGGTCATACCGGAGAAAGCTAGTTCCTTCAGTATACACCCGGGGAGGATCTGCAAGGACGAATGTTCCTATTGCTACGGCAAGTTCGGACTGTTCGATACTCCGTGTCATATCGCACAAATGAAGAGCGTCGAAAGGCAGAATAAAATTCTAGCCGGTTTGTTCTAACTTTGATTAAAAAACTGGTTTAATTTGTTTAATTTCAGCCGAAAAACATCTAACGCGCGATTCTTGCCTTTGTGACGCTTGTTATCGCCACGTTGACCGTAAGGCCAACACGCCCTCTTACACGAACAAATCTTACAAGAGAAGTGCAACCGTTGCACCAGGACCTAGACAGGATCACTGCCACGTGTTGGGGTGTCGTAAAGTCGCCACAAATATACTGCGGAGGAAGTGGATAATTAAAATGAGGAGGAGTATTTGCGAAGTGGTAAGTGAGCGCACTTGTAAATGAAAGTAATGACACTTGGGTGTTACAGATAAACATAGATTTAGATAATCCTGGTCTTCATTCTATTCCTATTTGTGATGAGCATTACTCGGCCCTTGAATACCTCATGGTGTGTGCTATGTGTAAAAGGAGATTAGCTAAGAATCACGTTCATTATTTGGGACCTGAAACCGTCGATTTAAACTTAGCTTTGACCACGGAAGGAATTCCCTTAAGTTTAACCGATAAACCGGTCGTTTGCAAACTGTGTAAATATTTCGCTACGATTATTCTCAAACCGCCTGAAGATCGGCCCGAAAACAGCTCAACCTTTTTTGTTGAATACAAGAAGAGGTAAGTGACTAGACTAGTTAGCTATATTTCAAAAACTAGAGCTTATAGAAAAAATCTTCTTATTGTTTTGCTGTTTGGTTCCAGGCTGCTTCATTTCAACGATATCGTCCCGATGGATGAAGCGGCGGCCGAAGAGCCGATAATAATTCCCACAAAGGACAGCAAGATAGAAAAAGAGCAAGTCCGGAAGAAACGGAAGATATCAAAGAACCAGTCAGTGCCCGGAGACGGTTCAGATTCTCAGGTAGAAGTAGAAAAATCGGACCAAAGTCGTGTGCCTTCAACCGATTCAACAAACCAATCACGTCCAGAATCTCCCTCTGACTACATGGTGGACTACAACACTTTAATTCCATCCATAGCAATGGAATGTGGCAGTGATAGTGAATCTAAAAAAGAACAACCACCAAAACCAACCCATTTGAAGAAAGTCGGACGTCCAGAAACCATCAAACAAGCAGTGGAAATATCAAAGAACATGAAACTGAAAAACGACAAAAGTAGTGATATCGCGGTCCAAAGACTAGGATCAAATCCTTCCATATCAGTCCGACAATTGTTCCCTTGCGAGGAAGATCTTCCACTTCAGGGCACCATAGAATTCGGCAACGTCAAAGAACGGACGCCCGAAGGCTGGGAGAAGTGCACCTCAGTCATACAATACGACATGGAAACCAAACACTTATGGCAAGAATTGCAAAAACCATACGGAAACCAAAGCAGCTTCCTGAGACATTTAATCCTCCTAGAGAAATATTTCCGCAACGGTGATTTAATCCTAGCACCCAACGCTAGCCACCATTCAATCAACTACAGCGAATCGGTCCACAACCGCCTCCGAGCCTACGACAACATCCCATCAAGCGCTGGCAACGTCCAACCCATCAGCATGATCCCATTCAACAAAGTCCAGAAAAGTACCAACGGAATCGTCACCACCGCCAACACAAACCCGGCCAAAGAACCCCTACCTGCAGTCCCACCAACCATAAACGCAGCAAACGTCCCCAAAAGCACCCCCATTACAATATCCCAGCTAAACAGCCCCCCTTTAATCCCACCTAACCCCCCGCCCCCCAAACCCAAGCCCGTGGGCGCCCCCCCAGGCCTCATCTCCCTGCACCCTGGCACCAACCGACCAGTGGCCCCCCTAGTCAAAGCCCCCCAATCCCAGAAAATCAAATTCCCGATAACGAAAAACTGGCGACCGAATTTAATCCCAATCGACCCTTCGAAGAAAAACTCCGAACGCAAAGCCGGCTTGGTGCAGGTGATTTCGGGCGGGAAACCCTACCATATCACTCTAGAAGACTACAAAAAAATGTGTGCTATCAAGAAGAGTTTCGAGCTGAAGCAGAAGCGACTCCAGGAGGCGGCAAAAGGGGCGCAAACGTCGGTGCTAAAGGCGGTAACGCCGCGCAAAAGCTTGATGATTTCCAAGGGGAAGGCCGAAGAGTCGGAGACGATTTTAGACAAGTTGGACAAGCAAGTGGAAAAGTTAGAATCGAGACTGAACGAAAATAAACCGCCGTTATCACTTCCGAAAATACCTAAATCGTTGACGGTTATCCCGCAGACGGTGACTCGAAAACCCTCCCGGCCTTCAAGTCCCGTTCTACTAATTACCCCCAAACCAAAACAGATAGCAAACAAGTCATGATTAATTCTGACGTGTTTTACAAAGTGCCTCAAAGAAATCGTCTTTTGTACGCTAGAAGAGAGATTGAATATATCGACAGTTTTGTTTTTTATTTTATGCAAATAAATTGTTGGCGGAATTGTAAGTTTGCTTTGATTATATTGTTACGAGATTGACACGAGTTAGAGGATATTTTTTTATGTAACTTGTAAATATCCCAATCCACTCTTAAACGACGTATGTGTTCAGTAGCTGCATACATGATTTCGTTTGGTCAAAATTCCAGCAATAACGGTCGTCTTTCCATTACCAATTTATAGTTTCGAGTACTTAGAAAGAAGGGAAAATGTACAAACAGTGCGAGTGTTTGCACGTTTTTCGGTTCCAATGCTCATTAATCATTTAATTGTAATCCTAATTTATTACAGTTTTAGTATTTTTGTATACCTATGTTTAGTTGGATGTTATTGGCTTGTAATGATTTGTGCCGGTCAGATGATCGGCTAGAATGTGAAATTGAAAAGTCTGAAATATTGTTAATTTTTCTGAAACCTGTATAAAGCCCACTATTTGAAGTTACTAGTTAATTCATTATAATTATTTATGTACATAAACCGGGCGTTACAATAATTGAAAATAAATAATTTAATACATTACTTGTGTTTTCTTCATTTACGCTTACGAAAGTTCGGTCGTGATTTCATCGAAATTAATTAACCAAGGTCAAAATCAATCAAACATCATTAATAATCAGAATCATTAGATAAATCCGATTTTTATGAAGAAAAAATAAACTACAACATTTGCGCATCACGGCGTTTTAAAACCTCACTGATAAAAGCTTATCACTTTCGTGGCAAAATTAGTTAACATCTGCACAATCACGTTCGCATATTTTTAGCCTTAATTGGCACAATTTATAATTTTCAGACGTGACCTCTATCAAACGTAATAGATCCTAATCTATACCAAGATTTTTGTCGTACGAAGTGCCAATTTTAATATACAGAGTTGAGTTGTGAAAATTACTGTCTATTACAGAAGATTTCAGCGAGTTATATAGTTTAATAAAAAATATTGAGGAAAAAAAATGTTGCTTGAATCTTAAGATTCAAGAAATATAATTTCTACACTATTTACTAAAAATAAAACTCGTAGGAGAGCGAATGTAGGAAAAAGGAAATCTTCAATTGTTTGTATACGATGACGTTCACTTATCAATATTCAATTTTACATTATTTACAAAACACAAACATAAAAATAGATAACAAATCAATGTAGAAAATAAAACATGTCTAAGACAAAGACGTCGGCGTTTAAGTATTCTTGACGTCAACAAAATATTTTCTTCTATTATTATTATTATTGGCGACTCATGTAAATTACCCAGAAAGTAAAATTTTTTGAAGGACAGTTTTTATTATGTTGGAAAATAAAAACAATTTTTTTGCTTTTAAAAATTCCCACTTTAATGAGAAAGTCTCATAACTGCGTAGTTTTTTTATTTTTTTCTAATTTTTACATCATGTAGTCACATGAAATAAATTTTGTAATAGACGTATCTGAACAAAAATATCTAAGTTCACACAAAAGATAGCAATTCTAAATTTAAGTTAGACGTGGTTTTAATCATTTTATTTTTGCAAACAGACAATTATTATTTTTTTACATGTATCTAAAAACGATGAATTTTGGTAAAATTATTCATCACCTACAAGTTTTTTAATAATTTTATAAAATAAATAAACTCAATTTTTTTCGAAATTATTGTTTCTAAAATATATTTATTTACATACACACTTTTTGCCCACCTGTAAACATACAGGGTGTTTCAGCGAATGATTTTACTACGGATATTTAAAGATTAGGATATGAAACGTCCAAATTTTCAGAGCAATAAATTTGAAAAAAATATGGTATTTGTATCACGTTTAACACATATAACAAACAAAAAAATACGGGCAGATAGAATTTTAAATTCTCAATAATAAGACATAAACATAATCCAAACATTTTATCGTAAACTATGTTTAAAAAAATTTCAAAATTTTATCAATCTGCACTTTGCCACATATTTTTCAAAATGCTGCGAATACGGTTACAGATGCAAGAAAAATGTTAGGAAGAAAGTTGTAGAGAATTAAATTTCCTACAAAAAAGTCTGCGAGACTATATTCTTATCTTCAACCATTTAGGCCCTAAAGTCATTCAAAGACACCCAAGTAACGGACTTGCTTCATTTTGCCGGTGGTCAAGTATTGGAAAGTTAATTTATATCTAAACCGTTGAAGATAGAAATATGGTGTCGCGGACTTTTTTGTAGAAAATTTAATTCTCTACAACTTTGTTCCTTACACTTTTTTTGTATCTTCAACCGTATTCGCAGCGTTCGCAAAAATATAAGGTGGAACGCAAATTGATAATTCTTTGCGCACCATCGCATATTTATCAAAACGCTGGGAATACGATTCAAGATATAAAGAACAAAGTTGTAGAAAATTAAATTCTGAGACACCACATTTGTATCTTCTACAGTTCAGGTATAAATTAACTTTCCGTTAGTTGATTACCGGATCCATGACGGAAACATGCTTTTTGAAAAAAATTTAACCACCCAAGAGAAACTGTTTTGTATTATTGTCCACCTGACAAGTTTTCTATAAATAAAAAATTAATGATTAAAAATGGGTTTTTCTGTGCTAAATTTAAACTGAATGTTCGGAAAATTGTTGACGTCAATTACCACCATTTGGCAAGACGTATGCATTGAATCTTAGTTCATTGATATTTTTTAGTCTAGCCGAAATAGTGCAATTCTAATCAAAGAAAAAAAAGTGCTAAGCAGTGTCACAAGTGCCACTCTGTATATCCCGCAATCGTCGTGGTCATCACCCTTTATCACTGGCGCTCTAATCACAATCATAATTAGCCAAAGCTTTCGATTTCATTTAATTTTCCATAATAGGGGAAAAAATGAAATTGATAAGGAAGAGAGGCCCAGTAGTGATCGAGTCTGCAAATGAGCACGTAGACAAACAATCACGGTCAAAAACCTCGCCAACAATCAGAAATTCAGAAATAGCCACAATTCTGGAATGAATTTTCAGCGACAAAAACAAAAATAAAATTCTTGCGGTGTGTCCTTGAGTGCAACAGGAACAGTCAGTGTAGCACTACACCCAATTGGAATCAACTGTCAAAAACATCAATTCAAGTGTCAAGTCATGTGTAAGTAGTTTATTAACAAAAAACGTGTATCATGTCTAGGAAAACGCAAAGCTGGTAAGAAAACATTTACTTTTTACGCAAAAATAGGCGGAATTTAAAGCGGACAGTTCCTTTGTTTGTCAAGAGAAGTAAAGTGCGACTTATTTCCGACACCAACACGTCAACATATTTTCGGACGATGTAAACAAAATCGCATTATTTTCGTTAATCCCAGTCCAAAATCATCCACAAAAGCGACAATAAACCAAAATTGCGGAAAACACAACGAATTTGCGAAAATATCGCTCAATTCTGTAAAAACGTGACGTTAACCTAGCCTTGAAAACAGATTTTTGCCTCTAATTTTGCTATCAGTCCCCAGAAGTATGACTTCTTGTAAGTAAACACGTGTTTGAGGTGATAATAATGAATAACTTTAAGTGTTTACAATTTTTTCCTTATTTAATTGCCCTAACCTCAAATTGTAGTGTCACTTTTTTGCAGTGACACAAATAAACACAACGCTGCTTGGGTATAGCAAAATCCAAAAACTACTACCGCCCCACGTCCAAAATTCCAAAAAAATGTCTTCCCCTATAATGAAGTCGCTGGGCACTTTACCCGACAAATACGAGTCTTTGAGTCTCTCCCTGAGCCCCTCTGACGACCCAAAATGCGAAAGCGTGCACCTTTTAGACGACCAAGAGCGCCTCTTGATCAGCACCGAAGAAAACTTCGTCAAACTACTAAAAATCGACCCCACTCACAAAATCAAAGTCGTTTCGATTTTTGGTAACACAGGAGAGGGCAAGTCTTACACCCTCAACCACACATTCTTCGAAGGCAGGGAAATATTCCAAACCTCCCCCTACCAGAACTCTTGCACGATCGGCGTTTGGGCAAAATACGACCCCACCTTAAAAATGCTCTGCATCGACACTGAAGGCTTCCTGGGGATCACTAAAAAGGAGCACCAACGCACCCGTCTCCTGTTAAAAATTCTCGCAATTTCCGACGTTATCATCTATCGCACGAAATCAGAGCGTTTGCCACGCGACATGTACACGTTCTTGGGGGGCGCCTCCAAGGCGTATAAAGAGCACTTCAGTCCTGCGTTACAAAGCGTTTTGCAAAAGTACGAAGTGGAAAAGACTGCAGCCGCATGGGGGCCCAGTGTTATTATTTTCCACGAGACGCGGTATACGAATACTTTGACCAGTATCGCAGATGTTAAAATGTCGCCAGAGGATATTTTACGGGAGAATTTCGCCAAATTGGATGAGAGTTGTGATGGGTTTAGCTCATTGAAGTACATTGGGGTGGTAGATGGGGTCGGGAAGGCGTCGTTTTTGCAATTGAGGGTTGCTGTGGAGAAGGAGCTCGAAAGTAATCAAGTGAGGTCGCCGAGGAGCCCCAAATATGTCTTTCATACGCTGAAGGTTTGTATAGAGTAGCTCATGGACACAAAAATATACGTTGACAATAGCTATAGAAAATTAGCGCTGTTAAGGTCAAACGACGGAAAATTATACCAAAATTTTAATTTGTAGTTTAAAGTCTTTTGACAGAACTTGTTTGGGCAGAGCATTATAAAGTAACAATGACAACATACGGATATCTCGAAGCCTTGACCTGTTATACACAAATAACAAAGTTTTTTACATTTGTTGAATTGCCTTTCAGGTTAAAAAATATAAATTAAAGAATTGGGTTTTTAGCATCTCCTATCATATATTTATTTATGTTTTTTTGCAATAAATCTCACTATCAGGTGACCTTGACTATCCATAGCAATTTGGATCAGATGTTGGTGTTTTAGTCTAAAAGAATTTATTCTTTAAATACAATAAATTTATTAATAATTGTAATTACTTTAATTATGTAAATAAATCGGCAGAGACTTGAGTATACATTGAACATATTGTGTGATAGTATTAAATAGTAATTTTTTATATTATATTTATATTTATTTAAACAAAAAAATTCTAAGTCAACAATAAAAACAAAATAAATAACATTCTTAGAGTCAAAAAAAAGAAAACAGATCGAAGCTTTGTTTTATTTTTCTACGCTTGCTCTATTTTATTATAAGAAGCGATTTTTTTGTTTCAGTATCGTATAAGTGCTTTCATCATTAAGAAAAATTAAAAGCATACATTCCTTACAAATTAAGACAGTAAGGTCAAGTTGTATCGTCTTTAATCCTGGTTTAAACGCAAAACAACGATTATTATTTCAACAATAATTGTCGTTAGAGGTTTAAATCAGGATTAAAGATGATTAACTTTTGCTGATAAAGACTTTTGCGTGAAATTATCAATAAAAAAAATTATTTTATTTTATTGCATTCTTTTCAGAAAAAACTACCAAATTATTTGTTTAAATTTGTATTATAGTATTACATATTAAGCCTTAATTTTCTGTGTTTTCAGAAAAAATACGTTATTTATAATGAGAAAATGATCATTTTTTGAATATTATTCAATAAATTAAATAAATAAAACAGCATAAAAATTGTTTTTTTTATTTAGGCGTTAAATGAGAAATTTCAAAGCCACATATCCGACATCGCCCCCCAGCTCTACCTCTCGGCGTTTTTCACGTGCCAAGACACATGTTTATCATGTGGGGTGGGTTGTACTTTATCAATGGGTCACAAAGACGACGATGAACCACACTTGAATTTAAGCAACTGCAAGCTCCAGCATCAATACCAAAATTTCGTTTATCTTTGCAAAGTACGTAAAAAAAAATTGTATAAAAATAATTCACTTAAAAATTAATTGTCTCAGAAATGTTACGAAAACGGCCGAAAGCAAGTAGTTGAACCAAGCTATCAAGGAAAAAACGAACAGTTCTGGAGCAGCATTATCTCATCAGTCTGGTCGGGTTATGTAATCGAATGCCCAACTTGTGGTAAAATCTACCAAAGTCGGGAATACTGGTACGGTAATAAGGACCCGAAAGACGAGGCTGTGGTAATTGACATTGTCCATGTCTGGCCAGGGGTAAGTTCGCTGATTTAGCAAAGGCTTATTAGAACACTTGCTTACATTACGCAGAAAAAATATTTGTGTTTGTGTGTTTCACTTTTTTTTTCGTAAAAGTGTTCTGTTGGGCCTTTGTGACACTTTTTAAATTATAGTATTAATTTTTTGAAAAAGGAAAAACACCATTTTCAGCATAAATCACTGCTGGGGTCCCAAAATTCGGCCCAGAAAGTCCTAGATGGGGTCACTAGCATCAGTAATGTAGTAGCCAGCGTTGGATCTCAGCCCACTAAGATGATAAGTGATTGGGTGACCGATCAGATCGCCCCCGGCTACTGGCGACCCAACAACGAAATTTTGGTAATTAATTCAATTGTTAAAGCAATTTAACCCAAAATTTTGTTTAGGAGTGCTTCAAGTGCAAGACAGCGTTTGAGTCGAATGCTTCAAAGCACCACTGTCGCGCCTGTGGGGAGGGTTTCTGCGAGGGTTGTTCGTCCAAAAGCCAGCCGGTGCCTGAAAGGGGTTGGCATGAAGACGTGCGAGTTTGTGACGATTGTTACAAGGAGGAGACGCCAACTATCAACCACGTGGCCGATGGCACGGAACTTCGCAGTCGGAGAATAGGAGAAAGCGTTATAAACTCGATATCAGTCGTTAAGTCGATTCTGGACAAGCCGAAAGAACTGATAAAGGAAACTGCAAGGCCGGCGTACTGGACGCCCGATAACGAATGCAGAAACTGTGCAGTATGTGAGAAACCGTTTGGGGCGCTTTTGGGGCTGCACCACTGCCGGGATTGTGGTAAGGGGGTGTGTGATAAATGCTCGACGACGCGGAAACCGGTGCCACTGCGAGGGTGGGAAACACCAGTCCGAGTTTGTGATAAATGTTCAAGTTAAGATGCTCAAAATTTGTTACAAGTCTGAGTAAGGACACAGTAGCTTTCGATAAAGCATTTACGTAGGTTTGTACTTTTAATAAATCCGTGTGAACGTCCTTGTGTGGTCTTTTTTATTTTATAGGGTTATGGAAATATACGCCGGTTAGAGATTATGCTTGTTAATAACTTATAGTTTATTTTATTGTGACAGAGTGAGTGATGTAATATTTACCTCGCTCAGTTTTTCACTAAAACGGTATTTTTTATTAGGTTTCGAGTCACAGAACTGTATCCCTTAGAGTATTTCAATAACACAAATGTGTGCTTTTATAACAAGTCCAATTGTCAGTATAGAATGTTTTTTTGGAGTAATTTTTTCTTGTACAGTGGCAGATTTTGTATCAAATGTACATACATTTAGGCAAATTTTTTATTAGAAAATTAAGGTGTTTAAATTAAGTTTCAAGCTTTACATTCCAAATTTTAATGTGAGCAGGTTACTACTAAAAATTTGTGCATTTATGATCAATTTATTTCTTTATTTGTTATTTTCATCAAAGCATCGACACAAAAACTATTTTTAGTGATGACAATTTCATTAAATTCATATTGTGATACAATGTAAATACTTAGTTGTATGTACATAATAAAATTGTTCATTTAACCATCTCTGTGTATTATTATTTCCCGTTCCTTCCCTAATTTTTTGCCACTTTACTCTCAAATTTTATACAGGGTGATTTTTTTAAACAATAATTTCTAGAAAAAGTGGAACATATTGCATAGAAAAATAGAGGTTCCAATTTGAAATAAAAACAAGGTCCAACATTACTATCACATTTACGAGTAATTGTATTTTTTATTTTTGAAATCTGGCCGCAAATAAAAATTATCATTTATTTTTAAGAAATCAGAAATTTCAAAAAACAAATAATATAAGACAAAAACAATTAAAGAAACACGATGTTGCAGAAAACATTTGATGTTGGCGCCAAGGCACATATTGCCAACCGTTTGAAACGTGCACATGGCACACACACCGAAGACTACAAAAAATAATTATCCGCTTATTTGTACTTCCTAAGCCGAAATAAAAAATTCGCAATCACTTAAAAATTATTCAATGTTATTCGGGACAAATTGGAATACTGATGCCACTCAAATTTATAATAAAACCAAAATCACTAAACTACTCATTCTCATCGGCCTGAATTTATCGTAAATTCCACCGCAAAATATGGGATTTTTCCGTATTTCGTTAGATTTTTATGTGAGTTATGAGACCCTGCTAATGTGGGCCCTTAAACTGGTTTTGTTGGAGCGCAATTCCTGAAAGAATTTCGCGTGGCGGGAAATAATTGAATTTGAAAGATTATGAAGAATCATGGCTACAAACAAATCACTGAGATCATATGTTTGGGTGGCATAAAATGGTGTGCTCTTGAACCTTTTGTGGAAAGTGGTATAGTTTTTTAACATTTTTAGTGATAAGGTAACAATAAAAACCAGGTTTTAATTGCGATTAACATTGCATGGTCAATTATCTACCGAATTTCTCAATTTTTACCGTGTGTTAGTGAAAATCCACCCAAAATAAAGGAAAATGCTTTCTCACATTCACGTTGTTGTATATTGTAATGGCCGAAATTTGACCTATATTATTTAAATTAATCTGTTGCTAGCAACATGTGCTTCGCCCCGACTCATCATTCGACTTAAGCAATTGTTAAGTATTGATTTATTCAGGTTTTAGTCAACGATTTCGAAAATACTGCGTTTTCGTTAAATTGGGTTAGGAATTCCATGTCCACGTATTGCGCTTTTTACCACTAAATTTGGACATCACAAAGACATGAAAGAAAGATGCGCTAACGTGTCCAAAAATACGTTATTTTATTTAAAAATTTCGAAAATTTGTAAATCACAGTTGTTGGTGTTGTTTTAAAATGGTCGTCCATCCAGCCATCTGCGATAAGCAAAATTGTAAAATTTGATTTCATAACTTGTTTATCTGTTCGATGCAAAATAAAGTTGGCAATCGTGTTATTTACGTAAACAAAAATTGAGAATTAAATTTAAGCGTTTAAAGGGATGTTTTTTTGATGGAAATATGGTGCCCAAAAATCCCAAAGCCCAATTAACTTTACGTAACGAATTATATGCATGCTTAGTTACTATTTTCAAAGGTAAACTTCATTACGTCAGCTTCTCATGGGTTGCTATGGCAACGGTGACGCTGTGGGTCGCCGCGTTAATCCCCGACGGACGTCTCGCGTCGGATGCGTGCGAGCGTGAGACGTTCCGATGCGAAGTAGGCGCGGGAGTCTGGGATGCATTTAGAACGGGGTAACTATGACAACCTTGGTTTCGTAGCTAAATTGTAAAGAGATGTGCATGTGATGTCTATCCGAGTAAATCTAAGACATCTTCGGGTGTTAACTCCTGGAAAAATGTGAGAAATCCCCGAAAAATGCCCGGTTTCATGTTGCTGATAGGTCGGTATTGAGATGAACTGTTGGCATCGTCTTTGCTGCGATAAAAAGCTTTTTTCGCTTATCACTCATGTTATTTTATCTTTTTACGTAAGTGTGCGAATGTGTAAATTTGGATCGATATCTTTTATTTTGCTTGTTGTTTTCAATGTTCGACCCTTGAGGACCTACCCTTTTTTTTCGTCTGATGCATGGGTATTTTCCGAAACGTAAAAATCATTCCTGTAATTAACTAAATTATTTTTGTGTCATTTAAAATTATAAAACTATGCTTGACCTTTCATTTTCTCTGTACTTGAAATGTGGATTTCAGCAACAGTTGTGGTTTTGTCGCAAAAAATTGCAGGAAGAACGTATTTTTCGTCTCCTTTCACGATAATTGCGATGATGTGGTTATTAATAAATGTGAAAGCTGGAGGAAATTGTATCGTTTTGTTGGCGTCAATATCTTTATTTACTTGGTCATTTAGTGGTTGATCTAGGTTTGGTGTTTTGTGTGATAATAAATCCTAGATAATGAATGGCGGTTTGGTAAACAGACACACAAGGTCTGGGTTTATTTAGAATTTTTTCTTTTATTGGCGTAACCTGTCGCTTGATTGATTATTTACAAAGAATTGTTGCAAATGAATGTCTCTGGTTCTGGAAAAAACATCCACAACTTTGACTGAAAAATAAGTATAAAACGGCCCAAAGCTAAATCATCAAAAAATTATTCTGCTATGTAACACATATTTTTTAACTTGTATGAAAGCACTAATTATCATGCTGAAGAGTCAATAAAATTTGAATAAAATAAAAGTTTGAACTAATTTATGAATCACAAGAAAACAAACAGCCAACTCCCGTCGACTCTAATAATAATTATTATAAATTCAAATGATCGCATGGTACAAGAATCCAGCTTCCAAAATAAAGAGAAACACTACGTAAAATACACGAATTTTTCCAAGTTTTTTAACTTCTGGTCTTCGAACGTTTTTTTTTAATTATGGAAATCACCTTCTTGTAACACTTTTCACTTAAATAACATTTAAATAGCAGTTTTTATAATTGTTCCAATCCTAAGATTTTTTGAAAAACATTCATTTTTATTTAGAAACTTAATTTGTTGTCAGTGTTGTGTGCATTTTTTTTGCTGATGATGGCACGTTTTATGCCGAAACGTCTATAATTTTTTCTTATTACCCAAAAGATAAAAGGGTGAACAAAAAAGTCGGTTGTCATTTAAAAAAAAAAAGAATAACGTCGCAACTCTAAAACGAATGACATCATAAATGTCACTATGATGTCAAAATGTAGCATTTTTATTAAATGATTAATAAAATATGTGCATTACTTTTGATTCAGTCTGTAGATGCAAAATTAAGTTTATTTTAATCAAAGTAATTTATTCAAATAAGTATTAATTATTAATTATATTATTTTTTCGTTCTAGTTTAGTAAAAATAGGAAGAAAAACTAGATTTTTGGTCTAAAAACGTGTTTAAATTCTCAGAACTTGCTATTTTTTCCATAATTTTGTAATTTATTGGCTTACTTTTTAACACATTTTGCGCAATAATTGAGTTTTTGCTGAACAGGCGCTTAGAAAAGGTACATTTTTGGTTATTTTCAACCAAATTTGGTGATTTTTTTGTTGTAGGTTAATAAAAACAAGAACATTTATTATACGTAAAATCATTTAATTAAAACAAAAGGTACCCAATTCAACTTCAGTTGTGAGAGACTTTCAAGTGCTAAATATTTGTTAGAGTTGTTAAAATATGACCTGTAATTATTTAATTGTGTCAAGTTTTTTGTTACGCAACACCGCCTCCAAATAAAAAACCTCAAGGCGTTTCACTCTTTCCCTAATTGTTCCAGTAATTAAAGTACAATGTCTCCCGAACGATCAAATTCACCCCAAGATGAAGCAGTAATGACACCAAAGATGTCAGTACCCGCAAGTCCCGTCGCAGGGACACCCATACGCGAAGCCCAATCGCCCATATCATTACTTTTAGCAGTGGCTCAAAGTCAAAGCAGGAACGGTGATGACGACCTCACGAGTCTCTCATGGCTGCACGAACGCGACCTTCTGAAAGGTACCCCAGCCCCCATTTCCAACAAAACCCAAACTGAACTTTGTCTAGGAATGAACATAAACCCGTCACCGTCGAATAGCGTCAATTCCACACCAGTGAAATATAGCAATAGTCTCTTGTCAGATCAGTTTCCGACGAGTGATTACGTCGATGATTCTTCCATATCAGCAGCTGACTCGTCGAGTAGTTCCCTAAACTCGCCCGTTCCGTACAACAACAGTTCCCAAAGGAACAAACATCCACATAATGTACCTTACGACCCTTTGGTTCACACAAACAACAAGCCACCATATTCCTTCTCCTGTCTCATTTTCATGGCGATTGAAGATTCGCCCCAGAAAGCTCTTCCAGTGAAGGAGATCTATGCCTGGATTTTGGAACACTTCCCCTACTTCAAAAACGCCCCAACTGGGTGGAAAAACAGCGTCAGACACAACCTATCCCTCAACAAGTGTTTCCAAAAAGTGGAAAAAGCCCCGGTAATTGTATTATTAAAACCAAAATTTTCCTAACTTTGAGTTTCAGAACCTGGGTAAAGGTTCACTATGGACTGTCGACCAGCAGTACAAACCCAACTTAATCCAGGCGCTGACGCGCTCACCTTTCCACCCCTGTTCAACCCTCGACCCTTCCACTTACTTCAATAACAATAATAAGAGTAATTTAACTCCTGAAAAAAGCTCAATGTCGCGCTTGCCTAACCCCGAATTGTACCCCTACCTTTCAAGGAAACTAGCTTCGGCTGAATTGAACAACAGAAATATTAAATCGGAGAATTCCGATGAGTCTTTGGATGCTGTTGACGCCGCTGCGGTCATGTTAAGTTTGAAAAACGGGCCACGGTACCGCCAGAAGAAAGAAAAAGCGCTTTACTGTCAAGTCATCACGACTTCACCGAGCCAGGATCACACTTACAGTGCCGCCGATTCGGTCGATCCCTTAGGCACGGACGAAGCGTTCGAAAGCGACGACGAAAGGTAATTTTTTTTTCCGAAAATTGCAAAACATTAATTTCTTATAGGACGTTTAGGGTCGTCAAGAGTCGCACGTGTCGCAAAATCGACTTTGAGGACGAGGAGGAGCGCAAGATTAAAGAAGGCGCAGAGACGCTTCTGAATTTGGCTGGGATAACGACAAGGAAGAGGTTCAACTCGCAAAGTTCGGACTACGAACCGTACAAAAGAATAAAACTGTCGCCGCAGTACGACATCAATGATAACGAGGCAACCGAGCGACCGACGCCCTTCAAACCGCGCCTTTTGCGAGCGAAGAAAAAAGAAGGTAAATCAAAAATGTTGTGTAATAACAACGATGAGTGGGTCAGACACCGGCGCGAACTGGAAATCAACCAGCATAGGTAATCAAACGCCCGGTAATTAGATGAATATAACGTAATTTTAACTAAGTTGAATTCTTCTAACGCTGTTATTGTAATTTTAATATATTTTATGTTTTTGTTTACATTTATGAAATATGAAGAGTAACTATGTTAGGATTGTTTTAGAAGTGTTACTGACTGAAAATTTTGATTTATGACGGTTCCACGGCAATTTTATTTCTGTTGCCGACTTAATTTTTTTTCAAATACTCCAGAGCCCGAACTGTTGTAACATTTCGCGTCAGGTTGATCACCAAATATTAATTTATTCTAGGAGTAATTTCCGCAAGATTTTATCGCTGATTGAAATTTTATCTAAATGAATTAATTTTATCACTGTTACCAAAGTAGGCTAACTAATCATTAAGTGGGGAAGTAATTTATATGTATATTGATTTTAGCTAATTCTGTTGTTTTATTTATTTATTTCCATATTTAAGCTGTTGATTTGTCTTAGATGCTCCACCGCGCTGAAATTCGCTGTATTTATCCTGAGTTGGGGCATTTTGGTGTTTGATATCTGGTCATTTCATTGAAAAGCAATAAACGTGTATCAGTGATAGGGAATAAGAAAAAATCATCTAGAATTTTCCTATTGCTACAAGTTGAGTTTATAATCATTGAAAGTAGGGTAGAGTAAATATATTTTTTCTATTTCCCGTGATACATACTGCTCTTCCTATTGTACATAAAGATCCGAAACAATCATAAATGTTTCAAAATGTGTGTGCGTTTCAAAGCTATTTTCCTATTACTCTTATCATTCAATTTCTCCAACTTTTCAAAAAGAGTTTTATTGTATTTTTGGCCGTCTTCCGAAATTGAATGAATAAGTGCGATACTTGATTTTGTTAGTTTAGAATGTGAGAATTCTAAATATCTTATAGCAATACCAGTTTTGCCTGATCTAGTAAATAATACTCTATGCTTTGCCAATATTCTTGGCTTTGGTATGTATTTTTAAGGTTCTATGTGCCAAATCGTTTTGTACTTTTATTGCAGTAATCACTACTGGCAATATTTTTTGGCGCCTGTCTTCCAATTTTATAAAATAGGTCTTCTGACATACTTTCCATATTTACATTTTTAGTAGGTTAGACTTTCGTTCAAATGTGTTCCATTAACAAACTATTAGTGTGCTTTTGACTTTTTCCTTATTTTCAAACGAACTTAACACTTGTTTGCGCATATTTTATTTTATTATTGTTATGACCATTTATTTGTACCTTTAGTTTATTCAAATAAATAAAACGGCTGATTTTAACCCGTCTTTTTTACCCCAAAATCCCTCATAGGAGGTCTTTTCGGTTCTCTCCCCAAATTAGCGATATTCACAATAAATTTCGTTAATTTAACACCAATAATTTGAGGTTACCTGTCACTTTGACAGATTATAAATTAGTGCGTTAGCCAGGTGTGCTAACATAAAATGCAACGAAGTTTAATTGAATTTTTAAAATTTATGTTGCGTTTTCACGGTATGTTTCTTTGATAATCATAAGTAAAATTTAAATTACAATAGGGCCAAGCACACTTAATAATAAATAAATGTAGACTGAAACCACTTTGCTACTCTGATGTGATAAATCAAAATTCCCTGATTTGGGGAATTTACACATCGGTATTATTATTATTGTTCGAATTTTTTAATTTATGAATTAATGAAGTGATGAGACTCAAAAAGAAGCATTTATTTTGCAAAAGTGACTATTTAATCAAAAATCGGCCGTAAAATGTTGACCCTTTTGAGCGAAATCCATTTCTGGAGCACCCAAGAAGACGTCATCGTAAAACATCCAGATTTTGGATCATTCAAGTACCCAAACCCCTCACAACCCCATAAAGCGAACTAAAAACCCTTATTCCAGATACTACTCTAAGAAAGATCCCAGCGACTCCCTCTGCTACCAAAGCAAAAAAAAGTACTGCGACCAACGAGGTGTCATCTGGCACTTGCCCAACAAACGTCCCCAAAAACTCCGCGACCGTCTCAAAGAACTCGAGGTTAGCTCACACACTCACCCTTTCACTCTCACTCATTCTTTCAATAGGAGTATCTCCTCCACAACAAAATCGTCTGTTTCTCTTGGTCCGACAACCACCTCCAACTCCTGCTCTCAACTGGGGTGGTCGTCACCCTCACCATCGACATCACCACAGGCGACCTCACAAGCCTCACTTTCGACAAATCCCTCGCCACCAAACTCCAAGTCAACATATTATGCGACGGTGTTATCCTCGGCCCCCAAATCATCTGCATTTGTAATGACGGCCACGTGCTCGGCTTCGGGGGCTCCTGGAAAGACGGCTGGATTGTCGAAGGGGGCCCTCGACGCCACCTGAACTTCCACAACGACTGGCTTGCCGTTTGGGGCAAATGCGAGGCCGAACACCCGCAGCCTTGGAGCCCCCTTGGCAAGGACTACCAACGGGCTAATCTACACCTGTACTGGGTGGGCGTCCGGGGGCCTGAACTCTTAGCGTACAAAAAAACCGACGGGGATCCCATTGAAGTGATCGTCAGTCGGACAATACGCCGAACTTTGTTCGTAATCGAACAGAAGGTGACTCTCAGGGGGGCTGTCTCAGTCGAGTTGAGCAATTTTGAGCTGGTTGGGGCCAATTTGAAACGGGTTTCGGTCATTTCGGTCCCACTTCAGACACAAGTCAGTTGCTGTGCCTTAAATGAGCAGGAAACTAGGCTCCTGATTGGTTGTATTGATGGGTCTTTGGCGTTATTGGACCGTGTCAGGGGGTCAACTCGGACGGTTAAAGGGTTGTTTATACCAAAGTTCGCACGTTGGAATTCTCTGGGAGCTGTTGTGACCGTTTTGAATGAAAGGGGGCAATTGCAGTATTTTGACACGGCTTTGAACGGCGTTAAGTCACAAATAATGGGGGAGGATTGCACCCCAACAGCTTTAATTGACTTATCCGGTTATTTCAATTCGCAATTTACGATCAGTTCGGTGAGTTGGGGCCCAAAAGACTTAGTCGTGGTTTTGGAGCAAGGCCCCATGTTACTCATCACTCACATTGACCGGTCTTTATCGTTCAAATCTCTCTCACAACGTTACATAAAAATGGGTAAAATTGATAAAGCCATTCGGCTTCTCCTAAGCTGGGAATTCAACGAGGAAAGTTTCCACGTGTTGCAAAAAATCGTCGCTTATTTACTCTCCCAGCCAATGACCGACGACACCGCCAAGTATCTCCAGGACGCCCTCGGGTGCTTCCACAGCCCCCCGGTGCCCCTGAACCCCGAGACCCGTTCCCGCTTCTTCACCCAAATTTTCTCGCTCACTCGTCGCTTTTTCCACCAGTTAGTCCGCGCCCAAATGTTCGAAACCGCCTTCCTCTTGGCTGTGGACCTAGGGCACCATGACCTCTTCATGGACTTGCACTACATCGCGGTGCAAATCGGCGAGACGGAGATGGCGGCTGCCGCCCGCGCCCAGGCCTCGGCCCTCCTGAGTCGCTGCTCCAGCGAGGCCTCGAACTGCACCAGGTCCTCGTGCTCCCAATGTTCGGGAAGTAGTGACGAAAACCCCGATAATTACCTCACAACTAACTTCAATAACCCCCAACCGAAGACCTACCCGAGAGCCACTTTCGTGAAGGCGCCGCAAGTGCCGGCGAATTTTAAAGCGCCCCCGTTGCCCAATTTGGGGATTCCCAGAAATGTGTTTAAGCCGCCGCTGCCCTCAACGGGGGCGGTTAAGAAGGTGCCCCCGAAAGTTAAGTTTTCTGATACGGTGACGGCGTTTATCGTGCCGGAGATTAAGCGGCCAGCGAGGCCGCCGCCGCCACCACATTTCACCGATCCGCAGAAAGAGTTGGCTGATAGTTTGCCGCTTTGTCACCCAAATGAGGATTATTTGAAGGATTTTAACCCTGTGAGGAGGAGGGAGAGCGAGGAAGCGCAACCCAAAATCAAAGTGGTGCATTTTGGGGTTGTTTAATTCTTTTAGAATAATTGAAGACAGTTTCCGTCCGTTAGAAGTACAAATAAATTACCCAAGGAGCCCCAGATTGTATTAAAATATATTTAACATGTTTTATCTGTGGAGGAACGAAATTTGATATGTATATTTAATTAATGAGTAGATTTTTTATTTTTTATAACTTCGTATTTTCGCAAATAAATATTTTTATTACAACATTATTGCATTTGTTTTCAACACAACAGAAGGACGAACCACTAGATTACGTGTGTGAACGCCTGTTTAACACTCATTTTATTTGAAAAATGAGACACTTTTTTACTAATTATTACTGAATACGTAAGGGCAGACATAAACGACGTCAGTGCTATTTTTGTTGTAGAAATGAAAATAGGCACAAAAATGAACTTCTCGTGCCAAACATTTTGATAAAAAAGGGCGTTTAATCATTTATACAGGGTGTTGGAGTTGGCATTTTGTTCTATGTTATCATTTCGTATTCGTTTGAAACAGAATTTAAGTGAAATGACTAACCTTAACGCTCATCACGTCCTTTTCAAAAGCGGCTTCCAGCACTTCTAGAACTTTCGATTTTGGTCGTTTTGGCACTAAATACACAAAACACTGCTTCTACAACGCGCAAAAACAAAACGACGCTCTAACACAAGCGTCTTTCTGACGCATGTCGCATGATGTCAAGCTAACGAAATGTTATTGGCTGGTTTGACCGAACGCGGGCGATTTGAAATTTGTGGTGAAATCTCTCCATTAAAAAATTGAAAATTGCAAAGATTACATCAAACTAGAGTTTGTTTGATTGAAAAAATGGATTTGTTCTTGCCATTTATTGAGAAATAATTGTATAAATTTTAATAAAAAAATATTTTGGAGAAAATACGTATAAAACATAATGAATTAATGAATTAAATACTGTTCATTGTTTTATTTACCACAATTTGTGCCCTTTTTATTTTTCTTCAATTAAACCGGTCTTGGCACCAAAATAAAAGTCCCTAGCAAAACGTGGTGGCTTCCTTACCATGACAACGAGACAGCGTCAACACAAACATAACCTTTTCAAAGTTTGAAAAATGCAACCGAGTCATTTTGACCACATTTCTCCGGCCCTTTTCGACTCTCCCACGCCTCAAATGTCCTCCAAAGAGTTTCAGAGGACATTGTATACGTATTTTGAGGAGAAGGGTCTAGTAGACGACCTCCGATCGTACCTCCGTGTGCTCATGATCAAGCAATTAAAGAACACAAAAGTGGGAAAAATCGAGCAAAAACCGCAATTTTCGCTCTCCAAGCAAGCCTTCAGTCTCGTAATTGCCGACTATTTACTGCACGAAGGCTGTCATTATACCTTATCAATTTTCAGCACTGAGGTGCCTGGAGTCGCCCCACAAAACCCCTTTTCGCTCTACGAAGCGCACAATTCGCGCAATAAGTGGCGGTTTGACGAGGAGAGTTTGCTAAATGTGTTAGAATTGATCGGGATTTCCAAAACTAGCGGCGAAAGTTTGAAAATTTCGGCGCGTTATTTCCGAAATGGGGAATCACTGTTGAGTTGTTTGGTGGCGGCAAAGTCGGCGAATTTAGAGGAGCTTGCCGGGGTTGAAGGGGAGGATTACTTGGGCAAGGTTTTGGACGTGTTAGGGGTTCCCCCGAAAGTTGCGGGAGAAATCAAGGCCCGAGTTGAGGAAAGTTTCGTTCCCTATGTTAGACAGTTGGAGGTTTTGAGGGGCGAACTTGAGGCCCGAAATGAGGAAATTAAACGACTGTTCACGTGCCAAATTGAGGCGAAACGTGAAAGCAAAAAATTAAAAACCGAGCTGAAAGAAGCCAAGCGAAAATTGAGCCAGGCGGTCTTGCGAGAGGAAAATCTGAACTTGAGAGAGCGCAAAATTCGGGAAAAATTGGACGAGGTTACGAGACTGCAAAAAACGATAATCAAGGAACAAAATCAAGTTTGTGACCTCAAACATTGCACCGAAAGGTGCCAGAAAAACTTAAACTTAGTTGAAGAGTTACGTCAAGAAATCGCGAAATTATTGGACGCCAGTCGGGAAAAAAGCCACGAAATTGACCAATTGAAAGCGACCGTAACTTCGCTAAACAAAGACTTGACCAACAGTCGCTTAAACATCGATTTTCTGAACTCTTGTTTGCTGCGCTCCAATCAAATCAACTTCTCTGAAGGTTTGTGGCCAATCAATTAACAATTTTATTGAATGGTTTTTCCAGACGCCGCCAATCACGCGGCCAACTCTAGCGATGACTCCTCCTCCGAGCACATCACGGGGGAGATCCTCAACCAGGTCCGTTCCAAACTCTCGCTTCTGGAGCAAGAGAGCGCCCAGTTGGACCTCCAGTTAAAAAAACTCAATCTAGTTACAAAATAGTTTATTTCTCACTCAGTGAAACAGTTAACAAAATAGAAATGTTTGTACAAAATATAATACATAACTATAAAATTGACACTCAATTAGTTTAGGCACAAATAAAAATGTTTCTCCTTAGTTTAGTTTTTGAAGACTTGCTCGAGGTGAGTTCGCACCGGTGATTCGGAGCCACGAACTGGAAGAAGGCGATTGGAACGTTGCTTTCGAGGAGGCGTGGCGCGGGGGCGTAGCCAAAGACGTGTGAGGCGGAGTTTTGATCTTCGACCGGGGCCAACTAAAACACCATTACGAATCGTTATTTAAAATCAGACGACTCACCTCTGGCGCTCCGCCTCTGAATAGAGCCCGACGTTATGGAACCACCTATAAATATTCGGGTACTTCCCCGGAGTTATGCAACAATCGGAATATTTTAAAGCTTTATAAAGGGCGTTATCGGTCTTGGTCGGCTGTGACCCTTCGACAAACACTTCAAGAGTCAGAGGAACATCACTAAAATCGGCCTCATTGTCCGAATCGTAAATTTTGCTCGGGCTTTCAGGTGGTGTGTAGAAATCATCATCAGACGATGAAGTTTCCACTAAAATATCACCGTAATGTTCGGCTCCACGTCCCAAAATACTCACCGTCAATGCGTTCAAAAAACAATTTCTTGGCCGTCTTCAATCGCGAGTGCCTTGCACTGTTATTTCGGCTCAAACCGAGCGTTTTTCGCGACTTTTTGAAATGAAAAATGCATGTGCACTCTTTTGTTTTCATCCAAGCGTCTCGACAAGCTTGCTCCTCGTCCAGTTCCAGACACGGCTCACTATCTTGAGTGAAATTATTTAAAATGTTTTGCATCAAACAAATCAGTTGTTTTTTTGATGACGTTGGTTTGTTGTCTTTCGGATAATTGGCCTCGTCATCCGACGAAAAACAATCGAACGCTTTCACACACTCGGTCACTAATTTGTTAACGTTTTGAATGTAATTATTACGCGCCGATTTTTCGATAAAATAACACAATTTTTGACTGGTTAAGAGACCTAACCGGGGATGCAATTGCGAGAAGTTAATTTTGTTAAAACGGTAGTCATCCAAGTAACTTAAAATCAACAATTCGACTTGTTTGGTTTGCATTTCGAGAAGGGAAACTTGCAGAGAAAAATCATCAAAAATCCGATGGTAAATCTCACTCGCGATTCGATTCGCAAACACGTTACAAGCCTTTTCAACACATAAAAACGAATTAAAACCGGACTCTTCCTCGCAACTTTGGTTAATGTTACAATTCTGCATTTGGAGACAAAGGTCCGCAATCGTACTTAAGGATTTTTTTGACGCCTCTTCTGGCGAATCGGGTGATAAGTACGAGTTATCCATTGATTGAATTTTCGCAGTTAGATAGTTCTCCAACAAAGCTAAACCTTCATCAGAGCCAATATCAACAAAACAATCCAAAAACGACCAATATTCCTTCCAGTTAACGTCAAATTTATTGGCCAGTTTTTGACCCAATCGCTCTAAACCTTTCGACGGGTCTGTGTAACGCAACGAAAAAACTGAATCCATTGGATCATCGATTCGCTTCTTGATTGGTGTACTCGTTCGGGGCGGAGTTTTCCACACTTTGCGAAATTGTTCCGCCCCTTCCTTGTTCATTGGTCCAGCAAATGCGTGAATTTCTAGCCGCGGACTCAGAGGGTCCTTATTGACGACCTACAATTGGGTTAAGTCAAACAGGGCGGCAATATTTTACTTTAAAAAAATATAAAAAAATCATTAAAAATATACTCTATTAGCAATTTTTGTAAATATACACTCTTTTTTAGATGGTTTCTGTTTTCCGAACGAACTGTAATTTTGCATACATACGTAATTTCCATGACAATGTTCCGAAAATTTTATTGCACATCACCGTTATAATTAAAACAAAGTATAAAAAAAACTACTTTGACTAAACAAAGACTACTTTGTTTGCGTTAAATAAAATTTTACCGACAGTTCTACCAACCTGTGATCGTCCTGGTGAAAACGGCTCACCAATCACTGGTGCTACTGAATCATCTTCAGCTCGAAGCACCGGAACGTAGTATGAATTTTCTAAATGCAAAGCAATTTTCTTTTTAATAATAGACGCTCCTTCAATATTGTCACAACGATCACAAATAATCTAAATAAAAGATAAATTAAAAAAATGATTTTTTACGAAGTGGTGGGGTTTACCATATCGGGAGTTTGTCCGTATTTATTTTTCAAACTCTTATCACATTCAGGGAATGACACTAGAACTTCGACAACGTCCACAGCACCGAATTTCGCAGCAAAATGCAGTGGTGTCTCGTTCAGACCCTTGTCGGGAGTGTTTAAATACAAGTCAAGTAGGACTTGAATACGACTTTCAACGTTTTCATTGACGTCATCACCATACAAGAGCTTAACAAATTTCGGATTTGAAATCGTATTCAAGATAACTTCAGTCAAAATTCCACTTTTCGCTTTCGCCGCCACGTGAAGCGCATTGTAGCGAAAACCTTCCTAAATTAAAACATTTTTACCGCCCTTGTGTATAAAAATACGGCTAGAACCTGGAGGATGGACGGGGTGTCTCCACTGCTGATCAGATACCTGGGGTTCTCCCACACCGCTTGCCTGAACGTGTCCACATCCCCCGTCTCTATCGCTTTGCGTAGCTTGACGAGATCCTGAGGTTTGGGGCCCTTGAAGGGGCTCAGTCTTTCGTTAACAACCTGCGAGTTTAAACCTTTGACCGATCCGTTGACAACCGGTGGGGAATTCGGCGTTTCCGCAGCCCCCACACTTGCGAATTTCAACGCATCGTGGAAGAATTCGAAATGCTTGAAGCGAGCTTTCTTCGTCTTCTTGACCATCTTCATGGCTTCGGCCTTGTCCTTGTAGATGTAGTCGCATGTTTGGGTGCCCTTCTGGCGCACGTCGTGCGGGATAAAGACCGAGTAGAAGTGGCCTGAGACGGGGGGCTCGCTGTTGTCGGCGAAATTTGCCGCTTCTTCGTAGAACGGCACAGAGTCTTCGGAGGGTTGGTCCATCTTAGGTTAGGTGTGTGAAAGGGCTGAAATGGGCATTTTACGCGCAAGGTGGGTGGACGTAAGGAGTTTTCTTGTAAAAGGAGAGTAAAGAAACTAGTTTTAAATTTTAAATAACACGTCAAATGCAAATTGCAAACTAAACCGACGAATGTCAAAGTGACACGTGTGCCAATGCAAAACAACAAAAACACCAACGCGCCTAAGTTGAAAAACAGTTTTTGAGATGGTTTCTTTTGGAAAATTACGTCAGGGTTTAAATAGTATGCTATTTTATTCACAATTACGTTTATAAACGGTACATTTCTAATAAAATTGCTTTTTTTTAACAAAATTTTTGGATCGACTAGTAGGCTATGCCCTGTGACATTTGATGTTTCAGTAAATGTCAAAATGAGTGGTTTTTAAAATCAATTTGAGTTTTTTGTGAAGTGCTAGAAAAATCAGTGAAACCACTAATAGAAGTAATAGAAAATCGTCTAGGAGCTTCCCAAAGTTTAGCTGTTATAAGGTGCGTATGCGCATTGACTTGCGCTCACTTTTTTAAATTCTGCTCAACAGCAGAAACAATGAGGGAATAAAGTCGTATCTATTACAAAAATAAAATTGTGTGCAAATTGTTCATGTACCTTTGTGCAGTAATACAATAGTTGTAGTAATTTTACCAAATATTTTGAAACATTACCCCGCTAAATTCTTTACAAATATCAATGAATCAAACAAACCGATTTGTTTCCCACTTTGTAACAGTGAATTATCTCACAGATTACATTTTTTGTTGGTGACGTTGTCTTACACAATTATTGGTGTGCCGTTCAATTTTATTCAGTCTGTTACTTGTTGATGTCGCGCTCGGACGTCTTATAAATGAAATCGGAAGTTTTTCATTTTTTTTTTTAAATTTCAAATTCGTTGTGTTGTGTTTTTCCCAGTTGGATTTCCAATGAGAAACTATCTGGATTAAAGGGTTAGTTCGCAATTTCTTTTCACAAAAATCGCCTTAAATCTGTAATATTTTCAATTAATTTAATGGCACATTGTTTTAATTTAATTGTTTTTTATTTCAATAAGTCCGTTTAAGAATGCGATGGGACTTGCCACAAACTGTAGCAGAGGAAGATGTCGTAAAGGTAAGTCCCTGCAGCGAATTAATCGAAGGATTTAAATAAGCGGTTAGGAATCTGTATGTTGCGGTGATTGTGAATAAAGTAAACCATTTTAAATGATTTATTTAAACACTTAAAAGCACAAACATATGACAGTCAAATTCCTTTATGAAAAAATCTTAAAACTTAACTGAGAAGTATCACAGAAATTTGACTTAAAGTTAATTAAATGTAACTCAACTCTAATCAGTGGCAACATTAACGTGTGCTCAATAAACCACACTCACACGTAGGAATCGTAAACTTAAAAAACCTAAACCTAAATGTACAAAAACAACAAACTTTCACAAAGTAGAAAAAGTGATTAGCCCATTACTCTCTTTACAAGACTAGTTATATAATAATAAATTTGGAATAGTCACAACATGATTAAAAATGTCTTTATTTTCACCAATGGACAAATACTATAAAATCATTTGCACGGTCGTGGCGTTCAATATTTGGTAACCATGCCACAGCCCCACAAACCCAAGTCTCATCAAATACTTTACAAATTCAGCTACGCGATAACGAGCGGCTCGTCATCCGAAAACCCTGTTATTTGCGGACTTTCCTCCTCCTCTAATCCATTATCG
The DNA here is from genome assembly GCF_031307605.1 of Tribolium castaneum. Classification (NCBI taxonomy): domain Eukaryota; kingdom Metazoa; phylum Arthropoda; class Insecta; order Coleoptera; family Tenebrionidae; genus Tribolium; species Tribolium castaneum. The sequence goes on along the minus strand of NC_087402.1, from coordinate 1,540,159 downwards.
TCAAAAGTCGCCGCCCCTGACCGCGTATCATAATGCGAATTTGCAAATCGCGTGAAACTATTCTGTAAGCGGCGATGTTTCACTATAAACACACCCAGTGTTACCACCACGACTATTGACAAAATCGTGAGCACCAAAATCAACCAGAGATTGGTACCACCCATGGTCGTGGGCAGTTCCAAAACCGTTGCACTCAACTTCTCCGATGTGATCGATTTGTACCCACTATCAGCCACGATTTGGACCGCGAAAGTGTACATATTCGATGAACTGTTAGTGTAGATAAATGGTGGTTTGTCCACTCGAAAACGCCTCGCCGTTGCCTCGTCCAGAGTATTTCCTTCAGAAACCAAAACTTCGTATTTAAACGGCCCTACGGCCTTGGGAACGTCGGCTTCTTGCCAATCGACAACAAAACTACCGTTCTGTTCAATGGTTGTTTTCACTTCGTGTGGAGGCAAAATGGGCGGGGCGTAATAAGTCACGTTGGGTGTGTAGATGGCGTCCACTTCGCGTGTTGCCACGCTTATGTCATAGATAGCGCCGTATTTTACATTCAAGACGTGACTGTAATTCCCAGGTGGTTTGCCATACGAGGATATTTTACCGGTTGTTCTTTCATAGACACGGATCTGAAAACAAAAAATAAAATCGCAAGCGCTACTTTTTTACACAAGACTAAGCGACATAAAAACCGCCAACTTGATTATTAAATTTTGAAACCATAAATTATAACTTAAATACCATATGGCCGATGGGTTCGGCGATGGTCGGACACGAAGGCACCCACGTGATCATCATTTTCAACGGATTGTGTTCCACTTCCTTGACGTTCAGATTTGTCGGCGGTGCCTTCTTATTCGTAAACGTACTGATTTGTAAGCTCTTTGATAGTGGGCCTTGACCATACGGTCCCACAACTCCGACCATGAAAGTATAATACTCGCAAGCTTTTAAATCGTTGATGGTTGTCGTCAAATCAGTTGTTTCAAATCTCGATTCTGAAAAAAATTTTTTTTTGAAACACGAAGCGTAACCGAGTGACTTAAATTACTTTCATATAACTGATCGGCGTCAATTCCATAATAAACACCATACGTCCACTTGACTTTTCTCGAATCTTTCGGAACTCCCCAACTCAATTTGACCGAAGTTCCGACTTCTTTGACCAATTTTCCTTGAAGTGACGGCACTTCTGGTAACATGACGCCGTCAGTTACCACGATTATGTCAACTTCGGGGCCGGTGAATGCATTTTTGTAAGCGTTAACCTTGAACGTGTAGCGGGTACCGGGCGCTAACTTATCGACAGTGATGGATTGTGTGTTGGTGACACGTGGTAACATTCGCGGATAGTCATTGGGTGGAATTATCGCAACGGCGAAACCTTCAACTGTTTTGTTATATTTCCACGATAGTGTGACGCTAGTTTCGGATTTTTTGTCCACTCTTAAATTTTCGACAGCGTGGAGTTTAGCGTCGCCATCGAATTTCAAAGTCGTGACTTTTGAGCGCTTACTTTCATACTTGTGATTGTGGGCGATTACCTAAATAAATGAAAAAATTAATAATGAAACGTTGAATTTTTCGTATTAAAATTACATAAAAGTTGTAATATTTATCGGGCTCGAAGTAGGCGGAGAGCAAATGGGCGGTTTCGTTACCGTTCAGCTTCAATTTGATTGGTGGGTTCGGTGGGTACCAACATATCTCGTAATTGACGATTTGGCCGTTGGGATGCGTTGGTTTATTCCAAGACAAAAGAACATGAGAACCGTTCGTTTGAACAGCTGTCACGTTCCAAGGCTCACTTGGAATGCCTGAAAAAATTTGGTTTACAATCCTGTTATTGTTACAAACAATTAGTTACTTTCAGCCGTAAAAGCCACGAAATATTTCGCAGGTAAAAACACTTTGCTCGTATTTTGAACCCTGACATAAATCGTCATATTGTATTGAGTCGCCGGTTGCAAATTGGTAAATTTATACTCCATGTCCTTCATCCACGTTTTGTTTTCCCAAACATTCTCTCCCACTTTACTAATCGACGGTAAGAACTCTAATTTACCGACTGGCGGGTCTGTGATCCACCAGTAGAGCAAAAGACTCGTCTCGTTAATACTCCGTTCGTCCACGCCCATTCGTAACACTTGATACACCCTTGATGTTTTCGTGCAATTTAATTCGTCGTAACCGTCGCGACAATCAACACGCCCATCGCACAATGCAGCCAATGGGTAACAACTACCTCCATCACAAGGGAAGTACCCTTTTGAACACGAGGGCGTGGCTGGTCCGTTCGGTAGATTATGATCACACAAAGACTCATCTGTCAAATCGGGACAATCCGGCTGTCGATTACAAACCGCTGCCAACGGTATACAACTTCCATCCACGTGACATTTGAACTCGTCTTTGGTGCAATTACGTACACCTTCACAATGTCGTTCATCTTCACCGCCCACACAATCCTCCATACCGTCGCACACCCACGACGAAAAGATACAAGTCCCGCCCATACACTCGAATTGGTTGTTACCACAAGTCGTAACAGGGGGTGTGGTTGTGGACTTGGGCGTCGGGGCATGGCTTGGGAAACAACCAAGTTCATCGCTGCCGTCGCCGCAATCGTCGGCTTGATCGCACTTCCACCAATAGGGGATGCAGCGCTGGTTCTGGCAACGGAACATCCAATCCTGACACGTCCCGTTCTGAAAATAAGTTATTTTTTTATTTTAATAAATTCTCATCAAAGAATTCTATTTTATTAATTCAAATCCGCAAACTTACTTTGGGTATAAACTGATCAGTGGCATCGCTTGTATCAGGGATTGCAGGAGTCGTACAATTGACTTCGTCACTGCCATTGGGACAGTCTTTATCACCGTCACACACCCATGTTTTGTAAATACAACGATTGTTGGGTTCACCACACGAAAATTGAATATCGAGACACGTATTATTTTTGCAATTCATTTCATCTGACCCATCTCGACAATCCTTTTCACCGTCGCATTGCCACGTCGATGGTATACATTTAACACCACCAACCTTGCACTGGAACTCCTCACCTGGAACTTGTTATTTCCCAACCGTAATGAAATTTACCAACTTACTTTTACACACGTGTGGCTCCACCGGTTCACAATTCAACTCATCTGACCCATCCCGACAATCATTTTCCCCATCACACTTCCACTTCTCTGCAATACACCGGCCATTCTTACACGTAAATTGCCCATCGGTGCAGTTCTGTTTCGGACAATCCACTTCATCCGACCCGTCCGAACAATCATAGTCATAGTCACACTTCCAATACTGTGGCAAACACTTGCCATCACCACAAACGAAATAATTCGGTGGGCAACTCTGCATGCCACAGTGCGCCTCATCGGAGGAATCGCCACAATCATCTTCACCATCACACTTCCAGCCTTTGGGCACACATAGACCGTTCCGACACGTGAAATGATTCGAACTGCAGGTGTTTTGCACCGGCGGACAGGTGAAGTTAGCCAATGGGGGCACATGCCCCGGGCAGAGACACCGTCCGTTGTTGTATTCCATGCCATCGGGGCATAAACAAGACGAGTTCTTTTTCGGTTTGCTGACACAAATGTATGAGCATTTGGAGGCAGTGCAGGCGTTCGTGCCCACTTGGAGGCCGTGCGCGTAGACTTTAAGGTCCATGAGACCTGGCAATTGCTTCTGGAGGATTTCCACGCCGTGATAGGTGTCCTTATCGGCGCTAAAAATCGCGTTACGTTTCCAATCGTCCCAATACATTGTGTTTTTGAAAACTGCGACGGCAAACGGGTGTGAGACAACGTCGTTTTGCGAGATTATTATCTTGAGGAAATCGCCGTGCAAGTCACTGGAGGCGATGTAGTCTTGACGGGCGTCCACCCAGTAGATGCGTTCGGCGATGTAGTCGATGGTTATACCATTGGGCCATTCGACCCGAGGTTTGCCGAACAGTTTAACCACATTGGAACCGTCCAAGTCAGCTCGGTTGACCGAAGGCCGTTCCACCGACCAGTCAGTCCAGAACATGTACCCAGCTTTGGGGTGCAAGGCAATCCCTCGTGGTTTCTTCAAAACGTCGCCTTTTAACACAGTTCTACGCATTCTCCCACTGTGATTAACATCAGTCCTGATCAACTCAATCTTTGACCGAATCCCATCGACAAAATACAAAGTATTGGAAATCCAATCCAAAGCCATGCCTTCAATCGAGGCCAAATCACTCGAAACCAAAATCTCCGGCTCACTGTCGTTCAAACACTGCCGTCCGATCGTATCCAATGCAATATCGGCCCAATACACGCAATTATTCCGCATATCGAAATCAATCGCGATCACATTTTTCAAATTCTTAACCGGAAGCTCTTCGAGTTTCCTTGTCACGAGATTAAACCGACTGATTCTCTCCCGTTGCGCAAACAAGAGGAAATCGTCAACTTCGTTAAACGGACAGGGGATTTCCTCCGGCATGTAATGATTCTCAAAGCCGTCGACGCAAACATCGCCTTGGATTTTTCGGTAGCCTTTCGTCCGTTTGTAAAATTTGCCCGGTTTGCAAGTGGCGGGAATACGGTAAGGATCGCTGGTGATTGAAGTGTTGCGGACGCAATTGCCGGGTTTTTCCGAACGGATGAAACCAAAATCACACTCGTAGTCGTAAATATCGCAACCGCACGGTGTCATTGAGATGGGGACGTCGAAATCTTCACCGTTGTAACAATTAGCGTGGGGCATGCGACGGTGGTAGGTGACTTGTTGGCCCAAAACGCAAGGGATGTAACTGCGGTTTTCGTCGCTTTGGCTCGGGGACCACGGCTTGTAGTCGTCCTAGAAGGGCCATTGTGAATTATTTCGGCTTGTTTTTAATGAAAATTGGGCGAAATGAGTGTTTCTAGCCGTAAAACTTGCGATAACATAATATAATGTAATATAATGAGCCGCAGAATCCTTGTTTTTGCGTTTCTAATTGAAAAACGTGCCAAAATGCTTGAATTTTTTATCTTATTTACACATTAAATTGCTATAAAATGATTAAAAAACAAATTTCTTGTTACTGCGTAGTAAAAAAAATTAATTCTCCATTTTTATGTTGTAATCACAGCTCAATGTTTTGGTATTTTGAAAAAATAACCAAATTAATATTAAAATTATTCGTCTGTCAAATTTTTTCACTTACTTTTGAGCAGTTATAGGCGAAGGCCTTTATTAAATCCAGCTTGATAATAATCCACTGATGTTCCTCCGGCAAGGAGCCAAACATCGTAAACACTGTCGTGTTTTCCCCCGGTTCGGTCATAAGCCCATACAAGCGAATATTCTGATCGTGAAAAGCCGCCTGTTTCCATGTCTCTCCCTCGTCCGTTGAATACAAAACATGCCTCGTCTCCCCCCTCAATTTAAAATACTTAACCGCTGTTAAAATCCCACCATGGTCACCCATATTAAAGAAATACAAATCCCTCAAAGTCTGTCTCCACGTCTGTCCCGCATCACTACTTATATAAACACCGTAATGTCCTTTAAGTGATTTTCCCAAAACACCTGTTGCGATTAAAAGCCCAGGCGCCGATTTACTCGATAGAATACTAATAGATCTAGTATCGGGGTACAATTGACTGAACTTTTGGCTCAAATGGAGGGAGCAATTCTGTTGGACGGAGCAGGAAGTCGGTTGTCCTTCGACATCACGGAAAGGGGCTTGGATCAGACGCCAAGATCGGCCGTGGTCGAAGGTTATAACCGAACCTAAGTGTTGCGGACCGAGATTGTTACCCTGGGGTTTGGTTAAGACACGTGAGGCGATGTAAATGCCTGAGAGACCTTCGACTTTGTAAACATCGGCGAAAGCTTCCTCTGAGACGTGGTGGATCCAAGTATCGTGCCATGTACTGTTCGGAAAATAGCAAAGGACGTCTTCTAGTGACAGTGTGAATTTAACAACTCCCTCACTGTTGTCCAAATTCTCCGAAACGTACAAATGTGAGACAGTATCGGCATGACTCACTGCCACAAGAGCCCGATTCGAAGTAACATCAACAATGAAATAGCTCCGAATCTCTAAAGTCGTATCGAAAACACACTTAATTTTCTTCCCAAGTTTATACGAAACGTACAACTCGAGCACTCCTTTGCTCGATAATTTGGTCGTGAAGAGATAATCGCCTTTGACGAAGAACTCCTTAATACCGGTGGCTTGGACCATAACCGTTCGATTCGAGAATAAATCGCTCGATGATAAAATCGCGTTATAACCACTCGGTTCCATCCTTTGTATCAATAAAGTGTGTCTCAAATCATTCTCTTTGATCCAATAAGTGGCTTTGACGAAATCCTGTGTCGCTCGAAAACTATTACCGAAATCTTCAGTCACCCATAATTTATGCAGATGATCGACTTTATCCAAAACGACAAACACTGACGGTTGCAGTTCGTGAAACGAAACGTCGCTCGGTGTGAAATCCAAGTCGATGCGTTTTATGTCACGGCCGTGATTCGCCGTTACGTAGAGTACTTTATGGTTTACGTCGGCAAAAACAAACTAAAAATTGAAATGTAATTTCAAATAAAAAATTTAATTTTTGCCTTCTTACATGTGTGTTGTATTTCGGATGGTTGTAAAACTTTTCCAAAGTGGCATAAGACCCGTCCGATAATTTAAAAAGATCAGTTTTGTTGACATAAGTGTCGCCATAATCGTAGGAAATATAAACGGCCGATGGTCCAACTTTTACATCCCCAGCCAATGTTTCAAGAGACGAGTGACGTGCTAGGCAAATAATAACGTTGCTACCTTCGCCCACCCAATGCACCATCAGTTGTTTGTGTGTGTCATTCAGATAATTTATCTGTAAACATCAACAAAAGCTTATCACTTGTAAAGTCTAGGTAAAACAAAGGAAGAACAAAGTCAAATTAAAACAAAAAAATTGGAAATAAATCTTCTGCAAACAGTTGGCAGTAACCCTGTAATTCGAAGCTATCGTTTGTTTTGTGAAATGACAGGTGATACTCGTAGGAAACCTTTTGTTTCGAAGAGACAACAAGATAAAGTTTTGTTTCTATTTGCAAAACTAATTTTTGTTATCTCTTACGTTCAAAAATAGATCTAATTTTCGCGAAACATTGCCATTGCCAATCTCGGTTATTATTAATTTCGCTTTTTTTTTGAGTGAAAAATTACCTAGAGTTACCGATGCATAGTCATTTCCAACATATGTTTAGCCCTCTTGATTCTTATAGCACTTATGTCTAGCAAACAATTACTTAAAAAATCGCTTTTTGCGGTTATCTTGAAAGTGTAGTTAATTAAAACAATTATGCTTCAAAAAATATGTCGGTAATAATTTGAAACATGAAAAGTCGTAAGATAATTGCCGACCTTCAAATGCTCCGTACATGTTTATTATATTTTTGTAATGTACTGTCACGAATTACAGGTGTTTTTTGTGCAAAAAATTAAAATTAAATCAGGCAATTCACATCAAAGCATTAATTTTCTAGCAACAAAATTATGTAAAATTCCTTATCACTGGTAGTGACAAAAATACGATCAAAACAGGGGTATCTCGCTTGGTTATAGAACAATTTTAAAAACAGAAGATAATTATTTGTTACACATTTAAATAATTGAAGCAAACAGCGATAAGAGGTCCGTTTTGTGTTTCTTGTAACAATAACAAAGTGGAAAATTTCACTTAATAATCCAAGAAATATTGGATTAAAAGCTCGCCCAGAATCATGTTACGGGATGATTCATTCAAGTGAGGCAATTTTCATGATAATCTAAATTTAATAGAAATATTATGACGACTTCCCTTGGTCGTACTTAACCGACAGTGTCCTTTCAATTATAGGAATAAACAGGAAGTTCATTAAATATACGGGCGTAAGTCGAGGGTGACAAAAAAAATGTGCCTAATCATCGGGGATCCCCACATTTGGAAAATCAACGGCGCAATATAACGATCGATTCTGTAAATAAAAACACAAAAGAGAAACCGCTGCCAAACAAACAAACCCCGAGATATTTATAAAACCATAACCGGCGTAGATAGCAAACCGGCGTAATTACCTTCTGTATGATTTTACTGTCATCAGTGGACACGATAGATCTTTTTTCGACGTTGTGTCCCCCGGTTTCGAAATTTCGCTCAATAATGAAGGTTTTTTTGCCATTGCTTGGCGGATCCTCGTACCCATGTATCGTTCGTCTGTACTTTTCGTGTTCGGCTGTGCCATTTTCCACGAAATAATGGCACAACAATAACAAAACAAGGAGACAGTTCATTTTTGAGCACCCATTCACAACAACTGTCAGCTGATGACTGAAAGAAGTGCGTCATGTGTCAAAAAAAATGGTGGTGCGATGTACGCATGCGACTATCACGTGTCAAAGCGCGTTATTTAAATTTTAATTTATTTATTTAATAAGGAACGGGTTAATGGCGTTCGATAAGTGAAGCAAACAAGATTCGAGACGTTTTATTGGATAATTGTCCCGCCGTTTGCTTTTAATGGACTAAATTGAGGATGTGGCAGTCAGGCTGTACTAGCAATTGTAAGCCTTTACCTATTTGGATAAAATAATGCGAAAAGCGCCGATAGTGAAGTGAATCATCGTCATGTGGCGGTCACAAGTCGCGTGATTATCTTATCGCCGGCAAATAAAACAACAAAATTTTCAGAAAATGTATATTTAGGTATAGACAGGATAATTACTAATTAACTACAGCACCATTCATAGGCGTTTCGGAACATTTTCTCCCAGGGGCTTTTCTGGAAGTGTTGCCAACTTGGGGGCATGTATGGCCACAAATACGGTTGGTCGCAACGTTCCGGATGCGGCATCATAGCCAAGTGGCGACCATCCTTTGAGCAGATTCCTGCAGTACCGGCAATGCTGCCGTTAGGGTTCATTGGGTAGGTTTCAGTGGGATTCCCCTCGTCGTCGGTGAATCTCAAACCGACGCAGTTATTTTTAACCAAATCGTCATAAATCGACGAATTTTTGAACGTAAAACGGCCTTCACCGTGTGCTGACCACACACCAAAGACTGAATCGTGCATGTCTTTCAACATAATGGCTGGGGATTTTTCAATTCGGATTGTATTCCAACGGCATTCGAACCGTTCGGAAATGTTGTGTTCGAGCACAATGTTCGGAGAGTTGTCAGCACTGAGTTCGCCAACCCACCCGATCATTGCCATAAGTTGGCAACCGTTGCAAACACCAAGACTGAAGGTGTCAGGGCGGGCGTAAAACTTGTCAAACTGTTCCTTGACGGTTTTATTGAAGAGGATACTTCCAGCCCAGCCTTTAGCCGAGCCCAAAACATCTAAAAAATTATTAATTAATTTTTTATTAATTATTTATTAAGTTGGCATACCGGCATAACTGAACCCTCCAGGGAATATAATACCGCGGAATTCACCCAAATTCACCTTTCCACTGAGTAAATCTTGCATGGTTACGTCCCAAACTTTGAATCCAGCTCGCACTAAAGCTGCTGCCATCTCCCGGTCGCCATTTGTTCCCTCCTCTCTTAAGACGGCAACTTTCACAACTGCCGGTTTTTTGATTTCGGATTTTGCGTCCGGATCGAAAGTTAGTCTGTATTCAGGGTGTTTTCGTGATGTTAGCGAGTTGTATTCAGAGTCGGCACATGATTTGATCGTTTGTTGGAGCTCCAGTCTGTAGCTGGTTTCCTCCCACATACGCATGAGTGGCAAGACTGTGCTTTCGATACATGCGTTGTTGACTGAAATTGTGATTTTCGAATCCACTCCGCAACCGATGCTTTTGCCGATTTTGTAAACCGGGACTTTATGTTTCTGAAAAAAATTAATCAATGGAATTTATTTATTTTTTTACTTGTAGTTGTAAACGCTGAATGTCAATTTAAATTTTTACCTGGAAAACATCCATGCAATGATTCAAATCAGCCTCCAACACCTCCAAAACCCAGCCAACTTCCTCATTGAACAAAATCGGGATTGTCTTCCCTTGCTTGTGCCCGATTTGGACTTCCATTCCGCAAATTCCAGCGAAACACATTTCCAACAAGCACACAATCAAGCCACCGTCGCTGACGTCATGTCCTGCCTGAATAGCGCCATCTCTTATCAATTTCTGCGTTGCGATAAATGCATTTTTCAACTCTTCTACATTATGCACATCTGGACTTTCCTTGCCCAATTGTCCAAACACTTGTGCGACTGCAGTGCCACCTAGCCTATTGTACCCATGCGATAAATCAACGAACAACAAATGCCCCACTTTTCCGGTGGCAGGTGCTTTCAAATCCGGAGTTACTACTTTCCGGACATCCGGACACGGAGCATAAGTCGAAACGACCAAAGTTCCGGGTGCCTTAACAGTGTCTCTACCAACTCTCGCCGCCATACTTAGAGAGTCTTTACCGCCATCTATGGCAATTCCAAGGCCTGACATGATATCGCACATGGCCTTGCAAGCATCGTAGAGGGCGGCGCCTTCACCTGGCAATTTCGCCGCCCACATCCAGTTACCACTGCATTTGACATCACGAATGTCACTTATAAGTGCAAAAACGAGATTCGAGAGGGCTTCGGCGACTGTCATACGAGCACCGGCTGCAGTATTGACAAGTCCTTTGATTGGTTGTTCGCCGATTGATGACGCTATGCCCTCGTAACCGAAATGAGAAATTGCCGTAACGGCAACATCGGCAAGGGGTGTGTGAAGGGGGCCTACGCATTGTTGTTGCGCTATGAGACCGGTAACACAACGGTCAACTTTATTGGTGAGGTAGCGTTTGCTGGAAACTGAGGGCAAACGCAGGACGCGCTCCAAAGTGCTGTAAATCGAGAGGGCGTCGGGAAGTGTCAGTTCTTTAAGGAGGGGCGTTTTGCGTTCAAGTTTGAACACCTTCTGTGGCATTTTCCCTAAAAATTATCATTCAGTTTTGCCAAATTAATTTAGCAATGACTTACCTAATACGTGCGTCAGTTCTAAATTAAATGGAACGACTTTCTGTGATTCGTCCATGGCCAGGACTACTCGTCCAGTTCCGGTCACTTCGCCAACAATGTTGATTGGACAACGTTCGCGTTTGCAGATGTTTTTCAACAGTTCTAAATTTTCTTTTTCGCACAAGAGGGCGTTGTTTTCTTGGTATTCGGCGCCCCATAGTTCAAGGACGTTGATTGTGGGGTCACCCAGTTCGAATTTGTTGGCATAGATTATACCACCGACTGGTTCAACTAATTCTTTAAGGACGTTTCCATTTCCACCAGCGCCTTGATCGTGGATACTCACAATGGGGTTGTCTTTGCCCAATTCGAGACACGCACGCACCACTCGGTTCAGTTTCTGTTCCATTTCGGCGTCACCTTCAAAAACACACGAGTCACATACAGAATTTTTTCTACCGTCAAAACCAGTTTGTTAAATAATCAAGATACGCAACAGTTAAAAAAACGATTTTAAGGCAATAATTAACAAATGAACTATTTTTAGTAGCGTTCAGTATGATTACCTACACACAAAAAACAAACGACACGACTGACTCACCAATAATAAAATCAAAATCCCAATGAAATGACTGTGGGAGATAAAATTGCAATTGTAATAAAATAGTGTTAAGTGGAAAAAAATAACAAACCTCGCTGTACTGCGTTGAAGTCAAGCTCGGCCTTATTATCCCCTTGGACCTCCACTGAACTAGCCGACCCTCCCCCTACGCCAATCCTATAAACCGGTCCTCCAATCTTAATAATTTGGTGCCCCTTTTTCGGGGGAAATTTCTCCGTCATGTTGGCTTCCATCGTCCCGATCCCTCCACTAAACATGATCGGTTTAATCCATTCTTTCCTCTCTCCTGCTGCATCCACCATTCCGAACGATCGCACGAAACCGCAAATCAACGGTTCCCCAAATTTATTTCCGTAATCGGAAGCCCCATTACTAGCCTCGACTAGAATTTCAAGTGGTGGCGCAAAATTATTCGGATATTCAAACTTGGAGTCTTCCCACGGTAGGTTATAACCGGGAATGTTGAGGTTACCGACTGAGTAACCGGCTGTACCGGCAATACAATAACCGCCACGTCCAACACTTTGAACATCGCGGATTCGGCCACCGGTTCCAGTGGTGGCGCCACTGAATGGGGCCACACCGGTGGGGAAATTGTGCGTTTCGGCGGTGAAAATTAAGTGAGATTCGGCGTTAGTTTCGCGGAGTTCGCTGGTAGTGCCTGAGGTGACGGGGCGAAGGCTGCGATGGACGTAGCCTTTCATGGCACTAAAATAATTCGAAGCTTTAGATATTGTAAAAAAAAACTAGTGTAACATATGTAAAATGGCCCGCAGAATTCCGCGTTGCTCTACGACTTTTAGTTTTCGAGTTATGAATTTTTTTTATAAATAACCCGGCGCATCCACCATTTTTCAATTTAAAATAATTTTTTAAATAAGTTTCGAGTTAGCTTGTGTTGTAAAAAAAGGTGGTAGAATACGTGAAATGAGCCGCAGAATTCGCTGAAACAAACCGTTTTGCTCTACGACTTTTAGTTTTTGAGTTATGAATTTTTCAATAAATAACCCGGCGCATCCACCATTTTTCAATTTAAAATAATTTTTAAAATAAGTTTCAAGTTAGCTTGTGTTGTAAAAAAAGGTGGTAGAATACGTGAAATGAGCCGCAGAATTCGCTGGAACAAACCGTTTTGCTCTACGACTCTTAATTTTTGAGTTATGAATTTTTAATAAATAACCCGGCGCATCCACCATTTTTCAATTTAAAATAATTTTTTAAAAAAGTTTCGAGTTAGCTTGTGTTAAAAAAAAGGTGGTTGAGTACGTGAAATGAGCCGCAGAATTCGCTGGAATAAACCGTTTTGCTCTACGACTCTTAGTTTTTGAGTTATGAATTTTTCAATAAATAACCCGGCGCATCCACCATTTTTCAATTTAAAATAATTTTTAAAAATAAGTTTCGAGTTAGCCTGTGTTATAAAAAAGGTGGTTGAGTACGTGAAATGAGCCGCAGAATTCGCTGGAACAAACCGTTTTGCTCTACGACTCTTAGTTTTTGCGTTATGATTTTTTTAATGTAAAAATTTTAATGCCTTAGTACCCGAAACCGTTGCCCTCGCAACGAATCGACTTTTTTGTGCTTTTAACAACTCGAGAGAGCTGTTAAGGCATAGTTAAGTCCATAAACGAGTTTATTTTAACCATTATCAAAAGATTTTGATCTTGATGACCCACCTGCTATTGTCGCTGAACTTGATGACATTATTCGGGTTGGTGTGATTCTGTGTATCGACAATCATGTCAATGAGAGATTCCTTATGTTCCACTCCATCAATAACCATTTTCCCCTTAAAAAACCAATGCCGACTGTGCTCACTGTTCGATTGCGCCAAATCAAACAACTCAACATTGGTCGGATTCCGTTTCAGCACATTTTTAAACAAATTCGTATAATATTTAAAATCAGCATCGTCGAACGCTAAACCCAGCTCATCGTTTATTTCTTTAACGGCGACTTCGCCCTTCTTCATCACATCAATCTCCCTAATATCTTCCTTCTTGACCAACTTCTCGTTAAAACTCTTCTTGGGAATATTCTCCGGCGTGTACCGACATTCAGTCATGCGATCGTACAAAGCTGACGCAATTTCATCAACCTTGGACACAGCCCCATGGAAGACAAGCTTATACCGTCTCGAGACTTCCATACGCACGACGTGCGACAGCCCCAAATTCCGCGAAATGGAAACGGCATTGGTCGAATTCGAAGTGGAGAAATTGAAGCGGGGCCCCACTTCCACAATCACACTTGAGCCCCCTTCCGATAAGTGAGTGGTTTCGGAGAGGTTGCCGGGCTGGAAGGGGTCCCGCAACAGCCATTTGATCAAGGTCTTGTCATTGGGCGACAACGGGGCTGTTGTTTCAACGTGGTAGCAAAGCTCGGTTTCCAAATCGGCCAGTTTTTCATTTTTTTGCTGGAGTTTCAAAAGGAGTTCGGCTTTTTTCGCGGTTGTACAACCGGGTTTTTGGTAAAAACGCGAGATGGACGCTTCGACCACCATGATTACGGGAGAATCACTACTGGTTAGTTGGACCACGCGATGTTAACTTAACTTAAGGAATGATAAGAGATGTCGGCAAGGTTATCACTTATTTTTGAGTATTTACACATAGTAGTATTTGTTAAGCGAGTTGCTGGGGGGCACCAGGGGCGGCGCATGGAGTAACTATTAGTCTCTAAATTAATGTCTCAAAGACAGGTAAAACAGTGGCGGGTTTGAACACATGTGAATGACACGAGTTAACCTCACTTTTTATCAAGTGTGACAGGTGTCAAAGAATTTTGACAGGGTCAATGGCCACGTATCAACAGGTCTACGCCTCTGGTTTTTAAATTATTTCATTAATGGAAGGTTATTTTCCAATTGATCAATATTGCGTCGACTAAAAATACCCAACTTATTGCACAACTATTTTCGCAAGGAACGACGTAATAAAAAACAGATAAACTTGTTGCAATTTATTGAAATAAAAAATAGAAGAAGGTACATTAGAAGGGTGTAAATATGAATTATGCTACAGTACATCTATCCCTAGCACTTGTCCTGTTCCTAGTCCCTTGATATTCCGAAGCTTGCAATTGTCGGGCTAACGCCAGATCCATATCTTCCTGACTCACGTGTTTTTTTGACGTTTCTTGCATTGATAACGCCAAAGCACGTGCCAAAGCCTCATCTTCACTCTGCAATAAAAGTTAGTAACAACCCACCTAAGACAATGAATTAATTACCATATTTCCATGTATTTCATTGGTGTAAGCAGCCCCGTTCATTTTTTCCTGTCTGGCTAAGGCGGCATTTCTACAAAACAATTAGCAAAAAAAAACAAAACAATTCACCGTGACTTACAGAATTTTTTGATTGGTTGAAGACTTCTTGCCTTGACATTGGTGATCAATAGTGTGGCGATGTTTAAGGCAAAAGTTCATATTGCAATTATCACAAATCACCGGAACCACCTCTTTGACTTTGCACCCTTTCATTGAACATTTGTTTGTGAAAACTTTGCGTTTGTTCTTCGCTGGGTCCGACTGACAGTCATCGTCTATGTGGGCACCAACGACAAAGTCTGGTTGTTGCCCTTGTGGTACAGGAATGGGTTTATTGCAAAGGGGGCACACAGGCACTTGGTTGTCTTTTTGATAAGCGTTAGCACAGTTGTGTTTGGTGTAAGAGTAGTGCTCGTCACTGCAAAAACCAATCAGAATTTGACGATTTAACGCGGTAACTTACCAAAATATTTCCGAACAAACATCACATTTGATTGGAAGAAAATCTAAAATTTGTAATTTTTATTCAATTCCTAAGGCACCAAATTAGGGGACGTACCTAATTTATTGCAGTTTGGTTGTGAACAATGTTTCCCAACATCTGGAAACTCCATGGTGCACTGGAATGTTGCAACTGGACAACAACACCCGGAACTGTCCCTAAATACTAATTTATTTATTCTAGAAGGTGCGAGGGTTCACTAGAAATTTTCTAATCATTCTGAATCATGAGTCACTTTTGTTACAAATTTTGAGAAAGTTTGACATCTGTCAATGTTGAGGTTACGTTAATGACTCAGCAATCAATAAAAGCACCGGAAACCCAAATAAATCGTTTATCAAGCGCTTAATCGGCCACAGAATTGTATATTGTGTACTAGTTGTGAACAATAAATTAATTAAAAGTGAAATTATTACGTGGTTTGTTTTTGTACGGTTGGTGTCATTGCACAACTGTCACAAAAACGTAACCTAAAAAATGAGCGAAGACGCTTCTGAAAACAAGGGGGCTGCCGATTCCCTGCAATCATTCCAGTCGATGAATATTAACGATGGGGACCAGGAAAATAATCAAAAGTCCGATAAGCAAAAAAGTAAATACTTTTATCTTTAAATGGGGTCTTTATTCGCTTTTTTTAGTCGATATATTGCTTAAACCGACCGGAAACGCCCCAATTATGAAAAAGAAAAAATGGACAGTTGAAGGCGACAAGCCCATTTCATGGATTGCCGAGTTTATGAAGCGATACATGAAATTGGAGCCGCAAGAAAAATTGGTATTTTGTGATTTTTTGTGGCTTTATTTAATGACACGATTTTGTAGTTTCTGTACGTGAATCAGACTTTTGCGCCTTCACCCGATCAGATAATGAAAAATTTGTACGATTGTTATTCAACGGAAGGGAAATTGGTTTTACACTATTGTAAAACACCAGCTTGGGGTTAATGTTTTTGTGTGTTTATTTATTTATAAGTTAATATAATAAATATAAAATGGATCTATTCTTCCGTTTTTGCGCTCTCAGCCTTAAGTTCAACGTTGTCTTGATCCGACGTTTCGCCCTCAATGATGATTTCTTCAGGGTCGGGGGCCCGTGGCAAGAACTCACAGTCGGGGAAAATGTCCGTAAACATAGCCTTGGCCTAAAAAAATAGTTAAAAAAT
Organism: Tribolium castaneum; assembly: GCF_031307605.1. Classification (NCBI taxonomy): domain Eukaryota; kingdom Metazoa; phylum Arthropoda; class Insecta; order Coleoptera; family Tenebrionidae; genus Tribolium; species Tribolium castaneum. Next base: position 1,523,628 of record NC_087402.1, on the reverse strand, counting down.
GCCCATGACTTGAAATTATTAATTATAATTAAAAAAATAATTATTATAATTAATATATTAAATAATATAATTAAGGGTGTTACTAGTTTTATTTTAAAGTACCTTTCTCACAGCATCATCATAATCCAGGTCTAGGTCCGGCCCTGGACACAGTGTCACATTTTTGGGGGTTTCCACAGTCAAATCCAAATCATTTGAATCAGGAATTGAAAAATAGCAAGACCACAAAATATTTGCCTTTTCAGGCCCAAACAAATTCCCAATAATGTGTTTAAAATCATTTTGGGGCCCCTCAACCTGTCGTGAAATCAAATGTACCACAACTGAAATAATAAATGTAGAAAAAAAAAAAAATTAAATTAAACAGTACATAAGTCTTTGGGGCAAGTCCCGGTCAAACACCCCAGTTCTAGGACCACGCATGAATTTTTGCCCCCTTCTGGGGGGTATAGGAGCAAAGTCAAGTGTTCCTTTTCACTCTCCATTATAGATTTATCTGTGATTAAAATAGCTCTTGCGATGGATGATTTCGGGTGTTGTTTGATGAAATGTGGGGGGGCTTTCTCAGCCCCCATGACTAGAACCCCCGCTTTGATTTCCTGTGTGCCACAAGTGATGCCTTCAAAATTATCGCCGTTTAAAATTAGGCCTTTCAGTGGTTGATTAAGGGCGTAAATACCGCCAAAAACGGCACTCAATCTACAAAACGCTTGGGTGATTTCCCCACTTCCATACATGGAAAATAAAAAGGGGGTTTTGCCAAAACGGCCTAAACTGTCCAAAAATCGCTTCGTGTTTTTGATTCCTTGCAAACAGGGCGTGTCATCAGTGCACATTGCGATTGCATAAAGGACGTAGTGAATCAAATTCGGGGTCAATTTTTTATCGGTTAAAAACGCACGGAAGGTTTTATTTTCATAATTGTGATAATCTTCTTCGCCACTATCTAACGCCAGGAAGAGCTTCATAAGCATGCGTTTTTCAATCACTGTGACTTTGTTATTGGCGAAAACGTCCGAACGTGAACACGGGACTGTCTCCAGTTGGCCGTTGAGCCAAGTCAGGACTCTGCTAACGCTCCTATATTCGGAATAACGGGCAATGTTTGACGAGATTAAAAGTTCGACGAAATCACCGCGTGCGAATTGGAGTTTTGGGGCGAGGTCTAGGTTAAATCTGCGCGATTCTTTCAGGAGGCTTTGGCGGGACCATTCGGTTGATTCTGGGGGCGTTTCGCTGGAAAATTGCCCCTAGTTTTAATTTTTACACGTGTTAGTTACCTCGGAATGTGCCATTCAATTTCGAAATTTTTTACATTGAAAAAAGTGTTCCCCAAACCCTCATTTAGTGTTTCTTCAACCGTGGCTAGTTTTTGAATTGCGTCCAAGTTGAACGAGGCCCAAAGCCCCCCATAGTAATTGTTACTAAAACGTTTCGTATTTAACTGAATTTTTAAAGGTTTTTGCGTACCTATCAATGTGTAAGACTCGTTTTCCGATTCTGCTAGCCGCTGCTGAAATTATTGACTCGATAACGCCTACAAAGTAAAATTCTTGGTGATTTTTTAACAACAAAAGACAAATTTTCACCTGTCCCTATAATTATAATATCGAACTCTGTCGGAAGTTCATAATCCATCACAAAAATACTGATTTTTTCTTTGGTTTAGGTGGTTTTGTGCTAATTACATCACATTCGCAGCTTTTAGGTTATTTTTTTGTGGGCAAGTATTGCACCAATTTTTTTGCAAAACGAAGAACAAGAAAAGGTGACCAATATAAATAGCTAAGTAGTTTGTGACAATGTAAAATAATGTAAAATTTGATAACAAATTATTGTTTGTTCGTAAAGTCGAATCCAACTGTCAAAATCACGTCAAATGTGTCAAGACAGGTGGACCGAAAGTACATTTTACCGAAAAATATTTAATATCGGCAACCAACAATTCAGGCTTATTATTTATAATATTGATTTATTTAAAAAGTTTGTGTTAAAATATCTGCAAAACACGGTCAGTACCTGGGCCCTGGTGGCCTAGTGGTATAAGCGCCACTTACGACGGTGGAGGTCGGGTGTTCGAACCCGGATCACGGCAACAATTTTTCTATGAAAAAAAAATTAGAAAAGGTAAGTGAAACAACACATAAGCAAAAATAAGAGATTGAGAGAACACATAGACGTAGAAATGTAAAGCGGAGCATAAAATTGACAGAAATAAGAAAATAATGCGACAAAAATGTAAAAGTACGTAAAGGCGCTAAATTGTAAACGTACTTTTTGTTTTGAGAGAAAAAGAGATGAACGTAAAGGTGAAATATAATTTCAAACTTTAGCGTTGAATCCTTAGATGACTTACTTCTTAAATTATAAAAATAAAGGAAAACATTTAATTTATCTCTAAAACTTATTAGTTAACTGAGTTTGTTTAGTAAAGTCCCGAAAAACATTGTTAATAAAAATCATAGTCACTGCGAATCCAGTGGGGTTTGCGCACGTCCATTATTTTTGACTAGAAAATACACAAATTTGGTGATTTTTTGAGAAATTATGTCCATTTTTGGTCAAAAACGTGCTGAAAGTCACAAAAAAGGTAAAAATAATTTTAAAATTGTAGAATCAACTTATACGCTTGGTATTTTTTGATGAAATCTGGTGAAAAATTAGAGAATTAAATTAAAAAAAAGTAAAAGAAAATATTTTCTCGAGCTAATTTGCCGACCTTTTGAACTGAATGTATTTGCTTTTTAGGTGAATTATTGCAATTATATTGTTTGTAATGTTGATTTATTTAAAAAGTTTGTGTTAAAATATATGCAAAACACGGTTAGTACTTGGGGCCTGGTGGCCTAGTGGTATAAGCGCCACTTACAACGGGGGAGGTCGGGTGTTCGCACCCGGATCACGGCAACAATTTTTCTATGAAAAAAAGTGTAGAAAAGGTAAGTGAAACAATACGTAAGCAAAAATATGAGACTGAAAACACACATAGACGTATAAACGTAAAGCGGAGCATAAAACAGACAGAAATAAGAAAATAATGCCGCAAAAATATAAAAGTACGTAAAGGCGCCAAATTGTAAACGTACTTTTTGTTTTGAGAGAAAAAGAGATGAACGTAAAGGTGAAACATAATTTCAAACTTTAGCGTTGAATCCTTAGATAACTGACTTCTTAAATTATAAAAAAAAATAAACGAAAACATTTAATTTATTTCTAAAAATTTTTAGTTAACTGAGTTTGTTTAGTAAAGTCCCGAAAAACATTGGTAATAAAAATCATGACCACTTCGAATCCGGTACGATTTGAGAGTTATTAGTTAATAGCGTTGAAGTGGCGTTTAGTTTGTTCCTTTTTTGATTGGGATAAATTGAACGCTCCTCTATCAGATGTCGCTGAAAGTTCCAGCGCGATTCTTTTAAAAAAATCCCCTGCGGTATTTTTCTCTCCGTTAATCCTTTGTTTTTGCAGACGTGAGCATTTCGTGTTTGCCTAACGCTAAAACTGTCCTTCAATAAAAATACCAGCAGGTGTATGCAATCCAATTCGCCCCGATAATGAGACGTCACTGGGTAAATGGTATAATTGAATGTCCGAAACTGATTTTCTCTCGTTTTTTTTTTGCCTTGACAAGAGCCACTCCTCGACTGTTTGTCGAGCACCTGAAAGATTGCTTTGATGTTTGCATTCAATCCAATCGAGTTGTAATCTCTTTAATAAAATATTTATTCATACACACAAAAACAGCGTTTTATCACAGAGAACAGATTTAGATTAAAATACATCATCAGGCGCACAGACCGCATGTCAAGTAACTGCAGAAACTCCTGAAAAATTATTACATGAATATGGAAAAAGGAAGGGGTTGTGGGGGCTCACCGTCGGTCTTCTTTGGGGTTGCTGGAGGTGGTCGGAACGGCGGGTTTTTTCTGTTTCCGGTCTTCCTGTAATTAAACGGACGGAAAGTTTGGCTTAAATATTCAGCGGATAAAGTGGCTTATTTAATTACCTCGCGAAGTTCGCCGATTTTGTACTGTTTGAGCTCTTTTTTCGCGTCTCCGGAATGGCCAGCGTCGTCGAAGGCTTTTGTGCAGTCTTTCCCCGCCCACTCTGTTATCAACTCGCCGCCCCCAGGGTGCTAATCAGGACAATAAATTCGCAATATTTTAAGAATGTATCATCGATCTTATCTTATCTAATGATGCAACAATTGCCATTAAAAACTAATTGACAATCAATTAATTGTTCTGAAGAATATTTATTTGAAGCGGTCATAAAAGAAATAGATTTACAAGAAACCAAAAATAGTTCTATGAATAAAAATTATAAATAGACATACAATAAAATAATCGTTTATTTGACCCCGAGTCAATGTCACATGGTAATAAATAACTTTCCAAGAAGTGTGTATTTCCCCTTGTTACCTCCTGGCCTACTTTTATTGCTCATTTGTATTTACCCCGTCCAGATAGTCCGTAACGTCATAGACGTTATTTTTTATCAAAATCCAGGTCTTGTTTCCGTCTTTTCCGTCATTTTTTGCGATTTCTTCCAATGAGAAAAATTTCGTTTCCATTTTAACACACAACACAAACACAATCACACGTTCGTACGACAATCGAATGAATAGATTTTAAGCCACTTATCACATTGCTTATATACTCGAGGAAACGCAATCTTTGTTATTGTTTCGTCTTTTCCTTATCGCGACGTGATTTCCTTCAGATCACATTTGCGGAAAATCGAGAGAAGGATTTTGAGTTGTTGAATTTTAGGATTTGTGATGGAAAAATGCTGTTATTAATTTCCTTCATCATTTATTTATGAAGTTTGGAGTTAGTCCTATAAGTAAGTCGTGTTAACGTTTTGATTTATTGATACATACAGTGAGAATTTTTTTAATGAACATAAAGTTTAAAAAACTGTATATTTCCAATTTATTGACTTTTTTTCTCAAATAAAAATTCCCGGAAGTTTTCTAATTTTCGTGAAATTTCTAAAACTTAAAAAACATGGTAATTAAACAAAAAATTAAATTAACAAAGTTTCCAGATAACGAGAAAAACCATTCATTTACCGTCGATTTTTCGATACTTTTTTTTCCGGAATACGTTTCCGTCCTTGACAGTTCCGTTAATGTCGCCAGAGAGCGCAGTTGTTTTATTACCATCTAAGTTTTCCAAAAAATGGAAAAAATGGTTGTATTTCCATAACGGTTAATACATGGGAAACAAAAAAACACAGGCAGATAGAACATTAAATTCTCTATAGTAAGAGATAAACATAAAGAAAAAAAAATATTATAAACTATATTTAAAAAAATTTCAAACTGTTAAAAATTTGCACGTGGTTCCATATTTTTCAAAATGCTGCGAATACGGTCATAGATATAAGAAAAAAGTTGTAGAGAATTAAATTTCCTACAAAAAAACCTGCGACACCACATTTTTATCTTCAACGTTTTGGGTTTAAATTAACTTAAACCTAGGTCAGGTAAATATAAGTCACTATAATTAAAATACATTTTTGTGTAATTTGGATTAATTGTTTTAAAAATTTTGCAAAAACTTGAAGAATATGTTACGTAAAGGTAGATTAGATAGATATTTATAGCGATAAGAAAAATACCAACAGCCAACAAGCTTTTCTTTATCTTTATGTCAAGATTTTATTTGTATTGTTATTATTTAATATATTTTTCTCCTTTATTTTCCTTCTTCGGAAGGAAATAACGCTCTGTTTTGCAGTATTTGGAATGTAAAGTAATGATATTTTTTGATGAAGTTGTAGAAAAAATGATCTGTACAACACAGGAGAACATCCTTTTTTCTTCCTTAGAGAATACATGTTTTACTTTCTTTAGCACACAAATACAATTTTTTTAATCCAAATAGAGAGGGAGGAAATGTGGGAAATAACGTCATTCCCTGGAATGTTTAAATGTTTGAAAAAAGTAGGTAGGTATTGCAGCAGTTTTTACCCAATTCTTATTTTATCATTATCTGAGTTGTTGAAATAAAATTGAATTAGCAAGCTATTTTAGACTTTAGCGAAAAAAAATAGAACAAATTTCATCACTTGCGATAAAATGAGTTTGAATTAATTTTTACGCTAACTTACCTGTACTTGTGTTTTCCTGAAAAGTTTTACTGGTAAAAATGAGTTACGTGGTGCATTTAAACCTAAATAAAATTTTGAACCGTGTGTGCGTTTGGCAAATTCGTTCCCACAACAGTCTTTACCCTCATTTGCGAATAAGTGAGTCGCTTTGATTGATTCATCGGATTTGGAGTCCAAATTGGAAAAGTTTGCACCGATTTCGAAAGATAAACGAGTTTTGTATCGCATTTTTATTCCGTAAGTGAAAAATTAGCGTCGTGTTGAAGAATTATAAAGAAAAAAAAAACGAAAGATTGAGTCTCGTGTTAGCGCGCTTGTTGGGAACTACTAACTCGCTGAGATAATCTCGAAAGGGTTTCCGGCTGATGCACCACCTTTGTGTACACCACTTTGGATCGTTTGTTATTTATTGTATTGCCGGTGCTGTAAGTGGAGGAAAATTTCAATCCGCAAAAGAAATCCTTCAAGTGGATTTTAATTAAACGTTGATTTTTCCGCCCTCGACTGCAAATACGGGACTGATCCTTCAATTTGAGGCAATTAGAGTTGAGTGTGGTCGCGAATTAATCGTCACGTGAACAAGATCTGATTTAATAGAATTGGATTTAAGGATAAATGTATTTTTAGTTGTTTTATCCATTATTCAAGAGGGTTTGATGAATCAGCACTGCTGGCGTAATAGAAAAGTGGGAATAACACCTGTGGCGTGTGAGGCCGGTCCTGGATTTGTTTGGAGCGAGCGATAATTGATTGGCAAATGGTGCGACGTCGATAATTTTATATTATACTCGATTCCGGCCATATTATTACAAATAATTACGGTTTATAGGGGGCTTTAATTAGCATATTTAACTCGGATGGATAAGTGGGACGAGTATTCGCGTTTTAATTAGTTTTATCGGATGTTATCGGGGCCATATCGACGTTATTGCCTATTATTTATTCGTTTCTATTATTAATTTGCCGGGATTATCAACCGATACACGAACCAAGATCCGGCGAATATTAATTCAAACTTAATTAAAATTCTGACTGCGATTTGCGCTTTTTGCAAATTAGTTTGAAGAATCCAATCACATTTCAAACCGAACCAGTAACCATCATTTATTTTTCAGCGATTTTACCTCGAATTTTACATTTACAGAACCAGACTCTTAGGTTGGTAGAAAAATAAACAAATACATAAATAAAATAAATGGCTCAAAATTTAGAAATAAATTGTAAACACCCTGTAGTACTTTAGATCAATCAAACTTAATTATTAAGTTTGCTAGACATTGTTCAACACGTACGTAGTAATAAAGACATCAAGAAAGCACTGTTTCTATTTTTTATTAATTTTTAAAACTTGAGGTGAAAAACCGATTTTTTTTAAATCTCTGAAAAAAATAATAGCTTGCCGTTAAAAAAATATTATTATAACATTATACTTTTTTGGGACATACTGTATAATCAAAAATCAAACTCCGACTTTTCTAATAACTAAGCTACAGAAGACGGGAGCTGAGCTGGGTCACTAGTTTGTCAACTAGCTAAACCATTGGCTATTTTAATAGGAAACGCAGTTTTAACTAATAAAACAGCGGTTGATTTGTTAGAAATCAAGTTTTTATTCTTATCTATATTAAACTTGAATGAAAAAATCAACGAATTTGGTCGAAAGTTACCAGAAAATTACTTTTTCTAAGCGTTTATTCAGCAAAAACTCAATTATCGTGCAAAATTTCTTAAAAAGTAAGCCAGTAAATTACAGAATATGTCAAAAATTGCATTATTTTTGTAAGTTCTGAGGATTTAAACACGTTTTTGGACCAAAAATTATTTTTTTTTCTGTTTTTATTGAACTTGAACAAAAAAAATTACCAAATTTGCTCTAAAATGACCAAAAACTTACATTTTCTAAACGTTTATTGAGTAAAAACTTAATTATTGCGCAAATTTTTTTAAAAAGCCAGTCAATAAACAACAGAATTATGTCAAAAATGAAAAATTTTGAGTATTTAAACATCTTTTAGTTCAGAAATGAAGTTTTTTTGACTTTATTAAACTAGAACAAAAATCATAAAATTTGGCCGAAAATGACCAGAAATTTAATTCAATAAATACTCAAAATTTCTTAAAAAAGTAAGCCAATAAATTACAGTTATGTCAATAATGATTTTTTTTGCAAATTCCGAGGATTTAAACATATTTTTGGACCAAAAAATCTAGTTTTTCATCTTCTTTTTATTAAACTGAAACGAAAAAATCATCAAATTTGGTCGAAAATGACCAAAAATTTATCTTTTCTAAGCGTTTATTCAGCAAAAACTTAATTATCGTGCAAAATTTCTTAAAAAGTAAGCCAAGAAATTACAGAATATGTCAAAAATTACATTATTTTTGTGAGTTTTGAGAATTTAAACACGTTTTTAGACCAAAAATTAAGTTTTTTTTGTTTTTATTGAACTTGAACAAAAAAATTACAAAATTTGCTCTAAAACGACCAAAAATTTACATTTTCTAGACTTTTATTCAACAAAAATTTAATTATTGCGCAAATTTTTTTAAAAAGCCAGCCAATAAGTCACAAAATTATCTCAAAAATGACATTTTTTATGCAAATTTTGAGTATTTAAACATCTTTTAGTTCAAAAATGAAGTTTTTATTTGACTTTATTAAACTAGAACAAAAAAAATCATAAAATTTGGTCGAAAATGACTAGAATTTTATTCAATAAATACCCAAAATTTCTTAAAAAAGTAAGCCAATAAATCACAGACTTATGCCAAAAATGAAATTTTTTTTGCAAATTTCGAGGATTTAAACATATTTTTAGACCAAAAAAATCTAGTTTTTCATCTTCTTTTTATTAAACTGAAACGAAAAAAATCATCAAATTTGGTCGAAAATGACCAAAAATTTATCTTTTCTAAGCGTTTATTCAGCAAAAACTTAATTATCGTGCAAAATTTCTTAAAAAGTAAGCCAAGAAATTACAGAATATGTCAAAAATTACATTATTTTTGTGAGTTTTGACGATTTAAACACGTTTTTAGACCAAAAATTAAGTCTTTTTTGTTTTTATTGAACTTGAACAAAAAAATACCAAATTTGCTCTAAAACGACCAAAAATTTACATTTTCTAGACTTTTATTCAACAAAAATTTAATTATTGCTCAATTTTTTTTAAAAAGCCAGCCAATAAGTCACAAAATTATTTCAAAAATGACATTTTTTATGCAAATTTTGAGTATTTAAACATCTTTTAGTTCAAAAATGAAGTTTTTATTTGACTTTATTAAACTAGAACAAAAAAAATCATAAAATTTGGTCGAAAATGACTAGAATTTTATTCAATAAATACCCAAAATTTCTTAAAAAAGTAAGCCAATAAGTCACAGACTTATGCCAAAAATGAATTTTTTTTTGCAAATTTCGAGGATTTAAACAGATTTTTAGACCAAAAAAGATCTAGTTTTTCATTTTTTTTAAACTGAAACGAAAAAATCATCAATTTTGGTCGAAAATGACTAAAAATGTATCTTTTCTAAGCGCTTATTCAACAAAAACTCAATTATTGCGCAAAATTTCTTAAAAAATAAATCAATAAACCACAGGATTAAGTCAAAAATGACATTATTTTTGCAAGTTTTAAGGATTTAATCACGTTTTTAGACCAAAAATCAAATTTTTCTTTTTGATTTTATGAAACTTGAACCAAAAAATCACCAAATCTGTTCAAAAATGGCCAAAAATTTATCTTTTTTAAGCATTTATTCAGCAAAAACTTAATTACTGGATAAAATTTCTTAAAAATAAGCCATTAAATCACAAAATAGATTGGCTTTTGTTAGCTTTTGCTTATTTGGAGAAATATGATTTCCTTTTGGACAATAATTTATAAGCAATTTGAATTGTTTTTGGGTTTAAATTCGCCCATGAGGGCTGAAAAGGTCTCGTCAGTGAGTATTTTGCTCTCGAAACGACACCTCCTTTCCGAGATATCCGACACTCGACTTAAAACCATACCCGAAATCCCCTCATTCAGGTCTCCAAACACTCCCTCGAATTTGTCCAATCATTTTAAAAGCACTCTTATCGAATGCTTAAAGCTCAAAGCTCAAATTCAGCCATTAGCATCCTGCAGCGAGCCGCAAGTGCGTTGACTCTATTTTTTCCGTGGTCAAGCAAGGTCGGGCCCTTTAGGCGGTCCACGTTGTTTTCCGAGTTATTTCCTTTGTACTCGGAAAAATGATCAGATTCGACATCGCACACAATTCAAATTATCGAATCGTATCTTTTAACTTAATCGAAATGTTGGAAGCGGTTAATGTTCTGTGATATCACGAGCGCAATCGTCTGTGTCTATTACGATTATTTTTTCTTTCTCTTTGAGGAATTTAGAATTTTATGGCTTGCGTATCGTAAACCTGTGCGGGCGCTATTTAACCGGAAACGGCGATAATTCGCATGATTCAAGCAAAGCTAATAAACCCAACCGATGTCTCTTATCTCCAATCCCGTTTATTGCGTTAATTCGGCCAAATCTAGGATAAATAACCTTTCGGAAAACTCTTTATTTTTGTTCTAACTGTTCGGAGTTAGGGTCGCATCAAAACTGAAATAAATCCGCATTTGCAAAGCACTTTAATCAATCCAGGCCCGGATTGGGTGGAAATGGGGCCGGAATTTACGTCTTTCATTTCCTCAACTGTTGCGTTCGACCCGAAACAGTTAACTATTCGCGACGGCTCGATCGAATTATGAACATGGAGCGCTTTAACCGCCGGTTTAACCGCTGTCATTTTGCGGATGTGTCCCGGTACGTTTATAACTTCTGCACTTGATTAAAACTCAACGGTTAACGAAAAGTGGAGCGAAATGACGTTAAATGCGAGTTTTATTTTTAAAAAAATTAGGTCACGACTTTTGATATTACGTACAGTCGCGTGTGAAAGTAATGTCAATTGGCGACACTACTTCAGCGGGCGACTGTGCGTCGTGTAAAAATGCGACTTTTGCTCGAAGTTTTAATAAAACGACAACGCAATTAAATACTCTCAAGATGTTTCCTCGTATAAAGAAATTGTTTCGGTTCAAAGCGATCCTGTTTTAATAACAGTTGGGAAGATTTGTGGAATTTGAAACAAAAAAAGACAACCTTTACGTACACGACGAACTAAGTACTTATACGCGAGGAAACAAATTATCTTATGCACAAGTTGTTTTATTTCGTTAAGTGGATTTAAGTTGTCGGCTTGCTTTGTGATGAGTTTCACCTAAATGACAATACAGCCAACTGCGATAAATCTCGAGTTTTTCTTCCCCTAGTAGTTGTGCTGCATTAAAATTAGTTCTTGCAATTAGTACAAACAAATTAATGTTTAACGCTCATGTTGGTTACCGGAGTTAAATATTTAGTTTCGGTGTTAAACAAATATTATTTCTAGGAGTAGGGAAGTTAATTGAGTAATTAAAACAAGGCTGTACATATTGCTGCCAACAGCAACGAAATTCCAGACGCTTATTATTAGATAGGAATTGACAATTGGGAGTAATAATTAGCAAAATTCAACCTACATATGCGCTTTGTTCAGCACGAGACCTTTCAACCCTTTTTAGCAAATTGACAAAATCAGGGCTTAAACTTTAATGGAGGGATGATGTTTTGTGGACGCACCTACTTTGCCCGATTGAGTGGCAACTATTAAACCCGACAGATTTGGAATAATTTTACAATAAAATCCATATTTGGGCGGTTATTTTAAACAGTAGACGCTTAATTTTATTAAATCTTTAGTATTAGTATTTTTGAGCTTTTTTTCGGTCTCTGAAATTTATAACAATAAATAAATAAATAAAATAAGTAAATATGAATAGATTAATTAATAAAGATGTGATAATAATAATAATAATCATCGCTTATTATTATACAGATTAAACATACTTGAAAAAATTACTTGCTTTTGCTTTTTCTGATTTTTTTACTTGCTGTGTTATTATATTGCTAAGCTAAAAAGTTAGTCTTGAACTATATTTGATCTTAAATATTTTTTATTAACTTTCGGTTTAAATAAACTACGGTCACAAAGCGAAGAAATCGATAAAATAAAATAGAATATTAAAAAAAATTACTATCGAAAGAGTTAATTAACGCTTTCTTGGTGGCTTGTTATCAATTTGTACGGTGGTATATTACAATAGAAAGCAGCAAACTTCACATTTTAAATAAAAGAGTTATTGTTCTCTAGCATTGAAAGTGATAATTTATTTAGTTTTTATTTTTTTTTTAATATTATTGATTTTATTTCAAATGTCATTAAAGCCATTCGTCAGACAAAGACTTTTTCAACCAAAGATTTTATCTAGGGATTGATAAGTTTGGAAATATCTAATTATTTGGAAAATATATGGGATTAATTAATCATTTGTTTCGAATTTTTTGGTATTAATAATTACAATAATTATGAAAAAAATATTGAAATTATTCTTAAAATGATCGGGCATTACATGGAAATCATTGCCATACTGATTAAAACGTACAAAATCGCTTAAGTAAATAACTGGCTTAAATTGCTTTATTTTTGTTTATTTTTAAGTGTTACTTGTTTTAAAAAAAAAAATTACTTGTTTCGCTAATTTTTAATAGACTTTTTATGTTTTCTTATTCAAAAATAGTTAAGGAATAATTTAATTGACCGTAGATTTTTGTTAAATAAGTTGTACTAATAGATGTAGCAAAAAGTAAGACAATAGCTGATTTGCTTACTTGATTTGCTTTGTCTTACTTGATAATAGATTGCAAAATTAAAAAGATGTTTCGCTAAATACAGAGTACAATGAAGACTTCTGAGAGGTTCTGAAAATAATTTGAGCAATGTCTTAATATGACATCCACTTTTGAAATCATATTATAGTTCAGTAAATATAAAATATTTTGAAAAAGTAAAAAATTCTAATAAATTAAACCATAACTTTTGAAGGCAAATTTTTGTTGGGCATATTTAAGTAAAAAAAATACATACTTGTTTCATAAAAACTTTGCAATTTTCGTTCACATACTTGTATTTATCTAATTTTTTAAAGTAAAAAAAATATTTTATATCAGATTTCTTGTGACATCTTACTAAACATTTTGACTAAACTATTTTTCTTAAAATTTTCTTTTAAATATTTACATAGTATTGATTCAGCCAGGTCAGGTTTAGATTTTCGTTATTTTGACCTGATTTGTCCTGACTTTAACCCAATTTTAAGATTTTACCACAAAAACCAAATGTTGTAAAAAATCTCTTCTGTAGATGACTTTATACACTTTATACACTACTTATACACTTATAAGGCCTGCTGTTTCAATGTCGAGTTAAGTATAAACTCCAGGTTAAAGTCAAAAAACTTTCTGATTATAGTTTCGAAATAACCTGACTTTTTAGTTAACTTAGATTTTTTCTAACTATTCTAACTAACCTAAGGTAGGAATTAATATGAAGTTAAACTAATTGATTTCAAGTGTCAGGAGCGGTAGAAGCATTTAGGTTGACTCAGAGTTATTTGACTCGAAAGTTAACTCAAAAAGGAATAAGTTAAATTTTAGTTTTTCTTTACTAAAATTTTGGAGAAAAGAAAGGAAAGGATATTTATTAAAAAAATGACTCTAATACACAATATGTTACGAATACTTACTTCTATATACTCTTTTAACTTAATAACTTTCATGTCAATATGTTTTTTACACAATGGTATGATTTTGAATTTTTTGTCGTTGGTTACCTTAAATAAATAAAACTAGCCTATAAATATAATTTTTTTTGTAAAATTGTCTATGAGCAAACGATCCGAAGAGATTTATCCGCTCGTCGGCGGCTGGATTCGGTATCGTTTCCTGTAGTTTGCGCGTGATTTATCACCCGAAAATCTCGTGTATCGATCAGCGAAATTTTGGAAAATATGAAAAAAGCGTGGGTTCCGTCTCCCATCCGCCCACGCACGTTCCCATCGTGTCCCATCATCGCCTCCCGAAGACGTCTTCGTGGCGGGGACTTGTCTATATAACTGTAAACCTGCGGCGCACAGTCGCAATCCTACCACAGGGTGCTGCCGATCGACACCCCAGTGAATCCCCTCGTGCTAACTGGTTTCGTGTCCACTAAATTCCCGAGTTCTTCCTAGGTAAGTTCGATGTTTTTGCGGTGAGTGGGCGCCTAATTACCGGACAGGAATTCGCCAAACTTCGACATAACTTTGTTTTTGCCCGGCACGGTCCTGCATTCCGGCGACAGGTGGTGGGCCGATTGAGGGACATTAAAGGGCAATATATTCATTAAAATGCCGTTAGATTGTGTCAATATTTTTATAGGGAGGCACTTGTGTCGACGAGTTCTAATAAAGTGATAAAAATGATAACGATTGTTAATTAATGTTGGGTGAAAATCGAGGTTCAATAAAATACGAACGCCGGTTCAATTCATTTGCATCGGACGCGAATTGTTTAAAGAGCCACTTAACGGTAATCCGGGAAAAGATAAAAATAGGGAGATTTATTCAAGATCACGGAAATTTACCGCGGAGGGGAGTATTACAACACCTTTGATTTATCGGAACTAGTTGGGCCGATAAGGCACTGAATCTACCCAGAAATAAATTGGAAAATTTCACATCTGACGGGACGTAAATCAAGTATTGCAAAAATTTGTTAAAAATTGACTAAAGAAAAAATTGCATTTTTTTCCGAAAAAATTAGAACAGACTAGAATTTCACTTTATTCATAACAAAAACCATATACAACAAAATGTTAAAACAATAATAAATTTAAACAATATTTTTAGGATATATAAGCATTTGACTTGACTTTGAAAGATGGTTAAAAAGTGTAATAATTTTTTTTAACTTTTTGGGCAATATTTAATTTTGCATGATCTTGGAACAAATTATTTTTATTTCGGTTAAAAATTACTGTTACAATTTTTGAATGCTGTTTAAAATTGAAATTGGTTTAAAATAATTTTTTGTGTGCTAATATCGAACAAATTTATTTTAATTTTGATGGAGAAATTCCTTGTAATTGTATGCAAAAATTTTGTTGTAAATTAGCCGTCGGTTTTGTTTTAATTAAATCTTACGTTAAATGTCAGGAGTATTTGTTTAAAATTAACGATTGCAAATATTTTTTCTAAAAGCGCTCAAATAAACAAATCCGTTCGAATTTTTCGCTGCTTGTTTTGCCAAAATCGGCTTTTCCCACTTTTAATCGAATCAGTCCGCATGCGAGTTTTTCACTTTGATCAAGCCCTAAAATCAATTACTGATAACAATATTCAAGGTAATTGAGAAATTTTCAACGTAGCACCGCTTCCATATAATTAAAACGAGAGTCGGGGTAATGGATGCTATGCGATAAAAAAATCCGTTAAAAATAAAAATAACCAAATTTCAATTATTTACGCTTAGTTGCTTCTCTGATCCATTCAGCTGGCGTTGCCAATTAAACGCGACACCTATTCAATTAACTCGAAAAATTTCGTTTAATCCGGACCTGGAAGGTTGCCATTGCGATAGTGGCTGGTTTATGGTAATGGTCTTTTGATACGTTTTTCTCGGTTCTATTGATTTCGAGCTAATGAGAGTACAGGGTAATTTTAGGGTTGGCGATGTTTGGCTAAAGGGAGGTAATTGCAAGACGCTGTTCAGGAGAATGGGGGAACAAATTAATTATTAAATGCAAAAATAGAATGCGAATTGCACGGGCTGGAAGATGGTGCTTTACCTGTTGCACTAAGAAGGCAAGAAATTTAGAAATTTTGGACTTGCGTCTTTATTTTAACCACAAAAATTGAAATTTGGGTTTTTTATTTTTCTAAATTTTATTTTGTGGAATTATTGGTCTACAAAAGTTTTTCTAAAAATTCGATTAGGTGAATTTTTTATCTTAAAAATACTTATTCAATTTTTATAAAATCTGGCATGCATTCGTTTTGTTTTAATCATTTAACAGTTTAAATTGTAAGGTTGTAGAACATTGTTTATTTTTGCAAGTTCTGAGGATTTAAACAAGTTTTAAGACCAATTCTTTCTGTTGTTATTAAACTATATTGAAAAAATTACCAAATTTGGTCGAAAACGACCAAAAATTTACCTTTTCTAAGAGTTTATTCAGCAAAAACTCAGAACAAAAAGTCACTAAGTTTGGTCAAAAATAGAAAAAATTATCTTTTCTAAGTGTGTATTCAGGAAATGTCTTAATTATTGCGCAAAATTTCTTAAAATATAAGCCAATAAATCAAAGAATTATGTCAAAAATTTGCACAGTGTAAAAGCAAAATGTTTTTTGCTTTTGTTTTAATCATTTAACAGTTTAAATTGTAAGGTCGTAGAACATTGTTTATTTTTGCAAGTTCTGAGGATTTAAACGAGTTTTAAGACTAAAAATCTTGGTTTTTCTTTCTGTTGTTATTAAACTAGAACGAAAAAATTACCAAATTTGGTCGAAAATGACCAAAAATTTGCCTTTTCTAAGGGTTTATTCAGCAAAAACTTAGAACGAAAAGAACAAAAAAGTCACTAAGTTTGGTCAAAAATAGAAAAAATTATCTTTTCTAAGTGTGTATTCAGGAAAAGTCTTAATTATTGCGCAAAATTTCTTAAAATATAAGCCGATAAATCAAAGAATTATGTCAAAAATTTGCACAGTGTAAAAGCAAAATGTTTTTTGCTTTTGTTTTAATCATTTAACAGTTTAAATTGTAAGGTCGTAGAACATTGTTTATTTTTGCAAGTTCTGTGGATTTAAACGAGTTTTAAGACCAAAAATCTTGGTTTTTCTTTCTGTTGTTATTAAACTATATTGAAAAAATTACCAAATTTGGTCGAAAATGACCAAAAATTTGCCTTTTCTAAGGGTTTATTCAGCAAAAACTTAGAACGAAAAGAACAAAAAAGTCACTAAGTTTGGTCAAAAATAGAAAAAATTATCTTTTCTAAGTGTGTATTCAGGAAAAGTCTTAATTATTGCGCAAAATTTCTTAAAATATAAGCCGATAAATCAAAGAATTATGTCAAAAATTTGCACAGTGTAAAAGCAAAATGTTTTTTGCATTTGTTTTAATCATTTAACAGTTTAAATTGTAAGGTCGTAGAACATTGTTTATTTTTGCAAGTTCTGAGGATTTAAACGAGTTTTAAGACCAAAAATCTTGGTTTTTCTTTCTGTTGTTATTAAACTATATTGAAAAAATTACCAAATTTGGTCGAAAACGACCAAAAATTTACCTTTTCTAAGAGTTTATTCAGCAAAAACTCAGAACAAAAAGAACAAAAAAGTCACAAAGTTTGGTCAAAAATAGAAAAAAATATCTTTTCTAAGTGTGTATTCAGGAAAAGTCTTAATTATTGCGCAAAATTTCTTAAGATGTAAGCCAATAAATCAAAGAATTATTTCAAAAATTTGCACAGTGTAAAAGCAAAATGTTTTTTGAAAAAAAAAATAACCAAAAAAATTTTTACATTTACTCGCAAGACACTCTGAATAAATGTGGGTGTATAACACTGTAGAATATTTATTTTTTCGCACCAATAATGGTCTGTAGCTATTTAGGAAAGAAGATAATTATTAACCTTGTTTAGATATTAAAAAAAAAAATAAAACCATCTCAAGTAATTTTTCTATTAGCAAGTAACAAAAAAGGATGTGTAATACGTTACGAGAAATAATTACAATATAATTCGTTTTCTGGACATCGATTTTATTTCGATTTAGTTTTAATATTTCGTTTAAAAATTCAGTAATGAGTCGAAGAATTCAATACCGATGGTATCTTTCCCAAGTCTTTGTGGATAAAAGTGTGATAACGTCACGTTTGTCGGACAATGGGCAAAAAGCACAAAGTAACACGATGTAAATAGCCCTCGTATCAGAAGCTTTGAGCTAAACTTTTCCTCAATTCCGGTAGATTGCCCAACAAAATCAAACGCGCCATAATGCGAGCAAACACAAATCGAATTAAAAAGCTCCAAGTGCTTGCGACCATTATCCTTGGCCTTGAGCTTTCATCCACTGGCCCACCCTCGAACTCGCTGCATGCTTTCAGTTGCGCGAAAATAAATGTCCGGTTCTGGTCAATTAACTGATGTGTGATTACAAGTTTTTCATGTGGTTCGTTGCGCTCGCTGCTTTGTAATTACGTTAAGTGGTCATTGAATTTCGAAGCTGCGAGCTTTTTTTTAATTGTTATTCGGAGTTTGTGCGACGCGTTGCGATTAATATTTCATGAGAAAAAGGCTAATTAGGGCGGGAATTTGCATCTTGATTAGGGGGCAAGATAGACTTTCGTGTGTGAGATATTAACGCACGACTGGGACAGGAAAAGCCTGAAATAATTCAGCCGAATGGCGGATTACCGGGAATTGAAAGCTATAGTGTTGGTGGAAGCTGTATTTACAGATCTCGGGAGGGTCCTAAGCTCTAATTATTCCCATATGGATAACGACACCAGCTCGGGGCTGGAACAACAGCCGGGAATTGAATTATTTTATTATAAGACCTTTAGGAAAATTTGGAGCAAAAAACGACAAACGTGTTCATTAACCACTTATGAAAACAATTTTTTTCGTCGTTTGATTATAATAATATCACTCAAGCGTGGTCTTACAGGAGGTGTTAACAGAGTGTCTATTTATTTTATCTTTTGGAAGCTACTTGAAGTTTACATACGACAGAACTTTTAATAAATCCTCCTGCCACATTCCATGTTTTCCAACCATGTCTCTCGCTGTATCAGTCTGTCGTGGCAGATGTTCTTCGAAAACAATAGCCGCTAAAAATTCTGCATTTTTCGTGATACATTTGTAGTTTCCTCGTACTATTTGCATTTCTATTAACCAGGAACAAATCTGGAATTTACTTTTTTAGCTTGTTTTAGACAAATACAATACATTTTTGTGTATCTTTGTTTATAACATAGTCAGACAAATATTAGCGTTTGTTGTTAAATCTTTTGAATTTTTTTTTGAAAGTAATTTTTTTCAGATTTTTTTTCAATTCTTTTAATAACACTAATAAAATAAAAAAAATCAGTAATAGAAATCGATGTTTGCATGACGTATTGTGCTAAAACTACTTAGTGGCTTGCCTCAAAATGGGATTGTTTTAAGTTTTAATTTTTATATTATTATTTTTTTATTTTTGTTTTTCTATGTTTTATTATTTTTTTAATATATCCGGAAACTAAGTCTTCTAGTGCAAAAGGCTTTGTTCAAGCGATTTATTTTTACGTATTATGCCAGTTTCTTTATAATAATAAAAATTAATTTTTGCTAAGTTTCTCATATAGGACTAGTCAACATTTTATGCACTTTTCTATTTATTTGGACTTTAGCGCTATTCAGAAGCTTCCTGATGGCTAGAACAATTTTTAATTGGTTAAATTTTGAAGCCAGGAACACCGACTATTGTTGAAAAGCTGCTTTTTTGATTATAAACTTATAAAAAAAATTTTGTTCTACAACCAGAAACAAAACAAATTAAATGAGAAATGTAAATAACTTATAAATTATTAGTTAAATTTATTTTTTGATGTTTTCAAATTTCTAAAAAAAGTTCGCAGAATTCAACATTAAGTTTGCAGAACTTTAGACACCTATAACTTAAAATTAAAAAAATGTTACAATTATTATTTTCCTAGATTATAGAGAATTTAATTTTGCAACGATCTGTTAACATTTTATATACTTTGGTTTAACAGCTTTTAAGTTATAACAAACTTTTGTGGGCATTTAGAAATTTATTAGCCATTATTTTTTTATTATTATATTTATTACTATTAAATTAAAAAAATATTATTAAAGCAAAATAACGTAAGAAGTTAAACATTTTATTAATTAAATGCAATTAAACGCTTAGAAAATGGCCCTTAATACATAAAATGAGAGTTTTTTTGATCGGAATTGTATTAAAAGTTTGTGGAAAAAATATTGTATGAAACTCGTGGGTAAAGGAATTGTATTTACGCAAAAATATTAACTAACTTATTTTTTTGAGATGATTTGATTTTATTTACTTATTTGGTAAACAGTTTTGTCGTAATTGACTAAATAAAAAAAATAGAATTTTATTTTAGGTTAGAATTTTCCACTGAAAAAATCATGAAATGCTGCGGTAAATCTACAAAACTACAATAAAGATTAACAACTGCTGATACATTTAAACGTAAATTATGCCAAAAGGTAGGCTTTTCAATGTCTTTGTAATAATTTTCCAATAAAGAAAGTGAACCAAACAGTCATTCGTTATTCGTGTTTTCCTCGTCATCTCTCATTTGTCAACATAAGTTTCTTGCTTCAAAGATGCAATAATCATTCCGCATAGGTAATGTAATAATTGTGAAGCCCCAAAATTCGTACAACGCTCAAAAAATCCGAATAAACATTTTCCCGCCATTTATGGTTACTGTTTTCGACCTAGCTCAGTGGCGCCCCCAACGGTAATTTTACTTCCGAATAGAATTTAATTAATAATTAATTATTTTTGAAACGGTTTCCTAGGAAATAATTCCCAGTGTTGGCACATCTACAAACTGTGATTTTTTGGATGAATTTTAATTTTTTTAAATTAAAAAAACTGCTAAAATCTGATAGTAAATTTAAAAATAATTATTCATCGATTTGTTACGGAACGATTACCTGGTATGAAACATAAAAAAATAACGAAAACTAAAGAAGTTAACACAATAAGTTTGTAGCTCCAGATTTTTTTAAAATACAACTTTAGGAATTTTTTCAACATTTTTCCTGTAATCTGCACTTGCTTCTCAATAACGTACCACTGAGTTGGTACGCCAGTTTTTGAGCACCCTGTATGAACTTAGTTTATTTTAGAATTGCGGACATTAATTATGTTGTAAAAAATTTCAACATGGCTGTAAAACTATGGTAGTTGTTTTTCAGAGAGGGGGGACTTGGTGTAATGGCGGCCCGAGGGGAAGCTCGCAAATCAGCTTAGTTTTCGCAATTAATTCATTCGTGTTAATTTAAAGTTGGTTTCGGCGCGCCAAACGGTCCGTATCCAGATGTCTAGAATTACACAATAAATACGTACCGACTCGAGAGTTAATTCCGTTTCCGTATAAAATCGTAATTAAAGCCATACTCCCCTCCCCTTCGAACAAAAACACCTCATTATCCGTTTACGATAAAAAATCCGTCTCTTTGAGGGATTTACGGCGTAAAGTGTCCCAAGTCGCTTCTAATTTCAATTTGCACAAAAGTAATTAGGTCGAGTGCGGCGAGTAAAAAATGCCCGCGCTAATTTACGCCGGATGGAAATGAGATATAATTCCGGTGGTAAATTTGACGATTTTTCGCCAATGGAAATTTCGCTTAATATGCACACGTAAATTTTAATAGAAATTTTCTACAAACAGGATCGCCAAGAGTGGCAATTTCATTAAATCAGTTGAGATATCGTGTCCCTTTTCATCCGTTATCGTGGACGATAAAACGTCACAAAAGGCCGACTCGGCAACAAAATCTTTTTCAGCGCACTGCGATCATATTGTTTTACATATTCATGAAGTTGGAACTGATGACACGTTGAATGACTATTGTCGGTAATGGGGCAATAAATCGCGGCCGGTTAAAATCGTTAATAAATTCGCGCCAAATGAGCCCCAAAACTCATCAAGAACAGCGGGAGGAAATTGTCTGGCAGCGTTTACCGCTCTTTATTGTCTTACTTGAAGCAGATCGATTAATTTACTCGTCAATTATTTAACGGCTAAATTATAGATCAGACGAACGAAATGTCAAACATAAACGATACACAATCGATACGATACATAATGCAGTAAAACTCGCCACGATTTTCAATTTCTCATCTGTCCCCTACTTTCATTAATCCTTCAACTCTTTGTTGCATTAAAAAATAAATTGAAATACCCCAACTTCAAGACGGAATGACGTTTAGGGACAGACCGAATCAATATTTGATTAAAATTTGCAAACTTTTAAAGAATTCATTTAATCCACCCTCACACCAGGCGCAAAAAATGCCATTTGATCACTTCTTGCTTTACTTATTACTATCCTATCCCAAAATCTGATATACATTTGATTTTTTTATTCAACGAATATCGCCAGTGTTTTGAAATTTACGTTGATGCTGGGGAAGGAAATACTATCTATTAGTAATCATTATTTGATTTTATTTTATTTGTTTCAAATTAAATATACACTTTTGTATCACAATATTTTTTGTTGTGTCAATTGCTCCAAAAAGTTATTTAAAAAAACAAAAATAATATTTGTTGAACTTTGACATTTTTTAACTTCTAATTTTTTGAATTTTTGGTTTGTTTTTGCTCTTATTTTTGTTACTTTTTGTATTATTTTATTAATTTTATTTCTAACTAGTTACACTGGTTTGTAAAAAATAAGTTTTTTCTTCCTTCTTATTATTATGCCTGAATATTATAATAATATAATATAATAACAAAAACTATATATCACATAAATTTTTTTGTAATATAGTTTTTAATAAAAAGATGTGTCAGTAATTTACAAAAAATGTTATAATTTGTTTATTTAAATTTGATTTAATTTAAAACCATTTGGCACTGACCGCTTTACGCTCGCAGTGCCATTTTTTTGGGTACAAAAAATTCTGCGATTTTGTCTCCTAACTTATAGTCTTCCGTAGTTTTAACCAAAAAAAATCTGCAAAATTTTTTTTACTATTTTCTGATTATTATGAGTGAGATTCAAAAAAATATTTTTTTAAAGGATGTCTTATATTTCAGACTTCTTGAAGAAGAAAAAATTTTCGATTCATTTCCTGATGGTTTACAGCTTTAAAATAGCATAAATGCAATAAATGAACACAAAAAAATAATTATGAGACATTAAAAATATCGTTTTTAATCTAAATATGCAATTATTCAGCAAAGTTTCTTCAACAATTATTAAAAAAATTACGGATCTGTCTAAAATTAGTTAAAAAAAAATTATTTTTGTGGAGTTTGCGAACTTTATGGAGTTAAAAGCGCATTTTTTGTTTGTCTATTTTTGTGAATTATTTAGCACGTGTTTAATCTAAAAACGCAATTATTTTTCATTTTTTTTTTAAATTACCCAAAAAACTCACGATTTTGAGTTAAAAACTCAGTTTTGGCGAAAGTTCGAAAAGTTACAAAATTTGGTCGAAAACCAGACAACGATTATTTTACTTTTTTTTTGTAAAATGCCTAAAAATTTTTGAGTTTGAACTTTTAATTTTGAATTTAAAATAAAAATTTTCTTGTTTTCGAGAATTTGTTAAATCGGAAAAAGAAATCTGCAGATTACGACAAAAATAAAATGTTTTCATTGCTTTTTAGCAAAATAATTGCTACGATGCTCGCAAATGGAAAGAATAATTAAATTTTTGACATAATTTACTATTTTTTTTGCTCTACTTTTACGAAGTTTTGTATAAACGCTTCAAAAAAATTTTTTTTTTACAATTTGACGTTTTTTTTGAACGTATTTTTTATTTAATTTGGCGAAAAGTGTTGTTAAGGTTATTACTGTGAAACCTGTCAACAACGGACACTAATGGGAGGTGGACATTTTAATATAAGTTTCCACAAAAATGTCCGTTGTTCGGAGGTGTCTATTAAGGGAGGTTTTACTGTATCTTTAATAGTAGTACTTAATTAAAATTGTAAACCTAGACATACATTTTTTTTTAATTAAATTCCAAACCCAAATTTTCGGTCAGAGGTAGTTATTAATTATTATCTCTTGCGGGCGACAAACACGTAATAATGCGGAATAATTTAGCAAATTTTTTTGGAAGCTTTGAGATTAATTGCAGCTGGGAGGAGCAGCAGCGTCGTTTTTGTGGTCTAAATCTGTCCAGAAAAATTAATTTTCCCTCAAAAGAATTCAGTTACCGGCAAAACAAGATGTTTTGCGCTAATTGGCCGGAAGGACCGACTCAAATCCGTAAAAACTCCCTCGATGGTTCATTAATATCAAGAGCAAGCCGTTATTTACTTTGGGAGATTTAGCTCAGGCACTATTTGCAGCTCCGACTCTATGTTTGTATTGCGGCACGCTTTGAATTTTTCTCCCGGAAAGCGCTGATTATGCGCGTCCGAATTAAAAAAACTAAATATTAATTAAAGCAGAATCAATGTTTGCTGCCCGACTCGGGTGATTAAAAATCGCCCAACTAGCGATAGCTTCCTTAAGGAGCAGTTTCGTTGTTGGAAATATAATTCAGTCGGGTTCCACACGACCTGAAAGGAATACACTTTCAGGGATGAAATTTCAATACGAACTTTGCGAATGCAAATACGACGATATTTGCTCGAGTCGCCGCGCATTTTAAAATAAGACCCGATTTATTTTAGCCGAAAATAATTCGGAAAAATTGCGGCGTTAAAGTTGAGCCTCTGGGGAGATTCCGACAAGATAATCCCGCCGGAGCGAGGAAAATTAAGCCGTATTTGTGTTAAAAGTCCAAAAGTTTGGCTTTTCCAGGACGCGACTTCGAAGACACTTAATTGGACTTGACTCGATTTGAGTGGTCTTCACTCGATTACTGCACCATACAGCAACAGGTGCTTTTAATTTGAGAGGTTGCTGAAAAGCGAGCGACTTTTTCGATATTCCTGTTTGGGATTTAACACGGGATTAAGTGCCGAGGGTGTGCATATCAATGCCATAATCCCGGATTTATGAGAGGCTTTGTTTCAATAGCGCTTGAGTTTGATCGACTTTAATTCACCTATAAATGGCAATCGCTCAATAAAATCAATACGATCATGTCATTATGAGAGGGGCTTTATCAAAGAAAAATCGCATTTTTATATTGCATCCTGTTATAAATGCATTGTCGTCAAAGCTTTGTACAATTTTAATTTACATCAAAGAAATCACAGTTCCAGCACAGCTTCATAATAATTATTATCAGAGGTTTAATTCGGTTTTTCTTGCGTTTCTAAAAATGGAACACACTTTTTTACGAAATCACAATTAAGATCAAGTCATAATATGTTTAAACAAATTTATCAAAAGTAGGATGATTATTATTCCACTTATTGTAATGACTGTTCTGATAAAAATATTTATTTCAATGTTTTTCTTTCATTTGGACTAATAATTTGACCTAAATTTTTTGAAACTACATTTCTCGTTTTCATAAAATTAGCTTTTGTGGTTTTAAGTGAAATGGTCAAGTTATTAAAAATACGTCTTTCTAAAAATACCTACAAACTTTTTATCACTGGCTTGTACAACAGTTTAGTTGAAAAAAATTTGAATTGAGTATTGAGTTTTTAAAAAAATACATTTTTAAATATACCTACTTGAAGATTGCATTTTGCTAAACGTTGGAGTTTTTATGGAACTGTTTGTAGTGCATTAACTTGAATTTTTAAAACTAAATATAAGGTAATACAATTAATATTGTTATGTGTGTCCAATTGAATAAAAACCTTACTGTATAATTTAAAAAATATACGTCTAGAGACACTAAATGTTACCTTTTTTCAATCTTAAATAAATTTTTTAAAAACATGCGAATAAGTTTTTCAGAATTTGAAAGTAGTTTGTTAGCATTTTGCGTTAAATTACATTCTTAAATATACCTACAAGAAGATTGCATTTTGCTGAACATTGGAATTTTTATGGAACTGTTTATAGTGCATTAACTTGAATTTTTAAAACTAAATATAAGGTAATACAATTACTATTGTAATGTGTGTTCAGTTGAATAAAAACCTCACTGTATAATTTAAAAAATATACGTTTAGAGACATTAAATGTTACCTTTTTTCAGTCTTAAATGAATTTCCTAAAAACATGCGAATAAGTAATTCAGAATTTGAAAGCAGTTTGTTAGCATTTTGCGTTAAATTATTGTTAACTGTATTTTCAACTGTAAATATTCCAGGAAATATCAAACTTATTTCAGAAAGAGTTATTTGTAAATACAATTCATCTTTTGATACTTTCTGAACTACAGTTGTATATAAATGTATTTTCAGTGTTACCATTTAATTAAAAATTAAATTGTTAATTTACTAACTAAAACATCAATTTGCATCACTTTGTGTAGGTAAAGTTTTTATTAAATTTAAGAAAACTAACTGTTTTTGATCATGTTTCTTCCGTAAACACAGAAACATACGAATTGTTTTAGAATAATTTCAACAAGATTAAAATTAAATTTGTCAATATTAATTAGAATCTATAGCAAAGAAAATCGTACTGTTTCATAATATACGGTACCTCACTTAAAATGATTTGTGAGTTTTTCTCAATTTAAATTTAAATTAAAATAATAAAAATTTTAAATTTTAAAAAACTCAAAAATTGTAATTACTACTCTACTGTTTATGACAATGTTTTTATGCAGTCACTAAATGAATCAAACGATTTTTTTAAATAAAATTTTCTCATTAAATGTGATAAAATTGTGCTGTTTTGTGCAAGAATAACAGATTGTTTTTGAATTATTCCAGTATCTGTTTCAGTCACTTTAACTTGATTCTTTGTAGAACTAGCAGGAAAGGAACTTGACAATTTTTTAGATGGTAGTTTTTTGAAATTTTACAACAATTAGTTTGTATTTAAAAAAAATACACTTTGGTGTCTTTGTTGATGCAAGTTACAGTCTTAAGGAAATGGGTGCCAAAATGATTACGAACATTTTTTATTCTTTTAATTGTTTTATTTTAGAAACCTTAAAAATTTTTTGATTCGTGTATTACACCGTTTAAGCTTCACTAAAATGTGCGAAAAATACAAGATTTCTGGACATGGGCCTATTCTGTGTTGGAACATAGTGAAGAAAAAAATTAAAAAGAATTAAATGATTAATTGTGCCAATTTTCCAGGGTTACGAATGATCATTGTCACGATTTCAATTTGTGTATTTGTGCATTTCGTCGACGCAAAGGAAATTAGCGTCTCTTTGTTTACGTGTGCAGGTGTGTACTAATGTGTTTTCGCGGCCTTTGGTAATAAATTACGGTCGGTAAATCACGGAGTGACAAGTACATCTGTGTTATCGAATGTGGCATAAATTTGAGGCTTGTTTAGGTCCTGCTCCGATTGGCCGCATCTAGTGTATGTATCCTCACGTTCGAGATTAGAAACGAGTCCAGACTCGGTACCCCTGAGATTAAAAGTGTTTGAAAAAGGCTCGAGAAGCTCAATCGAATCAAATCGAAGGGCGCAGATTGAGTCTTGTGTCGAGACTTTTCCGTGGGTGAAAATCAAAGTGACGGACGTAAATAATTTCAATTGTCAATTATTGCGTCATTGGAGGAAAAAATGTAATAAAGCGTGGCATTCGATCGAAGCATATGAGAACCGAGCAGATGATCGTGCATCTATAATGTTGATATTGATAAAAATGTTCGGTCTAATTCGCCCTCTTTGCAATTTCTTTAATAGTCGGTGGCTTTGTTCGGCTTGAGCTTTTAAATCAACATGCGATGTCTTTTTCATCAGGCCCTAATAATGCCCCTGAATTTTTCCTCTCACTTAAGCCGATTAAAAGAAGCGAGTCGGTGTCAATTAAAAGTTAAAATAACGTTCAAGATGTTTGGAAAAGGCGGCTCTAATCAAACATCCCTTCCTGATGGAGTTTAGCAAGCAATTTGTCCCACACACGACAAGTCAATATTTTCCCTCTTTATGTGTGTATCGGAATCAATTTGAATGATTGACTCGATTCGGTCGTGTTCTGCACCAATATTTGTACGAAAAACTCGAGAAAATCCGCTTTTCGCCATTAATTACACCCCGGCATAATAAATTTCAAAACTTTACAACCGTGATTAAAAATTTCTTGATTGTAAAATAAATAAACATTCTCTCAAATTAATTACTCGCGTCAAAGCGAAAATCAAAAATTAGGTACGCCGAAAGCTCCTTTACAGCTTAATTTACATCAAAGTGTCCTCAAAGTCGTGTGTTGTGGCAAATCTCCAACTCGAGTGAATATTTTAAAAGCTTCGATTTGTTTCACTCCATTGTTGTCCTTACTGACGAGAATTCTTCAAAAGTTGCCGAATAAGATAGTTTCAATGGACGCTTTAAATTCCACCCATTTCCTTCGTTTCGCTTAAAAGTTATTAAAAGCTCCCTCGCGTGAATTATTTATGGCTGTTTAGCATTGCTGTTCGCATAATTTTTACCAGCAAAGATGACATTACAAGACCGAAATGATAATGAAGCGAGGACAAAGCCCACCACAAAAGCATCATTTACGGCTTCAGCACGAAAACGCTTATTACAGGAACAACGGCGGAAAAATATGAGAGCAAACTGCAATCTTTTAAGACTAGTTGCATCTATTTATGCCTAAGTATAAGCAAAGTCTAGATTTTAGGTCGCAAAAAACATAACAAAGGCGAATGTTTTTCTATTATTACAACTACGTTATTAATACTTGAAAAAAGTTGAGTTCTATAAACCTAAACCAAAATCTAGGATGTTTTAACAAGTGTGTAAAGTTTATTATTGACTTTTAAATATTAAAACAGCTAAAAAATTTATAGAAAATTAATTGATTTTAATCGCTCACGTTTCCTTAAAACTTGTGTTTGAAAAAAATAATTCTATGAACGAAATATGAAGAATTTTAACGTTGAAAATATTTTTGAGGTAATAACAAATTATTTACAATATTTTGAGTTTAGTAAACGTTATCTATTTACAAAAAATTGGTTCGAAAACTGTACGATAAAAATAATGTACGTTGTAAAAATGGTGGATGCGCCGGGCTAAAAAAAAACTTCGGACAAAATAAACTCGTTATGATAACATTATTATTTGTAAAACGGTTTATTAACTTAAATTGTAACACTAAATATTAGTTTACAATGTTTTTAAATAAAAAGTTGCAGTAATTCGTAAAAATCAACTCGTACTTGTCCTAGCGAGTTAGTAAAGGTTACTAGGTATAGTACGTTAAATATTAACACATATAATTTTTTTATAAATTTAATACATTAATATATTAACAGAGAATTCACGCAGCACCTAAAATAGTTTTCAAGTATACAAAGTGGTTTAGAAACATTTTTGCATTTTTGGATGTAGTGTTTTTTATTAGTTAATTTTGCTTAGTTTTTACAAAAACTAAGCAAAATCGACTAATAAAAGTTTAGCTAGAAAAAGTGCAATAAAATGTCGTCAACGATGGACTTTATTAACCCACTGGGTCACCCTGTATATCGTAGATGATTTTTTGGCATCACTTTATTGGAATTGTGTTAATTAGAGGCTAGGTAAAAATCTTGTCGCACATTAAATCAACTTTTGCAGGTTTAATGGCATTCAGAACTTTGGCCTAACACTATTAGCATTCCTTGCACAAGACGGCCGCGTTAATTAAAAACTTTTAATTACACGTTTTGAATTAATAAACAACCTAAACACATCTCCCAAATCTTTTAACATTTTCCATGGTGAAGCCTAATTAAAAAATTTCGTTTACACTGAAACGTTTTCGAACCGAACTCAAACGAAAACATAAAAATACCTAGCGGAGTTTGTAATTTGCCGAGAGGGAAATCTCTAGGAAGCTTCTTTAGTAAAATCAGGCCAATAAAATTCTATTTCGTCGCATCTGCAACATTTCCCTTGCTATCTTTCCAGGTTTGTAACAATAAATATTTAAACTCGTCGTTTAAATTTAGCCGGGAATCTAATTTTTCATAACCGGGTTTGTGAAATGTGTTCCTGGTTGGCGATAAATTGGATCTTGACGGAAATTAGCGAAATTCCTGTGCAAGTTTCAGGGAAACTATTCGGGTAATGGCGGCGGGAGGGGAGGCAGGTGCATGTGCATTCGTTTGTTTGCTTTTCGCCCAATTAGCGCTCGGGTTTTTGAGCGTGCTAATGGCGGGAGTAGGGGAGGCGTCCGCGCGAATTGTAATCAAGTCTCTATATGACGTGTACAAATCCTTAATCTGCATTCATTTGCATGGAACGCCGGTCTTTAAGTTGAGATCCAGGCGCTCACCCACCATTCAATTTGCAATGTAGTGTATGTAAATCCCCGAATTAGTTTAATCAAGGCCGTGGAAGGGAATAGAAATTATGATGTCTTTTGCAGCAGCAATAATGCGAGATGCAGTGGCGCCGGTGTTGGGGGCGGTCCTTCTGACCTGTTACAGTCTGCAAGCAACGCTGGCCCTCTCCGATGAGACGCCGCTGAAATCAAGCAACGACAATCCACAGGTGAGGAGGCTTAT
This sequence comes from Tribolium castaneum, assembly GCF_031307605.1. Taxonomy (NCBI): domain Eukaryota; kingdom Metazoa; phylum Arthropoda; class Insecta; order Coleoptera; family Tenebrionidae; genus Tribolium; species Tribolium castaneum. The sequence goes on along the minus strand of NC_087402.1, from coordinate 1,493,282 downwards.
AGTCTTACAATCCCCGAGAAATATGAAATGGCAAAGCTGACAACGTAGGCTTGGCCTAATAACGAGGGACACAGGATCAAGGAATTTCGCTGGCTTGTCTTTTGTCTTTTCGGTAGTTATTTCGGCGTAAAACGCGATGTGGAGTTCTTATCTCAATTTTTTTTCGTGTGCTTCATGTCCGAGAAATTTGCGATGAGTGCATGTATTGAAAAGAATATTGGAATAATAAGAAGTAAAGCTGACACAGGCGAAATAAAAACACAAAAATCCACCCTCATACATATCTGATGTATATTCAAGTAGGTTTTTTCCCTCAACGAAAACTTTCAAGAGACGGTGAGAGGATTTCACCGAGAGGGAATTTGAGGATGCTCCAGCGCTCAACAAATTTTTAATTCGATAAACGAAATAAGACGAATTTTAAACACTTGTGCATTTATTTGAACGAAGGTCAGGGGCCCAAATTGGATTGCTGGCTAAATTGAAACGTTATTATTTTTATTCAAACTAGTTCTACCACCATGACACTACATAACACCAACAAATTGTTTTCGTAATTAACAAAAAGTCGCACAATTTCAAGGTAGGTTATTTTTGCATCCAAATTGCTCTCTTTAAATGTAAAATACATTTTTCACGTTTAGTTTAAACAGAGTGTTACGCTAAATTAAATCGTAAAAAAAATACGACATTATCAAAAATGGTGGATGCGCCGGGCTAATAATTAAACTCAAACAAATAAACTCATTATGATAACATTATTTGGAAAACATCCTATTAACCCAAATATTATTCGTTTAAGATGCTTTCAGATAAGAGATTGCTGAACCCGTGAAAGCAATTTGAATATAATTAAGTGAATAAAACAAAACCAGTGGAATTTTTTTTATTGTCCATTGTGGAGAGATGTCCGCTATTGGGAGCTAGGCAAAATTTATATAATAAAAACTAAACTATAACTATAAGTTATAAAAAAAATAAAAACTTATTGATAATTACACATAAAGAAGGCTTCATCTTTTCGATTTTTTATTATTTTATAAGGGGCGATTCTGTTTTTTTAATTGCAATTGAATCAGTTTAGAAATAGTTGGAATTTACAAAAAAATGTGTTTGAAAACACTGTACAACTACACTTAGAAGCTTTTATTCGGTAAGGTATTGTAATAAAAATGGTGGATGCGCCGGGTTAACAATAAACCGTGAACAATAACTGATTATCCTAGCAATGTGAAGTAACTTTTTAACCTGATTATGATGAATTTAGATACGAAATTTTAACACATCTCAAAAAAAATAAGAAATAATTTATTTCCTACCAAAAAATAGTTTGGTTCTGAATCCAATTTTAATTCGGTTATTATAAATTACTACTAATACTAACAAACATCACCAGATAATTTTATACAGAGGGATATTTATTACCCAAGTGTTTAATTCTCTAATTATTAGTTGATTGATTTTCAATAAATTTTATCGTAAATTACTTAACAATTTCAATTATTTTACAAATTAATAGTTTTACTCACTTTATTAATTTTTTCGTTGATGAATGTACAAAAAATATATGACACTTTTTGTCGTTATTTTTTCTTGGTGTGGTAAAGTAGCATTTGCAAATTTTCAGTTAGCTTTATTTTACTAAACGAATAAATAACGAGTGTTATTGTTGACGTTAAAACATTATTACGATAACGTTTTGCAAATTTCTGAACAAAATTTAGCGGCAAATAATGCAAAATTTACCTCAAAGTTGTCGATAATTTTTAAATAATAAATGAGTTCCAAGTTTGTTAATTGTTTTGATTCTCGCTTTGGGTAAAGCCTTTTTGCCTTGTCGATGTTTTTAAATAATAAATGAGTTCTAAGTTTAATAAAAGTTTTCATTTTCATTACGAGTAAATGCGTTTTTTCCCTTTATTCATAACTTTCAATGTGATAAACAAACAGTTTATCAAATGAGTAAACTTAATACAAAACGCTATTTTCCGCACAATCGTCATGTAAATCAACCTGACATCCAATTCCGCCCCAAATTATGAATTTTCGAGCCAGCCAAGCGAACGTAACGCCTTTTGCAGATCGAGGACGAGATGTCGAAACGAGACTGGAACAAGGACCTCCACATTTGGGGCAAGCGTGGCTGGAACAACCTCCACGAGGGCTGGGGTCGCAAACGCAGCGTTCCCGCCTGGGAGGAGCAGCAGGAGAAGCGAGCTTGGCAGAGTCTCCAAAGCGGCTGGGGCAAACGTTTCGCCCCCGAGGACGAGTACGCCATCAGACAACTTGCTGCAATGCTGGACTCACAATACGACGATTACAATCCTGAAATCGAAACGAACGACGACGAAAAACGAAACTGGGGTCAATTCCACGGCGGCTGGGGCAAGAGGAGCAAGTGGGACAATTTTAGGGGATCGTGGGGCAAACGCGAACCAGCCTGGTCAAACCTCAAGGGCATCTGGGGGAAAAGAAGCGGCGAGAAATAAATGTCGTAGATTAGGAATATCTCAACATCCAAATATTTATTTATTTTGAGGATTTATTGTTGGGTGATACTTATAATCATTGTACTGTATTATAATGTTACTATTATTAAGGATTCAAATGCGTTGCGTATTTTTGGGAACATTTGTAATTATACCTAACTATTATGTATGACACTGTAATTATTTATGTGAGGAAAATAAATCTGTATCTAAGCATTTGTACGCTTTTTCGGCCGAACTCTTGACCCCTTGTTCCTGCCACACAATGAAGATTTCACCGATAAGCACAACTGGCAGATCGTCAACTAACAAAACCTCCACTTGATCCCACACAAGAAGCCATAACTTTTTGTGCCGAGCCTTTTGTATTTGATGCGATTTTTATTTTTATTGATACGGACGTTTTGAGTTCACATTGCATATCATCTTGAATTTATCCAGAAAACGTTATTTCACTGAAGCACAATGCAAAGAATGACGGACATTCGGACGTAAGACATAAAATGTGGCTGTTGGAAACCACACTCGACTGTTTTATGCAATCTCTCTGAAGATTTAACACAGAAATGTGCACGCTTGCTGATTATGGAATCCAGCAAACTGGGGCAAAGCTCGCCACAAAAACGCCATAATAAAACGTTATTTGTGCGTTGTAAGAAATTAAAATTAAGAACTTTAAAATAATATAACTGTTTTTTGAAAAAAATCATTTTTTTATTAGAAGTTTGTTAATTTTTTTACCACATTTTCTAAGATTAGTAATTGCTCTGGTATACAATTTTTTTTTGCAAAGAGATAATGTATTTTTATTAATTGGCGCAGTCAGTAGGACTTGCAGATCTATTTTGTGCCATCAATAAACACGTTTGTCTCAAACAGTTTCCAATTCTCACCAGAAAATTTACCTGCAGTTAATTCTGTTAGTGCCATTGCCCACTCGGGGGCGCTGAATTTAAAATTTAGTCGATAGATCGGCTAAGAGGCGGTTATAAAACGTGTGAGAGGCGTGGTTGAGTGAAAGACGGTGTAAAAAACAATTTCTTTATTTCAAAAACATTTATAATACTTAGATGATTCCATTAAATGAAAATATAATCGATTTAGCGATGGACAAATAAAGCAACTGTACAAATAAATACCAGAATACAAATCGAGTGTATAATGAACAGCATCGGTTTTAACACAATGATATCCCAGCGAATGACAGTCTGACAACATATATCGACATTAAATTAGTACATTTTGTGTTGAAATATATCCAATAATAACAACAGCACACAAAATATACTACACTGGCAGGCGGAGTAAAAATATATATTCTCATATTCCTCGTCTGGTAACAAAATTCGATTTCGGTGACGTATGGTGAGAAGACTGCAAGGTACATAGCGGATAAGGTTTTGCTTTACTATCATGAACATAGATCAGTCACAATGATATCTTATAATTATTAAGTAAAGCAACACAACATACATATCAATGATTTTTTCATTTTTCTTTGCCTATCTAAGATAAATTCGTTCATTTAATTTTAAAATTATTAAAAAGGTAATAACTGGACTATATTTACAGTTTCTGATACCTCTGGCTAATGGCTCATCGTTCGAATCGGGCTATTAAAGCTCTAATTGTATTATAATACCGCTTTTGTTCTATGCTGTTCCGTTTCACGTAATTTGTTTTTCTCATTTAAAATATCTATTAGTTGCGAATATTTACAAGATCGATGCGACTCGACCGCAAGTCAGTCAATATCTCAAAAAGTAGGTAAAAAAAATCGGCTGATCGACACGCACCGACGCTTAAATCACATACATATAGGTAACATATCGTAAATAAATAATATACATTTTGGCATCTTTGAAGTACATACACAAATAGACTTTGGTATTGGTATAAAATGTCTCACATTATTCATGTAAGCTTGGTACATCACACTTAGTTAATTGAATATTGTTTCACTTAGTCACTAGCATAAATCGCTCCACGAAAACCACCAACGCTCCTGGCACTTCATCTCCCTTTTCCTCCGTCGTTTCTTTGATTCGTTCTGTTTCTTCGTGAATTTGACATTGTACGGGTCTTCGGCCAGCTCGGGGTACATTAGCACGTCATGGATGTAATCACCTTCGTAATTCGAGACGTAGCCCAACTTCAGCAACTCCTCAACTTCGCCAGACGTCCACTCAACGGTGCCGGAAAACCCACTCTTCAGCGCTTCCTTCTCCTTGTGCCAGGCTTTACGTATAGCCGACAACTTGGCATGGTGTAACAATCGCTGCTTTTCCTTCTCCACTGTCGTCCCATACCTCAGGTTCACCACAGCATTAGCCCCATGTATCTTCACATCGAAGTAATTATTCCCACTGCCATTCTCCTTGGCGATTTCGTGAAAAGTCGTATTGACTTGCCCTTGCAACCGCTTCAACTGCCCTTTATCATCGTTCGCCTTCCACGTCTCCTCCTTGACAAAGTAAAAGGCGTCTTGCTGGGCACTGTGTACTACGAAAGTGAACGGAAGCAGGAACGACCGGTTGAAGACCGAAGTGTAGACGTCCCGGTAGATGGCATTAGCAGCCGGAACGCTGGAAACGATCGCCTGGTCTTGACTGGACTTCGACACCAGGATGCCGCGCCCGAACGGCGGGTCCGAAGCGGCTCCGATTTTTTTGGGCACTAGGTCCATAACGTCGGTCTTGAGCGCGGATTTCGACGGCGCGGAGAGGTCTTTGGCTGTGGTCATTTTGCGGGTGTTGAGGTGTGCGAGGAAACCGGACTGGATGTCGGTGGAGGACGCGTGCAGTGTTAATTGGCTGCTGAGGGTTTCTTTGGACGGATTCCAGAAGGTGGCCGGGTGGGTGAGGAGGGGCGGCATTCGGCCGCCGGGAAGAGAGTCGGGGAAGAGCTGAGGGGCCAGGTTTTGCAAGTTGAAGCCCAGTTTTTCCAGCCAGTCCAAGTGATCTGCAACCAAATAAAATTAAAATTGTGAAAAAAAATTGGAAAACTAACCCGTCGGTCTGTCGCGCTTCACGCCCATGTTGATGGGGTCGTTCCCATTGAACCGATACAGGTGCAGCTGCGTGGGTGTTGCGACTCTTTCGAGGACGTCCTCCCAGAGAGGCGACATCCACTGTCCAATCAGCGGATCGTAAACCTTCCCATTGGGCATGTGGACCAATGAGGTCACTTGGTCTAATAAGCCGCCGCAAAAGTCCACCGGTAGGTACAAGTACGGGTTGGAGTCGTAAACAATGTGTCCGTAAGGTGACCGCATTATCTCTCTGATCCCTTCGCCATACTGGTTGAAAATCATGACAGGGGTACCACATTGATCTGTAGCGACGTAATATTTGTGTCTGTAGACTTGGGCGTAAATTAGGTGGCCTCTGTCGTCGTAAACGAGTGACATGAGTTTGCCATCTCGGGGTGAATAGATTTGGCTCACTTCACGAGGGCGGTATTCGTTATTGTAGAAGAATTGGGTGACGTTGCCGTAGTTGTCTTTACGAGCTGATAATCTGCAATTTAATGTTTAAATTATTTTAAAAAGTATTAAAAGACTGTTGAGAACAGCATACGATAAACTTTAAGGTAAAAGTAAAAAATATTGCCAAGAGTTGCACTAAAAACGATAATAAAAAACAAATATGTATTCGATTTTAAATTTCTAATAAAAAATAGAAAATAGAATTAGAGAATAAAGAAGTCAAGAAACAGAACGGAGTATGATCACCAAAGAAAAAGAAACTAAAGCTTAATAAAAGATAAAAAAAGATTGCTTAAAAGACATAAGTTGTAAGACTTGTAAGTTTTATTCATTTTAATTTTTTTTCCAAAATTGCGGCTTCAAAATATTTTAAATTTTGCCGTACAATTCTACGGACTTTTTAGGTTGTTGTTCGTGCAATTTGTAGTCGAAGATGGCAGTTTATAGCTCAATTAAAATTGAATGCATTAAAATAAAAATTAATTTTGTGGATAAATCAAATCGAAACAAACAAGTCATGCTCACGATCAGTTAACCACATGTATTTAATTGCGAATTATTTTTTTTCTTTGTTCCCTATGCTCTCATAATTGCAGAAATTTATAAAGATGGTTAAAGATGTGTTAATTGAAATAAATATAGAAATATTTATTTTAGATAGAGATCGATACGATTTGCGATAAATGAAAGTAAATGTAAATTCGAGCTTAAAACGTGTTACAACAACTTTTCCCTTATTTTTGTTTGAATATTTGTTTATTGGGCTTGGAAAATTCTAACGAACTCTGATTTTTATTTTTGATTTTAATTTTTAATAAATTAAAAAACCTTAGTCTCAATAATTCCACTTTAGTTTTATAAGATTTATGTTGTTAAAAACTTTTTTAATTTTAATTTAATTTTTTAATTTAAATAATTTTATTCTGAGTCCGGAAAATTATTCAACTTGAGTTATGACCTACTTTCGTCTATTTTTTATAATTTCATAGTTTTTTTTATAGTTGGTGCTTAAAGATTTTTTAGTTAGTCTCATATTGATTGAATTAATTAGTTTTCAGTAATTTCTATGTATAGTTGTTGGATTTAATTTCTTAAAATAAAATCAACTTTTTTCCTTATTAGCTGGCTCCATAATATCTCTGGAGAAATCTTCCTCAAAAAAAATTATAAATTCATAAATTTACATCATCATTTATTGATGGGATCTCAAAAAAAAGGTTAAACTTTTTTTAAATAAATAAATCCCCGTCATAACAGATGAAAAGCATATTTTGACCAGTCGTTAAATGATGAAAGAAAAACGGAGAATAACGAAGAAGAATATAAAAAGAAATACTATAAAACTACAAAATAAAAAATATTCGTAAGGACGCGAAAAACCAACAATGCTCTTTTTAATTGATTTTCAACAGGCTTACGGTAAAATAAAAAAATGACATGTATAAGATTCTAATAAAATTGGGAGTAAGCAACAAGTTAGCAAAAATAATAACGCTAAACTCTAAACAGACAATGTGCTAGAAAAAAATATAACAATAAAAAAAGTTTCAAAATCAATTAGCCGAAAATCTTAAATAAGTAAATTAAATTTTGCCTCTTTAATGTAATGCCAAAATAGAAAATGAGCAAACCTGTCAAGATGATCGTAGAAGTATCTCACATCAAAGCGCCCCCTTTTAGTGGCCCTAACCAGTAACCCTTTAGCATTGTAGTGAAACTTCTCCTCCCTTGCATTCTGCACAACCAGTCCCCGACTATCATACTTGTACTGTCCTTCCCCAAACTTAATAATCCTATCCATCGGGTTATACTCCATGGGTATGGTATTCCCCCTAAAACACCCATTGATTCACCCATAAAACCAAACCCACCCACAACTCACCTATAAGTCAGCGACAACATGTTCCCATTATCATCATATCTGAACCCCCACGGCTCCTGCGCCTCCACTCCCAAAAGCTGCCCATCACAATCCCACGTATAATTCTTGATGTTGGTATAGGGATTAACTCCCACATTCCTAGTGTACGTCCGTGTTTGCGAAATCCTCCCGTGCATATCATGGTTAAACTCCATCCTGAACACCTCCATGCCATGGATAGTCAACGCCACTTGCGTTTCCAGAAAGCGTGAATTGACACTTCGGGAAAACAGCGCCGTGCCGTCGTAGACTTGCGTCTCGTTACTTTTCGGTTTATTTATTTTGAAAGCTCCGATCATTTCCAAAGCGCCGGTTTTGAGGTTGTAGGCGAGACTGTACTGTGGGAGGTTTTGGCCCCCGATACGGCCCTGTGCCCCGATAAGTCGGTAATTATTGTCATAGTCGTAGGTAAATTTCGCGTTACTGAGACCGGTTTTGGCACCAAAGTCGATGCGTTCTTCCATTAGGAGTCCGCCGATGTATTGGTAGTCCCAGCGGTATTCTAGGTCGGGTTCAACGTGTGATATTTGGCTTGGTAAACCGGAAGTTTCGGAGTAGTGGTACAAGGTTTTACCATCACCGTGGACCACCTCCCGGAGGCGGCCATTGGTGTGGTAGCGGTAGACCACTCGGGCGCCTTCTCCGGGGTAAACCGTCTGGAGGAGCTGCCCCGAGTGGGAGAAGTGTTGCAAATACGCGCGGAGACTCCCCGGGGGGGTGTAAGTGACCCGGAGGAAGCCCAAAGAGGGTTGCAAGCTGAAAGAATGTCTGGTCCCGCTTGGCAACACCACGTGGCGCAAGCCACCGTCATCATCATAAGACAAGGAGAAGCTCCTCTGACTCGCTAGAGTGATCTTCGACAGCATGTTCCAGTCGTTGTAGGTGAACATTTTCGTCCCGTCCAACGTGCTCGTGATCTCCGACAGGAGCCCATGCCTGTCGTAACTGTACTTCAACTCGCTGTTCCCCCACTTCCAGGCGTCGATTCGGTTGAACGTGTCGTATGATATGTTGAGGGTGTCGGCCCCATTGTGGGGGATGTAAGCTAAGGGCAACCCGGCCGGGTCGTAGGTTATTGTCAATAGTGGCAGTTTGTCATGGTCGTAGAACACCTCCCGACTCGTGAACTGATCAAACTCAATTCCTAGGATTTTCGTCCCGTTGACGTAAATCTCCCGGTTTAGGGTTTGTTGCGGGTTGCGCACGTCGCCAACTAGACTGAACTTCGTCGACATAAAGTTCCGAATGTCTTCGCCGAAAACCGTGCTTTGCTCCGACCACACTGGCAACATTTCGGCCTCCACTGGAAGCGACGCTTCCAAGAGGGGGTGTCTTGCCACCGCGGTGATCTCCATGCGCCCGCCCCAGGCCGAAAGTACCGAAACGGTGGAGTTGGTCAAGGTCACGGCTTCGGTCACTTCGGAATTGTCGATCATTATGACCTTTTTGTTGGCTTTTCCGGTGACTGTGAGCTGGGTCGGGGGTTTGGAAACTGTGACTTCCAAACCTTCGTTTTCTGCTATTTTTGATGTGAGTTCGAGGCTTTCGCCACTTGATAGAATCACACCGGTGGCTCGTCCAATCCAGTCGTATTGATAGACGAAGGTTTCGCCACCCCCTGACCGACTTGTCAGAAGACCAGAGTTCATATCGTAGTCAAGCTCAATCTCTGAGCGGCCTTTCTCCGACAATTTAACCAAATACCCAACTCCGGAAATTTTGAGTTCGGATTTGTGGTCTTGTGTGTTTTCTATCGAACTAACCGCGTTACTGTAATCCCGCAAGAACTGGATTTTATTCCCAGAACTGTCGGTGACCGTTGATAATTTCCCAAAACTCGTGTTTTTCGAATAGAGGAACGAGTATCGTGTTTTATCGCTTGCCAAATCTTTGGTGGCGACATGTTGGCCGTAACGATTGAAAACATAAATCTCCCCAGCTGCCGGGTAGGGGATTCTAAACTCGCCATTCTCATCGTGCGTTGGTAGATAATGTTGCAAGGCCAGAATATGTAGCGAGCCTTGATCTGCCACATGGAGGACGCCTCCTGGTGACACCGTCAAGGCCGAAATGGCCTGGAAGCGGGCATTTGACGATAAAAGCGTCTCCGCATTACTGGTCGTTTCGTCCGTGTTGCCACAAATGCACGCTGGGGGCGGGTCGCCCCCTCGTGGACTCACTGTGGTTGCATTAACCGCACAATCACAGTTGTTTCGAATGCGGTCTTGGATTTTCCCAGCGAAGTGTGTGATTTTCCCCGAGGAGTCGATCAGGCGGACGTAATTGACTTTGCGAGTGTCGGATTCGGCGATGTAGAAGTCACCGTTGGGTGAAAAAGCAAGTGCGAGGACTGTTCCAAGGACATCGTCAGTTTGGGGCTTGGTGGTGTTGTCTTCACGGTGGCAATGTAACGGGGCACCGGCCACGACTTTGATTTTCATGTCGGCGGTGAGTTTGAGGACGAGGCGGTCGTCAACAAAGTGGAGGGAGCCGTCAAGGGGGCTGAGGGCCAGGCCTGTGGGCCACTGCAGCTGCGCCTGGAAATTGGGACAGTTTTTGACCAAACGGGGCTGAACAATTCAATTATTTGAGCGTAGGCTTCCCGATAAATTAATCAATTTTTTTTTGTTATTTTTGTGGACTTTTAACAATGAGAAAACGCTTTTTTTCATCGGAAAGAGCACATCAAAATCTGTAAGATAGAATAGATTTCATTTGATTTTGAGACACTTTTAAAGTGTCTTTAGTGACCGATTTTAAGGGGGGGGGGAGTTAACTTTTTTTATTTTTTTTTTATTTTATCAGTTACAGCTAAACTATTCGAAAAAGTGGAACTATTTTGATCCATACCTATGCAAAATGATCCGGGGAATCGATTGGCATCGAGAAAATTACCAAATTCCGAATAGTTTTTTAGTTATGAATTTTTTAAAATTTCACCAATTTTTGCATTTATCAGCAATTTGCTCGAAAACTATAAGTCGGAGAACAATAATCTTTTTTGGAAAAAATAGATAATCTAAAGAGCTTTCCAACGATAATAAACTTCATAGTGTTATCTCTGATAGTTCCGGAGCTATTGCTCAACAAATGTTCCGGGTACCCAAAATCGACAAAAATTGCGACAAAAATTAAAAAAATCAAACATAAAAAAATCGAACATATGGACTTTTTTTGGACTTTTAACAACTCCAGAGAGCTGTAATGGCATATATAAATACGAAAAAGTATGATAGAACGAATTAAAAAAAATAATTTTTTCATTTTCTTGAAGGTGTTATTTATTACACAGGAAGTTTTAGCAAAAAAAAAATGAAATTTTTAAATCTCATGAAAAGTTCGTATAATACAGAAAATGAACCGCTGAATTCAATGGAACAAACCGCAGTGCTCTACGACTTTTAGTTTTTGAGTTATGAATTTTTTTGTTGGATAAAATTTTCCACTATGACAAATGACTACCCTAAATTTAGGCAAAAAATTTTAAATTCTTAATTCTTGTGAAAAATTGATATAATATGTAAAATGAGCCGTAGAATTCAATCGAACAAACCGCAATGCTCTACGACTTTTAGTTTTTTTTTTATGAATTTTTTTAGTGAAAAACTTTGATCGCCTCTGTAGCCGGAACCGTTGCCCGGAGCGGCTCCGGGTTTAAACGAAAAAATAGCTAAAATTAAGCGCTATCAGATGGTTTTTTGTTCGTTGCTCTAAGTCTTACAGTTTCTGAGAAAAACGCAAAAAAAGGTTTCCATTTTCACTTTTTTTCAATTTTCAACCGCCAATTACGGCGAAACTATTAGAGTTATCGAGAAACGGAAAAATCGAGGACAACCGGAATAAAAAGCTCTACGAAATGGCATAGGACTTAAGGCAATATCTCGCAAAAAATTTTTCAATTTTCAAACGCCGATTACGGCCAAACTAAAAGAGCTAGGAGAAAACGCTTTTTTAGATCGGAAAGAGCACATCAAAATCTATAAGATAGAATCGGTTTTATTTGATTTTGAGAACCTTTAAAAATTGACCGATTTTAAGGGGGGGGTGTTAACTTTTTTTTAATTTTTTTTATTTTCTCATTTACGGCTAAACTATTCTAAAAAGTGAAACTATTTTGATCCATATCTATGCAAAATGATCCGGGGAATCGATTGGCATCGAGAAAATTACCAAATTCCGAATAGTTTTTTAGTTATGAATTTTTTTAAATTTCACAAATTTATGCATTTATCAGCAATTTGCTCGAAAACTATAAGTCGGAGAATAATAATCTTTTTTGAAAAAAATAGATAATCCAAAGAGCTTTCCAACGATAATACACTTCATGGGGTTATCTCTGATAGTTCCGGAGCTATTGCTCGACAAATGTTCCGAGTACCCAAAATCGACAAAAATTGCGACGAAAATTGAAAAAATCAAACATCAAAAAATTGAACATATGGACTTTTTGTGGACTTTTAACAACTTTAGTGGGTTGTTAAGACATATAGAAGTCCATAAAAATTTGCTGGTGTGAGTTTAAAAAAAATTTTTTTTTCATTTCTTTGAAGGTAAGTGTGAGGTAAGAGTGTGCCAGTTTAAAAAAATTAAATAAACCGCAGATTAATTCACAAAACAATAAAAAAAAATATTTGAGCGTAAGCTCCCCGACAATTTCATTCAAATAGAAGTTGCGCAATGATTTCTATAAAAGACAGTTAAATTATTAATTGTTTAAAAAACCTACTTGACTGGCGGCTAGAGCCCCATGACAAGGTATCGGGCTCCAGTGGTTGTGGTGTCCATGATTGCCGATCAGTGTGTGGATAATCCCTTTAGGATCCACAGCTCTTATGTTCGTCCCATCGGCGATATACATGGTTTTGTCGGCGGCAATTGCCAGTCCTTTGGGATGGGCAAGTCTTGCGTATTTAGCCGGCCCTTCGTCCCCACACTGACTATCATCCCCTGGAATACACCTTTCACCATTCCCAACCACCTAAACAAAATCGTGAGAAAATTACTGTCTGGAACGTGTTACAATTTACCGGTTCGCTGTTGATACTCGGGTCCTGGACCGGTTCCAACGACAACACTTTGAGAATTTGGTGTTTCTCCGGATCGGAGACATACAAGTGACCATCGGCGGGTGATATGGTCAGGTAGTATTGATAAGCGACTTGCGTAGCCCTGTAAATAAGGGAATAAGAGTTGGGATTTTACTTTGATTGATATTGACCTTAGCTGAAGCACAGTGTAGACATTTCCTTCGGGAGTGATCCTTCTGACTAGATTGAAATCACCGACGTAGATACTCCCATCGGGACCACTAGCTAGCGATCCTGGTGTTAACAATTTAGCGTCTTTGGCCGGTCCTCCGCATTGACCCGGACAATCAAGCGACCTCTGGAGGCCAGTGCCCATGACTACATTTACAGTCCTCGGGTACTGTTTGAAATGTAAGGTCGAGCCGTCCCCCTTTTGCAAAATCCCTTCATGGAAGTTGTAATGGTGGTGGATGTCCAACCCCCAACCCCCGATATCCGAAATATCCACATCGAAGCCTTTCAAATCGGCCGTTTGCGTCTCCCAGATCGGCTCGGGACAACTCGAGTGTTGATACCCGATCGAAACCTTGGCTTGTGCAATCCCGTACACTTTCTGCTTGTAAACATTGCGTTTATTCCACGCGAAAATGTGCAACAAGTCCGGATCTGCTTCGTAAGTCTTGACGTGGAGGGAACCCTCCACTTCGACCCTCACATGGACGTGGGTCAAAGTTTTGGGGATTAAGCGCCCAGTTAGCCTCATGTAGATAGTACTCAAGTAGCCAGTGGCTTGGGAACTTTGATACATCAGGTGTAAGTCAGAGCCAGGAATCGGTATTGACTCTTGGACGATTTGCGTTTCGGCGAAAATAACGCTCCGTCCGGGTAATCCCCCGACCGCTTCCGGCATCCAAGTCCCGGTTATAACCGGCTTGAGCACTTCCGGGTCGTGGTCTTCACACGTGGCGGGTAGTCCCCCGTTGGGGGTGAACAAGGAGCGGGAAACCCCCGGGAAGTTGATGGCGGGGTTGCGACTCAGGAAGCTGTTCTGGAGGTTGGAAATGTCGGAATCTTCGTTGAGTTGCATATGGACGGGGGGTAGAACCACGATTTGGTTCCATGGTACGAAGACAGTGCGTGTGAGAGGTTTGAATGGCGAACGCTGGAATTGGAGGGTGACTGCGCCGCCGCCGTTCACAAGCACGTCGAACCTGAGAGAATTGCAAGGATTAAAAATGCAAGACGTGGAGGGACAATTAAATTATTAAAGAAATTAGATTTGGTGGAAGGTAAAGCGGGAAAGACAACGGCTAATTAACGACACTAGTGGAGACCCAATTTCTATTCTAAGACGTTATTTTATTACGTGGGTAATTGCTCGAGAAGGTTCTATGAATTTTAAGCCGGGCCATAGGCGATAAGGACGGGGACGACGTGCTTTAGACTAGTTGAAAGGATTTTGCCGGTTTGTATTTTACTCGACAGCAAAAAATTATGAGGAAAATATTGAGTGGGAAAGAAAAAAAAACAAAATATTGTTGCTGTTGGACTTTATTAATTTTTTTTATGCAAAATTATCTTTTTACGTTTTTGACAAAATTTCAAGAATTAGGAAACACGACCAAGAGCAGTTGATTTTACATCCGGTGTCCCACAAGACTCAGTTTTGGGACCACTTCTATTTTTTAATTATTGCGCATATCAGAATCCGTGAATTATGTAAATATTTTTTGCAGATGATATTACCATTCTAATCCCAATTATTTTTTTTTATTTCTTATTTTTTAAAAGTATTGGCTTGAATTTAAATGCGTGTAAATGTATTATTATTATTATTATTATTATTATTATTATTATTATTATTATTATTATTATTATTATTATTATTATTATTATTATTATTATTATTATTATTATTATTATTATTATTATTATTATTATTATTATTATTATTATTATTATTATTATTATTATTATTATTATTATTATTATTATTATTATTTTCAATGTAAATTCATGTGCCTTGACAGTCCTGAATAAAAGTTTGTTGAAATTTTTCGCAGTTTATTATTTTGCAACTTTCGGAGTAAATTATCGCATTAGCGCGATCCTTTCGTCTGCCTGGAATCCCGTAAAGGAGTACCCTTTAATAATGCATCAAAGCATTTTAAATTTCATTACGGCCCTGCTCCGGCGAGCAGGGAAAAAGTGTAGTCCGTCGAGGTGCTTTAGATAAATAAACAAACACTCGCCAGGTTTCGGCACAAACAGTAGAATGCGCCACATCAAAGTAATGGATTTGAGTGTAATTTTCCGACGCATAACAACTTGTGACAAACTAATCCGAAGAACGCTTTGTACGCTTTATTAATTAATCATCAAACATTGCTTCCTTTAATAGAAAATGCTATTTTAATTATTGCTGAATAAAAGGACGGAAACACGTGATCTGTAATTAATCCACCGGAAGGGAAAAATGCTTGGATTTGTCCGCCGGACGGATAAATCCGCGAATTAATGAAGGGAGAGGCTTTAAATATGTATGATATTCACGAAAGTCTATTAGAAATGCTAACAATAACTTGCAGAACGTCCCCTTAAGCCGACATGATTTACTTCCGACGTGCTCGGGAGCGAGCTGCACTTGCCTTCTTTCCGAGCTAAACAAAATGTTATTTATTGCCCTGTAGTCAGATTACGGCTCGTCACTTTTCTTTTACTTATTATGACCAGAGCCGGGAATAAAACGACTTAAATTGTTACATAACTAAGTTGCAGCCCCTGGTTCTTTCCACAAGGTTTCAGAAACTAAATCTAACGATCTAAACTCCTCTTTCAAATAAGCCAAAAAAGATTTTAATTTTTTAAAAAACTACAGTTAGCGATTTTTGAAGAAAAAGATGCAAATACAATAAATATTTCTTAAAATAACTCAGGTAATCTAAAAATGCAGTAAAAAACATAGCTTTCTATTTGAAATAATAAAATTGATATCGACTTCCGGTATAACCGGAAGTGGCATCATGTGGAAAATATTTTCCTTGATCAGGACCTAACGGATTATGATTATACACAAATTTTCAAATAAGAACTCTCAGTACTGCTAATATGAGGCTTAGACAAAACAGCAGTATAAGGTGAAAAATGGTGGATGCGCCGGGTTAGCACATAAATTAAATAATTGAAAGTAATATATAAATTAATAAATGCAGGTTTTAAAGTATTTTAAATGCAATTTTTGTGTTCACTTAATTTATTAACATCCATAAAAAACTTAATACCTATCCCTAATGGTGTGAAACACTTTTTCACACAAATTAAATTTGGTCTTTCTTGACCGCTAAATTCTGCTTTTTGTCAAAAAATAGCGTGGATATAAATAAAAAAACAGGGAAAGAGATGGAATATAAAGAACTGCATTATTATAAATTAATTTTTTCATGGGTCATCTCCACTTTATTTCGGAAGAGTAGGTAGAAAAAGGTGCCGCCTTGCCTAATCGAATGTCGAAAGACAAAGGCGGCATCAAACAAAGTATTAAAAGTTCCACTTACCATCCCCCTTGTCTGGTTAAAGTGAATCCGAACCTCGATTCCCTATCGACCGAGACTCTTATCCCGACAATTCCAAGTCCTTGAGGTGTAACAACTTGACCTCTCATTACTGCTACACGGCTGTTAACAAATTCCGGTAAGCAATAGTAAAACAATCTCCAAATCGTTGACGTCGCAATCTCAAAAAAAGGAAAAAGAGAAGAAGCTTTGAGAGTGCAAAGTCAGTCATATTTTCTCAGCTAAGTCGGCCAATTATCACAAAGCACCCGATCTTGAAAAAAATTGATCTGTTATCGTTTCATGCACCGTTTTCAGCATTGATCATAAAAGCTGTAATATAAGCTGTGTTTTGCTGCAATAATGATCTAGCAGCAGTCGCTGCTCCACATTGTTACAGCAACGATGTCCATGTGCAGGCATTGGTCCACCACTACGTATGAAATAATTTTCACTCTTAAACATCGAAGTACCATAACACCAAAGTTTAAATGGGTTTTATTTTCGGGCCGACCGGGGCGTCTAAAGCCCCCGACTGCGTCTTTCAATTTTTTCTCCCAGGGTTTGGGGACGAATTCGGGGCCTTTAGCTGGTCGGCGTGAGAGAGTGTATGGTGGTCGATCAAAATGCAACGATGCAATAGAGGGCACTGGTGTTGGGTGGGTGTAAAGGACAGGTTGCACAAAGGTCGCGGGTTTCTGACAATGACACGAAGACAAAGGAGGGACTTCGGCCGAGCCGTCTTTATCAACAAAACAAGTCTTATAACAATATTCAAATCGGTGTAATAATAACAATGTTGTTTCTTTGTCGGATTGGTGTCCGTTGTTTTCCAGCGCACTACAAATCGCAACGAGACAAGTGTGGGGTGTTTGCAATTTATAAAACGCCGATGATTTTGATGTGTGTGTCGAGCTTCGGGGATTGATGATTGATTCATGGTATGATTATGAATGTGGACGAGTCACAAATGGCATAGCGACAGAAACAAGAGCTGGACATTCAATGCAAATGAAAAAATAATTTAGGGACCTTTTACGAGACGAGCTGCGGAAAAGGTCCAGGGATGAATACGAAGCATGAATAAATGAACAAACAGAGATACATAAAGATGGGACAAATAAATGGACGGCCTTCGACACCAAACAACAACCCACAGCCAGTTTTTCCACAACTTCACACACTGGGCGCTTTTTTAACTAAGAAATAATTTTTTTTTCTTAAAAACTAGAAGAACCACAGCGAAGACTTTTTGCAAAAAGTTCTCAAATTAAAAAATTAATAAATTGCTGGATTAGTAAAAATATACGACAAAAAAAAGACTTTCGGCAAGTTTTATTCTCAATCATTTTGTCTTATTTACCTAAAACTCTAAAAAAAAATCGTAGGTGATTTTATCGTACAGAAACACATTGTCCATAAATGAATATATTTTGAAGTAATACATCAAAGCGCCTAATTAAATAATAATAATAAATAGTTTTTATTATGGACAAAGTTTAGCTGAAGCTGCGCCAGCTTAACCCAATATAAAAGGGAATACAAAAAGAAATAATAATTATAATTATGTTTAAACTGTACAAGAAGAATAAATGTGATATACAAAATAAAAACAAAATACAAAAAGAAAATGAGAATATAAAAGAGAATAGTAAATAATAATAACAAAAGAAACTTATTTATTATATTAAAAATTGATGCAGAAAGTTGCAAAAAATTTGTAAAGTTTAAGTATTAAAAACTTTCTTAAAATAACTCAGGTAATCCAAAAATGCAGTAAAAAACATAGCTTTCTATTTGAAATAAGAAAATTGATATCGACTTCCGGTATAACCGGAAGTGGCATCATGTGGAAAATATTTTCCTTGATCAGGACCTAACGGATTATGATTATACACAAATTTTCCAATAAGAACTCTCAGCACTGCTAATATGAGGCTTAGACGAAACAGAAGTATAATGTGAAAAATGGTGGATGCGCCGGGTTAGCACGTAAATTAAATAATTGAAAGTAATATATAAATTAATAAATGCAGACAAAGTTTAGGCGAAACTACGCCAGCTTAACCCAGTACAAAAGGGAATACAAGAAGAAAAATAATTATATGCATGTTTAAACTGTAAAAGAAGAATAAATGTGATATACAAAATGAAAACAAAATATGAAAAGAAAATAAGAATAAAAAGGAGAATAGTAAATAAAAATAACATAAGAAAATTATTTATTATATTAAAAATTGATGCAGAAAGTTGCAAAAAATTTGTAAAATTTAAATTTTTGCCTTATTTTGCCTGATTTAACTTATTTTTCAATGAGAATCGGTTTTACAACATTAAAAAAATTGATTTTCACAAGAAGCTCGTTTTTTAATTATTTGTTTTTTTTTGTTAAATTATAGAAGGCCAGATATTGCCAAATACACCAGTTAGTTAGAGAAAAATCTGTTTTATTTCAAAAATTCTGTATCGATTCAGAAAATCACATAACATCCTCTAATTTTGTATTTTTCAGTCATTATAATATGTAGTCTCTTCGACTTATCTTATTTTTTAACAAAGACCGCTGCCCTTAATAAAAAATTGCTCAAAAAATGTTTTTTGTATTTCGTATTTCGTCTTCTAAGAGATGTAAAGTGACAACAAACGTTGTATAATTCGATCCTCAAAAATTCGAGCGAACGAAGAAGAAGAAGACATTTTGAGTGAGCACTCAGGTGTCAGTTTTATGAAATTATGGAAAAAAAGAAAAATTTTTCCGTTTGACTGGAGTAATAGAGTAAATTAGAATATTTGTGGGTTTGTTGTTTTACTGTGGCGAGCCGCGGGATGAAAAATAGGGGAGCGCAGGCTGCAGGCAGCACACGGACAGACGAACAGACAGACAGACAGAACATGGGGAGATGCTGCCACTTACCGCGGTGTAAAGGAATTCCAGAACTCGCTACAAGTGAAGGTTGCAGCAGCGACATAGGGAACACAGAAGACAGGACAATTACTAACCACACGGCAATACTCTGCTGCGATTTTGGGCCAATTTTTTTAATAGCCCTTTATCGCTGCACGTACTACAAAGCTGGGACGACGTGACGTGACGTTACGTGGCGTTACGTCGCGACGTCCCGTCTCTCCATTTCGCTCCCGCACTCACACGTTCCGTGACATAACACAACACAATCTTAGCTACAGACAATGACAGACACAAGTTAGCAAGGTCTACTAGCAAACAAACAACCAGTGATTGGAAACATTACTGCAAAGGAATTCGGAGCCATTGCTAATCACTTCTTCCAAAATGTAATGCACTGCTCATTGCTCGTTTCTTTTACACTACTCATCCGTTTTATCCAATTAAAGAATAGGCAAATAGTTGCGAACTCGAAATGTTTCGAAATAATAAAATAATAAAGAATAAATTGAACAAAAATTCCGTTCTGTACGATTTTTATTAATTTTTGAGAAGATACACAAAAATATTCGTTAAAAAGATTCGCTCTGTATATTTTCATTTAAGGCCAAAATAAATTTACGATTTTTTTTCATACGATTTATTTAATATTAACATAACAAGTGCAAAAATTTTTTGTGTTTATTAGTTTTTTTAATAATCTGTCCCCAACAGCATTATACAATGATTTATTATTTTAGTCAGTTTTCACTAATTCGGTTGGAAGACAGTATAACGTTTTTTTAACGTTACAATGGTTGATACAACATTATACGTTAAAATTTACAACGTTGTTATCTGGTTGTATAATTACGTTTTCATTTAAAGTTTATATTACGTAGTTTAAAAACCATTTTTTTACAAATTTTTAACGTTAAAATTACGTCTTGACTTAATGTTGTATTTACGTTAAAAAGCTAGACAAACTTTAACGTTATTAATAAACGTATTTATTAACGTTTATTTTAAACGTGCAATTAACGTTTTAAAAAAACTGAATTTGGTTTTTATGGAATTGTCTTATCTTGATGTAACCTTTTGATTAAGGTTTTTAAGGTTTAATATTTCGGCATTGTCAAAAAAAATTTTTCATTAAAAAAACTGTATATTTTCTGGTTTATTTACATACTGTTAAACTTTCAACCGAAATAAAACCAAAAATTTCTAAAAAATGATGTATTTTTATTAAATACAAGTCTTTCAAGAAATCGTGGATAATTTTGTTATTAAAAATTAAAAAATATTAGATTTGAGGAAAATATTTCTAATGCTCTGTAATTTTGTAGTTTTCGGATTTGTAAATTCAGGCAGACTGAAAACTTTCCGCTTTGCCTGTTCGTTTAGTAAATCAGTTCACATAAAATGTTTGCATTTGTGTGTCCAAAATATGAAAATAACGCAACAAGTGATGTTTTATTTTTCATTTATTACCTAAAAAAATGAATTCGTTGCATTACAGTTTAGAGAAACGGTAATTAATTGTATGGCATAGTAATGTGTTTCCTTCCAATCAGTGTGATAACATATAGAGAGAAAACGGCCGGACGGAAGCGTGAAACAACATTGGCTGCTGAACTTGTGTCCGCCACCGTTGTGATACGTACCTAGGGCTACGGGCCTTACAACATCTAAAACTATCTTAAAATTATCGAAAAAAATCAGATTGGGTCTCGGCGGTGTATAAATCGCGCCGCAATCTGAGCTGTGACAGACTCGGGCTTTGGGGGAGACGCACACAGGGATTCAGACAAGACACAAATGAGCGTCCGGAGGGAGGCTCCAGACGGGTGGATGTGGGGGTGGTTTAGGGACAGGGCGCCGCTGGGGGTGTGCGGTGCCCGAGCAAAGCGGCCAGCGAGTGTCCGCCGACCTCCGACTCAACGTGCACAGCTGATTTCCTGTGAGCCGCATTTGAATGGTCTGCGTGACTAGATTTCTGCTCGGTTTAAGCTCTAAGACATCACGAGACACACACGAGGGACTTACCTCTCGGTGTATTCGTCCATGTGCGAGTACGACTGCACCGAGTTCTCCTCGATCAGGAACTTGACGCGCTGGTAGAAGGAGGCCGTCACGGAAGGCGGTTGCTTGCGGAGGAGCACCTCCACCGGGTCGTTGCTGGAGAGACACATTATGTGGTCGGAGCATGACGGGTGCGTGCAGCATTCGCTGTCCGAACAGTCCGTCATACCATCTAAACAAAATTTGAAAAAAAACAAAACTTATTTATTTGACCCTTAAAAAATCTACACCAAAGCATATGAACTGAACCCTACATTAGATGTATTGAAAATTCTAATAATAATACAGTAAAATCTCTAAAAAGCGGACACCGATGGAGAATTTTTAATTGTCCGTTGTGGGGAGATGTCCTCTAATGGGAGATGGTAAATTTTAATATAGGTAATAATAAGTTTTGTTACGTTCCTACAAAAATGTCCGTTGTAGTGAAGTGTCCGTTATTCGGAGGTGTCCATTAAGGGAAGTTTAAACTCTCAGGACTTGCAAAAATAATGTCATTTTTGACATAATTCCGTGATTTATTGACTTACTTTTTATGCGCAATAAGTGAGTTTTTGGTGAATAAACGCTTAGAAAATGTAAAGTTTGGATCATTTTTGACCAAATTTGGTAATTTTTTCGTTCAAGTTCAGGAAGAAAAACTTGATTTTTGGTCCAAAAACGTATTTAAATTCTCAGAACTTTAAAAAATAATGTCTTTTTTGGCATGATTTTGTGATTTTTTGGCTTATTTATTAAGAAATTTTGCGCAATAATTGAGATTTTGCTAAAAAAAAACGCTTTAAAAAGGTGAATTTTTAGTCATTTTTGAGCAAATTTGGTGTTTTTTTTGTTCTAGTTTAATAAAAACATGGGAGAAAAACTAGATTTTTTGTCTTAGAACGTGTTTAAATACTCAGAATATGGAAGAATAATGTTATTTTTTACATAATCAGTGAGTTTTTGCTGAATAAACGCTTAGAAAATATAAATTTTTGACTAAATTTGGTGATTTTTTCGTTATAGTTTAATAAAAATTGAAGAAAAACTTAACTTGGGGTCTAAAAACGTGTTTGAATCCTCAAAACCTGCCATTTTGTACATAATTCTGTGATTTATTGATTTAAAGAAATTTTGCTCAATAGGTAAGTTTTTGCTGAATAAATGCTTAGAAAAGATAATTTTTTGGTCATTTTTGACCAAAATTGGTGATTTTTTCATTCTAGTTTAATAAAAATAGGAAGAAAAACTTGATTTTTGCTCTAAAAACGTGTACAAATCTTCAGAATTTTAAAAAATAATGTCATTTTTGAAATAATTTTGTGATTTTTTTTTTCCCTAATTATTAAGAAACTTTGCGCAATGATTAAGTTTTAGCTGAAAAAACGCTTTAAAAAGGTAAATTTTTGGTCATTTTTTGAGCAAAATTGGTGTTTTTATAGTTCTAGTTTTTTATTAACAGGAACAAAAACTTGATTTTTTGTTTTAAAACGTGTTTAAATACTCAGAATATGCAAGAATAATGTCATTTTTATATAATTTTGTTATATATTGGTTCACTTATTAAGAAATTTTGGACAATCAGTATATTTTTGCTGAATAAACGCTTAGAAAATATAAATTTTTGGTCATTTTTGACCAAACTTGGTGATTTTATTCATTCTAGTTTAAAAAAAATAGAAAGAAAAACTTGATTTTTGGTCTAAAAACGTTTCAAATCTTCAGAATTAAAAAAAATGTCATTTTTGAAATAATTTTGTAATTGTTTGGCTTACTTATTAAGAAATTTTGCGCAATAATTGAGTTTTTGCTGAAAAACGCTTTAAAAAGGTAAATTTTTGGTCATTTTTGAGCAGAATTGGTGTTTTTATCGTTCTAATTTAATAAAAACAGGAAGAAAAACTTGATTATTTTGTCTTAAAACGTGTTTAAATAGTCAGAATATGCAAGAATAATGTCTTTTTTACATAGTTTTGTGATTTGTTGGTTCATTTATTAAGAAATTTTGGACAATCAGTGAGTTTTTGCTAAATAAACGCTTAGAAAATATAAATTTTTGGTCATTTTTGACCAAATTTGGTGATTTTTCTATTCTGGTTTAATAAAAATAACAAGAAAAACATGATTTTTAGTCTAAAAACGTTTTTAAATCCTCAGAACTTCCAAGAATCCTTATGTTATATCCTTAACTTCTTAACTGGTGTGAAAACAAAAATATATCCTTAAAGATTGAATTTTTTTTATTATTTGTGAAAGTCCTACTTTTCTAGGATTCTGAGTTTTTATGTAATAACTTTTTAAATAAAGCGTGTTTTTCACATAAAAATCAAATTAATTCAAGAACCAAGCAAAATCGATTTTTTTTAAATGAAAAACATTAGTAGGACGTTTCGACAGAAAAATGTCATCATCAGCTACAATCGCTCGAAATTTAACTACAAACACACGGACACATTAAAATTCGACTTCGCGATGGTTATCTAAGTCCTATCTGTTTTTTTTATTGTGAAAAAAATGTTTAATAAAAAGACCTGTTAGCCAAAAGGATTATTATTTATTAATAAATGCAAAAGTCCAAGTAACTTTTTTAATTACACTTAAAGCTATTTCCAAAAATGCACAAAATTTAGAGTGTTTTACTTCCAAAGAATATAAGTTTGTACTATAGCTAAGGCTTTTGTTAAAAAAATAAAAAATGCTAAGCAAGTGCTTAGCACAATCAGTTTTCTAAGGAATTCGTAAATAATAATGATATCGTCTCTTATTATGTTATTAATCTAAGTCGTTTGAAATCGGAATCGTTTGAGATTCCGTGGGCTGTCATCTTTGATGCAAGTCACGTCGAAGGGTGCGCATACATGACAGGCAATAGTCGGGTATCAAATGTGTTTTTGCATCGAATTCGGAATTTTAAACTCGCCCGTCAAAGCGCCACATTCCGGAATAATTCGCGCGTTTGATCAATAGAGGGAACAAACACACTCACCGTGGTCGTTGTCGACGTCGTCGTCGCATTCCATTTCCAGGGGAATGCTGCAGTCAGAGCCGGCCCAGCCCTTGATGCACACGCATTTGTAGAGGCCTTCTTCGAGGGTGCACTGGCCGTGGCCCGAACAGCCGTTCTCGCAACCGGCTGCAAGATACACACGAAAATGATGGATTATTTTTGTAAGGGTTGAAGAAGGGCGGACCGCAAGCTATTACCGGGGAAGGGAGCACGGATGAAATGATAATTGTACGTAGAGAAGGTATTAATTTCTCCGCGTGAGGATGGAAATGCGGAAGCTGTGAGCGATAAGTAAATTAGTTCGAGAGCGCAAACACGTAATCCTCTGAAAGGGTTGAGACTGACAGTCGGGTGGAAATATGGACGGGAAAAAGCACAAAAGCGGGAAAATACGGACCGGTGTTTGAAAAAGCGAAAGATGCCTGAAGCGGATTTGGGCCAAAATTTGCAAAAAAATTCAAAGTAGGGAAAAACTCTAATAACTAAATCTTTGCTTCAGTGAATTCATTTAGCTTTTGTGGGTTATTTTACTTTAAAACTTTTTTTTAATCTTCAAAAAGTTGGACCAAAGTTGGTTATAAAAATGGTGGATGCGCCGGGTTAAAATGCTTCAGCCGAATAAAATTCGTTCTTTGGTTCTTTTCAGATGCAAATATTATACATAAACTTTAACAAAAGGAAAACTAATAGCTATTTTAACAATTTAACAGAAAAAGTAAAGAATTTCCTAATAAAGTATTTTAAAAATTGTATAAAATGCAAATTATTTGAAATAAATGGAATTTTTTTTTTCAATTTTTAATATACAATTTTTTAATATACAAAGTATAAATATAATAAAATCTTATTACACTTCAACAAATAATTGAAGAAAATTGGTGCATATTAAATTATTCTTAATAAGTGGCTTTGTTTCAATTGTGTATTTTTTAGAATTACGAAATTACGAGTACGCTAAAACGTTTCATCTAAAAGTATTTGTTCAAGAAATGAGTTTTAGCAATTGGACCTTAAAAATGCACCCCTGTTTATTTTTGAGGTAGGTAATTCAAAAAAACATTACGTGACGAAGTCGTCACAAAAAACAATAAATCAGGCAAACGTGTTTGTTTTCCACCGTCAACAATTAATTATCTTAATTATCTCACAAATTATATTTTTGAGTGGTTTTATTTATATTCTTACAAAATTATCGTGTGCCGCTCAAATTTTTAATGAGTTTATTATTTACTTTTTTCGCAAATTAAAATTTTTTGATCGAAGTTAGTGTGTGTCAGAGAATGGATTTCCACGAAGAAAAGAAGAAAACTATGCTATTAGAGGGTTAATCAGCAATATTTTTTTAAAGGCACATTTTTCAAATTTAATTTTACTAAAAACTGTAGAAAAAAGATACCATAAAGGGTTGTGCATGTTATTTTTTATCTATCGCCAAGTGAGAAAATCTGAATTTCGTGTTGTATTTTTATTTTATTTCACATACCAATAATTTCTTTATTTCTTTCATTTTCTAATAATAATTGCTTACCTTATCGTTAAACTTTTGTTTCCTGCCCAGAATACTATAAACCTCCACCACATGGTTCTTTTTGGACAAATTAGTCATCAGTTGACTAATTGTACCTAATGTGTATTACTGACTCCATATTACAAGCGTAAATTTATACAAATGCCTTGCTTGTAAATTTATAATTACGTCTTTTTTCCTACGTGCAGAATATAAAAATTCATGAACGTAGTGCAGGGGATTTCCAATTATGTAGTTTTTCCTGTTATTTTAGTATTTTTTAACTTTTTAAAATTGCTTTTACACATTTATTTAAGTTTCTGACTCGTCAGTTTCATTGCTCAAATAATGAGAATGGTAAAAATGGTGGATGCGCCGGGTTATTGTGTTGAATCCGAGTTAATCTCTCTCTTCTACATTTTTCCGGTGTACATTTTATGCTTTCGTATCAGGTCTTATAGACAAAATCGAAAATATTTGTAATTGTTTAAATATTTAAAATAACGCGAATAGCTCAGTATTTGTAAAAACGTGATAATTTATTAGGCAAAAAAAAAATAGTTATGTAAAGCGATGTCATAGACACTGCCAAGAACGTTGTACTTTTAAATCAACAAAGCGCAAATGGACTCGTAGTTCAATAATTTAATGTAATGTGTTTACACTAAAATTCATGTTTCGAACTTATTTCGAACAGTTGCGAATAATTATACACGATAATAAGTTAAAACAAGGCAAGAAAACTTCAGGAAACACCATCCATGCAGAAACTATGAACATCCTTTCGGTTATACTCACGAAGGGTACAGTGCCGTCCATTCCACCCTTGCGAGCACACGCACGTCCCATTCCTGCACTGCCCATGTTCCTGGCATCTGGGATCACACGGCAATTGCTCGCAGCGAGAACCCGTCCATCCCACATCGCACCGACATTTCCCAGAATCGCACCGCCCATGAGGCCCACAATCCAAATTACAAAGCGCTGTAACAATTCACTCCTAGAACAAAACCCCCACTTTTGTATTGTTTTGTACCCTGAGAGCAGTCAGGTCCTGTCCAGTGCCTGTTGCAGACACATTTGGCGCTCTCTAGGTCGTAGACCCCGTGGTCGGAGCACGTGGGGAGGCATTTGTGCACTTGCTCGTCGATGACGTTGCATCTGGCGCCCTTCCAGCCGGCTTTGCAGTAGCACTGGCCGTGGACGCAAGCCCCGTGCTCGGAGCAAGTGGGGTCTTCGCAGTCGGGTTCGTCGCAGGTTTCGCCCTTCCAGCCTGGTTTGCAGTGGCAGGAGCCTCGGACGCATTGGCCGTGGCCGGAACAGTCGGCCACGCGACAGTCGCTCTCGGGGATGTCGCATTCGGCACCTTTCCAACCCTCTTCACAGTGGCATAGGCCACCGCCGTATTGGCCGTGGCCCGAGCACAGAACGGGGCATACACCTAATTAAAGATGTATTGAAGTGAGCTTTGCTATAAATTTTAAATCTACGGCTAAACTATTCTAAAAAGTGGAACTATTTTGATCCATATCTATGCAAAATGATTCGGGGAATCGATTGGCATCGAGAAAATTACCAAATTCCGAATAGTTTTTTAGTTATGAATTTTTTTAAATTTCACCAATTTTTGCATTTATCAGCAATTTGCTCGAAAACTATAAGTCGGAAAACAATAATCTTTTTTGGAAAAAATAGATAATCTAATGAGCTTTCCAACGATAATAAACTTCATGGGGTTATCTCTGATAGTTCCGGAGCTATTGCTCAACAAATGTTCCGGGGACCCAAAATCGACAAAAATTGCGACAAAAATTGAAAAAATCAAACATCAAAAAATCGAACATATGGACTTTTTTTGGACTTTTAACAACTTTAGAGAGTTGTAAAGGCATATATAAATAAGAAAAAGCATGATAGAACGAATTTAAAAAAATAATTTTTTCACTTTATTGAAGGTAAGTGTTATCACTCAGGAAGTTTTAGCAAAAAAAAATTAAATTTTTAAATCTCATGAAAAGTTCGTACAATACAGAAAATGAACCGCTGAATTCAATGGAACAAACCGCAGTGCTCTTCGACTTTTAGTTTTTGAGTTATGAATTTTTTTGTTGGATAAAATTTTCCACTATGACAAATGACTACCCTAAATTTAGGCAAAAAATTTTAAATTTTTAATTCTTGTGAAAAATTGATATAATATGTAAAATGAGCCGTAGAATTCAATCGAACAAACCGCAATGCTCTACGACTTTTAGTTTTTTTTTTATGAATTTTTTTAGTGAAAAACTTTGATCGCCTCTGTAGCCGGAACCGTTGCCCGGAGCGGCTCCGGGTTTGGTCGAAAAAATAGATAAAATTAAGCGCTATCAGATGTTTTTTTGTTCGTTGCTCTAAGTCTTACAGTCACAACCGGAATAAAAAACTCTACAAAATGGCATAGGACTCAAGGCGATATCTCGCAAAAAATTTTTCAATTTTCAAACGCCGATTACGGCCAAACTAAAAGAGCTAGGAGAAAATGCTTTTTTAGATTGGAAAGAGCACATCAAAATCTATAAGATAGAATCGGTTTTATTTGATTTAGAGACACTTTAAAAATTGACCGATTTTAAGGGGGGGGGGTGTTAACTTTTTTTTAATTTTTTTTATTTTTTCATTTTTGGCTAAACTATTCGAAAAAGTGGAACTATTTTGATCCATTCCTATGCAAAATGATCGGGGGAATCGATTGGCATCGAGAAAATTGCCAAATTCCCAATAGTTTTTTAGTTATGAATTTTTTAAAATTTTACCAATTTTTGCATTTGTCTCCAATTTGCTCGAAAACTATTAGTCGGAGAACAATAATTTTTTTTGAAAAAGATAGATAATTTAAAGAGCTTTCCAACGATAATACACTTCATGGGGTTATCTCTGATAGTTCCGGAGCTATTGCTTGACAAAAGTTCCGGGTACCCAAAATCGACAAAAACTGCGACGAAAATTGAAAAATCAAACTTCTAAAAATCGAACATATGGACTTTTTGTGGACTAAAAACAACTTTTGTGGGTTGTTAAGACATGTAGAAGTCCATAAAAATTTACTGGAGTGAGTTTAAAAAAAAAATTTTTTTTCACCTCTTTGAAGTTAAGTGTATTATTACTCAGGAAATTTTAGCAAAAAAATTGAAAATTTTAAATCTCGTGAAAAGTTGGTATAATACAGAAAATGAGCCGCTGAATTCAATGGAACAAACCGCATTGCTCTACGACTTTTAGTTTTCGAGTTATGAATTTTTTTAATGAATAAAATTTTTCACTATGACAAATGGCTACCCTAAATTTAGGCAAAAATTTTTAAATTTTTAATTGTTGTGAAAAATTGATATATTATGTAAAATGAGCCGTAGAATTCAACCGAACAAACCGCATTGCTCTACGACTTTTAGTTTTTTTTTTATGAATTTTTTTAGTGAAAAACTTTGATCGCCTCTGTAGCCGGAACCGTTGCCCGGAGCGGCTCCGGGTTTGGTCGAAAAAATAGATAAAATTAAGCGCTATCAGATGTTTTTTTGTTCGTTGCTCTAAGTCTTACAGTTTCCGAGAAAAACGCAAAAAAAGGTTTCCATTTTCACTTTTTTTCAATTTTCAACCGCCAGTTACGGCGAAACTATTAGAGTTATCGAGAAACGGAAAAATGGAGGACAACCGGAATAAAAAACTCTACAAAATGGCATAGGACTCAAGGCGATATCTCGCAAAAAATTTTTCAATTTTCAAACGCCGATTACGGCCAAACTAAAAGAGCTAGGAGAAAATGCTTTTTTAGATTGGAAAGAGCACATCAAAATCTATAAGATAGAATCGGTTTTATTTGATTTAGAGACACTTTAAAAATTGACCGATTTTAAGGGGGGGGGTGTTAACTTTTTTTTAATTTTTTTTATTTTTTTATTTTTGGCTAAACTATTCGAAAAAGTGGAACTATTTTGATCTATTCCTATGCAAAATGATCCGGGGAATCGATTGGCATCGAGAAAATTGCCAAATTCCCAATAGTTTTTTAGTTATGAATTTTTTAAAATTTTACCAATTTTTGCATTTGTCTCCAATTTGCTCGAAAACTATTAGTCGGAGAACAATAATTTTTTTTGAAAAAGATAGATAATTTAAAGAGCTTTCCAACGATAATACACTTCATGGGGTTATCTCTGATAGTTCCGGAGCTATTGCTTGACAAAAGTTCCGGGTACCCAAAATCGACAAAAACTGCGACGAAAATTGAAAAATCAAACTTCTAAAAATCGAACATATAGACTTTTTGTGGACTAAAAACAACTTTTGTGGGTTGTTAAGACATGTAGAAGTCCATAAAAATTTACTGGAGTGAGTTTAAAAAAAAATTTTTTTTCACCTCTTTGAAGTTAAGTGTATTATTACTCAGGAAATTTTAGCAAAAAAATTGAAAATTTTAAATCTCGTGAAAAGTTGGTATAATACAGAAAATGAGCCGCTGAATTCAATGGAACAAACCGCATTGCTCTACGACTTTTAGTTTTCGAGTTATGAATTTTTTTAATGAATAAAATTTTTCACTATGACAAATGGCTACCCTAAATTTAGGCAAAAATTTTTAAATTTTTAATTGTTGTGAAAAATTGATATATTATGTAAAATGAGCCGTAGAATTCAACCGAACAAACCGCATTGCTCTACGACTTTTAGTTTTTTTTTTATGAATTTTTTTAGTGAAAAACTTTGATCGCCTCTGTAGCCGGAACCGTTGCCCGGAGCGGCTCCGGGTTTGGTCGAAAAAATAGATAAAATTAAGCGCTATCAGATGTTTTTTTGTTCGTTGCTCTAAGTCTTACAGTTTCCGAGAAAAACGCAAAAAAAGGTTTCCATTTTCACTTTTTTTCAATTTTCAACCGCCAGTTACGGCGAAACTATTAGAGTTATCGAGAAACGGAAAAATGGAGGACAACCGGAATAAAAAACTCTACAAAATGGCATAGGACTCAAGGCGATATCTCGCAAAAAATTTTTCAATTTTCAAACGCCGATTACGGCCAAACTAAAAGAGCTAGGAGAAAATGCTTTTTTAGATTGGAAAGAGCACATCAAAATCTATAAGATAGAATCGGTTTTACTTGATTTAGAGACACTTTAAAAATTGACCGATTTTAAGGGGGGGGGGGGTGTTAACTTTTTTTTAATTTTTTTTATTTTTTCATTTTTGGCTAAACTATTCGAAAAAGTGGAACTATTTTGATCCATTCCTATGCAAAATGATCCGGGGAATCGATTGGCATCGAGAAAATTGCCAAATTCCCAATAGTTTTTTAGTTATGAATTTTTTAAAATTTTACCAATTTTTGCATTTGTCTCCAATTTGCTCGAAAACTATTAGTCGGAGAACAATAATTTTTTTTGAAAAAGATAGATAATTTAAAGAGCTTTCCAACGATAATACACTTCATGGGGTTATCTCTGATAGTTCCGGAGCTATTGCTTGACAAAAGTTCCGGGTACCCAAAATCGACAAAAACTGCGACGAAAATTGAAAAATCAAACTTCTAAAAATCGAACATATGGACTTTTTGTGGACTAAAAACAACTTTTGTGGGTTGTTAAGACATGTAGAAGTCCATAAAAATTTACTGGAGTGAGTTTAAAAAAAAAATTTTTTTTCACCTCTTTGAAGTTAAGTGTATTATTACTCAGGAAATTTTAGCAAAAAAATTGAAAATTTTAAATCTCGTGAAAAGTTGGTATAATACAGAAAATGAGCCGCTGAATTCAATGGAACAAACCGCATTGCTCTACGACTTTTAGTTTTCGAGTTATGAATTTTTTTAATGAATAAAATTTTTCACTATGACAAATGGCTACCCTAAATTTAGGCAAAAATTTTTAAATTTTTAATTGTTGTGAAAAATTGATATATTATGTAAAATGAGCCGTAGAATTCAACCGAACAAACCGCATTGCTCTACGACTTTTAGTTATTTTTTTATGAATTTTTTTAGTGAAAAACTTTGATCGCCTCTGTAGCCGGAACCGTTGCCCGGAGCGGCTCCGGGTTTGGTCGAAAAAATAGATAAAATTAAGCGCTATCAGATGTTTTTTTGTTCGTTGCTCTAAGTCTTACAGTTTCCGAGAAAAACGCAAAAAAAGGTTTCCATTTTCACTTTTTTTCAATTTTCAACCGCCAGTTACGGCGAAACTATTAGAGTTATCGAGAAACGGAAAAATGGAGGACAACCGGAATAAAAAACTCTACAAAATGGCATAGGACTCAAGGCGATATCTCGCAAAAAATTTTTCAATTTTCAAACGCCGATTACGGCCAAACTAAAAGAGCTAGGGGAAAATGCTTTTTTAGATTGGAAAGAGCACATCAAAATCTATAAGATAGAATCGGTTTTATTTGATTTAGAGACACTTTAAAAATTGACCGATTTTAAGGGGGGGGTGTTAACTTTTTTTTAATTTTTTTTATTTTTTCATTTTTGGCTAAACTATTCGAAAAAGTGGAACTATTTTAATCTATATCTATGCAAAATGATCCGGGGAATCGATTGGCATCGAGAAAATTGCCAAATTCCCAATAGTTTTTTAGTTATGAATTTTTTAAAATTTTACCAATTTTTGCATTTGTCTCCAATTTGCTCGAAAACTATTAGTCGGAGAACAATAATTTTTTTTGAAAAAGATAGATAATTTAAAGAGCTTTCCAACGATAGTACACTTCATGGGGTTATCTCTGATAGTTCCGGAGCTATTGCTTGACAAAAGTTCCGGGTACCCAAAATCGACAAAAACTGCGACGAAAATTGAAAAATCAAACTTCTAAAAATCGAACATATGGACTTTTTGTGGACTAAAAACAACTTTTGTGGGTTGTTAAGACATGTAGAAGTCCATAAAAATTTACTGGAGTGAGTTTAAAAAAAAAATTTTTTTTCACCTCTTTGAAGTTAAGTGTATTATTACTCAGGAAATTTTAGCAAAAAAATTGAAAATTTTAAATCTCGTGAAAAGTTGGTATAATACAGAAAATGAGCCGCTGAATTCAATGGAACAAACCGCATTGCTCTACGACTTTTAGTTTTCGAGTTATGAATTTTTTTAATGAATAAAATTTTTCACTATGACAAATGGCTACCCTAAATTTAGGCAAAAATTTTTAAATTTTTAATTGTTGTGAAAAATTGATATATTATGTAAAATGAGCCGTAGAATTCAACCGAACAAACCGCATTGCTCTACGACTTTTAGTTATTTTTTTATGAATTTTTTTAGTGAAAAACTTTGATCGCCTCTGTAGCCGGAACCGTTGCCCGGAGCGGCTCCGGGTTTGGTCGAAAAAATAGATAAAATTAAGCGCTATCAGATGTTTTTTTGTTCGTTGCTCTAAGTCTTACAGTTTCCGAGAAAAACGCAAAAAAAGGTTTCCATTTTCACTTTTTTTCAATTTTCAACCGCCAGTTACGGCGAAACTATTAGAGTTATCGAGAAACGGAAAAATGGAGGACAACCGGAATAAAAAACTCTACAAAATGGCATAGGACTCAAGGCGATATCTCGCAAAAAATTTTTCAATTTTCAAACGCCGATTACGGCCAAACTAAAAGAGCTAGGGGAAAATGCTTTTTTAGATTGGAAAGAGCACATCAAAATCTATAAGATAGAATCGGTTTTATTTGATTTAGAGACACTTTAAAAATTGACCGATTTTAAGGGGGGGGTGTTAACTTTTTTTTAATTTTTTTTATTTTTTCATTTTTGGCTAAACTATTCGAAAAAGTGGAACTATTTTAATCTACATCTATGCAAAATGATCCGGGGAATCGATTGGCATCGAGAAAATTGCCAAATTCCCAATAGTTTTTTAGTTATGAATTTTTTAAAATTTTACCAATTTTTGCATTTGTCTCCAATTTGCTCGAAAACTATTAGTCGGAGAACAATAATTTTTTTTGAAAAAGATAGATAATTTAAAGAGCTTTCCAACGATAATACACTTCATGGGGTTATCTCTGATAGTTCCGGAGCTATTGCTTGACAAAAGTTCCGGGTACCCAAAATCGACAAAAACTGCGACGAAAATTGAAAAATCAAACTTCTAAAAATCGAACATATGGACTTTTTGTGGACTAAAAACAACTTTTGTGGGTTGTTAAGACATGTAGAAGTCCATAAAAATTTACTGGAGTGAGTTTAAAAAAAAAATTTTTTTTCACCTCTTTGAAGTTAAGTGTATTATTACTCAGGAAATTTTAGCAAAAAAATTGAAAATTTTAAATCTCGTGAAAAGTTGGTATAATACAGAAAATGAGCCGCTGAATTCAATGGAACAAACCGCATTGCTCTACGACTTTTAGTTTTCGAGTTATGAATTTTTTTAATGAATAAAATTTTTCACTATGACAAATGGCTACCCTAAATTTAGGCAAAAATTTTTAAATTTTTAATTGTTGTGAAAAATTGATATATTATGTAAAATGAGCCGTAGAATTCAACCGAACAAACCGCATTGCTCTACGACTTTTAGTTATTTTTTTATGAATTTTTTTAGTGAAAAACTTTGATCGCCTCTGTAGCCGGAACCGTTGCCCGGAGCGGCTCCGGGTTTGGTCGAAAAAATAGATAAAATTAAGCGCTATCAGATGTTTTTTTGTTCGTTGCTCTAAGTCTTACAGTTTCCGAGAAAAACGCAAAAAAAGGTGTCCATTTTCACTTTTTTTCAATTTTCAACCGCCAATTACGGCGAAACTATTAGAGTTATCGAGAAACGGAAAAATGGAGGACAACCGGAATAAAAAACTCTACAAAATGGCATAGGACTCAAGGCGATATATCTATTGAAAAAAATTTTTCAATTTTCAAACGCCGATTACGGCCAAACTAAAAGAGCTAGGAGAAAATGCTTTTTTAGATTGGAAAGAGCACATCAAAATCTATAAGATAGAATCGGTTTTATTTGATTTTGAGACACTTTAAAAATTGACCGATTTTAAGAGGGTGTGTTAACTTTTTTTTAATTTCTTTTATTTTCTTATTTACGGCTAAACAATTCTAAAAAGTGGAACTATTTTGATCCATATCTATGCAAAATGATCCGGGGAATCGATTGGCATCGAGAAAACTACCAAATTCCGAATAGTTTTTTAGTTATGAATTTTTTTAAATTTCACCAATTTTTGCATTTATCAGCGATTTGCTCGAAAACCATAAGTCGGAGAACAATAATCTTTTTTGGAAAAAATAGATAATCCAAAGAGCTTTCCAACGATAGTACACTTCATGGGGTTATCTCTGATAGTTCCGGAGCTATTGCTCGACAAATGTTCCGGGTACCCAAAATTGACAAAAATTGCGACGAAAATTGAAAAAATCAAACATCAAAAAATCGAATATATGGACTTTTTGTGGACTTTTAACAACTCGAAAGTGATGTAAAGGCATATAAAAGTCCATAAAAGTATGCTAGAACGAGTTAAAAATATTTTTTTTTCACTTTCGTGAAGGTAAGTGGACTTTTAACAACTCTAGAGGGATGTAGAAGCATCTAAAAGTCCATAAAACTTTGCTAAAGTGAGTTTTAAAAAATCAATATTTTTGATTTTTTGACCACTAAAATTTGAAACCAGTAAGAAACCAGTCGGAACTTTAAGAATAGAATATTTTACCACCAATTGGACAATTGGTAAAGTAAAATGACAATTATCAAGTAAATAACGTTACGATAAACATAACTCGTACTTTCAGTCGTATTCCGCTACCGCTTCAATAAAAATCAATATCCGGTAAAGTCGCACTCTTTTTAATTAAATACTTTTCCTCTTCTCTATCTCCCCGCATCGTCACAATACGATTATTATCAAAAAAGCAAAAAAGCCGCTTCTCTCAAGTAAGTCGCCCCCGATCGATTCCATCGTCAACCGTGGCCATTATTAATGGCGGTTCTGTTTGTCCGAGCGCTTCGTAATGGAATTGGGAAGCGAGCGGTAGATAAAGTAAATACTCACTCTTGGAGCAGTCGATCCCTTGAAAGCCGTCGATGCAATCGCACTTGCCCAGGTAGCAGGAGCCGCGTCCCGAACAGTCGTTAGGACAAGTCGTGCTCACACCTTCCGCCTCTGAAATGATCAGCGATACGCTGTGCGGCTGCAGCTCGTCGTTATAGACCGACAGGAACCAGCGGCCCGTGTCCAAGTATTGGAGAAGGCTGACATTCACCAGCATGGGCTCCATATCGGCCTCTCTTTTCGCAATCACGTGCTCGTCAATACCCAACCCCAGGTCGAGTGTCGGATGCGGCAAATCCGTCGATAAGTCCTCATAACTCAGCTTGATGTTGTGAGGCACGTAGAACGGCCCCTTTGGCTCCGAGTCGGCCAGAATTTTACGAGTGCCCTCGTACGAACTCGAAATGCTATCCAAAACGTCCGTCCGTTGCAAGTTCTTGTTCTCGTACCCGAACCTAAACTGTGGATGCAACTCTTCTTCTTCCGTCGCCCGTTTGCGCCTCAGTCTGTGGTCCAGACGCCCCCCTTTGATAAATTCGACAAAGTCGTACTGGGTCACACTTGGGGCTACGTTTCTCCGGCCGTAAACCGCAAAGTTCGCCCCCCAAGGTAAGGTGAAATTGAAGCGAATGAACGCTGGCTGTTTGTTCCTGAATTCGGAATTCCAGAATTGTGAGGGGGGTATGATTACGGTGTGGAGAGTGTTGAATTCCCGCTGTTCCAGCGGCAGTGGCGGGTACTGCGTTTGGGGTTGGCTGCGCTGTTGGGGCGGCTGGAGCGAACTGTGTTGGGTTGTAGCACTGGAGTGCTCAGCCGTACTTGTTGGGAGGGATTCTGTAATTTTTTTTGGGGTGTTTTTAAAAAAAAGTTAATGTGAAGGTTGGGGTACCAACCTTCAGTTGGCATTTGCGTCGAGACGGAACCCTGCGTCATCTGGTCGTGGGTGACGTCCTTTACATCCTGCACCAGGATGCAGTTTGATGAGTCCATGTTGGGCTTCATCGAACTCACAGCTGGAACAAGAGCTGGGTTTTTCACGGAAATTCTAAACCGTACAACGAAAAACCCACCAATGTTTTCGTGCAAAAATGGTGGATGCGCCGGGCAAATGCAAAATATTAACGCAATTTTTTATAATTTACGGCCTGTTTTGTACTTTATTTTACAATATAACTAAAAAATTAAAAAAAAATTGGTAATAAATAAATAAATATATACTACTCTAAATACAGGGTTATTCATAAATATGCATTATGTTTAATTGTCAATATATTTTTTACTTTTTTATATATTTGACCTAAACCCGGGTTTATTGTATGTTCAAACACTTGTAAAATTTTTTGATTAAGCTTTGATATAATTTGTCAATTTGCCATAATTTCGTTTTATCTCCCGCGCCCTAATATCATTTTCGTGATATTTTCTCCAGCGCCCCCCTGATCCGGCTATAAAACCTCTCGTTGGCTTTGCAGCGCGTTCGCTTACGCCAATATTTGCAATATAATGGGGTACAATGTACCCATTTAACGGTTATGTTTCGATATAAAACGGTTGAGGCAATCCCTGAAATTTACAATGCGGCACGTTGGCGGCAACAAATCACGCTGACAACAAAGCACCGCGCCGTAAAGTCGTTTAACTACCTGCGAAGTACGCCAACATGGCGGTGAGGGCCACGGCCAAGAGGATGAGGCCGATGCTGAGACACTTCCAGGAGCATCGGTGTTGGCATCGCTTGTCGATGTGGAACCTGGACGGGGAGTACGGTGAATAGTGCGGAGGATGCGTCGATTGGGCCGGTCGCAGGGGGAACACCGGCATCACGAGCGGCGACTGCTGGGGGCCCCCTTGCAGG
Source organism: Tribolium castaneum (assembly GCF_031307605.1). Lineage (NCBI taxonomy): Eukaryota > Metazoa > Arthropoda > Insecta > Coleoptera > Tenebrionidae > Tribolium > Tribolium castaneum. The sequence continues at coordinate 1,455,480 of NC_087402.1, read as the reverse complement.
GTCGCGCTGCTGGCGGGCAGCTGCTGCGAGAGCTGCGTCTGCTGCAGCCCCGGCGCCAGCCTGCAACAAATTTACAATTTACAATAATAATATAATATAATATATATTTTAAATAACATAGGCCCTAAAGTGGCGCCTTGTGGAACACCCATTTTAATAAATTTTTCTTCTAAGGACACATTATTTTGATAATTTTCTGAACAGAATCATATATTATATAATATAATATATATTTTAAATAACATAGGCCCTAATGTGGCGCCTTGTGGAACACCCATTTTAATAAATTTTTCTTTTAAGGACACATTATTTCGATAATTTTCTGAACAGAATCATATCGACACTATATGTCATACATTACGCAACTAGTGATGTAATAAAATTAGATGTAATTAGTTACGTAACTCGCTAACGCTCGTAGGTAATTCATTTGTTAACTCTCTAAATGAAGTAAAATAAAATTGCGTAAATAAATTTTCAGTTAACGACAAATTAAAAAAAAATTGTACGTGCTCACTCGTTTTGGCAAACATTATGGTCGTTAAACAAAATAACTGTATTACGTGTATAGCTAATACTTTTTATTTAGGTGTATTTTCACATCGGAGCGCAATCTCCCGCTGCAATTTCTCTCCTCTGCCTCGCTTTAATTGCATTTTCCCTTAAAACCGGCTTGGAAATGATCGGATCATCCACCCTCGCCGTCTTCGATCCAATTTGTCCGAGTTTTTAATATCAACGGCTGGTGCTGTGCATCATTCATCGATCTAATACATAATCATTGCTCGCCGGTCCCAAAACTAGTCAACTTCGGTCTCTTCGGGGATTAAAGTTGTCCGATGCAAAACCACCCCGTGTCCGCGTCATTGCACCGAATCAGATCGAGATAGATTGGATTTTTTGAGCGTTGTTTGATTCGAGTTACATGTTTAATTCGTCGAGAGGGTGTCCCGATTTGTTCCACCACTAGATGATCTAATGCGATATTTCGGCCAGACGGACAAATCAACCACCGTGAAATCACCATTTACTTTCAACGCGGCCTTTGTTCCAAATTATTCGACCAAGTTTAATTAGATTTGTTTAGAGTTGCCACCGAGACGGCGGGCGCACCTTCCCCATTAAGCGCACAGAAAAAGAAAATTACCCACAGGGTTATTCATAAATATGAAGCAGTACGAATAACCCTGTATAAGTAAAAATGAAAATTAAATAAATTGAAAGATAGGCTTTCCGAGATATTAATTTCTTTCTTCTTGAAATAAGCTAAAAATACGCAAAAAATACAGAGTTATTCATAAAAGACTACGAAACGCCACAAAAATGCAGCACAATTGACAGATTATAAAGCTAACTAGATTCCTATTATAAACTCATAATTAATTAATCTGCTTGAATTTACGATTTCTTTTCCGAATTTTTATGTAAAATGTATGTCGTGTTGCATTTTTACATGTGAATAACCCTGTATAATCAAAAACTGGGCAATGAAATACTCGTTTGTTTGTTTTATGTTATTTTATTTAAACAAATTACAGCTGTAGAGTAATTGAAGTAATGAATTGCTATTTTTGCGAATACTGTAGACAGATGTGTCCTTTTGGGCAACTTGGAAAAATTTTCAATTTTCAATCGCCGATTACGGCCAAACTAAAAGAGCTAGGAGAAAACTCTTTTTTTCATCGTAAAGAGCACATCAAAATCTATATGATAGGATAAGTTTTATTCGATTCTGAGACACTTTTAAAATTGACCATTTTTGTAGGGTGTTAACTTTTTTTTAATTTTTTTATTTTTCCAATTACGACTAAACTATTCGAAAAAGTGGAACTGACCTATGCAGAATGATCCGGGGAATCGATTGGCATCGAAAAAATTGGCAAATTCCCAATAGTTTTTTAGTTATGAATTTTTTAAAATTTTACTAATTTTTACATTTATTTGCAATTTGCTCAAAAACTATTAGTCGGAGAACAAAAATTTTTTTTGAAAAAAAATAGATAATTCAAAGAGCTTTCCAACGATAATAAACTTCATGGAGTTATCTCTGATAGTTCCGGAGCTATTGCTCGACAAATGTTTCGGGTACCCAAAATCGACAAAAATTGCGACGAAAATTGAAAAAATCAAACATCAAAAAATCGAACATATAGACTTTTTGGACTTTTAACAACTCTAGAGTATTGTAAAGACATATATAAATACGAAAAAGTATGATAGAACGAATTTAAAAAATAAATAATTTTTTCACACTCTCAAAGGTAAGTGTTTTTACTCAAGAAATTTTAGCAAAAAAAATCAAATTTTTAAATCTCATGAAAAGTTCGTATAATACAGAAAATGAGCCGCTGAATTCAATGGAACAAACCGCAGTGCTCTACGACTTTTAGTTTTTGAGTTATGAATTTTTTTGTTGGATAAAATTTTCCACTATGAAAAATGGCTACCCTAAATTTAGGCAAAAAATTTTAAATTTTTAATTCTTGTGAAAAATTGATATAATATGTAAAATGAGCCGCTGAATTCAATAGAACAAACCGCAGTGCTCTACGACTTTTAGTTTTTTTTATGAATTTTTTTAGTGAAAAACTTTGATCGCTTCTGTAGCCGGAACCGTTGCCCAGAGCGGCTCCAGGTTTAATCAAAAAAATAGAGAAAATTAAGCGCTATTAGATGGTTTTTTGCTCGTTGCTCTAAGTCTTACAGTTTCCGAGAAAAACGCAAAAAAGGTTTCCATTTTCACTTTTTTTCAATTTTCAATAGATTTGTTTAGAGTTGCCACCGAGACGGCGGGCGCACCTTCCCCATAAACGCACAGAAAAAGAAAATTACCTACAGGGTTATTCACAAATATGAAGCAATACGAATAACCCTGTATAAGTAAAAATGAAAATTAAAGGAATTGAAAGATAGACTTTCCAAGATATTAATTTGTTACTTGTTGAAATAAGCTAGAAATACGCAAAAAATACAGGGTTATTCATATCAGACTACGAAACACTACAAAAATGCACAGATTATAAAGCTAACTAGATTCGTATTATGATCTGAAAATTAATTAATCTATGTGAATTTGTGATTTTATTTCCGAATTTTGATGTAAAATGTATTTCGTGTTGCATTTTTACATGTGAATAACCCTGTATAATCCAAAACTGTTTGTTTTATGTTATTTTATTCAATTAAATTACAGATGTAGAGTAATTGAGGTAATGAATTGCTATTTTTGCGAATACTGTAGACAGATGTGTCCTCTTGGGCAACTTGCATCTCCCTATTCTGCTGATGTTGGGTTAATTTTTGTCGCTGTCTGAGTCACCCTGCCGATTTATAGTATCGTTATTGCTTATGAAAATGCAATTACACGGCCGAGCGACAGTGCAGCTTGCTTGCCTCTCCCGAAAATATATAAATAAAGCATTGATACAAATTGCTTTTATTCAGCCATCAAATTTGCATGATAATAACGGCATGCCGCAGCATTAATATGCATTAAATCAGTAGTGATTATTCGGCTATTACAAAATGCAGCAATCGAATTAATTTTTGCCATTTGTTGATTTTAAGACACGCATCGCTAAATCACGAAAGTGGCTGTAGGTTTTATTGTCGGCTGTAAAATAACAAAGACTGCTTTATTAGTTTGATCAATTAGACCATAAATCCAATTGAAAGGTCATTGTGACCAATAAAAGGCAATTTGTTGATGTAGGAGCAACAACGGCGCGTTTATCGTCCCGAATCAGAGTTGCTTCAAGTGGCAAGGGTGCTGTAAAATGTAATTTTTACAGCCGCGGGTGTAAAAATATCAGCGGTAATTACGTTCGTTCAATCTTACTTGTAGATAAATTGATGGATTAAAGGCGGCAACACCTTCAGCGACTGCCATCGAATTTACATTTATATAGCTTTATTCGAAATTTAAACTTAATCTATAAGACATTACATGGCAATTTTATTACTGGCTTAAATGACGCGGAAAGCAATGTAATGCCGAGTTATCAACTGAGAGCATTGTTTAGTTACACAGAAAAATCGCGATGCGAACACTTGGCGCTTTCTTATTGCAAGGAAATGTTTTGACAGGATTTTAATTAGCGTTCGTGTTAATTAAATGATTAGTTAGGAGACGGTGTGTAGTTTTGTTAGCGGAGCTCGTTAGTTTTAATTGGTTTTTCGCCAAAAAAACACGAACTTGGCCGGGTGATGGCTAGACACCGGATTTTTAGGAAGTCAGAAACTGTCATACAGAAAGATACTTTTTTTATTAGTTCCTACTAGGTATAGGAAGAATAAAAAGTTTATTGTAATAAATTCCATTACAAGCAACGCGAAATACGTTTTCTAAATATTTTTTTTATTTATTTAAAATACAAATATTTCCATTTTTTACAAAACAAATTTATTTTTCTAAAATTGTGTGTTCTGAAAGTTTCTAGTAATGTTTTTTCTGTAAGAATTTTATTGTCTGTTGACTGAAACCGCCGAGCTGCAGTGACCACCCCCTCAGGCAATTATTTTGGCGCCCCCTTAAGCGCCATTTCTATTCATGACGGGGCAAAAAGCAAGAACGCCCTTATTTTAGCGCAAGGTTGCCTTTTGCAATTTAAATCGGTACTTCTTGAGCATCGTTCGATTCCCATTCGGTCCCTGAGCCGCTTTCAAACAGTGCGTTAATAGACTAACAATTTTCGGGGTGAATTTAATTAAATCCGCCCCGAAAACAGTATCGAACTGAAAAAAAAAACGGTCCCTGATTAAATTATAAACAAAGCAATTATGTCAAGGACCATGAAAAAATTTCGGTCGAATTCTTGCCTCACAGAGAGATGATTTATTAGGCGGCACTCGAGAGACAATTAAACTTGGCGCTTCCAATTAGTGTCAATCATTTCTACAAAGCGGATCCCGTGTGTAATGTGGGATCAATGAAATTCCTAATAATAGAAATAGTAATGCATAGATGATAAGCAAAGCCGAAACCACGGATCACTCATGAAATAAATTCCCGATTTGCATAATTTTGACTAATTTCAGGAGCATGATCATTATTTAGTAGGTTTTAATCAGATTGCGGATATGCTCCGGTTTGGGGAGTGGTTTTGGAACGAAACGTGGTAAAAAACTGTGGTTTAACCCCGACGCAGGAAGCTTTTGAGTTATATTTAGAAGTTACTAAGGTTATAACTCGCTTAGCGACTCCAATGAAGTGTTAATTTTTATACGATTCTCTCTTTGAAAATGTTTTTTTATGTTTCTTTCTCAGGAAATTAAAGGAATCGGAAAATGGGCGACTTTTATGAAATTGAATTTAAAAGATATAAAATTTACGTAGCGATGAAATGTTTTAAATTAAATATCGGAGCGTTTTTAAACAGATATTTTCATCCAGGCGGTGAATCGAAATTTAAGAGATGTGAAATAACGCAACTGCGACAAGGTTTCCATGTTCGTATTTCATAAAATGTGTAAACAACAATGTTCAATTTTTGTTACACGAGGATAAAATTTTAATAAAACTAATTGCATTGTTCTGTTATGGATGTATGAAAGCTCACCTATTTCTTATCAGATTTAGTGAAATATTTATAATACGTTTTTGTGTAAGCAAGTAATAGAAAAAATTTTTTGAAGAGTTTGTTCAAATTTTCCCTACTTTATCTGGAAAAAAGTGCAAAATATAACAAGGACTTCTCCGTTTAAAAATAAATACAGCAACAATTTTCTTCCAAAATACATTTAATTTTTAAATCACAGGGTTAAACTTTTGAGATATTGAGAAAAAACTTTGCGCCTCAATAAATCGAGTTAAAGTAACTTCACGTAAATTTCAAATTGAACCTTTGGTAAAACTTTGAATATGGTGAAATTTCAATAACAAGATCTTTCTTTATTGTATCCGGAGAAAGTTCAGTAAACTGAAACAAGTGTTAATTAATCTCTGCTGTTTTACAGTGTCATGCAATTTTTCTAATCGAAAATTCGTTTCAGCTGAATATATTTCATTTTCAGTAATTTAACAAAATTAAAATTTTCTATTGATGGCTGAAATTTGTTCGCAGATAGAACAATGGCTTCATTATCACTTTACATTGCAAAATTTCAGGTAAATTTATTGTATTTTTTACGTTAGTGTTAAAAATTCTGGTTGCCCGTCTATTTCACACTCAATAACGGCTCATAATATTGCTCAATAGATTTGCCACTTTATTGCCATTTTTAAATTTGATTGTAGCAATCAGAATTTTCAGAAGTTTTAAGGGGTTGGTTCTGTGCCAAATCCTCGTCCAAAGCATAAATACAGCAACAATTTTCCTTCAAACTACTTTAAAAATCAAAAGGTCAGACTTTAAAATGGCCAGAAAAAACTTCAACCCCCAAGAATTGAGCAAAAATTTTTAACAAAAAAAATGTCACAATAAAATTTTCATGGCAATTTTTTCGTTTTTTAGAAACCATATCGCAAGCGATAATTTTTTTTCTTTTGGGCAACTGGAAGTATGTATTTTTTGACTGCCACTAAAGCTTGAAACACCCTGTAGGTAACTATTAGTAGCTGACACATTTATTACCTACTTTCATTTATTAGTCTGCCAGTTTCAAATGTCACATGCATTTAGTTGACTGAATTCGTTTCAGTTGGATATTTTTCACCAAATTTCTCTATTTATGTTTCAAAATTGTTCGCAGATAAACGATAGCTTTTTTATCGCCACAAATGTAAAATTTTTGTTACACCATTTTTAGTTGGTGTTAAAAATTGTTGCTTCTGTATTTTACACTTTTTTAAGTTCAATCGAACTTTATTGCCATTTGTAAATTTGATTGTAGAAGTTGGTTCCGTGCCAACGTCTTCCAAAACATAAATACAGCAACAATTTGCTTCCACCGGAGGTTAAACTTTGAAAATATTCAAAGTTCGTCCCTCAATAAATCGAGTAAAGATTTTAAATAAAAAAGGAAATAATGTCACATAAATTCCAAATTGAGCCTTTGGTAAAACTTTCAAACTTTGTAAAATTCCAGTCGGCAGCGAGACTAGGGGAATATTAAAGTTATCTAATCCCGTTTTATTTTTATTTCTGTCAATAAATCACACTTTCGAGTGTCGAATTTCGCAGGGTGTGCGCGCAAAGCTGCGGTTTTTCGTAATTAGGAGGTGCGATGATTACCTCGGTTCGTGCGAAAAAGGCTCAGCATATATGTTTCGCACCCTTCTTGGAAGGGGTGGCGGCCTGGGCCCGTAACTATCCATGGTGGTGCCTCCACTGTCACATCACCATCACACGCATCCACCAAATCTGTATCTCCGCGTTATCGCCGTTGTGAATTAACAATAAACCAGTGATTAAATATGAGCTGGTGTGTTAACATGACGCGGAGCCGATAGCATCACAAGACACGCACTGCTCAACAGTTTAAGCCGAAGTGGGGTTGTCGCAGTTCGGGGTGAATTCGATAGCGGCTGACGCAGGCGCACCCTCACCCTATCTGTCGCCATCACCTCAGTCACCTGCATCATGTACTCTGGAGCCGGCACTGGAACCGAAACGGCCGCCAAACACGCGAATTTCAGCCCCATTGTGCCACCAAGAGGCCATTTTTCATCCCCCGGAAACTGCACCGATCGCTATCCACCGGAAATGGATGTGTTTCGGTTTCAGTCATGTTTTACATACAAATTGAAAAAATTCATCAATCACGCGCACACTTACCGGACCTAATTGCCGCGATTCATTAGGGGACGGAAAAGACGCCGACCCCACACATGCCGTTTTTATTTTCTCACAAAAAATAAATTAAAAAAGGTGATTTATTCTCCTGAGGGGTGCTTTATGGACGGAGGGGCAGTTATGAGAGTGGTTAGCTTCTTGGGAGACTTGTCAACAAGTCAATGAAAGCTTTGACTGTACGATGTTTCACCCAAAAAGCTCTCGCAGGAATTTACATTACAAATTAAAAAATAAATAATTCCACAGCGAATGGAAGGGGACTGGTGCTTAACTTTTGAGTGTGTCAACACGCAATGTGATTTGTTTCGCCGTTTTTTAATGGAATTAAAAATGGGCTCTAAAACGCGTGCTGCAAAACAAATCGCGACCAGAGGCTAAACTAAGTGAAGAGCTAATGCAAAATTCACAAAGCAGCTGTGGTGGCACAAAAATTTCACGAGATAAAAATCTATGTTATCAAAAAAATACTAGTAGTTTGGGTTTTTGAGTTTTTGTAATTTTGCGTACTGTCGACCAATTTTTGTAAATAAAATAAAATTACAGAGAAATAAAGAGAACCGATTTTAAAATTTTACTCAAAGCACTAATAAAAAAATCAGAAAATAAGAAAATAATTAAATAATTTAACACCAATTTTTTTGAGTTTTGTGAAAGAATCATGCGAAACAATTGTGTTTTTGGTGAAAAACTTGCGAAATGTTTGAGTTTGAATACGAACTAATTGCGAGAATCAATCTTTATCAAAAACAAATGGATCTACAATATATTCAAGATTTTTGAACCCAAGTGTAATAGAAAACGTGAAATTTGCTTGGAAAACAGCAAAATTCCAGTTGGTTTGGCCGACATTTACTAAATAATCAAGCGCCAGTTTTTTGCCCAATTCAGAACGCTTTACGATTGGTTCGTCTTACAGTTGGGAGTGCAGTCCCCCACCCATAGCCAATGACAAACGCTTCAATCACCTTGCAATTTTTTGTGCAGCAGATAAACAAGTAGGAGCTGATTTGTATATTTTTATTGGTCAATTGCTCATTCGTGGGACAAATGAAACCAGTTATTGGGACGGTCTTTCCCACAGAACGGGATTTCGCCTTAGATGGGAATAAAATAGTTGATTTGGCTTAGTTTTTAAAATAATTTGATTTTTTTGGCAAAAACACACTTGTTTAAGTTATTATACAATAATTTGTAAAATTTTGGTTTTGTAAAATTAATCGAATGAAATAAAATGAAATTACAGAGAAATAAAGCGAACCTACTCAAAGGAATAATAAAAAACACTCAGAAAAATAAATTAAAATAATTTAGCTTCCAATTTTTTGTTTTGGCTTCTCAAAGATTATTAAATTGTCTAAATAATAACAAAACTCATGTTTCAAATGCCCAATCAAGAAATTTTGGACCTAATTTGGTACGTTTTTCAGTTTTGTGAGAGAATCATGCGTTTTTGCTGAAAAACTTGAGAAATGTTTGAGTTTGAACACGAACTAATTGCGAGAATCAATCTTCACGTATTCACGATTTTTGAGCCCAAGTGTAATAGAAAACGTGAAATTTGCTTGGGAAACAGCGAAATTCCAGTTGGTTTGGCCGACATTTACTAAATAATCAAGCGATAGTTTTTTGCCCAATTCAGAACGCTTTACGATTGGTTCGTCTTACAGTTGGGAGTGCAGTCCCCCACCCATAGCCAATGACAAACGCTTCAATCGCCTTGCAATTTTTTGTGCACCAGATAAACAAGTAGGAGGTGATTTTTATATTTTTATTGGTCAATTACTCATTCGTGGGACAAATGAAACCAGTTATTGGGCCGGTCTTTCTCACAGAACGGCATTTCGCCTTAGATGGGAATAAAATGGTTGATGCGGCTTAGTATTTGAAATAATTTGATTTTGTTGACAAAAACACACTTTTTAAATTTATTTATTAGTAATTACAATTACAATAATTAAAATTAATAATTTTTCAAAATCACAGTTAACAATTGGCGGACACTACGTAAATTATTTTTTATTCCAAAATCAAGGCTTATACGAAAATTGTTTAAAATTAAAAAATAATTTAAAATACTAAACCAATGTTTTAATTCCACGATTTTGAGCAATGCACTTTGAAAAAACTCAATTTTTCAATTTATTTAATTAATGTTAAGTCTTTTCCAAAAAAGAGCGAAAAATTAAACATTACATTTGTAGCTTTTCAAAAACTTTATTGCAAAAGAATAACATCGCGTGTTGTCGCCTTGAAAACCGCAACAATTCCGTGTTGGGGGTTGCCCGGAGTCTGCGGCAGGCTTGTATGTTGCAGCATCTGTCGCCCGCCAAACTCCTCGATACAGCTCGTTTCAGTCTCCCGGAACCGCTCGCAACAACGTTCCGGAGTCACATATGCTTATCATCGAAATCATATCTGAATCTCGGATGCCAGTGTTGCATCGCGCCTCTCCGATATCTCCACTGTATCTCAAATTACATCAATTCGGGATCAATATCGGTGTAGCAGCCCAGCGATTTGATGAAGAGGCGCACATCCGCCGCCTCTTTGTACTCAACAGAGCTGCTGTCACGAGAAAATACGGCCATTCGAGGCTCACAGCCGACGGGAACCGGCGTTATTGCGTTACTGGCGGAGTTTTTTTCAAGTGGCGAATCGAATTTTTACACCCAACGAAAAAAAAACGAAAATTTTACACAACAATATCCAGTTTATTTTGCCTCAAAAAGCCGGGCTTGCCGAAATTGACTCGAAGTGACCCCGGAAAATCGGGAGATGGTTTCGAATTAATTCCGACGTTTTTTTAGTTTATTAAATAATTGATTTAGAAATAGAACGGTTTCGCTACGTCTCATATCCAAATTTTCTCATTTGCTGTTTCAATAAAGCGCCTCCCGAGACGATGTGGTAACACAGTCGAGTATTTCACGTTTAATAAAACCAACTTTCTTGTGCCGATACGGAAAAATTGTCTATATAATGTGTAGTCGTTTTTTCAATTTCCTGATCCCAGATTAAACCAAATATTTTTATTAGTTTGTTGGTATAAAGCGGAAATTAAATTCATTTTCCAAATCCACACACAAGGGCTTGTTTTACCCAAAAAAAACTGTACTCGCGTCTCGCTTTCCGCCGAAAACGTTGATTGATGAGTTGTCATTTCTTCGGACTATTGATTTTTTGCTAACCGCCAACTTGTGGCAATCCAATAAGTGAAAAAGGGGGATGGGAAATCAATACTAGGTGTTGGTATAATGGGGTTGAGTGGCGCCAGTGTTGGAATAATTCAAAATTTCCGTCGCGACTTTCATAATTCACTAATTAACTGTCGCAGTTCTTATTTACATAATTGTTGCATTTCGGTGCGACAGACTTTGTTGAATTTTTGATCGTTGCGAAATTAGCACCGGATTCAATTACAGCGATCGTGATTTGTCGGATGGCGTGCTATTATATCTCGTCCATTCAGCATTAATTAATCTGATATCGGGCCGAGCGACGGTTTGCAAGGTGGCTTTAGCAGGAAGCATAAAGCTTGAGTGGCAGATTTTGCGCTAAGCTCTCCTCCGCCGAAGAGCTCCAATCCTCGAGGGTATCGGCCACTCGCGGATACACGTGTCATTTCAGATCGAATTTTCATAATGGACGCATTGCAACGTTTCAGCTTTTTACCGCACAAAAAGGCTCGCACAATCTGATTGCAACAAATTCGGGAAATTTCACACGTAAAACGCATTTCTATACAGCAAACTGCTGATGCGGAAAGGGAAATTCACTGGTTAAATTTTAAAAAGTTAAGAAACGAAGTTGTCAATTTGATAAAATGTAAAAAAGATAAATATTACCACGAGAAAATCGACAATAATAAACATTCACCAAAAAAAATGTGGAAAACGTTAAAACAACTCATTAGTAAACCTACCTGTGATGCACCAAAGTCTGTGATATTTCCCATAGATAATCAGAACAAAACATATAGCTGTGATAAAAAAATCTGTGATAATTTTTAATTGTATTTTGTAAATAGTATTAAGGACATAGCCAATAGTATTACTTGCAATAATGTTATGCCGATAACTGATCTTCAACTTAACATACATGTAAATAGTAAGTTTTGTAATTTTAAACTTTTGGAAATGAAAGAGCTCAAAAGTATAATTTTATCTTTCGAAAATAAAATTAATATATATGATTTTTTTAATCCCACATTATTAAAACATTTTTTTTATGTCATTGGTCATGTCCTATTACATTTTGTTAATACATCACTTGATAAGGGTGAATTCCCTGATGCTTTAAAAACTAGTACGATAATTCCAATACCAAAAATTGCTAACACTTCAAAAGCTGAAGAATTTAGACCTATTAATACATTACCCACATTTGAAAAATTGATTGAAAGAGCAGTATATGAACAGTTAGAATATTTTGATAAAAATAAATTACTGTTTACAAATCAGTCAGGTTTTAGAAAAAATCACTCTTGTGAATCAGCCCTGCAGTTAACTGTTACCAAATTTAAAAGAGAAATTGACGGTGGTAGATATGTGGTAGCAGTTTTTTTAGATCTTAAAAGAGCATTCGAAACTATCGATAGAAATATTTTATTAACTAAATTGCGGTGCTATGGTATTGGGGGTAATGTCATTAAATGGTTTGAAAGTTATCTAACAGACAGGAAACAAAAAGTTAAATATAATAACGTTTTGTCTGATGAAGTGTCTAGTGAATTTGGTGTACCACAAGGTAGCGTTCTTGGCCCTCTTTTATTTTTAATTTATCTTAATGACATTGTAAACTATTGTGATTGTGATTTTGTTAATTTGTTTGCCGATGACACATTGGTAGCATGCTATGACACTGATCTTGATAAATGTATTCAAAAAATGAACAAGGCTCTCAAAATACTTGAAAAATATTTTAACACAAATAAACTTAAAGTAAACGTGTCCAAAACTAAAGCTATAATTTTTACAACTAAATATAAATACAACCAAATTGATTTTGCCAACATTAATTTAAGCATATATAACATAACTGTAGAGTTTGTTAATAAATGTAAGTATTTAGGATTTTACCTAGATAGCTTGCTCGATTTTGAGAGTCATCTCGATTATGTTTGTAAAAAAATTAGGACGAAATTGTTTTTTTTCTTAAGAATATCTAAGCATGTGTCAATGCAAACAAGAATTTTAATTTACAATTGTATTGTCCAACCACATTTTGATTATTGTGCCACACTTATGTACCTGCTACGGCCTAGTCATGTTGTACAACTGCAAAAGCTTCAGAATAGAGGAATGCGTATAATTTTAAGATGTAACCGCTTAACACCTATAAAATGTTTGTTATCGGCCCTAATGTGGTTTTCTGTGACGCAACGACTGTATTATTCTACCATGATTTTTGTATATAAAATAATTAAGCTTGGAGTACCAGAGTATTTCAGTGAATATCTAATTTGCAGAAATAGTGTACACAATTACCAGACTAGGGATTCCTCCAAAATTAATGTTCAAAGTGTAAATTACCGACAAACAATGTTATCTTTATTTTTTAAGGGTATTAATGAATATAATAAGTTACCAAACAATATTAGAAATGCAGGTACTCTTTCTATATTTAAATCAAAAATCAAAGATTATGTGAAGATAACTGTGCAATAAGTGTGACTTGTATCCACTAATGTAATTTTTTATTTTTTTTTTAACTATTGTAACTAGGTTTCCTATTCAATTAATAAATTTTTCTTCTATTTTCTTCTATTACACTCCTGCAAATGGCCAAACGGCCCAAAGACCAATTGTTTTTCGCAGCAAAAAAGCCTCTCATCCTTTATGGCTGTTACTTTTTTTATTGAGAAAGTACTTCTCATTGTGATTATCAAAGTTACCGGAAAATGCATAGGTTTGAAAATCCTGCAAGAGCTTTTTGACACAGCAGGAACAAAAACTTTTGGTTTCCTTCTGGAAAACCTTTAGAGGTTTTAGATTTTTTCGTTTCAAACTTGTTTTTCATTTTGGTTTAAATATTACAAAAATACAAAATGGAACCAAAATAAAGAAAATAGAGCAAAAAATTTAGCGTTTGTTGTGTTGTTTATTGGTGGGATTGAGTTAGTTTGGCGGCAGTTGTTGTAATTTGGCGCCTTCTTGGCCGTTTTGTATCGCAGTCCTTACAAGAAAATTCGTGTCTGAGTTAGTGAGATTTAATAAATGATGCGCGACTCGAGGCGAGTGTTGAGTAATGACGGACTTCCTCCATTACAATATATCTCACTTATAGCCATGTTTCATCACTTGAGCTGCCTTCCGCAGATACGGCCTTGTCCTCGCTCCTCCGCCGTCATGTTTTAATTTTAATGCGCTGATGAATGATTGATTCGCGCGCATTCTTTGCATGAGTCAATCTGGTGTGGAGTCAGTTTATCCGGCGGCCTATTGCAATTTGCGCCCCCATCCCGCCCCACGGCCTAATGGTGTTAGCGTTACGAATTTACCAATTTCACCACCCTATATGTTAGCTCAAGTCGACTGCTGTAATGCACAAAGAATGTAGCAGCGCGCGGGGCGCACTATAAAATTTCATTACTTGTATCATCTAATTGAAATGCAGTTTATACTCGCCGGAGGGGCCAGCCGAGGAAAATCAACAGGCTTATACAGGGCGTTCGATGGAATTAAGCCAGCGTCGCGTGAAACAAATATATATGCTAATTGGCACACCTTGTGTAATAATAAAAGCGGCATGACGTCGGGTCAAGTGTCAGCTTTAATAAGTGTCTCGTTTTAAAGCAGCGAATTTTTTCCGACGCGGCGCGAATACAAAAATAACAATCCGAATGAAATTGTAAAATAAGTTCGCGTGAAACTGAAATGGCTATTGTTTGTCGTATCTGGAATATTTGAAAGAGCACCGCGCGACTGCTGAATAGAAAACAACAAGATGAGGGAAAGAAAAAACGCGGCAGCCAAGCGTATGTTTGAACATTGAGAACAATCTAAGGAAGGAAAACAATTCTTATGCGGGGATATGCAATGTCGGGAACCACCCGACTAGAAGATTAAAAATTGCCGGGGTTCTTGTGCCTGATGGATGACCCACTGATGCTTAAAATACACACACACCTGGAATTACTTTTTCAACACGACACTGTATTGGCGCTGCCTCATACTCTCGGCTTTCGGGAACTTACAAACTTACAACAATATGTCCAGGATTCTGACACAAGTTTGTAATTCTCACCAAAGCCGATCACGAGAAACAAATCTTTGCCAAGTGCTTATTGATTTCAAAACTTGGGGCTAGATAACAGCTCTGGCCAATGAAAGTGGAACGAGCACACAAGATGGCTCAATCCCAGCCGTGGATACAAAAATTAATTTGCAAAAGTCCTTTATTCCGAAAATAAAAAGAACAGTGCTTTAAAGAATATCTTCAGGTTTTGCATAAAGTAGAAAAAGAAAAAATTGATAATAAAAAATAAGGATAATATAGAATAAAAAAGAAAAAAAACAAACACAAAATAAGGAACAGAAAACAGGTAGAGGCAGAGAATACACTGGAGAGAACTGAGGAGGAAGAAGAAGAAGAATTTATTAATTAAATAGGAAACCTAGTTACAATATTTAAAAAAAAATTACATTAGTGGATAAAAGTCACACTTATTGCACATTTATCTTCACATAATCTTTGATTTTTGATTTAAATATAGATAGAGTACCTGCATTTCTAATATTGTTTGGTAACTTATTATATTCATTAATACCCTTAAAAAATAAAGATAACATTGTTTGTCGGTAATTTGCACTTTGAACATTAATTTTGGAAGAATCCCTAGTCTGGTAATTGTGTACACTATTTCTGCAAATTAGATATTCACTGAAATACTCTGGTACTCCAAGCTTAATTATTTTATATACAAAAATCATGGTAGAATAATACAGTCGTTGCGTCACAGAAAACCACATTAGGGCCGATAACATACATTTTATGGGTGTTAAGCGGTTACATCTTAAAATTATACGCATTCCTCTATTCTGAAGCTTTTGCAGTTGTACAACATGACTAGGCCGTAGCAGGTACATAAGTGTGGCACAATAATCAAAATGTGGTTGGACAATACAATTGTAAATTAAAATTCTTGTTTGCATTGACACATGCGTAGATATTCTTAAGAAAAAAAACAATTTCGTCCTAATTTTTTTACAAACATAATCGAGATGACTCTCAAAATCGAGCAAGCTATCTAGGTAAAATCCTAAATACTTACATTTATTAACAAACTCTACAGTTATGTTATATATGCTTAAATTAATGTTGGCAAAATCAATTTGGTTGTATTTATATTTAGTTGTAAAAATTATAGCTTTAGTTTTGGACACGTTTACTTTAAGTTTATTTGTGTTAAAATATTTTTCAAGTATTTCGAGAGCCTTGTTCATTTTTTGAATACATTTATCAAGATCAGTGTCATAGCATGCTACCAATGTGTCATCGGCAAACAAATTAACAAAATCACAATCACAATAGTTTACAATGTCATTAAGATAAATTAAAAATAAAAGAGGGCCAAGAACGCTACCTTGTGGTACACCAAATTCACTAGACACTAGAAATCAGAGAAAAAAATTGTTGACTTCGAAATCGATCAGAATCGGTCATTAAATAACACGTAAAAGTCACTCTATACGAGAGTAAATTTTGCAGAATATGGTTTATTTTTTGGAACTATTTTTCCATTTTTGAAGTTAAACCTGGTCATATTTTTGCCTTGACTTTAATGATTGTGTAAATTGTTCTAAAATGAATAAAGTAAAATTTTGGGGTAAATGTGTTGCGAGTTTTGTTGTTTTTTGGGCGAATTATTGGCCGCCGCAATTTGTAAACTGCACAAAGTTTGCAATTTGGAGCAAAGCCGCTCAGTCATTAATTTAAAATCTCCTCATTTGTTTGTAAAAAGCGTTATCATTCCCCGAATTGTAGCTGTCGTTGTCAAAGCTGTTTTAGTGAAACCGGCACTTTTATCATTTCGATTTGTGAAAACCGTTGTCTATTTGCGGCTCGCTATAATCTGTCATCGTTCGATCGAACGTTTAAAAATCGAAACGCCGGGCATTGTAGTAGCTTAAACTAGTAAGTTAATAAAGAAGAATGGTTGGCACGGCATCCGACCCTCTCATTGAGTGATTTATAACATATATAAGGGTTGAACGGTTTTATTTGTATTGTGGATATATGATTAAACTGGCACGTAGCCCCTGTCGGCAAGCCCCACAATATGTTGCTTAATAAAGGGAATGTTTTGAAAAATATTTGCTTGTTTAAGTCGATTTGAATCGGGTCTTTCTCCTTATAACAGCGCGCACTCATTATCCTACATCAGCTTTGAAAACATCGCAATTTGTTCAGCACCGTGAGTCTGAAATAACAGTATCATATTCCGCATTCCGGAGTTTCGTCGAATAAAAATAACAAACGGGAAATATTCAAATTTGCATTTGATGGGTTGAGAAGCTGCCGTGTTTTGTTGAATAAAATTCAATTACGTTTCATTCTCTTATGAAAGAACTCGCAATTTTTATTTTTACATCCGATGCATTTATTTCCGATTCGACCCCCTAATAAGCTAGGGTGGACACGACCCCACGTTGCCATGAGGATCACTACGGCAATATGCCACTCCATTAGCTCTAATTCGGTTACCACAGATACAGCACGACTCGATTCCCGTCACTAAACACTTTTAACTATCCTCAAAAATCATTATAAGAGAATTTTTAATAACTCTTCTAAGTCGCGTGGCTTCACCGCGTACTCAAAGAAGAAACATCGGGGCTTCCCTAGCGGTCGATATTCAATCACAAAACAAATTAGTTTGCTGTTAAATAAAGACGAGATGTGTTCGATGCGGATGACAGGATTCGCGAAAGGGAGACGCGAACGCGTTGCATTATAAAATGAAATAATCATAACGGATAAATGTGATAATAAAATAATTCAAAAAAACATTATTTGAAAGATTCTTTATTTCTAGTAATTTTTATAATTCTGTGCGACTATTACTTTTCGAGATATAGTGAAAAACACTTTAGCAGCCCACCCTGTATAGAAAATTCTTGATCCATTTTGAATTCAATAAGCGTTTTTGTTGTAGCAGTCGCTGAATGGACTTTATTTGGTTAGTCTCTGTGTCGTAGTTTTGGCGCAATAGTCGTCAATTCCAGCTTGCATTTAGCATAAATCGCGTCCAGCCGCTGCAAAAATATAAAATTTAATTGCATTCCGCATTTGCAATAAAGCGTTCGATTCCATGCGCCTGTTTTAAATAAATTTTAAAGCGATTGGACGTTAAACGGTCCAACTGTTTTGTTCCCGCTGGTAATTTGTATTTATTTGTGTGCGACCCTCGAGTTTACGTCGTCGGTCACCACCCTGTTGTGCATAAGTAGAGTATCCACCCAGGCCCTGCTTCAGCACTTTTCATGCTTACCCCCTGGAAATGACACAATGCGCTCTACAATACGGCCTCGAGTACCTAAGCTCTAATCCTCGGTGTGTATTCAAGGTCGGGATTTTTTCCGATTGAGTCGCATTATCCCCCTTTGGACTTTATCTAATATCGGGGGACGCACGGAATGGTTTACAGTCCATTTCGCTATCGCGGCCATATCGGGCTCCACTTATATTGTGTGTGTGTTTTCGAGGATCCTATTACTTTTTCACAGGGAGATAATGTACTGCCGTTCCAGCGATTATATTCCGACAAACGCGAAAAATCGCGAGAGTCGATTTCGATTTTCTTGGGCTCGTGTATATTGTGATGCAGGCAGATACGTCAATCTTATCTAATAAAGATCTACTCCTGTCAAAATTTATCTCGTAAGCTGAATTAATGGTTGGATGGGGCGGATGAGAAATCTAACATATTTGCTTCGTGAGCTTTCGAGTAATTTGACAAAAAGAGACACCGAGTTGATTATCTTCACGCCAAATTTGAATCGAGTCTAAGAAACAATTCGGGTGTAATGCGACAAATGACGCAACGAAATGTGTGGGGCTAAGATATTTTAGAGTAGGGATAAAAATTTACGGTTGGACGAAGCTTGGAGGATGAAATCCAATAGAGGATTAGGAGCTTTTCAAAACTTACAATTCATCAATGGCATCACAATACGATTGTGTTGCAAAACTCTTTCAGGACTAAGCTTTTGTCTACTCGCAAAAAATATACGGAAGATTTTGGGACAACACAAACGATACACAGAGAAGTGGGTCCTAAAGCCTCTTCCAATGTCTATTGCTTTCCAAATGTTTAAATACTTACAGTGTTTTTATCAACAAAAACTTACTGAAAATTTTAGCAAAAAATTACAAAATTGTTTTTTTAATCACTCTTGCTTCAATTAATTTACAGCGTTCTTGTCAAGGAAACTCGTAAAATTTAATTTTTTTTAACAAAGAAATAATTCGTAAATTAAGCCTAAAATGCATTTTCTCCGCCTAGCAGCTTAATGACTTTTTTTTTCAAAAGATAATTCCAGAATATCTAGAAATCTAGATGAAATTAAGAGTTTCAAAGAAAAAAAAATGCAAAATTAGCTCTAAAATGCATTATTTTCGTAATTTCAATGTATTTAAGTCTTTTGTTTGGTAGTTTTCCACAGAGAATCTAATAAAATCTAAGATCTTTTGCAAAAAAAAGTAACAGAAGTATTATTATAAAACTTGGCGAATTACAATTTAAAAAAAAAACAGAGAAACATTTTGCCAGTGGATTTAAAGCGTTTTTGTTACTTAAGAGGTCACAAACTTTGAATTGCTGAATTACTCGTTGGTCTCAAATGTATTTTATGTCCAAATTTCCTGAAAGTTGGGTTTCTACAGATGTAGTTTTGAACGTTTTTCGGTATACAATTAACAAAGTTTTTTCAAAACAAACCTAAATTAGATTTGGAAATTTGTTATTGTACCTCTTTTTACGAATTTAAAACAATTATTTGTCTCAACATTTTCCCTAATTTTCTACAATGATTTCCTTAAGATTTCTTCAGATTTCTTCTACTTAGATTTTCTCTGTGGTTTACTCCGGTTTTTTACGGAAAAAGTTGTAACATTCGGAATGAAATTCTAAAGACAGAAAATTTCAAATTTATATGGTTTTGAAATGCATTATTTTCATTTGTTCAATGAAATTTTTTATACAATAGAGGAGTCAAAAAAATTGTACCGACATATGTTCGTCTGGCACTCTGACTCAATATATTTAGGGCGTTTTTTACTGATGAGGTCTTAAAATGTCAAATATTTTATAAAAAAAATAAAAAATCTTTCAATTAGGTCACTATATCTTCAATGTGGTTTCCAGCACAGAGTTTACAAAATTTTGCCAAAACAAAGTAACACCCTTATTCCTAACTGTATCAGAAACATTTTTTCAAGAACTCGACAAAAAAAAATACGAAAATTGGTGTAAAGTCTTTTATTTTTGTCTAATTTAATAAGTTAGGTATTCACAGAAAAACTAACAAAATGTTGAATTTTTAATCAAGCTAAAAATAATTGCAAAACTAGAGAATTCCAAAAAATTCGTCAAATAATCGAATCCGATTTTCAAAAAGAAAATGTGTTTTTGAACTTTATAGCAAGAAATAATTCAAAAATTGAGTCTAAAGTGTTTTTATTTTCGTCAAATTTAATAAGTTTCCACAAAGTTTCAAATATTAAAGATTTCGTCAAATAATTGACTTTGAAGACGTATTTTTGTACAATACAAGGCAAACGCTTGCTTTTTTTGAAAAAAAAAACAGAATGTTAGCAAATAAAAATATAAAATATTTATTAAAATTGAAATTATTTCAGTAGTGATTTAAGATGAGTGAAACACGGGTTGGCGTGTTGTTTGAGGGAGATGTTTGGGCTCGTGCTGTTTGTATATATTTTCGGAATATGAATAAGTGTGAGGGTGCACCTGTACGAGCCTATTTCGCTTCGTCCCCTCGTTCGTCTTCGTTAATTTGCATATATTTTAAATCAGATCAGTCCGGTGTTGTGCTCGGTTTGAGTTGAATATTTCGTGAGTTGCAGACCGGATCCGGCTATGAATTACTCCGGGTATTCCCGAAATGCATATACAAACTGTCGTTGGTGGCAAACAATCCGTAGAAAGGGGTCTACAAGGTCTAGTTAGCTCTGTATAAATATGGGAGTCAGAGAGACGCGACCTTAAAGGGAATTAAAATACATTACATGCAAATTCCGAGGTGATATTAGAAGGCAACATAAAAAGGGTTGTCTTGGAAGCAACGGCAGAAGCCGCGTCATTAACATTCATTGTTAAATACAATATTTGCAGTACGCGCCTTCGCTTTAGGAATCGAGCTAATATTTGCTATTAATTTCACTAAAAGCCCGAATATTTCAAATTTAATTCGGCCCGAACGACTCGCACTAGCCAGAACTCGCCTCTAATTAATTGGCGACATTTAACTAACACTTTTACCACACAAGCGTGATTGAAATTCATGGCTTGTGGGGAGGAGAAAAACCCAAACAGCGTCTTGCTCGCGCTCCAGATGGCGTGTTTTCGCGGCAAGTAACTCGATACCGCCAACAAACACATGCTCGAAATGCACACCATAAACAAACAGTCTAGCGGATTAGGCGAAAAAGCCGGATTAAAATTCGAAAGTTGCGCTTTAATGCATGCAAACGAAAACTGCAACTCGGGACAAAGACGGGATTATGAACGAAGGGAAAACAGCGAGTTTCCCTATGAGAAAATCGAACCATCACTAAACCGGGCCTAATCAAAGAACAATTTTCAGAGAGGAAAGCCCTGTTTTGGATTAATTTTCACTCGTGGGAAATTGTAATTCATAAATATGGAGATTTCGCAATTTCAAATATTCAAATTTAGGGAGGAAAAATATAAATCTAGTATTGGCTTTCCAGTCCCGATGCAACTGCCAGATTTGCGCGTGCATTGCTCAAAAAGCACAAAATTAGATAAAAATTATACCATTTCTACTTGTTTTCAAGCTTTTCAGCCACCAATCGGAAATTTCGAAAATCCAAAAATCGCAGAATTATGGCGAAAACGGTGTTATTTTTACCTTTTTCTGGTGCTTTTAAGATCAAAACTCAGTTTTTGCAAAAATTTAAAAAAATTACAGAACTAGACAAAAATGGCATTACTTCGGCAATGTTTTCAAAAATAAATAATTTTTCATTTTTTGACTATTTGTTGAGTCAAAATTGTAGTTTTTGGCTTAACCGAGCCGAAAATAATGAGCTTAATTAATGAATTAATTGAAATTTGGCAAAATTTTGTCCAAAATTACCAAAAAAATCAGAGAATCTGATCGAAAATGGTGTTATTTTTACCTTTTTTATGTGCTCTAACAACATAATTTTTGCGACAATTTAAAAAATTTATAAAACTGAATCAAAAAAACGTTTATGAGAGAAAAAATTCAATCATGTAATCGATTATTTTACGAAACTTTTCCAAAATAAATCAAAAATTTCGTTTAAATGAAAAATCTGTGCTTTTTTCGTGGTTAGTTAATTCAAAAATATCAACTAATACAATAAAAGAAAGCAGTTTTTGGTTGAATTCCGGTTTTTTCAAAAATTTAAAAAATTACAGAGCTCGACAAAAATGGCATTACTTCAGCAATGTATTCAAAAATTAATAATTTTTAATTTTTCGACTGTTTGTTGGGTCAAAATTGTAGTTTTTGGCTCAACCGAGCTGAAAATAATGTGCTTAATTAATTAATTAATTGAAATTTGGCAAAATTTTGTCAAAAAATTACCAAAAAAATCAGAGAATCTGATCGGAAATGGTGTTGTTTTTACCTTTTTCGAGTGCTTTTAAGCAAACAACATAATTTTTGCGACAATTAAAAAAAAAATTCATAAAACTAAATCAAAAATGGCATAACTTTGGCATTGTATTGTTAAACTTTCTCAAAAAAATGCAATTATTTTGGAAAATTTTCATAACAATGGACTGAAAAATCGCCGGATTGGGCGAGAAACGGTGTTAGTGTTACGTTTATAAGAGAAAAAATTCAATAAAGTAATCGATTGTTTACGAAACTTTCCCAAAATAAATCAAAAATTTCGTTGAAATGAAAAATCTGTGCTTTTTTCATGGTTAGTTAATTCAAAAATATCAACTAATACAATAAAAGAAAGCAGTTTTTGGTTGAATTCCGGTTTTTGCAAAAATTTAAAAAATTACAGAACTCGACAAAAATGGCATTACTTCGGCAATGTTTTCAAAAATAAATAATTTTTTATTTTTCGACTGTTTGTTGGGTCTAAATTGTAGTTTTTGGCTTAACCGAGCCGAAAATAATGTGCTTAATTAATTAATTAATTGAAATTTGGCAAAATTTTGTCAAAAATTACCAAAAAAAATCAGAGAATCTGATCGGAAGTGGTGTTATTTTTACCTTTTTCGAGTGCTTTTAAGCTAACAACATAATTTTTGTGACAATTTAAAAAATTTATAAAATTGAATCAAAAATGGCATAACTTCGGCATTGTATTGCTAAACTTTCTCAAAAAATGCAATTATTTTGGAAAATTTTCATAACAATAGACTGAAAAATCGCCGGATTGGGCGAGAAACGGTGTTAGTGTTACGTTTATGAGAGAAAAAATTCAATCAAGTAATCGATTATTTTACGAAACTTTCCCAAAATAAATCAAAAATTTCGTTGAAATGAAAAATCTGTGCTTTTTTCGTGGTTAGTTAATGCAAAAATATCAACTAATACAATAAAAAAAAGCAGTTTTTGGTTGAATTCCGGTTTTTGCAAAAATTTAAAAAATTACAGAGCTCGACAAAAATGGCATTACTTCGGCAATGTATTCAAAAATAAATAATTTTTCATTTTTCGACTATTTGTTGAGTTAAAATTGTAGTTTTTAGCTTAACCAAGTCGAAAATAATGAGCTTAATTAATGAATTAATTAAAATTTGGCAAAATTTTGTCAAAAATTACCAAAAAAAATCAGAGAATCTGATCGGAAATGGTGTTGTTTTTTCCTTTTCCGAGTGCTTTTAAGCTAACAACATAATTTTTGCGACAATTTAAAAAATTTATAAAACTAAATCAAAAATGGCATAACTTCGGCATTGTATTGTTAAACTTTCTCAAGAAATGCAATTATTTTGGAAAATTTTCATAACAATGGATTGAAAAATCGCCGGATTGGGCGAGAAACGGTGTTAGTGTTACGTTTAAGAGAGAAAAAATTCAATCAAGTAATTGATTATTTTACGAAACTTTTCCAAAGTAAATCAAAAATTTCGTTGAAATGAAAAATCTGTGCTTTTTTCGTGGTTAGTTAATCCAAAAATATTAACTAATACAATAAAAGAAAGCAGTTTTTGTTGGAATTCCGGTTTTTGCAAAAATTTAAAAAATTTTAGAACTCGACAAAAATGGCATTACTTTGGCAATGTTTTCAAAAATTAATAATTTTTAATTTTTCGACTGTTTGTTGGGTCAAAATTGTAGTTTTTGGCTTAACTGAGCCGAAAATAATGTGCTTAATCAATTAATTAATTGAAATTTGGCAAAATTTTGTCAAAAATTACCAAAAAAAATCAGAGAATCTGATCGGAAATGGTGTTATTTTTACCTTTTTCGAGTGCTTTAAAACTAACAACATAATTTTTGGGACAATTTAAAAAATTCAAAAAACTAAATCAAAAATGCCATAACTTCGGCATTGTATTGTTAAACTTTCTCAAAAAATGCAATTATTTTGGAAAATTTTTATAACAATGGACTGAAAAAGTGCCGGATTGAGCGAGAAACGGTGTTAGTGTTACGTTTAAGAGAGAAAAAAATTAATCAAGTAATCGATTATTTTACGAAACTTTCCCAAAATAAATCAAAAATTTCGTTCAAGTGAAAAATCTGTGCTTTTTTCGGGGTTAGTTAATTCAAAAATATCAACTAATACAATAAAAGAAAGCAGTTTTTAGTTGAATTCCGGTTTTTGCAAAAATTTAAAAAATTACAGAACTCGACAAAAATGGCATTACTTTGGCAATGTATTCAAAAATAAATAATATTTCATTTTTCGACTGTTTGTTGAGTCAAAATTGTAGTTTTTGGCTTAACCGAGTCGAAAATAATGTGCTTAATGAATTAATTAATTGAAATTTGGCAAAATTTTGTCAAAAATTACCAAAAAATCAGAGAATCTGATCGGAAATGGTGTTATTTTTACCTTTTTCGAGTGCTTTTAAGCTAACAACATAATTTTTGCGACAATTTAAGAAAAATATAAAACTGAATCAAAAATGACAATACTTCGGCGTTGTAGGTAAAATTGCAAAAAATGTAATTATTTGGAAAATTTTCATAACAATGGACTGAAACATCGCCGGATTTGGCGAGAAACGGTGAAAAAATTCAATCAAGTAATCGATTATTTTACGAAACTTTCCCAAACTTAATCAAAAATTTCGTTCAAATAAAAACTCTGTGCTTTTTTCGTGGTTAGTTAATGCAAAAATATCAGCTAATACAATAAAAGAAAGCAGTTTTTGGTTGAATTCCGGACTTGATGGCCGTTATGCAACTTTCCTCATTTTAATTTCGTCTATTTTGTCGTTTCCGGGATCGGTTTAACATCCCGCTTTATGTAAATCGTCGATTTTAACGGCCCATAATTCAGGCGTCTCCGTTAATCTTGGGAAAAGTCCGCGACTTTAAAGAGTTCCGGTCGACATATTCTCCCTCTTCCTCAATAAAACGCTCCGAATTTATGCGAAATTAAGGCTTCCCTCGATCGGACATCGATCTTTCGCCAACAAGGCTTCACCTTGATCCACCTCCACAAAGAGGGAGAGACTCTAAAGCGGCTTACGCCCGTCGTCTCACTACTTAACATCTGAGGCTGTCCCGTGCAGATTCCGCGCTTTGTTTCAGACACTCGATGTTAATCGCGAGCCATTGTTGAGACCGCACCAAGAGCTGGAAGGGTGAAGAAGGCAAAAAATCGTCTCCGGATATACGAAGCGAAATGAATTTTTATGGACGCTCCGGACGACTTTTACAACAACAATGCTGCAATGAACGTTATCTCGGTAATCGTCCGGTCGGTTTATTTTGCTGCAATCGTATTTCACCAGCTTAATGTCTCACTATGCGACAAATACGCGTAATTTGAATCGGGAGTTTTCAAAGTTTTGATTCGCCTTTGTGCTTCCTTAATGGTTTATGATTAGATAAGACAACCGTGATTAAAATCTTGGATCTAATTTAGGGTCTTTGGCGCACTTGCTAGGGTTGGGACACGTGTTGATTTAATCTCCTCAACCTACTTGCCGATCAACGAAATTATTGGGGCGAAACAAAGTAATAACAGTTTTTGTCATTCCGAAAATAATAGTTATTTATTATACAAGACGATAAAGAGATAAACAATCTTTATCGTCGTGTATACTGTACAACTAGAGCAGAACTTCAAATAAATACGATGAAAATTGTAAATTCAATTGAATCTGGTAAAGTGCCATTGTATCAACTCAAAAGAATTGACAAAGAAATAGTTTTACAAAGTACCCAGTCAACACACGGCCGTAGATATAACGTTATTTTAACGTTACAACGGTTGACATATGTACGTTACAATTTACAAGGTTGTTATTTAGTTTAAAAACCATCTTTTTTACCAATTTTTACCGTTTAAAATAAAATTAGACCCACACGAATGTTCCCGTTCATGGTAAAGTTTTTTCATTTTTATATTTTCATATTGCATATTTTATAATGAAAAAAAAAAGTTTTTTTAAAACGTTGCTTGTTGCCGTTGATTAGTGGTTTTATATTAACTATAATTTTACGTTATACACTTGCGTTACAAAATCGTTTAAATAGTTATTTAAAAAAACGTTAATATTTTACGTACAAATAACGTTATTTTCGTGCACATTTTTAACCCGAGTTATCGTTTCCTTCTTTACGTTATTTTTACGTTAGGAGTATATATTTTGTCGAAATCTGGAGCCCCCTCGAATGTGTGTTATTTTATCTCGTCTTGTATCGTATTCTGCGCCCATTTCCTCCCGAAACCTCTCACCCCGTGTCGTACGTCTGTGCAAACAAAGGGCGTCCGTCCATTTTGCTTCTGCAATCTAAATCGAAGCTAAAAAAAAATCATCGCGTATAAAGTCCGTCTCTGACGTATTTTCCCCGTAGGTGGTTGAAATAGAATCCCGGATCATTAATTCCAAAGGAAATGACTTCGTTAGCGCGGTTTACATTTCGTAGAACGATCAATTTTTGGCTCGGCAGGAGGTCAAAACTGGTTTTCAGACATCTCATTGATAATTTCGAGCTGGCTTGTCAAATGCACTCTAATTAATACGCTCAGTGCCGTTTTAATCCTTTACAAAGTAGCGCACACACGTGTGTCGTTTGAGTTTTGCTTGTTGCGCGTCTGCAACGCACTTGATTGCTGTTTGCGGATCGTCCCCTGACTCAATATCTGGCCATATTTACGGCACAGGGATTAAACGGATGGATCGTAAAAGCGTTAATATGGGGACGGGAGATGAACTTCACGTAGATGGTTAATTGTTGGCGCTTTTATAACACCGTAAAAGAAGGCTTGCTCTCGCAGGACAATATTGCAAATAAACATTTGCCTCATCCAAGCACCAAAGCAAAAATTTATTTCGAAAACATTTTTTTAATTATTAATTGTTACAAGTTTACAATTCGAATTACTACAAAAATAGCGCACTTGTAAATTTGAGCTTTGAAGTCGTGCTGTCGATCGCTTCGTTGATTATTATTCAAAATCACATCTGTTTGAAAGCAGATACTAAGATTATATGGCGTTAAATTATCCTCTCCAGTCATCGTGTTTTTGTAGCGAGCAAAAAGCGCCGTATTCCATTAGTTTATAGTCAGTAATTAGAGAGCGCATGGCCTGTACTTTAGCGCAGATAACTACAAGAGACGCTGTTAACAAGGGCGGTCTATCTACAGATGCTACAGTACTCGAGTTAATTTGAATGTTCCGTCCGCATGACGTGTAATTCTGAGAAGGCTCCTTTAATGACCGGAGTCTCCCAAAAATTTTTCGTCTCGCAGTCGCCGGAGATTATCTATTAATGTAATTTATTTTGCGGTGTGCTGTTCTTAAATGAAAGCAATTTGCTCTCTCTCATTTATTAATGAAGCAAAGCAGATGGAGTTTCCGGGCGCTCCGGAGTATGTTTGCGGCTTCCATGCACACAGCTCTTTGTTGGCGAAGTTTGTTCTCACGTAGCAATCAAACAAACTCCGAGTAACTTATACATTTGTTTGTCGAGCTACAGCATAAAGTGTGCACAGATTTCGGCGCCGTGTCACAGCACAAAAATTAACCACTTTACAAGCCGGAAAAAATATTTAAACGTGTGCCGTGACTGACGGCAATCTTCAAAATTAATTAGCCCGATTAAAATCTCCAGACACGTTACCTTGTTTTATGCAGCCATTAACCATAAATTTCGTGTTGTGTTGGCGTTTATCATTCAAGTGATTTTAATTTTTTCGGATTTCTCCCGTTTTATTTGGCGAGGATTTCGCCGATAATTGGAGATCTTTCTTTCGTCTGCGATTGATACCTCGAGTAAACAAGAGTTTCGGCGTGAAATTCAAATCAGATCACGGCGCCCGATGACCCCCTCGATCTAATTCCGGTGCCGATTCCGGTAGAGTGCGTCGTATTAAAACGGCGTCGTCGTCATGGTGATGGCGTGTGACGGTACCCGACGTCCCGTTCGTTACCCGGCAACTCCTATCGGAAGCTTCGACATGTGAAGACGCTGATTATGAAACGCGAAAAATGATTGAGCAGATTTGACGCCATTTGATTACGACGACAGCGAAAAGTTTTAATTGGGAGAGTGGGCGAGGGAGAATAATCAACAAATTTCAATGGGAAAAGAATCCAAGGCTGAGCCGATTTTGCTAAGTCCTAGCTCATTATCAAATTTGCAAGGTTGACCTGATCTCCAGAGATGATCGGGTTTTTTAATTTGCTGCTAATACCTGCTTCTTCTCTTTCTTTCACTGTCTAGTTTTAATTTTGTTAAGGTCTTTAATATTTAACACCTGTCGGAAGAGCTATTTTCACACACAAAATTTTTTGTCCCGTCCGTCATGTGTAAACAAAAAATAAATTAAGCAGAAGTCGTTGCACATTTGCCTTATTTTTCGGTTTTGGCGGCTCAAAAGTTTCAACAGGTTTCACCTTTTACTTTAAAAATAGTTGTTGGATAAAAATGTGAGGTCATTTTGTGTCCCGTCCGTCATAAATTTGTATTTTTTTTTCTGGTCGTATCTCAAATTTTAAAAATATGGCTTCTAGTGTAGGTTGCAAATAATAAACTGAAAATAAAATCTAAAAATTTGTCCGTCCGGGAATATGAAAAAAAAACAGAAAATTTTTTTGTGCATTGTTTCAAAGATGGGCGTGCGAGCATGAGAGGAAGTTTTAAATCGTTGCAGCTCGACATTTTCTTTGTGTTATAACAATTTGGAGGTCGTCGTAAATGCTCCTACTTCCCGGTTTTAGGATTACATTGCTGTGCATTTCTCCCGAAAGTGGGATACGTCTTTCAGACGTCTCTAAGCCTCATGAAAATCTTATTACACCGAGAATCTCTACATTAAACTTGAAAGGTTCGAAGCTATGGCCTAATCAATTCCGACTTCCGGAATTTCCGGAGGGAGGAAAAACCGCTTTTTAACGATCACGTGAAGACAAGCGACCGTTTTATAAGCATGTGGTCTGATTAGACCTGTGCACGTCTCTGGCGAGGTTTTTCCTCGTATCTAAACTCCCGGAAACTTGATTAAGGGGCTTAGTTAAGAGGGCACGTCAGAAACGGATGGCATTCTTATTATATATCTGACGCACAGACATAAAAGCCGAGTGAATAATGTAATTAAGACGTACAAAAGTCAACTCGGGGGTTAATAGATAAAAAAGCACGATAGGGAGATAAGTAATAGAATTATAAGGACGTCCTGTGCTTAGGACGTCACGAGCACTGCGTCGGATAAAAGCTTACCCGTGTCACCGGACTGATAACGGGACGTTCGATAGGGGGCGCAGATAAGGCCCGCACATCTCTCCGCATTAGAACTTCATTATTTGATATTGTCGATGGAGGAACGGTAAAGTAACTCGACCGCCGAGCCTGTGCAATTCGGTTAACTCTAATTTCCGGCTCTTTGCTGCCTAATGGCGCCTCCACCCCACATAGTTTGCCCAATCAAGTTACGCAAAAATTTCATTACGTGTATCCAACACACATAATTTATGCGAAATACGCTTTTAACTTTTTAACACCACTCCAGACATAGCGTCACGTCCCGCAGGACCCCACTCGTCTTTTCCGTAACGTAAAAAATAACTTTCCCCGGAATTGTGATATTTGTGCAGTGGCAAAATGGATGTGTCTGGTCCCATTGTGCGCCGTCCCTCCGGGAATCGAATCCTCAAGCACTGCTCGAAGACATCGCCGGCAAAAACTCAGTCAAATTCGAAAAGGTTAATTGTTAATCTATTCCCGGATCGATAGTCGTGCGCGCAAAAAGCGGCCCTCCGGAGTTTCCAACTTGAAAATCACTTTCAAGCAACCTCATGAAAGTTCAATTAATGACTGAAACTTGTACAAAGCTCCCCCGAAATTGCGTAACAAGATATGAAGCGACCGGCAAATTCTTTCCGCGGATTAATTGCTTTAAAATTGATTCATCTCGATGGCCACACGCGAATGATTGATCCGGGGGTGGCGGGCACCTGGAGCCAGGCTCTAATGCGTTAAGACGGCCTTTGTGACGCCGCCCCCACGCCGGAGTAATCGAACAAGTTAATTACGGCGGCTGATCATCGAGGCAGCACGCATGAGACAATGACAATGACGCTGATGAGGCGTATTGTTGAAGTCGGCGGACCGTTCATGTGTTACCACTATCGATCCGGAGGCACACGTGACTGACTCAATTGCCACTATTTAAACTTTTCACTTTGAATTTATTAAATCAGCGACGAAACGCATGCACTGAATGAAGTTTCATTCCGAAAAAATCAAAACCCCGTCCCTTATTTTTGCGAGAGCAATTATGAAACATTTCCGAAATCCTGCGCCTTTCTTTCCCCTTTGGTTGCATTTCCAGCCATGGCGATGATATCTGCTGTCGTGCAGGATTTGCGTCTGGTTGTTTTTTCCCAGCGTTCGTGTCTCCCTTTCGGGCGCCTTTGTTTTTAATCATGGTTTAATGAGACCTGGGGGCCACGTGCTCCCATCCGGAATGCGGGATTTGTTTACGGCGGTAAAAAGGGGGCGCCTTCGACATTGTCTGGCCGGTGCACCGGCCCGTTCCCACCGTTACTGCCTCAAAGCACGCACAAAGTCCATTTCAATGTTAAAATCCCATTAAAAATACCCAACCTCACACGTGAATTACGCCAACATGCTCTATCGTGTTCTTGTAATGATTATTGATGGGCGCCACTATCGCCACCATGAATATTTGATTAAGTACACGGTTTTAGCCGCGGTTACACCGGTTCGTAATCAATTGGGACGATGAAAAATTGCGATAAATCGCCTCATCATGCCACAACTGGAACAAGGGTGAATAAATTTGGCCGTTTTTGAAAAGAGAATCGGAATTTAGGGCGCGTTATTGCGCACTTTTTAAATTATTTTTTGTGTGTGGTTAATAGAATTTTGGGCGCAAGGGCGGAGATTGAAAACAATTCGTACTTGGTTGGAAAAATCAACTGTATAATTTATCTATTGATTGCATAGAAATCGCTTCGTTGTCCGAGATTGCGTCCATATCCGGGGATAGAAACGTTATAAATATTTAGAGCGAAATCATGAAATAAATAAGGGTTGTCGCGTGCTGCCTTAGCTGCAACACCGACATTTAGAAAAATGTCATCGTAACGGTCGCGAGAAAAATCTCGCGGAATTAATCAAATTCTCAGGTAAGCCCGGAGTTTCATCCGGTCCTCGCGCATTAATTAAGCGAGTTGAATGGTTTCGGGTAGATAAGGCCGCCCGGAACTTTCAACGCACACAATATCGACTCCGGGTAAATGGGAATCGTCTGACGTTACAATTAGGCCTATAATAATAACAGAAGGGTGGTCCCGGAATCTGCACTTCTCAAAACAGCGCTGTTGTGATAAACAACAGCGAGGCAATCCAAACAACGCCGGAATCGTGTAAACAGGTCGAAAACCAACACACGCTGACACACACGATTGCTCATTTCTTTTCGCCGACACGTGTTTCGGTCGATAACGCCATCATCAAGGCGCAAATGGACCGAGCACGACATTAATCTGTAACCACTTACGACCTATTCCTTTTTCACCGTTGCCACCGAGAATTTACTCGACTTGAGGCGATTTTATTAAAAGATCCAATCAGGAAGCGGAGCTCTATAAAAACAAAAGCACCACTGTTTCGCTTAATTAAGATCCGGATCAGAGGCAAGGTTCAACTCCTCTTGATTTAACACAAACCACTCAACAATTTTGCGACTAAGGTTCGATTTTAAACGAAAAAAAACCAGTGCTAGGCTGCAAAATTTTTTATTTTTTTGAATAAGAATTACAGTTTTTCGCGTGTCGATATTTGGGCATCTGGCGTTTAATTCGCCCATAAATCGCAATTGTCCGCAGGTTCAACAAACTTGAACCGTTGCCAGTAAATAAATTTCACACTTGGCTTAATTGAGTGTCTTAGTTTTTTCTTTTGCCTTCTTTGAAGTCCCCTCACCGTCTCGTTACCAATTAAAAAATGAAATTTCGTCGTCCATAAATCCCGCTCCCAGTCACATAAATATGCGCCTTGATGTCGGGAAATTTATCGTCGAAATTACGCAATCACCTCCCGGCATACAAATCCTGAACACGAATAATTCCTTATCAATTTTCCCAAGAAAATCATTTTCTATTTTAAGCTGACGGATAGTTGGGCGCTGCAACTTTGACCTCACTCCTCATCCGAAACAAGCTCCTGTTAACACCACAGACTGATATTAATGGGAAGGCTTCTGGAGATTTTTGTAGGCACTTTATTAGCCTGTCAACGGTGGAGATAATCGTAATTTATTTTGAAATGCGACCGACAAATAATTGTCGTTTCGGTCGCAATCAGTCATTGATCTCGACGGTTTCCTTCACTTAAATGGGAAAATTTTTAAAATCGTTGCAGGTCACGCGAACCACGATTACATGAATTAACCAGCAGGTGCAAAGTGGAGGAGGCTCGCTACCAAGCGCTTATTGAAAATTAAAACGCCTTCTCGTTACCAGCCTCTCATAATAAATGCAAAAAAACAACAATTTGGACTTGTATTAATATATCGATAAATTTTGAAATTCTTTTTTTTGGTGGCTCCAAACACCCATAACTCAAAATTTTAGATTTCGTTGTGCTTTTGATTCACTTGGCTGAAGCAATTCCGGACGCGAGCATGTTGCAATTGCCCTTAATTACAAATCTGAGCGTCTAAAAACTTGCTAAAACAAGAATAGACATCAAAAAGTCGTCGTTAATTCCGTCGCAGTCGTTCTTAAATGAACTTTTCAAGTACATTAAGTCTCGAGTGGCTTCGTCCTCTCCATCAATTTTAAAACTATCATAAAGCACGTAATATTCTTAATTGATCCAGCTCATAACTCGCTCCATCCTCTAATTCCACTCATCATTTTTTTATCAAAAAATCCTCCCGTCTAAAAATAAATGAATGATTAAACATCTCACTAAGTGAAAAAGCGTCAATTAATCACATGCCGCATCTGGTACCAATTAAAACGAAATTATTTCATTTCCGACAAGTGAAAAAAAAGCAGCGAGTCGAGTCCAGACATCGGCCAAGAGAGGCCCCTGTGCTTTAGTATTTGCGTTTCATTTCCAAAGAGCAAACAATACAACCCGTAAATAAACACGTGTCATTATAAAACATTAATGGCGCGTCCGGAGTAATGATGATTAATCATTTACACTCGACGCTAGTGAATATTCATGAGGATCCGGAAAGAGGCACCGGAACAATGAAATCGGACTTACCTGTGCTGGGGGGCTGTGGTGTTGCCTGACATGGGGGACCTTGCGGGGTAACCGGAGGTCCGGGGACTGCCGCTGAGCACGTACTCTGCAACAACACGCTTTGTCAACAAGAATCGTCGTGGACTTGCACGAACTCAAGTCAAACAACCATGGGATTAATAATATCCCGCTTGGACGATGAACAAACAATTTCATGTAAATACGCATCGGGATCGAGCTTTAATTGCATTGACGAAGAGCGCGGAGGCGGAGACGCACCTCGGGGACATTCCTTACACACGAAGCGACCTGGACTTATATATCTTGCTGCAGTGTATTCAAAAAAATATCATTTTTCCCCAATTCTAAGAAAATCGGAAAATGCATCAAATGAAACTGTATGGTATCATGTTGACAATCAAAATACAGAAATCAGTACATATCATCATGTAAACTCCATAAATAAAACCAAAATTGAAGATTGAATAGTTAAATACTAGAAATGCAAAATGCATAAGTAAGAAGATGCCGGGATAGAAAAACGTAAAAAGTTTGTCTTTGTCGTTTGGATTTTCTTAATAATAACTCATTTTCTACGTGTAACTAACAAGCGCAATAAAATTTTGACAAAAATCAAAGCTTGGACTTTAAGAAAATAGTGAACCGATTTCTTAGGGCTTTAATTTTTTTTGGGTTTCTTGAAATATTTTGACAATGACTCAGTTTTGGGCAAATTATTCTTGAAATTATCTTGATTTTTGCGAAAAACAGAGCCTATCGAAAAGTTTTAAGGTAACAAAACCAACCAGTGAACCCACAATCACTTCCCAAAGGTTTATAAATTTTAGAGTTTTCTCAAAATATTTTAGCATTTGCAAATGATCCGCAGATGATCCGCAAATTTTCTTAATTTTTGTAAAAAGACAATTCTTGTCAAAAAGACTTTCAAGTGCAAAAAGAAAATCGTTAATCATGTCTTAAAGTCATAAATTTTTGGTTTTTCAAAATAATTTTGGCATTTCGTAGTTTTCTTGATTTTAACAGTACACAAAATTCCCAAAAAGTCACATCATATGATTTTTTAAATTTTTCAAAATATTGCGGGAACTGAACAAATGATTAAAAACATTTCGTAATTTTTGTAAAAAACAAAACTTAGACAGAGTGCTCAAAAACTGGCGCACCAACTCAGTGGTACGTTACTGAGAAGCAAGTGCAGATTACGGGAAAAATGTTGAAAAATTCTTAAAGTCATATTTTAAAAAATCTGGAGCTACAAACTTATTGTGTTAACGTCTTTAGTTTTCA
The DNA here is from genome assembly GCF_031307605.1 of Tribolium castaneum. NCBI lineage: Eukaryota > Metazoa > Arthropoda > Insecta > Coleoptera > Tenebrionidae > Tribolium > Tribolium castaneum. The sequence continues at coordinate 1,420,329 of NC_087402.1, read as the reverse complement.
TTATTTTTTTATGTTTTCATGTTTCATACCAGGTAATCGATCCGTATCAAAACGATGAATAATCATTTTTAAATTTACTATCAGATTTTAGCAGTTTTTTTAAATTAAAAAAATTAAAATTCATCCAAAAAATCACATTGTGTAGATGTGCCAACACTGGGAATTGTTTCCTAGGAAACCATTTCAAAAATGATTTATATTTATTCTTGCTCAAATTCTATTGCGATCATGACTGTTAGACAACGTTGCCACATATCATTTATCTAAAATCCGTTATTTATCAAAAACTTTAATACAAAGAATTTTTTTACTATTTTTACCTTTATATGTAACCAGTTCTCTACCACACACCATTGAGTTGGTGCGCCAGTTTTTGAGCACGCTGTATAATTACATAATATATTCTGGAAAAATAACTCAACCAGTCATCATTTCTTGCGACTTTTGGATTTTGAAAAAATATTTTTCATAATTTTCATAATTTTGCAAATGATAAAACATGTATCCAAAGGATTATAAGAAAAGTGAGTTACCGGGAGTCGCTTTTCAAAGCTTTAATAATTTTTTTGTTTTCTCCAAATATTTTAAAATTGAATCGTTTTAGAGCGAACTGCGTAATGATTGTAGAAAACGCATGAAAATAATAAAGTACAGCTTTGTTTTATTAAAGCTTTTTCAAATCATTAGTGTTTTTTTTTGTTTTTTTTTTTAATAAAATATTTAAAGTGTTTAATTTCTTTTAATTTCCTTACTATATACTAAGTGTTTTTGATTCTCATACTCTAGAAACGCAAAATTGTTTTAAGACCAATTTTAGAAATAATATAACTGCCCTTGTTGTTACCTATCTTAATAAGTGTAATTTTTTTAACGAAACTGTGAAATATTTTTAATTGATTTATTGTTAAAAAAACATAGTTGCTGTTTGCAATTAAGTCCTAAACTAATTTTCTGGTTTTCGCGTTGGAAATGAATCCCCTGCACCTTTTAGTAGGCGCAGGCAACAATTTAAAGTTATCTGGTCGTTTATTCTTGACATTTTCTGTCCTTGGTCCTTGAACTTGGCGATTTCGTTTCGCCAAAGCATGAATTAATTGCCCGTGTACACCTATCGCGAATAATAGAGGCAAAGGAGAAGCGGAGCAGTCAGTGACAGCCCCAGCATTAATTTTCCTGAATACACACACCCTCTCTGTTTATTGTTTTAAAGCGGCGTCGTTGTTAGTTGCGCGATTTCACCTTGGTGGCGGTTATGTGATTTGGGCGAAATATAGTTCTGCACTAGTCGTTATATGGCTTTGTTGTGGTGTTTGCAGCATCCAGAATAATGAGAACTAGCAGTACTAATCAAGGAGTCGACAGTGTCACGAACACAATATGCTCAATTGAAGGGGTTGCTCTCCTATATCACATATTAACATCTTCCCCTGTACGCGACGGATTTAATAACGATTCAGGCCCCACACCCAATCTCAGCCGCAAATAATTATCATTTTTGCACAACAAACTGTCTTTTGGGGTAAAAATCTGGGCGCAAGCCCTGCGGTGTCGAAACGATTTGGACGCATCCCGTCTTCCGGAAGTCCATCACTGTCAAGTAATCGCCATTAGGGATTGGCCCCGAATGCAAAACATCGACTCGTGTTCGTACGAGACTGGATAAAATCTGCAGGGAGCGTGGAGCTGTTGAGCGTTAATAAATTATCGATGCGACGAGGGTTGCGTACCGACCATTTCGCAAAGTTAAACGTCTTCGTCCTTGCAAATTTTCTAAATCACCGATAAAGATGATGACGGTGGAAAAACGGCGGCTATTATCGAGCCACTAAATTCGCCCCAATAACCTTATCGCCCCCCAATTAGCGCAATAAACGTTTAATTTTGCGAACAAACAGGACACCGGTGTATTTTAGCCGGTATCGATCTGGGCAAAATGTAGACGGTCGTCTTTAGTGTACCGCTTGCGCGCTGTGATTCGCCCCGATAAACATTCATTACCTGCAACTCACCCCGCCAGTCGATTTAACCCTCCTCAATTTAGATTACTGTCCGAGACCGCTTCCTTGTTCTTCGACGGTTTTTAAAACTCACCCCCTGATTTTTTTAATGAAATTCGAAGACACGCACATAAAAATTCGACTAATTCGATATATCGACGGCTACGTTTATAAACACACCCCGCCGGTTTTGCTTGATGCATCGCTCCCTTGGCTGCAGGGGTGACTCAATTGTCAACTCGACACCATCAGGAATTATGGCCGCAATTTTTCTTAGGCCGTTTCGCAACACGTTGCCTACATGTGAGTGGATTCTGCTGATTAAATTCAAATTGGCGGGGAGCTACAATGAATCGCTCAAATTTTAAGATTAAAATGCGAAACGCATCAATCACAGATTTTGGGACGCATCTAGTCTTAGTGACTTATTTTAAAAGCAGAAACGTAGGGAAAAGTTCATACTGGTATTCCATTTCGCTGAACAAACTAATTACTCGGCCCAGGATAGAATCTGAATTGCTACCGATTTGTAGTAACAATTTTTCGTAAAATACTACGATTTTGATTGGCTATCTGAATTACGTTCTTTAGCCCAGAAACTAAATTTTATTCGCGAAATAAAAGTTGATTGCAATTGACGCACAAATTTTAGGATGAGGCATTTTTTGATAATTTTTTCGTGTCTTGTCTCTGTTTGTTGTTTTCTTAAGAGAACGGAATAGTTTGTAAAAATCCCAATATTGAGCTTTATTTATGCCCAACGTGTATTCCCGCTTGCCTCATTTGGTAACATTAAGCCAATTATTACTCCAAAAATAAATTGCGGTTATCAGATTCCCCAGTTTTTGTGACTTAGTAGGTAAATTAGCCAATCTATTTTGCACATGCAGACTGGTTTGGGTTACCGTCACTCAATATTTTATCGCTTACGATCGGATAAAGTTATTGTAATTGTATACAAAATAAATTATTTGTGGAAAGTTGTTTATGTTTATCCAGTAAATCAGCCGGAATGTAATAAACTCGCATTAAATTTTGCACTAAACCAATAGCAAGCCACCCCAATAGCCATCCATTATTAACCATAAACAATCATTTATCCAGAATCAGTTTAAGTACAGATCCGTACTCGGGCATCTTGTGGTCAGTTCACGTGGCCAAAGTCTCGTCAATCTTGCATGTGCAAACAATACCGGTGCCACAACAACCCCCTGCGGCGCTCCCGCTCTCACGTGTTAATAATTAACCTCCCCACAATGATTTACTCTCGTCTCTCCTGATTCCGGTGCTGGTATTTCGGCGCATGCAGTTCGATGGGACAAATAAAGCGTGCACGTGATCGATATATAAATGGGGGCGGTTGGCCGCCCCCGACTCACCGATTCTGTCGATGTAGTCGACCATGGCGGCGGTGGGGGCGGTCGCACCGTTTCGCGCCTTATTCCTTCTGACACTTGTTTGTTTTGAGTTGATAAGATTCACATTTGCCGGAAAGACACGCACTGGCAATGGGGCGGCCGGATTGCACCGCGCGGGGCTTCTGATATCGATTGCCCCAGTTTTGAACGGGGTGAAGCGCCCTCGTTCAGTCGGCACGTAAACCTATCTGACGCCCCACGGAATACACCTTCCGAGGTGCATCCGTCGATCAGATGCTGACTGACAATCGATCCGATCTGCCCTTACTGAGGAAATCACAAGAGGGGCAACGGTTTAAGCACATTTTACCAGCTTTTTGCTTTTCCTCAAGAACTTCTTATAGAATTCTAGAATTTCTTTGATTCATTACGATTTTAATTACAGTAGTTGTCGTTTGCTTAAATGTAACGAAACGGCAAAACAAGTTTTAATACTAATATTTGGCACAATTTAAAGCTTCATAGATTTTTTATATTATCAATTAATAAGCAAACTTAGTTAAAATTTAGAAAAGTAACTCTATAACTTAGCTAGCACATTAACGTAAAAATAACGTTAAAAAAATCGTTGAATCAACGCAAATAATGTTATTTGTAACGTAAAACAACTACTTAAACGATTTTATAACGCAAGAATATAACGTAAAATTATGGGAAATATAAAACCAGTAATCAACGTCCTCAAGCTACCTTTAAAAAACGTTATAAATTACCATAATACAGAACATTTTTGTGAAAATCTAATTTTATGTAATTAATAATATTACACATTCAAAATACTATTTTAAATAACTTGCTTTTTTGCAGTTATTAAATATTTGAAAACAGGTTACCTTTTAAATAAAATTTCAAATGTGGTATCGTATAATACCTGCACCTACTACCTATTTTCCTAAAAGTCGATATTATTTAAAGAATGGTTTTAATTGTTTTTTTCTAATTTGTTACAAATAGAAAATGCTGGAGTAGTTTCACAACTTTAAAATAACGTTTAATTAAAAAGTTACATTAACATTAGACCGTTTCATAAAAACCAAATTTAGTTTTTCCGAAACGTTAAATATACGTTTAAAAAAAACGTTTGTAAAACGATTATTAATAACGTTAATTTTCTTTAACGTTTTTTACGTAAATACAACTTTAAGTTAAGACGTACTTTAAATTCGCTAGAAACTGTTAAAAAGAATAAGGATGGTTTTTAAAATACGTAATATAAACGTTAAAAAACCGCTGGAAAATACAAACTTATATCTCGGACCTCTTCTCTTGTTACTTTCGCCATTTTTTTTGTATGAAATAATGGAGCTTTTAGTCGCAAAATTTTACACAAAAGTTTAAATGTTTGCGAACTATTTTACCAAAAAAACTCACTTCTGATACTGATACCACTGTGTGTATCACATTATTGTAATTTCCTACATATAGTTAAAAAAGTCAGATTAGTTAAGTTTGTCCATTAACTCTTTTAAATTTAAATTAGAAAAATAAACTAAATCAAACAAAAAAGGCGCAAAAATGTAAATTTAGGACTTACTTTTCTGATGCTTTGCATAGATATCACAAAACCTCTTAAAGTTACCGAGCTTTCATTAAAAAATAAGATTTGGTGGCAAAATTTCAAAAATGCTGTGTTTTAATGTTTATTAGACTTTCAAGTCAATAATTTTTATTACAGAATAATGCTAGTCTAGAAAATCAATGAAAATTTAAATACACCTTAAGGGAAGAAAATCAGATATTCAACATTTTATTACAATATAATTTGTAATAAATTTGTATATTGCGGCGTGGTCAGTCGAGCGAAACAACAATAGTGCAGTAATTGCAGCAGCACTGTGGTGAGCAAATTATACAAGCAATAGAAGCAGAAGCTGAATTAAACTTTAACCATTACCTAGAAAGTAAAATTAGATCCCGGATTTTAATTTAGTTTCAAATTTTTTTGCCGGTCAATATTTCATATTGGCTAAAATAATCAGTCAGTGTTTTTTTAAATCCAGGTTTCGTCATTGTGACTTTAGGCAAATTCCTCCAACTTCATTCGGCGAAGTAATTCCGACTTAGAACACGTTGCAACTGCTTTAATTGCAAATCTGAACATCTAAAAACTTGCTAAAACTGGAATAGACATCTGAAAGTCTCCATCAATTTAGTGGCAATTCGTTCCTAAATGAACTTCTCAAGTACATTAAGATTTGAGACATTTGAAAGCTCCTTCCACTATCACTGCGTATTATTTGTCATAGCTGGCAATTGGCGACAATGCAACTTTTGATTTGCTATCAAATTAATCGAGAAAAACAGCTCGGAATTATTTTTAAAAAAATTCGTATGCACATTTTTTTCTTTAATTCCCTGTCCAATTTCTCATCAAGTCGTTCCTTATGCAAATTTCTAAATGCCCCTGTTGAATAGAATTGGATTTTAATAACAATGTCTGCTCCCGTAGCAAATAGAGCACCGTCCCAATAAAAGAACACCCGCCTCGTATTCTTCTAGTTCCGCCTAGGGAGATTACCAGGAACTCGTGTTGCCTATTAAGTATTGAAGATGAAAAACGACGTCCGTTCTTTCAGAGGAACAATTATCCAGTCGCACGCTAGATGCATTTAGGACGCGATTTCGGTGAAAAATCACGATGCATAATGAACAGGGTGTTGTCACAACCCAACGACATGAAAAGAAACGGCTTCATAAGGGTGGTATCGAACGTCGCGTCGCAACAAGGCCATCCTGCAGGATCGATAGGTCGACGAGACGGAACGCGGACAGTTACGATACACTCCTGCAGGACGTCTGACACGGAAGGTGCATTTAAGGAAGTGTTATTTCAAAAGGGAGGCGAGCCGGCTTTATCGAACGACGGAACACATAACAAGCTTTTTTTTATCTAGTTATTGTAGTTTCAGAATATTGTAATTAACTAATTAATATTATTTTTTTTATGTGAATGGGTAATGTTGTTTTCATTTTTTTAACACGCGGGAACACCGAACAACCGAATCATTTGAACAAAATTTTAATTTTAATTATAACTTTATTATTTCTTAAAAAATTTCGGATTTTTATTCAAATTTTTACACCCCATTTCACTTTATTGGAGACTGATTTTCAAAAATCGTTTCTTAGCGGAAAAACGTACGATCTTCTAAACTTCATGTTTCCAGGTGCAGTAATAGACATATTAAAGCAGTTTGTTCTTATTTTTAAAATCGGCCGTTTTCCGGTTAGCGCCTTTATCCAAAGATGGATTAATATTTAAGTAACTCTATAACTCAGCTAGCACACTAACGTAAAAATAACGTTAAAAAAACGTTAATTTGGATGTACTTTTATCGTTGAATTAATGCAAATAATGTTATTTGTAACGTAAAACAACTACTTAAACGATTTTGTAACGCAAGAATATAACGTAAAACTATGGTAAATGTAAAACCAGTAATCAACGTTAACAAGCTACGTTTTAAAAAGGTTGTCAAATGTGGACTTGTATAATACCAACACTGCACTTTCTCCCATTTTTCTAAAAGTTGATATAATTTGAAGGATGTTTTTTTTCTAATTTTTTTATTAGTTACATACTATATGTTCTGCATTTTTTGTACAATTAGTTACGTTTATTTATATTTCGTTTCACAACTTTAAAATAACGTTTAATTAAAAGGTTACATTAACATTAGACCGTTCCAAAAGAAACCAATTCAGATTTTCCAAAACGTTAAATATACGTTTAAAATATACGTTTAATATACGTTTAAAATAAACGTTTGTATATATGATTATTAATAACGTTAATTTTTTTACGTTTTTTACGTAAATACAATTTTAAGTTAAGTCGTACTTTAAATACGCTAATAACTGTTAAAAAGATAAAGATGGTTTTTAAAGTACGTAATATAAACGTTAAAAAAACGCTGGAAAATACAAATTTATATCTTTTTTTCTTGTTATTTTGGCCATTTCTTTTGTATGAAATAAATTTTAATTATGACTTTAATATTTCTTAAAAAATGTCGGATTTTTATTCAAATTTTCAAAAATCTTTTCTTTGTGGAAAAACGTACGATCTTTTAAACTTCATGTTTCCAGGTGCAGTAATGGAGATATTAAAGCAGTTTGTTCTTATTTTTAAAATCGGCCGTTTTCCGGTTAGTGCCTTTATCCAAAGATAGATTAATATTTAAGTAACTCTATAACTCAGCTAGCACACTAACGTAAAAATAACGTTAAAAAAACGATAATTTGTTTGTACTTTTATCGTTGAATTAACGCAAATAATGTTATTTGTAACGTAAAACAACTACTTAAACGATTTTGTAACGCAAGAACATAACGTAAAACTATGGTAAATGTAAAACCAGTAATCAACGTTAACAAGCTACGTTTTAAAAAGGTTGTCAAATGTGGACTTGTATAATACCAACACTGCACTTTCTCCTACTTTTCTAAAAGTTGATATAATTTGAAGGATGTTTTTTTCTAATTTTTTTATTAGTTACATACTATATATTCTGCATTTTTTGTACAATTAGTTACGTTTATTTATATTTCGTTTCACAACTTTAAAATAACGTTTAATTAAAAGGTTACATTAACATTAGACCGTTCCAAAAAAAAACAATTCAGATTTTCTAAAACGTTAAATATACGTTTAAAATATACGTTTAATATACGTTTAAAATAAACGTTTGTATATATGATTATTAATAACGTTAATTTTTTTTACGTTTTCTACGTAAATACAATTTTAAGTTAAGTCGTACTTTAAATACGCTAATAACTGTTAAAAAGATAAAGATGGTTTTTAAAGTACGTAATATAAACGTTAAAAAAACACTGGAATATACAAATTTTTTTTTTCTTGTTACTTTGGCCATTTTTTTTGTATGAAATAAATTTTAATTATGACTTTAATATTTCTTAAAAAATGTCGAATTTTTATTCAAATTTTCAAAAATCTTTTCTTTGTGAAAAAACGTACGATCTTCTAAACTTTATGTTTCCAGGTGCAGTAATGGAGATATTAAAGCAGTTTGTTCTTATTCTAAAAATCGGCCGTTTTCCGGTTGGCGCCTTTATCCAGAGATAGATTAATCCGTCCGTATTGTTTCCGTGCTTTTTGCTTGGCTGCAGTGCGGTGTGCGAATAATTATCGCTCCCTTGCCGAAATCCGTTCGAAATATGGCAAAGCGTGTAAATACAAACACAATTAGATTAAGTGTCAGCCACCCTGCATTTATTGTTATTGTTATGGCTTCAAGTGTGAGTTTTGAGCGGGCGTAATTTGTCGAGGGTCCGTCCGAAGATTGCATAATGCAGCATTGGAAACGTGCCATCCCGCTAATGTTATTATCCTTCCGAGGACAATAAAGATATAAAGGATTGCACGGCGGCGATCGGATAAATTTAATCATCATATTTCACCTGGCGTCTTTAAAATTTTCGGGATAATGGTGATTTTACAGACGTGGAGACTAGACAAACATGGGGGGAGATAATGTCGGGAATATCTCAAGGGCGTTTCCATTTTTATGCGATTTTGCGACAGATGCTGCAATCGGAGCGACCAACCAACCGTGAACCCCATTGGTAAACACGCGTCGATGCAACTGTGAATGCAGCCCACATCGTTACACTAACAAGGTAATTCCATTGTGGATTTCCGCCTATTGTTGGATAAAAGAATACGGACGCAGACGGGATTAGCGCGTATTATGATTTCTAGCCATTGACCCGCAGGAATAACCATTTTTCGATGCTTTAAACCCAACTGGAGTGGTACGGAAACATAAAACAGCGTAGCTTTTTAATTATTTCTAAATTTAATCAAGTTTTTTCAAAGTAAAATAATTGCGATTTTGAAAACACACAAATAATGAAACAGTGTTAATTAGGAAAACGGAACAGTGTTTGCACAAAACAGCCATTTTAAATTTAATTTTAACACAAAGTAAATAAAACATTCAGTTCAATTCAAATATCAACCCGGCAAATATCGTCTTTTGATTATTGTTAATTTATTACGAATATTACGAACCTGATGGAAAAAATTAGAAATTAATCATTACATATTTATTTATTGATTTAAAAAAACAGTCATTACGTGTCCTAACGAAACCGAGTCTAATCTATCTGTCCTATCACTACCAACAAGCTGTTGCCGCTTTAGAAGACAACGGCATTTTTCAGTATTCTTAAATACGTTCGTACTGGTTTATTTAGTGATGACTGCATTTAGTTATGCTCCTAAAACTGTGAAACACACTGTATATTTTGAAAAAAACAGTATCATTGATAAAAAAATAAAACTAAATTATTGCAAAAATGGTGGATGCGCCGGGAAAATAATTAAATTTAAATCTTGACAGTTTTTCAATTTAACCGCTTGTTTTTCTGATTCTGTAGAGTTTATGATACAATAATATATTGTTTAGAATAGTTAACCGTTGTTTATGTGCCTAGCTTTAGTGATGGATTCATGTAAGATTGCTAAAAAACCTTGCAAAAGATGTTGTCGTCATGCGAATGTAGTTATTGTTTTGCAGGTTATTTTAATAAAATAATGTTTGTAACAAACTCTTGTGTGTTTAGTCTGGCCTTTGTTAAAGCAATTTTTAAGATAATTACTTTTTTCTCGTTTTCAGTGGCCTTTTGGCGGTGTAGTTTTTTTAATTTTTGCCAGACAATACCTTTGCAAAGTCCGCCTTTAAAAAAATCAATTTTAATATTGAAGTAGCCCATTGTGGCCCTCTCTCGCATCTCCCATTCTCCATAAATTGGGTAAATTGCTGTCGGTGGTGCTTGTAAATCGCGGAATTTTTGGTCCGGTGCGGTTTTCTCCCTCTCTGGAAAAGGGCGCATAAAAAGCGAGATTACAAGCCATTCCCGGCGGCCCGATAACGGCCGCCTAATGGTCAGAAAATCGGCTTATTTCTCTATCAAAATATGCGACATATGTCCGCTGGCTGGTACACAATAACAATAATCCCTGTAATTTTACATAACAGGTGTGAATTTTTCCATTTGATCTGAAAATATGCGTCATTTAAGTGGCGATAGCGCCGCCCCCAATCCTAATCTCGTCGACTGGAACATGACAGTCACACAATTACGCGTTTGTCACGGCTCCGGTTAAAACAACACGCGTGACAACAGGAATTCGCAATAAGCAGGCTCCATCAAGTGGGCCGAGGCCCGCCGCCGCCGCCGCCGCCGCCTTTCTCGATTTTTGTCTGCTCGAACGCGATATGAATATTAAAAGAGAGTTGCCACACGGCCTTATTGAAATCATTTTAATGTACGAGGGATGAATGCGAAAGGTGGACAGCGGGCTGGTTTTTTATTGCCCTGGACGGCACTAATTATTCGCTGTTGTTGTTGGGGGAAGGATTCGATTAAATTTCACCCCGCGTATGGAGGCATAAATAACAAAGAGCTGATCGACTGTCAACATGTGTCCGGGACGGCTGCCGCTCCAAGGAAAAGGGGACATTTTCGCGCTAATCTACTCGCTTTACGTCCACTAGGATAGAGCGTGGACGTGAATATTCATGACCTTAGTAGCTCATTTCGCCGAGTTTCAAACTGGATACGGCCTACAGCTATTTGATAGCCGTTTAACATTAGCGCTGCCTTATCGATCACGGATTTTTAATGAAGGATTAAAGGGGATTACCAAAGAACCTACGACCTATTACACACCAGATGGGCTGTTTTGCTTTCTACTACACTGCCATTTCAGGAAAGTTGGCACTGAAATTTCAAAATGATTTTAGTAATGTTAAGATTCTTTCAATATGCTTTGCGACAAAAAAATTAAAATTGAAGTATTTCATTTAATAAAAATGTGTCCCGTCCGTCATCAGTTTGTATTTCTTTATCCTCTTCGAATTTCAAATTTTCAAATGTTGCCAGCAGTTTGACTGGTACAAAATTCCTACAAAAAAATCACTTTTTCTGATACTGTTTGTAAAAACTAAAAATAAAATTTAAAAATTTGTGCAAGGTGTCCCGTCCGTTAAAATGGAATCCCTGCATACAAAAATATCTGAAAAATTTTTTGCTATTTTCTTGGAGATAATAATAATAATAATAATAATAATAATAATAATAATAATAATAATAATAATAATAATAATAATAATAATATTTATTTTATTTTCAACAGGTGAAACACCCAATTACAGAAAATAAACTTAAACTTAATGATCGTGCTGCAAGCAAAAACTAATAATTTAAATAAACTAAAACAAACTAATAATAATACTATAATAATAAATTAAGAAACAAGAACTAAAATTAAATTTTACCTAGCTACTAAAGTAACTAATTATATGATTTTTAATGTAATTAAATGAATGAAAATGAATATCACAACTACTGCTAATTTTGTTAAAATTACTACACATTACATATAAAGGTGATTTTAATAGAACATTCGTATTACAACTGCAACTGTAAAAAGTCATAGGATGCCGTGAGTTAATTCTAGGAACCAGAAAAATTATCTTATTAACAAGAGCAATACAGTCAATTTTGTTGTTTAGTAATTTATGTAAAAATGCAATACTTGAGATAATTCTCCTAACTTCTAGAGAATTGATATTAAATGTCCTTAAAAGCACTAGTTGGTCACATCCCCTATCGGGGTAATTTTTAAAAGAAATATACCATAGCAGCTTCAAAAATTTTCTTTGGACTGATTCAATACTATTTATGTGTGTGGCATATATAGGTGACCAAATAATTGCACAATATTCTAACTTGGAGCGTACAAGGGCAAAAAATAAGACTTTTAAGGCTCTTAAATTAGTAAACTCTTTACAGTTGCGATAAATAAATCCTAAAGTTTTATGCGCGCTATTAATAATATTTGTAATATGATTCACAAATAAAAGTTTGTTATCAAAGGTAACTCCTAGATCTTTAAATGTGTCTGTTCTTTGTAAAATGTGACCACTAACATTATAACTATGCATGATCGGAGTTCTCCTATTTGTGTAAGACATAATAAAGCATTTAGATATATTTAGGTTTAGCCTATTAGCTTCGCACCACTGGAGGAGATTGTTGATGTTATTCTGCAAGACTTGACAATTATTATCGGTTTTTATGATATAAAGATAAAGTCAGTGGGGGCCATTACTTAAAAAACGTAAATTAGACCATTTATTAGTGATGCAAAATTTAGTTGGTTTCTTGCCAAAATATCGGCAAACGAATTAAAATGCAAATGCCCAATCGCTGCTATTTTACGATATTCTCAAATATTTACTGGCAACGATCTCTTGTTCCTGTCTAAAACTGAAACCCGAAGTTATTTAAGATATCGTTTTTGGCGCGACTTGTCGTCCAAATTATGTTTTCATGATATGGGCATCGATTTCCCTAATGTTGTAATTTTCCTGTTTTTTTCTCCTTTAATTTTGTTTCGATTATGAGTCATGGAACAAACACCAAACGATGGCCCAATCGATCTTAGCTGTCACCGAAGCGTCGATTCTCCCCAAAAACAAATTACACACATACATGTCACGTACACAATACGTAGTTAACTGCCTTTTGTGCATATGACACAGTTTTCGTATTATAAAGGGCGTATTTTTCTTGGAAAGCGGCATCTCATCAGAAATCGCTAGAGGGTGGCTTTATAGGTATTTTGTCGCTCTAAGTGAGTCTGTTACCAAAAGGGACTTGATCCCTTATTGCTTCATTCCGAAAGCTGGATATTGTAACTGGTTTATCGCCGACTAAAAACACTACGAAAATTTCTCATCCTTCGGAACACTTGCCGCAATCTTGGCGAGATTGGGCCAATATTTCCTAATTGTTCGTCGGTTAGTGACAACGGGGGTTCGTGAAATATGAACTCGACGCACGACCATCCCTTCTTGTTCGACGCATCCGGTCCGGGGGTGAGACAATGTTACTACAAGCCCCGACAGCGACCGGAGACATCATAAAGGTGTACGTGTGATTAATTACAACGCGATATTGCTAAATATTTCAGCGATTCGCAGCATCCCCTAATAATTTTTTCAAAAAAGAACAGTGGAGAGAATCTCCAAAAACTATCAACTTTCGCATAATTTTATTTCTGCAGTTACGGTTCTAAAAATTTTACTAGGGTTGATATAAGGAGCAAAAGCATCCCTTAGTCATTTTTTCACAGAACAATGGCGAGGAGTCGACAAGTGCCTTAATCGCGCCCATTGTTTGCCTTTCTTTTAATTGTGTTTAATTTTTTTGTTTGTGAGGGTTGAGCTGCGATAATGAGTCGATTGTTGTGGCAATTGTGGCCAATTTTGAACACAGTGATCAAAGATGTGCTTTGATCTCTTCATTACATTACCATTTTACATCTAAACAGTAACAATTAGAACAACAACGTCAAAGGCATTCCTGGGTTTAATTGTAACCCGGCGCATCCACCATTTTTGACCAAACCAAAGTCGTGTTCTTACACAATTCGTTCGTAATTTTTTCAAAAGTTTAGTCAATTTTTCAAACCCCATCAGTGGTAGAATAGGTGCCGAGTCGAAAACAGCAAAGCCACCCCGAATTGAGTGCTGCGTCATGCCAGGAGGGTGAAACTCGGGGTGGATCATGTTATCGCCTTTTATATTTTTTATTAAACACCAATATTACCGAAAAATGTTAATTGGTTGCATTGTGATCGTAAAAATATCAAAGAGAGTAAAATACAAGTTTAAGCCCCGCAACGATGTTGCTAAACTCGTCGTTTTGGCCGACTTTCAAGAAGTTCTTAGGGTAATTACGTATCGGGTTTAAGCTCGTCTGTTTGGCTGGAAGCAGTCTGAAGAAAATTCTAAAACAGTAGACTGGAAAAAGCCAAGTTCTTGCCGGTACGAGCTTCCACACTCTCTTAACTAAAGTCGAGATAATTAGTCTGGTTTTGTTTAAAAACTGTCTAAAAAAGCACTTGTCGCGGAATAATCCCCATCAAGGTACAAAACGTCGATGCGCGTTACAGTGGCGTCTCGACGCAGAAGAGAGAGGCCGCAGAGAGAGAAAGTCCGGGTCAATATTCTGCGCCTTTTAGTTGACCGTTCCGCCGCCAAAGTCGCTAGCGTCCGGCGCCGCCATTAGCCTAATTGCGCATGCACATATCGCATCTTCTCTATTTTATTGCCATTAATCTGTTTAAAATTGCACATCTGCGACATGGCTTCTGTCATTTACCCAAATTGCAGACTTCAACCCGGCCAATCAAGAATTAGGCCAGAAAATCACCCTAATGTATTAGAAGCGACGACTATTTATCACTCAATATGAGTAATGACTCGAATTGTCATTTTTCAGGTACGGAAAATGCGGCTTTCTTCCCTCGATTATCGGAAAATGATTAAAACAATACGAAGGGAGGATCAGACGCGTCGAGACGCTACAAATTGCATTCGATTGATTCATTTGACGATAAAACGACACTTTTTGTGCCCGGATCGGGGCGAAGTGCTCTAATAGCCGCTTCGAATTGGTGTGGATGCCACAGTGCAAGCGCAGCTATTTGAAACACACTGAACGCGGTTTCATACGTCATGAATACACAATTACAATGAAATCTGCAGAAAATTTAAATGTACGTGAGGTTAATGATTTTTTTAGAAACAATGAAAATCCTACAAAAAACTGGAACTATTTTCATTTTGTCTTATGCTAAATGATCCGGGAAATCGATTGGCATCGAGAAAATTACCAAATTTCCAACAGTTTTTTAGTTATGAATTTTTTAAATTTTTACGAATTTTTGCATTTATCAGTAATTTGCTCGAAAACTATTAGTCGGAGTACAATAATCTTTTTTGAAAAAAATTGATAATTCAAAGAGCTTTCCAACGATAATACACTTTATGGAGTTATCTCTGATAGTTCCGGAGCTATTGCTCGACAAATGTTCCGGGTACCCAAAATCGACAAAAACTGCGACGAAAATTGAAAAAATCAAACATAAAAAATTGAACATATGGACTTTTTGTGGACTTTTAACAACTTTAGTGGGTTGTTAAGACATATAGAAGTCCGTACAAATTTGCTAGAGTGAGTCTAAAAAAAATTTTTTTTTCATCTCTTTGAAGGTAAGTGTGTTACTGAGGAAATTTGAGCAAAAAAATGGAAAATTTTAAATCCCATAAAAAATTGGTATAATACAGAAAATGAGCCGCTGAATTCAATGGAACAAACCGCATTGCTCTACCACTTTTAGTTTTTGAGTTATGAATTTTTTTTTTGGATAAAATTTTTCACTATGACAAATGGCTACCTAATTTTAGGCAAAAAATTTTAAATTTTTAATTCTTGTGAAAAAGTGATATAATATGAAAAATGAGCCGTAGAATTCAATGGAACAAACCGCAGTGCTCTACGACTTTTAGTTTTTTTTTATAAATTTTTTTAGTGAAGAACTTTGATCGCCTTCGTAGCCGGAACCGTTGCCCGGAGCGGCTCCGGGTTTAGTCGAAAAAATAGAAAAAATTAAGCGCTATCAGATAGTTTTTTGTTCGTTGCTCTAAGTCTTACAGTTTCCGAGAAAAACGCAAAAAAAGGTTTCCATTTTCACTTTTTTTCAATTTTCAACCGCCGATTACGGCCAAACTATTAGAGTTATCGAAAAACGGAAAAATGGAGGACAACCGGAATAAAAAACTCTACAAAATGGCATAGGACTCAAGGCGATATCTCGCAAAAAATTTTCAATTTTCAATCGCCGATTACGGCCAAACTAAAAGAGCTAGGAGAAAACGCTTTTTTAGATCGGAAAGAGCACATCAAAATCTATAAGATAGAATCGGTTTTATTTGATTTTGAGACACTTTAAAAATTGACCGATTTTGAGGGGGGGGGTGTTAACTTTTTTTTAATTTCTTTTTTTTTCTCATTTACGGCTAAACTATTCTAAAAAGTGGAACTATTTTGATCTATATCTATGCAAAATGATCCGGAGAATCGATTGGCATTGAGAAAATTACCAAATTCCGAATAGTTTTTTAGTTATGAATTTTTTAAAATTTCACCAATTTTTGCATTTATCAGCAATTTGCTCGAAAACTATAAGTCGGAGAACAATAATCTTCTTTGAAAAAAATAGATAATCTAAAGAGCTTTCCAACGATAATACACTTCATAGGGTTGTCTCTGATAGTTCCGGAGCTATTGCTCGACAAATGTTCCGGGTACCCAAAATCGACAAAAATTGCAACGAAAATTGAAAAAATCAAACATCAAAAAATCAAATATATGGACTTTTTGTGGACTTTTAACAAATCTAGAGCGATGTAAAGGCATATAAAAGTCCATAAAAGTATACTAGAACGAGTTTAAAAAAAATTTTTTTTTCGCCTTCTTGAAGGCGAAATTTTAAGAAATTTTAAGCAATAAAATTCAAAATTTTAAATCTCGTGAAAAATTTGTATTACACAGAAAATGAACCGCTGAATTCACTGAAACAAACCGTTTTGCTCTACGACTTTTAGTTTTTGAGTTATGAATTTTTTTGTTGATGATTGAAGTACCACTACTAATTCCTAAATATCTAAAAAAATATTAATTTCTTATCTGTTAGTTACTTGTTTTTAGAAATTGACAATCAAATTTCATAATGCAAGATGAAAATTTCTCCCAACTTTCTGCCTGATTCAATCCAAGAACTGATTACAGCTGACAAAAACTACAATAACAGTTAAACTAGCAACTCTTCACAAACTGCATCAGAGCCATTCTTAGGTGTCGCGTCTCCACCCTTGCATTCAGGCAGTGTTTCCACGTAAATGTGCAAATGCGATATGATGTATCGCGCGGTGGCGGCGGAGTAAACCACTTTGTACAAGTTTCACACCCTCGTCAGTTTTTCTGACGCTAACGGTAATCCTTAAAGCACACGTCGTCACTCATCGATTGTATGCAAACGACGTTCTCAATAACGGAACTTGTAGACGATAAGAATTTCATTTTTTTTCTTCTTTCTTTCGGGAAAACGCCACCCCTAGACTACAGCGACCTTAATAATGCAATATGGACACGAAAATAATAATGGCCCTCGTGGCAAAAAATCATCGTATCCCAAATTATCAATTATTTTGGCACTTGAATTAAATTTTTAACTTTTAGACGACGTTTTAAATGCACCGACTTTACTCACTTTCGCTCTGTATCGAATCCGTCCCGGAGTTAATCGCTCGCAGGCGTTTCCGGGACAATTCCAGCCACTAGTACCGTGACCGTCTGATGGCGGATTTCGTCCCCAATCACTGCTAATGCACCACTAAGTGGCAATAAAGTTTACAAGCGTCGCAGGGCCTCCACATTAGTATTCATCGAGCGTATTAAGACCAGCGAGAGAGCGAGCGAGCGACTGACCGCCCTTTTATCGTGAATTAAACTAACGACCTTACATTCGCAGCTTCCGTTATTTAACGACTCACCTCCTTGGGAGAGAAACTGCGATTCTTGGGTCGGTTGGCCATCGGCGAGCGAGAACTCCTGGCGACGCCGGAGCGTGGCAGAGTGCAGGGACGGGCCACGTGGGGGCACCTCGGGCGGGGCCGGCTCGGGGGGCGACTCCTCGTTCACGTCTGCTGGAACAGTTAAATCTGAAATTATAATCGCGAAATTATTTGTAAATAATGAGAAACCTATTCGACGGCAACGGTGTTTTAGCCGAACAAGTAAACTGATGAATTTTCATGAAAATTACAAGCGGATGCAAATCGCGCTAATCATATGCAAATTTATACGAAATTATTACAAATTAAATAGATTTGCGACGGCCTACGAGAGCGATGCGGGTCAGGCATTAGTCAAGTGGGCTTGCATCTGAACCAAGGCAACGAAACGAAAAATTATTATACAAATTGTTCCACAAAGCAACTGTTTTTTTAGTTAATCTACAAATTGGTATTTTTTTTATTAAATGAAAAAAATTAAAAAATTCCTAAGATCCGGCCCTGTCTTTAATACCGGTCATTACAAGAGGAGTGAACGGAAGCAAACGTAAACTTTGACGGTAACATTATAGCAGCTTATCCAGTTTATTGTTTTGCTTAATTAACTTCAACTAAATTAATTTAACAGTCAATCTGTACTTAGGCTTTAATTGGTCCTAAAGTGGCTAATTAGCCCGAAATTACATAACAATGGGCATTGGGTTGTAACATCCAATAATTAAAAATAAGTCCTGACAAATTATTTCCTCCTTCGGAATCCATCATCAAAGCCGCCATCGCGGTACGATTTCCGCTGGCACTCATTAATTCTCCTCGTCATTGTTAATATCGATCACGTATTTCCGGCATGTTTGTTAAGCTTTGACTTTGTGAAATAACATTTACAAACCCGTAGCGCGTTTTTTTATTAAGACAACAGCGCAACAAAAGCGGAATACCATTAATCATCCGCGTTACCAGCCAGAACTAGACCCAATTTTCTTTCATACGATATCTGACAATAACTAATTACGCCAACATTTCCCGACGATCAATTAAAAATCGTCTCATAATTCTTCCCCGGATGTTTCCTGATTTCCTCGGGATAATTAACTAATCGAGTTCTGGATGGCGGATCGTGTAGTGGCGCCACCTAGCCGACTCTAAACCAATTACGAGTCGTCACTCATTACCTTAACTTCGTTCGAAGAGTAATTCGATTTGTCGCTTGCTACTATGGCAAGTGTCCGAAAGGTGACAATGACTCCAAAGTTAGGGCTGACTTGCCCAAATATCCCGTTCTGTGCTTTTAACGAGGTGGGTTTTCGCGTGAAATTTTCGAAAAATACGGCTCCATATATCCCATTAGCGCTCGGCGCTGCGGCAACTATGGAACTTTACGGCGAACTTTATAATTAGATCGGCAAATCCGATAGCCGCTGTCCGGCTGGAGCTGAAATCCCTTCAGCGGAGTGTACATCCGACGGTCCACTCGCTTGTCATTGTAAACAGCATCAGTCGGCTTTAATTACTGGGGGCTTTTTGATGGAATAAAACTCATTAACGTTTAATTGCGATTCTAAATAGTTTTGATGCACTTTTGTAACGGTCCGACTAAACCCCAAAAACGACAAATATTTTCAGCGAAACGAGCTTTGCTTTTTTTGCAGGCAGGTGTGTGGTGTGGCTTGATTAATTACAACTAATCCAATTTTTAAATCATCAAACGTATGTAATTTGAATTGTTTGTTCAGAGTTTTGATTTGCAACGCCCGGATTTAATAACAGCTCTGGACGGAACAAACCCGCTTTCAAATTTGGTTTTATTCAAAACACACAGACGAACAAAAGAAATTCGATCACGAATAAAAAATTTCGACGTGGAGCAATAACAGATCGAGTGTCACAAAGTGTGACACAGATTTAACGTTTGAATTAAAAAAATATTAACGTTGTTTTGGTACAAATAATAAATGCGGAAATTTGCGAGTTATAATAACGATAAGGAAAAAAAACGGAATTTCTGAAGTATCTGAATACAAGTGCGGCTAACAGTCAAAATCAAAAAATCGAATATATGAACTTTTTTTGGACTTTTTATAACTCGAGTGGGTTGTAAAGGCATATAAAAGATTACAAAATTGTGCTAGAGTGAGTTAAAAAATATTTTTTTGATTTTTATGAAGATATTAACTTTTTTTTATTTTTTTTTTTCTCATTTACGGTCAAACTATTCCAAAAAGTGGAAATATTTTGATCCATGTTTATGCAAAATGATCCGAGGAATCAATTGGCATTAAGAAAATTGCCAAATTCCTAATAGTTTTTTAGTTATAAATTTTTTAAAATTTTACCAATTTTTGCATTTATCTGCAATTTTCTCGAAAACTATAAGTCGGAGAACAATGATCTTTTTTGAGAAAGATAGACAATTAAAAGAGCTTTTCAACGATAATACACTTTATGCGGTTATCTCTAATAGTTCCGGAATTATTGCTCGATAAATGTTTCGGGTACCCGAAATCGATCAAAATATCCCAAAAATTAAAGAAATCAAACAACAAAAAATCAAACATTTGGATTTTTTTAGACTTTTAACAACTCTAGAGGGATGTAAAGGCATATAAAAGTTCAAAAAACTATGATAGAACGAGTTTAAAAAAAATAATTTTTTCACCTTTTTGAAGGTGAGAAGTGTATTTATTACTCAGGAAATTTTAAGCAAAAAATTTTAAATTTTTAATTCTTGTGAAAAATTGATATAATATGTAAAATGAGCCGTAAAATTCAATGAAACAAACCGCAGTGCTCTACGACTTTTAGTTTTTTTTTAATGAATTTTTTTAATGAAAAACTTTGATCGCTTCTGCAGCCGGAACCGTTGCCCGGAGCGGCTCCGGGTTTAGTCGAAAAAATAGATAAAATTAAGCGCTATCAGATGGATTTTTGCTCGTTGCTCTTAGTTTTTTAGTTTCCGAGAAAAACGCAAAAAAAGGTTTCCATTTTCGCTTTTTTTAAATTTTCAACCGCCAATTACGGCAAAACTATTAGAGGTATCGAAAAACGAAAAAATCGAGGACAACCGGAATAAAAAGCTCTGCGAAATGGCATAGGACTCAAGGCGATATCTCGCAAAAAATTTTTCAATTTTCAAACGCCGATTATGGCCAAACTAAAGGAGCTAGGAGAAAACGCTTTTTTCCATCGGAGAGAGCACATCAAAATCTATAAGATAGAATAGGTTTCATTTGATTTTGAGACACTTTTAAAAATGGCTGATTTTAAGGGGGGGGGGGGTGTTAACTTTTTTTTAATTTTTTTTATTTTCTCATTTACGGCTAAACCATTCTAAAAAGTAGAACTATTTTGATCCATAAAAATGCAAAATGATCCGGGGAATCGATTGGCATCGAGAAAATTACCAAATTCCGAATAGTTTTTTTGTTATGAATTTTTTTAAATTTCACCAATTTTTGCATTTATCAGCAATTTGCTCGAAAACTATTAGTTGGAGAACAATAACCTTTTTTGAAAAAAATAGATAATTCAAAGAGCTTTCCAACGATAATACACTTCATAGGGTTATCTCTGATAGTTCCGGAGCTATTGCTGGACAAATGTTCCGGGTACCCAAAATCGACAAAAATTGCGACGAAAATTGAAAAAATCAAACATCAAAAAATCGAATATTTGGACTTTTTGTGGACTTTTAACAACTCTAGAGGGATATAAAGGCATATAAGAGTCCAAAAAACTATGACAGAACGAGTTTTAAAAAAATTAAATTTTTTCACCGTTTTGAAGGTGATTTACTCAGGAAATTTTAAGCAATAAATTAAAAATTTTAATTTTCGTGAAAAGTTGGTATAATATAGAAAATGAGCCGCTGACTTCACTGGAACAAACCGTTTTGCTCTACGACTTTTAGTTTTTGAGTAATGAATTTTTAATAATAACCCGGCGCATCCACCATTTTTTAAAGTTTAAATAAACTTTTTTAAAGTTAATTCTTGAGGAAGCTAATGTTGTAAAATAGTTGGAATAGTACGTAAAATAAGCCGTAGAATTGACTCAAACAAACTGTTTTACTGTTCGAATTTCAGTTTTTAAGTTATGATTTTTTAGTAAAAAATAATTTTAGTTATTTAATAATTATTATGATAGTTTTTACAAAAAAAAATGTAATCCAAAGTAAAAAACGCACAAATGTGTTTTTTTAAATCATCTCTTGGAGGCAAAAATTTGTTGAATGAATGCCACAAAATCAGATTGTGCGTTTGTAAAGCCGCCCCCAGGCCCAGTCCATGCAAATGCGTCCAATTTTACCGTTATTGAGACAGAGCCGTTGCTGCGTGTCATGATAGGCAATATCAGTGTTCCCTTGCGTCTGTATCCTGGCGTCATTGCAGCTGTTGCAAGAAGTGGCGCTACTCGAAGAAGTCATACCGCCTGTTCTGTGCCTTCCTCTCCCCGTCCTGCCCAGCGTGCTATTCGATAGGTTCTTTTTGTTGGTGGCGTAGATCACCTCGCCTGAAAAAACATTTTTTCTTTTCGAATCGGATTCGATCCTCCATAATACCATTGTTGGCTCGAAGCCGGTCCTGCGGCGTAGCATAATGAATCCTTCTGGTATTGGTATTTTCCATCGGAAACGGCGACGCTTGCCGGTGCAGGGGGATGGGGGAGCGGGGCGAGACGAGGGTGGGCGGCGGGGTGGGGAACGGCGTCGTCGGGTTGTCAGTGGTGACGGCGTCTTCCGTGTCGTCCGAACGGTACGAACGGTCCACACCTGCAATTAAAATCCAATTTCATACGAATTGCACACACTGTTTTTTCTACAACCCAGAAAATATTAAACATTATTTTTGCAATAAGTTTTTGAGAGGCACAATGACGTTGATTTATATTCAGTGGGTTACTTTTGTGCTGAGAATGGATAGGCGGATATATCCGGCCGTGTGTAACCCACGCACAACGACTTACCCGACTCTAGATATACATACACAGAGAAAACCCCCAGGCGGCTTCTTTAGACGACCCCGACTTCGGCACACAAAAAGATTACTCATCGCCGAGCTGCGAGCAGTCTGTGCACGTTTGCTTCTAATATCATTTTGATATTATTACCATATCAGCATGTTACTTCGAATATAGATTATCGAATTATTCAGACTGCATTATAATAACAGAATTGAATCGCGGCGAGATGACACTACTCTTTTCGACACGACTTGCTCACAACACAATCTGCGCCAGAATAACTCCACATAAATCAGTTATTTTTACCAAGTATTA
The DNA here is from genome assembly GCF_031307605.1 of Tribolium castaneum. Classification (NCBI taxonomy): domain Eukaryota; kingdom Metazoa; phylum Arthropoda; class Insecta; order Coleoptera; family Tenebrionidae; genus Tribolium; species Tribolium castaneum. Next base: position 1,397,181 of record NC_087402.1, on the reverse strand, counting down.
TCTTCGTGTTCTACTATTTTAAAATATGTTTTACAATAGTTGGTTTATTGTGGAGAGAGCGTGAACATTTGATTCGAAATTAGTTTCGATAAAACTGTTGCATGAGCAAGGGGTGGTCAGTCACCATGCAACAGGACCGTATCGAAATCACCATGACGACACTTGCTGGAGGTCAAAGAGGCTGAAAAAGATCCGTCTGTTCCTGGTGGAGCGGTTCGTCTGATTGATAGAAGAAGCCCTATCGCCTCCACCTGACCCGAGATACTTAATTAAAAGTGTCTTTGAGAAATGTTCCACGTTTATTGCTCGGATTCCTCAAGGGACGCTCTTATGAAAACCGAACCGAAACAGAAAAGAAAATACCACACACACGCCTCAACTATCACAATTTTGTGAAATTTCTCCTCGTCTGTGCTAAATTAACTCGTCGGATTGCGGTCTCTTCGCATAAATAAAAAATAGCCGACGCGGCAAAACGAATCCTGCAAAGTTAAATTAATCACTTGAAACATCTCGCAAATAATTGCGAAGCGCTTGACAAATTCAACGTTATCCAGATGAAAAGTTAATTTTTTACTAATACTGTGTCAATTTTAATTAAAAAACTCTAATCTGGGTGAGTGGCTTGTTTGCCGTGGCATCGAAACCGCATCAGGAAGATGTAGGCAAAACAGTTGTTATTAATTTGGGAAAAACAATTTTTAAGCGTTCTTGCTCGATCATCAAACTTTCCGACAACAGGAACAGGATCATTTGATTTCTGTGGCGGTGTGCTTGTAAGCAAAACACAACCATTAATTTTATAACAAAAAGTGTTTTTTATATAAATTAGACAAAACAAATTATCAATCTTTGAAATGTTGCTTAAGTTATATGTCAATTTTGTCCCGGGGCATCCACCATTTTTTTCAGGTAAAAACCAAACAAAAATTGTTTTTTATATAAATTAGACAAAACTAGAGTTTCTTTATTCCCAATCTAAGAATCTAGGAACTCTAGACAAAACAAATTGTCAATCTTTGAAATGTTGCGTAAATTAAATGTCAATTTTAATGTTATCCCGGCGCATCCACCATTTTTTGCAGGTAAAAACCAAACAAAAATTGTTTTTTATATAAATTAGACAAAATTAGAGTTCTTTTATTCCCAATCTAGGAACTCTAGACAAAACAAATTGTCAATCTTTGAAATGTTGCATAAGTTAAATGTTAATTTTAATGTTATCCCGGCGCATCCACCATTTTTTGCAGGTAAAATCCAAACAAAAATTGTTTTTTATATAAATTAGACAAAACTAGAGATCCTTTATTCCCAATCTAAGAACTCTAGACAAAACAAATTGTCAATCTTTGAAATGTTGCGTAAGTTAAATGTCAATTTTAATGTTATCCCGGCGCATCCAGCATTTTTGCAAGTAAAAAAAAAAAACAAAATGTGTTTTTTATATAAATTGGACAAAACTAGAGTTCCTTGATTCTCAATCTAGGAATTCTAGACAAAACAAATTGTCAATCTTGGAAATGTTGCGTAAGTTAAATGTCAATTTTAATGTTATCCCGGCGCATCCACCATTTTTGCAAATAAAAAAAAACAAACAAAAAGTGTTTTTATATAAATTAGACAAAACTAGAGTTCCTTTATTCTCAATCTAGGAACTCTAAACAAAACAAATTGTCAATCTTTGAAATGTTGCGTATGTTAAATGTCAATTTTAATGTTATCCCGGCGCATCCACCATTTTTGAAAGTAAAAAAAACCAAAAAGTGTTTTTATATAAATTAGACAAAACTAGAGTTCCTTTATTCTCAATCTAGGAACTCTAAACAAAACAAATTGTCAATCTTTGAAATGTTGCGTATGTTAAATGTCAATTTTAATGTTATCCCGGCGCATCCACCATTTTTGCAAGTAAAAAAAACCAAACAAAAAGTGTTTTTATATAAATTAGACAAAACTAGAGTTCCTTTATTCTCAATCTAGGAACTCTAAACAAAACAAATTGTCAATCTTTGAAATGTTGCGTATGTTAAATGTCAATTTTAATGTTATCCCGGCGCATCCACCATTTTTGCAGATATGGTTTTTCCAGCGTGCGTATGAAAAATACATGTCGTTATGTTTAAAGTGTAAACACTCGTGCTTATAAGGCTGAAATTGGTGTTGAATGACCCTCGAAGCGAGAGCTTTCATTATTCGTTTCAGTTTCAGGTCTACGACACACTTCCTTTTTCAGGTGTTTCAGTCGTCGGCTCATTAATCAAACATCCGTTTCAGGCACGATTCGGAACTTTCGTTTAAACAATAACAGTTTAGGTAAAATGTGGAAGGTATTTTGTGTAAGTGGATGTAAACACAATTAATTCATAATGGAGGTTCGGCGCCACTACGTGTCGCTCTTGTTTGTGTTGGTTGAGTCGAAGAGGGACCATGCCACCACCTTGATTGATAGACTCTCCCTAATAAAACCAATCAGCCCCGGACCCCTTTCCATTTTCTCTTTTAATCACTCACCGCTCCTAATGCGACTTTAAGTTCGACGGCTCGCTTTAATTATCGATATGAGTTTTATCATTGTCACGGGAGAAGGGGGGCCATAATTGTTGGTTTAATCAGTTTTAATTATAGAGGATTGCACATTCCGGGGGCTGATGGAGAGAATGGCGGGCATTTCCGATTGCCTACGCCACAACTATTCCGTAAACAGTTATCCGGGACGAATTAATTCCCCGGAATCTGGAATTTTCTCTGTCGCCCAGAGTCTAGACAAGCGCGGTTGCGAAAAATTTATAATAATAATAAACTTTGAATTTCTTTGAACCAAAGCAAGTGTAATAACATTGTGTGTCCGCGTCCTTTGGGAGGCCTTCTATCGTCGTTGCGGTTTCCTGGCCCACAAATCGCGGACGTGTCGTCAGCGGAACCCCATCGATCAGGACAGCACTCAGCTGCAGTCCTAATCCCAGCCGGATTCGCACCTTAAACCACTACCCGAGCAACAGATTAACAACACTCCGGAAAAACATTGCTCCGGCTTTCAGAAATCATTAGCTCGGTCACTGTTTACTCGGGATGGCTCATTTATCAGGGACAGCAGCCGCCCCTTGTTACGCCACCGAATCGCTGATACGTCGATCAGACAGGCGGCGAAGTTTCTTATATATTTTATTCCGGCTCAGTACGTTTCCAATTACCAAAGTGTTCCCGATGGACGCAACCTACGACCTTGGAACCGTCTGTTTCATAACGGGACGCTTCATTGCCTCCTCCATCAAAGAAAACAATACATCATGTCGACAAATCCTGCTGAGCACGCGAATTTTTAGATGACAGGAACGAGCACAGTCATCCTGCTGATGCATGAGCGCCAGGACCATGGAAGTCATTCACAAACGGAAAAAAATGCGCAAACTAGCGTTTTACTTAATGTCTAATGGTCAACAATTTTTTGCATTTTAAAGTAATTTAACACCGTTTACATATTTGTGAAGCCCTTTGGAAATGTAGATGTTGGAGGGATTTCCACCCTCACTGTGCCATTTCTCCTTTCACCCCAGAATTCGCGTCTTAATCCCAAAAAACCCGGTGACGTGTCGTGAAAGCCGTCAGTGCGTAATCCCGCTCTCTGCACTTAATGTCGCAGCTAATTATTTTTCCGGTTCTTGCCCCCTCGATGAAAAATCAGTGGCCCCGTAGGCGTGAATTTGTCTGTTGATAAGGAATGGGCAAAGGAGCAACGAACACAATTTCTCGGTAAAGCATTGAGGCATCATCCCCTATGAAATTACCTGATTAAATTTTCATATTCAATCTTGAGTTGTTTGCCCCTGGGAGGTCGAGCGGTCTTGCGCGGCTCCTCTGTCCCGCTTTTCTAGCCTTGTAATTGCAACAAGGCTTTGTTTAAACACTAGTGTGTGGAAATTCGCGATTTCCAATACTGGGTGAGAGATTAGGTTTGAGGAAGTGGAATGGAAGTCATTCATATATGATTAGAAAGGACGTGATTTATTTTTCAAGGTACTCTAGAGATTCCGCTGAATCTGACGCCCGAGGTAAACTAAAGTTTGCGACTTGGGAAAATGCTCTTCCGTAACAAGGTAACGTTGGGGGCAGATTCTATTAAATTACATTTTTTATAAATGATACGTTAAATAAAACGAGAAATATAAGACGGGTAATTTAATTCCTTGTCGGGTTTACAACGACGCTCTTTTTGTTTCTTGCGGCTCCCTTTTGAAGGGCGGGACGCACAAATTATTCACTCGTATTTGAATCTAATTAGTTTTTATTTTTTATACGTCTGAGTTTTACGGTCGGTTTGTGTGCCTCAGTTACGACCGAAATCATCGAATGAGAGCTTTCAAAACGATGGAACGCAATATACTGGCTAATGCAATAAGCAGGAAGCAGAAAGCAAAGAACATTTTCAGAATTTTGGGAAACAATTTCTTAAGACTTTAAAAGATAACTTTTTTGTAAAGGGCAGGTCTGTTTGCTGTTAAATAAATACTTAAAATTTTTCTTTAGGTATGCAAACAATTTTAGTCTGACGTTTTTGTGATTAAAAAGCCGTCTTTTTTTCTTATTTTCAATGACATTCCGAAACAAACGATGCCTACATGTGCCTTTTTGCGTGTAGAATAGTGCATTTTTATTTTATATAACATTATATTGCTTTATTGTCTGTATGTTTCGCATTTTCTGAGCCAAATTTAAAAATGTTCCTGTTCGAATGAACTGAAATCTTGCATACTTACGTAATCTGCGTAAAAAGCGTATTTTTGTGCAAAAAACAGTTTTTTTCAAAAACTAACCAGTTTGTTCAAAAATGCAATTAAATTAAACATAAGTTTATCTGTAGCTCATCTCTGAACTGTAGGTATATTTGGAAATAATTTTAGGTGATGCAGGAAAGTAATAACTAGGCTTTTGCGAAAAAAACATTTATTTTTCATTTTAAAAGTCAATGGACGTTTCCAACGCCGTAACACAATAAATTCAATTGATTTGCCCCAACTTTTATTTTTTTTGCGTGGAGGAGGATTTGGACAGTGTGACTAAAATTTCTTCCTTCGATACGTGTATTCGTAGTTTTTCAATAACGAATAAAACGTTGCGCCTTTTCCGAATTTCTCTTGATTTTCCTCTTCGTGGAAGCAATTACCGCGTCTGTTATCACGTCTCAATTTCATGAGAGCGAAATGTGAAAACCGCACACGTCTTTTTGTGTTGTTAGAACCGCTCACTAAAACTTGAGCTTTTACGCGTGGAGTGAACCCGGATATGGACGGAATCTTGGTAAACTTGTTAAATCTAATCCAGCTCATGTGACGCACTCTGAATAGAAAATATGTAGTATAAGATTTTCTCCTCAAGTTTGTAGAAAATTTCCCCTTGACGCAATTAAATCGAGCCCATCCATCGTTAAGTGTCCACACCGCCCATTAAATTTGATATTTTGCCGAGAAAATCTCCGCCCGACGACACTAAGTGCGGCATTAAAGTGGGCAATGTCGAACGGCTTTGAGAAAATGTGGCCGTTAAACATTTACTATTATTGGTTTCGGTGTAGCGAAATTAAAGGGAGGATGCATTAAGTTGTGAAATGCGAGGTTATGCCAGATATAAATACAGCACGGGGTGCTAATGTAATTTCCACAGTCAAAGCACGGCCTCCTTCCCCGCCATAAAGAACGGTTAAGCGTTGTTTTAGTGGCAACGGGCCGCGGTTTGCTTTCCAGACCTTTCGCTCCGGATATTATGACTTATTATTGCACATATAGGTGTGTTTTTTCGACCGCTCGGAATACCTTTGCCTTTGTAATTAAGACTCGGCTCGTCCAACCGGAAAAATCCGCCGCTTTTCCCTTCACTTTATAATAACACTGGGCGGAAAAACAAGTTTCACGAATTGTTTACTTTGGGGTTGCTTGCCGCAGGTGTTCGCCGATCGGCGTTCACCTTTGACTCGGGGTCCGTTTTATTGCCTTCGCTTTAATTTTCTTCGGGTCTCCTGTGGACGGGCATAAATGGAAATTGCCCACACTTGGGCTCGTTATTGTTTCAAGATACCGCAAACACACGCATTGCGACCCAACGACCAGATTTTGTGAAATATTATTCGCGTTTACGGACGCACCTCACGCTACAACGGACAGCTTCTTTAAAAAAATTAATGAAAATAAAATGTATTCAACTCTTAAAATCAACACCCATTTGTTGAAAAATAGAATATTCATGAATTGCAAAAATATTGTATCACAAATTGTACCAATAAAACGAAAATAAATCGTGATTGACATCACCAATTACCAAGGGTATAATATCATGCCAGGTTTTTAAATACTTGTCAGCTAGATTATCCATTCAATATGTTTGTAAATATTTTTGTGGCTCTAATATTTTAGTAAAAATGCAAAGACATTTTCACAATACAAAAAACTAAAGGTAATCGTTAAACTGGTGTCACTATTTAAACTAGTTAATAATTTAACTCCTTTTCAAACTGTTAGTCAAACAGATTACAAATTTAGGTGAATTCATTACAAATTAGAAAAGCAAACAACGGAAGATTATTTTATTCAGCTGAGCCACATAAACTCACTTTGGCTCCGAATAACATAATAGCACAAGTAAATTTTTTTAAATACATATTGTAACTGCCTTTGGCATATTTCCAAAAGTTTAGAAATATCTATGACTATTTTGAAAACTAAAACAAAGGTACAGTAAAATTTGCGTAAAATCTCCTATAAGCGGACACTGACGGTGACATGATTTTTGTCCGCTTAATGGGGGTATAAATTATACATAGAAACAAACTAAAGAAAATTTATTAAAAGGGCAGCAGCAAGATTATAAGTACCACAACAATATTTATAAAATATTTCTTAGAAAAAAAATTTTTTCTTTAAAATTTCTGGTTCATCAACACTCGCAGAATGAACTTAAAACGTAAATCGTGATAAATTCTTTTCTCACAAATGCCATAAAGTTCAAATAAGAACTAGTGCAATAAATAATACACATAATAATAATAAAAATAATAATAATAAAAATAATAATAATAAAAATAATAATAATAATAATAACACACACGCGCGTATGACATGATGTCCGCTTAAAGTAAAAGTTTTGTTTTCAAGCATAGTTTGCGTCCGTTTATTGGAGAGTCCGTTTAAAAGAGAAACAATACCATTTAAAGAATTTTAGCTCAAAACGTAGCCAAAAAAATCTTTGTTTATTAGAAGCGTCCGCTTATAAGAGGTGTCCTTAAAGAGAGAGTTTACTGTCTTCGGACTTTTTAGGTGATTTTTTAAAGTCCAAATAAGAACAAGTGCAATAAACAATACACATAATAGTAATAATAATAATAATAATAATAATAATAATAATAATAATAATAATAACACGCGCGTATGACATGATGTCCGCTTAAAGAAGAGGTTTTATTTTTAAGCATAGTCTGCGTCCGTTTATTGGAGAGTCCGTTTAAAAGAGAAACAATACCATTTAAAGAATTTTAGCTCAAAACGTAGCCAAAAAAATCTTTGTTTATTAGAAGCGTCCGCTTATAGGAGGTGTCCTTTAAAAGAGAGTTTACTGTCTTCGGACTTTTTAGGTGATTTTTTAAAGTCCAAATAAGAACAAGTGCAATAAACAATACACATAATAGTAATAATAATAATAATAATAATATAAATAATAATAATAATAATAATAACACGCGCGTATGACATGATGGCCGCTTAAAGAAGAGGTTTTATTTTCAAGCATAGTCTGCGTCCGTTTATTGGAGAGTCCGTTTAAAAGAGAAACAATACCATTTAAAGTATTTTAGCTCAAAACGTAGCCAAAAAAATCTTTGTTTATTAGAAGCGTCCGCTTAGAGGAGGTGTCCTTTAAGAGAGAGTTTACTGTCTTCGGACTTTTTAGGTGATTTTTGGTCGATTTTGGGGTGTTTTGAGTGATGATAATTTAAAAATTTCACATCAAAACGCTTCCAAAAACTTGAAAAGAAATTGTCACAAAAGAAACTATTTGCATTTTTGTCATACAGCTAAAACCTAAAATAATTAAAAAAATTCAAATTAAAAGAAAATTAGTTAATTAGAGATTTCTCAAACTCCTGCTTAAGATTTTGGCAAATTTCAGGTGCTCTGAGAGATTCTGAGTTCACAAAAATCCCATTATAAATTAAATTTGTGTTTTTTCCTACAAAAGAGTTTCTAGACTTGAAATCACCTGTGTTTGCCTGCGGAAGCTAGACACTCCAACAATGAACCAGTTCATGATTTTTGCACACTAGCCAGTGTATTATTATTACCACGTTATTAATATGAAATCGGCTTCGGCCAGCGTCCGCTTTCGCCGGACATAGCAAACACGTGTTGATTAATTTACAGTCGAGATGTTCGAATCGATATCCCGTGGCGTCCGTCCCTTTCGGGGCGTGGGGGTGGCGTTAAAACCGTCCATCCCGGTCCTAATTAGAAGCGACGCAATAAAGCCGAATGCGAGCAGTGGCGTCGGACTCATTTCGTCCGCGTCCTAATTAGGCCAGTGCTAATGCATTCATAGCGTCGTAAAACGCCGAATTCACACGTGGAATCAATTATATTGCAAGCGACGCACGTAATTGGCACGGCCCGCCAATGGCGTCGCCAATATGCAAATGTTTGACCGGAGTCGAGGGATGAAGCGGCCCAATTTGGATCGTTGTTGTGCCTCTAATGACGACACTTGTTGCTAGGACCACCCCACTTCGTGCCCCGACTCCAAATTTATTTTTGCACGCAGCTGGACTTACTGGAGTATTCCTGCTGGGCTTGGGCCAGCAGGGAGGCGAAGACGTGGCTGTCGAGCGGCCTGCTGGGAATCTCCTCCTCGCTGGAGCTGTAGCCGCGTTCCTGGCGCCATTCGAGGCTCCGCTGCCGTCGCATGCCTGAGGAGGTCTTCAGCCCGCGACGCCCCAGCGTCCCGCTGCTGCTGTCCATCACCAACCCATCTGAAACCAACACACAGCGCTTGCAATGGCACGATAAAGATGATTGACGCCGAACGAGAAACGAAACACATTGACAGACACACCCCAATTAGAAATGGGGGCCTTATCAGACTAGAACACTTATCGGAGAAAACGCTCACATTTATTAATTAAAGACGATTCGAGGATGTGGGTGAAGTGTCAAATTGTAAAAATTAAAACGAAACATAAAATCGATATTTATTTTTATTATGCTATTAAATATCGTTCAAGACTGTGTTTTTGGCTTCTTTGTACCTCAAGCAGTTTTTGAAAAATCCGCTAACAAACTTGTACTGTTAGAAAATATTATTTTAAGTTTACAGCAAAAGTGAACGCAAAAGACGATGTCAGGCACTTTATTTCCTGTAAAGTGAGTATAATTTACAGTCTAGTAATGTATGTGAACAGTAAGTATTCTACTAAGCTGAAAAAAATATTGCTCCGTTAATAAGAAAAAATTACAACAGTCTTGGAAATTGAAGTAAACTCTTTAACAGTTTAATGAAAAAAGATTAGTTCGTTGTATTTTTAATAATACATAATAAATAAAAGTATAAGTGTGTAAAAACACCACAAAAATTTGAATAAACGCATTAGAAACATTTCATAAAAATTAATTAGAAGAAGTGGTAAAAGAATAAAATACACACATGTCCAACAAGTCAAAAGATATTCTAAATAAGAGTAAATAAGAGTAAGCACACAATATAACTTTATATATTGACATTTACAACGTTGATATTTGGTTGTCTGATTATGTTTTCTTTTAACGTTTATGTTACGTAGTTTAAAAACCATTTCTTTTTTTTACTAATATTTAACGTTTGAAGTACGTCTTAAAAAACGTAACAATTGTATTTACTAACGTTTGCTTTAAACGTATAATTAACGTTTCGGAAAAACTTGAATTTGGTTTTTATGGCACTGTCTATCATTATAAAATGTAAAAGTTAAAACATTTTGCGTTGATTTAACGGTAGAAGTAACTCTTTTGCTGCCTAATAACTTTACTTATTAAATTATTTTTTCTTTACGTTATTTTTACGTTTTTGTGCTAACTGGGTCTAAAGAAAGCTTCTACGATGTCCAAAAAATTCTTAAACGGGTCGATTTTATTTTTGTAAATGCTACGTTTACATAGTAACATTTATAACGTCACTTTTTTTGTAAACCATCATTTTTAAATCGACGTTTAAGTATAAAAAAAAATAAAAATAAAGTAAAATAATCTTATGCTAGAAATTTAAAAAAAGTTACACAGAGATTTTTCGTTTTGTTTTTGGTTTATTTTATAGAAAGTGGTTCTTTCTTAGTGTTTGGTGTGTTTAGGTTTTCCATTTATTATTTTTATGATAATTGTAATGAAAAAAGAATGTATGAAAAAATTACTATTTATTAAACAAGATAATAACTAAAAAATTAAGCTTTTTGTGTATAATTAATGAATTTATAATTTTTTATTCCTATTTTTGCAACCAATATAATTTATATTATAACCAGAAAGTGTATATTTTAAGAAAATAAAAAAATGACGTAATTACTCTAAAACTACTTACGGCATAAACATCAGAACGTTAAAAATGCTAAAAATAATTCAAGATTTTGAGGTTTTTTTTTTTCAAAAATTACTCATAACTATATAAATTTGGTGCTTCACATAGATTTATTTGTCTTTATTAAACACATAAATATGTACATAGGATAAGTCAACAATAATTAATAAAACAGATAAAAAAGAAAAAAAGATAAACTTTACTTTAGTTAAGCATTGGTTAAGCATAAAAGTTAATTTTTCGTTAAAAGTATCTTATGAAATACAAAAATACATTATACTTAATAATACATAGTATTTAAAAAACAATTTAAAAGAAGGCAAAGAGACTTATTTTTAAATTCGACCGTAAAGTGTCATTTTATCGAATATTTTTCATCCCAAAGAAGTATTTTTCAGAACCCTGTTTAAGTGTTTTCCAATTTTTTAATTAGTTTAGTGTCTTAATTTTTTTGAAACACAAAATCTTATTTAATAAAGTCTGATTAGACACAACCGCTATTGTAATGCTCTAACCTGATTTTTTTAATGCTATGTGTTATTACTTATTTACTATTTCTTTTAAATAAACACTGTAATAGTCACATTTTTGCTCAAGAGAATTCAGCATACATTTGGGGAAAACATAAACTGCGAGCTAATGGCCCGGCGCATCCACCATTTTTCCAAGTCTGGCTTACTTTTACGATAAAAGCGCCTCGATGCCTAACCACCCTGCTTGTTCTTTTTCATTAGCCCGCATTCATATTTCCTCCATTAATTTGATGTCGGGTGGCGCAAGCAACTTATAAAACCGTCAAGTTGTTATCGGCGGTCTTTCTCGTCGTGCGCTCCTCCGGTTTGTTCTGGCGGTATGTCGGAAATACCAAGACGAAAGTCTTACAAAGCGTTTGCGGATTGTTGGCTGTACGCTTTCGCTAGGTACTATACGGAAACTTTGTGTGCCAGAAATTGGAATTCCGCAGCATCCTTTGAGCGCAACAGTCTGCGAGATATGTTCGAGGGGAGGAATTCATGAGCAGCATCTGGACTGCGACGATGTCAAAGAAGCGCACCCCAAGGCCAATTCCGAAAGTTGGGAGAGAAAAATTAAGACGCTGCGGTTTTTTCGCCAACTATTCGTGCTCATATTCGCGTTGTTATGCTTGGGAAAATTTCAGCAGTCGTTGTTTGGGTTTGTAACTATTTACCTGGCCTGGGGGTGTTATTTATAAAACGTTTCGAGTTGGATAATATTTTTCGGAAGAAGGGAACAAACTTAGAAAACACAGCCTGCGGTTACGAACGCGTAAACACGTTTTAGACTCATTAAGTAATTGTTTTGTTCGGCGTTCTTTCCTAATCAAGACTTTAATTATTCTAATTAGTCGTCTGTTTTGATTAGCTCCAGGCCAGTGGAATCCGCTCTGTTATACCAGAGAGGAAAGTAAAGGAAAAACATCCCCCGATCGTGCCTCATTAGCGTGGATTGTTTTTTTCGGCGCGGTTGACACAAGAAGCGAGCTTTCTTAGGGGAAGTTTGCCAGGTGTGTGTATTCTGAGGGGATGAGAGCGCAAAACTTAAACGTTCCTTCAAATTATGATGAATAATTCAAATTTGATTTGCATGAAACGGATGCGAACTTTTGCACGTTTTCTACTAGAGACGTTCTTAATAAGTTATGAGTGGGAAATGTTTACTCAAAGCCTCTTTCACCTCAAACTCGGGGGCAAAAAAACTAAGCACTTTTCTCCCGATAAGAGAAATTCACTCTCGCGAAATGTATGTGAATGTTCCAGCCGGAAATTTGCAGCTTCCTCTGAAGCTTCTTTCCAATTATTGCCTTCCTGTATGATGCAAATCGTTGCCTTTTCACGATTCCTCCTCAGGGTTATTATTTCGGTAAAAGGGGTGCAAGGTTTGTTTGCTAAGGGTGCCGGAGGATCGATAATTGCTGATCTCTTAACGATTTACGACACCCTCCACATCCGCTGGATTAGCCGCATAGCACGTACGGCGTGATTGTGATTTTTCCGCAATCATAATCAGCGAAATTCCTGAATTATCGACGTTTAATGGCGCATTAAAATTACACTCGACGCTCGTAAATACCAGTTTTATTTAATAATCAAACTAGCGCAGCTAGTAATTGAAGGATAATAAAGAGGAAGAGATAATGTTCCACTTTATTAAATTACTGTGTTTTATTGCGATTTTAATAATGGAATGTCAGTTAAAACGCGGGTGCTTCAGGGAAATCCTATTTTTGACGAAAAGGGTGTGCAACCTTTTCCATAACAAATTTATTTAACAGTTTTATCTATTTTGATTACACACTAGGCCGGAATTAGCTTAATCAAAATTCTATTCGTTTCGAAACAATGCGGACATATGCAAATTTAAATCGATTACATTGTTGGTTTTGTGCGTGAAACCGTTAATTAATTAGTCCTAATTAATTTTAATTATTATTCAATCAGAAGTCGGGCCTGGCATTTTTCCTTAATTTTTTTTCGTGAAAGCTTCAACAGGTTACAAGGCACGTCCGCTGTTTCGTTTGCTATCGATTAAGATCGGTTTATTTTTGTGTACTCTCGTGCAATAAAAGCGACTTTCCCAATGAATTACTGCCACGATTGGGGGAAATGCAATTCTTGTTTATTAGAGTGTAATGTAAAAACGCAATAAACATGTCGAGGTTTTATAGTTTCCTCCTAGATGTCATTATATCGGGTTTAACGTCACGCTTACACTTAGTAAATTCCGATACGTTACATATTGCTAGAAATTAATAGCAGGTCGCTCGCTCTCCGAGAAAATATTAAAATGTTTGGATGTTTATTGGAGGCGATGGGTGTGATCCCTTAGCGACACAAGCGTATGAATTTTATATCTGCGACTTTTTTTATATTTATACATATACGTAAATGGATTCTATTCAGGCGCTTTTATGAGACTGTCGACCGTTTCATAAATATAAAAGCAATGTTATTAAATATGACGCGGAAGTGGAAGAAAAACCTTCTTTTGCGAATTAACATAACTTCCTCTTTTGGCGTCACTCGAACAAATTGCCGGAAAATTGTGACTAATGATGTCACTACCAAAATATCATTATTCATCTTTAAGAAGGGGCCAATCAAGGCGCTCATCAGCGCATATGTGTGAAGCAGAATCGGGGGCTCTTCTTCCCAAATTAGAACTTTTCTAATAAACGCGCATTTGCAACGTTCACAATTTTTTATTAAACAAATTCGCCGGACCTGGTTACAGGTCGCAAACAGACGTAGATCTAACGTTTTTCTAAATTTCTTAAGCGAAAAAAAAAAGAAAACTTTAATAAAACACACTTAAAACGTTTTATCTTCACTCAAAAGTAAGAATTATGTTATAGTTTAAACGAAAACGGCTTATCTCAGACGATTCTTTGCTTAGAAAGAGTAAACTTTCGTAAAACACACTGAAAACGCTTTATTATAGCTTAAAAAAAATATGTTATAGTTTGGATAAAAACGGCTTATTTCAGACGTTTTATTTGCTTTGGAACGAAAAACTTTAATAATAAAACACACTAAAAACGCCTTATTTTAGCTCAAAAGAACGAATTATCTTATAGTTTAAACGAAAACTGCTTATTTCGGACGATTTTTTGCTTAAAAAGGAGTAAACTTTTGTAAAACACACTGAAAACGCCTTATTCTAGCTCAAAAAAAAATATGTTATAATTTGGATGAAAACGGCTTATTTCAGACGTTTTTTTTTTGTTTTGATACGAAAAACTTTAATAAAACACACTGAAAACGCCTTATTTTGGCTAAAAAGAACGAATTATCTTATAGTATAACCGAAAACTGCTTATCTCGGACGATTCTTTGCTTAAGAAGGAGTAAACTTTTGTGAAACACACTGAAAATGCCTTATTCTAGCTCCAAAAAAGGGAATTATGTTATAGTTTGGATGAAAACGGCTTATTTCAGACGGTTTTTTTTTTGTTTTGTAACGAAAAACTTTAATAAAACACACTGACACGCCTTATTTTGGCTCAAAAGTACGAATTATGTTATAGTTTGAACGAAAACTGCTTATCTCGGACGATTCTTTGCTTAAAAAGGAGTGAACTTTTGTGAAACACACTGAAAACTTATTCTAGCTCCAAAAAAAATAATTATGTTATAGTTTGGATGAAAACGGCTTATTTCAGACGGTTTTTCTATGTTTTAAAACGAAAATACTTAAAATAAAACGCCTTTTTCTAACTCAAAAAAAAAGAATTATGTTATAGTTTGGATGAAAACGGCTTATCTCGGACGATTTTTGCTTCAAAACCAAAAAACTTTAATAAAACACACTGAAAACGTCTTATTTTGAGAACGATTTATGTTATAGTTTGGATGAAAACGGCTTATTTCAGACGGTTTTTCTATGTTTTAAAACGAAAATACTTAAAATAAAACGCCTTTTTCTAACTCAAAAAAAAAGAATTATGTTATAGTTTGGATGAAAACGGCTTATCTCGGACGTTTTTTGCTTCAAAACCAAAAAACTTTAATAAAACACACTGAAAATCTTATTTTGAGAACGATTTATGTTAGAGTTTGGATGAAAACGGTTTATTTCAGACGACTTTTTGCTTATATACGGTTTTTCTAACAGTTGATATAACGTTATATGTTATACGTTGAAATTTACGTTATTTGGTTGTATGATTACGTTTTCTTTTAACGTTTATGTAACGTAGTAGTAGTTGCTTGTTGACGTTGATTAATGGTTTTAGATTTCCTATAATTTTACGTTATATTCATGCGTTAAATATTTATTAAAAAAAACGTTAATTTTTTACGTTGACTCAACGACAAAAGTAACGTTTTTGCAACCTTCTTTGCGTTTTTTCTTAACATTAGCGTGCTTGCTAGATAACGAGTGGACGAACATTGTCCATCACTTTGCATTAGAAATAACACAAGTTTAATTGTTTCGCTTAATCACGAAACCGGCGCATCCACCAAAAAATAAATTATTTCCCTGTTTCTGAATTAAATATGGTGTTTTGCCAATAGCTAACCAAACCAAATTTGCTGATTTGATTAATCAAGACCTGTCATATCCCATATCCGTGTCATTAAATATCCACAAGTCTGAATTTCGGGCAAATTTGTGACAAACGCGTCCTAAAATAGAAAGTGACGCTCCTTTTGTATCAGTCAATTATCCCGCTTTCTGACGTCTTTCCCCGAAATAGCCCGCCTTTTATATATTATGCATTTGTCGTGGGCGAAAAAATGTTATCGCGGTAAATTTATCTTTGTGTTTTTATAAATTCAACAGGTCTATTTCCGGCGCCCAAATATGACTCCAATTTCGATGTATTTCCAGCGTCGATTCGAATTAAAATCCATAATTTATTCACCAGCGTCGAAAACTTTAATGGAAAAGAAAGACGACGTCGTCGTCGAGTACGTTTCCCGTTCACACGACGCCGAGGTTTTATATTTTCTATTTCCTCCATTCGATCTCATGCATTTTTAATAATGTTGTGATCATGTTTTCTAGCACGTTTTCGGCTCGAATTTCACTCACACGGCTCGAATTCAATTAGGGCCGTAAACGCACGCAGTTCTAATTGTTGAGGGCGCGTTTGGTGGCGGCGTCTGGCGGCGGGCGGCGGCAGTTAAACTGCGGCAAGGTGGTGGCAGAGGACGCCACCGCACCGGGAGGCGGAGCCGCTCGATAATTACAAATCGGTTTGGAGTTGTTTATTGTGATTTTTTGGGAACGACACGTCGATTCCTAATTAAAATAAATGCACACCAAAGCATGGACATGGCGTAATTGATACGTTTCGGCTCGTGATGGAGTAGGAACCTGTAAGCGGACACAATAGCTTTGTTTCGGGCGGATTATTAATGTTTTTATTTGACACGTTTAGAACGAATTTGGGGTATTGTGTTCTGCTACTACCCTACTTACCGGAATTTATTAATTTTTCAAGTTATCGAAGCGTGCACACATAATAAATGATGCTGAATAAATAATAGAGGGATTATTAAACCGCTCCCGAGTTTTTAAATATTTCACTCTGGTCAGTTCGACCGGAAATTCGAGATAGGATATGACACTTATCTCAGACAGGGTGAAATAATCTCTTACCTGTGACCGGTCCATTTTTCACAAGATGACGTTAAATTATGGCAGGGGTCGTAAAAATCGATCCTCTTTGCGTATCTTTTCCTAATTAAGCGGAAAATCGGGCCGAGAACGGCGAGGGAAAGTAAAGAGATGAATTTTTGTTATCTGGTATTTTTTGGATTGGAAACTCATTGTTTGACTTCCGATTTAAATCCTAAACTTATCTTTAGAACCATCATTTTTTAAGCGACTCTCGTTCGCTCAATGAAAGCGCTTTGTTGACGACTCGAATTGAATAAACATTTAATTACATTGTCTTGGTTTCACTCGCCTTCCAATCTATTTACTCTCCAAAGTGAAACTTTAAAGATTTTGTACATTTCTCAACTGAACAATCTTTGCAACGATAAGTAATTATTCAAAAGGAACGGAACTCCGATTTCGATCAATAACATGTTTTGTGTGTGAATTGGAAACGACTGTCACTTGTTTCGGCGATAAGAGACAACGTGGCATCAATCAGTTGCCGGGGCGGTAAAACAGCTTTTCAACCCTCACCAGGGCACGGTGATAATCACTCGATTACCGCCCTAGTTGGTTCAACACCGAATTATTTCCACACCTTTTCCAGTTCTCATTTAATTAAATAGTTATTTATTTAATGAGTTTGAGTGTAAATCGGACGCTTTATTTCACGAGTGGATTTTTAAACCACGAGTGAAAACGAGTAGTTTATCATCCACGAGGCGAAATAAATAAACCGATTTACACAAAAACGAGTTGAATACAACATTTTATTCTTCGAAATAGACTCAGCAAGGCTTAAAATTGCTTTAAATTTGTTAAAAATAATCTGACGTTTCGTACTGAGAAATGCCAAACAGTTGTCAAAACTTCCTTACACAGGAAAAAAACCGTAAATTTTGACAGTGTCGAAGAATAAATGAACTGTAAAAATATAACATACCTAAGCCACTTTTTTAGTGTGACAAGTAGAAAAGGTCTTGTTTGTAATTTGGTTTCTCAAATAAAATGCTCAATTATCCATTGTATTCTTTTATTTACTGTCAAAACACTTTCTACAAGGAATGAGGTCCGAAACATAGCCGGGGTCCTACGCTCAAATAAGTTTAATAGCTCCGTGGTAAAGTCCAGTCTAATGACTAATTTTTTATTGTTTGGAATAATTATGGTACATATTTTGCAGGAACAACAATAAATAAATACATAAAAAAATGTGAGATTTTATTTTTGTCCCGTCCGTCATCAGTATTCTTTTTCCTGTTCATATTTCTAGTTTCATTAATTGGAGGTAGCGAACAATTTGACTGGTACTATGCTCGTATAAAAAATTTACTTTTACTGATACTGTTCCTAAAATCTGAAAATAAAATCTATAAATTTGCGCAAAATGTCCCGTCCGTTACAATGTAATGGCCGATCAAATTCCGCGATTTTTATGCGGTTTTTCCATTAGCTTCAGCCGCGCCCTTCCAGATTGATAACTTCCGGAAATCCAGGCGTGTTAAACAGTACCGAGTCGGAAATTTCATTTCTCGTTAATAACGTCAGAGGGTTTGTTTGGCGAGGAATGTCGCTTTTGTGATAATTGATTTCGTTCATTTTGCGATTGTTATCATATCGTAAACACACATCACCGAATCGATATCCTTTGACAAGTTCACGCGAACTTGTCGAAAATCGGGTCAGAGATCAATTACATGTGGGGTATTTTTCGAAGGTCGCGCTTCCGCTCCGTGCGTAGGGTGGCAATTATGATTAGTTCCACGATAAACATTAGTTAAATTTGCTTAAGCTTCAGGGGCAATTACTAAGAACTATTATGGTTAACAAAACACACAGAGCGAGCACTTGGTGTAATTCTATTAAGATTAGTTTCAGAGCAGGATGTTCGCAGAATATGAATGTTATCTATAGTCCGCAGAATTACAGGTACATTGTTAAGGAAAGGACGGGGTGTGTGTGTAACGGAGCCTTCCGTGGAATTAGATGGGCCTCGTTTCCAGACGGTCGAACTCCAGTAAATAGCAATTAATATGGGCTCCTAATTCTTCGAAGGTCGCTTGATGAAGAATTATGTCTGAGAGATACTTGTCATCAATCCATTAATTAAATCTGCCTTGTCTCCAAAAGATTGTAAATCTTTCTAATTCGATTCGTGCGATCGTCCCCTCGAATTACTTCCGAAACATTTACCCTTGCTATTGAGCATCAAAGTAAATAATTCGGGAAAACGAGATTCGGGTCAATCACCGGCACGCAACTACTTGACAGGTACTAATTTGCGAAAACTTGTACTGAATATTACACCCGACGCTAATAAAATCGGAATTTCCGCTGAATTGGAGCCTGCAGTCAGCCAATACACACACACCACATTAACTTCGAGACTGCCGCTGACAGAGAACACTCGACAGACGTGCATTATAACGTTTTTTGCGCCACCAAGAAGAGGCCCTTACGTCGATCTAAATGTTCTCCACTCGCTCGACTCGATTATTAGGCGGATACCTATTAATGTCAAATTCATCAAGCAAAAAGCCCGGAAACTCCAATCGACTCCTACACACTTGCTCGTTTTACAGCTGGTTGCATTCGCGTTACGACACAACCATTGGTTGCAAACACGAGATTAAAAACGGTGTCCTTTATGCGAGATTGTAGAACACGGCCGTACAGATAATAGAATTAATTCGGAGAGAACACCAGGCCGGAATGACGAGGAGAGCTATTACGAAAGACATAACTCTCTGCTCGTCCCGTAATAAGCAGATGCGAGCTGAACACCTCTGGGCCGCTAATAAACAAGGTACACTTAATTAGTTTCATCAGCAATTTTCTTCTTTGCATACCTTTCCTGTCGGAAATTCGCGTTTTAAGACCTCAACTCGTGCACTCCTTATTAATATTTTTCCATCAAACTTTATACAGGGGCGCGAGTCTTCAAGGGGTTAATAACAGGCAGTCGCCCTTTTCCAACGATGAGCCATGCATAATGTATCGTCTAGTTTTTGTTGCAGCTCGTAAACGTGACGAAGTCGCGAGGAAAATTTTAATAATGCACATATACGCCCGGTTTAAGGAAATGCGGGCGGGTGGAAGAAAACGTAAAAATTTTGCCGAACAAAGGCCACACCCGCCCTTACAGGAATTTATTTATTGCTTGTTGCGCCACTTCGCAAGCTTATGTGCGTAACTATTCGCTCACTTACAAACAAACGGTGAAAATAATCCGAATAAGTAATAATATGTGCGTGAAAGCTGGAATATAATTAACAGTCATCGAAAAAAATTTAAAACCAACAACATTGAATTGTCGACAAAAACAATAAAGTGATCAGTGAACCGTTGGATGTCTGTAACTTCTTTAAAGATTATTTTGCTAATGGTGTCCAATATACCCAAAGAAGTGAGTCAGTTTTATCACAAAATTACTCCAAATCTACTTCAACTGTTGTAAAAAGTTTCTATTTGGCACCTTCAACACCGGAGGAAGTGATTACAATCATAAATAAAACATGTAACAAAAAAACACCTGGCATTGATGAAATACCTGGGACCTTACTAATTGCTGTCAGAGATCTAATATCTTCCCCATTATGCCATTTAATCAATGAGTCCCATTCAAAAGGTGTTTTCCTGAAGCTTTAAAAACTTCAAAAGTTGTCCCAATATATAAAAATAAAGGTTCCAAAAGTGAAGTCTCATGCTATAGACCAATTGCAGTCCAAAATCAATTTCATAAAATCTTTGAGAGAATATTCTCTGATCGCTTGGTAAGGTTTTTGGAATGTACAAATTTGATCTCTTCTAGTCAGCATGGTTTTAGAAAAGGTAAATCTACAATAACTGCTATAAATGAAACAGTTTCTGCGTTACATGATTCATTAAATAATAAGCAACAAACAGTTGGGCTTTTTTATGATCCGATGAAAGCTTTTGACTCTGTGAATCACGGTATTTTGTTAGAAAAGCTGCACCATTGTGGTATTCGTGGAATTTCAAATAATTGGATTAAAACTTATTTACATAAAAGAAGACAAGTTGTTGCTCTGAATGATCATATGTCCGAACCAGCGTATGTTGAATTGGGTGTGCCGCAGGGATCGGTTTTGGGTCTCATTTTTTTTTTAATTTTTATTAATAATTTACCACCTTTGTTAGTTACAAATCCAAAATCTAATAAATTAATTATTTATGCAGATGACACAAATGCAATATTAACTAACAAGAATCATGAAGACTTGGTTGAATGTGGAAATTACGTGTCTACAACTATAAATAACTGGTGTCTGAAAAATGGGCTGGTATTAAATCTGAAGATTTAATGGTTAAATTTTTGCCTAAAAATGTGACGCTTGATTACAGTGTTCTAATTAAACTATGTGGAATGTCAATAAAAAATGTAAATGAAATTAATTTTCTTAGGATAACGTTGGACTCTAAATTAACATGGGAAAGTCATATAAATAAATTGTGTAATAATTTATTATTATTTGTTTTTTAATAAGAAATTTAAAGCCCACTGTGTCTGGTGACATTCTTAAAATGTTATATTTTGGGCTTGTCCAGTCTGTACTTACTTATGGAATTATTTTTTGGGGGTCCAGCAGCTTTTTGAATAATCTATTTGTAGTACAAAAACGTATTCTAAGATGTATGGATAGTTCAGAGGCAGTAGCTCACTGTCGTCCTATCTTTCGAAAACTTGCTATTATGACCCTCCCAACATGATCCTACATATGCAATTATTCCAAATTCCCTACAAATTTGTAGAATTTCATATATTGACGAGTCCGATAAGACGACGACTTGAAGGACAATTGCATATTATTATTATTATTATTATTATTATTATTATTATTATTATTATTATATAGCAATTCATGTTTTTCGCCTGATTTAAAGATTCTACTACAATATAAGTTTTTAGATCAACTCTTGCTGTGGAATTTAGATGAAGTGTCAAACGCGCTACTTGTGTCAGTATTTTCGTATGTAGTAATCGTAGTAGTCAAAATTTCACAGCAAGAGTTGATCTAAAGACTGTACTAGGAGTATAATTTGCCATGCTTGGGAAAGAACGATACCATAAACGAATGATTTTTATTCGGCGGTGATCTTTCTTATAAAAATTTAGTGCAAAGAGGTTCCCAGAAGTTTAGCCAGAGGCTTGGCCGTATTCGGCCGGCGTCCGTGCGTGAGCCGTAAATTCGGGCGCCCTCTGGCGTCCGATGTTATCGTCGAAATTGAAACAGCACTTAATTGCCGGTCGCGTTCTCCACACATTCCGTTTTCTCAACAAAACGCTTCGGTATGCTATCGGAAAAATGGAGCGAATCACAATGGCGTCCGGAAACCCGTCCCAGATAAATCCGCTATGAATATATTCCGGTTTGACATGTCGATGTTTTGAAAAGGACCGAAATCGGCCGTGCACTTTATGAAAACATCATTCCTGTGCAGTCGACCAAAAATGTGCAGCGAGAGAAAAAAAATTGTATATACGACAGTGGAAGATGACGATGTCGACAACAAAGGACGCGGAAATGTAACATAAATAAAAAGATTGCTTCCGAGTGGTGTATTGCGGCAAGTGAATTAACCTGCGGTCACTGCAACCATCAACTTGATAATGATAAACCCATTAGTCTGGCGGAGTTCTCCACGTTTTATTCGATTCGTCGGCCGTCAAGTGTGATTGGCAGACGCTGATCTTGTAAAACCGGCCAAAAAAATCCATTTTCCTCGCGTACGTGTAAACTCGAGTGCAGGTGGAACCACTGTGTCTAGAAAAATTACCGAAAACTTCCCGAAAGTAATTGACTTTTTCGCTCCTCTCCAGGCGAAATAATTGTTTGGTTGTTGTTAAAAAGGTAATTAGGAAGAGCGCCCGCTCTAAGTAAATCAATAGTGTTAAATGTTTAATTCCCCGAAGCGAATTCTATATCGGGAGGAAAACGTAATTAGTAACTGCGTAGGTTATTTAATGAATTATATCTGGCGCGATCAATAAACCTGAAGGGTTTTTAAGGGTAACGAGGCATGATAATAACGTCGGTGTGTTTTTTATTCGGCCCTTCCTTCGTGCCAAATCCGAGATGCTCGCGAGATTAAACTCTTGTTTTGATTGGACGATTTTATGGACTACCATAACATCTAAATGGCAAATTGTAGTGTTTTATGGCCAACGGAGTCATTTACTTAACTATATTGTCATGGATAATTTTAGATAATTTCCTCTAGAAGTAATTACGTACAATTTTAATGGAGCCAGTCCACATTATATCCTTTAACGGCCGCTCCGGCACTAAACCAGGAACAATTACACAAAAATTTCAGGACCCACGTACCCTCGCAATTAACACACAATACGCTGCGACTTTATCTCACAAAAATTTTAAACCGTCAAACGAATTCCGCTTTTATTACAATTGCAGATTTTCAGATAACTTCAGGCTCAATCTTCCCTTTATACAAGAGAAAAATTGAAAATACAACAACATCCGATCTATTCCACTCTGGAAATACTTCGTGAGTAGAGTATAAAATGTTACTTAAAAATCAAGGTAGAATCTTACAAATTTGACTGTTTTCCCAAAAGTCAACAACTAAAAAAGGCCTAAGATCACTCAAATGCATTAATTTTTATCCACCCCAAAAGTATCCAAATATGTGTAGACCACCAAAAATTGGGCACATGAAAGGCTAAATTTTTAAGGTTCTGACTTGTTTTTTAAGACGCCAAATGTTCTGGCCCAGAAGTAACATTTTATACTCTACTTTCGTGTTTATATTTAGATAGAAGGGGTTGGAGCAACTCATTCCTAAATTTTCCTTTGTTTATCGAGTTAAGAAGCTTGCCAAGTTGTTATGAGAAAAAACCTACGCCACTTAAAAAATCTTTCGACTTAATCGAAAGCCATCAGTAGATAGAGATAGCCGGTTCAAAAACCACCTCCACCTCCCTCTACTGCGCATGTGTGAAAATTGTGTCAGTCAGCCGCAGACGCAAGCGCGTAATCGCAGCTCGCTGGCCTGCGACCAGCTGGTCAGCCGGCCTGCGGCCGACTGACGCCATTTGTGATGATGCAAATATATTTATGTAGTATAATAATAATAATAATAATAATAATCGTCGCCATCTTGGAAGTTTGAAAGTCGGCGGCGGTCATTTTTGTTTAATGGTAAATTGGCGCCAAATTTAAATTATTTCAAAATTAATATTTGAAATTAGTCGGCCATGTTTGTTTGTTAAAAAAAATGGCGCCAAAATTTTAATTTATTTAAAAATTAATATTGGGTGTAATGTTGGTAGCGCCGATGTCGTCACAAATTCCGCCTAAATTCTCACGTTAGATGGCGCCACGGTCTGCAAACTTTTCGCTAGATGGCGCTGCCGTCAGCGCAGCCGTCAATCAAAGATGGCGCTGGCCTCCATTTTTTTTTTTTAAACACACCCCCCGCCCGTTTGCGAATATGCAACCAAGAAAACAAGTAGTAGTAGTAGTAGTAGTAGCTTTTTGGGGTTGTGAAATTT
Source organism: Tribolium castaneum (assembly GCF_031307605.1). NCBI lineage: Eukaryota > Metazoa > Arthropoda > Insecta > Coleoptera > Tenebrionidae > Tribolium > Tribolium castaneum. The sequence continues at coordinate 1,372,937 of NC_087402.1, read as the reverse complement.
TTGGTTTTTGGGGTTGTGAAATTTTGAATATATGATTTTTGAAATGTGCAATTGTGAATACATGAAGTATATATACAATACATGCTGTATTGAGTTAAGCAAAATATCAGAAAATCATCGCGCTTGTCACTAATAACTAATAAAGGAAAGTCATTATTTTATCGATAAGGAAAAAAAACCTAGTATATGTAGTTTTTTATTTTTGTAATGTTGTTTGCCTAACTTGTCTGTTGCGCACCAAGTTTATTTTGTTATTTGTTTAAAATATAATGCAAAAAAAGTTGTTGTTGTTGTTGTTCCTTCCATGGGGAGTCGAACCTCAGGTAGGTAGAGTGGATAGTGCTGTCTATTTTGGAAACCTGAAAAAAATCATAAATTAGTTTTTTAAATAGAGGTGAACATGACACTTACCAAAAAATTTTACATTAATCTTCGTGAACAATACGTTCGAAATTAAAAATGTGGGCATCATGTTCCTGATTTCCATTAGCTTGCTTACGTCCCATATAAATCAAATAAGATCCGAGTCCTTCCATTAGTGTCGTAATTATGGTATCATTCATAACTGCTGTTAGTCGTTTAGGTAAAAAAACTTTACCGACGTTGTCCAGATATGCTACCATCATAACCCCATGTTGTGTGTTTGCCTTGGTTAAATTGATGATTTTATATTTCTTGTTCACTTCCAAATCGTTGGCACTGACATATGTATCAGTATATTCACAGGCAGCAATTTTATTCAGATTTAATAGTTGATCAGCCATTACAGAATCCTTTGAAATTTAAATGCAAAAATACACAGCGGAGCACATACAACTTCTCACAAAGATAGTTTTAATAAAACTGGTGAAATGTGTAAAAAACGGAACTTTTATAATCAATTTTTGCGGTTAACAGATAACACGCTTTCCTAAAAAATAAAAATGAAATAAAATATGATTTAATACTAATTTTGTGGTTTACCTTATCGTAGGAATTTTGTGACGCACTTTTTGTTTGATAAAAATTTGATAAAAATTTTCCTAAAAAATTAAACACATTTTTAGCAATCAAATGTGGTAAACAAATTTAAAAAATTAAAGAATTTACCAAAAAAAGATTATTTATGTTGGTTTTAGAGAAGAATTCAGTAGTCTGAATCGGAAGAATTTGTGGATGAAGAACTTGTGCCGAAGTCAATATTTTCGATAAACTTACGATGCGTCTTTTTGGCACAACTTTTGTAGGTCTGAAGCTGAAATTAGATGTTTAAATTAGATGTTTAGAAAGAACGTTTTATTAAGTTGTAATATAAACTTACTGTAAACAAACACTGATGAATACACCAACTACACCAACTATCTTCTTCACGAGTATAATCTGTTAAATTTTCAACCAGGACTGCATTGTGTGTAATAATCTTTTTAAAAGATAATTTTTTCAATTGAATTAAGATGGGTTCTCGCGGACAATTAATGTTAAATATAGATAAAGTTTTAGGTCCCGCTTGTATGACACTCTTAGTAAACTCATCATATTCAAAGTAATTATTTTCATTAAAAAAGTACAGCTTTCCGTTTAAATATCTAAATGTCCTTGTTATTTTATTAGGAACACCTTCAAATAATTCGTTTGTTAAACCAGGAACATTATATCCAGAGATGCAACTAGATAATGTAATATATGTATTATCTCTGAGAAAAAGATAAATACCACCTGAGTAAGTTGTTATCGCTGCCGAAATTGGACTTGATATTTTAAATTCTTCGCTTATAGATTTCGGATAATTAGTTTTAAATCTAAAAGTAGATAATGAAAAAAATATAAACTTCAGCTTTTACAATAATTACTATATCATCTGTTGAGGGTTTATGATAAATTGTTGTAAATTCTTCAAAATCTTTTGGTAAAAAATGTTAACCGCCCAGTAATTAATTAAGGTTTTGGATATGAATTTTTACCTATTTCAATTAAACAAATCCACTTTTTTTATAAAAGATGTATAAATGTGTTTTAACTATTAGAAATGTATATATTGTTTGTAAACTATTGGATATAAATTTTTTGGGGAAAATGATTGTAACGATAAATTAATAATCAAATACAACTGGATATTTATAAAATTTTTGATTCATAAATTTACAAGAAAAAAACGTTAGACAGGAAATAAGATCACAAAAATAATCAGAATGAATATTATTTTTTATTATACATAAAACAAACTACATACTTAAACTAAAAAAGTCATACACCTAAATAAATTTTTAATTGCAGTTTTTAAGCCAAACCTAACGCTATGAACATCATAAAAAACGCTATGAACATCATAAAACGATCCAACATGTATGAGGTTTAATGTACCCATACCCAAATGTCAATTATACCCCGCTCCTCATCGGTGTCTATCGCGGCGGTCAAGCGCCCCACGGTAAAAATATCAAAATAACCTCCAAGGGATGGGGGCGGTTCCAGTCGCAGATAGATGTTAATAAGGGAAACCCACTCGAAGGTGCCCGCGGGAATTTGGGTGAGGAGGTGGTCCACCTCCTCTTCGGTTAACCCAGCGTGGTTAACAACCAAATCTGGGTTATAGTCCCCATAGTAACCTGCGGGATGTTCTGTAACAAAAGAAAGAGAAATTTAATAAATAGATTACATTAATTTATTAAGACTGATGATGAAGTGTTGTAATTAAATTTCAAACAATTGATTCGGAAAAAATTTAAAATAAAATAATGTAAAAATTATTTCTACTTACTAGACATGATGGTTGTGTTGACTGTTGATATTTCAATAAAAATTATTTCACACACTAAAAGTTGATCCCTTTATACTTTTTGTAATCTTAACTAGAGTGGAGAGGGCAGGTTAATGAAGTAGGAGAAGGAAACGAGATTAAAACTTTAAACGTTTATTTCGGTAAATTCTGAATTACATAATTATAAATAAACCGTACATTATTAAGACTACAGATACATATTTTAGTTTTTAAGTAATGATGCATACATAACGGAAGTTGTGGTTGCAATTTTGGACAAGAGTTTGCTTCCTCCAAATTGATGATCCTAGGGTAAAAGTCCTTTGAATCGAAAAATTGTCTTAAAAAATCCTCTTTAACGCTTCCTTTTACGTAAATAATATCGATAACATCATCGATAATATTTTCTTCTAGTATGTTATAAATATTTTCATAGTCGATATTTCCACTGTTGTAACGTAATAGATGATGATTTAATTCTAAATATTTCACTTGTTTTTTTACATCTGCACTTAGTTGACGAAACGGCACCGGTGATTTAAACAAATAGTGACCAGTTCGATGTCCATCAAATATTGTTAATTCTTTAACGATGAATTCAGGTATATAAAATCCTTGAACATCAATCACTACTACCTTCATGTTGAACACTTAAATCTAGACTGAAAAATTTGTTCACGATGAGCAGAATTTAAGATCTCCTTTAAAATATTTTTCATTTGATTAATTCTAAACTTAAACCTTTCTCTGTCTGCAGCGCATTGTATCCAATAGTTTCCTTTTCTAGCATCTTGATAAGCATATGACCAAACTATTAGATTATGTACTTCCGGAGCACTATCACTTATAGTAACACTTTTTTTCATCCTTATATCAGTTGTCTAATTATTCCTGTTAACGGATAGTACTGCATTATTCTATCATGAATGATAATACAATAAGCTCTTGTATCGGCTGGGAAATTATTATCGCTTTCAAATTCTAAGCTGATATCAATGGTGGAACTTCGAATTGCTTCGTTTTGCTTGGAACAGTCTAATACAAATATCGGTCTTTTTGTATAATCTGTATAGCTTAATATAGGTTCAGCACGATCTTTTCCATTAAATTCCTTATAAAAATCAACGTAAGCTTGATATGCTTCTAAATATTTATTTTTAGCAAATTGTAGTTTCCATGTTTCATATGGATAAACATTTGAATTCAACCATAAACGTACGCTTCTTACATCACAATGATCAAATAGAGTAACATCAGACTTTGGATTATTTTTTCGGTTTGTTTGAAAGCAAACGATAATAAATCTTGGTCTTTCTAATTGAGTAGATGTTTTAACTCTCCAGATGTCGTTATTAGTTTGTCGAACTGATGGAAGTTCATGAATTTCCCATTTTCTGAACGGTAACGATATAACACGATCTTTGTTGATCCCTTCTAATATAGTTAATTTAATTTCATCATTTGGGTAAACATGTTTTGCTTTTAATTCAATATTGTTAATCTTAAGTGTCGCTTTTCTCGTTCCGGTAGAAATGAAACAATTAGCATCGTTACGACTTCGTATTAATCGAAGTTTTTGATGACCGCTAACTATCCGATGATAATCAAATGGTAAATTTAACAGATAAGATAAAGGGATTCTAAATGAAAACGTATTATCAGTTTCATTAAATGTCTTCAGTTGTTGACTTTCTTGATCATTCCATCCAGCGAGAGTTAATGCTCTTACTTCATCTTTGCCATAACATAGAAAAGTTTTGATTGTAGATACTGTTCCGACTTCACGTACACTATCTAACTCAACATTATTCAATTCATAGCTTACATTCTCAAATAAATATGCTGCTGCATTATTAGTCAAGGTTACATTTCCACCGCCAGTTTCCGGTACCGGATCTGGTATGAACTCACCGTCCACTTGTATAAATGATTCAAAGAGAGAAATCCAAATATCTCTCTGATTAATTATAATTTCGATTTCATCATTGTTATCGAAAGATCTTACTTGCGGACTATATGTATGTTCTTCCTCTTTACTTATGCTGTCGTCTATTTCCGGTGAACTGTAAACCTGAAGTTTGCTGGCGGACATTATATCCTAACGATTTAAGAATCTGCACGCTCTGATGTGATAATGTCGACTGATGACAAGATACTGACTGATAATTTGATGGATTGTATGATTTTTTATATTGATTTTGAAACACTAAACCCATGTTTATGCTTCTTTTTTCAGAGCAAGACGAATATTGATTGTTTGACCGTTAAAATCTATAGGACAATGGTCTTGATCAACAATATCAATAGTTAGGTTAGGTATATTGGATCTATTAATGATAGGTAAATAAATAGGATTTAATGGTTCCACAAAAATCTGTTCGGCTGGACTAACACTTAAAGCAGTTTCATAAAGAGTATGAGATTCTTTGTTTTTGTAGAAAGAACCTCTTACAATATTACACTCGATACGTATTGTATTAACCTTAATTATGTTAACAGGTAAATCACTTTCATGTAATTGTCTTGCTTTAAGTTTCCTTTTAGAAAAACCTAACAATTTACCAATACTATCTTCGTGAGCGAAATTAATGTCGTAAATACTAAATATCTCACACTTTAATGTGTTTTCGTTAGCCTTCAATGAAAATGTATTCTGTTTTTGAGCATCAGTTGCAGATCGTCCACTAAGAATTATTTGTATATATTTTTCTATAGCAGCTATTTCATAAGCACCTTTCGGAAATGTTATCACTTTTTCTTCAGTAGTGTTCGGAGCAAAATAATAAAATTTATTTGTACCCTCTTCTATATTTGGTATATTATTGTTAGTATAAAAACCGATTAAAGCTATAGAATAATTCGAATTTTCTTCAAGGTCAATGGGTGGCTCATAGTGTTCAGACAGCGTACTTTCAACACCTGTTAGGGAGAATGTCTTATACATGACTGAATAAAATACATGATTATCTCATCTTTTATTATGTAAAAACATCAAACATAAATGTCCGCAATTATATGATAAAAATTGATAACGATCATGATTAAAGTAAATATTACAATTTCCTAAGTATCGTACTAATTCTAGAGGTGGCTTTAGATTTCCATAACTATCAAAATAATCAACCTGTTTATTTGTTTTTCTATAACAAACCCAATGAGTTCCGGATCCTTTTTTAGAGTCCAAATTAATGATAGCACATTCTGTCTTATCAGGTTTCATATGAATTAATTCATCTCTCATAAAAACGCCTTTAAATTTGGGTAGTTTTAATAATTTAGCATATCTTCTTAAATCATTATCAGTTAGTGCCCTATTAGGCAGTTTTATTGGTAGTTTTTTGGAAATTTACGTAAATACAATCCATAACCTCGTGGTTGCTTTCGAAGATATAAACCACTTCCCGCCTTCCCGATAGCGATATCTTCCAGTACTTTATTATGACGTTTATTCTCATCTAATTTCTGTTTCGCTGCTTTAGCATCATTTACAGCTTTAGTTATAGCAGCAGCACCTCCGCCCATAGCCCCTAAGGCACTAAGTCCTCCAAAAATTAATGGTAACAATGGTAAAAATCCTCCTGTTTTTATAGGTATAATACGAGGAATTTTTATACGCTTACGACCTCCAGATTTTCTAACTGCTATACGAGCAGCTGATAATGCAGATTTTATATTATCATATCCCTTATTTTCTAAATTTGATAAAAGAGCTTTATGAAAAGGTTGTTGTTTTTTCTGTGTCCTCTTTCTAGATTTCTTTGTCTTCCTTTTCGATTTTTTCCTTTGGATTCCCATACCTAATTTCCTTTTGACTTTCATTGCGTTAGTTACAAACCAGGCACTTGCTTTTTCACCAAATGAAGCGTCTTTAGACTTAACACGTGACCATGCACTATCTTCTAAAATTCGATCCGCTTGATGTCTATCTTTTAAATCGTTGGAATTAGCGTAAGCTATATCGTGCGTTTTACAAAAGCTGTCAAGCTTGTTTATTCCAGGATCACCTCGTTCTAACCGTTTCTTAAGTTTTGTACCAGGTCCGCAATATTGATATCCTGGTAAATGTAATTCAAAAGGTAATTTATTGATTGCAGTATTTAATAGTCCTTCCCCTTTGAAAGACAACATTTAACTGAACTTTTTTCCCTATATAAACCTTCTTATAAATGTTTTTAATTTAGTATGAAAATGAAAGTGTTAAAGCAAAAATTACAATTACCTATCATAAATCATGATTATAATAATGTTGATAATAAACATAAAATGTCTCATCGACATGGTACACTTTTACCCGAATCAATACGTTGTATAATTTGTGGACCTTCTGGTGGAGGAAAAACTAACATATTATTGTCTTTATTGTTTGATCCCAACGGATTGAAATTTGAAAACATATATATTTATTGTAAATCATTATATCAACCGAAGTATAAACTGCTTAGTGATGTGCTACAAAAAATTAAAGGAATGGAATATAACCAGTATGAACATAATGAAGACGTGCTAGATCCAAAAGATGCAAAAAATAACTCTATTTTTATATTTGATGATGTCATAATGTGTAATCAAGCTAAGATAAGGGATTACTTTTGCATGGGCCGGCATAAAAATATTGATAGTTTCTATCTCTGTCAAACATATACAAAAATACCGAAACATTTAATTCGAGATAATGCAAATTTATTGGTAATATTAAAACAAGATCTGTTAAATTTAAAACATGTATATGAAGATCATGTTGGTGCTGATATGAAATTCGAACAATTCTGTGAAATATGTCAGGAATGTTGGAAAAACCAATATGGTTTTTTGGTTATATGTAAAGATAATGAATTAAATAAGGGTCGATATAGAAAAGGGTTTGATCATTTTATTCAAGTGTAGAGTGATATCTATTTGAGAACGTTTCCAGACCGGTTAATATCAGTTTCACAGCGGTTAGTATCGGTGCGATATCGGTTAATACCGGTTCCAAAGCGGTTAGTATCGGTTAGATACCGGTTAGAGACCGGTTAATATCGGTCTCAGACCGGTTAGTATCGGTGTGATATTGGTTAATACCGGTTCCAGAGCGGTTATTATCGGATAGAGACCGGTTAATATCGGTTTCAGACCGGTTAATGTCTGTTAAAAAGCAGTTCCTGATCGGTTTGAGATCGGTTAATATCAGTTTGAGACCCGTTATAATAGCAGTCGAATAAGAAGTTATATAAACAATAATTCTGATTTGTTCGGTTAGTTTATAACATTAAGCGGTAATGATGGGTACCAAACCAGATCAAAACCTTAAAAGACATATATTAAAAGCAGCTGATTCAATTCGAAAGAAGTATAAAGCCATAAAGTTAAACAGCAGTGAAGCGGATGAGTCAATTAAAAAGCTTTTTCAGCCTGTTATAAATCCTTTAGAAGAAATTTCAATAAAATTGGAGAAGCAATCTCCACCACCACAGCAACAACAACAAAAACAACACAAAAGACCAAAACATCATATTCAAAAGCAAAGGAAACAATTTCTTAAACTACCAAAAAAAGAAAAGATTAAACAAGAACTTGAACTACCAGTTGAAGAAACATATGAACCTAGTACATCACTGCGACAACCAGAAGAAATATATGAGTCATTACCAGAAATAAAAGAAGAAGATGAAGAAACCAAATCTGACACTATGGATGATTTAATTAATAGCAGACATATTTTAGATGAATTTTTAGAACAATATCCTCCAGTTGCGAGAAATGCAATAGAAGCAGTTTTAGAGAAAACCAGTGATCAGACATTTGGTCCTAGATATAATTCAAAAGAGAATAAACTATTTATGGGTAAACATGAATTAATAATCAGTCAAAATGGTGATTTAATTTTAGATAATGAATCATTTCCTGGTACTCCTGGTTTATACAGACTAATATTTTTTAAAAACCCTGAAGATAAATACACTCAAATTACAAAAGAGGATCGGTCAGCATACAAAAAAATACTTGAAATTTCTAATACACATAGAAAAAATAATGATCCCACAAAACAACTAAAAGGTCATAGAGGTGTAAAATATACTCAAATTGTGCAACCAATGTTTACTTCATTTCCTAAATCTCCGTTTATTGGTGAAGGATTATTCACTAATAAACGTGTAGAATATGTTTACTGGGATGACATAAATGAATTAGTGTCACGTCTAGCATTATTACATGCAGCGACAAAAGCGGGTAACAATTCCCATCTGAATGAAATTTTATCAATAGAAGAAGAATTAAAGGAATGTGGTGTAATATATTAGGCTTAAGTTTTTTTCTGGTTAATCCTCAGTGTTGAAATGCCCATTGATCTATTCGGACGTAAAGTGTTATCAGCATCAAGTGCATTTTTTAAATCTACACCATCACCTTTTGTTTTCACTGCTGATGGTGACCTTGATTTAAAACATCATAGAATCTGTAACATTAATGATCCAACAGAAGACAAAGATTGTGCGAATAAGGTATATATTGATTTAGTAAGTAAACAAATATACCAAAAGATGGAAGGAGTAATAGCTGCTTTAACGGATTTAAATAATAATGTTCATAAAGCAGATGCTATATGGATGGATAAATTTAATCAGTTAAACTTAACCATGAATGTTAAGTACAAAATACTTGATGAAAAAATTGATAATATAATTGCTACAATTCCTCACACGATTGAATCAGAATTGCATAACAAACATTTAAGTATAAATTATGAAATCGATAACAAGTGGAAAAAATTTATGAATAATTCAAATGAGATAACCAGACGAATAAAAAAACTTGAAGAACGCTTTGAAGGAATCGATAGTATTAAGATAAAACCAGAAACCATTTCCAAACGTTCTAAAGCAGGTGATACAGATCAACTTGAAAATGTACCTATATCAAAGAAAAGGAAAGTAACAGATTCATATGAAAATAGTGAAAGATAGAACCCATGCCTCATAATAAAAACAAGTGTCCTCCAGGTCAAATGTCAGATCGTCATGGAAATTGTAGAGAAGTGTACCGTAAATAAGCAATGGTTCGACTAAAGCAAGTTAGTGATGTAAAGCAAAAATTGGTAAACGAGATATTTAAACCTGCACGCAGGAATTTTAAACGAAGACGTACTATAATTAAAGGATTGGATGATTTATGGCAAGTAGATTTAGCAGAAATGCAAAATTTATCTTATCATAATAATGGATTTAAATATATTTTAGTCGTAATCGACTGTTTTTCTAAATTTTTATGGACCAGACCACTGAAATCGAAATCAGCTAATGAGGTTAGCAGAGCTATGGAATCAATACTGAAGAATGAAAAAGAACGAATACCAAAGAATTTACAGTCAGATCAAGGAAAGGAATTTTATAATACCACTTTTCAGGATTTGATGAGACGTTATAATATTAATCACTATAGTACGTACAGCGTTAAAAAAGCAGCAATTGCTGAACGAGTTATACGTACTTTAAAATCCAAAATTTATCGATATTTTACGTTATTTGCGACACATAAATGGATAAATAAATTGCAAGAGATAACCAAAAATTATAATACTACAATACATCGAACAACAGGAAGGAAACCCACAGAGATAAACGCTTCGAATCAAGGAGACATAACAGCATATGATCATCTAAAGATTGTTGATAAAAACAGAAAAAAATTTAAAGTCGGAGATTTCGTAAGAATTAGCAAAGAAAAGATGTTATTTGAAAAAGGATATACACCCAATTGGTCAACGGAAATTTTTAAAATCAGTAAGATTAATCTAACCAATCCTGTAACATTTCTGCTAGAAGATAAAGAAGGTCAACCAATCAAAGGAGCTTTTTATATTTGGGAATTATCAAAAACTCAATATCCTGACGTCTATTTAGTTGAGAAAGTGATTCGACGTAAAGGAACTAAATTATTTGTGAAATGGTTAGGTTTACCAGATAATCAGAATAGTTGGATTGAAATGAAAGATATTACCTAATAAATAAGAAATATATATACGATATAATTATTTAACGTCTAATTTAGTTCCATTTAAGATGGCAACGAGTGTAGAACCTGTTATAAAAAAAGTGCTGCATTTTGAAAAAACCATAAGCGATATTCGATTACTAATGAAACTGGAACTACTGAAATTAGGACCGTGCCAGTTGATGGATATATTTCATAAATTACCGGAAACATATCAACAAGATCATGATATAAAGCTGAATCTACCATGTTTACAACATTATTATAACAGTTTTGACGAAGATCAGTTTGATGGTCCTCCTTCATCAATAAATAATTGTGTTTCGTGTATTTTAGATGATACAGGAAGCCAACAACAACAACAACAACAACAACAACAACAACAACAACCCACTGCGTTTCAAGTGTAATGCCTCTTTTGAACTCATCACTCATCTTGTTTGTTACTCTTATACAAAATGTGTTGTACGTGCAAAAACCGTTAGATGTTGTAGATATGTACATCGTCTTCACTAGTGAAAGTCCTAACAACACAAGATGGTCTCCTCTCTGGAAAAGTTTATTTTTCAACGATGTTGATTACCAATGGAAGAAGATGAATCTGGGTTATTTGAGCAATACTGCAATAGAAATATTTAAATATGAAAATGTTTCTATAGCAAACTCTGTAATATATTTTAAATTAAGACTAGTTTTTACCAATAGTAATTATATTGATACTGACTGGAAGAGACTTATACTTAATGATCATGATGTAGTTTCAATAAAAAATTGTTTTAATCATGTTCCTACCTTTTTAGCAATGTTTGGAATTGTTTGTACATGTTGGATCGTTTTTATGATGTTCATAGCGTTAGGTTTGGCTTAAAAACTGCAATTAAAAATTTATTTAGGTGTATGACTTTGTTAGTTTAAGTATGTAGTTTGTTTTATGTCTAATAAAAAATAATATTCATTCTGATTATTTTTGTTATCATATTTCCTGTCTAACGTTTTTTTCCTTAAAAACGTTAAATTTTTATCAGTTATATTTTGAATTTTTTGAATTTTTACGTAAGGAACCACAATATCCGGTTGCAAAGTTTATGGAATATAAAATCATATCGCATCAATGATTAATTCATTTCTACTTCGACTGTCCGTGTATGAAAGTAATCATGTTCAAGTGCTCTCAATGCGATAACAAGTTTACTCGCAAAGATGCTTTAACACGTCATGTAAAAAAACATAGTAAGTAAATACATTTTACGTTATAGAAATTGTTTTAATTAAGAGCATTTTTAAGGTGATAAATTATCTAAACTCACTTGCACCGGATGTAAAACGTCATTTACGAGATTTGATAACTATAGGCGTCATATTACAAATTCATCATTGTGTTCAATGGATTCGGATGATATGACTCCTAAAAAAGCCCGCCTGACAACTAGAACACCTTTACAAGGTATTTTTGTAAATATTCTTTATATTATTATTATTATAACTTGTTTTTGTTTTTAGAAGTTACTACTAACGCTCCATCATGTTCATTTCATCAATTTTGTGAAATATGCAATAGTCACTACAGAGGATCCAGATTAAACCATTTACGTTCTTTAAAACATAAAAGTGTCATCTCCGCCAAAATTAATGATGATGATGATTTCGTTGAAGAATATCAAGTTGCCTTCAAATCAAGAATTACCTCATACCGATTGAAAAATTCACAACTAGATGACTTGGAAGTGTGCAATTTTTTTGAAAGAAATCAAGATAAACTTATCACTTTAATAACTAGAAAACTGAGAGAATTTAACCAACTTAAAATTAATTTCGAACTTTTTGCTAAATATATTTTACCTTCTAAAGACATTATCGAAATCAAATCATTCAACACTAAAAATATCATCATTTCAATATCGACAAATATTAAGGTAGAACTGGAAGAAATATGTGGCGTCATAAAAAACAAAATGAGTGAATTCTTGGAAAAAGATAGTGGTAAGTAATATCAATTTTATTTATAAACATATTATTGTATTAAATTTTTTAGGTTGGATTTTAATGGAAATTTTGTTTTTGGAACTTAATATCAACAAATTCAATCCACTACGTGCATCAACATATATACCATTACCGAAGGACATAGCGAAGCGGAGAGCGGTTATCAATATTCATAATGATGATAATGAATGTTTCAAATGGTCTGTTTTGGCACACCTTCATTCAACTGAAGTAAATGTTAATCGACATCGAGTTGATGCTTATCGTGAGTTTGAAGAGGAATTAGATTTTACAGATATTTCATTTCCGGTTAAATTAACTGATATTTTTAAATTTGAAGCACTTAATAATATTAGTGTAAATGTCTATGGAACAGAGCAGCGTTTTGATCATGAAAAAGGTAAATGGGTATCAGATATTATAGGTCCCTTTTATTTAACTTCTAAGAAACGAGACATTCATGTAAATTTATTACTTATCGTAGACGATGAAAGAATGATCAAACATTACTGTCTGATAAGCAACATTTCTCGATTAATAAGTTCACAACTTTCCAAACATAATCATGCTAAATTTATATGTAACGGTTGTCTATTATTTTTTTCGAGTGAACAAAAATTAGTTAAACATCGTAAGTATGCTTGTAATGAAGTTGTCACTACATTACCAACTTCTGATCTGATTATAAATAAATTTGGTAAAGAAGTGCCTGGTAATGAATTAACATTTCAAAATTTTGATAAATCTCTTAAAGTTCCTTTTGTATTTTATTTCGATTTTGAATCTATTTTAAAACCTTTACGCAATGATAATTCAGCCGATAATATCCGTACAATTGTTACACATTTACATGAACCATATAGTTTCGGATATTACATAAAATGTGCATATAATGATAATTTATCAATTTATCGGACTTATCGAGGAAAAGATGCTCCTAAAATTTTTGTGAAATGGTTGCAAGATGATGTAAATAGACTTTATCACGATCACCTCAAACATATCGTACCACTTGAAATGACTCCGTTAGATGAATTGGTTTTTCAAATATCTACCCATTGTCATTTATGTAAAGAACCTTTCAAAACAGATTACGGAAGTCTAAATTGTGATAGAGTTCGTAATCATTGTCACTTAACAGGTGAATTTTTAGGACCTGCACATTCTATTTGTAATTTAAATTATAAGATTCCAAAATATATCCCTGTTTTTTGTCATAATTTAACTAATTATGATAGTCATTTATTTATTAAAGCTTTAGCAACAGAAAAGACCATCATTAATTGCATTGCTCAAACTAAAGAAAAGTATATTACATTTTCAAAAAAAATTTTAGTTGATAAGGTCATGAACACGACTACAAATACAGTTGACAATATTTTTATAACGCTTAGATTCGTAGATTCGTTCCGTTTCCTTTCTTTTTCATTAGATAAATTATCTCAGACTTTAACTTCTAATGAATGTCTAACCATTCGGAAACACTTTCCGGACGATAACCAATTTAATTTGATAAGACAAAAAGGTGTTTTTCCATATTCATATTTGGATTGTTTTAATAAGTTAGATGATACCAGTTTACCATTGATTCAACAATTTTATGATAATCTTAATAAAACTGATATCAGTGAACATGATTATGAGCGAGCACAGGAAGTCTGGAATCTATTTGATTGCAAAACGTTAGGTGATTATTCCGACATTTATTTAAAGTCTGATGTTTTGTTACTAACAGACATTTTTGAAAATTTCAGAAAGGTTTGTCTCAAAATTTATGAACTAGATCCAGCTCATTACTTAACAGCACCTTCATTAGGCTGGGATGCTATGTTAAAAATGACTGGAATTAAATTCGAATTGTTAACTGATATAGACATGGTACATTTCTTTCGAAAATCTATTAGAGGAGGACTTTGTCAATGTTCAAAACGTAAAGCAGTAGCAAATAATAAGTTTTTATCAAATCATGATCCTTCTAAACCAACTTCTTTTATAATGTACCTTGATGCAACCAACTTGTATGGAGCAGCAATGTCTGAATATTTACCTTATAGCGGTTTTCGATGGGAAGATCCTAATGAATTCAATGATAACCTAATTCTCAATTTGACAGATAACGCTGATGTAGGTTATATATTCGAAGTTGATTTAGAATATCCTTCTGAATTACATAATCTTCACAACGATTTACCATTTTGTCCTGAAAAATTTATTCCTCCCTCTAGTAAAACTGAGAAACTTTGCGCAACCTTGAACAATAAAGTACACTATGTTTTACATTATCGAAATTTAAGACAAGCTATACAAGGTGGTTTAAAATTAATTAATATTCACCGTGTTTTAAGTTTTAATCAATCACCATGGTTGAAAACATATATTGATTTAAATACAGAAATGCGTAACAAATCAAAAAACGCGTTAGAAAAAGATGTATTTAAATTAATGAATAATTCAGTTTTTGGTAAAACCATGGAATCAATTGATAAAAGAGTAAACGTGAAATTGGTAACATCATGGAATAATATAGGTAGAAAACCAGGTGCTGAAAGTTTAATTGCACGACCAAATTTTAAAAATTCATCTATCTTTACACCAAATTTTGTAGCTATTCAATTAGAGAACGAAAAAGTTTTCTACAATAAACCTCTGTATGTAGGTTTTACTATTCTAGATATCAGTAAAACTATTATGTATGATTTTTATTATAATTTCATAAAACTTAAATACGGTAACAATGCAACGCTTTTGTATACCGATACTGATAGTTTAGTAATTGAAATTTTTTGTGAAAATATTTATGATGATATTAAATCTAATATAGAGCGTTTTGATACTTCAAATTATAAAGCAGAAAATATTCATGGAATACCTGTATCGTCTTCTGTCATCGGGAAGATGAAAGATGAATATAAAGGACGTGTAATATCAGAATTTTTAGGAACAGGTGCTAAAGCATATTGTGTGGATGTTGAAGGTGAATTATCTAAAAAAGCTAAGGGTATTAAACACAATGTAATTACAAGTGAATTACATAAAATTGACTACCAAAACGCAGTTACTGTTCCAAACACTGAAATTATTAAAGAAATGAATATCTTTCGTTCGAAGCTTCATAACATTTACACAGAATTAAAGAAAAAAATTGCTTTATCTTTCAAAGATGATAAACGTTACATCTTAAACAATTCTGAAGGTAGAACATTATCTTGGGGTCATAAAAATATTCTTCCTCAAACTCAGGAATAATATTTAATTTGTATTGTAGTTATTGTATTATAATGTTTATGTATTATAATATGTATGTATGTATGTACTTATATTTAGATGTAATAAACAATTAAAGTAATTTATTGTTTTTATTATTATCCATTAACCAAATAGCTTATGTGAATTTGTTTCAGGTTTCCAAAATAGACAGCACTATCCACTCTACCTACCTGAGGTTCGACTCCCCATGGAAGGAACAACAACAACAACAACTTTTTTTGCATTATATTTTAAACAAATAACAAAATAAACTTGGTGCGCAACAGACAAGTTAGGCAAACAACATTACAAAAATAAAAAACTACATATACTAGGTTTTTTTTCCTTATCGATAAAATAATGACTTTCCTTTATTAGTTATTAGTGACAAGCGCGATGATTTTCTGATATTTTGCTTAACTCAATACAGCATGTATTGTATATATACTTCATGTATTCACAATTGCACATTTCAAAAATCATATATTCAAAATTTCACAACCCCAAAAACCAAAAATTTCACAACCCCAAAAAGCTACTACTACTACTACTACTACTTGTTTTCTTGGTTGCATATTCGCAAACGGGCGGGGGGTGTGTTTAAAAAAAAAAATGGAGGCCAGCGCCATCTTTGATTGACGGCTGCGCTGACGGCAGCGCCATCTAGCGAAAAGTTTGCAGACCGTGGCGCCATCTAACGTGAGAATTTAGGCGGAATTTGTGACGACATCGGCGCTACCAACATTACACCCAATATTAATTTTTAAATAAATTAAAATTTTGGCGCCATTTTTTTTAACAAACAAACATGGCCGACTAATTTCAAATATTAATTTTGAAATAATTTAAATTTGGCGCCAATTTACCATTAAACAAAAATGACCGCCGCCGACTTTCAAACTTCCAAGATGGCGACGATTATTATTATTATTATTATTATTATACTACATAAATATATTTGCATCATCACAAATGGCGTCAGTCGGCCGCAGGCCGGCTGACCAGCTGGTCGCAGGCCAGCGAGCTGCGATTACGCGCTTGCGTCTGCGGCTGACTGACACAATTTTCACACATGCGCAGTAGAGGGAGGTGGAGGTGGTTTTTGAACCGGCTATCTCTATCTACTGCCATCCTTGTCAAAACACTCCTCCTTAAGCTATTCCGCCGGTGAAACCTCCTTTTTGTATGACTTTTGATTAAATTCGGTTAGTCCAAGCTAACCCAAATCCGGCGCTCCGGGAATATTTAATTTAATAAACGACAAGGCGCTAAAACTGCTCCCTTAATGCGCCTGTATACAGCTGGTTTTTAATAAAACACAGACAAGGCCAATTTTTCAATAACATATGCTAAAACTATCGCCTTGTGACTGTTAATAAATATAAATAAAAAAAATAAATTATTAAATTATAAAATATAATAAAAGTATCTGAATAAAAATAGTCTTCTTAAAACGTTGCTTGTTGACGTTGATTTTACGTTATTTCTTACGTCACAAAATCGTTTAAATTGATGGTAAAAAAAACGTTATTGTTCTACATTATAAATAACGTTATTTCCGTGGAAATATTTGCGTTGATTTAACAATAAAAAAACTTTACTACAAGATATGCTAAAACTATCGCCTTGTGACCGTTAATAAATATAAATGTAAAAAAAATAAAAATAAATTAATAATTTATAAAATATAATAAAAGTATCTGAATAAAAATAGTCTTCTTAAAACGTTGGTTTTACGTTATTTCTTACGTCACAAAATCGTTTATATTGATGGTAAAAAAAACGTTATTGTTTTACATTATAAATAACGTTATTTCCGTGAAAATATTTGCGTTGATTTAACAATAAAATAACTTTACTACAAGATATGCTAAAACTATCGCCTTATGACCGTTAATAATATAAATATAAAAAAATAAAAATAAATTAATAAATTATAAAATATAATAAAAGTATCTGAATAAAAATAGTCTTCTTAAAACATTGCTTGTTGACGTTGATTTTACGTTATTTCTTACGTCACAAAATCGTTTAAATTGATGGTAAAAAAAACGTTATTGTTCTACATTATAAATAACGTTATTTCCGTGAAAATATTTGCGTTGATTTAACAATAAAATAACTTTACTACAAGATATGCTAAAACTATCGCCTTGTGACCGTTAATAAATATAAATGTAAAAAAAATAAAAATAAATTAATAAATTATAAAATATAATAAAAGTATCTGAATAAAAATAGTCTTCTTAAAACATTGCTTGTTGACGTTGATTTTACGTTATTTCTTACGTCACAAAATCGTTTAAATTGATGGTAAAAAAACGTTATTGTTCTACATTATAAATAACGTTATTTCCGTGGAAATATTTGCGTTGATTTAACAATAAAAAAACTTTACTACAAGATATGCTAAAACTATCGCCTTGTGACCGTTAATAAATGTAAATATAAAAAAAAATAAAAATAAATTAATAAATTATAAAATATAATAAAAGTATCTGAATAAAAATAGTTTTCTTAAAACGTTGGTTTTACGTTATTTCTTACGTCACAAAATCGTTTATATTAATGGTAAAAAAACGTTACAAATTACAAACATTACAAATCAACGTTGTTTCCGTGGAAATATTTGCGTTGATTTAACAGTTCTATACGGAGAGCACAGAAAATATGTGTTTTCTTCAATTATTATTTCTGGGGTGTCTTTAGAAGTATTTATACTCCCACATGTACTTATTTAATGTCAAAGGCTGTACTTGATGTTATACCAAGTATTTTCGATCATGTGGGCACATTCCATTGAAAAAGGCCTTTGAATCTCCTGATTAAAATCGCCCAGAAATGGTGATAAATTTGATTAGCACACATGTTCCGGAACTTTATCGAGTGGCTCGGACGTTTGTAGGTCGGCACGAGTGCTAATTCCACATTTGCAACTGATGTAATTGCAGTTAATTCGCGTCTGGAGGATGAAAGATCCGCTACGTTGCAATGAGGGGACACGTTATCTACCCGATGCAGCCGCAATTTATGTTGCCATCAATAATCGATAGGGGTGGGAATGCACGACGTGTGCAGATAGGTGTGTGGAGTGCATTTGCGGCCAAATTACCCATTATGTTGCATACGCGCCGAAAAGGCCATCCCACACTTTTATACAAATAATTTTCGCTCAGAAGTTGGGAATTAATGTCTGTTTACTTTATGACAACTCTATTTTGGTCGCAGCTCTGGCGCTATTTTTAGATCTGTAGCGTTTTGTTTATGAAATATAAACGGTATCGTATTTAACGACCAATTTGAGTTCTTCCAACATTGTGGAATTTATTATAATGATGTACTTGCGGGAGTTGTGCATCGGTTATGGAAATGCTGAAATGCTTACGATCCTGCAGCAGTTCCAGGCGCTGCATGCACATTTACTATTCATTTTTCAATGTTCACTTGGATATTTGTTCTTTCGGTCTGTAATTTTTCAGGACATTAAATTATGAGCGAACGTGGGGCAACTTTTGCCTCGAACGCTTTGAAGCGTATTTATCGGTAAACAAGATATGTTTTTAACGTCAGGACTATAATTAGTATGACTGCTTCCGCAGGTGTGTAAAGCTTCCACTTGTGCGACTTCATCGTAATTGACTTATCCTCGCACTCGTGAATTTCTATTTGTTTGTCTGCAATAATTGGCGTTGCATAAATATTGTCTCTGCAATTTGGTTGGAGCGATCGCGCCTTCATCTCATGCTATGATAATAAACGCGCTATAACGTGTAATACACCCACCGTCCGGCATGAAAAACGGTAATTGTTGTGTTCTGGCGCGGAAATAGGAAACATTGTATGTGAAAACATTTAGGCGAGGAAAACACGATTCCCGGCTGCTGAACACGGCAAAATTCATGTTATTTATACAGGGGGAAGTATTCTCTTACTCGTTACAAGAGGAGATCTTATTGCCGGCGTCGAGCAATCTGGCACTAACAACGCCTGTAATTGATAGCAATAAATGACATTTCGCTAACAAGCGACATGCGACACTCAATTTGTAGTTTTACTGCATTGGACCGACTATTAGGCACGTTTTAAGGAATCAAGGAGTGATTAATAATCGGGGATGTGTTGATTGGGTTATTTAATAGCGAAAAAACTCAATTTTCATTCGTCATTATCGACGCATGGATGAGCTGCGTTATTGCATGGAGGCTTTAATTAATGAAAACCGTGGATGAGAGTAGATATGTGCGGCAAATCGACTGTCCACATGTTGAGGTCTGCGAACAACAGGTTCGCAACATTCGACACAATGGAGGTAATTAGGTGGATATTTCCCTGTCTGGAGATGAATTTCCACTCAGAGAGAGAATTACAGTATAGTTATTTTTCCAAATAAAACACTTCGGCCTTCTAGTTGCAGTTAATTGCGTTTTTGGACGTACTTTCCATTACCGCCCCCAAATAAACCCTTACCGTCCCTTACCAACGCGCATGTTTTATTTTCGCTATTAACATTGTGAAACAATGCAATAAAGCCGCGGATGAAAATCATTAAACGAATCGCTTTGCACTTTCTTGCGTTATTTTGCACATGATTTAGCCGAAAGCTCGTCATAAAGTGGCTTTACTTCAGGTTTTAATAATGTAAACTGCGGTTTAGGAAAACGAACGTTTTTACGAGCAAAACAATATGTCCGACCCGCTGAACGTGCACAAAGCGTCCACTGGTAAAATTTTTATTTTCGTTGCAAATTATCCTTTCAGGCGAAAGGAAAGAAGTCTCCTCTCGGCATTTCCTGTGTGTGTGTCGGCGGTCTTTTAGTGTGTTTTTCGTCGAGTGTTGATTTTGGGAGGAAATGTCTCTTTCACGCGATGCAATGCGAGCTCAGATCGCCGGAAACACGCAATGTTTTCGGTAATGAAACGAAATTTAATTTAAATAACGCATTGCCAACATCTTCAGAATCAATTACTCGAGCAAATGAACAGAAAACACAAGTTGTTGGCAAATATTTGGACGCTCTGATAGCTATGGCAAATAAATTTTAACACCGAAACGCCAACCTACCATTAAAATTCTCAACAAACAATTTCAAGCGAAATTTATCTTGCAAAATAAACATTTGCGCTAATTTGACGAGGGGCGCACGGACAAGCTCCCCAAAAATTCACGAAAGTGATACCACTTCCATTTTTTTGATCATTTAATCTTGAAATATTTAAATAAATTTGCACAAAATATATAGCCATTTTCAGAGAATTTTATTATTTTTTTTGATACTGATGATTTTAAACTAAACTATTATTGGTTGATTTTACCTCGAATAGAAGCAGAAAATCATAATAACTTACACTTAAAATACAAAATATCTTTTATAATTAATTAAATTAAATTAAAGAAAAAATATAGAACTGCAAAGTAAAAACATTAAGAAATTATAAAGCTAAAATTATAAGACAGTGAAACAACGTAAAACTAAAAATTTAGGAAATGAATATAAAATATGACAAATTATGATACTGAAAAACTGAAAAACTGAGAATACACTTAAAAACTCTGTGATTGACACTAAGAAACTATGAGATTAAAAGACTGGAAGCCTGAGGACATAAAAAATACAAAGTTTGTTAAAAGTTGAACAACGTGAAAAAGTTAACTTTTGTCTGCTTCATGAGCTTGTAATTTCACGTCGATTATTATTGAAACTTTGCTGAGTTGTGTTTTCCGTGCCGTATTATTATGTATCACAATCACTCTGACACTATCTTAATTCACGTTCTTAAATTACAAACGTCCGTTGTAATCGTGCCATAATTAATTAATATGGGGTTTGTGTGTCAGTGGCAATGCATCACATTTGAAGCCACTGTTCAGTGTAATTTCTTTGTCGCTTTTGGGGCAATTGGCGTTTGCAAAGTCGCAGGACTACCGCACCGGTCCGGGTCGTTATTGATTTCGGCGTGGGTATAAGGGGGCGAAATTTCTGCCACACTGACACACATTAACATAGACATCGCTTATTTTCGGTGCGGCACGAGTCCGTAAAAGCGTTATTTTGTAGATATGCGTGTAGGTAATCTCCCGTTGTGACACTTCCATTTGTAGGAGTTTTTTACTGGCCGGGATCCTTACTCCCCTTTGAAGTCGTTATCAGCGTTGACATTGATTCGGCGGTTGATAATTACGTAATTGCGTGATGGGGCGGTAAACACGGGGGCGGCTGGATTAATATTTTAAGCCCCCGGTGTGGAGGGAGAGAGAGGGATTTTTTAAATTAAGCTTTTAAAAGCTTCTTGACGAGGGGTCATTTATGATTTATGGTAAACAAGCCGAGATTTGGCGGTTTTGCAAGCAAAAAACACGCCAGATTAGCTTGACGCGATCTTCGGGACGCGCTGTGCATTTCAAGAGGCGAAAGCCAACAACAGGGAAAAATTGACACTGAAATTTCTGGTTGCAATAAATTATGTGAGTCAATACTGAAGTCAAATGTACCGAACTAGTTGTTTACGGTAAGCTGCAAAATTATTGCCTTCCTGTAACGTTACATTTATGACATTACGTGCGGTAATGTATGTTCCGGCGTGAATGGAGTTCGACTGGTAATTACCTAAGTAAATTGAAATTATTCAAGATTATTAGTCGGCAATGCCTGTAAATAAAATATCGCCGGGCCGTATAACCGCTTTATATGGCTGGTGTAAATGATATTACACCCATAACCAGATAATGTGAGCAAGAGTGGTAAAAGTGCCCTTTGTTCGTCCACGAGACGGGTTCACGTGTGTGCTTTCCAACAAAAGAGGTTAATAAAATAATGCCCCGGTTCAATTTTAATTTTGCGCGGAACGCAAATATTGGCTTAACGTAACGATGGCCAAACACGGGAGCGAAATATCTCCCGTAATTAGTAGTAAAAAAATGTTTGATCTGTTTGAAGCGTCGTCGCCCCCGATACAGCCATCAATAGAAGCTGTTTAAAATGCGCGCCGCTCTGTCGACAATGAAAGGTTTCCATCGAGGCTAATACCGTCCTGGCATTAAACTGTCTGTTTACTGTTGCGTTCATTACAGATGCGCATTCACAAACTTCATCTAGAGTTAGCACTGCCGCCCCCATTTTAAATTACAAACTGTTATGCGACCTCACGAATTACTAATTTCAAACTTCTATAAATAAAGACGTTTTGAAATTTTATACGGCGGGGAATTTGGTGGCGGGCGCGTAATTTTCTTCGTGCCCTTTCATAAATTATGGTGACGGTTTTTAAGAGGGCTTTTTATTAAAACGCGACCATTAACACGAAATTAAACAACGATTTGCATTTTATGAATAAGTGAGCGGCAAAGCAAACGATTGGAATTCCGGATTTGAATGTGGTGCAAAAATGGTGGAGGCGCCGGGCTACTCATTTTCTCACTCTATTTATTTCGTATTTTTTTGGTAAAATATTGTATTGTTGTGTTCTTTTATTTATTTGGTGTGTACCTAGAGGTGCTGAAAGGTTGGTGGAAGAAGCATTCATTTGATAAAAGCTTCCATTCCGGTAATTGCGAATAAATATCGGCTTCATTTTTTCCCTCATCCAAATATTATTCCAACGTGAAACGGTAAATAAAGGTGCAATTATTTTAATTACAAATAATAGTTAGCATTGTTTGGTTTTTCCACCAACATTGTTGTTTTCCCAAACAAGTGTTGGAGAATTTCGCTCCTTGCACGAAGACTGACTTTTTTTGTCTTGTCACATTCGTAGGTTGTAAAATCGGTTTTAATCACATTTCCGAGCCGTAATTCCATTCACTTCCGTCCCAATTCGGTTTAAATTAGTCATAGGAGCGATTCTCCGGCTCGAAAAGAAAGCATAAACACCGTGCGAAATTTCGCCGGAACGCGCCGACATGGAATTAAGGTGAAGCGGCATTTGTAATGATTCATTTTAATTAACACGGAGCATTTATGAAAAGTCGACATTATTAAATTTCGAATCGTGAATTATTTATCCGGAACAATGCGAGCTTAAATCAGCACTTAATAATTAGAGGGGCGAAATATTAAACCGTTTTCGAGGTGCACTCGCCATATTTTCGCGGAATCACTTAGCACCGGGATAAACGCGAACGCATTCAATTATACTGAAATGGTGAAATCCTTTTAATCAGAAATTCAATGCGCCCACTCCTACACAATTACAGAGTGTTGGCAATTCACAAAGCCGGGACGAAATACATAATGGATTTAGAAATAGCACATCCGAAGTGGACGCTAATGACACGTTTCGTCAAAGTTTGCGCTCCGATCGGGGGTCAAGGGCGGACAATTTTACAGCGTCGTAAAAAATAAACTGCACAATTTTACGGCGCTGCTGTGCGCCGAAGCGCGGCGGTAATAAAACAATTTATATTTTTTCGGAGATAATTTGATAGTAAAACGTTCAATCTGCATAGATGTCAAGGGGCATGATTGATGGAGGGGCGAAAATTGAAGAAAATGGCTCCGGGTTGTTTATAGTGCGCACTATTGCAACATTCTTAAGCGAACGCTGGCGCAACATTTGCGGAAAAATGTTAATTCGTCGCGAAAATCGGCCGAGGTATCTTTAATTCCGGTCTACTTTGCTTCCTCCTCAAATTGTTTTCTTTAAACACTTCTCTAACTTCTTATTGCATCGTTCATCCTGGCGCCGCGCTCTGTCACACTGCCTGCCCTCCTTTTTTACCTAATTTCCTTTCTTCCCTTTCTCGCTCATTTATATTGAAATTTTAATTTGTTTTCCTGTTTTATCCTGCGGTACTGTTCTCTCTAGCAGTTTGTTACATTTTAATTAATTATACGCAACTCTTAAAAATTACTTTTTATTCCGCCACGTTTCAAAAATTGTCGCAAATATCAATCCGAATGCAATTAAACTTCCTCACAAGCTTGATACAAAGCCCGCAAAAAGTGAATTAAAATGATAGCAATAAATTCCGATGGATCCGGGTATAACTTAAAAATGGTGCTGTCAAGCAGCCAGATGAAAATTTGTTTTGAACAAAGCCATAAGTCACAATTCACGAGCTTTGCAGCAAAAATGCTGCGGCCTCTCGCTTTCTTCAAAGCCACGAAACAGATGGGATTCCGGGTCTTAAATTTAACGCATCGCTCCGAGAAATTTATGAAAATATGCGTTTCATATATATTTGCGTTTTAAGGTTATTACGTGCCCTAATGCCGCCGCCTTCCCCAAATCAGACCGAATGACACCGGCCTTAAGCCGGTTATCTGACAGAGGGATTTTACAACTCTTTAAACTTGGGAAGGAATTAGGATCAATTGACAGCTAAACCACTCATATTCCGAAATGGATAATTTATCGGCTGATTTTTGAACTGTTCGACAACCAATAATTTTTTTACAGAGTTACTAGAATATTATTCATGTTTTTTATATTTTAACTATTGTTTTTTTGATTTGTATTGTTAATCATTTTAATAAAAACCTTTTGTAATTTTTATTGGCTTTTTATATCTCTCCCGGATTTACCCTAAAATTGCTTATCTTGACTGACTGACTCACTGACTGACTTATAAGTTTTAAATTTGAAACCTTTAACTTTTGACTTTTTTTCCAAAAGTTCGAGTGTTACTTTTAGTGCAAGTTTTTCAAAATTCTTCTATTAAAAATAGTGGCTGGATTTTGGTGTTGGACATTTTTTTGTGCCAATTGAGCAATTAAAACTGGCTTTCTTGAGATGTCCCCATAAAAGAATTATTTCCCAAGAGGGTTGGTAAAAAATATCCCATTTTAATGGTGATTAAAAATTTACGGACAAAATAGGAATGGCAACGATGCGGTAAAAAATCCATTCCATTACAGTCGGTTCGACAAAGGATATGCAAATAGAGGAGTTTTTAATTTTGAACTGAGCACAAATAACAAATTTCCCGTTGAATCAATAACCGAATGTTTGTCATGTCAAATGACTTAGAAAATTAAGATTGAATTGCAAGCGGCCAGGGATGTAAGCTCGCATTTACAACTTCCCGTATAGTTTTATTTTTGTGGAAAAGTAAATTTCCTTTCGGTGCTTTTAATTTCCTCTCGCCGATTCCGATTAATTGTCAAATCAGAGAGTTTAAAATCGCGGGGAAAGCAGGTCAAAGGTCGCGTCGCACGTGCACCGATGAGGTCTGCATGGCAGAGGCCTCGTTACCGAGGGTTAAGTAGAGCGTGAAGCGATTGCCGGCGGCGAAGATATCGGGCGGTGGCGGCGGCGTCTCTCGCCGCCGCCGCCGCCGAAGAGGGCGCTGAGAGCAATGCTGTGTATCTGTCTCGTACGTAATGGAGATAGTTCCACTAACGCCCCACTCGGGTATATGGCTCGTGATTTTGATACGATGATGTTTCCATAAAAGATAGCTAAACACGTCGGGGGTTATTGTGAGATGGGGGCGGACGCCAGGGGGTGACGAAAGCAAAATCATCGATACAAACGTTGATTTAAAGCTTACACTGCAAAGTGGCTTCTGAATTTTTTTAACTTTTTTAACCCTTTTTTCTTATAATAAGCGTATTGTTGTGGCGCGCTTGACGACCTAGTTAATGTTTGTGGCGTTAATTGTTGGTGTGGGTGGTCCGCTTTCGTGTAAGTCACGCATTGAAGTCCCTTGGCACCTCCTCCATCAATTTTCGCCGCTAACCCCAATGTAAATTTGAATAATGTTCAGCGTTCATTGTTTGTAGATGGTCAATGAAAATAACGACTTCCGTGTTATACACGCACATCCCCGCACCGGAAGCGCTTTTTCTAGGTCAGCTCTCCCTGTGTTATCCGCGCCTTTGGCACTTTGCACCGTCTCGTCGCTTTCCGGCCGTCCGGAAGTGCATCTCGCAATTTTCCGGCGTTTTCCTCCTTGCATTCGACGTGTCCATCCATCAAGGTCCTCAGTGGGCAATTTGCGCGTTGCGAGATTTGCGATGAATCATTTATGCAGATGTAGATAAGTAAAAGCTTTATTTCCGGTCGGACGTGTTTTTTGCCTGGCAACCGTTCCGGAGTTTCGACAGCGGCCTGATTGCCGTAAATTAAAGCGACCTGTGTGCCGCGGAAATGTCGGCACTGCATTATTTAGTTTTGAAGTGTTTTCCGCTTTGAAAAGCTGCGGCCGTAAATTTTAAATGGTCCCGGACCACTTTCAAAGATAAAAACGTTTATGGACGCGAGGTACATCTTCGCATATCTCGACGCTTAACAGCCGGAATATTAATAGGAAAGGCGGAGGGGAAATTAAATTTTACGCGGATAAAAACCGGAAACGCTCGCCTGGTCAGCGGGGATGAGGGTAATTTCGAGAGGGAAAAAAGCCGATTTTCTATCGAATTCGGCCCGACGATCAAATAAAAATCGCAAATGTAAATCATGACGAGTTCCATTCAGGCGCTCTACTAAACAAGCAAATAACGACAAATGCGCGCCGGTTACACTTCACGCCTACACATTTCAACCCTCATTTCGGGTCGCCAAAGCCGCACAAACACCGGTTTTGAACTAGATTGTTAATCTATTGGCCGGTATTAAAAACTTTTTTTCAAAATATTCTACAGTAAAATCACTCAACAACGGACACCGATGGGAATTTCAAAACTGTCCGTTGTGGAGAGGTGTCCGCTAATGGGAGATGTAAATTGTAATATGGTTTTGAATGAAAAAGTAAAGAAAAATCTGATTATGCACAATAATACCTGACTGATTTTTTGTTTATGACTGGTTTTAAGTGCTTGTTTGTCTTTATAATATATTCCTAAACCGCCATCTCCACGGTCTGAATCCTCGGGCCCGTTCGAAGTCTCTTTACGAGCGGGTCATGAAATTTCGTCTAATTTTCCAGCGTCAGCGCACCGATAAACCGGGCCCAAGTACGTGACTAATGAAACAAGATACAGGACCAAGTGTGAATCCTTGCGTCTCCTAACCGCATTATTTTTTAGCACGCTGTTGTAAAGTCCCGTCTTGCACATTTTTGGCGTGTTCGTGACGTGCACTCAAACCCTTCCGCCTAAAAAAGGCCTTAACGACCTCTGCGCTTCGACCATTAGCGATGGGACCGTGTCCGTTTTTTGGTCCCGAGGGACTTGTGTTGATGAGGTTATTAAAATTGTGTTTGCGCTGTTTCATTCCGACAACAAGTTGTTTCGCTGTTCGGATGAATACGATATTTTTGTCAGCGGTGTTGTTTCTTAATGGTTGTAGTCTCCGGCGAGTCTCGGAAGTTTTCTCTCCGGAAGCTGATTTGTTGGAGGAATGTGGATGTGTGTGGAAAACACGCCAAACAAGCAATAAAGAATGCTAATCGCAGCTCCGGTTTTTAATGAGAGATAGCGCACACGCCGTAATCACGATTCGATATATTTATGCGCATATTTTAGAAAATTCCGGGCGCTCAAACACGGCTCTCAGGTACGGAAAACTAATGTTCATGCAAATTGGTGCCAATTTACACCACACTCGAGATTGAAAGGCTAAAGCCCGGATAAATACGACCAGTTTACGCCCAAACCAACCTAATCAACTTTTCGGAAACGGCAACATTTTTATTATAGAAAATTATCAAATAATTTAACTTCTAGGAACTCTATCCAGTCGCTTATGAAATAATTATATATTTAGCTAAACGTTGAAGGCTGATATAAATGTTATAGAAAGCGTCTTTTAGACTGAATAAAGTATTTTTTGAGTAATAAATGCCGAATGTAATTCTGAAGCGATTTGCGGAATTTGCGCACACATTCATCCGAACATCAGCATCAAATCTCCTGCCCCATCCTATTGGTTTTTCTTTCCTCGAATGTAATCACACTATTGAAATTCCATCGCGTCTGCATATTGTTTGCCATAAACATGTAAAAATTTTAATAATTCGTTTCGTTCCCTCGTAATCAAGCCGCAGCGCTGATACTTCGAGACAAATTCCGGTTTTATTTATGTGGAGGAGAAGTTTAATTTTTGTCTCGTGTGAAGAAGTATAACGTCTTTGGTGCTCGTCGCGTAAACCCGGTCGGTTTACGTCTCGAGCGTCGCTTTGAAAAATTAATAAACGTGTAGAACAGCGCGCTTGTCGCGCGTAAAAATAAATATTGAAACGCGGGTTAGTTTTTATTGTTATTGCTGCGACTCGGTGCGCCTGAACCCATTACCATTATGTGTTTTAAAGTTGTCAGGCCTGTGCCAGCCACCAGAAATAAAGTGCCTGTAAACTTGCCACCCGGAAGGGTGACAGCAGCCAATATCGGAGATAACACCCTAGTCTTTCAAACGGCACAAAAAAGACTGAATTATTGTTAGCACGGCCCTAATGAAGATAACAGTCACAATTATCACATGGTTTAAAAGGGTGGACAAGGTGGGAGCTTTTTGCTGGAATATCTCGCAGGTGGTGAATTATTTATTGGCAAAAAAAGGTGCCGGAAGATTGTGTATTAAATCTGCATGGGGGACGAGCTTTATCAAAGGATCGCTTCGGCTTCGAATTTATTTTTATTTCTTAATTTAAATTCTATTCGCAGAGGCGTGTTGGAGTGTCTTTGAGTCTTTGTGTTTGCTTTTCTCGTCCCGCCTCTGCCATTATTAATTTTTATAGTCAGCTTTGACTAACTTTATTATGACGACGGGAAAAAGCCCGGAGCTATCACGGGCCATACACATTTTTATACCTGATTGTAAATAGCTATTATAATTTTTATCAACAAATAAATAAAAAAGCGACTTTATAGACTAGAAAGTTCAATTTTTTAAATACAGTCAACCCCAATTTTCCAGGCTTTTTATTACTATTACTATATTATTATACGTAAATAAAATAATTGGAGGTAATAATTTAGAAAATTGATTGTTCTGTTGAAAGCTGAAGACGCAAAAAATTAAAACAAATTTTTAACAGATTTTATTTATTTAACTTATGAATTCAATTTTGTAAGTTTTTGACTAACTTTGAAAACGTAGTCCGACTTTAATAACAATTTTCTTAAATCTTTGGAAAATAGCACATTTTAGGCGAATATTTAAAATTGTTTTCATTCTTTTGACAAGTATTTTCCAAATTCAATAATTTTCCCAATGGAAAATGTTCAAAATTTACTAAAACGCCTTCCAAATTAATTTTTGCAATTTTCTTGATACTTTTGGCATATTTTCTCGGATTTGTCAGTTTTTGGTCAAACACATATTCGGATTTAAAGAAAATAACGCATTTTTCATACAATCCAAAAGTTTTAATATATATTTTGCGGTCCTGATTTCATTTTTATAATTCGGTAAAGTTTCCTGGTTTGTTTTTTGCTGAAAATGATTTTGTGATCGAATTGCGGCCCTTGGGCGATGTGAAACTAATATTTTTTGCGATCAATTAGTTGTCTTGTTCTTGTTAGGAGTTCTAATGTCTTTTTGAGTTAGTTTATCATTTGGTACGTAAGATATGTGGGTCACGTAAATGGCAGATCGATAAGTTTCCGAAGAGTTTAGGCGTGAACAAAGTTTGTAAAATTTTCGCGAGGAATTGGTTTTGGCGATTGTGTATTGAGAATAGAGCGCGCACATCTTATTAATTAAAACGTAACACTTAAGCAGCGATAAACAAGTTTTACATTAAAGTTGTCGGCTGAAGTTTAAGACGAAGCCTTAATATAATTAGCGGCGAACAAGCCCAACAAACGCACATCGTAATTAATTAAAATAATTGGATTCGGATCCGGGGAACGCAAGCCAGTGTAAAAATAAACAATCGTCAAGGATCCCGGAATAATTATGAAAATCTCGAGTGGGTTAATTCGGCGTAAAGGCCAATTTGTCAACGGGTTATCCAAACACGGCGACGAATAATCCGCCATATATCAGGCGAGTGCGCGCCGAAGAAGCCGAAGAGGGCTGTTCTTGCCCGGATTTCGAGTCGACTAGTTTGTGTGTGTACTCAGCGCCCGCGACCGCCATAAATCTACCACTCCACTGTTGGTATAAGTTTCGGCTTTTGACTGCGGCTCGTGATCCGCCTTTGGAGTTGTGTCGGAGGCCTAAGCCGGCTCCGGGCGTTTTAGCCGACCGAACGAAAAAAATACATAAAGAACTAGATCTATACGTATTTAGACCGGAAAGAAACCGCTTTGTTTGCTCGACCGGAGCGCACCTGTGGAATCGCGAATTCCGGGCCCCGGGCGATTTTTAAACAAATGAATCGCTCACAATGGACGCGGTAAACTTGCAAGACTTTATTAATTTAATTACGGACTTTGTTAAGAGAGTTGCCGGCTAATGAAGGATCGGGGAGAGATTTTCCGAGGAAAACGTGCTTTCTAAGTTTTTTTTCCAAAAATTCGG
Organism: Tribolium castaneum; assembly: GCF_031307605.1. Classification (NCBI taxonomy): domain Eukaryota; kingdom Metazoa; phylum Arthropoda; class Insecta; order Coleoptera; family Tenebrionidae; genus Tribolium; species Tribolium castaneum. The sequence continues at coordinate 1,341,655 of NC_087402.1, read as the reverse complement.
GTTTTATTAATGGCGATGCTTTTACTTTCGGAGAGGTTTCTTGTAATGTAATCTGCTCGCGTGTCGCTCTCGAAATCACTCGAATTGATTTAAAATTTCAATCTTGGAAGATTGAGTTGCGCCATCATATGAGTGACGCACCTTCTCCGTCAAGCACGGCTTGATAAATTAACTTTTCGTTTGTATGAAAGTTTGCTTTTGTGCGGATTGAAAAACGCTTTAAAATTAGAATAGCGCCTGTTTCGAAATGTTCCCACTAAATCAGTATGCCATTGTAGTTTGTACAATGAGCTTAGTATTATAGCGCGAGCTTTTGTTCTCCAACTAAGGCATTAACTAACTTCGAGTTTGTCTTAGGCTCTTGTTTACAGTCGTCTCTGGTCGTAATTAGATCGTGCATTCGTTAATTACACGTAATTTAGCAATTCGTGTCAAACCCAATGCCCTTTATTTCTTCGAAAATTAGCGAAAAATTCGCCTGATTGATGTCTTCATTATTTACTCAAATAAAACTTTATCTGCTTGAATTCACGTTCTTAGCATCACTCGAAAATGATAAACAATGATTGATGAACCGAGAAATAAATTAGTCTAGCAAAAATTCCCTTGGTTGTGACAACGAAACCAATTTTTCTGAATCATGAAACATGATTACTGAAAGTAAAATAATTAGAACCACAGTGAAATGCTGCAATAATCATAACATTAGAATCTGATTACAATTAATTTACACTAATTCGCTCCAGATCCAATTAGGCTTTAAACAATTTATTCAGCTCTAAATCTAATCAACTTATCCATAATAACAGTCCCGGAATCACATCATCTAATCTAACATGAGTTAATTAGTGAGATTAGATTATAAACCAATATTTTCTTTCGCAGTCTCTGCTCAACTTCTACTTAATAAAATTACAAGCAAAATCAACAATCTGTGTTTCAGGACTTAATTGAACTAAGTGTATGTGGAAGCAAAACTCAACAAAAGCCTCTAAATATTACGAATATTTCTATCTTTTATTCGAAGATAATAATTTATACCGATTTAGTTTAGTGTTCACTAGAGACCAGATTTTAGGAAATTTTCCAAACTTGCCAATTTTAAAAACTCGAAATAAATTTGTTTTTTATAAATGAAAATATTTGACACACTTTTTATTTTTCCAAAATAAGTTTTAAACATTCTTCAATTGTTTAACCTTCCTAATTTAAAATAATATATTATTTAAATATTTTTTATAAGTATTTATTTTAAAATCATTACATAAAATTTTTCAATTTTATACTCATTTTATTTTACCTCTTTTTTTTTATAATTTTTTAATTTTCCCATAGTATTTCATATTAAGTATTCATTTCTACAATTTTTTACTTGTTCGTGGTTTTACTACCTCATTTTGTTAATGTTCTTACTTTACAGTTTCATAGTTTTTTAATTATCACCTTTTCAGTCCCTTGGTGAATGTTTCAATTTATTTGTGTTTCTCTTTTCCAGTTTCAGTTTCAGTTTCTCAGTTTTTCAGTCGCTTAGTTCTTCAGAATTTCAGTCTCAATATTTTTAAGTTTTCTGTGATTTTAGTTTCTCAGCGTTCAAGTTCCTTTGTCAGTGTTTCAACTTTTAATTTTAAACCTAACGTTCTAATTTTTTTCGACGTCAAAATCAAACTTAGGGTTAAATATTCTACTGACATACATAGGTAAAAAATCTATAAGTGGTATATTTATATTTAATTATTGTACCTTGATCCATTTCTGTGAGAAATCTTTTACAGTTATGTAATGAATGGCAAACACAAATTGGCCTTTAAAAAGTAACACGTTTCGGCCAATAATTATTTAGCCATCTTCAGTGCAAACAAATTAACTTTCACCAAATGGAAGTGAACAAAAAACAATAGTTGCTTGTAACTGAAGCCTGAAGACAGTGTTTTAAAAAATGATCCACCAGTAACGGAAAAACTTACCCTTTTGTTGTGGCAGGCGACTAGACTACGGCGTTCTCCTGCAAACAAAAAAGATGGATTAAAATGTGCGGTCATGGCGTGTCGAGGTCGGCTTATTTTCTATAAACTCGTAACACTAAGACATTTTTATACAAGGAAATGACAGCGCGAGTGGAGAGCGAGCACGTGCACGTCATGTTTTTTCTTTTCTTCCTTCGGAAGAAGTTGAGATGCTCGAAGGGACGAAAATTGTTTCCACAAAAATAAATTGGCAGCAGTTTGTCGACGATGAAAGCTGTTTAACGGAAACTATTCAATATTTCAACGGACTTTAATTAACGCTCCTTTGCGATCTGGGGAATTTCATTTGGATGCGATATTTGAGAACGCTTCTATGAAATAGTTTTTTTTGTCATGTACCCAGTACTTAGTACTGGTCTGAAACAAAGCTCCAAGTATCAAAAAATGAGAATGAAATTTTCGATTGTGGCACACCTGGAGCGTTCATTTCGCCTTTTGTTTCGTTAGCAACTAATTGCCGCTATAATTCATTGGTCGCAATGCGAGAAAATGCGAACAGTAATCAAAAAGCCCTTTGTTAAAGCTCGTCGTGCATGTGAACCATACATTTCTTTGTGGTCGAGGCCGAGAACATAATTTACCTGTCAGAGATAGCATTGTGCTATTGTTTAGTCTCTCGGCGAAATCTTTCGTCCTCTAACAAGTTATTTCTCTGTTGTGCTACAATTACAACGGAGACAAGTCGGATATGCGTTGCGGAAATGTCTGATCGTTTAAAGAAGAGTTTGTTATTTTCGTCGAGAGTTTCGTATCCTGTCCATTATCTTTCGCTTGTTTGCTTCGAATCGAAATGAATCGGCACAAGGATCGCCGTGCGTGAGAAATTACAGACCTCTTCTTGCGTGTCGACAACAGCGCTCAAACTTTTCCACTTTGGGACTATTAGAAAAATGCTAAATTCCATTCGACGGACTACATTAAAGCGGAGAGGAAGGCCAAAGAAAACCCACAAGATGAATTCGCACACCGGGGGATATCGACGATTTCAGGAATTTTCAGGAGTAATGGAAAACTTCATCCACCGGCTAGCATTAGAATTTTTTCAATTTTTTTATTTTACAAATTATATTTTTTACAGTGTTTAAATCTGTTGGCGCTAAATATAATTATAATAATAATAATAATTTATTTTTTTCCTTACACTTTACACTTTTCTAAGTGTTTATTCAGCAAAAACTTAATACGGCCAAACTAAAAGAGTTAGGAGAAAACGATTTTTTCTATCGTAAAGAACACATTAAAATTTATATGGTTGAATAGGATTTATTTGATTCTGAGACACTTTTAAAATTGGCCAATTTGTGAATGAGGGTGTCAATTATTTTAATTTTTTATTTATTTTTTCATTTACGACTAAACTATTTGAAAAAGTGGAACTGCTTTAATCTATACCCATGCAAAATGATCCGAGGAATCGATTGGCATCGAGAAAATTACCAAATTCCGAATAGTTTTTTAGTTATGAATTTTTTAAAATTTTACCAATTTTTGCATTTATCAGCAATTTGCTCGAAAACTATAAGTCGGAGAACAATATTCTTTTTTGATAAAAATAGATAATTTAAAGTGCTTTCCAACGATAATACACTTCATGAGGTTATCTCTGATATTTCCAGAGCTATTGCTCGACAAATGTTCCGGGTACCCAAAATCGACAAAAACTGCGACGAAAATTGAAAAAATCAAATATCAAAAAATCGAATATATGGACTTTTTGTGGACTTTTAACAATTCTAGAGGGATGTAAAGGCATATAAAAGTTCATAAAAGTATACTAAAACGAGTTTAAAAAAAAAAAATTTCACCTTTTTGAAGGTAAGTAAGTGTAGTAATACTAAGGAAATTTTAAGCAAAAAATTTTAAATTTTTAATTCTTGTGAAAAATTGATATAATATGTAAAATGAGCCGTAGAATTCAATGGAACAAACCGCAGTGCTCTACGACTTTTAGTTTTTTTTATGAATTTTTTTAGTGAAAAACTTTGATCGCCTCTGTAGCCGGAACCGTTTCCCGGAGCGGCTCCGGGTTTAATCGAAAAAATAGAGAAAATTAAGCGCTATCAGATGGTTTTTTGTTCGTTGCTCTAAGTCTTACAGTTTCCGAGAAAAACGCAAAAAAAAGTTTCCATTTTCGCTTTTTTTCTATTTTCAACCGCCAATTACGGCCAAACTATTAGAGTTATCAAAAAACGGAAAAATCGAGGACAACCGGAATAAAAAGCTCTACAAAATGGCATCGAGAAAATTACGAAATTCCGAATAGTTTTTTAGTTATGAATTTTTTAAAATTTTATCAATTTTTGCATTTATCAGCAATTTGCTCGAAAACTATAAGTCGGAGAACAATAATCTTTTTTGAAAAAAATAGATAATCTAAAGAGCTTTCCAACGATAATACACTTCAGGAGGTTATCCTAATAGTTCCGGAGTTATTGCTTGATAAATGTTCCGGATACCCGAAATCGACAAAAATTGCGACAAAAATTGAAAAAATCAGACATAAAAAAATATAAAAGTCCAAAAATCTATAATAAAACGAGTTTTTAAAAAAAATTGTTTTTTCATCTTTCTGAAGGTAAGATACACTTATTACTCAGGAAATTTAAGCAAAAAAATTCAAAATTTTAAATCTTGTGAAAAGTTGGTATAATACAGAAAATGAGCCGCTAAATTCACTGGAACAAACCGTTTTGCTCTACGACTTTTAGTTTTTGAGTTATGAATTTTTAATAATAACCTGGCGCATCCACCATTTTTAAGTTTTTATAAACTTTTTTTATATGATTTCACTGACCAAACCGTTTTGCTCTACGACTTTTAGTTTTTGAGTAATGAATTTTTTTGTTCAATAAAATTGTCCACCATAAATAATAACTGAGTCATCGAATGTGTTGACCCTAGGATATAAATAATGATATTTTTGATATTTAGTCGTTTCGTCTAAATTGAATTCGGTTTATCGGATTAAAAACGCAAAACGCCTCCGGCCGTCTTCACCCTCCGAGCCGCTAATGTCTGATTACAAACTGGAAACCGTCTTAAATTAATATTTGGCAAAGTGTGCCCCTCGGATGAGTTTCTCGCTTTGTTTATCCTCAGCGACTGTTGTAAATCCTTCCGAAATCCTCGACCGCTCCTCCACCGAAATTTAATTGTCTTAAAAGTTAAAGAACGAAGGAGAGCGCGCACAAGCAAAAATCGAGCAGAATCAACGCACAAAAGCGAACGCAATTACTCCCTCTTTCGTTCTTTATTCGGGTCTGTTATGTAGGCGGAAACCGAACAACAATACCGACAATTTCGCTTATTTATCTTCAGATTTCAAACCGATCAAGCTGGAAAACACCCACAATGGCAGGCAAACTTTGCCAGCGATAACTCGGGGTTGTTGACTTTTCTAATTGCAACGTAAAAATTTACGATACGACTTAACCTGCACCCGATAAGCGCCATTTCTCGGTTTTTAATTATGCATTCGACGACAAACTCGAAGAAATTTTAATTAAAAACATCAAATCGTGCGTTCGCTAAACAACAATTTGTTCAACTTGCGGCCAACTTTCGTATTAAGGCTGCGGTTTGCTCTTTATTACTTTTAATCAAGCCGGCCGCTTAAAAAATTCATTTTTTTCGTTTAATTAAACCACAACATCGGCTCCTATATATGTCGGAAAACGCTTCACAACTTTATCTAATTTTTATCCTCGAGGAAAGTTTCCAAATTTTCCTATAAATTTTCCAAGTGCAGACACGGAACGGATGCAACTATCGCCATTGTTTCGTTGTCTCGCCATTCATCATGACTTGAGGAAAAATTATTAGTGCAAGTTCAAATGTCAACGAAATCACCGAAACTGCATTCATATGCATAACTGTTGAAACTGTAATTTTCAATGCAGATTTTCATTATACAGTTGCATTTGGCGCCAGATTGCATTAATTATTAATTGGTTTCGACGGCAAACACGCTGGAAACGAAACAATACTCCGGCAAATCTCGTCAATAGAAACGGCAAAAAAGGATAAAGGTGGAAAAAAAACATTTATTTTACTCAACTAGAGCGGAAATGGAATTTTACCACAGTTGTCACCACGTCTGCTTGGTCATTATGTTTCCTTCTAGTTTCGATTCCTCTGGATTTATCACCTTCACAGGTCACGTGTCGCATCCACGTAAAACCCGCATTAAGTCGCTGTTATTGACCAACAATAATGCACTAAAAAAGGACAAGGAGTGGCTGAAATGCATTTTATGCATCTTTTAGTTCGTCCAGACGAAGAATCATTTGCGAAATGTTATTACAGACTATAAAAGTCCCGGTCGGGAGCAGAATGGAACGCTTCTAGTCTCATTATTGTTATATTTATGTCGAAACACTGCATCAAAATAAGTAATTGCGAATGCGAGCTTTAATGAAAAAGGCTTTTGTGTGGCGCGATGGGATTTTGTCCGGGTTTGCGTTTCAGAAACTTCACTGCATGGCGAATGCGGTTAATTAGCAAGAAAAGAAAAAGAAAAAATTGTATAATATGTGTCTAAAGCTAAATAACGAGGCGGAAACGCTCTTTAGAGAACGGCTTATTCTGTTTACAGCGCTTTGAATTGATTTTTGATTGGTTGGGACGGTCTATTTTACCTATTTGCGTCCCTCCAAACAAGCATCTTAAGTAAACATTTGCTTTATTTGAACATATTTTTAATGGTCTCAGCTCTATTTTACGGAGACGAAACAAGATACAATTTTTTTTAAATGCGCTTTGTCTCATATTATTCAAGACGCTGCGAATACGGTTAAAGATACAAGAAAAATTTTTGTAAAAAAATTGTAGAGAATTAAATTTTGTTTAAAAAAGTCCCTAAAACCATTTTTCTATCGTCAACTTTTAAGGCCCCAAAAACGTTCATTGCGCTCACGCGACGAATTCGTTTCATTGTACCGGTGGTCAAGTAACGAAAAATTAATTTATACCAAAATTGTTGAAGATAGAACTGTTCTGTCGCGAACTTTTTATAGAAAATTCAATCCTCTACAACTTTGTTCTTTACATTTTTTTTATATCTTTAACCGTATTCCCAGCGTTTTGATGAATATGCAACGGTGCGCAAAGAATTATCGCTAAGAAATATGAATTACTGTTTCATCTTATATTTTTGTGAACGCTGCGAATACAGTTGAAGATACAAAAAACGTGTAAAAACAAAGTTGTAGAGAATTAAATTTTATACAAAAAAGTACGCGACTCCATATTTATATCTTTAACGGTTTAGATATAAATCAACTTTCCAATACTTGACCACCGGCAAAATGAAGCAAATCCGTCGCTTGAACGCCTTTGAACGACTTTGGAGCCTAAATAGTTAAAGATAAAGATATAGTCTCGCGGACTTTTTTGTAGAAAATTTAATTCTCTACAACTTTCTTCCTAACATTTTTCGTGCATCTGTGACCGTATTTCCAGCGTTTTGAAAAATATGAGACAGAGTGCAAATGACAAAAGTTTGAAATTATTTTAAATATATTTTTCAATATAATTTTTGCACTATGTTTATGTTTTACTATTGAGAATTTAATGCCCTATCTGCCTGTATTTTTTTGTTTGCCATGTGTTAACCGTTACACAAATAAAACCATTTTTTCGGAAAACTTAGGCGGTAATGGAGCAACTGCGCTCTCTGGCGACTGTAACAGAACTATGGACATCGGGACCGTTTCATATGTTTTACATCCTAACCTTTAGACAACCGTAGTCTGGATAAATTTAAAATTTAATCCATTCCTTCCGCCGCCTACTGCGAGTTCCCCACGCACGCAAAAGGTCATCATTCACGCATAAAGAAGAAAAATGTTCATAGCGCCGTCATTTCTGTATTTAATTAAGATTTAAAATTGAAATCTGTGATATTTCACCCTGTAACACTTAACACATGGCGTGCCCGTTTTATCCAAGGAAGAATAAACTTAGCTCGCCTGATTAACGACATAAATTTGTAAAAATAAGCCAGATAAGAACTGTAAAATCATAAAAGCGAGTGATTTTAAAAAACATTTCGCTGTTCGTGGATTTAAATTACCACGACCGAGTGCGTAGGATATTTTTTGTGGGCCATCATGTGATCCGGTTAATTGGAAGGATTTCCGAAAGCTTCAAAGAGGCAAACAGATCATTAGCGGCTTGTCATGCTAACAAAGTCGTGTTTACATGATGAAAAAGCGTGACGTCATGATCGGATTTGCCATCTATCTATAATTCATGGTTAAAAACGAATTTTGTGCACTAATTTACGATTTTAGGCCGAAAACAATGATTATAATGTATTTTAGGCCGAATTTATAGCGACATTTTCGGTTTTATTTATTGAATTTTGCCAGCGGGTGAATTATAGACTAGTGGTGGGAGAAATCTGCCGCTTTCCTACTCAGACGTCCATTAACCGGGATAAGAAAACGTTAGTAAACCAACAAATTGTAGAATATACGGCACAGAATCCTCAGGAGATGGCTGAACTCATCTGGTAAAAACAACAGTCAGGATAATAAAAAATCCTTAAATAACACAAAGGATCCGAGCTCGCATGCGATTCTCGCGTTCACACTTTACGATTAGATTTAATTGCGGCGAGTTAATTAATAATTATCGCCGTGTAGGCGTGTATCGATTGCGCCAAATATGGCGGAAAAATCGCGTGGTGTTTGCCTCAAATTGAATTTAGCCGAGTTTTTAACGGAAAACTGATAAGAACTTAGGAAAATTGCAACGCCGTAGCACGAAGTGTATTCAATTCGGGTTGATATTGACACGTCAGGAAACGACAAAATTAATTCCATTTCATGTTGGAGAAAGAAATAAAATTTAATTTACGGCTTGTTTAACAAACACCAAACAAATGGGCGAAAAGCAGGAAAGTGTGTTTTAATTCAATCAACAGTTTGTACAAATTGTCGCGTTTCTAACATGAAAACCGGCGTAGATCGTATTGATTATCTCGTATTTCATGTATTACAGAGCTATTTTTATGACGTGATTAATGGGCATTACTGATAAAAGCTCAAGAAAACAATGAAAACTTCACAAGTATTTTCATGCCGACCAAAGAAATATTTTAATAGCCGCAAACAATGCGGCTTGAGAAACTTAAACACACAAAACGGACATTTATTTTTCAGTTTTTCTTTTCTTCATGCAGTAAAACTAAAACCACTTGTAGACCACATCTTGTCCTTCGGTCACTTATTATTTCCAAGACAAAATATAAGTACGAAAAGGTTGTTTTACAGCTATTTTTTTAAATTTTTTATTCATGTTGCCTGTATGTTTATTTACTTTCCAAAATTTTGCAAAACTAAATCTCTAAAGTTTTGTGCTCAAAAAAAATACTTACCCACACAGACTTTTCTAATTTATTTCGGTGAAATTTCGCAAGGTAAATATTACGGTTAACTTTCGTAGGTTAACCTAATCTTTCTAATTTGTATTTTTTATTTTATTTTTTGTTTCGTCTTTATCGTCTTTATGTATTCTTTTACGTTACGTTTTTATATTTATTTGATGTATTTGATTTATGTGTAATATTCATTTATTTTCTACATTTTTTTAGATACTTTCTTAGTTCTTATTTTCACTACTAGCATAGATTATTCACAGTTTTTATAATTTTTTTTGTTTTTTTTTTCTTATTAGTTGATTTATTTTATATATGCATTATTTGTTTTTCAAATTATTATTTAGCTTGCTTTGTCGTTTGTCTGTCTGTTTCATATTTCTCAAGTCAAATTTGAGATGTACGAATGAATTGAAATCTTGCATACTTACGTACTCTGTGTAACAATGTAAATATTCGTTGTTTTTTTAAATTGTCATTGTTAATCTATACATTGTCCTTAAAGATTTCTTAAGTTTTGTCTTTACTAATGTCATTAAAAGACTAAATTATTTGGTTTTTATTAAATTTTTCAAAATTTACTGTTTTTATTTCTCATTTTTTGCATAGTTTTTGTGTTCTGTTTTTTATATCTATTTCATAAGAGCATATTTAATTAAAAATAGAGACCACCTAGCAGTTAATTTAGATTTCGATTTATTTATTTACTTTGAAAATTATCTAGGATTTTCAAAATATATCCAACTAAAAGATTGTGTTGATTAGACACAATTGTTTATGTAATTGATTTTTTTTAATAGAAGTAATGTTTTATTTTTTCCTACAATAATAATTAATTATACAACGTGTTTTTAAATAATTCTCATTTAGTTAACTTTGAAATTGAGTTACATGTAAAAAAATGTGCCGCTCTGTTCAATTTTGACAATAAATGTCAAAACTGTCAGTTTGAAATTCACAAATTGCCAATTAATTAATCTTAAAAATTTCGTTAAAATGCAACTAAATTGTTACTCTGTGCAAGAAAACTTTAATTGCCGAGGCTTATTTCCGAATTAGAGACTTAATAAATGGAGAATGGTAATAATCGGTGTCTAAATGTCGGTCATTATTTCTATAAAGCGGCATTTGTGATTTTATATGGGAATTCACAGACGACTAGATGAGAATCTTTTAAAAACACATTGTACATAAAAAATGTAGCAACAAATTATGAATTTTCACAATGCGTGGATATTTTAACAGAATTTAAATAATAAATTACTTTCCTCATAGCCTTTTTGTTAAACTGTTGTAAAGTTTGAGCAAGTCTCGTTGTGTTTGCGTGGATCGCTCCCTAAAAGGCGTCAGTCCGTGACGGTAAACCTCGTCTTAATAGATGGTAAACAATAGTTGCGATTAAGCGCAAGTGCATTGAAACGAGGCAAAGTTATTATTGTGTCCTTACAATCTCTCCGGCGTATTGTCCTTTCAGAAAATGGCGTCCCGTCCGCCATTAAATCCGCCGTTATCGGTAATCTGATCCGAAATTCGTCCGTATCTCGAAAAAGCAGTGTTGATTTTCGATTCCGGCCATAACTCGCTAAATTAATCGCTCGCACGATATAATAGCCGCTCGCTGTTTTTTTAACACTGCTGCTGCAAAACACATCGAGTATGTTTTTCCGGGCCTCCGGAAATTAATTTCTTGCAAGTGCAGCTGACGTTTAATCAAATATCATTAATAACGTACAATGCGAGAAGTACACACATGTGGCCGATACGTATGCAGCGATTTTTCAAAAAACCGATGTGGACGAGCAAACTTGTTAGAGATGAGGGGCGCCAGACCCAACACCGATCGGTAATCAAAAGCGGTCGAAGATAATCCGCCCCCGGGAAATGAGGTGAACTTTCCACGTTATACAGCTCATCGAAATCGAGCTGCGAGCTAGATTAGTATTGCCACCACTTATACAGACATCTCTTGTGCGAATTGGGCCGAATTTCGGGCCCCAGGGGCCAGGCCCTCCCACAACACCGGCAGAATTAACACGAATTTAATCAAACAGACCATGTCTTAAGAACTAGTTATTACAAAACGCCAAAATAAATTTAATAATAAATAATAATAATAATCCGGTCTCCACTAGTGATAACAATAATCTTGAATTGTTCACGGAAACCTGAAAGAAAAGTTCCTGTCTTTCAGGCAAACTTTTACATTCGAACGCTGAAATTCTCGAATAAACCACGTTGAAGGAAACTCTAATTTAGCAAAGCCATTTTTGATGCAGATTCTGACACGGTTTCTGTAACCAGAAACACATAATGTCCGCAAAAAAGTGGATTTTTCCCTAATTGTCCGCTTAGTGCGGCACGTGTTGCGTTGTGTCTCACGTGTTAGTAACATGAGCTAGGTCAGGTGTTGGGGCACGTGCCAACGACCGCGACAGGATGCACAATTCAAAAATTTTTCGCGGCTAATTAAAGGCCGCTGGCAAGCTTTGAACTTCATTCAGGTCTGAGCCAGATTTGTAACAGAGATACTCAGACCAGGTGGCCACAGATTTGAACGCCATGATGCTTATTTACCTAACTTGAATCGATTCGGACTATTTTATTTATAGTGTGATTAAAATTTCATCGTGTGTTGGGAAAGGAAAAAAGATTTATTTATTCCGGGCCAATCAAAACATGTTACAAAGGGTCGTAAATTAAATCTAAGGCTTGTTTGTAGTTACAGGAAGTGGGGGTTTAGCTTTATTAAATATTTTAAGCGGCGGAGTTTTGGGTTGGAAAAAATTACACACGGTGTTTGAGAACGAGTGGGATTGTTTAGAAGCTGATTTTTCTCAGTTGTTGTTACGTTTTGGTACTGAATATTTCAATAAGCATTGATTGGAATTACGGAAAAAGCCAGGGAAAATTATTTTTCCTTTGTGTTTACCTGTGGAGTTTATTGATCATGTTTTTACATTATTAATTATCACAAGGGAGCACAATAATGAAATTTCCATTGAAGATTTCCTGAAATAGAAATGGACAATGGTAGTGGCTTTAAATAACTTCTTCGCTTTGCTTTTCAATTTTTAAACGCTGATTATCACGAAACGAAATAGCTAAAACTAAACGTTTTAGAAAAATAGTTAATCCGTTTTGAAACAAAATTATGGCAATACTTCTCAAAAAAGTGGAACTAACTTCATATAGACCTATGTAAAATGATCTGGGGAATCGATTGGCGTCAAGAAAATCGCCAAATTTTCAATATTTTCTTAGTTATTAATTTTTGATTATTTGACGACCAACTTTCACATTTATTTGCTATTTTCTCGAAAACTATTAGTCGGAGAACAATGACCTTTTTTCAAAAAGATAGATAATTTAAAGAGCTTTCCAACGATAATACACTTCATGGGGTTATCTGTAATAGTTCCGGAGCTATTGCTTGACAAATGTTCCGGGTACCCAAAATCGACAAAAATTGCGACGAAAATTGAAAAAATCATTCATCAAAAAATTGAGTTAATGGACATTTTGTGGACTCTTAACAACTCTAGAGGGATGTAAAGGCATATAAAAGTCCATAAAAATATACTAAAACGAGTTTAAAAAAAACTTTTTTCTCACCTTTTTGAAGGTAAGTAAGTGTATTACTCAGGAAATTTTAAGCAAAAAATTTTAAATTTTTAATTCTTGTGAAAAATTAATATAATATGTAAAATGAGCCGTAGAGTTCAATGGAACAAACCGCAGTGCTCTACGACTTTTAGTTTTTTTTTCATGAATTTTTTTAGTGAAAAACTTTGATCGCCTCTGTAGCCGGAACCGTTGCCTGGAGTGGCTCCGGGTTTGGTCGAAAAAATAGAAAAAAATAAGCGCTATCAGATGGTTTTTTGCTTGTTGCTCTAAGCCTTACAGTTTCCGAGAAAAACGCAAAAAAAGGTTTCCATTTTCACTTTTTTTCAATTTTCAACCGCCAATTACGGCCAAACTATTAAAGTTATCGAAAAACGGAAAAATCGAGGACAACCGGAATAAAAAACTCTACAAAATGGCATAGGACTCAAGACGATATCTCGCAAAAAAATTTTCAATTTTCAAACGCCGATTACGGCCAAACTAAAAGAGCTAGAAGAAAACGCTTTTTTCCATGGGAAAGAGCACATCAAAATCTATAAGATAGAGTAGGTTTCATTTGATTTCAAGACACTTTTAAAATTGACCGCTGACTTCACTGGAACAAACCGTCTTGCTCTACGACTTTTAGTTTTTGAGTTATGAATTTTTAATAATAACCCGGCGCATCCACCATTTTTTAAGTTTAAATAAACTATTTTTAAATGAATTCTTGAGTAAGCTAATGTTGTAAAATAAGTGGTATAGTACGTAAATTGAGCTGTAGAATTGACTGAAACAAACTGTTTTGCTCTACAAATTTTAGTTTTTGAGTTATGCTTGTTTTTAACTGAAACGCTGTTGCCTACCACTGCCAGTATACGTAATCTTTAACTTCCTGTAAAACCTATAAAAACTCCTTTCCCTAAGCCATTTATTTTTGAATTTTAATTACTTGACTGCTCCAGGCTGGAACCCATAACTTCAGTGTGACTTTTGTTTTCGTTCAACCATACACTTTAGTGACAGTTTCCCCATATATCTCTTTTTATGTTCAATTAAACGTCTTTCGAAATAAAATAGAGCTGCTTTAATATTTTAAGATGTTTTATGTTTTCTTTAAAGTTTGTGTAAAGATCAGATAATGCCACGGCGAACAGGCAAACACGTTCATCGTTGATCCTTTTCACAGCAAAAATGGAGCAAAGCGGCAACAGCATTTGCAGACCTTCATGTCACTAGCATCTTGTCCGTGATTTGCGATGCTGACCGTTGCATCTGCGGTAACGAATGCTAATGACGCCCTGACCGAATAATTTGCACCACCAATGTTTCGAAATTCGCCGTGAATTCTTCACGCACTTTAATAAATCGTCATTGTTGAGTCTGAAGGCAGCCCAGGAAGAATTATTACAGCGATTTGAATGTTTATGAGTCTTTCATAAAAAGCTTGAAATATATCTTGCGACCTATGGCCGTCTTTTAAACCGCTTCCGGTCATAAATCGTATGCCAAACGACACCACCACAATTAATCTCCCCCTCCATTCCGATTTCGGCGCCACATTTAAATCATTCGCCTCCATGCGATAATTATTAAACGCAGTGGCAGGTCAGGCTTATCTTATTTATTGCTGAAAATGGCCCATTGACTAATGGCTTCACCTTTTATCGCGCCGCTTGCACAGATAGCGTGCAGGATATCGGAAGGCAAGGAGCGTCTGACAGGTCGGGCAAGCCGAGCATCCATCACTGTTGCAGATTTACAGCTAATTTGCTCCACAATGTTTGCGACATGCGAAATTAACTGGCTATTGTCTGTTACGGGGCGGAACGGCCTTCCGGAATCGTTAAAATCGACGACGCTAAGGCACAATTCACACTTAATGACGCGCGTGATGTGGACGCGGAATGCGCGCCATTATGCTGACAGATGGCGTCGCTGCGGTTAATTCGCTATAGACCGGCACACAAATGAACCGGCAAAAATTACAGACATTATGGACCTCATCTGTTCTTTCAAACGGCTTTTGCGACCTATATCACTCAGTAAAAGCAATTTTTTTAGACCGTACTGTACGCCAGTACTTCTGGCAGCGACTGTACATTATAATTTTTTTCTGAAACTTAAAATCCTGGTGTCATTCATTTTATTTATTCCGTATTTTGCAAAGTGTATTTTTGATCTTGCAAATTTTTTGTATTATTTTGGCTATTCTTCCTCACTGATTCGGATTATCGAGGTTACACTGTACACTGTCTCTCAAGTTTTTTGGTCTAGTTTCCAATTGAATAAAAAGTAATTAATATTCATAATTGCTAAGTTTTTTTTTTCACAATAGAATAACGACATTTCTTACCTCTACTTAAAGGGCGGAAAATAAAAGCGTATTGAGCCAACGGACAATTTTTTTTTCAAATTAATAGTTAGTTTGGTTTTGCGGTTATTGCTTATTTTCTGAGTTAATTACATATTTATTATACAAGGTGAGTCAGTTAAAAATGTGTACTTGCTGTTTCAAAACTAGAAAAAATAGCAATGGCGCACTTACATTCTTTGAAGTCCAATAGTTAACAAATTAAAACTTTTTGTGTTTCTGTGAGATTTTGTGATAAATTGGACTCTACTGACCAGAAAATTCACTAATTATTAGAAGAAAAAACCAGTAGTAAAAAGTGGCATTTGTTTTTATAGTTTTGAAATAGATATTCCAGAGATTATTTTACAAAAAAACGAAAAAAAAACTCTAATTTCGTATAAAATAAGACAAAAACAAAAAAATAAAGCCACTTATGTGTAACTATCAATATTTTTTTAACTATTTTAACTACTATTTTACTTCATTTTCTTCTTTTTTAAAATGTTTTTCAATTAGTTTTTATTTTTTTATACGTACCAGAAAAATACCAGATATATAACAGAAAATCAAAAAACAATAAGCGAAAAATATCGGTTGCTAAAAAAAATATGTGATTCTATAACAAGGACTTCCAAATGTTGTTTTGTGCAAGAATTTATTAAAAAAATATGGCCATTGGTCATCCTCAAAAATCATAATTCATTAAATAAGTATTAAAAATTCAGATAAAAAATTTAAAAAAAACAGACAAAAATATATTTATTGTCATTAAGAAGTCACCAAAAATAACATAAAAGTAAAATAATATAACCATACGTCAGTTAAGTGTTTGAGAAAAAAAAGAATAAAAAGAAGGTAATTAAGATAGTGTAAGTAGTATGAGCATTTCATTTGTCAAAAATAACTTTTTTAGTGTAAAAATAAGAGAAATAAACGCTAAAATAAGCTTAAAATTTAAACAAAAAATGCCCAAAAACTGAAAATATGCTTAAAAATATACTCAACAACAAAAACAGAATTGTGTGGAAAAAGTTCTTTAAAAATATGAACTTTTAACATAAATATTTTTTTAATTCTATTTACGAGTAGTTTTGGATCTTTGGCTACGACTTTTTTTGTAACTATCAGATTAAATTAGTACAAAAATATTACAAAAATTGTTGTAAAAAATTAATATCTTATTACTTACTAAAATTCAAGCATCCTGAAGCGATTTTATTTATTTTAGTGTGAGTTTTGTCGTTTTTAAGCCAGGAATCGTCGAAAATCATCAATTTCAACAAAACTGAAGCATAAATAGTTCTTTTGGCGTTCGAATAAAGCGACTTTAAGTTTTCAAAATCAAACAATTTTAACATTATTTGTTGTTTTTTCAACTTTTTGTGTCACAATAAAACGACATTTTTGATCTCAAATCGAATAATTTCCACAAAATTGATGATTTGGTTGTCGCGATTTTTTACATCCAGTTTTCCGTTTTTATTTGCAGAGGCGTGTTTTAATAATTCCTGCCGGATTGATTGTTTCGTCTGAACAAGGGTTGGCAAACATGTTGCGGGCCGTCTCCGCAATCGTATATAAAAGGCAAGGATAAGTTGGAGATATTGATTACACGCTTCACCGAACATATATGATTTGACATTATGCTTTAGTCCTTATTTCCGGACTTGATACTCTTATAAAGTTTCATTTTGTTGGCAATATCGGGAGCGTTTCATGCAATAAACTAGTTGTTATCTGGAGTTTTGGAGATTGCGTTTGTGTCGTCGTTTTATTATTCATCGGTTTAGCACGTTTGAGTTATTTGTGCTGTTTACTTTCGAAATGGCCGAACGCTCTCGAGTGCAGTTAGAGAGTCTTTTGTATTCGGCGGTTACTTTCTTAATAAAACCTTGTGTTGTCACTCGGAAATGGCACAATCACGATTGGTCGCGAGGGGTTCCAATTGAAAGAGTATTCTTTCTGAAAGGAGTCCATTATCCTTCCGCCACATACGGATTCCATCAAAGAAACATCACGGACTGCGGTTAATTGACTCTTCTGCGTAGGGGAGACGCCGAAAAAGAGACTCCGTCATATACTAATTACACTGAAAGCTCTGTCAAGGAAATTAATTAAAGTCCACCCAACTACTAGTTCTTTCAGATCTGCGCTTTGATCTCTCGGCGGATTTTTGGATAACATGATCCCTGCCGTAATTACGGCCCAGTTATCGATTCGGCGCCACGTAAATTAACACCGGGAAAAAGTTCGTGTCAATGTCGTGGGTGGAATTTACAACGTCCCGAGCACGTATCTTTAAAAATCAATTTAGTAACGCGCAAGGCGACCTCCGTGCAATACCATCATCATCACCGAAGGGTGTATAAAACGCGACTTTAAAACTTTCCCAAACACGTGCTCCGATAGATAATCGAACTCGCGCGTCGTGTGAACATCCCATCAATTTTAATTACAACTTTTGACAGTAATTCCGGTAACAACATGAAATACATCGGCACGAAATGCTCTCTAATCGATGTTTACAGCACGCAGAGTTTTTTCGGCACAAAAAAACTCATCCCGAATGTCACCGCAGATTTACACACATGCGATTTTTTCCAAAGTTTGCGCTCGATTTCGGTGAAGTTGTTTAATTGGGACGCTCGCTGACGAGCTGCGTCGCATTTCCTTGACTTGAAATTCAACAAGTTCCACTAATTTGGAGCGTCTGATTCGACGCGAGTTTGCATAAGTACTTTCCGTTCCTCCAGGATGTAATTTAAAAGTGGTAGTTAAGAGGAATTCGCAAAGAGAGAGAAATATTAGGACGTTAAATCGACTTTCGACGTTAAGCGCGGACAAATAGTTCATGGGAGAGAGGCACGAGAGACGGCGATTAACCGACGACCGACCGGGGCTTCCCCGCAAGGATAATTGCCGTTATATACAGAGGAAAGCGATACTGTTTACTTATTCGGTACTTTGGTCATTTGAATTGGGAAAAATGTGTTCAACGTACTCATTTATATATAAATAAAGTGTATAAAGTAATTTTTTACTACGTCTTATTCCGTTAACTAATTAACTACTTAAGTAATTTTAATCATTGCAGAAAAATTCTGGAAAAATCACATTTGTATCCAAAGAAATTAAATATATTTCAAGAAAAATAAAAAATATTTATTTTTTATAAAATCTTGAGAGTTACAACTGTTTAGAGCTACAATGGAACTCAGTTATAACGAACCTGGCTTTTAAGGTACATTGAAACATATCTCGAAAACAAATGTTAAAAAACGAAAAATGAGTAAATAAATAAAATAAGTACCATATTACCATTTGTATACCCATGTAATTAAGTATCTTCTTTAATAAAATATTTGAATAATTTATTTTATTTATTTAAACTTTAGAACTCATTCAACTTGAAAATTACTTTTTATTAAGACGCCATTGGTTTTAACGAACAAATTTTTAAGTCTTTTGGGAATTCGTTATAATTGAGTTCTACTGTAGAATATAAGTTCATAAATTTCTAAAACACTGCATACATCCCATTTTTTTTTTATTTATTTTTTTATTCTTTGACCATTTTATACTAAACTTGCAACAGGTATTGAACGACTACATTTATAGGTAAGTACATTAAAATCACAAAAGTAAACGTCAGAAGTTCCTAATTTTGGCCTTCAGTTTTAAGCAAAAGGACAAAAAAAATTAAATTAAATTATTTTTAGTTAACACTGTTTTAACTCACTTCACAATTTGAGGCACAGTTTTTGTTTATTTGTCAGCTTAAAATTTTTCATAAAACAAAAAACTATTTAAAAAAATTCTGTTAATTTATAAATTAACGTTTTTTTATTTTTAAAAATTAAACTTACTATTGACGCCTTAAATTTTGCTCTTAGAAAAAGTCTCTCATGTTTAGCACAAGTGCTGTTAATTTTTTTTTGCTTTTAGTGAAAGTAGCACTCCACGCTACTACCCTTGAGTTAAAAAAAATCAAAAAAAACTTTTTTTACTGTCGACATACTAAAGTGTTTAAAACTATTTCAAATTGCAAATTAAATGTAAATCTAAATGAGCTGCCACTCTTCAAAATAATTCTGTAAATCAGTGAATCCTACTTATTGTGCCAATTGAAAAAATGTTAAAACTAACATCAAGACAACACTGGAACATTGAATTCAAAAAAAATATAGAAAATAACTTACCTACTTAAATAGTAGTTTTATCAAATAGTTTTTTACATGACTGCTACGAATTTTAGTGTTTTTTAACACTAAGAATATTTCAGTGCATATTTAGGCTTACTATACAAATCTGATTTCTACTTAAAAAACATGAAAAATAGGTTAAAACGAGAGGAAAAGCGCACCTCAAATTTTGTATCTACACCAGATTTCCTCTGATTTCCTCAAGATTTCTCTTAATGTTTTAAAGTGATTTCAAGATTTTTTCTAATTTCCTCATTTTGTAGACTGATTTCGTTTGCTGTTTACCGTCTAGGTTACATATTTTTTTCAAATAAACTCTAAAGAACTCATACCTTATTAACAAAAATGGAAATGAAGTCTTTATCTAACGTTAAATAAGTAAAAGTTTATAATAATTATTAAAATAACATTTTTAACTGAAAAAAATACAATAAAAAAGTTTCTAGCACTGATACTTTGTTTTTTTTTAATTAATTCGAGCGTTATTTTTTCGTCTAATACTCAAATTTATTGTAGTTATTATCTAAAAATATTTTTTCTATTTGGGAAAACCGAGTAGTTTCTTTTTTTTCTATCAAAAATACATATTGACAATGGGTTAAATATTACGTTTTAATACAAGATTATTCCGTGAAAGCAAAGTTATAAATAGGGAAATGAACACCGACATTACATAAATACCGTCTATTGTGAAAAGATAAGTAAACAAACCAGCGTTGCTCATTTGATGTTTAAATGGAAAGCTTTTAGAATAGTGTCAGCCTTGCCAAGAAAAATCTCTTGCGGTTTGCCTAATTAAAACCTGTGACCTTTACAGACAATTTGTCTCTTTATTACGAATTTTTTGTTATTAGTGGATTAAAACAATCTGCGCCGGCTGATGGCTGAAAGCATTTGCTCGGTCGTAACGTCTGTCGGAATTTAGCAGGAAGTCCTTATAAAGTTTGTTGATAGGAGGACTGATAAGTCCCGACTAGTGCGCACATTCTTGCCGCTGGAAATAGAAGATCCGACACGGTCGTTTCGTCTTGTACTGGATTTAAACCCGCCGCCTCTAATGAATGAAAATAACACAGATGTCAGGGTTCTAATTTTAAGTGTTAGCCGCTTAAAGAACGAATTAGTGCCGATGCATTTAATCGGTAAAAATGCAATCCGGGGCTTTGTTCGACCCAA
Organism: Tribolium castaneum; assembly: GCF_031307605.1. NCBI lineage: Eukaryota > Metazoa > Arthropoda > Insecta > Coleoptera > Tenebrionidae > Tribolium > Tribolium castaneum. The sequence goes on along the minus strand of NC_087402.1, from coordinate 1,320,913 downwards.
TTCCGGAGCTGCGACGACTACTTGACCTGCACGTAACGCTCCAAGAACAAAGCTCGGTGTATATTTTAACTAGTCTCCATTCGGGCAAATATATTCCGGTAAACTTTGTTTACCATTCATTAAGTCCTCCGTTGAATTTGTTGTGCGCACCGCCGCCGTCGTGCATCTTAATGCGGCGTTTTCTTAAGCAATAACCGATCGGCTTATTATCGGAAATTCGCCGTCGTTTTGCATTAGACATAAGCCCACATTGTGCCTACTTCTTGACGTGCGCTTTATGCGTCCCACGTTCATATTAAAACTAGCTACGAGTCAAGGTATTACGGACTAAAGTTTAGAGAGAGCTTCGCTGTCAGGTTTTATTTGTGTTTTTATTTCTTGCCGAGTGGCTATGCGCCATTTTGTCTCGAGGGAAAAAGGCTCAGCTCAAGGGTAGACTTCACTTCCAAGTCGTAAACAAGGTGCATGTCGGAAACGATACCGACCATTCCTATGACCCGTATGACGTTCGGGATTCAATTATACGAGATTAAGGTGATCTCTCCGGGGAACTACCAACCAAAAAAATTAATGAGACGCTACTGGAGCGTATTTACGCGAGCGTGCACTGCACGCTCTAATCCCAACATGCAAGAGATAAGAAGCCAGATTCACGCTCAAACGAGGCTAATAACAATATTTTGTCGACTATTTTCGACAATGAAACTGCTCATGCACTTAAAAGGATTTTGTTCAATTAATAAAATAATTTGAAATTAAGTAATAAAATTATGTATTAATATAAATAAAATGAAAGCGTTTCTTCGTAAGAAACATAGAAAGATGCAAAAAGAAGTGAATGCCTACCAGCATTTTGGTTTGTTAAACCAAACTTGGTTGTCGTCATTTTTGTGTTGTTATTTTTTCGTCATTTGATGCTTTTTTATGTCTTTGAAAAAAGTTTTTACAAATTCTTCAGATTGTCCGACTTTTGGGCAATCAGAAAGGCCTTATACCACGTTGTTTCGAATAATTGGGAATAACTGTGTTAAGAAATTTTGAAAATTGAAAAGTTGTAATACATTAGTTGAAAAGTTCTTTAAGGTGGAACTATACTGGAGAAGTTTCACATAAGCATGTAATAAATGAAAAATTTTAAACTTAAAAAACAAAATGTTTACTTTACAAAAGAATGTTGTAACGGTTTTAGTAACAGTACGTAGTTAGATTGAAGAAAAAAATAAATAGGTATTATAAAAAAAGCTATTTCTATCATTTGATTTTTTTAATAAAATAATTACATATTTTTATATATTTTTTTGTAAAATACTTGTTGTAGATGATCTACTCATGCTAATCCTAAAATAATATCCTTTAGAAACCATTCTAAAAAAACATTTTGTTGATTTTTTTAAAAGTATAGTTTACATTTTTTTGCCGGATTGATTGAACAGTTTTTCTTTAAATAATATATGTATTTTTATCTTAAACACTAATTTTTTTCCTGTGAAAGTAATTTTTTTCAAAAAAAAGATTCTTAAATACGTAAAACATGTTGCCTGTTTCAAAATTATGATTTTTTAAAGAAAATAACGCAGTTCTGAGGAATATTAGAAAAGTTTAAATAGTATTTTCTGTTGAAGTCGTCAAAAAAATTATATATTTAACACTAAAGGAAAGCCTTTTCTCTCTCTTAAAAGATTATTGGCACCTGGTTCATTTTCGGGAGCGAAAACGTGTGAGTACAATGTTATAAGCAAAAATAAGCTTCAACTATAAAAATTCTAACGTAAAAGTCGTTTCTACCGAAGAAAGTTATTCGTCAGAAGTGTCGAATTCAAAATTTTATTCTGTTTCTTTCATCATAATTTTGTATTTTCTTCAGTCATCACTTTTTTTCACTCTTAATACATTTTTTAATCTTCACTTTTTAATCGGCACAGAATTTGCCACTGTTTAGTGTTTCTATGTTTTCGTTCCAAATTTTCATAACATGACATTTTTTTCAAATTAAATCAAAGCTGAACCTGACCTTGTTATTGTACGATTATTCAAAAAATTAAAACAGAAACGAACGGGTTTTAAACATGAATTCTGCAGCAGTAGAAAAATTAGAAACCACCCAGTTTTGTTCTTTTTTTTGAACAGGGAAAGAAGTGCTAATAAAAGCTAATAAAACAGACTAGAAAACGTATTAAACAATTTAAAATACTCGTACTTCTCAAAAACGTAAAATACACTTTTATTCTTTTTTTTTGTGTGTTTATTAGGGTAATGTGGACAGGTTTGTGAAATTAAAAATATAATAAGTTGCCAAATTTTATTTTCAGCGTCTTTAGAATAATACAATCTCATATTTTTAAAAACATTTGATATCTTTCGCCCACTGTTGATAAAAAATACCAGGCCACACTGCACGGTTTGTGCATGAATTGAGCTTTGTGGGTGTGATAACGTGAATAATTTGTGGGACTGATAGCTTCATAACTGTCTAAATAATTAATAAACATCGTGTTGTGCGCCTTTCTCCGGAATTAATCCCGGCTTTTATCCATTCAAACAGGTTACTCCATAATGCAAGAGTCTGTTTAAATAATATGTTTACAATTGCGGTAACGAGGCAGCATCGACCGATCCGGCCTATCGGAAAATAATAAAGCCGAGGGAAAGCCAGCGCCGACCTCATCTCCAGATTGCTCTCAGATTTCGGTTCAAACCCTCAATTTCCTCCTCGAGTAAATAATAGACATTAATACCGCCCTGTTTTCTCGGATGCAAATTCGGGAAAAACCATGCATGCATTAGACTTTGCGGCTCTTCGATGAAATATTCAACCACAGGTCAGCCACTTTTCCATTTTTCCCAGGAAATTTATACTTAAGGAGAGAATTACGAGACGCACGCCCTTTGTTATTCATCATTCGCGAATGATAAATAAACGAGAGGTCGTCCGAGGTCAACCGCCAACGGGGTCAAAAGGCCCTGTACAAACGAAATGAGATGGAAAGATGGGTAAATGCTTGAGATAAGATGTTACCTCAAGCTTTTATATACTCCACTAAACCAGTTAGATTTTCAATTTGTGTTGAGAGAAACTCGATATCGACGAAGCAGCGGGAATCTTGAACAGATTACACGCTTTATGTAACAAAATATGGTTAGGCCGCCTACCGGAAAAACCAGCGACAAGCCGAATAATTGTTCTTTTGCCCTTCATTTTCCAAAAATTTCCATCAGAACAGTTTTTCAGTCGCTTAGTTCTTTAGGCTTATAAATAATGAGCTAAACCCATGCTGTCCAAACCTCCCTTCGGCGTTTATTAATCATGCATTCGGAAGGACCGTATTGTAATTAACGGTGTGCAAATTTAAACACACGTCTTGCCGAGAAAATTTGAAACATCGTAATTACTTGGCACAAACAAACAACTTCTATAACTCACCGTTTGTCCGAATTGATCCCGGTATTGTCGCGGCGGCACAACGGCAATAATTTATTTCGTTTCATATTGCGCTTTGCCGAGAAACGTGTCCGTGAAAAATGAGATAAAGCGACATGCTGCTGAATTCGCGACGACTTATTCAGATAAGGAAGCAGTTCGATTATGACAAAATCCTTGTAAAGCCGACACCTGACGCTTTCCCCTAATTCGACACATAATTCAATTAACTCCAGGTTGGTCGAGTCCCCGATTTTTCCAAAATGTGCCCAGTAACCACAGATTTTACGTTTTTTTAACGTTACAATTGAAATTTGCAACGTTGTTTTTTGGTTGTATGATTAACGTTTATGTTACGTTCTTTAAAAACCTTTCTCACTTTTGCTAATTTTTAGGTAAAAGTATAATACGTGTTAACTTGAAGTTGTATTTACGTAAAAATGTAAAAGAATTTTAACGTTATTAATAATCGTATTTACTAACGTTTAATTTAAACGTATAATATACGTTTCAGAAACTGAATTTGGTTTTATGGCACGTCAATGTGATTATACGTTTTAAAACAAAATATACATAAAAATAACGTACAGTTTTACGTTATATTCTTGCGTTACAAAAACGTTCTAGTAATAACTAAAAAAAAACGTTAATTTTTTACGTTATAAATAACGTAATTTGCGTTAATTCAACCGTTTTTGCAACCTAAATAACGTTATTTTTACGTTATACGTGTGGGTACTAGTTTTTGGTCCAATTAGGAGCGCCCACTTGGCATCTCACAATGGAGCACAAAGTGAGCAATGCATAAAGCGTTTTTATTCCGCGCAGAAAACTGCTGACAATTATAGCGGCATTAATCTTAAGTTGCCTTTTAGCTAGAACAACTGCTTTTATAAAACTGTAACGGTGTAGCGCCGTTAAAATAAATCACGGCCATTCGCGAGAAGTCTAAGTTTTTACTACACCATAGCAAGTGAAAAACCCTAAATAACTGCCTCACTACGTTGACAATAAAACAAACCGCCCTCTAACAGATTCCGAAAGTATATTTTCCGGCGACGTTTTAAATCAGAAAAACACCTCCGCTTTTTGTGTACCTGCCCTCAACAAGGCACAATAAAATCCGTTTGATGTTTGGGAGATTAACGCGAAGGCGTCTCTTAACGAGTCAAATACAGAAAAGCAAAAAAAAAAAACGCGAGAGGAAAGTTACGAAAGCATCAATCACACTTTGTCAGCGATATATTTGTCGTCAAGGTCTCAACTTTTCATCAAAGCGGGAGTGTGACAGACTTCATAAACATTTAAATTATTTGGGTTTTGTAACAGCGGAGCGCGAGCCAAAAGCGGATTCAGAAGCGAATTTTTTGGTTTAATGTTCAAGCGGACACGACAAACCTCTAAATTTTAATCAATCGCCAACTAAACTAAGTAATTAAAAATGTTTTAACTGGAACTGTTGTTCCGTCAAATATTAAAACCAATGAAATAAACTGAAAAGTAATTTATTATAATGGCTGCAAATATTCCAAATTAACAAAACTGGAAAATGCCAATAAATTGGTTCATATCATTTTAATTAAAAGCGGAATTTCAACGTAGAAAAAGTTGTAAAATGACTTAACTTCTGCGCAAATGCTACAAGCTATCTGAATACCCTATATTGTCTATTAATTAATTATAAATTAATATATATGATTTTTTTAATCCCACATTATTAAAACATTTTTTTTATGTCATTGGTCATGTCCTATTACATTTTGTTAATACATCACTTGATAAGGGTGAATTCCCTGATGCTTTAAAAACTAGTACGATAATTCCAATACCAAAAATTGCTAACACTTCAAAAGCTGAAGAATTTAGACCTATTAATACATTACCCACATTTGAAAAATTGATTGAAAGAGCAGTATATGAACAGTTAGTAGAATATTTTGATAAAAATAAATTACTGTTTACAAATCAGTCAGGTTTTAGAAAAAATCACTCTTGTGAATCATCCCTGCAGTTAACTGTTACCAAATTTAAAAGAGAAATTGACGGTGGTAGATATGTGGTAGCAGTTTTTTTAGATCTTAAAAGAGCATTCGAAACTATCGATAGAAATATTTTATTAACTAAATTACGGTGCTATGGTATTGGGGGTAATGTCATTAAATGGTTTGAAAGTTATCTAACAGACAGGAAACAAAAAGTTAAATATAATAACGTTTTGTCTGATGAAGTGTCTAGTGAATTTGGTGTACCACAAGGTAGCGTTCTTGGCCCTCTTTTATTTTTAATTTATCTTAATGACATTGAAAACTATTGTGATTGTGATTTTGTTAATTTGTTTGCCGATGACACATTGGTAGCATGCTATGACACTGATCTTGATAAATGTATTCAAAAAATGAACAAGGCTCTCGAAATACTTGAAAAATATTTTAACACAAATAAACTTAAAGTAAACGTGTCCAAAACTAAAGCTATAATTTTTACAACTAAATATAAATACAACCAAATCGATTTTGCCAACATTAATTTAAGCATATATAACATAACTGTAGAGTTTGTTAATAAATGTAAGTATTTAGGATTTTACCTAGATAGCTTGCTCGATTTTGAGAGACATCTCGATTATGTTTGTAAAAAAATTAGGACGAAATTGTTTTTTTTCTTAAGAATATCTACGCATGTGTCAATGCAAACAAGAATTTTAATTTACAATTGTATTGTCCAACCACATTTTGATTATTGTGCCACACTTATGTACCTGCTACGGCCTAGTCATGTTGTACAACTGCAAAAGCTTCAGAATAGAGGAATGCGTATAATTTTAAGATGTAATCGCTTAACACCTATAAAATGTATGTTATCGGCCGTAATGTGGTTTTCTGTGACGCAACGACTGTATTATTCTACCATGATTTTTGTATATAAAATAATTAAGCTTGGAGTACCAGAGTATTTCAGTGAATATCTTATTTGCAGAAATAGTGTACACAATTACCAGACTAGGGATTCTTCCAAAATTAATGTTCAAAGTGTAAATTACCGACAAACAATGTTATCTTTATTTTTTAAGGGTATTAATGAATATAATAAGTTACCAAACAATATTAGAAATGCAGGTACTCTATCTATATTTAAATCAAAAATCAAAGATTATGTGAAGATAAATGTGCAATAAGTGTGACTTTTATCCACTAATGTAATTTTTTATTTATTTTTAACTATTGTAACTAGGTTTTCAATTAATTAATAAATTCTTCTTCTATTGGATATTAAAAATACAGAAATTGTAAGACATTAGTGTTGATATTTCTACTTGTTGCGAATTTCGCGTAAAATCGCCCTTTTATTCCGCAAATGTGTCACAGCAGCGGGCGTTTTCGCCTCTGTTTATCCATTTAATTCCGGTCGTTACTTAATTCGAACTGTTGACCGAAGACAACTCGTGGTGGCTTCCGAAGGTCGTTGGCGGGTAGCTCTTGGCCCGTTTTGGTCGAAGTGAGAACTGGTGGAAATTCACAGTTGACCTGGCGTGTTCATTAATCATGCGATGAAGCGGTCGCCCCTCGCTAATGAAAAACGGGCCGCTTTATCATCTGTTTTGCGGCCCGTTTAGTTACAATAACATTCTTCTGGAATTTAATTTGAAAAAATAACCGAGAGTGGGAGACACCTGTGCGAAGTGCAAAAATCCACTCGGAATAAAATAAAGCGTCGTCTATTAAACAGCTTTAAAAGTTGCGCGCGCGAGAGTCAAAGTCGTACGTTCGGCTTGAAAAGTTCCGGAGCTATCCGGGAAAGGTTCCGGTTACCGGAGGACGACGTAGACGCAAAACTCGCAAATGCCGTTATATACATCCGCATTGTGTATTTGCCCGGAGAAGTTTAAAGCTCTTTTAATAGCTCATTAAACTTTCTTACATCGATTCTTGTTCTGTACCTGTCTCAGCGAGGCAAAGGGTGGACCGGAACGATTTTTTACAACGCTAATGGTTATTAAGTGCCACGTGTCGGCATATTTCACGTCTCGAATGAGACAAATTTAGCGCTGCCTTTGAATCGAGGAATTTTAATAAATGCAAAACGCTACTTAAGACGGATGAGAGTTACGAGCTTGTTTATGGAAAACCGCCCACTAAATTACGGGATCAAAGAACCACCAACTTATTTTAAACATTATCGGGTAACTAATTATTTCGGGTTTTTTGTTGATTCAATGTTTCCAATTATTTTATCTGTGAGAATGGCAAAATTGCAAAGTTGGGAAAAAGTTAAAATTATCATTGGACGTGCTGAAAAATTTAAAATGCCTTCGACAAGTAGCGGAAAAGTTTGCCGGGAAAAAATTCAGGAGCAAAATTCCACCTTTCAGGATTTCATCTGACGAGTTTGAGATTTTAGGAAAAATAATAATAAAACTTATTGTTTTGGTAGTTTTTGCAAAAAACCCTTGGGTGGGTAGATTCTGCACAAGTTCGGTTGCAACATGTAGCGGATAAAAGCATTGTAATATATTTTAATCCCGTAAATGGATTTGCGTATTATAAATATGGAAGACTTTAATTAATTTTTAAGCAGTGAAAAAGTCTAGTTTTAAAAGCTGAAAACGCGGCTTAATAATCTGCACGTTTTCGAATTAAATTTTTCGCGAACAATCAATCGACCCTGCTATTAAATAGCTCACTTTTTGCCTCTTCCTGCTTATTGTCCTTGTCACCCGTAACAATGTGGCTTTAATGGGCGCGTCACGGCCGCGCGAATATGCGCTCTTGTTTGTTCAAATGACAGCTTTTATTGATTATCGTAAGTTTCCTGAAGGTGACACCGACTAATTGTGTTTATCTGGAAAACTGACCATAAATAAAATATTTAACCACCTTTCATGCACCTTTGTTTGGCCGCTGATGACGTCAATTACACGCTCCAACGATGGACAAATTTTAAAACTCGCCAACTATTAATCAAGAAACATCACAAGTTTCAGAATTTACATTCGTGAAAAGCGGGGCGTATTTCAGACGCGACGTTTCTCTATCTCCGATAAGGGGTAAGAGACTACCCTTGTCAACATTAAATCTAGTCGTGCATACGACATGCAACCCTTGCACGACGCTCAGATTATGACGTTCAAGGAATTAGAGCGACTCATTTAAATTTTGCGGAAGTGCAAGCGGATGTTTTTTTGTCCAAACGAAAACTTTGTTTCTTGTTTGGCGGGATTTTATCGAAGGGATTATTGATGAGGCGGAACGGATTTATGGACGGCTTATTCTGCAATAATTGCTCATACGGAGGCTGCATACACGCATACAGAGCCTCTATTATTACATGCAACAATCTATTTTTAAAAATTTGCCAAGTGGAAAAATGGTGGATGCGCCGGGAGTAATTTTCAAATTAATCGTTTCCAAATGCCACTATGAGTAACTTTAGTCAAAAATACACAAGTGTACTAAAAATATAGCAGAAATAAGTGTAAAACAATTTACTTTTCAAAAAATTTAAATTAAAAAAATGGTGTATGCGCCAAAAATAATTTTTAAATTAATCGTTTCCAAATGCCACTTTAATTAACTTTAGTCAAAAATACTTAAATGCTTAAAAAATATAAAAAAAATAAGTGTGAAACAATTTACTATTAACAAATAACAAATTAAAAAATGGTGGATGCGCCGGGAATTATTTTGAAATTAATCGTTTCCAAACGCCACTTTGAGTAACTTTAGTCATAAATACACAAGTGTTCCAAAAATATAGCAGAAACAAGTGTAAAACAATTTACTTAAAAAAAAAATTTTAATTAAAAAATGGTGGATGCGCCAAAAATAAATTTTAAATTAATCGTTTCCAAATGCCACTTTAATTAACTTTAGTCAAAAATACTTAAATGCACAAAAAATATAAAAGAAATAAGTGTAAAACAAGTTACTATTAACAAATAACAAATTAAAAAATGGTGGATGCGCCAGGAATAATTTTCAAATTAATCGTTTCCAAACGCCACTTTGAGTAACTTTAGTCAAAAATACACAAGTGTACCAAAAATATAGCAGAAACAAGTGTAAAACAATTTACTTTTAAAAAACTATAAATTAAAAAATGGTGGATGCGCCAGAAATAATTTTTAAATTAATCGTTTCCAAATGCCACTTTAAATAACTTTAGTCAAAAATACTTAATTGCACAAAAAATATAAAAGAAATAATTGTAAAACAAGTTACTATTAACAAATGACAATTAAAAAATGGTGGATGCGCCGGGGAAAATTTATCGGTATAAAGAAATATAAAAAATATATGTTTGTTGCTATCTTTTGACAAATGTCTACACGTTTTAAATACTTCTCTTTCAAATATTGGCGCAAATATAGCAAACTGACATGAAATAACGCAGTAGTATATTGACAATTTATTGAAATAAATGTTTGACGGGAAAAAGTAATTATTTTGTTTTGACTAAAAAAGTAATTTTTGTCCAGACTTTTTTTATAAAACATTAATTGCCGGGATTGCTTCAAAATAAATACTCTTTTATTAAATATTTGCGTAACTGGGGCAAACTGAGGCACAGTAATATTTAAATAAAAAGCGATTTTACGCGAAATCAAGACTCCGACCACTGGTCCTTTGATTTTATCACTTGCCCTTTTTGCACGCCATTTTAATTAACTAAAATGTAAAACAGAACAATTAACGAAAACAAAAGCCTCGTTCGGAACAAGCGTTACCTGAAAAAAAACCATTGGGATTTGTTTGAAAGCTGAAAAAACTTTCAGACTAAACAGTTTACCATGATTCAATTGACTTTTTATTAAAACCTATCGGATCCCACGTCTTTCACGCGGCCATTTACCGGATCGATCGCAAATGGTGGATGCGCTGCTGAAAATTCCTTGCCAAGGTTTTTAATTGATTAGGTATCGTAATCCGAAAGTGTCAGAAATGGAAGGAGTCGTCATCTGTCGAGTTAAATCGAATGCGAGAAGCTATAAATTTCGAATCGAACGAAATATCTTTCTGAAAAGTAAATAAAACTTGTGTAATCATAAGTATTGCAAAAGCTATTACATTTGCCTGAGCTGAATTGTAAGCACTTGTCATGGAAGAGTGGAGTATTTTCTGTTTATCGCTTTGTGAAATGGGAAACGTGCCGATGATTTTTTCCCGAGAGATAAATTATTCACGGCCGATAATTGCGCCCCAAAACAAAATTCCGCGTCTCAAAACAACTAGTAAATCTAGTCGAAAGGGGTGATCGCCGTTAAATGCCACTCTCGCTGTAATTAGGTCGAGAACATGTTTTATTCTCGGAGAAAATGAAACCGTTCGTCCGCACCCTTAAATTTTACGTTTCTCTGCAACATAAAACTTATTAAATTTTTCACGCTGTTCGGTTCCACAATTAACCCCCTCGTGCATGTGAACGCTTCCTTTGGCTCGTAATTTACTTAAACCCCAGCACGATGATTAATAAATACGACGCCGTAGTGTTTTAAGCGGTTTTTTCGTGTGCGAATGTGTGCTGTCGTCGGGCGACTCGTTTATCCTGATACAGGATTCCAGACCTCGACGGAATTTGAATCTATAGTCCCGACGACTAAGGAGCGACTAAAGTGTACGTTATAGCAATGGGGAGATGAGCAACCGAACGGAGATGGAATCACAAAGCGAAAAATACGATTATGATACTGACGGATATATTAAAATGTCAAATTGGACGGCGAAAGCGAAATTTAAAAATATCAAATAACAACCAGCACGAGGTGCTAAGCGGATTACTATCAAAGTTACAAACCAAATTTCTACTGAAAAAAGCGCTAAAATTGCGCTCAGGTCTCATAAAAACCTCACGTACATATTTTTCGTCTTACGGTCCAGTCTACGGTGGCTGGGTTAGGATGAAGCGACGTACAAATTAAACGTTCCCGCCTCGTTAGTTCAATTAGTCGCCAGAGAGCGTGTTCCATTACTGTCAAAGTTTTTCGGAAAAATGGCTGTATTTGTACAACAAAAATACAAACTGATTGACAATTAAATTCTCAATAGTAAGATATAAACTATGTTAAAAAAAATTAAAACTTGAAGACAGTACATTTTAGTAAAATACCAACTCAAACAAACAACATCCAAAATGTAACGTCAAGTTATTAAATTTAATATTTATTTGATTTAATAACAAATTTTAATTAAATTACACTTTTTTAACAAAAATGGTGGATGCGCCGGGAACAATTTCCGATAAAAATTAATTTCATAACTTTTTGTAAAACATTTACACAGACGTTAAAATGATTAATTACTTAGTTTTTATAATAGTAAATATACAATACACAAATGATTCAGAAAACTGTTTACAGCAAAAATGCAACAAATAGTTAATTACTTTTTGATTAAACTCAATGCTTTGCCAGTCCACAGTGCAGTTGATATAACTTTACGCATTTTTCCAATAATTTGTCTGAATCAATTTCGTTATAAAATAATTAATTATGAAAAAAAATGTGTTTTTTTCGGTCGATGATAAATTTCCCGCAGCTGAGCAGTTTATCGTGTTGTTTTTCCGTCGCGTCTCATTTCGATTACGTCCCGACATTCGCAATTCGAGTTAAAATTTCAGCCCACATATCCTCCATTATTAATTCAGCGTTTGGGGCAACATGGCGGGGTGCCGTGTAACAACCCTGTTACTGGCCGGAGAGAACGCCTCAGCGTTAATATCATGAAAGTTTCAGTCGTTCGGGGGCATTAGCTAGATTTCAAAAGGCTCTAAGCAGATTGATTAATGTTGCCGAAGAAAAGAATAATGAGCTTTGTGTACAAGCGTCTCGGGACGGATTGTCACAAAACGAGCGTTGATGGAATTTTAATTGGCGACTTTTTACGCCATGCACCTGCTGGAACACACATCTCGCAAGCCAGCCACTTTTTTCATGCGAAATTTAGCTTATCGTTCACGACTTTTTGGATATTGATTGGGAAAAGTCTAGACGCTCAAATCCTGAAATAGTGAAATCGGCGAAAAAATGTATTATTTTTGGCGGTCAAAACAATTAAAACTCCGGGAAAATCCGGTCGTGCGTCCCGATTCATATTTAAATAAAACGCGGAGCGATTTAACTTAAACAAAGATTAGGGAAAATTAGTTTTTTGCGAAAATAAGAGGTCGCAATTCCATTACGTATTGTACATCCCACGTAGATTAAAACCCCGCTTGTTTTTCTTTTTAATTGGATAGAGAATGATTCTTTTAACGAAGCAATTAAGTCGTAGTCTGGAAATGTGTTGGTTTGTCTTGAAGCAAGAGCAGAGATAAGATGAAAAGGTCGTTCCGGAGTCGTCCGGAACCGTCGATATTGCCAAAACAGTGTGTGGATTAGGCCCCTCAGTTTAGTTGGTTTTAATTAAACCTTGCGAAAATTTATGCTCAGGTAATTTTTGTCATGAATCAAGTGGCAACAATGCGACTGGGGAATTTTTACTTAATTGATCGCTGAGGAAAAAATGAGACACTGAACTAAAACCGCTCGCAACTAAGCTTTCCTTAAGCTGCGAAAGCTCTATCCTTAAATGAAGCACTTTCACATCGATTACGCAGGATCTGCACCAAAGTACACAACAGGAGAGGAGTGCCGAAATGGAGGCGGATTTCGGTTCATAATTTAATTCAATAATGACGAGATTTGAAGCCGGAGGCGGTCGATTCTTTAAGAAATAATCAAGTTGGAACAAAGGGCAAAAAATTGCAGACAAGGTCAGGGGCTGAGCGAGATAATGGGTGGGAAAATTGCCAAACGCTCACTTTTAAGGTGGAAAGTCCCCAATTTAAATGGACTTGCAATAAACATTAAAATTATATTCAGTTACTAAACTAAACAAATTAATTATAAAATTGAACAACAGATGCTGTTTGATAATAAATTAGTTTAGATTAAAAGATAAAGTTCAAAGTAACATTGTTTGTTAAAATTTTGCCTATGAACCCAAAAATTATATCAAAAATTAAGTTTAGGTGTTCATTATACAGCGTGCTCAAAAACTGGCGCACCAACTCAATGGTGTGTGGTAGAGAAGTGGTTACATATAATGGTAAAAATAGTAAAAAAATTCTTTGTATTAAAGTTATTGATAAATAACTAATTTTAGGTAAATGATATGTAGCAACGTTGTCTAACAGTCGTGATCGCAATGGAATTTGAGCAACAATAAAAATAAATTATTTTTGAAACGGTTTCCTAGGAAATAATTCCCAGTGTTGGCACATCTACACATTGTGATTTTTTGGATGAGTTTTTATTTTTTTTAATTAAAAAAACTGCTAAAATCTGATAGTAAATTTTAAAATAATTATTCATCGTTTTGTTACGGAACGATTACCTGGTATGAAACATAGAAATATTAAAAAATAATGAAAACTAAAGAAGTTAACACAATAAGTTTGTAGCTCCAGATTTTTTAAAATATAACTTTAGGAATTTTTCTTGTCTCAGCTAGGACTTTCGAGTTTAATATCTCAGTTAATTGTCAACCGATTGTTATGAAATTTAAAATGCACATATTCTAGGAGGTGGTCTTTCAATTAGAGGCAAAAAAAAACCTCAAGTTAAAAAATAAAATTACTTTTATTTAAAATTAAGCCAAATTACCGTTGGATCATTAAACCCCGAAAAATGGCCATACAAAAATTAACCAAATCGCTCTGCTGATCCAAGAAAAAAATTAAATTTTGTTGTTAAAAACTTAATCCAAATTTTGATAGTAATTTGGGCAGTCATTCTTTGAAACAATTGATGAAGCATTTCTATGCGGCATTTTGTGTACCACTGAAAAAAACTGTAAAAAGTGTGCGCGTTGTCAGAAAAGTAAATTTGTTTTAATCTGGTAAAATTACTTTAAAAACCAACAACAGTGGCTAAAACTTCTGTGTTGTTGAAAAAGGAATCAATATTCGCCTATTGAAAGTGTCGTTGGACTTTTTGTGAAAAGTTATTTATAAAATTTAAAGTTAAAAGAATCGTCAATAATTTGAAGACACAGAGCGTAACTAAACTAAATCGAGTGAGGACAAAACACGTCACTGAAAACGAAGCAATAATTGGGGCTGTAATTCAAGCTTTTGAAGAGAATCCAATCAGCAGTGTACGAACATTTCCAAAGCCCTGAATGTTCCAGTGTCTAGAATTTTTCAGTTATTGTTCAGTCTTTCAGTCCTTTTTGAAAGAATTAAAGCATCCAGTACCAAAAGTAAGTCAAAAATATTGTTTTTTAACTTTGTATGGGTATGGTGTGGGTTTTGCATCTGTAATTTTTCTCGCGAAACAGACGTCTTTCACGAACGAGTTTTTTCTAACAGCATTTTTCACTGACGATCAATTTTTTAATATAGGCTTAAAAGTCATGTAAAAATTACGTTTTTAAGACTTGAGTTGTTGCATCAATTAGATTTTAATCTAATATCTGCATTTTAAATTTCATAAAAATCCGTTGACAAATATCTGAGATATGAGACTCAAAAGTCTTAGCTGAGACACCCTGTATAGCTCATACTTGCCACAAACTTTTAAATTTGTGATTAATTCATATGTTTTCCAAAACTGGTCAGATATGGCAAAAAATGTTATAACTTATAACAGATTAAAAAATCTGCACCCCGGCGTAGTCGCCGCCCATGGCTAGGCTCAGTCTCTGCGTTTGTTTATTGACTTTATTTACTGCCAAATTGAAACCAAATAATCGTGCTTTTAGTCCTCTGATATAGCTCCTCCTCTCGAAGCGCGGCTTGTTAACATAATGAAAACCTTGCGCCTCGCATTAATTTCCCTGAAATATGGTAATATGATTTCATTCGGAGAATTTGCGCTAAATAACTCGAATAATCGTGTGTTTTATGCGCCGTGCATTGTTCCCAGTGCATCCGCGCGGTATTGTTGTGCGGAAAAAATCGATTAGTCGATTGTCTGACACGCTGTCATCTTGCATTACACGTGTTGTTGGGGGTGGAGACGGGGAAAACCGCACAGGAATCTAATATTTGTAGTTTACGACTTGACGACTAATATGATCGAGCAGTCGAGGATTCATGCATACGGAATCAGGTGTTAAGGCTCACTCTTGAATTATATTCAAATTGCTGATTGAGTTTATTATGCTAATAATCTAACCCGATGAGATTTATGATAGTTTAACTCGATTACAATCGCTGGGATTGTCTTGTTGCTCCAAACGCACGACCGACACCCACAAACGATAATTAATTTTCGTGGCGTGGAAACGAATTTGTGTGTTTTTTAAGCGAATTGTTCGATTCAAAGTTTTCCTTTCTGGTGTCTTGCATCGATAGATAAGCGGGCGTTTCCGGGCGCGCTTGCCTCTTCTGGAGCCTTTATCTTGTTATTTTGTTGTTCGGTGCCATATTTCGCACGTAAAAAATACATAAAGTTCGAAAGACGAAGCCGAGCTTTCGCTCGTTAGGAAAGGAGATTTATGACATTACGAGATGGTGGAGTAATCCGCAATTTTTTGCCAAATGAACGAACGATAATTAGGTGAATGTTGTGAATTCAAATCGAGATAAAAGTTTCAAACTGAGCTGGGGATCATCAGTTTGGGTGACGGGTTTTTAATATTTGAACAGATGGTCGCCTTAATGCTCGCATTAAACTAATTTACGAGTTGACTGTTATTGTTGGGCTCGTTTCAATTTTTCGTCCTTTGATGTTTTTTTCTTCAGTGCAGTGCGACTATTTCAGCGAAAAGAAGCGTGCTAATACAGTTCCTGTGCCTCGAATTGAAGTTGAATTTTTGATGAACCCTTCTAGAGCGTTAATTATAGAGCAACATCTCGGCACTTGAAAATAAATTATTAAGTTTCTCGCATTGCCCTCGCTGACAAGGGGCTAGTTGGTAGATCTCCCGGGCTTAGTGAGGTTTCACAAGGACGAAGGATTAAACCCTCATCCGTTTAATCAAAAATTTTGCGAAAAAATGCGCTTTGTCCTCGTCGATGAAAGCTCGTCATGTGTTTTTTTCTAATTTTAATTTCGTATTACTGCCACGTGAAAAAGCCAGAATACGTCCCAGTTCCGCGAAACAATGTCCTTTCAGACACACTGAAAGCTTTATAATTTTATGCATGACGGAATTATTCAACAATAAACACGACTGGAATCTTTTTTGGATTGTTCGTCGATGGCTGATTTCCAAATAAATGAATTCATTATGGAAATTCGGGCCCGAAGCAGTGATTTAATACCACTTTTTACATTCCAAAACGGACACTAATACATTTTTTACAAGTAAAATATTGTAAATGCCTTAGGTAAAATAACCTAACAGACAAACCTAGCGGCGTTTGAGTAAACACACAGATGTAGATCTAACGTTATACGTTGAAATTTACAATGTTGTTATTTGGTTGTATGATTACGTTTTTTTAACGTTTATGTAACGTAAATAAATTACATTCATGTAATGGACAGATATTGTCAGAAACGTTGGTATTTAAAACGTTACTTGCTGACGTTGATTACTGGTTTTATATTTTCCAAAATTTTACGTTATATTGTTACGTTACAAAAACGTTTAAATAATTACTTAAAAAAACGTTTATGTTTTACGTTATTTCCGTTTGCGTTGATACGTTGATAAGTAACTTTTTTGGGACTTATTTAACGTTTCGTTCTTTACGTTATTTTTACGTTATTGTGCCTACTAGGGTATTTAGTTAAGAAAAGTAAAGGCATTGGTACATTTTTTTCTTTAAATATGAATCGATTTTCGTCTAGAATTTACCATTTTTCCAGCGTTTAATATTTCCCTTTAGAAAGTGAGCCTAGACGAAGCCGCAAATGCGGACGTAAGTGTGGATAAAAGAGATATATGTAGATGACGTCAAACCGCAACCATAACCATAATTCGCGAACGTTTGCTCGGAAATAAAAACGCATATATCTCGTGACAAGTGACAAAGCTGCGCCCCAGAAATGGCTGGGACGGCGAGAGGACGCAATGCAATTTCGACAAATTTGACGAAGAAGGTGCGTTGGGACAATTCGCTCTAATTCGATACGGTCCACGCTTGCCGCATTTGAATAAGTCGTTGAATTTTTGGGAGCTTCCATGTTATTTCCGAGTTGTGATGAAATTACATGACAGATGCGTTGCGCTCAAAGAGAATAATTAATATAATGGTCCCGAGTTGCACCGAATTCTGTTTAACATCACACAAGAAAACCAATTAATTGAAAGTCTGATTTAACATTTACCCAGTCCCTCTTCTTGCCTTAAGAGGCTTAATAAATTCGTAATTAGAGAGGCGGCCGACCGTTGGCCAAATCTCAAACACGCAACGTTCGCCTCTAATTTTCCTAATTGGTGCAATTTTATATTTTGAAATTAACCGTCTCGATTGTAATTGCGTCCATTAGGCGCTCTTTCGACTCAATTATTTCCAATTAATAATTATGATACGTTACCAAACAATGGCAATTTGGGGGCGGAAGGGGAGCCGTTCCGTGTCATAATAGGTATGTCAACTGAAATTCTCTACTGTAATTGGCAGCATAAACACCGCTCGGAAACTCGATTGACGAAATTCGAGCGGCAGGAATATGGCGACGATCTTGCATATTAAACAGACACATATCCCATTCTGGGCTAATTAGCTACATTTCCCTATTGAAAATCACAGATCGGAGGCAATCACTGATGCGAGCACAAATTGACCAACAGTTTTTACCCAATTGACAAATTGGGACATTTACCCATAATTTGATACAACCTTTCGGGTGTCAGAGGGATCAATCCACGTCTTTTTTTAACCACTTCACTCAAAGACTCGACATGGAGCTGTTTGCACCCTCTAAGAATTCTCTAACCGATTTTTCGACGAAATAAATCCATAGAAATTGGCTGAGAAAACAAGCGATATATTTTTCTTAAAATATTTTATTATTACAATTTGACCCAAATTTCGATAATTCTTGTAATGTAGTTAGTTAAACATCGTTGCCATGAATCTATTTTTTACCTCCCACTATTTTAATTTATTTCATTAATTATTTGACGCTCTTAAAAGTAAAAATTAACTTGGTTTAGAAGAAGGTAGGTATAACTAACTTTAAAATGGTAATTATCTAAGTTATTTTAAGAATTTATTTAACTTCAAAATGTACCAGCAGGTTTTTATGAAAAAATAAATCAAGTCTGCCATTTCTGGCCTTAAATCAATAAGTAAAATGTGTTTTTAAATGATTCTTATCAAGTTAACTTTGAAATTAGTATACCTGTCAAAAGTATGTGCCGCTCTGCTCAATTGTATCATCTGTCAATAAAAGTCAAATCAGTCAGTTGTAAAATTGAGTTAAATTTTTATAAATATATTGTTAAAATGCATCAAAATTGTGCAAAATACTTTAATTATCAAAGCTTATTTCCGAATTGGAGACTTAATAAATGGAAAATGGTAAAATTCAATGTATAAATGCCTGTCATTAGTTGTATAAAGCGGCATTTTCTGATTTGACACGAGAAATTCACAGACGACTAGATGAAAATTATTCTAGTACAGATTGTATAAGAAAACTAGAAAAATACTATTTTTTGTAATTTTTTCTGCTTATTTGTAAATTTAGTGGAGTCAGTTTACCAATTTAGTTCGTTTAATAATAGTGTTAGAAAAACGTCACAAAATGTGTGTTTCTGGTCACACACACGTCAAAATTTCGCTGGAAGCTTGAGGAAAGCGAAGCAGACGTTCGCACAACGCCGAAACTTAATCCCATCGTAAATCTATCTTAATCCTTCCGAACTCATAATTTAACATGCTATTGATCCGTGTAAACTTCAAAGCCGCATCTACTTAACTAGCGTGTTTACAAATTCGCTATTATTATGTAATTCCCGGTAAGATCCCTCGGGAGGCGAAAAAATTCCCTTCTAATCCTTAGAGAGCGCATAAATCAGGTGCGTATCGAAGCCCAAGGTATTACACGACATGCAAATAGTCGTGATCGTAAATTCGAATTAGTACAACTGTAAATTGACTCGATCGGATTTTATTACTTACCTTGGGAGGAAATGCGTACTGGCACCGACCCGCTCCTGAAAACGAACCGAGTAAAGCATGGGGACACAAAGTGAGCCTTGCGGCGCGCACAAACAACGCCATTACAATCCAAATCAAGCTTAATCTAAATTAGAGCAAATGTTCCATTCGGATATGAACCGTGGTCAGAATCGGGTAAAAAGTTCGAGGCTGGGGAAACTTGGCAAAATCCTCATCAAAATGTGCAACGAACCATTAAATGAAAAGCCAATTTAATTAAACAAAACATGTAATTAACAGAAACAAGCTTTATTCATAGACTTGTTGGCCTTTTCGTGCGATATTTATTTTATGCTTTAAGGCGACAAGTCCTTTATAAACAGCACACAAAGCGGGATTAAAAACGGCTCCTTGCCGCATATTTTAATTAAATTTGGTGGTGTTTTACGTTATGGATGAGCTAGCTGCTTACTTGAAAGCTGCTCCAGTCCGGCGCTTTCCCGCACACTGTACCACAAAAATCTCAATTTGCTCCTGGTTTTTTCCCGATTCACATGCTATCGCGCTGCGCTTTAAAAATCGACGCTGGACGTCCCGACGCCTGCGAAGTTGGCGGCGAACTGAACGACGCCGACGACGCCGACGTCGAATGTAGCCGACGCGCACGTCATAATTTTTGAAGCGGCGATTTTTTTCCACAATTTAATTGGTTTTGACAATGTGAGTGGCTCTAATTAGGGATGTTGGCGAATTTAAGCCGAGTTCACGAAATGTCGACGTTCAGCGGTGACATTACCACTGGAGAGAGGGAGGATTTTTTGGGGTGGTCCGCTGGGAGTAGGTGTAAACGGGCCGACAGCAACAAAGCTTTCATTAAACATTTAAATTGGTTCATTATTTATGTATTGTAATCGTGTACGAGAATTACCGGCTGTAATTACATAGGTTTTTCAAATGACCTACTGTGATTAGAATTGCACGGCTTTGGGAGCGAAATTAATGGCTTGGCATCGGTGGGGCGAAAAAAACAGCGAAATTAGCGGAATGTTTCCGAAAAATAAATACAAATTAATTTATACAAGTGATAAAAATACGCTCATAGTTTTAACCAACTATGTTTTCATTGAAACAGTTTTTTATTTTTTTGGATAAAACTGTAATCCTCGTTCAAACCAACAACACAAAGCAACGATAAAAATAACATTTCCAGTTTTTGGAATTTCACATTCGAACAAAATTCGGATAATATCGGAATTCGCAATAATATCTTCTTCAAAGGGAACCAAAAATCAATCAAAATCTTTTACGTATTTATCTATTATTTACTTAAAGCTTTAATTATGTCAAAAAATTAAAAAAAATGGTCAATCCTTTTATTTCTTTGTTTCTTATTTCCAATTCTTCATCGTTTAATTATGATGTCCGGTACACTTTTTCTGATAAATCAACCACTTTCGTATTTATTTTCTGTGACATTTGATTACTTTTGGCGTTAATTAAGTCAAGCAACGATAAATAGAGCCGGTTAACAAAAAAAAATAAATGCGAACATATTTTAATTAATGCAGTAACTTAATTCAACTTAGTTTAGTTTTCTTTCTGAACAATTTTCTGCACCAATTTAAAAAAAAATTCTAAACGAAACGAGATTTTTATTAAAACATTTAGTGACTTCTGTCATTATTTATTCAACAAAATATAAATACAAAGTGTTTGTGCTCTTGGAGTTAAAATTAAATTAGAGAAATGTAGAAATGGCATAACTAAAAAAATTCATAAAACGGTTAAAAACTTGTTTTGCAATGAAATAATTTCAAAAGAACTTTTTTAATACTATTTGAGTTTTAATGTAAGTTATTTTTATTTGCTTTCTGTATAAAATAGTCCAGAAATTGAATAAAATAAGCTGAAAAAAATAATTTTCTGCACCACCTTAAGAAAAATCCTCTAAACTAAGCTAATTTTTTTAAAAACATTTAGTTACATTTTTCGTTATTTATTCAACAAAATGAATACAAAATGTTTACGGTTTTGAAGTTAAAATTAAATTAGAAAAATGTAGAGATAACTAAATAACTCTAACTTTTTCTTTTCGGAATAAAACCATAGACAGTAAAGATCCTCTTAGATCAGAAAATCTAAATCAGAGATTTGTTCTAATACATTTATCAGAACTTTCGATAAAACTCTTTTTTAGAAGCCACCACTGACTATTATGTCCTTATTTCCATTAATTTGCTATTTCTTTCACATTTTTTTTACAAATTTAAAAAGAAAACTTTATTTTCAATTTTCAAATGTTGGATTTTTTGTTGAAAGACTCTAATAATACCAGAAAAATCTTTGTTTTTTTTAACAATTGTTCTAAATTTTAAATTTTTTTCTGTTTTTTTTTAACAGAGTCAAGTGGTACGAGTTTTAATTGTGCGAGTAATTTATATTTAATGAAATTAAAGGCTAAATGGTTTGCTTGAGCCGCCGTGTAACTGTGGCGAACCCATCGCAACTCCTTTCATTTTTCCCCTCAGCATTTCCTGTTTGTGCTGAAAGTTAAAAGAATAAACTTCAAACACGACTGTTTGTTCCATTATAGAAACTTAAAATTTAATTTTTCGACTTTCTTTTAAGTGATACAGCGGCTGAATATCAAAGAGCTGAACGCCACAATGACTGCAAGAAAGAATAAAACGCGAACAATGTAACAGTACTTCTCTCAAATTCATATTGCATTCTCGAAACGTAATAACACAAACCGCTCCAAATTCATATTTGCCAATGATAATATTAAAAGTAGGTAGTTTGCCGGAGAAAAATTACCGCTTTGGCGATAGAAAATCTCAACGGATTCGTATATTTTATTACGCGAATTCAATCATCACAGACATTGATATTTGATTTCGCGTCTCGCCGGCTGAAAAACAGCCGATGAAAAGGGGCGACAACTGTCATGTTATTGCCAATTTCGCCATAATCACAGCGTGATTTATGTGCCCTCCAATCACTCCAAATGCTCCGAATTACAAAGAAAACGCGCCCGCTAATGGGACCTTGCTTACGCGAGGCGATAAATAACACGGAGGCGATTTATGAGAACTGCGGATGTCTTATCTGCGCTGGATTTCCGGAGCTCGACCGCTCCGGCCTTATTGTTTTTAAATTGCTCATAATTTTCGCCTCTGACACCGCCTTCACCAGGTCCACACTACCCCCAATATGCAAAATGAAGAAAGAGAAATCAAATTTTTTTATAGCTTTTTACTTGTTAAGAATTCGGTTTCTATTAATTATTTGTCTGTTAGATGTGCTAAACCGCTACCGAAGCAGCCCAGCCTGCGCCTGGTCGAAAGCGTGCACTCAGCTCGACTTAAATCACGTCCAGGTTTATTAATTCCGGAGTCCGGGCGTCGTTGACGCGATTTGTTGTGGAACTTGTCGGGAATATGAAAGCTTCTCTGGAAATATTGCACGTTGAATTTATTCCAGATTGCAAAGGAAACTATCCCGGAAACGGGTTAGAACGGATGGTCTCCGGCTGTAGTTGACCGTTTTCGACATCTTGCGGTTATCGCCGTTTGTATCTAATAACGTTGCAGATATTTCACTGCGGCAAATTTGCTTCGAGTTTTTCAATGACTAATTGTCGACATGATGGATTTTTATTAGTTCGGTCGATGGAAATCGGATGTTCGTTTATCAACCTGGCCCAAATCTCTCCGGAATTTTCAATATGGTCCAACGGGACGCGCGTTCGGGGCTCTGACAGCGTGTCTCCGAGTTCATTTTGGATTATTGGCCGTGACTGGTCGTTATTTTTCTCAGAGTTTCACAGAAAATTCAAAAATAATATGCGCAATGCAATTGTTGATAAACAAGTTATTTCCTAATAAAATAATATGTTTTCGTGAAAAAAATAAACAGGTCGCTGTTCCAGTTCCATAATTTTATAAAGTGCTTTCCAACGATAATACACTTTATGGGGTTATCTCTAATAGTTCCAGAGTTATTGCTCGATAAATGTCCCGAGTACCGAAAATCGGCCAAAATCGCGACTAAAATTAAAAAAATCAAACATAGAGAAATCGATCATATGGATTTTTTTGAACTTTTAACAACTCTAGAGGGATGTAAAGGCATATAAAAGTCCAAAAAACAATTATAGAACGAGTTTTAAAAAAAATAAATTTTTCACCTTTTTGAAGGTAAGTGTAACTCAGGAAATTTTAAGCAAAAAAATTCAAAATTTTAAATTTTGTGAAAAGTTGGTATAATACAAAAAATGAGCCGCTTAATTCACTGGAACAAACCGTTTTGCTCTACGACTTTTAGTTTTCGAGTTATGAATTTTTTTGTTCAATAAAGTTGTCCACCATAATAAATGTTAACTTTTGTTTATTTTTTTTATTTTCTTAATTACGGCTAAACTATTCGAAAAAATGAAACTATTTTAACCCTCACCCATGCAAAATGATCCGGGGAATCAATTGGCATCGAGAAAATTGCCAAATTCCCAATAGTTTTTTAGTTATGAATTTTTTTAAATTTCATCAATTTTTGCATTTATCAGCAATTTGCTCGAAAACTATAAGTCGGAGAACAATAATCTTTTTTGAAAAAAGTAGATAATCTAAAGAGCTTTCCAACGATAATACACTTCATGGGATTATCTCTGATAGTTCCGGAACTATTGCTCGACAAATGTTCCGGGTACCCAAAATCGACAAAAATTGCGACGAAAATTGAAAAAATCAAACATCAAAAAATCGAACATATGGACTTTTTTTGGACTTTTAACAACTCTAGAGAGATGTAAAAGCATATAAAAGTCCAAAACACTATGATACGAGTTTAAAAAAAATATTTTTTTCACCTTTTTGAAGGTAAGTGTATTACTCAGAAAATTTTAAGCAAAATAATTCAAAATTTTAAATCTCGTGAAAAGTATAATGCAGAAAATTAGCCGCTGAATTCACTGGAACAAATCGTTTTACTCTACAACTTTTAGTTTTTGAGTTATATATGTTTTTGTTCAATAAAGTTGTCCACCATAATAAATGTTAACTTTTGTTTATTTTTTTTTATTTTCTCAATTACGGCTAAACTATTCAAAAAAATTAAACTATTTTAACCCTCACCTATGCAAAATGATTCGGGGAATCAATTGCCATCGAGAAAATTGCCAAATTCCCAATAGTTTTTTAGTTATAAATTTTTTAAAAATTTACCAATTTTTGCATTTATCAGCAATTTGCTCGAAAACTATAAGTCGGAGAACAATAATCTTTTTTGAAAAAAGTAGATAATCTAAAGAGCTTTCCAACGATAATACACTTCATGGGGTTATCTCTGATAGTTCCGGAGCTATTGCTCGACAAATGTTCCGGGTACCCAAAATCGACAAAAATTGCGACGAAAATTGAAAAAATCAAACATCAAAAAATCGAACATATGGACTTTTTTTGGACTTTTAACAACTCTAGAGAGATGTAAAGGCATATAAAAGTCCAAAAAACTATGATACGAGTTTAAAAAAAATATTTTTTTCACCTTTTTGAAGGTAAGTGTATTACTCAGAAAATTTTAAGCAAAATAATTCAAAATTTTAAATCTCGTAAAAAGTATAATGCAGAAAATGAGCCGCTGAATTCACTGGAACAAATCGTTTTACTCTACAACTTTTAGTTTTTGAGTTATAAATGTTTTTGTTCAATAAAGTTGTCCACCATGTTAATTTTTGTTAATTTTTTTTATTTTCTCAACTACGGCTAAACTATTCGAAAAAATGAAACTATTTTAACCCTCACCCATGCAAAATGATCCGGGGAATCGATTGCCATCGAGAAAATTGCCAAATTCCCAATAGTTTTTTGGTTATGAATTTTTTAAAATGAAACACTTCATAGGGTTATGTCTAATAGTTCCAGAGTTATTGCTCGATAAATGTTCCGGGTACCGAAAATCGACCAAAATCGCGACAAAAATTGGAAAAATCAAAGTAATATGTTTTCGTAAAAGAAATAAACAGGTCGCTGTTCCACTTCCATAATTTTCATTTCTTTGTGCGAAAGTTCTAAACCGCACCGTGAGCGTTTGACGAGCGCGCTTTCGGCACATTAAAGCCGTGGATGTGGTCGGTCTCCAATAATTCTTCCCTCAAAGTGGTTAAATGGAAATGGACTAGTCGTTTTCTTGACCTTAATCGGCTTGTCTTTTTTACGAGACTCTATGACACAACTCCATCCAGTCCATTAAATTCGATTGTTGAATTAACGCAGGAAATTTTTCCTTTATTATCCTCGTGATTGTCGCAGGTAATCGTCGATCCATCTCGTCGCCGCCGCAGAACTTCATTAAACAACCGCCATAGCCTGGGCTCTATCTGTCTGCTAGGAGCGCAAATTAACTCTTGTATAATAAGCGCATAATTTACACGTCATACATAGACCGACTGCCAGCAGCTGTGATATTTGCGAAATTCCAATTACTTAGAGGAGAGACGGTGATGAATGTCGGTTCGTACGTTCCGCGGCGGCAGCCGTCCACAGGGCGGACCCGCCCCCGGACGGGCCGTCCCTTGGGGGCACTTCGGCCGCAGAGCACGTGGGGCCCGAACATCTTATTTTAGTGCTCACTAACTTGCGCAAGCTAACCCGAATCGCAATGTCTTCTCCGACAAAAAAACACTGAGAAATTGTTTTACACTGAGTAAAATATTCCTCGATGCCTATTATATACGCGAGTAAATACAGAGTATCTGTTTTTCGAGCTCCACCATGGGTTAAATTAAGAAAAAGTAGCATATTTTAATGCAAAACAAAAAAATTATTGACAAAAATAAAAAATCTGTAATTTTCTTTATTATTCTTTTAAGCGAAAAGCAAAAAAACTAGACGTTTTTAATTAGAGCACCTTTTCCAAGGCGTTCTTGATGTCAGAGTTACAACACTTATTTTTTTTACATCTTGTACCTGATTACAACGATCTATCACATGATATGAATCCCACTTGCTGACTAAAATCAAGCAGACGCATTTTTGGAAAGAGTGCTTTGAAAAACAAAACGCCAAAAATTTTGTTTCACAAATTGTATTATTCTATTAATATTATTATTATTCTATTAATATGCGCACAGAGTGTTTATAACTTTGTCTTGTTCTGTTTGGCGAAGAATACAACTCTAGCTTATCATGTGTAATTTTTAAATAAGTAGGCTTGGCGAAAATACGAACCTTCTAGATGCAAATTTAGGTTTAAACCTCTAAAATCTAGTTCACCATAATAAGTGTTTTTATTTATTTATTTATTTTTTTTTCAATTAAGGGTAAACTATTCAAAAAGGTAGAACTATTTTAATCTGCCCCTATGCAAAATGATCTGGGGAATCGATTGGCATCGAGAAAATTGCCAAATTCCCAATAGTTTTTTAGTTATAAATTTTTTAAACTTTGACTAATTTTTGCTTTTATTTGCAATTTTCTCGAAAACTATTAGTCGGAGAACAATGATCTTTTTTGAAAAAGATAAATAATTTAAAGAGCTTTCCAACAATAATACGCTTCATAGGGTTATCTCTGATAGTTCCGGAGTTATTGCTCGATAAATTGTCCGGGTACCAGAAATCGACCAAAATCGCGACAAAATTTGGAAAAATCAAACATAAAAAAATCGAACATATGGACTTCTTTTGGACTTTTAGTAACTCTAGTAGATTGTAAATGATTATAAAAGTATAAAAAATATATTTTTCTCATTTTTATGAAGGTAAGTAAAATTTTAAAACTGTATTATGACAGAATGTTTATAACTTTGTCTTGTTCTATTTGGCGAAGAATACAACTCTAGCTTATCATGTTTAATTTTTAAATAAGTAGGCTTGGCGAAAATACGAACCTTCTAGATGCAAATTCAGGTTTAAACCTCTAAAATCTAGTATGTTTAAAAACAAAATTTTTGGCGTTTTTTCCAAAGCACTCTTCGCAAAAATGCTTTTTTCTCCATTTTGATCAACATGCAAGATTCGATCATATCATGTGATACATTGTTGTAATCAAGAATAAAAATACTTTTATTTTAATACAAAGTTGTGGCAAAATAATATAGTCTTAGGATTGTTAACGACTTTTCTGTGTGACAGCACATTTAACTGTCAAAAACTGTCAGACCTCTACAACTGGCAGTTTTAGTCGAAAATATGAATCTTTTATCAGATGGTGAATTAGTAGCTGCAGTGAACGAACTGGAGCGTAAAGTCGCTCACTTGAAGGTTGAAAATGGGGTTTTTTACCGCTTTTTGGAAAAAAACGACCCGCAGGCCATCCAAGAACTTGAAGGCCGAGCTGCCCGTTCGTTTGAAACCCTTCCAAAATCGTCAATGATGAGTGGAAGAAAATCGGTCACGATTTCCGCACCCATGGCAAAAGGGCCGTCAATTGTAACAATAAGTACTTTAAAATCCCTGAGTTCTGGAACATTTAGTAGCAAACGATTTTCGAAATTAATTCAAGACAGGTCGTCAATGTTCACATCCCACGCGAGCGAATTTACCGAACCCAAGCCCCTGGAAAAAATAACTTTGGCTTTAAAGAGTGATTTGGTTCTGCGTGACTTGGAAGAGCACGAACAAGCGGCCGAACGAGCGAAAAGAAAGACCCATGTCACAAGGAACAAATTGGTTGCGAAAATGGAGGAGTTCAAGTGTCGGAAAGAGGACGTGGAGAAGTCAATTGAGGAGTTTGCCGCGTTCAGGGAGACTTACCAGCCAATGCCTTTGAACCGCTTTACGAGGTTCATGGACGAATGGTCGAAAAAATCACGCTTGGTCAGTGATAAGTACAGGCTGAGGTTCAGTTCCCTGCGAATACAAAACCAAAAACTGACGCATCTCCTCACTTACAAGCGACAAGTCGGTGAGAATTTGCAAGAAATCGATTTTGAAAATCTCGAATATGCCAATGTTGGTTTAACGAAGAAGATTGAGCAGAAGCAGGTTTTGCTCATCGAACTGAAGAAAATGACAGGGGCTGGAAATTTGAAACTGAGTCAGCTGAGAGGAACGCTTCTGGACAAGATAAATGAAAAGGAAAAAATCACACAGACAATTAAAGATTACGAGAATGCGATAATTAAGTCGGATAACGAGATTACTAAGCTGTATGGAGAGTTGGAACGGGTTAAAGATAAGTATTACAGTACGAAGGACAAATTTCATGGTTATGAAGCCCCCGATGTTTTGGAATATATTAAATTGAACGATGCTCTACGGCGAACGAAGAAAGAAATTCGTGTTTGGGAAAGACGTAAAGTAATAAGAGAGCGTAGTTTAATGATCGAGATTGAAAAAATGCAGCTAAAGCTACAAACCCAAACGGTGCACTCCTGTTGGTTTGACTAGTTTTTATTACGTTATGTGTATATTTATAAAATAAAGTTTTTTGATTTACTGTAAAGACAGTTTTTTACTTTAAAGTGAACTACACAATGAATAAAGACACAATTCCAATTATTTTCCACAATTATAGTTTGCGCTTTATTTTACTACCTAAAATAAATTATTATCAAATTCTCAATTACGGCAAAACTTTTGGAAAAAGTGAAACTATTTTGATTCTATCTTACACAAAATGATCTAAGAAAGCGACTGGCGTCGATAAAATCGCCAAATTCTTACTAGTTTTTTAGTTATAAATTTTTTTAAATTTCGCCTATTTTTGCTTTCACCTGCAATTTTCTTAAAAACTATTAGTCGGAGAACAATAATTTTTTTTGAAAAAGATAGATAATTTAAAGAGCTTTCCAACAATAATACACTTAATAGGGTTATCTCTAATAGTTTCGGAGTTATTGCTCGATAAATAACCCGAGTACCGAAAATCGACTAAAATCGCGACAAAAATTTAAAAAATCAAACATCAAAAAATTAAACATATGAACTTTTTTTGGACTTTTAACAACTCTAGAGGGATGTAAAGGCATATAAAAGTCTAAAAAACTATGATAGAACGAGTTTAAAAAAAAATTTTTTTCACCTTTTTGAAGGTAAGTGTATTTACTCAGGAAATTTTAAGCCAAATAATTCACAATTTTAAATCTCGTGAAAAGTTGGTGCAATGCAGAAAATGAGCCGCTGAATTCAATGGAACAAACCGTTTCGCTCTACGACTTTTAGTTTTTGAGTTATGAATTTTTAATAATAACCTGGCGCATCCACCATTTTTTAAGTTTAATTAAACTCTTTTTTTTAAATGAATTCTTGAGTAAGCTACGTAAAATGAGCCGTAAAATCGACTGAAACAAACTGTTTTACTCTACGAATTTTAGTTTTCAAGTTATGATTTTTCTTTTAAACTGATACTCTTTTGCCTACCACTGCCAGTATACGTAATCTTCAACTTCCTGTAAAACCTATGAAAACTGTCTTTCCCTAAGCCATTTATTTTTTTATCTCGTGAAAAGTTGGTATTATACAGAAAATGAGCCGCTGAATTCAATGGAACAAACCACATTGCTCTATAACTTTTAGTTTTTGAGTTATGAATTTTTTTTGGTGAATAAAATTTTCCACCAAAAATAAATGTTTACTTTTTTTATTTTTTCAATTACGGCTAAAATATACAAAAAGTTGGAACTATTTTAATCCTCTCCTATGCAAAATGATCCGGGGAATCGATTGGCATCGAGAAAATTATCAAATTCGGAATAGTTTTTTAGTTATGAATTTTTTAAAATTTTACCAATTTTTGCATTTATCAGCAATTTGCTCGAAAACTATAAGTCAGAGAACAATAATCTTTTTTGAAAAAAATAGATAATCTAAAGAGCTTTCCAACGATGATACACTTTATGGGGCTATCTCTAGTAGTTTCGGAGTTATTGCTCGATAAATTTTACGGGTATCAGAAATCGACCAAAATCGCGACAAAATTTGGAAAAATCAAACAACAAAAAATCAAACATATAGACTTCTTTTGGACTTTTAGAAACTCTAGTAGATTGTTGATGATTATAAAAGTATAAAAAATATGTTTTTCTCATTTTTATGAAGGTAAGTAAAATTTTAAGCAAAAAAATTCAAAATGAGTTATACTTATTTCTGTCCGATTGTTTTGCTGCATGTGCAGGTCGATTGTGTCATTAGCCATTAATTTCCTCCTCTTGTGCCATAATTGCTTGGAAGTGGCACAGGTCATGTCGAAATTGCGCATTATTAGCTAATATGATGATATTACATAACATTTTCGAAGCCGGCCGGACGTTCCTCGTTTCCTGACCACTAAACGATAGCTTCATCAATTCATAAACGTGGCACATTACCGGTCTTTACCCAAGTACGTAAACATAATATTCCCTCCTTCCTGTTAATTATGCAATTCTTAAGGAGAGCTGCCAAACGGGCTCCCGGCCAAAGAGAGCAATTATGGAAGGATTACCTTGATGTGTAATTGCAGAGCTGCATCCTTGGCCGGCGCACTTTCCTTATCAGAGCTTAATGCTGATGATTATGTGTCTGGACCAAGTTTTTCCCAGACATTAAACCTAATTAGATCACTCAACTGTGCACAAAATCACATAGAAACTAAACATTTCAAACAAATGTCATTTAATTGATTTGTGTGTGTGTTTGTGTTATTTTTGTAAAATGAACCAAGATGATAAACCTACTGGAAAAAGTCAGACCAGTGTTTTGCCCCCAATACAAGAGGCAACCAAAAGCCCCAAGAAAAAAATTTCAGGGGACTTGACTGCAGCTTCCTTACTTCATTCAATAACACAAGAGAAAAAACTTCCCCAAAACATATCTCACTTAAATACCGCACTACCAGAGAAAAAAGAACCCGAGCTTCCGTCTCAAGATATCGTCTTAAAACCTGAACTAAGTTCTTTTGACAGAATTTCTGAACGTCACCAACATTCCGCCCGTTCGTCTATTGTGAGCATAGAAAGTAAAAAGTCACAACGTTTGAAAAATGACACCGATTTGTCGTCTGAAGATATACGAACTTCAGAGTCATATTTTTCCGAAACTGCAAGAACCTCCCAAATGTTTGGTAGACGGTACCAAAAGTCTGACCAACTTGTAACTAATAACAAACATCCACTTGATGACCTTGACCCTGCTGGTATTGTAAGAGCAATGAAAGACCTTCAACGAAAAGTGCAACACTTGAAGGTTGAAAACGAGATTTTCTACAATTTTTTGCAAGAAAATGACTCCGAAGCCATCAAAGAAATGGCAGAACTGCAGGAAAAACGGCGTATTAATGCCGATAGAGTACAAGCAGCTGTTAAGAAAAGAGCATCGAGAGGTAGCGTCGTCTCCACTACAAACTTAGGTTTCGGAGCTTCAGGCCCAAGAGGATCTATTGCCTCCTTGGGCGCAAAACCACGAACTTCCGTAGCTTCGATCACAGGACGGCCACGAGCATCACTGGCTTCGTTCTCACACTTTGAGTCCGATCTTTACTCTGATAAAGAAGCACCGAAAATAATCCTCGCCCAAAAACTGGACATGATCATGAAATGTATGGAAGAGTTTGAAAAACACCTCGAAACGGCTAGAAATCAGTCGAAAAAAGCAAAACGTACGCTGCTCTCAAACCTCGAAGAGATGGAAATCAGGAACGAGGAAATCCAAGAATCGCGGGAACATTTCGCAGAATTGAGAAACAACGGCGTCACGCTTGAAAAATTCGTCCGGTTTTTCGAGGAATGGTTGAAGAAATCACGCCTAACTGGGGACAAAATCAGACTGAGACACAGTTCCCTTAAGGTGCAATACCACAAAGCTGCGACTCTTCTCGCTAATAAGAAACTAATAGGGGAACACGTGCAGGAGGTTGATTTTGATCAACTCCGAGTCGAGAATCGGCATTTGACTGAGCATATTGAGAGCAAAAACTGTCTTCTTATCGAAATGAAGAAAATGACAGCCAGTGGTAATTTAAAGTTGACTCAGTTGAAAAAATTCCTACAGGAGAAAATGGCCAAGAAGGAAGCGCTGCTTCAAAGTATTAAAACGTTTGAAGATGATATTATGCGGTCGGATGAGCAGTTAGAGAAGCTTTATAAAGAGCTGGATCAAGTCAGGAAAAAGTACGACCAGTGCAAAGAACGATCTGAAAATTATTTGGCGCCCGATGTTTTGGAGTATATTCGAAAGAAGGCAGATGTTGATAATGCAAAAAAAGAGTTGAAAGTTTGGGAAAGGCGAAAGATGCTGAAGGAACTAGCTCTGAGTATTGCAATAACTGAAATGAAGAGGATTTTCAGGTGTACACATACACACCCGTCTTGGTTCAAATAGGCTCTAATTGTGCGTTGTGTTAGTTTTTTTAATTTGTGTTTTAAATAAATGATACCGTGAAAATTTACTTTTTTATTAGAGTTAGCGAGAATTAAGAAAATTGAGGAGAATCGGAATAAAAAACTCTACAAAATGACATCTTGCAAAAAAATTAATTTTTAAACGCCGATTACGGCCAAACTAAAAGAGCTAAGAAAAAACGCTTATTTTCATCGTAGAGAGCACATGAAAATCTATAAGATAGGATCGGTTTTATTTGATTTTGAGACAAGTGATAACTTTTTTTATTTTTTATTATTTCCTTAATTACGTCTAAACTATTCGAAAAAGTGGAAATATTTTTATCCTTCCCTATGCAAAATGATCCGGGGAATCGATTGGCATCGAGAAAATTGCCAAATTTTCGATAGTTTTTTAGTTATGAATTTTTTAAAATTTTACCAATTTTTACATTTATCTGCAATTTTCTCGAAAACTATTAGTCGGAAAACAATGATCTTTTTTGAAAAAGATAGATAATTAAAAGAGCTTTCTAACAATAATACACTTCATGGGGCTATCTCTAATAGTTTCGGAGTTATTGCTCGATAAATGTCCCGAGTACCGAAAATCGACCAAAATCGCGTCAAAAATTGAAAAAATCAAACATCAATAAATTAAACATATGGACTTTTTTTGGACTTTTAACAACTCTAGAGGGATGTCAAAACATATAAAAGTCCAAAAAACTATGATAGAACGAGTTTTAAAAAAATATTTTTTTTACATTTTTAAAAGTAAGTTTCTCAGGAAATTTTAAGCAAAATAATTCAAAATTTTAAATCTCGTGAAAAGTTGGTGCAATGCAGAAAATGAGCCGCTGAATTCGCTGGAACAAACCGTTTTGCTCTACGACTTTTAGTTTTTGAGTTATGAATTTTTTTGTTCAATAAAATTGTCCACCATAAATAGTTAACTTTTTTATTTATTTATTTTCTTAATTACGGCTAAACTATTCGAAAAAGTAGAAATATTCTTATACTTACCTATGCAAAATGATCCGGGGAATCGATTGGCATCGAGAAAATTGCCAAATTCCCAATAGTTTTTTAGTTATGAATTTTTTAAAATTTGAACAATTTTTGCTTTTATTTGCAATTTTCTCGAAAACTCTTAGTCGGAGAACAATGATCTTTTTTGAAAAAGATAGATAATTGAAAGAGCTTTCTAACAATAATACACTTCGTAGGGTTATCTTTAATAGTTTCGGAGTTATGGCTCGATAAATGTCCCGAGTACCGAAAATCGACCAAAATCTCGACAAAAATTGAAAAAATCAAATATCAAAAATCGAACATATGGACTTTTTAGACTTTTAACAACTTTAGTTTGTTGGAATTAATTGATTAGAAAAATTAATCTGTCATTAGATACACATCAATCGATTATAGTGTGTTTTTGTTTTTCTTTTCTATTAATTGTTTTATTTATTGTTTCCTTCATATTCATTGATTACTACGATGTCTCCAACAGTTTTTTTTAGATACTTTTGTGTCTATTTTTAGAAACAATAAAGGAGGTGGCCAAATAATTATTGTCTGAAACATGTAGCCTTCTAAGAAAAATATTTTTTAATAATCAAATACCGTATCAATAATAATAAGTTTAATTGGTATGTTCTGTAACATCTAAGAAAACTGCAGAAATACACCACAATTAATTCACACCTACTCACCGAGACATACTGTACAAGCAGCACACAATAAAGAAAGTCAAGCGTAATCTCAGATAATGTTATTATTAAAAAAACTTGGTGTCTAGACAGAAATATTCACCCAGCGTCTCGTTTCCATAAATTTCGCGCTAAATACCCGAATGTAAGCCTTTTCCATTCGCTTGCTGCGAATCACAGAAGGATTGTGTCGATGTTTCTTCACCACCCACCTCAAACTTTATTGTTATTGTATCGATCGTCCGTTGAATTATTTGTGCCTCGCTTCTAACATTTTGTCACTCAAACCGTCTCCATTCTGATAAAGGTCAAGCCTGGAATATATATTGCAAACATGCAGCAACGGCTTCGCGTTCTCCCGAGGATTAAATTTCCAGTCAATCGAAACCTGGTGTCAAATAATTGTGCACTTTTGATGACAATTGTCGGAACAGGTGTTGGCGATGGTTATGGTCGTCGATAAATCCAGAATCCTGTCAGGCTTTAAGGAGAGGCGTGTTCTGGCTGGACATATATTTCGTCGGTGCGGAAAAGTTTGATGTTTCGGGTCGTATATATTGGACAGTGCGGAGGCTTCCCAACTTTGGCAATCTTCGTTCCTGGGGGAATAAGCGTGCCGCTCGGGATAACAAACTCGACCCTCATATGTCCGTGGATAATCTGGAGCAGGGCACGCACCTACACGAGGTCTTATCGAAGAGGATGCAGGAACAGGAGCGTGACTGCGGGACGGGAAGCCCGAGGCCGGATCTTTGAGGGGTAATTGGGACACTTATCGGTTCAAAGTGCCGAAGCGATAAGAATTTAACCTAATTTAATAAAATAAGCATTCGAGCAAAGTGAATTTTAAACCGACAAACATTTTTTTCTACCAATATATTTCTATTCATTTATGTATTTTTGCTTTATTTGCAATTTTTTCAACAACTCTTAGTCGGAGAACAATGATCTTATGGACTCTTTTTGGACTTTTAACAACTTTAGAACGATGTAAAGACATATAAAAATCCATATAATAGAACGAGTTAAAAAAAAAATTTCACCTTTTTGAAGGCAAGTGTATTTATCACTCAGGAAATTTTAGCAAAAAAATTCAAAATTTTAAATCTCTTTAAAAGTTGGTATAACACAGAAAATGAGCCGCAAAATTGGAACAAACTGCATTGCTCTACCACTTTTAGTTTTTGAATTATAAATTTTTTTTGTTGGATAAAATTTTCCACTATGACAAATGGCTACCTAATTTTAGGCAAGAAATTTTAAATTTTTAATTTTTGTGAAAAATTGATATAATATATAAAATGAGCCGTAGAATTCAATCGAACAAACCGCAATGCTCTACGACTTTTAGTTTTTTTTTTATGAATTTTTTTAGTGAAAAGCTTTGATCGCCTCTGTAGCCGGAACGGTTGCCCGGAGCGGCTCCGGGTTTAATCAAAAAAATAGAGAAAATTAAGCGCTATCAGATGGTTTTTTGTTCGTTGCTTTAAGTCTTACAGTTTCCGAGAAAAACGCAAAAAAAGGTTTCCATTTTCGCTTTTTTTCAATTTTCAACCGCCAATTACGGCCAAACTATTAGAGTTATCGAAAAACGGAAAAATCGAAGACAACCGGAATAAAAAGCTCTACAAAACGACCTAGGGCTCAAGAGGATATCTCCCAAAAAAATTTTCAATTTTTAAACGCCGATTACGGCCAAACTAAAAGAGCAGGGAGAAAACGCTTTTTTCCATCGGAAAGAGCACATCAAAATCTATAAGATAGAGTAGGTTTCATTTGATTTTGAAACATTTTTAAAATTGACCGATTTTGAAGGGGTTAACTTTTTTTAATTTTTTTTTATTTTCTCATTTACGCCTAAATTATTCTAAAAAGTGGAACTATTTTGATTTATATCTATGCAAAATGATCCAAGGAATCGATTGGCATCGAGAAAATTACCAAATTCTGAAGAGTTTTTTAGTTATAAATTTTTTAAAATTTCACCAATTTTTGCATTTATCAGCAATTTGCTCGAAAACTATAAGTCAGAAAACAATAATTTTTTTTGAAAACGATAGATAATCTAAAGAGCTTTCCAACGATAATACACTTCATGGGGTTATCTTTGATAGTTCCGGAGCTATTGCTCGACAAATGTTCCGGGTACCCAAAATCGACAAAAACTGCGACGAAAATTGAAAAAATTAAACATTAAAAAATCGAATATATGGACTTTTTGTGGACTTTTAACAACTCCAGAGGGATGTAAAAGCATATAAAAGTCCATAAAAGTATGCTAGAACGAATTAAAAAAAATTTTTTTTTCACCTTCTTGAAGATAAGTGTATTATTACTCAGGAAATTTTGAGCAAAAAAATTCAAAATTTTAAATCTTGTGAAAAGTTGGTTTAAGACAGAAAATGAGCTGCTCAATTCACTGCAACAAACCGTTTTTCTCTACGGCTTTTAGTTTTTGAGTTATGAATTTTTTTGTTGAATAAAATTTTCCATTATAGATATTGCCTATCTTAATTTTTAGCAAAAAACTTTAAAAGTTTACATCTCGTTGAAAGTTGGTTTAATACGGAAAATAAGCCGCTGAATTCAATGAAACAAACCGCATTGCTCTACGGCTTTTAGTTTTTGAGTTATGAATTTTTTTGTTTAATAAAATTTTCCATTATAGATATTGTCTATTTTAATTTTTAGCAAAAAATTTTAAAAGTTTAGATATCGTGAAAAGTTGCTATAATACAGAATTCACTGGAACAAATCGTTTTGCTCTAGGACTTTTAGTTTTTGATTCATGAGTTTTTTTATGTAAAACTTTAAACGCTTAGGTTTAGCGGCTCGAGGTTTTGACGAAATAATTAATAAATTTAAGCTTTATCTAATACTTTTTATAATGTTTGTGTGTTCCCCGGCGCATCCACCATTTTTAGCAAACATAATTTATTAGCATTTATTTAAATTCAAATCTAAAAATATAGTTTCTTGTATTTAAATGTATGTGTGAACAAGCTCTTTTTGAGCGTTCATTGATTGGGCTAGACATATTAAACTAAAACTTGTTTATTATCTCCAAACATTTGCTTTATCACGTCCATCCTAACCCAATTAAAAGCAAGCAGAGCAAAAATGGGAAACTTTCGCCCGGCGCCTCCACCATTTTTAACTTGGTTAATCCTTTCATCTGACGTCAGAATCGAGTTTAGGTTTGGCATTCGTCTTCTATTCATTATTTAATCCCAGCCGCAACTTAATTAAAAATAATTAAATTACGTCCACAATTCCCGCAATTGCCCTCCTATTAGTCTCGTTGTCAACGTTGTGATTTACGAGAAAGTTGGTGCAACCTCGCATCCACGTATGAATACAAAATTAAGACTTAAGCAAGAATTTATGATGTAAACACAACCAAAAGTGATCCTGCTACTTTACGGCATTACCTTAAGCAAATGTTTGGGCAGGCAGTGCGGCCTCCATATTTATCCCGCTTCGCCCTTCTTTTTCCCCAAATATTTGCGGGATTTTTTCGAAATAGCGCGCTCAATCCGGTCCCAGTTGAGCCATCATACGGGACTAGTGTAAAAAAGCAGAGGAAATGATCGTTTAAAGCCCTCCCCAGAGTGGGATTAACCCGGCATTGTACTCGTATCGCAAATAAACCAAAGATCGGACTCGTTTGTAAATAATTATTTAATTAAGGAAAAAAGCTAATGGGGCCTGGATAACGAGATAGGGGGTTAAATCTCCTTTAGGGCAAACAATGGGAATTTACTCGCTCGCCGCTTGACCTCACTAACTTTTACTTACATGCTTACACAAATTACCAAATCTGTATAACGCAATTAGTTTGGTTTTTCGTCCGGTTGTGAGAAAAACGGCGTTCTTTGTCTCGTCGAAATTGAATTCCATTTGCGTTTCACAAAGAAAATTTCTTAAAGTAATTTGACTACGAGAGAGCAAGTATTTTATTACGTTAAAAGGCTTGCGAATCGTTATTTGCGGCGGCGAAACATTCTTGGGATCGAGTTGATCAAGGCGAAACCAGTGCAGAAACTAATCTATATTAGGAAAGTTTGCAGAAATTGTTATTGCCGCGAGGATATGTTTTGGCGAGAGATTAATAACTACGGTTTCTGGACGACTTGCAGCGCTGAACGCGGATCCATCCATCTGCCCTTGCGGCATTTATCACAACGACGAAGAGATGTACGTGAGATGACGTCGATTAACAACACGAATCTTGTTGGAGAGGAGACGTAATGAAGTTTCGAAGTTGCACCAACAGCGGTGTCTTAATTGCTTCCATTATGCGCGGAATTTACGGAAATAAGCACCAATTCACCAAAAAACAGCATATTGAAAAATTTAGAGCTAAAAACTAAAAAAAATATTGGCAGAATTCAGTTTTGGTGCTTAAAAAATATGAATATTTACCGTTAAAAGTCGAAAGTGGAAACCTCGCCGCAATGTAAAAAAGTTTGCTTTTTGCTAGTTTCGGTGGTTTGGTCCGCTTTGTAGCGGCTTGTCGCGTCCCTTTAACGGAATTATTAAAATCGTCCGGAATAAGTGCGGACAAGAGATTAAATTTGTTATGTGCGCCCATGACGCAAATATTTCGCTGCGGTTGCTGAAATTCCGAGTACGTCGAAGAAGGGGTTTAGGGAGGATCGAAGGGGATAGGAAAAGGCCACGCGCGCGTTCGTGCCGACCATGCTAAGCCGATATGAGGAAGGGATTTGCCGTAATGACATTTTAAGTTTTGACTACTTCGTTCTGAGTAACGCCAAAGTACATTAGGGCGTGGAATTTTTAACCCCGATGTTTGAATAAAAACACCTTATTTATACGAGTCGGGGGAGATTTTCTTGTAAGGTGCCTCGTTTCTCTCACTGTGATAAATTAGAAATTTCGAAATTAATTTATTATTCCCTTACGCGCGCCCTGACTGCTACATGCAAACTCTAATAGGAACGGCTGAGTTATGCATGCATTTTTCCCAAGGATTTTATTAAAAATGGACACGTGGACGATCACTTGCGCAATTCTAACTATCAATTTTGTGCGCCGGAAATCAGTTTCCGGCTTTCAGATGCTTAAATATTCATGCGACGAAATTGGCGACGTGCTTTTTCAAACTTCAAAAGCTATAACGTCCTGAATTAGTAAAGTCTTTGGAGGGACCTAATTCGCAAAGACGGCTTAGCTGAAACAGACTCTTTCAACAATCCCACGACTAACGTCAATCACCGCCAAACCGATAAAAGTAAAAAAAAATAATTTATTAAGTCTTAACAAGCTCAAAAGTACGTTACAAGTGTCCAAAAATTTGCAAAACAGCTCTATAACGAACTATTTTTCAAAGAAAATATACAAAACGGACACAAATGATTAAAAAAAGTTATATCAAAGCTTTCAAGTTCTATAACGTCTAAGCAATTGCTGAAAAAACTAATGTTTTCCGTGAAGACCTTGAAACACAGCTAGGTGTCCTACGCTCAAATAAATGTTTTTGTTCCATCGGTAAACGTTAAAAATTTACACCAAAGTGAAAAATCTTAGAAATCAATCTGGAAAGACTTTGTTAATGAGAATATACAGGCTGCTCAAAAACTGGCGCACCAACTCAGTGGTACGTTGTTGAGAAGTATGTGTAGATTACCGGAAAAATCTTGAAAAAATTCCTAAAGTCGTATTTTAAAAAATCTGTAGCTATAAACTTATTTTGTTAACTTCTTCAGTTTTTATTATTCTTTAATGTTTTTATGTTTCACACCAAGTAATCATTCTCTAACAAAACGATGAATAATTATTTTTAAATTTACGATCAGACTTCAGCAGTTTTTTAAATTAACAAAAAATAAAATCCATCAAAAAAATCACAATTTGTAGATGTGCCAACACTGGGAATTATTTCCTAGAAAACCATTTCAAAAATAATTTATTTCTATTGTTGATCAAATTCTATTGAGATCACGATTGTTAGACAACTTGGTCACAATTCATTTATTGAAAATTCGTTATTTATCAATAATTTTAATACAAAGAATTTTTTTACTATTTTCACCTTTACATGTAAGCAATTCTCTACCACACACCATTGAGTTGGTACGCCGGTTTTTGAGCACCCGGTATATCTTTTTGTTGGTTTAGGGTGTTTGTTTCATGTTTTTTCTGCACATACGTTGGTACTCCCTAATTCACTCTGAATTAGGGTCAAGGCCTGCAGCTTTTCATTAAGCTCTTTAACGTCCCTTGAAACTTAATTAGTCACGTCGTCACTATATTTTCCGTTATCCTTTAAGTTTTCTTTGTAGCGATTAAACGAGACCATTTGTAACCAAATGTTCATTTTTGTTACCTCAAAGAAGGAAATGACAGTTATCGCAACATCTAAACGTTCATTTCTAAAAGCTAGTGAAGCTTTGCATACTAATACGGAAAAGCCTTCTTCCATTTGCATAAAAATTTACATATTCGTTTCATTTCGTAAAAAAGTCCTTTTAATAATGTTCATCAAGCGTCGAGCCATTACCTCACAAAAGTAGGTCCATAAAAAAAAGCAAAACGAACTCATTTAGAATTTATTTCAACATGTAAAATGTCTTTTACATAAGCATCAGCATTTTTGGGTTCAACAACAAATCTAATATTGCTTGCCAAAAAATCAATAAGTCGGTACATCTGGATAGGACTTAACGACCCCTATATAGAAAAATAATACAAGATGGCTAATGTAGGCACAGAATTTTATTAAGTCAAGAGACTGGACCTCTTATTGCCTCACCCAATATACACTATACAATAGGAAACTGTTGGTGTGTCTACATAATATACAATATCATAAAAACCTATCCTAAAACACCGAATGCTGATATGGTCACCCCCACGGGAGGCACGAGGGCAGAATACAATCCTCTCCGTAGATAAACGGGAGCGAGTACCTCCCATGCCGTCACTTGGGCCTCGGGGGCGGCTGGGGCGACGATGGCTGTCTCGGGGGCAGCGTCCTGCTGGGCACTGGCGGCGGCCGCGCTGGCAACTGCGCCGGCACCACGAAACCCTTCAAGCCCGGGGGTGGCGCCGGAGGCGGCACTCCCGGCGGCAGGGCCGGCGGCGGGTACGACGGCGGCCCCCCGGTCGGGGTCACCGAGCCCGGCTCGGGACTCGGCGGCTGGAGACTCTCCGGCTCGGCTCGGGCGCCCCCCACAGGCAGCCGATTCGCCCCCTTGCGCTTCTCCCCCGCCGCCACGTACGAAAACACGCACAGAACGGAGTAGCAGATTTGGTCGGCCTGGAAAATAGCCCGAAAAATTGAAATGGGGGCTCATGCAGATGAGGGAACGAACTCATGAATTCGCTGTGTCATGCAAATGGAAGTTATCCGGTGAAATAATAACAACATCTCGCTAGCCTATAACATAAACGAAAACGGGGTGTAAAACAAAAAAGGGGGTTGGGAAAAGGGGGCTAACAAGGAGATATTTACCATTGGGGACTTGTACTTGCGCTGGATTACTTGCCGGGTTTTGGGGTCTGCAAAAAAATTTTACTTTCACTGTTTGAACACTAGCAGTTGAGCTGCGGCGTGCTTTAAATTTAAATTTTATTAGTTTTATGAGAGATTTTGCAGTTATTATGATGTGCCGAGTTTACGGTCCTATTTCCTGGCATATTATCTCGATTCTAGACGAGAAACTACTTTTCAAATGCGACAAAAAAAGGCAATCTAATCCAAGTGAAACAAATATCGATGCAATTGCAATAAAACATAACTTCAATAAACCCGATTGCTCTATTGAAATTCCGAACGTAATTGCATTTGCTAAAACGAGAAACACATACTAACTAAATTTTTTGCTGAAAAACAGCACGTGGTATTAAATTTTGCGCATCGAAATGAGATTGCTTTCGCATTCCGGCTGAAAATCAATTCAAAGAGAATTTTGCCTGTGGAAAAAATACTGGACCGTAAAATTTTACTTACTGAATTCCTCGATGACGAAGATGCCGCCCTTTTGCGTGAAGCACTTCCTGATGTGGTCAATTCTGACGAAGAACTGCAACACAGTTTGGTAACGTAGAGAACACCGAGACAGCTAAAGTAGTAAAGGCAAAGCAAAATAGAAAGTCATGCGGCCATCGCGTGTCATGCGTGAAGCTCTAGGCAACTTCAGAGATGGTTTGCTCAATGTATGATGGGCCTAAACAGTAGATTAGTATGGTTGTGTGTGTGTGTAGATGTGTCTGTTGTGCAGGTGTGAGTTGCCATGCGGTCCCCGCCAGAAGCAGCCTCTACACTACGTTCAAATGCCAACATCCTCCAGCAGCATTCTAATCGGAACTCGTGTCTTTAGAATTTTGGATTGCGTTTAAAAACCAAAAAAAATAAATTTTCGAGTGGTGTTAGGAAGGAACTAGGTGAAGGATGCAGCAAATCAACTACAGGAAAAAGCGCTAACTAAACAAAGACTAAGAACTAATCTAACGATCAAATTAGACCAGATTTGTTATATACCTCAAAGTCCTGCCAAGCAGCCAGCGACCGACGTGGACAGATCAACGGAAATAGAAACCAACAGAACACAACATTAGTGACGAGTTCGTAACCGACAAGGACCATCTCAAAAGTTCCTAAGCCTCAGCGTGGGATTATCTCGAAAGTGGGCACCGTCGAGAAAATCCCGTTGCCAAACATGACCACTCATCGACATCGATATATAGAGAAAACGAAAAGTAAAGAAAGAAGAAGAGAAAAAAGTTGACAGCATCCAAACATTCAAAAGAAATAAAATCTCAACGTCGAGCTAGATTTCAATTATTGCACATCGAGCTGCATGCACACTTATAGATTTCCAAAAAAACTCAAATAAAGAGAGAAGAAAAAACTTACTACCTTAATCAAGAGCCTCCGCCCGCCTTCCTACCCTAAATCATGTAATCAAAAAAAAAGAACACAAAGATGGCACCGAGCGAGTGGCAGAGCAAGTAGGAAAGTTTGAGTGGTCCTTGCAGACAAATGCACATATCACAGCGCACCCAACAACACAAAACAAAAAGAAAAAAACTCGCAGAGACCAAAGTGAAACCACCTTCACTTTGACCCCTTTCTCTTTTTACATCAGTCTCTCGTCTCGTCTTAATCTTAAAATCCTGTATCACCTTGCTGTTAGCGAAGAGCAATCCTACCCCCTCCATGCAAACCTGTAACAACCCCCCCTCCCCAGTGCTCATATCCTGAATGGGAAACTCCCCACCCAGCTCGGGAGCGCTTCCCGCGACCCCGCCCCGCTCCATCGCTTCCTTGATGCAGTAGTAAAGCTGCTTGCACTGGAAAAACACCATTGACCCAGAAAGCCCCACTGAATTAAATCAACCCACCTTCTTGGTGTAATATTTGTGGAGTTGGGTTTGCTGGCCGTTGCGACGCCACAAACACAACACTTTGTTTTTCGGACTGTAGGTCATGTTTACCAAACGCTCGAACCACCAACGCTCCACTATCACCCCTGAGACGGAACGTAAGACGAGACCGTCGTCCCGAACTTCCATAAAACGTAACTCGCCGCCGCCGTCCACCCCCTGATGCACTGTAAAGCTCTGGCGGTGGAGGAGGCGAGATCCCAGAGGTTTCAAATCAATGTCGTTGCCGTGCTGAAAGGAAGTTTTTATATCAAGCACTACTAAAATTAAATAAAAATCTTAAATCAGTGTAGCAAAATTTACGCATTTTGTTCATTTTACTGGCTAACACTTCTAAATATGTGGTTTCGTATCCAAATAAATATA
The DNA here is from genome assembly GCF_031307605.1 of Tribolium castaneum. Taxonomy (NCBI): domain Eukaryota; kingdom Metazoa; phylum Arthropoda; class Insecta; order Coleoptera; family Tenebrionidae; genus Tribolium; species Tribolium castaneum. The sequence continues at coordinate 1,276,672 of NC_087402.1, read as the reverse complement.
CCAAGTGTTATAACCGCAGCGTTTTTCTTAAATTAGGTGCCCTCTTAAGACAATCAAGGGTCCTACGTTCAAATAAATATTATTTTTGCCTCGCTCAGACCATTTGTGATTTATTTAAAAAAAAAAAACGAAAATTTAAACCAAATTTTGTTACACCAATGTTTTCCTTAAATTAGCTAAGCTTGCAAAACAGTCAAGTATCCTACGTTCAAATAATTATTTTTTCATTGTCAATAGGCCTTTGCTCAGACCACTTAGACAAAATCTGAAAAAACATAATAAATTTTAAAACTAAAATGTTGTTTGTCGAGTCTTTAAATTAGGTAATCTCGCAGCACAGCCACGTGTCCTACGTTTAAATAAATGTTTTCTTGTTCTATCGGTGAGCTTTGGTCAAATCATTTTGGATTTATTTTACAAAAACCGAGAAAATATACAAAATTTTATAATTTATAACTGTGATATTTTACTTTAACTGATCTCGCAAAACAGCTAGGAATCCTACGCTCAAATAAATATTTTTTAGTTTAATCGGTAGTCCTCGCTCGGACAATTTTTGTCCGAGGTTTAAATTAATATTTTTTTGTTTTATCGGTAATCTTCGCTTAGACCATTTTTGATTTATTTAACAAAACCAGAAAAAATATACGAAATTTTGTAACAACAACGTTTTCCTTCAAGTTTTCCTTAAATTAACTTACCTTGCAACGCAGCCAAGTGTCCTACGTTCAAATAAATGGTTTTTGTTCATTCAATCGGTAAATTTTGCTCAGACAATTTTTGATTTATTTAACAAAACTCAAAAAAATTTACGAAATTTTATAATAGCAACGTTTGACTTAAATTAGTTGACTCCACAAAAGAGCTGTGTCCTAGGTTTAAATTAATATTTTTTTGTTTTATCGGTAATCCTCGCTTAGACCATTTTTGATTTATTTAACAAAACCAAAAAAAATATACGACATTTTGTAACAACAACGTTTTCCTTCAAGTTTTCCTTAAATTAACTTACCTTGCAACACAGCCAAGTGTCCTACGTTCAAATAAATGGTTTTTGTTCAATCAGTAAATTTTGCTCAGACAATCTTTGATTTATTTAACAAAACTCAAAAAAATATACGAAATTTTATAATAGCAACGTTTGACTTAAATTAGCTGACTTCACAAAACAGCTAAGTGTCAGGTTTAAATAAATGTTTTTTCGTTTTATCGGTAATCCTCGCTTAGACCATTTTTGATTTATTTAACAAAACCAAAAAAAATATACGAAATTTTGTAACAACAACGTTTTCCTTCAAGTTTTCCTTAAATTAACTTTCCTTGCAACACAGCCAAGTGTCCTACGTTCAAATAAATGGTTTTTGTTCAATCAGTAAATTTTGCTCAGACAATCTTTGATTTATTTAACAAAACTCAAAAAATATATGAAATTTTATAACTGCAACGTTTTACTTTAACTAGCTGATCCCACAAAACAGCCAAGTGTCCTACGCTCAAATAAATGTTGTTTTAATCTATCAGTAAATCCCGCTCTTGCCATTTTTTTGGTTTATTTAACAAAAACTCTAAGATCTTCCACAATACACCATCTTTTCCCGAAAAAAAAAGAAAAAAAAGTGAGATTTTATTAAATAATGCAATTCAAAAAAAACAATAATAAAAATAACAAATTAAATAGTATCTTCTATTCTTAAAACCAAAAAAAAAATAGTTTGAATGAGAAATATAAAACTCTTCTAAAGTTTTTTATTACTAGAAAATTTCTCGAAAAGGCAATCAATTTTCTCCCAATCAGCCAGACTCACCAAATTATTAATTTGGTCTAACAGCAAGTTAACTTCTTGACTATACACCAATCCGATGTGACTCTTCCCCAGCAGCCTCCTAATCTTCCTTTTAACCTCCTGCTTGTTACAATTCAGCATGACCAAAATGGCGGTCAAGTTATACAACATGGTGGCCAACAACTTATCCTCCTCATGTTCCAGCCGTTTCCTCTCCGTATCACTCAGCGCTTTATACCTCTCCATCATCTCCCTTGGTCCCTGATCCATCCCGATCATATCCCGTTCCTGCGAAACCGCATCCAGGAACGCATCCTCCCAAAACTGCATCTGGTCCCATAGCGACGACCGATCTTTCCCAATCAACCCTTCAAAAAGGTACGTCCTGATGGCATCCGGCGACGGCGACGTCGCCGTATTAACCATATGCCCACCATGGTACCTAAACCCGGTACTCAGCGACGACTTACTCGACCAAACGCTCGCAGTCCGCTGTTTGGGGAGTTTGGGAAACTGCAACAAAAATCGCGATTGGATTCGGTTGGAGACTCGCATTTCGCACACCGAAGCTGACCCACCTGCAAGGTTTCGACTTCGGTATCGGACACCGTGGACCTGAAGGACGCCTGTGCCCCTCCTCGGTTGAGCCCACAAGCTGGACCCGTGGTGATCGACCCACCCGACGGTGAGACCGTACCTCCAGACCCGTGCAAAGTCCCCTCAGCCTGCCACACACAACAGAAGTGCACATGCAAAAACAAAGCCCAATACTCACATCTGAGTCGAACGAGGTGAGTTTGCTCAGGAGCATGTTCTTCTTCTGGGTGAGCATGTCCTTGAACATGTCGGCGGTTGACTGCTGGCTCTCGGCCTCCGATTCCTCGCCTTGGATCAGGCGCACTTCGGGTGCTTCCGCCTGGGAGGACTTCCGAGACGCGTCCCAGTCGAGTTGGAGGGAGGAACGAGGACTTTGGGGGGAACGAGGACTAGAACTCTGGAAAATCCAACTATAACTAAAATCAAATCGTAAAATAGACTCACCTGAGTCAAGTCGGTCGAACTATCGATGAGTTCCTTGGTCCAGTAGTGCGTATGAGCGATTTCGTGCAACTGGAAGGCGGAAGCCATTCCCCCAAGCCCGTAATTACCATAAGTCACTTCAAGGCCATGCACTACGGCCTGGAGCACCTTCAACATGCCCTTCCACACGGGTTTAGGGACGCAAACATCGTCAATGTGGTCGTCTGGCGCGATTTTCTTATCCAGTGTCTTATTCAACTTGCTGAGGACGAAGTTACGGTACGACTCATCCTCCATCAACTTCTTCAAGCGGTTGAGTTTCAACCACCCAACGCCTTCACCCTCCAGAACCTGGGTGACCACATCCTTCAGAAACGCCTGGTTTTCGCTATTGGTGGCCGAACGATCAACCGACTGCTTCCGTTGAATGTCGTCCTGACGTCGCGGTGTGTGTTTGATCAAAGGGCTTTTCTCAGCCAGGCCTCTAGGACCGCGAGGAAACGGCCCAAACATCCCACTTTTACTACTGTCCTTAACCTTCTGGTCCCCAGCTCGGATTTGTTCCTTTTTCCCACCAAACAAATCCGAGAACATGCTGGTAGTACTAGCAGCAATCCCATTCAGATCGGAACTAATGTTTGAGAAAAAGTCACGACTGGCTCCTGAAATAACACTAGAAGTTGCCACAAGTGAGGTGGAACTACTTGTGGACTCGCGGCGTGAATCGGGCGCCGGTTTCGTGAAAGAATCAGCCTGGAAAAAGGGTCAAAACAATCGACTAACACAGTACTTACCCTTAGTAGGCCTTTCTTCGTCACGACTTCTTTCGCACTTTTGGTCAAGTCACCCAAAGTCGATTTTCCGACATACGTCAGGTCTTCAAGTGTGTTTTTACTGACGGCTGTTGCAGTTTTGCTAGCTTCAAACGCACTTTTTCCAGCTTCTTGCACACTTTTTGACGCTTCCTCTGCCGCCTTTTTCGCATGAGTGGTCAACTAAAACCCTGGTTATTGTGAGATTTAACCAACGGTACTAACCTTATCAAAGGGGGCAAAAATGTGGCTTTCCTCCGCCTCCGATAATTTCTCCTTGGCCTGTAACTTGAATTTGTCCATTTGGGCCAAAAGGCCGTCCTGGCTGCTTTGCCTTGTCGTCTCCCTGACCAACTCCTTGGCTTGCGAAGCGAATTGTTCAAAGAGCGAGCCTTGGGAGCCTTGCCTTTGCACGCCGGTACTACCGGCTGATGACGGTGCTGGGCTCCCGCTCCCTGACGACCCGAAACTCGAAGTGCGGGCCAGAACGTTCCCAATACTTGGCTGTTTCTGCAAAATGGGGGTAACAGGAGGGACGGGAGTGATGGAACGGCGGGTTTTCCGTGGCGTTCCGGGCCGTTCCTCACTTGTGGTACTTCCGGGTGATTCTGGCTTGATGGTGTTTGAGCTCATTATGGTTTTGGGCGTTGTGGTGGAATTCGAATCGGATTCGTTCTCAAAACTTTCGGTTTCTTTCTCGTGGACTTGTTCCGTTTTCTGGCGACCGAACTCGAATTCCGAGTCGCGGTTAAACGACGGGGAACTCAGATCGGATTCGCTACTAGTGGAGGATTGGGGCGATTCGGTACGATCTGGTGGTGGTTCACCATCAGGGTATTGCAACTCTGAGGGTGGTCTGTAGACTGTATCAACGTCAAGGTTTGATGACAGTGACATGTTCTGAGCCGAGGCTTTCCTCTGTTCTTGGTACGAGGAACAGCCAGGTGATAGATCAGACGAAACCATCTCTGAGACAAAATCGCTGAGTGAGGAGTAGCTCGAGCTGGTGCTTTCTGCGCCTTCTGAGTCGGAACCACTCTCGTCAGTTGGTTGGTTCTCCTGGTTCTGGAGACTGCGCAAGGCGCCGTTTAGGGAACTACCATCGTCCCATACGGTGAATTTGATGGGTTCGAGCGTATGCAAGTACCATTTGGGCTTGTCGCCGATTTGGGTTGGGTCCAGGATGCCCGTATGGACTCTCTGGAAGGCAACATTGGTCGGGGTTAGCGACCATTCTGCCAAGAACTCAACGGCTTGGGTTCGAGCGAAGCGATTTAAAAACTGGGTCGTACGTGGTCTTGACCGGAGAAAACTGTTGATTTGAAAGGCCACGACCGGTCGCGGGTACAACCTTAAGGTCCTAGTATGTTCGGAAAAATTCGCGAGTAGATTATGCGAGTTGAAAAACCGAACCATTGCAACTCTCGTTGCTACGTCAACCGAATCAACGTCATTACCGTAAATAAAAGGATTAAAACCACTTGGAGGAGTTGGAGATAATGATCTTTGAGGCGGCATTGGGCTTTGGGGGGTGATTGAAAGTTTGGGGGAGATAATAGGTGAATGGGCTGGACTTGCCTCGGGTGATTTTTGGCGAGAAATACTAAAAACCAATTTTTATTCAACATAATTTTTTTGGGGGAAGTACCTCAAAGTATTGGGAGTTGGTGCCGGGAGGCTCTCCCTCCGGGAGGGTTGAAGTTGGCTGTTTGAGGCACTTGGAGTCGATAAACTACCCAAAGCCTGCAAAAAATCGTTTTTTGTAGCAACAAAACTGTGAACATCTAGCATGCAGTTACTGCTAGGGTTCTAAATCGTGCTCTACAAGCGTACTGGTGCTTAGAATAGAAAAATAATTACTCCAGTGCCAACTTGATCCATAAGTTGCATTGCCTGAAGTAAGTACGACAAGAAAAAGATCGTGTGTTAGATAAAAGTGTGTCAATGGAAAAATATCAGAACAAGACTGACCTGTTTGAGGTGGTTTTTGAGGATCGTGCCTTCGGGCTCCGGCAATGGAGGGATGTCTTGAGATGAGGTCAGTTTATTAGAGTCCAAATCAACAAGCCATACGTCATCTGGTAGTTTAAAGTTCTTTTTATACATGAGAAAACTGGCAGGAAGGCCGATAACATAGGGTGTAGGTGCGAGTAAAAGCTGGAAGGAGAGTTAGACAAATAGTTGATATCTCCTGTTGGTATCACCTGTTCGGCACAGCTCATGCAAGTTGGTAGCATTGGTATCACCGGAAACATGTACTCTAAGGGGTAAATCATAGTCACAAAGGCCATCACAGACATACAAAGAGCATTGTAATCTCTCGATTGGAAAACGACCTTGTTTTCCAGCAGTATTATTGTTAGAACTTTTAGACACGTTTCAACTCCTTCAAATCAAAGATTAGGTACCAAAATTGAGTCAGAGTTTTATTTGAGTTACCTAACAATTCCAAAGGCAAATGTAACGGGAAATCGGCAAGGCTAAATCTCGTGTGACTTGGTAAAGCAAAAATCAACGGTTCGTAAACACTTGGCGACAAAACTTCGACATAAACCCTAAAATTTCGATTAAAACCCGCCACTAAATAATTTCACAATTACTTCGTAATTGGGACAGGAGCTGAGAGCAATCTCAAAATCCAGGTCTCAATCTCCTTCACGTCATGTAGCACGATCGAGGACGCGCCCTCACTGGCTTGCCCAGTCAGGACACTCCAGACGTTGTCCCTGAATCAATTCAATTAGTCCCGGTTTAAATTGGGGACAAAGGCTCACCTCGGGAGCTGCTTGGAGCCGCCGACTCTCCGAGGATTCGACGATTCGTTGCACGCATCTATCAGTTTTTTCAAAATGAAGAGACATTCCCGAAACATTGAGAAAAACGGGTGGTGTGAGAGAAGGCATAAGGAGGTTAAGGAGTGATTGCGGATTTTCTGGCGCCGGCGGCTGGCTCTAGGTGACGGCGAATGACTTCCACCGCTTTCGGAGTCATTGCTGGGGGCGGTTACGCCAAGTCTGGGGGTCGGGATTGTGTTAGTCGCTGTTTCGGAGTCGCGGCGACTGGGGCAATCTTTTTCCGAGTCGCTGGGCCCCACATTGCTGCTCCTATAATCACTAACCACCGCAGCGTTGTCAAGCAATTAATTAAAAATTATTTAGAAAATGTTTTTTATTATTTATATTATTATTTATAATTATTTCACAAAAAATAAATAACAAACATACATAAAAAACAAATAAACTGATGAATTATTTATTCAGAACCACAATAACAGGAAAAAATTCAAAGCTAGATGAAATATGCTCAGCAGAGTCAGAAAATACTTCTAAGGTGTCTAATTAAAAAGTCTTCAATTTCAGAAAAGTCAAAATTCAGTAAAAGTCAAAAAAAAAATTGTCTGAAGTAATCTTAGATTAACTAATTATTTTTTTATTTATAAATATACCAGAAAAAGGATCTGAGCCTTTCAGATGCTTAAATACTAAATACTAAATAAATATTTTCTCACTTACGGCTAAACTATTCTAAAAAGTGAAACTATTTTGATCCATATCTATGCAAAATGATCCGGAGAATCGATTGGCATCGAGAAAATTACCAAATTCCGTATAGTTTTTTAGTTATGAATTTTTTAAAATTTCACCAATTTTTGCATTTATCAGCAATTTGCTCGAAAACTATAAGTCGGAGAACAATAATCTTTTTTGAAAAAAATAGATAATTCAAAGAGCTTTCCAACGATAATACACTTCATGGGGTTATCTCTGATAGTTCCGGAGCTATTGCTCGACAAATGTTCCGGGTACCCAAAATCGACAAAAACTGCGACGAAAATTGAAAAAATCAAATATTAAAAAATCGAATATATGGACTTTTTGTAGACTTTTAACAACTCTAGAGGGATGTAAAGGAATACAAAAGTCCATAAAAGTACTCTAGAACGAGTTTAAAAAAAAAATTTTCATCTTCTTGAAGGTAAGTAAGTGTTAGTTTTCCTCAGGAAATTTTAAGCAAAAAAATTTAAATTTTTAATTCTTGTTAAAAATTGATATAATATGTAAAATGAGCCGCTGAATTCAATGGAACAAACTGCAGTGCTCTACGACTTTTAGTTTTTTTTTTATGAATTTTTTTAGTGAAAAACTTTGATCGCCTCTGTAGCCGGAACCGTTGCCCGCAGCGGCTCCGGGTTTATTCGAAAAAATAGAGAAAATTAAGCGCTATCAAATGATTTTTTGATCGTTGCTCTAAGTCTTACACTTTCCGAGAAAAACGCAAAAAAAGGTTTCAATTTTCGCTTTTTTTCAATTTTCAACCGCCAATTACGGCCAAACTATTAGAGTTATCGAAAAACGGAAAAATCGAGGACAACCGGAATAAAAAGCTCTACAAAATAGCATAGGGCTCAAGGCGATATCTCGCAAAAAAATTTTCAATTTTCAAACGCCGATTACGGCCAAACTAAAAGAGCTAGGAGAAAACGCTTTTTTAGATCGGAAAGAGCACATCAAAATCTATAAGATAGAGTCGGTTTTATTTGATTTTAAGACACTTTAAAAAATGACCGATTTTAAGGGGGGGTGTTAACTTTTTTTTAATTTTTTTTATTTTCTCATTTACGGCTAAACTATTCTAAAAAATGGAATTATTTTGATCCATACCTATGCAAAATGATCCGGGGAATCGATTAGCATCGAGAAAATTATCAAATTCCGAATAGTTTTTTAGTTATGAATTTTTTAAAATTTCACCAATTTTTGCATTTATCAGCAATTTGCTCGAAAACTATAAGTCGGAAAACAATAATCTTTTTTGAAAAAAATAGATAATTCATAGAGCTTTCCAACGATAATACACTTCATGGGGTTATCTCTGATAGTTCCGGAGCTATTGCTCGACAAATGTTCCGGGTACTCAAAATTGACAAAAATTGCGACGAAAATTGAAAAAATCAAATATCAAAAGATCGAATATATGGACTCGGCGACTGGGGCAATCTTTTTCCGAGTCGCTGGGCCCCACATTGCTGCTCCTATAATCACTAGCCACCGCAGCGTTGTTAAGCAATTAATTAAAAATTATTTAAAAAATGTTTAACAAAAATACTTTTTTTTATTTATATAATTATTTATAATTATTTCACAAAAAATAAATAACAAACATACATAAAAAACAAATAAACTGATGAATTATTTATTCAGAACCAAAATAACAGGAAGCAATTCAAAGCTAGATGAAATATGCCCAGCAGAATCAGAAAATACTTCTAAAGTGTCTAATTAAGAAGTCTTCAATTTCAAAAAAGTAACAAACGAATTAGTAGCCTGGCAATCATCTACAATTTTCAAAAAAGTTTCGTCAAAATTCAGTAAAAGTCAAAAAACAATAATTATCTGAAGTAATTTTAGATTAACTAATTATTTTTTATTTATAAATATACCAGAAAAAGGATCTGATCCTTTCAGATGCTTAAATACGATTTCAAAATATTAAAAAATGACGAAGTTATCGATTTTTGAGTTCAAAAAATATAATTATTTTGTTGTAATTAAAACCCTGCCTACCTCGAAAACGCCGAATCCGAGCTCTTCTCCATGCTCTTCCTCCAGGAGTCCCTTCTCAGGTTCGTACTGGCCCTTCGGCCCCCGACCCCCACCGCCCCCGAGACCTTCTCCACGGGCCGGTAGAAGTTGACACAAATCCCATACCTGGTCTTCCCCGAGTCCTTATCAGTGAGCGTGAAAACAAACGAGGAGGCTTCCCGCAGTGCCGTCCGTCTGGGGCCCACCGAGGAGCACCCTTCCGGTTGGCAAAAATAAACCATATCTAAAGGCATGGGAAAGTCCTTATGGTCCTGGATGGGGTAGCGACGAAGAAGTTCTGGGGCTTGGATAGGGGGGCTGGTGCTCTGTCTGGCGTTATTGCTAGGACGTGCCCCGACTATAGCCAAATAGTCTATAAGTCGGGGGCACAAAAACTGCCGTTCGGCGTCCGCAGACATGGCGAGGTCACCTCGGGGGACTTGAAAGGGCGAAGAAAGTCATCGTGGTAACTGTACGAAACAATCATTTGAATTACTATTCAAAATCGATGATGGAAGTCAACGTTCTGACGTCGTACAGTGGGGGTGCACGTGGAGGCTGTGACGCACGAAACGTTAATTAACTCCGGAGATTTCTTTAAGTTTAATAGCAGGTGAAGAAATTGCGCCGAGGAGCTTGAAAGCCTTGGTCTAGTTTAGGCGATCGATCCACTCGAGACCTTACGACTTTTATTTATGGAAAGAGAAGCTTCTCAACATCTCAGCTACTTGGCATATGACAGAATAGGTTTCGAACTTTTAATATTTGTGCTTTAGTGGACAAGCTGTGAGACTTTTTCATACATAAGCTCCAACACACGTTCGAAGGCATTGCGTAAGAGTTTCGTGAATAAAGAGGTCTAGAAATGGATGGAAATTTCAAATTAGATTTAAATGGTAAATTGAAAGGTGCTTTTGTGCTTTGCATTGGAATATAAATACACTTGACCTTTAAAAAAACAAAAAATTGAATCAGACGAATCTAAGTAAGACTTAAGTCTTTGCCTTTGAAACCTTTTGTCTGATACAGAATTTACGAAATTAACAACAAAATACTTCTATTATTTCTGCTAACTCTTAAATTAAATTTGTAATAGCAATACTTGGTTTCGTAAAAAAATATTAGTACGTAGAACATTTAGCAGAAAAATGATATACTACTTAGTTAATTAATTCGAAAAATAATGCAAAAAATGCTCAGCTCTTTTAGAATAGAACAGGATTTATGGTATAAAAGCATTTTCAGCAGTATAAATTTAAACTTTGGCTGAGTTTCTACACGCAGTATTAATGACTTTGGAATATTGTTAAAAAATTTAATAATTTAATTTTTTTTGCCTTTTTGAACTATTTTTACTGCTCAGGAACGCAAACAAGTTTTTTTTTTAACATTTAACAAAATGGTTCCCCGTCACACTTTACAAATGATTCCTTATTTCTTGTCCTGAAGAAGCCACAAAAAGTGCCGAAACGTAGACTATAAATCATCTACCAAAAAATAAACTTATCTGCATTTTTGAATAATTAAAATAGACGATGAACAGCGACGGAACTTATTTTTAGGTTTGTGTGATCTTGGAGTAAATAATGATTACTGGATTATAATTTTTTTCATAGCTTCCGGCTGTTATTGTTGTATTTTTTAAACCCAATTACTTTATTCACAATAAAAATATCATTTTACATAAATAACACAAAGTATCAATAACATCTCAATACAAATTTAGAATGTTTTTGAAAAAAAATAAAGATAATAAAAGTAAAATCGATCTGTTCAATAATTTTTTTTTTTTGAAAAATAATTAATAAGATATAATTTTTGATCGTTACTTTTGGTTCAGTCTGTATTAATAAGTAATAACTGTGGTAATAAGTAAGTATTTCTTAGTATAATGACTTTTATTTAATGTAATATTGGTTAAGAGTAACAAATTTTTTGCAAAAACAATTAGCAAACAATATTTCTAATTTAAATTGTATCTTGAAATCGCCCATAATAAACTAAAAATAGAACGATGTTTTAACTATCTATACAAAATAGCTATTTTTGGATCCTTTATCACTCGTATTATCATTTTTCATGTTATTATAAATGTTTCCAATGCAAATATGCATTCCTCATTCTTTTTTTATCAGTTAGTAATATCACCACCTTTAATAAAAGTATTATCTCCATAATTCCCCATGTTCTTTTTGATTCTACTCGCGTTTTTTTGGCCATATTAATGTACAATCTTTATTTAAAAAATAACACCTAATAGGTAAGCATAAAAAATATTTATTAATTAACTTTTTTAATTATTTTTTGTAATTATTGTTTTGTATCTTTTAAATTAAAAAAAATACTAAACTTATCTGATTTTTTTTCTACTACTATCAAAAGAGTACCATTTTTGGTAGTACATGCTTCCATAACACGAACTGTAAGTTTTTGATTTTTAAAAAATAATTTTTGACTCTTAATAAAAACTCGTGACCAAAATAACGTTTATTAAACTTGATACTTAATAATATACTATTTTAAGCACTTATTAGATGTTAGCACTTTTTGTTTGCCTTTGCTTTGTATTGTATTTTTCCAAAAGCTTCAAAATGCCCAAAAATAAACGGAAAAAAATATTTAAATTGATGTTTTCATTTATTATTCGGTAAGAAAGTGAATTTATTTCGCTCGAAATTTTCTCATTTTGGTGAAAAAGCATCTTCCTGCTCACACGGCATAAAACCCCCACTTTAATATGTTCCGGAAATAGGTCACATCTGAACGTGAAAATTTAATTACCGAGCTTTTCCGTCTCAGTTTGACCTTCGTCTGAGCTGAAAAGCTCTCCGGAGGGAGAATCCCATCATCCACAATACTTCATAATAAATTGTCGCCGTTAATGAAGTTTTCATGTACGCGTATAAAGCTTTTAAAGGGCTCGTAAAAGCTCGCACTAAGTAAGCACCAAAAAAATTCTAATCCATAACAACACAAACATAATTCCTGCGACACCTGTTCGCAAACACGACCGACAAACTGATAGTACAGTTATCGGTGTATGTGGGCAATTATCGCCAAACCTTGACCGGCCATTTCCCTCTTCCAGCAAGAATAATTTTATTGTTGCAACAAGTGTCAAAACTGCGCAAATTTTCCCCCTTCCAGAGGCGTCAACATATTGATCGGGCCTTATGATACAACCGACGTACTTTAATCCGGCATTTTCCCGATCAATAATCCCGAATTTGGGCTAATACCCGGAGTGGAAACTAGCCCGGAAGTTTCCGGGTGTGGACATTTAGACTTACCCCGAATTTATGAAGGTGTGTGCAGCTTTTGGCAAGCCATGGCAAAGTGTGCGTGCGAAGACACTCGCTTTCTGGATTTTACTGAATAAATGATCCGGGCGGTGGAGCATGCGCCGAATTGTGCGTCGCGACGCCCAGAAGACCGATTGATTCGGCGTCGATTAGTGAAAAAAAAACGAAAAGAGGAGGATTTTCATTATGCGATTATTGAGGTGTGAATGACGGTGATTACTGGAGGATTTCATTGACCGCCTACGAGATGTACGAACAAGGTTTAATCAAAACTGACGAGATGAAGGGTGGGATGTGGGCCGAAGGAGACCTTTGCTCTAGGATCTCAAAAGATTTGCTTAAATCGGCTCAAATAATAAGACTACAAGACGTTTTTCCTCCTTCATTATCGTGTTTTGAAGATTTCTTGTAACTTTTCATTATTCAATTGAGTGTGGAAAAAAGAAAAAACACCATTTTTATTGTTTTATATTTATTACGGCTAAACTATTCTAAAAAGTGGAACTATTTTGATCCATATTTATGCAAAATGATCCGGGGAATTGATTGGCATCGAGAAAATTGCCAAATTCCCAATAGTTTTTTAGTTATGAATTTTTAAAAATTTTACCAATTTTTGCATTTGTCTCCAATTTGCTCGAAAACTATTAGTCGGAGAACAATAATTTTTTTTGAAAAAGATAGATAATTTAAAGAGCTTTCCAACGATAATACACTTCATGGGGTTATCTCTGATAGTTCCGGAGCTATTGCTTGACAAAAGTTCCGAGTACCCAAAATCGACAAAAACTGCGACGAAAATTGAAAAATCAAACTTCTAAAAATCGAACATATGGACTTTTTGTGGACTAAAAACAACTTTTGTGGGTTGTTAAGACATGTAGAAGTCCATAAAAATTTACTGGAGTGAGTTTAAAAAAAAAATTTTTTTTCACCTCTTTGAAGTTAAGTGTATTATTTATTACTCAGGAAATTTTAGCAAAAAAATTGAAAATTTTAAATCTCGTGAAAAGTTGGTATAATACAGAAAATGAGCCGCTGAATTCAATGGAACAAACCGCATTGCTCTACGACTTTTAGTTTTCGAGTTATGAATTTTTTTAATGAATAAAATTTTTCACTATGACAAATGGCTACCCTAAATTTAGGCAAAAATTTTTAAATTTTTAATTGTTGTGAAAAATTGATATATTATGTAAAATGAGCCGTAGAATTCAACCGAACAAACCGCATTGCTCTACGACTTTTAGTTTTTTTTTTTATAAATTTTTTTAGTGAAAAACTTTGATCGCCTCTGTAGCCGGAACCGTTGCCCGGAGCGGCTCCGGGTTTGGTCGAAAAAATAGATAAAATTAAGCGCTATCAGATGTTTTTTTGTTCGTTGCTCTAAGTCTTACAGTTTCCGAGAAAAACGCAAAAAAAGGTTTCCATTTTCACTTTTTTTTAATTTTCAACCGCCAATTACGGCGAAACTATTAGAGTTATCGAGAAACGGAAAAATGGAGGACAACCGGAATAAAAAACTCTACGAAATGGCATAGGACTCAAAGCGATATCTCGCAAAAAATTTTTCAATTTTCAAACGCCGATTACGGCCAAACTAAAAGAGCTAGGAGAAAATGCTTTTTTAGATTGGAAAGAGCACATCAAAATCTATAAGATAGAATCGGTTTTATTTGATTTAGAGACACTTTAAAAATTGACCGATTTTAAGGGGGGGGTGTTAACTTTTTTTTAATTTTTTTTATTTTCTCATTTTTGGCTAAACTATTCGAAAAAGTGGAACTATTTTGATCCATACCTATGCAAAATGATCCGGGGAATCGATTGGCATCGAGAAAATTGCTAAATTCCCAATAGTTTTTTAGTTATGAATTTTTTAAAATTTTACCAATTTTTGCATTTGTCTCCAATTTGCTCGAAAACTATTAGTCGGAGAACAATAATTTTTTTTGAAAAAGATAGATAATTTAAAGAGCTTTCCAACGATAATACACTTCATGGGGTTATCTCTGATAGTTCCGGAGCTATTGCTTGACAAATGTTCCGGGTACCCAAAATCGACAAAAACTGCGACGAAAATTGAAAAATCAAACTTCTAAAAATCGAACATATGGACTTTTTGTGGACTAAAAACAACTTTTGTGGGTTGTTAAGACATGTAGAAGTCCATAAAAATTTACTGGAGTGAGTTTAAAAAAAAAATTTTTTTTCACCTCTTTGAAGTTAAGTGTATTTATTACTCAGGAAATTTTAGCAAAAAAATTGAAAATTTTAAATCTCGTGAAAAGTTGGTATAATACAGAAAATGAGCCGCTGAATTCAATGGAACAAACCGCATTGCTCTACGACTTTTAGTTTTCGAGTTATGAATTTTTTTAATGAATAAAATTTTTCACTATGACAAATGGCTACCCTAAATTTAGGCAAAAATTTTTAAATTTTTAATTGTTGTGAAAAATTGATATATTATGTAAAATGAGCCGTAGAATTCAACCGAACAAACCGCATTGCTCTACGACTTTTAGTTTTTTTTTTATAAATTTTTTTAGTGAAAAACTTTGATCGCCTCTGTAGCCGGAACCGTTGCCCGGAGCGGCTCCGGGTTTGGTCGAAAAAATAGATAAAATTAAGCGCTATCAGATGTTTTTTTGTTCGTTGCTCTAAGTCTTACAGTTTCCGAGAAAAACGCAAAAAAAGGTTTCCATTTTCACTTTTTTTCAATTTTCAACCGCCAATTACGGCGAAACTATTAGAGTTATCGAGAAACGGAAAAATGGAGGACAACCGGAATAAAAAACTCTACGAAATGGCATAGGACTCAAAGCGATATCTCGCAAAAAATTTTTCAATTTTCAAACGCCGATTACGGCCAAACTAAAAGAGCTAGGAGAAAATGCTTTTTTAGATTGGAAAGAGCACATCAAAATCTATAAGATAGAATCGGTTTTATTTGATTTAGAGACACTTTAAAAATTGACCGATTTTAAGGGGGGGGTGTTAACTTTTTTTTAATTTTTTTTATTTTCTCATTTTTGGCTAAACTATTCGAAAAAGTGGAACTATTTTGATCCATACCTATGCAAAATGATCCGGGGAATCGATTGGCATCGAGAAAATTGCCAAATTCCCAATAGTTTTTTAGTTATGAATTTTTTAAAATTTTACCAATTTTTGCATTTGTCTCCAATTTGCTCGAAAACTATTAGTCGGAGAACAATAATTTTTTTTGAAAAAGATAGATAATTTAAAGAGCTTTCCAACGATAATACACTTCATGGGGTTATCTCTGATAGTTCCGGAGCTATTGCTTGACAAATGTTCCGGGTACCCAAAATCGACAAAAACTGCGACGAAAATTGAAAAATCAAACTTCTAAAAATCGAACATATGGACTTTTTGTGGACTAAAAACAACTTTTGTGGGTTGTTAAGACATGTAGAAGTCCATAAAAATTTACTGGAGTGAGTTTAAAAAAAAAATTTTTTTTCACCTCTTTGAAGTTAAGTGTATTATTTATTACTCAGGAAATTTTAGCAAAAAAATTGGAAATTTTAAATCTCGTGAAAAGTTGGTATAATACAGAAAATGAGCCGCTGAATTCAATGGAACAAACCGCATTGCTCTACGACTTTTAGTTTTCGAGTTATGAATTTTTTTATAATGAATAAAATTTTTCACTATGACAAATGGCTACCCTAAATTTAAGCAAAAATTTTTAAATTTTTAATTGTTGTGAAAAATTGATATATTATGTAAAATGAGCCGTAGAATTCAACCGAACAAACCGCATTGCTCTACGACTTTTAGTTTTTTTTTTATGAATTTTTTTAGTGAAAAACTTTAATCGCCGCTGTAGCCGGAACCGTTGCCCGGAGCGGCTCCGGGTTTGGTCGAAAAAATAGATAAAATTAAGCGCTATCAGATGTTTTTTTGTTCGTTGCTCTAAGTCTTACAGTTTCCGAGAAAAACGCAAAAAAAGGTTTCCATTTTCACTTTTTTTCAATTTTCAACCGCCAATTACGGCGAAACTATTAGAGTTATCGAGAAACGGAAAAATGGAGGACAACTGGAATAAAAAACTCTACAAAATGGCATAGGACTCAAGGCGATATCTCGCAAAAAATTTTTCAATTTTCAAACGCCGATTACGGCCAAACTAAAAGAGCTAGGAGAAAATGCTTTTTTAGATTGGAAAGAGCACATCAAAATCTATAAGATAGAATCGGTTTTATTTGATTTAGAGACACTTTAAAAATTGACCGATTTTAAGGGGGGGGTGTTAACTTTTTTTTAATTTTTTTTATTTTCTCATTTTTGGCTAAACTATTCGAAAAAGTGGAACTATTTTGATCCATTCCTATGCAAAATGATCCGGGGAATCGATTGGCATCGAGAAAATTGCCAAATTCCCAATAGTTTTTTAGTTATGAATTTTTTAAAATTTTACCAATTTTTGCATTTGTCTCCAATTTGCTCGAAAACTATTAGTCGGAGAACAATAATTTTTTTTGAAAAAGATAGATAATTTAAAGAGCTTTCCAACGATAATACACTTCATGGGGTTATCTCTGATAGTTCCGGAGCTATTGCTTGACAAAAGTTCCGGGTACCCAAAATCGACAAAAACTGCGACGAAAATTGAAAAATCAAACTTCTAAAAATCGAACATATGTACTTTTTGTGGACTAAAAACAACTTTTGTGGGTTGTTAAGACATGTAGAAGTCCATAAAAATTTACTGGAGTGAGTTAAAAAAAAAATTTTTTTTTCACCTCTTTGAAGTTAAGTGTATTATTACTCAGGAAATTTTAGCAAAAAAATTGAAAATTTTAAATCTCGTGAAAAGTTGGTATAATACAGAAAATGAGCCGCTGAATTCAATGGAACAAACCGCATTGCTCTACGACTTTTAGTTTTCGAGTTATGAATTTTTTTATAATGAATAAAATTTTTCACTATGACAAATGGCTACCCTAAATTTAAGCAAAAATTTTTAAATTTTTAATTGTTGTGAAAAATTGATATATTATGTAAAATGAGCCGTAGAATTCAACCGAACAAACCGCATTGCTCTACGACTTTTAGTTTTTTTTTTATAAATTTTTTTAGTGAAAAACTTTGATCGCCTCTGTAGCCGGAACCGTTGCCCGGAGCGGCTCCGGGTTTGGTCGAAAAAATAGATAAAATTAAGCGCTATCAGATGTTTTTTTGTTCGTTGCTCTAAGTCTTACAGTTTCCGAGAAAAACGCAAAAAAAGGTTTCCATTTTCACTTTTTTTCAATTTTCAACCGCCAATTACGGCGAAACTATTAGAGTTATCGAGAAACGGAAAAATGGAGGACAACCGGAATAAAAAACTCTACAAAATGGCATAGGACTCAAGGCGATATCTCGCAAAAAAATTTTCAATTTTCAAACGCCGATTACGGCCAAACTAAAAGAGCTAGGATAAAATGCTTTTTTAGATTGGAAAGAGCACATCAAAATCTATAAGATAGAATCGGTTTTATTTGATTTAGAGACACTTTAAAAATTGACCGATTTTAAGGGGGGGGTGTTAACTTTTTTTTAATTTTTTTTATTTTCTCATTTTTGGCTAAACTATTCGAAAAAGTGGAACTATTTTGATCCATTCCTATGCAAAATGATCCGGGGAATCGATTGGCATCGAGAAAATTGCCAAATTCCCAATAGTTTTTTAGTTATAAATTTTTTAAAATTTTACCAATTTTTGCATTTGTCTCCAATTTGCTCGAAAACTATTAGTCGGAGAACAATAATTTTTTTTGAAAAAGATAGATAATTTAAAGAGCTTTCCAACGATAATACACTTCATGGGGTTATCTCTGATAGTTCCGGAGCTATTGCTTGACAAAAGTTCCGGGTACCCAAAATCGACAAAAACTGCGACGAAAATTGAAAAATCAAACTTCTAAAAATCGAACATATGGACTTTTTGTGGACTAAAAACAACTTTTGTGGGTTGTTAAGACATGTAGAAGTCCATAAAAATTTACTGGAGTGAGTTTAAAAAAAAAATTTTTTTTCACCTCTTTGAAGTTAAGTGTATTTATTACTCAGGAAATTTTAGCAAAAAAATTGAAAATTTTAAATCTCGTGAAAAGTTGGTATAATACAGAAAATGAGCCGCTGAATTCAATGGAACAAACCGCATTGCTCTACGACTTTTAGTTTTCGAGTTATGAATTTTTTTAATGAATAAAATTTTTCACTATGACAAATGGCTACCCTAAATTTAGGCAAAAATTTTTAAATTTTTAATTGTTGTGAAAAATTGATATATTATGTAAAATGAGCCGTAGAATTCAACCGAACAAACCGCATTGCTCTACGACTTTTAGTTTTTTTTTATGAATTTTTTTAGTGAAAAACTTTAATCGCCTCTGTAGCCGGAACCGTTGCCCGGAGCGGCTCCGGGTTTGGTCGAAAAAATGGATAAAATTAAGCGCTATCAGATGTTTTTTTGTTCGTTGCTCTAAGTCTTACAGTTTCCGAGAAAAACGCAAAAAAAGGTTTCCATTTTCACTTTTTTTCAATTTTCAACCGCCAATTACGGCGAAACTATTAGAGTTATCGAGAAACGGAAAAATGGAGGACAACTGGAATAAAAAACTCTACAAAATGGCATAGGACTCAAGGCGATATCTCGTAAAAAATTTTTCAATTTTCAAACGCCGATTACGGCCAAACTAAAAGAGCTAGGAGAACATGCTTTTTTAGATTGGAAAGAGCACATCAAAATCTATAAGATAGAATCGGTTTTATTTGATTTAGAGACACTTTAAAAATTGACCGATTTTAAGGGGGGGGTGTTAATTTTTTTTTAATTTTTTTTATTTTCTCATTTTTGGCTAAACTATTCGAAAAAGTGGAACTATTTTGATCCATTCCTATGCAAAATGATCCGGGGAATCGATTGGCATCGAGAAAATTGCCAAATTCCCAATAGTTTTTTAGTTATAAATTTTTTAAAATTTTACCAATTTTTGCATTTGTCTCCAATTTGCTCGAAAACTATTAGTCGGAGAACAATAATTTTTTTTGAAAAAGATAGATAATTTAAAGAGCTTTCCAACGATAATACACTTCATGGGGTTATCTCTGATAGTTCCGGAGCTATTGCTTGACAAAAGTTCCGGGTACCCAAAATCGACAAAAACTGCGACGAAAATTGAAAAATCAAACTTCTAAAAATCGAACATATGGACTTTTTGTGGACTAAAAACAACTTTTGTGGGTTGTTAAGACATGTAGAAGTCCATAAAAATTTACTGGAGTGAGTTTAAAAAAAAAATTTTTTTTCACCTCTTTGAAGTTAAGTGTATTTATTACTCAGGAAATTTTAGCAAAAAAATTGAAAATTTTAAATCTCGTGAAAAGTTGGTATAATACAGAAAATGAGCCGCTGAATTCAATGGAACAAACCGCATTGCTCTACGACTTTTAGTTTTCGAGTTATGAATTTTTTTAATGAATAAAATTTTTCACTATGACAAATGGCTACCCTAAATTTAGGCAAAAATTTTTAAATTTTTAATTGTTGTGAAAAATTGATATATTATGTAAAATGAGCCGTAGAATTCAACCGAACAAACCGCATTGCTCTACGACTTTTAGTTTTTTTTTTATGAATTTTTTTAGTGAAAAACTTTAATCGCCTCTGTAGCCGGAACCGTTGCCCGGAGCGGCTCCGGGTTTGGTCGAAAAAATAGATAAAATTAAGCGCTATCAGATGTTTTGTTGTTCGTTGCTCTAAGTCTTACAGTTTCCGAGAAAAACGCAAAAAAAGGTTTCCATTTTCACTTTTTTTCAATTTTCAACCGCCAATTACGGCGAAACTATTAGAGTTATCGAGAAACGGAAAAATGGAGGACAACTGGAATAAAAAACTCTACAAAATGGCATAGGACTCAAGGCGATATCTCGCAAAAAATTTTTCAATTTTCAAACGCCGATTACGGCCAAACTAAAAGAGCTAGGAGAAAATGCTTTTTTAGATTGGAAAGAGCACATCAAAATCTATAAGGTAGAATCGGTTTTATTTAATTTAGAGACACTTTAAAAATTGACCGATTTTAAGGGGGGGGTGTTAACTTTTTTTTAATTTTTTTTATTTTCTCATTTTTGGCTAAACTATTCGAAAAAGTGGAACTATTTTGATCCATTCCTATGCAAAATGATCCCGGGAATCGATTGGCATCGAGAAAATTGCCAAATTCCCAATAGTTTTTTAGTTATGAATTTTTTAAAATTTTACCAATTTTTGCATTTGTCTCCAATTTGCTCGAAAACTATTAGTCGGAGAACAATAATTTTTTTTGAAAAAGATAGATAATTTAAAGAGCTTTCCAACGATAATACACTTCATGGGGTTATCTCTGATAGTTCCGGAGCTATTGCTTGACAAAAGTTCCGGGTACCCAAAATCGACAAAAACTGCGACGAAAATTGAAAAATCAAACTTCTAAAAATCGAACATATGTACTTTTTGTGGACTAAAAACAACTTTTGTGGGTTGTTAAGACATGTAGAAGTCCATAAAAATTTACTGGAGTGAGTTAAAAAAAAAAATTTTTTTTCACCTCTTTGAAGTTAAGTGTATTATTACTCAGGAAATTTTAGCAAAAAAATTGAAAATTTTAAATCTCGTGAAAAGTTGGTATAATACAGAAAATGAGCCGCTGAATTCAATGGAACAAACCGCATTGCTCTACGACTTTTAGTTTTCGAGTTATGAATTTTTTTATAATGAATAAAATTTTTCACTATGACAAATGGCTACCCTAAATTTAAGCAAAAATTTTTAAATTTTTAATTGTTGTGAAAAATTGATATATTATGTAAAATGAGCCGTAGAATTCAACCGAACAAACCGCATTGCTCTACGACTTTTAGTTTTTTTTTTATAAATTTTTTTAGTGAAAAACTTTGATCGCCTCTGTAGCCGGAACCGTTGCCCGGAGCGGCTCCGGGTTTGGTCGAAAAAATAGATAAAATTAAGCGCTATCAGATGTTTTTTTGTTCGTTGCTCTAAGTCTTACAGTTTCCGAGAAAAACGCAAAAAAAGGTTTCCATTTTCACTTTTTTTCAATTTTCAACCGCCAATTACGGCGAAACTATTAGAGTTATCGAGAAACGGAAAAATGGAGGACAACCGGAATAAAAAACTCTACAAAATGGCATAGGACTCAAGGCGATATCTCGCAAAAAATTTTTCAATTTTCAAACGCCGATTACGGCCAAACTAAAAGAGCTAGGAGAAAATGCTTTTTTAGATTGGAAAGAGCACATCAAAATCTATAAGGTAGAATCGGTTTTATTTAATTTAGAGACACTTTAAAAATTGACCGATTTTAAGGGGGGGGTGTTAACTTTTTTTTAATTTTTTTTATTTTCTCATTTTTGGCTAAACTATTCGAAAAAGTGGAACTATTTTGATCCATTCCTATGCAAAATGATCCCGGGAATCGATTGGCATCGAGAAAATTGCCAAATTCCCAATAGTTTTTTAGTTATGAATTTTTTAAAATTTTACCAATTTTTGCATTTGTCTCCAATTTGCTCGAAAACTATTAGTCGGAGAACAATAATTTTTTTTGAAAAAGATAGATAATTTAAAGAGCTTTCCAACGATAATACACTTCATGGGGTTATCTCTGATAGTTCCGGAGCTATTGCTTGACAAAAGTTCCGGGTACCCAAAATCGACAAAAACTGCGACGAAAATTGAAAAA
The DNA here is from genome assembly GCF_031307605.1 of Tribolium castaneum. Taxonomy (NCBI): domain Eukaryota; kingdom Metazoa; phylum Arthropoda; class Insecta; order Coleoptera; family Tenebrionidae; genus Tribolium; species Tribolium castaneum. The sequence goes on along the minus strand of NC_087402.1, from coordinate 1,254,414 downwards.
TCAAACTTCTAAAAATCGAACATATGTACTTTTTGTGGACTAAAAACAACTTTTGTGGGTTGTTAAGACATGTAGAAGTCCATAAAAATTTACTGGAGTGAGTTAAAAAAAAAAATTTTTTTTCACCTCTTTGAAGTTAAGTGTATTATTACTCAGGAAATTTTAGCAAAAAAATTGAAAATTTTAAATCTCGTGAAAAGTTGGTATAATACAGAAAATGAGCCGCTGAATTCAATGGAACAAACCGCATTGCTCTACGACTTTTAGTTTTCGAGTTATGAATTTTTTTATAATGAATAAAATTTTTCACTATGACAAATGGCTACCCTAAATTTAAGCAAAAATTTTTAAATTTTTAATTGTTGTGAAAAATTGATATATTATGTAAAATGAGCCGTAGAATTCAACCGAACAAACCGCATTGCTCTACGACTTTTAGTTTTTTTTTTATAAATTTTTTTAGTGAAAAACTTTGATCGCCTCTGTAGCCGGAACCGTTGCCCGGAGCGGCTCCGGGTTTGGTCGAAAAAATAGATAAAATTAAGCGCTATCAGATGTTTTTTTGTTCGTTGCTCTAAGTCTTACAGTTTCCGAGAAAAACGCAAAAAAAGGTTTCCATTTTCACTTTTTTTCAATTTTCAACCGCCAATTACGGCGAAACTATTAGAGTTATCGAGAAACGGAAAAATGGAGGACAACCGGAATAAAAAACTCTACAAAATGGCATAGGACTCAAGGCGATATCTCGCAAAAAATTTTTCAATTTTCAAACGCCGATTACGGCCAAACTAAAAGAGCTAGGAGAAAATGCTTTTTTAGATTGGAAAGAGCACATCAAAATCTATAAGATAGAATCGGTTTTATTTGATTTAGAGACACTTTAAAAATTGACCGATTTTAAGGGGGGGGTGTTAACTTTTTTTTAATTTTTTTTATTTTCTCATTTTTGGCTAAACTATTCGAAAAAGTGGAACTATTTTGATCCATTCCTATGCAAAATGATCCGGGGAATCGATTGGCATCGAGAAAATTGCCAAATTCCCAATAGTTTTTTAGTTATGAATTTTTTAAAATTTTACCAATTTTTGCATTTGTCTCCAATTTGCTCGAAAACTATTAGTCGGAGAACAATAATTTTTTTTGAAAAAGATAGATAATTTAAAGAGCTTTCCAACGATAATACACTTCATGGGGTTATCTCTGATAGTTCCGGAGCTATTGCTTGACAAAAGTTCCGAGTACCCAAAATCGACAAAAACTGCGACGAAAATTGAAAAATCAAACTTCTAAAAATCGAACATATGGACTTTTTGTGGACTAAAAACAACTTTTGTGGGTTGTTAAGACATGTAGAAGTCCATAAAAATTTACTGGAGTGAGTTAAAAAAAAAAATTTTTTTTCACCTCTTTGAAGTTAAGTGTATTATTACTCAGGAAATTTTAGCAAAAAAATTGAAAATTTTAAATCTCGTGAAAAGTTGGTATAATACAGAAAATGAGCCGCTGAATTCAATGGAACAAACCGCATTGCTCTACGACTTTTAGTTTTCGAGTTATGAATTTTTTTATAATGAATAAAATTTTTCACTATGACAAATGGCTACCCTAAATTTAAGCAAAAATTTTTAAATTTTTAATTGTTGTGAAAAATTGATATATTATGTAAAATGAGCCGTAGAATTCAACCGAACAAACCGCATTGCTCTACGACTTTTAGTTTTTTTTTTATAAATTTTTTTAGTGAAAAACTTTGATCGCCTCTGTAGCCGGAACCGTTGCCCGGAGCGGCTCCGGGTTTGGTCGAAAAAATAGATAAAATTAAGCGCTATCAGATGTTTTTTTGTTCGTTGCTCTAAGTCTTACAGTTTCCGAGAAAAACGCAAAAAAAGGTTTCCATTTTCACTTTTTTTCAATTTTCAACCGCCAATTACGGCGAAACTATTAGAGTTATCGAGAAACGGAAAAATGGAGGACAACCGGAATAAAAAACTCTACAAAAAGGCATAGGACTCAAGGCGATATCTTGCAAAAAATTTTTCAATTTTCAAACGCCGATTACGGCCAAACTAAAAGAGCTAGGAGAAAATGCTTTTTTAGATTGGAAAGAGCACATCAAAATCTATAAGATAGAATCGGTTTTATTTGATTTAGAAACACTTTAAAAATTGACCGATTTTAAGGGGGGGGTGTGAACTTTTTTTTAATTTTTTTTATTTTCTTATTTTTGGCTAAACTATTCGAAAAAGTGAAACTATTTTGATCCATTCCTATGCAAAATGATCCGGGGAATCGATTGGCATCGAGAAAATTGCCAAATTCCCAATAGTTTTTTAGTTATGAATTTTTTAAAATTTTACCAATTTTTGCATTTGTCTCCAATTTGCTCGAAAGCTATTAGTCGGAGAACAATAATTTTTTTTGAAAAAGATAGATAATTTAAAGAGCTTTCCAACGATAATACACTTCATGGGGTTATCTCTGATAGTTCCGGAGCTATTGCTTGACAAATGTTCCGGGTACCCAAAATCGACAAAAACTGCGACAAAAATTGAAAAATCAAACTTCTAAAAATCGAACATATGGACTTTTTGTGGACTAAAAACAACTTTTGTGGGTTGTTAAGACATGTAGAAGTCCATAAAAATTTACTGGAGTGAGTTTAAAAAAAAAATTTTTTTTCACCTCTTTGAAGTTAAGTGTATTATTATTCAGGAAATTTTAGCAAAAAAATTGAAAATTTTAAATCTCGTGAAAAGTTGGTATAATACAGAAAATGAGCCGCTGAATTCAATGGAACAAACCGCATTGCTCTACGACTTTTAGTTTTCGAGTTATGAATTTTTTTATAATGAATAAAATTTTTCACTATGACAAATGGCTACCCTAAATTTAAGCAAAAATTTTTAAATTTTTAATTGTTGTGAAAAATTGATATATTATGTAAAATGAGCCGTAGAATTCAACCGAACAAACCGCATTGCTCTACGACTTTTAGTTTTTTTTTTATAAATTTTTTTAGTGAAAAACTTTGATCGCCTCTGTAGCCGGAACCGTTGCCCGGAGCGGCTCCGGGTTTGGTCGAAAAAATAGATAAAATTAAGCGCTATCAGATGTTTTTTTGTTCGTTGCTCTAAGTCTTACAGTTTCCGAGAAAAACGCAAAAAAAGGTTTCCATTTTCACTTTTTTTCAATTTTCAACCGCCAATTACGGCGAAACTATTAGAGTTATCGAGAAACGGAAAAATGGAGGACAACCGGAATAAAAAACTCTACAAAATGGCATAGGACTCAAGGCGATATCTCGCAAAAAATTTTTCAATTTTCAAACGCCGATTACGGCCAAACTAAAAGAGCTAGGAGAAAATGCTTTTTTAGATTGGAAAGAGCACATCAAAATCTATAAGATAGAATCGGTTTTATTTGATTTAGAGACACTTTAAAAATTGACCGATTTTAAGGGGGGGGTGTTAACTTTTTTTTAATTTTTTTTATTTTCTCATTTTTGGCTAAACTATTCGAAAAAGTGGAACTATTTTGATCCATTCCTATGCAAAATGATCCGGGGAATCGATTGGCATCGAGAAAATTGCCAAATTCCCAATAGTTTTTTAGTTATGAATTTTTTAAAATTTTACCAATTTTTGCATTTGTCTCCAATTTGCTCGAAAACTATTAGTCGGAGAACAATAATTTTTTTTGAAAAAGATAGATAATTTAAAGAGCTTTCCAACGATAATACACTTCATGGGGTTATCTCTGATAGTTCCGGAGCTATTGCTTGACAAAAGTTCCGAGTACCCAAAATCGACAAAAACTGCGACGAAAATTGAAAAATCAAACTTCTAAAAATCGAACATATGGACTTTTTGTGGACTAAAAACAACTTTTGTGGGTTGTTAAGACATGTAGAAGTCCATAAAAATTTACTGGAGTGAGTTTAAAAAAAAAATTTTTTTTCACCTCTTTGAAGTTAAGTGTATTTATTACTCAGGAAATTTTAGCAAAAAAATTGAAAATTTTAAATCTCGTGAAAAGTTGGTATAATACAGAAAATGAGCCGCTGAATTCAATGGAACAAACCGCATTGCTCTACGACTTTTAGTTTTCGAGTTATGAATTTTTTTAATGAATAAAATTTTTCACTATGACAAATGGCTACCCTAAATTTAGGCAAAAATTTTTAAATTTTTAATTGTTGTGAAAAATTGATATATTATGTAAAATGAGCCGTAGAATTCAACCGAACAAACCGCATTGCTCTACGACTTTTAGTTTTTTTTTTATGAATTTTTTTAGTGAAAAACTTTAATCGCCTCTGTAGCCGGAACCGTTGCCCGGAGCGGCTCCGGGTTTGGTCGAAAAAATAGATAAAATTAAGCGCTATCAGATGTTTTGTTGTTCGTTGCTCTAAGTCTTACAGTTTCCGAGAAAAACGCAAAAAAAGGTTTCCATTTTCACTTTTTTTCAATTTTCAACCGCCAATTACGGCGAAACTATTAGAGTTATCGAGAAACGGAAAAATGGAGGACAACTGGAATAAAAAACTCTACAAAATGGCATAGGACTCAAGGCGATATCTCGCAAAAAATTTTTCAATTTTCAAACGCCGATTACGGCCAAACTAAAAGAGCTAGGAGAAAATGCTTTTTTAGATTGGAAAGAGCACATCAAAATCTATAAGGTAGAATCGGTTTTATTTAATTTAGAGACACTTTAAAAATTGACCGATTTTAAGGGGGGGGTGTTAACTTTTTTTTAATTTTTTTTATTTTCTCATTTTTGGCTAAACTATTCGAAAAAGTGGAACTATTTTGATCCATTCCTATGCAAAATGATCCGGGGAATCGATTGGCATCGAGAAAATTGCCAAATTCCCAATAGTTTTTTAGTTATGAATTTTTTAAAATTTTACCAATTTTTGCATTTGTCTCCAATTTGCTCGAAAACTATTAGTCGGAGAACAATAATTTTTTTTGAAAAAGATAGATAATTTAAAGAGCTTTCCAACGATAATACACTTCATGGGGTTATCTCTGATAGTTCCGGAGCTATTGCTTGACAAAAGTTCCGGGTACCCAAAATCGACAAAAACTGCGACGAAAATTGAAAAATCAAACTTCTAAAAATCGAACATATGTACTTTTTGTGGACTAAAAACAACTTTTGTGGGTTGTTAAGACATGTAGAAGTCCATAAAAATTTACTGGAGTGAGTTAAAAAAAAAAATTTTTTTTCACCTCTTTGAAGTTAAGTGTATTATTACTCAGGAAATTTTAGCAAAAAAATTGAAAATTTTAAATCTCGTGAAAAGTTGGTATAATACAGAAAATGAGCCGCTGAATTCAATGGAACAAACCGCATTGCTCTACGACTTTTAGTTTTCGAGTTATGAATTTTTTTATAATGAATAAAATTTTTCACTATGACAAATGGCTACCCTAAATTTAAGCAAAAATTTTTAAATTTTTAATTGTTGTGAAAAATTGATATATTATGTAAAATGAGCCGTAGAATTCAACCGAACAAACCGCATTGCTCTACGACTTTTAGTTTTTTTTTTATAAATTTTTTTAGTGAAAAACTTTGATCGCCTCTGTAGCCGGAACCGTTGCCCGGAGCGGCTCCGGGTTTGGTCGAAAAAATAGATAAAATTAAGCGCTATCAGATGTTTTTTTGTTCGTTGCTCTAAGTCTTACAGTTTCCGAGAAAAACGCAAAAAAAGGTTTCCATTTTCACTTTTTTTCAATTTTCAACCGCCAATTACGGCGAAACTATTAGAGTTATCGAGAAACGGAAAAATGGAGGACAACCGGAATAAAAAACTCTACAAAATGGCATAGGACTCAAGGCGATATCTCGCAAAAAATTTTTCAATTTTCAAACGCCGATTACGGCCAAACTAAAAGAGCTAGGAGAAAATGCTTTTTTAGATTGGAAAGAGCACATCAAAATCTATAAGATAGAATCGGTTTTATTTGATTTAGAGACACTTTAAAAATTGACCGATTTTAAGGGGGGGGTGTTAACTTTTTTTTAATTTTTTTTATTTTCTCATTTTTGGCTAAACTATTCGAAAAAGTGGAACTATTTTGATCCATTCCTATGCAAAATGATCCGGGGAATCGATTGGCATCGAGAAAATTGCCAAATTCCCAATAGTTTTTTAGTTATGAATTTTTTAAAATTTTACCAATTTTTGCATTTGTCTCCAATTTGCTCGAAAACTATTAGTCGGAGAACAATAATTTTTTTTGAAAAAGATAGATAATTTAAAGAGCTTTCCAACGATAATACACTTCATGGGGTTATCTCTGATAGTTCCGGAGCTATTGCTTGACAAAAGTTCCGAGTACCCAAAATCGACAAAAACTGCGACGAAAATTGAAAAATCAAACTTCTAAAAATCGAACATATGGACTTTTTGTGGACTAAAAACAACTTTTGTGGGTTGTTAAGACATGTAGAAGTCCATAAAAATTTACTGGAGTGAGTTTAAAAAAAAAATTTTTTTTCACCTCTTTGAAGTTAAGTGTATTTATTACTCAGGAAATTTTAGCAAAAAAATTGAAAATTTTAAATCTCGTGAAAAGTTGGTATAATACAGAAAATGAGCCGCTGAATTCAATGGAACAAACCGCATTGCTCTACGACTTTTAGTTTTCGAGTTATGAATTTTTTTAATGAATAAAATTTTTCACTATGACAAATGGCTACCCTAAATTTAGGCAAAAATTTTTAAATTTTTAATTGTTGTGAAAAATTGATATATTATGTAAAATGAGCCGTAGAATTCAACCGAACAAACCGCATTGCTCTACGACTTTTAGTTTTTTTTTTATGAATTTTTTTAGTGAAAAACTTTAATCGCCTCTGTAGCCGGAACCGTTGCCCGGAGCGGCTCCGGGTTTGGTCGAAAAAATAGATAAAATTAAGCGCTATCAGATGTTTTTTTGTTCGTTGCTCTAAGTCTTACAGTTTCCGAGAAAAACGCAAAAAAAGGTTTCCATTTTCACTTTTTTTCAATTTTCAACCGCCAATTACGGCGAAACTATTAGAGTTATCGAGAAACGGAAAAATGGAGGACAACTGGAATAAAAAACTCTACAAAATGGCATAGGACTCAAGGCGATATCTCGCAAAAAATTTTTCAATTTTCAAACGCCGATTACGGCCAAACTAAAAGAGCTAGGAGAAAATGCTTTTTTAGATTGGAAAGAGCACATCAAAATCTATAAGATAGAATCGGTTTTATTTGATTTAGAGACACTTTAAAAATTGACCGATTTTAAGGGGGGGGTGTTAACTTTTTTTTAATTTTTTTTATTTTCTCATTTTTGGCTAAACTATTCGAAAAAGTGGAACTATTTTGATCCATTCCTATGCAAAATGATCCGGGGAATCGATTGGCATCGAGAAAATTGCCAAATTCCCAATAGTTTTTTAGTTATGAATTTTTTAAAATTTTACCAATTTTTGCATTTGTCTCCAATTTGCTCGAAAACTATTAGTCGGAGAACAATAATTTTTTTTGAAAAAGATAGATAATTTAAAGAGCTTTCCAACGATAATACACTTCATGGGGTTATCTCTGACAGTTCCGGAGCTATTGCTCGACAAATGTTCCGGGTACCCAAAACTGACAAAAATTGCGACGAAAATTGAAAAAATCAAATATCAAAAAATCGAATTTTTGTACTTTTTGTGGACTTTTAACAACTCTAAAGAGCTGTAAAGGCATATAAAAGTCCATAAAAGGATACTAGAATGAGTTTTTAAAAAAAAAATTTTTTCACCTTTTTGAAGGTACTAAGTGTGACTCGGGAAATTTTAAGCAAAAAATTTTAAATTTTTAATTCTTGTGAAAAATTGATATAATATGTAAAATGAGCCGCTGAATTCAATGGAACAAACCGCAGTGCTCTACGACTTTTAGTTTTTTTTTTATGAATTTTTTTAGTGAAAAAGTTTGATCGCCTCTGTAGCCGGAACAGTTGCCCGGAGCGGCTCCGGGTTTAATCGAAAAAATAGAAAAAATTAAGCGCTATCAAATGATTTTTTGTTCGTTGCTCTAAATCTTACAGTTTCCGAGAAAAACGCAAAAAGAGGTTTCCATTTTCGCTTTTTTTCAATTTTCAACCGCCAATTACGGCCAAACTATTAGAGTTATCGAGAAACGAAAAAATCAAGGACATCCGGAATAAAAAGCTCTACAAAATAGCATAGGACTCAAGGCGATATCTCGCAAAAAATTTTTCAATTTTCAAACGCCGATTACGGCCAAACTAAAAGAGCTAGGAGAAAATGCTTTTTTAGATTGGAAAGAGCACATCAAAATCTATAAGATAGAATCGGTTTTATTTGATTTAGAGACACTTTAAAAATTGACCGATTTTAAGGGGGGGTGTTAACTTTTTTTTAATTTTTTTTATTTTCTCATTTTTGGCTAAACTATTCGAAAAAGTGAAACTATTTTGATCCATATCTATGCAAAATGATCCGGGGAATCGATTGGCATCGAGAAAATTACCAAATTCCGAATAGTTTTTTAGTTATGAATTTTTTAAAATTTCACCAATTTTTGCATTTATCAGCAATTTGCTCGAAAACTATAAGTCGGAGAACAATAATCTTTATTGAAAAAATAGATAATTCAAAGAGCTTTCCAACGATAATACACTTCATGGGGTTATCTCTGACAGTTCCGGAGCTATTGCTCGACAAATGTTCCGGGTACCCAAAACTGACAAAAATTGCGACGAAAATTGAAAAAATCAAATATCAAAAAATCGAATTTTTGTACTTTTTGTGGACTTTTAACAACTCTAAAGAGCTGTAAAGGCATATAAAAGTCCATAAAAGGATACTAGAATGAGTTTTTAAAAAAAAAATTTTTTCACCTTTTTGAAGGTACTAAGTGTGACTCGGGAAATTTTAAGCAAAAAATTTTAAATTTTTAATTCTTGTGAAAAATTGATATAATATGTAAAATGAGCCGCTGAATTCAATGGAACAAACCGCAGTGCTCTACGACTTTTAGTTTTTTTTTTATGAATTTTTTTAGTGAAAAAGTTTGATCGCCTCTGTAGCCGGAACAGTTGCCCGGAGCGGCTCCGGGTTTAATCAAAAAAATAGAAAAAATTAAGCGCTATCAAATGATTTTTTGTTCGTTGCTCTAAATCTTACAGTTTCCGAGAAAAACGCAAAAAGAGGTTTCCATTTTCGCTTTTTTTCAATTTTCAACCGCCAATTACGGCCAAACTATTAGAGTTATCGAGAAACGAAAAAATCAAGGACATCCGGAATAAAAAGCTCTACAAAATAGCATAGGACTCAAGGCGATATCTCGCAAAAAATTTTTCAATTTTCAAACGCCGATTACGGCCAAACTAAAAGAGCTAGCAAAACGCTTTTTTAGATCGGAAAGAGCACATCAAAATCTATAAGAAAGAATCGGTTTTATTTGATTTTGAGACACTTTAAAAAATGACCGATTTTAAGGGGAGGAGGGTGTTAACTTTTTTTTAATTTTTTTTATTTTCTCATTTACGGCTAAACTATTCTAAAAAGTGAAACTATTTTGATCCTTATCTATGCAAAATGATCCGGGGAATCGATTGGCATCGAGAAAATTACCAAATTCCGAATAGTTTTTTAGTTATGAATTTTTTAAAATTTCACCAATTTTTGCATTTATCAGCAATTTGCTCGAAAACTATAAGTCGGAGAACAATAATCTTTATTGAAAAAAATAGATAATTCAAAGAGCTTTCCAACGATAATACACTTCATGGGGTTATCTCTGACAGTTCCGGAGCTATTGCTCGACAAATGTTCCGGGTACCCAAAATCGACAAAAATTGCGACGAAAATTGAAAAAATCAAATATCAAAAAATCGAATATATGGACTTTTTGTGGACTTTTAACAACTTTAGTGGTTTGTTAAGACATATAGAAGTCTATAAAAATTTGCTATGAAAAATGTTCGTGAAAAATTGGTATATCACAGAAAAGAACCCGCTGAATCCAATGGAACAAACCGTTTTGCTCTACGACTTTTAGTTTTCGAGTTATAAATTTTTTTGTTCCGCAGTTACTGCTCGATAAGTGATCCGGGTACTCAAATTTTGTAGCAACAATAGGTAAAAAAGATAAAAAACACTTGTATTTATTTAAACAAATTTTATTTTCACCTAATCTCCACTCTTACAAAATATTTAAACAATGCTACATTACAATAAATACAAATACCGAAATCAAATTTATTTAGTCACAATTACGTTTGTCCATTCAAATAACAAAACGAGGAGATTATTCCGTGTTTATACAAAAATTCGCACGATTGTTCCAACTAACTATAAATTAAATCAAGCTTCTTTCAAATCCTAAGTTTCTCGTCTCCGAAAATGTCGCCAACTCTCTCACTTCTGACCCGCGAAGACTGCGAAAAAATCCTCCACCGAAGTGTCGACTCCCCTGGCCAACTTCTCACGCACAAAATCCGAAAATTCAACGACAATGTTGCGGGATTTTTGGGCGAACACTACCAACTCACCATCAAACACACCGCCAAAAATAACACAACCCAGTCCACTTACTTCGTCAAAGCCCTGCCTTTGACCAACCACAACCAGCTGGAGTACGTCCAAGAGTCGGGAATCTTCCGAAAAGAGGTGATCTTGTACCAGAATCTCTTAACCGAGCTCAACAAAATTGGAAATTTCGCACCCAAGTGCTACTTCATCAAGGACAGTTGCATCGTTTTGGAGGACATGAAGACCAAAGGTTTCGAAATGTTGCAAAAAGAAAAATATCTGGATGAAACACACTGTATCGCAATGTTGAAAACTTTGGCAAAATATCACTCCTCGACAATTATTTACGAAAGGAAACGAAACATTACGCTGGACCAAAAATTCAAAGAGGAGATTAAAGAAGCGAGCTTTTCTTTCACTGAGGGACAGCCGAGGCAAAAGTGGTGCGTTTGTGTCACCAAATGTGTGAACGATTTAATTAAATTGCTCCCGATCGAAAACTGTGACACGATTTGTGCAAAATTCGAGCGATTTGTTTTCGAAAAAATGCCACAAATGCTCGCACCTTCCAAACAGTTTGTTAACGTTTTAACACACGATGACTTGTGGTGCAACAATTTGTTGTTCAACGATAAGCCGGAGTGCGTTTTTGTCGACTTCCAACTTGTGAGGTACACGCCCCCAGCCCTTGATTTCCTCATCAGTTTGTTTCTCAATCTCCCATACACTTATGCAATGGATAATTTCACGAAAATCGTGGACATTTACTACAAATTCCTCGTGGAAGAATTGAAGAAACACAATTTGGACGAAAGGGAACTGTCGAGGCAAGAGTTTGACCAAACTTTGGACTTTTACAAATTAGCTGCTCTGACTGAAACTGCCATGTATGCCAGTCATATTTACATCTCGGAGAAATTATCGAACGAAATTGTTGCCGATTTTCACGCTTACAACGAATTTTCGTTCATCAATCGGAGCAAATACGCAGTGAAAGAATTCCAAGAAAATTCGCACTACCGCGAACGTGTTTCTAGCATTTTGAAACCTCTGGTTGAGTTAATTAAATAAAAAACACGAAATATGTAAATGCTTTATTAGTCTTTTTTGGTACATTGTTTGATTTTCCATGCGCCAATCATGTAACGCAACCAAATCAGGCCTAAATCTTTGCCCATCTGAACTGAGCTCCAAAACGGGGTCAGTTTTGAGCCCTCGATTTCAGTCCAGTTAACAGCCACTTCACCAATTGGAATGTGCAGTTTTTGGGCGATGTACAACAACTCGACGTCAAAAGCCCTAAATACAAAATAATAATTCTTAAAATAAATTATTTAACTTTCCAAAAAAAAAAAATTAAAAACATGCAACCAACATTACACTTGTGCACACTTTGTGGACTATCGTAGTCACTTTACGATATTTTTTTTAATTTTTTTTTTTTTAATTAGTAAAACTTTACCATCTTTCCACGTGAATGCTATCGAAGCAGAGTCTCGCCGCATCCCTTGTAAATAATTTAAAGCCACACTGTGTGTCTTTGACTCCTTTAACAGTAAACAACCAAACTAAAAAATGGAAACCGTACATCAAAATAGTACGGAAAAAACTTCTTTTGGCAACTGATTCCTTCTCTAAATGGGCTCTAGAGCCCACAATAATTGCCATTTTTCCCGTTAAGTCCTCATGATTTTTCAAATAGTCAACTAAAATACCATACTTTCAATCAAACCAAAAAAAAAAAATTAAATATCCACCCCCGGTTTTGTCACAAAGACATTTTTCAAGTTTCGTGAGATCAGAAAACTTTGTGGCCCCATCGGCGTCCGCAAATAAAAGCACAGCCCCTCTTGCACTTTGCATGCCCTTTAAAAACAATTAAAAGGCGTGCAAACGATACAAATGACTTACTAATCTGACAGCCCCTCCTTTGCCCCGATTTGTCTCCAAGGCAAGCACCCTTAACTTATCAACCCCCAACTTTTTGCACCATTCATTGGCCACTTTAAGTGTCCCATCAGTGCTCCCATCACTTACTATAATAATTTCGTACGTGAAATTGCTCTGTTTACACCTTGATTCCAAAAAATCAACGCATTCCTCCAACATTGGGGGCACTAAAATCACCAATTGAGGGAAATTTGGGGCGAAAAAAGCCCACTTACGTCGGTTTTCCTCATTGTAAGCTGGTACTATCACACTTAGTTTTTTACAAGGTTTATCGTCAAGTGTCGGGAACAAAATCGTGTTTCCCGTAACAGGGTCTAAAAACTCTTTCTCTTTTTTGCTCCTTACTATTACAGGATATTGGCTTGTTGTAACAATTAGCAAAATACAAAACTAAGGACATTACATGAAATTGAGGTTACGTCACTCAGTCAACTCACCGCTAGAAATACGGAGGCACAAATTGCCGAAAAGTAAAAAAATAACAACTTAAAGGGCAAATCCATGATGAATTAAGAATTAAAGCGGAATTACTGCATTGAACTGTATTTGTGGCAATTTTTAATTTGATGTGGACATAACAATTTGTGACCTAAAGTGCAAACAACCGAAAAGTAAAAACTTAATTTTAAATTAACATCCATGCAGCATTTTCAACAAATTCAACTAAAACGTTAATCAGCCACTTTAACCAAACTGTTCTAATCAAAAACTTTACAAATCCATAAAAACTAAGAGTTTTTTTGTAAAGTTTCGACTTTAACTTACTTCTGAAAAAACCGATTTCGTTCGTTGAGTTAACGCGCCAAAAAATCTTGCTGTTTTTCACAAATGTTTCATTCAAAACGCAACCAAGTGCTAGTATTACGCTTATTACAGTGAAATTATTTTATTCCCAATAGTTCAATTACACAAAAAAATATTGGTCTAGTATTTCCCAAAAAAATAACCCTTTTAACCTCATTTTTTTTAGATCTGTCCCTTGTAAGCATGTCTTCGACCACAATTCGCGGTATCCCCGTCAACTTCCCTTGCACCCCCTACGACATCCAAGTCAACTACATGGAAAAAGTGATCGAGTGTCTCCAAAATCGCCAAAATGGGGTTTTGGAGTCCCCCACCGGCACCGGCAAGACCCTCTCCCTCCTCTGCGCCTCTCTCGCCTGGCTTGAAGTGAAAAAAGCCCAAGTGCAAGCCCACCGACTCACCACAAACGAATCAACCGATTTTCTCAAAGATTTGAACAGTGTAGCTGGGGGGCAAAGCACCCGCGGTTTCTTGGGCATGCCTACCATTATTTACGCCTCTAGGACGCACTCACAACTGTCCCAAGCCATGCAAGAGTTGAAACGAACGAATTACAACCACATGAAAGCGACAGTTTTGGGGTCAAGGGAGCAAATGTGTGTGCACCAGGAGGTGCTCAAGGAAAAGAACAGCGCCATGAAGGTGCACTTGTGTCGGTTGAAAGTGAGGGAGCGGTCGTGTCATTATTACAATAAAGTTGAACGGAAAAAGGAAGATCCCGCGATTTCGCAATTAAATATTGTGGACATTGAAGATTTGGTTAAGTTGGGGCAAAGCCACAAATTCTGCCCCTATTACATGGCCAAGGAATTGAAGCAAAACGCCGATATTGTTTTCACGCCTTATAATTACTTACTTGACCCCAAAGCCAGGAAAGCTTTGGGTCTAGAATTAGCCAATAATGTTATTATTTTGGACGAGGGCCACAATATTGAGAAAATCTGTGAAGACTCGGCCAGTATTCAGATAAAATCGGCTGATATCGCGCTTTGTATTGACGAGGTCACTGGTGTTATGAGGGCCTTAAGTGACGAAACGATACTCGATTTTAACGATAAAGAAGTCCCGAAAGACTTCACCCCTGATGAGCTTTGCATACTTAAAGAAATTTTCCTAAACTTTGAAAAAGTCCTCGATGAGATTGAGGTCAAGGCGGGGGCGCCCGAAGGCACGTACTTTGAGGGCAGCTATATTTTTGAAATGTTTAACAAGGCTGGGGTAGGTTTTCCAAAATTCCAGAAAAAGTCAATTTATTTATTTTGATATGATGTTATTGGCACTCATTCCTTTATCTTTCTGGTAATAAATAAATAATTAAACGAAAATAAAACGAAACAAATTCCAGATTAACGATGGCAATTACAATTCGGTCCTTTCTGTGATGGACAAAATAATACAGTTTTTGGCGTCTGGAAACGAGGGGCCCTTTGCCCGGAAAGGGGTCGGCTTGCAGTTATTTTCCGATTTGTTAACAATCGCATTTTCAAGCGTCAGCCCCCAGTTTAAGGAAAAAATAAAAAGGTGTTACAAGGTACTTTTTCCACTTTTTTCTATAATTCCGCCGTTTATTTGGGCACATTTAGGTCCACATTGCCGTTGAAGAGGGTAAGAAAAAAGCGGCAGATGACTGGTTGTCGAAAGCAACTCTCAAAACTCGCTCGCGTGTTCTCAGCTATTGGTGCTTCAGTCCCGGTTTTGGGTAAAATGTCAACTTTTTAAACACCATCTCCTTAATTTTCCACAGGATGAACATGTTGCTGGACCAAGGTGTCCACTGTGTCATTCTAACAAGTGGCACTTTGGCCCCCTTAAAGCCCCTAATTTCGGAACTAGAGCTAAACGTCGGCGTCCGTATTGAAAACCCCCACATTGTTAAAGGCGACCAAGTTTGTGTTAAAATTCTAACTAAAGGACCCGATGGCGAACCCCTCAACTGTAATTACCAAAACCGCGACAATCCGAATTATTTAATGTCGCTAGGACAAGTCGTATTGAATTTAATCCGAATTATTCCACACGGAGTTCTAATTTTTTTCCCGTCTTATCCGATTATGCAAAAGTGCCAACAATACTGGCAGGAGTCGGGTATTTGGGACGGAATAAATAAAATCAAAGTAATATTATTTTATTATCGACAATTTGATCAATTCAATCATTGTAGGCGATTTTTGTCGAACCTAAAGACAAAAACTCGTTCACTTTCGCCATGTCTGAGTACTATTCGAAAGTCAAAGACCCGAATTACAAGGGGGCTATTTTTATGGGGGTGTGTCGGGGCAAAGTCTCCGAAGGGTTAGATTTCGCTGATAGTAACGGCCGGGCTGTTTTTATCATAGGCTTACCGTACCCGCCTCTCAAGGACCCCAAAATTATCCTGAAAAAACGGTACTTGGACGTGTGCAATGCCAAGGACAAGGAGGTGAGGAGAAATATTTTTAGGACATTTTTATCAAACTTGCTTTTTAACAGTTATTTTTTAATAAATTCCTCAACATTTTTTATTCTCTGATTTTCTCAAAACATTCCTCAATTTTTTTAAAGTGTTTGTCTTAATTCACTTCATTTCTTCAAGGTTTCCCCCGACTTCCTCAAGCCTTTTCTTATTTTTCTCATTATTTCTTTTTAGTATTTTTATTGTTTCTTATTTCCTCAAGATTTCCCTTAAATTTTACGAATACATTCTTCTAATTATTCTCTAATCTAATCCCGAAGATTTTCCCCGATTTTTTCTACTTGAATTTATTTATTAAAATTATTTATTTGTTGTAAACTGTACTACTGTTAAAATATTGTAATAACTTTTTAGTATCTGAAGGGTGACGACTGGTACAGCTTGGAAGCCACCCGTGCCATAAACCAGGCCATAGGCCGAGTCATTCGCCATAAAAACGATTACGGCGCCATAATTCTCCTCGATTCGCGTTTCACAAACCCTCGAATCCAAGGCAATCTCTCACTATGGCTCAAAAAACACATCAAAATTATGCAAAATTTCGGAGCCTTGACGCGTGATCTCCGATTATTTTTCCAAAATGCTCAATCAAAGGTGGGAATTACCCGTTTTGTTCTAGTCTTGACTGAATTTTACAGTTGCCTGCGCCCAAACTCAGGGATGAAAATATTACGCCAAATGAAGGGGTGACAACAAGGGTTGGTAATTTTAATTTTAGTTCGAGTTCAGGTTCATTAACTCCCGCTGGAAGTAGCGGATTGGTGAATATTCATAAACGAAAAACAACGGAGAGTGAAAATCCAGTTAAAAAAATGAAAATTACTGTGATAGCTAACCGGAAAAGTGATAAGCCAGTGGAGGCTTCAATTTCGGAATATATTATTATGGTGGGTTTTTTGTGGTGTTTTTCTTGTCCTGATTGTTTGTTTTAGGTAAAAAAGACTCTAAGTCCGGAATATTTTAAGCAATTTATTAATTTACTGGCGATTTATCGAGCTAATTGCGATTTCAACGGACTTCAAACAGGTCTTGATGAGATTTTTGCTACGCGCCATCATTTAAGATATATCATCAGGGGGTTGGAGCCCTACATTAAGGATGAACACAAGAGTGCATTTAATGTATATTGTGACGGTTAATTACGTTATTTATTAAAGACATTTTGCCAAATTTCGGCTTTTTATTTTCCACCTTTTCAACAACTTGACCTGACTTAAAAACAAATTCAATCTAAAATTTACTTCAAATGAACACTAATTTCAAAGTTAGATATTTACTAAGATTTTTATTTACTTTACAAAAAATTAACTGGGGGCGTATGACGTAACCATAGACAGTGCCATAGTAGTAACCATAATCACTTCCAACCTTGAAATTACAAAAAATTAAATAAAACAATTAAAATAAAGACTTGCCTGCCCTTTAGTCCCCAAAATACCACCGAAAAAATCAAAAGTTTCATTTTTAATACAGTTTCCCCCCAGCCAAGGTGCTTTTACGACTCCCTAACCTGACTTTTCCCACAAAACCACCGTTGATAAAAGTGGCTTTTTCATGTATACAACCCGACTTTTTTACAAAAATGACAACAATAACAATCCGGGGCGTCCCCGTGAAGTTCCCGTTCGCCCCCTACGACATCCAGACCAAATACATGGAAAAAGTAATCGACTGTTTGGAGAACCGCCAAAACGGCATTCTAGAATCGCCCACAGGCACAGGCAAGACTCTTTCCCTCCTGTGTGCCTCCCTAGCCTGGCTCGAAGCCCGGCGAGAAAAATTTGCTGCACAGCCAAAAAAATGTGACGACAGCCCCCCTATAACCCTCCCCAGGATCATCTACGCGTCCCGAACGCACACACAATTGAGTCAAGCCATGCAGGAGATGAAACGAACGGCTTACAATCACCTCAAAGCGTGCGTTTTGGGGTCCCGGGACCAAATGTGCATAGACCCCGAAGTTATTCAGGAAAAAAATGCCTCGTTTAAAGTGAATCTGTGTCGCGCGAAAGTGAAACGAAAACAGTGTAAATATTACCAAAGGATTGAACGGGCGAGTCATGTACCCCCAGTTAGCGACTTAAATATCATTGATATCGAAGATGTGGTTAAATTGGGGCGTGAGTGTGATTTTTGTCCCTACCACATGGCCCGAGAATTGAAAAATCGGTCAGATGTGGTCTTCATGCCCTATAATTACTTGCTAGACCCTCGGACTAGTAAAAATATGGACGTTGAGATTTTTGGAAATATTATTATTTTTGACGAGGCACACAATATTGAAAAAATTTGCGAAGACTCAGTTTCGGTACAAATCAAATCGAGTGATGTTGATTCAGCTGTTGAGGATGTTGAGTCTGTTAATGAAGTTTTAACGAAGGGATTTGTCGACGTTGAAAATGTTGCGTTCACTTCGGAAGATTTACAAACTTTCAGCCAAATGTTGACCAAGTTTAACCGGGAATTAAACGGCATAAAACAATTCAAATTAACACAAGCTGGGAGCGTTTTTGACGGTGATTATATCTTCGAAATGTTCAAGAAAGCTGAGGTGATTTTTAGTAACTTTTGTTAATTGTTTTTATTAATTATTTTATAGATATTTGAAGAAAACAGTTCGGGGATAAGTGACTTGATTGTGGGTGTTTTAGATTTTATGTCCACCACAAGCTACATACAGAGAAGCGGGTTTGGGTTACAAATTTTCAACAATTTGCTGTTTATTGCATTTTACAAACAGGGACCAGAATTTCGGCAAAAAATTAAAGAATGTTTCAAAGTAACGTAAACACAATTAATTGTTACTTTTCTTTACAAAAAATGTTAGGTACAAGTGGAAGACGAAAGACCCGAATATGTCAGGAGAACTCGGTACTCGCAAAATATGGACAAAAAAAACACTTGTCGCGTGTTAAATTTTTGGTGTTTCAGTCCCGGGTTTGCGTAAGTTATTGACAGATTCAAATCAAACACTTTGATTTTTTATGGCAGAATGAATATGTTAATGGACCGCAACATCCACTGCGTAATCCTCACTAGCGGCACCTTGGCCCCCTTAAAACCCCTGATATCGGAACTGGAATTGGAAATTGGGGTCCGAATTGAAAACCCCCACATTGTGAAAGGCGACCAAGTTTGTGTCAAAATTTTGAGCAAAGGCCCCGATATGGAGCCCCTAAATAGCAACTTCGAAAATCGCTCTAATCCCAAATATTTACAATCATTGGGGCTCGTAATTTCAAATCTAATCCGGGTAATCCCCGACGGTGTTTTAATTTTTTTCCCTTCTTATGTCATTATGCAAAAAACGATCGAACACTGGCAAAACGACGGCACTTGGGATTCGATAAACCGGACTAAAGTACGGTCAAGAATTACGCAACAAAATATTTATTGTTGATTTTAGCCGATTTATATCGAACCTAAAGACAAAATTGAATTTGCGACCGCCATGTCTGAGTATTATGCAAAAATTCAAGACCCGAGCTACAGTGGGGCTATTTTTATGGGGGTGTGTCGGGGCAAAGTCTCGGAAGGTTTAGATTTTGCCGATATCAACGGCAGGGCTGTCTTTATAACCGGGCTCCCGTATCCCCCCTTAAAAGACCCCAAAATAATACTCAAGAAACAGTACCTGGACTTCCGCTACTCAAAAAATAAAGAGGTAAGTTGTCAGGTACCTAAAAAAAAATTCCAAGGTAATTATTTCGCAAAAGTTTGAATACTACATTTTTTCTAGTACCTGAAAGGCGACGATTGGTACAGTTTGGAAGCCACCCGTGCCATAAATCAGGCCATAGGCCGAGTAATCCGCCACAAAAGTGACTATGGGGCAATTATTTTGCTCGATTCTCGCTTCACCAATCCGCGAATAAAAAACAACTTGTCTTTATGGTTGCGCCAACACATCACCGATATGAAAAACTTCGGCGAAATTATACGCAACGTTCGTGTGTTTTTTCAAAATGCTCAAAAATTTTGCACGCCCTACGTTAAGGAAATCGCCATTGAGCCACTTATTGAGGCATCAACAAGCAAGGAAATAAATTCACGGGAAGAGGAACCTTGGGACTGTTCGCCTCCAAAGAAAAACCGCTAGTGTTATTACTTGTAGTTTTAATACGAAAATAACTGTACTTTTTTATCTAAATAAACTACCAGATCTTAAAATGTAGTGTTTTAATCACCGAACCTATTGCGGGCTTGATTGGAAGAAAATGACATCGTCTGCTGCTATGGCCGTTGTTGACTTTGGTTTTCCATCCTCTCCCGTAATTTCCCCGTAGGTGATACGACCAGTAACGTGCACCCTTTGCCCCTTCTTCAAATAATTCAAAATTGTCTCTCTTAAGCCGGGTTTGAAGCAAATCACTCGGTGCCATTCCGTACGTTGCATAAATTGCCCCGATTCGTACCGATAATTGGTGTGAGTCGCTAGAGAAAAAACTGCAATGGGGTGCTCCTCTGACCCCTTTTTCTGGGGGTCAGCCCCCACACGGCCCAAAAGTTGGACACTATTGATACCTAAAATATTCAATACTGGGGGAAATTTGTAAATTAAGGGGGCGTTAACTACTTTTTTCGACACGTGAAGGCTCCTGGTCAGTGGTGGTGGATGACGCTGGTCGTAATATTTTCACGTTTTTTGTACAACGCAAGATAGAAGATAAAGTTGACGACTAAAAATAGGGTGTTATGGGGGTTAAAATGTGGTTATTTACCTTAAATAAAGCCATTTCGGTTATATACTAACTGAACAAAAAATGAGGTTATCGGACGCTGCATCCAATTTTTTTCAAGCCATTGGGCTATGCGTCATTCCCGATTTTTACGTTACGTTAAACGCGTCAATTATGTAAAAATTGCAATGGTGTGATTGAGTCATGCCCTGTTGTATAAGAAAAATGTGAAACGGGCACGTGTTTGAATAAAAATCGCGGAAAAAATTAATTTATGTGTTGTGCAACATGTCCGGTATACTTGTTTCATGTTGTGTGTGGTTACCACTGACGTATAAAAACTGCGGAAATATTTATAGAAGTTGAAAAAGGAGGATAAGGATATTGAAAGAATGTGTGGATTGCTGTAAAGGTATATTCAAACTTGTCATATCTTCGTTAACAATAAATTCTCATACAAAACATATTAGGACAGCGTTGTATTTGAAGGTTGCTAATTTATAACATATGTACAAAACTGATAACATGGGAACAATATACCAATTGACACAAAATTCGATTCTCGTTTAAAAATAAAGCCATTAGGTTATCCACCCTTACAAACTTAAGACTATTATCTTTGAATATGCGTAAAAATATGTACAGAATACATAAAGCATTATACATTCTTTTTAAAATCACACAAAAAATTGAGTCAAACATTAAGAGATCACAGAAATAGAACTGGAACCAGTTCAGCCACGCGTGAATTTTCCATGTGAAAGGGGCAAATGCCGCAAGTTTGGAATGTGGTACAAAAATCAATTTCCTTCCAGTCCAACTTCTTTGTACATTGAATTTACTTATTGTCATTGCTTGAGGATCACCCAAAAAGCTGCCTTCGGCAGTCACCCTCGTGACCAAATGAAAAAATAATTTATTTTGGCACATGCGTATGAAAGATTTCTAAAGCCCTCCGCTTTAAAAATCCAAAATATATTTTTATTCTTCTTCTTAAAAAATTAACTATATACACATTTTTTATCATCACTATTCCTTTGCACAAGTCTTATAAATATTGGCACCAGTATTGTCACTAATAATGCACGTTATTGTCACTGTCGCTAGTGATGCTGGGGCGGTATGGGCGGATCCGGCGAACAGATTATGTTCACATGTCGGCTACTACTGCTCAAGTCGGTGGGCCCCTCCATTGTTATGCTCAAATCGGTCGGTTTCTCGTCATAATCACCCCGATTTGTCTCGCTTTCACTCTCCACAGGCTCCGGCTTGATGGTCACACTGGGGACGATCTGCGCTGGAGGCTTCAGATTTGTCGGCGACATTTGCCGCAACAACGAGATGTTCTTGATGTTCTTCAGCTCGGTCGGGTTGCGCAAAAACCTAAACAAATAAATCAGTCAACAAACTCACTTTTTCACTACGAAACAACTTACTGGTAGCAGTGTCGCTCTCCTTGCACTTTCCTTAAAATATTCACTCTGTAGTAATACCGCAAGGCACGTGACATTTTGTCGTAGTTCATTGAAAGGTGATTCTTCTGGATGCCCCAAAGCTTGGCCAATCCAGCCGGATCAACGATTTTGAACACGCCAGTATCACGGTTTTTCCAGGCGATGTAATTGGTGTAACGTTGAGCTGGGTCGTTGAGGAGTTGTTGGAGGAAATCCCACAACAAACGCCCATCTGTAACAATTGAAAATTCAAATTAGAAATCAATTCAATCATAAAAAATAAGTTTTTCTTGAAAGTTATGCAACCAATTATACTCACTTGTGTTGGGTTCTGGAGATTCATTCGGGAAAAACTCCCTCCCCACAGCCTTGAACACCCCGGGACTCCCCGCAACCTCCTTCGGACTCCTGGGGGCCCCATGTGGCAGTGGTGGCGGCAGCGAGTACGCACTGGGCGTGTTCGGGGGACTTCCGGTCTGTCCGTTTTTCTCGTATCCATCTTCGTCCGAATCGGACGGGTTGCTTCCGCTTCCGTTACTCGCCCCTGTACTGAAAATGGAATGGCCGAACGTTTGCGGATTATCGGCATGTTGGGGGCTGCCGGCTTGGCTATCCACAGAGGGCGCTGGACTCAAAGTCACCGAATTGCTCTGAGCCATCAAGTGTGCGGCGAGGGACGCAGCATGCGAGGGATGGAACGGATCACTGTTCTGAGCTAGGATATTCCAATTAGGGGTTGGAGGATGCGAGTGTGGCGATAAGGGATAGGGGTGACGTGAGGTAGGGGTGACTGGACTGGACGGCAACATTCGCTGCAAGTTGTTGGCATCCCTGACCAGGAGCTGGAGCACGTTGTAGAGGACGTCGCCCGAACCTGGGGCTCTCTCGGCCAAGTCCGTTCGGGTCAAGAGACAAATCGCTTTGCCTGTTAGAACACTATTAGCCCGAGTTGCATACAATTTTTTTTCTACAAACCGTTCATCTGGAACATGTCCATGTCGATGGGCTGCAGGTCGAATTCACGTTCAGCCCAGCGTAGAAACGTGGCAACGTCTTCTCGTGACCAAACTCTCGGGTCCGAGGCTAGGTTTGACGGTAGTTGGCTTTTGTAGTCCAACAGGGGTGAAGAAGGGGGCTGTTGGGCCCCAATTGAGGCGAACCCGAGCGGGTACCGCCACAGGAGCGAGTCGGGGCTGAAGGGCAAAGGCAAGGCGAGACGATCCATCGAAGTGCTTGTAGGAATCGGCGGCAGAGGGCCCGGAACTAATTTCATATTTTCAATCTAAATGATGGAAAAAACGTTGCGTAAATTAACGAGTTTTTAAACGAGTAGGAAGTGGCATGCAATTTAAAAATACACACTAACTAATGATAGAGCGGAGCTACGTGGGGTTCTGACGCTCGCGGAAGTTATTCCAAGGTTAAGACGGTGTTTTTTGCGATATTTACATTTCGCATTATCCGGATTTTAAAATAAACGTGAACAATACGCACACACGAAAATGACCTTGGGGGGCAGAAAGGCAGAGGAAATTGAGTGGTTTCCGACCTTTGATTTTTATTGAGTGAAATATTACTACCAGGAAGAAATGTGTCAATGCCGAGCGAGACGACGACTTCCGTAATCGCAATAACGAAAATTCGTTTCATTACATGGAAAATGTTTGTTTACTTTGACGATCAACATTGACGTAACACTTGCCTAATTTATTAAAAAACATGCCCAGATGAACACTAAACACCGATATTGGCAAACAAAGGGACGCATTTGTCTCCAGGGAAGAAAGTGATCGTTACGACGACCGGCGACCTTAACACCAAACAACTTCCGTCTTGTGCGACTTTTTCATACCATTTCAAACAATTACAGTAAAACCTATTTCATCCGAACTATATTATAGCATTAATAATAATTATTTTTTATTATATTTTATACAACTTTTAACGCTAGATACGATCAATAAATTGAATTTTATGGACGAGTGAAAATTGTTAATTCAGTGGGGCACAGTTTTTATTTTATTTTTCATTTAGGAAAAATATTGTGTAAACATTCTGGGAAACGTATTTTTGAATATTATCGTACATTATTAGTTTCTCCAATTCCTTGAAAATAAAAGGCTTTATATTACTAGAAGTTTGAATAAGGTAGTGTTAATATCCTATGCAAAAATCTTCTGATTCTCCAAAAGTTACACTCAAATATTTGTGCTAAAATGTTGGAAGACGATAAATCTTTTAAATAAATATTTATAAAACTGAAAATAAAAAACTGCAATTTTTCTACAAAAAAAATAACAGAGACGGCTTGGAACTTTGCACCCCGGTTGCTGTAAGGCTAAAGTCGGCCCTGGCGGTGTCCGATTATATAACAAACTTCGAAAATGTATAAAAATAAGTTCGTTATATCCGAGGTTCCTTATAAGAGATAAAAAAGTGGCCAAGTTTTTACTTGGCAAAATAAGTACTGTAAAAAATATGAAAAAATAAAAACATACCCTGTGAGTTTGATAGTTGTGCCAATATTTCAAGAGGTGAAGTGAAAACAACTCAACTTATTATATAGTTTCTGAGAATTGTGTTTTGATGCTCAACTTTGAACTTTACAACAAAAAAATGATCTCTGAGGTTATTTCTTCAAAAAATATTTCATAACACTTCTCTTGCTGCTTTGTTATTTATATTATCAACCCCAACATATTTGTAATATTCTTCAAAGTTCTATCGTAGGAAAATTGTATAACATTCTGGTTCATTATATCCGGAAGTTCGTTATAACTGCAATTACCTAAATCCAGAAATAAAATGAACCGGATAACCATTATTTTGGGTAAAAAAAACCACTCTTTAACATTGGGTAATAACTTTAAGTAATAACTTAAAATGAATTAAAGAAATAACACACTTCCGTGCCGATAATTTCGATAAATTAAGTGTTTGAAACTTAATAAATAAGGGCTAGACAGAAGTTTTTGCGGTGAATTTCGAGTTATACCAGATAAAATACTCAAAATGGCTATTTTGAGTCCGAACATTTTCGTTATTGCCCTGGGTAACCGGATTTAAAGATTTTATTACTTTTTGGCAACTTTGAGGCATGAAACCAAATATTCATAGGATATACAGACAAAAGTCATAAAACACTAGATACAAAAAAATTTTGGAAAGCCATCACAGCAGTTGTCAAACTAATCACTAAAAACGTTGTAAGGGGTGAACAAACAAGATAAAAACAATCTATTTTTTTAAATTTTAAATTGGTGGCATTTTACAGGCTCAGGCCTTGTAAAATTGTGCGAAACACCCTGTAATTAGACCGGAAACGTAGAATTGGCTCCAAGTGCGCCGCCACTGCTTCATGCCTCAAAACTTGAGTAATAGCATCATTGCACAGTTCCCATGAAGGCATGACGTAAGATTTTCCGAATGGCGACCACCTGTTTGATAAGAAAAAGTATCGACAGGTGTGTAAAAAATTCCGTGTACGCCTCTGGTGCACCGGAAATTCCTCTCGCCCACACACGAGTGAAGAGCGTAGCGCGTCGCGTTTTTCCGTCTTGAGCAACAGGTGAAGTAAGGACACACAGCCACACGTGTAACCAGGTATGGGAGGGTGGGTTACCTTGTTATTGTTGTTGTTTAATCCGTGACATCAACCCTTGCACTGTTTTTATTTCTCACACACTCTAACAAGCCAATCGAGCACTAGCAGTAACTGTGACGTTGCTCACTCAGCCGCCACCTTACCACTACTGTTTTGGGAACTGCTGTTTGGATTCGATGGAGTATGCGGGAGTAGGAGAGTGGGGGTGCGCTGTTGCCGACACGAACACACCGGATCTGCTGAGTGCAGGGGAAAGGGGGGCGCAGCCAGACTTCCTCCTGGACTAAATCTGTACTTCACCCGAGGATTTTTCGGACAGGTGGTTGGGGAGAGGAGTGCGAGCTGGACAATTGGAACAAGGAAGTCGGGACGGGTTAGGCAATAGGTCGATTGTTACAAAATTCACGTTGAGTAAGAAGAGATGTAACGACACCTGTTGATCAACAAAAAATTATTACGAAAAGATTTATTTGGGAAGAGGGTCTGGGTTTATTCATCTTGTTTGGATTGTCAACACTGTTTACCACAGGTGCTACCAATTAAACCCATTTTTATGAAGTCGTTGGATCATAAATTCAATCTTGGGCGACACACGCAGTGGCGTAACGACCAGATTGGAAAAAGATTTTTTTAAGCATAAACAGTCCACTTTTCGTAATGTTATATGTTATTCAGAATATAATCTTAATTTGTCGTTACAAGTCGAAGAAACTGACACTTTATATTGTTTGTACAAACACCATTATCGTCTACACTATAACTCTGGTAATCTTTGTATAAATACCTACACATTTATTGCACAGTATCATTTACTTTTTCCCAGTTTCATTTCATACGTCGCTCAATATTGCTGCAACGTTTACTTTGTACACCATAAAATTTTATTATGATTACTCCAAACCCTTCAAGCTAATTTTGAATCTTTGCAACTTTGTATAAAAATAAATTTATAAAAATAAGTAAATGTTATTGATGTTTTTCGGTTTTTGCAAACTCTAAAAATTACGAAGACCATCTAGACATTTTATGGTGACT
Source organism: Tribolium castaneum (assembly GCF_031307605.1). Taxonomy (NCBI): domain Eukaryota; kingdom Metazoa; phylum Arthropoda; class Insecta; order Coleoptera; family Tenebrionidae; genus Tribolium; species Tribolium castaneum. The sequence goes on along the minus strand of NC_087402.1, from coordinate 1,227,903 downwards.
CAAAACTGCTCAAAAACTGAAAATATGCCCAAAATTGACTTTTCAAAAAAGCCTCAGCGCTATTCAAAACAAAATTTTATTTATCAAATGTTTAACAAAAGCAAAACTATAAAAAAACTTTTTTTGGTTAGTTTAATAATTGGGTAACAGACCAAATTAATTAAATCTAGACAGTCTTTAAGAGAAAAAGATTAGATTATTTATTACTGTACTCAATAAAAATTTTGTTGCCCCCCCCAAAAATTATAACTAGTTACGCCACTGGTTGCAAGTCCGTTTTTTAGTTACACGGAAATACCAAGCCAAAAACGGGCTGTGAATGCGAAAAATTGCCCAATATTCATTGTTGCCAACTTAATTTCAAAATGAGACGCCACTTTGACCACAGAGGTCCAAAAAATGGTTAATTACTACGCTTCTGATTAGGGGGGGTCAAAAAAATTCGTGGAGTAAACAGTGACGTAAAAGATAAGGTTGCATTAATTATTTATTAATTGAAATGATCCAAAGATCTTTACTGTAAAGTGTAGGAAAAAACAAATGATCACGTGTGACTGATATTGCACAATAGTTTTATCACAAAAACTGATAATTAAATCTGCTGGGGCGCCAATTTGTAGAAAGGAAGTGCCAATCTATTGATCTTATCGAACTTATCACCCAATTCAGTTTTTTCCAGTGATCTGATGCGCAATTTTTTGCGGACATCGACCAGTGGCGTAGTACTTTAACAAAATTTGATCGATGTTTTTGGCCATAACTGTAATAAAATGAGATAAGCGGGCCTGTGGCGTTTTTTTAAAGTGGGCTTTGAACGATTCGCTTTTATCTCGATCGCAGGCAGCGCGATCGGATCGCGCCAAAATGCCAAAAAAGGCGGATTGAGTGTTAGATGACGTCAGAGCGTGTGGAATGCTAAGACTTCGGCCGGACATGCCAAATGTATCCGCCGATGGCGCTCGCTACGTTTTTATTACCAACACTCACAAACACATGCGAAAAAATCCACCACAGCGAAGGTTAAAAGTGCCAAGAAAGTTCGAATTTCTTGGCAACGTTTCAACGATGACTTATTACACTTTATACTTCCTTCCTTTGTGTGGAAACGTCGCCGACTGTGATTCACAATGATGTCACACGACTACTTGATCGAATTAAATTAGGAACGCAAATTTCCTCTCATGTGTATTTAGCCAAACGCTTATTTTTTTACGATTTCCAGTTGATTCATCTCGAGGAATTTAAGGCCGGAAATGACATCAACTTGCATTTCTTGGTAATATTCGTAATCAGAGTAGGCCGTGATTGTTGCGTTGGCAACAAAGACACTTCCGATTCGATGCATCGTCATTGTTGCCAACTGGAAAAGTCGCGGCCTACTCTGGATGACGAAATTAATTATCTCGCACCGTTTTCTTTTTCCATAATATTTACTCAAATTATCTCGCTTTGTTCGTTCGCTTTAAGAAAATTAACAATAATGAATTATGGTGTAACATATCCTCTGTTCACCAGCTAGAAACTGTAGTAATTTTGCAACATTTTTGCGGTAAACAATAACTTTTCAACGGCCACGTAACATCTATTTCGATCATTATTATCAGTTAGATAATTCCGTTTTTATCTTGCTCAAGTGTGTATAAATCACCAAGTCTTCCGTAATGATAAAAAAACTATTCGAACGCACAATATTGAAATTCGAGTAAAGGCTGCTTGTACCCGGAATTGTACGATTCATGCTGAGTTTCGTCATTAGTCGGATTCCGAAGCGGAGTAAACAGGGAATTAGGATTGTATAAATTAACCTGAACCTGAGAGGGCCTGCTGGGAGCGGAATTGGACAAAAATTTTCGGCTTTGAAGCGGCCCTAATGAGGGGATTTGCGAAATTGGCAGATAAGCGAACTGGGGCTTCCCGGAATTGGCCTAATCCACAAACAGGCCCAAAGAATGCCGATTTTGTTTCTGCCCCTTATTAAAAATTATTTACAAATTTGGCTGATTTCTTTTAAATTTTTTCATTTCTCAAAACATTTGTTAGATACGTTACCAGCATTATCTTTTAGATAACTGAGATTTCTATTTTTTAAATAGAAATCGCTTGTGATCACGAACGCTGCGAGTGCGTTAACTGTGGAAATTACTAAACGCTGGCTAATAAATGAGCACAAAATTTTTGCAACTGAAGCTGTCATCAGAAAAGTATTTTTGGTCCAAATTTTTTGCGCATTCCTCTATTTTGTCTCACCATTAACACTTTATACAGGGTGGTTGTTTTAAATTTCATAAAAATGAAATAAAAAGTGCCGAAGTCCCACAAGTCACCACTGCCCTTGTAATCGATATTTAGCTCAATTACTTGCGATTTTATTCTGCGCTTTCGTCATGTTTTGAACTTTGTCCGGTGACATTAATTCCGATTAGCATATTGCTGAGATGGTCGATTCGGGATGTTTTTGCTTGCCGCTTGAAATTCATTTCCTTTCCAAGTTCCGGTGAAGTTTTTTTCCTCCGGCGAGTCTATTAAATCATGGCGTGGTTTCCGGTTCCGTTAAGGAAGAATCACCGGTGACAACATGGCCGCATTTACGTCAATTTGTAAATAAAATCTCGTAATTTACGATAACCTTTGACATTCGAGGATATCCGGGCTGGGGATGCCCTTTGATAACCCAGCTCTGGCGAGGAAATCTTTATAACGCGAAAAAATAAACAGATTAGATAGGAAAGGCCACAAGCGGTCACTCGGATTCAAATTGAAATCGACTGCTTGTGGGATTTTATCCCCTTGATTTTTGATTCCCCAAAAAAAACTGGATCGACCTGGAAACGGGAAAGGTCACGTTATTCCAATATGGACGACTAAGCCGTTTCCGGAGATTGTTTAGAGACATCCTGATTCCGTAATGAGTTATGATTTTTTAACGATTGTGCTTGGCATTGAAGAAATGCACGTAATAGCAGTGAGCGGTTCCTGCCGAAATTTCACTCAACTGATAAGATAACACAGCGGAAATGAAGCGGAACGACTACCCAATAATACATTATCAAAGAATACGGGAAAATGATAACGGCAGTAAATCATTCCAGTTTACTTTATTTCATTTAGATAGGTCAGTGAATGTTTTACTTTAGTTGTTAGAGTTGTTAGACGACTTGAAAATTGGTTAAAACAATACAATTCGGTTTGTAGAGCGTTATTAATTAGTGATAAGATTAGCACCGATTGCGATATGGAAATATCAAGGCCGAAAGCAGTGGAAGCAAGGGCATTGCCAAGTTTTGTTTAGCCTTTATTTGGATAATCAGCGAAATTTTTGATGAGCCAAAACTTGCCCAAACGCAAGGTTAAACTCTGATAACTGGTGGAAATTTAAAAAAGTTGAAACATTTAAATAGGTAATGAACGTAAAACGAGGATAAACAGAACTGATGAAATAGTTAAAAAAAAACACAGAAAATGCATAAATTAAGGTTTATTTATTAGAAAACTTGTATTATTATTATAAATTAGGGTGGTCCAGCTCAGCTTCGTCTTCTGGACTTTTGATAATTTGTAGACCTTATTTTTGATTATACAGAGTGTCCTAAAAATGTGTGATGTCATTATATGCCCCTAAAGTTTTTTAAATCGGTTCAGGGATTCCTGTTAAAGAAATAAAAAACAATTCGTTTCACACCTTTAGTTTTAAAAACTAATAAAAAACAGAAACCTTGAAACCTCCCTTAATAAACATCTCTGAATAACGGACACCTCTTCACAACGGACATTTTTGCAGGAACGTAACAAAACCTATATTAACATTTCCAACCTCCCATTAGCGGACAGCTCTCCACAACGAACAGTTAAAGATTCCCTATCAGTGACCGTTGTTGAGAGGTTTTACTGTAGTAGTCTTTGAAAAAAGTCTGAGACAAAAGTATAAAAATGGCTACGTTTTATGAAAAACAAAAGCTTCTTAAATAAATACAGAGTGATTTTTTAAAAGATATTTTAGAAAATAAAAGAAACATTTAAAATTTTAATGCATGTTTGGTGACGTAAAGAAAATTTTCAGGTTTTTTGATCTAATTTTCAGAACTATCTTTCGTTTTTCGAGAACTTGTGGAAAAACTCGGTTAGATATTTCATTCAAATAAACTGACTGAAAAAAGGTTGAGAATATAACTAAATTATAGAGAAAATCAACTGATAAAGAGAATTAAGTTAGAAGCAGTTACAGTTTAGCAATTCATTTAGAAAGGTGGTACCATTTAAAATTTTTAAGGGTGAAAAATGTCTCTATGTTAATAAAAATTGTCCTTTTTCAGGTTTGTGACATTCTCATTATTTTCTGAATTAAGAAATTTTTTTTTCTGAAAAAATATCAAAGCCTACAGATTGGAGGGATTTTAAGAAAACAGCATTTGAAAGACAAATATAAGTCAAAAAAAACTACTTACTTTTGACTTTTTTCTAAAAGAAGAAGTACCTACCTTCTAAGTTCTAAGATAATTAATTAAATATAAGCTTCTTTTTTGTCTTGGAGCATTTTTTTTTCGCGTACTTTTGTACTTCTTGTACTTTTTAAGCTAAAATGTTTATTTACATGACCAGTAGTTACTTGTACCCTTTTTTTTAGTTTTTGCATGAATAGGTCAAAAGGTGAAAAGAAACCACTTGTTTGAGACTTTTCCTTTTTTTTTTCTTTGACGAAGATTTGCAGGTGAACTCGTGCGTATAAATATTTTGGCCAAGTGCTTTGGGTGCAGGCAGTACTGTCGCACCGGACGCCCTCGTTACCCGTCAAAAGGCACATTGTCATGTAAATACCGCCAATCACAAGCCTAAAAACATCTCGACCTTTGCCCCGCATTCCCTTGGTCATTTCCGGATGTTGTAGCCCTTAAAAAACGCGCCACGATTGTATGCCAGGAATCCGTTAAAATGCGGGTCATCTAAAATAAACGGTGTGCATTTACGAGACTGGTGCAGGCCACAAATATCAGAGGACACTGAACTTTGGGAATCTGCGTCTTGCATTTTCCCAACTTTGAGGAAAAGGTTGAGGTCGCCGCGGAAAAACTAATTTCCGGTAAACTACCGTTGAGGAAATAACGGCGACCTCGGCTTTATCAGTGCTGGCCTTGGGGCGACCTAAGAGGCGCTAAGGCGACAAAAACCCAAAACTGTGCTATACTGGGCTAACGGTGGCGATCACCAAGCGTAAAACACCTGTTGGGCGAGACGAAGAACCGTTCCAGATTTTAATAAATATTTTACCACCAGTTGGAAATTTTGGGTGCTAAAGACCGCAGCGAATCCGCGCCAAGTGTCAAGTGTTAGTGCAAACATTGCACATAAACACACGATATTTCGGTACAAGGAGTGGCGCGGTTTCGCTACCTGCAAGGTGCAAGGTGAAAAAAGGACGTCATTGTGCGTCCTCCAGCCCTCACAATGGGCCTTTATGTGCGCGTTCTGAGAAGCGACCCCCGGCATAAGCCTGGAAATATCTCTAATTGAGCCATAAATTTCCGTGCCGAATTGCATAATTAAATCTGATAAAACGATGTGGATTTCTTAACCAGAGATTACGACCACGGCTGCGTACACTCACTCGTTTATGTTCTTAACTATTCATCAAGACAAACAGGAGATCAACAGATGAACATGTGCGGGAATTAATTCGCGATAAGGTGGACACAGGAATGTTGGAGCGGGCCGAGGATGAGACGAATTTTGACGCAAATGCACAGATTTGGATGCAAATGTGCGAACTCTTTCACGGTTTGGAAATTTGGGCATCCGGAATCACCTGCCCAAGAAGATTTATTTGTTACAACTTACAACAGTTCAACCAAATTATCAATAGTTTTTTATTTGTAATACAAAATTTAAAATAAATATTTTTACAAGTAATATGTTTCTCTGTATTCAACCTACTTTACGTTTGTAGGTACATATTTGCCTACAAAAAACCCACATGTATTTAAAACTAGAATTTTTCTATAGGAAATTTAATTCGCTACAACTTTGTTCCTTACACTTTTTTTGTATCTTCAATCGTATTCCTAACGTTTTGAGAAATATGCGACGGTGCGCAAAAAATGATCGCACAGAACTAGCAACTTGCGCTCCACTTGATATTTTTGCAAACGCAGCGAATACTGCTAAAGATACAAAAAAAGTGTAAGGAACAAAGTTGTGGAGAATTAAATTTTCTACAAAAAAGTCCGCGACACCATATTTCTATCTTAAATGGTTTGGGTATAAATTAACATTCCAGTGCTTGACCCCGTGCAAGATGAAGCAAATTCGAGGCTTGAGCGTCTTTTAACGACTTTAGGGCCTAAATTGTTGAATATAGGGATATGGTCTCGCGGACTTTTTTGTAGGAAATTTAATTCTCTACAACTTTCTTCCCAACATTTTTCTTGCATCTGTAACTGTATTTGCAGCGTTTTGAAAAATATGGGTCAGAGTGCACATTGGTCAGTTTGAAATTAAAAAAAAATAGTTTACGGTAAAATTTTTGCATATGTTTATTTGTCACTATTGAGAATTTAATGTTCTACCTGCCTGTATTTTTATACAAATCCAAAAAATATTCAAATTTGAGAACTTAGACGGATAGATTAAATTAGACGGTAATGGAACAACTGCGCTCTCTGGCGACAGTAACGGAACTATCGAGGATGGGAACGTTTTATCTGTACGTCGTTTCACATCCTAACCTTTACATATCCGTACATTTGGCTCTCCGTAAATTAGGTCGCATTCGAAGTCTAAATTTCCAAAATTTTTACTTTCTCATTTTGCCGCATTTTCTTCTTTTTCAAAATTTTTGTCACTTCTTGCCTTACTTTTTTCCTTCTTTTTCTTTCATAAGTGACCACCTCGTACCCGAAAATCATAATTCCGCCCACCCAGCCCACTAACAAAAAATAGAAAGGTCCTTCAAGTCTCTTAAGTGTGAGAATTTTGGTTGTGAGCTCGTTCCCTTGCCTGGGTTCGAGTTTGTCGACTTTTGATTTAATAAACTGGACGAAACCGGCCGATTTCAATTGGACTATCATTTTGCTGATTTGGGGTACAATTGGATATCCCTTGACGAAGTAAAACAATAAATAAAAAAATAGCAAGTGGTCGTCAACGTAGTGAACTTGAGTGGTGTAAAACTTTGCCATTCTGAACTTGATGCTGCGTTCCCCCCAACAACAAACGAGATTTCTTTGGAAAATTGTGCGGTTGAGACAAGCAGGGCCGAAGGCGCAACTTGAAATGACTTTAGTCGAGGTTATTTCAGGCCAGTTTTGTTCCTGGCTCAAAATATGCATGACATCGTCCGTTAGGCCCATTTCTAGGTTTGATTTGATGATGTCGTCGAACGAATTCACTTGGAACGTGTTGAACGTTCCAAAAAACACATTCGTGAGGTTACTGTTGAAAACTATGTTCAAAACCATGCAAAAATAGATCCAGAAAATGAAAATAATCCGCATTTCGAATCGTTTCGGCGTTTTCTTCAAATAACTCCCTATCAGGATTAAAACCGCCACTCTGAACCCACTTTTCCGGTAAATCCCCATCGGCTCGTCCGTAAACCGGGCCATTTTTTCAAAAACTCGGGCCATGGCTACCGTTAACACCACCAAAAGTCCCCAAAACGAAGGCTCGAAAATTTTAACAAGTCGCACCCAATGCACCATTGGCCTTGCCTTGGGCACCACCCAGACCAGTTTATCTTCCATGTGGTTGGTGGAAAATTCAAAATCCCGAAACTGTGTCGAGCCAACGCTTCGGAACGACCCCATGGCCATGTCCACCTCCCGCTCTTGCAAAAACCGAAACGAGGCCGAATACGAACCGTTGATTTTGGCCAAACCGAACTTGAAACTCTTATCGAAAATTCTACGAACTTTAAATTTCAAAAATTCCTGAACTAGGTCAAAAATTTGGGTTTCCAGGCCCTGGTCCAGGTCCGAACAGTCAACGTAGGGGAGGAGACACTTGGTCAGGACTTGGACCGTAGTGTTGCGCCAAAATTTTGGCAGTTTGTCCGGAAAAGAAGGCACGTTATCACATTGACCCAAAAGCACCGGTTTTGTGTCCGGTTGTGCGATATTTTCGTACTTGTAGGGGTAATAAGTGAACACTTGACCAGTCCGTGTGACTATTGCTACGTTAACAATGTAGAATTTTGCCAAAATTGTTAGAGTTTTTGGTTTTATTTCGTGCCAATGAGTTAGGAGCCAAAACTTCGCTCTGGGGTTAAATGACTCGATTGTGGACCATTTTTCCAACATTTGCTCCAAAACAGTGGCGTTTGGTGCAAGGATTAGGTAAGTTTCGGGTTTCCAAGCGTCGAAATTTTGCAAATTTTTGGGGACACCCCGTAGCACCACCACAGGTTGTTTGAAAATTGCGTCCAGACATTTGGACGTTTCGTCTCGATTTAGCAGCAAAGAGCTCAACAACAAGATTTTGGAAACTTGCATTTTTGACTCAAAACTGTGGGTAAATACGCCACAAAATGTATTTTTGATAATTTCCCTTGGGGATTTATGGGATAATCAAACTGTCGTTTTTAAGTCGTTACGTCATTACTATTTTATCACTGTGTTATCTGAAAGTGGGCCATTTTTTTCATTAATTGTGTTTGATAGTATTGTAGATCGGAATCTGGCGATTTTATAAATATTTGATCACGTAATTGCGCAAAATTGTGGATATTATCGAGGAAATCATACTAGGAGTGAGTGTGAAATCGCTGATTGATCTAAATTCTGAAAAATTATTACTTTATGGAGTTTCAATGAATTTCAGAAATTCTTTGTTAATGTCGCCATCGCGGTTTCTTCCACTTCCAGCAGTCGTGCAGTTTTATTCCGACATTTTTTGCACAGTTGTTGTTTTAAGCGAATTTGAATAAATACCGAATCTCGAAATTTTCCAATTCACGAATTTTAAGTAGGGAAAAAAACTCTTATTTGTATTGGAATGAAAAATGGCAATTAACGGGGCACAGTGTCAAATGTGATTTAACGGTCCTCTCGTCGATTTTTTCCTCCGAAAAGTCCCCCACACACGGAAGAAAGGCCGTTCCGTCTTTCCCACGCTCGACAATACATTCAAACTTCTTAAGAAACTGCACATTGCGTCGTCTTCTTCTTCAGCAGCAGCCGCCCGTGTCTTCTTTCATCGGAACCAGTTTCGTTTCATCGGCGATTTATTGTTATGTAATGTGTGTTGGTTCCCAACATCATTGTAATCCGTCGACTTTATTTCCAAACCCGAAAATAATCCGACAGCAGCAGCATCTAAAAATCGTCGGAATGTCCTCAACTTCCGGCAACTTATCGACTATTTCGGGACGGAATTGTTTGTTTGTGGTTGCGGCTGGAACCCGCTCCAGAAATGATCTAATTTTACTATTGCGTCACTTAACAAAAGAATAATGCCAGCGTCCCTGATGACCGAGGGATTGGGAAAAAGGGGGACAGAGCCCTTTTCAATGTTTTTTTAGGGTGGCTGGGGTGGATGCATGGCAAGTGTGGCTTGTCTTTGCAGGTTACACACATCTGGCCGATCTAAGGGGGCCGGGGAAGTAAGGATAGATTATCAAGGGCGCCCTCATATGCACATAAAATATGCTCCAAGGACACCACCTGCAACGAACTGATTTTTTGAAAAAAAAAAGTAACTAAGCAAAGAATTTAGTCACTTTATAGGTTGCTTAAGTTTTCTTAAGATTTTTCGAGGACCAAGCGGATTTTTCTCAGATTTAGCAAGTGGGCTTTTTGGGTGGGATTTATTGTATTTTTCTCATTTAAAGGCGACAACGTGTGATTTTGGAGACTTGCCCCTGTTCCAGTAACTCGTTCGGACGGAAAAGTAGGAGATAAAGCCGTAGTTTTAACTTTTAACCTGTATTTTGTTCGAGGAAGCGTCGAGCCGGATGTGTGGAGAAGCCGTTTGTTTGCGGCGCAAATATCGCGTTTATTGATAGAGAACGGCTTTGGGAAAAATGAAGAGCGAGGCCTTAGATAAGCCCGGAACAATAATACAGAATGATTAATTTATTAGATTAGGTGGTAATCCCGTTTATCGTCGCGGGAAATGTTTGAAAGACCGCAAGTCATCAAAATTTCAGGTATTATATTACATAATGGCTGAAAAGGTCGCGTAAATCAGAAATATTTTGGTGGCGAACAATGCGAGAAAAATGCCAAAAAGTCTGAAAAGTGTCCAACCTTCCGTCCATCCCCGATCAGGTATAGAATTCGGAGCGGCGGGGTTCTTTTGTAATGGTCGTTTTGTCACCCCATGGGTCGCCCCCTGTTATTTTTCGGGGTGTGTTAGCGCTCCCCTCACTCATTAACCGAGCGAGATTTAAATCCTAACCTGTGACTCGTCCACACCTGTTGTCTTAGCAGCCACAGGTGCGCTATGAAGTCGCCTTGGCATTCCGAATCGGAAAAAGTCTTTGTGGAAAAGCGCATCAGCAGATGAAGTGTAATAATTCGAGTGCATCAGAGACAATGAATTTTTCCAGCTCGGCCTAAATCACTTAGCGTGATGAGACGGCCTGAAAGCCTGCGTTAAATTAAAAGTCTGCAGCCACATGTGGCCTGGTATTATGTTACGGCGCGTTAGCGGGAGGGATTTTTGCACGTAATTAGACAAATACCTCGAGAGCCAACAAGAAAATTCGAGCGTCATCTGATATAATATGAAACCGGTACGACCCGGATATGTTTGTTTGATTTTGTTCCTGTTTCCATTGTTCTAAATCGAGACGCTGTTTCCACGCGAAAAACTCTAGTGTGTGCGTAAGCAAACGATGCTTGAATAAACAGAGCCGGTGCACGAAGAACATGTGTGAAACTGGAGACTTCCTGACACCAGCTGCTTCGACGGCGAAGGCTGGCTTTCTGATAGGTTTCCGACACCTCCGGGACACGATACAAAAAAAACTGATTTATAAGCACCAACAGACAGGTTCGTGGTTGTGGTCGCTGGATGGAGAAGGAAACCATAAAACAAGAACCAGTCCACAATTATCTGATACCGGGGACGAGAAAATCACAATAACAAAGCTGGACACGCATTTCGACAAAAACACGGCTTCTGATGACTAGGGAAAATTACAGCGAATAAGGCGCTTTGACGATGTGTTTATTTAAGACAAGACACGAGTCAATATGTATTTTACTGGAATAAACAACTTGGCGGATTTTTTATGTCCAAAATGACGAAACGTACAAAATAAAACAATCTTTTCCTGAAGTTTTTGTTTTTACTTTATTTTATTCACTGGCATTGGAAGTTTGAATTTCCAAAATTTGGACTTTCTGTTTTTACTATTTTTTTTCTTTTCCTTTTATAATTGACCACCTCGTACCCGAAAACTACAATTCCGCCCACCCAGCCCACTGGCAAAAAATAAAAATAAAAAAGTGAATTTTGGCAAAAATGAAATTCTAAAACTGAAATTAATGTCTATTTGAAATTGAAATCTGGGATTGAGATTTTTTTAAGCAAATAATGCTTAATGCTCTGGAATGATGTATTTCCCATCGCAGTTGTAATATGGTCCTAGACTGAAATTAAAGCAGGAAATTGTAAAATACAAAATAAAAACCGCATAGTTTGAAAAATCGAGATTATTATTGGAACTGCAAAAGTTCTGTTAGTAATAACAGCTTGTCAGGGAATATTATCCCATTTCCCTTCAGCTAAAAAATGCAGTGGAACTGCTATTGCAACCGGAAATTCACAAGTCTTATCAGATTTGCACATGAAACTGTATCACTTAAACAATAATCTTGCCAAGATTCTTAACGAATCGTTGACAGACTGCCAACAACCGGAAAAATATTCGCCAGTCATGAAACAATTTCGGGAAAAATAAGTTTGAGACGCAGACAAATATTCGTTTATTTGTTGATTCATCATTTTGTTTACACATTTAAATTTCCTGGAAGCGCTAAATCAAATCAGAAAAATGGTATTTTTCGGCCAACCAACAACGTCAATAAACCGGTTGGTTGTTCCTCAGCCCACGTCAGGAAGAACATCGAAATCGTGTTTTTGCAAAACAATTAGAACCACTCGACCACATTTATGATCAATTCTCAAAGTTCTTACGTCACCGCTTATCTAACACCTCCTACTAATACCGCATTACGACTGTATTTTTTCCCCGCCTGAAATCCTGTTATTTGTATTTCTTGTTGGCCGTCTATTATACGTTCTATTTACCGACCAATTAACAGGAGACACCTTGAAAACGGCGCTTTTTTCCGCTTTTAAACCCCGATTCCACGCTCCGTCTCAACTTCCTTCCTTCCGGCACCGGAAATGGAACGGCGGCCATTTCTTTCCGGTTCCTGCAGCGATCGATAACTCGCCCAAATTCTTACAAGACCTTCCGATTAATTATTAACAACATGGTGCTTATTGAACCCGGAAGTGTGCGATATGTGGTGGGTATTTCCCCGGTGAAGTTGAGTTGACTCCACTTGTTGAATTGCATGCAACTCCTCCACGGTGGCCCGGTAGGCGTTTATTCAATCGGAGAAATCCTTACGTAAGGACCCGTGCAATATCGGTCGCAAAGCGATCACGTAACGCTCGAATCATATCCGTGTCGAGAATTAGACACACAAAGGGATTGGGAAAGTTGAAGGGGTATTTTGACGCTTAATGAGCCAGCTTGATGGCACGGGGGGCTTGCGATCAATGCACAGCTTGTTTTACAGCCCCACATAAATAATGAGCCCCATACACTCAAAGAAAACGCCAAACTGACCATGTACAGGGTTATTCAATAATAGATACCGTTTGTACAAAAACAAAAATTTAGGATAAATTTTTTATTAACTCCATTACAAAAACAAACAAATAAGTGGACAAAGTTTTGTCAAAAACTTAAAATTACCCATCTATTACACAAAAAAACCTATAAGAAAGTTTATTTTCAGTAGATTTTTTTATTCCTGGACTACTTTTTACACAAATTTACACTTTATTCACTATTCTGAATTCTAAAAAAAACAATACACTAAAAGACTAAAAAGCTAAAAAAAATTAAAAGTGACTGAAACAGTGATAAATTGAAAAACTATAGAACTTCAAATTAAGAGCATTAAGAAATTGGAAAACTGAAATTATAAGAAAAACTGAAAAATTTAAGAAATGAATATGAAAAATGGGAAATTAAGAAACTAAAAAACTGAAATACTGAGAAAAAACTTCAAAATCTGGAAACCTGGAAACGTAATAAAAATAAAAAATTTGTTAAAAGTTGAATAACTTGAAAAAGTTAAATGGAACACTCAATTTTTAAAACATCACTAAATTGTCTAAATAAAAACACACAAGTTTATAACTTAAAAAATACAAACATTTTGACCTTTTTTGGTAAATTTTGAATTTTGTGAGGAATTCTTGCGAAACAATTAAGGTTTTGCTAAAAAAATGGCAAAATGTTTGATTCTTGCAATTATTTCGTGTTCAAACTCAATCTTTATCGAAAATAAATCGATCCACAATTTATCCACGATTTTTGAACCCAAGTGTAACAGAAAACTTGACATTTTCTTAGAAAACAGCGAAATTCTAGTTGGTTTGGCCGACATTTACAAAATAATCATTCACCAGTTTTTTCTTCAGTTGTAATCGTCTTGTGATTGGCCCGCTTTACAGTTGGGAGTGCAATCTCCCACCCATAGCCAATGACAAACGCTTCAATCGTCTTGCAATTTTTTGTGCACTTGATAAACAAGTAGGAGGTGATTTTAATATTTTTATTGGTCAATTAGTCATTCGTAGGACAAATGAGACAACAGCCAAACCTGTTATAGGGCTGGTCTTTCTCACAGAACGGGATTTGGCCTTAGATGCGAATAAAATGGTCGGTTCGGCTTAGTTTTAAATTTTTTTTTTGATGAAAACACTTTTTTTAATTTATTAAGTAATTAAAATCTACACTGTCCGTTTGGACAAATTTAAAATTACAATTATTATAACAATTAAAATATATGATTTTTTAAGATCAAAATTAATAATCAAAAACTGCCAAAGAAACTTTGACGCTGAAAAACTAGAAAATATTGGGACTAAAATTCTGAAGAACTAAGCAGCTGAAAAGCTGAGAAACTAATAAAACTATAGAATTGGAAAAAAAAAGAAATAGTGATAATTAAAAATCCATAAAACTTCAAAGCAAAAACATTAATAAGATAAATAGTAAAACCACGAGAAACTGAAAAATTGAGGAAACGGATAAAATGAAATAATATGGGAAAATTATTAAACTAAAAAGCTGAAAAAGTGAAAGCCTGAAAAACAAAAAATATTTAGATGTAAAATAAAATAACTATGAAATTTGATGAAATGATTTTAAACTAAATACCAATAAAAAAATTAAAAAAAAATTAGATTCGTTAAGCACAACTGTAGGAATTTGGAATTTGGGAAAAATAAAAAAGGTGTCAAATGTTTTTATTTTTCAAAAAAGAAATTCGTTTGAATAAACTGAACAATTTTTTTTAAATAAAAAATATATTTATTTTTTTATTTTTTTGCGGTTTGTCGATTTTCTGTGTGCACTTTTGCAAGGCATTGGCTAGTAGTTTGCACAGTCCGGTGAAAAAGTCGTTGCATAAGCCGCTCTCTCCCACAACACCGAAATCTAATTACCCTTCGTTTGGAGTCCTTCCCGAGCGGAAGTCACTTTACACCGAGTGAACTCGAGCAGATCGGAAGCACTTCCTGAAGCCATCAGATTGAGACGGATGTCTAATATTGTCGTGATTTCACGTTTTTTTTTCCCGTCCTCAATTAATCGCCTCAATAAGAAGAAACCATGGGATATCCGCTCCTCGCCAGTCATTTTTCAAAATTGGAATTCAAACAGCCAATTACCGTATCCGCTTGAAATTATTTTAATTACGAGCCGCTATCGAAAAAACCTCGAGGATACCCAACCGGTCTGACGACGGCCATCACCATCACTGCTTTCCCGGGACTTGTTCATAATCATTTTCGGGATAACCCATCGGTGATTTTCCCAATAAAGGCACGCGCTGGCTTTCTGTGGAATTGCTCCGCTCACCTGGGTGATGAGAACAGCTATGACCCGGAGTATGTGGCCTTGAAGATCAACGACTTCCGGAAAGTAGCCGCGCCTCTCGCAGCGCGATTTACGACGGCCAATCGACGATCAAACGTGTTTGTGGCTGCGAACAGGAGAACCTTGACATTTTCAGAGGACGACGTCAAAAATGACACTTTTTTTCAGCAGCGGACGCAAGAGGCGGTTCTGGAAATTCAGGCGGAGGATAAGCGACGAACCCGCACAGTGGCGTACTCAAAAAATTATCTTCATAATATTTTCTTAAAAACTCGCTTGCACACGTGCAAAATTCTCTTTATTGCCTGGGTTTTTAAATTTACAGGATGAGTCTGCTCAAAGTACTTTTCAGTAACATAAAGTATTTTTCTCTATGTATCTGAATTTTTTCAAATTTTTCTACCTGTTTTTACAATTAAGAAAAGTATTTCGCTGCAAACGCAGAATAAATTCTGTGTAATTATTTCTATAAATTTATGAATGAATTAATAGTAAAAATATACTTTTGGCAAACTTATCTTGTACAATTCGCTAGCTTTTTTTCATTTTTAATATATGTATTTCTAGTATTCCAATAATATAAAAAATATATGTTTTAACAATTTTTTTTAATCTCTGATGTCAATAAACCGGTTATTGTTAAAAAACTACGAAAATAAAAACGTAAATCGTTCAATGATTCCAGTTTTTAAACAACAATTTGAATATTTTACAAGGTCGATTTTTTGAAAACAACGAACTTTACATTATTTTGAGTTCGGCCTTTTTACGTTTTTATCGAAATAATTGTATTCAAAGCTACTGCACATTATCAATTTATGAATAATGTACGAACTGCAAAAATAATACTTTTTAGCAAAAGTTCTCTCCACTGGCCAAAGATTGTAGAAATTTGGTTTAGTTAAAAAAAGAATTTTCAAAACGGTTCATCGATCGACTAGAAGCTCCAGTAAATGAAATTTAAAAAAGAGTAACAATTTTTTTAATAAGCAGTTTTTATTTCAGAATATATTAATAACTGCAGTTTATTTAAATTAATTTCAGAACAAATAAGGTTTCTGGCTACTAAGAATATCTTAGAAAAAAACAAATAATTTGAAAATACCGAAACAAGTCATTTTTTATTTAGTACAGGGAAATACTTTTTAGTACACCAAGTACTTCAATATTTTAGAAATTTGTAGCAACTACTCTTTTATAACACCTTCAAAATTTTAAATTGCATTATAAATAAAAAAATATTAGACTATGCTGTAATTTTTTTTCAATAAATGCAATCAATTGACTTAGACTATAAATGTGTCTATTTCCCAAGTTTTAAAATCAGTGTGACCAATGAGAGGAAAAAAAAATATCTCACAGATGATATCAAAGAGATAAAATCTAGTTGGCAGTTTTGAAATCAGCGTCCAACAACAAATTCTGAGGCAACAGAAAAGTAAATGACTAATAAACCTTTGTACATTTTTCTAAATAAATGCGCTAATCTGAGTTACTTATATCTCGAAAACTTCTTAACAACAGCAAAAATTCTGAGGAAACAAATATATACTGTAAGCTCATATTTTTAGACAAAACACAAGAGTTTGATTTTAATTTTTAAAAACCATAATTATGTCCAAGTCAGTCATATTTTTTTAAAAGGTAGATAAAATCCAACAGTAAAAATAATTTCAAATTTTGACGAATGTAACTGTGTTCAAATACTGCTGTGCCTTCTTTTGTACCCTCCCTAGACAAGTCCTTACCTCTCGCAACATCTCTAAAAAAGAAAAATGGTACTTATTGAGGTTAAAATTTCTCCGGTTTGCACCTATTGTTAGTAACTAAAAGAAGTTTTGAACGACCTTTTGGTGTACTTAACAATACACGCAGTTGAGGGATTTGCCTTTTATTTATATAAATTTAAGCGATACAATAAAAAAAAATTAGTTCTTTATTTATATAAATTTCAGCGGTACAATAAAAAAATTTAGTTCAGTGTTGACTGTTCAAAGAGATTTCTCTTTTTTCGTCAGTTGGTCCGTGAAGGGTCAGCTGCGACTTCCGCTTGCCCGGTTTTAGGTCACCATCTCCGTTAGGTGTACATTTCGCGAAGACATCTCCGAAGATGGTTACCGGTAACGGGCCCCCGTTCTGATCTGGGAGCTAGCAGGAAGCGATGTTCGGCGCTTGAGGCTCGATTCGCCGTTAACTGACATCCGAGACACTTCGTATCATCAAGTTCACCCGGAAATTCAAATCCGGCTTTTTTCCGGGTACAAATATTTGCGCAGATTCCGGCGCTTTTAATTAGCAGAGGCGTCGCTGCTGTTTGACCATTCGTTGCCGTAACAGTACTTTTCATTATATACTTAATGTGTTTCATATCTCACCGAACCGCCTTCAGGGGGTCATTGAATCCAGTAGGAAGTTGGCGCAGTAGGCGGCGAAGAACATTTAAGAAAACCACATCGTTATTCTAAGCGAGAAGAGGGAAGCTTTTTAAATGGCTCAAGCGATCACAAAAATACCGAAGAGAATTCGGTTCCGATGCTACACATCATAAACAGGTTTCTTTTCCGAACCACTCGGCCATGGACAGACATCGAACAATAACACATTAGATTTTGAATAAAGCCGGCAGACCGGCAATGAAAAAACCTAAGACCACTCGGAGGCCGATACGGTCAATTGATGACGAGACAAAGCCATTCCATACCTAGGACACCTAAGAGGTGATAATTGCACTTGTAAAGTGCTAAGATAATTTCCGTCAAACACGACACTTTATGCCTGTCAATCCACGGAATTATTACTTAAATTGCGCACACTTCCGGCTGAACACAGCGTTTCTCTGCAGCGCAACAAAAAATAAAATTTAATTCAATTAATGAAAGAATAAAGAATAAAGAATAAAGAATAAAGAATAAAGAATAAAGAATAAAGAATAAAGAATAAAGAATAAAGAATAAAGAATAAAGAATAAAGAATAAAGAATAAAGAATAAAGAATAAAGAATAAAGAATAAAGAATAAAGAATAAAGAATAAAGAATAAAGAATAAAGAATAAAGAATAAAGAATAAAGAATAAAGAATAAAGAATAAAGAATAAAGAATAAAGAATAAAGAATAAAGAATAAAGAATAAAGAATAAAGAATAAAGAATAAAGAATAAAGAATAAAGAATAAAGAATAAAGAATAAAGAATAAAGAATAAAGAATAAAGAATAAAGAATAAAGAATAAAGAATAAAGAATAAAGAATAAAGAATAAAGAATAAAGAATAAAGAATAAAGAATAAAGAATAAAGAATAAAGAATAAAGAATAAAGAATAAAGAATAAAGAATAAAAAATAAAAAATAAAGAATTTACTTCTAAAGTAGATAGTCTACTAAAGTGTTAGACACAATTAATTTAGTTTAATATCAGTTTTTCAAACATTTTATTTTAAAGCAAATTTTTGTTAAATATTATTTATATCCAACTCTATAACTCGCTTATGGTTGGTCCTACAAGAAAAATGCAAATAACTATTTTGTTGGAAATTTTATCAGCTTTAATTTTGAAAGAAAGATAAAATTTGATAGGAGTAACTGTTTTCGAGATATAAGCAAAAAACCAAAGTGAAAACTGTAACTGTTACTGAACAAAAATGTAATTCAGTTTTCAATGTTTGAGACGAAGACGAAAATGCAGCATTTAAAAACGACTCTGAAAACTTCAGTGACTTTTATGTCACCTCCTTTTTCTTCTAATAAAGTATTGGACCCAATAAATTAAGTGTATTTTAAATCACAAGACATTTTCTGTTAAAGCACATTTTTTTTAAATATTAATTATTTTCAAACTTATATCTCGCTTATAGTTAGTTCTACATGAAAAATGCAAATAACTATTTTGTAGGAAATTTTATCAGCTTTAATTTTAGTAAAAAGATAAAAATTGATAGGTGTAACTGTTTTCGAGATATAAGCAAGAAACCAAAAAACTGTTACCTTAATTAAGCGCTTGCATATAAGCAAATTTAGTAATATTAGTATTATTATTTTTAATGTTATTGTTGTTAATATGACGACTAAAGACGACTCTGAAATTTTTAGTGATTTTTATGTCTTCTCCTTTTTCCTCTACTAAAGTGTTAGACACAATTAATTTAGTTTAATTTCAGTTTTTCAAACATTTTATTTTAAAGCAAATTTTTGTTAAATATTATTTATATTCAACTCTATAACTCGCTTATGGTTGGTCCTACAAGAAAAATGCAAATAACTATTTTGTTGGAAATTTTATCAGCTTTAATTTTGAAAGAAAGATAAAATTTGATAGGAGTAACTGTTTTCGAGATATAAGCAAAAAACCAAAGTGAAAACTGTAACTGTTACTGAACAAAAATGTAATTCAGTTTTCAATGTTTGAGACGAAGACGAAAATGCAGCATTTAAAAACGACTCTGAAAACTTCAGTGACTTTTATGTCACCTCCTTTTTCTTCTAATAAAGTATTGGACCCAATAAATTAAGTGTATTTTAAATCACAAGACATTTTCTGTTAAAACACATTTTTTTATTATTTTTTTATTATTAATTATTTTCAAACTTTTATCTTGATTATGGTTAGTCCTACATGAAAAATGTAATTAACTATTTTGTAGGAAATTTTATCAGCTTTAATTTTGGTAAAAAGATAAAAATTGATAGAAGTAACTGTTCTACTTTATAATAGTTCTACTATTTTTGAATTATTTTTGTACTTAGTTTTTTCAAACCTGGGTTTGTTTAAAGTGCCAAAAACCCTAGGCAACGTCACCCAGCGCGATAATTATTTATTCAAATCAGAACATTCCAACCTTACATAATCCGCACACTTCACGTGCCTGAAATCGCTCAAACCAATTGATAATTTATCAATTTCCGGCATGCTTTCCCGCTGCCACCACCAATTCATTCAATTAAATAAAGACTTTTCGTGGCGAAACGATTTCAAGAATTCAGGTTAACTCATTGACACAAGAATTAGCTCCAATTAGAAAGAATTTCAGCAAATGTTCAATTCCTCAATTCCTGTGACATCGTTCCAAGCGTCCAGCTAAGGTCAAGGCCTGCCACATTTCCCTATAACCAGATGGAAAAATAAGATAAGGTGACAATGCATCTGAGCAGGTCTTCAACCTCAACCCACATGCATCATCTCTTGAATTTGCCGCGTACTTTTGCCGGGGATTCCCGGAATAATCCGGAATTTCGGTTGGTTTTAGTGGGTCGGCGGCGACTGAGCGGTTATCTTGTTTGTCGCTTTTATCGGAATTCTATTATTAAAACCAGTTCCTAAGCGGATCCAAATATTGGAATTGGATTTTTTTCTCAAAGTGGGGCAATTAAGTCATGAGCGCTTAATTGTGTAATTTTGAAAGAAGGCAGCAGCACCTTGCAAATGCCGAATTACACCATTACCAACAATGAGCTTAATAAAGGCAATTGGAAAGATCAAGAAGGTTAGACAAGAATGCGAGTGTAATAAGAGTGGCGTCGGTTCGCGTTAAATCGTTATTTAAGAACACAACAAGAGGAAGAAGGGTGAGGTGGAATCAAAGACGTGTTCCTGACATGACGTAATATGTCACGTGCATGAGAAAAATATTGGACATGGTTTACGACACGAGAAAGGTGTGTTCGAGGTTTCACAATTGTATTTCCTCATTAAAAGTCCATAACGGATGCTCAGGCTTTAAAGCGGTTGCGATTTTTCAATAGGGCTCTAGTGTGTGTGTTACAAAATATATTAATAGATATAAATAAAAATTACACAATAGTCAAGCGCCATTTGTTTTAAAAATTATGGGAAATAATAATAAAAAAATTAATTCCAGTTAATTCGCCAAATATCGGCGCCTATTCAAAATAATAAAACCCCAGTTTTTTGTTAACTTTTTAATCGCCGTTTGATTGGTCCGTCTGATTGTCTGAAGTGCATTAGCCCATCAATATCCAATGACAATCACCTTGCAATTTTTTGTGCGGTAGATAAACAAGTTGGTGGTAGTTTCTATAATTTTATTGGTCAAGTGAAATTACGCATTCCTGGAACAAATGAGACGGTACCTAAACCGGTCTAGCCCTTCCCACAAAACTAGAGTTTCGTCTTCAATGCAATGGCCGATAATAATGTTTCCAGTTTGATGCAATTTCTCGAAAAATCAATATCAATAGCAATTTTTTTTGATTTTTTAGCGATTTACATTCAAAAACTAAAAAAAAATTTTCGCAAAACAAGCGCGAATTTTAATTTTTAATAATTGTTTTGAAGCTAAGAACGTTTAAAATAAGTGCAGTGAAACCTCCCTTAATAGACACCTCCAGTTAGCGGACACTTCTTTACAACGGACATTTTAAATGATTCGCAAGAGTTGCATTGGTGACTTTTGGTACCTTATTGAGTCCGAGAAAAACTCAAAGAACCCAAAAGTCACCCTAAAACTTTTTGGGTTTGACTCTGAAAAAGGCCTAACTTATTTACTGTTCGAGATAGTACACATCTTTATCTTCTTAGTAATAAGGAAAAATAAATTAAAATTAAAAAAAAATAATATTTTAAAAAAATATTGACAATTAAACATAATAGGCTCTATCTTTTTTTTTTTTCATTAATTAGCATAAAAACACTTAATATGACACATAAACACAAAAAAACATAGGAAAAACAATCACCTCTCATAAAATAACGCAAGAACGAAACGATAAAGCTCTTTGTGTAATATTTTCAATAAAGCTTTTACCTATAATTTTTTTGTTTTCTTTTTCTTTTTTGATTTTTTTTGCTTATTTTTTTGAATTTTGTTAAACTTACAGGAAAGATAAAAATTCGTATTGCTAATAAATCGACGTGTTCAAAAATTTGTTTGGAAAATGTCTTATAGTAAAAATAAATATTAATTTTGTGCGTTACTTTTGGTTCATTCTGTATATTTCTAAGCAAAAACCAGTGCAAAGTCTTATCAGTTACGATCTGAAAGAAAAAGTTCAAATTTCAAATGGCGTAGGAAAGAGAACAAAGTTAAAAAAAGAAAAAAAATTGGTCAATTCGTTTTGGAATTAGGAGTGGTTTTATATTGAAATTTTCAGTTTCTGTAGCCTTTTACTTTAAGCTTATTTAATTTAAATTAAAAATAATATTGATTCAAAAATATTTCAAAACGTAAGGCCTATGCATGTACAGTGATGTCTAAGAAGTTATTAAGGATTTTGTAGGAAGTGCAGTGATTTCTGGGGATGTACAGTCACCAAAAATAAAAATGACGCGTCCATAACGCGCCCAGGTTTGAGAAAAGTACGACATTTCGTTTATCATTCTAGGAAATGACTGAGGATTTTTTCTTTTTTTCGGTTTAACAAAAAGGTTAAATAAGTATTTTTTTTAGTTTCTTTGCTAATTTAATTAAGTAGTAGTAATATCTATGATCTAATAGTAATAATAAAGAAAAAAATGAGAGAAGGCTGAGTCTAGCGTATTTTGTCTAGGATTCCATTTTAAATTAATGAACAAAATTGAGGATTAATTAAAGTCTTCTACGATTGTTTGTCTTATTATTGACATTTTTTTTGAAATAATGTTTTTGCATCAAAAAATCAAGATTTGAAATTGAATTTTTTTTCTTGAATTTTAGTTTTTGTGTTTTTTCGGGTGGGTTTATTTAAGTAATAAATTAAAAAACGTGTTTTAAAGCTTTAAGAAAGTAAGAATAACCCATTTTTTGACCGAATTTTGACATTTTTAGCCTATTTTTAACAAAATTTCACCAAAAAACAAACGAGTTGAAAAAAAATAACCTCAGTTTTATATTTTATTTTTGTGATTTTGAGGCCTGTTTTGTGAAAACACCACCAATTTGGACTTATTTGGTGGATTTTAGACGTTTTTTTTTATCAAATCTTGTAAAATAAATGAGTCATTTTTATTTTGGGTGACTGTAGGTACCAGGAAGGAATTGAATTGAAATAAATATAAATTTCCCTCCATAAAGCTATTCATTTTTATTCGCTCCACTGTGTATCGCAATAATTCAACAAGTAAGAGTGTCCTTTGAATTAAGGACCGTTGGCCGACTTAGATATCCTTGTTCCTTATCCTTAAATTTTTTTCGGTTTGGATTTTCGAGAAAATTAGTTTTGTGTAATCAAGCGCTAAAATCCTTCTTGTCTTGTTGTGTCGGTCGTGTAAAAAACGGGCATTGGCAACGTCGCTCGTGGCTCGGAATGTGGCCTGGTGCAGAGGAGGAAGGAAGGAAGAAGTGGGAGGGAGAGGAGCCGTTGGATGCTGGATCAGTCGCTGACCTTGCAAGGAGAAGAACCAACCAGTCTCTGGACCACAACCACGCACCATCAACAACCGGATATGGCAAGCAGGCAGGCAAGCAGCATCGCCGAAACCTCGGGCCTCAAAAGGTCGCCGCATTCTTTTACGCTCGACGACTCCGTCAGGTACGAGAGGCCGGCATTGTGCCCAAAAAGTGATAAATGACTCGAAAAAGAAAAAATCAAAGCGCCGGATGTATGCATGCTCCATAGCATCGATGATCCTGAGTGTTTGTGTAATTGGGAATTTGACAAAATGGAGTGGATATTTCCGCTCGTTTGTCGACAAGTCGCGTTAAAAGCCAAAGTCGGTGTTTGAGGCAAAAAAATCGGGGAGAAATGAAAAATAATCATCAACATGTGGGACACATTTGGGGGAATGGGTTTTGGGATAATGACAGGTCTGTGGGGTGCCACCCATGCTTCGGAATCCACGACTAGGACCAATTATGTTGTTTTCACGACATTTACCAATTTAACAACACAAACGAAAGTGAAATAAATAAATTCGTAATCTGGGAGTTTTTCTCGCGCACAGTTGGACAATAGTACAACATATGAAGTGTCGTGGCTATTTTTAGTGCTCTCAAGCTTTATTGGTGACGCAACAGTGGCGTAACAAGCATAAATTGTTCCGGGTCTCGTCTTAAAAAAAATTAAAAAATTGCTTTTTGAACAAAAGACATCGAAAACTATCTATTTCTTGTAGAACATCGCACTTTCCACCACTTTTAGATTCAGAGTTATAGAGTTTGTTGAAATAAAGTAAAAAAAACAACAATTTTGTTGGTTAAAATCGAGCTTACAGATTCAGAATCAATCATATTTTACTAACTTTGATAAAATATGGTGATAAGGATGATTCCAAAGAATAATTTTAATTCAGAATAATTTGGATAATTGTCAACGAAATTATAACAGATTTCGAAGAATGCAGAAAAAGAAGAATCTTAAAAAGAATTTGAGAACGAATTAAAAATAATCTAAAAAATAATTTAAAGAAGAGTTTAAACATCAAATCTACAGACGGCTTTAGGAAAGATTCAGAAAAGAATTTTTAAAAAAATTAAAAAAAGAGTGAGGAAACAAAGCTAAAGAATAATTTAGAAAAATTTTGAACAAAACTATTAGAATTTTGAATAACAGCAGAGTGGTCTCTAAAAAAGATTTTGGAATGTAGAAGATGTGTTTTCAAAACATTTTTGAGTGCAGTCCACGAAATAATTTAAAAAAATCTAGAGAAGAAAAGAAGAGTGAAGAAGAGAAGGTTAAAGAATAATAATAAAATAATAAAATGCTACAATAATAATAATAGAATTTTTCGAAAAATTTAAAGAAGAGTACTGAATAACAGAGTATTTTTTTAAAAGAAATTTCGAGAAAGTACGTGTTTATAAAAGAATTTTGTTTACAAAATTATTATAAAGTTATTAAATCAAAATCCAATATTCAAAATCCAAAATCCAAAATCCAAAATCCAAAATCCAAAACCCAAAACCCAAAATCCAAAATTGAAAATCCAAAATTCAAAATTCGAAATCCAAAAATCAAAATCTAAAATCCAAAATCCAAAATCAAAACCAAATAAAAAAATGTTGGGAAACAGTGCTAAAAAGACATAATTTGGATAAATTATAACGAAACTATATCAGAATTTTAAAGACACCAGAGCAGAATATAAAAGATATTTTGAAGAATACAGAAAACTCTATAAACTTCAGATGGATTCAGGAAAGAATCTTTAAAAAAATTAAAGAAAAGTGCGGAAATGAACCAAAAGAGTAACCCAGAATTATTTTGAACAAAAATTTAATAGAATTTTGAATAACAGCAAAGTACACTGTAAAAGAAAAATTTGAGAATGTAGAAGACGTGTTTATAAAACAATCGAAAGATAAAAATACCTACTGAAGAAGAATCTAGAAACTATGATAAAGAATAAATTGAAAACCTCTTAGTTTTTTGTTTTTTCTGATTGAGAAAATAAATCGTTTGTTAAAAATTTAAAATAAAGCGTTTTGATCCATAGCTAAACGACTTTGGCTTATTTTTAAGTGAGCAATTATTGGAAATCAATTCAACAGCACTAGTATGAAGATTATCGTTTTCGGCCAAAATAAGGTTATTTAAGTATTCAGTTCCAAGCGATTCTGAACCAGTTCAAAAATTAATATTCACAGACAAAATAACGCAGTCTGAGCCATTCCCAAGCAATTTACTTCGTCTATAAGCAGTTAAAAAGTTTTTTTCTCTTGCTTGAATTTTTGGGCAGATAATTGTGATTTTTAAAGTAAAAAATAAACAAAGACATGTCTCAGATCTTCTGCCTCAGCATTCTTTCGATAGTGTCAACTTACATCTACAGATAAAGATCAAAAGGACAAAATAATAGAACCGTTTGTTTTTTTACTTTTTTATTTTTCTCTTTGTACAGGTCATTCTGTGAGGGCAATTTTCCCCACAATAAATTTTTGTTAAGTTTAGTTTTCGCGATAGTTGCGGCTATTAATTTGGCCCATCATCCGAAATGTATCCGAATCGGTTCCCATAGATAAGACGAGCGGTACGGTCGATAAATCATCGTCGTATAATATGGGAGGGCTCTCTCGTAATAATACTCCGGCTGTTGGAGAGCGGTCATCGAAAGGTATGATTAAAATCTCTGGATACTTACCTGCAGGCCGTCCAAGAGGTTCACATATACCGGAAGTCATAACTGGTTCCAGCAATCAGCGTGACTGTTGAAGCCCGAAGGACGAGAAATAATGAGCCTTCGGAGGAAATATGTCGTTGAAAGCGGCAAAAACAGCCGTTCCGTTTCATCGGACGAGTTCACCAGGTTCATTAGCTCTGCGCCGGATGTCGCCCAAGAACCGAATCTCTGCGGGCAGGTGCGGCCCTGGAATTCGGCGCACGATGCGTGGGAAACGACCAAATATCTCTTATTCTAATTAATCGGGGGAGAAACGGGCTTGCACCGGCCCTGAATACATCCTGTCCGAGATTTTGCAATTTAGCGGCGAAATTTTTGATGATGGCGGGAAATGTGCGGTCGGAAAAATCACGACCCACTTTACTTGCAGCCAATTATGTATGTAACAAGCGGAAATGGAAATTTATTGATTTATATCAATTACGTAACCCTGCTGAGCAGTTTTATTTCTGACACAATTACCGAATGGATATTTAAGACATCACCATCGGAAGACAATCATTCTGTTGGATAACGAAACCGGATTTCCGCAATTTCAGGACAACTGCTATTGTTTGTCTTTTTGCAAATTTATTTAACGTCAGACGAAATATCGATTCCGCTCTTGTTGGGTCGGAGGTCGGGCTGTAGAAAGTAAATCGATAAGATCTTCCCCATTTTACTTATTATCTCACCGATTTTATAAATGTAGGTCGATTGGAAAACAACACGTAATCGTGTTACAGTTTTAAATTTTGCGGGAAGTTGGTGACGTCAGCGGTGCACTAGAAAGTGGGGCTTAGTAAAAATTACGAAGACGTTTCGCTTGTTTTTTGTGTCGATTGGCGTGAGAAAATCGCCAAATTTTCATAGTTTTTTTGGTTATGATTTTTTTTTAATTTTACCTATTTTGTGCTTTTATCTGCAATTTTCTCGAAAACTATTAGTTAATTAGTTAACACTTAACTTTTTTTAATTTTTTTTTATTTTCTCAATTACGGCTAAACTATTCGAAAAAGTGGATTTATTTTAATTCTTTCTTATGCAAAATCATCCGGGGAATAGATTGGCATCGAGAAAATTTCCAAATTCCCAATAGTTTTTCAGTTATGAACTTTTTAAAATTTCACCAATTTTTGCATTTATCTGCAATTTGCTCGAAAACTATAAGTCGGAAAACAATGTTCTTTTTTGAAAAAAATAGACAATCTAAAGAGCTTTTCAATGATAATACACTTCATAGGGTTATCTCTAATAGTTCCGGAGTTATTGCTCGATAAATGTTGGGGATACCGCAAATCGTCCAAAATCGCGACAAAAATTGAAAAAATCAAACATAAAAAAATCGAACATATGAACTTGTTCTGGACTTTTAACAACTCTAGAGGAATGTAAAGGCATATAAAAGTCCATAAAAGTACTCTAGAACGAGTTTAAAAAAAAAATTTCACCTTCTTGAAGGTAAGTAAGTGTAGTATTCCTCAGGAAATTTTAAGCAAAAAATTTTAAATTTTTAATTCTTGTGAAAAATTGATATAATATGTAAAATGAGCCGCTGAATTCAATGGAACAAACCGCAGTGCTTTACGACTTTTAGTTTTTTTTTATGAATTTTTTTAGTGAAAAACTTTGATCGTCTCTGTAGCCGGAACGGTTGCCCGGAGCGGCTCCGGGTTTAATTGAAAAAATAGAGAAAATTAAGCGCTATCAAATGATTTTTTGTTCGTTGCTCTAAGTCTTACAGTTTCCGAGAAAAACGCAAAAAAAGGTTTCCATTTTCGCTTTTTTTCAATTTTCAACCGCCAATTACGGCCAAACTATTAGAGTTATCGTGAAACGGAAAAATCGAGGACATCCGGAATAAAAAGCTCTACAAAATAGCATAGGACTCAAGGCGATATCTCGCAAAAAATTTTTCAATTTTCAAACGCCGATTACGGCCAAACTAAAAGAGCTAGCAGAAAACGCTTTTTTAGATCGGAAAAAGCACATCAAAATCTATAAGATAGAATCGGTTTTATTTGATTTTGAGACACTTTAAAAAATGACCGATTTTAAGGGGGGGGTGTTAACTTTTTTTTAATTTTTTTTATTTTCTCATTTACGGCTAAACTATTCTAAAAAGTGAAACTATTTTGATCCATATCTATGCAAAAAGATCCGGGGAATCGATTGGCATCGAGAAAATTACCAAATTCCGAATAGTTTTTTAGTTATGAATTTTTTAAAATTTCACCAATTTTTGCATTTATCAGCAATTTGCTCGAAAACTATAAGTCGGAGAACAATAATCTTTATTGAAAAAAATAGATAATTCAAAGAGCTTTCCAACGATAATACACTTCATGGGGTTATCTCTGACAGTTCCGGAGCTATTGCTCGACAAATGTTCCGGGTACCCAAAATCGACAAAAATTGCGACGAAAATTGAAAAAATCAAACATAAAAAAATCGAATATATGGACTTTTTGTGGACTTTTAACAACTATAGAGGGATGTAAAGGCATATAAAAGTCCATAAAAGTATACTAGAACGAGTTTTAAAAAAAATTTTTTTTCACCTTCTTGAGGGTAAGTACTCAGGAAATTTTAAGCAAAAAAATTTAAAATTTTAAATCTAGTGACAAGTTTGTATTATACAGAAAATGAGACGTTGAATTCACTGGAACAAACCGTTTTGCCCTACGGCTTTTAGTTTTTGAGTTATGAATTTTTTTATTGAATAAAATTTTCCACTATAGATATTGCCTATCTTAATTTTTAGCATAAAACTTTAAAAGTTTAGATTTCGTTAATACTTAATTTAATACATAAAATGAGCCGCTGAATTCAATGGAACAAACCGGATTGCTCTACGACTTTTAGTTTTTGAGTTATGAATTATTTTTTTTGTGAAAAAATCTATTTTTTGAGCGTTCTTGAAGTAACAACTCAGTTTTTTTTATGAGTTCTGTATGAAAGAATTATCAAGTGTGTCTGAAAAACAGGCCTCTATTATTTGACGAATCCAGTTTTGTAAAAGTCGAAACGTTCGTAGCACAATTATAATTTTAGTAAATCTTTCCTTCCCGAATCATGGTTTTCACCCCCTCAGAATCCCCATCACTCAGTGATCTCCTAAACCCACTCCTCACAAAAACAAAGTCGACCGTGACTGTATTTTTGAAGCCGTTTTGTCAACAATTTTGTCAAAAGTTCATCATGGAAAAAAAATCCCAAAGCAAGATAGCGAAAAAAGACTCGACTCCCGAGGGCAAGAAGACCCGAAACCCCTTCCTCAACTTCCTGCAAGAGTTCCGGCAGAAAAACAAGGGCATGCCAAACCGGGAAGTGATATCACGCGGCAGCGAAGCCTGGCGGAAAATGAGCGAGAACGAAAAGGCGCCCTATTACGAAATGGCCAAACGGGCGCCCAAAAAACGCAAGAGGCGCGGCGGCAGAAGACGCGGCCGCAGAATGGCAAGTCGCTCCCGCCAAAGGAGCGGCTCCCGAAGCTCACGCTACAGCTATTAAATTGTAAAATTCTCGTGCCAAATAAAAAACTCTGGACGTATTTATCACTTTATTGCAATGGACAAAACTCTGATCAGTCGTGTCGGCGGCGGCGCCGCCGCCGCCGCCGCCCGGCCTTGCGTTTCCGGCTCTTGGGGGCGCTCCTCGCCAGCTCGCAGTAGGGGGACTTCTCATCCGGGTTCATCTTCCTCCACTGCTCGGCCGCGCGCGAGATCACCTCCCGACTCTTCAGACTCGTGTTGCTCTTCCTGAAGTCGCTGATGAAGTTCAGGAAGGGGTTCCTGAACACCCTCACCCGGGTCTTCGACTCCTTCTTGCCTTTACTAAGCGACCTGCGCGGGATGGGGCCCTCGTCAAAATCATTCATGCATAAATTTTCCGTTTTAACCATTTTTTTCCCAAAAATAAGTTCCGCCGTCAAAAATTTTGTTTACATCATTTCGGACCGAAGCTAACTGATTTTTCGAAACGTTACACGACGACTTGACCCGGAACTGTGTTTAACACCGGCGGCGTTTTTTCGGCGCCCTTTTTGCCATTTCACGGTAGGGGGATTTTTCCTCCGGGCTCATGTTCCGCCACTTTTCCCCAGCGCGCGAGAAGACTTCGCGACTGTTCATGGTGGGGTTGCTTTTCCAAAAGTCGAAGATGAAGTTTATGAAGGGGTTTCTCGAAATTTTCGCGCGAGTTTGCTTCGACTCCTGGCATTTACTCAGCGATCTTTTAGGCGCGGGCACTTCGTCAAAATCGTCCATGCACAATTTTTCGGGTTTAACCATTTTTAAAACGTCAGAAATTTTGTTTACTTCAAATGATTTTTCGAAATGTTTGTCATGACGAACTTGACTATCGAGACGTTTCGCCTCGTAAATCAGTTTTTAGAGCGGATAAGTTCTATATTACTAACCTGAAAATGTCACGAAACAGGTAAACACTCGCTTGTTGCACCATTTCTTAGAACAAAATTATTTTATGATTTTTTTATTACAATATAATTACAATAATATACAATAATATTACAATATATGTTTTATATCTGAACGTACAGCCAGGAACAAAACCTATGTCACCCCAACCGTACATACAGAGTTGGGCAAAAGTATGGAACTAAGCGTTTTGAGATTTTACATAAGGTGCCTATTCTTAGCAGTTTTCGGTTACTATAGAGTACAGAAAACTCCTTTGCCCATTATTAGATAAGTTTAATTAAGTTTAACTAAATAATAAAAGGAAAAACGTTTTTAGTAGAATAGTTTAAAATTTTTATTTTTTTAGCTTTTTTATAATGTATTAAATTTTTTTCCAAAACTCGCGGCGAGTTGTGGCAACCATTTTAGATTTTTTGTAATTGCTTTGACATTTTCCTTTTGCGGCTGTTGTTCGTTATGTCATCGCTTCCAGATGCCGAAGGTTTTCTGTCCGAATAAAGCAGTTAACTGTTGATTCGATTATATAATTGTCCCAAATTGGCCGAAAGGTCGTAGGTGTTTCTTCAGTATATCGCAACGTCGTGTGCTCAATTACAGCGATATTAAATAACTCGATGAGAAAACCGCTACACGTTGTTGCACTTCTGCGATCTGCTGCTGTTGTAACCAACATCGGAAACGAGGTTAGAAGATGCGTAACTGGAGAATTTTTTTTCGGCAAGAATTGACTCATTTCGGGGCGATAATTGACCAACTAATCGATAAGCAAATGCTGGAAAAATGACAATCCGTACGAGTGTACAACCAATTTGCAGACACGGATGTGATAATGACGGAACTTTTTTTTTATGATTTTATGATTACGACCACTGTGACCTATTGCAATCGCAGGTTTTAAAGACTTGACCAATGGGATCAAGCGTTTCCCAAGATTCGGCCAATCAACAGTCGGGCCAGTGGCGTTCAATGAAAACGTAGCAACGCCACTGATTACAAAAATTCAAAAAATAGCTTTATCTTCTCCTTATTAAAGCACTGGTTTAAAAACGAGATTATTAAACTTGAAATAGAAATAGATGTAGAAATAGAACTAGATATAGAACTAGAAATAGAACTAGAAAAAGAACTAGAACTAGAAATACAGGGTGCTCAAAAACTGACGCACCAACTCAGTGGTACGTTATGGAGAAGCAAGTGCAAATTACGGGAAAAATGTTGAAAAAATTCCTAAAGTCATATTTTAAAAAACCGGGAGCTACAAACTTATTGTGTTTTATACCAGCTAATCGTTCCGTAACAAAACGATAAATAATTATTTTTAAATTTACTATCAGATTTTAGCAGTTTTTTTATTTAAAAAAAAATAAAATTTATCCAAAAAATTACAGTCTGTAGATGTGCCAACACTGGGAATTATTTCCTAAAAAACCGTTTCAAAAATAAAATTAATTTTATTGTTGCTCAAATTCTATTGCGATCTTGCCACATATCATTTATCTAAAATACGTTATTTATCAATAACTTTAATATAAAGAATTTTTTTACCATTTTACCTTTATATGTAACCAGTTCTCTACCACACACCATTAAGTTGGTGCGCCAGTTTTTGAGCACGCTGTAGAATTATAAATAGAACTAGAACTAAGAATAGAACAAGAAATAGAACTAGAACCAAAAATAGAACTAGAAATAGAACTGGAAATAGAAGTGGAAATAGAACTAGAACTAGAAATAGAACTAGAACTAGAAATAGAACTAGAAATAGAACTAGAAATAAAACTAGAAATAGAACTAGAAATAGAACTAGAAATAGAACTAGAACTAGAACTAGAACTAAAACTAGAACTAGAACTAGAACTAGAACTAGAACTAGAACTAGAACTAGAAATAGAACTAGAAATAGAACTAGAAATAGAAATAGAACTAGAAATAGATCTAGAAATAGAACTAGAAATAGAACTAGAAATAGAACTAGAAATAGAACTAGAAATAGAACTAGAACTAGAAATAGAAATAGTTATATTTTAACCGTACACTCGTACTCAAGTGAGCAACTAACTTTGCCAAAAAACTGCAAAAGCAGACAGACATTTGTTGCATTTTACGGCCTTTAACCTGTTTTTTTTTTAAATTTCGCCAATAAACTTGGCTGAGACCAAAACCAATGATCGCTTCGACCATTTTGAGTTAGATTTATTTATTGTTGTAATTTATTAGTGTCCACAAAATGTAGGGAAAATGATTGTATAACCGGCCACGGATTGGGCTGGTGCCGGTGGTCCCCCGGGGTGTGTGCGCCTTTATTACCCAAGCGCATTACCGCACCGATTCCGTTTCCTCTAGCCGACCTAGGTAGGTAATTTAATAATTCTGTTCTAGTTTCGGTGCGGTAAATCACGGCGCGTTACCGGCCCCAGCCCGGAAGAGGGATCCGAATGCGGGACACGGTCTACTTTCCCTTTCCCTTACGTAACATTGCATAACGTCGACATTCCTCGTTACGTTGCGTTACGAAAAAGCGACGACCATCTTTGCGTGGGTTTGCTGAAGCAGTTTCACCAGCTAGATAAAATATGAACGAACGGAGAGACGGAAGTTTCCAAGTTCAAGTTCGACGCGGTCTCGCGATTCCTAGAAGCTGATGTGTGGGAATACCGTACGGTCCAGCAAAGTTTTTACTTTAGTTTGTATTCAAATCGCCGATTGCTGGCTATAAACAAGAGATTTATTCACGGCATGAAAGAGGATTGTTGTTAGCAAGCGTTCGATTTTGACGGCAGGAATTTTAAATGCGCTCGCAAACGGAACTACGGACAGTCGCACCGAAATGAGACGGGTTTGGAATACGAAAGGAGCAGTTTTTTAAAAGACAGCAAAGGGAAAAAATTGCAAGCGAAGGAATTTTTAGCGTTATTGCGTTTTTTCAAACGGATGTATGCAACCATATATACTTGCACAATTGGAGTTTTTGATTGGTTCGGCTGCCATTTTATAAAATGAGAATTCTGACTTGTACAAATTAATGTTAGTTATGTGAACGTTTTCAGAATTTTGTCATATTTTATTACATCAAAGCTTATAATTCAAATTAATTAATTAAAATTATTATTAATTAATCAAAATTTTATACGCCCTACTACTGTAATTCTACAACAATGTAGTTTTGAGAAAAGTTGTTATTTCTAAAATTACCTACCTTTATCTAGATTTTTAATTTATCTAATAATAAATAAATCACTGAGAAACCATTAATACTTCAGTGTCATTTAAACTGTTCAATTTTTTCTTAAGTGAAATATACTTTTGTTACTTATATCGAGCCAAAAAGAACTAAATGTCGTTGAATATTATCATAAAACAAAAAAATATATAAACAAATTTTGCATTCCAGGAACAGTTTTAAGATAAAAACAGTTTTTTTTTACGAAATCTTTGTTAAGCTGAGTTGAAAATTTATTAAGTTGGGTCGATAATAAAATTATTTTGGCGTTCTATGTTCTAATGATGTTACGTTTTTTTTATACAGCGTGCTCAAAAACTGGCGCACCAACTCAATGGTGTGTGGTAGAGAAGTGGTTACATATAAAGGTAAAAATAGTAAAAAAATTCTTTGTATTAAAGTTTTTGATAAATAACGGATTTTAGATAAATGATATGTGGCAACGTTGTCTAACAGTCATGATCGCAATAGAATTTGAGCAACAATAAAAATAAATCATTTTTGAAATGGTTTCCTAGAAAACAATTCCCAGTGTTGGCACATCTACACAATGTGATTTTTTGGATGAATTTTAATTTTTTTTTATTAAAAAAAACTGTTAAAGTCTGAAAGTAAATTTAAAAATAATTATTCATCGTTTTGTTACGGAACGATTACCTGGTATGAAACATAAAAACATAAAAAAATAATGAAAACTAAAGAAGTTAACACAATAAGTTTGTAGTACTAGATTTTTTAAAATATTACTTTAGGAATTTTTTCAACATTTTTCCCGTAATCTGCACTTGCTTCTCAATAACGTACCACTGAGTTGGTGCGCCAGTTTTTGAGCACCCTGTATAGAAACAAAATTGTTTATATTTCGTTAAATTTTCTCAAATATAAGCTAAAAATCTCCGAATTTTCAAATATATTGATAAAAATCACTGATAAAATTGGTGAATTGGTTCGAAAAAGGTGTCTTTCACTCATTAACTTACTTTTTTTGAGCAATTACGCACGTTTTTGAATTTCAAATCAAAACGTGATCACTAAATTATTATCAAGGCTAAAATAAACGTACATATTTTGACAAATTTCGTAAAAAAATTGCCGAAAAGACAAGAATTGGTTACTTTAACTAGTTTAACTGATTACTTTTATTAACCGAGCTTTTTTTAGACGTTATTCCATTACATTCATTTGAAGCAACATATCTTTTTTTTAACTAAAAAAAAAACAAATAAATGTGTTACATAAATTATTATAAACGTAAATAAAATATAGAATCCAATTTTGAATTCTTAGAACCGATTTATAGAACCGTTATTAGTTTAATCTGCAATTAAGTGCGCGATTAATCACGTGACCAAATTGAAGCAATTTGGTTGGTCCATTCGCGTTGTTAACTTTTAACAACGAAATAAATTTTAACAGAGCTTTGTGAAGAATAAGAATTATCACTTAAAGTTAAAAAATTATTGGAAACAATGTAACAAGTCGTAAATCGAACTAAAATTTAATTTTTTTTGTAGGTGACTTTAAATTGCGTTGAAATTTGTGTTTTAAAATGTTAGAATTCCGTAGTTCACAACAAAAAATTGGAAAAAATTATCATTTTTTTTTTTTTATTAAAATACCTAATTATTTTACATTTACCGTTATTTTACCGTTTTTATTTTAGTTATTTGTAATTTTTAGTCTCTGAAACGCTTTAAAATCACCAATTTTTCGTATTTTTTTTATAAAATTCGGGTTTATTGACCTTATAATTTGGCAAGCCGTTCGCCCCCGCGTTCGCCAGCCTCCCTTTTCGCACTTTTGCGGTCAGGCCGCAAATCGCCGTTAATTATGAATATTGATTAAGGTCGCTTTGTCCGAAGCAACCAAACAGGATGTAAACATTCCTTACGTGTATGTACATTGACTGTTGATAATAATAAATACTCCCAACTGTAATAAGTGATTAAATGCACGTCCTTGCCAGAGTGCGAGTGATGTCCTTTGCTACGTGAAGATATCCAAAAGAGGCATTAACACCGCACCTCTACACATGCTACTACACAAAAACGTGCTTTAATCACCGCATGCCAATTAATATTTGCGAAATAAATCATTTTTCCACACATGGAATAATAATGCTACATCAAGGGATACGCAATTGGAATGATAAAGGAGAATTGGAGGCAAGGTCGATGTGGGTGCCCTCACAATGATGCATTGTGGAAAAAATTACGATTTTATTTGACTAGAGACAATCGACTTTGATAACAACACGCTCAGAAATTGTAATCGAAGAAATCCCCCTCGAGCTTGTGGGAGTAGTAGTGGGACTGCAATTTTTTATTGTAAAATTGTTATAATTACGGTAGATTGCTTACAATCCAGTTCCGGTCTTGTTCCAGCAATTGGACCAAGGCTTGGATGTACTCGATGGCCTGTTGCAGCGTTTTCACCTTACTGACCCTCTTTCCCCTAGAAAAATCACGCTCGAATTTCACTCACTTTTCTCCGCAATTAGACCGAGATAAGTAAAATATTGTAAATGATATGTAAAATAATCTACACGCTAAGTGGCAATGTATTTTTAAATTAGTTGAAAAAAAATTCAAAGAATATGATTTTTTTTAACTACTAAAATTGCAAACACTTTTCTCTGGTTCCTACAGCTTCCAAATATAGTTAGTGTGCAAAAAACCTTGTATTCTCCAAAGGGACGACCTTCCTCAGCCTGGCAAAGGCCGAGTTGACCGCCTGCACCCTGCGCCTTTCCCTGGCATTTCTTCTGGCGACGACTTGCGCCGGCTTGTCCTTATGGGGCACGTGTTTATATCGCTTGTTGTCTTCGTGTGTCCTTTCAGTAACTTGATATTTTCCGTCGATCATCCACTCTGAATACATGCAAGATGATACGGGGGCTGTCGGGGCCGCCATTGTTCATCTTTCGCGTGCTTTCGCGTGTCTTAACCACGATGGTACTAACCCTTGATCCTATCATTATTATACTATCAGTAGCGTTCACCCGCATACACCTGGCCAGGGCGGAGTTCTAGAATCATCACTTTTTTACGTTCAGCTGGTCAGAGCGTCGCCAAAATCAAGCAGATGAGTCGAAGATTGGATACAATGGGCTAAGACCACCTGGATAATTAACTTGATTGGGTGCCGAGGCAGATGATTTTTTTACAGATTGTTGTAAATGGACGGTTTACAAGGGGGTTATTAATTTGAGGCTTGTTGCCACCTTTAGGTCATTGAGGGGGGCTATTATCTTTTATAATTTTTAACAATAGATTCTCAAGCAGGGACGTGTAATAAAAAGCAAATCTACATATTGAGTTACGTTGTTAAAATTCATTTAAATAATTCTGAATTAGTTAAATGTTATGCGGGCAAGTATCGCTCATTGAATAGCAATTAATTCTAATGATTCGATAGGCAGAGTAATAAACTCATCACAAAACCACAAAAAGTGGTAAATGTTTCTAGCTATATTTCTTAAAATAAAAAATAAAAAAAAATAAATCAATATTTCGATAAAGCACCCTTAATTAATAATCTTATGTTGAAATGTACCACTTAGATGAAACTGAAGAGGTTTGCCGTTTGGATTTAAAGACCTCACAAGTAAAAAAAATCTAAAAAAAATTCGTGTCTTTTACACACATCTTATCAACTTATCATTATTGACAATTCCTAATAGGCATACGAAAAACTTAATTTTTTGTTTTGTGGAAGGATATGGCGTTAAAATTTGGAAATTAATTAATTTTAATTTCTGTTTGAAAAAATTAACATAAACGGACATATGTAACCAGGAAAATACTAGTGTTAAGTGTGTTGCATATATTATTAAAGCCCTTATTTTTTTGAAAAAAAAAATACAAAAACACGTTTATAGTTGTATAATGTATTACAATAACAGTTGGAATCACTAATAGTTAAAATACGCGGCCCCTTTTTTTCCATGGTCGTGTCTTGTTCACCCTAACCTCAGTTTTTGTACCAATGGAATCTAACAATTCCCGCAAAAAACTCATTAAAAAACTGCGAAAGCACCAACACACTGTTGGGAAAGAAACCGGAGTCGTCTGTACCGACAGCCCCACGAAAGTAAAACGCAAAATTGTAAAAAATAATTGCATAACCCCATTTTTTCAGAACCTTGTAATTTGCAATACTGGCCAAATTAACGGCTTAACTGAGGAAATAATCGTTGAACACTTCGAAAAATACGGTCACCTCGACCGCGTTTTACTAGTTCCTGGAAAATCGTGCGCTTTTTTGAGCTATAAAGACACCTCAAGTGCTTCAGAAGCATTGGAGGCTGTTAGCGGTAAATTGAATATAGCCCAAGACGGCAAACCGATTTTTTTGAGTTTTGTTGAGGCTTTGCCTGAGATAAGGGATGCGAAAATTTGGGGGCGCCTCCCGCCAGGTTTGAGGATAATTACGAATTTTGTTAGTGAGGAAGAAGAGGCAAGATTGTTGGCTTTGTGCCAGTTTGAAGATGGCGGAAGCATGAAACACAGATTAGTAAAACACTACGGTTATGAGTTTCGTTACGATATTAACAATGTTGATAAAGAGAAGCCGTTAAGTGAGGGAATCCCCCAAGAGTGCGATTTTTTATGGAGACGCCTTCCGTTTGAATTCCGCCCCAATCAGTTAACAATCAATCGGTACAATCCCGGACAGGGGATTCCCTCACACGTGGACACCCACAGCGCGTTCGGGGACCCCATCCTGTCTCTAAGCCTCAGTTCTGACGTTGTGATGGAATTCAAAAAAGACGAAACGATTTGTGTTCTTTTACCCCGAAGGTCGTTACTTGTAATGGCAGGGGAGAGTAGGTACGAATGGACGCATGGGATCGTGCCCCGAACTTTTGATTTTTACAATGATGAAGGGGGCTGTCATTGTTTCAAACGCGGGGTTAGGGTGTCTTTCACCTTCAGAAAAATCAGGAAAGGGGGATGTAACTGCAGTTACAAATTACAGTGCGATTCGCAAACTGCGACCAAAATTATTGAGAGCGATTTGTTAGCCCATAAGTTGGAAAATCAACACGTTCATGATGTTTATGAGGATATTGCCGGGCATTTTAGCGAAACTAGACACACACCGTGGCCAAATGTTCTAAATTTTGTGCAAAAGCTCGAAATTGGGGCTGTTTTGGTGGACGTGGGGTGTGGCAATGGGAAGTATTTTGGACACAACAGACAAATTGTGGAGGTAATTAAAAAAATAATTAATAAAAATAAAAAAAATTTTTTTGATAATTTATTTACTCATGTAAAAGGTTATTATTGATTATAGCCTGTAAAATGGACAACATAATCTATAAAATGTGCATATTCTTTTGAACAAAAAATTTTAAAAAATTACTAACATGTACTTTCGATTCACTTTGATAAAAACCATTGTGGTGCAAATGACTAACCTGTTACCATGACAACTCATGTAAAAGTTAATGCCAAGAGTACGTTATTTAGACCACAATGGTTTTTATGAAAGTGAACCGAATATATGTAGTTTCGTGGAAAAAACTTAAATTATAAAAAATAAAAATTTAGTTTACGAGAAAGTATCATTTTCTTGAATTGGATATCTCTAATTATGTAATTAAAAGTGCGGTTTTCTGATCTAAAATTCTCACTTCACATTAGCGGTTTTACGAAAGAAAATTCTTTGCAAAGGTGAAATTACTGTCACTCATTTACAGAAGAAAGTTTCTTCTAATTGTTGAACTAATAACAAATTATTCTAAAAACCAAATAAAAAAATCTTGTTCATATTATTTTCAAGTTGGGCACCGACCGCAGCTTCAAACTCAACAACCTTTGCAAACACCGTGGTTTTGAAGTCTTCACCGGCAATTGCCTCAACCTCCCTCTAAAAAACTCATCAGCCGATGCTGTTATCAGCATTGCCGTAATCCACCACTTATCAACACCCGAACGCCGGCTAAAAGCCCTCAAAGAAATCGTCCGAATCCTTCGAATTGGCGGCGAAGCTCTTATTTACGTTTGGGCGAAACAACAAATCAAAAACGACGAAAAATCAACCTACATTAAACAAGACCGGAAAAATCGGAAAAAGGAAGTTATCGGAAGTGTTACCAAGGAGGAAGTTAGTGTGGGGGAGGGTGTGACTTTACCAGTGCACACGAACAGGGCAAACTTCACCCACAGTGATGTCTTAGTGCCTTGGAAATTGAAAGGGGAGGAGCAGGAGCGGACGTTTTTGAGGTTTTATCACGTTTTTGAGGAGGGGGAGCTTGAGAGTTTGTGCCAAAGCATCGGGAATGTTTCCATTGTGAAAAGTTATTACGACCAAGGGAATTACTGTGTACAGTTTGTAAAAAACAATAAATAAACTAAAAGTAAAATAACACGTTTTTACCAATCCTATACAAGAATTGGACCAAAAAATGACATTTATCGAGCTAAAAATTCAATTATCTCAGTTTTTTCCGACCAAAAAGTCAATAAATTAGAGAAAATTATTAAAAATATGGATTAGATAAGATAATCGCCGAGCACTAGATAATTTGTATCGCTAATTGCTGGTGGCCTATAGGCCAGGGGCTCGGATTCGTGTAGAGCCCCCACCTGTTGCGTTTGTTGTCACGCTGGCTCGCAGGTGCTGCTCTCTACTCCTTGGCGAGGTCCTCTTTGAAAGTTTCCTCATTTCGTTTCGGGTTATTGTCAAATGCAATAATGGCGTAGAAGAGCGTAACCGTGAGTGCGTGTCGTGTAATGCCATCACGGATGCATCTCAATTGATACAGAGCCCCCATACCGGACATAATTATGCCTCGTATCCCGCGCATCGCCCCCATTTGAATCCACCGTACCTGTCTCTTCTCTACCCTATATTGTTATATTAAATTATTTGTGTGTGTGTATGTGTATGTTTTTTATTTGTTGTTGTTGTTTGTTGTTGTTATTGCCATGACCAGTGTCGTTTTTTTGCTTGGTGCAGCTTTATTCGGGTCAGTCAAGGTACGTGTTATGGTTCTATTGTCGCTTCTTTTATTGTTTGGTGTTTCCGACACATGTTGCGACGTCCTGGTTCCACGGTTCTCGCTTAGCATTGAAAAAACGAGCATATGCGGCTAAGCCGGAGCTGCTCACGTAATATAAAGATTTTTTCCACAAGTAATGAGAAGAAAGTCGGTTTTTCGCGAAGCGTATTTAAATTAATTATTAATTATGCATTATGTAAGTGTGCCAATTGTCTCGGCTTGCCATTTGGCCTTCGAGGCACTTTCCAATTGGTTTTGTTTACCAACAAGAGGAAATTTTCGGTGATATCACCAACCGAAGGAGTTGTCTTCTCGGGGGGACCACCCACTGGTGTTACAGGTGGTGCTAAAGATAACGGACTGTTGGCACCAAGTCAAGAAATTCAGATCAATTTAAACGACATTAGAATTTAGAGCGCAAGCCGTTAAAACACACTATTTGTTGTTAATTAGTTGTAGTGATAAAAGCCGCGTTTGATAATTTTTCGCATGAAGGAAAACCGTCAAGGTTTACAGACTTTGTTACAGTTTTTATTAATATTTTTGCGGAAATAATTGGAACGGAAATAAAGTTTCACTCTTCACAAATAAACACACTATTTGTTTTGAAAATTTTGCCGAGTTAATTTAATTGTTGTGCAGTTAACGAATTAATAAAACTTGGTTTAATATGGCTGTTGTGGGTTGGAGCCGTTAGATAATTTACTTTAACCGAAATGACTAATGTGGGCGAATCATGAGACATCAAAAATTGAAAAGGTCAAAGCTGTTACTAAAAGAATCAAAATTAAAAGCGAAACATATCAGAGGTGTTCCCGAATCTGTATTTTTTTAGTTCATGACTTGAAATGAGTTCTACGAACACGATAGCATTCAATTGTGCAAAATGATGCATAAAAATGGAATTCAAGAGTAGAGAAAATTAACTATAGCCCTGGCGAAGGTGAAATTTCAAGCGCTTTCAGCTCTTGAAACCCATTAGTGATTTATTTACTCTACTGTCGCTTATTTGTGGAGGTTTCATAATGAGGTGATTAGAAATTTACAAGTTGCTTGTTTCAATTCCCAGCTTTTACCCCAGACTATGGATACCTAAAGGCTAGGATACGAAATGACGTACAAATAAAACGTTCCCTCTTCCCTAGTTCTGCTGTTAAAGTAGCCAGAAGGCGCAGAGGGAGCAATGAATTAAAAAAAAGTGGGATATTTATGTAACTATTAGCACAACACAAACAAAAAAATACAGGCAGATAGAGCATTCTCAATAGAAAGACAGAAACATAAAGCAAAAAATTTATCCTAAACTATGTTTAAAAAATTCGTAAACTTTACCAATTTGCACTCTGTTCCATATTTTTCAAAATTCTACGAATTCGGTTACAGATACAAGAGAAATGTTAAGAAGAATGTTGTAGAGAATTAAATTTCCTACAAAAAAGTCAGCGAGACCATATTCCTATCTTCCACCATTTAGGCCCCAAAGTCGTTCAAGCGACGGATTTGCTTCATTTTGGCTTTGGTCAAGTATTGGAAAGTTAATTTATACCTAAACCTTTAAAGATAGAAATATGGTGTCGCGGACTTATTTGTACAAAATTTAATTCTCTACAACTTTGCTTCTTACACTTTTTTTGTATCTTCAACCGTATGAGGTGGAACGCAAATTGATGATTCTATGCGACATTTTTTGCGCACCGTCGCATATTTAACAAAACGCTGGGAATACGGTCCAAGATACAAAAAAAGTGTAAGGAACAAAGTTGTAGAGAATTAAATTTCCTACAAAAAAGTCTGCGAGACCATATTTCTATCTTCAACCATTTAGGCCCCAAAGTCGTTTAAAGACGCCCAAGCGATGGATTTGCGATGGTCAAGCATTGATAAGTTAGTTTATACCTAAACCGTTGAAGATAGAAATATGGTGTTTTGGACTTTTTCGTACAAAATTTAATTCTCTACAACTTTGCTTCTTACACTTTTCTTGTATCTTCAACCGTATGAGGTGGAACGTAAATTGATGATTGTATGCGACATTTTTTTGCGCACCGTCGCATATTTATCAAAACGCTGGGAATACGGTCGAAGATACAAAAAAAGTGTAACGAACAAAGTTGTAGAGAATTAAATTTCCTACAAAAAAGTCTGCGAGACCACATTTCTATCTTCAACCATTTAGGCCCCAAAGTCGTTTAAAGACGCCCAAGCGACGGATTTGCGATGGTCAAGCATTGATAAGTTAGTTTATACCTAAACCGTTAAAGATGTAAATACGGTGTTTTGGACTTTTTTGTAGGAAATTTAATTCTCTACAATTTTGTTCCCCACAGTTTTTTTGTATCTTCAACCGTATTCGCAGCATTTGCAAAAATATGTGGTGGAACGCAAATTGTTAAGTCTACGCGATAATTTTTTGCACACCGTTGCATATTTACCAAAACACTGGGAATACGGTTAAAGAAGTTGTAGAAACGAATACAGAAGTTACATAATGCATACAAGTATTGTGCATTTGAAGGCGAGCCCTGTATATGGAAGTGTCTGAAAGGGGAGAATAATAAATCCAATTGTGTGCACGACCGCCAATTATAAAGTATTTATTGAGGATTAATTTAAATTAATGGTCATGGTGTTATTACGCCCATACGTGGTACAGATATTGTTTGAACAGTGTGTATATTTAGTTGTAACTTTCTTTGATATCTAGGCGAAGCAACAATCTAAACCGATTTAAATCGGTCACGACAAATCCGGACACACCTAACGCATGCATGTATTCCATTTAAAACCGTTGCAAACGTGAATTTCAAATAAAAATAGTAATCAGAAGATTGAATAATTTCGCCCTTGTCCGGCCATGGTAATAATTAGAATCCTAATAAAAACCGAAACTAATTTCGGCGAAGCGGTAAATTCATGGCCGTTTACCTCCTTAACTCGATTACAAATTCAAATGAATTTTTGAAAAGGAAGAGTTGTTTCGCTCCGAACGGAAATTTCGGCTATAAATTCTAATAATAATAATGCGAAATTCGCATCACATGCGGAACCGAATTATTAATCCTCTCTGGATGTGTGCCAGAATGGGATGATTATCCGGTGATGTCGCTCCCCTTTTTGTATATTTAAAACGCATTTAGGTCGATTATGGAAAGCTTAAAAATAAAACACACATGGAAACTACGTATCGATCCAGACGCTATCCAGACGTCGGATTTTAATCAAAGATGAGATGAGGGGAACGCTCGCATGCGAATGCACTTCCGGTTAAAAAGCCTTCCACCTTTACTAGTAGAAAGCGCATTAATTTTGCTCATGAATGGCGGGATTTTGACGAGGACGATCGATTCACCTTGGGGGAAACAAAATCCGGTCGTGCTTGCAAAATCGCAATT
The DNA here is from genome assembly GCF_031307605.1 of Tribolium castaneum. NCBI lineage: Eukaryota > Metazoa > Arthropoda > Insecta > Coleoptera > Tenebrionidae > Tribolium > Tribolium castaneum. The sequence goes on along the minus strand of NC_087402.1, from coordinate 1,183,696 downwards.
TTTAATATTAATATTCACACTTGCTGCTTGCTCAAGTTCTGGCTCGATTGGAAACGGTTTTGAAACCAGGAAGGGAATGGAAATTTTCTTACAGTTTTTGCGAACTGTGCTCGAAACCTGCTTGTTCAGGCTACGGAGGACTATAAGTTAGGAGACGAATTCCGGGATTTTCCGTACCCAAAAAATAGTACGCTGGAGCAAAACTGAGGGCGCTTCGAGTAACTGTCACCATTCATTAAATTATCAATTCATGAGTGCTTAGAACTTTTTTAGTTTATTATTGTAACTCAAAATCTAGGCCTGATTCTCGTTAAAATAAACTTACATGCAGTTATTTAAAGTTCTTTACCTTTAACTAGGCAATAAAAGGATAGATTTTCGGTCGCGGAATTTATTGGAAGAAAATTAAATACATTAAGTACAAAATTACATAAACCATCGAGTTTAGAAATTGCCCACAATTGCGAATTAAAGTCAATTTTTATCATTTTGTAATTACCTAATACATATACATGAATAAATTGTAATAATTACTTACGTTTTACGAGTTCAATGAATTACATTTTCCTAAACTAAACAATAATATAGCTTGTAAGCAGACCGTGTTTTTATCAAAAACTTGAACAATTAGCGGATGAAACTTACGTAACCGTGAAGAAAAGTGGGCCACGAATTTCCGCATTCAAACATTCATATTTCACGCTCTATTATTAAGAAGTGCATGAAAACGAGTCTTGAGCATGAAATCAATTCATTGTTTGGCAGTTGGTGCAAACGGCGGAACTTGTCATCCACATTCCGGGCAATTTGGGCCAAGAAGGGGTGATTTACCGCCTGGACTACTACCCCCCTTTCGGCCACCCCGCCCCCAACACCACCATCGCCTCCAAAGACATCCAGGACGTGATCAAGTTCTCGCAAGCCTTACCAGGCACCAAGTACGACTTCAGGCTCTATTACTCCAACTCCACGCACAATACGCTCACCTGGACTGCGAATTTTACAACCGGTTGGAAGGCGTTTTAAAATCGGTTAAACCTAACTGTTTTATTTCCAGTCCCGGACCCGCCCTCGAATCTCTCGGTTAGCGTCCGCAGTGGTAAATCTGCGGTGATTTCGTGGAGTCCGCCAACACAAGGCAGCTACTCCAGCTTCAAACTCAAAATCAACTGTCTGAATAACGTACCAGAGGCCAAACCCCAAACTCTGACAATTGACCATGTTGATAACAACTCCTACCTCCTCAAGGAGCTCACACCGGGGGCCACCTATCAAGTGCAAGCGTTCACGGTGTTTGAAAATAAGGAAAGTGCAGCCTACACGTCACGAAATTTTACTACAAGTGAGTGTTTTTTTTTGGCGATTTGTTTGTAATTTTTTGCACAGAACCGAACACTCCGGGGAAATTTATCGTGTGGTTCCGGAACGAGACAACTTTGCTTGTTTTATGGCAGCCCCCTTATCCTGCCGCTATTTACACGCATTATAAAGTCTCAATTGACCCTCCTGATGCTAATGACAGTATACTGTACGTGGAGAAAGAGGGTGAGCCTCCAGGGCCGGCTCAGGCGGCCTTTAAGGGCTTGGTGCCAGGCCGGGCTTACAATATTTCGGTACAAACGATGTCAGAAGATGAGATTTCGGCACCTACCACTGCTCAATACCGAACTGTGCCTTTAAGGCCCTCCAAAATAACCTTTAGACTCGTTACTTCGTATTCGTTTGAAGTCCACTGGGAGGAACCCAATGGTAAAAGGTAAGTCGGGTAAAGTGGAGATCATGTATTGAATTTTTCGACTGGTTGTAGCATTCATACCGCCAAAAAACACGCAGTTGTAAGGTAAAAGTTGTGTGTGTTTGTTTGGCTTTTTTCATTTTTTGTGTTTTTTGCCATATGTTTACGTTAGTTCTTCAATTGAATTATTTTAGTGAGTTCGATAAATACCACGTTTTTGTGGGAACGACGAAAAGTAAGCAACAGATCACGAAAATGCGCGACGATCCCACGTTTTACGAGTTCAGCGAAAACCTAGACCCTGGAAAAACCTACAGTGTGACTGTTAAAACAGTCTCTGGGAAAGTCTCCTCCTGGCCTGCTACGGCCGAAGTGACTTTAAGTACAGTATACGATTTTTCGCAACTTTTTGTGTTAATAACACCATTTCAGAGCCGCTTCCTGTGATGCATGTGCATGCCGAAAGTGATATTAAAAACGGCATTGTTAACATATCATGGAGTCCGAACCCGCACAGCTTCCAGGACAACTACTTGGTGTCGTACCACGAAGTCGAGAGTTCGACCGGTGATAGTAACAATATAAAGACAAATAACAAGACCAAAATAACGCTCGATACGCTTCTGCCTGGTCGGAATTATTCACTCATTGTCCAAGCGCTCTCTAAAGATATGGAGTCGAATGAGAGTTATCTCTATGTGGTTACACAACCAAGCGCGCCCATAATTGAAGACCTCAGACCCATGGTCGATGGTCTCAACATCAGCTGGAAGAGCGATGTCAATTCACGCCAAGACAAATACGAATTACACTGTGTCCGGAACGACACCAATGATAAAATTATAAGGACAACCCATGACTCCAGGATAATCCTCTCGAATCTTTACCCGGGAGCTGGCTATCTGATCAAAGTTTTCGCCATTTCGCACGGCCTGAAGAGCGAACCCCACGAGTATTTCCAGCCAGTTTGTAAGTTTTTTTGGCGCAAAAACCAGTATAATGTTGATGCAAATATCTTTACTTGGTTTATTTTTAATTGTCTCTCAAAAAAATTTAACTGGTAATAAAAAATTGAAGTTATTGTTGTTTAAAATTAATATGTAGCCACTGTCTTTATTATTTTTCGAACAATCTGGAAGTTTACCAATTTTTGTGCCGTTTAAGCCGTTTTCAGCCTTTTCTATGAGAGTTTTTTTCGTTTTTTTAACCAGAAATTGTTCGAAATCAACCGTTTTTTTAATCTAAAATGCTGCATAAATCTTTGTTTCCAGTCAGAAAAGTTGTTTTCAGCCACTTCTCAAAGAGTTTTCTCGTTTTTGAGTAAAAAAATTGTCAAAAATTAAGCGTTTTTATCTAAACTGGTGCATAAACCGTTTTTTTGAGCTAGAATAAAGCGTTTTCAGTCTATTTTATGAAAGTTTTCTCATTTCTCATCAAATAATCGTCTGAAATAAGCCGTTTTTAGCCATTTCTCAAAGAGTTTTCTCATTTTTAAGCAAGAAATTGCCCAAAATTAAGCGTTTTTATCCAAACTGGTGCATAAACCACTCTTTTGAGCTGCATTTTCAGTGTATTTTATGAAAGTTTTCTCAATTCTCAGCAAATAATTGTCTGAAATAAGCCGTTTTTAGCCATTTCTCACAGAGTTTTCTCATTTTTAAGCAATAAATTGTCCAAAATTAGGCGTTTTTTTATTCAAACTGGTGCATAAACCGCTCTTTTGAGCTAGAATAAGGCGTTTTCAGTCTGTTTTATGAAAGTTTTTTCATTTCTCAACAAATAATCGTCTGAAACAAGCCGTTTTTAGTTATTTCTCAGAGTTTTTTCATTTTTAAGCAAGAAATTGCTTAAAATTAAGCGTTTTTATCCAAAAAAGATAAGAAATCGTCTAAAATCTCGGGTTTTCAACAGCGATTTGTAACATTTTTGAGCAAGAAAACAACTGATTTCAATAAAGTTGTTGATTAATTCAGCGTTTTTATTTGGTTTAAAAGTATTGAAGAACTTCTGCATCAAGTTTGTGTGACAATGTAACAAAATGGAGCGAATCGAGCTTGCATTTTTATTTATTTTAACAGTTTTGTGATTTTTTTTTACATTTAATGTTGTTTTTTTATACTAACAAATTGTTTAGTCCCCCGTCCGCCCAAGAACATGACAATCGAGAAAACCACGACCACTTCGGTCCTGGTCCAGTGGCTGGCCCCCACCGATTCGCTCATTTCCGAATACGCTATTCGCTACCGCACCGACACCAATAGAAATTGGGTGCGATTACCAGCAGTCCAGAATACAGAAGCCGAAGTTACCGACATGACTCCCGGCGAACGGTACACGATTCAAGTGAATACAGTTAGTTACGGTTTGGAAAGTAACGAACCACAACAAATGAATCACACAGTTCGACCAAATCCAGCATCAAACATTGCACGTTTGGTTGATTCGAATAATGTGACTCTGGAATGGCCACGTCCTGAAGGAAGAGTCGAAACGTACGTTGTTCGATGGTGGGAATCCGGGAACGAATCGGAAATCTACTCCCGGAATGTGAGTCAGAGCGAGAATGGAACTGGGCCTGTGAGACTACTGGTCAGTGATTTAATGCCAGGGGTTGAGTACACGTTTGATATCAAAGCGATTTCGAATGGATTGGAAAGTGACAAGACGGTGTTAACAATCAGGACAAGTTAATACGAATGTTTTTTTGGTTTCCGGTGACTGTAACTTGTTTTTAGTGCCTTTGATCCAATCAGAAGTCGTGGTGGTGACCAATCAACAATCGACAGACACTATAAGTTTGAGGTATACACCGACTCCTTCAGCTTCGTCCAAGTTCGATTTTTACCGATTTTCACTGTCGGATACTAATATTCCTGACCAGGAAAAAGCCTGGAATGACACGGACCGATTTGTTACTTTCACCGGATTAGTGCCAGGCCGACTGTACAATATTACAGTATGGACGGTCAGTCAAGGGGTCGAAAGTCAGCCCTTGCAGCGCCAGGATAGACTTTGTAAGTGCAGTTATTAACGTAAAATAAAACAACACCTCTACATTTTTTGACTGATATTACAAATTTTACGCTTACAATAGGCAACCAGTAATACATGTTACATTAAAGATTGCTCTAATTAGAGTCAAATTAATAACTAATTTGTCCAGCAAGAACCAGGTGGAGGTTTGACAAATCGTTCCTAATCTTTCAGACCCAGAACCCATCACCGGCATCAACGCGACCTCCATCTCCGACACGGAAATAACCCTCTCCTGGGCGTCCCCACGTGGCGAATTCAACGCCTTTGAAGTCCAATACCTCACCTTCGAAAACACCCTCATCCACAACCTCACCCTCCAGAACACCATCACCATCACCGAGCTCAAACCCCACCGCAACTACACGTTCACAGTGATGGTGCGAAGCGGCACCGAGTCGAGCATTTTGCGCCAATCAAGCCCAGTTTCGGGCATTTTCACGACCAAGGAATCGGTCCCAGGCCGAGTGGAACGTTTCGAACCCTTCGATATCCAACCCAGTAGCATTTCCTTCGAGTGGTCGCTCCCTCAGACCGAGCAGAACGGCGTCATCCGCAAGTTCACCATAACTTACGGACTGGAAGGCTCCTCCAACACACAATCACTCGACTTCAAGCCGAACGAATTCAAGGGAAAAATCCGGCAGTTATTACCCGGGAAAACCTACGTTTTCCGCATCCAAGGGGAGACGAAAGTCGGGTTTGGACCTGAGAGAGTCTGGAAGCAGAAAATGCCGATCCGGGAACCCCCCGTTCCGAATTCGAGGGCGGTCCCGACCGAAGTGCGCCGAAGCTCCACGACGATTCAAATTCGGTTCAGGAAGAATTATTTCAGTGATGTGAACGGGCCTGTGACCACATATGCCATTATTGTGGCGGAGGATTATTCGAAAAATGCCTCTGGGTTGGAAATGCCCAGCTGGAGGGACGTTCAGGCGTATTCTGTGTGGCCGCCGTATCAAGTTTCGGAGCCGTATTTTCCGTTCTTTAACAGTTCGGTTGAGGATTTTACGATTGGGGCCGAAAGTTGCGACATACGACAAGTGGGGTATTGTAATGGAGCGCTCAAGAGTGGGTCCACTTATCGGGTGAAAATACGGGCTTTTACAGCGCCTGATAAGTTCACTGATACGGGGTACAGTTTTCCCATTCAGACAGGTGGGTTTTGCTGGGTTGCAGTGGCGTAGCTAGCACTGGACCAGGATTTATTGGCTTATTACGGAAAATAAACAAAAATACAAGTGGTATTATGCTTATTCAAGATAAATTATATTATTTCAAAAAATGATCAGGCTGGAGAAAGCGTTAATGTTTGATAAAAACAAAGCTGCGTTACTTTTTATCATTATGTTTCTTTCTTTAACTAAGTAAATTGAAAAAAAAATTGTAACAACTTGAAGCTGTTATGCATATACTCGGCATGTCTTGATTTTTTTCATATGAATAAAAATACAGTTGATTTTTTTTATAATATTCAATTAAAGTCAAACAAACTCTTCGCTTGAATGCTTTTGTTATGGAAGTTTAAAAATTAATCCTATTATTTCTTTAATGTTTTGATAATGAAAAAATGAAACGTGACCGTATTTAGTTTAAAATCTCGAAAACTACGAGTCATTTGGTTATTGTGACATTAATAATTTTTTTATTGTTAGGTAAAATTTCGGAAAAAATAGTTTTATTCGGATTTATATGAATAATTTTGATCCGATTGTCCCAAAAATACTTGGAAATAGATAATTAATAAATAAAAAGGGATTACAACATGTGTTTCGATCAATTTCTATTTTTTTTATTTTTTTGGGTGATTGGAAAAATAAAAAATGACCATATTTCGTCAAATATCTTCAAAACTCAGAATCGTAGAACAAAAAGAGAAACGGATTTGAAATCCTCGGACAATTTTACGTTAAATAAACATAGTTTTGACACCAATGTTTGATTATTGTGATCTTGATGATTTTTTTATTGCTAGATAAGTAAACAAAATTTTTGATCAACTTGTTTTATTCAGATTATTTGCATAATTTTAACACGATTGTCCTAAAATGTTATTTGTAAATAAATAATTAATTATTTGATAAATAAAAAGGACCACAAGCCGTTTTAGATCAATTTCTATTATTTAATTTTATTTATATTTAAGTATTTTGGTGATTGATTGAAAAAATAAAAAAGCGACCTTTTTTCGCCTAATATCTTCAAAACCAACAATCGGAGAACAAAAAGGGAGACAGATTTGGAATCCTCGGACAATTTTACGTTAAATAAACGTAGTTTTGATATAAATTCCCGCTTATTGTGATCTTGATGATTTTTTATTGCTAGATAAGTAAACAAAAACTTGAGATCAAGTTGTTTTATTCGCATTATTTGGACAATTTTGACACGATTGTCACAAAATTTTACTAAAAATAAATAATTAAAGGGGCTACAAGTTATTGTAGAACTATTTCTATTTTTTTATTTTTTATGAATCGTAGAACAAAAATGAAGACAAATTTAGAATGATCATAAATTTACGTCAAATGGAATATTTTTAATTTATCTTTATTAGAGCGAATATTTTTCAATAATGATCGAAAGTAACGTGTTTCTGTAGCTTATTTTATAATTCAAAATTTTTTTTTTAATTTTTTTTTTCTCAGAAATTATTTTTCTTTTTTTTTTCTTGCGAAATTTTGCTTGGAAATGGCATTATTTTTGCCTTTTTTTAAGATTGTTTTTCTCTAGATCCTAATCACAGGCTCAGTGTAATCGTTTTTGCCCTTTTCTTGTTGAATAGTAATAAGAAAAGATAAATTTGACTTAATTCAAAAGCAACAAAAAAAAATACGAACACAAAATAAAAAAGTTGAAAAAGAGAAAATTATAAAATAAGGCAAGAGACTTTCCGTAACTTTTTTTTATTGTTACGAGAAGGATAAATAAGTGTGCTATCAAAAACAATAGACGAATACTGTAGTTAGGCCTCCTCTAATTGTTGCAGCGTTCGCTACGCCCCTGTTTTTTTAATCAGAGATAAAGCGTAAATATTTTTGTATTGTATCGATTTGTTGACGCACCCAAGGACTGTTAAGGATGTTCGGTAAGTTTCTTGAATTGATCCGCGCAAAAATAGAAATAATCGATAATTATTAAGTGTGGCCACTAGTTCGCGCTTAAGATCTCGCGGGAATGGCTTAAAAATAGAATTTCGAGAAAAGCCAAAGTTATAAATAGTGTTGTGTGCGTTTCAGATCAAGACAACACGAATATAATACTCGGAGTTTTGATTCCACTGATCCTCTTCGGCATCCTCTTCTTGGTTATCATCTACATAAGACGGAGAAGATCAGCTCGGAAGGCCACCGACACGCGGACAAACGACAACATGTCGCTTCCGGATTCGGTAATTGAGACCAGTCGACCGGTCCGAATCGACAGCTTCGCCAACCACTACCGACTGATGTCGGCCGATTCGGACTTTCGGTTCAGTGAAGAGTTCGAAGAACTCAAGCATGTGGGGAGAGACCAACCGGCGACTTTTGCCGACCTGCCCTGCAACAGGCCGAAGAACCGCTTCACAAACATCCTGCCCTACGACCACTCAAGGTTCAAACTCCAGCCAGTGGACGACGAAGAAGGGTCCGACTACATCAACGCCAACTATGTGCCGGTAATGCAGGTTCCAACACAAATTAGCCGCGCTCACTCGTTTTGGCAAACATTAAACAACATAACTATTATTCCAGGGCTATAACTCCCCGCGCGAGTTTATAGTGACCCAAGGGCCGTTACATTCAACCCGTGACGACTTCTGGCGGATGGTTTGGGAGTCGAACTCAAGGGCTATTATCATGTTGACACGGTGTGTGGAAAAAGGGCGCGAAAAGTGCGACCATTATTGGCCCTACGAGTCCATGCCTGTGTACTATGGGGACATTTCGGTGCAAATTTTGAACGAAACTCGGTATCCTGACTGGAACATTTCCGAGTTCATGGTGTGTCGGGTGAGTTGTTAAAATTATTATTAAAAGAAAATTTTCCAAATAAAAACAAATTATCATCGGTTTTCAATAGCCATACCGTATTTGTTAAAGTATCGCATTTTCACGGACTTTACGTAACTGTGCAAAATTACAGTACGTTCGGAACCCTCTCAAAATTGCCGGAAATTAATTAAAGTTTGATTTTTGTACAGGGTGACCAACAGAGGGTGATCCGCCACTTCCACTTCACCACGTGGCCTGACTTCGGTGTCCCGAACCCCCCTCACACCCTCGTACGTTTCGTCCGTGCGTTTCGGGAGAGAGTGGGTTCGGATCAACGCCCGATTGTTGTCCACTGCAGGTATTGTAATTATTTTGTATTATTAAGAAAAATAAATTGATTTTGAATTATTTAGTGCCGGAGTGGGCCGTTCCGGCACGTTCATTTGCCTGGACCGCATCCTGCAGCAGATCCTCGTTTCGGACTACGTGGACATCTTCGGTATCGTGTACGCAATGCGTAAGGAGCGTGTCTGGATGGTACAGACCGAACAGCAGTACATTTGCATCCACCAGTGCCTTTTGGCCGTGCTGGAGGGCAAAGAACTGTCCGGATCACCGCGTGAAATTCACGAAAATCAAGGATTTGAAGGTGAGTTGGTGGAGGGTTTTGTAAATTTCCGCAATCTCGAACTGTAAATGCGATTTTGGTGTGTATGCAGAAATGGTAACACACTTGTTTAGTCGATGTAAAAAGCTGCTATTCTGTGGTTCAGGCAAAGGTGTTGGTGGAAACGGCGCTACTGTTGGGCCGTCTTTAGGCACAGGGGAGAAACAAAGGTAGATTAACCGTACACCTGGCTGCACTTAACGCTTTAGCCGGTAACACATTTTTTACTAAGCATGGGCCTGCACGACTCGTAGATTAGTGCCTATTTCTACTTCTGTTAAAAAAATGTCTGTGTATAAAAATAAAAAAGTATGACAAAACTATCGCAAATTGTCCAGGGTGTTAAAAATTAATGCTAAATATTTAAGGTTTATTTATCTTTTTTTAGGTATTTGGAATTACAACATTTTCTTGATTTCGCAGCGTTTTGATAAATATTTGTTACTTTTTTAACACCCTGTCCCAATTCTGACTTCAAATAAATAAAATGATAAACTCTGGTCGGATATTATCCGTTTCTTTGTCCTTGCATTAGTTCTGAATTATGTAATTTATTCCGGTTCGTGTTTCCTTTGAATGACTCAAAGCATGCGATCGATTACATTCAACAGGTCCCTCCTTTTTCCCGTCTGACAAAACTAAATAATTTTTTCTTGTTGTTAATTGTGTTTTATTTTGCGCAGATGACGAAGGCATTGCAGAGTCTGGGATGTGATAAAAACGAAGATCGGCAAGAAGCAATAAAGTGTTTTATAGAAACTAGTAGACTTTTGTTACATATATTTTATTATGTAATCGCCCATAGATTTGATATTATATTAACTATTGTACAGTATTTCCACAATTCTTTACAGTCAGAAGCGACGCAGTATTTGTGACAAGTCTGGCAAATCATTCCAGATGAGAGCGCCATAACACTTCATAATCACCGTACTTTCTTCATAAAATTATTAGTAATAGAAAAAATACCGTTCTGTGATAAAACGATTCGGTTTTAGTGTAATTTTATATAAACCAGCCACTTGGCGTAAAATAACCCGCTTTGTACTTAAACTCAAATAAATATTTTATGCAACGTGTTGTCATTTTTTCCTGTCATGTTCGACGGTAAGTAACGGGGTCACAGGGCCAAGCCCGGCCCTGCCCCGCATTATATCAATAATAAATTCAAATCTGCCCCAAGTCACGACACAATCAACCCCCACACACGCAACATCTCCCCTCTCAAAAATGCCAGAAGACTTCGACTATGTGGTCGAGCGTAAGCCCCCACACCCCATCTGCTTCGGCTCGAAGCTCGCCCGCAACACAGCCCCCATCGGCAAGAGCCTCTCCCCCTTCCAGAAGATGGCAGCCCCCGAAAACAACCCCCTTACTGGCCCCGGCCACTACAAAACGGAAAAGTACAACTGCGCCCTCAACCGCCTCGTCAACAAAATCAGGAGCAATAAGGGTGTGGGGCCCTTGGCCAGCGACGACCCCAGGTTCAAAGACAAGATTTTCATGCGCACGCCGTCGCCCACGAGGTACAACCCGGGGGGCGCAGTGGGGGCGAAGCGACAAGGCGGGGCCCCGTTTGGGTCGAAGACGCGACGGCTGACCACCATTGAGCATAAGCTACCAGGGTTGGTATTTTTTCAATTATTTGGGGTTAGTGTTGTGTTGTAGGCCGGGTACTTACGATATTGCCTCGAAAAAGTGTAGAAGGACCAGATTTATGTATAATTTCGGGCGTCCGAGCATGATTTCGTCAATTGAAATTATCTGTGTTGATAGACCGAGTGATGCTTGCGTTAAGTGCGAGCAAATTTGTGCTGGGGATTATTGGCACAAAGATTATACCGTTTTTTTGTGCCATTTGTGCTGGGAGGAGGAAAAAAGAGGCAGGGAGTTGTACAACGAAAAGGAATTAAATACGTTCCAGGTACAGTCACCCAAAATGAAAATGACGCCTCAAAAACATACGTCTACTGTGTTCCTAAACTAGTTTTTTTCGGAAAAAATATGTCGAATTTTGTGACATTTTAATCGCTTTAGTTTTATTACCAAATTGCGTCAAAAATAAATATGAAAAAACAAAATTTTGTTATTAAGAATGGTGTTATCCTTACTACCTTTTCAAATATCTCAAAAATAACGAAATTAATTTAATTTTGCTCGTTTCTCAATAGGAAATTAATTGTAAAAGTGTTGTTAAACTCAGTTCTTTACGAGAATTCGCTAAAGAAGACCGAAAAACGACCAAGTCTAGCACTACGTAAGTTTTTTTTCGAGTGATTTAACCTAGTCTCCTTAAGAGTCAGTCGTGAAATGACGAAAATAATCGGAAAATGTTAATTTTTTTGTATGTTACCATAACTGTGTGAAAAATTGCCAAATTTGGGTAAAATTCAGTCAATTTTGTGTTTTTGAACACGTCATTTTTTGTAAAGTTTTGTTTACGTCATTTTGATTTTGTGTGACTGTACCTACTTTCAGAAAATCCGCAACTGTTCATTTGCCCACAACCACGAAGGCACGTCTGCTGCGATACGTTTACTTCCACCACAAAAAATCAACAAAAAATTACGCTTGGAAAATTATTTAGACCTTTATATTAAATGTTGATCACTTTTAACAATATTGCTTTGTCCCTCTCCCTCCGGTCCTGACCTCTCACTGTCAAAACCTCCAAACCTTTCAGACATCTCCCGATTGAACGAAACCCCCGAGTGCAAATTCGGCCTTGAACCACTATCTAACTCGTTTAAAATCGCTTCTGCGTCATAGGAACACCCTGATACATATCTACTGGACATTTCGCCAGAAATCAAGCTCAATTTCTCCAATAAATGGTCGATTTTTTGCTTGTTTTCGACCAAATTCTCATCAGTTTGTAATAATCCGACTTCAGAATCTTTCGTGTGGTTTAAGTTAAATTTCTGGGCTTCCTTCTCAAAATCGACCATGTCGAAATCATCCTCCACACAAAGTGTGTTAATATCGCGTTCAAATTCATCGGCGATTTCATCATTCGAAGTATCTGATTCGTCGTTTGTGACTTTTGAAAGGCGCAGTCTTAATCTCTGTGTGATTTCGTCCAATTCGGTGAATTTTCGCTTGAGGGCGCGCCCCAGAAGCTCACCAGGCTCGAAGGGGGCTTCGGGGGGCTGTGAAGGACTCGAAGACTCACCCTCGCAGCATTCTTGCGGACGATATTTTATCACATTTTCCAACGGAGTCACGTGAATCTAAATTAAATGCAAATTTTGTTAATTAATTATTCCAATTTGGACTTACATTAATTTGTCCGTTGCATTTTTTCGACAAATCGTTGATATTGAACCACCCTTGCACACTTGGCAATCCGGCAGCCAACACGGTCAAATCAACGGTCGCGAAACCGATCACGTGATCGACTTGCATGTTCGGTGTCATTGTCGTATTGGTCGATTTGCGCCAAACTTTGAACACCAAAAATTTCTGATTCTGAAAAACGAAAACAATAAAAAAATCACACTGTGTGATTTGCTCACTCACGTCTGTTAAATACTCCAGCGGTAAAGAAACATCGCAGCTAAAGTCCCACTTGGGTGAGGTATTTTTGGGTACGATTTGAGTCATTTTCAATTCGCCCTTAAAACACTCAAATGTGACGTAAGTACTCGGTAGGATATCCTCGTGTTTGCCGTTTCGTCCTTTGGATTTTTTCGATTTGCATTTTCGACGACTGGGCAAATGTAAAGCGCTGTTTATTGCAATGTGGGCTCGGAAATAATTTTTTTCTCTGACGTTATCGATGGATAAGGCCTTTTGTAACGTATCGAGTAGGTCGGAAGTACTTCGGACTTCCATTTCCGGTTCGGTGTTTGTGCTCGTTTCGACTACTGGATTCGTTTTTTGAGTGGGAACCACCGGTTCATTGTCTTTTTGGGGCTCCATTTCGGATTGTGTTGCTACATTAATTTTTTTCCTAACGGGAGTTTTTGCCTTGACTGTGTTTTTCCTAAATCCTCGCTCACTCTCGAGGTTTTCGATCTGTTCTTTCGTACCTAGAGCGAGGAGGATTTGCGCTTGACCTACCACTTCACCATTGCTGGGGCTAAACACCGACTCCCAACCGTCAGCTCCAATTACAGGAAGCTATTAAAAAAAATAAAAAATAAAAAAATATACTTATGGTCCGATTTCAAAACGGTAACGAGTTTTATAATTTTTTTTACATAAATTGTTAAATAAAAATTTATTTCGTAAAAAACTCACTTTTCTTTCCGATAAATACTTCACAATGACCGAATTCCTGTAAGCCAGATAAAACTGGTGTAGAGGAAGTTTCGCAAGTCCGATTAAAAAATCCTTCCCTTGCCCTTTTTCAAAAAATTCCACGACCATGAAATTCTCACGCAACTTGAGCAAAAAATCCTCCTCAAGAATCAGCGGAATTTGCTAAAATTCCCAAGTCAAAAATTACACAACAAATTTAATCGCAAACCTGGGAAAAATTATAAATTGGATTCGAATCAAAAGCCACCAATTTGCTGCTAGAAACCTCGTCCAAAGCAAACATATGACAAGTCAAGTACGAATTCATCACTTCTCGGTTAAAAAGGGCCTCAGAAACGTAAATAAAACCGAACAAAACCGGCCTTTCTGGCACTATTTCAGGAACCGATTCTGTTTTTTTGTCAGATTTTTTCGCTGATTTTGGGTCCCGAGTAATCGGTTTCCCTGAATCGGGTTGTCGGTTAACCGAACTCGGCTTTCGGTTACTTTTAGGCAACAATTTCGGCACAAAAGCCTCGAATGTTTTTTGTGTGGTTTTTGGAGAATACAAATCTAACATTGTCTCGGGAATATTACACTCGGGACTGCTCAAATCGTCGCTCCCTAAAGCCACTGAATTCTCTTTATTGTTATTAGTGACTGCGTCTAAAACCAACCACAATTTATTAAATTACTAACAAACGAGCCAACAAACCTATGAATTCTTTGCCGAAATAAAGTCGGCCACAGCCCAACTGAACCGATATTTTCAAACCCCCGATAACAATAGGGGCATTCCCGTGCAATCGTAGAGTTAATTCCTGATTACAAGTAAAGTTTTTAGAGACTTGAAACGAACTAAAATTAAAATGCGCAACTCCTAACATAGTCGGTTGTTTTTGCTTAAAACTACGAAAACTTAACCGGAACGTAATTATCGCATCTTCCAACTTGACACGATTAAAATTGGCCACGTCGTGGACCGAAGTTTGCTTAAAATTAATAACTTGTTGCGACCTTCGTGCACAAAGCCTTACTACATTCCCAAAGTCAATTTTCGACTTCGCCTTATTATTTTTCATAATTTCGGGAATCTGATATTCAAGAAAAAAAGTCTGGCCCACACTTGACGCCTTGTCTTTAACCAACCCATTTAACACTTTTTTGTCCCCGGCTTCATTCAGCAAGACACTATTCACACTAACTTTAACCGAATCAACAAACTTGACATAACTGGCAAACTCATTCATGTATCGTTCTTGAATTTTTTGGGTGATTTCGTTTGAATTTTCCCGTTTTAAGTCACAATCCAGGTCTTTCTCCCGATATTCGTGGCAAGTGAGACAGTCACACGGTTCCTCACTTCGGTAGGTCCTGTCTGTGACTTTGCAAAGATCAGTGGCTGACATTGACCGCAATGTTTCAAGAGCCCAGACCTCCTCCTGGCGAGACAAGGGGTCCCCCTGCAGAAAGGCCCGAATTTTGTTATCATCAAGCCTTGGGGGCTCTACCACGTCCAGGTTAAAGGGGTCATGGGTCAGAATTGACTGCACCAAGGCACTTCGAAGTCTCTGGCCACGCTCTAGGGCCTTATCTATCAAATCTGAGTCGAGTTTTCGGTCCGAAAGGCAATTAAAACACGACATTTCCAAAAAATATGAAATTAAAACGGTTGATATGTTTGTATTTTGGAAAACTGTCAATTGACAGGAGGGCAAGCACAACGAAATGTTCCCAAGTCAGGTCACTAGATCAATCAATGGCAGCAATTTGGTGGCGTCTTTTTGATTAAATGTTAACTCAACCGTACGGTTTTTACGCTAATTGTGATTACGAGGCTCTAGATACTCACTAATGATAATTCGGCGTTTTTTGGGCCAAAAAACCACACACAAACACCCCCTCTTACTCCCTACACAGAACAGTAAGGGTTAAGAAGTGATAATTCCCTAGTAAATCACTGGCAACACGAGAATCCAGCGCCTCTGGTGCTGAAGTGCGTTACTACCACGGTAAAGCGCCACGTTTGAATAAATTCCTTTTATATTGTTTTTTATTATTTTTATCTTACAAGTTTCATTGCAAATTGTTTAAAATAAAAAAATATATTTTCATTTTAAACAAAATGAAAACGTTTTATATTTATTTTAAACAAAATTTGCAATGAAACTTACAAAAACAGTTGTTTGGGGGTAATAAAACACAGATTTTGTTAACATTTTTATTGTACACTGAGTAACATAACAAATTAAATTAAATTTTTCATGGAACGGTAAGTAAAAGTAATATAAAAATTCAAAATTTACTAATTATTTATTCATACTAAAAGTGAAAAGTACAATTGCTACAGTTGTTAATAGTAATACGACTCGTTTGCGCACAATTAGAACTGAATCAGTTGCATTAGTCACAGAACTCAGAGGCCGTTGTATATTACTCCTATTATTATAATAGTCATGTTATATAATTCCTCTCTTCTACAAGTCCCTGAGACTCTTAATATCACAGTGAGCTAAAAATGTTGAGTAGTATTTTTATCGCAGTTTGCGAATAACTATACCTTATTAATCAAAATTCTTCATCAGGTGCTTCATTTAAGAATTTTTCATATCGTAATTTTGTTTTTTCCGGAATTATTGCCGATCATTCCAATATTCCAGGGTTCTTCTAACAAATTCTCTGTTTCCGAATCGCTCATTATTCTTTATCAAAAAACACCACTGCACTTTCAATCAATACTTTTTATCGAATTAATCGACAACTGGCAGAACACAATTTTTGTTTGTTTGGCAATAATCCATAGTAACACAGAGCCGTCTAAATTCGTAATCTCAATACGTTCATTTTATTTAAAAATTATGTATTTATAATTTTGACACTGATACTGATTCCGATCGTGCAAAAAACGTTATAAGCATGTCGAACAGTAACAAACCCTTACCGTTCTCCATACTTAATATACTATAAGAACAATTTCTATAACGGAAAAAAAATTGATTTTACAGTAAACCCGTTTTTTAAACGAGTAGGCCGATGTGTCAGCGTATTTTTGAAGGATACCAATGCTCGACCATCGACCGTCTTCTGTTTAATAAAAACGCTCAAAACTCAAAATGCGTTATTCGTTATTAAATTTTTAGGCGCTGCACGATTGAGCGTATTCAGCGTATTACGTGCGTGCTTACCCTTAAAAAATAAACTTAATTTGGACATAATAATTGTTCTGTACACTAGTGCGTAGCATGCAAAACGAATTTCATTTTTTTAATTAATAAGGAAATTAGCATAGACAATATAATATATTCAATCCGAAAACGACTGAAAATCCATTATAGACGTGTTGGTAAGATATTCGCGTTCAATCCTAAGGGTCTCGGGTTCGAATTATGGCGAATCCAAGTTTTTTTTAATTTCGTAATATTGCGCAATTTGATGTATTATTGTAGCTGATTAGAAATTATAATGGACAAGACATAAATAGCTCAGATAGTAAAGAGTTAGACAGATAATTACAAGGTTTTGAGTTCGATTCCTATCGCCGCTTTTTTTTATTGAGAATGCAGTTGTTCTTAAATCTGAACTGGTGAGATCTCGAGTGGCATAGAGATTGAGGACAACTGAGTGCTGCCAAATATTCTCAAAACATTTCTCGGTTTTGGGACTCTTCCATCTATTCATGACTTACAGTAATATCGAACAACAATGACCTGTCTGTCCTGTTGATTCGCCAAAGGCTCATGAGTCGAAGACGAATTCAGGATTGATGGTCGTGCCGATGATTCTCCTCGATAGACACATACCTATAAACGGTATAAGCTGTCGTGAAAGAGGAGATGCTGTAAGAATAGATCGGATTGTAGTCGGAATGAAAATGGGGAATGTTTTGCACTTATTTTTATTAATTCTGTAAATATTCTGAATCCAAGAATTATCATGAAGGCATAGTCGAATATTGGGGTGTTGAATTTGATAATTAAGACACAAACCGAACATGTTTACGATAACATTAAAGTTTTAATAGCGATCTCTAAATGAAAATCCATAATGGAGTGTTCAGATATTTTAGTAGACTTCGAACAATTAGGTGTATCTTTTTTATGTGCGTATAATAGTTGAATACAGTTGGGGTATGCAAAATGTATTTGCTAAAAATTTTTAACACCTTTGCCATGCGCCAATTGGCTTGGTCCAGAAATGAAAAGCTATATTTTTGGGGTATCTAAAAACTAGGGAATTTATAAAGGTTTTTCCTGGTTTTTAAAGTAATTTTACTTGGAGTGTCGAGGATTTTAAGTCGCTTTAAGTTGTATTTCATTGATTTTTTCCATGCGCCAATAGGCTTGGTCCAGAAATGAAAAGCTGTTTTGAGGTGTGTGAAATCTAGACATTTTGACAATGGTTTTGAGGTAATTTTACTTGATTTTTGCATGCGTCAATTTGCTTGGTCCAGAAATGAAAAGCTATTTTTGGAGTGTCTAAAATCAAGGCATTTTGTAAGTTTTTTACATCTTTTTCGGATGGTTACTTTTGGGAAAACAGTAAATTTGTAGGATTCTACCCTGTTTTTCGTGTGCCCAACTTTTAGTGGCCTACACATATTTGGGAACTTTTGGGGTGGATAAAAATTCATGATTTTTGAGAGGTTTTAGGCCCTATTCGGTTGTTTGCTTTTGGACAAACAGCTAAATTTGTAAGATTAAATTTGTAAAAATTAGCTGAACTTGGTGAACAAACGGATTTTGGTAACAAGTAAAATTGCATTTGGAAATTTAAATAGAATTTTATTATTAACACTATAAACAAATCATTAGCAGAATAATAAAATAAGTATTAATTTTTTTAACATAATAAATTATAATAGTGTATCACTACAGACAGATTTACTTATTCCTTCAGTTCCAACTTGATATGTTATAAAAACTTTCTTCTCCTCTGGCTCGAATGTCAAACCAGCGTAAATCTTTTTTGAAATGTGTTTATAGTCAGGTTCATCAAATTTAGTGTAATATTGCTTCTCAAAAATTTGTTGTAAAGCTTCATTTGCAGACTTGGAATACATTTTGTATTCAAAAATGATTCCAACGTTCTTACTGATTATCACCACATCTAGGGTATTGGCTATCCCTGGTCGTTTTCTTTTTTTCTTGATCTGGACCTCACTGTGTGTTTCGAAGTATCTGGAGTTATATACCAGAGTATACAAGATGTGATGAAGTTCTGTTTCGTTCATAATCTTCTGTGATTGAGAGAGTAATACCAATACGGCGTTTGCAAAATCAACAAATGCCCTCTCACTTGTACTTTGTAATAGTAATTTCAGAGCACTTACATAATTTTTAACAGATGTAGCTCTCAAGTGGTATTCAGATACAGTTGCCAGTGCTTCACTATAACAAGCGTTGCGGATATGCTGCTCAATTTCAAAATTAGGTATTTTTAAAACACAAGATGTCGAGTCATTTTCAAAATCAGCCCCTTCTTCTATATGTTCATCTTCGGTGTTTGTTTCAATTTCATCTGTTTTCTTATCAATTGACAATATATTAAAGTAACCAGAATCAGCCAAGAATTGCAAAAATAACTCCACATTTTCCTTCGATATTTCATCAAACTGCAAACAAATAAGTTCCTTTAGACTCGTTAGATGATCGATATTCACCGATTTAACTGTTCTTATCTTAACTTCACCATTAGAAATAAGTTCCTCAATTTTTTCTCGAACTGAAGGTTCCGCAAACAGCTTCCCCAGATTTCTTACATGACCTGCATCAATCCAGAAAGATGAATATTTGAGCGTACCGGTTGTATAAACACTTTCCAAAAGGTTCAAGACTGACCAGCTACTGAATATTTTCAATGGGCTATTAGATACCATATATCCATCATACCATTTCGTAATTATTTTGAATGTTACTTTCCCACAAGCAGCTTTAACTTCTGGAAGCTCAAGTAGCTGCTTTACCTCCTCATCCGTAAATCCTAAGTACGGTGCGTATCGAAGATCACTTAGGAACGGATAATGTTTTATAACTCTTGCTGCATCCCCTGAGAAGGCTCCGGCCAACCGAACACAAGCAAAAATTAATGAGCGTTTTATGAAATCATTGAATTTTAGCGTATTAGCCATGAAACGTTTTAGAAAATCATTAATTAATCCAATGTCATCCTTATTTGAACAACTCTCGAATACCAGGCCTAGCGCAGGAGCATCGTACTCATCGATGAGTACGAAAACATTTTCCTCATAATGTGTATGTAAAACTTCCGATAAAAATGTTAAGCTATCTACCAAATCAGCTTCACTTAACATGATGCACTTTTCTCTATAGCAAAATTTTTCAAAACTTGCTATTTTTAAGTTAGAAATGTGTAACTTGTCACTTGCCCAAGCTAAGGTACCATCATCAGTCGTCTTCATCACGTATGAATGTTCTCTGAATGCACGATTTATAGCCAACGCCAATTCGTGCTTAACTTCAGCAAAACTGCTACCACGAACAAGCCCGAGATTAATATGTATCACAGGATGAAGTTTGCAGTTCTTCGAAAAAAATCGTCTTTCCTCGGTACAAATCTTTAAGTTCTTAAATAAATCGGTTTTTCCTAGTAGGAACTGCTTCAACATATCCATGAGGGTAGTTTTTCCAAAAGCTCTAGGTGCCGTTAGTAATACTATTTTACTAGTATCACTTAAGAGACATTTGATAAACAAGGTCTTGTCCACAAACGTAACTGTCTCTTTGATTGTGGCGAATTCATGACTTGCCAGTTCGCACAGCGACTTTTCTGAATCCTAAAAACAGAAAAAAATTACAACTCGTTACTAAATGCATTAGCATAGTTGTTAGAAATAAAGTGATTAGGATTATTTTTGTGGTTTTTAAATTGAAAGTTTCTGAAAATTATATTATATGTACTTATTATTACTAATAATAAATTATTGCCACCGTTAATTTCTAATACAGGAGAGTTTTACTAATGATTGTGAATTCCACCAATAAACCTGACTGACTCACCTTAGAATCATTTAGAGAAGAACTCTCGTTCATTTTTACTTTGGTTCGGCTACAATCTGTAATACAAATAAGCATATAAATAATTAAGTCTTTTGTCAATGAGAGCAGTACACAAAAGAAAAGTATAGAAAAACCTCAACAGCAGCCTATTAAAGTGTTGTATTTTGTTCTGAAATAAACAACTGTATTATTGTAAAGTGGAATTTTTTACTCGTCCTCTGAAGTTCCCCACACCCTAAAAGATAATGAAACAAAAAGGAACAAGCAAGGTCATTGCGTATCAATCTTTTACTCGCCAATTAAATTGCACAGATGGAAAGACATCGCGCAGACCACTAGAAACAAACTGGTTGATACTAACTATGAAGTAAAACTTCCATCACCAGTGTTATTATTGCTAATTTTTTAATTCAACAAGATTAAATTAATAATCAAATTAAGAATTTTTTTCAGATTTGCTTGTAAATTTTAATTTTTAAACCTCGATGAACTTATAAATTGTGCAAAAAGTACTTTTTTTTCACATTTAAATACCTGTTTGAATTACGATTTGTTTAATTGCTATTTCTTACATTGCTTGCAACAATAAGGTTTTATATTAATTTACACAATAAACCATATATTTGTTTATTATAATCCGAGTAGTATGAAATAAACTGCACAATAATTCTTTTTTTCTATATCAACATTTTTTTAAATTACAGAAATATTCACTACTATGTTGGAAAATACAACGTTCAGTATCTAACGAGTAATACAAAAATTTCTACAATAAATTAAAAAATGACCAGTACTAGAGAAAACAAAATTGTAGCAGAATATTATACACCATTAAAAACAAGACAACCATCTGAACTCCAGCAATTTAAAAATAGTTACAAATCTTTTACTCAAGATAAAAAACTAAATATACCAAAAAATATCAATGAAGTAACTCAAATGAGAAATCGTAACTTTGCTATCGAATATCTCAATTCGACTGTAAATAAAAAACTAACAAAGACAGAATTTTGCAAATCTAAAAGTATTTCCAGAAATTCCCTCAATATGGGGCTAAATTCAGTTGGCATAAAGATTGCATGTAAAACGAGAACAAATGAGAACAAATCGGAACAATTGGGAACAAAAGAGAGAAAAAGCAAAACAAAAAATAAAAAAATATTCGATAATGTAGAACACAAAGCAGGTAGTCGTAAAAATACAAGTTTAGATGAAGAAGCAGACGAATTAATTAGTAAATCTTTAGAAACTTTTCAGTCAAAAATGGACAAACTAGTTTCATACATTCCCAACGATGAGAAAGAAAAATGGAAAAAAGATTTAAAACCTATTATTACTGAAATAGACAGATTAGAAGATGGAGCAAAAATAGTTGGTTTCAAACAAGAAGTTGTAGATAAATATATTGCAAGAAAAGCAGCTAATTTATTCCTTGAACAATTAATTATGACTGACTGTGAACTAGAGTCCGCTAATAATAAAATAGATGAATTGGAATATAAATTAGATAACTACAATAATTACGATCCTAAGAAACTAGCAGAATTAAGAAGCAAAACAGTAGTAATACCATCAAACATCGATGATGTAAAGAAAAGAACTTTGAAAATATTTGAAAGACATGAGAGCAATAAATGAAAAGATTCAAAAATTGTAAATTAAATGGAAAGTACTGTATTCAAGAATTTAAATATATTCAATGAAGAATATCCAAAATTCCGAAAAAAGTTTTCAAGTCTCATTCAACAAGTTAATAAATTAAAAATTATTATTTTTGTTCTTATGCTTATTATCGTAATTGTAATTATTGTTTTCTTAATTTATTACTTCAACACTAATAAAAAATAGCGATTATGTTATGTTATATTATGATGATACTAATACGTGTCCATAAGCTAATGTATCTGTAGAATTAGGTAAAAGGTATCTTTTATCATCTTTCCAACTTAGAGACTTTTTCTTTACTTCTTCAGTAAATATATCATGTTTATGACTCCTGATCACTTTCTGCCTATGAAAGTATTCTTTTTGATTAAACAAGCAATTTTTGTAATCTTCAAAACTTATTTCTTAATAGCTTTTATTAAGTCTGCTTTATTATATTTTCTAATATATTTGATGTCTAATGATTTTGCAACATTAAACAGTTCAGACAAACGAAGATTACTTAAGTTCCTTCGTTCCATTTATTATAGGAAAAAATCTAACAAACAATTTTTAGTAAATAAATAAATTCAATCCATTTTTATGCAAATCTGTTTTTATATGCCTTTTAAAATTAGTTCTAGTGTAATATCTACCACAATCACATAATAAACGAGTAGAATTAACTGCTTTTTTACATTGTTTACATGTTATTTCATATTTATTTCTATAGTTATAAAAATCATCTGGACATTTTAATTCCAAACAAATGGAGCAAAGACTTGTCATTTATTAGAAAATTTATTCATCAAAGACTTCAAGATTACGAAAGTGTATTTTAAGAAAATCTTATATTATATATACTTATCATATCGTTTAACCTTTTCTGAAACATTTGTCGTGCTTCTTGGTCATCGTTATGTGAGCAATTCATTTAATTTATTACATTTTTTTCATAAGAAATTATCTATAAACAGTGCATGATAAAACACACTGTCCCTTTTGAGGTAAACTTGTGATAAGCCTCGAGATTCAAAAAAATATGTGTGGTATAGGGAGGAGGTGATCAATTTAATGTTTATTTAATTAATTGTCAAAAAAATAAATACTTGTAATAAAAGGGATCTAGTACAATATGCGAGGCAATATGGGACCTACGTATTATAAAAAATAAAATAAATAAAACTATTAGATGTAATTATATGATGAAGACAAATAACGTATGGAAAGAATTTTATCTTCCAAGAAAGAAGAAGCGAAAAATTAAAAATTAAATTATTGACATAGATAATACTGTTACTTGAAAGTTTATGATCAAGACGTATTTTTCATATTAGACAATGATAATCAACCTTTGTTTAAAGGTAAAGATTTAGCAGAAATATTGGGTTATGAAAAATCAACAAATGCTATAAGTAAAGACGTAGGTAGGTGTTGATTTTAAGAGAAAATTGATTTTTTTGGAAATATGTTGTTTTTGCAGAAAAAGAAAAATATTAATCACAAATAATTTGCTTCAATTCATGAGATTTATTGAAGAAATAACGCGATTTTAAGAACTTTTTAAAGGACTAGGAAATCTCATACGAAGAAATAGATTATAAAAATGCTAAAGCAAATTTGTATAAATATATACAAAATGATTAAAAATTTTAAAGAATTAATAATGATGTTGAATAACAATAAGGCAAAAAAAGTTAGGAAATATCATTTTAAATTAGAAGAATTGCTAGATAAATAGGAAACTAACGTTAACGAATATAATCTTTTAAGGCAATACATAATTATAAAATTAATGCTAATCCATTAAACCTGTTGGACTTTATAAATAAAAATAACTACTCCTATAAAATTAATTTGAGTACGTGGTTGACCGATATATGGTTTACGTTATTTAAAAGAAAAATATAATAATAACAAATGATCTTTTATGCTTTATACAATATGGAATTTCAGTGGGGGGTGGCTATCCCCCACTGAATTTACGCGATATTAAGAAAGATTTAAAGAAAATTTTAGAAAACTATAAAATAGAATACCAAATAATAAATTATGATAAGATTAAAAATGAATTATCATATTATAAAAAATTAATAACAAAATATATTATAAATATTTCGCCAAATAGTTAATTTAAATAAAACAATATGGATTTTATTGAGTGTTCGTAATATTAAATCCCTAATAATAACATTAAATACAAAAACGGATCAAGAAATTAAAGAATATTATATTACTTTGGAAGAAATATTTTATTCATATTTGGAATACACTAAAAAGTTTTATTTGAATATAGGAGAATCACTCGAAAAGATAGTCAGATAAAGCAAATTGAAACGATAATTGAAATTAAGAGAGATGATTAAAAATATTATCAAGTTAACCAAAGAGCATATAATAAATAGTATAATAGTTTTATAGCAAAGATTCGGTAATAAACAATATAACAACAATTGTGGTAAAGACATGTTTTCATTATAATTTAATCGATGATGATAATGTAAACAGATAACTCATCTTTGATAACCTAAGCACAACAAATTGTGCTTAAAAAAATCCAACTTTTAGATTACTTCAATATATATATATTTTTTTTTTGGAATGCAACTAACTTTGAGAGAAATTGTGTTGTTGATAGAATGAGTAGGTAAGTTTATTAATGGTCAAGCTTATTTGCCTGTAAAGTAGCTATTATAAAGTAACTGCGAAAGGCAATTAGTTAACTTTAACAAACTAGTTGAGTTTAATGAATAATTGGTATTCTGAATATAGGTATGCCTTTCTTCCGATAAATGAGATTATTCACTTACTTCCAAGTATAAAAAAAAAATACCTATTGTGCGATTTGGACCTAAGAATAGTGTTGTATCCACGATTTCGTGATACTTCAGAAAGGGGAAATATTAATATACTCGGTATAAAATTCAACAGATTTATTCTCTACAAACTTCCAACAACTTACAACGTTACAACAATTTACTTTTATAGTAGTATTCTTTTAATTTTGGTCGAATGTTGTATAAGTGTATCAAATAACACTTTCCCATCTGCTACTAGTTTTGTCTTTGTTGTTACTATGCGAATGAGTGAAACAAAAGTACAAACCGTCAAGCGTAGCGGAAAATGGGAGGGTCTACCAGTCGTTCCCAAACTATGGGATACCACTTTGGTATTTGTTATGTTATAGGAAGACATAAAAAAACAAATTTGTCTTGACCAGGTGCAAAAAGAAATTGGTAAATTTTTACTTTAGCTACTTCTGGATTTTTGAAAATTTTTTTTTTGCATTTTGCTTTAAAAAGCCTCTAGATCAAAGATATGACCATGAAAGTTTGTGCAAATGCCCCGTTTTCGAAAAATTCGACTTTGAATGACCTTGACCTAGACTTTTTAAATTTTATTAACACTCTAATAAATGATATTAACCGTAAATATAACTATAAATGAGGCAAGGCGCCTACAGATGATAGCCCGCAGGCTGGGGCTTCGCCCCAGCGACCTAAAAATAAACATACCCCACGGACGATTAAACTCGAAAATGTTGAACTCGAAACGTGGAATAGTGATTTTTATGGATCTACAGCGCGTACAGGTCGTAGGGTACAGGCTGGGGCTTCGCCCCAGCAAACTAAAAATAAACATACCCCACGAACAATTAAACTCGAAACCGTGGAACTCGAAACGTGGAATAGTGGTTTTTATGGAACTATGTTGCGCGTGGCTGGGGCTTCGCCCCAGTTAACTAAAAGGAAACATACCCCACGACCAATTAAACTCGAAAACGTGGAACTCGACACGTGGAATAGTGTTTTTTATGGAGCTAGGGTGCCGTACAGTTCGTGGCCGGAGGCTGGGGCTGCGCACCAGCTAACTAAAAGGAAATATACACACCACGATTGGTAAATTAACCTCAAGAACGTAGCACTCACAAAAAAATACCTTGTTCACCACTAGTAAGTAAAATGCATGAAGGGAAATGCGGAAATGCATCCCCACTTCCGTCAATCAGCCAATCAGAGCACAGAGACATAAATTCAAATTGCAAAATATGAAAAAATACACCTACTTTTTAATGAAAAAGGTATAATACGTCATTTAAATTCATTCTGGGAATACCCGAAGGTGTTATAATCATAACAAACACGCAGGTGCGATTCTTACCTGTTGAAGCTAAACAATAACAACCAATCAAAAATAAGCACACGCAACGCATGCACACCCTGGTGGCGAACGTTGTATCCCTTAAAATCAACAAAAATGGCGATTCAAGTGAAATGAGTGAAAATAAAAATTATTTTTGTAATGTTATTTTCAATTTGCACAAGAAAATTCATAGTGTACGGTCATCAGGGCACTCAGAGGAATCGTTTGGCGTAAGTTTCAGCTTGAAAATCCAGAAGTAGTTAAAGTAAAAAATTACCAAGAAATTATCATTAACGTGAATTCGGATAATGATAGTGATAGTGATTTCGGAGAATTTGACGATACAGCTAGTGAAAGTGAGAGTGAAATGTTAATTAAATTGTAAATAGATTTGTAAATATTGTATATTTAATATTTTTATACATTTTTTGTAAATAAAATTCACTTTTGTCTGCGCTTGTTGCATTATTTGAACATGTTGAGAATCACTCATATATTTTGGGTCGGTGGCGTAGTTGGGCTTGCGAAAGTTTCCTGTCTCTTTTAAATGACCTAAGTGCGAGAAAGACAATATACCCTTGGCTCGAGCCGAGAGCGGCCCATCGTTTATCTTACTTGCTCCTAGCTACTTTCTCGAAGAGTGAGAAAGACAACAACGTTTTACAACATTCGACCAAAATTAAAAGAATTTTACTATAGCTCTACATCGCGTCTTCTTCCCTCATTTTTGTGACGGTCCTTTTTAAGAAGGAAAAACTACCTGCTCCCAGAAGGGGGGCGTCACGAGCGGTTAAGGATTGAGGGTTGCACATTTAACAGGAAAGTGAAAGTTGTACATTACAACAATAGAAACAACTTACAGTACGAGTCAGCGTTAAGCAGACATTTTCTTTGCGATATTTAAAAACCTTTACAAAAACATAAATTCAGATAAGCAATTTTGCCTACCGTACAACACGTGTTACAACTTCCTAGTGATAACAGTATAATAAATATAATTATTCTAGTTATTATGTAATTACTGCCATGTTTTGGACGCGAAAACAATTACAATATAAAAATCACGTGGTCGTGGGTCGTGGGTCAGGATTCAGTTATTTGATTTACTTTAATTTTAGACACAATCGTTGAAAATAAACATAATGTCAGACGAATTACATTTTACTTATAACATTTAATAAATATCAAGACAATCAAGACTTACCTGTTAATCGATGCACAACACGCTCACGACGCTCACACGCTGCTACAAGGTGTCAACTGTCAACCCTGTAAATAACACCACTGCCAACCCAACAAAGAGAAATCACCGTCTCACTTGTACTTTTTTTGAATTATTCATTTAATAAATTGTTTTTTTCACGATTAAATATTAAATATCACTTTTCTGGGCAATTCGCGCCCAAAATATGTCTTTCTGAGGGTGGCTGCGCTATTATTAGTCAGCCCGCCTCTGGTTTCTTCGGCTCAGGTCAATTGCTTTTGCCCCCAGCTGTGAGGACAAAGAGCCCGTGTTTGGGCCGTATAGCGGGGCAAAGGGGGCAGTTGCACGCTTTTTTGTTGTGTGAAGAGCTAACGGTTCAAGCCAGTGCTGGAGGCACTATCGAAATAAACGGTGAGTCTTTTAATAGTTTGCACCCTCAAAGGGTGACGCCACACGAGGGATGCGTACGGTTTTAGAGCGCAGGGTGTAATAGAAAATCGATAAAATTGCATACAAACCGGCATTTCGGCGAAAAATGCGTTTTTACGTTTTAGATAATGAGTGATAAAATTGAGGGAAACGTTGAGAAAAGTGACGATAAGAAGGACATCGAGATGGAGGAGAGGGAGAAGATGTTGAATGCGGAAAACAAGGCTTTGGAGAAGGTGGAGGAGAGTGCCGACAAACCCAAGACTGAAAACAAAGAAGGTATGGAAGTGAAGCCCAAGAAAATCCCCATCGGCGGGATACAAATGCCGGGGTTTTTCACCAGGAGCAAATCGCGGGAAAAGTGCAAGGTAAGCCCCATTTTCCCGCTTCATGGGCCTAAAACGGTATGTAACTAGGATGAGGAGCAGGAAGTTGAAGGAACGGAGTTAATCGAAACTCGAGCTGCAGGTGAAGCAGCCCCCAGTCAGACCCGGATAAAGCTCCCCAACCCGTTCAGAAAATCCAAAGGGGGCGAAGAAGACGAAAAATCAGCCGAACAAAAGGAAAAGAAGAAGCTTTTGGACACAATCCGACTGCCGCTTGTTTCGGTCTTCCCCCGAAAGAAGAAGGAAGAACAAAAACTAGAGTCACAAACTGCTCAAGCTGGTTTAGCCTCGATGGAAACCCTCGACGATAAATCGACCAACGACGAGTTGAAAAACGTAAATCTGGACGAGAAAAAAGACCTGGAGGCGCAAGAAGTCGCCGAAGAAGCGACCTGGCGACAAAAACTCAAAACATACAGAGTGGCAATTGGGGCCCTGCTTGTTTTTCTACTCCTGACGCTTATCATCGTAATTGTGGCCATTCCTGGAAAGGACGTTCCTCGAGTGGCCCCCATTAAAGATGGGGGTTATGTGGAGGCAGTCACCGGCTGTGGCAAAGTCGAAGGGTAAGACACAAAATGGTCCTCCGAGCCGGATAGTAATTTTTTTTCTCAAATAGATTAGTAGAAGACAGTGCAGTGGCCTTCCGGGGGATCCCCTACGCTCGCCCCCCTGTTGGCAACCTCCGATTCAAGTACGCACAGCCCTTAAATAACATTGACTATTGCTGGAATGGCACTTTCCTCGCCCATAATTCGACGGAAACTTGCCTCCAAATTCACAGCAATGGGAGTATTTCTGGGACTGAGGATTGTCTCACTCTTGATGTGGTGACACCGTATGTCCGGTATCACGATCCGCTTCCTGTTATCGTTCTAATTGGAGCGGAAAGTTTCATCGGGGGTTCCCCCGGAAAAACGCGGCCTTCGGCAAGGTACGCCCGCTCCAAAGATGTTGTTTTCGTGCGACCGAATTTCCGGCTGGGGGCGCTGGGTTTCCTGGCTTTGGATATTTTGTCCAATAATGACTACCCCCCAACTTCCGGGAATTACGGGCTGTCGGATATTATTGAGGCCTTGAAGTGGGTCCAACTGAATATTCGGCATTTCGGAGGTGAGTGAAATTAGTTGAAAATTTCATGTTTTTGAAAATCACAATTAAATGCTAATTTTTATTTTATTTAATCAGTTTATGAAGCATCCAGCTCGACAATAGTGATAGTAATTGTCTAAGAATATTGATAAATCATTCAATAAAAAAAAAACAGTAATAAAGTTTTGTACATTTTTTTCGAAAATGTGAAAACAGTTTTTCGTCGATAAATTAATTCGTAGTAATTTTAATAAACGAAGTCAGGCCCACCTTTGATTTATTTTGAAAAATAAAGTATTACGCGTTGGCGAAAAATTTTTTTTCTTGAACTAATTTAATTTTTCACACCTAGGTGACAACAGCTCGGTCACACTCCTGGGGCACCGAGCTGGTGCAACTCTAGTAACAGCTTTGGCGACCCTCCCCGACGCCAAAAAATACTTCTCCAAAGCTTGGGCCTCCTCTGGGGGCGCCCTTTACCCCAACAAAACCCGGCGCGAGGCCGAAATCGATAACCGAAGTTTCCTACAATACGTCGACTGCCAAAACATCGACTGTCTCCTGAAACTAGACGCTGAGAAAATCGTACGTTCGGTGCAAGACACCTGGAGGAAACCACCTCCAGACTTGCCCACCCCAGAGGAAGACCCCAGCAAACGCCACTACTGGCTCACCCTGGACGGGCACATCCTCAAAGAGCACCCGGCCACCACCTGGACCCAGAACAAACTCAAACTAGTGATCGGGACCACAGCACATGCCGGTGCTTCCGAAACACTCTTATTGAAACATAAGGAATGGTCGGAGTTTTTGGTCAGGAAACACATTCATGAGTCGTTCCTCACCTCGAGGAATTTGTCGGAAAGTGCACTGGAGATGTACCCCAGGAGCTACAAGGGTCTGAGTGCCATGATTTCGGATATACGTACAGTGTGCCCCCTTATGGCCATCACCAGCCAAATGCACGAAGTTCCGTTTTACGTTGTGACACAAACGAGAGGTGAACAAGACGTGGCGGATGTTGATTCAGATATTGATGCGATTTTGGGGCGCTATGAGCCCAAAACACCGGAACAGAAACGGTATTTTTCGGCAATGCAAGGGTTGTTCTACCATTATGTTTGGTCCGATCGGATTGAGCATAAAGACGTGACGAAGAAAATTCTCCTTGTGGGACAAGACGTTCTGCCAAATGCTACATATTCACATTGCGCTTTTTGGATCAATAAAGGCGTGGTTCTCCCGTTCGCCGCGCTTGATTAAGTTATTTTTTCCAGTTATCTTCAACTTCTTTTAAGCTATTTGGAGTTTCTTCAATTATTCGACTACTTTTCTCTAACTCCTACTCAAGTAATGCAACTTCTTCCAGACTTGCCCAAGAATTGCTCAACTCCACCTGATTTTGACGAGATTCAACATAACTCAACTTTTTATTTACCATTATTTATTAATTTTCTTTGTGTTTTTTTCTTCAACTGACCGCAAATTTTCGCGCTTTTTCACTCAAGAAAACCTACTTGTGGGACAAGACGTTTGCTGCTCTTGATTAAGTTATAGTGTGTTGGTAGTGGTGTTATGGGGCACTGCTACCGGACAGGGTATTAGGCCTAAATTTTTGATCTCTTATACATCATTGTTGAAAATTTGCCAAATGTAAGACACTTTTTATACTCATTAGGTTAGGTTTAGTAAATGTGAAGCTTAAGGTGTGCTAAAGACAGTCCAGTAGTTACTTGATATTATATTTTGTATTTTATTTATATGAGCTTTTTGTAATGATATACACCTTGTACTTGATTCTATGAATCGTTTTATTTATGACGAAATGTACCATTTTTCTATTTACTTAATAAACAATATCGAACGACACGCACTTGCTTGATTATTTTCCTAATCCAACGAATTAGACGAATGGGTTTTTTGGGATAATATAAACAAATACAAAATTACATAAACAACTTTTTAAAACACATATTTCTTAATTGTTTCTGTAAACTGTACTTTAATGATTACGACACAAGTTTGTGGCCAATCAGAATGCGTTACGAAAACCACGGGACAACTTGTGACCAATGAGAATATGATTATTAGATTGCCTTGAGCGTTTGACAGTAGTCTGACACTTTGAACTAAGTATTGTTTTTTTTCTCGTTGTTAAAACAGTGGATAAATAAAACGGTTTAATAAAAAGTGCATCAAATATATTTTGTACTTCATTGACATAAAACCTTTGGATTCCACGAATCGCAGCTATGACTAAACGGAGTTACTTGTATAAAACCTACAATTCTTTTAACACTAATCAGCCTTTTTTAGAACACAATCAAATAATAAATTAAAAAAGTGAGCCTTATCCTAATTTTTATCCTTGAGGGGTCCCGGACTTTGCGTCCCTTTCAAACTCTTGGGACTAGCCAAATTCTCCTTATCCTCAACGAGTTTATACTTCTTCCCTGGTTTATTCATATCTTCAATTTGCCTTGACAACTTATCAATCAACTTATTCAGCTTCAAGTTTTTCGCTTCGAGATCCACATTCTTCTTCGTCTTTTCCAAATATTTGGTCTTCAAATCTTCGATATGTTTGATCTTCTGACTGTGGTTCTGGTGTCCTAAAATTTCGGCGTACTTCAAACTCAACTCTTTGGCCTCATTCTCAAAGACGTTTTTCTCGTTTGTAAGCACGACGAGTTCGTTTTGGTACGCTTCCAGTTGCTCCTGATACGGGCCAATCAAATTCTCCAGCTCCTGGATGCGGTCCTTGGCCTTGTCCAGCTCCTGAAGGAGTTGCTCGAATTGGTGGGCCAACTCGTCGTATTTCCCACTCTTCTCGATGTATTTCTTCCTGATTTCGGCGGCTTCTTCCGTTTCTTCATCCAGTTTTAATTTATACGAACGAACTCTATCTTCCAACTCTGATTGTCTGTTTTCCAAATCGTAGATAAGTGAGTGCGATTTTTCGATAGCTTTTTGTGCTTCGTTTAGTAGCTTTTGTTGGTCGTGGTGTTGCGATAAAACCTCGTTTAACAATTGCTTGTCCTTCTTCAGTTGTTTGGCCTCGTTTTGAAGAACTTCAACTTTGGATAATAGGTTTTTTTCGATGGTTTGGACCTGATTTTGCATAAGTTTAGAGGTGGATTCGTACTGCATTTCCAGTTCTTCATTTGCGGTTTGAGTTTCGAGCAATTGACTCGACAGTTCCGCAATTTTTTTCTCATACGTTAGGATTTTTTCTTCACATTTTTCCAGTTCTTCCTTCAATTGTTCAACATCACGGTCCGAATTGAACAAACGTTTCTTCAAAACTTCAATAGTGTCCTTGAATGTGCTGATTGAAAGTTGGTATTTGTGTTTCTCGCTCTTCATAAAGCCAACTTCTTCTTCCAACAGCTCAAATTTCTTCACCAAGGCCTGGTGGGATTGTTCTTTCTCTTCAAGCAATTTCTTCACTTGGTTCTTCTCCACTTCGCTTTGAATGATGGTGTACTCACTAATTGCTTGGCACTCTTTTAGAATTGCTTCATGTTCTCTTTGTTTTTCTTCAAGTTTTTGCTTCCATCCGTCTTCAACTTCTTTAATCTTGTCGCATATTTGAAGATCAGTCAGAAGTTTCACATCTTTGAAGTTCTCTTCAAGAAGGGTGACCTTAGCTTGGCTTTCTTCAAGTTTCTTCAAGAGAACACGTGTCTCCTTGCTATGTTCTTCACTGTTCTTCCGTTCAAGCAGTGCGATTTTAGCTTCACTTTCTTCAAGTTCTTGATTCTTCTCTTGTAACTTCTGTGAAAATTCCTCTTCAAGACGTGCAGCTTTAATCTGGCTTTCTTCAAGTTTCTTCAATAGTGTGTCATGTTGAGCTAGCAACGTTTCGACTTTTTTGCTGTGTTCTTCATTTTTTTCCCGCAACTCATTTTCATTATCTTCGAGTTTCTTCAACAGTGCTTCGACTTCTTCATTCTTCTCTTGTAGCTTCTGTGAAAATTCCCCTTCAAGCCGTGCGGCTTTAATCTGGTTTTCTTCAAATTTCTTCAATAGTGTTTCATGCTGAGCTAGCAACGTTTCGACTTTTTTGCTGTGTTCTTTATTCTTCCCCCTCAATTCATCTTCAAGTAGCACAACTTTGGCTTCGCTATCTTCGAGTTTCTTCACCAGTGCTTCAGTTTCTTCGCGACTTTGCTTCACACTGTCGTCGTACAACTTCTGAAACTTGGCAATATTGCTCAACAACTTGCTCAACTCGACCAAATTTTGCGACTTCAGTTCTTCATATTCTCGGCGAACTTGACGCAGCTGTTTGTTTACATTTTGAAGATTGGTGTTTATCCCCTCGTATTTTTTAGTACGTTTAAGATTATCTTCAAGGTGTTGTTGCCTCAAATCAGATAAGGCTCCCTCACACCCGTTTTTTTCCTCAAGTAAACGTAGATTCTCCCGTTCCAGATTATTAACTTTCCCGGTCATTTCTTCAATTTGTTCGATTAAATCCCTGATGTATTGATCTTTATTACTACATTCGACTATTTTTT
Source organism: Tribolium castaneum (assembly GCF_031307605.1). Classification (NCBI taxonomy): domain Eukaryota; kingdom Metazoa; phylum Arthropoda; class Insecta; order Coleoptera; family Tenebrionidae; genus Tribolium; species Tribolium castaneum. The sequence goes on along the minus strand of NC_087402.1, from coordinate 1,149,608 downwards.
CCCTCAGTTCTTCTTGTTGACTGCTGGTTTTCGCGCTTTTGAACGATAAAAACTTCTTTTTCTTCAAGGGCAAAGTAGGCTGGAAGTAACAAAAAACAATAAGACCGCCTACTGTGATTTTTCACTCACTGTTTGAAAACAAGGTGTGCTGTGAACTGAGCCCGTCTCTGACCGCGTGGGGCTCCCAAGTTTTGAGTACGTTCCTGGTTTTGAAATTAGACCGAGTTTGACTTTTTCTTGCAAGGAAACATTGTATGTTGCCGGTGATGGAGTACACTCTAACGTATTTATTAATTAAAAAATTAATTATAAATTATCGGCTCACCTTTAACGTCATTAAATCTTTGGATTTTGGCTTTGGAGAACGACATTTTAACAATAAAAACACTAAGATAACAAATAAACTATAAAAAATAACATTGAAAACGCGAGCACGACCAGCTGAAAAATGATTAAACTATCGTAACGGCTGTGACGGTTGACGTTCGACCAATCAGACGAGCATATTATGAGAGGGACGAGCTTTTATTGGTCCAAAATTTGGCAAGGACTGGCAGATGGTCCATATCAAGGACACAAATTAATAAGGTGGTCCAATTGGCACAACTGCCACACGTTTCATTTTGCTTAAACATTAATTTCACAAATTAATTTGAAGTTATTGTTGTTTAGTTGCGGCCAATTTTGGATTAAAGATACGAAGTCCGTTAAATTATGGTCGTCATGGATCAACCTTAGCCTGTTTGTCCTTGATTTTAATTTGTATTTTGTGTTGCCTATGCATAACAAACTTCAAACACATGTTTGAAAAAGCGCTTCTCTAACAATTCAATTTGAAATCACATATTGTAAGCCCGATCAGGTATATTTGCGCTAAAGAAATTGTTATTCGTTTTTTTTAGATAACAGTTTAGCGCAGCAAATGTAAATTTTATTACCGATTACCTGTTTATTACCTGCTTTTGGGAATTAAGAAAACAAAGGATTTAAGCGAAACTTTTTCAAGGAATTTATTACACTTGGCATTTATACAAACAACTTTCTCTTTCATTTCAAGCTTTGTTATAATATAATAATTTTTAAAAAAAGATGGGTATTAATTATGACCTTACGTTTTATTTTATTTTTAAAATAAATGATGGGGTTGGAAAAATTAATAAAACAAACAGTGAGTGCTGAAAAAATTTATTACATCTAACTTTTACACAAACATTAATTATTACGAACAAAAACAAGACGCCAAAATTTCCGGATAAACTCTTTCAAACTGTTCTTCCGTGTTTTCTCTGATTTTTCACACAACTTCTCCGTTACTTGAGCTGGGAGTTGGGTGCAGAACTCGACCAACTCCTCATGGTCTTGAGGGCTCATTTTCAATCTGGACTCCTGCTGCTTATTGGACAAGGTGATATAGTCCAGGGTCTCCTTAACACACGCTATGCTGATGTCTTGCAAGTTGTTGATTCGTTCCTGGATGCTGGCGTTTGGAGATATTTCGTTTCGACTAGAATTGAAGCTTTTATCAGTGAGCCGATTTCGCATTTCTTCAACTTTCTGGCGTTGGTCGTCAATTTTCTTCTCCATGGTGTCCAAGTATTGGAGCAAATTAACTGGTTCTTCACCTGTTGATAAACCTTTGTAAAAAAAGTAAAAAAAAAATGGGTTTGACTTACATTTAGGTTTGGGGTAATGGACCAGCAAACGTTTAGCTCGTGAAAACATTTTTTGTGCTTGTGAGGGTTAAAGGGTGCAAAGGTGCATTATAAGGGTGAGAGTGGGAGGAGTTTTACCCCTACTCTCGTGACTTATCGTCCAAAATTTGCAAAGAAGTGTAGAAAGACAGCGCCATTCTGAACGCCTGAAAAAAAACTTACAAACAATCAAATAATATTTCATACCAACATTAGTGCATGTTTCTAGATTGATTTTGATCATTTTTCCAGCCGTCAGAAGAGTTTCTTTTTGCATTCGTTGCATCATAATTATCAAACTTTTCCGAACCGATAAAAAATAGCAGTTTTCCCAACCCGAATTATAAACAGTTGTGATCATCAGTTGGGTCTAAAAATTTAACTCGATTTATTTTTCTACAAACTTGACTTTTACCTGAACCATAAGGTATGTAGCAGGGAGACAGAAAAAGAAAAACAATTCGATCACAATTCCCAAGATGTAGACACACGATTTTGCAATTTCGGCAAAGTTTGAACTAGAAACCTAATTTTTTAGGGAAACATTTAACGTAAAAACAATCACCTTTTCGACATGAAAAATAATTCAAAGCAAAGGACAATTGGGGCAATTGTGAAGTACACAAGCAGGGCCGGACTTACAATTGACGAAACTTTAGCCAAGTATCTAAAATAATCTTAAGGGATCTTTTCCAATTTAGTTTTTTAATTATACCTGTCCAAAAAATCATGATAATCTACGATGATTTTGATTTTCTTTTGGCAAAGTTTTTCGTCGTTTTCTGTCACAACTTTGCCCAAGTCTAGTCCCAAAATTGAATAATTCAGAATTTTGAACTGTACTGTAATCAAAACGACCATAACACACACAAACATATCAAACGATCCAACCGCAAACGCGGAAACTGCGAAAACAGCATTATTAAAGACAATAAAAATCGCTCTTGGGATAAACTCCGGTACGTAACAATGAATGGCCAAAGTGTCGTCAAAAATGGGCCTTATGGCAAACGTGACAATTACAATACTGACAAAAAATAGAAAAAGGCGCAAAAGAAGCCCCAAAGTTCGCAAATCTGCATCAACTTCGTGTCGAAACTCCTTCTGGAAGGTTTTCCCCAGCCAGAAAGTGTTGGTAGTTTCGAACAGTTTTTTAATCGTGGGTTTAATTATCACAAGTGTGATGAATTTGGCAAGGACCTGGAAAAGTCAGGTGTGATCGTGTCGTTTGATTTAATATTTACTTACATGGACTATGGTGAAAGTAGATTCGAAGGTGTCGGAAATTAGTCCGAAAGTAATTTTTTCGTAAAAGAATCGTAAACACACCAAGGCGAATAAAATCAAATGGGAGCTAATTAGGCACAGGACAGGAATTTTGCGCAAGGTTTTCAGTGGATGTATGCCCAAAACTTTGAAAAATGTTAGACTGGTTTCGATGATTGCTCTTTGTTGCTCCATGGTTCAAACTGCCTTATACACGACCAAATTAATTAATAAATCAAACTGTGAATTTGTCTAATTAGCAAGTCAGGAAGAAATTTCAAGTTTGCTTCAGAAAATTAAATAAGTGATAACGTAATTAGGGTTTCGTTGTTCACTTAAAGTTATGTATGTGCGAAAGGAGTAATTGATTAATTTAACTTGGGGTAATTGGTGGAATTTTGCATTATTTATTTGTTTTGGGAAGTTGAGAAATTTCCAATTATACCTAGGTGCTGGAATGGTTTAAGCCGATTAGTCGAGTGGTAACCGTAATGGCTCTAATCCTATTTTAGGAAAAGGGATTTCGGGGAAAGTGAAAGTGACTTTGTTCCCTGATTTCACAACCCTTGTTGTCAAGCCATTACATTTAAACATGCTGTTTTGTTGTTTTTCATTATTTCAATATGAAATTATTAATAATTGTATGTTTGTTATAACTGTCTTCCTTTGAATAAATTTCTCTAAATACTCAAACACCTACTTAAATAAAAATTTATCGATGATTAATAACTTAAAAAATAAAATAAAATATTTCAACTTGTTAGACTTTATCTGAAGAAAATGGGAGTAAATCATTGAAATATCGTTCTATAAACCACAATTTGGACTTGATTTGTTTAGATAATAATGAGTTTAATTTTGCCTTCGGCTTATGAACTTGTGCTGCATTTCATGACTTCTATTTCCACCTATTTTTTTTAAGACATTTTGCTGTGTTTCATATGAATATGTAATAATAAAAAAATAGAACCAAAAGCTTAAATTATGCAGAATTTAATAGGTATATTATTATTAGTTTAACGAAATCATAAATTGCATCAAAGCATTACAACCAATAATAAAAAATATAATGCATAAAAAATAAATTTTAGAATATGTGTCTTTTTAACAGTATCTTTATTTATTGGTACAGTAGAAATATCTGATTTAATGAATATTAGGAATTCACTAAAGTTTCAAGGTGTTTTTGAAATTCACATGTGTTCATAAAAATTAGCAAAGTTTAATCGGATATAATTTCTTTTTAGTCATCTAATTGTTCTAACTTAAATAATTTTGAAATTTCACCAACAAAAAAAATTGTGGGGATGTGTTATTATTACCGTACCTACTTACCTATATTTCTAGTATAATTAATCAAAACACAGTCAAAGATTTTAATGATATTTTTACTTTATATTCTTTTAAACAGACATCGTGTAAAGCAAATGAGAAAAGTTTTTTTATTGGTTTTAGTGGTAAATAAAGATTATTTGTTCTGAGAACATTTTTCTTTGATTTTATAGAACAGTCGACCAAATGCCAAATACAATAGCAGGTATTTTGTTTATTACGAACCTAGCTTGTCTTTAAAAGATTATAACATCGCATTTCTTGTTTGTATTTTTAGTTTTTGAACTTTTTGAATCATAGTATGAGTAGTTCACTAGGAAAGCGTTATTTTTAACCTGCTTTACAATTTTTCGTCCCAAACCTGTAAATTTTCGCATTGCTATTAATTTCATGCTTAATTGGTAAAACTTGCCCGACTCGCTAATGATAATGTAAAATTTATTCCTGTTCGAAATTTAGAAAGACCACTTGCTGAGCGTTCGTCCTCTTCAGCAGGCCACCATATTTGGCTTAAATGCCTCGTCATTAGCCTCCTGCTGAGTTTAATGTTAGCTAAGTTTCACGAAATTTATTAACATCTTGTGAAATCGCTTTTCTATTAAACAATTCATTAAGGTCTAGGAACAAATTGCATTTAGGTCCGCTTGAAATATCTGGTAGGCGATACTTTATCATGCTTGAATTTATAACAATGAAAGCGATTAATTCCAATTAGGAGAAAATTGGTACTTGATTGGAAATTTATTCCGGGTTTTTCGTTATGCAAATGAAAAGTTGTTTTAGGCTTGTAACATGTTTTTTATAACATAATTGACTTACTGGGTGTTTGGGTTATTTATTACACATTTCCATTTTTTAATGCAAATTGTCGCCTAATTTCTAATTTTGTAAACCGTTAAATAAATTTTTTCCAACCCTTCCACCACCCCTAACTGTCCCATACCTACCTGCCTATAAATACTCCCCCTTTAGCACCCCTAATCACTTGTTGTTTAAACCCCACAACAATAATGTTCTCGAGAGCTAAACGATTCGATTACTACCCCCGACCTGAAGGTAAGTTTTTCCCATTTCTATAACTTGAAAAAAACTAAGTTTTTTTTTCCTAGTCTCCACTCCCCCGTGTCATCGCTTCGCGAAAAAACACGCAATGTCCACCCCCAAAACCAACCCGAAAAAAACACCCGACATGACCCAGTTACTGGAACAGTTGGAACAGACAGGAAAACGTATCCAGGACCGTTGTGACACCATTGACGAGTTATGTCGGGATTATTTAAGTCTTGATGAGGGATTTTTCTCAACCAGGAGCTCATCTCCAGAAGAATTGGCTTTGACACCGACTTTTGAGGAAGATATGTTAGTTTCCGAAAGTTTGGTGCAATTTTGTGCAGAAACTGTGGCCGATTTAGTGTGCAAAAAACTGGAGCAGCGAAATAGTGAAAAAAGTGTGTGGAAAAAAATGCGCAAAAGTGGAGAGACTGTTTGGAATTTTTTCTGCCCGAAAATCATCGACGGCCAATTGCAAACCACAGTGTGATAAATAATGTAATAAATGGAAACTGTTTGACGGAGAATTGTAATTATTTTTAAATGAAGACTGCATGTAAATAAATGATTTTGACATAATAATTTTTTTTTTGATTACCCAAACAATCAAATTATTCCATTGAATTTTTTTTATTGGGAAACGCAAGAGTCATTAACTCGTATTTAAGAACAGGTAGTTTGTTTATTGTCTGTAAATACTAAGAAAAAATCGTTTAAACCCTTGTTTTCTTGATTCCGAAGGCAGGTAAAAGTGCTGGCACCTGACCTCTGGTCTTGCTCAATAAACAGGCAATCAAATTGCCATTTGAAGAGAGTACAGGTTGGTAAGGCGTCAATTTCGATACCTAATGAAGTCAGCATCCTACGCTTAACGACCCAATCCAATTTCTAAACATTTTTATGTACCACTCGCACATAAAAAAGAGACAATTACGATGTGGGCAGTCGCAAAACCAGTCTGAAAATTGCAATATTTTATGTATTTAAAGATATGCCGTATTAGTGCAAAAGTGTGGGCACCGATGTCCTTTTACAACTCGCTGAACGGCTGTTTGGCTTCGATCGGACCAATTTTATTGATCGCCTTAAAATACGAGGAGAAATTCTTTCCCTAGAGCTGACCAAACTGTCATATTCTAGTACATTTCAATTCGATTTCTCTCCGACGATCCAAATTCAATTATCACGTAGCCTCGTTATGATTTATACGAAATGAAAGTACTTCTGTATCCGCCCACGCAGACCCATTTTCCCAAACTTTTGTCACCTCTTCTCTCCAAAACGGAGAAAATCGTTGGCTATTGAAACATCTCCGTTTTTATTGCGTCACATCATCGTGATGGAGCAATTTTCCCAAAGTTTTGCGCTTTTTACAATCGACTGGCTTACGTCCAAATACGGTTATGGGCATAAATCAGAACAAGTGGAAATATGCACCTGGCTAATACGTTGACCTCGGCGCCCACACAAAAATTAACATTTTTCATCAAAGGTGTGTCGCCAAGCGCTTAATCTACTTACCGATAATTAGGTGGCTGGAAGACACTTAAACAACAAGCGACAAATTGTACGTTTTCACAAAGCACAATTAAGCAAGACATGAATGGCATTCCGAGACCTTGCAATAAAAAATAATTGGACCATTCATGAAAATACGGTTCATTCAACAAGCGCTGACCTCCTGACCTTAAGAGCAACAGGCGAATGGCGACGAAAACAACTTCGTATTTTTCAAAATTTGGTAACAAGAATATACTAAACACTTTTTGAATTGCTAACTGTCTTTATTTTTCATCTACAGTTAACAGTTTTTGATAAATTTTTGACTAAAAGAATTAATTTAATTGAAATAAGTCAGTGCAAACAATTATTACTCCAACCTTTCATATGCAAAATTATTCAAAGATTCGAAATCTGTTTGTATTTTTCGTCTGCGAGTAATATTTTTGAAAAAATATTCTTTTTAAAAAAGTGGAAAATCAAACTAAGTTGGAAGTAAGTTTTTCTTACGTAAAATAGTCTGAGGATTCCGAAACTGTCATTATTTTTTATCTAGAGCTAACAGTTTTTGAGATATTAGTCAAAGTTTGAGGAACTAGTTAAAATTTATCGTTTGACAAAAACCAAACTCTTTTGAATTTTTTTTTGACAAAGTGAAGAATTAAACCGTGTCAAATGTAAGTTTTTCTTATGTAAAATTGTGTGAGGATTCCGAAACTGTTATTATTTTTTATCTAGAGCTAACAGTTTTTAAGATATTAGTCAAAGTTTGAGGAACTTGTTAAAATTTATCGTTTGGCAAAAACCAAACCCTTTTGAATTTTTTTTGACAAAGTATAAAATCAAACCAAGTCAAATGTAGGTTTTTCTTATATAGAATTGTGTGAGAATTCCAAAACTGTCATTATTTTTCATCTAGAGCTAACAGTTTTTAAGATATTAGTCAAAGTTTGAGGAACTAGTTAAAATTTATCGTTTGGCAAAAACCAAACACTTTTGATTTTTTTTTGACAAAGCAAAGAATCAAACCGTGTCAAATGTAGGTGTTTCTTATGTAAAATTGTGTGAGGATTTCGAAACTGTCACTATTTTTTACCTACAGCTAAGAGTTTTTGAGATATCGGTCAAAGTTTGGTTTCTCAAGATAAACATTAGTTGGAGTAAGATATGAGTGTCTTTAATTACAAGACAGTTCAAACAATTGATACTCTAACTTTTTATATGCAAAATTTTTCAAGAATTCAAAGTTTAGAATCAATCTGAGTCAAAAGTAAATTGTTCTTACGTAAAATTGTCTGAGGATTCCAGAACTGTCCTTATTTTTCATTGACAGCTAACAGTTTTTAAGATATCAGTCAAAGTTTAGTCCTGCTGTAATTTTTTTTAATTAGACAGACCAAACAAGTTTTCTTGTAAAAAAACATTTTTTAAACAATTTCATTCAAACAAACAATATAAAAACCGTTTAATTGCGTCGAAAATGTGTTCTTTTGAGTAAAAATTTACATATTATTTTATGCAATTGCGTCAAAAATGACCAAATTAGTTAAAAATTGAAATAAATTTGGCTTATTAGTTAGAGTAATTTAGCATGTTTTCTTGAAATAATAGGCAATTTTTTTACAAAATGGTATTAAAAACACTCCAAAAACCATCTAATTACGTAAAAAATTCATTATTTTTGAGCTAAAAACTAACTTTTCTTTAAATATTTTCAAAAAAATCTTCTAATTTGTTTTAAAATAAGTTAGATTTTAAATTTAGGTATAACAAACCCTCTAATTAGGTCGATAATTACATTATTTTGATGTAGAATTTATATAATAATAATAATAATAATAATAATAATAATAATAATAATAATAATAATTTATAGCCTTAAAACACGACTACTAAAAACTCAGTTATGTTCCAAATTTGAGAAAAACAGAAATACTTTTGAACAATTGGGTGTGATTTAGGTCCTTTTCATGTAAAAAAAATATTTCGTTTAAATTGTATTAAAAAACACAATAAAAACATTTAATTACATCGAAAATGTATTATTTTGAGCTACAATTTTAATAAATTTTAATAAATAATAACAATTTTAATAAAAAAATTACCAAAGTAATTACAATTAGTTTCTATTTATTGAAACTAATTGTAATTCAAGAAACATCACGAGTGTTATAAGTTAAGGAGGCTTGTACATTACTTCTTGACAAATTAATAACAATAAAGATTATCTTTAAATGTTGTGCCATAAAGACGTAATAATTGGACACCAACTCCATTTGAAAGACTTTAATTAATAACAGGTCCACTTAAACGGATTTTCCACATAACTAGAGGCCGTTTACACCAACACAATTACGGTTTTTGTTATAAAAATTTGTCTTAAACTGCAATAACTGAGTAAATATTGTGTTAAAGCGCTAATTTCCTCAATGAGTCAGTAATTAATTACACCTTCGCATTTGCACGATTTTGGTGTAAAACTTTTGAACAAAAGCCACGTTTCCACTAATAAATAGATTTTCTGTGTTGATTAACACGTTATCGGTGGTATTAAGGCGTCAAGACCCCGTTACCGCTCATAAATATTAACAGCAATCCGGCCTGAAATCGTGATTTATCGGCCGAAATGTTGAAATGTAATAAAAATCATCGATAGGTGCGCCTATACCATAATCCTAGCCTACACCATCGTTCCAATAAGGACAATAAGTAGGCCCGCGAGTGTTTGGCAAACAAAAATAAACCAAGCGTATGCTGCTGCCTTGAGGTTTGTTTACTTTCTTGGTGGTGGAATTGGAAATAATTTGGAATTTTTTTGAGTGTACCGCGCCTGGTACATACTTGCGACCTTCTCTTACGGCAGGCAAGCCTTTGTCTTTATACGGTCAGAACGGCCGCCTCCGCGAGCCGCCCCCGGTGCAAAAACATCAAATACCAGAGTTGCACGATTTCCATTTATAAACGCGCAATGCCTTTCCTACGTAACTTCCTTCTGGGGACGATCTGAAACCCATTTGGGACAGTTATGCGCACCGGCGGATCCACGGGGTGGACAATAAAAAATAAACAGCAAACCAAATAAAAAATAAACATTTTTATTGAGTATGAAATAATGAAAAAAACAACCTTATTTATGTCGTCAGGATGTTAAAAACCAATTTAAAACACATTTAAGGTTTGAAAACCTGAATCTCGTAAAATGAGTAAATAAATTTTTTGTTATAGAATTTAACCCAGTTGGCTGTTTTTTAATCATTACCCAAGATATCACCCTGTATGTTAAAAAAATCAGGATATAATTATTAATCTTTAATTAAATGCGACAACTTTTGACGGAATAAACGCTAAAATGGTAAAAATTCTTTGTACACCATAAAATTTTACAACAGATAATGGTGTTTTAAGATAAATAAATCACAATAGGCTTGCCTGAGTGATTAGCTTTAAGAGTCTTTGTGGTTTGGGATAATCATAATAAAAATTTAATGGTATACAAAGAAAATGTTGCTACAATATATATTGTTTTTGATCAAGAATTACGTTTCAAAAATTTGTCTGTTTTAGCCAATTTCAAATTAAGAAAAAAGAAATACAAAAAATTTGTTTTGTCTATTATTTTTGTCATTTTTTTTTACTTTTGTCTCGACTCTAGTTAGAAAAATGGCTTATAAAAAATTCAAAATAATTATTGTAGATTTATTTTTACACTTGTCTAATTAGATTTGTAGTACCTTCTTTAGTTGTATTTTTTTTGCTATCTCATTTTGTATTTTTTACATTTTTTTAAGATTATATTATCTTTGATATTAGTAAAAAAATATTATTTTTATTTATTCTTAATATTATTTATTATTTTTTCTTTACATGTATGTATTCTGTTTTTAGTTATTATTTTTTGACTTATATTTTATAGTTTATTTTTTTATTTTTTTTTGAGAAATTTTTTTAAATAAAAGAATTTGTATTTTTTTTTATTTTTAATAAGACACGCCACTGGTTTTCGCCCAAAGTGGGCCCATTTTCCGGAAACAAGCGCAATCCAACGTAAACACCCGTTGGACGAAAGCCATTGAACAAGTTCACAAGTACGAAGGGCGATATTTTTGCGACATAAGCAATTGGCATTCCTGCGGAAGGTGCGAAGATTCTTTAATGAGCGCTGGAGGGGGGACGTTGGTGGTGGAGAACACTGGTCCACCCACGTGCTCACTTGACAGGTCCACGCAACATCCATGCCACCATTTCCAAAGAGCAGAACACAAACACATTCACAAAACCTCGAAATTTCGGAAAAATTCGACCACGTAACGATGATTCGCCTTAAGGGTGGCGGTCACGTGTGACTTAGGGGCGTTTTAGCGGTCACGTGGGGTGTGAAACTCGCTCCGATTGGTCGCTACGTGTTTATTGTAAAAGTTGGCGGAAATTCATGTGCCGCTCGCTCGCCCTGAATGAAAACCTACACATTCTCAAAGTATTTACGTGATTAATGCAGTAAATTGAGCCTTGCAACAGAACGGAGACGTTTTCGCAGTGCGACTTCAACTTGTCACAATGTGAGGTGTTTTTCGGGTGATTATTTCAATTAGTGCCATGGATTATGTTTACGAATTTAAGGCAAGTGTGTTTATTGACTCACGATTACAATTAACATTTTTTGCGTAACCCAGTGTTACTTGCCTCCCCTCCGGCGGCCATTACGGTCACGTGACGGGGTAGCAACCCGCCTGCTTTGTTTTTTTTTCGAAAATTGATCTCGAGCGCATATTTTCGTCTCGCTTAAAAATACCGCAGCTTCAATTAATTGACAAGAAAGTGCGCTGTGAGAGAAAAAATGAACGCATGCTGTTAATCCCGAAAAGCGACGGAAATGCTCGGAGGAACATAAGAACGGGTTAATAATAAACCGAGTGAGGCCGGAGTACCAAATATGGTTCAATCTCGTATTACACCAACGGCCAAATTCAGAATATACCACCTAAGAGGAGAGAGGGCGTCCCGACGCCGAAAATAGCGCCGTCGCGCGCCTTCTACGGCCAAAGTCGGCTTAGCGCTCACATAATAAATAATAACAGAGTGTGAACACCACGAAAAATTTTGCGTGTGCGGGATTTTTTTTTATTGACAGAATGCAACGGAAATGAACGAGAGTGAGTACCGCGACCCACCGGAAGTTGAATGCTTTTTCCGGGTAGTTTTTCACAGAGCTGTTTCGTTACAGAGGGGGTTAACATGCAATGCGAAGAAGTAGAGGCCCCTGCACCGGAAATGACCTTCAATGACAGCAGAGAATCGCCGGAAACCAAGACGGCTGCTCAAATTTTAGAAGATTCCAAGTGAGTTTTTTTACTTTTTCCAAAAATGGATACGCAATATTAATGTTTTCTTATTTTTTTTACTTTTCGGACGGCTTATGTAATTAGGGAAATATTTAATCAAGGTCAAACCAACATTTTGGTCTAAATTTTTAATAGATTTATCGTTTTCAAGTGAAAGTCCTAAAACCAAACAGGCTTATTATAAAGAATATGATTAAAAAAAGTGATTAGCAAATAGTTAGCATGCGTCAACCGCAGAGGAAATTGGTGTAAGAGTGAGGAAATCTCCAAAAATAATTTGAAAAAGTTAGAGAAAATCTTGGGGAAATTGGAGTTTACTTCTCATCATTTTTCCAAAAAACCCTCAAAATTTCGCTTTTTATTGTTTTCGTTATTATTATTTTTGCAAAAGTTTTCATGTTATTTAAAAGATTTAAATTGGGATTGTTTGAATGTTTATATATTTTCAGGATCTCAAGAAAATTAATAACACTGCCTTTGTTGTAAGAATGTAACATTGTAACTTTTTTGCGTAAATTGAGAATTTGTGTTTGTTAATTATATTGTATTTTTCAGTTGGTTTTTTTATGTTCTTTGAGAATTATTATTCTATAATTCCTTAAAAAAAAATTCAATAACAATTATTTTTTATTTCGTTTTTTTAGACAATCAATAATTCTTATGTCATGCAATTTTCTGGAAAATTAAAATATTATATTGTTTAGCTATGTTTTATGTCTCAAATTTCGTTTTTTTTTGTTACGTTCTTCTTTGGTAATCTAATTTTTCTCGACCTTTTTCTGAAGGAGCTTACGATAAAATATAAAAATAGATAAATATGAAGAAGTAAATTTTTAATAAATAAGTAAAATCTGCTTATTTGAAGGAATACTGGTTTTTAATTTTTCTTAATAAAGTATTTTTTTACTATTTTACCAGTTAAAGACAATTTTCTGATATTAATTAATAAAGTTTTGCGTGAATGATTTTTGTTATTTTTTTTATTAAGATTTATTTAAAATCAAATGATTTCAACAAATGTGGTTTACAAATTTTAGTTTTCGAAGCTAAAATAAAGTGATTATATTTTCTACAGCGAGTTTTTTCTTTTTTGAGCCATAAATCGTCTAAAATAAATTCATTTCTTGAAAACTGGAGAATGAATTAATGAATTTTATTTTTCACATAGTCTTAAGCGATTTTAGCTTTTCGGCAGCGAATTTTGCCGTTTTTTTTTGCAAAAAATCGTCTAAAATCAAGTGCTTTCAATTAAACTGGTACTTTAATTGTGGTTTTTGGCGTCAGAATAAAGTGTCTTTATTTTTTCAATGGCAAATTTTAACATTTTTCTGCAATAAATTATTTCAAATCAAATAATTTCAACGAAATTTATAAATATGTCGCCTTTTTCAGGCAGCGTAAAGCGATTTTATTTATTTATTTAAATAAATTTATTTACCATTCTAGAACGCCAAAGTACTTATTACCGTAACAATAATAATAAACTAAGTAATTGTATTTTAAAATACAATTTTAGTTTTTTAACGTGATATTAATCGTTTTGACCGCCCATGAGAGTAATTAACCAGTTAAAAAAATTCCAAATTTCAAGTTGTTTTTAAAATTTTGCTTATTTCTTACAACATTACTAGAAAAAAAAATCAAAGAAAGGTTTCCATGCTTTATTTTTTTCAGGTTCGACTCTCGCAAATTTGAAGAAATCAACCTTGAAGATGACATCGAGAAAGTCGAGGTATCTTCTGGAGCTTCCTCTGAGACAAACGAAGAGGAGTTTGTTGAGCCAGCTCAACACCTGCTCCCGGAGCAAAACCCCAACGAATCAATCAAAAGTTGGCTACAAAGAATCACCGACCTGCAGAAACAACTATCTTTCGACCCACCTCCTGGACCTTTCCCCCTCAAACCATCACCACAGCCAACCCCAAACCGCGTGGTCAAATTCCAGGACCTCCCCTACATGGGCGAAATGACCCTAGACAATTCCAAACCACGCCGTGGTCGAAAACCGAAAAAAGCGGACATTTGTCACTTAATTTACAAAAATTACGGGACGATTTTTCCCGGCACTCCCAACCCGAAGAGCTACTTGGAAAAAGAGACGAATAAAAAAAGCGAAGAGCCCGCCAATCGAAGTGACGTCCAAAACCGGATCATCAGTAGCCTTCTGGAGAAAAGACTGACTCAGGAAATCAAAAAAACGGACGTTGTTGTTGAAAAAAGTGACCAAAACGAACCGTTAAACTTGTGCATTCGTGACTTAAACCACTTGAAAATCCGTCTTTTGAAGAAGAACGAACTAAAGTCGGAGCCAGGGAGTGACGACGACGTGGAGTTCGTGCACGAAACCCCATCCCCTGGGAAGCCCGAACCCTTGGGGACGCCGCCCGAAGCCCCAGGTGGTTACGTCTACTGGCCCAATGCCGGGGTGTTCATCCACCCGATGGCCCTCCAGCAGCAGCTAATGTACTACCAGAGGATGGCGGCCAACAACAGCTACACCCTCCCCAGCCACAGCCCGCGGCCCCCGCCCCCCGACCCCGAGCCCGAACTCAGGAAAATCACCCCGAAAGCGCGCAAAAAACCCGAAGAGACTGAGCCCCAACCTGAGCAAAAGACCAAACGCAACGCCTCCACCTCCTCGGACAAGACCCCCACCAAGCGGAAACGCTCCGCCATCTTCATTCCTCCCATCCCCCCCGAAAACAACACAAACTCAGCCACCGAAGTCAGTATTTGCAAGTTTAAATTCACCGGAGGTGCGAAACCTAGTCTACAAGAAAAAAAAATGCTGTCGGTCGATTCCGGCGGCAATTTTCGCTACTACAGCGGAACGGGGGACAAGTCAATGCGCGGCTACGAGTTCTTCCCGCGGGAAACCCTCCAGCAGCAGATCAACAACTCGCAAGGCTCCAGCACCGGAGCGTTCCTGCAAGCGAGTGGGGAGAAGATTTATCCGGTGGCTCCGGTCGATTTCACCGGAACTAAGCCGAGTCAGGAGTTTCTGCTGGCTCCGGAAGCGCCCCCAACGCCTGACTTGCACCGGCATAAGAAACGCAAGTCCAGGAAGT
Source organism: Tribolium castaneum (assembly GCF_031307605.1). Lineage (NCBI taxonomy): Eukaryota > Metazoa > Arthropoda > Insecta > Coleoptera > Tenebrionidae > Tribolium > Tribolium castaneum. The sequence goes on along the minus strand of NC_087402.1, from coordinate 1,134,362 downwards.
CGCTCCAGAGGGAGAAGCTGGAGCAGACGTTCAAGGAGAAGGGGTTTCTGATACAGACGCAGCAGCTGGAATCGGCTGAAGGCGCTACTTATTGCAAGTTTAGACAGTTGAGGAAGTTTACGAGGTATTTGTTCAGGAGTTGGAAGGATTATCTGCCGGGGAATGTGCGCGAGTTGCAAGAGGGGGAAAAACCGGATGAGGAAGATGGTGATAATTTATCCAGACATTCGAGTGAGTTGCAGTGAAACGACCAAAGATTGCGCTGTTTTGGGACGCTGAGTGGTGCTAATTATTGATAATCTAGTCGTAATTCATTAATGTTGTTAATCGTAAGGGAATTGTTAATAAAACTCGCTGTTTCACGTGGAAATTGTTTATTTCATACGACAATAATACCGAGAACTATAACGTAGGAGACGAAACAAAAAATCGCACCCAAAAGGTCTAGTACGGCAAAATAAAAATGAGGGCGCTTTGAACGCTATACCACCAAAATCGTTTTAAATTAATTTAAATTCAACCAATTTTCGAATTATTTGGAAAAAATTCAGAAATGTTGAGCTTCGTATCCTTAACAGATTAAGAAAAACTGACAACAAAAAAATATTTAAAGTTTAAAATTTTGCGCTTCGTTTCGTATTTTTCAAGACGCTGCGAATACGGTTAAAGACACAAGAAAAATGTTAAGAAGAAATTTGTAGAGAATTGAATTTCCTTTAAAAAAGTCCCCGATACCGTATCTCTATCGTCCACGGTTTAGGCCCTAAAGGCCTTCAAAAATGCTGAAACAACGGATCCGTTTTATTTTACCGGTGGTCACGTAACAAAAAATTAATTTATAGCAAAACCGTTGAAGATAGAACTGTAGTGGACTTTTTTATAGGAAATTTAATTTTCTACAACTCTGTTCCTTACAATTTTTTTGTATCTTAAACCGTATTCCCAGCGTTTTGAGAAATATGTAACGGTGCGCAAAAAGTATCAATTTGCGTTCCAATTTATATTTTTGCAAATGCTGCGAATACGGTTGCAGATACAAAAAAACTGTAGGGAACAAAATTGTAGAGAATTAAATTTTCTACAAAAAAGTCCGCGACACCATATTTTTATCTTCAACGGTTTAAGAATAAATTGACTTTTCAGCGGCAAATGAAGTAAATCTAGCGCTTGAGCGTCTTTGAACGACTTTGGGGCCTAAATGGCTGAAGATAGAAATATGGTCTTGCAGACTTTTTTGTAGGAAATTTAATTTTCTACAACTTTTTCCCCAAGATTTTTCTTGTATCTTTTACCGTATTCGCAGCATTTTGAAAAATATAGGGCAGAGAGCACATTGGTAAAAGTTTGGAATTTTTTAAACATAGTTTACAGCAAAATTTTTGTATTATGCTTACATCAGACTATTGAGAATTTAATGCTCTGTATTTTTGTATTTTTTTAATTGCTGTGTTTTAAGCGTTATAAAAATCGTTTTTTCCAACTCATTGCTCTGAAACTTAGGGCGCTCTCTAGCGACATTAACTGAACTATCGAGGACGGGAACGATTTATTTGTACGACGTTTCACATCCTAACCTTTAGAAATCCGTAGATGAGAGCTCATAAGATAAGGAGCAATTCGTTTAGTTTTTTTGTAGGGAATTGTTAATAAAACTGGGTGTTTCACGTGGAAATTGTTTATTTCTTACAATATCATTTTTAATTATAATAGATCAAGTAAAAGCTTTAAATTGCTATCATAATAAATATTGCGTCAAGAGATTTCTAAATTACAATGACATGGAATCTTGTTTAAAACGTTATTACATCCAATAGATGCTTTATTTATTGATCACGAACTTTGTGAGCATACTATAACTATATCAATAAAAATATTTACAATAAAATACAACAGAGTGATTTAAGTCAAAAACGTGCTTAAAATCTATCACAAAATTATTATTACGTTAGTACCGACGAATTACGCCATACTTTGATAGTAGGTAGCTGCTAATTGGTTAAGCAAATCGCACCAAAAACTTAACAAAACAGGAGAGACGATTTCACTGGTATTCACACTCAACTATTAAAATATCAAGGGAGTAATAGAGGCAACTACGGTATGATTGAAATGTAGAGACTTAGGGCACTTTTGTAGATTGGACCGAACGCCCAAACATCACACCATTGATTTTCCCCTGAAGTGACATGTGGAGGGTTCGCCCCAGACACAAGGAAGATTCGAGATACGTTTGAATAAATTTAGAATATCCTTAGAGCTACTGAATAAACGAAGGATCTTTTAACAATAATTCGGGCAGACTGAGTGTGGAAATAGCTCAACCTGTCCGCTTTGATCGATTTCGGCGTGTGTGTGTTTGTATGAGTTGGAAAAGTTTCAGTTGGCAAAAGCGACTCGGCCCATCTCAACAATTCCCGATTTCGATCAGGTCAAGAATCGCTCTCGCTTTGGAATTTCATTGTTTTGGTCCAAACGTTCGATAATTCGGTCGTATCATATAAAACAGTGAATAGTAAGATGTGCAAATCACAGATGCAGAGGCACTCTTTAAATAAGTCATGAAGAATCATCTATGTACAAAAGTCCACCAGCTGTCTGGGAAAAGACATTCGTTGTTTCCGCATCGGCTGTGGCGTTTTTATTAAATCAAATGCATTTTTTTTTCATTTTAAGGCTTACTCTAGAGCGAACTACAAGAGAACATTTCGTTTTTTTGGACCCCCTTTTGATATAAATCGCGAAAAGTCCAATTTGACGAAGCTGTGTGTAGGTTACAAGAAAGTTAAATATTTAAATCTTTCTTATTAGCTAAAGTTCGATCGATATACACAACTCGGTACGAGTCAGAAAATAGATTGTCGACAAGTTTTTTTTACTATACAGGGCAGACCTTGTACTACAATACGGGCGTCTCGAACACAAATGCTTAAAATAGGAGACACACATGAGCACGCATATATCACCCACTTTTGATTTTTTGTTAATAACGTGTCTAAATAATAAACAAATAACCGTTGTTATAATTGTAAAAAAATTAGAATCAATAAATTATTAAATATCTACTCTTTCTCCTACATTTTTATTTGGTTAAATTTAATAAGCATTTTCCTTTAGGCTCTTTCATCATTAATTCAGTTAATTTTGATTTTCAGTAGTCATTATCAAGATTTTCAGTTCTGACTGAACCATGAATGTCCACTTGTTAAATTTTTGATGGTCTATGATTCTTAGTTTTTGAGTTATGAATTTTTTAAAATTTCACCAATTTTTGCATTTATCAGCAATTTGCTCGAAAACTATAAGTCGGAGAACAATAATCTTTTTTGAAAAAAATAGATAATCTAAAGAGCTTTCCAACGATAATACACTTCATGGGGTTATCTCTGATAGTTCCGGAGCTATTGCTCGACAAATGTTCCGGGTACCCAAAATCGACAAAAATTGCGACGAAAATTGAAAAAATCGAATATATGGACTTTTTGTGGACTTTTAACTACTCTAGAAGGATGTAAAGGCATATAAAAGTCCAAAAAAGTATTCTAGAACGAGTTTAAAAAAAAAAAATTTTCACCTTCTTGAAGGTAAGTGTAGTTTTCCTCAGGAAATTTTAAGCAAAAAATTTTAAATTTTTAATTCTTGTGAAAAATTGATATAATATGTAAAATGAGCCGCTAAATTCAATGGAATAAACCGCAGTGCTCTACGACTTTTAGTTTTTTTTTTTATGAATTTTTTTAGTGAAAAACTTTGATCGCCTCTGTAGCCGGAACCGTTGCCCGGAGCGGCTCCGGGTTTAATCGAAAAAATAGAGAAAATTAAGCGCTATCAAATGATTTTTTGTTCGTTGCTCTAAGTCTTACAGTTTCCGAGAAAAACGCAAAAAAAGGTTTCCATTTTCGCTTTTTTTCAATTTTCAACCGCCAATTACGGCCAAACTATTAGAGTTATCGAAAAACGAAAAAATTAAGAACCACCGGAATAAAAAGCTCTACAAAATAGCATAGAACTCAAGGCGATATCTCGCAAAAAATTTTTCAATTTTCAAACGCCGATTACGGCCAAACTAAAAGAGCTAGCAGAAAACGCTTTTTTAGATCGGAAAGAGCACATCAAAATCTATAAGATAGAATCGGTTTTATTTGATTTTGAGACACTTTAAAAAATGACCGGTTTTTAGGGGGGGGGATAACTTTTTTTTAATTTTTTTTATTTTCCCAATTACGGCAAAATTATTCTAAAAAGTGAAACTATTTTGATCCATATCTATGCAAAATGATCCGGGGAATCGATTGGCATCGAGAAAATTACCAAATTCCGAATAGTTTTTTAGTTATGAATTTTTTAAAATTTCACCAATTTTTGCATTTATCAGCAATTTGCTCGAAAACTATAAGTCGGAGAACAATAATCTTTTTTGAAAAAAATAGATAATTCAAAGAGCTTTCCAACGATAATACACTTTATGGGGTTATCTCTGATAGTTCCGGAGCTATTGCTCGACAAATGTTCCGGGTACCCAAAATCGACAAAAATTGCGACAAAAATTGAAAAAATCAAACATCAAAAAATTGAATATATGGACTTTTTGTGGATTTTTAACAACTCTAGAGGGATGTAAAGGCATATAAAAGTCCATAAAAGTATACTAGAACAAGTTAAAAAAAAATTTTTTTTTCAGCTTTTTGAAGGTGTTCCTCAGGAAATTTTAGCAAAAAAATTCAAAATTTTGAATCTCGTGAAAAGTTGGTATAATACAGAAAATAAGCCGCTTAATCCACTGGAACAAACCGTTTTGCTCTACGACTTTTAGTTTTTGAGTTATGAATTTTTTTGTTGAATAAAATTTTTGACTATAAATAATGGCTACTCTAATTTTAAGCCAAAAAATTTAATTTTTTTATTCTTGTGCAAATTGATAAATGAACAAACCGCGTTGCTCTACGACTTTTATGTCTTTTATTATAATTCGTTTATTTTATTTATTTTTTTTGAGAAAAGAGCTCTATCAGAGAGGTTGTTTTATAATAATTTCATGTGAAACCAAACCTACCTTGTCTTGCATCAAATCTTATCCCTAACTTACCTCGTAACGATTGTCTGCAACATGAAATTTTGATTCCGTTATGAAAAACGCCTGCATGTGTTCGAGACCGCTCGTACGCTCCCTATTTTAATTCTCATATAAATCTAGTAAATAGGCACGGTCTAGATATAGATATGGAAATAATCTAAAAGTGGCTAAAAATATAATTATATTACAATTGATCCTTGATCAATTTACACGTGTGCCCCATAATACCATGCTTAGTTTTGAATATTGACTAAATTCCCTTAAACTACTCATATGTACAGTAAGTTAGCCAATCCCACTGGATATGTAGTTGCAAGATTATTGCTCAGACATCATCTTCGATCGACCTAAGTGGCGCAGCTTGATTTTTTTGTGCCAACGAGTTCAGAATGTGAGTTAAGGCGTCCAGCTTCTTGTCCATGGTCCCCAGCTGCTGTTCCACTCGGTACAGTCTCGCACCCACCGTCATGGGTTTGACGTTTCCAACGCGATCGATCCCCGCTAGGTAACTCCCAGGTTTGCCCAGCGTCTGGTCCAGCCGTCGCTGTAACTCCTTGATGCGGACCATCATGTTGAGGTGGCCTTGGCTGTACTGCTCGATGACGTCCCGCACGTCGTAGGGCTTGCGCGCCTGCTGGAACTTGCGTCTGGCGACGAAATATTTGATTTTTCGTATCGCTCGGATGGCGTTCTTGTGGGCTTCTGTGAGTCTGGAAAAATGCAGTTAGATAGGAGTAAAGAGAGAGGTGGGGGCTGTACTGTGTCACCCGGGGGAGCTCGCCGTCGAGGTCGTCGATGTCGTCGCTGGCGGCCTCCGTGACGGTGCTGGTCTGGCTGGTAAAGACGGCTCCACGGGAGCTTTCACGTTCGCCTCGGCGGACGCGGTTTGGGGTGCCTGGAAATTATTAAGGAATAAAAATGTTAATCCTATGTAAAATAATCCGGGGAATCGATTGGTGTCGAGAAAATCGCCAAATTGCTAATAGTTTTTTAGTTATGATTTTTTTTAAATTTTACCTATTTTTGTTTTTATGTGCAAATTCCTCGAAAACTATTAGCCGGAGAATAATGATCTTTTTTGAAAAAGATAGATAATTTAAAGAGTTTTCCAACGATAATACACTTCATGGGGTTATCTCTGATAGTTCCGGAGCTATTGCTCGACAAATGTTTCGGGTACCCAAAATCGACAAAAATTGTGATGAAAATTGAAAAAATTAAATATCAAAAAATCGAATATATGGACTTTTTGTGGACTTTTAACAACTCTAGAGGGATGTAAAGGCATATAAAAGTCCATAAAAGTATACTAGAACGAGTTTTTAAAAAAAATTTTTTTTTCACCTTTTTGAAGGTAAGTAAGTAGTGTTTGTTACTCAGGAAATTTTAAGCAAAAAATTTTAAATTTTTAATTCTTGTGAACCGTTGCCCGGAGCGGCTCCGGGTTTAATCGAAAAAATAGAAAAAATTAAGCGCTATCAAATGATTTTTTGTTTGTTGCTCTAAGTCTTACAGGTTCCGAGAAAAACGCAAAAAAAGGTTTCCATTTTCACTTTTTTTCAATTTTCAACCGCCAATTACGGCCAAACTATTAGAGTTATCGAAAAACGGAAAAATCGAGGACAACCAGAATAAAAAACTCTACAAAACGGCATAGGACTCAAGGCGATATCTCGCAAAAAAATTCAATTTTCAAACGCCGATTACGGACAAACTAAAAGAGCTAGAAGAAAACGCTTTTTTGGATCGGAAAGAGCACATCAAAATCTATAAGATAGAATCGGTTTTATTTGATTTTGAGACACTTTAAAAAAGCACCGATTTTAAGGGGGGATTTTAAGTTAAGGGTGTTAACTTTTTTTTAATTTTTTTTATTTTTTCATTTACAGCTAAACTATTCTAAAAAGTGGAATTATTTTGATCCATACCTATGCAAAATGATCCGGGGAATCGATTGGCATCGAGAAAATTACCAAATTCCGAATAGTTTTTTAGTTATGAATTTTTTAAAATTTTACCAATTTTTGCATTTATCAGCATTTTGTTCGAAAACTATAAGTCGGAAAACAATAATCTTTTTTTAAAAAAATAGATAATCTAAAGAGCTTTCCAACGATAATACACTTCATGGGGTTATTTCTAATAGTTCCGGAGCTATTGCTCGACAAATGTTCCGGGTACCCAAAATCGACAAAAATTGCAATGAAAGTTGAAAAAATCAAACATTAAAAAATCGAATATATGGACTTTTTGTGGACTTTTAACAACTCTAAAAGGATGTAAAGACATAAAAGTCCATAAAAGTATACTAGAACGAGTATAAAAAAATTTTTTTTTTCACCTTCTTGAAGGTAAGTGCCCGGAATCGACCAAAATCGCGGTAAAATTGAAAAAATCAAATTAAAAAAAAGTTCATAAAAATTCATTTGATATTGTTATTACTAAAAACCCATTTTCCTCGTTTTTTTTGGACAACTAGCATTCAAAAGCCCCAAAATCTTCAAGTCAACTTAATCCCCCTCTGCTGGAACGGAAATCTGTGCAAGCGATTGTGTGTAGAAAACGGTATCGATTTTACCATCAGACTAATAAAGGCCTTTTTGTGAAGGCTTTTTACACAAAACGAGAAAAATGATGATACGTTTCATACACGTGCTAAATACATCAGACGGTGATTAATAATCCGCCAAGTCGATAATGTTTGTGCACTCGGGGTTTTAACGTCAGCTTCGTTTTGCTCTTTGTGTTGCGAGATTTTGGTGAGAAATAATGATGGAAGTTTCAAACTTGAGTTCAAATCAATAGTTGCATTATTCATTTGATGGTAAAAACTGTGAATAAAACATTGTTGCCAAAATCAAGTGTATACTGAGTTGATTAATTAAATAGTTAAATAAAAATTAAAAATTCACACTAACGTATTTTTTCCACAAAACCTTCCGACACTTCATTATTGTACAAATATCTAGTTATTTATTAATTAATTTCTATATAAATAAAATCATTACGATTTGCACATTTTAAACAAATTTACTGGATGATTTAATTTAAAGCGCATTAAATATTGGAATGTTATATATTTTACTGACACATTTAATAAGTAGCCTAAATAAATTTTGTTGTTTCATAATAATAATTAATTTTTATTAACAAGTATAGAAATAGAATTTTTTTGTATTTTTTTTTGCAAATTGCTTACCGGCTTTAGGCTCCTCCATGTAGAAAACAACGTCGGAATCGGACTCGCACCTGGAGGGTGCATTGGGGGCGACTGCTTGGACGGGGGTGTCGCCCTGTGGCGTTCCAGGCGCCTCCATGCGATTCCGCGATTTCCGACGTTTCAAAACGGACGCTTTCTTAGCCACCTGCAACATCAGGGACTGACCCAACCCATGGAGACTTAACACCGAGACACCAAACACTGCATCTAGAACTAGCCTAAGAAAACTGTACACTAAGTGCCCCCACTCATTATAAAATAAAACCCCCGATATCCCCTACAATATTCAGTGCGTTCGCCTTTTTATCATTCAAGCCGATGAATTATTGATGGACGCGCTCTTTTTTTCCCGACAAGTTGACGGCTGCTGCTGCTGTGCACCTTCGTCAAATATTCACTTTGTTATTCAGCTCTTTAAACTAGCTTACGTCTAATTCTGTTTCTAACATGCAGAGGGAAACTGGGACGAGGAAATTTAGATAAATTGCTTTATTGGAATTGGATGTGAGCACCATTTTGTATCCAACGATAAAAACAAGAAGTTTGCCACAGCTTGGGGTTCGTGTTGGTGTGCTATTAAGCGAATCGTTTCTGGCATTTCGTGTGCACTGGTGATCCACTTCTTGTTCGGTGAAATTATTGGAGTGGATGCAAAACGGGGCTAATCACTAATCTTTCACGGAAATTGATTCAAAAATTTACTGCTAATGCGGATTAAATCAACTGTGTAATGCAGCGATTTTGGGTGAATTCGCCCCAATTTTTACTTTAGGACGGTATTAATTTTAATTACATTATCATTAAAATTTCATATCCATTAGTTACGCTTTGAAATATTACGTACATGTATTTGGTTATTTTAATGAATCGACCTGGAAAACTTACGTGGTGATTGCATCTTTGTTTACAAAATGAGCTGAATTAAAAATGTTTCTCTACTTGTTTCTGTAATGAGGCTTTTAACAAAAGTTGTTTAGGTCTAAACCTAAACCAAACTGTAAAAATTCCTTTTAGAAACTCACTAAATTGCTTTTGAAGATTCGTTAATTTTTTTGCTTACCATCAAGTGGATTAAAACAAATTTCTACTGTGAAAAATTTCTGGAGATTGTAAATTAAGTTAATTATTAAAAAAAAAACTGACGCTACTGAACAAGTATGCAGTTCTGTAAATTCTACTGACTGCGCCAATTAAGTTTCTAAAAAAATCTATGAACAAATTTTGATTGAATTTTTCTCTTCTATAACACATTTTGCAAAATTCTTTATTATTTTCAATATTTTCCTTCTTTTTTTGGTCAGTGCTAATAGTTAAAGTTCAAATAAAATTAAAATAAAGTAAATTCTTCAGTTTTTTTTAATATTTCAGTGTAAAAAAATCCCTTGTCACAAAGAATATTTGATTAATTATACGAAAAATTCGAAGGGTTCAGGAAATGGGTGTAAAAAGTTGGGGAAATTAGGCGAAATTATAAGGAAATCACTTTTAAAAATTAGGGGAAGTTTTAGGGAAACCTTGAGAAAATCACGATTCAATCAGGTGAAATTTGATGTACTCTGTATTTGGAATTTTTTGCATAAGCACAATTTTTTTCTAAAAATTCCTTTTAGAAACCTTCACCAAATTGCTTTTCAAAATTTGTTAATTTTTTTGCTTACCACCAAGTGGATTAATACAAATTTCTACTGTGAAAAGTTGCTAAAGTCTTCAAAATTTTTGGAGACTGCAAATTAAGTAAAAATTACCTTTTTAAAAAAAATGACGCTATTAAACAAGTATAAAGGTTCTGTAAATTCTACTGAGTGCGCCGTTTAAGTTTCTAAAAAAAATCTACGAACAAATTCTTACTGGATTGAATTTTCTACATTATTTTCTTTATTTGATGTTACTTTATTGCTGGATATCAAGTGTAATAACTTTTCTATAACAGATTTTGCTAAATTCTTTATTATTTTCAAAATGTTCCTTTTTTTTGGCAAACGAGCCGGTCAGTGTTAATAATTAAGTTCAAATAGAATTAAGATAAAGTAAATTCTTTAGCTTCTTTGATATTTTAGTGAAAAAAAATTGCTTCTAACAAAGAATATTTGATAAATTATACGAAAAATTCGAAGGGTGTAGAAAATTAAGGAAATTATGGGAAATTATAAGAAAGTCACTTTTAAAAATTAGAGGAAGTCTTAGGGAAACCTTGAGGAAATCACGCTTAAATCAGGTGAAATATGGTGTATTCTGTATTTGGAATTTTTTGCATAAGCACAAATTTTTTCATAACTTTAATGAAAAAAATTGTGGAATCAATAATATTCCCCATTATTCGTATCGTAGACAGAATTCCACTCTTGCGAGAGAGACCAGTCCTCGAATAATTTGACCAATCAAAATTATCTCCGTCTTGTTTATCTACTGCACAAAAAACTGCAAGGTGTTTGTCATTGGATATTGATCGGCAAATGCACTCCCAACTATAAAATGATCCAATCGGAATCACAAAGCGTTTAAAAGGTCGATAATAATTTAATTTAGTTTTCTGTGATATTTGAAGTTGAAAAATTGCAATAAAATAAAAAATAATGATTTAGGCTCGCAATTAATTCGGTTAAAACTTGGTAGTCGTAGTCAGACTTGGAATTTATTATTTATAATGAAAAACATGTCTTTATTATTTATTATTAATTAATTAATTGCAATTGCAATTGCAATTGCGAAACTTTTTTGAAAAATTATAGTTTTTTATTTTTTTAATGTAAAGTTTGGCCGTGGCTCAAGCTTTAATTGGCCACTAGTTAAAACAGAATAATAAAAGTTTGTTACGGGTATTTAGGTCACATTCCTTTAGTTTTCAAGTTTCCGTCTCTAAAACTAAAGTTTTTAATCGTTTATCTAATCGTGCGGTCCCAATTTTTAAATCAACTTCCGTCCGGTTTATCCCTTTCCCCCTTCTTATTTACCAATTTGATTAAATTAGGTAAGTCATTGAAAAAGTGAGTCTCACCTTGGAAAGAGGTATGTTACAATTGGTGCCGCTCCCACTGGAAGAGTTGTTGGTGGTGAAGCCGTTCGTATCCTTGAGATAAATCTGCCACGTTGCCCTCGAATTGAAACTTTTGTCGGCGGCGTAACACCGCCACAAACACTGGATGAGCATGGCGGCGGCAGGAATCTGCCGATTGAAATGCTTCTGGCGTTGCTTCTGCTGCACCTTGAGGGCGAAGCCCGAGCCGAGGATGCCCTGCACCAAAAAAATTTTTCAAAAAAGAATAAACAACACTATTATCGAACTTTCGACCAAGCTTTCAACTTGACAAAATTTTAATGAAAAACGCGTACAAAACCAATTGCCAACGAATTTGGATTTTTCCGCCTTCTTTTGTACATTTTTTTGATATTTTGTTATATAAGATAGAAAGACTGAAAATCTTAGAAAAGAAAATATTAAATAGCTAATAAGTCAAGAAATTTAATTAAAAAATATGTCTCCATTTATTATGGATATGGTGCAAATAATTGCTCTGTGTGGCTTTTTTTAGCTCACGTTAACGCTTAAATTTTTATTGCTGCGCGTGACCTCTTATTAGGCTTTCAGTTCCTGAAACCAGACACTGAACGTCCTGTGTGTTAGCGTAATTTTCAGCCATATCACTTGAGTAGTAGTTGTCATTCGATATTTTTCATGTTAAAATCACGTCGCTATCGTGTTACACCTAAAAATAATCGAGCATTAATCTTCATTATTATTGACACGTGTTCGCCCTGATTTTAGTGAGATAAATGAAAGTCAATAAGCAAAAGACTGACGAGAAAAAATGATCCAAATTAAAATAAATGGCATGCAAACCCGGTTTGTCGTCCGCTTGAACAGGGATTAAAGTGTTTGCCCCATTATCGATCCCTCTGCCCGAAATTTATGAATTTTTGATCCCTCTTTGTGTACTCGCTTTAAAAACCTCCTCAACTTGATTATTCCCAACCCGTTGTTTACTTGAATTTAGCAGCACCTGAACCCGCGCTTAGCACAACAAAGGCGCCACTACGGAGATCGAAAGGGTAGGAAGCGAGACGATGGACGAAGAAAATGTCCCGGCTTCGATAGTTCCGTTAAAGCCGCTAGAGAGCGCAGACTTATTAATTGAGTTTAATTGATCTGAATTACCACAAAGAGTTTACACGTTACTTTCAAACTTTTTAAACATTGTTTTCTCAAATTTTTTTTAAACTAAAGCCAAAAAAACAAAACTTTTTAAAAATAACTTTATTTATATCTTTTTAGAGCATTTAAGTACGTTTTCTCATCGCAATTATATAAAAAAAAATTATATAAAATATTATAAAAATATATATTATATATTTTTATAATATAAATATATATTAAAAAAATTATATAAAAATATAAAAATATCTTTTTATATTTTATATGTTTTTTATGTTTTTATACATAATATATATATACAGCGTGCTCAAAAACTGGCGCACCAACTCAATGGTGTGTGGTAGAGAAGTGATTACATTTAAAGGTATAAATAGTAAAAAAATTCTTTGTATTAAAGTTATTGAAAAATAACTAATTTTAGGTAAATGATATGTGGCAACGTTGTCTAACAGTCATGATCGCAATAGAATTTGAGCAACAATAAAAATAAATTATTTTTGAAACGGTTTTCTAGGAAATAATTCCCAGTGTTGGCACATCTACACATTGTGATTTTTTGGATGAATTTTAATTTTTTTAAATTAAAAAAACTGCTAAAATCTGATAGTAAATTTTAAAATAATTATTCATCGTTTTGTTACGGAACGATTACCTGGTATGAAACATAAGAACATAAAAAAATAATGAAAACTAAAGAAGTTAACACAATAAGTTTGTAGCTCCAGATTTTTTAAAATATAACTTTAGGAATTTTTTCAACATTTTTCCCGTAATCTGCACTTGCTTCTCAATAACGTACCACTGAGTTGGTGAGCCAGTTTTTGAGCACCCTGTATATCAAAAATAGAATTTTTTAAAAATAAATAGAAATATTAGTTAGTAGTAAGTAATAAAATTTGGTGTTAACTTACGGCTGGAAGAGCGAAGAAAGATATGGCAAAGACGCTAAAACACGACGCTACAATCTTGCCCATCCAAGTCCTGGGCACAGTGTCCCCATATCCAATGGTCGTAACAGTGATAACCCCCCACCAGAGCGCATCCGCATAACTCGAAAAATCCCCCGTATTTTTTCCATCAGCACCCACAGCGTCCTTCTCCGCCAAATAAACGAAATAACTGCTGAAAATTAGGCCCAGAAATCCGATGTAAAGAGTCGTTATTAATTCCTACCCCAAAAAAACACAGTTAAATTAAACCAAAACCAGTAAAAATTGCATTACTTGTCGATGTATGAACACAACTGAACCCAGCAGCCTCCACGTGCCCCCTTGCCTGTCCACGTGGAGCATCCGCAAAATCTGCAGGAAGCGAATTCCGCGGATAGCCGACGTGGCAAACACTTGCCCGTTTGAACCTAACGTTAGAACTACAATCGAAGCTACCACTACAATTAAATCTGCAAAAAAATTGCTGTAAAGTGTACCAGTGTAAAATGGGCAACTAACCGATAATGCAGATGGGTTTGCGTATAAATCGAAGGCGCCCCCAAAAGCCCATGTACTTTGACCTGCAGCCTGCCGACCACAGCCGCACCAAATACTCAACGCCGAAGAAAACCACCAGGCAAATCTCCTGCAACGGAATTATTAAAAGCCCGAGTTTGAGCAACTGCTCTGTGTAAATAGAGATATTGCCGGAGGTGGATGTGCAACTGTAATAACAAACTCACCATCCAGAAAAGGGTCTCGTTGGCAAAGCTTTGGTACGTGTCGATCGTTGACAACACGCTGAATATTAGGCAAACGAGGACTAACATAAACCTGAAAGGAAAAATCGTATTAGTGTCAACAGCATGTCGAAGAAATGCGACAGCTCGTGTAAATAAATCCGGCCGGTTCGGACGAACGTCCGGAGGGAAACATTACGAAAGAAACAAGACGTTAAACGCGAAGTAAATTCTAGAATAAATGGACCAATAATAAATTTCACATTTTTTGGAATTTGTAAAAATGGTGGATGCGCCGGGAAAACAATATTCTTACAAACTGTTTATTTTTTAATACAAATATGAGCACAAAGTTTATGTAATAAAATAATCTTTTCCGATTATTAAGTAGAACGTGTGCTCGCTAACAAGCTAAAGGATACTGATTTTATTATTAAAAGTACGAAAACAAAATCAGCTTGTTACATTGTGTATTCATTAAAACTGTTTTCAGGTAAACAAACCATTGTTCTAGTTGACTTTTTTAACATTTCTATAACAATTTGTACGTTTGCTGGATCAAAAACTAGTGGCAATGTCAAGTTGTCCATTTTTTCCATTAAAGTTAATTTTTTTCAGGTTGGTATTTGATACATGGATCGTGTCAATTAAAATTAGTAAAATCAAGTAAAAAAACTACATATCATTTATAGAAATCACTTCCAATTGAGCGCATTTTAATTTTACTAAAAATTATTTCATTGTCAAAAATGGTGGATGCGCCGGGCTAAAAATAATTTTATGCAATTAATTCAATTTATGGTTTTTTAACAAACAAACCTTAACACAAACATTAATAAACATACCTTTTATTGTATTTGGCGTTTGTTACCAAAGTAAATTGGAAAATATTCAGAGTTCGTGTAATAAAATAACCTTTCCTGATTTATTAAGTAGAGCGTGTGTTCGTTAACAAGCTAAAAGATTTTATTATTAAAAGAACGAAAACAGATTCTGCTCCAACTGCATTCATTAAAACTGCTTTCAGGTATTCTAGCAAAAAAGTTAACATTTTAAAAAAGTTTATTCGCTATTTCAAAACTACAAAAATGCCAACGTTAATCAAATAATTTTTTTAATAAGGCAGTTTTATAGCTAGACTAAAAGCTATTGTTGTTATTGCTGTCAAATTGTTTAATTTTAATAAAATTGGTGAGAAATTCTAGGACTAGAATTATTTTTTTTCGGTTGGTGTTTGATACATGAATTTTTACAGTTAAAACTACTAAAATCGAATAAAAACATTATATCAATTACAGAAATCATCATCAATTGAAGGCATTTTAATTTATCGAACATTGTTAAAAATGGTGGATGCGCCGGGTTAGGCACAATTTTCTGCTATTTAAAAGCACGAACATTTTGGCTTAGTTTTTTAAACAGTAAAAATTTACTAATCCAAACTTTAGTTTATTGTTTATTACCAAAGTAAATTCGAGACAAATTAAAACAGACAGTTTTTTTAATAAAATAATATTTTTTTAAATTAAACTAACCAACATTTTTAAAAGTAAGAAAACAGTTTTTTGTTTGTTACATTTATTAAAATATCATTCGCAAGTATTGAAAATATTCCGTGTTATTCCAGGTTCGTACTCAACTTTTTTTCTCAAACATATTCATACAACTTTTTTCATGATTTTGTTTGCTAATTTATTCAACTTTCGACGCATGTAATAAACACAAGCCTTGAGTTAAATGCTATCACTGTTAAAAAAAATATACCAACAGTTGAACACATTTTAATTTTTAAAAAAATTCACTATGGTGGTAAAAATGGTGGATGCGCCGGGATAATCAATTTACTTTTTTCACAGCAAAAATTACTAATCTAAATTAATTAGACACATTGTTTATGGTATTTGGCGTTTGTTACCAAAGTAAATTAAAACTAAAAAAACATAAATTTTTTACTTTCACCCTTATTTTTGTGCTCTATTAACGACTTTCATCCTAAATTCATTTCCATTTTGCTGATGTTTTTAAAAGCCTAACGTTTCGTAATGTTTTGCCCTCACATTATACGCTTTTTACCAAACCATGGGTGGTGACACAAACAAGTTTTCGTAATTTACTTATATTTGCGGTTAAATTATTTAGTTATTGTAACAATAAATAATGGTAGTGACAAAAAAAATAAGTAATAGTTTTTTAGTGGCGGAATTTTTCGGTTTAGTAACAACGGAATCAATATCATTGTTGTTTACGAACTTGCCTTGAAAATACAAACAGAAAAACTGGGTTATAGAAAATCGAATCATAAACCTTGACTGGTTTTCAGACCTATTAAAATAATGACGGGACATAAATCATCGCAACCCTTCTAATTAGTCTAATCGGGACCTGGTCTAAGATTAATACAAGTCAACAGGTGCCCGAAAATCGGGCTTAAAAATACCTGCACGTATTGATAAGACATAAAAAAGTTGATGATAAAATTTTTACGGGAAATTACGTTGCGCTTTGTTGACAATGTGTTCCGGCAATAAATTGGTAAAATCGCTCAAGGACTTAATTACATAAAAAAATTGCGTGTTATTTATGCATTCACGGAGCGACTTAATTGTAACAAGTGAGATTGTGGGGATTAAAATTTAAATCCGTCCCTATCTCGCATTTAAATCTCAGAATAAGCAGCCCAATTTCAAGCGATTAATTACGTTTAATTAATAGCATACTAATGAAAGGGCTTGAAATTATTACTTTGTGTTTGATTACATTGTGTGATATCTAAGTAAAGCCAATTTACATTTAAGCGATTGTTTGCGCACGTGTTGGTGCTATTAGCGAAATTAATAGGCTATTGAAGGGACGACTTTTGCCTCATATTTATTATTAAAACTGAAATCGAAAAATAAAATCGTTACACGGAAAATAACCAACTTTAATGGTATATCCTGGGCAGAAAATGCAAAATGCTGCCGGCTGGAAGCGTATCAAAATTGTATTATAAGTTAAATTTTCCACAACTGGAATAAAACAAAGACTAAGAAAACGAGCGGAGCATTAAATCCACTTTTTCGCTTAGGTGGACTTTTTTCGCTGAGGAAACAGAAAGCGAAGCTTTACGCCCATTGGTTCAACTCATTAATATAACGACTGAATTATTTTATATCTAAATTTATAATTTTATAACTAGGATTTTCTGAACCCAAAAAAATAGTACGGCGGAGTAAAAATGAGGACGCTTGAAGCGTTATACCGTCTTTGTGCCAAAACCTTTTAATTAATTTAAATCAAACCAATTCACTAATTTTTTGAAAAAAAAACTGGCACAAAAAACTATTTAAAAAATAAAAATCTGTGCTTTGTCTTCTATTTTTCAAAACGCTGCGAATACGGTTGAAGATACAAGAAAAATGTAAGGAAGAAATTTGTAGAGAATTAAATTTTCCATAAAAACGTTTAGGTTGGTGTTTGATTTATGGATTTTTACAGTCAAAATTACTAAAATCGGATAAAAAACATTATATCAATTACTAAAATCATCATCAATTGGAGGCATTTTAATTTATCGAAAATTGTTAAAAATGGTGGATGCGCCGGGTTAAACACAATTTTATTCTGTTTAAAAGCACAAACATTTCGGTTTAGTTTTTGAAACAACAAAAATCATTAAACTAAACTTTACTTCATCGTTTATTACCAAAATAAATTCGAGAAAAATTAAAACACGCAGTTTGTTTAAGAAAATAATATTTTTTTTTGGATTCAACAAGCCAAGATTTATTTTATTGTTAAACGTAAGAAAACAGTTTTTTGCTTGTTACATTCATTAAAATATTATTCTCAGGTATTGAAAATGTTATTCCAGGTTTGTACTAAACTTTTTTTCTCACACATATTTATACAACTTTTTTTATTATTTGTTTGTTAATTTATTCAAATTTCGACGCATGAAATAAACACAAGCCTTGAGTTAAATGCTTCCACAGTTAAAAAATTTACCAACAGTTGTGCACATTTTAATTTAAAAAAATTTACAAAGGCGTCAAAAATGGTCAATTTTTGGAAAAAAAACTGGCACATAAAACTATTTAAAAATAAAAATCTGCGCATTGTCTTCTATTTTTCAAAACGCTGCGAATACGGTTAAAGATACAAGAAAAATGGTGAGAAAAAATTTGTAGAGAATTAAATTTTCTTCAAAAAAGTCCGCAAGACCATATCTCTAGGGTCAACGGTTTAGGCCCTAAAGACGTTCAAAGTCACTGAAGCGTCGGATTTGTTTCATTTTACCGGTGGTCACGTAACAAAAAATTAATTTATACCAAAACCGTTGAAGATAGAACTGTAGTGTCGTGGACTTTTTTGTAGAAAATTTAATTCTCTACAACTTTGTTCCTTACACTTTTTTTGTATCTTGAACCGTATTCCCAGCGTTTTGATAAATATGAAACTGCGCAAAAATTATCGCTTAAATTTTTTCACCGTATATTTTTGCAAACGCTGCGGATACGGTTAAAGATACAAAAAAGTGGAAGAAAAGAAATTTTAGAGAATTAAATTTTCTACAAAAAAGTCCGCGACACCATATTTCTATCTTGAATGGTTTCGGTATAAATTATCGTTCTAATACTTGACCACCGGCAAAATAAAGTTTAGGGCGCTCTCTGGCGACATTAACGGAACTATCAAGGACGGGAACGTTTTATTTGTACGCCGTTCCTAACTCTTAGATATCCGTAGGATAATAACACAGTTACCTGTGCTATGTAATGTTCAGTAAAATAAAACCCCCACTGTATACTTATTTAATTTATTTAATAAATTTATTTTTTGAGTAAAGTGGTAACTAGACATTAATCATTTCTTGTAAGGTTCCGTTATGCTTATTCAAGCTATCCGTCCTCATAATCCCTTGCATTAACCCATCCCGTCACCAAAATCCCTAATCCCTTCGTCACGTTGACGTATTATCTCCAATAACTCGCCTCATCTTGTCCGAGGTGTGTCCCATATATTATTGAATCGAAAATCGACGAAATAGCCAACCTTGACATTTCCCCCAATAATCCGGAGTGTTTAAATCGCCCAGTGATTACCCGAAATGAGTTAATTTACACTTTGTTTCCCATTCCGTTAAACCAACAGCTAGTAGTGTTTGATTAGGAGAAAAAGGGATGTTTACTAAGAACCTCCGCTACTATTCCACCTTTTTCCATGTTTGCTCTAAGCCCGAAATGGGATCGATACGCGTGCTTTGCCTATTCATATTCCTGCCACGTAGATAAAAATGATGCGAATGTTTTCGCCACTTGAATCGATATTTATTTAGTCTAAAATTTGACTATCAAGTGAAGGCCACACCGATTTGCATAATAATCGCGATTTTGGCCATCATGGCATTTTCTCGTTATCCGGAAGTCGCGTGACTCCGCTGATTTATTGCGATTCGCCGATTCTGAGATTTGGAAATTGTCGATGTGATTTCCCAGGGGATTTACCAACAAAAGCTGCGTTATGGTATAAATATATGTATAGGTGGAATAATTGTCCATGTGTTTTATCTATTAATAATAAATCAGATGTTTATCGCATTGAAAAAACATGCTATGACTGGCGATACGACAAAATGGCGACTAGAAACAGGAAATTAATAATTCTTGTTGATGTGTCACGAAACGGGAAAACTAATGATGGAAAATTGGACGACTGTTGGACTCTAACAAGAATGTGGACACGTGCAAGACTGATCGTTTAGATTACAAAATTTACAATTAAAACAGTACGAAATTTTTATTAAAACATATTTGCCACTGCCCACTAGAGCCATTAAACTTTTGTCTTTTCGAGCATCTTAAGACTAAATTGAGTAAAAAATAACGAGAAATAAATCAAAACAATTAATCAATAAATTCTGTCACAAAAGGTGTAATTTTTGCCTTTTTAAGCCAAAATGTACAATTTTATGCTAAAAATTTCGTTATTAGAGAAACTGTACATTGAGTCGGAAATAACATGATTTCGTCGTTTTTGAACGTTTTGGATTTTTTTACAATATTTTGTTCAATAAATATCATGAAATTAAAACTAAAAGTAAAACTTAACCAAAATCAAAAGAAAAACGTAGAGTAAATAATTTTAATTTAGGCACTTTTGAGTTCGATACAAAATTAAATAATAGTTCAGAAATGAAATAAAAAAAGTTTTTTTGGAACCTTTCTGAACTAAATAATATGTACAGCATTAGAAGAATGTGGACACGTGCAAAACTGATCGTTTAGATTATAAAATTTACAATTAAAACAGTACGAAATTTTTATTGAGAAAAATATTTGCCACCTGAGCCATTAAATTTTTGCCTTTTTGAGCATTTAAGTAGGTTTTCGAAATAAATACTCAAGTGTTGCAAAATAAAGACGAAAAATTACTAAATTAGGTCAAAAATAACGTTATTATCGAGAAATAAATAAAAAAAATTACTTTTTTTCAAAATAATCAATAAGTTCTGTCGCAATTGATTTAATTTTTGCTTTTTTAAGCCACACTGTACATTTTTATGTTGTTAGAAAAACTGTACATCGAGTCGGAAATAACATGATTTTGTCGTTTTTGAACGTTTTGGTATTTTTTTTGCAATTTTTTTGTTGAATAGATATCATGAAATTAAAACTAAAAGTAAAACTTAACCAAAATCAAAAGAAAAACGTAGAATAAATAATTTTAATTTAGGCACTTTTGAGTTCGATATAAAATTAAATAATAGTACTAAAATAAAATAAATAAGTTTTTTGGAACCTTTCTGAGCTAAATAATATGTAGAAATAGAAGCTTCCAAGAGAATCTTATTTAGGTAACCTTTTTTTTTGTAAATTATTACTAAACTGGTCTAACAAATAACGATAAAATAATAATAAATAATAATAAAATAATTATAAAGTTTATTGTCATAGTCAAAAATTGTAATCATGAAACTAAAACAAATTTACGTAAAGCAATACAGAATAAAATAATTAAAATAATTAAGTTTTTCAAAGAATTCTTCGTATTTAAATTTAAATATATTTGGTGTCTTTTAAGCGTTCTCGAGCACTTTATTGAATACCTTTTCAGTTAGTGTTATTTTTGTAAATTTTGAGCGGTTAAGTACGTTCTTCAATAAGAATTATTTCACAAAATTTCGTCAAAAATAGCCTGGAAATAATGTAATTTTAAATACTGAAATTGTTTTTTTTTTATTGAATAATTTCTTAATAATATGACACTGGGGTTAATCCAAGGTTAATGCATTCAGGAATGCACTTACTAATGGCATCGAAATTGTGTCTAATTTAGTGCTGGAAGCCCCGCTTAATTTTTTGCTTTCGGTGTGTTATTAGGGCACTTGCGTGACTTGGAAAACGCGAAATAATATTCACATTATCACCCACAAATAATTCGCGTGCTCCTGTCAGAGTCATGCAATCAGGGATGTGTACACCAACACACTAAAAACAATCAATTTGTGAAGAAATAGGTCAATTTATTTGATTTTTTCCAAAGTAGCAATCGATCGGAAATTTCACCTCCATTAAACTGATTGCGATTAATAACAATTTTTCGGGGGAGGTGTCATTTAAATGTAAAAAGCGCCCATCCTCCTTGACCTTTTTGTATCAGCTGCGGTTTGTGGCCGGATCGATATGCACACGACTGGGAATAAATTCATATAAAATTATGGTATTGCACTTGACGATATCGTGTCACTTCATGGCTGGGAAATTGAGACGTTTTCGTAAATTTCTTAGTACGCCAACAGGCGCGCACTCAATTAAAACAGGTGTTCGATAATAATTGTCGAAAAGAAGGATTGATGGCTGAGGTAACGATTGCTTCATTCGGAATTTAATTAAAACGGTTTAGATTCGAATTCGCAGAAAACGGAGCCCCGATGAAAAATGGAGTTTTTAATTGGGGCTGAATTAATTTTTTGAGAATTTGTGCAAAAGTTTACAAAACGAAAAAAAATTCAATTTCTACGAATTAAAAAAAAAGTTTTATTTAAAAATTACACATTAAACTGTCGATTTGTGGTAAAATTTTTAATAACCTGGAAGCCCGTGTTTTAGGGTAATTACCGGCCCCTTGCTAATGAATAGGTAATCATAATGAATCCTCGCGTGAAAAACCGTGGGCATCCCCGGGCGTGTCCGCTTTAATTCGCCCCGGACCCGCCAATGTTCACTCCGCCTAATTGTCCATCAATCCATCCAAGTCCCAACCCTCTCGGCACTTACACAGTAAAGTGATAGATAAAGCACAGCCATCCTCCGGGATGCTCCAGAAAAACGTACGTCCTCTCCTGGCACGTCTTCCCCTTCTTGTGGTGGAAAACATACTTGGCCTTGAACGCCTGATCGATGGGCAAATAAATGGGATAGTAGGGGTCGGGGACGCCCCTGGGCTCGTCCGTCGGCGCCGCCACGTCCTCCTCCTCGTCGACGACGTCCTCGGGCTGCACCACGTCGTTCTTGTGGCTGCGGAAGCGCTGCTTGCGCTTGAGCGGCGTCGGGACGCGCTTGTGGTGCGCTTCGCCGAAGCGCGGCCGGTGGCCCCGCAGGCGCTGCAGGAAGGGCAGGCGCTCGGAGCACTCGTCCTCCTCGCTGGGCACCTGGGGCGCCTCCTCATCGCGCGCCACGTGGTTCACGGGACTCTTCAGCACGCTCAGCACCAGGTCGTCGGAGGGGGCGCCCGCGTGCGGCGAGCTGCCGATCGGCACCAAGCTCAGTTTGCGGGACGTGCGGTACAAGCTTTCCTGTTCAGACCGATTCATCTCGCTTAACATCACTAATGACAGCATTTGCGAACGGGGGCCGGGCCGACACGAACGGAGGCATCACGACGGCATCGTCGGAGGGGGTGCTGCCACCGGGAATGAGACAAGGAGATGAGGCTTAAAGCGTTTTTCTAACTTAAATTGGGGCAGCAGCGAGTGTTTAATACAATTTTTTTGCGTTCGTAGTTTAAAAATCACGAAAAAATACAAGTTATTTATTACCTGTCCTCCACAAAGAAGATTTTCTAAAGACGTCGGTTTAACTTTCTTAAAATTTTAATATTACGTTGGAAAACGTAAATTTTTTTCTAATAAACTCATATATGAACACACTGTATAGTTAATACAAGTTGCAATTAAACAGTGTCTTAGCTGAAACATTGTGTAAATATATTTAAAATAGTGGTCAACAGCTTTTAATTTAATTTTCTATTATTGCCAATTATTGTAAAAATTAACAAAAAAGATTGATACAAAGCTGAATAACGTTGGGAATTCAGTCCATAAATCAAGTTAAAACAAATTTGTAATAACAGGTGTAAACCCCCAAACGCAATTATTCCGTTTGATTAATTTACAACAACATTTGTTATCTTGAAAATTAAAAGGCATTTTCGACATTGTATTTATGTCCGCAAAATAATACCCCGTAATTACAGTCCAACCAATGCAATTATTGGTAAAGTAATTACAATTAATTCAAATTTCATTTAATCTACATTTGCTTATACAATCTCTAAGCTCAAGGTTTCAGAACACACGCAAAAGAAATTACCAGTCACAGAATAATCACTTGTACTTAATTTAATGCAGATGCATTTGAATTACGTCTAATTTTCTTCGTTCGTTCTTACACAAATCGAAGAATTCATTCAGAAACTTTCTGACATTAAAACCAAATATTGACAAAGTAATTACAAGTATTTTTAACTTTGTTTCTATAAATTATCACCAGTGTGTCCCTGACAGCAAGGCTTTAAAAATCCAACTCAATTTTCAGGCATCACTGTGTTAAACAAATTTTCGAATAAATCGTACAGGGTTTTCCAAAAAATTGGAAAAATTTGTTACTGGTCTTTAAATAATTGAAAAATTATTTTTTTTACAAAAGCTCTGAAATAATTGAGATAATTTAATTTTTTGACAAAAACAAAATTTGCCATAAATATTAAAATTTTAGTTATTTAACTGTACTAAATAACAAATAATGCCTTAAAAGTAACATTATAAAGTTGTCATTAGCTGAAAATTTCACTTTTCGACTACTGATAACAATAGTTAATAATTTTTTGATGTTTAAAGTTAAATATTTTATTTAACTGTTTAACAATTTTAAGGTCTTTTAGATGCAATAATAATAATAATAATAATAATAATAATAATAATAATAAAATTTCCAACAGACTTATTAGTCTGAAGTAGACAAGTAACAATACAATATACAAAAAAAAGAACAAAATTGAAACAATTAAATTATACAAAACATTACAAATTACGAAGAAAAATATTCAAGAAGCTTGACATTTACAGTTTTAGTTTGGAAATTATTGAAAATTATTTTTTATTTAAAATAAAAAATAAGGTGTTCCATTTAAAAATTTTAACTTATTTAACTTCAAATAAATATCTTGATTGTTTTATCTTCGTGACAGCAGTGAGCTAAAAAATATATCATTTAAGTTTCTTTTTTAAAGTGATGAAATTTTTAAATAATAATTTTTTCAAAAATGATTGATTTTGTCAAAAAAAAATTTTTGATCAATAATAAACATGAATGTATTAAAAGCTACATCTAAAAATACAAAAAATATAAGGAGTTTTGTTTCAAAAAACATAAGTTTGTAGTGTGGTTTATTTTAAAAAACACTCTGTATACTTGTAACTTGTTTTTCTTGTAAAAAAAACTTAAGGTTGGTTTTATAAACAAATTTAATTCCCCAGTTAAATTTAATGTCGACTTTAACTCAATACTTCATAATCACTTTAATAATTGTACATTTAAAAAAAATTAATGCTTCGTTAAGTTTAAATCCACAATTTTCGCCCATTAACGTTTTTAATTGTTTATTTAAATTATGTAAAAAAATAGAAAAAAAGATAACTAAAAGTTTTCAATTTTAAATTTTAGAAAAAATTGCTTCCAGTTTTTTTTTCAAAGATTTAGGGTCGGCTTATAGAAGCGTCATATTTTAATCCTCAATTAAATGCCTGATTAACTGATCACATGACCAAACTAAACCAATATGATTGGTCCATTCGCGTTGTTAACTTTTACCAACCTGTTAAATTTTAAAGAAGCTTTCTATAAACCGGTCCTTAGAATAAAAAAAAATCCAATGGTTGGAAGATATTTATTAATACAAAGAATAATTTGGAAAAGAAAGATTTTTTTCAGAAATCGCAAATGCAAGTGTTTGAAAAATTTTAATTTTAGAGCACTTTGCTAGATTATAAAAAAATTACTCTTTAACATTTTTTTCCAATTCCAGACGAAGTTTTTCGTGATATTATTATTGATATCCCGCAATTTTTTTTCTCCGCAGTGGTATTGTTTTAACGTATTTTTTTAACAATCTTTCACTATCACAATTAGTTTATGGCAAGATTTTTGCAACTGTTATTTCAACAAAAATGTTACTGTAGAACTGTTACTGTTTCAGCTATAATTTTAGCAGTAATGGAGCATTAACACAGTAACTAAACTTTTATAAATTGTTGAGCCACCTTGATTATAACAATGACTGTTAAATTATAATTGTATCACCACTCTCTGCCCCAAATAAGTAATAACATCCATGAATCGATTATAAGCTATTTTACCGTGATCACCTCAACCAAAAGCCCACAGTTCGAAATTGGGCGGCAAAAGCCCCACATCCGTAACCCGTGTCATACCGCGAGTCGGGCCCCCTTATCCCGGCGCCTCCGCCAAATTAGGGCGGCGCGGGGGGCAGAGCCCCCGATTTATCGACGAAACAACTCGTAATGGTCGCGCTGAATAATGCAACGGTGGCGGCGGCGGCGGCGGCGGTGGCGGTGGCGGCTTCCAACGCGTCCGAAAACCAACTGTTGGTCTCGCGCAGGGACGCTCACACGATGACGACGCCGACGACGCTCACATCGATCTAAGCCACGGCGGAATCAAATCAGGTAGGTCGACTTTAAGCGCCAGGAAGCCAGGGGGTGACAACTTTAGACGCTAATTGCCGGATAAAAATCCTTGGCACAACAATGTGCACTGGATTATTCAACGACAAGGGGATATAGTGGCTCGTTAGCATGTGTGGATAGGGGGTCCTGGGGGGAAAGCGGACGAAAATAGTACGAGCGATTTAAATTTTTATTACGACAAGTTGGAAGGAAATAAGGACGAGATGGAAGTTTGCGGAAAATGGGGCCTGGGGGACGGGAGTGCCAGCTTTTACTAGCTTATTAATGATAAGTTTTGGGGATAAAGCTCCCAGAGATGATTTGGGAAAAATACAGTTTGGTGAATGTGAGGAAAGTGTGCAGGTTTTGCAGCTTTAGGGGGGAAGCACTTGTTGAACCACTTGAATTATCTCGATAGATAATGAAGGTGATGAAGGGGTCAAAGTTTTAGATAAGAGAGTGATTAAAGTGGCTATTAATGACAAAATAATCCATTGTTTTAAGTGTTTTATTTTATTACTTAAATTGTTTGCGATAAGGTGATTGTTAAACTAAACCGTATTATTAAGTAATTAAGCAATTATTTAATTAGTTTCATGTTCCGAGAAATTGTAAAAGTTTTAGCTACGGAGGACTAAATTAATTTAAATGCAACCAAGTTTTGCGCTCGACTAAAATTTTCACAAGAAACATGCAAAAAAAATTATTTAAAATTTAAAATTGGCGCTTTGTCCCGTATTTTTCAAAATGCTAGAAATACGGTTAAAGATTTTTGAAAGATAGAAATACAGTGTCGCGGACTTTTTTACAGGAAATTTAATTGTCTATAATTTTGATCCTTTCATTTATTTTTTTAACTGTATTCCCAGCGTTTTGATAAATATGCCAGGTGAATTATCGCTTAGAATTGACAATTTCCGTTCCACCGTAAATTTTTGCAAACGCTGCGATTACGGTTGAAGATACAAAAAAAATGTAAGGAACAAAGTTGTAGAGAATTAAATTTTCTACAAAAAAGTCCGCGACACCATATTTCTATCTTTAACGGTTTAGGTATAAATTAACTTTCCAATACTTGACCACCAACAAAATGAAGCAAATCGGTCCTTTGAGCGACTTTGGGGCCTAAATGGTTAAAGATAAAG
Organism: Tribolium castaneum; assembly: GCF_031307605.1. Classification (NCBI taxonomy): domain Eukaryota; kingdom Metazoa; phylum Arthropoda; class Insecta; order Coleoptera; family Tenebrionidae; genus Tribolium; species Tribolium castaneum. The sequence continues at coordinate 1,107,160 of NC_087402.1, read as the reverse complement.
ATATGGTGTCGCAGACTGTTTTGTAGAAAATTTAATTCTCTACAACTTTTTTCTTAACATTTTTCTTGTATCTATAACCATATTTGCAGCGTTTTGAAAAATATGAGGCAGAGTTTCAATTGGTAAAAGTTTGAAATTTTTTTAAATATAGTTTAAAACAATTTTTTTGCATTATGTTTATGTCTTGTTATTGAGAATTCAATGCTCTATCTGTCAGTATTTTTTTTGTTTCCTATTTATTAACTGTTATACATATACAACCATTTTTTCAAATGCATTGCTCTGAAAACTTAGACGGTCATGGAACTGCGCTCTCTATCGGCATTAACGAAACTATCAAAAACGGGTACGATTTATTTGTACGTCGTTTCACATCCTAACCTTTAGATATCCGTAGTTTTAATTTTGAATTTTTTTTATTTTATTAGTCGCAGTTTGAAGGTCAAATGATAAATTTGTTAGTTTGTTTGGAAATTTAATTCACAAATAAATTAGACTGAAGTTGAGGCTAAGTACTTTAGCCTGTTCCTCTTGGATTAAAATTTATTTTTGATCAGCAGCTCATTTATTTTACAAGATTTGTTAAAAATAATAACATCCGTAACTTTTCAAGCCTTCTGACTAAAAAACACAAAACTAAATCAAAGTTTAACTAAATGAGCTAATTTTTTGCTCTGTTTTGCTCGATTTTGAACAAATTTTCTTGAAAAATCAGCCGAACAACTATAAAATTTGGTCAAAACATGTTTTATTTTTATATTTATCATGCAAGTAAACATGTATTCCCAGTTTCTTGAAAGATATACAATGAAAAATCATTAAATTTACTTGTCATCACTTGTCAGACAAATATAAATATAAACAAAATAAAAATATTAAAAAAAATAAAAAATAAAAAAAAATAAAAACATGTTTTATTTTTAAAAATTTACTTGTCAGAATTATAAAAATACAAATTTCACGACAGAAAAGTAAACTAACAATTAAAAAAGTTAAGAGATAAGTAACTAAAAAATAAGAGATTTTTTTACAGTAACACAAAAATATTAAGATTAATAAAAAACTCATACTTTAAAATATAAATAAAATTTAGCGCCATGCACAATAAAAAATAATTGTGCAAAATAGGTTTTACACTTTATTACATAAGGTAACGTAAAAATTTCACAGCTAATTAGTATCCACATTGTTTTGTGTTACATTTCTTAATCAAAATAACATTTCCTCCAAATCCCACTTTACTCATTTTCGATCCCAATCCCATCCCAACCTAATAAAGCGTCATCGATTATTTAGAAACGGTGTGTTTTAAACATGTATTGTGTTTATACACGCCAATAGTCCTTAACAAACATTTCACGTCTAGGAATTATCTCGTTATCCTTCCGGTGTAACAATTTCTCGGCTCGTTTTTCAAGAAATGTTTGCGTAAATCATGATTCGATAACAGCTGGCGCTCGCAAACAAAGACAAGCCCCTCCATTAATATTATATTTCTCCATTTAACCGCTAATATATCATGTATCATTCGCGGTAGTGCCATTAAATGCCGTCTGAAATAAAGTTCAAAGGTCAATTCTTTGCCTTTATTATTGCGATAAAACTTGTAGTGGTGATGTTATTTTTACTAGCCCTCTAACAGTGGACCTATAGGGCTATTAACTACGGCCAACTTTATTGTAAATTTGATTTTGATTTACTAGGCGGCATAAATTTTGATCGTTTTCCTTTAGCTTGATAAGAAATGATTGTTAGATAAACACACTCCTTGTATTGAAAAATAACAGAAAATTACCCAGGGGATGATTGGACTTTGTTGATTCAAGTCCGGGTCAGGACGAACTATTTAATCCTTCAAGGATTTTCATTAATTGCGCCGCCATTTGTGAAAACACTTCTTTTCATCCCTTCATCCCTCGGGATCCTGTCACAATTCTGACGATAATTACAACAAATGCACGATTGGCTTACAACCTTGCCCTCTTGATGTCGATAAAATTTACAACATCGGGGGATACCCGAAATGACGTAATACCCACATGCGACTTTCAATATTTGATTAAAGGCAATTCTCGTGAGAGTTATGGATATATTTTTTATTTGTTTTTATTTTTTTTTGGGAAAGAATGTAACTCACACAACAATGTGATAGACGAAACATTTCCAGTTGTCAGGTCGTTCCAGGAAATTGTAGACTTGTCCCTGGAAGGTCGCTCGGCCTGCTATTTTGCGATGTTGTCGGGAGGCATAACGGGCGGCTTCCCCCCATTTTGGGGGACTCTCGATGAGGAGAGAGGCGGCGTTAAGGCCCTGGCAGCAGGTCGTACTAGGAGCTAAAACACAAAGTGGGAAATAAAGCTTGTTAGAAAACTATTAGTCGGAGAACAATGATCTTTTTTGAAAAAGATAGATAATTCAAAGAGCTTTCTAAAGATAATACACTTCATGGGGTTATCTCTGATAGTTCCGGAGCTATAGTTGCTCGACAAATGTTCCGGGTACCCAAAATTGACAAAAATTGCGACGAAAATTGAAAAAATCAAATATCAAAAAATAGAATATATGGACTTTTTGTGGATTTTTAACAAGTCTAGAGAGATGTAAAGGCATATAAAAGTCCATAAAAGTACTCTAGAACGAGTTTAAAAAAAAATTTTTCACCTTCTTGAAGGTAAGTAAGTGTAGTATTGCTCAGGAAATTTTAAGCAAAAAATTTTAAATTTTTAATTCTTGTGAAAAATTGATATAATATGTAAAATGAGCCGTAGAATTCAATGGAACAAACCGCAGTGCTCTACGACTTTTAGTTTTTTTTTTATGAATTTTTTTAATGAAAAATTTTGATCGCCTCTGTAGCCGGAACCGTTGCCCGGAGCGGCTCCGGGTTTAATCGAAAAAATAGAGAAAATTAAGCGCTATCAAATGATTTTTTGGTCGTTGCTCTAAGTCTTACAGTTTCCGAGAAAAACGCAAAAAAAGGTTTCCATTTTCACTTTTTTTCAATATTCAATCGTTAATTACGGCGAAACTGTTAGAGTTATCGAGAAACGGAAAAATGGAGGATAACCGGAATAAAAAACTCTATAAAATGGCATAGAACTCAAGGCTATATCTCGCAAAAAAATTTTCAATTTTCAAACGCCGATTACGGCCAAACTAAAAGAGCTAGTAGAAAACGCCTTTTTAGATCGGAAAGAGCACATCAAAATCTATAAGATAGAATCGGTTTTATTTGATTTTGAGACACTTTAAAAATTAACCGATTTTGAGGGGGGGGGTGTTAACTTTTTTTAATTTTTTTTAATTTTCTCATTTACGGCTAAACTATTCTAAAAAGTGGAACTATTTTGATCCATTCCTATGCAAAATGATCCGGGGAATCGATTGGCATCGAGAAAATTACCAAATTCCGAATAGTTTTTTAGTTATGAATTTTTTTAAATTTCACCAATTTTTGCATTTATCAGCAATTTGCTCGAAAACTATTAGTCAGAGGACAAAGTTCTTTTTTGAAAAAGATAGATAATTAAAAGAGCTTTCTAAAGATAATACACTTCATGGGGTTATCTTTAATAGTTCCGGAGCTATTGCTCGACAAATGTTCCGGGTACCCAAAATCGACAAAAACTGCGACGAAAATTGAAAAAATCAAACATCAAAAAATCGAACATATGGACTTTTTGTGGAGCTTTAACAACTTTTGTGGGTTGTTAAGACATGTAGAAGTCCAAAAAAATTTACTGGAGTGAGTTTAAAAAAAAATTTTTTTTTCACCTCTTTGAGGGTAAGTGGATCACTCAGGAAATTTTAGCAAAAAAATTGGAAATTTTAAATCTCGTGAAAAGTTGGTACAACACAGAAAATGAGCCGCTAAATTCAATGGAACAAACCGCATTGCTCTACAAGTTTTAGTTTTCGAGTTATGAATTTTTTGTTGGGTAAAATTTTCCACTATGACAAATGGCTACCCTAAATTTAGGCAAAAAATTTTAAATTTTTAATTCTTGTGAAAAATTGATATAATATGTAAAATGAGCCGCTGAATTCAATGGAACAAACCGCAGTGCTCTACGACTTTTAGTTTTTTTTTTATGAATTTTTTTAGTGAAAAACTTTGATCGCCTCTGTAGCCGGAACCGTTGCTCGAAGTGGCTCCGGGTTTAATCGAAAAAATAGAGAAAATTAAGCGCTATCAAATGATTTTTTGTTCGTTGCTCTAAGTCTTACAGTTTCCGAGAAAAACGCAAAAAAAGGTTTCCATTTTCAGTTTTTTTCCATATTCAACCGCCAATTACGGCGAAACTATTAGAGTTATCGAGAAACGGAAAAATGGAGGATAACCGAAATAAAAAACTCTACAAAATGGCATAGGACTCAAGGCTATATCTCGCAAAAAAATTTTCAATTTTCAAACGCCGATTACGGCCAAACTAAAAGAGCTAGTAGAAAACGGTTTTTTAGCTCGAAAAGAGCACATCAAAATCTATAAGATAGAATCGGTTTTATTTGATTTTGAGACACTTTAAAAATTGACCGATTTTAAGGGGGGGGTGTTAACTTTTTTTTTTATTCTAAAAAGTGGAACTATTTTGATTCATATCTATGCAAAATGATCCGGGGAATCGATTGGCATCGAGAAAATTACGAAATTCCGAATAGTTTTTTAGTTATGAATTTTTTAAAATTTCACCAATTTTTGCATTTATCAGCAATTTGCTCGAAAACTATTAGTCAGAGGACAAAGTTCTTTTTTGAAAAAGATAGATAATTAAAAGAGCTTTCTAAAGATAATACACTTCATGGGGTTATCTCTAATAGTTCCGGAGCTATTGCTCAACAAATGTTCCGGGTACCCAAAATCGACAAAAATTGCGACGAAAATTGAAAAAATCAAACATAAAAAAATGGACTTTTAACAACTCTAGTGGGTTGTTAAGACATTTAAAAATAAATAAAACTTTGCTAGCGTGAGTTAAAAAATTTTTTTTTTTCATTTTTTGGTGGTATAGGTAGTAAAAAAAATTGCTGTCTGTTTTATAATTTAAATTTGTTAAAAATTGCATCCACAATCAGTTTTGCAAACCGACTAAAAAACTGTATTAGGACTTCCGCCCGTAACCAAAAACAATCAGAATCCACCGACCTGTGTCCAGAGGCGTTTCAAGTAGTTGTTGAGAGCTCCTGTCAGATAAAGGACTAGGCTGTGGCGTTCCGCCCACTTCCACAATGGTAACGGAAAGCTGCGACCGTCCACCTTTAAAACACGATTCAAACAACTCTCATTCATCTCAAGCTCCCGACTTTATAATAATTACCAGCTGTATTCAGAAGTTTTTGTTGTTCATCTAGGGCCATATCCAGAGACTCCGGGAACGCAGCGCCCAGATGAGGCATGTTATTGAGACACACCTGCAACAATTACCCAGCATTTGTAGTCCTACCGACTGCGCCAATTAAATAAAACTCGAATAAAATCTCAAGTTTATTGTTTTTTTCCGCCGTTATTTATTAAAAGGCGGATCAGAATGGAGCGTCAGCCTGTCTTCTTTATTCCCCTTTTCCTCGTTCGTCGTAAATCTATTTCGCCGAGTGTGCAATCGCACCTCGCGTCATCATAAATCAGTGGCAGGCCTGCCTTCAAACTCAAGCAAAATTCGCCAAGCGTTAGTTAAAAACAAAATAGAAAATTAAAAAAAAACGCTGTTGCCTTTCATAGCTATTTCTAATTTCATGAGTTTTTTGAATATATTTTTTTTTTATTTATTTTGAATGCAGCTAGGGTTCTGTCGAGCCGCCACTGCAAAAATTGATCCTTCCCAAGCCCAGAATCGGAGCGAATTCTCGAAAGAGCACGCAGATTTAATGTACTTTTAAAATTCATATCAATGCCGGGAATAAAAAGGGCCCCTTTCACGCGAGATTCTCTCCCCTGGCGCCATCTCCCGGCAATTAGTTCCGGAAATGTAAAATCGACATCGATTTCGCATTAGCCCTCTGCTAATAAACGGTGACAAGGACTGGTATCAGCATTAGACAGTTTGTTGACTCAAAAAATTGCATTTTTGAGTTTGATGACTGCGCCACGTCATCGAAATCGAATCAATAAATCGATTTCCGTGCTGCGAGATAATACAATGGTCAACAAACTTGACCCAAAGATAACAAGTTTTCGAGGAAAACGGCGCACAATGCTGACCGGAATTTTCTTCACCCGAATAATACGGGACACACAAAGGATGATAATTGAGGAACGCGACCTCGAATATAAAATCGAATTTAAACAGCTGCCTCAGACGGTTCATTATTAATGAGGAAATTTCACAATAACATAAATTGAGGTCGGCTTTAAAGCACAAAGATGGGGAAGGTCAAACGAGCTTTAAAAATTTCAGTGAAAGCAAAAGGGGTTGAAGACACACGTTTGACATAAGTGCCTCTTTATCGTTTTTATTTGATGAGGATATGACAAAATTTTCCTTGAACGTTAGATTTATTTCCCGGTTCTGAATGTTAAAGCAGAAAATACAGAAAAACCAATTTTCTACGTTAATTTTTTTAGTGCTGCCTACAAGCTTTAACTAGAGAAAATCACAGAAAATCTTGAATAAAAGTTAAAAAAAATTAGAAGAGATCATGGGAAAGACTTGAAGGAATCAAAAAAATTTAAAAAAAAATTTACACGAATTTATTATTACCAAAAAAATTCACGAGCTTCTAGACTAGTAAGGATAATTGAGAGACACGTCCTTGAATATAAAAATGGAACAGCTGTCTCAATAACATAAGCTGATATGGGTTTGAAAGCATATTGAAAAAAGGAAGAAGGTCAAACGCGCATTAAAAATTTAAAGCCGAAAACGGACAATAAATTTCCGTGAGTTTTTAATGTTTTTTTATTTTATTGAAAAGTTTGAAAAGTTGGGAAAAAATTAACTTGCAGGTTCATTTGAAATTTGGACAATTAGAAACAATAATTAGAAATAAAAATTTTAAAATTAGATAATTGCAAAGCAAAAAAGTTAGACCTGGTCAGGTCAGGTCAGGTCAGGCTTAGGTTAAGATTTATGTGAGTATTGTAAATAAAAAAAAATTAAAATAAAAATTTCGAAAATAAGTGAATGCAAAATAAAAATGTCAAGTCAAGTCAGGTTTAGGTTTAAGTGGTTTGTAATTTAAACTGCTTTAGAATAAAAATTAAATAAATGCAAAATATTTTTTTTTAATTGGTTAGGTAAGGTTTAGGTTTAGCTAAGTCATATAATTAAAACTGTTTTAAAATAAAAATTTCGAAAGTAGTTGAACGCAAAATAATAAGTCAGGTCAGGTCACATTTAGGTTTAAGTGGTTCTTGTAATTAAAACTGATTTAAAATAAAGAGTTTGTCAAAATTTAATAAACATTAAATAAAAAAATCAGGTCAGGTCAGGTTTAGGTTTAGGTGAGTTTTGTAATTAAAACTGCTTAAAAATAAAAATTTTGAGACAAACACAAAATAAAAACGTTAGGTTAGGTTTAGCTTTAGGTGTGTAAATAAAACTTTTAAAATAAAAAATCGAATTAAAAATTTTAAAAACGTTAATTTTTTTCATCAGAACGAGATAAAAGTTAATAATAATGTCTAAAAATAAAACTGCCAAAGATGTAAAAGGTAGGATTTAGTACAGTTCTGCACGAAAATTTTCAAAATTTTAACAAAAAATTTGGAGTCAATACAATTTTATTCTAGATAAATGCAAAATAATAACTAAAAAAGTGACTATTTCATTTAAAAATCGGACTTGTTGTTACCGTTTTTTTATTATTTATTAACCAAGTTGTAAAAATTCTGCAGAAGCAAACAAAAATAAATAAAATTCCTACAAATTTTGAAAAAAAAGCGTATTATTTTAACAATAACTATTAATGCAAATAAAATTTATGTGAGTTAAGCAGTTCAAATTAATTAATGAAACATAGATAATAAACTATTAAAAAAGTGTAATTTAAAAAATTTAAAAAGGCAAGGATTAGAAATTCAACTTACTTACACATACGCTCAAAATGTACAACTTACAAAGCAAATCTCAAAGTGCAATAGTAGGCAAAATTTAAGCGACTTGGTACATTTTTTGAACAAAAGCCGTCCAAATTTAGCACATTTTTACATAAAAAATATCCGTTTTTTAAACTTTCGCAGGTTTTTTTATTCGTTTTATCCTCGATTTCATCATTTCCAGTCCTTGAAAAAAGTAGGATACAGTTATATATCTTTTAATTTTCCTCTAGTAACTTATAAAATATTAATATCCTCTCTGTGTCTATACTTTATGTTAATAATCCATATGTATGTTTAATAAATAAGTTTGCGATAGTTACACAAAACTTATCACCTATCTAACAAATTAATAACGTCCTTATCAAGCCGAATTCTACAAAATCCAATCGATCAGACTAGAAATTAGTGAAGACGACCGCTGAAAAATCGTGCCTTCCTCTCCCCCAGTTGTTCATCCGTTGAAACATTGTAGCGCCGGGGTTGAAAAACGTGTAGTAATCAAGCCTCTGGCCGTTTTATTTTTAATCATGGCCATAACAATGAACTGTTGTAATATTCGGACGAGTCCACGGCTTGTAAATTCATTAATCGGAATAACTAATGAATTATTCCGCAAGGGTGCGGCAAACGCACCAAACTGAATTATTTCATTCGCAAACTATAGATACGACTATTCAGGAGGTGGGGCTCTACTGGGTATAGACATAGTCTTATTTGCAGGTGCTCGCTGTCTCTAGCTACTCCTCCAGTGCAAAGCGGGATAAAAGCAGCAGCAAAAAATACTCGGAAGCGTAAAATAGCAAAAGGCTTTTACCACGTACATACATCAAGGAGGTGCCCCCTTCATGGTGCACACGTCAGCTCTAACACCGCACCTTTATAAATGCGCATCTTTTCCGTGCTAGGTTAACTGTCTTATCTGAGAGAGTGGCGGCTGCTGTGGAGGCCTGCGTCGAAATGCCGCCGCCGCCGCCGCCACCGGACAGCGCGAAATTCAGGATAATCAATAGGAAATTTCAAATTGTGACGCGCTCCAATAAGCCAACATATTGATCGGCTATCGGCTAAGTTAGACAATTTAACTCTAACTAGATCCTCTCGCCAATATATTAGTTTGTAACATTTTAAGCCGTTTTTTAATAATTTTAAATCAAATTTCCAACAAAAAAAGTTCTGGGGTCTCCAGGAATGCAACTCGCATACGCTCGTTGCATAACGAGCTTTGGGCTTCTGTTTTCGCACTCGTATTATTAATAAGTAATAACTGTTACTACACCGAAGGTGTATTTAATGTTTTTTAAAGGGGAAAGGAAATTCGGGGAAGAAAACGCAAACACACAACTATAGTTTAATGAGCAAAAATAATATTAATAGTACAATAGTAAGGTGGCTGTGGCGACTTGGCGCCGAATTGCACAGATCCGTAGTGCAAATTTTACAATTTTGGTGCGTGTCTGTATTAATAATTTTGCAAAATTTTAAATATTTAGCTGTATGGTTTTGGTCGTGCCGGACACAGTCTTTGAGTATTGAATCTGAAAAAATCCTTGATTAAACCACCGAAACGTTTGAACAACTCACTTTCCAGAATAATCTTAATACAACTATCAGAGTCCGGAGGGCAAACCCATTGGGCCGGCTTAGCACAAGAAACGATTTTAACCAATGGATTGTCAATCGCCATATTCACATTACAATAATAGCACCTTATACTCAACGTTAGCCCAAAATTTAGCAACAAAATTATAAATATTCTGACATTTTTCATCATTTGAAGTTTGAATATTCTGGAAACTTTGTAGCGGCTACGTTGGTAGCGCGTGCCGTTCTAACCTCCAATTCAAAAGTGACCTTCACCATGTTATTTTCGCTTTTTTCGTTCCGTTTTATCTAATTTGGTCATCATGAGGGTGGTTGCCCTGATCAGTGGGGGCAAAGACAGCTGCTTCAACATGATGCAGTGCATCGCAGCGGGGCATGAGATCGTAGCCCTGGCCAACATCAGCCCCCATAACAAGTCCGAGTTGGACAGTTACATGTACCAGAGTGTGGGGCACGAAGCTATCGAGTTTATTGCAGCGGCGATGGACTTGCCCCTGTATCGGGAGGCCACCAGGGGGGTGAGCACCCAACAGGGCAAAATCTACGAGCCCAGTCCGGACGACGAAGTGGAGGATTTGTTCCGGGTGCTGGGGCAGGTGAAGGGGGACTTGGAGGTGGAGGGGGTGTCCGTGGGGGCGATCTTGTCGGATTACCAGCGAGTTCGGGTCGAAAATGTGTAAGTTGAGGCTGTTTATTTTTTGTAATTTATTTTTTGTGTCTAAAGATGCGTAAGACTGGGGCTTGTGCCCTTGGCGTATTTATGGCAACGCGACCAAAAGGAACTACTTGACGAAATGATCAAATGCGAGGTGGATGCGGTTATAATCAAAGTTGCAGCTTTGGGGCTCGACCCCGGGAAACACCTGGGGCGCACTTTGAGTTCAATGCAGCCCCATTTACTGGCAATGAGCGAAAAGTACGGGTTGAATGTTTGCGGCGAAGGGGGCGAGTACGAGACACTCACACTTGACTGCCCACTGTTCAGGAGCAGATTAGTCATGTAAATAGCTAAAAAAAAATTTATTATTCTGAAGTAGCCTTCCAGTGATGAATCGGACGTAGTTTTGCATTCTTCTGACCCCATAGCTCCCGTGGGTTACCTCCAGTTAAAAAAAATCAGTCTTGAAACCAAACTGCCACTTCTTGATTTACAAGATCGCCTCAGTGGTTTACCCTTGAAAAATAGTGACGGTTATGTGACCGATTACGGGGTCGAAGCGTCCGATTTTAGCGATGATGAGTCGGTGAATTCGTTAGAAAACGCCACTGTCACACTAGAGACCATTGAACAGGAACCAATGGGTGTGAAAAGTCGTGATGGGTGGCTTTGTATTGCTGGTATTCAAGGCCGATCTTCCGATTTTCGCCAAGCTATGGAGGAAGCAGCCGCCAAATTAAAGTGTAGGTATGCGACAGACCATCATGGGGTCAATTGGAAATGAACTTTTGACCCCCCTTTTAATAGCTATTCTGGGTCAACATGACCAAACCGTCCAAGATGTATGTTCTTTGGTGATGTTTATCTCCGATATGTCACGATATGCGGAACTTAATCAAGTCTACTGTGAGACTTTTAATCATGTAAATCCCCCAAGTCGGGCCTGTGTTGAGGTGCCATCGTGTTTTCCGGTTATTTTAACAGCGTTGTCGTGGAAGGAGCCGCATAATCAAGCTGGGGATTTCCCCCTTGAAAGGTGATTTATCACATTATGTCCATACTTTTAGTATCTTGAACGCTTGGATTTAATAAAGGTCTCTGATTAATTAAATAATCAATATCTTACGTTAGAAACCGAAAAAAAATCACATATTCCATCAGAAATTTTATCATTTTTTTACCGAACATCGACAAAAGCTGACTACGGCTAAAGTATTCGAAAAAGTGGAACTATTTTTATCCTTACCAATGCAAAATGATCCGGGGAATCGATTGGCATCGAGAAAATTGCCAAATTCCCAATAGTTTTTTAGTTATGAATTTTTTAAAATTTTACCAATTTTTGCTTTTATTTGCAATTTGCTCGAAAACTATAAGTCGGAGAACAATAATCTTTTTTGAAAAAAATAGATAATCTAAAGAGCTTTCCAAAGATAATACATTTCATGGGGTTATCTCTGTTAGTTCCGGAGCTATTGCTCGACAAATGTTCCGGGTACCCAAAATCGACAAAAATTGCGACGAAAATTGAAAAAATCAACTATCAAAAAATCGAATATATGGACTTTTTGTGGACTTTTAACAACTCTAAAGTAAAGGCATATAAAAGTCCATAAAAGTATACTAGAACGAGTTTGAAAAAAAAATTTTTTTCACCTTTTTGAAGGTAAGTATTTCAGGAAATTTTAGCAGAAAATTTCAAAATTTTAAATGTCGCGAAAAGTTGGTATAACACAGAAAATGAGCCGCTGAATTCACTGGAATAAACCGTTTTGCTCTACGACTTTTAGTTTTTGAGTCATGAATTTTTTTGTGGATGAAATTTCGAAGCTTCAACATACTTTTCGATGGAATATCTGTTTTTTTTTCGATCCTGTACTAAATGACTAATTTTTATTTCATTATAGTAATTTAAAGTTTGCATATTTAAAAAAATTGTAGACATACAATGCATGTCCAGAGCCGGTCTCACTGGGCCCCTGCCAATATCGGGCCCTACAGTCAGGCTGTAAGAGTAGGTGAATTGATACACCTGGCAGGCCAAATTGGCATGATCCCAGGAAGTTTAGAAATGGTCAAAGGTGGGATTAAAGCCCAGTGCCAACTAGCCTTAAGACATGTGGGAAGGCTCCTTAAAGCAGTCGATTCAAATGTTAATCTTAGAGACGTCGTACAGGTAGATAATCCCACTGTTATTTAGTTTTGAGATTATTTTACTTTTAATTGTAGGGAATTTGTTACGTGACTGATGTTAGTTACGTCGAACACGCTCGTAAATTATGGGAGGAAAAAACAAATAATGCCATAGTGGACTACGTTGTAGTGAGCCAATTGCCAAAAAGTGCTTTAGTAGAGTGGCACGTGTGGGCACACCGTCACAACAACCAATTTGAATGTAAATTAGTAAATTATTGGTTGTAGAAAAAATTACACGTAGCCTTCTTGTAGATGAGGAGACTGGAAAGTGCTTCCAAGGTTATTCCATCTCGATTTATCGACGCTGGAATTACGAAAACGACATAGCGGCAGTCGTTTGTTACGTGCATAACACGGAAGAAACCGAATTAAGTGAAGATATTTTTATAGAAACTGTAGATTACGTTATACAGAAACTAAATCAGGGCCATGAAAACGACGCAACTTCGGTCTACAATCTGAATATTTTTTATCCCCGAATGAAAATTCGGACTCTTAACGTGGACTATTTGCAAAAGCTTGCCGAAAATATTGCGCTGGTTTACACACTGGTACCTGTGACGTACGTCAAGAGTGAACACACCTATCTGTCGATTTGTGGCGTCCGAAACCAGTAATTGTTGTTTTATTTTGACTGTTGTTGTTTTACAAATATACATTTATTTAGTACTTTGTGGTTTTTTCTGAACCCAAACCAATCCATAACAGGCAATTAAATTTTTCGTGAGATATCAGTAGGTAAGGTAATAAAAAAAAAGCGTGTCAATAGTGAGAAATGTTTATTTCTGCAATTCTAAAACAATGATTTATGCATAATAAAATATTTAATAATAAAAGGAACCCCGAAGTCACGTTTCTAACGATAAGTATTTTAATATACACGACATTTCTACAGACACCATAGGGTCTGATTTTATATACAGTTGATATTTCTTATTTACAATTAAACAATAACAAAATAAATAAATGACTTCAGATCTATAATTACATATAATAGGAGAATCCTTAGCTGGGTTTTGGGTCACTTTAAGGAAAACGGGGGCAAAGAAGAAAATTGCACCTACTGACTATCTTTAAAATTTATATAAAATATTAGGTAAATAAAATTAAGTACACATAATCACATCGTTATGATACTAAACCTACAAAGTTAAAGAAAAACATTACCGTAAAATGGAAAAACGCTTTTTCCCTCATGTGTTTTTGAATAGACTCGAAAAATGTTTTATTTTTTTAACTAACACCAATTAAAATCTCTGAGCGATTCAAGTCGAATAATCTAAGACAAATATGTATAACTCTTATTTACAATACACTCGATTTGCTAAGTACATAGCTATAAACAATTAAAACACGATTTTAAACGGTCCTATTTTTTTGTATATTTTCCAGTGTTTTTTATTTATTTATTTACAGTCATTATTGCCGTCTCTGTCGAGAAACACCGTTTAAATTTTGCAGCATTGGATCACAGCACAATCGTGATGTCTAAGTCTTAAAAAGGGGAAAGACGATAATCGGACGCAAACGCGCCCCTTTATAAATTTCAATTTATTAAGGACTAGCACCTTCTTCAATCGTTCACAACCTCGCAATTGATTAATTCAGTCGAATTTAAACAAACCTCAAGCTCTGGCCAATTTTTTCCTAAAGTGCTTTGACCCAAGCTGCTGGCACCCACTGTGGCTCCCTCTCCAGGCTGTTTATCTCGCTCAGCAACTGGTGGTAGGCCCGTTCCGTGTCGTTATTTATTATTATCATGTCGAAAAAGTGGCCGTATTTGTCCTCCATCTCGCGCGCCTTTTCGATTATATCCTTCAGCTCCTCTTCCTGCAACAAACACACCAAAATATTTCACCAACTTCATTACTCAAGTCGTACCTTGTACGCTTCTCCGTTCCGAATTTTCTTCTGTCGCAGCTTTTCCAGGCTGGGAGGGGCCACAAACACCACGTACGGTTTCAAGTCGGACGTTCTAAGTATTTTCAAGCTTTGAGGATGTAGGTTTAAGACACATATTTTCCCAGAGTTGACAACTGATCGAATCGCGTCAAGAGAGGTCCCATAGTAGGCTTTCTCGTACTCTCCATGCTCCACAAACTTTCGTGATAAAATATCGGCTTCGAATTGAGCGCGTGTTATAAAATGGTAGTCTTGGCCGTCGACTTCGTTCTCTTTACGGGCGCGGGAAGTGTCTAAACAATGACAAAGTTACGATTTTTTTTTTTTCAAATTTTTTGTTAAATTGAATGTACTTACGTGGAATGGCAGCTGCAAAGCGCTCCGAGTCCTCCATAAGCCTCTGCCTCAGCTCATGCCTCCCAATGTTCGGTGGCCCAATTAAAACAATCGGTCGCTTGTTATTCGCTCGCGGATAATACAAGGAAACTTCCTCATAAGTGAGAATTTCCTCCGGGTCGTGTTCATCCACAGCATTGGCATAGATCGGATAACCCCCTTCGGCATAAGCCCCTTTTTTCTTCTTCCGTTTCGCCGTTTTGCCGCATAATAACGTGGACGACTTCCTCTGAGGTCTGGCCATTCGTTCTTCAGCCGCCAGTCTCATACTCTCCCTGTAGTGTTGGAACGACTGCGAAGGCACCAACCCGGCCAAAGTCTGGTCCTCCTCGCCCTCTCTATACGCTTGCCACCAGTTGGGGTCATCTTGACTTATAACGTGGAGGACGTCTCCTTTCTGGAAACTGATCCCCAACTCCCGACACGGGATGTACATGTCCTCCTCCGGGTCGTAATCGAAGTGAGCTCGCACGTGGAGGACCGAATCCCTCCCGGAATGCGACCTCGCTTGTGACGCTGGGACTATTAGGAAAGTCAAAGTTCCCTCCATCCCTTGGAGGATATCACAAACGGCGTTCACGCTCTTGCCGCGCATCTCAATACCATTGACCTTGCCAAAAAATTGCGAGCTAAATTAAATTTTCTAGCAAATTTTAATCACAAATTATGAACCAAATTATTGTTACTCAGTGTTATAAAATTAATTAAAATGTAAAATAAAAATATTTTTCCAAGCATACCTCCAAAATCTCGTCGCCTTCATGAAGCAGTCCGCTTTTGTCGGCCGCCCCTCCCCTCACCACCCTCCCGATGACCACAGCATCCCCCTCGTTGCGCACCGTCGCCCCCAGCGGTTCCGTACTCTTCTCAATTTTAATAATTTTGATGTTTTCCTCGTGGAAGCGTTCGGGAAGAGCTGGCGGAGGTTCGACGGGTGGAGCCCCCGGTGAGGTTGAGTCTGGGGGTAAAGTGGACGCCACACCGTCGTGGGCCACCATGAGGGCTTCCAGTTCGTACCCTGTGAGAAGGCTGGCCAATTCCACGGCATAAGCACTTTGCGAGTTCCCTAAGGCATCTAAACAGTCTCTAAGGGCAGTCTGAGCAATGGGAGCCGGTCGTGGAGTGGTTCGTGAACGCACTGTTTGGACTTTATTGTGAACGGCCAAAGCACGACCGAATTGAGGCGACAGGAGGAGGGACTGGACGGCGGCCACGCGGCCCTCCAGGCCCCCCAAACCGCCCCCGGCGCCGGCCTTCTTCAGCTGCAGCTGGAGGCGCTGCACGGACGCCACCAGGTCCCCATAGCCTGTGACAAATAACAAAAAAAAGCATAAAAAAATTCGTCTTGGAATGCTCCGGCAATAAAATTCCAATTCGATAGTGGCAGCGTTTCCGGCGGAAGCGCGCTCGTCCCTGATTGTGTTTTTCAACTCACCGTAAACCGTATGCACCACTTCCTTTTCGAGCGTCGGCGTCGTGGACCTGGAGGAGTCCTGAGCCTCGTCGACGGCGAAGCCGTCGTTGACACTCCCCTGCGGCCGACTCTCCAACGCTTGGAGTTTCCTCGAGCCCCTGAGCGACCTTTTAAGAAAATCATTCTGAGCAGCGATCCGATCTTCCTCCTCTTTCCTTTTGCGGATCTGCTCCTAAACAAAAATACACCATAATCAACAGTGACACCTCCACCACCACCATCACACCTCATTGTTATTATTATTATTGTTCAAATTGAACGGCCTTCCGTTCACACACAACATTTTTTCCACCGGCCACGTTAAAAACAAACTTTAAATACGCACAATACTCACACACCTGTGCTAAGTGATCGATTGAAAAAAGAGGGATAACGGCGGATGTGGGTGTAAGACAGAGAGGGAATAAGTTTGTTAAGTCACTTATTTCGTACAGGTAGAGGGCCCCCCTCTACGTATCACATGCATGGAAGTAAATATAGATAATGACGCATAATAATAAATAATGAGTGGCGTACGATGGTCACGTGAATGGAGGAGATTCACTATAGTGGACACACCCTGTATATTGCTCCAGGGGACGCCAACTGGTTTCGAAAATGTGCCGTGATTCATGACAGGAATGTGGGACCTTTACGGACATTTTTACGACTTTTGACCTCGTTTATGAAATACATATCAGGCAGGAAAGCGAGGATTTTTGCACCGGAAAGAACTATACAAAAATACAGGGTGGTGTAATTAATTCCATTTGAAATAATTTGTTAATGCAAGAAACGTTTTTCGCCCAAGGAAAACACCACGAATAATTGCATATTTATGCTAAAGTTGATTTTTAATTGCAAATTGCTTTTCTATTATTATGTGATTGTGTAATAATTGTTTAATTCAAAAAGAAAACGCACTGCTGTATTTTTTATTTTATTTGCTATTCTTTGATTGTTACAATTTCAAATTTTGTTTTAGACAAATAATCGAATCGTCGTGCTAAGTTCATCGTTTACAACCAATTGACCCCAATTATATTACATAGTTAAAAAAATTTTCAAATAAACATTTTAGCGAGCTGTCGCACCTGGAAGACAATATCTTTAGTTAATTGGTTTTGTATGAAACAATCTGTATATTTTTAATTTAACAACAGTGACTTTCTTATTTATTCATATAATGAAGTTTGAGGTAACAGTTACATTACAATTTAAAGAAATAAAATTGGAGGAAAAGGTTTATACGTACACATGAGTAACAAATAATAATCTTGTTATAAGTAATAAAAAATCCTTTAAACAACACAAATAAATTTGTTTATTTTTAAAGTTGTTTGCATTTTTTAATGACTTGAAATTTCTCGCTAATAACGTCCTTCCTTTCTAACGAAAACACATATAAATCTATATACTTTATTATGCAAAAAATGTCTAGAATTGCAAAGGATTATTGTTGTTTTTGATTCTTTATTTAGTTCACAAGATAATCACCACCTTGCAGTTAAAAAAAAACAATGAAAATTAAGGGAAAAAATTAAAAACACGTAGAAGGCCTTGACCATTAAAATGTGTTAACTTTTTTTTTTTTTTATTATGGCTAAACTATTCGAAAAAATGGAACTATTTTTATCCTTACCTATGCAAAATGATCCGGGGAATCGATTGGCACCAAGAAAATTGCCAAATTCCCAATAGTTTTTTAGTTGTGAATTTTTTAAAATTTTACCAATTTTTACCTTTATCTGCAATTTTCTCGAAAACTATTAGTCGGAGAACAATAATCTTTTTTGAAAAAAATAGATAATTCAAAGAGCTTTCCAACGATAATACACTTCATAGGGTTATCTCTGATAGTTCCGGAGCTATTGCTCGACAAATGTTCCGGGTACCCAAAATCGACAAAAATTGCGACGAAAATTGAAAAAAATCAAACATCAAAAAATCGAATATATGGACTTTTTGTGGACTTTTAACAATTCTAGAGAAATGTAAAGGCATAAAAAATTTTAAATTTTTAATTCTTGTGAAAAATTGATATAATATGTAAAATGAGCCGTAGAATTTAATGGAACAAACTGCAGTGCTCTACGACTTTTAGTTTTTTTTTATGAATTTTTTTAGTGAAAAACTTTGATCGCCTCTGTAGCCGGAACCGTTGCCCGGAGCGGCTCCGGGTTTGGTCCAAAAAATAGATAAAATTAAGCGCTATCAGATGGATTTTTGTCTGTTGCTCTAAGTCTTACAGTTTCCGAGAAAAACGCAAAAAAAGATTTCCATTTTCGCTTTTTCTCAATTTTCAACCGCCAATTACGGCCAAACTATTAGAGTTATCGAAAAACGGAAAAATCGAGGACAACCGGAATAAAAAGCTCTACAAAAAAGCATAGGACTCAAGGCGATATCTCGCAAAAAAATTTTTTATTTTCAAACGTCGATTACGGCCAAACTAAAAGAGCTAGCAGAAGACGCTTTTTTAAATCGGAAAAAGCACATCAAAATCTATCAGATAGAATCGGTTTTATTTGATTTTGAGACACTTTAAAAATTGACCGATTTTAAGGGGGGGTGTTAACTTTTTTTTAATTTTTTTTATTTTCTCATTTACGGCTAAACTATTCTAAAAAGTGGAACTATCTTAATCCATATCTATGCAAAATGATCCGGGGAATCGATTGGCATCGAGAAAATTACTAAATTCCGAATAGTTTTTTAGTTATGAATTTTTTTAAATTTCACCAATTTTTGCATTTATTAGCAAATTGCTCGAAAACTATAAGTCAGAGAACAATAATCTTTTTTAAAAAAAATAGATAACCTAAAGAGCTTTCCAACGATAATACACTTCATGGGGTTATCTCTGATAGTTCCGGAGCTATTGCTCGACAAATGTTCCGGGTACCCAAAATCGACAAAAATTGCGACGAAAATCGAAAAAATCAAACATCAAAAAATCGAATATATGGACTTTTTGTGGACTTTGAACAACTCTCGACGGATATAAAGGCATATAAAAGTCCAAAAAACTATGATAGAACGAGTTTTAAAAAAATTGATTTTTTCACCTTTTTGAAGGTAAATGTATTACTCAGGAAATTCTAGCAAAAAAATTCAAAATTTTAAATCTCGTTAAAAGTTGGTATAATAAAGAAAATGAGCCGCTGAATTCACTGGAACAAACCGTTTTGCTCTTCGACTTTTAGTTTTTGAGTTATGATTTTTTTTTATTGATACGATAGATGCACTTGAGTATTATCTCTAATCTTACACCTAGATAACTGTGTTTATTTTGCATTTTTTTATTATTTGTTTGCTTCGATAATATTGATGCAATTCCATATTTGCATTTCGCCACACAAAATCGCACACATCACACATTCCTTACCTGATATTTCTTAATACTATCCAGCTGCTCCCTCGTAGGCTCAGCCTGAGCCGGTGTTGCCGGAGCCGGAGTAGCAGGAAGCTGCGGTGCCGGCGCCCTATTCACAATCCTCCCGTCCTTCTCCAGCTTGAGATGATCCCTTGGAGGCGGCACCGGCTTGGCAGCCGTCCCGTTGACCCCACTCTGCAACAAAACCCCCTTCAGTCCCAATTTCCACCACACTTTTTCCCACTGCGTCCTTGTTTACCTTCGCCGGAAACTTCGGAGGTGCCTTTTCGCGCTCGATGAAGTTATCGGGAACGTCGATGGCGCGCTCTTGGTTCACGTCAACGGCACGCTCCTCGAAGTGGCCTACCTGTGTGGCACGTGTGCAATTTGGACGTGGAGGTGCAGGAAAGGGCTTACCTGCAGGATGGGCTTCGGAGGAGGGTAACGTGGGGGCGTTTTGTTCCGCGCGATGAACGTGTCGGGCACGTCCACGGCCATCTCGCGATGGGGGCCGGTGTCGCCGGACAGCATCATCACCATGTTGTAGTCCAGGTTGTCGTCGAGCTCGTCCGGGGGCTTTTTCACCGGGTCCAAGTCACCGTCCAGGACAACGATGCTCGAGCCGGAGCGTCGCCGTGGCCTGGAAACGGTTTATTGTCGAGCTTGTCAACGAGCTATTTTAAGGGTGTGGGAGAGAATTACAATTCGCATTTCGAGAAATTCGGAGCGATGTTGGTATTAGAGGGATTTTCAATTATATTTCCAACTAATCTCGCCTTTTTTCCGATTGCGATGGAAAAATAAAACCACAAAAACCAAACTAAAATATTTATTATTTTCTTTCATAAGTTATTGAACGCTTAAAATTTCTTCTATCCAAAAAAGACGTAAAAAATTCTCACAAAATCACAAACTGCTCTTACACTGAAATAAAAAAGCAACTATTGTGAGACGCATTGTAAACTTCACATAATAATAAAATAGCTTCTCCGACCAGTGTCTTTATAAAAATTGTTGCAAATTACTTTTATTTATATTTCCAAAGCCCCGTTGCACGCAGTCATTAACGGCACGTAAAAATAAAAAAGAGAAGCATAATAATGCGGGAAAATTATACTTTAAGTTGGTAAGGTATTGTGTATTTTAATATCAAAAAAACACAGATGAGACAGTCACTCAGACACTTGATGTGTGCTATTCCATCATATTATTGACATTTGCAGGAAAAAACGAAAATATAAAGTTATTAAATTACGTCAGGTGGAAACCAACCAATGGTGTTCCAAGATGTAAATGGTATACAATTAAACTAATTAGTGTAAAATAATTACGGACTAATTCCATACGAAGTGGAATTCTCTTCAAACACGGACTTTTTTAAATTTTGTTTGCGTAGGCGGGGAAAAAACCGTCCCTTATTTGAGTTTTTCCCCCGTATAGAACATGACGCCGAGACTACCTGTTCTTCAGGTAGCCACCTGAGTGTACACAATAGACATTCCAAGAACGTCCATTTCGATATTTTGAAGAAGCCTGATAACATTTCGTGCAATTTCATTCAAGTCATTACACCGACCTTCAGAATTTTTTCTGTTTTGGTCCAGTGCTTCCTGATGCGAATACTAATTGCAAAATCTATCCTTGAAGCCACTAAAACCCCCAACAAACGCATCAAAAATTACAAAAATTCGAAAGTGCCCCTTCTTGCCCACTTTTACTTTTCTCTAGAAACTCGTCTTAAATCTCATTGTTCCGCTGCGCGACTTTCGTCCGGATTCCGCTAATTAGCGCTTCTAATTAAATTGGGGAAAGTGCAATATTCCGGAAAATTTCCGGGCTCACCAGTAAAACTTAAGTATCCTCATCCCGGACTATGATCACATGAACATTATTCCCATCACCAAAGCCACTCACACCGACTTCTTCGCAAGACTGACTGACTGGAAAACAAGTGGGTGTGCTGGGCAGGTACACGGAAAGTAGTTTTGTCCGCAGTGAGGCGCAAAAGTGCTATTCTGGGAGGTGCCTCACTCGATATTTACCACCAATCGACCAAACAAGTAGCAAGGGCATTCCTTCAAGTCGGAGGAAAATTCAACATTTCCCACAATTTGCTCCGGAAGGTGCGCAACGACTTCCGACGACGCTAAGAAGAGGGACCGAGACAGAGCGCTGCGGCAAGGGTCAGGGCCGGACTAGGTTCAATCATTCGGATTCAACGTAGAAAAAACCGTTTGTGATGACAATTATTAAAATAGTGAAAACTTCGAAGGTCCGGCCCTGTGCGCTATTATGAATTCTCCAAGCGTTCGTCATCCGAAAAGACCACAGTGGCTGGCCTTGGGCATTTTTAGCCCCCGATTCGGGAAATTCCTCCGGTGAAGAGAGCGTTGAATCCGTGATTGGTCACGGAGGGAGTAATTAATTAGATCTTCGAACGATGAACTTCCGATTAAAAAATGAGACGAATGGGATTATGCAGAGATGACTGGCTGACGCTCGAAATATGGAACAATGAGTTAAGAATTAAGGGATCCTACGCATGATTTGTCCATGGTGTGGCTTTTTTCGTAGTTAAACTACGATGTTTAATGGCAAATGTTGGTTCCGGAAATACAAGGAAAAAATATTATCTGCGGAAGTTAGTCAAGTACCAAACACAAATAAAAGAGAAAAAATAGATGCTAATCTTCAATAAAAAAATAAATCTGCAAATTAAACGATAATAATAAAAACTTCTATTCGGTTTTAGTCATTTAAACAGATCACTGACACATAGTTATATCATTTATGGAAGTTACACAATCATTAAATCCACCTACTCACATTTGTAGACCAATAATTCCAATGCCACTGTATATTGCAAGACAAATATTTTCTTATCAAACAATAAAAATAGATGGTTAACATTAAAGTTTTCAAAGTTGGTGCCAATTCTTCGTAGTTCCCGAAGGGAAATCTTTAGAAAATTAAGGACAATAAGAGGAAATCGTAATTAAATCAGAAAAAATGTGAAAACCTCTCGTTTCAACATTTCGGAAAAACGTAGTAAAAAAAACTTCAATAAAAAATCCAATTAAAATTCTGTTTTCTGTCTTGCTCTTTCCTTGTATTCTGTTCCACTTTTTCAGTACTTTAGTCTTTTCTGTGTTATTATTATTTTCTGTTCTCTATTTTATATCTTCCTTCTATTTTTTAATAGAAAAGAATTTCTCTCTATATTCCAACTGTTGCGTCTTTCTTTCCCTTGTCCTTGGTTAGCATATCGCTGTTCTCTATTCCATCTTCTTTCCTCTTCAATCACCTTTGTTCAGTCTTCTATTCATTATTCTTTATTTACTGTCCTCTGCGTTTTTCAACGTTATCTCATCGATTTGATCAGTTCAGTCTTCTTTTCTCAGTTAAAGAAAATCAGTATTTCCGAACGTATAGGTCAATAAAAACTTTTTTCTAGTTTTTCAGTTTTTTATTAATGGGATATGACTGCGATATTAGATTTTCACACATAATGTAAGACAAGTTAGCATTATTTCCACTACAACTGTTAGATCTTAAATAAATCTTAATTTTAAAGGCCCGCAAATGCGCTAGTTTTCCTGACGCGGAAAAAAGTAGGAATTTTTTCCCAAAATACATCATACTCTGTGTATATCCTTTGTAAGTTCATTTTGATTTATATGAGGAACAGGTCTAAGCCATAAACCTAACAAACGTCAAGAATGACATTTATCAAACACGCCAAGCCGGAAACTAACACTCTGATCTGCAATTATTTTGAACACACAGTATTATTATTGTTCCGCCTCGCCTATTTGATTTATCATCAAAAAGAAAAGTGCGGCTTCTGGTTAAATACCTTAAGGTAATTTAACTATTTTTTCTATCATACGAACGTAAAATATTACCAGTAGTTCATCATACGATCAGTTAGCTATGAATAGTAAAGTTTTTTGCGTCAGTTATCAAAATAAAAAGTGAATGGGAGATAAAAAATTGTAAAAAGATAGTGCTGATTATTGTTACAGAGATAACATTACGTCGTATTTATTTATTATGGTGAATAATCCAAAACTAATAAGCGACACTTGCAAACTGGCTGAAATTATTTAATTATCTAAATTTTTATTTTGAAAAAAATGCGATTTTTTAAAAAATTGTAAGAAATTTCGTGGCATTCCTCAGCTTCTGTGCGCCACACCTGTCTGGACCCGTCTCAACCCCGCCCCTTGTAACCTATCCGGAAAGCTAATCCGGTGTCACATGTCTCTCATTGTATGCAAATCCCGCCCCCGGCCCCGCCGCCTACCTGCTCTCGGCGTCGACTCCCAACTTGTTGTTATTGCTCTCGACGATGGCCGTGGTCTTGAACTTATTGTCTTCGGCGCCGATCAGCAGCTCCGTGCGTCCATTCTGAAAGGGCGAAGAGGCCCTGCGGTCGCCCAAATGGGGCACTTCCAGGCCCGGACTGGGGGCGTCCTTCACTTCGACCCGCACATCGTTGGCCACGATGTCGTGGCCGTTGGGCAGCGATGACTTGGGGGCCACTTCCTTGGTGGCCACCACCGAGATGGTGTTGGAGAGGACGTTGCCGCCGCCGCCGCCGCCGCTTTGCGAATTGCTGCTTGCGGTGGGGTTGTTGTTTATATTTTCGGTGGCTGTTAAAGACGTTACGTAGATGGGCGTGTTGTTGATGAAGCCGTTCAGTTCTTCGCTCGATGTGGTCTGTTGGTTCAACTGGAATGATGGAAAACAGAACGTGGTATCGTGAAATTGATACAGGCGTGTGACTGTGCGGTGGAAATCGGGGAAATGATACGCGGATTGGGTTCGGGTGATACGCCACTGGAGTTTTTTATCTAGACATAATTGGACTGAAGAACACTCAACGGTCCCTTATCTTTTAGGGACAAGTAACTGTTCCTTTACTTATTTTACCCACATGTGTACATCAACAACTTCTTCACGTGCAAGATAAAAGCCCGCTTTGACATTTAACAGATTATTACTGCTGGCAGAGTCGGATTACACGTCAAAGGCACTCTAGTTATGGACACATTTTTTCTTCCGTAAAACCGACATTGACCAAAAAATCCAAAATATCAAACTCAATTTAATTGCAATTTTTTACTGTATTAAATCATTTCTTACAGGACAGAAAATGCTTTCCACAAAAGATTCTCAACGTGCTAACAAACTATAAAGTGTCATTTTGAACAGAATTTACTAAATTCTTTCCGGTTTAACAAAATCTCGCGGAAAAACTTGAAAAATAACAACATTTTCGATACAATTCGGCGATTTTTTGGATCATTTTTATAAAAATCTTGCCAGATACTTACGTTTTTGGACGAAAAGCCAAACAGAATGGGGAAATTTTTGATCAAGTTTTGTGAAAACTGAGTTTTAGCTCAAAAATATGGTTAAGCGCTTGAAAAAGACTAAAATATTTACACGATTTGGTGTTTACTTGAATAATTTTCGACGAAATTTCTGCCAGGTTTAGCAAAATTTCGCAAACAATAACGTGGCTAAACGCTTAAAAAATGGCCAAATCAATTTTTTAAGGTAATTTTCGGTTAATTTTTGTTGAAAAACAACGTTTCTGACTGAAACTGTGCTAAAAACAGGCAAAATAATGCAGTTTTCGATTCAGTTTAGTAATTTTTCAGTCATTTATTAACGAATTTTCGGTTTATTTTGAAGGAAATTATCAAAAATAATTGCGTTTCAGGTTTAACAACGTGTTTTTCAATTCAATTTAACAGTTCAACTGCCGAAACTGACTTTCCAGCTCAAAAATATGCTTAAGCTCCCAAAAAAGACAGAAATAGCATAATTTCTGACACGGTTCGGTAATTTTTTTGGTAATTCTTGACGAAATTTTACTAAATAATTGCGTTTTTTGAAGAAAATGTGCTCATATAACGCAAAAATAGTAAAATCATATCATTTTCGATTCAATTTACTTTTTCATTTTAAATTTAAACAATGGTTCTGACTGAAAATGTGCTAAATACAGGCAAAATAATGTAGTTTTCGATTCAATTTAGTAATTTTTCAGTCATTTATTAACGAATTTTCGGCTTATTTTGAAAGAAATTATCCAAAATCATTGCGTTTCAGGTTTAACAACGTGTTTTTCAATCCAATTTAACAGTTTTTTAATGGTTTTTAAGGAAATTTTTTAAATTATCGATTGTCTGACTGCAAAATAAGAATTTTTCGATCCAATTCGGCGAATTTTGGTTTAATTTTATCAAATTTTTTTGCCGAAACTGACTTTCCGCTCAAAAATATGCCTAAGCGTCCAAAAAAGACAAAAATAACACAATTTTTGACACGGTTCGGTAATTTTTTTGGTGATTTTTGACAAAATTTTACTAAATAATTGCGTTTTTTTGGAAAAAATGTGCTCATATAACGCAAAAATAGTAAAATCATGTCATTTTCGATTCAATTTACTTTTTCATTTTAAATTTAAACAATGGTTCTGACTGAAAGTGTGGTAAAAACAGGCGAAATAATGTACTTTTCGATTCAGTTTAGTCATTTATTAACGAATTTTCGGCTTATTTTGAAGGATATTATCCAAAATAATTGCGTTTCGGGTTTAACAACGTGTTTTTCAATACAATTTAACAGTTTTTTTAATGGTTTTTAAGGAGATTTTTAAAATAATCGATTGTCTGACTGAAAAATAAGGACGTTTTCAATTCAATTCGGGTGTCTTTTGGTTTGTTTTAGCAAATTTCGCAAAATGTTTGACGTTTTTGAACGAACTTTTGCCAAAACTGAATTTCCAGCTCAAAAATATGTTTAAGTGCCCAAAAAGACAAAAATAACATAATACTTGACACGGTTCGGTAATTTTTTTTGCTGAATAATTGCGTTTTTCGTGCTCATATAACGCAAAAATAGTAAAATCACATTATTTTCGATTCAATTTACATATTTTTCAGCAAAGTTTAGTAAAATTTCGCAAAAATTGCATGTGATTCCCACTTTTGAACTAATTCTGAGCTTACTGATTATTTAGCTGATTTATTTAAGAAAAAAGACAAAACTGTAAATAGCTGACTCTCCGGCTTATTTTGAAGAAAATTGTTAAAAATAATTGCGACTGGTTTAACGATCCAAAAAAAAAAAAAAATATTGAAATGTAGAGAGGTAGAAATGTTGAACCCAGCCAGTAATAGTCACAATACGGAAGACAACTTTTGGTGTTAAATTAAGGTGTTAATTAATTGACAAACAACAGTTTATTCATAACATTTTTAGACAGAATCTCTCCCAAAACTATATGTAAGAAAACCATTCTTAGTTTTTTCAGGAAATTGTATTTTTTGAATTTTAAAAAGTTCTCAGTTTAGCATTTTGACCCGGAAACCCGTGAAGTGGGGTCATCCCAGCCAATTACCGAGAAAAATAGCCATTCAAGAACTCATTTACAAATGCAAAACCACCCCTGCCAGTCAATTTGTCTCAAGTGGCGCCAAACCCCGTCTGCTACTTTCCCCATAACTCAACCACTTCTTCCACATGTGGCCCCATTTTACCAAAACCGACCTACCTGTTGCGACAGTTTGGTCATGTCGACGGGCTTGACGCGCTTGAGCGCTGTGAGCCGCTCCAGGCGTTCTTGGGCCTGCTGCTCCACGGCGATGACGAAGGCATCTTGAACGTTGCCTGCACACAAGTCTAAATCGACCGCTGCAACAAACATTTTCCAACATCAAACTCAAACAAGCGCCGAAACGCCTAACGGCTATGCAACTCCGCGACCGCATCCCCGGGTATTCACAAAAAAAACTTGCTTGTTTTCGTAAACATTGTAAAAATCTGTGACTCATTTAGGTGCCCCCCGTAACCCAGTTCGACCCAAAGGGGGCACCACCACGGGTTCGGTGACCGGCTCTCTAACTGTACCACAGACTCGCCTCTGTTGTGCAAGCACGTCAAAATTCAGCAGCGATTTGCATGGGATAAAAGGGCGCAAATTGGTCCATGTCGCTTTGGCATTCATGCTTCGAACAACAGTTAATTACTCCTTGTGTGAAAACGTTTGGACTTTCATTGTTTGCATTTTTACGCTGAAATTGCTCAATGGATTTTTTCCAAGTAGGTCGATCACATGCCGAATAATGAATGGGAAGGTGCTAACGATGCATTCTAATAAAAAGAGTTTCACTTCCGAGGGTGGCTTCTTGTCCACTTCCTTGGCACAGTTTACGCAATCATTGCCGACACTTTATCGAGCAATTATTGCACTTTATTGCCGCAAAATGGCAAAATTATCAACGGATTATTGAAATACACTGTTTCGAAATTCCAAATATAGCACCCAAACTGTGTAGGTGTTCAAAGTAATGTTCAATGTTTAACCTTGATGGTGACTAATTTCCTATAAAGTTCAACGAATAAACGTGACTTTATAATTTCGTTTACCGATTTATGCGATGTAATGACCAATCTCGGGCCAAAAATACTGTTGTTATCTACAATTTGTCATCTCTACGAAGAATAAGCAAATAAATTTTTCGAAGAAATTATTACGTATGTTAACTAAATCAGTTTGAAAATATTTCCTCCAAAACATCCTCGTCCTTACATAATTTTCAGAATATTTCAGATCTCTGTTATGTTAAGTTCTCATACATTTAAAAAGCATGTCGTTTCAATAAGTGTGGGTAGTTACACAATCTTTTCTATACATTATATGGTTCGGAAAATAAACCAATACATGGTTGAGCCATTAGTTACGATTTGTTCCTACTTTCTATTGACTTGTTAGAAGTCATAAGTCGACTCAAACTCGCATGAACAGTTGTCAAATCTGCTCAAAAGGGTTTTCAGTGAGAAAAGAGAAAAATAAATCAGTATAAATTATCCCTGGGTAAAAGAAATTGAGGTAATCAGAAAAAATCTTAAGAAAATTCGAAAAATCATCAAAGGACATTGGGAGAAATTAGTGTAAAAAAGGATTTTTTTTTGATAATGCGAATCTTCTCGTAAATCTCTAATTGGAAACATGCTCCAACGTGCGGAATTTAATTTGTTTTGCATTACACGTTACGGATAATAAATAATCACTTTTTATTAAACAAATTAGTCAGTCAGTTCCCAAAATGCAATTAATTCCAATATTCCAATTTTTGTCTCATTAAGCAAAAGCGCCAGTTTATTTATTGAGGACTTCAGTATCCCACCCACATTTGCCAAAATTAGAATGCGAAAAACTCGATCAATAAACCGAATTAGTTACAGTCCCATCTCTAAAATTATACCATTGTGGAATGACAGGTGGACAATAGCACCAAACGATTAGCCCAATTAGGGTCATTATTCGTGAATGGTTTTAGAAATCTGTAAATTTTCACTACATGATGGAACCGTAATTAACCCGAACTGTCATTTAAGACAACCAGTAATTAGTTCCGCCTGAAATGACCACACGAGAACACTATCGGAAAATTTTACCGGCCCAAAAATGTTTCATTTGAAAAATAATGAAGAAAAAAAATGATTTTATTCCAACGCAAACGATAAAATGGTACTTGATCTACTGTTTTCTGCATGATAAATTAATATAAAATGATTTTTTTTTGGCGTTTTTTATAATTGTCAATCAAAGTAAGTTAGTAATTCAATCGAAATAATGGAAAATTAAACTTTACTGTCTTGTACAGGGTGTGTCACCTAAGTTCTTCGAGCTTAATAAAGTTTAGGGTCAAATAAAGCTATAGAAAAAAACCAAAGCACAATGAATAAAATAGGAACGAGAGCATTTAGGTTGAATGGTGTCATTTGAGTCACCCTGTGTGCAATGCATGGTTTCGCGCGTGAATGTCGGAGAATGTGCGGAATGTTTGTGTATGTTTTCCATCCCGTGGGTAAATAACTCCGGCTTTAAAAATGGCCGTGCGTCCGAAATCGCCTCTCTAACAGTACCGGAGCGAAAAAGTGTCGATATTCCGGTTAGCCTTGACTCTCGCGCGTCTCGAAAAACGGCAAAGGCAACGATACAACAACAACAACATATCGATTGTTTCCACATTGCATAATCCGCATCAATGATGATGACATTTTAATATCCGGACCATGATACTGTCCCGATTTGGGGCCTATTATTGTGCGCAATGATGAGTCACACTAGTGATCGATTTCAGTAGCGTACCAATAAGAGTCTAATCCGATATAGCTAGTTGGGGGCGATTTCACATATACAATGCACTCGTTTCACTCGAAACACCTCCGGTTCGCCGATCGCGGACACTGATGGAGAACGTGTAGGTAATCCACCTTTACCTGTGGCCGAAAGCCGACGAACACAAACGAGGCATGGAATTAGCGCTTTAGTATGGGTACTGCTATTACGTAATGGACATGGGATGGATGATGGACCTTTGGTTGTTGGTACTCACCCAGACGGGCGCCGCTGCGACGCTTCACACGGAGGCATATTGTGCGCGATCGGATGCACTGCGAACAAATTTTTAACTCTAGATTTTGTCTAACTCTAAGTTCTACCACCAGAATAAACATTATTACACAAAAAACTTACGATAAAAAAATCATAAAAACACCTGCGTTTTTGACTATTATTTTTTAACATTCCTAAAGAACTGAACATAAAATACAACTAAAATATGTCTAAAAGAGCGAAACTACTAACTAAAATAAAAAATCAGTATTTTTTTTGTATTTTCTGATGTAATTTTTAACACTTATGTTTTTAAACTATCGGTCGATTTTGATTTCTTTTGAAATAATTTAATTATTTAATTTAATTTAATATTTAATTAAATTAAAAAATATATAATTTTGGAATTAATCATTAATTAAAAATCCAATTCTGAATGAAAAAATCCTTTGCCCCCTCAGTGATTTCTGAACAGGACCTCCCTGATATATTTTAATAAATGTGGAATAGTTTTGAAATGGCCGGAAAAATAAATTATGAATTCGATCCGAGCCAAAGCCTAATTTTCAGCAGCTGAATTCGAGTTGGAATTTTCGTAACTGCCTGCCCCTACATTATAAAAAAGCTTTCGAAAAGTAGGTCAACATGTCAAAACTTCGCAGCACTTGAACTACGCTCAAAAAATCGGGTCAAGCCAACCACAAAAAAAATCATTTAGTTAAATCCTGACCTGGTGTATGTGACTGATGACTTCAGCGTGGCAAGCGTCTTCTAGCGTTTTTCCGTTCACTTCCAAAATCTCATCTCCCACTTCCAAGTTATCGTTATCTGCAGGTGAACCTGGAAAAGGTCAAGATTGGGGTTTGGTTTAGGTGGCCGCCTTACCACTACCATAGAGTTTAATTTTCTTGTCCTTGGTTTCGGCCAGAATGATCACATAGCCTCCTAAATCCACCATGATTTAGATGGCGAATCGTCTGAAAATTTGTGAAATTCCCAAACAATAAGTTTGGGAAAAAAAAACGACTCACCTACGTCGTAAATATCACAAATGAAACGATACGTCTAACATTGTGCGTTACCGGTCGAAAAACAACCAACCAAAACGTGAAAAAAAACCAAAAACACGCGAAATTAAAACAAAAATTTCGAATCTCAGGTACTGGAAACGTATCGAATTTGTTTTAGGTAGTCCAAGTGCACGTAATATTTCCACCATTTGAATCGTTTTCTCAGTCCCATCGCATTTACCAACGATTTACCGTCACTGGACGTTGCCATTTTATCACTACATGGTATCATAAACGTTATGTGAGGAAAAAAGCCCGGATTTGCGAACGTGCGACCAGAGTCATGACCGGGTTTATGGAACGAACACCACGGGTGTGATCCCTCTGAGGAGAGGAACACTTCGAGATCAATAAGGTCCTTCCAGCTTCCAGCTATGCGCTCCCTCCCCCACCCCCGACGCAACCCGGACTCGAACCGGAAACCAACCCCAACGCAACCAACCCCAGAAAATCACAATTCTGGGCAATTTTCCCAAATTAAAAAAATCTGGTGTTCCAGGGGGGCTAAAACCAGAAGGGCCCGGAGTCCCGGAGTCACGCTCCGGTGATTGCACAACCCTCAGTTCCTGCCAGTGGCGAACAGATGGCGGCGCACAACCACCATTTGTTTATTTTTACCCTCATTACCCACTCCCCGCACCTGTCAATGTCCTAATATCAGCTGTCTGTTCCGACAAGCGATTATTATGCGAAGCCTTCGATAATGTCCATTGTTTGCGAAGAAGTGTTCGATGAGACGAGCCACCCTTCTGCTGAAGGTGAGTACAAATCATCCCATCACTCCTGGACCTCGCTCACAATTTTCAAACACTTCAAGCTCGCAAAACCCAAATTAGAATTTGTTTACAGCAAATTTTTAAGTGAAAAAATACGGTGTTTTTAAGCAGCTTTTATTCCGAGATCTATTTTTTCGAGAAATTCGAGAAAAAAACAAAGTGTGAAAAGTTGTAGTCCATATCAGCACAGACATCACTGTTTAAAAAAAGTTTTTAGAAAAAAATAAAATAAAAATATGAATCAATTGGGATTTATTTAAGTCATAGTAATAAAATAGTAATAATATATAATAATATAATAGTAATAAAATTGATAAATTTTAGTAATAAAAAATATCCACATTTACATTGTCCTTTTTTCAAACACTGAGAATATCCTTTTAAAACCTAATAGAAAAAATACTGAATAAACATTGATAAGTATCAAGAAACTTCAACTTATTCAGTGGAACAAATAATTGCACACACGTTCGGTTAAAATTACGAAAAATCCCGATAATCCCCTTTGGTTTCTTTTAATATTGTGCAGAAATCCGGGACTATGCCACAAAAATCGGGATCGACCCGGACTCCGAGCCCCAGCTGCTCCCGCTTGCAGCCGAGGGCCTCATGAAGGCTTTGCCCCCCGGTTGGAGACCTTGGTAACCCCAAACACCCCCTTACAATTAATCATAACCCGGAATTCCAGCTATGACGACAAATCAAAATCATACTACTACTACAACAACAACACGGGAAAAACACAATGGGAGCACCCTCTCGACGACGTTTACCGCGGTTTGGTGAAAAAAGTCCGTGCCGAAAGCCAATCTCTAAGTCTTGGTGAACCCACCGAAGATGCAACTTATGCCAGAGATGAAATTCCAAGTTTTGAGGAGCCTCCAAAACTCACCAAACTCAAACTTTCGCCACTCAAAACCAGCCCCAAGCACGAAGCCAAACTCCTCAAACAACGCTCGGAGGAGCATTTACTTTCGTCGCGGAAAATTAGTCTCAATATTTTCAATAGTTTCGATGAGAAAAGCAATTTTGAGAAACATCCACGTGTGTTGGATAAACCAGAATTGAAGATAAGTGGTGGAGGATCAATGTTTCTGAAGTGTAACACAAAGAAAGGCGCTGATTTGGCCCCAAGTCCGGCAAAGAGTGATTCCCCGGATGTGCAAAACCAACCAAGGAGTATCCTCAGGGAACGCAATTCCTTGGAAGTCTCCCGGAGTATGGATTTTGATAAGGTTTCTTTAGACAAGTCGGAGAAGGACGATGATGATAAGAAAAGTGTGAGGTTTAACCTCGATACGAACACCGATGTTGGCTTTACATTTTCGGATAAATCAACTTCCAGTGATGATGACATAGGGAATGACATCATCAATGTTAAAGTGACTCCAAATAAGCCAAAATCACGATTTACCGTAAGCCCGGTCCCCGACTTAACGAACGAAAAGAAACTAATTAAGCCAAACCCAACCGACTTTATTAAACCAAAATTAACAATAAGTAAAGGTTCCGACTCCGAAGATGACTCTCTTAAAAGTAACGGTTCGGACGAAAGTCCTCTCCACACCAAAATGTTGATCAAATCGAAGAAACTAGAGGAAAAAGCCGAGAAAAAAATTGCCCAAATGAAACAAAACATCTGGGAGGAGAAAAACGATGAGTTGGTGAAATTCCGTGACGACTTACAAGAGTCACAAAAGGAGGAACTTGAACGCATTTTAATTAATGCTAAAAGTGACCACGAAGATCGGATCAAATCAGAGTTGGAGAATTTGCGAATTGAGATGGAAAATCGCAACAAAGGGGCGCTAAACGAGGAAAGGATCAAGTTTGAGAAGTTATTGGAAGAGACGAGGGGAAAGTTTGAAAAAGATTTTGAACAAGAACAATCGCAAATGAAGGAAAAGTTCGAGGCAAAGAAAGAAGAGTTGGAGAAGTACTACGAGGAGAAATTGGTCGAAATCGAGAAAGACTTGGCCGAAAGAATGGAGAAAAATCGTGACGAGATGATTCTAACGCACAACTCAAACGTCGAACAATTGAAACAGAACCATGCTATAATTATCGAGGAGTTGAAAAAAGGGTTCAAGGCTGAGGAAGATGCCTTGAGACGGGACCACAAGGCTGTGATTGAGGAACTAAAGACTAGTAAAGTAGACGATAGGAAAGACGATAAGTTTGAAAAAATCCGTTGTGAGAAACGACTGCTAGAAGATAAGTACCGATGCTTGAAGGAGAAATATTTGAGACTGAAAACCGACGTGAAAATGTCAATCGAGAAGCGGAACAAAAGGAAGGAACAAAGCGGGGCGACAACAACCACAGGGTCGGAAACGGAACGCAGTCACTCCAACAACAAAGACAGGTCGGTGTTTGTCTCAACCATGACGTAAACATTTATCCCATTAATTATCATTTCAGGACTCCGCTGAATTCCCCCATACGTAAACCCCCCCGTTCTGAGACGAAAAAACCCGAGCACCGAGCAACCCGCCAACTAATCATCCAAGACCTGGACACTTCAATCAGCGATAAAAGCGAAAATAAAAAAGATTGTGATTCGAGTGACTCCACAAATCCAGGTCGCAGCCGAAAAAAAATTTTCTCCCGCTTGAAAAGCTCCTCAACTTCGAGGATCAACACGGGATCGAAATCACGTCGTAACCAACGTTCGTGCTCCCCTGTTGAGAATTTGCGGCGACAGTTGCAGAAATTGGAGGATTTGGAGGACCAGTTCCCTCAAAATCCACAAGCTGATACGTATCATTTGAGGTATCCATTTTCCGATGGTCAAAAATTTGAGGGGAGTTCCGAATTGGAATTTTTTCGGCATAGGATACACTTGGAGCGGGATTCGATTAAAAGGGCCAAAGAGAGTTTGAGGAATCAGAAATCGCTCTTCCAGCAGAGACAGAAAGAATTGAAGTTGAAACACGGGTCTATGGCCAGGCACACGTTGCAACAGTTGTGCCAGGAGGAGAAGGAGTTGACTGATATGGAGGTGTCGCTTCACCGAACGAGGAGTCTTCTGGGGGAGAAGGTTATCAGGTTCTTTAATTATTTTTGTTGGTCGTACAACCCATTATTTTCTTATCTTATTATCAGGTTGAGGCACTTGGAGCAGTCCTTGCAGAGGGCCACCATGACGGCGGAAAACCGCCAAGAAGACGCCACTCTGAGCGACATTTCCTCCCACAGTGCCAGTTCAGGGATAAGCTCGACTGAGTTCGCCACCGCTGACCCCAACCCCGGGAAGAGTTTCATCCACGGGGAGCACCTCCAAGAATCTTCCGAAATAATCCAAAGCTTGGAGAACTTGAATTCGGAAATTCGCGAAATCTGGGATGTTTTACGCAAACAGCAACAACAAGGTGGGATTTCGGGTAAGTCCCCCAGGTCCCTGTCCCCCAATTGGCCACTGATCAAAATTAACCCTTTCGCAGTAATACCACCCCTAGTCTACCCTGACTTAGGTTGGCCGCTGTTAGCAGGGGCTGCCACCGTTCCGGCGCCACCGTCCATCCCCACGTTGGCCGATCGTTTGCACAATTACCGCCAACATGTGGCGCTAGCTAACGCTCAAAGTACGGTAGTGACGCACGCTAATCAAGGGGCTACTACTACGCTTGTCGAAAGAACGAGGAATTTGAGGCATTGGCTGAGGCAAGCGGGGGTTGATGGGAATATGGAGGGTAGTACGCCACAAGCAACGCTTTGAAATGTTGAACAGTACAAATTTTGTTGGGGTTTTTAGATTTTATCGGCCGGGAAGGCCATTTGTTAGGATAGTCAAGGCCAATTCAAATAAAACTTTATTGTTTCAAGTGGGTCCGAAAAGTTAGCGGACTAAAAACAGTACATTTTTTATAGTTTCGTTAATGTTGCCAGAGTCTAGCAAGAGCACTCAAAATTAAAAAAAAAATATAACATTAAGTACAAGACAAACCAATAATACAATCAGATGGAAAATTAATTTAAACCTTAACCGTTGAAGATAGAAATATGGTGTCTGGACTTTTTTTTCTCTGCTTTTTCACAGATAAAAGGGGGAACGCAAATTGATAATTGCTTATAATTTTGATTGTTTTTTGTAAGATTTTGTATGTTGTTTGGGGACTTAAAAAATTGTTAGCCCGCTAACTTTTGGCCCAGTTCCAGGCCTATAATGCATGCCGTTTCTCTTTAGACGCTTCATCTACTAAAAATTTTATACGCCTTGTAACGGACTGACGGGAAATCGCGATGTGATAGCCTCATTTCAATTATCAATCTCCCAAACTCTTGCCTTATTCATTTACAAGTCCATCGTACCTAACTAAGAACACGTGAAAATAGTGCCAATCATATTCAGACTGTTAGGAAAGGTTTAAAGTCTAGTCATTGTATCCAGCACATGTAAATATCAATGTTTAAGGTATAAAAGAATCAAAATAAATCTCTTAAAAAACCTTATTTATTCACTCATAGCGCAATAACAGCAGCGGCAGACTTTAACGCTTTACGCTCTTTAGCCTTCACCTGAGCCGCAATCCGGTCCAAATCACGTCGTCCTTGCTGGGTCAGCTCCCTACCTCCTGTTGGTGTCTTCTCAATAAGCTTGAGCCCTTCCAGACTTTGGAGGACTTTTCGCGCTATGCTCCCGGCAGAGCGGCAAAAGTGTGACGGCTTGGTCCCGTTGCGTTTACGCGTTCCGAAAATTTTAGTCACAGAACCCACACCAATGGGGGACCTCATGTAAATGTGTCTCACAACGGCGGCACACCGGGTGTAGTACCAATCAGGGTCGTAGGGCGCCAACTCCTTGGCTCGCGAAGTCTTAACTAAATCGACCCATTCAGGAACACGCAATTTGCCAGTTCTGAAAATTAAAGTTGGTACGGAAAGTGCGGTTAAGTGCAACTCACTTTTTGAGAAACTGGGCAAAAGCCTTGACGAACTTGTGCTGGTCGACGTCCTTCAGCGTCACAGACGGCATTTTCTGCAAAAAACGTACACTTATTGGGGTAAAACGCACAAAAAGTTATCAAAACGTGCGTAACCATGCCGTTTCACTAACGCAAATAAAAACTCATTTAACTCGATTTAACACCGGAAAATACATAAATAAGGAGCAAAAACGTTAAAAATGTGACCAAACACACTTAAATTACCTTTAATTTCACAAAAATAACCGATTTAAATGAGTAAAATACACACCTGTCTACTTGCGTTTCAAGATGGCTGAAAAGGGATTTTTGTGTTTTGTTGGTACCATGGGAAATAAAACAAGCGGCAAAGTGAATTGATACAAAATTTATTTATTTTGAGGTGTTTTTCAAGGCTGTAAACACCTTAGTGCACCTCAGATTGGTGCAAATCT
This sequence comes from Tribolium castaneum, assembly GCF_031307605.1. Classification (NCBI taxonomy): domain Eukaryota; kingdom Metazoa; phylum Arthropoda; class Insecta; order Coleoptera; family Tenebrionidae; genus Tribolium; species Tribolium castaneum. Next base: position 1,069,917 of record NC_087402.1, on the reverse strand, counting down.
CAGTCACAAAATTACCAATGAAGGCGTCCTTTTCCGATTTTTTGCTTTCGAACAGTACCACTAAATAAATGTTTGGTTCCACAGTCGTTAAAATGTAGGTGCATTGGCTCTAAAATTTTTTTTGCGAAAAAACTCGTTTATTATTTCAATTACCTGAGAGCTAAATTTGTAAATGATTTTATCGACAATTGCAAGCTCGTCGGTTGTTTCCGATATCATTTTTAGAATTGTGTCTAATTGTGGAGGACTCCTCTGGAAAATTCTCAACGTAAAAAAATATTTAATTAATTTTGGTCGTCTTACGGGAGGATATGAGACTATGATTGGAAAACTGTCGTAATCAGTAGTATCACAACTGACTTGGTTGTCCGAGAGCAAAATTACGCAAGCCGCTTCATATTTTCGGTGGAAACTCACCATTCTACGATTAAAAAATTAGGAAAAATCATAAAAAACACAACTAACTTTTGGTAATGGTCGTGATGTAATTTGGCACACAAGTGCCTCATATCCGTTGGTGTGGTTTGCTGGGCCAAAGTATCGTGAAAATACAAACTAAATTTGCTCAAAACGGACCCTTTTAATTTTTGGAGCCATTGGAATAAGGCTGGGAGCGGGTTATTTTTGAGAAAACTTATTTTCCAATTCTGAAAAAAATACAAGGTGCGTTAAAATGATTGTCATCTAGTCGCCTCGTGAAAATTCTCAAAGCTAACTAGATGAGAATCAAATGAACTAACCTCGCGATTTGGTATTTTGCTCTCCCACAAGGCTAGTCTTGTATGTGCCCCATGAATTAGGGCGAGAGACGGTAAAAACTGTAGTCTTTGTAGCTCAGTCAAGGCTTTAAAAAGTTGCTCCAAAATTTCAATTTCCAAGCCAAAAGTGGCTTTGACCGGGGTTAGACTAATGTCAGTGAAGTCAAGCGAGTGTTTTTCGATAATATTTTGGACGTACTTGAGCATGTCTGCGTACATGAACTGATTGTTGAGCCCCATTGTATAAATTCGCTCGTATCTAAAATCACAATTTTTTGCGGGTTTTACTAGTTAGGGTGACTCACAAATCGATCATATTGATACGCGCATTTAAAAATTGGTAAATGTTTTGGCAATAATGTTGGACCCTTCTGTCGGTTACAGTTGATTTGCAATTGTCTTCCAGTTTACGTAAGTCTGACCTCAAACTCTCATAAATCGAACGTAAGGAATTCTAAAATGTTCAATTAGCAAAAAATCGCTTTAAACGGGAAATTAATACGTCTTTACGCAAAAAACTTTTATTTTTCGTTTGGAGAAAACCTAACTCTATGTAACTCTTCTCGGTTAAAATTAGATGATGTAAGAAGTTTAAAAACGTGCCCCACAACGACAATTGTGCCCCCTTGTAGATTTCTTTCTCTTTTTCCTACAAATTCATGACAGGGATTGAGGTTAAGTCAGGTGTCAACATACGACGTGTTCCTTGGCTTTGTCATAAGATATTTGGGATAAATGCGTAAAATAAGTGTGTAAGAACAAATCTTCCTTATCCATTTTTAAAATAAATAATCCTTTTTGTTAGAATAACAAAAACACCAGCTGTCAAGTTGACATTTTCATAACCTTTATTTTTGGTGGGGAAAATAAAACTGCATTCATGTTTATAGCATATTTATTCAAAAAAATATATAAACTGAAATGTCGAGGTAAACAATTGCATCGTCACAATAAAATAAATTTGATACATAATAGAGAAAAAATAAAACTTTAAACAAGACTTAACAAAGTAGAACAAATGGCACTGTCTAACTCTTAAATCTTGTTTAGGTGATTTTGATAAAAATGTCACAGTGCTATTATCCGTGCCTACATAATTACAACATTAACCCCCTTAATAATAAAATCAAGGCACATTTTCAACTGGATAAAATATATAATCATTTCAACGATTTATTGTAAATGTGCCAAGATAAAGCTTAGTTTTTTTCAATTTTCACTAACTGCTAGTTACCGTAGCGATCTTGCAACGAAGACATGACTTCATTAGCTAAATAACTGAACTTGCCGGCGATTCGCGTCACTCCTTGTCTCACGCTCTCCTTGACGTCGTCCAAATCATACGCTTGCATGTGCGAACTTGGAGTGGCTTCTAACCCAAAACAAAAATTTCACATAAAAAAATATTAAATGGTAAAACTACCTTTGCCATTGCCGAAAAACTCGGCTGATGAAATACTGGAAGAACCCTGAAATCGATTCAGATTCGCCTTCGTCTCGTAATCGGGCTCCCGATCGTTGAAAAACTGATCGGAAGAGATGGCTTTAGCATTGCCGAATTTTTTCTGGGCGGCGTCTGAACTCAAATCGAAACTTTTCGTTACTTTTTCTACGACAAAAAAATAGTAAACCGATCGGTGATTCCCACAAATTTAATACCTGGGGTACGGTAAGTCGGTTTCGGTTTTTCGACCGGATCCTCAACAATGACCCAATTATCCTTTTCCTTGTCACGTTCCCGACTACTTTCCAACCCAAACATGTCCATTTTATTGGCGCGGTTTATATTAAAACCGGAACTAAACGAATACTCATCAAAGAAGCTATCGCTGTCGGAAATTCGTAATTTTCCCAACGAACTCAAAGTACTAGGAGTCGGTTGAACGTTCTCTTGTTCAATCTCTGTCATATCGCTTAAAGCCGAATGGCTGACCCCACTAAAGTCATAATAAAATCGTAGAGAAAAAAACTGAAGTGAGAAACAAATACCTTCTAGCGTTCACTCCCATCCCTAATCTCTCAACCTGTTCGGCTTTTTTCGGGTCTTGCCTTCGTAATTGCTCTTCTTTCTTCATTTGTTCATTGCTGAGATCTTTGTAAGCCAATCGGACGGCAGCTTCACGTTCTTCTTGCTCCTTTAAAGACAAAGCTGCAGCTTTCGCTGATTCTTCTAAAGCCCTGAGACGACTTTCTTCAGCAATTTCGGCCTCACGTTCAATTTCGGCAAAGTTCGTCTTCACTTTCGTCGCTCCCAAGCCGCCTTTCTTCGCCCCCAACTAATACAATAATTTTACATCAAAGTGGCCTATGACTTTAAAATTCAGTTGGCTAAAGTAAAATAAAAACGGTTTTTATTCGTATTTTTCAGTCAAGGTCGCGTTGTTTCTTGCGTAAACAAGTGAATAATAACAGGTCTTATCTCATAATTTTTATAATGGCAATAAATGGATTATTAGTTGAATGGATAAACCTACCCCTGATTTTTTGTTAGGGGGCTTCCTGGTGGCAATGGTTGATTTTCGTGGCTCCGGATTCGCTGCCGGAGCACTAAAATCAACATTGGGGCCCTCGTCTGGATTTTTATTGTCCTTTTGTAGTGACTGTGATTCTTCAATCTAAAAATTGATTCGTGTCATTTCCGCAAAACCTACCTAAACTATTTAAATTACTAAACAAAAACTTGAAAAAGCAAAAAATAGAAAAATGAATGATGCTATTAGTAAGTGACCTACTTTGTGTTGGTGTCCTTGAGGCGCGTCTGGGATGGCAAAATTTTCCTGTTCTGTGAAGAAATCAACTTCTTTCTCTTCACTACGCTCCTCAACATGTGGATGAATATGAAGCTAAGAATGTTAAATAAAAAAATCACAAACCAACGTTATGCGGTGTTAAAACAAGCAACCACTTAGAAACAAGAGCACAAACCTGTGTATTACTTTTAAGCGAGTTTAGAGCCGCTTGGTGCAGTTTATCTTTATACAGCTGAGCAGCTCGAGAGTTATATTTTTTCTGAGCATCTGTTGTCATGCAATTGTGTTGCGAGAAAAATTGGATCTGTAAAAATCGCTTAATTTACGAAATCGCGACACGTCAAGACATTACGGCGTTGGAGTTGCCCCCCAGTTGCATTTGTCTCAGCTGGACCCATGTCCAGTTGGTGTCAAGCTGGGTGGACCTAACAAATGTCAAATGAACACCGAGACTTCTGTGAACTGCGGAGCAGTCAATGCAGATGAAAACGCCGTATGTCACGCTGGCCCAAGTCGGGTTCTTGGCATTGCAGTCGAAACAAACCTGAAATTGGGGCGAGAGACACGTCATGGTAAATAATGATATAACCTAGTTTGTGTACATATGGCGATTTTTTCCGATACTGAGTGCTCACCTTATTGGCAGGATTGGCTCGTAATCGGTGAAAAACAGCCTCGATATCTGATTTACTAGGTTGTGGGTCCATTTCACCTAAATTTTATCTACAATACGATGACAAATTGATACTGTCAGTGGATTTGACACGTTGGGGGAGTTGTGCCATTGACCGAAATCGCATTCGTTACCACTTACGATTTTCATCCGCAAATAAAAATTAAAACGCGCAATGATTTTGGTACTTATTCGCACAATACAAATTATTTTGCTGTTAATAAATGGGGGATTATAACAACATTACAGCTGTTTTAAATTGTACAATCGGTCTTGTATGATTTCGAACGCGTGCAGCAGATGGTCTAGGTGGTCTGGTGGATTCAAATAAGCTCATATTCTCCACAATCAAATTAATAAATAAGTTAAAATTGATTAGTATTTCGAAAGAAAAATACGTTTTGCAAAAGATATACTATCAAATAATTTTATTTTATTCAAAAAATTAAAAATAACGCCTATTTAGTTAGTAAAAAATAAGGTATTCACTCCTGAACATCGCCAATTCCATCTGGACGAATGGCAAAAATTGCCTCGGATTCGGGCAAACACGGCGAATCGTATATTTTACACACTCTTGCTTCGCCTCGGCCTTTCCTCAAGGAAAGTCGTGTTGTGGATGAATGTGCCATAATGTTACCACCGATTGGTTTCTTGGGGTCTGCGTTAAACATCGCAGCGCCGTCAACTTGGGCAACCACTTGGTTCGTCAGCACAACGGCAACTCCAAACTGAAAGCGATTTTTAAACTCCCAAAAATAGTTAATCTGACACAAAATACCTCATCAGCAAGTCGCAGCAACATCCTCAGAAACCTCGCCAGATGATTCTGCCTTGCTGACAATTCCCCCCTTCCCGAATAATCCGTCCGATACAAAGACGTGGCACTATCGACAATCAAAAGACAGTACCTTGACTCCATCATCATTGCCGCGGCATGAACCAAAAGTTCAGTCTGATGATCGGTATTAAAAGCTCTCGCAAACACGACATTATCCAGGACTTGTTGTCCGTCCATGTTGTACCTCTCAGCCACCGGTAGCAAGCGTTCAGGCCTGAACGTGCCCTCAGTGTCAATATAAAGACACTTGCCTTCGCCTCCGCCACTTTCAAGCGCCAATTGGCAAGTCACAGCCAAAGTGTGGCAAATTTGGGTTTTCCCCGTTCGAAATTCGCCGAAAATTTCCGTAATTGAACCAGTTTCAATACCGCCCCCTAACAACTTATCCAATTCTTTCGAACCGGTGGTCAGTTGGATAATATTAGCCCTTCGTCTGTGAATATCAGTGGCTGTGGTGAAACCCATATTGACAAATTTCGCCGCTTCGGCGAGGAGTTTATCGACTTTGGCTTCAGAGATGCCTTTAATAGCCCCAAGAACTTTTTTAGGAGTGTATGCAATTGATTCAATTGAGTGAAAACCGGCATCTTCTAGCTTCTTCAAGTCGCCAGCTGTGATCCCGTTGACCTAAACCGAGGTTAGGGTGGATTTGTCAAGGGGGTTGTTACCTGAAGCTTGGAAAGGGGCTGAGGGCCGCCGTTTTTGGCCTCGTCTTCGACCACGGTGTCGGTTGAGGCTAAACTTGCTTCCATTTTTTGTTAAATTATAATTAAAAAAATAAATTGGTGGCGTCTGATCACTTTCACTGTTAATTGTTGTGATAGTGGGCTGTGCTTTTTGGTTAGAAATTCAAACTTTTAAACAAAAACCAACATCAAGCAAGTAAAAACCCGAACAAAAATTAAATCATGGCGCCAACTTAGCATTATGTTGTGACTCTGGATTGGGAAAAGGGCAATAAAACAGGTCAAATTAATAAAAAAAACATTTATTACGAGTTAGTCTACAGGTTTAAGGGTAACATAGCGTGAAACTATAACTACTACCACTATGGTGCTTATAACAACGGCCACCACAGTCATGTAAAACGTTTCTTCAGTGAAAATATCCGTAAAAGCTGGAATTTGATTATAGACGTGATCTATCAACTTCAGTTGATAATTTTTATGGTTCACTTTCATGCCCATGTTACCGCTTCTTCTTTTTCTCTGATTTGGTGACCTGTGCTGGCTTTGCCTCCTCTTCCACTTTGACTTTGCTACTGATGTGTTTATTAAACTGTTGCAGTATTTCCAGAACTGTTAAATTATTAGCAAGAAACGTGACGCTCCTAAATTATCGTAAATAAGATTTTGTGGGGTATGGATGTAGATGTTACCCTGAATCAAGTAAATCAACTTTGATTTGTGGCTCACTCCTGTCGCAAACAACGTTAGGTCTAATGATACAACTTAAGTTGGTTTCGATCACTTTTGGGTTTGATATATGGAAAAGGAAGTCTCTAGAATATATTGATTAAGAGAACGCTTGCGCTCCTACTAAAAATAGGCTCTGGTGCAGCAAAGTGAGGTTACCTTGCTGTGACGGCATTTGGGTGAAACGGATCAAACTGCACTTGAATTCGTTTCACAGGTTTTAAATTAACACTTTTTAGTAGTTTTGTTATTGCACTTCCCACACCCGAAGACCGCGAAAAACTTCCACTGAAATAAATCGACATTTTCGTACCCTGTTTCAAAAAATGAGGTTAAATAATAGGTGGGGGAGAAAAAGAGGCAAGTTCAAAATTATATAATTTATTTATTAAAATACTTCATATTAACTTAGTTTATATAAAAAAAATAGAAATAAAGACGCTAACGAGATCAAGAACCGGTTTGGATCCACGTGGAGGCCGAATCCACACTCCTAATGGGTACATCCGTGGAATAACTAACTAACAGTAACTGATGTCCTTGATACCTAATAAACCAAAACCAAAAACGAAATAAATTAATGAAACGAAAAAAAATTAACTAATCATAACGTACAAGGTGCCACCGTCTCTAACGGTCTCCAACTGGTCATGATCGTAACTTAAAATCTGCCCCCCAGGAGCATTCTCCGCCTCTTCCACGTTCACATTCAACTCATACACATCCTCAGATAGGTTACTCCCAGTTTCCGATTTTATAACTTTATCGTTATTCTGTGGCGCGTTATATCTCATCGGTTTTCCCAAAATAGAGCGCTTTGAGTGCGTTTTCTGGTGACGTTTCATGTCGGACCGCACCCTAAACGGCTTACCACAAATGCCACACTCGTGTGGCTTCTCCCCTATACAAAAAAACCAATCAAAATGCTCCGGAACCTAACCACAGCCAACCTGTATGAATCCTTCTGTGATTTTGCAAATACGACGATGCCCTAAACGTTTTTCCACAAAACTCACACTTGTAGTTTTTCTCACCGGTGTGAATCCGTCTATGGACGATAAGAGAGTATTTGCGGGCAAAGTCTTTACCGCAGTATTCGCACTGGAACTGCTTCTCGTTGGAGTGGAGTGAGGTCATGTGGTACTTCAAGTCGCCCCATTGGCGGAAATTCTTGCCGCAGTCCTGGCAATGGTACGGTTTATCGCCTACAAGACAATTCAATTTTATTATGTACTACCTTGTAGTAAAAAAAGTTTTTTATTTTATTTATAGATGACAAAGTGCTGAAGAAAAAAAAATGTTTTTTTATGACAATATCATACGTAATGGAAATATTCTGGTGCTTGAATATTTTATATTTTTAAAAAATCATGAAAATCAGCATACCTGGGTACATAAAAATTAAGTAACAATTGAATTTGACAGTTACCATCGCCAACTTGATTGAAAAACCAGAGGCCACTCTGATCAGAAATTAAAGATGTTTACCTGAATGTAGGCGCAAGTGCACTTTGAGCGCACTTGACGCGAAGAAGCTTTTTCCGCATTGGTCACACTGATGTGGACGTATGCCACTATGACTCCTCATATGATAAACCAAAGAATTACGATGGGTAAAAACCCGGTCGCACTCCCGACAATGCATGCTCCCTTTCTTCTTGTTTTTTCGTTTAACGAGAGATGGTGCTGTGGGTTCTACAATCGTAAAGTTAGCCCTAACTGGACCATAAACCATTTTACAAGACCTGTATTTCCCGTATCAGCTCTACAAGTCACTAGATGTTGCAAAAGAATCGCTCTAAGCGGAAACGGTTGTTTACAAATGTGACAAACGTGCTCTTCCGCTTCCAATTCTTTAAGATCTTCCTCGGTCTGGTGCAGCTCATCTTCTCTGTACCAAGCTTTCGTGTCGTTGTCCGAATTGGTTTCGTGGTCCACCACCACATTGATCCCTTCCATCAGATCTTCAGTTTCGCTAAATTCGTTCAAATCGTCTTTATGGTGCACTTCTTTCATGTGGGTTTCAAACGCTTTCTGGCGCCGGAATGTCTTATTGCACTGGATACAAGTCAGGTTTAAAAGAGTCGAAAAAATGTTGTCTTTTTCCGAATCCACCTCGTTTTTTTCAATCGCAGTCGACTGTACTTGATTATTGGGTTCGTAGTGTGATTTCAAATGCTCGAAAAAGCGGAGTTGGTCGTGAAAATTGGCGTTACAAATTTGACAAGAGAAGGCCGTATTGTGGACCGGTGTGATTGTAGTTTGGCATAGAATCTCATGTTGAGCAAAATCATCGTTTGAAGTGAACGTCTGTTCACACAGATTGCACTGGATTTTGGTGGGATTTTGTTTTTTCAATTTGCGCGAAATTCGCTTCTTGTGGGGAAGACTTTTACGGGACGTTCGATGGTCACCGTCTGAGCCGCGTTTCTCATCTTCGGATTTTTCCGAATTATTTGCGGCAAAACTAACGAAGCGACTATTTACGATTTTGGGCACAGCCTGCTTCTCCACGTATATATTATCAGAGCCGACTATTTGCAAATAACCGTTGCTAATCGACGCCTCCTTATCACTCAAAATCAACTGCTGTTCCTCCAAAATCTTATTATCTAAAAACGCATTTGTTTGATTCACACTGTAAATAATGTCCAAAAATTAAACCGACCTAGACCCGCGTTTGGTACAAGTGAGGGAAGCCCCGTTTCGTGAAGCTGCTGCTGTTTCTGGTGCTGACTCAACTGAACGGCCACCAAAGCCGCCGCTAAATTCCTATCCTCCTCTGTTAAATCCTGCGATAAGAGAGCTTCCGAGGGGTAACTAACTGGTATAAAATCGGTTCCGGCAAGATCCACAACGAGACCGTTATGGTGCTGAAGTAGTTCCGTTCCTAATAGTTGCGAATTTTCGGGCATTCTTTGTAAAACGTATTGCGGGGTCGGCACGTCGCTTATGACGACATTCTCCAATAGTTCGGAGCTCGTTTCCGAGTTCTCCATCGTTCTGAAATTTGAATTAATTCAATTGGCGCCATACCGGAAGTCAAGGTTGACACGACGTTTCAAGGTTGGCGATTTCATAGTTGCTTCCACTTGGATAAATCGAATTTATTGTTAAAAAAACTGCTACCATACCTTCAGTTTTTATCGATATTGCACGTGTGGACGTTTTAGTGCCGTAATAACACCATATTTTCCATTATTCGGGGTTTTATTACACTTAAATCACATCGACACAGCGAAAGCTGACAACAGTGGGACATAAAACGGAAGTGCACTTGCGCCATCCACACAAACATGGCGGAGGAGAAATTTTTTGTTTCGTCTTTTGGACCGTAATTATTTTTTGTTCTAATAAATTATTATTATTATTATCTAAAACGGTTACTAATAAATATTTTGGGTGATAATGTTTTTTTAACTGCTCCTTTCGTTTGTATTATGAAAACGGTTTCTGTTTTGATTCGGGGTTATGTTTTGTGGTGGTTGGAAAAAAAATAATTAATTACATGTTTTATTGAGATAATATCAGTATTATACATGATAGGACGGTGCACAAACATATCTAGTAGAATTTGTTACGAATTTGAACGAAATATCGTTAAAATAACTGAAATGATAGAAGGCACTTATGGGGATGCAAGTGAAATAAAACTTTGACTATTTACACAACTCAATAAATAAATACAACATTCAATTAAAACAATTAGGTACGTTAAATATAACGGAATACGTAACCACCGCATGCGGTCCATACGAATATTTAAAAAATTAAATAAAACAAATGTTAGGAACTCCACTAACAAATAAGCTAGTTATTTTAAAGCTACCGCATAATATCATATACAATTTCCACGTTACACGGGTTTGTTTTCGTCGAGTCGACGATTTTATCCACAAACAACAAAACAATAAAATCGCAAACCAGTCGAAAACACTACAAAAACAACTAATCACAATAATTTTTACATGGTCCTTAGTTGGTCAAATTTCTGAGGTAAAGACGAATGCCGACATCAGTCTAACATCAAATTTGCCAAGCGATAATAAAATCCCACTCTTTGGTATTACAATATAAAATTACTGTATAAAATAATGAGTATAAAATACGTCCGCACACCTTACGGAATTTTACAAATCGGTTTGTACTTATTGGCAAGAAATACAACTAGGTGTTTGTCCTCTTGCGTCAAATAAAATAAAAATCAATTAGGGCCTTTAACTACGCTAAAATCACTAAGTGAGAAGTTGATTATCACAGTTACTTCGAAAATCTCTCCAAAAATCGCCTCTTTGGTAACGCAACCATCCAACAAAATTGACATTTTCCTTACACGACTACTCTTTGGTAAGACTAAAAATCGGCCGACAAACACCTATTTCTGGCTTTAAGGCTACACTTGGTCACTCTTAGCTAAAAGCAGCTATGGAATGCAATTTTGCAGGCACACAAATAAAATAATTAAGCTTCAATCTCATCATCGGTCTTCTTCCGCTCCAACAGATACACACTCATGTTATCTTTACCCTTGACATAGACCGAACCCCGCGGCCGAAAAACGTACCGCGTTTCGAGAACTTGCAGACAATTCTCCCCGATTTGAATACAACCATTGACCCCAGTCGAGTCCATTCGTGAGGCAATATTAACCGCATCACCCCATATATCGTAATACAACTTCGTATTACCGATAACCGCAGCTGTCACCTCGCCAAAGTTATAACCGATCCGAAGGATCAGATTAAATTCGAGCAAATCGCGGTTGAAATCGGTTATAACGTTTTGCATTTCTAACGCAAAATCCATAAGCGCGTACAAATGCTCATTAGGGTCTTTCTGGTTACGACGCGTGGTCGAGTTGAGACCACTAGCTGCCATAAAAGTGCTACCGATAGTTTTAATTTTCTCCACACTTGCAAATTCGGGACGATCGAGCAATTCGTCAAAATCGGCAATCAGTTCGTTCAAAACCCTCAAATATTCCTTCCCACCCAAGTAGCTCTCGTCATACATTTCGTTAAAGTTAACAATACTCGCGAAAATAATCCCCACGTCTTTGAAATTCTCCGAATACTTTGCGTTCTTTTTCAACTGTTCGGCCACGTGTTCAGGTACGATGTTATAAATGAGATAATCGGCTTGCGTTTTGAGATTCTGTACGTTGATTTTGTCCCGGTTTGAGACGTAGTTGGCGTGGAAACTCAACCGGTAACCGATCTCAAACTCCCGGTTAAGTAACCAAACCAGCACCAACAGCAGGAACAAGTCCATTAAAATCTCCGATTTGTACAGAAAACTGTAATGTTCGAGACTTAACGACTTAACTTCGGTCCGATTGCGATCGTCTAGAATCGCAACGATCGGATTGAGTTCGGTCCGTTCGGACTTTTCGACGAAAAAGTTCGAACAGGTGCCGTTCAAAAACAACGGAATAAAAATAAGAGTGAACGCCACAGCGAGACAATTCTTCATCCAGCAATTCAGTTGTGTAAAATTACAGAAATGTATGACTCCGACAAAAAGCAGATAAGTGTATAAATAGTTGGACGTTTCCGACGTTGTGAATACTTTCGTACAAAAATTTATCAAAACGGTAACGAGCGGCAAACTTACCAAAACAGCACCGAACATATTCCACCTGTAAAATCGCGAAACGCACCGCAGACACCGATCCGAACATTCGACGACTTTTCGCGAACACAGCGCCCAACCACACGCTTGAATCGCAACGAAAACACCCGACATGACCAACCATAGGGTCGTATGTCCGTACAAAAGCCACAACGAGATCGAAACAATTGCAAAAACGAGACTCGAAACACACACATCAAAGTACGTATTGAATTTCGAATCGGCAAGTGTTAGAATCGAGTCGGCTTTTTCAAACAACGAATGGACATTTGTTCGGTAATCCTGCTCCATTTGTTTGTCCTTGAAGAATAACGTCAGCCGACGCAACGGCGGCTTGATAAAATAGGAACCTCGCGACTTGGAGTTTTCTTGTACGCACTTGATTAATTGACGATCTGATTGTTTACGCAAGTTTTGAATACATGTACCAAACTTGTCCTTGAACACACCAGGCATTCGGACGTTGTATTGGGGCGAAGTCACCGTACTCTGACTCGAGGTATAATAGCCAGAAACACGGTGTTCCGAATTCGGGTGCGTTGCTTGCTCCAACTGAAAAGCGGCGTTTAGTCTGCGGTCCGCCTCGCTATATCAACCAACCAAAAGTCCTATCAAGTAAGCATAGAATTAAAAAAAAAAACAAAAAAGTAAGCGCGTTATTTACACAATACAGTAGAAGTTTTTTTTATTATTTTTATATTTTTTTACGCCTACTTGATTGGATTTTTGGTGGCTGTGCACCCCGCCCACCTGCTGAATGCTACTCCTGCGACTGTTGCTCCTAATTCCCGAATCTTTGCGACTGTAGACCGAGAAATGATCGTCAAGGACGGAGATATTTGTGAGTCTTCCGGGGACTTCAAGCGACATTTTCGGCCGTTCGAGATTACCAACACACACCGTTGTACTTCTCTGTCGTTCCCCGGGAAAAACATCGAAATTCGGGGAACGACCACGTCGAGATCGGTTACTTCCGGCACGCTGTAGGAATGAAAATTCATTCGGAGATCTGCCGTATTGTGAACGGTAACTTCCAGTCCTCATAAATTGATTCAAGTCACCTGGGGAATAATCATATTGGCCGATATCGCTCCGCGATTGGCTGATGTACGATTTGACATCAATTGTATCTTTCGGATCGTCTAGAAAAATACTACTTCTTTTATTATCATCATCGACGTCCGTTACGCTAATAAACGAATCTTTCTTTTTCCCATTCGAAACATTCGAAGTTTCAATGATGGTCGGAACTTGTTGGTAGCCGCCCGATATTCGGTCTTCCGAATTGGCCGGAACTTCAATATCCAATTCGGGTTTTCCGTCGTTTTTTCGAAGGAATTTCGGCATTTTCCAGTTTTTCAGCTTGACACTGTATTTGCCGGAGCTGGCTGTCGAAGTTGGCGTTTTAATATTATCACAGTCGGATGTTTCTTTACAAATATCGCCGCCGTCTTGTTCGTTTTCCGAATCAAGGATACTTGGGAGACTACTCGCTTTGATTTTACAAACATCAGGCGATAACATATTCGGATTGTGCGTTGCTTTTATGTGAGTTGTATCGCAAGAAAGGACTCTAGGTCGGGATTGAGGCGACATGGAAGGCGACGAAGTTGGCGGTGAAACGAATAATTGCAACGAATTTGTGTACTTTTGACGGCCTTCAGCACGAAAACTACCACTGTAGGAAGGCGTTTTGTCTCCGGTCCGACCCAAAATAAAATACGTTTTCATCCCTGCAATATCGTTGTGTCAATAACAGCCACAGCCAGCTATGAATTAACAATTAATTAAGTAAAAAAGAAAATTTTCGACTGTGCAATGTTACAACTGTTTAAATTAATTAATTCTCCATGATTTAATTTATTTATTTTTGCGCCACCCTGTATATGATTAATTTCCACCTGTTCAGTGGCTGTTACGAAATATTTTTTTTGGGTAGATTGTGCCGTTTATCCGATAAGTAAGTAAGTAAGAAGTTCAGCAGCCGCGTGGGCGTTTGACGTTGTAAAATCAATTTGCAATTAATAAAAGTTTCAAAAATGAATCTGTTGTATTAAAAATTTAAAGTTAAAATGTTTAGTCTTCTCGTGTATTCTTCTGATAAGTACCACAAAAAAACGTAAAGTGACGAAGCCGTAACAAAAAATCAATGAATCAGACTTTGTTTCCCACCTTGGAATTGGCTATCTTGCAGATTATATTTTTTGTTGGTGACTTTTTATCCATATTCTTACACAAGTAGTTGGGCCGTTTAAATTAATCAGTTTATTATTGGCTGTTGTCGTGAACGGACGCGTCGTAAATAAAATCACAATTTTGCGGTTTAAAAGTTTCAAGTTTGGTGAATAGTGTGTGTGTGAGTGTGTGCTACTCCAGGGTAAAACGAAGAATAAATCCGGATTAAAGGGTTAGTTTGCAATACTTTCTTTTAGAAATTACATTAAAAGCCGTTTTACTGAACGTTTTAATCGCGTTAACTTTTAAGGGATTAACTTGACGTTTGTAAATGCAATGGTAACTTAGTTTAATTCGGAATTAAATATTAATTTCGACCGTAAATATTATTTTACTTTTTATGATTTAACGGAAATTGAAAATATCGTTCGTTTTGTACCATTGGGTTCTTTTCAAATTTTCTGCGATGAAAAATAAGCGAGATAATCGTGACGTCACAACCGCCTCTCATCATAGAGTCCTCTGATCACTGAACCCTCTCAATCAACAGACATTTGAGCATTTTTCACACAAAATCAAAAATTAACTACTTTTCTCAACTCCTTTCTGCTCTTTTTGTCTTGAACACAGTAATTTTTTCAAATTTTGATAAACTCTGACAGTGTCACTTGTCAAAAACCATTTGATCTTAATATTGGACCAAATGCTCGAGACGATTACGTCATAATTTCAAATTTAAATCGAAATAACTTGAGTTAGAGAGCAGATATAGAGAAACGGTTTTCACTGTTGTAATAAGCGTTTTCAGTACTATGATTTAAAACAAAGTTGTTTCTTAAATTGCCAATGCCTTTAATATTTTCAACTAATTTACTGACAAATTGTACTAATTTCACCTTTTTATTTCAGTTTGTTCGTTTAAGAAGATGATGCGATGGGTGATAAACTGATAAAGGTCAGAGTATTTTTTTCTATTTTTGTGGTGTTGGTGTTTTTTCTTAGTATCGCGAAGTAAAAGAAAATTATTTCTCAAACCAAAGTTTAATTCCTTTATTAATATCTTCGAGATGCTTAATTGAAACTATAATTTCAAAAATCTGATTCAAATCGGTCAATGAGCTGATATAAAGCATATTTAAAAAAAAAGTACATGTCCATTATCAGGGTTTTGTTAATTTTGTAAATTCCAACAAGCAGACAATTAATGTACCTAATTGCTAATTTAATCAGAGGTGATTATTTAAGCACATAAGACAATTTTGAAAAATAGAGATTTATTTCATTTATATTTTCGTCTAGTCGTCTGTGAATTTCTCGTGTAAAATCAGAAATGCTTAGACACCGAATATCACCATTCTCTAATTCGGAAATAAACTTCGACAATTTTTGCACAGTGTAACAATTTAGTCACATTTTAACGAAATTTTTAAAATTAATTAACTGACAATTTGTGAATTTCACAACTGACAGTTATGACATTTACTGACAGAGCGCCCAATTTCAAAGTTAACTAGATGACCACAATAATCAAAATAAACACGAAAGTCTTAATAATAGATAATTATAATCACCTAAAACCGGCTCCCCTTCCTCAAGCAAGTACATATCCTGTAGGAACTCGCATGTTTTCTCCGACACGTGCACCATTCCTGGTTTCCCAGTCGATTCCATCCGATTGGCAAGCGTAACATCATTACTCCAAACATCAAATTTAAACCTTCGTGTCCCCACAATACCACAAAGAACTGTCCCCGTATGCACCCCAACTCTCATATTCACACCTTCGTTTTTCTCTTGATCGAATTGTTTAATAGCTTGTATCATACTAAGCCCCATTTCGACGCAACATTTGGCATGATCATGTCTCGGTTCCGGACAACCAGAAACACAATAGTAACAATCACCCAACGTTGATATTTTCTCGCAATTGTGGAATTTGCACAAATGGTCGAATCTTTGAAATAAATTATTTAGGATTTCCACGAGTTCTTCGGCACTTTTCTTGCTGGCCATTTTAGTAAAACCGACAATATCGGCAAAGAGAATGCTTACGTTTTCCATTCGGTTCATGTTAAACGGGCGAAAAAGTGATCGAATGTCGTTGGTTTCGGGGTCGGAATTGCGCTGATCGCTTCGTGTGAATGTCTCCTCTTCGGAGAGGAGCCATTCGGCGACGCTGGAAGGCATCAAGGAGTGAATCATGTTTTCTTTTAACTTTTTCTCCGACTCCAATTGGCGGCGGACGAGAAGACTTTGCCCCACTTTCATGAAAGTGTTTCGCATACGGACGTTTGTCATAATAAGGATGTGGAGGCCGATTACGTGAATACAAAAGTGTGATAATAACCGGACTGTGATCGTTGAAGCTTCAAGCGATTGGTTTTGAAGTGAAATCGTTAGTGTTTCAAACGCGGCAGAGTATAAAAAACCAATCGTGATGCTCATGTACAGTTTCAAAGGAATTAACGTGTAAATCAACATCAGAATTTCAATGCATATTGAGAAGTGACCGACTGGACTTATATCGGAAGTTATTGGGAAACTAAGCGGGTCTGTCTTCATTGGTACCAATACGACGAACGAAAGACTTATCACACATAAAACAAACGCCACGATTAGTGACATGAGGAGCATGTGGTTGTTGTAAATGTCGGTATAAGTGAGGAAAAGTACTGTCGTCACTGACAGTATCAATGTTCCTAAGACAGTACACAACATGGGCCAATGGTGTGTCTCTGATACCAACCCCGTGACCAGAAAATACACCAACCACGATGACGAAATCAGCAACATGTACCATAGTGCGTACCTGTCGAAACTAGCAGTTTGAATTTGGCACTTGCAAGGGACCAAGCCTGCAGATTATTACCAAAGTAGCGACACAAGTTAACACAAATAAAAAAAATTTATTAAAATAAATTTATTAAATAAATAAAATAAATCCTAAAAAAATCACTGGCATAGAGAAAAATAGAACGAATTTAATAGCAAACGCTGAAATCAGGGCGATTATTAGTTGAGATATATTAATAATATACTTTTAACAAACTAACAGAGTGTTCTAAAATAAAATACCCAACAAATTTGTTTTTTTTTTTTTAATAAAAACACAAAATTTTTGTTACTTAACCAACTTTTTTCCAGTCGATTTATTAATCTTTCCAAATAAAGGCGAACTCGGAGTCGGTATTTCAACGCCTACTACGATTTTCTGAATATAACAAATTACAAATGCCAATAACTCGATTTTTTCAAATGCAACACCGTATAGTTTACTGCATCATTGCATGGGATTTTTTATCCACTTTTAGTTGATAGGGATTTGTGGAATTTACTTTGTAAAATTTGTGTGATTTTTGCAAAATAAATTTATTTTTTAGAAAAAACGAAAATCGAGTAGGCCTAGGTCACCTTGTATTTCTTTAATTTTAATTGAAATATGATATTTTCGAAGCAATTTTTATAACGCGAGTCAAGATAAAAGTGAAAAAGAGATAATAGGTAATATGAGTAATCCACAAAAATAACATTATTTAAAGCTTCTTGGAAACTTGTCTTTGAATTTCTGCGTGATCTCTCAGTATAAACAAAAGCGTAATTTATGAAAGAACTTTTTATAGTTTTTTAAAAACTAAAAAGTCCAGAACCATGATTGGAATTATTCGCAATTTTCTGTTATTTTTGTCCTTTAATTGTTGGATGTAGACAGACTACTTTTACTACACATAAAGTCCAAACTTGTTCCCTGTTTCACTTAAAAAAAATCAGACTTTGATTATTTTTCAATAAAATCGCGTGCTTAAAATCGGTTTAAATTCGTCGCGTCCGTGTGGCTACTTGGCACATCCAGCGGCTTGGTCAGGGGGCCCTTTACCTAAATTTGAACCTACTATGCGGGTTAGAGCTCCTCCTGTACTGCTCCTCTAGAATTTCCGAGTCGAACGTGGGGTCCCACCATGACTTTTGCGCTGCCCGTTCGAAGGGAATGGGAAAAAAGCGTCCCCAGCAGCCGTTCTGCTGCGACAAGTGCGCGAGGTAGAGCTGCGTCTGCGGATCCAGCGAAAGCTGGGCGTTCTCGTCATCGGAGGGCTGCTCCGACTTGTAACTCACCGACGAGGGTCTCTTCTCCGTCATTGCGAAACGTCTAACACATTATCTCGGCAATAATTCTGTAACAAAGCCAAAGATAAGACCGGTCACACTTGTTTACATTTCGTTACCATTGCATATGTTGGAGAACACCCTCGTCATGTTTACACTCAAAATCAAACATTACCGCTGTGTGTCAACACCGATGTTTGGCTTGCGCTTTTCGCGGATTCGCTGCTAATTTTCATAATTAGGAGGATAAACAGGTGCAGAGGAGCAGCACGGGGGCTATCGTAAAAAATTCAAACATGTGTTTAGAAAGTTGACAGGAGGCGGACTGAATTGACAGTTGGAGCGCAGGAGCGGACTTGAAAGAAATGGGGACGGAATTTATACGTCGCCAGCGAGTCAACAAACGGGTCAAAAGCAAATATGTTACGAAATGCGGCTTCTAATGACTTCCGATTGTCATTTGCGCGAAATATCGAGCCCGAAAGTGGGAAAGGCAGGGCCGGTTCGGGGCAGTTTTGACAAAGGGCGCCATTTTTGACTGGGCTCAACTTACCGTCTAGAAGTTTTCAACACAATAAACTGTCGCGTTTCGTTTATGTAACGCTTAGAAGGACACACCGCGTCATGATTATATGAATTAGCCGATTTCAGAGTTCCGGTAGCGATATTTTTGCATCAGCTGTTTACATTTTTACGGCTATTTCATGATGAGATTGATCAATTCACTTACAAAGTAAACACTGACCGTGTAAACATCCACATATAAAATTTTCATCAGTGCTAAAAGGATTAAATAACTCCGAAAAATCCATCGGTTTATTTATGCTAATTTCAATAAGGGTCACGAACATAGCGATAAGATAAAACCAATAAAGGTACTCACTACTGGTACTCAACTCGAGTGTTTAATCACACCAGGCAATAAATCGAAAGCTGCCGGAACTCATTATCCCCCAATCAAAAAACTTAAAATACTATAAACTCTTTATTGCTCAAGCACACTAAATGCGTATGTTACAAATTTTACAAAAACATATACAACCATTTAAACCTTATTTTAAATATTTAGGCACATTGTCGACTATATATTATTAACCCGGGGCGTACTCCTGCCCCATAACCAGTTCAACAATACTTTAGACGGACTTTGGACATCACGAGCTGAAACAAACCAATCAAATTACAACAGGGTCAAGTAATTAATCGCAACTGAAAACTCAAATTGAATTACTTCAATTAAAAACAAGGAAACCAAGCGTCAAATCACAGTTTTTTATTTTTATATTCTTCGAATTAAAATAATAATAAAAAATTAAATGTAAAGGGAACCACTCATAAATTCGATTAGCAATTCATTTCGTTGCAAAAAAAACTGAAGTTTTAGCAATAGTGACATAATTATATAAGGGCTAGGGCTACAGCTACGATAGCAAAATTTTAAAAGCGGCAAAAATATTTTATTTTGAATAAACACAGTCCAACACAGTTAAACGTTATCCAACGTAAAAAAAACAAAGTATTTTTGGTGTTTTCTAGTGTTTTAAAGCAAAATTTAATGCTGTTTTTACGTTGGACAACTTTGCGTGCGTAAATTCTGAATTACTCACATAAGGTATAGCTGGCATCCACCAATCGGGCGGCCGCTTCCGGCGGTAATCTCGAAGCGACATCTCTGTGCTGTTGCATAATAGACAACTGTTGCAATCGGCGCGTTTCTTGCTCATCAACTATAGTTTTATCTTTCTTATACCCAACCGTCTTCAATTCGGACAACTTATCCGTTAAAGAACTCTCAACTTCAACCGGCTTTGGCAAAACTTCCAAACTCCCACCTTCGCCACCCACTTTCCTCCCCAACTCTTCCTTCTCACGTAAAACATTCGACAAACGCAACTGTAACGTATCACGTTCTTCCAATAATTGTGTCAACTCGACTGTCAGTTCCTCACAACGGACGTCTCTTTGGTGTAACATATACAGAGCCAAGTCGAGTTCGGCTCGGCTTACTGGCTCGGTTAAATCTTCAGTTTCTTCAGTTTTGGGTGGTGGTGCCGCCTCTGGTGCTTTGACGTTGGTACGACTGATGTCCATTTCGGCAATCAACGAATCGTAATCGTTGCTCTTCTCGTACAAATCTTTCTTCAGTTCTTCAATTTTTAATACTTGTTCCTCGATAATTGCCCTGAGTTCAGTCAACTGTTTAGTTTCTTCAACTTGTTCCTCGATTTTGCGTTGCAAACTCTCACATTCCTCGATTTTCGTATTTAGTTGAGACGCCAAGCCTTCAATTTCTTTGCTTTTTGAAACCATAACTTGATTCAATTCGTACTGAACACCTTCCAAATCTGATTCTTTAGAATGAAGCAACTCTTCGTAACGATTCTCATTTTCGGACAATCGGCGCTTCAAAACCTCGATTTCGTGAACCTGTTCATTGATCGTCACTCTATACTCTTGAGTTAGATTCTCAACGGCATAGTCACACTCTCGTTGCTTTTCCTCAACCAAATGCCTCAAATTATCAAGTTCGCGGTCTTTAGCCTCAATTTGCGCCACTTGTGCCTGAACTTGCGCACTCAAATTATTATTAATTTGTTGGTAATCGTGCAAGTTCTGTTGTAGATTTTGCACATTTTCATTTTCGTAATCTTTCAAATTTTGCAGTTCGCTGACTTGGCTTGTAAGACCCGCAATTGTTTGTTCCCTTTCCTCCAACATGACCCTCAAACGTTGCACGTCCTCCAAACCTTTGGTTTTCTCCACCTCAATGTCCTCAAACCTGGTTTTAAGACTCTCCAACTCAGTTTTCAACCCAATTATCACATTTTCACGATCTTTCAAAACTTTAATCAAAGAGTGATCACGTGTAACACCACCGTCGTAAAACTCCACCACTAGGTGCAAAACCCCATCAACAATCTCCTTATCAATCTCCAGACTTTGTTTGGTCGTCTCCAACTCCATCTGAATCCCTTCAACTTCACGTTGTTTCTCTTGGAGGGTTTTCGTCAACTCATTAATGTACTGTTGCCGATCATTGATTTGTTGTTGCAAAGCTGCGACACGATCCACTTCATTACGTATCTCAGCATCGACATTTTTCCTCAATTCGTTATTTTCATTAACTAAGGCGTTACATTTCTCCTCCAATTCGTTGATTTCCTTGCGTAAAAGTTGCTCGATTTGGGTAAATTCACTTTCGCGTGACTCTAAATGAAGTTTCCAGCTTTCAGCAACGTCGTTTCCTCGTTGATCGATTCTTAAATCCCACTCTTGAGTCATTTGTTCCATCGTTGCCGATAATCGAACAACTTCACTCTCTTTCTCTTTGAGTGTTTCACTCAAAAGTGTTTTCTCCTCAAGTAAGTTTTGAGCGATTTTGATTTGATTGTCGAGTTCGTCCTTCAATGAACCGATTTGTGAGTCGACACTTTCACGAAGTGTGTTTATTTGAATGTTTTTCTCTTGCAATTCGTTGAAAAGAAGTTGTTTTTCCGATTCGATTGTTTTCAATGTGGCCATTTTTTCTTCTATTTCATTGGCGAGTTTCTCACGATCGTCTTGAGCCTCAAACGAAGTTTTCAATGCTTCAATTTGGGAATTTTTCTCTTGTAGTTCAGTCGTAAGTACGGAAACTTCCTCCTCAATTCCTCTCAAAGTTTCGTTCAATTTTACAATTGTTTCGTCTTTACTTGACACTAGTTCGTCTAGTTCGGCCTTTTGTTGCTCGATTGTTTCAAATTTCTCGCTCAGTTCGTCATTTTTCCTAATTAATTCGTTTATTTGTTCTTGCAACTGTTTTTTCTCCTCACAGTTTGTTGTTAATTGTTGTTGCAAGTGTTTCAAGACTTCGGGATCAACTGTTGTTTTTTCCGACTCGATTCTCAACCGTCTTTGCTCCTCTAAAAGTGCCTGAAGTTCTTCATTATCAAGTGTTAAATCTTTGATTGTCTCGTTTAATTCTTGGATTTTCTTTGCCAAATCTTCATTATTAGTGGAAACAACGGTTGGTTTTTCTTCAGTTGTAAAACTATCATCGCCCCATTCAAATTGTTCCAATTTAGCGCTCAGTTCCCGGTTTTGTTGTTGCCAACCTAACAACTCAATGTCCTGCTTCTCTTTTGCTTCAACCAGACGCTCATTTGTCATTGACAACGACTCGACTTTCTTGGCAATGACAATTTTCTCGTTTTTCTCCTTTTCCAACTCATTCATTGTTTCTTTTAACCTTTTTTCAACTTGTTCAATCTGCAACTTCAATTCTTCCTGAATCGTATCATCCAAATTGAAGAAATCATCCGGTTTCTTCTTGGCCAGCTCTTCATTCTTCACCTTAAACTCCTTCAATTTTTTAATAAGTTTGCCCGACTTGACTTGCAATTGTCGAATCTCTTCCAAGTGATTTTCTCGCTCCAGCTCAAGAACCCGAATTCTCTCATTCAAACTTTCATGTTCTGTTGACTTCTGAACGTTTTCCTCTTCCACACCACAACCCCAACCATCGTCATTCTCACCAAAAATACTAACATTTCGGGAATCGTCATTGTAACACAAGTAGGCCTCTTTAACCTGGATTGGTTCTTCGACTACAGGACCGGCCTCAAGTGATGAAACTAAGGGGGCTTTAGTTGGCTCAAATTCAATCTTTTCCAATTGTTTGCACGTATCAGGCGTGTCTTTAATGTCGCTCTCTTGCAATATTTGTGACTCGATTGGCATTTGTTTCTCGTAAACCAATTGTGTCAATTCGTTTGTTAGTTGGGCACATTGATGCAAGGCATCTTCTTTTTCTTTTTCCGTGTTATATAACATGAATTCTAGGGTTTTTATTTTTTCGAGTAATTCCTGATTGGTGTTTTCGGTTTTGGTGTCTTGTGCGACGAAATCAAACGGATCGTTAGTTTGTCCAGACCAAACAAAAGTCGGAATTGTTTCAACTTGTGCTTCATTCTTCTTCTCCGGTACATTATCGAAGAAAGAAGCCAAAGAATTAGCTTCAGGCTTAGGCTCTTTATCAGACAAAAGTTTCCGTAATTCGTCTTTTTCAACGATTAGTTGTTTAATCTCTGATTGTTTCGTTTCCAATTCGACTTCTTTTTCCTTTAGTAGATTTCTAAGCCGTTCAAATTCCTCCTTCTCGAGCGTCAATTGTCCAATTCTCTCCTCGTATTCCCTGATTTCTGATTCGCTCTTTTCCAACTTTGTCTTGTACTCAATTAATTCGTTATTAAAACCAAACTCTTTCTCAGCTATTGTTTTCAATTCTTCGGCAAATTTCTCACACTGTATCATCAGTTCGGTCCTCTCCTTGAAAACTTCATCAAATTGCAACTGCCAATCAGCATTAACCTTATCAAAGTCATTTTTACTCTCCTCCAACATATCATTCGTTTGTTTTAATTCATTTTCAAAATCGTGCACTTGTTTCCTCAACTTTTCATTCTCACATTCTAACTCTTCAATAGTTTCTTTTTCCCGCTCCAATTGCCTAAACTTCTCCCCTAAATCTTCAATCTTCTTCTTCATTTTCTCCCCTTCTTCCTCCAACTCTCTATTCCGCCCCAACAACTCTTGATTCTCCACAATTGCTTCTTGTAATTTCCGTTCGATGGCTTCATCATGTGCAGCAAGAGCTACCAACCTCTGTTCTAACAAATCCTCACTTCGGGTCATCTCCTCACACGTTATTTCCTTCTCCTCCAATTGTGCCCCCAATTCATTAGCTTTGCGTTCCAAACTCAACCGTCGCTCCTCCACAAAAGAAAGCCCCTCTTCTAGTTTATTAACACGTTCTTTTGACTTCACCAATTCACTTTCTTGCGTCTCTACTATCATTTCGAGTTCTTGGATTTTAGTCCTTAGGGAATTTTCCACGCTTCCGAGATTTTCACGAGTTAAAAGTAACTCCTGTTGAAGACTAACTTCATTCTTGACTTTCATTTCGGTGATTAGATTTTGCAACTCGACGTTTTTCTCTTCCAAAATTTTGATTTGTTCAATTTTTTCGTCCAATTGTTGCAAGGAAGTTTCATGTCGGGCTTGTGTTTCCTTAAATTTGTCTTCAAGGTCTTGGCATGCTTGCGTTTTCTTTTTCAAATTGGCGGCGATTTTTTTCATTTTTTCGAGTTGGTCTTTGTTTTTCGCCGTAAGTTCCTCGATTTTGGCTTCAAGTGGCGCTGTAATCGCCTCAAAGTTACTCGAGTTCTCGTTCAACTGTTTCTGGAGATTTAAGTACTTGGTTTTGAAATCGGAAGTTATGTGCTGGAAGTTTTCTTCTTTCTCTCTAATCGTTTTGTGTAAGTTTTCAATCACGCTTTCTGTGTTTTCCTTCTCTTTGATTAGTTTGACGATTTCGTTGCCTTTGCTTTCGACTAGTTGGCGATTTTCCGATTCTGAATTCTTGACAATTTCGAGTTCTTCAGTCAAGTGGTTATTGCTCTCTTCCAACTGTTCGATTTTCATTTGAAGACTCTTATTATCATTTTCCAAGTCGGCAAGAGTTCGATTCAAGTCGATAATTGCATTATTAAGACGAGAATTTTCCTCCAAATCTCCAAACTTCTCCAATTTGGCATCGAGTTGCTCCTTTTCGCTTTGCAATTGTTCGTAGGTCTCGGCTAAAACATCACGGTTATTCTCAATCTCTTTAATCTTCATATTCAGGTTCAAATTTTCCTGCTTCAATTGTTCCATCTTCTCCATGACTTCTCTTCGTTCAACCGTAAACAACTCGATTTTCTGAAGCAATTCGGACGTTTCTTCAGTCAATTCGTTAACACTTTCGTTCAAATCGACTTGTGGAAGATTCTCTTCGCTTGCTTTCAAATTACCACCAACCAAATCTAAATTCTTGTGATAGGCTTCCAGTTCGAGTTTTTCCTGCTGGGTCAGATTTTCAACAATTTCGATACTTTCAGCCGACGAAACTTTTTCCGCACTCAACTTTTCCAATTTATCGATCAATTCCATATTTTCCTGAATGTAGTGTTCCAATTTTGTTGCCACTTCTTGTTTTTCCTTCTTCAATTGTTCCAACTGTTCACCCAACTGTTCTTTCTCTTTACAAATTCTTTCGTTTTCTTCAACTAACTGTCTCTTCTCACTTTCAACACGTTCGAGTTGCTCCTCAAACTGAATGGAAACCATTTCAGACTTGACTTGACCGTTCAATTTCTCGTTCAGATTGTCGATTTCGGTTTTCGATCGCGAAATTTCTACCAAAAAAAAAACACTTAATTATTGTACAAGACATTAAAACAACTCACCGGATTCTAAAATTGAAATAATCTTGTCCTTTTCCTCCAACATTCTCTCGTGATCTTGGATTTTATTTTCCAACTCATTTTCACGTTCTGTTTCAGAACCTAAAACCGGTAATTCCCCCAAATTGTTTAATTTCGCACAATTTTTTACCTTTGTTGGAATCAGATTCCACCAACTTCAACTGTAGACTTCCCTTCTCCTCCTCCAATTCGGCGATTTTCTGACTCAAACGGCTATTTTCCGCCTCGAGTTTAACAATTTCCGCATTGGCGTCGCTCATTTTTTTGAACGACTCGATTTTCTTGGTCAATTCTTTAACTTTGGATTTGTGCTGTGCCTTGACCTTGATCATGTTTTTATTGGCTTCTTCCAATTGTTTTTTCAGCTTGGCCACCTCTTCGCTTTCTTGACTCTCCTCCAATTTCACCTCCAACTCTCTTATTTTATCCAAGAGACGCGAATTTTCCGTCTTTAAATCCAGTTCTAAATCTTCGGCTTTCTCACTTATTTGTTTTTCTAAATTGGCATTGGTTTCCTGTAGTTCGGCAATTTCGTAATTTTTGAGCCTCAAATCTTCGAGGAGTTTCATTTGGCGAGCTTTCATTTCCGCCTCCAAGGCCACAAAGTTCTCCTGCATTTTCCTCATCTGTTCCTTGGTCTCGTCCAACGTATCCAGAGTGTTTTTCCCTTTCCGACTCAAATTTTCCGTCATCAAGGTGATAGCTTTAGTTCTGGCATCAATGACCGAATCCTTCTCCTTCAAATTTTCTTGCAAGTCAAGGACGTTCGTTTCCAGTTTCTGCACCTTAGCCAAAAGGTCACTAATGCGTTTTTCCTTAGTCAATAAAACAGCATACAACTCCTGGGCATTGGAATTCTCACTATAGTCAATTTTCGGGTCTTGAAGCGATAAATTAAGAGGCGACTGACTGATTAAATGTTGCGAATCGTCTAATTGTGCCTTGAGCTGCGTCACCATTTCCTCAATCCCTTTCTGACTCTTCCCCCTTTCAGCAAGTCTCACCTTATTCTGCTCGACTTGCTGTCTCAGGAGGTTAATTTTTTGGCTTGCGGGAATGTCTAGTGTTTTTTTGGCGCCGTTATCGCTGGACTTCTTCGCCCGACGTTTCGACAAAGTGTTCATATACTCATCGACTTTTTCCTGCGTTACGTTAGTTTGCTCATTTTTCCGGATCATTTCCTTCAGTTGTGCGATCAAGACTTGCTGTTGCTCGAATTGGTCTTTAAGATCCGACAGTTCTTGACTGGAACCGGGGGGCGCCCCCGGATCGGGGCCCCCGCCTGGGTCCTGTCCAGGACTCTGAGACATGCTTGCTACCTTAAAGCACCCCCCAAATTAAGGCGAGACACACCAAAGGGCCCCTAATACCTTATTTTCGCCACAATATGTTAACTGGAAGAAAAGTGGTGTTTATTTGCTGACACTTGACGTTACACGTCACGTCGCTACCAACAAAGCGGCCCGAAAATTACTAATTTGACACGGAAAAGGGGGCTGTTTAGGTTGGGTTCTTTGTGGTTTCGCTTGATTTTGGCCAAATTTGCGTAATTCTGGCCGCGGGGGCGCCAAAATGGGGGAATTGGGTCAGGGTTTGAAGCACACGTGACATAACCTCTCGATCAAAACAATCACGGTTTTATCGGATAAGTTAATTGTTATCAGTACTTCACATGCCATGCTGAAGAAATGTCCGAATCTAAGAGGGACAACCATGCTAAAGACGGAATCATTGATTTCACGGCCGGTTTTTTGGGTAATTATCACGTGTTAGGGGATTTGAACCCGAAAAAAGTGTTTTTCAAGGGGGCATCGCGTTGGTTTACGTCGGCCAGCCCCTGGACACCGTCAAGGTAAAAATGCAGACGTTTCCAAGCTTATACAACAACATGATTGATTGTTTCATGAAAACGTTACGCGCAGATGGAATTTATCGCGGTTTGTATGCCGGTACAGTCCCGGCTTTGGCGGCAAATATTACCGAAAATTCCGTTTTGTTTCTTTGTTACGGCTTTTGCCAGAAATTTATTCAAAAAGTTAGTTATACCGAACACGTGGCTGATCTAAGCATGATGCAAAATGCCACAGCGGGTTTTTTGGCCTCGTTTTTCTCTTCGGTGGCGATTTGCCCCACGGAACTTCTCAAATGTAAGCTCCAAGCGATGTTTGAGACGCAAAAACAGCAAGAAATGCAAGGGTTCAAAGTGGTCAGAGTGGGGCCCATGAAGCTGGCAGCGCAAATATTGAAGACCGAAGGGCCTTTGGGGTTTTTTCACGGGCTTGTGCCCACGTTAGTTAGGGAAATGCCGGGGTATTTTTTCTTTTTTGGGACTTATGAAGGTAAAATCATCGAGTGACCCGTGACTTCGAAATTAAGTTGGCAGTGCTCAGGTACCGTTGAGTGATTTGAAAACAGTTACGTAGTTTTCATGTTGCCAACTTAATTGCGAAGCCATGGGCCCTTCGGCAAGTTGGTAACTGTGTGATTTAGGGACTAGGACTTTGCTAGCGCGTCCGGGGGAGTCCAAGGACGATATAGGCTTGTTTAAGACAATGGTGGCGGGGGCTTTGGGGGGCATGTCTTTCTGGACGTTGACTTATCCAGTCGATGTGGCCAAAAGTCGGATTCAAGTCACTAATAGTAAAATGAATATGGTTGCAATGATTTTGCAAATATCGAGGCGGGAAGGCTTCAGACAGCTTTATAACGGGTTGACTCCAACGTTAGTTCGGACTATTCCATCCACTGCCACTCTTTTTGCAACTTACGAGTATTCCAAAAGATTCCTCCACCAAATTTTCTGATTAGAAATAAAACTCGAACATAGTTTTTATATTTTATTTTTATCCAATAAATAAATAAATAGGAATACTGGGGTAATACTGTCCGGCCTGTCTTTTATTATTCTCCTCACTTCAGATAATTGCTATTTTCGGGATCGAACTCGGGGGACGATTCTATGGCTTTTTTCAGTAGTTCCCCGAAAAGACTCGGACTGTTAAGGATTGTAGGGAAATCGCGGGACCGGTCAATCCCCGAAAAATCGGAATCCAGGGCTGGCACCCTAACAAATGAATCAAACTTTTGCACTTTAATTGTTTTAATGACTACCTGTACTCGTCACTGAGACGGCTTAAAATGTCTCGCTTTTGCTGCCCGCGGCACACGGGAGAAAAAATGTGTGTCCTTAAATAATTAATTAATTAAATAAACCTGATATTATGTAATTAGTACCTGCAATGATTTTTTTTCAGCAAGTTGGGGTTTTTGACCAAAGCCCCGTGGGTAATTTCAATAGATAGGAAAATAATGCTGACGAATAACAACAAAGTGATTCGGTGGTCCGTAATGGACTTTTTCATTGTTGTGGAACCCTAAAAATCAGATAACAATTTGTTTGTGTTTTGCTCCAAAACACTTGAGAAGTCAAGTTAGATAAGAATTGGAAGTTTTCAAGTAATAAAGATTCGGTCAATTGTTGCGTCAGATTGTTACAATTAGTTGTTTTTATGCAATAAAGAGTGTTATCGCAAAAATTTCAAAATAATGTGTAAGAAAGAGGGTGATAAGGAGAAAATCAAAAAAGACGACTCAGACAGACTTACCATTGTTTGGCTTGGAGACAGGCGGTGAAGACGGACAATCTGGCTCCCAAATTCTTGGGCCACCTCTTTTAAATCAAGAGCGGGGTCTTGCGCAAACCAAGTGCAACAATTTTAACGCACAATTAAGCTTTATATTGCGGCTCTTCCCATATTACATTATCCGAGGCAAATAACGCGCTACGTGTTTTGATGAAAATTTTGCCGCGTCATTGCGTATTTGCTGCAATAACTCGTTTTGAATTAATTTGTTTATAACAATTGGTTCGAATCTGGCGCCCGTGTGGGGACGCTTGCGCGTTACACCTGTCATCCACCATTATTGCCGTCTATTGTCATATTCTGTCATCGAAGAAAAACCGTGAAAAATGCCGAATATTAAACTGCGTTCCTCCGACGGTGAAACGTTCGAGGTGGACGTGGAGATCGCGAAATGTTCAGTGACCATCAAGACCATGCTGGAGGACCTGGGGATGGACGAGGAGGAAGAGGAAGTGGTGCCTCTCCCCAATGTCAATTCGGCGATTTTGAAGAAAGTTATCCAGTGGTCCACTTATCACAAAGATGATCCTCCACCGCCCGAAGACGACGAGAACAAGGAGAAACGCACGGATGATATTTCGTCATGGGACGCCGATTTTCTCAAAGTGGACCAAGGCACTTTGTTTGAGCTGATCCTGGCGGCGAATTACCTGGACATCAAGGGGCTGCTCGATGTGACTTGCAAGACAGTCGCCAACATGATCAAGGGCAAGGCCCCCGAGGAGATCCGCAAGACTTTCAACATCAAGAACGACTTCACAGCCTCCGAGGAGGAGCAAGTGCGCAAGGAGAACGAATGGTGTGAGGAGAAGTAAACTCGTATTTTTTTTATTTAAGATTATTTCCAAAATTGCGTTCATTGTTTTATTGTAATATGATTATTTAAATCAAACGCCATTTCGACCCAACTGGTTGTTTATTTGCACCTTAACCAATTATAATAGGTGTCGGATAAAATATAGTATACAAGTGTTAAAATACGCCATAATCATCGCAAGACCCCGCCTCGTTCCCGCAAATGCGGGCCCCCATAAACGCCCCCATTAAAACCGCTACAAATATCATCGTTAAAAACCCTAAAAAGTACAGCCACGTCCTGGAGGAACACAAGGACCACCAACACCTACAACTCGCAATTAATTGGCAGCTTTTTAACCACAACTAACCCTCGGGTAAAACACCCATTTCGCTTGATTTCATCCTCCACGAAATTTTCCGACTTGGATAGTTGTTCATTCATTAATTTAATAATTTTGCATTTGATGTGTTTGAGCTTCTGTTTCGTTTCCAAAACGTCGCAGTCACAATCATCATCACGGCTCATTAAACTGGAATTGTGTTAGGATTAAGGAAATTCAATTTGTAGTGTGCAAATTGAGATTATGACGTTAAGGTGTCATTTTGGGCACGTAACTTCAGTGTCACAAAGGGACCCCGAATTACGAGCTAAACCACTGACCTGGTTTCTTGCCAATTCTGTTTGTTTGTCAGTGTACATCAGCGATTTTTGAATAAACTGTTTTTTATCAAATAACTAGTTTTTTAATTTAATAATCCCGCATTCTTGCATTTGTTCCACAACAATGATTGTATTATTTTAATTCTCCAAGTGCAAGTTTTTGTAGTTTTGAAAAAAGTAGGAATATTTTCGGCGTCAGCAGGGTGGTGAAACCTAAATGCACCAAGCCAAGTATAGGCGCCAAATTCAAAATCGACTGTAGTTCGGCTTGCTATCGCAGATGTCGCACACACGTATAGTCAATTTTAGCGAAGCTACCTATAATATCGGCAGAAATTAACAGTGGACCTGTGACAGTTGCCATTGTGTAAATCGCCATTTTGTGCTTGGTTTGTTTGGTGTTCGCCCTCGGCTTTGTTTTATGTGAAATTAGTACTGTTTTGTGGTTTTTTTCGTGTGTGTGCTTTTTTGAACTTTTTTATTGTGGGAATATAAATAATTTGATGGATCAATCATTAGTTTATAGTTATCGTATCGTGTATATTGACTAGTGATAATAAATTTTTATTACAAGTTTATTGTCTTTATTTATTCTCATATTTTATTTTTCGTATTCTTTGTAAATATTCAGCAACAATAGTTGTCTAACATCAGAAAGTGTTATTAGCAACTATTGTTGTGAATATTTACAAACAATACGAAAAATGCAATCAAACTTTAAAAGAAAAGTAACTACGGGCAATTCAAATCGCCCGCCGATAACGCTTAGTACGCGCTGGCAACAATAGATGTGCTAGTGACACTTTCGCTCTATCCGGACAAGGACAGATGCGTTTCTGTAAAACCTGTTATTCTGTGGGCGTCAGGTTGGTAGCACGCGCCATAGTCAACGTAACCTCAACTTTAGTCTCATTTAATTCAAAAATATCTCAACAAATCGAGCGAGAATGTCCACAAGATGGTAATTTTCGAGCACATTGTTAGCCCTAGTGCGAGTCTTGCCCCTTAGGTACCCCATTTATCAAAGAGGGGGCCCGCAGTTGCGCGTCTTCTTGCCCAACTTTTGGCTCAAATTGGTGCGCCCCACGCACGAACAGCCGCCTAACATCGTCCAGTTCTCATGTTCGATGCAAATGACCAAATACGACATTAGGAATTATTTAGAAAAAATCTACAATATTAAGGTGGTTGATGTGCGGACTCGGATCGCTCTGGGGCCAACGAGACGCGTCCCGGCCAAGGGTTACGTGGTGAAAGACGAGGATATTAAATACGCGTACGTGACTCTGGTAAGTGTTTATTAAAATTCGATTTTGAACGGGAAGTATTTGTGGTCGGCGTGGTTGCTCTGGGGGCTGCATCTTTGATTCTTGTTGCACGCGTCCAAATACGCAATGTCGTCGGTATCTAGCCGAAAGTCGAAAATGTCGATGTTTTCGGCGATGCGTGACGGGGTGACCGATTTCGGAATGACCGAAATCCCCAATGAAACTAGATAGTTTAAGACGATTTGTGCGGGCGTTTTGTTGTATTTTTTCGCCATTTCGATGACTTTGGGGTCGTGGATCGTGGGGGTGGGGAAATTGGGGCGCAGGCCGACGTAATTGCTTCGTCCCAAGGGGCAAAAACCGACAACCACAATGTCGCGGTCTTTGCAAAATTTGATCAGTTTTTTCTGGTTGATGTTGGGGTTGACCTCGACTTGGTTAACCACCGGTTTGATTGTGCAGTTTTGGAGAATTCGGGTGATTTGTTCGCTGTTGAAATTCGATAAACCGATACTTTTGGCTAGGCCTAGTTTAACACATTCTTCCATCCCTTGCCACGTTTCGATGTAATCGACGTCACTGTACCCGGAAGAATCCGGAGGGAGTGTCGGTGCGGTCTCTTTGAACCCCATAGGCCAGTGGATTAGGTACAAATCGACATAGTCTAAATTTAGCTTCTTGAGGGAGTCTCGTAACATGGGGACCACACTGTTTTTCGCATGGAAATTGTTCCATAACTAAAAATTAATTAATTAACTCGATAATTTGGCTTGATCCAAGTGTTTTACTTTGCTCGTTATGAAAATATCCTCGCGTTTGATTGTACCATCGGCGATTTTTGCGTGAATCCCCTGACCTACTTCTGCCTCGTTTTCGTAAAACCAGGCACAGTCGATGTGACGGTAGCCACACGTAATTGCAGCTTTGACAGCCTCCTGGACTTGACCTGGGGGCGACTAAAAATCATTTATTGTGGCTATTACATAATCAAGGTCTACCTTGTACGTTCCTAAGCCCACAATAGGAATTTCGTGCCCGTTGTTCAATTTTAACGTATGACCCATTTTTGGGAAATGACAGTTCGTTATTAGGGTTAGAAGACGAGTGGGGACTGTCATGAAGGTCACCAATTATCGCGATAAAGCATTCAAGGTCGTTGGGTAATTTCCATCATTACGCAATTTTCAAGCAATCGGAAATCAATTCGACAAAATGCAATTGATTTTTTCAGTGACAATATTGTGTAAAAAAATAAATGCTTATAGATTATTACAAATTTTTATATGTAATCCAAGTGCATGATTGTTTGTTTTGTACCTTCTTACGTATGTCTCAAGGACTGGTTTCGAGAAATTGAAAGTATTTTTTTGTTGTTTTCGATTGAAATAATAACAATTAACAAAAAGCTGCAGAATACTGAAATAATTATCTAACGCCTTCGCTTCTCATTTAAGCCGAAGGACGAGAAATTCGTCTTTCCCGACCTTTTCCCAGTCGATAATAAAGCGAAAGAGGAGGAAGAGGCGACTATTAAGCAATCCAAAGAGGGTTTCAAACAATTCCTCGAGAAAAACAAAGAGCGACCCAACATGCCGGGCTGGTTTAGCATTTAGTAGAATTTTTTTGTATAGATTTCCATAGTAATAAGTTTGATCAATAAAGACATCGAAAAACCGTCATCCGTTTATTAAATTCCAGTGACAATGCGGATAACTTTTTGCACCGATCTCGACAAAAGTGTCGTTGTGGCAAACTGTGAAAAACGCGGTTGGATACAAGTGGGGCCCGAAGATGATTGGAATATTTATTGGGCGGGGACTCAGACTTGTAGGAGTTTGTTTAGTGTGGATAGTGGATACCGCATGCACGATAATCAGTAATTTTCGACCTCACTTGAAAAAAAAACACCCATGAATAATTTCAGATTAATCAATCATTTCCCCAATCATTACGAAATCTCCCGTAAAGACTTGCTCGTGAAAAACATCAAGCGCTACCGACGCGATTTGGAAAAAGAAGGCAATGTTTTGGCCGAACGTGGAGATTCAAAATACCTCCACCTTGATTTTATTCCTGTAACTTTCGTGCTCCCAGCTGACTATAACATGTTCGTTGAAGAGTACAGAAAGGCGCCTCAGAGCACTTGGATCATGAAACCGTGTGGCCGATCGCAAGGCTCCGGTATTTTTCTCATCAATAAATTATCAAAGCTCAAACGCTGGTCACGCGAGGCCAAAAGCCCCTTCCAGCAGCAACTCACCAAAGAGAGCTACGTCATTTCCAAGTAAGACTCCTAAGAAGGGAACAGTGTGGCAATTATCCTTGCAGATACATCGATAATCCTCTCCTAATCGGCGGCAAAAAATTCGACTTGCGCCTTTACGTCCTTGTTACGTCTTTCCGTCCCTTGAAAGCGTACCAGTTCCGGTTGGGTTTCTGCCGCTTTTGCACCGTCAAATACGACTCAAGTGTGGCAGAGCTCGACAATATGTACGTCCATTTGACGAATGTGTCCGTACAAAAACATGGGGTAATTAATCCCAAGTGCCCCCAAATCAATTGATTGGTTGTTTCAAGGGTGAGTACAACTCGCTTCATGGTGGCAAGTTAAGTGTGCAAAACTTGCGGCTCCATTTGGAGAGCACACGAGGGAAGCAAGTGACTGAGCGTCTTTTTGACCAAATCAGTTGGTTAATCATTCATTCACTCAAAGCTGTAGCTCCGGTGATTGCCACCGATCGACACTGTTTCGAATGCTACGGCTACGACATCATCATTGACAACAAGCTCAAACCGTGGCTTATTGAAGTAACAAAACCGAAATTGCGTGGCGAAAAAATTGCAATTTTTTAGGTAAATGCCTCACCGTCGCTAACTTCAACCACGGCCAATGATCGTATTTTGAAACACAAACTCATGGATAATATTTTCTCGATTGTTGTGCCCCCATCTGGGCTACCTGATGTTCGTTGGAATAAAATTCCGAGTCAGGAGGCGCTAGGTGACTTTGAGCTGCTGATAGACGAGGATTTGATTCATTTGCACGAAACTGAGAATAATAGTTACTTGTTGAAGAACAATAGGTGGAAGTAAAGGCGTCTTTGTGTTAAATAAATATACATTTATTATAAATTCTGGGATACACTTTATATAACATTAACATGAATAATTTAATAACGTAAAAACGTAACTGTCGTTGCGTCGTGTCCAACAAATTTTACCGACTTTAGACGAAAAAGTGTGTACAAAAAAATGAAAGGTACATTCCCCAGTTTATTTTTTTAGAAAATAAGTTGTGTTATGTTTTCGACTTATGAACAAATTATCGACTCATTACAAAAGATAATATTTAAAAGTCAGTGTAGTCAGTTACTAATTTGTTTTGCTGTAATAACAATGTATTTTTTAAATATAAATCATAGTTCACATTTTTGAAAAGTTTATTTTTCGTCAATGCAGTCCTTATACATTTTTAAAACAGTCATAATTATTTTGATTCTTATTTAAGCTGGTTTTCAAACAAAGCATTTAACAGGTAAGTTACGAATTTTTTGAAATTTCGCTAATACGTTAACTTTTGTTAAATGATAGCGTGATGTAGTTTTGTTAATTATTTTTAAAAAAACGAACTCGAGATAGTGCCACTTATTTTTTTGAGATGCGAAATGCACTTTGAAGTGCCCCCTTTTCGTCTAATGAGGTTTTTGGAACCGACAATTTCAAGTATAATAATTTGCAACGTATATCAACTTTAAGTAATGTTAAAATTGGGATTGGATAACAGACATAGATTCAAAATTACAACAACTATTTTGAAATGTACAGCGAGTCCGTGATAAGATTTTTCGCCCAATTAACCGAGAAATGCTTATTTGGGCCCACTGTAAGTCAGACTGGAGAGATCACTTGGTTGTTTAGGCCGAAAAGAAAATCCAGTCCGTCCACTCTAACAATAAAAACCGATACAAACCTTCGAGACTAGAAGTTAGTAGAAAAAAACCTCGCCGAAAATATTTGATTTCTGTCCTATTTCTAAATAAGTCTCTCCAGTGAAGTGTTATCACTAAATGAATGAAATTCAGAAAGGCACGTGACAGAGTGACTTACTCAACTAAACTCGTCTAGACAGTGATTGTAATAATTTGACACACTTTAATTACCCCAAAAAAATCGGCTCGTTTGGCACGACACTGAAAGCTATCCCCTGTTAAACGAGACAAGACTTACAAGCTAGAAAAGCACACATTTTGGCTCCTACTACATCCCGTCCGGCTTGGGAATGTTGGTGTCGTAGGCTCTGATGACGGCCGTTTGGGACACGGCGCCGCCCTCTTCTTGCGAAAACGCAAACCCATCTGGCAAAAACAAGCATTAAGGACGAGGCGAAGCCGAGTGCGCGCAAAAATTAATGTGAAGTGAGTTAGAAGCCGGCGTGAAATGGGGTGATACTCACGTGACAGCTCGACTTCTAGATCGATCCGGGGCGTCCGTCGCGAAAACACGTTCTTCAGCAAACGGGCAGTCTCGGACAGTCTGCAACCATTGTAACTAACGCTTCTGGCCTACTTACAGCGACTGCATGCTAATGTTAGTCGAAGCGAGTGCGGTTACGTGCTCTAAACGACACACATGCGAGGTACTTACATATTGCGATCTGTTCCAGTGCATGCATTGTTCTTGCAACAGACAACCAGTTAATTACCAATTGGCGCATAGAAACACAACAAATTAATAACACATTTATTCAACTAGTTACAAATGTCGAGTATCAAAAATAAATCCAATTGTGCGTTTTTTGTACGTATCTGTTTTTTTTTTGAACAATTCCAAACTAAAGTTAATTCTTGGATGAGGTTAGATGATCCATGCATGATTTATGCTCGAAGTGCTTCACCCGGAGTCACAGCGTTCGGTTTCCATCTGATACCAGTAACCGTTCTGCCATGAAAAGAAAACTATTTCTAACTAATACGGACGACTAAGTGTTAGGAAGCGACACGACGTACAACCACAGAAAGTCAGCTTGTATCTCGTTTCGCCTCCTAGTAGTTTTCCGTACTAATTACCCAATAATCACACCACAAAACAAGTTGTAATTGTTCAAAAAAAAACCTCAAGTGCCTAGCGTGCACAAGAAACAAAACAGAAAAAACAACCGGCGATAGCAACACGTGCACACCAACCCTCTAGATACTTACGAATTTTTCGATTCGCCGCGGTATACATCGGTCCCGGTTTTGCGAATTTCGCCTTCACGAACTGCGTCGGTTAGGGATTTAAAAACTGTTCCTTGCACACTGGAAAAAACATTATGTAGCTCAGGGGAACAAAAATAGGGATGGGTTTACATGGGACAAGGACACCACTTCTTGGGCTTAAAAACGGAGAAGGGGCAACTACAAAGGGTTAACTAACACCAACAATGTCACATTTTTCGTACTTACACTTTGACGAGAAAATCTGGAATGATGGCAATTATCGGTATAAGGAACATTCCTAACCAGAAGACGGCAGTGCTGAATAACATTAAGTACATCCCGGTCATAACACTCCCAAATGGTACAGTCGGCCAAAACAAACTGTAGATGGTGACGAAGAGAAACCAAAGTACGATCGAACCCCAGATGGCGCAATGCGTCAGCCAAGTCCACGAATTCGTGACCAAACCGGCTTTCAAACACACGGTTATAACCACATACTGCAAAAAAGTGATCATTTATTTATTAAGTATTTGTTACGTACGTAGGCAAAATTTCAGTACGTTCGTACAAATAGCGACTTACTGTATAAACAAAGTTGCCGACCACCAGATAGCCCCCATCTTGCCCCGCCATCCACAAAATATCATGTTCGCAGACCAGTAACGGCAGCCAGAACAAAATCGCCGAATGTATCATCCCATTAACCACCCACAACCAGAAAACCTTAACATTGAACAATTGTCCATTCTGTGACGGTTTGTACAGTTTCGGGTGCGTCATCATAACTTCATCGCTGCACGCTTTATCAAACAGCCCCATTGCCAGCGGTGGCAAAGCCGTAAACAAAACATTATACAACCCGATCGACCACCGTTCGAACAAAATCTGCCCGGACCAGCCGGAATAAATCGCAAACCATAACTCGATCACATAAAGACAGATATTTTTATAAAAACTATACAAAATCAACTTGCACATACGCGAGTAATTCCACGCGCCGTGCACTAGCAACAAACGTAACAAAAACCGGAATTGTGCTATACTGTAGTCGGAGGCGCAAGCGGCTTGAAGCCCCTCTGCACCTGATATGCCCACTCCAACGTGGGCTTTTTGGATCATTGCGACGTCGTTTGCCCCATCTCCGATTGCCAGAGTTACGGTTTTGGTGTATTTGGTGACGTATTCGACGACTTCGGCTTTTTGCATCGGGGAAACACGGCAACAGATGACCACCTTGCACGAGATGCAGAGCTGGAGGAAGTCGTTGCGCAGTTCGCAACTCAGGGCGTATTTCAGGGTTTTGCCGTCGATTATGAGCGCGATTTCGTTCTGGCGCTGCAGGTTCTCGCCCAGTTCGGCGTTGTGGCGCAAAATTGACTCGCGAGTGCTCTGGAAAAAATTAAACATTAATTTTTATTTTTGTTACCCGGCGCCTCCACCATTTTTCACACACAGAGATTAAGAACAAATGGGTGGTTTTTATTAACAAATTATTTATTTACAAGATAACTACTACTTCTACTAGCTGGAAGTTCTGTTTTCTTCTGTAGTTTTAATTCATTTTTTGAGAATAACCAAGATTTCGTAAAAAATTTTTGTTTGTTCTGGGTAACTTTAGCTCTGCTCTTGTTTAGGTTTTTTAACAATCATTTTTAAGTAGTGTGCGTTTCTTTATTATGTTATATGCAAAAACAGGGAAAGTGAAGGACAGTTTTGAAAATATTATCAACTCAAACCATAGCAATTAACCGTTCACGATTGTTTTAAATTCGGACTGTCTATGAAAATCTGACATTTTATTTGACTACTGTGAGTTGTCATAAGAAATTTATTTTGGGTTATAATTGATGACAACCAAGGACTGTTGCCAGTTTGCTTCGTTTTTTAAATAAATAAATGAATACGGTTTTATTGTTATTCTACTCATTATCATTAGTTAAAAAAGTCGGGTCTGTCTTTCTTGCATCCTTCAAAGCATCTTTTGATGCACACTTTCTTATCAACAGAAATTATTTTCGACATGAACTGACAGCACAGCGAATTTTTGACAAGACAACGTCATAAAGACAGTACCTGACAGGACCTGAGGCCAACCTAACAAAAATATATCTACGCCTGCTGAGAATTTAAAAGAATCGTGAACGGATATATTTGTTAAGGCTTTAAGGCACTTACGTCCAAACCTTCCTCGTTCAGAATAATATGCTGCATCCCATGTGACAACAGCCGACACGAATACCCGATATTGATCGCCGTCTCTTGCTTATCCCCTGTCAGGACCCATATATTTATATCCGCCTTCAACAGCGTCGCTATCGCTTCCGGCACCCCATCTTGCAACTTATCCTCAATAGCCGTGGCTCCAATCAACTTCAACTTCCTCTCAATCAAATTCGCCGCTTCTTCAATCTTTTCTTCGCGATGTTGCATCGAAATCGTCGCCTTATGATACAACTGTTTCCAGTCCTCATACTCGGACTTTTTCAATTCTGCTACAGCACAACACAACGTTCGTAACCCTTCTGTGGCAAAACTTTCCAAATGTTGGAGAAGCAACTCGCCATGTTCACGCCCAGAAGCATCAAGACGCTCATAAATCACGGTGTCAGCCCCCTTGCAGAAGAGTTTTATTTTACCGGACGGGTCTTTAACTATGACCGACATGCGTTTCCTGGCCGAGGAGAATTCCAAAACTGATAGAATTTCGTAACGTTCTGTTACCCCCAAAGCGTCGATTTCCACATAATTGGGCGTTCGGCTTTGGAAAACGTAACCGAAACGGCAAGCACCGTAAACAAGAGCCCGTTCGTCGGGCGAAGCTGCATGGTAGACTATACTACCATCGGGCATTTTTTCCGGAATTACCGTATGACAGACTGACAATAACACGAGCAATTCTTTGATTAGTGGGGCATTTTTGTGGTCTTGCCTCAAATGTTGGACTATGAGAGCGTCCTCTGGACTATCAGCACGCGAATCGTACACATCATGCCCTATGGCACACCTCTTAAACTCCATCACGTTCCGAGTCAAAGTACCAGTTTTATCGGAAAAAATATACTTGACCTGTCCGAGCTCTTCGTTCAGGTTTGAAGTGCGTGCCATTGCCGGTGTGTCACTTTCAGCGTGATACATTTTAATGTCCATGTTGATAAAAATGGCTTGGATAAAACGCACAACTTCAAGTGTGACTTGCAACGAAATCGGGATAAGATTATTGAAAAGAATCAGGAAAGTGAGGAGATTGTAGGCGAAATTTTGGGTCGAATTGGCTTCACCACCAATGTAACTATTCGCACTCTTGTTGTTGTTGTTCCAAATCACGTTAAAGATGGCGCTGACTAGACACATGATGAATAAAATGGCGAAAAGTAGCAAAATCTGGATGTTGGTTAGTTTGTCCACACTTGAGCGTTTCAAGGGGGCCGTGGTTGAGTTTCTCATAAGTTTGGTCTCATGTCCGGTGTATATAACAATGCCGAAGATCCACGAAGTGTTACGTAACATAGCGCCACGTAATAAAATCTGGTCGGGTCCTAAAGGCTCCGCAATTTTATTGGTCTCTTTGAGAACGCCGTTAAATTCGTATAAATGTTTATTGGGTGGTTCGCATTCGATCGTCCCCGAGAGACTTTTAAGGTCGTTAATTGCCGTTAGTTTAGCTGTGCTTGGAAGGGCTTGGCGGATTTTTAGGTTGGTTTCGCCGTCCAGATTCGCCGTTTCGATAAAACTCATGCCTTGTGGTTCGCTGCAAAAAATTATTATTGCTTGAGTAAGAGAAAAGTGGGGCTAACCTAGACGATAAAAGGACGAGATCTGCGGGAAAAAATGTATTGTTGAGGACTTTGACGATATCGCCGACTATGACGTCCATCCAGCGGACGGAAATCCAATTTTCGCCTCTTAGAACTTCGATTTTGCGGTGGTTGGTTTCGTCGTCAGCTCGGTGTCGTTTCTGCCAATTGTCAATTGATTATTAAGGGGCGAAGCCGAATAACATACACTATTTTATCCACAAGCTTAATTATTCAGATGAATAATAATTAAATAAATAATAATAACATAGTTGAGATATACTTTTAGTATAAACCTTGCTAATAAAAATGATTCAAATGGCTCATGGCCAAA
Source organism: Tribolium castaneum (assembly GCF_031307605.1). Taxonomy (NCBI): domain Eukaryota; kingdom Metazoa; phylum Arthropoda; class Insecta; order Coleoptera; family Tenebrionidae; genus Tribolium; species Tribolium castaneum. The sequence continues at coordinate 1,028,590 of NC_087402.1, read as the reverse complement.
AAACGGCCTAGAAAGTTAACGAAACGACTTACGATGTCTTCGATTATCTCCTTGATAGCTGACACTGAAAGAATGAAAATAAGAGGCACTAGTGTGGTGTAGCGTCCAGTCGGAGACACGTCCGGTATTTGTTGCAATAGGGCAATCATAAGAAAAAAAATATTCGCCCATCTCCGAAACTGTTCAAAAAGGAACAACGGAATGAAACGTAGAATACTACAAACACACAATCACTATAATTACGTTTCATTTGAGCATCATACCTATATTTAGCAGTCGAAATTCTATTGTTTACAAACTTTGGTACCGGTGGTTGTGCTCGATTGATAAAAATCACACGATCATCGGTGGGTGCATGCACATCCCCAGCTTCGGTTTCGCGATCCAAAGCCGACGACGATGCTGTTCCATCTTCTTCATCTCCAATGAAACAAAACGTATGGTTAAAAACCCGCTCATTCTCACATAGGAAACTTACGATGAAACAACCGGCCGCGTATCAAATTATACAATTCCATTGTTCTCACATTTTCCGAAATTTTAACGAGAAAAGCGACATTTTCGCACGGCCACGCCACCAGCAGATATCGACCGAGGGCGAAGCGCGTGCTCCATTTCCACGGCAACGCGAAAATCGGAAAATTTTCGAATTTTCAAATGGAATTATTACGCCCACCGCTAGTAACCGCCAAATAATATTTACAGCGCTTCGATTTTTAAAGAAATAAAACGTGGATTCGGGGGGAGAATGGGAGATAGGTACCTGGGGCCGCTGCTTCGGGACTTGCTGAAAGACGTCCGAGTTCTATGTTCTGAGCTGGCATCCGTCTCGTGAACTCCCCTCAGAGGCCACCCTGAACAAGCACATATTCAATTTTACGCATCTTTTAACACACTGAACTGACAACTGCAATCCGCATAAAAATCCTAGACCAGGCTCAAGCCTGATTAAAGTATGAATAATTCCCGAAATAATCGATAACGCATGAAAGATTTACAAGTGGGTTTATTAATTAATTTTTATGGGGTTGTTGACGTAAGGGTTGTAAACACCCTGATAACTATCATTTTCCTAATATCACTGCGGAACTACAAAGCCCACCTGCAACGTCCACCGACCAAGGACTAACTAACTGGGTGAGGACACCCCAACCCCTGGAAATTCGACCTTTCAGTGGTGATTTTAACGATCCGTATCCGACATTTCGCAAGAAAAGGTGATGATCGATATTGATAACAATAAAAAACCACTCGCCCCATATTTCATTCGCAACAAATACCGTACCTGCGTTTGAAACCAACTTTGTCAACTCATCTTGGACTTATCTCTCTAATTACGATAAGAATTAGCCGATAAAGCTGTGTGTTACTAACTTTACGAGGAAAATGAAACAATAATACGAGCGATAAAAATTACAATTTTAACTGGGGCACGTAATATTGCGTTCGACCGCGCCTTGATGGGGCCGCTCCCCAAGAAATGTCATCCTTTTTCAAATAAAACTTTTGTTTCATGTTCTAGGCGTCACCCACACGCAATTGATTGCACGTTGTCACACCTTTAATTTCCGGATTTTGAGTAGTGAAAACGCCACTCACCCCCACCACAGGGGCGTGGCTTGATTCAAATTCACCGCCGTGGCGTGATTGGCCCATTTGGGCGCTGGCAAACTTTCGAAAAATTAAAGCCTCACCTTTGACACCAACCAGTTAATTACTGGACGAGTTTTATGTGCTTAGGCGAGTTTTACAAGTGTTTACAAGGACAAGGACGTAAAAACTTTAATGTTGTTTAATTGTTATTAAGGGCCGTGTCACATTGCGCATGCGTGCCGAAATTTTCCAAAAATTGAAAACTGAATTTGCATACAATTCTAAACCGGAACGCGTAACAAACCATAAAAGTCTCGCTGTCTGCTGGAAATAATGCGGCGTTATAATGAGACGTAAAAGTGTGGCACCTACCTAAATAAGCACCGTCCAAGTGAATATAGCCATGACGGAACGTGAAAAACCTCAACATAACTCTCCAAACACTTTAAACACTTCTCATTTCTATTTTTCAACTTCCAAAACACTGAACGCCTGTTGATGTTGTCACCTGTCAATTGTCAAAAACTTAACCTCGGAAAATGGCGGGGGTAGTGCGTCGAATTTTTGCAAATCTCCCCCGAATTAACACGTGTAACTACGTAAAAACCCCCCTTTTGTCTATTCTACCAAGCGTTACTTCGAAATTTTACTCAAACGTGCCCACGCCGTATGAAATAGTGGACGCACAAGAAGACCGCAAAACCTACCAAGGTAAAGTCCCTGACCGCACTTTGCCCCCAATAACACCACATTTCAGGCGTTATTGATAATGTTAACCGACAAGTGGCGGAAAAAAAACAGGGGCGCCTGTTTGCGGTGGTCCACGTGGCCGGGAAACAAGTCAAAATAACAGAAGGGGATGTCTTCATAGTGGAGGGTTATTGGCCCCCAGATGCTGGCGATAAAATTAGCCTTGACAAGGTTTTACTAGTTGGGGCTAGTGATTTTACGCTGATTGGGCGCCCTCTTGTCCAGAGGGGCCTTGTGAGGGTGGAGGCTACTGTCATTGAGAAGAATGTCTCGCACACCAAAACTCACTTCAGGAAGAAGAGGAGGAAACAGTACATGAGGATTAATTTTTATAGGACGCCTAGGACCATGGTTAGAGTCAATAGGATTGAAATAGTGGGTGAGGTGAATCACCCGCCTGCTGTGACGGGCTTAGAGACGCGCATTTTTTAAATTAATATGATTTATTTACTAAAATACACAGCATTACAAACTGAACACAGTTATATCATGGATATAGTCGGTAGTAGGTAAAAAATTGTATAAAAAAATTGATACAAATCCTAGTCGTACAGGCGTTTCGTGTTTTTCTTTTGGAATAAAAAGTAACGGAAATGATTGTTTAATTGTCTAGCCCAATCTATCACAATTACCATAGATTTCTTTAAGTAACTAACAGTCAAATGCCAATTCATTGTGCGTCGAGTAACGCGTTTTACACAATAAAGTCTTATAATAAATGCAACAATACTTTGATTAAATACATAAACTTGGTATTCCTACAGATCACAAACGACTGGCTTATCAAGGTTATATACGCTCTCTATCGTCACTAAACTAAAACGAATATCACAAAACCTAACATAATCCCGCCGACTCTTTAAAGCACGATTAAAAGGACTAAATAAATAACCAGCTTTTCGTCTCAATTTTTTTTTCGATATAAAAAGCTAAGAGAGTCTTTATTGTTTGGCTTTGCGCGCCTCTCGTCTGAGAGTCTCGCAGATTCCGATCCAGGTTTGTTCGTAATTGCAACAAAGATCACATGAAGACGTCGAAGTTGAGCTCTTTGACACCGACTCGCAAACCAATTGCGCCAGTCAATCGACCAGAATACCTTGCGATGCGCTGACCAATTGCTCCTTTAAAACGCGGAAAGACGGCCGGTTTTCCGGTAAATGACTCCAACATTTCCTCATTATCTGCAAATTAGCGCAAAATATTTCATGCAAAACATTATAGAAACAGTGCTAGAAATAATAAAAAAATCAATACTCACATCGTAGACCTCCTTGTAGCACGCTTTCGGCTTTTCCAAAATTAGGCCTTTCTGGACACGCTCCACAACTTCGGAATTTTTTAATCTACCGTAGGGCATTTTCCCGCACGTGAACACCTCCCACATTAACACACCTACAATCCTGTCCTTGATTTTGATTCGTTTAAAATGGGGGATTTACCGTAAGCCCAAACGTCCGATTTGGAGGAAAACCTCGTATAATTTAATACTTCAGGCGGTGCCCACTTGATCGGGAATTTCGACCCTCCTGATGATGTATATTGATCGTCCAAAACGTACCTAGCCAGCCCAAAATCGGCCACTTTTACGATATTTTCAGTACCTACTAGACAATTACGAGCGGCCAAGTCACGATGTATGTAATTGTGTCGCTCCAAGTAGGCCATTCCTTTACAAATCTAAAATTGGACCAATCAGAGGGGCCCTAACATTGTCATAACAACATACTTGAATACACATATCAAGTAACAAGCCTTGATTAATCGATAATGATTGCTCGTGTCGTCGTAAATGATTCAACAATGAACCATACCTCATGTATTCAGTCACGATGAAAATGGGCCGATTCTTGCTACACACCCCGTACAACTGCACCAAATTCGTATGTTGCAGTTTCCTGTAATACCGATATTTGTCAGACACACAGGGGGGAAACCCCGCGAAAATCACTTACGTCATGACTTTTGCTTCCTCAATGAAATCATCCTCAGACATCGTCCCCTCTTTCATCATTTTCACAGCGACATCGATCGAACCCCTCCATTTACCCCTTCTGACTACTCCAAACTGTCCGCTACCCAATTCCTCCAATAGCATCAATTCGTTATGATCAATTTCCCACTTGTCTATAATTTTGCGATTAAAAAATGATAATCTGAGTGTTTTTCAACGAACCGTGGCTAAGTCCAGCCGTTGCGGGCGCTGGCCTATCACAAGGACTAGTTTTTAATCGTGAAGCCAAACCACCACTGTTATGTTTGTGGTAGTTGATAAGGTCAGGGATTGAATTACAACAGTGCTTTTCCGATAAGTAGAATTCGCCACGAGAGTTCTGCTTGATGTGGTAGTGTTTAACATGGGGGTGAGGTCTAAAATTATTGGAAAAATAATTAATCTCAATTCATCTAAAGACTGTTAATACTCACATTTTGGTGTATAGAGACAAAGTGTAGAGACCTTTCGTTGAGGAGTTTCTCACAACAAAACAACCTTCCTTATCTTCTTGTTTCAGCAGAGATTCGGATCTTTGTCGTGACATATCATTAACATACCATCTTAAAACACAAAATTAGTAACATACAAATTACGACAATTACAATAAATTACTCGTATTGTTGTAATCCTAGTAATTCTTTCTCTTTGACGTAATTACTCGGAATGAATCCGATATTTCTGCAAAAAAATAATCACATAAACTGGAGGATGTTGGTAACTAAACTGTACCCTTTCGAATCTTTAACTTTCCACCAATGCTCTTGCGAATCATCGATAACTTCGTATTCCTGATTTTTCTCCAAGGAGAGATCCCCACTTTCGATCGCTTTGTAATTATAAAGTGCCACAACGACTTTAGTCCGTCCCATTGCCTTTTCCTTTTGCTTGGTTGAAGGGGTGCCTGGAGTAGCACCACCTGGCATTATCGGACTGGACTGTGCACCTTGAAAAAAAACCGAAAAAGTCAAAATCGTGACCCGAAGATGCGCAGCAACAAATGGCAAGGATACTCCCGTTCACTTTGCCATATTTACGAAAATTGCCAATTTCCAATCACTCGAAAAACTGGCCAACATACCAGTGGCACTCCGGAACACGTTGACCAACATATCAAACTGCATTTTAACCCCTGGTAACAGGTGGTTGCACCTCACAAAACTCTCTTCAAATAAACATGGCGGAGATAGAAAGAAGACTGCTTTGTGCCAAGGTAACTTGCCTCACCGTTAGATCGTCAGGTTTTCGAATGCGTTCATCGGATGTCGATTGAAATGGATTAATTTAAGCGACAGGAAGGTTTTTTCGTGACGTTATGTACACCAAATGCGACACACATGGTGTGTGTTGCTGACACGTCGTTAAAACTATGACGGGTTGTTTGAAATGTGGGTTAATGACTTTGGCCGATCAAGGGATAGCATTCAATGAACGGACTGCTTCAGCAGCAACAAAATGAAAGTTTGTTAACAAGTAGGAGAAATATGGCGATGGACAGGAATTATGTCACTGAATGCATTCGACAATGGGCGAAAAATCAAAGGCCGATCAAAACTACAAGGAGGAATGTCTTGTGCATTTTTTCAAGGTCGCACCTAATCACAGTTAATTATTGATTAACATCGATGAGGCGGACCGCAGACTAAACCCTTTGTGTCAATTAAAAACGCCGATTTTTTTAATCATCTCGGATAAAAACCATTACGCCATAATTTGAATAAAAATCAATTGAACCAATCATCCGTCCTAGAAATTGCATCTCTTTGTGTGAAGAAAAAAGCATTAACCTGCGGTCGCATTCCAGAAACCCCACCGGCAACCGCCGAAAACTCTCATAGACGTGCCGTTCAGTAGATTCATTGTGACACCACCACCACCAAGTGCAAGAACCCCACACACAGCACTCTAAAACAAAACGATTGCGCCACACACCGGTCAAGCATGACTTGTTGTTGTTGATGATGAGATGGACTCTACTCCTCCTCCTCTTCGACGCATGTGCGACTGTTATGTGGGAGGAAGAACGAACGCACCTGAACGACGAAAAAACGTAAAAATCCTGAAGGATAGGGCGAATAAAAGACGATCGATGCACATTTCTGCCACGAAGCTAAAACTGATTAGGTGTTTTTTTTTGGGGGGCGGTGTGGGAGACAACAAGGTCGACAACCTTTTAATTGAAAATTTGGCACGATTCAATGATTCTAAATAGGGTTTTTTGCTATCGGAATTGTTTCCACACGCCGGTTGGATGCACACATGTGAAAAATTTCGCGTAATACAACCGATTTGCGAAATTACGCCGACCGCAACCTAAACACTTAATTAAGCATGACTCCAGTGGCGGCTCGTGGGCTCTTAACCAGCTGATAAAATATGTTAACTTAATGAGTCGCCATTGCGTGATTTATCGCAAAACCGTTCAAAACTTCCTTTCCCGATGTGAAAAATTCAGGCCGCAAAATATTCATTCCATTGTGTGATATGATAACGCTCCCGTTATAATTATAACTCACTCGAGTTGTCCTCGTCTTTGATTTCGTCCTGTAGCCAACTAGTGCAAGTCTTGCAGCCTTCGTTCCCTTTGAAATTCTTCTGGCAACAGGTCCACTTCTTACCGTTCCAGAATCCGGAATGATGGAAATTTCGAACGTAGAAATTATTCGCACAGGCTGGAAGAAATTAAACCATTTCTTTCCGACAACAACCAACAAATCTATAACGCTCTGTTTAACCGGCGATGAAATTTGTATTTACCTTTTCTTAATGCTTGGATCCAGTCGGAGCGTTCGCAGTCTTTCACAGCAACGAGATAGAGGATGTAGTGGTCATCGGAGACATAGCCAATTTGAAAGGGGTAGAAGTCACCCTGGATGCCCGTCTCTTCAGGGGTTGCTGAAAGCACGGCCGGCTCGATGCAGTAGACCGAGTTCAAATCAATTCGGCCCTTTTCTTTACGTTTCTGGAAAAACAATTATTAATAGGAGAAAAAAATCCTTACTTTACTTCTTAATTGAGAGAGAATTGAAAAAATCCCCGAAAGAAAAATGATATGAAGTCACGCCAGACTCTTGTATTTACGTAATAAATTATGAAACAAAATATGGATTATGCAAATTAAGTGGCAAAAATCCATTAAACAAATTGTTTTGGTTAAAAATTCCGGAAGCGACAAGATATTTTTATCAAACGCGATTTTCCCAAGCAATCTGGTAATAGTTGAGCGGATGTGGAGGGAATCTCCACGGGCCGTTGAATCAGCAACAATGATTTAAATCTTTATAAAAAAACGGCAAAGGAAGAAAGTAAATTAACCGCTCTAACAAAACGCTGCAATGACTAACATTAATTTAGCCAAACAGTATAATTCAATCATGCTCTGTTAAAAGTCGAGAAATATCAATTGCGAATTCCTGTTTTAAAAGGGATAACTAACTAAGAGACCTCGAAATAAAACACAGGTCAACATCTGTGCCAGTCTTTTAATAGAACCGACTTCTAAATAAACAAAGAGGGTGTAAAATTGCGACCCGAATCGATTATCGTACTTTATCATCATCCAGCCTCCGTTATCTCATAAAATCGCCCAAAAAAAAAACGGTTTATTATACTCATGCAAAAATAAAGACGAGTTATTTCAAGCACGCACATAATTAACGGTTACATACCAGTTGTAAAACCCCCAAAATCGCGATTTTAACGCACGAAAAGCAATGGACTCGCGATCTGCTGTCCCACCCTGTGGCGTGCGCAACCTGGGGGTGGGAACCACCCCTATTTAGGGGTGATCATAGAATTGGATTACTGTGCAAAAACTGCCATCCTATTGAGACGAACACTTTATTTTCCAAATGTTAAACGACCTATTAGAGTTTGATACTTTTCTTCGTAAGTACTAACAAGTAGCTTTTGTAATTAAATGAATAAAATAGGATTTACTTTGTGATAACAACTTTTCTGCAAATTACTAAGTGAATTTGTCGGTACACCAGCTTACAATTGGGGGCCAAAAGGGGCCTCTTATACTCACACTCTCATTCTGCATGTCGTAGTAGATGAGACTCCTCCTGGTGAGGACGAACCAGCGCTTCTTGTAGTTGACCAGCGTGTAGACCTTCTTGTTTTGCGAGCGCTTGACCATGTAGCCCTCCTTGAGGAGCTTGTCGGTGAGGAAGGCCATTTCGTTGGCATTTTCCTGGCCGAACATCGACACTTAGGTTAAGTCGAGGCATTCAAACCATTTCCCGGCCACCACTGGGTATTTGAAGGTCGACACTGTTTGATAACAAACCGACTCGACTCGTTCACGAATTTAGAACGCGAGCTACGTGTGGGGCGGACACGTGTCCGGAATAATTCCAGGAAGGGGTGCGCGTTATTAGGGGGCCCCAAATAACAAATTGTCAAAAATGACAACACTAGTTAACCTACTAGTCACTACCCGAGTTGGGGCTCACGTGGGGTTGGTTTTACGACCAGAACGTGAAATAAATCGGGCGCGAGTTAGACACAGTCAAATTTTGCGCAATTTTTTGGAAAAAACGGGTAGTTCAAGTGAGTGGTAGTGCAAACGCGCCAAAGTCGGCCTACTGCGTGATCGCCAAGATGTCCGTTTGTCAAATCAAATCGCACTCGAGAGGAGTGTGCGTCGGTTTTCGAAGAATGCCTCAGCCGATGTAATTTTTCCGGGAGATTTTAACTCGTCGCATTGTTAAAATGACCATAATCGTGTTCCTGATCGACACTTCGGCGTCAATGTTGCAAAGGTAAAGCCAAAAGTTTCGATTAAAAAAAAGGTTAACTGGTTGCCTGCCTTTCAGGACGTACATAGGTGGCCGTACTACACTTCTCGACGTCGCGAAATCGGCCGTCGAAACTTTTGTTAAAATAAGACAGCGGAGTATGGACAGTAGAATTGACCGCTACATGCTGCTAACTTTCGAGGAAACCCCTAACAATATTAAAGCTGGTAATTAATTTTTTTACAACGATCACTTTGATCTACTGTCAAAAGCCGCAAGTGTGGTACGTACTGACACGGCGCCAAATTTAACAGGTTGGAAGGAAAATCTCGCCACTTTTATGAACGAGTTGAAAAACTTGCAATGCTATTCGATGACCACGATGGGAGTCGCAGTCAAACAAGCCTTTGATATTCTTAATATCAACAGGATGACATCCGGGATTGACACTTACGGTCAAGGCCGGTGCCCCTTTTTTCTTGAAACCTCGGTCATAGTCCTCATAACGGACGGAGGCAAGCTCACGACCATCAATGGGGTCCATGAGGAGTTCAACTTGCCCATGCACTCGCCCGTCCCTGGCTCCGAGTTGACCAGGGAACCATTCAGGTAATGCAATCGTAGATAAAGTAGAGTATTCAATTCGTGTATAATTATTTTTAGGTGGGACCAACGCCTGTTTGCGCTGGTTTTGCGCCTTACGGGGACTCCGGCCATCGAACGCGACACTGGCCTTGTCCCCAGTGACTCCAGCCCCATCGATGCCATGTGTGAAGTGACCGGTGGGCGTTCCTACTGTATCACTTCCCACCGAATGCTCAACCAATGCATCGATAGTTTGGTCCAGAAAGTCCAAAACGGTGTTGTAATAAATTTCGAGAAAATAGGACCCGATCCACCGCCCCCTGTCATGGAGAAGGGCGAGGACGGGAAAGAGGAGTCGAAAGATGACGAGTTTGATCGAATGAATCCCCCGATTCTATCAACGAATTGGCACAACTGTCGCAAAATGATTTATGTGCCAAAATCGAGTAAATCGTACTGTGTTGGTTTCTGGCCGATTCCTGAGTCCTTCTGGCCTGAAGTGACCGCCTCAGTGTTACCCGCACGTTCAGCTCACCCTAACATCAAATTCACTTGCACAAATTCCGAACCTTTAGTAATCGAAAATCTTCCGTTTGATAAATACGAACTTGAGCCTTCGCCCCTGACTCAGTACGTCCTATCACGGAAACAACCCAAGACTTGTTGGCAAGTTTTCGTGGCCAATAGTTACAAAAACTCAGAGGTTGGCCACCCTTTCGGGTATCTGAAGGCCAGTACAAATCTCAGTTGTGTTAATCTCTTTGTTATGCCGTATAATTATCCCGTACTGTTGCCACTTTTGGACGAATTGGCGAAAATACATCGGTGGAAACCGACGAATGAATGGAGGACTCAGTTTCAGAATTATTTAAGGACGTTACCGGCGTACTATGCGGGCCCTCTGAGACGTGCTTTAACACGAATGGGGACGCCGCTAGCTTTGGCACAAACTTTAATACCGGAAAATTCCGAAAATTTGAGTTATTCCGTCTCGAATTATCTCAAAAGGCTTAAAAATCAAGCGAAAGTTGAGTACGATAAGCTTTGCAGCGAAATCACGTTGAGACAAAATGCCCAATTAAATATGAAGCAAAACTCGGAGCAGATTAGAGTTATGCCCAAAGTGAGTTATTTCTTTTTTCTATCCAAAAATTTGTTTTCCTCGTCGGAGGCTTATCAAAAAAAAAAAAAATTCCAGGTTACCCTGAAGAAGGAGCTGATCAGTCACCCCCTCCTCATGGACAAGTTCAACGCCCACCGCGACCAGCTCCTCGACCAATCCAATCCCTTCCACGTGACGCTCGATAAAGAGCGTCAGAATGTCAGTTTCAAAAATCCCTTTGATATACCTCGTAACCGTCTCGTTCAACAAGTCGTCCGTATGCGTAACAATTTCCTACAACCTGATTGGATCTCCCTAGACCAAGATAGTGCCCATTCGTTGCCCATCTCCCAGATGGGCAACTACCAGGAATACCTCAAACGTCAAACACCTCAATTGCGTGAAATCGAGTCGGCCCCAGTCCGACAACACATGTTCGGAAATCCGTTTAAAATCGACAAGAGAATGATGGTCGATGAGGCCGATATTGACTTAGTGGCGTCACCTGGTGCCAACAGAAACAACAAAAGGCCGATACCTAATGCCGATATGGGGGGCCGCTTGCCCCTCAAACGCAAACCAGGGCCTTTACCTAAGAATTTCTCGATTCGGAGACCGAGTGGCGGGGCGACGCCCCCCCTGAGCCCCATTCCCATGGCCCCCTCCCCAGTGCCATGGTATGCGGTTTATAAAGTAAAGTAATTTTTTTGCAATGCGAATTTTAGGACGAGCGTGATCGAGAAGGAGTTGCCGTCCTTTGACGAGCGCCCGACCTTGGTCACCGTCAACGGCCTTGACAGCCCCTCTTCCAGCGAAAGGTCGCGTTCGCCGTCCCCCACTATGGACATGCCGTCCTATAGCGTGAACGAAGTGAATTATGCGCGAAATTCGAACCCTTACAGTTACACGAATTCAGGTGCCTTAGATACGGTCACTACGAACTCGTTGAACGATTTTTATCCCAGTATTTGTGACGATAAGCAGAGTATTTCGCAGATTTTGAAAGAGGCGAATAGTGTGAGTGTCGTTGCGAATAGTCAGCCAGAAGTCAAACCCAAAGTACGTATTTTCATTTAATTTGTTTCAAAGTTTTGCAGACTTTGCGTTTTAGATTACGGCCGAAGATCTCCAAGAAATCGAAAATCAGAATAACGAAATACGCAAACACTTGCATAAGTTAGTGCGAAGGCCTGGTAAAAATTTCACGGAACTTTTCGATAACATAAAAACGTTGAAAGGCAATATTGAGATACAAGTGAAAATGGTGGAATTGATTATTAAAGAATCGCTAAGGTTCAAGAGACAGCATTTGGCGCATTTGTTAGAAGAGTACATCCAGAATTTGTTAAGTTGTGAGAATAAGTAAGTTGTTATGTACATATTTCTATTTGAATTGATTGATGTTGAATTATTTATTGAAACGATTCCTTTAGTTCTTAGGGAACGAAAATCCTATTTTCTTGTAAAGTTACGAGATTTTTATAAGAATTAAATGTAATTTTTTATACTGCTTTATTCAGTGCGCCTTAGAAAAAACTACGACATTAAATAACATAAAAATACAATACAAAATTATAACTAACTCAGAATCTTACCCTATTTACAATGATTGGAAGATTTCTTATCAAAATACACCGTTTTGTTTGCTCGAGAAGGCCACAAATCAGCCTTTAATACACATTTGATATGCTACCATGGAATGCCTTAACCTAAATGAACCTTGGACGGTCTTTATAGTACGTAAATACTGACAGTACCCAGGAAATACACCCTTTTTACAAACCCTCACTCAACATATTCCCCCATCTTATCTCCGGCAGATGTATTTCCTGGGCCGTATCCTAGAACCTATCTTTCCCAGCTAGAACATCGTTGTCGCTCAACATCTGCAAGTCTTGTAATTCCTGGAACTTTTCATGGTCCCGAATGTGGGCGTAATTTGCCGCCAGACACATCAAATAATGCACCTACAAGTCAACCTCTTAGAACTAACCTTAGCGCAATAATTTTCGTGAATGGTTAAAAAAAAGAAGCTTACCAAACTCAATATTACTAAAACTGACGCAACCGTTGCTAGAATAACCATGATTTCGATTTTTTCCGTATAATCCTTGCAAAACACTTTCACATTGTGTTCGCCACACACTTTCATGTGTTCTTGCTTCGTCCCTTGTGGAAACATGAAATCTGACCGAATTTTATTACAATTCTCGCCCCAAAAACCAACTTACAAAATTGAGTAAAATCGATGCAATCCTGGAACGTCGCGACTCGTTCATTTGTGCACATTTTCCAAAAAATCGTAAATAGAAACGTTGCAATCACCAGAAAGCAAAAAATGACAATCCACAACAATTGTAAGATGTACGTGATCGCCATAAACTAAAAACACCCACATAACACAAGCCAATTAAAAAAGTTAAGAATTACAATCGCACAGCTGACTCTGCCACCTACTCGTGACCGCCAAGCCCGGTAAACCTTATGTCGGGTGGCCCCCGTCGCGAGACACCCCACCGTAAGGATCATTAACCCCAGGGCCCCCATACACGCCCCTATTATCACAAATGTCATTTTAACAGCATCGACCCTAAAACCCCCAATCAAACAAACGATTCGCTCTATTCGTAACGTACCAGAATAATTGCATCTTGAAAACATCGCTGAACATTAGAACGGCAAGGGTCGCCCCTCGGTACATGGTACCGCAGAAAATAACAACCCCTAAGGCACATTGTATCGTTGCAATGAGTGTAGCGTACGGGATACGAGTCAAGCATGAATCACAGAATCCTACGAGAGAATTAGATCAAGTGGAGGTGTAGGACGGACGCACCTTTGTCAGGATTTGTGACGATGGTGTTGAGACTTAGGCGGGACCGAATCAGGGCATCTTGCTGTTCTAGATCAAAATTGGTCTCTTGAGGCGGAGGCCGAGCCATTTTTGCGCGAATGAAACAATTTAAATGACTAAGACTGATAATGATCGTAGAACAGCAGGTGCCACGCCTTCAGATAAGATAAGGATAATTTACGATTGGCGAGGATAAAAGTGGTAAACACTCACCCATTTTGGCAGTTGTTTGAGCTAAACGTTCGTTTCACCTAATTAAACTTAAATTAAACGGGGCATTCTTGGGGTTAATGACTTTTTCGTTACACAACTGTCTTCTGTCAAATTATTCTAGGGATTTTTTCTTCCCTTTATCATTTCACCGGCGTTTTAAAAATTACATAAAGACCAAATAGGCAAATAATTGTCAAAATATAATGTTACGGTTCATTACGAAATCAAAAATATTTAAATTGACACCCGTTTGTTTCGCTTTATTAACGTAAAAGTGATCGCATCCTGGCTTTAGCACGTGGCCATAGTCACGTGACGTTTGACATGATGTAAACAAACACTCGTGTGTCAAATTTGATGACTTGAAAATTGCAAAAATGAACCCGTGTTCTTCTCATCTGCAAAAAGAAGACATTCTTTTGCAAATCAGGGATAATTTGCGTAAGAACAATGTGAAACTTTGGCTAGATCCGTATTTTAGTGAGACAAGTGGTCCCTCAGTAAACACGTTAAAGGTGAGCCCCTTGACTTGTCACGCCTTAAATAACCGTCTCAGTGTCCAGAATTTGGCCCAAAATTACAGTCAAGACATTAACGCTTCTGTTGATAATTGTTACGAGGCACTTCTCGAACTCCAAAAAAATTCACTGGAGAATTTAAAACAAAACAACCATTACAAAGAATCAGGCGAGGCAACGCTTAAAATCAAGATCTTGCATCCGAATAGCCCCCCACGAATGCTCACGAAAGAATTGTTATTGTCGTTACGGGGCTCCGATGTTAAGGAAATTATTGCGAAGGAAATAAACATGAGTCGTGATAAGTAAGTCATTTTTTGTAATTAGCCCCCGTTTAGGTTTTTTTAAAGATTGAAGTTAATTCACGCCGGGAAAGTATTATCCGATTCTGAGAATTTGAGCAGTCAAGGTGTGAAAAACGGCCAACAAATTATGGCAATCACATTTTCGGAAATGTCTCCCGAGCTTAAAGAAACCGAAAACCAGATCCGTGAACTGGAGGGAGTGAAAACCGACTCGCGCCTTTTAGCCCTCGATAATGAATATCTTCAATTGGAGGATCAGTTTGGCAATATTGTCAAAATTCCTCCTGAGGAAAAACGGGCCTTAGTTGTGGCAATGGCCTTGCATGAGAAAGGGCGAAGCGCTTTAAAACGTGAAGATTACTCGCGTGCTTTGATTTTTTTTCTTGAAGCCGACGAAGAATTCAAACGCTGTACTTCGCAAATTTTAAATAGTGTTGATAATTACGCTCTACTAGACCTCGATATTGCCTGGTGTTATTTGTGTTTGCAAAGTGTTGCGAATTTACCGGAGGCCTTTGAGAGGCTTAAAAGGTGCGAAGAGCGGTTTCATGCCAGTTATGGGCCGAATTTGGAGCGGCTCAAGGCTGTAAAAGGTGTCACAGGTAATTAAAATAAATTTGTGAAGTCGGCCCTTAATTTTGGTTATTTAGGCAATGAGGCGACTTTGTTTATGCGCCTCCACCTGCTCCAGGCCATAGTTTTGTACCACAAAAACAAGCGAAATGAGGCGTTAAAATTACTGAAAAAGGCACAAGAGGAGCTTTCGGCCCTCAAAGTCGAGGATGATAGTGTTACAATGTTGGTAGAACTGGGCTATTCTATGGCCGAGGCTCGGTTGGGGTTGCGAGCCACTGGCGGTGACGTTAATAAAGCGGCCAATTATATCGACGAGAATAGAAATCAAAGGTCGCAAGCTAGACAGAAAGCCTTGGCTGAGGAAATTTTGCAAAGGTGTTGTTAACTGTCCGTTACAAAAATTACTGTTACACGTATTTTAGAAAAAGAATGAAGTTGGGGAAATGTATTGACGGTAAACAATACGTGGACCCCAACTTTGTTAAAATTCTAGTCAATATGGGGTTTAACAAGGAGGCGGCGCGCATTGCCTTGAAACACACCAATAATGTCATTTCGGATAGTATTCAGTATATTCAAGAGCACCCACAGCCTGGTCCCAGTCAGAGCAAGAGTATTGAATTTTTGGCATTGATTAATGATCTAGTGCCGGAGGTAAGTTGTAGTTAGGCGGACCGCAGACTAAACGTAAACAGTTGGAAGCGGCAGGGTTTGATCCGACCATGTCCAAGTTAGCGTTGCACAAACATGGTGGTGATATTATGAAAGCAGCTGAGGATTTATTGGCCAATAACGGGATTATCGATGGGGATTGGTCCATTTTGAAAGCTGGTAAATAATTTTTTTGCACCATATCATGTACTTATTTAATCAGATTCGAGCTCGCAAGTAGTTGATGTGGCAAAAAAAGAAAAAAAGGACGAGGCGTTCAAGCGCATAGCTGGTGATATTTCCATGGTGGATGATGACCATTTAGATCTGACTTTGGTTCAGGAAGAACTGTTCCTCAATCAATACTTGTCGCTCCTCGCCAATGATAAATAAACCCGTTACGCATTGTCTATTTTTATAGAATTTTTATTCGTCTTTAATCAAATACAATAAATCAAGACCCGAATCGAAAACAGTTTGAATTATTTCATCCAAAATTTCCCGTGCTTCCTTGCTCCGTAACAAGCTCATAACATCGGAACGGTTCAACTTGGTTTCTAATTCGCTTGTTACCATTCTTTTAACAATATATTCCAAACTAGACTGCTCTTTGAGAAAATCAATCGGTAATTGCTCGACTAGTTTCGTAATGAGTCGGGCCATAACCGAATGCGGCTCCCCTTTAACTAGTAGAATTTCATCAACGATATCTTCGAGAATTTCCCGACAAGAAAAGAATTTATCTTCAGCTTCAGCATCTGGTTCTTGGACCACGTACAATTGCTCGGCTGTAGTCTCAATAATACCCCTTTGAACATCATCGGGTTCAATCGGCAAGTTCCGGACCAACTCTTCGACAAGTTCCGTCATACTTAAGCCACGCATTACCGACCCCAAAATCTCCTTAACGAAATTCTCATTCGATCGTTTCGTCAGTTTCACGTCTAGCGCTTCAAGCATTTCTTGGATCAGTTCAGTAGCGACCTCTTGCGATTTCTCTTGCAAACTATCAGAAATTATACAATTCATAACAACACTACAAGACTTACGTTGTTGGGATCACAATTTCCGTCGAGAACGGTTTCCTTAAACTTTCCTCCTCCTCTTCCTCAATTTCCTCTCCCCAGTCCTTGATATGCTCCCAAGCCACTGGCTCTTCTTCCGGTTCTTCCTTCTTCACTTCTTTCGGCTTGAGGACCATTCCTTTGGTCCTCAATAATTTAATTTCGTCCTTCAATTCTTGGATTTGTTGGTTTTGTTCCGAAATAATCGCTTGCAATTTTTCGATTTCTTCGCTGTATCTTCGCGTAATGTCACCAACACTGGCAATGTGTAGTTTCTTCTTCTCTTGACTCATCAGACTCTGAGCCAACTCAACTTTCTCATTCACCAAATAAGTCAACAGTTCTTGCTGAGACGTATTGTGGCGTAAAACATAAGTCAGTTCCTTCTGAGTTTGCGAGATTTTTTCCTTCCAAAAATGCAACTGATCAATGTACAAGCCCTTAATATCCATCATGGATAAGCGCAAATCATGGACGATTTTCTTCAAGAGGACTTCTTCCAAATCGTGTAAATCGTCTCGCCCAAAAGTGCGTTTAAGCATAGCTACTTCAATTTCGTTAATATCGATCACTTTACCAAATTTCATTTTCATTTTATCGGTGATTACTTCCTGCAAGTATTTTATTCTTGTTGCCATGTATCGGCAATCGGTTTGCATGCGAGTGTAGTGCTTGACATTGAGTCTGTGTCGGCTCACTTGGTGTTCAGTTTCAATTTGCAACTCTTCAACTCGTTTATAGAGATAGGAGAGACGCTCTTTGGAAAAGATAAGAGTGTCCATAATCCCGCTAGTTTTGTATTCCTCTGCCAAATGTTTCATTTGATCCAAACGCAAGATAACGGTAGTCCGGACTTCGTTCAATTTATCCTGTTTCTGTCTTTGATACTTTTCCAGTTCGTCTTGACACGTTTGCAAGTCTTTTTCAATCACTTTCACTTTCTTGTTGTGTATTTCCAGGTCCTTTTTCAACACTTCAATCATTTTTAATACTTCTTTGATCAAAAGTTCGACTTGATGTCTACATTATCTATGATTAAATTATAATTTTTTTAAATTTTTTGTTACCTCTCCGAACGCGAATTGATCGTATATTCGTAAACGCTAGGGTCACACCCTTTAGGACAAACGTTCAAGTCCTGTTTTATAATCCCGAAATCCCGCGAGTCGATACTTTTGCCATCATCGTCAGATTCCGTCGATGACGTTGACGATGATGATGATTCGGAGCTCGATTCTGTAAAAATACTTACGTTTTAAAACTTGTAGATTTTCATCAATCTCACCATCATCCTTGTGCACTTTTGGCGGTTTGTATTTTTTCCGAAACACTTTCCTCAAAAAATCAAAAAACTTGTTATCTTGAACCGCATTTGTGAAACTGACTGTTATCGATTTAATCTTCTCTTGTGCCTTCTCGATGTCGGAATTATGTTCGACGATTTTCGAGCTGATCTCGTCGATAATGTCTCTCATATCTAAAACTTCGGACATTTTCTGATTAACTTTCGACTGAAGTGTGTACTCCAAAGCTTCAAATTCCTTCAGAATGAGCAGTTCTTGGTGCACTGTCACCATAAAAATATCAATGATTTTTGCGTCCACCTCGGCTTGGAATCTTTCAGTGTTCAACTTTTCGACTTTATCATCAAAATCGGTGATTTTTCGGTTCATTTCATCAATAATCACGTCTTGCTCGAAAAGCTTCCTTTGAAGTCTCCGCGTGCGAATATCGTGTTCCCACAAAGTGTCTTTTTTCTCGTTTTTGGAAAAACTACACAATGATTCGAAATCAAGCAGTGCAACATCGCATTCTTTCGCGTCAAATTTTTTGGTATTTTTCGGCAAAACATGTTTTTCAATTGCATCGAAATCTTTCGATTCGGTCACAATTACCGGTTCTTTCCTACTCCCTTCATCATATTCCTCCTCTTCCATTACCATAGTCACGGTAATTTCAAAATGCCTTTCGGGAAATTCGCAGTCCTCCGGTTCTCGAACAATCGGAGCTTCTTTTCGACAATCATCCGGAATTTCTTTATGTATTTCGTCCAATTTCTCGTTCAACACTTGTAGTTCATCCCTAATCGCGATTTTTTCCTCGCGCAAAGCCCAGACTTTTTCATTAAAATTGTGCCTGGTGTTTGATTGCTTAAAAAAAGAAATTAACCGAAAATTGGCTCAAATTCAATTGAGCCACCTTAACTCGCGACAAAAGCAGCTCTTTGTATTTTTTTACTGTTGTTTCTCGCTGATTTTTGGACGCCTTGTATGTTATATCCGATTTCAGCTTGTAATTGCCGATTGTGACTTTGGCGTCTTTTAACGCAACATCATCGTCGGGGTGATTCACCCCCGGCAGGGGCTTTCTAGCAAGAAATTCTTCCCACTATTAGACAAAAAAAAATCGTGTGCCCTTTTGAAAATTTCAAGCCGGCCCTGTTGCTTGTGCAACAGTTGGACGGTCCAAAATATTAAAAAAAACTAATATAATTAACCAGTTAATTTGAGTATGAATGGTTAATGTTAGAATTCCATGTTTTTCCAATAAAACTGAAGGTAAAAAATCGAAAAAAATGGAAATAATCGCAATGATCATGTCCTCCGGTTAGGTAATGACCTGTCAAAAAACATAAACATAACCTTATTGCAAAACAATTTGTTTGTCATCATTTCTAACAGTTTGAAATCGTCAAGTGCGAGTGTTAAACTCGGTTAAAACGTGCAAAATGTCGAGTCCTCTGTTCGGTTGGGACCTTTTGCTGAAAAGCGTCGAGTCCGAGATAAAAACCAACGAAGACATCCTCCTCTGTTTCACGCACTTGGTGCTCATCTCGAACGACTTTAAATGCATCGGTTTGGGCGAATCTAAAATCCTCGATGGTTCCGAAACAAAAACTGAAGCCCTACCACCAGGTTGGACCGAATCGTATTCAATTCGTTACGTCCACCAGGGCCGGCTTTACCTCCTCAAAGCAACCAAAGTTGACGAAGGCCTAATGCTTAACTTGATCCGTGTCGACGAACGCACCACCTCTCTCATCCAACTCAATACGGCCCTGGTGGCAAGTCGCACAGGAACCCTATCTCAGATCCTCCCCAAACACTCGGACATCCTCCAACAGATTAAAACCGAACTGATTGATAAAATCGTTGTTTCGAAAAACACCAAAGACAATTCGAGCCAAACACCGGCTGTTTCCAACCCGCCTCCGACTTCTCCGCCACAAGTTTCGCCGCTATTTGTGGACCCTATGCCACGTGCGGGGCCTGTGGGAGTGGGCGAATACGATTTGAATCCTTTCGGACGGAATCCTTTGGCTTTTCCGGCACCTATGGGCGGTGGTGGCATGCTTTTTGAGCCGCCCAGAGGTGGGAGATATCCACAAGGACCAGGGCTGGGAATGCCCCCAGGTGCTGTACCCCCAGGGGCAAGATTTGACCCGTTTCGACCACCTGACGTCGATAGGTTTCCCAGACGGCCGAATAATCGGCCCGATAATGACGAGTTCCCACCGCCCGGTTATGACGATATGTTTATGTAAAGAAATAAATTGGTGATTGTAAGTTAAGACGTGTCTTTTCCCTGCCTTGTAAGGCAAGACAAACTCTCAGTTAATTACCTCTTCTTCGCGTCGTTCCCATTTGAGTTTCCTGTCTCTGTACTTGTTTAGAAGACGTGTGAGTTTATTATGTTTTTGACTTTCCAATATTTTTGGATCGAGATTGACGAGGAAATATTCAAGACCTTGTTCTTTGACTTTTTTCGGTTGGATGGTTTTGGGAGCAGGGGGTGCACGTTCGGGGGGTCTAAACAACGTAAAGTTTTGTACAAATTTGTAAAAACACGAATTTCAAACGTGGAAAACTACTCACTTATCTATTTCCCTAACTGTCCTATCTGTGGTGTAAGCAAGTAGGAAAAGAAATGTAACACGTGAGTGTTTTGTGTTGATATTCACCTGCCTTTGACCTCCTCTTCGAGGATTTTTTCATCAACAATTTGTAACATTTGGTCATTGAGTGGCGAAACTTTTCTCTGACGTAACATTCGGACCAGTCTTTCGCTCCGGAGGCCGCTCACAATCAACGGAATAAAACACAAATTATCGATGAAATAATTCCGTAGTTTGTTCATCCGCAGTTCGGATTTTTGTACATCGAACGCCAACTTCCGCTTAACTAAAGCCTGTTCTTCCTCCAATTTGTAATCGAGATAATCGGTTACACGCTTATCAACTTCTAAATCTTCAACTGGAATCATCTGACTTGGGAGAAGCTTTTTGTTGCGTTTCAAAAGTTTGAAAAATCTCTCACGAAGTTTACGCAATTTTTCCCGATAGATTTCCCGGTGTTTGGCCGCAAGTCTATCAATTCGGTCTTGTTCTTTCTTCAAACTGGCCTGTTCCAGGCTTAATTTATCGTAATTTGCTTCGTCTGGTACACTATTCGGAAACGAGGTTCGTTCCTCAACAATCGGATAATCCTCTGGTGGAATATAATCATCATCATCCGGTTGAAAAGTGTAGGAAAAAACATTCCCATCGTGTCCGCACGTGAAAAAAAATTTTTCGTCGTAACTGAAACACATATTCGGGACGAAACCGTTCTGATTATCATGCATGGCCAAGGACCAATAATCGGAAAGGTCATGATAATCCCCATCTTTGATTTTATTCACCCGAATTTCCCCATTTTCCATGGCGAAAATTAAATATTTACGATTGTAACTGCAAATAAACTTCAGTCAAAACAGGAACAAAAAACAAGGCCAATTATCACTTGTAAACAAAACTACTAATCTCAGTATCGTCAGCTTCGTCCACCATTTTAAAAAAATAGGGCACATCTGATTTTTGCTCAATTTTATACTCGTAAATATAACCAGCGTCGTAGCCACCCATCGACAACCAAAGGACATCGTCTTGGGTGCTTTGCATCCAAATAACCCGATTCGGAATCTCGGGAATGTACAAAGGTTCCAGTTCTTCTTCGGTCTCCGAATCGGCTAAAATTCACAATAAATCGTGAATTTTATTCGTGAAAATTCACACACCGAGAAAAACTTCCTCGTCGATGTCTAAACCCGGATTTTCCGCTTTCAATTTCTCCATTTCCACCCTTTTCTTGGCGACTTTCTCCGCCTTACGTTCCTCGATCTCCTTCAGTTTGAGATCTCGCCGAATCTGCGCTTTGTACGTCTTGAATTTGTTCGTTTTCGGCTCCAAATCGAGCAAATACGAGACAGTGGTGTACGGTTGTGGTTCTTTCGGTACCTCAACTTGCACCATTTCGCCTCGGAGACAGCCAACGAGAATTACGTAGGGCTAAAGTTACATAATAAAATCGCCAGATTTGGAAAAATCACTCACATTGACACAATGCCAGGTCAAACATGTCACAGGGTTTGGTACCCGAATGTACCCAATGGGTACCAACTCGACATGAATGGTAAATTTGATCTGGAAGAAAAATATAGTCGAGTCTTCGCCACCGCTCACTAGAACACTATTCGACGGGTTGATGCTAATCTGGGTGATGGGTTTGTCGTGCGGTTTGGTCGTTTGTATGACCCTGACTTCCTTTTTATCTTCATTTATTGTCAAAATTGACAATCTCAAGGTACCATCGTCGAAACCCATCAATAGTTCGTCACCGTAGATGGCAAGCTACGGTAGATTTTGTCACTTCGTGATGGTCCCTAAATGGTACTACCTTTGGTGGAACCCAGATCATGCAAGTACCTTTCGCCGGGTACTGATAGTTAAAAATGAGCCTTTTCTCCAAATAAGCGTAGACATAAATGCGCCCATCTTCGCCCAAACTGGCCAAATAAGGCCCATTGGGACTTGTGGCAATTGCCACGACTTTACCAGCGTGACATTTGTACAACTGGACCGATTCTTTCGGTGTTTCTTCAGTATTCAGGTCTATAATCCATAAACCCCCATTGCCGTCTTGACCAAAATAACTCGTGTCTTTGGGGTCGGGGTACCTTTTTCGCATACACATCAACATAAGCCCCTCGGTGTGAAAATCATAAGTCGGTTCAATTTGAATGACTCTGTCATCGTCTGGAGGGTCGGCTTGGTCGATTTTTTCGTACCACCAGACTTTGACATGCCCATCCATTCCCACAGTCATCAATTCGCCCTCATTGTACGAAATTTGGACGATGGGACCATCGTGACACTTCCTCCTTAAGGTGCGAAACACCTCCAATTTAATTAATCCAGCGTCCCAGACCAAAATATTGCCCCAGGAACAACCAGACACGACTTTTTCGTCCGGCATTGGTAGTACCCCCAAAATGTCCGAAAATTCAGTCTTGCCAAACCGCCCCAATTCACCTTTGAGTTTAAGTCCGGTGAAAGTCCGGGCCATTTTCCAGAATTTAATGTGGGAGATGCCACAACTAGTCAGTTGGCCGGGACAGTAGGGCGAGAATTTCACCCTATGGACGTCGTTGACGTAGGATTTGGTCCTCAGTAGGATCCTACGTTTCGGCCAGTTCCAGATTGTTATCAAATAGTCGGGTTCTCCGCCTTGGGAGACCAGTAATAGTCCGTCGGGACTGAAATCTAAATGGGAGTAAAGCCTTGAGGAGCCCCCTTTTAGCACACAGTTGATCTCCATCGAAGGCCACTCGTAGATGATAATCAAGGGGATTTTGCCGTTCTCTGCTATCGCAACGTGGTTAAATTCCGGGTTGGGATTCGCCTTAAAAGGCCCACTTGAATGAATATTAAAAAGCTAGCCGTACTCTACCTTAATATGTGCGATTCCCCCTCCTAAGGCGCTCCGCCGGAAGGAAATGGTTTTCGTGAGTACGTCGAAAAAATTGATGAAATTTCCCGAGGCGAAAATCAGAGTGTCGGGGTCGGGTGCAGTGAGATTAAAGTATTTGCGACAGTTGTAACCAAACGAAAAACTACAAGGTGAGTTAATTGGGGAAAATAAATAAATAACTTTACTCGAATTTTAAAACACCCTCGTTGATTGTACATTTCTCGCTTTGATACGGTCCGGAAATAAACGTACTAGCATCGTAAATGCTCCAATGGTCCTCCTCTTCCTCCTCTTCTTCCTCGTATTCCTCCTCATCTTCAGGAAGATCTTCGAGACCTTCGTCAGTTTGCGACATCTTTCAAGTTTGATCAATCGTTGCCAAGGTGATTTTAACATACAGGTGAAAGCCCCAAATGATTAATTGTTGTACATGTGTGTGACACATTCTTCATGACTAACAGAGCAATTACAGAAACTGCTTTTTTCTAATTAAAGATTGTCTTTAAACGCGCTGAGGTCAATTACTCTTGGCTCATTTAATTTTTAATTGGGATGTCGTAAATGTTGCTTTATGCACTTGCTGAGAGACAAACGAACTTTATCACTGACGTCGGAACGGAATAAGAACACCGCAAGATTTAGAAGAAACTGATAGAGATGTCGGTGACTAACGTCCTGGGTGTCCGGCTTAAAACCGCAATTTTTATTCAATACGTGCCAGTGGAAGTCGTTAAAAATGGATGGGAATGGAGTGAAATAATAAAATTACCGGAAATTATGCAAAAATTAATTTTATTGCCGTCTTCATCGATTTTTAAAGACAATAAATTTGTTTCCAACAAAAAAAATTGGACTTGTAATCATTTTATCGCAATTTCTCCGGCAGCCAAGGAATGGTGAAATAAGCTATAAAAAAGTCGTTGAATGCTGATAAGCTTCCAATTGTTGAAATGGGAAAAACCGTAATTGTTCACCCATTCATTGTAGCAATGTTGCCTTATCCGTATTTGCCCAAGTCGAGCCCTTATCACAAACCAAACCTCACACCTCGTGTTAGGTGAACGCCCTAAGTTTAAATAAAATATCGTTAAAAAAATCAACAGTCGACGGAAATATAACTCATGTTATTTCTTTAATTTGTTTCAAGTGGGTGTTAGATCACTCTAGTGTAAACACAAAGTCATAAATTCAAACATATTGTTCTAATTATGTCTTTTCTCGCGATGTCTTCACGACCCAATTGCAGCAACTTTCAGTTTTCTTCGCACGCAAAAACAAAAATTCATCGTTACAGTTGCGAGCACAGGTATTGGTGTTAGGCCTTTCAATGTCAAGGTCGATTGAATGAATTTTGCGCGTCTTTTGCTTCGTTTTCTTATCAGTTTGCGTCCAGAGCGCCTGGAGGCAGGATGGAGTGCTGCTTAGTCATAAAATGTGTGAAGGATCCTCGCTCGTTCCGCTTAACACAATGATTAATAAAATGACTAAGTCTGGTAAATGCGGGTTTTGGTCACTTCTTCCATTCGACGACGTCGGCCGACTCGACGCAGTTCACTTTTGATTAGTCCCAATTAAAATTAATTTTTAACCATCCTGTGTTTGTGCACGAGGGAGCGCCCCCTTAATCAGCCATGGACGAAGACACGACGCGGTCGCAATTTTCCGAGCTCGTCCGGTATGTTTTCTATTTTTTTTTTTATATGCCAACCCTGTGTATATTTGTATTTGGACCAAGACATGTGGAGTGCATCTGTGACCGAGTCGTCGGCGGTGTTTTGTGTTGTTGCGGCCGATTCGAAAATTTTTGTGCGTTTATTGCTTTCGATTTTTATTGGTTTCTTGCCCTTTGGCCCCGATAACGTTGCCACTTCCTCATTTCCAGATATTCGAGGGCGATGCTGACCGCAGCCGGGATTGTCACACTCGTCATCATGGTGGTGGGTGTGATTGGGAACTTACTCACGGTTTTCGCGCTCATGAGGAACTCCAAGATTCGGACGGTCGCCGCTGCTTTTATTGCAAGGTGGGATAATAAACAAACAACTTTCCAGTCAAAAACATTTCTTTATTTGTCTTCAACTCAAATTAATCGTATAATTCTAAAAATTATAAGTACCTACTTATCGTATCGTAGTATCAGGAGTACTACTTGTCTTTTGCTTCCTGAATTATATAGGCACGATAACATGTGATATAATTCCGTTATTGTTTTCATAACAGAGAGTTTCAATTAAATTAATCAACAAAAATAGGTCGGGTCGATTTTTTCGAACTTTTTTTCCCTAAATAAATACAACTTTCAACGGCGATGCAGCCATTGATAAATGAAGAACGTGACAAATTTCGTGTAATTTACTTAATTGTCACTAAACACAAATAAAAGAACGTGACTGTTTTCGTGTCGTTTTCAATGAAAATCTGTGTACACGAAAGTGTTACCTGCGAAATAACTTTTGAATTTATTGTCATTCAAACATTTTTTGTCAAAATCTTAGAAAATATTGCAATAACAAAAAAAATTAACTACATTCGAATTTAAGTTTACTAAAAAAGCAATCATAACAAATGCAGTTAATAATAATCTTGGCAAAATGTGAAAAATTTTTTGACATGGATATTTGTAAAAAAAATTATTCAACAAAAAAATTCATATCTCAAAAACTAAAAATCGAAGGGAAAAACAGTTTGTTCCAGTGAATTCAGCGGCTCATTTTCTGTATTGTACCAGCTTTTCGTTGAATTTTTTCGCTTTAAATTTTATTGGTCAAGGCACTTTTTTACCCCGTCTTACCTTTCCAGATGTATTATTTTTTTAAATGGTTATACATCGTCAAAAATCATTTTATTTAAAAACCAAGCAAAACCGGCCAGTAAAGGTTTGGATCAAAATTATCAAGGTCCAAAAATAAAATTTTAGTTGCTTATATTGATGCCTGTTAGTAACTACGGTTTTTGTAAAAAAATCTAACATTTAAAGGTCAATAATGGACTTATTTACGAACTCGCTAGGACCCCTATCTACTCTGATTTGTAGATGTTTAATTAATTGTCTAACACTCACTACTATTCCAGAGGTGAATCAGGAGGACTTTGATTATCATTTGAATAAGGCAAAAATATTTTTGAACTGAATTCATGAATAACTCTTTAAATATGTCATACATTTCTTTGTCTTTCTTAGAATTAATTCACTTGAATTAAAGTATGTGTATCTTTTTCATGGAATATCAATTGTAAAAAATGTAGTAGGAACCTAATTCATAATTCCGATCAAATGAAAAAGACATAAGAACTTTTGTTTGGCAGATTTTTTTATTACAGAAAAAAACTAAGAAATAGCGCAATTTCCAGGCCTATGCAAATCAGTAATTACAACAAAATGACTCATTACGTATTCAAATTTAAAGTCTCATTTCCTTCGCATTTTTAATTATCGCCAACTATGGGCGATTAGTAAGTTATTACTTCAAACGGCCTTGTTACGAAAATATTCATTATCATTAGGGCGAAATTTATCAACGACTTATCAGTGAAATTTCCAAACAAGCTACCATTTTCCAGCTTAAGCGGCTTCCTGCCTGCTGACCCACTTTGTTCATCTCGACCCCTATTGTATGCTTTGGCCATAAAATTTAAAAGCGTTACAATCACTTCTTCGGCCAATTACTGATACATTTATCGCCAGCAATCGAATCGAATGAATTTTCCAGCCTGTGCATCTCCGACCTGATGTTCTGCTTCATCGTCCTCCCGTTCGCCGCGAGTCAATTCTTCCACGGTACGTGGATCCACGGCGACGTCCTGTGCACCATAATCCCCGTTTTGCGCTACGGATGCGTGGGAGTCTCCCTCCTGAGCATCGCAATGATATCAGTAAACCGCTACATCCTCATCGCTTGGCCCCACGTCTACGGCCAGATTTACACCAAGGCGAAGGTCGCCATCTACATCACGGCCATCTGGCTCTTCAGCTACGGCCTCCAGATCCCGACTTTGCTCGGCCAATGGGGGCTGTACGGCTTCGATAAGCGACTGGGCACCTGCTCGATCAACAAAGACGCAAATGGGCGCTCGTCCAAAACGGCGCTTTTTGTGATCGGGTTTGCGCTCCCATGTGCTGTTATCGTGGTTTGCTATGCGAATATTTTCTGGGTGGTGAGGAAGAGTCATAAGAGGCTCAAGCAGCATAATTCAGGGGGCGATTACAAGCGCAGCGAAATGAAAATAACGAAGATGGTGCTGGTGATTTTTGTGTGTTTTGTTGTGTGTTATCTGCCGATTACTATCGTGAAGATTTTTGATCCGGAAGTGAAACAAGCACCGTTGCATGTCCTGGGCTACATCCTAATCTACATTTCCTCTTGTGTGAATCCAGTGGTGTACGTTACAATGAATAAACAGTACAGACAGGCCTATTTGGACACTTTAAGGTGTCGCATGACAAGTGCTGGGGACTCCATGCATACGCCGAGCCCCCACAGTCGGACGCACCTTTCGGTGGGGTACCTCAAAAACGTGGTAAACAACTCGCCGAAAGTGTGATCCTAATATCTATTCCCTTAATATTTATGTAAATACCAAAGTACAAATACCTTACATTAAGGCTTTTTATCGTGTACATAGTTTTTTATTAAATAAAATTTTATCGACGAGTCCCTCATTTTGGTCAACGTCAAGGTCGCACAGATCAATAAGAGCGCATTCTCTGAGATAAACATGTTTTTCACTTGATAAAAATAAAATTATACAATTGTGTAAATCGCGATAACCCGAAGTCGCACGACTTACTTAACATATCGTAGTAATCGTCAAGGGGGGGCCTGATTACACCATTTACATCACAATCGAGTTCAATTAAGTGCGGACATGGCAATGCAACGGACCTCTGTGAGTATTTTTACATAACCTCAATCAGAAACGCATGAGATACTAATTAAGCTCACCTGTGGCTGGCTCACTTTCATAGTTTTTGAAGCCAATTTCGGGAATTTCATGTAAGGGGGCTCCAGACATTTTTCAAGGCCAAACCTGTTGCATTCATTCATTTGGGTTACATTAACTTCTTGAACTCGACCTTATCAATTTTTATCAGTTAGTAACAAGTTTTTGCATAGACAAATACCCACCTGTTGGTAGATTAAATAATAATTTAATAATAACAATAAACAAACAAACACACGAAAAATTCGAAATGGCGGCTCGGTTTTTTTGTTGCCAATCGTGGGTGGAAAAACACCCCAAATTAAATTGCGAATTGGGCGAAAAAAACGCGGAAAAACCACTTAAATCGTTAATCCTAACGCGTTATTATAAATTATTAATAATGCGGAAGTTGGGTTTTTCGATTCCGATGCTCACTTGTTCAATTTCCCCGAACGATTAAATGGCGCGTTTTTTTAAACGTGACTAGCAATTTCCGTAATATTTTCACCGAAAAAACCATATTTAAGTATCTAACAGTAAAGCAACAAGTTTTTTAAATTAATAACAACCGTAATTTGCTTCACCTTGAGGCTGTAAATTAAATCTAGCTATTAATTTTGTGGTTTTTATCTAATCACTTGTAGACCCCTTTTCTCACCCTCCTCAAACGGCACTACTCTAATGTAGCCCCCACAACGAAACTCTTCATCGATGGCAAATTCCTCGATTCGCAAGCCACCGACTGGGTGGAGCTCCACGACCCCGCCACCAACGAACTGGTCACGAAAGTGCCCCAAAGTACCAGAAGTGAGATGGAGGCTGCGGTAGAATCGTCAAAAAAAGCGTACGAAACGTGGAAGAATACTTCAGTATTAACGCGACAGCAAGTCATGCTTAAACTTCAGCACGTTATCAGACGCGATATTAAAAAAATCGCGGCAAATATCACCACAGAACAGGGGAAAACCCTGGCAGACGCCGAAGGCGATGTCATGCGGGGCTTGCGTGAGTTTCGAAACGTTTGTCTTAGAGCGATTCTTATTGAGTTTTTCAGAGGTTGTTGAGCACAGTTGTGCCGCAGGAACCCTCCTCCAAGGAGAGTCGCTACAAAACATAGCAAGGGACATGGACATAGTCTCGTACAAGGTCCCAATCGGGGTCACTGCCGGGATCGCCCCCTTCAACTTCCCTGCCATGATCCCCTTGTGGATGTTCCCTCTAGCCCTAATCGCCGGCAACACCATGATAATCAAACCCTCCGAACGCGATCCTGGAGCGACCATGCTCCTGATGGAGCTCCTCAACGAAGTGGGCTGTCCCCCAGGTGTCGTCAACGTGATCCACGGCACCCATGACGCTGTTAACTTCATTTGCGACAATAAAGACATCAAGGCTATTAGTTTCGTGGGGTCGGACACAGCCGGGAAATATATTTACGGGCGTGGGGGCGCCAACGGCAAACGGGTGCAGTCCAACATGGGGGCTAAAAACCACGCTGTTGTGCTTCCAGACGCTGACAAGAGCGCGACGATTGATCAGCTGATTGGCGCCGCTTATGGGGCCGCCGGCCAGAGGTGCATGGCCCTAAGTGTGGCGATTTTAGTCGGGGAAACCCGCGACTGGATCCCGGAGATTATCGAACGGGCGAAAAAACTCAAAGTGACAGCAGGGCATGAGCCGGGGGCTGATTTAGGCCCGGTGATTTCGCCCAAAGCCAAGGAGAGAATTTTTAGTTTGATTGAGTCTGGGATTAAGCAAGGGGCCAAGTGTCCGCTGGATGGGAGAGGGATTGTTGTGGAGAAGTACCCTAAAGGGAATTTCGTGGGGCCTACACTTTTAACCCATGTCCAGCCATCGTTTGAGTGCTACAAAGAGGAGATTTTCGGGCCGGTTTTAAGTGTCATGTTCGCCGATACTTTAGACGAGGCCATTAAAATGATTAACTCGAATCCTTATGGTAATGGTACTGCAATTTTCACGAGTAATGGCAGTCATGCCAGACAGTTTGTTAATGAGATTGATGTTGGGCAAGTCGGGGTTAATGTTCCAATCCCGGTGCCGTTGCCCATGTTCAGTTTCACCGGGTCCAGGGGTAGTTTTCACGGAGATTTGCATTTCTACGGGAAGCAGGGCTTGAACTTTTACACCGAAACCAAGACCATAACGTCGTTGTGGCGCAAAGGCCAGGCGGCGTCCAACAAGTCTGTCTCAATGCCTGTGCATAATTAATTTTTGATTGTTGTTAATAAAAAATATGAACGAGTTTGTGTCCTTAATTGAGCCCATCCATGAAACTAAGAGTTTTGTCACGGTCCGAAGAGCACAAAAAAACATAAACAAAAATATTTCGTGTGCTAGAAACGGTTGTTCTCCTTTCTTCAGTCACGACAATGCGTTTTCATTTTTCTTCATTTCACTAAATTGCGGTTTGCATTAGCGCGTGACCTTTGGCCCGCTTAACTGGGGCAAAGTCAAAGTTAAAATAAAAATAATTATGAAGGAAATGGTCTAGTTTTTATTGCGTTTTTTACCATTAAAAAATTTTGGCTGAGAAAAATTTAGCGTTTAAATCATAACAAAAGGATTAATAAATACAGCCCACTCAGTCGAATTTAATTTTTGTTAAACTAAAAAATTCCTAACATTTTACGTTACATATTACAGCTCTGTCTGGTTCTCAAAAGTACAAAAAAAGTCAAAATTAAAAAAAAATTCTTTTCCAAATTATTTTAATTTATTTTAATCCGAGTGGGGCGCAACATTTGGGCTGAGCTCGGCCCTGCGTTGGAACTCGGAAGGGGCGCATTCCCGCTGAGGAAGTGCAAGCTAACTGTTCGCCGCCATAAAACAAATCATCCGTAACGGTGCAATTATCTGATATAAGATAACGGTGTTTAAATTTATCACAATAACGCATAATATAAACAAAAGCTAAAAATGCACGAGCGCAGAGAAAGCCTTTCTTTACGGCACACAAATCCACGTTGACTTTCTACTCGACAAAGACAGCATCAAAACGTGTCATTTTTTCCTCAGAGAATCTTTGGTAGGGATTGGTCTGTACCACATTTAAACTTATTGTGGCGGAAAGTTATATTACAAAGACCCGACCGAGAAAACGGCCAGTCAGGGTTGCCTCTCCGTGGTACAATGTTCCCAGTGGTAGTACTATTCGCGATCGCAGTCGCCGGCGCCTCTGAACCCACCACGACCAAAACCTACGACATTGAAGTACCCGGCTCCGAGCCGATCCGCATCGTCGAGGGCGAGCCCTTATGGAAGACGTCGCGGTTCGAGCACCGCTCGTTCAACACCCGGGGAAGTACCACCGAAGACCCGCTCCACCAGTTCCTCACGAACTACGCCGAATCGGTCCGACACAAAAACCAAGAGGCGGAAACGCCCGAAAAACCCAAAAGTTGGGACGTGCTCAAGTACCAAAACCACCACCACCCCTACGACGACAAGAAGGGCTGGGTGAGTATGGAACCGGTGCCGTGGTCAGTCTCGAAAATCTCAAAGTGGCAAAGCCACCACCGGCCCTCCGAGCAAGAGACGCAGGTACGACCATGGGACAGACCCCACCATTACGACATCTACAACCTGGACCCCAAACCCACGGCCGTCTACGGCCAAAAAGTCCAAGTGGATTATGGCAACCGGTACCACCACAAGCACAACGAGAACTGCAAACACAACTACGATGACATCATCACCGACGGACGCCCTGCGGACTTCCCCCAACCCTACGAAGCCAATCGGCGCAAAGGGACGGAAATCAGCCACGATGGTCACCCGTTTTCCGGCGAGGGCGAGTGGGTACTGCTTTCGACAACCAAAGGGTACAAGTACCCCCAGAACAGGCAACGGGCGCTCCAAATCAACCCTGACTCGATCGGAGCGCACCGCAGTGTCCGTCTGACGGTACTTCCCCCTTTGAAAAACTCAAAAGTTAACATGACCACGTCCCATGGAGGCCTTCTCCAGGTGGAGTCAAGCTTCCAAACGGTCGAACAGGCCCACAAACAGTTCAATAAGAAGCAAAAAATGAAGAAAAAGCCGGTTAAGGCGCAGCCGGTACGAGTCGTACCGACTTTGACTACGACTCGCCGGAACAGTGCGCCTGATAGTTCGGCCGTTCTGGCCGCTGTGGGTGCTGGGATGATCCCGGCCACCATGGCTATGTTGGTACCCATGGCGCTAGGGGGGCGCAAAAGACGGGAACTGAGTACGCCGTACCCGCAAGTGACACTCCCGCGTAGTTTGTAATTTATTTATTATACAGTCTTATTTTACATGAATAAATATAAGTTTTGGTTTTTATGGTTTATTCCCGACGCCTGCCCCAGTAAACTAATCTACGTACTCTCAAGAATACTGTTAAGTGTAGACAGGGGAGTACATAAATCCTGATAGTCCAGGAGGTAGTGACTTTGTCTGGTACCAAAAACATTACCTCCTGGACTAGCTTCACATAAATAATCAGTTGGTACTATTGGTAAGGGTGTAGTTGCGGTAATGCTCGTCCAGGCGTTTTTGCACGTGAGAAACGTACTTTGAGACGGCCTGAGTTGCGTTTTGTAGCAACTGGAGTCCAAGGTTTATCTTCAAGTGGAACAACTCCTTGAACATGTCCACCAAAGACTTGACTTTGTCCGGCCTGTGCGTGGTACTGGTTGTGGTGGTGGTAGTACTGGGACCATCATCCGTGGTA
This sequence comes from Tribolium castaneum, assembly GCF_031307605.1. NCBI lineage: Eukaryota > Metazoa > Arthropoda > Insecta > Coleoptera > Tenebrionidae > Tribolium > Tribolium castaneum. The sequence continues at coordinate 995,222 of NC_087402.1, read as the reverse complement.
ATACTACCATCAAGTTCATTCTCTCCATCGTTAACTTGTCTGCGTTTTCTGGGCCCGTGTTCGGGTACCGCAGCCGGAGTTGCCCCCTCTCCACCAACAGTACTTTGCTCAATTACCCTATGGTTGTTAAAACTGTGTCTGGAAGTGGGCGTTTTGAAGTTGCTTCCGTACAAAGAGTTGGACGGCATTCCCGCTATCACTTTCCCGATGGCTTCCTCCTCAGCGATCCCACCCGAGTACTCATCCGAGTAGTAAAAGTGGTTGTCTTTGTCCCGTCTGTCGATGTCGTACGACCTGCGAGCGACTCCAAATGGGTACAAAAAGTACCCAGCAAGTCCAGCAGTGACCATCAAGCCCACGAGACCGACCCCAACCGTGGGCATCACTTCCCGAGACAAGTAATTGTAAAGTTGGGTTCCGATGGGTTTTTCTTTGGACTGGATGGGTTTGTCAATTTTGGTACTACTGTCGGTTTTTTCGCTAGGGCGTCTGCGACGGTTCTTATTCTTCTTCCTTTTGGTGGTGGAAGGTCGGCGCGTTTTCTTCTCACTTAAATCAGTCTCGGAATTTTTTGCTTCAATTGGTAACGTACTGGAGTTAGTTGTGGTGGTGGTACTACTAGTTGTTGGTGTTGTCATGGTTGTTGTGGTGGTGGTACTTGACTTGGCACCCGACAAGACTGAAGCCTTCACCTTGGTCAGTTTGGTGGTAGTTGGGGCCAGTGTTGTGGTACTAGTAGTGGTACCACGTTTTTTGAACAAAGGCTTGATGATTTTGTTAGAATCCACCACAACCGTGACATTTTGGCTCTCATTTGGTTTCACGACCGGTTTTCGGGACGGTTTGGCTGTTGTCTGCCCGCTTAACAGGATCCAAGTCGATAGGCCACTGTTAGTTGTGGGTTTTTCAATCTTGTAGAAGAATTTTTTGGTCGTTTCTTCGAGATTTATCTCGTCTTCGTTGACCGGTATGGCAACCCCTGCATGTGAATTTTCGAGGGTTTCTGGTTTTTGTGGCTTCTTTTTCGCGTGCTGTTTGATTTTGGGCGGTGTTCGTGTATCGAGTGTGACTATATCGGGTGAGGTTGCATTTGCTTCCATTAGCTGACTAGTCACTTGCTTTATTGTTTCTCCAATTTGGCTCGGAGATCTAAAACAATAATTCATTTCGAAAAACAATAACTAAAAAAATCTCACGCAACAGGTGGGGAAAAAAACACGCAAGGTTTCAACAATCATTTTATTTCTTTTTCCGTCTTAGTAATACATATGATACAGTTATGGCGACTTTTGATAAATACAGATAAATAAATAAATAAAATAAATAAATAAATAACTACGTACAAGAGATTCGCGCGCCTACCTCAATCAGCTTTCCGACGAAATCACAGCAAAATTTACAATATTTACACGATTGACTAAAAATCTTGACCACCTTTAACCACTACCTGACCCTTCTCCGCCACTTCCACGACTGACTACTACTCTCATATTTCCGCGAGAAATTTTCTATAGCATCTGTTATTTCTTTATAATTATCTTCACCACTGTCACCATCACCATCCGACCTTCGATGATGATGATGATGATGCACGATTTCGGCCAAATTCTGCCAGGTTTTAGTCTCATGGTTCCAAAACCACCCATCTGGGTGATGCACCGGTTTATGGACATGTTTATAAAACGCGACATTTTTTTTCTGTGCTGTTTTCGCACTGGCGAACAAAAACAACGCCGGGATCCACCAGGGGAACAACAAAATGACCGCCAAGAAACCCAGCAAGAAAAACAGTACCATTGGTACCAGATACAAGTAGGGATTTTTCAAAAAATTGAAGAGGTGGCCCAACTTGTCCCACAACCAGCCCAACAAATCCATCAAACCTTTCAAATCTGGTAATTTGAGACCACCTCCATCATCGCCATCGCCCCCATTACCGCCACTACCGCCGCTCCCTCCGGTACCACCACCGGGGGCCGCGGGAGCGGCGGCTTGTGAGGCGCCGCCGGCGCCGCCCCCAGGATCGGCTTGAGTTTGCGGGGGCGGTGCCGGGTCTTCCTGCTGGGCCTGGTTGGCTGCGTCGTACGTTTCGGGGGTAAGGGGGGACCGGTCTGTTACTGAATTTTGATGGAAATGGGAGTTTATGACGAGGTTTAAGTCGGAACAGTCTTGGCGTTGTTGGGGGGTTAGGACCGAGCTTGAAATGTGGACTGTGGGGCAAGGGGAACCCCCGGCCCCATCTCGGATGTTGGAGGGGTCGGGGGCCATGTCCAGATTAAAGGTACTGATAGCATTGCTTAGGTCAGTCTGGGGGGGTTCTGAGACCTGGCCAGGGTCTGAAGCGACCTCGCTGAGGGAGTAAGGGGGCGAGTGTGAGTTGATTTCGGGGTTGGGGGTGGGGTATGGTACCCCTTGTTCGTACCAATTCTGTTTGACTTCATTGGGCCATTTTGTGACAACGCGTCTAATTGTTGGTTTTATTTTGGGTTTTTTGGTGGTTGGGGTTAGTTTGATTTTGAAAGGGGGTTTGGTTACGCGTACCACCTTTGTCGGTTTTTTGGGGGGTGCAGTAATGTTAATAACTATAGGGTTTGGGGTAAGTTTCGTGGTTTTCCGAGTGGTGGTACCAACACGAACCTTGTTTTTGGTACCAACTTTGATCGTTTTGTTAGGGGTGTTTAGATCTTCCAAATTATTTTTGACAAAGTTTGTGAGTAGTTGTTGGTCTTTTCGTTTAATTTTGCGCATATTTTCGCCGCGAAAAGTGGGCTGGGTCAAAATTTTCAGTACCATGTCTGTGTAAAACGTTTCGTTTTTGGGTCGTTTTGGGTTTCTAGTGACCGAGATCAGTTCTGTCGTGTCGGAAAATTGAGGTAGGTATGTTAAATGAGTGTGTCCTCCTAAAGAGTACCTTGCTGTTGTGGTGGTTCCAGATGGTACCGGAGTTGCGGCTATCACAGCCGATGTCACTAACACTAACACTAAAGGTCTTGGGCACTGCATTTTCACCTGAAACAAAATTTTCAGATGAGTCATCTGGTATGTGGTACCGTTATATTGCATTAAGTGGTACCGAATTTGTTCATCATTTTAATTGGTGGCTAAGCAACGGTTTCTGGCGCGATTAACCGGCAATTAACAGTAAAAAATTGATCAACGAAAACAAATAGTACCACCGACAAGGAGGTACCTATGATAGCGTGCGTGGGTCCGAGGGAGATGGTAATGAAGCGGTACCGCTACGGTCAACGACTTTCCCTGACCATTCGAGATTATTCACGAAATTGGACCAAAATTCAAACATCTGACGGTGGTACCAAGGACAGTACCACCAAAATAATAAAGAAAACATTTATGCCAAATTTTTTTTGTCTTTTTTATTTAAATAAAGAAATTATAAAAGATATTTAATGAGTACCATCAATTTTGGTACCACCGGAGGAAAAAATTGATGAGTTTTTTCAACCACAATTGAATCAAAGCAATTGGGAGTGGACGCCTATTATACGATCGGGTACTACTTTGCCAATTTCAAGCTTCGCTGGCTGAAAAAAGACTTACGTTTTAAAAACGACTGGTCGAGTTTAAGACACTGTGGGCACTGTAACATCTGAAGAACTACTGTTGGCAGGAACCCCTGAGCGGCCGGTGCGCTCGGCATAGCGGTACCCATGGCTGGTACCTGAAACAGACACAAATAAGATGAACCTATTCACACTAATGACCTCATTACTGCAAAATCTTAAAATTAATCTTCCGTGCGTGTATTCTTGGTTGTCTAATCAGCTACACCAAGAAGATTTGCATTTTTGGGGTCACAAAAGTCGAGGAGACCTCCTGGCCACATATCCAGGTTAGTACCGTCACAAAGTCAAGGTCAATCCTTTCAATGACCATTTGCACAATTATTCCGATACAAAGACCGTGAAAAAATTATTCTGCAAGTGTAACTGAGATAATTCGTTTTTGACGAAAAAAGAACAATGTGTGAATTGTCGCGGCAATCAGAGCGTGGATTTGTCTTAATGAGGAATGATTTTTAACAGTTCATTTTACACTTGCTAAATATGAAGCTTTGACCACGTCCGGTGTTGCGATTTCCTCAACGTGTTTGGAAAGTTGGCGGAAAAACTGGATACAAAAAAGGTTGCATCATGAGTTATCACAACAGGTGGCATTAAATTTTTCCTCAAAAATAGTTTAATGGATTTTTAAAATTTTTAATGAGACTGCATGCATATTAATGGGCTAGGAGCGCCCGCTATGACATGTTTTCGAACGAAATTAATGCCAACATCCATGTAGAGAAATGCGTTTTGGAACGTTTCGATAGAATTGGTCAATTAGACCGAATAATTAATATTCTATGTTAAAGAAATGTGTTTATCAATTCCAAACAAACTGATTTACGTTTTAAACTGGTTCCGGTTGGAGGACTGATGGCACTGATACAAAAATAATAAAATTAGGTACTTTTCTGTCCATTATCTTGCGATTTTAACCAACTGTTCAAAATTTAATTCAAATGTTGTTTTGAGGAAAGAAGAAAGAGATAATTCTGTTAACTGTTATTTAGAAATAATCCCCAAAAGATTTTTTGCATAAATTGAGATGAGATAACAATACAATGCTTAATATTGCATCACAGTAATTTTATATTATTCTATTATGTGCATATTACGATGCTAGAAAGATCGCAAAATTAAGTCCAAGCTTTTCCATTATGATAATAAATTAAGTGTATTGTGTTTTATTCGCACTTTATCATAATTAACTGTTCAGTGTAGTTCATTAAACTACGGCCAATTTATTCATTTCTAAAGTCTTATTATTTAATTTTTAACTGAGTTTGAACAAGTGAAGTGAATGAAAAAAATTGAAAAAAACTCGAAAAAAGTTATTGGACCCTTCTTCAGCAACGCCACTGCCGTCTTGCTTTAGGGATTTTTGTAAGGGAAAGTTTTTCTGTCGCGAGATTTTCTCTGTTTATCTCTGATTGTAAACAAACAGCTAAACAATGTAAACAAATTTTGTGGTCTCTTAAACTAGCGTAAACCGCTCAGCGAATAGCTATTTATTGAACTAATTGAGACAGTAAGTAATTTTAAGATTATATTAGTTAGGATCTCTGTTATTATTTTAGGTTAGCTTGGGATTAAAATGACGACCAAAGTTGTAGATATGGAAGCCCTACAAAAACTGTTTCAGTTTCAGTTTTTGTTAAAACACAAAATGGTGGATTTTGTTAATTTTAAAATGGGGGGGTGTATTCACGATTTTTTCTGCTTTTCTGTTTACCATTGAAAATCTGGGTGTTTCTCAAATAAGGCAATTTAGCTGATCATCCTGGTAATAATGACCTACTACTGGAGAAACCAAATAAATGGGCAGCGATGAGTATTTAATAAATCACCTGTGAGGCAAAATATGACAATTTACACAGCAAAGTTGTCGCTTAAAAGTCCGCACTTGTAACTAACTACCTATTTCAGACATCTCTCCGTCATCGAGATGAAGAATTTAAGCTTTCTCTAACGGTTTTTATTTTTTCCTCGAAATTTAACAAAATAAAACGTCTTATATTACAAACCCATCTCATCCAACTTTTACTAAATGGCATAGCGTGATTTGTTCTCAACGGTAGTTTGTTTATTACAGGTCAATAAATGATGCGCTCGTTTCTTTGATTTTTTTTACACGAAAGTTTGCACGTAACTGTTTTCTTATCCTTATTGGGGTGTCAACGCTTAATTAAAAACCGCGCAATTTTCTCTTGTATCCAATTAAAAATCCCAGTCGAATATTCAAGTGAAACTCATCAATTGTGAATGTCGAGTGAGTTACTGAGATATAATTAAGTCATAAATTGTCACGCACGACTCATCTCCATTTAATAAGTGTGCTTAATTAAGAGTAATTATTTAACCTGTGCCTTGCTGACAATAAATACACTTGGAGGAATTTTACTACAGCGTAAACAATACCTTGACCTGACCCTTCGTGTAAATGCTTGCGTAATGCGACGCTTGCTAATAAACTTTCCGTTTCCGTTTCATTATCAAATATTTAATTCAAGTGTGAATTGGTGCCCAAAGCCAATATTTACGGAGCGTCTGACCGAAATTCATTGCAAATATCGGAGAATTAATCCGCATCCATCCTACAAACGGAACTATCTAGTTCACCTACTCTTTCTCTGTTAATCTCATCTAACACACAATCGGAAAAAAACAGTTGTTGCACTAATTAAACGGAATCAAGCAAACACTTGTACTTACTTCATCCCCAAAAAGAGCCCCGATTTAGCCCCAAATGCTCGTCCAAAAATTTCCAAATGCAGTAGACACCTCACTTGAGTCACATCACAAGCCGAGCTCTCGGAGCGTTGCAAGTGTTACAAACTCGGAGAAGTAATAGAGTTTGCAGATGGAAGGCGGCCACTTGCTAGAGATTGTATAGTGGGGGCCACCAAATGAATTGGGATGCACGGGATTTCGTAATTTCGGATTAATTTGAATTTGTTTGTTTTGGGCTTGACCCGGATCAAGCAAAAATTTCGGCTTTTCGGTCATTTATCCTAGAATACAATGAATTTTTCAGTTAGGTACTTGTGAATTTCGTTATATTACAGTGGTTCCCAGACTTGTCCGCTGATTCAAAATTCCAGCACGTGTGCGGCCCGCGTTGCGCAACTCGAAATAACGTCCCAGTTTTCGCTCAGGCCCTTGTCCATAAATAATTCATCGCCTCGTCATTTGATAAAACGTTATTTTTTTCAAACAAAATACTTAAGATGAAAGTCTAGCCACGCGGAATTGGGTTACTATATTACGGTTATTGCCTCGAGAAATGGCGATTGAGGATTGAAATGACTCGATCCTCAGTCGAGATGGAAATTCATCACGTGAAAAAGTGACAAAAACGGCCAATTTGTCGCGCCACGCGGCCAATTTCCACCGAAAATTGTTATATAATCTGGGCAATTCGACTCACACCAGCCGGAAAGAGTAGGTACACTTGCTCAGGGACCTTGAAGGGAGATGGAGGCTATTTGCGATTTTTTCGATTGTGTGATTTATGAAACTAGCAGCGTTTGGGATTCCGTTACATTGTGGAAAACATGGGGGGAATCGGGGACAGGCTAATGTCACGGGTTATTCAATTTGCATAGGTTTTACTTTTAACACCCTGAGAGTCAAATATTCGTAAAATTTGAAGGGAAATTGGCTGGACAAATTTAAGTTACCTATTGTGAAATATATAATATCAATTGGAAAAATACTTATTATCAGCAAAATTAAAAATAACGCACAATCTAGTAAAAAAATAAAATATCATTCCTGGACATCCCCGATTCCGTCCGGACGAATGGCAAAAATTGCCTCGGATTCGGGCAAACACGGCGAATCGTATATTTTGCACACTCTTGCTTCGCCTCGGCCTTTCCTCAAGGAAAGTCGTGTTGTGGATGAATGTGCCATAATGTTACCACCGATTGGTTTCTTAGGGTCTGCGTTAAACATCGCAGCGCCGTCAACTTGGGCAACCACTTGGTTCGTCAGCACAACGGCAACTCCAAACTGAAAGCAATTTTCAAACTCCCAAAAATAGTTAATCTGACACAAAATACCTCATCAGCAAGTCGCAGCAACATCCTCAGAAACCTCGCCAGATGATTCTGCCTTGCTGACAATTCCCCCCTTCCCGAATAATCCGTCCGATACAAAGACGTGGCACTATCGACAATCAAAAGACAGTACCTTGACTCCATCATCATTGCCGCGGCATGAACCAAAAGTTCAGTCTGATGATCGGTATTAAAAGCTCTCGCAAACACGACATTATCCAGGACTTGTTGTCCGTCCATGTTGTACCTCTCAGCCACCGGTAGCAAGCGTTCAGGCCTGAACGTGCCCTCAGTGTCAATATAAAGACACTTGCCTTCGCCTCCGCCACTTTCAACCGACAATTGACAAGTCACAGCCAAAGTGTGGCAAATTTGTGTTTTCCCCGTTCGAAATTCGCCGAAAATTTCCGTAATTGAACCAGTTTCAATACCGCCCCCTAACAACTTATCCAATTCTTTCGAACCGGTGGTCAGTTGGATAATATTAGCCCTTCGTCTGTGAATATCAGTGGCTGTGGTGAAACCCATATTAACAAATTTCGCCGCTTCGGCGAGGAGTTTATTGACTTTGGCTTCAGAGATGCCTTTAATAGCCGCAAGAACTTTTTTAGGAGTGTATGCAATTGATTCAATTGAGTGAAAACCGGCATCTTCGAGCTTCTTCAAGTCGCCAGCTGTGATCCCGTTGACCTAAACCGAGGTTAGGGTTGATTTGTCAAGGGGGTTGTTACCTGAAGCTTGGAAAGGGGCTGGGGGCCGCCGGCTTTGGCTTCCTCGTCAATTACGGTGTCGGTTGATGCCAAACTAGCCTCCATTTAGATGATTTAGTAAAGAAATTTCGTTTTTTAGTTCACTGCTGATTGTTGTGATAGTGGGCTGTTTCTTTGGTTAGGAATTCAAACAAAAAGTCCCGCCAAGGCCAGGCAAATAAAACCAAAAACCATAACAAAATTTAAAAAGTGGCAGCAACTCAACTAAAAAACGTTCCTATCACCCTGTATATTTTAGGTTAAATAAAACTTCAGTTGTGGATCACTCTTTATTAATGCAATAGGCATAAAAACGTGTACAATACTGCTAAAAAACAAGTTGAGAATCTCGTAACAATATCAAAAAATGTTTGATTCAAGAATGATTGGAATGTTCAGCTCGAGACTACTAATAAATAAATAAAAGTCACACAAGCAAACCATTATCTGGTAATTACAAAAATACATCGGATTTAATTATTTTTTTTTAAATAAATCCTGAGCCTCTTAAATACACAAGCGGACCAAGTCCGACTTTTGAACTATCGATAAATACTGATTTTTCGTGAGCTTATATGCACGATTTGAACACAACACAGAGTGTTAACGTTTATTTTTGGATCGTGAATTGACAATTCCAAGACACTGAAAACACGTAATTTGATTGTATTGTGTATCGTTAAACGATCTACCATCTAAACAAGTGAAATTTGCAAACAATCCTAAGAGTACGAATAGTTAAGGCAAAATATAAGGCCGCACTAAAGTATATTCGAATAAAAATAGAGAGAAAGAGAGAGAAAACTATACTTAATAGAAATGATCTATGATTATAAAATCTTAAAAAATAACATTTCGTTTAAAAAACGGACTAGAATTACCTTAACAACGGAACTTTTGTCTCTTTCCAGTGTATATAAAACCTTAAGTACAATTAGCCGTAAGCTCAATAAATTCGTGAGGCACATTGAAATTCGATTATTCGCAGGCGAGTTTGCTATCAAAACTGCTCAACGCGATGGCAAACGCCTGCAATGCACACATGGGGTACCTGTAATCCATGGTAAAGGCATCCTCTGCCACCCTTCCGAACTGCATCACCACATACTCCACATCGCTGTCGTGGACAATTTGGAAATTCTTCACCGATGCTTGCGTCACACGCCCGTGAAAATTCAAAACGTACGATTGCGTATCGTCATTCCATACCGGTGTCTTGTTGTGCAACTCGATCAAATTATCCATATTTTTCGACTTCCAACACTCGATCAAACTCTCGCTTTCGTCCTGTGGATAAATTGCCACTCGTTGCTGATCCAGCGTCATTCCCGGCAGAATCACCGTCATTTTTCGCGGTCCTTTGAAACCCAAAACGTTCGTATCGTACGTCACAGCCGCCAACTCTTGCCGGGGCGTCACACCCTCCTTGAAATTGGCCTTTCGGGGCGAGATGCCATTGTCGTAAACGGTGAACTGGGTGCCAAGGAGGTTGGAACGCAACTTACCTGCAAACGACATTTTTGCCCAAGCTGTATTTATTTTTTTCCAAAAAACTTACCAACGAACGACTCAGCGCTGCGTGAAAGATCCGTTGGGTCTGTCGAAATCAGGTAGTTGCTTGTGGCGCTCTTTTTGCGTTTTCTGGCGGCCAGTAGGAACACTTTTTTGCCGTAATCCCTCTCCAGATGGAGATAATAAGTGGGATACAGCCCCCTGTCCATGCCTTTCCTATCCCTAGTTATCCTACATTTGTACAAGACTTTCTGTTGCGCTGGTTGCAAAACAAACTTCTCCACATTCCCTTCAATATCGCCCTCAATTTCTCCCGTTCCATTATTGATAAAAGCCGGTTGGTCAATAATGGGGTTGACTGGCATGTTGCCATTGTTGGGGGTGGAGGCAACCGGGGACGATTCGTCGTCTTCAACGTCCATGAGGTCATTTGAAGCCGTGTTTGTCAAGTCTTCAACTACGGTGTCTAAAAAGCCAAACTGAAACTCTAACTTGGAAAAATTCAAAGTGTTACCGTCAGCACTGTCAGGACTTGACAATATCGATATAACTTGATCAGGGTTGTTGTCCCTGGCCATGCTGTACTGTAACGGACCGTCATAACCTAGAACCATTCTATTTATAGCAGATTTCGTGCGTTCTGCTGATAAACCCACCATGCAATTCTCTCCTATTGCCGCTGTTTGTCCTCAAAGTGGCCGAATTTTTTCGGACGTCGGAAGCCTGAATCATGCCGGACGTCATTCGTTTCTGCTTCATTTTTTGCTCCATTATTTGCCGCTAAAAATAACGTTTCAATTGATTATTGCTTTGCTGAATAATTAAATGTCCTTACTTGTTGTTCTAATTTTTGATTTCTCACGTCCATTTCTAACATTTCTCATGCCAAATTCTCCAATTGTTGATAGTAACTCGCTTTGTAACTCTTGGAGATGCACCGATCGATCTTATTTCTAGCTAATTCCAATAAAAAACGATTAATTCACGTTTTGTTTACAATCGGACGAACCCCACTGGAATGACAACCACTAACAACTGTCATCATCACGTGAACTAACAGGCCACTTTGATTGGCCAAGGCATTTAGTCCAAAATAAGCGCTGTTTTTAATTAAAAGAAACAACCATAAGCATTAATAACGCGCTAAAAGAAAGGCACACAAAGTTTATAAAACTTTTATTATTATTATTATTATTTTTACTATTACTCAATTTTCTGGCGACTTTTGTCCCCTCCTGGCAATGAAATTTTTGACGCAAGGTAGAGATTTCTGCCCTAAATATCCCATCATAGTCTCTGAAAGGGCAAAAACGGACCCAAAATCCATAAAAGTGAAAATTGTATCATTTATAATTTTTTGTAACGCATGCGATTTCGGTCAATGTCAAATTTGTGTGAAGACAGCTCCCCAAACCAGCTCCTCGAAATTCCGAAGAAACCCGAACATGAAGCCAGTTTCACACTAGCAAAATACGTTTCAATTTGCGTAGATGTATGTTTGGTTGTCAGCTTTGAAACCGTTTAATAAAATAAAAATCCGAAAAAACACTAAACACCCTCTTAAAAATGACATTTTAAGAAAGTCACTTTGCTAATAGCGAAAAACTCAATTATTTACCACAAATTGCTTCTTAATTTTTCCCACTTTTTCACCTAATTTCAATATTTATAGCTCCGCAAATGCACTATTGCAGTTTTCGCCCCATTTCACCCCGAAATCGGTTTTGTCACACAATGCCCTTTTGACCACCAATTCAACAATAAAAAAGACGTTTTTTAAAAATAAAATTATGGCCTTTTAGTTGTCGGAACAATGTTAAAAAAATTTATCTTGTCCAGCTCCGCAAATGCATTATTGCAGTTTTCGCCCCATTTTTTATTTCACAGAATTTTTTGATAGTTGATAGCGATCGTCAGGATGGACCCATATGCAACTATACATTAAAAAATATATCGGAAATTGAATTAAAATCGGAAATAAATCAGGCTGAATTACCGGGCCTGCTAACAGATTATCATTTATACTCAATTTATTAGAGCTTTACATGAACAGTCAGACTACAATCAACTTGGTACTATCACTGTTTTCATTAATTATAATTACACAACAGTGTGATAAGTGAAAAGAATTTTCGGTAGAATCGTTTACTACGAGTTCCATATGTCCCAATTTTAAATAATTTTTCATGAACGAAATGTACGTACCCCTCATTTAGTTTATGATCCCTAGCTCTCCTTTTCTCCACCGACAACAAACGGTTTAAAGCTATTTTGCGCATCAGGCGGCGTTTGCTTAAAAGGACCGTAAACCATAAACCATAAACCGCCCATCTGGGAATCTCCCATGTGTTTTGTTAAAATGTTTTTCACAAGAATTCTGTGAAGGGTGTCCAGTAAATTATCATTTATTGCATCTTTATTTTCTATTTCCCAAAATCGGACAATATTATCACCAAAACAGGCGAGTTATGATAACAGGCGTGCATAAATTGGGCACTATTGAATCCCCAAATACCGGGCACCCTCTCTTTACGTGTTCGAGTCCTAGAAATTCGGCACCGCATCTTATCAGGTCAAAACGGATTATTACCTGATCACCCCTTTTCGGACATCACAGAAAAAATAGGCGAAAAAGACAACTTTACCAAAAAAATTTATTAAAGGTGTGAACATCTAAAAACAAGTTATTTTGTTTTCTTGTAATACAAATTTACGTAGTGTGTGCCATTCTGATACAATATACCTAGATGGCATTGCCACATCAGCGACCCCACTTGGTGCCTATTTCCAAGTCCCTGTACCACTTATCACTGATTTTTTTCCCTAATCGGGACAACAAAGCACATTTGTTGGATATTATCGCAAATTACGTAATCCTACCAGCTGTTCGATAAACTTGCGGAAAGTGCGCCAGGGCACAACCCGGCAACGCCGCCCTACAGTGTGGCCAAGTTGCGTTTTTGAAAATTGGTCCCAAAATCGAATCAAATTATACAAACCAGGCGTTCTTCGCCCGATAACGAGAGGCAACAGCTGGGCGAGCACGTCTTTTTCCAGTCCCCGACCTTAGGGTTAGGGTCGTACTGCAAGCGCCTAACTTCGACTTTGGGTTTTTCAGTTTTAACGTCCGAATCTCGTACTTTGGGGTACCCGAACTTCTTCTCCTCACTTTTGGTTAGAGGATTTTCCATCTTATGATCTTATGAGAAAACGAACCGATCTTTAGCACTTATTTTCTCGCATTGTGACTATGACATTTGTTTTGGAAAAAAAGACAAGTACGAAACGTCACTTGATTTATTGTTGCCAAGTTCCGGTTGTTTTTCCCGGAAATTTTCATTTCCCCGGATTTGGGACCGGGTTAGGGTTTTTGCGTGCGACCGTTGGCAGCGGTTTGAACTAACCCTTACTGTTCTGTGGTTGACAGTTGACACCTTGTAGCAGCGTGTGAGCGTCGTGAGCGTGTTGTGCATCGATTAACAGGTAAGTCTTGATTGTCTTGATATTTATTAAATGTTATAAGTAAAATGTAATTCGTCTGACATTATGTTTATTTTCAACGATTGTGTCTAAAATTAAAGTAAATCAAATAACTGAATCCTGACCCACGACCACTGGTTTTTATATTGTAATTGTTTTCGCGTCCAAAACATGGCAGTAATTACATAATAACTAGAATAATTATATTTATTATACTGTTATCACTAGGAAGTTGTAACACGTGTTGTACGGTAGGCAAAATTGCTTATCTGAATTTGTGTTTTTGTAAAGGTTTTTAAATATCGCAGAGAAAATGTCTGCTTAACGCTGACTCGTACTGTAAGTTGTTTCTATTGTTGTAATGTACAACTTTCACTTTCCTGTTAAATGTGCAACCCTCAATCCTTAATCGCTCGTGACGCCCCCCTTCTGGGAGCAGGTAGTTTTTCCTTCTTAAAAAGGACCGTCACAAAAATGAGGGAAGGAGACGCGATGTAGAGCTAAAAGTAAATTGTTGTAACGTTGTAAGTTGTTGGAAGTTTGTAGAGAATAAATCTGTTGAATTTTATACCGAGTATATTAATATTTCCCCTTTCTGAAGTATCACGAAATCGTGGATACAACACTATTCTTAGGTCCAAATCGCACAATAGGTATTTTTTTTATACTTGGAAGTAAGTGAATAATCTCATTTATCGGAAGAAAGGCATACCTATATTCAGAATACCAATTATTCATTAAACTCAACTAGTTTGTTAAAGTTAACTAATTGCCTTTCGCAGTTACTTTATAATAGCTACTTTACAGGCAAATAAGCTTGACCATTAATAAACTTACCTACTCATTCTATCAACAACACAATTTCTCTCAAAGTTAGTTGCATTCCAAAAAAATATATATATATATATATTGAAGTAATCTAAAAGTTGGATTTTTTTAAGCACAATTTGTTGTGCTTAGGTTATCAAAGATTACCGAATCTTTGCTATAAAACTATTATACTATTTATTATATGCTCTTTGGTTAACTTGATAATATTTTTAATCATCTCTCTTAATTTCAATTATCGTTTCAATTTGCTTTATCTGACTATCTTTTCGAGTGATTCTCCTATATTCAAATAAAACTTTTTAGTGTATTCCAAATATGAATAAAATATTTCTTCCAAAGTAATATAATATTCTTTAATTTCTTGATCCGTTTTTGTATTTAATGTTATTATTAGGGATTTAATATTACGAACACTCAATAAAATCCATATTGTTTTATTTAAATTAACTATTTGGCGAAATATTTATAATATATTTTGTTATTAATTTTTTATAATATGATAATTCATTTTTAATCTTATCATAATTTATTATTTGGTATTCTATTTTATAGTTTTCTAAAATTTTCTTTAAATCTTTCTTAATATCGCGTAAATTCAGTGGGGGATAGCCACCCCCCACTGAAATTCCATATTGTATAAAGCATAAAAGATCATTTGTTATTATTATATTTTTCTTTTAAATAACGTAAACCATATATCGGTCAACCACGTACTCAAATTAATTTTATAGGAGTAGTTATTTTTATTTATAAAGTCCAACAGGTTTAATGGATTAGCATTAATTTTATAATTATGTATTGCCTTAAAAGATTATATTCGTTAACGTTAGTTTCCTATTTATCTAGCAATTCTTCTAATTTAAAATGATATTTCCTAACTTTTTTTGCCTTATTGTTATTCAACATCATTATTAATTCTTTAAAATTTTTAATCATTTTGTATATATTTATACAAATTTGCTTTAGCATTTTTATAATCTATTTCTTCGTATGAGATTTCCTAGTCCTTTAAAAAGTTCTTAAAATGGCGTTATTTCTTCAATAAATCCCATGAATTGAAGCAAATTATTTGTGATTAATATTTTTCTTTTTCTGCAAAAACAACATATTTCTAAAAAAATCAATTTTCTCTTAAAATCAACACCTACCTACGTCTTTACTTATAGCATTTGTTGATTTTTCATAACCCAATATTTCTGCTAAATCTTTACCTTTAAACAAAGGTTGATTATCATTGTCTAATATGAAAAATACGTCTTGATCATAAACTTTCAAGTAACAGTATTATCTATGTCAATAATTTAATTTTTAATTTTTCGCTTCTTCTTTCTTGGAAGATAAAATTCTTTCCATACGTTATTTGTCTTCATCATATAATTACATCTAATAGTTTTATTTATTTTATTTTTTATAATACGTAGGTCCCATATTGCCTCGCATATTGTACTAGATCCCTTTTATTACAAGTATTTATTTTTTTGACAATTAATTAAATAAACATTAAATTGATCACCTCCTCCCTATACCACACATATTTTTTTGAATCTCGAGGCTTATCACAAGTTTACCTCAAAAGGGACAGTGTGTTTTATCATGCACTGTTTATAGATAATTTCTTATGAAAAAAATGTAATAAATTAAATGAATTGCTCACATAACGATGACCAAGAAGCACGACAAATGTTTCAGAAAAGGTTAAACGATATGAGAATTATATATAATGTATGAAAATAACGTATTAACCTTGGCAAAACTAGATTTTCTTAAAATACACTTTCGTAATCTTGAAGTCTTTGATGAATAAATTTTCTAATAAATGACAAGTCTTTGCTCCATTTGTTTGGAATTAAAATGTCCAGATGATTTTTATAACTATAGAAATAAATATGAAAAAACATGTAAACAATGTTTAATTGCAGTTAATTCTACTCGGTTTATTATGTGATTGTGGTAGATATTACACTAGAACTAATTTTAAAAGGCATATAAAAACAGATTTGCATAAAAATGGATTGAATTTATTTATTTACTAAAAATTGTTTGTTAGATTTTTTCCTATAATAAATGGAACGAAGGAACTTAAGTAATCTTCGTTTGTCTGAACTGTTTAATGTTGCAAAATCATTAGACATCAAATATATTAGAAAATATAATAAAGCAGACTTAATAAAAGCTATTAAGAAATAAGTTTTGAAGATTACAAAAATTGCTTGTTTAATCAAAAAGAATACTTTCATAGGCAGAAAGTGATCAGGAGTCATAAACATGATATATTTACTGAAGAAGTAAAGAAAAAGTCTCTAAGTTGGAAAGATGATAAAAGATACCTTTTACCTAATTCTACAGATACATTAGCTTATGGACACGTATTAGTATCATCATTTATAACATAACATAATCGCTATTTTTTATTAGTGTTGAAGTAAGAAATTAAGAAAACAATAATTACAATTACGATAATAAACATAAGAACAAAAATAATAATTTTTAATTTATTAACTTGTTGAATGAGACTTGAAAACTTTTTTCGGAATTTTGGATATTCTTCATTGAATATATTTAAATTCTTGAATACAGTACTTTCCATTTAATTTACAATTTTTGAATCTTTTCATTTATTGCTCTCATATTTTTAGTATGTCTTTCAAATATTTTCAAAGTTCTTTTCTTTACATCATCGATGTTTGATGGTATTACTACTGTTTTGCTTCATACTACTCGGATTATAATAAACAAATATATGGTTTATTGTGTAAATTAATATAAAACCTTATTGTTGCAAGCAATGTAAGAAATAGCAATTAAACAAATCGTAATTCAAAAAGGTATTTAGATGTGAAAAAAAAGTACTTTTTGCACAATTTATAAGTTCATCGAGGTTTAAAAATTAAAATTTACAAGCAAATCTGAAAAAAATTCTTAATTTGATTATTAATTTAATCTTGTTGAATTAAAAAATTAGCAATAATAACACTGGTGATGGAAGTTTTACTTCATAGTTAGTATCAACCAGTTTGTTTCTAGTGGTCTGCGCGATGTCTTTCCATCTGTGCAATTTAATTGGCGAGTAAAAGATTGATACGCAATGACCTTGCTTGTTCCTTTTTGTTTCATTATCTTTTAGGGTGTGGGGAACTTCAGAGGACGAGTAAAAAATTCCACTTTACAATAATACAGTTGTTTATTTCAGAACAAAATACAACACTTTAATAGGCTGCTGTTGAGGTTTTTCTATACTTTTCTTTTGTGTACTGCTCTCATTGACAAAAGACTTAATTATTTATATGCTTATTTGTATTACAGATTGTAGCCGAACCAAAGTAAAAATGAACGAGAGTTCTTCTCTAAATGATTCTAAGGTGAGTCAGTCAGGTTTATTGGTGGAATTCACAATCATTAGTAAAACTCTCCTGTATTAGAAATTAACGGTGGCAATAATTTATTATTAGTAATAATAAGTACATATAATATAATTTTCAGAAACTTTCAATTTAAAAACCACAAAAATAATCCTAATCACTTTATTTATAACAACTATGCTAATGCATTTAGTAACGAGTTGTAATTTTTTTCTGTTTTTAGGATTCAGAAAAGTCGCTGTGCAAACTGGCAAGTCATAAATTCGCCACAATCAAAGAGACAATTACCTTTGTGGACAAGACCTTGTTTATCAAATGTCTCTTAAGTGATACTAGTAAAATAGTACTACTAACGGCGCCTAGAGCTTTTGGAAAAACTACCCTCATGGATATGTTGAAGCAGTTTCTACTGGGACAAAAAAGTTTATTTGAGAACCTAAAGATTTGTACTGAAGAAACACAATTTTTTTCAAAGCACTGCAAACTTCATCCTGTGATACATATTGATCTCGGGAGTGTTCGTGGTAGCAGTTTTACTGATGTTAAGCAAAAATTGGCGTTGGCTATAAATTATACATTCAGAGAACATTCATACCTGGTGAAGAAGACTGATGATGGTACTTTAGCCTGGGCAAGCGACAAGTTGAACATGTCTAGCATTGACGTTGAAGACTTCGAAAATTTCTACGTTAAAAAAAAGTGCGCCTCATCAAGTGAAGCTGATTTGGTAGATAGCTTAAACTTTTTATCAGAAGTATTACATACACATTATGAGGAAGATGTTTTCGTACTCATCGATGAGTACGATGCTCCTGCGGTAGGCCTGGTATTCGAGTCTTGTCCGAATAAAGATGACATTGGATTAATTAATGATTTTCTAAAACGTTTCATGGCTAATACGCTAAAATTCAATGATTTCATAAAACGCTCATTAATTTTTGCTTGTGTTCGGTTGGCCGGAGCCTTCTCAGGGGATGCAGCAAGAGTTATAAAACATTATCCGTTCCTAAGTGATCTTGGATACGCACCGTACTTAGGATTTACGGATGAGGAGGTAAAGCAGCTACTTGAGCTTCCAGAAGTTAAAGCTGCTTGTGGGAAAGTAACATTCAAAATAATTACGAAATGGTATGATGGATATATGGTATCTAATAGCCCATTGAAAATATTCAGTAGCTGGTCAGTCTTGAACCTTTTGGAAAGTGTTTATACAACCGGTACGCTCAAATATTCATCTTTCTGGATTGATACAGGTCATGTAAGAAATCTGGGGAAGCTGTTTGCGGAACCTTCAGTTCGAGAAAAAATTGAGGAACTTATTTCTAATGGTGAAGTTAAGATAAGAACAGTTAAATCGGTGAATGTCGATCATCTAACGAGTCTAAAGGAACTTATTTGTTTGCAGTTTGATGAAATATCGAAGGAAAATGTGGAGTTATTTTTGCAATTCTTGGCTGATTCTGGTTACTTTAATATATTGTCAATTGATAAGAAAACAGATGAAATTGAAACAAACACCGAAGATGAAGATATAGAAGAAGGGGCTGATTTTGAAAATGACTCGACATCTTGTGTTTTAAAAATACCTAATTTTGAAATTAAGCAGCATATCCGCAACGCTTGTTATAGTGAAGTACTGGCAACTGTATCTGAATTCCACTTGAGAGCTACATCTATTAAAAATTATGTAAGTGCTCTGAAATTACTATTACAAAGTACAAGTGAGAGGGCATTTGTTGATTTTGCAAACGCCGTATTGGTATTACTCTCTCAATCACAGAAGATTATGAACGAAACAGAACTTCATCACATCTTGTATACTCTGGTATATAACTCCAGATACTTCGAAACACACAGTGAGGTCCAGATCAAGAAAAAAAGAAAACGACCAGGGATAGCCAATACCCTAGATGTGGTGATAATCAGTAAGAACGTTGGAATCATTTTTGAATACAAAATGTATTCCAAGTCTGCAAATGAAGCTTTACAACAAATTTTTGAGAAGCAATATTACACTAAATTTGATGAACCTGACTATAAACACATTTCAAAAAAGATTTACGCTGGTTTGACATTCGAGCCAGAGGAGAAGAAAGTTTTTATAACATATCAAGTTGGAACTGAAGGAATAAGTAAATCTGTCTGTAGTGATACACTATTATAATTTATTATGTTAAAAAAATTAATACTTATTTTATTATTCTGCTAATGATTTGTTTATAGTGTTAATAATAAAATTCTATTTAAATTTCCAAATGCTTGGTTTGTTCACCAAGTTCAGCTAATTTTACTGTCCTGTTGATTCGCCAAAGGCCAAAGGCTCATGAGTCGAAGACGAATTCAGGATTGATGGTCGTGCCGATGATTCTCCTCGATAGACACATACCTATAAACGGTATAAGCTGTCGTGAAAGAGGAGATGCTGTAAGAATAGATCGGATTGTAGTCGGGGAATGTTTTTCGTACGACTGTCCGATTGTTCCTAGAGTGACAGTGTCGGGGTAGTCTTTAGCCAGTTGGGCCAAATAAGCATTAATCTTTAAAACAATAACTAAAAACGGGAGTTATTTTTTCCAAGTGTTACCTCAGCGTGGCGTAAATATTGGTCAAAAGTAATTGTTCCCAAACCTAAAGCTTGTCTCGATTTGTGGTAGTGTTTTTCAGCCTGAATGGCGGTTCCAACATTTTCGATTTCAATGCTAAACTCAAGATTGTTGAGCCCTCGTATTTGGCACTAGACAAGCCCACGAGGGCTAGTACTATCAGTACTGGCACTTTCATTGCGATATCTACTGAGGTATCGAGAGCAGAATCTCTTTTATAAACGTGGTGGATAAACAACAGTCTAATCTGCTGATTCTTCGATAAAATTGAATTGAATTTGTTCTAATTCTCTTTTAATCCAGTGTTTTAACGGATTACGTCTTCAGACGTTTAGTTTAGTGGTTAAAAATCCAGCTTCAATAGTTTAATCCCGTGATATTTCATCCTTGAGTGATACAAGACTTTTGTCTATTATTATTAGTTGTGACAAAAGAGCTAACAAAAGTGAAAACGAATAAAAAATTAATCCTCGATAAAAATTAGTTTCATCAATAATTTTTTTAGAAATGTGTAAAAAGTGCCATAAATTGCGACTTCATAATTAATTACCCGATTTTAACAAATTACTGAATAAAAAATTTCTCAATTATTTTATATCGTACATATTTTTGAATCAATGGTCCGACTAATGCCATTCAAATACTTTCGTGTTAATTATTATTTATTACTTCTTGTTAGTGTGATTATTTAATATAACGTTTGGGGCCCGTTTATAAAATGGTTTGTTAAAATTTAATTCGTTGTTAAAAGTTAACAACGCAAATCAAATCAAATTTGCTAATTTGTTAGTTGCAAATTAACTTAATGGCCCTTAGATATATATATATATATATATATATATATATATATATATATATATATATATATATATATCTAAGGGCCATTAAGTTAATTTGTTAGTTGCAAATTAACTTAATGGCCCTTAGATATATATATATATACAAAAATAAAAGTGTCTCAGATCAATGCAAAGCGCAAACAACATTCTTTTTATCAAAACTAAATTACTTACATAATGAATTTGTAAATGGTTTCTAATAATCTTAAGCAAAAAAATTTTTCTTAATTTCTGGGTCCATTAGTTATACTATAACTATAAAGTCTACTTTTGTGCCCTATTTCAATAAAAAAAATGCAAATCCGCTGTTGCTATTTTCATTAAAAAGGTAGATCTTTAAATTTAAACAGTCAGTATACAGCGTGCTCAAAAACTGGCGCACCAACTCATTGGTGTGTGGTAGAGAACTGGTTACATATAAAGGTAAAAATAGTAAAAAAATTCTTTGAATTAAAGTTATTGATAAATAACTAATTTTAGATAAATGATATGTGGCAACGTTGTCTAACAGTCATGATCGCAATAGAATTTGATCAACAATAAAAATAAATTATTTTTGAAACGGTTTCCTAGGAAATAATTCCCAGTGTTGGCACATCTACACATTGTGATTTTTTGGATGAATTTTAATTTTTTTTAATTAAAAAAACTGCTAAAATCTGATAGTAAATTTAAAAATAATTATTCATCGTTTTGTTACGGAACGATTACCTGGTATGAAACATAGAAATATAAAAAAATAATGATAACTAAAGAAGTTAACACAATAAGTTTGTAGCTCTTGATTTTTTAAAATATGACTTTAGGAATTTTTTTAACATTTTTCCCGTGATCTACACGTGTTCTCAACAACGTACCACTGCGTTGGTGCGCCAGTTTTTGAGCAGCCTGTAGATAAATCTAGATAATTCTTTTGTTCTACACACATTCACTGAAACTTGGTTAGATAATAACTTGATAATATCGGGTGATTCAAAAATGTGTGGCATAATTTTAACCACGAATACCCCTCTACAATTAAGAATAGATAGGATAGTATTTACTGACCCACCACAAAAAATTGGAAAATTACAATTTTTCAGAAATTGGTATGGAAAAATGGTTTTTTGAAAATATTTTTGTTACCGTTCATGCGATTATTATGAAATTTTGCATGTCAAGAGACACAAAGACGCTCTTTGATATGGTGTAAATGGAAATCTTGTAAAAGCTATACATTTCCGGTGACAAGGGGACCCTTCCAGTTTTTAGGTGATAACTCAATTTTTCGGCCTATAAACACGTATTTTTGATGTCAAAAATCAAAAGCCCAATTATTTTTTAATAAAAAAGGTACTCTTGCTTCATGTCGTCAAACTGTACCGTTCTCGAGTTATTTGGGATTAAACTAAACTCTAAAAAAAACATCTTTTTTATTGTTGAATTGGTGGTCAAAAGGGCATTGTGTGACAAAACCGATTTCGGGGTGAAATGGGGCGAAAACTGCAATAGTGCATTTGCGGAGCTATAAATATTGAAATTAGGTGAAAAAGTGGGAAAAATTATGAAGCAATTTGTGGTAAATAATTGAGTTTTTCGCTATTAGCAAAGTGACTTTCTTAAAATGTCATTTTTAAGAGGGTGTTAGTGTTTTTTCGGATTTTTATTTTATTAAACGGTTTCAAAGCTGACAACCAAACATACATCTACGCAAATTGAAACGTATTTTGCTAGTGTGAAACTGGCTTCATGTTCGGGTTTCTTCGGAATTTCGAGGAGCTGGTTTGGGGAGCTGTCTTCACACAAATCAATGTCAATGACACCCGAACACTAACCTACAAAATTTAACTTTGGAGGGAAACTGTCAATACGTTGTGTTAGTTGATTATGGAGACAATGGAAGTAGAAGAAGCCCCACAGGCGGGCCCTTCGGCCGAACCCGGCCAAGGCCCGTTACAAAAAGCCGATAACCTCCCTTGGTAACTCCCTCACTTCCAACCACAATCTCTAACAGTTCGTTAACAGGATCGAAAAATACCGCCCCCAGACTTTCCAAGAAATCGTAGGCAATGAAGACACCACCAATCGCCTGTCAGTCATCGCCAAACAGGGCAACCTCCCCAATTTAATCATTGCCGTAAGTGTAATTTTCCCCCTATCCACTCCACAATTAACTAGGGGCCTCCTGGCGTGGGCAAAACCACCACAATCCTGTGCCTGGCCCGAATCCTTTTAGGCCCAGCGTTTAAAGACGCTGTTCTCGAACTCAACGCGTCAAACGACAGAGGTATAGACGTTGTCCGTAACAAAATCAAAATGTTTGCGCAACAAAAAGTCACTCTCCCGCCTGGACGCCACAAAATCATTATCTTGGACGAGGTGGACAGTATGACCGAAGGGGCGCAACAAGCCCTAAGACGCACGATGGAAATTTACAGTAATACGACTCGGTTCGCTTTGGCTTGTAACTACAGTGAAAAAGTGATAGAAGCGATTCAGTCACGGTGTGCTATTTTGCGGTACTCCCGCTTAACGGATGCCCAAGTGTTGGCAAGGGTGATACAAGTGTGCCAACAGGAGAGTGTTGAATATACGCAGGATGGGCTTGAGGCGATTGTGTTCACAGCTCAGGGGGATATGAGACAAGCGTTGAATAATTTACAGTCGACTTTTAACGGCTTTGGGGTTGTTAATTCCACTAATGTGCTGAAAGTGTGCGATGAGCCCCATCCTATGTTAATTAAAGATATGCTCAACAGTTGTGTTACTGGTGATGTAAGGAAGGCGTTCAAGGTCGGTAACAATTTGAATACGTGTTTTTTTTTGTTATTTAGTGGAGTTTTGTTGCAGATTGTTGATCATTTGTGGAGTTTGGGGTACGCTGCCGAGGATATTATTAAGAATATTTTCAAGGTTTGCAAAAATATGGACATGGAGGAGAGTTTGAAACTTGCTTTTATTAAACAAATTGGGGTCACACATATGAGGATTGTTGATGGTTTGTGCTCTTTGGTGCAAATGTCGGGACTTATATCGAGATTATGTATGGAAGCTAAAGGAGTGAAGGGTGAATGATTACTTTAAAATTTGCTATTGTATTTAAATAAGTTTTTCAATAAAAAATATACAACTTAATTGGTGTTTATATTGAAACAAACAAATCACATTCAGTGCGACTTTATTCGATCATTAAAACGGAAGTATCACAACATAAATAATATTAAATAAAATACGTACATAAAGAAATAATCTCACTATTTTTCCTAACATCGTTTCGTTAAAAATACAAACAATAGAATAGTAAACGATTTGATTCAATCATTTTAAAATGCAGACTAGGTTTACGACATTTATTATTTATTAAAAATAAATTAATCATCGCTATCGCTGTCATTGTTGACTTGTTGCGCTTTTATACCTTCCTGCAATTGTAACACATGTTTGATGGGATGAGGTTTCCCATCCTCGCCTACTCTACATGGTTGGATGGTCCCAGATCTGGTCAAACTGTCCATTAATTCGACCAACTTCATGGCCTCATACTCTTTCTGCAAACAAAAAAATTACCCTGATTATTTTTTTCCTCAACAAAAAAAAAAAACAATTTTTGTTGTGGGTCGCCAGGAGCCACAATAACCGTTTTTTCAACAAAATCAAATTACCTGTTCCTCTGTCATATTTTCCATTGCGTTGGGATGCGGTTCTTCGTAACACCCAATCACTGGATTAATCCCATGTTTAAATTCGGCATATTCTTCAGTTTCGCTTCCCTCACTACCTGAACTATAATCAGCCTCGCCTCTATCTGAGCGCCCCCCTAAGAGCCCCCTTTTGGCAAAGAGACCCGCAGCATTGCCATAACCCGTATACTTAATCATCCTTTTGACTAAAATTATAATAATTATTTAAAAAATAAATAAAATGAATTGTTTTTACCGCTTTTTTTGCACAAAATGAACAACAAATCGGCCACCAAATCCCTCAACTGTGTTATCGGCGTGGTTAAAAGCCGACACAAGTGATTACGAAGTGTGGAGCCTTGTTCAGGTCGACTGTGCACATCTTTCAAAGGTGGAAGAATTTGGAGACGGAGATATTTTCGAATAGCACGTTCACTGTTTGCACTTTTCAATAAAATTGTTACGACAGGACACAAAATTTCGTATTGTTTTGTGACACCTTCAACGTTGTTAAATTTGCTTTTTAGCACCATCAGGATTTCGTAAAAAGCCGTCATATTCTGGCCTTCGAATTGAAATTTGGGTTTGAGGTTTTGGCCAGGTTGGACAGGTGTTATCAGATTTTTGAAAGTTGAATCAGGCATGTTTGTTAGTAAATTGATTACGTTGTTTTTTAATGCCAGGCCTTTTTCTTTATCTTGTGTTGGTACAAGAAGATACATTCTTAAGAGAGTGACCAAATGGTCACACTGTTCGTTTTCTTCTTTATCGTCATAGATGCCGTAACTTAATGTTACGTTAAATAGGGCTTTCAGAATTTCGCAAGCCAGGTCCACTTTTTGGTCCTAAAACAGAAAAAACAAGCAAGATAATTAATATTACTTTATTAAAACATCTTCCACTATTTCCCTACACATGTGATTTTTTTTTAGATTTTTTCCACACTTCCTTATAATTAAAATTATTTTAATTAATGAATTAATAAAACGATGCCTACAAACTGTTTTTGCACAAAGAAATATTCTTCATTGAATAAACAACAAGTTGTCTTAAAAAATTTATTATACAGGGTGTCTCAAAATAAATTGTTAAAAAAAATATAACTATACTTACATCCAAAATAATTTTTTCGGGTGATGCTTGGGCCGCTTCTTTCAGCATCTCATCTAGCATTTTAAGCAAAGATTCGACCCCTTTTAATTCTTCCTTTACTTTTGAGCGAACTTCAGAACACAGTGCTGTTAGTAGGAAAATGAGCTTAACATCGTAAAATCTGATTTCTTCCGGTATTTTATTCTCTTGGGGATTTTTGATACGTTCAGTTAACTGTTCCAAAACACCATTTTTGCAACACAGTCCTGCAGCAACAGGACTGTTGAAAATCACATTGCATAAACATTTTTCCACTTCAATTGCCAATAATAATTTACTAGCATCAAATTTGTACTGGGGATCGTCCAAACCGGAGTGTTTTTGCATGAGTTTGAACCATTCGTCTGTTATTAACTCGTTCAGACCCATTTTTTCCCGACTAAAATTTTTTGCATGTTATGAATTATCACCGAAATTGTATTGATTTGAATTGGCATAGGTGGCTACGGAAATTTAAATTTCTGTTGGTAACTCAAATCAATCAAATAGTTTAGGATTTAGCTACCATATGCCAATTCATTTCGGAATAATTCCGCAAATACCTTAATATACGAATTGCGATAAAGCAATTCATTAGTGTAATCTCACTATTGGCTGTTTTGGCCAATGTAAATAATGCCTCCCATAATTCTTTCCGTTGGTTATTTTTATTGAGTTCTGGAAACTCGAATACTTGTGAAGCCTTCAATACAAGATTGTTGTTTATTGTAACTGTCATTAAATATTTATACATACCTCTTCAACGAAACATTGTAGCGATTCTGCTGCTTCTTTTCCTCCTTTTATTATAGTTTGGATATGTTTATCCATTATTATTCAACACCTGTTAGTGTCTCTTGTTAGTTACTTCTGTACAACAACCACGTTAACGTACCTGAATATTTCGTTACGGTTTTATTGAATGTTTTCTTGTTGTTTACACACAAATTATGTTTTTCTGCTAAACACCACAGATAAAATTAGAGAAATTGACAGTTTTGACACCTGCGCACTGACAGCGTCAAAACTGGACGCCCCTTTTTTACAGGTATCTGTAACTTAGAAGCGCAACCTGTAATTTTTTTTTTGTTACGAAACGTTCTAGCATTTATTACAATGTTTTTTGATGTTTTTATGTGTAGTTGGAATTTCAAGCAACTCGATTATAGATTTCTTGTGCTAAAAAAATAATTTTATAAACATACAATCACCGTATTAGTGTTGTGAGTGTCGCGCCCTCTGATTGTTAATTGTAAAAGCACTAAATTTCTTTATCGAGTCTACGGAGGACTATAAGTTAGGAGACGAAACGTACCAAAAAAATAGTACGGCCGAGTAAAAATTCAACCAATTCACTAATTACTTGGAAAAAATACAGAAATGTTGTCGTAGCACTTGAGAAAAACTGAAAGAAAGATGAGAAAAAAATTATTTAAAATTTAGAATTTGCGCAAAGTTTTGTATTTCTTACGAAATACAAAAAAATTATAAAAATTATGTTTTTATTTTCAGCGGTTTAAGTATAAATTAAATTTCCAATACAAAATGAAGCAAATCCGCGCTTGAGCGTTTTTGAACGACTTTGGGGACTAAATGGTTGAAGATAGAGAACTAGTCTTGCGGACTTTTTTGTAGGAAATTTACTTCTCTACAACTTTTTTTCTAACATTTTTCTTGTATCTGTAACGGTATTCGCAGCGTTTTGAAAAATATGGGACAGAGAGCAAATTGGTTAAACTTTGAATTTTTTTTAAATAGATTACAGTAAAATTCTTGCTTATGTTTATGTCTTACTATTGAGAATTTAATGCTCTATCTGGCTGTGTTTTTTTTGTTTGCTATGTGTTAACCGTTGTACAAATACAACAATTTTTTTCAAAAATTTAGATAACTGCGCTCTCTGGCGACATTAACGAAACTATTGGGGACGGGAACGTTTTATTTGTACGTCGTTTGTTATCCTAACCTTTAGATATTCGTAGTCAAAATGTTTTAATTAAAAATTAGACCGAAATTGATGTAATTTAAGCCGCTTTTAAGCGATTTAACTGTTTTTTGACTCAAAAAACAGCTTAAAATAAGTGTTATCTTTATATTCTCATGTTTTCACGCACATTAATTACTAAGAGCGTCTCAAAATCAAAGATACCTTATGTAAAATCGTCCCATACAAACTTTTTTCGTGTTAAAATTTTTTGTTTAAAAAAATCGACCCAAAACACTTCTTTATCCGGAATTATTACCCACGGTTTAACACTAGTTTTGAACGTTTTTTTTTACTCATTCTGCGAGACCTACAGATGGCGACCACGACACACGTCTGTAAACAGTGCCGTGAAACAGTAAATATAAACATCGACAAAGTGATCCTTTGTTATGGAAAGTGCAACACATGCATTCACTATGCATGCAGCCCATACAAACCTGGAGAAATCAAGGTACTAGATAACTACAAGGAAAATATCAAATGGGTGTGCGACTCCTGCAGAATCAGACCCTCGCAAGAGGAAGCGATGAGACACCTTATAGATATTGTAAGTAACCTTAAGGGAAAAATTGACGACTGTCTGAAACAAATACAAAATCAAAACGGAACAATACAAAGGTTAGATCAGCTGTTAGCGGAGTCACAAACCAAATCGTCCAAACCAATAACAAGATCCAACAAAGGACACACAGATGTCATCACAAACCAAGAAAGAGAAAACCTGACGAACGTAAAAGCTCAGAAAAAAAGTAACAAGCCATCTGACAGGGTGATAGAAAACAACAAGCAAAAAAAACAAGTTGACAAGGAGGGTAACACAGTCCAGGACAAAAAACCCGAAACAAGCCAATCATTAAACCAACGAAACGACGAAAAAGAAGACCCCAACAAATCGGTAGGTTTTGAAAACCTAACCACAATAATAAACTATAACATACAATCACTATCGAAAAAAATAGACGCACTGACTATACAGTTAACAGAAGACGAAGTAGACATTGTAATTATCACTGAGCACTGGTGCAAGGACAACACCCTGGAAAGCTTAACCATCCCAGGATATAATATTATAAGCCACTTTAGCAGATCACTTAACCAGCATGGCGGATCCTTAATCGCAACAAGGGAGGGTATTTCCGCAAAAAATATTGAAGGCATTAGACCCCTATGTGAAGAATTCACTGCAGAAATCTCAGCTGCTGAGATTCCTTCAAAAAACTTAATAATAATGGCGGTATATCGATCTCCAAATCAGAACTTCAAGCACTTCATAGATAAAATTAATGAAGCACTAGAAAACCTGACACAAAGGAACCACTCTAGACGATACATTGTCGCTGGGGACTTTAACACCAATATTCTCAAGGATGGCGTCGAACAATCTTTATTAATCGAAACTTTCACAACATATGGTATGCAACCACTAATGAGAGAGGCATCTAGAACAACTGAAACTTCTTCTAGCTGCATAGATAATATATTTTCAAATATTAACATAGAAGAAATCTTCTCAAAAGAGACAAAAAGTTGGTGCATGTCTGATCACTACTGTCAAGTCCTGAAGATTAAGAACCCAGTGCAAGAACCTAGAAAACCAGAAAAACATATATACAGAAGAATAAATGAACAGAATACTTACTACTTTAAGGAGTACTTAACCGGAATTGAGTGGGCTCGTGTCTTCAAACACCGTAATGCAAAAGAGGCCTACACTGTCTTCCATACAACTCTGACAGCTGCCTTTGACAAATTCTTCCCTAGAAAAGAAAAAATTAATAAACCAAAATTCAATAAGAGACCTACGTGGATTAGTAAAAAAATCATGAGTATGAAAAATACACTAGAAGCTCTACAAACAATAGCAAGAGTTGAGAAAAGCCAACAATCAGCTGAGGTCTTCAAGTCATATAAACGCAGCTACTTCCAAGAAATTGAAGAAAACCACAGAAACTACAACGCTTATATCCTAAACAATGCTGATAATAAGCAAAAAGCCATTTGGAAAATCATCAATACAAAAACGAAGACAAGCAATACCAAAGAATGCAAATTGAATGCCGACGAACTCAATCTCTACTTTGCCACGATAGGAGAGAAAACGTCAGACAGTATAAAAAAAATCGACAAAGATCCTTGTGATTTCCTCAAGGCGTGTAAAAGCAATGCAAAATCGTTTTGGTTAGCGCCTGTTAGTGAAGAAGAGGTCACAAGACTGATAAGATCCTTAAAATGCAAAAACTCCAAAGATGTGTACGATATGTCTACGTCATTTTTGAAAGAAATACTCCTAGAAATTACAAATCCACTTACTATGCTCATAAACAAAAGTTTTATTGAAGGATACTTTCCTGACGAGTTAAAGGTGGCAAAAATTATTCCGGTTCCAAAAGAAAAAGGCGAAGTAGAAAACATCAACAAATTTAGACCAATCTCTATTCTACCTACAATTTCAAAAGTCTTCGAGGCTGCTCTGAAGAATCGTTTAATGAAGTATCTTGAGCAAAATGACTTATTTAGTGAGTCACAACATGGCTATAGAAGTGGTAGATCAACCATTACTGCAGCATTGGATCTATACAAGAAAATAACAAGAGCCCTAGATAACCGAGAAATGGTAGAAGTAGCGATGTGCGATCTAAGCAAAGCGTTTGACACCCTGCCACACAAGTTGATTCTACAAAAATTACAACACTATGGGATACGAGGGATCACGCAAGAAATTTTTAAGTCCTACCTTGAAAATAGAACCCAGATAGTAAAATGGAATGAAAAATGGTCAAAGCCTCTGCCAACAAGGTGTGGAGTGCCCCAGGGATCAATCCTCGGTCCACTGCTATTTATAATCTATGTAAATGACTTGCCTATCAATATGAGAGTGGATGGACAGTGTCTATATGCGGACGACACTTCCTTCTGCATCAAAGAAGAAACAGAGGATACGCTAAAACCAAAAATGAGAAAAATCCTTGAAGATGCCAATGAATGGTTCACAGCAAATAAACTGAAACTCAATGGAGACAAGACTCAGGAACTATTTATATCTTCAAAACCCACCAACGTCACATCGGTAAAATTCTTGGGATTTTACCTAAATAGCAAAGCATCTTGGAAGGACCACATTCAGGAAACCTGCAAAAACCTAGCATCAGCTTTATTCAGTATCAGAAGAATCAAGAATATCTCAACTCCCCAAGCTGCAAGGGTGACATACTTTGCTAACTTCCACAGCAAAGCCACCTATGGTATACTTCTATGGGGTACTTCATCAGATGCTGACAAGATCTTCGTCCTGCAAAAGAAAGCAATCAGAATCCTGTGCCAAATGAACTATCGGGAAAGCTGCCGCCCAGCCTTCAAACAACAACAAATTCTTACCATCCCTTCCGCGTACATATTGAGCTGTCTGAGGTACGTCCACAACCACCTCCACGAGTTCATCAAGAATGGCTCATATCACGAGCATAACACAAGACACGCTGACGCGCTCTCAACACCGTACCATCGGCTTAAAGTGTCACAGCACAGCATTGACCATTGGGGCCCGAAGCTTTATAACAAGCTTCAGGACCCGATGAAGAGACTAGCTCCGGCTCTGTTTGAGAAGAAGGTAAAGGACGCACTATTAGAAATGAGTTATTATTCTATCCAAGAGTTCCTGGATAACCCTCCAGATTTAAAATAAATGTATGTATTGTCCCATATACACTTACATGTACATAATTATATGACGCGCCATGTATTATTTATTGATGGCAATAAATCTAAATCTATTATTATTTTCGAGAAAAATTTTTTCTTAAAATAAAATGTAGCTGAAAACGCGTTACTTACCTTGAAAAAGCCCCATTTCATTAACGGTCATTTGATAATATAAAAAGGAAAGTTGGTCCAAGTACGATAAAAGATGAGAGTGGAGATTGTAAACAAGAATAGGGAGGCAGAAAAGGAAGAAGGACATTAAGGTTGAGATAGGTTAGAAGGTTTATTGCTCCGATTACGAGCTATTCTACAAGAAAGATTGGAGAAGACGTATTGTTGATGGAATTTTAAAGGACACGCTTTATCGATTATTTTTACTGCATTTTGTGGCCGCAATTAAACAATAATTGTACAGAAAGATACAGCAATTTATCATTTATCTTATTTGAGCGCTGGGGAGATTTATAACTCGGTTTGTAACTCCCAAGTCTGGAGCGGTATTATTGTACTTACTGTGTTTTAAATTGAAAACACTTTTAATGTTTTTATAGCTGGAGGAAGAATTACATCGCCACATAAATTTCGGAAATTTAAAAGCCCGACGATATGAATTTTTGTTTCCAAATACATAATAATAATAAAACGTTACGAGGCAAAGTTGCGCCAAACGAACAAACAAAATGAGCCAACACGTTTGTTTGTAGTTTGTAGAAAGAGATAAAATGTCATACACAACAAGAATAGCAATGCGTTAATTGATCATTAAAAGTTTCCTAATGATCCCGTCAGTTAGTTGCCTTAATAATAATGCCTGCCGTCCGGTTTAATCCCCAGATTAGATATGAACCAGCTGAACATTCGTTTATCAATAATTCGCCCGATTCTTTTTCTTCCCATCGCTTTCAAACAAGTAAATTCATTTGCGCGCTCTCGAGAGCCGTAAAATAGACATCCTTTATTAATATTCAAAGTGTTTGTAACTTTGTAAAGTTATAAATTAGAAATAAGGTTTTAAGCTGTGCGGCCTGAATTAATACTAACATAAAATGAATATGTGGGGTAATTCTCCCGGCGCACAAAAACACCTCCTTCTTCCCTGTTTAAAATTCATTCCATACAAAGTACTTAACAACATAATTGAGAAACTTTAAATACGAAATGACGTTATTACCCATTTAGTTTACTAATTGTGGAAGGATTGCCGCTATCCGCAAAAAGTTTGAGCACGTTTTTAAATTGGAATTTTTCGCGAAAATTGGGAAACGGCCTGTTGGGAGGTAAGACTTTATTAAGACTATAAAGAATGTTGATTACAACAATGCACCAAGTCAGGGGGAATGTAAGTTTCGTAATGTGAAAATGCGGTCGGGGTTTCCAGCAAACAACTTGCAAATTCAACATATATTAAAATTTTCAACAAACAGGTCTGCTGTTAACGTACAAGACTCTCTAATTTTTTGCGGTTTCTACAAATGATTGGCATAATTTCATCCAGTAACTTTCAAAAAACAAACCATGAAAGTATAATTATTGCTAAGGCTTTTTTTGAGGGAATTCTGGTTGGATCTTTAAAATGAAATTAGAAGAAAAATATCTGAGAATTTTTTTTTACAGTATTTTGAAGGTTATTTTTAATAGGTTATTGGTTAAATTATGAAAAAAAGTGTTTTATTTTTTATTTACGTCACATTCTTAAAATAAATAAATAAAATAAAATTTCTGAAATTATTTATAAAAAAAAATCTGCGTTATTATTTCATCCAGTAACTTTCAAAAAGAAAAACCATGAAAGTATAATAAATGTTAAAGCTTCTTTTGAGGAAATTCAGGTAAAATTTTTAAATAAAATGGAATAAATAAATAAATTGGTCTTCAGAAGCGATCTACACAGAAGAAAAATATGTGAGAATTATTTTTATAGTACTTTGAAGGTTAATAACCCTCAAACTATGAAAAAAAATTTTTAATTTTTTTATTTACGTCACATTACTAAAATAAATAAATAAAATATATTTTCAGAAAAGTTTTTTCAAAAAAAATCTGAGTTATAATTTTATCCAATAACTTTCAAAATGTAAAACCTTGACAGTATAATTAATGTTAAAGCTTTTTGAGGAAATTCAGGTTGGATTTTTTAAATAAAATAGAATAAACAAATCAATAAATTGGTCGTCAGAAATGATTTACTGAAGAGAAATATGTGAGGGTTATTTTTATAATATTTTGAAGGTTATTTTAAATTAGGTTATTAATTTAAACTATGAAATAATTGTTTTAATTTTTCCTATGTTGACGTCGCATTCTTAAAATAAATGAATAAAACAAAATTTCAGAAATAATAAAAGAAAAATCTGCATCCAGTAACCTTCAAAAAGACAAACCATGAAAGTATCATTATTAATGTTATATGGCTTTTTTGAGGAAATTCAGGTTGAATTTTTGAAATAAAATAGAGTAAATAAATAAATTGGTCTTCAGAAAAATATGTGAGGATTATTTTTATAGTACTTTGAAGGTTATTAATAATTTTTACCTACTATGAAAAAAAAGATGTTTTAAGGTTATTTTTGTTAATTGTGGTCGAATTCTCAAAATAAATACATTAAATAGATTTTCATTTAAATAAAAAATCTGTGTTTCAACTTTATCTTATAAATGTTTTTGCAATAACTTTCAAAAAAAAAACAAAATACGAATTTTTAGTTTCTTCTTAAGGCTGTAGTGGGTAAAAAAATATAAGAACTCACAAAAATTGTTTGCAATTTTTCCTCACTGTGTTGTTGTATTGCATCACCATGCCATTTTTTTACTTTTGTAATAAATGTATGTAGAAAATACTATTCTGAATAATTACCATTTTGCATAAAATGTGGGGAAATTTTGCATACACTGGTTGACCCACAATTATAAATTATTCATTCAGTTGCTGTTGCTGGAATTTTCAGGCAAACAACTGATTAAGAAAATATCGTCTTTTTGTTTATTAGTTGTGTACGGAAAATCATAAATAGATTTCGCTGGAGCGCTCTGAAGTCGGCTTAGCCGAACTAATGAGTTTAATAAGGAAAAAAACTTTGGACGGAGCGAAGAAAAGACGAGAAATCGAAAAAGTGTAGTCGGGCTCTCAACTCAACTCATTGAAATTATCTGGATTGATTACAATTGATTAGTGGCACTTTTCAATTTTAACTGGAATTATCGAAAACTTTTAATAAATGACGTCGATCAATTAGAGAACTTTTTGCGAATGCAAGTGACAAAGAAAAATGTAATTAAGAAAAATCCTCGGATTAAAATTCCCGCACTGGTCTAATTGATTGATAACTTAAATTTCGCGCTAACATAAAAACAATTTCCAAAGTTCGGCTTCTTCGGCATCGATTAGAGTCCCACTAAGGCAAACAGAAGCTAATCCTTCATTGTTATCCCGGCGGAAGACAACGATTGTCTTGCTTATTCTTGGCTTAAGGCTGCATGAAAATAAATTAATCTTGCCTAGAATAGAACTCTGATCCGAAATTAGAAAAAGCCAGAACTTGGTTCAGACAATAAAATCTTTGCAATACTCGAGGATTACTCATGTTTTATTTCGAGCAAGAGCGAGCTTCAGACTGCAAGTACTTGTAAGATATTGCAACTTGCATTGTATTGGTTTTTAATCCGATCGCATTTATCGTCTCAAGTATTACCAACACTATTTTCAAACACGCTTTTATTGGCAAGTTTTCACTTGATGGCAAATTTACTGTTTTGCTTAAACACAACTTTAAAACTTGTTTTTGTGAGTAAGTGTCTAAAAAACTGAGAACTAAAAAAAAATTAAAAAAAAAGTGTCAAATATAATAAATGTGGTTAAATAATTTGAGCTTTGTAACTCGTTTGTTTGCTGCTTTGGAATAAAACTCTTTTATCAACACCTGCGACAGTATTAATTATTCCAGTTACCCAATATTTGTACAGGTCATGTCATTGTCCGAACAATGCGTCAAGAAATTCAAAATTACATTGTGCTAAACTACCTTTTTGAGTTGTAGCAAGTTTTTAACAGAAGTGGAAGAGACTAGTTAGTGAAATTTTTTCAAGTGTTAGGTGGTGTTAGTTGAAATTTCTGGTGGATTTTTGATCCTGAAATGGTAAAATTTTGTAGTTTTGAGCAAACCAAAAAATTCATTAACAAAACTTTTTGTCGGTTCACTATTTTTTAAGCCTGATATTAGTTTAGTTAAATAAATAGTACAGCGTGTTAGGGAATGGTTTAGCAAGAATTTATAGGCAGATAGAGAATAAAGAGATAGAAAAGTCCCAAATTTTGAGAACCGCTGAACTAGACTTATAAAAAGTAGCGTAAATTTTAATATTATTAACAAAACAGTAGAGATAAATTAATTTCTTGGTCCACTACGTTTGCGTTTTGTTAATAAATTTTACGGAAAAAAAACAAAATTTTTATTCACCAGAACCGGGATGCGAACCTCCCACCCAAATGAACAAGTTAGTCACAATTTTGAAGAATTTTTAAAACGCTTCTGCGCCACCATCTCTATTTTGTTTAATGAAAAAATTAACTGCTAATAAACTACCATAAGCCGCACAGTGGCTCTCAACAGCTGGGTTAATTAAAATTTCCGAAGTACTCACTATTTGGAAAATGATATAAGGGTTTTTCGTTTTTAAAATGTTGTTACTTATTTTATTTTTAAATAAAATCTTATAGAATTTTAGAGAAAAATTCAAGATTAAAAATCAAATTTCCTCAAAAATTATTCTCAAAATTTACAAATGATAATACAAGTTGTTCCAATTAAACAAAACTGAGAGCCGGTTTATAGAAAGTTTCATTAAATTTTAATCCGTTTTTAAAAGTTAACAACGCGAATAGACCAATAAAATTGTTTCGATATGGTCACGTGATCAGTTATTCACGTATTTAATTAATGACGCTTCTATTGACCGGTCTTCAGTGTCTTTATTTTAGTTATTAAAAAAATATTATAGGAAAAAAAATTAACAGAATTTTCAATTTTATTAAATATTTATTTCAAATTTTACAAACGTGACAAGTGACTACTTGATTCTTTGCTTCTAAAATTAAACAAGCGACAAACCTTTGCTTGCTCACGTGTTTCATGCATAATTTTTAGCCGACCACTGGATGAGTAATAAAGAAATAACGCTGGTTATTACATAAGTAAAATCGAAGTGTTGAAAAATTAATTTTTAAAGTATTGTATTCGATGTAAATTCCTATGACTTTATTAGAACAAGCAATGCACATGCTAATCGAGGCCAGATTGTTAACACATTTTATATAATTTTGTGGAGTCTTTCAGCCAACATAAAATATAATCGCCGTTCAAGTTGTTGGGTAATTGCCTCTTAGGAAAGGATTTGTTTCTTTTATTAATAGGTCTCGGAGAAATAAGGCAATCAATTCACGAAGGCTAACAAATGCTGGCAATCTGCAGCAATTATTCAGGCGTTAGATAAACGCCAAGATCAATTTTGTGTCTCTCTACTCGCTGTTTTTATTATTGATAATAATTTCTAACCAGATTTATGCGTGAAATTGCCTCGAGGGCGATAAAAATAAAATCTGAAGCTGTTCACACGAGCAAAAGGA
Organism: Tribolium castaneum; assembly: GCF_031307605.1. Taxonomy (NCBI): domain Eukaryota; kingdom Metazoa; phylum Arthropoda; class Insecta; order Coleoptera; family Tenebrionidae; genus Tribolium; species Tribolium castaneum. Next base: position 958,126 of record NC_087402.1, on the reverse strand, counting down.
GAAATATAACTGATATATGCAATAAGTTACTAACGTGTGGGCTTTCGAGAGGAACCACTTAGTATTCGAGTGAAGCCTGGAACATCTATCAAAGATCCGGGTCTGTCCCGGAGTCGACTCCGCACGCATCATTTCTTATTTTGTTTCAGCACATATGTGCGGGAATGCACCATTTTTTGAATAATATATTGACCGGAGTTTGGCAAGAAACCAAACTCTTGTAATTATTGTGACTTGAATTAATTCCAGTTTTTGGAGGCGGTTTGAATATTCATTTAAGGCGGATTTGCATACGTGATCTACGCACGTCAATGAATATTTTATCTCTTTACGTGATTGGCTGGACGATACAGAACGAAGCATTATTTTAATAATTTATACACCTTGGTGTTATGCAATAATGGTTCGGTTTAAAAAATATTGACGGTTTTTTTGGAAAGAAATTATTTTGACTTAATATTTCGTTAAAAAATTAATAATTAATAAATAATTTTTATGGCCGTTTGTACATAAAAATGGATAAGTAAACAAATGAATATTTTGCTCGGGAAAAAAAAATAAAACCATTCATTCAATCAGAAATTGCCATGAAATATAAATAAAATAACTGTGTTTAATTTATTTTTAAATCAGCTGGTACCCATTTATATTAATAATTTGGTAAAAAAACGCTGAAAGTCCACAAAAATAAGTCCTAATTTCGCTAAATATTTTGGATTAAACTAGAAAATTATGGTCAAAAGCAGCTTCTGGAGTTAAAATCTTAGTTATTTTTAAACCAAAATCTAAATCAAAAATTATTTTATTTATTTTAGTAAAAACATATTTTTATTTTATTGTTTTTTAAATCTGTTATCATTATCTATTTATATCTAGAACTGTATAAGCGAGGTTCTATTGTAATACAAATCATTAACAAAAATTAATCAAAGAATGCCTTCTCAGAAGTTTGTCTGCTGTTGTTGTTTATTGGTTTATAAACGTTTATTAACCTTTTACATTATAATACAAATTAAAACAACAAACAATAAAGTAAAAATAAATCATGATTTAGTGAGGGAAACAAAAATATGGAAAAATACGTACAATGTAAATTAACCGATTTATTAAGGTTAAAGAAGAGCTAAGTGAAATAGCTAAACTGACATATTCATAAAAATCAAAAATGTTCAGCCAGCTATGCGCCAGAAAATATAAGTAATTGGAAAAAATATATTTGAATATTAAACATTTTCTCCAAGCATTTAGGATACGTTCAATTATTTGGAGAGAAAATTAGTAACATTTATTAAAAGTTGTCAAAAAATTAAGGTCCAATTTTCAAAAAAAAAATTGATATTGAATTCAAAGTGGATTTTGCAATATTTGAAGAAATTGCCTCTCTGCTAATATAAATATTTGCACATAATTCTCGCATCTATTTACAATCACGCATAATGAATAATAAAAAAACAGTCTCCAAGTTAAAAGTGCTAGGATACCGGATGGTCATATTAATCACTAAAACAATAGTAAATTGCAAAAATTAAAACTAAATAGAGAACCTTGTGCTTGCTCTTTAACCTGGAAAAAATTAGCGCTCTATATATTGGCACATTTTGCCCGAGAATAGCACTTTTAGTTTCAGTGTGGTTGAGCAAAGGTGCACTAGAGCAGCAAACATGTAAGTACTCACTTACCCACCAAAGAAATATTTTTTTCAAGATTAAACTATTTAATTGCACATTTAAAATTTAAGGTCTCTTTAAGTTTAAAGCCACAATTTTCGCCCAATCACGTGCTGTTTAAATTACGTAAAAAATTTGCAAATCAATTGGAGTGACTGTGTGGTTGTTGCAAAAACGAAAAAATACATTTAGAGGAAAAACCACTTCCAAATTTACGTTTTTTTTTTCAAAAATTTTGAATGCAGACAATCTATGATTTAAAGGAGATGTTCAGAGAACGAAAATTTTTTGAAAAAAACGCAAATCTCTACTATCAGATTGTCCTAAATATTTATTATTCCCCCCACTTACTTTTCTGTCTTTGTTTTTTTTTGTCATAAATTTTCCTAATTAATTTATATTCAATTTTGTTCTATCGTACCTTTCCAATTATTAATTTTATTTTATTTATTCTAGTTCCTTTAGTTCAAGGATATTTAGAAATTAAAGTTCCTTTATAGCGACTATCATTTCATGAAACAAAAATTTATCAACTCTAGTTAAAGTGGTTTTATGGAAAGTTGGTAGAACTGTTTTATTTTTAGCTACACTTATTTTTTTTTCAATGTATTTTCTAACTTTATCACGTCATTCAAATAAAATGAAGCGTAACAAATTTTTCAAAAAAAAAGAAATTTGTCAAATTCGAGAAAAATTATGGTTTAAATGTGTTTAAAACGAATTTAAAAGTAAAAATTTGTAAAAATTTCGAACGTTAGAATAATAGTTATTTATTTAATGAGTTTGAGTGTAAATCGGACGCTTTATTTCACGAGTGGATTTTTAAACCACGAGTGAAAACGAGTGGTTTATCATCTACGAGGCGAAATAAATGAACCGATTTACACAAAAACGAGTTGAATACAACATTTTATTCTTCGAAATAGATTCAGCAAGGTTTAAAATTGCTCTAAATTTGTTAAAAATAATTTGACGTTTCGTACTGAGAAATGCCAAACAGTTGTCAAAACTTCCTTACACAGGAGAAAAACCGTAAATTTTGTCAGTGTCGAAGAATAAATTAAATTAATTTTTAACAAACATAAAGCTTAAATAGTACAGCGTGTTCAAAAAGTTTTTAGATCAACTATTGCTGTGAAATTTTGAACGTATGTTGATTTTTTACGAAAATACCGGCATTGGAGATAATCGCAGGTAGCGCATTTGACAGTTCAACAGAATAAAACGATAATCTATCAAAGACAATAAAAATCTGTCAATCTAAATTCCACAGCAAGAGTTGATTTAAAGGCTTTTTGAACCGTATATTATTATACGAGTTTTTTTTAAACGTCCTATTGTGGCTCGAATGGTTTTGGAGCACGACGAAGGAGTGCCACAATTAAGTCTTATAAAACTAATTATTTTTGTTGTTTGTTCTTGTTTAGTTTACTTATGAAAATTTGTTCAAACTATTATTTTCTCTTAATTTTCTTAATTATCAATGACACACTAGATTACGCATTTTTTAAATTAAAGTCACTTTTAAAAGTTAATAAAGTTACTTTAAGTTTATTTTCTCCCGTGTTTTTTGACCAAAAAAAATCCTCCCAGGCCGATCAATGCTGAACATATCGGAATCACCGGCGTCGCCGGCCGCTTCCCCAACTGCGCCAACGTGGAGGAGCTCAAAGACGCCCTCCTCGGCGGCGTGGACCTCCTCTCCAACAGCCACGACCGCTGGTCCTGCGAGAGCTTGGAAACCTCCTCCCGTCTCGGCATAATCCACGACTTCGAATACTTCGACGCCGCTTTCTTCGGCATCAACCCCAGGGAGGCCAACACGAGCGACCCCCGTCTCCGCAAAATCCTGGAGGTCACCTACGAGGCGGTGCTGGACGCTGGCATGAACCCCACGGACCTCCGTGGCAAAAACGTGGGCGTTTTCCTCGCAGTCACCCAGAACGACATCTCCGACTTGAACTACCGTGGCGGGATCATCGCCAGGTCGGCTGCCATCATGGCCAACGTCGTTTCGTTCTCCTTTGACTTCAAGGGCCCGAGTCTGGCTGTGAACACGGCGTGTTCGAGCGGGTTTTACGCACTGACCACTGCCGTAGATTGCATTCTGGCCGATAGGTGCGATATGGCCATTGTTGGGGCTGTCCAGCACCAGTTCGACCCGGCTGAGAGCATGGAGCTGATCAAGCTGGGGGTGCTGCACAAGGAGGGAGTTTGCAGGTCGTTTGATGCCAATAGGAAGGGTTATGTCAAGTCGGAGGCGATTGCTGCTCTAGTTTTGCAAAAGATCGATGATAGTAAAAGGATGTATGCGACTCTGGCTGGGTTCGGGTGCAATGTGGAAGGGTTTAAAAGAGACGGGATGGCACACCCTTCACATAAGATGCAAATGGCGATGTTCCAGCAAGTTTTTAAGCATTTTAATCTTGATCCCTTGGATGTGAACTACGTGGAGACGCATTGCACGGGAACTAGGGTTGGGGATGTGGAAGAAGTGGCGGCGATTGATGCGTTTTATACCAAAGGGCGCAAAACGCCAGTGTTGATTGGCTCCATTAAGAGTAATATTGGACATACGGAGACCACGTCAGGGTTGGTGTCCTTGACTAAGGTTGTGATTGCCATCAGGGAAGGGGTGATTCCCGGGAATTTGCACTTTAAAACGCCCGATCCAGAAATGAAGGGCATTTGTGAAGGGAGGTTAAAGGTAAGTGTGAACTTTTGGTTTTGAGTCAAATTTATGTAAATCATTCCCAAAAAATCGTTCTGAAATTTTGAGAACCGCTGAACTAGGATTATAAAAATTAGCGAAAATTTTAATATTATTGACAAAATTGCATTAAGTTCTTGGTCTACTACGTTATTTTTTATTTCAATTTTTGTTGTGTTATTAAATTTTACAAAAAAAAAAAACAAAAATTTTTTTTGCCAGGACCTAGATTTGAACCTTCCACACAAATGAATGAGCTAGTCACAATTTTGAAAAATTTTCAAACCGCCCATGCGCCACCATCTCCGTTTTGTTTGGTGAAAAAATTAACTGTTAATAAATAATAATATGACATTCAGTGGCTCTCAACATGTGGGTTAATAAAAATTTCTGAAGAAAGTACGCAATTTTTGGAAAATGATAGAGGGGTTTTTAACTCGTCTGATCATGACAATTATTATCGTTTTTTTCTTTTTCTAATACATTTACATTCACGAATATTATTAAGAATATACACTTAAATAACTAACTTTGTTTCTTGTTCAATTTTCTTTTTTTTTCTTGAGACACTGGCAATGTTTTTAATTAATAAGTAATTTCCGAATCTATTTTTGTATATATCTTGTATTGTTTATACTTAGTTGTTATTTTTATTCTTATTATTACTATTTTCTACAACAATTTTTTTAAGCTAGCGAAATTTCTGTGTGTTTATTGGGTTTTAAAATACAGTAAAAAATACTTTTAGCGGACACACACTGTAATTAAATATTTCAAAAAGTTTAAAAGGTTTTTTAGTTTAACAGTTAAAAAATGGGTAGTATATTTATTTCATCAAACAGTTTTTGATTTTTGCAAAAAAGAGCTTATTAAAAGAGTAATTTTCTGTAAAAATAAACACTGACGTAGTACTTGAACACGTAACAACTAATAAGTACTAGATTGGGAGTAAAAGTAAAACTTGAATTTATTCAAAAATAGTAAATACTCGTATTTATTGAAATTATTTTTGGAATTCTTGAAATAATGGAAATTCTTTTCGGAATTAATCGATTGAGTTGTTAATTTCATTGTTAGATTTAATGTGGAATTACTCAAATTTCGGTAATTTTTTTTAATATATCTAAAATAACACACATTTTATTCAAGTGAACAAGTAAACTGTCCAGAATACTTGTATCTTCCAAATCCTATAATTACTTTAAAATGCGTATTTATTATTGATAATGAGTTTACAAAAATAAAAAAAAACCTTTAATAATTATTTTTAAAATATTTTTTGACGAACTTTGTATATAGTTTTTCTGTTTTCTATTTTTGGAAGACAAAGATTACATAAGGGTTTTAATCGTTTCGGTGAAAAAATGTTTAAAATATTTAGTGAAATTAATTAAATGTTGTAGACCAGAGAAATTTTCAGAACGTTTGACAGATGTATTAAAGATTTCGCTCCAAAAAAATACCCTTAATGATTTTTTTTGAATATTATAGTCCTGGTTTATTTTTTGTCGAATCATACGTAAAGTTTTTCTGATCCTTTTGGGGAAAACAAGCATAATCAAAAGGACTTTAATCAATTTGGAGAAAGTGTTTTAAAATTTTAGAGAGATTAACGTTTTTTCTAGATATTCTAAATGAGAAAATAAAAATTATGAAAAGGTCTTGCGCTTTTTTCTCGTTTTCTGCGTATATTTTAGCATAGGCTTTTAACATTTTCCCGGTCTATTCACACGTAAAATTTTGCCAATTTTTTGGGTCTTGACAAAAATGCTTCCAACTTAATAATTTTATCGTTTTCGGAAAATATTTTCACAGTAGTATTTACTGACTTAAGAACAAAAGTTACTGTGCAACACTTCAGTTAGAAAGTGCAAATTTGTAGGTAATTGACAAAAACATGCCAATCCCCGAAGGCCTCATCTCCGTCAACGTCTTCGGTTTCGGCGGCGCCAACGCCATGGTGGTCCTGCGCCCCTTCAAAGACCGCAAACAAGTCATAAACAGCCTCAGCCACCGCCTGGTGCACGTCTCAGGCCGCTCAGAAGAAGGCGTCAAAGTGATGCTAGACGCTGCCATTAAACACAAAGCCAATGCACAATTCCTTTCCCTTCTGGACAACATCTTCCACAAACCCATTGACAACCACAACTACCGTGGCTATGCAATTTTATCCAACGATAGTCACATGCAAGTCACCCAAACCTCGACCAGGAAACGTCCAGTCTGGTTCGTCTATTCTGGCTTTGGGGCCCAGTATCCAGGCATGGGCAAGGATATGATGAAAAACGAGGTGTTTAGAAACACCATTAAAGTGTGTGCTAATGCTTTGAAACCACATGGTGTGGACTTGGAGGACGTTATCATGAATGGGACCGATGATACGTTCAATAATTTGATCAATACTTTCACTGCAATCACTGCGATCTCTGTGGCTTTGACTGATGTTTTGGCCAGTTTGAATATCACGCCGGCTGGGATTATCGGACACTCGTTGGGGGAAGTTGGTAAGATTTGTCCGGCAGTTTATTAAAAATATTGCAATTTTATCACTAATCAAAAATTAAATAACGTCAGCACATGGCATTTATTCTGCTTAGAAATAATATCATACAATTGACTCGCTAATCTATGGAATTTTTCCCAGTAATTATTTAACCGTATTTAAAAAAAGTGATATTGGACATTGGAAATTAGAGATGAAGCCGACTGTTATGTGTATTTTCAAAAATCTTAAAAAATAGTGGTAAACAGACACGTATCTTTTTTATAGTTATGATTATAAATGTGCTCAAAATTTACAAATTTTACAAAACTTTGAAGACAAAAATATTACGTTTTTTTTCTTATAAATCATGGAATTCTTTTTGAAAATTTTAGTAACTTCGAACTTTAGATTGTTTCATATCATATCTATATCCAAAAAAAATAATTACCTTGTGGAAAGACTGGAACGAGCTTTAAAAAAATTCTTCAGAGTTATATAACAGAGCCTTTACTTTTTATCATTCCAGCGAACGGCAAAATTATGGAATAATTTTAATAAAATTAAAAAGATTTTGTTGTGGCAAAAAATACATCAATTTTCTTTTTAAAAAGTTAACTATTTCTAATGAAATTTTATACTTTTTTGGAATTTGAGTGAGTAATGACGACATGAACATTTAATTTAATGGAAATTCTTATTTTTATTAATTATATCGGTAATTATTTTAATTGTTGAAAAAGCAATACCAAAAAATTATAACAATATTTTTGATAAAAATCTTCAAAAAATGGAAAATGCAAATTTTAATATCAATAAAAAACAAATAAAGTTCTAATATCTAACAAACTTTTGCCAATGATAACATATGTGGACACAATTTTTTTTACAATCCAAAAGTTGTTCTTAATGTGCCTATATTATGAACAATTTCAGGATCAATATTTTTCTAAATATATTCTAAATTTGGTTGTCTCTTTAAAAGAAAAACGAAAAAATTGTTTTCTTTTCTTTCAAACTGAACAAATATCGAATTGTTTTGCAATAAATAATATTTTTCATAAAAAAGTTAATATGAAAGTTATTTTTTCCGGGAAATAATGACATAATATGTTTGTTTTTTTATTAGTACCTACTGAAATTTTGGTACAATATTACGTAGCAAATTCTTTATTTAAAACATTAAGAACCAGTTTACAACAAGTCATTAATTTAATTCACAATTAAATGCGTGATTAGCTGATCACGTGACCAAATTGGAGCAATTTGGTTGGTCCATTCGCTGTGTTAAGTTTTAACAACGAATTAAATTTTAACAGGGCTTTCTATAAATCGGCCCTAATACAATAAAAAAAATTATCAAAATTTTCAAAAAAAAACTAGAAATTGGTATAAAATACATAGACGACACAAGCTTTATGGTTTGTATTCAAATATTTCTACACAAATTCGTAAATAAAGTTGAAGAATAGTTTTCAAAAAACAAACTCATTCTTAATAAAAATAAGTCAATTAAATACCTTTGACGAATAAATTAAATAAAAAAAAATAAGTATCAGAAGAATTTGTAAAAATAATTCTGCAATAAAAGTAACAATAAATCTTTTAGAAGACTGTTTAAGTAAATGGCACAACATTACCTGCTATATTACTGATTTATCAATTAAAAAAAAAATATATTTGATTCTCATATTAAGCAAAAAAATCTTCAACATAATTTAAAATAATTGCTATAACTACCCAAAATATAATCTTACTTTTAACCAGATAATAACAGTTTTTCGGCCCCAAAGATACTAAATTATTATACCCCACCTAAATTTTTGCAAAAAATGAAAATTTCAAAATATTCAAGAAGCAAATTTTTCATTTGCTTCCATTGAGCCATAAGTTTCTAACTTCGATTTTCATTAAAAATCGCAATCAACAAACACAAGGTTTTTAATGTTATTAATAAAATTACTGGGGTGACAGTTACCCGAAATCCTGAGGTAATAATTTTTTTGTCAAAAAAAAAACACACAGAGTGTTACAATAAAAAGTGCGGTCTCTGATGGTTCATGTGTTCAAGAAATGGGCACCGAAATTATTTATAGAATGTCTAAAAAAAATTAAAAAAAGAAAGTCTAAACAGTTTCAAGTTATTTTGAATTGGTTATAAAACACTACACAATGTCAATAATTTAAAAAAAATCTGTATAAAACTTTAAATATGTCAAAGAAAAAGATTCTAAATCTATCAGCTACCAAACAATGATCCTAAATAACAGAAAAATAGATTAGTTGTGGTTGGATGTCTTCAGAAGACAAAATAAATGGAAATCTTCTTGGTTTTTATGAATAAAACTAAGATTTCACGGTATAGTTTTCATTAAAAATACATTTTGTAACTATTAAAAGTTATAAAACCAAGGTTCCAAGTAAAACATGAGTAAAAAATAATAATTAACATTTAGTGCACACTGTTTATGTTTATCATAAACATTTCAGGTAATTGAGAGAACAAAATATGATATTTACAAATTTTGTTAGCTTCAAACAATTTCTCAGATCATTTTACTAGAAAAAAGTTGGACCACAATTGCCAAAAAATTTGGATTTTTTTGTAAAAAGTTTGCTATTTTTTCCTGTCGAACAGTTCACTCAAAAATACCAATAAATTAATAATTTTTAAGCTTGTGCCTACGCCGATGGTTTGATCACCGCCGAACAAGCCGTCTTGATCGCCCATGCCCGAAGTTACGCCACAACTTCGTCCAACTTAATCCCTGGTGCCATGGCAGCTGTCGGCCTCTCTGCCGAAGAATGCGCCAAACTCCTCCCTGAAGGAGTTTACATCGCTTGTGACAACTCCGACGACAACGTCACAGTCTCTGGGCCTGACTTCGCAGTCAAAGACTTTTTGAACCAGCTCGACGTCCGTGGCGTTTTCAACCGACTGATCAGCAACGCCAACTACCCTCTCCACAGCCCCCACCTCGAGCCAGCCGGCCAAAAAATGTACAGTTCCGTGAAGAAAGTCCTCCCGGAAGTCAAAGCCCGGACTTCACGGTGGCTGCCTTCGGCGGTTCCGGAAAGCGAATGGAACACAGATTTGGGGAAATACAATTCGGCCGAATACCAGTTCCACAATTACACCAACCGGGTTTATTTCAGACAGTTGTTGAAGCATGTGCCTAAGGATGCCATTGTGGTGGAGGTTGCACCTAGAGGTCTCCTTCAGGCGATTTTGCGCCGCGGGCTTGATAAGAACGTGACGCTTGTTCCTTTGCTTAAGCCAGGTGTGGATAATGTTGATTTCTTCTTGTCGAGTGTTGGGAAGTACTATAATGCTGGAGGGCCGCTGGATGTGACACAGTTGTACAAGCCAGCACAGTTCCCTGTCAGTATTGACACGCCGATGATCAATAATTTGGTCAGGTGGGACCATAGGGTGAAGTGGCACAAGTTGAGGTTCAATCCGAGGAGTTACTTCGGGAAGAGGATTGATATTGATATGACGGACCAAAGCAACCATTATCTGGAGGGACATATTGCCGATGGGAGAATGATGTTACCAGCGGCTGGGTATATTGTAAGTATACCTTTTCCAAAGAGAAATAACTTTATTTTTTACCATTACTTGCTCCAAAAATTTTTCGTACTTAAAAACACTAAAACTCGCTGTAAATAATCTAAAACTCTCTTAAATTGACTAAAAGCGATGATTTAATTTATTATTCAATTTATTTTTCAAGTTTCCTTGCTCGAAAATGTTAAAATTCTTTGGAAATCTACTATTTATGGACCAGTTTTGTTAAAATCAGTTGTTTTCGGCGCCTCCTTGGTTAAAAACAGTAAAATATTCTGTAGAAAAAGTAAAATCGTCTTAGACTTTGTGAAAACATTTTTGTTAAAATCACTTGATTTGAGACAAGTCGTTGCTTAAAAGCTGTAAAACTTGCTAAAATCGGCTGAAAACGACGTTTTAATTAACAGTTTTATTGATATTAGTTTATTTTTGACGATCAATGATTTAATCAAGAGTTTTATTGAAATGAATTGATTTTAGACAGTTCCTTATTTAAAAACAATAAAACTCGCTGTAGGAATACTAAAATCGTCTTAGATTGACTGAAAATGGCTATTTAATCAACATTTTCGTTAAAATCAGTAATTTTTTGACGATTTTTTGCTCAAAAATGTTAAAACCTCCAAAAATCTGAGATTTAAGCACGAGTTTTGTTGAAATCTGTTGATTTTAGACGACGAAACTCTCTGTTAAGAAGCTAAAATTAACTTAGACTGCCTGAAAACGACGACTTAATCAACATTTTTGTTAAAATCAATTTATTTTCGAGGCTTTTTTGCTCAAAAGTGTTGATACTCTTTATAAATCCACTGTCTAAGCAACAATTAATAATTAAAATCTGTTGATTTTCGACAACTTGTAAAATTAGCTAGAGAAAAACTAAAATCGTCCTGGACTGCCTGAAAACGACGATTTAATCAATTTTTTTGTTGAAATAAGTTTATTTTTGCCGATTTTTTGCTTAAAAATATCAAAACTTTCTCTAAAAATCTGAGATTTGGGCACGAATTTTGTTGAAATCAGTTGATTTTAAACAATTTCTTTTGCTTAAAAACAGTAAAATATGTTGGTAGGAAACTGAAATTATCGTAGACTGACTGAAAATGAAGCTTTAATCAAAAAGTTTTTTGAAATTAATTTATTTTTGAGACTTCCTTGCTCAAAAATGTTGAAAGTCTTTAGAAATCCACTATTTTAGCACCAGTTTTGTTGAAAAATCAGTGTTGTTTTCGACGATTCGTTGCCTAAAATTAGTAAAACTTGCTGTAGAAAAACTAAAATCGTCTTAACGTCGTGAAAACGACGATTTAATCAACATTTTTGTTAAAATCAGTTGATTTTAGACAATTCCTTGCTTAAAAACCTAAAAACTTGTTGTTGAAAAACCAAAATCAGCTAAAAAGTACGTTTTAAGAAGCATTTTTGTTGAAATTAGTTTATTTTTTAACAACTTTTTGCTAAACAATGTTATAATTTCATCGACAGTCTGTTGAAATCTGTTGGTTTTAAACAATCCTATACTTAAAAACGCAAAATTTGTTGTTGAAAAACTCAAATCGGCTCAAGTTTTAGTCAACATTTTGTTAAAATTTGTTTATTTTTGACGATTCTTTGCTCAAAAATGTTAAAACTCTCTAGAAATCTACGACTTAAGAACCAGTTTGTTGAAGTCAGTTGATTTTGGACAATTTTTTGCTTTATTATACTAATTATAAAATTAGTAATACTTGTTGTTGAAAAGCTAAAATCGGCTGAAAACGACGTTTTAGTCAACAGTTTTGTTGAAATTTTGTTTTTTTTTGACGATTCTTTTCCCAAAAATGTTTATTTTTGACGGTTCTTTGCTTAGAAATGTTCAAAACTGTTGTAGAAATCTACCATTTAAGCACAAGTTCTGTTGAAACCAGTTGATTTTTGACGGTTCCTTGCATAAAAATGTTAAAATCCTCTGCGGAAATCCACAATTTAAACACCACTTTTAACGAAAACACTTGGTTTTATACGATTTTTTTGCTTAAAACAGAAAAATTCGCTGTAGAAAAGCTAAAAGTGCCTGAAATCGACGTTTTAGTCAACAGTTTTGTTGAAATCAGTTTATTTTTGACGATTCTTTCCCCAAAAATGTTAAAAAATCCTGTACAAATCTACGATTTAAGCACAAGTTTTGTTGAATTCTGTTGATTTTGGACGATTCCTAGCTCAAAAATAATAAAACTCTTTTTAAAAGCTATCGAAAAATTATAAAATTTTTGTTTTTGACTTGCTATTAAAGGAGAAATCGAATAATTGCTCTTTACATTGGCGTAAAACGACGATTTAGGTACAAGTTCTGTTGAAACCAGTTAGTTTATGACGATTCCTTGCATAAAAATGGGAAAACCTTCTGCGGAAATCCACAATTTAAACAGTACTTTGTTCAAAAGACATGGTTTTATACTACTTTTTTGTATAAAAACAGAAAAATTCGCTGCAGAAAAGCTAAAAGTGCCTGAAAATGACGTTTTAATCACCAGTTTTATTGAAATTAGTTTATTTTTGACAATTCTTTGCTCAACAATGTTAAAACTTTTTGTAGAGATTTGTAAAAAACAGTAAAATTGTTTATTTAATCGACTGAAAACGATGTTTCAATCAACAGTTTTGTTGAAATCAGTTTATTTTTGACGATTCTTTCCCCAAAAATGTTAAAAAATCCTGTACAAATCTACGATTTAAGCACAAGTTTTGTTGAATTCTGTTGATTTTGGACGATTCCTAGCTCAAAAATAATAAAACTCTTTTTAAAAGCTATCGAAAAATTATAAAATTTTTGTTTTTGACTTGCTATTAAAGGAGAAATCGAATAATTGCTCTTTACATTGGCGTAAAACGACGATTTAGGTACAAGTTCTGTTGAAACCAGTTAGTTTATGACGATTCCTTGCATAAAAATGGGAAAACCTTCTGCGGAAATCCACAATTTAAACAGTACTTTGTTCAAAAGACATGGTTTTATACTACTTTTTTGTATAAAAACAGAAAAATTCGCTGCAGAAAAGCTAAAAGTGCCTGAAAATGACGTTTTAATCACCAGTTTTATTGAAATTAGTTTATTTTTGACAATTCTTTGCTCAACAATGTTAAAACTTTTTGTAGAGATTTGTAAAAAACAGTAAAATTGTTTATTTAATCGACTGAAAACGATGTTTCAATCAACAGTTTTGTTGAAATCAGTTTATTTTTGACGATTCTTTCCCCAAAAATGTTAAAAAATCCTGAACAAATCTACGATTTAAGCACAAGTTTTGTTGAATTCTGTTGATTTTGGACGATTCCTAGCTCAAAAATAATAAAACTATTTTTAAAAGCTATCGAAAAATTATAAAATTTTTGTTTTTGACTTGCTATTAAAGGAGAAATCGAATAATTGCTCTTTATATTGGCGTAAAACGACGATTTAGGTACAAGTTCTATTGAAACCAGTCAGTTTATGACGATTCCTTGCATAAAAATGGAAAAACCTTCTGCGGAAATCCACAGTTTAAACAGTATTTTGTTCAAAAGACTTGGTTTCATAATATTTTTTTGTATAAAAACAGAAAAATTCGCTGCAGAAAAGCTAAAAGTGCCTGAAAATGACGTTTTAATCACCAGTTTTGTTGAAATTAGTTTATTTTTGACGATTCTTTGCTCAACAATGTTAAAACTTTTCGTAGAGATTTGTAAAAAAACAGTAAAATTGTTTATTTAATCGACTGAAAACGATGTTTTAATCAACAATTTTGTTGAAATCAGTTTATTTTTGACGGTTCTTTGCTTAGGAATGTTCAAAAATGTTGTAGAAATCTACGATTTAAGCACAAGTTCCAGTTGATTTTTGACGGTTCCTTGCATAAAAATGTTAAAATCCTCTGCGGAAATCCACAATTTAAACACCACTTTTGTTGAAAACACTTGGTTTTATACGATTTTTTTTGCTTAAAAACAGAAAAACTCGTTGTAGAAAAGCTAAAAGTGCCAACAGTTTTGTTGATAAAATCTAAAATTGCTTTAGACTAATTAAAAACGACGATTCAATCCACAGTTTTGATGAAATCAGTTGATTTTAGACGATTTCTTGCCCAAAAGTAGTAAAATTCTTTTCAAAAGCTATCAAGTAATTCTAAACTTTGACTTGTTATCAAAAAGGAAGTCGAACAACAAGCCAAACAAAAAAAATTGCCGATTAATTGATAGCTCATTACATTAGCTTAAAACGACGACTTAAGCACAAATTTCGTTAAAATCACTTTATTTTGAACAATTTCTTGCTCAAAAACGTTAAAATCCTCAATCGGAATCTAGATTTAAACACCACTTTTGTTGAAAACAACAGGTTTTATATAATTTTTTTGCTTAAAAACCGTAAACTCGCTGGGGAAAAGTAAAAACTGCTTAAAAATCAACAGTTTCGTTAAAATTAGTTGATTTTAGGAGATTTCTTGCGTAAAAACAGTGAAACTTGCAATAGAATAACAAAAATCACTCAAATTGACTGAAATGTACAGTTTTGTATCAAAATCAGTTGATTTTTGACCATTCCTTACTCAAAAATGTCACAACTCATTGTAGAATTGTATGAATTAAGCACCAAATCAATTGATTTTAGCCGATTCCTTGTTTAAAAACCGCAAAAATCGCCTTAGATTGACTGAAAACGCTGATTTATTGATTACAAGGCGATTTCTTTCTAACAAATGACAATTTTTTCCAAACTTTGTATTTGATTTGTCATCATTGGATGATTCCTCACCCAAAAATGTCACAACTCTCCAAAATGTTTGCACTTGTAGGTTCTAGTCTGGCAAACCTACGCCCGCATGTTGGAAATCCCCTTCGACTCCTTGCCTGTGGTCTTCGAAAACGCCAAAACCCTTCGTCCCGTCATCCTCGCCGAGAACGCCATCACAAGCGTCGTCGTCAACCTGTTCCGCTCGACCGGCAAATTCGAAATTTGCCTTGAAAACGACGAAGACCACCCTCTGGCCATCGGCCAGATCCGCGCAGCGGCCGACACCATCGACGAGGAGTTCCTGGACTACTCCTCCCTGCCACGGCCAAGCCAATACAAGCTGAAAATCAGCAGCGAAGACTTCTACAACTGCATGCATTTGCGTGGCTTCGACTACGACGGCCTGTTCCAGGGCGTGCAAAGCTGTGATCTCGACGGCCGTTCAGCCACTTTGAAATGGAACGACAACTGGGTGGCGTTCATTGACAGCATGACCCAGTTTATCCTAAGTATTGAAGCCACAGGGCACAGTCTCCCAACAGTGTACGAAAAAATCGTAATCAACCCACAAGAGCACCTGAAATCGATCAGCGCCAACCAGACTGTGACGCTCAACTACAACAAGCATTTGAAAGCTGCCAAGTGTGGTGGTGTTGAACTGAGGAGTCTAACTGTGACCAATGTGAAGAGACGAGTGGCTGATGTGGAACCGTGCTTGCGGAAATACACTTTTGTGCCGAATAACGACACCAAGAAAGAGGCAGATTCGTTCCACCACGCCCTAGATGTTGCCTCCCAAATTGTAATAGAAAACACCACCGAATATTTGAACATTAACATTGGAGAAATCAAATCAGACGCTGCTATACAAATTCTCCGAACGATGATTGAACCCGTCAACTTGAAAAAAACCACCTTCCACCAACTCAACTCAATTGACGACAACATGGAGGCGAAGTACGACATGCTAATCGCCCAGGAAATCACAAAGGATCAGAGTGACCTCCTCAAGGACTATCTGAGGCGTTCGCGTTTTGTTTTCGCCAAAGTGCAAAACACTGACTTGAAGGACGTCGACTTGATTTACCAACACGTCACAAAAACTGGTATTTATGTTTTACTGAGACGTCCCCAAGACTTGCCTGAAAATTACACGGTTGTGATGGCAAACAACAACAACTACAATTGGGTCAAAGACTTGAAAATGGCAGTGAAAAAATACCGTTCCTCCCAATCCCGCATTTATTTAATCAACGAAGACTTCAATTCGGGAATAGTTGGTTGGTTTAATACAATAAGACACGAACAGTACTGTCCCAACATTCGTTTGTTCCTCATCAGGAGCTACAAAGAGGTGGAACCGTTCGCCCTCACCTCAAAATTCTACTCCCGGCAGTTGAAGAAGGACCTCACGGTGAATGTGTACCAGGACGGGGCTTGGGGGACGTACCGCCGGTTGCCCCTGGAGCCGTTCCAGCCCCGGCTGTACGCCGATGCCTGTCTTATGAAGGATAACAGTGGGGTTAAGTGGGTGGAGAAGTCGCCGTATGTCACCAAGTGCGAGATTATGGTGCATTTTGCGAGTCTGAGTAGTTGGGATTTGGCGAAAATCACAGGGAAGGGCGGGGATGCCGAGTATGAGTTGCTGGGGTTGGAGTATTCGGGGGTTGATAAGAATGGGAATAATATGATGGGGTTGGTGCCTAAAGGGGCGCTTGCCACGTCGGTGCAACCGCACGAGAAGCTGACGTGGACGTTCTCGAATAAGTTGTCGGCGGAGGAGGCGGCCACGATTCCTCTGGCTTATACTTTGGTGAGTGCGAAAAATACATTTAAAAAAATAATGAAAATAATAATATAAACGACTGGAAATTACCGCTAGAATTTTATAATTGATTAGACGAGACGATTTTTTTACACAATTAAATTGGTAGTAGTTGTTGAAATTATTAGTCTTTCTTTCATACAATATATTAAAAAAAATATTAAAAGAATTTCAAACAAACACACATAAGTAAAATACCAGATTGGAAACTAAACTGAATAAGAAATCAAAAGAAAATAAGAAAATAAAAAAAGTTTAAAACAATTCTTAAATACACAAAAATTGTCTTTGTACTTCAGAACATACAAAGAAAACAATTTTTTTTGAAAAATGCGCAGTTCTTAAGTAATAATTTTGTTATTGTGATTAAAATATCTAGAAAATGTCAAATGAAAATTATTTACCTTTAAATTGCCAAAAAAGATGTCATTTCATCATCTTACAAAAACGAAACGAAAAGTAATCCATGAAAATGACAAAAGTACGACTTAGTGAAAAGCTGCTGGAATTGATAAAATTCATAATTTTTGAATAAAAAACTTTGTCAGTTTGTTTAAAAATCAGTAAAATTTTTAACTTATTTGAAACCAAAAAATTCAAATAGTAGCCAATCCATCTAATCCCAACTTTCAAGAATTAATAATATGATGACGTCCGGTATTATCTAAATTTATTTATTGTCATTGCTTTGAAAATAATATAATTAACGAAATTATCTTAGAACAAAAATTTTTTTGTAAAGTATCATTTGGATATAAAAATAAATTCGTCTATTTATGCTGTTTTTATGGTTCGTAAAAAAGGTTATGATCCTGTTCCTCATTATTTAATCTCTTTTCAACATTATACAGCGTGTTAGCAAAAATTTGAAGGTAGATAGAGAACGGAAAACCGAATCATTCAAAATTCGTTTTATTTTTTTGCAAACCGCTGAACTAGAATGTTAAAAATTACTCCGTACTTTTAAATTATTGACAAACAGCAGACGTAAATTAATTTGTTTTTTTATTATTAAATTTGGGAAAATAAATTAAAAA
The DNA here is from genome assembly GCF_031307605.1 of Tribolium castaneum. NCBI lineage: Eukaryota > Metazoa > Arthropoda > Insecta > Coleoptera > Tenebrionidae > Tribolium > Tribolium castaneum. The sequence continues at coordinate 940,084 of NC_087402.1, read as the reverse complement.
AAAAGTGTTCGAATTGGGATTCGAACCTTCCTCACTGATAAACATATTAGTAACAATTTTTGAAAATTCTCAAAAATGCTGATAAGCTATCATAAGCCACAAAGTGGGTAAATAAATTTTTTGAAGAAAGTAGTTATGCATTTTTAACATCTTGTATAATGAACTATTGTAAAACCACTTTAAATTTAATTCGTAAAAACCAAATATTGAAAACAGTTTTTTTTCCATTTTTCAATGTAATTTACTAGTGCTTTAAGATTTCGTTTAGCTATAAATCTACTTTCTGATTTTTTATTGTAAAAAACTACAAGTAATAAATTTAGAACATACACGTGTGGGTTTGGGATAAAAAAAACAACAGTGGATATTTTGACGTCATTTCGAAATTTTATTATGACCGAAAAATTTATCAAACCTTCATTTTATCAATTAACTAAAAATGGGTGAACTAAACATTTTATTGACAGCAATTCCTGCTTTAATTTATACATTTGGCATTCTTAAATTGTTAAAATATTAAATTATTTATATTTTGTTTATTATTATTTAACTATTTTTTTAGAGCTCGAGGTTTTCTACATATTTGACTAATTACTTTTTTTTTAAAATACTTAAATTATAGTGGTTAAATTGATAGACAGATTAAAATTGTAGTCCATTAAATTGACATGATTCCAACAGTTTTGACTTTAAAATTTTAAAAGAAATGCCTTCACATGAAAAAGATATTTCAAAAAGTTAGAAAATAATTGGATATATAAAAAAGATTCACACTTTTAGTTAACAAAAACTAGGATTTTTTCAAAGACAGAAGGTTTTATTTTAAGAATTCAAGACCAATTAATTAATACAAAAAACTATAAATCATTTATAAATAATCACAAATAAAAATGCGGAACAGATTATAAAGTAAGACATGATAACATGGCTAAAATTACCAAATTAAAACATAATCCTGATTCAATTCTAGAAAAATTTTTATTAGTACATCTACTTCAAAAAGAAAATAAGCGAAATAATCAAACAATTTTCGCAAAAAAGTTATAATTTTTTTTAAGTAAACAGACAAACAGCATATAAAATATTAATAAAAAATTTATTATTTTTTTACTAATATTTACTTTCCTCCTTTTATTCCCATTTTCTTTTCTTGTTTCGTTCTCCGCATTTTTTTTTCAATTTATGCATGGTTGTAATTATTTTATTCTCCTTGTATTTTTTTGAATTGTTTGTAAGCTGGAGTATTTATTGTTATTTTTTTGCTATTTTTTATAATTTTCTGTTTATTATTATTTTCAGAGTTACTACGCCCTGTTTGTGCAAACCCACCTCTCCCCCAAGGACTCAATCCTCATCCACAACTCCGGCACTGACGTCAGCATGGCCGCTATCGCCCTCGCCACCAACAAAAACTGCACCGTTTACATCGTCATCAACTCCTCCAACCGGGACGTGTTACGCAAATTCCCCAAAATCCAGGAAAACAACATCATCTACGACAGCGAAGGCAGTCCCTTCTACGAAACCCTCATGACCAAAACGAACGGCAAAGGCGTCAACACAATCTTCAACTGCAACTCAATCGAACTCCTCAAACTCTCCAAAAAATGCATCGCCAAAAACGGCCGCTTCATCGAGTTCGGCAACAGCTTAGGCACGTTCTTGGAAACTGAAAGTTTGATGGAAAACAACTGTTCCCTGTACAACATCAATGTGAACGACGTCTTCGACGAAACCCCCGAGATCCTCGACATCATAGCCAAGGATATTGATAGATATGTCAAAGAGGGCGTGGTTGTGCCGCTCAAATACTCGGTGTATGGCAAGGATGACATCGAGATCGCGTTGAAGAACCTGGAGGATAAGGACTACGTGAAGAAGTGTTTGATCAAGATTAAGGACAACGGTGGGTTCTTCTCCAAGCCGGAGAACCGCATCCTGGCGTTCCCGCGCACTTACATGGACCCCAGCAAGTGCTACATCGTGATCGGGGGCTTGGGTGGGTTCGGTTTCGAGTTGACCAAGTGGCTGATTGAACGTGGTGCCAGCAAGATCGTGATCAACTCGCGCCGGGAGGTGCGCTCCGGTTACCACGCCAGTTGCCTGCAGAAGTGGAACAACCAGAAGATCACAGTCTTGACCAACACCTCCGACACTGCGACGCTCGAAGGCGCCGAATCCTTAATCAACTTCGCCACGAACTTGGCACCTGTCGGTGGCATCTTCAACGCCGCGCTGCACGTGAAGGACGGCTTCATGACCGACTTGGGGCCCGAGGATTTCGCAGCGGTGGCCGGATCCAAGATTTTCAGTGCCCAGAACATGGATATCCTGTCACGGAAACTGTGCAAGAAACTCGACTATTTCCTCATGTTCTCTTCCATTGCGTCGAGTATTGGAAACGCGGTACAATCCAATTACGCGTTCGTCAACTCGGCGGTTGAGCGTCTCTGTGAGACGCGCAAGGCTGAGGGGCTGCCGGCGCTGGCGTTGGAATGGGGGCCGTTGGCCGATGTTGGTATTTTGGTGCGCTTGAAAATGACGAACCCGATTCTGGAGACTGTGAGGCAGAAGTTGAGTTCGTGTCTGAGGGTTGTTGACCAGTATATGCAGCAAAGTGAGCCGGTTGTCACCAGTTGTGCGTATCCAGATCAGTCGGGGGAAGTTAGCGAGAAGAAGACGCTGGCGGAGTTGGTTGCTGGCTTGTTTGGGATCAAGAATTTGGAGGAGATTGAAGATAATACGACTTTGTTGGAGTTGGGAATGGATTCGTTGCTTGGGTTTGAAGTCAAGCATATTATTACCAAAGAGTCGGGCTTGGATGTTAGTGTGAACGATATACGAAATATGACCTTCGAGAAGATTAAGGAAATGTCGGCACCTGCTTAAGTGGGGTGGGGATGGGGTTGGTTATTGGTTGTATGTTATATACAATTACTGATTATTAAACAATCTCATGCACAAACAAGTGGTTTTATTCCTACTTACAATACCCTACTTTCATCGTCAAAACATAGAATATTCTTTCCAAGTTGTTAAGTTTCAACTTAAAAAGCGACAAAACAATAATAATTGTCCTAATTATGGGCGAGGTTTAGCCGAAGCTACTCCAATTTAACCCAATACAAAAGAATAAATGTGATAAACAAAACAAGAAAAAAATTGTAAAAACGAAAAATAATAATAATTATAAAATAATTTGTGCGTTTACTTAAAAAAATAAAAAGTTATTGTTGTGTGTCTTATACAGTGCGTTCAAAAAGTCTTTAGATCAACTCTTGCTGTGAAATTTTGAACGTATGTTGATTTCTTACAATTACTACATATGACGTAAATTCCACAGCAAGAGTTGATCTAAAGACTTTTTTAACAAGGTGTGTAAAAATGATTTTTATCTAGTAAATTGTGAATTTGTCATGTAAAATCAGAAATACCGCTTTATAGAACTACTAACAGTAAGTATTTTCTTACATTTTTAATTTAGTTGTTGTTTATTTTTCAACAAAACTTTTTAATGCAATTACAATTAACTGACAATTTTTAAATTTCACAACTGACAATTTTGATATTTATTGACAGAGAATTCATTTGTGTAGAGCGGCGCAATTTTTTTACGTGTGTTCAAGTTCTAATTTAAAAGCATCATTTGGAAGAGAATTCGAAAAATCAACGACAGTCGTCTAAGTAAGACGAAAAACTGATTATCAAATGATGTTATCAATGCCCTTTTGTTTTTGAAAGCTTATTTTTATTAAAAATAGATACTATTGCTTAGTGGTAAAAAGAGTTTTCCCTTAGATTTCGAAATATTTTTCACAGATAGTTTTCAAAGTCGAGTCTTTAGTTTCTAAAGTTAATTCTTTTTCTAAATAATTGTAAAACTTTCTTTTGGCTTCGATTCTATTTTCTGTTTGTTTCTCTTATTTTCTTATTTTTTTCTCTTTTCTTCTTGTCCTTACCTTGTATTAATAGCCGCATTTTTTTCCCCCATTTCATTTAACATTTCACTCTCTCAGTGCAATTTATAAAATCCAGAACTAAAAATGTGATCTTAAAATTCGATCAAATGCTTGCAAAATCGTTGTGACAACTTGAAATAACTCAAGAACTCAGAAATAAAAACAATGTTTACGATACTATTATTTAAGATAAAGTTGTTTTAACAATTTTATAATTATTTTTTGTTAGAAATTTTTCAAATTTTAAAAATTAATTTGTCAAAAAGTTCCTGAAATCGAAAACCTTACTGATCCTGACCAAGTTTAGCTCCAGAATCAGCAGTTAATTTTTTAAAAGGGTTCCTTTTCTAAATAATTCTCAAACTTTTTTATCTTCGTTTTTCTTCTACTCATCTTTTTGTTTCTATTTTTTTTTGTTTTTTCTTTCTTTTTTCTTCTAATGCTTTTTATTTTTCTTCTTTTTTGGCATCTTTTCCGTTACCCTCGTCTTTCTTCATCTATTTTTTTATTGTTTGCCTTTTTCTTCTTGTTTTTTGCTTCAGTTTTTACAGGGTTTCCATTACTTTTCAACTTTGGCTTTCTTTTTCTTTCTCTTCATTTTTTTCTTTTTTTTTGTCTTTTTCCCTTCGTTTCTTTTATTGAAAAGATCTTTCTTTATCTTCTTCATTTCCTAACTGTTTCTTAAATTTTTTGGGGCTCAAAAAAGGTTTTTTGTTCGATTTTACTAAATTTACCACCATTTTATTATTCACTTATGTGATTACAAAACTCGCGTTTGGTTTAATTTTTGTGTAACTATCTTAATTAATTTGGAAAACGCTAGAAGTTTAATTGAAATCGGTTATTTTTTACCAATTAGTCAAATTAATGACTCTGAACCCATTGTGAGTTAAAAATAGTACATCTCGTGCATAACATTTCCGTCTTATTGAGTAAAGCCATGTTCAGCGCTAAACACCTTTCTCTGGAAGTTTTGGTAATTTGTTAGGATTACCTACCGCAAATAATCCAAGATTTCCGTCTCCGATCCCTGGTATGATCATCAGTTGTTCATTAAGGCTGGCTTGTCTGCTTTTAGCTCACGTTCTCGCCGACCCATCCTTCAGTGCATGTCACTGCACGTAAGTTGAGGCCAGGATACGAGGGTTTGTTGCAAATCTCTCGACTAACAGTTTGAAAAAAATACTTGTTCTAATTGCCAAAGTTACATGAAATGATTAAAGTCGTTTCCTTTGTGAGTCGGCAATAAAATTACGGAAACATTTCATCGCGTTGAATAATTTGGGGAAGATATTGAAAAGATTTCCAACAATTCAGCACAAAAGCATGAGCTGTCGATATCCCACAAAGGCTTTCAAGAGCAGAAACTGTTTCACGCTCAGAACTCCGCTTTGTAACCATAATCTGATTAAACCAACAAAGTTTTTTATAGCCGCGCGTATCGGTTATGTTGGCGGCGAACAGCTACATGAAATGATTCTTTTAAAGTTAGGACGTGACAGAGACTTGATTTTGCGACAACACTCTAATAGTAACAAGCTTCAATGTTTTTCCTTGGCTGTGGAACGGAGTCGGAACGAATATCTCCTTATCGGCATTAATGGAAGCAGAATGTTCTCTCACAGGGAGTTAGTTTTAGGGACAATGCTTAATCGAGAGACGTCAAGAGGAGAAGATGAAGCAGCAAAGTTAACAAACTCATCGCTAAGGAGGTTGCTCTCGTATTTGTTACTAGGGGAGTGTGCCTTGTACCATTATAAAACGACGTACTACAAAGATATTGATTTGGAGAAAAGCAAATATTTTTCACTCGTTATGTTCCTTAACTATCGATTGGGTTAAATTTCTAATTTCATTTTGTTTCGTTTTCGTCCTTGACCGCTTAAAACAAATTACACAAATAAATATGCAATGAGAGAATAAAACAAGCTTTGGGCTGTGACCACTACAAAAGAAATTTTGTCAACACAAGTCTCACGCCTTTGGTACGTTATTGAATTAGTGAAACGGTCTAACGAAAATTAAACATTAGATAATTCATGACGAAAATTTCCTAACACGCAATTTTAAGGGCTTTTCTTAAAACTCGAAATATTTTTTTGTTAAAAATTAAAATATTTGACACCCATTTAATCTTAAACCCTACCTTCAAATACAATTTTTTTTTCATAGTTAATTTATTTTACATGTATAAGTGTTCCGGCATTTCAGCTTTTTAATTTCTTAATTTTTTACAGTTTTTCAGTTTTTTATGGTTTTACTATATTATCTTAATAATGTTCTTATTTTACAGTTCCATAGTTTTTCAATTATCACTCTGTCAGTCACTTAGATCTATAGAATTTTAATCTTACTATTATTTTATTTTAGCTTTTTAATCTCTTTTAGTGTAATGGTTTTTTACTCAGAATCTAATGTTTCAATTTATTAGTGTTTCTCTTTCCTAGTGCAGCAGTTTTTTTAGTTTTTTGTGTTTTTAGTTTCTCACCAGTAAAGTTCTTTTGCCAATGTTTAAATTTCAGTTCTGATTTTGACATAAAAAAAATATTTACGTAGAAGCGTATAAATTTTAATTAATTATGTGAAAGTCTTACTTTACTAGAATTCTTAGTTTCCGTGTAAATAAATTAAAAAAAGTACGTTTTTGTCAAAAAAATCAAAATTATTTCAAAAATTAAGCAGAATCGACCATTCTGAGGCGAAATCCCGTTCTGTGAAAAAGACCAGCCTGAAAACCAGTTCACTGGTGTCTCATTTGTCCCAGGAATGAGTCAAAGAGCAATAAAAATATAGGTTTATTCTCAGTATTTCAGATTTTTAGTTTCTTAATTTTTTACGGTATTTCACATTATTCTTTTCTCAAGTATTTCAGTTTTTTATGCTTTTATTATCTTATCTTAATTATGTTCTTATTTTGCAGTTCCATAGTTTTTCAATTATCACTCTTTCAGTCACTTAGATCTATAGAATTTTAATCTTACTATTATTTTATTTTAGCTTTTTAATCTCTTTTAGTGTAATGGTTTTTACTCAGAATCTAATGTTTCAATTTATTAGTGTTTCTCTTTCCAAGTGCTGCAGTTTTTTTAGTTTTTTGTGTTTTTAGTTTCTCACCATTAAAGTTCTTTTGCCAATGTTTAAATTTCAGTTCTGATTTTGACATAAAAAAAAATATTTACGTGGAAGCGTATAAATTTTAATTTATTAGTCTAGTTATTAATTTTAGTGTAATGGTTTTTTACTGAGAATCTAATGTTTCAATTTATTAGTATTTCTCTTTTCTAGTGCTGTAGTTTTTTTTGGTTTTTTGTGATCTTAGTTTCTCAACATTAAAGTTTTTTTGTCAGTGTTTGAACAATTTCAGTTCTGATTTTGAAATAAAAAAAATATTTACGTAGAAGCGTGTAAATTTTAATTAGTTGTGTGAAAGTCTTACTTTACTAGAATTCTTAGTTTGCGTGTAAATAAATTAAAAAATGTACGTTTTTGTCAAAAAAATTAAAATCATTTCAAAAATTAAGCAGAATCGACCATTCTAAGGCGAAATCCCGTTCTGTGAGAAAGACTAGCCTGAAAACCAGTTCAGTGGTGTCTCATTTGTCTAAGAAATGAGTTATTGACTAATAAAAATATAAGTTTATTCTCAGTATTTCATCTTTTTAGTTTCTTTTCATATATTTCCTAATTTTTTCAGTTTTTCGTTGTTTCACTGTCTTATAATTTTAGTTTTCTAATTTCTTAATATTTTTATATTGTAGTTCTGTAGTTTATCGCTCTTTCAGCCTCAAGGAATTTTTTATATGTTTGTTGCAGAATTTATTGCAATAAAAATTATGTTTTTATTTTTATTTTTCGTGGCACCTATTTATCTTGAAATAAGCTAATAATAAAAACTTATCCTTCCAGTTTGAAAAGCTAATTTTTAACATAACTCAAAAAAAAACAGTAGCTATTTTCATAAACTGTAGATAAATAGAGAAACTTTGCGACCGAAGCTGAAGAGATTAACTCAAATAATAATAAACTTCGAGCTGCGGGATCTAGCAAGCTAAAAAGTTTTGCAATATCTTTGACGTGTGCCACTAAATCAATCATTAAGAGACAAGTTATCAAAAACCAGTGCTACAGTTGTACAAATTTTTCCAAAGAAAGGACAAATCAAAAAATAAAATAAAATCAGCGACAAAATGCAGTGTTTATTCCTCCAAGTTTACGAGTTTCTTCTGTTCGCAGATAAGAAGACTGCAGTCCCCGAGGAGACGTATTCAGAGAGGGTGTAGCTTATTTGTTGTAATATCTGCCGCAATTCCGGCCTTCACAACTTCTTACGTTAATTAAATCTTAACCTCACAAGTTGCAGAGTTGTGTAGTTGTGGTGACAGTCGTCAAACGTTTGCTAAATTGTAACGAGTTTAAACTCGTCTGTTTCATACACATAAATGCGTAAGGACGTCTATTTCGCATATCATTCGTGACAGACGTTCGCTCGCATCCTTATTACAATGGAATATATGGTGTGTCAAGTTGAGACGCTTTTGTGGCCTCCCTCACACGCTTGCTTCCAACTGATGTGTCTAATTCAGGCTCGGCTTTTTACCGAATTCATTCACTCAGACGGCTCTTTAATTACGATTTGCCATTGTTTTTCTAAACAAGACTGCGTCTGCCACGAATTTCATTTAAATATTTCATTTTTAGTTAAGTGCAATTATGGTGGAGGCGCCGGGCGAAAAATTGTACTTGTAAAAATTGGGTCTGTTGGTGAAGCTAATTCGTTTTCGATCGCAATATTAATTAGAGTAATTAGGAAGGGCTTCCAGCGCGAGTGTTGGCATCCTGTCCGTGTATCCTTTAATGATCTGTAGTAATCAGGCTGAGGGCGTATAAGCTGGACCTTTTCAGGGGCCATCGGTGGTGCATATTGATGTTGATTAGCGTTGAAGGGTTAGTGAGGAAGGCGTGTGGCATTTCGCAGCTACAGAGGCTTTTGTGCGAGGTATTGGTGGCTCAGGGGGCGGGTTATTGCTTATTCCGGTCTCAACGCAGCTCTTCCAGGAGACCTAATGAACTGCAGGCCACCCGGCTGGGAGGACTAATGTATGCATCATGCACTGGGTTTAGCTCAACCGAACGATTGCCTTATTGAAAAAGTTTGCAATAATCTAGCAAAAAAATTTCCTCTATCCTCAACACCACTGCTAATTATTCATTAATAAAAATTGTGAAAAACAGAAATTAGGTATTAAAGTCTGGTAATTAAAGATAATTTTTTAGGAATTTCTACTGCAGGAAAAATCAAAACATGGAGTATTATCCGTTCACGATTGTTTTAAATTCTCAGCAGGCGTAGATATGTTTTTTTAGGTTGGCCTCAGGTCTTGTCAGATACTGTCTTTATGACGTTGTCTTGTCAAAAATTCGCTGTTTTGTCAGTTTTACTGCTTATTAATTTAAAATGTCGAAAATAATTTCTGTTGATAAAAAAGTGTGTATTAAAAGATGCTTTGAAGGATGCAAAAAAGACAGACCCGACTTTTTTACCTAATAATAATGAGTAGAATAACAATAAAAACGTATTTCATTATTTATTTAAAAAACGAAGCAAACTGACAACAGTCCTTGGTTGTCATCAATTATAACCCAAAATAAATTTCTTATGACAACTCACAGTACTGCCAAATAAAATGTCAGATTTTCATAGATAGTCCGAATTTAAAACAATCGTGAACGGTGTATATTTTCACATGGATAACAACCAGCTGTTAAGTTGTTAGGTTGATACGCCGTGCCTAGTTTTTTTAGTGTACCGATTGGCAGTACTAATTCACTGTCAAATTTTGACATTTGACACAAGTAAGGAAAATCGTAATTTCAAACAGAAATTTCAACAAAAATGTTGATGGAAAACAGGCAATTATAAAATGCCACGCAAAAATTGAGCAATTGAGGCGCTTCGAAGAGTACATTGGAGACAACAGTAAAAAATGTTTTCTCGGTAATTTTTTATTTTTTTTTGTACCTACCATATCTGTCCTTTATCTAACTCCTGCTAAACGTTTTTTACCTACCAGTGCTCAAAATTTTAAGTTCGAAAAATTTTAACGCAATTCCATGAACGGGGAAACTTCTCTCTCTCCACGCGCAATAGAAATTTTTATTAAAACAAAGTATTAGTCTTAATACCCTGTTTTTATAGTTTCATAACTTCACAGATTTAATTTAAGTGAATTATTAACAGATTTTAAAAACTTTCAGAGCTTCTAACCTATATTTGTAGACACTGTCAATTCTGACAAATTTCTCACTAGAAATTACTAGAAACAAATAGCGCTCGTTTAAAGACCGAATTACACAGACCAAATATAAAGAACTTACATAAGCAACAATAATCTAGTAAATTTTACTACTTCAAGTGTGAAAAAAAATTACACATTTGTGGAAAAAGCGACTAAAAACTGCTAAGTACGAGTAGTTACGCTTTCACAAACAAGAGCTCGTCCTTGGCGTGATTTTTACAATTAGGAAAGTTTGAACGGGCCGCCTAACCTTTACTTTAATCATAAATTTGAAACTTTTCGGTTACCTTGCGACGAGTCGAGAAGGCGGTAAGACACTTTTAATGCATACCAAACAGTCTCCGGCTGCAAATATCCTGCTGATTTTCATGTTAACATAAGGAAAGGCTCTTTATCCTCTTGCCCGTCTCACACACATATGTGGGAATCAAAAACGTCTGAATATGATTACAGCCGCGCTTTTCGCACTATCCGCAAACACAGATACAAATTGAATTTGCGTGCGGTTCTTTGGGATTTTACATTTTCAAAGTGTAATTTCAATCCGATCTATTGAAACGAAGATTAAGGATAAGCCGTTACAAAAACACACAATGATGTATCAAAGAGAGGCAAGTTTACATATGGCATTTGACAGTTGGACGGCCTGAAGCTAATCCCTTTATTGAGGACGACAGTTTTAAAAGCTGCCATCACGGAATTGGCGGCTTCATCTTTTATTTATGTTTTTAAAGGCGATCTGGATCCAACTTTTCGCTGTTTTTAATTTCAAATGTACGCATTATTTTAAGCCCGCATTTTAAAGGCAAATTTACGACCCCGATAATGGGCAAAAATATTTCTGCGTTTGTTGCCGGTTTAATTAACCAAACTGTACGTGTGTGAACGTCTTAACTCAATTGAATTTGGTTAAAGTCTCACGTTTCTAAAATAAACATGCATGTCTGCGAATAGTTAATGTGATTGAACCGAATTCTTCGTCTTTTTACCTTTGATATATCGAACATCAAAGCAGGTTTACAAACTCAATCAAAAAATGTAACAGGAGCGCATTCTTTATCTATTTTTTTTTAACACAAAATTGTTCTATTTTTCTTTTCTTCTCAGTGGGTTTGTTATTTTGCAAATTAGCAAAAAACTACGGATGAAGTAAAAACAGCGCTAAAACCAATCTGACCTATTTTAAGCCGTAAGTGCAGCTCTTGTTCATAAAGTATAATTTGTAATTCAACAAAGAGAATAATAAATAGGGTTTTATTAAAGCAACGAAACTTGACATGACTGAAAAATGTTAAAAGGCAACGTGTGAAAAAAATAATGATGGGTAATAAAACCTATTAAATATTTTTAAAGAGAGCAAGGCAGAAGTGTTGTTAGTTGAAGCTCGTTTTGTTTGGTTTTGCTCTAAATAAGATTCTTTCAGTAATAGCAAGAATCGGCGTTTGAAAATTGAAATTTTTTTTGCGAGATATAGCCTTAAGTCCTACGCCATTTTGTAGAGCTTTTTATTCCGGTTGTCCTCGATTTTTCCGTTTTTCGATAACTCTAATAGTTTGGCCGTAATTGGCGGTTGAAAATTGGAAAAAAGCCAAAATGGAAACCTTTTTTTGCGTTTTTCTCGGAAACTGTAAGACTTAGAGCAACGAACAAAAAACCATCTGATAGCGCTTAATTTTCTCTATTTTTTCGATTAAACCCGGAGCCGCTCCGGGCAACGGTTCCGGCTACAGAGGCGATCAAAGTTTTTCACTAAAAAAATTCATAAAAAAAAAACTAAAAGTTGTAGGGCACTGCGGTTTGTTACATTGAATTCTACGGCTCATTTTACATATTATATCAATTTTTCACAAGAATTAAAAATTTAAAATTTTTTGCTTAAAATTTCCTGAGGAACTAGACTTACTTACCTTCAAGAAGGTGAAAAATTTTTTTTTTTTAAACTCGTTCTAGAGTACTTTTATGGACTTTTATATGCCTTTACATCCCTCTAGAGTTGTTAAAAGTCCACAAAAAGTCCATATATTCGATTTTTTGATATTTGATTTTTTCAATTTTCGTCGCAATTTTTGTCGATTTTAGGTACCCGGAACATTTGTCGAGCAATAGCTCCGGAACTATCAGAGATAACCCCATGAAGTGTATTATCGTTGGAAAGCCCTTTCGATTATCAATTTTTTTCAAAAAAAAATATTGTTCTCCGACTTATAGTTTTCAAGCAAATTGCTGATAAATGCAAAAATTGGTAAAATTTTAAAAAATTCATAACTAAAAAACTATTCGGAATTTGGTAATTTTCTCGATGCCAATCGATTCCCCGGATCATTTTGCATAGATATGGATCAAAATAGTTCCACTTTTTAGAATAGTTAGCCGTAAATGAGAAAATAAAACCACCAAACAAAAAATAAGCGAAGGTAACAGGTATTTTCTTTAATAGAAAAGTTTCTTACATCTCAGCATCCCACTCCTAGTTCTATTCGTAAATTAATTTTTTTCTTAAAAAGAACATTACTTATTTTAATTTGTTTTCATAGAAAAAATACGTTATATTACTCATATTAATTAAAATAATTTTTTTTATACGCTTAATTGGCGCAGTCGGTAGGAGTAATAAAAAAATCGTACAAAATGTGAAAAAAAATTCAATGGTTAGACATGATGTTCTTTAAACGAAACATAATACGTAAAACAAGAATGTGTCCTTTTTGTGAAGATGCAGCTCGTCGATGGCTAATTGATATTCGCGAGACGGGCAGTGGAATTATCGTTAAAAGCTGCTCGCATAGCATGTTCGTAACTCCAGCACTATAATTTAAGCTTAGCTTAGTTAAGCCCGAATGACCAGAGTCGGCGGCTTCTTTATTGTTGAATTTGACCTCCGACCGCAACTGCTGAGCTCGCCGGCGAGACCCACAGTTCTGCCTAAATCTCTTGCAAAACACGGGATTAAGCCTGTTTCACTTCACCGTTCATCTGAAATATGGCTCCGGTTAATGCTCCATGTTCGAGCTGGCTCTTTGCTAATTAAAATCGGCCATGAGCGCTACAATTATATTGCAAAAAAATAGCGCAACTTGGCGAAACAATTCTTATGCTTTTTTTAAATTAGTGATTAATGGGATTATTAATGGGCTTCAAGTGGAGATTTGGGAAAAAATGGATTACATAGTTAAATATTTCAGAAACCAATCGGTTCTCGCGAATAAACCAATTCGTATTTTTAATGGAGCACGGGAAAGTCTTTAATCTTATTACAATTACAGCGTTTTATTTCCTGTGAGAGATGAAGCGATGATAGTTTGATTTTCCTCGGAGTCGGCAGATAATGGCACGAGTAATTTACACTGAATTCGGAATTTTCCATAAATTTTTATAGGACTTAAGAATACGAAATATTCTCTTATCATAATGGTAGTGATTCAAAATCGGCCATTTTGCCCATACAACATTGTTAGAGTAAGTTTCAATTTTTTTTACTTTTGTGATAAGGTAAGACAAAATTAAAATTTTTTGCAAAAAAATTCAAAATATTAAATCTCGTGAAAAGTTGGTATTTTACAGAAAATGAGCCGCTGAATTCACTGGAACAAACCGTTTAGCTCTACGGCTTTTAGTTTTTGAATTATGAATTTTTTTGTTGGATAAAATTTTCCACTATGACAAATGGCTACCCTAAATTTAGGCAAAAAATTTTAAATTTTTAATTCTTTTGAAAAGTTGATATAATATGTAAAATGAGCCGTAGAATTCAACCGAACAAACCGCATTGCTCTACGACTTTTAGTTTTTTTTTTTATGATTTTTTTTAGTGAAAAACTTTGATCGCCTCTGTAGCCGGAACCGTTGCCCGGAGCGGCTCCGGGTTTAATCGAAAAAATAGAGAAAGTTAAGCGCTATCAGATGGTTTTTTGTTCGTTGCTCTAAGTCTTACAGTTTCCGAGAAAAACGCAAAAAAAGGTTTCCATTTTCACTTTTTTTTCAATTTTCAATCGCTAATTACGGCGAAACTATTAGAGTTATCGAGAAACGGAAAAATGGAAGACAACCGGAATAAAAAACTCTACAAAATGGCATAGGACTCAAGGCGATATCTCGCAAAAAATTTTTCAATTTTCAAACGCCGATTACGGCCAAACTAAAAGAGCTAGGAGAAAACGCTTTTTTAGATCGGAAAGAGCACATCAAAATCTATAAGATAGAATCGGTTCTATTTGATTTTGAGGCACTTTAAAAAATGACCGATTTTAAGGGGGGGGGGTGTTAACTTTTTTTATTTTTTTTTATTTTTTCATTTACGGCTAAGCTATTCTAAAAAGTGGAACTATTTTGATCCATATCTATGAAAAATGATCCGGGGAATCGATTGGCGTCGAGAAAATTACTAAATTCCGAATAGTTTTTTAGTTATGAATTTTTTAAAATTTCACCAATTTTTGCATTTATCAGCAATTTGCTCGAAAACTATAAGTCGGAGAACAATAATCGTTTTTGAAAAAAATAGATAATCTAAAGAGCTTTCCAACAATAATACACTTCATGGGGTTATCTCTGATAGCTCCAGAGCTATTGCTCAACAAATGTTCCGGGTACTCAAAATCGACAAAAATTGCGACGAAAATTGAAAAAATCAATTATCAAAAAATCGAATATATGAACTTTTTGTGAACTTTTAACAACTCTAGAAGGATGTAAAGGCATATAAAAGTCCATAAAAGTATACTAGAACGAGTTTAAAAAAAATTGTAAAGTGTATTACTCAGGAAATTTTAAGTAAAAAAAATCAAAATTTTAAATCTCGTGAAAAGTTGGTATTATACAGAAAATGAGCCGCTGAATTCACTGGAACAAACCGTTTTGCTCTACGGCTTTTAGTTTTTGAATTATGAATTTTTTTTGTTGAATAAAATTTTCCACTATAGATATTGCCTAACTTAATTTTTAGCAAAAAACTTTAAAAGTTTAGGTCTCGTTAAAAGTTGGTTTAGTACAGAAAATGAGTCGCTGAATTCAATGGAACAAACCGCATTGCTCTACGACTTTTAGTTTTTGAGTTATAAATTTTTTTGTTGGATAAAATTTTCCACTATGACAAATGGCTACCTAATTTTATGCAAAAAATTTTAAATTTCTCGTGAAAAATTGATATAATATGTAAAATGAGCCGTAGAATTCAATGGAACAAACCGCAATGCTCTACGACTTTTAATTTTTGAGTTATGAATTTTTTTGTTGAATAAAATTTTATACCATAATAATAAAGCTTAACTTTTTTTTAATTTTTATTATTTTCTCAATTACCGCTAAACTATCTGAATAAGTTGAAATATTTTTATCTTTCCCTATGTAAAATGATCCAGGGAATCGATTGGCGTCGAGAAAATTGCCAAATTCCCAACAGTTTTTTAATTATGAATTTTTTAAAATTTTACCAATTTTTACTTTTATTTGCAATTTTCTCGAAAACTATTAGTCGGAGAACATTGATCTTTTTTGAAAAAAATAGATAATGAAAAGAGCTTTCCAACGATAATACTTCATAGAGTCATCTCTAATATTTCCGGAGTTATTTCTAAATTTTTCACCAGGAAGGTTGACTGTCGTGCTGAATTTACAACGTTCAAATACCAGCAAATAGCACAATATTACACGAAATGAAATGCGAAATCATATGAAACAGAAAGTGGAATATGGTTGCAGGTTGTAAAGTTTATAAAGGCAATAAGAAAACAACAAATCCTGAAATACCGTCTGAACGAAAATAGAACTTTATGAAAAAGTGTGAGCATAAAGCTAGAAATTCCCGAACCAAAGCGAGGAATATATCGCTTATTTTTAACGCAACGAAATTATCGAAGAGAGAACCGTGTGTATTGATTTGTATCGGCATTGTCTCTGATATGAATAAAAGGGGCTAAGAGCAAAAAATCCTTCGACATCTATAAATTCTTTATCGGAAATGCTAACTCACCCGCGCTGTAAAAATCCCGGCCTGAAAATGTGTCACGTAAATAATAGCGGTTTCAGACGCCGCTGCAGATTATTTACAGCCAGCGATTCCAAATACATAAGAGAATCTCCACAGACCATAAGCAAACAATCGAATTTATATTATTGTCAAAAACAGAAAACCACCACTTATCCTAGCCGCTTTTTTCCCTTTTCTTTCTTCTGTCATATGCAATAACAACGTTCATCTTTATTAATGGCTGGCTGGACTTAATTAGGATACACTTGGTGCCCTCTCTCTCCTAAATTGTTTATTTACACTTCTTTCAGCTGAAGCGAAATATACAATGACGAGGAGCAGATGCTGCTGCTTTGTTTGACTGTTTAATTAAGTGGCAAGTTTAACTCGGGTCTGCAGGTTTTTAGAGCGACGTTTTAATCGGACCGATGCATATGTGTCTGCTTTTTCCGCTCGGCTGTCACACTTACTTACGGGCTAATTTTCTCAGTGTTTAACTAATTAAAGGAGGCGCACATTTTGGCGATAATTTGTATGTTGTTTGCAGGTGACATTAATCTAAATATGTTGGATAAAAAGCTGATTTTGTGCTGACGGGTTCATGGTTTTATTACTTTTAAATTATGGGTCACGCATGCACGGTGACATTGCCGGAAACACACACTTTATTGATTTGTTTGATGCAACAAAATGATACAAATGTCTTCATTTTTAAGAAACGATTTAGGCAAATAAATTAAGCAATTGAAAAAAAAAATTATGTGTTCATCAGTGAAATAATGACCAACATTTTTTGAGTATTTTCATAACTTATTAATTATTGGAGACCGAATTATTATGAAACAATGATTTTATTTAAAAAACATTTCTTTATACAGCGTGCTCAAAAACTGGCGCACCAACTCAATGGTGTGTGGTAGAGAACTGGTTACATATAAAGGTAAAAATAGTAAAAAAATTCTTTGTATTAAAGTTATTGATAAATAACGGATTTTAGATAAATGATATGTGGCAACGTTGTCTAACAGTCATGATCGCAATAGAATTTGATCAACAATAAAAATAAATTATTTTTGAAACGGTTTCCTAGGAAATAATTCCCAGTGTTGGCACATCTACACATTGTGATTTTTTGATGAATTTTAATGTTTTAAATTAAAGAAACTGCTAAAGTCTGATCGAAAATTTAAGAATAATTATTCATCGTTTTGTTAGGGAACGATTACCTTGTGTGAAGCATAAAAACATTAAAAAATAATGAAAACTAAAAAAGTTAACACAATAAGTTTGTAGCTTTAGATTTTTTAAAATATGACTTTAGGAATTTTTTCAACATTTTTTCCGTAATCTACACTTGCTTCTCAATAACGTACCACTGAGTTGGTGCGCCAGCTTTTGAGCACCCTGTATAAAATTTTGAGAATTCAAAAACGGTGCGACCTTGAAAATTATTTACTATTCCACTAGAGTACCTTTAAAAATTAACGATTTAAAAACTGAAAAAGTAACTGAAAAGCTAAAAAATTACGAGAAACTGAAAAAAGTACAGAACAGAAATGAGACACCAGTGAACTGGTTTAAGGACCGGTCTTTCTCACAGAACGGTATTTCGCCTTAGATGCGAATAAAATGTTCGATTCTGCATAGTTTTTAAAATAATTTGACGTTTTTTGTCAAACACATTTTTTGTTAAAAGTTTATTACACTAGGATACAAAAACCAAAAAACGACAAAAATTTAAAACCTCTTATATAACGGGCATAAAATAAAAAGCAAATGAAAATGTATGAATGCCATTTGTGCTTTAAACCAGAAACAAGACTAAAACCGTCTCGAAACGTATCTCCGTTCCTTGAGGGAAATTTGAAATAAAAATGCCAGTCAGCGAGTTAAAATTAAATGAATTTGTGGCTGCGTGACAATGAAACCGGAGTGGCTGTTGTAAAATAAATACATTGCATTAAGTCGGGTATGCAGCCATATTACAGGCATCTGGATGCAGGCCCTCGTTTTCCCACGCTTTGCTCGTTCTTTCCGGGCCGTCGTTATTCATTGTTATACTCCGGCGATGATAGGAGCCCGGAGTTTGGTCCACTTAAGTGCGATAACTCCAGCGCCACCATCAAAAGAAATTAAGGAATTGGAAGAACTTAGTCCTAGAAAAGCAAATTTTCAGCGAGATATGTAATTGTGGTCATAACTCTAATTAATGTGTTTTAATAATGATAAAAATTTTCATTTGCACGTTGGATGGTATTTTATTGTGATAATAATTTTCTCTCGTGTATCCTTTTCCTGTGTCATTTGTTTTATTTATTGTCCTTCGCCGAAACCGGCAGACAGTGTGCTTTCTTTTATTTATTATTTGATATTATGTGGATAGCATGAATTGGCGACTTTTGTGACATAAACTTGGAAAGTTTTTCTTCATTGAGACAATTCCCATCTAGAGCACGACGTAACAAATGATATACACGCGCGGGAAACTTAAATGAAATTAGAAGAAATAACTTTTATGTGTTCGATAAGCCCGTAAAGTACGCATACAACTACAAACTTAGAAAACAGCAAAAAGTGTTAAAAATTAAATAAATCAAAATGTAATAACAAAAAAAAATTATGAGAAATTAAAAAACTATTAAAATTAATTTTTATTTAAAGAAGAATTTTGTGCCAGATCATTATAATAAATTGGGCTTTTTCTGTAGAATTAGTCCCAGGTATAACATAATAGAAAAATTTGCCAGAAAAATAATTCATTTAAAAAATTTCACAAAGTAATTATACACCGTTCACGATTGTTTTAAATTCGGACTATTTATGAAAATCTGACATTTTATTTGGCAGTACTGTGAGCTGTCATAAGAAATTTATTTTGGGTTATAATTGATGACAACCAAGGACTGTTGTCAGTTTGCTTCGTTTTTTAAATAAATAATTAAATACGCTTTTATTGTTATTCTACTCATTATTATTAGGTAAAAAAGTCGGGTCTGTCTTTTCTGCATCCTTCAAAGCATCTTTTGATACACACTTTCTTATCAACAGAAATTCTTTTCGACATTTTAAGTTAATAAGCAGTAGAACTGACAACACAGCGAATTTTTGACAAGACAACGTCATAAAGACAGTACTTGACAGGACCTAAGGCCAACCTAACAAAAATATATCTACGCCTGCTGAGAATTTAAAACAATCGTGAACGGATAATACAATTAAATTCATTTATTACAAGAGATTTTTTCCAAACAAGCCGAAAGTTTAGCGTAATTCTAAGTAGCTTAGCTCATTCTTGAAGTAAAATATCTCCATAAATTTCCGTGAAAAAAAGTTAAATAAATTACGTTCTTTCATTAAGTGTTTGAACCAGAGCCTTCTTGAAACAAGATAAAAAAATCACCAAACTAGAAGTAAATTATTTCACACATAAAGTGCACATATAACATGAGAAATAAGTTAAACAGTTCAAAATGATGTGTCACAATATTCTATAAAAAAAATTCTATAAGAATTTTTTTTGAATAAATAATAATAGAAAAAAAAATTAAATTCGTTCACAGCACACCATTTTGAACCCCCAATAATTTTTAAATTAAAAAAACTGCTGAGATCTGATATTAAATTTAAGAATAATTATTCATCGTTTTATTAGGGACAATTACTTAGTGCGAAACATAAAAACATTAGAAAATAATAAAAATTGAGGAAGTTAGCAAAATAAGTTTGTTGTTCCAGATTTTTTAAAATATAACATTAGGAATTTTTTCAAGGTTTTTCCCGTAAACGAACAGATAATTAAAATTTTAAAAGAACTTAAACTAACTGACAATTATTGAGCTGTTTATTATTTTTCTGTTGCAAAAAACGTAACAAATTCGCTTGCATTTTGCGTCAACTGTTTGTCAATTATTTGGCAATTGAACTATTTACTTAACGCCAATGTGCATGGTTTCGCGTAAACATACGCCCTTCGGCAACAATCCAAAACAATATTATTTCGACCCAGTTCAGTTTGCATTTAAACAAACGCCATAGCAGCAGTGGTGAGAAAGACAGTTGCTCTTGGCCGCCGTAAGCTAAGTTTTGCCTAAGACTAACAGTTTGAATTGGTATCCCAGGTGAGTCGTATAGTCTGGCTTGGTTTTAACAGAGCAGAATTCAACGACCACAGAAATGTCGTGGTCTCGATTTATTGCATAATTAAATTGGCGCACACTTCATTAATATCCATTATGAGGCTATAACTCTGTTTACGACGATTGTTAAAATTAGGGCCGGACGAGATTGCTCCCTGATTCAACAAATCTTACGCAAGCAGTGAAATTCTAACACAAAAAAATGCTAATTGTATTTCTTTCCTAGTCTATTTTTTTAACAAACTGTTAAAAAGTTCAAACAGTTTCAATTTCAGTGTCTTAATAATAACAGTTTCGGGATAACGTTACGTGTATTAAGTTAAACGTCACTACAAAGTTTAATATGCACGTGCAGAGCTGGGATATGCAGTTGGAATTTATTCCTTGTTAAATTAATACTGTTGTTAGGAACTCAGGTTATGAGCAGTCAGCTTCTACCGAATTACGTTAGTTTGTCTAAACTCACACTGATTCAAAATTTTCATCTTAAATTAGCGGGCGTTTAAATTTTTCTAACGTTGACGAATTCTCGCCCAGAAGCCCTTTTCTTTTGTGGCGTTAAATGTGAAGGGCCTGAGTGTGAAACAAATTAGAGGTACTGCTGCAGTGCGACGAGGTAATTATGTGGCACTAAAACTGTTTATGAGAAGGTCAGCAACGAAGGGATTCCAGGGTTTTGTGTAATAAAACGAAATGGGAGAAAGATTCCTTGAAAATCTTTTTAATAAACAATATATTACAACGAAACACATCGATATTTTTATACACAAGTATTTACAGTAATTAGTTGACATTTTTATTGACTACGCTATCAAACAGTGAGAGGCACTGACCTTATAATTTTTATTTATTTCGTCGGATTTTTTACTAAATTCGTCGCTTAGGTCGTATACAATTTGCTACAATATGTGACAAGTCAGTGGCGTAGACTTACGCAAGTACACAGCACATTTACGTACAACGAAAAAATCTTACAAACAACTGAAATTTTGCACACTGCAAAAACAAGAAAAAATTACACAAAAAAGATAAGTATTTATATACATGTTTATTATTTCTGGCTACAATTGCATCAAAAATTTATTGTAAAATTTCTACATTCATTGTTTTTTTAAATAGTTTTTTTAATGGTAAAAAGTAAATTTTATATTCCCGAAAAAAAATTTTTAGCGTTGTGTTTCTGTAACAAATCTACAAAAGTTGTTTAATTTGCCTTCCAATTTATTCCTTGACAAATTATTAACGAAATTAAGTCAAATTTGAACAATCAGTTAACAAAAAATTAGATTTCCAGATTTTTCGTTGACTGTATACAATTTTTACTGTAACTTATTTCTCTTAAAGCAAAAAAATATGTCAAATTTCTATCTACAAAAATTTTCAAATTTTCTTCTTTTATTTTCTTCGTTTTTTAATTTTGCATTACTGAAACAAATCTACAAAAAATGTTTAATTGTCCTCCCAATTTATTTCTAGACAAATTATTAACAAAATTAAGTCAAATTTGAACAATCAGTTAACAAAAAAATTAGATTTCCAGATTTTTCTTTGACTGTACATAATTTTTACTGTAACTTATTTCTTTTAACGCAAAAAAATATGTTAAATTTCTATCTACAAAAATTTTCAAATTTTCGTCTTTTATTTTTTTCGTTTTTTATTTTTGCATTATTGGAACAAATCTACAAAAAATGTTTAATTTTCCTCCCAATTTATTTCTTGACAAATTATTAACAAAATTAAGTCAAATTTGAACAATCAGTTAACAAAAAAATTAGATTTCCAGATTTTTCTTTGACTGTACATAATTTTTACTGTAACTTATTTCTTTTAACGCAAAAAAATATGTTAAATTTCTATCTACAAAAATTTTCAAATTTTCGTCTTTTATTTTTTTCGTTTTTTATTTTTGCATTATTGGAACAAATCTACAAAAAATGTTTAATTTTCCTCCCAATTTATTTCTTGACAAATTATTAACAAAATTAAGTCAAATTTGAACAATCAGTTAACAAAAAAATTAGATTTCCAGATTTTTCTTTGACTGTACATAATTTTTACTGTAACTTATTTCTTTTAACGCAAAAAAATATGTTAAATTTCTATCTACAAAAATTTTCAAATTTTCGTCTTTTATTTTTTTCGTTTTTTATTTTTGCATTATTGGAACAAATCTACAAAAAATGTTTAATTTTCCTCCCAATTTATTTCTTGACAAATTATTAACAAAATTAAGTCAAATTTGAACAATCAGTTAACAAAAAAATTAGATTTCCAGATTTTTCTTTGGCTGTACACAAGTTTTACGACAACTTATTTCTCTTAAAGCAAAAAAATATGTTAAATTTCTATTTACAATAATTTTCAAATTTTCTTCTCTTATTTTCTTCGTTTTTTATTTTTAACATTACTGAAACAAATCTACAAAAAATGTTTAATTTTCCTCCCAATTTATTTCTTGACAAATTATTAACAAAATTAAGTCAAATTTGAACAATCAGTTAACAAAAAAATTAGATTTCCAGATTTTTCTTTGACTGTACACAAGTTTTACGACAACTTATTTCTCTTAAAGCAAAAAAAATGTTAAATTTCTATTTACAATAATTTTCAAATTTTCTTCTCTTATTTTCTTCGTTTTTTATTTTTAACATTACTGAAACAAATCTACAAAAAATGTTTAATTTTCCTCCCAATTTATTTCTTGACAAATTATTAACAAAATTAAGTCAAATTTGAACAATCAATTAACAAAAAAATTAGATTTCCAGATTTTTCTTTGACTGTATACAATTTTTACTGTAACTTATTTCTCTTAAAGCAAAAAAAAAATATGTTAAATTTCTATCTACAAAAATTTTCAAATTTTCTTCTTTTATTTTCTTCGTTTTTTAATTTTGCATTACTGAAACAAATCTACAAAAAATGTTTAATTGTCCTCCCAATTTATTTCTTGACAAATTATTAACAAAATTAATTCAAATGGAAATAACCAATTTACAAAAAAAAATAGATTAAAATTTTTTTTTATTATCTACAATTTTTACTGTAACGTATTCCTTCTAATGTAAAAAATAAAAAACATTAAAAACAGTACTTTAAACAAAAAAATTAAAATATTCTAATACACATCCCTTTCTTATAAGAAAAAAAAAATTAAAAATTATTTTGTAAAAAAAATTTTCATTTAAACACAAAAGGCTGTTTATCTAAATATTTGTGCCTTATTTTATAAAAGACAATTGCTGTTTATGTTTTTTAATAATTAGCAAAAAACACAACAAAAAAAATCACCTCAAAAAATAAAGCAATTTGTATAAAATTTTCAAAAACTTTTTCTTTAATTTTTTGGTTTATTTTTCCAATTTACCACACATATACCATTAAAAAAAATGACGTCATAAATGTCACTATAATGCCAAGATTTAAAAAAACAGAAAATCGACCTGTACGAGATTTTTTTTAATGACTCGTAACAAAAATATGAATTATTTATTTATTCAATATTATTTAATGAAACAGTAACATTTAATTTATTTAATGAAATTTAACGCATTTATTACATAATTTGTGTGTATTTTTAAGTTGAAAAGTTCTGTTGAGTGTGCAAAATTTTCGTGATTCGTTCAAAAAACAGCAAATAAACCCCCGAACACGTAATCCTTATCTAAATTCAGCAGCTTTGGACACTTAAACTAGTTGTAAAGTATAACGAAACAAGCGACACTAAACGCTGTGACTTATGCGCATAATCCATACTGAATATTTCATGGCAACTCTGTATAGTATGTAAAAGGGCGCTTCGTTATGTACAGCTGATATGGACTCGAGTGGACACGTTTATTACTCTACATTGCCGAAAAAACGTAATTATTGGCAGTGTGTTATTAAAACCGAAAATTCGCCGAGCGATCAATAATTTATTCAATTCGTTATTATGACACGCCATAATTCCGTTGCTTAAACAAAACGGTCCCCTTGTGGATATTTTTGGTTACATGTTGTACCCGAAATGTGGCTATCCTGTGTCGATAATAAACTGCTGTTCGTTTCACCTCGGAATGGATATTAAATTGTCCCTCTGAGTGTGTAGTGGATGAGGTGGCAAGTTTTCCAAACAGTAACAGAAAATTGCGACAAATACTAACTGTATAGTTTGTAACTATAACTCATTGCGGGTGGACTTAATCTAGTTCGCGGTTTCGATAGTCCTGGTTTAATTATATTGGGATTTAATTGGTTGCAATGGTAATTAACTAGATTCAATGCAGGCGTTTTTATATTAACAATCGGATATTGAGCTTTGTTTTGCTGGGGAAAGCTTTGTTTTCTTAATTAGGACAACAGCGATAGTTTAATGAGGACCACAATTCATTATGACTACACATTGTTTGGTTTTGAGGAGCAGAAAAACTTGCACCGTTTTGCTAACAAGACTACAAATTAAATTTTTTATGTAAATTACTGTGAAGTACGTATTAATTAAGAAGATTTTTTTTTGAAATTATTAAAATTAACCGAGTTAGGGTTCAAAAATCATAGAATAAAGTCACAACTGTCTTCTGGATAAAATTTGGAACTTTATTTTTTGCAATTTTTTGACCAAAAAAATTGAGAAAATTGCAGTTTTCCTGTCATGTTTATATCTTGTGATAGGATGGAATAAAGCTTTTAAATAAGTTTTTAGTACAAAAAATTTCTCAAAAAATCTGAAACTGTAATTTTTTTTTCTTAATTAATTGGAGTATTTTTTTTACTAATTTATTACAGTTTCGTGTCAAAAGTAAACTGAAAAGCAAATTAATTAATTAATAAATTAATTCAGACACAATACAAAAAAAAAAGGAAATGATTCTTAAAATACCATTTAGAAATCATCTAGAAAAGATATGAAAACTTTACTTCCTGACTTAATTTTTTGGATAATGTATTAGAAAGTGAAGGGGTCTTAATTATTTTTTTTTAATTTTCTCAATTACGGCAAAACTATTCGAAAAAATGGAACGTTTTTTATTCTTACCAATGCAAAATGATCCGGGGAATCGATTGGCATCGAGAAAATTACCAAATTCCAAATAGTTTTTTAGTTATGAATTTTTTAAAATTTCACCAATTTTTGCACTTATCAGCAATTTGCTCGAAAACTATAAGAGCTAGCAGAAAACGCTTTTTTAGATCAGAAAGAGCACATCAAAATCTATAAGATAGAATCGGTTTTTTTTGATTTTGAGACACTTTAAAAAATGACCAATTTTAAGGGGGGGGGGTGTTAACTTTTTTAAAAAAATTTTTATTTTCTCATTTACGGCTAAACTATTCTAAAAAGTGAACTATTTTGATCCATACCTATGCAAAATGATCCGGGGAATCGATTGGCATCGAGAAAGTTACCAAATTCCGAATAGCTTTTTAGTTATGAATTTTTTAAAATTTCACCAATTTTTGCATTTATCAGCAATTTGCTCGAAAACTGTAAGTCGGAGAACAATAATCTTTTTTGAAAAAAATAGATAATTTAAAGAGCTTTCCAACGATAATACACTTCATGGGGTTATCTCTGATAGTTCCGGAGCTATTGCTCGACAAATGTTCCGGGTACCCAAAATCGACAAAAATTGTGACGAAAATTGAAAAAATCAAATATCAAAAAATCGAATATATGGACTTTTTGTGGACTTTTAACAACTCTAGAGGAATGTAAAGGCATATAAAAGTCCATAAAAATATACTAGAACGAGTTTAAAAAAAAATTTTTTTTCACCTTCTTGAAGGTAAGTGTTATTACTCAGGAAATTTTAAGCAAAAAAATTCAAAATTTTAAATCTTGTGAAAAGCTGGTATAATACAGCCGCTGAATTCAATGGAACAAACCGCATTGCTCTACGACTTTTAGTTTTTGAGTTATGAATTTTTTTATTGAATAAAATTTTTCCCTATAGATATTGCCTATCTTAATTTTTAGCAAAAAACTTTAAAAGTTTAGATCTCATTAAAAATTGGTTTAATACAGAAAATGAGCCGCTGAATTCACTGAAACAAACTGTTTTGCTCTACGGCTTTTAGTTTTTGAGTTATGAATTTTTTTGTTCAATAAAATTGTCCACCATAAATAATGGCTAACCTAATATTAAGCAAAAAAATTTAAAAATTTTTATTCTTGTGAAAAATTGATAGGATATGTTAAATGAGCCGTAGAATTCAATGGAACAAACTGTTTTGCTCTGCGACTTTTGTATCTTTTGTAAATTTTTTTTTCATATTGTACCTCTCTGTGTTTATTAATAATTTTTTATTGTCTTTAAGATGCTTAGAGAAAAAATTAAGTCTCAGTTTCGATTTGCAGAAAAAAATATGCTTTTATCAGACTAACCCTGTATATGTTAAAATCTCTATTCATTGCAAAAAAATTAAATTTTGAATTCAAAAAACAAAGATAATAAGTAAAATCGTGTTTGAAGTGTTTGACAATTTTTATAAAAAAATATTTTTTCTTAAAAAAACACTTTATATTTTTGGATTCAACGACGCTTCTTAATAATTCACAGTAATTTACAGCAAAAGTTCCGAAAAAAGTGTTCTAATTTAAAACACTGCTTTCGCAGAAAAACAATTGAATAAATTATTGATAGCTCTCTATTCGTTGTCGCGCGGATGAATCTATTAGCACGTAATGATTTACCCTTGACCTGAAACCTAGTAAAAACTCTCTAAAATATCAGTTAACAATTTCAGCTAAAATTGCCGAAAACGGCAAATAACCACCATAAAAGAATCGATATTTGCGGCTTCATTTTCCAGCACATACTTGTTGAGTCTTTGGAAGCTTCTAAATTACCTCTGGTGACTTCCTCCTGACACCGTCCTATCGAATCAATATCAATATCACTCATAGGCCTGCCATTAACTTCCAACGGCGATATGCAATAATTCTTTGATATAAAGTCGAGTAAACTACCGTTTGCTAAAGGTCCCTCTAACAGGGCGTGGATGTGACAATCACAAGGAAAATGATTTGCTATCACAGTCAACTTATCGACACCGATATTGAGAGTTTCGGCGCGAGGGATTTCCAAAATGTGGTTGCCTTGGAGCTTCAAGTAGCCGATCCGCTGCTCTTGAGTTAAATTCAGTTCTTGAATGCCTAATTTTAAGGGGTGATCAGTGACTGAGCGGACACGCTGTATGTGCACTTTTTGCGGACAGAAAATAACCCAATAATTTTTAAATTAATTATTTTGAGTCTAGTATAAATCAAGCATTTATTAAAAAACTGGGTACTTTATGAATGATAGAATAATGTGCTTTTTTCAAAAAAAATGTAATTAAAAAATAATCAAAGAAAGTTTGTTGGCAAAAATAAAATTTGTAAAAAAAGTAAAAAAATGTCCAAACTATGTCTAATTTATGTTAATTCAACGATTATTTCAAATGATTTCAATTGTTTTTGAGGCAGAAATTTCACTTATTTTGGGAGATTTTCTCAAAAAGTCATGAAACAAGATGTGAATTACGTTATTTTAGCCAACTCTGATTGATTTTAGCAATTTTTTACGCTAGGAACTTTGAGACAAACCAAATATTCGTAGAATCTAGAAAGAAAAGAAAAAAAAGGTAACCTATAGAATAATATAAATAACATGCAAATAAAAAAGCAAAAAAAAAATACACCGTTCTCGATTGTTTTAAATTCGGACTATCTATGAAAATCTGACATTTATTTGACAGTACTGTGAGTTGTCATAAGAAATTTATTTTGGGTTATAATTGATGACAACCATGGACTGTTGTCAGTTTGCTTCGTTTTTTAAATAAATAATTAAATACGTTTTTATTGTTATTCTACTCATTATTATTAGGTAAAAAAGTCGGGTCTGTCTTTCTTGCATCCTTCAAAGCATCTTTTGATACACACTTTCTTATCAACAGAAATTATTTTCGACATTTTAAATTAATAAGCAGTAGAACTGACAACACAGTGAATTTTTGACAAAACAATGTCATAAAGACAGTACCTGACAGGACCTGAAGCCAACCTAACAAAAATATATCTACGCCTGCTGAGAATTTAAAACACTCGTGAACGGATAATACAATTAAACTCATTTATTACAAGAGATTTTTTCCAAACAAGCCGAAAGTTTAGCGTAATTCTGAGTAGCTTAGCTCATTCTTGAAGTAAAATATCTCCATAAATTTCCGTGAAAAAAGTTAAAAACCAGAGCCTTCTTGAAACAAGATAAAAAAATCACCAAACTAGAAGTAAATTATTTCACACATAAAGTGCACATATAACATGAGAAATAAGTTAAACAGTTCAAAATGATGTGTCACAATATTCTATAAAAAAAATTCTATAAGAATTTTTTTTGAATAAATAATAATAGAAAAAAAAATGAAATTCGTTCACAGCACACCATTTTGAACCCCCAATAATTTTTTTCTTGTAATATGTACTAACCGTCAATTTTATTGTTTAAAATATAGAAATTCTTAATGAACGTCAGGCCATCGAAGGCGTCCCTTTCAATAATTCCTAAGTCTGATTCTTGTATCGATAGAACACCGACGTTCGTAAGGCCTCTAAAAGTGCCTTCTTTGAGCGCCGGCAGGTCCATAAAGGCCAATTTTAAAAAGCCGACAGTGTCTAAACCGTTAAAAGCGTCCGGTTCTAAAATGCGCACTCCCGACGGAAAATTCAGCCTTTCAACATTGGTTAAACCGCAAAACGCGTTACTTTCAATCTTGATTATGGGGTTATTAGTCAGCACCAACAGCTTCAAGTTCGAAGTGCCGGCGAACGAATAGCCCTCCACTTTCTTGATTTTGTTGTGGCTCAAGTAGATCGAAGTGATGTTTTGCAAGCCGGCGAACGCGAACTGCGCCACTGTGGCGAGAGGAGTTTGCTAGAACAAAAAAATAATAATTTTTAGGAAACGATTAACTGTTTAAAGCTAAAAATAAAAGAGATTATTCATCGCCCACTTACAAATATTTTAAGATTGACCGCAAACTTTTATGTACTGCTAATGAAATTGAAATAATCTGACATTTTCATTAATAATTATTAATAATCTGTCAAATTTATTGATAATTTGTCATAATAATATTAATAATTTGTCAAATTTGCCCATAATCTGTAATATTTATCAATAAACTGTCAAATTTAGCGATGATCTGTCATTTTCTTTAATAATCTGTCACATTTACTATTTTAATTTTAACCCAAATTTTCAAAATAAAAAATTAATTAAATTGGCAACTTTGAGTGCTAACATTACATTTTACCAAATTGTTTTTTAAATAACGTTGATCAAAGTGTAAAATAGTCATTATAATCGGTCACACCTGTTAAAAATCTGCTATAATAATCAATTAATCAGTCATAATTACTATAATCTGTCAAACTTACTAATAATTTGTCAGATTTGTCAATATTGAGTCGGATTTACTGATAAAAATCTGTTACTATAATCTGCCATATTTATTACTAATCCGACAAATTTACTGGAAACCTGTCATACTTACTAATAATCTCTGTCATTTTAGTAAATTCAGTCAGATTTATAAATAATAGTCTGACATATTTATTAATAATCTGATAATCTGTCAGACAAAATGTCTTATTTATAGTAATCTGTCATATTTAACTAACGATCTCTCATTATGAACTGACATATTTATTAATAATCTCATATTTTCATTAATAATCTGTCAAATTAACTGTTAAACTATGACAGCTATTCACGATTTCTCATTAAAATCTGCCATATTTATTAATAATCTGTTCAATTTACTAAAAATCTGCCATGTTTACCAATAGTCTGTCATACCATCAGTCAATATTCTATCAGATTTACTAATAATCTGTTGCACCTGTTAATAATCTGTCAAATTTTCTGAAATTCTGTCGTATTTACCAATGATCTGTCATACCAGTCAATATTCTGTCATATTTACTAATAATTTGTCACACTTGACAACTAATAAGTCTGTGATATTTTCATTAATGGTCTGTCAAATTTACTGAAAATCTGTCATATTTACCAATGATCTGTCATACTAATCAATATTCTGTCAGATTTACTAATAATTTTTTGCACCTGTCAATAATCTGTCATATTTATTAAAAATTTGTCGTATGAACTAATAATCTGTCATACTTGTCAATGGTCTGTCATTACTTGTAAAATGTGCTTAGGATCGGTTTACAGAAAAACACTTAAAATTTAATTCCGAATGAAATAATTTGATATTAATGTACCATTTAAAATGCCTTGACGAATGTCAAGTTAATCGGGATTTAAAATTGTAGCAATTAATTTTTTTTTGTAAAGGTGCCCGTGACCTTTAAAGTCTTAAAAAGATAAAGATAACACCACTTTTGACTAGATTTTGTGGTTTTTGGCTTGACTTTGACAATTTTTGCTCAAAAATCGAATAAAAAATGCAACTTTTAGTAAAATATTTCGAAAAAAAAGCCTTCAAATGGGTTCTCTCAGAGGTAGAAATAAATATTTTTGATCAAACCCGATAAGATTTTGCTTCTTTTTGACAAAATTTTGTAAAATAATTGCATTTTTGGCTATCCAAAAAAAGGTTCTAACGTCTTTGTTTAGCAAAATTTTGGAAAATTTTAAAGGTTCGAAGACAAAAAAATACACCATTTTTCGACAAAATTTTATTGTTGAAATATGCTGTACTACATTGTATGTACCACAAGTGGAAAAAAAACACTATTTCGACTCTTGTTAATTTACTTTGATTTTTTCGAAAATAAGTGAACCCCCACCTGTATCGACAATTCTCTAAGTCGCGGAAGACCCCTGAAGGCGAACGGTTTGATGATTGATATGTTGTTGCCGTCTAAAGACAGCTTCCGCAGAAATCTCAATCCTGCAAAGGCATCGCTTTTAATGACAGGAAAGTGGTTCCTCGTTAGTGAAAGGTGCTCCACTGTGGAGGGTAGCAGTTTAACTGGAATCTCTCGTAATCCGCCCGAATTACACAGAACCTGAAACAAAAAATCAAATTAAGAGGGTCCGGGTCAGAAGTCAATTGGGGTTTCTCTCTCCTATCAGAGGCGTTGTTTTTCGGATGCTGCTAACGATGTGTGGAAAAATATTTTTAGGTTTATTCGCGTCGACATTATTCCATTAAATATTTATGACGGGTTGCGTGTCAAATATAATGAGAATGGATGCTTTGCCATGTATTTTGCGGATTAAACCCCGTCTATGCAAGTTTAACAGCCGCCCCGCCGCCACTGAACACACGTTCATCAATAAGTCAACAAAGCGGAGGCGATTGAAAATTTACGGTTTTACATCAGCACAAAAATACATATGCAAAACTGAAATCAGACTCAAGCGATGTGCTAAACTTTTAAACGCGCACCAGAAACATGCATTTTTACTCCGAAATACAGAAAATTCCAACTCACATCCAACAAACAAATACGAACAAAAAATAAAAAATTTGACTTTATAATTACGAACTTATAGATATTTAATAATGAAAGCGGTAAATAATCGCAATTGTTCTTTTATTCTGGTGATAAAATATGAAATTAACAATAAACTAAAATTATATCCACAAACGGGCCGCCAGGAGCCACAATAATTAACCAACTGTTTCGAGTTATTCTTTATACATGAGAAACATGTTATTCGAGCATTGAAATATATACAATCAAAATCGACCATTTTGTGTTGAATTAAGTTGATTTCAAAATGGCTGAACTTCCGAAACTCAGAGAAATTGGCACCAAATTCTCAAAATTTTTAATAGTAAGTACTTTTAATTAAATTTTTGAATTTTTTTGTTCATCGAAAAACATGTCTAAAAAAATCTCCAAACTAAGCTGAAATTACTAATCATTCCCATTCAATACAAATGCTAACATTTTACAAATTGTTTTTAAATAACGTTGATAAAAATGTAAAATAGTCATTATAATCTGTCACATCTGTCAAAAATCAGTTATAATAATCAATTAATCAGTCATAATTACTTATAATCTGTCATACTTACTAATAATTTGTCAGATTTGTCATTATAAAATCTGTCATTATAATCTGCCATATTTATTACTAATCTGATAATCCGTCAGATAAACTATCATGTTTATTAGTAATCTGTCATATTTAACTAACGATCTCTCATTATGAACTGGCATATTTATTAATAATCTGATATTTTCATTAATAATCTATCAAATTAACTGTTAAACTATCAAAGGTATTAACGATTTCTCATTAAAATCTGCCATATTTATTAATAATCTGTCCAATTTACTAAAAATCTGCCATATTTACCAATAATCTGTCATACCATCAGTCAATATTCTATCAAATTTACTAACAATCTGTTGCACCTGTTAATAATCTGTCAAATTTACTGAAATTCTGTCGTATTTACCAATGATCTGTCATACCAGTCAATATTCTGTCATATATACTAATAATTTGTCACACTGGGCAACTAATAAGTCTCTGATATTTTCATTAATAGTCTGTCAAATTTACTGAAAATCTGCCATATTTACCAATAATCTGTCATACCATCAGTCAATATTCTATCAGATTTACTAATAATCTGTTGCACCTGTTAGTAATCTGTCAAATTTACTGAAATTCTGTCGTATTTACCAATGATCTATCATATTTACTAATAATTTGTCACACTTGACAACTAATAAGTCTGTAATATTTTCATTAATGGTCTGTCAAATTTACATGAGAAACATGTAATTTGAGCTTTGAAATTTTATATACAATCAAAATCAACCATTTTGTGTTCAATTAAGTTGTTTTCAAAATGGCTGAACTTCCGAAATTCAGAGAAATTGGCACCAAATTCTCAAAATTCTCAAAATTTTAATAGTAAGTACTTTTAATTGAATTTTTGAATTCGTCTTTTGAAACTGAGTAAAATGTATTTATTTACTTGTTAAATAAATGTAATAATACGTAAAAAAATTAAAATTGTGTTTTTTCACCTTATTAGAAAACTACGATAAGCTATAAATGAGAAACAAATTTTCGAAGTTTGTGTTTATATCGCAATGGCACACATTCGGCCAAAATTGTTTCGCGATTCACTGAGAAATGAAGTTTGCTAAACAAGTTTAAAATGAAGTTCTGGAACATATTTTCCCAATAGCTCTCTTTGTGTTGATATTACGAAACAAACACTGAATTTCCACACAGTTTTCCAATGCATAGCAGCGATTTTTTTGACAACTAATTGATCAAAAATGCTTACCTGTGTCTGAGAAAGACAGATACATTCAGGAGGACAAGATGGCGGCAGTATCATGTTAAGTGCAGCAAAATGGATGAACGCAAGGGCCAAAACAAAACTAGTCACCGAGTTTCGGGCCACTAGCATCTGAAACAAACGATAATTTCTTAAAGCCAAAAAAATTTAATAACTTAAGAAAATAAATAACTTAGTTTTAAATATTAGTTGAGTGATTAAACAACAAATTGGGTCGCTTGCAAGCTGCAATTAAAAATTAAAGTACAAGCCTTGTAAGTTAATCAAATTAGCTCGAATTAAATAAAGTGGTTTTTCGGTAATCTTAATGGTTGGCGTGAATGTGTTTTAACAGTGTTCCTCGCCTCCCTTGAACCATAGTCGTAATTATCACCCGGAATAAATCACGGTAGAAGTCAAGTATGAGAAACTTACAACTAAACTATCCTGAAACCACACACACACAATTAACTCGAGTCAGTTAAGCGAATTTTTCCTAATCGATTGTAATTTACAAGTGAAACAAATTTTCAGCAGTAATAAAAAACGAGCGAGCGCAAAAAGTGGCTGCCCTCGAGCCCTTAGTTCGTTCTTTTCGGCACTTTCTCAACCATTGTTTCCGGTACATTTGACGTGTTTCCGAGCCATATTCTTGTCCCAAGCCCCTTATCACTTCCTCTTCGATTATCACGATGCTTCTATTTTATCTCATCTTGACGTCGAACGCACTCAACATCGCGACTGAAGGATGACTTTATATTTGCGAAAAAAGTGACTCAAGGATTCAATATTTACGGTGGAGATTATGTCCAAAAAAATAAACTTTTAAAACTTTTCTGAAAAATTACGTTGGGTACCAACCAATAATTTTGTTGTTTTGGGCCCTTAAATGTAACTTGAAAAATCTTGAGTGTTTAAAAATATTTTCGAAATAAAACTGACCGGTTAAAAAATATTAAAAAAAATCATAGACAGATGTTTTCATTAGAAAAAAAAACATTAAACAATTGTGTGTATTATCCGTGTTTTAAATTCTCAGCAGGCGTAGATATATTTTTGTTAGGTTGGCCTCAGGTCCTGTCAGGTACTGTCTTTATGACATTGTCTTGTCAAAAATTCGCTGTGTTGTCAGTTTTACTGCTTATTAATTTAAAATGTCGAAAATAATTTCTGTTGATAAGAAAGTGTGCATCAAAAGATGCTTTGAAGGATGCAAGAAAGACAGACCCGACGTTTTTAACTAATGATAATGAGTAGAATAACAATAAAAACGTATTCAATTATTTATTTAAAAAACGAAGCAAACTGACAACAGTCCTTGGTTGTCATCAATTATAACCCAAAAATAAATTTCTTATGACAACTCACAGTACTGTCAAATAAAATGTCAGATTTTCATAGATAGTCCGAATTTAAAACAATCGAGAACGGTGTATTTTCTTTTTTTTTGCTTTTTTATTTGCATGTTATTTATATTATTCTTTAGGTTACCTTTTTTTTCTTTTCTTTCTAGATTCTACGAATATTTGGTTTGTCTCAAAGTTCCTAGCGTAAAAAATTGCTCAAATCAATCAGAATTGGCTGAAATAACGTAATTCACATCTTGTTTCATGACTTTTTGAGAAAACTTTCCAAAATAAGTGAAATTTCTGCCTCAAAAACAATTGAAATCACTTGAAATAATGGTTGAATTAACATAAATTAGACATAGTTTGGAAATTTCTTTACTTTTTTTTCACAAGTTATGGCAAAAAAATGTCAGATTTTCATAGATAGTCCAAATTTAAAACAATCGTGTACGGTGTATACGTTTAAACAATAATTCCATGTCTATTTTGAAGATGAATAAAATAAGAACAACTCCCAAACATAAAACCAACTTTTTATAAACACAAACACGTAGTTTGCGTAATTGTTTTGTCTTGCAGACGCCATCTGGTCATTAAAGTTAACTAAGAAAATGTTAGTTAAAGTGAGACTGCAAATATTGCTCTACTTTTTGGTCAAATCAGTGATAAACTAATCAAAAAAATTGTGTCGAAAGTGTGATTTCCTCCTCGTTGATGTTTAGTTAATTGCAAACGTCGTGTCGGGCTTGAGACTATCCTCGAAGGAATCCCGATCCCTTATATTAGTTAACTTTAGTCCATGTGCACTAATGTATGTTCCAAATTTATTCTAATTATTAAACTTGAAGCGCTTTGCTCTCTCCCTTCGCGTATAACTTTTGATGGCCCAATTAAACGTCACAACTTCCAATATTTACAAAAATATCGATTTTCAAACGGCATTTCGACATAAAACGCGTTAGCTTGGCAGCTTGCTAGACCGATCTGGGTTTACAAACTAATTACATTTCCATAATTCGGTTAATATGCAAATGTTGCCATGCTTTTGCCTTTTAAATATGTTTATAGTCTCTGCCGTGAATTCGAAAACACCACCAAAAAATATTTTTTTAACTGGATCTCTGAATCAGAAAAAGTGTGACAGAAAACGTAAAATTTTCTTTGCGTCTGCGAATTTGTGCAAGACGTTTCGCGTCCCCCACGCAATTTCCCGTAAAATCCAAACCGAGATTTAATGAAACGAGAAAACTTGAAGCTTACGGTAACCAATTTTAACTAGTTTAATTACAGAGTCCGGTTTCAGCAAACTAAGCGTTTAATTAAAAATGTCTGTTACACACTGACATGTCTTGTTTGCAATGTTTCCCTTTTGTTTTACTGTCACACAAAGATTATCTCGTTGTATAATCGCGATGGTTTGGGTTTTTTATAGGGATCTTAAGTTGTGCCAATTTATTCCTAAGAGGAGGACGTGCTTATGGTCAAATGGGTTCCAAGTTTTATTTTTGTTTTATGTCAGGAGTTTGTTTCCTGACTCCCAATGGACACGACGAGGAAAAAGCTTTCGATACCGAGGCGAAAAATCCATTAAACAATTTTTTAACAAGCACTCTCACTTTGCTCGCTCGTGCTCCCAACAATAATATTCCTTAAAACAGATAAAAAAAAATTTCACCTTTTTGAAGGTCTCAGGAAATTTTAAGGAAAAAATTTTAAATTTTTAATTCTTGTGAAAAATTGATATAATATGTAAAATGAGCCGCTGAATTCAATGGAACAAACCGCATTGCTCTACGACTTTTAGTTTTTTTTTATGAATTTTTTTAGTGAAAAACTTTGATCGCCTCTGTAGCCGGAACCGTTGCCCGGAGCGGCTCCGGGTTTAATCGAAAAAATAGAGAAAATTAAGCGCTATTAGATGGTTTTTTGTTCGTTGCTCTAAATCTTACAGTTTCCGAGAAAAACGCAAAAAAAGGTTTCCATTTTCGCTTTTTTTCAATTTTCAACCGCCAATTACGGCCAAACTATTAGAGTTATCGAAAAACGGAAAAATCGAGGACAACCGGAATAAAAAACTCTACAAAATGGCATAGGACTCAAGGCAATATCTCGCAAAAAAATTTTCAATTTTCAAACGCCGATTACGGCCAAACTAAAAGAGCTAGGAGAAAACGCTTTTTTAGATCGGAAAGAGCACATCAAAATCTATAAGATAGAATCGGTTTTATTTGATTTTGAGACACTTTAAAAATTGACCGATTTTAAGGGGGGGGGGTGTTAACTTTTTTTTAATTTTTTTTATTTTCTCATTTACGGCTAAACTATTCTAAAAAGTGGAACTATTTTGATCCATACCTATGCAAAATGATCCGGGGAATCGATTGGCATCGAGAAAATTACCAAATTCCGAATAGTTTTTTAGTTATGAATTTTTAAAAATTTCACCAATTTTTGCATTTATCAGCAATTTGCTCGAAAACTATAAGTCGGAGAACAATAATCTTTTTTGAAAAAAATAGATAATCTAAAGAGCTTTCCAACGATAATACACTTCATGGGGTTATCTCTGATAGTTCCGGAGCTATTGCTCGACAAATGTTCCGGGTACCCAAAATCGACAAAAACTGCGACGAAAATTGAAAAAATCAAATATCAAAAAATCGAATATATGGACTTTTTGTGGACTTTTAACAACTCTAGAGGGATGTAAAGGCATATAAAAGTCCATAAAAGTACTCTAGAACGAGTTTAAGAAAAAATAAATTTTTCACCTTCTTGAAGGTAAGTAAGTGTTAGTATTGCTCAGGAAATTTTAAGCAAAAAATTTTAAATTTTTTATTCTTGTGAAAAATTGACATAATATGTAAAATGAGCCGCTGAATTCAATGGAACAAACCGCAGTGCTCTATGACTTTTAGTTTTTTTTTTATGAATTTTTTTAGTGAAAAACTTTGATCGCCTCTGTAGCCGGAACCGTTGCCCGGAGCGGCTCCGGGTTTAATCGAAAAAATAGAGAAAATTAAGCGCTATCAAATGATTTTTTGTTCGTTGCTCTAAGTCTTACAGTTTCCGAGAAAAACGCAAAAAAAGGTTTCCATTTTCGCTTTTTTTCAATTTTCAACCGCCAATTACGGCCAAACTATTAGAGTTATCGAAAAACGGAAAAATCGAGGACAACCGGAATAAAAAACTCTACAAAATGGCATAGGACTCAAGGCGATATCTCGCAAAAAATTTTTCAATTTTCAAACGCCGATTACGGCCAAACTAAAAGAGCTAGAAGAAAACTCTTTTTTAGATCGGAAAGAGCACATCAAAATCTATAAGATAGAATCGGTTTTATTTAATTTTGAGACACTTTAAAAAATGACCAATTTTAAGGGGGGGGTGTTAACTTTTTTTTAATTTTTTTTATTTTTTCATTTACGGCTAAACTATTCTAAAAAGTGAAACTATTTTGATCCATACCTATGCAAAATGATCCGGGGAATCGATTGGCATCGAGAAAATTACGAAATTCCGAATAGTTTTTTAGTTATGAATTTTTTAAAATTTCACCAATTTTTGCATTTATCAGCAATTTGCTCGAGAACTATAAGTCGGAGAACAATAATCTTTTTTG
The DNA here is from genome assembly GCF_031307605.1 of Tribolium castaneum. Taxonomy (NCBI): domain Eukaryota; kingdom Metazoa; phylum Arthropoda; class Insecta; order Coleoptera; family Tenebrionidae; genus Tribolium; species Tribolium castaneum. Next base: position 901,500 of record NC_087402.1, on the reverse strand, counting down.
AAAAAAATAGATAATTTAAAGAGCTTTCCAACGATAATACACTTCATGGGGTTATCTCTGATAGTTCCGGAGCTATTGCTCGACAAATGTTCCGGGTACCCAAAATTGACAAAAATCGCGACGAAAATTGAAAAAATCAAATATCAAAAAATCGAATATATGGACTTTTTGTGGACTTTTAACAGCTCTAGAGGGATGTAAAGGCATATAAAAGTCCATAAAAGTATTCTAGATCGAGTTTAAAAAAAAAAAAATTTTTCACCTTCTTGAAGGTAAGTAAGTGTAGTATTGCTCAGGAAATTTTAAGCAAAAAATTTTAAATTGTGAAAAATTGATATAACATGTAAAATGAGCCGTAGAATTCAATGGAATAAACCGCAATGCTCTACGACTTTTAGTTTTCTTTATGAATTTTTTAGTGAAAAACAATTTTAAACAATTTTTTAACAAATTAAAGCACTCTCACTTCGCTCGCTCGTGCTCCCAACAATAATATTCCTTAAAACAGAGCAACGTGTGCCCAAATTTGTTCTCGTTTCGGATTAATGTAATTATCCGTTGTGTTTGGAGCTCGCTTTAGGCAACCGAAATAAATAATTTTCCTCATTAAAAATTTACATTGGGGTGTTTTTCTCGTAAATATTTCATGGTTAATTGCTAAACAACATCAAGAGTAACCGAAAAAATAGGGTTTCTTTTACAATATAAAGAAAGCGAATTTCCCAAAGCTGCTTCCTGTTTTTCTCTCTTGAGGTATTGTTCCGAAAGGAATTAAAGACGAGGGTTAATTTTATGTAAATTATCTCAGTTTTGATCTTAATTATGACGGCAAAATAAAAATTTGCTCACTCTCTTATTAAAACGGACTAATCCTTCGGGGCTTACTCTCACGCTATAAACGATTTTAATTAAAATACATACGAAAAGAACAGCGAATTAAATAATCAACTGCAATAACGGAAAATTGTAGATAAATAATAAAGCCTTAGAAATAATATTTTATTTGATTTATCAAAAGCCAGTATATTTTAGAATCTACTGAATGAAACTAAAAAGTTTTGAATGATGGAAGTGTTGAAATTAACTTGTCGTTCTTAAGGAACAGTAAAGCGCGTGAAAACTAGGGGGAAAACAGACAGTAACTGAATAAGGACGTTGAGAGAAACACAACTAGTCTGGGGATCATGTGGTCCAACAATTTCCGCCTGCTTAAAAGGAAACAACGGTAAGAGATTAGAGGTAGGATAGTTTTATTTTCCCAGGAAAAGACAGCCTAATAAATGAGGTAAAGAACATTTGCAACAGTTTCTGTTCACCAAATGAAAACGCACTTTGAATAAAATAATCAATAATAACCAAAATTTGTTAATTAAAAATTTAACACCATTACTTGTTTTGTGTTTTTGTTCTAAGACGAAAAATTGCGTAAAACACACGTTTCCGACTTATTATCTCTCGTGCAATAAAGATACCGTGAGCATTGTTCTGGTACACAGAAAGTCAAATATTTCAAATGAGGAAATTCCAAATGTTTATACACTACCACAACAGAGCAACATTCATGAGATTACAGTACATTCAAATACAAGTGCAATACAGCGGTTTCATCAAAAATGACCAGCTTTCGAGACTTAATCGAACTGAAGAAAGAAACACTTTGTATTTTTTTTGTAGGAGAAGTTATGAGCATTTGCACTAATCCTCATTAAGTCTGAACGCCCTAATGAGAATTGTGCTGAAAGCCTCGTCATCGATTTAACCCCGAACCTTTGTGCAGCCAAATACAGAATATTACATCAAATATTTACGGAGGAAGGAGTTGTGTGTAGGACGACATGACTCTATAATAATAATAATAATAATAAGACAGTCTGCCATGTGTGTGTGTGTTTGCATTCAGAAAGGGTGATTGCGGTCGGACGCTTGAGGGTGAGGTTTTAGACATAATGATGTACGCATACCCAACGGTAACCGACCACTGGACAGGATAAACGATTGCCTTGGATGGGGGGCTATCAGTTTGCCAACCTCTGCTGTTATCCCGCCACTTAGGCTGGGGCCCAAATGCTCAACATAAACACGTTTCTTGATTAATTAATGTCAGATGGAACGCTACACGGAAAAATTTACAAACCGGCACGTAATTAGAGGGAGCTGATCGACGAAAAGCTCAATTCCAGGCCGATGTATTTGCTGGCAAATTAAAACTAAATAAATTTTATTTATTATTAGAGCAAAACTATTCAAAAAAGTGAAACTATTTTGATCCATACCTATGCAAAATGATCCGGGGAATCGATTGGCATCGAGAAAATTACGAAATTCCGAATAGTTTTTTAGTTATGAATTTTTTAAAATTTCACCAATTTTTGCATTTATCAGCAATTTGCTCGAGAACTATAAGTCGGAGAACAATAATCTTTTTTGAAAAAAATAGATAATTTAAAGAGCTTTCCAACGATAATACACTTCATGGGGTTATCTCTGATAGTTCCGGAGCTATTGCTCGACAAATGTTCCGGGTACCCAAAATTGACAAAAATCGCGACGAAAATTGAAAAAATCAAATATCAAAAAATCGAATATATGGACTTTTTGTGGACTTTTAACAGCTCTAGAGGGATGTAAAGGCATATAAAAGTCCATAAAAGTATTCTAGATCGAGTTTAAAAAAAAAATTTTTTTTCACCTTCTTGAAGGTAAGTAAGTGTAGTATTGCTCAGGAAATTTTAAGCAAAAAATTTTAAATTTTTTATTCTTGTGAAAAATTGATATAATATGTAAAATGAGCCGCTGAATTCAATGGAACAAACCGCAGTGCTCTACGACTTTTAGTTTTTTTTTTATGAATTTTTTTAGTGAAAAACTTTGATCGCCTCTGTAGCCGGAACCGTTGCCCGGAGCGGCTCCGGGTTTAATCGAAAAAATAGAGAAAATTAAGCGCTATCAAATAATTTTTTGTTCGTTGCTCTAAGTCTTACAGTTTCCGAGAAAAACGCAAAAAAAGGTTTCCATTTTCGCTTTTTTTCAATTTTCAACCGCCAATTACGGCCAAACTATTAGAGTTATCGAAAAACGGAAAAATCGAGGACAACCGGAATAAAAAACTCTACAAAATGGCATAGGACTCAAGGCGATATCTCGCAAAAAATTTTTCAATTTTCAAACGCCGATTACGGCCAAACTAAAAGAGCTAGAAGAAAACTCTTTTTTAGATCGGAAAGAGCACATCAAAATCTATAAGATAGAATTGGTTTTATTTAATTTTGAGACACTTTAAAAAATGACCAATTTTAAAGGGGGGGTGTTAACTTTTTTTTAATTTTTTTTATTTTCTCATTTACGGCTAAACTATTCTAAAAAGTGAAACTATTTTGTTCCATACCTATGCAAAATGATCCGGGGAATCGATTGGCATCGAGAAAATTACGAAATTCCGAATAGTTTTTTAGTTATGAATTTTTTAAAATTTCACCAATTTTTGCATTTATCAGCAATTTGCTCGAGAACTATAAGTCGGAGAACAATAATCTTTTTTGAAAAAAATAGATAATTTAAAGAGCTTTCCAACGATAATACACTTCATGGGGTTATCTCTGATAGTTCCGGAGCTATTGCTCGACAAATGTTCCGGGTACCCAAAATTGACAAAAATCGCGACGAAAATTGAAAAAATCAAATATCAAAAAATCGAATATATGGACTTTTTGTGGACTTTTAACAGCTCTAGAGGGATGTAAAGGCATATAAAAGTCCATAAAAGTATTCTAGATCGAGTTTAAAAAAAAAAAAATTTTTCACCTTCTTGAAGGTAAGTAAGTGTAGTTTTGCTTAGGAAATTTTAAGCAAAAAATTTTAAATTTTTTATTCTTGTGAAAAATTGATATAATATGTAAAATGAGCCGCTGAATTCAATGGAACAAACCGCAGTGCTCTACGACTTTTAGTTTTTTTTTTATGAATTTTTTTAGTGAAAAACTTTGATCGCCTCTGTAGCCGGAACCGTTGCCCGGAGCGGCTCCGGGTTTAATCGAAAAAATAGAGAAAATTAAGCGCTATCAAATGATTTTTTGGCCTCCAGTACTGTAAAACGTGAATGACAGTTGCCCATTCATGAAAGGTAACTTGACCTTTAAACACGATGCTGTAAACTGGTAGCAAACAATTAGGTAAAGTAACCACAAAACACTGGACGATTAGACATGTTTAAGATACAAACCGTGCTTACCATAATTAAGTTCGTATAACGAAATACTTGTTACCTATAATTATTTAATTCAATCGACCATGGTGTATATTTAATTAGTGAAAATATAAATCCCCCCGGAACAGCGCCACCTATACATACGTTTGGGAACCACAAATGTCATTGATTCTATGCATTGATTGTTTAATATTTTAATATTAAAAGCTTGTCGGCCAAAAAGTTTTATACAAATCTCATGCGTTAAGTCATTTTACAGCGCTTCAACTAATAAGGCACTCGCCTTTCAGGCTCGTGCCTCAAACAAAGTTGTCGCGCTGTAAAATGTGACTTACCGCATTCGAGTGTAAATAGCTATTTTGTTCGTTGCTCTAAGTCTTACAGTTTCCGAGAAAAACGCAAAAAAAGGTTTCCATTTTCGCTTTTTTTCAATTTTCAACCGCCAATTACGGCCAAACTATTAGAGTTATCGAAAAACGGAAAAATCGAGGACAACCGGAATAAAAAACTCTACAAAATGGCATAGGACTCAAGGCGATATCTCGCAAAAAATTTTTCAATTTTCAAACGCCGATTACGGCCAAACTAAAAGAGCTAGAAGAAAACTCTTTTTTAGATCGGAAAGAGCACATCAAAATCTATAAGATAGAATCGGTTTTATTTAATTTTGAGACACTTTAAAAAATGACCAATTTTAAGGGGGGGTGTTAACTTTTTTTTAATTTTTTTTATTTTCTCATTTACGGCTAAACTATTCTAAAAAGTGAAACTATTTTGATCCATACCTATGCAAAATGATCCGGGGAATCGATTGGCATCGAGAAAATTACGAAATTCCGAATAGTTTTTTAGTTATGAATTTTTTAAAATTTCACCAATTTTTGCATTTATCAGCAATTTGCTCGAGAACTATAAGTCGGAGAACAATAATCTTTTTTGAAAAAAATAGATAATTTAAAGAGCTTTCCAACGATAATACACTTCATGGGGTTATCTCTGATAGTTCCGGAGCTATTGCTCGACAAATGTTCCGGGTACCCAAAATTGACAAAAATCGCGACGAAAATTGAAAAAATCAAATATCAAAAAATCGAATATATGGACTTTTTGTGGACTTTTAACAGCTGTAGAGGGATGTAAAGGCATATAAAAGTCCATAAAAGTATTCTAGATCGAGTTTAAAAAAAAAAAAAATTTTCACCTTCTTGAAGGTAAGTAAGTGTAGTATTGCTCAGGAAATTTTAAGCAAAAAATTTTAAATTTTTTATTCTTGTGAAAAATTGATATAATATGTAAAATGAGCCGCTGAATTCAATGGAACAAACCGCAGTGCTCTACGACTTTTAGTTTTTTTTTTATGAATTTTTTTAGTGAAAAACTTTGATCGCCTCTGTAGCCGGAACCGTTGCCCGGAGCGGCTCCGGGTTTAATCGAAAAAATAGAGAAAATTAAGCGCTATCAAATGATTTTTTGTTCGTTGCTCTAAGTCTTACAGTTTCCGAGAAAAACGCAAAAAAAGGTTTCCATTTTCGCTTTTTTTCAATTTTCAACCGCCAATTACGGCCAAACTATTAGAGTTATCGAAAAACGGAAAAATCGAGGACAACCGGAATAAAAAACTCTACAAAATGGCATAGGACTCAAGGCGATATCTCGCAAAAAATTTTTCAATTTTCAAACGCCGATTACGGCCAAACTAAAAGAGCTAGAAGAAAACTCTTTTTTAGATCGGAAAGAGCACATCAAAATCTATAAGATAGAATCGGTTTTATTTAATTTTGAGACACTTTAAAAAATGACCAATTTTAAGGGGGGGTGTTAACTTTTTTTTAATTTTTTTTATTTTCTCATTTACGGCTAAACTATTCTAAAAAGTGAAACTATTTTGATCCATACCTATGCAAAATGATCCGGGGAATCGATTGGCATCGAGAAAATTACGAAATTCCGAATAGTTTTTTAGTTATGAATTTTTTAAAATTTCACCAATTTTTGCATTTATCAGCAATTTGCTCGAGAACTATAAGTCGGAGAACAATAATCTTTTTTGAAAAAAATAGATAATTTAAAGAGCTTTCCAACGATAATACACTTCATGGGGTTATCTCTGATAGTTCCGGAGCTATTGCTCGACAAATGTTCCGGGTACCCAAAATTGACAAAAATCGCGACGAAAATTGAAAAAATCAAATATCAAAAAATCGAATATATGGACTTTTTGTGGACTTTTAACAGCTCTAGAGGGATGTAAAGGCATATAAAAGTCCATAAAAGTATTCTAGATCGAGTTTAAAAAAAAAAAAATTTTCACCTTCTTGAAGGTAAGTAAGTGTAGTATTGCTCAGGAAATTTTAAGCAAAAAATTTTAAATTTTTTATTCTTGTGAAAAATTGATATAATATGTAAAATGAGCCGCTGAATTCAATGGAACAAACCGCAGTGCTCTACGACTTTTAGTTTTTTTTTTATGAATTTTTTTAGTGAAAAACTTTGATCGCCTCTGTAGCCGGAACCGTTGCCCGGAGCGGCTCCGGGTTTAATCGAAAAAATAGAGAAAATTAAGCGCTATCAAATGATTTTTTGTTCGTTGCTCTAAGTCTTACAGTTTCCGAGAAAAACGCAAAAAAAGGTTTCCATTTTCGCTTTTTTTCAATTTTCAACCGCCAATTACGGCCAAACTATTAGAGTTATCGAAAAACGGAAAAATCGAGGACAACCGGAATAAAAAACTCTACAAAATGGCATAGGACTCAAGGCGATATCTCGCAAAAAATTTTTCAATTTTCAAACGCCGATTACGGCCAAACTAAAAGAGCTAGAAGAAAACTCTTTTTTAGATCGGAAAGAGCACATCAAAATCTATAAGATAGAATCGGTTTTATTTAATTTTGAGACACTTTAAAAAATGACCAATTTTAAGGGGGGGGTGTTAACTTTTTTTTAATTTTTTTTATTTTCTCATTTACGGCTAAACTATTCTAAAAAGTGAAACTATTTTGATCCATACCTATGCAAAATGATCCGGGGAATCGATTGGCATCGAGAAAATTACGAAATTCCGAATAGTTTTTTAGTTATGAATTTTTTAAAATTTCACCAATTTTTGCATTTATCAGCAATTTGCTCGAGAACTATAAGTCGGAGAACAATAATCTTTTTTGAAAAAAATAGATAATTTAAAGAGCTTTCCAACGATAATACACTTCATGGGGTTATCTCTGATAGTTCCGGAGCTATTGCTCGACAAATGTTCCGGGTACCCAAAATTGACAAAAATCGCGACGAAAATTGAAAAAATCAAATATCAAAAAATCGAATATATGGACTTTTTGTGGACTTTTAACAGCTCTAGAGGGATGTAAAGGCATATAAAAGTCCATAAAAGTATTCTAGATCGAGTTTAAAAAAAAAAAATTTTTTCACCTTCTTGAAGGTAAGTAAGTGTAGTATTGCTCAGGAAATTTTAAGCAAAAAATTTTAAATTTTTTATTCTTGTGAAAAATTGATATAATATGTAAAATGAGCCGCTGAATTCAATGGAACAAACCGCAGTGCTCTACGACTTTTAGTTTTTTTTTTATGAATTTTTTTAGTAAAAAACTTTGATCGCCTCTGTAGCCGGAACCGTTGCCCGGAGCGGCTCCGGGTTTAATCGAAAAAATAGAGAAAATTAAGCGCTATCAAATGATTTTTTGTTCGTTGCTCTAAGTCTTACAGTTTCCGAGAAAAACGCAAAAAAAGGTTTCCATTTTCGCTTTTTTTCAATTTTCAACCGCCAATTACGGCCAAACTATTAGAGTTATCGAAAAACGGAAAAATCGAGGACAACCGGAATAAAAAACTCTACAAAATGGCATAGGACTCAAGGCGATATCTCGCAAAAAATTTTTCAATTTTCAAACGCCGATTACGGCCAAACTAAAAGAGCTAGAAGAAAACTCTTTTTTAGATCGGAAAGAGCACATCAAAATCTATAAGATAGAATCGGTTTTATTTAATTTTGAGACACTTTAAAAAATGACCAATTTTAAGGGGGGGGTGTTAACTTTTTTTTAATTTTTTTTATTTTCTCATTTACGGCTAAACTATTCTAAAAAGTGAAACTATTTTGATCCATACCTATGCAAAATGATCCGGGGAATCGATTGGCATCGAGAAAATTACGAAATTCCGAATAGTTTTTTAGTTATGAATTTTTTAAAATTTCACCAATTTTTGCATTTATCAGCAATTTGCTCGAGAACTATAAGTCGGAGAACAATAATCTTTTTTGAAAAAAATAGATAATTTAAAGAGCTTTCCAACGATAATACACTTCATGGGGTTATCTCTGATAGTTCCGGAGCTATTGCTCGACAAATGTTCCGGGTACCCAAAATTGACAAAAATCGCGACGAAAATTGAAAAAATCAAATATCAAAAAATCGAATATATGGACTTTTTGTGGACTTTTAACAGCTCTAGAGGGATGTAAAGGCATATAAAAGTCCATAAAAGTATTCTAGATCGAGTTTAAAAAAAAAAAAAAATTTCACCTTCTTGAAGGTAAGTAAGTGTAGTATTGCTCAGGAAATTTTAAGCAAAAAATTTTAAATTTTTTATTCTTGTGAAAAATTGATATAATATGTAAAATGAGCCGCTGAATTCAATGGAACAAACCGCAGTGCTCTACGACTTTTAGTTTTTTTTTTATGAATTTTTTTAGTGAAAAACTTTGATCGCCTCTGTAGCCGGAACCGTTGCCCGGAGCGGCTCCGGGTTTAATCGAAAAAATAGAGAAAATTAAGCGCTATCAAATGATTTTTTGTTCGTTGCTCTAAGTCTTACAGTTTCCGAGAAAAACGCAAAAAAAGGTTTCCATTTTCGCTTTTTTTCAATTTTCAACCGCCAATTACGGCCAAACTATTAGAGTTATCGAAAAACGGAAAAATCGAGGACAACCGGAATAAAAAACTCTACAAAATGGCATAGGACTCAAGGCGATATCTCGCAAAAAATTTTTCAATTTTCAAACGCCGATTACGGCCAAACTAAAAGAGCTAGAAGAAAACTCTTTTTTAGATCGGAAAGAGCACATCAAAATCTATAAGATAGAATCGGTTTTATTTAATTTTGAGACACTTTAAAAAATGACCAATTTTAAGGGGGGGGTGTCAACTTTTTTTTAATTTTTTTTATTTTCTCACTTACGGCTAAACTATTCTAAAAAGTGAAACTATTTTGATCCATACCTATGCAAAATGATCCGGGGAATCGATTGGCATCGAGAAAATTACGAAATTCCGAATAGTTTTTTAGTTATGAATTTTTTAAAATTTCACCAATTTTTGCATTTATCAGCAATTTGCTCGAGAACTATAAGTCGGAGAACAATAATCTTTTTTGAAAAAAATAGATAATTTAAAGAGCTTTCCAACGATAATACACTTCATGGGGTTATCTCTGATAGTTCCGGAGCTATTGCTCGACAAATGTTCCGGGTACCCAAAATTGACAAAAATCGCGACGAAAATTGAAAAAATCAAATATCAAAAAATCGAATATATGGACTTTTTGTGGACTTTTAACAGCTCTAGAGGGATGTAAAGGCATATAAAAGTCCATAAAAGTATTCTAGATCGAGTTTAAAAAAAAAAAAAAATTTCACCTTCTTGAAGGTAAGTAAGTGTAGTATTGCTCAGGAAATTTTAAGCAAAAAATTTTAAATTTTTTATTCTTGTGAAAAATTGATATAATATGTAAAATGAGCCGCTGAATTCAATGGAACAAACCGCAGTGCTCTACGACTTTTAGTTTTTTTTTTATGAATTTTTTTAGTGAAAAACTTTGATCGCCTCTGTAGCCGGAACCGTTGCCCGGAGCGGCTCCGGGTTTAATCGAAAAAATAGAGAAAATTAAGCGCTATCAAATGATTTTTTGTTCGTTGCTCTAAGTCTTACAGTTTCCGAGAAAAACGCAAAAAAAGGTTTCCATTTTCGCTTTTTTTCAATTTTCAACCGCCAATTACGGCCAAACTATTAGAGTTATCGAAAAACGGAAAAATCGAGGACAACCGGAATAAAAAACTCTACAAAATGGCATAGGACTCAAGGCGATATCTCGCAAAAAATTTTTCAATTTTCAAACGCCGATTACGGCCAAACTAAAAGAGCTAGAAGAAAACTCTTTTTTAGATCGGAAAGAGCACATCAAAATCTATAAGATAGAATCGGTTTTATTTAATTTTGAGACACTTTAAAAAATGACCAATTTTAAGGGGGGGGTGTTAACTTTTTTTTAATTTTTTTTATTTTCTCACTTACGGCTAAACTATTCTAAAAAGTGAAACTATTTTGATCCATACCTATGCAAAATGATCCGGGGAATCGATTGGCATCGAGAAAATTACGAAATTCCGAATAGTTTTTTAGTTATGAATTTTTTAAAATTTCACCAATTTTTGCATTTATCAGCAATTTGCTCGAGAACTATAAGTCGGAGAACAATAATCTTTTTTGAAAAAAATAGATAATTTAAAGAGCTTTCCAACGATAATACACTTCATGGGGTTATCTCTGATAGTTCCGGAGCTATTGCTCGACAAATGTTCCGGGTACCCAAAATTGACAAAAATCGCGACGAAAATTGAAAAAATCAAATATCAAAAAATCGAATATATGGACTTTTTGTGGACTTTTAACAGCTCTAGAGGGATGTAAAGGCATATAAAAGTCCATAAAAGTATTCTAGATCGAGTTTAAAAAAAAAAAATTTTTCACCTTGAAGGTAAGTAAGTGTAGTATTGCTCAGGAAATTTTAAGCAAAAAATTTTAAATTTTTTATTCTTGTGAAAAATTGATATAATATGTAAAATGAGCCGCTGAATTCAATGGAACAAACCGCAGTGCTCTACGACTTTTAGTTTTTTTTTTATGAATTTTTTTAGTGAAAAACTTTGATCGCCTCTGTAGCCGGAACCGTTGCCCGGAGCGGCTCCGGGTTTAATCGAAAAAATAGAGAAAATTAAGCGCTATCAAATGATTTTTTGTTCGTTGCTCTAAGTCTTACAGTTTCCGAGAAAAACGCAAAAAAAGGTTTCCATTTTCGCTTTTTTTCAATTTTCAACCGCCAATTACGGCCAAACTATTAGAGTTATCGAAAAACGGAAAAATCGAGGACAACCGGAATAAAAAACTCTACAAAATGGCATAGGACTCAAGGCGATATCTCGCAAAAAATTTTTCAATTTTCAAACGCCGATTACGGCCAAACTAAAAGAGCTAGAAGAAAACTCTTTTTTAGATCGGAAAGAGCACATCAAAATCTATAAGATAGAATCGGTTTTATTTAATTTTGAGACACTTTAAAAAATGACCAATTTTAAGGGGGGGGTGTTAACTTTTTTTTAATTTTTTTTATTTTCTCATTTACGGCTAAACTATTCTAAAAAGTGAAACTATTTTGATCCATACCTATGCAAAATGATCCGGGGAATCGATTGGCATCGAGAAAATTACGAAATTCCGAATAGTTTTTTAGTTATGAATTTTTTAAAATTTCACCAATTTTTGCATTTATCAGCAATTTGCTCGAGAACTATAAGTCGGAGAACAATAATCTTTTTTGAAAAAAATAGATAATTTAAAGAGCTTTCCAACGATAATACACTTCATGGGGTTATCTCTGATAGTTCCGGAGCTATTGCTCGACAAATGTTCCGGGTACCCAAAATTGACAAAAATCGCGACGAAAATTGAAAAAATCAAATATCAAAAAATCGAATATATGGACTTTTTGTGGACTTTTAACAGCTCTAGAGGGATGTAAAGGCATATAAAAGTCCATAAAAGTATTCTAGATCGAGTTTAAAAAAAAAAAAAAATTTCACCTTCTTGAAGGTAAGTAAGTGTAGTATTGCTCAGGAAATTTTAAGCAAAAAATTTTAAATTTTTTATTCTTGTGAAAAATTGATATAATATGTAAAATGAGCCGCTGAATTCAATGGAACAAACCGCAGTGCTCTACGACTTTTAGTTTTTTTTTTATGAATTTTTTTAGTGAAAAACTTTGATCGCCTCTGTAGCCGGAACCGTTGCCCGGAGCGGCTCCGGGTTTAATCGAAAAAATAGAGAAAATTAAGCGCTATCAAATGATTTTTTGTTCGTTGCTCTAAGTCTTACAGTTTCCGAGAAAAACGCAAAAAAAGGTTTCCATTTTCGCTTTTTTTCAATTTTCAACCGCCAATTACGGCCAAACTATTAGAGTTATCGAAAAACGGAAAAATCGAGGACAACCGGAATAAAAAACTCTACAAAATGGCATAGGACTCAAGGCGATATCTCGCAAAAAATTTTTCAATTTTCAAACGCCGATTACGGCCAAACTAAAAGAGCTAGAAGAAAACTCTTTTTTAGATCGGAAAGAGCACATCAAAATCTATAAGATAGAATCGGTTTTATTTAATTTTGAGACACTTTAAAAAATGACCAATTTTAAGGGGGGGGTGTTAACTTTTTTTTAATTTTTTTTATTTTCTCACTTACGGCTAAACTATTCTAAAAAGTGAAACTATTTTGATCCATACCTATGCAAAATGATCCGGGGAATCGATTGGCATCGAGAAAATTACGAAATTCCGAATAGTTTTTTAGTTATGAATTTTTTAAAATTTCACCAATTTTTGCATTTATCAGCAATTTGCTCGAGAACTATAAGTCGGAGAACAATAATCTTTTTTGAAAAAAATAGATAATTTAAAGAGCTTTCCAACGATAATACACTTCATGGGGTTATCTCTGATAGTTCCGGAGCTATTGCTCGACAAATGTTCCGGGTACCCAAAATTGACAAAAATCGCGACGAAAATTGAAAAAATCAAATATCAAAAAATCGAATATATGGACTTTTTGTGGACTTTTAACAGCTCTAGAGGGATGTAAAGGCATATAAAAGTCCATAAAAGTATTCTAGATCGAGTTTAAAAAAAAAAAATTTTTTCACCTTCTTGAAGGTAAGTAAGTGTAGTATTGCTCAGGAAATTTTAAGCAAAAAATTTTAAATTTTTTATTCTTGTGAAAAATTGATATAATATGTAAAATGAGCCGCTGAATTCAATGGAACAAACCGCAGTGCTCTACGACTTTTAGTTTTTTTTTTATGAATTTTTTTAGTGAAAAACTTTGATCGCCTCTGTAGCCGGAACCGTTGCCCGGAGCGGCTCCGGGTTTAATCGAAAAAATAGAGAAAATTAAGCGCTATCAAATGATTTTTTGTTCGTTGCTCTAAGTCTTACAGTTTCCGAGAAAAACGCAAAAAAAGGTTTCCATTTTCGCTTTTTTTCAATTTTCAACCGCCAATTACGGCCAAACTATTAGAGTTATCGAAAAACGGAAAAATCGAGGACAACCGGAATAAAAAACTCTACAAAATGGCATAGGACTCAAGGCGATATCTCGCAAAAAATTTTTCAATTTTCAAACGCCGATTACGGCCAAACTAAAAGAGCTAGAAGAAAACTCTTTTTTAGATCGGAAAGAGCACATCAAAATCTATAAGATAGAATCGGTTTTATTTAATTTTGAGACACTTTAAAAAATGACCAATTTTAAGGGGGGGGTGTTAACTTTTTTTTAATTTTTTTTATTTTCTCACTTACGGCTAAACTATTCTAAAAAGTGAAACTATTTTGATCCATACCTATGCAAAATGATCCGGGGAATCGATTGGCATCGAGAAAATTACGAAATTCCGAATAGTTTTTTAGTTATGAATTTTTTAAAATTTCACCAATTTTTGCATTTATCAGCAATTTGCTCGAGAACTATAAGTCGGAGAACAATAATCTTTTTTGAAAAAAATAGATAATTTAAAGAGCTTTCCAACGATAATACACTTCATGGGGTTATCTCTGATAGTTCCGGAGCTATTGCTCGACAAATGTTCCGGGTACCCAAAATTGACAAAAATCGCGACGAAAATTGAAAAAATCAAATATCAAAAAATCGAATATATGGACTTTTTGTGGACTTTTAACAGCTCTAGAGGGATGTAAAGGCATATAAAAGTCCATAAAAGTATTCTAGATCGAGTTTAAAAAAAAAAATTTTTTTCACCTTCTTGAAGGTAAGTAAGTGTAGTATTGCTCAGGAAATTTTAAGCAAAAAATTTTAAATTTTTTATTCTTGTGAAAAATTGATATAATATGTAAAATGAGCCGCTGAATTCAATGGAACAAACCGCAGTGCTCTACGACTTTTAGTTTTTTTTTTATGAATTTTTTTAGTGAAAAACTTTGATCGCCTCTGTAGCCGGAACCGTTGCCCGGAGCGGCTCCGGGTTTAATCGAAAAAATAGAGAAAATTAAGCGCTATCAAATGATTTTTTGTTCGTTGCTCTAAGTCTTACAGTTTCCGAGAAAAACGCAAAAAAAGGTTTCCATTTTCGCTTTTTTTCAATTTTCAACCGCCAATTACGGCCAAACTATTAGAGTTATCGAAAAACGGAAAAATCGAGGACAACCGGAATAAAAAACTCTACAAAATGGCATAGGACTCAAGGCGATATCTCGCAAAAAATTTTTCAATTTTCAAACGCCGATTACGGCCAAACTAAAAGAGCTAGAAGAAAACTCTTTTTTAGATCGGAAAGAGCACATCAAAATCTATAAGATAGAATCGGTTTTATTTAATTTTGAGACACTTTAAAAAATGACCAATTTTAAGGGGGGGGTGTTAACTTTTTTTTAATTTTTTTTATTTTCTCATTTACGGCTAAACTATTCTAAAAAGTGAAACTATTTTGATCCATACCTATGCAAAATGATCCGGGGAATCGATTGGCATCGAGAAAATTACGAAATTCCGAATAGTTTTTTAGTTATGAATTTTTTAAAATTTCACCAATTTTTGCATTTATCAGCAATTTGCTCGAGAACTATAAGTCGGAGAACAATAATCTTTTTTGAAAAAAATAGATAATTTAAAGAGCTTTCCAACGATAATACACTTCATGGGGTTATCTCTGATAGTTCCGGAGCTATTGCTCGACAAATGTTCCGGGTACCCAAAATTGACAAAAATCGCGACGAAAATTGAAAAAATCAAATATCAAAAAATCGAATATATGGACTTTTTGTGGACTTTTAACAGCTCTAGAGGGATGTAAAGGCATATAAAAGTCCATAAAAGTATTCTAGATCGAGTTTAAAAAAAAAAATTTTTTTCACCTTCTTGAAGGTAAGTAAGTGTAGTATTGCTCAGGAAATTTTAAGCAAAAAATTTTAAATTTTTTATTCTTGTGAAAAATTGATATAATATGTAAAATGAGCCGCTGAATTCAATGGAACAAACCGCAGTGCTCTACGACTTTTAGTTTTTTTTTTATGAATTTTTTTAGTGAAAAAATTTGATCGCCTCTGTAGCCGGAACCGTTGCCCGGAGCGGCTCCGGGTTTAATCGAAAAAATAGAGAAAATTAAGCGCTATCAAATGATTTTTTGTTCGTTGCTCTAAGTCTTACAGTTTCCGAGAAAAACGCAAAAAAAGGTTTCCATTTTCGCTTTTTTTCAATTTTCAACCGCCAATTACGGCCAAACTATTAGAGTTATCGAAAAACGGAAAAATCGAGGACAACCGGAATAAAAAACTCTACAAAATGGCATAGGACTCAAGGCGATATCTCGCAAAAAATTTTTCAATTTTCAAACGCCGATTACGGCCAAACTAAAAGAGCTAGAAGAAAACTCTTTTTTAGATCGGAAAGAGCACATCAAAATCTATAAGATAGAATCGGTTTTATTTAATTTTGAGACACTTTAAAAAATGACCAATTTTAAGGGGGGGGTGTTAACTTTTTTTTAATTTTTTTTATTTTCTCACTTACGGCTAAACTATTCTAAAAAGTGAAACTATTTTGATCCATACCTATGCAAAATGATCCGGGGAATCGATTGGCATCGAGAAAATTACGAAATTCCGAATAGTTTTTTAGTTATGAATTTTTTAAAATTTCACCAATTTTTGCATTTATCAGCAATTTGCTCGAGAACTATAAGTCGGAGAACAATAATCTTTTTTGAAGAAAATAGATAATTTAAAGAGCTTTCCAACGATAATACACTTCATGGGGTTATCTCTGATAGTTCCGGAGCTATTGCTCGACAAATGTTCCGGGTACCCAAAATTGACAAAAATCGCGACGAAAATTGAAAAAATCAAATATCAAAAAATCGAATATATGGACTTTTTGTGGACTTTTAACAGCTCTAGAGGGATGTAAAGGCATATAAAAGTCCATAAAAGTATTCTAGATCGAGTTTAAAAAAAAAAAAATTTTCACCTTGAAGGTAAGTAAGTGTAGTATTGCTCAGGAAATTTTAAGCAAAAAATTTTAAATTTTTTATTCTTGTGAAAAATTGATATAATATGTAAAATGAGCCGCTGAATTCAATGGAACAAACCGCAGTGCTCTACGACTTTTAGTTTTTTTTTTATGAATTTTTTTAGTGAAAAACTTTGATCGCCTCTGTAGCCGGAACCGTTGCCCGGAGCGGCTCCGGGTTTAATCGAAAAAATAGAGAAAATTAAGCGCTATCAAATGATTTTTTGTTCGTTGCTCTAAGTCTTACAGTTTCCGAGAAAAACGCAAAAAAAGGTTTCCATTTTCGCTTTTTTTCAATTTTCAACCGCCAATTACGGCCAAACTATTAGAGTTATCGAAAAACGGAAAAATCGAGGACAACCGGAATAAAAAACTCTACAAAATGGCATAGGACTCAAGGCGATATCTCGCAAAAAATTTTTCAATTTTCAAACGCCGATTACGGCCAAACTAAAAGAGCTAGAAGAAAACTCTTTTTTAGATCGGAAAGAGCACATCAAAATCTATAAGATAGAATCGGTTTTATTTAATTTTGAGACACTTTAAAAAATGACCAATTTTAAGGGGGGGGTGTTAACTTTTTTTTAATTTTTTTTATTTTCTCATTTACGGCTAAACTATTCTAAAAAGTGAAACTATTTTGATCCATACCTATGCAAAATGATCCGGGGAATCGATTGGCATCGAGAAAATTACGAAATTCCGAATAGTTTTTTAGTTATGAATTTTTTAAAATTTCACCAATTTTTGCATTTATCAGCAATTTGCTCGAGAACTATAAGTCGGAGAACAATAATCTTTTTTGAAAAAAATAGATAATTTAAAGAGCTTTCCAACGATAATACACTTCATGGGGTTATCTCTGATAGTTCCGGAGCTATTGCTCGACAAATGTTCCGGGTACCCAAAATTGACAAAAATCGCGACGAAAATTGAAAAAATCAAATATCAAAAAATCGAATATATGGACTTTTTGTGGACTTTTAACAGCTCTAGAGGGATGTAAAGGCATATAAAAGTCCATAAAAGTATTCTAGATCGAGTTTAAAAAAAAAATTTTTTTTCACCTTCTTGAAGGTAAGTAAGTGTAGTATTGCTCAGGAAATTTTAAGCAAAAAATTTTAAATTTTTTATTCTTGTGAAAAATTGATATAATATGTAAAATGAGCCGCTGAATTCAATGGAACAAACCGCAGTGCTCTACGACTTTTAGTTTTTTTTTTATGAATTTTTTTAGTGAAAAACTTTGATCGCCTCTGTAGCCGGAACCGTTGCCCGGAGCGGCTCCGGGTTTAATCGAAAAAATAGAGAAAATTAAGCGCTATCAAATGATTTTTTGTTCGTTGCTCTAAGTCTTACAGTTTCCGAGAAAAACGCAAAAAAAGGTTTCCATTTTCGCTTTTTTTCAATTTTCAACCGCCAATTACGGCCAAACTATTAGAGTTATCGAAAAACGGAAAAATCGAGGACAACCGGAATAAAAAACTCTACAAAATGGCATAGGACTCAAGGCGATATCTCGCAAAAAATTTTTCAATTTTCAAACGCCGATTACGGCCAAACTAAAAGAGCTAGAAGAAAACTCTTTTTTAGATCGGAAAGAGCACATCAAAATCTATAAGATAGAATCGGTTTTATTTAATTTTGAGACACTTTAAAAAATGACCAATTTTGAGGGGGGGGTGTTAACTTTTTTTTAATTTTTTTTATTTTCTCACTTACGGCTAAACTATTCTAAAAAGTGAAACTATTTTGATCCATACCTATGCAAAATGATCCGGGGAATCGATTGGCATCGAGAAAATTACGAAATTCCGAATAGTTTTTTAGTTATGAATTTTTTAAAATTTCACCAATTTTTGCATTTATCAGCAATTTGCTCGAGAACTATAAGTCGGAGAACAATAATCTTTTTTGAAAAAAATAGATAATTTAAAGAGCTTTCCAACGATAATACACTTCATGGGGTTATCTCTGATAGTTCCGGAGCTATTGCTCGACAAATGTTCCGGGTACCCAAAATTGACAAAAATCGCGACGAAAATTGAAAAAATCAAATATCAAAAAATCGAATATATGGACTTTTTGTGGACTTTTAACAGCTCTAGAGGGATGTAAAGGCATATAAAAGTCCATAAAAGTATTCTAGATCGAGTTTAAAAAAAAAAAATTTTTTCACCTTCTTGAAGGTAAGTAAGTGTAGTATTGCTCAGGAAATTTTAAGCAAAAAATTTTAAATTTTTTATTCTTGTGAAAAATTGATATAATATGTAAAATGAGCCGCTGAATTCAATGGAACAAACCGCAGTGCTCTACGACTTTTAGTTTTTTTTTTATGAATTTTTTTAGTAAAAAACTTTGATCGCCTCTGTAGCCGGAACCGTTGCCCGGAGCGGCTCCGGGTTTAATCGAAAAAATAGAGAAAATTAAGCGCTATCAAATGATTTTTTGTTCGTTGCTCTAAGTCTTACAGTTTCCGAGAAAAACGCAAAAAAAGGTTTCCATTTTCGCTTTTTTTCAATTTTCAACCGCCAATTACGGCCAAACTATTAGAGTTATCGAAAAACGGAAAAATCGAGGACAACCGGAATAAAAAACTCTACAAAATGGCATAGGACTCAAGGCGATATCTCGCAAAAAATTTTTCAATTTTCAAACGCCGATTACGGCCAAACTAAAAGAGCTAGAAGAAAACTCTTTTTTAGATCGGAAAGAGCACATCAAAATCTATAAGATAGAATCGGTTTTATTTAATTTTGAGACACTTTAAAAAATGACCAATTTTAAGGGGGGGGGTGTTAACTTTTTTTTAATTTTTTTTATTTTCTCATTTACGGCTAAACTATTCTAAAAAGTGAAACTATTTTGATCCATACCTATGCAAAATGATCCGGGGAATCGATTGGCATCGAGAAAATTACGAAATTCCGAATAGTTTTTTAGTTATGAATTTTTTAAAATTTCACCAATTTTTGCATTTATCAGCAATTTGCTCGAGAACTATAAGTCGGAGAACAATAATCTTTTTTGAAAAAAATAGATAATTTAAAGAGCTTTCCAACGATAATACACTTCATGGGGTTATCTCTGATAGTTCCGGAGCTATTGCTCGACAAATGTTCCGGGTACCCAAAATTGACAAAAATCGCGACGAAAATTGAAAAAATCAAATATCAAAAAATCGAATATATGGACTTTTTGTGGACTTTTAACAGCTCTAGAGGGATGTAAAGGCATATAAAAGTCCATAAAAGTATTCTAGATCGAGTTTAAAAAAAAAAAAAAATTTCACCTTCTTGAAGGTAAGTAAGTGTAGTATTGCTCAGGAAATTTTAAGCAAAAAATTTTAAATTTTTTATTCTTGTGAAAAATTGATATAATATGTAAAATGAGCCGCTGAATTCAATGGAACAAACCGCAGTGCTCTACGACTTTTAGTTTTTTTTTTATGAATTTTTTTAGTGAAAAACTTTGATCGCCTCTGTAGCCGGAACCGTTGCCCGGAGCGGCTCCGGGTTTAATCGAAAAAATAGAGAAAATTAAGCGCTATCAAATGATTTTTTGTTCGTTGCTCTAAGTCTTACAGTTTCCGAGAAAAACGCAAAAAAAGGTTTCCATTTTCGCTTTTTTTCAATTTTCAACCGCCAATTACGGCCAAACTATTAGAGTTATCGAAAAACGGAAAAATCGAGGACAACCGGAATAAAAAACTCTACAAAATGGCATAGGACTCAAGGCGATATCTCGCAAAAAATTTTTCAATTTTCAAACGCCGATTACGGCCAAACTAAAAGAGCTAGAAGAAAACTCTTTTTTAGATCGGAAAGAGCACATCAAAATCTATAAGATAGAATCGGTTTTATTTAATTTTGAGACACTTTAAAAAATGACCAATTTTAAGGGGGGGGTGTTAACTTTTTTTTAATTTTTTTTATTTTCTCATTTACGGCTAAACTATTCTAAAAAGTGAAACTATTTTGATCCATACCTATGCAAAATGATCCGGGGAATCGATTGGCATCGAGAAAATTACGAAATTCCGAATAGTTTTTTAGTTATGAATTTTTTAAAATTTCACCAATTTTTGCATTTATCAGCAATTTGCTCGAGAACTATAAGTCGGAGAACAATAATCTTTTTTGAAAAAAATAGATAATTTAAAGAGCTTTCCAACGATAATACACTTCATGGGGTTATCTCTGATAGTTCCGGAGCTATTGCTCGACAAATGTTCCGGGTACCCAAAATTGACAAAAATCGCGACGAAAATTGAAAAAATCAAATATCAAAAAATCGAATATATGGACTTTTTGTGGACTTTTAACAGCTCTAGAGGGATGTAAAGGCATATAAAAGTCCATAAAAGTATTCTAGATCGAGTTTAAAAAAAAAAAATTTTTTCACCTTCTTGAAGGTAAGTAAGTGTAGTATTGCTCAGGAAATTTTAAGCAAAAAATTTTAAATTTTTTATTCTTGTGAAAAATTGATATAATATGTAAAATGAGCCGCTGAATTCAATGGAACAAACCGCAGTGCTCTACGACTTTTAGTTTTTTTTTTATGAATTTTTTTAATGAAAAACTTTGATCGCCTCTGTAGCCGGAACCGTTGCCCGGAGCGGCTCCGGGTTTAATCGAAAAAATAGAGAAAATTAAGCGCTATCAAATGATTTTTTGTTCGTTGCTCTAAGTCTTACAGTTTCCGAGAAAAACGCAAAAAAAGGTTTCCATTTTCGCTTTTTTTCAATTTTCAACCGCCAATTACGGCCAAACTATTAGAGTTATCGAAAAACGGAAAAATCGAGGACAACCGGAATAAAAAACTCTACAAAATGGCATAGGACTCAAGGCGATATCTCGCAAAAAATTTTTCAATTTTCAAACGCCGATTACGGCCAAACTAAAAGAGCTAGAAGAAAACTCTTTTTTAGATCGGAAAGAGCACATCAAAATCTATAAGATAGAATCGGTTTTATTTAATTTTGAGACACTTTAAAAAATGACCAATTTTAAGGGGGGGGTGTTAACTTTTTTTTAATTTTTTTTATTTTCTCATTTACGGCTAAACTATTCTAAAAAGTGAAACTATTTTGATCCATACCTATGCAAAATGATCCGGGGAATCGATTGGCATCGAGAAAATTACGAAATTCCGAATAGTTTTTTAGTTATGAATTTTTTAAAATTTCACCAATTTTTGCATTTATCAGCAATTTGCTCGAGAACTATAAGTCGGAGAACAATAATCTTTTTTGAAAAAAATAGATAATTTAAAGAGCTTTCCAACGATAATACACTTCATGGGGTTATCTCTGATAGTTCCGGAGCTATTGCTCGACAAATGTTCCGGGTACCCAAAATTGACAAAAATCGCGACGAAAATTGAAAAAATCAAATATCAAAAAATCGAATATATGGACTTTTTGTGGACTTTTAACAGCTCTAGAGGGATGTAAAGGCATATAAAAGTCCATAAAAGTATTCTAGATCGAGTTTAAAAAAAAAAAATTTTTTCACCTTCTTGAAGGTAAGTAAGTGTAGTATTGCTCAGGAAATTTTAAGCAAAAAATTTTAAATTTTTTATTCTTGTGAAAAATTGATATAATATGTAAAATGAGCCGCTGAATTCAATGGAACAAACCGCAGTGCTCTACGACTTTTAGTTTTTTTTTTATGAATTTTTTTAGTGAAAAACTTTGATCGCCTCTGTAGCCGGAACCGTTGCCCGGAGCGGCTCCGGGTTTAATCGAAAAAATAGAGAAAATTAAGCGCTATCAAATGCTTTTTTGTTCGTTGCTCTAAGTCTTACAGTTTCCGAGAAAAACGCAAAAAAAGGTTTCCATTTTCGCTTTTTTTCAATTTTCAACCGCCAATTACGGCCAAACTATTAGAGTTATCGAAAAACGGAAAAATCGAGGACAACCGGAATAAAAAACTCTACAAAATGGCATAGGACTCAAGGCGATATCTCGCAAAAAATTTTTCAATTTTCAAACGCCGATTACGGCCAAACTAAAAGAGCTAGAAGAAAACTCTTTTTTAGATCGGAAAGAGCACATCAAAATCTATAAGATAGAATCGGTTTTATTTAATTTTGAGACACTTTAAAAAATGACCAATTTTAAGGGGGGGGTGTTAACTTTTTTTTAATTTTTTTTATTTTCTCACTTACGGCTAAACTATTCTAAAAAGTGAAACTATTTTAATCCATACCTATGCAAAATGATCCGGGGAATCGATTGGCATCGAGAAAATTACGAAATTCCGAATAGTTTTTTAGTTATGAATTTTTTAAAATTTCACCAATTTTTGCATTTATCAGCAATTTGCTCGAGAACTATAAGTCGGAGAACAATAATCTTTTTTGAAAAAAATAGATAATTTAAAGAGCTTTCCAACGATAATACACTTCATGGGGTTATCTCTGATAGTTCCGGAGCTATTGCTCGACAAATGTTCCGGGTACCCAAAATTGACAAAAATCGCGACGAAAATTGAAAAAATCAAATATCAAAAAATCGAATATATGGACTTTTTGTGGACTTTTAACAGCTCTAGAGGGATGTAAAGGCATATAAAAGTCCATAAAAGTATTCTAGATCGAGTTTAAAAAAAAAAAAATTTTTCACCTTCTTGAAGGTAAGTAAGTGTAGTATTGCTCAGGAAATTTTAAGCAAAAAATTTTAAATTTTTTATTCTTGTGAAAAATTGATATAATATGTAAAATGAGCCGCTGAATTCAATGGAACAAACCGCAGTGCTCTACGACTTTTAGTTTTTTTTTTATGAATTTTTTTAGTGAAAAACTTTGATCGCCTCTGTAGCCGGAACCGTTGCCCGGAGCGGCTCCGGGTTTAATCGAAAAAATAGAGAAAATTAAGCGCTATCAAATGCTTTTTTGTTCGTTGCTCTAAGTCTTACAGTTTCCGAGAAAAATGCAAAAAAAGGTTTCCATTTTCGCTTTTTTTCAATTTTCAACCGCCAATTACGGCCAAACTATTAGAGTTATCGAAAAACGGAAAAATCGAGGACAACCGGAATAAAAAACTCTACAAAATGGCATAGGACTCAAGGCGATATCTCGCAAAAAATTTTTCAATTTTCAAACGCCGATTACGGCCAAACTAAAAGAGCTAGAAGAAAACTCTTTTTTAGATCGGAAAGAGCACATCAAAATCTATAAGATAGAATCGGTTTTATTTAATTTTGAGACACTTTAAAAAATGACCAATTTTAAGGGGGGGGTGTTAACTTTTTTTTAATTTTTTTTATTTTCTCATTTACGGCTAAACTATTCTAAAAAGTGAAACTATTTTGATCCATACCTATGCAAAATGATCCGGGGAATCGATTGGCATCGAGAAAATTACGAAATTCCGAATAGTTTTTTAGTTATGAATTTTTTAAAATTTCACCAATTTTTGCATTTATCAGCAATTTGCTCGAGAACTATAAGTCGGAGAACAATAATCTTTTTTGAAAAAAATAGATAATTTAAAGAGCTTTCCAACGATAATACACTTCATGGGGTTATCTCTGATAGTTCCGGAGCTATTGCTCGACAAATGTTCCGGGTACCCAAAATTGACAAAAATCGCGACGAAAATTGAAAAAATCAAATATCAAAAAATCGAATATATGGACTTTTTGTGGACTTTTAACAGCTCTAGAGGGATGTAAAGGCATATAAAAGTCCATAAAAGTATTCTAGATCGAGTTTAAAAAAAAAAAATTTTTTCACCTTCTTGAAGGTAAGTAAGTGTAGTATTGCTCAGGAAATTTTAAGCAAAAAATTTTAAATTTTTTATTCTTGTGAAAAATTGATATAATATGTAAAATGAGCCGCTGAATTCAATGGAACAAACCGCAGTGCTCTACGACTTTTAGTTTTTTTTTTATGAATTTTTTTAGTAAAAAACTTTGATCGCCTCTGTAGCCGGAACCGTTGCCCGGAGCGGCTCCGGGTTTAATCGAAAAAATAGAGAAAATTAAGCGCTATCAAATGATTTTTTGTTCGTTGCTCTAAGTCTTACAGTTTCCGAGAAAAACGCAAAAAAAGGTTTCCATTTTCGCTTTTTTTCAATTTTCAACCGCCAATTACGGCCAAACTATTAGAGTTATCGAAAAACGGAAAAATCGAGGACAACCGGAATAAAAAACTCTACAAAATGGCATAGGACTCAAGGCGATATCTCGCAAAAAATTTTTCAATTTTCAAACGCCGATTACGGCCAAACTAAAAGAGCTAGAAGAAAACTCTTTTTTAGATCGGAAAGAGCACATCAAAATCTATAAGATAGAATCGGTTTTATTTAATTTTGAGACACTTTAAAAAATGACCAATTTTAAGGGGGGGGTGTTAACTTTTTTTTAATTTTTTTTATTTTCTCATTTACGGCTAAACTATTCTAAAAAGTGAAACTATTTTGATCCATACCTATGCAAAATGATCCGGGGAATCGATTGGCATCGAGAAAATTACGAAATTCCGAATAGTTTTTTAGTTATGAATTTTTTAAAATTTCACCAATTTTTGCATTTATCAGCAATTTGCTCGAGAACTATAAGTCGGAGAACAATAATCTTTTTTGAAAAAAATAGATAATTTAAAGAGCTTTCCAACGATAATACACTTCATGGGGTTATCTCTGATAGTTCCGGAGCTATTGCTCGACAAATGTTCCGGGTACCCAAAATTGACAAAAATCGCGACGAAAATTGAAAAAATCAAATATCAAAAAATCGAATATATGGACTTTTTGTGGACTTTTAACAGCTCTAGAGGGATGTAAAGGCATATAAAAGTCCATAAAAGTATTCTAGATCGAGTTTAAAAAAAAAAAAAAATTTCACCTTCTTGAAGGTAAGTAAGTGTAGTATTGCTCAGGAAATTTTAAGCAAAAAATTTTAAATTTTTTATTCTTGTGAAAAATTGATATAATATGTAAAATGAGCCGCTGAATTCAATGGAACAAACCGCAGTGCTCTACGACTTTTAGTTTTTTTTTTATGAATTTTTTTAGTGAAAAACTTTGATCGCCTCTGTAGCCGGAACCGTTGCCCGGAGCGGCTCCGGGTTTAATCGAAAAAATAGAGAAAATTAAGCGCTATCAAATGATTTTTTGTTCGTTGCTCTAAGTCTTACAGTTTCCGAGAAAAACGCAAAAAAAGGTTTCCATTTTCGCTTTTTTTCAATTTTCAACCGCCAATTACGGCCAAACTATTAGAGTTATCGAAAAACGGAAAAATCGAGGACAACCGGAATAAAAAACTCTACAAAATGGCATAGGACTCAAGGCGATATCTCGCAAAAAATTTTTCAATTTTCAAACGCCGATTACGGCCAAACTAAAAGAGCTAGAAGAAAACTCTTTTTTAGATCGGAAAGAGCACATCAAAATCTATAAGATAGAATCGGTTTTATTTAATTTTGAGACACTTTAAAAAATGACCAATTTTAAGGGGGGGGTGTCAACTTTTTTTTAATTTTTTTTATTTTCTCACTTACGGCTAAACTATTCTAAAAAGTGAAACTATTTTGATCCATACCTATGCAAAATGATCCGGGGAATCGATTGGCATCGAGAAAATTACGAAATTCCGAATAGTTTTTTAGTTATGAATTTTTTAAAATTTCACCAATTTTTGCATTTATCAGCAATTTGCTCGAGAACTATAAGTCGGAGAACAATAATCTTTTTTGAAAAAAATAGATAATTTAAAGAGCTTTCCAACGATAATACACTTCATGGGGTTATCTCTGATAGTTCCGGAGCTATTGCTCGACAAATGTTCCGGGTACCCAAAATTGACAAAAATCGCGACGAAAATTGAAAAAATCAAATATCAAAAAATCGAATATATGGACTTTTTGTGGACTTTTAACAGCTCTAGAGGGATGTAAAGGCATATAAAAGTCCATAAAAGTATTCTAGATCGAGTTTAAAAAAAAAAAATTTTTTCACCTTCTTGAAGGTAAGTAAGTGTAGTATTGCTCAGGAAATTTTAAGCAAAAAATTTTAAATTTTTTATTCTTGTGAAAAATTGATATAATATGTAAAATGAGCCGCTGAATTCAATGGAACAAACCGCAGTGCTCTACGACTTTTAGTTTTTTTTTTATGAATTTTTTTAGTAAAAAACTTTGATCGCCTCTGTAGCCGGAACCGTTGCCCGGAGCGGCTCCGGGTTTAATCGAAAAAATAGAGAAAATTAAGCGCTATCAAATGATTTTTTGTTCGTTGCTCTAAGTCTTACAGTTTCCGAGAAAAACGCAAAAAAAGGTTTCCATTTTCGCTTTTTTTCAATTTTCAACCGCCAATTACGGCCAAACTATTAGAGTTATCGAAAAACGGAAAAATCGAGGACAACCGGAATAAAAAACTCTACAAAATGGCATAGGACTCAAGGCGATATCTCGCAAAAAATTTTTCAATTTTCAAACGCCGATTACGGCCAAACTAAAAGAGCTAGAAGAAAACTCTTTTTTAGATCGGAAAGAGCACATCAAAATCTATAAGATAGAATCGGTTTTATTTAATTTTGAGACACTTTAAAAAATGACCAATTTTAAGGGGGGGGTGTTAACTTTTTTTTAATTTTTTTTATTTTCTCATTTACGGCTAAACTATTCTAAAAAGTGAAACTATTTTGATCCATACCTATGCAAAATGATCCGGGGAATCGATTGGCATCGAGAAAATTACGAAATTCCGAATAGTTTTTTAGTTATGAATTTTTTAAAATTTCACCAATTTTTGCATTTATCAGCAATTTGCTCGAGAACTATAAGTCGGAGAACAATAATCTTTTTTGAAAAAAATAGATAATTTAAAGAGCTTTCCAACGATAATACACTTCATGGGGTTATCTCTGATAGTTCCGGAGCTATTGCTCGACAAATGTTCCGGGTACCCAAAATTGACAAAAATCGCGACGAAAATTGAAAAAATCAAATATCAAAAAATCGAATATATGGACTTTTTGTGGACTTTTAACAGCTCTAGAGGGATGTAAAGGCATATAAAAGTCCATAAAAGTATTCTAGATCGAGTTTAAAAAAAAAAAAAAATTTCACCTTCTTGAAGGTAAGTAAGTGTAGTATTGCTCAGGAAATTTTAAGCAAAAAATTTTAAATTTTTTATTCTTGTGAAAAATTGATATAATATGTAAAATGAGCCGCTGAATTCAATGGAACAAACCGCAGTGCTCTACGACTTTTAGTTTTTTTTTTATGAATTTTTTTAGTGAAAAACTTTGATCGCCTCTGTAGCCGGAACCGTTGCCCGGAGCGGCTCCGGGTTTAATCGAAAAAATAGAGAAAATTAAGCGCTATCAAATGATTTTTTGTTCGTTGCTCTAAGTCTTACAGTTTCCGAGAAAAACGCAAAAAAAGGTTTCCATTTTCGCTTTTTTTCAATTTTCAACCGCCAATTACGGCCAAACTATTAGAGTTATCGAAAAACGGAAAAATCGAGGACAACCGGAATAAAAAACTCTACAAAATGGCATAGGACTCAAGGCGATATCTCGCAAAAAATTTTTCAATTTTCAAACGCCGATTACGGCCAAACTAAAAGAGCTAGAAGAAAACTCTTTTTTAGATCGGAAAGAGCACATCAAAATCTATAAGATAGAATCGGTTTTATTTAATTTTGAGACACTTTAAAAAATGACCAATTTTAAGGGGGGGGTGTCAACTTTTTTTTAATTTTTTTTATTTTCTCACTTACGGCTAAACTATTCTAAAAAGTGAAACTATTTTGATCCATACCTATGCAAAATGATCCGGGGAATCGATTGGCATCGAGAAAATTACGAAATTCCGAATAGTTTTTTAGTTATGAATTTTTTAAAATTTCACCAATTTTTGCATTTATCAGCAATTTGCTCGAGAACTATAAGTCGGAGAACAATAATCTTTTTTGAAAAAAATAGATAATTTAAAGAGCTTTCCAACGATAATACACTTCATGGGGTTATCTCTGATAGTTCCGGAGCTATTGCTCGACAAATGTTCCGGGTACCCAAAATTGACAAAAATCGCGACGAAAATTGAAAAAATCAAATATCAAAAAATCGAATATATGGACTTTTTGTGGACTTTTAACAGCTCTAGAGGGATGTAAAGGCATATAAAAGTCCATAAAAGTATTCTAGATCGAGTTTAAAAAAAAAAAAAAATTTCACCTTCTTGAAGGTAAGTAAGTGTAGTATTGCTCAGGAAATTTTAAGCAAAAAATTTTAAATTTTTTATTCTTGTGAAAAATTGATATAATATGTAAAATGAGCCGCTGAATTCAATGGAACAAACCGCAGTGCTCTACGACTTTTAGTTTTTTTTTTATGAATTTTTTTAGTGAAAAACTTTGATCGCCTCTGTAGCCGGAACCGTTGCCCGGAGCGGCTCCGGGTTTAATCGAAAAAATAGAGAAAATTAAGCGCTATCAAATGATTTTTTGTTCGTTGCTCTAAGTCTTACAGTTTCCGAGAAAAACGCAAAAAAAGGTTTCCATTTTCGCTTTTTTTCAATTTTCAACCGCCAATTACGGCCAAACTATTAGAGTTATCGAAAAACGGAAAAATCGAGGACAACCGGAATAAAAAACTCTACAAAATGGCATAGGACTCAAGGCGATATCTCGCAAAAAATTTTTCAATTTTCAAACGCCGATTACGGCCAAACTAAAAGAGCTAGAAGAAAACTCTTTTTTAGATCGGAAAGAGCACATCAAAATCCATAAGATAGAATCGGTTTTATTTAATTTTGAGACACTTTAAAAAATGACCAATTTTAAGGGGGGGGTGTTAACTTTTTTTTAATTTTTTTTATTTTCTCACTTACGGCTAAACTATTCTAAAAAGTGAAACTATTTTGATCCATACCTATGCAAAATGATCCGGGGAATCGATTGGCATCGAGAAAATTACGAAATTCCGAATAGTTTTTTAGTTATGAATTTTTTAAAATTTCACCAATTTTTGCATTTATCAGCAATTTGCTCGAGAACTATAAGTCGGAGAACAATAATCTTTTTTGAAAAAAATAGATAATTTAAAGAGCTTTCCAACGATAATACACTTCATGGGGTTATCTCTGATAGTTCCGGAGCTATTGCTCGACAAATGTTCCGGGTACCCAAAATTGACAAAAATCGCGACGAAAATTGAAAAAATCAAATATCAAAAAATCGAATATATGGACTTTTTGTGGACTTTTAACAGCTCTAGAGGGATGTAAAGGCATATAAAAGTCCATAAAAGTATTCTAGATCGAGTTTAAAAAAAAAAAATTTTTCACCTTGAAGGTAAGTAAGTGTAGTATTGCTCAGGAAATTTTAAGCAAAAAATTTTAAATTTTTTATTCTTGTGAAAAATTGATATAATATGTAAAATGAGCCGCTGAATTCAATGGAACAAACCGCAGTGCTCTACGACTTTTAGTTTTTTTTTTATGAATTTTTTTAGTGAAAAACTTTGATCGCCTCTGTAGCCGGAACCGTTGCCCGGAGCGGCTCCGGGTTTAATCGAAAAAATAGAGAAAATTAAGCGCTATCAAATGATTTTTTGTTCGTTGCTCTAAGTCTTACAGTTTCCGAGAAAAACGCAAAAAAAGGTTTCCATTTTCGCTTTTTTTCAATTTTCAACCGCCAATTACGGCCAAACTATTAGAGTTATCGAAAAACGGAAAAATCGAGGACAACCCGAATAAAAAACTCTTCAAAAATGGCATAGGACTCAAGGCGATATCTCGCAAAAAATTTTTCAATTTTCAAACGCCGATTACGGCCAAACTAAAAGAGCTAGAAGAAAACTCTTTTTTAGATCGGAAAGAGCACATCAAAATCTATAAGATAGAATCGGTTTTATTTAATTTTGAGACACTTTAAAAAATGACCAATTTTAAGGGGGGGGTGTTAACTTTTTTTTAATTTTTTTTATTTTCTCATTTACGGCTAAACTATTCTAAAAAGTGAAACTATTTTGATCCATACCTATGCAAAATGATCCGGGGAATCGATTGGCATCGAGAAAATTACGAAATTCCGAATAGTTTTTTAGTTATGAATTTTTTAAAATTTCACCAATTTTTGCATTTATCAGCAATTTGCTCGAGAACTATAAGTCGGAGAACAATAATCTTTTTTGAAAAAAATAGATAATTTAAAGAGCTTTCCAACGATAATACACTTCATGGGGTTATCTCTGATAGTTCCGGAGCTATTGCTCGACAAATGTTCCGGGTACCCAAAATTGACAAAAATCGCGACGAAAATTGAAAAAATCAAATATCAAAAAATCGAATATATGGACTTTTTGTGGACTTTTAACAGCTCTAGAGGGATGTAAAGGCATATAAAAGTCCATAAAAGTATTCTAGATCGAGTTTAAAAAAAAAAAAAATTTTCACCTTGAAGGTAAGTAAGTGTAGTATTGCTCAGGAAATTTTAAGCAAAAAATTTTAAATTTTTTATTCTTGTGAAAAATTGATATAATATGTAAAATGAGCCGCTGAATTCAATGGAACAAACCGCAGTGCTCTACGACTTTTAGTTTTTTTTTTATGAATTTTTTTAGTGAAAAACTTTGATCGCCTCTGTAGCCGGAACCGTTGCCCGGAGCGGCTCCGGGTTTAATCGAAAAAATAGAGAAAATTAAGCGCTATCAAATGATTTTTTGTTCGTTGCTCTAAGTCTTACAGTTTCCGAGAAAAACGCAAAAAAAGGTTTCCATTTTCGCTTTTTTTCAATTTTCAACCGCCAATTACGGCCAAACTATTAGAGTTATCGAAAAACGGAAAAATCGAGGACAACCGGAATAAAAAACTCTACAAAATGGCATAGGACTCAAGGCGATATCTCGCAAAAAATTTTTCAATTTTCAAACGCCGATTACGGCCAAACTAAAAGAGCTAGAAGAAAACTCTTTTTTAGATCGGAAAGAGCACATCAAAATCTATAAGATAGAATCGGTTTTATTTAATTTTGAGACACTTTAAAAAATGACCAATTTTAAGGGGGGGGTGTTAACTTTTTTTTAATTTTTTTTATTTTCTCACTTACGGCTAAACTATTCTAAAAAGTGAAACTATTTTGATCCATACCTATGCAAAATGATCCGGGGAATCGATTGGCATCGAGAAAATTACGAAATTCCGAATAGTTTTTTAGTTATGAATTTTTTAAAATTTCACCAATTTTTGCATTTATCAGCAATTTGCTCGAGAACTATAAGTCGGAGAACAATAATCTTTTTTGAAAAAAATAGATAATTTAAAGAGCTTTCCAACGATAATACACTTCATGGGGTTATCTCTGATAGTTCCGGAGCTATTGCTCGACAAATGTTCCGGGTACCCAAAATTGACAAAAATCGCGACGAAAATTGAAAAAATCAAATATCAAAAAATCGAATATATGGACTTTTTGTGGACTTTTAACAGCTCTAGAGGGATGTAAAGGCATATAAAAGTCCATAAAAGTATTCTAGATCGAGTTTAAAAAAAAAAAATTTTTTCACCTTCTTGAAGGTAAGTAAGTGTAGTATTGCTCAGGAAATTTTAAGCAAAAAATTTTAAATTTTTTATTCTTGTGAAAAATTGATATAATATGTAAAATGAGCCGCTGAATTCAATGGAACAAACCGCAGTGCTCTACGACTTTTAGTTTTTTTTTTATGAATTTTTTTAGTGAAAAACTTTGATCGCCTCTGTAGCCGGAACCGTTGCCCGGAGCGGCTCCGGGTTTAATCGAAAAAATAGAGAAAATTAAGCGCTATCAAATGATTTTTTGTTCGTTGCTCTAAGTCTTACAGTTTCCGAGAAAAACGCAAAAAAAGGTTTCCATTTTCGCTTTTTTTCAATTTTCAACCGCCAATTACGGCCAAACTATTAGAGTTATCGAAAAACGGAAAAATCGAGGACAACCGGAATAAAAAACTCTACAAAATGGCATAGGACTCAAGGCGATATCTCGCAAAAAATTTTTCAATTTTCAAACGCCGATTACGGCCAAACTAAAAGAGCTAGAAGAAAACTCTTTTTTAGATCGGAAAGAGCACATCAAAATCTATAAGATAGAATCGGTTTTATTTAATTTTGAGACACTTTAAAAAATGACCAATTTTAAGGGGGGGGTGTTAACTTTTTTTTAATTTTTTTTATTTTCTCACTTACGGCTAAACTATTCTAAAAAGTGAAACTATTTTGATCCATACCTATGCAAAATGATCCGGGGAATCGATTGGCATCGAGAAAATTACGAAATTCCGAATAGTTTTTTAGTTATGAATTTTTTAAAATTTCACCAATTTTTGCATTTATCAGCAATTTGCTCGAGAACTATAAGTCGGAGAACAATAATCTTTTTTGAAAAAAATAGATAATTTAAAGAGCTTTCCAACGATAATACACTTCATGGGGTTATCTCTGATAGTTCCGGAGCTATTGCTCGACAAATGTTCCGGGTACCCAAAATTGACAAAAATCGCGACGAAAATTGAAAAAATCAAATATCAAAAAATCGAATATATGGACTTTTTGTGGACTTTTAACAGCTCTAGAGGGATGTAAAGGCATATAAAAGTCCATAAAAGTATTCTAGATCGAGTTTAAAAAAAAAAAAAATTTTCACCTTGAAGGTAAGTAAGTGTAGTATTGCTCAGGAAATTTTAAGCAAAAAATTTTAAATTTTTTATTCTTGTGAAAAATTGATATAATATGTAAAATGAGCCGCTGAATTCAATGGAACAAACCGCAGTGCTCTACGACTTTTAGTTTTTTTTTTATGAATTTTTTTAGTGAAAAACTTTGATCGCCTCTGTAGCCGGAACCGTTGCCCGGAGCGGCTCCGGGTTTAATCGAAAAAATAGAGAAAATTAAGCGCTATCAAATGATTTTTTGTTCGTTGCTCTAAGTCTTACAGTTTCCGAGAAAAACGCAAAAAAAGGTTTCCATTTTCGCTTTTTTTCAATTTTCAACCGCCAATTACGGCCAAACTATTAGAGTTATCGAAAAACGGAAAAATCGAGGACAACCGGAATAAAAAACTCTACAAAATGGCATAGGACTCAAGGCGATATCTCGCAAAAAATTTTTCAATTTTCAAACGCCGATTACGGCCAAACTAAAAGAGCTAGAAGAAAACTCTTTTTTAGATCGGAAAGAGCACATCAAAATCTATAAGATAGAATCGGTTTTATTTAATTTTGAGACACTTTAAAAAATGACCAATTTTAAGGGGGGGGTGTTAACTTTTTTTTAATTTTTTTTATTTTCTCATTTACGGCTAAACTATTCTAAAAAGTGAAACTATTTTGATCCATACCTATGCAAAATGATCCGGGGAATCGATTGGCATCGAGAAAATTACGAAATTCCGAATAGTTTTTTAGTTATGAATTTTTTAAAATTTCACCAATTTTTGCATTTATCAGCAATTTGCTCGAGAACTATAAGTCGGAGAACAATAATCTTTTTTGAAAAAAATAGATAATTTAAAGAGCTTTCCAACGATAATACACTTCATGGGGTTATCTCTGATAGTTCCGGAGCTATTGCTCGACAAATGTTCCGGGTACCCAAAATTGACAAAAATCGCGACGAAAATTGAAAAAATCAAATATCAAAAAATCGAATATATGGACTTTTTGTGGACTTTTAACAGCTCTAGAGGGATGTAAAGGCATATAAAAGTCCATAAAAGTATTCTAGATCGAGTTTAAAAAAAAAAAATTTTTTCACCTTCTTGAAGGTAAGTAAGTGTAGTATTGCTCAGGAAATTTTAAGCAAAAAATTTTAAATTTTTTATTCTTGTGAAAAATTGATATAATATGTAAAATGAGCCGCTGAATTCAATGGAACAAACCGCAGTGCTCTACGACTTTTAGTTTTTTTTTTATGAATTTTTTTAGTGAAAAACTTTGATCGCCTCTGTAGCCGGAACCGTTGCCCGGAGCGGCTCCGGGTTTAATCGAAAAAATAGAGAAAATTAAGCGCTATCAAATGATTTTTTGTTCGTTGCTCTAAGTCTTACAGTTTCCGAGAAAAACGCAAAAAAAGGTTTCCATTTTCGCTTTTTTTCAATTTTCAACCGCCAATTACGGCCAAACTATTAGAGTTATCGAAAAACGGAAAAATCGAGGACAACCGGAATAAAAAACTCTACAAAATGGCATAGGACTCAAGGCGATATCTCGCAAAAAATTTTTCAATTTTCAAACGCCGATTACGGCCAAACTAAAAGAGCTAGAAGAAAACTCTTTTTTAGATCGGAAAGAGCACATCAAAATCTATAAGATAGAATCGGTTTTATTTAATTTTGAGACACTTTAAAAAATGACCAATTTTAAGGGGGGGGTGTTAACTTTTTTTTAATTTTTTTTATTTTCTCACTTACGGCTAAACTATTCTAAAAAGTGAAACTATTTTGATCCATACCTATGCAAAATGATCCGGGGAATCGATTGGCATCGAGAAAATTACGAAATTCCGAATAGTTTTTTAGTTATGAATTTTTTAAAATTTCACCAATTTTTGCATTTATCAGCAATTTGCTCGAGAACTATAAGTCGGAGAACAATAATCTTTTTTGAAAAAAATAGATAATTTAAAGAGCTTTCCAACGATAATACACTTCATGGGGTTATCTCTGATAGTTCCGGAGCTATTGCTCGACAAATGTTCCGGGTACCCAAAATTGACAAAAATCGCGACGAAAATTGAAAAAATCAAATATCAAAAAATCGAATATATGGACTTTTTGTGGACTTTTAACAGCTCTAGAGGGATGTAAAGGCATATAAAAGTCCATAAAAGTATTCTAGATCGAGTTTAAAAAAAAAAAATTTTTTCACCTTCTTGAAGGTAAGTAAGTGTAGTATTGCTCAGGAAATTTTAAGCAAAAAATTTTAAATTTTTTATTCTTGTGAAAAATTGATATAATATGTAAAATGAGCCGCTGAATTCAATGGAACAAACCGCAGTGCTCTACGACTTTTAGTTTTTTTTTTATGAATTTTTTTAGTGAAAAACTTTGATCGCCTCTGTAGCCGGAACCGTTGCCCGGAGCGGCTCCGGGTTTAATCGAAAAAATAGAGAAAATTAAGCGCTATCAAATGATTTTTTGTTCGTTGCTCTAAGTCTTACAGTTTCCGAGAAAAACGCAAAAAAAGGTTTCCATTTTCGCTTTTTTTCAATTTTCAACCGCCAATTACGGCCAAACTATTAGAGTTATCGAAAAACGGAAAAATCGAGGACAACCGGAATAAAAAACTCTACAAAATGGCATAGGACTCAAGGCGATATCTCGCAAAAAATTTTTCAATTTTCAAACGCCGATTACGGCCAAACTAAAAGAGCTAGAAGAAAACTCTTTTTTAGATCGGAAAGAGCACATCAAAATCTATAAGATAGAATCGGTTTTATTTAATTTTGAGACACTTTAAAAAATGACCAATTTTAAGGGGGGGGTGTTAACTTTTTTTTAATTTTTTTTATTTTCTCATTTACGGCTAAACTATTCTAAAAAGTGAAACTATTTTGATCCATACCTATGCAAAATGATCCGGGGAATCGATTGGCATCGAGAAAATTACGAAATTCCGAATAGTTTTTTAGTTATGAATTTTTTAAAATTTCACCAATTTTTGCATTTATCAGCAATTTGCTCGAGAACTATAAGTCGGAGAACAATAATCTTTTTTGAAAAAAATAGATAATTTAAAGAGCTTTCCAACGATAATACACTTCATGGGGTTATCTCTGATAGTTCCGGAGCTATTGCTCGACAAATGTTCCGGGTACCCAAAATTGACAAAAATCGCGACGAAAATTGAAAAAATCAAATATCAAAAAATCGAATATATGGACTTTTTGTGGACTTTTAACAGCTCTAGAGGGATGTAAAGGCATATAAAAGTCCATAAAAGTATTCTAGATCGAGTTTAAAAAAAAAAAAAAAATTTCACCTTCTTGAAGGTAAGTAAGTGTAGTATTGCTCAGGAAATTTTAAGCAAAAAATTTTAAATTTTTTATTCTTGTGAAAAATTGATATAATATGTAAAATGAGCCGCTGAATTCAATGGAACAAACCGCAGTGCTCTACGACTTTTAGTTTTTTTTTTATGAATTTTTTTAGTGAAAAACTTTGATCGCCTCTGTAGCCGGAACCGTTGCCCGGAGCGGCTCCGGGTTTAATCGAAAAAATAGAGAAAATTAAGCGCTATCAAATGATTTTTTGTTCGTTGCTCTAAGTCTTACAGTTTCCGAGAAAAACGCAAAAAAAGGTTTCCATTTTCGCTTTTTTTTAATTTTCAACCGCCAATTACGGCCAAACTATTAGAGTTATCGAAAAACGGAAAAATCGAGGACAACCGGAATAAAAAACTCTACAAAATGGCATAGGACTCAAGGCGATATCTCGCAAAAAATTTTTCAATTTTCAAACGCCGATTACGGCCAAACTAAAAGAGCTAGAAGAAAACTCTTTTTTAGATCGGAAAGAGCACATCATTTCGAGTCATGAGTACTTGGAATAGACACCTCTGCTTCATCTTCTTCTTTTTTTTTTTTTTTTTTTTTTAAGTCCCACTTTTTACGATTACGCAATGAGACTCTAACAGTTATAATACAAACTCAAAAATATACTTACCCTTAGTTTTTGGTGGGGCGGAAAGTCCGTTTATTTTACGTTTCTAACGACTTTCAACATGGTCCTAAAGTTACGGCAGCAACGGACAAAATAAAACAAAATGAGAAGGTTTGAATCACACTTAGCCACTTTTATAAAAAACAACCCTTCAATAAATAAATCCCATATCTCTGTTCCTACTGGACCGACAATTTTAAAATTAATACCAACTTATTCTCCACTTCAAATAGTCTCCCAAACAAACAAAAATAATTGCAAAACTTTGAAAAAAAATTAAGGGTGGGTTTTTCAAACTAATGCAAACCCCATCGAGTGACCCCTCAAACTTCACCGCTTGAACTGGACATTACAAAAACACAAAAATAGGTAGGTCTTTTATGGCTCCTAAAAGAGATGGCAAAATGACTATTGAAAATCACAATTTCAACTAAACCGTCGTTTAGACTACATCAAGACGCATCTTTTCTCTCATAGGACAAAATTGCGTCCAACGCTTAGTTCCCGAGATATTTAAAGAATTGTCTTGAAATTCAAACTTTCGCGCCTGCATTTATTTTCATCTTTTGTGAGCACAAAAAATCCAGTCAAGCGACGCAACGGAAAAACATCAAAAATTCAGTGATAATTATCATTGCCTTGATATTAAATTAAACTTTGAGGTGGATATTCGTGTTACGTTAGCGCGCAGATATCTCCGAAGTAAAGCATCAAATTACAATAGATTTCCACAGGGATGAAGGCAGACAATTAGAAGGGTTTAATATGCTTTACTGTTGGTGCTGTTATTACAATACTACATAATACCGCACAGCAGACAAAAATGTTGGACAAGCGCGCTTCGTTTCCATTTCCACACTCAGCAAATTTTCACGCGGCATAAAAACCGATGCGATGGTCAGAGGGATTTTTTTTCTTTTACTGCAAAACTTATTTACTTTACACACAGAGCAAACACACGCTTTACGACCGCTTACTTCCATGCTGGCCTCTGCAAATATTTCATAATGAAACAAAATATTCCAGCGAAAATCGCCCACAAAAATTCAAACACAACCAAAACTAACAATACACTTTAAAAACTATCTAGAATGATACGGAACGATTTTTGTTTTTTTTCTTAAAAAAAAAAATAAATAAAATAAATAAAAAATCGATTGGCTTCGAGAAAATCGCAAAATTCCCATTCTTATTTTACCTATTTTTGCTAATATTTTTACATTGTAACTTTTCTAGAGCTAATTAACGTTTAGCTGTTATGGGCAACGTTTCCATCCCAACAAAGTTTTTACGAGCGTACATTAAATCACATCGAAGTTACAGCACGACAGCTTGCATTTTATAATTTAGGGGAAAAACCAAACACTATTTCACCATTTTTCCACTATCAATTTTCAACGACGTGTTAATAAAACTTTAAATTCAATAAAATGTTGTTGAAATATTTATGCGGCAATTTGTGTTGTGTGTGTGTGTTGTTCCAATTAGATTATTCTTGCTGTTTTCGCAAAGTTTTCATAAAATATGCAAATATTCGTCGACGCTTGAAACGAATTGATTCGCTACAAACTAGCAGAGCTTCCTCTAATAATTCTCAACGTTTTGTCATAAATATGCATGTCAAAAAATTGCATAAAATATTAACGCTTGCAAATATGTTACTGACAAAGAGCATTAATCATCGACCGCGTTGAAAATTAATCACAATTAAAAAAATATTCAACTCGGGTTTTTTTCCCCAACTAGTTTACATTGCATAATTAGACCGGATTTTGTGTCCACTACACAAAGTACAAAGATTAATTTTTTACAAGCTGCGAAAAAGTTGTAATTTGCATGCA
Source organism: Tribolium castaneum (assembly GCF_031307605.1). NCBI lineage: Eukaryota > Metazoa > Arthropoda > Insecta > Coleoptera > Tenebrionidae > Tribolium > Tribolium castaneum. The sequence goes on along the minus strand of NC_087402.1, from coordinate 862,455 downwards.
CGAAATGAAAGAGATAAGAGTGGAGACCTTTATCAGCACAATGTGTTACAGCGAAACTTCTAAAACGAGTGCAAGCTTTCATTTGCACAGTCATTTTATTTAAATTAGACCATTGCGAGTTCGAACTGCCTCTTTACTCTAGCTTTATTTTATCTTTATTTCAACGTTGCAAAAAACGCACTTTCACACGGAATAAATTCGGTTTTAACAGAATTTTAATTTCATTTTTGGACGAAAGGTTAGGTGGGCTTAATGAGATTTCCGTTTACGCAAACATTAATAGCCTTCCCAATTATTTACGACTTTCAGAAGCCGTAAATGTCACACACTTGTAACTCTAAGAAATCTCTATCCTTCGTTTCAATTATTTGTTCAACGTTTTGTTCGGTAAAATCGTTATTACGTTATGAATTGAGGATTTTTCTTGTATCAAAACACCTACACATGTCCCGTAATAATCCTCAAAATCTACACAAAAAAAACGAGGACATTAATTAATCAAACGGATAATGTAATGTAGGTGGGTATAGATTTTATTCGGGAAATAAACGACAACTTACAATGACAGAAATAAAAATAAATTAATTAATTATAAAGTGTAATATTTGTACAGTTGTTGTTTTTTTGTAATTTTTTTCAGTTTTTAAAACTGTAAGATTTCATTATTCAATCGTACTTTTAATTGTTTTGTTACTAGTCGTCTTGATTAATTATTTTGATAATAAAAAAAATAGAAACAATAATGAGAAAATATAAATGGTATTAAAATAGCAAATAATGCGACTTCTGGGTTATATTTTGTCATAACTTGGAATTAAAAATGAGCACGCAAGCCTCTCCCAAAAAAGAAAACTCGTCGAAAAGTTACATTGTTTTATTAAAACTTCCAATTGTGTTTTGTCTCTCTAATCAATTTACGCTTCCTCGGCTGCCGTCTGATTTAATCTAAACTAGTAATTCCTCGCAATAAGGTTAAAGTTGTTACATTTTCGTAATCTAAAAGAAAAACCAAATTAATATTTGTGGTCAAACTTTTTATGTGAAATAAATTGATTATTATGGGAACAAATGTTTCCCTTGCATGTTTACTAATATCACTTTAACTATAACTGTATAAAATAAAAAAAAACTTACCTTAAATTAAACTTTGATTGCCTGGCCAGTTTTGCGTCCAAACTGAAGTCATAACTGACATCATCAGTTCAATCGCTAACAATTAAAAGTTTTCCAACAACGAAACATTATTTACTCTGCCAAGTTCGACTCCACCTGAAAAATAGAATCCAATTAGATCACAACTCCGAACAGCATCCAAACTTTGAATATAATTCCACAGCCATCACAAACTCATCGATAAGTGCTTTACTGGGTTAAATTGACTGATTACAAATAAGGATATGAGATCAAGTTAAGCAAATAAAATAAATGAGAAAATTATTAACAGTTTACTGTTTTTTGCAATCAAAAACCCATTCAATAAGCTATGGATTCTAGAAAACTTTCCTAACAAAATATTTTTCCGAAATTCCTAAAATTTCCAGTATCCCTAATGTAAATAATTTAAAATAAGACACGTTTTTCAATTTTCTTATCATTTTTTTTACTTTCTAGCTTTTCGCTTTTTTAGCTCTTTTATTCTCTGTATCATATTATTACTTTTACTCTTCTTAGCTTTTTTTTAGCTCTTTTTTTCTCTAACACTTCAACTTTTTTTCTTCTTCAACTTTTATTTTCTTTTCTAGCTTTTATCTTCTCTAGTTCTTCCCTTCTACAGCTCTTTTTACTGACTCTAATTTTTTTTTGGCATTTTTTTCCCTCTAGCTTTTCTCTTCTTTAGCTCTTTTCATTTCCGGATCATATTGTTATCTTTTACTCTTTTTATTTATTTTTTTAGATCTTCTCTTCTTTAACACGTAAACTTTTTTTCTTCTTCAGCTTTTATTTGGTTGTCTAGCTATTATCTTCTCTAGTTCTTCCCTTATATAGCTCTTTTTGTTTTTTTTTAGTTTTCGTAATTCTTTTCTCTTCTCTTCTCTAACACTTTTCAACATTCTTTTCTTCTTCAGCTTTTATTTTCTTATCTAGTTTTTATCTTCTCTGTCCCTTTTTATAACTTTTTTTTCTAGCTCTTATTCTTTTTTTTGTCACTTTTTTTTGCTTTCTAGCCTTTCTCTTCTTTAGCTCTTTTCTTTTCTGGAACATATTGTTATCTATCTACTTTTTATCTTTTCTGTTCCTTTTTATAACTGTTTTTCTAACTCTTATTCTTTTTTTACAACTTTTTTTGCTTTCTAGCTTTTCTTTTCTTTCTTTTCTTTTCTGGATCATATAGTTATCTTTTACTTTTTTTATTTTTTTTAAATCTTCTCTTCTCTAACACTTAAACTTTTTTTTCTTCTTCAGCTTTTATTTGCTTATCTAGCTTTTATTTTTTCTAGCTCTTCCCTTTTATAGCTCTTTTTTCACTCTTATTCTTTTTTGGCACTTTTTTTTCTCTAGCTTCTTTAGGTCTTTTTTTCTCTAGATCATATTGTTTTCTTTTAGTCTTTTTAGCTTTTTTCTCTTCTCTTCTCTAACACTTTTCAACGTTTTTTCTTCTTCAGCTTTTATTTTCCTATCTAGTTTTTATCTTTTCTGTTCCTTTTTATAACTTTTTTTCTAGCTCTTATTCTTTTTTTACCACTTTTTTTGCTTTCTAACTTTTCTCTTCTTTAGCTTTTTTCTTTTCTGGATCATATTGTTATCTTTTACTCGTTTTATTTTTTTTTAAATCTTCTCTTCTCTAACACTTAAACTTTTTTTTCTTCTTCAACTTTTATTTGCTTATCTAGCTTTTATTTTTTCTAGCTCTTCCCTTTTATAGCTCTTTTTTCACTCTGATTCTTTTTTGGCACTTTTTTTCTCTAGCATTTGTCTTCTTTAGGTCTTTTTTTCTCTAGATCATATTGTTTTCTTTTAGTCTTTTTAGCTTTTTTCTCTTCTTTTCTCTAACACTTTTCAACTTTTTTTTCAGATTTTATTTTCCTATCTAGCTCTTATTCTTTCTTTATCACTTTTATTGCTTTCTAGTTTTTATCTTCTCTAGTTTTTCTCTTTTATAGTTTTATTCTTTTTTTAAATGGGGAAAAAATTAAAAAAAAATTAAATAGGTCGAATAGTTTTTTATTTAAAAATAGAAAGTTGAAATGACACAATAACTCATTAATTCCCGCTTGAGTAACTTAATTAATTACTTAACAACCCTAGCAATTCGATCAATATTTTCCCAGTTTGAATGTTGTTTGTTTTCAAAACGTAAAGCACACATTTGTCAAAGAAATCAAATCAAATATTCCCTCGGTCAATTTTCGCGCCATGTGAATGATTTTTTGCTTCACAGAGTGTGTGTGTGTGTGCATCAGCAAGTTGATTTATTTGCAGTTTGTGCTGCTCTCACAACTTCCTCTCTCCTCTCTAATGATGGAAGCAGCACATCAAAAATGTATTTTCCGCTATGGATGATGCGAACGGAATTATCCGAAGGCATTATTAATTTGTGATGGCGTGAAAAACAACGAAACGTGATTCTCTGGTTGAGCTGCCTTTGGGGTCTTGAACGGAACGATATATATATATATGAAACGGAAAGCAAAATGGCGGACTGACACAAAACACTACATAAAACAACACATCATGAAAAGAACAAGTCAACTGTGATGAGCTTTATCGCCAATTCATTGTCATACAGAGGGTTTTTCAAACGCTGGCGTCGACCGAAAAACACAATAATCAGCAGTAGAGACCGGATTTTGGTGTACAGTCACCATCAAAAAGAATGACACGCCTGAAAGCGCAACCACAATTTTTTTCAATATGATATTATTAATGCGTACGTTTGACTAGTTGCTAAATATTATGTAATTGGTAGGAGTGTCATTCTTTTTGATCGTGACTGTACAAAAACATAGCTTCGCCTCAATATTAAAATTATATCAAGCGTTCATTTAAAAAAAAACTCTAGAGTGCTTTGAAATTAAAAAACAATTGTTTTGTATGTCTATGATTAATTCGTGCACTTACTTGTCAAATTGAAAGATTTCATAACCTTACTTTTTGACAATTACAAAATAACACATTTTCGTAAAAATATTTATTTATTAACTATAAAAACTGTTGGAAATGTCTTCCTTGTTGCTCAACACACATAACACAACGCCTTCGAACACTGTTTAACACATTAGTCAGTTCAAGTGGATTTTCGTTAATTTCATTAATTTTCTGTTGAATGCGTCGTCTTAATTCATCAATAGTTGGAATTGGTGTAACAAAAATTGAATTTTTAATGCGTGGCCAAAGATAAAAGTCGCAAGGCGTTAAATCACATGATCTTGGGGGATAATCATTTGCTGTATTCCTGCTAATTATTCTGTCATCAAAAAACGTTCTCAGAAAGTCTAAAGTTTCTGCTGTGCAATGCGCTGTTGCACCATCTTGTTGAAACAAACCTTCTCGTAATTCATCATCGTGAAGTTCTTCGATAAAAGGCGTAAGAATTTCTTCGCGATAACGAACTGCAGTTAATGTTCCTAAAAAGCACATCAAACTGTAGTTTTAACACTAGCATTACGAAAAAACACTCAACCTTGAAAAAAAATTGGACCGACAATTCTTCTTTTGCTGATAGCTGCCCAAACACCTATTTTTTCTGGATGAAGAGGTTCTTCCACAATTTCATGAGGATGTTCTGTTGCCCAAATTCTCATGTTTTGTGAATTCGTGTAGCCAGACAGGTGAAACCATGCTTCGTCCGTAAAGAAAGTTTTTTCCAAAAGTTCATTGTTATTTGCAATGTTATCCAAAAACCACTGACAATACTGTAATCTCCTAGGAAAATCCACAGGTTGTAACTCTTGCACAGATTGGACACGATATGGGTACACATGTAAATCTTTTCGTAAAAGTTTATGGCAAGTACCAACAGAAAGTTCAACTTGTTGAGACAGATGTCTAATCGAAGTTTTTGGGTCTTGCTCCAAAATTTCCTGTGTAGCATGAATAACTTCTTCTGTTCGCTCAGTTGGTCTTCCACTACCTTCTTTACGCGAGGTGGACGCAGTTCCACGAAACAAGTTCACATTTCGGTGAAGGGTGTTTTTAAATTCTTCATAGACGATAACAACCTCAGGAAAAGCTTCTCGAAACTCCTCCAGGCACGGTTGAATTGAATATTTCCAAACACCGTTCACTTTCTGTCCATTTCGGAAATAACTTTCCAACAAAAAGGCTTTTTGTTCACTGGTATACACCATGATTACAAATCAAGAAAACACGAAATTTAGTATTGAAAAATACTGTTTTTTTATGTTCGGTAAACAGAAGCAACAATCAGTCAATCACACAAAAACCAAGCTTGTTTTGGTGGAAACCGGCGGAAACGAAAAAAATGTCAGGTTATGAATTCTGGTTTAATAGGCAACCAACAATACAATGCCAAAATTGTGTACTAGCCATGGGCACTAGCTAAGAAATACGTAAAAAATTCAACGCATGCTGCGAGTTTTTTTATTAATGAACGCCTGATAGTTTTAAGTAAAATCAGACAACAGATAGTAATTTGAAATAATTATCTGTAAATTGTGTCCAAGAGCGGGTCGCCAGGAGCCACAACAATTGTGCCTCAACAATTTTTTTATAAAATAGCTAGATTTGCGGTGTCTCAAGCCTCCATATTTTCAATTTGTTATCATTCCAACGCACGAAATCCAATTCCGGACGTACAAAGCAAGACGTTCGCCTTTAAAAATGATCGAAACTTGCATGGAAAAAGGTTCATAGTTAGCATCAGCCACATATACATAACACACTGATAAAAGTTTTTTCATTTCGTTTAATGCCATCCGCTGCGTTATCTATTCCTCTTTATGGCTACAGAGCAGCATTTTAAATAAATATAGGTAGATGCAAAGAAATAGAAAAGCTTAAATGAAATACTACACGTCCGTGCTTTTGACGGTTTTGCAGTGGAATTCAAAACTGTTTTCAAACGTAATTTATGAGAATTTAAAAAATGTTGTTATTGCATACGGAGCTAGACTAGTAAATCAAACGTTCGGGGACGGGATTAGTTCTTTGTATTGTCCTTGTGTTTTCAATGGCTGGATATCGAACCAACAAGATGCCTGAATGTGACACGGACTTTTCAGAGCTTAATTAATAAATTCAATTAAGAGGCTATCAGATGAATAATTGATACAAATATTGGGTCCTGACTCTGATTAATACACAGCTGAGGAAATTAAAAGGGATTAGGGCTTGTGATTAATATTTTAAATGTGTTTTCAGTTGATTTGATAAAATTTGTGTTTTGAGAAAATGTTATCGTCTTGTTGGAAGGGAAATCAGGTTAGATGTTATTTACGTTTTAAAATTCACTGGAAGTACATTTTTCAAGTATGTTTATACACTTGTAAAATGTAAATTCGGTTTTATCTCGTCGTTGCCAGCGCGCGATGTGTTTGTCACGAAGGATCGACTTTAAAACACCTTGTTTCCAAACATTTAGTAACTTTTTTATGTTAAAGTTACTTCACAACTGAATTTATAATTTGCTGTTTTTTTTTTTGACAATAACACAGTTTTTTATGCTTTTACTCAAACCAAATCGAAAAATCAACAAAATTAGGTCGAAATTTATTGTAATTTTTGTTTTTCTTTCCAGTGATTAACATATTTTTTTCTCGAAAATTTCGATAAACAAGCAAAATAATCTGAAAATTTCAGAATTGCTAGGGTTGTTAAGTAATTAATTAAGTTACTCAAGTGGGAATTAACGAGTTATTGTGTCATTTCAACTTTCTATTTTTAAATAAAAAACTATTCGACCTTTTTTTTCTTTTTTTCCCATTTAAAAAAAGAATAAGAGTCAGAAAAAACTATAAAAGAGAAAAACTAGAGAAGATAAATAAAGATAATAAGATAATAAAGATAAAGATAAAAATTAGAAAGCAAAAAACTGATAAGAAAGAATAAGAGCTAGATAGGAAAATAAAAGCTGAAGAAGAAAAAAAGTTGAAAAGTGTTAGAGAAAAGAAGAGAGAAAAGCTAAAAAGACTAAAAGAACACAATATGATCTAGAGAAAAAAAGACCTAAAGAAGAAATAAGCTAGAGAAAAAAAAGTGCCAAAAAAGAATAAGAGTGAAAAAAGAGCTATAAAAGGGGAGAGCTAGAAAAAATAAAAGCTAGATAAGCAAATAAAAGCTGAAGAAGAAAAAAAAGTTTAAGTGTTAGATTTAAAAAAAGATTTAAAAAAAAATAAAAAGTGTAAAAGATAATAATATGATTCAGAAAAGAAAAGAGTTAAGACCTAAAGAAAACAAAAGCTAGAGAAAAAAAAGTGTCAAAAAAGAAGAAAAGTCAGAAAAAAGAGCTATAAAACGAAAGAGCTAGAAAAAATAAAAGCTAGATAAGCAAATAAAAGCTGAAGAAGAAAAAAAAATTAAGTGTTAGAGAAGAGAAGATTTAAAAAAAAATAAAAAGAGTAAAAGATAACAATATGATCCAGAAAAGAAAAGAGCTAGAGAAGAGAAAAGCTAGAAAGCAAAAAAAGTGATGAAAAAAAAATAAGAGTTAGAAAAAAAGTTATAAAAAGGAAAAGAAAAGATAAAAAGTAGATAGGAAAATAAATCTGAAGAAGGAAAAAAGTTGGAAAGTGTTAGAGAAGAGAAGAGAAAAAAATTACGAAAACTAAAAAAAAACAATATGATCTAGAGAAGAAAAGAGCCAAAGAAGACAAAAGCTAGAGGGAAAAAAGTGATTAACATATTTTTTTCTCGAAAATTTCGATAAACAGGCAAAATAATCTGAAATTTTCAGTATTTTTTTTAATTTCCTAAAATCACTAAATTCTGTCCAGAAATCTTTTTCATGTGAAAAACTTTTTTTCGTCTTTTTACTACATATTTCTCTAGCGCGATGGATTTTCTTGGATATTTTCTTGAACTAAATTGAGTCAAAAGCCTGCCATTAACTAATTTAAATGTTCAAACAAATACAATTAGCGCAACATGTTGGAGCAGAAACAGTTCCAACTTGCCCAACTTGAATCGATAACTTTGGTTAAACTCCATTAAATGGAAATTAGGAGGTTAGTCGTGTATTTAAGAGTTAAACACAACTGATTTGTTTGTCAATGATTTCGGCAAAAAATTTAACTAAAGTGACGAAAAGTAACAATACAGACTACCGTTGCAGAGCATTTGCATACATTTTAGCATAACTTATTCATAAAACTGTACAAAATAGAACTACAAACGGCAAGACTTTGCATACTGTTTTCATTTGGCTGCATCTATTTTTATATGTTGCCCTCTAAAAACAAATTGAATCGCAGCTGCTATTTCTTTCACGAATATATTAAACATAAGTGGGTTTCACAATGTAGTAGATAAAAAAGGGCACAGTTCGATTCGTCTTAATTTACAGCATTATTGGTTTTAGAATTATTTAAATTGGATGCAATTACCTATTATTGCCAGCAGACGGGAAGAAAGAACGAAGGATAAAAAAGAAAAGATAATTTACACGATACCGCACTAAATTAAATTTGTTTTGACGCCCCCTTAAAGGAGTGAATTATTTTTATTATGTGATCGATATAAGTGGATTTTATTAGAAAATGCTCCTCCATTCCTCTGGAGAGTTGAGCAGACCGAAAGCAATACTTAAATTTATTAAACGAAAATAAGAAAACAAGTATAAATGGAACGCTGTTAAAATTATTACAAAATAACAAATACACACCTTCAGAGGTCATAATTGTCATGCAGATATGTGTTGATTCAATGGAGGGAATTTGGACCCAGATTTTAAGATCGGTACCTGCAACAAAAATGGTTTGATTGTTTGACACATTTTAGAAAATCTGGTGTTGTTCCCTTCAAATTTATTGTAATAAACTTGTTCTAATAGAAACTAAATGCTCCCTATGTAAGCATGTTTCCAATTAAAAGTTTAAAATATAATAAATAGTTATTTATGGAACAAGTTAATTAACGAAGACCATTAATAATCGAAATGTTTTGTTGTCGTAATTAGCTAGCGATTATTAAACGATATTTTTTTGAATATTTAATGCATTTTGTTAAAAAAAAGTATAAACTACAGTTAGAAACAGGTAGTCATTTAAAAAAGTTGCGAAAAAAAAACAAAAAGCAGAAAAACTGGAGTTAGAAAAGAGAATAAGAGCTAGTGAAAAGAAAAGCTAAAAAAAAGAGGAAAGTTACAGAAAAAAATAAAATCTATAGTAAAGCTAGAAATATTATAGCAGAACAAAAGAATAAAAGCTATAAAAGAAGTAAAGAATAGAATAAAAACTGGCGAAAAAATGACCTAGAGAAGATAAAAGTTAAATAAATAAATAAATAAATAAATAAAATCTGTAGTAGTAAAGAGGTAAAAGAAAAGAGCTAGAAAAAACTAGAAAAAAAAATAAAAACCAAAGTGCTTGAAAAGAAAAAATCCAAAGAAAAAAATAAGAACTAAAAAAAAATAATTACCCGAGAGAAGAGAAAAGAACAGCAAATAAAGAAAATAAAAGCTACAGAAAAACAGAAAAGAATGGTAAACAGAAAAAGATAGAGAAAAGAAGAATTAAGTAGAGAAGAAAATAACTAAACTAAAAAAAGAACCCAAAAAAGCTAAAGATAAGATAAATAAAGAGAAAATAGAAGAGAAGAATTTGAAGTAAGACTGTAAATACTAAACGGGAGAAGTATTAATAAAGAAGCTAGAGAAACCAATAAAAAAATAAAAACCAGAAAAAACGCAACAAAAAAGTAGAGTCCCGAAAAAGCATAAAAACTGAAAAAAACAAGAGCTAGAGAAAGTAAAGGCTTGATAAAAAAAAACAAGACTTGTAAAAATAAGAGATAGAAAAGTGTTAGAGAAGAGAAGAGTTAGAAAAAAGCTAAAGTGCAAAAATGGAAAAAACTAGAGAACTAATACGAAAAAAGTAGAGAACGAAAGTGCTATAGAAAGGACTAAAAACTACAAAAAAAACTAAGAAATTAAAGTTAAAAAAAATAACAAAAAGTAGACAAAAAAGTTTGAAAAGAGAAGTAGTTAAGCAAAGAAAAATGACTTTAAAAAAAGCCTGAGAAGACAATAAGTGCTAAAGAAGAGAAAACTAGAGAAGAGAAGAGCAAAAAGAAAAAAGAACACGTTTCTTCAATAAAAATTTCAATTATTATTTAAAAAATTAAAATAAACGTCATAATTTGAAATTAATTATATGTGTTCAAAGATTTTTTTAATAACATTTAGGTAACAAAAAGATGATTTTTATGCATAACGGTCAATAATAACAAGTTTGTTAATGAAAACAGTAGCAATTACTATTTGAAAAGTTGCAGAACTCAAAAAATGGGTTATTTACGCAAAACTTTTCAATCTTTGTGAAAAAAACCTACAAAAACCACTTTTCCTTGAATTTCAATTCCACTCTGCATTCAATGTGCACCAACAATCCGTAACATTCCTTGAAATATCAACGTGACGGTAATCTATCTTAGCCCCGAAATTCATAAAATCTTCAGCAAACAACAATCACATGTGGAAGCAGTTTTCCAAGCGCAGAAACGTGGTGACAAGGTGCAGACATTTGCACATGCGATACGAATCTAAAACTCAATTTAACGGTTAGATCTCCAATAACACTGGTTTCTTGCATGTCACGTTTTCTTCCAAACGCTATTCTCTTGCTTTTTTATCACAAAATTAACATTCAAAGGCTTTGCCATGCCATCAAAGTGCAACAAGTAAATATTTGGAAGACCAGTCGATTAATCTGCATGTTACAGGAAGTTTTTTCGTTATGTTAAAAAGGCCTTAAATTAGGCAAATTCATGCCATTGTACGAACGTTGTTTAGCAATTGTAATCGAGCAGCGATATAAAACGGCCAGATATACAAATTAATTCAGATAACGCCCAAACCAATAAATCACGTAACATTTTCCCGAACATAGATGTAGATGTGTCATATAATATTGACTAATTCATATTGCACCGAGATAACAATAATAGAATTACCGGGGGTGTGCAATTTGTTCGTAAATTAATTCCGTATATAAACGAAGCGAGAGCTTTTTCATTTCCGTCCCACAAATTTCCCTAAACGACGTTTAAAAGCAATAAATCGATGATTCTTTACGGCCGGAAAGCAAGTGTTTATTCTGGATTGTATTCCGATACAAATGAAATAAAACGAAATGGTTCAATTAGGGTTTAAAAGCTGATATTTGTACACAAGTCTATAAACATTCTGTTTATTTTCTGAAACTACAGGTTAGCGAACGCAATCGATCGAAAATACGAAATACGAGCTCTTGAGAACAAGTAAAATTAAAATAAAGTGCTTTTATTGCACTTGGATTGAATTTAAACTTCGATATTGAATTTTTTCTTTGGTCAACTTCATTACTTTCGGCGAAAACAAACCAGCAGCTGGTCTTAAAAAGTTAGAGCAAATACGGTTATTTTCGATTTGGTTGTGTATATTTTATACAAAATCAAATTTAATGAATCATTATGTCCCGGAGCATTCATCAATTTTATTTATTATTCTAAATATTTCACATTAAAAAAAAACGTTCCGTTTACAAAGTAAAGCAAATTAGTTTTAGTTTCGGATTTGTTTGCGTAAATGTTACACAAAATCAAATCAAAATTCCGAAATTGTTTTATAAATGACAGAAAATTAAATTTATTGATTTTGAATACGTATACACCGTGCACCATCTTTTAATTATAAGAAAATAATGAACACTTTTTTACAGAATTTTTTTAACTATGTAAATGTTTTCTAAATGTTTTCTATAAATATTTTTTTCAGTAATAATTAATTAATAATTATTCTATTCTTCACTACTTTTTATAAGTTTCCCCTTTTAGGAGTTTCTGTTTCCTTTTAGGAAATATTTTTACTATATGGTTTTTATTTTCTTTCTTAAATCTTTTCTTTTCTAACAGTTTCTAACTCCTTTATTCTTCTATATATTTATTAACTTTTTTTTCCTCTTGCTTTCCCCTTTCCTAACTATATTATAAAAAGATAAGTTATCCTGTATATCACTTATTCCCTTCTCTATGTGATTTCTTTTACAGTTCTTATTCTTTTCGTAATCTCTCTTTTCTAGCATTTTTTTTCTTGTTCTAATTATTTCCAACTTTTTTCTAGATTTGATTTTCTTCTATAATTTTTCTTTCTCTTCTCTAGCTCATTTCTTTTAAATGCGACTAAATATAACTTTGATTTTTATATATTTAATTTATTAAATGAATTGCATCCACCAATTTTTTTTTAAATTTTACATTAAAAAAAATAAAGCAAATTAATTGTTATAGTTTTAAATTTTTTGCATACATAATACACAAAAAATCTAACTAAAATTGTATAAATAATAATTTAACCCGGCGCATCCACCAAAAATTACACATAGTATATATATATTAATACTGTTATTTCTGTAAAATTTATTAAAATTTCAGTTTGAAAAGTATGAATTGAAACTCCACAAAAGTGTAATTAGTCTTAATTCTAAATAGTAAACAAGAAATGAACATTTTAAGCTCAGACACGTATACACCGTACACCATCTTTTAATTATAAGAAAATATTGAACACTTTTTTACAGAATTTTTTTAACTACGTAAATGTTCTCTAAATGTTTTTTATAAATATTTTTTTCAGTAATAATTAATTAATAATTATTCTCTTCTTCACTACTATTTATAAGTTTCTCCTTTTAGGAGTTTCTGTTCTCTTTTAGGAAATATTTTTACTCTATGGTTTTTATTTTCTTTCTTAAATCTTTTCTTTTCTAACACTTTCTAACTCCTTTATTCTTCTATATATTTATTAACTTTTTTCTCTTGCTTTTCCCTTTCCTAACTATATTAAAAGAAAATAAATTCTCCTCTACATCACTTTTTCCCTTCTCAAGCTCTTTTCTTCTCCAGTTCTTATTTTTTTCCTTATCTCTTTTCTAGCATTTATTTTTTTCTGCTGCTCTAATTATTTCCGGTTTTCATCTAGATTTGATTTTCTTCTGTAACTTTTCTTTCTCTTCTCTAGCTATTTTCTTTTAATTGCGACTAAATAAAACTTTGATTTTTATATATTTAATTTATTAAATTATTGTTCCCGGCGCATCCACCAATTTTATAATTTTATTTTTTATTATTTCACATTTAAAAAAATAAAGCAAATTAATTGTTATAGTTTTAAATTTTTTGCATACATAATACACAAAAAATCTAACTAAAATTGTATAAATAATAAAAATAAAACTTTAACCCGGCGCATCCACCAAAAATTACACATAGTATATATTAATAACGCTGTTATTTCTGTCAATTTTATTAAAATTTCGGTTTGAAAAGTATGAATTGAAACTCCACAAAAGTGTAATTACTCTTAATTCTAAATAGTAAACAAGAAATGAACATTTTGAGCTCAGACTTCAAAGGGTTTTCACTGACTTTTCGTTAAATTAAACCGTTAGAATAAAACTTGCAATTTAATTATGAAAGTTGATCAAAAAAATCTTTAATTAAACTTAGAAACTACACCAAAAAACTAAAAAAATGTTACTAAATTCTTCATTATTTTTAGTCATTAAACATTTATCATACAGTTTTGGATGCAATTTTTAATACAGATTTATTAATGTTAAACATTTATAATTTATTATTGACGCTTATGTGATATTTGATAATTTATTTGTGACACATCCAAAATCAAAAATTAATCGTTGCAATTCAATATATTTATGATGTGTGTTTCCATCGCCATAAAAACGAGTCAAGGTGATAAAAGACAATGGCTCAAGTGTTCAAGCAACAAAAAACGAAATTTGTTAAAACGAGTTAATTCGTTTAGGTTTCATGGGATTTTTCCAATAATAATTCAAATCGAAACTAGCTGAGCTCGTAGGAATTGATATATTGACCGGTAAGAGTCGAATGCAGACCTTCTGGGGCAACCAAATTAAACCTATAACCTCACTCGGCAGATCGTAAACTTTAGTGCACTCTTATTGGGACCGTTTTCTCTCCAATACGATATTATAAAAGTCAACCCAAATAATATATCATTCGCAAATGTATTCCCTTGCTAATATTTGAAATAATATCCCAACAGGAAGATGTAAATTTTACAACACCGAGCATCGATATTAAGAGCAACATTTCGCACTAGCCAAATCATTAAACCTATTTTATTAGCCTTTCGGTAAACATAAAACACTAAACGTAAATCATAATCAAGCGCGTGTAAAACGAGAAAATTCTACAAAAGCTGCTTTCGCCGCCCGATACATTACACGAATTTCTATTCCAACACTTGGCTGTTCGTCCAAATTGATTCCTGCACACAACCCAATTTTCAGCAAACTTATAACTCTAAAAATAACCCTTCAGGTTATTATGCATATTTCATCGATTTTTTACAGAACAAGTCCACGCTAGAATAGAAGGATAAGGAAAATATAAACAAATCATGACTTAAATAAGTTGCGCTCAAGTTCGACGAAAACGGCGAATTCGTGTAAAGAAGCTGATCAAACAAAGACAATTAAAAATCGCGCTCCTCTCGATAACTTCCTGATTAAGTGCAAACTGATTTTAATATTTAACCCGAAAAGTAAACTCGACAACCCCCATCGTTCGGGAAATAATTCTAACACGTTAATTATTAATTTTTCTCATTCGTTATAAAATCGTAGGAGGGTTAATTGGGGCACGCATGAGATATATTGTAGAGATAAGTGCAAATCCACCCAATTTCATTTGAACGCGATAAGAGCCGAAACAAGGAGATTCCCAGGAAGAGAATTAGGTAAGGAAATGGAAAGTTGATTCGGAAAATAAACAACGTCGATGAAACTAATCCCGCTTTTTTGCCTTCGTATCGATTTCGGAAAACATTCAAAAATTCGAAATAAAACAGTGGTAACATGCAAGAAAGCTGTGTTTCGACTGCTGTTCTCGAGAAACCCTGTTAACTAACACATTTCCTAATAATTACAGCTTTGTTCAGAACCTTTCATTAAACACTATACAAAACATTCACGAAATAGCTATGCAAAATGATCCGGGGAATCGATTGGCATCGAGAAAATTACCAAATTCCGAATAGTTTTTTAGTTATGAATTTTTTAAAATTTCACCAATTTTTGCATTTATCAGCAATTTGCTCGAAAACTATAAGTCGGAGAACAATAATCTTTTTTGAGAAAAATAGATAATTTAAAGAGCTTTCCAACAATAATACACTTCATGGGGTTATCTCTGATAGTTCCGGAGCTATTGCTCGACAAATGTTCCGGGTACCCAAAATTGACAAAAATTGCGACGAAAATTGAAAAAATCAAATATCAAAAAATCAAATATATGGACTTTTTGTGAACTTTTAACAACTCTAGAGGGATGTAAAAGCATATAAAAGTCCATAAAAGTATACTAGAACGAGTTTTAAAAAAAAAAATCCCGCTTGTTTGCCTCCGTATCGATTTCGGAAAACATTCAAAAATTCGAAATAAAACAGTGGTAACATGCAAGAAAGCTGTGTTTCGACGGCTTTTCTCGAGAAACCCTGTTAACTAACAACACATTTCCTAATAATTACAGCTTTGTTCAGAACCTTTCATTAAACACTATACAAGACTTTCACGAAACACGCAAACACATTTATTGATCTGTGTACTGTCAAGACTCAATTTTTTAGACTTTTTTCAAAGAAGAAATAAACTGGGTAAGAACCGATCAGTTGGTTAAATTCGTGGTTTGTGAAATGATTATAATAAATAGGCAAGCACACAGCGTTCCTATTTATTGAATGATGGAACAAGGGAGCTTTAGTCGGGTGGAAAATGATAGTCAGACAGTTCGCTCGCTTCTCTGATGATTACCCAAACTGAATATGCTCGTCGAAATAAGCGCGTTTAGCTATTCCACATCCCGGTAGTTCGCTCTATTAGTTAATAGTGATAACTCCGAACTCAACTCTAATCATAATAAATTATTAAAGAGTTGGAGTGAGAAATTCGCCACAAAATTCTGAGAGAGAGACTTAAGCGGATTAAGTGTGTTGCTAATGAAGTTCGTATTGGTTTTTGATTTATATACAACACTCTCAAAGTTCACCAAAAAGGTAAAACAACCGACAAAGTTCAAACGTTTGCTCTAGTGACATAAACTCAAAAAAAAACAGTAATAAAGTTGCACCTTTTTCTAATACATTTAAGCAAATGTGCCAAGAAAAAATAGGGTCTTAAAAAGTTATTTGTTGGTATTTCTATTACGTAATAATGCCCAACAAACCAGTAATAATTCATCTTGTGAATCTTAATAGCTCGTAATTGTCGGTCGTAGTTATTAATTCCCGCTTGAAATTTGATAAATTACTCGACTGCAAAGGTGCTTTTCGAAACAAAGTCGTTTCCACTCTATAAAATGAAGCAGCATTCGTATCTAGTGAAATGATTTTATTAATACTGGGAGTGAAGTGTTCGTGTTTGGCCAACGACTCGCCGCAATCTTCAAGCACTAATCTCAATTTAATTTGTGTAAAGCTTTCAGTCACTCATTCAATTACGAGAATAATCCGAAACACGAGCCTCGCTTTTTTGTCTCATACTTTAATTCCAGAGGGTAACAAGTAGAAAATTTCAAATAACCAATTTAGAAAGAAAATAAATTGAAAAACTATTACAATAAACTGATTGGTTATCGGCCAGTCAACTATCTGAACAAAAATAGTAAAAATCAGACAACTATAGGCCTTTTAAAAAAATTTTTTTTTTATTTTTAATTATGTTTATTTACATTATTTTATTTTTAAATGATTCTCATCTAGTTAACTTTGAAATTGGTTATCATGTAAAAAAATTTGTGCCGCTCTACTCAATTTAATCCTCTGTCAATAAATGTCAAATCTGTCAGTTGTAATATTCAATTAATTTCTTTAAAAAATCATTAAAATGCAACTAAATTGTTACACTGTGCAAGAAAATTATCGTAGCTTATTTCCAAATTCGAGACTTAATAAATAAATATTCGATATCTAAATACCTATCATTAGTTCAATAAAGCGGCATTTTTTTATTTTACATGAGAAATTCACAGACGACTGGATGAAAATCATTTAAAAATACATTGTATATAAATATTTCCTTTGCATTTGATAATTGAAAGTTTGAAAAGCCTTCTAGAATTTTCAAAATTATCAATTGTCAAAATCCAAGGCGACTATGATTTTTTGAAAATGATCATCTGAGAATAATTATAACACAATTTTTTCAATGACAATCTCTAAAAATTTTTAAAATAATCCCAAAAAACGGAGTTTTAGCTCATTATTTTCATTTTTAATCGAGAAAACTTTCGAAAAATACAATAAAGTTGTGTTATTAATTTAAAAAAATGTTCAATTTGTCCGCCATTTCATTCAAGAAGTTCAAAACAAGATGGCAGACTGACTGTTACTTTCCATAATTCACTAACTTATAATAAACCATAATTAAATTTAAATCAGTTAAAAAGTAAATAAAAAGTTGAAGTGTGACATTTGTTGACCTCCTTGTTTAACGATGAAAATTACAAAGTAAAAATTTTAAAACCTTACAAGTTAAAAAGTTTCAAATGTAGGCCTTAAAAGAATCAAAAAAGCTTATTTTCAATCAATTTTTTCTCAGTTTTTATTTCAAAATTACAATAAAAAATTCACATATATTTTTGTTAAAATTACTCAAAATATTATTTACTTTAATAAGTTTGCCAATAATTTGTTTGGCTTAAAAGTGAGTTAAATGCGCTTAATTTGCTGCAATTTTGGTGGAACTTTGATAATAATTCGCAGTCCGAAAACCGGTTTCTGTTTCGATGTCAAAGTTTAAAAACGAGTTCATTGTGTTTGCAGCCATCAAAAGCCTCTGGCATCGTTTTTTGCGGTAATTGCGTTCATTCGCACAAAAACACGTCGCGATAGCTATTTTTGAAGACGACTTCATCCCTCAAACATTGTAAAGGGATTGTTTAATTACCGAGGCATTTTTCAATCAATTGTCCCAAATACATCGAATTTCCATCTGAAATATACACCAATATCCATCGGTGTTCTGGCTCGCATACACGGAAATTAATTATAACGCCATTGAGCTTAGTGGTATTCATGATGGGAGGGAGAGTGGTCTAATTAAGCAGGAAACGGAACGGAGCTAGAGCATGCAACGAACACAAATAAACCGTCAATGGTGTCGATTATGATACGTTTTGTTCACGTTTTTGATGTCTTCCTCTGACGACGACGACGACTAATTGGACCAATTTATCTCGAACCGAGGTCAAGCTGATGAAATGCGTCTTGTTAGACTCAGATCCGGGGAAGCTTTCTTATTACAAGACTTTCAATATAAGACTAATTCCAAGTTTTACGAAAAATTGGGTTGAAGCTCACAAAACGGTCCAATCAAAGGCCAATAGCGTCACTTGAATGTGGAATGGCGCCGTTTTGAAATCATTTATTACGAATTTTACGTGAAATAATTATTAATTAATGCTGCGAATGTAAAATGCCATCAAAACGTGCATTGCAGCTAATGCAACTAATTTGAGAAGCGGATCAGGAAGCAAATTATGGAAAACAAAGTTTAATTTTTTCCTTTAATCGCGTTTTCAAGTCACATATTAAGAACACTTTATTTATTTTCAACTTTTTAGAGCTTCGGGAATCCAAATTTTTGTAGGAAATCGAGGAAAAGCGGAATAAACAACTCTACAAAGTGACATAGGACTCAAGGCGATATCTCGCAAAAATTTTTCAATTTTCAAACGCCGATTGCGGCCAAACTAAAAGAGCTAGAAGAAAACGGTTTGTTCCATCGTAAAGAGCACATCAAAATCTATAAGATAGAATAGGTTTCATTTGATTTTGAGACACTTTTAAAAATTGACCGATTTTAAGGGAGGGGTGTTAACTTTATTTAATTTTTTTTTATTTTCTCATTTACGGCTAAACTATTCTAAAAAGTGGAACTATTTTGATCCATAGCTATGCAAAATGATCCGGGGAATCGATTGGCATCGAGAAAATTACCAAATTCCGAATAGTTTTTTAGTTATGAATTTTTTAAAATTTCACCAATTTTTGCATTTATCAGCAATTTGCTCGAAAACTATAAGTCGGAGAACAATAATCTTTTTTGAAAAAAATAGATAATTCAATGAGCTTTCCAACGATAAAACACTTCATGGGGTTATCTCTGATAGTTCCGGAGCTATTGCTCGACAAATGTTCCGGGTACCCAAAATTGTCAAAAATTGCGACGAAAATTGAAAAAATCAAATATAAAAAAATCGAATATATGGACTTTTTGTGGACTTTTAACAACTCTAGAGGGATGTAAAGGCATATAAAAGTCCATAAAAGTACTCTAGAACGAGTTTAAAAAAAAAAAATTTTCACCTTCTTGAAGGCAAGTAAGTGTAGTTAGTATTCCTCAGGAAATTTTAAGCAAAAAATTTTAAATTTTTAATTCTTGTGAAAAATTGATATAATATGTAAAATGAGCCGCTGAATTCAATGGAACAAACCGCAGTTCTCTACAACTTTTAGTTTTTTTTTTATGAATTTTTTTAGTGAAAAACTTTGATCGCCTCTGTAGCCGGAACCGTTGCCCGGAGCGGCTCCGGGTTTAATCGAAAAAACAGAGAAAATTAAGCGCTATCAAATGATTTTTTGTTCGTTGCTCTAAGTCTTACAGTTTCCGAGAAAAACGCAAAAAAAGGTTTCCATTTTCGCTTTTTTTCAATTTTTAACCGCCAATTACGGCCAAACTATTAGAGTTATCGAAAAACGGAAAAATCGAAGATAACCGGAATAAAAAGCTCTACAAAATAGCATAGGACTCAAGGCGATATCTCGCAAAAAAAATTTCAATTTTCAAACGCCGATTACGGCCAAACTAAAAGAGCTAGGAGAAAACGCTTTTTTAGATCGGAAAGAGCACATCAAAATCTATAAGATAGAATCGGTTTTATTTGATTTTGAGACACTTTAAAAAATGACCGATTTTAAAGGGGTGTTTTTTTTTAATTTTTTTTATTTTCTCATTTACGGCTAAACTATTCTAAAAAGTGAAATTATTTTGATCCATAGCTATGCAAAATGATCCGGGGAATCGATTGGTATCGAGAAAATTACCAAATTCCGAATAGTTTTTTAGTTATGAATTTTTTTAAATTTCACCAATTTTTGCATTTATCAGCAATTTACTCGAAAACTATAAGTCGGAGAACAATAACCTTTTTTGAAAAAATAGATAATTTAAAGAGCTTTCCAACGATAATACACTTCATGGGGTTATCTCTGATAGTTCCGGAGCTATTGCTCGACAAATGTTCCGGGTACCCAAAATCGACAAAAATTGCGACGAAAATTGAAAAAATCAAATATCAAAAAATCGAATATATGGACTTTTTGTGGACTTTCTACAACTATAGAGGGATGTAAAGGCATATAAAAGTCCATAAAAGTATACTAGAACGAGTTTAAAAAAAAGTCTTGTATTTCAGGAAATTTTAAGCAAAAAAATACAAAATTTTAAATCTCGTGAAAAGTTGCTATAATACAGAAAATGAGCCGTAGAATTCAACAGAATAAACCGCATTGCTCTACGACTTTTAGTTTTCGAGTTATGAATTTTTTTTTGTAAACGCAAATAAACTAAGAAATGTACGTTTTTGACCTTCTTCTCGTGTGGTATCCACTTTTTCATTATCACTCTTGCAAGTTGAAGCAGTAAAGCTTGTAAAGTTTCCGTCGTAATATTTGCGTAGGAGTGCAGGTTCATAGATCAAATTACGGCTCGACAAACTTACAACAATAATAATCTTGAGCGGATGTTTTTGTCAGTGTGCTTCCAACTCTGAACATTTGTTTATGACGTGTCGTACACGACGAGCGTAAAAAGCCATCAGGAAACAACACAACCAAGTATCATATCTTTGCGCAACAAACTAATTGTCTTTGGGAATGAATGCGTGTGTGAAAGATTCGCCGCATCTCTCGAAACAAGTATCTTGCATTGTTAAGCACCGCACGATAATTAATTCGAATGAATAAGATTAATAGATCTAAACAAAGATATCCAAGGCTCTGGCTTAATTAAAGGACTAGACGTGTTCGCTACAACTTGACTCCGGTTTGAATTATATTTACGCTTCCTTGCCGAATACGTGACATTCACATGTGTTGCTGGCGTTATCCTTATAGAGCACGTGTATTTATATTGATAAGACAAGTTTCGAGGGTCGATGTAAATGTCACATGAAGTCGCTCCTGATTTATTATTGCAGCGTTAACTGCTTGCGAAATATTCATAATGCTCAAAGTTTAATTTTATTACAACTTCTGATGGATGTGTGTTCTAAAGAAAAACATTATGGAATTCGCGAAATTTCATTCAAAATGTTCACGCTGAAATTACTTCCATAAAATTGAAACAAGCTGTGATTTATAATAATGATTTAGGAATTTGGTACATAATTTATACAGAATTACATGTTCCGAAAAAGTTTGTCTGATTTTCCTATTTTATCTCCGCATTGGTCAGATCGCCTATGTGTGGCAATTGTCACAAAAAACGTACGTCCGGTTAACATTACAGATGACAGCTGTCAGTGTCAAATTTCAAAAAATCCTAACTCCCAAAATAATTGACAGCAAACCATATGAACTTATCACGCATCCTACGTTCAAGCTAGAACCACAGCACACCACGACCAGAACAATTATTGAACACTTGTTATTTATTTGCATCACCGAGAATATCCTAGTTTTTGGCACAAAGTTTTAGGTTTTTTTTGTTATAAACGATCGAATGTGAATGTTCTGAAATCTTATTTGCCGCAATAGCGCGAATTTCACGCACCATCACTTCCCATTCTTTGGAAATAAAATATCGACGATTGATTAGCAGAGATGGCAACAGTATGCCGTTGTATAATTTTACGATCCCATAAAAATATCAATAGCTAGTCGACTATAGAATCCGATGCTTTTATATTTTAATTTATTGGAAATAGAATGATCTCCCAGTTTTACGGTGTCTCGTAAATTTATTTACAGTGTGCGCATAAAACCTAACATTCGTTGTTCGGGTGCGTTATTTACAGCTTTCAATAAGTTTTACTTTTTCGTGCGAGTCTAATAAATCGCCAAATAGATGCGGGAGACAAAGCTATTTAACAAAAACAATTTTTTGCTGACCTAAATTGGAGTCAACCTCACCAGATCCCTATATCCTTAATAATGCTGTAAATACTTTATATACCTAGAGAAGCATTCAGGCGACATATTTCGCTGAAGTCTATGGTCGTAAGTTTACTGAAGGAATTCGAGGCACGATTCTATCGAGCGCAATCAGAGAGCTGAGCTCTTGCAACATCCCCATACTACTTATATACAATATCAAACTCTTTTCATTTTTTGAAATTCCGCCACTTGTCATAATTTTAAATCAAATTCCTAGTTCTCTAAGGCGTTAAATTGCACGCCCTTCTGCCAGCTTATTTCAAAGCAGACTGCGAAATTTCTCTCGCTCCAAATAGGAATTGATTGATGACGCGGGCAGATAAAAACACAAATCGGCAGCAAATTCAAAACCGGAAGCTTGATTTATTTTACCACTAAATTCGTCTGCAACTTAATCTGTGTAATTAATGGTCTGAGGTAACAATAGGACGTAGACAACAAAGGTGAACCTATTTTTATTCTTTTCTGTGGCAAAAATATTTCGCCTGGGAAAATTTTTCCTGGAAAAAATCACCTGATTGGTTAAAAATAACAATATTTCAGTTTCTTTTTGAACGATTACTCTGTAAGTCGATAAATACGTTTTTTTTATAGTTTATAAAAATAAGAACGAAGATTTGAATCCAAACTACAATTTTGCAAATAATGCGGTTGCTTGGGTCATTTTTTCCGCCGCTTCCGGATGTTTTCAGGCTTTTGTAATCTTTGCAAGTGGGCGGGAATTCGGTTCAAAGAATGTTGAAATCAATATAAAATCCACGTTGATTATACGGGTAGTGCAACACGCAACACCGATTTCATATTATTATCGAAAAAAGTTTTATAGTATGATTCAATAACGAGGTTTATTGCAGCACATTACAAGTTCTAAAAGGGTTAGTGATTGTTTTTCGCGTGATTTTATCGATCTGTTGTTCAAATCTTGGCCCTCGCTACTGCCAAGACTTATTAATTTCTCATGCAAATTTTCGTCATAAAACATCAAGACAATGAGGACTAAAAAGTTGGCCGAACGTTTAAAATATTTCAGTCGTTAATAAATGAGGAACTTCCTAAATGGCTTTAAGTAACTCATAAGTAACAAAATTTCATTTCCATTCTGTTATCTTCATCGGAAACTAAGTAGTTAATTAGTAGAATGAGAAAGCAAGCAGATTAATACGGATGATTCTCAAATATCGCTAAATTTCATCTTAATTCCTTTAAAGCTCTCCACTGTGCGCTGCTTCCGGATTAATGGCGGGAAAAAGTCGGCAACAAACCGAAATGAACGATTCATTCTATACATTTTATTGCCAAAAAAACACACTTTAATTAGCATATGTTTCTACATAAATCATTGTTGACTTTGGAGGCTGGAACGATTGTGAGGCACTTTGAAGCCTTAACAAGACAAATGCTTTGTACAATTTGACTCGTTTCCTTTGCAACTCTTCAATAATTACGTTTCTGAAGCGCACGTTTCATCTGATTTTTCCTTTTCTTTATAAAGTTGTTAAAAATATTTTCGTTCAGCGTTTGTTAATGTCAGTTATTTTTTCGAAAAAACTGCATTTATAACACGGTATAGTGATCGTTAATCCGCAATTTTCAATTGGAATTCGAAAAAAATGTTTTTAAATTACCAGATTTTATTAATCTTAGTCTGTGGTAATAAATAATTTGTGTAATCAATGAATTAGTAACAGATATTTTATTATCTTAGCTCATTTATTTGCAATTAATCAATTAAGTGGAGCCTCATTCTGTTCTTTGACTTTTAAGTTTTCAACCGTTCTTTATTTCAGGAGACAATCTTATATTCCAATTAATTGTTCTTTGATGTTTTAGAAGCACTTAATAGTTTGATAATTTTGTTAATGAATGAATATTTATTAAATTTTTTTTCGTTGAACGCAAACAGTTTAATTATCCTGACAAAGTTTACAATTAATACCGAAAATTTACCAAAATGGCTTCATTTTTGCAAAAGGGTCGCCAGGAGCCACAGTAATTGTGCCTCAAAGGTAAAAAATCAATTTGTACGTAAATGTACATTCTGCTAAACATAAACTAATTCACAATGTGTGCCTGCTCACAACAATAATATGTGGGTAATGTGATGCTAATTGAAATAATAATAATAATAATAATAATAATAATTCGATCGTGGTGTTTGTTTATGTAAAACATGCACTTTGTAACTAAATTTTTCGCCACCTCGATCAATACACATTTATTTTTTTACCAATGGGTTAATGCCACTTGTTTGCGTGATATGAAAATTATACATTCGTTCGTTTGGGATTTGAGCCACTCTAACAAATGTCGGTAACTCGTGGGTGATATTTGTTGATTTGATTTGAAATTGTGTTTGCAATCTTGTTTTATTATTGCATATGCAATGATTTATCCGTCAAACGAGTAATTATTTGTTTATAAAAGAACATTTCCATTTTGCCAACTGATGTAACGAATAAAAAAGTTAAAAGGAAGCAAATAATTAAACACAAGTGTCTGTTCTAGTTGTAGTTGAAGCTCTAGACTGATGGATCGATTAGACGTAACATATTTAGAGGGGTTATGATCCGTAATTGAATAAAGCAATGAAATGCATAAACGGAGTGCATTAATAAACGTCGATCAAATGATAGGATGCGTTAGCGATAGCTTCGAATTACTGTCAGTTGGAATGTAAAGCAATTAGGAAACCTGATACCATATCAAGAAAAGTTTCGAAGCAATTTTGGCAAAAACACAAAGTGATTTTTATTGCTATTTGAATTGAATTTTGGCTCTCTAGAGTGGTTTCGTTCTCTAGGCAATTGATTAACATAATGGCCGTTTTATTTGCTCCTTGATGCAGCAGGTGCATGCGACTACGGTTTTCCGAACTAATATTAAAGCATTCTTGGCGTTTAATCGATTTAGGAGACGATTATGTGATAAAGTTTCTAAAAAAAACACTTTAAAAGCAGCATTATTTAAATTAAAATGGGTCGCCAGGAGCCATAGCAATTGTACCTCAAATAATAAAATAATAAATATGGAAAGGTTCTAAAAGTAAGAATTTTATGAGACATCTTAGTGATGGCTACTATTTTCTCACTCAACTCTCCTGGTGGATAGTTTGTCGTTTATAATAAATGTTTGAGGTAGTTAAAGGTATCCCCGGGAGTATTTCTACATTATCGATTTTATTTATGGAGGACTTGCTGAATTAGTATGAAGTTCTTAAAAGTTAGTCTTACTGGAAGCTAAAAAACGAAACAACGTTAAGAAGTTCTGCAGTGGAATTTGTACTACTATTTACAATAAGTGCATTGGTCAAAAAGTTTACGTTGAGAGAGTTTCAGCTATTTGAAATTATTTGAACATTGGGCACGTTAACATCCACCAGAGAATTAATTTTTAATCAAATAATTTTAATTAACAAACTAATGATCACGATTTAGCTGTTCAGAATTAGGTTGGTTACATAATTTACAATAAAACAATTCATTTAGAATTTCCAGATTATTACCTGTTGGGTGATAAATAAATCATTAACGGTAAACAATTTCTACCATTTGGTCATGAAGCAAAATAAAACTAAACTTAAAATTTTAACCCAAAAACAAAATTTTCTCCAATTTTTGCATTTATCAGCAATTTGTTCGAAAACTATAAGTCGGAGAACAATAATCTTTTTTTGAAAAAAATAGATAATCTAAAGAGCTTTCGAACGATAGTACACTTTAAGGGGTTATCTCTGATAGTTCCGGAGCTATTGCTCGACAAATGTTCCGGGTACCCAAAATTGACAAAAATTGCGACGAAAATTGAAAAAATCAAATATAAAAAAATCGAATATATGGACTTTTTGTGGACTTTTAACAACTGTAAAGGCATATAAAAGTCCATAAAAGTATACTAGAACGAGTTTAAAAAAAAATTTTTTTTCACATTTTTGAAGTGTAGTGCTCAGGAAATTTTAAGCAAAAAATTTTAAATTTTTATTTCTTGTGAAAAATTGATATAATATGTAAAATGAGCCGCTGAATTCAATGGAACAAACCGCAGTGCTCTACGACTTTTAGTTTTTTTTTTATAAATTTTTTTAGTGAAAAACTTTGATCGCCTCTGTAGCCGGAACCGTTGCCCGGAGCGGCTCCGGGTTTAATCGAAAAAATAGAGAAAATTAAGCGCTATCAAATGATTTTTTGTTCGTTGCTCTAGGTCTTACAGTTTCCGAGAAAAACGCAAAAAAAGGTTTCTATTTTTTCTTTTTTTGAATTTTCAACCGCCAATTACGGCCAAACTATTAGAGTTATCGAAAAACGGAAAAATCGAGAACAATCGGAATAAAAAACTCTACAAAATCGCATAGGACTCAAGGCGATATCTCGCAAAAAATTTTTAATTTTCAAACGCCGATTACTGCTAAACTAAAAGAGCTAGGATAATTTTAATTAACAAACTAATGATCACGATTTAGCTATTATTCAGAATTAGGTTGATTACATAATTTACAATAAAACAATTCATTTAAAATTTCCAGATTATTACCTGTTGGGTGATAAATAAATCATTAACGTTAAACAATTTCTACCATTTGGTCATGAAGCAAAATAAAACTAAACTTAAAATTTTAACCTAAAAACAAAATTTTCTTCTTTTGTGATTTTGTGCGTTTTGACAAGTTTTTACAAAACAAATAAATTTCAACCTTACACAGATAAAACAATTTCGATCGAATTTGGTAAATTTTCATCAAATTTTAAGAAATTTTTTTAGTTGCTGCTCAAAAAAGCTAGAATATAGAGTTATTTTATTATAATTGGGTGACTTTGGGTGTTACTTTGCTTGTTTCACTCGTTTTTACCGAAAAAAAATTGCTGGGTTTTTTAATCCCCATTTCAATACGAACAAATTTAAACATAAATTTAATTGTGTAATAAAGCAGTGCGCTTGTTTATAACAATAATACGTGGCTAATGTGATGCTAATAGAAATAGCAGTAATAATAATTCGCTCGTAGTTTGTGTTTACACTTTAATTATAACAAAATTTTTGACACCTGATCAATACATTTAAAAGTGGTTATGTAAAAATTATACATCCGCTCGTTTTCAAACTTAATGAAAAATTGTGTTAACTCTTCCACAAATAAAACACAGCCATTAAGGAAGTCCTTTTCTTGTTTGGTTTCAGTTAACAAACGCTGACTGGCACTTTATCCAAACCCAATATCAATAGAAATATCGACGTAATACGAAACGTGTCCAAGTTTCCATTCAAGTGCAGCGATAATTTTTTTATTTTTGCATTGGTCTAAAAAATCTTTCGTCCGGCACTTTCCGTAATGCAGGCCATAAAACCCCCGTCTCTGACACTGCATCATGCTGAAAGCTTGACGAAATTAGGGAAATTGAGATTGGTGGACTATGCCCAAGAGAGTAGAGATACTTCCATCGGCGTTACATCCAACTCCTTGAATGAAACGGCCGAGAATGGATCTTCTTTGTGCATGGGGAACTATCTCTATACTTTTTCCCTTCAATAGCGAATGCAAACGGAAAGAAACTTGGCGAGGAGATAAATCAATGGCACACATTGCTTGTATACGTAATTTTTTATTTATTACTCATCCAACATTTGGTTAATTCATTTAATCAATAATCTGTTTAAAGCACAAACGAGCGACAGCTGGTGAGTGCCTCTAATAGTAGAGATTAGATTGTATCAAAAGAATTCGCGTTTATTTGTATTAAAAATAATAAAATCGATTTTCAGTTTCACAAAACGGTTCAAATGCCAACAAATAAATCTTTCACGTCCGACATTAATTTTAAGATTATGGCTCCCAATGAGCCTCCAAGGAACGCAAACTGTAACAGTGTTATCGATATATAACCAGTATATGAAAACAGATAGTGTCCATAAAACGGTCAGCATTATTTACGAAAAAGACCGCTTTTTTTCTACACGTACAATAATATCAAAGTAATGTTTAAATTAATAGTTAATGGATTAATTAATTAATCATCGGAGTAAAAACACCCACTCATACAAATAATACACGAGCTTTACAAACCTGTCATAATTTAAGTATTTAATAAATTACAAATTATTACAAAGTAATCAATTAATCGTTGAAATAAATGTAGCACTCATTGTTTAATTAATTAGCCATCCTTTCGCTTATTAATGCTGACACGACTTTACTTAATTTATAGCCCATCTGCGAGAAGACGATAGATCTATCACTTTCAATTTATAAGTGGGATTACTTGGCTTTAATAATGAGTAATAAATTGGAATTTGTTATAATTATAACGCTCGAAATGTAATAATTAAATATTGTTTTGAGGTACAATTATTGTGGCTCCTGGCGACCCGTTTTTCAAAAAATAGTGTGTCTGACACCGAAATTTCGTAATGATTTCGTAACGTTATGTTTCATTCAAAATACACGATTCGCTTCATATTTTTGCTGTCCCGTCCGTTATTACAAACATAAAATGTTGTTCGTATTTCTGAACCAAGAATTTTTAAATCACACTGTCTAATTTTATTATTGTTAAAGTCTTTAATAACTAAAACAATATCTAAATAAATTTTCTAGAGCTATTTTAAATATTTTATTTAGAGTCAATTTTAAAAGGGTCTCAAAATCAAATAAAACCGATTCTATCTTATAGATTTTGATGTGCTCTTTCCGATCTAAAAAAGAGTTTTCTTCTAGCTCTTTTAGTTTGGCCGTAATCGGCGTTTGAAAATTGAAAATTTTTTTGCGAGATATCGTCTTGAGTCCTATGCCATTTTGTAGAGTTTTTTATTCCGGTTGTCCTCGATTTTTCCGTTTTTCGATAACTCTAATAGTTTGGCTGTAATTGGCGGTTGAAAATTCAAAAAAAAAAAGAAATCTTTTTTTGCGTTTTTCTCGGAAACTGTAAGACTTAGAGCAACGAACAAAAAACCATCTGATAGCGCTTAATTTTCTCTATTTTTTCGATTAAACCCGGAGCCGCTCCAGGCAACGGTTCCGGCTACTAAAAAAATTCATAAAAAAAAAACTAAAAGTCATAGAGCACTGCGGTTTGTTCCATTGGCTCATTTTACATATTATATCAATTTTTCACAAGAATTAAAAATTTAAAATTTTTTGCTTAAAATTTCCTGAGCAATACTACACTTACTTACCTTCAAGAAGGTGAAAAAAAATTTTTTTTAAACTCGTTCTAGAGTACTTTTATGGACTTTTATATGCCTTTACATCCCTCTAGAATTGTTAAAAGTCCACAAAAAGTTCATATATTCGATTTTTTGATATTTGATTTTTTCAATTTTCGTCGCAGTTTTTGTCGATTTTTGGTACCCGGAACATTTGTCGAGCAATAGCTCCGGAACTATCAGAGATAACCCCATGAAGTGTATTATCGTTGGAAAGCTCTTTGAATTATCTATTTTTTTTCAGAAAAGATTATTGTTCTCCGACTTATAGTTTTCGAGCAAATTGCTGATAAATGCAAAAATTGGTGAAATTTTAAAAAATTCATAACTAAAAAACTATTGGGAATTTGGCAATTTTCTTGATGCCAATCGATTCCCCGGATTATTTTGCATAGGTAAGGATCAAAACAGTTTCACTTTTTCGAATAGTTTAGTCGTAAATGAGAAATGAAAAAAAATTAAAAAAAATTAACACCCCCCCTTAAAATCGGTCAATTTTTAAAGTGTCTCAAAATCAAATAAAACCGATTCTATCTAATAGATTTTGATGTGCTCTTTCCGATCTAAAAAAGCGTTTTCTCCTAGCTCTTTTAGTTTGGCCGTAATCGGCGTTTGAAAATTTTAAAAGTGTCTCAAAATCAAATGAATCCTATTCTATCTTATACACATGATTTTTGTCCCGTCCGTCATCAATTTATATTTCTTATTAAGTTTCTATAAAGAAAAATTGACTTTTACTGAAATTGTTCCTAGAAAGTGAAAATAAACTAAAAAAATGTCCCGTCCGTAAAAATGAAATGACTGATATTTCACACACAGGTCAAGGAAAAATGTTGTAATCAACTCGTAACTTTTCTATTTTCCTTCTGAAGAGACAAGAGCACTTACTATTCGATGCCTCATCTTCTAATGTCAGCCAAAGCCACGATCGATGTTTTATCCAACGCTTTTATAATTTTAACAACCTCACTTTGAAAGTTTGCTGCCAGTAGCACGCGACATCAATCATCGACACATTCTGTCAACACATTGTACTTGCACAAAAACAGATTAAAATGCAATTTCAGACAATTTTTTTTAATATGAAATAATCACAGAAAGTTTCAATTTATGCGCGCGATTTTTCGCCGCTGTTCCAAAACTCATAATAGTTTGTTATGCAACTTTGCGCAAATTTATTTACATTTTAATTTTCATATCACGAAAATGGCTAAAGTTAAAACAGCTATAAATAATATTTAAAACAATTATGGCGTGCAACTGTGTCGCCGAGATGCATAGTCTATGTGTTTAAAGTTTGGTTGGCTTGTTTTATTTGCTCACACTGAATTTTAACAACACTTAAATTAAAAGGATAGTTGTCTTTACGTGTTTCTGCAACATAATGCTATTCAGATCATGTATTCAATCTACCTAACCGTTTTACATATAAATTCTTGCCGAGACGATGATTTTGCGGTTTTTACTGAAAAATCGTTCCGAAAACAAATCAAATAATGTGAACTCTGGCGAAAGCCCCGATAATTATTGACGATTCGGTCGGAAATAATTATCGCGAAATTAGTGGAGTATTAATAAAAGACTAAATTGTTTTTTGCTAAAACCTTTGAAAATTGGATTCGATTTAATGGCACCAACAAAATTAAAATCCTGTTAAGGTCGCAATAAAACCAAGCTTTTACGGGCTATTAAATGCCTCTTTTTATTAGTAACGTAAGTAATTGATTGAGTCGTGCAACACTGACTTTATTTACAAATAAATACGCCTACATTTTTCACATTGTTGGTACAATATTTCGTTACGAAACTGAGTAAAAACCGAAAGTGGGAAATGATTGGGGAGATTGTTGTTTTGCATGTTGTGTAAGTCGATATTTAACTCTATCCGAACCCTTATCAGATGACATTATTCAAACCGATAAAAAAGTTGTTTTGGTTTACTGTTTTCATGTCTTTTGCCTGACTCTTATCGAAAATAGATGATTAAATGATTCAAGGACAAAATTGTAAATTTTTGATCTCTTATACACAGTTTTAATTAGCTACGTATTTACATAAGTTGGTGTGTGAAAATGGTGGATGCGCCGGGATCATAATTCAAGCCAAACAAATTTCTAGCGCTGAAAAAACACTAATGTTGTTTGAAGTTAAAAAACGATCAAAATGGAATTTTAAGTAAAATTTATGTCTTGAAACAAAAAGAAAATTACATACGCTCCTCTCGTAATGTTCCAAGAAAGGACCTAATTACGTTTATTTCAAGTTTATTACAATTTAATGTGTACCTATTTTCCTTATTCCCTGTTTTAATTTTCATTTAATTTAAATTAGATCGTGAAAACAACCATTTAGTGTACAGTTAACAGTTGAATTATTTGCAGACAAAGTGTATGAATCTCTCTATCTTGAAAATAAGTAGTCCAATTTTTACAAAAAAAAAAGTAATACCTGCTAAAATGAGACAAATGAACCCTTTGTAGAATAATACTCGTATATCGGACAAACTCACATATTTATTATCTGTTTATTTATTCATTGTCTAGCCAGTTTGGGATTCAACTATTATTCAAGCATAACACAACCAGAATTTTATGTTATTTAACATAAATTCTCTTTAATAAATATATCGGGAACAAATTGTTCGTCTCGAAGGAAACGGCAATATCGACCCAATAGAAAATACAAAAATACAACAGTCAGCTACATCAAGTTAAATTGGATCTGACTTTGACATTTGTATAGAAGATGTAATATGTAGCGAATTAAAAATGACCACGTTTTTTCAAAACTATTAAATGTAGAACAAAAATAAAAACAGATTTGGAATCCGCAAACAATTCTACGACAGATAGGCATATCTGTAATGTAAATTTTCGGTTATTCCGACTTTTGACCAATTGGATTTATTCAAATTATTGCAACATTTTTTAATAAATTGTCACACAATTCTGCTCAGAAACACATAATTAACTGCTAAAGAAAGTACAAGTCCTTTTAAATCAATTTCTAAATTGTTTTTACTTATATTTTTATTTAATTTTTTGGTTGATTCGAAAAATTAAAAACGACCTATTTAATCCCATATCTCCGAAACTAAGCACAGTAGAACTAAAATGAAGACAGATTTTAAATCCTCAGACTATTTTACATTAGAAAAACGTTCTTTAAAAATAAATTTTCAACAGCTGTGACTTTGATGATTTTTTATTGGTAGGTGGTAGGTTGACCAAATTGTTTTATTCACATTATTTAAAAATTCTTATTTTTTATTTAATTTTATTTTAGTCCAATATTTTCAAAACTAAGAAGCGTAGAACAAAAATTAAGACGGATTTGAAACCCTCAAACAATTTTACGACAGATAGGCATACCTGTAGTGTAAATTTTCGGTTATTCTGACTTTGATAATTTTAAATAAGTAGGTAAGTAAGAATTTAGAGCAATTGGATTTATTCAAATTATTGCACCAATTTTGAAAGTCCTTTTAAATCAACTTCTATAATTTTTTTTACTTTTTTTTTATTTAATTTTTTGGTTGATTCGAAAAATTAAAAACGACCTATTTAATACCATATCTCCGAAACTAAGCACAGTAGAACTAAAATGAAGACAGATTTGAAATCCTCAGACTATTTTACATTAGAAAAACGTTATTTAAAAATAAATTTTCAACAGCTGTGACTTTGATGATTTTTTTATTGGTAGGTAGTTAAGTTAAGATTTTGACCAAATTGTTTTATTCACATTATTTAAAAACTTTGAACTCGATTGCCATAAAATTTCGCTCAGAAGTAAACAATTATGTGTTAAAAATGGTTACAGGTCCTTTTAAATCAATTTCAATATTATTCTTAATTTTTATTTAATTTTATTTTAGTCCAATATTTTGAAAACTAACAAAAATAAAGACAGATTAGAACCCTCAGAAAATTTTACGTCGACTAGAAAAATTTTATTTTCATAATAAAACGTATGATAAAACCACTCGAGTTCATAAAGTTGAAAGTGTTGACTAGTTTTAAAATAAATTCGTCCATTACACAAAATGCAGAAAACAACACACATGTGTCGAAAGAAATTACAGTTAAAGATCTTGTGGGAAAAAGTTCTCTCCTATATCTCGTTAAGTAGTTAATTGAATTCAGTGTGGAAATTTCGGAAAAGCCGTTCCCAATTTGTACAAGACACGTACAATTCAGGTAACCTAATTTAATGCCTTGTCCGCAATTCCAGTCATTGGGCGTTAAAAGCAACGGCTAAGGCAGCTTATCCGTTTCCGGACCGGATATAGCTACCACAACCGGAAACGGAAGCTGCATAAAGCCCCAACTACCTAGATTT
This sequence comes from Tribolium castaneum, assembly GCF_031307605.1. Classification (NCBI taxonomy): domain Eukaryota; kingdom Metazoa; phylum Arthropoda; class Insecta; order Coleoptera; family Tenebrionidae; genus Tribolium; species Tribolium castaneum. Next base: position 828,569 of record NC_087402.1, on the reverse strand, counting down.
CATTCTGCGACTTACTAACTTCTGACGATGATCATATTCAAGTTGCTTGAATATAAAAACACCGAATTTTGTGCAAGATAATGTCCCGGTAATAAATTTGCAAAACATGTAACAGCCTCACTAAAACATGCAAGTCAACATTACGTTGGATAAATTGTAATACAAGGTTGAAATACGTGACACATTTCGAACAGACGCATATTAGAGAATATGCGGCTCCACTTTTTACAAAGCAAACATTGTCCAAGCACGAAAAATCGCTTCAATTACAATTCCACTTATTGGTGCACCTTCGAGCACGAAAGATAAACACGCGAATTTTTTTATTATTTCAACCAACACGCTATCCATTACGTAATTTTCCGTGCTCGTATGTGAACTTTGAAGTATTTCAGTGAATTGAAGCCATCCAGAGCTGATTAATTACTACTCATGCTTTCACCAGTTGCAAAAAGTCGCTGTGTAATTAGAAAATGTTTTGTTTATTGTACAGGCATTGAAAGCTCCTGGCTCAATTCTTTCATGATTTGATTTCATTTCAACCCAACTCACGTATCCTTCGCTATACACCTCCCTAATTCGTTTTCCTATGAACTTTCTCTTAATTTATATTAACACGAAAAATATCAATCGAAGAAAAAATTAAAGCAAGAGTGAAACACATTCTGGAGAATATTTCATCGCAAAGTGTGTCACGTATTTCGACTTTGCCCTACAATTTATCCAATGCTGCGCTGAGTTCTTGTTTCATTTTTTGATCCCGCGTGCTTTCCAAATTTATTACAACCATTACGTGCATCCATATGCAAAAATTGTCATAATATACAAAAATAACCATAAAAGAGACACCAACACGTTTTTTTTTTAATTAAAACTCTTGCTTTGATTTAAATTCGAATATTTGAGCTGATCCTATTTTCCTCCCCTCAGGCCAGTTTAAATCAAATTTTTATGATTTTTTATGAGTTTTTTAGGTTTTGCTCAAAAACGAACAAAAATTCTCAACAATCACATTTTAAATTAATTATTTTAAAAACAAAATAACTTAATCAAAGAATGCTTGGTATTCACTTATTTCTCCTTTAGCCGAGCCGAGCTTTTATCCAACTTCAGATTTTTTTTAATTAATAAACGACCCATTTTTGCCTTGTTTTACTTTAATAAAATTTACTCAAACTATTTATTTGTAGCTGTATTTTCATTAATTAAACAATTTCCTCATCTCCTGTTGTTACGATTTTTTGAGTTTTTTTTTCTCATTTTAACAGTAAATAATTCGTAAATTTGAGTTTCCATTGTTCACCTAAAATCCGATAATCCAGTTTTTCCAACGTATTTGCAAAACATTGACAATTTAATACACGTAATTAATTTCTGCCAACAATACATTTGGATCAAAAACCGCCTCATTACAAAAAGCGCAAATTATTATTCATTAGTATTTTGCTACAACTAACAACGTGCTCTATGTATTCTTGTAATGCATGTTTTTGCTCTTATTTGCAATTAAGCTAAAAGCACAAACTCAACAAGAACTGTTTACGGACGAGTCGCCGAAAAGCCCATTTCAATGATTTTTCAATGAAAAAATTGTACACCAAAATTGTTCGTTTTTAAATTTAAAAAGTGCGATTCTTTTCATTTGTAAAAAAAATAAGTGGAAAACTCGATGACGAATGCAAACCCAATTAATTTTGAAAAAATAGCGCCGTATTAAAAAGAGCCCCTCTTGAGATAAGTGTTATCCCGAAGAGAAAATGCGGCTCATTTCCGCCAACATAAAATAAATCGACCCCGCTTCCATAAATTCAAATAAATTAAAAATTTATTAACGACGTACGTCCTTACAACGAAATTTCCTCCAAGCTCACCCTTAATTTCTCCTCCAATTACGTGAACAGCTCATTATAATGACCCACACAAAAATTATATTTATACCTTTTGCCATTTCGCTTCGTTTAATTTGTTTTCTTTTCATTTGGTGTGTTATTTATTTGGTCGAGTTGACAGGTGGTAACGAAAGAAATTACCTCGCAACTACTGAACTGAAATTGGATTAGTTTTTACGAAACGCCAAATTAGAAATAAAACTCAAGGGAGAAAGGAGAAATAATCCAACTGATCAAACTTGAAATTATTAGTACATACATTTTTTTGAATCCGGGCGCCACTTTTTAACCTCAATAACTCACACCACAGACACACAAACCCGGAATTCCGGAACACGCACTCGTCGCGCAAAATCCGGGTAAGCACTGAAACACCGCCACGACTCCGGTTATGACCACACGAAATCATCGCACAAGCGCAATGAGACTTTTTGCAAACTAACACGAAAATCATACGTACTAGAGGCCTGTTAAATGCACTTTACGCCACTTTAAGGCGGAAAACTTCCGCACGGCTTTGTTCTCTTTACTTATTAATGGAACGAAGAGTGGCAAAGAGGGCAACGCTCAAGTGGCAAACAAGCGAATTTTCGATTTTTTTTTTTCTAAATTTTGCATTCTAATTTAAGCAACGAAAATTTATCACAATAGATTGTAGAAAATTCTGAAAAAAATTAGTAGAAAAAAAGTGCAGGTGTAACAATTTCTCTTGGGAAGCTGAGCAAATTTACATTTCTCCATATTTCCAAGTATTCAATCACAAAAGCAATAGTTTTATTTATAGACATAACTATGTGCACAACTTGTTACAACTTTTCCAATACCGATAAATTGAATTAAAAAGACCAAAAACGCACCTGAACTCGCACAAATTGAAACATCAACCAAAAATACAGGTTTTAACGCTTCAGATTAAAAAAAATTATTTTAAGTTTTAAGTTCCGAAAAAACAGTGCTAAAACAGTTTATTTTGCTAAAAAACTAAAATAATAATTTTGGGTTGAATACATGAATGTATCCCGATTGATTATTTTATCACACAAAAGAGTGAATCCCAGAAAAAAATAAAACAAACGCGGCTAAGCAATTACGTGGCGTCATTTCAACGGGTTATTCTATTACATTTTCAAATTTAATAAACGCGTCGTCGCTTCAAAGTTTTTCAATTCAGCGATATTATTATCCTTGGCCATCATTTCATTGCTTTGCCAAGACACAGCCAATAGTATTATACAATACAGCAGATCAAAAAAAAAGGAGGCGATGAAGAGAAGACGAACACTAACTCGATTGTACTTCATCTCATCTGAAATTCAAATTATCTCATTCGATATGTTTCCTTTTGTGTAATGCTCATCTCAAATCGGATTATTTTTGACGAAAAACTTGTGTTATTACAATTATTTGGTTTTATTCCGTTTGTGTTTCCCATTTCGGGGAGGAATTAGAGGAAAGGAGAATTGACAGAATCGCTTTGTGCCACAGTGAGGGTTAATCCCACCTAAAATGATCTTAGCACAATTCCCCATTGTGCAAATATTAATTTAAATGGGCTAAGTTACCTACGTGGAATTAACCTTGTACCAAATTAAAAACTAAAGTGATTGTAAATTCTCACCTTACATAAAACTTTTTAAACCTAAATTCTAGGTTTCTAGAGTACATAGTTTAAAAAAAAATCTACAAAATTGCAGCTTTAGAAAAAAAAATTTTTTTTAAATTAATGACGTCATAATCAGGTGCAAATAAAATTAACGTTAGAATGTATTTTGGACCAGGAAAATGCAGCACCTACCTTTCTCAAATCGAAAAATGTGTGTAAAACGGTCTTTTGGGCCGTTTTTCCGTGAGTATTTTCAATAAATACAATCAAGGAGCCGGTCGTTGTGCGCGCCAATTCACACGCGCGCGCGCCTGGACTTTCAAATTCACAGTAATTTCACAAAACAGGTGCCCCATTTTGCACTTTTGAACCACTCAGCACGACTTATCACTGGTTTCGTCTGATTTTCTGAGAGATAACAATACAAGTGACAATCTCGAGTGACAAGACAGCTGTCAAAAGTAGCGTCCAAATTGGTCAAAGCACTCTTGGCAATTTTTTCAAAAGTGTGATTTCAGGCATTTATCAAACTTTTTGACCAAAATAGCCTTTCTATTTAGTAAAGAGTTGATTTAAATGTCTTTGTATCGTGTCCATAGCTTTTTTTTTCTATGAAATCACGCAAAATTCTTCTCAAAAACCAATGTGGTTGTGTCGTTAAGGGTAACAGTGACAAAGAGAGACCTATTGACGATTTTGTATGTGTAAGACAGAGCGCAACCCATCATATACAGAGTGTATCAGAAATACGTGATAATTTTACCACGTAATAAAAGTTATCAAATAATGAAAATATGTCGCTAAAAGTTGAAAAATATATTTTTTTTTATTTATTAAATATTTATTTATATGAAATTTTTGTTTCATCCAAATTGTGAATAAGAATGATAATAAAATCAAAATAAAATCTGCAAAGACCTGACTTAATTAGTTTTTTGTTATCTTCTTTTTTGGATTTCGGAACGCTTACAAAGGGAGCAATGGTCCACAGATTGCCCATAATTACTTACTAAAAGTGTAATTTAGTTCTGATAAAGTTTATGTTTATTACTATTATCTGAGCTATTATCATTATTTAAAAAAATGCCTCAATAGGCGATAATAGATAATAGTATGACGTTATAACGTAAAGGTGGCTGCGTGAAAGGAATTAAATCACGTGACAATTGTCATAATTTGAAGGAAAAATTGGGGTATAATAAAAAACGGTCAACAGTTCAATAAAACTTTATTAAATTATAAAACAGTTAAGACACTTTTATTTCACTTGGCATAAACCTTCTCCCCCGCAATCCAAGTCGAGTGCAGCTCAAGCCCCTCATCCAACATAATAAAATCAGCATCGGCCCCAAAATTTAGAGTCCCTTTCACACTTTCAATCCCTAAGGCTTTAGCTGGGTGCAAACTGGCCGCTTCTAACGCATACTCAACTGAACAACCTAACAAAATAATAATATAAAATAATAAAAAAAAAACACTGACCTGTTGACGCCAAAAACGACCTCACACACTCAATCATCGAGGCTATGCTGCCACACAACGTCTCAGTTTTGGCAATGTAGGCCCTTCCGCCCCTAACTTCAATCTCAAACTGCCCCAGATTGTATTTCCCTTCGGCAAGCCCCAAGGCTGCGATTGCGTCCGTCACGAGGACCAGCCCTTCGGGGTGCACCCTGTATGCGATTCTAAGGGCCGCAGGGTGCGTATGCACCCCATCTGCGATTATTCCGAAAAAAATCCTCCCGTTTGGGATTTTATTTGAGGTTAGGAGACCAACCAGCCCCGGGTCTCTATGATGGAACTGAAAGTGTCAAATTAATTCAAAGACGGAACGAAGTAATTGATTACTGGAAGCATTGCGTTGAAGAGGTGGGTTATTAAAGTGGCCCCACAATTAACCGCTTTCTCCCCTTGTGATAAATTAGCCATGGAATGTCCTTATAATTCATTAAAAAAAAATTTTTTTTGGTTATTTTTTTTGTGTTAATTGTTACCAACTGATACAATGATCCCTCTCTCAGACAACTTCCGGATTACTTCCTCGGCGTTTGGTAATTCGGGGGCCAATGTTATTATTTTGATGTTGTCCAAGCTGCCGTACATTTCTTCGACACTTTGCAAGCCCTTAAATAAAAAATTCGCCCCAGTTTTTTACACAACTTTACCCTACTTTTTCGAATCCTTTGATACAGTTTGGGGGGTGGGCCCCCTTTTTCTCCACGTTGATGAAGGGCCCCTCGGTGTGTATTCCTAAAATCGTGGCCCCGTGGGCCCCACCTTGCCTTTTTTTCATTTTGGGGACGACTTTATGGTAGATTTCTTTGGGTGAGGTTACTAGAGTGGGACAGTAGGCTGTAACCCCATGTGCGAGAAGGTTTTTCGATACGAGGTTTAAACCGTTTTCTAGATTCTCAATATTGAAGGAAAAGTCGTGTCCAAACCCACCTTGGCCCCAAAAATGCCAATAAAAGTGTGTGAGGCGGTGGCAACTCACCATTTATTTGCAATTCGATAAAGCCTGGTGCTATGGTGAGGCCGAGACAGTCGATTTTCCTGGCGGCGTGGATTTTTTCATCAAAGAAGATTTTTTCGGGATTGATGATTTTGCCGTTTCGCACCCATAAATCCTCAGTGATGATTTTATGGTTACGGAGGATTTTACAATTAATGAATTGGGTCAAGTCGTTCATTGTGTGGCACTGTCTCACCGACTATCATAATCCCATACTGAATATGGCAATAAATGTAGGTTAGGTTATCAGTCCTTGAACTGATTAGAACCACAGAAATTAAATAAACAATTCGCGCCACAAAACCAAAACTACCACAACAAGTTGTTTATTAATAATATTACATTTTCATTAATAATTTTGATAAAAACGGATGTTTTGACACATGACGTTTCGCAAACATAACCTTATATTGCCAAATCATGGGCGTAACGTCAAACGGGGCACAAAAAGTTTTGTCCATTTTTTTGTCGATAAATATACGATTACCTCATTACTAATGAGTGACTAACGTAATAAAGTTATTTATACACTTTGTTACGGGACTTTATGGTCCGTAAAGGTAAAAAAACCGTGGCTCCTGGCGGCCCGTTCTTGCGATGAAATTAATTTTGATTTGTCAATTTCAAATTCAGTGAGTTGGAAATATACTTAAACAATTAATAAAAATATTGGCACAGGCTGAAAAAAAATTTTATGCCAAGTCTGGAACTGTTGATAATTAGATAAAAACACAGTCATAAATGCAAAGAACAATTTATTTGAACGAAACACAACGAAACCTAAAGCTAAATGAACGAGAAATACGAAACACAAGTAAACAATATCGAAAAACTTATCCTAAACCTAAATTTTGACGAGAAAAACGTCGTTAAATCTGAACAAAACGATTAAAAAATATATGAATAAAAGAACAAAAGTTAAACATAAAAAAACAGCTCACGAAAATGCTTCTGGAGGCCCAAACAAACTTTCAAACACAATAACATGATGATAATTTTTATCAACTGTTACCAAACGCCCTTCTGAGGTCATTTTTAAACCGCAACAGCGTGAAACCTAAAAATAATCAATCATAAAACAAAAAATAAACAATAAAAAACTGACTTTAACGACAGGACAGCGATATTGAGCAAGAAAATTCCCTTGTTTCGAATAAACAGCAACATGAAAATAATTGCCGTGGGAATCCCCTACTATGACATCACCAGTACTCGAAATATCAATCCCATTCGGGAACATGGTGGTTTCAGTACCGCCAAACTTGCGCAAAAAATTACCATCGTCGTCCATCACAACAATTGCGTGACCTTTAAAGTCGCAGATGTAAAACTCCTTCCCTGAAAAGTGTTATTTTTGGTCACTTATACAGGGTGTCAGGTTTTAGTGCCACTTAAAAAATAAATACTTTGACTGGCACTAAAACCTGAAACTCCCTGTACGTGTTATTCTTTTTTTTGTAAAATTTTTTAATTTGTGAAAAAACGCCAACTTTGATTTATAAATTAATTTATAAAAAAATTACATACCGACAACGGCAATGTCGGAAGGCTCCTGAATAAAGGGCGAGCAATCAAGTGTCCTCAAGAAATCATTTTCGTCAGCAATGAAAAGTGTGGGTGTGACACTGTCCACAACAACAATTTCCCCATTGGAAGTGACAGCAATGCCTGCCACGATATCAATAAAATGAACGTTGATTTTTTTGTAAAACTTTCCCTCTTTGGTGAAAACTTGCATACGTGATCGCTCGTAACCACGATCACAAACGACGTAACAGCATTTTTTTTGTAACCAGACCACTTTACGAGGATGCCACAAGTAGCCATCATGACGGCCGGTTATACCAAATTGGGACTTGTAACGGCCATACTTATCAAAAATCTACAAAATATTCGAGGAGAATAGTTTAGAAACGAACTTAAATGCGTTGAACTGGACGGAAATCTAACAGAGGGGACGGAAGAATTGTTATTCGTTTGGACTAGTTCACACAATTAACTCAAAAACACCCTTTTTGAGATTTTACCAAAGCTGCGATTTTAAAATCACCAAAAAAATCTAAACTTTCTCCTTAATTAAAAAAATCACAACTCTTGAACTCTGACATAAGTGAACAATTTTCAATTGTCAAAATTCAAGGCTACTATGATTTTTTTGATCATCATTTTCAAAAAATCATAGTAGCTTTGCGATATGACAGTTGACAATCCTGAAGATTTAAAAAAAAAATAAGGCTCTAATTAAAAACTGTGTAATGTATATTTAAAAAAACCAATCAAAATTGGTGAAAAAAAGTTAGTCATTTGAAGCTAGTCCACATTTCGCGTCCGCGATTTTACCTGAACTCGGTGATTGCTACTATCAGCAACGACAATATCCTCGTTAAACCCGATACAAAATCCGTGCGGTGAATTAAACTGACCCGAACCGTTTCCTTTTTGCCCGAATGTTTTACAAAGTTGCATCGAATTAACAACATTATTATCATGAGAGGGAAGAAGAATATTATCATCAGGATTTGAACTGGACAATGAAAGGTCAGGATTAACGTGACACTTCGATTTTGGAGGTTCGAGGGCTAGTACAGGTAAGTTAGGAAATTCGCTAGGAATTACATCTACAACCAAAGGAGCTAAGTATACAACTAATAATAATTAAAAGAGGGCGCAAAACATTGCAGTTGGAATTTTAATAAAATCTTTGCTTTGCTAAATGTGTTAACTTTTTTTTAAATGTTTTTATTTTCTCATTTACGGCTAAACTATTCTAAAAAGTGGAACTATTTTGATCCATATCTATGCAAAATGATCCGGGGAATCGATTGGCATCGAGAAAATTACCAAATTCCGGATAGTTTTTTAGTTATGAATTTTTTAAAATTTCACCAATTTTTGCATTTATCAGCAATTTGCTCGAAAACTATAAGTCGGAGAACAATAATCTTTTTTGAAAAAAATAGATAATCCAAAGAGCTTTCCAACGATAATACACTTCATGGGGTTATCTCTAATAGTTCCGGAGCTATTGCTCGACAAATGTTCCGGATACACAAAATAGACAAAATTGCCACGAAAATTGAAAAAATCAAACATCAAAAAATCGAATATATGGACTTTTTGTGGACTTTTAACAACTCTAGAGGGATGTAAAGGCACATAAAAGTCCATAAAAGTATACTAGAACGAGTTTTAAAAAAAAAATTTCACATTTTTGAAGGCAAGTAAGTGTAGTCTAATTGCTCAGGAAATTTTAAGCAAAAAATTTAAAATTTTTAATTCTTGTGAAAAATTGATATAATATGTAAAATGAGCCGTAGAATTCAATGGAACAAACCGCAGTGCTCTACGACTTCAAGTTTTTTTTTTATGAATTTTTTTAGTGAAAAACTTTGATCGCCTCTGTAGCCGGAACCGTTGCCCGGAGCGGCTCCGGGTTTAATCGAAAAAATAGAGAAAATTAAGCGCTATCAAATGATTTTTTGTTCGTTGCTCTAAGTCTTACAGTTTCCGAGAAAAACGCAAAAAAAGGTTTCCATTTTCGCTTTTTTTCAATTTTTAACCGCCAATTACGGCCAAACTATTAGAGTTATCGAAAAACGGAAAAATCGAGGACAACCGGAATAAAAAGCTCTACAAAATAGCATAGGACTCAAGGCGATATCTCGCAAAAAATTTTTCAATTTTCAAACGCCGATTACGGCCAAACTAAAAGAGCTAGGAGAAAACGCTTTTTTAGATCGGAAAGAGCACATCAAAATCTATAAGATAGAATCGGTTTTATTTGATTTTGAGACACTTTAAAAATTGACCGATTTTAAGGGGGGGGTGTTAACTTTTTTTAATTTTTTTTTATTTTCTCATTTACGGCTAAACTATTCTAAAAAGTAGTACTATTTTGATCCATATCTATGCAAAATGATCCGGGGAATCGATTGGCATCGAGAAAATTACCAAATTCCGAATAGTTTTTTAGTTATAAATTTTTTAAAATTTCACCAATTTTTGCATTTATCAGCAATTTGCTCGAAAACTATAAGTCGGAGAAAATAATCTTTTTTGAAAAAAATAGATAATCTAAAGAGCTTTCCAACGATAATACACTTCATGAGGTTATCTCTGATAGTTCCGGAGCTATTGCTCGACAAATGTTCCGGGTACCCAAAATCGACAAAAACTGCGACGAAAATTGAAAAAATCAAATATATAAAAATCGAATATATGGACTTTTTGTGGACTTTTAACAACTCTAGAGGGATGTAAAGGCATATAAAAGTCCATAAAAGTAAACTAGAACGAGTTAAAAAAAAATTTTTTTTCATCTTCTTGAAAGTGTATTTACTCAGGAAATTTTAAGGAAAAAAATTCAAAATTTTAAATCTCGTGAAAAGTTGGTATTATACAGAAAATGAGCCGCTGAATTCACTGGAACAAACCGTTTTGCTCTACGGCTTTTAGTTTTTGAGTTATGATTTTTTTTTAGTGTCTCTACATAAAAACTGGAAAAATCGAACCTATTAACTTTTTTTGGACTTTTAAGAACCCGGGGTTCTAAAGGCATAGAATATTTATTTTTTAAATAGCAAAGATTTTACTAATTCAACTTGTCAACGATTTGCAAAACCAAAAACTAGCCAAAATTTAATCACCAATCCTAAAAAAAACTTACGCCTATCGGTGGCATCCGACGAATCGGTGCCATTCGAGTGGAAATCATCCGGCAAATACGAAGCAAAGTCGTTGAAAAACACATTATTATCCATACAATCACCATTCAGCAAAAGCCCATGTCTAGCCGCCATCTCCATATCAATCCCACTCGCAGTTTCGCCATTATTTTCCGTCATCAGCTGCATTTTATTCAACTTGACCACCAAATCCCTAACAGTCTGATCAACAGTTTGCGCCTTCGTAAGAATGGACATCTTGACCCCGTCGTATTCATTTTGCAAAGAGGTAACAATCTGGTCTTTCTGACTCCGCAAATAAGTTTCAAACTGTCTATGCGACGAACAAATCAAGCGCATACTTTCACAGCGATGATTTTCCAAAACGTGCAATTGCTTGCGCAAAAAATCGGACATTGCCAGCATGCGTTCAAGCGCTTGTTTGTTCTCAGTGATCTGTTTTTTCAGCATGTTCTTGTAGATCCAGTCAGAGTTGAAAATGGTCAAGTTCAAGACCACGTCCGGATCGGACATCAGATGGATCAGTTCGTCCAAATTGGCAATTTCGCAAATAAAAACCACACGGTGGAGGTTTAAATAGTCGTTAATGTCGTGGTACAAGTAGCATTGTTTGCACAGATAATTCTGGCATACGAGACAGTAGAGCTCTGCCTCCGTGTCTGAGACACATGGGGTGCAAGCAGGAACGCAGAACTGGGGCGTTAGGCTTAAGTGGGAGTCGGAACAGTCAGGGGATGATCCTGTTGTGAATGACATCTAAGGGAAAAAATCCAATAAAAATTACTTTTTACGGAACAGGAGTTGCTGACAGTTTCTGATTGGTTCAAATTAACGAGTAAAAAATTCAAACTAACGGAAAATTCAAACTAGCCAATCACAGCGCGAGTGACGTCACACCGCCCGGTTTTCATTGGTCAAACGCCTTAACCTAGCAAATTTCGTGAAAAAAAAACCAAATTTTTTACTAATTCGACAAACAATGACTTTGTTTACAACTCACACACTTGATTAATACCCCGCAAGTACGTAATTACAACGGAAAATTGCAATAATCGTAAAACATCAAGCCTCCATTTTCTTCCATACTTACTTTTGCGTTTCGTCGACTTGATCGCTTGGTTTTTGCAATTAGATGATAATTGCAGGTGCAAGAGTGCAATTAACGATAAAAATAAGATGTTGTAAGGATAAAACACCACACAAAAACGTTAAAAACTAGTTAAACCAGTAAATGTATCGACCATCAAAGCTTCTAAGAATCAAGTGGTGGGAGGTGGAGGGAGTTGGGTGAGGTTGAAACGCGCCAACAGGTGGCGCTAGCAAGTCTCAACTTACTTTCATCGAAAAAAAAAATCTCAGTTGAAACTTGTCGTATTTTTACATTTTGTCAAGTTAAGTTTGACGTTAATGCCGACTTATCAGTTAATAAATAATAAGCGTCAAAATTAACATTTACTACTATTGCGCCCTCTTACCGCCAATTCTGAAATCTTTTTTTAGCGAAATAGCGGGAAATTTAAACGTTAGTCCGGAAAAGTTTTTTGCGATAGTTGGTCGACACTTTTGAACCACCCTGTATACTCACCTTGTCCAAATAATTTTCTCGTAGATATTAAATTTGGGTTAAGTTGGGGAAATTAAACCAGGCATTATGTAACAACATTTATTATAAAATCGCTAGAATAGAAATAATCCATAAAAAAATACTTTGGATGTAAAAATTTTGTTCCAGTTTCAAGTATTCAACTTATGGCACGTTTGTTCTTAGAACACTACACGCGTATCTACAGTGATCACAAGTATAATATCTGTAATGAAGGTACAAACAACCCGCCTTAAATATCGTGATTTTTGAGATAATGTTTGTAAGTACAATCGACATCCCTACACGAACCGTTCACTTCATACGGACACATAATTCCAAGTGGATCCACATGACTATACCTGATACAACAACATTAATAACAAGCCAAAAAAACAATCGAGATATACATCACCTTTCGTAATTGTTAAAACAAAGAGGCGAGACGTATTCCGGAACACTCGATTTTATTGGCGTTTGCCTTTTAAAAATCTGGTCTATATCATTCGGATCGACAATATCAATCTGATCCGCTTCGTCACTATTGCACACATCCATATCCTCGCACTCATTATTCGTGGAACTACTAACAAAAGTGGAAATTGTCGCCTCATCGCCGACATCTGCTGCTTTAATTGGAGTCGAAGTGACAGGAAGTGCATTTTTATTGCTGTCAAGACTACCATTCTCTTTTTTTCTATTATCATAACTGGAAAAAAATATAGCCCCGACACATTTTCGCCTCCATTTGTTTTACAAACCTCTTATCGAGTTGCGCTTTTTTATCAATCAATTCTTTAACGAGTGAGGAAAATTTTTCATGCGATTTCGAAAGATTGGTTTTGGCTTCGTTTAAATCGCGCATTAGTGTCTTGATACGTTGCTCTTGTTTCTTGCGCTCGTTGCTGGTCACTGTGATTTTTCTTATAATCGGAGTCAGTGTTTGATACTTGCTTTTTATCTGCAAACTTTTAAGCGGCGCTGCTACTTCATGAACACAACGAAAAGTACAAGCAGAAATTGCTCTTTATCAGTATTTAATCGAATACATAAGTACTATTACAACTTACAAATTTAATTAATTATAAGAGTAAAAAAATATTTAATAATGTCGAGCTTGGTTCTAAAATTCAGTTGGTGACAATGAATTGTGGACAGGACATGGAAAACATTCACAAATTGCCAACCTAATTTTAGAATCGCAGCGCATTTTACTTCAATATTTTCTAACAAAAAAAAAAAACAAATGAAAAGATAAGATGGGTCAACTATTATAGAGATATCTAAAAACTGATTACGGAAAAAAGTTGTTATCGGCTTTATAACATCCAAGTATTCGTTACAAATGAGTATAATAGCAAAAATTATTTAGATAAGAAGGAAGCAATGAAAATAAGACGACAAAGTTCTTGATAACAATACTCTTGTTATACCGAACTAACTAATAATAAATTCTAATTTAATATTTCAGCCTTTTTTATTGGACAATAAAATTGCTTATACGAATACGAGAAAAAAATGGCAAGATATTGTTCAAAAGTTTTATTGTGTGGAGATGAGATTTTTTTTGTTATAATTTTTTTTCCAAAAGTAATAAAAAAACTGTAAAGATTTAATGTTATTTATTGAAAAGAATTAGTAAAAAAACAGTGTTTTAATTTTTTCGAATATGTTTGAACGAACTTATTTCGCATGAACTCGCTAAAAATTAAGTAACAAACACAACTTTGTCCAGTAAAAATTTCGAACAACATCAAAACATCAAATAAATAACAATAGACATGCAAAAAAAACACAACAAAAGCAATACCTTCCATTCCTCTGCATCTTGATCTCCTTGAGCGTCTTCTGCAACGTTGTAAGTTCATTGATGATCCGTTTCCTCTTCTCACTGTCACTTCTTTCCCCATTTGTCTGTGGTTTTACCTCAACTTGCACCTTTTCCGGCGTCACAGTAACTTCAACTGACGCCTTTGGCACACATTCACTTGCAACTTTCGCCGGTTCAGTCTTTTGCACGTTAATTTTCCGTGCCTTTTTCGTCTTTTCCGCATTTCTGAGCCGCTTAAGCAACTGCTGATATTCAAGCTGTTGCGACTTTGGTAGCAATTTAACGGCGGACTTTTCCAAGATACTCTTATCGTTATTGACGATTTTAAACCGTTTTTTATTCTCCGATTCAAATTTGGCTCTTTGCTCTTTGAGAAATTTCTCAACATTGCTCGAAATCACATTCAAGTCGGTTTTTTTTGGCGCTTGTGGAGCACTTGGTTTCGGTTCAATTTCCTCGTCACTGTCCGAATCACTCACTTTGATTATCAACGGTTTAACTAATGGTTTAGTCACTGTGATTTTTTTCGTGGTTTTAAAGTTATTTATTGGCCGTTTTGGAAGCGCAGTTACTACTGGTTTCGGAAGTGGTGGAGGAAGTGGTTTAGTGGTTACACTTTTCTCAGTGATATTTTTCGCAAGGCCCGCCAACAGGGAGGCCCTTAACACGTCCTCATCCTCCTCTAGGTCAATAACCGGGTTTTTTTCCTCCGTTTTTTTCTCATCTTTCGGCGTATCATTCTCTTTATTTTCGAGCGTTTCTTCCTTTTTCCGCTTCCGGCGTTGGAATTTGTTCAAAATCGCGGTCTTTAGCGCTTCCAAACGCAAATTCTCCAGTTCAGTATCGTCCATTTTATCTGAGGTGTCTTCGTTTTTTTGGGGGGGCTCGGGGGCGCTCGCGGCCAGGCCCCCCATGGCTTTGAGTCGTGTCTCGAGGGGTTTTTTGAGCCCCTCATCACTACCACTGATGTGGATCGCCTCTTTTAACTTGCCCTTGAGATCTTGAGGAGGTGACACATCACTGTCACTGTCGTCAGACGACGGTATTCGGCGCTTTTTGCGCCGTTTTTGGTGCTTTGATTTACGGTGCAGTAGCTTTTTAGTTTTGATCTTGTCTGATTCACTATCGCTACTTAAAGGGGGTGCACGTAAATGTTGGTTAGTTGAAGCAAACTTACCAAAAGTTGAATCGATGATGGAATTATCGGAAATGGCTTCGAAATCATCATCGTCAACTATTTCACCGTCTTCTAACTGATCACTTGGGCTCGGATCGCCCATTTTTACGTATTTTATTGATTTTTTTGAGAAAGAACAAAGGTTTCTCACAAATGGCGTGTCAAATGACAATGACAGGCAAGGGCGGCGCTGATAACGCTACCAAATGTCCCTAAAATGCGAAGCTAATGTGTGTGTATTCTATGGCTAATTTACACAAAATGACCAACAAACGGCCTGGAATTTACGCCCTTTATTCAGACAAGCGTTTACTACCACAAAACAGTCAAGAAATGACTTATTCTTCACACAAGGCACTGAAAATCAAGCGCCGTTAGTGGTGCCAACCTAGTGAATTTTCCCAATTTTGGGGAATTCTTTTAAAGTTTTTTTTTAAATAATTTTGAAAAATTCTAAGTAAAACTATAACTTTTTGAAAAAGACATCTAAAAGATAACTTGAAGAATGTAGAAGAAGCAGCAACATGACAAAAAAAAAACACATTATTTTACGATTTTTTATTCATATCAAAAAAATATTCTCATCACAATAATAAAATAAACTATTTCTCAATAAATTGGTTCCGGCTGTTGCGTCATTAATAACCCGAAACGTTTTTTGATTGTGATTCGCTCACGTGAGTATTTGTCCTCGGGTGAAAAACGTGCTAAAACAATAATGAGTTCACGTAAACCCCCCAAAATTCACGAATTGTTACCTGGATGTGCCGAAAGTGTGGGTTTTCCTGAAGGGTCAAATTTCTACAAAAAAACTCATTTATCACAATATTTAAGACAGTAAAGTAACACTCACATTTAAGGTGTAAACCCGGTTACCGTCTTTATCCAAATAATACATTAAGTACATCTTGAATGAAGAAAATTCCCACAAAAAAACGATTTTTTTCGCTTCACAACAAATGTGGTTTAAGGTTAGTTTTGGTTACCAATATGACGCCGCATGGTGACATAACACAAAAGTTACTAAAGTTAGGTTATTGTAGGTTAGATTTCTGGCGCACTTTTCTAATCAAACATAATTATGGAAATTGCATCGCATTTGAACGATTCCAAGGTAGTATTTAAGAAGGATTTTTCGGAATATGGACAAATACTAAACATTGAATTCTCCCCTTTTATTCTTTCCCAAGATTTGATTTTAATTGGGTTCGAAAGTAAAGTAGTCCTGGGGCATTTAAAGATAGATGAGGTATGTTTTGTAACAATAGAATGATGTTTGATTTATTAAAATTGTAGGAACAATCGCTGGAACTCGATATTTTGGCAGAATTCACTCTTAAATCACGCTGCTGTTCCTTAACATTTTCCCCAGAAACATCAACCAGCATTTTACCAAATAATATAATTTTCGCAGCGGCCTGCAAAGACTACAAGGTGCGAGTGTTTCGGAGTGATTTAAGGGGCTCTGATGTGTGTAAGGTTCGTAAATAAATAAATAAATTGATTTGAATTGGCATAAGAGTAGGCTGTGATTAGTAAATAAAAACCTTTTTTTTTAATTATTTTTTTGACTAGGTCTTAAGTGAGCACAACAGTTACATAAACGACGTTAAATTCGACCCTGACAATAATTTTCTGGTGTCAGTGAGTGACGACAACACTGCCAAACTATGGGACACCACCGATTTTCAATGTGTGGTGACACTGCAACTGACGTCACCTGGAATGTCAGTATGTTGGCACAAAGACGACGGTTCAAAATTACTCATTGCTGAAAAAATCGGTTTAATTCGTTTCTACAACGTTGAGACGCAAAATCCAATTCTATCGCTTGATTATGGGAAGCCCCTAGCTTGTGCCCATTGGGCGCCGTCCGATTCGCAATTAGTGGCATCATTGCAGTTAGGGGAATTACTCATTTGGGATTTGTCAAAGCCGTGCGTTCCGGCGAGTAATACTCTTGTTTTTACCGAAGCTGGAGGTTTTGTTAGGTTTAATTCATTTGGGAATTTGGTGGCGGCGATTAATAGTCTAGATAGTACGTTGAAAATTGTTGATTGTCAGATTAATCAAATGAAGTTGTCAGTTCCTGTCACACTTCCGAGTAATGTTAGTTGGCATTGCCGATATCCAATTGTTTGCGTTGGCGATTATATGACGTTGACTTTTTGGAAAGTTGTCTCAAAATAAACATATTTCACATAATTCTGTGTTTTATTTAATTTTTTTCTCCGGAACTTCTTACCTGAGTTCTTACACACTTTTCATGAGTATTTTGATTTCAGAAAAAATACAAAAAATTTTATTACATATACACTCAATCATGGAGGGTTGTATATGTATGTTGGTAATCTTTTTTAAATAGTACTAGAATCAAAAAAATCGATGTTCTTTTAACTGTCATTGAAATAAATGTGTTATAATCATTATTTGATCAATATTTTCAAAAAATCTTAGTAGCCTTGCAATTTAACAATTGACAATGCTGAAAATTTTAGTACTTCAAACATTTGTTTATTAAATTAAAAAAAATCACTTACTACAAAAGGTTCAAGAGATGATATTTTGAATGAAAATTTGCATAAAAATTAACATACACATTTTTTTTAAATAAAAAAACGCAATTTTGAGTTTTTTTTAATATTTACTTAATACAATTTGTTTCCTCTGTGTAACTGTGCTGTGCTACAAATAATAGGAAATACGATAACACAGTTATCGCACAAACATTGTTAATGATACGAAAATGGAGCATCCGTGATTTTTTTCCCCAAACAAGTGACATAACCTATCACTACCAGCCTCATACTTATTCCAAAACCCTTCCAACGTTTTTTCCCAACAATTATCGGTCCCCACATCTGAATTAATAATAATTTTCCCGCCTCACGTATCCATAAACACTCCAAGTCATTTATTGTGTAACTAAGTATATTATTGGTTCATAAAAGAAATGTAACAAAATGGTTTAGACTCCTCGTGATTGGTCGCGCCAACGCGCCAACTTCAAACCCGACCAATCCCCGACGCCCATTCTCTCCTATAGACCGCATAAGTGGCGTGGGGTCCAAATACGAACGAAGCCGTGTGTTCAGTTTGTTGGTAGAATCAGGTAAGAAATTTTTATATTTTTGCATGTACATATTGTCATTGGATCATATTTATTGTACGGGTAGTTTCATCCATTTCGCCCCCGTTTTATGCACGGCAGCCGCCCTTGAGCCTTTGCAACCAAACAAACTCAAAGCGACCGAAACCTCGCTACTGTGCATATAACGGACAGCAAATGGCTGCCATAAGGATAGCATTGGGTCGCCTATCCGCACGGTTTTTATTTTTTTTCTCCTCAGAGGGCTGTCGCACCCCCGTGCCGATTTTTTTACACAATCGGCGATTTTTTACCGA
Organism: Tribolium castaneum; assembly: GCF_031307605.1. Taxonomy (NCBI): domain Eukaryota; kingdom Metazoa; phylum Arthropoda; class Insecta; order Coleoptera; family Tenebrionidae; genus Tribolium; species Tribolium castaneum. The sequence continues at coordinate 809,885 of NC_087402.1, read as the reverse complement.
TTTTTGCCCAAAATCGCAGCCTCCTTCGACCAGCCCTTGGCGCAAAAACCCGATTTGTTTTGACACGGCTTTGTTCATATGGCAAGCTGTATAAGCGTATACGACTCCATTTGTACAATGTATTTAAGCGAAGCGCTCACAACACGTAACGACTTTTTGACGAAAAACCAACACTTTGGGCCCAATTTGACCCAATTTTCGCCAAAATCGGCCAATTTGACCCGTTTTAAGCCCAGTTTTAGTGATAATGACGTTGCTTTTCGCCCCTTTTACCGAATTCGTTCGAAAATCGACTTTTTGCCGCCTTTTAACAACGCAAAAACCTTGTAAAAAATTACAATTAAGAAAGGGAAAAAATCGTTGGCATGGCAACCGCCACTGTTGATTTGGCGGGAATTTGATTTTGCGGTGGCCGGCCATTTTGGCACGTCACGTGACGCCGTGTGTTAATTAGGATGACGTCATGAGTGTTAATCAAATGGTTAAAAATGGTAAACGCCCATGAGTGGGGGTGGGATTATTAAATATGTGAGGAATTAAGGAGTTAATTGTTGGAGGCGGCAAAAGCCCGGGAGCGGTTTCGGTCGTCGTCTTATTGACCGGTGGCGGGTGAAGTGGGGGCGGCTGCGAGCGTTATAAATGTTTATTCACGATTTTTGAATGCGCATGCTTGGGGGTTTTAATTAATTGGAATTTTGTGCCGAGTTGCATTTTCGATTTTTTCAGCGACTAATTAGGATAATTGGGACTGAATTTTTTTTTGTTAATTAATTATTAATTAATTGAGGATGCATGTGTGCGTAATATGAGTATTGTACGCCGCAGATTGTGTACCTATTTATCACTTATTATCACTGTAACTCGTTACTTTATTACAATTTATTTAAAAAACTTAAACTTATGATAAGGTCAGTGAGTTGGAAGATTGGTTTGTGCGTGTTTTAGTTCAAAAATTTTGTAGATGTGAGCTTAAAACCTTGCGCCCTGTTTCAATGGCGCCGAAATAGCATTGATTGCTGATTAAAATTCAACAGAGGGTTCTCGTTAGGAAAATTATCTAAGGGACACTGAATTTATGGATGCTTTTTGTCGAAGAATTTCTAGGTAGGGTTTGAATTATCTGCGTCAGATTTCGTGTTTTCTTATTATTTTTGGGAGATTTATTGCAATTAAAAAAAGTAGTTACATTTCTAACTACTAAACAAAATTAATTTTGATGACCTGGTAGTTATTTCGCGAAATTTTTTTTTTTAACCTTGCAATATTTTTTTCTCAATTTAGAGAAAAAAATCAAAATTAGCGATAACTCGAAGTTTGTTACTTTTCAGGAAACGGGGAAACCTCTTGCTTTTTTTAAAGTTTAACTACTTTTTGAGTTACTCAAAAGATATTTTTTAAAGTGAAAAGTACAAAAATGTGTTTCGAAAGAATTGTTGTCCAGCGAAGCAAAATTTTTTTTCAAAAAATTTCTCAATATGAAAGCTTAGTTCTAGTTTTAAAGTGTACAGTCAAATTTTCAAGTGTTATTAAGTTTTTAGGAAGCGAGAAAAATTTTTCGTTTTTTAAAAATTTTCTAAATTCTCAAAATGAGGAAGCGTTTTTTTTTGAAAAATTAGTTTGACATTTCTTTATTTGAAATTAAAAATGGAAAATTAAATAAACTGCAAGTGTAAAACTTTAAACTTTGTTGTTCATGTCTTATTTGTTGTAACAGATCCAAATGTATCCCTATGTTGTCCAAATGTACCCCACCTTACCCTAGTTCGCATTCGATGTTAAATAACAAATAAGTAACAGAAAAGCAACATTTTTTTAATAAATAAAAAGTACGATTTTTGATAATTGAGCCCTTAATACAAATAACATTTAAAAAAAAGTAATTGAGAAATACAGGGTGCCCAAAAACCGCCGCACTCATTGGCATTTGGTAGAGAAAAAAATCGACGTATGAAAGTTATTAATAAATTAAAATAGAATCTAAATAATAAAAATGATAATTTTCGAAAAAAACTACAAAATCTTCATTTCATTATTAATTTTCTCGTTTTTTTGGAACAATTTTTTTCTGTAGGATCTAGTATGACAAGGTCGGATTTTTAGGGATTGAAAAAAAAAAGAAATTGGATAATAAGATCTAGTAATGTAAAAAATGAAACATTTTCGTAGTAATAAATTCTGCTAGAAAAACTAGGGGAATTCATAAAAAATTGAAGAAAAGCTAATTAATTTTTGGCAAATTGTTTTTCTCAGTCTAGAATCTCAACCCAGAATAATGCAAAACTCTTATCTGTCTTATTTTACCCCCCCCCCCCAAAAAAAAAGTTTGAACAGTATTTTTGCGACTTTTCGTGTAAATGGCGCCAAAACGTGGAAATTCGTTCCCCAAATCTTGCCCGGAGTAGCGACCGGTCTCGGTTCCGGCTGGTCGCCTTCGGGGGGTCCGGGGGAGAGGGCGAATACCGTGGTTATTTCTCGACGGCTCCGCTGCGTGTGAGGGCGCTGCCTCCGTCGCCGGTATTGGCGTCCCTCGCTGTTCTTTTCCCTGTTGCCAGATTTCATCGAGGCGCGCATCTCGAAAGTTGTTCGTTCGTTGATCGTGTGCATGTGTGTGTGCGTTTTTCGAATTGATTTTGATCAATCGTGAGCGTCGCAACGCTTTAGTGAATGGTGATTGTGTAAGCGCGTCATGTCGGACCAGCACCGCGGCGCTTGGGGCGACGCCATGTGGTGGCCTGGCGTCGTCGCCGCCGCCCCCGACCAGCAGCTGCAGCACCACCACCTGGTGCAGCAGCAGCAGCATATGCAGCACCACGACCCCACCAGCACGGGCCCCCAGACCACGCACCACCAGCTTTTCTCCTATAAGATGGCCGGCAGTTTTCAGAGTCCCGCCACCACTGCCGCCTCCACGACGGTGCGCGCCTCGAATTACGATTATCGGCTGGCGGGCGGAAACCCGCCCCCGGGGGCGCCGCAGACGCCGCAAACGCAGCAGTGGTGGTATCCTCCCGTTACGATGGACAATGCTATGCATGCCATGCAACAACAAACGCAACAAAATTTGCAACAACAGACTATGCCACCTGTACAGACTCCCCCTCCCCCGGTATGTAATGGGGCCGAACCCTAAGCCTAATCCGCCTACCTGTCTCTCTGACCCTCGGACCAAGACGCTTACTTGAGCCTTTACCTACCAACGAATTTTATTCTTTGTCCTCTGCAAATTGCTGGATGAGGATTCTTCCAATTCACAACTTTACTTTCCTTTTTCACTAAATAAAAACATACTCGTACTACAAAACTTTGATATCCGGGGAATAACAGCACTTGTAAGACAATTTCTCGTCACAATTTTTTTTTGAGCTCTGCCATTTGTACGATTTTTTTTCAATTATCTAATCGAAAACCACATAATTTAACATAAATCAAGCCAAAATAGTTTCTACTAACATCGATAGTATGAGCTTTAGTACTTATTCAAAATCCTGGATATGTACAGACTAAACCAAAAGTAACGCACAAAATTCATTTTTTTATTAGTGGGCATTTTGACATATAATAACAATTGACATGTTTGTTAATGTTTTAAAAATTACACATATTTATTTTATCTTTTTTTTTTGCTTTTTTGTACTTACCAGAATAATAAAAATGTGTACTATTTAAGGTACTAATAAAAAATGGCAATATATTGTCAAAATGTACCATTAAAAAAAAATAAAAACGACTTGCTCCAGGATTTTTTTGAAATAATAAAGAAATAATATTAATATTTCCAATAAATGGAATATAAAGTGATTAAAAAGTCAGACCTGGGCATTTTTTAAACTCGTTGTTTTCTGAAAATAGTACAGTCGAACTTCGATAACTCGAAAAAATTGCTAATAACAAAAAAAAATGGTTGTTTATCAGGTAATTTGTAGTAGTAATTTTTGAGTACCTGCGTCCAAATCTTTTAATCAACAACGAATCAAAGTTTTTTCGTGTTTTTTTTTTTTTGAGTCGCGAAGTCTTTTTTTACCTTTATTTTGACTTTGACATTACATTCAAATTTCATAGGTGACCTGGTGAAGAATTATCGAAGATTTAACTTATCAAAGTTCGACTGTAATTGATAAAGAATAAATTGTGTGTTTATAAATAATGTAATGACATTTTGCAAATGAAAGTGAGTATTTTATTTGTTTATTTATTAAATGACAACTTTTATGATTAATTAATTTAGATATAATCTTTACCATAGACTTTATGAAAAAAGATACGGTTTGTTGCTTTGAAAAAAGTCAAAAATTAAATAAATCCGAGAATTTATTTTTTGTGAAACGCTTCCATTTTTGTAGTTTTTATTATTTTTCCTCAAAAAGTTTTTAAATATTGAAAAGTTTTTTCTATATACTGTTTTATTTCTCGAATTTACTAAACATGTTCATACTTTGCATAATTATCTGATGATTTTTAAATTGAATTTACGAGTATGTCTATTTTTACATAGTCAAATATCAAGAAATTGTCCACATCCAATAATTTGGAATATTTTTTTATTGTTAGTGTAACAATATAATTGTCCAAACAATTTTTTTTATTATAATTGTTTTTAGAAAAAACTTACTTTTCGTAATTATTTTAATTTTTTGGCGTAATACTTGTGTGTAACTGACCTATTTAATTTAGCTCTAAACAAAGTTGTATTTTTTTAATAAAATCATTCGTTATCTTCTTTTTATACAGGGGATTGTTTAATGATTGATCGCTTCAATTTCTTAAAAGGTGTGCGTGTTCAGACCTCTGACATTTCGCGGACTTGAACCCAATGTTGGCCTTGCAAACACTGTCCTAAAATTATAGCAGAAATCGTGATGTTATAAATTACCATTTAATGAAGTATACCATAAAGCTTCGTTGGTAAGAAAAATGAACCGATCGGAATTTTTAATTTATGTGGTTCAATTAAACCAAACCGGTTTCCTCGCAAATTAAAACATATTTTATTGTACTATCATGATTCCGATTTAACACAATATTGTAAGTTTGTTAGTCAAGTACTGTACAATAAGGCCCCTTCAGTTCGGGTCATTACAAGCCTCACTGACCGCACATTGGAGGTCAAGACAGGTGGTCTTGGGCGCGTCTGAGAACGAAATAATTGAGGGCTTCAAACCTGTCGAAGGATTTTAATTAACGTTTTTTCAAATTTCAGCAAACAGAAAATCAGGCTAGACAAGAAGACGCCCAGAGGCAACAACAACAACAACAGCAGCAGCAGCAGCAGCAACAACAGCAAGAAGCCCAGCAAAGGCATCAAGAAGCCCAGCAAAGGCACCAGGAAGCCCAACAGCGGCACCAGGAGGCCCAGCAGCGGCACCAGGAAGCTCAACAGCGACATCAACAGGAGGTGCATAGACAGCAGGCTGAAGCACAACAGGCTGCTATCCAACACCACCATCAAGCAATAGCTGAAGCTCAGGCTCGGCAACAACAACAGTTGCAACAGCAACATCAACAACAACAGCAACAGTTACATCAACAGCAGTTGCAGCAACAGCACCAACAACAACAGTTGCAGCAACAACAACTGCAACAGCAACAACAGTTGCAGCAAAACAACCACCATCAACAACAGCATCAGCAGGTGACGAACGTTCTAGGACAAAACCAGATCAAAGGCAGAATGCCGCGCGCTAAAGCCGATTCAAGGCCTAGAGGCCGTATGACAGCCTATGCTTTCTTCGTTCAGACATGTCGGGAGGAGCATAAGAAGAAACATCCAGAGGAAAATGTGGTCTTTGCCGAGTTCTCCAAAAAATGCGCCGAGAGGTGGAAGGTAAGAGGCAAATTTTTGTGAAAAAGTCAGTATTTTTTTGGATTTGACAAGATGTTATTTATGGAAAAATAAAATCAAAATGAAAGTAAAAAAATCTGTACAACTAAAAACACAAATGTGAGAAAACCGTTCACAAAATCACGAAACTCGGGAAAAAGTTTCAGACATCTAACAAAGTTAAAAGTTTCCTTAACAAAAAAATTTAGCTTTTTTATCATTCTTGATTTAAGACTATTACTGGAAAAAAGTAAATAAATAAAACTGGTCACTTGTACTAATCAACTTGTATTTTTTTTTTATATATAAAACAGGCCGCTGTAAGAAAAAAGCTTATTTTGTTACAAGATGATTTGTTATCTCATAATCTGATAAGTTAAATAGTAGGTAATTTATTTTTAGATTTGTACAACTAATTACACCTCTAATCTATTATCTAATTATTACTCCACACAAAAGTGAATTTCATTAAAAACTTGACCAATCTTTTGAATGTACAGTCCAAATCTGTATCTTTAAAAAGCTTATAAAAATACTATCATTACGTGAAATATTTGTTGTTCTATTGAAGTATAATTTTAGATACTTTATATTTTTCTCTGTGTGTGAATTTTTTATCAAATTAATTAATTATTGAGTTAACTTGCTACAAAAAATCTATCTTAAGTCATTCTAGAACAAATTATGTAAAAAATTTAAACAAAAAAGAAATCAAAATTCTGCCGAACGTAATAATTAATTAATTATTGCTGTTTTTCCGAACATTTCCTTTATGCAATTTCCATTTTTTGAATTTCTTTTTCTGAAAAAAGTCATGCATAGAGAATAACAGTTTTTGAGATACAGTAAAAAAGACATTCAGCAGACTCATTATTTCATGGTTAAAAATGAGCCTCTTGTTACAAATCTTTGAATGAAGAATTATGTTTATACAAATAAGGTATAACAAAAAATTATTGGCGGAGGATTACAATGCTTAAACTTTTCTTAAAGTTGGTGCAACAAAACACCCTTATTTAATTTCTGATCCACTTTCCTTCGGTGACCAAAACTATCAAATTTCCCTCTCCAGCTCTTCGGTTCTTTACCCATTCATAAAAATCTGTCGGAAAATCTCACCCAAGCCACTAATTCCAGCAAGCTAGCCTGAGGGTCCAATTTTTTGCAGCAACGATTTAATGACCATGAGACCTGTATGCCATTAACCTTTCCTTAAAAAAATCGTTTCTGCTTTGTCAAAATTTGCGATTCATTGTTTTAACTTGCACAAATCGTTTATTTTAATTTGGAGCCTCTTTTACGATCGATCCTTTTCCTATTGAATTCGATTGTAAAAAGCGATTTTACGGCCCTCACCCCGGTTTCTGGGCCCAGCAGCCTCCGGAGGAGAGTTATATTACCATCTCGTTTCTTGGCGAAGGTAAACAGGTTTCGGGTCCGCATCTGCACCAAAGACGCGTTGTTGCCGGCTTGCTTGCCCCTTCGATTTCAAATTTATTCAAATGCGATGGACGAATTCGCCAAACTGAATCAGTAATTTGAAAAAAAAAGGGTTTTTTGCGGATGTTTTGGTTTTTGGCTGAGAGTTAATTAAATCGTGATCTGAAGTAATCATTTATATCCGAAATTAGGAAGGCGTATGAAATTTTACGCAAGCGCCGCTTTATATTGCAAGGACTGAAAATCAATGGTGATGTGGAATGAGAAAGGGTGAATTCGAGGAGGGTACGTGAACCCTTTTCCCTTCACGTACTTCCATTAGTTTTAAACGTCCAATTTTCAATGCGAAATGCGATAATTCCCATGTCTGGCTATTGATTTGTTGAGGACGCTTTTTCATATCTTAATTAATTATGAGTTAATTGGTCGATAATGTAATAGTACGTTCGGACAAGTGGAAAAACTACTCGTAAATTTTATACCACGTTGTAATTAATTTTTTAGTCCGTTTATTACTTTGCATATTCAAATTAATCGCCGCCAGTCGTAAAATTAAACAAAAATTTTGTAGGTGCTAATCGTTTTTTTCTGACCAATTTATCATTTTATCAATGAATTATAATTATTGTTTAAAACATTACGAAACGTACAAGTATTGACCCTTAAACGTTAAATCACTCAATTGAAACTTCAATTTTCGTTTACTTTTTGAAATAATTTAATTTTTTTGATAAAACGTTATATTGGAGCACGACGAAGGAGTGCCCTAAAAATGAGTGCCACAATTAAAAAAAGGAGTACGAGTCTTTAGTGCTTTTTTCGCATTAATTTAACCATTAATAATTATTTTTTTTAAACTTTAAGTTGTATTATTATTTCTTTTTAATTAAAGTGTTACGTTACTGAATTTTTTCCCACTTTTTTATCATTTTTTTTTAGTTTCAGTCTCGGTTCGTTGTGATTATAAAATGTATTAATATCATAATTATGGCCGTATCCATTATAATTTACAACTCATAAAATTCGTGGCGGCTTTAATGGTTTTTGAAGGTTGCAATACCTCTACACATTGTTGCGTTTTGCAGTTATTTAATTTTTCTCGAGAATAATTAGTTTTAAATACCAAATAAAATCGTGGAATTTCGCAAAAATTTATAATTGATTTTGTTTGTAGACCATGTTGGACAAAGAAAAGAAGCGTTTCCACGAGATGGCGGAAAACGACAAGAAGCGTTACGACGACGAAATGAAAAACTACACTCCTCCCAAAGGAGAAAAACAAAGGGGCAAGAAACGAAAGCAAGTCAAAGATCCTAACGCTCCTAAACGTTCCTTGTAAGTAATTTTTTTTTCGCACAGTTTGATCAATCGGTAACCTTGATGGCTACTCGGTTATAATCCTGTGCTAAATAATGGAAGAAAATGAGCGAAACGATTTATATTTCCGATGAGAAAATAAATCGATAAACTTTTTCTTACTTTTTTTTTTTGGTTTGTTTTTGTGCAATTGTCTGATTTTTTCGTTTTTTGTGTTAAAGGTCGGCATTTTTCTGGTTCAGCAATGATGAACGCGCCAAAGTTAAAAGTCAAAATCCTGAATTTGGCGTCGGCGATATTGCGAAAGAATTGGGCAGAAGGTGGGCTGATGCCGAGCCCGAAATGAAGAGCAAATATGAGGCTTTGGCTGACAAGGACAAGGCCCGCTACGAGAAGGTAACCTTACTTAAAAAACTATATTTTTTTAATTTGCCCCATTTTTAATTTTTCTAGAAATTAAAAATTAAAAATATTTCTTAAACAAAGCTAGAAATACTTTTCTAAAAACTTGCAAAATAATATCATAATAATATCAATTTGGTAATTTTTTCGTTCTAGTTTAATAAAAACAGGAAGCAAGACTTGATTTTCCAAATTTTTCAATTTGCCTTGATGCTAAATAAAAAAATAGTGTTCAGTTTTGTTAAATTACAACTTCACTCTGTAAAACAATTTCCCACATACATGCAGCACTCCGTGCGCTCGGGCTGTAAACAAATTATTGGAAAATTTCCAAACTATTATCGGTGTTGTGGTGTTCTGTAAAAGCAGTAAAATTGTGCGTTTGCCAGGAAATGACTGCATACAAGAAGAAGAACATGCAGCAGCAGCAGCCAGCGCAACAACCTGCTCCACAGGCCCTCCCAGTACCTGATAACGAGGAAGAGAACGATGACGATGAAGAGGTGGAAGAGGATGAAGACGAGTAAACGAATCGCAGCGGCGATTCGACATTTTTTCATTACCTCGTCATTAAAAAAAGTAATCGCCTTCATTCCTTATAAATGTACATAATGCATATTAGCAGTGTCCTCGTGTTCTCATTTATGATTATAATGATTATTTTTTTAAATTACCTGCGTCTGAGAGAGTACTTACTGTATGAGTGAACAAATCGCGAAGTGCTCCAGTTTTTTTCTCATCGTCGCCGTGTAAAGTGTTTTATTGTAATTTTCTTCGTTTTTATTATAGATTTCTGTAATGCGTTGATTCATTATTATTACCTCAAGCAAATTCAATCAGCAGCGATAAACTAACAACAAACTTTTTTTGAGTAATTGGTGGCCCCAGTTGAGTCTTATTGAAATTTTAAACGTTTGTTGGCTGCCCTGTTAATTTATTTATGCTGTAGTTTTTAAGTTGTAAGTATCTCTAGTATGAAATGAAACCATTACACCCCGAATAATTAAGGCAGAGCAGAATATTTTTATTATCATTTGACTTGTTAAAGTAGTTGTGTTTGTAACCAAAGTGCAGTGTTGACACTGTTTCGACTGCCCCAAATGGACAATATTAAATTTGGGTCCGTTCAGTTTGTTTCTCAATTCCCACTGTACCGTAACAAATATGAGGGAATGTAAAATGTGACGTGAAATGTTCAATATTGTGTACCGTTTCAGTTGATGAAAATTAATGTCGGGTCCATTTAATGGACGCATTTCACTTCTCATTATTTTATTGATTGCTCTGTGTTATTTTAGGGAGAGAAATAGCAAAGTGTTTGTTTTTTATATCTAATAGGAATAACTAAAAAAATAATAAAATTTTGATTAAAAATGTAACTGATTTATTTTTTTTGGTCGAATACAATTGTGATACTGTGACAAGCTTTCACTTGACCGTCTTTCCTTCATCCTCCTAAATTAATTCAAACAAACGTAATGCAAAAAAATTAAAAACCAATGTTTTTTGACGAAATTATTTCTCTCGAAAACAGAAATTAAAACATAAAAAAAACACCAAATTTTACGTTGTATGAAGTTATTTTGATAAACGGATCAATTTTTGGCATTATTTAAAAAAAAAGACGTCATACGCTTGAAAAATAGTTTTATTTACACATTTTTTTATCACTTTTGTCAAAAAATTAAAGGCAAAAAGGTAAGTTTGACTAATTTTTTTTTTTTTGAATTATTTTTCGAAATTCGCTCAACAACCAATCAAATCAAGTAAAACAGGCAAATCAATTTCGATTTTTGATAATTTTCGTAAAAAGTCAGATTTTCTCAGAGCCTGTAAAGAATTTAAAGCTGCATTTTTATAAACAAGTAGTAAATTAATTAAAATTAACAAATTTATTAAACTAAATTAAATCGCTCACAGCGCCCTCAGTGTTACTCCCCCGTACTACAATTTTTTTTTTTGGTCAATTTTCAAAACTTTCGTCCTGTAGAATTTAATTGTGCGTAATGTACGACACAAACCGTATCAATTAAACAACAAATCATAATAATTAGAATTGATTTACGAAAAAATACAGCAAGAAATGGCCAAAATCCAATCTCAAATTCAAATTTCCCGCCTTTGTGCCGGAAGTGCACCAAAAAACATCCAACGTTGCGCATCACCCTCATTTTTTTATTACAATTAATTTGATTGCAACAATATTACAATAATAATTAATTTAATTTAAATTTTCACGTGAAAAAACCGTCAAACTTTAAAAAATCAAGCCACTTGTGTCAGTTTTGCACAAACAAATGACTGCGTTTTTCTTTTCGGTTTTTCGAGCGACGCCAAGCTTTTGAGGCATCTTTTCTTATAAGTTTACACTTTTGGAGCCCAAAATAGGTGAGTGTGAGCAATTTAAACCAAATCGTGTGATTCGACTTTCGATTTCGAATTGTGTGGTGACATATTGTTGCTGGTTGTATTTCCCAACCTAACAAACTCGCTCCTAAGCCCCCTCACATAGGGACCATAATCCCATGCGAGTGTTTCCCGGGTCTGCGGATATTTGACACATCCCCACTCAATAACCCATTGCCCTTGCGCTAAAGACGCAAGACGCGCCATTTGCTAAATAAACACTTGCTCGTTATGGCATTGGTAAGTTTGGCGTAACTTTGGGGCTTTTTGCGCAAAAATCGCTGGGAGAAGTTGCTAGTGGGGGGTTTGGGGCTGTTGTGGGTGTCTGGTGGGTCAAGGGGGCGCAAAGCGTCGCCGCCATCTTTGTTTGCAGCAGCCCCTTGATTTGGTGTTGTTGCAGTTACACTACCCAAGGGATTAAGTTTTCGTTAAGGCCTAAAATGAACGCTTCGGAGGAATTTCCTGAGTCGGGTAAGGAACCAGCCGAGAAAGTGGAGGAGTTTGGGGAGCTGGTGATGTTTGAAGGGAATGGCAAATTGTGCCCTTCGGAGGCCTTGGAGGACGGCTTATTGGCCGATCCGGACAAGTGTGGCATGTGTGGGTATGTTTTTTGGTTGTGGTTTTAACATGGGCTTGATTGGGCTCGTAGGGGATCACTTGTGGTGTCTCGAATGCTGCACTGTTTGCATTCGTTTTGCGAAGATTGTCTCGATAAGAAAATGGTTGGGGAAGGAGGTGACGCTGGGACGGCTGAGGCTACTATTGAGTGTCCCACTTGTGGACATCACACCAAGGTAATGGTTTATTATCTTGTAATTATTCAGGTGTCAGGTAAAGAAGCGCAATTTTTCCACAATAGCCGGTTTTTCAGTTTCTTATACTCGTAATTTTTGTCAAATTGAAATGTTTGATTTGATTCTTTATTGATACTTTAACGACTTTTTAATGACACTTGGCGTATGACCTTGAGATTAAAACCAAATCCCAATTTTCGAGTAAAACAAACAAAACAATATTAGATTTGATTGATTTTTTTTTAATTTACAAGATAAATAGAAAAATATTTGGCACTATCTTGCCATTTTCAGCTGTTTCTGGTTGAAAAACACTTAAAAATGACAAAAAAATGGTCTTATTAACTTAAATAAATACGAAATTTGTGTTTATGTGCAAGGTTTTGTTAAGACAAACTGAACAATTATTAAACTTGGGCCATAATTACACAATTTTTTGTCTTTTTCGAGAATCTTTTGCTAAAATTTTCCTAAAAACGAGCAAAAATTACAAGATTAAGCTGAATATTGTCATTATTTTTCCTGATTGATTATTTAAGATTTTTATTTGAACATTTTTGGTAAAACTAAGAAATTGGATCGAATAATCTGCTATCATTCTATTTATTTCACTCCATTTTAATTAGTTTTTGATAGAAACTTTGTCAAGTCAAACTAATTATATTAAATTTGATTTTTTATGACGTTTAAGCGCATTTTTGAAGCAAAAACTAAGTTTTTTTGGAAAATGGCGCAAATGGAGTTTTAAACTAGTCTTAGTTTTTATTTTAGACTGAATAATCATTAATTTAAGACATTATTTACATAATTTTTATCTGTTTAGAGCCTTTTTTTGTGCGTTTTACGACCAGAAATGCAATTATTTTGCTAAATTTTGTTAGAAACACGTAAAAATAATAAGATTAATCTAAGTATGTTATGACTTTTGTGGTTTTTGATTATTAAAGCTATTTTCTTCCACTAGAATTGTCCGAAAAATCATAAAAATAAATTGAAAAATCATTAAATTTGTTTTTTTTTTTTTTTGAAGTCTAAGCACATGCTAATACAATTTAAAATCTTACTTTTATTTTTTTCTGAAATTTTTCTAGATCATACTAAATGGAAATCCGAAAATGACAAGATTTAAGTCGATTTTCTTTATATCTTTGTCTTTTTTTCCGACACAACGCGAACCAATAATAATGCAATGAAATAAAAAAAATCATTCACAATCTTTTCGGTGAAGGAATGACTACAACTAATATAATAATATTTTTTACTAAACTTTTAATTCATTTATTTGTAACAATTATCGATAACAAAATTACAACATAAATTCACTCAATCGCAATGATGTAAGAAGAATATTAGCATTTTCATGAATAATAATTACAACCAAGGCGCGTGAAACTGTAAATTTTGGTGGCCTGTTGGACTGAATTCAACCATAAGTTGATTAAAATTATTTACTAAAAGTGACCGCAAATTTTCTTTTTAATCAAGGTCGGGGTGAAAAAAATGGCTGCTCTTCCTCTTGATGTGACCAAAACCAACATCTCTGACGTGTCAAATGCGTCCAGTTTGCATTGCACCTCTTGTACCGCCAAAGAATTGGCCAAATCACGTTGCAACACCTGCCATAATCTCTTGTGTAACCATTGTGATTCGGCGCATCATTACATGCGTTGTTTCGAGTCGCATCAAGTCGTAGCCTTGGAAGATATGCGTAAAGACGGAGTCAAAATAACCATTCATAAGCCGCTCGAATGCGACCTTCACCAAGGCGAAAATTTGATCTACTATTGCAACACTTGTAATACGACGGCTTGTAGCGAATGCGTTAAAAACGAACACAAAGGTGCCGAGCATCATGTCGAAGGCATAGCCGATTCGGAAATGAGAGTTAGACAAGAGATGAAGGCACTATTGTCCGAAAGTAAGAACAAAGTCGATGAGTTGATGAAACTCTCGACTGGATTGAATAACAGTTTGGAAGAGTTGGCACATCAACGGTCTACAGCACGTGACCTCATCAACGAATCGTATCAGAGTTACAAAGCGGTTTTGGAAAAATGTCGAGACGAAGCTTTGGCCAAACTGAACGAACTTTATCACGAGCGGGAGTTGATAATAATGAAGGAAAATGACGAAGTTGGAAAAACTATCGGTAATTTCGAGGATGCAAGATCTTACACTTCGCGTCTTTTGGAAATATCTACCGTTCCTGAAATAATGTACCTGAGAAAAACAGTTGCTGATCGTTTATTGGAACTCAACAACAACACACCGAAATGCGACGAGACATTTCACATTGAATTTCGCACAGACTTTGGGGCTTTCGAATCGATGGTCAAGGAACATTTTGGTGATTTTCGTACGGAAAAATCGCGTGTTTCAAGTCCGATAAATTCGGCTCTAACACCGCTGACTATTACACAACCGCTCACCAATGGTTGTAATGCGTCGATTACGAATAGTAGTCCGATTTCGTTGCCGACTTCGATGCAGTCGTCGTTTGATGGAGACGTCAGTGGAAATATGCAGAATTTCGCTTTGGCGCAGAGTCCACCTTTGCCTCAGGTGAATAAAGCTGCCGCTGTTGCTGCTGCTGCCGCTTCAGGCATGGCAGGATTTTCTAGTATTGCTGAATATAATATTGCTCAGTTGGCGACTTTGGCTGAGACTTCAAATAGTGCAGCGACTTCACCGACACCACCTTTTAATTTGGCCGATTTACTCACCAGCGACACTGCCTATAAGAATCTTGCTTCGCTTGCCAAGCTCGGACTGAATGCGGGTAAGTATTTTCCCTTTGTTAAATATTTACACACAAATTACACAATTATATTGGCATTGGCAACTTGAATTTAAAAAATAAAGTAAACTAAGTTGTCAAAACCTTGTATTGTTTAAATGCGAGCCTTGAACATGTGTTTCCGATTAGATAATCCGATAACCAACGGTACAATGATAGTCCGTTCAACGTCGCCCGCATCTCTCAACTTGACCAACAGCTTAATCAACGGTTTCAGTGGAGTTTCCTCCTCCACATCTCCTTTACTCTCCACTCCTGACGACATAATGTCTGATCCCATGTCAAATATTCTTCCAGCACCTACTCCTAATCCAAATGGTACCCACACCACTCGTTCAAACAAAGTCAGTCCTATGCAAATTCGTAGCAAGTTTGGCCAACTCGGTCCTAACAAAGGCCAGTTTAATTCACCCCACGGATTCTGCCTCGGTCTAGAAGAGGACATTATTGTTGCTGATACGAATAACCATCGCATTCAAGTAAAAATAATTAGATTTTTAGTTTGTTTGTTACTAAATTTAATGGTTTTAAGGTATTTGATAAGTCGGGGGTTTTCAAATTCCAATTTGGAACCTCAGGTAAGGACGAAGGGCAGTTGTGGTATCCACGTAAAGTGGCAGTGATGCGCACCACCGGCAAGTACGTCGTATGCGATCGCGGAAATGAACGCTCACGCATGCAAATCTTCACGAAAAACGGTCATTTCTTGAAGAAGATTGCCATCAGATACATCGATATCGTAGCCGGACTTGCAGTCACTGGACATGGAGAGATTGTGGCTGTTGATAGTGTCAGTCCGACTGTATTTATTATCAGCGAAAGTGGGGAGTTGATTCGTTGGTTCGATTGCAGCGACTTTATGAGAGAACCTTCCGATATTGCCATTCACGGTAATTTACTATTGGCTCGTGATTTTTTTTCTGACTTTATTTTTTATAGGGAAAGAATTCTACGTTTGTGACTTTAAGGGTCACAACGTAGTTGTTTTCAGCGATGAAGGGCATTTTTTGAGACGAATTGGTTACGAAAGCATTACTAATTTTCCAAACGGGATTGATATCTCCGACGCTGGAGATATCCTGATTGGGGATTCGCACGGAAATCGTTTTCATGTTGCTGTGTTTTCGCGTGATGGGTGTCTCATTTCGGAATTTGAATGCCCCTATGTTAAGGTAAGGACTTTATTTCAGATTAGTTATTGCTTAATTGTTACTGTTTTAAGTCTTTTTGTGACTTTCGCTTCGATTTTCTACGACAACTTTGAACTTTCAGGTGTCTCGTTGCTGCGGTTTGAAGATCACCTCCGAGGGTTATGTCGTGACTTTGGCGAAAAATAACCATCATGTCCTCGTGTTGAACACGCTGTACATCCTATAGAGCCCCAAAGCAAGTAGTTTTGATCTCGCACTGTACACAGTACTGAACTGATTTTTAAGTTTTATTTTGTAGTCTTTCTTTTTTCTTTTCTTTTTTTAACTACATATTACTTCAGAGAGAGGATAAAATGAAATTATTTTGGAACTATTAGTGAACACAAGTGTTAGATTTTATGAATTATCCAAAGGATTATTTGAAAAATACGTAAAGATTTTAATTTAGTTTTAATCGTTTTGAATTTTTTAGCAGCAGGCATAATATGGTTCCTATTATTATTACAAGAGAAAAAAAGAAAGAAAAAAGTGTTTATTTTACGGTGTCAATTAGTATAAAAGATTTATTGATCGCTTAAAACTTAGTTTATTTTAATTGTTTGGAAGCTGAACGTGCCAACTTTTAAAGCGTTTTATTTTCTTTTCAGTCGTAGCACAAGGAAAAATGCTTCGTTGTTTCGTTGTTTTTATTAATGTTATTATTTTATATTTTTATTTTTTTCGTATGGATGAAGCTTTTATGAATGCGGTGTTTATTTCTCTGTCTCTCAATACTTACATACTCAGGTTGGTTAGCGTTTTCAGTGCCATGTAGGTTAAGTCCTAAGGAAGGAAAAAAAAACGGAAAAAAGCCTAACAGGAGCGAATAACTGTTTGTTTTTTTTCTATATAATACTTGCCGATTCCATTTTTTGAGAGAGAGCGTGCGTGAGTTTCGAATCATTATTATATATTATGAGTTAGTTTTTTAGTTTTATTGATTTTTTTATTTTTTTCCTGAAACTCCGTCGTGTTTTAATCGACGGTTAAACCATGCCTGTGATAATAGTATCTTCAGGATAAGTTGTGACCTTAGTCTCTCGTTGTTATTTTGTGTGCTGCGCTGCCGCTCGCTTGTTTTTCAGCGCGCGGTCTCGCGTCTGCTCACAAGTCGTTTTTAAAATTATATGTATACAGAAAAATATTGAAGAAAAAAAACGCAAAAAAAATATAAAAACGAAAAACTCCACTATAAAACAACTCGAATTTTAAGATTGTTTATGTATTAAAGTAATTGTATCTTATATACACTGTTTAACGTCCATTGCAGGGGCACTGTCTGTGATTTTTAATTTTATTTTTTTTTTGTTTTATTTTAATTCACGATATTTGTTGAGTTTTTGTTTTTATTGAACGGAGATGAATTTTTAAATTAGCAATTAGACGACAGACAGTTTCTCTGCGCGGACTTGTTCTTCAAACTTGAATGTGATGTCAATAATCTCACAAATAATACCAGTGGTTATTATTGAATACAATTTTACTTTTCCGTCTATTGGAGTAGTTTTGTGTTTTTTATTTATTTTTTACCAAATATTTACACTGTCATATGCAAGTAATCACGTGTTGATTTATTTTTTGAATTAGTTAGTACTGCTGTAGTGATACTTTGTATGGCATTTGCTCACGTCATTGGTCCGTTTCGCCTTCGAAGCGGTTCGAGGGAGAGACGGATGTAGAATTAAAATATACATTATATATCAAAAAAGAGGGAATGTGAAGAAGTTTCGGTTTTAAATTAAACATTTAATATATTATCAATGTGATAGATTTTTTGATGATTTTTACAATCACAGTCTTAGTGTATGTACCAAGTGTTTTTTAGATACTCGTATACCAGTAATTTTGCCATATAATATATTATACATGACTTAAGGATGAAGAAGAAACAAGCTGATTCTATTTTGTTTCTCGGTTGAGTATCGTATACATATATTATATATTTACATACAAAAATATGAATATTTATATTATCTATGAAACATATGTACGAGGTCACGGGACGTGTCTTGCGTCCGTGTTATTATCTCAAAGAATATTCACTAGCAATAAGTATTTTTCAGTCAGTATTGGAGTGAGGAAATAATCATTCCATCGGCAGACATGAATTAGGTGCTGCAAACAGTGTTTTATTTTATCGTATTATTTTTCTCATCGTAGTCATAGGTTAGGTTAATGAGTTTTACTGGAAGAAAGGAAGAAGCGCTCCTTTATTGCTGTTTTTACTTCGCTTGTCCGACCGTTACTTAATATAAATCGATGTAGAGGCGTTTGTCAGCTCTTGAACAATCACACTATTCAGACCATAATAATTACATGTAACGTGGTTGTGAGCTTTTTCTATTCTATTCTTTATCAATGTTTTTTTGAGCAGTGTGGAAGATTTTCTATTAATAGTCATTTTAAAGTACAAATGTTTAGTATGGATGGATGACATATCACGATTTTAATAATCACACTCGCCGCCGGCTCGTTGTTGACACCAATTTTTGTGTTGGCCGCTAGATGGAGTGAAATCGTAACGACGGTGAACATTTCTCGTATGTTCATCGTCGTTTTAACAATTGAACGAATAAATTCACCGTGTCTTAGTCCTGTCATATTAAACGAATTAAGCTGAAAAAAAATGGAGAAAAATGTATACATTTTGCAAATAATATAAATTGTTATCTCTTTCCAAAGATTTTTTTAGTGATGTAAGGTAATAACAATGAATTTAATCGCTAAGCTCTGCATTCTGCTAGACTATAATAGAGATAAATCAGATGTTTACAGTGTTTGTTCCCTAGGTGAGAGGTGGTCGTTTATTTAGATATTCGGCGTTTTACAGTTAAGACAGGAGGGAGAGCCTATGCTTAATTATTATAAAAACTAATAATAATTCGATTTTCATTGTAGATGTCGTCGAGATCTTCGTGATGTTTGGTTGGTTTGATAAAATTTTGAGCAAAATTGATAAAGCAGCAGTTCTCTATTACCTGCCTCGTTTTTAATAAATTAAACAAATCAGTTGAGCTGTGGCATTTAAGAAGTTTTTGATAGAACTATTTTTGATGTGAACGGATCGCACAGCGTGTGTGACACGCTTGTGCGGTTCGTATATTCTGTAACAATCAACTGTCGAAAAAATACAAAAAAATACGGCCGATTTCAAGCGGTCTATGTGTACCTATTACCTATATTGTAATTAATAGCACTCTTGTTTCTCTGCTTAACCTTCCACTATGATAATAAAACAAAGTTAAATACTGTCGTAAATTCAGAGTAGCACATCGTAAAATATTAAAGAGTAATAATATTGCTTTGTCTCGTTTACAATCGATACTTATACCGCGTATACACTTTATCTTATTATTGTAATGTTATATGATGTGTGTTATATTCCAAGTCGTTTATGGACATTCGATATAGAATCTTTTCCATTATTCTAAAATTCATGCCTCTGAACAGTCTGTACTAAAATTTATATTATTATATTTGTTGCACTCTATGGTTATTCAGGGTTACAAGAGCTATGTGAGCTCGTATTTTTGGAACTGTTTTTTATTTAAATTGTACTGAGGTTGTTTTTAATTTGTAAGTTATATTATTGGTTTTTGAATAAATATAATCCAAAAAATAGCCGCTTTTTACTAAAACACCCACTTTCCTGGTCTTTGTATTTTCAAAAATGGCGCGGTTGGTAACGTGGGTAACCGATTACAGATTCTTAAGTTACCGGCATGTGTCAAAAGTTTTAGGTTATATTTACAAACATTACAAAAAATGGATTTTTTAAGTTTTATCCGCAACCAAAGTGAAAAACTAAACGGTCGTGACTACATTAACCACCTATGGGACGAAATAGAAGGCACCACTTCCGACCTTGACATAAACCCGTCGTCAATCCAAGACTTCAACAACCACTTACCAGTCCTCCTGGAAGAATTTTGGGAAGATGCCTTAAAAAAACTATCAGGGGAAACAACCCTGGACGAATACGACGACGAGTTGAAAACCTATCTCCTAGTCCTCATCTACCAGTGCATAACCCAATCCCACGAACTCATTTCCTACACCTGTGTCTTACACGCACTTGAAGTGTACTTAACTCTGCTCACAACCCCCCAAAGTGACGACTTCTACAAAAGCAAACTCTATTGTGCGACTTTAAGCACGCTTTTGTCCGCTTTTGACGCTACAGTTAGCGAAAACGTAAACAATAGGCTCATGTTTAAACTGCGCTGTTTTGTAACCAAAGCCAAATTCAATGCGAACGATTTGGAGATAACGCTCGCGAGTTTGACCCAAATCGTCTTCGTCAAGACACAAGACACGTTTCAGAATTTTGAGCCAAATTCGGGCGCTTCACCAGCGTTTGAAGCGCTCCTAAGTTTGAAAATTTTGTACGAAGTGGAGAAAATCCCCGCGCGGAAAACACAAATCGCGTGTTATTTTTTCAACGGGCTGAGGAAACCCAACATTCATCTGCCGCCACGGCTTTTCAGCATCGTTCAGACCAATTTCCGGAATTTGCTCAAAAGCTTGCACAAGAAATTTAAGGAGGATCATTACAAGACGTTCCTTAATGCCTTTATCCACGTCTGGAAGCATCCAGAATTCACGTTTTTCGGCGTAATTTCACATTTAATAAAATAATCAGTTTACAAAAAAATGCAATTTCAGGAAGCTGTTTGCATTATGAACGGTTTGAAGGAGAAACACTACCGTACTTTAATCGACGTTTTGAACAAAATGATGTCTTCGAAGTCGGTCCATAACAATTTGTTTAAACTGTCTTTGGCGATTATTTGTTTCCCGCCTAAGCACACTTCCATTGATAAAATTAAAGTGACGAATGAAATTTTACTAAGGAACATTTTGCTCAATTGTATTTCGCACAATGGAGCGCTTGAATCACTTGCCGAAATTTTGGTGTCGCCTGATTTGGATAAAAATTACGTCAAGGAACCAGTCAAAGTATTTTTTTGCAATTTTTTTGTGTTATTTTTAATTTCGTGTTTAAGGCTGTTTTCAATGTTGGCAGTGACCAAATAATGAATCCCGTTACTATAATTCGAGGACTGCAAAGTTTGATGAATAAGAAGTGGAGCAGTCGCTCGAAAAATAAGCATTTGTTTGTTGTTTTTGTTTCTGTGATGTTGTTTAGCGAAGAGGATCATCCACAACTTTATAGAGAGGTCAGTTCAAGGAAAAAAATTGGAAAATCTAAAAAATTATTACGTTTTGCAGGTTTTAGAATACTTGACAGAAGGGTGCTCTCCCTTTGACCTAAAACCCTTTTTGCCGCTTTTATCCGAGACTTATTTAAAACTGAACGAAAAAAACTACAAATATAGCGCACTTCAAATTTTGAAAGTACTTTTTAAAATGGCACTGCATCCAATGGCATCTTCGACTGAATTTGTTAAGGTAATTTTAATCAGTTATTTAAATATAAAAAAATTCTGTTCCCTAGTATTTATACATGGCTATGATTTACCCAAACATTTGTAAAGGAATCTCGCAAAAACCTGATTATTTCATCGAACCGATCATTTCGGACGACTTTAATTTCCCCGATTTTTTCCAAAAATGCCACACTTTAGGCCTGATTAAGTAAGTGTTAAAACTGTTGTACTTTTCCTGACTGTTTTTTCTAGAAATGAGCACATAAGTCGAACGATTGGAAGTCTCTCAAACATCACAAAATCTAACTTAAAATTACTTTGCGCGATCGTTCACCTGACTGAATTTAAAGAACTGTCGCAAATTGCCGACCACATAAACGACAATTTTATGATGATTTGTAACAGTTCCGACTTGAATTATTTATTTTACATTTACAATAAAATATTCAAGAACAACACCGGTTTAATGCGATTGAACCAAAACTTGAGGTGTAACGAAATTATGGTTTGTTTTCTCAAACATCACCTCCTCAGACAGACTTTGAGGTGGAATTGCGTAGCTAATGCTTTTGCCTTGTTGAAAACTCTTGAAAAGTTCACAAACCTAGACGAGGATTTTTCCAGATTAAAAGAGGTATTTTTCAGGGTTTTATGGCAATTTTGACGATTTTTTGCAGCAATATGATCAAAAGTTAGCTCTGACTTTGCAACACAAGGGCAGTTTTCTCCCGCTATTGTATTTCTCGCAGTTAGTGATTTTCAGTAAACTCACACCGAATGATGAAAATCTTAAAAATGTCACCGATTTTTTGCAATTATGCAGCGATGGATTGCATCAAAGTGAGTATTTTTTCATTGTTTCTGACACTTTTAATTTGTTTTTTTTTAGGATCGCCTGAATTTAACCCAAAACTCTGGATCGGCTGTTTACTCCTTTACACCAACATTTCCATCATAAAAACCAGTCTGGTTGAACCATGCTTGGAACACCTCCAGAGTGGTTTAAACTCACCGGTAATGGTGGTTAAATTAACCTCCCTGAACCTGACATTTGACCTATGCAACCTGTAGGTAAACCACACAATTTATCACTAACTAAAAAAATATACAGGGTGACCCACAATTTTGAGGACTTGACACGTTACATGTTCAACCAGCTCGTACACGGCGACATTGTCTTCAAAAAAACATGTTTGAAGAAAATCGATCGTTTGATTCGCGACGATTATTTGAAACTAGATTTGGAACAGTTTTTGGTTTTTATTGCGATTTTAGGCGACAGAAATGTGGATTTAAGCGATTATTTGAGACAGCTTTTGAATGAGAATTTTTTCGTGTCTAATGCTTCCGTCACTGCGAGATTTTTTGTGCCTTTGATTGTACATATTAACGGATACAGGGTGAGTTATTTAAGTGTGGTGGAGTCTTATGATGTATTTTTTACCTAGAAACATACCGGGTATAAGTTGGGTAAAAGTGGGGACGAATTGATTGAACTCGTGGCCAGAAATGTGACAAATAGGCGAAAGATTTATTCGTTGTTGTTTGCAAGTCTTCCGGTTAAAACACGGTTTAATATTATTCAAATAATTGGGACGCAAATTTTGGGTAAGTTAGGTTTTGAGTTGTGATTATTTTATTTGTATTTTTTTTAAGATAAAATGATGAAAGGGGTGCTTAAGCTTGACGAGGGTTTTTGGAAAATGATTAAAGATTCGATCTTTATTTTTAAATTGTTGGCTTTGAATTCAAACGAGGAGGAAGTTGGTGCAAATTTTTACAAAAAAGTTTCAGGACATATCTCTAAATATTTGTTACAGAAGGGTGAATATTCGGAGAAAAGTTCCTACGTTGTGAGTGCTTGGTTCAATTTTTTTTTAATTCTTTTTTTTTCTTTACGTAGGAATACCACAAAGAAATTACACAAGGAACGGAACTTTTACTAAAGTTGTTGTTTTTCAATGATTTTGATAATATTCAGCAACACATTAGTATTTCTCTGTTTGATGCAATCATGCATTGGACCAATTTTCTGATGGCTGATGTATGTTTTTAAAATTATTTTTTGTGTATTTTTATGTTGTCTTTTAGTTGGTGCATATTGTTCACGTTGAACGCAATAAAACAATACAAAATTTTTTCTCCAAGTTTGAGAAATATTACAAGCAAAATTGTGACAACTTGAGGTATACGGAAGAGTCATTTGAGAGCGGGAACAGTCTTCAGAATGATGTTTTACCTCCAAGTAAGTTAAAGTTTTTTATTATTATATAACGAAAAGCGAGATTATTCCGCCAATTGTCGTTAAAAACAAACAAAAACGTTTGAAATATTCCATTATTTAAGCAGGTTTTGATTAAAGTAAGTAAAAACTGTTAAGTTAAAAAATAACTTTTCTTAGATACATTTTGCTAAAACAGGCAGAATTTTGCAAACGCAATTAAGTTATTGTAAAATTTCTGTTTTTTATCGTTAAAGTTTGTTGTTTTTTGAAAAACTTCGCAAAAGCTGGCTTAAAAAACAAGAAATTATTGTTTATTTAGTATTTTTTGATTATTTTGAGCCAAATATCTTTAAAAAAAAGTCCACAAAAATTAGGATAAATCTTCAGTTTTTAGCAAAATCGATTGCTTTTAAATAATCTTACAATCTAATATTTCCTAATTTTTCTTACAAAGTTGAAATCAACAAAGAACCTCTGTAATTAATAATTATGTATTATATTTTATTCCTCGATTATCTCACAGAATAAAGACATCTCATACGAGTTATTTGTACGTTTTTTTAGGTTTTTTTTTCAATGTGGCCGAAGATTATGTCCCACCATTTGAAGACTCTTAGAATTTAGAATGAAATGGGATTTGTTATTTTTTTTTTACAAAGTTATGCGTTCTTATTTGAACATAATAAATGACTTAAAAGTAAACACTGAGTTATTTAATTAACCAGTCTTAAAGATAAAAATCCTATCTCTAAAAAACAAAAATAGTTGTAATTACGTCAAAAATTACATCATTTTGAGCTACAATCCCACTTGTACGTTTAGTTGCATAATTATGACCATTTTAAACCTAAACGTAGGGAATTTTATTCAGTTTCAGGAAAAAAGATATTTTTTCGTAGAAAATTATTGTGTAAACAAAAACCGTCTATTATTTTCTGAGTTTACTTCACTGAATTCAGTGTTTGTCGTTAAATACTTTGGAATTTTTTCAGAATTTTTCCTTCTAATTCAATTAGTGGCTGCAAAAAATTGCTTAAGTTTTTGGGGAATTTTTTGTCTAGGGACATCTGGCAACGCTGTCCACGTCAATTTAAAATACAAAATAATGGTAACCTTGGTTACCGTCTTGTCATGAAACACCTGTCATTATTTTTTTTGACCTTTGAACTCACATTGGAATTTTTTGTCAAAATGAAATGACGTATGCCACCTATAATTTGGCACGTGTACAAACGCTCGCTTTTGTGCCAAATTATTAATAAACCTTTTCATTGATTTATTGGATTTTTTTTCTAATTTCATAATAGTTTGTTTATAAAATCTATTACATTTTTTACGATTATTAATTAAATGACATAAATAAATTGGGGGTTATCACGTTAATTTCGACAGGCCCACTTCGTTTGACCTGAGAAAGACACGGAGACCTTCTGATGTCATGATTTTGTCACAATAATTTTCAACATCACGTGCGTTTTGATCCACTTTCTAGTCCAGTTTCCAAGTACAGATCAATAAAAATGTACTTTGCGTAGAAGGTAACTAAATTTTTTTCAAAACTTTGGACTCGTCGAAATAGAACAAAATATTTGCCTCAATGTTATTATTTATGCACACGATATTTGCATTTAGAAAAACCTGAAAACATTTAGCAACACGCTTATCGCGTAACCTCTTGCCAGGCGGGTAATTATTTGTCCCGAACTTGAAACTATTAATAGTAGAGTTTATCAAATCCTCGTTTTTTAACAAGAACTAGTAAATGTTTACAAGAGCCGATCGTGCTTGTAAACAATTCCCGAGTTAGGCAACCAGTAATGCAACTCCGGGGCCTCCGGAATTTGCACGGAACAATGCAAACGATGACTTGGCCAAACCTTTCGCGCGCCAAAGCCGCCTCGGAAGTTGTCTATTTTTATCAAAGTGAAAAATGGGTGATCTTTCAGCGGAATCATCCGTTGATTTACGTTCTTATCATGTACCCGGAGTAAAGTTCGCATGCGCCTCGGGTTCATTTGATGGTGACTTTGCTTTCTATCTTCATTTAAAAATATTGGTCAGGTCGCTTACACCGGTCTTTCTCACCAGCAGCAGCGGCGTGGAGTGCGACATTTTGCGGCCTGAATTTTAGTGAGAACGACTGTGATTTCTTCAATTAAAGTGTAAGTCTTCGTTTTCATTGATCGGTTATTACGTAAAGCCATTCATTTAACCACAGGTGCGAGATTTGGGGATTTCGATTGCCACCAAACATAATTCCAAAGTTCAGTCGCCTTAATTATACTTTAAAATATCTCGGCACTAAATAATTAATTTCACACATGTCTGCGGAAAAATTCGGTTTGCTCTACTAATCACATTAACAGGTAAAAATAAACCAAGTTGAAATGATTGTCACTGTCTCAGACTCGTGTCGATCCGGGCTAAAAATAATTAAAGACGCGCACAATCCTCCAAATATGAAATATTATTGTTTTTCTCGGCCGATATTATTATTACGCAATGAGATATGGGACGAATCTGATTTGTACAAAGTCCAAAGGAGCGATTTTCAATCAATTTTAAAGTTCAATATTTTTACTTTTCGTGCTGATGCTCGAATTAATGTAAATAAAACAGCAGCTATTTATAGCCCATTAACTTTTTATAATGAGTGTAATGTAACGTACTTAAAACGTCTAAATATTTAGGGAAACATAAATTTGCTCAGGTGTTTTATTTTTATTGATTGATACTTGACCTAGAAAAGTGATAAAAAAAGTGTGTAGACACCTAATCTTCGGTATTAATAATATCTAAGACCGGATCTTAGGAAATATCCCTAAGCCGAATTTTTAGGGCTTTTTTGGGTTCAACTTTCCTAATTTAAAATGGGATATTTTTTATTTATTTATTACTAATTAGTTTAAAAAATTCAATTTACTCTTTTTTTTAACCTCCTATCAACAAATCAAATTTCTGTCAAAAATGAATGAACCAGTTTCGACCTTGCACTAACAAAAATTGGCGAAAACAATGAATGGATTTTTGTGAATGGTGAGTTTTTCGTATTAATCTTGAACTTGAATTTAATTCATAATATCATATACGGTGCGTTCAAAAAGTCTTTAGATCAACTCTTGCTGTGGAATTTAGACTGACAGATTTTTAATGTCTTACGACATACGTTTAAAATTTCACAGCAAGAGTTGATCTAAACTTTTTGAGTGCGTTCAAAAAGTATGATCAAAATTACCATGCCGTCTTGAAAAATGAAGTAAAGTTCACAAGTCAGAGATAAATTGAGCTCTTTTTTATTTTAATCAACTAAAAACCTAATTATAGTTATTAAATAAATAAAGTCAATTCCGCTCATTAGTGTTTTTATGGCTAGCGTGTCGCAAAAATGTGTGGCCTTGAGAAGCAATTTTGAATCACATGTTTCGTGTTTTAAGGTTAATTAAATTCAGTATTTTTCGCAGAAAAAATAGGATTTTTCTGTTTACATACTAGAAAAGTATGCAAACTTGTTTATCAATTTAATCTCGATTTGCTGGCGTATTTACATTTCACATGTATCTACGTACCTATTTGTTACTGAAAATAGTTCAAAAATTATTATTATTTCGATTAGATAAAAGATCAGTCCATGTTTGCGATTAAATTTTCTGAACTATTATCAATACAATTAATGATTGGTCGTAGTTGTAGTCATTGTGCACTTTGAACAATAGTATAAATAAAAGCAGCTAATGAGGCATGATTCGATCTTGAGGTATTTTTAACAATTAAATAAACCAGAAAAAAATTATCGTACGAGAATTTTTTACAAAAACCAATTTTGGGAGTTCTTGAACATTTAAGCACGTTTTCGAACTAAAATCGCCTTTTTTCCGACAAATTTTGCTAGGAAATCACCAATTTAAATCCAAAATTATTTTATTTTTGCGTTTTTTGATCACGTTTTTCCTTCAGAAACGTATTTTTTTATTGTTTTTGGGCAAAGTTTTGTTAAAAATAAGCTGAAAAATGACGAAATTTGGTCGAAAAGTGAGTTTTTTGAGTTTCCTAATCAAGTAAGCCGAGCTGAAAAATCACCAAATTTTTGGTCAGCAAAATGTTAAAAACAGATCGAAAAGTCATCAGTTATACTAAAATGATTGTTTTTTTTATCGAAAAATTGGACGAAAAGTCACCAAATGAAACCAAAAATTATTTTTTTTTGAATTTGTAGCAAATTTTTCAGCCACAAACGGAATATTTGCTTAATTTTATAAATAAATAAAACGAAGAATCGACTAAGTCAACGAAATAAACTGTAATTTTTGCTTTTTTTCTTTGAAAAATTACCAAATTTGATCAAAATTGACATTTTGAAACTGAAACTCATTTATTTTGTAAGATATTGTGAAAAAAAAATCACAAAAATAAAATAAAAATGATGTTACTTTGCCTTTTTTCATTCGATTTCGTTCATTTTTGAGGAAAATTTCGTAAAATTGGTCATTTTTTTATAAAAATCGTCGAAAATTTTTGGTATTTTGCTAACAAGTATTTAATTTTTTCCAGACCCAACGGCCTCCCGCAATGCTCGTCCGCCTCATCAGCTCGAAAACCCTCCTCCGCTCGACCCAGCACATCTCCTTCCTCCCTGCAACATGCAACTTCTCCACAAAAATCGAATACAAACCAATCAGAAGCGTCCTCGTGGCAAATCGTGGCGAAATCGCCGTTCGTGTTTTCCGCGCTTGTAACGAACTTGGAATCAAATCGGTGGCAATCTACTCCAAAGAGGACAGAGCCCACATTCACAGACTCAAAGCCGATGAAAGTTACCTAGTGGGTGAAGGCCTACCACCTGTACAAGCCTACCTTAACATACCCGAAATTATCAAAATTTGTAAAGACAACGGCATTGACGCTGTACATCCAGGCTATGGATTTCTGTCAGAAAGGGCCGACTTTGCACAAGCTGTTATCGATGCCGGAATTAGATTCATCGGACCGTCGCCAAAGGTCGTGCACCAGATGGGGGACAAAGTGGCCGCCAGAGAGGCGGCTATTGCTGCAGGTGCACCCAAAACCCAATAAACAATTTTTATTGTACTATTTTTTTGGTAGGTGTTCCTATTGTTCCGGGGACAGATGGACCTGTCACCACAAAGGAGGAAGCCAAGGAGTTTTGCGTCAAACACGGATTACCTGTCATTTTTAAGGTACAGGTTTATTTAACTTGCCATTTGCATAAATACATTGTTCCGGATGACCTTTCCTAAGTGCAAACTCATTACGCGACGTAAATAATAATTTGGTGGTCTTTACGCTAGAAAAAAATAAAACATTTTAAATTCGGACTATCTATGAAAATCTGACATTTTATTTGGCAGTACTGTGAGTTGTCATAAGAAATTTATTTTGGGTTATAATTGATGACAACCAAGGACTGTTGTCAGTTTGCTTCGTTTTTTAAATAAATAATTGAATACGTTTTTATTGTTATTCTACTCATTATCATTAGTTAAAAAAGTCGGGTCTGTCTTTCTTGCATCCTTCAAAGCATCTTTTGATGCACACTTTCTTATCAACAGAAATTATTTTCGACATGAACTGACAACACAGCGAATTTTTGACAAGACAACGTCAAACCTAAGGCCAACCTAAGAAAAATATATCTACGCCTGCTGAGAATTTGAAATGTTTGTTTGTAAAAACTGCAAGAAATATAATTTTTTAGGCGGCTTATGGGGGCGGCGGCCGTGGCATGCGCGTCGTCCGCAAGATGGAAGAAGTGGAGGAGAACTTCCAGAGAGCATCGTCCGAAGCCCTAAGTGCCTTCGGTAACGGTGCCATGTTTATTGAAAAATTCATCGAACGTCCAAGACACATCGAAGTGCAACTAATGGGTGATAAGGCCGGTAATGTGGTGCACCTCTACGAGCGCGATTGTTCCGTCCAACGGAGGCACCAGAAGGTGGTGGAAATGGCCCCAGCCCCCCATTTGGACATCAACGTCCGTAATAAAATGACCGATTTGGCCGTAAAACTTGCCAAACATGTGGGCTATGAAAATGCCGGCACTGTTGAATTTTTATGCGATGAAAAAGGCAATTTCTACTTTATCGAAGTGAACGCTCGACTCCAAGTCGAACACACGGTCACGGAGGAAATCACCGGAATTGATTTGGTGCAAACGCAAATCCGGGTCGCTGAAGGAATGACGCTTCCGGAGATGGGAATCGAGCAAGAAAATATCAAACCAAACGCAAGTACTTTGCTAAAGACAGAAATAAATAAATTAATGTTTTAATGATCAGGGTTTTGCGATTCAATGCCGGGTGACCACCGAAGACCCAGCCAAAAACTTCCAACCGGATACGGGAAGGATCGAAGTGTTCCGGTCCGGTGAAGGGATGGGGATACGTCTAGATGGCGCGTCGGCGTTTGCAGGAGCAATTATTTCGCCCTATTATGATTCGCTCCTAGTCAAGGTCATTGCACATTCGAGGGACTTGCAAGCGTCGTGCGCTAAAATGAACCGAGCATTGAGGGAATTTCGCGTTCGAGGTGTTAAAACTAACGTCCCTTTTCTTCTAAACGTGTTGGAAAATCAAAAGTTTTTGAATGGAGCTGTCGATACTTATTTCATTGACGAAAATCCGCAACTTTTTAATTTCCCACAGACGCAAAATCGGGCACAAAAATTGCTCAATTATTTAGGGCAGGTGCTTGTTAATGGACCACAAACTCCCCTAGCTACGTCAAGTAAACCGTCGGATATTAAACCGCATTTGCCAGAGGTGTCGCAAGGTAAGGGGATTGGAAAATTGTGGTTTTAAGTGTTTTGAAATTTGTGGTGGATTTAGGCCAAAAAATCAAATACCACCGCCAAAGTCTACATTCGCCACTCTTTTACTTTACAACCTGCAGAAAAGTTCCTAACACCAGCTACTACATACATTTCACAAAATTAATTTAATTTTTCTTTTATTATTTTCTTTAATCTGAGACAAATTATTGTGACCTGGTATTTCCATTGCAAGTCAAATCTTGCAATAATTTGATAAATAAATAAATAAATAAAAAAATAAGAGCTCGTTTTTGAGCGAATTTTTTTCAAAAATAAACCGAAAAACTATAAACTTTGATCGAAAAAGGTTTATTTTTATTATTTTTAAGCACGTACGAACACATTTTTTTATATAAAACGTTCCTTTACGGAAACAAACCGAAATTACGACCAAACATTGGTGAATTCTGCGTTTTTTTTAAATTTCTAGATAAAAACTAGAGTTTTTTAGGGTGATTTTGATAAAAGTAGATGAAAACTTGATTATTTCAATCAGAAATTCATTTAAAAACATTGTTTCTGCCTTTATTGGGCATTTAAACACGTTTTAGCGCTAAAATCTCATTTATTTTCCCGACATTTCGCTATAAAATACTGAAAAATCACTAATTTAATTTCCAAAGTTGTTTCCAGTGTTTTACAAATTTATTATCGTCTTTCAAAGAAAGTTGACTAATTCGTTGGTAAAAAGTCAATTTTGTAACTTGCAATGGAAATAGTTAGTTAGTTAGTTAACTAAACAATTTTTCTGCGTGTTGTGTTGAAAAACGATACTCTAGTAAAGGGGAGTATGAGGAAAAATTCCAAAGTCCAACCAAAAAATACCACAGACATTCGGCCCATTTTGCACAACCCATCATACTCACTTTACGCCTTGTTTTTATGATTTTTCTTAATCCATTTGTGTTT
Source organism: Tribolium castaneum (assembly GCF_031307605.1). Lineage (NCBI taxonomy): Eukaryota > Metazoa > Arthropoda > Insecta > Coleoptera > Tenebrionidae > Tribolium > Tribolium castaneum. Next base: position 778,372 of record NC_087402.1, on the reverse strand, counting down.
GTTTAGTTCCATTATTAATTAGCATGCCTCTTCTGTTTTTGTTTGACAGAGTACCTGGCGTACACCCCCGACCAAAAGCCAAGTAAAGTATTTTTTTCACATTATTAATTAATTCAGTTAATTAATTCCATTTTTTATGTCTATAATTTTCGAAAAAATCGCTCGGTAGTAATAGAATTTTTTGAACAACAGACGCCCAACCACCGAAAGGCTTCCGTGACATTTACAAACAGCAAGGTCCCGAAGCTTTTGCTAAAGCCGTTCGCAATCACAAAGGCCTTCTTTTGATGGACACAACATATCGTGATGCCCACCAATCACTGCTCGCTACCAGAGTCAGGTCGCACGACCTATTGCGAATTTCACCTTTCGTTACACACAACTTTAACCAGTTGTATTCGCTGGAAAATTGGGGCGGGGCTACGTTTGATGTCGCTTTGAGATTCTTGCACGAATGTCCGTGGGAACGCTTGGAGGAGATGCGAAAATTGATCCCGAACATTCCGTTCCAGATGTTGCTCAGAGGAGCAAACGCTGTCGGCTACACGAATTATCCCGATAACGTTGTCTTCAAATTCTGCGAGTTGGCGGTAAGTACCAACTTTAAATAGCTACAATTCGGAAGTAAAATTACCGTTGGGGGCGCCACTGAGCTAGGTCGAAAACAGTAACCATAAATGGCGGGAAAATGTTTATTCGGATATTTTGAGCGTTGTACGAATTTTGGGGCTTCACAATTATTACATTGCCTATGCGGAATGATTATTTCATCTTTGATGCAAGAAACTTATGTTGACAAATGAGAGATGACGAGGAAAACACGAATAACGAATGACTTTTTGGTTCACTTTCTTTATTGGAAAATTACTACAAAGACATTGAAAAGCCTACCTTTTGGCATAATTTACGTTTAAATGTATCAGCAGTTGTTAATCTTTATTGTAGTTTTCTAGATTTACCGCAGCATTTCATGATTTTTTCAGTGGAAAATTCTAACCTAAAATACACACACTTCACTAATTTATTGGTTTCTTGAGCCAAACTATGTGTTCACTGTGATCCATTACTTATAATCTTTAATTAGACAACTGTTTGATAACACTTTGTAATCAAAATTTAAATATTTTTCACTTTTTATCCACTTTCAAGTTCCAACAATAAACACTTTATACCACGAAAAACTACAAAACCAAAGTCAACGCTAGTTTTTGCCACCACGTACTTTTAAAGTGATTCTTTCTATTGTAAGTAATTAACACTATACACGCAAAATTGTTGAACAATTCATTAAATGTCAGTTAAATGTGGAATTTTTACTGTTTTCGACATAGTTCAAAAGTCATCACCAGAGGGCGTCTAGTTAATTTCATTTCTGAATTGCTGAATTATTCATTTTAAGGTCCAAACTGGAATGGACGTTTTCCGCGTCTTTGACTCTCTGAACTACCTTCCAAACCTGATTGTGGGTATGGAAGCCGCAGGCAAAGCTGGCGGAATCGTCGAAGCCGCTATTTCCTATTCCGGTGACGTGAGCAATCCGAACAAAACGAAATACGACCTAAAATATTACTTAAACATTGCTGAGGAACTAGTCAAGGCTGGAACGCATGTTTTGGCCATTAAGGACATGGCCGGGTTACTTAAACCGGCAGCTGGGAGGTTTGTTAACTAAAATAAAAGAACACACTTTTTATCCCATATTTAGGATGCTTGTGAGCGCTTTACGTGACAAATACCCCGATCTTCCAATCCATATTCACACCCATGACACAAGTGGTGCTGGAGTTGCCGCAATGTTGGCCTGTGCTGAAGCTGGAGCTGATGTTGTTGATGTTGCTGTTGATTCCATGTCTGGGTTAACAAGTCAGCCAAGTATGGGCGCAGTTGTTGCAAGTCTTCAAGGCACTCAACTCGACACAAAACTTGATTTATCGAAAGTGTCCGAATATTCCGCCTATTGGGAACAAACCAGGACTTTGTATGCGCCGTTCGAGTGCACGACGACGATGAAGTCAGGAAACGCCGATGTTTATATTAATGAAATTCCCGGAGGGCAGTACACGAACTTACAGTTCCAAGCGTATTCTCTCGGTGAGACTTTTTTCATTTCTGTCTGAATGATAATCAGTGTGAGGAAATCTTATGGGCAGTTAGATAAACCTTTAAATCGAAATGTTGTGGAACAAAGTTAGGAAAAAGTATTAAAAAATGTTTAGACAAAGAATTTTTTGTTTCAACCCTCGCGAAGGGGCTGAAAAGACGTTTTAGCTAAAAATTTGCAAACACCTAAAATTTTGCGTTTACATGCTCATATCTTCCTTCTGGATAAAGCTAGAAAATCCGTTTTTTTTTGCAAACAAATTTTCAATAAATGCAGATTTATGCGTAGTTTAACAAGGTTGAGTTTTGATAAAGGGAAACCAAAAAAATTACATTTTCTTGTAACGTTGCATAATTGTGTAGTGAAATTTTCGAGATGCTGGAAAGTTTTTTAATTTAAAAGATAGACTCCCACATAATCGAGACGAAATAAAGCTAATACTTGAAATAAATTTTTGGTGCAAGAATCATTTCGTTATCTGTAAGACTCACCAACTTATTGCAATTTAAACTTACTGCAAAATGCGCTTGAGGTGAAACCGAACCGTATTTCCCTCTGAAGTGTGTTCATCACCTTTGATAACATTTCGAGAGCTAAAAATCGTAATTCGTAAATAATTAAAAAATAATTAATGTCACTTATCTATTCATATTATACCTTTACTTTTAACCACCCTAACTCTCTGTTAATTTTAATAATGTCTAAAAAGTCAAAAGAACATTTTTATCTCATGTACTTATTTAAAAAGCATAAAAGTGACCCAGTAGAACTAAATTACAAAATTGTAATTCATTTCAAAGTAATCTTTGGTGTGACATTAATATTTTTTTAATTATTTACCATTTTTAGCCCTTGAAATGTTTTCAACCACACCACGTTTCAAAGGGAAATTTCACCTTAAGCAGATTTTGTAGATAACTAAATAATCCTTCTTTAAAGTCCTTTTTAAAAAAATATACAAATCGTAACGTTTCTGACGAATCAACAATTGTAGTTACACGCTGGGGTACTTGGTTAGAAGCAAATTTCTAAAAAATTAATCAATTAAAATCATTTGTTTATTGCTTTAAACGACGATGCACAAAGCATTAAACAATGTAAAACTTTAGTTTTAACCACAAATTTAGTTTCTCAACTTAATTTTATTGAAAACAATTTTTCAAATATTCCAACTACGATCAAATTTCTAGAAACGTAAAATTAAAATTATCCATTACAGTTGAGAAATTTGAGTCTACGTTGATAGAGTTAAAATCTGTAGAATAGTCATTACAAGGTAAATTTAATGCAAAAATTGACGCAGTTACTGGAAATCCCGATTTTCTAGTTTTAAAACAAATAGCGAATAATGTACCACCTTCGACATATTTTGCGTTAGCACCAAACTTTTTATTTACTCCTGTAATCAGCTGTGATGTAGAAAGATTTTTTTCGAAATTCAAAGATATTTTAACCGCAGAACGGAATCAGTTTTCGAGAATTTAGAAAGAATCACAGTTATTCAAGCGTATTTCTCAGAGAAAATGATTAAAATATTTTTATTTAGTTTTTAATTTTAATTTCCACTGAATTAAAACGCAACATTTTCAAAATGTAATAGTGACTTGCGCTCCCCTGTATTAAACATCTCCATTGGTTTCCATGTAAGATTGAGGAAATGATGAAGTTATTTTTTAACGATTATGTCAAATTAGGTGCCTTGTCAGGGTTTGAACTAGCCAAGCAGAAGCTGATATTAGCGACTATTTTAAAATTGATTCAGAAAATAATCTCAACAAATATACCGCAGTCTTAATAAATTGGCGACAATTTTATTGCCACAATTTTTCTTGGGTACTCCGTAATTATAATAAAACAATAATATTTATGTTTTAATTAGATTTTTGTAAGCGACCAATAACATTAATTGTATAAACCCCAAGTAAACTACGCCAATGCACGGACCATTAAATTAAAATTTCCTCACACTGATGATAATGTTTTGTTTAGGTCTTGGCGACTTTTTCGAAGACGTTAAGAAGGCGTACGCTGAGGCTAACATTCTCCTGGGTGACATAATAAAAGTGACACCTTCGTCAAAAGTCGTGGGTGACCTTGCCCAGTTCATGGTCCAAAACAAACTGAGTCCTGAGGACGTCCTAAACAAGGCTGAAGAATTATCTTTCCCTAAATCAGTAGTGGAGTATTTGCAAGGTCACATCGGGCAACCCTACGGCGGTTTCCCTGAACCGTTACGCTCGAAAGTACTTAGAGACATGCCACGTATTGAAGGGCGTCCTGGGGCGTCCCTTCCTCCCTTAGAATTCGACAAACTCAAGACTGATCTTAAGGAAACTTTCCCGCATGCAACCGATCGTGACGTCATGTCGGCAGCTTTGTACCCCCAAGTCACCAACGAATACTTAGCGTTTAAAGAGCAATACGGCCCTGTTGATAAACTCGACACGAGGATTTTCCTCGTTGGGCCAAAAGTGGGCGAAGAGTTTGAAGTGACAATCGAAAAGGGCAAAACTTTGGGCATTAAAACACTAGCAATGGCCGAGGATTTGACGGAGAATGGGGAACGTGAAGTGTTCTTTGAACTGAACGGGACGCTACGTTCGGTTCTTATCAGAGATAAGGATGCAGGGAAAGAAATCCACGTGCATCCCAAAGCTGATAAAGCCAATAAGAAGCAAGTGGGGGCTCCAATGCCGGGAACTGTTATTGATATTAGGGTTAAAGTTGGGGAGAAAGTTGAGAAAGGAACTCCGTTGGTTATTTTGTCGGCTATGAAGATGGAAACTGTGGTTCAGAGTCCGATTGCTGGTGTTATCAAAACTTTGGATGTCAATATGGGGATGAAACTGGAAGCTGAGGATTTGATGATGACTGTTGAGTAATTGGGCACTTTACCGTGTGTTAGGCTGTGTTATGTCATGTACAAAAAACAAACATATTTTTATTACATTGGTTGAGCCTTAACTGTTTCCTATAATGAATTATTTATTGTTATACAATTCGATTTTGTTGATCTTGTTATTTTGTTATCTCCACTTTATTGAAATAAAGACTATTTTTTACGGAGTTTTTTTGATTGTGTGAATTGCAAAGAAATTTATTGAATTGAATAAAGAATAATTTTAGGAAAGATCCTGAGAAGGGTTTAAAAAAATTGGGGGTAAAAACTGAAGGTTTCGGGTAACGCATTTTTCAAATTTATTATATTTTGCTCGATTTCTTCAATACATCGTATACGATTCTAGTCAAATTTAATTCTAACAGCACATAACTATGTCTAAAAGGCGTTTTAAATGCTATTGTCGTCTCATTAAAGATTTCTAATTTTGTGTAAGCTTTAGTTTGAAACTCACTGGTCCCAAGAAAAAACACAAGTATTATAACAATCGCTCGCTAAAATTTTTAATGTTAAAAAATTAATTACATAAATGCAAATTAAGTACACAGAGATCTGAAACAAACTCAAACATTTGTCCGTTATTTAGCACAACTCGTTCTCATTAAAAGCTCTATCAGCTAGAATAAGCAATACGGCTGCTTAAATAAACCTATCCTAAGTTATTAATAATTTAATGAACACTGTTTTACATTACTTTATCACAATCTGTACACTATATGCTCGTTCAAACTTTGATTAAGAAGAATTTTTGTACCGTGAATAAATATCACAAATAATATTATACTTAACTGTGCAGGAAAACAATACTGTGTGTTTAAACCATGCCGAAGCCTTCCGTCCCTTCGCTTATCGCCAGAAGAAGCGATTTTTCAAAATGCTCATAACAGTCGTAATCCGGCAAACAAAGCTGATTAAAACTGCAAAAACAACCAATTAAATAAATAGCTATGAAAAGACAAAACGAGCGAGCGTGATTTCCTCTCAATTCCCGTGATTTCCCTAAAGTCCCCCCGTGATTTCCCTAAATTCCCGTGATTTCCTCTAGTTTCCCGTGATTTCCCCCGACTTGAACTTACCAAGTATGCGCTGTTGGAAGATTCCCAAAAGTTGGGGCTGCAGTAATTTGAAATTTCGGAGTCAATTCTTTAAAACCACCTGGCGGCAACTGCGAACACCCTGTAGTGAACTGCAGTAGCCTTGCCATTTCCTCTTGTGTAAAATTCCCAACAGCAGCCCAAAACCAGCCTACAATTCGTCGAAATTCGGCCGAATTTCCATTAATAACATGATGTTGTTTAAAATCGGCAATACTATACTGACCCGTCCCGCAGAGCAGTAACTGGAAGGCCCATTCAAACAAATATTATTAACATTAAAGTAGAAACGCGTCAAGTGCTTACTTCCAGTTCGTTTTCGTCGAAAATGCTCAAAAGATTGTCAGGAATAAGCTCGTTTAAACCTTTGAGAAACGCCTCCATCTCGTCTTTGATACTCGTGGCCAGACGATACTGAGCCAAAGCGTCCAAATACTGCAATTTCGTGGCGTTTCTCACGCGAATTTTCGAACCGTTCGGTATCAGTTCAACAGTTTTAAGCAACTGGCCTGAGGTATCGTACTGTTCCTCAACGAAATACAGTTCGGTGTCGATCTGATCGATGTCGTTTTCGAGCAAATACTTGATTTTGGACAAGTATAGGTCGGGATCGTCTTGCTCGAAATATTTGTAGTGAACTCGAAGGCCGATTACTTGCGCCAGAAAGGAACGGGTGAATCTGGCACGAACTAATTGGCGGTAGGAGCCGCCTAAAGCACTCTCGTACAAACATTTGCCGACCACTTTTCCGGCGAATTCGTAGTGGCGCAGTTTTAGGTGCGAAGGGCGGCTTGGATTCGGGTGTACGAGCGATTGTTGGCCCTCGTGGAAACTGGTAAATAGAGCGTTTTTGGCGTCGAAAAGTTGCGAGCAAATCAGCTCGAACCATTCGCGGCGCAAGCCGCCCCAGTCGATGCCTATAATGACCAAAAAAATTTTTTTAACTCGATTTTCGATAACACTGATCTGCTTCCAAAGATTTTTGAAAAAAAATATATTTCAGAAAATTTTTCAAAATTCAATATACAGGGTGAGGCAGCTCAACTTGTCTCTTCTGTAGCTCCGTTATTATTAAATCTGGACTTTTGATATTTCGTAGATGTATTTAATACTCTAGAACGCATTTCGGGAAAATATTTTTGAATATACAGAGTGTCCCAAAAAAGTGTGACGTAATTTTTTGCTATTTAAATATATTTTTTGTTATTAAATTTCGGTTCAAAAGCATTCATGCATAGCAATAAGGAAAAAAAGTACCTTGTTCTCCTTGAAATGTGATTTCGAAGTTACGGCACCACTCGCTCACTGAAAAATTCTTCGTTGCTTTCATGCTCGATTCTAGCAATTTCTCTCGATTGACTTTCATCGAGAGCTTCTCATGGTAGTGTTTCTGATGGTACTTGCGTACCTCATGGTAGAAGAAGTCCTGTTTATCTTTAAAAGTTTCGGAACCGCCCATGTTTTTGAGAAGGAATTGGGCAAAAGTAGCCGCTATGACGTTACGTTCTTTTGAAATTAATTCGATTTTAGGTTGGCAACCATCGTCCACTGTGAAATAACCAGTGGGGTGGTCCATCGTTTTGGCTTCAGTTTGAAAACTGAACTAGAAATTTTTCGTAATTTTTTAGGGATTTTTTTGGCACAATCTTACTTTGGTTGAAGGACACAACCGGAACGTGTACAAGCGTTTGGGGATAAATTTCAGGATGAGTTCCTTGATGATGAGCTGTTTGGGCGAAACGTAACACAGGACTTTTTTCGCTTTTTGCAGTCGCTCATTATTGACACCAATTAATTTAGCTTCGTAGCAAATATTGTGGTTTTTCGAAGCCACATTTTTGTGGACAAGAGTTGAATCGATGCCTAAATATTTTATCAAACATTTTTTCAAAAATTTTTTTTCCTAAACTCACTGTTTAAAACAATAATGTCAAAATCGCCATTATGTAACTCGATTCCTTTATATTTAATTGTGGTGTGATAACAACCTTCGTAGAGAAATTTCAATTGAAGACTCACTCGTTGACTTTGCCAGTCGTAATCTAAAGCCGTGGTAAAATTATTGTCGTCATTGTCCAAGTTTGATTCTTTAGAATAGGTTCCTAACTGTGTAATATGGACTGTGTAATCCTAAAAACGCACATAATTGTGTTTTTCCAAGTTTTTTGAACAGATTATTTTAGATTAGGATACGAAACGACGTACAAATAAAAAAAGCTGTAAAAAATATCTAACATTCTTACTCACTTCGTTCGTGCCATGAAATTATTTTTGCAGGTTTTGAAGATCTAAACACGATTTTAGACCAAAAATCAAGTTTTCTTCCTGTTTTTATTAAATTAGAACAAAAAAAAACACCAAATTTGGTAGAAAATGACCAAAAATGTACCTTTTTTAAGCATTTATTCAGCAAAAACTCAATTATTGCGCAAAATTTCTTAAAAACTAGCCAATAAATCACAGAGTTATGTCAAAAATGACATAATTTCTGCAAGTTCTGAAGATTTAAGCACGATTTTAGCCCAAAAATCAGAGTTTTCTTTGTGTTTTTATTAAACTAGAACGAAAAAATCACCAAATTTGGTCGAAAATGACCAAAAATGTACTTTTTTTAAGCATTTATTCAGCAAAAAACTCAATTATTGTGCAAATTTTCTTAAAAACCAAGCCAATAAATCACAGAATTATGCCAAAAAAGGCATTATTTCTCCAAGTTCTGAAGATTTAAGCACGATTTTAGCCCAAAAATCAAAGTTTTCTTTGTGTTTTTATTAAACTAGAACGAAAAAATCACCAAATTTGGTCAAAAATGACCAGAAATGTACTTTTTTAAGCAATTATTTAGCAAAAACTCAATTATTGCGCAAATTTTCTGAAAAACCAAGCCAATAAATAAAGAATTATGTCAAAAATGATATTATTTCTGCAAGTTCTGAAGATTTAAGCACGATTTTAGCCCAAAAATCAGGGTTTTCTTTGTGTTTTTATTAAACCAGAACGAAAAAATCACCAAATTTGGTCGAAAATGACCAAAAATGTACTTTTTTTAAGCATTTATTCCATAAAAACTCACTTATTGTGCAAATTTTCTTAAAAACCAAGCCAATAAATCACAGAATTATGCCAAAAAAGGCATTATTTCTCCAAGTTCTGAAGACTTAAGTACGATTTTAACCCAAAAATCAGAGTTTTCTTTGTGTTTTTATTAAACTAGAACGAAAAAATCACCAAATTTGGTCGAAAATGACCAAAAATGTACTTTTTTTTTAAGCATTTATTCAGCAAAAACTCAATTATTGTGCAAAATTTCTTAAAAACTAGCCAATAAATCACAGAGTTATGTCAAAAATGACATAATTTCTGCAAGTTCTGAAAATTTAAGCACGATTTTAGCCCAAAAATCAGGGTTTTCTTTGTGTTTTTATTAAACCAGAACGAAAAAATCACCAAATTTGGTCGAAAATGACCAAAAATGTACTTTTTTTTAAGCATTTATTCAGCAAAAACTCAATTATTGTGCAAAATTTCTTAAAAACTAGCCAATAAATCACAGAGTTATGTCAAAAATGACATAATTTCTGCAAGTTCTGAAAATTTAAGCACGATTTTAGCCCAAAAATCAGAGTTTTCTTTGTGTTTTTATTAAACTAGAACGAAAAAATTACCAAATTTGGTCGAAAATGACCAAAAATGTACTTTTTTTAAGCATTTATTCAACAAAAACTCAATTATTGTGCAAATTTTCTTAAAAACCAAGCCAATAAATCACAGAATTATGCCAAAAAAGGCATTATTTCTCCAAGTTCTGAAGATTTAAGCACGATTTTAGCCCAAAAATCAGGGTTTTCTTTGTGTTTTTATTAAACTAGAACGAAAAAATCACCAAATTTGGTCGAAAATGACCAAAAATGTATTTTTTTAAGCATTTATTCAGCAAAAACTCAATTATTGTGCAAATTTTCTTAAAAACCAAGCCAATAAATCACAGAATTATGCCAAAAAAGGCATTATTTCTGGAAGTTCTGAAAATTTAAACACGATTTTAGCCCAAAAATCAGAGTTTTCTTTGTGTTTTTATTAAACTAGAACGAAAAAATCACCAAATTTGGTCGAAAATGACCAAAAATGTACTTTTTTTTAAGCATTTATTCAGCAAAAACTCAATTATTGTGCAAAATTTCTTAAAAACTAGCCAATAAATCACAGAATTATGCCAAAAAAGGCATTATTTCTGGAAGTTCTGAAAATTTAAACACGATTTTAGCCCAAAAATCAGAGTTTTCTTTGTGTTTTTATTAAACTAGAACGAAAAAATCACCAAATTTGGTCGAAAATGACCAAAAATGTACTTTTTTTTAAGCATTTATTCAGCAAAAACTCAATTATTGTGCAAAATTTCTTAAAAACTAGCCAATAAATCACAGAGTTATGTCAAAAATGACATAATTTCTGCAAGTTCTGAAAATTTAAGCACGATTTTAGCCCAAAAATCAGAGTTTTCTTTGTGTTTTTATTAAACTAGAACGAAAAAATTACCAAATTTGGTCGAAAATGACCAAAAATGTACTTTTTTTAAGCATTTATTCAACAAAAACTCAATTATTGTGCAAATTTTCTTAAAAACCAAGCCAATAAATCACAGAATTATGCCAAAAAAGGCATTATTTCTGGAAGTTCTGAAAATTTAAACACGATTTTAGCCCAAAAATCAGAGTTTTCTTTGTGTTTTTATTAAACTAGAACGAAAAAATCACCAAATTTGGTCGAAAATGACCAAAAATGTACTTTTTTTTAAGCATTTATTCAGCAAAAACTCAATTATTGTGCAAAATTTCTTAAAAACTAGCCAATAAATCACAGAATTATGCCAAAAAAGGCATTATTTCTGGAAGTTCTGAAAATTTAAACACGATTTTAGCCCAAAAATCAGAGTTTTCTTTGTGTTTTTATTAAACTAGAACGAAAAAATCACCAAATTTGGTCGAAAATGACCAAAAATGTACTTTTTTTTAAGCATTTATTCAGCAAAAACTCAATTATTGTGCAAAATTTCTTAAAAACTAGCCAATAAATCACAGAGTTATGTCAAAAATGACATAATTTCTGCAAGTTCTGAAAATTTAAACACGATTTTAGCCCAAAAATCAGAGTTTTCTTTGTGTTTTTATTAAACTAGAACGAAAAAATCACCAAATTTGGTCGAAAATGACCAAAAATGTACTTTTTTTTAAGCATTTATTCAGCAAAAACTCAATTATTGTGCAAAATTTCTTAAAAACTAGCCAATAAATCACAGAGTTATGTCAAAAATGACATAATTTCTGCAAGTTCTGAAAATTTAAACACGATTTTAGCCCAAAAATCAGAGTTTTCTTTGTGTTTTTATTAAACTAGAACGAAAAAATTACCAAATTTGGTCGAAAATGACCAAAAATGTACTTTTTTTAAGCATTTATTCAACAAAAACTCAATTATTGTGCAAATTTTCTTAAAAACCAAGCCAATAAATCACAGAATTATGCCAAAAAAGGCATTATTTCTGGAAGTTCTGAAAATTTAAACACGATTTTAGCCCAAAAATCAGAGTTTTCTTTGTGTTTTTATTAAACTAGAACGAAAAAATCACCAAATTTGGTCGAAAATGACCAAAAATGTACTTTTTTTTAAGCATTTATTCAGCAAAAACTCAATTATTGTGCAAAATTTCTTAAAAACTAGCCAATAAATCACAGAATTATGCCAAAAAAGGCATTATTTCTGGAAGTTCTGAAAATTTAAACACGATTTTAGCCCAAAAATCAGAGTTTTCTTTGTGTTTTTATTAAACTAGAACGAAAAAATCACCAAATTTGGTCGAAAATGACCAAAAATGTACTTTTTTTTAAGCATTTATTCAGCAAAAACTCAATTATTGTGCAAAATTTCTTAAAAACTAGCCAATAAATCACAGAATTATGCCAAAAAAGGCATTATTTCTGGAAGTTCTGAAAATTTAAACACGATTTTAGCCCAAAAATCAGAGTTTTCTTTGTGTTTTTATTAAACTAGAACGAAAAAATCACCAAATTTGGTCGAAAATGACCAAAAATGTACTTTTTTTTAAGCATTTATTCAGCAAAAACTCAATTATTGTGCAAAATTTCTTAAAAACTAGCCAATAAATCACAGAGTTATGTCAAAAATGACATAATTTCTGCAAGTTCTGAAAATTTAAACACGATTTTAGCCCAAAAATCAGAGTTTTCTTTGTGTTTTTATTAAACTAGAACGAAAAAATCACCAAATTTGGTCGAAAATGACCAAAAATGTACTTTTTTTAAGCATTTATTCAACAAAAACTCAATTATTGTGCAAATTTTCTTAAAAACCAAGCCAATAAATCACAGAATTATGCCAAAAAAGGCATTATTTCTGGAAGTTCTGAAAATTTAAACACGATTTTAGCCCAAAAATCAGAGTTTTCTTTGTGTTTTTATTAAACTAGAACGAAAAAATCACCAAATTTGGTCGAAAATGACCAAAAATGTACTTTTTTTTAAGCATTTATTCAGCAAAAACTCAATTATTGTGCAAAATTTCTTAAAAACTAGCCAATAAATCACAGAATTATGCCAAAAAAGGCATTATTTCTGGAAGTTCTGAAAATTTAAACACGATTTTAGCCCAAAAATCAGAGTTTTCTTTGTGTTTTTATTAAACTAGAACGAAAAAATCACCAAATTTGGTCGAAAATGACCAAAAATGTACTTTTTTTTAAGCATTTATTCAGCAAAAACTCAATTATTGTGCAAAATTTCTTAAAAACTAGCCAATAAATCACAGAGTTATGTCAAAAATGACATAATTTCTGCAAGTTCTGAAAATTTAAGCACGATTTTAGCCCAAAAATCAGAGTTTTCTTTGTGTTTTTATTAAACTAGAACGAAAAAATTACCAAATTTGGTCGAAAATGACCAAAAATGTACTTTTTTTAAGCATTTATTCAACAAAAACTCAATTATTGTGCAAATTTTCTTAAAAACCAAGCCAATAAATCACAGAATTATGCCAAAAAAGGCATTATTTCTGGAAGTTCTGAAAATTTAAACACGATTTTAGCCCAAAAATCAGAGTTTTCTTTGTGTTTTTATTAAACTAGAACGAAAAAATCACCAAATTTGGTCGAAAATGACCAAAAATGTACTTTTTTTTAAGCATTTATTCAGCAAAAACTCAATTATTGTGCAAAATTTCTTAAAAACTAGCCAATAAATCACAGAATTATGCCAAAAAAGGCATTATTTCTGGAAGTTCTGAAAATTTAAACACGATTTTAGCCCAAAAATCAGAGTTTTCTTTGTGTTTTTATTAAACTAGAACGAAAAAATCACCAAATTTGGTCGAAAATGACCAAAAATGTACTTTTTTTTAAGCATTTATTCAGCAAAAACTCAATTATTGTGCAAAATTTCTTAAAAACTAGCCAATAAATCACAGAGTTATGTCAAAAATGACATAATTTCTGCAAGTTCTGAAAATTTAAGCACGATTTTAGCCCAAAAATCAGAGTTTTCTTTGTGTTTTTATTAAACTAGAACGAAAAAATTACCAAATTTGGTCGAAAATGACCAAAAATGTACTTTTTTTAAGCATTTATTCAACAAAAACTCAATTATTGTGCAAATTTTCTTAAAAACCAAGCCAATAAATCACAGAATTATGCCAAAAAAGGCATTATTTCTGGAAGTTCTGAAAATTTAAACACGATTTTAGCCCAAAAATCAGAGTTTTCTTTGTGTTTTTATTAAACTAGAACGAAAAAATCACCAAATTTGGTCGAAAATGACCAAAAATGTACTTTTTTTTAAGCATTTATTCAGCAAAAACTCAATTATTGTGCAAAATTTCTTAAAAACTAGCCAATAAATCACAGAATTATGCCAAAAAAGGCATTATTTCTGGAAGTTCTGAAAATTTAAACACGATTTTAGCCCAAAAATCAGAGTTTTCTTTGTGTTTTTATTAAACTAGAACGAAAAAATCACCAAATTTGGTCGAAAATGACCAAAAATGTACTTTTTTTTTAAGCATTTATTCAGCAAAAACTCAATTATTGTGCAAAATTTCTTAAAAACTAGCCAATAAATCACAGAATTATGCCAAAAAAGGCATTATTTCTGGAAGTTCTGAAAATTTAAACACGATTTTAGCCCAAAAATCAGAGTTTTCTTTGTGTTTTTATTAAACTAGAACGAAAAAATCACCAAATTTGGTCGAAAATGACCAAAAATGTACTTTTTTTTAAGCATTTATTCAGCAAAAACTCAATTATTGTGCAAAATTTCTTAAAAACTAGCCAATAAATCACAGAATTATGCCAAAAAAGGCATTATTTCTGGAAGTTCTGAAAATTTAAACACGATTTTAGCCCAAAAATCAGAGTTTTCTTTGTGTTTTTATTAAACTAGAACGAAAAAATCACCAAATTTGGTCGAAAATGACCAAAAATGTACTTTTTTTAAGCATTTATTCAGCAAAAACTCAATTATTGTGCAAATTTTCTTAAAAACCAAGCCAATAAATCACAGAATTATGCCAAAAAAGGCATTATTTCTGGAAGTTCTGAAAATTTAAACACGATTTTAGCCCAAAAATCAGAGTTTTCTTTGTGTTTTTATTAAACTAGAACGAAAAAATCACCAAATTTGGTCGAAAATGACCAAAAATGTACTTTTTTTTAAGCATTTATTCAGCAAAAACTCAATTATTGTGCAAAATTTCTTAAAAACTAGCCAATAAATCACAGAATTATGCCAAAAAAGGCATTATTTCTGGAAGTTCTGAAAATTTAAACACGATTTTAGCCCAAAAATCAGAGTTTTCTTTGTGTTTTTATTAAACTAGAACGAAAAAATCACCAAATTTGGTCGAAAATGACCAAAAATGTACTTTTTTTTAAGCATTTATTCAGCAAAAACTCAATTATTGTGCAAAATTTCTTAAAAACTAGCCAATAAATCACAGAGTTATGTCAAAAATGACATAATTTCTGCAAGTTCTGAAAATTTAAGCACGATTTTAGCCCAAAAATCAGAGTTTTCTTTGTGTTTTTATTAAACTAGAACGAAAAAATTACCAAATTTGGTCGAAAATGACCAAAAATGTACTTTTTTTAAGCATTTATTCAACAAAAACTCAATTATTGTGCAAATTTTCTTAAAAACCAAGCCAATAAATCACAGAATTATGCCAAAAAAGGCATTATTTCTGGAAGTTCTGAAAATTTAAACACGATTTTAGCCCAAAAATCAGAGTTTTCTTTGTGTTTTTATTAAACTAGAACGAAAAAATCACCAAATTTGGTCGAAAATGACCAAAAATGTACTTTTTTTTAAGCATTTATTCAGCAAAAACTCAATTATTGTGCAAAATTTCTTAAAAACTAGCCAATAAATCACAGAATTATGCCAAAAAAGGCATTATTTCTGGAAGTTCTGAAAATTTAAACACGATTTTAGCCCAAAAATCAGAGTTTTCTTTGTGTTTTTATTAAACTAGAACGAAAAAATCACCAAATTTGGTCGAAAATGACCAAAAATGTACTTTTTTTTAAGCATTTATTCAGCAAAAACTCAATTATTGTGCAAAATTTCTTAAAAACTAGCCAATAAATCACAGAGTTATGTCAAAAATGACATAATTTCTGCAAGTTCTGAAAATTTAAGCACGATTTTAGCCCAAAAATCAGAGTTTTCTTTGTGTTTTTATTAAACTAGAACGAAAAAATTACCAAATTTGGTCGAAAATGACCAAAAATGTACTTTTTTTAAGCATTTATTCAACAAAAACTCAATTATTGTGCAAATTTTCTTAAAAACCAAGCCAATAAATCACAGAATTATGCCAAAAAAGGCATTATTTCTGGAAGTTCTGAAAATTTAAACACGATTTTAGCCCAAAAATCAGAGTTTTCTTTGTGTTTTTATTAAACTAGAACGAAAAAATCACCAAATTTGGTCGAAAATGACCAAAAATGTACTTTTTTTTAAGCATTTATTCAGCAAAAACTCAATTATTGTGCAAAATTTCTTAAAAACTAGCCAATAAATCACAGAATTATGCCAAAAAAGGCATTATTTCTGGAAGTTCTGAAAATTTAAACACGATTTTAGCCCAAAAATCAGAGTTTTCTTTGTGTTTTTATTAAACTAGAACGAAAAAATCACCAAATTTGGTCGAAAATGACCAAAAATGTACTTTTTTTTAAGCATTTATTCAGCAAAAACTCAATTATTGTGCAAAATTTCTTAAAAACTAGCCAATAAATCACAGAGTTATGTCAAAAATGACATAATTTCTGCAAGTTCTGAAAATTTAAGCACGATTTTAGCCCAAAAATCAGAGTTTTCTTTGTGTTTTTATTAAACTAGAACGAAAAAATTACCAAATTTGGTCGAAAATGACCAAAAATGTACTTTTTTTAAGCATTTATTCAACAAAAACTCAATTATTGTGCAAATTTTCTTAAAAACCAAGCCAATAAATCACAGAATTATGCCAAAAAAGGCATTATTTCTGGAAGTTCTGAAAATTTAAACACGATTTTAGCCCAAAAATCAGAGTTTTCTTTGTGTTTTTATTAAACTAGAACGAAAAAATCACCAAATTTGGTCGAAAATGACCAAAAATGTACTTTTTTTTAAGCATTTATTCAGCAAAAACTCAATTATTGTGCAAAATTTCTTAAAAACTAGCCAATAAATCACAGAATTATGCCAAAAAAGGCATTATTTCTGGAAGTTCTGAAAATTTAAACACGATTTTAGCCCAAAAATCAGAGTTTTCTTTGTGTTTTTATTAAACTAGAACGAAAAAATCACCAAATTTGGTCGAAAATGACCAAAAATGTACTTTTTTTTAAGCATTTATTCAGCAAAAACTCAATTATTGTGCAAAATTTCTTAAAAACTAGCCAATAAATCACAGAATTATGCCAAAAAAGGCATTATTTCTGGAAGTTCTGAAAATTTAAACACGATTTTAGCCCAAAAATCAGAGTTTTCTTTGTGTTTTTATTAAACTAGAACGAAAAAATCACCAAATTTGGTCGAAAATGACCAAAAATGTACTTTTTTTTAAGCATTTATTCAGCAAAAACTCAATTATTGTGCAAAATTTCTTAAAAACTAGCCAATAAATCACAGAATTATGCCAAAAAAGGCATTATTTCTGGAAGTTCTGAAAATTTAAACACGATTTTAGCCCAAAAATCAGAGTTTTCTTTGTGTTTTTATTAAACTAGAACGAAAAAATCACCAAATTTGGTCGAAAATGACCAAAAATGTACTTTTTTTAAGCATTTATTCAGCAAAAACTCAATTATTGTGCAAATTTTCTTAAAAACCAAGCCAATAAATCACAGAATTATGCCAAAAAAGGCATTATTTCTGGAAGTTCTGAAAATTTAAACACGATTTTAGCCCAAAAATCAGAGTTTTCTTTGTGTTTTTATTAAACTAGAACGAAAAAATCACCAAATTTGGTCGAAAATGACCAAAAATGTACTTTTTTTTAAGCATTTATTCAGCAAAAACTCAATTATTGTGCAAAATTTCTTAAAAACTAGCCAATAAATCACAGAATTATGCCAAAAAAGGCATTATTTCTGGAAGTTCTGAAAATTTAAACACGATTTTAGCCCAAAAATCAGAGTTTTCTTTGTGTTTTTATTAAACTAGAACGAAAAAATCACCAAATTTGGTCGAAAATGACCAAAAATGTACTTTTTTTTAAGCATTTATTCAGCAAAAACTCAATTATTGTGCAAAATTTCTTAAAAACTAGCCAATAAATCACAGAGTTATGTCAAAAATGACATAATTTCTGCAAGTTCTGAAAATTTAAGCACGATTTTAGCCCAAAAATCAGAGTTTTCTTTGTGTTTTTATTAAACTAGAACGAAAAAATTACCAAATTTGGTCGAAAATGACCAAAAATGTACTTTTTTTAAGCATTTATTCAACAAAAACTCAATTATTGTGCAAATTTTCTTAAAAACCAAGCCAATAAATCACAGAATTATGCCAAAAAAGGCATTATTTCTGGAAGTTCTGAAAATTTAAACACGATTTTAGCCCAAAAATCAGAGTTTTCTTTGTGTTTTTATTAAACTAGAACGAAAAAATCACCAAATTTGGTCGAAAATGACCAAAAATGTACTTTTTTTTAAGCATTTATTCAGCAAAAACTCAATTATTGTGCAAAATTTCTTAAAAACTAGCCAATAAATCACAGAATTATGCCAAAAAAGGCATTATTTCTGGAAGTTCTGAAAATTTAAACACGATTTTAGCCCAAAAATCAGAGTTTTCTTTGTGTTTTTATTAAACTAGAACGAAAAAATCACCAAATTTGGTCGAAAATGACCAAAAATGTACTTTTTTTAAGCATTTATTCAGCAAAAACTCAATTATTGTGCAAAATTTCTTAAAAACTAGCCAATAAATCACAGAGTTATGTCAAAAATGACATAATTTCTGCAAGTTCTGAAAATTTAAGCACGATTTTAGCCCAAAAATCAGAGTTTTCTTTGTGTTTTTATTAAACTAGAACGAAAAAATTACCAAATTTGGTCGAAAATGACCAAAAATGTACTTTTTTTAAGCATTTATTCAACAAAAACTCAATTATTGTGCAAATTTTCTTAAAAACCAAGCCAATAAATCACAGAATTATGCCAAAAAAGGCATTATTTCTGGAAGTTCTGAAAATTTAAACACGGTTTTATCCCAAAAATCAGAGTTTTCTTTGTGTTTTTATTAAACTAGAACGAAAAAATCACCAAATTTGGTCGAAAATGACCAGAAATGTACTTTTTTAAGCAATTATTTAGCAAAAACTCAATTATTGCGCAAAATTTCTTAAAAACCAAACCAGTAAATCACAGAATTATGGCAAAAATGATATTATTTTTTAAAATTCTCAAGATTTAAACACGTTTAACTTTTGCTGTCCCGTCCGTTATCGCAAACATAAAATATTGTTCTTATCTTATTTTAATTTCCACGGTCTAATTTTAATATTATTAAAGTCTTTACTAATTAAAATCTGTCTGAATAAATTTTTTAGAGATATTTTCACACACAAGATTTTTTGTGTCCCGTCCGTCATGTGTAAACTAAAACTAAATTAATCTTTGACATGACCTTATTCTCCGGTATTGTGTTTTACTTTTCTTCAATATTATTAAGTATAATACATTCTTTTTTTTTTTCTTATGACTTTGTGTTTATTTCTATGATTTTGTATCTCGTTTCGCCTCCTAATCAAAATTTTTTTTCCAACAAACCTGTGTCGGATCATCGTCTGAAGGATAGCTACAAACATTTCCATACTCATCCCGTGGTTCAATGTACAACAAATGTGCAACATTTGCCGTACACACAACCGTACTACAATGCCTCACAACAACCGTCCTTTGGGCATAAGCCGGCCCAGCGATGAAAGTCCTCATAAAAGGACTTCCTGCCACATGCTGATTGCTTACCATAATTGTGATTCGATACTGGCCTGCATGTCGTACCATAAACTTAACTTTGGCAATGTTAGCACTGTTTGGATCGGTCGGTGATCCAAGTTCGGTTATAACCACCATTTTACGTGAACCTTCGCAAACATCAACAACAAAATTGTCTGTATCACAGATCGGATAAGGCTGGCCATTGCGCTGATAAAACTGGACAGTGAAACAAACCGTATGACCTACAGGGTGAGGGTCCGACCAATGGAAAATCACTTTACAGTTTGATGGTAGTAGATATTTTCCGGTTACATACTGGAGAAGGGAATGTTTAGCTTCGGGGGCCAATGACGGCTGGGTCATTGCAGCTAACGTTACCAAACCGGCAACTGACACAGAAACGACCAACATACCGCCTGGAATTTTTTCAAAAATTATTTTTTTGCTGGTTACGGAAAATCAATAGACCCCATGTCCAGGCGTCTTGGTGGCTGCTTGACTTGACAACTTCGGACCAAAGATCGGCTTTGAGTGTTTCCAAGTGCGGCTTACGTGTCGGCAAGGATTGTCTTGCAGTTGACCACTTGGGGAAGTCTTTCTGCAAGATGGATTTAGCTTTGGTGTCTTCTAACCAATAGACGTCCTCCAAGCTTGTCACTTCGAGGTTAAGGAGTCGAGGATAGTAGTGCTGGAGGTTGTATTTTGTTAGCCATTGGCGGAGGACGAGACGTTGCTGTAACAAGGCGGCTGCCTTTTGGAGACGTTGCTCGTCGGAGGCGGGAAGTTCTGGCAAATCGCCCAATTGGCCGCATTGGGCCAGCTGGGATATGCCTACAAATTCAGTGTTTTCTAAACATCAAAAATTTGGTGGCTTATATTTATCGATGAAATGGTCCGTTACAGCGCGTGCATTGGCGTAGTTTACTTGGGGTTTATACAATTAATGTTACCGCTCGCTTACAAAAATTTAATTAAAACATAAATATTATTGTTTTATTATAATTACGGAGTACCCAAGAAAAATTGTGGCAATAAAATAGTCGCTAATTTATTAAGACTGCGGTATATTTGTTGAGATTATTTTCTGAACCAATTTTAAAATAGTCGCTAATATCAGCTTGCGATTGGCTAGTTCAAACCCTGACAAGGCACCTAATTTGACATAATCGTTAAAAAATAACTTCATTTCCTTAATCTTACATGGACACCAATGAAGATGTTTAATACAGGGGAGCGTAAGTCACTATTACATTTTGAAAATGTTGCGTTTTAATTCAGTGGAAATTAAAATTAAAAACTAAATAAAAATATTTTAATCATATTCTCTGAGAAATACGCTTGAATAACTGTGATTCTTTCTAAATTCTCGAAAACTGATTCCGTTTTGCGGTTAAAATATCTTTGAATTTCGAAAAAAATCTTTCTACATCACAGCTGGTTACAGGAGTAAATAAAAAGTTTGGTGCTAATGCAAAATATGTGGAAGGTGGTACATTATTCGCTATTTGTTTTGAAACTACAAAATCGGGATTTCTAGTAACTGCGTCAATTTTTGCATTAAATTTATCTTGTAATGACCATTCTACAGATTTTAACTCTATCAAGGTAGGCTCAAATTTCTCAACTGTAATGGATAATTTTAAATTTTACGTTTCTAGAAATTTGATCGTAGTTGGAATATTTGAAAAATTGTTTTCAATAAAATTAAGTTGAGAAACTAAATTTGTGGTTAAAACTAAAGTTTTACATTGTTTAATGCTTTGTGCATCGTCGTTTAAAGCAATAAACAAATGATTTTAATTGATTAAAATTTTTAGAAATTCGTTTCTAACCAAGTACCCCAGCGTGTAACTACAATTGTTGATTCGTCAGAAACGTTACGATTTTTATATTTTTTTAAAAAGGACTTTAAAGAAGGATTATTTAGTTATCTACAAAATCTGCTTGAGGTGAAATTTCCCTTTGAAACGTGGTGTGGTTGAAAACATTTCAAGGGCTAAAAATGGTAAATAATTAAAAAAATATTAATGTCACACCAAAGAATACTTTGAAATGAATTACAATTTCGTAATTTAGTTCTACTGGGTCACTTTTATGCTTTTTAAATAAGTACATGAGATAAAAATGTTCTTTTGACTTTTTAGATATTATTAAAATTAACAGAGAGTTAAGGCGGTTAAAAGTAAAGGTATAATATTAATAGATAAGTGACATTAATTATTTTTTAATTATTTACGAATTACGATTTTTAGCTCTCGAAATGTTATCAAAGGTGATGAACACACTTCAGAGGGAAATACGGTTCGGTTTCACCTCAAGCGCATTTTGCAGTAAGTTTAAATTGCAATAAGTTGGTGAGTCTTACAGATAACGAAATGATTCTTGCACCAAAAATTTATTTCAAGTATTAGCTTTATTTCGTCTCGATTATGTGGGAGTCTATCTTTTAAATTAAAAAACTTTCCAGCATCTCGAAAATTTCACTACACAATTATGCAACGTTACAAGAAAATGTAATTTTTTTGGTTTCCCTTTATCAAGACTCAACCTTGTTAAACTACGTATAAATCTGCGTTTATTGAAAATTTGTTTGCAAAAAAAACGGAGTTTCTAGCTTTATCCAGAAGGAAGATATGAGCATGTAAACGCAAAATGTGTCCAATTTTAGGTGTTTGCAAATTTTTTAGCTAAAACGTCTTTTCAGCCCCTTCGCGAGGGTTGAAACAAAAAATTTTTGACTAAACATTTTTTAATACTCTTTACTAACTTATATCAAGAATGCAAGCTGTTCCACAACATTTCGATTTAAAGGTTTATCTGACTGCAAGCGCGCGCCCATACATTAACCTTCGCCCATAAGATTTCCTTACACTGTTTATTAAGCAACATGTGTTTTTTACGAAGGGTTTTAGTTTGTAGTTTTCCACTAAAAAAATTCAAAACTTGTGACGTGTGAGATTGCCACTAATGGAAAACATCTGTTTTAACACTTGGCTTGCTCTGTGAAAGCAAATAAACAAAGAACTGATAGAAACTTGTTTTGGTGTTTTTCGCTCAAAAGAAATAATGATTGAATTTCTTTGCGTCCATAAATTAATTTAAAAAATGTGAATATTCAGACATTTTACTTAATTCAACGTTATAAATTACATGTTGGCGAGTAAAAAACTTTAGTCGGAATTAATTAGACAAAGTTTATTGATTGCCTGAGCTGTTTTCAGGTGTTACGTTCAATTATTGTTTAAAAATTTTAATCTAATTACCTACCTAGACCGTACTTACAACCAATTTTTTTAATACTGTACTGAATCAAACAATTTCACTTTTGGCAAATGTTCAAGGACATCATCAAGGCGAATAAATCAATAAATCACCACAAAAATACACCAATTTTCTTTCCTTATCACTTTATTTTACCAAGTGCAGTTCAACCCGAGTTGTATAGTCATTAAAATTCCAAATAATCAAATCATGCACGGTGTGCATGTGTTTTTGCACTTAATATTCCTGCATGCATAAAAATAACTGAATTTTTTATTATTATTACTTAAACATTTGTGCGCGAAAGTTTTAAATTCTATAAAAATTAGAAAAAAGTCGTTACAATTAAACACATAAATCCGGTCTTAATTGTTTTTTATTCCAGATTTGATTTTTCTTAAATAAAATTTGCATTCAAGCTCAAATGAATTTTTTTTAGACATGCTTCATTGAATGATAATTACTTGCACGGAATTATGAATGGAAGTTGCTAACTTTTTTGGGGTAAAGTGTAGTCGCGGTTTTTCTACCAAAAAACATTTCAAGTTCAACATCAAAATAAATCATTTTATTTACAAAAACCTCTCCATTCAAACAAGTCCATTCAATGTTATTTTTCATAGGAACAACTTTTTATTTTGTTATTTTACATTTTTGTCATTGAAAATTTATTATGAAATGTATTCTTAAAACGTTAAAAAATCATTTTTTATGAGATTCATTCAGAAAAACTAACAAAATTCGTCTCATTGTTGCTTAAAGAGAAGTTAATTCTAATATTTTTACTATATATTTTTATATTATATATTTTTACTACAGGGTGAAAACATTATTTAAGGCATCACTGTTTTAGAATAACACTGTAGAAATAATAAAATTTCGATCAAATAAAATTTTATATTTTTAATTTTATTGGTTTATTTTGACACCCTAATGACATCTCTGACGTCATTTTTAATTTTTTTTCAAATAACAACTGACGTTTTCAATTAGCTTTTTAGCTAACACACATTTTTATTTTTCTAGTAAGTAAAAGAAATAAAAAAATAAAGCAAAAAAAAGGAGGGAAATAAAATAAAAAAGTTATTGACAATATTATACGTGTAACTAAGGAAAAAAATTGTGCGTTAATTTTTGGTTCAGTTTGTATAAGCAAAAAATAAAAAAATCTGAAAAAATCCACATGGATAATAAAAATGTGGAGTAGTAAATAGTCTTTTAGCAGACTCACCCCGTATATTCAACTTTCAAGTCAAATAATTTAATTTACTAAAAGTTTCAGAATTTTTTTTCGTAATTTGAAAATTTCCAGAAAAAAATCAATTGTGAAGATCCACTGATCAAATTAAAATTAGTTCCATTAAAAAAAATCTTATATTTGAAACGATTTGGACTACGAAGCATTTAGTTTAATATGAAAATAAATAATTGCGAAAAATTCTGAGAAAAAAAATCACGTATAGAGAAAAACGTAAAGTCTTTAACAATTATACAATCTTTTTTTAGTCAAATAATCCCCAACTATAAAAATAAAAAATCACCAAAAATCATTCCAACACAAAATGCGTCCAAGTTGGCAGCATTTGAACACGCCAACCTACCTCGAACATATCCTTTGATAAACGATAACACGCGACCCTAATGAGTTACTTTAACGACTACAGTTTATGGTAGAATTTTAACCGCAACCATTTTAATTTTACTATTTGTTTGCCCAACAAATTCCACATTTACTCCCTGCTGTGAGATGACCAACTTTTATTATTGGTACACATTCAAAATAAAAAAATTTACAAAATCATGAAAAAAATCAAGTTGCGTGTTTTAGAACCGGCGCATCCACCATTTCGCCTTCAGTGGTATAATTACCATCGCCATTACACCCCAAAAAATGGCCTGGTGTTTTGAATTAATTCTTACCAGAGGAGGCACTAGCGGACGGCTGCATGGTCATGCCAATTGAGCAAATTTCAGTATCGTCATCCCACAACATTTTAACACAACACACTCACAACCAACAAAACAAACCCAGATATGTTACATTGATACGGAGCGAGTTTTCAAGGGGTTTCATGGTATTTCTGTGGTAGCAGGTGCTGGGTCGATGGGTGCTCGCCAGCGACTGCAGTGCCTGGCTTTGTTTGTAACCCTGGGCGACTGTATTCCGATACTGCGCCCTCGCACCCTTACATTTGCACCCTTAATCAGGCGCGTTTCGCTGCTTTTTCCAACGTCATCAGTCATTAATTTCACTCACCTTTGTCAACAAAACAGTCCTTGAACGGTGACAAATTGTTCCGTTCTAGCCATTCATCGACTTTACCATCCGGTTTATTGTCCGATTCAAATAATCCAGACCAAAAGCAAAAACACAGTCTTATCACACTAGCAACACTAACAAAAACCAAAAATACAACAGCGAATAGTTTGGCACAACGCTTCATAATACAATTTTACGAAATTTTCGTTACATTTTGGCTTTTTTTCGAGTTTGGTTGAGACGGCTGTGCCCACTTTTAGCAACCGGCCGCCATTACTGTTTTTGTCAAATGTGGCGCCCTCTAAGTGGGCGGAGCCGCACGTTACCATGACAATACGAATACAAATTGACGAAATTTTACGCCAAAAAATGTCAGAAGAGAGTGAACAAACGTTTTCGGCTTTTAGCCAAATGGAAGGGCTTCTAGATAAGTTGAAATTGTTGAATTACGAAGCTGAATTTTTCAAGGAAACTAAGCTCAAGCCCATCCATAGGAAAGTCCCCAGTTTAATAATTCAAATAGTAATGGAATTAATTACAGGTATTATTTTGTTGTTACCAAAAACCCGGGCGAACAATTTTATTTGTTTGCCTTATTGGCGGCCTATTTAATACAGAAGATTGGAATTAGTTTCCAAACGCCACAAGAGGATGATGACCCGAATGTGACCGTGGAAAAAATACTAGATGTGGTGCGAAAAAATGTAATTCATTATTGAAATTTGCACTATGGTTGGAAACAGAATATAAGTTGGTATTTTTACAAAACACAGTATGATACGTCATTTTTGTCACGAGTTTATAAAGCGAGTTGCATACTATATTTTTTCTACGACAGTAGAAGTAACATTTGCACATTTTTTTCGAAAAAAACATAAAAGTTTCAACGATTTCTCTCTTAAAAACCACCAAAATAGCATAAGAATAATTAAAATTAGATATTTTGTGGCCAATTTTATATAAAATGTTTGAACTAGAATTTTTTCTTGAAAACTTTAGACTATATATTAATTCCCAAATCGTTAAATTAAATCACCAAACCCCAAAAAAACAGCAAATTAGATCGAAAAAACGTTTTATTCTAACGTTATAGCATTTTTTTTAAATTTTTAACTCTAATTTTTCACCAAATTTTGTCAAAAAGCAGCAAATTACGGTAAAGAAGACAATATTCTGGAATTTTCCAAGTTCAAAAATTCCTTATTTTGAGAAACTCTGAAATAAATGAGTCCAAAAACTCGAAATTTTTGCTGAATTCCGTCATAAATTTCTTAAAAAATCACGAAATTAATGTGTTTTTCGTCAAAATTAATATAAAATATCTAAACTATCGTCAAATTTGTGCATCTTGGCACAAAATTGAGACAAAAAACACAAAAAAACAGCAAATTAGGTCAGGTCAGGTCAGGTCAAAAAAGTTTAATTCAAACATTTAAGCATTTTTTTTAATTTGAAACTTTAATTTTCCACCAAATTTCGTCGAAAAGCAACAAATTATGGTAAAATTAGCGTTGTTTTGGAATTTTTCAAGCGTGTAAGTTGATTTTTCAGGTAAAAATTCTCATATTTCGAGAAATTCTTAATAAAAAATTAAACCTCAATTTTAAAATAACACAGTTTTACATAGTTTTTTATGATTTTCTGCACGTTTTCGTCTTAGGAACACGAAATTTTTGGCAAATTTCACAATAAATCTCCCACAAAATCCCCAAATTTGTGAATTTTTTTAAATATTTCAGTTAAAAATAATAAAAAAATATCCAAACTATCGCTAAATTTGCGCCTTTTTCAAGCACTTTTAATTTTTCAGCTAGGAACTCATTTTTTTCGCTAAATTTTGCCAAAAAAAAACAAATATCAAAAAATAAACAGACGTAAAATCAAAAATTCTGTTTCCATCCACTAATTTATTGGCCAAGTATTAAAATCCGAATTCTAGGAAATTGCTGTTAATTTCCACGCCAATAAGCTGATGCAAGGTGTGGGCGAACAAGTGGTTTACATTTTGGACAGTCTGGCCAGCAAGGCTTTGGAGAAAAATTTCATGTTCCAAAAGTGAGTAAATCCCCCTTTGTTTGCTTTAAAAATTGTGTTAGGCCTTTGCTTCCCGAGGAAAAAGCGGAAGAAAGCGAGCTGATAAACGACGAATCCGAGATAAACCTTGACCGTGTGGAGGAGGAAATGTTGGCAGCTTACACGGACGATTCCGACGAGGAAAACCTTTTCCTCCTTGATAACGTGAAAGTGGCCCGGAAAGAGCCCCAAATGGCCGAAATCAAAATGAACGTAAATGAAGAAGCGTGGAAATTGGAACTGGAGCGAGTTCTCCCGCATTTAAAAATCACAGTTAAGAATGAAAACCGTGATTGGCGTTCGCATTTAGAGCAAATGAAGCAATACAAAGTCAGTGTTGACTCGTCACTTGGTGTGGTTAAAACACAGTTGGAGAAGTTGCATAAGGAGATAAGTCAAACGCTTGATAAAATCGCAAGTCGAGAGAAGTTTCTCAATCGGGAGCTGGAGAATAATTTGGATGAATATAGAATGCTGCAAGATCAGCTCTCGAAAATCAGAGATGCTTATAAGGGGATCAGCGAGGGGGTTGCTGAGAGGAATCGCGAGCTGTTCAGGCTAACGGATCGATTGGAGACAGTCAAACAGCAAATGGAGGAGAGAGGGAGTTCGATGACGGATGGAAGTATGTTTTATCCACTGGTTGGGTACTTTATGGTAAAACGGAATTTTATCGGCTGGGAAAATAAAGTTCGCAACCGTGTCTGTTTTTCTGTTTTTGACATTTTTTCAGTCAATATAATGGAAGGATAAAATTCACAATTATCTATCTTATCAAGCGTTTGAAATTATATTTTATCGTCTTGTAGATATTACAATAAATAATTTTTTTTCAGCCCCTTTGGTTAATATTAAGAAACAGTTGGGTAAGGTCAAGTCTGAGATTGTGGAAATGGATGTAAGGATTGGAATTTTGGAGTGTATTTTGCTCCAGTCGAAAATTCGAGACGAGAAAAATTTGGAAACTGAGTTTGGACAAGCGATTTCGGTTTTCTAGAACAATAAAAGTTTGTGATGTATTATGTTGTTTTATTGGTGGGAGTAATTTGATGTAAACTTGTGTAAAATGAGCCGGGGAATCGATTGGCGTTGAGAAAATCGACAAATTTCCAATAGTTTTTTAATTACGAATTTTTTAAAATTTCACCAATTTTTGCATTTATCAGCAATTTGCTCGAAAACTATAAGTCGGAGAACAATAATCTTTTTTGAAAAAAATAGATAATTCAAAGAGCTTTCCAACGATAATAAACTTCATGGGGTTATCTCTGATAGTTCCGGAGCTATTGCTCGACAAATGTTCCGGGTACCCAAAATTGACAAAAATTGCGACGAAAATTGAAAAAATCAAACATAAAAAAATCGAACATATGGACTTTTTTTGGACTTTTAACAACTCTAGAGAGTTGTAAAGGCATAAATAAATACGAAAAAGTATGATAGAACGAATTTAAAAAAAAATAACTTTTTCATTTTCTTGAAGGTTACTCAGGAAATTTTAGCAAAAAAAATAAAATTTTTAAATCTCATGAAAAGTTCGTATAATATAGAAAATGAGCCGCTGAATTCAATGGAACAAACCGCATTGCTCTACGACTTTTAGTTTTTGCGTTATGAATTTTTTTGTTGGATAAAATTTTCCACTATAACAAATGGCTACCCTAAATTTAGGCAAAAAAATTTAAATTTTTAATTCTTGTGAAAAATTGCTATAATATGTAAAATGAGCCGTAAAATTCAATGGAACAAACCGCAGTGCTCTACGACTTTTAGTTTTTTTTTTATGAATTTTTTTAGTGAAAAACTTTGATCGCCTCTGTAGCCGGAACCGTTGCCCGGAGCGGCTCCGGGTTTAATCGAAAAAATAGAGAAAATTAAGCGCTATCAGATGGTTTTTTGCTCGTTGCTTTAAGTCTTACAGTTTCCGAGAAAAACGCAAAAAAAGGTTTCCATTTTCACTTTTTTTCAATTTTCAACCGCCAATTACGGCCAAACTATTAGAGTTATCGAAAAACGGAAAAATCGAGGACAACCGGAATAAAAAGCTCTACGAAATGGCATAAGACTTAAGGCGATATCTCGCAAAAAATTTTTCAATTTTCAAACGCCGATTACGGCCAAACTAAAAGAGCTAGGAGAAAACTCTTTTTTCCATCGTAAAGAGCACATCAAAATCTATGAGATAGGATAAGTTTTATTCGATTCTGAGACACTTTTAAAATTGACCATTTTGTGGGGGGGGGGAGTGTTAACTTTTTTTAATTTTTTTATTTTCCCAATTACGACTAAACTATTCGAAAAAGTGGAACTGTTTTGATCCTCACCTATGCAAAATGATCCGGGGAATCGATTGGCACCGAAAAAATTGCAAAATTCCCAATAGTTTTTTAGTTATGAATTTTTTAAAATTTTACCAATTTTTGCATTTATCTGCAATTTGTTCAAAAACTATTAGTCAGAGAACAATAATTTTTTTTGAAAAAAATAGATAATTCAAAGAGCTTTCCAACGATAATACACTCCATGGGGTTATCTCCAATAGTTCCGAAGCTATTGCTCGAGAAATGTTCCGGGTACCCAAAATCGACAAAATTTGCGACGAAAATTGAAAAAATTAAACATCCAAAAATCGAACATATGGACTTTTTGTGGACTTTTAACAACTTTAGTGGATTGTTAAGACATATAGAAGTCTATAAAAATTTGCTGGAGTGAGTTTAAAAAAAAATTTTTTTTCGTCTCTTTGAAGGTAAGTGTATTTATTTACTCAGGAAATTTGAGCAAAAAAATTCAAAATTTTAAATCTCGTGAAAAGTTGGTATAATACAGAAAACGAGCCGCTGAATTCATTAGAACAAACCGTTTTGCTCTACGCCTTTTAGTTTTTGAGTTATGAATTTTTTAATGATTGGTTATTTTTCCAACTGTTGCGCTCTCTGGAGGTCGGTAGACAAGTCTTGTTGGTTTTATTGACCAGTCGTAGTCCTCTTGGAGTTGGTTCAGCTCTCGAATGTTGTATTTTAGTCATGCGCTGCTGCCGCAGGACCTGGTAACAGGCAAACAGCAGCAGTAGCAACAGCAGAAGAGCTGTAGATTGTGCAAGTCGATGTAAATTGTCATCAAGCAAGCAAAAAAAATCCAGTCGAAAAAATGGTGAGCCAGCGAACGTATCGTTGGCTCCCTTCGTGGAGTTAACCGGAGTCAGCTGGCGTGTGGTTTTACGGTCGTGGTGCTTGAGAAAAACTAGCAACTTTTCACAAAGAAGAGCTGAAATGAACGAACAAGAACGGGTCTGAAAGCGCGTTTGTTTGTGTGTTGGTTGTTGGCTGGTGGTGAGATGGTGTGCTGAAGGAGCTCTCCAGCGATGTCGGCGACTCCGGGAGGCAGGACCGGAGCGGCGGCCACCCCTTCCAACGCTGTCTCCCTCAAATCTATCGAGGTGCCCCAGGCCCTGCAGAACGGTGAAAAATTCATCAAATGGGATGAGGTGAGAGACAAGAAACTCGGTGCAGGGGTGATAACACCACACCCTTGATGCTGAAGACGACGACACCGAATCCACGCTTTGTTTACGACGATTCGCGCTAATCAAAACAAATAGCACGCAATCATATCGAAAAAATCGCTTCATAGAAGAGCTATTTATGGATCAATGACGGATTTTCCTGCATTTCCGGCTGCTTTTGGCCAGGACGTGATTTCATTTTCCAGCGAAAATAAACTAAAAGCTTTTTTTTGGCTTCCAGAAGAACCGCACTCAAAACATACGAGAAACAAAATAATAATTGGTTAAAAATCAAGTTCCATAAATGAATATTGTTCTAATTACATGCAATTTTTCTCAAAACTCGAAATAACTTAAATTTACAAAATTGTAATCTTGCTGTTTTTTTTATTTTTATTTTTTTGTATTCCAGTTTTTAATTTTTTCAATATTTCAGTCGCTTAGTACTTCAGAATTTCAGTTTTTTTTTGTTTTAGTTTCTCAGTTTTTGAACTTTCTATGTTAAATTATTTATTAATCTTAAACAATTTTTGTATCTTCTTTGATTTTGGAATAAAAATAAGAAATTATTAATTATTAACTTTTCCAAAACGACACTGTAGATTTTAATTGGTTGTGTGAAAGTCCTACTTTCCTAGAATTCTAAGTTTTTGTGAAATAAATTTAAAAAGTGTTTTCGTCAAAAAAATCAAATTATTTTAAAAATTAAGCAGAATCGACCATTTTAAAATCCCGTTCTGTGAGAAAGACCAGCCCTATAACAGGTTTGGCTGTTGTCTCATTTGTCCTACGAATGACTAATTGACCAATAAAAATATAAAAATCACCTTCCACTTGTTTATCTGGTGCACAAAAAATTGCAAGACGATTGAAGCGTTTGTCATTGGCTATGAGGTGGGAGATTACACTCCCAGCCATAAAATAAACCAATCATAATTGAGCAAAAAACTGTTTGATTATTTTGTAAATGTCGGCCAAATCACATGAAATTTCGCTGTTTTCTAAGAAAATTTCAAGTTTTCTATTACAATTGGGTTAAAAAATCATAAATAAATTGTGGATCGATTGGTTTTGATAAAAATCATTTCTCGTAATTATTTCGATTTCAAAGTCAAACATTTCGCACATTTTTCAGCAAAAACTCAAGATTCTTTCACATAACTCAAAAATGTGCCAAATTCGGTCAAAAATCTTTATATTTTTAGTTATTAAGATGGGCATAACTAATATTTTTTTCATAAAAATTCAGTTCTAATTCGTTTCTAAAGCTGTAGATTTGAAATCTGAGTTCTTTAAGTTATGTTATAAAGCCTCTTTAAATTCGTTCTCTAGAATATGTTGTAGATTGTATTTAATTTTTTACTCCATTCTCCAAATTCTCTTTTAGATTCTGCTTCTCTTCATTTGCAACTTTCTTTCTAGTTTTCTTTAAAATTCTTAACAGATATTATTTTATAAACGCTTGAAATTTTTTTCTTAATTTTTATTGAAAATCGCGAAATAAGTGAGTTATTGGCTGAAAGATGCACTTCAACATTCGAAAAAAACAAATAATTCATTAATTTCACAATTAGTTTGAGAAAAATTGAGTGAGTTTTTGCTTAAAATAGAGTAATTTCCGACACGGCCTATTTTCACTTTGATGCCCGTGTTTGTGCGTTTCAGTCCGAAAACATATTTTTAATACCAACAAAAAACTTTCTTTTAACCCAGTTTTGGGTTAAAATGTTTGAAAAAATAAATAAAAATTCACCTGGTTGTAGTAAAAGTCGGCCAGTTATTTACGTTTATGACACTATAAGTTCAGAATACAATATATTTCAACCCCCAGAGCAAAACAAACCGGCCGTTTTATGACACTCTCTGATAGGAACTTAATAAACTTCTTTGGGGCCATTTCCTCCCCTTATATTGGAAAGAAACTCATTGTGATGATAATAAAGCCAAAAATTGTTCCATTAAAAATAACAGTAAGAAAACAAAGCTGAAGGCAACAGTTGATGTCGTGTTTACAGAAATGGCATTGAAAAAAATTCAATTTCTGTTTTAAAAATTTTAGTAGATGACAACAATGCGGTTGTCAGTTAACAAGTCGATTAATTGCGGTTTCCGTTAAATAGTTCTGTAACCGAAAGAGGTCAACGATTGTGATAAGAGATAAAGCGAGATAAACTTCTGTTGACTAGCATTTTTAATAAAACTTTTGTTTGTTGTTTTATAAATTAAACAATTAACTAGTTTTCCATGTGCATGTAATTGTAGGTACACAATTTACGTCCAGTTTTTTGCTTGAGTAAACAACAAAACCAAGTTTAAGTTGACATTAGTTATCGAATCACACACCATTCAGTAACATACTTGGTATGACACAGTTTTGAAGGACTGGACGGTTTAACAATAGAATTAGAATAAGTTCACAATGTGCATTTATTTTTAAAATAAATTTGCTCGGCACCAGACCTGGATGACTTTTGCCATATGCTAATTTATTGTACAAGATGATAATAGATTAGGTAATTCGGTGTTGGAGATAACCTTCGGATAATATTTATTTTTAATTCTTCAACGGAATTACACTAAACGCTACAATTTCCCGAATAATTCAATCACATATTTCGGGACACAAAAATTAGCCAACGAATCGATTACACACTATATATTGTAAGAAGGCTATTTTTAACTTTTTCGAATAAAAAAACGCCCACTTGTTCTATTTAACCCGTCGAATAATAAATGGCACCTACCAAAATTCGGTAGGTGTAACACAACGCATTACATCAATCAGTTTTGACGTCACCCAAACATTCAATATTTATACATTTACGAACAGGACGGAGGAATCCCAATTCATTAATTTCCAGCACAGTTTATGCCGTAAATTTGTAAAAAATATTACTTCTTTATTCTTTGACGAAATGAAAATTTGTATCAATATGTTACCAAATTTTGAAATTTCCAATAATTTTAAGCTTCCGAGTTGTCCGAACGAATTGAAATTTTGCATACTTACGTAATCTGCGGTAATTACCCCCTAAAAGGGTGTAAAACATTATTTTTTATATTCGTATTTTAGGACTTTATCTCAAAAAATCGAAATATTCTTGTTAATATTTTTTGTAGGACTCTGGGGTGGGAACCCCCGTCACCCTGCGCGTGGACAAATACGGTTTCTACCTCCACTGGGTGGACCAAAACCACGAAATGGACCTTCTGGACATAGCCACCATCAGAGATACGCGGACAGGTCGCTATGCAAAAATCCCAAAGGTTTAAAAAAAAACTTTTCGGGGGCTTAATTATTCAAGTGTTGCTTTCAGGACCCCAAATTAAGACAGATCGTGACAATGGGCTCTCAAGACACGCTCGAAGAGAAGACAGTGACTGTTTGTTGTGCCAATGACTTTGTGAATATGAATTTTATAAATTTCTGTTGTACGAGGAAAGAAATTGCAAGATTATGGACGGACGCATTGATGAGTCTTGCGTACAATCTTAACCAAATCAATGGCACGGCTAATTTGTACCTTTTGAAGGCTTACACGAAATTGATTTTGGTCACCGACAAGACGG
This sequence comes from Tribolium castaneum, assembly GCF_031307605.1. Taxonomy (NCBI): domain Eukaryota; kingdom Metazoa; phylum Arthropoda; class Insecta; order Coleoptera; family Tenebrionidae; genus Tribolium; species Tribolium castaneum. The sequence goes on along the minus strand of NC_087402.1, from coordinate 744,111 downwards.
GGAAAATCCCTATTAAAAAGTAGCGACTAATTGTGCTAAAAACTCGAGTTATTTGATTTGTTCCAGCATAATAAAAATGTTTGCTCAAAGCAGAGACGACAAGAGACGGATTGAGACCGTTTTGCAATCAACGGGGCTCCCCTATGGCAAGAATGACACGCTAAGTCCCGAAAAATTCCAATTTGAAGACTTTTTTAATTTTTACAAAAACTTGACCCAACGCAGCGAGATAGAGAAGGTTTTTAACGACATGTAAGCACACTTCCGTGTTTAATTACCAGTGTGAGGAAATTTTATGGGGTGGCCATGAGGCCACAACCGATCAGTTGACTCGTCGTAGCGCTCTCGCGATGTTCAGATTTATCCATGAAATGGTCCGTGCATTGGCGTAGTTTACTTGGGGTTTATACAATTAATGTTACCAGTCGCTTACAAAAATCTCATTAAAACATAAATATTATTGTTTTATTATAATTACGGAGTACCCAAGAAAAATTGTGGCAATAAAATAGTCGCTAAGTTATTAAGACTGCGGTATATTTGTTGAGATTATTTTCGGAACCAATTTTAAAATAGTCGCTAATATCAGCTTCTGATTGGCTAGTTCAAACCCTGACAAGGCACCAAATTTGACATAATCGTTAAAAAATAACTTTATTATTTCCTCAATCTTACATGGACACCAATGAAGATGTTTAATACAGGGGAGCGCAAGTCACTATTACATTTTGAAAATGTTGCGTTTTAATTCAGTGGAAATTAAAATTAAAAACTAAATAAAAATATTTTAATCATTTTCTCTGAGAAATACGCTTGAATAACTGTGATTCTTTCTAAATTCTCGAAAACTGATTCCGTTTTGCGGTTAAAATATCTTCGAATTTCGAAAAATTTCTTTCTACATCACAGCTGGTTACAGGAGTAAATAAAAAGTTTGGTGCTAACGCAAAATATATCGAAGGTGGTACATTATTCGCTATTTGTTTTAAAACTAGAAAATCGGGATTTCTAGTAACTGCGTCAATTTTTGCATTAAATTTATCTCGTAATGACCATTCTACAGATTTTAACTCTATCAACGTAAACTCAAATTTCTCAACTGTAATGGATAATTTAAAATTTTACGTTTCTAGAAATTTGATCGTAGTTGGAATATTTGAAAAATTGTTTTCAATTAAATTAAGTTGAGAAACTCACTTTGTGGTTAAAACTAAAGTTTTACATTGTTTAATGCTTTGTGCATCGTCGTTTAAAGCAATAAACAAATGATTTTAATTGATTAAAATTTTTAGACATTTGCTTCTAACCAAGTACCCCAGCATGTAACTACAATTGTTGATTCGTCAGAAACGTTACGATTTGTATATTTTTTTAAAAAGGACTTTAAATAAAGCTACAAAATGTGCTCGAGGTGAAATCACAGCGTATTTCCCTTTGAAACGTGGTGTGGTTGAAAACATTTCAAGGGCTAAAAATGGTAAATAATTAAAAAAATATTAATGTCACACCAAAGAATACTTCGAAATGAATTACAATTTCGTAATTTAGTTCTACTGGGTCACTTTTATGCTTTTTAAATAAGTACATGAGATAAAAATGTTCTTTTGACTTTTTAGATATTATTAAAATTAACAGAGAGTTAGGGCGGTTAAAAGTAAAGGTATAATATTAATAGATAAGTGACATTAATTATTTTTTAATTATTTACGAATTACGATTTTTAGCTCTCGAAATGTTATCAAAGGCGATGAACACGCTTCAGAGGGAAATACGGTTCGGTTTCACCTCAGGCGCATTTTGCAGTAAGTTTAAATTGCAATAAGTTGGTGAGTCTTACAGATAACGAAATGATTCTTGCACCAAAAATTTATTTCAAGTATTAGCTTTATTTCGTCTCGATTATGTGGGAGTCTATCTTTTAAATTAAAAAACTTTCCAGCATCTCGAAAATTTCACTACACAATTATGCAACGTTACAAGAAAATGTAATTTTTTTGGTTTCCCTTTATCAAAACTCAACCTTGTTAAACTACGCATAAATCTGCATTTATTGAAAATTTGTTTGCAAAAAAAACGGATTTTCTAGCTTTATCCAGAAAGAAGATATGAGTATGTAAACGCAAAATGTGTCCAATTTTAGGTGTTTGCAAATTTTTAGCTAAAACGTCTTTTCAGCCCCTTCGCGAGGGTTGAAACAAAAAATTCTTTGTCTAAACATTTTTTAATACTCTTTCCTAACTTATATCAACAATGTAAGCTGTTCCACAACATTTCGATTTAAAGGTTTATCTGACTGCAAGCGCGCGCCCATGCACTAACCTTCGCCCATAAAATTTCCTCACACTGTAAATTACTAAACGTGATTGCAAGCTTTTCCCCAACATTTCGTTTCAGTGTTGGTTCAAAAAAGCACATGACGGCCGCACAATTCGTCGATTTTTTGAACAAAACGCAACGAGATCCGCGCCTGAACGAAATTCTACATCCTTACGCAAACACAGCACGCGCCAAAGACATCATCGCACAATACGAGCCCAACAAATACAATGCACAAAAAGGCCAGTTATCCTTCGACGGTTTTCTCCGCTACCTCATGTCGGAAGATAACAATATAATAGCACCGAGTAAATACGAACTTTGCGACGAAATGGATCATCCCCTCGCCCACTATTTCATTAATTCGTCGCACAATACTTATTTAACTGGACACCAACTAACGGGCAAATCCAGCACAGAGATGTACAGACAGTGTTTATTGGCTGGATGTCGGTCTGTTGCACGATTTCTACGCCTGTTGTCAGATTTAACGACTAGTTTTTAGTTGCGTCGAGTTGGATTTTTGGAATGGGAGAGAGGAACCGATCATTGTGCACGGTTATACGTTTGTTCCTGAAATTTCAGCAAGGGAAGTGCTTGAAGCGATTGCTGAAAGTGCATTCAAAACGTCCGATTTTCCGGTGGTTTTGTCGTTTGAAAATCACTGTAATCCGAGACAACAGGCGAAAATCGCCAATTATTGTCGCGAGATTTTCGGAGAAATGCTGCTAGAGGCACCTCTAGAGGCGTACAAGTTGGAGCCAGGTATTTAACAATTATCACAATTTTTTTTTCATTTTTTACAATTTAGCATTTTTTATTTTCCTTGTTACGATCAGTAAAGAAATCATAATTTTACTGTTTAATTAATTAAATAATTTTTTTAACTATTTTTTCATACTTTGTCAATTGTGCGGAGAACTAAATACTAGGATGCGACACGACTCACAATAAAATAAAATGTCCCCGTTCTCGTAAGTTCCATTAGTGTCGCTAGATGGCGCAGTTGTTTCTCATTATTTTAAAAGCATCGAAATAAAAGTTTTATTTTTAAATAATGCCGAACTCACCACATACAAAAAAATTTGCGGCAGATAGAGCATTTAATTCGCAGTAGAAAGAGATGAAGAAAAATTCAAAGTTTTACTTATTTTAAACAAAAAGTCCGCGAAATAATGTCTATTTGTTAAAAGTAATTTTTAATCATTTTTTTTAATAATGTCATCTTTCCGTTCTATTTGAAAACAATTTTGATGATAATGTTTTAAGTTTTGCGTTTTTTCTGCAAATGAGTGTTAAATTCTGTTTGAAGGCCAGCCTTTGCCTCCACCATCAGTCCTGAAGCGCAAGATAATAATAAAGAATAAAAAAAAACATCACCACCACCACCACCATCATCACCACCATAAAAAAAGCACATCGGCCCAACCGGAAGCACCACCATCGGAACCCACCGGAAACGGTGACGTTCCACACCACGCCCCTCCATTGCAGGCCAATTGCAGACAAGTAAATAAAAAATAAACTAATTTTTTCCCTAGCATTCGTTTTTTTTTCAAGGGTTCTAAAGACTCAACTGGGACAGAAGATGAAGAATCGTCAAGTGACGAAGACGGCGAAACACTCGAAACGGACAATTCGACGGAACCGACGAATGAAGGAAGCGATCACAAAGCGGCAACAGCTGGAGAGACCGAGGCAGGAGCCGAGATATCGGCTCTAGTGAATTACGTACAACCGGTGCATTTCACCAGCTTCGAAAATGCGAAAAGTTAGTTTATTGTTGTTTATTGTGAGTTTAGTTAGAGTCGCTAGATGGCGCAGTTTAAAAAAATATTAGTTAGCTATGAAAACAATTTTATTTGCATGTAATTAATCAATTGATTGAGTTTAAACGCTCGGGGCGCCCTCAGTGCTACTTTGCCGTACTGTATCTTTAGGTACGATTTTTTAACCCGTTGCGACTCCTAATCTATAGTCCTCCCTAGTCGGGTCAAGCAATAATTTGGTGCAATTTTTGCAGAAAAAAACCGCAGTTATGAAATGTCGTCATTTGATGAAAAGCAGGCAACTTCACTTTTGAAAGAATATCCCGTTCAGTTCGTCAACTACAACAAACATCAACTGAGCCGCGTTTACCCGGCTGGCACTCGTTTCGACTCATCAAACTTCATGCCTCAGGTTTTTTGGAATGCCGGCTGTCAGCTCGTTGCTTTAAATTTCCAAACACTTGATTTAGCCATGCAATTAAATTTGGGCATTTTTGAGTATAATTTTCGTTGTGGTTATTTGCTCAAGCCTGAATTTATGCGACGAACTGATCGGCGGTTTTATCCTTTCGCTGAATCAACAGTCGATGGTATAATCGCAGGAACGGTCAAAATAACTGTGATATCTGGACAATTTTTGACTGATAAGAGAGTAGGGACTTATGTCGAAGTGGAAATGTATGGCCTACCAGCCGACACAGTACGGAAACGCTTCCGGACGAAAACTGTGCCCAATAATGGAATTAATCCAGTCTATGATGAGGAACCTTTCGTTTTTAAAAAAGTCGTTCTGCCTGATTTGGCTTCGATTCGAATCGCGGCGTATGAAGAATCTGGGCGTTTTATTGGACATCGAGTTCTTCCAGTTGTTGGACTGTGTCCTGGTTATCGACACGTAAATTTACGAACTGAAATCGGACAACCGTTACCTCTGGCCACGTTATTTCTTCATATTGTGGTCAAGGATTATGTACCGGACGGCCTTTCTGACTTTGCAGAGGCTTTAGCCAACCCGATCAAGTATCAAAGTGATTTGGAAAAACGCGCACAACAGTTAGCTGTTCTCACTGATGACATGGAACCGGCCGAAGGGACCGAAGACCAGAAAAAAAATAGCTTGAGTGGTAAGATTTAAAAAACTATTACCGGATGAGAACTATTTTTATTATTAATGTACTAATATTAAAAAAAAACTAGAAATTTAAAAATTTAAAAATTGTCGCTAGCCCCAAAAAAGTAAGATCAATTTTTTCATGACCACTCTAGCCAAAGAACAAGCCACCAACGGAAGTCCAATCCAACGGCCCTTGATAGCAACAGGGGCGGCTTCAGTGGACGCCACCTCCGATAACGAAGGCCCCGTAATAGCGACCAGTGTTGACACAAAAAATCCACAACACGATTCCAACTCCTTACCGAAAAATATTGAAGTCAAAGAAGAAAAGTTTGAAGAACTGATAGCCGAACCATTGGACAAGATTCTTGACAATAAATTAGTTAAGGAGAAAAAATTGGAATTGGACAAGAAATTGGAGAATTTAAGGAAAAAACACGAGAAGAAGAAAATGACGTTGCAGTCGCAGAAATCGGGCGATTTTTCCGAGAAGAGGTCACGTTTGATTAACATGAAGCTGGTCAAGCGATTATCCAGTAAAAATATGTAAGTTTTTGTGTGTCGCAAGCAGGGCCGGACTGGCCCTGTCCGTTTATGTTTTTGCCCAAACTATTCGCAAATTTAATTATTTTTTACTGTCTGTTGTCTTTCGACTAATGCACTTATTAAAAAAAATTGTAAAAGTCGGTGATTTTTATCTGGCGCCAAAAAATAAATAGGTTTTTTTGCGTAAGAATCTTTATTACTTTGTCATACATCTATACAATTGCTTAATCGTATGAAAACGAATTAAAATAAAAGAAAATTGGTTGGTTGGTTGAAGCAATTTTAATTAAAAAAAACAATAAGTGATAAAACAGACCAGTCCGGCCTTGTCCACAGGGGAATCACTAGTTAATTGCTTGTTGAAACAATAATAATTACTATGTCACAAGGACGGACAACCAGACCAGTTGTTCTGAACAACCAACTGGTATATGGAGCCTGTGCACAGTTTGGTGAGTTTTTATGTCATGTGTGGTGACACCTTTCTTCAATTTATTCTGCACGAACATCTTGCACATGACTCGAGACTGAAAATCTTCGTAGATATCGGAGAGAAACGAATGCTTACATGCATGTTCAGTGTTCATAGATTAGTGGTTTTCACGGAGAACTTCAAACATAGTAATTATTATTATTTCAGCAACAGTGAAAATGACTGAATTTGTAACTAGAGCATGTTTGACTTATTTATGTAATTCTGAAAAAATAGCCATTTACATGAAGTAAAAACTTTACGAACTCCAATAAACTGAGGATAATAAATGACTTGTTGATTTTTGGCGCATTTATGACTCGTTTTATGACTTTTGGAACACATTGAACCAACACAATTTAATTTTTAAGCGTGAGCGGCGTGTTCTCGACGGAGTCGCCGAGCGTGGAGCCCCTCACGTGCGTGGCGGACGGCCCGGAGACCAGCAGCGGCGACCCCGACAAGCCGTCGCTGCCCCGCAGCCACTCGGAGCGTCTCCTGTCCGTTAACCGCGACTTTGTGTGTCAGGAAAAGGAGCTGCGCGAAAAATACCACGAAGTGATTTACAACACGGCCGAAAAAGTGATGAAAATCTCACAAAACAACCAACTGAAGACACTCAAAGACCAGTTCGAGCGCGAAACCACCGACTTGATGCGAAAGTTACAAGCCGACCATCGAGAAGAAGTCAAAGCTTTGGCGAAAAAGCACCGAAATCGTGAACAGTTCACGAGGGTTAAAAGGGAAGCGGAGTCTGCTGTTGTGGGCCGGGGGGTCTCAGAGAGGGAAAAGCTGGGGCAGATTTTTGAGAGTCGGAGAGAGGAGTTGCAAAGGCAGCATGAGGCGGTTAAGGACGCTTTGGCCGAGTGCCGGAATAAGGTGAGTTTTTGAACAAGTCTAGTGATAAATTGACAAGACTCCGCCACGAAAAGTAACACCAGACAAAATCTTACTTTTTCCGCTACAATACTCTATCTGACGTCTTTAGGGGTCAAATTGTTTAAGATTAAGCCACTGTTTACCAATCTATTACGAATATTTGCACTTACATGAAGAAAATTGTAAAAATTCCTTAAACTGTTCAAGTTCTAATGACTTCAAATAACCACTAACACCAATGAATGTTTATTAAAACAGTTATTAGCACTTTAAAACCAGCGTTAAAGAAAAATAATCCCGTTTTTTTAATACAACACGTTTTGAATTTTTTGTGACAACACCACTAAACTTGACAGTTCCAAAAACGGCGTAGGATTACAAGCGCGGGAATTCTACCAACCTAAAAGTACTCACTAAACATACCACTCATACGTACTTTTAGTGATTTTTTTGTTTCCAGGATATTTAAAAAAAATTTCTCGCTGGAAATACACAAGGTTTTATTAAAATTTGTTGGGTAAAAAAATCGTACATTGACAATATCTGATTTCAATTTGCACAGTAAAACTCAAATAAACGTTCATTTACGATTCTGTTTTAAACAGCTCATTTTTTGAATCAAATAATAAACACTTATGTTTTATTGGATTTAATGTTTTTAAAACTACTTTTTTATTTTTATACAAGTGTACAATTGTTTAGAATTTATTTTATTCAGTTAAATTTACAAATTCCAAAATATTAATTTGAAGTAATAATTTTTTTTTTCTTTAATTTATAGTCTTGCAAAAAATGTTGTATTATACCCGACGATAAAGATTGTCTATCTACTCATGAAATAAATAAACAATGTCTTTATCGTCTTGTATAACTATAACTGTGCTTTTATTATTTTTACTGGCCAAAAATATTTGACCTTTAAATTTAAATTTAATTTGAAATGTTTGTTTAGGCGAAGGTGGCGCTCCTGAAGGAGTTCGAGACGCGGATGGCTCGCGTGGAGTCCGAAAGCGGTGGAGTTCTGTGACTGTTTTCCTAAAAAACAATCTTTTTTCCAAGTCTAACTGTGAGTTACCTGATGCGAACCTTCTCTAGTTGTAAAGTGCAATATTTGCGGATATTGTCGTAATTTATTTAACGAATACTGTCTTTGATACTCTCGACAATCAAAAAAAAAAAATGTTACAAGGTGGCCCAGATGTTTTTAAGTGCTACAGTCCTTTGGTCTTGTTACTATAATATTGATGTTTATCGTTTATTGTGATAGTAGGTTAGCGAAAATATAATAGAGCGCGTTTTCAAGTGATACATTATTGTTAATTTGCAACGTAACGCCAGTGTATGATCGGTTTATTTATCCAAGGCTGTGGTACACAAACACGGTTATGAGCCAGTTGGGGGGAAAATATTTCGTTTATTAAGTGGCTGTGAGGAGACATGACAAAATTATTCACGAGTTGACAATAACGCACACAAAGGAACTAATTATTATTTGGTGTATTTGTGTACCTCAGCTTTTTATGAAAGCATTTTTCGTTGGTGACGGATGTGCTAGTTTTAGGAAGTAAGTAGAAAAGTGCCACCAACTGTGAAATGTTATTTCGTAATAGATTACCTGTTATCAAGTGTATTTATTTATTTTTCCATTATTTGTGCTATGCGGTGGGTCCAAAGCATCCGATTTTTTACACAACAATTAATTTTTTTTTGGGGATGCTTTTGGCCCATTTGGGATCTTCCGAGCGGGTTTAGTAGATCTAGTCATTTTGATTTCGTCGCAATACACTCAGCATTATCGATTAAATCATTCTCAGACCTCGTTTAGTGATTTTAGGGAGCGCTTTTTCCGGAAACGGCCTGAATTTCGTTTTGTTAAACATCAACAGCTTAATATTGAATCTTCGATGTTGCTGACTAGTGTTTGTTGCTACTAATTGTTAATATAACTGGTTGTTGAATATGTAGTATAGAAAAAATTGTTAGGTGAGACGGCCACTCGTCCTTATTCCGCTCTAAGCTAGTTGTCTATAAATAAAAACTGGAATAAGGGCGACCAACAACTGGCGGTTCAAGTTATGCGATAGGTGTAGTATAAATAAATTATTTCCCTCATTAGGTATTGTACTCCATATGACATACTCGAAACGGCCTATTTAGTCTAAATGTTTTCGTTGATTTTTTAACCATTTGATTCGTTCGAATTCTATTATCGCGTTTTGTACGTATATAGGTACTTATTTTTTTGAGTGCTCAAGAGTATTTTGACGATCGATGAGATTTTGTTGATTTTTGTTTCTAGTTGTTTTTTGATTACATTCCATTTAAGTTTGTTAGTGAGTGATTATTGTTGAATACATTTACGAATTTCTGCATTTTGTATTTTTCCAAGTCGTGCCTTTTAACCATGAATAATTTTACTTGTACACTATTCTTACTCATCTGTGTATTATTACATGTGTTTACTATGAAGTTTGTGTCAGAATAGATTTATGTGCTCTACCACGGCTCTCATTCAAACAATAAAAACCGATAAAACACCCGAATCCCTCCCACAATATTTACGTCTTTTGCGTTAAAAATCACATTTGAAATAACTTATTTACATAATTATAGTAATCACAATAAAAGTTTAAAGTAACATGAAAAGGAAAGTAAAAAACAACAATTGCTGAAGTAATAGATATTTTAACTTTATCTGTTTTTTAAATAAGTTTACTGGCTTTGGTTTCAAATGGTTTAAGATTTTATTATAAGACTTAATGATTGAGGTAAAAAACTTATTAGTAACATTTAATATTGGCCTCCCTGACGGCCAAGTCAGCGATCGTAGGTCGGAAGTGAATGACAATTGAGTATAAAATTTTGACAAATAAATTTGATAGTCAAGGTTGCCAAATTAAGTTTCCGAATTTGTTACCAACGTGACTACAAAATCACAAGCCCGGTAGTTGAAATAAAAAATATGGGTCTCTTTGTTTTTAATGCTTAATCTATGACCTGATCTATGGTAAAAATATAAACGCGAGACACCCCGTATACAATGATTTTGGTACTTATTGATGGAAAACAATTGAATAATTTCACTCACCAATAGCATCTTTTGTGGTCTTCTTCTTCTTTAAACGGACTTACTGTAATAGAAACAAGTGCGTTCATTTTACATTCAACGCTAACCTAGTCTGTGAGACCGAAAATTTAAAGAAAATAATAAATAAAATACTAACCCTTTAATCCTGACCCTGTTCTAGCGCTTTTATCTTCTTTCCATTTGCACAAAACACCACACTTTCTTCAAAACACAATGTTTATTAGTTTAAGTCCACAATTTAATGAAAATCAAAATGGAGGTGTCAACGCACACTACAATGTGGCACTTGGCGCGTTTTGAGTCAGCACTGCACTGATGATTTAACGAAAAATTTAAAACTTGGCACTAATCTCACACGACGATTTAGTTATTAATCACTCGTTTAATTTCACTTATTATTGCAATTAATTAATGAACACACACGACCGCCACGGCCACAGCCGACTGACTGAGCGACTAGACAAAGCGCACCACGATGTCTGTGACGATGTCTACGATGAGATGACATCACGGGGTCGTTAACCTTTTCGGACAAATTACTCCGAACAATAATTTACAAAACGATTTTAACAAACGTAGCTATTATTATTTTGTTAATCCACACGAAAAATGAAAATAATTTGCACTCTATTTTTCGTGCACTTTTGACAATTTTTAGTTAGATTTTTCAAAATGCCACTTAATTTAGGGCACTAATCTCACACAATGATTTAGTTATTAATCACTCGTTTAATTTCATTTATTATTGTAATTAATTACGGAACACACACGACCGCCACGGCCACAGCCAACTGACGAGCGACTTTACAAAGCGCACCACGATGTGGTGAGTGATGACGTCATGGGGTCGTTGACCTTTTTTTACAAAATATTCCGAACAATAAATTGCAAAACGATATTAATAAACGATAGCTATTATTATTTTATTTATCCACATGACAAATGAAAATAATCTCTATTTTTCGTGATACTTGTGACAATTTTTAGTTAATTGTGAAGATTTTTGTAAAAATTAATCTGATTTAGAAAACCCGCAAATTGGTAAAAATAAAAAACGTGGCATGGATTTGTAATTTTTATTTCTGATAAACGAAACAAATCACAATTGTTTATTTACAGCACACGACGTAATAAACTACGATAACTAAAATTGCGCTATTTATTTGGTTTCACGATATCGCATAAAATAATACACGTTTGGTAATCATATCTAAACATTTTTCAAATCATTGTTCGTCCAATCCAGTTGAGAAAACTGATACGGTCCATGTTTATCTTTCACAATCCACAACGAATCAATCACAGCTCCTTGCTTATCATCTGAGACTTGTTCCAAATACAAATGCGTCGCATTGTAGGCTTTAAGTCTCGTGTATCCGTAATCACGACTAATAAAGGCTGACCACGGTGGCCTTGTGGCGTTAAAATCCTCCCTACCTTCCTTACACCCTGCAGAGCCTGTGACGATATGTATGGGGGCTCCTGGATTGACGTAAGGTTGCTCATAAGACCCGTTAAACACCTGATAATTGTAAATCGGCCAAAGTCTCTCATACGAATGCTCATGGGCCCAAATTTCCAAATCAACTCCATAGTCATACAACAGTTGTTCAAGCCCGAAATAATGCAAAAAGGGTAAACCGACCCGAGTCAAAGTTTCATGATGGGTGCAGTCGTCAGTGTTGGAGTTGCTACAGTACATGGGCCTGTGCCCCATCACCACAATCCAGGGCTGTTTCCCCCGATTCTGATTGGCTTTAATCAAATCGGCCTCAAGCCATTCGTATTGAAACACGAGCTGTTTAATGCCGTAGTTAAGAAAGTAATAAACTTCGGTCGAGATTGAAATAATGTGCATTGGGCCGACGTTTATGCTGAACATGAGTGAGTCGGAACCGCCTGGCATGCTGAAACGTTGCCGGTAGTTGCTGAAATTACTGAAAAAGAAATAAGCGAATAGTTGATTTTTTTACGTACTATTTCTCTTCGTGGTTTCCGGGACATGTCATGTAAGGCAAATAGGCAGCCACTGCCTGGATTTGGCGCATGAAAGCGTCACCAACTTCTGCGTTTTGCTGGACAAAAAAAGTTAGGTCAGCTTTTTGTAAGAAATCAGTTAACTTACCGAGTCCATATCGTAGGCAAAATCCCCCACATGTAGAATAGCGTCATACAGCCCCCTTTGGGCCTCCTCCTGCAGCCGTGCTAAAGACTGCGCATTTTCATTACCCATGTCCCCGAAGATGGCCAAATGGGGCTGCCAGTTGTGTTCAGGTGGTGTTTGGAACCAGAAAGCCTCCGACCAGCCCAGACTACTACCACAGTGGTACTCTATACACAATTATTTTTGCAACTAATACAAAATCAAATTATCACCTACCATAACGTGAGTTGTAAGTGAGGTTTGCCAGCCTAACAGTGTGGATGTATTGGGCCCGTTTCTGGTCGCCCCCATCAACAAACAACTTGGAGGCCCCCTTAGATGTGAGGATGAAGCCCCCTATCCCATATTCCACGATAGATTCAGTCGTGTCGTTAAATGTGGACCATGTCACCACAATTTCATCAACGGAGTCGCCGTAAGCCAGGTGCACTTGCTCCGGTTGGTACCAAACGATTTGGTTTTGAACCAGAGACAATTTTGTGAAGAGAAACACAAAGGAAAGGAGCCACATTGTACCAACTGAATCACTGGGATTTTATGCCCTAAAGTGGTATCAGAGCTAGATCCATTACTGCGCGTTTTAAACAATTGATTTGTTTGATAATTGTGGCGATATTTAAATAATGAAATGACGCACGAGCCAGCTGACATCTGATAGGTTAGACACATGTATATTTGGTTGCATAACCGGCCTCATTTTTTTTCGATAAAGTTTTTTTCAGAATTTTATTTGCCTTCTTGTTGAATTTTTGTTTTTCAGTAATTTTTTTAATGTGATTTTTTGTTTTCCTTGTGTTCACAGTTTTTCAAAAATCCAGTAAAACAAACAACTTACTTCCAATTTGTTTATAAATATAAATACAATTACAATAGCTAATAATAATAAAACTTGCAATAGAGAATGTGATTTTGTTTCTCTTGTGTTCACTGTTTTTAAAAACCCAGTGAAACAAACAACTTACTTCCGATTAGTTTATAAATATAAATACAATTACAATAGCTAATAATAATAAAACTTGAAAAAATATTAAATAAAACCAGCTACATCGCTGGCAACATTATATAGGCAGCATGTTGCAAAAGTGCCCAAGAAACCTCCAGAAAATCCTTGGCATTCCTCCACCAAACCTTCCTCCTGTCCCTTTCCGCCCTCAAACCCCGATTTTCATCCAAAATCGCCTCATACTGTGCACTAATTCTCGCTAAATTGTCTTCCAAATCCCCGATTTTAATTTTCATTCGATCTCGAGCCGCGTAAACTCTACTCAATTCCTGTTTAAGACAGTCGCTTTTTTTAACAACAAACTGGTACCGCCTGAGGAATGAAAAGTATTCAAATGAGTTATTAATTATTCGACGCAATTAACTCACTCTGAAAGTCTCTCAAATTCTAAACTTTGCACTCGTTTTTCTTCCCGACATTCATTTAAATGCTGCTCCAAATCCTTCAAAGTTTGATTCAATCGATCAGTTACCTGCTCCTGAGCTTCAATCTCCGCATCTTGCGCTTTTACCTGTTTTATCAACAAGTATTAGTCATTTGGCAAGGGGTGAGTGTGACTCATGCCACCCTCTCTGTGGTGGTGGTTACGCAGAATTTTCTGACTCACTTTGAAAAAGGTCGATAACGGGAGAATACGACTTAGGAGACGAAACAATATATTTTTGCTATACAGTGCGTCCAAAAAGTCTTAAATCAACTCGTGCTGTGAGAATTTAGATTGACGGATTTTTCTTGTCTTTGACAAATTATCGTTTTATCGTAATTTTCTCCAACGTATGTAGTAATCGTAGTAAACAAAATTTCACAGCAAGAGTTGATCTTTGTGTTTTTCTCTATGCCTGTCATTTTTTTTCTACAATTTCTTAAAAATTCGGTCTCTACTGATACCTTGCGACTCCTTACCCACATTTCTATTTCTGCCAGTCACTTAGTCATTTTATGAATAAACCAAGTTGTCGAACTTGGGGAATTCCTACTCACAGTGTGATGTGTTTAGACTATTATTTTTACATGACCCGACCTTGACGTAACCAACATCTTAACTAGATTACCGAGAATGATAATTGTTTTCGCGTAAAATATATCAAAAAAAATTTTTTTATAACATTAGTTACCTTACTAACAAGTGCAGCATTTTGGTCCCTTAAACCCATCATCAATATTCTTTCTTTTTGCAGTTCCTGTTCCACTCGTTTCAGGTGAACATTTTTCGTATTGAATTCATTCCTCAAATTTTCTTTCTCCAAACTCAAACTTTGAAGTTTAGCTTGCAATTCACTCAATTCTTTCCCTAACTCAATTTTTTCCTAAAATAACGTAAGAAGCTGAATTTAATCCCTAAAGTTATTTTACCGCAACTAAAGAATTATTTTCCAATTGGACCGATTTTAAGAGATTTTCCAATCGTTGACAATCACCCATTGCTTCGCCACGTTTGTGGCATTCCGATTGTGTTAAATCTTTCAAACAGTTGATTTGTTTTTCCAAATTGGAAATCTAAATAATATGTGTTATGTAATATGGTGATGATTTCATGGGGGTGACAAACCTGCTCCTGTCGGCGCCTTAATGACTCAGATACCATCGTTAGGCGCATTTTGCTGCGGCGCCAAACGAAAAGAAGAAAACCATGGTAAACCAATAGCTGGAGACGACGCTCTCTATCGACGCGTCGCGACGGCGACCTTTTCACGTCATCTAGTGGAGGTCTAGGCGTCGCATGCAACACTTGCTGCTGGCCGTCGGGACGCCTCACACGACTAGAATTTTTTTATTTATTTTTGTTTTTATTAATAGAGGCGCCTATTTAAAAACTAAGCCTAGAAATTTTTTAAACCATGAATGAATTTATTTTGTTTTCACACACAATTTTGAACAGAGTTTGTCGTTTGTTTAATTAGAAATGTTTTCATGGCAAACTATGCAAAAATAGCTGTTTAGTAAAATTTTCCTACAATGTCAAAAAAACCAACATAACTTGAAAATTATCACAGATGGGTATAGGGAATGCTGATACAGATCGATGCAGAAAAAAATTCTCCTCCATCTAGTAAAATAAAAATTGGGACATCCCATTTGAAAAATTCAAGTTATGGGTACTTGAAGTTGTCCAAACTTAACCTTAAAATTTTTGGGTTTATTAACTTTTTTTCCAATTTTGAACACACTGTAGAACAGATTTAGGCTTTCTCTTTCAATTCTCCAAAAATGATTTTGAAATCTCTAAAATTAAGAAAGTTAACGATTTTTTAAGTGACAGGTGCAAATCCAAAAATTTTCAAAAAATCTTAAATATCTCGAAAATATCACTTCAAATCCGAAAACGGCCTTTAGGTTCGAATTCTGCAGAAAATTTTGCATGAGAATCATATTTATGATGACTTTTTAAACTCTATGTTAATTTGAATAATATCAAAAAAGTCAAGAAAAAATTTTTTTTTTATTTTTATTTTTTTTAAATAATGAATGTGGAGAGTACCCAATGATTAAGCACATTGGTGTAAGACAGGTCGGGAAACGCTGGCTGGGTTTTCCCACCAGAATTTCAACAACTCTTTGTTTTGCATAATTATTATAAATCTTCTTCCGTATTTGAATGCGATACTATTTATAGCATGACTCATGTGTGTACAAGTGTTCCCCGTTTTTTTATCTGAAATTAATTCAAAACACACACAAAGGATGCTAATTGGTCCGATCATTATCCTACTTTCTAAAAATAGATTTCCACTAACTCAAAAAAAAAAAATACTTTACTGAAAATTTCCGTTTAATTCCGCCGTGAAGATACATACTTTTTACGCGTACTTTTGGTGGGCGTTATCTCAGCTACGGTTTTGGCCTTTTTGAGTCCTTGTTTGGCCTCGATTTCGTCAATGACTTTTTTCAATTTCAATTGGACGCTTTCATCTCGCACCATTGTTGCGGTGAATTTTCGGGACGAAGGGACAGGAACGCGGTCGGAAGGTTTCGAGCTTTTGACGCCATCTCCAGCACCGCGCAGCTTTGAGGCCGTATTTTCACGGGTGAACTTTGACATCGTGGCGACTTTTTTTGACACTTTTGCTTTGTTCCGATCAGAGGGCACCAGATTTTTACCATTTTTGGTAACACCACCTTTTTTGATATTAAAAGTTGCCACAAATAAGCAAATATTTATTGAAAGAGATAAAGTGTATGTGATTCAAGTAGGCGTGTCTCCACAAATAGCGAAAATTTCAAATGACATTTTTTTTACAATTGCGGCAAAACTTTTCGAAAAAATTCAACTATTTTGATGTGGGCTCTTGTAAAATGGAATCGATTGAGAAAATTCCCAAATTCACAATAGTTTTTTTAGTTTTGATTTTTTATTTTACCTATTTTTTTTAATCTTGTTTGCAACTTTTACGAAAACTATAAAACATTTATTAAATTTAATTAAAAAATTGGCAGAGTTATCGATATTTGAACTGGAAGGTACAAATCCAAAAAAGGGAATTATAAAAAACCCTAAATATTTCGTAAACGGCTATATTTAGGTATAGGATAAGCTTATAAAAACTACCTTAAAATATTTGTAGTAGTCCAAAAACGTATTAGAAATGTAGCTTTTTATTTAAATAAAGAAGTTGATAGCGACTTCCGGTATAACCGGAAGTGCCACCATCTTGAAAATATTTTTATTGAGCAGAACCTAAGAGATTATGGTCGTATACAAATTTTCGGATGTCTGTCATTATTAAAACTACCAATACTTCTAATGTGGGATTTAGACGGACACCCTGTATGAAAATATGGTTATCGTAATTTTAAAAATAAAAAACTTTTCTCATGTTTTGCATTCATTTAATAAGTAATAACACAATTTTAGCGTTATTTTTATTTTCTGGCCTTCTCACAACTCCATTACCAGGAAAATTCGATTATCTAATAATAATCCTCACGCCTATACCACTTTTTCTCAGAAGATCAAGTTCAGGTACACAAACTAGTTAGTAGGTCTAGTAAGTGATCACTTCTTTTGTTTGGAGATTTACGACTCAGCGAATTACCATTTAAAAATAAACAACGATTTGCAAACATCTTTTATTATAAACTCCAGTCAGGTAAAAGTTACATAGTGAGAGAATTTTTTTTCTTATTCTTATTATTCTTATTATTATTACGCATTTTTTTCAAAAAATTATTTATAATAAAATCGCATAATCGCTCTGTCTGTGACGGCTGCCATTTTTTATTTAATGTCACTTCCAGTTTCCTATTTTTTATAAAACTGTCCTGCGGTTCCAAGGAGTGGAAAAAGAATAGTATTATATCAGCGATTGGATAGTTTCTCTACTCGCGTCAAATTAATGAATAAAATATTAAAACTATCGACGTCATCACAGTAGGCTTGTCTGAATGACGTCAGTCGGCCTGGTAAAACCCCGTGATTGCGCGACTCAAAGAAAGTTTCTTCTTCTGAGTGACGGTATGTTCCCTGTGATCAGTATTGCCAAAAGCCGAAAAAAATGAAAATCACCAACAGTTACACAAGGTAAGGAAAAAAGCAAAAAAAAACACTAACTCTGTCAAGTTACTTCAAATATTTTTTTCCACTCATCTGGAAAGATCACCAGAAAATATTCTCTTTTTTTTATTTAAAAAACCATCGTGGTGCCCTTGCACGAGTTGTCATGGTGACAGGTAAATGAAAAAATCGCCACAGACTTTTAATAAAATTAGTTACTGGATAATTAAATTAGCAAAATCCCCAGATCTGGTGAGAAATCAGCACTTGCGGCAACGCTGCCTGCGATGCTATTAATTTGAAGTTGCGCGCTGTGTGACGTCTAGTTCACGGTCACGTGTGTGTGAACGACCAATCAGCACCAGTGTCTGTTCTGCGAATTGGCTGTGTGTTCATCGCTTCTTAAAATAAGTCCTTTCGGACTTCATTTTGATCTCAATAGTTGCGAGGTGTGTTTGCGCCCCCTTTTCGCCACAAATCGTTACATCGTCTGTGTAAAAAACGCACATGTAGTGGTGTTTATAGTGATGACCTTGAAAGTTTTCAACAATCATTTTCTGTGAGCGAGCGATTATGCGTGAGGTGAGTTTGTTGGTGTTTTGTGGTTCAGTTGATCATTCGCCTCATTATGTCGAATAAAATGATCGAATCTTTTTTTGTCAAGGATCTGTAACGAGAGAACCGTCAGCGTGTGTGTTACAAATATAAATTTGTCGTGATGGACGAGAACCATTTAGGTGTGTAATTGAATTTTTTCGAATTTGTTTTGTTGGTATTATTGTTTGCGACGCATGCTAGACTTGTTGCTAAAAGCGCTTCAATGCTATCTGTCTTGTCGACACACGGTGAGAGAAAGTCCAGATTTATGCTCTAACGACTTGGTCTCTATCAATCTTTGTCATAAACACACAATTATTAACTTAATTTACCAAATTATTGTCATTTGGAATCGCACGATTGAGACGGCTTTGGAAAATACTTCTTGACAGGAAGGTTACACAGCTAACGCGATTTGGACGCGACCGTTAGTTTCATAATTAGAATTTTTCTCATATTATTGAAATAAACAAATAAAAATTTAATTAGCCAAGTACTGAAACACGTCGTGAATCACAAGCAGGTACAATGTGGTACTAATGCCATTTACAAAATATGTTTCATACTCAAAATAACATTATTGCCAACTACTAGAAAAGGTGAGTTGCTTGATCATAAATAAGACTAATTTAAGGAAAAACATAACAGACAAAAGTTCATCAAGTAATCAATAAACAAAACAGTCTGTGTACAGTTAAATATTATAAAAACTATTCATCAAAACTTGTTGAAATTTGATATATGCTTAAGGAAATATAAATAAATTCTATAGCTTCAGATGTTTATCAAATTTCTATCTTCATTTATTCTTAGGGTACAAGGCTGACTTGATTTTTTTGAATTTTTTATACAGGGTTATTCATTTAACAGTGTAATTATTTCTCGAAAAATGAGATACTTTGGGGCCGGTTTACAGAACATTTTAATCACAATTAAAATTTAATTCGAGATTAACCTCATCCAATTTTAAGGTTCAAATTTTGTCAATTTAATAGTTATCTAAGATAATAGATAAAGATTAGTCAACTATTTAAATATAAAGTAATTTAAAAGAAATTTTTGGGTAAAATCAACTTTTTTGGGTCTCTTGGTATTTAAATGGCTCCTGTCACGACAATAATATCAGTATTGCCAACAAGTGAAATAGGAGTCAAGATTACGGATTTCCGGGTAAGCTAGCTTATCTTGCAAATTGTGTGATATCAACTTTTTATGTTTATTTTCATTACAAAATTCTGGTCGTCGATTCATTTTTTATGTAGTTTTCTTTGATTCTCCGGGCCATTATTGCAAAAACTTTCAACCCAATAATTTTTAATTAAATTTTTGGGAAATTTTATACTGGGTTAGTCTGCTAAAAGTATTTTTACCATGGCAGAATTTCTTTATAATTAAAACGAATTAATCAAAAAAATTTTACACAAGATTTGTTTTAAAATAATGAAAAAAAAAATTGCACTGTGTGATTAGTTTTTGGGGTACAGTGAGAAATACTTTTAGGAGACTCACTCCGTGTTGTGTTACATTTTTCCAAATCGCGGTCCAATGTTGTGTGTCATTTGTCGTTAATAAGTGAATTCCTTAGCACGTAGGAGGGAAAAAGTTGGCAAAAATATTTGGGCGCCGAATTATAGTAAAAATCGCAATAATTGTGTACAGGAAGCAGTTTGTTAAAGATTAAATTTAGTTGCGTTGTTTTGACTGGCTCATGAGCAAAGTTGATTTTTCATTCACAACGTGTTCGATTCAACTGGAAATGTAGAAAAAAGTATTTGTGACGTCAATAGCAATTACGAGAATTTGGGCAATTCGCTTTAGAAAGCTTGCATTTGTAATGTAATGACTGACGCATTTTGAGAAAATGTGTCACAAAAATTAATATAATGTTGTTTTGTTACGCAACTTATCTTAAAACTAACTGTGACAAAGTTCACGTTTTTTCGATCGGAAGATTTAGGAAATGGCACACATTTTTAAGTTTGTTTTTAAATACGTTATCAGCACTCAAATTTTGTTTAGGGAAAAACTGAACTGGATCTGTTATTGGATTAACCCATCTTCCTTATATTCGAGGTAGTTCTACCTCACATCTGCGTTTAAGTTTAATTTTAAATGCTCCTGCAGCCTTTATCTGTCACAAAATCAAACCAAAACAAGCTCAGCTTTATTTCTGTCAAATTCGTAATACAGTCAGTCACTGAGAAGGTGTTGCGTTCACAAATTTTCGATTCAAAACAGAAAAACAATGTTTATTTGTGCACGGAAACCAATTAAACAAACTTCTGCAACATACTTACCTGTAATCAAATTTAATAATAAACTCGTTTGTTGGACATCAATATTTTTTTCCTATCCTGTAATTAGAAAAACAAGCAACAAATAAATTACTCTTCCTTTCCCAAACTTTTCTCAAAGGAGTTTTCGCATGATTTAATCGGTTGGTGTTCCTACTAATTAATTGGACACTTTGCCAATAACATTCGCTTGCACCCGTAGTTGTAGTTGGTGTATTTGTTCTCTCCATCATAAGATAAAACATTACAATCCGAATCATTCGAAATGTTTCGGTATTTTTTAATTGATTTGTTGTCTTTAGAGCAAACCCTCGAAAATGCCGGGATGCCCGATGAGAGCATCAACATAAGTGATGTCAGTAAGTAACACTTTTCAAAGGGGTGGTCATGACGGCAGTCATTTGTTATTTTACCTCACAAGTTTGGAAAAAAATGAGCTAAACAGCTCAAAATGCGTAAATTTTTTATTGAATTCGGTCATTTTTTGACGAAATTTTCCTAATTTTTTTGTGGTTTTGTTTAAAAATAACACAATAAAGGAAAGAAATAAGGCAAAACTAACGTGATTTTCGGTGCATTTAAGCAAGATTATAACTTTTTGCGGAAAATTTCGCCGAAAGAGTTTTTTGCTCATTAAGCAATTTATAATAGTCGTCAGAAGGACAATAAATTTCATGTTATTTTTGTCAAAAACACGATAACTCTCATCGAAAAAAATATTGCTATTTTTTGGTTAAAATTCTACTTAAAAGTGTTTGAAAAAGGCAAGAATAATTAAAAATTTTTAAAATAATCACATTTTTTTTACTGATTATTTAAATATTGCACGATACTAATCGGAAAAAAATACTTTTTGGTTCACTTTCATAAAAACAATTGTGGTGCATATGACTAAGCTGTTACCATGACAACTCATATAAAAGTTAATGCCAAGAGTACGCTATTTGCACCATATTGGTTTTTATGAAAGTGAATCGACTGTAAATAAAATAAACATGCTCTTGATTTCAGAGTATATTGTGCGTTTTTTAAAAAAAATTATTTTTTTGTACTTTTTTCTAGTTTTTTCTTAAAATTCATCTCTAATTCTTTTCTATAACCGTTTGTCGATCTGAAATCTGCAATTTTCTTTAAAATTTTCTAATATAAATAAAAAATCTTTTATCAGCAGATTTTCAAACTTGCTTCATTAAACATTTTTCACAGATTTTTTTACCACTGTTCTACTTTTTTCTTATATTTATCTTAAGATTGATTTTTTTGACGAAAACACGCAATTTTTAAAAATTCATTACACAAAAACTAAAAATCCTAGAAAAGTACGACTTCACCACTTTCAAGTTCAAACTTTAGGAATAAAATATAATTTTTTTTAGCTCACTGCAATCAAGACTTGTTCCACTTTTCTAGTGTTTTTAGTTTTTGAGTATTTTTTTCGAAGTATATTTTTGTCAAAAAATAATTATTATTCCAAAAGCTACGCAAGATCGACTATCTACATCCAAAAATACAAAAAAATATAGTGTTCCTTTTAAGAAAACAAGTTTTGATAGTAGCTAGTTTTGGAAACACCTTGTATATTTAAAAATAATTTGCGGTGAGCTATGTTTTTACTGCAGTTTTGCAGTTTTCTCAGCTTTACCTCTAAATTTCTCATTTTCAAAAAATTTGGAGTTTTTTTTTTGAAAATTTTTGGATTTGCATCTTTGACTTCGGAAAAATCGGTAACTCTGCCGTTTTTCAAATTTTGAAATTTTTTGCTTTATCTGAAAGAGAAGGTTTAGATATTTTTTTTTTGCATTTTCAATTTTTTAAAAAAAATATATTTAGGATTGTGTTTTAAGCTGATGATAACTCGAATTATCAAAAAATGCAGTAAAAAACAAAATAAAATCATAAAATCAATTTAATTTATTCCAAAAATTCAAAATATTTGACTGGATGAAAATCGGTAACTCTGCCCTTTTTCAAATTTTGAAATTTTTTTGCTTTATCAGAAAGAGAAGATTTAGATATTTTCTTTGCATTTTCAAATTTCTAAAAAAAATTACAAAAAAATAAACAAATTTTTAAGATTAAGTTTGTAGAACTTAAAAATTAGAAAAAAGCTAAATAAATGATAATCCCTTTGAAATAACTCGATAAAATAAAATAAAAATGCAGTAAAAAACAAAATAAAATCATAAAATCAATTTAATTTATTCCAAAAATTCAAAATATTTGACTTCGGAAAAATCGGTAACTCTGCTGTTTTTCAAATTTTGAAATTCTTTTGCTTTATCAGAAAGAGAAGATTTAGATATTTTCTTTGCATTTTCAAATTTCTAAAGAAATTACAAAAAAATAAACAAATTTTTAAGATTAAGTTTGTAGAACTTAAAAATTAGAAAAAAGCTAAATAAATGATAATCCCTTTGAAATAACTCGATAAAATAAAATAAAAATGCAGTAAAAAAAAAATAAATTCATAAAATCAATTTAATTTATTCCAAAAATTCAAAATATTTGACTGGATGAAAATCGGTAACTCTGCCGTTTTTAAAATTTTGAAATTTTTTTGCTTTATCAGAAAGAGAAGATTTAGATATTTTCTTTGCATTTTCAAATTTCTAAAGAAATTACAAAAAAATAAACAAATTTTTAAGATTAAGTTTGTAGAACTTAAAAATTAGAAAAAAGCTAAATAAATGATAATCCCTTTGAAATAACTCGATAAAATAAAATAAAAATGCAGTAAAAAACAAAATAAATTCATAAAATCAATTTAATTTATTCCAAAAATTCAAAATATTTGACTGGATGAAAATCGGTAACTCTGCCGTTTTTAAAATTTTGAAATTTTTTTGCTTTATCAGAAAGAGAAGATTTAGATATTTTCTTTGCATTTTCAAATTTCTAAAGAAATTACAAAAAAATAAACAAATTTTTAAGATTAAGTTTGTAGAACTTAAAAATTAGAAAAAAGCTAAATAAATGATAATCCCTTTGAAATAACTCGATAAAATAAAATAAAAATGCAGTAAAAAACAAAATAAATTCATAAAATCAATTTAATTTATTCCAAAAATTCAAAATATTTGACTGGATGAAAATCGGTAACTCTGCTGTTTTTCAAATTTTGAAATTTTTTGCTTTATCAGAAATTGAAGATTTAGATATTTTCTTTGCTTTTTCAAATTTCTAAAAAAAATTACAAAAAAAACAAATTTTTAAGATTAAGTTTGTAGAACTTAAAAATTAGAAAAAAGCTAAATAAATGATAATCCCTTTGAAATAACTCGATAAAATAAAATAAAAATGCAGTAAAAAACAAAATAAATTCATAAAATCAATTTAATTTATTCCAAAAATTCAAAATATTTGACTGGATGAAAATCGGTAACTCTGCTGTTTTTCAAATTTTGAAATTTTTTGCTTTATCAGAAATTGAAGATTTAGATATTTTCTTTGCTTTTTCAAATTTCTAAAAAAAATTACAAAAAAAACAAATTTTTAAGATTAAGTTTGTAGAACTTAAAAATTAGAAAAAAGCTAAATAAATGATAATCCCTTTGAAATAACTCGATAAAATAAAATAAAAATGCAGTAAAAAACAAAATAAAATCATAAAATCAATTTAATTTATTCCAAAAATTCAAAATATTTGACTGGAAGTCATGACTGCTCCCTTTAAACCAGTCGATTTTTTCTAACCCTCTCCCAGTTGAGGTTATCGAAACGGACCCGGACTTTCACGAGTCCACGATGTTTAACGGCGGCGGTGAAATCCCCCAGAACATAATCCAACAACAACCCCAACAAGCCCGTCGACGAGCCTTCGTCAAAATCATCGAACAGCCAGCTTCCAAAGCGCTAAGATTTCGCTATGAATGCGAGGGACGTTCGGCTGGTTCAATTCCTGGGGCTTCCAGCACCCCTGAAAACAAAACCTTCCCCTCGATTCAAGTCATGGGCTACCAAGGACGGGCCGTGGTTGTGGTTTCGTGCGTCACGAAGGACGAGCCCTTCAGACCGCATCCCCACAATCTAGTAGGGCGTGAAGGGTGCAAAAAAGGGGTCTGTACCATGGAGATTAATTCGGACACCATGTGTGTCACCTTCTCGAATTTGGGCATACAGTGTGTGAAAAAGAAGGATATTGAGAGTGCGTTGAGGCTCAGAGAGGAAATTAAAGTCGATCCGTTTATGAGTAATGAATGAGAAGGGCGATTGTAGGTGTGAATTATTCATTTTGTGATTTTAGCGGGTTTTAGTCACCGAAATCAACCGACTTCGATCGATTTGAATGCGGTTAGACTTTGCTTTCAAGTTTTTCTAGAGGGCGAAAGACGGGGGAAATTCACAGTGCCACTAACACCGGTTGTTAGTGAGCCCATTTATGATAAGAAAGCCATGTCTGATCTTATGATTGTTAAGTTGTCGCATTGCAATAGCTACGTGGATGGAGGCAGGAACGAAATTATTCTACTGTGTGAAAAGGTACATCTTTTTCAGCAAATTTCAGTTGGCAACATTGAATGCGCGAGAGATCACAGCCAACTTGGCTTGTTGCAAAAAAAAAAACAGCCAATTTTGTGATTTCAGTTAGTTTAGGGTTTAAAAAGGTAAAAAAAAAACAATTTTTATCAAGTTTTTTTGACCAAATTAACATTCAATTGTTTGGAGATCGCAGCCAACTTCGTTTGTTGCAAATCAGGGAAATGAAAGAATGATGTAATTATGGACTTAATTTTGTGAATTTGTGACGAAATCAAAATAACGCTAAGATAACGTCACACAGACTTAAAAAAATATTGTAGTTTGATGTGTTATAATACGTAACATTAAGAAAACTTAAATTCCAATTCACTTTGGACTAATTTTGTAAATTTTTGACTTGATTTTGGGCTTGATTAAACGATTTTTCGGCTTGAATTAGCAAAATCTGGCGAAAAAATTTTAAATTTCACTTACAAATGTACTTGAAGGCTCGAAAAAAGTAAGAAAGACACTATTTTCGATCAAATTTTGAGTATTTTTGGCTTACTTTTAGGAAATTTTGTTCAAAAATCAATATTTTCGACCACATTTTGAGTTTTTTTGGCTTACTTTTAGGAAATTTTCTTCAAAAATCTACCACATTTGTTGTTTTAGCTAATTATTTGACGAAAAGGTCGTAGTTTTTACTCCAAAAATGTATTGAACCATCGAAATAAAACACCGATTTTGTTAATTTTAGGCTTGATTTTGATGAAATTTTGTTCAAATCGAGTGAAATTGGCCAAAAATAACATTAATTTCGATATAATTTAGGTTTTTCAGACAGTTTTGGCGATTTTTTTGAAGAAAAAATCACAGTTTTTACCCCGAAAATGTATTTAACGATTGAAATAATAGCCATTTTGACGCCATTTTTTTCTAATTTTATTGATTTCCGTTTGTTTTTAACGAAATCTTGCAAAAAATTCTGAGATTTAACTTACAAACTAGTTTAAAGGCTTGAAAAGTTAAAAACACCATTTTTGCTCAAATTTTGGGTTTTTATTTTTTACGAAATTTTGGTCAAAAACGAACCAACAACTTCAATTTCGATAAAATTTGTTGGTTTTTGAGACAGTTTTAGCAAATTTTTTAAAACAAAAGACCGACAAGAGATTATTTATTGCCTGACTTTGTAAATTTTAAACGAAATTTCCCGAAAGAATTTTGACCAGAAATATATATAAATACATTAATGATTTATTTTACGCTAATCTATAGTCATTTTCGACTAAATTTTCTGTTCTTTTCTGATTTGACTCAAATAGCAAAATTTTTAAAGGAATGATCGAAAAAGGACAATTTCAACTCTATTTTCTCCAAATTTTGTCACTTTTTACCTGTTTATAACGAAAACTTGCAAAATAATTAACAACAAAACGCGGAAAAAATACAATAATTTAGTGATTTTCGACCAAATTATGTTTTTTTTTTCGCTGATTTTTGTTGAATTTTTGGTTTATTTTTAACAAAAACGAACTAAACCGAGAAAAATAGGCTAACATAACATCAGTTTTGTCAAATTTTCATTTTTGGCGAATTTTTAAGGAACAAATTCAACACCATTTTTCTTTTAATTTATTGCATTCTTAGCTAAAAAAAATTAAAACGTTCAAACATTTTTTTTTCTAAACTTTTTTTTGCTTAATTTCGTTAATTATCTTATCAGCTGTATGTAACGAAATTTTGCAAAATAAACAATCTTGTTCGCTATGTTGATAGTTATGTAGATTTGTGAAGTCACAGCACACTGTGACCAAAATTAATTCACTTTTAGGTCGCTAAAGAAGACATCCAGGTCCGTTTTTTCGAAGAAAAAAATGGAAAAGTGGTCTGGGAAGGTTTTGGCGACTTTCAACCGTCACAAGTCCACAAACAAACGGCAATTTGTTTCAAAGCCCCACGTTACCACACTCTAGACATCACCGAACCCGTCAAAGTTTTCATCCAATTGAGACGACCATCAGATGGCGCCACCAGCGAAGCCCTTCCATTTGAACTATTACCCTTAGATTCAGGTAGGCCTTTGTATTGGTCACTTAGGAAAAATTACGCGAAAAAAGGAAACTACAACCTATTTAGTACGCTTCTTGCAAGCGATGTTTCCAAACCCGAAAAAATTATCAAAAAAATAGACGAGGAAAAAAACGAAGTGATGGAAACCAACAACAACGACTACTCGAAAATCGAGAAACCCAAAAGTACGGAAGAAAAATCGTTCAATGAGTTGATAAATCAAGTAGCCGAGCTTGACGAGATTTATTCCGAAACACAAGCTCGGCTCCTAAACGACGCTTTAAGCGATGTGGAAAAGCCCCAACTGGAGGACTTCCCCCAGAATGAGTCTTTTGATGACGGCAAGACCTACTCAAGTCTGCAACTAGCGTTCAAAAACCCGGTCGAAATCACCGAAACCGAACCAGAAATGGAGATAATTGACACAACAACGCGCAACAAGCGCGAAATCGAGGCCGAAAAGCCGCCACTTCCGCCAAAACGTTCGAAAAAGATCGAAACTTTCATCGGCAACTCGATGCAAAGCATTAACGAAATATCGAAACCAGTCGGAGTCACTCGTTCGCATTCGTTCAACTTGAATCGGCCCAAGTCACAAGAGGTGGCGCTGCCGGCGAAACTGCCCCCCACCCCCAGCTCCACGTTACCCAACCCCAAGAAAAAGGGGATTTTTTCGAAACTCTTCGGCCGGAAGAGTAAAACTCCGGGGACTTCCCGCGAGACTAGTTTAAGTCCCTCGGGGCTGTTGGGGCAAAGCGCCGGCAATATCTCCACGAGTTCGGCCACAAGTGTGCGAATTCCGCTGAAAGACAGCCCCCCAACTAGCGACTTGAATCTGAATTTAGACTTGACAGAGGCCGAACATTACGCTCTGTACACGGCAATGGCCCCACATGCCACCCAGAGCGAGTTTGACGAAATGTCCTGTTATTATGCACCGGTTGAAGGCGGGAAAATTTTAACGAATAGTGAAATGTTGGCGCGATTAACGTCAAAAACGTGATTTGTTTCTTGTTTTTTTTTTGTTTGATTGATTTATTTTGTGTTTTTTTATTTATCTGATGTGTTTTTAGAGCCGGGTATGCTTAAGCGAAAGAGGCAAAAGTATCATGACCCAAGCCAATTGTTAAGACATGTTGAGGAAAGTGACAAACAAAGTAAGTTTTTTTCCATTTTTTGGTGGTGGGTCATTTTGCTCAAAACTGATTGGCCGAATTCAGCCAATGAGATTGTTTTACTTTATTACGACGAAACTTGTTTATTGAAATGTTTTATTACTAGTCATAGTTATTTAGTCACTGTTATTTTATTGTTTATTACAATCACAACTCTCTGATGGACAGGGAACTATTTATACGTCAGTTTGGCAATTCAAATTTGACGTGCTAATGTCACAATGTTTATTATTTATGTTTCTGTTTTTTTTTTTGCTTTTTTTGTAAGTTAATTCTTCGAAAATCATTTGAAAAAGTTATTTTATCTAGAGCGGTCTTGCTTTTATGTCATAATCTGACATTAAAACTGTCACTGATGTGTCAAATTTCGCGTTACAGCCTACTCTAGGTATATTTTTAGCTCGTTAAAAGTGACACTGACAGTGCTCATGTCTTATATTTGAATTTTTTAACCTTTTTTTAAATTAAAAAGCCGCGATATGTCGCCTATTACGCCCAAAATCGAAATCCCCCATCCATCAATGGGGCTGTGATCGGAATTATTACACAAAGTTATACAATTTTAAGTGTGTTGATGTTCAATTGTTTGGAAAGTTTAAAGGTAGATTGTTAGTGTTTTCTAAAGGCTTTATATCTTTATATCAGCTGAAGTATTAAAGTTTTTTACAAGTAAACAGTCTTTCATTGCGTCATAAGCTGCAGCCAACTGTCACCGGAATTAAGGTACATGAATGTTTTGCATGATTTTTTCTTATAACTTGTTTTGTTTTATTAATTGGTTGAGCTTATGTTGGCTAACAATTGGTTTGTTTAGTAGTTTTGCGTGATTTTAAGTTAATTTGTGATTTGGCCAATTTATTAATGATTTTTTGTTAGGGACGCACCAACCCTTCCTACTCAACATTCCATCCGAAGGCATTAAAGTCGAGCCCAGAGGTAATTTAATTTTATATTTTTCCCCGCTTTAGTGTTTTTTTCTAGATAAGGCGCCTTCGCCGTACGGCGGGCAGATGTTCGAGGCGCCCATCCCGAACGTGTCGCCCCATTACGTGGCCCCCACGCCCCCGGAAGCCCCTCTGTTCCAGAACGTGCTTCCGCCAATCGGAGGCATGATGAACTGGAATATGCCTTCGACTTCAGTAGTCGGCGATATGTTAAACATGAATTGGAATCCTTCCGCCCAAAATGATCTCAGTGGTGTTAATTTAAGTGAAACGCCAAGTGGTATAAGCAGTTTATTAAATCTGGACAATCAACAATTGGAGTTGAAACCGATTGACTTAAACTCGGGTGATTTAAGCATGCTTGAGACAAATAACTTGTCAGAGACTTTCACCCAAAATCTATCGCTTATGGACGAGAGTGAGGGGCGCCAGGAGCCGAATATGACTGATAGTTTAACGCGATTGGCCAATAGCGCGCTAGATAATATTTGCCAAGCTAGTGATATGTACAAGGGTGCTCCATGAAACCACCATTACTTAAGTCTAAGTAATGCAAAAGCGAGTTCAATATTTGACATTAAATATAACAGTACTGTGTACCGCCCTAAATTCAATGATAGTTTTCTTATAAAATTGTTAAGGTTTGTAGTTTAGTCTATATCAAGTTTATTTATACTGTGATTGTTTTTATATTTTACAAGATGCAATGTTATTTTATAAATCTGGCATAATAAATCTGTTTTATTGAGCGTGTTTGCGTTTGTTAATTGCATAAAAAGCGATCCTTTCGCCACAATCTAACCTCAAACGTCACTTTTGACAGCTGTCACTCAGGTTCTTTGTGTCCCTTTGGAGCCAATTAATTCAATAAACTTGTGCCGATGCCTTGATTCCCCCTAATTTTGAGTGTTTTTCACTCAGATAATGTAAATAATGCAAGTGAACGACCTTTCCTCAATTGATCCAAATGTGGATTACACGCAGGTAAGTCTTTGAAAAAAGCGACCCATTCGAGCAACAATCACGTCCAACTTCTCCACTTAGATTTTACCCATTCAACAAAAGCGCACGATTGCTTTTATCAATCATTTCGTAATGAATACGGTGTCGTTTTTAAACCATTTTGCACAGTCGTGTGAATCGCGTTTGATGGAATTCGAGTACAAACTGCAAGAAGTTGAGGCTTCTTTACTTATACTTGAGTCGCAAGTAAGTATTGAACAATGCTAGAATGCCTTAAGTTCCGATTATTTGGCGCAAAAGTGAGTCGGTTGTGTTAGTTAGGTTCAATTGCGCATTTAGAAGAAAACACTGCAAAGGACTCGCCTAAACAAAACGATTTAGATCTGCCTCCTGTTAAAGACGAGGAGACGCAAATTGAAAAAAATGTAGAGGTAGAGCCTGATGTTGCGTCAGACCCGCGATATCAACGCTTTTTCAAAATGTTGCAATTTGGGGTTCCCCCAGCTGCTGTCAAGCTGAAAATGCAAACAGAGGGACTTGACCCTTGCATATTGGAGTAAGTACTACTATCACTGGCGAATCAGCAACACGTCCGTTATTTTTTAGTTCCAAATCAACTGATACGCAAGACAGTTCCTCGGTTAATTAATTGTGTTAAAAAAACATTGTTAAAAGTATAAATAAAACACGTTATGAATTTTTACAAAATGTGTTTATTTAGTCAAACAATTAGAACTGAATCATTTGTCCCTTGCGCTTCTTGTCGCCACCCAATTCAAAGTGCTTGCAGCGTTTCAAGGGAATCTGTTTCCTATATTTACATTCAGTGCATTCCATCCTGAGCACGATTTTCTTGGTGGTTTTAGCCTAAAAACACACAATAGCCCCACACTCAAAGTAGGTAAAAAAATACCTTCTTCCTGAAGATGGGCTTGGTTTGTCCACCGAAACCTTGCTGCTTCCTGTCGTAACGTCTCCTACCTTGCGAAGCGTGACGTTCCTTGGACTTTTTGTATTGGGTGACTTTGTGCAACTTGTGCACCTTGCATTTCTTGCAGAAGGTGCGCCTCTGCTTCGGGACGTTAACCTAAAAACAATGACATAACCCCACAATTCATCAAACGTCCTCAAAACGCGAAAATAAACAGGAATGTGCCCTTCCAAGGACGCCAAATGCACGAATTCGCTAAATTTTCGGTAATTCAAAGGCCGATTATTGCGATTTTTTGAGATATTTGATTGAAAACCTGCTTACCATCTTGGGATTTTCTTTATTGCAAAAAAAAGAGAGAGATGCAACGTGTCACACTATGCGCATGCGTCGTTTACATTGGCGCGAATTTTGAATTGCTATATTGGATGAAAGATAGAAAAGTGTTTCGTTATAAGTTTATAGAGTTTTAATTCGTTTCACGTGGTCGCAAGGAAAAATAGAAGAAAAAGTTTTTAAGACGCATTTTTGCGGCCACAAGGGAAAGGCGTTTTAATTAGTGGGTAACAAGTCGTGCCGAATAGTTCCCTTTTAAATTGAGTCAATAATCGGCTGTTTTTCTGCATAATAATAAAATGAATGTGATTGTGGAGGGAAATTTTTTGAAGAGCGCCCCTGGCGGTGGCATACTCAAACCACGTTTTTAATCTCGGTCCGGTTCGTAAAACTCAATCCGTGCTCTCGGAACCCTCATGAGCAAACACCTTGCAATTAATTTCATAAAATCTGGCGCACGTTTTTTGGGTCCGAGACACCGAAAAAGCTTGGAATTTGTTGTCTTTTGGTTTTTGGCGGTTGGTGTGAATAAATAGTTTAGGGAGTCGAAAGCCGGTCACTCGTCCAAGTCCGGGGCCGATCGGTTTGAGCGGCGCCATCTTAATTTTTGAACAAAGCTAACGAGTAGCCGGTCAGTAGTGTTCAACGTTGGTGAACGTCACTTTTCGATAAAGCGTGAAACCCACACAGGAATATAAACAAAATGAGTTCGAAAGAAAATAACGAAGTTGCTGTCGAAAAAATCGACAACGACAAAAGTGCGCCCGACGCCAAATGCGAGTTAAAAGGCACGAAGCGAGCGGCGGAGGTGAGTTCGACTGTTTCTTTCGCATTTACGCTGCTTTGCGATAAGGTCACATGGCCGTTGGATGTTGTGGTCGGGATTTTCGCGTGGAAAACGCGCGGAAACGCCGTTTTCACGCGTTTTCCGCGGGATGGTTGCCATGTGAACGGGGCTTTTTCCCGGCGCGGAGGCGGCTTTGCGACAATACGATGCTAAATTTGTTGTTGCCATGGTGTTTTCGACTGTTTTTCATTATGGCATGCGGTGTAAACACGCTTGGAAAGCATCCCGCCATATACAATGGACCCCGGGTTGAGGCTAGCATCGCTTGCTCGATTCAATATGGCGAAATCAATAGCAACTTGGAGGCGTCCTCGTGCGAGGCTAGATGCCACACTAATATTTTAATAACATCGGATTCTAGAAAGATTTCCGCGTGCGAGTTGACGATTTCGTTGCAAATTTCACGATAACCCGGAGATTGACCACTTTGGTCCGGTTTTTCAATGCAAAGCGTCTCATAAAGCTCGCTGGAATCAACAGAGTTGGACATTTTTGATGCTACGCTAACGAGTGGCAAAGATTAAGATCCATCATGGATCAGAATTGTGAATGAAAAGAGCGTTTTTAGTTAGTTTGCTTGTTTATTTCCATTTTCTCGAGCAAGTCGTGGTAGCCATGCTTTCCGCGGCCCACTTGGCGATTTTCTGATCTGACGTATTTTATTTCTCGGAGAAATTTTCCCGCCATTGTCCTTGACGCATTTGAATTTATTTTTGTATTGTATTAAACTTTATTAATTGTTTTTCTTATCAAACGAGATTATCGAACGGTTTTGCAAAAATTCACCCGACATCAAATTGTTTACAAAAATTGCAAACTTTATTTTATTATAATTATCAAGAATTGTCATCTTTATTATATTTAACCTTGTGCCACAGTAGAAATATACTTTCGAGTTAGAAATTAATGTTTACCACTTTTCTAATTTCAATTTGAAAAAAATTATACAGTGAAACTTCAGTGACTCGGCTGTCGGCAAGAAAATTGAAAAAAAAAGTTTTAATAAGCAGTATATTTTTCAACAAAAAATTAATTTGACGGTAAATAAACAACTGTAAAATTTGAGGAGAAGTAACTTTTTATGAAAAAATTGTATAACTTCCTTATAAGATATCTCTCACATTCTTTTATAATTACTTAGGTCTTTTTCTATTTAGTTCGTGATTTCGAGAATAATTTATTTAGTTCTATTTTTACAACACTGTTTCATGCGAATTTTTGTTTATCACAGTTGCTCCAATGATTTCTTAACAATGTTGTAATCTATTTCTGTTGACTGTCCAAAATTTTTGTGTAAGTGTTATTCTTAAGTAAAAATATTTTTTTCTTTATTTATAAATACAAATATGTATTATTTCTTATGTCGTTTTAAGACAAACAACGAGTAAATGTTAAGGAAAAGTTTGTCTGTTCGAGTTATAAAATAAAAAATATTAGGATTTTGTTGCTTTCATACTACGGAAGTCAGTTATTTGAGTTATCGAAGAACGACTTATCAAAGTTCGACTGTATTACTTAAAGAAAAAAACTAATGACTGCTTTTTGTTTGCTGTTAAGAGACAACAGCGATAAAGCCTGAGTCTTCACAAAGAATATTAAAGTAAAATTACATACAAAACATCACACTTTAGTCATAAATGCACCTCCCAGCATTGTTATTTTTCAATACACGAGCACTTGTTGCATATTTTAACTCGTCTTTAGTTCGCATTTTCAAATGCAAGTGTGTCAAATTAAAAAAAAATACGATACGTGTTCTTACATTTATAAGTAAAGAAACGAGTATAATGTTGTTACCATAATTTATTTACTAAACTAACCTTATCTGAGACAGCGCGCTTGTTTACAGTGATGCTAGGTTGAAGAACCGAACAGAAAATTCATAAAACTACATTTTTAATTGTTGTCCATTACCGCTCGAATATGTTAGAGTAACAGTAAATTAAGTTTTAATTGGGTCGTTAATTCTGTGCGCAACACGATCTGATTCAAGATAACTGAAAATTTCAGTTTCATAATGTAATATCTAATTTAATTCAGACGTTGGCACAATATTAGTAATTTTTTTACGGCGAAAACAAATGATAACTCCACTAAAAAATGATTTCGCCACTCGCTGTGTTATCAGAAGCTTGTGTCGTAAGACAATGTTTGATTGTAGGAAAAAACGGAGGAGGTAAAAAAGGCGCGAAAAGAGGAGAACGGTGCGGGTTCCGAGGGCGAAGAGCTGGATGAAGAGGAGGAGGAGGGTGTTGAAGGAGAGGAAGACGACGATGAAGAAGAGCTCCCTGAAGGCGACGACGAGGAGCTGGAAGGCGATGGTATTTTCGGTGATAAAATTTTATAGTAGTTGTTAATGCGTGTTTTGTTTAGACGATGACGAGGAGGATGTAGAGGGTGAAGAAGGGGTAGACGAAGAGGAAGACGACGCATAATGGAGCAGGTGGTCGCGTAACCACTGTGCAACATGTGACGGACTTTTTCTCAGCGCAAAGTCTCGAGCTACTTTGTGGCCAAACTAATTTTTAATTAAGTTTTACAAAAAAAATCAGTAATTCAGTTTTAAATCAAGTGCGTTTCATGCTAGCCATACCTCGAACCGTTGTTATATGTCACTGTTAGTAGCGCCACCTAGAAGCAGGATCTTCTACATTCGGCCACAGGCTACCTCGCGACCTTTGCTTGAGCAAGAACTGTTCAGTGACCGTGTGTGAACTGCGTGTAATCCGCGGTACCTGACTCTTCTAACTTATTACTACGTATCCCTTCAATTTGTAAAAAAATTGTCCAATTTATGTAAAAATAGGTATAAATTTTAGATTAAGTTTGTCTCTGAATACAGTGTCTTTTTTTTATTGATTAATTAAATACTTGTACAAAAAATGTTTTTTGAAGATGTCGCTGAACCCGCCGCGGCTTTCGGTGCGAAAGCCTTCAAAAAATGTACTTCTATTTGGGAACGACCGTTATTGTGTAATGGTTGTACCAGTCTGTCGAGCGCAGAAGGGCAATAAGGTGTTAGGCTAACATAGAACTTAGCGAAATATGTTTTTAGATCCGTGTGTTTGACTATACATGTATGATTTTTTTATGAGAGTATTTAAAAATACGGTTTTAATAACGCGGTGCTAGTCGTCGCCTCTTGTACACTGCCAAATTCTCACTGTAAATTGCATGGATAACTCTGCCACTTTTGTCAAGTTACGAAGCCAATCCGTCACAATTCTCGCTAGCGTCGCATTTTCATTTTTCTATTTTTTTAAATTTCGTCGTAACGTGACAAAAGTCTTAAGGCTGGGTTCTCCGAGCGATTAACCTGAACTATTTGGCTGAACTCATTCCAACCGATTTGTTTGTGACAGCCGGGTGATCGCACTTCACTTCATATTATATTTTTACTACAGAAAAGAAATGTTTGTCTACCTAATAAAAATACGATCTGTAGAAATTGATTTGTAACAGTGTTGTATGATTTTTGAGTGACCTATAAACGATGGATACAACTTGTTTCATACCACTTTGTTTTATTCAAGCCAATCAAACCAGAGTCTCATTGTAATGTCAACTTTATAGGGTACACAATATGTAAAGTAAACATTATTACACAATAACTAGTCGTTACTTTGCGGCTATTTTAATTCACCCGCTTTTTGCCAGACTGTCCTTTCGGTTTCGCTCTTGTTACTTGTTCCTTTAGACTAGGTTTCTTCGGGTTACTCATCCTCCTACTAGCCCTGAAAAAATCAAGGTAACTACGAAAAACAACCAACTGACACCAACCTGTCAAAATTAATATTAGTTTTTGGTAGATTCATCGCTTGCTTTGTTTGTGACCGGTTGATTTCAATTACGTCGTCTGGAGCCATTACCCAATCAGACACCGCACCTGTTTCCACCTGTTCAAAATATCCCCTGGTAAGACTTCCTTTTCTTACCCTATTAACCAAGTGCCCTCTGGTGAACGATTTTTTTTTTCAATTTTAAACAAAATAATACACTTCGACTTACAAATTGACCACCAGAGGACGCAACTTTTCATCCTTTCTACTACCCTTGTTTTGTTTTTTTATCATATTCACAAGAAAAAGACAAAAGCCGATTACGCTGATGTTATTATCACAATCGAAAGAAAAACTACCTCGAAAAACATTATGTTACAATGCTCGAAAATTTATTTTGCGGCAAATATGAGTATTTGAATTAAAAAAATGTTTCTCACTTATAAAATGATCTAAGTTTAGACTTTTATGAAAAACAGGCATCCTTATTAACGTCAGATTATGTAAATCTGTCCCCAGTTTTGTTCTACAGTTCGTAATTTTAAAAATGAACTAAATACACTCCTCTTTTTTAGTTAATTAATATCTATTTCAGAGCAGAAAAAAGCAAAGATTTGATTTTCTTTAAAAAAAAATATATTTTGGAACGATACTAACAGATTTTCATAAAAAAAATGAGATAAAAATTTATGTGACTGTTGACAATTACCGTAGAATGTCTGACTAATAAAAATCAATCGATTTTTTTTTAATTTATAAACTTACTCAGATTGATTTTGGGGTTTATTTACCTAAAGCTGACCAAATGAACACCTCTTAAAATTCAGAAAAAAATTTTTGTATATTCTACAACATTACGACACTCGGCTCCGCCTCGTGCGCTAAACTCGCTTAATAGATCAATCAAAATTACCGTCATTTCCGACTTCCACTCCTTCATCTTATCCATAATATTGTAATGCATCGTCCTGGACATTTTCTTGGACAAAATCCAGGGATGTTGCAAAACCTCCGTCGCCCGTATGCGTTTGACTGGATCTTTGACCAACAACAACAAAATCAAATCTTCGACTTCTTGCGACAATTTCGCATCAAATTTAGGCGATTGTGTGCAAATTTTCACTTGGATTTCTTTTTCGGTTTTGCCATAAAATGGAAATTTCCCAATCACTAGCATGTAGAGAATCACACCAATTGACCACATGTCACACATTTGACTGTACGACCTGAAGGTAATCATTTCAGGCGCTTTAAATAATTCGTTAGAACAAAAATAAAAGACAAGGGTTCAAGTACCCATGTAATAAATCGTTCCGCAAAATTCGTGCAACATGCTTTCGATGCCTTTGCCCGACTTGACGATGCTGCTCAAGCCAAAGTCGGTTAGTTTGATGTAGTATTCGTCGGTTGGGTCGAGCGGGTTTTCCCCGAGTAGAATATTTTCCAACTTCAAGTCTCTATGAACGATTTCTATAACGCTTGATTGTGATTACAATTGGCGGGGTTACCGAGTTACCGTATTTGTGCAAATACGCCACAGCATCGACCAGTTCCGAAATTATCTTCTTGGCGATTTTTTCAGCAAAGGGCTTGCGCTCGTTGTAGATTTTTGCGAAATCGGCGTGACAACGCTCAAACACCAGGTACATTTTTTTCGGAGATTCGAAAATCTTGTCAAGGTAGATTATATGAGGGTGGTGGATTAATTTCAAGATTTGTATTTCCTGCTCCACCATTTTTATCCGATCACCGGCCTTAAAGACAATTACTTAACGATAACAGCTTGTAATAACTTACTGTTGATTTGGAGATGAGTTTCATCGCCCATTGTTTATTGTTGCTTTTTTCGCGCACTGCCATTACGATGCCAAATCCGCCTTCGCCGATTTTTTCCCCAAAATCGTACCAAACTTTCAGTTCGTTCATTTCGGAGATTTTTGTGTGTGGGATATTGCGTACTTTTAGGCCATAGTGCTGCTAAATAATGTTCAATTTTTACGTGAAAACTTACAATTTTGGTACCGTTTTTGTGAATTCGTCTTGTAACAACATTTGGAGAGGGTCCGTATTGACTGCAACGTGAACCATTTCAGGACATTCACGGTCAAATGACATGCTTGAAGTTGGTTTAGTTTGAGTTTGAGAGAAATTCGGTGGTGGAATGAACTTTAACTGCTTCCATTGGAGTTTTTGAGAGAGATTAGACAAACAATGAATTTTTGACGTTTGGGCGAAACTGACGGAATGCCACGTCAAATTGCAAACAGCGAGGTTTTCGCAAAAAACAGGGACTATTATTTCATTTTTTTAATTCTTCGGCAATTTGGAAAATGTTATTTTTGAAATTTGACCAAATTAGGTGATTTTTTTGCTCAGTTATTTAGCTAAGAAACTCAAAGGTTTGAAGAAAGTAGGAATAACTTTTTTCCACCAAATTTTCTCATTTTTTAGCTTGTTTTAGACAAAATTTTGCTCAGAAACTATCGAATTCGAACGAAACAAGGGAAATTTTTCGAGAGAAAAACCTATTTTGGGTAAATTTTCCGAAAAAAACTTAGTTTTTACATCAGCAAGGCTAAGTAGGCTATTATTTTAGCATAATTTGTCGATTTTTAACGAAATTTTGCTAAATAATTGCGTTTCTGTCCGAAGAACGTGTTCAAAAAGGCGGAAAGATAATTTTGCATTTAATTTGGTGATTTTTGGAAATCACAAAGAACGTGTGAATTTTTTTGCGTTTAAATTAAGTCGATAAGTATGCGCTCTGCACTGTCATCGTCTCCATATTCAAATGCACGTTCCGCTGTATCACTGGTTGCCTACATAGCGGTAACAATTGCCGCAAATAAATGAATAAATTGTATGGTTATTTTCCTCACAATAAATGCTTCCAATTCAATCGATTATTGGCTATATTTCAATCGAAAAATTTTTTTTTTATTTTTTAAATAAGGCGGCGCCTCTCAATTTTTTGAAAATCTGTCTGTGACCCGTCATGATTTTCGTCTAAACTAAATTACAGTGAAAAGTAAAAATAATGCCGGAACTGGATCAACTCGTTTAATTAATTAAAAGAAAGCTGTTTGAGTCATTGTTATTATGCAGGTAATTGCCGTTAAATTACGCCATTACGCAACTTTTCCTTTTTTTCTTATAGATAAATTTCCGGATGAAAAGTCCCGAAAATGACTCGGAAAATTTAAATAAACATTGTCCGGCCGTATAAAGGTTAGTGGTGTTTTCCTAATTATTATTAGGGTCGAACTCGACATTCCCATTAGGAAAAGCGTGTTTATACTGTTTCCACTTTCTGACCTAAAAGTGGTGACATTTGCCTATTTTATTATTAAAATGTCAGGCAATAACGTTTGTTACGCTTTGTGAATTTGAAAGCGATCCTCATGCAAACGCAAAAGCGATTGGATTAATTGTAAATAAATTCATAATTTCGGTTGTTTTAGTTATCTTATCAGGGTTTTTAATCTTTGTTCTAATGCCAGTCATTTTCGATAGTGGTAAGACAATAGGCGAAATTAAGGTGAGTTCGCATAAAAAAATTAAAATTCTGGGCACTATTTTGTCGATTTTCAAAAGTAACGTTTTTGGCCAAGTCAGGGTCTAAGAATGCAGAATTTCGTCCCACGCTGTTCTTTGGCCGATTGACGAACGAAAACTCGTACTTTGTGTGTGTTTTTTGTTTAAAAATTTATAAAACTGCATGTTATATCAAACGTTTCAAACCTCGACAAAGGGAAAAAGTTCACGCGGTCAACATCCAAACTTGGAAAGACAGGTTCAACAAGGCCACAAAACTATTTGATTTTTTACAGACAAGCTCGTATGAAATATTTCCATCAACCAACTAAAAAAAACCCGGACATAAAACATAGGGAAAGCTGTGTTATTTCTATTTTTATTGTCAATGGCATTATTTGTCTCAATTCCTCATAATTGTATTACCTCCACCCACTGGAAAGAGGCAATGAACTTTTCCACATCTAAGGTCGTCTCGCACCGAAATCAATATTTGAATCTTGATTTGCTTTAATAATGACAATTGCGCCGATTCTTTTATTTGCAAACAAATGTAAAAAAATCAAGTGGGTGTGTTTTAAGGTGAATCCCCTTTTGTAATAAGCGACGAAGCGAAACTGCGCATCAGACAAAGACTTTAATTAATTCTCTATAAACATAATTAAAAGACGCACTTCTATGGCATCATGTGTTTATTCCATTTTTTTATCTCTATGTGTGTCATTTAAACATTGTTAAAATAATTGACTGTGGCCAAGGTTAACATGATTTTGGATGGACGAAAGTATTATTATCTATAAATTTATATTTTATCGTAAAATGTATTAAAACATACTTGAACTAGATGTTTAATCAGTGCCATCAAAAATGTTGTATATTTCCTATTGTTTTATGTCGAAATAAAATTTATTACGTTTTTGTTTATTTCCTCCTCCTCCTCCACGTGGCTAACCTTGATGGAAACATTCCTTCAAGTCTGGATTGCAGAAATCGTGAAGGAACTAGGATTTTGCTCATTTTTATCAATTAATAATTAGTTCGGAATTTCCAAATGCTTTTTTTTTAAGAAAAAAATTTTGTTCAAATAAAATATAAGTGAACATGCAGGGTGTTTCATCTAAGATTGTTATTTGTTTCGTTTGTTGTTTAAATTTTCCGTAAAATTTTCTTTAATAAAGCGAAAACAATCCAGTGAGTGAGTTACACAAGAAAATCGAATTATTTTTTAAACATATTACAGAAAATTTGTGAAATATATATTATTTTTAATATTTTCTTGTTTTTTTTCTTTTGTGGAAAAAACTGACCAACCCTCTGTACGTATATGTACAAAATAATTGCTTTTTTTCTTATCTTGTCTTGAGAAAATGAGTGACTGTAGACTTGAATCATCCTGTATATGGGTCCACAGCCCACTTTGATGTCCATCAAAGTGTGGAAAACCCATGATAATCGAGACGCAATTGTACCATGACAGTACCATATATCCTCCATGGGTGGTGGGATCAGCTGGACGCAATCACAAAGCCAGCTGATCACAAAAACAAAACACAGTCAGCGCGGAGCAGTGACGTGATGTGGTCGCAATCGCGCTGCTGAAAAGCATTTTCAATTTTTTTCTTTTGCGAGTTTTACGTAAAAAGGACTGAAAATTAAGTGCCAATCAAGGATAATTCGTTGCTAAAAAGTGATGTCAATTTTCCAAAACGGATATATCCAGCAATAAAAATAAGGTAGAATAGATATTGACGTCTGGAGTCCTTTGTTTGGCAGGTGGCTCGGTTACAAACGCTGTACTTCGTAACCGATCGGTTTGTTATGTAAACATAATAATATGAACGGATAGCCTTGAGGTGTGCGCGATTTTTTTTCTAAATTGTTTTTTTATTAATTGTTATTTTGGCAAAATTAGTGAAAATATTGCAAAGTTATTCACGCCTCATTTCGATTTTAATAATTCGAAGCAGTTTCTATTTCGTGGTGTGTTGCAAAACCAGGAAGTCGATGGCTCAATAATTACCAGTTACTACCAGTCTACCCATAAAAATTTATTCGAATTTATTAAACGAAATTTCATTAAATACATTTTTCTTGATTATTGCGTGTTTGATAATTTCGGCGCGACCTTCACACATATTTGATAATTTCAAACGTAACAACTTAGTGGGGGCCATCTGTGGCCCATTTACAAATAATCCAAACGTTTATTTTTGGCTTGCTGTTGTGCTGGTTAAGAAATTGCGAACGCGGCGCTGTTGCTGTGCCAAATTAATCAAGAAATACTATCTGATCGCCCACTTGGCCTTTCCAAAAACAACAGTTATTTCTAATAACAGTACCGAATAAAAAAATTTATTTAAATCAAGTAAAACGCGCCCACTTGTGTCTACTTATTAAATTTTTGACCTGAAACTTTCACAAAAACTCTTGATTGTTGTGTCACAAAAGTTTTGGTTTGTTTTCGGACTCGGTGGCCTAAATGTTTGACATTCATTGTCTCGTCGTTGCTATAAATATCGTCTAGTTATGAAATTTTTGTTGCGAAACGCAAGGTTGGCAACATTGACGCCGTCTATACAGGGTGTTTCGTCTAAAACTTCTCAAATTTAGCCGTTTTTTGAACATTTTTGGATTGGCATTTATTGCCAACTCTGGTATTTGTAAAGATTTTTGAAATAATTTTTGCCTTTTTCGAGTTTTTTTGCCAAAATTTTAATCGAACAGAGTGGGAAATTGCTTGCAAATTTAATTCTTTTTTTTTTCAAAAAACTTCAGTGTTGCCAATTCAATTTCAGCACAAAAATGCCTTCGCTCCTCGAAGCCCTCGAACAGAAATACGGCGAAAGTTCAACCGAGTCGGAAGGTTCAGATGACGAAGGCATTTCAGTGGCCATTTTCGTGCCTTGTAAATCCCCTCGAAGTATCGTTCCTTCACTTCTTGTTTTAAACGACTGCGATATTGCAACAGCTGGTGAAAAAGAAGCTCTGGAAGCGAAATGTGCATGTGTTGAAGAATTAGACCTTGCCAAAAACAAGCTCAAAGACTGGCCAGAGGTACAATTAATTTCACAAAAAAAGAGAATTAAAAATTAAAAAAAAATTGTAGGTTTTTGGAATTTTGCAACAAATGCCACGTTTGAAATTCGTAAATTTGAGCTTCAATGAGTTGAACACGCCCTTGAAGAACGTGGAAGTCGACAGGAATTTGCGATGGCAGCAGTTGAGGAATTTAGTCCTGAATTCGACTTACATCGACTGGGAAAGTGTCGATCAAATCCTTGATCATTTGCCCCGTTTGGAAGAATTGCACTTGAGTATGAACGATTATAACGTTGTGAATTTATGCAAGAAAAATTGTGATTGTGGCCGAATTGATAATAAAACGGACAATGAAACTAAATGTTTTTGTCCCACAATTGATTACCGAAAGAAACACAAACATGGAGGTATCCGAAAACTGCACTTTAACGGAAATCCGATTGATAAATGGAGAGAAGTGTGTAAATTGGGTTACGCATTTCCTAATTTAGAATCACTTGTACTTGCCGATTGTCCGATTGAGTCGCTTGATGTTAATGTAGAAAGCGATGATGAGAAATGTAATAGGAATTATGAGCGATCGGAAAGTGAATGTGAGTCGGGGAATAACAAAGAATCGCCACATGATAGTTTCAGAGTTTTGAAATTTTTAAATTTAAATTCGACAAGACTTGCCACTTGGGATGATATCGAACGATTGTCCAAGTTTCCAGCTCTTCACTGCGTCAGAATACAGGTAATACGTGTTATTATTTTTTTGTTTTGTTTAATTGCATCAAGAGTTTTTTAAAGGGTTGTCCGTTGTGGGAGAGCAACGAGTACACCGAACACGAACGCCGCCAACTCCTCATTGCCCGCCTCCCAAATGTGGAGATTTTAAACGGGGGCGGCGTTATCGGAAGTGACGAAAGGGAAGATGCAGAAAGAGCTTTCATTCGCTATTACATGGAAAAACCGGAAAGTGACCGACCGGAAAGGTACAATTAAATGATAATAACAATAAATAATTAACTTACTTGCAGATATTTCGAATTAGTTTCGATTCATGGCAAATTAGATCCGTTAGTAAACGTTGATTTAAGACCGGAAAAACGAGTCAAAGTCACATTTACTTGTGGTTCAAATAGCGAAGTTCGATCGGTGGATGTTTATCGGTCAGTGAGCGATTTGAAAACGAAATTAGAGGCGTTTGCTGGGTTTTCAGCCGCCAAAATGAGGTTGTTTTACGTCGATCAAGACTTGAGGGATATTCAAGTGAGTTTGTTGTTTTTTAATTACTCCTGATAACATGTTATTAGGGCCCGGAGGAAATGAAGTATCCGCATAAGCAGCTCTACAGTTACAACATACAGTCAGGCGATGAGATTATAATTGATTGCAAGAAGAAAATTAACGAAAAGTAAAGTAGTGGCCATAAGATGGATGCGTATATTGTTTTAGAAACTAATTAAGTTTTCAATTAAATATTTTTCTACGTAACAACGTCTTCATTGTCTAGCAGCTGTAGTCTAGTTAAGATTTGTGATATTTGCTGTTTGTTCAGCAAAACTATTGTGAAAATGAAACTGCCATGTAGTTTTTATTTTTCCCATTAATTCGTACTAAAACTGGTGTGTGGTAAATATTGTGAATTAACAAAACTCGAGTAAATAAATTAATATATTTGAATTTTCTACAATAAATTAAACCACCCTCTGGAATGAATCTCGTAACAAAATACAAAAAAGTGTCTGTATCACACAAATTATACAAATTGTTCTAAAGTTCAGTATGTGTATCTTTCTCACTCTCTGTTGGTTTGATATCTTCTGGTGCACTTTCCGTTGTGGTATTCCCCGGAGCCTCAACTGTCTCCTCTTGCTTACTCTCCTCCTTCTTCTCGACTTTCTTCGGCCTCCAGAGCCTATGTTTATTAACTAAATATTTCACTTCGCGATCAATCGCCCCCATCTTTTCCGTAATTGACTTAACCGTCAATTTCACACTTTCATACTTTTTCAATTTAT
Source organism: Tribolium castaneum (assembly GCF_031307605.1). Taxonomy (NCBI): domain Eukaryota; kingdom Metazoa; phylum Arthropoda; class Insecta; order Coleoptera; family Tenebrionidae; genus Tribolium; species Tribolium castaneum. The sequence continues at coordinate 699,289 of NC_087402.1, read as the reverse complement.
TCTGTTCTTCAATCATTTTACTTTTCCACTCTTCCGTCTCCTTAATTATCTTCTCCAAAGCTTCAACTTCACCATCGGTAAAAACATCACGTTCTGGATTCGTACTCTTAGTCAGATTTTTCGCAACGGTGAGAAACTGACTCGATTGATTCAACATTGTATTTAACGCATTTAAAGCTTCGGGACGTTCGTTATGTTCCCAAACGCGTTTAAACAAATCACTAGTTAGGGTTTTCAAACCGTCCAGTTTTTTCTCATATGTATCTGCATCCGCATCCGAACCATCTTCATACAACCAATCGGAAACCTCCGAACACGATTTTCGAATCGTCTCGACTTCGTCTTGACTAGCCGAAGCTACAAAATCGTCCTCGTCGAGTTTATTTTGCACTTCAATTACAAAACTCTCCAAGTTGTTTAACGCCGTCGCTCGCCGATTCAACTCCTTCTCGACCTTATCCAACTTTGAGAGTTTCTCAAGCGAATCATCGAATTGTTTTTTAGAGAGTGGAGTAATAGTTAGGGGTTTTTGCTTGGTTGTGATTGGCTCCTTGACTGTGATTACTTTCGGTTTGATTTCTGGTTTTGGCACCGTGGTGTTTTTCTGCGGTTCTGTGTCATTTTTAACCGGTTCTTCCCCCGTTTCAGTTTTTTCCTCACCTCCAAACAACTTACTGATAGTGTTACCTAGCTTCGAAAACGTCCCTTCTTCATCCGTCTCACTCACGGTTTTTTCAACAACCAACTCCACATTCACCAAATTTAGAATCCCCGACTCGTCCATCGAGAAATGTGCCTTAATCCCTTTCGTTTCAACATTTTCCCCGCTATTTTTCTTCAACGCTTCGGCCACTCCGACCAGACTAACTTCAGTCAAGTTGACTTGACCAACATTTGCAATTTCATTGGGCGGCAAATAATCCAAATCGGCGTAATTCACTTCGAAGTTAAAATCATCATTGTATTTATTAAACGTGATGATTTTCTTCTGTGGATAGGGGTTCATTAAACTGAACAACGTCCGTTTGACCTGTTTGACACCTTCGGGGGTTTCCCGCTCGAAAACCACCTGAATCGGGTAAAGTACCGCATCGCGGGTCAAAAATTTCTTGACTTGAAAGCCGGTACTTAAATCTGCCGCTTTGTAAACCGCCCCCATGGTGGCGGCTTCATCAGTATTCAAATTTTTGGCCAAGTCCTGGCCTACTACCCCTTGCAGTTTTTCCTGTACTTTAGGTACCCGTGTTCCGGCGCCTACTAGCACAACTTGCCCGATTATATCTTTAGTCAAGTGTGCACTTTGCAAGGCCAACTCGACCGGTCTTCCAACCCGCTCAAATAAATCCCCAGCCAACTGTTCAAGCTCGTCACGCGTCACCAAAACTTTAAAATCCTCCTCATCCAACAAACCCTCGATTTGCGCGTAATGTTCGGCGTTAGCCGACAGGATGTTTTTCACCCGACCGGCTTCCTTAAATAACTTAGCCATGGATCTCGCGTTTGCAAAAACATCATTTTTGGTTTTTTTCATTTCGTTAAATTTGCGTGCCAAATGGTCGCGTAACCGTAACTGTATTTCAAGACCGCCAAGTGTTCGGTCAAACCCCACCCCAATCACCGATAATTGTGGGTGCGTTTCAACGAAACCCTTGTCTTTGGTTTTGACCGTTTGGTAGCTGACTAGCGTGGCAGTGGTTGAAGTGGCCCCCATGTCGTAAAACATGACGTATTGCGCCGTCTCATTGAAGTCTTTACTGCGGAAAATGCCGTAGTTGAGTGCCACAGCTGTGTAGTCGTTGATCAGTTGGAGGACTTTAAGACCGGCCAAGTTGGCGGCTTGGAGCAGGGATTTTCGCTCGATTTGGTTGAAATAGCCCGGGACTGTGAGCACGCACTCTTTGATCGGCTGGCGGGCCCCTTGTTCGGCAAACTCCTTGGCTTTGCCCAACAATTGTGCGATCAACTCCTCCGGACTGTAAAAGACGTTATCGTCGTGTTTGAACAGAATCGTGTTACGTTCCGGGTCTTCGACAATTTCGTAATACGGGAAGCGCTCCTTGTACAGCTTAACCAGCGGGTGATTGATGCTTTTCCCCAGCAAGTCGAGCAAATACATGTAGGCGTTTTTGGGGAAGCGCGTGCCTATAGTCTGGGCTTCCTCGCCGAAAGAGCGCACGTTGTCCCGAAAACTGATCACGGCTGGACTTTTGCGCTTCGATTCCTTGTTCAGGGCTATTTCCATCGGGACTCCGGGCGAAACTATCCCGATTTTCATCCATTCGGAGCCCAAATCGACCGACATGACGGCCAGGCTTTCGCACACCGTGGCTAGAGCCAGCAGCGTTGATAAAATTGCAAAAATGAGCCTCATTTTTTCTGGAAACGTGTTAGAATTAGTCGGTGCCGGAAGTTTGAGGTTAGGTCACTTTCGTGACTGGAATGGGGCAAAACTTGGGGTTAATTGGCTCACCTGTGTTGGTTTAAACTTAATCACGATACATTTAAGTTGGGTAGTTGGGAATTGATGAGTTTTTGCGACTTGTTTTGTGGTTAAAATCCACGTCAGTTCTTACATGTGCCAGCTCTTGCGCAGTTGCGTCACAAACAGCTGGTTTAAATCAAGCGATTTGATTACAGTGTGGCGGCTTGGGATTGGTCGGTTCAAGGACTTCATTGTTACTGTTTTAAATAAATAAAACAAAAAGTCCAAATTTTTTGCCCTTCATCTGCCGATATTTTGCAACAATAATTGATTGGGTCCTTGGGTTGGGAGCACCCATTGTTAGGAAAATGCCCACACGATTTATTTCCAGTTTTTATTTGCAGGCAACCAGTAATACAGCGGAGCTTGCAGTTAGTTAGTTAAAGTAAATTTTGCAAAAATATTAAACAAACAATCTTAATTCCGACTAATCGTTCGATAAATACCCAGTTAAGATTGCAGTATGTTATGTGTTGTCATAAACTCAATCAATCACGCTCGGTAAATACCGTAAAACGAACGCAATGTTGCTTAAATCATTAATAACCCCATTAATCAATGGGCGAAAAATGAGTACAGTGACACGTTTCAAGCCGTTCTCCCCGAACTTTATCTTCAGACAGGTAGGAAAATTGTGGATTTTGTGTTAATTCCTTGTTTTGGCTTTTTATTTATTTAGTTATTCGACCCGAAAAGCTCCACATACACGTATTTATTGGGAGATGCTGATAGTGCAGAGTGCATACTTATCGACCCGGTTGTTGAACACGCTAAGCGCGACTTTCAACTCACCAAGGATTTGAATTTGAGATTAGTTTACGCTGGTAAATATTTAAAAGATGAATATTTTCACACAGTTTTGCTATTTTTAATAATGGATGCGCCCGGCAGCCGGGGGAGAAATGTTAAAAAACATTATTCCAACTTTTCCGATTTTTGTTTTCTAACGATTTTAGTTTTTTCTCAGATCTTCTGTTTCCAGTAGTTAGAAAAAAAAGGAATTTGTCTTTTTTAACGCCTGTCTTCTATCTTCTGTTTTCTTTCTCTCTACCTTCCTATGGTCTATTTTTTACTATCTCTTTGTTTTTTGTTTTTTCTTTTTATTTTATCTTTTATTCTGCTCTCTTATTTATATTATCTTTATTTTCTATCTTCATTTCCAAAATCCTTTATCATTAGTATTTTTTTAAGTTTTTCTTTTATGTTTTGTTTTCTTTTTTATTGCTTTATTTTCTGTTCTCTGTTTTTTTTTGAGTTTAGTTTTTATCTTTTTCTCTTCGATAAAATAAAAATTTAATTGCGTTTACACCCTGGAAACTACTTCTACCGCTTTATAATTTGCTTCATTGCCGATTCAAATTTTTCATTTTCAAGCCGAGCGAATCGAATCGATAAAAACGCTTCATATCGGGCTTTGGTAGTCAATTTGTGGTAAATTAAGCTTCTTTGTTTGCTCTTCCCTTATTAAGGGATTAGCATTTCCTCCCTCATCATCTTTCCAAAACGTATAATGAATCAGAGCTCTTTTTATTAAAAAGCTCGCTTTCTTATTCCAGTGAATACCCATATGCATGCTGATCACATCACTGGAACGGGCTACTTAAAGCAACTTTCCGGTTGTAAGAGCGTCATATCTCGGCAAAGTGGAGCACAAGCTGATGTTCTTATCGACGAAAATGATTTTCTAACATTCGGCAATCAACGATTGAAGGTGTTATCAACGCCCGGTCACACCAACGGCTGTTGTTCGTTTTACAGCAACGAACAGGTAGGTATTTATTTAATTAGATTTTTATTTTAATGAAAAACTCCGCCGCGGCATAATTAAATTTTTGCCGGAATTCCGATTAAGCCGGCCTTTGAATTCGCCCCTTTGTTCACATTTTAGACATATTTAGAACAAGTTTGGGACCTTATTTCAGCGGCGGAACGGCCTAATTGAGACGCACAAAACCTTTCATGGTTTTATTTTTATCATTTATTCTTTGTGCAATTTTGGGACAAATAACGTGCTTGCACGGAGAATTAATTACCTGAGTTAAGTATCCAACTGCATTATTAATCAAGTTTTGGACTTAACATGAACCCTTTAGTCTATAAATAGAGTGCACTAAGGGAGCATAAAATCGAGCAATTTTCTCGGATAATTACGTTCCGTGGAATTAAAAATAATAAATATCGATTCTTGCCTGGAAATATAATTTATTAAATGATTACTGTATAATTTCAACTGGTCAAAAATACTTTTTTTTGTATAAATCAGTGGAAATTTCTGAACCGATCGGCAAGCAACGAAATTACATCCTTAATCGCCTCTTCATCTCCAATCTATGAATGTCACAAAATTGATTGAATTTTTATGGCGCTATAAATGTTTATCATTTTTGTGTATACCAAGGGCATAGCTTTCACCGGCGACGCTGTTCTTATCAGGGGCTGCGGAAGGACAGATTTTCAAGAAGGTGATTCGGCCACTTTGTACAAAAGTGTCCACGAAAAAATCTTCACTTTGCCCGAAGAAACACGACTTTTCCCAGCACATGACTACAAAGGCGTGATGGAGACAAGTGTAGGTGAAGAGAAACGTCTCAATCCGAGACTGACCAAGAGTTTGGAGGAATTTGTTAAGATTATGGAAAATCTTAACTTACCTTACCCCAAACAGATAGGTGAGCTTGGTAGACAAGTTTTCATAATTAATTAAGTACATACGAGTAGATTATTAAAAGGTTTCGTGAAACTTTTGCCTAACAACATTAACGTAATCTGGGGCGAAACATGATGATAAAGCGGTTGTGATTTATTTCGTTTACTTACAGGGTGATTCAAATGGTTAACATACCATACGTACAGAGTGATTCCAATATTTAATAATATTTATGTAAAGTAACTCAGTCGGGCCGCCATTTTGTTTTGAACTTCTGGAATGAAAATGGTGGACAAGTCGGCCATTTTTTTTTAATTCATGGCACACCTTTATCGTATTTTTCGAAAGTTTACTCGATTAAAAATAAAAATAATGGGCGAAAATTCGTTTGTTGCGATTATTTCAATATTTGTTGATGTTTTATTGATAATTGTTAATTTAAATGTTGGGTTTTGGTTTGAGGTAAGTTCAAGTGGCCCAAAGCCATAAATTACTCCATTAAGCTTGAAAGTATCGATTTTGACAAACTTCCAAATATGGTGGATGCGCCGGGTTTGTCCATGTTTTAAAGTGTGATGTATGAATCGCCACATGTCAATAACAAACTCCGTCAAAATGTGCAAGGGTTTTACGAACGTTAACCGATAGTCTAGGCTATGAAGCTGGATAAACTTCCGCTCGGATATTGTCTATCTAGCCAGGCGTGTAATAAGCGGGTGGGGATCGGATTCGGGGGATCACAGACCTGACCTTTTGTAGCTTTTACGAAAATTAGAATAGTGAGCTGTGCCACACCACTGACTTACTGACGGAGATTTGGGCAAAAATTTTGTTTTTTTCTCAATTGGGGCAAAACTGGTGGAAAATGTTGAACTATTTTGATGTAAACCTATGTGAAATGATCCGGGGAATCGATTGGCGTCGAGAAAATTACGAAATTCCGAATAGTTTTTTAGTTATGAATTTTTTAAAATTTTACCTATTTTTGCTTTTATGAGCAATTTTCTCGAAAACTATTAGTCAGAAAACAAAGGTCTTTTTTGAAAAAGATAGATAATTAAAAGAGCTTTCCATCGATAATACACTTCATAGGGTTATCTCTAATAGTTCCGGAGTTATTGCTCGATAAAAGTTCCGGGTACACAAAATTGACCAAAATCTCGACAAAAATTGAAAAATTCAAAAATCAAAAACTCGAACATATGGACTTTTTGTGGACTTTTAACAACTCTAGAGGGATGTAAAGGCATATAAAAGTCCATAAAAGTATACTAGAACGAGTTTAAAAAAAAATTTTTTTTCACCTTTTTGAAGGTACCTTAGTGCTCAGGAAATTTTAAGCAAAAAATTTTAAATTTTTAATTCTTGTGAAAAATTGATATAATATGTAAAATGAGCCGTAGAATTCAACGGAACAAACCGCAGTGCTCTACGACTTTTAGTTTTTTTTTATGAATTTTTTTAGTGAAAAACTTTGATCGCCTCTGTAACCGGAACCGTTGCCCGGAGCGGCTCCGGGTTTAATCGAAAAAATAGAGAAAATTAAGCGCTATCAGATGATTTTTTGTTCGTTGCTCTAAGTTTTACAGTTTCCGGGAAAAACGCAAAAAAAGTTTCCATTTTCGCTTTTTTTCAATTTTCAACCGCCAATTACGGCCAAACTATTAGAGTTATCGAAAAACGGAAAAATCGAGGACAACCGGAATAAAAAGCTCTACAAAATGGCATAGGACTTAAGGCGATATCTCGCAAAAAAAAATTCAATATTCAAACGCCGATTACGGCCAAACTAAAAGAGCTGGGAGAAAACGTTTTTTTAGATCGGAAAGAGCACATCAAAATCTATAAGATAAAATAGGTTTCATTTGATTTTGAGACACTTTAAAAATTGACCGATTTCTAGGGGGGGGGTGTCAACTTTTTTTTTATTTTTTTTATTTTCTCATTTACGGCTAAACTATTCTAAAAAGTGGAACTATTTTGATTCAAAACTATGCAAAATGATCCGGGGAATCGATTGGCATCGAGAAAATTACCAAATTCCGAATAGTTTTTTAGTTATGAATTTTTTAAAATTTCACCAATTTTTGCATTTATCAGCAATTTGCTCGAAAACTATAAGTCGGAGAACAATAATCTTTTTTGAAAAAAATAGATAATCTAAAGAGCTTTCCAACGATAATACACTTCATGGGGTTATCTCTGATAGTTCCGGAGCTATTGCTCGACAAATGTTCCGGGTACCTAAAATCGACAAAAATTGTGACGAAAATTGAAAAAATCAAACATCAAAAAATCGAATATATGAACTTTTTGTGGACTTTTAACAACTCTAGAGGGATGTAAAGGCATATAAAAGTCCACAAAAGTATACTAGAACGAGTTTAAAAAATTTTTTTTTCACCTCCTTGAAGGTAAGTAAATGTATTTCAGGAAATTTTAAGCAAAAAAAATTCAAATTTTTAAATCTCGTGAAAAGTTGGTATAATACAGAAAATGAGCCGCTGAATTCAATGGAACAAACCGCGTTGTTCTACGACTTTTAGTTTTTGTGTTATGAATTTTTTTGTTGAATAAAATTTTATACCATAGTAATGGCTTAACTTTTTTTATTTTTTTATTTTCTCAATTACGGCTAAACTATTCGAAAAAGTGGAACTATTTTTATCCTTACCTATGCAAAATGATCCGGGGAATCGATTGGCACGAAGAAAATTGCCAAATTCCCAATAGTTTTTTACTTATGAATTTTTTAAAATTTTATCAATTTTTGCATTTATCTGCAATTTGCTCGAAAACTGTAAGTCGGAGAACAATAATCTTTTTTGAAAAATATAGATAATCTAAAGAGCTTTTCAACGATAATACACTTCATGGGGTTATCTCTGACAGTTCCGGAGCTATTGCTCGATAAATGATACGGGTACTCGAAATCGATAAAAATTTCGACAAAAAATGAAAAAATCAAACATCAAAAAATCGAACGTATGGACTTTTTCTAGACTTTTAACAACTCCAGAGGGTTATAAAAGCATATAAAAGTCCATAAAACTTTGCTAGAGTGAGTTTTAAAAAATTTAAAAAAATGCTTTGAACGTTAAATGAGATGAGCGCAACAGATTTGAGTCCATGGCATCGATTACTCACAGTGGAATATTTCCACATCCTGTAATTAAAAAGAAAAAAATCCAAGTGCGAGCCGTTTGTCGAATTACAAGCGTTGACACGTTTGCACGTTCCGTCATTAAATTTCACTTTGAAATATGCATATTTTGTTATTACATCGTTTATGTTCTCTCTGTTTCAGATAAAGCTCTCCCTGCAAATAAAGTTTGCGGTCTTTATGACATTCCACCGGAATAGTTAGTGCAAATTAATTGACAAAGTTTGTATAATTAATGTTGCTGGTAAAGGTATTACATTTCCGATGATATTTAAATAATAAAATAAAACTTCGATGCTCATTGTCTTGCATTTATTTAACCCACCCCTAATTCCTATTCAAATTATTCCTAACGGAAGAAATGGAAGATTCAGTGGTAATTTCACTCTGATACCCAATTACACAAGATTTGAGCCCGGATCTCATTCAAAGTTTTAACCTGGACAGAAATATTATGCACAGTTTTTTGCAAATTTACATAATAGTGATTGTCGTTAAGATACACTTTTACTCGTTTTTTTGCGCGAAAATCGTGATTTATCCTAATTAGAGTGTAATGTAGAAGGGTTGTGCCTGTAATTAAGGCACTTAAGGTATCAGATTGTAATTACAGGACTCTGTAACCAGCTAAACCCAATTATCGGTTTTTTCACTCGGATTAGTTCAATTTGGTGTTTTACCTGCATCCAGAAATAACTCGGACCGGACCGTTGTGTCTACGGATATCTACGGATATCTAAAGGTTAGGATGCGTAATGACACGGTCCCGGTCTCGATAGTTCCGTTAATGTCGCCAGAGAGCGTCCTAACTTTTACCAAATTGCACTCTGTCCCATATTTTTCAAAACGCTGCGAATACGGTTACAGATGCAAGAAAAATGTTGGGGAGAAAGTTGTAGAGAATTAAATTTCCTACAAAAAAGTCCCCGAGACCATATTTCTATCGTCAGCTGTTTGGGCCCCAAAGTCGTTCAAAGACGCCCAAGCGACGGATTTGCTTCATTTGCCGGTGGTCAAGTATTGGAAATTAATTTTTACCTAAACCGTTGAAGATAGAAATGTGGTGTTGCGGACTTTTTTGTAGAAAACTTAATTCTCTACAATTTTGTTCCTTACACTTTTTTTGTATCTTTAACCGTATTCGCTGCATTTGCAAAAATATAAAGTAGAACGCAATTTGTTATTTCTTTGCGCACCGTCGCATATCTATCAAAACGCTGGGAATACCGTTGAAGATACAAAAAAATTGTAAGGAACAAACTTGTAGAGAATTAAATTTTCTACAAAAAAGTCCGCGACACCATATTTCTATCTTCAACGGTTTAGGTATAAATTAACTTTGTGTTATTTTCAATTTAATTTGAAAATCACTGCTTGAAAAATGGATATTTTTATTAGGTAATTTTAAAGTCAGTAAAATAATTGGACAAAAATTGGACAAAGGCGGAAAATTACCAAAATCGTGCTTTCTATTCCATTTTATTGCTTTATTTTGCTTTGTGACACATATCAGAACCCGAATCTTTTTGATTCTCTTAGAAAAACCAAAGGCCAATCCCGTGTGTCTGATTTAACGAAGGTCGAGATTGCCGAATTTGTTTTTATGTGTGTGAAGCCCAAGCTTATCGTAAATCGTATCCGATTGACGAACAAAAAAATAATTCATTGCTTGGTGGTGTTAACACATTCGAATTACTCATAATTTTTCCCAATTGCCTCCAAATGGGGAATGAAATTTTACAATACAGTGAAATGAAATCGTCAATTATTGTATTGATTTTTTTCACTCACTCACACACACAGCAATTACGCAAGCAAATTCCCAATTTGGAGTGGAATGTGCCGAGATATGAATTATGCCAAACCTAGAGACCTATCCATCAGGACTCACATTAATGAGATTTCTATTCCCGAACTTTGAGTAGCAAATCTACTCCGGAATGTCTGGCTAAGAATATTGGACGTAATGATGAATTCACGCCAATTCCACGATTATTATCACTGCGAATTCAGACGGAAATGCATTTACTCACGTATTTAACGCTTGGTAAAATATAAACACGAATAAAACATTGCAAGGTGTTTAAGCAACTTTTTCAAAAAAAAAAATTTTTGATTTTTGTAACTTCAAAATTTTTTATTTGATCCAAATCGGCCATTTTGAGTTTAATTTAAAATTGGCGCCAATTTCTTGTACTTCCGGAAGCTCAGCCATTTTGAAAATAATTTAGTTGAACCCAGAATTGTACACAAAATTTTAGAGCTCTGGCTTAAAGATAAGAAGGTTTTAATGGAGGTCGTAAAAGAATCACCCTGTATGTGCCGTGTATTTGACCTTGAATCTTGTCGGCAATTCGGGACGCATTTTAAGCAAATTTTGGCAAATTGTGAATTGTAAAATTACAATGACGTCACATTGAATCGTCCAAAATGGCGTTTTGGAAGCGACGCAATGTCGTCATATTCGACGGATCGATGTCGCGTCGCATGGCAACGTCGTTCGTACTATCACGAAGTGAAACGGGCGTCGCGACGTCCATGGCCTAGCGCGATTCCTCTACCAGATGCCATTCTCACCAGACGAAGGCACGAATCGCAGTTTTTTTACTATAGCAGACGTTAAACTACTCTTTTGTCTACTTTTTTGAGTAGATAAAATAACACTTTAACCACAAGTGTTGATAGAATAATGTCGCACATTTATTTTATTCAATTAAATTTACAATTTCTAGGGTAAATACTGAGTTTTTTTCGATAAGACAAACAAAAAACAATCAAACAATTTATTATTAAAAATAACGTACTTTCCGCTTGATATTTAAATATCAAAGTGTCTATTTCCAGGCGATTGATTCGTTGGTAACAGGTCAACTAGAAAATCAAAAAATCATTAAATAAGTGCTGCTTGTAATGAAGCAAACTTTACATAACGACATAAAGAGAACAAAAAATGTAAAGAAGCACTTTAAAGTTATTTGATAGTGAGATGCCATTAGGCTAATTAGATTGCGAAATAAAACTCGATCGCGAATTATACAGGGTGTCCCACAAAGTTGGAAAAGTTCACAAATAATCACTAAATGTTGGAGAATAAATAAATAAAATATTAATAATTGTTTAACTGATGTTTTTCTTATCTGTATACACATCTTTAACTTTTAATATAGCTAAAGCTAGAGCGACATATGAATAATTTTTTTTGCATTCAATAACCGAAGGTTCGAAGAGCCTTCTAGAATTTTCAAAATTGTCTACTGTCAAAATTCAAGGCTAGTATGATTTTTTCAAAATGGTTTTTAAAAAACGGCTATAACTTAGGTTTTTCAAATGGAACGACTCTATTTTCTTAACGGCAACGAAAATGACATCGATATTTTTGGTGACTTTTATCACCACGTCCTTACCTATCTCATAGTTTTCCAAATAAATACAAAAATTGAAGAATTTACTTTGTAATTTTATCGTTAATCAAGTAGGCTTTGCAAAATGCTCAACAATTGTCAAACTTCAATAGGTTATTTAGTTTTTAGCCGATTTATTATCAAATAAACAATAATATTTAATTATGGTAACTCAGTCAGACTGCCATCTTGTTGTTCTTGGTGGACAAATCGAACATTTTTTTTAATTATTAGCACAACCTTATCGTATTTTCGAAAGTTTACTCGATTAAAAATAAAAATAATGAGCTAAAATTTCGTTTTGATAATAATTTTCAAAAAATCGTAGTAGCCTTGCAATTTGACAGGTGACAATTCTGAATATTTCATAAGATGAATTCAAAAAACAAAAAAAAGCAATAAAATAAAATAAAAATAAGTTATTATAGATTAAAATTAAAGACTAAAATTTTAAAGAAGTTTCTAATGTTGGTCCATTTAGTTATTTTTGTCCACTATGGACAAAAAAGTCAGTTGGTAATAAATTATTGTTAAAGTATTTATTTGGTTCAGTAATGGACTTTTTTAACTGGAACCCGGCACGGGGTGAATAATAAATTGTTTAAAAAACCCAACCATTCCCTTTCAAGCCCTATAACCAAGCAAATGGTCCAAGACCTTGTATTTTCTTGGTCCCTTTGGTCTAGTCTAGACACCCACCTCTAGCCTTCTATCTCCCTCCCTCTCACACCTGTGCATTTAAGACGAGATAAGAGATCTCCCAATGGATGACTAAGCCAGCGCATGCGCACCCACTTCCTGGTAGGTGGAGCTGTCGTCAGTCGTGAAACCACCCATCGGAGTTGCGTTTCAGTGTTGTGTGCTTTCTGTGAGAAATCCACCAAAAATGTTGCCATTAGCGACTTTTTTTTGTGTGTTATTTCTATCAAATGGACTTTTTAGCGATGTCTCGGTAAGTGGCGGCCATTTCGCACACTTTCACACCTTATACCTACTCAAAACTCGACATGAGGTACATAACATCGATTTTTAGTTCATTTCTCCCGCTGTTTGTGTACTTGATTATTATCATCACAAGGAATTAACCGAGGGTTTGCTAATTTGTACTGTATGAACACCCGGTATGGTCATCTTGTGCCAATTTTTTTGTTTAATTATGGACCTAGTTGGCTAGTTAAAAAATGCAATTTTAATCGTTTAGTGCGGTTAATTAAAACGAACTACTTAAAAATGCATCGAGCAATCAGTGAATTCTGCGTGTGCAAAACGGTCTCGGGTGATTTACAAAATGCTGTCAAAATGGACTGAATTAACGGCTTTTTAGCTTATTTAAACGCTCGCCATAAATTGCATTCGTGTTTCCGGCATTTAGGCATACAATGCAGTTCATTGTTTTCCAAGTGCCTTTTCGAAAACGAATCTTTTTTTTTGACGTCAATGCGGTATTGCCAACTTAGTTTTATTTTTCATAATACACTGCGTGAAAATCCGGGGAAAAATTAACCGTCTTGAACGAGGGTCTGGAGATTTATTTGAGGGTTCCCACAGTGGAAAATTTGTGATTTGGCTCAAATTAATTAAAAGGACTTTCGAGGTTTCCACAGAGTAATAGAAAGAGAAAATGTGCTATTTTTGGGAAAAATAAATTTATTATAATAATAATTATACATTGTACCTAAAAAATAGAAATTTTCTTATCTAAACAAATAATATGTTATTAAATGGGTGCTTCAGTTCTCGCTCGTGTTCTAACAATATTTATTTATTTTAAATAAATTAAATAAAATAAAAAATAGTGTTTATTTCTGAAACCTGTGACTACTTTTTGTGAGCACTTGACTTGAAATAATACAGTTTTTTGATGCCCGGAACGTCCCGGAATCGACGACTTCTTATGTAAAATCGTCCGGAGAATCTGACTACGTAAAGTGTTTTGACCTCGAAGCTTCAGTTTTTGAGCTATGATTTTTTTTTATATTTTCTAAAAAAATTTGAAGAGTGACAAACTAAATTTCGACCAATGTCTTAAACTTTGGCTTATATCTTTAAAACTATGACTCATAGACAAAAAATAAGAACAGATTCAGAATCTTTGACTAATTCTGCATGGGAAAAGATAAATTTCAATTGTCTGGACCGTCTAACTTTAGTGAAAAAACTAAAAACTTTTCTTTTTTACTAGCAACTAACCTCTGTTTTGAGGCACCAAATTTTCGCTGATGTCTTAAAAACTATCACTCGTAGGTGAGAAACAAAGACAGATTTGAAATCCTCAGATAATTTTACGTTAGAAAAGTAAAAAATCTAGTTGTTTGGACTTCTGCCTTTTGCAAAAAAAATTAATACAATTGTTTAGCTTTTGACAAATTACCTTTCAACCAGTGTCTCAAATTTTGACTCATATCTTAAAAACTATAGCTCGTAGAGAAAAAATACAAACAGACTCAAAATCCTTGAACAATTCTGCATAAGAAAAGCTAAATTTCAATTGGCGACACTGCCAAACAGTGACAAAAGTATCAAAAACATTCTTCGTCTCTCTTAACTAATCTGTGCTTTGAAGCACCAAATTTTCACCGATATCTCAAGAAGTATCTGTCGTAGGTAAAAAACAAAGACAGATTTGGAATCCTCAGATAATTTTGCATAAGACAAGTTAAAAATCGAATTGTTTGGACTTCTCTCTTTTTCAAAAAGAAAAATTAAGTGTTTGAATTTTATCAAACTAAATTTTAACCAATGTCTCAAAGTTTGACTGATAACTTAAAAACTATGGCTCGTAGATGAAAAATAAAAATAGGCTCGGAATCCTTGAATATTTTTGCATAGGAAAAGCTAAATTTTAATTGTCTTCACTGTCTAACTTTAGCAAAAAAAAATAATAAAAGTCCTTCTCTTTTACTCGAATTAATTTCTTTCTTGAAGTACAAGATTTCAACGGTATCTCAAAAACTATCGGTCGTAGATAAAAACCAAAGGCAGATTTGGAATCCTCAGATAATTTTGCGTAAGAAAAGTTTAAAATCGAGTTGCTTGGACTTCTATCTTTTCCAAAAAGAAAAATTAAGTGTTTGAATTTTGTCAAACTAAATTTTAACCAATGTCTCAAAGTTTGACTGATACTTGAAAACCATGGCTCGTAGATGAAAAATAAAAATAGATTCGGAATCCTTGAATATTTTTGCATAGGAAAAGCTAAGATTTAATTGTCTTCACTGTCTAACTTTAGCAAAAAAAAAAAATAATAAAAGTCCTTCTCTTTTACTCGAATTAATTTCTTTCTTGAAGTACAAGATTTTCAACGGTATCTTAAAAACTATCTGTCGTAGGTAAAAACCAAAGGCAGATTTGGAATCCTCAGATAATTTTACGTAAGAAAAGTTAAAAATTTAGTTGTTGGGACTTCTCCATTTTCCAAAAAAAATAATACAACTGTTTAACTTTTGACAAATTAAATTTCAACCAGTGTTTAAAATTTTGACTCATATCTTAAAAACTATAGCTTGTAGAGAAAAAATACAAACAGACTCAAAATCCTTTGATAATTCTGCATAAGAAATTGCAGTCAATTGGCGACACTGCCAAACAGTGACAAAAATATCAAAAACATTCTTCGTCTCTCTTAACTAATCTGTGTCTTGAAGCACCAAATTTTCACCGATATCTCAAGAACTATCTGTCGTAGGTAAAAAACAAAGACAGATTTGGAATCCTCAGATGATTTTGCATAAGAAAAGTTAAAAATCGAATTGTTTGGACTTCTCTCTTTTTCAAAAAGAAAAATTAAGTGTTTGAATTTTGTCAAACTAAATTTTAACCAATGTCTCAAAGTTTGACTGATAACTTAAAAACTATGGCTCGTAGATGAAAAATAAAAATAGATTCGGAATCCTTGAATAATTTTACATAGGAAAAGCTAAATTTTAATTGTCTACACTGCCTAACTTTACCAAAAAATAATAAAAAAGTCCTTTTTACTCGAATTAATTTCTTTCTTGACGTACAAGATTTTCAACGGTATCTTAAAAACTATCGGTCGTAGATAAAAACCAAAGGCAGATTTGGAATCCTCAGAGAATTTTACGTAAGAAAAGTTAAAAATCTAGTTGTCTGGACTTCCCTTTAAGAAAAAATTAATAAAATTCTTTGGATTTTGGAAAATTGAATTTCAATCAATGTCTCAAAGTTTGACTGATACCTTAAAAACTATGACTTGTAGATGAAAAATAAGAATAGATTCAGAATCCTTAATTAATTTTGCATAGCAAGAGCTAAATTTCAATTGCTTAGAGACTGCATTTTTACTAATATCTCAAAAAATATTGGTCATTAAAAAAAATAAACAGTTTTAGAATCCCCAGTAAATTTTGCGTAAGAAAAGTAAAAAAATGAGTTGTTAGGCCTTTATCTTTTTTCAAAAAAAGTATTTATATTTTGGCAAATTCACCCAATTTCCACCAAAATTGACGAAATTCCAAAGAAAACTGAAGGGGGTTTTAATTAAAATAGTAAAAAAATGTTTGGGAAACTATTCCTTCACGAAATAGTTTCGAAAGGATTTTTATGAAACATCCAAAAAATGTTATTGTTGTCACCTCATTCTGTTCCTTTGTTCACCTATCACATTTTTCACTCCAAATTGTGCAACCGAACAAATATTTGTGTGGAATTGAGAGCAAGCTTAAATCTCTCAATAAAGTCAATAGAACGCATCTGGTGCCTCGCCACTTACAATTAAAATTCTCCTTTTTCCTCCGAAATAATTGTTTTATTTGCCTATAATTTATAAACGTATGTGTGTGTGTGTATGTAATGATTGCTTGGTATAGAATGGAAGAATAAAAGAGAGGGTTGTGATTTATGTTAGGGCCGATAACACGTTCAATGCCCGTTGCTGGGGCTACATTTATCAGTGTTATTCGCCTGCTAAACTAAAGGCAACATGTTCTTTATATTCTCTCCAAGACCCGAAACATTGTTGCACCGACAATTGGAAAACGTTTCTGCTCGAATTATTCGTTTGAAAAATAATTAAGACTGCTTAAAACTTTCGCATTATATTGTGTATTAAATTATTTGCAACACAATTGCCTTCCGAAATTGCCAGATAGCAAAGTTAACAGAATGGAAACGCTGACTGCTTTGCATTACGGAAATACACCGTATTGTTCCGATACGAATTGTGAATTATTATTCACTTATCAATTACGCACACTAACCGGAATTGGAGCCAGTTTAACGAACTGAAGGTGGCTTCAAACAGCTCGAAACGTCTAACTTGAAGAAAATGTGTGAATTTCTTGGGGATAAACCAATGTTTGGGTATTTATACAAAGGGAGTCAATATTGATTGTTGGTACATACTATTGTATCCAAGGAAATATCAATGTAAACACGTGTTCATTTCTATCGCTTTGTTGGAATATTGATGATTTATTTTGAATATGAATTAATTAAATTCGCGACGAAATTCGAGTTACAAGGTGGGCGTGTTTATAAATAAACGTTTCTTTAAATACAGGTGAGAATGCAAGAAGTTCTGACACATCTCTCGAATAGACTTAAAGACACACCCAAAAGTTAAATAATACGGTGACTGTCATCATGATCTCATTTCTACAATTACGACGACATTTAGAGTCGCGGCAAAAGACAAAGTCTTGTATGAACATAATTTCGAAGCCAGTTTAGAAATGTTGCGAGATTTTGCATTTTCTACCAAAAACAACTAATACGTAGTTTGGCCAAAATCGATCGTTGGAAATTGTTTTTCGTCATATTACCAACACAAAAGTGTGAAAAAACTGTGTTGTAAGCAGTTAAGAGGTTTTTAGCTAGAGTCAAAGCGGAGTGCTTTTAATTTTTTCTGTCAAAGTTAGACAGTCTAGACAATTTAAATTCATTTCTTCTTGTGCAAAATTATTCAAGGATTCTGAATATATTTTTATTTTTTTTCTAGGAGTAACAGTTTTAAAGATATGAGTCAAAGTTTAAGACATTGGTTTGTCAAAATCCAAACAATTGAAATTTTTTTTAAGTAAAAAGTTTGAAGAAGTCAATAATTTTTAACCATTCTTATCCAAAATTATGTGAGGATTCTAGTTCTGTCTTTGTTTCCTTTATACGACCGATAGTTTTTGAGATACCGGTGAAAATTTGGTGCCTGGAGACACAGATTGGAATAAAATAGAAATGTTTTTTTTTGACAAAGTTAGACAGTTTAGACAATTTAATTTTAGCTTTTATTATGCAAAATTATTCAAGGATTCTGAATCTCTTTTTATTTTTTTTCTAGGAGTAATAGTTTTAAAGATATGAGTCAAAGTTTAAGACATTGGTTTGTCAAAATCCAAACAATTGAAATTTTTTTTTATGTAAAAAGTTTGAAGAAGTCAATAATTTTTAACCATTCTTATCCAAAATTATGTGAGGATTCTAGATCTGTCTTTGTTGCCTTTATACGGCCGATAGTTTTTGAGATATCGGTGAAAATTTGGTGCCTAAAGACACAGATTGGAATAAATTAGAAATGTTTTTTTTTGACAAAGTTAGACAGTTTAGACAATTTAATTTTAGCTTTTATTATGCAAAATTATTCAAGGATTCTGAATCTAATTTTATTTTTTTTCTAGGAGTAATAGTTTTTAAGATATGAGTAAATGTTTAAGACATTGGTTTGTCAAAATTCAAACAGTATTTTTTTTTTTTTGAAAAGTGAAAAGTTTAAAGAACTCAATAATTTTTACCCATTCTTATGCAAAATTATGTGAGGATTCTAGATCTGTCTTTGTTTCCTTTATACGACCGATAGTTTTTGAGATACCGGTGAAAATTTGGTGCCTAGAGACACAGATTGGAATAAAATAGAAATGTTTTTTTTTGACAAAGTTTGACAGTTTAGACAATTTAATTTTAGTTTTTATTATGCAAAATTGTTTAAGGATTCTGAATCTGTTCTTATTTTTTTTCTACGAGCCATAGTTTTTAAATTATCAGTCAAACTTTGCAACATTGGTTAAAATTTCATTTGTCAAAAGCTAAACATTTATTTTTTTTTTAGAAAATGGAGAAGTCCAAACAACAAGATTTTTAACTTTTCTTACGTAAAATTGTTCGAGGATTCCAAATCTGTTTTTGTTTCTTATATACGACCGATAGTTTTTGAGATATCGGTGAAAATTTGGTGCCTCCGGCTGATTAGCTAGAGTAGATGAAGAGGTATTTTAATTTTTTTTTGTTATTGTTTGTCAGTCTAGATGACTGAAATTAGCTTTTTATACGTAAAATTTTTTGAGGATTTTGGAAATGTTTTTGTTTTCAACCTACAACCGATAGTTTTTGAAATAACAGTGAAAATTTGACGTCTCAAGACACAGATCAATTCGAGTAAAAGAGTGCTTCTAATTTTTTTTGTTAATTTTGGGCACTCTATACAATTAAAATTCAGTTTTTCTTATGCAAAATTATTCAGGGATTCTGAATATGTTTTTATTTTTCCTCTACGAGCTATAGTTTTTAAGATACGAGCCAAAATTTACGACACTGATTGAAATTTAATTTGTCAAAAGCCATACAGTTGTATTAATTTTTTTCGGAAAAGGGAGAAATCTAAACAACATTGTTCTTGACTTTCCTTACGTAAAATTATCTGAGGATTCTAAATCTGTCTTTGTTTCTTATCTACGACCGATAGTTTTTGAGATATCAGTGAAAATTTGGTGCCTCAAGACTGATTAGCTAGATTAAATGAAGAGGTATTTTAATTTTTTTTTGTTATTGTTACGCAGTCTAGATGACTGAAATTAGCTTTTTATACGCAAAATTTTCTGAGTATTTTGGAAATGTTTTTGTTTTCAACCTACAACCGATAGTTTTTGAAATAACAGTGAAAATTTGACGTCTCAAGACACAGATCAATTCGAGTAAAAGAGTGCTTCTAATTTTTTTTGTTAAACTTGGGCACACTATACAATTAAAATTCAGCTTTTCTTATGCAAAATTATTCAGGGATTCCGTTTTTATTTTTCCTCTACGAGTTATAGTTTTTAAGATACGAGCCAAAATTTGCGACACTGATTGAAATTTAATTTGTCAAAAGTCATACAGTTGTATTAATTTTTTTCGGAAAAGGGAGACATCTAAACAACATTGTTCTTGACTTTCCTTACGTAAAATTATCTGAGGATTCTAAATCTGTCTTTGTTTCTTACCTACGACCGATAGTTTTTGAGATATCGGTGAAAATTTGGTGCCTCAGGCCGATTAGTTAGAGTAAATGAAGAGGTATTTTAATTTTTTTTGTTATTGTTAGGCAGTCTAGATGACTGAAATTAGCTTTTTGTACGCAAAATTTTCTGAGGATTTTGGAAATGTTTTTGTTTTCAACCTACAACCGGTATTTTTTTAAATTACTGTGAAAATTTGACGTCTCAAGACACAGATTAATTCGAGTAAAAGAGTTCTTCTAATTTTTTTTGTTAAACTTGGGCACACTATACAATTAAAATTCAGCTTTTCTTATGCAAAATTATTCAGGGATTCTGAATATGTTTTTATTTTTCCTCTACGAGTTATAGTTTTTAAGATACGAGCCAAAATTTGAGACACTGATTGAAATTTAATTTGTCAAAAGCCATACAGTTGTATCAATTTTTTTCGGAAAAGGGAGAAATCTAAACAACATTGTTCTTGACTCTCCATACGTAAAATTATCTGAGGATTCTAAATCTGTCTTTGTTTCTTATCTACGAACGATAGTTTTTGAGATATCGGTGAAAATTTGGTGCCTCACGCCGATTAGTTAGAGTAAATGAAGAGGTATTTTAATTTTTTTTGTTATTGTTTGGCAGTCTAGATGACTGAAATTAGCTTTTTGTACGCAAAATTTTCTGAGGATTTTGGAAATGTTTTTGTTTTCAACCTACAACCGGTATTTTTTTAAATAACTGTGAAAATTTGACGTCTCAAGACACAGATTAATTCGAGTAAAAGAGTGCTTTTAATTTTTTTTGTTAAACTTGGGCACATTATACAATTAAAATTCAGCTTTTCTTATGCAAAATTATTCAAGGATTCTGAATATGTTTTTATTTTTCCTCTACGAGCTATAGTTTTTAAGATACGAGCCAAAATTTGAGACACTGATTGAAATTTAATTTGTCAAAAGCCATACAGTTGTATTAATTTTTTTCGGAAAAGGGAGAAATCTAAACAACATTGTTCTTGACTTTCTTTACGTAAAATTATCTGAGGATTCTAAATCTGTCTTTGTTTCTTATCTACGACCGATAGTTTTTGAGATATCGGTGAAAATTTGGTGCCTCAGGCCGATTAGTTAGAGTAAATGAAGAGGTATTTTAATTTTTTTTGTTATTGTTAGGCAGTCTAGATGGCTGAAATTAGCTTTTAATAGGCAAAATTTTCTGAGGATTTTGGAAATGTTTTTGTTTTCAACGTACAACCGGTATTTTTTTAAATTACTGTGAAAATTTGACGTCTCAAGACACAGATTAATTCGAGTAAAAGAGTTCTTCTAATTTTTTTTGTTAAACTTGGGCACACTATACAATTAAAATTCAGCTTTTCTTATGCAAAATTATTCAGGGATTCTGAATATGTTTTTATTTTTCCTCTACGAGTTATAGTTTTTAAGATACGAGCCAAAATTTGAGACACTGATTGAAATTTAATTTGTCAAAAGCCATACAGTTGTATCAATTTTTTTCGGAAAAGGGAGAAATCTAAACAACATTGTTCTTGACTCTCCATACGTAAAATTATCTGAGGATTCTAAATCTGTCTTTGTTTCTTATCTACGAACGATAGTTTTTGAGATATCGGTGAAAATTTGGTGCCTCACGCCGATTAGTTAGAGTAAATGAAGAGGTATTTTAATTTTTTTTGTTATTGTTTGGCAGTCTAGATGACTGAAATTAGCTTTTTGTACGCAAAATTTTCTGAGGATTTTGGAAATGTTTTTGTTTTCAACCTACAACCGGTATTTTTTTAAATAACTGTGAAAATTTGACGTCTCAAGACACAGATTAATTCGAGTAAAAGAGTGCTTTTAATTTTTTTTGTTAAACTTGGGCACATTATACAATTAAAATTCAGCTTTTCTTATGCAAAATTATTCAAGGATTCTGAATATGTTTTTATTTTTCCTCTACGAGCTATAGTTTTTAAGATACGAGCCAAAATTTGAGACACTGATTGAAATTTAATTTGTCAAAAGCCATACAGTTGTATTAATTTTTTTCGGAAAAGGGAGAAATCTAAACAACATTGTTCTTGACTTTCTTTACGTAAAATTATCTGAGGATTCTAAATCTGTCTTTGTTTCTTATCTACGACCGATAGTTTTTGAGATATCGGTGAAAATTTGGTGCCTCAGGCCGATTAGTTAGAGTAAATGAAGAGGTATTTTAATTTTTTTTGTTATTGTTAGGCAGTCTAGATGGCTGAAATTAGCTTTTAATAGGCAAAATTTTCTGAGGATTTTGGAAATGTTTTTGTTTTCAACGTACAACCGGTATTTTTTTAAATTACAGTGAAAATTTGACGTCTCAAGACACAGATTAATTCGAGTAAAAGAGTGCTTCTAATTTTTTTTTGTTAAACTTGGGCACACTATACAATTAAAATTCAGCTTTTCTTATGCAAAATTATTCAGGGATTCTGAATATGTTTTTATTTTTCCTCTACGAGTTATAGTTTTTAAGATACGAGCCAAAATTTGAGACACTGATTGAAATTTAATTTGTCAAAAGCCATACAGTTGTATTAATTTTTTTCGGAAAAGGGAGAAATCTAAACAACATTGTTCTTGACTCTCCTTACGTAAAATTATCTGAGGATTCTAAATCTGTCTTTGTTTCTTATCTACGAACGATAGTTTTTGAGATATCGGTAAAAATTTGGTGCCTCAGGCCGATTAGTTAGAGTAAATGAAGAGGTATTTTAATTTTTTTTTGTTATTGTTTGGCAGTCTAGATGACTGAAATTAGCTTTTTGTACGCAAAATTTTCTGAGGATTTTGGAAATGTTTTTGTTTTCAACCTACAACCGGTATTTTTTTAAATAACTGAAAATTTGACGTCTCAAGACACAGATTAATTCGAGTAAAAGAGTGCTTCTAATTTTTTTTGTTAAACTTGGGCACACTATACAATTAAAATTCAGCTTTTCTTATGCAAAATTATTCAGGAATTCTGAATATGTTTTTATTTTTTCTCTACAAGCTATGGTTTTTAAAATATGAACCAAAATTTAAAAAATCTAAAAGCACAAATCACTACTTATTCTAATTAATGTGTTTCAAAAACTGTCAACTTCAGAAAAAAAATAAAGACTTAGAATGAAAATTTGATCCTTTTGAGGCTTCATTCTGTTGAAAAAATATGTAATAAATAATTGGTAAAAGAAAGAGATTATAAAGCCACCGCACGATGTTTCCCTTATTAGTCACCGAAATCGATATGAAAACAGGGGTGAAAAAGTAGGTATATCCCCGGATAAGATTTTCTTTGGACAGTGCCAAGCTCAAGTAGGTTTCATTGTAATGCGACACGCAATGCCCTAGAGCCAGATTATTGAACCATTTCTTCGTGCAATTACATTTCAGTTATTGCTTCATTTGGAAGTAAGAAAAACGCGTGGGTTATTGACAACGAGACAGATGGTTAATGGAGCAGGTCTTGTCCTTTGTGTCACAACGTGGGTGCACCACCTACTCATTATTCTACCTTAATAAAGCCAACTTTATGACCCACTAAGCTTGAAATTTTTTTAAAGTAATTCAAGGGTTTAATGTTAAAGTCATAAAGAAGTGATTTGGTTGGAGTTTGCCCTAACAACTCCCATGTGTGACCCGAAAATGTGTCTATGTGGAGTAATTTTTTCCATTGTTTGGGATTATCTCTGATTAGGTCACAATTTCAAGCCGGTTAGAAGCCGGAAGCTTATTATGCTAGAATCAGGTCGTTTACCTGGCGAGGGTCAGTTTGCATGTCTGTGAGACATCGTAGGTGGACTGCAGTTGTTCATAACGAAGGTGTCGAGAAATATTTCTCCCAACATTTTTGTTTGAACAAACTGAAAATCTCACACGGAGAGATCGAGGCAATGTTTTCTTTGTGATAACGGTTCTAGGAGTGTGATATTACACTTGTTTTTTTCATCAGCTCTCGTAAAAATTAACAATCCTGCGAGTGAATTGCAAATGTTGCTATTATTTCCGATGGAATTACTTTGCAAATTGCAGAGGGAATTTTTCAGTGGAAAATGTTTGAGTCGATTGGTGTCAGCAGGAACATGTTAGTTGCATCAGCCGCTTCCATCTTGCCAAAGTTTGAATTTATATTTTTCACGACGTGATAGATGCGAGAAATTCGCCGCTGAAATGTAAACAAGCAAAGAAATGAAAAATACGTCCCTGTAGGACCACACACGTTTGCTGGCTTTTCTTTATCTAATAAAATAACGACGCGATTTTTCACAACTCAAACGCTCACAATTAAGCTACAAACTTTTCGGCAAGCATTTTTATGCGAAAATTCATTTTTCCACCAACATAGAAGGGATTACAAGACTGTGTATAAAGTTGTTAAAAATTTGACTGATATCTGAAAACACGTTCAGATTCCTGTCTTCTAATTTTTTTGTTATGGTTTCTAGACAATTGAAATTTAGTTTTTCGTGTGGAAAAGTATTCAAGGTTTCTGAATCTATTTTTATTTTTTTTCTAGAAGTAATAGTTTTTAAGATATGAGTCAATGTTTAAGACATTGGTTTGTCAAAATCCAAACAATACATTTTTTTTGAAAATTGAAAAGTTTAAAGAACTCAATAATTTTTAACCACTCTTATGCAAAATTATGCGAGGATTTCAGATCTGTCTTTGTTTCGTTGATACGACCGATAGTTTTTGAGATATCGGTGAAAATTTGGTGCCTAAAGACACAGATTGGAATAAAATAGAAATGTTTTTTTTGACACAGTTTGACAGTTTAGACAATTTAATTTGAGCTTTCATTATGCAAAATTGTTCAAGGATTCTGAATCTGTTTTTATTTTTCTTCTACGAGCCATAGTTTTTAAGTTATCAATCAAATTTTGCAACATTGGTTAAAATTTCATTTGTCAAAAACCAAACATTTCTTTTTTTTAGCAAATGGAGAAGTCCAAACAACTAGATTTTTAACTTTTCTTACGCAAAATTATCCGAGGATTCCAAAGCTGTCTTTGTTTCTTATCTACAACTGATAGTTTCTGAGACATCGGTGAAAATTTGGTGCCGCAGGCCGATTAGTTACCGATTAGTACCGAAGAGGTACTTTTATTTTTTTTGTTATTGTTAGGCAGTCTAGATGGTGACTGAAATTAGCTTTTAACATGCAAAATTTTGTGGGGATTTTGGAAATGTTTTTGTTCTCAACCTACAACCGATAGTTTTTGAGATAACAGTGAAACTCAAACGCTCACAATTAAGCTACAAACTTTTCGGCAAGCATTTTTATGCGAAAATTCATTTTTCCACCAACATAGAAGGGATTACAAGATTGTGTATAAAGTTGACACAATTTGACTGATATCTGAAAATACGTTCAGATTCCTTGCTTCTAATTTTTTGTTATAGTTTCTAGACAATTGAAATTTAGTTTTTCGTGTGGAAAAGTATTCAAGGTTTTTGAACGTGTTTTTATTTTTTGTCTACGAGCTTTAGCTTTCAAGATATGAGTTAAAGTTTGAGGCATTGACAAGAATTTTGTTTTTCAAATACTTGTATTTTTTGGAGAGGGAGAAGTTTAAACAGCTCTATTTTTAGCTTTACCTATGCAGAATTATTCAGGGATTCTGAATCTCTTTATATTTTTTCTCTACGACTGATAGTTCTTAAAATATCAATCAAAGTTTGTGACATTATTTGAAAATTTGGTCACAATGTTTTATCGAGTATGAAATTAGAAAAACTGGGTCAATGATAATTGATTATTTTGCCACAAATATTATAAACAAACCTACAAGATTTATTAAGAAAAATTGACACAATTCAAGATAATTACGCTAAGTATTAGAGCTGTGATAGTATTTTCAGGAACAATAATTCGCTTAATCCAATTTTTGTTGAAAATGCTTTTAAGTTGGATAAACGTTACCAGCTTAATTTAAAAGTCAGTTAATTCGTTTATAAGAAAATTTGTGTATTATCAGTGGATAATTTATTCGGGGTTTTTGTGAATTTTATTCTTCAAAACAAAGCGCGGATAAAGGGTGGATAAAGGTTAATAATTTATGCTCTGCAGCGTTCGATTTATAGGCCACAATAACGCTCGGAATAAAAATTTCGCTCGAATCAATGCAAGAGCCCAGCTCTAATATTCACAATGTGGTTGATTTTTTTGTGCATTGTAACATAACTACGGTCACATTTACACCGAAATATCTTCAAGGGTCGACTGAATTGTAAATACAGACGGAAATTGAGTCTGGATAGCCCTCTGAAGTCGGAATTTTAAGTCGGCAAACACAGGGAAAGGCGCTATTTAATTAAGACCAGGAATAGGACGATACAGAAAGTTAAATCGTATCGAAAGGTTCTAGTTTTGTAAATTTAATTCGGAAAGAATTGAACAAGACTTGACTCCAATTTGTCGCTTGTGACTTGAGTTGGGTCTTGAGTCCAATCAGTGTCACGACAAAAATTCCAAAAATTAATTTAAACCGAAATAATTGATTTGAATTCGGTTCGCTCGTTTTTTTTTCTTTTGGAATTTGTGCCGACATTTCTCTTTACAAATGAACATCATCTTCATAAAGCTCGTGAAATATTCCGGTTCGAAGGAAGAAGCGAACGCTCTGACAAGCCGGATTCTTATATTTAATCCTGTCATTTGCCTCGTTCTAACTACCATCGCTGTCATTGTTTTCGAGCAATTTGTAGTCTTTACACCCTCTATCACTCCACACTCCATCAACTGGCTCACTTGCCCCAGCTTAAATTTAATAAAGAAAAAATATCGGTGAAAATTTGGTGCCTCAGACACCATTAATTCGAGTGTTTCTATTTTTTTTTCTGGAAGTGAGGAAGTCTAGACAATTGAAATTCAGCTTTTCTTATGCAAAATTGTTCGAGGATTCCGAATCTGTTTTGGTTTTTCTTGTACGAGGGATAGTTTTTAAGATATGAGCCAAAGTTTGGCTATGATTGAAATTTAATTTGTCAAAAGCCATACAGTTGTATTAATTTTTTTCGGAAAAGGGAGAAGTCTAAACAACATTGTTCTCGACTTTCCTTACGTAAAATTATCTGAGGATTCCAAATCTGTCTTTGTTTTTTACCTACGACTGATAGTTTTATTTAAAAATTAAATCGCGTAAAAAACAGTGCTTTTAATTTTTCTGTTAAAGTTGGTCTAGACAGTTGAAATTTAGCTTTGAAAGCTCCCAGTTCATGCCCCAGTTGAAATTTAATAAAAAACCAACTCGCAATGATTGATAACAATTTGGGCTAGTTGATGCTAAAAAGCGCCAACAGATTCCTATGCTAATATCGGGGATAAATAGCGGCGCTTGTTCTGCTTTTGACATGAAATATATATGGAAATCCAAGGGCCCTTCAGCTATTTATGCCCCGAGTTGCAATTTAAGCTTGATCGCTAAATATCGGTGAACTAAATCGGCTCGCAAAATCGTAATTATTGTGAAAGAACGCGTCTTTATTTTGGGCAAAAGCTGCGATAAAAAAGGGATATTTCGTGAAGGAACAGTGTTTAGAGAGGGTTTGGCATCAGCCAGAACGTCAGGCATGAGTCATACCGGCTTTGATATTGATTTCTGGCGGCACTTTCGGAGAGGGGGCCTTTTCTCTTTAGTCTCAAGAAAACTTTACTAAGTATCTTACAAATTAGCACCCTTCGTGCCACTGTAATTGCAGGCGATTTCTTTTATTTCGGGCGAAAATCTACTCGAAAATTGCACCGAAACACAAACAACATTTATAACAAAAAACAAGAATTCGTCAAAAAAATTAAAAGTATAAATATTCTAAAATAGCTAAAATTCACAGAAAAGTGAGATAAGATTCAAAGTTAAGTACTTTTTTACAATAAACCGTCCGATCTGCTTTAGTTTCTTATAAATCCTTGATTATACTGGCAATATTTAAATATTATTTTTATATCAGTGAAGTTATGTTAGATTTCTAGAAATTTCTTTCTTAGAATTTAGTTAAATAATCAAAAAAAAACTACAAACCCAGGAATAAACAACACCAAAATTCTTCTAAATTGTTCGAAAAATCAATAAGTTGCGTTGTATTTACGAAAAACATTACGATTGTTTTAAATTCTCAGCAGGCGTAGATATATTTTTGTTAGGTTGGCCTCAGGTCCTGTCAGGTACTGTCTTTATGACATTGTCTTGTCAAAAATTCGCTGTGTTGTCAGTTCTACTGCTTATTTATTTAAAATGTCGAAAATAATTTCTGTTGATAAGAAAGTGTGCATCAAAAGATGCTTTGAAGGATGCAAAAATGACAGACCCGACTTTTTTACCTAATGATAATGAGTAGAATAACAAATAAAACGTATTTAATTATTTATTTAAAAAACGAAGCAAACTGACAACAGTCCTTGGTTGTCATCAATTATAACCCAAAATAAATTTCTTATGACAACTCACAGTACTGTCAAATAAAATGTCAGATTTTCATAGACAGTCCGAATTTAAAACAATCGTGAACGGTGTATAGAATCAAAGTATTCAAACTTGGGTATTTTACTAAAAATTGTTTCGATTTCCTCTGGATTTATTCGTTTTTCTGCAAGAAATTTCCGAGTCAAGTCTCGAAACCGCAGCACCGTACTTAATATGCACATTGGTTTCTAATCTATTTCCGACACTCGCGTGCTAACACAACTTATTACGAGAGATTGTCTCCCAAATACCTACAACCCAACTAACTTGTTGTTAATGTTAATTCCAACAATTTACTCATCACAACACTTTTTTCAAACTAAACCGACTCGTTAGTTTTGGCGGATGCGCCGGGATATCACCTCGAGGGACGATTATTCATGATGTATCGTTTGTGTAAAAGCAACATTAAAAGGAAATCGAGCCGATCATTAGCAAACCGGTATCGATTTAATGCCATTAGCACACAACACGATTTATTCTCCAACTAGTAGCCAAAAAGCCACATTTTTTTACACGCAATTTCGAAATAAATTTGTTCGATTTTTACAAATATTGTACCTAGCTTAAAAAACTCCTTTATAAAAAATGAAAGCAGATCAGAATCCTTGAAAAATTATTTGCTTTCATTTTACAAAATCCGGTCTCTGTTGATGAGTTTTGGGTAAAAGTTGTGAACGGAGCCTTTAATTAACCGTAGTGTAATTTAGCTTGGGCGTGAGCAGCTTTTGTGAACTTTTGTGTTTGTTTTTTGCAGGGCCTTCAAGACAGTAGCTTAAACAGCGGGGCTGTGTCCCACTTCGAACCTCAGGTAGCAATGCTTTGTGATGCGGGCCCCCATGGCCAAGAGGCATATCATCCAAAGTATATGACAGAGCAAGGGGAATGGCTCTCAGATCTCTACTCCAAAGCCACGTGTTTTAAGGACAAAATGGATATTTTGAACTATTGCAAAAAGGTACGGGAACACGCTTTTTTCTTTCCTTTTTTTACTATGAATTATTCGGCCAAATCGAATGCGCACAAGTGGCCATTAAATAAGCGACATATTGGACGAATATCTCCATTCGTTTTATTGCCGAATTCGTCTTAAATTATTGCAGTTTTTCCCATTTTTTTCTGACACACAAGAAACGTGATATAATTCAAAGTGGTTAAGGGGATTTTAAGATTGGTATCGTTGCTTAAATAATCGTAAAATTTAACAAGGTAAATTACAAGTTTAGTCTTTGTTTTAATTTCTCTATTACGATAAAACTGTGACCTTTAACTTTTTTATTTGCTCAATTACGGCTAAACTATTCTAAAAAGTGAAACTATTTTGATCCATATCTATGCAAAATGATCCGGGGAATCGATTGGCATCGAGAAAATTACCAAATTCCGAATAGTTTTTTAGTTATGAATTTTTTAAAATTTCACCAATTTTTGCATTTATCAGCAATTTGCTAGAAAACTATAAGTTGGAGAATAATGGTCTTTTTTGAAAAAGATAGATAATTTAAAGAGCTTTCCAACGATAATAAACTTTATAAGGTTATCTCTAGTAGTTCTGGATTTATTGCTTGATAAATGATCCTTGTACACAAAATCGACCAAAATCTCGACAAAAATTGAAAAAATCAAATATCAAACAATCGAACATATGGACTTTTTGTGGACTTTTCACAACTCTAGAGGGATGTAAAGGCATTTAAAAGTCCATAAAAGCATGCTAAAACGAATTAAAAAAAATTTTTTTTCACCGTCTTGAAGGTAAGTGTATTTATTACTCTGGAAATTTTAAGCAAAAAAATTCAAAATTTTAAATCTCGTGAAAAGTTGGTATTATACGCAAAATGAGCCGCTGAATTCAATGGAACAAACCCCATTGTCCTACCACTTTTAGTTTTTGAGTTATGAATTTTTTTTGTTGGATAAAATTTTCCACTATAACAAATGGCTACCTAATTTTAGGCAAAAAATTTTTAATTTTTAATTCTTGTGAAAATTTGATATAATATGTAAAACGAGCCGTAGAATTCAATGGAACAAACCGCAGTGCTCTACGACTTTTAGTTTTTTTTTTATAAATTTTTTTAGTGAAAAACTTTGATCGCCTCTGTAGCCGGAACCGTTGCCCGGAGCGGCTCCGGGTTTAATCAAAAAATAGAGAAAATTAAGCGCTATCAAATGATTTTTTGTTCGTTGCTCTAAGTCTTACAGTTTCCGAGAAAAACGCAAAAAAAGGTTTCCATTTTCACTTTTTTTCAATTTTCAACCGCCAATTACGGCCAAACTATTAGAGTTATCGAAAAACGGAAAAATCGAGGACAACCGGAATAAAAAGCTCTACGAAATGGCATAAGACTTAAGGCGATATCTCACAAAAAAATTTTCAATTTTCAAACGCCGATTACGGCCAAACTAAAAGAGCTAGGAGAAAACGCTTTTTTAGATCGGAAAGAGCACATCAAAATCTATAAGATAGAATCGGTTTTATTTGATTTTGAGGCACTTTAAAAAATGACCGATTTTAAGGGGGGGGTGTTAATTTTTTTTTAATTTTTTTTATTATCTCATTTACGGCTAAACTATTCTAAAAAGTAAAACTATTTTGATCCGTATCTATGCAAAATGATCCGGGGAATCGATTGGCATCGAGAAAATTACCAAATTCTGAATAGTTTTTTAGTTATGAATTTTTTAAAATTTCACCAATTTTTGTATTTATCAGCAATTTACTCGAAAACTATAAGTCGGAGAACAATAATCTTTTTTGAAAAAAATAGATAATTTAAAGAGCTTTCCAACGATAATACACTTCATGGGGTTATCTCTGATAGTTCCGGAGCTATTGCTCGACAAATGTTCCGGGTACCTAAAATCGACAAAAATTGCGACGAAAATTGAAAAAATCAAATATCAAAAAATCGAATATATGGACTTTTTGTGGACTTTTAACAACTCTAGAGGGATGTAAAAGCATATAAAAGTCCATAAAAGTACTCTAGAACGAGTTTAAAAAAATTTTTTTTTTCACCTTCTTGAAGGTAAGTGTATTTCCTCAGGAAATTTTAAGCAAAAAAATTTAAAATTTTAAATCTCGTGAAAAGTTGGTATTATACGCAAAATGAGCCGCTGAATTCATTGGAACAAACCGTTTTGCTCTACGGCTTTTAGTTTTTGAGTTATGAATTTTTTTTTGTTGAATAAAATTTTCCACTATAGATATTGCCTATCTTAATTTTTAGCAAAAAACTTTAAAAGTTTAGATCTCGTTAAAAGTTGGTTTAATACAGAAAATGAGCCGTAGAATTCAATGGAACAAACCGCATTGCTCTACGACTTTTAGTTTTCGAGTGATGATTTTTTTTGTTGAAAAACTTTGATCGCCTCTGTAGCCGGAACCGTTGCCCGAGCGGCTTCGGGTTTTGACGAAAAAATAGATAATTTTAAGCGTTTGGTATCAATGGTAGCAATTTTTACATTTTTTAAATTTTCAAACACCGATTATTCCAAAAACCAAATGTTTTAGAAAGCTTGTAAGTAGCTATAAATACTGGGTGTTAGTGACGTGAAACATCACCCTCTGACACACCAATGAGTAAAATGTGGCTGTGTAATTACATTTTGGAGAACTATCTCGCATACATAATCCAGCACTTGTCGAAACATAACTCAAATGAAATTCGCTCGTTATTTATGTTCCGAAAATTCAATTCGTATTAAAAAAAGAGAATCCGTTTCAAGTTGCTTGCTAAAAAATTATTGCAATTTTTATCGATTGAAGGATGAAATGACAGTTTTGCGAATACCGAACGTGCGTTGAAGACAAATGGGAAATTATGGTATGTGGTAGAGTTGGTAAACTAGGCGCTGTTGAAAATTAAATTAAACGCTCCAGAACAGCTCTTGGAACCGTCAAAGACCTAACTTTGCTCTGCCTATTTCGTGTATCCTTAATTGGTTACTCAAATATATGTCGATCGCTATTACTTTAACCGAATTAAGAACACTTATAAATACGTCCCTTTATTTTCACGCGCTCATGAACTGCGAACACAAACAACTCACCCGAAAAAAGGGGAATATTTTTAGAATCCTTTTCATCCTCCTTTAAATAACATTTGTATGGATTTTATTAAACCGAAAAGTCGGATAACTCATCTGAAAAAAAAAATTGTTACTAAAAATTAGTGCTATAGAAAAAATTAAGTATGTCTTTCTTTCTCGTAATCGGTGTAAGTTATTGGTTTAAACTTTGGCCCTAGTTGTGAAAATTTGGTGTAATAACAGAGATAATTGGATGGGGAATTCGGTGAATTGAATGCAGTCGTATTCAAATTCCATCGAACACCTTTGTGTCGCAAAGTTGTGGCGATTAGCACAAGCCCTCATACAATTTAATTACAAGATAGAGAATAATGCAAACATTTTCATTTGGACGGAAATTGCTTGCTTGCTTGCTTGTGCCTGTCCAATAATTTTCTTATTTATCTCGGAGCCATCTGTTATCATTCTCTGGCCAATAATAATGGATAATCAATCAGTCCGCCTCACTCAAATATCATCGGATTTGATTTCTTCGACGAAGAATTTCATTAAGATTTGTGGGCAATCGATCGATCATTATTAATCTTTTTCAGGTGTACCCCAAGCGAGATATCACAAACATCGTCGAAAGCAGTCATTATTTGAAGATTGCCTCCTGGTGCAAAGCCGGCTCCACACCTGGGGCACAGGCTAGGGGCAAGTGCAAGACTGCCAGATGGGTCAAACCGTTCCGGTGTCTAGGTGAGTGTTTTGTTTTTTTATTTTTTTTAAATTACTGCCTAAAAAAATACTCACTTTTTCATATTTCTGTGATTTTTGTTGTTGTGTATTCTTTTGTTTTTGAATTCGAAGCTTTTTTGCGTTATTTTGACGGATCTGTCACTTTGACGGCATTCACAATTTAAATTTCAAAGGTGACTTGATGAACAACCATTTTTGAATACATTGTATATTCTTATAACTTTGAACTTTCCTAATATATTTTTTAATGCATATTTTTGTTAAAAAAAAAAACTAATATAAAATTTATAGGGTGTTCGGTTTAAAAGTCCTAATTTATGTAATTCCGACAGTGTAGATTTTAATTAGTTGTGTAAGTCCTAGTACATACAGCGAGTTCATTTTCTAGGTTGAGATGAATTCTTGCAGAAAAACGAACAAATTTTGTAACAACAATATTTAGGTTCAGCGCTTAATTAACTTCTTTATAGCTTAATTTGTGTAAAAGTTTCGTTTTGTTTATTTTTGTAGTGGAATTTATTATTTTTATTATTATTTTTGCTGCAGTAGCAATTAATAACGAGTAAAGTTAGAAACTGGCTAAAAATCCAGTCTCTCGTGATAAATTATAAACAATTATGCACAGTGTCATCTTGTGGTGTAACCAAGACACGGATTTATTACCCGAACCACAAGCCGCATTCTGTATTAAATTATTTCAGTAAATCTTCAGTCGAGACATCACACTAAGAAAACGAATTCAATTTTTGCCAACATAATGGTTCTGTTATTGACAATCTAGAGAGTTTATGAACGGAGAGTTTTTTCATCAACTTTTAGGTATATAGCTTTGCCACGGAAAATGTAAATTGCCAATGTAATGACTTTATTCGGAGGAAAATGGTGCACAATTTCGCGCGAGCAAATTTTCTACACAAAATTCTAATTAACTCGTCATTTTAATTCGGGGAAACTTCTTTCAATTTGTGTGGGGCTATGGATGTAATTTGTAAGACAAAAACTGTTAATACATACGTTGTACGAAGTTAATAAAAACTCTATTTTTTTAATTATTCGAAACTATTTTGGCTTGGCCTATGTAAAATGATCCGGGGAATCGATTGGCATCGAGAAAATTACCAAATTCCGAATAGTTTTTTAGTTATGAATTTTTTAAAATTTTACCAATTTTTGCATTTATCAGCAATTTGCTCGAAAACTATAAGTCGGAGAACAATAATCTTTTTTGAAAAAAATAGATAATTCAAAGAGCTTTCCAACGATAATACACTTCATGGCGTTATCTCTGATAGTTCCGGAGCTATTGCTCGACAAATGTTCCGGGTACCCAAAATCGACAAAAATTGCGACGAAAATTGAAAAAATCAAATATCAAAAAATCGAATATATGGACTTTTTGTGGACTTTTAACAACTCTAGAGGGATGTAAAGTCATATAAAAGTCCATAAAAGGATACTAGAACGAGTTTTAAAAAAAAAGGTTTTTTTCACCTTTTTGAAGGTAAGTGACTCAGGAAATTTTAAGCAAAAAATTTTAAATTTTTAATTCTTGTGAAAAATTGATATAATATGTAAAATGAGCCGCTGAATTCAATGGAACAAACTGCAGTGCTCTACGACTTTTAGTTTTTTTTTTATGAATTTTTTTAGTGAAAAACTTTGATCGCCTCTGTAGCCGGAACCGTTGCCCGGAGCGGCTCCGGGTTTAATCGAAAAAATAGAGAAAATTAAGCGCTATCAAATGATTTTTTGTTCGTTGCTCTAAGTCTTACAGTTTCCGAGAAAAACGCAAAAAAAGGTTTCCATTTTCGCTTTTTTTCAATTTTCAACCGCCAATTACGGCCAAACTATTAGAGTTATCGAAAAACGGAAAAATCGAGGACAACCGGAATAAAAAGCTCTACAAAATAGCATAGGACTCAAAGCGATATCTCGCAAAAAAATTTTTCAATTTTCAAACGCCGATTACGGCCAAACTAAAAGAGCTGGGAGAAAACGCTTTTTTAGATCGGAAAGAGCACATCAAAATCTATAAGATAGAATCGGTTTTATTTGATTTTGAGACACTTTAAAAAATGACAGATTTTAAGGGGGGGGGGGGTGTTAACTTTTTTTTAATTTTTTTTATTTTCTCATTTACGGCTAAACTATTCTAAAAAGTGAAACTATTTTGATCCATACCTATGCAAAATGATCCGGGGAATCGATTGGCATCAAGAAAATTGTCAAATTCCCAATAGTTTTTTAGTTATGAATTTTTTAAAATTTCACCAATTTTTGCATTTATCAGCAATTTGCTCGAAAACTATAAGTCGGAGAACAATAATCTTTTTTGAAAAAAATAGATAATTCAAAGAGCTTTCCAACGATAATACACTTCATGGGGTTATCTCTGATAGTTCCGGAGCTATTGCTCGACAAATGTTCCGGGTACCCAAAATCGACCAAAATTGCGACGAAAATTGAAAAAATCAAACATCAAAAAATCGAATATATGGACTTTTTGTGGACTTTTAACAACTCTAGTGGGTTGTAAAGACACATAAAAGTCCATAAAACTTTGCTAGAGTGAGTTAAAAAAAAATTGTTTTGCTTGTTCCAGAGGGTCCGTTCCAGTCGGACGCTCTCCTAGTGCCCGAAAACTGCTTATTCGACCACATCCACAACCAGAGCAACTGCTGGACATTCGGTCGCTGGAATGCCACTGCAGGCAACGCTTGCCAAGAACGAGGACTCCAACTTCGATCGTTTGCTATGCTTCTTCCCTGTGGCATTTCTTTGTTTAGTGGTGTGGAATTTGTATGCTGTCCCAAACACTTCAAAGGCAAGTTCTTCTACCTAACTACACCCCATATTATATCGCTTTGTTTCCTTCCTTCCTTCCGTGCGAATAACTTTCTATCGTTCAAGCACAACTTTCACACCTTATATACGTTATATAAAATTTTTTCCTTTTTTATTTTTGCGCAATAAAGAATTAGCTCTCGAAACTTGGACGAAGCTTTTTATTTTCTCTCATTAGTCTCAACACTTGATAACATCGCGATACTCTAGTTCAACAGTTTAGGGGATTAGGAAGTTTTCGAGCGAGTTTATCAATAATTTGGCGTTGAGGACTCGCACCATATGCCCGGATTTTTCACTTGTTGCAACTTTCACAATATTTATTAATTAAAGACACAAAATTTTATTCAGTAGAAGTGAATTTTTTTACAGATTATTAATTGTTAGCAACCTACAATTAGAGCCACATTTTTAAAATTTGAAAAGCGAGCAGGAATAAGAAATCTACAAACTGATGACGGACGGGACACAAAAAAACTCACATTTTTATCGTTGAACAATCGTTATAATTGCAAAATTAGTCCGGAAATTTATTATTTTCGTATAGATCTAGTCTGTATTTTTATTAAAACAGGTTTGAAAAATTATTTTTGCGAATTTCGGTGCTGCTTTTGTGAATTTGAGGAGCACTGCAAATAACTGGTATCGAACAGCTCGCTCAGGTTGCAATCCCGTGTAACGGTTCGAAATTCAATCTATTGGAAACATAAAAAGTGTTAGTTCAGTCAATATGCGGTTCCATTAGTGGTTCAAGTCGATAAATCTGCCCGAGACATGCCCTCTAAAATGAATTTATAATTCTTTCGTTTTTTCCCCCACTTGTTATAGTTCAAATTCGCATTAGTTCTAAATCAAATGAGCTTCATTTATCACCGTCAGAGCTTTGGTGATAGGAAGCAAACCCCTTGTGGAACAAATACGACGTTAAACTAATCAACTGTTATGTATGCTTTGAATGTAGATAATCGGCCATTCAAAGATTCGACGTATGTTTATGACACAAATGCGTTCGTTCGTTCGTAAATTAAACCCAATTTACAGCTGAATGAGAATCAGAAATATAGGCGGCGGTCAGCGAGAAAAACTTTATTTATTTTAGCACACAAGTAATGAGTTTTTCGAGAATAATAACCGATGTAATTTCAAAGTTTAAGGCCTCTAATGCATTAAATGTGACATGCTGCAATTTACTTCACAAGCACAATGGAGTTATGATGGAAAAGCTTTGACCGGAATTATATTTACTTTTGTGACGCGGTTTCAAGCCGGTCTTTCGCTTGTTAAATTATTATTTCTTTACAAAACAACTCTACCTTCAAACAATTAAAGACATTTTTTAAACAGTTTTTGCGATT
Organism: Tribolium castaneum; assembly: GCF_031307605.1. Classification (NCBI taxonomy): domain Eukaryota; kingdom Metazoa; phylum Arthropoda; class Insecta; order Coleoptera; family Tenebrionidae; genus Tribolium; species Tribolium castaneum. The sequence goes on along the minus strand of NC_087402.1, from coordinate 661,926 downwards.
TTTTTTACCTTTATCGGGCAATAACTCCGAAACTATCAGAGATAGCCCTACGAAATTTACCATCGTTGGAAAGCTCTTTTAATTATCTATCTTTTACAAAAAAAATCATTCTTCTCCGATTAATAGTTTTTGAAAAATTGGTAAAATAAAAAAAAAGCGTCATAACTAAAAAACTATTGGGAATTTGGGGATTTTCTCGACGCCAGTCGATTCCCCGGATCATTTTACATAAGTTTACGTCAAAATACTTCCACTTTTTCGAATAGTTTTTCCGTAATTAGTAAAATAAAAAAGGGGGTAAAATTATTATAAGTCATAAATTCGGGCATTTGGAAAAATTTCCTCTTCCTTTGATACTCAGATATTTAAATTCAGCCACTGATCCAATCCATCTCCCCCAAATTGCTTTAACGAATTGACTTCCAAATTGGGTAAACCCCCAAAACCTAGCTAAATTAAAATCCAATTCAATCGGAGACAAAACCCAACTACTCATATTTCACAACTTGTTTCCCTCTCGAGACACTTAACATTTATCCACATAACTAAAACTTTGCTTCCCTCGCGTCTAATAAATCGCAATTTTCAAACAACATTAAACTGAAAAAAAAACTAAACGATTTGTTCAGCCGAATTTTTAAATTATGCTCCAGAAGATAAAAAAAAGTGTTATTATCTACGTTTTGAACGAAAAATCGCGATCCTGCGCCTAACAGTTTTGAAAAAAATGCCAATTAAGTAAAAATTCCAGACAACATGAAGCCGAAAAAGCCACTGGACTTAACAATCCTGAAAAAGGACCAGGACAACATCTTCGACACCATCGACGACGATGACTCCACTTCGGACGAAGACGACGACAAGGACGACCTGGACGACCTCGCCGACGACACCGAGCTCGCCGACGACCCCAACATCGACGACGAGGACGACGATGACGACGAATACGACGACTCGGATTGGGACACCACCCCGTCGAGCACGACGTCCAAACAATCCACCACCACGACCACCACCACCACCACGGCGAAGACGACGTCAGTGCCGACCCCAGACCCCTATTTCACGCATTTCGATCCGAGAAACGAGCACCAGAGTTACAAGGAGGCGCAGGAACGTTTGGAGGAGACACACAGGGAGAAAGTTACAAGGGTTATGAAGGATTGGTCGGACCTGGAGGAGAGGTATCAGGACATGAGACAGACGGATCCACGTGGAGCTGATGAGTTCAAGCAGAGGATGACGCAGAGGTTTCAACAGACGGTGCAAGCGCTTGAAGAAGAGGGCGATGCTGAGAAACATCAGTTGGCAGCAATGCATCAGCAAAGAGTCCTAGCACATATTAATCAAAGGAAGAAGGAGGCCATGACTTGTTATACACAAGCGTTGAATGATGCGCCTCTCAATGTGAGTAATTTTGTAGTTATTTTCATGTTAGATAATTTAAAAAAATGACAGAATTGTGTTTTTTTAAGTTTCTAAAAACACCAAAAATATTCTCAAATTTTTGACAGTTTTAAATTGGAATTTGACATGACAGGTGCAAAACCAGCAGCACCAACCAACATTATTTTAGTGATTTTTTTTTGTTTATAGCACAGGAAAATCCTTACAATAAATGTTTTTGTACGCGTTTAAATGCAACAGAAACACTACACATGGAGGTAGTTAGAACTAAAATTTTCATTTACAACTCTCGTTAGAACTATTAACTCTAATTGCACATTTTCATCAACTTCATCAAATGGATTTTGAAGTCATAAAAGGAATGTTTAATGCATGTTTATGGCTACATTCGAATCAATTCGTTTCGCAATTTTTTTTTAAATACAGTAAAACCTCGGTTGTGCGATACAATACAGTAAAACCTCGACTCGACAATTATAATAATAATAAACACATTTTTTTTGCAGAATTTGTAGTAAAAATATATGTATATACCGGGTGTTTCAGTTATATATATTTTTATTTGTAAAAAAAATATATAACAAACCTTATATCTTCTTAAATGAATTGACGAAATCTATTGAAAAAAATTATCGCTTTACCCTTACGATGACATATGTCAAAATTGTGACTGTCAATTTTTTTTTATTCAGAAATATCTACGGTTTGAATTACTTTTAAAAAAAATAATAAAGTTATTCAGTTTTGTATTTAATTAATTCAATTAATTATTTGATTGCAGACCCATCGTGTGCAGAAATGCCTGGAAAAACTGCTCCGTTCTCTTCACAAAGACCGAGCTCATGCTATTAACCACTACCGCCATCTGTTGGCAAGTAGTTTGGAGGCGGCAGCTCGTGAACAACCGCGCATTCTCGAACGTTTAACAGACATTGATCGTACGGTTAATCAAAGCATGCAAATGTTAAAAAGATATCCAGAATTGGCGACGAAAATCGGTCAATTAATGGATGATTACATCCAAGCTTTGAGATCAAAAGATGAAACACCTGGATCACTTCTAGCGATGACAACTGAAGCTGAAGCTGCGATTTTGGATAAATATAAATCAGAAGTTACAAATAAACAAGCAGAGAGAGAACGACAAAGGTTGCAAGAGAAGGAGAGGAAGGAACAGAGGAAGAAAGAACGGTCGGAATTAAGGGAGGAGAAGAAGAGAGTTGAGGCTGTTTTAGGGAAGAAGATTAGCAATTTTGATGATGAAGACATGGAAGATGAGTCGTTGCCAGAAGAAAGGGTGGGTTTTTTTGAAAAAAAAAGCATATTTTTCCGACATAGTTTCAATAAAACTTGAAAAAAGGTAATTTTGGACCGAAATTTTACTAAAAAACTAGCTAAACAACGTCAATTTGATGAATTTCTAGGTAATTTTGAGTAATTTTTGCGAAAAAATAAGTTTTAAAGCGAACTTGTCCGCCATTTAAAAATGGCCGACAACTTCAAACTTGATTTTTTGATTGTCCATTTTAGACAACAATAATTTCGACCACCGGGAGCTCAACTTTCGACCTTGTGAGCAACTCCATCCCTACCACAAGCCACCGCGACGCCGTGGACGACGCCGCCGTCCAGCAAGCCGTCGAAGACGTCGCCGCCGTGGTCCACAAACAAGACGTGATCCGAGTCGCCCATGCAATGGCGCATGACATCAGCCACGGCGAACCTGTAAGTGGACGACACTCGGCTTCGCCTCGTCATGTATCACATTTTTTTCCAGACTTATTCAGTCCGACGTGAGGTGTACGGCAGCAAAGACGGCAAAAGTGTTTACTTCACTCTCGCCTTCGCCGGCATGGCGCTGATGGCCGCCGTGGTGGTGGGGGTGGGGGTGGCACGGCGCAGGTCCGCACGCTCCCCCCAAAGCCAAGGCTTCGTGGAGGTGGACCAGGCCGCCACCCCCGAGGAGCGGCACGTGGCCAATATGCAAATCAATGGCTACGAAAATCCCACCTACAAATATTTCGAAGTCAAGGAGTAATAAACGATTTGGTTGCGTTTGGTTGGTTAGGTTGGTATTTTTTACGTCATTCCATTCGTTTTATTACAGTGTACTTAACTAAGCAACTGATAATAATAATTCGGACATATGCAAAAACGTATTTTCCAAGTCTAAAAATTATGAAATAAGTAATAATTTTTGCATATGACAGCCAGTCCATGTTTTACACTTATTGTATAATCTTAAGGCGAGCTGTGGAGTTACATTGCCTTGGTGTAATTTTACAGTGGAAGAGTGTAGCTAGATGTATGGTACCCTCCATAATATGTGACAGCGTTTCTCTCTTAAGGCCTACGTTTCAAACTTTCAATAATGCAGCTAGAGATTGAACTCAAAATGACTGAGCTACTAGAAATTGGCGCCAATTTTAAATTATTTATGACGTATGGCAATTTTCTGGCAAAATTTTCGTTTTCCTAACTTGAAAAATTGTCAAAAAGCCGTCAGGTTGGCATTACCATAAGTAATTTTTTGTTGTTAAAGTTGGTACTTTTTTTTACTGTACTACAGTGACCTGATTTTTTTGTACAAAATACAAAATACGAAAATAACTTTAAAAATTACAGACATGTTTTTCGTATAGTCTGTCATACTTTTGACAATTGTCAAAACATGACTGATCAGTTTCTTTTTGATAATTAAATGTTTGAAGAGCCTTCTAGAATTTACAAAACTGTCAACTGTCAAAATTCAAGGCTAGTATGTTTTTTTAAAATGGGACGGCCATATTTTTTAACGGCAATAGAACTAAAGTTGACATTTATGGTAATTTTTATCATCACGTTCTATACCTATCTCAGTTTTTGAAAAAAATCACGAGAAACGGATTTTTTATATCATTACTATAATCATTTTTTGATTATCTTTTTAAAATAATAAAAAAAATCATAGTAGCTTTGCAATTTGACAGTTGACAAGTTTAAAAATTTTGGAAGATTGTTTAATCGTTTGGTAACAAATCCAAGAAGAATTGTGATGTTCTGAATGAGAAAAAAATTGATATATGTCAAAACTCTGACAGATATGTGCAAAGTTGGCGCCATTTTGGATCAAATTTATTGGTTGGATCAGTGTGTGTGCAAAATAATAAGTTTAAAGTTTGTGATGTAGGCCCTAGAAGAGTCGCCCTGTACTTAATTAGAATATAACAAGTGCATGTTCAACCAACAAGCTTTTTGTACAAAGTCTTTTTACTTTTTACCAGCTTGCAATCACCCGAATTTGGCACAATCCGAACACTTGTATGTTTTTTGTTTGAGACAAAACGAAAGAAATGCAAGTGTTCATCACAACGAGACGTATTTTCACGTTGTCGAAAGCTTGATGAACAATTGTAGATAACACAAATCATAGAATTTGTACAAAAGTTGTTGCGTACATTCTTTTTTTTAAACATTGCGCGACAATGAGGCTTCTGACAGCTTAATGTGTACAGTCTAGAATACAAAAAAAAAAACAACCAACAACTTTGTCTTACTTTCTCCCGTCTTGTAGGTTTTCAAAAACTAGATATGCGAATGTAAAATTGATAAAAGCGTGTTTGATGTGCATATAGTTTAATACTCGATTAGAATTATTTTTCAAAACCTGTTTCATATAAGAATTATTGTATTATATTTCTTTTCTACGCGTTTTATTAGTACGTTTCTCCTCATCCTGAAGTAACTAGACTAGTTTAGCATACTTGATAGTTAATTATATGTTTTGTGGCCATGTAATTTTAAATTTAATGTAATAAAGAACTAAATTATTATTTTACCGAATTTTTACGACCACCACAACCCCTACAAGAATAATAAAATCATTCGTAATTAATTTTCCACAACATTTTTAAGTTTTATTTAAATAATGTAACAAACGACCCTCGTATACGAATTTCAAACCACCCTCGTATAATGTGATTTCGTGTTGGCGCGCTTGATTTCCACTAAATACGTCACGAATGTTACCGTAAAATACGAGGGCAGTTTTAAATATGATTGAAACCCAGACTTTGAGGTGAATAAGTGGCTTGCCGGACAATTTTTCAATTCTCAACTACACCGAGAGTGTCCACGTGTTAGACGGCGATAGAAATATAATTTTTTAATTTTAATTTCGATTAAATTTAATGGCGGGAACGATAATTTTCGGGCCGCCCTCGTATCATGTATGTTGGCAGACTTGGTTTCCACTAAACTGTCACTTGTCACCCGATTATTGATTTTCTAATACCGGGGCAGACCTAAAAGTCATTGAAATTCAGGTTTTGGGGTGAAAAGGCGGTTTGCGGGACATTTTTTATATTGTCAACCCCTTTGTTACACGCAGTGTAATCACGTGTGAGTGGGCTGTGTGAAAAAATATAATTTTTAATTTTTAAAATGGTTAAAATTGGGTGGCGGGCGGGAGACTTTTTGGGGCGCCCTCGTATACGGTGCAAATTTATCGGGCCTACGTCAGCAGGGTACGTCAGCGGTTGCGTGACAGCGGCAGTTTTCGGGCGGCGGTCGAAGCGATCGGACGTGTGTGTGTCGTGCGTGCATTTTGTTCGTTAAATTGTTAAATAAATTGTTAAACGCGAATTAATCGAAGTGATGCTGTGCTGTGCTGTGCTGTGAAGTGAAATTTTGGAGAAAATCGCACAACACGGGACCGTTTAACCGCAAGTACACTTTTATTAAATTGGGGCGCGAATTAAACTTTAATTTCGAAACGAGACAAATTAACCTCAAACTTGAATACAGTCAATTTAGCGGCCGGTTTGATTTATTTGTTAATTTTCAATTTAAGTCAAATTTATGCACGTACTCGAAATAATTTAATTGCAATCACGGGCCGGTTTACAGTAAACGATTTAAATTTTAATTCCGACTCAAAGAATAATTTCTTTTCGTTTTTAATTTAATTCGAAGCGCGAGTCCGTGAATTTTTAAATTTAAATAAATTAAAATGAAAACGAACTTTAATTTTGAAACGAAACAAATTAACCCCGAACTTGAATGCATCCAATTTAGCGGCCGGTTTAATTTATTTATTAAATTTTTATTTTCAATTTGAAACAAATTTATTCGAAATAATTTAATAACAATCAAGGGCCGGTTTACAACAAACGAATTTAAGTTTTAATTCCGAAATAAAGAGTAATTTGTGCGTGTGCGTTTGTTTGTTAAATTATTAAATAAATTTTTAAACCGCGACCGCGACACGAATTAATTAAAGTGTTTCTGTGCCGTCCCGTACACTTTTATTAAATTGAGACTCGAATTAAACTTTAATTTCGAAACGAAACAAATTAACCTCGAACTTGAATGCACCTCACGGCCGGTTTAATTTATTTATTAAATTTTTATTTTCAATTTGAAACAAATTTATTCGAAATAATTTAATAGCAATCAAGGGCCGGTTTACAGTAAACGAATTTAAGTTTTAATTCCGAAATAAAGAGTAATTTGTGCGTGTGCGTCTGTTTGTTAAATTATTAAATAAATTATTAAACTGCGACCGCGACCGCGACACGAATTAATTAAAGTGATAATCACTTTTATTAAATTGGGGCGCGAATTAAACTTTAATTCCGAAACTAAACAAATTAACATCGAACTTGAATGCATTCAATTTAGCGGCCGGTTTGATTTATTTATTAAATTTTAATTTTGAATTTAAATCAAATTTATGCACGTACTCGAAATAATTTAATAGCAATCACGGGTGGGTTTACAGTAAACGATTTAAATTTTAATTCCGAATTAAAGAATAATTTCTTTTCGTTTTCAATTCAATTCGCGAGTCCGTGTATTTTTAAATTTAAACAATTTCAAATGAAAACGAACTTTTAATTTTGAAACGAAACAAATTAACCTCGAACTTGAATGCACCTCACGGCCGGTTTAATTTATTTATTAAATTTTTATTTTCAATTTGAAACAAATTTATTCGAAATAATTTGATTGCAATCAAGGGCCGGTTTACAACAAACGAATTTAAATTTTAATTCCGAAATAAAGAGTAATTTGTGCGTGTGCGTTTGTTTGTTAAATTATTAAATAAATTTTTAAACCGCGACCGCGACACGAATTAATTAAAGTGTTTCTGTGCCGTGCCGTACACTTTTATTCAATTGAGACTCGAATTAAACTTTAATTTCGAAACTAAACAAATTAACATCGAACTTGAATGCATTCAATTTAGCGGCCGGTTTGATTTATTTATTAAATTTTTATTAAATCAAATTTATGCACGTACTCGAAATAATTTAATTGCAATCAAGGCCCGGTTTACAGTAAACGATTTAAATTTTTTAAATTCCGAATTAAAGAATAATTTGTTTTTGTTTTCAATTCAATTCGAAGCGCGAATCCGTGTATTTTTAAATTTAAACAAATTAAAATGAAAACGAACTTTAATTTTGCAACGAAACAAATTAACCTCGAACTTGAATGCACCTCACGGCCGGTTTAATTTATTTATTAAATTTTTATTTTCAATTTGAAACAAATTTATTCGAAATAATTTAATAGCAATCAAGGGCCGGTTTACAGGAAATGATTTAAATTGTTTTAATTCCGAAATAAAGAGTAATTTGTGCGTGTGCGTCTGTTTGTTAAATTATTAAATAAATTATTAAACCGCGACCGCGACACGAATTAATTAAAGTGATTCTGTGCCGTGCCGTATACTTTTATTAAATTGGGGCGCGAATTAAACTTTAATTCCGAAACTAAACAAATTAACATCGAACTTGAATGCATTCAATTTAGCGGCCGGTTTGATTTATTTATTAAATTTTAATTTTGAATTTAAATCAAATTTATGCACGTACTCGAAATAATTTAATAGCAATCACGGGCCGGTTTACAACAAACGAATTTAAATTTTAATTCCGAAATAAAGAGTAATTTGTGCGTGTGCGTCTGTTTGTTAAATTATTAAATAAATTATTAAACTGCGACCGCGACACGAATTAATTAAAGTGATAATCACTTTTATTAAATTGGGGCGCGAATTAAACTTTAATTCCGAAACTAAACAAATTAACATCGAACTTGAATGCATTCAATTTAGCGGCCGGTTTGATTTATTTATTAAATTTTAATTTTGAATTTAAATCAAATTTATGCACGTACTCGAAATAATTTAATAGCAATCACGGGCCGGTTTACAACAAACGAATTTAAATTTTAATTCCGAAATAAAGAGTAATTTGTGCGTGTGCGTCTGTTTGTTAAATTATTAAATAAATTATTAAACTGCGACCGCGACACGAATTAATTAAAGTGATAATCACTTTTATTAAATTGGGGCGCGAATTAAACTTTAATTCCGAAACTAAACAAATTAACATCGAACTTGAATGCATTCAATTTAGCGGCCGGTTTTATTTATTTATTAAATTTTTATTAAATCAAATTTATGCACGTACTCGAAATAATTTAATTGCAATCAAGGCCCGGTTTACAGTAAACGATTTAAATTTTTTAAATTCCGAATTAAAGAATAATTTGTTTTTGTTTTCAATTCAATTCGAAGCGCGAATCCGTGTATTTTTAAATTTAAATAAATTAAAATGAAAACGAACTTTAATTTTGCAACGAAACAAATTAACCCCGAACTTGAATGCACCTCACGGCCGGTTTAATTTATTTATTAAATTTTTATTTTCAATTTGAAACAAATTTATTCGAAATAATTTAATAACAATCAAGGGCCGGTTTACAACAAACGAATTTAAGTTTTAATTCCGAAATAAAGAGTAATTTGTGCGTGTGCGTTTGTTTGTTAAATTATTAAATAAATTTTTAAACCGCGACCGCGACACGAATTAATTAAAGTGATAATCACTTTTATTAAATTGGGGCGCGAATTAAACTTTAATTCCGAAACTAAACAAATTAACATCGAACTTGAATGCATTCAATTTAGCGGCCGGTTTGATTTATTTATTAAATTTTAATTTTGAATTTAAATCAAATTTATGCACGTACTCGAAATAATTTAATAGCAATCACGGGTGGGTTTACAGTAAACGATTTAAATTTTAATTCCGAATTAAAGAATAATTTCTTTTCGTTTTCAATTCAATTCGCGAGTCCGTGTATTTTTAAATTTAAACAATTTCAAATGAAAACGAACTTTTAATTTTGAAACGAAACAAATTAACCTCGAACTTGAATGCACCTCACGGCCGGTTTAATTTATTTATTAAATTTTTATTTTCAATTTGAAACAAATTTATTCGAAATAATTTGATTGCAATCAAGGGCCGGTTTACAACAAACGAATTTAAATTTTAATTCCGAAATAAAGAGTAATTTGTGCGTGTGCGTTTGTTTGTTAAATTATTAAATAAATTTTTAAACCGCGACCGCGACACGAATTAATTAAAGTGTTTCTGTGCCGTGCCGTACACTTTTATTAAATTGGGGCGCGAATTAAACTTTAATTTCGAAACTAAACAAATTAACCTCGAACTTGAATGCATTCAATTTAGTGGCCGGTTTTATTTATTTATTAAATTTTTATTAAATCAAATTTATGCACGTACTCGAAATAATTTAATTGCAATCACGGGTCGGTTTACAGTAAACGATTTAAATTTTAATTCCGACTCAAAGAATAATTTCTTTTCGTTTTCAATTTAATTCGAAGCGCGAGTCCGTGTATTTTTAAATTTAAATAAATTAAAATGAAAACGAACTTTTAATTTTGAAACGAAACAAATTAACCTCGAACTTGAATGCACCTCACGGCCGGTTTAATTTATTTATTAAATTTTTATTTTCAATTTGAAACAAATTTATTCGAAATAATTTGATTGCAATCAAGGGCCGGTTTACAACAAACGAATTTAAATTTTAATTCCGAAATAAAGAGTAATTTGTGCGTGTGCGTCTGTTTGTTAAATTATTAAATAAATTATTAAACTGCGACCGCGACACGAATTAATTAAAGTGATTCTGTGCCGTGCCGTATACTTTTATTAAATTGGGGCGCGAATTAAACTTTAATTCCGAAACTAAACAAATTAACATCGAACTTGAATGCATTCAATTTAGCGGCCGGTTTGATTTATTTATTAAATTTTAATTTTGAATTTAAATCAAATTTATGCACGTACTCGAAATAATTTAATAGCAATCACGGGTGGGTTTACAGTAAACGATTTAAATTTTAATTCCGAATTAAAGAATAATTTCTTTTCGTTTTCAATTCAATTCGCGAGTCCGTGTATTTTTAAATTTAAACAATTTCAAATGAAAACGAACTTTTAATTTTGAAACGAAACAAATTAACCTCGAACTTGAATGCACCTCACGGCCGGTTTAATTTATTTATTAAATTTTTATTTTCAATTTGAAACAAATTTATTCGAAATAATTTGATTGCAATCAAGGGCCGGTTTACAACAAACGAATTTAAGTTTTAATTCCGAAATAAAGAGTAATTTGTGCGTGTGCGTCTGTTTGTTAAATTATTAAATAAATTATTAAACTGCGACCGCGACCGCGACACGAATTAATTAAAGTGATAATCACTTTTATTAAATTGGGGCGCGAATTAAACTTTAATTCCGAAACTAAACAAATTAACATCGAACTTGAATGCATTCAATTTAGCGGCCGGTTTTATTTATTTATTAAATTTTTATTAAATCAAATTTATGCACGTACTCGAAATAATTTAATTGCAATCAAGGCCCGGTTTACAGTAAACGATTTAAATTTTTTAAATTCCGAATTAAAGAATAATTTGTTTTTGTTTTCAATTCAATTCGAAGCGCGAATCCGTGTATTTTTAAATTTAAACAAATTAAAATGAAAACGAACTTTAATTTTGCAACGAAACAAATTAACCTCGAACTTGAATGCACCTCACGGCCGGTTTAATTTATTTATTAAATTTTTATTTTCAATTTGAAACAAATTTATTCGAAATAATTTAATAGCAATCAAGGGCCGGTTTACAGGAAATGATTTAAATTGTTTTAATTCCGAAATAAAGAGTAATTTGTGCGTGTGCGTCTGTTTGTTAAATTATTAAATAAATTATTAAACCGCGACCGCGACACGAATTAATTAAAGTGATTCTGTGCCGTGCCGTATACTTTTATTAAATTGGGGCGCGAATTAAACTTTAATTCCGAAACTAAACAAATTAACATCGAACTTGAATGCATTCAATTTAGCGGCCGGTTTGATTTATTTATTAAATTTTAATTTTGAATTTAAATCAAATTTATGCACGTACTCGAAATAATTTAATAGCAATCACGGGCCGGTTTACAACAAACGAATTTAAATTTTAATTCCGAAATAAAGAGTAATTTGTGCGTGTGCGTCTGTTTGTTAAATTATTAAATAAATTATTAAACTGCGACCGCGACACGAATTAATTAAAGTGATAATCACTTTTATTAAATTGGGGCGCGAATTAAACTTTAATTCCGAAACTAAACAAATTAACATCGAACTTGAATGCATTCAATTTAGCGGCCGGTTTTATTTATTTATTAAATTTTTATTAAATCAAATTTATGCACGTACTCGAAATAATTTAATTGCAATCAAGGCCCGGTTTACAGTAAACGATTTAAATTTTTTAAATTCCGAATTAAAGAATAATTTGTTTTTGTTTTCAATTCAATTCGAAGCGCGAATCCGTGTATTTTTAAATTTAAATAAATTAAAATGAAAACGAACTTTAATTTTGCAACGAAACAAATTAACCTCGAACTTGAATGCACCTCACGGCCGGTTTAATTTATTTATTAAATTTTAATTTTCAATTTGAAACAAATTTATGCACGTACTCGAAATAATTTAATAGCAATCACGGGCCGGTTTACAGTAAACGATTTAAATTTTAATTCCGAATTAAAGAATAATTTCTTTTCGTTTTCAATTCAATTCGCGAGTCCGTGTATTTTTAAATTTAAACAATTTCAAATGAAAACGAACTTTTAATTTTGAAACGGAACAAATTAACCTCGAACTTGAATGCACCTCACGGCCGGTTTAATTTATTTATTAAATTTTTATTTTCAATTTGAAACAAATTTATTCGAAATAATTTAATAGCAATCAAGGGCCGGTTTACAACAAACGAATTTAAATTTTAATTCCGAAATAAAGAGTAATTTGTGCGTGTGCGTCTGTTTGTTAAATTATTAAATAAATTTTTAAACCGCGACCGCGACACGAATTAATTAAAATGTTTCTGTGCCGTGCCGTACACTTTTATTAAATTGAGACTCGAATTAAACTTTAATTTCGAAACTAAACAAATTAACATCGAACTTGAATGCATTCAATTTAGCGGCCGGTTTTATTTATTTATTAAATTTTAATTTTGAATTTAAATCAAATTTATGCACGTACTCGAAATAATTTAATAGCAATCACGGGCCGGTTTACAGTAAACGATTTAAATTTTAATTCCGAATTAAAGAATAATTTCTTTTCGTTTTCAATTCAATTCGAAGCGCGAATCCGTGTATTTTTAAATTTAAACAATTTCAAATGAAAACGAACTTTAATTTTGAAACGAAACAAATTAACCTTGAACTTGAATGCACCTCTCGGCCGGTTTAATTTATTTATTAAATTTTTATTTTGAATTTAAATCAAATTTATGCACGTACTCGAAATAATTTGATTGCAATTAAGAGCCGGTTTACAGTAAACGATTTAAATTTTAATTCCGAATTAAAGAATAATTTCTTTATCCGTGTATTTTTAAATTTAAACAATTTCAAATGAAAACGAACTTTAATTTAGAAACGAAACAAATTAACCTCGAACTTGAATGCATTCAATTTAGCGGCCGGTTTTATTTATTTATTAAATTTTAATTCAGAATTTAAATCAAATTTATGCACGTACTCGAAATAATTTAATTGCAATCAAGGGCCGGTTGACAGAATCTAATTCAAAATTATTTTAATTTGTCTCGTTTTACGTTTACGATTCAGTTGATCAAACGATTTAAATTTTAATTCCGACTTAAAGAATAATTTGTTTTCGTTTTCAATTCGATTCGAAGCGCGAATCAGTTTAATTTAAAATTTAAACAAATTAAAATGAAAACGAATTAATTTAACTCGAGAATTAGAATTTGAATTTTCGGTTCACTTTGATAAAAACCGTTGTGATGTAAATGACTAATCGGTTACTATGACAACTCACATATAAAAGCCAATGCCAATGTTGTTTTTATGAAAGTGAACCGAAAGTAGAATCTTTTGGGTGTTTCTGTAGCATCATTGGCTTGACATAAATTTTATAAATTTCCACTCTCATTTTGAGACGTTCTGTACCAATAAATAATTTTGAAATGAGTCTTTGATGCTACATAAACGTATTAGTACGGTTTTATTAATAAAGGTGTGCTTAACGATTTCAATTTATTTATTGCAATTATTATTTTTTCTTTTTAATTAATTTTTTAAATTTAAATCGTTTTGCGATTTGCTACAAGTACGTATTGATAAGCACACCTTTAATAAAAAAGGGAAGTATGTGTACTGCGTTTTCAAGTTCACGTGTTTTGATAAAAAAAAAATAAATTACCACTACCGAAAGTAGCCAACAAAATTCCTAATTTTTACCGCGCCTTCTCTTGCTTTTTTTTTCTTTTCCTTCTCCGTCATATCGCTTCAAATGGTAATAGATGTAACCGCTGATGCTGACTGACTGCAGTCAGTCAATTAAATTTGTTTCCAATACATTGAAGAAAAAGCTATGAATGCAATTTTACTTATGAGATATTTTCCTCACTCCAAGTAATTTATTGCTTGCGTCATCATCGCCTACTGGGCCAACCGGGGATTTTGAATTAATTCACATTGTCGCATCGAAAACAAATGGTCTCGTAGCATGGTGCTGAACCATTGGGAAAAGGAAACTATCTGATGATTATAATAGAAGACATAAGTGAATGTCGCTCCAACTCATGGCATGTTAGGGAAAAAGTGGAGGAAATAATAAAAAAAATTGGATTCGATGGAATTGACTGATCTAATTATGATTTCTTAAAAGTGGGTTAGTATGATTCTCTTGAATAAGTGGGCACTGATTATTTTCCTATGACTAAATTTTATTAAAATTGATCAAAAAAAAAAAAATAGCAAACCCCTAGATTTGTTAATGTATCAATGGTGTACTAAGCTCGTAGTAAAATCGAATAAAGACTCGATCTCATTAATTTGAGTGTGTTAGTCGTGCTGATGCTCCTCGATAGACACATACCTATAAACGGTATTAGTTGTCGTGCAAATACATATCCTAGATATGTAGAGGAGATGCTACGAGCATAAAATAGTACACTAAATACAGGCATTTTCTAGGATGGCTTTGCATTCATTTAAAATAAATTCACAAAAAATACAAAAATAAATACAAAAAAATAAAAAAAAATAAAAAAAATAAAAAAAAATAAAAAAATAAAAAAAAAATTAAAAAATATAAAAAAAAATAAAAATGGTCGCAAAAGGAAATTAATCATTGCCTGTTTATTTAAGAGAATTGCTTAGGTAGCCCAAGAATCATAATTAGATCAGTGAATTTCATCGCGTCCGCCTCTGCTTTTTTCCTGTTTGCCATGAGTTTGAGTGGCATTCCCGTCTTTTATTATAATCATCACACTGTTTCCTTTTCCTGGTGGTGTCTGCACTGTGCCACGAGACCATTGCTTTCGATGCTTCATTGTGGGTCAATTTAAAATCACCAACTGGCCCATTTAGCCGATTATGGCACCAGCAAGAATTATTTGGACTGAGAATAAAATATTTTATGGGTAATGCGCGTTTATAGTTTTTTCTCTTTGTTTTTTTAACGGTGTCACATAATCACAGTCAGCAATTGCTTTCTCATTTATTTCCACTTTAAGCGATTTTTTGTCAATATTTTTTTGTTAATTTAATGAATTTGGTGGCTGATTTCAGTAGCGGATTTTTTTTTAATGTAAAGCTCGAGTCTCTTATTTATGCTGTTATAAGTACATACTTTCCTTTACATTTACATTTAAGTGGGGAGTTTTGAAACGTTACAATTCCGAAGCAAACTAAAAATTTAATTTAAATTAACTCTAACTTTTTTTATAATATAATAAAGGTCGATTTACATTATTAACCTAATTGCAGTCAAACTTTAGATTGATCACATGATCAAATTGATTGGTACCCTAATTTTAGTCTTATATAAACCGGCCTTTAGTATATTATTTTTTTTATTAACCGAGGTTTTGGGTTTGTAATTTTGGGTACAGAAAATATTTTTGTTTTATTTGTTTTTATTTAACATTAATCTTAGATTCGGTTTATTTGTTTTTTCAATATATAATATAATTTTAACCATCATAGGGGGATTTTTTGACACTTTATCAATTTTTTTTTAATTGATAAATAGTCTCAATCCCTTCAAGAGCAGCTTTTACAATTCTCGTATAAATTTCGGTTAAGTCTGTTAATCGTGGTATCGTGCAATATCAATAATTGTTACAATTTTTTTTTCATAAATAAATAAATTTATCCGACGATTGTAAATGCAGCTCTTATTATTTTTATTTTTATTAATCATAAATAATTTCTTTGTTTGTTAGAAATTTTTATCACATGTTTTGAAGCAAGGGTCGTACTGTTGCTCACCCAACACGAATAAACAGTGAGTAAATTTAAAGTTGTTAAAGTAAAATTAACAATCGTCTTAGGTCGTCAAATGTGCTAACCATTGCAATTTCCGCTTGGAGTTACGAATTTTGAAAGCTCAAAAGCTGGTGTCTGTGTTGTAAGTTTTTAACTTACTTTTTATGCATTTATTATATGTTTATTTATTAGGGATTGCTTTATGGACTGGTTGCGGCCGGCCTGCGGGATCCGGAGGACTTCAAAGACGTTCTTCGTCTGGATCTTCAAAAATTATTTTTTTTTAACTGGCAATAATTATTATTGAACATTGTTATATATTTGTGTGATTGTTTATGTTTTATGAATAAACGCTAGAGAAATGTGTCTTTTATTAGGGGGGCAAATAAAAGTTCAATAAATTATAGGCATATAGAAGAAAAAGGTAAGTGGAAAAATGATGTACAATTTAAGTGTTTTAAAAAATCGCACGAAATCGGTAATTAAATTTAAAAAATGGCGCGGACACGTGTTTAAAGCGTGACTAAATTTAAAAACTCGCGCGAACACGCGTTTAAAACACGTTGCCAACCTAAAAAATCGCACGAAATCGGTAATTAAATTTAAAAAATGGCGCGGGCACGTGTTTAAAACACGTTGCCAACCTAAAAAATCGCACGAAATCGGTAATTAAATTTAAAAAATGGCGCGGACACGTGTTTAAAGCGTGACTAAATTTAAAAAATGGCGCGGGCACGTGTTTAAAACACGTTGCCAACCTAAAAAATCGCGCGAAATCGGTAATTAAATTTAAAAAATGGCGCGGACACGTGTTTAAAGCGTGACTAAATTTAAAAAATGGCGCGGGCACGTGTTTAAAACACGTTGCCAACCTAAAAAATCGCACGAAATCGGTAATTAAATTTAAAAAATGGCGCGGACACGTGTTTAAAGCGTGACTAAATTTAAAAAATGGCGCGGGCACGTGTTTAAAACACGTTGCCAACCTAAAAAATCGCGCGAAATCGGTAATTAAATTTAAAAAATGGCGCGGACACGTGTTTAAAGCGTGACTAAATTTAAAAAATGGCGCGGACACGTGTTTAAAGCGTGACTAAATTTAAAAAATGGCGCGGGCACGTGTTTAAAGCGTGACTAAATTTAAAAAATGGCGCGGGCACGTGTTTAAAACACGTTGCCAACCTAAAAAATCGCGCGAAATCGGTAATTAAATTTAAAAAATGGCGCGGACACGTGTTTAAAGCGTGACTAAATTTAAAAAATGGCGCGGACACGTGTTTAAAGCGTGACTAAATTTAAAAAATGGCGCGGACACGTGTTTAAAGCGTGACTAAATTTAAAAAATGGCGCGGGCACGTGTTTAAAACACGTTGCCAACCTAAAAAATCGCGCGAAATCGGTAATTAAATTTAAAAAATGGCGCGGACACGTGTTTAAAGCGTGACTAAATTTAAAAAATGGCGCGGGCACGTGTTTAAAACACGTTGCCAACCTAAAAAATCGCACGAAATCGGTAATTAAATTTAAAAAATGGCGCGGACACGTGTTTAAAGCGTGACTAAATTTAAAAAATGGCGCGGGCACGTGTTTAAAACACGTTGCCAACCTAAAAAATCGCGCGAAATCGGTAATTAAATTTAAAAAATGGCGCGGACACGTGTTTAAAGCGTGACTAAATTTAAAAAATGGCGCGGACACGTGTTTAAAGCGTGACTAAATTTAAAAAATGGCGCGGACACGTGTTTAAAGCGTGACTAAATTTAAAAACTCGCGCGAACACGCGTTTAAAACACGTTGCCAACCTAAAAAATCGCACGAAATCGGTAATTAAATTTAAAAAATGGCGCGGACACGTGTTTAAAGCGTGACTAAATTTAAAAAATGGCGCGGGCACGTGTTTAAAACACGTTGCCAACCTAAAAAATCGCGCGAAATCGGTAATTAAATTTAAAAAATGGCGCGGACACGTGTTTAAAGCGTGACTAAATTTAAAAACTCGCGCGAACACGCGTTTAAAACACGTTGCCAACCTAAAAAATCGCGCGAAATCGGTAATTAAATTTAAAAAATGGCGCGGACACGTGTTTAAAGCGTGACTAAATTTAAAAACTCGCGCGAACACGCGTTTAAAACACGTTGCCAACCTAAAAAATCGCACGAAATCGGTAATTAAATTTAAAAAATGGCGCGGGCACGTGTTTAAAACACGTTGCCAACCTAAAAAATCGCACGAAATCGGTAATTAAATTTAAAAAATGGCGCGGACACGTGTTTAAAGCGTGACTAAATTTAAAAACTCGCGCGAACACGCGTTTAAAACACGTTGCCAACCTAAAAAATCGCGCGAAATCGGTAATTAAATTTAAAAAATGGCGCGGACACGTGTTTAAAGCGTGACTAAATTTAAAAACTCGCGCGAACACGCGTTTAAAACACGTTGCCAACCTAAAAAATCGCGCGAAATCGGTAATTAAATTTAAAAAATGGCGCGGACACGTGTTTAAAGCGTGACTAAATTTAAAAACTCGCGCGAACACGCGTTTAAAACACGTTGCCAACCTAAAAAATCGCGCGAAATCGGTAATTAAATTTAAAAAATGGCGCGGACACGTGTTTAAAGCGTGACTAAATTTAAAAAATGGCGCGGGCACGTGTTTAAAACACGTTGCCAACCTAAAAAATCGCGCGAAATCGGTAATTAAATTTAAAAAATGGCGCGGACACGTGTTTAAAGCGTGACTAAATTTAAAAACTCGCGCGAACACGCGTTTAAAACACGTTGCCAACCTAAAAAATCGCGCGAAATCGGTAATTAAATTTAAAAAATGGCGCGGACACGTGTTTAAAGCGTGACTAAATTTAAAAAATGGCGCGGGCACGTGTTTAAAACACGTTGCCAACCTAAAAAATCGCGCGAAATCGGTAATTAAATTTAAAAAATGGCGCGGACACGTGTTTAAAGCGTGACTAAATTTAAAAACTCGCGCGAACACGCGTTTAAAACACGTTGCCAACCTAAAAAATCGCGCGAAATCGGTAATTAAATTTAAAAAATGGCGCGGACACGTGTTTAAAGCGTGACTAAATTTAAAAAATGGCGCGGGCACGTGTTTAAAACACGTTGCCAACCTAAAAAATCGCGCGAAATCGGTAATTAAATTTAAAAAATGGCGCGGACACGTGTTTAAAGCGTGACTAAATTTAAAAACTCGCGCGAACACGCGTTTAAAACACGTTGCCAACCTAAAAAATCGCGCGAAATCGGTAATTAAATTTAAAAAATGGCGCGGACACGTGTTTAAAGCGTGACTAAATTTAAAAAATGGCGCGGGCACGCGTTTAAAACACGTTGCCAACCTAAAAAATCGCACGAAATCGGTAATTAAATTTAAAAAATGGCGCGGGCACGTGTTTAAAGCGTGACTAAATTTAAAAAATGGCGCGGGCACGTGTTTAAAACACGTTGCCAACCTAAAAAATCGCACGAAATCGGTAATTAAATTTAAAAAATGGCGCGGGCACGTGTTTAAAGCGTGACTAAATTTAAAAAATCGCGCGAACACGCGTTTAAAACACGTTGCCAACCTAAAAAATCGCACGAAATCGGTAATTAAATTTAAAAAATGGCGCGGACACGTGTTTAAAGCGTGACTAAATTTAAAAAATCGCGCGAACACGCGTTTAAAACACGTTGCCAACCTAAAAAATCGCACGAAATCGGTAATTAAATTTAAAAAATGGCGCGGACACGTGTTTAAAGCGTGACTAAATTTAAAAAATGGCGCGGGCACGTGTTTAAAACACGTTGCCAACCTAAAAAATCGCGCGAAATCGGTAATTAAATTTAAAAAATGGCGCGGACACGTGTTTAAAGCGTGACTAAATTTAAAAACTCGCGCGAACACGCGTTTAAAACACGTTGCCAACCTAAAAAATCGCACGAAATCGGTAATTAAATTTAAAAAATGGCGCGGGCACGTGTTTAAAACACGTTGCCAACCTAAAAAATCGCACGAAATCGGTAATTAAATTTAAAAAATGGCGCGGACACGTATTTAAAGCGTGACTAAATTTAAAAAATGGCGCGGGCACGTGTTTAAAACACGTTGCCAACCTAAAAAATTGCGCGAAATCGGTAATTAAATTTAAAAAATGGCGCGGACACGTGTTTAAAGCGTGACTAAATTTAAAAAATGGCGCGGGCACGTGTTTAAAACACGTTGCCAACCTAAAAAATCGCGCGAAATCGGTAATTAAATTTAAAAAATAGCGCGGACACGTGTTTAAAGCGTGACTAAATTTAAAAAATGGCGCGGGCACGTGTTTAAAACACGTTGCCAACCTAAAAAATCGCGCGAAATCGGTAATTAAATTTAAAAAATGGCGCGGACACGTGTTTAAAGCGTGACTAAATTTAAAAACTCGCGCGAACACGCGTTTAAAACACGTTGCCAACCTAAAAAATCGCACGAAATCGGTAATTAAATTTAAAAAATGGCGCGGACACGTGTTTAAAGCGTGACTAAATTTAAAAAATGGCGCGGGCACGTGTTTAAAACACGTTGCCAACCTTAAAAATCGCGCGAAATCGGTAATTAAATTTAAAAAATGGCGCGGACACGTGTTTAAAGCGTGACTAAATTTAAAAAATGGCGCGGACACGTGTTTAAAGCGTGACTAAATTTAAAAAATGGCGCGGGCACGTGTTTAAAACACGTTGCCAACCTTAAAAATAGCGCGAAATCGGTAATTAAATTTAAAAAATGGCGCGGACACGTGTTTAAAGCGTGACTAAATTTAAAAAATCGCGCGAACACGCGTTTAAAACACGTTGCCAACCTAAAAAATCGCACGAAATCGGTAATTAAATTTAAAAAATGGCGCGGACACGTGTTTAAAGCGTGACTAAATTTAAAAAATGGCGCGGACACGTGTTTAAAGCGTGACTAAATTTAAAAAATGGCGCGGGCACGTGTTTAAAACACGTTGCCAACCTAAAAAATTGCGCGAAATCGGTAATTAAATTTAAAAAATGGCGCGGACACGTGTTTAAAGCGTGACTAAATTTAAAAAATGGCGCGGGCACGTGTTTAAAACACGTTGCCAACCTAAAAAATCGCACGAAATCGGTAATTAAATTTAAAAAATGGCGCGGACACGTGTTTAAAGCGTGACTAAATTTAAAAAATGGCGCGGACACGTGTTTAAAGCGTGACTAAATTTAAAAAATGGCGCGGACACGTGTTTAAAGCGTGACTAAATTTAAAAAATGGCGCGGGCACGTGTTTAAAACACGTTGCCAACCTTAAAAATAGCGCGAAATCGGTAATTAAATTTAAAAAATGGCGCGGACACGTGTTTAAAGCGTGACTAAATTTAAAAAATCGCGCGAACACGCGTTTAAAACACGTTGCCAACCTAAAAAATCGCACGAAATCGGTAATTAAATTTAAAAAATGGCGCGGACACGTGTTTAAAGCGTGACTAAATTTAAAAAATGGCGCGGACACGTGTTTAAAGCGTGACTAAATTTAAAAAATGGCGCGGGCACGTGTTTAAAACACGTTGCCAACCTAAAAAATTGCGCGAAATCGGTAATTAAATTTAAAAAATGGCGCGGACACGTGTTTAAAGCGTGACTAAATTTAAAAAATGGCGCGGGCACGTGTTTAAAACACGTTGCCAACCTAAAAAATCGCGCGAAATCGGTAATTAAATTTAAAAAATGGCGCGGACACGTGTTTAAAGCGTGACTAAATTTAAAAAATGGCGCGGACACGTGTTTAAAGCGTGACTAAATTTAAAAAATGGCGCGGGCACGTGTTTAAAACACGTTGCCAACCTAAAAAATTGCGCGAAATCGGTAATTAAATTTAAAAAATGGCGCGGACACGTGTTTAAAGCGTGACTAAATTTAAAAAATGGCGCGGGCACGTGTTTAAAACACGTTGCCAACCTAAAAAATCGCGCGAAATCGGTAATTAAATTTAAAAAATGGCGCGGACACGTGTTTAAAGCGTGACTAAATTTAAAAACTCGCGCGAACACGCGTTTAAAACACGTTGCCAACCTAAAAAATCGCGCGAAATCGGTAATTAAATTTAAAAAATGGCGCGGACACGTGTTTAAAGCGTGACTAAATTTAAAAAATGGCGCGGGCACGTGTTTAAAACACGTTGCCAACCTAAAAAATCGCGCGAAATCGGTAATTAAATTTAAAAAATGGCGCGGACACGTGTTTAAAGCGTGACTAAATTTAAAAACTCGCGCGAACACGCGTTTAAAACACGTTGCCAACCTAAAAAATCGCACGAAATCGGTAATTAAATTTAAAAAATGGCGCGGACACGTGTTTAAAGCGTGACTAAATTTAAAAAATGGCGCGGACACGTGTTTAAAGCGTGACTAAATTTAAAAAATGGCGCGGGCACGTGTTTAAAACACGTTGCCAACCTTAAAAATAGCGCGAAATCGGTAATTAAATTTAAAAAATGGCGCGGACACGTGTTTAAAGCGTGACTAAATTTAAAAAATCGCGCGAACACGCGTTTAAAACACGTTGCCAACCTAAAAAATCGCACGAAATCGGTAATTAAATTTAAAAAATGGCGCGGACACGTGTTTAAAGCGTGACTAAATTTAAAAAATGGCGCGGACACGTGTTTAAAGCGTGACTAAATTTAAAAAATGGCGCGGGCACGTGTTTAAAACACGTTGCCAACCTAAAAAATTGCGCGAAATCGGTAATTAAATTTAAAAAATGGCGCGGACACGTGTTTAAAGCGTGACTAAATTTAAAAAATGGCGCGGGCACGTGTTTAAAACACGTTGCCAACCTAAAAAATCGCGCGAAATCGGTAATTAAATTTAAAAAATGGCGCGGACACGTGTTTAAAGCGTGACTAAATTTAAAAAATGGCGCGGACACGTGTTTAAAGCGTGACTAAATTTAAAAAATGGCGCGGGCACGTGTTTAAAACACGTTGCCAACCTAAAAAATTGCGCGAAATCGGTAATTAAATTTAAAAAATGGCGCGGACACGTGTTTAAAGCGTGACTAAATTTAAAAAATGGCGCGGGCACGTGTTTAAAACACGTTGCCAACCTAAAAAATCGCGCGAAATCGGTAATTAAATTTAAAAAATGGCGCGGACACGTGTTTAAAGCGTGACTAAATTTAAAAACTCGCGCGAACACGCGTTTAAAACACGTTGCCAACCTAAAAAATCGCGCGAAATCGGTAATTAAATTTAAAAAATGGCGCGGACACGTGTTTAAAGCGTGACTAAATTTAAAAAATGGCGCGGGCACGTGTTTAAAACACGTTGCCAACCTAAAAAATCGCGCGAAATCGGTAATTAAATTTAAAAAATGGCGCGGACACGTGTTTAAAGCGTGACTAAATTTAAAAACTCGCGCGAACACGCGTTTAAAACACGTTGCCAACCTAAAAAATCGCACGAAATCGGTAATTAAATTTAAAAAATGGCGCGGGCACGTGTTTAAAACACGTTGCCAACCTAAAAAATCGCACGAAATCGGTAATTAAATTTAAAAAATGGCGCGGACACGTGTTTAAAGCGTGACTAAATTTAAAAAATGGCGCGGGCACGTGTTTAAAACACGTTGCCAACCTAAAAAATCGCGCGAAATCGGTAATTAAATTTAAAAAATGGCGCGGACACGTGTTTAAAGCGTGACTAAATTTAAAAACTCGCGCGAACACGCGTTTAAAACACGTTGCCAACCTAAAAAATCGCACGAAATCGGTAATTAAATTTAAAAAATGGCGCGGGCACGTGTTTAAAACACGTTGCCAACCTAAAAAATCGCACGAAATCGGTAATTAAATTTAAAAAATGGCGCGGACACGTGTTTAAAGCGTGACTAAATTTAAAAAATGGCGCGGGCACGTGTTTAAAACACGTTGCCAACCTAAAAAATCGCGCGAAATCGGTAATTAAATTTAAAAAATGGCGCGGACACGTGTTTAAAGCGTGACTAAATTTAAAAACTCGCGCGAACACGCGTTTAAAACACGTTGCCAACCTAAAAAATCGCACGAAATCGGTAATTAAATTTAAAAAATGGCGCGGACACGTGTTTAAAGCGTGACTAAATTTAAAAAATGGCGCGGGCACGTAATCGCGCGAAATCGGTAATTAAATTTAAAAAATGGCGCGGACACGTGTTTAAAGCGTGACTAAATTTAAAAACTCGCGCGAACACGCGTTTAAAACACGTTGCCAACCTAAAAAATCGCACGAAATCGGTAATTAAATTTAAAAAATGGCGCGGACACGTGTTTAAAGCGTGACTAAATTTAAAAACTCGCGCGAACACGCGTTTAAAACACGTTGCCAACCTAAAAAATCGCACGAAATCGGTAATTAAATTTAAAAAATGGCGCGGACACGTGTTTAAAGCGTGACTAAATTTAAAAAATGGCGCGGGCACATGTTTAAAACACGTTGCCAACCTAAAAAATCGCACGAAATCGGTAATTAAATTTAAAAAATGGCGCGGACACGTGTTTAAAGCGTGACTAAATTTAAAAAATGGCGCGGGCACGTGTTTAAAACACGTTGCCAACCTTAAAAATCGCGCGAAATCGGTAATTAAATTTAAAAAATGGCGCGGACACGTGTTTAAAGCGTGACTAAATTTAAAAAATCGCGCGAACACGCGTTTAAAACACGTTGCCAACCTAAAAAATCGCACGAAATCGGTAATTAAATTTAAAAAATGGCGCGGACACGTGTTTAAAGCGTGACTAAATTTAAAAAATGGCGCGGGCACGTGTTTAAAACACGTTGCCAACCTTAAAAATCGCGCGAAATCGGTAATTAAATTTAAAAAATGGCGCGGACACGTGTTTAAAGCGTGACTAAATTTAAAAAATCGCGCGAACACGCGTTTAAAACACGTTGCCAACCTAAAAAATCGCACGAAATCGGTAATTAAATTTAAAAAATGGCGCGGACACGTGTTTAAAGCGTGACTAAATTTAAAAAATGGCGCGGACACGTGTTTAAAGCGTGACTAAATTTAAAAAATGGCGCGGGCACGTAATCGCGCGAAATCGGTAATTAAATTTAAAAAATGGCGCGGACACGTGTTTAAAGCGTGACTAAATTTAAAAAATCGCGCGAACACGCGTTTAAAACACGTTGCCAACCTAAAAAATCGCACGAAATCGGTAATTAAATTTAAAAAATGGCGCGGACACGTGTTTAAAGCGTGACTAAATTTAAAAAATGGCGCGGACACGTGTTTAAAGCGTGACTAAATTTAAAAAATGGCGCGGGCACGTGTTTAAAACACGTTGCCAACCTTAAAAATCGCGCGAAATCGGTAATTAAATTTAAAAAATGGCGCGGACACGTGTTTAAAGCGTGACTAAATTTAAAAAATCGCGCGAACACGCGTTTAAAACACGTTGCCAACCTAAAAAATCGCACGAAATCGGTAATTAAATTTAAAAAATGGCGCGGACACGTGTTTAAAGCGTGACTAAATTTAAAAAATGGCGCGGACACGTGTTTAAAGCGTGACTAAATTTAAAAAATGGCGCGGACACGTGTTTAAAGCGTGACTAAATTTAAAAAATGGCGCGGGCACGTGTTTAAAACACGTTGCCAACCTTAAAAATAGCGCGAAATCGGTAATTAAATTTAAAAAATGGCGCGGACACGTGTTTAAAGCGTGACTAAATTTAAAAAATCGCGCGAACACGCGTTTAAAACACGTTGCCAACCTAAAAAATCGCACGAAATCGGTAATTAAATTTAAAAAATGGCGCGGACACGTGTTTAAAGCGTGACTAAATTTAAAAAATGGCGCGGACACGTGTTTAAAGCGTGACTAAATTTAAAAAATGGCGCGGGCACGTGTTTAAAACACGTTGCCAACCTAAAAAATTGCGCGAAATCGGTAATTAAATTTAAAAAATGGCGCGGACACGTGTTTAAAGCGTGACTAAATTTAAAAAATGGCGCGGGCACGTGTTTAAAACACGTTGCCAACCTAAAAAATCGCGCGAAATCGGTAATTAAATTTAAAAAATGGCGCGGACACGTGTTTAAAGCGTGACTAAATTTAAAAAATGGCGCGGGCACGTGTTTAAAACACGTTGCCAACCTAAAAAATCGCGCGAAATCGGTAATTAAATTTAAAAAATGGCGCGGACACGTGTTTAAAGCGTGACTAAATTTAAAAAATCGCGCGAACACGCGTTTAAAACACGTTGCCAACCTAAAAAATCGCACGAAATCGGTAATTAAATTTAAAAAATGGCGCGGACACGTGTTTAAAGCGTGACTAAATTTAAAAAATGGCGCGGACACGTGTTTAAAGCGTGACTAAATTTAAAAAATGGCGCGGGCACGTGTTTAAAACACGTTGCCAACCTAAAAAATTGCGCGAAATCGGTAATTAAATTTAAAAAATGGCGCGGACACGTGTTTAAAGCGTGACTAAATTTAAAAAATGGCGCGGGCACGTGTTTAAAACACGTTGCCAACCTAAAAAATCGCGCGAAATCGGTAATTAAATTTAAAAAATGGCGCGGACACGTGTTTAAAGCGTGACTAAATTTAAAAAATGGCGCGGGCACGTGTTTAAAACACGTTGCCAACCTAAAAAATCGCGCGAAATCGGTAATTAAATTTAAAAAATGGCGCGGACACGTGTTTAAAGCGTGACTAAATTTAAAAACTCGCGCGAACACGCGTTTAAAACACGTTGCCAACCTAAAAAATCGCACGAAATCGGTAATTAAATTTAAAAAATGGCGCGGGCACGTGTTTAAAACACGTTGCCAACCTAAAAAATCGCACGAAATCGGTAATTAAATTTAAAAAATGGCGCGGACACGTGTTTAAAGCGTGACTAAATTTAAAAAATGGCGCGGGCACGTGTTTAAAACACGTTGCCAACCTAAAAAATCGCGCGAAATCGGTAATTAAATTTAAAAAATGGCGCGGACACGTGTTTAAAGCGTGACTAAATTTAAAAACTCGCGCGAACACGCGTTTAAAACACGTTGCCAACCTAAAAAATCGCACGAAATCGGTAATTAAATTTAAAAAATGGCGCGGACACGTGTTTAAAGCGTGACTAAATTTAAAAAATGGCGCGGGCACGTAATCGCGCGAAATCGGTAATTAAATTTAAAAAATGGCGCGGACACGTGTTTAAAGCGTGACTAAATTTAAAAAATCGCGCGAACACGCGTTTAAAACACGTTGCCAACCTAAAAAATCGCACGAAATCGGTAATTAAATTTAAAAAATGGCGCGGACACGTGTTTAAAGCGTGACTAAATTTAAAAAATGGCGCGGGCACGTAATCGCGCGAAATCGGTAATTAAATTTAAAAAATGGCGCGGACACGTGTTTAAAGCGTGACTAAATTTAAAAACTCGCGCGAACACGCGTTTAAAACACGTTGCCAACCTAAAAAATCGCACGAAATCGGTAATTAAATTTAAAAAATGGCGCGGACACGTGTTTAAAGCGTGACTAAATTTAAAAAATGGCGCGGGCACGTAATCGCGCGAAATCGGTAATTAAATTTAAAAAATGGCGCGGACACGTGTTTAAAGCGTGACTAAATTTAAAAACTCGCGCGAACACGCGTTTAAAACACGTTGCCAACCTAAAAAATCGCACGAAATCGGTAATTAAATTTAAAAAATGGCGCGGACACGTGTTTAAAGCGTGACTAAATTTAAAAAATGGCGCGGACACGTGTTTAAAACACGTTGCCAACCTTAAAAATCGCACGAAATCGGTAATTAAATTTAAAAAATGGCGCGGACACGTGTTTAAAGCGTGACTAAATTTAAAAAATGGCGCGGGCACGTGTTTAAAACACGTTGCCAACCTAAAAAATCGCGCGAAATCGGTAATTAAATTTAAAAAATGGCGCGGACACGTGTTTAAAGCGTGACTAAATTTAAAAACTCGCGCGAACACGCGTTTAAAACACGTTGCCAACCTAAAAAATCGCACGAAATCGGTAATTAAATTTAAAAAATGGCGCGGACACGTGTTTAAAGCGTGACTAAATTTAAAAAATGGCGCGGGCACGTAATCGCGCGAAATCGGTAATTAAATTTAAAAAATGGCGCGGACACGTGTTTAAAGCGTGACTAAATTTAAAAAATCGCGCGAACACGCGTTTAAAACACGTTGCCAACCTAAAAAATCGCACGAAATCGGTAATTAAATTTAAAAAATGGCGCGGACACGTGTTTAAAGCGTGACTAAATTTAAAAAATGGCGCGGGCACGTAATCGCGCGAAATCGGTAATTAAATTTAAAAAATGGCGCGGACACGTGTTTAAAGCGTGACTAAATTTAAAAACTCGCGCGAACACGCGTTTAAAACACGTTGCCAACCTAAAAAATCGCACGAAATCGGTAATTAAATTTAAAAAATGGCGCGGACACGTGTTTAAAGCGTGACTAAATTTAAAAAATGGCGCGGGCACGTAATCGCGCGAAATCGGTAATTAAATTTAAAAAATGGCGCGGACACGTGTTTAAAGCGTGACTAAATTTAAAAACTCGCGCGAACACGCGTTTAAAACACGTTGCCAACCTAAAAAATCGCACGAAATCGGTAATTAAATTTAAAAAATGGCGCGGACACGTGTTTAAAGCGTGACTAAATTTAAAAAATGGCGCGGACACGTGTTTAAAACACGTTGCCAACCTTAAAAATCGCACGAAATCGGTAATTAAATTTAAAAAATGGCGCGGACACGTGTTTAAAGCGTGACTAAATTTAAAAAATGGCGCGGGCACGTGTTTAAAACACGTTGCCAACCTAAAAAATCGCGCGAAATCGGTAATTAAATTTAAAAAATGGCGCGGACACGTGTTTAAAGCGTGACTAAATTTAAAAACTCGCGCGAACACGCGTTTAAAACACGTTGCCAACCTAAAAAATCGCACGAAATCGGTAATTAAATTTAAAAAATGGCGCGGACACGTGTTTAAAGCGTGACTAAATTTAAAAAATGGCGCGGGCACGTAATCGCGCGAAATCGGTAATTAAATTTAAAAAATGGCGCGGACACGTGTTTAAAGCGTGACTAAATTTAAAAAATCGCGCGAACACGCGTTTAAAACACGTTGCCAACCTAAAAAATCGCACGAAATCGGTAATTAAATTTAAAAAATGGCGCGGACACGTGTTTAAAGCGTGACTAAATTTAAAAAATGGCGCGGGCACGTAATCGCGCGAAATCGGTAATTAAATTTAAAAAATGGCGCGGACACGTGTTTAAAGCGTGACTAAATTTAAAAACTCGCGCGAACACGCGTTTAAAACACGTTGCCAACCTAAAAAATCGCACGAAATCGGTAATTAAATTTAAAAAATGGCGCGGACACGTGTTTAAAGCGTGACTAAATTTAAAAAATGGCGCGGACACGTGTTTAAAACACGTTGCCAACCTTAAAAATCGCGCGAAATCGGTAATTAAATTTAAAAAATGGCGCGGACACGTGTTTAAAGCGTGACTAAATTTAAAAAATCGCGCGAACACGCGTTTAAAACACGTTGCCAACCTAAAAAATCGCACGAAATCGGTAATTAAATTTAAAAAATGGCGCGGACACGTGTTTAAAGCGTGACTAAATTTAAAAAATCGCGCGAACACGCGTTTAAAACACGTTGCCAACCTAAAAAATCGCACGAAATCGGTAATTAAATTTAAAAAATGGCGCGGACACGTGTTTAAAGCGTGACTAAATTTAAAAAATGGCGCGGGCACGTGTTTAAAACACGTTGCCAACCTAAAAAATCGCGCGAAATCGGTAATTAAATTTAAAAAATGGCGCGGACACGTGTTTAAAGCGTGACTAAATTTAAAAACTCGCGCGAACACGCGTTTAAAACACGTTGCCAACCTAAAAAATCGCACGAAATCGGTAATTAAATTTAAAAAATGGCGCGGACACGTGTTTAAAGCGTGACTAAATTTAAAAACTCGCGCGAACACGCGTTTAAAACACGTTGCCAACCTAAAAAATCGCACGAAATCGGTAATTAAATTTAAAAAATGGCGCGGACACGTGTTTAAAGCGTGACTAAATTTAAAAAATGGCGCGGGCACGTGTTTAAAACACGTTGCCAACCTTAAAAATCGCGCGAAATCGGTAATTAAATTTAAAAAATGGCGCGGACACGTGTTTAAAGCGTGACTAAATTTAAAAAATCGCGCGAACACGCGTTTAAAACACGTTGCCAACCTAAAAAATCGCACGAAATCGGTAATTAAATTTAAAAAATGGCGCGGACACGTGTTTAAAGCGTGACTAAATTTAAAAAATGGCGCGGGCACGTGTTTAAAACACGTTGCCAACCTTAAAAATCGCGCGAAATCGGTAATTAAATTTAAAAAATGGCGCGGACACGTGTTTAAAGCGTGACTAAATTTAAAAAATCGCGCGAACACGCGTTTAAAACACGTTGCCAACCTAAAAAATCGCACGAAATCGGTAATTAAATTTAAAAAATGGCGCGGACACGTGTTTAAAGCGTGACTAAATTTAAAAAATGGCGCGGACACGTGTTTAAAGCGTGACTAAATTTAAAAAATGGCGCGGGCACGTAATCGCGCGAAATCGGTAATTAAATTTAATAAATGGCGCGGACACGTGTTTAAAGCGTGACTAAATTTAAAAAATCGCGCGAACACGCGTTTAAAACACGTTGCCAACCTAAAAAATCGCACGAAATCGGTAATTAAATTTAAAAAATGGCGCGGACACGTGTTTAAAGCGTGACTAAATTTAAAAAATCGCGCGAACACGCGTTTAAAACACGTTGCCAACCTAAAAAATCGCACGAAATCGGTAATTAAATTTAAAAAATGGCGCGGACACGTGTTTAAAGCGTGACTAAATTTAAAAAATGGCGCGGACACGTGTTTAAAGCGTGACTAAATTTAAAAAATGGCGCGGGCACGTAATCGCGCGAAATCGGTAATTAAATTTAAAAAATGGCGCGGACACGTGTTTAAAGCGTGACTAAATTTAAAAAATCGCGCGAACACGCGTTTAAAACACGTTGCCAACCTAAAAAATCGCACGAAATCGGTAATTAAATTTAAAAAATGGCGCGGACACGTGTTTAAAGCGTGACTAAATTTAAAAAATGGCGCGGACACGTGTTTAAAGCGTGACTAAATTTAAAAAATGGCGCGGGCACGTGTTTAAAACACGTGGCCAACCTTAAAAATCGCGCGAAATCGGTAATTAAATTTAAAAAATGGCGCGGACACGTGTTTAAAGCGTGACTAAATTTAAAAAATCGCGCGAACACGCGTTTAAAACACGTTGCCAACCTAAAAAATCGCACGAAATCGGTAATTAAATTTAAAAAATGGCGCGGACACGTGTTTAAAGCGTGACTAAATTTAAAAAATGGCGCGGACACGTGTTTAAAACACGTTGCCAACCTTAAAAATCGCGCGAAATCGGTAATTAAATTTAAAAAATGGCGCGGACACGTGTTTAAAGCGTGACTAAATTTAAAAAATGGCGCGGACACGTGTTTAAAGCGTGACTAAATTTAAAAAATCGCGCGAACACGCGTTTAAAACACGTTGCCAACCTAAAAAATCGCACGAAATCGGTAATTAAATTTAAAAAATGGCGCGGACACGTGTTTAAAGCGTGACTAAATTTAAAAAATCGCGCGAACACGCGTTTAAAACACGTTGCCAACCTAAAAAATCGCACGAAATCGGTAATTAAATTTAAAAAATGGCGCGGACACGTGTTTAAAGCGTGACTAAATTTAAAAAATGGCGCGGGCACGTGTTTAAAACACGTTGCCAACCTAAAAAATCGCGCGAAATCGGTAATTAAATTTAAAAAATGGCGCGGACACGTGTTTAAAGCGTGACTAAATTTAAAAACTCGCGCGAACACGCGTTTAAAACACGTTGCCAACCTAAAAAATCGCACGAAATCGGTAATTAAATTTAAAAAATGGCGCGGGCACGTGTTTAAAACACGTTGCCAACCTAAAAAATCGCACGAAATCGGTAATTAAATTTAAAAAATGGCGCGGACACGTGTTTAAAGCGTGACTAAATTTAAAAAATGGCGCGGGCACGTGTTTAAAACACGTTGCCAACCTAAAAAATCGCACGAAATCGGTAATTAAATTTAAAAAATGGCGCGGACACGTGTTTAAAGCGTGACTAAATTTAAAAAATGGCGCGGGCACGTGTTTAAAACACGTTGCCAACCTAAAAAATCGCACGAAATCGGTAATTAAATTTAAAAAATGGCGCGGACACGTGTTTAAAGCGTGACTAAATTTAAAAAATGGCGCGGGCACGTGTTTAAAGCGTGACTAAATTTAAAAACTCGCGCGAACACGCGTTTAAAACACGTTGCCAACCTAAAAAATC
Organism: Tribolium castaneum; assembly: GCF_031307605.1. NCBI lineage: Eukaryota > Metazoa > Arthropoda > Insecta > Coleoptera > Tenebrionidae > Tribolium > Tribolium castaneum. Next base: position 629,403 of record NC_087402.1, on the reverse strand, counting down.
GCGCGAAATCGGTAATTAAATTTAAAAAATGGCGCGGACACGTGTTTAAAGCGTGACTAAATTTAAAAACTCGCGCGAACACGCGTTTAAAACACGTTGCCAACCTAAAAAATCGCACGAAATCGGTAATTAAATTTAAAAAATGGCGCGGACACGTGTTTAAAGCGTGACTAAATTTAAAAAATGGCGCGGGCACGTAATCGCGCGAAATCGGTAATTAAATTTAAAAAATGGCGCGGACACGTGTTTAAAGCGTGACTAAATTTAAAAACTCGCGCGAACACGCGTTTAAAACACGTTGCCAACCTAAAAAATCGCACGAAATCGGTAATTAAATTTAAAAAATGGCGCGGACACGTGTTTAAAGCGTGACTAAATTTAAAAACTCGCGCGAACACGCGTTTAAAACACGTTGCCAACCTAAAAAATCGCACGAAATCGGTAATTAAATTTAAAAAATGGCGCGGACACGTGTTTAAAGCGTGACTAAATTTAAAAAATGGCGCGGGCACGTGTTTAAAACACGTTGCCAACCTAAAAAATCGCACGAAATCGGTAATTAAATTTAAAAAATGGCGCGGACACGTGTTTAAAGCGTGACTAAATTTAAAAAATGGCGCGGGCACGTGTTTAAAACACGTTGCCAACCTTAAAAATCGCGCGAAATCGGTAATTAAATTTAAAAAATGGCGCGGACACGTGTTTAAAGCGTGACTAAATTTAAAAAATCGCGCGAACACGCGTTTAAAACACGTTGCCAACCTAAAAAATCGCACGAAATCGGTAATTAAATTTAAAAAATGGCGCGGACACGTGTTTAAAGCGTGACTAAATTTAAAAAATGGCGCGGACACGTGTTTAAAGCGTGACTAAATTTAAAAAATGGCGCGGGCACGTGTTTAAAACACGTTGCCAACCTTAAAAATCGCGCGAAATCGGTAATTAAATTTAAAAAATGGCGCGGACACGTGTTTAAAGCGTGACTAAATTTAAAAAATCGCGCGAACACGCGTTTAAAACACGTTGCCAACCTAAAAAATCGCACGAAATCGGTAATTAAATTTAAAAAATGGCGCGGGCACGTGTTTAAAGCGTGACTAAATTTAAAAAATGGCGCGGACACGTGTTTAAAGCGTGACTAAATTTAAAAAATGGCGCGGACACGTGTTTAAAGCGTGACTAAATTTAAAAAATGGCGCGGGCACGTAATCGCGCGAAATCGGTAATTAAATTTAAAAAATGGCGCGGACACGTGTTTAAAGCGTGACTAAATTTAAAAACTCGCGCAAACACGCGTTTAAAACACGTTGCCAACCTAAAAAATCGCACGAAATCGGTAATTAAATTTAAAAAATGGCGCGGACACGTGTTTAAAGCGTGACTAAATTTAAAAAATCGCGCGAACACGCGTTTAAAACACGTTGCCAACCTAAAAAATCGCACGAAATCGGTAATTAAATTTAAAAAATGGCGCGGACACGTGTTTAAAGCGTGACTAAATTTAAAAAATGGCGCGGACACGTGTTTAAAGCGTGACTAAATTTAAAAAATGGCGCGGGCACGTGTTTAAAACACGTTGCCAACCTTAAAAATCGCGCGAAATCGGTAATTAAATTTAAAAAATGGCGCGGACACGTGTTTAAAGCGTGACTAAATTTAAAAAATCGCGCGAACACGCGTTTAAAACACGTTGCCAACCTAAAAAATCGCACGAAATCGGTAATTAAATTTAAAAAATGGCGCGGACACGTGTTTAAAGCGTGACTAAATTTAAAAAATGGCGCGGACACGTGTTTAAAGCGTGACTAAATTTAAAAAATGGCGCGGGCACGTGTTTAAAACACGTTGCCAACCTTAAAAATCGCGCGAAATCGGTAATTAAATTTAAAAAATGGCGCGGACACGTGTTTAAAGCGTGACTAAATTTAAAAAATCGCGCGAACACGCGTTTAAAACACGTTGCCAACCTAAAAAATCGCACGAAATCGGTAATTAAATTTAAAAAATGGCGCGGGCACGTGTTTAAAGCGTGACTAAATTTAAAAAATGGCGCGGACACGTGTTTAAAGCGTGACTAAATTTAAAAAATGGCGCGGACACGTGTTTAAAGCGTGACTAAATTTAAAAAATGGCGCGGGCACGTAATCGCGCGAAATCGGTAATTAAATTTAAAAAATGGCGCGGACACGTGTTTAAAGCGTGACTAAATTTAAAAACTCGCGCAAACACGCGTTTAAAACACGTTGCCAACCTAAAAAATCGCACGAAATCGGTAATTAAATTTAAAAAATGGCGCGGACACGTGTTTAAAGCGTGACTAAATTTAAAAAATCGCGCGAACACGCGTTTAAAACACGTTGCCAACCTAAAAAATCGCACGAAATCGGTAATTAAATTTAAAAAATGGCGCGGACACGTGTTTAAAGCGTGACTAAATTTAAAAAATGGCGCGGACACGTGTTTAAAGCGTGACTAAATTTAAAAAATGGCGCGGGCACGTGTTTAAAACACGTTGCCAACCTTAAAAATCGCGCGAAATCGGTAATTAAATTTAAAAAATGGCGCGGACACGTGTTTAAAGCGTGACTAAATTTAAAAAATCGCGCGAACACGCGTTTAAAACACGTTGCCAACCTAAAAAATCGCACGAAATCGGTAATTAAATTTAAAAAATGGCGCGGACACGTGTTTAAAGCGTGACTAAATTTAAAAAATGGCGCGGACACGTGTTTAAAGCGTGACTAAATTTAAAAAATGGCGCGGGCACGTGTTTAAAACACGTTGCCAACCTTAAAAATCGCGCGAAATCGGTAATTAAATTTAAAAAATGGCGCGGACACGTGTTTAAAGCGTGACTAAATTTAAAAAATCGCGCGAACACGCGTTTAAAACACGTTGCCAACCTAAAAAATCGCACGAAATCGGTAATTAAATTTAAAAAATGGCGCGGACACGTGTTTAAAGCGTGACTAAATTTAAAAAATGGCGCGGACACGTGTTTAAAGCGTGACTAAATTTAAAAAATGGCGCGGGCACGTGTTTAAAACACGTTGCCAACCTTAAAAATCGCGCGAAATCGGTAATTAAATTTAAAAAATGGCGCGGACACGTGTTTAAAACACGTTGCCAACCTAAAAAATCGCACGAAATCGGTAATTAAATTTAAAAAATGGCGCGGACACGTGTTTAAAGCGTGACTAAATTTAAAAAATGGCGCGGACACGTGTTTAAAGCGTGACTAAATTTAAAAAATGGCGCGGGCACGTGTTTAAAACACGTTGCCAACCTAAAAAATCGCACGAAATCGGTAATTAAATTTAAAAAATGGCGCGGACACGTGTTTAAAGCGTGACTAAATTTAAAAAATGGCGCGGACACGTGTTTAAAGCGTGACTAAATTTAAAAAATCGCGCGAACACAGGTTTAAAACACGTTGCCAACCTAAAAAATCGCACGAAATCGGTAATTAAATTTAAAAAATGGCGCGGACACGTGTTTAAAGCGTGACTAAATTTAAAAAATGGCGCGGACACGTGTTTAAAGCGTGACTAAATTTAAAAAATGGCGCGGGCACGTGTTTAAAACACGTTGCCAACCTTAAAAATCGCGCGAAATCGGTAATTAAATTTAAAAAATGGCGCGGACACGTGTTTAAAGCGTGACTAAATTTAAAAAATCGCGCGAACACGCGTTTAAAACACGTTGCCAACCTAAAAAATCGCACGAAATCGGTAATTAAATTTAAAAAATGGCGCGGACACGTGTTTAAAGCGTGACTAAATTTAAAAACTCGCGCGAACACGCGTTTAAAACACGTTGCCAACCTAAAAAATCGCACGAAATCGGTAATTAAATTTAAAAAATGGCGCGGGCACGTGTTTAAAACACGTTGCCAACCTAAAAAATCGCACGAAATCGGTAATTAAATTTAAAAAATGGCGCGGGCACGTGTTTAAAACACGTTGCCAACCTAAAAAATCGCACGAAATCGGTAATTAAATTTAAAAAATGGCGCGGGCACGTGTTTAAAACACGTTGCCAACCTAAAAAATCGCACGAAATCGGTAATTAAATTTAAAAAATGGCGCGGACACGTGTTTAAAGCGTGACTAAATTTAAAAAATGGCGCGGGCACGTGTTTAAAACACGTTGCCAACCTAAAAAATCGCGCGAAATCGGTAATTAAATTTAAAAAATGGCGCGGACACGTGTTTAAAGCGTGACTAAATTTAAAAACTCGCGCGAACACGCGTTTAAAACACGTTGCCAACCTAAAAAATCGCACGAAATCGGTAATTAAATTTAAAAAATGGCGCGGGCACGTGTTTAAAACACGTTGCCAACCTAAAAAATCGCACGAAATCGGTAATTAAATTTAAAAAATGGCGCGGACACGTGTTTAAAGCGTGACTAAATTTAAAAAATGGCGCGGGCACGTGTTTAAAACACGTTGCCAACCTAAAAAATCGCGCGAAATCGGTAATTAAATTTAAAAAATGGCGCGGACACGTGTTTAAAGCGTGACTAAATTTAAAAAATGGCGCGGGCACGTGTTTAAAACACGTTGCCAACCTAAAAAATCGCGCGAAATCGGTAATTAAATTTAAAAAATGGCGCGGACACGTGTTTAAAGCGTGACTAAATTTAAAAAATGGCGCGGGCACGTGTTTAAAACACGTTGCCAACCTAAAAAATCGCGCGAAATCGGTAATTAAATTTAAAAAATGGCGCGGACACGTGTTTAAAGCGTGACTAAATTTAAAAACTCGCGCGAACACGCGTTTAAAACACGTTGCCAACCTAAAAAATCGCACGAAATCGGTAATTAAATTTAAAAAATGGCGCGGACACGTGTTTAAAGCGTGACTAAATTTAAAAAATGGCGCGGGCACGTAATCGCGCGAAATCGGTAATTAAATTTAAAAAATGGCGCGGACACGTGTTTAAAGCGTGACTAAATTTAAAAAATGGCGCGGGCACGTGTTTAAAACACGTTGCCAACCTAAAAAATCGCGCGAAATCGGTAATTAAATTTAAAAAATGGCGCGGACACGTGTTTAAAGCGTGACTAAATTTAAAAACTCGCGCGAACACGCGTTTAAAACACGTTGCCAACCTAAAAAATCGCACGAAATCGGTAATTAAATTTAAAAAATGGCGCGGACACGTGTTTAAAGCGTGACTAAATTTAAAAAATGGCGCGGGCACGTAATCGCGCGAAATCGGTAATTAAATTTAAAAAATGGCGCGGACACGTGTTTAAAGCGTGACTAAATTTCAAAACTCGCGCGAACACGCGTTTAAAACACGTTGCCAACCTAAAAAATCGCACGAAATCGGTAATTAAATTTAAAAAATGGCGCGGACACGTGTTTAAAGCGTGACTAAATTTAAAAACTCGCGCGAACACGCGCCCATTTTTTAAATTTAATTACCGATTTCATGCGATTTTTTAGGTTGGCAACGTGTTTTAAACACGTGCCCGCGCGATTTTTTAAATTTAGTCACGCTTTAAACACGTGTCCGCGCCATTTTTTAAATTTAATTACCGATTTCGCGCGATTTTTTAGGTTGGCAACGTGTTTTAAACACGTGCCCGCGCGATTTTTTAAATTTAGTCACGCTTTAAACACGTGTCCGCGCCATTTTTTAAATTTAATTACCGATTTCGCGCGATTTTTTAGGTTGGCAACGTGTTTTAAACGCGTGTTCGCGCGAGTTTTTAAATTTAGTCACGCTTTAAACACGTGTCCGCGCCATTTTTTAAATTTAATTACCGATTTCATGCGATTTTTTAGGTTGGCAACGTGTTTTTAAACGCGTGTTCGCGCGAGTTTTTAAATTAGACACGTTTTAAACACGTATCCGCGCCATTTTTTAAATTTAATTACCGATTTCGTGCGATTTTTTAGGTTGGCAACGTGTTTTAAACGCGTGTTCGCGCCATTTTTTAAATTTAATTACCGATTTCATGCGATTTTTTAGGTTGGCAACGTGTTTTAAACGCGTGTTTGCGCGAGTTTTTAAATTTAGTCACGCTTTAAACACGTGTCCGCGCCATTTTTTAAATTTAATTACCGATTTCGCGCGATTTTTTAGGTTGGCAACGTGTTTTAAACACGTGCCCGCGCCATTTTTTAAATTTAGTCACGCTTTAAACACGTGTCCGCGCCATTTTTTAAATTTAATTACCGATTTCGCGCGATTTTTTAGGTTGGCAACGTGTTTTAAACACGTGCCCGCGCCATTTTTTAAATTTAGTCACGCTTTAAACACGTGTCCGCGCCATTTTTTAAATTTAATTACCGATTTCGCGCGATTTTTTAGGTTGGCAACGTGTTTTAAACACGTGCCCGCGCCATTTTTTAAATTTAGTCACGCTTTAAACACGTGTCCGCGCCATTTTTTAAATTTAATTACCGATTTCGCGCGATTTTTTAGGTTGGCAACGTGTTTTAAACGCGTGTTCGCGCGAGTTTTTAAATTTAGTCACGCTTTAAACACGTGTCCGCGCCATTTTTTAAATTTAATTACCGATTTCGTGCGATTTTTTAGGTTGGCAACGTGTTTTAAACGCGTGTTCGCGCGAGTTTTTAAATTTAGTCACGCTTTAAACACGTGTCCGCGCCATTTTTTAAATTTAATTACCGATTTCGCGCGATTTTTTAGGTTGGCAACGTGTTTTAAACACGTGCCCGCGCCATTTTTTAAATTTAGTCACGCTTTAAACACGTGTCCGCGCCATTTTTTAAATTTAATTACCGATTTCGTGCGATTTTTTAGGTTGGCAACGTGTTTTAAACGCGTGTTCGCGCGAGTTTTTAAATTAGACACGTTTTAAACACGTATCCGCGCCATTTTTTAAATTTAATTACCGATTTCATGCGATTTTTTAGGTTGGCAACGTGTTTTAAACACGTGCCCGCGCCATTTTTTAAATTTAGTCACGCTTTAAACACGTGTCCGCGCCATTTTTTAAATTTAATTACCGATTTCGTGCGATTTTTTAGGTTGGCAACGTGTTTTAAACGCGTGTTCGCGCGAGTTTTTAAATTTAATTACCGATTTCGCGCGATTTTTTTGGTTGGCAACGTGTTTTAAACACGTGCCCGCGCCATTTTTTAAATTTAGTCACGCTTTAAACACGTGTCCGCGCCATTTTTTAAATTTAATTACCGATTTCATGCGATTTTTTAGGTTGGCAACGTGTTTTAAACACGTGCCCGCGCCATTTTTTAAATTTAGTCACGCTTTAAACACGTGTCCGCGCCATTTTTTAAATTTAATTACCGATTTCGCGCGATTTTTTTGGTTGGCAACGTGTTTTAAACACGTGCCCGCGCCATTTTTTAAATTTAGTCACGCTTTAAACACGTATCCGCGCCATTTTTTAAATTTAATTACCGATTTCATGCGATTTTTTAGGTTGGCAACGTGTTTTAAACACGTGCCCGCGCCATTTTTTAAATTTAGTCACGCTTTAAACACGTGTCCGCGCCATTTTTTAAATTTAATTACCGATTTCGCGCGATTTTTTTGGTTGGCAACGTGTTTTAAACACGTGCCCGCGCCATTTTTTAAATTTAGTCACGCTTTAAACACGTGTCCGCGCCATTTTTTAAATTTAATTACCGATTTCGTGCGATTTTTTAGGTTGGCAACGTGTTTTAAACACGTGTCCGCGCCATTTTTTAAATTTAATTACCGATTTCGTGCGATTTTTTAGGTTGGCAACGTGTTTTAAACACGTGCCCGCGCCATTTTTTAAATTTAGTCACGCTTTAAACACGTGTCCGCGCCATTTTTTAAATTTAATTACCGATTTCGCGCGATTTTTTAGGTTGGCAACGTGTTTTAAACGCGTGTTCGCGCCATTTTTTAAATTTAATTACCGATTTCGCGCGATTTTTTAGGTTGGCAACGTGTTTTAAACGCGTGTTCGCGCGAGTTTTTAAATTAGACACGTTTTAAACACGTATCCGCGCCATTTTTTAAATTTAATTACCGATTTCATGCGATTTTTTAGGTTGGCAACGTGTTTTAAACGCGTGTTCGCGCGAGTTTTTAAATTTAGTCACGCTTTAAACACGTGTCCGCGCCATTTTTTAAATTTAATTACCGATTTCGCGCGATTTTTTAGGTTAGCAACGTGTTTTAAACACGTGCCCGCGCCATTTTTTAAATTTAGTCACGCTTTAAACACGTGTCCGCGCCATTTTTTAAATTTAATTACCGATTTCGTGCGATTTTTTAGGTTGGCAACGTGCTTTAAACGCGTGTTCGCGCGAGTTTTTAAATTTAGTCACGCTTTAAACACGTGTCCGCGCCATTTTTTAAATTTAATTACCGATTTCGCGCGATTTTTTAGGTTGGCAACGTATTTTAAACACGTGCCCGCGCCATTTTTTAAATTTAGTCACGCTTTAAACACGTGTCCGCGCCATTTTTTAAATTTAATTACCGATTTCGCGCGATTTTTTAGGTTGGCAACGTGTTTTAAACACGTGCCCGCGCCATTTTTTAAATTTAGTCACGCTTTAAACACGTGTCCGCGCCATTTTTTAAATTTAATTACCGATTTCGTGCGATTTTTTAGGTTGGCAACGTGTTTTAAACACGTGCCCGCGCCATTTTTTAAATTTAGTCACGCTTTAAACACGTGTCCGCGCCATTTTTTAAATTTAATTACCGATTTCGCGCGATTTTTTAGGTTGGCAACGTGTTTTAAACACGTGCCCGCGCCATTTTTTAAATTTAGTCACGCTTTAAACACGTGTCCGCGCCATTTTTTAAATTTAATTACCGATTTCGCGCAATTTTTTAGGTTGGCAACGTGTTTTAAACACGTGCCCGCGCCATTTTTTAAATTTAGTCACGCTTTAAACGCGTGTTCGCGCCATTTTTTAAATTTAATTACCGATTTCGCGCGATTTTTTAGGTTGGCAACGTGTTTTAAACGCGTGTTCGCGCGAGTTTTTAAATTAGACACGTTTTAAACACGTATCCGCGCCATTTTTTAAATTTAATTACCGATTTCATGCGATTTTTTAGGTTGGCAACGTGTTTTAAACGCGTGTTCGCGCGAGTTTTTAAATTTAGTCACGCTTTAAACACGTGTCCGCGCCATTTTTTAAATTTAATTACCGATTTCGCGCGATTTTTTAGGTTGGCAACGTGTTTTAAACACGTGCCCGCGCCATTTTTTAAATTTAATTACCGATTTCGCGCGATTTTTTAGGTTGGCAACGTGTTTTAAACACGTGCCCGCGCCATTTTTTAAATTTAGTCACGCTTTAAACACGTGTCCGCGCCATTTTTTAAATTTAATTACCGATTTCGCGCGATTTTTTAGGTTGGCAACGTGTTTTAAACACGTGCCCGCGCCATTTTTTAAATTTAGTCACGCTTTAAACACGTGTCCGCGCCATTTTTTAAATTTAATTACCGATTTCGTGCGATTTTTTAGGTTGGCAACGTGTTTTAAACGCGTGTTCGCGCGAGTTTTTAAATTTAGTCACGCTTTAAACACGTGTCCGCGCCATTTTTTAAATTTAATTACCGATTTCGTGCGATTTTTTAGGTTGGCAACGTGTTTTAAACACGTGCCCGCGCCATTTTTTAAATTTAGTCACGCTTTAAACACGTGTCCGCGCCATTTTTTAAATTTAATTACCGATTTCGCGCGATTTTTTAGGTTGGCAACGTGTTTTAAACACGTGCCCGCGCCATTTTTTAAATTTAGTCACGCTTTAAACACGTGTCCGCGCCATTTTTTAAATTTAATTACCGATTTCGCGCGATTTTTTAGGTTGGCAACGTGTTTTAAACACGTGCCCGCGCCATTTTTTAAATTTTGTCACGCTTTAAACACGTGTCCGCGCCATTTTTTAAATTTAATTACCGATTTCGCGCGATTTTTTAGGTTGGCAACGTGTTTTAAACACGTGCCCGCGCCATTTTTTAAATTTAGTCACGCTTTAAACACGTGTCCGCGCCATTTTTTAAATTTAATTACCGATTTCGTGCGATTTTTTAGGTTGGCAACGTGTTTTAAACGCGTGTTCGCGCGAGTTTTTAAATTTAGTCACGCTTTAAACACGTGTCCGCGCCATTTTTTAAATTTAATTACCGATTTCGCGCGATTTTTTAGGTTGGCAACGTGTTTTAAACACGTGCCCGCGCCATTTTTTAAATTTAGTCACGCTTTAAACACGTGTCCGCGCCATTTTTTAAATTTAATTACCGATTTCGCGCGATTTTTTAGGTTGGCAACGTGTTTTAAACACGTGCCCGCGCCATTTTTTAAATTTAGTCACGCTTTAAACACGTGTCCGCGCCATTTTTTAAATTTAATTACCGATTTCGCGCGATTTTTTAGGTTGGCAACGTGTTTTAAACACGTGCCCGCGCCATTTTTTAAATTTAGTCACGCTTTAAACACGTGTCCGCGCCATTTTTTAAATTTAATTACCGATTTCGTGCGATTTTTTAGGTTGGCAACGTGTTTTAAACACGTGCCCGCGCCATTTTTTAAATTTAATTACCGATTTCGTGCGATTTTTTAGGTTGGCAACGTGCTTTAAACGCGTGTTCGCGCGAGTTTTTAAATTTAGTCACGCTTTAAACACGTGTCCGCGCCATTTTTTAAATTTAATTACCGATTTCGCGCGATTTTTTAGGTTGGCAACGTGTTTTAAACACGTGCCCGCGCCATTTTTTAAATTTAGTCACGCTTTAAACACGTGTCCGCGCCATTTTTTAAATTTAATTACCGATTTCGCGCAATTTTTTAGGTTGGCAACGTGTTTTAAACACGTGCCCGCGCCATTTTTTAAATTTAGTCACGCTTTAAACACGTGTCCGCGCCATTTTTTAAATTTAATTACCGATTTCGTGCGATTTTTTAGGTTGGCAACGTGTTTTAAACACGTGCCCGCGCCATTTTTTAAATTTAATTACCGATTTCGTGCGATTTTTTAGGTTGGCAACGTGCTTTAAACGCGTGTTCGCGCGAGTTTTTAAATTTAGTCACGCTTTAAACACGTGTCCGCGCCATTTTTTAAATTTAATTACCGATTTCGCGCAATTTTTTAGGTTGGCAACGTGTTTTAAACACGTGCCCGCGCCATTTTTTAAATTTAGTCACGCTTTAAACACGTGTCCGCGCCATTTTTTAAATTTAATTACCGATTTCGCGCAATTTTTTAGGTTGGCAACGTGTTTTAAACACGTGCCCGCGCCATTTTTTAAATTTAGTCACGCTTTAAACACGTGTCCGCGCCATTTTTTAAATTTAATTACCGATTTCGTGCGATTTTTTAGGTTGGCAACGTGTTTTAAACACGTGCCCGCGCCATTTTTTAAATTTAATTACCGATTTCGTGCGATTTTTTAGGTTGGCAACGTGTTTTAAACGCGTGTTCGCGCGAGTTTTTAAATTTAGTCACGCTTTAAACACGTGTCCGCGCCATTTTTTAAATTTAATTACCGATTTCGCGCGATTTTTTAGGTTGGCAACGTGTTTTAAACGCGTGTTCGCGCGAGTTTTTAAATTAGACACGTTTTAAACACGTATCCGCGCCATTTTTTAAATTTAATTACCGATTTCATGCGATTTTTTAGGTTGGCAACGTGTTTTAAACGCGTGTTCGCGCGAGTTTTTAAATTTAGTCACGCTTTAAACACGTGTCCGCGCCATTTTTTAAATTTAATTACCGATTTCGCGCGATTTTTTAGGTTGGCAACGTGTTTTAAACGCGTGTTCGCGCGAGTTTTTAAATTAGACACGTTTTAAACACGTATCCGCGCCATTTTTTAAATTTAATTACCGATTTCATGCGATTTTTTAGGTTGGCAACGTGTTTTAAACGCGTGTTCGCGCGAGTTTTTAAATTTAGTCACGCTTTAAACACGTGTCCGCGCCATTTTTTAAATTTAATTACCGATTTCGCGCGATTTTTTAGGTTGGCAACGTGTTTTAAACACGTGCCCGCGCCATTTTTTAAATTTAATTACCGATTTCGCGCGATTTTTTAGGTTGGCAACGTGTTTTAAACACGTGCCCGCGCCATTTTTTAAATTTAGTCACGCTTTAAACACGTGTCCGCGCCATTTTTTAAATTTAATTACCGATTTCGCGCGATTTTTTAGGTTGGCAACGTGTTTTAAACACGTGCCCGCGCCATTTTTTAAATTTAGTCACGCTTTAAACACGTGTCCGCGCCATTTTTTAAATTTAATTACCGATTTCGTGCGATTTTTTAGGTTGGCAACGTGTTTTAAACGCGTGTTCGCGCGAGTTTTTAAATTTAGTCACGCTTTAAACACGTGTCCGCGCCATTTTTTAAATTTAATTACCGATTTCGTGCGATTTTTTAGGTTGGCAACGTGTTTTAAACACGTGCCCGCGCCATTTTTTAAATTTAGTCACGCTTTAAACACGTGTCCGCGCCATTTTTTAAATTTAATTACCGATTTCGCGCGATTTTTTAGGTTGGCAACGTGTTTTAAACACGTGCCCGCGCCATTTTTTAAATTTAGTCACGCTTTAAACACGTGTCCGCGCCATTTTTTAAATTTAATTACCGATTTCGCGCGATTTTTTAGGTTGGCAACGTGTTTTAAACACGTGCCCGCGCCATTTTTTAAATTTAGTCACGCTTTAAACACGTGTCCGCGCCATTTTTTAAATTTAATTACCGATTTCGCGCGATTTTTTAGGTTGGCAACGTGTTTTAAACACGTGCCCGCGCCATTTTTTAAATTTAGTCACGCTTTAAACACGTGTCCGCGCCATTTTTTAAATTTAATTACCGATTTCGTGCGATTTTTTAGGTTGGCAACGTGTTTTAAACGCGTGTTCGCGCGAGTTTTTAAATTTAGTCACGCTTTAAACACGTGTCCGCGCCATTTTTTAAATTTAATTACCGATTTCGCGCGATTTTTTAGGTTGGCAACGTGTTTTAAACACGTGCCCGCGCCATTTTTTAAATTTAGTCACGCTTTAAACACGTGTCCGCGCCATTTTTTAAATTTAATTACCGATTTCGCGCGATTTTTTAGGTTGGCAACGTGTTTTAAACACGTGCCCGCGCCATTTTTTAAATTTAGTCACGCTTTAAACACGTGTCCGCGCCATTTTTTAAATTTAATTACCGATTTCGCGCGATTTTTTAGGTTGGCAACGTGTTTTAAACACGTGCCCGCGCCATTTTTTAAATTTAGTCACGCTTTAAACACGTGTCCGCGCCATTTTTTAAATTTAATTACCGATTTCGCGCGAGTTTTTAAATTTAGTCACGCTTTAAACACGTGTCCGCGCCATTTTTTAAATTTAATTACCGATTTCGTGCGATTTTTTAGGTTGGCAACGTGCTTTAAACGCGTGTTCGCGCGAGTTTTTAAATTTAGTCACGCTTTAAACACGTGTCCGCGCCATTTTTTAAATTTAATTACCGATTTCGCGCGATTTTTTAGGTTGGCAACGTGTTTTAAACACGTGCCCGCGCCATTTTTTAAATTTAGTCACGCTTTAAACACGTGTCCGCGCCATTTTTTAAATTTAATTACCGATTTCGCGCGATTTTTTAGGTTGGCAACGTGTTTTAAACACGTGCCCGCGCCATTTTTTAAATTTAGTCACGCTTTAAACACGTGTCCGCGCCATTTTTTAAATTTAATTACCGATTTCGCGCGATTTTTTAGGTTGGCAACGTGTTTTAAACACGTGCCCGCGCCATTTTTTAAATTTAGTCACGCTTTAAACACGTGTCCGCGCCATTTTTTAAATTTAATTACCGATTTCGCGCGAGTTTTTAAATTTAGTCACGCTTTAAACACGTGTCCGCGCCATTTTTTAAATTTAATTACCGATTTCATGCGATTTTTTAGGTTGGCAACGTGTTTTTAAACGCGTGTTCGCGCGAGTTTTTAAATTAGACACGTTTTAAACACGTATCCGCGCCATTTTTTAAATTTAATTACCGATTTCGTGCGATTTTTTAGGTTGGCAACGTGTTTTAAACGCGTGTTCGCGCCATTTTTTAAATTTAATTACCGATTTCATGCGATTTTTTAGGTTGGCAACGTGTTTTAAACGCGTGTTTGCGCGAGTTTTTAAATTTAGTCACGCTTTAAACACGTGTCCGCGCCATTTTTTAAATTTAATTACCGATTTCGCGCGATTTTTTAGGTTGGCAACGTGTTTTAAACACGTGCCCGCGCCATTTTTTAAATTTAGTCACGCTTTAAACACGTGTCCGCGCCATTTTTTAAATTTAATTACCGATTTCGTGCGATTTTTTAGGTTGGCAACGTGCTTTAAACGCGTGTTCGCGCGAGTTTTTAAATTTAGTCACGCTTTAAACACGTGTCCGCGCCATTTTTTAAATTTAATTACCGATTTCGCGCGATTTTTTAGGTTGGCAACGTGTTTTAAACACGTGCCCGCGCCATTTTTTAAATTTAGTCACGCTTTAAACACGTGTCCGCGCCATTTTTTAAATTTAATTACCGATTTCGCGCGATTTTTTAGGTTGGCAACGTGTTTTAAACACGTGCCCGCGCCATTTTTTAAATTTAGTCACGCTTTAAACACGTGTCCGCGCCATTTTTTAAATTTAATTACCGATTTCGCGCGATTTTTTAGGTTGGCAACGTGTTTTAAACACGTGCCCGCGCCATTTTTTAAATTTAGTCACGCTTTAAACACGTGTCCGCGCCATTTTTTAAATTTAATTACCGATTTCGCGCGATTTTTTAGGTTGGCAACGTGTTTTAAACACGTGCCCGCGCCATTTTTTAAATTTAGTCACGCTTTAAACACGTGTCCGCGCCATTTTTTAAATTTAATTACCGATTTCGCGCGATATTTTAGGTTGGCAACGTGTTTTAAACGCGTGTTCGCGCGAGTTTTTAAATTTAGTCACGCTTTAAACACGTGTCCGCGCCATTTTTTAAATTTAATTACCGATTTCGTGCGATTTTTTAGGTTGGCAACGTGTTTTAAACGCGTGTTCGCGCGAGTTTTTAAATTTAGTCACGCTTTAAACACGTGTCCGCGCCATTTTTTAAATTTAATTACCGATTTCGCGCGATTTTTTAGGTTGGCAACGTGTTTTAAACACGTGCCCGCGCCATTTTTTAAATTTAGTCACGCTTTAAACACGTGTCCGCGCCATTTTTTAAATTTAATTACCGATTTCGCGCGATATTTTAGGTTGGCAACGTGTTTTAAACGCGTGTTCGCGCGAGTTTTTAAATTTAGTCACGCTTTAAACACGTGTCCGCGCCATTTTTTAAATTTAATTACCGATTTCGTGCGATTTTTTAGGTTGGCAACGTGTTTTAAACGCGTGTTCGCGCGAGTTTTTAAATTTAGTCACGCTTTAAACACGTGTCCGCGCCATTTTTTAAATTTAATTACCGATTTCGCGCGATTTTTTAGGTTGGCAACGTGTTTTAAACACGTGCCCGCGCCATTTTTTAAATTTAGTCACGCTTTAAACACGTGTCCGCGCCATTTTTTAAATTTAATTACCGATTTCGCGCGATATTTTAGGTTGGCAACGTGTTTTAAACGCGTGTTCGCGCGAGTTTTTAAATTTAGTCACGCTTTAAACACGTGTCCGCGCCATTTTTTAAATTTAATTACCGATTTCGCGCGATATTTTAGGTTGGCAACGTGTTTTAAACACGTGCCCGCGCCATTTTTTAAATTTAGTCACGCTTTAAACACGTGTCCGCGCCATTTTTTAAATTTAATTACCGATTTCGCGCGATATTTTAGGTTGGCAACGTGTTTTAAACACGTGCCCGCGCCATTTTTTAAATTTAGTCACGCTTTAAACACGTGTCCGCGCCATTTTTTAAATTTAATTACCGATTTCGCGCGATATTTTAGGTTGGCAACGTGTTTTAAACGCGTGTTCGCGCGAGTTTTTAAATTTAGTCACGCTTTAAACACGTGTCCGCGCCATTTTTTAAATTTAATTACCGATTTCGTGCGATTTTTTAGGTTGGCAACGTGTTTTAAACGCGTGTTCGCGCGAGTTTTTAAATTTAGTCACGCTTTAAACACGTGTCCGCGCCATTTTTTAAATTTAATTACCGATTTCGCGCGATTTTTTAGGTTGGCAACGTGTTTTAAACACGTGCCCGCGCCATTTTTTAAATTTAGTCACGCTTTAAACACGTGTCCGCGCCATTTTTTAAATTTAATTACCGATTTCGCGCGATATTTTAGGTTGGCAACGTGTTTTAAACGCGTGTTCGCGCGAGTTTTTAAATTTAGTCACGCTTTAAACACGTGTCCGCGCCATTTTTTAAATTTAATTACCGATTTCGCGCGATTTTTTAGGTTGGCAACGTGTTTTAAACGCGTGTTCGCGCGAGTTTTTAAATTTAGTCACGCTTTAAACACGTGTCCGCGCCATTTTTTAAATTTAATTACCGATTTCGCGCGATTTTTTAGGTTGGCAACGTGTTTTAAACACGTGCCCGCGCCATTTTTTAAATTTAGTCACGCTTTAAACACGTGTCCGCGCCATTTTTTAAATTTAATTACCGATTTCGTGCGATTTTTTAGGTTGGCAACGTGTTTTAAACGCGTGTTCGCGCGAGTTTTTAAATTTAGTCACGCTTTAAACACGTGTCCGCGCCATTTTTTAAATTTAATTACCGATTTCGCGCGATTTTTTAGGTTGGCAACGTGTTTTAAACACGTGCCCGCGCCATTTTTTAAATTTAGTCACGCTTTAAACACGTGTCCGCGCCATTTTTTAAATTTAATTACCGATTTCGTGCGATTTTTTAGGTTGGCAACGTGTTTTAAACGCGTGTTCGCGCGAGTTTTTAAATTAGACACGTTTTAAACACGTATCCGCGCCATTTTTTAAATTTAATTACCGATTTCATGCGATTTTTTAGGTTGGCAACGTGTTTTAAACACGTGCCCGCGCCATTTTTTAAATTTAGTCACGCTTTAAACACGTGTCCGCGCCATTTTTTAAATTTAATTACCGATTTCGTGCGATTTTTTAGGTTGGCAACGTGTTTTAAACGCGTGTTCGCGCGAGTTTTTAAATTTAATTACCGATTTCGCGCGATTTTTTTGGTTGGCAACGTGTTTTAAACACGTGCCCGCGCCATTTTTTAAATTTAGTCACGCTTTAAACACGTGTCCGCGCCATTTTTTAAATTTAATTACCGATTTCATGCGATTTTTTAGGTTGGCAACGTGTTTTAAACACGTGCCCGCGCCATTTTTTAAATTTAGTCACGCTTTAAACACGTGTCCGCGCCATTTTTTAAATTTAATTACCGATTTCGCGCGATTTTTTTGGTTGGCAACGTGTTTTAAACACGTGCCCGCGCCATTTTTTAAATTTAGTCACGCTTTAAACACGTATCCGCGCCATTTTTTAAATTTAATTACCGATTTCATGCGATTTTTTAGGTTGGCAACGTGTTTTAAACACGTGCCCGCGCCATTTTTTAAATTTAGTCACGCTTTAAACACGTGTCCGCGCCATTTTTTAAATTTAATTACCGATTTCGCGCAATTTTTTTGGTTGGCAACGTGTTTTAAACACGTGCCCGCGCCATTTTTTAAATTTAGTCACGCTTTAAACACGTGTCCGCGCCATTTTTTAAATTTAATTACCGATTTCGTGCGATTTTTTAGGTTGGCAACGTGTTTTAAACACGTGTCCGCGCCATTTTTTAAATTTAATTACCGATTTCGTGCGATTTTTTAGGTTGGCAACGTGTTTTAAACACGTGCCCGCGCCATTTTTTAAATTTAGTCACGCTTTAAACACGTGTCCGCGCCATTTTTTAAATTTAATTACCGATTTCGCGCGATTTTTTAGGTTGGCAACGTGTTTTAAACACGTGCCCGCGCCATTTTTTAAATTTAGTCACGCTTTAAACACGTGTCCGCGCCATTTTTTAAATTTAATTACCGATTTCGCGCAATTTTTTAGGTTGGCAACGTGTTTTAAACACGTGCCCGCGCCATTTTTTAAATTTAGTCACGCTTTAAACACGTGTCCGCGCCATTTTTTAAATTTAATTACCGATTTCATGCGATTTTTTAGGTTGGCAACGTGTTTTAAACACGTGCCCGCGCCATTTTTTAAATTTAGTCACGCTTTAAACACGTGTCCGCGCCATTTTTTAAATTTAATTACCGATTTCGCGCGATTTTTTTGGTTGGCAACGTGTTTTAAACACGTGCCCGCGCCATTTTTTAAATTTAGTCACGCTTTAAACACGTATCCGCGCCATTTTTTAAATTTAATTACCGATTTCATGCGATTTTTTAGGTTGGCAACGTGTTTTAAACACGTGCCCGCGCCATTTTTTAAATTTAGTCACGCTTTAAAAACGTGTCCGCGCCATTTTTTAAATTTAATTACCGATTTCGCGCGATTTTTTTGGTTGGCAACGTGTTTTAAACACGTGCCCGCGCCATTTTTTAAATTTAGTCACGCTTTAAACACGTGTCCGCGCCATTTTTTAAATTTAATTACCGATTTCGTGCGATTTTTTAGGTTGGCAACGTGTTTTAAACACGTGTCCGCGCCATTTTTTAAATTTAATTACCGATTTCGTGCGATTTTTTAGGTTGGCAACGTGTTTTAAACACGTGCCCGCGCCATTTTTTAAATTTAGTCACGCTTTAAACACGTGTCCGCGCCATTTTTTAAATTTAATTACCGATTTCGCGCGATTTTTTAGGTTGGCAACGTGTTTTAAACACGTGCCCGCGCCATTTTTTAAATTTAGTCACGCTTTAAACACGTGTCCGCGCCATTTTTTAAATTTAATTACCGATTTCGCGCGATTTTTTAGGTTAGCAACGTGTTTTAAACACGTGCCCGCGCCATTTTTTAAATTTAGTCACGCTTTAAACACGTGTCCGCGCCATTTTTTAAATTTAATTACCGATTTCGTGCGATTTTTTAGGTTGGCAACGTGCTTTAAACGCGTGTTCGCGCGAGTTTTTAAATTTAGTCACGCTTTAAACACGTGTCCGCGCCATTTTTTAAATTTAATTACCGATTTCGCGCGATTTTTTAGGTTGGCAACGTATTTTAAACACGTGCCCGCGCCATTTTTTAAATTTAGTCACGCTTTAAACACGTGTCCGCGCCATTTTTTAAATTTAATTACCGATTTCGCGCGATTTTTTAGGTTGGCAACGTGTTTTAAACACGTGCCCGCGCCATTTTTTAAATTTAGTCACGCTTTAAACACGTGTCCGCGCCATTTTTTAAATTTAATTACCGATTTCGTGCGATTTTTTAGGTTGGCAACGTGTTTTAAACACGTGCCCGCGCCATTTTTTAAATTTAGTCACGCTTTAAACACGTGTCCGCGCCATTTTTTAAATTTAATTACCGATTTCGCGCGATTTTTTAGGTTGGCAACGTGTTTTAAACACGTGCCCGCGCCATTTTTTAAATTTAGTCACGCTTTAAACACGTGTCCGCGCCATTTTTTAAATTTAATTACCGATTTCGCGCGATTTTTTAGGTTAGCAACGTGTTTTAAACACGTGCCCGCGCCATTTTTTAAATTTAGTCACGCTTTAAACACGTGTCCGCGCCATTTTTTAAATTTAATTACCGATTTCGTGCGATTTTTTAGGTTGGCAACGTGTTTTAAACACGTGCCCGCGCCATTTTTTAAATTTAGTCACGCTTTAAACACGTGTCCGCGCCATTTTTTAAATTTAATTACCGATTTCGCGCGATTTTTTAGGTTGGCAACGTGTTTTAAACACGTGCCCGCGCCATTTTTTAAATTTAGTCACGCTTTAAACACGTGTCCGCGCCATTTTTTAAATTTAATTACCGATTTCGCGCGATTTTTTAGGTTAGCAACGTGTTTTAAACACGTGCCCGCGCCATTTTTTAAATTTAGTCACGCTTTAAACACGTGTCCGCGCCATTTTTTAAATTTAATTACCGATTTCGTGCGATTTTTTAGATTGGCAACGTGCTTTAAACGCGTGTTCGCGCGAGTTTTTAAATTTAGTCACGCTTTAAACGCGTGTTCGCGCCATTTTTTAAATTTAATTACCGATTTCGCGCGATTTTTTAGGTTGGCAACGTGTTTTAAACGCGTGTTCGCGCGAGTTTTTAAATTAGACACGTTTTAAACACGTATCCGCGCCATTTTTTAAATTTAATTACCGATTTCATGCGATTTTTTAGGTTGGCAACGTGTTTTAAACGCGTGTTCGCGCGAGTTTTTAAATTTAGTCACGCTTTAAACACGTGTCCGCGCCATTTTTTAAATTTAATTACCGATTTCGCGCGATTTTTTAGGTTGGCAACGTGTTTTAAACACGTGCCCGCGCCATTTTTTAAATTTAATTACCGATTTCGCGCGATTTTTTAGGTTGGCAACGTGTTTTAAACACGTGCCCGCGCCATTTTTTAAATTTAGTCACGCTTTAAACACGTGTCCGCGCCATTTTTTAAATTTAATTACCGATTTCGCGCGATTTTTTAGGTTGGCAACGTGTTTTAAACACGTGCCCGCGCCATTTTTTAAATTTAGTCACGCTTTAAACACGTGTCCGCGCCATTTTTTAAATTTAATTACCGATTTCGTGCGATTTTTTAGGTTGGCAACGTGTTTTAAACGCGTGTTCGCGCGAGTTTTTAAATTTAGTCACGCTTTAAACACGTGTCCGCGCCATTTTTTAAATTTAATTACCGATTTCGTGCGATTTTTTAGGTTGGCAACGTGTTTTAAACACGTGCCCGCGCCATTTTTTAAATTTAGTCACGCTTTAAACACGTGTCCGCGCCATTTTTTAAATTTAATTACCGATTTCGCGCGATTTTTTAGGTTGGCAACGTGTTTTAAACACGTGCCCGCGCCATTTTTTAAATTTAGTCACGCTTTAAACACGTGTCCGCGCCATTTTTTAAATTTAATTACCGATTTCGCGCGATTTTTTAGGTTGGCAACGTGTTTTAAACACGTGCCCGCGCCATTTTTTAAATTTAGTCACGCTTTAAACACGTGTCCGCGCCATTTTTTAAATTTAATTACCGATTTCGCGCGATTTTTTAGGTTGGCAACGTGTTTTAAACACGTGCCCGCGCCATTTTTTAAATTTAGTCACGCTTTAAACACGTGTCCGCGCCATTTTTTAAATTTAATTACCGATTTCGTGCGATTTTTTAGGTTGGCAACGTGTTTTAAACGCGTGTTCGCGCGAGTTTTTAAATTTAGTCACGCTTTAAACACGTGTCCGCGCCATTTTTTAAATTTAATTACCGATTTCGCGCGATTTTTTAGGTTGGCAACGTGTTTTAAACACGTGCCCGCGCCATTTTTTAAATTTAGTCACGCTTTAAACACGTGTCCGCGCCATTTTTTAAATTTAATTACCGATTTCGCGCGATTTTTTAGGTTGGCAACGTGTTTTAAACACGTGCCCGCGCCATTTTTTAAATTTAGTCACGCTTTAAACACGTGTCCGCGCCATTTTTTAAATTTAATTACCGATTTCGCGCGATTTTTTAGGTTGGCAACGTGTTTTAAACACGTGCCCGCGCCATTTTTTAAATTTAGTCACGCTTTAAACACGTGTCCGCGCCATTTTTTAAATTTAATTACCGATTTCGCGCAATTTTTTAGGTTGGCAACGTGTTTTAAACACGTGCCCGCGCCATTTTTTAAATTTAGTCACGCTTTAAACACGTGTCCGCGCCATTTTTTAAATTTAATTACCGATTTCGTGCGATTTTTTAGGTTGGCAACGTGTTTTAAACACGTGCCCGCGCCATTTTTTAAATTTAATTACCGATTTCGTGCGATTTTTTAGGTTGGCAACGTGTTTTAAACGCGTGTTCGCGCGAGTTTTTAAATTTAGTCACGCTTTAAACACGTGTCCGCGCCATTTTTTAAATTTAATTACCGATTTCGCGCGATTTTTTAGGTTGGCAACGTGTTTTAAACGCGTGTTCGCGCGAGTTTTTAAATTAGACACGTTTTAAACACGTATCCGCGCCATTTTTTAAATTTAATTACCGATTTCATGCGATTTTTTAGGTTGGCAACGTGTTTTAAACGCGTGTTCGCGCGAGTTTTTAAATTTAGTCACGCTTTAAACACGTGTCCGCGCCATTTTTTAAATTTAATTACCGATTTCGCGCGATTTTTTAGGTTGGCAACGTGTTTTAAACGCGTGTTCGCGCGAGTTTTTAAATTAGACACGTTTTAAACACGTATCCGCGCCATTTTTTAAATTTAATTACCGATTTCATGCGATTTTTTAGGTTGGCAACGTGTTTTAAACGCGTGTTCGCGCGAGTTTTTAAATTTAGTCACGCTTTAAACACGTGTCCGCGCCATTTTTTAAATTTAATTACCGATTTCGCGCGATTTTTTAGGTTGGCAACGTGTTTTAAACACGTGCCCGCGCCATTTTTTAAATTTAATTACCGATTTCGCGCGATTTTTTAGGTTGGCAACGTGTTTTAAACACGTGCCCGCGCCATTTTTTAAATTTAGTCACGCTTTAAACACGTGTCCGCGCCATTTTTTAAATTTAATTACCGATTTCGCGCGATTTTTTAGGTTGGCAACGTGTTTTAAACACGTGCCCGCGCCATTTTTTAAATTTAGTCACGCTTTAAACACGTGTCCGCGCCATTTTTTAAATTTAATTACCGATTTCGTGCGATTTTTTAGGTTGGCAACGTGTTTTAAACGCGTGTTCGCGCGAGTTTTTAAATTTAGTCACGCTTTAAACACGTGTCCGCGCCATTTTTTAAATTTAATTACCGATTTCGTGCGATTTTTTAGGTTGGCAACGTGTTTTAAACACGTGCCCGCGCCATTTTTTAAATTTAGTCACGCTTTAAACACGTGTCCGCGCCATTTTTTAAATTTAATTACCGATTTCGCGCGATTTTTTAGGTTGGCAACGTGTTTTAAACACGTGCCCGCGCCATTTTTTAAATTTAGTCACGCTTTAAACACGTGTCCGCGCCATTTTTTAAATTTAATTACCGATTTCGCGCGATTTTTTAGGTTGGCAACGTGTTTTAAACACGTGCCCGCGCCATTTTTTAAATTTAGTCACGCTTTAAACACGTGTCCGCGCCATTTTTTAAATTTAATTACCGATTTCGCGCGATTTTTTAGGTTGGCAACGTGTTTTAAACACGTGCCCGCGCCATTTTTTAAATTTAGTCACGCTTTAAACACGTGTCCGCGCCATTTTTTAAATTTAATTACCGATTTCGTGCGATTTTTTAGGTTGGCAACGTGTTTTAAACGCGTGTTCGCGCGAGTTTTTAAATTTAGTCACGCTTTAAACACGTGTCCGCGCCATTTTTTAAATTTAATTACCGATTTCGCGCGATTTTTTAGGTTGGCAACGTGTTTTAAACACGTGCCCGCGCCATTTTTTAAATTTAGTCACGCTTTAAACACGTGTCCGCGCCATTTTTTAAATTTAATTACCGATTTCGCGCGATTTTTTAGGTTGGCAACGTGTTTTAAACACGTGCCCGCGCCATTTTTTAAATTTAGTCACGCTTTAAACACGTGTCCGCGCCATTTTTTAAATTTAATTACCGATTTCATGCGATTTTTTAGGTTGGCAACGTGTTTTAAACACGTGCCCGCGCCATTTTTTAAATTTAGTCACGCTTTAAACACGTGTCCGCGCCATTTTTTAAATTTAATTACCGATTTCGCGCGATTTTTTAGGTTGGCAACGTGTTTTAAACACGTGCCCGCGCCATTTTTTAAATTTAGTCACGCTTTAAACACGTGTCCGCGCCATTTTTTAAATTTAATTACCGATTTCGCGCGATTTTTTAGGTTGGCAACGTGTTTTAAACACGTGCCCGCGCCATTTTTTAAATTTAGTCACGCTTTAAACACGTGTCCGCGCCATTTTTTAAATTTAATTACCGATTTCGCGCAATTTTTTAGGTTGGCAACGTGTGTTAAACACGTGCCCGCGCCATTTTTTAAATTTAGTCACGCTTTAAACACGTGTCCGCGCCATTTTTTAAATTTAATTACCGATTTCGTGCGATTTTTTAGGTTGGCAACGTGTTTTAAACACGTGCCCGCGCCATTTTTTAAATTTAATTACCGATTTCGTGCGATTTTTTAGGTTGGCAACGTGTTTTAAACGCGTGTTCGCGCGAGTTTTTAAATTTAGTCACGCTTTAAACACGTGTCCGCGCCATTTTTTAAATTTAATTACCGATTTCGCGCGATTTTTTAGGTTGGCAACGTGTTTTAAACACGTGCCCGCGCCATTTTTTAAATTTAGTCACGCTTTAAACACGTGTCCGCGCCATTTTTTAAATTTAATTACCGATTTCGTGCGATTTTTTAGGTTGGCAACGTGTTTTAAACACGTGCCCGCGCCATTTTTTAAATTTAATTACCGATTTCGTGCGATTTTTTAGGTTGGCAACGTGTTTTAAACGCGTGTTCGCGCGAGTTTTTAAATTTAGTCACGCTTTAAACACGTGTCCGCGCCATTTTTTAAATTTAATTACCGATTTCGCGCGATTTTTTAGGTTGGCAACGTGTTTTAAACACGTGCCCGCGCCATTTTTTAAATTTAGTCACGCTTTAAACACGTGTCCGCGCCATTTTTTAAATTTAATTACCGATTTCGCGCGATTTTTTAGGTTGGCAACGTGTTTTAAACACGTGCCCGCGCCATTTTTTAAATTTAGTCACGCTTTAAACACGTGTCCGCGCCATTTTTTAAATTTAATTACCGATTTCGCGCAATTTTTTAGGTTGGCAACGTGTTTTAAACACGTGCCCGCGCCATTTTTTAAATTTAATTACCGATTTCGTGCGATTTTTTAGGTTGGCAACGTGTTTTAAACGCGTGTTCGCGCGAGTTTTTAAATTTAGTCACGCTTTAAACACGTGTCCGCGCCATTTTTTAAATTTAATTACCGATTTCGCGCGATTTTTTAGGTTGGCAACGTGTTTTAAACACGTGCCCGCGCCATTTTTTAAATTTAGTCACGCTTTAAACACGTGTCCGCGCCATTTTTTAAATTTAATTACCGATTTCGCGCGATTTTTTAGGTTGGCAACGTGTTTTAAACACGTGCCCGCGCCATTTTTTAAATTTAGTCACGCTTTAAACACGTGTCCGCGCCATTTTTTAAATTTAATTACCGATTTCGCGCGATTTTTTAGGTTGGCAACGTGTTTTAAACACGTGCCCGCGCCATTTTTTAAATTTAGTCACGCTTTAAACACGTGTCCGCGCCATTTTTTAAATTTAATTACCGATTTCGCGCAATTTTTTAGGTTGGCAACGTGTTTTAAACACGTGCCCGCGCCATTTTTTAAATTTAGTCACGCTTTAAACACGTGCCCGCGCCATTTTTTAAATTTAATTACCGATTTCGTGCGATTTTTTAGGTTGGCAACGTGTTTTAAACGCGTGTTCGCGCGAGTTTTTAAATTTAGTCACGCTTTAAACACGTGTCCGCGCCATTTTTTAAATTTAATTACCGATTTCGCGCGATTTTTTAGGTTGGCAACGTGTTTTAAACACGTGCCCGCGCCATTTTTTAAATTTAGTCACGCTTTAAACACGTGTCCGCGCCATTTTTTAAATTTAATTACCGATTTCGCGCGATTTTTTAGGTTGGCAACGTGTTTTAAACACGTGCCCGCGCCATTTTTTAAATTTAGTCACGCTTTAAACACGTGTCCGCGCCATTTTTTAAATTTAATTACCGATTTCGCGCGATTTTTTAGGTTGGCAACGTGTTTTAAACACGTGCCCGCGCCATTTTTTAAATTTAGTCACGCTTTAAACACGTGCCCGCGCCATTTTTTAAATTTAATTACCGATTTCGTGCGATTTTTTAGGTTGGCAACGTGTTTTAAACGCGTGTTCGCGCGAGTTTTTAAATTTAGTCACGCTTTAAACACGTGTCCGCGCCATTTTTTAAATTTAATTACCGATTTCGCGCGATTTTTTAGGTTGGCAACGTGTTTTAAACACGTGCCCGCGCCATTTTTTAAATTTAGTCACGCTTTAAACACGTGCCCGCGCCATTTTTTAAATTTAATTACCGATTTCGCGCGATTTTTTAGGTTGGCAACGTGTTTTAAACACGTGCCCGCGCCATTTTTTAAATTTAGTCACGCTTTAAACACGTGTCCGCGCCATTTTTTAAATTTAATTACCGATTTCGCGCGATTTTTTAGGTTGGCAACGTGTTTTAAACACGTGCCCGCGCCATTTTTTAAATTTAGTCACGCTTTAAACACGTGTCCGCGCCATTTTTTAAATTTAATTACCGATTTCGCGCGATTTTTTAGGTTGGCAACGTGTTTTAAACACGTGCCCGCGCCATTTTTTAAATTTAGTCACGCTTTAAACACGTGTCCGCGCCATTTTTTAAATTTAATTACCGATTTCGCGCGATTTTTTAGGTTGGCAACGTGTTTTAAACACGTGCCCGCGCCATTTTTTAAATTTAGTCACGCTTTAAACACGTGTCCGCGCCATTTTTTAAATTTAATTACCGATTTCGCGCGATTTTTTAGGTTGGCAACGTGTTTTAAACACGTGCCCGCGCCATTTTTTAAATTTAGTCACGCTTTAAACACGTGCCCGCGCCATTTTTTAAATTTAATTACCGATTTCGCGCGATTTTTTAGGTTGGCAACGTGTTTTAAACACGTGCCCGCGCCATTTTTTAAATTTAGTCACGCTTTAAACACGTGTCCGCGCCATTTTTTAAATTTAATTACCGATTTCGCGCGATTTTTTAGGTTGGCAACGTGTTTTAAACACGTGCCCGCGCCATTTTTTAAATTTAGTCACGCTTTAAACACGTGTCCGCGCCATTTTTTAAATTTAATTACCGATTTCGCGCAATTTTTTAGGTTGGCAACGTGTTTTAAACACGTGCCCGCGCCATTTTTTAAATTTAATTACCGATTTCGTGCGATTTTTTAGGTTGGCAACGTGTTTTAAACGCGTGTTCGCGCGAGTTTTTAAATTTAGTCACGCTTTAAACACGTGTCCGCGCCATTTTTTAAATTTAATTACCGATTTCGCGCGATTTTTTAGGTTGGCAACGTGTTTTAAACGCGTGTTCGCGCGAGTTTTTAAATTTAGTCACGCTTTAAACACGTGTCCGCGCCATTTTTTAAATTTAATTACCGATTTCGCGCGATTTTTTAGGTTGGCAACGTGTTTTAAACACGTGCCCGCGCCATTTTTTAAATTTAGTCACGCTTTAAACACGTGTCCGCGCCATTTTTTAAATTTAATTACCGATTTCGTGCGATTTTTTAGGTTGGCAACGTGTTTTAAACGCGTGTTCGCGCGAGTTTTTAAATTTAGTCACGCTTTAAACACGTGTCCGCGCCATTTTTTAAATTTAATTACCGATTTCGCGCGATTTTTTAGGTTGGCAACGTGTTTTAAACACGTGCCCGCGCCATTTTTTAAATTTAGTCACGCTTTAAACACGTGTCCGCGCCATTTTTTAAATTTAATTACCGATTTCGTGCGATTTTTTAGGTTGGCAACGTGTTTTAAACACGTGCCCGCGCCATTTTTTAAATTTAATTACCGATTTCGTGCGATTTTTTAGGTTGGCAACGTGTTTTAAACGCGTGCCCGCGCCATTTTTTAAATTTAGTCACGCTTTAAACACGTGTCCGCGCCATTTTTTAAATTTAATTACCGATTTCGCGCGATTTTTTAGGTTGGCAACGTGTTTTAAACGCGTGTTCGCGCGAGTTTTTAAATTTAGTCACGCTTTAAACACGTGTCCGCGCCATTTTTTAAATTTAATTACCGATTTCGCGCGATTTTTTAGGTTGGCAACGTGTTTTAAACACGTGCCCGCGCCATTTTTTAAATTTAGTCACGCTTTAAACACGTGTCCGCGCCATTTTTTAAATTTAATTACCGATTTCGTGCGATTTTTTAGGTTGGCAACGTGTTTTAAACGCGTGTTCGCGCGAGTTTTTAAATTTAGTCACGCTTTAAACACGTGTCCGCGCCATTTTTTAAATTTAATTACCGATTTCGCGCGATTTTTTAGGTTGGCAACGTGTTTTAAACACGTGCCCGCGCCATTTTTTAAATTTAGTCACGCTTTAAACACGTGTCCGCGCCATTTTTTAAATTTAATTACCGATTTCGTGCGATTTTTTAGGTTGGCAACGTGTTTTAAACACGTGCCCGCGCCATTTTTTAAATTTAATTACCGATTTCGTGCGATTTTTTAGGTTGGCAACGTGTTTTAAACGCGTGTTCGCGCGAGTTTTTAAATTTAGTCACGCTTTAAACACGTGTCCGCGCCATTTTTTAAATTTAATTACCGATTTCGTGCGATTTTTTAGGTTGGCAACGTGTTTTAAACACGTGCCCGCGCCATTTTTTAAATTTAATTACCGATTTCGTGCGATTTTTTAAAACACTTAAATTGTACATCATTTTTCCACTTACCTTTTTCTTCTATATGCCTATAATTTATTGAACTTTTATTTGCCCCCCTAATAAAAGA
Source organism: Tribolium castaneum (assembly GCF_031307605.1). Taxonomy (NCBI): domain Eukaryota; kingdom Metazoa; phylum Arthropoda; class Insecta; order Coleoptera; family Tenebrionidae; genus Tribolium; species Tribolium castaneum. The sequence continues at coordinate 600,838 of NC_087402.1, read as the reverse complement.
CACATTTCTCTAGCGTTTATTCATAAAACATAAACAATCACACAAATATATAACAATGTTCAATAATAATTATTGCCAGTTAAAAAAAAATAATTTTTGAAGATCCAGACGAAGAACGTCTTTGAAGTCCTCCGGATCCCGCAGGCCGGCCGCAACCAGTCCATAAAGCAATCCCTAATAAATAAACATATAATAAATGCATAAAAAGTAAGTTAAAAACTTACAACACAGACACCAGCTTTTGAGCTTTCAAAATTCGTAACTCCAAGCGGAAATTGCAATGGTTAGCACATTTGACGACCTAAGACGATTGTTAATTTTACTTTAACAACTTTAAATTTACTCACTGTTTATTCGTGTTGGGTGAGCAACAGTACGACCCTTGCTTCAAAACATGTGATAAAAATTTCTAACAAACAAAGAAATTATTTATGATTAATAAAAATAAAAATAATAAGAGCTGCATTTACAATCGTCGGATAAATTTATTTATTTATGAAAAAAAAATTGTAACAATTATTGATATTGCACGATACCACGATTAACAGACTTAACCGAAATTTATACGAGAATTGTAAAAGCTGCTCTTGAAGGGATTGAGACTATTTATCAATTAAAAAAAAATTGATAAAGTGTCAAAAAATCCCCCTATGATGGTTAAAATTATATTATATATTGAAAAAACAAATAAACCGAATCTAAGATTAATGTTAAATAAAAACAAATAAAACAAAAATATTTTCTGTACCCAAAATTACAAACCCAAAACCTCGGTTAATAAAAAAAATAATATACTAAAGGCCGGTTTATATAAGACTAAAATTAGGGTACCAATCAATTTGATCATGTGATCAATCTAAAGTTTGACTGCAATTAGGTTAATAATGTAAATCGACCTTTATTATATTATAAAAAAAGTTAGAGTTAATTTAAATTAAATTTTTAGTTTGCTTCGGAATTGTAACGTTTCAAAACTCCCCACTTAAATGTAAATGTAAAGGAAAGTATGTACTTATAACAGCATAAATAAGAGACTCGAGCTTTACATTAAAAAAAAATCCGCTACTGAAATCAGCCACCAAATTCATTAAATTAACAAAAAAATATTGACAAAAAATCGCTTAAAGTGGAAATAAATGAGAAAGCAATTGCTGACTGTGATTATGTGACACCGTTAAAAAAACAAAGAGAAAAAACTATAAACGCGCATTACCCATAAAATATTTTATTCTCAGTCCAAATAATTCTTGCTGGTGCCATAATCGGCTAAATGGGCCAGTTGGTGATTTTAAATTGACCCACAATGAAGCATCGAAAGCAATGGTCTCGTGGCACAGTGCAGACACCACCAGGAAAAGGAAACAGTGTGATGATTATAATAAAAGACGGGAATGCCACTCAAACTCATGGCAAACAGGAAAAAAGCAGAGGCGGACGCGATGAAATTCACTGATCTAATTATGATTCTTGGGCTACCTAAGCAATTCTCTTAAATAAACAGGCAATGATTAATTTCCTTTTGCGACCATTTTTATTTTTTTTTATATTTTTTAATTTTTTTTTTATTTTTTTATTTTTTTTTATTTTTTTTATTTTTTTTTATTTTTTTGTATTTATTTTTGTATTTTTTGTGAATTTATTTTAAATGAATGCAAAGCCATCCTAGAAAATGCCTGTATTTAGTGTACTATTTTATGCTCGTAGCATCTCCTCTACATATCTAGGATATGTATTTGCACGACAACTAATACCGTTTATAGGTATGTGTCTATCGAGGAGCATCAGCACGACTAACACACTCAAATTAATGAGATCGAGTCTTTATTCGATTTTACTACGAGCTTAGTACACCATTGATACATTAACAAATCTAGGGGTTTGCTATTTTTTTTTTTTTGATCAATTTTAATAAAATTTAGTCATAGGAAAATAATCAGTGCCCACTTATTCAAGAGAATCATACTAACCCACTTTTAAGAAATCATAATTAGATCAGTCAATTCCATCGAATCCAATTTTTTTTATTATTTCCTCCACTTTTTCCCTAACATGCCATGAGTTGGAGCGACATTCACTTATGTCTTCTATTATAATCATCAGATAGTTTCCTTTTCCCAATGGTTCAGCACCATGCTACGAGACCATTTGTTTTCGATGCGACAATGTGAATTAATTCAAAATCCCCGGTTGGCCCAGTAGGCGATGATGACGCAAGCAATAAATTACTTGGAGTGAGGAAAATATCTCATAAGTAAAATTGCATTCATAGCTTTTTCTTCAATGTATTGGAAACAAATTTAATTGACTGACTGCAGTCAGTCAGCATCAGCGGTTACATCTATTACCATTTGAAGCGATATGACGGAGAAGGAAAAGAAAAAAAAAGCAAGAGAAGGCGCGGTAAAAATTAGGAATTTTGTTGGCTACTTTCGGTAGTGGTAATTTATTTTTTTTTTATCAAAACACGTGAACTTGAAAACGCAGTACACATACTTCCCTTTTTTATTAAAGGTGTGCTTATCAATACGTACTTGTAGCAAATCGCAAAACGATTTAAATTTAAAAAATTAATTAAAAAGAAAAAATAATAATTGCAATAAATAAATTGAAATCGTTAAGCACACCTTTATTAATAAAACCGTACTAATACGTTTATGTAGCATCAAAGACTCATTTCAAAATTATTTATTGGTACAGAACGTCTCAAAATGAGAGTGGAAATTTATAAAATTTATGTCAAGCCAATGATGCTACAGAAACACCCAAAAGATTCTACTTTCGGTTCACTTTCATAAAAACAACATTGGCATTGGCTTTTATATGTGAGTTGTCATAGTAACCGATTAGTCATTTACATCACAACGGTTTTTATCAAAGTGAACCGAAAATTCAAATTCTAATTCTCGAGTTAAATTAATTCGTTTTCATTTTAATTTGTTTAAATTTTAAATTAAACTGATTCGCGCTTCGAATCGAATTGAAAACGAAAACAAATTATTCTTTAAGTCGGAATTAAAATTTAAATCGTTTGATCAACTGAATCGTAAACGTAAAACGAGACAAATTAAAATAATTTTGAATTAGATTCTGTCAACCGGCCCTTGATTGCAATTAAATTATTTCGAGTACGTGCATAAATTTGATTTAAATTCTGAATTAAAATTTAATAAATAAATAAAACCGGCCGCTAAATTGAATGCATTCAAGTTCGAGGTTAATTTGTTTCGTTTCTAAATTAAAGTTCGTTTTCATTTGAAATTGTTTAAATTTAAAAATACACGGATAAAGAAATTATTCTTTAATTCGGAATTAAAATTTAAATCGTTTACTGTAAACCGGCTCTTAATTGCAATCAAATTATTTCGAGTACGTGCATAAATTTGATTTAAATTCAAAATAAAAATTTAATAAATAAATTAAACCGGCCGAGAGGTGCATTCAAGTTCAAGGTTAATTTGTTTCGTTTCAAAATTAAAGTTCGTTTTCATTTGAAATTGTTTAAATTTAAAAATACACGGATTCGCGCTTCGAATTGAATTGAAAACGAAAAGAAATTATTCTTTAATTCGGAATTAAAATTTAAATCGTTTACTGTAAACCGGCCCGTGATTGCTATTAAATTATTTCGAGTACGTGCATAAATTTGATTTAAATTCAAAATTAAAATTTAATAAATAAATAAAACCGGCCGCTAAATTGAATGCATTCAAGTTCGATGTTAATTTGTTTAGTTTCGAAATTAAAGTTTAATTCGAGTCTCAATTTAATAAAAGTGTACGGCACGGCACAGAAACATTTTAATTAATTCGTGTCGCGGTCGCGGTTTAAAAATTTATTTAATAATTTAACAAACAGACGCACACGCACAAATTACTCTTTATTTCGGAATTAAAATTTAAATTCGTTTGTTGTAAACCGGCCCTTGATTGCTATTAAATTATTTCGAATAAATTTGTTTCAAATTGAAAATAAAAATTTAATAAATAAATTAAACCGGCCGTGAGGTGCATTCAAGTTCGAGGTTAATTTGTTCCGTTTCAAAATTAAAAGTTCGTTTTCATTTGAAATTGTTTAAATTTAAAAATACACGGACTCGCGAATTGAATTGAAAACGAAAAGAAATTATTCTTTAATTCGGAATTAAAATTTAAATCGTTTACTGTAAACCGGCCCGTGATTGCTATTAAATTATTTCGAGTACGTGCATAAATTTGTTTCAAATTGAAAATTAAAATTTAATAAATAAATTAAACCGGCCGTGAGGTGCATTCAAGTTCGAGGTTAATTTGTTTCGTTGCAAAATTAAAGTTCGTTTTCATTTTAATTTATTTAAATTTAAAAATACACGGATTCGCGCTTCGAATTGAATTGAAAACAAAAACAAATTATTCTTTAATTCGGAATTTAAAAAATTTAAATCGTTTACTGTAAACCGGGCCTTGATTGCAATTAAATTATTTCGAGTACGTGCATAAATTTGATTTAATAAAAATTTAATAAATAAATAAAACCGGCCGCTAAATTGAATGCATTCAAGTTCGATGTTAATTTGTTTAGTTTCGGAATTAAAGTTTAATTCGCGCCCCAATTTAATAAAAGTGATTATCACTTTAATTAATTCGTGTCGCGGTCGCAGTTTAATAATTTATTTAATAATTTAACAAACAGACGCACACGCACAAATTACTCTTTATTTCGGAATTAAAATTTAAATTCGTTTGTTGTAAACCGGCCCGTGATTGCTATTAAATTATTTCGAGTACGTGCATAAATTTGATTTAAATTCAAAATTAAAATTTAATAAATAAATCAAACCGGCCGCTAAATTGAATGCATTCAAGTTCGATGTTAATTTGTTTAGTTTCGGAATTAAAGTTTAATTCGCGCCCCAATTTAATAAAAGTATACGGCACGGCACAGAATCACTTTAATTAATTCGTGTCGCGGTCGCGGTTTAATAATTTATTTAATAATTTAACAAACAGACGCACACGCACAAATTACTCTTTATTTCGGAATTAAAACAATTTAAATCATTTCCTGTAAACCGGCCCTTGATTGCTATTAAATTATTTCGAATAAATTTGTTTCAAATTGAAAATAAAAATTTAATAAATAAATTAAACCGGCCGTGAGGTGCATTCAAGTTCGAGGTTAATTTGTTTCGTTGCAAAATTAAAGTTCGTTTTCATTTTAATTTGTTTAAATTTAAAAATACACGGATTCGCGCTTCGAATTGAATTGAAAACAAAAACAAATTATTCTTTAATTCGGAATTTAAAAAATTTAAATCGTTTACTGTAAACCGGGCCTTGATTCCAATTAAATTATTTCGAGTACGTGCATAAATTTGATTTAATAAAAATTTAATAAATAAATAAAACCGGCCGCTAAATTGAATGCATTCAAGTTCGATGTTAATTTGTTTAGTTTCGAAATTAAAGTTTAATTCGCGCCCCAATTTAATAAAAGTGTACGGCACGGCACAGAAACACTTTAATTAATTCGTGTCGCGGTCGCGGTTTAAAAATTTATTTAATAATTTAACAAACAAACGCACACGCACAAATTACTCTTTATTTCGGAATTAAAATTTAAATTCGTTTGTTGTAAACCGGCCCTTGATTGCAATCAAATTATTTCGAATAAATTTGTTTCAAATTGAAAATAAAAATTTAATAAATAAATTAAACCGGCCGTGAGGTGCATTCAAGTTCGAGGTTAATTTGTTTCGTTTCAAAATTAAAAGTTCGTTTTCATTTGAAATTGTTTAAATTTAAAAATACACGGACTCGCGAATTGAATTGAAAACGAAAAGAAATTATTCTTTAATTCGGAATTAAAATTTAAATCGTTTACTGTAAACCCACCCGTGATTGCTATTAAATTATTTCGAGTACGTGCATAAATTTGATTTAAATTCAAAATTAAAATTTAATAAATAAATCAAACCGGCCGCTAAATTGAATGCATTCAAGTTCGATGTTAATTTGTTTAGTTTCGGAATTAAAGTTTAATTCGCGCCCCAATTTAATAAAAGTGATTATCACTTTAATTAATTCGTGTCGCGGTCGCGGTTTAAAAATTTATTTAATAATTTAACAAACAAACGCACACGCACAAATTACTCTTTATTTCGGAATTAAAACTTAAATTCGTTTGTTGTAAACCGGCCCTTGATTGTTATTAAATTATTTCGAATAAATTTGTTTCAAATTGAAAATAAAAATTTAATAAATAAATTAAACCGGCCGTGAGGTGCATTCAAGTTCGGGGTTAATTTGTTTCGTTGCAAAATTAAAGTTCGTTTTCATTTTAATTTATTTAAATTTAAAAATACACGGATTCGCGCTTCGAATTGAATTGAAAACGAAAAGAAATTATTCTTTGAGTCGGAATTAAAATTTAAATCGTTTACTGTAAACCGACCCGTGATTGCAATTAAATTATTTCGAGTACGTGCATAAATTTGATTTAATAAAAATTTAATAAATAAATAAAACCGGCCACTAAATTGAATGCATTCAAGTTCGAGGTTAATTTGTTTAGTTTCGAAATTAAAGTTTAATTCGCGCCCCAATTTAATAAAAGTGTACGGCACGGCACAGAAACACTTTAATTAATTCGTGTCGCGGTCGCGGTTTAAAAATTTATTTAATAATTTAACAAACAAACGCACACGCACAAATTACTCTTTATTTCGGAATTAAAATTTAAATTCGTTTGTTGTAAACCGGCCCTTGATTGCAATCAAATTATTTCGAATAAATTTGTTTCAAATTGAAAATAAAAATTTAATAAATAAATTAAACCGGCCGTGAGGTGCATTCAAGTTCGAGGTTAATTTGTTTCGTTTCAAAATTAAAGTTCGTTTTCATTTTAATTTATTTAAATTTAAAAATACACGGATTCGCGCTTCGAATTGAATTGAAAACGAAAAGAAATTATTCTTTAATTCGGAATTTAAAAAATTTAAATCGTTTACTGTAAACCGGGCCTTGATTCCAATTAAATTATTTCGAGTACGTGCATAAATTTGATTTAATAAAAATTTAATAAATAAATAAAACCGGCCGCTAAATTGAATGCATTCAAGTTCGATGTTAATTTGTTTAGTTTCGAAATTAAAGTTTAATTCGCGCCCCAATTTAATAAAAGTGTACGGCACGGCACAGAAACACTTTAATTAATTCGTGTCGCGGTCGCGGTTTAAAAATTTATTTAATAATTTAACAAACAAACGCACACGCACAAATTACTCTTTATTTCGGAATTAAAACTTAAATTCGTTTGTTGTAAACCGGCCCTTGATTGTTATTAAATTATTTCGAATAAATTTGTTTCAAATTGAAAATAAAAATTTAATAAATAAATTAAACCGGCCGTGAGGTGCATTCAAGTTCGAGGTTAATTTGTTCCGTTTCAAAATTAAAGTTCGTTTCCATTTTAATTTATTTAAATTTAAAAATTCACGGACTCGCGCTTCGAATTAAATTAAAAACGAAAAGAAATTATTCTTTGAGTCGGAATTAAAATTTAAATCGTTTACTGTAAACCGGCCCGTGATTGCAATTAAATTATTTCGAGTACGTGCATAAATTTGACTTAAATTGAAAATTAACAAATAAATCAAACCGGCCGCTAAATTGACTGTATTCAAGTTTGAGGTTAATTTGTCTCGTTTCGAAATTAAAGTTTAATTCGCGCCCCAATTTAATAAAAGTGTACTTGCGGTTAAACGGTCCCGTGTTGTGCGATTTTCTCCAAAATTTCACTTCACAGCACAGCACAGCACAGCATCACTTCGATTAATTCGCGTTTAACAATTTATTTAACAATTTAACGAACAAAATGCACGCACGACACACACACGTCCGACCGCTTCGACCGCCGCCCGAAAACTGCCGCTGTCACGCAACCGCTGACGTACCCTGCTGACGTAGGCCCGATAAATTTGCACCGTATACGAGGGCGCCCCAAAAAGTCTCCCGCCCGCCACCCAATTTTAACCATTTTAAAAATTAAAAATTATATTTTTTCACACAGCCCACTCACACGTGATTACACTGCGTGTAACAAAGGGGTTGACAATATAAAAAATGTCCCGCAAACCGCCTTTTCACCCCAAAACCTGAATTTCAATGACTTTTAGGTCTGCCCCGGTATTAGAAAATCAATAATCGGGTGACAAGTGACAGTTTAGTGGAAACCAAGTCTGCCAACATACATGATACGAGGGCGGCCCGAAAATTATCGTTCCTGCCATTAAATTTAATCGAAATTAAAATTAAAAAATTATATTTCTATCGCTGTCTAACACGTGGACACTCTCGGTGTACTTGAGAATTGAAAAATTGTCCGGCAAGCCTCTTATTCACCTCAAAGTATGGGTTTCAATCATATTTAAAACTGCCCTCGTATTTTACGGCAACATTCGTGACGTATTTAGTGGAAATCAAGCGCGCCAACACGAAATCACATTATACGAGGGTGGTTTGAAATTCGTATACGAGGGTCGTTTGTGACATTATTTAAATAAAACTTAAAAATATTGTGGAAAATTAATTCGTCGATTTATACAGTCAAATTTGTCACCTTTTAAGCTATTTTGGACAAGTTTTTGAGGGAAAAACAAAGGAATGGATTTGTGTACTTGTAAATACCAAGCGATCGTGTAACAAAACAAATAGTTTATTTTTTTCCTACACTTTTGGGAAATATAAATAAATACTCCGCGGAAATTTCATGATTAAAAACCACCATATTTACAGAGTAGCCCAAAGATAGCAACAATTGTATATACAAACTAAATATTAGCCACACAAAAATATTTTCCGCCCACAATAATATTAGAATAAATCTCAAATGAATTTGTTTAACATTCGTATACGAGTTAAATGCACGAAATTATAGAAAATCACACTAATTTAAACATTACAGTACGTAAAATATATACACTAGAATAATAGTAAAAAAAAAGGAAAAAAGTCACTAACAATCAACAGAATCGTAAATTATTTACACTTCGCAACGATAAGTACAGTGGCTTTTAAAACAGCGAATTAACTATGATATATACAGAGTGTCTATAGTTTTGATCCGACTGAGTCACTGCATGGTGGCCATGTTGTTCATACTGCCACTTATATGTGCTGAGCTACCTAACGTGGAAGACATATCTTGATAGCTAAATTGAGGAAAATAAGGCTCTTCTTGTATGGCACCTAGCGGACCGGAATTATCAGGCGGTGTCAATTCGACACTTTCACCCGTAAATTCCGAATCGAAATATCTAGTATCCGTATCGCTAGTAACCTGGGGTTTAAACGGCGGCATAATCTGACAAAAATTACCATTTTTACTCACACTCATTTTGACAAACATTATGTTTGTTAAACAAAACTTACTTTTTTCTGCTCAAGATCCCTCCAATTGATACAACTAAAAAACGGATGTGCCATTATCTCTTTTGCATCATCTGGACCACCTCCTAGTCTTTTAGCTGGATCTTTGACCAAAAGTCCACCTAATAAATCTCTCGCATCTGAGCTTAAATTTCTCGGAAATTTAACATCATCCATTAGAATCAATTGAAACAACACGTCGTGGTCCCGGTTGTAGAATGGTAGGCGCCCAACCATCTATAACAACCATCAAAGCGCTCACTCGTTTTGGCAAATATTGAGCTCGTTAAACAAAATATTATTGGCAGTTACTTCAATTTTTCTGCCTAGTCATTCATATTTTTATGTTTAATGAATGAAATACTCTTTATTTTTGAATATAGCTATATTTTTAAGTTAAATTGTTATTATTTTTCAATTATTTATGGGTTGAGGGTTGGCGCCCAACGTGGGGCCGCACTTACCATTTCGTACATCACAACACCGATTCCCCACCAATCAACAGCTCGTCCATAATCGATATCTTCCAAAACTTCCGGTGCTAAATATTCCGGTGTACCACAGAACGTTTTAGTTGTTCTTCCATAGGTTATATCTTCTTTACATAGACCAAAATCGGCGATTTTTATATGTCCATCTTTGTCCAATAACAAATTTTCTAATTTCAAATCCCTGTAAATAATGTTCTGCGAATGCAGATATGCCAAAGCTGAGATTATTTCAGCACCGTAAAAACGTGTTCGGTCTTCGGAAAAAACACGTTCGCGTGATAAATGAAAGAAGAGTTCGCCACCATTTACATATTCCATGACAAAACAGAGGCGATCGTTGGTTTGGAACGAGTATTTTAACGACTGGAAGACATTTAAATCAATTTAACCGATTGGTTAAATACAACACTCGGCTCCGCCTCGGCCGCCAATTATTTATAAATAAATAATTTATATAAATGAATTAAAAATTAACAATTCATAAATTTTGGACGAATTTTTATTCGTACTTATTTACACGTTTTATGTCAAATAATTTTTCCATGGCCAACATGACTGCTTTATCCGAATCGAAGGACCAACTATTAGTAAGTTCATATTGATCGAATAAATGGAAAAAAATCGTAATTATTTTTGTAACCGTTCTGAATAAAGAAAAATTCGAGCCGAGGCTAAGCCGAGTATTGTTAACAACTTACGGTTAAAAATGGATGATTCGTTTTACGTAAGACCCGATTTTCGGTTTGTGTGTGAGCGACTTCGTCCTTTTGTATAATCACTTCTTTTTTGAGAATTTTAATGGCATATAGTCGACCTGTGGCTTTCTCTCGACACAAAATCACTTTACCAAACGTTCCTTTTCCTAACACTTTAATAAATTCGAAACTTTCTAAAGTAACTTTTCTTTTGCCAGTTGACGAAATTGAAGTGCCTTGCAGGGAGAATTTCTCACATAAATCGTCCATATTCCCCTCTATATTCATCTCAATATCGTCACAATATTCGTTAAGGCTGTCTATCACGCCCTTAATGGCCACCACCCACTCTTCTCTAAAAAATGACCAAAAATAACTACTTTTCACCACCAACTGTCAAATTATTGTTGACAGAACAACAAAAAAATAATGAAATTCGCGGGGTCATCCACTACTCAATACTTAATTAATTAATATTACTACAAAATACTTTTTGTTCTCAGCTTTTAGACAGTTATTTCCCGGTTATCTCTAGGGCTTGGGGCATTTTGTAGGTTGGTATCGCTACCGTTGATATGGAAACGATCATTTTTTTACGATACGTGACAGTTCATGTCAATTTTTTTATTGTTTTTACGTGTTACCAACCCATTAGCAAAAAAAAATTATAAAAAATATTTTTTGTACCCATAGTGTTTAGATAGTTTAGTAAAAAAATTACCTTTCCCGTTCTGTATCCACATGAAACATCCTTTCTATGACCGTGGTCCACTGCAGCCCCCTCATTGTAAACGTATAAAGCCTTGGTTTATCGGCCAACATGATCTGCGACCCCTTCACAGTAAAATTATTCAAGGGGTCATGCATTGAAGTCTCATCTGGCTTATTCTTATACCCTAATAAAGACCCATCATCCAAAAGTATAAAGTACCTCCTACGCCAATTCCTAATATGTTCCCCACGTTTATAAAGCCACCCTTCCTTCACAATTTTGCACTTGGTGAAGTCGGGCTTGGGCATCAAAGTGGCCGGACCTGCTTCGTTCATTTTTCACACACGAGGGGCATACAAATTTTTACTAAAAAACTGGAGATAATTATTGCATTGCATCACTGATAAGATGCGACGAACTAGGTTAGATCAAAACACAACAATTAAAACGCAAAAAATTCGTTAGTGCACTCACTTTAGTCGGTTGGTTCGTTCACAGGTGACGCGGTTTTGCAAACATTGGGCATTTTTTACGCAAGAATTGGGCTTTTTGGCCAAATTTGGGGAAAATGCAATTTGGAATACACAAGGACGTGTTTTGACGCAGATATTTTTGTCAAATCCTGGTTCATTAAACTGCCACAGGCGGCTGGGGATTCGACGGGCGCCATTTCCGCACCGGCGCCAAATTCAAATCAAAACAGCCATATTTGGAATTAGAAGTCAATTACTCTTCAAACAGTGCAAAAAAATATACAGAGGGGCATTAAAATAAAAATTGAGTCACAATTCCTGTTTTCATTAATAAAAAAAGTGACAAACACCCGGTGTAAGACAAAAAAAACATTTATTTTATTATTTTACACAGTCTTTTTTCGTCCAAATTGGATAATAATCGGTTTATTCTTTACAATGAGCCCATTAAATTGATCCAACATTTCAGCGGCCGTTTTTTCATCTGAAATAAAAAATTACCACTGTTTATTCAAATACTTTAATCACCTATCGCTTCGATAAAGGCTTGGCCTTGCATAAGTCCTGTCATTACTCGAATCGATAAAATTTCCTTTGCGAATTTCTGGAAAATTGTTTCGAGGTCACTCTGATCCAAACCATTTGCTAAATTTTTCAAAAATAAGACATTAGATGGAGTTCCCTTGTCGTAGTTTTGGAATTTGGGTAAATTTCGGATTTCTTCAAGCGATAATTTCGTAACAGTTTGATTTATTTGAATGATTTGGCCGTCTTTGATTGTGTAATAATTAGGCGGCTTGTCACAAGTGTATGTTTTTGTTATTGGAATTTGAGGAGAATCCTTTAAATCCCATTTTGTATTGCCACTAGTTTGGAATTGAATCTCCGGTTCGTTAAGTGGGGGATTTCCCGAATTAATCTGTTTACCCAAACGCCTGGCCTTCTTTCTGATTTTTTTAACATTGACAGGCGCCAAGTCTGTCATTAATTGTTGTTCGACGCTTTTAAGTTGGTCCAAAGGACCGGGAACACTGTTTTTTTGCTCATTTTCAAGCGCAAATTTTAGTAATTTTGTCTCAACACTCGTCGGTTTTGTTGCTAAAAGTAGCTCGCTTTCGAGGCGACTTATTGCATTTTTTGGCTCCTCGGGGATTTCACCCAACTTATTGTAAATCACCCCAAGTTGTGTTTTCAAAACATCGTGATTGATTTTTTTGTGTCTGTTGTGGTAGCGCTGTATTAATTCAATTTCGTCATCAGTCAGCCCACGTGATTTTAATTCCTCCAAATTTTTTACATCACCAACTAGGGAACTAAATTCTTGCAATGATTTCGAACCGGAGGCAAAGTTGGTCAAAGACACTAATTCTGTTGACTTGCAGAAGGAGTTTTTCAGCGAAAGCTGCCTGAAATTCATTTAATCCAAAATTAAAGGAAAAAAACTTACTCCTCCAAATTAATTGTAGTGTTGCGCTGCTTCTCGGCCAATTTCTTTATGTAAAGGTCGGCCTCCGACACCAGTTTTTTCTCAGGGGGCGCATCCTCACACTCATGAGTGCGTTTTTTGTTGTACATTTTTTGTGAGGTTATATGAACCAAACTTGACGCAAAAACCAAATAAACGGCAAATATACAGCAAAATAATCAACTAGTCAATAAAAATAATGAACATTATAGCCGATTAATGGCTAAAAACCAGTTTTTGGTCACATTTTCACAAAAACAATCAAGCAAGTGGCTAAGGTTACACCCAAAAATCTTCTCTAAATAATTTATTTAAAAAATACGTTACGGTAAAATAGCAAAATAATCATAAAATAATAGTCGTGTTCACCAATTATTATGTAAAAATCAGCTTTCCAGGAAAAAAATCAAGGAAGTGGTTAAGGTCACAAAAACCACAATTCCAATTATTATTAAAAAATTTATTCTTGAAGATTCTGGATAATGTCCCGTGCCCGTTCCAGCTTACACGTCCCCTGATTTTCGTCATTTTCCCCCTCGATAATTGCCACCGCTTCTTTTAACAAAACCTCACGTGATTTGCCTTTCGAATTTGAAAAATACTCAACCAGTGTTTGCCAAAACTCTGGTGGCACTTTAACTTCGTCATACATGTTGTGTTGTAACCAAATTTGCCTCAACTTTTCGAATTTCCATTCGTCTCGACTGTGCTTCCACTTTGATAAATAATTCAAGGCTTTTTCCTGCAACGCCAATTCGGTCTTGTTCTTCTTATCCTCAAGTAGTTTAGCGTATTTTTTACGCTTTAACGCCCGAATTGACTCCGTTTTTTTGCCTTCATCTGGGTTAGTTGGTTCGGTAATTTTCTTCCGCTTTTTTGCCTTTTTCTCGACTGGATTTTCAACTTCGCTTGATAGCAGCTCATCGGCGACTTGCTTCGGCACAACTTCTTCGTCAAAACTGACCATGTTCGCTTTTTTCGCCTTTTTCTTCATCTTCCTAACCACTTTTTTCGTACCAAGTTTTTGGGGTTATGTAGATCAAACGCCCAGACGTAATGACATTTGAACTAAATTGATCAACTCTAATCGACAAATTAAGCGTTTTCTACCCCAATTTATCAATTAGCAATGCAATTATCACACAGACAAGCTTAAAACAACGATAATTGTACCAAATATGCAAAAATTTTGTCAAAAACACGATAAGTCTATTGACTAGACCCGTAGTACGAACGTCCCAATCACTTTAGACCTACTTCATATTTTGATATTCCTTGTTGATCTCTCGTTATTTTGCGACAAACCGTGTTAATGGTATGGCAAGAGCTAACACAATCTTCGACTCGGCCCACAAAGGTGACTTCGAGCTTGTAAAAAGCAAATTGGACGAAGACCCCTCTCTTCTAACCAAACTAGATGAGGTAAGAAATTTCACTTATTGAAGGAGCCCCCTTTCAAAATCTTCCAGAATGACAGAAATTTGCTACACTGGGTTTGCGTTGGGGGCAATTTTAAACTCGCCACACACTTAATTGACCTGGGGGCCCCCATTGACGCCCGTGACGACACCGACACAACCCCCTTAATTCTGGCAAGTTCGGCCGGTCATTGCGAAATCGTGAGTCTCTTGCTTGAGAAGGGGGCCAATGTGAATCAGCAGTCAAGCGAGGGGCACTCTGCCCTTCAATATGCCGCTTCTAAAGGCTGGTTTTCTGTAAGTTTGTATTTTTTGTGTTTTTTTTTCTAATTGATTTGGCAGATTTGTGCCAAATTGGTCGAACACAAGGCCAATGTTAACATAAGTGATAAACGGGGGGCCACTCCGTTACACAGGGCTGCCTCCAAGGGGAACCTAGAGATTGTGAGACTGTTGATTGAAAGTCCGCAACACTTGAATATAAACGCGCGAGATGTTTATGGGTTTACGCCGCTCCATTTGGCCTGTGAGGAGGATAGACAAGATGTCGCCAAGTTGTTGGTGCAAAATGGGGGCGACTTGGATACGAAAAATCGCGACGGGCAGACGCCCCTTGATTTGTGTACAATGCATTTGAGAAAAGCGCTCGAAATTATCAAATCGAAGATACAATAATTTTGGTTTTAATAAAGTAGTGAAAGCGAATTTTGGCGTTTTTTTTGCCCTCATGATTCAGCAGATTGTGTTATTTGCTCGGCAAAGGTTCCTGAACTGATAAATATTTCGCCGAATTTTGATTAGCAGAGAGAGAGGAAAAAATTGCAAGTCATGGGTGGGACGATGCGATTTTTTCAACACGTATATTTTATTACTGAATATTACTGTACAATAGTATTCGTGAGTTAACCAACGTCCTTATAAACAAGCAAAGTCTTGTTACCGTATAGTTCAACATGATATAATTTAATCAGAAAGAAACGGTCAACACTTGATAAGTAACAATAAATTTTTGTGTCCAAGAGGTAACAAGAAAAGTACAATAACAGTTTTTGGACAAGAGATAGGCCTACGTACACACAATCATATACAAGGCTTTTATTGTGAGGGGTCGGGCGCGATGATTGATTTTATTCTAGAACATCCAAATTTTAATAAAAGGTCACACTTGTCGGTTTTTTAATTAATTAAATCAAATTGGTTTTATTACCCTAATAAAGGTTTAGGAAAGGCATTTGGCGATCCGGAATCTGGTGATTCAGGTTCATCCTGTCCACAGAAAACACGCAACTTTATAGTGAAAAAAAAATTAAAAAAATTATTGCTTTTACCTGGGATACAATACTGGATCTGTTACTCGACACTCCTAAATCACTAGTAAATGGAGTTCGTAATTTGACACTGCCGTTCGCTTCCGGAGGTTCTACAGCTGCACTTAAATCTACCGAAGAGTCACTGAAAATTTCATTAACAAATCGAAAATTAACCGCCAGTTTAGTGAAAAATAAGTTCAAAAACGTGCTTAAACTCTCGACAAAAAAATACCAACACATTATACCTTATTTGGTTAGTTTTTAGCTGTGTTTTTGTGTTAAAACCGTAGAAAAAGGCAATATAATGTATTTCTGTAACATACCATAATAAAAATTTTAAGCAAAATCACTCAAAAAACGAAATCTTTAGCGCAATAAAGGTTTTAAAACGTTGAAAAACGACAAAAATAAGACCACTGTGGACCCTATTCGGCAATTTTTCATTTATTTTAGGCAAAATTCTTAAGAATAATGTAATTTTTGACTACAAATCGCAAAATATAATGGTTTTTCGTACCGATTTTAGCAAAAACTTAAAGGTATTTTTATAAACGTTTAAGGCAATAAATAGACCCAATTTGAATATTTATTCGACAAAATTTGCTAAAAAATATGCCAGAAAGAAACAGCAAAAAATGTCCAGTTCTGCCATGATTTTGTAATTTTTTACTCGGTTTAGCGAAATATCACGAAAAATATAAGTATTTGAACCAAAAAGGCGCTAGAAAAAGAAGACGGTAAAGTAAAGCGGAAATAGTGTATTTTTTTAACAAAAAATAAATTCTTTAGCAAATGAGTCTTTGAAATTGAATAAATAAAAGGTTTAAGGCTCAAATGAATTAATTTTGATAAGGAATTGTCTAAAAATTCACAAACATAGAAAACATCTCACCTTACTATACTTCTCCGATCAGCAACCGCAACATCCAACTTAAGCCTCTCCCCCTCCTTTTCCTCCTGTTCATCATCCAATAAGGGCAGCTCATCCTCCTGCACCCCTCCACAGCCCTTTTTCCTCTCCCTCATTTCATGACACTCGCACTTGCACTCCTCGGGATTCACATAATTATACACAACATTATCCTGTAAAACACTCTCAGAAACTTCAATATGGCCACGTGACGGTAACGTTTGAATCCGTTTCGGTGGTTTTCTCCGTTCGGGGATTTCCTCAAAATTAATCCACTCCTTTTGGACCCCTTTCGGGGGCAGTGGAGGCGGCGTCTCGTCCTGAGTCAACGAGGAACGCCTTCCTGTGTTAATCCCTTTCTCGGCAAATTCAAACCAATTGGTTGTGTTGCTGATTGGTTTTCGCGGTGATTTGACAGTTTTTTCAACTGATTCGTTTCGTGGCAGAGATATTTTGAGTTTTTCGATGGTGTTGATGGTTGTCATGACGTCTTCACAGTACTCTTCGAGGCAGCTGGGGTTGATGGGGGTGGTGGAACGGGGGCGTTCGATGGGGTGGGTCTTCATTTCGAAGGTTGAACGCTGCTTGATGGGGATGATGGGGAGGGCGGCCGAACGCTCCTGAGGGAGGGTTGTGGGCACGTAGGGGAGCTCGTCGTCATAGGAGTCTTGCTGGAGAAAACATTTTAATTCAACACAAAAACAAATAATCAAACAAAATAATTTTTTCTTAAAAAACTGTGTTAATTTACTTGTTATACACGAAATGATTAATTAAATTGAACATTTTTGCAAGTTCGCGTACATTACGTACGTATGCAAAATTTCAGCACCCTCTAACAATTTTTTTCCAACTTACCAAGACCAGTTCTTTCCGTTCCGGCTCCACATAATCCAGTTCCAGCTTCAAATCCTTTTTTTTCGGCAGTTCAGCTTCCGAGTCTCGTTCCGATTCGGACGAAACGTCCTCAGGTGCCGAGCTAATCTCCGGTTCTTTCGCCTTATCTTTGGGCAACTTGGTCGAGAAAATCTCATTATTACTTCCAAGTTTCGTTGAAAACACCACATTCTCACTACTTGTACTACTCTGTCTTTGTGGCTCGCTTTTGGCACCACCACCACCATTCACCGTAATATTGCTTTCGACTTGTACTTCCATTTCCGTTCGATTGACTTCAATCACAGTTTCCTGACTGTCTTGACTCGAAGTTACAATGGTTCGATCTTCGTAAAACGTGGGCGAATGCAAGGGAATTCGAACCGAATCGCTTTCTAATTCGTGTCTATTATCATTAAATTTAAATTCTACTTTGGCAATTGCGTCGAAATTCGGCAAAACTTCACTTGAACTCGTCGTTTCGTCCTTTTTTTTGCGAAAACGCGAAAAGACCGACTTTTGCTTGCCGATGCTTTCGTTGGATAAATCACGTTCGCGGCTTTTCGAACGACTTCGTTCTTTCAAACTCTCGCTTAAAATACCGCCGAGTGATTTTCGTTTGCAACCGGTTGGCGATTCCGGACTTATAATCGTTTCTTTGCTCCGGAAAAGTGAAGCGAACGAGCTTTTCCGGGAGAGTGAAGGTGATGGTGTTGCTGTTGATGGTTTTGGACTTTCGATTGGTTTTGGTTCAGGTTGTAAGTCCAAAGTTTCAGGTTTGGACTCCTCCTCTTGGCTGTTGCTGTACATGTGGTCAGGTTTTAGTTTGATTCGGATGTATTTTGGTTCGTCTTCGCGTTTCGGTGAAGGCGAGGCTGATTTCGGTTTAGGTTTGGTTGGTGTTTTGGTTTTAGGTTGGATTGTGGCTGATTTAACTTCGCGGAGTTTTGGTTTGGTGTTGGTGGTGGTTGTTTCAGGTTGGGATGGGAGAGGGCCTTTGAGTGGGATATAAATGTATTCCACTCCACTTTTTGCAATAAATTTTCGCGGAATGTTATTATTGCTTGGTTCGTCCACTTTAATTGTAATATCACTTTTTTGTAGCACACGTTTGGGTTTAGGAGGTGGTACCTGTGTACAAAAAGCAATAGATAAAATAAACATATTTTTATAATCTCTAGTTTTTTTTTATTTTCTGGTTTATTAGAGTGCAATAATTTTTGTAAATTTCATTTTGTTTTCCTAATTTTTTTCCCAATTCGAACAATTATTACGTTTCTTACCGCAATCCCTTCGGCGAGAACGGCCTGAGTCGGGTCATGTTTGCGTGCAAGAAGCACTTTTTCGAGCACTTCCGTCTCGATTTTGGTCCCGGTTTGGCTCTTGTTATTCGGTGCGTTTTCCGGTGGTTTCGTGCCACAAAACGACGTCTCGAGTAACATTTTATGAGGCGATGGTGATCGTGACAGTCCTGATTGGTTGGAAATAACGGAAAGATGACTCGCATTTGATAAGCGACTATGTCCAGAACCTTGACTTCCGATACTTGAAAGTCGTGACGTACGTCCAGAAATACACAATAAACCAATTTCGGAACTTTGTGAATCTTTTCTTTGATGATGGCTTATTTCTTCGGGTGATTGTGGTTTGGTGGGTTTTTTCTTCACTTCTTGTGGGTCTTGGAAGTCCAATTCTTCAGTTGATGATCGTAAATCAAGGGCGCCTTCTTCCCGAAAGCCTAGACCTAATTTTGGGGCTTCATGATCGAAAAGTTCACGTTCTGGAGTGCTGTCTCGACTGTCATGATGTGATGAACTACTGGCTCGGGAAATGTCGATTCTTGGTGTTAGTTTCTGGGGGCTGGAGAGTGGCATTGCACCTAAGAGACTTATGCCAGGGTGGTCGATTGGTGTCGCGTCTTCTCGGATACCTACAGCATTTTTTGGGTTGAAAATAAGCCAAAAAATTGCGAATTTAGGTCAAAAATGACGTAATGTTTGTCTTTTTCTAGCATTTTTGAGCTAAAAACTTTTTTCAAGAACTTTATTACAACAAAAAAAATCACCAACTGCATCGAACATGATAGTATTATTATCTTTTTTCAGAGTTTAAACATATTTTTCGGTTATAAACCTTATTATTTTACATAATTTCGTCAAAAATGGACCAAAATACACTAAATTAGGCGTCTATTTGTACTTTTTTATGCTAGAAACGCAATTATTTTACGATTTTTCTTCCAAAACAAGCCAAAAAATTGCTAATTTAGATAGAAAATAACGTAATTATTGTCTTTTTCTAATGTTCTCAAGCTAAAAACTCAAATCTTTTCACGCAAAACCACCAAATGCATCGTAAATGACTAAATTTTCAAATATTTAAACACATTTTTCAGTCAAATATGCTAATATTTTATAAGATTCTGTTGAAATTAACCAAAAAAATCACTCAATTAAGCAAAAAAAAAAGGTTTTCGTTCCTTTGTTGCCAAAAGTGGGTTACAGATGCCACTAAATTAAACCATTAATTTAGTTTTTAGATGCGATTTTTGTCTTCTTTAAGCTAAAAACTTATTTTCCGACAGTTTGCTAAAGTGGGTCAATGGATCAAAAAAAAAAACACGAAAATATGCCAACTTAAGGAATTTACCTGGAAGTCTGACCACGGATCCGGCCGGGTTTTTGTCTTCGGGACTCTCCAGCTGCAATAAAGTGCGATTAAAGGGGGCTATAATGTGTAAAAGAAGGGCAGCATGCTTACACGGGATCTCACCTCGTCTGAGAGGTCTTCAAAAGAGGCGAAAGGGGCAGGACCCATGCGCTTCTGACGTCGTGAATTAACACCAGAGGTACTTCCAGGTACCGACATGTTATTATTTGGTGGTGATTTACTGGGTTAAGGGTAAGCAACAAATGGTAACAAGTAGCGACGAATCTTCGGGATTAACGCCCAAACATACTAGAAAGTTGGGAAAAGAAATAGGTTTTTTTTTGAAGAAAACTAATCAATAATCGAATTTCAGGACAATTATTATTGCCTACCTGAAATGATGAAGAGTTACATTTTTATCGATTCAACCACCCAACGCATTAAGTACACTGATTTATTTTTTCCAATGTACCTACACCACTACCATTTTAATAAATAAAAACCAAAAATGTGGAAACGATGAAATAAAATTGTCTATTTAACATGATAATGAATACTACACAGGTAGTACTACAACGTCGATTTTCAGGCGCCGCGACGGAGTTTATGGAGGGGGAATGCCAGTTTTAGACGTCACCGATAGGGAGCGCCCGATTTTATAACACACAGATCAATATTTCCAATTGGTCATTGACTTAGCAAAACTTGTCAAAATATCTACAAAACAAGCGCATTTTAACCGCAATTATTGTTTCATTGCTTGAACACAACAGCGCACTGATCGTGATATAAATACACGGACTGTAGTTATTTTTACCACAGCTTAAAACAATAAATAAATTAAGCTCACGTTTTTCTATAAACAAATAAGTTTGCCCAAAAAATAATTAAATTTTTTTATTAATAATTAATTCGTATGTTTGAATTCTTATTTTTTTATGTAATGTGTTGTAAATAATTGTTTACAAATAATTAACATTATCAATTTAAAAAAAACAGTCGTACCTTATAAAATAAAACAGTAACGAAAATGTAAAAAAATGCGTGAAATAGCAAGTTTTTTATTTTTTTTAGAGACAAAGGAAAGTATAAATAACCAAAACCGACTTATTAGAGGATTAGTTGTTTAGGTTTTATATTCGTAATAATAATAATGTCATCAATTTTTTATTCATTTTCTTATATATTGCAAAAAATACTCCGGTACTTACCTACTTGCTTGTTTCTGTTAGGAATTTTTTCATAGTTTTTCAACAGGAAAATCATCGGGAAAGGATGGGGTTCTTCAAAGGTTTCTTAAATAACACAGCACACTAGCATCCACTCAATTTATTGCAAAAGTAACCAAAAAATCCCCAACACCTATTCCCCTTCTTTCTTGTCCTTTTCACCTTCAGCGCTGCCCTCTGTAACAAAAAACCTAACTAGGGGAACCCCGAATTATCTCGGAAAAAAATACCGTGTTTAGTCTGCTCCTCTTCACTCGGTTGCACCCTTTCAGCCTCTGCTGGTGCAGGGCCTCCATAAATGGGGGCTGGGTGCCCCTCCGGATTGGGGGGCATGGCTTGCCCATCTGGTACCGGCCCATGGGGTGGGTACAAATGGGGTCTATGGTACTGTGGTGGGTACGGTTGATGGTAGTACGTATGTGGGGGGTACTGAGGGGGGTAATACCCCTGTTGTTGGGGGTAGGCGTAGGCCGGATGTGGGGGCCTTGGGGGCAGAGGAACAGTCTGTGGACTGTTTTGGGGGTACTGCTGATAAGGGGGCATCATGTTGGGCGCTGGAGGCACGTGGTGGTGCATGGGAGGTGGCATGTGCGGGGGTGGATGCTCGAGTGGAGGCTGTTCCGGGGGCGGTTTATGCTCGGGGGTTTCTTTGTTTTCGTTCGATGGGGGCGGCGGTGAAGGGGCTGGTTTATCGTCTTGTTCCATTGGCTGTTACCACGAAATTGATTGTTTTTTTTCGAAAAAAATTACTATTCAATTTGATGATTTTTTTTTACCTGAATGCAGTGAAGCACTAACGGCTGACAGTGCAAGAAAAATTTTTGCTACATGAGATAGTGTCACATTTGGGGTAAATAGGATGGTCATTCAATCACCAACACCAAGTTAGTAGCTAAAATACTGGTCTTTGGTTTATTAAAAAAAATATAAATAAAAGAAAAAGAGCAAAGGGTTGAGAACAAACAACTTTATTTCAAAACTACTTGGGTCAAGGAAATAATACAAAGAAGAAACTAACTAAAATTAAGTTGATGAAAAACGAATGAAGAACAATTAATGAAATGAAATTGGCTAGATTTTTCAAAGAGAAATAAGGAGAAAATTTCATGCTGAATCACTTATTCCGCTTGGAAATACACTAAAGGTAAACAAAAAATTCTACAAGACATAAACAGACTAATCTATCTTATTTTTTACGTACATAAAGAAAATTAATCTGTTTATGTAAGATGACCATCCCATTTCGAACAGCTTTTATTTTCAACCTTGTTCAAATCAATATACCAGGTGTCAAAACTGTTGAGCTTATTCAGATTTTTTTATATTTTTGATAAAATTTTTCACAATAACTTGCATTTCTCTGTGTAAATTGAACAATTTAGTATGCAATTCGGCGATTTTTGGGTTATTTATGACGAATTTTTTAGGGGCCCTATAATTTTTTTAAATTAATTTGTAAAAAAAATCGGTTTTGATTAAAAGTTTTGGAGCAAATTTAGTTTTTTTATTCACACCTGGTACTATCAAGGCCCCACGAAAAAATGTCTACTCCTCTGCCAAACAACACCTGTAAAAATCAAGATACCTCAGATTGGGGCTGTCCCTCTTGAGCTGGGGGCGGTTGTTCCGGTTGTGCCCCCGAATTAGCAATTTCAGTGGGCGTAGCAGCCCCATTTTCTTCCGGTTTCGGTTTCTGTTCTTCCAAACTCTTCATTCTCTCCTTCTTCAATAAATCGTATTGTCGTTCGACCATTTTCTGAAAGGTTTCTTCATCAACAGCCGGCTTGCAATGTTTCTTCAATTCCTCTTGAAACTGTTCACTACTTTCGATAAATTTGCGTTTTTTTGCTTCAAATCGTTCTTCGATTTGTTGCAATTCGGCTTCGAGTTTTTTCTGATGCATTGTCAATGATTGGACTTGACGTTTGAGAACTTGCATACGACCTGTTGTAACAACTGAACGGACATCCGGTACAACAGTATCGGAAAAAATTTCGTTAATGAGACGATGATTGCGCAGAAAGCGGGCGTAGGAAACGTGTTTCACCGAATAGCCATCGTCCTGATCTGCACATAACACAAACAAAAAAAAATTTACAGCTCGAAATGAAGCTGAGAGCTTTAATAAAAAAAATTGACAAAAAATAAATTACCATCTTCGTCCTCCGCTGCTTGAATTTCAATCCTTCGATCGACGGCTTGTTGTTTCGATGACGAACTGCTGCGATCATGCGAATCACTATCATTGCCTGAAATTATCATTACAAGAAAATTTTCATTCCTTTCAAACTTAACTTACCACTTTTACCTCGATTTTTAGCAGCGATAAATGCCTGATAAGCCGGTGAATTGTGATAAGTTTTCAGCGTTTTTTCATATTCCAACTAGAAGCAGAAAAAGTTGTTATAACTATTTCAGTAGTTAGAAACCAACCTTTTCAGCTTCGTATTCCTCAACAAATTCGTTTTTTTCTTCCTCGGGGAGATCCCTCCACATTTGCCCGATAATTCGTCCAATTTCCCATAATTTCAAATCGGGATTTTGTGCTTTAACCGTATCCCAAACCTTTCGACTGTATCTCATGTAGGGCATGAGAGGCTTTTCGGGCGCTTTGGGGGGCTTAGGAGTACGCGAATCATTCTACAAAGAAAAAATAATGTTGTTTTCTCCATGAAACTTTTATTCACTTTTATTCATAAGAAATGCCAAAAGAAATAATTAAATATTTTTGTATTAATCTTGTAGTTCTCAAAATGGAAGCCTCTAACTGATTTGTTTCGAGGTTAAAAAGCTAAAACTTACCTGGACGTAGTAGTAATTATAACTACTTTTGTACTGATTGTAATTGCTATTATTGTAATAATAATAAAAAGGATTGTAATCGTAATAGAAATTGTTAGCGTAGTGCTGCATCACGCTTAAATTGTAGGGAAAAGAACAATTTTTAGATACGTAAATATTATTTGTTCTAGATAAAGTGAGAATTATCAGTAGATAAGTTGGGTTTGTGAGAAAGATAGAAATACTTACCGACGAACTCTTTCCCACTTTTTGTGGTAAAAACCCAGGATGGCCATTCGGCGTTGTTACAAACGGACTTGTTTCTTTCTGTAAAAATAACTGCAGGATTTATTGACCTGTATTTTACGTAACTTGAAGTAGAGTTCCTATATTGGGAGAGTTGGGACACTGAATGTCGATTTTCGAAATTTTGTTTCATATACGTCGGTTGGAATGTATAAAAAAACAAATTGGGATAGAAATCAGTGGTGTTACACTTGAAATTTGGCGAAAAGTCAAATAAATTTGTCAAAAAATGTCTCCATTTTTCGTCGACTAACTGCGTTTAGAAATGGTTTAGACTGGCAGTCGTCGTCAATTCACTGTTTTTTTTATATAAACTCCAAATTTTAAAAGAGATTTCTTTGTAAGTACAAGAATTTTACGTCTAAATTCTTCATCATAAACATTTTTTCCTTAATTTTAAGAAATGGTAATCATCGATGAAAGAGAGAGAAACTGAACCTTTCCTGCCAAGTTTTACGTTTATTATTAACAAGCATTTGGAAAAGTGGATTGTCGAAATAATGTTATGTACAAAATTTATGAGATTTTGGGAATTTGTCTATGCATTTACAAAAGACGTAGGTACTTGAACCCAAAATTGGTTCTAATTTTTAGGAAAGTTGAACCTGTTACTGCTTGGCCGCCATCTACGTGAACTTTAGCTACTGTTTCAAATTATAAAGTTATTGGGAATTCACGATGTTGTTACGTTTTTCATACGAGAACATCTTCAATATCATTTTTTAGAAAATTTAAAAAGACGTCAGGAAATATGAAGGGTTCTTGATGACCAATTTTTGGGACGAGATGTTTAACTAAAAATTGTGATTGAAAGAAAAGCATTTTTAGCATTGAAGTATGTTTTAAGTTATGTATTTAATATTAAAATAAATATTGAAAAATTTCAGAAATGTGAACATTAATATTGATAGGTATTCAATTATTTTCTTTTTTTAAATAGTAATCCCAAAATTTCTACGTTTTCTACGTCCCTGATTTAATTTGACGTAAAATTATGTCATTTTATGCATTTGACAAAAATTATAACCTTGAAATTATTTTCAACATAAACCTCTGACATAAGTTACTAACAAAAATTTTAATAAAAAAGGATAGAAATATATACCTTATCCACATAATACAAAATTGGCTCGGTTTGACGTTCAGTGTCCCAACTCTCCCAATATAGGAACTCTAACTTGAAGAACAAATAGCCATAGAAACCCGATTTTGGGAAACTTTACTAACCAGGAAAACTCGAAAGAAATTTCTTTTGTTAAAAAAGTAAATATTTATTATTTAAGCAAGACTTTTACAGTCAGGAAATCAGATCGAAATTGATATTTTATTTATTTCACTCAATTTTACAGGTTTTTCTGTCAAAAATAAAGCAAAAAAATATAAATTGATTGAACACAGTAGTTTTATATAAATTCTCGATTATCTGTTTCAGATTTTATTAAAAATGATCGAAAAAATCACGAAATCGGATCAGAATAACATTACGATTTTGTCTTTTTTTTAATCATATACAATTTTTTCTCAAATTTTTGTAAAAAATGTGCTCAAAATCAAAAAACAGTTTGAAAAATTACTACATTAAGACAATATTTACATAATTTTTTTTAATGTTTTTATGTGTTTCACTAAGTCACTGAGATCTCAGAATTATTGCTTTTAATTTTCCTGCAGTAGGAATTAATAAAAAATGTACAAAATAATTTCTTTATCTTCCCAAGAATCCTTCTCTACAGATAAGAAACAACCCAAAAAAAATTAAAACTTACATTTGATCCAGATCCGGACCCTCCAGACGCTCTCAAACGCTCTAGAATAAAAATTATTTTTCATTTCGATTTTACCTCAAACGAAACGTGCAACAATGACTCAAAACACCACTACTTACCTTAACTATTAAAAATGAGAGCAAATGAATGAAAAACCTTGTTAAAGTGCAACTACTATAAGTAATAAGCCTAGAGCAAAATTTAGCTAATTTAAATTCTACTGACATTCTCCGCCCTGACTACGAAATCGAGTTGGCAACATTTTTTGTTGCCACCAATTGGTCAAAAAAAAAGTAGAAAACTGTAATTACAGTTTTCTTCTTTTCCATTGAATTGATTGATGATGATGGAAAGAAGCAAAGCTTAATTATTTTAGAAGAATGTTTGAAACTTCTGTAAAATGTTAATAAAACGAAGATTGCAGTTACCTTTCAATATGTTGAAAGTCATGGGCACGCCTGCCGACAGCAAATCTGAACAACAAACACAAACAAAGCAATCATCAGCACTATTCTACAAAAAAAGAGTCTACTATGGTTTATAAATGCGGGTGTTAGTGGAAAAAATAATTTATAAACCATAGCATTTAGCTTAGAATAACCTAGTTCATGCTATTATGACTTGTCATCAATAATTCAAAAATAATAAATAGCGTCTTACAAAAATACTCATGCGAACGGCAAGCTCCTTTACTGGATTTTACTCGAACATTTTCAAAAACTAACTGGAAAATCTACAGCAATTCGCGTCAAATTATAGTAATAACGTCAGAATAATAGATATTATTTGGAAAAATGCATTTTCTTGCAACTTTGTCTTACGGTTTGTTTGAGGGCTAGGCATTTGCATCGCTACTTGCTTGTAATTGGCTGGAAGAGCCATTTTTTCACACACACACTAATTAAATTAGATCTAAAATTGAGATTCTTTTAAAATACACAACACTTTTTACACAAATGACGCCATGTTGACAACTGACAACGAATTGGAGAAAGATGCAAGTCGTTCTCTCTCTATTTTCCAGCAAAGCGCCACCTACGATACAAAAAGCGGAAAATTCAAACAATATTTTGTTTCCATTACAAAAAACCCATCAAAAAGCATTTACAAGAGTACAAAAAACACACCAAAGATTTGCCAGCTCAAAATCAAGCGATTTACTAAGCTGGGCCAAAGTTCAAAAATTATTTCCTATTTTTTTATTGCGATCAAAATCACACGTTTTAGTGCAATTTTTTTGTTTTTGATAATATAATTGGCGCCATATTTCAAAAAAAAAAAAATTCAAAATAATGTTAGAACTATTTTTTCTTTAATTCATAATTTCATCACCACCCGTGAGACATACAATATTTTATTTGATTTTGTTGACGCCAACGTGACGCTACGCAACTCCCTAAAAAATTCGAAAATTCCAATTCCATTAATGTTATTTGCTGAAAGAAATTACATGTCACACAAATGTACAATTTTGTAAATGTAATGCCACAATTGAGTTTGTCATTTTTTTGCCACTCTAATCAAATTTTCGAATTTTGTGATACACTGCCATCATTTCTGCGCATAATCAATACCGGTTGCCTGGATCCATCCAGTGAACGCCATAGCCCTTTGGAAAGCCGTCTTCAAGTAAAAAATTTCTCAAATAAATCAATTCGTGTTTTAATAGACAATGTAACTGTTTTATTTTTCGGTGCGATTTCAGTCTGAATGCTTGATGTGATATGAGGCCTAAAAAGTGAGTAATACTACCCTTTTCAAATCCCCAAGAAACTTAAACAACGACTGCAATTTTTCAATAAAGCAACGCGACAATTGAGATATTTTTAGAAACATAATCGGGCGATTTTTTAAAAGTATTTTTCATTCATTGTTGTACCGCGTGGTACATTTTTCGAACATAAATCGGGTACATTATCGTAGGTGGATGACGTATTCTAGTTCCAAATCAATAGCGTCGCGACGCTCACTGTGTGACTCAGTTTCGACTGAATTGTGATCCGGTTCATTTGGGTGCGAACGGACGGACTTTTCCTAATGTAATTTAGGTAAAAAAACACTCAATCACATATTTTTCTCGCGAAATACTACAATTTTCCAAAATTATGTTCCTTTGTAATTTGTAATAAAAAATCAAAAGACAAGTTAATGCAGAAATTTTAGGATCACTTGATAGCTCTTCAAGAAAGAATCAATCATAAATAAATAAAGTCCGAATTAATTATTAAAAAAATAAAAACAAGGAACTCCTACAATTCGGGAAAAATTTTAATAACAGTGGTAAAATTATTTTAAATCAATTTCAGTGCGTTTTTAATCTAATGTAAAAGGTGATGTTTTAAAATCGTCAGGCTCTATAGAATTTTTAGTTACGGCCCGATTTTAAAAATTAAAAAAGGTATTTAAACCGCTTTTAATGTAGTATAAGCTGGTGCTTTTAAAAATTTTCTAAATATCATAGTATATTTTGGGCTGTATTCCACTAGTTTCTTTTAAATTGTAATCTATATTTTTCTTTTTATAATTTGGTAGATATTATTTTTTATACTAAAAAATACTATTTAAAAAATTCACAAAATTAAAAAAAATAATAGTTAATCAAATCTAGTTGTATGATGTCAAGTAACAGCCGAGTGACAATTGTCAAATAAACGTCGTTAATAGCCAGAGCTTTAAAACTTTGTATACGATCTAAATTGACCATTTCTTCAAAATGGTTAAGCTTCCGAAACTACAAAAAATTTACGACAACTTTGAAATTTTAAATAATAACCATACATTTTTACTGCATTTTTGAATTCACCTTTTTAAACTGAGTAAAATTTATTTAAGTTGTTGGCACCTATCTGTCATAGTTTTAGACATATGTCAATTTTCTTGTTAAAATTTTCATTTACAGGAGTTTATTTAAAATATCACAGTTCTTAAACTCTTTATATTAAGTGAATAATTTTTTTGCATTCGATAACCAAAGGTTCGAAAACCTTTCTAGAATTTTCAAAATTGTCAACTGTCAAAATTCAAAGCTAGTATGATTTTTTCAAAATGGTTATCAAAAAACGGCTAAAACTCAATTTTTCAAATAGAACGACCCGATTTTCTTAACGGAAATCAAAAGATCATCGACTTTTATTAACAAGTCCTATACCTGTTTCTTACAGTTTTTGAAAAAAATCACAAAAAACAATTTTTTTTGTAATTTTCGTCGTGAGTTAAGTAGGCCATGCAAAATGGTCAACAATTGTCAAACTTCAACATTATATGTAATTTTTAGCTGATTTATTATCGATTAAACAGTAAAACAATAAGATTTAATAATAACTTAGTGAATTATGTAAAGTAACTCAGTCAGTCTGCCATCTTGTTTTCAACTTCTTGAATGAAAATGGTGGACAAATCGGACATTTCTTTTACTTAATAGCATTTTTTTGAAAGTTTACTGGATTAAAAATGAAAATAATGAGCCAAAATTCCGTTTTTTGCAATTATTACAAGAACTGTAAGAGATAAATATAGAAAAAAAATTCTTTTGATAATTTTCCTGACTGATTTATTTGAGGTAATTTTCAGAAGCCTCGATGAGACTTAGAGTAGATAATGCACAAGATAACAAAAGGCCTGAAAAAGAAGAAAAAGGGCAAAAAATCTAAGCACAAAGAAGAGGAGCTTTTCAAGCCGGAAGAACTCGAAGCATACCGTCGCGAACACCAAGAATCCGGCGCTTCTTCAGGTCAAAACGAAGAGTGGAAGAAATTCATCCAACTCACATCAGGCGTTGACGATATCTTAAAAAAAACCCAAGGCGACTTAGACCGCATCAAAAGCACTTCATTTTTTCAACGCGTTCCGCCACCCAGTCAAGTCAAAGAAGCAGCAGAGGCAGAAGAAGAAAAAGCAAAAGAAGCGGAACAACAAGTTGTTGAAGAAAACAAACAAACAGCCGAAACCAATCTTGGCATTGTTCAAGTCTCCGAATCCGAATCGGAAGAAGAGGAAGATGATGATATTTTCGACACTGCGTACATTGATGAAGTAAAACTAGCTTACATCCCGGAATCACCAAGTGAGGAAACCACCGGTGATGACCCTTTTGACACCTCCATAGCTGAGAGGGCGATCTTGGGACCTGCAGTCGAACGCAAGGGCAAAAAACTAGTTCCGATTGGAGCAGCTGTTGAGGTTTTAACAGGAAGGGTTCAAATACCAACGTGTGCAACACCAAGACCGAGCTCAAATCGAAGACAAGTCCTTAAGGAGAAAAACCTACTGTTGGGGAGTTTTGACGATAACGCCAATTCGATTCAGACAAATCAAGGTTATTTTACCAAAAATAAAAAATTTAATTATCAAAAAAATTTTTTTCATAGAGACTGGTAGTGAAGAGGTTCCTAAAACTTTACTCGATGAAGATCCGCCGACTCCACTAAGTGAACCAATTGATTTGGGCAAGACTTTACACCAAATTGTTATTCCAGATGAAGATGATGAAGAATTTGCGAAACTAGCGGCTGAGAGTTTGGCCAAAAGCCCAGTCAGTGTTGTTGCGGTACCAAGTGACCAAGTGGTCGTTCCTGAGGAAAACTGGGCCGCTTTCAGTGAAGAGTAAGTACGATTTTTGAACTCAAGTGGAACAGAAAACTTGAAATTTTCTAAGAAAGTTGCAAAGTTTATTTTGTTTAAAAATTAATTAAAACATAATTTCATAGAAAAGCCGAAAGTCCAAAAGACCCATTCGACACAAGCTTCGCCGAAAACATCCTTCCAGGCAAAGCTGAGCTAAAAATCATCGAAAATGAGATTTTGAACGAAAGCAACGATCTCGACTTCGACCCAAGAGCCGAAGACAAGCTTTCGCAAATTATCAACAAAGTCAGTATTAAAGTAACTGATCCTGCGGGACAACGGGAATCAATCTCGTCACTTGACCGCGTTTCAGGTAATTCTATTGTTATTAATTTATTACCCAATCCTATTTTTTTTTAAGTCAAGTCAAGCGTTGATTTTTTTTTGGCCAACATTACAAACTTTTTCGAGCCTTCGAATTTTATGTACGATTTGAATCCACCATTTTGAGTTCAACTAAATAGCTGAGAAGTTGACGCCAACTTAAAAATTTTAAATAAAAATCATGCATTTTTATTACATTTTTGAATCCACTTCTCTCAAATTTTATTTAAAAAAATCACAGCTCTTGAACCCTTTTCGATAATTAATTAATTTTTTTTGCATCCGATAACCCAAGATTTGAACAGCCTTCTAGATTTTTCAAAATTATCAACTGACAAAATTCAAGGCTACTATGATTTTTTCAAAATAGTTATCAAAAAACTCAGTTTTTTCAAATGAAACGACCTTATTTTCTTTTAATGGCATTCGGAAGAACGTCAATATTTATAGTGACTTTCATCAACACCTCCTATATTTATCTCATCGTTATCGAAATAATAGCAATAAACCGATTTTACTTTGAAATTTTCATCGTTAATCAAGTAGGCCTTGCAAAATGGTCGACCATTGTCAAACTTCAACATTTTATTCAGTTTTTAACTAATTTATTATCGATTAAGCAGTAAAACAACAATATTTAATAATAACTTAGTGAATTATGTAAAGTAACTCAGTCAGTCTGCCATCTTGTTTTCAACTTTTTGAATGAAAATGGCGGACAAATCGAACATTTTCTTTAATTAATAGCACAAATTTATCGTATTTTTCGGAAGTTTACTCAATTAAAAATAAAAATAATGAGTTAAAAGGCCGTTTTTTACGATTATCTCAAAAACTTAGGAGATAATTAAAAAAGGTGGCTAAAATATCTCTAAAATATCAATATTTTAATTATTTTGATGCATTTTTTGAAATCAATTGATCACATTTTTAGTTTTCGTTGAAAACGAATAATAGTTTGTTTAATAGTATAATACTTAATACAGAAAAATGTCTTTGAAAAAAGTCAAAAAAAAAATGACCACGTAAATAAATTCAGTATAATTTTTTAATAGATGTGTCTTAGAAAATAAAGGAGACATTTAAAAATCTAGTGCACTTTTAGTCTCTTAGCAAAGAAGTTTTTCAGAATTATCTTGCGGTTATCTGAAAAACAGTATGAGAAAATGTTAATAAAAGTCTTCGTAAAATAAATAAAAAATTTTGAAAAGTGATATTTATTACAATAAAATGCTACAAATTCCAAGTATAACACAAAATGTCCTTCTAGCATTAAAATTGTAGTTTGAATATTTTTCCTTATTTTATGAATTAACCAAAAAATGTTTGATTTCCTCTTGATTAAGCGGCAAAAATACGCAAAAAAATAAATACGCCGCTGCTTTATGCTTATTTTTATTAATAGAAATTCAAAAAAATGCAAATGCAAAATATTCCAGAAACCGATCTAAACCTAATCACTCCAACCCACCGCGATTTGCTCGGAGGAAGCAACACTGACTTATCAAACCTCAACGAGCAGCCGTTACGACCTTGTGAACAAACTCCAAGTGCTGATTACATAGAATATTGCGACCCGTTCGATACTTCAATCGTCGAAACAGTCCAACTTCCTGGACAAACCGAACTCAAATTTCTCGAAAAGGAACTACTCGGTGACCTTGAGGACGAATTCGATCCCAGAGCTGGTGAACCAAAAGAACGGACAATTTCCCGCCCTGATGTGCTAAACATCGGCTCGAAAACCGTCTCCTTTGATTTGCCGTCACCTCAGAACGAACTACTCGAAGTGCGTGAAAAAATCGCAAAGCCTTTAACTCCCTTCTACGTGCGCAAAAACTCAGTCCCCGAGGAGTTCTTCCCAGAGGATGATCCGTTCGATACGTCGTTCGTGAGCGAGATCAAGCCGGGAAAAGCCGAATTAAAATTAATTGAAAGTGAATTGGAACAGTTGGAGGAAAATTTTGATTTTGATCCGAGGAAAGAGGAGCAAAAAATTGTTCAAGTGGTCAAAGAACCGGTGGATTTGTTGGCGGTTGAGCACCAAGTTCCCGCCAAAGTTCTGACACCTTTGGAGGAAAAAACCGAGATTTCGTACACAGATCCGTTCGATACGAGCATAGTTAATATTTGTCCCGGAAAAACCGAACTGAAACTACTCGAAAGCGAGTTGATAGAATCAGGGCAAACTCCGGTTGATCTACTGGACAATTTCCCGGATGTTGCAAGTCACACTTGCCTGAAGCCGGAGAATTTCGACAGCGATCCCTTCGATACAAGCATTGCCAATAACATAGCACCCGGAAAAACTGAGCTGAAACTGCTAGAATCCGAGCTGATTTGAAATGGAGGTGAAAACGGGAAATCCCTTTCTCTTCACTGAAGATGAATACAGTTCGCCACATTCGGCAGTTTCCAACCCTTTTCTTATGGGAGGGGATGAGGATTTTCCACCTGGGGATAATCCCTTTCTGGGCGAAGCTGCAGCCAATAACACCAACCCGTTTGCGTTTGATCCAATGGAGTTGGAACCACAAGTTGAAACTTTTGTGCAAGTTGATGATTTGGTTAATCAGCAACCACCACAAAAACCCACTGATTTGGATTTGAAATTCACAGCGGCGCCGTCGAGACCGCCGCCTCCAAGGCCACCAAAGGAGACACAAGACTTGCTAATGTCAGGTAGGTTTAATTTGTACGTTATATTACTAAGGAATTTTATTAAATCTCTCTTAAATAATCACAAAATTTATGTATTTTTTGTGAAAAATAATAAAAAAAATATCCAAAATATCGTGAAATTTGAGCCGTTTTTGACCCAAAAACTCGAAAATTCTTGCTGTATGTTATTAAAAAATTGTACGTTTTGTCAAAAATAATAAAAGAATATCCAAACTATCATGAAATTTGAGCCGTTTTTCCTAAATTAAGCACGTTTTTGACTTAAAAACCCGGAATTTTTGCTGAATTTTATTAAAACTCTTTTAAAATATTACCAAATTTGTGTATTTTTTGTGAAAAATAATAAAAAAATATCCAAAGTATCGTGAAATTTGAGCCGTTTTTCCGGAATTCAGCACGTTTTTGACTCAAAAATTTGAAATTCAAAATTTTTGTAAAATTTTATTGAATCTCTCTTAAAAATTACCAAATTTGTGTATTTTTTGTGATAAATAATAAAAAATATCCAAACTATCGTGAAATTTGCACCGTTTTTCTAAAATTAAGGACGTCTTTGACTTAAAAACTCGAAATTTTTGCTGAATTTTATTAAATCTCTCTTAAAAAATCACCAAATTTGTGTATGTTTTGTCAAAAATAATAAAAAAATATCCAAACTATCAGTAATTTGTTTTTCCAAAATTAATCACGTTTTTGACTAAAAACTCAAAATTTTGGCTGGATTTTATTAAATCTCTCTCAAAAAATTATCAAATTTGTGTATTTTTTGTGAAAAATAATAAAAAAAATATCCAAACTATCGTGAAATTTGTGCCGTTTTTCCAAAATTAATCACGTTTTTGACTAAAAACTCAAAATTTTGGCTGAATTTTATTAAATTTCTCTCAGAAAATTATCAAATTTGTGTATTTTTTGTGAAAAATAATAAAAAAATATCCAAACTATCGTAAAATTTACGTCATTTTTCTAAAATTAAGGACGTCTTTGACTTAAAAACTCGAAATTTTTGCTGAATTTTATTAAATCTCTCTTAAAAAATCACCAAATTTGTGTATGTTTTGTCAAAAATAATAAAAAAATATCCAAACTATCGTGAAATTTGAGCCATTTTTCCTAAATTAAGCATGTTTTTGGCTAAAATTTATTAAATCTCTCTCAAAAAATTACCAAATTTGTGTATTTTTTGTGAAAAATAATAAACAAATATCCAAACTATCGTAAAATTTACGTCATTTTTCTAAAATTAAGGACGTCTTTCACTTAAAAACTCAAAATTTTGGCTAAATTTTATTAAATCTCTCTTAAAAAATTTTTGTCAAAGTTTGTGAAATTTGAGCCATTTTTCCTAAATTAAGCATGTTTTTGAGTAAAAACTCGAATTTTTTGCAGAATTTTATTAAATTTCTTTTAAAAAATTACCAAATTTATGTATTTTACGTTCAAAATAATAAAGAAATATTTAAATTATCGTGAAATTTGTGCCGTTTTTCAAGCAATATTTAGTACAAAAACTACAAAATTTCGTTCACCACTGTACTAGTTTTTAAATTTTTCAAAGTCCCATTGCACTTTTTGGTTAAAAAGTTTCTATAATTTCCAAAATTCAAAATCTAAAAATAAAAAATTCATTCGAAAAAGACAAATTTTTCCTTTTTTAAAACTGTTTCAGCATTTTTTCAGCCTCATTTATTTCGTAAAATTTTGTCAAAACACTCCTGATTCTGAAGTAACAAATTTTTTATTGCTTTAACTTTGCGAAGACAAAAATTTAAAACGTTAACATTCTTCTCATATAAAAACTGGTAAAAGTAAAAATGCTTAGCCACAAAAGTAGTCGCTTTTGGCCGTCCATTGTTTAATAAAAACCAATTATTTAGTGATGGGTGCTATGGATGCTACAAGTTCGCACTTACTGGACCGCATCCCGCCAACCCGGACCCCAAGTCCGGTAAACATGCGCGATTTGCACTCCCCGAGCCCGACTCCGGAACCGCCAACCTTCGGCGATTTACTCGATGTTGGAAACACCAACCCCACAAAACCAACCGAAGACTTACTAACTTTGAACCAAGACAATGACATCAATCAAAATCCGCCGAACGATAAACCGGCCCGACCTAAACCACCACGTCCAAAACCGCCCCCAGTTTTGGCAAAACCGCCCCCACCCAAGGACGAAATGATGGACATGTTCGGCGTCGAAACCGTACCGAAAGTTGCGACAAAAGCCGATATTTTGAACTTGTACAATGCGCCCAAGCAGGAGAAAACAACCGATTTGTTGTTCGATTCGGTTGAACCGGAGGAGGTTAAACCGGAACCGGTTCCGGACAATTTTATTTCACCGGAACCGTCGCAAAACGACCTACAAATGGACACTAGTGACAGTCAAAGCAAGGGTTCAGTGTCCAGTGTCACGTTCAACCCTTTTGCAGCCCAGGAACCCGTTCTGGACAACAATGTGTTCCTGCAAAATGCTGAGAACCAATCTCCGAAATCAAACATTGATAACCAGTCTCCTGCGACCGTTGATAACCAATTTCCTGCGACCGATATTTTCGATAAATCAACCGTTGATAACCAAACTGTTGTGACTGATATTTTCACTAAACCAGCTGTTGATAATCGAGAGATTTTCGCACCAACTGTGGAGAAAACCGAAGACGAGTTCGATGCATTTGCACAAAAATTTGAGTCGGTTAAAGATGAGAATAAGAACGGAGTTGATGCTTGGGGTAATGATTTTGGGGCGAATCAAGACAGTTCGACTGGTTTTGGGGCTGAGGAGTCGTTTGATGCGTTTTTGGCGCTTCAGGAACCGACGGTACCTCAAAGTACACCGAATCGGGTCAGCAAGGCGGCTTCGCAGGAGTCAGACGAGGATAAGGATTTCTCAGTTTTCATCAAGTAAGTTTTTCCTTAATTACGGCTAAACTGTTCGAAAAAGTGGAACTATTTTCATACCTACCCTAAAATTATCCGGGGAATCGATTGGCATCGACAAAATTGCCAAATTCCGAATAGTTTTTTAGTTATGAATTTTTTAAAATTTCACCAATTTTTGCATTTATCAGCAATTTGCTCGGAAACTATAAGTCGGAGAACAATATTTTTTTTTGAAAAAAAATAGATAATTTAAAGAGCTTTCCAACAATAATACATTTCATGGGGTTATCTCTAATAGTTCCGGAGCTATTGCTCGAGAAATGTTCCGGGTACCCAAAATCGACAAAATTTGCGACGAAAATTGAAAAAATCAAATATCAAAAAATCGAATATATGGACTTTTTGTTGACTTTTTACAGCTCTAGAGGGATGTAAAGGCATATAAAAGTCCATAAAAGTATTCTAGATCGAGTTTAAAAAAAAATAATTTTTTTTCACCTTCTTGAAGGTAAGTAAGTGTAGTATTCCTCAGGAAATTTTAAGCAAAAAATTTTAAATTTTTAATTCTTGTGAAAAATTGATATAATATGTAAAATGAGCCGTAGAATTCAATAGAACAAACCGCAGTGCTTTACGACTTTTAGTTTTTTTTTTATGAATTTTTTTAGTGAAAAACTTTGATCGCCTCTGTAGCCGGAACCGTTGCCCGGAGCGGCTCCGGGTTTAATCGAAAAAATAGAGAAAATTAAGCGCTATCAGATGGTTTTTTGTTCGTTGCTCTAAGTCTTACAGTTTCCGAGAAAAACGCAATAAAAGGTTTCCATTTTCACTTTTTTCAATTTTCAACCGCCAATTACGACCAAACTATTAGAGTTATCGAAAAACGAAAAAATCGAGGACAACTGGAATAAAAAGCTCTACAAAATGGCATAGGACTCAAGGCGATATCTCGCAAAAAAAATTTCAATTTTCAAACGCCGATTACGGCCAAACTAAAAGAGGTAGGAGAAAACGCTTTTTTCCATCGGAAAGAGCACATCAAAATCTATGAGATAGAATAGGTTTCATTTGATTTTAAAACACTTTTAAAATTGAGCGATTTCAAGGGGGGTGGTGTTAAATTTTTTTTAATTTTTTTTTATTTCCTCATTTACGGCTAAACTATTTTAAAAAGTGGAACTATTTTGATCCATATCTATGCAAAATGATCCGGGGAATCGATTGGCATCGAGAAAATTCCGAAATTCCGAATAGTTTTTTAGTTATGAATTTTTTAAAACTTCACCAATTTTTGCATTTATCAGCAATTTGCTCGAAAACTATAAGTCGTAGAACAATAATCTTTTTTGAAAAAAATAGATAATCTAAAGAGCTTTCCAACGATAATACACTTCATGGGGTTATCTCTGATAGTTCCGGAGCTATTGCTCGACAAATGTTCCGGGTACCCAAAATCGACAAAAATTGCGACGAAAATTGAAAAAATCAAACATAAAAAAATCCAATATATGGACTTTTTGTGGACTTTTAACAACTCTAGAGAGATGTAAAGGCATATAAAAGTCCATAAAAGTATACTAGATCGAGTTTAAAAAAAAATTTTTTTTTCACCTTCTTGAAGGTAGGTAAGTGAAGTGTATTACTCAGGAAATTTTAAGCAAAAAAATTCAAAATTTTAAATCTCATGAAAAGTTGGTATAAAACAGAAAATGAGCCCCTGAATTCACTGGAACAAACCGCGTTGCTCTACGACTTTTAGTTTTTAGGTTAAATAATTTATTAATTAAGTAGATATTTCATTGAAGATTTACTCAAAACTCAAAAATTAAATTAAACAACAAAAAATTAAAATTTCTAGGCCCAAATCGAACGAGGACTACAGCGGAGGTGCACTGCCCACGATCGCGCCGCCCCCTGCCCCCACCCAAGCCGCCTTCAACGACACCTCCCCCCGTTTCAACCCCTTCGACCACCATCAAACCACCGAAGCCACAATAACCCAACAAGAACCAGCTGAGGCATTACCATTTGAAATAAAACGCACCGACTCACAAGAAACACCCCCAACGCCACTTTTCGACGAAGACGTTTCGCAACCTTTGGAACCCTTCCCCAGGACCATCTACACGGAAGCAGGTACAACTAGCACTTTAAATAACAAAACCAAAAAGTTTCATATCAAAAAAATCAAAAAAAAACATATCATACATAGTTGCGATATTTTTTTAATTTCGCCGATTTTTGCTTTTATGAACAATTTTCTCGAAAACTATTATTAGTCAAAGAACAATGTTCTTTTTTTAAGAGTCTGGTCCCTAATCATTATTATTATTATCAGGTTGGGAGATGCAGTTGCGTCAACCCAACAAGAAAAAAATCACCGGTCAGCGCTTCTGGAAAAAAATCTTCGTCAAAATCGTCCATCAAGCTGACTGCGTTCTGCTACAACTTTACAACCAACAATCAGACAAGGATCCTTTCCAGGAATTGCCCTTGCAACCGTGTTATTCCGTTTCGGAAATCGGGGCACAACAGTACGACCAATTCGGCAAAATTTTCACGTTAAAGTTGCAGTATATTTTTTATAAAGAAAGGCCAGGTGTGAGACCTGGACAGGTGAAAAAAGCGGAACGTATTACAAATAAATTGAGCCAGTTTGCGGCTTATGCCATTCAAGGGGATTACCAAGGGGTGAAGGAGTTTGGCAGCGATTTGAAAAAGTTGGGGCTTCCGGTGGAACACGCCCCACAAGTGTCGCAATTAATGAAGTTGGGGTCTTTGAACTATGAAGATTTGAAGCAGTTTTCAATGTGTATTGAAGAAGCGCTCTTCAAATTACAAGCACATAGGGACAGGGCGTTGCATTATAAAATGGAAGAGGTGCAAATTACTCTGGTTGATGAGCTATACGTTGAGCAAGATTCCGAAGGTACTTTTCTTTCAAAAATTTATATCTTCCAAACC
Organism: Tribolium castaneum; assembly: GCF_031307605.1. Taxonomy (NCBI): domain Eukaryota; kingdom Metazoa; phylum Arthropoda; class Insecta; order Coleoptera; family Tenebrionidae; genus Tribolium; species Tribolium castaneum. Next base: position 560,874 of record NC_087402.1, on the reverse strand, counting down.
GGATTTATTTCAACAATGAAATTTTGTACAGTTACAGCCCACAATAATGTCTATTAATTACCAAAAAGACATTAAAAATTATTAGCTACAACGTCGGAAAAAAATAGTACAAAAATTTAAAAATTTCAGGTCATGTCGAGAAACAAATCGCACGAGTGCGGTTATTCTTCCTGGGTTTCTTGACAGGAATGCCCGATATTGAATTGGGAGTAAATGACATGCGAAGGCAAGGAAAGGAAGTAGTTGGCCGCCATGACATAATCCCTGTAGTAACCGAAGAATGGATTCGATTGGAAGACGTAGAATTTCACTCCTGTGTGCAACAGGACGAATATCACAAAACTCACATTATCAAGTAAGAAAAAAATCAAAAATACACCCGCCACTGGTTTCACTCCCCGTTTCCATGACAAATCGCTTGATTACCATAGTTACGTGACATGTGTCCATAGCAACGCGATTAAACTGCACACATGTGCGACTCGTTTAGGACGAAATTAATTAATTTAAACTCGGATTAATTTTTTTTTCTAGATTTAAGCCGCCTGACGCTTGCTACATCGAACTGATGCGCTTTCGAGTGCGGCCCCCCAAAAATCGCGAATTGCCTTTACAACTCAAAGCAACAATTTGTATTACCGGAAACAGGGTAATTAATTACTGTTCAAAAATTAATAGATTAATAAAATTAATAAATAGGTCGAACTACGTGCCGATGTCTTAGTACCTGGATTCGCTTCGCGCAAATTGGGTCAAATCCCCTGTGAAGATGTGATGATTCGGTTCCCGATTCCCGAATGTTGGATCTATTTGTTCCGAGTCGAGAAACATTTCCGATACGGTTCTGTCAAATCAGCACACCGCAGGTTATTTGTTTTTATTGTTACAATATTTTTTTGCAAGTTTAAATTTGCAGAACCGGGAAAATTAAGGGAATTGAGCGAATTTTAGGAACTGTAGATACATTGCAGGAAAGTTTGATCGAGGTGACGTCAGGACAGGCGAAATACGAGCACCAACACAGGGCGATTGTTTGGAGGTGTCCGCGTTTACCAAAAGAGGGACAAGGTAAAGAAATAATAATGAAATAATGTGTTAAATTCTTGTAAAAAAAATCATAGTTTTTTTAAAAAATATTATTAAATTAAAATTCTAGGTGCTTACACCACTCATAACATGGTGTGTAAGCTCGCTTTGACCAGCTACGACCAAATGCCCGATAAATTAGCCGAATTTTGTTACGTTGAATTTACAATGCCGGCCACTCAAGTCAGTCATACCACCTGTCGCAGTGTCAGTTTGCAAAATTCAGACAGTGATGAGCCGCCTGAAAAATACGTCCGATACCTCGCAAGACACGAATACAGGTAAGTGAAAAAAAAGTTGATTGGCAGCACTTTAGGGTAAAAATTTAGGGTTGGGATTGAACACACTGAAGGGGAATCCCCGAATGCGTACGCCGCTGCGACATTTGTCAAAACAGCTGCACCAAAAGAGGAGGAAAAACCGGCGCCAGTTCCGGAAGAAGACTCGAGTTCGGACAGCGATTAATTTCTCTTCCAAGTCGTCTGCATTATTGTTTGTGCCTAAATTTAGCGTTCGATCTAGTTAGCTTGACTAGGTGCAAACAAGAGCTTCAACTGTTGTTATACTATATTTTAAGCCGATCTCAGTTAAAATAGATAGAGAAAAATATTTATTGACGTATTCACTTTGAGGGACAATATTGAAAAATTAGGCTAGAATTATACAATTTTTTCGGTTACTATTATTACTAGACGTGTAAATGTACTTCAATGTCATGTTTGGTGATTTCAGTTTTAACATATCATTGGTGTTGTTATTACGTATGATTTTTTACATGTGTTTCTACAAAAGCACATACAGCTAGATTCCACCAAAGAAAAGAACAATCTAATCGTAAGTTGCGTGTGTTAGAAGTTGTGTTGAAAGTTGTTATTATTATTATTATTGTTGAAATTATTTATTAAACACGTAGTGTTGACTAGTTTTAAGTTTTTTTGTTCAATGTTTTGTGCTCATTTCCAAGCGTTTTCAACCGATGATGAGAGAAATCTCGTCGTCAAAGAGTCAAAATCTAGTCACTAGTACTTAAGGAATGTAACATAATTTACTGTGGCCCATACAAATTGTACATTAGCATAGTTTTATCCATAACTATATTATATCCAACCTATATGTATAAAAAACAAAATAAATCGTAATGCTTATAATAGTTAAAATTGTCCGATTTTTCGATCCCACTCACTTGATTTAAGACAATAATACAACCGCATTTGAAAAATATTGGCGCCAATCAACTTTCCGGAACATTTTACGTACGTTTGGTTATTAATATTTTTATTCGGTCGAATTTATTCACAATAAATAAATAAATTCATAACTCGAAAACTAAAAGCCGTAGAGTAAAACGGTTTGCTCTATTAAATTCTACAGCTCATTTTACTTGCCATCCCACCATTTTTATAAAACTAACTTACTTGAGAACATATCTAAAAGCTTAGGCTCTCTTGAAAAATGGTGGAGGCGCCGGGTTATTTATTAAAAACAAAAATTAAAGAAAAATTCACGCCAAATGATTCTGTTCGTTAAAACTGAAAATAAAATCTAAAAATTTGAACAAAGTGTTCCGTCCGTTAAAATGGAATGGCTGGGAAAGGAGGGAAAGAAAAAGTAAATTTTTTCGCAAACCAGTGTTAATACGTTTATTACGAGTTAAATAAGCGATACAATACAAAACTGATTAATTAAATTAAAGTCCTTGTCCATCATTTGGCGACCTGACATCATCAATTTTCAGTATCATCTTGACCAACTGGGTAGCCAGAAGCAACTGTTGCCTTTTCGATTTCAGAGATTCAATCACATGTTGTTCCCTCATATTCATATTCCCAGTACTCATACAATCAATTCCAAGAGCCGAATCTCCAGTCGCAGCTTGCTTTGCTTTAACTTCTCCCAAGGCATGAATCGCCGACAATCCGCTATTTTCAGCCAACGCCAACGGAATACTTTCCAAAGCTTCAGCAAAACTCCTGAAAGCATATTGTTCCAACGAAGCCAATTGATCAGCTTGTGCTGCCACTGCCAAACTACACGCAATTTCCGCTGCACCTCCTCCATACACAACCCTCGGCTCTTGCACCAAACTCCTAACAACACACAAGGCATCATGCAGACTCCTCTTAGCCTCCGCCACCAACATCTGGTTCCCCCCACGCACCAGAATCGTAACAGCTCGTGAATTGGAACACTCCTCAATGACCAACATGTGATCCTTTGTTGTCCCAAACGATAATTCACGCACCAAACCGGCACTTCCCAACTTATCAGGACTCAATTCCTCAAAACGGGGCACAATACGGCCCCCGGTTGCTATAGCGATGAGTTCGATTTCGGGGCCGCCAACCCAACGAACAGCTGGAAGTTGCTGTTGGAGGAGGAGGTGGTTTGCCTCATCGTCGAAACCCCATTGGCAGATGGCCAACGTTGCCCCCGCCTTTTTTACAAGCCCCACCATTTCTTTGAATTTGTCTTGTTCGTATTGGCGCAATTCTTTGAACTCCTCAACGTTGGTAACGTCCAACTTATGTTTGGTTTTTGGTTTTGGCGGCTCAAATGGACATGTAAGGATCGCCAATTTGACGTTTTTTAATTCTTTGGGCATTTGAGGATGCGACATGGTTTTGTCAATGACCACACCTTTGACCAGTGTGGTGTCCTCCAAACGGCCCCCAACCTGATTCAAATAATCATAGTTAACTTTGTAATTAAATTATGAAATTTTTCTCTATAATGAGCCTCTAAATTCAATGGAACAAATCGCGTTTCAATACGACTTTTAGTTTTTGAGTTATGAGTTTAAAACTTTAACCGCTTCTGTAGCCGGAACTGTTGTCCGGAGCGACTCCGGGTTTAGACGAAAAAATAGATAAATTCAAGCGCTATCAGATAATTCTTTGTTTGTCGCTCTAAGTCTTATATTTTCCGAGAAAAACACAAAAAAGTGGATTTGGTGCAAATTTCTCATCGTACTCGAAATGGCCCATTTAGATCGTATGCAAAATTAATTAATTCCTACCTTTCCTTCGACCTTGATCAATTCGAAATTGACGTCTTTTTGCTCCAAATCGGCGACAGCCAGGACCGCATTGACGGCAATTTCGGCCATTTGTCGATGACACTTATTGATGATTTTCGATCCCAACGTGGTCATCGCCACTTTGATAAGAGGCTCCGTATTCTCCGCCGAAACGGGAAACAATTCGGCAATTTTATCCAAATGTTTAACCGCAGTTTGACACGCCAATTCAAACCCATCGGCGATTCTGATTGGGTGAATCCCCCGGTCGAGTAACGCCCCAGCTTGCTCCAACAACGCCCCCGCAAGAACAACAACTCCCGTTGTCCCATCGCCAATTTCATCGTCCTGCGATTGCGATAATTGCACCAGCAATTTCCCGATCTCATGATCGACTTCCATCATTTTCAAAATCGTGGCCCCATCGTTGGTTACTGTCACTTCACCATCGGGCGACACCATCATCTTGTCCAGGCCTTTGGGGCCCAGCGATGTGCGGATGGTGTTGGCGATTTGCTGGGCGGCCAAAATGTGAGACTGACCAACAAAAACAACACCATTAGGTTTTTTATCAGTGATATGGGTGGGTTTTGGATGATTTTCAGTGGGAAAACAAGGGGAAAAGGGTGTTTTTTGTGAAAATGTAAACACATGATAAATGTCAATAGGTGACTTAACCTCACCTTCAAGGCGTCGATTCCGGTTAATCGCTTCTGGTTTTCTTGGTCGCGTAAAATAATGAACGGGCGACCGAATTCGTCAAAGGCTATACTTCCGGGGAAGGCCGCCATGGCTGATGGGCTTATTTCGCTGAGATAATTGAGGTTTTTTGTTGGGAATTGTTAGTCACCGGCAAAAACTTTCTATAGGAGGTTGTTTGGGATTGGTGGGTGGCTAGTAACGCCCAGCCAATAGGCGCAAAACGCGCGAATTGTGTTATTTTTAAATCGTCTTTTCGCTTTTGATATTACTTATTAGGGCTCATTAATTAATTACACCGTCACTAATATTGAAATGAGTCAAAGGGTACTCCACATGGGAGGATTCTAAAATTATTTTGCTCTATTCAAGGTGTTTTATTTTTACTGTGCTGCCTGTAATGATTTCCCTTCGACCATGATTTCCTTTTACATAACCTCATTTGATTCCAACCTGTCAAATGACTTTTTTCACCAATTGATTCAAAAAAATGTGACCTTGTGTAAGCTTAAAGTGCCCAAAAATCAACAATATGGAGAAAAACGGGGCTATTTTCCACCCAATCATCAGTTCGATCCAAAAAATAGCTTTATACGAAACGAAATCGGTGCGTAAGCACTCAAATAGCCCCAAAAAACTAAGCCCAATTTCCAGAAATATTATCTGGTCGGCTCCAACAACACCCAGACCCGCTTTCGCGTCCTAAAAATCGACCGCCAGGAAGCCAAAGACTTGAAAATCTACGATGACAAAGTGGAATACACTGAGAAGGAAATCCACGATCTTGTCAACATGATTGACTCCGGCAATCGTCAAAGATCCGCAAACAGCGGTTTTTCTAAAGTGATTTCCTCCTTCGGTATCGTCGGTTTCATCCGTTTCCTTGAAGGTTTCTACATAATTTTGATCACAAAACGGCGCAAAGTCGCAGTTATTGGCTACCACACAATTTACAAAATCGAGGACACTTCCATGATCTACATCCCCCATGAATCCATCCGTCTTGTCCACCCTGATGAGCCCCGCTATGTCAAAATGTTCCAAAACATCGACCTCGCCAGCAACTTCTACTTCAGTTACAGCTACGACCTCACCCACACCCTCCAACACAACCTCACGAACCCCAAACAGTTCGTCCCCACGCGGCAACAACCCCACCCCTTAACCACCCTCAGCCAATGCGACTACGGCATCCGCTCCAAGCCCCGCCTTAAATTCGTCTGGAACACCCACTTGCTCACGCCCATCGAGCCCGACCTCCACCCTGATTGGCTCTTATATGTGACGCACGGTTTCATCGGCCAATCAAACATTAACGTGTTTGGGCGTTCCGTTTACGTCACACTGATCGCGCGACGTTCGGTCAAATACGCCGGGACTCGCTTTTTGAAACGTGGCGCCAATTTCGAAGGTGATGTTGCGAATGAGGTGGAAACCGAGCAAATGGTGCACGATTCGGGGGTTTCCTCGTTTAGTCAAAGTCGGTTTACTTCGTTTGTTCAAATGCGGGGGTCCATACCGGGGCATTGGCGCCAAGATATGGGCAAAATGGTGGCCAAACCCGCCATTACAATGGACTTGTATGACCCGTATGCCGAAACGGCAGGGGCACACTTTAACGAGCTTTTGACGCGGTATGGGGCCCCCATTGTCATACTTAACCTAGTCAAACAACGCGAGAAAAAGAAACAAGAACGGTTGCTAAGCGACGAACTTAGTACAGCTGTCAAGTACTTGAATCAATTCCTACCGCCTGATTACCAAATTATTTATAAGACATTTGACATGGCGCGGAAAAACAAAGGCAATAACGCCAACGTGATGGGGCATTTAGCCGAAATCGCGAAAAATGCCGTCATGAAAACCGGTTTTTTCCACAACCAGGCAAAATACTACGCGCAGAAAAGTAGCACACTTGTGGGGCATTATACCGAACGCGGGAGTGTCCAAACGGGCATTATACGCACGAACTGTGTCGATTGTCTCGATCGGACGAATACGGCACAATTCGCAATCGGGAAATGTGTGCTCGGGTACCAGTTATGCGCATTGGGCATTTTGGACTCGCCTAATCTAGAATTCGACACGGATTGCGTCCGAATGTTGGAATGCCTTTACGAGGATCACGGCGATACGCTTGCCTTGCAATATGGGGGCTCACAGTTAGTGCACCGCATTAAAACCTACCGGAAGACAGCCCCCTGGACGTCGCAAGGCAACGATATTATGCAGACGTTAAGCCGCTATTATAGTAACACGTTTTCGGACGCGGAAAAGCAAAATACCATTAACCTATTTTTGGGCATTTTCATCCCGGATGAGAACAAACCGCAGATTTGGGACTACACGTCCGATTATTATTTCCATCACAAACCGATTGTTTACACCAATAAGTCGTTGACGCAATGGTGGGACGCGCAAGTGTTGGAATGCCTCCCGTATGCCTATAATGACATGACGAAGGCATGTTCTGAACTTATTCAAGTCCATTCAAAGGACGCCGAAATGATAGATGCCTATGCTGATTATCACAAACCGTACGAATTGAGTGTTTTGAATGATGTTTATGCCTTTAAAATTAGTAACTCGGTTCGGGATTTTATGCCCAATTGTACTACCGATTATAGTCCGTTTATAATACGGATAAGGCCAGTCAGGCGAAGGGAGGAGAATTCAAATAAAGGTTTTGCAATGAAAAATCCTTCAGTTACGGGGCAAAGTTCCACCAGTTCAGCTGCGTCCAGTTCAAGGTAAATACCAATTGTTTTCCTCTATCGTATTATTTTTTTGGGTTCAGAAAAAGTATCTCGTTTCGTCTCCTAACTTATAGTCCTCCGAAGTTTGGATTTTTTGGATTCGTCTAATTGTTGTTTTAGTTCCGATGTCGATTCGTGCGATGATGAGGACAGTACGTACACGAATGAGTCCCAAGGGACTACTTCAAAGGAGAGTACTCCAGAACCCATCACTTTTAAGGCGCTTTTCCCGTCAATGAAGGAAATTTACGGGACGCAGCTTCAAACACCCAAAAAAACCGACGTAGGGATGTACAAAAAGTAATAAGTTTATGATTTATTGTTTGTACAACAATTGTTTGAGTTTTTTAGGTATGTTTTAATCGGGAAGAAGGCAAACGGAACGGCGAAAAACACAAATACTCTTCCTTCTTTGGCACTTTTTAAGCCACAAAGTAACTTTTCAGAGGACTCTTCCGTTCAAGTTAAGCCGCCAAAGGTCGATAAGAGGTCGATTCAAGTCTATCAGAATTATATTAATGTGGGAATCAACGGCGGCTCGGAACCCAAAGCCTCCGATTTAGCCCTATATCAGAAATATGCTAGTTTTAAGTGATTTTAAATATATTCGATTTGAATTTACCGTTTTTTAATGATATACATGGAAAGCTCTAATAAATACCTATCTTTTTCAAAAAAAAATCATTGTTCTCCGACTTGAGTTTTTGAGAAAATTACAAATAAAAGCAAACAGGTAAAATAAAATTTATAAATAAAAAACTATTGGATCATTTTACACGGCTTAGAATTAAAAGAGTTGAATTTTTGAATGGTTTTTCTGAAATTACGAATAATTATTGAATTTGCCGCTTGTTTTGCCTGTCGATAAAACAGTTGCCTAGATATCGTCTTTTTCGGTGAATAATTGTGGCGACCACGTTGTAGCAACTGTAAGTACAAATTTCTGCTTTAAAACCTCACAAAATACCGAAAATTGATCCAAAATTTGCGTTTACGTGTCCTTACACACTTTGCATGTGATATTTCGTATCGGAAGCCAATTTTTTGCGGTAAAAAAATAACTGAGGTTATGTCACCCACCCCCTTGGAATTTTTTGCGTCCGAATTTCGTGCCAGTTTTGTGTGTGTGTGTGTGTGTCCTAAGCCGTTTTTTCCCGTCTGGTTGAGGTTGTGTGTTGAGTAGTCCATCCCAAAGGCCAATTTTCCCCGAATTAAGTGTGGTTAAGTCCCCGAATTTTCCAAACAAGCGATTGTTTTCCAGCCGCCACGATGCAAATTTTCGTGAAAACTCTGACCGGCAAGACCATCACTCTTGAGGTCGAGCCTTCAGACACCATCGAAAATGTCAAAGCGAAAATTCAGGACAAGGAAGGCATTCCCCCCGATCAACAGCGTTTGATTTTTGCGGGTAAACAGCTGGAGGATGGACGCACTTTGTCCGATTACAACATCCAGAAGGAATCCACCCTTCATTTAGTTTTGCGTCTGCGAGGTGGGATCATCGAGCCGTCTTTGCGGCTCTTGGCCCAGAAATACAACTGCGATAAAATGATTTGTCGCAAATGCTATGCCAGGTTGCATCCACGTGCCACCAACTGTCGCAAGACAAAGTGTGGACACACCAATAATCTCCGACCCAAGAAGAAGCTCAAGGGTTAAGTTGTTGTCATTACGAGCGACAAAATAAACATTTTGCATTGATTTGGGTTTGAATGAGTGACCTTTCCCTCGATCATCCCGTCAAATAATAAAAAACTAAGGCGTTCAAAATTTTATTATTCCTTCAACATTTTACATAATAAATGTTTGATAAACTTGAAAATGGGTACAAATGATTAATATAATTAAAGCCAGCCAGTTTTTGGCTGTCTTCGACCGCGGTCTCCTATTCTTTGGATGTTTCTGACGGCCAGTGGAGACTTCTCTTTTTCTATTTTTTCTTCAACTTCTTCTTTTTTTTCTGGCGCTTCAAGTTCATCTACCGATTTGGCGCAAACTTTTTCTACTTCAACTTGAATTTCTTTTTCTTCTACCGTCAGTTCTTCACTTTTGACCTGACTTTCTTCTTCTTTCTCGTCCAATTGAGGTTCACTTTCTTCTAAGTCGGCTTGAGGTTCTTCTATTTCGTTATTTTCTGTCTCTTCAACTTCATCTTCGCTTTTTGCCTGAACAGTTTCTTCAGGTAGATCGTGTACTTCTTCACTTTCTTCCTTAGTTTCTTCAAGTGATGGTTCCGGTTCATCACTTTTGTCCAGATTTTCTTCAGTTTCTTCCTCTGATTTCTTCAATATTTCGGCTGAACTCTCCCCTTTACTACTCTCATCGATAAAATCAAAACTAAAAGTGACATTTTTCGGCTCAGTTTCTTCTTCTTTCTTCTCATTTTCTTCGGGAGTGAAACTTCCCGATGAGAAAAGTGCTTTTTTGCTCAAACTATCCAAACTTTTATCGTCACTCGAAGTTGGTGAAGTTGGCAAACTTCTAACTTTATCATCATCTAGAGAATTGGAGTCGTTGATAATTTTATCAACCGATTCCAACGACACATCATCAGAGGGCATAGCCTTGACTGGGAGAACGGGCGAGGTCTTGGCACTCTCTAAGTTGATCAAATCCGGTTCTTTTTCCGGCGTTTTCGGTGGAGAAATGGAAATCAAAGGACTCTTGTCTCTGGGAGTTAGGCAATATTTCGTATCGACGGTTTCGGGGGTGATTCCCCGGATTATTTTAATGATGTTGGATCCGGTGGTGTCCGGAAGTTGGATCGGAGTCGTGGCGCGACTCTGATCCGGACTTTTCACTTTCAATTTCCGCGCTTCTTCCATCGCTCTTTGAAGATTTTGCTGCTTTTTGAACGAGTCGCGACTGTGGCAGTGGCCAATCTGCGACCTGTTTGGCAAAAATCAAATTTATTTACAGAGACTTGAAGAAATATTTTTTGCAAAAAAATTTTTTCGTGATATTACTTACGCAATGCAGGCACCTTTGACCACCTGCCTCCATTTACTCAAATTTGAGTTAACAACAGCTAATCTCGCGATTCGCCGAAACCTAAAATTAAACATTTACAAATTTTAAACTTGATCAAGTGTTAAATACTTGGCTAGGGAGTTTTCGCCTTCTGGAGGGGGTTGGTAGATGAATTCTTCCTCTTCTTCCGTAACAACCGGCGCAACTTTAAAGTCCTTCATCAGTCTTCGTTCCCAAACTTTCATTTTTCGGCCCAAAACGGCCTTTTCCTTCATTTCAGCCGAAGAAATATCCATGCCATTTTTCTGCAACACCTCCAATAATTCATAACGAAACGACGAAATGTCGCTCTTTAGTTCATTAACATCGTCTTCAGTCACAGCGTTTTCTTCCAGCTTTCGGTGCATTGCTGAGACATAACGCCAAACTAAAGCCCGCATAACGGCAGTATATTTGTAATCGCGTTCTTTTTCCTCGCGATTTCTTCGCTTCGTTGACATTTTTCGTATTTTGTCTTTCTTGCGCAAGCCCAAAAGTTTGAACAAGTGTTTGGGTTTGGGGAAGATGTTGAAGGGTGACGGTAAAGTAGCGCTTTCTTCGAAATAGCTCATCCATAGTTTGGTTCGTGCAAATTTCCATTCGGTGTCTGAATGTTCGTCGATCATTGCATACGAGTTTGACATCATGGCTATTAGAAGGTTCAATAAAACGATGACATTGATCACCGAGTAAGAACCGAACATTAAAAGGCCCCAAAATCTCGTGTAAGTTTTGATTCCGGTTAACTCAAAACTGGCGAGGTCCACCATACCGAAGCTGGCCCAGAAAAGCGACTGGGACGACTCAAAAACGCTAAAATAGCAATTAATTTCTTTAATTTTATTTATTAGAAACAAGGGCAGGAACTATCAAATTACGTCGACTTTTGCGATTTTTTTAAAGGAAAAAATAAATAAAAAAATTACTTAGCGAAACGGCGCCACTTCATGCACGAATCGGCCGCATTATCAAAATCGGCTTCACCACTTGGTAAATGGTAACATTTCTTCTTTTCCAAATCCGAAAAGTACCACAAGAGTTGGTTCAAACCGCAGGCAAAAGCAAACAGCACCAGAGTGTAAATAAAGAAGAATTTTACAATGTCTATGACCATTCTTCCAAGCGATATTTGCAACGGCCCCAAATGTGGGTTGATGGAGAACAAATGGACCAGTTTTAAGGCACTGAAAAAAAATTAAAAAAACATTTTTTTACCTCTTCTTATTATAATAAAGAATTATTTTCAACACATATAAAAAGAAACCTAGAAGCTTCATTTTTTGCAAAAAAATTCTCAACGCAGTAGTTTTTTTTCACAATTACCTGAAAATATTTGCGGCTGCGAAAAGCCCCTCAGCAATCAATTGCGGATCGAAAGCTTGCCACTCCTCTCGCCTGATATATGCCGTAAAAGGGTCATTTTCAATTTCGGAAGTTTGCTGGATATAGGCAGCCACACGTAACAAAAAAACGGCCGTATAAAGAAAATTTCGCGTAAAATCAATAAAATTCCACAAGTTACGCAAATACGATTTCATTCCTTCCACATAAATCTCGTGAGTTTCCTCGAAAATGAACCCAATAACATAAATCAAGACAACATATTCTAGGATAGTTGGGGGGTTTCCCCTTTGTTTTCGGTACTTTTCCTGTAGGTTTTGTTTCATGCTTTCGGTTCCGAACAATTCGATGATTTGGTCTTCGGCTCGTTGAGACACCAGGATTAACAAAACTGAAACAAAGTTTAAATTTTTGGCCAATGATGAACGTAAAAACTGACACAAAAAGAACAAATAGGACGAGGCATGAATTAAGAATTTCATGAAGGGTTTTCTCATTAGTTTCCCGGTTTTCGTTCCGGGTGTTATCATGTATAGCATGCAATAGAAGGGGAATAAAACGGCCACTTTGACAATGATCATGATTTTTTGGGTTGAGGATTTGCGCCGAAATCCGGGAACGCCTTCGTACCAGATGGCGGCTAAGAGTTGTTGGATGTTTGGATGGGCTACGAACTTTTTTTTTGTTAGAATTTTTGAGTGATGTTTAATTGAGGAATACTTTTTTTTGTTTGTATTGAATGGCGAGTTCGAGGCGTGCAAGTTTCATGTGTTCGCCTTCTTCGTAAGGTGGGGCGGCTGGGTCGTGGTTGAGGATGAACGCTAGTTCTTGGGAGCTGCGAGTTTGGTGGAGGAGGTCGACAGCGAATTGTTGGCATTGGCGGCGCAGGTCCATGTATTCGGATTTACATTCCTGGAATTAAGCATTTGATAAAGTGGAACTGTGTAAAATGATCCGGGGAATCGATTGGCATCGAGAAAATTACCAAATTCCGAATAGTTTCTTAGTTATGAATTTTTTAAAATTTTACCAATTTTTGCATTTATCAGCAATTTGCTCGAAAACTATAAGTCGGAGAACAATAATCTTTTTTGAAAAAAATAGATAATCTAAAGAGCTTTCCAACGATAATACACTTCATGGGGTTATCTCTGATAGTTCCGGAGCTATTGCTCGACAAATGTTCCGGGTACCCAAAATCGACAAAAATTGCGACGAAAATTGAAAAAATCAAACATCAAAAAATCGAACATATGGACTTTTTGTGGACTTTTAACAACTCTAGAGGGATGTACAGGCTCATAAAAGTCCATAAAAGAATGATAGAACGAGTTAAAAAATTTTTTTTCACCATGAAGGTAAGTGTATAACTCAGGAAATTTTAAGCAAAAAAATTCAAAATTTTAAATCTCGTGAAAAGTTGGTATAATACAGAAAATGAGCCGCTGAATTCATTGGAACAAACCGCATAGCTCTACGACTTTTAGTTTTTGAGTTATGAATTTTTTTATTGAATAAAATTTTTCATTATAGAAATTGCCTATTTTAATTTTTTGCAAAAAATTTTAAAATGTCAGATCTCGTTGAAAGTTGGTTTTATACAGAAAATGAGCCGCTGAATTCAATGGAACAAACCGCATTGCTCTTTTAGTTTTTGAGTTATGAATTTTTTTATTCTAAAACTTTTAGTCTAAGTTTTATAGTTCCGGAGTTATTGCATGATGAATGAATAAAAATTGTCTATCTACTTACCGGTTCAGCAAACGCCAGATTCCTCAATTCCCACGACAATTGAAACGCTGTTAAAATCGGATCACTTGACGAAAGTGCAATCAAAGACGGACTTGCCAGAGCTTTGTACTCGTTTAGTCTCGCTAACGAGTGTCGTAAATAATCCTCTTCAGATTCTTTGATACATTCATCACATCCACATCTACGATTTTTAGTTATTTTTATTTATTTTTTTATTTATGGTCGTACTTGATATCATGTGGCATCGGAATAGTCGCTCCTCTGTCTAACAAAATTTTCAAAATTTCGTAATTATTTCGATGGGCGGCCAAAGTCAAGGGAGTGATATCAGGTGTGAACATGGCAGTGTTGATGTCAACTTTTTGCCAACTCTGCAAAATATTTGCTCAAATGAAGCAAAATAAAGTTAACAAAAACTTACATAAGGCTCCCCATCTTTGTGGATCAACTCCTCGTGTTCCAACAAAAGCTCAACAGCTTCCACAAACTCTACGTGAATAGCATGCAGAAGAGCATCTCTAGTTTCCACTCCCATGATCACCAGGAGTTCCACCATTTCGAGATGCTCTTGGTCGATGGCAATCGATAAAGCACCACGTCCTAGACTATCCACACAATTAATATCAAACGATTTTTTCCGGTGGGCTTTTTGCAACATTCTGGAAGAAATAATCGTGTTACTTATTAAATTGTGTTGGTGGTTATTATTTATTCCATTACCGGCGAACATTTGCCATGTCTCCACGTTCAATGGCCAATAAATATTTTTTTTCTTCAATTGAAAGTGACTTGGGCAAGTTGGGCATGATTAGGGTCTTGCGTGTGACTTTAGCCTCAACATCAACCTATCACAAGACAATTAATTAGGGGAAAATTTAATGAAACTTACCGAATCCCCCATTTTGCACAAATTTAGGCGATCACATTACTCTCTAGAAAAATAGGGCGAGTAATAAGTTAGTAATAATCTTGTAAGCGCTTATAACTATGGTCTAATCACATTATTGTCTTTATTAAATTAGATTACACCAAACGAGTGCATTACACTAACCGACTTTTTGGTAAAATTACTATTGGTTTAAATGCAATAAAGCAACTAAGAAAATTGATTGCGCCAATAAGGAATTTTTGGTGATTTTTTCCAACTCAAAACTCCTATTATATAACGCTCCTGGGAGTAATCCTCTTGGCTTTGTCCCGCATTTTAATTCAATTAATAGTGAGGGTCAATACAAACTTGAAAGTATTCTCGATGCGACAAGTGATTGAAAATGTTTGGATCTGATTGTAATAATGAAAGGGCGTTAAGTCAGGTGGAAAAATCGTTTTTGCTTCATGCCGAAAGGGGTGATTGTGCTACAGTTCGCAGGTAATTTTTTATAGCATATTTCATTGTCAGTTGTTTTGAGTGGGTAAAATTGCACTTTAACAAGGGTAGATAAAATATTATTTTAACACTAATTTTTTTCTATTAAATTACTTATTGAAAAAATGTAGTATACATGACAATAAAGATGGTTGATGGTCTTTTAATTAATTATAATTTCAGTTTTCCATTTTTTTTGTTTTTTCTTTGCTGTTTTAGAGTTTTTTAATTTTGTTTTTGTATTCCATTTTCTAAGTTTTTTGCTTTTAAAAATAAACAAGAAATTAATTGCGAAAAAAATAATAGGATAATTGAGGAATATGGTGGTGGTGAGGGCGATCAAGAGTTTGATATAAACTGCATCGATGCTCTAAATCGCTCAGCGTTCGTTATAGCAATTGAGAATGGAAATATCGAGCTGGTGAAGCTTCTCCTTGAGTCGCAGATTGACGTTAAAGTAATCGCAAGTAATAATAAGTTTTATTTTTAGTGCTGCGAAATTTTAATTGCAGGATGGATTGCTTCATGCAATAAATGAGGAATTTGTGGAAGCGGTTGAAATGCTTTTAGATTGGGAGGAGAGGACGCATCAAGTTGGCGATTTGTACAGTTGGGAAAAAGTCGAACGGTGTTCGGCCACTTTTACACCTGATATTACACCTCTGGTCTTAGCCGGGCATAAAAATAATTACGAGATTATTAAGCTGTTGCTGGATAGAGGAGCCACTCTTCCATTGCCTCACGATGTCAAGTAATTAAATTGAAAAATGAAAAATTACACTATTTAGGTCGAAATTTCTGATTTTTTGACTAGAAAAATGTGCTTAATTTCGACTTAATTTGGTGTTTTTTTTGGTAATTCTCTTAGTCTGTTTTGCGCAAAATGAGAGATTGTACAAGAACAAGTTTAAACCGAGGAGCCGTTTTCAAGTGCATAAAACTTTGCTTTAGTGATTTAAAAAAACTGCAACCGCAATGCTCTACGACTTTTAGTTTTTTTTTTATGAATTTTTTTAGTGAAAAACTTTGATCGCTTCTGTAGCCAGAACCGTTGCCCGGAGGGGCTCCGGGTTTGGTCGAAAAAATAAATAAAATTAAGCGCTATCAGATGGTTTTTTGCTCGTTGCTCTAAGTCTTACAGTTTCCGAGAAAAACGCAAAAAATGTTTCTATTTTCACTTTTTTTCAATTTTCAACCGCCAATTACGGCCAAACTATTAGAGTTATCGAAAAACGGAAAAATCGTGGACAACCGGAATAAAAAACTCTACAAAATGGCATAGGACTCAAGGCGATATCTCGCAAAAAAATTCAATTTTCATACGCCGATTACGGCCAAACTAAAAGAACTAGGAGAAAACGCTTTTTTCCATCAGAAAGAGCACATCAAAATCTATAAGATAGAATAGGTTTTATTTGACTTTGAGACATTTTTAAAATTGACCGATTTTAAGGGGGGGGTGTTAACTTTTTTTTAATTTTTTTATTTTCTCATTTACGGTTAAACTATTTTAAAATGTGGAACTATTTTGATCCATATCTATGCAAAATGATCCGGGGAATCGATTGGCATCGAGAAAATTACCAAATTCCGAATAGTTTTTTAGTTATGAATTTTTTAAAATTTCACCAATTTTTGCATTTGTCAGCAATTTGCTCGAAAACTATAAGTCAGAGAACATTAATCTTTTTTGAAAAAAATAGATAATCTAAAGAGCTTTCCAACGATAATACACTTCATGGGATTATCTCTGATAGTTCCGGAGCTATTGCTCGACACATGTTCCGGGTACCCAAAATCGACAAAAATTACGACGAAAATTGAAAAAATCAAACATAAAAAAATCGAATATTTCACTTTTTGTGGACTTTTAACAACTCTAGAGGGATGTAAAAGCATATAAAAGTCCAAAAAACTATAATAGGACAAGTTTAAAAAAAAATAATTTTTCCACCTTTTTGAAGGTAAGTAAGTGTATTAAGCAAATTTTAAGCAAAATAATTCAAAATTTTAAATCTCGTGAAAAGTTAGTATAATACAGAAAATGAGCCGCTGAATTCACTGGAACAAACCGTTTTGCTCTACGGCTTTTAGTTTTTGATTTATGAATTTTTTTGTTGAATTGTTTTTGTTTTCTTCTCAACTTTTTAAAATTTGTACAATTAATTCGGCCTCTCGGTTCAAACGTTCGAAAATTTTTTTTAATTTTTTTCCTGATTAATTTTTAAGATGTGGTTGTGACGAATGCGTTTGCTCAAACCAAAGTGACTCTTTACGACATTCTCAAGCTCGGATCAACTCCTACAAAGCTCTAACATCCCCTTCACTCATTTCCCTCTCATCCACTGACCCTCTATTTACTGCTTTCGAACTTTCGGGCGACTTGAGACGTCTCAGTCGACTAGAAACCGAATTTCGAGCCGAATATAACGTAAGTTATTTTTTTTCTAAACCCAACTTCACCTCACTCACTTGTAGAACATGCGAACTGTTGTGGAAAATTTCGCAGCTTTGCTCCTAGACCATGTAAAAACCTCAGAAGAATTAATGATTCTGTTGAACTACGACGAAAAAAATCCTTCATGGGTTTTGGGCGAACAACAAACTTTGGGACGCTTAAAACTCGCCATAAAATTTAAACAGAAAAAATTCGTGGCACATCCCAATGTCCAACAAATCTTAGGCACAATCTGGTACCAAACAGTAGATATTTGAAAATTTGAAACGTTTTTACTACAGGGTGATTCAGAAAATACAGGTGTTCCAGATCAGTATAACCAAAAATATTTTCTTAAAATACGTGCTGGGCCACCCTGTATTTAAATTAATAAAAAATTACGTTTTTTGTCACCATTTTGAATCACCCTGTTTAATAACAGGTACGAGGGACTCCCCGGATTTCGCCGAAAAAACCTCTTCGGACAAACCTTACAACTAATGAGACTTAGTGCAATGTTTACTGTTTATTGCCTGGTTTATATGCTACTACCAACGTCCAAAATGGGTCTCTTCATTAAAAAACCCTTCGTTAAGTTTATCTGCCACTCAAGCAGCTATATTCTTTTTTTGGGTAATTTAATAAAAATGTTTTTCTGTGACTTTTGAAACGAATTATTTAGTTTTGTTGGGCGTGACATCGCAACGTTTCGAAATCACAATTTTGGAATGGGTTGATACAGGGTGGTCCAGAGATTTCGTCGATGAATGGAAGAGGAAAGAACGTGGGGCTCTTTTAGGATTTGCCGAATGTGCAGTTGTTCTCTACGTTTCAAGTAATTATGAGGGAAAACTTACCTTTGGATGAAATGCTGTCACATGTGACGAATAATGAAACAGGAGTGAACCACACCTGTAATAATGTTTGAGTTGACAGAAGAGCCCACCTTGGCTCAATTTAATTAAAAGTATAGGGAAATCAATAGGCTAATGCTAATTTATGTAGATGTAAAGTGATCAAAAATCTATATTTTTCCACTATTTGGAACGATTTGAAAATAAATGAAAAATAATCTGAGATTAGCTACTCAAGCTTGTTTTTTTAGGTAAAATGTGCAAAGAGATCAAGCACTTGTGGGCCTCGAATTTGCTTGAATACGTTTCGGATTTGTGGAATATTGTTGATTTTGTGACGAATCTTTTTTACGTAGCTTGGCTTTCTTTACGACTTTGTTCCATCTATTTAACACGGGCAAGTGTTTGTTGGAAATTTGCAAATAAATACTAGTATTTTTTAGAGAGCTGAGTCTCTGGGTGAAGATCCTTGGTTTCCACGGGAGGAATGGAACTCATTTGAGCCAATGTTGATAGCCGAAGGGGCTTTTGCAGCTGCGATGATTTTCAGGTTGATAAATAATAATTAAAAAAAAATGGCATCTTTTTGTAAATCGGTCAATTTTTCCGAAACCATGAACATTTTTGGATTTTTCTCAACGCCAGTCGACTCCCCGGAACATTTTACATACGCGGAGTATAACAGTTTATAATTTTGACTTATACTTTTACTGAAATTAATTTTTTTCTTGGGATGGGTAAAAAAAGTAAAAAATTGGCTTTGTCAGAAATTTAAGTGCTTTTTTCTCCACAACGATGATACCCACTACAAAACTAAACTAACGTCAAAATCTACGTTTAATTACCTTTTGATCAGTACAAACTAGGAATAGATCGGAGTCATAGTTTTAGCTCAAGACACATTTAAAGTTTCATGTTTTTAAAAAATTGCTACACGAAAACTATCGACTTAATCGGTCAATATCTCCGAAACCATGAACAATTTTGCATTTTTCTCGATGCCAGTCGACTCCCCGGAACATTTTACATACGCAGAGTTTAACAGTTTATAATTTTGACTTATAATTTTACTGAAATTAATTTTTTTCTTTGGATGGGTAAAAAAGTAAAAAATTGGTTTTGTCAAAACTTTAAATGCTTTTTTCTCCACAACGATGGTTCCCACAACAAAAACTAAAATAGCGACAAAATCTACGTTTAATTGCCTTTTAATCAGTACAAACTAGGAATAGATCGGAGTCATAGTTTTGGCTCAAGACACATTTAAAGTTTCATGTTTTTAAAAAATTGCTACACGAAAACTATCGACTTAATCGGTCAATATCTCCGGAACCATGAACAATTTTGCATTTTTCTCGATGCCAGTCGACTCCCTGGAACATTTTACATACGCGGAGTTTAACAGTTTATAATTTTGACTTATACTTTTACTGAAATTAATTTTTTTCTTGAGATGGTGACAAAAAGTAAAAAATTGGCTTTGTCAAAACTTTAATTGCTTTTTCTCCACAACGATGCTTCCCACAACATAAACTAAAAAATCATCAAAATCTACGTTTAATTGCCTTTTAATCAGTACAAACTAGGAATAGATCGGAGTTATAGTTTTGGCTCAAGACACATTTAAAGTTTCATGTTTTTAAAAAACTCATGAAACCATGAAAATTTTTGCATTTTTCTCAACGCCAGTCCACTCCCCAGCACATTTTACATGGGGACAGTAAAATTTTGTTCAAAAAAAATTACAAAAATAGTTTTTTATTTCTAAAATTAAAAATTATCGGTCGAATCAAAGCTACAAATCACTTACAGTATTAAAAAAATTGTAGTTTCCTGAAGCTGGTTCACATATTCAGCGTAAATCCGCACTTGGGCCCACTTCAAATCTCACTAAGCCGCATGATTATTGACATCGTCAAGTTCTTCTTTATTTATACTTTGGTTTTATTTGCGTTCGGTTGTGGTACGTCTTAGAACGATCTTTTATAAATAACTCAATCAAAACCACAGGTTTGAACCAACTGTTGTGGTATTATGCCGAACTTGAGAAGAACAAGTGTTACCACAGGGGCGGAATGCCCGATTTTGAGGCCCATGACAAGGCTTGCACGATCTGGAGGAGATATGCCAAGTAATTTATTTCAATTAATTGTTTCTAACTGTAATATTTTTTTAGTTTATTTGAAACGTCCCAGTCACTTTTTTGGGCCAGCTTTGGTTTGGTTGACTTGCTCTCATTTGAACTAACAGGGATCAAAAGTTTCACCCGGTTTTGGGCCTTGCTAATGTTTGGCTCGTACTCAGTCATTAATATCATCGTTTTGTTGAATATGTTGATCGCAATGATGTCTAACTCGTTTCAAATCATCTCAGAACGTGCTGACGTTGAATGGAAATTCGCCAGAAGCAAGCTGTGGATGACGTACTTCGAAGATGACGATGTGTTACCTCCACCTTTCAATATTTTGCCAAACACTGAACTGTTTTGTCGGGTTTTCAAACTGAGGCGCAAGAAGAATAAAATTTGCAATGTCAGTCCCTAACAACATTGGTCTGCAAAAAAATCTGTTTTTAGTGATTTTTCTAATTTCTCAAAATTCGATAATCCAATTTTTTGCAGACCAGTATATTTTTTGCAGAATTAAAAGTCTCGATTTGTAGAAAGAATCACAGCTTCGTATCAAAGCAAAGCACGATTCGGTCGTTCGTTTGCTACTAAAACGCTACAATACATCAGAACAGCGCAAACGACACGAATTTGGAGTTACTGAAGACGATGTTATTGAAATCAGACAAGATATTTCGACTTTGCGGTACGAAATCATCGATATTTTGAAAAATAACGGCATGCGAACGCCGAACATGTCGTTTGAGGATAAACAAGGTGCCTAGTTATTTTTTTCCGATTTATTGAACGAAAAAAATTTTAGTGGTTGGGAAAAAAGGGAAAATGATTGAGCGACGAATTTTGCGTGATTTCCACATCGGAGTGGTGGACGAAGTTGGCAAAAGCGAAGTCAGTTATTCCCCGAATAAGAGGAAACGGCGCACTTTCAGAAAGGAAAAAAAGGATTGGAATTCACTAGTGAGGAAGAACACCAAAAGTTACGACCCGATTGGTTCTTCTAAAAATCATTTTGAATAAAGAAAAAAAGTTGTTTTGGTGTTTATTTTTTTCGCTCGATTTTTTATGGCCCTGGTCGTTAAAACAAGACGTAGAATTTAATACTTATTTATGGAACAGAGTTAAAATTAACTGATTCAGAATTATGGAATGCCGGAATTAATTCGTTTATTTACTTATGTGCACACGTTACAGATTGGGAAATTAAATTTGAGATTGATTTCAAACCTCGAACTGCAAAAAAATATATTTTTTTTTAATTTAAAATTATTGTTTAATTTGCGTAAGTTAGTCCATTTTAGGGGTTCAAAAAATGCTCAAATGATTGTGTGAAACAACCTTGCACACGAATGTATTAATCAAAGAGACATTAATTTAATGACTTTCGGATAAACTCATTGTTGCACAAAGTCTGCTTGCGTACAATTAAAACCTTATTATTGCATCCGTCTAATTAAAAACAAATTTTTTTTGTTTGCCTAAATAGGGCACTGAGCCTTGACATTTTTCGTTTTTTGGTATAAAGCTTTGTTGGTCTAAGTTTATCGACCATTCAACATGAAGCTCTTCATCCTTGCAGGAATTCTTTTTACCGGCGTTTGCGCTGTAAAAATCAACCACAAACTCACCTAGTGCTCATTTAAATTTGTAGGTGGATCAGGAATTTGTTGAAAAATTTTTGCAAAAAATGGAAAAAATCGGAGAAGAATGTGCTGAAGAAACGCACGCTACGAGTGACGACATAGCTGATTTAATTGAGCAAAGAGACCCAAAAACGCACGAAGGAAAGTGTTTGATTTTCTGCTACCATAAAAAATTTAACACGATGAAGGAAGATGGTTCACTTGATAAAGTCGGGTCGGTTTTGGCCTTGGAAGAAGTGAGGGATGCAGATTTTGAATTGTATAAAAACATTCTGACGATTTTTGTAACTTGCGGGGATAAAGGTAACAAGAAAGTTGCATTTAAATTTGGATAAAGTTTGTTTTAATTTAGCTAAAATTTACGATGATCCTTGTGAAACGGCAACTGCACTTACAATGTGTGGGCGAGACGAAGCCAAAGCTGTAAGTTGGGCTTATTTTGCGTAATGTTGTTTTATTTTTGTTTAGTTGGGCTTACAGGACGCTATTTTTGGATAAATTCGATGTTTGGACGGCAATTATACATTTTTTTCTCTGAATAAAAAATTACGAGCAATACTGTGTGTTTTATTTTTTGTTAACTAATATTTGAAATAAAAATTGTTTTTTTAATAAACTGTAAACATATTTCTGACAATGAGTACATCAATTTTTTTAGTTTTTTTACTTTTTTGTTGATTATTAAATTATTTTATAAAACTTTAGCTTTGGTTTTAGGATAAAAAAATAATTTACCTAAAAGTGTCAAAACTGCAGTGATCGCCAATTATTAATTTTGATTTTAAAAATTTATTTAAATAAATAAACGACAGTGTAGATTTTAATTAGTTGTGTGAAAGTTTTACTTTTCTAGAATTTTTAGTTTTTGGGTAATAATTTAAAAAAAAATGTGTTTCTGTTGAAAAAATCAAATTATTTTAAAAACTACGCAGATTCGACCATTTTGAGAAAGACCAGCCCTATAACAGGTTTACTGTTGTCTCATTTGTCCTACGAATGAGTAATTGGCCAATAAAACTATTAAATTCACCTCCTACGTGTTTATCTGGGGCACAAAAAATTGCAAGACGATTGAAGCGTTTGTCATTGGCTATGAGGTGGGAGATTGCACTCCCTACTGTAAGACGGGCCAATCATAAGGCGATTAAAACTGAGCAAAAAACTGTTGCTTGATTATTTTGTAAATGTCGGCCAAAGCAACTAGAATTTCGCTGTTTTTTAAGAAAATTCCAAGTTTTTTGTTACACTTAGGTTCAAAAATTGTGGATAAACTGTGATCGATTTGTTTTTGATAAAAATTGACTCTCGCAATTAATTCGTGTTCAAACTTAAACACTTCGCACGTTTTTTAGCACAAACTCAATGGTTTCAAAAAATTCTCTCACAAGACTGAAAAATGTACGAAATTAGGTCAACATTTTTTATATCTTTTTAATTTTTAACTTGGGCATTTGAAATTTGTGTATAAATGACTTAATAATCTTTGAGAAGCAAAAACAAAAAATAGGGTGTTCCATTTAACTTTTTCAAGTTATTCAACTTTTAACAACCTTTTTATTTTTTTACGTCTTTCTCTGGCTTCTAGTCTTTCACACTCATAGTTTTAAAATTTATTCTTTAGTATTTCAGCTTTTTAGTTTACAAATTTTCTCATATTTTTCAGTTTTTCGATGTTTCTCTATCATTTTATTTCAGTTTTCCAATTTCTTAATGTTCTTACTTTGCAGTTCGATTTTTTCAGTCGCTTATTAGTTCACTTATTTTAGTCTCACAATTTTTTAGATTTTTGTGTTTCAACTTTTTAGTTTCTCAGTGTGAAAGTTACTTTATCTGTTTTTAAACTTTTGATTTTTGAAAATATTTTAGTTTTCTAGGTTGAAATGAATTGTATGTTACACATTAACGGACTAATTTTACAAATTATGTTATTATTTTTTTAAAATGTATTCTAAATTTCCAGATTTTGACTATAATTTTATTTTAAGCAACTTTTTGAAATCATCATTCGTTATTTCTTCCTCTTTTGCGATTTTCGTCATTGTCTCCAACCCGGAAACAGTCATAATTCGCCAAGCATTAATGTATCAAAATTATCTTCAAGTGCATTATTAAAAACAAATAAATTTAAAGCAACATCTAATTTAATTAATCATGGCCTCGAACCAAAAGATTTTTAATATAAAACTGTCACGAATCTTTCAAATTAATAGTCCAAACGAAACAAAGATGAAGAGCACTTGGTTTTTCCTACTTTTGGCTTGTTCCCTAACTTGTGCTGTAAGTGTCTCCAAAAACCATCAAATAAACCAACAACCAATAATTTCAGTTGGATCAGGAGTTTGTTGACGAGTTTTTGGAAAAAATGCAAGAGTTTGGTGCCCAATGTGCTGAAGAAACCGACGCTACTTCAGGTACTTTTTCCTTGAGTCATTCAATTTTAATTGGCAGTTTTTAGACGATATTGCTGAACTGATTGCTCGCAAACTCCCGCCCAGCACACACGAGGGCAAATGCATGATTTTCTGCATGCAGAAAAAATTCAATATGATGAAAGAAAACGGTGGTATTGATCGAGCTGGGGCGATAGCTGCCTTAAAACCGCTCCAGAAAGCCGATCCAGAGTTGCATCAGAAAGTTTTGAAAATTTTTGTAACGTGTGGAATGAGAGGTAAAGTTTTATTTTTTTAAGGCACTTGATAACTATTATTTTAGTCAAACCATCACCCGATCCTTGCGATACTGCAACTGAACTGGCTTTGTGCGGGAAAAAGGAAGCCGAAGCTGTAAGTAGTTGCATAGATATTTTTTCTTCTACCAGGTTTTTTGCAGATTGGGCTGGAAGACGCTCTCCTGACTTAAATCCAATGTTATGTATTTATGTCCAACCGTGTTGTAGAAATAAAGCATAAGAAAACTAACTTTGTGTTTTAATTTTTTCTTAAATTTTTAATAAAATACTCGTATATATTTCTCATTCTTATTTTAATATAAAAGTATGTTTTTTAGATAACTCGAGTTATTTCAGTTTCCCCGATACCTGAATTTAGCTGTTTTCGAAGTATTTAAAACTTGTCTGAATAAATTTTTTTAAAGCTATTTTCTCTCACAATATTTTTTGTCCCGTCCGTCATGTATAAACAAAATGTAAATTAATCAGAAGTCGTTCGGTTGACCCGACCTGACCTGACCTGAATTTAGCTGTTTTCGAAATATTTAGGATTTTTGAATTTTTTTTACTTCAAAAATCGATAATTTTACAATTTTTACGAGTTTTTTTTTAATTTTCAGATTATTCGCTTCTGAAAGTTTTTAAAGCTTTTTAAAATAAAAAGCTTCGTAGAAAACACGATATTATTTTTTTAATGTTTTTCACTCAGTTTTGTTAATTTATTGTCTCATAATTTCAGTTTTCTAATTTCTTAATGATCTTACTTTGCAGTTGTATAGTTTTTCTAATTTATTATTTTTTCAGTTCCCTACTTAGATTTACAAATTTATACTGTTTTTTAGTTTTTTTTTTGTATTGTAATAATTGTTTTAGCTTTTCAGTCTCTTAGTGTATTGATTTTTTTTCAGTTCAATAGTTTTTTTAGTTTTTCTGTGTTTCAGCTTTTGTTTCTCAGAGTCAAAGTTATTTATTTTGGACTGTCTTTAGTCAGGTTTTAAAGAAAACACGATATAATTTTTCTTTATTTTTTTATTCAGTTGTGTTGTACATTTTTTAATAAAACACTTTGTAATTATGCAATGCTTTATTAACCTAACACCTAACCGATCACATTTTCACAATAAATTTATTCAATTTCGAGGACGATCAAATTGTCGAGTCCCATCTGTAAGCAGTTAAATTAATTTAAAATTTGTATTTTTCCAAAAACTTACAGCTCTTCCTTCTTTGACAGCGCATTCGGCCAAACTAGCGGCATAAAGACAGGAATCCCCGTCAACAGGAGCTGCAAAAAATGTTTAATTAAACGCCTAACTTATAAAAATAATTACTAGATTCGCATTTTTTGAAAATCGAGATCACTTTTTCGTATAATTCTGCATCGTCGGCTTTTAACGGCTCCAGAGCTTTAATGGCACCTTCTCTATTGATCGAACCATCGTCGTTTTGCTGAAAATGGGAATTATTTTCAGGCGTTTTTCGTACAAAACTTACAATTTGGAATTGTTTGTGGAAGCAAAAAATCAAGCATTTGCCTTCATGACTGTCTGGCATTTTGTGGGCCAACAAACTGCTGATATCATCTAGATAAAAAAATTGTAGCAATAATTTCGTAAAATTATTTTTTACCTTTACTGGCGTTGGTTTCGGGAACACAGGTTTCACCAATCGATTTTACTTTAGCTACAAACTTGTCGATGAAATCCTGGCTCAACTGAAATTTTTACGTAGAAAAAAATCCAGTAACTAAGTGACTTACAGCATTGGTGGCTAGGAACAAAGAGGCGAAAACCACAAAGTATTTCATTTTTCTGAACTGTTGGAGTGTTTAACTGCAACTGATGGCAATTCGATGACAATTGGCTTTTTTATAGTTAAATCTTTTGATTAGTCGAGGTCACTTGTATGTACCTTTTCAGTAGTAATTCATTATGAAACGCGCCGCAAATAATAGCATTTGTTTCCTGAGCCACAATGATAATTGGTTTAATAACATATTTGTTTTAATTAACGAAAAAATTGGGAGGTTTTGCAATAAAAACTGTCTTCAATGCATCAATTTATTTCTAAACTTTAATTACAACAATGTTTGGGTCCGTATCAGGTGTTGTGACTTATTTAATGATGAGTTCATGAATTCCGGCCTGAAATAATTCAATGTGAAAGCCATTATTGCAGTTTTACTTTCTTACAGCTTTGGCTTCTTTCATGAAACACTGAAATAAGTTTACGGAGTAGACACAAGGGTCTGGGTCCACGGGAGCTACGAAATATTTAAATATTTACCTAAACACAAAATGCAATTTACTTGAAAGACAGTGGTTGTAAACAGTGATGACTTTATCGTGAAATTCCGCATCAACGTCTTTTACGACTTCGAAAGTGTCCAAAGCCCCCTCTTTGTTAATTGAACCGTCAGGGTGTTGCTAAAAATTCAAGCGTTTGTTAAGTGTTTTAATATTTGCGTAATACCATGTTGAATTTTTTATGTGAACAGAAAAACACACACTTTCCTTCGTGACTTGTGGGGATTTTTAACGCCATTATGTCGTCAAAATCGCCTAAAATTGATTGAGAAAAATTGGTTTAGTGACATGGCTATAAATTACTATCAGTTGCTTTTTCTTCGGTGACACATTCTTTCACAATGGCTTTGACTCTGTCTCGGGTTTGTTGGAGGAAAGATTCATCCATCTAATAAAACACTTATGGAGTGAAGGGATTTTTATTAGTTTAGGACTTACGGCAAAAGTGCAAAGGATTGCAACACTTAGGAAAACTAACAAGAACTTCATGTTTGGAGACTTGAATGAACGGTTGAGGTTTTTCTGGTTTATATACGAGATTTTCTATAGAAAAGGGCAATTAAAAATCTAATCAATGATTTCGCATCCGTGTTTAGCTGTGTTTAAGTAATAATAACATAGTTTAAGATGTGGGTAATTCAAGGCTTGACTGAGGATGCCTAAGCAAACTATAAGGAAAGTAAAATTAATCAGATATTGCACTGAATCTGAAGCTAAATTTTTATTCATATTTTTTGCCTTGTTACATTTTGCTGTCTAATTTAAAGGTGCTAAGGTGTGACTTTACTTCCTTAGGAAACTTTTAATAATCTTAATTGTCCAATAATCCTCTAAAAAATAGGTCATACAGAGTATGAATTTTTATTATATTTCAAATAATCGCAAAAAAATTTTTATTATATAGAGAAATGTAAAAAAATTCGGAATAAATTCACATGCTTAGAGAAAAACATAGAGAATTTAAGAGTAAATGCTAAATTCGGTAGCTTTAAGCAAAAATAAGTAAAAAAAAAATATATTGGGAATTTGCCAATTTTCTCGACACTAATCGATTCCTCGGATTATTTTACTTAAAAGCAGTGCAAAAAAATAGATTTGAGAAAATAGCAAAAATAGGCAAAACAAAAAAATTATAATTAAAAAAATTATTAAGAATTTTGCAATTTGCTTAATGCCAGTCGATTTTCCAGAGCATTTTACATAGTCTTACATCAACATGGTTAAACATTTCGAATAGTTGACCGATTTTAAACCGATTGAAAATTTTAGTGTATTGTGTGTTGCCTATGTTAAACTATACTTGTCTTAGGAAAAGTTCATTCT
The DNA here is from genome assembly GCF_031307605.1 of Tribolium castaneum. Taxonomy (NCBI): domain Eukaryota; kingdom Metazoa; phylum Arthropoda; class Insecta; order Coleoptera; family Tenebrionidae; genus Tribolium; species Tribolium castaneum. Next base: position 532,493 of record NC_087402.1, on the reverse strand, counting down.
GGATTCGACATTTCATAATTAATAATTTTTTAAATTAGTTGATTCAGTTTCTAACAGACAGTAAAAAATACTTGTTTGTTTCAGTCAGGGGTTAATGGAATTAATTAAATGAGTCAATTTCTTTTTGTAATGCTTTATTCTAGAAATAATATTTTTTACAAACAATACTGTAGTTTATTCCACTAGGACTTCGTCCAGGCCCACCTAGAAACGAAAACTAGAAAAAAAAACCTGAAAAATTGTTACTTACCGCCCTTCCTTCCTTAACAATGCAGGTAACTAAATTAGCAGCATAGAGGCAAGGGTCACTGTCGAAAGGTGCTACAAAATTGTAAAATTAAACAAGAAAAAATTAAAAAATGCAATACCTGATTCACAATTTTTGAAAGACGTTGAAACTTTAGTATAGACATCAGGATCCATATCTTTGATGAGTTCCAAGTTGGCTAAAGCGCCAGCCATGTTGAGACTGCCATCTTCGTTTTGCTGGAAGTCAAGTAAGAAAAATAGTCCGGGACGAAAGTGGTCACTTACCGCATTGTATAGTTTATGCATGCAGAAGAAAATGCATTTTCCTTCATGGGTGGCGGGGAGTTTGTGTGCAAAAATCGCCGAAACGTCATCTAATTTATTAGAAAATAATTTGTAAATGGAACTAGTGAATTAAATAATACCTGGCCCAGCGTTCACTTCCTTAGCACACGCTTCCACATGCGATCTCAATTTTTGTCTCAACTCTTGAACAAATTCTTTATCGATCTGGAAATTTGAATAATTAAACAAATTTCACAAAAATGCAATACTTACCGCATAAGTGGCGACGACTAAAGTAGCTAAAGTGATAAGAAGCTTCATTTTTCTTTGGTGCTTATTGTTCTTCTGACAATTGATGGAACTTGGCGATTTTATATGAATGCCGAGGCTATTATGTCGGTTTTTTTTGTGCATTTAATCGTCATTAAGGACATAATCACTAGGTATGCTAATAATATAGGGGGTTTGGTAATTTGCCATAAACGCTAATAAGCGATACTGTGTGTTCATCAAAAATTTTGTAAGAAATAATTCGTAAAAAAATGTGGAAGTCGATTTTTTGAGGCCACTAGGACTTGGTTTAGAAGACACCGCAGTGGCGCCTCGCCACAATCAAACTCTTTTAATTTTGTTCCTAAGACTATTTGCAATTTTCACGTGAGTTTTTTTATTCAAAAATAGGAAAAACTCAAGGAAAAAGGCGAAAAATAATGGCCTTTTGCAAATTTTTGTCTATTGTATCGAATTTTTGGTTGAAAAAACGAGCCGCCACTGTTTGTAGTATTGTAATTAGTAGTTATAAAGAAAGGATTTGAGGCTCCAATCTATCATTACCTGGAACTATCGTATGCTTATTGAGCACCGATATGTAATTATTTTGTATTATTTGCAAGAATTTCGTGATTAGTTGTGGGTCGGTAGCTTGAACATTGGACTTGTTGCAAGTTCCATTTTGTATATAAGAGAAAATTAGTCATTTTGTGTAAAGACGAGCTCTTTAGGAATGTAAACAGACAAACGAGGGCACGTTTCGTAAACAAAACCCAGGTGAAAAAGCCCAAGTCCGGTGCTGGAGTTCTTGGAGGTCATCGCATCCGCCCAGAGGTGTCTTAGCATCCAGTCTGTTATGTAGGCAGGCAACTATCGGACGTTGTTAGCTTTTCTGTGATAATAACTCATGGTTACAAACCGGTAACTATGACCCAAAAATTGCCGTTCCGGGAGCCGGAGTTTGTGATAGTGTGATTTGAAAGTTTGTGATAACAGGTCGGTAGATGATTGTGGGCTGAGTCAAGGGTGCTTTCGTAATTTTTCTTTGTTTTGTGAAATGGTACGTGTGGGTTCACTCGATGGGAGTATTATCGGACGTTGCTCTCACTTGTGTTATCTTTTTTTTTGAAATGCTGAAATGGGCCTCCGAATCAATGCTTGAAGACCAGATGGTAACCGGCGAGATTATTGTGCTTAAAAATAGCCTTTTATACACTAGGCGGATTTCGTTACAAAGCCTTTCAAAATGATCAAGTATCAACGCAGGTGATGTTTAAACACATTACAAAAATAGAGTTTTCGCAAGAAATTGAAGTTAATTAATGGAAATGGTGCAGCAAACACGGCCAATTATAAAATTAAGGCCATCAACGAACAAATTTAACGACAGTTTTATTTTATTTTTGGAACATAGAAAAATTATCAAATTTTGACTAAACAAGCCGGAAAATTTGAATTATTTCGAAGGATTTTTTTCCATTTTTTCTATTTTTTGCGTTCAAAATGGTTGTTTATCACGTCACTATGAACGTAGTGTGCCGCTTAATTCAAATTGTGAAGCTGTCAAAGTGACAGAGTTGTCAAAACAATACAAAAGGCTTTGAATCTAAAAATGAAAGAGCACAGAACAACAAAAATCACGGAAATATAAAACACAAATTAATACAAAACCTCCAGTTGAAATAACTTTGCCGAAAAATGCAAAAAAGTGAAAAAAAGCTAATTCAAAGATTTGACAGAGAAACTAGGACAGTTATTTGGACGAGGCGGCACATTGAATTTCATTGCCGACTCGATGAACAACAATTCTTGAACACATTGTAGTTTTGTTTATTAGCTAACTTTAGAAATCGCCAACTTTGATGGAAAATTTTGTTATTGGACCAGAAATTGTATTTTCGCGAGATTTCGCTCAAAAAATTGTAAAACCATTAAATTAGTTCGGAAATACTAAGTAGATACGTAAAATACGGTGAGGAATTTTCCAACTTTTCAAGATCTGCCTACTTAAGTGAAGGAAATTGCAGTTTTTCAATTTCAAATTACTTTACTTTTCTCGAGTTTTCATGCGTTTTTGAGCTGAGATTTTTGGATTTAAATTAAAAGTCAAATTTTCTGAAAAGTTCTGGAAAGTTAGTAAACAAAGGAAACTTAAAGAAAGCAACTGAATCAATTTTTTTTCACTATAAATTGAGAGAAAAATTATGTTATTTCTGGTTTTTTGCGACAAAATCAGCAGAATTTTTGACATTTCTAAGAATTTATCTCGTTTTTGTCCAAGAAACTTTTCTATTTTATTTTGTAATATAATGCAATCTTTCTTTGTAATTTTGACGTTAAATGGGCTTGTTTTTGTTGTGTTATTTAATTTTTTCTAATGTTTTATTGCGATTTTCGAGTTTTTAAGCCAGGATTTGAGTACAAAATCACCACATTTTTGGCTTGTTTCCGTTTGATTTTCCATAGGATTTGCTGAAACTGCAAAAAAAGATTTTTTCCTTTTGCCAGGAAACACTTTCCAGTGTCCTTCCCGCGCCAATAACTCTATAAAAAAGCCGACTTCCTTAATAACCCCGAAGTTGAAAACAGAGCAATTACGTTACAGTTAAAACGTCTGAGAACTGATGTTCTTTATTAGACAGATGGCAGTCTTAACTGTCCCAATTAAACAAATTCTGAATAAACGAGAGCCATTCTCTCCTTGGCCTTGCCTCAAACTCAATGATCCGTCACGAAATACGACAGGTGTTTGAAATCAAAGCAAAAAATCTATTCACTGCTTTACTAACTTAACTAACTTGAAAACGCGACATTTAGCGAGTTTTAATCTCCGGATAAGTGAAAGATCTTCGGCGTCGTCTCCGTCCATTAACCACACCTAATTGGAGGAGGACTGGATTGGTGGACAGAGCTGCAGCGGCTCCCAGTAGAGCAATTCCAGCCAAAGGTATCAATAAACCTTTTAAGGCCAAAGCCTGCAATCACTTAATCACTTGAAGTTTTAAAATTTGCTTGGTTTGACTAACGTTATTGCCATGTCCATGGTCATGGGCCGGTGGTCCGTAGCCAAACCCATGGCCACTTCCACTAGGCGCATACAGGCCATAGCCTCCTGAAGGATAACTGGGATAATGGTGGGTCAAAACAGGATAGGCGTATCCAGTGTTTGGAATGGTTTCGGCTTCATGATACCCTATTTTTTTAAAATAAACTCGCGATAAGTTAATTTATTTCATTGTAACCTGACGGTTGCTGGTGTTTGGTGTAGGTGTCGTAGATAAGGCCCCGTTTTCGGTCGTTTTTTTCGCCCGTTTCGGCCGCCCTTCGGTCCTCATCAGTGATCAAATTCTAGCGATCGTAACAATAGACACAGTCTAACAAAATGAACACTCACCTCGTCTTGATTGTAGTTGGCGATACAACTAATCTCATTTAGTAGCAACAAGAGTAAAACAACGAAGAGAAGTAAACAGACTTTCTTTAACTTCATTGTACGGGTCACAAAGGCATTGTTAAACTTAATGTTAGTTTAGTCGCAGTAAAACTGACTGAATCACTCGGAAAAAATCTATTTATGTGTCCTGGATGTGCAGGATTGAGAATTTCCAAGTTTGGACACACTTCTAGTTTTCTCTTATCACTTGGATGGACAGAAACAATAGCACAAGACATGAAACCGTCATTTTCATAATCATATTGGGCCTTCCGTAACTAAAGACGGATTTTTATGAGCAAAGCGGGAGAAAAGTCTGAATAAATTTACTTTTTGTGGAAATGTGGAGTAAGTTAGGACAATGTGCGAATTTCTCAATTGTAATTACGGTTATTGTTGGAAATATGGCGTGAGAATTGCTAGTGGCTTGTTTTCTTCAAAATTAAAGTGCACACGAAATTGGAGTGCTTTCTTTCGAAGTGCTGCAAAGATGCCAATTACACAGCATTTAGCAGCAAGACAATTAATACAATTATGTTTCAAGGATCAGTTTTGAAGGTTTAAATATGTTTTTAGACCAAAAATTTTGTTTTTCCTTATGTTTTTATTAATTTAGAACGAAAAAATCACCAACTTTGGTCGAAAATGGCCAAAAATCACCTTTTCGAAGCGTTTATTTAGCAAAAACTCAATTATTGGGCAAAATTACTTAAAAAGTTTGCCAGTAAATCACAGAATTATGTCGAAAATGACATTATTTTTGCAACATCTGAGGATTTAAACGCATAATTTAATACATAATTTTTTGGTTTTTTGACTAAAAAATGTGTCCAAAAACTCAAAACAGCAGATATTACGTAAATTTCGACATTCATTCAAATTCATTTCAAGCAGAATTAAAAAACCTAAAAGATTTTAAATGTTTTTTTTATTTAATTTTTGTTTGTTTTATTTGGTGTGTTGTTATTAGTTCTAAAATCGAGTCAAGAAATTGCGGAAACTGAACGTTTGCCTCCGATTTCCGCTTTCCTCATAACCGTTTTATTGCCAGCTTGTAAAACTCCCAAAGTTGTGAATACAGTTAATAAGTTGCATATGCGCCTTTGCAGCTTCCCATAAAAAGCGAGAAAATATTTGTGTGAATGTAGTTTGCGGAAATGTGATCATTTTTATCGCAGTTGTTCTATTTTAGGAGCCAACTACTCCAATATTGGGAGAGTCGCAGTGGCGTGCATTTTTGCCACTAAATTATCATAAAACTAAACCGTGTCCAAGTCCCCTCTGCCACTTTCTTTTTATGTCTTATGATGGGATCAAATAACTCGCGTTTTCGCAGTCGTATTATTTGCATAAAATAATTCATGCGGTAGTGTCGGGCGATAGTTTATTTCCCCGTTTAATGGAGCGGTTTAATGGGTCAGCTAATTTGGGCCTCCGTCCATGGTAATGTCGTTTGCGCTCCTGTTTACTGCGACAGCTGAATGCCGGTAATTCCGGGATTCCCCCGGGATAGCGGCCCGCCTAGACCTCGATGTCGTTTAGTTTTTTCATAAATTTCGTACAAGGAATTTAATTTTAGCAATTTTGTTTTATTTTTCAGGAATTATGGCGAATTTCATCCAATTCCGGCGGTCCCGGAGGTCGTCAACTTCCAGTGTTTACATGCAGGTAAATCACCCTCGCTTGGGGCAATAAATCAACTTAAAGACTCTGCATATTCAGCTCGAAAAATGGTTAAAACTTTGATAAAACAAGTATGAACTTAAAAGGTGAAAGCAGCTTCAAAATTAATGTTATTTAATGTGCCACGTGTTGTTTAGTAGTCAATTCGTCTAAAAGTTAGGTAAAAAATAATAATTCCTGGCCGAGGAAATACTCGCTCATAAATCAAGCGTAACATGTTGTATTTCGCTCGCATTTCCGAGATTCTTTCACGACGTCAAAGAATTGCGTGCGACAAATCAATTTTTTGGCCAAAGTTATGTGACAGTTTGCTCGTTCTAATTGCATTTCCGTTAATATACAGCTCGTTGGTTGGAGAGGGTTGGAAGGACATGCAACCCCTTGTAATTATGGCGCAATTGGGAACGTTGCTGACCGCGGGCACTTATGGTCATGTGCGTTTAATGCGCATTCCCTGGATTTTATTATCGCATCAATGTCCGCAAAAACCATTTCGATGAGTTATGGACGCAAATTGGTCCAAAATGAGACAACTTTCACGATTAATCAAGGAACAACCAAATGAACAATGTTTTATTGGTTGCATACACAATTTTTAGAATTTCAGGCTTTGTTGCCCGGCTTTGGGCAATTTCTAGAAATCGATAAAGAAACTCACTTTTTTGAAATTTTCTAGTGAGTGGGTGACGTACGTCTTGAATAGATTGTCACTTTCAATTTTGAGTTTTTTTACAGTCGAGGTAAAACATTGTAAAAATAGTAAAAAACGCCGGGTTTTGCTTTATTTTACTTAAAATGGTTTTAATTCGTAATTAACGCAAAATAAATTAATAAAAATTGGACAAGTAATTGACAGGTGCTAAGACATACGTTGCGAAGCCAGCTTTTTCGAATAATTGTCATCCACGTTACCATTTTAATAAATCACAATAAAAATATCAAAATAATACATAATTAAGATTCATGATAATTGTTAATTAAATTAAAAATCAAAAATTAAATTGTCGTGGCGGTTTTTATCCAGCTTGTGGGCTAAACCGAGCAACAACCTTCGATAGCTCAGTTGGTAGAGCGGTGGACTGTAGTGGCATCAAACGTGGCTATCCATAGGTCGCTGGTTCAAATCCGGCTCGAAGGAAACTTTTTTTTTCATATTTTGTTGTTGTTTTGCCCATTTCTTTTCCACCAAGTTAATAAATTCCAATAAACCGTGTCACTAACCGTCGTTTCGCCAACCCAACACCTGTCCATCTTAACCAGCATGACCATAAGGTCGAAAATGGTAAACACCATGGAAATTATAGCTCGCGTGGCACGCGAAGCACCATGTGCGTCTGAAAAACTCAACTTCAGTTGGCGCTCACCGGCCACTAACACTCGACCGTTTTAAATCTAATTAAACCGAGAAAATGGCGTTTTCATTAATAAAACCACCCTTTGTGCTGTTATTGTGTTGGTTTGTGGAATTAAAAAAAGTGCATTTTGTGCTGTGAGTGATTACCACAAAGTCAAAAATAGATGGCCGACTATTACGGGGTAATTTCGATGATTTTGCGTTAAAATAATTAATTACTAGGCTAGAACCAAGGCCAGCGTGCTACTAGTCAACAAAACGATTAAACATTTCTTGCGCAACCTTGGTAATTGCGGGAAATTGGCGAGACAAAGAAACGAGGACAATAGTTTTTGATTTTTCCGAAGCATTGATAAGGAAGTATGTAACTAGGGCTGATAAGAGCAAGTGTTTCATAATAATGAGAGCTATTTATACAACGTTTGGGTGTGTTCCAATATTCTTGGTGTTTATAATTGTCGGAACAAAATAAATAAACCCAAAGCTTTGTGTTTGATGATTTCCGGGTTTGGAACCGTAATTTAGGTACAAATTGTTGTAGCGACTGCACTTTTATTGATACATGTGTGTGCGAGGAGTGTGTAAAAGGGGATTCCGACTGATGGGGGCGTCTATTCACGCTCCACTGCTTACCGGTGACTCATCGTGCCCTTTCCTGCCTCCACTGCACAAAACCACATTGTCTCGTGTCATGTTAATGGATTTTTAAGAATGGGATTGTTCGCATTGTTGCCCAAATGACGATTTTTTATTTCACATTTTTATTGAAATAAAATAAAATTCAAATCCTACTGTAATAACAGTTTCCGAAATAAAAGCAAAAAAACAAAAAAAGGCTGCTTTAACCCCCTCCCCCTCCTCGAGCTCGCCTCCCAACCTCGGGGACTACGCAAGTGTAAAGGAAGCTTTAAAAAAAACTCCAACTCTCTAGGGATTTTTTTTCACCGATTTGTTTAATTTGACTGGGCTATATTATAAAAAAAAATATTGCGCCTGTAATATGCCACCAACAATACACATTCCGATACAAACTCGATTACAAATTTTGAAAAATTGAATAGGATACCTTGTTTCTAAACATTTAGAAGGTTTTTGTTAATTAGTGAATAAGATAAATATATTATACATTTTCCAGCCATAGATTTGACTGTTTAAAATAACCTGGAATCACTGAGATCTACGTCTGAGCGGGGTGTTTAGTGCGTAGTTTTCTTAGATTGGTAGGATTGGCACTATTCCCGCGCTTGTAATCCTCCGCCAATTTTCACCTGTCATATTTTGTGGTCTTATTTCGTTTGTAGAGTGTTAATAATCGTTTTTAGTTCGTGTTCTACCAATTATTTATCGTTGATAGTGGATTTGTTTTTGGTCACTTGAAGATTTTACAATGTTTGTCAGGTAAATGCAAATATTCCTAGTTGATTATTATTAGGAGCCTAATCCTAAACACTGTGATTCACCAAACGGAAAAATAAACCATTTTAAAGCAAAAACTAAAATTTGGTCGTACTACTTGAATCGCGGAGTGCTAAATATTGACTTGTTATTGGCTGAAAGTACTAAATAAAGAATTATTTTGTCCAATACGAACGCTTGTGCTCGTTAGAATATGGTTGTAAACCTCATTGCGTTAATATTTTCTTGGCGCCACTGCAAATAAAACTCTCATCGTTTGTGTATTTATTTGAGAAACGATTTGTTGCCACAATTAGAGCGTTGTTTTGACCACTGCACCCAGCACAGGTCTGCTGCTCCCTTCAGGCCCACCGAAATGTTGCCCATAGACAACACCCACATTGACTGCGTTTTTTTTCCCTAGATAGATATTTCTAGCCGATTTCGCCCCAACTTGAACACCCTTATACCCTTCGTTAAAAATCTGGGCTTCAAATGTGTTTTTTTTCACTTTATTGCGATACATAATCGCTCCCCCGATTGCCATTGGGTCATTATTGAGCAAATTCTTGTCCACAATTACGGAACCTTCAAGTTGGTATTTGGGGTTTTCGATGAGATTGCTCCGGTAGGCCATTTCGAGGACGCCAGAGTTGGGAAATGACCACGATATTCCGCTAGTCACATGTTTAGGGAAAAAATCGCAAAATTTTAATTTTTACCTGTCTTTCTTCAGCGCTTTCAAGCCGGGATGTTGGTCAGGTTTGGCCAAGTTTAAAGCCAGTAAAATGAGGAAAAGCTTCATTTTGTGAAAGTGTTTTGATTTGAAATGAGTTTTTGTCAAGTCGAGAGCTATTAAAATAGAGATGGGCACTTTCACACCTATTTGCCAACTTTGTAGCACAATTATAAAGTCAGTGTTTATAGCTTATTGTTTAGAACGTTTTGATTAAGTTGGATGGTTTTCTAAATTAAAATGATAAGACCGATATTCTCTTTGCAATTCCGCTTCACCTAACTACAGTATAAACTATTTATTTGTAGCTTCTGTTGGTTTAAATTGAATCTTTTTAATGGGCTCTGTTAATAATGCAATTATTTTTTTTTAAGTTCAAAACACGAGATAAATGATTATAGAGACCGTTTCTTTTTTAAGGACTTTCCTTGAAACTCGAAATAAATTTGTAAAAATGTAAATATCTGACACCTTTTTTATTTTTCCTAAATTCCTAAATTGACTTGAATCCTAAAAGTGTTTTAAACATCCTACAGTTGTACTATGTATTTAACCTTCTTAATTTAAAATAGGGTTTTTTCAGTTTTTTTATTATCTATTTAATAATAATAATAATAATAATAATTTATTTGTGGCAGTAAAACAGTTACAATAGAATTAGTTACCACAAGGAAAAAAATCCGATAACAAAATTAAATTTTTCTACAAGTTGTTTCTACCACAAATTGAACCAAAAGGCAGCAAAGCTGATCAAGGTTTTGGTCCAGACAATAAATGAGAACTAACAAAAAATTAAAATAAACATAGAAAAATTTCGAATTTTTCAGTTTAATACTAGTTATTTTATTTTACATCTAGAAATTTTGTATTTTTTTGTTTTTCAATCTCATAATTTCTTAGTGTTTCAAAAACGGTTTTTAGTTAGTCAGTTTGTTAGCATTAAAATTACTTTGTCAGTTTTAGAACTTTTAATTTTTGTATGGGAAATAGTTTCTTTTCTTTTCTTTTCCATCAATTCGATAGTTTTCTGATTTTCTCAGTTTTGCAGTCACTTTTTTCTTCAGAATTTCAGACTCACTGTTTTTTTTTGTGTTTTTCTTTTCTTTACAATCCTTACAAAAAACCGAACTTATTTTACAACAGCAAACTTAGGACCACGATTTTTTTGTATTTCGTTTTACTTGTTTTACTAATGGAATTTATTCCAATAAAAATTATGTTTTTATTTTTCTTGCAGTAGAAATTAATGAAAAATTCTAAAAAGTTTTTCTCATTTTTTATATTTTTTAGCGTTGTATTTTTGTTTTAGTTGTTGTCCAGCTTGGCCACAGACCTGGACAACATGCTCAGCGAGCTGTGTACAACCCCTCCGCCTCCATACGACCGCCTTTCAGACAAATTTTAAGGGGGGGGTGTTAACTTTTTTTTAATGTTTTTTATTTTCTCATTTACGGCTAAACTATTCTAAAAAGTGGAACTATTTTGATTCATATCTATGCAAAATGATCCGGGGAATCGATTGGCATCGAGAAAATTACGAAATTCCGAATAGTTTTTTAGTTATGAATTTTTTAAAATTTCACCAATTTTTGCATTTATCAGCAATTTGCTCGAAAACTATAAGTCGGAGAACAATAATCTTTTTTGAAAAAAATAGATAATTTAAAGAGCTTTCCAACGATAATACACTTCAAGGGGTTATCTCTGATAGTTCCGGAGCTATTGCTCGACAAATGTTCCGGGTACCCAAAATCGACAAAAATTGCGACGAAAATTGAAAAAATCAAATATCAAAAAATCGAATATATGGACTTTTTGTGGACTTTTAACAACTCTAGAGGGACGTAAAGTCATATAAAAGTCCATAAAAGTATACTAGAACAGTCTCACTATTTTTGTGTTTTTCTTTTCTTTACAATCCTTACAAAAAACCGAACTTATTTTACAACAGCAAATTTAGGACCAATATTTTTTTGTATTTCGTTTTACTTGTTTTAGTAATGGAATTTATTACAATAAAAATTATGTTTTCATTTTTCTTGCAGTAGAAATTAATGAAAAATTCTAAAAAGTTTTTCTCATTTTTTATATTTGTTTAGCGTTGTATTTTTGTTTTAGTTGTTGTCCAGCTTGGCCACAGACCTGGACAACATGCTCAGCGAGCTGTGTACAACTCCTCCGCCTCCTTACGACCGCCTCTCAGACAGCGAGCTCCACACAAGGTGAGTCCGTCTTGTCTTTTTCCCCCGAATTAGGAAAAGTGTCAGTCAGTGCTATTACGTGGAAACGACACATCGTTTATTTCAATTTTCTTGTCGTTTTGTTTATTACTCCAGATAATGATTAATCGTATTAAGCGTGTGATGTATGGAAGCGAGCAAAGAAAAAATACACTCTTGGAATATTGCCCCAAGGGTCGGAATTCTATTCGTACATATCGGAAAATAAAATGCGCTAAGGGACATAATCCCATCCCTCTTCTATCAAGGGGATGCGGAAATGATCAAGAAGTCACCTCGATTTTTCACGAGATGGAAAATTTTATTTAGAGTCGCACAATGTACATATTCAGGCAATTTTTCGCGTAATAAATCACATTTAGAGAATTTTATATACGAAAAAACGTCATTAACCACAACAAATTGAATTCGAACACAGTTGGAGCTTTTTCTATGTTCAGGAGCGAATCGTATCATGTTTGAATTATCGAATTAGTGGTTGGGCACGTATTGCTTGTTTAATTTCCCTGTTATTTTATAATGCTTATTAAGTCCCGTTTGCAAAACACAAATCTGATTATTGGACGAATCCGGGGGCGGTATTAATGGAAATGTTTACTTTATGTTTCGGTAAACAGAGGGCACAATTTTAAGAGGGGCTCAAGGTGAGCTCTGTTGATTAAATGAGACTGTTTTAAATATTCCCAGCAACAAGTTGGGAAAAACTGGACTTGGACGAAATCTTACTAGTTTATCCCGAAATAGGATTAAACATATACACGTCGTTGTTTATTGACTGTGCTATTTTTAGCACCAGTTATTTTATTACACAAACCTTGAACTCGAACAAACTGTGATTGTCTTCCGAAACAATTCAATTAAAATTGTGCGGAAGGGGAATTATTTATTGGCTAGTATTTGCAAATTCCGGAATTGATTACGGCTGGACTCCGGATTTAGCAGCTAAATTATAAAATATTTTGATAGTCCTACCCGCCAATAATTTCAATGAACCGGAAGTCGAATAAAATAATCGAACCGATTTCCCAGTGGGAACCTGGATGTAATCAGGCGTCTAGACTAGCTTTCACGAAATTTTTACCTGATCGATTATGACTTGGTTAAAAGTTCGGCGAGTCTGCGACTCAATTCACCCGAGGATAGTAAAATATTTTACTACTGTTTAATATTGGATGAAGTTTTTTTTTCCGCTACTTTGTTACAAGAAAGGAAAGGTGGGAATGAATGTTTGTTTCGTAAAAATGCTTTTTTGTGATATCACATTTTATTGTTATTTAGAAACAATATTTAAGGAAAAATAAATAGTTTTTTTAAAACCTTCCTCGGACGAAGCCTCCAAACACTGGCTCGCTCCGGCCCCCAAGTCCCCCGAACCTCTGACCATAGCTGACCCCAGCATCCCAGGCACTGTTTTTATCTTTGAAAAAATTTCTGGATGCTTCAACGCCGACTTGAGTGCCAAAACGGCCCGCATTAACTGCTTCCACTCCCAAGCCAGTATTGCTTGGTTTATTTTGATAATCAACTCTTCCTCCAAGCAAAGTTGGGGCATCTTTATTGACGAAATTCTTCTGAACTTGTCCAGTTGCATCGACGCGGTGGTTTGCATTTTCGAAGACTTTTTCACGGTGTTGTAGTTTGAGGATTCCGGGGTCTTGTACCTTCCATTTAGTTTCCCTAAACGAGGAAAATTCAAATTATTTTTTAGAGAGTTGTAAGTTTTACCTTTGGTCGTTTGGCGGAGCGGCTGAGGCAAGGGCCAGGAAGGCGAGTGCAAAAATTACGATTTTTTGCATTTTGTGTTAGTTGTTGGGTTGTCTTGGTTGAATGACTGAGGAGAAGTTGGTTTGGTGGGTTTTTATAGTGTCAGAAGTGTGATTCCCTGAGCGAAAAACCGAGATCACGAACTTGAAATAATAACATGAGATAAGTGATTAAGCGCGCTCGGAAATTGTATTTTACATTTCGTTCTATCTTAAATGCAGATTAATTTTTTCTATTTCTTGTGCTCTTTAATTGAATAAATTACCGTTCAGGGGAATGTTCCTTTGTTACAGAATTCCGACTTCTGGTCTTGTAATGTAATAATGTGAGTCATCAGATGACTGTTTCAATTTTTCCAATTGCGAGTGTTATTGTATTGTTCGTGTGTATATAAGGGAATCATTTTCATAATTTATTATTATCTTTGTGATTTACAACACGTTGCACGCATATAGCATTCATAATAAGTTTCAGTTACTTAATTACACTCCGCAAAATAGTCAAATTTTGGGTTAATTCAAAGGGAAAAATTAAACACTAGGTGAAAATAATAATTTCTAAGTAAAAGTAGTAAACGCTAGGTAATTAACCGTAGAATTTACTGGAACAAACCGTTTTCTTTTACGGCTTTCAGTTTTTCAGTTATGAATTTTTTTATATTTAGTGTTTACACATTTTTCAATTTTATTATTTTCTCACTTTACGGCAAAACTATTCAAAAATGTGGAACTATTTTTATCCATACCTACGCAAAATGATCCGGGGAATCGACTGGCATCAAAAGAATTGCCAAATTCCCAATAGTTTTTTAGTTATGAATTTTTTAAAATTTCACCAATTTTTGCATTTATCAGCAATTTGCTCGAAAAGTATAAGTCGGAGAACAATAATCTTTTTTGAAAAAAATAGATAATTTAAAGAGCTTTCCAACGATAATACACTTCATGGGGTTATCTCTGATAGTTCCGGAGCTATTGCTCGACAAATGTTCCGGGTACCCAAAATTGACAAAAATCGCGACGAAAATTGAAAAAATCAAATATCAAAAAATCGAATATATGGACTTTTTGTGGACTTTTAACAACTCTAGAGGGATGTAAAGTCATATAAAAGTCCATAAAAGGATACTAGAACGAGTTTTAAAAAAAAATTTTTTTTCACCTTTTTGAAGGTAAGTGACTCAGGAAATTTTAAGCAAAAAATTTTAAATTTTTAATTCTTGTGAAAAATTGATATAATATGTAAAATGAGCCGTAGAATTCAGTGGAACAAACCGCAGTGCTCTACGACTTTTAGTTTTTTTTTTATGAATTTTTTTAGTGAAAAACTTTGATCGCCTCTGTAGCCGGAACCGTTGCCCGGAGCGGCTCCGGGTTTAATCGAAAAAATAGAGAAAATTAGGCGCTATCAGATGGTTTTTTGTTCGTTGCTCTAAGTTTTACAGTTTCCGAGAAAAACGCAAAAAAAGGTTTCCATTTTCGCTTTTTTTCAATTTTCAACCGCCAATTACGGCCAAACTATTCGAGTTATCGAAAAACGGAAAAATCGAGGACAACCGGAATAAAAAGCTCTACAAAATGGCATAGGACTCAAGGCGATATCGCAAAAAATTTTTCAATTTTTAAACGCCGATTACGGCCAAACTAAAAGAGCTAGGAGAAAAGGCTTTTTTAGATCGGAAAGAGCACATCAAAATCTATAAGATAGAATCGGTTTTATTTGATTTTGAGACACTTTAAAAAATGACCGATTTTAAGGGGGGGGTGTTAACTTTTTTTTAATTTTTTTTATTTTCTCTTTTACGGCTAAACTATTCTAAAAAGTGGAACTATTTTGATCCATATCTATGCAAAATGATCCGGGGAATCGATTGGCATCGAGAAAATTACGAAATTCCGAATAGTTTTTTAGTTATGAATTTTTTAAAATTTCACCAATTTTTGCATTTATCAGCAATTTGCTCGAAAACTATAAGTCGGAGAACAATAATCTTTTTTGAAAAAAATAGATAATTTAAAGAGCTTTCCAACGATAATACACTTCATGGGGTTATCTCTGATAGTTCCGGAGCTATTGCTCGACAAATGTTCCGGGTACCCAAAATCGACAAAAATTGCGACGAAAATTGAAAAAATCAAATATCAAAAAATCGAATATATGGACTTTTTGTGGACTTTTAACAACTCTAGAGGAATGTAAAGTCATATAAAAGTCCATAAAAGGATACTAGAACGAGTTTTAAAAAAAAATTTTTTTTCACCTTTTTGAAGGTAAGTGTATTATTACTCAGGAAATTTTAGCAAAAAAATTGAAAATTTTAAATCTCGTGAAAAGTTGGTATAATACAGAAAATGAGCCGCTGAATTCAATGGAACAAACCGCATTGCTCTACGACTTTTAGTTTTCGAGTTATGAATTTTTTTAATGAATAAAATTTTTCACTATGACAAATGGCTACCCTAAATTTAGGCAAAAATTTTTAAATTTTTAATTGTTGTGAAAAATTGATATATTATGTAAAATGAGCCGTAGAATTCAACCGAACAAACCGCATTGCTCTACGACTTTTAGTTTTTTTTTTATGAATTTTTTTAGTGAAAAACTTTAATCGCCTCTGTAGCCGGAACCGTTGCCCGGAGCGGCTCCGGGTTTGGTCGAAAAAATAGATAAAATTAAGCGCTATCAGATGTTTTTTTGTTCGTTGCTCTAAGTCTTACAGTTTCCGAGAAAAACGCAAAAAAAGGTTTCCATTTTCACTTTTTTTCAATTTTCAACCGCCAATTACGGCGAAACTATTAGAGTTATCGAGAAACGGAAAAATGGAGGACAACCGGAATAAAAAACTCTACAAAATGGCATAGGACTCAAGGCGATATCTCGCAAAAAATTTTTCAATTTTCAAACGCCGATTACGGCCAAACTAAAAGAGCTAGGAGAAAATGCTTTTTTAGATTGGAAAGAGCACATCAAAATCTATAAGATAGAATCGGTTTTATTTGATTTAGAGACACTTTAAAAATTGACCGATTTTAAGGGGGGGGTGTTAACTTTTTTTTAATTTTTTTTATTTTCTCATTTTTGGCTAAACTATTCGAAAAAGTGGAACTATTTTGATCCATTCCTATGCAAAATGATCCGGGGAATCGATTGGCATCGAGAAAATTGCCAAATTCCCAATAGTTTTTTAGTTATGAATTTTTTAAAATTTTACCAATTTTTGCATTTGTCTCCAATTTGCTCGAAAACTATTAGTCGGAGAACAATCATTTTTTTTGAAAAAGATAGATAATTTAAAGAGCTTTCCAACGATAATACACTTCATGGGGTTATCTCTGATAGTTCCGGAGCTATTGCTTGACAAAAGTTCCGGGTACCCAAAATCGACAAAAACTGCGACGAAAATTGAAAAATCAAACTTCTAAAAATCGAACATATGGACTTTTTGTGGACTAAAAACAACTTTTGTGGGTTGTTAAGACATGTAGAAGTCCATAAAAATTTACTGGAGTGAGTTTAAAAAAAAAATTTTTTTTCACCTCTTTGAAGTTAAGTGTATTATTACTCAGGAAATTTTAGCAAAAAAATTGAAAATTTTAAATCTCGTGAAAAGTTGGTATAATACAGAAAATGAGCCGCTGAATTCAATGGAACAAACCGCATTGCTCTACGACTTTTAGTTTTCGAGTTATGAATTTTTTTAATGAATAAAATTTTTCACTATGACAAATGGCTACCCTAAATTTAGGCAAAAATTTTTAAATTTTTAATTGTTGTGAAAAATTGATATATTATGTAAAATGAGCCGTAGAATTCAACCGAATAAACCGCATTGCTCTACGACTTTTAGTTTTTTTTTTATGAATTTTTTTAGTGAAAAACTTTAATCGCCTCTGTAGCCGGAACCGTTGCCCGGAGCGGCTCCGGGTTTGGTCGAAAAAATAGATAAAATTAAGCGCTATCAGATGTTTTTTTGTTCGTTGCTCTAAGTCTTACAGTTTCCGAGAAAAACGCAAAAAAAGGTTTCCATTTTCACTTTTTTTCAATTTTCAACCGCCAATTACGGCGAAACTATTAGAGTTATCGAGAAACGGAAAAATGGAGGACAACCGGAATAAAAAACTCTACAAAATGGCATAGGACTCAAGGCGATATCTCGCAAAAAATTTTTCAATTTTCAAACGCCGATTACGGCCAAACTAAAAGAGCTAGGAGAAAATGCTTTTTTAGATTGGAAAGAGCACATCAAAATCTATAAGATAGAATCGGTTTTATTTGATTTAGAGACACTTTAAAAATTGACCGATTTTAAGGGGGGGGTGTTAACTTTTTTTTAATTTTTTTTATTTTCTCATTTTTGGCTAAACTATTCGAAAAAGTGGAACTATTTTGATCCATTCCTATGCAAAATGATCCGGGGAATCGATTGGCATCGAGAAAATTGCCAAATTCCCAATAGTTTTTTAGTTATGAATTTTTTAAAATTTTACCAATTTTTGCATTTGTCTCCAATTTGCTCGAAAACTATTAGTCGGAGAACAATAATTTTTTTTGAAAAAGATAGATAATTTAAAGAGCTTTCCAACGATAATACACTTCATGGGGTTATCTCTGATAGTTCCGGAGCTATTGCTTGACAAAAGTTCCGGGTACCCAAAATCGACAAAAACTGCGACGAAAATTGAAAAATCAAACTTCTAAAAATCGAACATATGGACTTTTTGTGGACTAAAAACAACTTTTGTGGGTTGTTAAGACATGTAGAAGTCCATAAAAATTTACTGGAGTGAGTTTAAAAAAAAATTTTTTTTCACCTCTTTGAAGTTAAGTGTATTATTACTCAGGAAATTTTAGCAAAAAAATTGAAAATTTTAAATCTCGTGAAAAGTTGGTATAATACAGAAAAAGAGCCGCTGAATTCAATGGAACAAACCGCATTGCTCTACGACTTTTAGTTTTCGAGTTATGAATTTTTTTAATGAATAAAATTTTTCACTATGACAAATGGCTACCCTAAATTTAGGCAAAAATTTTTAAATTTTTAATTGTTGTGAAAAATTGATATATTATGTAAAATGAGCCGTAGAATTCAACCGAACAAACCGCATTGCTCTACGACTTTTAGTTTTTTTTTTATGAATTTTTTTAGTGAAAAACTTTAATCGCCTCTGTAGCCGGAACCGTTGCCCGGAGCGGCTCCGGGTTTGGTCGAAAAAATAGATAAAATTAAGCGCTATCAGATGTTTTTTTGTTCGTTGCTCTAAGTCTTACAGTTTCCGAGAAAAACGCAAAAAAAGGTTTCCATTTTCACTTTTTTTCAATTTTCAACCGCCAATTACGGCGAAACTATTAGAGTTATCGAGAAACGGAAAAATGGAGGACAACCGGAATAAAAAACTCTACAAAATGGCATAGGACTCAAGGCGATATCTCGCAAAAAATTTTTCAATTTTCAAACGCCGATTACGGCCAAACTAAAAGAGCTAGGAGAAAATGCTTTTTTAGATTGGAAAGAGCACATCAAAATCTATAAGATAGAATCGGTTTTATTTGATTTAGAGACACTTTAAAAATTGACCGATTTTAAGGGGGGGGTGTTAACTTTTTTTTAATTTTTTTTATTTTCTCATTTTTGGCTAAACTATTCGAAAAAGTGGAACTATTTTGATCCATTCCTATGCAAAATGATCCGGGGAATCGATTGGCATCGAGAAAATTGCCAAATTCCCAATAGTTTTTTAGTTATGAATTTTTTAAAATTTTACCAATTTTTGCATTTGTCTCCAATTTGCTCGAAAACTATTAGTCGGAGAACAATAATTTTTTTTGAAAAAGATAGATAATTTAAAGAGCTTTCCAACGATAATACACTTCATGGGGTTATCTCTGATAGTTCCGGAGCTATTGCTTGACAAAAGTTCCGGGTACCCAAAATCGACAAAAACTGCGACGAAAATTGAAAAATCAAACTTCTAAAAATCGAACATATGGACTTTTTGTGGACTAAAAACAACTTTTGTGGGTTGTTAAGACATGTAGAAGTCTATAAAAATTTACTGGAGTGAGTTTAAAAAAAAAATTTTTTTCACCTCTTTGAAGTTAAGTGTATTATTTACTCAGGAAATTTTAGCAAAAAAATTGAAAATTTTAAATCTCATGAAAAGTTGGTATAATACAGAAAAAGAGCCGCTGAATTCAATAGAACAAACCGCATTGCTCTACGACTTTTAGTTTTCGAGTTATGAATTTTTTTAATGAATAAAATTTTTCACTATGACAAATGGCTACCCTAAATTTAGGCAAAAATTTTTAAATTTTTAATTGTTGTGAAAAATTGATATATTATGTAAAATGAGCCGTAGAATTCAACCGAACAAACCGCATTGCTCTACGACTTTTAGTTTTTTTTTTATGAATTTTTTTAGTGAAAAACTTTAATCGCCTCTGTAGCCGGAACCGTTGCCCGGAGCGGCTCCGGGTTTGGTCGAAAAAATAGATAAAATTAAGCGCTATCAGATGTTTTTTTGTTCGTTGCTCTAAGTCTTACAGTTTCCGAGAAAAACGCAAAAAAAGGTTTCCATTTTCACTTTTTTTCAATTTTCAACCGCCAATTACGGCGAAACTATTAGAGTTATCGAGAAACGGAAAAATGGAGGACAACCGGAATAAAAAACTCTACAAAATGGCATAGGACTCAAGGCGATATCTCGCAAAAAATTTTTCAATTTTCAAACGCCGATTACGGCCAAACTAAAAGAGCTAGGAGAAAATGCTTTTTTAGATTGGAAAGAGCACATCAAAATCTATAAGATAGAATCGGTTTTATTTGATTTAGAGACACTTTAAAAATTGACCGATTTTAAGGGGGGGGTGTTAACTTTTTTTTAATTTTTTTTATTTTCTCATTTTTGGCTAAACTATTCGAAAAAGTGGAACTATTTTGATCCATTCCTATGCAAAATGATCCGGGGAATCGATTGGCATCGAGAAAATTGCCAAATTCCCAATAGTTTTTTAGTTATGAATTTTTTAAAATTTTACCAATTTTTGCATTTGTCTCCAATTTGCTCGAAAACTATTAGTCGGAGAACAATAATTTTTTTTGAAAAAGATAGATAATTTAAAGAGCTTTCCAACGATAATACACTTCATGGGGTTATCTCTGATAGTTCCGGAGCTATTGCTTGACAAAAGTTCCGGGTACCCAAAATCGACAAAAACTGCGACGAAAATTGAAAAATCAAACTTCTAAAAATCGAACATATGGACTTTTTGTGGACTAAAAACAACTTTTGTGGGTTGTTAAGACATGTAGAAGTCCATAAAAATTTACTGGAGTGAGTTTAAAAAAAAATTTTTTTTCACCTCTTTGAAGTTAAGTGTATTACTCAGGAAATTTTAGCAAAAAAATTGAAAATTTTAAATCTCGTGAAAAGTTGGTATAATACAGAAAAAGAGCCGCTGAATTCAATAGAACAAACCGCATTGCTCTACGACTTTTAGTTTTCGAGTTATGAATTTTTTTAATGAATAAAATTTTTCACTATGACAAATGGCTACCCTAAATTTAGGCAAAAATTTTTAAATTTTTAATTGTTGTGAAAAATTGATATATTATGTAAAATGAGCCGTAGAATTCAACCGAACAAACCGCAGTGCTCTACGACTTTTAGTTTTTTTTTTATGAATTTTTTTAGTGAAAAACTTTGATCGCCTCTGTAGCCGGAACCGTTGCCCGGAGCGGCTCCGGGTTTAATCGAAAAAATAGAGAAAATTAGGCGCTATCAGATGGTTTTTTGTTCGTTGCTCTAAGTCTTACAGTTTCCGAGAAAAACGCAAAAAAAGGTTTCCATTTTCGCTTTTTTTCAATTTTCAACCGCCAATTACGGCCAAACTATTAGAGTTATCGAAAAACGGAAAAATCGAGGACAACCGGAATAAAAAGCTCTACAAAATGGCATAGGACTCAAGGCGATATCTCGCAAAAAATTTTTCAATTTTCAAACGCCGATTACGGCCAAACTAAAAGAGCTAGGAGAAAACGCTTTTTTAGATCGGAAAGAGCACATCAAAATCTATAAGATAGAATCGGTTTTATTTGATTTTGAGACACTTTAAAAAATGACCGATTTTAAGGGGGGGGTGTTAACTTTTTTTTAATTTTTTTTATTTTCTCATTTACGGCTAAACTATTCTAAAAAGTGAAACTATTTTGATCCATATCTATGCAAAATGATCCGGGGAATCGATTGGCATCGAGAAAATTACGAAATTCCGAATAGTTTTTTAGTTATGAATTTTTTAAAATTTCACCAATTTTTGCATTTATCAGCAATTTGCTCGAAAACTATAAGTCGGAGAACAATAATCTTTTTTGAAAAAAATAGATAATTTAAAGAGCTTTCCAACGATAATACACTTCATGGGGTTATCTCTGATAGTTCCGGAGCTATTGCTCGACAAATGTTCCGGGTACCCAAAATTGACAAAAATCGCGACGAAAATTGAAAAAATCAAATATCAAAAAATCGAATATATGGACTTTTTGTGGACTTTTAACAACTTTTGTGGGTTGTTAAGACATAAAGAAGTCCATAAAAATATGCTGAAGTGAGTTTTAAAAAAAATTTTTTTCGTCTCTTTGAAGGTAAGTGTTATTAGAAATTTATGCAAAAAAATTAAAAATTTTAAATATCGTGTAAAGTTGGTATAATACAGAATATGAGCCGTTGAATTCACTGGAACAAACCGTTTTGCTCTAGGACATTTAGTTTTTGCGTTATGAATTTTTTTAATGAAAAATCGTTGTGGCATATTTTATTATATTTTTTCTGTATTGTTTTTATCTATATTGTCCACTTAGGTAATTTTGTTCATTGTAATGTACAACTATAGTCAAAAAAAGTCTGTTGGAAATAAACTGCATACATTTCATAATTTTTTTTGCATTTTTCTACAGCAAACATCGAAAAACCAATTACATTTTTGTCCCAGATATAATAATGTAACGGTTCGACGTCTAATATAATTGTTGCTATTAAGCAAATGCTTCTATTAATCTTGGCTTTATTGGGTCAAATGACAAGTCGTAATAAATCACTGTCGACCACTTCGTAATAGAACACATCAACATTGAACAAGAATTTCCTCTTTCCACCATTTAGTAGAAATGGAGATTTGAAATAGGGATTGTGACATTTCCCTATCTAGCCTTTGGCACTTTTGCGTCTTCACACATTTCATTTCACATCGCATTCAATGAAATTACGGTTCAAATTGAGGTAAATCTCTCTCAACCACTATAATATGAATGGATTAAATGCCATAAAACGACAATAACACGAATGTCTTTATTCGAAAATAAATAATTATTTGTAGTGTTATGTCTTTTACGACACTTTATTTTTATGACCTCGTAAAAAAATTATGTCTTTTGGTGTAAATAAAAGTACGAAAATACCGTGAACATTTTTATTAAATAAAAGAAATAAATAAGTCTTTAGAAGCGGTGGCTAAACTGGACGCCTCCGTAATAATTGGGCCTCCCGGTGCCCCCAGGGCCCCCATAATGCCGTCCATAGTTGCCCACAGCGTCCAGACGCGAATTACCATTCCTCCATAAATTCCCAACTCCTTGAACATTCAGATCTGTTCCGTGTTTCTGGGTGTGTGAAGCACCGACGTTTAGGTTCGATCCTGAGGGAGTATGGGAGTATCCCAGTTGGCCCCCGATGGTCGCAGGCCCATTTGGGTGGAATTGTTTGGAGGCAAAAGCCCCCCCATCAAGTCGGTGCCCATTTTTATTGAGGATATTTCCCTGGTGGCTGGCTGTGACCCTTGTTCCACTTTTACCACCTCCAGAAACGCCGATATTTGTTTGTCTTGAAAAAAATTGTTTTGCGTTATTTTTGAATGAGATTGATTAGTTGTTACCTTTTTTGGCGGCCGAGTGGCATGAGGAAATATTCTTGACCTTGCTGGTCTTGGACGATTTCGTAAGCTGCAGCTGCAGCAAAACAGACAAGTGTAAAGGTGATGATTTTGTTCATTGTTGGAGAATGTGTAAGGGAGTTTCTCTGGCATGATTTATATAGCCAACGAATTCGCTAATCTCGAAGGGACTTTACAGTTGCGGGAAGTCCGCTTATCTCGGGGAAAAGAAATCACAACAGAATGAAATTTGAATTAGTAAACACAGGCAATAAAATGGAATAATTAATCAAGTGATTCACGCGAGAATGTTGTTGACCTTTTTGCACCGAATGACCGAATTTTGTCACTGTCTTTACGCTCGATTACACATCTTCCTCTAATACAATTAAATTGAAAAAGAGGGTTAATAAATCGTTTCCATTCGTTTTATTGTTTTCGGGAGAAATAAATGTCCAATCGGGAAAATTGCATACACTGCATGCGTTATTAATATCGCATTATTTTCGGTGTAATGAACGGTAAAGCCTGAGGGAAGTGCTGATGAGCGTTTGCAAACACATGGGCCATTATTAGCGAACATTAATGGAGGTTGTCTGTTTGATTTCCAGAGTAATTTATCTAATTTTCTTTCGGTTTTTCATGCTAAAAGTAGTCAAACTCTGATAATTCTATTATTATAACAGTCACGCATTGTCCCCAGTTGATTTAATTGGATTTGTTGTTATGCAACCAAGATTACAGATTGACTTTTATTAGACGCTTATTGATTTTTTCTAGTTTTTTCGGTATTAAGTGACATATGCCATTTTGTAGAGTTTTTTATTCCGGTTGTCCTCGATTTTTCCGTTTTTCGATAACTCTAATAGTTTGGCGTAATTGGCGGTTAAAAATTGAAAAAAAGCGAAAATGGAAACCTTTTTTTGCGTTTTTCTCGGAAACTGTAAGACTTAGAGCAACGAACAAAAAACCATCTGATAGCGCTTAATTTTCTCTATTTTTTCGATTAAACCCGGAGCCGCTCCGGGCAACGGTTCCGGCTACAGAGGCGATCAAAGTTTTTCACTAAAAAAATTCATAAAAAAAAAACTAAAAGTCGTAGAGCACTGCGGTTTGTTCCATTGAATTCTACGGCTCATTTTACATATTATATCAATTTTTCACAAGAATTAAAAATTTAAAATTTTTTGCTTAAAATTTCCTGAGCAAAACTACACTTACTTTTCCGAGTCATACCTTCAAAAATGTGAAATACTTTTATGGACTTTTATATGCCTTTACATCTCTCTAGAATTGTTAAAGTCCACAAAAAGTCCATATATTCGATTTTTTGATATTTGATTTTTTCAATTTTCGTCGCAATTTTTGTCGATTTTGGGTACTCGGAACATTTGTCGAGCAATAGCTCCGGAACTATCAGAGATAACCCCTTGAAGTGTATTATCGTTGAAAAGCTCTTTCGATTATCTATTTTTTTCAAAAAAGATTATTGTTCTCCGACTAATAGTTTTCGAGCAAATTGCTGATAAATGAAAAAATTGGTAAAATTTTAAAAAATTCATAACTAAAAAACTATTGGGAATTTGGCAATTTTGTCGATGCCAATCGATTCCCCGGATCATTTTGCATAGGTAAGGATTAAAATCTTTACACTTTTTCGAATAGTTTAGGCGTAATTGAGATAATAAAAACAATTAGCATAGTGTCTCGAGATTTTTTGGTAGTAGGTAATAAAAATAAGCAAATATCGTTTGAAATCTGCTTTGATTAAATGGAAAACATATTTTGTGTGTTCATTTCTCGCCGCCAGAGCTCACGTATTTGTTCCATTTCTATAATATTGAAATTTTTCGATCACGAAATGGAGATGTTTTTGCCGAGATCGGCACATCTGTTGCGAAAATCGCATTAAAGGTCAGTTCCTAATCTACTCGTAACCATCTGGACCCACCCTTGAGTAAATCAGAGCCGCCAATGTCGAAATAATACGGAAAAACCCAGTGTGTATTTTTTCAATTAAGCAAATAAAAATCTGCGCTGATGTGGAAATCGAGGGTGCTTTTTGTGAATTAAAATTTCCACGGACAATCCTCGTAAAAATTCCTTTGTGATGGTCGGTAATTTTTTTCAAATGCGGTCAAGGGAGATATTGAAAAATCCCGTACGAGGTGAAGGAGATTCACCGCATTGACGGGACCCAGCATAAGGGGAGAAAAATCTCAGACATAAATCTTTCGCTTCGAAAGACACCGCCACCAGGATTCGGTCGTTTGCGACTCAGGGGTGGCTCGTCCACACTCAATTTATGGCCCAAATGAACGAAAAACACTGCTCGCGTTGGAGTTCCAAAGACACGAAATGAATTAATGCAGATTTTTGAAAAATATTTTTGTTCGAGTCTCTGAAAAATTTCGCACGCCTTTTTGAATGAAAATTGAATTAAAAGTTCCAAGTGCGCCTTTCGTAGGCTAATGCTGCCGTGAATTCAATTAGGGGCGATTTTCAGGTGGCTCTTTGATTGGGTCTTGTTTCTTTATTTGCGTGACCACGGCCCGAATGTTTGTTTAAGGCTTGCAACCACCCTGAGCACGTCTCAGGAATCAATTTGTCCTCGAGAGGCTGTAACATGTCAGGTCCTGGTGCGGTTTTTCCCTCCAGACACTTCCTTATGTATCTCACGGCATCTCAAGGGTATCGAAACCGCACTCTTTATGGAGATAAAGATAATCCACCCCCGACTAGCTCACAATTTTTTGTATTCAAGAAGTGTTTAGTTTTGGCAAGGGACCAATTTGTTTGAATTAGTTTTCCCGTATTTGTAATTAAACCCGTTCCTGTCTCCCTTTAAAGAGTTGAACTCTATTTCCGCCACATATCCGGTCACGAACGTCACTGAACCGTTTCGAGTTTTGTATGAAATGCACGTCCCAATCCACCACCCTCTAGTCTAGTGTTTGTGGCAGCCGATGTTTCTGAATATGAAAAATACATGCGCTAAAGAACATCTACTTACACAGGAACCTCAGTTCCTTGATTATGCATGCGAAATAAAACTGTTTTATACGGTTCTCGGGAACAACAACGAGATATGCTGAAAAACACCCTCACGTGCATACTGAAAAGCTCCAGATTTTGCATTGGCCGATTTATGGCCCACTTCGACAGCTC
This sequence comes from Tribolium castaneum, assembly GCF_031307605.1. Taxonomy (NCBI): domain Eukaryota; kingdom Metazoa; phylum Arthropoda; class Insecta; order Coleoptera; family Tenebrionidae; genus Tribolium; species Tribolium castaneum. The sequence continues at coordinate 505,989 of NC_087402.1, read as the reverse complement.
TGCCCATAATCGCAATTTATTGGAATTTTTATCCGACTTCATCTGCATACTATAAACAAGCACAACAGAAACTGCAAAAAATAATTATTTTGTATCTAAAAATTAGCCAAAAAATCGCAGTTGTTTGTGAAATTTGGTTACAAATTAATGAATAAATTTTAAATTTCAAAAATGGAGCATTTATTTATTTTTTTCGTTGTTTAATAAATCGACTTTTGATAAAAACATAGTTTCTGCAAGAACTGCACACGTGTAAAGATAATTGCTTTTGCTGCAGACGCGAGAATTCGTTGTTAAATTGCTTTTTATTTTCTAGCTACATGGAATGAAATTGCACTCGAGATGCGCGCTATTACAACATTCGTCCTTTATTTGTTATTGTAGCAGCAAAATTGAGACAAACTTAACTATTTTGATTAAATTAAGGCGTCAAACCCAAATAATACATCGTAATTGTCAACATCCTGCAAGAATGTGATTCGAAAACGGAAGCTGAATCATTCCGCTGGTTTATATTTATTCTTACGTAAAAATAAATAATTATACAGATTAGGTGGCCACTCGTGCATGGAAATTAAGTGGCATTTTTTGATAAGAGGGTGAAAATGAAGCGCTTCATTGAAGCGTATTTCTTTCCTTGTGGTAATTGATTAGTTGGTTGTTCGCCATGACCTAAAACCGAGTCAAATTCCTGGTCATTAATGCGATTGTGCGCTCTCTTATCTATTTATCTCTGGTGTACTTTCATGATAATTTAATTCGTTATTAATGCAAGATTGAACAACACCGTTACTGCTTATTTAAAGTAAATATGTCAAAGAGGAAGTGGCAATGTCCGATTGATTTGTAGCTCGATCGAGTCAGTGTTTCCGCAGTGACCATTCAAAGAACTAGCGCTCCAAGTGCAGTTTGCTTATTATTTAGAATTTGGACAAATCTTATCACCAGTAGTGATAGTGCAAACGCCGTTCATAGTGAATCACAAGCTGCGATAAAATGAATCAGAGCAATGGAAGACGTGGAAGTGAAAAGCCCGAGTGTTAAAAGTGCCGTGAACTTCTTCAACAGTTTGAGCAAAAGCTCAAGTATCCAAGTGGTGTGTCACCAACAAATCAGAGTGTCGCCCTTGATTCCGCGACCTAAACTTATTATTAAACGCAATGGTGATCTTACGCCGGATGTGGAGGCCAAGAACATTATCGAAGAGTTTAATAAGAAAATCTCGCCTTATAACACGTTTAAATTACCAGTGGATGCACTCCACAGTGATTTTTTCAAACAGAATTTTGAACCGTTGCTGCCAGACGTCGTTGCGCCTGAGAAGAAGAGACGGAGAAATCGGATCTATCGGAAGCCGGCCAAGAGGTGTGTAATTAACGCAAACGGAACGAAAAATCGTGCTGGTTGGAAATACTAGTTTAAATATTTAACGCTGACAAATATTTATAATTGCAATAGTTCACCTAAAACGCAAATACTTTCAGTTCAAAAGTCGGCGAATTAGCTCGAGATTTTACTAAACAAACTCAGTTAACTAAAAATTTTTAGACATAAATTAAATATTTTCGTTTATTTTTTTTATAATTTATGAAGTAAGTCATCTAAGGATTCAACGCTAAAGATTGTAGTTATGTTTTACCTTTACGTTCATCTCTTTTTCTCTCAAAACAAAAGATATTTTTTCTTTATTAAGATGTGCTCTTACGTTTACAATTTGGCGCCTTTACGTACTTTTATTTGCCGCATTATTTTCTTATTTCTGTCAGTTTTATTTTCCGCTTTACGTTTATACTTCTATCTGTTCTCTCAATCTCTTATTTTTGCTTATGTGTTGTTCACTTACCTTTTGTACACTTTTTTTCATAGAAAAATTGTTGCCGTGATCCGGGTGCGAACACCCGACCTTCCCCGCCGTAAGTGGCGCTTATACCACTGGGCCACCAGGGCCCCAAGTACTGACTGTGTTTTGCAGATATTTTAACACAAACTTTTTAAATAAATCAACTTTACAAACTATATAATTGCAATAATTCACCTAAAACGCAAATACTTTCAGTTCAAAAGTCGGCGAATTAGCTCGAGAAAACATTTTCTTCCACTTTTTTTCAATTTAATTCTCTAATTTTTTACCAAGATTTGATTCTACAATTTTAAAATTGTTTTTAGCTTTTTTGTGACTTTCAGCACGTTTTTGACCGAAAATGGACATAATTTCTCCAAAAATCACCAAATTTGTGTATTTTATAGTCAAAAATAGTAGACGTGCACAAATCCTATTGGATTCACAGTGGCCATGATTTTTATTGACAATGTTTTTCGGGACTTTACTAAACAAACTCAGTTAACTAAAAATGTTTAGACGTAAATTAAATATTTTCGTTTAATTTTTTTTATAATTTAAGAATTAAGTCATATGAAAATTCGACTAAAGTCTGTAGTTATGTTTCACCTTTACGTTCATCTCTTTTTCTCACAAAACAAAAGGTATTTTCCCTTTATTAGGATGTGCTCTTACGTTTACACTTTGGCGTCTTTACGTACTTTTACCTTTTGTCGCATTATTTTCTTTATTTCTGTCAGTTTTATGCTCCGATTTCCGTTTATACGTCTATGTGTTCTCTCAATCTCTTATTTTTGTTAACGTGTTGTTTCACTTACCTTTTCTACACTTTTTTTCATAGAAAAATTGTTGCCGTGATCCGGGTTCGAACCCCGACCTCCCCCGTCGTAAAGTGGCGCTTATACCACAGGGCCACCAAGGCCCCAGGTACTGACCGTCTTTTGCAGATATTTTAACACAAACTTTTTAAATAAATCAACATGGAAAAGAAAAACATAAATAAATTGAAATATTTAATTCTGAACAAAAAAACAATGCACTGAAAGTCTGAAAAGTTGAAATATAAAAAAATAGTGAGATTAAAATTTGAGGGTAAAAATGTAATAAACTAGTGAGCTTGATCGGTGAACATCTGTGATTGATTAGTAAACTATCTCAGTTGTGAATCATTGAAAAAGTTTGCCTTGACTTCGCCTATAAATTTTAAAGTCTCCACTTTTAAAGCCTGCCGTTTTATGGTGAAGTTTTCGCTATTAAAGCGATTGAAAAATCAAGCGAAGCTTGTCTTTGTCTCAGGTAAGGCAGCTTTTCACGCCACTCTTGCCTTGATCCTATAAAACCATAAAGGAAGACAAAATGCGGCCGTTATACTTATGCAAAATTAAAACCCATCCTCTGGCACACGTTGTGAGGGCGTAAAGGTGGATGTTATAAACTGCAATGCGCCATTTTAGGGCCAATTTATAGGACGGGAAGCAGCTGTGGCATAAAACCGCGATCCCAGATAAATTCTTAATCCCTCACTTTGTTTATTACATTTTAATTTTTCTGCTTCTATAATACGTGATTTATTTGATGTAAGTAGGTACGGAATTGATGCAAAGTGACCTCACGTTCTCACTAAATTGATTACAAGTTTGAGTTATAGTAGTTGTTTAGTGTCGGCAAGTACATAATGTGGTGTCGTTAGAGATACTCAGTTCTGGACCACATCTGCGGCTTCGTCCTCCTCTGAATGCTAAGTGCGAGGGTTGTGGAGGAGGCAAGCTTTTTTTCCTAAATGAATAAAGACCACTTCATAAATCTAGCGAAAAGTAGTCATTCGAGGCCGGTGAAAAATTACTGCTCGAATGTCGCTATAATAAACTTTAATCAAAGTGAGTGTCGCCAGTTTATAAAGTGACGTTCATTACTCAAATACAAGACGCTGCTGAAGTTTAATCGATATACAGCGAAAGTGTTTCACGACGATTTTGGCAATACGCTCGGTTCTGTGTTGCAAACTTAACAACTTTCGCGAAACTATTAGTAAAAGAAGGAGAGAGGGAGCAATCGATGATAATGGAGACTCATTCGGTTTTATGTGGGATGGGGTGAGATGATTTCGGAGCGATTGCCACATGATTGCTCACACCAATTCATAAACTTTATGGGACTGTCTTTGATGCAGATTTGCGCGATTTTGTTTGAGTTAGATTAGCTTGAAGTGTTTATTTTCTGTTTGGGGAGAAACGTGCAAGTGTAGAACTGTTTGATTTTTTTCCACTTATCTGAAAATCCCTGACATAAGTGTCAACAAACTCAAATATCTGGCTTTTTTGGGAAAAAAAATCCTTAAACGCGATTCTTAAGTAAACTAGATCAAAGTTTGTTTTATATTTTGCCAAGATATTTGTAAAATATGCCAAACAATCAGAAAAATTGATATTTTTTTGACTGTTTCGCGTGATTTTGCTCGCTTTTAAGCGAATTTTCGTCAAAGATATGTCGAAAAACTTTGCTCCAAACGATGTTCTTTTTACTTTTTTTGATTTGGCCAATTTTTTTTAAGTTTAAAAAAATTTAAATTCTCAGTTTTTTATCCAAAAATAACAAAATAAATCAAGAATCACTTTACTTGAATCTTTTAGAGTTTTAAGACGTTTTTCACCAAGAAACGCAATTATTTCGCAAAATTTTGTCCAAAACAAGGTCAAAATAGTGCCAAGTTTGTCTTTTTAGAAGGTTTAAGTTTGAAGTTATGTTTCACCTTTACGTTCATCTCTTTTTCTCACAAAACAAAAAGTACGTTTACAATTTGGCGCCTTTACGTACTTTTACCTTTTGCCGCATTATTTTCTTATTTCTGTCAGTTTTATGCTCCGCTTTACGTTTATACGTCTATGTGTTCTTTCAATCTCTTATTTTTGCTTATGTGTTGTTTACTTACCTTTTGTACACTTTTTTTCATAGAAAAATTGTTTGCTCTGATCCGGGTTCGAACCCCGACCTCCCCCGTCGTAAGTGGCGCTTATACCACTGAGCCACCAGGGCTCCAAGTACTGACCGGCTTTTGCAGATATTTTAACACAAACTTTTTTAATAAATAAACATTAAAAACTATATAATTGCAATAATTCACTTAAAAAGCAAATACATTCAGTTCAAAAGTCGGCGAATTAGCTCGAGAAAACATTTTCTTCCACTTTTTTTCAATTTAATTCTCTAATTTTTACCAAAAATACCGGGCGTATAAGCGGATTCTACAATTTTAAAATTGTTTTTTCTTTTTTGTGACTTTCAGCACGTTTTTGGCCGAAAATGGACGTATTTTCTCCAAAAATCACCAAATTTGTGTATTTTCAAGTCAAAAATAGTGGACGTGCGCAAATTCTACCGGATTCGCAGTGGCCATGATTTTTATTAACAATGTTTTTCGGGACTTTACTAAACAAACTCAGTTAACTAAAAATGTTTAGACGTAAATTAAATATTTTTGTTTAATTTTTTTATAATTTAAGAAGTAAGAAGTCACCTTTACGTTCATTTAAACTCAGTGTTTTTATCCAAAAATAACAATATTAAATAAAAAATCACTTTACTTTTATCTTACACAGTTTTATACGCAATTATTTAGCAAAATTTTGTCCAAAACAAGGCCAAAATAGTGGTAAATTTGTCTTTTTAGAAGGTTTAGCAACGATTTTTTAGATAAAATTTAAGTTTTCTTAAATGAATTCGCATTCGTCGTCAAATATTGGACACAAAGAAAGTTGTTATTGCCAATACACCAGTCGTAATTTATTGCGGCCGTTAATAAGCAGTTTCTGAAAGTTTTCCTGAGAAAAAATTACAAAAATCCATTATGGGGTGAGTTTTGATAAACTCATAGGCAGTGTTGGAGTGACCTGTTATCAAAACACCATTACAGGCCGAATAACGATAAAAGTAATCGCGTGCTCGTAAAAGGGAAAATTGTATGTTCCTGACAAAATCGTCTGAAAGCACGCAATTCTTTCGATTCGAGTCATCGGAAAAATCTCTCCATCTTGTCGAAATGAAAATTTAACAATTTCCCCGTGTTATCTCGGAGCGTTTGCACTTTCAATATTCATAAATCAGCGCTTTTATCGTTCGGACCATCGCTGTATGTATTGTAGCGATGATTAATACCTGAACTAATTGTCTAGTTCGCCCTCTTCGTCTTCCACGCTCCGGATATTAATTCCATAAATCGCCATGGAATCGTTTAAAGGACTCTGGATTGTTCCACAAGAAGTTGGTCCCCCGTCTTTGGGGCGACATTGTGTCTTTACTATTCAAAACTCGCATGCAACGTGATTAATGTCCCTTTGGAATAGTTGCTCTCGCAAATATTTTAATTACTCGAGTAATTACAGCCGAACAAGAATCGCATCCCAATCGAAAAGTCGTTTAGTATTCAAAACTCACTGCTATTTTATCGGCGGCGGCTGCAATGCAGTCTCTGACCAGAAGCCAGACACTAAATTCACGCGGATTTAACAATTTTTTTTATACTCGAAGCGAGAATTTATACCCCAACAATTATCACGATTTATTTGTCTGGCTGTATTGCGCGAAAAAATAAAGTCGGTGGGAGATTTTTTGCGCAAGCACGAGCGATATGAGCCAACGATGAGGGTGAAGAAGTGCTATTAGTGCAAGAAAGGAGCAGGTGGTGTTACGAGACTAAGTACCAAGAGGATAGTTAACCGCAGTTGTGCACTTTTTTGGCCCTTATTTATTTACACATCGCATTAGGGGAACGAATTTAGCAGAAACATACAGAGTGTACGTTTTAAAAATAAATAATTTTCTGTTGAAAATCTTAAATTTTTAATTAAATTTCTGTTAGAAAATGTTTCTTTTTTCTTTTCACAAAATGATTTTTGCCCTTTTCACCCAGTTTTGAATTTTTTGAGAACTCTACACGTCTCTCAGCCAACTCGATTAGTTCGCAAACTTTCCTCACAAAAATGTTCTACTTTATCAAAAACTATCACTTTCATCATTATTTAGGTAATGGATTTCCTGCTTGGTCTCATAAAAATTGGTCTCAAAAATACATTTTGACCAAAAATCAAATGACACAGTCAAAATATTATTTAAATTTTTTTTCTAAACTTTTTTTCCAATAGAAAAATAAGCTAATTTTATGTAAAAAACGTGCTTAAAGACTAAAAAGACAAACATAACACGTTTATTGGCTTATTTTGCACAAAACTTGCAAAATGATTGCGTTTTTGGATGAAAATCGCCTGAAGACTCTAAAAAAGTTAAAAGCAACATGACTTTGAATTTTAATTTGTCTGTATAAAAAAATAGAATTTAAATATTGAAAAACTTAACAGTATCAAAAAACTCGTTAAAAAATTAGCTAAAACTAGTAAATCAGGCTAAATGCAATCAGTTGCGATTTATTTTGTGTCCTTGTAAAATAAATGAGTTTTTAAATTGTTTTTAGCTTGATTTGGACGAAATAATTTATTCTCTAAATGAAGAGCTCTCGAAAATAATAAGTAATTTTCGACTGCAATTTGTGACTTTGGGATCTGTTTTAGTGGAATCTCGCAAAAACTTGTATAAAAATACGAAAAAGAAAAAATGGAATTAATTTTGAAGAAAATTTACTCACAAATGAGCTAAGTTGAGTGAAACAAATCGACTATTTTTTCAAATTTTTGGGCATACTATTATTTTAGAAATATCTTGCAAATTAAATATAGATTCATTTTGAGATTTTTCTAAAATTGAGCGAAATTTTTCAATAGAAAACTTAAATTTTATCTAAAAAACATTGTTAAACCCTCTAAAAAGACAAATATTTGGCTTATTTTGGACAAAAGTTTGCGAAATAGTTGCATTTCTGGATGAAAAACCTCTTTAAACTCACAAAAAGGTAAAAATAATGTGATTTTTGATTTAATTTTGTAATTTTTGACAGAAATACTGAAAATTTAACTTAAAAATACAAAAAATTGCTCGAAACTGGGCTAAATCAAGTAAAACAGCCAAAATGCGATCAAGTGCGATTTACTTTGTGAAAGAAATAGTTTTTAAATCGTTTTTAGCTTGATTTGGACGAAATAATTTAGTTTCTAAATGAAGAGCTCTCGAAAATAATAAATAATTTTCGACTCCAATTTGTGCTCTGAAATCTGTTTCAGTGGAATCTCGCAAAAACTTGTATAAAAATACGAAGGAAAAGCAACATTTTGACCAGTTTTTCGAATTATTTCTGAAGAAAATTTACTCTCAAATGAGCTAAATTGAGTGAAACAGTTCGACTGTTTCTTCAAATTTTTAGGCATACTATATTTTTAGAAATATCTTACAAATGAAATATAGATTCACTCTGAGATTTTCATAAACTGAGCGAAATTTTTCAAGAGAAAACTTAAATTTTATCTAAAAAATATTGTTAAACCCTCTAATAGTTGCATTTCTGGATGAAAAACCTCTTGAAACTCACAAAAAGGTAAAAACAATGTGATTTTTTAATTAAATTTAGTAATTTTTGAATAAAATACTGAAAATTTAACTTAAAAATAAAAAAAATTGCTCAAAATTGGACTAAATCAAGTAAAACATCCAAAATGCGATCAAGTGCCATTTACTTTGTGATAGAAATCAGTTTTTAAATGGTTTTTAGCTTGATTTTGTAGATTTTTAGCTTGTTTGACGAAATAATTGAGTTTCTGAACAATACAAGGTCCTTGGGACAAACAAATAGCTCTAATTTTTATCTGAAATTTGTGATTTTTTTTAATTTATTGTGTCTCACATTAGAGAGCCAAAGGTCTTTTAGATGGGAAATTAAAAATAGGGTGCTTTATTAAAAAAAATAAGTTTAAAAATTTTATGTTAAATCATCGTCGTGATTACAATGAGCTAAAAAATAGAGACTTTAAGTTTGAAGTGGTGAAAATCCTACTTTTCTGACGTAATAGTTGGGCCACCTTGTATTATTTCCTTCTGAATTAAGAATTGACCCAATCGCTTTCGTATTTATCACTTCCTCCGATGTTAAGGAGGGAGTAAACAAACCGCGAGGGTGCACCTAATCCATCTAACGCTGAAAACGCGAGCTTTCGCAGATTAATTCCGAAGCACCGAGGGATTTGTTAACACCATGGCCATGCACTTTCCCTTCTTTAGCCATAAATATGGAATTTCACCGTATGAAATATCACACCTTGTCCGAATTAGAAATATAACGCCCTCGGCGAGAAATATTACCAGGGATTATGATATAATGCTAAAAGGGAAATTCGCCTCTTAATTTCCAAGGAATTAACATCTCGCGTATCTTTCCCTTTTTTTCCATGCGTTACCTGTCGTATTTTATAAGTTTTCTCATAAGCTTTGGACTGGTGCTGCGTTGTTGCTCCTAAATCAGACGCTTCCTTCGCTCGCTATTAATACGTAATGCCTCCTCACACGCCGAAGAGACTGCAATATTTCAGGCCCTAGCTTGTAATTCATTAATAATGGCGCGGTTTTTCCTCTTCGAGTTGCTGCTTTTAATTAAATTCATTAAATTTCATCCAAATTGCGCGAATACCCAGCATGTATGATACGATGCGTCCAAAAATTACGCTATTTTACTTAAAGAGTCCCCGGGGGCTGATTTGCGTCCCTAACTTTTAACTACTTTAACTGGAAGAAACCGTGGGTGTGGCTTGGTACTGTTTTGCATGGGTCAAGAAACCGATGCTCACAAGGCGGATGTTGTAATTGTTCCGTGAGATATTGGGTGGGTTGTTGGGTGCGAACACAAATGATTATTTCAAAATTTTACTAATAACGTCTCTGTAAATGGGTTCTTGAGGGTGGCAATTAAACAGACATTAAACTAAATTTGGTGTCAATTAACCATGAGCATCAAAATTTCTCTTATTCCAATAGAAATGTGTTGATGTACGGCGTGCTCAAAAACTGGCGCACCAACTCAGTGGTACATTATTGAGAAGCAAGTGCAGATTACGGGAAAATGTTGAAAAAATTCCTAGTCATATTTTAAAAAATCTGGAGCTACAAACTCATTGTGTTAACTTCTTTAGTTTTCAATATTTTTTAATGTTTTTAGGTAATCGTTTCCTAAAACAACGATGTATAATTTTTTTTAAATTTTTTATCAGACTTTAGCAGTTTTTTAAATTTAAAAAATTAAAAATTCATCAAAAAATCTCAATGTGTAGCTGTGCCAACACTGGGAATTATTTCCTAGGAAAATATTTCAAAATTAATTTATTTTTATTGTTGATCAAATGCTATTGCGATCACGACTGTTAGACAACGTTGTCACATATCATTTATCTAAAATCTGTCATTTATCTATAATTTTAATACAAAGATTTTTTTAAATATTTTTACCTTTATACCGGGTGCTCAAAAATCGGCGCACCAACTCAACGGAGTGTGGTAGAGAACTGCTTACACATAAAGGTGAAAATAGTAAAAAAATTCTTTGTATTAAAGTTATTGATAAATAACGAATTTTAAATAAATGATATGTGGCAACGTTGCCTAACAGTCGTGATCGCAATAGAATTGGAGCAGCAATTCGGAAGTAAAATTACCGTTGGGGGCGCCACTGAGCTAGGTCGAAAACAGTAACCATAAATGGTGGGAAAATGTTTATTCGGATATTTTGAGCGTTGTACGAATTTTGGGGCTTCACAATTATTCCATTGCCTATGCGGAATGATTATTGCATCTTTGATGCTAGAAACTTATGTTGACAAATGAGAGATGACGAGGAAAACACGAATAACGAATGACTGTTTGGTTCACTTTCTTTATTGGAAAATTCTTACAAAGACATTGAAAAGCCTACCTTTTGGCATAATTTACGTTTAAATGTATCAGCAGTTGTTAATCTTTATTGTAGTTTTGTAGATTTACCGCAGCATTTCATGATTTTTTCAGTGGAAAATTCTAACCTAAAATTCATAACACTTCACTAATTTATTGGTTTCTTGAGCCAAACTTTGTGTTCGCTGTGATCCATTACTTATAATCTTTAATTAGACAACTGTTTGATAACACTTTGTAATCAAAATTTAAATATTTTTCACTTTTTATCCACTTTCAAGTTCCAACAATAAACACTTTATACCACGAAAAACTACAGACCCAAAGTCAACGCTAGAATTTACCACCACGTACTTTTAAAGTAATTCTTTCTGTTGTAAGTAATTAACACTATACACGCAAAATTGTTGAACAATTCATTAATGTCAGTTAAATGTGGCATTACGAAAATTTCTTTACTGTTTTCGACATAGTTCAAAAGTCATCACCAGAGGGCGTCTAGTTAATTTTATTTCCGAATAAAAATAAATTATTTTTGAAACGGTTTCCTAGGAAATAATTCCCAGTGTTGCCACATCTACAAACTGTGATTTTTTGATGAATTTAATTTTTTTTAAACTAAAAAAACTGCTAAGATCTGATAGTAAATTTAAAAATAATTATTCATCGTTGTGTTAGGGAACAATTACTTAGTGCGAAACATAAAAACATTAAAAAATAATAAAAATTGAGGAAGTTAGCAGAATAAGTTTGTTATTCCAGATTTTTTAAAATATGACATTAGGAATTTTTTCATGATTTTTCCCGTGATCTACACTTGCTTCTCAACAATGTACCACTGAGTTGGTGCGCCAGTTTTTGAGCACCCTGTATATTTGGGGACCAAAAAAAAGTAAAAAGAACATGATCTTGACCAAACTGTAGTTTTTCGATTTATTTTAGCCTTAGAAATGCTCAAATAATCAACGCAGATTGTAATGATTCACTCTTTGCTTTGTTATCATTTAATTTTTCCTGCTTTTGTGCAAGTCCGCTGTCGTTAATTGCGCTCATCCTTAATTGAACTCCGGAAGTAGTTTAGTCATTCAAGTGAAGAGTCATAAAGAAGTTTGAAAAAACGTGGCAATATCGCTGTGAAATATCTCTCCAGAAGCTGTCCCTGAAACAATGAAATACGTGGCGACATTTACTCGCATTCTCCTCCACTGCTTGACATGTCTTATGATTTCGGAGGACATTTTCGCGTTGTTTGGGGAATTGCTTTATTGCAGTTTGTAGCTAGCTGCCGTCGACTCTGTATTTCAATTTCTATGATTTATTATAAATTCCGCTTTCCTCTATTGCTCAATTAGAAAAGCCATGTTTACGGCCCCTTATTTACGAGAGCGGCAGCCCTTGCATTAAAAATTGATTTTTACAAGCGAAAGACCCCTCTAATCTTACGCTTTTCTTCAAATTCTTACAGTTTTTTATTAGAATCGTAATTTCTGTTTGTAACTTTTTCAAATCCCAAGCAAAAGGAGAGAAAACCCCGGTTATATTTAGCCCATGTAAATAGTGTAAGGTGGGTAAACTCGGCTAGCACTCACTCAAGGACACTCCCGACGTGCATTCAGTTTCTACAGTTTGCAGTGTGAGCTTTGTTAAGTGCGACAAAATGAAAATCACCAAATATACCTCCTTGTTGTTGCAAACAGTGGCCTACAGGAACTCCTTCTCGCCCTGCGAGTAAGTCAAACCGCCTCTAAATTAAATTAAATAATTAACATTCAACTGGGCACTGTAAATTTATTAAAAGTGCCTTGGGGGCTGTTTGCGCGATGATATCTCCAAAGTTGGGGTTTGCACCACCTTCTCGCAAACTCGCTCAGGAGTGGAGTATTTAATAGCGCTCGGAAATATCGCGCCTAATCTGAGGATGTGGTTATTTTCAGTTTGTAAGTCAGTGGACTGTGTTCAAGATAAGGAAATTGTTGGAGCGGCGTTTTATTTATGATATTATAAAGCTCGGATTAGGTTTCATTTGCAGAGGGCTGGTGCGGTAAGAGCTTAATTAACACATTCCAATTTTTTTACCCTTATTTGGAAATTCTCAAAAATGATTCAGTGGCGTAGGTGGCGGCATAAACAAACAAAATTGGCTGTGTTTGACGGACGACCTTGCGATTATGGTTCTACACCCACTGGGCTGTTAGACAAATTCGATGCGATTATTTTTATCTGTACTTCACAGGAATAAATAAAAGTTGTTCGCAATAACTAACTGTTGTACAGCATTCGTAAAATCACTTCCTTCTTCCGTCCTCTTTTTTCCGGGGCGATGCCTTCTAGTTTTTTCAAATACTGAATTACTACACATTTTTACTTATTTGTTACTTTGTCCGAATACTTTTGAGAAATCAAATTTTTTCCAAAAAATAAATACAGGGTGTCCCACCGAAAAGGGCACCCCCCTCGTAACTTTTTTATTTATTAATCAATTCATAGCGGGGCATAGCGGTGACAAACTATCAAATATTTTTTGAGGTTACGAAGTGTTTAAATTATGAGTTGTTACAAAAAATAAAGATTCACAAAACAAGAACTAATAAACGCAGAATCAAAAACCTAACGAAACGCAAATCACAAAACACAATAAACGAACAGAAAATACTTGCGATTAACACCGATAACACTTTCGACAACCATGCGACGACGTCTATAATTTACTGTCAATGTCGGTTTGACAAATTCGTGACACTTGACGGTGTTGTCGAAGTGCACATGTAAATTAATGTTCAAGGATACCACCCTTAGATAGCCCTTAGCTGTTTAAATTTGCATTGTTTTTGATAATTTTTTATAGCTTTGTGTTGGTAATGAAAAAATGAAATTGATGACGCACACCAAAGGTCCATATTTTGGTGCTACAAATTTTTTTAAGCTTATCGTTTCTGAAATAAGCAATTAAAAATTAAGAAAAAAGATGTAAAATCGTTAAAATGCATATTATTAGAAGAAGGAAGGTTACATTCATGTATTAGCAAACATCGTTTTAACAAAAGTAATGTACATTCCTTAAAATCTAAAATAAAAAATTAAATTTTAAATAAATAAATTTAATTTATTTATTTATTTTTATTTTAAAAAATAAATTATTTTATATTGAAAATATTTCCTTTAAATTAGCCCTGTATATTTTGGACTTGGCTGTTTTCGCTCTCGTACAGTTTTGAAAAATATTTTCGCGTAAGAATTTTTCACGTTACAATTTTTTGATTGAGAAAAGTTAATTAAACTCTTGAACGTCTCGGCAAAAATGAGTTCGTCTCGAATTAGCTGCCATCAAAGTGCCACACTTTGCCTTTTTATTTGATCTAAATTCAAGTTTATGGCTGCTTTTACCGCCGCATTTATGTGCAATTAACCAAATAATTAAGGAAGTGATTTTAATCACCTTGCAAGAAAATTTAGCAAAGTAACTCGTCTCCTTTGATCGTTCCCCCAAAAGGTTAATCCTTGTTATAATCCAAATGAAACAAGAGTCTGAGAGAAATCTTGAACCTATTCATAGGATCGACTTTAAAAGCTTAGATGCAATAACAATAAATCTGAGTGCGGTAAAAGGATTACAAACAACCCTTAGAAAGCCTCAGCTATTTAGCATACCTTTTCCCTCGGAACCTTTCATAATTCCGCCCTTTCGAACGAAACGAAGCGTCTAAAAACTAATTAAAAATCACAGTTAGTTAGCTTTCTTTTATCGCATTTCGCTGACGCTGTACTTGAGTAGTTTATCTCTTTGGACCGTCCACCCATGTAAGGCTAATTGGCCCTGGTGCAGCCTTTAATGAAGTGGACGTGTCCAGCCAACCCCCAAATCTTTTGTTTCTGATTAATAAGACGCTAGGGTACGGGAAAAAACGCCAGACGTATTATTGATAAAAGTTTGTTAAATTGAGTTGGCAGCATTATTGTGCCTCGTTAAAGCTCCAACTTTTCCTAGCAGACGTACAAGATTCCCATCCGCTGATCTGGAAGATCATATTTTTCCTTTTAACCAACGATTTTTTAAAACACATTTTTTCGCTACGTTATTGAGTGCAGTTTTTCCAACAGACGAGGAATGCATTTGACGGACCCCGAGCTCTAATTGGATTCTTGGCCAGGAGTTCAAATTAAATTCTGCTTTTATAGACGATTTGTTCTTTGTCATTTATTGGACGGAATGGGAATTCTATAAGGGCAGATCGAATTTATTGCGTCTGATACAAAACCATGACCATTACTTTTCCAAACTCAAGTTGAAACTTTGTGTAAAACAATTATTTGGTTTGAAGCGTGCGCCCAAAAATTCCCGAGTTTATTTAATATTTCAGATTCAATTCGTTGAACTTTTAACTCCACCTCGTCCAATTTTCATAACAGGTGTGTGGCAGGAGCACATAACTCCCAATAAAAATAAATCACTCGCAGTTCTTAAAACACAAGTTTCCATCTGTCTCGGAGTTTGCTCATAATTTAGCTTGTAGGTGAGTCCCTTAGGGCTTAGGACGAGATAAGGACGCAAACATGATAAACTACAAGCATTTCTCAAATGCACGACATGTTGATGTTTATTTGGGCTTTGATAACGAACGAATCCATCTTGTTCGATAAAAAAGAGGGAAAAACTCGCTTTAATTAAATCGTCCAACTCAATCGAAATTCCAGAACACGTAAAATATAAGTGCATAAATGCGCTTGTTCTCGCTCCAGTTTTGATCAAGTTATGAAACTTATCCAAACAGCAAAGCCATTTTTTACGAGACTGCGTGCTTTAAACTCTTGACAATTCCGAATGAGGGAAAGGGGGTGAAAAATATGTTTAATATCGTAAGGGATGCGAAATGAAATTACGAATAGCCCCTGTTATGGGTATCTTTATTGTTCCGCCTAATTGTTTCAATTATTACAACGAGAGCACAATTGTGCAAATAACAGCACACGTTTCATTTGTGTGGCCAAAAAAATTAGGTGAAATATCGAGGGTTATTTAAACAAAAGCGCGTTGTTTTACTGCAAAATAAAATCATAGCAACCCAGGCGCTGGTCACTTAAATGAGGGTGAAAATATTCGCTTCACGTAGCAACCATCTGTTTCAAAAAGTGGCTAATTACGAGCAAGCCCGACATTTTGAATTGTACAAAGAGACGTTATGACATAATAAAACGCTCTGGACAATAATAAAAAAACTAAACATTTTGCAACAGAGTCGCTAGTATTGGTTTTGTGTTTCCATCATCACAAAGAGCATTGTTGGATTACGCTTGGGGCGTTTAACCGCCACCCCTTTCGCGGTGCGACCGCAGAATCCAAGGCCCTAAGCAATCTGACTCCTTGGCTGAGACAGAATTTTCATCGTCAGACGACGACCAGTGATGCAGTCTGGTGTGTGTCAGGTCGCATAAGCAACGGAAATGAATGCGGGGGCTTCAGGAAATGGCATCTGCGAGAGAGAACGGCTGCTGATTTGAATGCGTTCTGCCACAATGGCTGCGCTACAATGGCCCCTTAATTCCGGCGATTGCCGATTTTCAACTGTTGAAACACAATTAGGGGGCATTGTCACCAAGTGGGCTCTGAAATTGCCAGATATTGCAGCCTTAAGAATCGATACATTTCAACTCTGCAAATTGGTGCAAAATACATTTAATACATTAAATTTTTTGTCTTGTACTTGACAATTTTTGTGAAATAATTACGTTTCTGCGTTGGTCAAAATTTGGAAAATATTATTTTAGAGTATGAATAATTTTCTTTCGACCAAATTTTGTCATTTTTCAGCATATTTTTAACGAAATTGCTTTTTTCTTCCAAAATAAATGAGTTTCAGGTCCAAAAACGAACTAAATTAATAAAATAAGACTTCATTACATTTTTCAAATAAATAAAATAATGTCGATTTCGATATAATTTCGTGGTTTCTGGCTAATTTAAAAAAAACGAAAACTTTTTTTAAGTCACCAAATAACCAAAAGTAATAACATATTCGGCTTATTAATTTTGGAATTTTTGCTTGGTTTTAACAAAATCTTCCGCAATAATTGTGTTTCCATCTGTAAAGGACACAAATACCCTCAAAAAACATACAACATTGTGTAATTATTGCGTTAATTCAAGATTTTTCTACGAAATTTTGGCTCATTTTTTAAAAAATCTTGAGAGAAAATTGTTCAAATGATCAAACACTTGTCCACAACAGGCAAAATCAAAGCCATTCTTGATATAATTTGGTGATTTTTCTGTTATTTTGTAAGAATAACACAATTTTTTAACGAATTGTGTAAGATAATTGCGTTTATAACTGTTTATAACATACAGAAAGTTACAAAAATTAAATAATTTTCGACTTATTTGGTGATTTTTCGGTTTGTTTTAGCGACATTTCTAAACGTAAAATTTAAAATTTAAACTCAAAAAAACTACTTTCGACCAACTGTTGTTTTCTCGATTTATTTTGACGATTTTTTTTTAGATTTTTGATCGAAAAAATGAGATAACATCGCAATTTCGATCTAATTCGGTGATTTTTCATCTAATTTACGAAAATTTTTCGAAAAGACTTTTTTTTCCAGTCTTTTTTAACAATATTTTAGGAAAAAAAGGAGGTTTTAGCCTTAAAATGTGCTTAAAAACAGCAGACATAACATTATTTTTATTTAAAGGAATCTCTAGCTGAAATAATCTTATTTTCACTAAAAAAACTATTGTTTTTATCTTAAAATTATGTTTAAAATTTTGAAAAAAGCAGAATTCACACAATTTTTGGCCTAATTTGGTCAAAAGTTTGAAAGATCATTTTATTTGTTTACACTTTATTGGTGATTTTTCTATTTGTTTTAACTCAAAAACGGAATGTTACTTTCGACCAATTGTTGTTTTCTCGACTTATTTTGACGGTTTTTTTTAGCCTTTCGATCTAAAAAAATGAGATAACATCGCAATTTTGATCTAATTCGGTGATTTTTCATCTAATTTACGAAAATTGTTTTTACATCAACTTAAAAAAGACCTATTTTAGTTCAATTTGGTGACATTTTGGTCGTTTTTGACGAAAGAATAAAGGAAAAAATAAGATAATTTTGGATTTAAGTTAGTGATCATTTGGTTTCTCGTAAAAAATAGATTTTAGTCCTAAAACGTTTTTAAATGCCCAAGAAAGGTAAAAATTACATTATTTTTAACTAGAATTGATTGTTCTAAAATGTTTTTGATTTTCCAGTCTTTTTTAACAATATTTCAGGAAAAAGGGAGGTGTTAGCCTTAAAATACATAACATTTTTTTTTTTTTGATAAAAATTTACTTTGTAATAAATACAATAAAGAAATCTCTAGCTGAAACAATCTTATTTTCACTAAAAAAAACTATTGTTTTATCTTAAAAATGTGTTTAAAATCTTGAAGAAGGCAGAACAATTTTCGGCCTAATTTGGTGAAAATTTTGAAAGATCATTTTATTTTTTTACACTTTATTGCAAAAGTGCTACAATTTTCGGCGTATTTTACGGATTAATTCTTCAGTAAAGTGCCCCAGCGCTGAAACTTCAATCAGCTTTAATGAAAAAATACATCGTCATCAAAGACAGTTTTGCGCCTCGTTCGAGGAAAAAGCATTTGGGTCCATGCCGATGATGAGAGCCCTATTAGGTTATCCCGAACAAGGGTTTTTAGCTTGGTCCCTTCTGACTACATTACAGAGGGCGCTGTAAATTAATTAAAGGAGTAATTGATTAATTAAGCAGCTCCAGTAAACATCCTTTATTAATATGAGCATGAGATATACACCCTCTGTTCGGTTGCTGTTCACTTTAAATAAAAATCGAACGCAGTAAAAGCCCACACATGAATTTTATTAATCCGTGTCCAGACAGTACATCACACGTTATAAATTATTTTTAAATCCTCTCGCTTCGACGACAA
The DNA here is from genome assembly GCF_031307605.1 of Tribolium castaneum. Classification (NCBI taxonomy): domain Eukaryota; kingdom Metazoa; phylum Arthropoda; class Insecta; order Coleoptera; family Tenebrionidae; genus Tribolium; species Tribolium castaneum. The sequence continues at coordinate 487,390 of NC_087402.1, read as the reverse complement.
CTTGAATAAATACGGGAAATGGGATTCAAGATATTTGAATAGGCTTGGACGAAAAATCAATGAGTTATTCTGTCGCCCCTTTCGCACACTATTATCTGATAGGGTGCAGGTCAAAGCGCCGCGGCTTTATCATAAGTGTCGCCGTAAAAAATGATTTTTTTTGCGTTCTAAATATATTATTATGCAAAGGAGTGAAGAATAAAAGAAAATGGGCGAGCAAATGACTAGGGCGGGCCCCTTCAAGGGCGTAATTGCGAAAAAAGCGCCTTCTACCTGTCTTTTCGCCATTCTGAATCGACAATGAACCGCACATTTATAATAAATCAGATTAACGCGTTTTTGATGATTTCCCTGAAACCGTAGCTTTGTCTCTTGATTAAATTATGTTTTCTTTGTTCCAGGTAAGTTAATCGCATTTTCTCCCACCCGCCGTAAGTAAATTATTTATTTAAGAAAGTAAATACAAGCAAGTGCCTTCGTGTCGTGCATTTACTGCAACCAATTTAAAATTTGTGCTGCCAAGACTCTGTTTACAGTTGCCAAATAGTCGTCGTAAATTTTAATACACATGCTCGACATGAGATGATAAGGCTACTTTTAAATTCACTCAAAGTTAAAATCGATACGGCAACAGTCGTGAATCTAATTGGGCAAAAATGTAAATAAGAAACTCAATGAAAGGGCTGTTTATTAATAATTTATAAACTTGGATAATTAATTCCAAGTGCGCCGCCGAATTAATTTCATTACGAGATTTTGGTAAAAATTCAATACTGGCGTTTGAAGCGAGTTTGTTCTGCAAGTGACCCGAGCCCAATCTAAAAACTCTCAATTTCAGGATAATTAATTCCCGGTAGCGTCCGCCTGTCATGGCTGAAATTAATTCCCTCTTCGAATCAATGAAATATCTTTACCCTGTCGGTAACAATAACAGGGCGGAAGGGTCATGCGGGCACAGATAAAAGGGCCTAAGGGGATGATGTAGAATCAATCAGAGTGTCAATTAGTACAACTACTCGCTTCAGTTTCTAAGGAGAAAAATTTAATCGAATTTGTTTTACATTTAATTAAAAGAGGTGTCTGGTGTTATGTTTTATTCCACCCTTGTGTGATGAGCGTTCGGTTGGTTGGCAGCAAGTCCTACGTCTGGTTTTGGCCACCGTTTCATGTTTATTTATGCGAATTTGCATGAATACCAAGTTTGCTTTGCCTCTCTTTCATTTACTGGGCGCGAGACGTATTTGCATTGTGCTGTGTAACTTCATCAAATATCATTTTTAATAGAATATTAATAATGCATTTAAACGCAAAGTGGCGTAAAATCCAAGGAAAAATCTTAAATGACTGACTTAACATTTTTTTGAATTATTTTTTTATTCCTTCATGAAATGAAATTCCAATAATTAATCAAACTTTTTTATTATAGTTTTCTTAACCACAATGCTTCAGCTTTTGTTGAAAACAAATTAAGTCACGAAAGAAATTAGGTGGAAAAAAATTGGTTCAAGCGTTTTAGCACTTTTTTTCAATTTTATTATAATTTTTCACCAAAGTTAAACAAAAAGCACCAAATTCAGGAATTTTCCACGCATTTGGGGTGATTTTTAAGTTCGTAATTTCTTGAGAAATTCTGAAAAAAAGTCAAAAAATCTCATTTTTGCCGAATTTCATCTGAAATTTCCTAAAAAATCATCAAATTTGTGTATTTTTTGTCAAAACTAGTAAAAAACATCGTGAAATTTGCGCCGTTTTTCAAGCATTTTTGCACAAAAAATCTACTAAATTAGTGTTAGCACTGTATTATTTTTTAATTATTTCGGAATTCCATTGCATTTTTCGGCGAGAAATTCACCTATTTCGCGAAATTCAAAATCAAAAAAAATCATTCAAAATCAAATAGGGTGGAAAAACACAATTTGCTACCTTTTTCAAACAGTTTCAGCACTTTTTCAGCCTGAAACACAAATGTTTGGCAAAATTTCAGCCAAAATTTAGAGAATTGTTGTTCATTTTTAAACTAGAAACTCATTTATTTCCCTAAATTTTGTCAAAAAACATCCAAAAACCACAAATTTATTGCAGACTTTGCAGTCCTAAAACAATGTATATTTAATTATTTAGGCTGAAAGCGTTAAGTTAATCTGCAATTAAATGCGTGATTAACTGATCACGTGACCAAATTGAACAAATTTGATTGGTCCGTTCGCGTTGTTAACTTTTAACAACGAATTAAATTTTAACAAACCGGCCGTAAATTATTTAAATATATAATTAATTATTTAACCATGTAAGGACAAATTTGGTATCTGGTGACCAATTTTTGAGTTTGAATTTTTTCTTAAAAGTTTTATACCAATTTTTGTAATTAACTCAACATTACAAACTGCTATAGTTGCTTTAATTTGATTAATACGCAAATGTTTTGCACAAATTAGGTCGCAAAAAACATTTTCTGAATTTTTTTTCAATTTGAAACTCTATTTTTTTATTTTAATTTACAACCAATTGCTTTTCTGGAAATTATTAATTTCCATACATTTTTCATCTTCAAAAAATTATCATTCTTCATAGTTTCAATCCATTTTTCTTTTTCTATACTTTTCGAACTACTTTGTGATATTTTTTTATTTTCAATTTATTAGTTTGTTTTCTTTCTTGATTTTCTTCCTCTACATTTTTCTCGATTTTCTAAAGAAATTATTTCTACTTCCACTCCTGCATTAATTTCTTCAATTCGTGAATTAGACGAAACTTTTACTTTTTTTATTCCATCTTCTTCACTTTCAGGAACTTTTTTTTGACCATTTATTCGTATTTCACCACTTGTAAAAGTATCATATTTATTCAATCAAACAACTGGTGAGAGGTTCGTTGTTACTTTCATCGAAATATTTTCACTCGATGGCCTTTAACACCAAGCTAGGAATTCCAGCCAAGTCGTGATAATTCGTATCAGTTTCCCACAATCATCAGTGTGTATGATTCCTGCAGCAAATCCGGATTGAAGAGTCATCAATTACCCAAACATTATCATTCGTCCACCAAAGCGGTGTTGGGCACGCGCTTGTCTGTTTTAACCGGACTAACTCCTGCTGCGTGTGCTCGCTCTCTCCTGCTATGCCGGTTTCGGTTTCTGCAGTTCGGTTCGCGACTTGGCGGCTGCAGGATTGTGCTGTTGTTGTGAACGAACGCCTGTGACACGTTGGATGTGTTTTTACTACAAAATCGGTCATTGTCCCGGTAAATCATTTCATGTTGGTCGATATTCCACACATAAACAAACCATTAAGGTTCGTTCACCCGATTTTCAAAATTCAGCGATACACCAAAACCTTCACTCACTTTCCAATAAATGTGTCCAAGCCAACAATTCGTAGCCGGAAATTGGCCAGCAAGTCGCATTTCCGGTAGTAATATTTTGAGTTACATTTTGTAATTTGAGCCCATCTTGAGTAAAACAGTGAGCGGTTTAGTTTTGCGTTTCAAGGCTAGCAAGTTGTAAAATGTAGATTCCAGACTAGCGAACATATTGATTAATTTGGGACAAGTGCAGATTTTTCGCTCCCAAAATAATTTTCTTGTTAAAAAGTTTGCTACCAAAGCAAAGAAGTTGTTGATTAAAATTTTCTCGAGCCTTTTAACGCTTGAAATCTTGTAAGTACAATCAAAGTTGGAGCTTTTGGACGTAAATTGATTGAAAAAGCTCAAGTTTCCGTCAAGCCGTCTTTCATTGCCTGCTTAATTTAACATTAAAAACGTCGGTTTAATCAGCACACCTGCCCGAAAATTTATTCTCGTAGCTAAAAGTTTTCACATCCCACGCAATTTCATAAATCTCCAATTAGTCAAAAACGCCTACTAACACAAAATTTCGAGTCGTGACACTCTTCCAATGAAGGTCAAGTCGTCAAGTTTCACTTATCTCGGAAACAACAATTTTGAATTTCACTGAAAATTTTCTTATGCATCTGTAGAAGATTTTTCGAAATAAAAACGTAACGTAAATTATTATAAAACTGCAGAGATTAAAAAATTGGAAAATTGAAATTAAAAAAAACGAAAAACTGAAAAATTTAGAAAATGAACGCGAAATATGGGGAATAAGAAAATACGATTAAAACACTAAAAATTACGTAAATGAGTTTCATAAAGTGATCTAAGATCGCGTCCTTATTTGGCGGTTTCACTTGAAATTATAATCGTTTAGAGTACAAGTGGGTTAATTAGAATTCGCCACTTTTACCGGCAACCAAACAATGGTGAACAATCCCAAGTGTGAGTTTTTCTTTGATTAGCAACGTTGTTGTCGTCCTTGGATCGAATTTAAATATCACGTCGGCATTCACGATTTTAATGCGGGTAAAAGTCTGTGTGAGAGAAAAAAAACTTCAATTGTGACGCTATGCGGAAGATAACTATTTAGTTGTGAGCCGTTCGACAAATTCAATATATCGCTGAACGTTTCCTTTGATATGGAGCTTTGAGACTGCTGCTGGAAGCTCTCCACCCATCATGTATATTTTATGCCCGTGGAGGTTGTTTGATTTATTCGGTACTTCAAAAGATCCAATCATCTTTCATGCTTCGGTGGCTTTGTTAACAGTGCGCTATTTCAATTAAACGACACCAAATCTTGTAATCATAGATAAGGGCATGCGTACAACCGGGAAAATTCGCGTTACTTCCTGCCACAGTCTCGGAATATCCGGTGTTTTTTTCTTAAATACAATAATAGAAACGGTTAGGTCTAATTAAGATTGTTTCTCCAATGACATCTCTTAATTAACGAGCGTTGAACTTAGTAGAGCTTATCGCTTATGTGCTACTTGTCCACGAAAAATCGGTCACTATCTGATTACTTGTTCGCTTTGTTGTTGTTACAAAATTCAAGGGGAATGTTATAACAACAAGACGAAATGTTTGTGTTCATACGGAGGCAAACATCGATTTTTCGATAAAGTGGAATAACAGTGATAAGAGTTATATTATCCGTTCACGATTGTTTTAAATTCTCAGCAGGCGTAGATATATTTTTCTTAGGTTGGCCTCAGGTACTGTCTTTATGACGTTGTCTTGTCAAAAATTCGCTATGTTGTCAGTTCTACTGCTTATTATTTTAAAATGTCGAAAATAATTTCTGTTGATAAGAAAGTGTGCATGAAAAGATGCTTTGAAGGATGCAAGAAAGACAGACCCGACTTTTTTAACTAATGATAATGAGTAGAATAACAATAAAAACGTATTCAATTATTTATTTAAAAAACGAAGCAAACTGACAACAGTCCTTGGTTGTCATCAATTATAACCCAAAATAAATTTCTTATGACAACTCACAGTACTGCCAAATAAAATGTCAGATTTTCATAGACAGTCCGAATTTAAAACAATCGTGAACAGTGTATACGTTCAACAAAGAAAGAAATTGTTGAGAGGTTTTACTGTAATTAAAAAACTGTAGAACTACAGAGTAAGAAAAAATAAGAAACTTAAAAACTGTCTAAACAACTGACTGGAGGTAGATAAAGAAAAAATCTGTAGAAGTAAAATAAAATTACAACGAAATAAATAATAAAAAAAATATATTTTCAAATCGGGTCAGTATTGATGATTCAAAATTGCGAAAATAGAACCTCTCGCATATTTTGGCACCGTTTGATAATTTTGTGAGTGTTATCGTCCATCATATTTCACATTATCGTGAAACATGGGCTCATTATCCGCATTTTTTATGTATTTGAGTCGTTGTTTTCAATTCCCATTAATCGTTAACCCTTCTTCGTTAGCTAGTCGCCTGTTGCGTGTTTCGTCTCCTAATTGAGTTTTCTCGAATTCCCTTCCGTTAATTCGTCACCCAGCTCACGTAACCCATAAACAACCGTCAAAATAATTAATCTGCCTCGATACATTATATTTGCTTTTGCAACACAAAGTGAAGCGTTCTCACACAATTAATTTTAATTTAGTTCCATCAACGGCATTCCATTGCTGCGTGTCACGAAAAAATAAATACATCAGCATGTGAAACTATGATTTTTTGCAGTGATGTAATACAAAGTGTAAACATTTGCAAGATGGCGGTGACACACCACGTTACCGTTTCATTTTTGCCATAGATCGACGACCTGCTGCTGCAGACGACTTTCACTATTATTCACACTCGTTAAAGTAAAATTCCGCAAATTATGCGCTTTGATTGGTTTATTTTTTTGCTTTGCTTTGGCTTGTCCATTAATTTCGCTTCTTCTGGGTTCTTGGACAAGAAATAGCTGATAAAGGAGAGGATCTGCAGCAGGCAGTTGACGCCCACCTTGAGTTATTGAAAGTTGGGAGCTGCTAGCACGCATCGCAGATTTTGAGAGAGGAAACGGTTTTTGCACACAGTAGTGTGTGTGTTACCTAATTGAAGTGTTTGGGAAACTTGACAAAGATTTAATTAGGAACACTGACATTTGTATGCAGAAAAAAGCCATTCATTATTCAAAACACACCGGTTTCCATCTTTGGTGCCTCTAAGGAATACGTAACGATAAGAATTATAAAATTAGTTTCTCTCTCTCAAGAGAACAAATCAAAATTATATTAATTTTTAACTACTCGTAATGTGGTCATTTTTGCTTTAAATTTATAGAATGAGTGAGTTTTTAGCTCAAAATAATAAATTTTCGATTAATTAGAAGTTCTCTGAGCGGGTTTCAAAGAAATTGTGCAAAAAAGCTTCTTACTTTTGGTTCACTTTGATACAAACCATTGTGGTGCAAATGACTAACCTGTTACCATGACAACTTCTGCCAAGAGTACGCTATTTGCAACACAATGGTTTTTATGAAAGTGAACTGAATATAGGCTTAATCACTCTGTGCTAACGCCTAAGTTATCAAAATTTATATTTAATTTGATCTTTGCTTAGCAAATTTCTAAAGAAAAGAAGAAATAAGTCTCTCTGTCTCAAGAAAACAAACTAGTTTATTTAGCCAAAATGTCCGTAATTTTTAATTAATTTGGTGATTTTTGACAAATTTTATGAAAATGTCAGTTTTTAGCTCAAAACATAGAATTTTCGACAAATTACAAAATGTTTTCTTATAGCGTATTTAATTTTCTTTTGAAGAAAACGAAATAAATCATTCTAAACCGGTCAAAAGTATCTCAATTTTTATCTAATTTCGTGATTTTTTACGAAAATTCTGAAAACATGTGCCTTTTTAGTGCAAAATAACATAATTTTTAATGTAATTAAATGATTATTTTGAAGTGTTTTAATGAAATTTTGGAAAAAAGGTTAAGACAACAAACCAAATGACTGTGAGTAAGTCAAAGTTCGTCTGTTTTTTAAATAATTTAGCTATTTTTGATGCTAGAGAAGTGTTTTTAGCTCAAAATGACGAATTTTTGACGTTTTTTTGAAACGTTTTAATGACATTTTGCAACACAAAAGTGGTTCTCTAGCCAATTTAGGTGAAGAAAGGTCGAAAGTACTTTAAGTTTTATCTAATATCATCATATTTGAGGAGATTTTACAAAATTATGAGGTTTTAGGTGAAAATAACGTAATTAGATGGCTTTTTGGCCTTAATCACTTTCCACACGCCAAAGTTATTGAAATTTCTATCTAATTTGGTGTTTTCTAATAAAATTTCACAGAAAAGTCAATTTTTAGACGTTTTTGGGCGTGTTTAAGCGAAATTTCCAAAAAATTTAGTTTCTCTTTCAAGAAATCAAACTATGACAACATTCTAAACAGGTCAAAAATACCAAATTTTTTTTATCTAATTTCGTGATTTTTTTACGAAAATTTTGAAAATAAGTAATTCTTTAGGGGAAAATAACGTAATTTTAAATGTAATTAAATGATTATGTTGAAGTGTTTTAATGGGATTTTGAAAATAAAAGTCAAGACAACAAACTAAATGACTGAGTCAGTCAAAAGTCGTCTGTTTTTTAAATAATTTAGCTATTTTTGACACTAAAAAAGTGAAATTTTAGTTCACAATGACGAATTTTCGACGTTTTCTTGGATCTACGAAAATTCTTAAAACAAGGAATTTTTTAGTGCAAAGTAACGTAATTTTTAATGTAATTAAATGATTATTTTGGAGTGTTTTAACGAAATTTTGAATAAACAGTGAAGACAATAAACTAAATGACTGTGAGTAAGTCAAAATTAGTTTATATTTAAATAATTTAGCTATTTTTGATGCTACAGAAGTGAGTTTTTAGCTCAAAATGACGAGTTTTCGACGTTTTTTTGTAACTTTTTAATGACATTTTGCAACACAAATGTGTTTTTCTAGCCAATTTAGGTCAAAAATGTATCTAATTTGGTCATATTTGAGAAGATTTCACAAAATCTCAAGAGAAAATAACGTAATTGGGTGGCTTTTTGGATTGTCTTAACGAAATTTTGCCAAAAAAAAAATTCTCATTTTACTTTTCACTCGAAGTTTGACTATTTTATGCTAGTTTTTATGTGTTTCAACTTTCGATAAAAATACTTATCTTTGAACTCACGAGTTGCCACTGCTTCATATCCATTCTTTAAATAAAATATTCATATCTTGGGTGACGAATCGAAAGAATTCGTTATTTATTGGTTTTATTTGTACCAAAGCATTGGAATGTCGTGAGTAGGCATTCAGGAATCCTCTAACGTTTAATTTGAATGAACTGTTGTCTGACCACATTAACAATTAAGAAATTCAAGTGTTTTTATTCACATATTGAATGAATTTTTGGTAGCAACAACCTTGCAGTGAGTTTTTCCCACATTAAAGTTTTTATTGCCTACTAGGAATGCAAATGAAAACTATTCAGTTAACTGTTGATTATTACAATAACACAGCGCACAAATGTGTAATTGAAAACACTCACACCAACTGCACTCTGTACTATCTAAATTAATTATCTGATTAATTCAGACAGTGCATGCAGAAATGTGATTAGAATAGGGGAAAGCATGTCGCCTAGAATAAGTTTGTCAAAATACGCAATTATAGAAATTTTCAAGTGATAATAAAGTCGTTTTAATTATTCCACTTTGCCTCTCTCGAGATAAAATTCCCGATCGTTAATTGGACAATTTCACTGCAATTCAAGCCGTAACTTTTTATTTGATTGTTATGTTCTTTCCGATCTTGTAAATAACGATTTGTTGGCGCACCGTAACAAGCGTTTCTACCGTTGTAGTAATTAATTTTACGTGCACATTCTCAGTTAATTTCAAAGTTTGAACTGTTGCATTAATGGCAAAGTTTATTAATCTGTTTGGTGGAGTCGTGTAATTACGGCACCGGCGTCTCAACTTAATAAAACAGGAGAATGTTAGTTAGGTCGTGCCGGAACCATCTGACAATATTACACTCTCCCAACTCAAATTACTAATAATATCCATTTGTTATAAATTATTCAATAGAAAAATAAATAAAATTAAAATCGTTTAGTTGTGGGTCAGTAAAAGTGGCTTATCGCTGTTTCTCCATCCATCCATCACAGCCCTCTCGCATCTTATCTGGCCATCAGCAGCTTGCACACTCACAACAAATGATAGGAAAGCTTTTATCAAACGTCAATAATCCGCCCCTTTTCCCACCCTTTAATCTCCCGTTTTGGCGTCTGGTGTATCGCTCGAATGCAACACATTGTCATCCCGCAGGAGTCAGTGAGTGATGTGGTGAAGTCGTGGATTTAATGTCGAGCGTGCTCCTAACATGTAGTCCCATCATGTTGCCCGAAAGTCTGGATAACGGTCTCCGGAGTCCCAATAATAACACGGGACTTCCGAGGACCAGAGGCAGTCTGTGTCTGAGTCCAGTGACAGCAGTTGTGGATAATAATAAGCGTAAAAGTTGGTGTGGTGGAACCCCAACAAGTCAGTTCGCCGCCTCCAGCAGGAGATACGGGGAATTGGGACACTTCAAGCCACGGTAAGATGGATTGATTTGAGGAAAGTTGCCACGTGTAATTAAGCCGGGTTTGTGGACGGGTAATTGGGGGAAACTGCACTGATGTTGCGCCCAATTTGGGCCCAAACGAATTGGAAGGGAAAGCTTTGATCGGACCAAAGCTTATCAATACTTAATATAGCAGCCACAAAAAAAAAATAAGAAAAAAAATATTTTTCTAGTTTGTATTTGCAAAATAAGTTATTACGTTTCTGCTAATTAAATGCAAAAACTGCGTTTGTGTTTGCGTTTGAAACTCAAAAAGTGTTCAAATTCGTAAAAGTAACTCTTTTTTCGACTATTTTGATTTTGAGAGGCACGTTTTGATCTTACAGAATAGTTTCAGGTTCAAAAACAAAGTAATTTGACTGATATGAGATAAAATTATTATCAATTTCGTAATTTTTCAGTCACTTTTAACGAAATTTTTTGATAATGTTGACTACGCAAAAAAAATTAATTATAGTTAATTTCAGTCGAATTTTACTGATTCTTCGGTTTGGTTCGAATAAAATTTACGAGTATTTCCGTTTCTGGCTGAAAACATGCTAAACATCCAAAAAAGGCAAATATTATGTAATTTTCGGCATAATTTTTGTTTTATTTAAATAATTTACACAATTTTGACTCTTCTGCCACAAGATCTTTCTCAAAAGTAAGATAATTAACTAGTAAAAAAGACCACAGGTCGCTTTTAATTGTTTTTTATTTATTTTATTTTTTATTTATTTTTAAGACTGATACTCGCCTTATATATTAATTTAGTAATTTTTCGGTTTCGAATCTTAAAATTTTGATTCAGAACATTTTTTAGGTGTGTTTTTACAAGTTCTTGCAAAGTAAATTAGTCTCAATCTTAAAAATATAAAATATAACATCTAATTCTGTGCTTTTTCATTTCATTTCACGTAAATTATTCAACAAAAAACTTTGTTTTTATTTTAATAAAACTCGAAGAACGCTAAAATAACACCCATTGGGTGCCTTTTGAATCGTTTTTACTGAAGTTTTTCGAAATAATTGCGTTTCTTTCGCTGAAAAATGTGTTTCAAAAAGGCCAAAGTAAGACAAATTGAGTCTTTTTTTTGTAAAATCTCCGAAAAAACTAAGATTTTAGCTCTAAAATGTGTATAAATGCCCAAGAAAGGTAGAAATAACATTAACTTGTCCAGAATTGGTTGGAAATCTTGCGAAATATAATTAGGTTTCTGGTCAGATAATGTATTTAAAAAGGTAATTTAAAATAATTTTGAATTTAAATCAATGACTTTTAACAAATAACTACGATAATTTTAAATTTAATTTGGTAATTGAGATTTCAGTTCTATAAGACTGAAAGCTGGTTGAAATAATCTAATTTCCACTTACCTTTAGCGACATTTTTCTAAAAAACTTTTACCTGATAAACGTTTTAAAAATTTAAAAAACGCAGAATTGACACAATTTTCGGTCTAATTTCAGTGAAATTTCAGTTTGTTTTTGAGATGAAATTCCTTTACTGTTTTATTAAACTATCCAGGAAAGGAAAAAGAAGGTTTTATTCGATTAAATTTGTAATCTTTTCACTCTATTTCTCACATGAAACTGCAAACGTGAATTTATTTGCTTGAAAAATATAAAAATAACGCATTGTTCGATAAAGCTTTGGCAAATAAAGTTCAAATGCACTAAAACGCCGAAATTAGCTAAAATAATATTAATTTAGATCAAATCTCGTGATTTTCAAGCCAGTGTTGGCGAAGTTACTCGAAAAAGTTTTGTTTTGACCTCAAAAATGTGCTTTAACTCTAGTAAAAGACAAAAAATGGTGATTTTACGGCTTATTCTTAACTAATTTTATGATTTTTTAGTTAAGAGGTTTGGAAAATTAAGAGTAACACCATTTGTAAGAATAGAATAAAAATGTAAATAAAGGATTAAAAAAAATGTTTTTTTATTTTTATTTATCCGATTCAAAAATGTATTAAATCGAGTGGTAAAACTGAAAGCTTTTCTAAAAAGTAATGTTTTATTTCTTCGAGTCAAGTAATCCCCTTCTGACCAAATAATAACTTTTATTTCGTTTTTGAACGAAACAACACAAGTGAATCTGCTTAACTTTGTAACAAGAATTTCGCATCTCATAAAATGAACTTCAAAAAAAGTGACATGACATGTGAAAGTCAATAAGAAACCCACCGTCGAATACAAATTTCTAGCCACACACAAAATAAATATTGATTTTCTTATCGCATTCAGAACGACCATAATAGACTAATAAAAGGTCTCGATATCCCACCCTCCATTCTCTTATCTTAATAACACAATTACGCTTGGCGGGATTAGATTATATTCAAAATTACATCATTAGCCGTGGAATTATTATCGGATCGTCAATTTTTTTTACCTTGTCTCTTCTTATTCCATGGCAATAATTTATTGATGCGTGTTTGTGTCCGACTGGACGCAATTTAATTTGGGGTGAATTTTGTATTGGTGCAAGTTTTTGAATATTTAACAATGTGGGGGCGATTTATCGATCACATGCGCGATTAAATCGCTTGGATTTGGACACCTGTTTGGAGGTAACTCGAGAAAGGCTCCAGATGACGCTTCTTCTTCTTCTGTCCCCCTTTTCTTGTGCTTGCCTCTGGCAGAGTCTAGTCACTCTCTTCTGCCATAATTCCGGATGATGGAGGGACAATGAAGCCGCCATGGCAACCCCCGATAAATCCACCGACCAGACTGAAAGAGACAGATTTATGTGTGGATGTCTTGCTTGCTCGTAACGAGCTCCGATTCATCCTCAACACCACTGCTAATTATTCATTAATAAAAATTGTGAAAAAGGTATTAAAGTCTGGTAATTAAATTTTTTAGTAATTTCTACTGCAGGAAAAATCAAAACATGGAGTATTATCCGTTCACGATTGTTTTAAATTCTCAGCAGGCGTAGATATATTTTTCTTAGGTTGGCCTCAGGTCCTGTCAGGTACTGTCTTTATGACGTTGTCTTGTCAAAAATTCGCCTGTGTTGTCAGTTCTACTGCTTATTAATTTAAAATGTCGAAAATAATTTCTGTTGAGAAGAAAGTGTGCATGAAAAGATGCTTTGAAGGATGCAAGAAAGACAGACCCGACTTTTTTAACTAATGATAATGAGTAGAATAACAAATAAAACGTATTTAATTATTTATTTAAAAAACGAAGCAAACTGACAACAGTCCTTGGTTGTCATCAATTATAACCCAAAATAAATTACTTATGACAATTCACAGTACTGCCAAATAAAATGTCAGATTTTCATAGAGAGTCCGAATTTAAAAAAAGCGTAAACGGTGTATACCCTAGTTTTTATTTTTTATTCTCAAAAATTATTACATTGTAAAATGAAGAAACGGCACTTTTTTTTTCTTTAAAAGTGTTCGAGAAAAGTCCTTAAAAGGCTGTCATTGTTGAAATGAGTAGTGAAAATTTGTGTTTTGGTTTTTCCGACCTGGAGTTCATTTCCCGTCTCTGGGAGATGCAAATTTACTAAATTTAGTCAATGTCCGAATTCCCAGCCGTTAGCAACGTCTTCCTTATCCCGAAATACAAATGTCGGGTAATTTAAATGACACATGCCGCCGACTGTACAATAAAAGCAAACGGGGACATAAATAGACGGAGAATTTCCAACAAGACGAAGAGTAAAAAACATTCCGACGAAGAATAATAATTAAAATGTCGTTCGGTTAAAAGCATTGCATAAGTGTTATTTCTAGTGGGCGTCGAATTCTTGGCGACGATTGGAAAACACCAAACTTTTCCCCTTGGATTTTTTTACCAACACACAAAACTAATAAATTCATTAGGAACCCTCACAGAAAATAAAAATAAATTTCGCCGATATTGTGGAACAGCCAATTTCCATAATATACCTTGTTTTCGAAGAGAGCTTTCAATGTAAATAAATCAGCTCGCTTCCGCCAGTTTAGCCCTCGAGGATTATTGGACTTGCCCTAATAATATGTTTTATGAGTGGTTAAAAGCATTGTTATGTTCGAAGGGTTGCCCCATATTTGTTACACCGACCTGTTTTGCTAAAATGCGTGGGAAAACAACACGAATTTTTATTTGCTTTTTTTTCTAGAAGCGATGCCTTCCTGGAGCCTTACCTTTTGGGGGATCGCCAGAGCCCCGGCATGGGGGCCCCGACCCCTTCGCCCCCTATTCCAGACACCCCACCCTCGCCCCCAACTCGTTCAGCTTCGGGTGAATCCCTTCTATCATCAAACGGAGGTTCCGAAGGAGGAAGTGAGGACAGCGGATCAGGTAACTAAATTAAATGAACCCTTTCAATGAGGGCTTTCGCTAGGTTTTAAAACAGCTTAGGCATTGAGAAAAGTTTTGGAAAATAATTGAAAAAAACACGCAAACAAATATCGAAAAAATTCAATTTTTGACAAAACTCCGATCAAGAACTAAATAAAATCGGGTGAAATAAATAAAATAATAGCAATTTCGATTTAATTTCGTGGTTTTTCGGCCAATTTTAGCAACATTTTCTAGAAAAAAATTTTTTTTGGTTCAAAATTTCGAAAGAAATTTGCCTGTGATAAAATCAAAATCCAAAATCAATGTTATATTGACCTGATTTCGTGATTTTTCAGTCTATTTTAGCAAAGTCGTTTATTTTTGACGAAATTTTGATAAAAAACTAATTAAAATCGAGTGAAATATAATAAATAATACTAATTTTGACCTAATTTCCTGTTTTTTCGGTTAATTTTAACATCATTTTACAAAAAAATATACAGACAAAAATAATATTTTCGGCTTAGAATCTTTGCTTAATGTTTGCTTCTTTTTATCAAAATTTTGCGATATAATTGGGTGTCTATCTGTAAAATACATAAAAACATTAGAAATAAGAAACAAGTGTGTAATTATTGCCTTAATTTAGTGTTTTTTCAATCTGTTTAAGTGATTTTTAGGCTTATTTTTGAGCTCATTTTGTGATTTTTTTTCTGTATTTTAGCATAATTCATTAAACCACTCTATTCAACCAAGTTTTTTGTTTTTTCTGTTCCTTTCTGACGAAATTACGATCAAAAACCAATTAATATGAGTGAAACAAATAAAATAATATCAAATTCGATCTAATTTCGTATTTTTTCGGCCAATTTTAGCAACATTTTCCAAACAGGAAAATGTTTATTAAATAATAAGATAGGCAAAAATAGTCTTTTCAGTTTAAAGTCTTAGTTTTTGCTTATTTTTTACAAAATTTTGCGACAAAATTGTATGATTGTTAATTAGCTTAGTGATTTTTAAATCTGTTCATTGATTTTTAGGCTCATATTTCACAAAATTTCGAGAGAAATTTGCTTGTGATAAAATCGAAACCAAAATTCCAAAAAAAAATATTTATTAAATAATTATTCAGATAAAAATAATATTTCCGGCTTAAAATCGTCTAATGTTTGCTTCTTTTTATCAAAATTTTGCGAAATAATTGGGTGCCTATCTGTAAAACACACAAAAACATTAGAAAAAAGAAGCAAGTGTGGAATTATTGCCTTAATTTAGTGTTTTTTCAATCTGTTTAAGTGATTTTTAGGCTTAATTTTGCTAAAGTGTCGAGAGAAATTTGAGTATAATAAAAAAATTACGTGTTATTTTGACCTCATTTTGTGATTTTTTGATCTGTATTTTACCAGAATTTATTAAACCACTCTATTCAACCAAGTTTTTTATTTTTTCTGTTCCTTTCTGACGAAATTACGATCAAAAACCCAATAATATCGTGTGAAATAAATAAAATAATACCAATTTCGATCTAATTTCTATAAAATCTTGCCTTAAATAATCAGACAAAAGTAATTTTTGGCTTAATCTTTTGCTTCTTTAATTGAATTTCTTACTAAAAAACGCACAAAACCACCAAAAAAATCAAAACCAATGTCATTCTTGATGGGACTTCGTGGCTTTTCAGTCAGATCTAGCAAAATTTCATAAAAAAACTGAAAATTGTGTTTCAAATTTTGTGTTTTTCAGTTGATTTTTTGACACAATTTCGTAGAAAATCCAATTAAAATCGAATAAAATAAAATAAAATCGTGGTTTCAGCTTTAGCAAAATTCTTTCCTGCTGTTAAACGCACGCAAACATTCGAAGAAGCAAAGATTATGTAATGTTTGTCTTATTTTAGTGATTTTTTAACAAAATGCTAAACAATATTTTGAGCATTTAGTGGAAAATCTTTTTTGCGTTTTTTGGTTTATTTATTTAATTTATTAAAATCGGATGACATAAATAAATTAACAACAATTTCAATCAAATTACTGATTTTTGCAAAAACTTTTCGAAAAAAATCAAATAATCGGCTTAATCTTGTAATTTTTGCTCGAAAAATCGTGCTTTTTACTCATTAATTTTTGTTTTTCTGGCAGGTTACGGCGCAACTTGTGACATCGGTTTAACCGAACGCTTGATTCGCTCGCACCCGATTTGGTTCCTTCCCGGAATTCAGCGAGCCGGTGCCTTCCACCTTTTGCAAGGCAAGGAAGAAGGTTGTTTCGTAGTCCGCCAATCCTCCCAGAGTGACACCATGGCGTTATCAGTCCGCTTACCGCCTGATAAAGGCCCCTACATCGAACACTACCTAATCCAGTCAAGTGAGGGCCACCTCGGCCTAGAAACGAGCGAAAATCGCTTCGGAAGCATGCCCGAACTGATCGCCCACTATGCGAATTGTTGCGACGAACTCCCGGTGCAATTAACCCTCCCGAAGGCAATCAGGGAGGCAAAATCCAGACAACAGTTATCCTCCCTGGCCCTCCTGGGCCAGGAATTCTGGAGGTACAGTCCCCCACCTTCAGTGGCTTCTAGTCCAGACATAGATTTAAATCTAATGAGCACGTTCAAGTCAGCCGAAACGAAACCCACAAGACCCAACACTTTGAACTTGATGAGTTTCATCGAGCCTTTGAAAGCGAAAAACGAGACCAAAACGCCACCACCACCCCCACCCAGATGGTCCAAACCTTCAACCCCCCAAAATAATTTCACAGTTACCACAACAGTCACATTCAGTGTCAACTCAAGTCCGAGTGAACCAATCGAAGTGGCGCGAATGTCGCCGGAAGGGCAGTGCAATTCGACGCTTTCCTCCAAGGGTAGTTTAATTCTTTCACCCAACTCTGACACCATCCTATCGCCAGACACACTATCACCCTTATCAGCCTCCAAAACCACGCGCAGTTCCAAACGCTCCAAACACAAACTCTCCAAACACTACCAGGAAAGCGATATTGTCGACTCGCCCACGTTTTACTACAGGAGTGGCTTAGGGGACAAGATCAGTGACTATGAGGACGTCTGGACGAATAATGATGGTTCCAAAGGGAAGGGTTTAGCTTCGCCTGATATTCTTCAACACACGAATACGAATAATAATGTTCTGAGTCCGGTGGAATGTACAACGGCCAAAAATCCGGTTATTGAGGATTTGGCGCAAACGCCCAAACAAGGCAGTCCGTTTTATGCAGAACCAGCTGATTCGATTGCTAATCCGGTGCCGAGGAGGTGTTTGGCCAAGACGATGGTTCCCATGAATCAGAGACACTCGAATCCGCCAGGTTTGCTGGCGCATTCGCCGCTTAGTCCGGGTCTGGAGCGGATTGACTCGGATTTTAACGGTGGGTAAAAAAGAAAAGAACAAACTTTTCGGTCCTTTTTTAATTTTTTGGCTCATTTTTCATAAAGTTTCGAGAGAAATCAAAAAGGTAAAACCATTCCAGCAAAATCACTAACAATTTTTTTTGACGGAATTTTGATGAAAATAATTTCGAAGTTTTTTGGGTAAAGGGAATAACATTTTTTATCTCGTAATTTTTGCCTGGTTTTAACAAAATCTTTCGAAATAGTTGCGTAAAATGCGCAAATATACACTTCAAAGAGACAAAAATTGTGTAATTAATAATTATTGCCTTCAGTTTGTGATTTTTCAGTCTGTTATTACTGATTTTTTGGCTCATTTTTTTTAAATTTTAAGGAAAAATTGCTCACGACCAAATAAAAAGCCATGTTATTCGTGATTTTAGCAAAACCGTTTATTTTTGAAGAAATTTTGCTCAAAAACCAATTGAAACCGAGTGAAATAAATAAAATAATTGTATCGATTTTGACCTAATTTCGTGTTTTTTGCATAATTTTAGGAAAAAGCCCCTAAATAATTAAACCGACAAAAATAATATTTGGTTTAATTTTGTACTTTTTCGCTTATTTTTACGAAAATTTTACGAAATAATTGCGTTTATAACCATAAAACACTTAAAAAAACAAAAATGGTGTAATTATTGCCTTAATTTAGTGATTGTTCAGTCTTTTTATTGATTATTTTGTCTTATTTTTCATAAAATTTTGAGAGAAAATTGAAAAGGCATATTGTTATCTGACCTGATTTTGTGATTTTTTGATCTGCATTAGCAAAATCTCAAACAAAAATTGAGAATTTTGTTGAAAACACCATATTATTCAACCAAATATTAATTTTTTATCGGTTTATTTATTTTTGACAAAATTTCAATGAAAAATCAATTAAAATTTTGCGAAATAATTAACATAATACAATTTCGATTTACATTTCGTATTTTTTATTAATCTTGTTATTTCTGTTTCTAACAAATTTAAAACTTAAAAAAGACAAAAAATGTCCTAGTTTTGTGATTTTTTGCTCTGTTTATTGATTTTTTGTCTCAAACAAAAATGAAAAAGACCAAATAAATGAAAATAATTTCGTGTTATTTTGGCCAATTTTATTAAAACACAAAAATGTAATAACACACTAATTTTGGTCTCATTTTTAACAAAATTTTGCAAAACAATTATTGCATTTTTAGCTGAAAAGCGTTCAAAAAAGACAACAAATTAGCAATTATTGTCCTAATCTAGACATTTTTTGGTCAATTTATTGATATTTTCATTGTTTTTTATTAAATTTTTGAGAGAAAAATGTATGTAAATTTTGATTGAAAGAATTAGAATCGAGTGAAATAATAAATAAAATAATTAAATCCATTTCGATTTAATTTCGCGGCTTTTCAGCCAATTTTAGCAAGATTTTACGAAAAAAATCGTAAACAGGTAAAAATAATGTTCGGTTTAATATTGTAATTTTCAAAAAAATTGCATTAAAAAACCACTCCAAAAAGATTAAAATTTGTGTAATTATTGTCTTTTTTGGGTCATTTTCCACGAAATTAAAATCAATGTTATTCTTAATCTGATGACTAGTGATTTTCTACCAAGTTTTGCGAAATAATTGCATTTCTGTTAGCAAATCCAAAAAAAAAACTCGAAAAAAGACAAAAAATTCGTAATTATTGTCTTAATTTACTGATTTTTTTGTATATTGTTTATTGGTTCTTAAGTTCAGAGAAAAAATAAAAAAAGGCAATTATTTTATTTTTATCTGACTTCGGCCAGTTTTAGCAAAAGAAAAATTGATTGCACAAATGATTGTTTTTTTCAGTTTTTTTGTTTATTTTGCTTATTTCTCGAATTCAAACCCGAACTAATCAGATAATTTTTTTCTTTCAAATTTATTTACCGTTCCTGCATTTTGAAATTTTTTAAAAATAAAGGAACAGCATTTTTCCTTAGATAATGGGGTTTTTAATGAGCTTTAAATGCAAAACACAATGTACCGTTCGTTTGGCAAACAAAGGTGGGTTGAATGATTTTATTTTAAATTTTTCACCGGTTTTTCACCTTATCGTTGAAATAAACAACTTGCTTTAAAGTCTAGTGATTAAAAACACACCGTATTTTATAAAAAAAAAAGTAGCGATAAAACCGTTATCACTTGTCTTTATACATTTTATTTTGTCTGATAGTGATGTCGTCTTCTGCGGACAACCTGAGCCCCAAACAGCGGTTTCCTGGCTTACGCAAACCGGAAGTGAAACCAGTGCAGCCCCCGTTGATAAAAACCCGAGTGAATGATAGCTGGCAGATCGACAATGGTTGGACATTTCGAAGTAATTTAAATCATACCATAACCGTACACGATTTTAAATAATTGAATGAACCCAGGTAGTGAATGTGAGACAACAATGGAATCAAGCGATTACGATTCCGATTGGCCCGTCATCAATACACTAATTTCATCAATCCACCCGTACACTCCCGATCCGGACGACGGGACAACCGTCCAGGATATGATCTCGAAACGGTTCCCCGATATTCCAACTTCGACCGAGGAATTGTGCCGGATGTCGGCCTATGACAACGTCGAAGACCGACGAGTCCCGAGGGCTCCGCCCTCCGAAATCAGCGAACTGACCGAATTTTCGGATCCTTGGACCGAACTCAGCCAAGTCGCAAACACAGAGGTTGCACTGCAAGCTTTTAATTTTTTTTAATAATAATAATAAGTTTATTTTTCCAACAGGTACATAACCCAATTACAGGGAAAAAAACTAAAATACAATTAACACTAGTTACAAATGCAAAAACAACCTAACATACACATTTTATAGGTAATCTTTATATGCCAAGCAGACAGTATTAATAATAACAGCTAAATTATCACTATGTATATCACAACGATTACAAATTTTATTAAAGTAAGGAGACATAACAGTAATAGGAGCTTTCAGAGCTATATTAACGCGACTTATACCTATATAAAAAGTGGGAGTTGAGCGCGAATTAAGCCGTGGAACAGTGAAAGAAAGTTGATTTAGTAATTCACTACAATCAATCTTATTATGGAGTAGATTACATAAAAATTTTATGGCAATACAAATGCGACGAAGCTGTAGGGATTGAAGTTGAAACCTATCTAATAGTAATTGCTCGTCAACACCTTGTATTGGATAAACACCATCAGAGAGAAACGCCAGATATTTTAAGAAACGTCTTTGCACGTTTTCTAGTTGTACAACGTAAGTGACCATTTCTGTATATAAACCCATAACTCTTAAGAGCTTTGTCGACAATTTCCCTTACATGGAAATTAAATGAAAATTCGGCGTCGAAAGTAATACCCAGGTCCTTTACAGTGATAACTCGATTCAGTACAGAGTTTGAAATTTCGTATGGATAGTTGATGATATTTTGTTTCTTCGTAAAAGATACCACGCAACATTTGGATAAATTCAGTTGTAGACGGTTCTTGTCGCACCAGATGTTTAAGGTTTTCAGACATTCTTGCAATATTTCTGAGTTAATTTCCATGTATAGTTTCAAATCATCCGCAAACAATAGTATGAAACACTGATTTAATAAATCAGCCAGGTCGTTAATGTATAGGAGAAAGATCAAGGGCCCCAGATTGGAACCCTGAGGTACACCGGACGTAGTAATGAACTCATTGGACAAAAAGTTATTGTATCTAACTCGCTGCCGTCGATCAAAAAGATAAGATTTGATGAGAGAAACTAGAGAGTCAGAGAAGCCAAAGGTGTTGAGTTTGCTTAACAATATATAATGGTCGATCTGATCAAAAGCCTTCTGAAAATCTGTATAAATAACATCTACTTGGCTTCTTCTGTTTAGCGCCTCCGAGATAAATTGTGTTAGAGTGGCTAAATTGGTTATCGTAGATCTATTCTCCATGAAGCCATGTTGGTGGGGCGAAATGAGATTTTTCACTGACTTATAAATATAAGAGTAGAGAAATGACTCGAAGATTTTAGAGAAATTGCAGAGAATAGAAATTGGCCGGTAGTTCTCAATTTTATTAGGGTCACCTTTTTTTAAAACTGGGCAGATATGCGTTACTTTCCCAACAGAAGGAAAAGTGGAAGACTCGAGAATCAAATTGAATATATGAAAAAGCGGAGCAGAAAATACATAGGCACAATCCCTTAAAAGAAAACTTGGTATGCCATCGCATCCCGAGGTCATTGAATTTTTAGCTCTCCTTCCGAGATTTTGGGCAGCAGGATGTTATTATTCGTTGTCATATTAGCAGAATAATTATTGTCGAGTGAAACAGTGTATACAGTTTTGAAGTAGTCGGCGAAATTATTGACGATAATACAAGGATCCGAAATAGCTTCCCCGTTGACAAACATAGTAGCAGGAATGCGGGATTTGCCTCGTTTTGTTTGAATAAATGTCCATCATGAGATATAGTATCCTCCATAGATTTAACATATTCCGAATAATTATTATTTGTTACAGACTGATGATTCAATCAACAATCGCCGCAGTACAAAAGTAGCGTCAATCAATCGCTCCAAGAGCTTCAAGGACCGCTTGGACCCCTTGCTCTGTGAGTTTTAGGATTTTTTATGAACAGACAGTGAATGAATTTTTCAGCGGCCCCTCGCTTGCAAGCGCTGCGGAACCGAGAGCAAAGCGGCCCTAAAGCCGTGGGGGCAGCGATCCGAACCTACGCCTTAGAATTAGCTCAAGACAAAAACACCACATTTGCTCAAAACATAGACAACTTCATCGCATGCACGTGCGAGTCGAAGGAAACCAACCCGCAGATAATCATGCGAAATATGCGACAGTTTATGTCAGGGATGAAGAATTATCTAGTGAAGCACGGGGAGAAGGGATTTTACAAGGAGATCGAACGGGAGAGGAGCAAATTGAAATCGACGGAGTTTCTGAATCTCGATGCGATTTTGGAAGGGGTTATGCACAAGTTGGTGGTGAAGCCGCTGAAAGGACACTTGCAAAAGTTGTTTCTTGATCATTATACCAAAACGGGAGCGATAAGACTTTTAGCTGATAATATACAGTTTGCGGCGACGAGACCCATCGCGGAATTGGCAATCAAAGTAAGGGGGTTTCTTATCAGTTTTTCACACATTTTATTAATCCACGAAATTTGACTGCGTAAACAGTTTCCATTTAAAAGAAAATTTTGTTTTTATTTTATTTGTCTTATTGTTTCCGAATCAAAAACTTTGAATTTTTCGACGAAATTATCAGTTTTAATCAACTGGTTTTGAACTATGGATGTGTAAAGTGTTCTGGGAAGTCAAATGGCTTCGAAAAAGAATTCCTTGTAGTTTACACATTATTGACGGTTTAAAGTGTGTAATATGAAAAAAAGTAACAAAATACAGAATAAAAAACAAAAATAAGAAAAGAATTATGTTTCTATCTACCAATAATGTGATTTTTTTCATATTTTTTTTCTACACTTCCATATAATCATATTTAAAAAATAAAAATTTGAAAACAGAAAAAAAGACATTATTGGGAGGCTCTTCTGTTTGTCTACTGATTTTTTGGGAATTTTTTTCAGAAATTTCGAAAAAAATCGCGTAAAATGACACACAGTAAAATCAGATCAATGGCATTCTTTATCTGATTTGTTGATTTTTTCCGTCTGTTAGTGTATCAAGATTTCACAAAAAAAAACCTAAAAATTTGCTTTTAGAACATGTTTAGACATTAAAAAAATTAAAATAACACATTTTTATACCGAAATATTTGCCTTTCCTGCTGTAAAAACTCTCAAAAACACTCTAAAAAGACAAAATAAATTTGTAATTATTGCCTTATTTCAGTGATTTTTCGGTCTGTTTTTGCAATTATCAAGCAAAAATTATGTTTTATTTTATTTTTTGATGAAATTTGAATCAAAAACTGATAAAATCGAGTGAAACAAACCAAATAATATCGATTTTGGTGATTTTTTTGGCAATTTTAACAAAATAAAAAAAATGTAATTGTAAATTATAGCAAAGCATAGAAAACATGCAAAGAGAATATAAATAAAAAGTAATATATTTTTAAAGTAATATGAAAAGTAAATATGTTAAAGAAAAGTTAAAAAAATACAGAATGAAAAACAAAATAGCAAAATAATTATGTATCTCAAAAACTAAGTCAACTAGAAGTTAAATACTTTATTTCTTTCTTCATCAATGTGAATTTTTTCAGAATTTTTCCATTATTCCTTATAATTAAAATTAATCAATTAAAAATATTAACAAAATTAAAATAAAAAAATACAATCTAAATTAGTGTGAACGTCACATTTAAAAATTTTACTTTTCAGCCATAGAGTAAAAGTGCTACTTTTTCTTTTACATTTCGTCAATTTTTATCAATGTTTCCCACACTAAAATGAATAAAAAGCGATCGTTTTTATAGAAAAAAAAAGTATTTTTATTAGACCTGTAAAGGTTTTGAAGAACGAAAAGATCTTGTAAAATATCAAAATGATTAAAATTTTGCACCAACAGTAGCAACGTATTTAAAAAAATCTGTCTTGTGCTTTACCGATGTATCCGAATATGTCATTAAATTTGCGGATAAAATAGTAAATTTTATTCGAAGTAAAAGTGAGTTACATAGCTCACTACGTTCGCTTAAAAAATGTACACCTTACATAATCTATTATTATTATTTTTGTGATTTTTT
Organism: Tribolium castaneum; assembly: GCF_031307605.1. Taxonomy (NCBI): domain Eukaryota; kingdom Metazoa; phylum Arthropoda; class Insecta; order Coleoptera; family Tenebrionidae; genus Tribolium; species Tribolium castaneum. The sequence goes on along the minus strand of NC_087402.1, from coordinate 463,091 downwards.
TCACACAACATTTAAATCTCGCTTAAAATGTAGGTAAATTTGAAAAAAATTACAAGTATAGAGAAAAATGTAAAGTATTTGACAATAAAAGCTGAATTTCGTGTGATTATTAATTTTTGGAATTTAGTTGAAAGATGCTTTCAGTGTATTAGTAAATTTTTTTTTCTAAATAAACTATTCCTCACAGGACAAAAGATTAAAAGTGCTTTCCAACAAAACACTTTAAAAAAAAATTTTTAAACAACACTCACAACAAAAGTTTTTATTTTACTGTTACTAAAGTTTTTAATTTTTTTAGCCGAAAATTACTCTGCCGTCCGAAAGCTCTCTCGCCACGATCTCCCAGTACTTACAACGCCTCCAAAGTGCCGACTCTCCTTTGGAAAAGCTGGAGTACCTCCTAGCCGCAATTGCCACAATTTTCAATTCGGTAATAAAAAAAATCAAAGTGAAAATTTCCCAAAAATTCAAAATTGTGATTTAGGTGAAAACTGGCCAATTGACCGGTTCGGGAAAATCCGTTCAGTTGGGCGCCGACGATTTCCTCCCCCTTTTCGTGTGGGTTTTAGTCAAAACGAATTTCGTCGCAGCTGAAATCGAAGCCGAATACATGTGGGGGTTGCTCCACCCTTCCCTTCTCTCGGGAGAAGGCGGCTATTATTTGACCACGTTATCGTCTGCCGTTCACGTACTTAAAAACTTCAAAGAGAGTTGTGTGGAGAACGTCAAGAGTAATGTAAAGAATGATGTAAGACTGATCGAAAATATTGGGAACGAATTAATGTTTGATTTTCAGTCGGTGTTGAAAGTTGTGGTTCCTGATGAGTTGCACGGCTCGATTTTGACCAAAACGTTGCCGGCGAAGCCACATATGACCACGAAGGATGTGTGCAATATCATCGCCCACAAGGCCAGGATTACAAATCCCCAGGACTATGCCCTTTATAGGGTCACAGACGGAGAAGGTTTGTCTCAGAATTCAAAAGTTCCGAACTTATTTTCTGTTTCAGAAACAATGTTGCTGGATAATGAGTGTCCCCAGGATTTTATCAGCGGGAGCAAACACACGATGTTGGCCTACAAACGAACTGACGCGAAAATTGCTTGGCCTAACCAAGACAAACTGAGTCTCTAGTCATGTACATAAATTTGTGTTTATATCAAAGTGTAACTTGTCAATTTATAACTTTTAATACACGTGTTAATCTTTTTATACATGTAGCGCAGCTGCATCCTTGTTTTATTGTGTCAATAACAAATTTTGTACTTTCTAATTTATTATCTCCTTCTGTACTAAATCATTTCAATAAAAAATATATTCTTGCTTTGCTTTTCATTTATTTTTTCATCAGAAAATAATTTTGGCAACAGAACCACAGAACTTAAAAAAAAAAGAAAATGAATGTTTACGGAAAATAATCACTATTTTTTACGTATTATTTATTAGTAGAAAAACAGTGTGATAATTGACTATTGCCTCCTGTACGTCCTGGTATTCCTCCGAAATTCCATTGGTCCTGAAACAATAAATTGACCCCAAATCGCTGAAACTTCCCACAAACCTGAGTAAGATTTTTTGCTAGTTTCTACTGGAAGACAATCACTTTTCAACACCTCTTCCATATTTCCATACCCTTTAAACTTCACAACACAAGTGTTATCAGTTACGGCAGTTATATTAGCATTATAGTACTAAAAAAATAAAAAATGTACAAGTGTGATTAAAACCAAACAAATTACTTTGCCATCCTCCCAATATTTCGCAACACAATCGTCCCCCACTTTCCACTTTACGTCAGTACTTTCATGCGAATTTTTTTTCTGCGGCCCCAAATTCAAATGCTGTTTGAGACTTCGACTGGCAAATTGCGTATTAATTGCCATTTTCTCGAAATTGTTAGTCAAACCGTTCATTTCATTTTTATGAGCTTGTGGCTCGTTTCTAGGTTTGAAGAAATTATCTTGCTTTGAACCGCCTTTGTATTTATTTTGATTGTGATAAAAAGTGTTGTAATTTTTTTGATTTTGTTGGTTTTTGGGAGGTTCACTGACTTCGTTCGGGGGCAATTTATCCTCGAGAAAATCAAACAGGGACACTCTTTCTAGCGGTTTTTGCGGTTTTTCGTCCATTTCCACTGTTACAGTATTTTTAGTTTTCGGATTTTTTTTGGGGAAATCAGTTTTTTTCGTATTTTTAGGAAATTGTGGCTGGACTTGTGCTGGTTTAGTGCCACCTCCGAATACTTTTTTCACCGCACCTGAAGTAGCCTCAGCTATGGCGTCCTGTCTTTGCAAGTCAAATTTAGTGTTTTCTTTCACTTCTTGGTTTTTATTGTCCAGTGATTTGAATGGTTTGTCTTGAATGTCTGACTGGATTTTGCAACCAAAGTTGACCCAAGCTGGTGGCCCATCACTTGAAGCTTTACGATTTTTAAGTTAAATAAAAAATGTTATTAATTGATTACCATTTTGCCTGTTGTGATTGTGAACACTTTTAGCAATTTCCCACTTTTCGTAAAGCGCCGGGACTTTGCCCCCAAGCAAGGAACAATTATTTGAGTCAAGTAATAAATAACCAGAGGAAATTTTCGCCGAACTTATCAATATTTTAGTGCCTGGAGGGGTTTTGTCACTTATTGAAGGGGTTGGAGAAGTTTCAATTGCCTGAATGTACGTCTCACCATCGGTTAAGACTAGCTTTAACATACGGGGGGCTGCTTGAGACTTCTCGTTTGCCTTAGGGGCTGATATATTACGAATTTTTTGGATTTGAAGTACAACCTAAAGTTAGTCATAAAACACCAAAGCTGGGCTTAAAACAGTCTCACCTGAGAAACATTACTCTTATTAAGTATTTTAGCTAAAACTGGACTACCGATTTCTTTTAAATCAGACTAGAAATAACAAATTAAACAACCGAAAATTTTCGAGTGCAAAACTCACATTGAGCGCATTTTTTAATACTTGAGACTTGTTAGTAACTGTATTACTTTCGGTGATTATCTCCAAGCCTTTTTCGGAGATATTCCTGTAAAAACATGAGTAAGAAACCAAAATAACCTTAGCTAACCTACAAACCAGCCTGGCCCTAGCAAATCACAAGCCATCAGAAATTATGAATTTTCGCAATTTTCACACAACTATACTTAAATGCATAATTCAAAACAGACGAAATCAAACTAATTAACTTATTATTAAAAGAAAACGAACCACTTTTACAAACTGACAGTTGCATCTATCATCAGGTAGGTAACCCGTTAAACAGTTGGACCTCACTTTTGGTAAAAAAAACACAGATTTGTAAATAAATTTAATTTAAACCAATTACAATAATTTTTGTGGTCGACGCACGTTTTTGCACATTCCTCGAAATTTTTTTTCCCAAACATGACGTAGCATATGCAACTTATCAAATTGTATTGTTGGTTACATAATCTTAGTAATAATTTTTTGTACTTGAACTAATTATTTTTTTGTTGCCCATTCTCAATATCTATTGCTTGTTCCTTGACTGGTGTGGGCGTTTTTTCTGAAACACATCACTCAGTAACAATTTACTCGCCCAGTGATAATACTAACTTGGGGCGAAAATAATTTTCTCAATCATCAGAATTGGGGATTCAAATACCAAAGTCCACAAAATCGCTGTAGCTACACTAAACATGTAATCCCCCCAAAATTGGTGAAACTAAAATTATGACAATACTTTTACCAGTTAAGTTTTGGTAAGTTCTTACGCAAAACAAGTCGGAGAAATAACCAGGAGTTCGTTTCTGAGCGGTCATTATTGTTAGTAGAGCCATATGTAGAAGATAAATATTGTAATTTAAACGAATCAAAACCGTGAAAATTTTATGCGAAAGGAAGGAATTAATTAAGCCGCCGTATCCGTTTATACAAAGGATGATTAAAACGCATAAGGCGAGCGACCAAACAACACGGTGTAAAGAATTGAAGAAAGAAGTTTGGAAAAGATCGGTGTGTTTATTGCCTTGAGTCATCGGATAATGAATTATGACTATTGCCACAAGTGTGCCTAAAGCCAATGACCACAAAAACAAAATTTTTGTCTAAAAATTAACACAATACGTTGCGCTATATTTATCATTATTTACGATACTTACCTTCGACAATTTCAAATTTTTGCAAGTCTTGTATTGAAAAACCAAATAGCCACAAGCCATGCCGATTAAATACGGCACACCCCTTACATGTGTGGGGCTATAAAGCAATTCATAGTGTTGATCTTCTTGACTAAAATTGTTAAATTAATTGTGAATTCACTAAAATAAAAACCGACTCGAAAAGTGTCGTCCCGAGCTGTTTTTTCCACGTAATTTCAAAGACATAACTGCAGTTTAAAACGACGAAAACGCCAATCGCAGTTAGGGTTTTTTTGGGCCACCGAACTAAAGGAAATAAAATTAGGGGCGAAAGAAAATACATTTGGGTGTCCACAGCTAGGTACCAAGACTGTCCAACACACTACAATTTTTGTTGGTTCAATATTGTTGTAAATTTTCGTTATCACCTGGTTATGAGGGTAGGCGTAATTTTGGATGTAGAGCAAAGTGGCCCACCAATAATTTTGGCAATCTTTCTGGAACATTTGGTGAACTATTGGCCAAAACGGCCCTTTGCCCATGTAATTGATCAAAGTTGCGGTAAATAACACTGCCATGGCCAGAGATGGTGTTAATCTAGCGCTTTGTGTTTGATTTTTTATTTCATGGGTGAAATAGTTACCGTAAGATTCGGTGCAAGTAAAACATGGGTATTGAGAATTTGGCCCCTTTTGCCTCACTTTTCAGAAAAAGATAAACGAGCAACAAGCCACTGATGACAAAAAACGTGTCCACTGCGACCGAACATGCGATAATCAAACAATTAGCTTTGAAATTTTTCCACTAAAAAATTTTTTTTCAAGTAAATTTTTTTAACCGTTCAAAAAAAAACCTCTTCCATGTCCAGTGAGTTGATTACAGGGACGTAAAACGAGTATTGGAACCCATGTCCCAACACAATCCACATCAAACTAATGACGCGCAAACCGTTCAAACAATTCAAGTTGCCTTCGGCCGTTTTGGTCGACAATAATTTTTTACCATTCGTTAGCATTGAAAACGCAACGTGAATGTTTGGCTTCTTGTCCGTAACATACTGATAGACGAAAAAATCGTACAAAGTACTCGCCACAACAATCACACCGAAGAGTGAAAAAATCACACTGAAATAGCAAACACTGAAAAAAAATCCCACAAAGGAAACACTACATTGCCACAACTGCTCCCGCTGTGATTGGTTTAGCCTCCCCATCGTCACAATAATCCTCAACAAATGTAAAATGCAGCGGAAATTTTAGCCGATTTTCAAAAACGTTGCTCAAATTTTGCAAATCGTTCACACGGCAAACTCTAGGAACGCACAAACCTAGCGAAAACCGGCCTTGGATGTACAACTCTTCTTCTTGATCTTCCCTTGCCGTTTCGGCCTGAAATAAACGTGCAAACCCGGGCCAAAATATCGTAATTGTCTCACTTTGAATTTTGAAAAATAGTCTTTTAAGTATTTTGGCGCGAATTCGGGATGGGCTTGGAACAAAGCCGAGCAGTATTTCCCCGGAATTCGCAAACACTCGTCGTAATTGCCCACGTGCATTATATTGCCCATGAAAATGCCAGCTTGGGGCTTTGCGCTCGCATCAAGCACTTTTTGTGAAAAAATTAAACGATAAGAGATTTTTTTGTAGAAGAAATTATTGCTACTTACTGTCGCGGGCCCACGTTTCGTTCTGAAGGCTGGAAAAGAGGCGCAAAAGCTGCGTATTGCACTCATTGGGCTCAAGTTTTGATAAAAATTCTAACACGTCCTCATAATATTGAGCGAAATTTAAAAAATCTGGGATAGATTGGGCATTAATTGTGTTCAGAGACACCAAAAAAAGTGTGAAAAACTGTTTCAACATCGTGATAAAACTGTGCTTAATTTTACAAAGAAATTAATTATCTTAACAATCAGTGTAATTCCTTCACAAATAGTGTGCAATAAAAGTTGGAATAAATAAATAAAAGGGGCCATAAATTTAAATACTTAAATTGTATAGTGTGTTGCCTGGATTTAGGCGCCAATTAAGCGATCTCTTCAGATCCCATTTCCCCGATTACTCAATATAATTTCTTAGGATGAATTACATCAGACCCATACTATTTAATTAAACCCAGCCCCATGTCCCTGCTTTTGTAACCGTTTCAGTTACGCCACTTCCCTCCACCCAACAACTCCACAAAGTAAGTCAGGAAAACTTGTTTACAATATTTAATTTTTGGCCACAAGTGTGTAAATAGAGGTTATGATGATAATTTGTTTCGTTTAAATACTTAAAAATTGCGATTTCATTATTTGTGTGCGATAAGATAAGAACATAACTTTGTCTATTATTTGTAAAATGTCAACAGAGAATATCATTAGGTGGTTACCACATGGTTATTTCATTTTTGCATAGTTTATTTTTTTTAGAATGGAGGAAGAGGAATCAGGTGAATGCAACAATGAGCTGTCTTTGACTAGACCGAGTCTGGGAGGCTCCGAGTATGACGATGAGCTGGGAATCCCCGAATCCCTCATTATCGTGGATGTGGGGGATGGCCCTGTTGTCATAGAGCACTCAGATGAGGAAATTGAAGGTGGGTAAGTCAGTTTCCTGCCCATTTTAATTCATTGATTTGAAGATGACGTCTTCGACGGTTTGCCCTTTTCTTCAATTCACAAACCGCCAATCAAATTCAAGTCTTTCCGACGAAATGTCTTCATCCCGTCCCTTGATATTTCAGTAACCATCAAAGACTACGAACGCAACTTAACAACGCACATGCTTAATCCTAACTTGTAAGTCAGGTGGGCAATAACAACAATCAAAAGTTTAATTGTCGCCAACGCACAGATATACCATTTCCCTAGTCCATGGCACTTTCAACTGGCAAATCAAAAAACGCTACAAACAAATCCAGCACTTGCACCAACAGTTAATTCTATTCAGGGCTGGTTTAAACATCCCATTTCCCAGCAAAACGCACAAAAGGAAACGCAAAAGTTTCAAAATGAACGTCCCGGAAGCTGGACGCGGCAAACGAAAAGCGGCGCTTCCAAGGCAATTATTTTCCCCCATTTCGATTTGGTTTTAACCGTTTTGTAGGTTTCCCAAAAAACCGGAGATTCTGGTACCGTATGAAAAACTATGCGATCGGATCAAGCAGCTTGAAAATTACCTCAATAACTTGCTCTCTATTAATATTTATCGCAACCATCCTGCCACTGTAATTAACTTCTCTAGTGGTTTAAAATAGAACTGATTTTATTTTTAGATCGAATTTTTGGAAGTTTCGCATCTATCGTTCGTCCAAGGTTTGGGTATTAAAGGTAAGGAAGGAGTGGTCAAAAAACGGACAGGAAGCACGCAGCCGGGACAAGCGGGGTGCAATTGTTGCGGGCTCATCAGGTGCATGTTCTGCATAAGGTGATTAATTGTGCTCTCTGGTCAATGATTTCATTATTGCATTAAAATACAAATAGTAAAAAAATACTCTAAAGATAGACAAAAATCTAGAAGAGAGAGAAAAGAAACAAAAAACTGATTTTTTTAAGTTAAAGTTGTATTTTAGATGTCAGCACTTGTGCAAGGACATTTTGTGCGCGCGCTGGAACGAGCGCTGGTTTTTCATCAAAGACACCTGTTTCGGCTACATTAACCCTGATGATGGCATGATCAAATGCGTCATTTTATTCGACCAAGGTTTCGAGGTGGCGTCCGGTTTGTACTCCATCGGTTTACAGACCGGTTTCCAAATCCAAACATTGAGTCGCCAAATCGCGTTTAAATGTTGGACGAGGAGGAAAAGTCGGGAGTGGGTGGAGGCACTCAAAGAGGTGGCCTCGGGGACTGGTTAGTGTTTTGTTTTGCGAAAAAATCGGTTATAACCGCATTTCCAGCCCGGGAATTCACACAAGCCAACCAACACCGCTCTTTTGCACCTTTAAGGACCACAATTGCGGCGTGTTGGTTCGTAGATGGCGCTAGTTACATGTCGGCGGTTGCTGACGCTATTGAAAATGCAAAGGAGGAGGTTTTTATCACTGATTGGTGGTTGAGTCCGGAGATTTATATGAAACGGCCAGCGATTAGTGGCGATTATTGGAGGTTGGATAAGTTGTTGCAAAGGAAGGCTGCGAGTGGTGTTCGGATTTTTGTGCTACTTTACAAGGAAGTGGAGTTGGCGTTGGGATTAAACAGTTACTATAGTAAGCAAACTCTCGCGGAATTATCGGAAAATATCAAAGTTTTGCGACACCCGGACCATGCCCGTGTTGGGGTTTTTCTGTGGGCACATCATGAAAAAATGGTCGTTGTGGACCAAAGTTACGCGTTTGTTGGCGGCATTGATTTGTGCTATGGACGCTGGGATGACGCCAAACACAGGTAAATTACTAACAGTGTTGCCAAAGACATTCTTTTAATTTCCTTGAAAGATTGACAGATCTTGGAAGCATAACACCATCAATTGACGTTTCAACGTTGAAAAAGAAAACATCAAGTGTGCCAGGAGGCGACGCGATTTACCCAATCCCTATCCCGATTTACAAACAAACGCCAATCCCGGTTGTAACCGAACCGGAAGCACCCGAACCTTGCCCCCTCCCTCAACTAGAACCTGGCGACACTCTTTTAATACCAACTGTTAAACTCAAATGTAACACTCCTGACATGGAGCGCAAAAACGTAATAGACACAATCAAAAACACGGTTAAAACAAAAGGAAAAGATCTCATCTCATTGGTTTACACTCCTCATGAAGATAGCGTCGAGAAAACAGAGGAAGAGAAAAAACCACAAACACAGGACGAGTTTTTGGAAACTTTGAACGGATCATCGAAATTGTGGGTTGGGAAGGATTATGTCAATTTTATTGTTAAGGATTTTAATAATTTGGATTCGCCGTTTGATGATTTTATCGATCGGGTGACCACACCTCGGATGCCGTGGCATGATGTGGGGGTTTGTGTTCAGGGGGCTGCCGCTAGAGACGTCTCGAGACATTTTATCCAACGGTGGAATGCCACCAAGTTGGAGAAAGCCAAGTCGAATAAATGCTATCCTTATTTATTGCCGAAAAGTTACGACGATTTTAAAACTTTGCCGATTGTGTTCCCGAACGAAGTTAGCAACGTTTCATGCCAGGTAAAGACATACAGTGTTGCCAACGACAATTCTCGCTTGGATTCCACTTTGCCGTTTCTCAAAATTCTTAATTTGTTTAGAATTCTGCCAGATTATTTTTTAGCATTATTTCTACTCTTCTCTAATCATTTGATAAATCCATCTTCAGATCATTAGATTCTTTTGTAAATTATATTCTCTAGTTTCATCTAGAATTCTTCTAGATTATTATTTGGAATTGCCTTAGAGATGGAATATAGCAGCAGAAACTATAAAAATTATATCACTTGTGTTTTCCTAAATTAATTAATAAAAACATAATTCTAATTCCAAAATGTAAAAAGTTTGCAACACTGATAAAGTGATCCAGTGAGCATTTCAGTTGATCACTTTGTATTTCGACGCCCCCTAGTTGTGTTTGTCTTACGCAGGTCCTCCGAAGTGTTAGTACATGGTCTTGTGGTTTTTTAGAACCAGATACAGTCGAGCAAAGCATTCACGAGGCCTATATTGACACTATTAACAAAGCCCAGCATTATATTTACATAGAAAATCAGTTTTTCATCTCACTGCCGTACACCAATCCAAACACAAGGAACCAAATAGCCGAAGCGCTTTACAAACGAATTGTCCGAGCTTTCAAGTTTGTTATTCTTAAATACAGTTGTGCAATTAAACCACTCAATTATTCCAGAGCCAAAGAAGTGTTCCGTGTCTTTGTTGTTATGCCGCTGTTGCCTGGCTTTGAGGGTGAAGTTGGGGGGCCCACAGGCACCTCCCTGCATGCCATAACACACTGGAATTATTGCTCAATCTCGCAGTGCGTTTTTTCCAAGTTAATTGTGTCAAAGTCACGCGGTTTTTTGTAGAGGTAAAGATGCGATTTTGAGTCGGTTACAAGAGGCAGGGATTGAGGATCCGAGCGATTTTATTTCGTTCTACGGTTTGAGAAATCATGCGACTTTAAACTGTGAGCCAATCACTGAATTGATTTACGTCCACTCCAAGTTAATGATAGTCGATGATAAAACTGTGATTTGTGGCTCGGCTAATATTAACGATCGCTCTCTAATCGGTAAAAGAGATTCGGAAATTGCCGTTTTGATCGAAGATGAGGCCTTCGATGATGGCGTGATGAACGGAAAGAAGTTCCCATGCGGAAAATTCGCAGGGGGTTTACGTAAATATTTATTCAAGGAACATTTAGGTTTGTTGGGGAAGGAGCACGAAATGATCGATTTTGACATAACCGATCCAATCTCGGATTATTTCTATAAAGAAGTTTGGTACAAAACGGCCAGTTTGAATACAGAGTTTTACGAAAAAGTCTTCCACTGTATTCCAACAGACAGGGTGAAAAATTTCGCCGATTTGAAGAAAAATCAAGAGGAGAAGCCCCTGTATAGCAACGAGATTTCGCGGGCTGAAAAAATGTTGGAGAGTATTCAGGTGAGTTTTTTAAACGAATAAATAGGTTTTGACTGGTGTTTAGGGTCACCTTGTACTCTTGCCTTTACATTTCCTGAGTCAGGAAAGCCTGACTCCTGCCGCTAGTTCAGTAGAAGGGATGATGCCAACGTCCTTGTGGACTTAAAACTGATATTACGACCGTCCATAAACAGGTGCTACAATTTTTAGCCAACAGCATTTCCACAAAGTGACTTAAATGTGTGCGCAAATAACAAAGCTTCCAAAGATATTATTTATTGTGTCAGTCGTTGTTTTAATTTGTTACAACTTTTACAGTATTATACATTTTTAGAAACCATGTTCGCATTTACTCTGTTTATGTCAGCTAATTACAGTTATTTATCTAAGTTGGCTCGTTTAAATCATTTACCTTCACTGTTTACAAATTACCGATCAGGTAGGTAAAGCAATGTTTTCTCCAAATAAATAGGATATTTTATAACTTGTCTAGTAGATTTGAATGCTGAGACTGAATCGTTCAGAGCGTAACCGATACGATTCAGTGCGCATCCCACTTAATTGTTATCCACAAAAAGAAAACAATTTCATATCAGGAAATTAGCCACATTTAATTTGAAGCACTGACTGGGTTTTTAAACCAATCAGATTTGCAACATTGATTTACTGCGATCGTTTAATTGAAATTATTATCAATTACAATTTATGCAATTAATTAGCGATTAATAATTTATTTGTTATTTGTCAACTCTCACTAATATCGCAACTGTAAAGCGGGAGCGCGGCCTTGACCTTCTTATCACTTGTTACCTGATTTCATTTTTTTATTTCTAAAATATTAAAAGATAAAGATTCATATTTGCTAATTTTTGTTCAGTTTCAAGGTCTCACGTTTAATTAAAATTTTGTTTAACATTTTATACTTGTGAATATTTTCCATACGAAAACATACGTAAGTCATTTCCGGTCTGGTCTGTGAATCTTTATAAATTTTATCTCGTCTGAACGTTATTAAAGTTAAGGTCATTTCCGGTGGAACGTAACAGGGAACGAACTTTTTCCAACACATTTTATAAAAAACGTCTCTAAACTCTACCGTTTGTTACTATTTTCTTCCAAGATTATTGCAAACAACTACAGGTTTTGCCGTAATCGGTATTTCAAAAGTGAAAATTTCTACGTTTTTCTCAGAACCGCCGTAAATTACCTATCGAATGTGGTTTCAGATTTTTATATCTCGAAAATTAAAAGTCCTAGGGCAAAACTCACATTACATTTAGGTTTTTCAAAAAATTTAAAATTTTGTTTTTTTTTCCTAAAATTTTAGTAGTCAACTAACATTTACCTTGAAAAAATCAAAATAATAATTTTTAACCGCGCTCTAACGGACTCTTTTATGCCTTTACAACCCTCTAGAGTTCGTAAAAGTTCGGTTTTTTCAATTTTTGACGCGATTTTGGTCGATTCCGGTACCCGTAACATTTATCGAGCAATAACTCCGGAACTATTAGAGATAACCCTATTAAATTTAATATCGTTGGAAAGCTCTTTTAATTATCTATCTTTTTTAAAAAAGACTATTGTTCTCCGACTAATAGTTTTCGAGCAAATTGCGGATAAAAGTAAAACTAGGTAAAATTTAAAAAAATTCATAACTGAAAAACTATTGGGAATTTGGCAATTTTCTCGATGCCAATCGATTCCCCGGATCATTTTGCATAGGTAAGTATAAAAATAGTTCCACTTTTTCGAATAGTTTAGCCGTAATTGAGTAAATAAAAAAATTAAAAAATAGTTAACACCCCCCCCCTGCAAAGTGGACAATTTAAAAAAATTCATAACTAAAAAACTGTTGGGAATTTGACAATTTTCTTGATACTAATCAATTCTCCGGATCATTTTGCATAGGTAAGGATAAAAATAGTTACACTTTTTCGAATAGTTTAGCCGTAATTGAGAAAATAAAAAAATTAAAAAATAGTTAACACCCCTCCCTGCAAAGTGGCCAATTTAAAAAAATTCATAACTGAAAAACTATTGGGAATTTGGCAATTTTCTTGATGCCAATCGATTCCCCGGATCATTCTACATAGCTTTACATCAAAATAGTTCCATTTTTTCGAATAGTTTTGTCGCAGTTTCAAAAAATTTCCAAACCCATACAGAATGGCCAATTGTGAAAGTGTCAAAAAATCAGATAGTTCTTTTGGTATCGCCGTAATCGGCATTTAAAAATTGGAAAAAAGAGAAATTTTGAATATAATAAAGTTGTAGTGGTCACTATACCTTCAAAAAATTTAAAAAAAAAACAATAATTTCTTTGGTAAAAAAATGTTATTATTGTCAGGGGCGGCAACTGCCCAAAAGACAATGTCAATGTTACCAACTTAATTCCCGAATCAACGAACGAAAAACCACTACCGCATGTAGTACTTGAAGTCAAGTTCAAGTTCGCCAAAGTGTTGCTTAATTCCTGACCGGTCTATACCTCCAAGTAAGTATTGGAGGGGCGTGAGAACATTTAAATCCCGTTTTGTAAGGCGGCGTTGACGCGACCGATGCTGCCATCTGGCTTAAAATTTGGGCGCCCTTTTCTTAGTAACATAACAAAGCCACATGTTGGTATGCCCTTTTCCGCCGCCAATCGCCAAACGAAAAAAGCAATAAAAATAGTAAAGCAATAAGTTCATCGTACTCGTGTAGTAAATGATGTAATTGTCGTTCGGCCAATGACGCAGGAAGGGCTCTGTGACGTCACAGAGGGCCCCCTTGTCCCCCCTCTAGTTCCGGCGCGCGCCGTCCGAGCGACCTAACAGCGAGTGCCTGCGCCAGTGTGTTCTCAAAATGGCAGACGGGTTGTGTTCGGGAGAACAAGTCGACGATGTAATCGAGGTATCATCACTGGTGGAGGGCTCGATGGCGTTGAGCAGTGGGTGTGCGAAGGTGAATCCGTTCGTCTATTTGGCCAGTGCTAGTGATAAGTTGTTTGGTAATCATGCGTGCGATGGAGGAGACTTGCAGCAGCAGCAAGAGGATTGCAGGAAGAAGAGATGCGTCGATCGCTACGACAGCTCCGAGTCTTCAGACAGGTTCGTTCAACGACGACGACGTCGACGACGACGCCGGTCATTGTCGTGGCCTTTACCTTAACCGATTAACTAACTCTGCTGCGGAGCGAAACTGAGAGTGATGCACTCGTTTTTTAAGCGCACTTTCGCGATTACTAGCTGGTGTCAACGACACCAACGAACCAACATTTAATTGTTACAGCTTATGCCAAGCACGGATGCATCATCCGCTATTCTGACTGCGTGCCTGCCTCTATGCACACACAAACTCTAGCTTTGATAATATTAGTGAGAGCTGTTGTTGGCTTGAAAGTGACAACAAACTCTGTGTTTACGATTATTATTGCTATTACAAAATCGAGATCGATTCAGTCGAGGCGTATTCAGGATCAAATTGTTAATTGCACTAGGGGCCTGAATACGCCATTTACGATGCCAACTGACAATTTGAGATATGGACGTCATATCTATGAGTGATACCGCAAACCAGACGGAATATTTGATAAGCTATTGATCGTACAAACTTGGAATGACTAAATTTGAGGAGACTTTACAATGTTCATATCTCATTATTACGAAAGCGAGTTATGTAACCTATTGTCTTTACACGAATTTGTAGAATTATCAATGATGTAGTGTGGCGGATTTACCGTGTCACAGAAACACAAAATCTTCTTACTCAACAAGAACAAAACGACTGAAGATAACGGTCTTGATGTTTTTTAGAACAACACACCAGTTAATGCTAATTCTTTACAAATTATAATGCTTTAAAATTTGTTTCTAAAAAGGGTGGCGGGACAGATATACTTTTTGTGGAATGTTTAATAAAGCGAATACAGGCCAATAATTAAAGAAAAACACTCCGCGCTAAAAGTAGCACCTGACCAAATTTTTCCTTTTCCCTTAAAATATGTTATTTTACGTTCAGTGTCTTCAAATAACCAAAGACGACCACTTCCATTACAACAATAAATATTTACTTAATACTACCAACAGTTAGCACAAATACCCCGCTAATAGAAATATACTATTATTAATTTTCAATAATGTTTAATAGTAGCAAAATTTTAGTATTTAAAAGAAAAAGTAATGCCATTTACCTAATCGGAATGAATTACGTAAGTATATGTATAACAAGAAAACAATAATTTAGAACAACTTTTTTACTTTTAAACTTACACATACAGGAATGATTTAGCAAAAATTTGAAGGTAGATAAAGAGCATCAAAGCGAATCGATCGAGTAAAATGCATGGTTTTCCTAAAATATCGCTTTAAACTTATGATCAGAAATTTTGAGAACCTCTTAACTAGAATAATAAAAATTATTGGCTAAACGGCTGACGTAAATTCTTCTTGATCCACTCAGGGATTCTTCTATTTTAAATTGTAGTTTATTACTAAATTTTACAAAAAAAACTATTCATTGGCAGGATTCGAACCTCTTTCACAAATGAACATTCTGCAGCAAGATTCGAAAAATCCAGAAAATAAACAAAATACATACACCCTATATGTTTTCAAACTTTCTATCCCATCTCTTTTGGCCGGTTCAAAATAGCTCCTTTTACCTCCTTCTTCAAGGTTTGATTTCTTTCGAGCATGATTTTATTAAGAGGAATTTTTCAAATAAAATCTAATAAATTATTTGGTATAAACAAACAAAATAGGCCATTCTATTTGAAAGAAAAATATTATGGCTAATTGGAGTGTTTCAAACGTAATATTAAAATTTTGAGGTTTGCTAACTTTTTTTCGAAATTTTGAAAACACCAAATAAAAGATCTAAGCCGAAATTTTATTCAAAAATATTTGAAAATAGTAAAATTATCGAATTTTTAGTCTTTAGATAAGTATAACCGGGTTCCACTGTATGCACTTCACGTAAAATCTCTCATTTTTAACCACCCAAAGGTGTTAAAACTTTGATATATTTTTTTTTCTCCCCTCGAACATCAGTTTTCCCCATTTACGTATTTATTGAAAATTCGAGAACTTTGATAACTTGATAACACTTCGTAGAATCTGATAATGTTTTAATATTTCACCGTGAAAGGACAGAAATTTAATTTCGATTTAAATTCCAAAAATTAAGAACGTTATTATGTAAAACTCTCGTAGTTTGATTAAAATAACCATGTAATATAAAAGTTTAAACTCAAGTTCGCTTTTGGACAAAAGCTCAAATATTTACGTGTTTTCGTGGAGGTGTGACAAAACCAGAGCACAATTGTTCTCCTAGTACAGTCCCAAATCCAACAATTGTACATTTTTTTGTCAAATTTTATGTTGCCTAGCGATTGTAAATTTTAAATGACTCACCAAATTGTTCATCTAGACGTTGACACCGCACACACAAAACTCAAATTACAACCAATTTTTTTAAATTATTTGAAAAATTATTAACACCGTAAACGCTCGTGCGAAAGCCACAGTTGCACTGACTCATTATCGCATCAGTGCCTTGACAACCAGCACAATCAATCCACAAAAAATATTTCGCAGCATTTCAGTTTTTTGCTCCTGCGTTCACAACGAAAACTGATATTATTCAAGTATCGATTAATCAACGGTTTTAAGACAATAATTAATCAAAAGTCCGCTCAAATTCGGACGTTATTACAATTTTGAGATTTTTCCCGACTGAATAAATATTGTTTGATAACAATGATAACACTGCGTACTATCAAGAAATAAACTTTACTTCCGCAGTGTTATCGATCTGAGGATCGAAATCTTTCAAGTTAATTTCTGTGAACAGTAGTGTAAATCCGCCATGCACTAATATTGATGTTTTATTGTGCCATCCATTTGTCTCCGTCAAGTTTTTCGATCTTTAGTTATCTGTAAAACTGCAGTAGACTCCGGTTATAAAGAACCGCAAGTCACCGGAAAGTATTCAAAGCGATGCTATTTCCGAATACATTACGCACTTATGCATACATACACCAAGTTATTTTTATACCAAGTGCCGAAAGAGATGTGTTACGTTTAATGACACGTAGAAAAAGTATCGAACATTCTCTTAATTAAAATTCAAACTTTTTATGTCGTCGTACTTATTATTAGTTGGAGTGCATCGAACGAAGCGAAGGTTGCGACTGATAAACTGCACGAATGCACGAAATCTTTTTCGGTACTGGTGGAACTTTTCCTACGTTTTATTTTTTTTCAATGATTATTTTAATTCACACGCTCTATGACTGGTTTTGCGTTAATTTTATGGACACTCCTTTTAAGTTTAAGCGAGTTCGTTATAACGAGAGTCGACTGTCGTTACTCTCGATAAGACAATAGATTCCATGGATTTTAACTAACTAACGATTGAAAAACTGGCCTTTAAGGCTGTGTTCTGTCACTGCAAGTTAATAACCATGGTTTTGTTGCAGTTTTTAACTGTATTTTAGCTGAATTGAGGGAGTCGTCCATGAAACGCTACGGCTTCAGTAATTTTATTCAAACGTAACGTACGTATTTTTAACGAAAAGAATTAACATCGGAAAAAGTAAGTAACTTTTATGTCACGTTTATATTTTTAACTTCACAATTGAAGAAGTGGGTTTTTTCTCTTCAATTGTGGTGCCGTTAGAGTTAGTTTTTTCGAGGCAACATAAATTTTTGTTGCCTGCCTGATTCAGTGATGTCATGAACACTGCAGTAGTAAATGTCAGAATGGAAATTTATGTTGCAAGCAAAGATGGAAAAGTTACCTACTGGGATGCAGAATTTTCGTAATAGCGTCAGTTGATGCAATGCATAATGGAGACGTAACATTGCAATTTACTTTGATAAATAAAGCGTTTCGATTTTAGGGGGAAAAAGCAATAACCTTGAATGTTGGTATTGTGACTAGTTATCGTTGAAACAACAAAAGAAAGCAATCGAATCGCCATAACAATAATAATAAATTTCTTTTGTCTGGTCTATGTAATAAAGTTTCGGGTAGGTCAGCAACAAATTGCTAATTAGTTACATGTTGCAAACAAAACTATCTATTGTATTTGGGTCAAACACTTTCTTTGTTTTGTTTCATTTAAAGCCAACAAACTCGACATTTATTTTTAACCGCGACGTGCACTTTGAGCAGTGTTGCCAAAACTCATAAAATTATCGGCTGCAGGGGAAACTCTACGTCGTTTTTTTGCATACGCTTCTAATTTTTCAGTCTGTGTCAACAATTTTAAATTTTTATTGGCCACCCGATATAAAATTAGCCTTTGCAAGGGTAACTCAATCAAGAGTTACTTCAGAACTTTTTGGATTTTTTTGACAAAATTTAAAATCAAAATTGATATATTGGACGAAATAAAGTGCTGAAACGCTTTGAAAATGAGAAAAAATTGTCTTTTGCGCTCCAATTTGGTATTTTTTGATTTTGAGTTTTACAAAAGAAGTGAATTTGTGATCGGAAAATGCACTGAAACCTTAAAAAAATGAAAAATATCGCAATTGTGAACTTAATTTAGTAGTTTTTGGCCAAAAATGCTTGAAAAACGGCGCAAATTTGACAATAGTTTGTATATTTTTTATTATTTTTGACTATAAAATATTATAAAATACACAAATTTGGTGATTTTTTGGAAGATCTTTGATGAAATTCGGCAAAAATTTCCATTTTTTGAATTTTTGAATTCAAAAATCAACTTACCCGCTTGGAAAATTCCAAAACATTGTCTTCCGTACCTTAATTTTTTGATGAAAAATTAAAGTTTCAAATTAAAAAAAGTAATAAAAAATTTTTTTCGACCTAATTTGCCGACTTTTGAACTGATTTGTGCAAAATATTTGCAATTTAGTTTGTAATGTTTATTTAATAAAAAGACAGTTACTAGCTAGGGCCTGGTGGCCCAAGGGTAAAAGTACCATTTTTAAAGCGGGAAGTTGGGGGTTCGAACCCGGATCAGGTCTGACAATTAAAAAAAAAAAAGTAGAAATATGTAAAATATGACGTAAACACGCAAACGTAAACGTAAATCCGGCAGAAATAAGGAAATAATGCAGCAAAAAGTAAGCACATAACGGCGCTCACGTAAACGTAAGACCACAACTTAACAAAAGTACAAATACCGTTCAATCAACGTAATTACCAACTAATTATAAGAAAACGGACGCAAACGTAAGGGCGTAACGAAAACATAAACGTCAACCGTAAGATAACTTCTCGAATTAAAAAAATATATGGAGCCAAATGACAGCTTTCGGTTTTTTTACAATATTTTTCCAAAATCTTGTAACTTAAACACGTATTTTATGATTCAAATGTTTTTTTTTTGTGGCAACACTGTAGTTCCCACCGCGTGGAAAAATTCGGACTTGTTCTTGTCCGCGTTCGTTAGAAATGTGTACATAATTAATTTAAGGAGTTTATTGTTTGC
The DNA here is from genome assembly GCF_031307605.1 of Tribolium castaneum. NCBI lineage: Eukaryota > Metazoa > Arthropoda > Insecta > Coleoptera > Tenebrionidae > Tribolium > Tribolium castaneum. The sequence continues at coordinate 444,006 of NC_087402.1, read as the reverse complement.
ACACGTGCAAAAGTTCAGTTTTTGTTTCCGTTGCTTAAAACTTCCTGTATTCTATCGATTTGTCTTTTTAATTAATTTAAGTCTCAGCAAGGGTCTGTGCTCTCGTCCATGTGTTACTTGATCCGTTTATCAGTAGATGATTCATTTGTTATTGTCTGCACCCTCTGTGAGATTTGATGGAGCGTGTGCACCCCATCCATGTATGTAAGGGTTGTGTCATTTAGCCACCTTGAATGGCGGAGGCGAGCCGTTGACCATCATCACCAGACGACGACGACGACGATTCTTTCTTTCTTCCTTCCCTCTTGTTGAAACCGGTCGGAATTTCGTTGGTGTTGATTTTTTCGTACAGGTTCGTCTAGAAAACGGCTCGTTTTGGCGCGGAACGATTGATATGCAGACGGGGGATTTTTTTCCGACTCTTGTTCACATAGCAAATATTTGGGAATTATGTAAATTATAACGCGGTTATTTCCTTGACCCCGTCATGCAGGAAGTTGTAATTATTATCAGGCGGTAATTGTGACAAGCACATTTGGGCTTCGTTGCACCACTCAACACACAAACCCATTTCAGTAGAATTTTCAATAATCTAACATTTAACGATCTCAATGGATTTTTTTACAAGGAGATAATAAAATAATGGGGGTACCAGAATTAACTCATTGATAATTTATTTAGAAAATTGTTTCACAAAAACCTGACTTGATCAATTATTGTCGGAACAATAAGCTGATCTCATGCCTAAAATTTTTGTTGAGTCAGAAATGTCAACTCAGTGTAAGAATGCCTTAACAATTTTTTTAATCAAAACGTTCGAAGCGCCCACATTTTTACTCTGCCGTACTATTTTTTTGGGTACAGAAATCCTGCTTTATCTCGTTTCGTCTCCTAAGTTATAGTCCTCTGTAGTTCCTGTTCCTGACAAGATCGACCAAAATCTCCGATTTCAATAAATTAATTGTTTTTGTTTAAATTATTTTTGAAAAACTTTCGAGTTTCAGTACAGGTTTTTAAATAGTAAACACTCAAGTTCATTATTTTGTTGCGGTGCCATGGTCAAGGTTTAGTCGATCACAAATCATTTTTTTTTTTTTTGGTTAATTTCAATTAAAAATTAAGAACGGTGTCAATAGTTTCCAGCTCTATTGAATGAAAGTAAAATCAATTATTGTGCGCCACGTTATAAAATTATTACCTTGTTGACGTTTGGCGTGAATTTTTCCCCGTATTTTACCCAAACAGGTGATAATTATCGATAAAAAGATGACATAATTGCCTATTAATGTAAATTCAATGTAAATGTGGTAATTAGATATAGATGACTACGGATAACTATTTCTCGGTAATTTAATCTAGTATTAATTAAAAAAAATCCAGCGTGTGTTTGAAACAGGAATTGGCTCCGTTCCCGCTGCATCCTCGCCCACGTTTTGTTTTGGTCATGTCTGATTTACAAATAGATTTGAATTTTTTTGTGCATTTCAAGCGAAAGTTTGATGCGAACATCTGCGGATCGGCACGTTCCCGTCTTGTGCCGACAAAGCAACTTTTTTAAAGAGTGTGCGCTTCAGCGTCTTGTGTTTTCTCGGGAACAATGGCAAGTAATTTAAGTCGAGATGGGGTGGCAAACTGAGGAAGAGAACTGGATTGCTTGCATGGACGATCCAATTAAAATTAATTGCACATGTTTTGCATAAATTGCGCACGAAAATTACTAAAAAAGTGGCAAAAAAAATTTTTCGAATCGAAGTAAAGTCGCAAGGTCTTTAACGTGACGTAATGGAGCGGAATTATCTCGTATTGTTTGCAATCGAGCAATGATCATTTTCGCGCGGTGAAATTGTTGGAATTTGTTTACTTGTGACGAAAGGGTGAGGTTTAGCGTCGTAGGCAAAGCTCCGTTCGCTTGCTTGTAGATTGGGCAACGATTCGTTCGAGTATAAATCCATAAAAGTGGCAAGAATGCGGCCACGTTATTTACTAGGTTTTGTAATAACAAATCCGTGTGAATTCCCGACTTTATTATTTTGATGTGATACACTTGAACGCTTTTATCTCCGATAAGATAAATTCGCTCCCACCTGTCGATTTTCCCTCGTCGATCGATCGATATTTTCAAAGTGGGTTAGGGGGTGTATTCTCTCGTAGGGGAGGCCAACAATGGCCGATCACAACCCTCGTTTCATCATTGCGGTGGTAACACGAGAAAATTACGTCGAGATGTTGTGTGTTAAAAAAATTTCACTTGCGTGAGAAGTAATAAAATCGAAATGGTTTCTCGAGCGGTGTTTTATTAGGAGAATGAGATGTTTTGATGGCTTACAACACTGGAAATCACTATTTGTACGCTTTGTTGCGTGTAAATCGACTCGAGATAACTGGAATATGCTCGAATTACAATAAATATTTACTTGTTGATGGGCTTAATTAAATTTTATGGTGGAACAAAGAAAAATTATTACGACTATAATAAATAGAAATAAATAAAGCGTTTGGTGAACTAAACATATTGGTCACTTTTTTCGCATTTTGAGATAAACTGTGATGGATGTCACAAAGTTCTACTAAATTGTTTTTTAGAAAGATAAAAATGCTTACTGATTGAGATTATTTTTTTCCATAAAAATTATTACGAGTTTAATAAATAAAGTGAAGATAAGAAACTTCGTGTAAAGAAATTAGAATTATTATTTAAACTGTAACATATTTTGTTATTTATTTAACATTTAGAAGAAATTTCAATGTGAATAAATGCTCAGAAAAGGTAGTTTTTTGGTAATTTGCGACCAAATTTGGTGATTTTTTTTTCGTTCCAGTTTAATAAAAACAGAGGAAAAAACTTGATTTTTGCTCTAAAAACGTGTTAAGTCGTCAGAAGTTGCAAAAAATAATGTTCCTGAGAAGGTTATTTCAAAAATTTAATTTAATGTTGATATTGGTGTTCTATGAGCTTTTGGAGAATTTCTAGATTCAGTAAATATTTATTTGTTAAAGGCACTGATAAAGTTTGATGTGTATAGTTGGTGTTCTTCGAGCGTTAAGAACCGAGCGTAATTTTTTAAGTACAAATTCCAGGGCAATTACGAGTCATTAGTAAAATAAGAGTTCTTATACATGGATTTTATTGCCGCAATTAGTATTACGATGGTGCTAATTTAATTTGGTGTCAAGTTGAAAAGAAGTAATGAAGCAACTTTCTTCAAGTAAAGTTTTTTCCACCTGCTGTAGCAGGGTTGTTTAAATAAAATGTAGTCCCCTTGTTGCAAAAGGGGCCCCCTCATTGCATTATGCGGTCAGTGCATCCATCCGTCGGCTTATGCACGAACCGGACTCGTTTCTTGTGGTTGTTTTTCTTTGGATGTCGAAGAACGAACGCCAAACAGCTGATGTGTTCGTCGCTCTCGTTTCCGTTGATGCAACAAGGACAACCTCTGATGATGTCCGATACGAAACAGGTTGGGCGGACGTTGCCGAACGGCCTTTGTCTAGCTCTCCGAGTTCGTTGTCCATTTAAAACTCCGCCGAAACAAATTTCCAACTATTTTCCACTTTGAAATTAAAGACACTCCGAGATTTATGACCGGCCTTGAATAACGGAGATTTAACTCGATTATTAACATATTTTTTCCGAGCTATGCAAATATTGGAGTTTTTTATTCAAGCGCATTAAGAGAGATTAGTAGAATCGTTATTAAGCTGCTTTTCGAATAAAAAATTGGGAAACTTGATTCAAGAGATTTTTCGATTTTGGTCGAAATTTTTGATCAGATCTCCGTCCAGGCAATAATTAATCTTCGGCGTTAATCACCTGTCACTTCTTGTTTCTCCTTTTCTTCATTCTTGCACTGTTATTAAACTGTCAATTAGCAATGGACAATGTCTGGCATATTTCTTCAAACTTTCAGTATTTTCCTGAACCGTTACTAGTATAATAAAATGTCAAAGCATGTAAAGAATCGAGAATTCTTGTACTAGTAGCCATTAGAAAAGCAAAATTTATGGAAGCCTTTCCGTTAGTGTAAAAGCCGGAAAAGGCGGAAGTTGGGTAAAAATACAGTGGATTGACTCATCGGGAAGTGGGTCACACCTGTGACTATTATTCTTAGTTTGAAGATTACAATTAGTTGCAAATAAAATTCAGTATTTTTGTAAATGAAAAGGGCTGTTTGGAAGCGAACCATGACGGGAGTCCAGGGCGTGTATCGTCGGTCATTCGCACCAAGAGAGAGCTTTTTTTAATTGAATAATTTGCAGCTAGCGGAGCGAGTTCGAAGATTGCCGTTTCGATTCGACGCCGTTTTACAATTACTCAGAATCGGCTAAAACAAGCGCTTTGTTAGGGGTTTGCATGCAATTCAAAAATCTAAAAGTGTATTTTTTTTTATTCTAAAATGGTTTTGGGCTCAGATTTCTAAAAAAGATAGCAAATCTTAAATTTTTAAGACTAACTTTGCAAAACTTTAAATACCCATAACTCAGTTTTTTCAAATGAAATGCTCCAGTTTTTATGTCACTGAATGGTAGAGAATTGCACATAGAATTGCATTGTTATGTAGATTACGTAAGTGTGCAAAATTTCAGTTCATTCGGAGAACCCTCTCAAATTTGGCTCGGAAAGCACGAAACAGACAGCAAATTAAATAAAAAAGCTTTTAAAAATGTGAGAAATCAAAGTTTTACAAATCTCTAAAAATGAGAGAATTACCGATTTTTGGGGTGAAAGGTGCAAATCCAAAAATTTTCAAAAAACTTTAAATATCTCGAAAACGGCTAAACTTAGGTACAAAGTTCTAGAGTATATCAAAAAATAACTTCGAGTAGTGTTTATTTAGTTAATTTTCCCGACGATAATTTACTGTGTGAAAAAATGCCTTTGGTTTTGTTTTATCGGTCGGATGGTTATTTTCGGATCATTATTGAAATGTGGATCAAGGACCAGAAGCAATCATCATAATTTCTCAGTCATTGCTCGTGGATTTGTTTATTTGGTTAAACTGTATTGTGTTAACGTTTTGCATCACATGTTTCTAAATATAAAAGGTGCAGGTACGAAAATAAACACTTGAAAGATAAATTTTGATTTTTGTAATAAAATTTTGCAATTTATTGTCTGCCTAAACCGAATTTTATACGAGAAAAATTTATCATATCATGGTTATTATTATTATTATTTATTATGTATTTAAAATAAGATAATAAAACCTTATATTCACGTCAGGAGCGTAATCATGAAAAGTTACAAAGGTTATCAAAGCCCGTTTTTTGATGCTTTGAGTAGACGTGATAACACCTACACTAAACTTTTGTAAAAAATCGATCATTCAGAAAAAACCCAAGATAAATTCTTGTTTGTTTGTTAATCGAGTCTTACACCTTAAAATAGGTGTTGCCGTATTTTTGTAGCTGGAAACGTGAAAACCTATTCGCGTCAAGATCGTCGTATTTTACATCACGATATTTTCCAGCAAACTGGTAATTTAGCTGGCGGCAGTTTCTCGACATCGTGTTGCATTAGTTCTGTTGTATTGATAGCGAATTGCATTCATTGCAAAACAGCTTGTGCTTTTACATCTGACCTTCACCTATTATTGTAGCGCACCGCTCGTACTTTCCGTTGCATTGTTTCGTACGGCGTTTCGTAATCATTCCGTACATCTTCAAGCAGATTTTCATTATTTCGGAAAAATAATTCGACCACAGGTATCATAACAAAGCAACAGCTGACGTGTGTGCGGCTTTCAAAAATCTTGGAGGGTTCGATTAAAAAAAGTATAAGCCGGCTGTCTCGAGCAGCTGTTCGGAACCGCTTTTGCGTCTTTGACTCCAAGGAGGCCACGTGAAAAAAATGTTTCGTTAGTAATTGTTACAATTACTACCTTATGGCATTCACGGGAAAAATGTTGCGACCCAAATGCTGAATGCGAGGGTTAATTAAAGAAAATATTTTATCGCTGGAATTTGATCGGGAAAAATGGCCTTAACTCACTCCTTTTGAATGGTCTAGTCTTTTGTTTGACAAACTTTGCCAGAATTAATCATCTTAATGAACGCGAGTCAATGCTAATTTGCATTTTTCTTTAGCTGCAATAATTAATCGTAAAATCCCATTTGTGGTATGGTAATTTACGTTTACTGCACTACGTGTAGTTGTTTCCAGAATTGTGCAAACCGAAATTTTCTTGTGGGTAAGCGCGCTCGCGTCTGTCTCCAGCCTAGATTAGCTCGTAATTATAACATTAAAACATCCTCTTCCTCTGTGTGTAATTTTTTGTGTTAACCGCAGTTTCCTCTGCTCAGTCACTGACCACCTGGGATTTTTACGGGAAAATTAATCTCTGTGTGTAATTCTGTGATTCGCTCATCGTATGACTAACAAAGTATGGTACATGGTCTTTGATGGTCAATCGGTCTCTAATTCTTGCCCCAGCAAGTTCGTGAGAGTGTGTTTCTGGCGTCACGAAGCGCAATTTGCATTTTGTCCGGAAGCTGGGACTAATTACCTTCTAATTAGAACGGTAATGTTATGTTATTGGCGTCTGTGCGTTTTTCCTCGGGTGATAACGCGAGATTACTATAATAAAAATGCATAATATTACATTATGATGGTACCTTCACTTTTGCAAATTGAAAATGTGTGTAATTACTTATCGTTTGCTTAAATTTATAGACAGGTGTCGGTCGTTTAATTAAATCTAATAATGTTTTTCCTTGCAGGTAAGGGAGAGTGGAGTAAAAATTCGGCAAGGGTTTAACGGCTTCAGGTAAAATTTGTTTGTGATCAAGGCAGGTGCGAACATTTGCGCGAATATCGATTAAGTAAGTTATTAACATTCTTTGCGTCTATGAAAAATTAGCAATCTTTAGAGGAAGTTGTTAAGTAAAGAATGCACTTGCAAATTATACCCAGGAAACATTATTATCAAAATGAGTCAGATATGCTGTTTTTAATGAATCACCATTAATTAGCTTAATTTATAGGGGCACTAGTCGGATAGTAAAATCATTTCTAGGTTCGGAGAATTTGTGAGTCAAAAATTCACCTCAGATTCTTCAAAGAATTCGGATAAATGTTAATAAGTCTTAATTATTCGCACGTTTTAGTCGTTTCATGATCCAATTGTATGCAGATTTTTAGCACTGACCTACCTTCTTTCACACGTTACAGAATAAATTCATTTTCGTTTTTGTTCAAAGCTATTCATGCACGTGCATTCACTGGAATGCAATGTAACCATATTAGCGATATTTTAAGTCCTATTTAGAACAGCTGTTTTTATTTCTTTGTTACTTTGTCATCTCATTTCTGACGCAACTGAAGGCTTGAAAGCTTCTGATTTCAGTGAGTTTTTATTTAAAAAAAATGTGCTTTAAATTCTTCTTTCTCTCTGTGAAATTGAGACAAAAGTTCTACGTTTAAAAATAAAAATTTCCATAGATTTCAATCTCAGATACTGGTCCGAAAAAAATAACTTTTTGTCTTCTTCTTATTATTATTCGTAATTTTTTATTTTATGTTATAGTTCGTTCCAAAAAAATCTAACTAGTTGCAAATTATGTTTCTTTATTGCCTGCTTTATAAGAAAGAAAAATCTCGAATGATTTCCTGGTAGTTTTTTGTTTTGAGCTGAATTTTGTTACTCTTGAGATTAATTTTAATTTTTTAAATTAAATCTATTTGTGTTTTATTGTGGCGTAAGAAAAATCGCTTCACCTATTTTAGTTTTCCTTCCCACAAATGAAAGTTGCCGACATTGACATTGAAAAAAATTATTTTTCTAACATAGAAATTCACAAGGTTGTGGCACAGTGTTTACACATTAGATTTTCTTATTTTCTTTCCATCCTACAATAAATTACACAACGATCGGACGTGATAAAATATTAGCGTTCGACTTTTTTATATTCAACAGGTGGTGGATCTTATATAATGTTAATGTTCCCGCATCAATTTATTTATTAATCGAACGGGAAGATGTGGGCGATTTTTGTGTAGTTTAATAAAATGGGCAGATGTCTTCCAAAACCTTGAACACACTAACTTTCTAACAGAAAATTTATTTCCACAAAGAAGGAAGATTTGACATTTCTCGTACATTAGTTCCAGTGGCCTTCTAGTTGCATTTCCGCGCGCTCGATAAACACAATAAAATATCCTTGCTTGCAATGCCACACGTTCGTTTGACTATAACATAATAAAAAAAATTATTCTGTTTGGAAATGATTACAAGCACAGCTGTTGGTGAAACGCCTCGAGTAACTTATTTTTAATGTCATTAGGCCCTTTGTGCACGCATCTGGCGTGTTCTAAACCCCATTTTTTGCGAATTTTGCCCACAACTACCAAATCTTTAAACCAAATGAAACACTGAGTGTTTGTTTAGTCTTCTTGATACGTGATTGATTAAAAAGGCACACCTGCAACTGAATCTCTGCATGGAAATGCATTTTTTCCGCTCCCTGATTAAGAATAATGCATGAACCCTCTTATCTGCTTCTTGTTTCTCATTTTATAAAAGATGGCAAATAGAATATAATGATCTCGTTGCATGTGAGAATCTTATCGGCCAAAGGCAATTGAACCACAACAAGAAAATACCAAAGGCCATTACACTTGGGAAAAAAAAGGGGAAAAATGAGACGTACGCTATTTACTTTACCTTAAGTTTTCGGACGTTTTTTAACAAAATTTAACGAAATAAACGAGTTTTTCTGACGTGCAGCAAAAAGGCGCTAAATCGTAAACGTAAGACCACAACTTAATAAAGGTGTAACTATCGTTCAAACGACGTGATTATCGAGTAAGTACAAAAAAAGGACGTAAACGTAAGATAACTTCTTGAATTAAAAATATTTGAAGCCAAATAATTTCATTTCAAGAAAGAACTAGTAATGCTACCAGTTTATTTGTGAACTTAGTGGATTTTTTTAGACTGTCAAATAAAAAATTGAAACCTCGATATCTCGAATTTACTACATTTTGTTGAGGTTTCACTGTAGCATTTAGAATATTTTGGCAGTTTATAAAAAAAATTGTGGGGCGGCTGATTTGGCGCCGCCACCATCTGTCACTCCCTCGTGGCTTCGTCCATCGATCCGCCGCCGCTGCCGCCGCCGCCACCGGGGGGCGGCGAGGCGTGAAGTGCGTGCATAAAACGAGAAGTAGAGATCGCTCTGCCACGTGTCCTTTCGGATGGTTTCGGTTCTTTCTGTTTACCGTTGCAGGATTAGAAGGCCAAGAATGCCAACCAACCAACCAACCCCTCTTTTGGTCGATATCGACTGTAGAGGGACGTTCACACACTGACAAAAACGTAACAGAAATAGGTCGGATTTGTTTTGGAACGCGGCCAATCTGTCCGTTTACATATTACGCAAACGTAAACGTAGTGAGGTCAAGCACACATGCTTCGAGGGCTTAAAATCACCATTTATATTTATTTTTATCAAAGTGAATGATGTAATAATTGCTTGCGGTTTTTATTTTATTATAACGATGCAACAGTTGCGGAAGTGAATTACAACAAGATTTATCGTTTACTACAATTCATATTTTATTATAATGATAACTGATAGCATCAGTTCATGTTGAATTGGTACTTAATTACGAGGAATTACAGCCAATGTTTCAAGTGCTTCTTGAGAGGATGCGATTGTTTGATCGAGTAATGTTTTGTCTTTGAACTAATTCCAGTTGTTTTAAATCGTTTGCTAAGTTTTTTTATTACACCTAACTTTATTTACCAAATACAGTACATTTGATTTATTTAATGAAATACAATTTTTTCCAAAATAATTACAATCAATTAATTCATTTTTTTAAATCTTGTTGCTACTTTCATTTGATATAAATGGTTAAAATTTTTATACTTTTGCGTTTTACTGCATAATAAACAATAAATTTTATAATTTTCATTTCTGGTTACTGAATAAATGGTTGCCAATTAAATTATTTGAACACAGAGAGTATTTTTGAAAAAAATTTTTTTTAGTTTTTTCAGTCATAAATACCTGCATAAATGTTTTAATCGGAAAGAAATATATCTATCGGAGCAATCTAAGCCTTATCACAGATCTTATTCAGCTGTCACGCAAGAAATTGTGCTTTTAAGGTGTTAAGTGGTTAATTGATTTAGATTTTTAATTGTAAAATATTTTTCGACTTATAAAATTAATTGCGTGGCATTTTTGTCATCATTAATGGAATATCTGTCTAGCAATCGATAAAAATCGCAAGAAGAAAAAATGAAATTAATCTTAAAATAAGTGCAACATGTCAAGGTTGCATTCTATCGTTTATGGACGTATTTATTTGCTCGTAAAGCTACAAACTAAAGTAACATTTTACAAGCTAATTACGGTACACTTTTTCATTGCGTGTGTTATATTTCCCTTGACGAGCTTGTGATACAATCTTTGACAAATGATCGTATATATACGTAAAGTTAATCTGCTTGAAGACTTGTTGCTTGCATTTTACCAAAAACCGGAACAAATAAAATAATATTGACTTGTCATCGTTCAACGGGGTCAAGGTGTCCCAAAGCTCCACGTAAACTTGTTAGAGATGCCCAGAATTTGTAATAATGGGGAGTGTACAACGCGTCGCTTTCTATAGAGTGTACTACACCTTCGATCAATACCACCCTTCAATGATGGTACCCTTTTTTCCGCTTCCCTTGAAAAGTTTTAATCGAATTCCAAGTGCAAGAACAACGACCGCGTGGTGTAATTGAAGGAACGGAATACAAGACAAGACATGCGAGGAACGATTACGATATTTATTTTAACTTGCACTCTTGCATCCATCACGGAACCACGCAGCGTTGCTTCTCGTGTAAATGCACCAAAAAAGCGCACAAGGCGATCGATCCTTGTGTATAGAAGAAGAACACAAAGAAGCCACAAAATGTTAAATTAAATCACAAACGCGGCGCAAAACATAATTAGCTTTTCTTCTTGTTTTATTGCACTTGTACAACTAGTACGACAGGTAGAAAACTTATCTATAATCTTTGCGCTTAATTATACATTATTATATTAAGTGGATGGAGTTTTTGTTGCGATCGCCGGAAGAGTTCGCCTGAATTATTCAAACGATCTCGGAATTGAATGAGGAAAGAACCACAGGTATAACTTGGCCATTTTGAGGGTCAGGTAACGTCGTTTGCTAATTGATTGCAGTCGAGATAAGGAAGGGCCGGAAATGATCGTTAAAACCATCCTAATGGTAATTGATGAGAGCTATAGCTGTGCACAATTTGCCACATAAACACGATTTTTTGGCTTAAAAAATACCATTTTACGGTTTTCTCTTACACTCAAAAATTTGTTATTTTTCGTTTAAGAAAAGGCAAAGGTGACACCGTTTTTAAAAATAACCAAAGTTTTTTTATTTATTTCTGATACAGTTTCACACAGTTCGACTTATTGTTAAACGTTTTTTGACCAAATCTTGATTAAAAAAAAAACTAAAAAAGCTTTATGTAAATTGTTGAGTTAATGAAAATAGATAAGAAAACAGGCTCAAGTTCTATGGTATCTCTTCCTTAATTTATTAATTATTGATAAATGGCAACATTACAGGTGTTTTCGGTTAGATTACATAAAACTTCGCCTTAATTATCGCTTGTAAGTGATAGCGATCTGGACGTGTGCCAACATTATTGCCATAATTTTTTGCCAAGTTAGTTGGTCCAAGCGACGTTTTAGCATAGCAAGGGATAAAGTCTCACATGGCGTGGTTTATTTATAATTAACCCGCAGATGCACACATGTTACGCAAGAGTTAATTGCTTCAAGTTGAAGTAACTTCTCTAATTTTCAATAAATTTCTGTCATAAAAGGGGTCCACAAGACGATAATCGCGTGAGATTGCAAAGGTGTTAAACGAACACTTCCGGGTGGCGGTCACCCCAAGTGTAATTTTTAATTAGTCAAGTTTTCAAGCACAGAATCTCAACTCTTGTGTTGTTTAGGTGTTCACAAGCCAAAAATAGAACGACAGCGTCAATAAAAAAAGCCCTCATATGTGCTAGAGTTGTGTACTTTTTGTGTTAAGGTTTCTTTTATGTTTTCCAGCGGTGGGGTGCTTTTATAAATATGATGAGCAATTTTGATCGTTGAAATTTTACTTGAGTTCAGTGTGATGAGAGGAAATGTAGGTGCGCTTTGAGTGGACAAGTGCAATGGCGAAACGAAAACTGTGAGTAGTTGAGGGTTGGCACTGTTTTTCAACGGTTTTTGTTTCTACTACAGCGAGTTTAAATAAGTGAAAAATTAATATTTTTATACAAAAGACGTATATACTAACCCTTAGCATCATCTTAAGTAAAAACTAATTACAAATGTGATAGTCTACGTAAGAAATTGAACAATTATTAAGATTATCCAGAAAAAAAGTAATCACTTCATTCAGTCCAGATCTCGAAAACTGTTTGTTCTAGATAAAAAATAATTACAGAATTGAAATCCTCGTATGATTTTACGTACAAAAGGTAATTTCAAGATAATTCAAAGATTGAATCAGTGCAGAAAAAAATTAAAAGTACGACATTGTGAAAAATGAGGCTTAACGCAGTTGTTTATAAATCGATTCACAGATCGCGAAATGTTTGTCGTAAGTGAAGACTAAGTACAAATTTGAAATGCTTGAATAATTTTACGCAAGAAAATGTAAACTTTAGACCGATTGACCAAAAAAAATATCAAATTCAATTTTTGTAAGCTCGGCATGAATGAAATCGTAAATTTTCACTGATATTTCCCCATCTGCTATTGCCACATTCCCCACCTCATCTTCGTCTCCACCCAAACCCACGTGATTGTCGATTATTCCTGTCCAAAATAGTTAAAGAAGCGGCAAAGAAAAAAGTGTCGCGTAGGCAGCGGAAACGAATGTCCCATTATAACACCAGCACGTGCCCCACCGAAACCACAACTTCTCGCGCTATAATAAAAACTCTACAATTAAACGACCGACCATCTGTTCGATTTGCATAAAATTTTTCGTCAAGAAAAGTTCGTCGCTTGCTCGCACGTTGGAATCTCTCTCTCACCGGAGTTGTTGGTTTTTTACGTGGGTCCGGGTCGCAGGTAGTGCGACCTTGGCCCGGAGCGTTCACCTCCAAGACGCGCCCGATGCACTTTGTGGGTTAGTGGATCCATTTGGAGATGATGCACCAGGTCGTTAATTGATTAATTAATACAAAAATTTCTCGATTTTTTTTTAATCGTGCGACGCTTCTGTACTTTACGTACGATATCCAACATTAATAAATTTATGTTTGTGTGTGGAGTTGACCACGCCCTCGTTACGGTAATACTACTTCCGCCCACGCACTTCCGGTTGGATGTTGCTGTCACGTGATATTACACTTGTTAGGTGCAATTTAATTGATAATAATCGCGATGCACACAAGTCGGTATTTCCCCCAAGGCGGCAACAATTATTCATTCAAAAATGATAGAAATCATTTTACGGATGAGTTGTTGCTGTTTCGATCGATTGATGGATTGATTATTTATTATTCTCGTGTATCTTGAACTTTATTTAAATTTAGTTGTTTGCAAAAAACGGAATAAAACGTTTGCAGCTTATGGAAGTTGGCATTTTATTTATTTGCACCTGATTATACCGATATTGAAATTACGTGTTAGCACCGTATAATCAGATTTTTAATGATAAGTTTAATAATCCACGTAATTATACAAAACCGGTGCGGAACTTTTGAAGTTTTATGTTTTTATAACGATTCGGAAATTAAGTCTCTCGACTTGTAAAACATTAACTTTAAAATTGTTATGATTATATGCATTAAATGAAGATTGATCTTTCTATTTTTGGGTGGAGAAATAGACAATGATACTGCAGTTAATTAATTGACATAATTAACGCTTGGCGAGCAATTAATTTAATAAATTTAGCTTCTCTTGGTCGGTTTTACGATTTTCATCACACAATTCAACCGACAACAGTTTATTCGAAATTTTTGGATTTGTACTCTTTACTTCAAAAATCGGTAACAACAGACTATTTAGACGAATTAAAGCAATTATACAGTTTCTAATGAGGATTTGATTAAAAAAATTGTCTTAAAATATCTGCGAAAGACGGTCACAAGCTAGGACCCAGATAAGGTTTCACAATTTTTCAAAAAAAAAAAAGAAGTACGTAAAATATCACGTACAAGGGGATTGTAAGAACACTTACAAGTAAACTTAAAAGTAAAGATTTTTTCTTTTCCCTTTATTTATTTGTTTATTTATTTTTATGCGGTAAACGTGAAGCAATTATAAAAATACCATCTTTGAAGAGTAAAAAACATACAATGGAAGAGTATGTCAAAAAAACAATAATTAGGTTTTAGGACCGATTCCTATCTTAGTTGTTATTTTCAGTCCTTGGTAAAAAATCCCTTGTAGGTAAAATCTGTCGAATATTGACAATACCGCCATCGAAATCTCGCCCATCCCTGCGCAGCTGATGAAGCCAGGACATTAGATACGAAGGGAAAAAGACAGACAGTAGGGGTGCAAGACCGGTTCAAACAGGGCAACGGCCACGTTTCCATCAGTGGCGTATCAATTTGATATTTCTAACTCGAATCATTATCGTGATCCAACAACACATTCCCGTCATTTTATGTCTCGATCCAATTAAGCGTGCAATTATGACTTAAGTCAGGTCGCTGAAACGAGCCGGTTATGCCCAGAGTGTCTGAGAGCCAGACCGTAATTTTATTGTGTGTTGTAAATGGGTCTATGCGAGGAGTAGAGAATTCGACGTGGTGGTGTGTTGTGTTGTTGTTCAGTCGTTGGCTGTGATGGCGATTGTGGTGGTTTTTTCGGTGAAAACTATCTGAAATGTGTCTGCATTCGATTAACAGGTGATTGGTTATTGGAGGGTTGGAGGAAGCGGACGTGCGCCATTTTTCCATCAGTTGACAAATTAAATGTTTAGTCTAGACTGGGTTAAGTGCCGAAATAAGGGCCTCAACTTTCACGTTTTATGGCTTAGTGGAGAGAATTTCTCTTTGTTACTTATTCAAACCTCTGGAAATATCCCTAATAATCCCACAATTTTGCTTTATGAGGGTTTGTCCTCTTCTCTACCTGCATGTCTATTTATTTATTTAACAAAATCCGGAGAAACTCAGGTACGATAACTAACGAAAAAGTTTGGAAGAAAACGTAATTTAGTTATAAATATGTAAGCGTTTCGCCGGTGATTATAATCGTTTTTATCAGAAATGATCGGTATATTCGATGGGAAATTTGCATAATTGCATACTTAGCGGTTTGCCATTCAATCATTTTCTTGCATGCCTCATAAATTCGCCTTTCTGTGTTGTCCAAACCAAAAAAAAGCCGCATATTTTTTGAGAAGTAGGTTATTTTTGTATTAATCAAAGCTCGGATGTTATCTCACCAGGATGGAGACTTGGATATTACCGTCTGTCGCCGCATAATTACACACAATTCGGGCCATAATTTTACTACTAATCAAAATTAAAACAAACACCTCTTGTGGTATGAGAATTCCCTATACGGAGATTTTAACATTTCCCATAAATATTAAAATTAAAGGTTTTATTAACTGAAAATCTAATTTTTAACTCCAGAAACAATAGTTGATAATTTTTTATATTTAAGTTAAATATTTTTTAAGTAATCGGAACTGGCACTTAACTGTTAAAGTTTCTAGAGTCAATTTGCAGAAACTTTGTATTGTAGCTAATTTCGGAAACACCTGGCATTCTTATAAAGAAAAAAATAATTTTTCAACATTTGAAGGTCAATAATGTAGCTGGAACACCCTTTATTCATCCAAATGACCCGAATAAAATTAATGATGGTTCACTTTACGCATTATTACAAACAGATCGAACGTGGTAATTGACTGAGCATCGTGGTTTAATAGATAAAACAATAATCTCTTTACGGACGTGATTATTGACATTGCGAATCGTTTGTTCCTCATTTCTCGCAAAAAGAACCGTCAGTTTGTTCCTCCAAATTCCAATGGAACAACAATCTTGTAGTAATAGCAACGTTTCATGATAGTAACAGTAAGGCAATTATTTTAATGAATAGTGGTTTAGTAGAGAATTTAATAGCTGAATTTATTGGCAAGCCGTCATACAGGTGGCAGCACTGCTCGAAAGGCCACCGTCCTCATCGACCAAACAGCCAAGTTTAGCGTGCAACAACATTTACGATGGTATTTTTTCCTTTCGCTCAACGGAAACTGCATAAATCATGCCATTTTTGAACGAGACTTTTTTTTCTACAGTAGATGTTAAACTATTTCTTTATCAACCCCTTAGAATAGATAATTAGCACTTTAAATGCAAGGGTACATAACTATTTTCGTAAACTTGATGCCCTGCTATAGCAAAAAAATGTGTTATAGACGACGATAAAGATTTGTAATTTTCATGTTTTTTTAGCGGTGTGGCGGTTTTGAGCTGCACGGACTGCAGCGGGAGCAGCACAGCATCGAGTGACATAACCGACCCCGGGTCCCCCTTCAGCACAGCGTCGTCGCATTCGGAGGACTCGGCATCGCAGTCATCGACGACGAAGATGCCGCCCACGCAGACTGCACACCATCCTCCTTGGCCTTGGACGACGTCACCAACGGAAGACTGCACGTCCATCAACAAGAGGTCCATGCAACTTGAAAAGACTGCCTTCCCGAAACGACTCAAGTCCAATGAGGACAACACAACTAGCAAACAATCACCGCCATGCCTAAGTAATACGTCGAACAAAATGTCAGGCAAAGGATTAATCCTAGCCAAGGCTGACAACCCTAGTCCAAACGATAACAATAAATCCGGTAATGTTAAGAAAACGTCGAAGAAACCCGAACTGGCCAAGCAGGGAAAGATCACAGAGTACTTCAAATCGCAGGTAAAAATCATACATAAAAAAAAATGTGCGTATCACCGAGTGTTTGCACTTTTCTAGGTGAAGGTGCACGTGATCAAGAAGGATTCCGCATCGAAGCCCTCAGTGACCAGCAAGTTCGTCTCCCTAGTCGACCAACAGACCCAATTCAACGGCATCAGGCCGCCAAATTCCCGCTCCACTACAAAAAAATCGGAGCCAACCTCCAAATCATCATCATCATCCCGCAAGCTCTCACACCACGTAACAGTTCCTAGGAAAATCCTTCCGGCTCCGAGCAAACTTCCGGACACCATGACCATCAACCACCACCCTCCGGTGAATTTCGGCCCGACGGTGACGCTCACCGCCGTCAGCTTCCCCCCAAACTTGACGTATCTTCACACCAAGACACCAAAACCACCCGACAACAGCAGCAACAGCATTTTCGTGCCGCAATTCGCCACAATCAACCCACTTGTAAACCGAACTCCGTGCTTAAATGTGATACAACCCGTGCAGAAGATCATAAATAACTTTAACTGTGTCAAATTAAACGCAACGGTAGTGCCTATCGTCAAGTTGAACACGTTGCCTTCGAGAGTGAGCGGCTTTAGCGTCGAGACGGTGCTTTCGCGGCCGCCTCCGGCTCAGCAGCCGCTGCAGACGACGACGACGACCGCCATCACCACCGACGAGGAGGAGGAGAAGTCGTCGTCGTTGTCGCCGTCGCCGTCGCCGGCGGAGTCGTCCGATAGTGGCATCTCCATCAAGGATAATTTGTTAGAAGTTGAGGTGGTGGAGGAGGCGACTGTGCCGCCGCAAAAGTCGCCGATTTTGTCGCAGCCGAAGACAATCAGGTTTCCGCCGGCAAAGCAGGAGGTTAAGGAGGAGGGAAAGGATAACAAAACGACGCATTCGCAAGAGTCGGGACTGTGTAGATGGGCTGAATGCAGCGCACAATTCGATACCAGTGGGGCCTTATTAGAACATCTACAGGTGGGTTGTTTTGACTCAAAAATTTTCTGATGGCAATGCATTTTATATTTAAAGAATTAAAGGTAAGGTCAAAATACATAATTTTAATTAAAAAATCCAAGAAGACGAAAGAGAAATCAAATTTAAATTTTAACTAGTATTTTTTTTTATTTATAAATTTCTGAAATACAATTAAAAAGCAACATGATATTTTAAAAACTGAACAAAAAATGTGTAATTATCGCCTTTTTAATCGTTTAAAACGGTTTTCATCGGAAATACGTTGCAAAATTAACTTCGAAAGGATTATTTCTGGTCATTTAAATGGACTTTAAGTGATTTTTTACTGATTTTAAGCGGTTTCTTCAATAAATTTACATCAATAATTGTTGTTTTTTGCCACTTAGTATGTTGTGCGGACATTTAAGTTAATAAGTTGCGATAGAGTAAACTGAAAATACTCAAAGTTTTTTTAACAAAACCTAAGAAATTCGCCTTACTAACAAAATGATAATAAAGAGTTGAAGAAATTGGAAAAAATAGACTTATAATACAGAAATCCTAAATAAAGTTATTTACATTATTCTGTGTTGTTACATACCTACATATTTTTTTTATCTAAGTTTATCGCATCAGCCATAGAGCTATTAATAAAGTAATAAAATATGCATCTATTAAAAAATCATTACTCGCAATGTTATTATTTTTAGAGTCATTGTAAAAGAAAAAATATTTCTTAAATTGTATTTATATTAATCGGCTTATTTACTACTTTTTTCGAAGAAACTTTGAGTCTAGAATAAGTTAAATCACCCAGAATAAATAAGAAATAAACTTATGTAAGAGTATAAAATTATTGTTTTATTTTCATATCTTTACGTTTCGTGATTCATATAATGTTATGCTACATTTACTTAAAACAATGCTCGTCCTGTGTCGAAGAAACCTCAATAAATGTTTACTGAAAACTATATAAATTTATTCCAAATAGGGTAAAATACCTGGTTTGGTGATTTTTTTTCGCTTGTTTTAAATTATGCAATTTCAAGAACAGAATGATCTAGTTACCCGTTGTATTATTATGGAATTATTAAATTCCAGATAAAACATGTGATATCGCAAGCAACTCAAGAACAGTACGTCTGCCTGTGGTTGGGTTGCAAAGTGCACGGACGCACTTCCTGCTCAAGATCGTGGTTGGAACGGCACGTTTTGGCCCATGCTGGAACGAAGCCCTTCCGATGCATCGTCGATGGATGTGGCCAAAGGTTTAACTCACAGGTAAATCCCCGAAAAATTACGAAAAACACCCCAATTCAAAAACGGTCAATTTTAGTTGACATTGGAACGGCACGTAAACGGCCACTTTACCAGCGACGGCAATCAAAACAGCAGCGCGAAAAAATCAACCGAAAACTCATCCGTCAAGTTATTTAAGAGGAACGGGAAAAAAATAAGGTTCAGACGGCAGCCTTGGTCAGGTAAACATTTAGATTTTTTTTATATTGTATTATTGCGTAAGTATAAGAATAATATACATTTGGAATAGCTGGGATGACACGTGGAGTAATGTTGCTGTTTTTTAGCACGAATGTTTGATTTTATTGATGCTGGCATTATGGAAGGACTGCAACATAAATTGTTGACGATGACGCAAGACAGAACGATGGGCCAGATCCACAATGCCGGCAATACAGTGAACGTTTTGAGCCAAGTGATGGCGCGGAGGGTCGAAGCTGACGGAAAAGTCAAGTTTTTGGTCAAGTGGGATCCAGTCGGAATGTAAGATTTTTTCCTATTCATTCAAGCGCAACTATAAGGGTTATTTGATTTCAGCATTCCCGACGAATGGGTGACGGAGAAAGAGTACGTACCGATGAAGTCGGTAGCCATCTCTTCGCTGCATCCCGCAGCCAAAGACGTCCTCATCTCCTACTTGTTCCCTTCAGCGAAACAAGAGCGGCGTCGCAAACCCATCTCAAAGCAGCAAACGTGATATAAATTTTTTGTTAATAATTGTAAAAAGTCATGAGTGAGCCTTTGTAATAATAAACCCATGCTTGTGTTCAGACCTTTGGTCATAATTTCAATTTTCGTTCGGACTTGTTGTTGGATCTCGCTTTGATGAATTATTGTATGGGAGCACGATTGTATTTATGTGAATTGTACAGAATTGTATAGTGTAGAGAGACAGACGGAGAACGGAAAGCTTTTAACCGTTTTTACAACCAGCCTAGTATCACTGCCATTGAACTGGTTTTTAGAGTTGTTAGAAACTTTCTGATGATAGACTAGACCAATTTATAATCTTATTTAATTTAGTTAATTTGTGTGTGTTCGCAATATTTACAAAATAGTTTAGTTGATTTGATTGGCGTGAGGCGACACCTTCCTGGAAATTGTGGTTCGAATCTGTGATAAATTCATCCAAATTGGGGCGAGTTGGTGTCGCGTCTCGTTAGTTGTTTTTTTAACATTCCTTTCATCGTTTCTTTCTATTTATTTTAGCGTAATATTTATGAAATCAATTGATCACTGCCAGTTTCACTGCCCAAAACAATAAGTGAAATTTTATTAAATTATTAGTAATCGCCATGACTTTTTTATACGGATTTTTCGTGCCATTTTATTTTTTTTGAAATTATTCTCGCCTTTGTGTTCTTAACCTTGATCTCAAAAAAATCATACGAGTTTTTTGTGTAAAATACCGTCAAACGAACCAAAGAATAACGACGACTAGAAGGTTACCCAATTGGCGGTATTTTATTTGTGAAAACTCCAATCAAAATCTATCGGTACTTAAATTTCATTTGTTTGCTCATAATAGACTGAAATTCATCAAATTATTTATTAATCGACTGATTTAGTTAATTGTGTGGCCACGCGATTGGTTGTTACTCTCTCTTACTTAAAGTTTCCCTTTGTGTAAATAGGACACAACTTACTGGTACTTGTAGCAACCAGTCATGGTTAATACACTGTAAATAATGCTAGGTTCTCTTAGTTTTAACATAGTTTGTATCTACCATATTTCTATCAGCAGAAGAATAACTTTTATAAACTATTCTTTTACAATGCATTTAGAGACAAAATCTAAAAGTAAGACTGTTCAAAATTATATCATACGATAGGTAATTTTATACTAGACGTTTTAGTTGTTCCGACCTATTGGAGATTGTTTGATGGCTTGATTAAGGGAGAATATATGAATGTATTGTTAAGTAGAGGAATATTTTAACTGAGCTGTTCGGATTCTAATTATAAGTGTTAGTGGACGAGTAGAATATTTTATTATAAAAGAAAGACGAAGCTTAATGAATGTGACAAATAAGAAATTTCATCTTAACCTAATTGGTGTTTCAATAGAGAGACAATGGTAGATATGAGACATGATCGGGAAACAATTTCCAATCCGTGTTTTGCATTGTAAATATAGTTAATAAACCTAATTTAACGTCATTGTGAAATTCCGTTTTTATTATTATTATTATTATTGGTAACATGAACAAATTCTACCTCACTGATTTTTATTTTAGTTTTATAACCCTTAGTTAAGTTACGTTTATCATTATGTTTAGTGCCTGTTCGAATCTTAAGACTGTACGCAGGAGGATTTCGTTGATGATACTTTTTTATTCAACTCGACATTTCGCTGCATTTTTTATTATTTATCTAATAAACTTTTTGTGATTCGACAGAATTTTAAATTTATCAATGTATCTATTCTAATGAGAATAAATCTGTAAATAACAACGAGTTAATTTCTTTCTTTACGAATTTGCGCTTTTACTCGACTCGCAACTGCAGATATGATATTTTTGTATAATTATTTGTAAATCGTTTTGTTGTTGCACAAAGGGTTGGGTCAAACCGCAAGTTCCGGCATTCCCTCAAAATCTGCAAAGTGAGCCACTTTCAAGATAAAATTTTACGCAAAAATCCACTTAAAAATATAAATTTCGGGCTCGAATTACGACCTTTTATGCAATTTTTTTTTCAATTTTTAGATTGATGCGGACCTGCCTCTAATGACGCCATCCACCACAAAAAAACACAAGACAATAACATTTTTTTCTAGTTATATTTATTTATTTTAAATAAAATTTTGTGTTTACATTTGTCGCCTAAATCGCGGATGTTTTATGGTGTTTCTTTAATAAATTATTTGCTTAATTATCTTGTCTAATTAAACCCCGATTGGTCCAAAAAATGATGGGAAAACAGTTTTTTAAATAATTTATTGAACTATGTTTAATGTTTTATTATTATTATATTACACTAAAAATTGTTTAACGAGTATACCATAATTTTTAATGAAAAATTCACTATATGTTATTCCACAATAATTTAACACAAATTGTAGCACTACTTTTTTCGAAAATAAAAAATTCCAAAAATTAAGCTTTGTTTAGTGTGACATTTTAGTAACTAGATTTTGCGCAAGTCAACTGACATGTTTAGTACCACTGTATTGACTTTTCTTGACAGTATACTCGCCTAAAGGTGGCGTTTTGTTGCAAACACGTGACTCTTGACCAATTATGTCTCTTGTCAGAGGTAACAAAAATTTCGCTAAAATAAATAAATTCTACTAAAATAGTTGTTTGTTAAGTGTTTCATGTTTGTGGCTTTCAGTTAAAGAATTATTTGAGAGGAATATCAAAAGATAATTTGGAGATTTTCTCCAATATTTGTCTGGTGGACTGTGTAATCGGGTTGCATAAGCAAGATGTTTCAGGTTGACAAATTTTTGTGCCTGTTTTCTAAAAACCACATTTTAAAAATGATTTTCAAATTATTCTTCTTTTAAAAAAATAAAAGAACATAAATAAAAAAATTGTTGTACAACGTGCTTTAAAAAAAATAAAAAAATTTGTGTTTTTTCGAATTATTTCGGCTAAAAAACAAGCTAAATCGAAGGGAAACAGTAAAGTTTTTAGCAAAACTTTGGGGAAGAAGATCTTTAAACATTCTAACAAGGCAAAAATTGTCAAATTTTTTTACCTAATTTGGTAAATTCTCAGCTTGTTTTCAATTTGAGAAATAATTGCATTTCTTGATGAAAAAAGTGCTAAAATTACAAGTCGAAAAAAGCCAAAAATAATGTAATTATAGATTCAGTTTGGTGATTTTCCAAAAAAGCTCGCAAAAACTTAGATCTTCAAAGGTCAAAAAGCATGATTTTCAACCAAATTTCGTGTTTTTTCGAATAATTTCGCTCAAGAACGAAACAAGCACATTGTTTATTTTGTTAATAAAAAGCTAAACTAGAAATTTTTTGGTGCTTATAAAGCTGGAAACACCCTATATTGTACCGAACAATGTATCTAATGAATGGAAGTAATTCGAGTTAAAAATGTTCATTAATTGGTTTATTTCATGCTTTCAAGTGGCTTTTAAAATTGGTTAGGAAACTTTCTCGAATATAGCCAGAAAACATTTTATTTAACAAAAATTCAGAAAAAAATTCGTAAATATTTTTTTTCCAAAAATTCAGTTTGAAAGAGAAACCCAACACCTAATAACAATGCTAACACACCTGTTGGTTAGCACTCGAGGTGATTAGTCCAGTGTCAATGCTAAAAATCAATATTTACCCTTAAAGTACACAAATTTGGAACGTTGCTCACTTTGCTGATTATATCATTCATTCAAACACAAAAGAAAGTCATGATCATATCTCGCGAAAAATCGGCATTTAAAAAAAATATTGGGTTTCAGTGGATCAAAGGTTAACGTCGCGGTTCAATATGCAAATAACCGGTGATGTAACAACTTTTTGGAAGTTGTATATAATTTTGGAAAAAGTTCGAGTCAAGCACCGAGTTTCGTCTTCGTCATCGCGTTTCATGTTGAAATTGATTACATCGATAAAGCAAGCAAGCAAGCAGCAAAAGTAGCAAAATCATCAACAGGAAACGAGTTTAATTTCAACGACCGTCGTCTCTTTGACCATTAACCCCTATCACATTGCGAAACGCTCGCTTTTCGAGGGTTTGCACTAACAACGAACGCATAATCTAATCCCCGGTGTAAAAATCGTCAAACTCGGCACTTTGGTTGTTTTGCAATTGCAACAACTAGCGCTCGACTGAACCAAAAGGTGGAACAACTCATTGGTTCTTCGAGAGCTCCACCAGAAGGATCAGTTGAACTTGGGCGCTCAAAGTGAACGGTAACTGTGATGGTGTTATTGTAGCGGTACTCTGGCAAGTTTTTTAAAAGTTATATCTGTTACGCAAATATCGACCGGTGTGTTGTGATAGACTTGCATTTTTGGATTTTAACTCTTGTCTCTTCAAGGATTGCAAGGACACCGAGCGGCCTCCAAGACGCCCGCCTGTCTTAAGGTAAAGCACACACTTTTTTTCGTTCGCCAAAAGCTTTTACTTTTCGGTTACATCATGACACACTTGCAAATTTCTCTTTTTTGGTGCGTCCAAGCTCCCAAACTTGCCCCGATTAGGATTTAAAGCGATATCCTGGACGTAATTGCCATCTTTCACTCGGTTATTGCTTTTTCTTACTTAATTCCAGCTCGGAATAAGCGAGGCAAAAACGAGAGGATTAAAGGAATGTGTTTATTTTGTTCCACTTGAGATTTTGCAACAATTAAATCGCAAATATTCAAGCGAAAACCGCAATATGCAGAACGAATTGTTTGAATTGATTTTTTACAAAATTCAGTCAAGGCGAAAACAAGCAAACATTACTGAATGCCATTGTCTTTTCTTATTTTTTGGAGTGGAAATTTTGAACATTTTTGTGCTTGAGTTCTTCTCAAAAATGTATCAAAAAATTGGAAAATGGAAACCTAGAAGAAACTTCAGGTAAATTTCTTCACTTAATTTTTTCAACTAGTTTTTCAAAATGTTTATAAAAGGATTTTTATCCAATTTTGCTACGATTTTTAATTATTTTTCGAATGAAAGTTTTTTGTAAAATGTTTGTTAAATCTATTAGAATACAAATTTAAATGAAAACCGTTTGATATTTGACAAAAATTTCATCTGTCTGTGATGACTAATGAATAGTGACTCACAGTTCTTCATTATTTGATACTTAATAAGTTAAAAAAACCTGTTTTACTTTTATTAATTTTTACTTTAAATACATCGTTTCTGTTGGTTTTTAAGACAAGCTAAGTAAAGCAAAACAGACTAAATAATTTTTCAATCGGTTTTAACAAAAATTTTCAGTCACTAGAAAAATACAAAAAAATCAATGTTTAGTCTAATTTGGCAAATTTGCTAAATTTTCAGTTTGTTTTTAACGAATAAAATCCTGAGATTTTTTAAAAAAACACTTGTCCAATTTAATTTGTGTTTTATTGCTAGAATTTTTTGTATGTGATTTACGTCAGTAATAAAAATGTGCAAACACAACCAAGAAAAAGCCTGAAATAAGGGTGAAAATATATTGAAGTGTGTTATTGCCAATAGCTACCAAAATTATGGATTAATTTTATGATCGTTAGGGGAGTCCCCTTTGTTTTTTCAGGCTTCGTAACGTGCGAGCGTTGGTCTGAAATCAGCGCTAATTAATATTAGTGGTAAATGATCTGCGTTCGGTCAATCTATCCTTTATCGCATCGTACATTAAAAGTTGGTTGTTGGAAACAGGTAGCCGTGTTCGCTCGCTTTTATAATGCATTACATTAATTAGCAACTAGAACTAGATAACCGTGTTTCAGTTCGTATAATAAGGAAATGGAAAATAAATCCAGCACTCGCTTGATAAATCCTTGATGAATCCTTTAATTGATATTTCGCTGCTTCCGTACACCCACCCACTCGTCGATTGCTGGATGGGAAATTTGTACGGAAATGGCGAAAAAAAAACGCCCAAATTTTATCAAAGCGGAATTTTAATGAACGCATGAGGCGGCCAATCGGTTTCCAATTAATTTAAATGATTTTTTTCTTGTTACGGTCGCCCGAGGCCGGACCTTTTGACTTTCTTACTCAGCACATTTTCGGGCAAGCAAAATCTGCTAATCAGGATTGATTATTATGCTTTTGATTAGAACTCGTTGGCGAAAAGTGACTTTCACACTCGTCATTTCTACAATTCGATTAATTTTTTATTCACAACAGGTGGTGGCTCACTCATAATAAAGGAAATATTTTAAACAAAACCACTCAATAAATCGATAAGAGTATGAAACATAAATGAAAAATGACGTGGACGTATAATGGGCATTTAATTCAAAATTAAATATTCATCTTGTGATAAACTAGTTTAATGAATGAATTAAGCAAAAAACGATTTGTTTGAAACACTTTCGGAATCCATTTTTTTGCGTTATCTCGTTGCCATCTCATTTCTAAATAAATTAACCCAACTTAAAGCATGTTAAATGGTCAAAAATTTGTAATAACATAAATCTCGTTTTTATCTTGATTTATGGCGCGGTTAATCAAAGTGAAATTTGACTTTAAAAGCCGTTTAAAAATGCGATTGCAATCAATTATTTATCGGCTGTGTACTTTTTGCTTAAATTTTTCTTAAAATAAAAAAATCAATCATGTGATGTTTCGGCTCGGTTTATTATTTAGGTAATGAAACTTAAAAACGTGTTAAAACTCTTTTTTGGGCCAAATTTTGTCATTTTTCTCAAAATTTCACACAAAATTAGTCTTGATCCAAGAAAGATATAATTGGGTGACTTTTTGGATCGTGTTTAACGAAATTTTACGAAATAATCGAGTTTCTTTTACTGAAAAACGTGCTCAAAAAAGGCAAAAATAAGAAAATTTTCGATGTAAATTTATAATTTTGCGGTCTCATGTCGGAAAAAATATTCAGAAAAGGAAAAAGAATGTTCTATTCGAATAAATCAATAAATAAAAATATAAAAAAATAACACATTTTTCGACCAAACTCGATGGTTTTTCGGCTTATTTTTGAAATTTCGCTCAAAAACCACCTAAGTCGAGTGAAATAGATAAAATAATATCAGTTTCGATCAAATTTCGTGATTTTCGAGCTAGTGTAAGCGAAGTTAATTGAAAAAGTTTTGTTTTGACCTCAAAAAACTCTAGGAAAAAGACAAAAAATTTTCGGTCTGTTTTGGTGCTTTTATGCATTACTCTTAATAATAAATAATAAGTTGGTTTCTAACTGGAAAATGGGTTCAAATACTCAAAAAAAATTGAGTTCAACACCGCATCATTTTCGTTTTCGGTGACTGTACCACTCCTGATTGAAATAATAAATGTGTTATGACAGTGCTTCAAGTGCAACAAGTTCGATTTCTTAGCCACGTTAATGATGTCCAGCTCGTGTTGTTTTTGCGCTTGTGTTCGCATGTTTGAAATTATTGAAATGATCGCATCTCGGATTGCGTTAATTGAATAATTGGTATTGATTGCATGTGTGAAGGCAGTGGCGGCTCGCCAACTCGCCCAAAATTTTTGTAACATCAACCCACAGAGAGCATGATTCACTTTGCTGCTGCTTGTGTTTGTTATTTGCTTGCACATTACTTATGGAAATTTATTCGAGTTGTACTCTTCAGCAAATACGTTTTGCAATTGATATCCATTTGGAGTAGGTACTTAGCTAGATCACAAAGATGCGCCCGATGTAGAAGGTCTTGCATGGTGGTGGTGGTGGTGGTGGTGCTCGTATTTTTGCTCCCAAGGTCCCGCCACTAGGTCGCATAACACGCATTGTCAACACCGTGTGATGTGACGTAGTGGTATGTCTAGGGGAGTTGCCTTTGCATCCTAGTGCTTCTTCTTACACAGCCCCTTCACACACAACAAAACACAAAACCCAGCATGGATTGTCAAGATGTTTTTTTTGTGTTTTTGGTGTTTGTATGTCGTTCGTTTTAATGAATGTGGTAAGGGTAGGTATCAATTAATCATTAACCCAATTAAGTTATGTGCAAGTCAATCTAACTGTTGTTATTTCCAAATTACAGCAATTTTTGTTAACGCACCATATGTTCGTTTTTTGTCAATTAGCAATTGTCGAGACTCCGTTAGTCAAAACGGGAAATTTGGCAAAAAACTGATCATTTTTGGACGTGGCACAAAGAAGTATTCATTGCTACAATAAAACAAACAAAGGTGAAAGAATAACTTCACTGTTTTAGCAGAAATAAACGCATAAAATGTTGTT
The DNA here is from genome assembly GCF_031307605.1 of Tribolium castaneum. Taxonomy (NCBI): domain Eukaryota; kingdom Metazoa; phylum Arthropoda; class Insecta; order Coleoptera; family Tenebrionidae; genus Tribolium; species Tribolium castaneum. Next base: position 416,004 of record NC_087402.1, on the reverse strand, counting down.
TTGAAGCGTTTGACCTCGATGTTTGTTTTGGTCATTTATCTAGTTATGTTATTCTAGTTTATACAAAATGAATTTATTCAACGGAATTACGTTAATTTTTAAACAAAAATTAAACGCCTTTTAGCCTTTCTTCTAATTTTGTACGCTTTTGTATAAACATGAAGTTTTTAAGTTTTATACACACGAAGTTATATCGAAAATAATTTTATTTCAACCATTTAAGTTTACCGATTTTTTGAGCTGAAAACTTAGACAGTTTTCTTTCAGAAAAATTGTTTTTTAACGTATTTTTCAATTAAATGTAATTAATTTCGTCAAAATTAGGCTAATTTAAGCTCAAAAATGTTCTTATCTATACTTATTTAATATGCTTATACAGATTTTTCATTATAAAAAGTTTTTTTTTTGTAAAAAACACCAAATTTTCAGGTGTTTGAGCATGTTTTTTCAGTCAGAAACTCATTTAAAAGTATTTTTTTGAAATTAGCCGAAAAATCACCAAAATTGGTCGAAAATGATACAATTTTATCCTTTCTTAAGCATTTCAGCCGGTTTTTGAGTTAAAAAAATTTAAGTTTTTTGCCAAATTTAAGTAAATTCACTAGAAATGTTTGTCAAATTTGTCAAAAAAATTTCGAAAAATATATAATTCAACCTTTTCAAACGCTAATTTGCATGAAAATACGAAAATCTAAAATACAATTTCGTAAAACAAGTCAGTAAATCTTTAATAATTAAAATGCGAAAAAATTTTAGTCTGAATTGAACCAAATCGCCTACAAAAAATATGATTACCTCGAACATTTGCTCGTTATTGCTTATTTTCTCGATATTATTAGCAGCCATCCAGGTCACACAATATAAGTGATGTTTTTATAGAAAAGAAATCGTTAATTCTCTGATTTACGCAACCATTTATTCCCAACAACATTATCGATTACGCGAGCTGTGTGATCTTTATCTCAAATAATGATCGTAACTGTGGTTATTGACACATTTTGCCAACTATTAAAAAATCAAAAATTGTTAACGAAATCCCGATTGAAATCGCTTTGTTCTCCAACAATCCGAAGGAAGATAAATGAATATCTGTCGTCTCTTTGTAATTACAGCGAATCCAATAATTGCTTATTGTTCTCCACGAGTAAATTAACATGATCGTAGGCAGCGATTTATTCATTCCTTTCGGTTTTTCTTCTTATATAATATCGAATGAAATTGTAAGTATAAAAGCCAATAAAAGTAAGAGTTTGGGGGCCGCGTTTGTTGTCACTGGCTTTTCTCGCCTCTTGCCATATCAAGTAACTTGTATTTTAACAATGCTCGAAACTGGTTATCCTATATAATATCAGATTAATTTTGAGATTGTGTCCGACGACTGATCGGCATTTTAATTGATTGTGGGGTTATCACTATTCACTTTGGCACGAATTATGCTCTAGGAAAAGTGTTGTGCTATCGACACGATAACTAAATCTCAGAAACCGTTACAACATTCCACTAGATAGATATTCCTTTTCTACGTATTCGCCTACACGGATTACGGTAATGCCGGAATAAATTCGACCATATGAGGGGAATTAGTTCGTTTTACTTCCTGCGAGCATGCAATCAAGGTCGAAAATTATTACTCAAAATTGCAAGGACACACTGGATTATTTCCCATGGTTCTCTTGCGTTTAATTAATCTCTGATTGTCAACTGTGAGAGATATTCGAAATTACGACAAATTGAGCGCAATTTATTACTAGCTTTTCCGTTCATGTATTATTTAAATTACAAATGAAAGTATTTCCTTTCTACAGGATTCGCTATCACCAAATTGCACCTCCATCGGTATTGGATCACGAATTATTACCGCTAATAACTATCATTAACTGCTCACCTTGTAACATAACCGGATTTTTTTACTCATTTTCTAACTCAAAATCTAAATAATTTGGTGATAGAAACTTTTAAACTTCTAAACTAACTTGGTAGTTAACTAACTAAAAAAAGTGTAATAAAAAACTAATAAAATTAAGAAAAAAAAACAATAACAGACTGTGAAAAAATAATGAAAATCTGCCAATTGATTGAGCTTGTAATAACTTTTGATAAAAGTTGTAATTTACACTTATGGTGGTTTTGACATTTCGCACGAATCATACCGAACTCTACAGGTAGCAGTAGTAAAACCTAACGTAATAAATAAATGGCAAGATAAAATAAATTAAAACGTGGGTAAAGTTCATTAAACGGCGTCAAGTAGTTACATTCTTGAAAATTTTAAATTCACCGTTAAAATCGAGTGATTTACGGTATAGAAACCATTCGGCTTAGTTTTTGTGGCTTTTAATGAGAGACATCATCAAAATTATGAATGATGTGTGTAGTCTTGCTCGTAAGCTTGCTTATTTTCCGCTTGTCATTTCGACTTGATTGAACTACTTACGTAAAAATTATTCGATGTGATGGCTCATCTAAACAAATAGGTGTTATTAATTCGTACGTCATCTAGTAAATAAATGAACTTCCTGTTGTATAAATATCACGCAATTAATTGAAATTAACTTAAAAAAGCGACAAATCCTAAACTCAAACACTCCCAGGTCAAGAATGGCAAAATAATAGTTCCAGATCGCCCACTGACCATAAATATGGTAAAAAGTTTAATACCATGTGGGCTTGGTGGGTTTCTCTCTCAGTCGGCTTCGAGAAACATGAATGACAATGTTGATGAACTTTGGATTAAAGAGACCGAAAAATACTCGACTAATTATACCAACACGTGCACTAAGCGATTTTCGGTTCGGTTTTTATCTCGATTTCGGTGTTTGGCCGACTTTTATTATTTCGATCATTTTTACTCATACATTATTCATTTCTGCTCTCCACTTGCGGAAAAACACAGAAATTAGAGAAAATGCAACGGACGTGAAATCGCAAAACGATGAAAATCAATGCTAAATTAAATGTTCACATAATCAAGACTAGAAATGAGGTGTTTCCAATTAACAAGTACAAATAAACTAAACTGTTAATTGAATAATAATTATCAAGCTCTCTATGTTGGATTTCGATTTTTTTTCATCGAAAAAAGAAAAAAAAATCGTGAAATTGTATCGAAAAATAAATTATTTCGTACAGAAACGTACTTGTTTAGCAGAATATTCTAAAAAAAATAAAGAGTTTTTAAATAAAATTACTTAAGAATGAAGCAATTTTTGCTTGTTTCGGTCGTTAATTTATTGAGATAAAATTGCAATTTTTGTAAAAGTGGGGTAAAATAATTTTTGAGTTGTCTTAGCACGCTCTTCATCCAAAAACGCAAATATTTAGGAGATTGTGTTATTTTTGCCTTTGTGAAAATCATAAAACTGGATCGAAAAACAATTATTTTGCAAAATTTTCTTAAAAATAGACCGAAGAATTGCCGCATTGGATCGACTGTTGTTTTTTTTTTTTTTGTTTAGTCAAATAATAATTTTACAAAATTTCCCCAAAGAATATGAAAAATCAAAAAGTTGAGTCAAAAAGATGACTTAATACCGAAATTTTTAACAAGTGAGATGATTACACAATTTTTTATTGCTGAATTATTGAATTATCTATTTTTTGACTATGTAACTCTGATTGCATTTTCGTCATTTTGACGTCTAATAAAATTGTAAGTTATCCAACCAGAAACTTTTAGAACCCTTAGAAATTGAGGAAAAAAAGAATAAAAAAATTCGGAGGCATTTTTAGTGAAGTTTTGGTCATTTTTGCGAGCCAACTCTTTGGTTGGTTGTGTTTCGGTGTGCAGATGGTACACCCTGTATTAAATGTCTTGTTCAACCTTTTGCCTTTTTGTGGTAACGTGACCTCGTCAGTGCAATTCCATTGTGCGCATGTCATGTCGAAGGCAGCGGGGCATTGATAAAAAGGATAGCTCAAGTTACTTTACAAATAGACTTGTCTGTTGTTATTGCATTGCCGTGTTATATAAATGCAAACAACAATCCTGGGATGTTATTTATGCGGTGCACCACCGTATATAAAAAAATTCAAATTCAAATCGAGCAAGCAAGCCAATTTCATCTCATTACCTGTTGTTGTTGGGTCTAGGAAATTTGACGTTGGAAGCAGAGGCGAGGACATTGAGGGCCTTGGCCGTGCTCAAGTCGTGACTTGAGATGATATACCCACAACAACAGTACTTTGTAATACTGATGAATTTTCATTGTTTGAGCGCGGATAATGACGCTTGCTTAGGTCAAATCCATGAGAAAAGACTCACTTAATTGCGCTTTTCTATTAAACACTTTCCGAAAAAAGTGCCCTAACGGTACCACCGTTAGGGCACCAGCCTGCAGCAGGAAACGTTACTTCGCCTAATCTACTGCAGATCTTTCACTGCTCGCATTTCCTGAAACCGGAGGCCAAACAAACACTTGACAAATTCCAATTCACTTTTTTTTTTCAATTTCTGTTTTCATCTCCGATTCGGAATCAATCAGTTCTGACAGAGGCCTGTGGCGTTAAGAAGCGCACGCGCTTCATGTTGCTTTTCCCAATGATCGTCATAAATAAAATTCTTACACCAAGAGTTGCTCGAGATCTCAACGCTAGAGCGGAAGATTAAAAGCGCACGAATCTAGGGGCGGATTTTCTGCTTTCAGAGCCATTCAGCCGAGATTTATTTATTCGCAATCAAAACACGCTCAAATTACAAAATACTGGTATTTTTCGAACGCTTAAAAACGGCAAAATTTTTGGCGAAATTTCGTACAACGCAACGAGAAACGCCGAAAAAAGTTTTATATCATTTTCTGAAAAAATTACTAAATTGCGTCCTTTTATTTCGCCAAAAACCTCACGATCATTTTCATTTTGTGCGACTGTAGGTACATGAGTCCGGAGGTTATAACAATTTTAATAAAATTTGCATCAATAAGTTAATAAACTTATGGGGGAAGAAAAATTTGTGAATTTGAAATAACCGTTGCCAGTTTCACAATTTCTGTTATTGGCTTGAGAGCTCGTGCACTGCCTCAGGTTTTAAGATCAGATTCAATGAGAGAATAAGAAAAAATGTCCCGCTAGACGTATGTACTATAAGTCTGTGGTGCATTGTACCGTTTCACAGTTGGCTGATGAAAAATGTAGAACACTGTAAAGCTAGTCGATGATGATGAGTTATTCCTGCGATATTTCTCACCATCAAAACCAACAAACAAACACCGAGCGATTGCATAATTCCCGACAAAACACATGAAATGTTGTTAGTTACACAAGCTTTCTTTCACTCGCATACCACGCCACGATTTTTTTTTTCAAATTTTTGTTGAATTAAAAAATGTTTTTCGTTCCAAAGAGTGTCTAAATGGCTCTATCACGTTTCTGAGGCGTCATTATTGTCGCTATCGCCGCTTAATTTGAATAAGTGGCGTTGTATAATTTAAATATCATCAGTGCTGACAAGCAGCTTAGTCTAGACATGAATTGGTCGCGAAATCCATACCGACTGAGCTTATCATCGATGATTTATGATATATGACTACAAAAAACCTCCAACAATGTGGTTCTAATTATCATTGTTTCGAATGGATCAATTCCAGAGCGATTTCTTCAAACATCACGTACTACACGAATCGCATGTATGCGGCAAATCTTATTTACTTTCATTTTGTAACTCCCTCGCACAAATTTTTACTATTCTATCCTTTCCGTACAATTCCCACACACGTCTCAAACTACAAACGCAATTTCTTCGCAAACTTGCAAGAGATTGCAATGCAAAAACATTTCATTTTTACAAGATTACAGACGAAAAAAGACGAAATTGATCCATAAAATAGAAAAATAAATTTTAATCCAATTCATTTCTGGCTTGACAGTGAATTTTTATTTCAAATATGTGCCATTTCCAGCCGAATTCAACGGTTTTTTTTTTGTTATTTTTGAAAAAATGTGAATTAATATCGATTATCTAACAAAAAATCTAACAATTTCGACCCAATTTTGGAAATTTTCCGTTAATTTTTATCGAAATTTTGCAAAATAATTGCATTTTTGATATAATATTAGGTAATATAATAATTATATAAGAGATAATATTATTACAATATTTAGAATTTTTCTCCCCCACGAGATTATTAATTTATTGATGCAAATTTTATTAAAATTGTTACAACCTCCGGCCTCTCATGTGCATAATCTGTGTTATATTTTCACTTTGCTTTAAGCACTAGTCGTAAAAGGATAACACTACAGGCAAGTGAATTTTAATTCGCAGCCTTTGTATCTTCTAATCACAAGCTCAAATTGAAACTGAAATTGAAATTCTCACGTAAACACTTGTGAAAGGAGTTCTTTGAAACTAAAATAAATCGGTTTGTGACCTACCTGCTATATCCAATGTCACACAACGCTATTGTGATGCCAGATAATAGCAACTTTTGGTAAAAATTTAAACAATGAACGGGAAATGTCAGTCAAGTGATACCTACTACCAGAAGGGTGGTTTAAGATTTTATTATAAAAAAAAATCGTCACTGAATGAATTGATGCAAGGTGAACTATTGTAACAGATCTGATATAGGCTAATGTTCTATTTAAAAATCTCACGTTGGTGTCCTTACCGGTCAAGCAGGAAATAGTTGTGTGGCTTTAAGTGGAACAAACGCGAATTTATTTATTGTGTTGTGCAAATAATTTTATGAAATTGTGTGTGGACTTTGAGGCTCTTAAATTTCGGCCTTGATCTTGCAATTAGCAGTCGTTTGATGTTAGGTAGGTGGATCACTGTCAATCTGTTTGAGCTAATCAAGCGAGTTTTTTCAATCAATTAATTACAATTTTATTATACTTGGCATTTTTGCCGTCAAAGCTAAATATTTGTTGAGGTAATCGGCCATAAAGTTTTAACTAGTATTCTTTGGGCCTCTTTAATTTATATATGTGTACCTTCGGCTTTGTATGTGCATACGAGATAATATAATACATAAATTTATAGCTTTAAGACTGCAATGGCGGCGCGGATTATGTGTGTTGAAGTGCCTTTGCCATGCGTTGGTTTTTATGGACCGCTTTGTTGCTGCTTTCACATGCCCAACAGACGCGGACGGATAATTGCCTATTGCGTAATTACAATTCACGTTTTGTTTCGGACGAAAAAATTAATTATGACTTGGACCAAATCTCGAATTAACAACAAATTTATTGCTGCTTTGACCCTTGATACCGAGAAAAAAGCTCTCCACATCACTAAATAATAAATTTTGTAAAACCTTGCCATTGCGCAGACACTGATTGAAATCTATGCAAATCCTCAACGTGCAAAGATTGATGGGCGAAATTTACACAGAATTAGATTCGCTTATAAGATTGTGTAAAACGTAAAATGTGACATTGTAAAACCTACCGGTTACTGGAATTTGAATAAATCCCGTAGGCCTTAAAATTAATCACTTCAACCACAGGCGAGTGTAAACTCCAGGTTCCAATAAATAAATAATATTTCGGAAACTTGGCGCTCGAGCAAACTTTTATGAACTTTTCCTATCCCTACATCCCTTAAAAAAAAAGTCAAATGGTTCGATTTTTTTATGTTTGATTTTTTCAATTTTTGTTGCGATTTTGGTCGATTTCGGGTACCCGGAGAATTTATCTAGCAATAACTCCGCAAGTATTGGAGATAACCCCATGCAGTTTACTATCGTTGAAAAGCTCTTTAAATTATCTATCTTTTTCAAAAAAGATCATTGTCCTCCGACTAATAGTTTTCGAGAAAATTACAAATAAAAGCAAAAATTCATAACTAAAAAACTATTGAGAATTTGGCAATTTTCTCGGTGCCAATCGATTCCTCGCATCGTTTTACACATGTTCAGACCGAAATAATTCAAAATTTTCGAATAGTTTTGCCGTAAATTGAAAAAATAAAAAAAATTAAAAATGTGTAAACATTTATCGAGCAATAACTCCGAAACTATTGGAGATAACCCTATGCAGTTTACTATCGTTGGAAAGCTCTTTTAATTATCTATACTTTAAAAAAATGATCATTATTCTACAACGAACAGTTTTCGTGAAAATTGCTAAAATATTCAAAAATAGATATTTGGTGTCAATTTCGCCACCCTTTTAATTATCTTTCGACGATTAAATTAGCTGTTAATCCCATCTGCACAAGTCTCTCAAGCACCCCTCGCAAGTCGATAGACACTCACCTATCTCGTTAACCGTGGCATTTCCATGGTAACAAAGTGCTCGGTGACAACCACCACAGCAAAATAAAACTTCTTCCATAAAACGTTTAGAGTTTTATTTGTAATATTAATAATAATAATAATTTTAATAGTGCGCACACAAGGCCCATCATCTATCAACATTTCTTTAAAACTATCATTCAAAACACCCATGTACAGTCACAATCAAAAAGAATGACACATTTAAAAACTAATATAGCTATATTAAACTAGCTTGATATTTTCTAAACTAATAGGATATAAATCTAAAAGATTTTAGTCAGGCCTATGTTCGATTGATAGGGGTGCCATTTTTTTGATGGTGACTGTACTCTTGGTTTCATCCACTATATTTTCTAAACTTTTGGAACTCGACAAAATCTTATCTTCTGTATATATAGGACGTAAAAAACGGAAATTTCCGGGTTGTGTCGCGTGACGGTCGGTAGTAAATTGTTTTGAGGACCTAAGGAAGCATTCGATATCTTGTCTCACACATGCTTTATTAACTTGTTGAGTTGGGTGTGGTCTGCATATTGCATAGTGACCGGTGTTATCGCCGCTTTTGCTGCCTGCGACCAAGAAATCGGAATGTGCTTGTCTTGCGCTACCGACGTCTTCGTAGAATATTATACGAGACGATAAGCGACGCCAACACTGCACCACCTATATCGAGTTGCAAACTTGCTTGCTTGCGACACTACTTTTTTATTGCTGGAATTAACCCAAGCAGTAATTGAACCCTCAAGTGTATTATAATCTTCTTAAATCATCCACCGTTACCGAATCAAAAAACCATTCATAACTGTAATCGGACGAGGAGCCGATTTTATCAAAAATTCCTGACCGATTTTCACAAATTTCAAAAAAAAAGTTCGTAAACGTAGTATAAAAAATTTCACTGAGAGAGTTACAAAAATGGAATAAGATAACAAATAGCAAATTTTGGTCGTTGCTTTCAACCAAAGTCACACGTAAATATTATTTTATGTAAGAAGTAGAAAACATCTCAAACTTCAGCCGAAGGAAAAATAGCGACGTTCTCTTTGAAACATCAAAATAATGAAATAGGGAATACAACTTTATAAAAGTAGTTTAAAATGACTTCCTGCATGCACATATCAGAGATGCAATTGGAGACTTGTTACATTTTCCTTTTTTACGTACGAGCAACTTCTTGGATTTCAAAGCTGACATTAAAAATTCTCTTTGAGCTGGCTACAGTTTTGTCAAACAACTGTTTTTCGCGCCCACATATCGTCATATTAAATTTCAGTGAACGCGTTTTTTTTTGTCTTGTAATACAAAATTAAATGATTATTTTTGTTGGCCTTTGCCTTGTGGTTAGATTATGAAACAACCACAACAATAACAATCAGCTTGTTGTAAAAATAATTCACTCGGTAATTGGTTTTTGGTAAATTTTGATTGATTGAGCAAAAATCACGAAGAGTTGATGAAACCGTTCATGTCTTATCATGGGATTATAGCTCACACATAAATCACCGTTAAGTTAGTTGCCTCTCTCTATCATCACGTCTTTATTAATGATACATTTAAATCGTCGTGGACGTGCGCCATGTATTTTCTCAAATTGCGTTTTAATTGAATTAATTGTGCTTTACATTCGGCCTTGACGAATTTTTCTGCACTCTCCCACTTGTCCACTTTAATGATCCCATCAATTGCTTTCGGTGTCTTTACATTGAAAACTGCCAATTGCTTTTATTTACGACTTATTCGCACCATAACTTTTATCTCGTCCGTTCGATGTTTATTGTCGCGGGTTTATCGATTCCTGTTATTAATTTATGGCTCGAGGACTAGACGAAAAACACCAACTTTCAAATATGGAACACTAGGAGCAATTATTAAAACGTCCGGTCGTTCATTATTCTATCACCTAAAAACTCATTATTATTAATTACATTTCTCGCTTTTCGGCTCTTTCTCTCAATGTTTATATAAGTGGCTTAAGTAACCTTATTACGCTCAATTTGAATTAATTTATTACAAAGGCAATTCCGGACTTACATTAATCAGCTTTGCGATTGATTTTCCGGTGTGTTTTGTTCAAAATTCGAGCCAAGAATGCACGTAGGTGGCGAAAATATTCCAAATTGTGGAAACTAGTTGACCATGGGAAAGAATTTGGCAATTGAGGTAGGATTGACATTTTAAGAAGCTAAACTGTGCATTTGCTGAGTTCAAAATTGTAATTTTTTATTTTTTCATTCATGTAAAATATTGTGAATTATTCAAAGGACCTTCGACTGTAAAAAATGTAATTTGACAGTCACTCCTAAGTTTTCTGACCTAAAATCCGGTACTTTATTTGATTTTTAGTCCAATTGTCTTACAATTTTTACGAAAAGACAATACGTTACACATTTACAATTAAAATGAAGTAGCGAATGACTTTAAGAAATTTTTGAAAATGCAACTTCACAGAGCGCTCCCACATAAATTAACTTTTTAGCATAATTAAACCGTACGTTTGAAATTAATCAGTGATTTATCTAATTATTATCGATAGGAATTTCCATCTCTTCATTCCCAGACGGTATCCAGTTCTTGTGATAAGAGCGTATATCCGTTAAGCTAACTTTCACACATTAAACTTTACTTTTCGGAATGATTATGGGAAAATGAGTGATTATTTACATGTTTGTTGTTAATGCATGAGAACATGATTCCTTCATGTAACACCGCCTGAGGCATCGTGTGATGCAGAAAATTTTGCGACTGAATTTCCGGTCGCAAACAAAACAAAATACGTTTTTTGAACCCAAGTGTATTAGAAAACGGCGAAATTCCAATTGATTTGGCCGACATTTACAAAATAATCATACGCCGATTTTTTGCCCAGTTGTAATCGCTTTGTGATTGGTCCGCTTTACAGTTGGGAGTGCAATACCCCACCCATAGCCAATAACGAACGCTTCAATCGTCTTGCAATTTTTTGTGCACCAGTTAAACAAGTAGGAGGCGATTTTGATATTTTTATTGGTCAATTACTCATTCAAATGAAACAGTAAACAGGTTTAAGGGCTTCGCCTTAGATGTGAATAAAATGGTCGATTCTGCTTAGTTTTTAAATAATTTGATTTTTTTACGGAAATACTCTATTTAAAAAAATATTACGCAAAAACTAAGAAAATAAATTTTTAAAACCAAAATTATTGGCGACACTGCAATTTTGGCAATTCTATGTAAATTATTTTTTTGTTTTAGAAAATTAAGAAATAATGTACTATACTACAACTAACAAAGAAAATAAAAAATTCAAGAAAAAAATTGCGAATTAGGGATATTTCCAAATATCCGGTCTCCAGTTGTTATTTATTACAGAAACAGTTCTTAACAGTCAAATTAAAAAAACACCTGTTACAAGTGTTGCGTTCGTCGTTGCCACATTTCCCCAAAATCGTGTAAAAGCCGTCTGTTTCGCCCACGATTGCGCCTTTAGATGGCAACATCGATTTTCACCCCTAAGACCTCGCAGCAAGCCCCAGTCGTTGTCATTGAGTGTGGGTGTGCGCGTTGTTTGCTTTTCCAACAGTCTGTCTAATGGCTGACAATTCGCGATTGTGATTCGATTCAAGGATTATACAAGGATGTGGTGTGGTCCACAACAGGGGATTTACCGACTCTCAATGACGGTATGTCCCAGCAACCACCGAAAAATTACTTGTGGTTTTGTCGTGTGAACGACCCCTAATAGGTCAGGGTTGATTGCCAGTCTTTTATCGATCTAAAACCACCAGCTTGTGTGGCGGAATTAAGTGTAGCTTTTACAAGTTTTATTTATCACTCGATAAATTCAAGGAGAGATGGGTTGGTACCACCTGCAAGCGAGACGTTGTGATATATTTAATAATAGCATTGGGTTGTGTTTCAAAGGCTTCAACTAGTTCAGCGATTAGGGACAAGCTTTTTTAATGAACAAAATTGAGGATCAATTATTAAACGATTTTTTGGCTCATTATTGACAGTTTCGGCATCAAAAACATATTTTTGATTTTTGACTCAATTAGGCGATTTTTCTGATCGGTTTATTTAAGAGCTTGAAACAAGTAGAATAACTTCTCTTTTGACCAAATTATCAGCTCATTCTTTACAAAATTTCGCACAAAAATTAACGAAATCGAGTAGAAATAGTCTAATTTTTTGTGATTTTGAGACTTGTTTTGACAAGTTTTGTTTTGTTTTCCCAGTTTTTGGGAAATTTCGTGAGAAAAACCATTCGAAAAAAGCACAAATTACATTTATTTCGACCTTTTCTTCGGTTTGGTTTGGATAATAATACCATTTTCGGTCTATTTTGCTGATTTTATGGATTACTTTTAACGAAATTTTGCAAAAACTTGTTAGGATATTAAAACCAAAATGGGGAAATGTGTCTCTCTGAATTGATCTGAATGAATTAGCAAAGCCTACTCAGGCAAATTAATTCAATACGACCATGGTATTTCATATTGTTGGCATAAATTCTCCCGTAATTTCCGTAGGTTTTTAAGTAGTTTGCACAAACTGTTGAGAGGTGATCTCAAATTAATTGCCGTCCTGATTAACACATTAATATGTTTTTTATTGTCGTCACATATTTGTGGTAATATCTCGCTCCATCCACTGTGGAACTAATTGCTGTGCTGCAACATGCACCGGTTATGTGTTTATCGCAATCACATCTTTCATACAAATAGCTGTTAAACAATAAAGTGACAGTACTCATATTTATCTAGTAAATAGCAGCACCGCATGTGTTAATTTGAAACCACATATTAAGATAACGGTGCAAACTGTTTGTCTTGTAGCTGTTTTAGTAATAGAATTATTTTCGATTTCTAAAATCTGTGTCTTGAACCATTTAATAATAATGTCATCAAATCCGGGATGATGAAGACAACCTGGTTTTCATTCTCGACAGGAAGTTGTTGGATTTCAATGGGTGTTAAAACACGCTTTTAGAACACAATAGTGCAGTGAAAACTATGAATTAGCACACTTTCTTTGTCTTTTTATTAGCAACGCGATGTGGGAACACTTTATTAGAATTTTGTTGATAAAATGAATCGTATTCGTATTTCGCAAAATGTATCGAATGCATCAATCACCGTTAAAGAAACAGGCCAATGACTTTGCAGAAAACCCAACTTCTGTTGAATTTTTTACATGGAGCTAATTGATTTGCTTACAATATTGTCGTAACTTGCATAATCATTTACCTACGCTCTTTCTTCATAAGGCGGTTGCAAAAAAAGAAACAGCCATTGTATCGAACATCCTACAATTCAAACTTTCCAAATTAAAATCAGGCTTTTCTTTTCACAAATTAATTCTGAAATTTTTACGTAATAAGTCGCCTCCAACTGTAACCATATATAAAAATGCAAACAGTTTCCATCCCCAAACGAAAACATGAACACGATACATATTTAGAGGGGTGATCAAACGCGGTCCGGAAAGGTGTTCATTTCGTCCAATGAACCTTAAATGCATTACGCCCCAACGAAAGGATAAATTATTTCCAAAGGGTTGGAAACGAAAATTACACAGGGGTTGCGATTCAGCTGTAATTAGAATTCTTCAACAAATCCCAACACTCAAACGGGAATTGTGCCATTTATTTCTTTTCCTCTAACATTCCTCCTACCTTTGTTATTACGTAATTAAATAAATTTGCTCCGCGTTTTTATTTATTTCACTGATTTAAATTGGTTCTGAGTCTGATATTTGTATGGTTTCAGCCAACGCTGCGTGAATTTTATTCCATTTCAGAAAACTTTGCTTAGAAATTACGAAATTTTAACCACTTTTAGGCGATTTAGATGGTTTTCGAATTATTTTGCAAGATATTTTCGAAAAGTCAACAAACTAGGTCTGAATTTTCAGTCAGGTCAGGTCAAAAAAAAGTAAAAAATTAGGCCGAAATTTCATGTTTTAAACGTGCTTTCTTATTATCTATCCTTTGTTTGAAAAAAATGCCCCGAAAACTAAGAGAAATTAGACTCTAGGTTTAATTTTGTTTTTTTTTGTAATTTAAAAAATCTATTATGTAATCGACTTTTTTGACTAATTTCGCAGGTTAACGGTTATTAGTTTTGTAGTGATTTCGTAGTTGGCAAGAAAATAAAAGAAGACATGTCAAATTTCAGTATTGCAAACTTATAGTTTCAAGTTTTATTTATTTGTTATAGTAAAATGTTCAGCTACGAGCGATTAGTCGCGGCCTAAAGAAGCCGTGTAACGAATCGCTGGTAAATAACCAACGAGGTGTTTGAACTTTGTTGCGAAAAAGATGTAGTATATGTGACTTGTCCTGGCGCATCCACCAAAAGTAGTAATAATTCAATGAAATTTCGTATTTTGTTGGCAACGCTTCAGGTCTCCTGTTATTGATCAGACGGCGTCTGACTCGTTGCCTGGCAACATCCTCCTCATCTCTAGATTTTTTCTTTGCTCTTTGTCTATCCTAGTCTCTCACTTGCACCCGCCAAGAGGAAATTGTAACAATTTGAGCTTGTTTGTTTACAATTGCACACCAGTCATTAATTGAGATCGTTACGACTGGTTGGTTAAAATTAGAAATTTTCGGAATTTGGGCGAGATTCAAACGAAAAGGGGGGCGGTTTGGACGCGTGCCACGAGTTCAATGACCTATTTTTTTCTCAAGTGATAATTTTTTATTTCAGGTAGAGGCTCGTAACGAGAAATCGCTCTAATGGACACAAACTACAAGCCGTTCAAACGATTCGAAACCGAAATTATTTGACTTTTTCAGACGTAAGTATGACGAAAAACCGGCGATGCCTTGAGGCGACGACTTCCAAAACCTAATTCCGATGCAAATTTTTAATTTGTTTTGCGTCTGCCTGTCTGGTGGTCGGAAAAAGATTAAAAAGTGATTGAAATGGGTTAGGGTATTAATCTAATCGCCACGTCTGGCTGGAAATAACAGCAAAATTTTAATTCCACGAAAAAAAGCAGAAGCTATTTTGTATATAAAAGATAGAAGTGGTCCCAAAATTGAGCCTTGTGGAACCCTTTTCTATGAAATTTTGCACTTTAGAGTGAATGAAAAATCCAAGAGTCGTGTCCGTTGATGGTCTTGGTATCATAACCCATGGTGGGTTCATGGTACAGCAGCGAAATTCGCCTGGAGCGGGGTCGTCGTCTGTCTGGTCATGAGAAACGATGAGCACGACAACGGCATTGTTTCGATCCCAACCCGACTTATAACCTCTTCACTTTCGGTACAACCACCGGCTATAACCATAACTTTCGGTTTCGCATCACTTTTGAATAAAGCAAAAATTAATCGCTGTTACGGTTAATATACGGGATCGGTCGTGGCCAGCCAGATAAATCAATTTTCTAGTAGAAAACCGGAGTCTTGTAACGGTTCTTGGATCGTTCACACTCTTTGCAAGCGCCGGACACAAAAACGCAACAATTGATTAATTGTACGTCTTTTGGGAGATTTTAAAACGTCTCCGTTAGATTTGGAACGAGTTCGAGATAACAGCGAAAACAATAAGCGTGTTACGGTTTTCTTTATCATTGTTTAATCATCAATTATAGTCTAATGGTACGGACATGATTGTGACCTTTTCGATTCTCAAACAATTTCAAGTTTTTCTCTCCGATGAAAGTAATTCTAGTTAATTCCATTAGTTACGCTTACGCAACTTTTTAACGAATCAGTGTTATTAAATGACCAAATTAGACATAATAGGCTTGAGTAACACTTTGCACCTTGCCAAAGAATTTATGAAACTTTGTGGGGAAATACTCGTGTGGAGATAAACCGTATTCAAAGCAATTCATCTCCCCTATGATCCCTAGAGGATAGTGAAATACGACGACATGTAATAAGAAAAGTGCAGAACCACCGTGAAACGAGTTAAATTTCTAAGCAAAACATTCAAAAAAAGATAAACATTTGTAATAATCTTCCTATCTCAAATATTTGGTACTTGAGGTGATATTTTTGTACAAGTACCAGCTGTTTACGTTTCCTCTTATTACATATCTCGAATTCATAATGCGATTAATAACCGATTAATTCTGAGCACGTTTCTGGTAAAAAAACGTGTTCAGCTTGTTAAAGCATAATGTTAATTAAAAATTCATAGGGTGAGAGAATTCGTCGACTCAACAAAATAAAATCTATTAACTATAAACATCAATCTTTGTTTTATTACTTACAAAATAAACACACAGTCCATTAATATTTTATTATGACCATGAATTATCCCTGTCGTAAATTATTTCCAACAATTACTTTTAGAAAAATCTTCACCCGGAGTAAATTTGTGCAAGCTTTATGAAACGAATCAGAATAATAAAGCGTAAATAACATTATTTTAATCCCCCCAGCTTTTAAACATTCTTTAAAAAATACGAATCCTACTGACTGCGCCAATTAAGTACGTGCGTAAAAACGCACTGAAATGATTCGAATTCGTGAATTGGAGTCGTAACAACTGAATGCGATTGCATGAGCCAGTTGGATGAGAATTAATTAAGGATCACAGATTAAGCGGGTGAGTGTTAAGTGGTATGTCCGGTTCCGGGCTTCCGGTCGTTCCCCGCAAATTTAATGATAGCCCCCAATGAATTTAACCGTAAACGAGGCTCCAAGGACTTTGCGTCCAAAATGAGGCCACAAATAGGTTTTTTTTTTCGAAATTTTCTTCACCAATCAATTGGTAGCGCACAATACTTCACTTTCCCTGGCTGTACCTTGGCCAATAATATCTCCAGTTGAGATCTTAATCTTTGTGATAAGTTATCACAGTTTGTAAAAAGTAGTACCACCTGTATTGTCAAGGCGATCGCTTGTGAATGTGTTTTATTGTAATAAAAGTGTGAATAAAATAATAAAAGGAAAAAGACACTTCTCGTGCTAGGTCAAGTGTGAGGTGACCTCAACCTTGTTATAACCACCTGATGAACGTAAATTCCGCAATCTTTATTGTTCTTTACATTGGATTACGAGTCGTTCGATAAGTCAGATGGGTATGTAAAATAGTAAAAAGGATAACACCGATTTTAATGAGTTCTCTTGTTACTTGGCTTGCTGAAAAATAAAGTAACAGATATCGTGTGAAATTACTATGCTTTTCTTAGGTTCAATGGAACTTTATACGGTATAAAATCGGCTTTTTATAGATTTATCTGCACTCGCGAGACCGTAAACAAAAAGACTAACTGGTAATTGGGTTTTATTGGACGGGATTAATTAGTGTGGGGATAAATGCCAACTTTCCTTTTCTCTGTTATTTAAAATAAGCGCTCGGGATCCAAAAAGCGCGCTGGATATTAGAAGGTGTGATTCGATCAATCTTTCTGCCATTACCTAACATCACGTAACTTTCCAAACACAAAAAGCTTTTCTCCAAAAGATTGATTCGCGCTTGTAACATATCAGACAAACCAAATAAAAATTTTGCAAGATGTGGAAATACCTCTACGTCTAGTCGTGCGATAAATAAATTCAACAGCAAACCAACCACATTTTGCTTGAATTTCCCATTCAGATTATATTTATCGCTGCATTTTATTTAAATCAAAAGCGCGCTTTGTTCCTTCGTCAATAAGTTTTTTGCCACATCATTAAATTGTGCCTCTGTTTGGTTAAAATTTATAAGT
Organism: Tribolium castaneum; assembly: GCF_031307605.1. Taxonomy (NCBI): domain Eukaryota; kingdom Metazoa; phylum Arthropoda; class Insecta; order Coleoptera; family Tenebrionidae; genus Tribolium; species Tribolium castaneum. The sequence continues at coordinate 398,134 of NC_087402.1, read as the reverse complement.
AGTTAATTCCTTCGCACAAGCAGGATTTATCTATTTGAAACTAAAACAATAAACAGAATATTAGAGCAATAAATTTCTCCGTGTACGTGTTAGTACATCTTTGTTAATCTTATCATTTGATGGTTGAAAATGTTGACACTATTGTTTACGCAATTTACTTTTCAGAACTAATTAAGCTAAATTTGTCTCGATTAAAATACTAGGAATAGTTACGTACACCTATTACGCTAATAAGGTTTCAGTTATTCGATTAGTTCTGCATATTTTACGTGAAAACTAGTCCAGCAAGCTGTTTTGTTTAGCAGGTTTTATTGTGCGAAAATTTTTATCAATGATTCAGTTACAACGCCATGGTCTATTACGTCCATTTCCCACTTTCTAAACCATATACATCCCACGTAGATAACCTTCGTTACGTTCTAATCTCGAATATGGAACAATTCGAGTCGGCTTACGACTCTGGATTGAATTACGAAAAAAATTTTTCATTTCGTTTAGAATTAATGAACGTAAATGGAGATGAATTCATCAGCGATAATTTCGTAAAAACGTGTAAAAACAGGTGATTTTTGGTATAGATTTTAAAAAAATTAGCTTGGAAACTGACCTGACCTGACCTGACCACATGTAAAATAAATGCGTTCCAATCTAGTTTAGTGAATTAAATCTACGTAGATTTTTGGCTTAGGAACGTATTTTTCGCAGATGTGAGCAGCTAGGGCGCCTATGGAGGAGGAGGGCGAGCGCGGCCCCGAGGAGGGCTACCTCCTGGTCAGGATCCACGTCCCGGAGCTCAACGTGCAGAAGTGCCTCCAGTTTCCTCGGGACCAACTCGTTTGGGACGTCAAACAGCAATGTCTAGCCGCATTACCCAAGGTAATAATTTTCGAAAAACAACAACGTACACACAGAGAGAGACACACACACACGAAAAACACAGGCACTGCTTGACAAGTAAACTGTAACTTTGTGTAGGTTTTGACACTTTTAGTTGTTAGAAAAAACTACAAGTTCTGTTTTTTTAACTTTTCTTTTTCCGGTGGCGCTGCTCCCAGGTGGCCACTTGGTATCGGGTAGGTAATTTTTGAATGGACTAGCTGTTTTGCTAATAATTATTATTACTAACGCATGACTGCATGATCAAACTGCAAGGCTTTATGTTTGCACACTGATTAACAAGCCGACTTGTCCTTACATGGTAACGATTTTTTCCATAATTGCTTGTAGATAGGGCAGAAACAGCGATGGAGAATTTCTAACGGAATTATTTACAGCTACGAAGATATATTTAGCCATTTTCTTAGTACATTTTTCAGTCTCCTAGAGTTTTATTGATGGACATTACATTAAATAGCGAACTAAGGCACACGTTCAAGAATTTTAATGCCGGCTGTTTACCTAACAACACATTTTTTAATTTCAATCAATTGATGTTAAAAGTCATTGCCGGTATAATACCTCGACTGAATGAGATGACACCATCATATTACATCATCGATATGTTTTTTGACAAAATTCCATTGACAATAAATATTTTCGATAAACCGTCTGAGATAAGGAAACAATGGGATTATCCAACATGCAGCTATTTTCGTTTTATGCCTTTTACTAATTGTTATCCCTTATTTTTCCCAAACTGTGTGAAAATCGCCACGTGCATGATTTTCTTAGCATCATTTATAATCGATTTTATGTTGTTGTGTCTTGTAAAAGACGGTGGTGGCCACATTAGCAATAATTTCATGATGTTTATTGCATGATTTTGATGCGAAACAACTTTATTTTCTGCATAATAAATTCTATGTAGAACTACTAAAATAAGAGGAAAATAATGTATAAAGCCGGTCAAGGTCATCAAGTGGAATGATGGTACCCATTTTTCGTAATTAAATTACATGCTGGCCTACAACTTGTACTATTGCCTCTTTGATTTGAAATTTACTTGAGCTCAACTAATCTAGATTAAGTCATTATCTCAAAAAAACAATTATCACATACCTGGCGCCTGCAAAAAATCTGATAACAATTTGAATTTGTTTCAACAATAGTCACGAAAATGCTGGTGGCAATAAAATAAAACTAGGACAAAGAATTTTTTGATAGGTATCTGGGAAACCCCTCAATATTCCAAGAAATATCGTTGAATCCCTCCTCGAGTTAATTGCACAGACCGCAATAATTAATATTCTTCGTCCCGCCAGATCGTGTAGGCGTTGAGTAAAAAAGCACGGACGTGCGTTCGTGCAATAACCAATTATTGAAGGTTGAATTTAATGGCAATAATTATAAATGACACAGTCCACCGCCCCGTTGTGTTGTTTAAAACCTTGTTCCGATGAATTTTCAACTAGTACCCTCCTCACAAAAAATAAAGCAATAATTAGCAGTTTTCAGAGGACAGTCGCACAAAAATTGACTAAAATTTGAACGGATGATTATGTACAGACAAATACGTAAAAGAAAAAAAAATCGTAACTGCAAAACTATTGGAAATTCGGCAATTTTCTCAACGTCAATCGATTCCCCGGTTCATTTGACGTAGGATTATATCAAAATAGTTCAATTTTTTCGAATAATATTGCCGTAACTGAGAAAATAAAAAATCGAAAAATTTGTGAAGAATTTCCGACTTGTCCCAAAAAAATTAGTTACGATCATTTTGGGTGCCCGTCCCCGAATAATTTCGCTGTTTAATGCATCTTAACCTTTTGCATTTGCATGTCTTTGCCTCTCTGAGCGCGGTTTTAACTCGCTCGGTGTGGTTGCAGGAACTGAAAGAAAGCTTCAATTATGGACTGTTTTGCCCTCCGGAGAACGGCAAGGCGGGAAAATTCCTGGACGAAGAACGGAGATTGGGCGATTATCCATTCAGCGGACCTGTGGGCTATCTCGAGGTATTTGTGCTGCGCCAAGCAATCATTGGTAATTTTATCCTGATTTTTTCGCCTCTAGTTAAAGTACAAACGGCGCGTCTACAAGATGATGGCCCTCGACGAGAAACAGCTAAAAAGTCTGCACACGCGCGCCAACCTTCGACGGTTCCTCGACTACGTCCACAACGGACAAGTGGAGAAAATCACGAAAATGTGCTCAAAAGGACTCGATCCCAATTTTCACTGCCAAGACTCAGGTGGTGAGTGTCTGCATTTTTTCCGAAAGACAATATCTTTTCAACTTTTCGATCTTCCACCACCAGAAACACCCCTGACGCTCGCAACTGGCATCAAAAAACCATCAAAAGTCCTAATTGCTTTGGTAAACGGTGGCGCCCTTCTGGACTACCGCACCAAAGACGGCTCAACTGCTATGCACCGCTCCGTCGAACACAACAGTCTCGAAGCTATGAAGACGCTCCTAGAACTAGGCGCATCCCCAAACTACAAAGACGCCAAAGGCCTCACTCCCCTCTATCTCACCATCACGCACAATGTCGATCCCCAATTCACTGAAACCCTTCTCCACGATCACGCAACGACAGGAGCGCAGGATTTGCAAGGATGGCAAGAGGTGCACCAGGCGTGCAAGACGGGGATGATGCATCACCTGGAGCACTTGCTGTTCTATGGAGCGGACATGAATGCGAGAAACGCATCTGGCAATACACCATTGCATGTTTGCGCTGTTAATAACCAGGAGTCTTGTGCCAGACAGTTGTTGTTTAGGGGAGCTGATCGACAAGCTTTGAATTATGCTAATCAGACGCCGTGTCAAGTCGCTGTTATTGCTGGCAATATGGAATTGGCGGAAATCATCCAGAATTACAGACAGGAGGATGTTGGTAAGTTTGGTTCCGAGGCATGGTTGCATCTTTATTGCACGAAAAGAAATTTTTGAATCGTGTTTTTTTCCCTATTTTTTTCTTCAGCATGTTGCTGTTTTTTTGACAAGACTCTTTCCCGTTCGTGTATCATTTGTTATGCAGGAACTAGTGAGTAAAATACTGCGGATGTTGGTTTCTTAAAATTTCTGGTATTAACATTTCATACGATATTTAGATTCAGCTGGTTACGCTCCAAGTCTTCCGCAAAAAAAAAACAAATACAATTATACCGCCAGATTAAACTGTGTTTTTATGCAAATGACATAAATTTGTCTACCCTTTCGAAACGAAAAATACTGAATTACGGGCAATTCTGCTTCCAAGGAATGAATTGCCTTTAGCTTATTACTTTAAACTTATCACAAAAAAATATACACACTACTACTCGAAACTAAGAAAGATCTGATGTCATTAAAAACATGTTAAATCTTTCGCTGAATATTTTTTAAAATTAACCATATTTTCGATTCAATTCAGCGATTTTTGGGTTTTCTTTACCCGAAATTTCGCAAGATAATTGCGTTTTTGACTGAAAAACGTGCAAATACAGTGAATGGTAAGTAAAATGAAAATCAAGTTCTGACGTATTTAGGCAAAAATTACTCAATTCTTGACCAATTTCAACGATTTTTTCGGTAATCTCAAAGAAATTTTTCATAAAATAGTCAACTGATTGACCGAAAAATGGAATTTCTCGGTTTATTTTACTCGAAATTTTTATATTTTTGATCCACTTTTTGTAATTATTCAAATTTTAAGATTAAAAAGACTAAAATGTCGACTCAATTCGTTGATTTTTTAAGTAGTGAATATTAGGTTTTTGGATTAAATGTGTGCTAATAATAAAGCAAATAATATTTTATTGTTTTTTTAACGGCTATTTCAAAGTAATTAATTAAACTGTTGTTATCCTTTTTCGTCCCGTATTCCCCGAACTTAGTTTTTGCTTGTCGAGTAGTTTTCCAATGGAAGGTATTGGTAAAATCCCCAGTGGTTTGCGTAGAATTATTTTTTTTATTCCACTTAAATAAAAGCCAAGAAGCGTGTGATTACCGGCCCAAAAAAATCAAGTGCGAGGTAATTTTTCCCAATTTGTGTGTGTGTGTAGATAGAAGTGCAACCATGTGTTCGATGTGTTAGCGATTTAATAGCCTTTGAGCACTTTCTAGCAATTTAGCGTTAAAATTTCAGTCCCGTACCGCGGCCCACCCAGCTATAATCCGAAGCGTAGGTCAGCTCTGGGATGGCTGAACAGAGCCCCATCCATGACCACCTTAGCCCTACCTCCAAGTCCCTGTCCCAGCGACCGCTCCTCGGCCCCTTTCAGTTCTGCAAGTTCCAGTCTAAGCGATAGCAGCAGTGCGCCCCCAGGCCACGAAACAGACACTGCCAGCATCGTCACAGGTATTTATAGTCGTCTGCTGTGTTTCAAAAACTACTGAACCGGAGTTTGGTCCGCCAAACTCCGGACGCTTATTTATCTCTTATTGCATGCTTCCGTGTGCATTGCACAACCATCTGCATTACTGCACGTTTTGTAAATGATTTGATGCAACTCAGTGCTTGCACTGGGTGTTGCAGATAAGAGTCTCGGAGACACGAGTGATATCATCAGCGATAGCTCCGGAGTTGGGACAGCTAACTCGGACACCACCTATTTGGCGACTCCCGGAACTATGGTCGTCTGTATCGAGGCGTACAGCACACAAGAGGATGGACATATCAACATCAGAGAGGGAGACATCATCGAAGGTTGGTCCAATGATCAAATCATTTATCTCAATTCGATTTTAATCATCTTGGTGACCTTGCCGCTGGGACGAACTCAAAAAACAATTACGTTTCATTGTTCAGGGTGTGTCCAAATTAGTAATTTTTTCCAAAAAATTTATTAGTGACCGGGACTACGGACGATGGTTTACTTGAAGGAACCACGCGAAGTGGTGGCAATAAAAGCGGTTTGTTTCCATCGCATTGTGTGCAAGAGGTTCGTCTCAGACATCACAACATTCAAGCACCCATGATGGTAGCAAGAGACGCGAAAACCACCAATGGGCGCGTTTTAGGCCGGCGTGAAAACACCACCAAACATTTCGCCACGGCACCACGACTGAAAAAAAGGTACAACTCCCACGAAAGTGAAAAAAGTGAAAAAAAAATCGTTAAAAAAACAATTTTTTTTAGTTATGGAGAGTCTGAGCCCCGCACTGTCGTCCTGCACCGCGGCCGCAAAGGCTTCGGCTTCATCCTCCGCGGAGCAAAAGCCACCTCGCCTCTGATGGAACTAACCCCAAGTGATAAATGCCCCGCTTTGCAGTATTTAGACGACGTGGATCCTGGCGGAGTCGCCGATCGAGCCGGCTTGAAAAAAGGCGATTTTCTCCTCGAAATCAACAACGAGGACGTTTCATCGGCCTCACACGAACACGTTGTAGATTTGATCCGGAAATCCGGTGATTTAGTCCAAATGACAGTGATGAGTTTAGCCCCCATTACCACACTCCCAATGAGCAAATCAACAATTTTGCCCGGCCCTAGCGAGGTGCCCCTCAGCCGGCAATACGCCACCCTACCCCGCAAAATGGGCCAAGCGCCACTACCCCCGCGTCGCGACCCCAAAACCACCCTCAGCGTGGGCAGAGCGCGCGCCAAAAGCATGGTCGCAGGCCTCGAAATAGGAGAAAAAGAAGAGACTGAAGATATCGCAAAATCAAGCTCAGCTGAGTCAATTTCAACACCGGTTCAACTCAGGACGGCTTCGATCCGACAACGACCAACCTCAAATCGGATCACTTCGGCCGAACTTGAGGAGCTGTTCCAAAGGCAAAAAACCGACGATAAATCCAAACATTTAATGAGCAGTTCGCGGTTTCAAGACACTCCGTCTTCACCGGCTAAAACTCGGGTCTATGCCAGCGTTGCCGAAATGAAACGAAGTAAAAACAAGTCAAAAGTGCGCTTCTCTACACTTTATAGTAGTGGTGAATTACATCGCGATTTTCACTCGACTCCGGATTTAGCGCAAGAAGTTGCGGCGTCTCATTTGAGTAAAAACCACCGAAGTCAGGAGGATTTAGCGAGGGCGTTGCCGCCCCCAACACATCCACCGCCACCGCCGCCACCAATCGTGCAAGTCGTGAAGGTGGAAGTGTCGCGGGGGCAGTCCGACTACGACTCTCTCAGCAAAGAAATTGGTAATGACGATAATAATCAATAAACACTTAATCACTTAATTCCCATCTTGCAGAACTGGAAGAAAACGTGGTTTCGTCGTTCAAACCCACAGCAAACGCCAAACTTTACGCCTCGCCTGAAGACATGAAGACAGTTGGGTACAGATCGAAAAGTCTACCATCGCATTCTTCGCGTCCCCACGTCCGAAAATCGCACAGTATGCGAACGAATTATTCCACTTTTAAACCAACAGTTGTGTCTTCACCGTCAAATCCTTACGCTCAACCGATGAGAGCGTCAAGATCGCATAGTTCAGCAGGAACGAGAGAACGCAGACGAAAACTTAGTTCAAGTAAATCAATGGTGATGGTGCAAGGAAACGCTGCACCGCCAATCCCAGAACCCGATTACAGTTGTAGCGAATCAGAACGCGAAAGCGAAGAAGAGTTAAAAGAACACATTGTGGGACCTAGACCAGTCGAAAACAGCGGGAATAGTAACACCAGGTATTATTTATTGTTATTTTTATTTTTATCATCCAGATTCTGGAATTGTTTCTGCCAGAACTTTACAAACTCGCGTTTTCTTTGCTCCCTCCGTGCGAAATATTCGGGATATTGCGCCTTTTCCAACGGGTGCCAGTAGTCAAGAATCCAATCAGGCGGTGTCACTTCTCTCAAATAGGCCGTACCTCCGGGAGAATTAACAAATTTCCGAACATGCCAATGTTGGCGTTTGAATAATTCTTCTTCGCCGTTTTCTAGCAGTGTTTTGGCAATTGTTGCGTCTTTAACATTAATGTTTTGGTCGAAACGAGCTCGCATTAAAACGGCGTGATAACGATACACTTCTCGTCGGTCGTACCATGATTCTAAGTTACGTAAAGCTTTTTTGTAAAGGCTTTTAACGCGTGTGGCGTGTGAAATGAGCCCTGTGGGCAGTGACATTGTCACAAACTGTAGAAAATATTGTAAATGTCAAAAAAATTAAAATTAAAGCCATGGATACGGTGCAAGTGGTGGCAAATTTAAATTCCCGGAAATGATCCAATTTGCACTCACAAATACAACATCCTCTGTTTTTAATGTTAATTATTATACAAAAAAATATTTTTTAACCAGTGGCAGCAGTTCGGGCAGCAGTTCAATGCCGCACAGTTTCAGCGTTGAAGAAATCCAAAAAGGCAAATCGCTCCTGAAATCTTCAAAGTCTTACCCTGAAGACTTTTTGAAGAAGCAGAACGAAGTGGCCACAATGGAAGACGGCGATAACAGTTCATCGGGTGTGAGCTCGGACCAGGAAGTACCAACAGGTGGTGAAACAATCGTGCAAGAACACAACAGTATGACATTGCCTTCACCGAAAACCCCCAGACAACACACAGGTAATAAATAAAAACCGGATTATTGGAAAGAATTGAATTAAAAAAAACATTTATCTAGGTTTGTTATCGCGACACGCCGTCTCCTTGGCCCAGCTGCCGCCCCCGCTGGAAGGCGACAGCGACGAAAAAGACGAGTTTTGCCTGCCGCCCCCGCCCGAGTTCGGTGGTGGTGGCGGCGGCGGCGGCGGTGGCAACAACTGTGCGGAGGCGGTTTTAGCGCCGCCGCCCCAATTCAGTGATAACCGACAAGTGACTAGGGTACGAATTGTTGGCACTGTGCCCAAAGGGGCGCCCAAAAAGCAGGGCCGGCTTCACAGTCAGTGATGATTTTGATATAATTTTCTAACTCGTAGGGTAATAGCTAGAGCGAAATAATTCCGTCATTTTCCATAAATTTCAACTCATCCTGCCAAAATGTTCATAAAGTCGATGATATTTTTGAAAATCGCTAATGTTGTTTGTACTGTGGTATTTTTTTCCAAATTTTTATCATGTTGTCTGTCTGTATTTAGTGGCCTAAGTCTTGTGTATTATTTCGTGTAAATTCTGCTCAATTAATCAATTGCCTAATGTAAATAGTTTGCGGTTTTCAAGGGGGAACAGTTTTTGTATGATCTTGGTTTTGTACATTAACTGTCTTTTTTATTTCAACTATCTTTTGGTAGTTTTAATAAAAATTTGCACAAACGTGTGCCATAGCTAATAATCACATCATTTCAAAGTATACGTAAACACTCGATTATTACTATTCATCCAAGTGCTGTATTTACTATTTATTTCCCTTGAGTAGTAATAATCTCAAACAATAGTTGTGTTATGTATTGTTTACGTCCCGAATCTCATTACTAAATAACTATTTTATCCCAACAAAAATGTAAAAGAATATTATTACTATTAGTAATAATGAGCATATTATAAACAGTAGTGTAATAAATAGGAGTTATTATAGTAATAACACCTTTTACATTTTGTGATTTTAATCTCCTTACGATATTATGTTTTGTTAAAAAATACTAAAAACATGTAGTCATCACAACTCAATGTATCCACCACCATGTTAAGCAATCTTTTTTTGTGTGATATTTAAATAAACATTTTCACACTGATGGACCTATTACTACACATCACCACAAATCAATTTTTCAAAGGCTCATCGTGTGATGAAAATTATTATTAATTGTTTCATTTCCTTTCATGTACTGTTGCTAATATGAAATAAATCCTTTTTTTTTTCGTTACGAAAATGCTTATTAGGCAATCCTACCACTGCATGTAGAGATGTAAAAATGATTGTTTTTGCACTTTCAATACGCAACCATCAAATGTGTTATGAAAATATAACTTTTTTGTACATATTTAATAATAAATTTATGATAAGATTAAAGCGAGTTTCTCTGCCTTTTCCTTAATTCCGAAGCAAATTTCTTCCCAAAGCCTAGCTGAAATACAGCTTTCAATTATTATCTCACATTCCTTCAAATCGTATTCTAGTAAAGATTTCGCTATCTAAAGTCACGACTTGGTCGTTTATTTCATAATCATAATTGCCAGCGACCCTATTTTGGCCCAATTTTTTACGCAATTCAGTGCGAAATTTTCCATTCAACACTTTCTTCTGATCGGAAAATTTCGAGCAAGGAAATAACTCAATTTACAGTCCACCCAATGAATAAAACTGAAGACTTTAAATTCTTCAACGATTTTTTGGCCTATTTTTGCCAATTTCTATAAAATACCTAACTTTAAAAACTTAAACTTAACATAAATATTAAACATTAACATAAACATAAAAGAAAACATAAAAATTAAAAAAGTTTTTGACACAATTAAGTGATTTTTCAGCTCAAAAACGGGTTTGAAAGCTTGAAAAATGTAGAAATAACTCAATTTTAAAGTTTTTTCAGAAAAACTGAGTTTTGCAACATTTTTGGTCAAAATTTATTTATATTATGAATTTCTTTTACAAAATGAGCTATTTTAAAATGCTGGATAAAATTCGCATAAAAATAAAATAAATGACTATGTGATTCAAAAATGAAACATTTCATTAGTTTTGAATGAAACGTCTCAAAGAAAAATACGTGAAATATAAATTTACTGTCGTTGGCTCAAAATAATTTTTCGATGTATTTGTTGTATAAATTAGAAATGGGTTTTGTAGTGCGTGTAAATGAATTTTTGAAAAACTGCTTGTGTGAGAGAGAATAGGAGGCAACGAGATACAAAAATGCGGTCTATTGCGGTTTAATAACGCACGCAAGAAAAAATAGATTTTTTTATCACGTTAATAGATTGCAATAATAATAATAAGAAAGGGGTTTCACGCACTTTCTCTGAACTTGTTATTGGCACTAATATGCTTCGTTAATTCCAAGCCGTAATATACTTGATTGGATTTGTGTTTTTTTATGAAAATCCTCCAAACCTAAATAAATTTAAATTTTGCTTAAATTTTCCGGCACAAGAATGTAAAATACTGTATTTAGCGGAGAAACCTATGTTTTATTAATAGCATACTCTCGTGTATACAACGCGAAACCACAATGCATGACATCTCTATTAATGGAATTTTTGTTGTGATCGCTTGTAATTGCCCCAAAAATGCTGTAACACAGTTGGAGATTATCAAAAGAATCATCTCACAATTACCTCACAAATCGTTTCACTTTCTTCATATTTACAAAAGTGCTTTTATTTGGCTTGAATCCTTCCGGATGTTAAACCACAAAAAAAGAAAAAGTGGCTGTAATAAATTCGCCGGCTTAGAAAACTCAACACTTGACAATGTAGCACATTTCAGGCTGCAAAAAGAAGCCAAATTAGGGTCAAAGGTCAAAGTTTATAATAAATTATGAAATTCTCAGAGCGCGATACCTATGTTCTAAATAATTTCCAAAGAAAATCTAATGAGAGTGAAAGCACCACACATTTTAATAATTATTAGCAACATGTGGCCAATGGTTTCTACATGCGCTTCTCTCTCCGAAAGCACAAAAATTATTAATTACGTAAACTTAATTATTGATAAAAACTAGATCGCAAATGAGAAACAAAACGGTCTCGTTGGCCGGACAAGAAGGTCAAGTGGATTTTATCACGAAAGAAATGACTTTTCTACTTAATTAATCTCGTGCCTTGACACCCAAAATCTTAATAAAGTCAACGCACCAGCGAAATTTCTATTGTAATGACAAAAACAAAACCAAAACACGAAAGTGAAACCGGTACAGTTATGGTCATTGTAGAAAATAAACAGGAAAAGCATGTGGAACTTCCACATTTGATTTCACGGGAAACGTGCGACACTTTGTGGTCGATCAATTACATAAAAATTATTTGTACCTTTCTCAAGTTCATACCAATGCTACAGTATTAATGAACTTCACTTTCTACAAGATCTCGAGTATTAAATAACTTTTACTCAATGTTCAATATGGAATTAATTGGGTTTAATAAACCCGGTGTAGAAATGCGAGATCATCGTGTTTTGTGCACAAACACTCTAATCAACCCAGTTTATCACCCCGCATCATGTGAAATAAAATTACAAATTTTCCTCCGAGTTTTTTTTGCGTGCCGGTGCCATCTGAGAAAGTTATTCAGAAAGCCGCGTTTTACGTTATGGTAATAATTGTGCGCTTCTTGTACTGGTACGAAATGGGGGGGAATCTTATAAACACAATATATCTGTTCAAATCCCTCATTTCTGTGGTGCTTTCAACAACGGCAAGTTTTACCTCAAAAACTGAACTGAACAAATGGTGGCAGTGTCGAAGCTGACAAAATGAAATCACTCGTAAGTTTTTTTCTATTTTGTTTAATCGATAATAGTACGATCTGAAATCACGAATTCGTGCCAATTCTCTCCAAACAATAACCAAATAAATTAGTAAATTATTATAATAAGCCCGAACTGCGATCGTTATCAAGGTTATTGGGACGTAAGGAAATTCCTTATTCATTTTCAAACGATGCACTCGACATTTGCATACTGGAACAGGCATTTTCATGCTTCGGAGGCCGGATTTTTGCTGCTTTTATTTTGAATTTTGTAACTTTGTATTTATTTTTGTATGGCAATAGAGCGACCCAAAATATCTTTCAACACAAAACTGATTTTTGTAATTAATTCAAACGAATAATGAAACTAAAGAAATAATAAATGTAGTGGTATTTTGATTTTTTTTTTACTTTTTGAAAAAAAAACAGCTAAATGAAATGACAAGAAACATGTGATTTCAAAATAATTAACGATTTTTGGTTCAAATTTGGCAAAATGTATCAATCAAAATTAAGAAAAAAAGTACAATCCGTAATATTTATGGAAATAACAAAGCGACAATTCATATAATTCATACAAATTCCGTGATATAATTTTTTTTCAAAATAATTAACAATATCTGACTCGATTTTGACGATTATTTTCATTCCAAACTCTTGTTTTTAATAAAATATATCCATTTTCGAAGATTTTTAAAAAGAATTATTCAAAAAAAAAATAAAATGTTTAGTAAAATACACAGAAAATTCATTCGAATTGTGTGAAGTAAATTATTAGATTATTACAGTTAAATGTGTTTTTTTAATAATTAACAATATGTAGCTCGATTTTTGACAATTTCAATCCCAATTTTTTTGTTAATATTTTGAAAAACTTCTGTAAGGTATTCCAATCAAAACAAAACTAAAGAATAGAATTAAACTCGTGCATGAAACCGATTTTCCAGTTTTTTCTTCGTGCGTACGAGCCGATTTAATTAACACGAATGTTCCGCTCGTTGCCTTCACACTTAATAGAGCAAATTATAATTTTTCTAGGTATTCCTCCTCCCTTTGGTCCTCTCAACAGCCTCAAACCCTCTCCGCCAACCCAAAGAAATCGCCCAAAGACGTCAGCTCCTCGGTTACGTCAACAACATCGTCCACGAAAACCCCAATTATCCCGATCAAGCAGCACAAAGTTCAGTCAAAGTCAACTTCAACACTGACCAACGACAAATCTACAATTATCAACAACAACAACAACAACAACCCGAACAATCCCAACTATTCAATGTTGGATACAGCGTCCGTTTTACCAACAACAACAACAACCGCCCCACGATTAAACAAACCAGAAGCAACAACTTGGAAAATGCTGAAATTATAACAGGAACTAGGAAACAAAACGAAGAAGTTCAAAGTCCTCAGGATTTCATCAGCAGCAAAAAACACAAAATCTCAGGAATTAAACCCAAGCCACAAGTCGTTTCCAGCTTCCCTAACCCGAAAATCCTCCTAACTCAAGCGAACTTATCACCAGCCACCCAAAAATACTACAAGGCTTTAGAACAAGCCAAACCACAAATCGCAAACGTGCAAGATTTACAACAAAAGTACTCCTGGAGGAACCTAAGCCCGGGCGTCGAAATCATAAAAAGCACCGAAGTCCCAACTGTTAAATACACAAGAACTGAGACAGGTTTTGACCACGTTAAGGCCCTTGGCAGGAGCCAAGACTTTGACCAATCAAACGCCGTCGAAAACCAACAAAATGTATTATATTTCGCACGTCCCCAACAACAACAGCAAGTCCCACTTGTGGCCAAATACCAAATAGACACGTCCTTATTGCGAGAGCAAGTCCCAATTCAGGTCGATGCGCGTTTTGTCAACGAAGAAATGCGAAAATTGGGACTTTATGCAAATCCTAATGTTAATCAGCCGGTTCAAGAGGTTAATTATCTCCAACAAGCTTATAGAACAATTCCGGACAGTTCACAATTGAGACCAGTCCAAATCGTCTACCAACAACAAGAACCGGAGCAAAACCGTTTTCAGTATAAAATTTACGGAAAACCTCAACCGATTAATCGACAAGCCGAAGAGCCAGTTTTACGTCAACCGAGATTTTTGAAAGATTTGTACACAAATATGAGACCGCCACCTTTTGATAGCACCTATCAACGAATTGTACGCGTGTACAAATAAAAAATACTTGTTATTGGTACGATTATATTATAGAGCTTATTTCTTGTACTGGTTAGTTGTTTAAGTTTTTATTTATTACTTTGTTATACAGAATTTTTCAATAAAGTCGAGTGTTTCAGTCGTAATTTTTGACGCTAATTGTAATTGTATGTTTAAATAATGGAAGCAGGTTGTACTTGAGTGACACGCACTAGTTAGTTACTTCCTGCATAAAATGTGCGTTTCAGGAGAAACGATTTTTTTTTCATTTTAATTAATTCATGTTGTTTGCAAAGTTTATTAACGAATCTTTAATTTTTGAATTTGGAAAATATAGTCGAGTACGCACAATCCAATAATAAAATAGAAGAAAAAAATGTAAATAATAATGTGAACATTTTAATTTGTTTATAAAAAATGGAACTTTCGCTAACCTAAATACCCTAAAACTTCGGTTGACGGTGTCTTACAAAAAAATTGGTTCAAATTTTTATTTTTTTAAATGTTCATTTTACAAAAACTACGATGGTTACACATTTTTTGCATTTTATTATTTCACTCGAAAACCCTACATTTTGCAACAAATACCAAAAGAAATAAATTTAGTAAATAAAGCCTAATATATTCAGCAAAAACTCAATTATTGCGCAAAATTTCATAAAAAGTAAGCCAATAAATCACAGAATTCACAGTCAAAATAACATTATTCTGAAAGAATTAGCACAAAAAGCCTTTGATTAATAGGAATCTGTTTCAAATTTAAAGTTTGTATTATTTTTTAGTTATTAGAATGTGAAGTTAAGTCTTTATATACAATATGAATTAATTGAAAGGACTGTGAAATTAGGTAATTTATTTTGAATAAAGTATTATTTGTTTGATGCAGACTTGGCAAACTAATTGATTTTCATTATTTTTGGCATAAAAATCTGGCTCACTTTTTTAAAAAAGTCATAAAAAGTAGGGTAGTTTCCATAAAAAATTCATGTTCAATAGATAAAATGAGCCTAAAAGCAAGTCATTTTCTCAATTTTTTGTGTTTTTGAACCGACTTCAATGGGCCATTTTTCCAAACTCAACAAAACTTGAAAATCGACTTATGGGTCTTTCGCCACTTTACTTTCATTGAGACATTCTGTATATATTTATCTAAAATTTAAAACTTTCTGTTCAGCGTATAGGCAACCAACAATACAGATATTTATTAATTTGTGTAGTAGATATTATTTAATTTTCTCGAAAACCATTCGTTGCAGGACAATGATCTTTCTTTTAGAAGAGAAGTGCAAATTAGAAAAATGCAAACAGAAGGGAAATTATTAAATAATTTGCGAACGAAACTCAGTTTCAAACAGATACTTGTTTTTGTTGGGAAAAATAATAATCGCTATATAAAAATTAAACGTAAACGTTATGCAAAAACAGTAAGCACTAATAATTATCTTTAGAAAAAAAAATTTATCAATGCAATGGAAAAACCTTTTCTGCTTCCCTTTTACGCAAATTTATGTGAAAAGTCGTTATTAGTCCAATATTTAGCTAGCTAATACATTTTTTCCCAGCAAATTTTATTTAAATAGTACATTACTTAACAGTAGATTATTTTGACTCACCTTACGGCATCTGCTTCTGCTCCTAAAAGTTAGTCAGACTAACCGAACCCTTGTAGAAATCCATTTCACTGGCACACACAAACCACTCGAAATAAAAAAATCGCGCACTACTAAATGTCTATAGGCACTCAAAAATCCACAACACGACCTGATTCTTGAGAGGGTCCTGTCCTAGATAATTTATAGTTAAGAAATCAAAATTATTAAATGATGATACATTTTTGTGCATTTTGCGTAAAATTTGATAATATTGTGATTAAAAGAGACAAAGTTTCCATTTCTCGGTCGATTAGTACGCCATTAAAAAAGAAATTTTTGCAGACATTGTTTACAATGTTTTTCGCAACAATTACTCAGCTCCAACATTTTAAAACTGAAAGTGCTGTATTATTTCATGATGGTCTCTTCAAGTTTTCTTTTTAATAAAAACATAAGTACCGTTCTATTGACACTTGATAGTGAAAGAACCTAGTCATTCTAATTTATTCACCGGCTGTGTGCTATCTAAGTATTATAAACATTGAAACGATTTTAATTCCAGATTTTAATCTATTTAGTTTTTGATTAATTAATTTCCGGAATCTTCAATTTCGAGTGAAAGAAATGGACAAATAGCCGTACTTTCTTAACGTTTTAGCATCCCAGCGCAAATTCGCACATCTTGTGAACTTGAGACAGTTAGTAATGGACAACAAAACCCATGTCAATGCGAACTATAGCAGTGAAAGTAAAATATTATTCAATGCGCAGAGTAAAAGTGGTGAATGTTGGGCAGGGCTTCATCAGATGAACGTAATTATTATACGTTTTGTATAAAAGACCACCGAACCTTTCGAATAGTAAAATGACCGCAACCGACCTTCAGCGCCTTTCAATCTCTGCTACTGCTGTTTGAAAAAATGAAACAAGAACGGTCGTTGATTCGCAAAATCAAAAATTCTAATTTGTCGTTACGGTCAAAAATCTTCTAATTATCGTCATTGTTAACAGAAGCGTGCATCTTGGTTTTAATTTTAAATCTTCAAACTTTCTAATATGTTTGACCGGAGATTTTGTCACGATTTATTCAGAGACAAACTTTCAGAATTATCGAAAATTGAAAAAAGCGATTAGGACTTTCCAAATTAATGATGATACGAAAAAACCAATAAATTAGGTCACAATAGATTGGGCGTTCGTTCGGGAATTCCCGGCAAAAAATTCTAATTATAATAAATTGATAATGAACTGTTTGTACGTCCCTGACCTACCACAAAAATCACCAAAAAGGTGAACAAGTTCTCGCTTGAATCATCTTCAGTGTTAATTGGTTCAAAAATAGAGAAACTTAAAATTACATTTTCAAGTCATTTTTTTTAATTTCTAATTTCCTGCATAATTATGAGCAATACTGGCCGAATTGCAATTATTGAGCATAAGTAAAGTGAAAATTAGAGAAATGAAATACATTTTCTAATTCTCTCAAGTTAAAATCTGAGAATAGTCATCCGTACTATTTCGAAAATTTGTAATTAAATACGGGATGGTCCAATCCCTATTATTCGCTTATTAAAAAATTTGTTATGCTTTCTAAATCGCCATGAGACTGCAAAAATATCCAATGTCGTGGACAAAAACATGTGTAAAACTAATTCCGATTTAAAATATCCAATTCCAAAATAATTCCTACAATTTCAAATTACTTCTGACAGTTGTAAGAAATTCAACGTAATTCCTGCAATTAAAAACATATTTTTTCTCCCGAAATCTTGTTCAAGCACACCGAAAGATTGCCAATGAAGATCGAAAATTACGATACTTTTGCGATCTTCTTTATATTTATTTTGTGAAATTTCCCCAAACAACAACCAAATTATTCCCGTTTAAAGTGATTTAGTTCCATTTTTGAGTGAAAAATGCACTTTTTTCCGTTGAAACACGCCGGAGAACCATATTATGCCGTACATTAAAAAAAAACTGCAAATTTGTCGGGAATAAGTAAAAAAGGCAATAAAAAGTGCCTTAAATTATTGGAGAATTATTTAACTTTGATAGTACAAACAATCAAGCAAAACAAAAATTAGGCACCTCAAAATTTCTATCAAACTAAAATTATTCAAAAGGATTTTCCAAATTAATTTTATCTTCCTATCTTTGACAATTGCTTACATATTTCTTAAAAATCAATAAATCTCTTATCTTTATTAGGAACAGTTTTTACGTTCCTACGTAATTTCTTTACGTAATTTTAAAATTTTTATTAATTTTTTGGACATTACGTGTTCACAGCGTCCGTCTACTACGTAAAAAGTTAAAAAGTATTAATGATTTCAATAAAAACGGTCAAATTGCTGGTCACAGACCCAATTAATTGTATGCAGTAATAGCAAAAAAATTACTAGACCAATAAATAATTTTTGCCCGTTATGAGGCGTCCTTGCTCAGGACCGGAACCAAAAATTTGCGTCTTCGGAAGCAACATCGGGAGGGGACCCAGTGAAAGTACCTTGACATTGCCGAGTATATAAACTCTCAACTCCCCAATTCATTCATCAGTCAGTCGAACTGCATTAATCTTCCTTCATTTCATTTACACACAAAACCCAAGCCAGTGTACAATGAAGTCTTTTGTAAGTCAATCGAGTGTTATTATAATAACAAGTGCTTATTAATAATTTAATTCCAGGTATGCGTAGCACTCCTTTGCGCTTTTGCATCCGTAAATGCCGGCTTTTCGAGCAGTTACGGCGGCGGCGGCGGCCATGAGGAAGGCGGCTACGGAGGCGGTCACCACGACATTTCACACACTGTAGAAATCCACAAACCTGTCCCAGTTCCCGTCTACCAGCACGTCAGCGTGCCCATTCCGCACGCTGTCCCTGTGCCCGTCCCCAAGCCGGTGGCGGTGCCCGTGCCCCAGCCCTACCCCGTCCACGTGCACGTGCCCCAGCCGGTGGCGGTGCCCGTCATCAAAACCATCACCGTTCCCGTTGAGAAACCTGTACCTTTTAAGGTCGAAAAAGAGGTGCATTACCACGTGGAGAAACCGGTGCCTGTTCCAGTCGAAAAACACGTACAAATACCCATACCTAAGCCCGTCCCTGTTAAAGTGCCCGTCTACAAGACCATCTATCATCATAGCAAGCACTGATCCAAAAATGCAAGGCTGTTACTACCATCATCCTTCATCGTCATAGTCATTTCTCATTTGTTGTTGTTTGTTGTTTTGTTAATTTTTTTTTACTTAATTAAATAAGTTTTCTATAATACAAGTGTTTGATTTTTGCCACTCTCACCGTTTAGGTAAATTAGATCGGCGTGTGAGAGGAATTGATTCGGTTTTTAGTCCTTTTGTGACAAAAACTACTTTCTCCTGTAATTGCAAACAAGAGGAACAAATATGAACTTGTTGAATATTACGATTTATAGAGCATGACACACACTATTTTAAGATTAACTGGTTTCTAATACATTTTGTTCTAATTGGTCTTATCTCAAATTTTAAAACCGCTCTAAATAAATAATTAATTTGATTTTTAGCACATTATATGAGTGTTCAAAAAAATTTACTTCATTAATAATGGATTCTTATAGACTGTTTTGCCCTTTTAGAATCCTCTTGAGTTAAAAAAAGTACAAGAAAATGCAATATTCGATTTTGAAAAGTTTGATTTTCCCGATTTTCGGTAACCGAAGCATTTATCGAGCAATAATTCCGGAACTATTAGAAATAATCCTATGAAGTTTATTATCGTTGGAAAGCTTTTTTAATTAGCTATCTTTCTAAAAAAAGATCATTGTTCTCCGACTAATAGTTTTCGAGAAAATTGCAAGTAAAAGAAAAAAGTGGTCAAATCTTAAAAAATTCATAACTAAAAATCTATTGGGAATTTGGCAAATTTCTCGATGCCAATCGATTCCCCGAATCATTCTAGATAGTTTTACATCAAAATAGTTCTATATTTTCGACTAGGTTTGCCGTAATTGAAAAAAAAAAAATCGAAAACTACAGTAATTTAAATTTTGACTTTTTTCGGAATACATTAAAAAAATGCAAGTTGTAAAACAAAGCCAGCATCGGTTGTATTATTATTATAGTATAGACGACAAAAATAATGACCTGCAGTTAAAATTGCATAAGAGAATACACAACGTTTCGTACAATTTCCACTCAAGCCTCCCATATTTTATGAAATGGTAAAGCATTAGGTAATGCTTACTTCTGGTTCACTTCTTTATTAAAAAAAAAAATACTATTATTACACGGTTCTAACTCTTCAAATTTTCTCATTAAAAGAAAGTTAAAATTAGTAAAATGCATAATTTTTATTGCTCTCACTTTCACACATATTGTCACAAGATGTAAACTCACCTTATGTCACTCCTTATCTCATAAATCTTATCAATCAATGAATCGTAAATACGGAAACAATTCGTAATTAGAGGAAATGTAATTACTCAACTAACAATAAATTAATAACTTTCTACAACGAAAATATGCAAATAAATAATTGCCCGAAAACTCCCAACTCCAACACGAACCGATAAAAACCAAGTTTACACACTTTTCCTGTAGAAATTATGCAGCTGGCATAAAATGCGTACTCACATTACATCCACTTCCACCAAGTGAAACAAAAAAGTATAAATACGCCACTATCAACAATAAAAATTTAGTATCACTGCTGATTTCTCCAAAACAAACATGAAATTCCTCGTAAGTATTTCAACTAATTAATCGCAATTTTTCACCCAGATTTAGATTGTTTTAACTGTGATTTACACCACCGCCCATGGTGGCATCATCACCCATGACCATGAAAGGGCCCATTCCTACCAAAACATCCACATGGAGCACTTCCACGCTGTCCCAACTTACATAAAGAAAGAGCACAGTCATTTGCTACAACACCCAATTTCCATCGGTACCAGCTCATCAAAGGTGGAAGTCCACCATGGAGATAAACACGACCATGGCTATGCTTTCGCAAACGCCGAAAATAATATTCATGGGCACGCGGCATTTCAAGATTTCGGTTTAACAGATGGTAAAATTTCTAATCAATAAAACGCGCTTGCTTTCTTCTCATTTATATTTGGTCTTATAGGACATGATGCTGTCGGTACTTACCAAGTCCACGACCTCGAACACTTTTCCGGGCTTGGCGATTCCGGACACGTCCCGGAGTCGGACCGTTGAGCTCACTTTCATTCTAATTTATTAACTTATTTGCGTTACGAGTGAAACTGTTGTTGGTTTTTAATAAATATTCTTTGATTTACCCAACTTTTTATTTTTTATTTTATCTACGGGATGAGTCCGTTTAAAGAATTTTTATTAAATCTCAAAAAATTTTAAAATTAAAATTAACTGATTAACTTGATTACGTATTAGTTTTTGATGTATGGTAAAAATATACTTTTAATGGACTCAGACTGTAGAAGAAATGAATGGAAATGTGTGCAAAAGGACAGGAGTTGGTTGCGTTGGAAGCGGATTTTGTTGCAGGTTTCATTTGAAATCCAATATAGTTTCGTCAATTTTTTATTTAGAAATCAGTCTTTTGCTTCAGTTTTTGCCATTTTGGCAAACTTGTATCACACATAGACAATCACAACATGCACAATTCCACGATTTGACAAAATTTTTCCAAAAATTTTGCATGTAAAGTAGTTTTAGTTTATCAAACTAACTTGTCAAAACAACCACAAACACAAATTTTGACTATATTTTGTTTTAGAATGTAAAGTAGTATTTGACGACTTAAAAGCGAAATCATTAAAAGTATAATTATGCAGTCTTAAAGTAGGAAAAACCCTTAAAATATCAAATAATTTCATTTCAACAAAAAAATCACAATAAAACATTTCGCTATATAACGAGAATAAAACACTAATAAAATCATGATAAATAGTATAAATCTGCCAGCAGTTAATACGACTCTAACACTCAAAGCTAAAAAAGTATAAATTAGTCAAATGTAGGCCGACAGTACGAATAAAAAATAATAATAATCACAACTAAATCTTGCAATATTAAGGCCCAAGTGCATGTTCCATCATTTGCAAACATAGAGATTCTAAACTATTTTCGATATCGGTATTTTTTAACTTTTTATTTCGATCGCTTTCGCTATCTTCGAAACGTACGTGAAACTGACTATTATTATTATTGCTGTTGCTGCTCTTCTCCGATGAAGAATGATGATTTTTAAACATTTCCACACTTTTTGCGACAGGATATAAATCTTTACGAAACGTTACACTACCAACTGAATGTCTGTGTGGATTTATCGTGGTGCTGTTTTTTACATTCGGATACGATGAACTTTTTTGCGTATGGACCTCCTGAGTGAAAGCTGCCAGGGGCATTTTGCACTGCCACCCGGACCTGCACAACACACAAAAATTAACACCAACTATTACACCACCACCGCAAAAATTAAAACAATAAATATTATTTCTGGTTTTTGATCGCAATTTCGACGAAAAATAAACGTTGAGATCAAAATAATACATTATAAAATTGCCACACCCGCCACTGGTTTGAATGAATTCTGTTCGTTACCAAACCAACTATTACTTTTTGTCATAGTTACGACACGTTGCTACGCCAACAAGCACATGTGCGACTGGTCAAGTGTACTTACCTCGAATTATTACTTTGCATTTTTTGTGTGTAGACTGGCACATGATTGCCTTTGGTCAATTGTCCTTTCCACATATTCAGCCTTCGTTTTTGCTCGTCACTGAAGGCTTCTAAGGCATCCGAACGTTCACAAAGATTCACAAAAAGCATCAAACATTCATCCGATGGTTGTCTCAGCATTAAGAGTTGAGTGCACACTATTGGGAAAAAATTAATTGTGATATTTTAATACATTCAATTGTTACCCACCTTTTCCCATGACTTTGACAAATTGTGAGGGTAAATCCTCCCCACATGTGACTTGCAACGGTGTTTGTAAAACCCCTTTGAGTTTCTTTAAAGCCGAATTAAGATCACCTCCGTTCATAACTTCAGTCTCAAGTTCAGTCAACATTGTACTACGTTCCTTAAGTTTAGCAATACTTAGTAATAATTTGTGTCTGGCCCCTTTGGTAATACCGATCGTTTGTAGCGACTCGTCGGACAAGTCCAGCATTTGCTGGTAGGTGAGATTGTGGAAAACCCAACTGTATTTATGCAGTCTTAACGATTTCAGCCACGATAAAATGCTCTTCATTACGGGTAAATTACTCAAAATTTGCAAGTCCTGAAGACGTGTCTCCGAACTGCTCGATTGGAGCGTTGCAAGGTTCAAAAGCAACGTTTTGTCGTTCGACAGTGAATAACTTCGCGGTTTTGGCGGTGGTTGCGAGAGATTTTCCTGAGACGACCAAACCTCTCTCAAACTTTCATGCGAGCTGGTTTGGGTCGTTGCAGGAGTTAGACTATTCGAGCGTCGGTTCCCGCGCCCCAAGTCTGTGTTTTCGGGACTTGAGGACTCATCACTGGACTCATTCACCGGCGAGTGTATAAAATTCTCCGGGCTCACCCGATTCAAGACCTGCTTGAGCAAGTGCTTGAAACTCTTCTTGTCCTCCTTATCGAACGCCGGGTGTATGAAGACGTACGACATGATCTCCACACACTCGTTGTAGATCTTGCACGGTGGGGCGATGAATTCGGACAGAACGCGTCTTATTGTCACCAAGTACGAGTTGGCAGCCTCCTTGTTCCCCGGTTTGAGCAACGGTAGGTGTGTTAGGAGCAGGCTGAGGGCGTTTTGCGGGTGTTCCATTAAAAGTCGTGCCACGAAAACGGAATTGTTGGCGTTACGTTCGAGGACTTGTGCTTCGGGGCTGTTGGCAGCGGCAATGCACTGCTCTAAGGCATGTTGCAGGAAACGGGCGTTCGCGAAAGGAAGTCCGGTCATTAGATAGTAGAGAGCGACGGTGCGTTCGCAACTGTCCCATTTGTGGAATTTTAAACGGATTTCGTGTAATTGCTCGCAGAATTCGGAAAAATCGCGCATTTGTGGTGAGGACTCCATTGTAAAAACTGGAGACAAAAAACACAATCGGGACGATTTTTTTTAGAGGGGAAATTGTTACTTACAAGACTTGGTGCTACTTTATCATCACTTTGGGCACTTAATTTAGCTGGGAGTGATTCATTTACATTAAAAATACCGATTGTGGGGTCAGTCTTTACGTTCGTACACACCCAACAAGAATGAAGATAGCAGCTGTCAGAAAAACAGGGCGCGAAAAAGTCACTAAAAAAGGCGGCAAAAAAATTCAAACGATTTGATTAAATTGCTTCAACCTTCTCACTCGGCTAAATTGTACTGGAAAAACATGATCAAGACACAAAATCAATTTTCTATAAACGCTAACGCCAAAATTCATACGTGGTAATTTACCAATTTATGTTGGCAACTCCGCTTTTACCTTCAAATGTTATCAAACGCCAGGACAATAAAACACAAAATACAAAAGAAACGCATTTATTAAGGCAAATAACATATTACGGTCTTAAAAATAGCGACCAATCGGCCAAACTACAGCAAAATAATTGTCTAATATCAAAAACTTAGAAACTTTGAGCAGCCATATCGTCTGCACTAATTCCCAACATCGCCAAATCCTCACTGGGGTCATTTGGCGGCAACGGGGGCGGTTGCAAGGGCATGGTATGCGCCAATGGAATATCATCAGGGGGCGGCGGTTGTGGCGGCTCCTCCTGACACTGTGAATAGTCATACATTTGCGAATACATCGCACTATAATCGGAATAATATTGATTCATCATCATCTGACTCGGATCCTCATACATCTCCTCTTCTTTCTCCGGACTCTTTTTATCGTCAATTTCACTCGATCCAATTTTCGGAGCTGGTGGTGCTTTCGGTGGTTTATCTTCGCTAATTTTCGGAGGTGCTGGAGGATCAGGCTGTGAGACACTCGGTGGAGGTGGTGCCGAAATCGGGGGATAACTCGAAAGTTTGGGAAAACACACAACATCGGGTTGTGGAAGGAATGCACGTGCTAGGTTTCCAGGCTGGAAACGGGTAACTCTCGGAAGATCGTAATCCTCCTTCTTGATTTCTTTCTCCACTTTTTCCTCCACTTTCTTGTTTTTGAAAAGTGGCATTCGGCCAATGAACGGTAAACGTTTCGTGGGCGGACCTGAGGGCTTCTTTGACTCATTCTGGCGACGCTCTTCGCTTCGACTGCGACTTCTGGGGCGCTCTTGACTCTCTCGTCCGTTCTCACGACTGTTCTTCCTTTCCCTAAATTACCAGTTTTATCCAATTGTTAACTGCCTCAAAAACGTTTGCTTAAACTGTCGAAACGGGCTAAACCGCACAAAACTGTTCAAATAACGAACATTTTGGAAAGTTTATTTAAACTTTCGAAATGGGCATAATTAACAATTTTGTTAAAAAAAAATCCGAGCTAAAACGCACAAAACAATACGAAATAACCAACATTTTGGTCAAATTTGGAGGTAAAAATAGGTCACAAATTGCTTTTAATTCGTTCGAACAAAAGTTTCGCAGAAAAATATACAAAAAAATTTCGATCAAATGGCATAAAAACGCGTTTAGAAGCAAAAATCACAGTATTTTATCATTACCTGGTCTCCTCCTTGCTTGGTGTCTCTCTCCTCTCCTTCGATTGTCTTTGTTGTGGTGGTTGTGGGGGTTTTTCTGGGGGCCTTTCAGGGCTAGGAGACGGCGTCTTCCTCTTCCTGTAATTCTCCCGATCTTTCGGTTTGAACCTCACTTGATTGCGATCTTTGTCCCTTATTCTCTCATACTCCTCTCGATCTCTTTCACGCCGTTCCCTTTCGTAGCGTTCTTTAGCTTCTTGTTCTTCCCTTGATTTTCTCTCTTTTAATTCGCGTTCTTCTCGTTCCTTCTCACGTTGTTTCTTTTCCATTTCGGCATATTTTGCTCTTTCCAATTCTTGCTTTTGCTTCATTCTATCTTTTAAATTATCAAGTAAGACTTTTTCTTTTTCTTGAGGTTCGCTCACTGTCATCCATTGATTTATCAAATTATCTTCCGGTTGTTCTCTCTTTTGTGCTTCTTTACTTTTTTGCATTTCTTCCTTTTTTTTATGTTGATCGACTAAACGCTCCAACATTTCCCATTTACCGCTTAAATCCTCATTCATTATTGATTGGACTTTCATGTTACGCATCACAACTCGAATACTTTTCGATTTATCGTTATTTTCTTCTTCTTCCGATGAGGAATCGGATGAACTTGAACTACTACTCGTATCACTGGAATGCTTCCTACGTTTCTTTGAACGTTTCTTCTTTTTCTTGTCTTTACTACTCGATTCCATTGATGATCTTTTATTTCGATGTTTCTTCTTCTTTTTATCGGAATCTGAATCGGAAGAACGACCACGTCTCTCGTTACGAGCCATTGCTTTTTCGCGATCTTTTAACCACTCAATTTCCCAATGTGGATTTTGTTCGACGAAATTCTAAATTAAATATTAGTAAACTTACAAAACACGCACACACGAAAACTCACCGCATAATTTTGAAAATGGGCTTGTGATTTTAAATGATGTGAAGCACAATGTAAATCACCAATCCATGTATCGCAAAGTTTGCAATACCAAGCTGGAGCCGAAATAAAAAATTGCAATCCTCGAATTGGAATTCTTTTCTTGGGAGCTCCTTCATAGCAAGGAAGTTCCGGTTCTGGTGGTAATTTATGCCATGGTGTATTATCACCAACGTCGTTCTCTTGTATGTTATTACGATGTTTATCGCTTTGTAAATGTAAGAGAAAATCTTTGGCCGTTTTAGGAAATTCATCACACATTCGACACCAATGCAATTCCGGATCGTAATGCATGTAATTATATTTGATTGCAGGATCAACCGAATCGGATTTCACATGATTTTTATGATGGGTTTTCGGTGATTCATCTAGTTGAGCTTCAAGATCCGAAATTTTCGAACCGTCTTTGATAATACTCGACAACATCTCAATGACATTATGTATTGCTTTCATTTTTGTTTGAATTTCGTCCTGAAACGAAAAACTCAAATTGGAAAATTGTATTAAAGTGGACGCAATCTCAAACAGAATACATACTGCTGGTGTACATCCTGCGAATGAATTCGGTTGATTTTTTTTAACTAATTTAGCTATGAAACAAAATAGTACGTCCAATGCTTACCTAGAAGCAATTCCATGCCAAATGAATGTAAATTATACGCTCATAAAATGAACTCAACAAAATATAACAACTTTTCCCCTTGTTCAAATAAAAAAGCACATTTCTGGCTGCAAAAACATTATTAAACATTTGATAAATGTGAAAACAACAATTTTCGTCACAATTATGGCAATTTTCAGGCTTGTTATAGCGAAAGCTTGACTAAAACCGGGTTAAATCAAATATAACAAGAGAAAATAAGGCTTGTTTTGCCAAAATTCCGTAAATAAAACACACTAATTTAGGTAGAAAATTATGTTATCTGGCATTTTTTTGAGGTAAAAACTTACATATTTCAAGAAAATTTCTGCAAATAACAGAACAAAGTTTTGGCATGAAATAACCCCTCGGATGTTTGAAACAGTTGATTGTATTTACCTGTAATTTAACATTTTCCTTCAAAATCAACTCCATGTCACGCTGTGAGGAATTTTCCGACATAATTTCATGTTTTTGGTTGCGAAGAAGTTCAAGTTCTCTTCGTAAAACGCGCGCTTTTCGCACATATTCTTCACGTTGTTTAATCAATTGGGCGTTCTGTGCTTTTCTTTCTTGTGCCACACCTATAAAAAAACCCAAGTCAAAAATTGTTACACAACGAAAATACAAATCATTTTGTAACCATTGGTTGATAAATATCGTTGATCCTGTCTTTACTCTGTTATAATCCGGCCTACGAAAATACATTATTAAAGACGTAACATTATACAAAAAAATACAAACCATGATTCACATAATAACATAGTAAAGCTTGTGCAAGTTGCTTTAATTAAAACTGTGATTAAAGCATCTTGCCTAACAAAAAATTGTACAATTTTTAATGGTAAAGTGAGGTATAAATTCATTGTCGTTGCACTAACCTTCGTCTTCGTTTTTGCCGTCAAAGGTAGTGCTTGAAGCTTGGGCTGGAACGTTGTTATGGTAGCCCCCAACCGGTGCCCAATTGTTTTGCGGGTATTCCTCACCTGGAGGCACTGGCTGAACATTCTAAAGTAAAACAATAATGAAATTTGTGACGTTAGTGACACCCTTACACACACTTACTGTCACCTTAATACTTCCATTTTGTGCAAACTAATTTACTTTAATTTTTACTTAAATAACCTCAGATGATTTTTGTTGATTTTCTGTAAAATTGGTGTCTTGTGAAATGTGCTCGACACAAACTTAACAGTAACTAAACGAAACGCGCCTTGTGACCACTTACCGTGTTCATGTACTGGCTTTGAGGGTACCCCTCATATCCGTAATTTGAATTGTAGCTCTGCTGGTACTGGGGGTAGGTACTTTGGTACCCTTGCCCCGAGTACTGATTCTATAATTATTCACAAATTAGTCGGCGAAAAGCCAGAAAACACCGCACTCACGTTATTATTGTACATGGCGTAACGTGGCTCCGACAACAAACTCGTAAAAAATTTCTTGTTGATAATGATTTTCGGTGTAACCCTTACTTTGCCATTTCTCGCTGGTCGCAAGTGTTCGTCATTTACTCTGCAACCATCAACCATAATTGTAATAAATCACATCTGAAATTTGGCACATTCAAAAAAACCGCCTTTTACAGGAGCGAAAGACGCCATGACGCCTCGACGTTTTTGCACGCAAAAATCGCCTTCTGATCACCGTGCAAGCGGAAAAAACTCGTTCCAATCTGTTACTGAACCAATTCCAGATTTGCGTCACCACTTTATCCGCATTTAGAAGGTTTTTGTTAAAACTTACCGAATAAAACACTAAACACAACTCACTCCACCTTGCGTGGTTGTGACTGAGATTACGCAGCCTGTAGGTGGCAGCACGGGGCGGACGTGGCTACAGTTACAGTTAAATAGTCTATTTTAACTTTGTAACTCTGATTATTATGCCTATGCATTTTTTTTTTCAAAATACACATATTAGACTACTCAGTTACGCCAAAAAAAAAAACTTAGTTTTGCTCGAAAAGCAATGATTTTCCGCACTAGGTCAATAAAAACACGAAACTGGTAAAAGTAGTACTGTATTTCATTTAACAAAAATTACAAAACGTTAAGTCTATTCCTTAAACACTGCAGGGCATGAATAGAGTTGGTAAAAGTCTTGGGTTTGTGTTTGAGTTCAAACCCCCAGTCTGGCGTCATTGAAGGCAAGGGCAGGTCTTTGTACGGCACAAAAAACGACTGAAATTTGATAATAACTTTGCTGTTCATTTTCGCTTTGCGCTCGCAAAGTTCACAAATCCGCCTCATTTTGTGCTTAAAATTGCCACTTGAAACGATGAAATTTTTGTATTCTTCGTTGTGTGCAAACATCCAAAATAAAGTACAAAGTGTGGGAAACAAGGCCGTTTCCTTATCACACGAATGCAACATCACAGATAATAATTTCTCGATTAATTGCGGAATCCAGGTTGCACTTCGAGTCGGTTCAAATCGATAGAAATTGATCAGAATCGAACAAGCCAGTGTTGAAACCTCCATTTCGGCTGGCGACCGATTCGTTACGATTATAGTCTCATAAAGGGGGCGCGCTAACACCTCTCCCAACTTCCGACAGAACTTCTTACACCGACTTGTCCCGAATTCTAAAAAATTTCAGGAAAAATTAAAGGAAAAAAATTGGTTGCACAAAAACCCTTACCCAAATCCTTCAAAACTCGAAGCAGTTCCCCAACTGTTAATTTCCCGCTACTCAACTCTTGAACGGCTTTCTGGCATCGTGACCCGACTGTATTTTGAGGCTCAGCCGAGGCATTAGCTTTCTTCAACCTCTCATAAATCCTCAACACTTCAGGCCCTTGAGCTAACTGCGTTTTGTACCTCCTCCAAAAAGCCTGAATTTTAGTCGCAGCTGCGTTTTCCCGCCGTTGGGCGATTGCTTCCGGTGTTAAAAATTTGGCAAACTTTCGACGCACTAAAAGCCCTCTCACGTACTTCTGTATAATGACACTTGCTGCGTCTTTCTTTTTATTTTCCAACACTAGTCGCTTTCGGCACTGTCTTTGAATTGCAATCACGCTTTGTTTCAAACGGTGATACTTGTTTCTTTCACGCCGCATTTCGAGTTCGGCTCTCCATTTTGTTTGAATAACAACGGTGGCTTTTTTCAAGCTGATAAAATTGTTGCGATCGCTTTCGCGAGCAAGGTTTGCTCGAAAACGTCTCTGAATAACAATAATTGCACTTTTCAAAGCCTGGAAATTTGCAACTTGGCGCCTCGTTTCCAACTTCTCCCTCCATCTTCTCTGAACAAAAACTGTGACTCGTTTCAACTCTTCGAAATTATTTCTTGTAATTTTCGCCAATTGATTCGCTCTAAAACGCCTTTGAATCAGTAAAACGGCTTTCTTCAATGCTTCAAATTGCAAAACTGCGTTTCTCGCTGCCAATTTAGCCCTCCACTTGAATTGAACAAAAGCAACAGTCCGTCTCAAATTACGATATTCAATCATTGTTTTTCTCAATCTCCACTTGCGTTGAATCAGAATTGCGGATTTCTTGAGCAAATTAAAACGATCCCTTTGCAATTTTCCAGCCTTATTCGCCCTAAAACGCCTCTGGATCACAATAACACTTTTCTTCAAATTGGTAAAATTGTTTCGATCGCTTTCGCGAGCAAGATTTGCTCTAAAACGCCTCTGAATGCAAATTGTAGCCAATTTCAGATTTTGGTATTTTTCCAATTCAATCCTCATCAATAAAGTTGCTCGCCAACGTTGTTGAATTAAAACCGTAGCTTTCCGCAAAATCTGATATTTTCTCGCCTCCAATTTGGCTCTGAAACGTCGTTGAATCACAACAGTTGCACTTTTTAAAGCCTGGAAATTGGCAATTTGGCGCCGCGTTTCCAACTTTTCTCTCCATCTTCTCTGAACCAAAACTGTTACACGTTTCAACTCTTCGAAATTGTTCCTTGCAATTTTCGCCAACTGATTCGCTCTAAAACGCCTTTGAATCACTAAAACGGCTTTCTTCAATTCTTCAAATTGCAAAACTGCGTTTCTCGCAGCTAATTTAGCCTTCCATTTGATTTGAACAAAAACAACAGTCCGTCTCAAATTACGATATTCAATCATTGTTTTTCTCAATCTCCACTTGCGCTGAATCAAAATTGTGGCTTCCTTGAGTGTATTAAAACGATCCCTTTGCAATTTTCCAGCTTTATTCGCTCTAAAACGTCTCTGGATCACAATAACACTTTTCTTCAAGTTGATAAAATTGTTGCGATCGCTTTCGCGAGCAAGATTTGCTCTAAAACGCCTCTGAATGCAAACAGTCACAGCTTTCAGATTTTGATATTTTTCCAATTGGATCCTCATTAATAAAATGGCCCTCCAACGTTTCTGAATCGAAATGGTCGCATTTTTCAAAGTCTGATATTTTCTCGCCTCCAATTTCGCTCTGAAACGTCTTTGAATGACAACAGTTGCATTTTTCAAAGCCTGGAAATTGGCAATTTGGCGCCGCATTTCCAACTTTTCTCTCCATTTTCTCTGAACAAAAACAGTTACACGTTTCAACTCTTCGAAATTGTTCCTTGCAATTTTCGCCAACTGATTCGCTCTAAAACGCCTTTGAATCACTAAAACGGCTTTCTTCAATTCTTCAAATTGCAAAACTGCGTTTCTCGTAGCTAATTTAGCCCTCCATTTCATTTGAAGAAAAACAACAGTCCGTCTCAAATTACGATATTCAATCATTTTTTTTCTCAATCTCCACTGGCGTTGAATCAAAATTGCGGCTTTTCTGAGCGAATTAAAGCGTTCCTTTTGTAATTTTGCGACTTTGTTGGCCCGAAAACGTCTCTGAATTACAATAGTATTTGTTTTCAACATTTCAAACTCTTTCTTCGAACGAATCATTGCAATTTTAGCCCTCCACTGTCTTTGGACGAAAATCGTAGCCTTTTTAAGCGCTTGGTACCGCCATTTCACCTGAACAAAAATCACAGCTCGTTTCAATCTATTAAACTGGTCCCTTGCTAGTTTCATGCGAACGTAACTTTGTACAAAAATCGTTGCATTCCGCAACATTAAAAACATCCTTCTGGCTTGTCTCCTTCTAAATTCTCTCTGAGCCACAATTGTGGCCCATCGTAAGTTCTTAAACCTTTCGTAAAGTAATTTCGTTCTAAAACGCCTCTGGATAACAATAGCTGCGTTTTTCATTTCCATGAAAAGTTTCCGTTCACATTTCGCTCTCCAACACCTTTGCACAAAAATCGCAGCTTGTTTCAACCGCTTGAAAGCTCTAAACTGTAACTTTGCCCTAACGCGACTTTGGACCCATTTAACTGTCTCCTTCAAAATTTGATAATTGTACAATTGTTGCCTCATTGCCAATTTCGCTCGCCACAGTCTTTGTACAAAAACAACACTTTTGTGTAATAATTTGGCCCGAAATCGTCTCTGAATCAAAATCGTAGCCTCACGTAAAACTTGGTATTGTGTTCTTTGGTTTCGCATAGCTAAAGTTGCCCGCCAACGTCTCTGAATGATTAAAACAGCTCTCTCCTGTTTTTCAGCTTTGAAAAACTTTAGCATATTTTGTAATTTTTCGTAGCGACGTTTGGCCAAAAACATACGAACGTAACGTTGGATTGTGATAGCTGCTGCATTTTTTGTTTCACGAATTAATTTCAATTCGTTTCGTTTTTTCACAATTGTGTCGCTTCGCCACCAGTTTGTTATCAATGTCACACTTTTAGCCATTAGGGGCGTTTGCAATTTGTGAATAATTTGCCACAAAAACGATAGAGTTTTCTCTTTGTGACCGTTGACTATGTCACTTGGTGTAATGTCGTAGAGAATTTCGAAACCCGAACGTTGCAAAGCCTCAAACACGATTTTCATGTTGTGGATTTTTTGCAATCGTGAGACTGTTGGAACACGCAGTTTTTCACTCAAATTATTTTGCAATAGAATAATTTCCATGACTCGTGTTAGTCTAACACCGTCACGTAAATCAACCCCGAGACACTTAACAGCGTAATCAAACTCATTCAAATAGCTCTGCTTATGTACCAAAGTGTATTGAAAGTGTTTCAAATATTTGGTAATATCGCCCATTGACGAAACCGTATCACGGGCAAAAGTCGTAAGAGCCGTTTGGCTCTCTTTAATTGGTGCGTTTTTACAAAACAAACACGGATCATGTGCTATCAATTTCTTGCTTTTGGCCCGGTCTAGGAAAAAAACCAACGCCAGGAATTTCTTCAAAATGAATTGTTTGATCTCCGATTTGTATTTCTCAGAATGGACGGAACGGTGTTTCTTTAATAAAACCGGGTCCCGCATAAAACGCTCCCAAAGGAAGCGAGTCAAGCCCCTAACATCCGAATTCGAATTTAGGGGAATCACCCGTCCGTAAATCGTCTCCAAACCAATGCGCAACCACAGAGGATTATAACTCAAAATCACTTGCATAACATCGGCCTGCAAACGCAAATCTAGATGTACATCACGGTCTTTCCGCAACGCAAGTTTGCCACAATCAATAATCGCGCCAACTTTAATCAAAACGTTTTGAATTTCGTTTGTTTGGTACAACGCCTTAGCGGCTCTCCTTAACGCGTTTAGTTTAGCATTGTTGTGAAACCGTTGCGAGACAATTTCCCTGGTCGGTGCCACTTCGATTTCTTTCTCCATACAACTTCGCCACAATTTGGCTACGTCTAAGGGATGACTTTGCGCATTTGAATCAAGATCCAAAGGTGGTGTTAAAACAGCATTGAGCCACTTTTTGAAATTCTCCTCTTGACCCTCTAACCACGTTACAACTTCCGGTTCGAAAACAACAATATTGCGTTGTTTGGCCCATTCTTGGGGGAATCCCAGATTTGGGCGTTTCGGTGATGTCACTTGAAACGTAACGTCGCTTTTACGCTTCAAGGGTGTGGCTTTCGGTTCGGTTTCTTCCCGAATTGTGACTAGATTTGTGTGATGGCATGACCACAAATCTGCCTCAATGGTCATTTTCACTCCGTTGCCGACAAGACTATCAAGGCGGCATTTTTTCGAAAAACTTGACGGTGAATTATCGGAAATGTCCGATTTGGTGTACGTTTCCGAGCTTAGGTTTTTAACATACGTTTCGCTACTCAGGTTTTTTACAATTTCGAAAGTTGTGTCGTTGAATAAAGTTTTAGGTTTGCATGTTAGAAGAAAATTATCAGTGTTATCGATCGATTTTTCGTCGGTTGAGCAACGTTCTGGATTGAAATCGATTTGATTCGATGGTGTTAATAAAAACGACGTTGATTGTAATCGACGTTCAAATGAAACGCTTGGTGATTTTACCACCGTTATGTTTTCTAAACTGTCGTCAAAAATCTCGGGGATGTTTTGATTTACGGTATAAGTATCTCGTCGTGTTTCAATTTTCGGAGATAAATTGAAATTTTCTTTACCGTTGAATTCACTTTCTGGAGGATTTACGGTAAATGTTGGCATGTTTGTAATGTTTGGGAGGATTGCTCGCTTTTGTGGCGATTTTCGCTTAAAGTTTTGGACCGGTGAAGTGTTTTTCTTGGCCACAAAGCGAGGGAAACGTTTCTGGGTCCCTTTCTTGCTTTTCTAAACCACAAAAAATATTGATAGTTTAGAAAATTAATTTCTTTAATGTGCTATACAAATAATAAAACATGGAGGTGTTATGACAATCAGCACTGCCATTCAACAAAAACAATCAAAGCCTACTCTAATCATAAAAACAAATGATCACACTGTATCTTTACTTACGGTCAAAGTGGCTGCTTTAAGAACGATGGGAACGTTTCGGCACGTCCCTACATCATCAGTAACACACAAATTGAACCTCCAAGCCCCTTCACAGGTGGGGGTCCAAACAAGTTCAAGTGTTTCCTCACTCTGGGCATCTATCCTACAGCCACCCCAACTCAAACTAAAATGAAGTTCTTCCGGAATTGTAATTCTCGCAATCAGCTGAAAAAATGGCTCAAATCCTGCCCTTAGAAACGAACAAACCTACTTCTTTTGCATGTCCTGTCGGATTTTTAATGACCAGATTTTGAGTGGCCGTTTGACCAATTTTAACATTTTCGAAACAAATTTTCGGATTTGGGGTGAAAGGGGCCAGTGATAAAACGGCATTATCTGGCTCGAGTTCCGGCTTTGGTTTTTTGGATTGTTGTCTAACAGGGGGCGAAAACTAAAGTTTGGTTAAGTAACTGACGTCCACTCAGAAATGATAAAACACAACTTACTTGCAAAAACATAGTCACAGGTTAAAATTATCAACATTAAAATAACACACAACAATGTTGGAGGCGATAAAACAGTTTCTTAAAAACTCTGTACTTGAGATGAGTTTTTTGATTCAAATGATAAACCGTCAACTTTCGCTCGACCAATAGAAATGGACGTGTTCTGTTGGTTGCCGGGATTGGAAGTTGGCAATCATGGTTATTTAGTAACATCCATTTTCTGGCTGTTGTTTTTGACGTTTGTGGACAGTTTACGAATGTATTTAATGTATTTTTACAATTTTGCTCATTTATGATGTGATATTGGGGCAATTTGCGTTTAGAAATGGATTCTAAGCCGAGTTTGAACTTGGTGTACGCGGCCGTGTCCGCTCTGTACAACAATCCGAACACAACCGAGAAAGAAAGAGCCTCGCAATGGCTCGGAGAGCTCCAAAAATCCGTAGGTTTTTCCGTAAATTTTTTATTTTGTCTAAATTGTAAGCTGTTTTTTTAGGTCCATGCGTGGACAATCGCCGACGAACTGCTCCACCACAAACGTGATCTGGAATCATGTTATTTTGGGGCACAAACAATGAGGACGAAGATTCATCACTCGTTTCACGAATTGCCAACAGAAGCTCATGAATCTTTGCGAAATTCGCTTTTGGAGCACATTAGTCAAATTAATGAGGACACTAATACTGTTATTGTGACTCAGTTGTGTCTAGCTTTGGCCGATTTGATTCTACAGATGCCCACATGGCAGCAGGCGGCTCTAGATTTGATTAATAGGTTTACAACCACTAATATGTGGCCCTTGCTGGAGATTTTGACCGTTCTGCCGGAAGAACTCGAAAGCCGGTCTGTTAGGTAAGTTTTATTTAAAAAAAGTTGGTTAACAACTCATTGGTATTCCATAATAAAATAATTATTATTTTCCTATGTTGTAAATTACATATTATGTCACTCATTATATGAAATAGTTTATTGACTTGATGTTTGGTCAAAAACCGAATTTTCTCAGCACTTTTTCGTGAATGGATTTTCCTCTATTTATTTAACTTAGGTTGGGCGAAAACCGTCGTATTGTGATGCTGGAGGACCTGAAATCGTGCGCTGGCACCGTCAACGACTTCCTCACTCATTGTTCCAACACTTACGGCAATAATTGGCAAGAAAACGTCCAAATCAACGTAAAAATTCTACGTTGTTTCACATCTTGGGTGTCAGTTGGAGCAATCACTCTAAATGATATTGCCAATAATGTGGTGATATCGCGTGCTTTCTCAATTCTAAACTATAAACCAGAAGGCGACAAACCTCAAAGTGTGGCCGGTTCGTTACACGATGCCGCCTCTGATTGCATTTGCACGTTATTACAATGCCTCGAAGACAACAACAATCAACAAATCCTCGAAACATATTTGTTCAATAACGTGATTAATTTGGAAATTGTTTATCACCTGTCGGTGGCAAACGAAGACCAAGAGAAGTCGATTAATTACTGTCGGATTTTTACCGAACTAGCCGAATCGTTTCTCGAGAAGATTATCAATAGTTGTAGCACGAAATCGTTTCATTATGCGATTAAAGTGCTTGATTTAGTTTTGATTTGTGTGGGACATCACGAATACGAAGTTGCCGAAATCACCTTTAATTTATGGTACGTCCTGAGTGAGGAATTGTATCAGAAGAATAGTAAAGAATTGACCGAATTGTTTCGACCGTACGTTGAAAGATTAATCACAGCGTTATGTAGACACTGTCAAATGGAACCGGATCATGAAGGCTTGCTCGAAGATGGTGACGATTTTAAAGACTTTCGATTAAAAGTCTCCGATTTGGTCAAAGACGTTGTTTTTATCGTTGGAAGTAGCAGTTGTTTTAGACAAATGTTTGTCAATTTGCAAGCACCAGGTGTTACGTGGGATTCCAGCGAAGCCGCCTTGTTCATCATGCAAGCGGTGGCCAAAAATGTCTTGCCGTAAGTATTTAAAACTTTTTGTTCGGATTTTGACTCGATTTTTTTGCAGGAGTGAAAACGAAGTCGTCCCGAAAGTAGTCGAAGCCATACTTTCCCTCCCCGAAACCACACATATCGCCGTAAAATACACCTCAGTCATGTTATTGGGGGAATTATGCGAATGGATCGAAAAACATCCAAATACACTTGATCCAATTTTGAATTTTTTGGTCTGTTGTTTGCCACAGGCCGGTGTTGGTGCAGCTGCTGCAATTTCCTTACAAAGTATCTGTGCAACTTGCAACGATCACATGCCACGACATGTCCCAGTTTTGTTACAATTGTTGCAACAAGTTGATACGTTTGCAATTACGAATAATGCAGTCATTGGATTAGTTAAAGGTGTTGCTGCAATTGTTGGTTGTATGCCACATTGTGATTTAACCGATGCGATGCGAAAATTGTGTTCAATGCAATTGAATCCGTTGTGTCAGCTTATAGAACAGGATGTGGTGCCAGTTAGGGGCACTAAAAGTGATCCGGTTTTGTGGTTGGATAGATTGTCGTCGGTTTTGCGGAATGTCAACGTTAGGCTTTATGAAGGTAAATTTTTAGAGCTAGGAATAATTTTTTTTCCATTTTTTTGTTATTCGGCGAAATAGAAATATTTTTGGTTGCAATTTTCAGGCCAGGTGCACCCTTGCAAGCCTGTGATTTTGGAGGTATGGCCTGTCCTTTCGCGCACGTTCGACAAGTACCAAAACGACCTGAGAATAATGGAGCGGTGTTGCCGTTCCGTTCGTTTTATGTTGCGTTGTGTGAGTCAACAAGTCTGTGAGCTTTTGCAAAGTTTAGTCAGTCAAATAGTTCGAATTTACGCAACCTATAAACATTCGTGTTTTCTCTACGTTGGAAGTATACTCGTTGATGAATACGCAACAGATCCAAATTGCGTCCAAGGCCTGTTGGATATGTTGCAAGCTTTCATCGAACCCACATTTCAACTACTTCAGGAAGAAAACGGATTGAGGAATCATCCCGATACCGTGGATGATTTCTTTCGATTATGTTCGAGATTAATGCAGAGAGCGCCAGTACCGATTTTACAATGCGGTGCACTTGTACATATACTACAGTGTAGTTTGATGGCGTGTACTTTGGATCATAAAGAAGCGAATACGTCGGTAATGAAGTTTTTTTATGATCTGATTAATACCGGAAAGTGTGGTAAAAATCAAATTGATTTCGAACAAAGGAAAGTGCTCGTTACGAGTATTTTAAATGAATATGGACAACAGTTAGTGACGAATTTGCTTCATGCTTGTGTTTTTTATTTACATTCGTATATGTTGAGTGAGGTTGCGGATGTTTTTGTCGAATTGTTAGAATTTGACAGAGAAGCGACAAGTAAATGGTTAGCCAATGGTTTAGACACGTTACCGAAGGAAAGTAACGGGGGGATCATGTCAGCCACTCCTCAACAATTGAACGATATACATGCTTCAATGACTAGGTGACTGGAAAATAGCAATATCAAGGGGGAAATATTAATTTTTCTTTATTTTTTCAGGTCAGACACGTCAAAGTCAGTCACACACGCTCTGAAAGATTTGACTAGGTTTTACCGTTAAAACTGTATGATTATAGTGCTATTTTGAGATAATATACGTATGTACTTTCAGGGTTTGTAAATCATAGTCCTTGCTCCTGTTTTCCATATTTTAATAAAAATAAAAAGCAAAATAATACGTCATGTAAAAGATTGTTCCTTATAACTTCACCCTAAATTAAGACTAGAAAAGTTCAATTCAATATAAAATCGAGGCAATTAAACATGATGATTAATTAAAGGAGTATCGAGTTTTCGCTTGGTGGAAGAACAAGGCAAAAGCCACAAAAGAGGGTGCTCGCGTCCAAAAACATCGCTCAGAAGTGTCATTTTTGGTTTATGGGGGCGATAAGGACCTTGGTTTTGTACGTGTTCTACAGCCGTCTCGTCTGTTACAATGGCTTGGATTTGGTCCACAAGAATCGCAGAAACGAACATGCCAAACAGGGCGCTTATCAGTAGCAGAACTACTGAATGCATTCTACAAAAAAATTGATTGGTTAATGAAGCCGAATACTGTTTGGACATTTTTTTGTTGACCACTCTATTTTAAATGATTAATAAAAAGCGATCAACGAAAAAATTATCTAAGGTTGATTCGTACATTCTGGCCTGCTTGATTGGAATTTCCTGACTGCAGTCTTTACACTCCGTTATCCACGAAACACTGACCAATACTATTGCATAAACAGATAATACTCCGACATAAATAAGAAACTGAAGGAAATACTTTTGGTTGCGTTCGCCCACACAATTATTAATCCAAGGACAATGATGGTCCATTCTTCGAATACACCGCCTGCAAATGCGGCAATGATGCGCCCTTGGGGGCCTGTAAATTTCGCAACGTGTGCAAACCGTCCAATCAACATAATCACAGCCTAGAATTATTTTTGTTAAAAGGAGGCCTAAATCTTTGCCATGTAATACCAGACTCAGAGGAATGCATATCGGAAAAGTCCAATTTACTGGGAAACAAAGGCAAAGTTCCAGGGTCTGTGAAAACAGCCCGAAAGTGGGCCATACACAGGAATAAAATTACAGTATTGAACATGACCACATTGAAGGAACCCCATAAACTGAAACAAATCACTGGACCATTGCAACTTAACTTTACCCAATTTACCTATTAACCATCGATTGCAACACCACCCATTTAACTATAACATAATCGGCGTAAAAAACCGAAACATAAGTTATTAAAATGCAACAAACACCGCAAGGGTCTTTCAGAAACATGGTTTCGCTTTTATATTTAGTTTACATTTTTTTAAACCGTCTTTAACCACATATTTATCGACTCGAAGAAATTCCAGATTTTCTGATTTGTTGTTTTCACACACGGGTGACAATTCACAATTGACAGTTTTGCTGTCAGTTGTCAAAGTGACAGTTCGAGGTTAAATCAAGCAGTAATTAAGCCAACTTGATCCAACTCAAATTAATAAAGTAAGAATATATTTTCACATAATTTATCAATTTTTCCTCCCTTTTTTACCATTTTAACGATCGATTAATTAACTGTGTCTTAGACAGGTGATTATGTAATGTAACCTCATTTGCAGATGGGGCACGGTTTTGGTCAATTATATAAACTGCGCGGAATCATCACGTACCGACTATCACCATTTGAACTTAAGGCCTTCTCTGGCATTCTCTCACACGGAGTTCCAAACAGTTTGAGACGCATCAAGGACGAGATCTTATACGTTGTACCTCGTAAGTGAATTTGAATTAAAAAATGTGTAAGTTAATTGAGTAATTGTTATTTCCAGCCCTTCTTATGGGTTACGTGATCTACGACCAAGTTGAAAAAGAACACCACCGACTGATGCGAAAAAACCCAGCTGATTACGAAAATGATCAATAATTTGTAAAAATTTAGTCAATAAATAGCAACTATTAGAAACCCATCATTTATTTACATAACTTAAAACAGTTAGAAAAATAAAAAAAATATTTATACAAAAGTGACTTAAACCCTCAAGTCGTAAAGCAGCGCATTTTTACTCTCGCTCATCTTCACACTCCTAGTCAGGAATTTGTACGTGATACAAGTGCCGCAAGTCGCCCCCAAAACCAGACTCGTAATAATCGCAACAAAAAGCATCAAAGCGTAGTAAAAATCATTGTCAAATTCGGTCGTCACTATAATTTCGTTACTCGGCTTTGTAACGTTGAAATCGGCGCATTTTCCGCCCAATTCCACGAAAATTTTCTTCTCGTTTTGGCACCGCACCGGTTCCGTAACATCAACAAACCGTTTACTTATCAGAAACTCGAATAATTCAACCGTCTTGCAATCACACAGCCACGGATTGTGGGCCAGCCCCACAAAAAACAAATTATTCATCCCCGAGAAAATCACCGGATTAACACTCTTCAAGTTATTCTGTTGCAAAAGCAAGATGCGCAAATTTGGTAACGCGTCCAAAGCGTCATCACCAATCCGTTCAATTCGCGAATTAGCAATCGCCAAAACCTCCAAACTCTTGGACTGAATTTTGGGCATTTCGGCAAAATAATTACTCGACAAGTCCAATAGCACCATGTTCTCGTTACTCCGAATGATTTCTTCGGGGAAATAGTGCAATAAATTATCGCTGAGGTAGAGTTCTTGCAAGTTTTCAAGCTCGTCAAAGGCGTGATCGTCAATAATGCTTAAGGAGGTACTGTTTAGATAAATCTCTTTGACTTGGTCGCTTTTATCAAAGCTGAAATCGTCGATGTCGATTAATGTTATGGGGTTCCCCGAAAGGTCGATTATGACGGGGTTGTTATCCAGACTTTCGAAATAAGGCACGTACTCTAGACTTGACTGGACACAAGTTATTGAGTTTTGGGTGCAAGTACAACGGATGGGGCACCCGCCTTGGACTATGGTCACTACTTCCAAAATTAGAATTAAAAGCACAATCATTTTATCACCTGGAAAAAATTCACGATAAGGTTTTTTCACACAGCCACACGTGATAATTATTTTTTTAATCAATTCACAATCGTTTTCTTTGAAATTCAAGACAGTATTTCATTATTATAATTGAATAAATGGCTTTGTACTTACTTCAATTTTTGTGGCTTTTTCGGTGCGTTGGGAACCTAACTCGTTCCTTGAATTACGTACGATTTATCTTATCGATTCAAGTTATTGAAACTTGGATGGTGTTTACAGACTTTTAGATACCTGCGATGTTTCTAATCTTAAATGTTTACAAATCGATTTGATATATAGGTAGAAAAACGGTAAGATTTTTCTTAAAGTGGTGAGATAATATCTTTTCAGACGATAAGATATAATTTTTTCTTCTAATTGTGTTCATTATAATTAAAAGAGACGTAATTAATT
Source organism: Tribolium castaneum (assembly GCF_031307605.1). NCBI lineage: Eukaryota > Metazoa > Arthropoda > Insecta > Coleoptera > Tenebrionidae > Tribolium > Tribolium castaneum. The sequence goes on along the minus strand of NC_087402.1, from coordinate 355,875 downwards.
AATTTAATAAGGATCACTGATTTTTTTTAATCAAACATGTTAAAAAAATCAAAATACAAAAGTAATAGCTAATAGTTAGATATTTAACAAACTAACTTGTTTAAACTTAAAGCAATAAACACTGAATTCTGTGATTACCTATCAGTTTTTGAGATTTGTTAAAAATATACTTTCATATACTGTAATAGCTTTAATGTGAAAAAAAAATTAACAAAAAAAGAAACAATTCGTCATTTAAATACAATTTTAATTGTACAATTTAATTTTTAATGAATTTTTCTTGTATTAACAGAAAATATTTCGAACAAAACGTGAGTTTAATTTTTTAACAAAACGTTTTCTGTGCATATTTATTTTTGCATATCTTGAATTTTGTCGGTGATAAAATGGCTTTCTTGTAAGGTCATTTCGCATAAATGTTGTGGTGCAGTCATTGACAAAGTTGCTCAATATTTAATGTAACTTTAAGAAAGTTGGCGTGCGACCCCCTCTTGTCTTTCAGTTGGTGGAATGTATACCTCAGTCCATTCATTGGCATGGTATTAGTAAAATTGCGTCAATAACACAGACATGCGACTTTAAATTTATACAAACTGTTGAATAAACCAACTAAAATGACAAAGAAAGTGAAATAATTATCGATAAGTGAGTGATAAGCAACGAAAAAAAAATGGATTTTTTCAACAAAAATTTAACGTGTGCCTCTTTGGATATACCATCAATCCCGGAATACCTATCAGGTAAAAATTCCAACAAACCATCCGGTCCACTTTTCCCCAAGACATTTCAAATAATAACAGGAACACACCATATTAATTACTGTACTGACCGTCATGATCCACATTTCGATTACGCAACACCCAAGAAACTGAAATTAAAACTTTTCTTTGACTTTTTTTGACTTTCACCTTGTTTTCTCTCCGGTCGTGCTACATATATCCGTTTTTTTCCTCCACATCTTCCACGTTACATAAATATTATTATGTAAAACGGGGAAAACACAAGATATCGCGAATCCGAAAAATGCAAACGTGTTGTGCAACTCTTAACCGGTCGTTTCTTTTAATAGATTTCCCCAAAATTGAGCAATCAAATATTGCACACACGCTATTCATTTACCCTTCTCCCATCCTTGACGAGTCGACCGACACGCTAAATTCAAAAATAACAATCGAGTTACTATGGAAACTGTCACTGGCAGTGCGACCAGTGGCGGGTTAATTTTTTTTTAATTAATTAAAATTTTTATTTCAGCCACAAATGTCTACGGGGTGACTCTAGTAACCCTGGGAACGTTGGCAGTTGTGTTAGTTTTAGTAATGTTCATCGATACTCTCCAATACATAATAAAAAATTCCTCGTCTCGAGTAAAAACATATTCAGCCTTCGTCATCGGTGTTTATCCGGTATATTTATACAAATGGTTTTTTTCAGACGAATAATTTTGGTTGTAGGTTGTAGCTCTAGTGACTTATTTTGCAATTTTGGTCCCTCGGGCCCACCTTTTAAGCGAAGCCATAACCCAGGGTGCTTTTATGGCAGGAATGTATCAATTATTTTGTCTTTTTGTGGCGTATTGTGGAGGCGAAGCCGAGCTAATTCGCAAAGTCAAACCCGGAAGTTTAAATTTGAGAGTAATGCCGTGTTGTTGTTGGCCTTGTTGCTTCTTTTTACCGCCGATTGAAGTCACAAAGTAAAGTTGTAATTCGATTAAAGCCAATCTTTACGATTTTTTTTTACAGGAATACAATTCAGCGGTTACGATTACTCGTTTTGCAATTACCAGTCGTTCAAGGATTGGTTTATTTGGTCCTTTTAGTGATGTGGGCCGAACGTGAGGTATTTAATCAAGAAACGCACAAACTGTTCGAACTATATTAAAAATTCCAGAGTTTGTATCAAGTCAATTACATGTACTTGCAGCCAGTGATAATAATTTCGATATTATTCGGGGTTTGGGGCATGGCGATGACAATCAACCTCCTTAAAGGCTTCCTAGGGGACGAATATTTAATGCCTTCGAAATTTATCGTCCTTCAGTTAGTCCTAGTTTTAGCAAAAATGCAAGGAGCTGCCACTAGAGGACTAGTTATGATTGATATTTTGCCGTGTCGACCACCAATAACACCGACAGTTTATGGAAATTGTAATTATTTTTTTATTGCCTCGTAATTATTACAATTTTTTCTTTTAGTAATTCATAATACACTAATGTTGGCTGAAATGGTTTTGTTGCAATTTGCGGCTAGAAAATTATACAAGAGAATTTTACCAGATTATGCAAGTGAAGGTGTTGGCACCATTAGTACCATAGGCGGTATAATGGCCTCTGACCTTATGAAAGATAATAATAACAGTAATTGTGAGAATTTGAATGTGAAGCTAGGTGTGAACAAGTGCAAAATGGGGCACTTTAACGTGGCGCTAGACATGCGAGAATAGTTTAAATAAAATGTTTTTGTTAAAATGATGTGTGTTATTAAAAAAAATAACGAAACAAAGTTTGTGACGACCTCTAGGACAGGATTTATGCGGAATAATATTTTCACAAAAATAAAAAAATGACGTATATTTGATAAACAGATAAGTACATTAAACACATATTTTTACTTCAAACAGCCATCGGCATACTCAATTTGGGATGGGGCTCGTACCCACTCAACTCAAAATCATCAAAAACAAAATCCTCAATACTGGAAACTTGTCTTTTGATTTTTAATGTTGGAAACGGCCTTGGTGTCCTCTTTAATTGTTCTTGCAACGGTTCGACATGATTCAAGTAGACATGACTGTCCCCTAACGTATGAATAAATTCCCCGGGCTAAAATAACTAACTAAAAAATTTGACGCAACTTTGAGCCAATAAAAACCTTCAATCCTGTAACATGTGCAATCATATACGTCAACAAGGAATAACTTGCAATATTGAACGGCACCCCCAGCCCCATATCAGCCGACCTTTGGTACAACAAACACGACAATTCCCCATTTGCCACAAAAAACTGCACGAGGCAGTGACAAGGCGGGAGGGCCATTTCGGGAATATCCACTGGATTCCACGCACACATTATGATTCTCCTATCGTTGGGTTTATTACGAATTGTTTCGATAACATGAGCCAATTGGTCAATCCCTTGATTGGCGTAATCCCAGTGCATCCCCTTGTACTCGGCCCCAAAGTGGCGCCACTGGAAACCATAAACCGGTCCCAGATCGCCCTCCTCGCGCTCATTGAGCCCCACAGAATCGAGAAACTCTCGTGTGCTGTTCGCATCCCAAATATGCACATTTTTCTCTTTTAATTCGTTTGCGTTCGTTGAGCCTTTGATGAACCAAAGCAACTCCTCAACGACTCCGCGCCAGAACACACGTTTCGTGGTCAACAGAGGGAAGACATTGTCGCGGAGGGAGTAGCGCATTTGGGCTCCAAAAATCGAAAAAGTGCCAACACCGGTGCGGTCACTTTTTTTTACACCCTTATCGATGATTAGTTTAATGTGGCTCAGGTATTGGTACTCTTCGTGTTCTTGCTCAAGGGGCAAACTACTGGTTTTGGTGTCGCGACACGTGTCTCCGATATTTAAGGGGTTATCAGAGATGTTTTCCTTGTTTGAGTCGTCGGTTTGGTTAGGTTTGATTGGAGAGCTAATGTGCGAATTTTGGTGGATTGTATGCGAAAATTCAATACTTACGATAACATTTTCACGGTTTAACAACACTAAACACACGGAAATTTAGAAAAAACACACACTAAACTTAGGATTTGATGCGGAACTTTCCCGCCAATTTGGACTAGTTGGCGTCGGTGCAGTAAAAAAGAATTTTTTTGGTTAGGTTTCCGCTTTAATTTTTTTTATTTTCACAAGTAATAGACAAAAAGAAAACTTACGCAAACATTTTCTCCAATTTTCCGTCACTAAACACTTGTAAACACTTGGAAAAGTTTAGGAATCAACACCAAAGCCCACGATTATTACGAGACTTTTCTTTCAATTTAAAACAAGTTGGCGGGTTTGATCAAATTAGGGATTTTTGGTCTTAGTGGTATGAAAAAATAATCAATAATCATAAATTTTCAGTCAAAGGTGAGAAATTCCACCTTTTTGACTGAAAAATCGGTGAAAAACCCGCAACTTAATAGTCTGTTAGGATTTTTCGTATTTGAGTTATCTTTTGGTTACGTTTCGATGACAATATTTCAAGAAGTTTACCGCTCAATAGACAAAAATGTGAGAAAATTGCAACTTACGCACATACTTTCCCCACTTTATCGGCACTAAACACTTGGAAAAGTCTAAAAATTGGCACAAAAAGACACAACTATTACGCGACTTTTCTTTCACTTTGAATCAAGTTGGCGGGTTTGGTGCTTTTGACCCGTTGGGTTGGTGGCAAGTGACAAGAGTAAAAAATATTTGACGTTTATAAATAAAAATAAATTGCACATTTTTGCCCCAAAACATGTAAAAAAATGCAAATTTTGAATAAACGTCGCTTTAATTTAGTTACGTAAACTCGGGGTTTGTTACCACCGTGCTTCGATTGATCAAAATGCCAAAACCTGGAATTAGGTGAGTGCGATAATTGTGTGAGGATAATTGTGAATAAAATAGTTTTTGTAGTGCAATATGGAGTTAAAAGTTTGGGTCGAGGGAATCCAACGGATAGTGTGTGGGGTGACTGAGACGACAACGTGTCAGGTACCCCCTGACGCCCCCCATTTGATAATTTCTCACACTTGTCAAATTGCAGGATGTAGTGTTTGCTTTAGCTCACGCCACGGGTAAGTCAGGCCGATTCACACTTATCGAACGGTGGAGGAACAACGAACGACAGTTGGCCCCCAATGAAAACCCCCTCAAGGTTTGTAAACCCACCCCCCAAAAAAAATTAAAAAAAATAATAAACACGCAGATTTTGATGAAATGGGGTGAGTACTCAAACGACGTCCAATTCATCCTCCAATGGAGCGAAAGCAAACCCATGACACCAACAACCAAACCAAAAACATCATCATCATCAGCTAATATCATAGTGGAATCACCACAAAAACACACCGAGAAGTCACAAGTAGGCGTTGTGAAAGGTGTACCGCATGTAAAAACACTACAAGTGCGCGAATCTCAAAATTCACCCAAAAAATCCGAATCTCCTAGTCATAGAATCCACCCACCGGCACCGCCCCCTTACCGCGATCCGCCGCCCCCCAAAAAAAATATCCTACAAGAGTCAAACAAAACACACAAATTACAGGAGTCTGTACTCTACAATGCCCAGTATAGGGAATTAATCGCGCTTATTAATTACCAGAGGGAGAAATTGTCCAATCAGCAAGCAGACCTAACAAAGGTGCCACAATTAATTTAATTAATTCTTATTAGAAATTATTTTTTTGTAGTTTGATGCCGAAATTGTGTTTTGGGAGAGTAAAGAACGGGAAAAACAAATGCAATTAGAATACATTTCGCAGGAAATTCTCGCAATGACTAATGCTACGAAATTAAATCAAGACCAGGTTTGTTTCAAATAATAAATTTTCAATAATAAAAAATTGTCCCTAGATTCAGGCATTGCATTACATTGAGGAAGAATGCGAAATAGTGAAACAGCAAGAGAAAACGCTCAAATCCGAAATAACTCTCTTGAGATCAAAGCTTGCAAATTGCGAAACTGAACTTTTGCAGTGCAAAAATAAAATTCGTTTAGTAATGGACGAGTTACAAATCGAACAAAGAGCTTTATCGCGTCGTTCTGAATCACGCAAACAAATGGAAAAAAGTCTCCTAGTCGAAATGGAGCGGTTACAGAGAGATATCGAGTTGGCAAAACAGAGCACTGAATTGCATCACCTGACTGCCGAAACGCTCAAAAAAGAAGTGAGTGGTTTTATCCCTCTGTTTGATAATTTATTGTTTTTTAGGTTGCCGCACTTGAGACGGCAATAATCGAAAAGAAAAAACAAGTGGAATTGCTTGTGACTGAAATGAAAGAGGCGAATTTACAAAGTTTGACTATAGCGCCACCTGAGGATTTACGAGCGATTTTGGAAGGTCCTAATAAGGGAAGTACCCGAAAAATGATTGGTTCGCCTCGACAATTGGAAAATGCTGTACCAACCAATAAAAACCCGCATGGAGTTTGGGTCTAATAAAATTGTAGTCATTTTGTTTAGCTTACCTCAGTCTAGGCGTGTTTGATTTTCAAGTCTGATAGTTTGTATTGACGCCATTTTAAATTATAAAAAGTGTTATTTATTGTTAGGTGATTGGATGATTTTTTACTTACACATTTTTGTTACTTTATTTTATTTTACACTGCCATATTGTGTGTAGTTGCATCACACAGGATTATGATAAAGAAATGATGTTAGATATATTTATTATTTTAAAATATTAAAATTATATTTAATTGCTATGTCGGAAATGTAAAATACACACAAAAATATTAAATTGCGTTTTTCTTCTTCTTTTTTCCCTTTAATTTAGAAATTGCAAGTTGGCGGGTTTGGAGGATTTAGGAATTTTTGGTTTTCTTTTATCAGGATTTTTCGAGGTTCCTGGTTAGGTTAACATTACCAGACACTGAGATGTTAGACATATTTATTATTTTAAAACATTCTATGAAATTATATTTAATTGCTATGTAAGAACTGTAAAATGCACACACCAATAAACTTATGTTTTCTCCTCTTTATCCTTATTATACTTTTCGAGTTCTCTTAAAAATTGCGCCTTGGGTTTCATAACATTGGGTCTATCACCTCTACACTTTGGACAATACCATTTACCTTTCGGTTTGGTGGTTAAAGTAACGCAAGAAAAGTGGAACCACTCGATTGGACACAAATCATTGTCGCACATAATCATTTCACCGTAAGAAATTTGATCACAGAGACAATAAGTGGGCTCATCGGGATCAATAATCGGCTCTTCCTCCCTTGGCGGAGATTCCTCTCTCTGTGCTTGCACTTGCTTCGATTTGCGCTTCTTCTTCTTCCCAGTCCCACTCTTCTTCGTCGAGTTGGCCGTGGACGGCACCTGGCTCCTCAAAACGTGCTCCACTGGGGCTGAATCATTATGATTCGACTCCAAGCCTGAGAAAGTGTCATGACGGGTGCGCCGCGCCCTCTTTGGAGGCCTCTCGACCAAACCCGCACTACTGCTGTTGTTATTAGGGGGCTGTTGCTCCTTGTTTTCGAGTTGAGTCGTCTCGTCTTTACCAAAATCTAGCAATCGCGTTTGACATGGTGTAAATTAAAAAAATACGAAAAGTACCTAAATTTTTGAAGTCCTGGTCCAACAAGCGCGTCTTGATCTCAATCTTGTCCAGAATTGACTGCAAGAGGTTCATTTTCTCGTCGCCCAGTTCCTGGGCTGCGATCAGGGCTTGCTGCATGCGGGCGAAGCCCCGGGCCTTTTTGGCGGGGTTATCGTTACCGATTTTTTTCCAGTTCTCGGTCTGGTATGCGGCTTCACGCACGCGGGCTGAAAGGGCGGCTTGAGGCCGGTTTTTGGATGAAAATAGCAAAGTTTACCCAAGTAACAGACGTCGAGTTCTCGCATCCTGGAGATTAGGCGTTGGAGTTCATCGGGGAGGTTCTCAACGCAATCCAAATAGTTCTCTACGTACGTGGCGGAATAAACGGCCTCGACGGACACTTGGTTCAACATGATTTTCAACGGGGAAAGTTACAAAAAGGTTAAAGGTTTACTTCAGCTTCACATATTTCAAACATAAGCCACCATTTTTGACATCAATCGCTGTTTACCGATTTTCACGGAGAAAAAAACCCCAGGACGGATACGCGCCAAACTCAATTTTTTACACGACCATTTTGTCTAAGGCCTAACTGCACCGGTTCTGCTTAATAAATAATCAAAAAAACTAAATTCTTGCCAAATTTCGTCTTTGATCTCCTAAAAAAATCACTAAATTTGTGTAATAATAAAAAAATTATCACAAATTTAACTTTTTTTTTGCACAAAAACTACTAAATTCAGCTCACCACTGCATTATTTTCAAGGTTTCAGTGCATTTTTCAGTCTGAAACTCACTTATTTTGCAAAATTCAAAATAAAAAATTATCGAATTGGGCCGCAAAAGACAATTTTTTCCATTTTCAAAGAGTTTCAGCACTTTTTCGTTAAGGAGCAAGAAAAAATTATGTTACTCTGTTATTAATTATTACCATCAACCACTTGCGGGAATCAAATGTACCACAAAAATTAATTTATATTAACTAAAGTTTAATGTTCTCTTGCATAAAATATTGATGCACAAATGCTCATACAAAGTATGAGTTTTAATAATAGGAGTTTTATTGGAACTAAAATGATTTTTATCTCCCAAGTTTTAACATGCATGTGAATAAAAAGTTAAACATGCAAAAAAGTGAGCATTCCATGTTTTAAATTTAAAAATAATGTTCCTAAACTTTAGGTCCGTTCAGTAAATATAAATTAAAAAAATGTAATTTTGGGGCTACACTCAACACCCCAGTTGTTGGCAAATAAATAGAAGAAAATAAATTTAAAAAAACAAGCATGGTCAATGTCTGCGAGATATTAGAGCTAAACCCGGCGCCTCCGCCATAAAGACACGACGAATAATTTCCAATTTCCGTCGAAATTTTCGCAACTTGTCAGTATTCCGGACAGAAGAATGTCTCTAGTAACCTTAAAAATGTCGACACAAGGCGGACGTTTCAAATAAATCAGGCTCAAGTCATAAAGAAAAATCCTTTTGTAGGAAACGTCCGATTTAATCTTTTGTGGCTTTATTGAACTTAATGAAAAGTTGCAATTAATTTCTTAAGTTTGAAACGTGACGCTTGAGCTAATTCCAGTCGGTCAGCGAAATCTGAAGTCGTAATAGCTGGTTTGCGCTAAATAAATCAAAATATTGTAACAATATAATTATGGAGGAAACGTGGGAGCAGCCAATGGTGGTGGCCCAACCCCCTCCAACACATGTAGGCGCCTTGGAAGGATAAAGAGTTTCAGCAACATCCTGAAACGCCTGTTGATCTGCAACCAGTTGTGTTAGAGGCCCAAGGAATTTTAGCAACTTGTAAGTTTCATGTTTTCGATGTTTGACCAAAAATCAATTGCCATTCGTGAAGTGAAGAATAATTAGGCGAAAAACGTGGGGAAAATAACTTGAAGAAAACGCGACAGCGTCATAAATCTTAAGTCTTTAGCAGCTTGTTTTACTTTAATTTAGTTCCCATAGAAAAATGATCGATTAAAATTAATTGAAATCCTTTGAGTGACTGTTGAATGAATTTTCTAAACAGCGTTTATTGTTACACTGTTTGAAGTTTACTCAAAATTGACCGAAAAAACCCGGAATTTAATTACTCTTTTGTTAAACTTGAATTTAAAAATAACAAAAACATAAATATGTAATGTTTAAAGACTCGTTTGCATTTTTATTAAAAAACTTCAGTAAAATATGCTGAAAATATTTTTTGTTTTCATTAAAACCATTTTTCGTGACTAATTGTGTTGACACGATTTTTATATGCAATACAAACATTACGTTTTCAAATAAAAAAACTATTTCCGAAAACAGATCATTATTTATTTGTAACAGAATGCTCCCCAGTGCAGTCTCTCATTATGCAACAAAACACAAAGGTGATCAAATAAATAGCGCAATTTTCTCCGTAAAATAATTGCCGATTAATAAAAATAACTATTTTTTGCTCGAAATTTTATTCAGTATTTGCGAAGCCTCAAGTGTTATTTGTTCACCAAAAGAGAATAATTTCTTGGTTAAAATAAATACACACTCATGTGCTTTGTTGACTTTCAAACGTGAAATTGAATTCATTAATAAAACCAACGGTTTGAATCATTGAAACGCACAAAAAACACATTCCTCATAATTTGCCTTTGGGGCAAACCCAACTGTTCATTCGTTCAAATTAGATTAAAACCTAATCTTGGAATTATGAGGGAAGTTGGAGGAGCAATAAAACACACCATTGCACTGTTATATTATTTTAACAAAAAAGACTTTCGGGCAAATAATCCAAAATGCTGCGAATGATTTTAATAAAAAGGAAGGCCAGATTTACAACTGCCACAACAAAACGGGTGATTACAACAATCACACTTTCCCTGATTGCGAAAATGAAGCGAACAGCGGTCTCGATGAAGTCACGAACCCAATTTTCAATATGTATAACAGTTCCCAGTGCATCAACTTCGAGCAAATAAACGATTTTTTCGTTCAAACTGTAGTAAAAATGATCTAAATAATCGATAAACTGGCAGAGGAGAGGCTTGGTGGCCCTCTCAACCCTTGTGTTTGTCTCTTGAAAGAAAATTAAACACGAATTTGAAACTATTCAAGACTTACCATCACCATGACAAGTTACAAGGAGGGCCAATGCTAGGAAAATGGCAATTTTCATCATTTTATCAGTTCAGTGTTTTAGTATTTGGACCGTATTTATATGCAAATGTTATCAGTGTACTTACGGGCACTAAAATTTAATATAAGGACGGAACAATTATGATAAAAGTTTTACGTTTCTTTGGCTTTAACTGACCGTCAGTGTCACTCATAATTACAACAGGTGTTAGGCGAAATTTAATTAAACTGACAAGATTATAAATTATTAAATACTTGCGTCATTTTCATGTAAATCAGTGTTTCCCGAAAATAATCAAAATTTTTAATTAAGTACTTGGTTTTGAGTGCTTTTCAGCAAGTTTGAATGGTGTTTCTAAATACTAATTGAAACGCATAATGTTTGAAAATTTTTATTTCTACGACATTAAATTGGCAGCAAAAAACTTGAGATAATTACGTGTAAATTTTACTTGAGACAATTACAATTATTTTGTAAAAAAAGCCTAAAAAACCGAATAAAAAAATTATTAAATTATTTCGAAAATCGAAAAGTTTTTGAATGAATTACAAAATTTATAGTTTTAATCTTGTGTGTCGCAAAAGGTAATAATTTTATGTAAAAAAAGCATTTTTATTTATTTAGATCGTGGTTGTTAAACCAGCGAGTTTCGCTCAAGTGTTCATCTTACGTTACATGTCGCCTCAATATTTCAGGCATGAATTCATGAAACTTTCAGCACATGCAACTCAACACTATTTACACGGCCGTAATTGATATATTATGACAAGCTCGTCTCCCCCAAAAGCGAAAAGATTCTCTCTGCGTCCAAGTTAATAACTCCTCTTGTATGTATCTCACGCTTAACCTTTAGCGGCCACAAGATCCTGATAAATTGATGCTGCAAGAGATATAATTGACCTCCATCTAACTGATTCTGCTCATTTTCAAACCGTAACCCAATTCCGAAATGGACGATTAAACCCAACACCTAATTACTCCAACTTTTGCAGAACTCAAGATGGTGCCTTTCGCCATCTTAATCCTCACACTAATCATCCAACTAGCTTCGGGCTACAACAACGAAGACTTTTATTCAGACAATTTCGACGGTTTCGAGGAGCCATCAGAGGAAGTTTCCGACATGGAAGTGCGGCGAAGAAACAGCAATTTTCTCCGATTTGGACGCAGTGGCCCAAATTACGAATACGAAGATTATGGCGAAGATTTCGCTCGTCCGACTAGATCAGGGAAAATCGAGAAAAACGATCATTTTATTCGGTTTGGGCGCAGTAAGCAGGATTTTCTCCGCTTTGGGAGGAACCAACCTAAGGCTACGACGAATTATCTACGATTTGGGCGCCGGAATAAGCGAGATACGAGCAACTTTTTGAGGTTTGGAAGGAATAGCAATTTTTTGAGGTTTGGGAGGAACAACGAGTCGAGTTACGAGTCGCCCCTGGTTCAGCTGTTGAGCAGTCTTCTCAAAAAGGAGGAAAATAAGCAGAGAATCGTGTAATGTCTTAGTCTTGTAATAGAAATAAATGTGGCTGGATTCTGATTATTGTGAATTATGTGTATAAAGAGCATTCAAATAAAAAACAACTTTTTTAAAAACTATGCGACAAGGAACCAATAAAATTATTTTAAAGGCTGAAATTCGCACAAATGAACAAATTAATTCCAACTCGGTTATTTTTAACTTTGTTCTTTAATTTTCGAGGAATTAACAAAATCGCTAAATATTTATAAACGACGACAAAATCATTAAAAAATAATCAATATTTTGCATAAATAGTTGAAAAAGGCAAAAGATAACATCACTTTTAAAATTTAATAAAATAGTGTTTTCGGGAAAAAAATATTTTAGTAAAGGTTTAAAACAATAAAACTTGAATTGGTTTTTAGAATGCTTTATTTTTACAGCCCTAGTTAAATAACAATGTTAATTCGAGATTGATTTTAAGACGCCATGAATGCCTCTTTGGTCAAACCGTTCTGAAACAAAGTTGTTATTCAAATAAAACTTTTTTAACAAAATTTCATACAGCTATAGCTTCTGTTTTAACACATCCAGCCATTGAAGCAGCACTTACGCAATGATCATCTGACATTTGCTCTAAAAAAAAACAACAAAATATATAAAGAAAAAAAAACGAAAAAAATATACTTTTCGCATCACAAGCATCGATAACTTTCAAGATTTTGGCATGAATTTCAGCGTCTTGTGCTTTGATTTCGTCGAAAGCTTTCACAGCTGCGTCTTTATCAAACGTCCCGTCTTCTTTCATCTGTAATAATAATTTAATACTTTGGTTAAATCAATTAACCTTATAGTGGCGGTCAGCTCGGTTTGCGTGTGCGTCATCAATTTCATTTTTTCATTACCAACACAAAGCTGTAAAAAAATTATCAAAAACAATGCAAATTTAAACAATTAAGGGGTATCTAAGGGTGGTATCCTTGAACATTAATTTACATATGCACTTCGACAACACCATCAAGTGTCACGAATTTGTCAAACTGACATTGACAGTAAATTATAGACGTCATCGCATGGTTGTCGAAAGTGTTGTCGGTGTTAATCGCAAGTATTTTCTGTTCGTTTATTGTGTTTTGTGATTTGCGTTTCGTTAGGTTTTTGATTCTGCGTTTATTAGTTCTTGTTTTGTGAATCTGTATTTTTTGTAACAACTCATAATTTAAACACTTCGTAACCTCAAAAAATATTTGATAGTTTGTCACCGCTATGCCCCTGCTATGTAAACGTAGTGACAGAAATGTCAGATGACGCACACGCAAACGGAGCTGAGCGCTACCATACCATTTTGTAGTGTTTGTAAAAACAAGCAACAACACATTTCGCCTCATGACTGGTTGGGGGAAATTTCTCTTCCATAATTTCAATCATATCGTCTAAAAATCAATCAAGAATTTTTTTTTAAAACAGGGAAAAATTATTACCAGCCGTTGCATGTTCCTTTTCCCCACATGAAGTACCAACAGCTTGTACTTCTTGAGTCAATTTTTCCAAAAATTTAGGGTCAAGCTAAAACTTTTAATTACGAAAAAAAAAACAGACAATTATACTAACCCCAGCGTTGGCGCCCAAAACACAAACAGCCAAAACTACTACCAAAAGTTGCATGTTGTACGATTTTGTGCCAGCACTAAGAATTCCACTCATTTTATATAAAAATTTGAGCGAGTCATGATTTTAATTCCTTGTAATCAAAATGTATTTAACCCCTAACTAGACAAAGTTTGGACATAAAAACCGCAAATTTGTTGACTCAGCATGTATTTAACGTAATCAGTGTCTACATAATGTAATATTCATTAACTCTCAACTAATAATCTAAATATACTCAGCGAACATTATCCAATACGTCCCGTTCAGGACAGTGAAGAGCAAAGGGAAAAAAATCCGACTGAACCTATCAATATTAATCGCCCTATTCCGAGCCCTTTGTGCCGGTGTAACCACCGGGATTTTTGGAGCCCCGGTTAACAAAAACGAATTCTCTTTTGCTGCCATGTCGAAAATTGAGTCTGGTTTTTTGGCCGGTTGCGGTGGTTTGGGTAAATCTGAGTCACCCAGGACTATATTCACCAAACAGTATTCCATAAGGGCCATAAACACAAATCTGAAATTATTTTTTAAGCCAAAAAAGTTTCACTTTTACGAATAATTATGTACATTGTGCAGACTGACATAAATGCGTCCACAGCTTTCAGGTAAGAAACAGGAGGAAGTGATGCTTGACTTTTGGCATGTTGAGTGGAAAGTGTTAGCAAAGAGGTGACTCCTAGGGTGACTCGAGCTGGGGCTGCCTCAGGTTTAATCCAGAAAGAAACCCACTGGAAATTTATTTATTTCTAACAAAATCACAATTTTGTTAAAAACGTGTAAATTTCACTGAAAAAACGATAAAATCGCCAATATTTTTTAGAAAAAAAAAATTCCCGTGAAATTTTGCTTATTGGCACCAAAAAGTCTTTAATTTAGGGTTTTTTCGAGCAATTTTTACTCGAATCAAGGACTTACAGACATGATTACAATGAGACAAGTCGGAATATACGTATGGAAGAGATAGTAGCCTAGACGGCGCTTTAACTCAAAAACAACTTCAAGACAGGTGAAATTTCCAGTTGAATAGACTTGAGTACAATCAGCTGTGTGATTATGAACTAAAGCAAGTTGTGGTAATTCGATGTTTTCATCCACAACCAATGGGACATCAGGGTCCCATTGAAAAATCATATCGTCGGTAGTGTGTGACACTGTGATTGGAAATTAATCAGATTTAAAAATTCCACATTGAAAAACACTCACAACTTTCCATCTGTAGTTTACACTCTTGCGTATCATGCGGATAAATCATGAAATTCATGGCGCAAGAAAGTCGTAACGTAAGTCTAAAAAACAGCTACTAAACTCTGATTTTTGCGTTCGTGTTGAAACCTACTTAACCATATAGAGAATAGTTTTGTCTTTATACAGCCACATGTAGTGGTTTGGTATGGTCATAGTTTGAAAAGTCACACTTTTCGCATTTTTGAAAAACGAATCAGGCCTCCACATATTTTTCAACCAATCAACCTCCAATAATCTATACTCCGAGGTCATATTTTCCGGTAACCGCAACCGGTGGTCTTTCCAAGTCTGGGCGAAAAAAATATCAGCCGCATAAGTCATGGACCCCTCGTCTATACTATCAAGCCCCATGACAGTGACATGGAAGTAGACTTTGGTGGGTTGTCCGTCTTTTTTCGGCGGGCGCATTTTATCGTACTTTTTGGGGTCTTCGGGGAGAATGTCGTGAATGGTCAATCCGGTGCTAGAACCAACAATGTGATCACTAACCGAACGGTTTCGAAGAGGAAACCTACGTCGGTTCTTCACGTTCGGGTTCCACTCTTTCCGCAAATTGCTCGTGGTAAAAATCTAGAGGACAGAGGCTGGAAATGTACAAAATGTCAGGTCGATCGATTGGAGGAAGGAAGGTGTGAGCTAGTGGAAGTAAAGAGATAATGGCGAGGGATTTATTGTGGGAAAAAAATCAAAATTACTTACGCAATATCGGCACTAATACGGTCATACAGAAGAAGAAAAATAAAGAGAAACATTTTACCGCAATCCATAATCACCACAATGTTATCAATATTTGAATTTTTTGTTATAAGAATGGCATGTTAGTGGCGGCTGGGAATTGCCGACTGAAATCTGAAGAGGCTGCAAAGCCTTCTTATGCACTTGGTACTCACCACCCCTTCTACCCCGAGAAATTAAGGGCTGAAGCATCATTATTGCCGATCGACTCCCACACTTTTTCGCTGCTACTTCTAATTTTCACATTTAAGCTTTGTCTTGTAAATAATTCATTGTACTCAAGTCTTTTCAAATGAAAAAAAGAATCGAAGAAAAACAAAATCTTTCAGATTATTAAATATTTAAATAGCGAGCCTGTAGACTTTTTTTTCAGTGATATTCTAAAAAATTGGTCACGACTCACAATTTACGATTAATTTTTTTTTAATTTAAACTTGTTTGAGCAACATTTCACGAATCGATCTAATGGATAAGGACGGAAAAAAGAGGAGGTAAATAAAACAAGTACATTTTGCGCTACAATTTTATTCTCATAATAAATAATGCATAAGAAAGTAGGTTCGAAGAATCATCGCCAATTTGGAGTTTAATAAAATCCACTCAAGCACGAATCCTGAGCCAGTGATTTTAAAGTGGCAAAGATCGCAATTTTTAAGAGCCTTTGAAGTTAAATTCGACTCAACTTTATTACATCAAACAATTATTAGTAAAAATTTATTATAAAAAAGGCAATAAATATACAAATTAACAATAAGGAAGCACATTACTGGTAATCGGAACCACCCAAAAACCTAACGAAAACGGAGGCATTTCCACATAGGGATCAGCTGGAATTGTGACTGGAAGTAGATTTGGCACATCATGAGTTTCATTTAGTTGCAACAAACGGTTATTTAGAAAAATAAATCTGTGAAAATAAAACCATAATCAAAATTAATACCACACTCAAATTACCTTGAATCAATCCGTTCAACAGTCGTCAAAACATAAGCATTGACTTTCAAATCCTTTGCCGGTGTAATTCCCTCGAATCGAATTTTGGCTTTACGATTGTGCAAATTCAAGCCAAAAACTGTAAAAAATCGCAACAAAATCGGGCTTTTTTTCAAATTATTATTACCAGTGACTGATGGTTTATTATCAAAATAACTTTTAACCGGTGTACATTGACAATACAATCGCACTCTCTCCGACTGTCCCAAACGACACTCAACCACTTTGGGGGCCACTAATTTTTTATACAAAATACTAACCCACCAATCCTACAATTGACCCGTAAAAACGACAAAAAAACAGAAATTGATAAATACAGGAGAAGGGTTGTAATAACAATTAATCAAAGCATAATTTCCCGCATAAATCGACTGTCTTATAACCACATCTAAGCCATTTTTTGCAGCCAAACCCAACTTGT
Source organism: Tribolium castaneum (assembly GCF_031307605.1). Lineage (NCBI taxonomy): Eukaryota > Metazoa > Arthropoda > Insecta > Coleoptera > Tenebrionidae > Tribolium > Tribolium castaneum. Next base: position 338,988 of record NC_087402.1, on the reverse strand, counting down.
CCAACCAGAGAAAAGTTGCAATGTAGCGATTAGATAAGTGAGGAGCACCACCACCGTAAGCTGACGAAGTCTCGCCTTAAAATAAACTCTAATTTGTGCCAAACTAAAATCAATAATTATACCTAGCCAAATTTTTTTTACACCTTCTTTGTGCACAATATCCTTGATAGTATCTATTTGCCATTGGAGCACGTCAAAATTTCTAACATCAAGAAAATCACCAACTTTTGCAGTTGCACCATTAAAATAATATCTATAATTTTATTTTAGAAAGTAACAATGTTCAATTATTTTTGAACTTACTGATGCCAAGTCACCGCATCAATCACATCAATGCCATGTTTTAAAAACTCAGACAAGTAAATACGACTTTGATTGTTAGTGTTTTGGGGTCGCGTAACATCAGGACCCACAACAAGTGATTTTTGGTAAAGTGGATATTTTTGTAAAATGTTACGAAGGGTTTGAAAATCATGAGCCAACTGAGCTGGTTGCACCTCGTAGTCGAATTGGTGGCGATAAGCATTGGGTTCTAAGAATTAACAGAAAAAATGATGGTAAATAAATTATGTAAAATACCATTGCCCAACTCCCAGTTTACGTTCAGATTGTGTTGACTCGAAAACCGAATCAGCGTCTCAGCATTTGTGTAATCCCAAGCCCCGTCATCGAACCGCCTCAACGAATTCAAATCAAAAATAATTTCAAGATTGGTTTTCTGGGCCAATTCATTCAATTGCAACCATTCGTGTGAATTCATCGTAAAGTTAGGCCGATTTAAAGCATCACAGTATCTTTCCTCATAGGAACATTCACCACCGTCAACTTTGGGGCCCAAGTGTTTGAAATGCAGTGACTCGGTTGTAGAAAAAATCAATCGATCGGCCATTGTGCCCCCAATTCGTAAATACGCAGGCGAGAGGGCTTTCATCAATTTGATCACTTTCTCGCTTCTACAAGGTTCAAACTAATCAAACTGGCGCGAAATTTGGTTCAAATACTTCAAGTCGAAATGTTTGAACCCATTGGCGATTACGGACGCGTCCAGGGCCACACTTAGGAATTTCTCATTGGTGATATGCTTTGGGGCCGCTCCGCCAATATAAACAATGTGGACTTTTTGGGTCAAATCGACCGCAAATATCGCCAGGAGTGTTAAAACTGTTATAAAACATAAGGTTACGGAAAGGATTGTGCAAACGTTTCCGCAAGACTTCACTGGAAAAGTACATCAAATAGGGCAAAATGAGCAAATACGAGTTACGTCTCGGTGTGTATTGCTGGAAAAAGTTGTCTTCAAACATCACAAACATGTTGGTTTTTGTAATCACAACCTCACTTTTTGAAAGCCGGTAATTTGGCACTGATTTGTAAAAACTGATAACAAATGTATAATAAAACATGTATAAAAACCTGGACATGATGTTTCCGAATTCCTCTTCTATTGATTTTCCCGAAAAAACACAGTAAAAACTCAAACACAAGCACCAACACGTGACAAAACAAAATTGAGACGCTGCGCTGCGATTGGCTAGTTCAAATAACCACATTTTTTAAATTAATTTTAATTCTAATTAAAAAATGTAAAACTAACAAACCACGGCTTGGAAACAGGACAATGGGGGTGGATTTAAACTTTCCAATTACGCATATTTTCTTAATTTGCTTGAAATTAAAATCATTTCTTTCCTGTACCAACCGCTAATTCTGAAAATTACTGTAAAATTTTGCAAAATCTAGAGCGCCAAGCCGGCTGTTTGAAAAAAAAAAATTCGAGACACGCGTCCAGTTGGGGTTAAAGTGTTAAAAACCGGCATTTGGAGGTAAAATCTGTGCAATTTTTTCAATTAGAACAATAAGATTCAACAATTTTGTCGTTTTGTCGCAATAATAACGTCTTAAAAGACCAAATTTGGCGTTAATTCAATCCCACCATAGTAGCCTATGCTACGCCATTAATTTTTTCAGCACTACAACCGACGCTGTTTGAAAAATCAAAAATTTGGGCAAAATGTCCATTTTACGCGGAAAAAACTCGCCTTTTTGCATTTTGCGACGCTTCAATAACTTGAAGAACTTCGCCCATGACTCGACTAAAACATCGGCGACTTCTGCATCAGCGACCCAAGCCCCCAGTCCTGGGACGTTTACAATTTCTGGTAATTCACCCAAATTTCCCAAAATAGGCCCTAATTTACATTCTAAAGGTAAACCGAGCATTTCTGTGCCGCAAGACACCGTTAAAGTCACGCTCCAGAAGCCTGATATGGACGTCCTTGTCGATACCACAACAATCAGCCGCCAAATGGTTGCCGAACAAATATCGAAATCAATCGCTTTTGATAATATTCCGGGACCAATCAGTTTGAGAATAATTCATAGGATTTGGGGGATGGTCCCGATTCTGAGCACGCAAATCACTGGAGGGGCTATCCAGTATTTCTTGGCCGTTGGTACGGAACCAAACGTAAAACTTTACTCGATTAACACTGGGGTTATTTATAGGTAGTTTACTGAGCTGGAGCGGGAACATGGCCCTTTTCAAACGTTTTTTTGACCATTATGGCCCTGTTGTGCGCCTCCATGGCCCTCTAGGGGGCGATATTGTCATGGTGAGCCGGCCCGAACACATTGCTGCTGTCTTCAAAAACGAGGGGCCTTACCCAATCCGTTCCAGTCTCGATTCGGTTGAAAAATATCGCTTGCAACACCGAAAATTGCGACATACTGGACCGATTCTCATGTACTACTATTTATTTATTTTTTTCTTAAATTAAACATATAATTGCTAGGTTTGGGCCCGAATGGGAAAACTTCCGCAAGTCGATTGAACAGCCCCTTCCGCAATTAATCGCCCGTCAATATGACAAAATTGACGACGCTTGCAATAAATTCATCGCGCGTATTGCCAACATACGGAACCGCCAAGAGGAGGTTCCTGGCACGTTCCAGAAAGAAATTTACAAGTGGTGTCTGGAATGCATGTGTTTGGTCACGCTTGATAAAAAATTGGGTTTTTTGGATCCTTGCGGTTTGAGTTCAACGTCGGATCCTGGTGTGTTACTCGACGGTTTGATGAAGGCGACTAAAGCGATACAGCGGTGCGAATACGGCCTACATTTGTGGCAATTTTTGCCAACACCGGCATGGAAATCGCTTGTGGAGAATTGCGATGCGATTGATAATGTTTTGAGCAAGTACGTGCACCGTATCCAGGTTTTGATTAAAGAGAAGAAGGAAGCCAGTGATGGTGTTAGTAAGGAAGTGAATTGTTTGATGGAGAATGTGCTTTTAAAGCCGGGAATTATGGTCGAAGATGCCATGACTATTTTGCTTGATATGATGCTGATTGGCATTAATGCAACAGCACACACGATTGCGTTCATGTTGTATCACTTGGCAAAAAATCCGAGGTGTCAGGTGAAACTCTACAATGAGATTGCGCGTCAGCCTAAGAAATTATCCAAAGATGCTTTGGCGGCAATGCCATATCTCCAGGCGTGTATTAAGGAAACTTTGAGACTTAAACCACCGATTCCCTTGTTAGGGCGTATTCTCAATGATGATTTGTCGATTTACAATTATCATATTCCACGCGGGACGTATTTATTGATGGTAACAAGTCTTTCAAGTTGGCGAGAAGAGTATTTCGAGGATGCTCATAAATTTATGCCTGAACGTTGGCTGACGCCCATTGATGATATGCAACTATTTGCGTCTATACCTTTCGGTTATGGAGCTAAAGCTTGCTTGGGTAAGGAACTAGCTGAGATGCAAATTGGAGCTTTGATAACTAAGGTAAGTCCATAAGCTAGGTTTTCGTAATGTTACTGATTTTTCTTAAAGATTTTAAGGAACTTTAAGATTGAGTATCTTTATGGCGATATCAACAGTACTAACAAACTGTGGGCTGCGCCAAATAAGAAACTAAGATTTAGATTTGCTGAACGAGTTTAATTTTTTGTGTCTGTGTTTAGTTGTTGTTGGAGTTAATTAAAATAAATTTACTTGAAAGCTTACTTTAATTCTTAACAATGTACGATTTCACACAAACTTTGCAAGACAATCTAAAAAGCATGTTACTGAAACTGTACTATTAAACACCAAACAGCTAACGTAACTAAGTCACTTAACGAGAGAACAAACGTAGTTACGTTAACAATCACGTTTATACGTCATAAAAACTGAACACTGCATTATTCGTATAATACGTTTTCAATAAACAATTTTCGAGGAATAAGAATCGAGATGATTAAACAATAAATGACACATTTAGGCCATAATATATAACAAAATTCAAAACAATCGTGGCATATGCAAACCGCTGGTCTGATAATCTAGCTCTGGATCGTGACAAGTGCCAGAAGGCCCCCAATCATATAAACCCTGTGAATTAGCAAGTCTATGTGTAAGTCTATGAGCTATAGAAAAACCGCCACTACCCTCAAGTTGCGTTAAAACAATAATAACTTGTCGCGTCAAAGGAGGCACAGAATCGACCGTTTTCAACGTACCACGTGTTGACACCACATTATAACTTTCTTGACAATCACATTTCACATGAATCCATTTATTTTCATGGCGATTTTCAACCATGACGACCAAACCCGCCCATCCTTTGGTCAAATAATAAGCGGTCATACCTTCACGACCTTCATGTCTTTGGCCACGTGCCAAAGTCAAGGAAATTATCGAATCGGCCAAAATACAATCAGGAGGAGTTAATTGTTCTGCCAGTAATTTCTTTGAACTGTGAATGGCTAAAACATATCTGAAACACACCTTCGGTAAAAAATAATTCGAAGTGTTGTTTATTTGTACCTTGGGAATGCAGTGAGATCTTCCAAACCAGTATGCCAGTGATTGAAGGCTAACGGAACAACAACATATTCCCCAGCTTCTAACATTTTATTGCAACCGACGAAACCTCGAACCTGTCTTTTGCTATGTTCCACTAAACTACCAATGGTTGAACCGTTTCGTGCTTTGAAAAGAACAACACATAAATCGAGCTGAGATCGTTGAGATTTTTCCGACTTGCGTTGGCCCTCCTAAGCACCACAAAATTAACAATGTATGAATCAAAAACTTACAAACTGTACTTGAAAAAGCGTAAAATCGACTTCAGTGGGTTCCAAAACCGTGAGCAAAATACAAGACAAGTGTTTCTGTGACGAAAGTGGCGGTAAAACACCCGAAAGTCTAACTTCGTTCCAACCATTCCGTGCTTTACAAATATCGATGCAGTCGAAATATTTCAAAACATCACCGAACGAAATCCAAAAAGTACCATCTTGTGGCCCTTCTGGCATTAATTCCATGCGGAGCGCCCGCGTCCACTTGTCGGAAGTGTCCGACCAATCGCCCTTCCATACGAAATGTCCTAATCATTACAATTAATTAATTTAAAAATCAGTGGGACAATAAAATGACAAACCCCAAGGATTTCGTAATTTAAGAAGCCTATAACCATCCACATCTCTAACATCTAACAAAGAATAGGCGTGACGTGGTCTAAGTCCCTTATTTTGGTACTCGACTTCGTCCACTTTCATATTGCCGCCACCACATGACGCCCCCATTAAAAAAAGTGCCTGACGTGAAGACAAAAGTCTGGAAGGAAAATATTGTATTGAGTGAAGGTGCACAATTGTTACGTACTGTGCCCAAATGAGATCAGTGTCAAGTTCCTCCTCAGCAGGAGCAGGAATTGAAGAAGCTTGAAGAGGAATAGATTCACAAGGTGCCCCAGTTAGTGTTGCTAAACCTTCAATTGCACGCCCCGAAACTAGAGCTTCGTAACAACCGTGAATTTTAGCGACGGCTTTTTCGATTAGAGGAACCCAAAGTTGTTTCCGCTTCGCCTAGAATCGTTATTGTGTAATGTGATAAAAAGAGTGTGATTGAAAAATACTTGGGAATAAAACAAGTGTCCCTTTTTATCACATGGAAAGTAATCGTCAACGAGAACAGTGGTCCAATTGCCATCTTTACAGAGTCTGACTTGGTAAACTCCCTGATGGCAAAAATCTCTCGTTATCAAGACAGCTCGAATGAGATCTTCGCGTTCTGCCAGCACGGCTAAGGCACTCAACAGCCAACAATTGCCCAAAACTCCTTGCGAAATGTCGGAAGGGTGTGGTTTTCGAAACACGGCCCAAATTAGATCGGAGTCTGGACCGTCATCGACTGTTATATCACGGAGTCGTTTCCATTTAACCGTGTGAGCGTCTTTGACTTCCGAAGGATTATAATAAAGACTACTCGGTGACGGCGGAAAAGATTCATCAACGTAACTCTGCTTCTTCAACTTACAATATCTCACTATATAATTCCAATGCTTATTAGCTAATTCCTCTTGACTCAACCTTGACGGTTCTTCAGGAGGCGTGGTCCTAATATCTTCACGTATTTTCTGGCACATATCACAGATAATTTGAGACTTGGTATTTTCAAAAGTGCAAATCATACACTGCCACGCTTTAATCGCATTACTCTGACTATGATCTAAATCCGACATCAAATTAATTCGAGTTTTGCTTCGATTCACAATAACTTTCTGATTATGATTTACTTTGGCGTACGAACTTTTATTGTACTTTTTGGATGAACCGTGACGTGGTGATGGATTTCGATTCGACAATGCCACCACATCTAAACTATTTTTCTCAGTCTTACAGGCTTTACAAATCGGCGCCGTTAACGGATTTTTCAAAGTACATTTAACACACGACCAAAATTCGCCTTTTCGAAGCGTCATATCGCCAGTCATTGAAAGCGAACGCAATTTTGAACCGCAACAAGCCTCACAAATTAACGAACGACCGCTATTTACAAGCGTACATTTTTTACAAGTCCATTTCTGGTCGTCTACTGGACTATCATCGCCTAGAAAAAGTCCTAGAGAATTGTTATGGTATGAAGTGAGTTGAGGGTACCTGGCAAGAGCTGGAAGTCGTCGTCCAGGTCTTGGTCCAGCGTCGCCAGGGGCACCTGCAGCTCCATGGAGTCGCTCCAATTCAAAGACCTAATAAAAACCCACAGTTTGTTTTATAAAACAATGTTACGTAGGTGTTAAATCCAACAAGAGATAAAATTTGGCTTATCGGTAACATTTTTCTAATTGAAAATTTATTAAGTCACTAATCGAAAATCAATAAGTCCACAGAATTGTTTCATTAATCCAATTTTAAATAAAACATATTCAATTTTTTTTTGCTAACAGTATTACCTGTAGAACATTGTGAGGCTACTCTGATCGAATAATACACCGAACTGATAAGATCAAAAAACAACAGTTATCTATTTTTTTTACTTACAATGGAGTGGCTCCACTATTCCTATCCTCTGTGACAGTGACAGTGCAAGGTTCATTCAATGAGGGTCTGGTTCTCGGACCTTTACAAATATCGCACTTGAAATTATTAAAATCATTGTATGCAAAAGAACACTGCCGACAAGTCCATTTTCTTTTATCAAACGGCCAGTTTATGTTAACTGAATTGCTTCCCGATTTCAGCGCTTGCAATCTAAAGTTTGTTGATTTAATTTCACTTGATTTAGTTATAAGACTTACATTTTGTCGTGTTGTTCACTATCAAAATCGCCTTTTTTGCTGTTGTGAGCGTTGACGATTCCTTGATTTTCGTAAATATGTGTTTTGTCTTTATCCGGTTCCGAAATGCCAATGTAGGTGTATAAAGTGGTGGCAGTGGCACCTTCATTGCACGTAATATCACTTGTACTTCTATTTAAATTAAGATTACTATATCTAGTCGTAATGCCATCGAAGGAATGTTGAGAGGATTGTATATCGGTCATTGAAGTGCTCGATTTTGGAAAAACTGACTCCAACACTTCGTTACCGAGACTTCTACGATTAATATTCGGGACGTGGAGATTCTGGGATGTGGGGAGTTCGGAAAAAGAGCGGCGATATGAGGGCCGTTGATTGTGACTTGGGTTTCTCAACGCTTCATTATCGGCCCAATTATCAACCTGTAAAAGAAGTTAGACGATGAAAATTTTATATAAACGATCGATACATACGGTAGTTTAATAATTCACACGCATTGAGTTGGGTTTTTTTCGAATTTTAATGCGATTAACACACGTGATAACGACAGAAATACATTTCGCGTTTATTATTTAGCAAGCCAAGAATAGGGAAGCTAATTAGCGTACGGCAAAACTAACATTTCTATCGTATTGTGTGTTATTTTTTTAAACACGGTCGATGAACTACTCAATATTATTAAAATAACCAAAAATAGATTGGGGTGAAACTTATAATCAATTGGAATGGATAAAAAACCGTCAACATAACAATTGTTACACTTTTTTTTTACTTTGTTTGACCGCGAGTTTTTGTTAGTAAAAAGTTACTAATCCATGAGTTAAAAATTTTAACAGTTATTTAACCAGAAACGTTTTATTTTGAGGAATTTTGTCTAAATAGACCGAAAAGTCAATAGCTATTTGTGCAACTAAATAGGAACAATAATTTTCCACTTTAAACGTCGTGATAAATATAGAAAATTTCCAAAAAATACTGTAGTAATCAACAAATAAATTATCTATTTATTATAAATTTAATATTAATCTATTTACTGTCATGTACAAAGCTCTTTGTGTAATACTCCTAATAACTTTTATAACTTTTCAAATCACAAATGTCAATTGTAATTAAAAAAAATTAAAAATGACGTCAATACTCAAATACAAATGACGTAAAAAATGTCATTATGGTGTCAAAAATGACCCAATAATAAGAATTTTATCGGCGATGGATTTATAGATAACGTAAACCGAATTAAAAAAAAACAACAGATTTTAGAGATTAAGTAATATTATTGAGGACATGTTACAAAAAAAATACACATAATTTACCTAATTTCTCAAAAAACGGTTCTTACCTCAAACACGTGTTTAAAATTTTGTAAATAATTTATTATCTGATCGAAACATTTGCATTATCGCTCCTAAACGTCAAACTAACAACATATTTTCGAACAATACGGATTTTTGCTGAATCGGAGTTTTTAACTTTAAAAAATTTGAATTAAACTAAAAGTAAGACTAATGATAAAAAATTACTCTTTGTCCTTTATTGATTGAACTACTTACGGTGGTAATTTAAAAGTTTCTTACCTTGATGATAACGCTCGGATTAAAATTGCTGTTTAGATCTGAGGTGTGCGGCGTTTCGCACGCTTCACAAACATCTCTATTAGGTCCGTTTAGTAAAGTGCATCGTTTACAAGTCCAGGAATTCCCACCAATCGCCCCCTTATTCCACGTATAATTAGGGCTATGCCCTTTATTAATTCCGCTCGCAGTGGTTCGAATGTTGCTTGGTATTAAAGGATCACAGTGTAATTGTTGTGCAACCGAACAACTGAAACTTTCAATGCTCGAAAGTGAAATGAAACTGTTGTTCTTTGCTCTTTGACACACGCACGTTAACGGTCTATCACAATTAAGTATGTCATAATTCCTGAAATTTGGTTGTTCGATTGGAGTGAGTGAAGCACAATTTTTGCAAGGTGATTGAGCTACGTTCATCATTCCTACGCCCCCTTCACACAAAAGACACCGTCTTGCAACCGAAACAAAAACAACCGAGCAGTTTTCACAAACGTTGTGTCTGGTCAAGTCTTGGAAACTTTTAGATTTGTGGATGTTATTGCCAAGCGGTTTCTTTTCGGTTATTTTAACTGAGGCGCTTCTTTGGAGCAAGAGAACGGTGTTTATGACGGTGTTACGCACCAACGACGAACAATTCCGCTTTAGAGAGCCGCTGAAACCGCCAAAGTCAATTTATTGATTTTGTCGCTGGGATTTGTTAAATACCTGTCGTGTAATGAGGATTTAGCTGTGGATTTTAAGCGTCTTATTACTGTACAATTTGCACTGCTGCTACCACCAGCAAATGGGTCGCTTCCAGCAATGTCATGGCCTTTGTTTGTGTGCTGGATCTGTCTGCTGGTACCACATCTGATGCATTTCAGCTGCTCGGTTGGGTTTATTAAGCTGCACGAGCCGCAATGCCATTGAAGCACCGAGGCGATGGCACCCATGGCAATTGGCACATGGCTAAGACACCCATCAAAACACCGAAACTGTGTCAACGGAACGAAGCGAACAGCTGATGCCTCAAGAGGGCTATTTTCAAATTCTTCGCCATATTGATGCGCCCTTGGCGCCTGCGAACACCACCAACCGGCAGGCAACCAGTTAAACAACAAAAAACCGCAATTTTTAAAACTTGAAGAGAAACCTAATGTTCAAGTGCTTTACCTCGAGAGTATGTTTTACTTGTATATTTTTTGTTAATTTGGTTGTTTTATCATGTAATTTCAATGTTTAAAAAAGGGCTGAAGATGAACCAATTGCCAATAGTTTTTTGGTTATGAATTTTTTAAAATTTTACCAATTTTTGCATTTATCTGCAATTTTCTCGAAAACTATTAGTCAGAGAACAATGATCTTTTTTGAAAAAGATAGATAATTTAATGAGCTTTCCAACGATAATACACTTCATAGGGTTATCTCTAATAGTTCCGGAGTTATCGCTCGATAAATTAAACATCAAAAAATCGAACATATGGACTTTTTGAAATTAAAATCCGGTCTTATTATAATTATTTATTACTTAATTTATTACAACTACACGTAAAAATTACTTCCTAGTCTCTTCAACGTTTTTTTCGGCCGCGTCGATTTTGGACGCAATTTCTGCGTATTTTTGCGTCCTGTAGGCCTTTTTAGCCTCATCCAACAACACATTATGGATTAAATTCCTGTTGGTGTAATTCTCAGGTAGTAAGGATGGGTAAGGATTGCCTTTTAACTCCAATACAGCTTTCTCCCGTGTTTCCGGATACAAAGTCGGTGCTTTATACATTCTTGTGTAACACGTGTTGTAATTTACAAATCTGGGAACTAAGACTTTGAACAATTTGTGGACTAGTTGTTTTTCAACCAGCCAATAATCGGCCATTTCCATTGTTTCTTTATGACAATCTCCATACCGTATAGCATCTGAAATTAACTAAAATTGGGCGTAGTTATGGAATTTGTTTAGTTTTGTAAGATTATTTACCCTCTCTGCGTACATTCGAGACTCATCAGCTCGAGGAAAATTCAATTCAATTCGTTCATGTTTAACTAAAGCAGTAACTGTTTTTCGGAGCTTGTCTAAACGTGCTTCGGGGCCTCCCGGCGAACGGAATTTTCGCAAACGGGGATTTACTTTGATTCGAAGTTGGGACACTAGTTTAGAAATATCGGCTTGATTCATTTTTTAATTAATAAAAAAGTTGTGGCAAATTGAGGTTATTTTGGAAGTGGACCAAATGTCAAAGTTACACTGGCAGTGGATAAGGTGGCGACACGAGGCGGGCATTTAAACAAATGCACATTTTTTTAATTTTTCTGAATAAAATTGTGTTACATACGTTTTTTTGTTATTATGTAATTATTTCGTAACATTTAATGACCGACGCGCTTGAAATAAATATTATTATAATAATTGTTTGCTGTAATAAATTGTTAATTATTGCCTATTAATTAATTGAAACTCATATTGAACTGTATGAGATTTTCTTGAAACGCTTCATTCAAATTGTGGATTCGTTTCAACATTTTGGCCCATTTTTTACGACAAATTTAGCAAATTGAGTATTGTTTCAACAGTTAATTTCCTTAATTTAGGGAAATGGAGTCAATAAATACCTAATTAGTTTAAAAAATAATAGTGTTAACACGTGTTTGAATCGATTTTCGGAAGTTATTCCGTCTTTCAGACACGCCGAATCCCGAGGGAAAACGGGCGCAGATGGTCGGGAAAGCTATTTATTTAATTTGACCGTTAAATGCTGCAGCAGCAGAAGCGAACAATACGCTTATAATCCGTTGGTATAAATAAAGACAGGATTTTTGGGAGGTGAAAGACTTTATTCAGTTGCCAAAAATGGAAAAAACATAATTTTTATTGCATAAATTCAGTTACAAAAACGAAACAAACAAAAAACTAGTCAGTTGCACAATTCTCAATAAAATTTAAAAGGCAAATTTTTAGTGTAATGTGGTAAATTTTTGGCCTGTTTTTTTTAAATTTTACAAAATAATTACGTTTATAACTAAACTTGAAAACTAAAAAAACTATAAAACGAAAAACCGAAGTACCGACTGAAATATACTAATAAAAAACTAAGAGATTGAAAGACTGGAAGCCTATGAGAAAAAACAATCTCTAAATGGTAAATAAAAAAGTATTAAATTGAAAAAAAAATCCATTTTGAAATAGGAAGATTAAACTGAATAGGATACAAGTCAACTTGGAAATTTAGGAAAAATAAAACCATATATTTACATTTTTAACAAAACAGATTTATTTCCAGTTTCGGATAAGGGTAGTTTTTGGTAACAAAAATTGTTTAATCACGCATCTAAGACGTGGTTCAAATAAGCAATGTAGCAAATCGCCAAGCGCAAAATCTCGATCTTTGATAATTTTTTATCGGGTGGTAAAGTCGGTAGTAATTTTCGCAATTCGGCGAAAGCCACATTGAAAGCCTCCACTCGAATTCGTTCCCTGGTTGCGTGTGCTGTTCTATATTTTTGGGTGGCTCTGCGTCTTCGTCTTCGCTCCTCGCGACTTAGTGCCCCCATATCGCTGCTCTTCTCCCTGCACCAATACATTTAGCAAATGAAAAGTCGTAAACAATTTTGTTTATGTGACATTTCTACCTTTTGCGAGGAGCGACGTTATTGCAAGATGTGATAATTTGAAGAACCTCCCGGCTCTCGCCGTTGCTCGTCATGGCATCTTCACTGGAAGAGGTGCAACACCAGACCTGGATATCCTTAATTTTTCTAACAAAAAAAAAACTGGTGATTTAGCATACATTTTTTATTAATTTCTATACAGCGGGAAAAACTGCGAGATAGGGATATTTGCTAAATCATGAATATTGGAGGAAATTGAGGCAATATTTTCATAAAACTTGTCAAGGGTTGGATAAATAGGGGAATTTCGAATTCTGGAGATTTGGGAGTGGTGGTCTCAAGAGGGCAATTGTATACTCGGAGGACTGCCACCAGACACGTGGCTTTACTTATCACCCCCGAATTATGCGATTATCAATCATGTAAACAACGATTTAATTGCATTACAATCACACGCTTGCTGGGAACAATGTTGCGAGAAATTGTTACAGGTTTGTTGACAGTGATGGAGGAGGGACAGCCCTCTAGTGCCTCCAGGGGTCGTAATAATAAAGTTACTTACATTATTATAATTTTTTATTTTTATTTCAATTTATTATAATCATCGTTAAGACTTTCAACGACTCTTTAATTCAAAATATGCGAATAATCGGCCTAACATTTTGCAATTTTCATTTTGTTAGCAAAGAAAGAAAATTTATTTGCTCAATAATTCCAAAAGGAAAAGCTATTTTAACGAAAATTTTTAATTCCGAATAATGTAATTAAAAATTAAGTATTTAGTTTTTTTGAGCTAAAAAGAAAAACAGGAAAAAAAACTTTATTTTTGGTTTAAAAACTTGTTTTAATCTTCAGAACTTGCAAAAATTATGTCATTTTTGACCTAATTCTGTCATTTATTGGCTTACTTTTTAAGAAATTTTGCGCAATAATTGAGTTTTTGCTGAATAAACGCTTAGAAAGGGTAAATTTTTGGTCATTTTCGACCAAATTTGGTAATTTTTTCGTTATAATTTAATAGAAACAAAGAAAAAAACTTGATTTTTGGTGTAAAACGTGTTTAAATGTTCATTATTTATTTTTGCTAATTTTTTTTAATAATATAGGTAGACAAAAGATTAAAAAATTATCTATAAAAAAATCTCAGGTTGTTTTGTTAGTTTTAAAAAAAAGTTTTAATTTAAAAAAAAAGTTCTCCTTGTATTTTCAAAACAAATGACGATAGAAAATTGAAAAAGTTCTCAGATGAAATTTCAATTAATCGAGAATAGACTATTTGAATTAATTCCAAAAATTTTTAACCGATTTTGATTATTCTGAGTGATAAAAAATCTTACCTTGCTAAAAACCACCACCCAATGGACAAAGCGGCCAAACCGCGCGATCCTTATCAACTGAGCGATAATATCAGGGATGAATCCGAGCATCCCCCAGCTTCCAGACCCACCCCTGGACCAATCATCATCCAGCATCCCTTTAGAACCGCCTCGAATCAATATTTCCATTGTTAAAATCGCGTTAATATCTCCAGCAGGGTGGAGTTTTCTTCCCTGTCACACCTTAAGAAAATTCTCTCGGAAAAATTATTGTGATTTATGATGAGGTAATCCAAAGAAGGCATGTCGGTTGTCTTGGAAATAATCGTACGTTTCCAAGGCAAATAGTGCGTTGTTGATATCAATTTTTGGCAATCGATTGACAACATCATCATGCCAAAGAATTTGGACGAGGTTTTTGTAATTTTTAAATAATCGGTGTATTGATTGTGATCGCGTGACGTGATTACGAACATATTTAGGATGGCTCTACATTTCAGTGGCAATCAGGTGAGATCGACACAATTTTTTAATCAATAGGCAACCCGATTTTTAATATTTCGTGTCTTCACTTCACAGATTTTACTTTCAGGGCCTTAGCTAACACTAACCATACGGTTTTTTGTGATTATTAAAGCAAGAAATTGTACTTCCTTAAACTCTGTAGCTACAAAAATAAACTCTAAAAACTATTAATTCTTTAAACAATTTTTATTAAGCTAGAACGAAAAAATCACCAAATTTGGTGATAATTATTGCGCAAAATTTCTTAAAAAGCAAGCCAATAAATCACAGAATTACGTAAAAATGACATTATTTTTGCAAGTTCTGAGGATTTAAACACGCTTTCTCGCAAGGAAAATACGTTGTTTGCTAAATAATTTGTTTAAAAAAATAATAAACCGGTGTTGTCTTATTTAAAAAAATACTTTATTGGTGTGTTTTTAACAATAACAATAAATTAATGGTAAGTTGGGGCGGCGTAAGCAGCGGGGGCGGCGACTTTAGCCACCGTTTTCACAGCTATGGGTTCCCTATGTACCACCGCATTGAACCCATGGACTGGATCAGCAATGTATTTCACGGTACGTTTTGTACCATCAGGATCAATAACAGAGTAACTTCCTTGGACAACATCTCCAATTCGGTGTTCACTTTGACTTTTCGAATCACCTGTAAGTCCGTCTTGGACGTCGTATCCAAAGGCGTATTGTGGATTAGGGTCGTAGTCTTCAACAACACCAGCTCCAACCACA
This sequence comes from Tribolium castaneum, assembly GCF_031307605.1. Taxonomy (NCBI): domain Eukaryota; kingdom Metazoa; phylum Arthropoda; class Insecta; order Coleoptera; family Tenebrionidae; genus Tribolium; species Tribolium castaneum. Next base: position 323,684 of record NC_087402.1, on the reverse strand, counting down.
GCTATTACCATCACTAAAACGAGCTAAAATTCACTTAAAAAATATGTAAGGGTTGTTTGTTGGGTCGTTACCTTAAAAGCCATGGTGGGTTTGATGCGATAAGCGCGTGGTGTTGGTTTTTATACTGTGCAGAAGTGGATCATCAGATCATCCAAATGTTATATAATTTTTATGCAACGTGAAATGTCAAGTTTGCAACATGAAACCAGTTCAATGCAATCCTTGCACGCAAAAAAATAATAATATGCAAGTCGTCCTTTTTGATTTATGAACGAATTGTGTCAGGAACAGGAAGTCGAACTTTATAACAATCGATTTAAAACTAAGCTCGTCAGTCCGATGGTGGCTTTCTTGAAGAGTTGATGGTGAAGACAATAGTTTTTTTGAAACCACAACACGTCATCGCGAACGTGTAATCAATCAACTTTTTGACTGTTAACAGACATTACAAAGGGCACGATTGTGTGTTTGTGCGTGTGCTGCGACCAACAGCCTCAAGGGTTAGTATAGGGATTGAAAGGGTGGAGAAATAAACATTCACTGTTGGTTAATAACAGAGTTACTTTTGTGTGTCTGGAATTAAAATAGCAAAATTGGTTCAAAATCTCGTGAAAACAACCATATTCCTGTTAATGAAATCAATGACTATTTTTTATTTTTTTTAATTCATGCTCTCCTCATGAGAAAACATTTATTATTGTTATATTTTCGTAAATTTTTATATTCTTCCTTCTTCACAATATTACGGATTTATCATCAGGAATGCTGATAGTAGCTTAAAAACTGCATTGATATTACTGGACTTTTCGAAGGATTTTGATAAAATAAATCATTCATTACCTTGTGCTAAACTTATTTTTTTGGTTTTGAGGAAAACTGTCTAAAATTCTTTTTCTATTATCTAAATGAGCGTAGCCAATAACCAGTATATAATAAAAACACACGTTTTCTCCCAAAGTTGTTTATTTTTTATTTTTGGAAAACTAGTTTCGGGTAATTAGAACCCTTTTTCAGTTTCTACGTCAAACGTTTTTAAACAATACGTGCATTTTATACTTTTTACTTTAGAATTATTACAATTATTGACAACAGACAGACAACAGACATCAGATGTACCCCAAGGCTCCGTCTTAAGGCCCTTATTATACCTTTTTTTTATCTACTTTCGACATTTTGCTATTTTTGTTTTTCATTCTGTATTATTATTTTTTTACTTTCCTTCAACATTACTATACGAATACATACTTTTTTTCATATTACTTAAAAAAGCAAATTATTTTCTGTTTATTCTTGTTATTTATATTTTTTGCATTTATTCTATAGTAGTATAGTATAGAGTCCGGTTATCAGTTTTTGCGGAATTTTTTGATTATTTTTACCCTTGTTTGGACCAAACTAATTGAGAAATATTAAGGAATAACGGCCAATCAAATAGTTACTAAAATTATGCTCATTATGTCGCAATAAAAATTCAATTTACATAGTTAATTAATAATCTTTAGTTGGGCAAGTTTTAGTTTCGCATGTAAATTAGTTATTTCGAACGCATTGTTCCATTTCCAGGCCTAAATAACCTGTAGAATTAGTAGCTATTAAAAAGGCAAGTTGTCGTGCACTCTCCGATATGAATTCAATCTTGTCCTTTATTAATGGCGCATAGCACGAAGCAGTACAAGTTATATCGTCCAAGAAATCAATTTATTATCAACATCAAAATAATTAGCGTCCTCAACAGGTGAACGAATCCGAATTTGTTTCGCTCAATTTTCAGCTGGCTTGTCTCATCCCCTCATTGTTAAAATCTCCAGTCGTTTAAGGGATTATCTCGCCATCCCCTGAGCCCAAAACAGGTGCTCCATTCATTTCGTCTCGTTCACTTTTCCACTTCACTTCGGGGAAAAATTCGATTACAATCGTGTAATGACACCCTTACACAATTGAATTTCGCACGTGTTATTGCCAACCCCTCAAAAAACTACTAGTAATCCAACCATCAGGGGCGAGTGTTTGCGTTTCGTAATCTGCGACATTTATCATTAGGAATTAAACTAAAAAAAAATGATTTATGAACCAACATGTGTAACAATAACAATGTTTGATCAATAGAGATGCGTGCACAAAAATTTTAAAGTAATAATTGGACTTGTTTTAGTTCGAACAAGCTTACAAGCCCAAAGTTTTACGCAATTGGGAAGTCCCGAAAATTTATAATGATAAACCGAGAAAACGTTCGGGCCGGACTCAGATAATTGCAAATGATCGGGGGCACCTTTTGCCCGGTGTCCCGAAATCAAAAGGGAGCCCATGGGGCAATTTCTTAGGCACCTGGCATTTGCCCAAGAAAATCGACCGCAAAAAAGGTAATTTTACTTTTTTGGGACTTGTAAGTAATTGTTACTGGTGGACCAGCTGACGAACTTAATGGAACTTTCAACAAACGACTAACGTGTGACGAGAAAAAACGACACGAAACCGAAGAAGAGCCGAAGAAAATTGAAGAAGAAAAAGAAGAAGAAATAAAAGAAGAAGAAATAAGAGAAATTAGACCAACTGAAGTGCCACACGAAATCAAAGAAGAGGTATTCACTAGATTGTTACGTCCTGATTTTATTTCGTTTTTTCTAGGCACGATTTTGTCCAATTCACGGCTTTTCCAATTGATTTGCTTTGTAATTTTTCTTAAATAAATCCTCCCTGATTTCCGCAAACTTAATAAAATCTTCTTTCATGCAGAATAAGGAAAACACTTGTCCTTACGTCCCTGGTGACCTCACAGACGACCAACACAAACTACATTATGAAATTGTGCCTCAAAACCCCCCTAAAGGATATCCACGTTATCGGGACGATTTTTCCCAACCATTACACTTAGAAAAAACGCTCACAAGAGATGACATTGAGACCGAATACCAAAAACACAAAACAATGTCTGAACAGTTTTTTTCGCCCAAAAATGGCACAAAAAACCGCTCAAAACCCCCATCGCCTATAATCGCAGCGATAAAAAACTTCCAATTGGCCAAAAAACTCCACCGCGAGAATTTAGAACACGACCCTTTACCAGACACCATAACAAACCGAAAATACCGCCAATTGCAAATGCAACGCTCACAAGAGCCAGGTCTTGCTTTAAAAAACGAAAATTTTGCGACAGGTGTTGGCTGGAAGGGTTACCCGGGTTATGGGCCCACAAGATGTACAAAACTTAAAGTTTATCGGCCGAAAACTTGCGGTCACGTTGATAAAACGGAAAAAAATGACGGAAGACCGAGCAGTGTCACAAGTTTTGATCTAAAGTGGCGTTTTATTCGCCGTAGGAAAGTATCACCGATTGAATTGGCGATTTGTTGGGACTTGAGTCCGGAAAACCCGCAAGATGAGCCAAAGCGGACCCCACATATCGATGGGTCTAATGGTTCTTTGGCTCCAGCTGTGTTTTCACTAGTGCATACATCGAAGGAAGAGTTGCGGAAAAGTTCGGTGGACTCTGGGCCTTTATTTGAAAAAGCGCCAAGTCCGCACGGGAAAGATTTTATCCTTGATAGAGCCAAACCATCGGGGGAATCCCTGGCAGCAAAACGCGCCAAAAGTGCGACCAATTTGAATTGTTCGCATGATGAAGGGGGGAATTTAAATCAGAGCACTCCGAATTTGAGCGAGTGTGGTGATATTAAAGTTAAAAAGTGTATGGCTTGTGAGATGAGGAATGTTTCGCTTAAAGACAAAAGGATTAAAGATGAATACAAAATGGCTTTTAAAGCTGGTGTTCCGCACAAATGTGTAAGTAATACTAGCTATAGAAATGCTAGATTCAACTTTCAAGTACCTAAACAAAAAGATCCTTATAGTCCCAAAAACTATGCTATACGTAGTTTAGCTCCACCTTTTTCTTTGCAGAAGGATAAAAGACAGGACTATCCCGAACATTGGAGGCTTGCTACGGTTTATCAACACTCGTACAAACCGATTCATGCGAGAAAACGTCCCTTGTTGGACACGGTTTTTAAATAATTTTTTTCAGGGGTAGGCTGAAAGAGAATAGTTTTGAACTGACAATAATATTTCGTGTCGTCCCAAAATAAAATATGTTATAATAAGGAGCATAAATTGTGTTCATTGTTACGACACGAATTTACATTGTCTTATTTTATTGTTGTGTAACTACTGTTACGAATTCCACATTCAGTATGATATCATGCTTCAATTTATTGTTTTTGTTAATGGCTATTTATCGATATTATTGCACAATTTATTCAGTTGTGAACGAACATGTGATAAAATTGTTAAATTAAACACTGTTTTATTTATTGGAAGCCGCAACAGTAAGGAGTTAATTCTGTATAGTTGTTCTACAATACAAAGTTAACAAGAATCACTAAGTTGGGAACACTAAATTGTACGCAGTGTCAAAAACAACCAAAAATTAAGTGCTGCCAAAGTCATTCTTGATCACATTGTATTAAATTGTGTAAATAAAACAACAGAAACGATTTAGAAAATTTATTTGTGCTCAATTTACAAAAATATTTAAAATTTCAATTGTCATTCTTTTGTTTCTTCTTTTTCGCCTTCTTGCTTTTTTTGATTGTCTTTAAAAATTTTTCTTCTTCCTCGTCTGGATCAAGCCCTTCCATCATCCACTTTTTCCTCTTATTTATCATTTTCTTTTCGTAAAAATCTTGTTCGTCGAGTTTAATATAAGCCTCGCTTTTGGTTACCGAAATTTGCGTGAAAATTTTACCAACTTCGCTATCTATAATTCAAAATAAACTAAAAAACCTCACTAAAATAAACAATTACCGTCCAATTTAAATTCAGTTAATTTCGTATTAATGTGTTGTTCGATCGCTTGTAACAATTTGATGTCGTAAGGGGTGACCAAACTTATCGCTTTGCCGTTTCTCCCAGCCCTGGCAGTTCTACCAACCCTATGTATGTATTCCTTCGGTATTTTAGGAATATTGTGATTAATTACTAATTGAACGGTGGGAATATCAAGACCTCTACTTGCAACATCAGTGGCTAGAAGAATTTTAATTGTGTTTGATTTAAATTTAGCCAAAGCTGCTAATCTCTGTTGTTGTTTCATCATGGCATGAAGGGCCACATTTTCAAAACCGACCTCATTTAAAGTCATTGACAACACTTGACAATTCCTACAATAAATCCTACTTAGTCTACGACTACGAAATCAAGTTGGCAAAAATAGTATTGCCAACTTAATTTCAAACTCTAGACCAATTATTTTACTTGCAAGTGTTAGTGAAAATAAGGATATTTCCGTCATTTGTAGCACGATACGTCCTAATTGTCTCAACCAAATAAGCGTCTTTCACATCTTTGGGGCACAATACATAGTTTTGTTCCAATTGTTCAACAGTTGCTACTTCAGCCGGGGCTTCATAGAAAAAAACATCTTTCCCTGTCACATCTTTCAGTTTTTCTAAAGTATCGGTGATCGTGGCTGAGAAAAATAAATTTTGGCGCTCCTTAGGCAATGCTTGAAAAATCGTTTTGATTTGTTCGTCAAAGTGCCCCCCTAACAAACGATCGGCCTCATCAAGCACCAAAAACCTCAATTTATTAAAATTAAACGTGTTGCAACTTTCTAAATGGTCAGCTAAGCGGCCAGGCGTTGCCACCACAATGTGGGGTTTTCGGGCTAAGTCTTTGCCCTGAACCACCATATCCATACCCCCCACAATGACACAATGGCGCAAATTCATCACTTTGCCAATGACTGCAAACTGATCAGCGATTTGAAACGCCAGTTCTCGTGTGGGGGTTAAAATAAGAGCGAAAATACCGTAAGGATCCTCGCATAATTTCTGGAGAATGGGCAAGGCAAATGCTAGGGTTTTGCCACTGCCGGTTTTAGCAGCCCCGATACAGTCCCTACCGGCGAGAATTGGGGGAATACAGTTGGTCTGGATGGGTGTAGGGCTGCGCACACCTGTACCCCAAAATTAATTTACGAAGCAAAAGGGGGCTCATACCTATAGTGGCGCACTGGCGAATGATCCAAGGGTTCAACTGGAGCTTGTCGAACGATTTCTCGGTCATTATTACGCGAAAAACACAAACTTAATATTCAGAGGGGTTAGGTTCCCCGACATTGCGACCGATTGTGTACACGACCGAATCGTTTTTTACGATTTTTGGGCAAAGTGTTAGGTTTTTACTAGAGTTTTGGATATTTTTTTGCAAATTTTTGACCAACTGCTGGGATAAATTGGGTCAAGTTGTGCAATAACACGGAAATTAGTTCGGGCTGAAGGCCACTCGAGTTCACACGTGTGACAATTCAATATAACCTCAGAGTTTTTGCACGTTTATTTGTGTAATTATGACCACACCGGACGATTTTTTGAGTGAAGACGAGCTTTTTCGGGACGCTGAAGACGATATTCTGGCCCCCGTAACCGAGAATTTGACCCTTGATGAAGATAGTTACGAAAGTGAAGATGACGATTTTTACTCAATTTCGGGCAAAAACCAGAGGAACCCCCAAGTGTCGTCAAAAAAAGTCAGTTCGTACCAACCCCCCGACAGTTTATTCAAAAAATACACCAACAAAATCAACGTTGAGGCGTATGACCGGGCTTTGCCCCCTCATGCCACAAATTTGCTCATAGCCAATGAAAAACGGCAAGAAAATGAGAAAATACGGCACAAGGACAAACACGACCGTGCCACCGCTGAACAAGTCATGGATCCACGAACCCGAATGATTTTATTTAAATTATTAAACCGGAACGTAATTTCCGAAATAAACGGTTGTATTTCAACGGGAAAAGAGGCAAATGTTTATCACGCAACGAGTGATAAGGGCCAGGTTGCGATTAAAATTTACAAGACCTCGATTCTCGTTTTCAAAGATCGCGATAAATACGTTAGTGGCGAGTTTAGATTCAGACACGGTTATTGTCGACATAATCCGCGAAAAATGGTACGAACGTGGGCCGAAAAAGAAATGAGGAATTTAATTCGCATGCATTCGAACGGTTTGAATGTCCCTGAACCCATTTTGCTGCGTTCGCATGTCTTACTAATGGGGTTTATTGGTCGAGAGGGTTGGCCTGCTCCGAAATTAAAAGACGTGGATTTAAGTCAGTCAAAAGCGCGTGAAATCTACAGAGACGTGGTTATAATCATGTGGAAAATGTACAATAAGTGTAAATTAGTACATGCCGACTTGTCCGAGTTCAACATGCTTTATTTGAATGGCGAAATTTTCGTTATCGATGTGTCACAATCTGTAGAACATGACCATCCTCACGCGTTGGAGTTTTTGCGGAAGGATTGTACAAATATCACAGATTTTTTCAAAAAGAAGGAAGTTGCGACTATGGGTATCAAGGATTTGTTTCATTTTATCACTGATCCGACGATAAATGAGGGGAATATGGAGGAGTGTCTTGAGGCGTTGGCTGAGAAAGCGGCTCAACACACCGAAGTCACGTCAGAGGAACAGGTAAAATTATTTTCTCAATTACAAGTACAAAAAATTCCATAAAACTTTGCCAGAGTGAGTTTAGAAAAAAAAAATGCTGTCGTATTTTTTTGTTAGTAGTAACGAAATTTTTTTGGTGTTCCATTACAGGTGGAGGAAGAGGTGTTTAAGCAGGCTTACATCCCTAAACGCCTGACTGAAGTGATTGATTTCGAGCGAGACATAACTCGAGTTAAATCGGGTTTAGCTGACGATTTAGTTTACAAAACTTTGGTCGGTTTAAAGGCCGATTTGAGTGGAACTGTGCAACATCCCGAGATTTTGGATGAAAAAGAATCATCTGAAGAAAATTCAGAAAGTGAAGAAGACACTGGTAGTAATTTTGTTGACTCTTCAAGACCCAAACATGAAACACTCGATGAGAAAAAAGCGCGGAAAAAAGCAGTCAAAGAGGCACAAGCTGCCAAAAGGACAACAAAAATCAAAAAACATGTCAAAAAACGGAAAGAGAAGGTTTCAAAGAAATAAATTATTTCATGGCATTAGTTTAGTGTATTCGATAAAAAACGAACTCTTTTTTACATTTTCCCATACTTTTGAACAGTACACAAGCCACGTTTTTTCAGTCAGTTGAACGTGAGTTAAGGGCGTTTTAATCGCGCCTAAAATATTGGCCCTTAATTTTTTTACAAGGTCTTCCAAAGGCGGGTGTCCATTGTAGATGTTATCTGCAATAAATCGAGTATTTAAGATGCGCTCACTCGATTTGGCAAACATTTTGCTCGTTAAACAAAAAAAAATAATTACCATATTTGGGATTGTATTCCGGGATGAGAAACACGTTGAAAAGTTCGCCGGAATTATCGTCAGCCAGCCCCAAATTTGAGTCCTTCTGAAGCTTGGTTTTTTCAAACAATAAATTGTAAATTTCTTGAATGGTTTTGAATTTCCTGGGCGAGAAATCGTCCATTTGTGCTTTGTTGTGTATCATTAGCAAGTGCGGGAAATGGTCATTTAGCTCATCCTCAGGGTTTGAATGTGTAGGTTTTAACATTTCGGCAGTTTGTAAAAACCGGACAACATTACTATCGAAAAAATAATCCTGTACTACTATTAAAACGTGACAAATGCTCATCAAAAACGCGGTTAGTTGTAACCCCTGAATTTCTCCACTGTTTTCCAAAGGAATAAACTCACTAACGATATTCGAACGCTTATTTTCACTCTGAACCAATTCGTCTAACACAGCAACAGACATAAAGGGTTGACAGTCTAATAAAATCACACGATTCGAAGTGATAAACGCGTCAATGCCTCTCGTGGCATTACTGTTGCTTTCCACATCTTCCCCCGTCTGTATTTTAAAAATTTCCCTCTTAACTTTCTCTTCATCAAGCTTAATTTCGGTGAAATTTTCACTCAAAAAATCCTCGTTCCGTGCTTCGCAATTGCGAAAAATCGCCTCTTTCAAGTCTTCGCTCACTGTATTGTGGGCAATAAGATTCAAAACCGTTGATTTTCCCACCCCTTGGGCCCCCACAACCCCCACGACCAGAAAATCGCTATTTTCCTGCACAAACTCTTGAAGGTGTTCTAATAAGACTGAATCTTCCAAAAACTTGACACTCTTGCTCATCGACTTAACCGTGGGGGCTGATTGTGTCTCTGAGCCAGTCGAGGAAATCGTGATTGGAAGTTCGTCCACTTTTGGGGCTCGTTTGGACGCCGACTCCTCAGAGTGTTCCCGAGCTTTGAGCAAAATCGTGGGCTGTTTGACTTTATCGGGCTTCGATTCTTTGTCGAATTTGAAGGCTTGGGCCCCGCTGGGGCTGCGCCTGCCGTAGTAGCTGCGACCATAACTCGACGAGTCCTAAAGTAACGTAACTAACAATTCTGTTTTTTTGCTCGGTTACTTGCTTTATTCTCGCCGGAAAACTTCTTTTTTCCGTAGTATTTTCCCCGGTCGTAATCTGACATTTTGAGATTGGTTTGGTGCCAACACAACTCGTTTAAAACCCCACATTTGACATTTGATTGAACCAGGTAATAAATTTTCGCATTTTCCGTGAAAAATAACACGTGTCTTGTCGTCGTAAATCAATGATTTATTACGACTTGTTCAGGGAACGTGTGTTTGCTGGTTTAATTGCGTTTTGATTACGTCCTACGTTTAGATGACGTTAGGGGGGCAGGTGACAGAATTTATGGGTGGCCCCATTACCAATTCATTCCACATGACGCCGTACAACAAACAGTTTAAATAACAGTCGTGTTTATTTGTTACGCAAAAAAATGTCGAACATTGCGTGTTGGATGTCTGAGAAAAAAATCCAAAAAATCAATTGGGTTGAGTTTGAAAAAACGTGCAAACAGTACGGTTTTGGCTTATTCAAGGTATAATTCGCCCGGTTTGACCTGTTTATTTACCAAAAATTTTGTTACAGTTGGATTTAAACACTAGTCTAGAGTCGCAAGGTACGTTCTGTGTTTTTTTACATAAATTAACTGATATTATTGCTTCGGCTGATCAGGGGGACCCTAAGGTAAGTAATAAATCGCAACTAAAAAAATACCGAGAGACTATACAAAAACGTGGTCAAGAGTGCTTTTGTCAAAATGACATTTCAAAACTCAATTTGCCACTTTTGGCTCCGTTTTTTCTTGGACCCACTGTATACAGAATGAATAATTACAGTGTGCCAGTTTGATTCACCGAGTTGAAGAGTACATAAAAGCCCACCCATCGTTGGTCGTACTTGACCCAATCTCCAATGTGCGTCAGCTGCTCAACCGATACATATCATACCGGAAAATCAACTCAACAAATTTGCACAAATTCGGTATTTTTATACCGAATTTCTGCGAACTGAATTCAAACAACTTGCAAGAGCTTTCAAACCAGTTGAAAAATTCCAAAGTCACTTATCCGTTCATTTGTAAGCCTAGTCTGGGCCACGGGTCAAAAGAGGCCCATTCGATGTCTCTAATTTTCAACGAGAAAGGCTTACACGATTGCAAAACCCCCTGTGTTGCTCAAAGTTTCATCAATCATAATGCAGTCTTGTATAAGATTTTTATAGTCGGTGATAAGCACCATTTTGTGGAGCGGCCTTCTCTTAAAAATTTCCATGCTTGTGATGACGAAACGATTCATTTTGATAGTAGTGATGTCTCAAAAGCGGGCTCTCGGAACAGTTTGACGCTTCTAGAACCGTATGAAATTGTAGACAAGGTGGAGCCTGATCCAGAGGTTCTGAAACGGATTGCTGTGACTTTGAGGGATGAGTTTGGGATGGATTTATTAGGGGTTGATGTTGTGATTGAGAACAATACAGGGAGGTATGCAATCATTGACATTAACAGCTATCCAGGCTATGATGGGTTTCCGGATTTCTATGACGCTCTTGTGAATTGTATTAATAAGAAAGTTAACTCCAAATGTAAGATTGATAAGTTTGGTGATAATTAAGTAAAAAATACTGCCAAAAGTAACATTCCATATTTTTGATGAAACGCCAAATTGAGAAAAAGACATGATTTTTGACTGATTGTGGAGCCAAAGATCGCTTGTCAAGTATTGTAAAATGAACAATTTTTGTACTTATATTGTATATAATTTACTATTGTACACTGGTAATTTGTAGCTAGTGGCCTCAATATACACGATAACATTTGTCGTAGTTGTTTTATTCCAAACCAAACCCATTCAAACGTAAGTTTTTCTTACTGATTTCGAAACCGCCTGTATTTTTTTTTCTACACAATTCAAGGATTCTGACTGTGTTTTTATTTTTTCTCTACGAGCTATAGTTTTGTGGGGGTAAATAAGGTCGGCACAACGCTTCAAAAAAATGTATTTTGAGAAAATAAGATTTCCAATATCTTAGAATATGTGAAATATTCTATTCACTTGTACATTGATAAAGCAACAATCTTTACAACAAAATTATCATTCACAAATATTGGTGTTTCTATTTAGATCATTATTGGTTATTACACTTCTTTGGTTTTCAACGCAAGTACAAGCAAACAGAACGAATCATCACTCCGTTGAATGAACATAACGAGGAAATACGACTTGTCTGTGATTAGTTTGAGCATTTTCGCTGTAATAATAGTTGTTGGCTTGAATGTTTTGAACAGTGTCAGTGAATGATGGCGGCTACAAGTCGTATTTCGCGATAGGTAACAATAAGTAAAATCAAGTTTTGTTAAAACAGACAACATTTGACAACGATGTTAAATATACTTAGTACTTAGTTTCATTTGCTCTGCTATTTTGTAATAAGACACTTATTAGTTATTTGTCAAATAAAATATTGAACAGATTTGCGTAAAGAAACATTTATGATTTTTTTTCTTCTTTAGTTATTTAGTATCAAAATATTCAACATTTTTTTGCTATCTAAGAGTAATTAAAATATATTTAGTCTTACAAACACCTGGTTTGTGTGTGTTTTTCAAATATGAAACATCGAACACGAATACAAACAGCAACAAGTCTCTATACAGACAGGGTCCACGTAACCTGCCGAGTATTCTTCACAACACAGGTACGAAAAAAACAGATCTTGTATTAGATACACGTTTCCTATAAATACAGTTAACAGTTTGTTGAAAATAATGTTCATCATATAATCATCGTTATAAAGGCGCATAATTGGAGACTCACATTAATTTAAACAAGGAAATTCCGATTCACGAAACCAACAGTAAACATTGACCGAGACTGCTTGTAAGAATAAAAAATCGTACACGCAAGGCAGACACTTAATTCATAATAGATTGTCTTGCAATCACACCCATATTATAAAACATGAATCACTTGTTCCCGGTTGGCATGGCTTTACATTTTTGTGTGTGTGTGTGGTGGTATTTATTATTGTTACATAATATCAACGCCGCGCGAATGATGGATGCAGAAATTGATTGTCTTCTAATCTAAGGGTTTCGTCACAAAAAAGTCTTAAGTACTGTAATCAAACGACTCCCATTCCGAAAATCGGGAGTCTTGTTTCTGCAGTCTTTGGGTGCACTCTTTCAAATACGAGTCCTGGATGCGGTACATCCCCGAATTCGCCTGGAACATCAGCGTCTCCAAGATGCGCTCGTTCTTGATCGCCTTCGACGGCAGCACCACCTGCAAAAACAAAATTTTTATCACCTAATTAACAAGTCCAATAATTCAAACCTTGATGAGTTCCTGCGGCGAGATCCGGTACAGTTTCAAGTCGCGGGCCAATCTTTCCATAATGCACTTAAATTCTAACTTGGCATCGAGTTTACTTGAAGTTTTAGTTCGGATCTTGTGTCTCGCCCAAGCTAACATAGCTTCAAACTTCCGAACTTCGGGAACTTCCAAATTCCTGTTGAACAAAACACGTCCCAATTTTAATAAATATATTGGGTTTTTTAAATACCTGCACATGATCATCTGAACCATTGACTCGCTCAGCGTTAGAAACTCCGGAGTGGTGAAAAGGGCATAAGTTCGCGTTTCGACAAATGCCAGGATCATGTTGACCAACTCGGACGCTGAAGTGTACCTCCAGTAGTAGTTTTCCAATGAGCATAACATACAACACACCTGTGTTGAAAACAAGGAATTGTTGGAATGGATTAAGTAATTAAGTCTGTACTAACTTACGACTTCGATTCGGAGAAATTGTTTGGCGTGATGGAAGCAAGCTTGGAGGAGTTCAGGAAGGTCGTAGTGTTCAGCTGCGCAAATTAAGCCCGGAATTGTCGAACATGTGAGGGGACAAGAGCCAGTATGTAAATAATCTAACAATATCCGGAATGTGTCTGGATCGAATTCGATTATAGAAAATTCAGTCTGTGCCAGTTTGGCTCGATCGACTTTTTGAGCATCAGCGCAAACGCTCAAGCGAGGGACGGGCAGTTGGGCTGCTGATGGCTTGTCCTTACCCTCCTTGTCCTTACCGTCTTTATCTGGAAATTACATTATTCTTTGCAACTCGGAAATCCGGAGATTCAAACTTTCACATGTTAGTGGCAACTTCTAAATTACAGGCTGTTCATTATTAATCTTTTTGTCTACAGAAGCAAAAATATGTACCAAATGTTCTAAATTTTTCCAACTCTTTTCAATGAGAATTGTTCTTACTTAATAAAAAAACACAATAAACTGGCTTTTTTCTGTAGAATTAGTGCCATATATCGAAAAAAAATCATTTTTTTTTATCGGTATTGAAAATTATAAAGTTGTAACTTTATATTTATCGTAAAAATATACTTTATTTTTCGTTAATTGGAGTCTAGAAAATCAAGCTGGAAACACGTCAATTTTAAATTACCCGCCCCTGATTAATTTTAAATCGCGCGCTTCGATTCAACCAATGAAATGAAAGTGGCTTGACATCACGCACTGTGCGTGTTTGAGCGTCCTTTAGTTTTTTGTGATTATGGGTTGTAAAAAACGTTGTAAAAAGGTGCTTGGTGCTAAAATGACTAAAATCTAGACTTTAGTGAAAGTGTGAGGAGACGTTGTGACGAATTTTTCGAAATGGACGCCAAGGTTAGTGATTTTTTACCATTTTTTATCGCACATAAAGCTTTGGTTAAGCACCTACATACTGAGTTCGGCAAAAAAAGCTTATTTACTTGAGCAGTCCTGACTGCTGGCCCACTTCTTCTTATCCTCAGCGGAAAGTTGTTGGGCGTTGTGTTTCCTAATGGACCTGCCCCAGCCCGCTGTGATGGTGCCCAGCCTGGAGAAGGCCCTTTTGACCATTGGCGAGCTGGGGACACTTTTGGGTCGTGGCGATTCAATGTCTGGCACTTGTAGAAAGTTGCTACTTTTCGGTCTACTTTGTTGGGGGCTTAATAGAGTGGGAACTGGCCTGGCTAATAGTTCAGCTACGGGCACTTGCGGCGAACCGAAACCAGTCTGAATGCCGTACAACATCTCCTGGAAGACTCGACTACGAACACCCAAAATTGCACGCACACCAACTAATTTCGCTTTTTGTTTCGATTGGCCGACAAGAAAGGTCACATCGAATAATTGGGCGTTTGCTAAACAGTTTGATTCCGTGTTGAGGAACATGCGGGTGAAGTCTTTGGCGATTTGGTCGTAGTCTTCGAACTGGTCGCGGACGCTGTCCAGCAAGGGGGACGAGGGGCGCATGTGGCCAATGGGGCGCCACGAACCTGAAACAAACGGTTTTCACGAAAATTACAAAAAATACAAAAAAGTACAAGAATATTTTTTTTATGCATTATGCTTTAAAAATTACTTTTAATACATTATTAAAGTTGCGTTCCAAGCTCATTTCGACGGTTATACATTTATACTTAGAACTGAAATGATTAAGAACTGGATAAATTTATGGAAAGTTTGTAAGGCTTCGCATTGAAGCGGTCCATTCTTTGATGTTATGCAGTTTCGACTTTCAAAGGAAGTTGAATTATTAATTACTAAAGTGGGGAAAGCTGTTACCTACCTACATGTTGTCGATTAAGACGGTTTGTTTAATTAGAACTAAATTATGACGTTTCTGGAACAAGGTTTGGGAATGAATGGAAAATGTCTCCTTGAATTTGAGCAAACATTGGAAATCTGGCTAGATGGCTAACTTTTTTGTATTATCTAGAGGTGTTCCGTTTAAACCCCACATTTTTTATTATTATTATTTTTATGAGACTTACCTCTTCTGTAAGGCTTGGGTATTTGTCCGGTCTCTGCGTGGTTTTGCAGATTGGCCACAATATCCTCAAGCATTTGCGACCTTGTCCTCTCTTGCATCCTTGCAAATTTCGGTGCAGAATAACTTGCCCTTTCCCCGTTGACAATTTTCGTGAGAAGCCACTCCCTGAACATCGGTCCCTTGTCGAAAACACTTTGCTCCCATAGATAAGGCTTGTAGGCACCCACTTCATCTCTTGTAACGACTGACACTTCATATCGAGTGGGCTTCCTCTTAATTCTCGGGGAAGTACGCACTGAAAGTTTGATTCGTTCACAATTTTGGGGTATTCCCACACTTGGACTCACCTAAAATAAAGGTGTGCAAAAAGTGGCTTTTGATACAAGCCGGTGAGAACGACGTGTTATCGGCTTCCAGAAACACAACACAGACGATATCGTTGCCAATGTGTCTCTTCCTCTGCAGCTTTTGTGGGTCGTGCTTTTCGTAGGGGAGTAAAGTGCTGACGTGAAACATGATTTCAATGTTTCGCCAGTTTGTGTAAACCGAATATAATCCTAAAATAAGCAAGGTTTAAGGAGGGAAACTGGCAAAATAACAAGCACCTGTTAAATCGTGCACTGTATCCAAACCGCCCTTGTATTTATCGAAGCCCTTTAGACGCACCTTCTCACCGAAAAGCTGCAGAAACTCTTCAAACAGGACTGAATTGTCGTTATTGTCTAGAATCTCCTCTTCGGTGTATTGACCCTCTTTTACGTAGATAACACCCACTTTAAGCTCCGATTTTATGAAAACCTTCAACAAGATTCTTATTATGACCGGTTAAAAATCCTATTTTAGGTCTTAAAGTCATTAATTTCTACAGCAGGAGAAATTAAAACCAATTTTTGATTGCAATTTTGTAAAAAACTTAGAAACTGAAAAGCTGAAATACAAGAGAAATTAAAAAAGAACTACAACTGGTGTATTGTTTTTGAACTAAATGATAATAAAAAAAATGTGGCAAATATTGCCTAAGAGCAATAATTAATCCAAACAGTTTCGAAAAAAGATTGACTTGTGTTAAAAAAAAATGTCGCGGTCGCCTCGCTTCGGATTTAACTTGAATAAGTGTTTAGCCTGCGGCTCCCAAAAATTGTTTTTCCCCAATCGATTCTGTTTTGTGAAACAATATTGTGAAAGGAAACGCTCGTTCGTTCGTTTCTCTCGTATATTTTAAATCGGAAAAACATGTTTGTGTTATGCTTACGTAAAAAACGCAATTACTTACTTGATCTAATTTTAAGAGTTCTTCGGGCGTATCTGGGAGTTGTCCAAGGGTTAGGGGCGGATTTATGTTAACTTCTTTACCCAACGATCTCACAACTTCTTCACGATTGTAACGATCGGCAAAGACACAACTGGCTGGGATCAGACCGTGGACCGTGTAACTGATTGCTCTTACTAATATCCTGCCAACATGAAAATGTTTTTATGTATTTATGTTGAAGAGAGGCATTTAATCCGCTTTGTGTTTACACACAACTGTTGCATCCGACCGGAGATAAACTAGCCGCTTTTTCGCCACCGCCCCCGGAAACATCATTAAAACTCGGCATCTAGCTCTAGATAATCCACTGTCAAAACTGAATCACACAGAAGAAGGCAATTAACAAACAAATAATATTCACTAATGAAAATCGACAATTTTTGATGTGTGAAAGAGAGATAAAATTCGAGTGCTTGAAAATAATCCCGGCTTTATTAAGAAAGAAGAACCGCATCTAATACCGAACGTGCCAGGCTTTTATGACAATGGTATTATTGAATACAAAATTTTTAATTAGATGAAACTTGGGAGTGCTCCACTTAATAGAGCGTTAGAAACGTGGAAAAGGTAAAATAAATAGTTACGAGACGTGAGTGGAAAGTGCAAATACTATTTAATTCACTCGTTTCCGGTCTAAAGAATGTGTTTTTTAATGTACACGTATGCAATATGAGCCAGACTGAAATATGGTGGAGGCGCCGGGTCAGCTGGACGTGCTAATGATTCAATAATTAAATTTTTAGAATTATATATTCGATTTTTTTTTATTGTTTTTAATGTGGAAAAATATTACGAAGTATACAAGCTGATCCCTGTATTAGAAACCTTTTAAGAAAATCTTGATTTTTGGTGTGTAAAAAATAATGTCATTTTTTACATAATTCTGTTTATTGGCTTACTGTAAAAAAATGCGCAATAATTGAGTTTTTGAAGAATAATAAGCCAAAAAAGGTAAATGTCTGGTCATTTACGCCCAACTTTGGTGATTTTTTGGGTCTAAAAACGTGTTTAAATCCCCAAAACTTACAAAATTAATGTCATATAATTCTGTACTTTTTTGGCTTTAGCTATATTAAAAGTTAAAAAGTTCCTGATGTAGTGAAGTGAGAAGTTTTCCAATTTAACTAAAATAAATAATAAAAAAGTTAATTACAGCAACTGTCTTTTCAAAGCACATCGCAAATATTGAGTTTGTTCTTGAGATTTTTTCTATTATTTCGCATCCGCTTCTATCAATAAAACTGATTTGATAAATATTGGCTCGCGTATCATAAACTTATTTATATTGATAACAATACAGATTGCTTGCAGAGGGTGTTTTTATAGCATCGGCAAGTTACGAAAAAATTCGCTACTTTTTTAACAAAGTTCAGATTATGTTAATTACTGGTTACATTAGTCCGTGAAAGTTAAGTTATCGAATAAACCTAATTATTTACAAGTACAAGCAACAGGTTAATTGTGTACAATTTGTTACTATAGCGATGGCGCGCCCGTTTGTCAACCATTTATCATTTTATTTGTAAAGTAATTATTTCAAGTGTGTCTAACAGAAAAAATTGATAGAGTTTCTAGTCACGTTGTATAAAAATTACCACACAATTCTATTTACGTTTATTTTTGAATTTTGTTTGTTGAAACCGCGTTGTAAACACTTGCTTTTCCTTGAACACGGTAACAAACAACCGTATTTACAAAAATTGTCGAATGGATGTGGAAGCGAAGCGATAATTACTTTGTGAAATTTTCAACACCGTCAAAAGTTTGCTTCATACCGAAACTTTATTCATTTTGTTATCCGGGTTGATTGTTACTTAATTAATTGTCATGATATGAAACATTTCTGGAAGGTATTAGTCTCAAATTTCTTTATATCCAACAATCACTTGTCATCATTTATAAAAAAGAGAGAATTCGAGTGAAAAGCTTTTAACTGGCTTATAGGTGCGTCTGAGGAAGTGGCAAATCTCTCTCTAAATTTTAAATCGAACGTTTAGTTTGTGTTTGGTGGAAAATCGCTGCAATAATGCTGTTGATGGATTGGCGTGCTCCATTGTCCTCAATCAATAAATCTAGACCAAGATGTATTATTAAGAGTGTGTCCTTAATTCCTGTGGAGCTTATAACTCAATTATGGCTCTAATAGTCATCAAATATTGCTCCTGGAATTGATTTTCTTTTAATAAACATCTCGCTCGGTTTCAGTTTCTGTGGCAACGCGATTTTTTCTCAAACTTGATCCAACAATTAGTCAGCAGTTGGTCGTAAGTTTGCGGTAAATTTTTGATAACGATCGATCTGCAATTTACCGTTGAGGAGCATGTGAAATATCTCCAAGGTCTAGCAACAAGCTAATCGGATCAATATGATCCTAAAACAACAAAGGGTTTGAAAATGTATCAAATTCGTCGAAGAAATCCCCGAACCGTCTCTCTTAATCACGATTCTGGCGAAAAAAAAATTATGCAGAGGAATTCCTGTCGGTATTGTGCACTTTCCGGGCTAACAATTTATAAGTGATTCGAATGATAAATGGCGCGTCAATCCGGCAGCGGAAACACTTTTCAGAGTAGTAGGAAATCACACACACACACACACACAAAAGGGGCTTTTTCTTTGCCGTAAATAAACTACTCTATTTCGTATCTAGAGCAGGAAAAAACTTTACCTAAATTGATCCCGGGAATTTAGCGTTTCTTGCTTAATCGATAGAATAACAGGGCCTAGGTCTTCATCGTTGGTGAAATAGTTCCAGTGTTCTGTACCATAGAAATATTTCTCGTAGGTTTCCTGCTCCACGCTGGTAAGCTCGAAACCTTGGTTTTTCTCCCATTGTTCCTCTATTGTGGTTTTTTTGCGCGGGGATGACGAGTCGTCCTCTTCGTCGTCTTCGTACAAATCGTTACAACCTAATTTTTTCCAAATATGTCATGAAAGGGATTAGCGAAAGTCCGTGATTTATTCAACCATAAATATTCCAATTATTTTGCTCCCATGGGTGAAATTTATAATATGTAGTTACATTCAAATTAAAATAATTTACAAGAGGGGCCGAAGCGATTTTTAATTAACCTGAATATTCATTACAATTTCCATTTGAAGTTTAGAACAAAAAATCTTTTATTAACAAATTCGTTGGAAAGTTATTTAAAGTGTAAGACTTCGGGGGATTTTTAAGAGCTTCCACTGAGGGGCATTCCACAGACTTGAAATTACATGATTAAATAAAGAAAATCTCTCAGTATTCCGCATACACCGGCGTGCGTAAATTGGACATTAAAATTTATGACACAAACATAAAGAAATCCGATTTTTGATGAGAACAATGTTAAAGAAAACACATCAAGCAGTTTGAATGGAAATTGTTTTGGAATTGATGTGGTCAATATCAACGGTTGTTTTCACCACAAGCGCTGTTCACAACTGAATTGGCGCAATATGAGCAGTGCCCTATCATTTACAACCAAAATTACACTGTATAATTATATTTTTTAATTATACATTTGTTGTAAATTATTACAAAAAAACTCACTGCGATCGCGTCGCTTGGACGCGTGTCCATTTTCCTGGTCGGTCCCATCAGTATGGTCCTCCTCGTCACCCTCCTGTATTTCATGGTCGGATTCGCTTTCGTCCCATATGGTGTCAGAGGTGATTTTTTGTCTGGAGCATTCGATCCAATAGCCGGGCGTTGGTATGAAGTTGTGTGGGAATTCTTCGCAGAATTCATCTGTAAGGATGATGACATGAAAGCGGGTGTAATTAATGAGTGTAATAATTAGTAAACAATCTGGTGTGGAGTGCTTGCTTCTTGCGAAGTGATGATTTGGTGTACAGTCCGCTCACTGTAAGGTAGAACACCAAACGAGCTAAATGTAGCTTGGTGTTCAAACTTAGAGTGACCCGACTATACACACTCAAAGCTCGGTGGTTCCCTCGATGGTCCAGCACTATTACAGGTGAAAATTAAACAGTTTCTTGCGATCTCAAAATAGTAACAGTAGCAATTATCATGCGAAGAAAGAATTTTCGAGTTGTACCAAGACCTTGGTTCATAGAAAATATCTCTAAATAAATATAAATAAATATAAATAAATATTTGATACAATAGGAGTTAAGATATTTTTTTTTATTTTTTTCAATCTCACTGTTTTTCAGCTTCTTTTGTATTTCAGTTTTCAACTTTATTAACTTTTCAGTTTCTTCGTGTATTAGATTTTTTATTATAATGTAATGTTTCAATTTATTAGTGCTTCTCTTTTCCAGTTCTATAGTTTATGAGTTTTTCAGTCACTTATTTCTTCTTTTAATCATTCTATTTTTAAGGTTTGTTGTGTTATTGTGTTCCAATCTTATTGTTTTCAAGTATTTTCGTATTTTAGCTTTTCAGACTTTTAATTTTTCAGTGTCTTCGTGTATTAATTAGTTCTTTTCTTTTTCAATTTTTTCAGTTTCTCAATTTTTAAGTCACTCGGACTTTTTTGTGTTCCAATTTTTAGTTTCTCAGCGTTAATAGTTATTTCTCTCTTCAGCAAGGATAAAATCGTATTTTATCCATTGTTTACTTCATGGTAAAACGGAATTTTATCGTCGAAAAAAATAAACCTTTGTTGTTTTTCCGTTTTTTTTTCATTGAAACCGCCTTCAAAAATAAAATAAAATTTTATCGTCTTGTATAAAAACTAACTATTTCGCCCTCATTTCCTCCTCAATACACCAGATTTTTCATTTATATAGTTATTTTATGTTACAAATTAAGATTTTTTGTTTTTCATAGGCTTCTAGTCTTTCAATCTAATAGTTTCTTTGTGTTTCAAGTTTTTAAGTCTCTCGGTATTTCAGCTTTTCAGTTTCCAGATTTTTTAGATTTTCAGTTAGCATTTTTAGAAAAATATTTTGGTTCAACAATTATTTTTTTATAGCAAATTTCGTGCAATAGAGTTATGTTTTCTTATATTTATATTTTTCCTGCTGTAGAAATTAATAAAAACAGATTTTATACCAAACTCCTGTCTTTTACAACCTTTTTTGATGGATTGATTTTGGGAGAAATGGGACACTCAAACACACCGCATAAAACTCCGAGAGGATGCTTTTACTTTTATACAGCCCAAAGCCCTAGAGGCTGTGGCTATCTGCCGATAAAAGGGCACAAACTTGGTGCCCTTCGCTTGTTGTTTTAATAAATCGTCAAGCTGAAACAGCGCACCACCAAATTTGGCTCTTCCATCAATATTGGCCAATAATAATTCCGTGCCGTATTTAATGATGTGCAGCCATAATTATCCCATATCCGCTATTCACATTAATGACTACATTGGTTGTGCTAACACGACTACTGGCCTGAAAATATTACGTTATTGATTACTGATGAAAGCTGCAACGAAGTAATGGAAAAGCGATTGAAAAGTTTGGCAGGATTAGGTGCGAAAAAAAAACAATTTCGATTGCGTTATATCACAATTTTCACCACCTAACAGGTGGCATTTGACATTTAGTTTGTTGCCTCAATAACAAACAATTTATTCGATCAGTAATTTCGATTTTATTGCACCTATAAATAGATCAATTCAACGCGGACGCAAAAATGCAAAAATCCGACTGGACATTATAACTCACTCTAACCCAAATTTCGGGCAAATGTATTGAGTTAGTTAGAGAAAAATATCATAATAGTATGTTACAAAGTTTGCTGCAAGTCGGACTGAGGTAATAAAAATTTGATAAATGTGCCCAATAATAACAATGTTACAATTTTCTTCACTTTACTCGAATTTACGGCCCCAGAAAAGAATTATTATTTAGGTAAATGAGTTTGTTTAATGTGGATGTTTAAAGCTTATACAGTATTAGTCATAAAATAGAGATAATTTTAACTGGCAACTTAAATTAGACGAGCGCTGTCTCAATTAGGACCTGAAGCCAGGTCTAATGACACTAAGCTAGAAAATTTAACCGTACAATGATTTTGTTTAATAATTGTTTACGCGCGTGTCCGTCAATAGGAAAGAGCATATCTTGAAGGGTTCGCAGTTTTTAATTAAATTTAATTACATTTTGGTTTTCTCACGTTATCCACCGGTGTAGCGTATATTACGTACCCTAATGAAAAAAGTTGGAAATTAATCAAGTGATGTGTGCTTTATTCCCTATATATTTTTTAAAACGCTCGCTTGGAAGCACTTAAATTTAACGAAAGGTAATAAAGTGCAACAAAATTGAGGGATTTATGCGACACATTGTTCATTTTAATAGTTTACATTTGCATCTTAATAATAAAAATGAACGGTGGAAATTTCCGGATTTCTCTTAATGTCCGCAGATTGGCCAACATGTTCACCTGAGACCTGGTCAATTTCCGCGCTTTGTATTTTTAATGCGAGCTTTTAAGTGCGGATGAATGATCACGATGCAGTTTTCGTCAAGTTGCTGCGTTCCGGCCTTAAAAAGCCCTCAGGGAAATTTCCTACATATAATAATACCAGTCTAAGTCGTAACGTAAATACTGCATCCATTTTAATTATAGCGCATTTAAATTACTCATTACGAAGAACAAACATGAATATGATGAAAGTCAATAACGTATCATAAAGTTTTAACCGGTTTAATATTTCGCTGTTTGTTTTGTTGGACGAAAAAAGCGCGTCTAGACGCTGTAGCGTTTCCAATAATGAAAACTGAGACTTGTTTCGTGTTTTAAAATTTTTCGTTCAAATCATATTCGGAATTGAATTCCAGGGCGTAATTTGGTTTAATTGGTGCCGAATTATCTCGTTGGCTCCGAATTTGTAATTAAATAAAGAGTTCTTTGATAAATGGTTTTCAGTCTTAATCAAAAATTAATTATTGCTGCTTGGCTTAGTGCAAAATATGCAACATTTGCACATTGCTGATAATCGGTATTCAATGCCTTGTGTTTCTGGCGGCAATTAGTGATAGATTAATCATATAATGAAACAAAACAAGTTGATTCGAAATCGATGGTCGAGTTTTAAGCTTAATAAAAGAGCAGCTAGCTATTGGGGACAAGCTGCAAAATGCTTGAAATTCCTCAAGCATATTGTTATCGAGACCTTGCCCTAAATTTCCGCAAACCCATCGACTTTCACTGCGCTGAAAAATCGTCGCCTGGTTTTTCAGCAAGTCTCCGTTACATGATCAGGTGGGATTACACTCCAAACCTAATCCTTGAAAGTTAGTTGGTATATTATTAGGCAGAGGAGAAGCAACAGTTCACACTTCCTTTCTCTACGTCTGTTTGCGACGCTCCATTAAACTCTGCCCCTAATCTACTTTGTAGCACACCAACTTTACCAACACATAACCTGTGAAGTTTAACTTGTGTTCAAACCAGCAAAAAACACATGAATATTTCAATTTTTGAGCGTCGAACGAACCTTAATGGAATACTGATGTGGGGATTAACTAAATCGTAATTCGATTTAGAATACCCCCAGGTATCGTCATTTTTAATCTCGGCACAGATACGTGCCTTTATCTGATCAAAATTTATTATTTTTCGGTGGAAGTTGCAATAAAAGCATAAATCACACGGTTTTATTAATTCCACCCTTGTAATAAAACTCGATCCATTTTTATTAGCGTCACGATGGAAATTTTCAAATCGTCTTAGAGATCAAAGCTGGTTTAACTAAGTTTAAGCGAAAACCACTGTTGGACCACTTTTAAGAAGATAAAGGCGGTGAAAATAAGCCTGAGTTTATGCTTCGCTTTGAGCTCTCTTTTACACTGGTTTAACCGTATGATTTATTTATTTATTAAAGCCAGTGTACTAAAGATTAAAGAGTGAGGTTTACTCAACAAATTAGCAAGATTTTAACGTCACTTGGGGTAAGCAGAGTCAATTCATGTTTGAAAAGGTGTGGCACCGACTGGTTAATTAGCCGCAGTGTAATCAATTGTTACAATTATAAAATTTAATTACGTTTGTTTGTGGAATTCATTTGAAACGTAATTTATTTATTTAAATATTTAGTTGCAAATAAATTGAGCCTTGCGGCAATTTATACATGCTGTATTGGTGGTTCTAATAATGATTATCAACTACCTTGTTTTAAATGGAAAGCTATATTTTTTATTGCGTTTTTGGATTACTAGAGTTAATTTAAATTTTCCCTATGTCTAAATTTGGCCGTTTACGAAATATTTGGGCTTTTTAATTTTGAACAAAGTTTATTGTTTGAGAAATGTTTTTATGGCAAACTGTTCAAAAATAGCTGTGGTTAGTAAAAAAAAAACACCAACATAATTTTCAAATAAATATCTTTATTAGAACTTTCGATAGTATTTGACGTTGCATCAGTCGGAGAAAAAAATAGTTGATGTTACGGAATCACGTTTTAAATTTCCATCAGTTATTAATAGCCAAAGATGATGTAATTTCATATCAAATTAGCCTAAAGCTTTTATTTTTATTAAGTTTTCTAAAACAAGCCAACAGTCCCTTGTCAAGAACACGACAAGAATTGTCTGAGGCTGTTGGAAAATTATTAATTAAAGAAGAGCCTTGGGTTCGTCCAAACTAGAAATGAATTTTTATAAAAGAATCGACGATAATTGAGTTGTTACACTTTTAAAAGAGCCTGTCGTAACGAATAACTTGCTAGAACGGACACTAATTTCATATTTTGATAGAAAATCGCGAATTTGCCTAATCTCACACGTCAAACGTGTCGTACGCTAAATTCGCCACAATATTCACGCTCACGTTTAATGCTCATATAAATATAATTTCAAAGTTGGAGATTGGGCGAATTTCTCGCAATGCCCAAGCTGCAGCTGATTTTTCTAATAGTGTTGGTGTGTGTTTCGAGTTCCACCGGTGATTATTCGTAATTTAAGTGGTAGTTTTTGACGGGGTTGTTTCAGCCAAGGATGAGAAAAGTAAAGATACGCCTGCAGGTCCAGCGTCAGCTCTCTTACAGCCAATCAAACTACAACTCGCACAACTACCTTCGTGCTATAGAGGAATTTTACTGTTTTTAGTCACATATTCCACTCTTAAAACGTTCAAACCGTTCCTTACGCCACTTTTGCCGATCATTATCCCAGCCATTGGTGCAGCTATTATGTCGAAAATGCCCAAACCTGGCAAGAGATAACGTGTTCCTATGTAATGTCATGAATTAAATTAATAAACGTTTCTTTAAAGTTGTGTAAATTTTAATTAAAAATTTGGGGAGACACGAAATTAACTGGAGCTGCTTGACAAGCATTATTCTCAACTGTGTCAGCTTCTTGACAAAGGATATTCAAACTTTCTAACATTACAAAATATATTACTTATGTTCTAATTGGGTTATCTGCAGATTGAGATTCTCCACCGGGAGTTAATTTCAGGATTAATTATTATTACCTTCTGAAGTATCTTTACACTTTAAGAACCATTCAGCAAATAAATTAACAATCTAATTTTGTGATACGGTAAACACAGTTCGAATTCCTAACGATTTTTCACATTAACATAATCCATAAATCAAATATTTTAAAAATAGCGCAACACTGTTCTTATTCAAGCAAATTTTAACACAAAAAATGATCTCGTAATTTTTGTAAAAATGTTACATTTATTTGGCAAGCTCAAGTCACTGTTTTATCGATAACCAGCTAAAATGTAATTTATTTGAGCAAAATAAGTGACAATAAACTGAACACCGTGCTAATTGTTCCCTATTCAAACACGTTGAATGATATCCCCTTGTATATAATTCAAGCCACTGTTACGTTTCCTCCAATTCAAGTGGTGCTATTTTAAAAATGTAAAGTAAAAATTATTGAAAAATGATTGTTACGAAACTTTTGCTAGTGCTTAGTGTTTGTAATATCTTCCTGGCATCAGGTAAAATAATCAAAAGTTGGGAAAATAAACAAGTTGGAAATAATTTTACAGGTCAAACGACCGGTTTGGTGGAGAAAGCTGTCTTGGCTTTTCCAACCAAACTAGCACCACTGTTGATTCCCTTTCTTTTGATTGGATTATCAGCTATTGGACCTCTTGGTTTACTGTTTCTAGTGATTGCACCAACTCTTGCGCCTGTGACTTTAATTTTGAAAGAAGTTCTTAAAGGAGTTGTGCAAAGTATTGACCCGATTGTGGGCCAGTTTATCAACTTTGGGTTACTGCCATTTGAGGCAATCCCAAAACTATTAGGACTTTTACCTAAAATTTTGCCACTACTTGTGGTATTGCCAGCCATTGGCCCAATTGGTTTTTTGTTAGTCGCTCGTTTGTTACTAAGGCATGAAATTACAGAACACTTGTTGGGTAACAATTTATCACTCCCGACTTTAATAATTTCAGTGATAATTTTAACACTGTTCAGACACTTGCTACCATCAGCTGTCCCAACAGTGTTTCACTTTATCCGAATTGTGCTAGGGTTAGTGGCCTTGTTACCAGCATGGATGCCCATCGGACCCATCACTTTAGCAATAATCCCAACAGTAGCACTAATTTTAACCCCAATTGTTACAACAATCCGACGAGTTCTAGCACCCAAACACCTCCTACCTTTGGTACTGTTATTACCCAGAATTTTACCAGCACTTGTACCAATTTTGGGGCCACTTGGACCTTTGATGATCCTACCCATTGCTTTACTCCTAGGACCTGTAATTCCAGCCTTGGGCCCACTTTTACTCCCCGTTATTTTACCCCATCTCCCTAAACCAGTCCAAGGGTTACTAGCACCATTGATACCTTTAATAACCCCATTATTGGGACCCCTTGCACCTTTGCAACCACTGATCGCACCCTTGACCCCGTTGTTACCACTTTTGGGACAACTTTTCGTCCCTTTGTTACTAGCCCCAGTTTTAGGGTTTCTGTTACCGCACTTGAACCCGATTACGATTTTATTGTTACTACCGGCACTTTTGCCCCACTTGCCCCCTCCCTTGAAGCCAATCGTGGAAAAATTCATGCCTAAAATCGCCCCATTTTTGGGTAAACTAACCCCGTTTAAACCCCTACTGGCACCTTTAACCCCGTTATTGCCCTTGTTGGGTCATCTAGCCCCGATTTTGTTGCTTCTGCCTGTGATTATGGCTCTAGGGCCGCTCCTTCCGATTGTTGTAATTATTTTATTGCCACATTTGATGCCACATTTCCCGCCGATTTTACACCCGTTTTTGGCACCTCTTGTTGGGGTTTTAGGCCCGATTTTACCACTGATTAAACCATTGAAACCCATAATTGATAAGTTGGGCCCCCTGTTACCACTTTTGGCACCATTCGTACTTCCCATAATTATCCCAATGATTTTGCAAGTCGTGGGTATGTTTTTACCAATTTTGGCACCGGTTTTACTACCAGAGCTGGTACCACATCTACCACCACACATCAAACCACTTTTAACGCCTCTCTTACCAATGTTGGCACCCTTGTTAAAATTATTAGAGCCGTTAAGGCCTGCCCTTAATCCCTTTGTGCCTTTGTTTCCTCTCCTAGCCCATGGTTTGGTGCCTATTTTATTATTCCCAGTCGTTACATTTTTGGGGCCTGTGTTACCACTGCTACTACCTATTTTACTACCTTTGCTCATACCACATTTGCCAACACCAATAAAACCATTGCTAGCGCCTCTAGTTGGTTTATTGGCCCCAGTTGCCAAAATTCTTGCACCCATTGAACCATTTTTGAAACATTTGAACCCTTTATTGCCACTTTTGAGCCAACTGTTGGTTCCTGCATTACTAGCCCCACTTGTTGAGTTTTTGGGTCCATTGTTACCAATTTTGCTGCCTCTACTTCTACCGGCCTTGGTGCCAATGTTACCTAAACCTATTCAAGCTCTCTTGGGGCCTTTATTACCAGTATTACAGCCTCTAGTTGCACCTTTTGTGCCTTTGTTAGAGGCCTTAAAACCGGTCTTAATGCCCTTGCTTCCGCTCTTAGCTCCTTTGGTACCTATTCTAATTTTAGGTCCCGTTTTTTTGCCAATACTAGCGTCTCCAATTGCGGGTCCTTTAGGACCATTTCTTTTAACTCTCTTAATTCCGGTGGTATTGCCAGTTTTGGGTAAAATTCTAGGGCCTGTTGCCCCGTTAATTGGGCCTTTGCTAGGGCCTATTGCTCCAATTTTGCCGATTATTTTGATGATTTTGGCAATTTTGGGGCCTGTTTTAGGGCCGTTGCTCCCAGTTATTATCACACCGTTGTTGCTTGGACCTTTGTTGCCAATTCTGGGGACTTTATTGGCACCTCTTATTCCAATTCTCCCGATTTTGTTGCCGATTTTATTACTGGCATCGGTGTTAATTCCAGGTGTTGGCCCAGTTCTCCTTCCCTTATTTGTGGCTTTAGGGCCGTTGTTAATTTCAAACTTTTCGCCGATTTTAGGGCCACATTTGCCCATTGCCCCGCTACTTATGCTACTAGGGCCTTTGTTATTGCCAATTTTAGGGCCACGTTTACTGCCGATTTTAGCACCGCTTCTTTTACCCATTTTACCAATACTTATGGTCTTGGGACCTGCGTTAATCCCAATTTTGGGAACAGCTTTAGGCCCAGTTTTGGGGCCTATGCTTGGGCCTGTCTTAGGGCCCATTTTGCGACATCTCAAACCTATTTTTGGGCCCTTATTACCAATTTTAGGCAACTTGCTTCCAATGGTGGGGCCTTTAATTTTACCAATGTTGCTACCGCATTTGTTGCCCTTTTTGCCTATTTTGTTTATGGTCCTAATTGGAACCAAAATAGTGCCTAAAATTGGCCCTATGTTGGCCCCAATTTTGGTACTGATTGGGCCAAAAATTGGCCCTATTTTAGGTCCAGAAATTTTGGGTCATTTGGGGCCAAAACTTGGACCACTACTCCCTATTTTGCTCCTTCTACCGATTATAGGACCGCTACTCCTAATGTTATCCCTGCTTGTAGGTCCTGTCCTACTTCCAGCTATTTTAGGTTTAATCGTTCCTCGAATAACAAAGATAATAGGTCCAATTGTAGGTCTAGTTGCGCCAAAATTGGCTCCTGTACTCCCAATTTTAGGCCCTTTGTTTGCCCTAGCTCCACTTTTAGGACCTCTGTTTCCAATTTTACTACTTATTATCGCACCTGTTTTATTCCCATCACTTATGCCAGTTTTAGGTCCACTTTTGGCGCAATTTGCACCGATTTTAGTGCATTTGCCGGGAAAAATTCTACCAATGGTAACAGAATTGGGGCCAAAATTGCTACCAATTTTACTACTAATGTTATTATTGCCTCTATTACTTCCCTTAATGATAACGATTGGTCCGACGATACTTCCCTTATTGAAACTAGGCCACTGACCCTATTTAGCTGATCGATTATTTATATGTACAAAAAGTATTGTATTTTTTTAATGGACGCAATGTAACAAATAAAGTTACGCTAAAAATGTGTTTTTCATTTATAATATTTATTATTTGCTAGTAAATAAGACAACAAAATCAATCTATCAGTTTATTATTGAGCTATAACAAAAAATAATTGAGCCCATAAAAAACATCTGAATTATTTGTTTATTATTTTATTATCAAAAGTAGGGGTCCTACCAAGGTCAATAGGCCTTGGATTAGAGGTGCCAAGGCCGGCATCAAAGGTGTAATAATAGCAGTTAAAAGCACAGACAATGGTTTTAATATCGGCCTAAGCAAACCGCCCAGTATCCAAATCACTGGGCTCAAAAGTCCCAAAACTGGCTTCAAAATCCCTATCAGCACTGGAACAATCGGTGCCAGAAACCCAGCCAGAGCATTAAGGATTGGTACCAAAGGCAATACAAATTTCCCCAAAACTGAGACAATTTGTGGAACGGCAGGAGCCAGCAAAGAGGCCACTATGAGAAACAGTGGAAGTAGTAATGGAGCAAGTGGTGATATAATTGGAGCCAAAGGTGTGAGAACTGCTCCCACAAGCGGGATCAAAACTAGAAGAATTGGAGTTATCGTCAGTAAAATGGGAGCTAGGGGCGTTAGTACAGGCCCCAGAGACGCCAAAATTGGGCCAAGGACAGGCCCAGCAAATGCGATAAAGATCGGAACTAAGGGTAAAATAAGGAGGGGGCCTAAGAGTGAAAGGAGTGGGCCTAAAGTCTGGAGAAAAGGGCCCAAAACTGGGGCCAAAACCGGGCCCAAAAAGGGTAAATGTGGAAGAAGGTGCGACATTGTATAAATTGATCTAAAAAGTGTAAATTATTTTCAAAATGAGAAATACGTTTCTTACCTGATGAATTCGTGGAATTGCAAAGTTTGGGCTCGATTTAAATTGTTGCGAATTTATAACGCACTTTTTTATCATTATTGGGCACAACGAATTTATTGAACCAACTTGATACACGCCGAAAATGAGAGCAAGTCGTCCAATTATTAAATTATGAAGACGAAAACGTGAATAAAAAAAATTAGGCCAAGCTGGAGGTGCAATTTAATGATTTTGTGATGATTTCGTTTTGGGTTTGATTAGGGAGTCCTATTTTTGGGGATGAACAATCAGGCATTATCTTTGTTACATAATATTTTGGAACAAATTTCGTAACGAATGTTGTGCTTAAAGCAAGTTTTGCCAATTTGCTGTGGCTGATAAAGACGTATATAACCCAACGTTTGCTCAGTGTTTTCATCAAACGTATTTTTGGCACCGCCAAAAACTTAAATTTGTAAAAAATAATGTAAAAATGGGTTTACGTAAACTTATTTTGGTTTCTTCAATCATTTTGTTGCTTAACGTTCCTCATATAGGTGAGTCTCTATTTTTTTAAACAATAATTTACAAATTTCTCTTAGCTTCGGACCCAATACGAGACTTGGCTCTTCTTAAACATGTGACCGAAACCCCGATAAATGTGCTAGTCCGTGTTTTTGCCCCTTTGTTAATCCCATTTTTGCTACTGGGTTTGACCGCAATTGGGCCCCTTGGCGTGATAGTTCTAACAGTTGTGAATTTCTTTGCTCCGTTTTTGACACCATACGTGCCCGTAATAAGAGACGTTTTGAAAAAAATAGTGCAGAGTATTGACCCGGTCCTTGCTCAATTGGTAAATATCGGGAATCTTCCGTTTGAAGCTGGCCCGAAAATCGTCAAACTTTTACCGTTTGTGCTACCACTTACCATTCTTTTGCCGGCGTTTGGACCAATAGGCTTTGGAATTTTATGGCAGTTGTTGGTGAAAAATGGAATTATACAACACTTGTTAGGTAACAATTTGTCATTACCCACTTTGGCGCTCAGTTTGATCATTTTAACGTTCTTGAAACATTTACTACCGAACTTTTTGCCCAATGTTGGGCAGTTTATTAGGACTGTGTTAGGGATTTACGCTTTGTTACCCGACTTTGTAACTCCTGATCCCATCACGACCACTGCGATTTTCGGAATTTCGCTAGTCCTAACACCTGTTATTACCCTGCTTAGGAGTGCGTTAGCACCTGGTGGAGGGTTCTTGAATCTTTTATTCCACCTTACACCTATTCCGTTCCTACTTCTACCACAGTTCCTTCCCCAATTGATTACAGCACTAGGTCCCCTAGTACCTATAGCACTCACACCGATCCTTATAATAGTTTTTGGACCTCTCCTTTTACTAATGGGACCAATTTTACTTCCTGCCCTTTTACCATTCTTACCAGGGGCTTTAAAACCACTATTGCTACCCTTATTGCCCTTATTACAACCGATTTTAGCCCCACTTTTGCCCTTAATAGCCCCACTTTTGACACTTTTAAACCCAATTTTACCAATCCTGGCACCACTTTTACTAATCGGCCCTCTTTTATTACCACTTTTCGGCCTTTTGGGGCCTTTGTTACCCCTATTTTTGGCACCACTTTTGCTAATTATCGGCCCAATTTTGGGACCATTGCTTGGACCACTCTTTGCTCCTTTGTTAGCTCCTTTGGCCCCACTTTTGGGACTACTGAAACCCCACTTCGCTCCTTTAATGGCAGCTTTAGGTCCCATTGCGCCTTTGGTACACAAACTTGGGCCCTTTTTGCCCATTTTGGGCATTTTGGGCCCATTACTAGGGCTATTAGGACCCGTGGCACCGCTTTTACTTACCTTCCTTGGGCCAATTCTAGCACCAGTACTAGGGCCAATTGCACCAATTTTGGGCCTGGCAGGCCCACTTTTGGCGGTTGTGGGGCCTCTCCTTTCGACAGTATTAGGTGGTTTAGGGCCTATTTTGCCCATGATTTTGTCCCTTCTTGGTCCACTTTTAGGGCCATTGTTGGGTCCCCTAGCCCCAATTTTTGGACTTTTGGGGCCATTTTTCCTACTTTTGGGCCCACTTCTTGGCCCGATAGCTCCACTAATTGCCCCTGTTTTGATGTTAATTGGGCCGGTACTAGGGCCATTAGCACCAGTTTTGGGTCCAATTTTGGGACTTTTGGGACCTGTTCTAGGTCCACTTCTGGCTATTTTAGGACCAATTGTACCACTTTTACTCCCACTTCTTGGAACGTTACTAGGGCCTATATTGGGCGGAGTTGGGCCCATTTTGGGACCGATTTTCCTAATATTAGGGCCAATTCTTTTGGGGTTGTTAGGACCAATTTTGGGTTTGTTGGGACCAATGTTGGGAGGTCTTTTGGGACCTATTTTGGGGCTGCTAGCCCCAGTATTGGGGCCAGTTTTGAGCTTATTGGGCCCAATATTAGGCCCGGTTCTTGGCATTTTGAAACCGTTTTAAGTGGGTAATTTAAAATTGTTACTTTTAGTTAGAGATAGTCTTGTATTGTAATTACGTGAGCAATAAAAATGTTGAAGAAACTTGTTGTTTTGACTTACCTGAACAGGCTTGTGGTGGTAGAGGGAAAATGAGGGTAGTTGAAGACTTCCTTCTGGCCACTGCACATCCCAGTGATTGTGGCTTGAAAGCCCTAAGTTGCTGCATGAAGTCGGAGCACTCCATGAGAGCAACGTCAGCGAAGTGTAAGTCGCAGAGTATTTGGTTTTTGAAGCGTCTTGCTCGCTTCTGGTTCGGACCCGTCAAATTGAGTCCGCACGAATTGCATCGCAAACATTCCTCGTGGTAGTGATTATTGTCGTACAGCGGCGAAGGTTCTGGAATATTCAAAAATAATCAAACAATTTTATTCGATCAAATCTCGAAGGGATCGTTTCTACTGCTGTATCTGAAAGGTTTTTTGTTGCATCGATCCGTCTGGATATTAAACAAGGGAAAGTTAAATAAAACGTTACAAATTAATTCCGACATTCGGGCAGGTGTAAATAATTTGACTTGGCCAAACTTTCGCTTGTGACAATTACAGGGTGGCCCAGCTCAGCCCCCGTCTTCCATAGCTCAGTAAAGTTAAACATTTCATACTTTGTAGACGTTATTTAAATTGTAGGACGTATTTCAGAAAAATATTTTTGATTAGACAGAACACAATTTTTAGTGGCATGCTATTATTTTTTTGTGCTCATTGGAATGCCTTTCTAGGAAGGCAGCCTAAAGGGCACTAAAAAATAATAGAATACCATTAAAAAAATATTATTATGATGTCATACTTTTTGTGGGACACTATGAATAATTAAAAATATTTTCCCGAAATGTGTCCTAGAGTAATAATATCTACAAAAAGACGGGATCTGGTCTGGACCATCCTGTAGAATAAAATAACGATTGCTGCAAATCGGAAAATTTCGTTTGTTTGCACAGTGCGAAATTATTTTTAGGATGAAAACTAACGATCAAAATGCTTTGCTTTTTATTTTAAAATTAGATCCTCGTTGTTCTTCATCTTTTAACCGCAGTTGATAAATCGTTGAATCATTCGTTTGCTTATCGTTTCCTGTCAAATCACTTTGTTAAAAATAAAACTCAATAATACTAATTAGAGTTTCTCTGGGGTGATATCACGTCTTCTCTAATTTAATTTTGGCTTAGTTATGGGTGACATTAACCGCGCTGCCTTTCTGCTAGGGTTAATTCACAAGCCGTTGTTGGTTTCTTTGTGCGAAGAAAAATGCAGCTAAAATGCCTAAATATTGTGGACCTTCTTTTGTGAATTTATTAAAACCGGGGCGTTACATTTTAACGCCATTCAAAAAGCGGCTTTTGTTGCGATATCTTTTATGTAACACGGGGGTCGTGTTTTTATTTTTCGCACTGCCGACGATAGATTTGCATTTTCTGCGCCGTGAATAGAAGAAGCGAGTAATATTTTTCGTTTGATGACAGCTTGTCAATATTTTAATATGAATTCTTATCAGATTTTGAGAGGCGCAAGCAACAGTTTATTATTATCAAGTACCTGGTGTTTCAGCAGTTGAAAGCTCATAGTCCAGAAGGACGCACCCTTCAATAGAGGGCGTCAGCGGCCACTCCCGGCATTTTAAAAGCCACCGACTTGTGAGACTAGTTTTGAGTTTGGTTCGAGTGCATGGAGGAAACGGCCACGACGTCGACGTCCACGTGCTGCGGATGCCACGGCACCACTGAGCAGCGTCGCGACGCCTGGCCCCACCTCCCGATCGATTACCAACTGTGTTATCACAAATATTACTGAGACGACGGCGCGCACATTCAAGCTAAAAACCTTTCAGACGGTGAAGCTCTCCTTACCTGTTTGCGTACTGGAATCGAAAAACGTGCTGGAGGTTTCAACAGTCATGGAAGCAATAGTACCGTCTAGAATTTGTGCGCTTGAATCCCTCCTACCCCTATACCTTTGGCAATCGTCACTTTGGGAGCTCTGTCTCCGGAAGTTCCGACATCTGATCATCTCCTCCGTGGTCGACTGTCGTCGGAACCCTCGAGCGATCAAAATCTCCTCGGTGGTTGACTGCCGTCGAATCGTCGGTCGGTAATTTTCACTTGGGGGAGGAACAGGTCGGTTGGAAGGACTTGGATCTCGACTTGAACAACTTGAACTGTCTGGTGAACGTGGTCCCCCACCTCTGGCCACGCTTGTCGACTGGCGCCGTAAACGCCCTCTTCGTGTGGTTCGTCTAACTGGGCTAATATCCCTTTCACCCGAACGATCTGGACTTAGATGCGACCTGGAGTCTCTTCGACTCCTGGAGGCGGAATCTGGACTTAGTGAGTCACGACGTGCTTTACGTCCGGTGTCGTCCACATCGGGACTTAAAGCCGTGGGTTGCGAACCTCGCCGAGACCAACCCCCAGGTGGTAAACAACTCTCGTCGTAAGCGGTGTTTTGACGCTGCAAACGAGATAGTTTACTGCTACGTTCGGGACTAGCATGACTCCGGGAGTCTCTACGTCCTAGACGACCACACTGTGTGGTGGAGTCACGTCTGGTCGCCAATAACGGATGTGTGGGAGTTGTGGCTTGAACTGTTGGCGAAGTCGCCGGTGGAGTAACACTTGAAGTTATAATAGTTGGAGGTGACATGACCTGGGTTGTTGTTTCCTGGGTCGTCACCAAGGGAGTTGAATCGGACGCAGTGGACGAAGTCGACGGTCTTTGTTCCTGTCTATAATACGGAGTGTCGTTAATCGTACGTGAATCTCGGCGTTTTTTTTGCGCTGCTACGATTTTCGGAGGTGGGGGTGTGATAATAGTGGTGGAGTCTCTCCGACCACTACGTCCACTCTCCCCCGAGCCCCTTCTTGACGTTCCATGTGAGTGTGAGACGGAATCTCTTCGTCCACTTTTGCTCGATTCGCCGCTTCCACGTCTCGGCGACGTGCTGGTGGTGACCATCGTCGTGGTGGACTCCCTCCGCGTCCATAATTTGGCAACTTCCGACCGGAAATCTGAAATGGCAGTGTGGTGCGAGTCTCTCCTGGACTTGGAGCCCATGCTTCTGATGCCGGAGTCAGCGCTAGATTCCCTTCGTTTGCGGGCGGTGGTGATGCTGGGGGTGGGGCCGGCTTCGGTGGTGGATTGCCGCCCCCAGGGGAGTGAACGTGCCAAGTCCGCTAGAGTTTCCCTCCGACACAGTTGTTTTTGGCGGGTTTTCGTCGAACCGCCCCATTCGCGGAGGATGTCTGTGAGTTGGGCGAGGGAACTCCGACGGCGGCGGGTCGTGCCCGAGGTGGGTGGGGAGGTTTCTTGGGTTTCCGTCGGCGGAGAGATGCTGCAGATTTGAGTGGCGGAGTCTCTTCGACCGCCCAGACGTTGACGGATGGTGGACTCTTCGACTTGTTCCCGCACCAGGTCGTCCCAGCCGTTGCCCCCTTGCCATACTAGACCGACTTGGTGGGAGAGGATCGGAAGGTTGCACACGAAGCAGATGGCCGTCATTGTTCTGCAAAAGATGCACTTTTAATTAACAAGCGATGATCGGAGACGATGCGAATCGTCCTTCGCACATCTGCTTAGCGGGTCAAGGTTATTTTTTATCAAATACAGGAAAATTCGTGGATTTGTACCTTTCACTTCAAAAATCGATAACTAAGCTATTTTCTTAAATTTTGAAATCATTTTTGGTTTATAATTTAAATTATTATTAATGCGGATATTTTTGCGTTGGTTGACTCCGTATCTTGGCATAATTTGTCGTGATAATTGGTTTTTTGGATGAAACTTTTCGGAGTTTTGTGATATTTTATTTCATTGCCTGATATTATGTTATGATTTAACATCGCTGCGCTTAGAATTTATTGTAGTATCGTCTGCAAATAATATTATATTAGAACGTTTCGTTTTTTTATATAAATAAAAAGAGTAAAGGTCCTAATACGGATCTTTGAGAAACACCAAATCTAAGCAATTCCTCCGTACTTAGTTTTTCCATAAATTTTGATTTGAATTATTTTTATAAAAAAATATTTTTATAAAAAAAATATTTTTATAAAGAAAGCCTGACAGACTCTTTTTCAAAGCTTGCTCTAGTTCAGAATATTCTCGATTTCATGTTATCAATATTAATAAAAAAATCAATCTATGCTTGTTTGAGCTTTTATTTGTTCAAAGAAAAAAAAACTTTCAAGTTAGAAGTTATTTTTCCAAGTAGTGACAAAAATCTTAAGCCTATAAATATGAAATACAATCCAAAAATTGTCACTATTTTTTCCCTTTTTTCATTTTTGTCATACATTTTTGCTGCATTATCTGTTTTTATGAAAAAATCTGTAGTGTGATTTTACATTCAATGGCTTTTCACAAAATTTTTTTTTTTAAAAATTTCCAAAATATAACTGAGAACCCTACTGACGGCGTTCCGAGCTCATTTTTAAACTTTTTCGAAATTGTCCGAATTTATTCGTCAATTTTTTTTTCGCCATGAAACTTTATTAATTCAAAAAATAAAAAAATATAATTTTAAACATAAAAAAAATTATCAAAATTAACATAAAAAATAGCACAACAAAAGTTTTTCAGCATAAAACGCCAAATTAGCAAATAATCATTCAAAAACTGGTTTATTCGAACAGAAAAATTAAAAAAAATGTAGCGTGCGATCTCGAAAATAACAAGAAATAAGAAAATAAGGGGAATACTATTAGAAGAAAAACCAAAGTATTTCATTTTAGTTAAATCACAGCAAGCAGCAAAAGCTGATTTTTATCAGGAGTAACAGGAGTTGGAGTTGCGTTTTACTTATTTTTTTTTAAGAAATAGTAATCAAAAAAGTGAAACAATTAAAATTTAACAAAAAAATACACTTAGCACTTTAGAAAATATTGTGAGAGGTGTTTTTTGTTACACTACCAACTTTCAAAATTGGTAAAAAAATACTTAAACAATAAAACAGTAAAATTTTGTTGCACAGTGTTATTCAGTACCGGGTTAAAATATGATTTCGAAATAATGAATAAAAACCAAGTTAGTGCATTTTTCCTTCAACTCACGAGTGGAACACTTTATTTTCGACGATCATTAAAACTTTGACAAGAATAAATTAAGCTCCAATCTGTTGATTCAATAATATTTGATAAAAAGTACGTTAGCAGCAGATGTGTGAGGGAAGGAATCGTCAGTTAGCCTGTGATGAAAAATGTGTGCTGAGTGCGAGTCGGCTGCAGCGGTGCATTAGTAACATGCTAAAGAAGAATGTAAGCTTGGCCCTAGATGACCCGAGGCTTCGCTAGCCCCGGGACCCTAAATTTGTGCGAGTGCGGACCTGTAGTGGCGCAAGCGCGGCGAAGGCAGCTGCGCCATGGCTCATTCTGGCTGACCCCTGGACCAGGCAAGAGGACGACGCTCCACGCTGACTCCGTCGAAGACGACTCCGTCCAGACCTGCCTGCTAACACCAAACACTTACTACAATAGTCGCTCCAAACCTACACAAACATTTTCACTCGAGACTGACTAATCACACAAATTTAGACATTCACCAAAGGAACAAAATGAAAAAAATAAAACCAACAACTCCCATCGATTTTAACTAGTACATTCAATTAAAGACGATTAATTAATTCGATTTAAACTCGTTTGAACGAATCAATTGCGTTCCCACTTTTCGAAATTTCTCTCAAGCGCGCATTGAAGTAGTAACAGGTGGTTTGGACGAGTAGTTTGAAAGTTTGGCGGTAAAGTGACATCAAGTGAATGCACGTGTCATGGAATCATGCAAGACTCACTTATCTAGCACCAACTATATCATAGTAGCAAAAGCTCGATTATTTAAGCTACACCAGGAAAATTGTGCAAGACTATAGCGCACTGTAACACCGGCATTCGGTTACGCGGTCGACGTTATACTGGGCACCGACAGAAAGCGTCGACGGCGTCGGCGCCCACTTTCCGACGCCGATGACGTCACGATTGATTTGCTGTGTGGGTACCGGCGACATCTGGGGACCTACCAACAACTGTGTTTGTAGGTGCAAGTATCAATCACACACAAACACACTTTCAGCAGTCTATTCTGCTTCGATAAATATAAGCTTTCATCGCATTATCTCCCATTAGCTTGATTTCATTAACTTTAATTTTCATTAATTTTCTGCCACGATAATTACACATCACGAGCCTTCGCAATTATTTACAGCGCTTAAACCAAAGCTCACAAGCACGTGCTAATTCAAACTTTTAGCATTTGTTCCTCCGTTTAGCAATTAAATTGTTAAGCCTGTAATTGAAGGCAAATCGCCCTTGTCTTGTGTGTGTGTGTTATCAATAACACATCGAATTCCATAAATTTCAAATTGAGGCCGTTTGCCAACACAGCTCACGTATTCATTGTTTCTAAAACAATTTGAAGAGATTTGAAAGTAACTGAACGCCCTGAAAGTACATGAGTATCGATTTATAAAAAGCCTTGTCAGGAAAATGCAAAAAGCGTAACATAATGCCTGATCTGTTTGTAACACGAGGAAAATGAACTTTTGCTCACTCGACACACACATATTTATTTTTATGGATTTTATTTTCAACTCACGGAAAATTGTCCCCCGGCGCATCCACCATTTTTAACAACGAACGAAACTACAGTAAGCGGTAAATTAAAAACAATACTTGTGCAAATATTGTAAAGTAGAGCTCAAAACAAGTGAAATAACTCAACTTGCATTATCCGAATATCTATAATTTCTGAGATATACATTTTAAAAACTTGTAAAAATAGTAAAAATTTTGATAAAGCCAGTTGATTTATTTTGACATATTCCTCAAAATTCGGTGAAAAGTTCGTTATAACTGGACTCGACTGTAACAAATGACAAAATAATTCCGTTTTATTTTTCATCAAATTTAATTCGCGAATTTAATTTAATTTCAATAATTTTATATACCTGTCTGCCTGCAGCTCCACTCTCGGCAATTCAACAATTTCGAATTAAAATCACCAACTATTTATTAATTTGTTTGGAATGAAGCCCGAACAAGAAAAATCAGTGCGCTTTTTGTTGTCAAATAAATGAAAAATATTCTATTGTATTATACAAGTGTAGTAGACGCTCATAACTGTTTTAATAAACAGTGGAATGCCAAATATTTGATCGTAATAAAGCAGACAATGGTTGTGTTTAAATCAATAGGTTTATTTAAGTATTTCAGCGAAATATCTACATACGATCGTGCACAACATAAAGAGATAATCTAGAAAGGTGGGTGGCTGGGATTCGGAGCCAAACAAAGCGACTAATCCCTATTTCCTAGCATCCGGAAAATTTCCTGCTGAAGATCTCTTGGATTCTTAAAGTGGAGAGACCGTTATTTTTCAAAGTTTCAAGCCAAACAATGACTGAATTGTGCGTAGAGTTTAGGCGGAATTGGAATTAACTGGCCGAAATTTCGCGTGACAAGTATTAAAAAAATATAATAAAAAGGCAAAAATTTAATATTAAATGTTCGCAATAATGAATCCTTTTGTGCAGGCTTCAGAGGAACCGGTGAATGCAAATATTAAGTTGTCATTGTAAGAAGATACTAATATAATCCGGGGGGATTTTGGGAATATTGCCGTGTACTATTTTTAAAGTCGAATCAATTATTTTGTAAGAAATTTCAACTTTCGGCATTCTGTTTGGTCAACCGCACTGAGAATTTGCCTCGTATCAGATTATTATGTATCGGAAATTCGTGGAATTTGCCACTGCGATCGTTGAAAAATCCAAACAATTTTACAGCTTCCGATTACAGATGTCTGGAATTAAAGCGAATGCCAGTGTGTTTAATTAAAGGCGAAAATTTGCCTACTTTGTGTCATCGTACACCGAAAAAACATTTACTCAAAACACCGAAATCAGATTGAAGCTGGTAGGAAAACCGTATAGTGCACTATAAATTATTCATAAGGATAGCAAAGACATTATCCAAGTCGGAGCCATAGGGCCTTTTAAAATATCGGGACACCTAATCGCTCAGGTGATCAATATTGCACAACCTTAATGAAAAGAAAACATTTTCAGATAAGCCCTTTGTTTATGTTGGCACAGTAAACCTGAATACTTTAAAGTGCTTCAAAATGGAACTTTTAACTCTCTTTGTTTACTTAAATTTTGAAACATTGCCGACATGTTTTCATAATTACACAAACAATCAGTACTTTGCTATTGAATTTTACGACGCTTGTTTTCTCTCTAAATCAAAAATTCACTTCTTTCTGGATGTATTGCTGATTTTTTCATTGACTTTCTACAAGAATTTAACCTCGCCATAAAACGTGACATTTACGTGCCACTTAAACTTTATGACGCTTATCTGAGGATAAAATAATATTAATACGTGTTTGTATCAAAACGTTGTATTTTTTTTAATTACTATTAAATTTTATTTTGTTGTGAAACGAACAACAAAATTAATTATTGATTCGGCATTTGCGCAAGCAATTTTCTATCATAGTTTGGCTTTTATTGTTAAACTCAATATTTTCAATTTGGTAGCAAAATATTTAAGCACTCCTGTGAGAGACATCAGGTAAAATGCTTGGTTGGAACATACAGGGTGTCTGTTTTTCGAGCTCCTTCATGGGGATCTCAGTTATTATAAGAAATACGAGGTCGTTGCATTATTGAAAAAAAAAATGTTATTTGTAATGACACTATTTTAAGTTCTGAGAATTTAAACTCGTTTTTAAGCCAAAAATCAATTTTTTTCTTCTGTTTTTATTAGAAAAAATCACTAAATGTGGTCAAAAATGACCAAGAATTTAATATAGGAACTTGGGAGAATTAAAAATTGTGTCAAATTTTTAACAAAACGGTTTTATTTCAATAGAAATTGACGACTAAATTGGACCTTTTTTATCGATTATATATATAGAACATAGTGAATGATAAATTTGTTAATGAATCCGGTGGAGATGTTTCTGTTCCAAAATTTAAATTATAAACACGTTGTTGACTGCACTTGTAATCTTAATGAAATTCAAATCAATTTCAGGAAAATCGTCCTTGTAAACTGTAACGTGTGCCACGATTCATTTTAGAAAATTTATGAGTGCAACTTTTAAATATTTATAAGAAATAATTTGCATACAGTGCCTCGGGTCAGGAATTCTATTACAGGACTGCCAACCCAAACTTGCCTTTATTTAATAAGCAAGATCTCACCTACTTTAAAATCCAGACAGTTTTGAATTTCAAATGCAACTAAACATTTTTCGTAAAACTGAACAGCGATTTTCAAATAAAGAAACTTTAACACGCCATAAATTAAGTTTGTACCAGTTTGAAATTATAGTTGTTATAATGGCAAAGTGGTTGAAAAAGTTTGTTTTGAAAACAAATTAGTGTTTTGAAACGATAGGACTCATTTGGCGCAGCTTTGAAGCAACTTATTAGCAGGAAGAAGTTTGCTATTTAAATTAAGCGGCCTCTTCAAAGGAATCCGAATACTTATTTAGAGCATCTCTGATCGAAAAAGTTTGCTTTGTTTTGTCATTGAAGCTGTAATTAATTATCGAATGAAATAAAACATGTGTCTAAGCTTAATTGAATTTGTACTAAGGCCATATCACATCCAGCTGAGTTATCAGATTGTTTACTTTGGTTACCTTCCTCACCTGCTCTTTGTGATGTGAATAAGATATAATCTTGTTATGAGGGAGGCAGTTCAGTTGCCTCTGGGCTATATTAACTCACAAGTATAAGCCCACAAGAAAACAATTTCTTTTGATCAACAAAATTCGACATTTTTCAACAATCTGGTTAATAAAGCGTAGCTAACGTTACCTGAAACTGGCGCACTTTAAACAAAGCAACATAACATAATAGATCGCTCATATTCATGTATGTTATTACGGTTCCATTGTTCTCAAAGCCTTTGAGAATAATCCTTGCGAATATTCAACTCCTCTCTAATTTTACGTACATTGAACGGAATTTGTACATTTTATAGCACGTCAACATAAAATCCCTCTGTCATTTTAAAAAAGAAGATACATTATTGTCCTCGTTAAGGCATGAGAGAAAATTGCAGAGCGTCTCTTAATTAAAAGCCATCTGAAAAAATTATGCACCAAATGTTAACCTAATGTGCTTTGAATTTGGTAAAATCGCTTCAGGTTAGGCACTGGACAGTTGCTCATCCCTTTATAGTTCTGTTAGCAAACGTATAACGTTGTAGAACATTAATGAACATGTTAGGGCACAGAGGCATCATTACGAACACCGCTAAATAGATTTTTTACAAAACTGCGTTTCACTCATTTTTGCAAAGAGACTATTTCCATTTCCATACAGGGTGTCCATCAAGGGGATCCCAGTTATTATAAAATCTACGAATTTTTTTTTGAAAAATTAAACACAAAATGGATGAATACAAGTCCAGAACAGTCTGCTTCCTTCTGTTTACTTTCTTTAAGAGCCAGAAACTTTTTTTATTAAAAATATATATATATATATATATATATATATATATATATATATATATATATATATATATATATATATATATATATATTTTGCATGTTCTATTCGATTTCGTCAAAAATAAGCAAAATATACACGTTTGATTTTTTTTGTAATGGAATTTATTGCAATTAAAATTAAGTTTTTATTTTTTTTTGCTAAATA
Organism: Tribolium castaneum; assembly: GCF_031307605.1. Lineage (NCBI taxonomy): Eukaryota > Metazoa > Arthropoda > Insecta > Coleoptera > Tenebrionidae > Tribolium > Tribolium castaneum. The sequence goes on along the minus strand of NC_087402.1, from coordinate 279,882 downwards.
AATAAAAAAAATTAATCTTAAATACCAAATTTTTGTTTTTTCCTGGCACCTAAATAGAATTTTAGACCTCCTGAAAATCCTGTCTCTATTTATAAAATCCATAAAACGGGTCCAATTTGCTCGTTGTTTTCACCTACGTCAATTTTCTTCCCCTCAAAGCTTTAGAATGTCAAAAAGCTTAAACTTTAAACGGAACGGTTTTCCATAAAAATAAGTAAATAAGATATTAATATTTCATTGTGTTCGATTGCAAAAAGTGGACGTGCTTTAGACATAGCATGAATTATGTAACAGTTAGTTATAAAATGTAAAAATAATAAACAGGTCAAGCCGGGTTAGGTCAATAATTATAATAGCTGTGGTTAAATCAAATTTATCCCCAAGTTTGAATAATTCAAAACTTCCCTAATTGCTATGAGAACTTTGCTTAGCAATTTTGATGTAATGATCTGCCTTTGGACAAAATAATTTCGTTTGAGGCGAATACCTATACCACCTGAAATATTCCTAGAATTTTGCAATAAATTACACACAATTTTGGGATAATTTTGTTGTTGGTGCGTTTGTGGGACGGATGGCAAAGGGATCAGAGGTCGCTTATTGACTCCCAAGAGATTGGAGGCCCAGAAACAAACGCGCTGACACGGATAAAACTGCAAGAATCAATAAAAGCAATTTATATCATTCTATTTGCCATAGCATGCACCCCTTACCACTTATTGTTGACAGCTGAGGCCCGTTCTTTCATTTCGCCATTTCAATTCCATAAAGAGGCACTTTGGCACTTTTTTTTTAAATTTGCCAACGCCAAACGTATCAGTTTTTTCCAGATTGGACGGAAATTAAATTTGGGAAAAATCTGCGTCTGATGTGTGAAATCGATCAGATTTGGATTCGTCTTTATCTCATTGTTGTGGTGGGGTCACGAATTTTATTTTAAGGACGGGGATGGAAAGTGGAGAGAAAACATCCATTTTCATCAATATTGGGCTTAGTGTTATGCTAAGTATGTGAAGTGTGTTTGTTTTGTCACTTTTCTAGAGCTGTCTAAATGATAGAGTGCTGGTTGAAGCGTGGGAAACTGGGAAGTATTTTTTGTAATATTTTTTTATAGTCGTTCTAGCAAAGTTTTACGGACTTTTCTGTCTTTGCAACCCTCTCGGGTTATTAAAAAAGTCAACAGGTTCGATTTTTTGATTTTTGATTTTTACAATTGTCGCGATTTTGGTGCAATAACTACGAAACAATTAGAGATAACCGTTTGAAATTTATTATCGTTGGAAAGCTCTTTTAATTATCTATCTTTTAAAAAAAAGATCGTTGTTCTCCGGCTAATAGTTTTCTCGTATATTGCTCATAAAGCAAAACGGACAGCCTGTATGTAAGAATTTTGCTGTTCTAGATGATTTGAAAGGAAGCAATTGAGCGTTTGCAAAGGTCGTCAATAATTAGTGCAAATCGTTCAGCAGTATTTATTCAATGAACTAAAGTCAACTCGGCTTCCCCACGTGTGTAAACAAAATGTTCATATTCCAGTTTTCAGCTTCTATTGTAATTCAAACTGTCAAACTCAAGCAAGCATAAAACGATTTAACCAACACATTCAAACTCAATGTGATAAATAAATTAAAATTTCGAGTGGATGCGCGTGTGTTCATTATTTTAATAAATCCTAGTTGGGTTTATAAATTCAGAATCTTATGAATGCAGAGGAAAATTTTGATTAAATACCTGAGCAAATCAGACGAACGTTGCGTTGCTGTATCGAGTGCTAAAGGCAAATTTAATCACGGACCCTACATTATAAATTTTCCTTCATTTTGAAATTTATTTTCTGTTAATACATAGTTGACAGGCGCTCACGAGTCGGCGGTTTGCCCAACTTGAATGCAAATGAACAGCTTTGTGAGTGAAAACTCGACCTGTTTGGTCAAAACTTGCGTTGGTCTTTACCAATAAGTTTCAGTTAAAGCAGCCAAGGAAAGACGTTTCGAATTACCTTAAATAACACAATTTTAAAGAACGAAATGCAATAATCGAACGCCGCTGCTTCAGATGAATGCTCCTGAATTATAAATAACGAGAAACAGGACTCGGAGTTAAATCAATGTTTTCGGTTTGAAGCTGCGAGTTCGATGATAAAAATATCGGAAAACGAGTTTTTCTCACATTTTTTGCTTAAATATTAAAGATTTAATTGGGAGCTTTGAAGTAAGGCTTCGTTTCGATTGGGGAAATATAAACGGCTTTAAACAGATCTAGTATTATTTATTCGACTAACCGGAGCTCATAAAAGATCACATCCTTTAAAAAGTCCTTGTTATAGGGAATGCGCAGGATAATAAAAGTGTTCAGTGGTCGTTAAATTCTGTCTTCGGATAAAAGTGATCACAATTTTTGCTCAAAAATCTGGACGTTAATTTAAGGCGATTAACTAGAGCATAAATACTTTAATTCGATTGGATTTTCCTTCCCACATGCTCGTAAAAATAGACCGAAATTTCGCTCTAAATCTTACGATTAATTATTATTGAAATCATCCAAAATTGAAGCCTGACGTGTTCGCAAACCCCTATTTATAATAACGTATTGTTACCTCAATATTAATTACCCACATGTTCGTGAGATTATCTCCTGTAGCCTTGACCCAATTAATTTCCTTCGAATTGTCTTATTAATTACACAATTCGTACATATGATAAAACCTACAACGGTTTCAAATTTCCCCAAAGGCAATTTTTGTGCTAATCTCTTAAAACATTCTCTTTGTATTCCGACTCTTAAAATAATACATGTTTAATTTCTTCGTGGAAGCTTCTGTTACCTTTCTTTACGTTTGAAACAGTCACTTTTGATGATCGCGTTTTTAATTTTCAAGAGAAGCGCACTTGTGAAGCAGGTGAAGTTATTAAGTTTTGTTAAGAAGGTAATTCAGCTTTGGTAAAAAATAAAAGCTGCTAGAAATGTTACGGAAAATAGTCTTTGAGTTTATAAATAAATTAATTAATTTAAAAACCTGCAAGTTTACTACAACTACGTATTTTTTAATGTGATTTTTTTCATTTGAAAGCGTACAAATTCATAACCCCAAAAGGTAGATTCTGACGCTATTTCCATTTGAACGTAAAGCTCATAGTTTTCGCGAAAAACCCGTTCAAATCCCTCTTGAGAACGTGGCGTTTTGCGTGAAAATACCTTAATGTCGGAGTAGCACGAACAAAACATTGTGAAATATTAAAAGGAAGGTAAGTTAAGGAAGGAACAGAAAAAAATAATAAACACGCGGTTTTGTCATTTATTTTTAAACAATAAATTTTTATTCTGACCCGGCGCATCCACCAAAATTTGTATCAACTGGTGGCGCTTAAAAAATTATTTCTAGTTTAAAACAGCCCTTAAAAATTGCAGGTTGTGGTTAAAATTGATTGATAATAAGGGAGTTGTCGATGGTTTCACCTTAAAGAAGAATAAAGACAATTAGTTGGTCTTTATTAAATCGATGGGGTGTAAAGTTTAATTATCAATTAAGCATCCCTTGGAAGCCTCGCGAACCCTCTTTTGGGGCAAAAGCGGTGCATTATTAACCATCGTCTGTATTGTTGTATTTGATCGATGTTATTCAGACACGAACTTGTAATTTTTGCATTTCGCAGAGTCCGTTAATTTCCCGTTTTTCGTTTTATCTTTCTAATCGAATGGTTGGCAATGTAATTTTATTTCCGCACTTTAAAAGAAAGCGTAATCCGTGTGGAATATAATGTCGAACAGGAAAAGTGCTCGTTGACGACCAACTCAGCTACATAACACACTCCACAGGTAGTTCGGCAGACCTTCACCCTCTCTCTGGTCTAGTTCGCTATTTTTAACCCAGTTCGCCTCGCTTGCTCACAAGCATCGTCAAGCGGCACAAACACGACCAACTCGCAAATATTTTGATTGATTGGATATTTATAGACACGCAAAGCTAAAATTTACAAACCACAACTTTTTCCAACACAAGTTTATTGTTACGGCTATAAATAACTGATAACTGGCGGCTGAATACCACTACTTTGTGCAAAACTGTCAAACTTGCTAACTTTTCAAGCCAGCTCTCTTTGTAACCTGGATAGAACTTTAAACCCTTTAAATGGCTTTATGAGACGCTGCGGTTTAGGGGAAGTTATTTAATAAAATAATTAACAACAAAGAAATTACAGTGGAAACTTTATAAGCCGGTTTTTTCGGTACGCATACAACTTTAAATTTTTATTGTATTGTACGTGTATTTGAACTGGAAAAAGAAAACTATTATTTTTAAAGAGCAGCAATACAAGTTATTGGCTGTCTTTTTACAATATTTTACAAAATTTTGAAGAAATGACATGAAACATACTACAAATTTATATTTATTTATGTATTTTGTGATTATCGAATAAAACTTTTTTGTGGTAGCAGTTAACTTAAAAATTATGAGAAACCTGCCCACATGTTTGTTATTTTTGTGTCATATCTGCAATCCTCTTAGTTCCAGGTCTTATAAATTCTTACTTTTGTCGTGGAATTACATTTTCGATCGAACAAACGTTACAAGTTCTATTTTAAACCTCTTTAAATTGAACAAAATTCAAGTTATGATTAACTGTGTTCCTCTCCCGTATATTGCAGTTTCCCCACTCGACCTATTTTTATCCAAGACACTCTCGACACAATAAAATTTAAAATCTAATAAATCCCTGTTTCGAATTTGAAATATTAATAGCCTGCCTGCCGTCTTATAAACCGATGAAATTTTCCAAAGGTTTCGCTTCATTTCATGTAGTAGTTGTCGTGTCGTCTTGTGAAAGATTTTTTATCCTGGAAATCCAGGAATGTCTCACTCTCTAGTTGAGCGACATCAAGTATACGTGACCCAGGTTTAATCTGTTCATGGTTCGGAATCCCAAAGCGAGGAATGATCGACGTTGACAGGACCGTATCATGCATAGTTGATCGGTAAAGGTAGCAAATATTCATACAATTAGGAGGAAAATCGCAGTGACACTTTTAAAAGCCTTGATTACTAATAAAGTATAGTATCGCGTTTCCTCCAAAACAGCCAATAATGAAATAAGCGTTTTCAAGTGAGACTAATGACTATTATGGCCATTATTCGTGTCACATTTCAAGAAACACAAAAGAATTACCATAAATGCAATTACTTTTATCGCGTGCTGGCTGCACGTTTATTTTTTATTACGTGACATCAAACTTGAGATAAAGTCAACACAAATTGTCTCAATACTTTATTGCGTTTTAAAATATTTAAACATTGTAAATTGTAGATAAAATGGCACAAAGTGATTTTTTGTATTTTTATAAAATATTCACAAAAGCTGCTTCGCATTATTTTATGGCGGAGCATAAAAATAAGCTCTCGTTGCTTTATTCACATTAAACTTAATACATTTAGTGCTCCAGCATTAGGGCCATATAATCGTAATATTCATCTGGCATATGCAAAGTTTACGTCCAAAACTGTTATTTGTTAATGGCTCAAAAGCAAACTCTCAATAGTTTTACGTTACGATTTTTTTCGTTTTTATTGGTTTAATTTTCTCTAAAAGGTGTAAAGGCAAAAAAGAATCTGACCACTGACTAATAAAGGAAATTTGGTTGTGTCACATCAAAATGAGTTATTATAGTCTATAAACAATTTGCCAAATTTATGCCGCATACATTTTCAGCATAAATCATGTTTGTATTTTGCATCTTGAATGTTAAAATTCGTACGTGAAACTGGCGACAGCAATTCGATTCGTTTATCCGATTATCCTAATGGTCGGTTTTGTTAAACTGTAGGTTACAGTAAACAGCCGATCGAGTTAAACAACTGATTGACTAACACGGTTAGGATAATCTCATAAACCCGACAAATTTGTCTCATCATTGGAAAAAATTTAATTGTGTTAATATATGCAAGTTGAAATAAACACCAAACTGCACTTATGTCAATTAGCAGGGAATTACAAGCTTGCACCTCACATAAATTTACTTTGCTATTCACGCCAACTAATACACGGAATATAATTAAATTAGGTTGGTTATTAGCAGTATTGATTCCTTCTTCTTAAATTTATTAGCATTTCAATAGTGCACCGACGTTTCCCGAATTTGCAATGAATCTGTGGAAAAATTGTTTTCGAAATAATTCAAACTCCGATTGTCCCTTGGAATTATTGGGCAAAGTCTGTGATTTAGCGCGACATTTTACCATCGTACATCATAATTTAGTGTTAAAGTGTAATGCGAGAGCAACCCTTAGCGTATATCGAACACCTGGCTCGAGAGCAACAGTTTGCCGATAGAATTTAATTCTGGCTCGCAATTTTTTTCAATTTGAAGCTCAACAGTTTTGAGGGAGCTGCTATTAAACTCGCATTTAGTCGTTATAAGAAAAATTCAAACGTGGCCTGCTGGAAAGTCATTATGCTTGTACAAGGTAATTAAGCTGAAACATTCAAAGGGGCCCTGGACTCTGGCTCCCGCTTCCAGGTAGGTATATTGATTCGCAACCTCTTGTGACTCCCCTCTTTTAATGCAGCTAAACGGTACTCACTGGAGAAAAAACCAGAGTGAAAATCTGGCTTGCAGGTGATATCATTTCGAATAAGATACCATGCATTAACGTGGAGCTTTAACTTTATGAAAATTTTAAAACTCAAGATGCATTAGAGTTCAAGTTGCGTATTTAAATATTTATACCTATACTTCTATTCCAGAAAGTATTAAAAAATGAATGATGATCGTTTTTGTTCTCTGCGAGATGAAATAACTTAGTGCAGAAGTATTGCTAGGATTGATTTGACAGTAATTTGAAAGCCCGAGCTAGCTTTTAACATATGAGCTTTTATTCTAATGCAATGGAAATATTTTTCTGTTACCATTCAACCGCGCTTTCAATAAGATCGTTTCCATACCTAATACGTATGCGAATTGCAAAATATTGCTGCCACAAAGGCTTAATTTAAACTTTTTGCTTTTATTGCTAGACTTGTTGAGGAATAGTAAATGGAATAGAATCTCCGGTGACACACGACCTTTCTGAGCTTCAACAAATTGTACATAAAATGCACCGTCAAATTCGCAGCATTTTGCGTTTTCAAGTGGATTTTTTAGTTAAGAAAAAATAAAAATGCTTGTGTAGCCGAAAACGTTACCCGGACCTTTTTTTCTCAATTATGGCTAATCTATTCGAAAAAGTGAAAGTATTTCTATACCTTCCTATGCAAAATGAGCCGAGGAATCGATTGGCATCGAGAAAATTGGCAAATTTCCAATACTTTTTTAGTTATGAATTTTTTAAAATTATGCTTATTTTTACTTTTATCTGCAATTTTCTCGAAAACTATTAGTCGGAGAACAATGATTTTTTCTGAAAAAGATAGATAATTTAAAGGGCTTTCCAACGATAATACATTTCATAGGGTTATCTCTAATAGTTCCGGAGTTATTGTTCGATAAATGTTCCGGGTACCGGAAATCACCCAAAATCGCCAGAAAAATTGGAAAAATCAAACATAAAAATATCGAACATATGGACTTTTTGTGGACTCTTAACAACTCTAGAGGGTTGTAAAGGCACATAGAAGTCCATAAAACTATGCTAGAATGAGTTAAAAAAAATAATTTTTTCACGTTTTTGAAGGTAAGTGGAAATTTTAGCAAAATTTTCAAATTTTAACTTGACTTATCGATCATAAAAATTCCAAACTTTTAAAATGTGAAATATTAATTTCTTTAATCACATGAATTCGACTCTGTCATAAACTATATTTCCCCTTGCAGCTGTAAAACAGCATGGATATCGCTTTGTGATTTTCCAGCAGTGAATGTGGATTTAGTTGTTTTTGTTATTTGCGTTATTAAATACCCTATGCTCGATTGCATGCTTGTTTTTGCATAAATATGTTGAATTATCACTTCAAATTTTCTCCAATCAGCAGCACATAATAATGATGAGTGACGTGAATTTAACGAATCTGACGCAGCAAAATGAACTAACAACGCTTAAGAATTACGCGATTTTAATCCGCCAAAAGTCACAAACGACCATATCAACAATGTGCAACCTATCTGGCAAATTGCAGGATTCGAAACTCGGTTAGTTAAGCTCACCCCAAAGTGGAGTTTGATGACAAAATGACAGGGTTTAAGTGCGTGCAATGCTAATCGAGCCATCCAACTGAATTAAATACAAATTTATTAAGCGCAGGCTTAAAATTCATGCAAAAAATTATTTAAAACGAAGCTTAATTCTTCGGACTAATCATCAATTACATAAACTGATAAAATATGCAAAGCAATCAATCAGTGTCGCAAGTCGGCCTAATCGATACTCTAATCCTTTTAAATTACATTTTTCTGGGGATTTGCTAGCTCAAACCTACCCCAATTTTATAATTGCTGGATTTTTGCAATCAAATCGCAATTATTTTCATTCGGGTTTTGTTCAACGAACAAAGCAACACTTTGCTTCCGGATACAGCTAATGTACTTTAATCTACGACCATCAAGAGCACTGTCTGGAAATTTACAGATTCTGCCTGCGATTACATTCATCCAACCATCAAAACTCACGTTTTAAGTTGAAAAAAAAAACAGAAATTAATTATTAAAATTTGCTAATGTAATTTTATTGTAAATTTTTATTATTACAAAAACAAAAAAATAATTGAGGAACGAAAAAATTGCGCGGGTTAGACGTGACTAAGCGTTTTGCATTTTGATTAATAAAAGTTTTAAACCTGGACATATGAAAAACATAATTAAATCCAAACTTTCCGAATAAATTGTTTAGTCCGAGTGATTTTATTTTAAAATGGTCCTGTGTTGTTGACTAACTATTGTGTTAATTAATTGGTCTAAAAATACGCCTTATTAGGAGTTGTCCGTTGTTGTGATTAATCAAATTAGGCGCTTTACAATTTACAACTATAGTAAAATAGTATTAGTGCAGCTTTTATAGGTTTCAGTGATGCGACATTACGTAATAATTTTCCTATAACTAACAGGATGTTTTAGTGAAACACAACTTCCCGTCGCCCAACATAACTCATTAAATCGTGACCTGTTACCTTCCGAAAGCTCTTCCCAATTCTAAATCTAATAACAGGCTTGTTTACGGTCATTCCGTATAATGGAGGGCGAAAATTGTTAACAGTTCTTCAAATCAAGTCAAACTCTAATTATAAAACTGGCCACCAAATCAAAAATTTGTTGCTATAAAGTTTAAGGTTTTTTTACATTTTTTTTTGACAAAAATAAACAATTCACTAAATTTAGGACAAAATTTTGCAAAACTTTCGTGTTTTATTTTTTGATTTCGAATTTCGCAAAATGGGGGAGTTTCTGACTGGAAATTTACTGAAACCTTGAGAAAAATGAAAAATAAATCAATCGTGAGCTTAATTAAAGAATTGCGAATTTTATGCGTAACTTTAGTTCGTTCGTATGTTTCAAAACCTCGATTCCACTGTATTTGGAAAAGTTTTGCGCACAAATCTCGAGTCTGTGCGTTTTTTCCGGCGGGAGTTGATGTAATGTAGTCGTAAATTTAATGGAATCGGATTAATGTGTATAAATAGGTGAAATTACGAAGATGAGTTATTTTATTTAATTTCTTGCGCTTAGACGCAGAAACATCCTCGAGAAATTGCTAATGTAGGCCATAAATAATCGTAAAAAAGGAGAAATTCAAATGAAATACTGTCGACAATCAAGCGAAGTGGCGAGGCTTTTAAGGTAATGTCCACGACACTGAATTTTTAATCGATGGAAAGCAGTGATCAATTAACTGTGTAAACCGATAAAAGTGCGAGTAACAGGTGCGTCGTTTTAACACATCAAAGCAGCACCACCTCCTCCTCACACGTGGGTAATAACGGAAGGAATAATGATGTGCTAAATGGAAACTGCCTAGCCCTGCTGATAAACAGTTTGCTTATTCCCTGAGAGAGACGTACGGTCCCTGGGGCGTTTTTAGTTCGTTCGTTTGTTAGCGACCTCTAATTGTATTTGTTTAGCTGCAAGTTAAGTACACTGCCTTAACTTTACAGAAAACGAGAGCGATTTCTTTCGTACAATTAAAACGAACGTTTGTATTACCTGAGGCTAGTTTGCGTTATTACCTAGATCGCGAACAGACAAGCGTCCGAAACGACGAAAAATTACATTAAATATGAAATCGTTCTTTCACCAAATTTGCTCCAACTAGGACGCCAACAAAACATAACAGTTAAGGTCAGGTTCGTAAATTTAGTTTGTTGCTTTAATTTGCGAGAGAGTTCATCCACGTTCCAGTTAAAAACTCTAATTACCTACGGGAACAAGCATACGGAATTGTCATCTTGGTTTTTTTAACTTCACTCCAAAACATTAACCATAAACTATAATAATTAAAACAAATATCGCAAAAAAGTGTTTACTTTCGGAAAACAGTTGTTAAATTGACTTGTATCCTAAATATCATTTAAAGTTTTGTTTGGCTCTCCTATTTAAAATAGAATATTTTTTCAATTTTTTATTAGTAGTTCCTGCTGTGGGAACATTTGTGACACTTGGATAAAGTTTTTAACTTCTCAAAATATGTACGTTCAAAATTTTCGGTTCAATGTAGCTCAATACGTCATGTATTATTACATTCTCGGGTATGTAAGATTACATTCCTGAGGCAATACCAGCCACTACATGCGATCTAAATTAAACTTACGTTTACTTCCAGCTTGCAAAGTTAAGTTTGAAAGCTGACAAAAGGAACTCTGTCTATTAATAGTCCGATTTTGATTTGAGGATTTATTTTTATTCCTGCAACGCGATATTTGGTTAACGAGCGTTATTTAATGCGGCAAAATATGTTTGCTTACATAAACCCATCATTTGATACATTTCCGGATCTAGAGTTCTTGAACATAATTAAATTTAGGGTTTTGCATTTACACTGAATGAGAAAATGCCAACCAAAGTCTCTATAACTACCTGGCACTCATTTATTCAGGATTAAAAGAGCAGAGTCTTGTAAAGTAATATTATACATAATCATTTTAAATCAAATGATTTTGAACGGATTTTCGGTTTATTAATGGACTGCTTTTACAAGTGAATAATTTTATGGGCACTTGACTTGACCTTTACCAATTCTTCTCAACGTTCGATCCAGTGGAAAAACTGCTCTCCCATTAATCGAAAAGTAATAAAACTCTTTAATCGACTGTTAAGGGTGCACGAGATTATCGCAACTGATATTTTACGATCCATAATATGGCAATATTAACATTATAAAACTAGTGTGAATCGATTTTAATTAGAAAAGTGTTTTTTGGTCTAAAATTTTGTAAAATGGGTCACGACATCAATCTTATTTTTGTGCGTCCTCAACAGTTCTATTAATATGCAAAGCACTGGAGAAAAATCATTAGTGCCACAACCACAATGAATTACTTACCGGTACGAGGGCGGAATGAAAGAGGGGGTTTCAACACACCACCACCAACTTTCAGTTTGCGGATATCTAAGGGCAAGAAATGGGAATTCGCCACTGACGTTGATTGATTATACGTGCTCGCAGATTTTTATTTTGTACCACACAGATTTCTTCTATTTTCCTTTACAATACACCGGGTCTTCATAATTTTGTAATAAGTGTCATTGCGCTTAATTTATTGATACGGAAGAAAAAGTGAACAATACAAGAGGCTGAATTATGTTTGCTGTGCTAACACGAAACTATGTGAAAGAAATGTTCAAGTTTCGGGGAAGAGTTACAGGTGACCATTATTTAAGATTAATTCCGGTGCTGCGATCCGGAGCTTTTTACACTTTGACACATGAGACTTTGACGGTAAACTGTTATAAATGGTTAACTTGGAGCAGGATTAGTGGATGCAATTTGCACAAAGTCCAAATCATTTATTTTACATCAAGGCGGAAATAATACAGGGTGTCTGTTTTACGAGCTCCACCATGTATACAATTTACAAATTACAAATTTCCGGTTTTTTTCCAGTAATAATTGTCCAGCATAAAAATGCATTAATTTGACCGATCTCAGAGCGCCTGGTGCAGCTTTAAAACGCACGTACTGTTATATCAGAGTTCGTGTAGGCAGAATAGTAGCAACCTACTCAAAATTTAACCCTGCATGTTGTATGAAGTAATTAATTAACTCGTAATGCAGTCTGCAAATATTTAAATACAACAAACTCTCTAATTGAAACAATATTTTAATAATGCATAATTTTATGTAACTGGATATTTGATTGGCGTGGGCGTTTTTATTTAAATAGGCGAACCCCGGATTGGAGTTGAACTGAAGCTCGGCTTTTTGTGTCCCAATACCTCATCAATCATAAAACATTGACAAAAAGCTCTCCTCGCACAAAACAATAAATAGCCAAATTAGCTCAAACCGAATAAATTTAAATTAATGAAGTTGAAGTGATGTTCACCTGGAGGATTCACCGAAAAATAAAAAAATTGCAAGCCTCGAAACGCACACACAATGAAAACAAAAGACTACATTTTTCATTGTGAGTACATCATATATAACGTAAAGTATACAATTTAATTCTGGATTGACTGGCGTTCTTGTTGTACAATATTCAGATGATAAACGCGCTGCATAAGTGTAACATCCCGGAGTTGGTTCCATTTTCGCTCAACAAACCCGTGTCAAAACTACAAAGCTCTATCACCCCCTTTCAGTTGGGGCGGAACAGCAAGGGAGGTGATAAATACAGCCGCAAACTGTCATCTACTATCTTGCTGTTTTTATTGTTACGAGGCGGAAAAATTAACCGTGTCACCAACACAAATTCCAGACAAATCTTTATGTTTTACAAAAGCTAAGTTGCTGGTGGCCTTAAAAAATAAAAAAAAAACACGTTAGGTTATGACAAGCTGCCAAGAGGCAGTCATTTTAAATTTCTAACATATTGCATAATAAACCATTTTGTGTGTGAATGGTGTTTTCTCGCATGAAATATTCCCAGGACCGAAATGTTGTGTTAAAAATATTGTTTTAAAATTGGTGGATGCGCCGGGTTACTTGCTATCGGATTTTTAAAACACTCCGTGAAAAGATTTAGCAGTTTTGTGAAACTTCCAATGTTTCGGAAATGAGCTTATTTTGCCCCAAGTTATAAAAACTTTTCCTGATCTGTGAAAATTTTTTATTGGGGACAAAAATATAATATTAAAAAAAACTTGTTGAAGATTCACATTGTAATAAAAAATTCATAAACGGACTCAAGATGAAATAAAATTCAGCTACCCATTTGGTATTTATAACAATAAATTATTAATGTCTCTTGAGAAACGAATTTCGGTCAAACTTGGGTGAAATGTGACGCAGGAAAAACGATCGAACAAAAACAGAACTTGAAAAATAACAAAGCCCGAGTTTGTAATTTTTTTCAGTTGCATGAATTTCTAGACAATTTGTATTAATTTAGAATTGAAAGGATAACCGGAAATGACGTCAGTGACGTTCACCTCCGGCCACTCCTTACATTATTATTTATTAAACGCTGGAACGCCAGGAAGCTGCCATGTTTTCATTGCATCGCTTAATGGCATTAAAAAAATTAGTCTTTCAAACGAAAGTTCGTAAAATTGCCTCTAGCACTGACTTAAATATTTTTGTCTCTCATTTCGCGCAAAAAATTACGGCATCTGCTTAATTAATACCCGCAACGTTCATCCCAGATAGGGCACGAAGCCGAAATTGAGAAAGTAAACTGAAAAAAGTAAATACAACCGGTCAGGGTTGTAATTGGTTACCGCTTATCCTAAGGCTTTTTGTTTGTTTAGTGGCTGTGCTAACCTGAAACCCTATTGAAATAGGAAATCCATAATTAGGGAAAGGTTCATATTTATCGAAATAATCCACTCGATTCCGTAAACTAAATCCTAGATAAGGAGCGGAAAATTCGCTCGGATTAAGAAGCTGCAATTCGAGATGTTATCTGCATCACGAAATTTCATTAACACACTGTCTTTCGATAAAAACCAATCACACATTAACACGAAATAATGGAAAAAGTTGGGGGAATTTAACTTGGCTTATTTTTCACAAAACAAACAAAAGTTATATTAAAGGAAAATAAAACGCAAGTGAAGCATTTACAAGTTCGTGTTTTTGTTGCGAAATAAACTTCAATAATTCCGCATGCGATAATGTATTCTATTTAGCGCACTTATTATTTTTATCAATCGCTGTCTCATAGAGCGTTGAGCAATACAATAGGTTGTAACGAGATTGAGAATTTTCGGGGTGTTTCAACCGGAAATGGATTTCGTCGGACTATTAAACTTTCGATTGGTTTAAACTGGATTGCAAAGAACACCGAAACAAATTTTAACCCAAGACAAGTTGGAAAGTACGAACTGACATGATCTGTTGGCTGGATAAAAACACAGTAGCTCAACACCCGAAATAGTGAGCAGTTTAAGTAAATTTCCAGGTATAATTTTAATTAATTTAAAACAACCATGTAGGTAGTTCCTAACTCGCTGCAGAAGCGCAGAATTAAATTTTAACGATCGTTTACGAAATCAGGAAATCTGTTTCACGCTCAAAGAGCAGAACATTTCCACATTATCCTTGCTGCATCAACTTTGCTTTTGAGTGTGTGAAGATAAATCCTAATACGCCCCCATAAAGTAAATTCTACAACGGAAAAATAAACACATTTCCATTTATTTCACTTTTTGATTAAATTAAACGAAATTATTATCAAAATCAATAGTTTGTTTTTGCGCGCCTCCGGCAGGCTGGAATTAAATTTGCAGCTGCATGCAATTTCGGTCCAAGATTTTGTACCAAAAAATTAAATAAAAATCTAGTGATGAGTTGCATTTATTCGATGAAAAAGCATTTCATTACAACAAGCGTCCGGGATTTATGTGGATGTAAATTCAAAGCAATGAAAAACGCAAAAAACTTGTGCATGAAATATTATTGTAGTTTGAAAACAATTTCGAGCTCAGGTGGCTTTCGGATCACCTAGTGTTTGGTCGGAATTACGGAAGAAAGCTCCAGAGTGCGTTAAATACGAATCAATTGTTACATAAAATCATGGAATTTTATATAAATGTCATAATGATTTTGCTAAAGTTCAATCAAGGTAATAGCCTGAGGCCTGGAGCCTGTGCTTTATACACCCAACCAACCACCTGTTTACAACGACCTAATGTAATACCCCTCAAGAGATAGTATCGATCTGGAGCGTCCTTCACACTATCAACACATAATGTACCGTCAAACTGCGCCATCATTTTTCCTAATGGACGCATTATTTCAATTAATTTTTTTTCCAGTTTTTCAGCGGTCAAGCAACGTGACAACGCCCGAATTTATTTTATTATTAGAAATTCCCAAGAAAGCGCCCTCAATTCCTCATTGTTTGAATAAATTTGCTGAATTTAACAGGTGCTTGAAGCTCGCTGTTTTTTCACTCTTTACATAATGTAACTTTGTTGGTTTTTCATCTTCTTTGCGATCCGGGGAATCATAATTGTGCATTTTATTAAGTGATAATTACAGACCCGATCTTGGGAAATATCGCTAATTCGTAGCTTTTAAGGGCTTTTCTTGAAATACGTAATTTGTTTTGTTAAAAATGTATATGTTTGACACAATTTTTATTCCTAAACGTGTCTTAATGTGTGTTTAACCTTCTTAATTTAAAACAATTGGATTTTTTTATTAGCATTTAGTTTAAAAAAATTAAATAGTTTACTAATTTTTAAATTTTTTATTTATAGAGATTTGTTGTTTTTTAGGCTCCCACTTTTTTTCTCAGTCTTTTCAGCTTTTAGTTTCTTAATGTCCCTATATTTCATACTCATTTCCTGATTTCTTTTTCGTGGTTTCACTTTGTTGTAATTCCAGTTTTCCAATTTTTTTGTTTTTTATTTTGCAGTGCTATATAATTTTTAATTTATTAGTCTTTTAATCATTTTTATTAATATTGTAGCTTTTCAGTTTCTCTCTGTATTAGTTCTTTATTTAGAATGAAATGTTTGAATTTATTGATTTAAAAATTAGGTTTTTATTTTTCCTACTGTAGAGATTAATACAAATGATTTTAATCCTAGTTTCTGTTTTTTGCCAGCTTTTTAGAGTTAAAAATCCGTACTCTAGTAATAATTTAGTCCAAAATTCGAGATTGTCAGAATGCAGTCCACGTAGCGATTGTAGCAAACAATAAAGTTGTGTGTGTGTGTGTTTATCTTTGTGAAAGTTTGACCTAACAATGCATTTCATTTGCTGAAGAAGAACACCTAATTTTAATTCGGCGTTTTAGTCGTGGTCATAGAATTTCCTAGTTTGGAGTTGTTTCGTGACAAAAGTTTTGATTGGAACGTCAAGTGTTCAAAGAACGTGCCTCTGAAACTCTCCTCTTCGTCGTAACAATAATATCCCTTGCTTCATTATCATTTTGCAACAAAATAAAAACTCTTATTTTATTTTCGCTGGTGATGCGAGCCCTGGGCTAGGTTTCTGTTGCCAAGCGACATGCTTATCGAGATGTATTTTCAATTTGGAAATATCCTGTACTGTAAACCCGGGATTTATGCTCTCGAAACATTCGAGTGGTAGGTATTTTAAATAAATGGGTGAATTTCGCTGGGTCTTTACTTGTCGATGGCGCAAACTTTTATATTCCGGTCTCAATTAGGCCTGAGCTCAAGGGACATAAACCATTGGAATAATATGCAAATAGCCATGAGCTTTGCAGGCTTAGTTAGTTGTTGCCGCATTAAAAAATCTTGACTAGAATCATATTGATTGGTTCGAAACTGAATTGCCTGAAATTAATCAAATCTCACATTTTTGTTTAAAGTTGAAAAATGCGCCCAAAGGGACGCGAATCTTTTTATTGATGAAACTCACTCGTCTCCAACAACAAGACACAATCATACATCAATCTGTCAAATTAAAGTCTAGCGTAATTGATGCAATTATAATTAATAAATTACATTCAAGTTGCGATCAAGCGCCGCAACTTATTATCCTAATTGACGTTTCCTCGCCAAACTAAAACACATTAAACTTAATAATTATGAACAAATTGTGGTTTTTATTTCAATTAAAACGCTAGTTGACTCTATTTAAAGGCGAAGCCTGACCTATATTACTGGTTAAACCCTCGTGTTATTTATAGCATCCCAATATTGATAAATGTGTTCATCCCTTCTCCAATTATAAAGCAAGCTTTGAATATCTAAATACTGTTTTGCCAACAGAAAAATAGAGCTTCCATCTTGCAGACAAATATTTCCAAATTGTAATTAAATTTCAAGTGCACAATGTGTGTTCACAACATGTGTAACCTAGTAATTTAGTAAACCACTTGTATTTAGAGAAAGCTTTAGCGACGTGATACCATCCAAGCGAGACGATGTCAACAATGTAATACTTGGAAACAACAAAGACACCTACTACAAGGATTTTAACTCCCCTCTAAGCATACTCGAATTTAATTGCACCGGCTGCTAGATACATTACTATGCCAATTTTCGGGGATTTACCCAAAAACGTCACTTTTATTCAATGAATGATGGCTCAGACGCGCTTTCATACATCACTGACAACCGCTGAAAGTTGGGATAGAAAGTGCAATTTCGTGTCCAGCAACAATAATCTTTTATTAATCATATCATTATCCGGAATCCAAATGAAAATGAGAAAATCTATTTGAAAATTTTCAACTTCTAATACAGATATTAGTAGTATAAGCGAGCAATTAGTGCTAATGAGGTCATTATCTAATGACCGCTGCAACTTTCTCTTAATGACCGCTACACTTTCTGTCAGATTAATTATTGTTATTAATTAATGAATTAATTAAAAGTTGTAATAAATTAAACAAAATTTATTAAAATAAGCATTTATTCAAAATTATAGTATATACATATGAAATTATGCATCTTCCACGCCGCTTTCGTCGCTTGATATCCGATCGTCATCAGATTCTTGGAATATGGCGATTCTTCTCGTTGAGTAATAGGGTTTTTTTTTTTTGACGCCCCAGATTATGCCTCACAGGGCAGTTTACGTTGGCCCTGTGTAGCATCTCCGTGGAACACCGTGTGCATCGCAGAATCATGCTGTTATGCACATGAGCGCATCATACTTTCCGCTCTCTTCTCGCACACCATTTACATCAGATCTTCTGGTCCTCTAGAACTTGATTTCTTATCCTCCTCCTCCTTATTCGCAGCCGTTGCTCCCTATTTGCGTATAACACAATCCATTGTTCCTCTTAAATGTAAAATAATTATTATTATTATTATGAGAAACATGTTATAAAATTTGTAACTTACCAGCCATTTACGATTGTTGTTAGTCGAGAGTCGCAACTGAAATGAGTAAAGGGTGGTTGTGGAACGAAAAGGTAATTAAATACCTATTTAAGCCTTTTGGTCTTGAAGCGCAACTATGTCGTCACTCATCACCGGTTTGACTCCAAATTTACGTTATCAAATGCGCGTTTCATAATTCAGCATTTTTAATTGTATCAATCTATATGTAACAACTTTGTTTTCATATTATTAAGTAAATCATAGAACAAGGAATCATTATAACATGTACATTGAGAAAATTTGTTCTCTGTAATACAACTCTTTTGTGTGTGTGTTTCAAGATATTTAAATTCTGATTTTACTTACATTGAAATAAAAATCAAAAAATTACTGTCTGCGTTATAAAAGATGATGATAAGACAAAAATTAATTTTCTCAAGACTTTTGGCGCTAGAAATGTGTTGTTATGTACTTTCTAAATGCAATGGTATGTAAGTAATTTCCTAATGTAATGTAATAAAAGACCGATTTACCTGCCGCTTTACTGATTTCAATCAGTCAAAGAAAATATTATTAATTTAATATTTAATTGTATAAAATCAAACAATGTTATTTGGTTTGTAACGGAAAATAAGAAATATTTGATGACATAATGTATAGAATTGAAATACAACTTTATTTGAGAATTTCCATTCATTAATGACGGCTGCCACTTGAACCGCTGTAACTTTCAAATTTGTTAATGTATAATAAAAGACCGATTTACCGGACGCTTTGCTGTCTCGTCTAAATGTCTGAGGAGATTTCAAATCAGTGTAAAACTTTATTAATTCAACTTTTGATTGCCGTGATACAAATTTCAAATTTTTGAAAAAAAAATTGATTCGTGTATAGAGAAGACGTATTTGAATATAATTGGTACTGTTGATTAAAACAATTAAATAAAAATTATACTTAAATACTATAAGAAAAATTACCTGCCAGAATTTCATCGTCATTTAATTTTAGACCTGAATAAGAATGATATAATTTTTCTTTTAAAGTAATGTTTTTAAATAAATAAATAAATAAATAAATAAATAAATAAAATAATTTAAACTTAAAATTGGTGAAATTTTCGTTATTACGTATCCAAGTCGAACAAATTTGGGCCCAACTACTAATTACATTGTCAGAGGTTTAAGGGCTAATTTACTTTGACTTTGCATTTGAAGAGAGTGGGGTAAGTCATTGTATAAAATCTCTTCAAATGTTGTAAAAGGCCTCTTTTCGTCGTGGTTTTTGGCACTTCTAAAGTCTTGTGCAACCTGTGTGTGTGTGTGACCTGTTTTGCAGTTCAGCAAAATGCATCAGTTTACATCTTTTCTAAACGAACAAAGTGTAAAAAATGTGTTATACTTATACCATGCTGGGTTTTTTAAAACACCAGAAATGTTACGCGACGCTTTTAATTATATCAATATCAAGATTGTCTTTAATAATTATTCATTAGAAGCTTGGGAGCAAGTTTCTTATGACCAAATGTCGAATCAAGTTAATAATATGGGTAAGTAATAATACAAATAATATTGTGAGCATAATTATTAATTTACATGTTGATTATTAGGACAAATGTGCAATAATTTTTCCGATGAAATCGCTCATGGAATAAGGAACTTAACTGGTAAGTCGTCTATTAATACATTGTTAGGAATTAAACAAAAAATAATTGTTTATAGATGATAATGTGAATAACAAGTGCGATGACGAGTCCTGGTACATGGAAAATTTTAACTTTCCTAACGATGTGCAATCGACTATGTGTAAGTAATCAACAATAATAATAATAATAATAATAATAATAATAATAATAAAAAATAATGTAATATTTATATCTAGCCAAAACCACGATGAAAAGAGCCCTAAATCAACCATCAACCTCTCGTTTTGATGAATTTACCAACCTGCAACCCTCAACATCTAAGGCAACAGAATCAGGTAAATACTTTATAATTTATATAATAATAGATTAATCATTAATTATAATATTTACAGTGAATGCTTTAAAAAGACGCCTCCCTAACTTCGAAGATGGTCCTTTAGGTAATTAATTACATACTCATTTCTATATTATAAATGTACGTGTTTGTAGATACACTTGTAAATCAAATCGGTGCTGGTCAAATTGACGATAATGAAGTCTTTGAAAATTTTGCTGATGGTAAGTAATAGCAACAACTTATTGAATATGTGAATACTTCAATATTTTCTTACAGAATTTAACTTTATTAATAAAAATGGAGAAAATGAATCATTCATAAAAAAGTTTAATACATTAGCGAGACGTATGAGGTTTTCCTTTAAAGATAATGCGCCGGAGAATCCAATTGAATGGATGCAAGTAAGTGTCACGTTATGTTTGTAAATTAGTTAATTAATTAATGATATTTTCGTTTAATAGAATGCAATTGAAGAACTGTTGGCGCACATTTTTAGAGGATTTTCAAGTGATGACTATGTCGGCTTAGTTCTCGAAAATGAAGAATTCCCCGAGCGACCTGTTTACATTTCCTTCCGCAAATTATCCCAATATAATGTCGCAATGGTGATGGAAACTGTAGGAAATGTTCTTCAGAGCAATCGTGCGTTCTTTGTTAATGATCGTTTATCGATACGGGTGGACAGGGTGGCTTTACCTGTGGGAAAAGGATTTCGTACCGCCACCGATGGATTAGCCGTAAGTTATAATGAACATTGTCTTAGTAAAAATAGCATATATGTTATTGAAAATGATAACAATAATTGTTTAGCATTAGCATTATTAGTCGCAAGAGAGTATTGCAATAATAATTTTAAAAGATCCACTTTAGAAAAATTTAAAGGAATAAACGGGAAAAAACTTTTAGAACAATTAGGTGCTGAATTATGTAGAGAGGCTGATGTCGATTTAGCAAATGGAGGTAATTACACACATGTTGAGAAATTTCAGAAATATTTGGCAAATTATACAATTATTGTATACGATGATAGAATGGGTCGATCAGTGTACTATGTCGGTCCACGGGCTCAAGGAAGGCCAAGTTTAAATTTGATATTTGAGGAGAATCATTTCAATGTAATTCTAAGTACAACCGGTGCATTCGCGACAGCGTATTTCTGTGATCTTTGCCGAGTACGATATTCACGTCGTGATCGTCACAAATCTTGCCCCTACACGTGTCCCTGTTGTTTAGAAAAGCCACCTTGTAATTTAGTTCATAGCGATATAAAATGTCAAAATTGTCAAAGAAATTTTCGGGGTGCCCAATGTTTTGAAAATCATATTACAAAAAATATATGCGCGAAAATAAAAAAATGCCCAACATGTTTAACTTTCGTAAAACTTGATTCTAAAAGTTCAAAACATATTTGCGGTATGAAGTTTTGCCGAACCTGCGGTGTAAACAGACCAATAAGGCATTTTTGTTTCATGAAACAAAACAAAATTAATCAAAACAAGCAATTAGACAATCAACACAAATACTTATTTGTTTATTACGATTTTGAAACAAGACAAGAAAAAACTATCAATAATGCGTACCTACACGAAGTAAATTTGTGTGTGGCACAACAAGTTTGTGCACATTGTATTAATGAAGATGACATTTCAGTAAACTGTAATTTTTGTGGAGTAAGACATCTTTTAATAAATAAATAAATCTAATAAATATGATTTCTGTGATTTTATTTTGATTTAACCCAGAATGTGTGTGTGTGTGTCGCGCCCGTCCCCGCGCCGCCGCCACCCCGTCCCGCGCCCGTTCCCGCGCCGCCGCCACCCCGTCCCGCGCCCGTTTCCGCGCCGCCGCCCCGTCGTCCGCGCCGCGCCCCGTCCGCGTCATGCTGGTGAGTAACGAGATATAAGGAAAGAAAGAAAAAACATGGATCTTGCAAAGTCTTTATTTATTCATGAAATATTTGTTAAACATTTTGTTGCATAGTTTGTCATTATTGTGAAAATCTTTGTTAAATAACTTTAGAAAATCATCAACAGAATTGCCTAATGCGTAGTTTAAAAGAAATAAAGTACAGTATTTGCCACAGACGGTTGAAGAAAAATCTTGAATTTGAGAAATATTGTAAGACCACATCATAGCATTTTTTCTAAGAAATTTTAAAATATTCGGAGGCGGCTGATTTCCAAAACTATCAAAGAAGTATGCGAAACCAAATTTATCAATGTAAACAGCCATCCAATGACTACCCGGGAGGTAATCAGGGTCTCTGTTGATAATAACCATAGAGGGTCTGGTGATTAGGACAGGTAGAGTGTTATACGCAGAAACAAGAACGTGGTGTCTTTTCTTCCGAGAGATCATCTCCAGACACGTTTTGAGTTGTAAAGTATTCATTGTACCAACTAGCCAAGTTTTGTACGTTTTGAACAGCGCACACCGAATCGCTGATTATATGATTCACACAACAATTCGTATCAAAATGTTCTCTCAAGTAACGAAGCGATGGACACTCTAAATCTTCAATGTTTACAATTTGACTTTTTGGTAAACGTTTCAAAAGTAGACGCTTCTTATCTATTCCTTTCACGTATATACACTTTGAATTTTTCGTAGTTTCATTCAATATTTCAGACAACTTTTCGTAGTCGTAATTACCGCAGTTCCAAGAAAGCCCGTGAAAGTTATTCGTCAACCAATCGGCTTGCTTCTGATAACGATGCGGTAAGGTTGAAAGATCATCGGGTGGTTTAAACAAAAAGATGTCTGGTGCGCTTTTGTTCGTATTAAATACAGCTAATTCTTTTATGGTTAAAGTTTCGGTACAATTACCGTAATTGAACCCTTGAAAATCCACAAACACAACCATTTCGGATGACGGGTAAAATGAAAGTAGCAAATTTTTCATTTGTAATAGCAATTTATTTATCACTTATATAAATTTATCAACTACTATAATCTACAATTACATTACGTTTTTTATCAATTTATATTACACTATCAAATTCACCATACACTAAACAATTGACAGTTTCTGTAAGAGCAGTGTTAAAACCAACTTCTATTCGTAAACTTCCGTTCTTTATCAAATTCCATGAAAGAGCATTATGCGATGATAAGTCAGGTGTCAAATCAAAAACAGCTATTGAATATCCATCAGCATAATTATCACGTGAAATCCCATTTCCAGTGTTTAGAAAATGTATACCAGTACCAGAAAATAATGTGTGGTACATTGAAACAAATTTCTTATTTGGACCGATAAATGTAGGTTGTAAGGGTTTACTAGGAATTTGGTTACCATCCACGTACAAGGATAGATAGTTTAAACCAAAGTTTTCGAAATTAAATGGATTTAAGGAATAATCACCGTTAAATGCTTTATTTGTCACAAAGCACAATGCACATCTTTTTGGAAGTTGGCCCAAATAAACATTATCCAATGATTTTCCTTGTACTCCTTGCGGTATAGTCAAAACCTTTAATTCTGTTCGCGTAATTGGATATTTTGCAGTTGAAAGCTCTAAAGCCTTTGCATGCGCAAGTAATACGCTTGGATTTATCCGATTTCTTCTAATCATTAGAGTTGCATCAGTAATTTGAATTTTTCCATTAAGATTATTTGATGACATCAATGCAAAACTATCACGAGAACGTACAAATTTTAATCTCATTTCTACACCGTTGATTAAAAATTTTTCTTGATTAAATATATCACAATTTAAGTGACCAATAAGATCGACTTCTTTACTCGTCGACGTTAGTTTGAGTCTATTGGCGAATCCACTGTTCTCATTGGTTACTACATTCATTTTGCCTGCCGTATCGGCGTACCATAATCCACAAGTTAAATGGGAATTCTTCGCCCCTGAGTCATAATTTAAAAGTGTCTCCAAATAACATTTATAAGCGTATGTATTATTTGGTGGTGAAATCAGTTTTTGATTTAGGTATACATCAACTTGACTAAACATTGAGTGGAGAATATTATTAACTGGACCAATTGTATCTTCAGCGGTATAATTACTACCGTCATCTTTGCATATTTTAATACAAAGTGAAAGTAAAGTTTGCGATAAATCTATATAGTCTTCACCACCTGGTATTACAAATTCTAAAGGACTATTTTCAGATATACTAGATACAGTTTTGTAATGAACCCATTGACCGCTTTCGATGCTTGTTTGAGTTGGCGGTAAAGCAAAAAGATCCAATTCACTTTTCGCGCACTCACAACTATGAGGATGTAAAAACGACATTCTAGCTAAAGATATCTTGATGTTTAATAACTGAACTCGTTTTACACTTCTTTGCAGAACGACGTGAAGAACTATTCTGACTTTTATTTTGTACTAGCCTTCTTTTTATAGATCCAGATCCTACCAAGTTGTCTAATTTATCTTGAGCTTTTCGTTTCAAATTTTCAACTGACTCATTTACACGTGTCTTGAATGCATCCTTTACAGGCACCTCATTAACAATGTCGCCAAGAAAATTTGAACCAGTGCGTAGTGTTTCCTTACCAATTGTTTTAACACCACTCTTTATTAACGGCATTACCGTACGAAAAAGTCCCCGTAAAAAACTACCAATACCATAACCCTTTTGGTAACTAATTCCTTTGTAAATAGCACCTACACCTGAACCAGCTTGATTGATGTAGTAATCGTGATAATGACATGAAGGCATTACGAAATTTTTTTAAAATGAAGTTTAACGCACACTGTTCCAAACTGAAATGGCACTTTCTCACCAGTTGCACTTCTTATATCAATTTCAATGTTTTCAAATTCCCTTTTCAACAGAGGCACGTAATGCGGATGCGAAAATAATTGCGTATGATGTGTACCGTAAATGTAGTGTTTATTATCGATAACAACGATTCGAATTACTTTTGCCATTATATCGCCCACCAATTGTGGTTCAATTATATCACTGTATACGAAAAGTTGTGAAGGCAAACCCAACATAATGTTTGCTGGATGTGTTGAAGTTTTACTCAGTACATTTGTATCCGGTTGAAAACCTAATTGTAGACTTAATGTCGGTGAAAATGATAGACTTGTCAGATATTTGCTACTGCTTGTTACAGTTACTCTTTTTGAACCATCATTTAATCTGAACTCAACATTATCTTTTACTAAAACTCTTACCGAGTTTAGAGCATCCACAATAGATTCGATCGTTTCGTAGTTACCAGCTTCAAGCTTAGTCTTATATTTCGTCATAATTACATCGTGTTCAAATGTGATCGTTTTCATTTTAAGATCGCGCATGAATTCTTTCGAAGACTTGTATTTCCTTCTTCGAACCTGATCATCGATCCATGTCGCAAAACGGGGATCTTTAAACAATATGTCAATGGCTTTTTCACCTTTTTGCATAATCGCCGATAAACTAAATTCAAAAGAGCAGTAAATAATATTTTCACCACTGTTGATGGTTAAGAAGGAACACGGATACTGTATTTCCGAAAGTCCCACACACCATTCACCATCCAAATGAACAGTTTTTGGAAGTTGTGTGCAAAAGTGCGTTGTTGTATTTTCGGGAAAGTAATTGGTTGAGCTGTTTGATACCAAAGTTAAATAAAATTCGTTATTCATATCGATGTAAGGGAACTGCACGGAATCCACGAGTTAAACTTTGAAGGATAATTTTTCCACTGCACAAAAATTTCACATTTACCTCTTTTATATCGCTTCTTCAATACTTTTTCAATGTGAAATGTACTCTGGGGGTCGTACGTTACGCGCTGTAATTCGGGGTGATAGAAGACGCCCTCTATTGGTTCATCCATTAAATCGGAAATTTTGTACACAACGGGTTGTCTCATTATAACATCAGTTATTTTGAATATTTCACCGCTCCAATTACTCATGTAGCCTTTTTCAAATACGTGCTTGTACTTGGTGATTCTGACGTAATCTCCAACTTTGTACACATTTTCGAGTTTGATCGTTTTAATATTCTTCTTTCTCGTACTCATAATGTTATCGTATACTTGCGCAACGTTGTCAGGATTTACCTCGTTAGGAGCCATTTTAATAGTACGATGATAAGAATTATTGTAAGAGTGCATGAATTCGGGTAATACATCAATGTATTGCATATTATTTGCAAACGTAAAATATTTATGCATTTTTGTTTTTAAAGTTTTATTGAACCTTTCTACCACAGCAGCTTTTACATCAGGATTATTTGTTACATAATAATTTATATCATATTGTTTAAACAATTTTTGGACATTTTTCGCTAGAAATTCTTTTCCCTTGTCAGTCTGAAGATTAACCGGAACACGCTCATCAAATATTTCTTTAAAAGCTGCAGCCACTTCATTTCCCGTCTTTGTGTATAAAGGTTTAACCCATGCAAACTTGGAAAATACATCGATGACAGTTAATAGGTAATTTACACCTCGATTATGTTTTGCGATGTTTCTCATATCTATTAAATCAGCTTGAAATAAATCGTCTATGTTGGTTACATGATAACTATTTCTAGGAAATCGACGACGAACTTGCTTATGTAATGTATAAGATTCCACACCTTCTAGCCATTTATTAATTTTTTTCTTATGTATATTTGTAAACTTAGCTAAGTTGTTAGGACTCGAAAAACCAAGAGGGTCACGAGGTATAAAATATCTTTCCTTTATTTCATCCATTTTTGTCTACTTGCTTTCATACGGCGACCAAGGAACTCTCAAGCGTTTTTGTTTTCTTGATGACGATCGCATTGATTTCTTCGTTATTTGACTATCCTCTTCTTCTTCTTCTTCTTCTGTGTCAAACTTTGACGACGATATTGGTTTTACTTTCACTTCGTTTTTTACTTCTTGCTTTTCAGCACCTTGTTCATTTATATATTTCAAACGTTTTGGATTAATTATAAGAGTACGTGGAACGTTTATTTTATACAAAATTTCCGCAAAATTTTTCCATCCGACAGGCTCGGCATTTAACTTATTACTACTCTTCATAACATCAGTGATTAGATCAAATATATTGGAACCAGGAATTGTGTTTCCATCGTAGATAACGTTTCCGGTTTCATTCCATGCAACTCCATTGTGTGTTAAATTGTTTAACAAAGCATTCGCTTTAACTTGTAAGGGTCTTGGTAGGGAACTCAAAATGTTTCGAGTAATTCGTTCAGATTGTTCTAATTGATTTTCTTTAGAATAAATCACAGGTATGGTAACAGGTTCACGAGAACGACTTATCATTTTTAGATATCTTTGAAGCACTTGATTATACAAAATCCATTTTTCATTATCATCAATGTTTTTCGTATCTATGATTCTTTTCATTTCATGATCTAAATCATTTAGGGTGTTTGGCTGAGTGCTTTTGTTATTATGCAAACGTTCAAGTTCGGATGAATCAATGAGTACCATTTTTTTCGTATGTTCCATTATTTATTAAATAAATGACCCAACACACCCGAAATTATTGGAGCCAACAACAATGGTAAGAAAGCACCTCCTTTTTGCACAATTAGTTTCTTTTTTCTCTGGAGAGATAATTTACGATTTACTAAATTTCTCAGTAATTTTTTATGTTTCTTTAATTTGCTCTTTTGAGAACCATTTAAAGGAACTTTCCCTAATAACGTATTGTGAGCGCACTCGCATATACAATGCACCAAGTTTTTATCGGCAGAATTAAGAATTGATTTACGATAAACAGGTGTTGTTCTATGCAAAAATTTTAATAACTCGGCGTTTCTTTCTAACGCTCGCGACATCTCAACGACGACTGACGCATAAACTACTTACTTTTATATTTATAATCTCTCTTAGGTATGTATGCATAAGAAGGTTCTTCATCAGGTAGAATATTTGTTCGAATACGAAATTCATCTGGAGTATCTTGTTTTAAATCAATCAACAAATAACCATGCGGTCTCATTGTGGCATCCTTATAAGCTTCTTGGATAAATTTTATATTTTCAGGAAAAATCTGTCTAGCTAAGAAATTAATTTGAGCTTTATCACGAGGATTTTTAAAATAAACGATATAGTTCGCATTCAAAGAAATATCTCTCTGTCCTTTTCCTTGATGAAACAAATTTTGCGTAATGTAGAAGACACTAAGGTTTCGATGATGACTTCCCTTAGTGAAAATATCCACCACACTGCCATTAGTCTCTCTCATCAGATCATCCAAAATTATCAATGTCGCTTCTGTACCATCAAAATCATTCATATCAGGAACGCCTTGACGAAATTCAAGATTACTATTATTGATTACATTAGTTTGATACAACGGTTGCCACTCGTCATAAAACCAAAGCACTCGTTCAAATTTTTTATCACAGACCGAATTTATGTGGTTCAAAAATCGTATAATAAAGTGCGTTTTTCCGCAAGCAGTTGGACCAGCTATAATTGCTGTAAACGGAGATTTGAATCGTAAGTCCATTCTATTTCAAATAACTTTCATTATTCAACACCAAACCAATAATGATAACTTTTGCTACGCGACGGAATATTTAAAGAAAACAGAGTATACATTTTATTTAATTATTTATTATCACAGACAGTTATAATCATTATTTTCCCTATAATATTGTATTCTACCTTCGACAGCTGTTTTTACATTCATAGGCAGTTTCAAAACTATCTCATACAAGGTTGCATTTTGTTCATACCGATTCTTAATAATATCATACAATTTTTGAGATAAATTTTTACATCCATTCTCCATAACATCAAGCGCAACATTATTTATAAAACTATCGTAACATGGATAGAATTTATATTGAATTCTTCTTGCATGAAGCAGATTCAATAAATGCTCGCCCATATTTACGACAGTTTTAATTGTGTTCAATGATAAATAAATGCCCTTGTACACGCTGGGTTGACTAGGTATAAATTGAAGAGTATTATATCTACAAACCACCACGACGTAGCCACTTAGCATACACAACATCTGACCTTCTGGAACACTAATTTCTTCTACTTCTTCGTCCTCCTCCTCTCTTGATTCAAAGATCTTGCTCATTTCTTTTAAAAACTCTTCAAAGGTTTCAATAGAAAAACTTATCGCCGATGTTAATTCTGGATTATGTATCTTCAACAACGGCCCAAAATCATGGAGTGGCTTTACTCCAATCGATAAAAGTTTGCTACCAGACTTAGTTATAGGATACACCACTTCATGAATTAAACGAAACTTCTCATTGATCACCATCCGAGCCGTTCTCTCAGCTTCATCTTTCTCACTTCTCTCAGCTTCATTTTTCTCGATGTTGTCGGCCATTTCCATCAACGATCGCTCCAACACAGGATCCGACCATTCAGCTGGTGTTATGATGTCTTCTTCAGCGTGGATAGGCTGAGGCGACTTGGGGGATGCAGCTTGGCTAAGACCCATTTCAGATACTCTCGCTAATTCTATGGATTGCGATGGTGGTGGTGGTGGTGGTGAAGCAGCTGGAAATGCTGACAAAGACGACTTCGGAACCGATGGAACTTGCGAAGCACTAATTTCCTCTTCTTCTACACATCCACCATCACCTGAAGCTTTAAAACGCTTCGGAGATGATTTTTTCAATGGCGTAGAAGATACACGTTTTCCAGGCATCTAACACAAATTCACAACAGTTAATAAATATTTAAAATAATTTCTTAAAAAGCTTACCTTAATTTCACAATACACCAAGACGTCTTCTTCAAGAACAAACACGAGAACAACACTGAATATTTTCCTAAATTTTCTTTGGTCTTATATATTGTATGACATATAGCAAAATTGTAGCGGTCAAAGTGTAGCGGTCATTAAGAGAAAGTTGCAGCGGTCATTAGATAATGACCTCATTAGCACTAATTGCTCGCTTATACTACTGATATTAGCCGTTTCAAAAATCTGAAAACGCCAACGTCGCATTTTACCGAATTGTTTTTTTAAATAAGATTGATAAAATTCTAAAATAATTATCATTGAAAGTATAAATTACTTCAATTATTATTTTTTTAAAGTGCATGAATAATTTAGAACAGTTAATTTTGATAGAAAATGCTTAGAAAAGGTCAATTTTTGGTCATTTTCGACCAAATTTGGTGTTTGTTTTCGTTTTAGTTTAATAGATCCCGTGGCGTTTTTATAGTTTTGAAACAACTAATAGCTGTACTATGAGTTAAAATGTTTCTAATATAATTTCATTTTTAATTAACTTGAGTATTTGCCTCATTTTACAATCAACTTTATTGCGATAATTTAATTTATAGGGTCTAAAATAAACGTTACAACTCTTTACAAGCATGTGTGTTTTGATTACAACACCTGTCAGTTGATCAACGTAATAAAACCGCCAAAAATCAATAAAAAGCCTTTGGTAATTTACACAAAACATATAAAAATGTGCAATAATTTTTTTTATGCATTTTGTCTGAAAACTAGAATTAATTTTAATAAAAGTGTGAACAAACTGCACACAAAAGCGCAACTTTTCCGGTGCATTGCAATAAAATTTCTTAATTTGAGCAAAAATTACAATTTATAAAAATGTGTCCTCAGAGTGGCAAAGCGCACAAAAGTTGCATTTGTTCGTTTATCACCACTCCTTGCTAGAGTCAGAACAAGTTCTTTCGGAGTAAATGAGGTGAATTAAAATGTTATCCGAAAGTTTAGTTAGCATCAGGTGTAGAACCCCAAAGTTAGATTAAACAAAAATAAAGAAAATAGTAGTAATTTGAGAGTAACAGATCTCTCATCCCATGAGATGGAGTAAGTACTTCATGAATAATTGATGGATTGTTTAATTGACAAATTATAGTGAGTCTACCGCCTCCTGTAATTTAATTGAACTATAGTATCAGCTAAGTGAGGCGAAACTTTAGACAAATCCAATTATTTCATAAAATTATTATCAAAAACTTGTCAGTGTATGGCTTAGAACCACTTGTTGAAGTGCGAAATGTATTCACGTAAGCTGTCAGGAAAATATTCCAAGTTTTAGGTAATTTGTCAACGTGCCAAAATGTTGGAATAAGTATTAAGACAGACTTTGTGGTTGCCAACTTTATATAAAGTTGGGTAGTTAGCATTTTACATACAGGAATTCTTTGTGTTTGTAAAAAGTATAATTAATTTTTGCACAAGTCTTTGTCTCGACTTAATTAAAAATGAATTGCTTGTGTTTGTATTGATTTTTCGTTTTAATGAAATTACCATGTAAGAGGCTTATACGCCGTGACACGGAAACTCACTTTTTGACTTAATAAATCAAAGCCTGATCTTTTTGCGAGACTGGAATTATGAACATTGTTAAGAAGTTGAAATTCTTTTTTCTGCCACTTTAATTGGAATTGCAGTAATCTGGTCGTTTCGGGAGTAATCCTAACAACGAGACAGAAACGAGCACTGCTTATTTTTTATTCGGAGACATTTTCACGTATGGTACAGCAAATTGAAACGTCCCGTTCCATCAAAGCCAAGGAAGAGTTTGCAAGCGAGACGACTGGAACATTCCACCAATTAAAATCTGAACCAAGATATGCCTCATCGGATTACTCACTGATTTGTATCTCGTAAACTTGGGATTTGTTTCAATAGCGATTCACTTTTTGTCCTACGTCTGGATGGATACCAGCTTTGTAATTAAGGGCAAAAGTCTAAACTTAATCCAAAACCAATCGCGTTTAGTTGACTTGGGAAAAACTTTTGCAGTTGCAAAACAATGGGAATTTAAATCACGTTACAGTAAAGCCATCAAAAGTACAATGGAAGTTCCTATAGAATATTGTTTTCATACTCATATATTGTTTTATTCGACAAATATAGAATTAACAATCTAAAGAAAATCAATTAAATTCCCATAAATTGTGATTTTTGCGTAATCTGGCAGTCTGTGATATTTGCGTTAAAAATAATCCGCGAAAGGGTTTAACTTGTAGATAAACGTGGAAATTAAATTGAGTAATCTGTCCGCCTTTATGGCTCAGTGTCCATTTTGTTGTTTCAGTCGTCATAAAGCTGGCTGAAAGATCACAAAGCGCCCCAAACGAGTCGTCTGCGACCTGAAACCCAGCGAGTTATTTATTTCTTTACTTAGCTCGAGAATAGGGAAGTCGGTAGTTACCTACCTTACGACAAATGTTCCATTATATTATCCATCATTCGTATGATGACGAACGAGTTTGTAGAAACTGAGTGACAGTTTATTTAAAAGGAGAGAAAAATTTCATATTTAATTTTGTGCAAGTCGTTTGTAAAGCGTTTTTATGAAATAATAAGGCTTTGTTCGAGCTTCAAAGGCCAAAGTGAGTTAAAATATAATTAAGGCAATTTAGATGCAGATATCAAGTTGTGCCGTATTTACAAATAAATAATTAAACAGGTTGTTGTATTCAGACGTTCGTGCCTGCGGTTGTGTTAAACTCAAGTTCTAGTTAACAAGTTTAAGTAAATAGAACCTACTTATAAATTTAATTGCCTATCAAAATTATAGATTGATTTTTTTCTCGTCTCTCTAATAATATCAAAAGCGAGTTATGTGAGAAAGTGGGGGCTCGTTTTAATTAGAGGAAACTGGATCGGTTTGGATCAGTTATAAATTGAAAGCTACGGTCAATTAGTGTTTAATGATCGATGGAAGAACGTTTAATTGCTTGCAATCTCTAATTGTACAACGTAATTGGATTCAAACCTAGCCTCAAAAAAAGACATGTGCAAGATAATATCCAGGAATAAAAGGTTTTTCTTCTCCAAATTGCCAATTAGGCTTGATTGCTTTCCTATGTTTTGTAATCTGTGGACTTATTGTTCTAGTGATTCACTTTCACTTCACTTTGACTTACATCAGATCAATTTTAACCTTACAGAAAGAAAACAATTAAATCAAAGTTATTAATGTATGTGACAATGTTGTGGGAGACACTGTCGGAGAACAATGATTATTTTGAAAAAAATAAATAGTTTAAAGAGCTTTCCAACAACAATACACTTCATAAGGTCATCTCTAATAATCTAATCTAATCTAATAGTTCCGGAGTTATTGCTCCATAAATGATCCGGGTACACAAAATCGACAAAATTTGCGACGAAAATTGAAAAAAATCAAGAGCACATCAAAATCTATAAGATAGAATCGGTTTTATTTGATTTTGAGACACTTTAAAAATTGACTGATTTTAAGGGGTGGGTGTTAACTTTTTTTAATTTTTTTTATTTTCTCATTTACGGCTAAACTATTCTAAAAAGTGGAACTATTTTGATCCATATCTTTGCAAAATGATCCGGGGAATCGATTGGCATCGAGAAAATTACCAAATTCCGAATAGTTTTTTAGTTATGAATTTTTTAAAATTTTACCAATTTTTGCATTTGTCTCCAATTTGCTCGAAAACTATTAGTCGGAGAACAATAATTTTTTTTGAAAACGATAGATAAATTAAAGAGCTTTCCAACGATAATACACTTCATGGGGTTATCTCTGATAGTTCCGGAGCTATTGCTTGACAAAATTTCCGGGTACCCAAAATCGACAAAAACTGCTACGAAAATTGAAAAATCAAACTTCTAAAAATCGAACATATGGACTTTTTGTGGACTAAAAACAACTTTTGTGGGTTGTTAAGACATGTAGAAGTCCATAAAAATTCGCTGGAGTGAGTTTTAAAAAAAAATTTTTTTTCACCTCTTTGAAGGTATTACTCAGGAAATTTTAGCAAAAAAAATTGAAAATTTTAAATCTCGTGAAAAGTTGGTATAATACAGAAAATGAGCCGCTGAATTCAATGGAACAAACCGCATTGCTCTACGACTTTTAGTTTTCGAGTTATGAATTTTTTTAATGAATAAAATTTTTCACTATGACAAATGGCTACCCTAAATTTAGGCAAAAATTTTTAAATTTTTAATTCTTGTGAAAAATTGTTATATTATGTAAAATGAGCCGTAGAATTCAACCGAACAAACCGCATTGCTCTACGACTTTTAGTTTTTTTTTTTATGAATTTTTTTAGTGAAAAACTTTGATCGCCTCTGTAGCCGGAACCGTTGCCCGGAGCGGCTCCGGGTTTGGTCGAAAAAATAGATAAAATTAAGCGCTATTAGATGTTTTTGAACCGTTGCCCGGAGCGGCTCCGGGTTTGGTCGAAAAAATAGATAAAATTAAGCGCTATTAGATGTTTTTTTGTTCGCTGCTCTAAGTCTTACAGTTTCCGAGAAAAACGCAAAAAAAGGTTTCCATTTTCACTTTTTTTCAATTTTCAACCGCCAATTACGGCGAAACAATTAGAGTTATCGAAAAACGGAAAAATGGAGGACAACCGGAATAAAAAACTCTACAAAATGGCATAGGACTCAAGGCGATATCTCGCAAAAAATTTTTCAATTTTCAAACGCCGATTACGGCTAAACTAAAAGAGTTAGGAGAAAATGCTTTTTTAGATCGGAAAGAGCACATCAAAATCTATAAGATAGATTCGGTTTTATTTGATTTAGAGACACTTTAAAAATTGACCGATTTTAAGGGGGGGGTGTTAACTTTTTTTTAATTTTTTTTATTTTCTCATTTCTGGATACACTATTCGAAAAAGTGGAACTATTTTGATCCATCCCTATGCAAAATGATCCGGGGAATCGATTGGCATCGAGAAAATTTCCAAATTCCCAATAGTTTTTTAGTTATGAATTTTTTAAAATTTTACCAATTTTTGCATTTGTCTCCAATTTGCTCGAAAACTATTAGTCGGAGAACAATAATTTTTTTTGAAAACGATAGATAATTTAAAGAGATTTCCAACAATAATACACTTCATGGGGTTATCTCTGATAGTTCCGGAGCTATTGCTTGACAAAAGTTCCGGGTACCCAAAATCGACAAAAACTGCGACGAAAATTGAAAAATCAAACTTCTAAAAATCGAACATATGGACTTTTTGTGGACTAAAAACAACTTTTGTGGGTTGTTAAGACATGTAGAAGTCCATAAAAATTCACTGGAGTGAGTTTAAAAAAAAATTTTTTTTTCACCTCTTTGAAGGTAAGTATTACTCAGGAAATTTTAGCAAAAAAATTGAAAATTTTAAATCTCGTGAAAAGTTGGTATAATACAGAAAATGAGCCGCTGAATTCAATGGAACAAACCGCATTGCTCTACGACTTTTAGTTTTCGAGTTATGAATTTTTTTAATGAATAAAATTTTACACTATGACAAATGGCTACCCTAAATTTAGGCAAAAATTTTTAAATTTTTTATTCTTGTGAAAAATTGATATATTATGTAAAATGAGCCGTAGAATTCAACCGAACAAACCGCATTGCTCTACGACTTTTAGTTTTTTTTTATGAATTTTTTTAGTGAAAAACTTTGATCGCCTCTGTAGCCGGAACCGTTGCCCGGAGCGGCTCCGGGTTTGGTCGAAAAAATAGATAAAATTAAGCGCTATCAGATGTTTTTTTGTTCGCTGCTCTAAGTCTTACAGTTTCCGAGAAAAACGCAAAAAAATGTTTCCATTTTCACTTTTTTTCAATTATCAACCGCCAATTACGGCGAAACAATTAGAGTTATCGAAAAACGGAAAAATGGAAGACAACCGGAATAAAAAACTCTACAAAATGGCATAGGACTCAAGGCGATATCTCGCAAAAAATTTTTCAATTTTCAAACGCCGATTACGGCTAAACTAAAAGAGTTAGGAGAAAATGCTTTTTTAGATCGGAAAGAGCACATCAAAATCTATAAGATAGAATCGGTTTTATTAAATTTAGAGACACTTTAAAAATTGACCGATTTTAAGGGGGGGGTGTTAACTTTTTTTTAATTTTTTTTATTTCCTCATTTCTGGATACACTATTCGAAAAAGTGGAACTATTTTGATCCATCCCTATGCAAAATGATCCGGGGAATCGATTGGCATCGAGAAAATTGCCAAATTCCCAATAGTTTTTTGGTTATGAATTTTTTAAAATTTTACCAATTTTTGCATTTGTCTCCAATTTGCTCGAAAACTATTAGTCGGAGAACAATAATTTTTTTTGAAAACGATAGATAATTTAAAGAGCTTTCCAACGATAATACACTTCATGGGGTTATCTCTGATAGTTCCGGAGCTATTGCTTGACAAAAGTTCCGGGTACCCAAAATCGACAAAAACTGCTACGAAAATTGAAAAATCAAACTTCTAAAAATCGAACATATGGACTTTTTGTGGACTAAAAACAACTTTTGTGGGTTGTTAAGACATGTAGAAGTCCATAAAAATTCACTGGAGTGAGTTTAAAAAAAAATTTTTTTTTCACCTCTTTGAAGGTAAGTAAGTATTACTGAGGAAATTTTAGCAAAAAAATTGAAAATTTTAAATCTCGTGAAAAGTTGGTATAATACAGAAAATGAGCCGCTGAATTCAATGGAACAAACCGCATTGCTCTACGACTTTTAGTTTTCGAGTTATGAATTTTTTTAATGAATAAAATTTTACACTATGACAAATGGGCTACCCTAAATTTAGGCAAAAATTTTTAAATTTTTTATTCTTGTGAAAAATTGATATATTATGTAAAATGAGCCGTAGAATTCAACCGAACAAACCGCGTTGCTCTACGACTTTTAGTTTTCGAGTTATGAATTTTTTTATTGAATAAAATTTTCCACTATGACAAATGACTACCCTAAATTTAGGCAAAAAATTTTAAATTTTTAATTCCCGTGAAAAATTGATATAATATGTAAAATGAGCCGTAGAATTCAATGGAACAAACCGCAGTGCTCTACGACTTTTAGTTTTTTTTTTATGAATTTTTTTAGTGAAAAACTTTGATCGCCTCTGTAGCCGGAACCGTTGCCCGGAGCGGCTCCGGGTTTAGTCGAAAAAATAGATAAAATTAAGCGCTATCAGATGGTTTTTTGTTCGTTGCTCGAAGTCTTACAGTTTCCGAGAAAAACGCAAAAAAAGGTTTCCATTTTCACTTTTTTTCAATTTTCAACCGCCAATTACGGCGAAACTATTAGAGTTATCGAAAAACGGAAAAATGGAGGATAACCGGAATAAAAAACTCTACAAAATGGCATAGGACTCAAGGCGATATCTCGCAAAAAAATTTTCAATTTTCAAACGCCGATTACGGCCAAACTAAAAGAGCTAGACGAAAACGGTTTGTTCGATCGTAAAGAGCACATCAAAATCTATAAGATAGAATAGGTTTCATTTGATTTAGAGACACTTTAAAAATTGACCGATTTTAAGGGGGGGGTGTTAACTTTTTTTTTATTTTTTTTATTTTCCCAATTACGACTAAACTATTCGAAAAAGTGGAACTGTTTTGATCCTTACCTATGCAAAACGATCCGGGGAATCGATTGGCATCGAGAAAATTGCCAAATTCCGAATAGTTTTTTAGTTATGAATTTTTTAAAATTTTACCAATTTTTGCATTTTTCTCAAATTTGCTCGAAAACTATTAGTCGCAGAACACTAATTTTTTTTGAAAAAGATAGATAATTTAAAGAGCTTTCCAACGATAATACACTTCATGGGGTTATCTCTGATAGTTCCGGAGCTATTGCTCGACAAAAGTTCCGGGTACCCAAAATCGACCAAAACTGCGACGAAAATTGAAAAAATCAAACATCTAAAAATCGAACATATGGACTTTTTGTGGACTAAAAACAACTTTTGTGGGTTGTTAAGACATAAAGAAGTCCATAAAAATTTGGTGGAGTGAATTTAAAAAAAAATTTTTTTTCATCACTTTGAAGGTAAGGTGTAGGCACAAATTTATTACTCAGGAAATTTGAGCAAAAAATTTGAAAATTTTAAATCTCGTGAAAAGTTGGTATAATACAGAAAAAAAGCCGCTGAATCCAATGGAACAAACCGCGTTGCTCTACGACTTTTAGTTTTCGAGTTATGAATTTTTTTATTGAATAAAATTTTCCACTATGACAAATGACTACCCTAAATTTAGGCAAAAAATTTTAAATTTTTAATTCCCGTGAAAAATTGATATAATATGTAAAATGAGCCGTAGAATTCAATGGAACAAACCGCAGTGCTCTACGACTTTTAGTTTTTTTTTTATGAATTTTTTTAGTGAAAAACTTTGATCGCCTCTGTAGCCGGAACCGTTGCCCGGAGCGGCTCCGGGTTTAGTCGAGAAAATAGATAAAATTAAGCGCTATCAGATGGTTTTTTGTTCGTTGCTCTAAGTCTTACAGTTTCCGAGAAAAACGCAAAAAAAGGTTTCCATTTTCACTTTTTTT
The DNA here is from genome assembly GCF_031307605.1 of Tribolium castaneum. NCBI lineage: Eukaryota > Metazoa > Arthropoda > Insecta > Coleoptera > Tenebrionidae > Tribolium > Tribolium castaneum. The sequence continues at coordinate 241,365 of NC_087402.1, read as the reverse complement.
CAATTTTCAACCGCCAATTACGGCGAAACTATTAGAGTTATCGAAAAACGGAAAAATGGAGGATAACCGGAATAAAAAACTCTGCAAAATGGCATAGGACTCAAGGCGATATCTCGCAAAAAATTTTTCAATTTTCAAACGCCGATTACGGCCAAACTAAAAGAGCTAGACGAAAACGGTTTGTTCGATCGTAAAGAGCACTTCAAAATCTATAAGATAGAATAGGTTTCATTTGATTTAGAGACACTTTAAAAATTGACCGATTTTAAGGGGGGGGTGTTAACTTTTTTTTTATTTTTTTTATTTTCCCAATTACGACTAAACTATTCGAAAAAGTGGAACTGTTTTGATCCTTACCTATGCAAAACGATCCGGGGAATCGATTGGCATCGAGAAAATTGCCAAATTCCGAATAGTTTTTTAGTTATGAATTTTTTAAAATTTTACCAATTTTTGCATTTTTCTCAAATTTGCTCGAAAACTATTAGTCGCAGAACAGTAATTTTTTTTGAAAAAGATAGATAATTTAAAGAGCTTTCCAACGATAATACACTTCATGGGGTTATCTCTGATAGTTCCGGAGCTATTGCTCGACAAAAGTTCCGGGTACCCAAAATCGACCAAAACTGCGACGAAAATTGAAAAAATCAAACATCTAAAAATCGAACATATGGACTTTTTGTGGACTAAAAACAACTTTTGTGGGTTGTTAAGACATAAAGAAGTCCATAAAAATTTGGTGGAGTGAATTTAAAAAAAAATTTTTTTTCATCACTTTGAAGGTAAGGTGTAGGCACAAATTTATTACTCAGGAAATTTGAGCAAAAAATTTGAAAATTTTAAATCTCGTGAAAAGTTGGTATAATACAGAAAAAAAGCCGCTGAATCCAATGGAACAAACCGCGTTGCTCTACGACTTTTAGTTTTCGAGTTATGAATTTTTTTATTGAATAAAATTTTCCACTATGACAAATGACTACCCTAAATTTAGGCAAAAAATTTTAAATTTTTAATTCCTGTGAAAAATTGATATAATATGTAAAATGAGCCGTAGAATTCAATGGAACAAACCGCAGTGCTCTACGACTTTTAGTTTTTTTTTTATGAATTTTTTTAGTGAAAAACTTTGATCGCCTCTGTAGCCGGAACCGTTGCCCGGAGCGGCTCCGGGTTTAGTCGAAAAAATAGATAAAATTAAGCGCTATCAGATGGTTTTTTGTTCGTTGCTCTAAGTCTTACAGTTTCCGAGAAAAACGCAAAAAAAGGTTTCCATTTTCACTTTTTTTCAATTTTCAACCGCCAATTACGGCGAAACTATTAGAGTTATCGAAAAACGGAAAAATGGAGGATAACCGGAATAAAAAACTCTACAAAATGGCATAGGACTCAAGGCGATATCTCGCAAAAAAATTTTCAATTTTCAAACGCCGATTACGGCCAAACTAAAAGAGCTAGACGAAAACGGTTTGTTCGATCGTAAAGAGCACATCAAAATCTATAAGATAGAATAGGTTTCATTTGATTTAGAGACACTTTAAAAATTGACCGATTTTAAGGGGGGGGTGTTAACTTTTTTTTTATTTTTTTTATTTTCCCAATTACGACTAAACTATTCGAAAAAGTGGAACTGTTTTGATCCTTACCAATGCAAAATGATCCGGGGAATCGATTGGCATCGAGAAAATTGCCAAATTCCGAATAGTTTTTTAGTTATGAATTTTTTAAAATTTTACCAATTTTTGCATTTTTCTCAAAGTTGCTCGAAAACTATTAGTCGCAGAACACTAATTTTTTTTGAAAAAGATAGATAATTTAAAGAGCTTTCCAACGATAATACACTTCATGGGGTTATCTCTGATAGTTCCGGAGCTATTGCTCGACAAATGTTCCGGGTACCCAAAATCGACCAAAACTGCGACGAAAATTGAAAAAATCAAACATCTAAAAATCGAACATATGGACTTTTTGTGGACTAAAAACAACTTTTGTGGGTTGTTAAGACATAAAGAAGTCCATAAAAATTTGGTGGAGTGAATTTAAAAAAAAATTTTTTTTCATCACTTTGAAGGTAAGGTGTAGGCACAAATTTATTACTCAGGAAATTTGAGCAAAAAATTTGAAAATTTTAAATCTCGTGAAAAGTTGGTATAATACAGAAAAAAAGCCGCTGAATCCAATGGAACAAACCGCGTTGCTCTACGACTTTTAGTTTTCGAGTTATGAATTTTTTTATTGAATAAAATTTTCCACTATGACAAATGACTACCCTAAATTTAGGCAAAAAATTTTAAATTTTTAATTCCCGTGAAAAATTGATATAATATGTAAAATGAGCCGTAGAATTCAATGGAACAAACCGCAGTGCTCTACGACTTTTAGTTTTTTTTTTATGAATTTTTTTAGTGAAAAACTTTGATCGCCTCTGTAGCCGGAACCGTTGCCCGGAGCGGCTCCGGGTTTAGTCGAGAAAATAGATAAAATTAAGCGCTATCAGATGGTTTTTTGTTCGTTGCTCTAAGTCTTACAGTTTCCGAGAAAAACGCAAAAAAAGGTTTCCATTTTCACTTTTTTTCAATTTTCAACCGCCAATTACGGCGAAACTATTAGAGTTATCGAAAAACGGAAAAATGGAGGATAACCGGAATAAAAAACTCTGCAAAATGGCATAGGACTCAAGGCGATATCTCGCAAAAAATTTTTCAATTTTCAAACGCCGATTACGGCCAAACTAAAAGAGCTAGACGAAAACGGTTTGTTCGATCGTAAAGAGCACTTCAAAACCTATAAGATAGAATAGGTTTCATTTGATTTAGAGACACTTTAAAAATTGACCGATTTTAAGGGGGGGGTGTTAACTTTTTTTTTATTTTTTTTATTTTCCCAATTACGACTAAACTATTCGAAAAAGTGGAACTGTTTTGATCCTTACCTATGCAAAACGATCCGGGGAATCGATTGGCATCGAGAAAATTGCCAAATTCCGAATAGTTTTTTAGTTATGAATTTTTTAAAATTTTACCAATTTTTGCATTTTTCTCAAATTTGCTCGAAAACTATTAGTCGCAGAACACTAATTTTTTTTGAAAAAGATAGATAATTTAAAGAGCTTTCCAACGATAATACACTTCATGGGGTTATCTCTGATAGTTCCGGAGCTATTGCTCGACAAAAGTTCCGGGTACCCAAAATCGACCAAAACTGCGACGAAAATTGAAAAAATCAAACATCTAAAAATCGAACATATGGACTTTTTGTGGACTAAAAACAACTTTTGTGGGTTGTTAAGACATAAAGAAGTCCATAAAAATTTGGTGGAGTGAATTTAAAAAAAAATTTTTTTTCATCACTTTGAAGGTAAGGTGTAGGCACAAATTTATTACTCAGGAAATTTGAGCAAAAAATTTGAAAATTTTAAATCTCGTGAAAAGTTGGTATAATACAGAAAAAAAGCCGCTGAATCCAATGGAACAAACCGCGTTGCTCTACGACTTTTAGTTTTCGAGTTATGAATTTTTTTATTGAATAAAATTTTCCACTATGACAAATGACTACCCTAAATTTAGGCAAAAAAATTTAAATTTTTAATTCCTGTGAAAAATTGATATAATATGTAAAATGAGCCGTAGAATTCAATGGAACAAACCGCAGTGCTCTACGACTTTTAGTTTTTTTTTTATGAATTTTTTTAGTGAAAAACTTTGATCGCCTCTGTAGCCGGAACCGTTGCCCGGAGCGGCTCCGGGTTTAGTCGAAAAAATAGATAAAATTAAGCGCTATCAGATGGTTTTTTGTTCGTTGCTCTAAGTCTTACAGTTTCCGAGAAAAACGCAAAAAAAGGTTTCCATTTTCACTTTTTTTCAATTTTCAACCGCCAATTACGGCGAAACTATTAGAGTTATCGAAAAACGGAAAAATGGAGGATAACCGGAATAAAAAACTCTACAAAATGGCATAGGACTCAAGGCGATATCTCGCAAAAAAATTTTCAATTTTCAAACGCCGATTACGGCCAAACTAAAAGAGCTAGACGAAAACGGTTTGTTCGATCGTAAAGAGCACATCAAAATCTATAAGATAGAATAGGTTTCATTTGATTTAGAGACACTTTAAAAATTGACCGATTTTAAGGGGGGGGTGTTAACTTTTTTTTTATTTTTTTTATTTTCCCAATTACGACTAAACTATTCGAAAAAGTGGAACTGTTTTGATCCTTACCAATGCAAAATGATCCGGGGAATCGATTGGCATCGAGAAAATTGCCAAATTCCGAATAGTTTTTTAGTTATGAATTTTTTAAAATTTTACCAATTTTTGCATTTTTCTCAAAGTTGCTCGAAAACTATTAGTCGCAGAACACTAATTTTTTTTGAAAAAGATAGATAATTTAAAGAGCTTTCCAACGATAATACACTTCATGGGGTTATCTCTGATAGTTCCGGAGCTATTGCTCGACAAAAGTTCCGGGTACCCAAAATCGACCAAAACTGCGACGAAAATTGAAAAAATCAAACATCTAAAAATCGAACATATGGACTTTTTGTGGACTAAAAACAACTTTTGTGGGTTGTTAAGACATAAAGAAGTCCATAAAAATTTGGTGGAGTGAATTTAAAAAAAAATTTTTTTTCATCACTTTGAAGGTAAGGTGTAGGCACAAATTTATTACTCAGGAAATTTGAGCAAAAAATTTGAAAATTTTAAATCTCGTGAAAAGTTGGTATAATAAAGAAAAAAAGCCGCTGAATCCAATGGAACAAACCGCGTTGCTCTACGACTTTTAGTTTTCGAGTTATGAATTTTTTTATTGAATAAAATTTTCCACTATGACAAATGACTACCCTAAATTTAGGCAAAAAATTTTAAATTTTTAATTCCTGTGAAAAATTGATATAATATGTAAAATGAGCCGTAGAATTCAATGGAACAAACCGCAGTGCTCTACGACTTTTAGTTTTTTTTTTATGAATTTTTTTAGTGAAAAACTTTGATCGCCTCTGTAGCCGGAACCGTTGCCCGGAGCGGCTCCGGGTTTAGTCGAAAAAATAGATAAAATTAAGCGCTATCAGATGGTTTTTTGTTCGTTGCTCTAAGTCTTACAGTTTCCGAGAAAAACGCAAAAAAAGGTTTCCATTTTCACTTTTTTTCAATTTTCAACCGCCAATTACGGCGAAACTATTAGAGTTATCGAAAAACGGAAAAATGGAGGATAACCGGAATAAAAAACTCTACAAAATGGCATAGGACTCAAGGCGATATCTCGCAAAAAATTTTTCAATTTTCAAACGCCGATTACGGCCAAACTAAAAGAGCTAGACGAAAACGGTTTGTTCGATCGTAAAGAGCACATCAAAATCTATAAGATAGAATAGGTTTCATTTGATTTAGAGACACTTTAAAAATTGACCGATTTTAAGGGGGGGGTGTTAACTTTTTTTTAATTTTTTTTATTTTCCCAATTATGACTAAACTATTCGAAAAAGTGGAACTGTTTTGATCCTTACCCATGCAAAATGATCCGGGGAATCGATTGGCATCGAGGAAATAGTCAAATTCCGAATAGTTTTTTAGTTATGAATTTTTTAAAATTTTACCAATTTTTGCATTTTTCTCAAATTTGCTCGAAAACTATTAGTCGCAGAACACTAATTTTTTTTGAAAAAGATAGATAATTTAAAGAGCTTTCCAACGATAATACACTTCATGGGGTTATCTCTGATAGTTCCGGAGCTATTGCTCGACAAATGTTCCGGGTACCCAAAATCGACCAAAACTGCGACGAAAATTGAAAAAATCAAACATCTAAAAATCGAACATATGGACTTTTTGTGGACTAAAAACAACTTTTGTGGGTTGTTAAGACATAAAGAAGTCCATAAAAATTTGGTGGAGTGAATTTAAAAAAAAAATTTTTTTCATCACTTTGAAGGTAAGGTGTAGGCACAAATTTATTACTCAGGAAATTTGAGCAAAAAATTTGAAAATTTTAAATCTCGTGAAAAGTTGGTATAATACAGAAAAAAAGCCGCTGAATCCAATGGAACAAACCGCGTTGCTCTACGAGTTTTAGTTTTCGAGTTATGAATTTTTTTATTGAATAAAATTTTCCACTATGACAAATGACTACCCTAAATTTAGGCAAAAAATTTTAAATTTTTAATTCCTGTGAAAAATTGATATAATATGTAAAATGAGCCGTAGAATTCAATGGAACAAACCGCAGTGCTCTACGACTTTTAGTTTTTTTTTTATGAATTTTTTTAGTGAAAAACTTTGATCGCCTCTGTAGCCGGAACCGTTGCCCGGAGCGGCTCCGGGTTTAGTCGAAAAAATAGATAAAATTAAGCGCTATCAGATGGTTTTTTGTTCGTTGCTCTAAGTCTTACAGTTTCCGAGAAAAACGCAAAAAAAGGTTTCCATTTTCACTTTTTTTCAATTTTCAACCGCCAATTACGGCGAAACTATTAGAGTTATCGAAAAACGGAAAAATGGAGGATAACCGGAATAAAAAACTCTACAAAATGGCATAGGACTCAAGGCAATATCTCGCAAAAAATTTTTCAATTTTCAAACGCCGATTACGGCCAAACTAAAAGAGCTAGACGAAAACGGTTTGTTCGATCGTGAAGAGCACATCAAAATCTATAAGATAGAATAGGTTTCATTTGATTTAGAGACACTTTAAAAATTGACCGATTTTAAGGGGGGGGTGTTAACTTTTTTTTTATTTTTTTTATTTTCCCAATTACGACTAAACTATTCGAAAAAGTGGAACTGTTTTGATCCTTACCTATGCAAAACGATCCGGGGAATCGATTGGCATCGAGAAAATTGCCAAATTCCGAATAGTTTTTTAGTTATGAATTTTTTAAAATTTTACCAATTTTTGCATTTTTCTCAAATTTGCTCGAAAACTATTAGTCGCAGAACAGTAATTTTTTTTGAAAAAGATAGATAATTTAAAGAGCTTTCCAACGATAATACACTTCATGGGGTTATCTCTGATAGTTCCGGAGCTATTGCTCGACAAAAGTTCCGGGTACCCAAAATCGACCAAAACTGCGACGAAAATTGAAAAAATCAAACATCTAAAAATCGAACATATGGACTTTTTGTGGACTAAAAACAACTTTTGTGGGTTGTTAAGACATAAAGAAGTCCATAAAAATTTGGTGGAGTGAATTTAAAAAAAAATTTTTTTTCATCACTTTGAAGGTAAGGTGTAGGCACAAATTTATTACTCAGGAAATTTGAGCAAAAAATTTGAAAATTTTAAATCTCGTGAAAAGTTGGTATAATACAGAAAAAAGGCCGCTGAATCCAATGGAACAAACCGCGTTGCTCTACGACTTTTAGTTTTCGAGTTATGAATTTTTTTATTGAATAAAATTTTCCACTATGACAAATGACTACCCTAAATTTAGGCAAAAAATTTTAAATTTTTAATTCCTGTGAAAAATTGATATAATATGTAAAATGAGCCGTAGAATTCAATGGAACAAACCGCAGTGCTCTACGACTTTTAGTTTTTTTTTTATGAATTTTTTTAGTGAAAAACTTTGATCGCCTTTGTAGCCGGAACCGTTGCCCGGAGCGGCTCCGGGTTTAGTCGAGAAAATAGATAAAATTAAGCGCTATCAGATGGTTTTTTGTTCGTTGCTCGAAGTCTTACAGTTTCCGAGAAAAACGCAAAAAAAGGTTTCCATTTTCACTTTTTTTCAATTTTCAACCGCCAATTACGGCGAAACTATTAGAGTTATCGAAAAACGGAAAAATGGAGGATAACCGGAATAAAAAACTCTACAAAATGGCATAGGACTCAAGGCGATATCTCGCAAAAAAATTTTCAATTTTCAAACGCCGATTACGGCCAAACTAAAAGAGCTAGACGAAAACGGTTTGTTCGATCGTAAAGAGCACATCAAAATCTATAAGATAGAATAGGTTTCATTTGATTTAGAGACACTTTAAAAATTGACCGATTTTAAGGGGGGGGTGTTAACTTTTTTTTTATTTTTTTTATTTTCCCAATTACGACTAAACTATTCGAAAAAGTGGAACTGTTTTGATCCTTACCTATGCAAAACGATCCGGGGAATCGATTGGCATCGAGAAAATTGCCAAATTCCGAATAGTTTTTTAGTTATGAATTTTTTAAAATTTTACCAATTTTTGCATTTTTCTCAAATTTGCTCGAAAACTATTAGTCGCAGAACACTAATTTTTTTTGAAAAAGATAGATAATTTAAAGAGCTTTCCAACGATAATACACTTCATGGGGTTATCTCTGATAGTTCCGGAGCTATTGCTCGACAAAAGTTCCGGGTACCCAAAATCGACCAAAACTGCGACGAAAATTGAAAAAATCAAACATCTAAAAATCGAACATATGGACTTTTTGTGGACTAAAAACAACTTTTGTGGGTTGTTAAGACATAAAGAAGTCCATAAAAATTTGGTGGAGTGAATTTAAAAAAAAATTTTTTTTCATCACTTTGAAGGTAAGGTGTAGGCACAAATTTATTACTCAGGAAATTTGAGCAAAAAATTTGAAAATTTTAAATCTCGTGAAAAGTTGGTATAATACAGAAAAAAGGCCGCTGAATCCAATGGAACAAACCGCGTTGCTCTACGACTTTTAGTTTTCGAGTTATGAATTTTTTTATTGAATAAAATTTTCCACTATGACAAATGACTACCCTAAATTTAGGCAAAAAATTTTAAATTTTTAATTCCTGTGAAAAATTGATATAATATGTAAAATGAGCCGTAGAATTCAATGGAACAAACCGCAGTGCTCTACGACTTTTAGTTTTTTTTTTATGAATTTTTTTAGTGAAAAATTTTGATCGCCTCTGTAGCCGGAACCGTTGCCCGGAGCGGCTCCGGGTTTAGTCGAGAAAATAGATAAAATTAAGCGCTATCAGATGGTTTTTTGTTCGTTGCTCTAAGTCTTACAGTTTCCGAGAAAAACGCAAAAAAAGGTTTCCATTTTCACTTTTTTTCAATTTTCAACCGCCAATTACGGCGAAACTATTAGAGTTATCGAAAAACGGAAAAATGGAGGATAACCGGAATAAAAAACTCTACAAAATGGCATAGGACTCAAGGCGATATCTCGCAAAAAAATTTTCAATTTTCAAACACCGATTACGGCCAAACTAAAAGAGCTAGACGAAAACGGTTTGTTCGATCGTAAAGAGCACATCAAAATCTATAAGATAGAATAGGTTTCATTTGATTTAGAGACACTTTAAAAATTGACCGATTTTAAGGGGGGGGTGTTAACTTTTTTTTTATTTTTTTTATTTTCCCAATTACGACTAAACTATTCGAAAAAGTGGAACTGTTTTGATCCTTACCTATGCAAAATGATCCGGGGAATCGATTGGCATCGAGAAAATTGCCAAATTCCGAATAGTTTTTTAGTTATGAATTTTTTAAAATTTTACCAATTTTTGCATTTTTCTCAAATTTGCTCGAAAACTATTAGTCGCAGAACACTAATTTTTCTTGAAAAAGATAGATAATTTAAAGAGCTTTCCAACGATAATACACTTCATGGGGTTATCTCTGATAGTTCCGGAGCTATTGCTCGACAAAAGTTCCGGGTACCCAAAATCGACCAAAACTGCGACGAAAATTGAAAAAATCAAACATCTAAAAATCGAACATATGGACTTTTTGTGGACTAAAAACAACTTTTGTGGGTTGTTAAGACATAAAGAAGTCCATAAAAATTTGGTGGAGTGAATTTAAAAAAAAATTTTTTTTCATCACTTTGATGGTAAGGTGTAGGCACAAATTTATTACTCAGGAAATTTGAGCAAAAAATTTGAAAATTTTAAATCTCGTGAAAAGTTGGTATAATACAGAAAAAAAGCCGCTGAATCCAATGGAACAAACCGCGTTGCTCTACGACTTTTAGTTTTCGAGTTATGAATTTTTTTATTGAATAAAATTTTCCACTATGACAAATGACTACCCTAAATTTAGGCAAAAAATTTTAAATTTTTAATTCCTGTGAAAAATTGATATAATATGTAAAATGAGCCGTAGAATTCAATGGAACAAACCGCAGTGCTCTACGACTTTTAGTTTTTTTTTTATGAATTTTTTTAGTGAAAAATTTTGATCGCCTCTGTAGCCGGAACCGTTGCCCGGAGCGGCTCCGGGTTTAGTCGAGAAAATAGATAAAATTAAGCGCTATCAGATGGTTTTTTGTTCGTTGCTCTAAGTCTTACAGTTTCCGAGAAAAACGCAAAAAAAGGTTTCCATTTTCACTTTTTTTCAATTTTCAACCGCCAATTACGGCGAAACTATTAGAGTTATCGAAAAACGGAAAAATGGAGGATAACCGGAATAAAAAACTCTACAAAATGGCATAGGACTCAAGGCGATATCTCGCAAAAAATTTTTCAATTTTCAAACGCCGATTACGGCCAAACTAAAAGAGCTAGACGAAAACGGTTTATTCGATCGTAAAGAGCACATCAAAATCTATAAGATAGAATAGGTTTCATTTGATTTAGAGACACTTTAAAAATTGACCGATTTTAAGGGGGGGGTGTTAACTTTTTTTTTATTTTTTTTATTTTCCCAATTACGACTAAACTATTCGAAAAAGTGGAACTGTTTTGATCCTTACCTATGCAAAATGATCCGGGGAATCGATTGGCATCGAGAAAATTGCCAAATTCCGAATAGTTTTTTAGTTATGAATTTTTTAAAATTTTACCAATTTTTGCATTTTTCTCAAATTTGCTCGAAAACTATTAGTCGCAGAACACTAATTTTTTTTGAAAAAGATAGATAATTTAAAGAGCTTTCCAACGATAATACACTTCATGGGGTTATCTCTGATAGTTCCGGAGCTATTGCTCGACAAAAGTTCCGGGTACCCAAAATCGACCAAAACTGCGACGAAAATTGAAAAAATCAAACATCTAAAAATCGAACATATGGACTTTTTGTGGACTAAAAACAACTTTTGTGGGTTGTTAAGACATAAAGAAGTCCATAAAAATTTGGTGGAGTGAATTTAAAAAAAAATTTTTTTTCATCACTTTGAAGGTAAGGTGTAGGCACAAATTTATTACTCAGGAAATTTGAGCAAAAAATTTGAAAATTTTAAATCTCGTGAAAAGTTGGTATAATACAGAAAAAAAGCCGCTGAATCCAATGGAACAAACCGCGTTGCTCTACGACTTTTAGTTTTCGAGTTATGAATTTTTTTATTGAATAAAATTTTCCACTATGACAAATGACTACCCTAAATTTAGGCAAAAAATTTTAAATTTTTAATTCCTGTGAAAAATTGATATAATATGTAAAATGAGCCGTAGAATTCAATGGAACAAACCGCAGTGCTCTACGACTTTTAGTTTTTTTTTTATGAATTTTTTTAGTGAAAAACTTTGATCGCCTCTGTAGCCGGAACCGTTGCCCGGAGCGGCTCCGGGTTTAGTCGAGAAAATAGATAAAATTAAGCGCTATCAGATGGTTTTTTGTTCGTTGCTCTAAGTCTTACAGTTTCCGAGAAAAACGCAAAAAAAGGTTTCCATTTTCACTTTTTTTCAATTTTCAACCGCCAATTACGGCGAAACTATTAGAGTTATCGAAAAACGGAAAAATGGAGGATAACCGGAATAAAAAACTCTACAAAATGGCATAGGACTCAAGGCAATATCTCGCAAAAAATTTTTCAATTTTCAAACGCCGATTACGGCCAAACTAAAAGAGCTAGACGAAAACGGTTTGTTCGATCGTAAAGAGCACATCAAAATCTATAAGATAGAATAGGTTTCATTTGATTTAGAGACACTTTAAAAATTGACCGATTTTAAGGGGGGGGTGTTAACTTTTTTTTTATTTTTTTTATTTTCCCAATTACGACTAAACTATTCGAAAAAGTGGAACTGTTTTGATCCTTACCTATGCAAAACGATCCGGGGAATCGATTGGCATCGAGAAAATTGCCAAATTCCGAATAGTTTTTTAGTTATGAATTTTTTAAAATTTTACCAATTTTTGCATTTTTCTCAAAGTTGCTCGAAAACTATTAGTCGCAGAACACTAATTTTTTTTGAAAAAGATAGATAATTTAAAGAGCTTTCCAACGATAATACACTTCATGGGGTTATCTCTGATAGTTCCGGAGCTATTGCTCGACAAAAGTTCCGGGTACCCAAAATCGACCAAAACTGCGACGAAAATTGAAAAAATCAAACATCTAAAAATCGAACATATGGACTTTTTGTGGACTAAAAACAACTTTTGTGGGTTGTTAAGACATAAAGAAGTCCATAAAAATTTGGTGGAGTGAATTTAAAAAAAAATTTTTTTTCATCACTTTGAAGGTAAGGTGTAGGCACAAATTTATTACTCAGGAAATTTGAGCAAAAAATTTGAAAATTTTAAATCTCGTGAAAAGTTGGTATAATACAGAAAAAAGGCCGCTGAATCCAATGGAACAAACCGCGTTGCTCTACGACTTTTAGTTTTCGAGTTATGAATTTTTTTATTGAATAAAATTTTCCACTATGACAAATGACTACCCTAAATTTAGGCAAAAAATTTTAAATTTTTAATTCCTGTGAAAAATTGATATAATATGTAAAATGAGCCGTAGAATTCAATGGAACAAACCGCAGTGCTCTACGACTTTTAGTTTTTTTTTTATGAATTTTTTTAGTGAAAAACTTTGATCGCCTTTGTAGCCGGAACCGTTGCCCGGAGCGGCTCCGGGTTTAGTCGAGAAAATAGATAAAATTAAGCGCTATCAGATGGTTTTTTGTTCGTTGCTCTAAGTCTTACAGTTTCCGAGAAAAACGCAAAAAAAGGTTTCCATTTTCACTTTTTTTCAATTTTCAACCGCCAATTACGGCGAAACTATTAGAGTTATCGAAAAACGGAAAAATGGAGGATAACCGGAATAAAAAACTCTACAAAATGGCATAGGACTCAAGGCGATATCTCGCAAAAAAATTTTCAATTTTCAAACACCGATTACGGCCAAACTAAAAGGGCTAGACGAAAACGGTTTGTTCGATCGTAAAGAGCACATCAAAATCTATAAGATAGAATAGGTTTCATTTGATTTAGAGACACTTTAAAAATTGACCGATTTTAAGGGGGGGGTGTTAACTTTTTTTTATTTTTTTTATTTTCCCAATTACGACTAAACTATTCGAAAAAGTGGAACTGTTTTGATCCTTACCTATGCAAAACGATCCGGGGAATCGATTGGCATCGAGAAAATTGCCAAATTCCGAATAGTTTTTTAGTTATGAATTTTTTAAAATTTTACCAATTTTTGCATTTTTCTCAAATTTGCTCGAAAACTATTAGTCGCAGAACACTAATTTTTCTTGAAAAAGATAGATAATTTAAAGAGCTTTCCAACGATAATACACTTCATGGGGTTATCTCTGATAGTTCCGGAGCTATTGCTCGACAAAAGTTCCGGGTACCCAAAATCGACCAAAACTGCGACGAAAATTGAAAAAATCAAACATCTAAAAATCGAACATATGGACTTTTTGTGGACTAAAAACAACTTTTGTGGGTTGTTAAGACATAAAGAAGTCCATAAAAATTTGGTGGAGTGAATTTAAAAAAAAATTTTTTTTCATCACTTTGAAGGTAAGGTGTAGGCACAAATTTATTACTCAGGAAATTTGAGCAAAAAATTTGAAAATTTTAAATCTCGTGAAAAGTTGGTATAATACAGAAAAAAGGCCGCTGAATCCAATGGAACAAACCGCGTTGCTCTACGACTTTTAGTTTTCGAGTTATGAATTTTTTTATTGAATAAAATTTTCCACTATGACAAATGACTACCCTAAATTTAGGCAAAAAATTTTAAATTTTTAATTCCTGTGAAAAATTGATATAATATGTAAAATGAGCCTTAGAATTCAATGGAACAAACCGCGTTGCTCTACGACTTTTAGTTTTCGAGTTATGAATTTTTTTATTGAATAAAATTTTCCACTATGACAAATGACTACCCTAAATTTAGGCAAAAAATTTTAAATTTTTAATTCCTGTGAAAAATTGATATAATATGTAAAATGAGCCTTAGAATTCAATGGAACAAACCGCAGTGCTCTACGACTTTTAGTTTTTTTTTTATGAATTTTTTTAGTGAAAAACTTTGATCGCCTCTGTAGCCGGAACCGTTGCCCGGAGCGGCTCCGGGTTTAGTCGAAAAAATAGATAAAATTAAGCGCTATCAGATGGTTTTTTGTTCGTTGCTCTAAGTCTTACAGTTTCCGAGAAAAACGCAAAAAAAGGTTTCCATTTTCACTTTTTTTCAATTTTCAACCGCCAATTACGGCGAAACTATTAGAGTTATCGAAAAACGGAAAAATGGAGGATAACCGGAATAAAAAACTCTACAAAATGGCATAGGACTCAAGGCGATATCTCGCAAAAAAATTTTCAATTTTCAAACACCGATTACGGCCAAACTAAAAGGGCTAGACGAAAACGGTTTGTTCGATCGTAAAGAGCACATCAAAATCTATAAGATAGAATAGGTTTCATTTGATTTAGAGACACTTTAAAAATTGACCGATTTTAAGGGGGGGGTGTTAACTTTTTTTTTATTTTTTTTATTTTCCCAATTACGACTAAACTATTCGAAAAAGTGGAACTGTTTTGATCCTTACCAATGCAAAACGATCCGGGGAATCGATTGGCATCGAGAAAATTGCCAAATTCCGAATAGTTTTTTAGTTATGAATTTTTTAAAATTTTACCAATTTTTGCATTTTTCTCAAAGTTGCTCGAAAACTATTAGTCGCAGAACACTAATTTTTTTTGAAAAAGATAGATAATTTAAAGAGCTTTCCAACGATAATACACTTCATGGGGTTATCTCTGATAGTTCCGGAGCTATTGCTCGACAAAAGTTCCGGGTACCCAAAATCGACCAAAACTGCGACGAAAATTGAAAAAATCAAACATCTAAAAATCGAACATATGGACTTTTTGTGGACTAAAAACAACTTTTGTGGGTTGTTAAGACATAAAGAAGTCCATAAAAATTTGGTGGAGTGAATTTAAAAAAAAATTTTTTTTCATCACTTTGAAGGTAAGGTGTAGGCACAAATTTATTACTCAGGAAATTTGAGCAAAAAATTTGAAAATTTTAAATCTCGTGAAAAGTTGGTATAATACAGAAAAAAGGCCGCTGAATCCAATGGAACAAACCGCGTTGCTCTACGACTTTTAGTTTTCGAGTTATGAATTTTTTTATTGAATAAAATTTTCCACTATGACAAATGACTACCCTAAATTTAGGCAAAAAATTTTAAATTTTTAATTCCTGTGAAAAATTGATATAATATGTAAAATGAGCCGTAGAATTCAATGGAACAAACCGCAGTGCTCTACGACTTTTAGTTTTTTTTTTATGAATTTTTTTAGTGAAAAACTTTGATCGCCTTTGTAGCCGGAACCGTTGCCCGGAGCGGCTCCGGGTTTAGTCGAGAAAATAGATAAAATTAAGCGCTATCAGATGGTTTTTTGTTCGTTGCTCTAAGTCTTACAGTTTCCGAGAAAAACGCAAAAAAAGGTTTCCATTTTCACTTTTTTTCAATTTTCAACCGCCAATTACGGCGAAACTATTAGAGTTATCGAAAAACGGAAAAATGGAGGATAACCGGAATAAAAAACTCTACAAAATGGCATAGGACTCAAGGCGATATCTCGCAAAAAAATTTTCAATTTTCAAACACCGATTACGGCCAAACTAAAAGGGCTAGACGAAAACGGTTTGTTCGATCGTAAAGAGCACATCAAAATCTATAAGATAGAATAGGTTTCATTTGATTTAGAGACACTTTAAAAATTGACCGATTTTAAGGGGGGGGGTGTTAACTTTTTTTTATTTTTTTTATTTTCCCAATTACGACTAAACTATTCGAAAAAGTGGAACTGTTTTGATCCTTACCTATGCAAAACGATCCGGGGAATCGATTGGCATCGAGAAAATTGCCAAATTCCGAATAGTTTTTTAGTTATGAATTTTTTAAAATTTTACCAATTTTTGCATTTTTCTCAAATTTGCTCGAAAACTATTAGTCGCAGAACACTAATTTTTCTTGAAAAAGATAGATAATTTAAAGAGCTTTCCAACGATAATACACTTCATGGGGTTATCTCTGATAGTTCCGGAGCTATTGCTCGACAAAAGTTCCGGGTACCCAAAATCGACCAAAACTGCGACGAAAATTGAAAAAATCAAACATCTAAAAATCGAACATATGGACTTTTTGTGGACTAAAAACAACTTTTGTGGGTTGTTAAGACATAAAGAAGTCCATAAAAATTTGGTGGAGTGAATTTAAAAAAAAATTTTTTTTCATCACTTTGAAGGTAAGGTGTAGGCACAAATTTATTACTCAGGAAATTTGAGCAAAAAATTTGAAAATTTTAAATCTCGTGAAAAGTTGGTATAATACAGAAAAAAAGCCGCTGAATCCAATGGAACAAACCGCGTTGCTCTACGACTTTTAGTTTTCGAGTTATGAATTTTTTTATTGAATAAAATTTTCCACTATGACAAATGACTACCCTAAATTTAGGCAAAAAATTTTAAATTTTTAATTCCTGTGAAAAATTGATATAATATGTAAAATGAGCCGTAGAATTCAATGGAACAAACCGCAGTGCTCTACGACTTTTAGTTTTTTTTTTATGAATTTTTTTAGTGAAAAACTTTGATCGCCTCTGTAGCCGGAACCGTTGCCCGGAGCGGCTCCGGGTTTAGTCGAAAAAATAGATAAAATTAAGCGCTATCAGATGGTTTTTTGTTCGTTGCTCTAAGTCTTACAGTTTCCGAGAAAAACGCAAAAAAAGGTTTCCATTTTCACTTTTTTTCAATTTTCAACCGCCAATTACGGCGAAACTATTAGAGTTATCGAAAAACGGAAAAATGGAGGATAACCGGAATAAAAAACTCTACAAAATGGCATAGGACTCAAGGCAATATCTCGCAAAAAATTTTTCAATTTTCAAACGCCGATTACGGCCAAACTAAAAGAGCTAGACGAAAACGGTTTGTTCGATCGTAAAGAGCACATCAAAATCTATAAGATAGAATAGGTTTCATTTGATTTAGAGACACTTTAAAAATTGACCGATTTTAAGGGGGGGGTGTTAACTTTTTTTTTATTTTTTTTATTTTCCCAATTACGACTAAACTATTCGAAAAAGTGGAACTGTTTTGATCCTTACCTATGCAAAACGATCCGGGGAATCGATTGGCATCGAGAAAATTGCCAAATTCCGAATAGTTTTTTAGTTATGAATTTTTTAAAATTTTACCAATTTTTGCATTTTTCTCAAAGTTGCTCGAAAACTATTAGTCGCAGAACACTAATTTTTTTTGAAAAAGATAGATAATTTAAAGAGCTTTCCAACGATAATACACTTCATGGGGTTATCTCTGATAGTTCCGGAGCTATTGCTCGACAAAAGTTCCGGGTACCCAAAATCGACCAAAACTGCGACGAAAATTGAAAAAATCAAACATCTAAAAATCGAACATATGGACTTTTTGTGGACTAAAAACAACTTTTGTGGGTTGTTAAGACATAAAGAAGTCCATAAAAATTTGGTGGAGTGAATTTAAAAAAAAATTTTTTTTCATCACTTTGAAGGTAAGGTGTAGGCACAAATTTATTACTCAGGAAATTTGAGCAAAAAATTTGAAAATTTTAAATCTCGTGAAAAGTTGGTATAATACAGAAAAAAGGCCGCTGAATCCAATGGAACAAACCGCGTTGCTCTACGACTTTTAGTTTTCGAGTTATGAATTTTTTTATTGAATAAAATTTTCCACTATGACAAATGACTACCCTAAATTTAGGCAAAAAATTTTAAATTTTTAATTCCTGTGAAAAATTGATATAATATGTAAAATGAGCCTTAGAATTCAATGGAACAAACCGCGTTGCTCTACGACTTTTAGTTTTCGAGTTATGAATTTTTTTATTGAATAAAATTTTCCACTATGACAAATGACTACCCTAAATTTAGGCAAAAAATTTTAAATTTTTAATTCCTGTGAAAAATTGATATAATATGTAAAATGAGCCTTAGAATTCAATGGAACAAACCGCAGTGCTCTACGACTTTTAGTTTTTTTTTTATGAATTTTTTTAGTGAAAAACTTTGATCGCCTCTGTAGCCGGAACCGTTGCCCGGAGCGGCTCCGGGTTTAGTCGAAAAAATAGATAAAATTAAGCGCTATCAGATGGTTTTTTGTTCGTTGCTCTAAGTCTTACAGTTTCCGAGAAAAACGCAAAAAAAGGTTTCCATTTTCACTTTTTTTCAATTTTCAACCGCCAATTACGGCGAAACTATTAGAGTTATCGAAAAACGGAAAAATGGAGGATAACCGGAATAAAAAACTCTACAAAATGGCATAGGACTCAAGGCAATATCTCGCAAAAAATTTTTCAATTTTCAAACGCCGATTACGGCCAAACTAAAAGAGCTAGACGAAAACGGTTTGTTCGATCGTAAAGAGCACATCAAAATCTATAAGATAGAATAGGTTTCATTTGATTTAGAGACACTTTAAAAATTGACCGATTTTAAGGGGGGGGTGTTAACTTTTTTTTTATTTTTTTTATTTTCCCAATTACGACTAAACTATTCGAAAAAGTGGAACTGTTTTGATCCTTACCTATGCAAAACGATCCGGGGAATCGATTGGCATCGAGAAAATTGCCAAATTCCGAATAGTTTTTTAGTTATGAATTTTTTAAAATTTTACCAATTTTTGCATTTTTCTCAAATTTGCTCGAAAACTATTAGTCGCAGAACACTAATTTTTTTTGAAAAAGATAGATAATTTAAAGAGCTTTCCAACGATAATACACTTCATGGGGTTATCTCTGATAGTTCCGGAGCTATTGCTCGACAAAAGTTCCGGGTACCCAAAATCGACCAAAACTGCGACGAAAATTGAAAAAATCAAACATCTAAAAATCGAACATATGGACTTTTTGTGGACTAAAAACAACTTTTGTGGGTTGTTAAGACATAAAGAAGTCCATAAAAATTTGGTGGAGTGAATTTAAAAAAAAATTTTTTTTCATCACTTTGAAGGTAAGGTGTAGGCACAAATTTATTACTCAGGAAATTTGAGCAAAAAATTTGAAAATTTTAAATCTCGTGAAAAGTTGGTATAATACAGAAAAAAAGCCGCTGAATCCAATGGAACAAACCGCGTTGCTCTACGACTTTTAGTTTTCGAGTTATGAATTTTTTTATTGAATAAAATTTTCCACTATGACAAATGACTACCCTAAATTTAGGCAAAAAATTTTAAATTTTTAATTCCTGTGAAAAATTGATATAATATGTAAAATGAGCCGTAGAATTCAATGGAACAAACCGCAGTGCTCAACGACTTTTAGTTTTTTTTTTATGAATTTTTTTAGTGAAAAACTTTGATCGCCTCTGTAGCCGGAACCGTTGCCCGGAGCGGCTCCGGGTTTAGTCGAAAAAATAGATAAAATTAAGCGCTATCAGATGGTTTTTTGTTCGTTGCTCTAAGTCTTACAGTTTCCGAGAAAAACGCAAAAAAAGGTTTCCATTTTCACTTTTTTTCAATTTTCAACCGCCAATTACGGCGAAACTATTAGAGTTATCGAAAAACGGAAAAATGGAGGATAACCGGAATAAAAAACTCTACAAAATGGCATAGGACTCAAGGCGATATCTCGCAAAAAAATTTTCAATTTTCAAACGCCGATTACGGCCAAACTAAAAGAGCTAGACGAAAACGGTTTGTTCGATCGTAAAGAGCACATCAAAATCTATAAGATAGAATAGGTTTCATTTGATTTAGAGACACTTTAAAAATTGACCGATTTTAAGGGGGGGGTGTTAACTTTTTTTTTATTTTTTTTATTTTCCCAATTATGACTAAACTATTCGAAAAAGTGGAACTGTTTTGATCCTTACCTATGCAAAATGATCCGGGGAATCGATTGGCATCGAGAAAATTGCCAAATTCCGAATAGTTTTTTAGTTATGAATTTTTTAAAATTTTACCAATTTTTGCATTTTTCTCAAATTTGCTCGAAAACTATTAGTCGCAGAACACTAATTTTTTTTGAAAAAGATAGATAATTTAAAGAGCTTTCCAACGATAATACACTTCATGGGGTTATCTCTGATAGTTCCGGAGCTATTGCTCGACAAAAGTTCCGGGTACCCAAAATCGACCAAAACTGCGACGAAAATTGAAAAAATCAAACATCTAAAAATCGAACATATGGACTTTTTGTGGACTAAAAACAACTTTTGTGGGTTGTTAAGACATAAAGAAGTCCATAAAAATTTGGTGGAGTGAATTTAAAAAAAAAATTTTTTTCATCACTTTGAAGGTAAGGTGTAGGCACAAATTTGTTACTCAGGAAATTTGAGCAAAAAATTTGAAAATTTTAAATCTCGTGAAAAGTTGGTATAATACAGAAAAAAAGCCGCTGAATCCAATGGAACAAACCGCGTTGCTCTACGACTTTTAGTTTTCGAGTTATGAATTTTTTTATTGAATAAAATTTTCCACTATGACAAATGACTACCCTAAATTTAGGCAAAAAATTTTAAATTTTTAATTCCTGTGAAAAATTGATATAATATGTAAAATGAGCCGTAGAATTCAATGGAACAAACCGCAGTGCTCTACGACTTTTAGTTTTTTTTTTATGAATTTTTTTAGTGAAAAACTTTGATCGCCTCTGTAGCCGGAACCGTTGCCCGGAGCGGCTCCGGGTTTAGTCGAAAAAATAGATAAAATTAAGCGCTATCAGATGGTTTTTTGTTCGTTGCTCTAAGTCTTACAGTTTCCGAGAAAAACGCAAAAAAAGGTTTCCATTTTCACTTTTTTTCAATTTTCAACCGCCAATTACGGCGAAACTATTAGAGTTATCGAAAAACGGAAAAATGGAGGATAACCGGAATAAAAAACTCTACAAAATGGCATAGGACTCAAGGCGATATCTCGCAAAAAATTTTTCAATTTTCAAACACCGATTACGGCCAAACTAAAAGAGCTAGACGAAAACGGTTTGTTCGATCGTAAAGAGCACATCAAAATCTATAAGATAGAATAGGTTTCATTTGATTTAGAGACACTTTAAAAATTGACCGATTTTAAGGGGGGGGTGTTAACTTTTTTTTTATTTTTTTTATTTTCCCAATTATGACTAAACTATTTGAAAAAGTGGAACTGTTTTGATCCTTACCTATGCAAAATGATCCGGGGAATCGATTGGCATCGGGAAAATTGCCAAATTCCGAATAGTTTTTTAGTTATGAATTTTTTAAAATTTTACCAATTTTTGCATTTTTCTCAAATTTGCTCGAAAACTATTAGTCGCAGAACACTAATTTTTTTTGAAAAAGATAGATAATTTAAAGAGCTTTCCAACGATAATACACTTCATGGGGTTATCTCTGATAGTTCCGGAGCTATTGCTCGACAAAAGTTCCGGGTACCCAAAATCGACCAAAACTGCGACGAAAATTGAAAAAATCAAACATCTAAAAATCGAACATATGGACTTTTTGTGGACTAAAAACAACTTTTGTGGGTTGTTAAGACATAAAGAAGTCCATAAAAATTTGGTGGAGTGAATTTAAAAAAAATTTTTTTTTCATCACTTTGAAGGTAAGGTGTAGGCACAAATTTATTACTCAGGAAATTTGAGCAAAAAATTTGAAAATTTTAAATCTCGTGAAAAGTTGGTATAATACAGAAAAAAAGCCGCTGAATCCAATGGAACAAACCGCGTTGCTCTACGACTTTTAGTTTTCGAGTTATGAATTTTTTTATTGAATAAAATTTTCCACTATGACAAATGGCTACCCTAAATTTAGGCAAAAAATTTTAAATTTTTAATTCCTGTGAAAAATTGATATAATATGTAAAATGAGCCGTAGAATTCAATGGAACAAACCGCAGTGCTCTACGACTTTTAGTTTTTTTTTTATGAATTTTTTTAGTGAAAAACTTTGATCGCCTCTGTAGCCGGAACCGTTGCCCGGAGCGGCTCCGGGTTTAGTCGAAAAAATAGATAAAATTAAGCGCTATCAGACGGTTTTTTGTTCGTTGCTCTAAGTCTTACAGTTTCCGAGAAAAACGCAAAAAAAGTTTCCATTTTCACTTTTTTTCAATTTTCAACCGCCAATTACGGCGAAACTATTAGAGTTATCGAAAAACGGAAAATGGAGGATAACCGGAATAAAAAACTCTACAAAATGGCATAGGACTCAAGGCGATATCTCGCAAAAAAATTTTCAATTTTCAAACGCCGATTACGGCCAAACTAAAAGAGCTAGACGAAAACGGTTTGTTCGATCGTAAAGAGCACATCAAAATCTATAAGATAGAATAGGTTTCATTTGATTTAGAGACACTTTAAAAATTGACCGATTTTAAGGGGGGGGTGTTAACTTTTTTTTTATTTTTTTTATTTTCCCAATTACGACTAAACTATTCGAAAAAGTGGAACTGTTTTGATCCTTACCTATGCAAAATGATCCGGGGAATCGATTGGCATCGAGAAAATTGCCAAATTCCGAATAGTTTTTTAGTTATGATTTTTTTAAAATTTTACCAATTTTTGCATTTTTCTCAAATTTGCTCGAAAACTATTAGTCGCAGAACACTAATTTTTTTTGAAAAAGATAGATAATTTAAAGAGCTTTCCAACGATAATACACTTCATGGGGTTATCTCTGATAGTTCCGGAGCTATTGCTCGACAAAAGTTCCGGGTACCCAAAATCGACCAAAACTGCGACGAAAATTGAAAAAATCAAACATCTAAAAATCGAACATATGGACATTTTGTGGACTAAAAACAACTTTTGTGGGTTGTTAAGACATAAAGAAGTCCATAAAAATTTGGTGGAGTGAATTTAAAAAAAAATTTTTTTTCATCACTTTGAAGGTAAGGTGTAGGCACAAATTTATTACTCAGGAAATTTGAGCAAAAAATTTGAAAATTTTAAATCTCGTGAAAAGTTGGTATAATACAGAAAAAAAGCCGCTGAATCCAATGGAACAAACCGCGTTGCTCTACGACTTTTAGTTTTCGAGTTATGAATTTTTTTATTGAATAAAATTTTCCACTATGACAAATGACTACCCTAAATTTAGGCAAAAAATTTTAAATTTTTAATTCCTGTGAAAAATTGATATAATATGTAAAATGAGCCTTAGAATTCAATGGAACAAACCGCAGTGCTCTACGACTTTTAGTTTTTTTTTTATGAATTTTTTTAGTGAAAAACTTTGATCGCCTCTGTAGCCGGAACCGTTGCCCGGAGCGGCTCCGGGTTTAGTCGAAAAAATAGATAAAATTAAGCGCTATCAGATGGTTTTTTGTTCGTTGCTCTAAGTCTTACAGTTTCCGAGAAAAACGCAAAAAAAGGTTTCCATTTTCACTTTTTTTCAATTTTCAACCGCCAATTACGGCGAAACTATTAGAGTTATCGAAAAACGGAAAAATGGAGGATAACCGGAATAAAAAACTCTACAAAATGGCATAGGACTCAAGGCGATATCTCGCAAAAAATTTTTCAATTTTCAAACGCCGATTACGGCCAAACTAAAAGAGCTAGACGAAAACGGTTTGTTCGATCGTAAAGAGCACATCAAAATCTATAAGATAGAATAGGTTTCATTTGATTTAGAGACACTTTAAAAATTGACCGATTTTAAGGGGGGGGTGTTAACTTTTTTTTTATTTTTTTTATTTTCCCAATTACGACTAAACTATTCGAAAAAGTGGAACTGTTTTGATCCTTACCTATGCAAAATGATCCGGGGAATCGATTGGCATCGAGAAAATTGCCAAATTCCCAATAGTTTTTTAGTTATGAATTTTTTAAAATTTTACCAATTTTTGCATTTGTCTCCAATTTGCTCGAAAACTATTAGTCGGAGAACAATAATTTTTTTTGAAAACGATAGATAATTTAAAGAGCTTTCCAACGATAATACACTTCATGGGGTTATCTCTGATAGTTCCGAAGCTATTGCTTGACAAAAGTTCCGGGTACCCAAAATCGACAAAAACTGCTACGAAAATTGAAAAATCAAACTTCTAAAAATCGAACATATGGACTTTTTGTGGACTAAAAACAACTTTTGTGGGTTGTTAAGACATGTAGAAGTCCATAAAAATTCACTGGAGTGAGTTTAAAAAAAAATTTTTTTTTCACCTCTTTGAAGGTAAGTAAGTATTACTCAGGAAATTTTAGCAAAAAAATTGAAAATTTTAAATCTCGTGAAAAGTTGGTATAATACAGAAAATGAGCCGCTGAATTCAATGGAACAAACCGCATTGCTCTACGACTTTTAGTTTTCGAGTTATGAATTTTTTTCATGAATAAAATTTTTCACTATGACAAATGGCTACCCTAAAATTTAGGCAAAAATTTTTAAATTTTTAATTCTTGTGAAAAATTGATATATTATGTAAAATGAGCCGTAGAATTCAACCGAACAAACCGCATTGCTCTACGACTTTTAGTTTTTTTTTATGAATTTTTTTAGTGAAAAACTTTGATCGCCTCTGTAGCCGGAACCGTTGCCCGGAGCGGCTCCGTGTTTGGTCGAAAAAATAGATAAAATTAAGCGCTATCAGATGTTTTTTTGTTCGCTGCTCTAAGTCTTACAGTTTCCGAGAAAAACGCAAAAAAAGGTTTCCATTTTCACTTTTTTTCAATTTTCAACCGACAATTACGGCGAAACAATTAGAGTTATCGAAAAACGGAAAAATGGAGGACAACCGGAATAAAAAACTCTACAAAATGGCATAGGACTCAAGGCGATATCTCGCAAAAAATTTTTCAATTTTCAAACGCCGATTACGGCTAAACTAAAAGAGTTAGGAGAAAATGCTTTTTTAGATCGGAAAGAGCACATCAAAATCTATAAGATAGAATCGGTTTTATTTGATTTAGAGACACTTTAAAAATTGACCGATTTCAAGGGGGGGGGTGTTAACTTTTTTTTAATTTTTTTTATTTTCTCATTTCTGGCTAAACTATTCGAAAAAGTTTAACTATTTTGATCCATCCCTATGCAAAATGATCCGGGGAATCGATTGGCATCGAGAAAATTGCCAAATTCCCAATAGTTTTTTAGTTATGAATTTTTTAAAATTTTACCAATTTTTGCATTTGTCTCCAATTTGCTCGAAAACTATTAGTCGGAGAACAATAATTTTTTTTGAAAACGATAGATAATTTAAAGAGCTTTCCAACGATAATACACTTCATGGGGTTATCTCTGATAGTTCCGGAGCTATTGCTTGACAAAAGTTCCGGGTACCCAAAATCGACAAAAACTGCGACGAAAATTAAAAAATCAAACTTCTAAAAATCGAACATATGGACTTTTTGTGGACTAAAAACAACTTTTGTGGGTTGTTAAGACATGTAGAAGTCCATAAAAATTCACTGGAGTGAGTTTAAAAAAAAAATTTTTTTTCACCTCTTTGAAGGTAAGTAAGTATTACTCAGGAAATTTGAGCAAAAAATTTGAAAATTTTAAATCTCGTGAAAAGTTGGTATAATACAGAAAATGAGCCGCTGAATTCAATGGAACAAACCGCATTGCTCTACGACTTTTAGTTTTCGAGTTATGAATTTTTTTAATGAATAAAATTTTTCACTATGATTTAATTAAAACACTTAAAATAATCGAATTATTGATCTAGTTTTGAAAAACTTGTCAAAACTGACCTTAAAATTTCGCCAAAATAAGCAGAAAAAGTATAACATATAGACGAAAATTAGGTTTTGTTTTAGAGTTAGAATTTTAAGTTAAGGGAAACCACTAAATTAAAGCAAAAATTTCGTCCCGGGTACCGAAAATCGAAAAAAAAATTGCAAAAATTAAAAAAATCAAACTTTATTAAATCGAACCTATTGACTTTTTTCTACTTTTAACAACTCGATAGAGTTGCAAAGGCATAGAAAAGTCCAAAAAACTTTGCTAGAACGAATTTGAAAAACTATTTTTTTTTGGTCTAGGACTTTTCGTAGAATTTTTGAGTTGTGATTTTTTTTAAGTATTCCTCAATGAAATGGCTACCCTAATTGATATAATACGTATAACGAGCCGTAGAATTCACTCTAATACTTTTAATTTCAGAAAGAAGCTCCACTATTTTATTGTGCCTTTTATTTGACGTAAGCTTTTGCTAAATAATAAATATTCTTACAAATTGGTGAGATTAGCTCAACTTGTGCAAGCCATAAAAACATACATTGTTTACCGGATAACAATGCATTCGGATTTTGAGCTCGAAATGATGCACATTTGTCATGACATGAGCGTTATGTCCGTTCTTTGTCTCGTTTGGTTTTTTGATTAAAATTTGTCGTGAAAGGAGGCGTGTGCCGTCTTATAACATGGACAGCAATGCATTACTTAACACAAGACATAATACATCATTTTGTGGTATGATAGTTCCGACAAATAGTGACGTTGATAGATGGCATCGTGTACAAGTTGAAGACGATGTGTTATAGAAACAGCTTCGCTCGATCTGTTTCGGTTGTCGTTCGTTCTATCTTGCGATTTGTCACTACTGGGATTTGAACAATTTGTAATGGACTGACTAACAAACACGCTGTTCCATTTCAATCAGGGCAGCAGTGTCCGATTTTTGCCTGGATTTCCCTTACATTATTTATTGAGAGAGTGTCAGCTGTTTGACTTGAAACTTGAATTTTTTAAAAATATTCGGAAAAAGATAATTGCGAAAACGTACCACATTTCAGCTTTATATTTTACACAATAAACAACCGGGAGCTGGAATTTGTTAACTTTGTTTCATGTCAGAACTGAAATTATATCCCTTTCAGAACTAACACAACTACCTATGCCAAAATAGCTAGTGCTAGTCGTTGCAAATGAAACGCTCTGAGCAAGTTTTATTTAAAACAAATTTTGAAATGGTAGATGCGCCGGGAAAACCTTACATTGATTGATTGATACAGGACAGACATTTCGACACGTTCATAAATAATCCAAAGAAAAAATTGTTATATTTTTAATGGTCAAGTGTTAATAATAAATGGCGTTATCCCTTTTACGCTCTAAAACATCAAGCTGACAGGTAGTTGATTAAATATTTATATGAAAACATTTAGTTCTGCGCGTGTTTAATATTTTATTCAAGTGTTACAAAAAAAGCTTAACTCTAGTTGTTGGCTCAATTAAATTAATTAAACTGAAAGAATTTTGTGTTTAATTAAGAGTTTGTGCAAACAGTTCCCGTTTATTTACTTTTAACATAATGTTTATTGTCGATAACTAGCATTTATTTGTTTTGTGCTGTGGGCAAAACCGTCGGATTGACTTCATTTGCAATTTAAATACGTAACTAATAATTAATTGATGAAGAAATTAAAAGGCAAGTGTTTCGTACAAAAGGAGAAACACGACGACAATTCAGATCAGCTTTTAAGCTTTTTATAAATCTCTCGTCAGTCTCCGGTTAATTTGTAGCAAAATGAAAAATTTCCTTGAAAGCCGCTCAAGTGTGCTCGCCTTTCGGGATTCTCTCCTAATGAAGACTGAATAAAATAGTCTTCAGCGTGCAATATTAATAATAACGTCACATAAAGTCGTCTGCTGCTGATCGAGTTGTAACTTTTCGTTGAAAGCCATCAGAGCTTTGATTAAGCTCTTAGAGTTAAGCTGCCAATGCAAACATGCAAAAAGTGACCGTAAGTAATGCCCCATTAGAAACTTTTAATAATAGAAATTAATTACTGCTTTTAGGATTAAAAGTTATTGGCTCGGACATTTTGCCCCTCATCTGGGAAAAGAGAGAGCGTTTGGAGTGCGTGAGATAGGCGAATTTATCTGTAAAACGGCGCAGAATCAATATACCTGTAACATGCGCACAGAAAATTAGTGAATAAGCTCGTTTACAAGGAGAATGTGTATTTGTATTGTTGACTGTATGGAAAGACTGTGAAACGCGACCTTGTTTGCAACACGTAAACCTTCACAGTCTAGTGGCTAACTGTTGCTTTTCATCGTTTGAATAGGTCGAGTTTGTTCAGAAGGTTCTTATAATCCTATTTAATGAATTGTATTTACTTTTTGTATCGATCATTTTATTAAAAAAATTGTCAAGAACACTGTTTTCTTTTGAAAAACTGAGGCAAAGTTCAAAGGAGCACACACTTTTCTATTTTTCATCGAGGAAAACCGTATACTCAGAGATAATCTCATTTACATTAAAGATAATCCCTCTGGCAAAGGCTCTATTGACATTTTCTGATGTTACTACACCTCTATAAAGCGACCAGATTGACGTTATGCTAATTAATACGTCTCTGTGCCACTAATGGACATTTAATTAATTATTACTACAAAACACAACATTGCAAATTTTTATGTCCTACTTGACGAATTTTTTATTGCTTTTCCAATAACTGATGGTAATTAATTTCTTCTCAACTTTATAACAACACAAAAGCCGGCGAAAGAAAATAAAAATTTAATGAATACAAGGGAAAAATTATTAAAAAACAATGGTCTCGTTCCTTACAAGTTGTAAAACACACAAACGAGATGTGGTTTCACCTAAAATGAGGAAAAAATGTATATTTGTCAGTGCCGTTTAGAAAATCGCTTCAGATTAGATCGGTTCAATTATCTATGTTTGCTGAAATCTGTCCCCTTCAGGCAAATTCATTATAATCGGGATTAATTGTGGAAAATTTCACTGCTCTTGCATTGTCCATTTTAATGTTAAATCTGCTAAATAGCATTGTGGTGATTTAAAGTTTAATCAAAGCGGTTGTAATCCAAATATGGATTTTTACGTTAACAATTCACGATTTTAAAGTGAATTTTGTGTCCAGATAATGAATGAATGACACACCCTCGACTTTCCTGACATGTTAAAATAATTCTCGTCTCATAATATAGGCTCTTGTTACTTTTTTTAAGCTATTAGCTATTTCAAAACTATAGAAATGCCAACGCCGCACTGTGTCGAATTATTTTTTTTATAATTTTATCTTTTATTGAGCCTATAAGTTATATTAGTAATAATTTTTTTTGAAGTGCTTAAACAATTTTATAACAACTAATTTTGAGACAAAATGCAACATTCACATTTCTATAGTTTTGAAACAGTTAATAGAGCTTCAAAATTAATTTTTAAATTGACATATCAAAAACTATGACAGATAACAACTTGGGTAAATTTTACCCAGTTTGAAAAGGTGAATTAAAAAATGTGTGGTTACTATATAAAATTTCAAAGTTGGGGCCAAAGCTCAGCCATGCTGTTGCAAATATCTTTGTTGAACCTGAAATGGTCGATTTAGATCAACATTTTAAAGCTGTAGTTTTATTATAAGTTAACAAGTTTCTAAAGTATTTTTAAATTTAAGGTATAACAAATAAGTAAATAGTCGCAATAAATTTCGGTTTTTACTGACTCCACTACTAAAAGCTTTCTAAAGGATTTATTCACCGCTCAAAGGAAGAGAGAGTACAGCTAGTGTGTATTTACAGATTTTTCCAACGGAGATTTCTGTGCTATTTGGATGAATACATCGAATTTATCATTTATCGCTTTATTTTACGTTCGTTTGAGTAATAAATTTGTATTGTCGCTTAATTTATAATAAATTTGGAGGCAAACTGTGCGCGTATCAATTTAGCGGCTTTAAAAAACGTATAATCCCCGTCTTTAATATCATTTATCTTGGTAAACTAGCGTTGTAGCTTAATTTAAAAAGTGATTAATTGTAAAAAAGCGTCCGCAAAATAAAGCACCAAAACTTGCATCCCTTGTTCACAAAGGGCACTTCTCCATAAAACACATAGCGAAAGTCAATAGTCGATTTTAAATGAAATTATAAGCCGGGACAAAGCAGGTTTGCCATTCTGCATCTTGGATGTTTTATTCATCTCTTTAATTTCCTGTTAAACAACCTCACATAAGCAATGGGAAATGGGTCTCGACGTACGAAATTTAATAAAATGGCAGTGTTTCACTTAAAATCGATCTGAAACCAAGTTGCGCTACAGGTAGGTAGTTTAATTTGCTAAGGAATTATATTTGAATGACCGCTCGTCCCTTCATAACTATTTTGAGGTAAATTCGGAGCTCTTGCACGAGTTTCAGTCCGAAACAGCCGAACTAAAGCAAACTTAACGGTCTGCCATTTCCTGTTGAAAATTTCCTTGGAGTTTGCAGGAAATTTAATACCCGTTAAGTATCAAGCTTTTACTTTAATCACATCATTTTTTACCACTGATGAATATTTATCACACACACTAGTCGTGTACCTTAATATTAATTAATTAATTTTCAAGACAAGACAAGGATTACAAACCGTGAAAAATCTACTCACCTTATTAATGTTGGCTTCCTGGCTTGCTATGAAAGTAATTAAAAGAGGACATTAGTAACAACTTTAATTAACAAATTGAAAACAATTGCTGATAGAAAATGCGATTCTGATAAACTTTTAACAAGGGTTCAACTTTGGATTGACTTTTGCTTCTTCAAACGAAACAACTTCCTACAGCTAATTTGTTTAACTTTACTTTGTTAAAATAGCAACCGAACTACTCCAAAAAAAGACTGAATTATTGGTGTGGAAATTCATTACAAATTTTTATTCTCGCAAATCTTAAGCTTGTCAATATCTGCACATAATTTTACTAAATAACTACAGTCTGATTCGCGTGAATTATGCCGGATTTGTTTCAAATAACATTGGGTTTAAAACATATTGACACATGTTAACAGCAAATGCCATGAATCCATGAATCTGCAATTCTGTGGCTTGTTGTTATTTGCAAAATATAACTAATTATATCCGAATTGTTATGTATACAGGCTGTTCCGTCCAAACCCCACATTACAAGTATTGAAGGCTGAACGAAAATTAGATTTTTGTCTCCTTCTAAAAACAAAAAAATTATAGATAATATTTTTTAATGTTATTTTTTGGGAATTAATAGATATCATCGTTGATAATGTTGAAATAAATCGTATTTGGAAGAAAATAATTCAATGTTTGCTTTCTTACAATTTCGATTTTTCCCCAGTAATTCAAAAGTGAAGTTTTTCGTGTGAGAAATTCTAGTAGAATCCACTTGTGTGTGTTTTTTTATCTAAGAGTAATTCGGATCGGTTGTTTATTAAACTTGTAGAGATCAGCAAGTCTTGTTAAAATCAATAAACCAACGCAGCGTATTAACAGCAGATTATTGCTACCGGATTTAATAATTAATTTTCAGGTTGGTGATGAACACCCACAAGTCCGTACGTCACAAAGGCCTTTATTGTAATACATCGAGACAATAGGTCCGTGTATTCAATCAGTTAATGACGGATTTGAACATCCTGCGAAATCTTATGCAGTTTAATTGACTTAATCTTGGAGCAATGTTTGCCTTTTACCTGTCTGATGCTCGCTTCCATTAAACTGATCAAGCAGTGCTTGAGCAATGTTTATTTTTCATTTCTATAGAACTAATATTGTTCGAATAGGGTGAGTGTTGATACAGGCGAGTGTGTCAGTTTCGTTTGTCGGATTGTAACGAATGCTCCATCCAACAAGGGCCTTAGCTGCGCTTTTCACGCTAATTACTCCGTAAATGGTTAAATTAATTAATGGAAGTGTGAGCCTTAATCACTTAATGTGCTTCTATAGACCAAGAAGAAAAATGATCAATTTTCGTGTGCCATTTTGTTTAATAGCCGGCATTTTGCATAACGATCCATAAAGATGTAGCAAAACGCAAGAAATGCGCTCGAATATTAAAATTTCACGAGCCATTAGTGGCCATGTGTGTGCAAAATATTATACCATAACACTAAACACCCCAATCTATAAATAAATATTATTCACTCGTTATGAAGGTTTACGGTCAACATCGATTTTTTTTTCATACTACGATATAATTTAACTTGTACAATTAACTAAATGGATTAGTTCATATCTTCAGAAACATAATAATCATCTTAGTCGAATTAATAAAGTTGTTTTCAATTGGAATGTTGCCGCTAATTTAACAAAGCCTCAGCGATTCGCGTCGTTAGACAAAAACATATTTCCTTCTGAAAATTGGGAAAAAAGTTTAAAAACTCCAAAATCTTTATGTTATTTTTGGACAACATCTACAGTCAATTTTTTCAAATGGAATGCCCCAATTTTTTCACTAGATAATAGACAACAGTCTGAATTTTCTAATTTTCATTCAACTTCAATTAACTTCATATTTTCCGAACTCCACTTTTTTTTTCAAATGAGATTTTGGACAATTACAGAACTAGGCAATGTTTATTAGCCCCCAAAATTTAGTTAGAAAATTATGATTGGAACCGTATTTATTTTGTAATAAAAATCATAAAATAAAGCTCCAATTTTTTCGCCTTGTTCCATTTTTGTAAATTTTGGTCCGAAGCATTGTTTCAGTGCTGACATTGTCCTAACAAAGCCTGTTCTTGTAAAGAGTCTTACGGTAGAAAAGTTGAACAAAGCTACGCTTTCATGTTTTCTTTATCAGGAAAGTTAAAGCAAGAAAAGTTGTTTTCACCTCGAGCCGGGCCATTGCCTTCAAGTCCATAAAATCAAATTAATTGATAATTTTTAAATTCAACTTAAATGAATTTGTTCGTAATAATCTATTCTTTGCTGCTTTTCACCTCACGCTACACTGGCTTTTGATGCAATCAAACAAATGACATTTTAGCGAATTCATGGACCATTGCTCACGACAGTTTTCTCTTTAAATCAATTTACTGCTTGTTTAGATAAACTGAATACGTTCCAACACATAACTTTCTTATTAGAAATTAATTATTTTCAGCGAAAAGTGCATTATTTAACTCATGGTCCGGAACCATCTTACACACCCATTACATGCAAGGCTAAACCCACAAACTGAATATTTTAACAACACTCCACTCTCTCACAGATGATTCAAATCCGCAAAGTCTCCCTTTGAGCATTTTTAATTATTTAATACCATGATTGTAAAAAAACCGCATTAAAAATACATGCCAGTGAAAGCTTGTCCTTTTCGGCCCTTGACATGTACTTGATTACTTTTAAGACAATTAAGTGGGAGAACGGACCAAGTTTTGAATTTACGATTTCAATTACGGGAAATTATTACAAAAGCTGCATAAAATAAGCACATCAATCATTTTTTCGTTTTATTACACTCATCGGAAAGTTATATCAGTTTTATCACAGTTCGATTAAAACTTGCACCAAAATAAACAAACTCATGGTAAAATATTTTACAAAAAAAACTTGAACGGAAAGAAAAATCGTTTCTACTCAATGCAACATTTGTTTCAGGGATTTATACGTTCCCGGAATTAAACATTTAATAGTTTGAAAGTTTGTAAAATCGATCCCTTGTATATTCAATTATAACAAAGTTAAAACTCGATGGAATTTTTAAGTAGTTGAAATTGCAAAACAGTGATTCGGCGACGTAATGAAGTCATTACTCAGTATTTTTCGGTTTGTCGCAGAAAAATTCCGCATTGAGGCAAAGATGAAAGATTTAAATTGACTCGGAATAACATCATTAATAACTGTCATTGCGAAAAGAAATGCGTCTGAAAGAGTAATCAAAAAGTGTCTCTCTGTATTAGTAATTGCCCAAGTTTGCAATTTGCATTTATTGTGACGTGATGTAAGTTTGAGCGTTTGTCAATTCTCCCCTCTATAGAAAATCAATGTCCGTAGAACGGCTTTAATACTCCTTGACAGTTTCCGGTTATCTTGTTATCATATCCGTGTAAAACAGGCGAAATACACACAGCCACATAAATTTTCAGGATGAAATGGAGCTTTGCAAATGCAATAATTTATAGCTTTGACTTGAGAGATGTGAACACAAATATAAATGGATTAAATTATAAAGCGGCACCTATAAATAGATTTTAAAAACGGCATGCAATTAAAACCGAAAACTTGGCCCTTTTCAAATGCCTAGATTTATTGTTAGATGTTGGCCCTTTGAGACAAGGGTCGCCAACGATGAATTTTTCATAGGGGTCCAAAGACAAATTAAGATATATCAGACTATTGGATAAATTTATCGTTTCCATGCTGCAAATATTACGAACGGAAATGCTAATTTTTGCATGATCAAAGAAAGTGTCTGCATGTGACGGAAAATTTCAAAACAGATACCACGTTAAAAGCTTCGCTTGTGCACAACTTTACACCGATCGATATTAATTTAAAAAGATAGATAATTAAAATGAACCGTACAATTCGCTTTATGACTTCACTAGTTTCCGAGTGACTTTTTTTAGTGAAAAACTAAAAATACCTCTGTAGCCGGAACCGTTATGCCAGAAGTGGCTCAACTCAACCCTTATAAGCAACTTTCTCAAAAACAAAACAAAAAAAAAGTCAGAGAACAATGATCTTTTTTGAAAAAAATACCCGAAATCGGTCAAGTAATTGGTCTTGTATTTCAAATATTGTAAAAAAACATTATAATACGTTAATTGAACCGTACAATTTACTAAAACAAACCGTTCTTCTCTTGACCTTTCAATTTTCGAGTTCTTTACTGAAAAACTAAACTTTTTGAGTAACATTTTTCTCAATTTACTGCAATGCTTGTCAATATTTAGCTCGATATTTAGTTTGATTTCACTAACGCTCTTCGATGACAAAGGCTCCGAGCAAATAAATTCAAAAAGAACGGTAATTTGATACAAAGATAAAAGAGCCAGCAACGGATGATGAAAGAGAAATGAAATTAGATAAAAACATAACAACAAACAGACGGTAATCAAACCGGAAAAAGTCACAAATCATGCCTTGTAAAAATTTTAAAATCTCCAGTTCTTGACGTAATAAGTAATGTTAAAACAATTTATCAGAGAATAACACAAGCAGGTTTCCTCTAATTTAATAATTTTAGTAAAAAGAGTTGTGAGCAGCACAGACTACATTATTGAAATTTCAAAGAAAAAAATTAATTATCCCTCGAAGAGAGAAGCTTTTTAAAATCAGCGATGTTATTAAAACCGGAAAAAAGCTAGACAGCAGCGCAGCAATCGATGAGTTTGTGAACTATGTTAAATACAAGCCAAAATTAACTATCTGCCACAGCTACAAAATTATTTCAGGATATTGATTGATTCACTCGAACTGGGAAACGTTGAGTTGTTATTATTATAAAATATGAAACGTAAAATCATATATTTGCATAGAAGCGTAAACAATTTTATCGACAAATTGATACTTTATTAAATTCTAATTAAATTTCCAACTCTTTTTCAACTCAATCGTGATTTATTTAAGTTGTTCGAAAGGAAAATTAATTCACGACGCCGACGACGACAAGTTCCGTCACAAAATTAAAGCTCACTTCTTTATGCAAATTTCGGACAAATATTTGATTACAAAACTAAACGTTTCAATTATCGGAAAAAGAACAGTAACGTGTGTATAATTACAATAATAAAAGAACGATGGCATTTGTGGCAAAAAAGCGTTTGAAATCTGAATAAATAATCAACGTAGGAGACATGTTAATTATCAGCTTTGGCAATACATCAAAATCCTACCATTAATGTAATAAGTAAGTATAGTGGCGGTCAGCTCGATTTGCGTGTGCGTCATCAATTTCATTTTTTCATTACCAACACAAAGCTGTAAAAAATTATCAAAAACAATGCAAATTTAAACAGCTAAGGGGTATCTAAGGGTGGTATCCTTGAACATTAATTTACATGTGCACTTCGACAACACCATCAAGTGTCAAGAATTTGTCAAACTGACATTGACAGTAAATTATAGACGTCATCGCATGGTTGTCGAAAGTGTTATCGGTGTTAATCGCAAGTATTTTCTGTTCGTTTATTGTGTTTTGTGATTTGCGTTTCGTTAGGTTTTTGATTCTGCGTTTATTAGTTCTTGTTTTGTGAATCTGTATTTTTTGTAACAACTCATAATTTAAACACTTCGTAACCTCAAAAAATATTTGATAGTTTGTCACCGCTATGCCCCTGCTATGTAAACGTAGTGACAGAAATGTCAGATGACGCACACGCAAACGGAGCTGAGCGCTACCATAATAACATACGAGCGATGTCACGTCTGTGCCCAAAACTAAATTTAATTGGAAAGCTGCTTTACGTCTCCAATCTTGAGGTAATTCTAAATGTTTCCTTCAACGAAACACTGGCCGCGAAAAGGGATATTAAAACAAATATTTGGAGGACAAACAAAGCAGTTCTACAATTTTACTTATTTTTTGTTTCAGATAACTTTGTATTCGGGTTGTGGTCCTTCGCTCAGAAAGTTTAACGTTCATCTAGACTCCTTCACTAGAATACGAAATAATTCTGATTACATGGTGAGATTTGGACGCAACAGTGGAAAGATAGGAGACTTTAATTTACTGTGTGACTTATTTTGGACGGTTTAATGCATCATCAGTTGCGTGAAATACAAAAAAAAGTTCTTATTTTATAATAATAAATTTCTCCTTTAGTAGAAATTAGTAAAAAATAGACAATAATAATAAATCACTGGTGTAATTTGGCCCATAGTTAATAAACAATTTTGAAGATCAATTAAATTTTTCCTTAATTTTTGCGAAATAATTATAGAATAACTTTTTTTTGAACAAGTATTGTCGTTTTTTCAGTTTATTTTTGACAAAATAATATTTATGACAGCGATTATGGTTGTGTGCGTCATTCTCATTTTGGGTGATTGTAAGTCGTTCTTACACCAGGAGGTTATCTTAAGGGAAGTGACTATAGTACCCAGTTAAGTTTTGGCTGTTTAAATCTGACGTGTATAAAAAATCTCAATTTTATAAATGTTATACAACTTGTAAGAACTGATTTCATAAATAATTTAAAATTACTTTTCTGTATTTTGATTGACTGTTGAATAAAAAACTCGACTAAATATTGAAGAAGGAGATTACGAAATGGCACGAACCAAGTGAGTGTCATGAGAGTATTAAAAATTGCGAATGTCATGTGGCAATTTCCCAATTTAGATAAAACCACCAACTTAATAATTTTTTTTCCAAAAAATATCGCAAGTACCGAAAGACATTGTTAAAAAAAACAAAAAGTTGGCAAAAGTTTGCGCTATAAATACAGTAAAATTCGGTGCATCATCCAATTTTTCGTTGAATTAAATTATGAAAAACTCGATTTCGAAAAATTGGAAAAAGCTTTGAACATATTGCCTTTGATGTGAGCGTTCTAGGCCAAGCAAATACGAATTTAGAAATTTAGCAGACATAAAAATTCTTTAACATTAAAAAACCAACCCTCGAAATTTGGCAATTTCCCCCATTTTTGACGCAAAAAAAGCGGCGTCGCCTTCGACCCACCCTTTTGCCCCAAATAGCGTTCAAAAATAGAAATTACGTACCTTGTGGCGTGGGCGTCGAGACCGCGTGTCTCTCCCGGAATCGCAGCAAATGCACACTACCCTTGTTGGAGACGCGCTGTCTGGGGCGGCTGGGCCGACGACAACCGACGATCGCCCGCCACAGCCACCTGTAGAAATCTCGTGCCGACTATAAAAAAAACTCTATCGGCTACGCGATCTCGTTACCCCTGAGACAATTTTTTTAAACGTGGTCAAGAGAGTGCCTGAAAAGATATCTGTCAAATTTGACATTACGTTGCCGCAGCACTCTCAATATGACTTTAAGGGAACTGGAAACGAAAAAGCCCAAATGGCATTAACGTGTTTATTTTAATTTTATACAGCTTGCTTACAAATTGATTATCAGAAAATCAATACAATAACAAAATAGATAAATATTTATCTTGTGTTTGTTGTTTTCTCAATATACATATACTAGGTACATTTTTTTGATATATTCGATATTTCGAAGCAATCAAACGTCAAAGATAGACATGGTCATATTTAGCTTTATTTAATAACATATGACAGTGACCTCTAATAACATCAATAACGTGAAAATACACTAAAAATGACAGTTCTTTGTAATAACAAAAACCCAATTAAATAAAACGTACACTAACAATAAAATCGCTAAAACGGTATAAAGATCTAACATCTTGCCAACATTTAAACAGTTTACTCGATTTGCACCCTGGTATTTACTTTACAGGGTGATTCTTCTACTATAACATAACATAGCTTCAA
This sequence comes from Tribolium castaneum, assembly GCF_031307605.1. Taxonomy (NCBI): domain Eukaryota; kingdom Metazoa; phylum Arthropoda; class Insecta; order Coleoptera; family Tenebrionidae; genus Tribolium; species Tribolium castaneum. The sequence goes on along the minus strand of NC_087402.1, from coordinate 203,146 downwards.
AATCGACCATTTTAAGAACTACTAAGTTATTTTCAAAATGGCTGAACTTCCGGAACGATGAGAAACTAGCGCCAAATGGCAACCACCTATTTTTATTGTATAAAACTCAGCCATTTTGAAAATAATTTAGTTGAACTCAGAATCTCTGTATTAGAAGTTAAAACGTTTGTAATCACCCTGTATAAATATCTTACTCCTCCTTAATTAAAAATAGTTTTCATTCTGCATTAGAGAGAGAAATATACTGTATTATTCGCTCCTTGAACAATTTGTCAGTCACTTATTATGCGCCGATACTTTTTATTTGGGGGCTGAATATCATCATCATCATCGAAATGTTCATAAGCGTATTCTGGCAGAAATTTTTCCAACTGTTCGTCAAAGAATTTCTCTAAGACTTTAGCATCGGCGTATACTTGAGAATCCTCCTTAAAAAAAAAGACAAATTCAACACGAAAAATAATCAAAGTATTGTTGTTTTACTTACAGGATTATATGTGTATGCATTTTTAAACATTAAACGCACGTCTTTGATTAACTGCTCCATAGTTGTGTAATGTTCCGGCGAATTCCAGTTTAATTTCTGACGAATTGAATCAAGAGCAATCGGGGTTTTGATAATTGCATGATACTCCTCATTCTACAATAAAATGTATATATATTTTTTTACTTTATTTAGTAGATACCTCAGGCCCGATAACTTCCCGGAACGGTAAACTAGGATCATACTGACAATATAATTCCAAAACTATACGTTCAGCAATTTTCTTGTCTTTATAACAAAGTTCTCCTTCTTTTTTCTCATTTAAAATATCATCGGATAAGTCGGCAAAGTTTGTGCACAACAAACACTGCCATGTATCATTTTCCCTTAAAATAAATCAGAACAAATATTAACCTCCGGTATATTAAGTCCGAGAGAATGTTTGTTGCTGACTTGTGAGAATTTTCAAACTAATAGCAAAGTGCGAATTGTGTAATTTCACAACTGGTCGCAACTTCAAACGTAATTATTTTGATCATTGAAATAATATGTCCATAACGAACATTTTTGCAATCAAGATCAAGTTAAATGGATGATTAATTCGTACAAAAAATTCGAGTTTTTAGCTATAAAATGATAAAAAAAAGGTGGTGTAAGTGTACTAAAACAATGGGTATTATGTGTGAAATGTAACAAAAGTTTTTACTATAGTTATATCTTTTTCATTCTAATAAAAATATAAATTACATTTATTTTTTACTATTACAAATGGAAACATTTACTTCGCTTTATTTACACAGTCCAATGTCCTCCATATAATTTTGCAATTTTCGATTTAATTTAGCAAAATTTTATAAAGCATTTTATTAAATTTAGCGAGATTTTAAAAACGTATGTGTGTTTGTGAATAAAATAAAACTGAAAAATAAAGCAAAAAAGTGGATTTTTGAGTAATTTTGGGATTTTTTTTGTTAATAAACACTCGAAAATTTAATTTCGAATGAGTTTATCAACGTGCTAAAAATAATGTCATCCTCCAAATAATAGGTATTTTCATACCAAGGGAAGAAAGATATAAATTAAAGTAATCATCCTTCAGGCTCATAAATTATTTTTTCAATGAAAAAAAATATTTTTAAATATAAAATACCTACTCGACACTCAAATTCGGAATGTGACAGTACTGATGAAAAACCTTCGGACATTTATCACAACAGACCAATTCTCCTCCATCCATACACACAGCACACCAATCCTCATTCGGGTCATCTTTGCCTGTTTCCATTGGATCACTTTTAATCTTGCCTGAAGGTCCTGCATCACCTGTTGAACTATCAACATGTGGTGAACCTCCAGTTTTCTGTCTTCCTTCAGCTACAACTTGCACACCATTCGAATCCAATTTTGCAATAGTCGCCATTAAATCCTTAACCGAATCTTCACAAAATTTATCAAGACTTCTCTCAGTATCACTTCGACCTTGAATATGATTAGGACTTGGTGTTTTAGGAATGGTTGAGGTAACAGTCGCTGGTAGATTTCTATTCTCTGATTGGTTGTGTTGTTTTAGGGTAATTTTAAAATTATCATTAATTGTCGGTAAGATCATATTACGATTTCCTCCTTGCATGTTATTATTATTGGCTATTTGTTGTTGTGGAATGTGCCATCTGGCGGAACCACCTTGCATTTGAAACTGTCTTTGTGGACGATTTTGGTTCATCATCATTGGATTCATTGGCGGTTGTTGACGAAACGATTGTTGTGATTGGTTAGGAAAACGAGTTTGGTATTGTTGGGCCATATGTGGTTGGACTGCTTGATATTGAGCAGGTCCTGTTTGAATATAAACAGGTGAATTACTTGCTGGTTGTAATAAACATCGCAAATTGCTGCGATCAGATAACATATTTTGTGGGTGAGTTGATGACGAGACCTGCTAGTAAAAAAAATTGTTTCACTCTTCTAAACCTTCAAAACGATTAATTTGATTAAATTTACCTGCTGTTGGTTTAAACCGCCAGAATTTGGTGGCATTCGAGGTAGTAAAGGTCTCGCCATTTGCCGTGGCATTTGCATACGATTGGCTGATAATTGTTGGGCTAATGAAATCTGTTGTGCCATTGGTGGACCCATTACTCTTGCTCCTATTTAATAAAAATTATATTTCCAACATAACGAACGCGACCTCAGAACCATAAAGATCTAACTGCATTTTTTATTAAAATTATGTGGAAATTAATCCTTGTTGGAGCACTAGTTAATCAATTTTTAGTCAAAGAATAAAAATATACAGCGTGTTACAATGAAATATTCACACAAGCAAAAAGTGGGCGTTTCTTCCTCCTTCATTTATAGATTGTCTAAAAAAAGTTGAAGGAAGAAAGTCTAATGAAATGTAGTCAAATGATTTTAGATTGAAACTACCAAAGAAAAGCAAACTGTTTTTTCACAATTAGAATAATTTTTGGTTAGTTATAAAATAACGACGATTAAAATAACTTTATGAAAATCTGTATAAAACCATTTCTTATTAAAAATAAACTTTGTAACTTTAAAACTGTGTAACATTTATTGACAGAAAAGTATTTTTAAAACCATAACCATGTGTAGATAGCTTCCTATTATTTCCCTTAATGGTTGAACCGTTTACTTAAAAAAATATTAGTATCTAGTGTAGTTATTTGTTTATCATTATGCTTGTTATATTTTATGATAAATATTTTAGGTGATCGAAAAATTGTAAAAAATTCAGTTAGAACCTTTGCGATAAAAATTAACGCAGACTTACCCATATTGGATTGTGGGCTAATATTTTGATTTTGTGGATACTGCGGCCCATTGTTAAACTGTCCATATGCTGGGGGTAATCTGGGTGATTGTTGGAACCCTGATGGTTGTTGTTGGTAAGGAGGTGATTGTTGGAGCAATTGATTGATGGGTGATTGTTGTTGGGGTGGTCTGGAATGACCAGGACTGGGAGAACCATGTGGAGGTAATTGAGATGAGGGTGAGACGGACTGTGAAGGGTAAATTCTACCATCAACCACAATTTGACCGATTGTTGACATGACTGAAAAGTACCATGATTTCAAATAATTAAAGTCGTCTGTGACTGAAATTTGATCTAAATGACATTAATGACTTCCACAACCTACTTTAATATAAAAAATAAATAAATAAACCAAAACAAATTACCTGTTGATAAACCTACCAATGAAAGCACAAAAAATTAAGCAAAAATTTAGTCCAAGCATTTGAGTCAAGACAAACACTTACCTTTAACAAGATCTGGAAATTTATCCAAAGCCAGATGAATTCGTACCGGTATTTCTGGATTTGGAATATCGGCTCGTTTACATTTGATTCGACGTAAGTGATCGGTGACTTGTTTTTTACTGTATAATAGAGCCATATCACTGCCGTTATCTAAAGCATGTTGTGTGAACTCTATACAGTGATCTGTCATACGTGAAAGTTGCTCTAAAGCTTGTTTTTTCTCTTGTAACGTCTTTTGTTTACTATCACACACTTCGGTTAATTTCGAAACTAATTGTTTGCCTCTAACATTAATCGTATTTGTCAACCTTCCAAAAAAATTAATTATACATTTAATCTATAAATTGTAATAATCAATTACTTGACCACTAATTGTGTGATTTCCTTAACAAGTGCTTGTTTTTTGTCAACAATCAAATTTTGACGATCGTCTATTACCTTCATCGCACTACATAATAGTGCCCTCTTGTAACTGAAAAATATATTGCGAAAATTAATTAATACCCATTCTCTCATATTTTTTTCTTTGACGATTTGAAAAAAAATGGGTTTACTCAAATGTTAACAAAATTAACTCAAATAACTCGCAATTTTCTCACTCTGAGAAATTTCACATAATAATAATAATTGTGACATTATTTATTTATCGTGATTTTTTGCCCAAAAAAATTACCTAATTTTTTTATACGTACCCAACATCCTTCAACATATCAGCAATAAATTTTCTTGTCTCTGACGCAATTTCATTGGTAAATTTATACTTGTGTTCCCTATGTTCAATAAGTTGGCAATCGCGACAAGTTAATTTATCGCACGTTTCGCAAAATAGTGACAATTTCTCCTGTGGATGAATCTGACAAAATAGATTAGGTGCAGAATTATTTGTAGATGATTGGCTGTCAGTAAGTCCCTCTTCTTTCGGTTTAATGGTATGGTCTTTAGTTATTTTTAGTCTAGAGTAATTAAAAATTAAAAATCAATTGATTTGAATGAATAAAATACCTTTGATGTGCTTGTACACAACTATCACAAATGTACTCTGAACAATCAACACACCAACTTGTAGCAATTGCATCATCACTACAACTGCTACATTTCAACTCTGCTAATTTGGTCGAGTTGTCTTCGTTACTTGCTAGCTCTAGCAAAAACTGATTTTCGATTATTTTACTTGGCTCACATACTATATTGCACTGTGGACATTCAACAGTAGCTGAAATAAAATATTGACTTATTGATTATTACGATTTATTGGCGTACTTTTCTCCAACTCTTCGTAAAGCTTGTTACCAATGCAGTTACCACAAGCATTATGCAAACACTCCAATAATTTGGGTTCGTCACTACCACTCAATACCTGCTCACAAAAGACACACTTGAAGGTGTAAGAAGTTTCCCCAGTTGTTGGACTCTCTACATGTTCTTCAGTGCCTTCAGCAACTTCTTTAACTTCATCCTTCGATTCTTCCACTGTTTCTGTTACAGAATCATCACAAATCATTTCACTCTGCTCATTCAGATTCTGAACTGAATCAATCACATCCTTGGTGGTAGCGTCTTGCTGATTCATATAATTGCCCTCGTTGTAATAAATATTTGATTCAGCCATCGTGGACAATATTAGAACCAATTAAAAATGAAAAATTGATGATGTTGGGGGAGCGCCTTTGAAATTTTAATCACCACCTTGATTAGGGCCGTTTGGCTACCATTTACTAACATCGTCTTCACCCGTTTTTTGCATTATTTACACTTTTATTTACTTTTTTTTTCCAATATTTTGGGGACGCTTTTCCAGAAAACACATCAACCTCTCAAACTTCACTACGACTATCACCAACCTTACAAAAACCACGACCCTAACTTCAACACGAAATTTCACGACAAAACTTACATTATCTTAATAAAAACACAGAAATATTTAGATTTGGGGCAAATCTCCACAAAATTTGGCCCAGATTTGCCAAAATTTGCATCAATTCGGGTAATTTTTCTCGTCAAGGTTGGCGGTCTTTTTTGGCGCTTTGTAACTTCAAAGGCACGGCACCGTCATTATCGTATTTAAATTTAATTTCACTTTGTTTGCCCGTTTTAAAATACGGGTCGGGGTTTAATTTTTTATGAAATTAAGTATTTATTTAAAAATTGGGGGGGGTGCGCGTTGCGTCGGTATGTTAGACACTTCCACCACCATCGCCACTTCCATCGACCATCATTTTTGACGTTTCTTTCAAAAAGCGCAATTTTGTGGTTAAATTCGTGGTTATTTTGTGAGAATTTGGCGATAAAATGACAAGGTGAGTGATGTAATTAGTATTAACTTAGCAGCTACACGTGTGTGTTTCAGAGCTAATATCGAATTAGGTAACGTAACCCCACATAATATTAAACAACTAAAGCGCTTAAACAGCGTGGTTTTTCCCGTCTCTTATAACGATAAATTCTACAAAGATGTGTTAGAGGCGGGTGAATTGGCTAAATTAGCCTATTACAATGATATAGTGGTTGGTGCTGTGTGTTGTCGAATTGATACGTCGGAAAAATCTCGTCGTTTGTACATCATGACTTTAGGCTGTTTGTACCCTTACCGTAGACTTGGAATAGGTACATTAATGGTCCAACATGTCTTATATTACGTGGAACAGGATGGCAATTTTGATAGCATATTCCTGTAAGAGTTTTTTTTTATATTAAACCCAATAACACGTTCTTTTAGCCACGTGCAAGTAAACAACGAAGGAGCGATTGATTTCTACAAAAAATTCGGTTTCGAAATCGTCGAAACTAAAGAACATTACTACAAAAGAATAGAACCGGCAGACGCTCACGTTTTACAAAAAACTCTGAGGAAAAAAGGACAAAGCAACGGAAACGCTGAGTAAAACACATTGCATGATTGATTTTTTTGTTACAGTATTTTTTAATTTCAAACACATTGTATAATTGTTTAATAAAGTCATCGTTTGCGTTAAATCTGTTTATCTGCAACCACATGCCGAAATTACCATTTCGTCGTAAAACTTGATCATAACATTGCCAAATCTATCGTAAAACATTATAGGGAGAGGAGCGTATTTTGTGGGGCCACAACAGGGACTTTTACGCCCCAGTTCAGGAAAGAAATTTGTGGTTTTGTGATGGTTTGGTAAGTGGTGGGTTTGATAACACGTGCCGTGGCAATTGTAGGCGTTATAACCAGCTGGTGATATAATAAATTTCATCCAGTTGAGTTTTTGGAAGTCGACGTATAAATCATGTCTTCTGCAAGCGTTACTTTCGGTAATTTCATCATTTGTTCCTACAATACAATAAACATACAGGGTTGGGCGAAAATATGGAGCCAAGTGTTTTGTGCCTAAATTATGTAACTTAGAAAAAATAACTTACCATCACTTCTCGGCGATTCTGATTTTAATATAAGAAAAGTCCTAAACGCGTTTCTATTACTGTCGTTAAAAAGATTAAATTGTTCGTCGTTTGGTTTCGAAATTGTGATAAATATCGACAAATCCGTTGTTTTTTTTATCCAATTATGCAACGATTTGGTTAATTTAAACACCTGGCGATGATTTAAGTGTTGAATGAAAATTCAATATAATTGTTACCTGCCAGCCACTTTCAGCTTGATAAATGTAAATCACATTGAGCAGTTTGTGTGAATCTGGATTTATCAAAGCCGTTTCATTGATATCATTTTCGACTTGATAAAGGCGCAAAATTAGCGATTTTTGTGTCAAATTGGCCTCAACTTTGTGGTAGAAATGTAACTCAACCTCCGCAACGTCCAATTTACTCGAATTAAATTTGATTATGGTTGAATTTAGCGGATTTGCGTTGAAGAGAATGTGAACAGGAGCTGCCACATTTTGCGAATATGCTTCGTAATATTTGTAAATGTATGATGGTAGTTTATTTCGGGTGATGTTGGTCCAATTGTAGTTCCATTCGGAGTCTAAAAGTGGGTGAATGTAGGGTTTAGTGCCCTAAAACAATTTTTTTTCTAATTTACTAGTACTACAACATTATTATTACATTCGTATTTGTGGCAGTTTTACGTGTGACGTTCCTATTATTCCTGAGTTCACTTATTTGAATTGCGGGATAATTCGTTTGATTAAAATTGACACGATTCCGAACCATGAACTCATTTGTAGTTTTATTCAAATTAAAATAATACGTTTTGGCTTCGATTTGGGCTAAAACAAGGAACAAGACCACAGTTATCAACCGCATTTTTCACACAAACTAAATAATTTACCAATTACGACGCCTAACAATCCAGGAAATTGCAAATTCTCTAATTTACGGCAATTTTCAAATTACGCGCCGTCTTGTCCTTGAACCATTCCATTAGTCAAATTTGAGGTTATGCTAATAAATTTAAACAAAACATGACTTTTGTACTAAAAACGGCAAAAACTTTACGCAATCATTGGAAGAAGTCAACGTTTGCAGCCGTGGCCCTACTGTACGGCTTTGAATACGCCAAGGAACGTTTCGAGTGAGTGACATAACCTCACATTAGCCCCCTCAAATTTTATGTTAGGACCCAAGAATTGATGCGTGTTTATTGCGAAAAGGCGGCAAGATTTGGTCTTGAACCAATTCGTGTGGAGGCTGACCCCCGTAACGTTACGGTAATTCTCAACCCCAATGCCAATAAGCGTAAAGCTGGTGATGAATTTGAGAAATATTGCGCCCCCCTGTTGCATTTGGCTGGAATTTGTGTCAATGTTGTTAGGACAGAGTCAGAGGGGCACGCCAGGACTCTTATCAATGATTTAAACGGGACTGATGCTGTGGTTGTGGCTGGGGGCGATGGGACTGTCTCTGAGGTGATAACGGGGCTTTTGAGGCGTACGCAGGAAAACACCAACGGTTTGATTCCAATAGGTTTGTGTTAGTGGGTTTTTGGTGAAAATAATAAAGGTTTGAAGGTGTCTTGCCTTTGGGTAAAACAAATTCTGTTGCTAAAATTTTGTTTCCTTGTGGGAGTCATTTGGAGAAGGTTCGCTCGTTGGCTGATGCCACAATGGCAGTTGTTGAAGAGGTTGTGAAACCTATTAATGTGTTAAAAGTTGAGGTGTTGGAAAATGAAAACAAACCGATTTATGCAGTTTCTGGGATCAAATGGGGGGCTTACAGAGACGCGGAAACTAAAAGAGACAGTTACTGGCTTTATGGCAAATTTCGTAATTATGTGACTTACTTATTTAACGGATTAAGAAATAACTTGTCTTGGAATTGTTCAGCTGAACTTAATTACACACCACCTTGTTCAGGTTGTTCAAATTGTGCGAAACAGTCACAACAACAAAAAAAGTGGTTCCAGAGGTAAGTGGCATTTGTAACTTATTACAAATAATAAAAAAAGTAATTGAATACAAAGTAATCAGATTATATTGTTATTACTTTAATTACATTATAATCTGATTAGACCCCACTTTGGTAAGTGGTACTTACTTTTTGTACAATTATTTAGATTTGCCAAAGACCAAAAGCCGGGTTTTTCGAATATTATTAATCCGGAATGTCAGATGATTTATCAAAAGTATATTTCAACGGTTGATTTTAATCTAGAAGTTGAAAGTGAACAAGTCCCGAAATTGGTGGTCAATGTTGGTCCGAAAAGTGTCAATTATTTCGATTTTGTTAAAGAAGGATGGAAGTCGGAAAAAGGAGAAAAAAGAAAAGTGAGGGAAATAATTGAGGCGAGATCTGTGGAAATTCAACCGAAAATCAATCAAAATGAGGAGAAATGGTTTTCCATTGATAATGAAAATTATGAGCTGAAACCGGTCAGAGTTACGCTATTACCGAAATTAATTAATGTGTTTTGTAAAAAAGAAAATTTGTAAATAAAATAATTAAACTGCCCAAATTGGTTTTCTTTTAACATTTACAAATCGTTAAAAATAAGGTTGAAAGCCGCCGTTTTGATGTAAATTTATTTAAATAACAAAGAAATTAGGAATTCATAGATCGCATAATTTTACACTATCATCATATTTTCTACATTGCTGAGAATCATTGCATTTTTTCCGTCAACTAAATCGTGAATGATTAATTGTAACTGCACATGACGTAAATAAATAAGTGTATCGATAAATACAGTTCTAGTGATTATTCATTAAGTTAAGTATTTACAAAACAACTCTCGAGTTGTTTTTCAGTGCGTTATCTTTAGTCAACCGTTTGCCAAATTATATAAAATCGTACTGAACAAACAACTCTCAAGCTTCATGTACAAACTGGTATTATATTTTGAACACATTTACCACTGTACTTGCGGTAGTGGATTGGTATGGCCCTGGCTTGGAAATTACTTTTTTTTTCTTTCTTCTTGAGGTATGTTTACAACCAAACGGAATCACTTGGTTCAATACTGCTGTACTAAATCTAGTTACACTTGATTGACAAAAAAATAAACTAAAAAACAAAACAAATGATCTGGTGTTAAACAACCAGAGCCAACTTGCATACAGTTAACGGTAAATCATAGGAAACATGTATACATATGTGGTTACTCGCTAGAATTAATCATTAATATTTAAATACTAGGCATAAATTACTTTATCCTCATTTTTAACTTAATTCCTAGTAAAAATTTCAAGTTTCTTTCTTCAAGTCAAAACACAACAGAGCTTCAATGCGCCCCAAGTCTGTTGTTTGTCCACGTGTGTTGTAAAAAAATCACATCACTATAATCCTCCACAACTAAACAACTTTCTTAAAATAAACAAAAACAAAAAAAAATTATATAAAGAAGAAACACAATGCACAAAATTATCCTCAATGTATTGCGACCGAATTGTGCTGAACGCAAACCCCAACCATCGGACTGTCGTCTCTTTCATTTGTTGATGTTGATTTAGGTGGCTGTGGCCCATTGCTGGTTGTTTTGTTGGGGGCACTGCCGTCGGTCATGGGAACCCCTGGATATGGGGCGTACTGTAATGACGTCACTCCGTAGGGCTGGTGGTAACGCTGCTGCTGACGGTGAGGATGTCGTGAAGGAGATGGATCGCATTCCATTGTCGTGTAATTTGACAGCTCTCGAGACCGTCCCACCAAATTTAACCCTGGAATTTGTGCATACAGTACTCTACCAACCTTCGTCATTACAACAAACGAACAAAAAAAAGTACACTACTGACAGTTGTCAACAAAAAAAAACGACTACAAGTTTTTTTTCTCATCAATACCTGTGTTAGTAAGAGCAGTTACGGTTCGGCACCGTATCACTATGTTAGTCATCGTTGATTTCCCGTAACGTCTGCACACACATATACAAAAATTAAAAAAAATTACACCACTTGACGCAAATTCCAGGCACAATAACAACATTTTTGATCAAATTTTACTTCAGCAACTAAAATATATTTCACCTAGTCTACAAATTTGCACTCTTCCCTTTCTTGAATTATTATGTAAAAGTCACTAAAGTAAAAAATGACCAAAAATTTCAATTAAATAGAAACAGCCCACTTACCGTGTTGACTACTCGAACTATTCGTCAGAGAAGACATATCCATTGAGGCAACGGCCGGACTGGAACTGTTACTATTAGGCGTCGAAGTACATTCGTCCGTCGTGCGTTTGAAAAAATTATGTTGGAGAGCGTAATACGATGTTATCCTAGATTTAGGATCGTAATCGAGCATGCGTAAAATCAGATCCTTGAACTTGAGATATTCGCCAGTGGAATGACCTGGTTCGCCGGCCCTTCGCCCTCCAGGACCACCACTATCGACACCGAGAATGTCGTGCAGTCGACGCGTTCCAGGCAATTTGTACTTTTTGCCGTCTTTCGCCTTTTTCAACACGTATCTGAACAAAAATCAATTAAAAATTGATTGTACTGTAATTTTTTAAGTTTTATTACTGACCTCCCCTCTGGCAGTTTTTCGAAAAACTTTCGCGTCTTGTTGGCCTGATCGAGTAGACTTTTCGGCGGCATTCCCAACACTTCAACGATTTTATTCATCTGATCGATTTCGTTGGCACCACTGAAAAGTGGTTCCCCTGTATGCATTTCGACTAGGATACAACCCAACGACCACATATCTATCGCTAGATCGTACGGTATACCTAGTAGGACTTCGGGTGATCTATAAAACCTTGATTGTATGTATTGGTATATCTGTTGAAAAAAAATAAATAGGTAAATTTTGCTAGGTTTTATTGTTTCAAGTGATTTTACCCTCTGTCCAAGCTGGCAAGAACTTCCAAAATCGACAATTTTAATAGCCGATCGTTTCGGATTGCACAAAAGTATATTTTCCGGTTTCAGATCGCAATGGATGATGTTGAGTTCGGGCGTTGAGAGGAACAATAGAGCCGTGCACAGTTGCTGGGCAAACTTTCTCGTGAGATTCAATGAGACACCGCGGAAGTTTGTATTTCGCAACAGATCATATAGATTATACGAAAGCAGTTCGAACACTAAGCACAGGTGGTTTCGCCACATAAAATGACGTTTTAATTTAACTGAAAAAACAAACAATAATAATAACAACAAATAAAAGTGTTTTAACAACCCACCTATATAATACTTATTTTCGGCATCCGCTCTGTTCATCATCTCCAACAATTTCACCTCGATCTGTGCCTGATTGAGAAACGGTTTTTTGTTCTTGATAATTTTGATAGCCACGTGACATTGTTCCACGTGATCGTAGGCCTTAACGACCTGTCCGAATGATCCTTTTCCTATAAGTGAGTCGATTTCGTATCGGTCGAGGAACTTTTCACCATTCTTCACGATATAATCGTGATTATCGTCGTCGTAACCGTCATTGTATAGTTTTCTCTCTTTTTTATGAGAGGTGTCTTCTTGGGGTTGCGCCGCTCGTCGTTTCTTCTTCGCATAATACACCTAGACAAAAACAAAATCATTTCTAACATGATTTGTTTCTCTACTTTTACACAACGCAACTTTTTTTTTTAATTTAATTTCCCTCAGGATGACGTGATTAAAATTTAGTTCGTATAATTAAAGTTATTTGCATTCCGGAATTAACTTCATTTAGACGACGCTTCTTCCCCTCGACGCGAATTAATAATAAAAATCGGACAAAATGACCTGTCGCAAAATTCACTGATCAGTGACTTACTTCATTTTATGTTTTTTAAAGCCTTCAATGTAAAAATGCTAAATTTTATTCCAGAATTATTAGAGTTTTTCTAAAATAAAATGCCAAAATTTTTCTTTTCAATCGAAAATTTGGCGGAAAATCGTTGTAATCCCGTAACGACCACTCAGAGACCTGTTACTCTGTTATGGTTAAGGTTAATGCCTCTGTTATGGTCTCTAGTTTGTGAACAATTATAATGGCAATTACGACACGCGTCAGCGACGGTTCACCCTAATTAATTAGAACATCATCATGTTGGAATTAAATGCCAATTAAATCGGTACAAAATTTCAGAGAAAAAAAAATAATATGGAAATTTGGGACCGATGGATCGATCACGCGTCGACAATGTGTTGAGTGTCGTCTTCGCCATAAGTTTTAGTGGGGTGCGTGCCCTGCATCCTCAAACAGATAATAACTTGGCAAACGTAGACCCATATATTACTAATAACGGTGATATATCTTACGAAAAGAGTCCACCCACCAGGAATCGAACAAGAAAAGAAATTCCCGGAAAGTTAATTAATAATTTTATTCATTTCATAAAATACTACAATATGAAAACTTAAAACTTTCATTAACCTTTAACCTTTTTTTCTTTCAACAAAAAGCTAAACAAAACCCCACTTACAAATAATTAATTTCTATAATATACCACGACGGAAAAATCTTCACACAGCTAGCACGTAATCGAGACAATCATCCATCAAGAAGAAACGCGGTAGGCGGTAAGGGCTTTTTTCCCCATTTTTTTTTCATCAGGGATTTCCCTTTTTCACGTATTATCTTATTATGTTTTTTCCGTCTACGTTTCGCGAATGCAGCAAGGTCACGACTCAGATATTGCATGGCAACAGCCGCCGACACGACCTCACATTGTTGTTCCGAGTTCGCCGGTAGGAGATTAGCGCGCGTCTGGAGGGATACACATACAGGGACGTACCCCCCCCCCAAAAAAAAAAACATATACCTTTAATACAAGTTTTCACAATCTATTTAAGTGTGTTCACTTTCAGCCGATTATTGTGCTTTGGTATTAAAAAAAAAACAGAAAAAAAATTACCTATGTGGGAGTCACCTAGTTTTATAATAATGAACAAAAACCTATTATGAAAGCACATTTTTAATAATTTGTTTAAAATTGACAATATGAAGATAATAATAAATTCTTTGGGCTAAGTACTCATTATAAGACACGTTTGTTATGAAAATAATTTATTTTAATAGAACATGCATTTTAGATAAAATGTAGGTAAATTCCAACCAAATTTATCTAGGTCGCGTCCTCGACACTATTAAAATAATAATGTAGGTATACAAAACCCAAGCAAATACTCAATAAATTAAACAATGGTTACCTAACCTGACCACTTAATTTTAAACAAAAAATTTAAAAGACAAACAAGGTGTTCTGTGTAAACCCCACATTAGTTAGTATTGGTAGTTATAAAAATGATGGTCATCTGAAAATTTTTATACAACCATAATCTCTTAGGTCCTGCGCAAGGAAAATATTTTTTCGACATGGTGGCACTTCCGGTTACACCACAAATCGCTATCAACTTCCTTATTTTAAATACGTAGAAAACTATATATTTTTTAAGCGTTTTTTTGGATTACTAGAGTTAATTTAAGTTACTTTTTTTTCAGCTGTGTCTATAACTAAATTTAGCAGTTTACGAAATATTTAGGGTTTTTAATTTTTTTTGAATTTGCACCTTCCAGTCCAAAAATAAGTAACTCTGCCATTTTTTTAAATTAGAAAATATATATTTTTTAGGTCATTTTAAAGAGGAAGCCTAGATCTTTCCTTTGGTATTTTCAAATTTCTTAAAAAGAATAACGAATCCCAAATGTTTAAATTAATCAATTTTATTTAATTTTTTGAGGGCTTGATGCTTTTGATTGTTTTACCTCGTTGATGTGCTTGTAGGTCTTGATGAGGTCCACGCTGAGTTTGCGTAAGGGTGCCGCCGACGAATCCCTAAAAGTGTGTGGTATTCGTGCTTGCATTGCTTGAATATCAGCTGGTGGATTGGACATATGACCCATACCCAGCTGATCTTCGGGTACCAAACGTCCATATAAGGGCACATGACGCTGTCGAAGGGTGTCCCCACTACCACTCGATGATACCGGCACTGAAATCACAAACAATAATAGTATTGGAAATGGGGCTATTTACATTTCGGATCATTAATACATGAATTATGTATGATGATGTTATTGACGTCAGCTACGAGAGGAATACCGCCAGTACGAAATAAAATATAATTAAACAAAAAAAAAACGATTTCCAATTCTAGAATGAGCTTTAACAAGGAAAAAAGGCTTGATACGAATTATATTTTATTAAAAAAAAATCAAAGTCACAGGACGTGGAATTTTCTCGTCCACTCGAACAGGTTTCCCTCAGGAATTGCATCGGAAAATGGATGAGAGAAAAGAGAAATTCCGTTGACGCATGGAAAATGCCTTGACGGTTCCGTGACCACACACTTTCTTGTCCTTATTTTTGTGTTTGTTCGTCTGCTTTTACATCCAATGTGTTGGCCACTTTTTATTTAAACACTGGAAACTTATCGTTCAGGACTATTTTTCCGGCGTCTCGTCGTCTGGAGAACGCCTCCCCGAAATAATAAATTTACAATTATCGAAAAATATACAATCCTCAAGAACGTATTTATGCGTCTGGATGTCGGTTGATATTTGCCTCTCTAATAATAGTGATACTTATTTTAATGTTACTTCGACTCTCAATGAACATTAAATCAAATCCGGGAGACCACCACCATAAATTTAAGGGTCGTGTTCACTTCAGCAACAGTTCGCCTGCTTGAAATTAAAGCAAGAAGCGCGCAACACTTGGAAACTTTGATTTACACACGCAAAAACTAGGAGAAGTTGCGCCAGGATTATGCATCCAGGATTATTTATATGAACAAACTTACTGAAATATCAATTATTTAGTTAAAATTTAAAAGTGCCCACTAACTTTAATTACGAATTGTCGCACACAAAAGTTATCAACTTTTTTTTTGTAACCCTTTCAAGAGTTATGTAGGCAGTATAAATTAGCAAAAACCACCCACGAATAAAAATATATATATATATATATATTAAAACTACCACGCGCGCTGGCATCAGGTGAAGCTGCTGTTTTCTGATATAATTGAATTTTTAATAGACCGGATCGGATTCTCTCGTGGGAGAAAGATCCGTCAAAGTCGGATGCACTTTTCGAGACGGCTCTTATCTCTGCCGTTAGTTCAATTAAGATGTATTTTTTTAAATGACCAACACTAGAAAATCTTAAAAATTATTTCGCTTTTCTTTGTTAAAATTGTGAAAAAAATTCAAACCAGGGGCTGGGACGATATAAATCTTAGGAAAACCATTTCCAAATTATAAATCTAATCGTGTGTAGCATCACAATATTGCAGATCCCCTATTACGTCATTAATCCCCAACAAAACAGTGCTGCTTGACCAAAAAATTAAATTCCAAGAAAAAATAAAGACAAGAGCTTCATGTTAACTTGAAGCAGCCCACTTTGATGTTAATTTAAATAGCTGCGAGAGCTGTTGACTCTTATTGTTTACTTGCAAAACTATCGCACATCAAACGCGAACTACCGCTTCAAAAGAATTTTTTTTCCGAATCTAGATTATAGAAATAAGTGTTTGTAGACATTAAAAATATTACCATGTACTTGTATTTCACACTTTCGGTGGTAAAAATAAAGTATAAAGTAACACGACATAAAACAATTTAATATTTGTGCGCGCTATAAATCACGAAACAACCAATCAATAAAATTCACTGAAAAAAAAATTTGCAAATAAACAATTCGCCCATCATTATCTGAAATAGTTTTTGACCTACCCAAACAAACCGCCGGCTGCAACAACACGACGCCGCTATCGATCCAAACGCCGCCGCCGCCGCCGCTTCCGCCGCCGCCACCGCCGCACAGCCTCTCGCAGATTTCCCACCAACTTCGTGACACATAAATCACGTCGCCTTGTTCGAAAATCAATTCGGCGGCAAACGAAACGAACCCATATTCGTAATTTTTATTTTTAACTCTCGTGTAATTAGCGAAAACATTGACCTACTTTCATAAATATAGTAGCGAGAAATTACCACCTACATATTAAAAGGGCACTAAAACGATCAAGAACCACAACACGTGGCTCAGTTGCAAGTCATGGTGCTGCCGAGATGTTGTTATGAATCATTCGTACGCCGTAATGTCAATGACAATAATTAAAAAAAACTACTAATTTTATGATAATTTTGAATTGGAAAATATGTTGAATTGAATGAAGAACGACTTTGGTGTGTTTTATGGTGTTTTTGTGCGTAAAACTCTTGGACTTTGTTCGGCTCGTGTGCCTCTAACCTACGTCTTATTATTATTAAAATTGTTCGACGAAATAAGTGATCGAGTGAGTCGCGCGCGCGACTTGACTTGCTTGCCTGGAACGGTACTGTGAATTTTAAAACAGGTGCATTATAATCGTCATCATACCTACGCAAGGTTGTTGATGTGTCTGTTGCTAAGCCGAACCGAGCTTTTAAAACGATTGTTTACTTGCCAATTATCGAGTTAAATAACCTCCGAATGAACAACAATTTTATCGTACCTGCTGCTGATGCGGGAATCTCTCGGAAGTGCTGCTGCTGCTGCTGGTGGTGGTGTATTATGAATAGCAACAAGTACACACACACGAGCAGTAGCAGACGAGTCGGTCAGACCCAGACCGACGATCATCTTCCGGAGAGGTGAAGAACCGCCACGGAACGACGAGAATGCAACCGACGGTCATTTACGGACAATGCGACCGCTTTTCTCACATTATTGTTGGTTGTTGTTACCAGAAAAAGAAAAATCTACCCCAATAATTTCAAAATGCGGAAATGGATCGCCAAGAGAAAAATGAAAAGACAACTTGCAACCGCCTCCATTCGATCTCGACTAGTGTAGGTTGCATGAATGCCAAATGTCCTTTTTAAGGAACGGCCTATTCACCCAATATTACACACCTACAAACTGTTTCACAATTTCACACCACACTAGTCAGTTCATTCGTGATTTTAAATAATTTAATAATTGATTTTTCAATACACAATTAAAAAGTGTAACTTCCTGTCGCAACTTTCATTCATAACTCGTTCAGAATTTAACACCACATTCACGTAACGAATTTATTACTTCCCCTTACTACACACAATGATACTTCCGATAATGTTTTGTATATTATTACATTATTTAAAACGAGTCGCTAGACTCGATAAAAAATTATACAGGCTGATTCTGTGAGGGCTTACCGTTTTAACTTTTAATATAGCTAGAACATTAAGATATTGTATACAGTCTAAATCGACCATTTAACTAATTAAAAAAAAAACTATTTTTCAACATTTTGATTCAAGAAGTTCAAAATTTGGGAGACTGACTGAGTTACTTTACATAATTCACTAACATTTATAATAAGCCATTTTGCAAGGTATACTTGATTAACTATGAAAACTTTGAAGTAAAATCCATTTTTTGTGATTTTTTTCAAAAACTGTAAGAGTATAGGACGTATTAATACAAGTCACCATAAATATTGATATTCTTTCGATTGCCATTAAGAAATAGGGTCGTTACATTTGAAAAATTTGAGTTATAGCGGTTTTTTGAGACGCATTTTGAAAAAATCATACTAGCCATGAATTTATACATATATAATATTGTATATTATATATATATATCACTTATCGCAAAGGATTCAAGGGCTGTGATATCTTAGATAAACCCTTGCAAATGAAAATTTTAACAACAAAAAAAATGACTCATGTCAAAAACTATAACAGATGAGTATCAAATACTTGGGTGAATTTTACTCAACTTGAGAAGGTGATATTTAAAATTTCTAAATTGACGCCAATTTTTTATAGTTCCGGAAGCTCAGCCATTTTGAAAATAATTTAGTTGAACTCAGATTGTTCGATTTAAAATTTTAAAGCTCTGGTTATATTAGAAGTTAAAAATTTCTAATGTAGGCCTTAAAACAATCACCCTGTATTTCGCTTGGAAGAACAACAATTCAAGGTCTAGTCTCGCAAATATCGGTCCACAACACTACAGATGGAAGAGATATAAAAAAATTGCGTCGAAAATGAACGTTTGTGTGTGTTTACAAACATTGCGAATACAATGACCTTGATAGATAACATGGAGTCTTCACGTGTGCCGTAAAAGGACTTCTTCCGCAATCAACGCAAATTCCGAAAGGTCGCAGACATAAACAAACAACTCGAAAAGGAAGAGAAAGACTTTTATTGTGAGACAAATCTGTGGATAATCTCATGCGGAAAATGCAACCCAATACGCATTCACTGTTACATGAGAAGCATAAAACAGATTTTCAAAGTTTTTACGAATTAATAATTTTTTCAAGACGTCTAATCTTAAATTAGTAACAATAGGGAAATTCAAACTGTAGAGCATAAACATTTTTTGCAGCGATCTCTCGACGATCTTCGTGAATAATTAATAAATTAGCGTCGCGAAGAGACCATCGAGATACGATTTCTATTTTTTCTAAACACAACACGAGGGCAACAAAAAACACCCTCGTGTGATTTTAAGTTTATTAAAAAAATATTCAAGAATTAAAAATATCATACTGATAAAAGTATTTAATGATCGCCGTAGCCTACTCCACTTTCTTTGAAACACGTGTAAACCTCACAAAAAATTAAAAAAAAATATTTTGATAATTTAATAACAAAAATTGTCAACACTGCAAAAAACTTTCATTCCTTATTATTTTTATTAAGTTAATTTTCTGCAAAACTAGATATTTCAAGTTGAACATCGCATTTGCGAGAGGTGGCATTTTGGAGTGCGCTGCGCAGATCAATATGCCTCCACACTTCTCCCCTTGACCACGATCAGGGAGGGAGGGAGGAAGGAAGGAGGAGGGAGAGTCCGGCTGGAACGAAAAGGGGATCGAAAACGAAGGCACCTTGTGCAGGTGGGGCTGAACTATTCCGCGCGACTCATTACCGACGTGTTTCGGACATGGTATGATCGACATCATCAACCACCTGACCCCGATTTAGGAAAAAAAAAATGTCTATTTTCAGTTACTGTTGTAGATATTGCATCAGAAACGCATTTGGCCACGTCGATGATGGCGTAACATGTGACATAACTAAATGACTCAGCACCCACTTTTTTATAAGTCACACTTTTACTTTACCGACAAAAGGGACAATCTTTATTTATTTGCAACCTGTCGATATCAAAAGTAAAATTATAAAGCAGGTGACGCCGAAAGATGATTTACAAATTAATATTACACCGAATGAAAATTATTTGTCGTAATTCGCTCAGTCACAAACTAATTATGCAAAGTTAAGTATTAACAGACAACTAATATCTATTCGAAAATGCTTATCTCATAATAGATAATAATAAAAAACTAAAATAATTTACCGAAAAATTACACCCGCCACTGAGTTAAATTTTCTATCTTTTATTTTTGAAATATCTTGGCACTGTAGTTATAAGAACAGGGAACGTGTTTCAGGACCAAGAAGCACTTAATTTGTCAAAAAATGTATAGATGACAAGAAATTCATGGTACAAAGTGTGCTACAATGATTTTCATCTAGTGGTCTGTGAATTTCTAATGTAAAATCAAAATACCGCTGATGATAGATAGGTATTCAGACATCGAATATTGTCATTCTCCAACTCAGAAATAAACTCCGACAATAACAGTATTTTCTTGCACAGTGTAATATGCTTGTTAATTGCTTTTTAACGAAATGTTTGAATGTAGTTAACTGACAATTTGTGAATTTACACATTTTTTTTACATTATAAACCAATTTTAAAGTTAACTACATGAAAATCATTTTAAAACAACCTGTCAATAAAAACATTGTCATATTTTGTCAAATTTAGGCACTGTGTACACCAACCACAAAAATAATTACCAAAAAAATCGTGGTGAAAAACGTCATTCTTGCATCAAAATCGAGAAGAAAATATTTTTCTTAATTTTCAAACTTACATCAACTGTCAATCAAATTGTCAATTAAACGGCCAACTAACTTTAATTAACAAATAACATAAATGAAAGTTGAAACCGAGAAAAATAGAATAAAATATTCGTTGCAGAAGGTCATTTAGGTACTTGTCCGTTCAAATGTTTACCAGAATAGATTACCTTCTCAGACTTTTTTAGTCGGTAAAAATTATATAATAAAACATTTTTGTAATTTTGACATTGTTGAACCCAAGTAGCAGTCGGTACCTTCAGAAAGGTATTTCCTCTATGACTATTAATAAAAATTAAAAATAAACCACATGCACAGTTCATGCCAGAGCGCAACAGAAATAGAAAAAGGACTATTTTCTACCACTTCCTTTTCGTCAGTTACGAAACAATCATTAAATTTATTCGCTCCTATTAAAAACAATTTCCCCTTTTAAATTTTTTTGTGGTTATTGGCGAATCACAACAAAAAATTTAGTAAAAACGTACAAGAAACCCCTCGAATGCTAATCAAGGTAACACAATGCTGTATTACAACATCCTGGCTTGCAACACGAGTACAGTGTGACAGTCTATAAAATTCACAATAAAAAAGACAAAATTTCCGGTTATCTACCAAACGAGAAAAAATTATTAACACGAGATTAATTAAATTAGAATAAAAACCGATGATACGATAATAGCCTGTGAGCGAGCTTTGGTTAGATGACTTCCTAGCAATGCGGCCGCTACTCTGTCTATTTCCAGTTCGTCTGCCGGCCAGACAAAGCGCCAGGTATTTATAGAAAGCGTGCTTTGTTTGTTACTAGGTGTTCACAAAAAGTTTTACATTCAAAAATTATCAAAAAAAAAATAATAATAATAATAGTTACACCACAACCTAGACTGTGATAAACTGACGTCGTGTGTTGTAATGTTTAACAACCTTACAAACTTTGATCGACGAATTGCACCTACAATTTCTCAAATAAGACGAAATGTAAACGCGAATTTTTCAAGCTTCGCTTTTATCACAGCGGTTTCCGTCAAAACAACGTTATTTTTGCTAATTCGGCGGCGATTAATTACATTTCCAACACATATCCGCCAATTTGATTTATCGATAAGTTTTAAAGTTTTGCGTTTTATTTCCAAATTGTTTCGTATTATTATTACCCTTAAATTAACGAGGAGGAAGTACACGAATGTAACACTCAACAATAATAATAGTTTGAAGTTTACGACTTACACCCAAGATGATGAAATGTATCGCATCGACATACGAGTGAATTTAATAATAATATTTTTCTATAGTTTTATCTCCAATACAGAAATTTTGTACCAACCTTGCTTAAAACCATTTTCAAGTGTCATGATTTTTGGCACCTAGGCAACAAGGATAATATTATCAATTCGATAATAAATATCATTATTTGATAATTTTCCACGGAAAAAAAATAGTAATTTTTGTATTAAGTGCGCGAAATGAGTGTTTTTTTAATGGCGCCTGAGAATGTTATTTTAGTCGAGACCGCCAGGTCGAGACCTAAAAGACATTCGAAGGCGCCATTAAAACATGAATTTCGCCACGAAATACAAACAACGTTTTTTCTACAGCCTCCAGATGAAGAAAAAAGTAACAGAAATTAGTTGGAACAAAATGGTCTGATAAATCGAGTTGCTTGCATGGTTACGATGATAAATAAAAGTGATAGTTGCGAAAAATTTGTCACAATAGGTATTTTTGTTGAAGAAGTGTGATGGATTTTAGCAGCGAAAACGAAATAGATGCAATTGCAAGCGCGGCAGTGTCGAATCTTTTGCCTGCTAAATCAAGACCGCAGTACGAAAAAACGTATCTTCAGTTTCGGCAGTGGTGTTCTATGAAAAAGATTGATCAAGTAACGGAAAATGTTTTGTTGGCGTATTTGGAAGAAAAGTCTACCACCTTAAAGCCACCAACACTCTGGGCCCTTTATGCGATGTTGAAAGCCACCTTAAACGTTAAAGAGAATATCGATACACGTAAGTTTCCGAAGTTAGTGCCCTACCTGAAAAGCAAAAGCGTAGGTTACAGAAGCAAGAAGTCGCAAATTTTAGACAAAGAAGACATTAGCAAGTTTATTAATGAAGCAGATGACAAGATATATTTACTGATGAAGGTAAACTTATCATATTAGTGTAATACAAATCAAAACAACTCGTTTTATTTATAGACTGTGCTAATTTTGGGTATATCGGGAGCCCTTCGACGTGAAGAATTAGTTAAAATGAAGCTAACTGACATAGAAGATAAACAGTCTGTCTTAATTGTGAAGGTGCCTGATACAAAAACCCACTGCGAACGAATATTTACTGTTTCAAATTTAGAAAATATAGAAATTGTCAGAAAATATAGAGCTTTGCGGCCTCCACGGGCGACTAGTGACCGTTTATTTTTAAAGTATACCAACGGAAAATGTGTGAATCAAAATGTTGGAATTAACAAAATCGGAGAGATACCAAGTTTGATTGCAAAGTGGCTTAACAAAGACGAACCTAAAAAATATACTGGTCACTGCTTCAGAAGAAGCTCTGCCACTCTTTTGGCGAATGCTGGAGGTGATCTAATTTCAATTAAACGTCATGGGGGCTGGAGAAGCAGCACAGTGGCAGAAAGTTACATCGAGGACTCTTTGAATAATAAAATTGAAATTGCCAATAAAATTCAACCTTCTTCCTCCACAGAAGAAAACAAAATCACTCAACCTTCTACATCGGCTTCTTTTAATGGCGAAAATAACTTTCATTTACAAGCGTCTTCACTCAGGCCTCTGGGGATAAACGGGGGCACGTTTTCGTCATGCACATTTAATTTTCATATGTCAAAGTAAATATCTATTATTATTGTTTTGTAATATTGTTCTGTATAATTATAAAACCTTTAAAACTACCTCTCATTATCGATCCGTCTCTTCATTTCGGTTGCTGTTGATGTCTTTTCGTGTTACTAAAATTGTAACAGAAATAAGTTGGAACAAAATGATCTGAAAAATCGAGTTGCCTGCACAGTTAAAAAATATTATTTTTTCACTGTGAAACCGTGAAAAAATAATATTTTTTCACAGTGAAAAAACGTCAAACTTCGCGCATAGGTAACCATGCATAAATGTCACGATTTTTTGACGGCTGTAGAAAAAAGAAATTTTAATACAGCCGGTACTAATATCGATAACGATAATCATTATAAGAAATTTCTATGAAATGCGAGGGTCTGAATTTAATTTTACTGTGCTTCTGTTTAATTTGTCAATTGAGTTTAACTACAAATATTGCAGATAATAATGTTTGGTTTAGTGGCAAAAACAAACAATTTTTTTATTATAAACAGGACCAAATTTTATTTATTTATTACAAATATTAAGTTACTGTATCCACCCGAAACATGAATACAAAACAAATTGATTCATTAGCAAATCAAACACTGATTTTGTGATTATGTATACAAATAGATTTCTGTTAAAAAATGTCGTAGGCATTGAATTACGATTTTATACAGAAAAAACACGTTTTTTCATCTGTGTTTATACTCCATCACAGAATGAAAATTAAAGAAAAAGATACAACAAATTTTGATGACCTAGAAATAGATCGAATTGTAACAATTCTGATACTGTTATCACTTTAAAGTCAATCGATTTTGAATTAGTGACAAGTTTTATTTTTTATATCACTTTTTCGTTACCTTACTCATTTCATTTTGTTTCTATAGCAACTATGCGTATTTACTCACATTATGTGAGGCCCGTACAAAAGATAAAAAAGGTTGATTTTTTTTCTTAACAAACTTTGTAGTCTTTTTTAAAGGGAGTAATAACGCCTTAACAAATAAATTGTATTTACTTGAATTTTTTAAATAAAGTATCACAAATGATATTGGATCAAAGAAATTGTTTTTTCAACCCCTGAGAAGGGCTTAAAAAATAAAATAAAATGTTCTTTCAAAACTATTCAAAATAGATAAGAGATAGGAAAACAGTATAGCATACAGTTTTACAAAAAAATATTGTTTCGACATTTTTTATACTATTAAAATTGATACGTCAACAGTCCTGTAATGTAATGTAATTAAAGATTTTTCCTTAAAAAATAATCGACTTTCCATCAAAATAAAGTTAATTACTCAAATACTGAACACAAAATTGCACGTGTAGCTCCACTATCAATTAAATAAATCCGAAACTACAAGAAATAATTTTATTTGGTGTATTTATCCTTTTCCAAAAATCTGAAATCGCTGATATGTAGTGGCGTGAAAACAAGAAAAAAAATCTTGTCAATTAAAAAAAAGTCTAGCAAACTATATTTCTAACTACGAAATTCCAATCCCTCTGATTTTTCAAATTTAGGTATGTATTACACAATTACTGTTAATACATTTTCCAATTGATTCTTTCAACAAAATCCTCACAAAGCACCTAAAATTGTAACAAAAAATAAACTTAATTAGAGCAGGCCATGCTCGCGGAATTTTAGCCACATGCCAAAAATTGACACATCGGGATTATTTAAAAATAATTTTCCAAAAATTGATTCTTTACTTGGGTGTTAAGCACCCTACAAAAGCTATTTTCGAAAAAAATGTAAGTGTAAATATGTATTCAATTGATAAATTCTTAGCAGAATTTTATAAAAAATATCTAAATTTAGTGTTGAATTAGCACACGTTTTATCGTATATTACAAAATTTGGTAAAAATAATTATTAAAGAAAACGAAACTTCCAAAAGAACTCAAGAGAAAATATGATGTGGCTAAAGTTACACTTCACTTTCAAGGCATTTTCGATCTCATGTTATTTTTTAAATACACTTGTTATTTATTTTCGACTATCGCAAAATCACTGATAAATTGTTAATGGCATTGTAGATTACCCGCTTATTAAAAAAACTACTGCTGCGTAATTTTACATTCACCGTTACTTGATTGTCTTTTTTTGTATTCTGTAGTCATGGAAATTTTCTTTGTTTGTTGTTAAAGTGACAGTATACATGTCAACATAACCTCACCAAAAAAAGATGAAATAAATAATGTAAAACTCCGGTCGCCGCCACTGTCCCAACGCACGCCGATGACGTCATAAAATGTCGAATTTCATGTCGTTTTCTACTCACTTTTGGGTTTGTTTTTGTCCATGAGCATGAGATGGTCGTGCTTGCGCCACGCCATGGGCTCCCTCGATCCCATCAACGTAGCTCTGAGCCTTGTTGTACGCCCTCTGTGTCAGCAGTTGTTGGGGCTCAGCATAATGGCACCACTCGCGACACCTCTAGCACATGGTAAACAATCCCGCGTGGCTCGGGGCCAGTAACCTCGCTCCAAGGCCAGGCCGGCCTCGGGCGCCTCAGCGGCGGGCCCCCATCATATAACAACAAATGTGCGTGCAAAGCACGCTGCCTGCCACAACCACCACCACCACCACCAAACAACACCACTTGGAATTGTGCTCTGTTGGTTTGTTTCACCACACACCCGCACCTCCAACACTACCACCGCCAACAAGGGGGCACACACTAATGCACATACACCGGGTGGGCACGCGAGACAACGCACTTTTGCTGCAAGGAGAGACTTGGCCGATTTTTATCACAAGCACACCCTACACAACAAGCAACATGGCAACTGTTTTTGGGCGCAGGCACTGACAGCTACAAGCCGAACGCTACAACGAATACACACGAACGATTCGGCGGGGTTTTAAGTTTGGGAAATTGACACGGCAGCGCCACTTGTCACCACTTTTTTGGAATTAACCAGTTTTGCAATTTTTTTTGCCAAAATTACAGTGGTATCAGATCCGTAGACAATAACTTTTCTTAGAGTAAAGATTTTTTACGGGATTTTCAATAAAAAACTTCTTGTAAAAAAATCTTTATTGAAATAAAAATTAAATGTTTATCTTTTCACATTTTTTAATACCCTAATTAATATTTTCGCAATACTTGTAGCTGAAATATTAAATTTGTTGCTTACCTTTTTATTCTTCTTTGAATCATGGACTTGCCAATTTCCTGCTGCTTCAGACAAATGACATGCATTAAATTAAATTTCTAATCAAATGGGCTATGACACCAACAGTCTCTAGTGTTGCGAATTAAAATTCAAAATCTCAAGCCCCTTAGGAATTTAATTGAACGCACATTGTATGAAAACAGTAGTAAGTAAAGCGCTAATTACATTTTTTACTTCATCGTCTGATATTTTCAATATACAAGGTATCTCAAAATTACCAAATCGCTTGTAATTTTTAAGTACCGTTATTGAATTAGCTTTTTACGCATTTTTCAAGTGTAAAGTTGATTCGTCTTTCCGTGATATTTGTTGTGAGAGTGAAGAGTCACCGAATTTGTTTACAAAATTTTAAGGCATCGTGATTTTTCAGGCAGATATTCAAATATTTCGTGAAATTTCATCAAATATTCTTTTGTTCTCAGATTCAAAGCCTTTTTGCATTATTTTGACGGATCGGTCAAAATGCACATCACCTCTAATAATTTTCGTAAGTGTCTAGGTGTACTACATAGTTTTTCACGAAATTTAAAACTAGATCAATATTTAATTTAGAGTGCGTTCTGACACTGTTCCATCGCCAATTGGAGAAATAAACAAACGAAACACATACACAAGTTTATTTCTTGAGTAACATTTCAAAAACATAAGAAACTAAAATCTAGCTTATATTAAAATACAAGTTTAGATTCTCTTAACAACAGAAAAAACAAAATTCAGAATCGAGGTCCAAACCTCTGCCTTCCTTGAAACGGCTGATGATTAAAATCGGTATAGTCGCCATAGAATTCATCACCTTCTTCTTCTTCTTCATACTGTTCCGCTTCTTCTTCATAGTGTTGTTGGGGAAAACGTGACGGTCCCCCATATCTTCGATGACCGAAACTAGGATTTTCGTAATAATCAAATTTTTCTTCGTAGAATGGGCGCTCATTATTACGAGCTGGTGGTCCTCCCTTTCTAAATCCTCCTCTGCCTCTTGGTGACGGTTGTGGTTTTTTCTTAACTTCTGGTGTTTTCTTCTCCACTTTTTGTGGTGATGTTGGACTTTCTTTATTCTTATCACTTTCCTTATTTTTTCCCAAGAGTTGTGCCGGTGTCAAAAACGCAATCGACTCATTCTTTACAACTTTCGTCGGTGTTAATTCTTCTTCATTTACTTGGATTCCCACAGCACAAGTCTCTTTATTATCCGCACACTGCGATCCCACTTCCACAAATGTCTTTTGTTTGCGTTTTTTGCACTCATCACAGCTCACTTCTTTTTTTGCACCCAACATTGTAGCTTTTAATGTTAAAGCGGCTGTGTCTTCATCAGCAAATGAACTGTTTTGTGATTTCTGACCAGTTTCAATCACTTCGTTACTTATTGATTCTTTCACAATACCAACACTTTTCAAAATCTTATCAACAGCAACCGAAAAACCGTCCATTCCTTCAATGGTTTTTGATGGTGTTGTAAATTGGAAACGAACCACCGGAATTCTTCGTAATGGCGATTGATATTTTACATCATTTTTATTAATTTGTTCCATTGGCGATGACTTAACTAACAATCTTCCAGTAAATTTACGTTCGTCGCTCATCACCTTGATTGCGTCCTGACAGCGCGATATTACTGCAAGCACCACACATTGTAGGGTTTTTTTGCAACTTCACTTGCCAGCAATCAAAACAACAAAAGAAACAATCATTTTAACTTACCCTTGATTTTTTTCTGAAGATGATCAGGATTTGACGATTGGACTAACAATAGAATAAATTCATTAATTTAATTAATCGAACACACCTATCATCTGTTCACAGCTAGTAAAAAGAGATCATTGATTTTTGCAATTTTCTCGCTAATTATTAGAACTAAAATAAAAAATGTATGGTTTAGATTGTTACGAAATGTGTTTTTTTTCCTTCGTAGGTTGTGCGTTTTTGTAGTGTCTTGGAGACCACCGATTAAGGTAAACAATTTAATATATCTCATTTCAGTTCATAGTATAATTGCAACAGCGCATATGAATTTTTTGGAATGGAAAATAAAACACAAATTGAGAGTTTCTGTAAAAGCAAAGAATTCTGTGCCTCCTCTATGCCATGAACAGAGACAGTTACAAAAACAAGCAAATTATCAATAATCGCACCTTCACATTTCGCTGTAATAGTCAAAAAATCCGAAAGGGAAATCTTCTTATCGGCAAAAAGCTAGAAAAAATCGTAATTTCACATAACAATGGCGCAAAATCAATAAAAAACAAAATTACTTTATCAATATCATCAGTTGTCTTTTTATCAATCTCTTGCACGTTTGTGTTGTTATCAACAATCGCAGGTGGCGGTGGTGGCGTAGGTGTGGCAATAATTCCTGGTTGGATTGGTGCAACCTGCCCTATTTGTCTTTGTGGAATTGGCATTACATTACCTTGATTTGGCATCATATTAAAATTTTGTGGTGGTCGATTCATTTGAAACGAATCGCCAATAAAAAAATTCTGATCGTATTGTGTTTGGGGGAAGTACTGAGTTGGAGCTGGAACTGGAACCGGAACTGGAGCAGGAACCGGAACTGCATTCCCATATCCCATAGTATACTGAACTGGCGGAACAGAAACCACAGTCCGAGTGCTTGTTTCATTCAACTTATCCCGGATTTCTTCCAAAAATGATTTCTTCTTTGTTTCTTCGCGTTTCTTTCGCGGGGAATCCCTGGAACGTGATCGCGTCCTTTTACGCGAAGATCGAATCCAAAGTTCGCGCTCCGAAACACCGGACTCGATACTAGAAGTGCGTTTACGCGAACGAATCCGAGAAGGCCTATAAACTGGACTTCGTGAATAACGTTTCCGTGTTTCGCGACTTGAACTACGTCTAGAAACATATCGCGTTTTACTTCCGGTGTTTGAACGCCGTTTTTCCGGAAGAACTGTACCAACGTCAAAGTCCATTTCTGTTCCAGGTGGTACCAACCCTGTTTCGACAATTTTCAATTTATCACTAACTATTTTTAATTCTCTGTCTCTGGCACACTTGATTTTGTCCCGATTGATGTCACGTTTGGTTTTTTCGGGATCACGACGTTCCCGGATCCTGTCACGTGATCTGGAGCGCTTCCACGACGTGTGGTAACGTCGAGTTGGCGTTCGTGATCTAGAACGTGCTAGTTTTTTACGTTTTTCCGATGATTTACGTTCTGTTGGACTGAAACGAATTGGGGAATGTTTTCGTTCAAGTTTTTCCACTTTTATATCAATTGGTGGGTCGGTTGTTACAGGTTTTGAAGCTTCATCCCATGCATCAACAATATCTAAACCATCCATAAAATCCTGATTAGAAAAATCGTCGAAAAAATCAGCCGGAACGTCTTCTTCTTCCTCCTCTTCCACTTCTTTGACAGGTTTTGTTGATGTTTCATTATTGTCAACACCTTCTTGATTTTCGACCGCTTCAACCTGTTTGTCAGGGTAATTCTCAATACTACATGTGCTAATCGATGGCTGGGTTGTTTGCACCATCACAGACTCTACAAAAAATTTTACAAATTTACATAACCCACACAATAATTAGTAAAGAAAGGACGTGATCTGTCAAGATCACCGTCTGGCAACCCCTAACGAAGGTTGCCTGGTAACGCTTTGCCAATAGCCGCACAGCGCGCGGAACTACGCCATCCAGTGCGCTTGTTTAAACCGTCAAGTAAATTGTTTTCTATTAGCTGTTTCAAAACTATAAAAATGTCAACGTCGCATTTTACCGAATAATTTTTTTAAATAAGATTGAAAAAATGTAAAATAGTTATTAATGATTAGATTTCTCCTTGAAACTATAGATTACATCGGCTATCAATTTTTTGAAATGCATAAATAATTTATAACAACTCATTTTGAGAGAAAATGCGACGTTGGCGTTTTTATAGTTTTGAAACAGCTAATTAATAGTCATAGTGATCTCGGCATACTGGGTGACGTTATGCTGACAGTGTTACCAGACAACCTAAATCCACCAGTTTCCACAAAATTAGAGGAAATTTAGTAAATTCGTAAACTTGTGTTGGTAGAACCCACTCACCAGGACCGGCTTCAGGATGTTGTGCCGCCAAATTGATAAATTTCACCAGTTTGACTTTAATGTAGTGATAAATGTGGAAAAATTGCTTACACTTGCCCATCTGTTTGACTGAAACTTCGACTCTTGTCGGATTTTCCTTGAACTTCAATTGCAGAATTAGGGACGTGTTTAAGTTTTGTGGAAAATATTTTAAAATACATTCAGTAACGGCAATTTCTTTATCAATTTCGGACGTATTTGACGGCAATTGTGTCAAATTCTTGTAAATATTAATTCTGTTATCCCAAATATTTTGTTGGCCTGAGGCATTATAAGTGACATCAGGTGATGCATTCATCAGTGTTTCGCTCACTTTCAAGTTTAAAACACGACTTAGAAATTTCATTGTTATCTCTCGGACCAAATTAATCCATTCTTGGTCACTTTTTTCGGAAACTTTGTTAATTTCAAAGCTAAAAACCGGTTCAGTCCTAGTTGTCAATAATTTATACAAAAGTTCAGTTTCGCCGTTTTGAGTCAATTTTTCAGCCATGCGACACATATTCGTAAATCTTCCAATACATTGAAGAGGCACTGAGGCCGAAACGTTCCTCGAATGCTCAAACGGGTCCTGAATACAAACTCCCGAATTAACAGCAAGTGCCACACTTTGACTCATATAAGTGTGATAACATCTTGGCAAATCATGCGGCTTCAAAAACGAAGCTTTGTCAATAATAGCGCCATAAAATGGTGCAATGACATTTGAAACGTAGTCAAAATGACCGTAAAAACGAAAAAACCCGACCAATAGATCAAGAATTGTCGTTTTTTCCAGGGCCGGACTTGTGAAATCAATTTCGTCAAAACCACAATTCCAAATATCTACTATTTCAGGAGGAGCGTTACGTTGCAGCGTAAGCACAGTTGGTACACTGTAAGGTGGTTGTTGCAAGTAATAAATTACCATCATGTAGAGGGCATAGCTTGAGAAAAAATTAACTTTTTTCAAACCGTATAAATCGGCCCAAAACTTGACAAAAATCATCAAGGGTTTGATTTTCGCGTCCAAGGTCAAGTAGTACTTGATCAATTCGCTGTTTCGTACCGAAAGTCGATTTTTAACGTTAATATCGCAACAAATCTGCGTTTTCGTATGTATGCACTTAATAATCGGTGTTTTGGCACCTGAAATGAGTAAAACATCGCAAAATTTGCGACTTTTAAAAATCAAAAATCGGATAGTTTTCAACACAGCCACTTCAGGCTTTGTCACAGGTCGCACATTATCAATATAAACGTCCAAATCACTGCCTTGAACGTCCAAACCGGTGATACTAGACCCAAAAAAACAAATGTCATACGAATTGTAAGTCTGCGAGAGTGCTAGATTCAAGTCATCGTAAATAATGTTGCGGTTTTGTTCGATTTCTGCTTTACCGACTTGGAGTTGCTTTTGGAGGAGTTGTATCTGTTCGGCGAACGTTGGGGGCTCTTTTATACTTGCAAGTAGGGCCTTTTTAACGGCTTCGGGGTCCGCTGTAACCACAAACATGACACGTGTTCAAGATAAAACGATAGGATTTATCTTTTTATATAATCAACTGTCAAAAAACCGTCAGGGTGACAGTACCATAAATGGTATTTTTTTTAATTATTTAAGGGTGGTACTAATTTGACACTGATAGTTGATTATAAAAAAAAACACTTACCAGTTATTTTGGAAGAGGAAGGGGCGGTTTCTGTGGAACCGCCAAGCGGGATTTTTGTAAGAACTCGTCCAGGTGCGGAATTATTCGATTTAAATTTTTTTGTGGCCCAACTCACTTCCAATTCCTGGTCGAAAATGCTATGATCGCAGTGAATGATCACAGAGTGTGATACTGTATTCTTAAAAACGTATTCAACGGCCGTTCGATCATCCTCGGTTGTTATTTTATAACTTTCGATTATACCAAAGCGGGACAAGTAATCGTTTAATTCCTTCACATTGTCGCTAGTGAAACTGCCTAAAAATCAAACACAAGTAGAGGAAAATACACAAAATTTACACAACCTTTAATCATAATGGCTCCGGGTGTCTTAGATAAGTGTTTTGGATTGTGGACGTGTGACATCCACGTACCCAACGAAACGTTAATGTTGCATATTTTGCAAGGTCTGTTTGCCATCTTCAGTTCATTAAGTCACCTTTTAGTTGGACTTAGGGCATGTTTGTACAATTTCAACACGCCATTATTTCTTGCACTTTCTCAAGGTCGCGACAACTCACAAATGCAAGAATTCCACAAGTACTGAAGCACTTATTTTAACTCAAGTTATATATTAAAAAGAATTGCAACAAAAAGGTTAAAAACTGGTCCTGAAAAATGATCAGAAACTGAGATCATGTCTTGTTATTAGCCAAATTTACACAAAAAACAATAATCCGTCCACATGGTCACAGGAAAAAATGCAGATGAATTATAATTAATCTGAAGCACAGTCTGGAGTAGTGAAGTGTCTTAAAAAATATTTTTTTGTGGAAAACGTCAACCGAATGAGCGGGATTTTAATCACTTCCAAGTGCGGGCAATTTGAATAAAAGGCAGTAAACTTTAATTAAAATTTATTGCAGTTATCTTTTCACAATTTTCCAGAAGTATTTGGGTTCCAAAATACCCTTTTCGTTGCCGGGACTTAAAATAACACCATTTGACGACATGTAAAACTTGATACCGTCACTCAACGCCTTTGCAACATCAATGTAAATTAAAACTTGGACGTTTTTTCGAATCAGAGCCAAGTCCCGAGTGAAATGAATGTGATTTCTGGACATGCGACTCAAACCTATTCTCTTTATAGCATCCAAATTTCGAAAAAACGTTCCATGAACAACATCCACATTTGGATCATTCAAATAAGACGCCAACTCTAACTCAGTCACTTGCATCGAGTGGCCTTGATTGGCTCTTATTTCCAAAATAGCACCGTTTTGTCGTAGGAAAAATCGTTGTTTGTTGTTGCTTTCAACAATGCGTTGGATGTCCTCCACTGTGAATTTACCACGCAGTTGGCGATGGTTTAGGACTTCCGAAACGGGGGCGAAGCCCTCAGGGGTTAGACTTAGGCCTTCGGTGGCTGCAGAGTGTCTCAGAAGCCATGATAATGTCTTACTCAAAAACACGTCGTTTGTAGACATTTACACAAAAAAAACTTACAGGATCGCGTCCTATTATTTGGGAAATTTCAAAAAAACTAAATACCCAAATTTAAGTCGTTACGCAATAAAACAAAAGCATCGAGAAAAACGTTTAATAACGTTTCAAATAAGTAACAAAAATAAACTTTTTCTTAAAACTAATGTAATACTCTTAAGAAACTATTTTAACTTCTTATTAAAAAAAAAAATCAAATGAAATTCTCTTCTCCTCATACAAAGAAAGTCCCTGAATCCTCATCAAATCCATTTCTTTCACATTCAAACCGACACTGCGTTGCTACATCCACATGTTGTATCATTAATTTCGAATCACAATTTACACAATTCAAATTCAAAAGTGAAGCTTTCAAAATCGAAGCCACAGTTTCTTTATCCACAATCGGACTATTAATCAAAGCTGTAGTTATTGAATCGATCAAGTTCTCCAAATTATTATCTTCTTTCAACAAACCCAGGCGTTGCAAAACATGATCTAAACTCTGTGAAAACGTATCGAGTTTTTTTGGACCTTGATAAGTCGTAAAATTAAATTTAACCAAATTTCGAAGTAACGGCGATCGATATTTAATTCTTAACTTATTAGAATCGACAACTTTATTCGATGGTGTAACTGTAAACTTGCTTGGAAAAATCAACAAATCTTCACTTAGGATTTTAATAGCCTCTTGACATCGCGAAATCACTAGGAAAAAAAATGGCAATCATACAAAAAAAAACAGAAATGTCACCTTCGTACATTTCATTTTTTCTTCACTATTGGTTTTTACTTCACGTCGTAAGGTCAGTGTTAAGAAATCCGTCAATGAAATCTTCCTCTCGACAAAAAGCTACAAAATCATTGAATTAATAAACAATTAAAACAACTATTGTTATTAGCAATTTCATCTTCTTTGCGTCCATTGTGGTGCAAATGACTAACCTGTTACCATAAGAACTCATACAAAAGTTAGTGACAACCATTTGCACCACAACAAATTTTTAAGAAAAAAAAAACAGTATACTTGATCTATGTTGTCGACAGGTTGAGGGGCCTCAGTAGGCTGTGCATTAACATCATGATGAGGTGAAATTGACTTTTTTTTTCTTGGTGGTGTCGAACTTTCAGAACTAGAACTAGAACAGCGAATTCTACGCTTTGGGCGTTTTTCATCACAAAACTCTAAGTCAAGACCGTTAAGAAATTCTTCTTTTGAGAAATCGTCGAAAAAGTCAGATGGAATGTCTTCATCATCATCTTCAAATGAGTCGTTTTGTTCATCATCATTTGTTTGAAAATTTGAAGAAAGGACAGATGGTTTCGTGCCACAGGACACTTGATCTGGTTTCTCTGTCAGATATTTCAAAAGTTTGATATAAATAAAGTGTGTCATGAAATAGATCAAATCGTTTTCTTCCCCCAACAAGGCAATCTTACAAACATTTTTCGTAGCATCGATTGTGAGTGAAAATTGGATCAAGCCTTCGGAAAACGTCGTAACAATAATGTCTCGAATAATATCATTGGTAGCATGAATGGGTGAAGAAATATTCTTCACATTATCAAAGACACTCTTCTTGACCTCACACTCGTACCGAAAGTACGATTTTTCGATCACTTTTGCGTTCAAAATGTTCAAAACTCTCAAAATTAGTCTCTTGACCAAAATTCCAAACGCTTCAACGTCGTATTTATGTAAATTTCCAATTTCAAAAATACAATCAGCCTTCGCTTCCAATAAATGAGTCAATTTCAAATCTTTGGTTAATGCTTCAACTGAGTTCCGACACAGGGCTGCAAACCTTCCAACACATCCTAGTGGCACATCCGATGAGACATTCTTCGAAAGTTCGAAAATATTCTGAATGGCAACACCACAATTAACTACGAAATGTTGATTAACAAAACGAATTTTTTCAATCACGGTTCCAAAATACGGCGAAATGACAAACGAAACGTAATCAAAGTTGGCATAATAGTGGAAAAACCCAATGACTAGATGGGCAATTGAGGCGTTTTGTAGTGGCAAACTGTCACATTTCAAACAATTGAACGCACAGTTCCAGCCATCTACAATCTGAGGTGTTACATCTTTTTGCAAGTCTTTGACACGTGGTAACTTGTACGGTTCTTGTTCAAGGTAGAAAAGTATGAGTAGGTTTAATGAATAAGTGGTGAAAAAACCATTTTTTAAGCCGTAATAATCGGCCCAAAAATTAATCACAGAAAAAACATCACATAACTTGTTATCCAAACTTAAGTAATAGTTGATCAAATTGCTGGTGCTGACCCACATTTTGTTTTTTACATACAGACAACAGTTGGCGTCGGTTTCGTCATGTTTGAACTTGATTTGTTTGTCGCCCATTGTGACATTTGAAAAGTTAGAACATGCCATAACTCGGGTTTTCACTAGTTCGAGGGTTGGTATGTCGCTAGTGATATTATCGATGTTTATGTCAAAATCACTGTTTTTAAAACCGATATTTGAACCGAAAAATTCGATCTTATGAGACGGAAAAGTCGGACTTAACGCTGAATACAAATCGATTTGGATCAAATCTCGAATCTCTTCGATTTCAATTTTCGAATAGTGAAGAATTTT
Source organism: Tribolium castaneum (assembly GCF_031307605.1). Classification (NCBI taxonomy): domain Eukaryota; kingdom Metazoa; phylum Arthropoda; class Insecta; order Coleoptera; family Tenebrionidae; genus Tribolium; species Tribolium castaneum. The sequence continues at coordinate 166,338 of NC_087402.1, read as the reverse complement.
CGAAAAAATCGCCATTTGCTCGTCGATAGTTGATGCTTCCTGCAGACTTGCTACCAATTTTTCTAAAATATGAAAAGAAATGACACCATTTTTAACATTATTATTAACATTGAAAACAAAAGTCAGCACCTCCTGGTAGTCATTTCCAAGAATTGTGAATTTTTTTTGTCGAGATAACTTACCGAACATTTCATCCGATTCCTTACTGCAGGCGTCATCTATAAAAAAATTCCGTAAAGTGTTTCACAGTTTTTGGGCAAAAAACTCACCCAACAATTCTTGGTTCAAATCTACTTCATCTGTGGGAGAAGCGTCATCTGTAAAAAATCCCCTAATAAAAGGCACCAAAATCCCTAGACCTTACTTACCCTCTATATTGTTGTCGAGAATTAGTTTCAATCTTGTGTAGACAAAATGAGTCAAATGAAAAATATCTCCAGTTCCTCTAATTTCAATTTGAACAGAAATCGGATCTTTGTCAAACGACATATTAACAACGAATTTGGACAAAGAAGTGGCTCCATATTTTTCCTTAATAAACATCGTAGCTGAAGTTTCTTTACTCAAAGTATCGGAACCGTTTAATTGTTTCAAAGCGGACATTCTTTCACTCCAAATATCATGATTCAAAACGCAGTTGTAAACAACACAAAAAGTGTTATAATTTCCAACGGAAGATACTTTACATCCTAACATATCAACCAAAATTTTAGTAACACTGATCCTAAGTAATTGTATCCATTCTTTTTCGTTTTTATGGCCAGTTTCCTCGATTTTAAACGCCGCAAAATTACAAATGGGGGGATTCACCAAAGGTACTAAATCCTGATTATCTGTCATACAAGTATACGCTCTCCGACACATTTCTGCGAATTTCCCTGATGAGTTTAACGTAACCTCAGCCGAAACGTTACACGAGTGATCGATCAGATCCTGAATACATAATCCTGAATTCACAGGAAATTTCTTATCTTGCAACATTGATTTTTCAACCGCAACACCGCAAAACGGCGCAACGACAAACGAAATATAATCAAAATCGCCGTAAAACTTAAAAAACGCCACTAGCAACTCGTGTAAACTCTTTTTCAGAAGAATTTCACCCCAGTTTACAGATTTCTGTAAGTCGGCAACTGCTGGATAATGCAATTCGTGTTGCAAGAAAAAAATTATCATCAAATTGAATATATAACTCGTAAAACCGCACTCATCCATGAATTTGCAACGTCCAGCCCACAATTTTATTATATTGAAAAATAACAGGACTTGTTTTTCGTGTAAGTAGGCTTGGATCATGTGACTAGTCGCATGCGCCACCTTGTGGCGGTTATCCAAGTGACAAACAATTCCGGTTTTACGATGCGTGCAAGTTACCACAAGGTTTTGACACTTTTGGATAAGTGTCACATCACGAAATTCACTACTTTTACTAAGCAGGATTACCATATCACTTTCCTTATCACAGTCAACAAAAAAATCCAAAATATCACCAGGGAGAAACACACCAATGGTGGTTGGATTTGTAAAAACCGAACCTATGTCACGTGTAATTATATCGACGTTTTTGGTCACTTCGGTTTGAAACTTCTGAAATGTTGCTATTTGTTCAGAAAAATCTCCTTCAATACGTTCGGTTATCGGTCGATATAATTCGGCGTAGTTACCTACGGAACAATGAATGATCGGTAATAGAGATCGGCAACTTACCGGTCCACTCAGCCACTGTGTTATCATTGCCAAGCAATGGTATTTGTATGTTTCTACTGATCTCCGGTTTTTCCCCCAGTAATTTGAGCAGTCTGGTGAAGAAAAAATAACAGGTGTGTGTCTGATTGTAATTTCCTATGACTGTAATTTGTACTTTTGTTGGATTTTGGTGAAATTTTAATTCAAGTGATGACTTCCAGTCCGCATCACTTGGTGATACTTTGGTGATATGTGCAGTAATTGTAATATCTCGCTCAATATCACTACAACCGTTCAATTGTTGTTGCAAACTTTTCATAAAATCGGCTCTCTTGTCCCAAAAATGTTTCATTTCGACGAACATATACTTGATATATGTGGAGGAGACAATGATTATGTTTATATTTTTGCAACCCAACACTTTGGATATAATTTTTAAAGTGTGCTCTTTGACCGATTGTTGCCAGGCCAATTCATTGCGTCCTTGCTCCATTTCAATAAAAAAACTACAATCGGTGCCAACACGTGACAACACCGTGTGTAATTGGGGAGTTGATAATGATAACACCCTGTGAGTTTTTTGGCACAAATTTGCAAAAATCCCAGCGATATTTAGAGGAATCGAAGCTGTGACGTTTGATGATAGAACGAAAAAATCCTGCACACATAGGCCGGAGTGTATTTTAAATGTTTCATTTGAGTCAAGTTTGTGCAAAGGGGCGCCAAAATATGGCGAAACCACGTACGAAATGTAGTCAAAGTTGCTATAAAATTGGAAAAAACCGGCTAGAAGTTCGGATAATTTCACACATTTATTGCTAAGAAATTCGATTTGTTTGAAATTGCAATTCCATTTATTGATCCGATAAGGAGGAACATCCTTTTGCAGTGTTGCAACAGAGGGAAACTTGTGGTTTTGTTGGAGGAAAAAAACCACCAACAAGTAGAGAACATACGAGGTAAAATGGTTATCAAGGTCATTACAAATCGTCCAAAACTTAACAACCATATACATCTGACGTACAACCACTCCCGAACTGAAGTACCACCTCACCAACCGTTCATTAGCCAACCACAAATGGTTTACAAACCATAAGTGGCAAATGGTCTGAGTGGCTTTATGTGTGCATTGAAGCGTTGCTCCGTTGTTAACAATTGAAACGTCAGTAAAAATGTTAAATTTCGACAACAGTTCGCCTAGCAAAGTCATGTCACTTGATGCAATTTTACTTAAACTAAAGTCCAAGTGACTGAAACAAGTGCCCAGTTTCATTACTCTCGAACCAAAAATTTTAATTTTAATTTTAGGATATTGCGATGTTAACATTAATTTCACATCCTGAAGAATCTTTATGCTGTGGTCATTTTTCCCCGGAAGATTTTTCAATAAAATTAGCAACTGGTGAAGGAGGTTCGTGCCTGATCTCAGGTGGCTTATCAGCACTTGTTTGACATTTGGTTTATTAGTGACATTTTTCAAGTTTTCAATCTTTTCTTTTAGAAAACTCGTCAGTTTGATGAAAATCAAGTGTGCTAGGTGAAAATTGGGATTATTTGTCTTAAGGATGACTGAAGCCTTATTGCGAGGTCCATAATTAAACGCTAGCTTGACTGTAACCTTTCCAACAAAACTTTCCGTATTTGATTTGGTGTTTGTGCATGAATACACATAACAGTCGGGTAAATGTGTACAATTCGGGCCTGGTTTAACATCCAAAAACAAAACTTGCGTCAAGATTTGATAAAGAACGTCTTTGACTGTTTGAGTCCATAATTTCTCGTCCATTTCGCAGTCTTGCTCAATTGTTATTTGCTCAAAGAGATTATGCATATTGTTCATCCATAAATTGTAAAGTCTTGTTTCTCCCGATTTGATCAAGTTTGAAGTGACTCTGCACAAAGTCATCAGTTTTCCGCACATTTCATCAGTCATTGCCTTTGAAATGTTGCTCGAATGATTGAAAGGATCTTGAATACACAATCCTGAATTGACTTGTAGTTTTTCTGACGATTTTGTGTAAAGATCAAACGATTCAGGCAATTCGCAAGAGTCCAAAAAAACTGTTTTTTTCAACGGTGATCCCAAATATGGACATATCACATAAGTGAAGTAATCAAAGTGTGAATAAAATTCGAAAAAACCCTCAAGCAATTTGAGAAGAGTGGCGTTTTCAAGAGCTGGACTTGTCACAACTTTTGGAAAAAAATAACAATTCCAACCGTCTACAAAATTAGTAAATGAATCCTCTTGTAGTGACAACACGGCAGGTAACTTGAACGGCTCTTGTTGCAAATAGAAAATAACCATAAGATACAGCATATAGCTGGACGTGTAATCTTCTTCAGGCACATTACACAAAGCCCACATTTTTATCACAGCCACAAGAGGAACCAACTTTTCGTCCAACGTTAAGTAATACTTAACCAAATCGCAAGTTTTGACAAACAAAAGCTTGTGCAAATTCACGCAACAAGCCACTCGAATCTCACTATCTTCGTAAATACATTTCGCACCTTCACTTGTCAACATGCTGTTGCTGAACCGATTCGAACCAATCAAAATCGGCAAAATTGGCTTACCAGTCTCGAGGTAAAGATTGCAATTTCTCGTAAACACATCCACATCCAGGATACTCGATCCATAGAAAACTACTTTGTTGAAATGCGACAGCAACAAACCACGAATCACTTGACTTTTTCTCCCGAAATCATCGTTATAAGACTTGACAGTGTCCAGAAAAATTTCTAGTTCCTGCTCAAACGATTGTGCGTCTTTCAGCAATTTTGCCAGCTCGACTATGCGTCTTGTGGCGCCATCTGCAAACAATCAAGTCAAGTTGCTGTGCAATTTTTGTGCCGTTGCTGTAACAATGAGCAACCATGGTTACTTACTGGTAATCGCCTCCTGTTTGGTGAAGCTGACAACAACTTTGAATGATTTGACTGTTTTGTACCAGAAAATTTTTAAAATTTCGCCTTCAACTGCATGTTCACGGTGCACGACGTCAGAATAGATGTTTGGGTCCTCGTATGATATTTCAAGGGTTGTGCCGAAATCTAGCGATTCTCGTTTGGTTAATTTCCCGAATTTTGCAAAATGTTCGCAGACAGCGTTCAATTTGGTGTTCAGTGGAGTCCCTGAGAAGCAAATCAAATAAACGATAATTGTATATCCCATATCAGTTCATAATAGAGTTGCAACAGCGCACTTGAATTTTTCGGAGTGAAAAATAAAGCACAAATTGAGAGTTTCTGTAAAAGAAAAGAATTCTGTGTTAACTAAATCCCAGCGACACGTTTTGAGCTAAGAAAACCCATCAGAAACTCTCAATTTGTGCTCCATTACATTCAAAAAAATTCAAATGCGCTGTTGCAAAATTCTACTATGAACTGAAATGGGATATATATACTTTCGGTTCACTTTCATAAAAACCATTGTGGTGGAATTGAGTAACCTGTTACCATGATAACTCATATAAAAGTAAAAGTCAAGAGTACCCAATTTCTAACACAATGATTTTTATGAAACTGAACCGAATGTAGCAGTTTTTCCATTTAAAAATCCATTGTGGTGTAAATAACTAATCTGATGTTATCATCTATGCCATGACAATCAGTATAAACGTTAATGCAAAAAGCACACCATTTGCACCATAATGGACTTTTAAACAAACAAAAAAAAACAGGTATACCTTTAATAAAAATTGATGATGGTAAACTTCGAACGTGTGATTCATTCGAAATGTGTTTTTTCCACTGGGAAAATTCGATTTTCCGGTCACAAATTTTGCACAAAAGTAAAACCATTTTCAGGGTTAGAAAGTCAAAAATCGTTTCATTTTAATATGCAAAACCTGGAAAATCACATTTTGCTTCAAGTTTAGCAATAATACTTACAAATCACTTACTATTCGCTTCTTATTCCTTTTTTTCTCACATTTTAATCACCTCATACCAAAATTGTTTATATTCTGTTCAAGTGTCAGCCGTTTTTTGGCGTTACAACCAAACGTCACATTTTATCGACAAATAAATAACTCGGAAAAAATAAATACTAAACCATCATAATTACACTAGATTTGTACGATGACGCAACGTGTTTTGTACAAAAGATATGACACAAGAGTTTGGAAAAAAAATTAATTGATTTGATAATTTGACCAGATCGAACGCGCAAATGTGCCGGCAAAGTGTGTCTAAAGGCACACCCAATTTATTTTAATCCGAATTTTGGTATTACCGACACTCTGACGTCATTTTTTGCTGGTTTTGAGTCACTTAAATGCACTATTGATGATTTATAAATTCCTAGCATTAAAATCGGCCCATTTAAACCAAAATTCTTTGTTCAAATGATGTAACCACAACCACTCATGTTCCCTCCAAATTAAATTGAGGTTATATTCGATTATTTATTTACTTTTTTTATAAATGGATGATAATCCGAAAGCAAGGCAAGTTATTTAATATTCTGACAACTTTACTTTATTAATTTCTCGATTAACAGGGGACGGAAACACCGTTCAAACAAAAACAAGTACAAACCGGGAGGGGCTCATGCGCCCCCTCACAAAACAAGGCCCCCATCTTTAGAATCCAATTGGGAACGCTATGAGCAAGAAAAGGGTTTGAAAAGTAGTCCTGGAAGTGACTTTTCCGTTCTAGCTAACGCCCCAATTTCCCATGGGAGTCATTTTCAATTTAAAAGCGATAAAGACATTGCGTTAGAAATTAAAGAGGCGTCTGAATTGTTTAATTTAGACTTGGCTTTGTTAGATAAGAGTCTAGGGACTATTTCGTTTCAGCTCAGGTCAGGCATTGAAAACGACTATTTCACAATATTTTGCCAAAATCAAAAAAATAATATTGATGATTACTCAGTTTATGTCAAGGGTTATCGTCCAAGACTTGTTTTTGGGTCAGACGATGAGCGGAACTCACCCACGCCTGAATCAAGTAATTTAATAATTAATGCAAGGATTACTGTAGATATGTGACTTGTAGGTGTGTCACCACTGCACCTTGAGCCTCCGAAGTCCGATGAAGACAACTTGGAAGCCTGGCTTGACAATATTTTGGACAATTAATTATTATTTATTATCAATATAAATAAAATTTAAATTTGGCGCCTTGTATCCAGATGGAGTCCCAATCGTTTGTCACTTTGACATTTACGAGCACGTCAAATTTGTCATTGTTATCGGATCATTTTTCTATTTTCATTATTAGTGAAATCGTTATGTGAGACCGGTGCCCAAAATTTCACCCGCAAGCTCGAAATTAGCGCAAATTATGTTGATTTTTTCGCGTTCGGCTGTCATAACCACAAAAATTCGAATTTCGAAACGAATAATGGATAGAATTATCACTCGGAGTGTTTAAATAAAGTCAATTCGTAGTGCAATTGCATTTTTGTTTATTTATTCAAGCCATTAGCGTGCATGAACCATCGATTATTTTATTTTTATACCTATAATACGCGCACAAAAGTGGTAGCTTTTTCGTAGAATGAAACAAAAAAATAGTGAATAAAAATGGATAATATACGGTGAGTATTTTGTTGTTACATAATGAGAGGGGGCTTGTTTCATTAGAGGCGATTCAGGTCATTTCTATTTATTTCGCATCAAAACATAACCTAACTTCATTGAGCAACAAAAGCCTAATTGAAAGCGAATTAAAAATCGTCGTTTGTTAAACCGGCCTTTCTTTTGTACGATTTTTTCGCGAAATTTTGATTAATCGAATGTCCTTTTTCAGGAATTGGTACAAGATACCGAGAGCGTTGTTCAGGCTGTGTTTTATTCTAGTTAACAATGTCTATTGTATTCCCACGTACGTTGTATGGATGGTATTGTTGTCACCCCTTCGTAAAGTCAATCCTGACGTTTATTGGAGGATAGAAGGGTATTTTTTCCATTGGTTACTGGCGATGGTATCAATGTGGAGTTGGTCAGCAGGATATGATGGTAATAGACAAGGTCAAATATTACGTAAATTACGGGAAATGTTATCAAAAAAACTACTCTACTATACGATGCTTGTGATAACACCAACGGAAAAATTTAATCCACGATAAGTTTTATTTCACTATCTGGGTCAGATTTTAATTTAAAAGATGGTAAAAGAATCATCATCATTCATGATGGACAAGGTACAAGGTTATCCGCTTTGAAATGATGTGAAATTTCAGCTGAATATCAATGAAGGTGTCGTCGAAATTTTTTAAAAAATTTCCTAACCATTTTATTGTTTGCTAATCAACCGACTCTTATTTAATTAATTAAAGATAAGAAGTGATTTGCCTTTATTTATGTATGTACAGACAACTCATTGTTTGCTAAACTTAGCAAAGGATTTCGTTTTATCAAGACGGCATGTAACAATTTACCTTGGAAACATTTAAAAAAACATAAAGGTGACATAGAAACAATAAAGTTTGATGGACCAGTGGCGTGTAAACGTAATTCATTTATTGGACTTGAAGAAATAATTACGTTTGCCCATTCGTGTGGTAATAGCGCGAGTAATTACAATAATTTATTCACTCATGACTTGGCATAATTGAGAAAACAATATTTATTTTCCTTTTAGTCGTAAATTACGTTTAGATACTTACTTCCCCCAAATTGAAGTTCAATGTTGTTTACCAATGTTAATGATTATAACATAAAACTTTATCTGTACATCATCGATAAATTTTATTACGGCCTTGTTTGTGCGCTAATTACCCATTTTTTGTTTAATGAACACAAAAATATAACATTAATTTTACAGGGTGATTCTTTTAGGGCCTACATTAAAAAGTTTTTAACTTTTAAATTTTGTGTACGATCCAAATTGACCATTGTAAGTTCAACTAAATTATTTTCAGAAAGGTTGAGACATTTTTATTGCAATAACTCGTATGAAAAATACGCATTTCAATACTTGTATAACAAATAAATAATTCGTTACACGCGATTTTTTTCAGTCGTCGAAATGGGCGACGATATTGCAAAATGTATAGACGATCGAACGTTAGTGATAGCCAATCATCAATCAACCGGTGATGTTCCCCTTTTAATGGCAACATTCAATCCCCGAAAACAGATCCTTCCGAATATAATGTGGATCATGGATAGTTTATTCAAATACACAAATTTCGGTATAGTCAGTGTCCTCCATCAAGATTTTTTCATAATGTCGGTCAGTACTAACACATTTTTGTTAACAAAACTTACAATAACTATTATTTGAAAAGGGTAAAAGTAAGCGTGACAAGTCGTTACAAGCCCTTGTCAAGCATTTGCAAGACTCTTATTTGCCTTGTAATCGCAAATGGATGGTGTTATTCCCCGAAGGTGGTTTTTTGCGTAAACGAAAAGCCGTTTCACAGAAATATGCACTGAAAAATGGACTACCAATGTTAAATAATGTGTCATTGCCACGAGTTGGAGCAATGCATTCGATAATGGAGACAGTGGGGCCTAAAGCTAATAATAACGCATCATCAGGGACGGAAAGTATGATATTTGGTTGGGTTGGCATCTTGATATATAATTTTTTTTGTAAATTTTGTAGTTTCGACACTGCGTTGGATTCTGGATATAACGATAGCGTATCCAAAGGGTGAACCGATCGATTTGGCCGCGATAGTGTTCGGGCACCGGCCCCCATGCAAGACATTTCTTTTCTACCGTTTGTATCAGTGTAAAGACTTGCCAGAAGACAGCGAAAGTTTGACAAGTTGGTTGTTTGAGCGTTGGCAAGAGAAAGAACGAATGTTGGAGAGTTTTTATCAAACTGGTGAATTTCCGGGTTATTCCGGAAGCGGGCATCTAGTCGAACAAGACTATTTACGTTACGTCATTTTGCACTTGTTTTTCATAATTTCGACGTACATTCATGTGCAGATTTTCCAAGCAGCTTATCATTATTGCACTTGTTTGATTTACTAGCGTTCCGTTCTCGCATATCTAATCTGTTTGGTGCGTTTGTATCTGTGACAGATTGGATTGATGCGAGTTGGATATTGTACTTAATTTTTTTTACCGGAAAATTGGGTAAATAATAATAAAACACGGAACAATCTTGCCTTGTGTTTATGACGACGTAATCATACAATAATAAGCGTAGATTTTGTACAGTAGTTTAGGACCAATTGTGCATTTTGTGTTTAGGTTGATTTTTTTCTCTCACGGCGAAATTTGAGGCTCAATCGTTGACGACGTCCATTTTTTATGAAGATATTTTAGCACCGCACTCATCTCGATTTTTTAATTCGCTTGTGTTTTAAATTTTTCAAGGTTAACTTATTATGTATACATATTTTTGTAAATTTCAAAGTTTCTTTGTAATAAAAAATTCATGAGAATGCTTTTAGTGTTTTGTTTCTGTTAATGCCACTCTGACCGATATTTTCAAAGTGGAAAATTTCAAAGGTTTGTCCTATTTGGCGCCAATTGTAACCACACATTTTCATTGTATTTTTGAATTCATCTTCTCAAACTGAGTAAAATTCACTTAATTTGTTTAAAGTCATCTGTCATAGTTTTTGTCATGTCAATTTTTTTGTTAAAATTTTTATTAGCTACGATTTATTAAAAAAAAAACAGACCTTGAATTCTTTATGATAAGTGAATAATTTTTGCATTTCATAACCGAAACTACGAAAGGCATTCTAGAATTTTGAAAATTGTCAACTGTCAGAATTCAAGGCTAGTATTTTTTCAAAATGCTTATTAAAAGACGGCTATAATTTTATTTTCTTAACGGGAATTGAAATATGATAGACATCAGCTCAGAGATATTATCGTTGAATAACGTTCTGTTATTTTTTTATTTTTATTTAAATTGTGAATGCCGTTAAAGTAATAGTCTCATCAAAATAAGCGTTCGACAACCATTTTTGTACACATTGTAACTATTTGTAACCAAATTTGGACTTTTACTTGTTGGTTAATAAAATAATAAATTGACTTGATTAAAAAGTATGGTTTATTGTCTACCGTGTACGTTACGTATTACAGTATTTTTTTGTGCTTCAGCTGCTTCCTCTAGGGTCTAAAATTCGGATAAAAAAAATTGACAAAATTATTAGACATTCTCACCTCTTACTGATTCTCCACGTTTCAGTGCCCTAGCACTTGCACCTCTTAGTCTCTGCGAACGATCGCTCTAACAAAAAAATAAATAAATAGCTTTGCAATTAAATTAATTACCATTCTTAATTCTCCGATTTTCCGTTCTTGCAAATCGCGTCTTGCTGCATTACTATGATTGGCATTATCAAAGGCAATTGTCGCATCTTTTCCCGCCCATTCCATGATCAATTCAAAGCCTCCAGGGTGCTAAAACCAAATGTGTATTTAAAATATAAGTGACATTTAAATCTTACGTCGTAACCAGTCGCGTCATAGACAGCATCCTTGTAAATAATCCAAACTTTGCGTCCGTCTTTACCATCATGTTGTGCCACTTCGTCCTTTGAATAAACATTAGCCGCCATTTGCTCTCATCGCGCGTCCATTTCGACAAGAATTTTGACCGCAATTTATGACTTTTACATTAATCATTGCGTTTTAATTGTCCGGTCAATAGAACAATTGATTACTACACAACCACCACAGTCTGTCTTTAATTTGACCCCAAGATGGAAATAAGCGACTTGGCCCAACTTTACGGAAACGAATTACACATTAAACAAATTTCAAAATGGCTGAGAGGCAGTGCAAGGGCACAAGAAATACAAAAACGGTCTGAATTGGACTCGAAAGATGGCCATGTGATTGATGAACATGACCAGTTTTTTCGCGACCATAAATTACTCCTTGTCTTGTTCCGGGTGAGTACTTGACACGCCACTGGTTTTAGTTATTACTATGACGATTATTTTTTGTACTATTGTTACCATGGCCACCCATGGCAATCACACATGACATGGGCGACTCGTCAAGATAACAATTCCAGGTTTTGGGGGTAATGCCTATTCAGAGGGGCGAAATTGGTAGAATTACGTTCGGTTGGACAAGCATTCCCATGCTCTACGCCTATGTATTTTACGTGGTGACCACCGTTCTTGTGGTTTTAGTTGGCTATGAAAGATTTGACATACTACTCAACAAGAGTAAAAAGTTCGACGAGTATATTTATTCGATTATTTTTATTATTTATTTAATCCCGCATTTTTTTATCCCTTTTGTTGGTTGGGGTGTGGCATATGAAGTTTGTGATTATAAGAACAGTTGGGGGGGTTTCCAACTCCATTACTATAAAATTACCGGTAAAAAAATTATCTATAATCCCATGAGAATTAATTCGATTTTCTAGGCAAAAATCTGCAATTCCCTCTTTTGAGCACTTTGATTATTATTATAAGTCTCGGATGTCTAATTCTAGCTGTGGTGTTTTTACTGACTTTGAGCGCCCTTTTAGAAGGTTTCACCCTGTATCATACCACAGCGTACTTGCACATTATCACAATGATTAACATGAATTGTGCCCTTTGGTACATCAACTGTAGGGCGGTTGGAAACGCCAGTACTGCCCTGGCTGAAAGTTTTCAAAATGTACTAGTACCAACAGCATCAAATTCAAAAAGCACTAAAGTTTTATTCAAGGATGTTGATCGCAACTGTTCTGCTTATATCATCGCACATTATAGAGTGCTGTGGTTATCACTTAGTGACCTTTTGCAAAAAATGGGCAATGCTTACGCTAGAACGTATTCCACTTATTCGCTTTTTATGATGGCCAATATCACAGTTGCGGTAGGTTTGGTTAAAAACAGTGTTGCCAACTAAATTTTGAATTGCAGGTGTACGGCTTCACTTCCGAGATTGTGGATCACGGTATTCGTTTCAGTTTTAAAGAAATCGGTCTTTTGGTGGATTCCACTTATTGTCTTTTCCTTCTGTTCGTTTTTTGTGATTGTTCTCATCAAGCTTCGCTCAATATCGCTCGGCGAGTTCAAGTGACTTTACTTCAAGTCAATTTGAGTCAAGTCGATCCAGCCACACGCAAAGAAGTATACATTGGGTTTTTTTTTGCAATAGGAAAAATAATTTTTTGCAGATTGATATTTTCTTGGTTGCGATTCAAATGAATCCACCTAAAGTCTCTTTGAAAGGTTATACTGTTGTTAATAGGGAGTTGGTAACAGCGGTATGGGGTAAAATTGTGTATGTTATCCATGTGTGACGTTTTTATTTATAGAGCGTCGCGACGATTGCTATTTACTTGATTGTTTTATTACAATTCAAAATAAGTTTACTCAATATGCGGGGATAAATGAAAAGTTGTTATAGTAACGTCTAGTTAACACAAACACAATTAGGTCAATATCATTCGATTTATCGAGGGTTAGTAGGATAAGCACACACGCAATGAAAGCACACATATTTTTATTTATTATTGTTATATTTACTGTACACTGTGAAGAGGTAAAAATTATTTGACAAAAAATTTTCCCCCTATTTTTTTATCATGTGTGTAGGAAATTGGTTTGCCCGAATACAATTGCGATAAAAATGGCGACATGACCACCATTAGGTAACTTACTTATTTTTTTTGCGAGGGGAAGTACCGATAAATTTTGTAGATTGTGGACCAAAAACACCCAAACTTTTGATTACAAATTCGACGTTAATTTCCAAACAATTAGCCAAAAATGCCAAAATCAACAAAGATGCACTCTTATAAATTGGAAATCAGTGAGAGATTTAAACAATTACCTCCGAAAATACCCCTTGGGGAAATTACAAACCGGTCTAGTCCTAATTAATAATACAATGGTAAAGTTTGGTCTTTTTTGTGAGTGGTATTTTTACAATTAAATTCCAGTTAATCCCCGGCATTAAATACATCCTAAATGTCAAAATCCTCAATGCCGGTAACCCAATCGATGAAAAAACCCTAATACTTTTCAAACAAAACGACACAAAACCGGAAGAATTTTTATTATTGGCCCCAGACACGTATTATGCACACTCAATTTTGGTGATAAACGCCCGTGTTAACATTTGTACCAACCTGACAGCTTATTACGTACGACTGGACCAGACTTGACCATTTAGTAACATTCCATTTTCAGTTTATTTGGGAATTGACAAGTCGTGTTGGCAATAGTGTATTTCCCTCACACAGTTCTGAATTAATTGTACCACCTAACACATTTCAAGCGTTGGAAAATTATACGATTTGGTGTCGTTTGGTTAGTCAGGATGGCATCTCTGTTTCGAAAGTTTCCAAAAGAATTAATGTTTTGAGCAAGGGTTTGGTGGTGAGGCTTCCTGTCAATTATTTGACCGCTAAAAGTGGTCAAACTGTACGAATTAGAGCAATTTTGCATGATTTTGACAACACAGTCGGTGAATTAAAAATAGTTTGGGACTGTTTAGAGACCAACACTGGTGATAAATGTGATGTCACGAGTGATAATAATGAATTAGAAATGGAATTTACCCCGGGATTGTATTTAACTAGTGATTTTTTTTTAATTTTTAGTGATTTTGTCAATTACAGGTACGAAATTTCGGTTCAAGTCACTAAAAATAATTTCAGTGAAACGGATTCATGCACAGTTGAGGTTAAGAGTGATGTTCCCGTTGTCGAATTTGAAGAAATTGAATTTCCCGTAAATATGAAGGTGGAAATTTACGCCACAATTTACGAATTAAAGTCTTTTTGTACTTTACAATGGACATCACCAGATCTAGATCTCAGTATTGTGGTAATAAGTTGGTAGTACTGTAGTAGACTTACCATCAGTTGTAAAATTTCCAGCCTGGTAATGTTATAAATGTCACAATCAAAGAAGATTTGTTTTTGAATGAATTGGAAGAATACAGTAACGAGACTTTTGACCGGAAATTCAATTTAATTATACCACCAACTTCCGGTTTGTATTTTTTCATTAAAGTAACTAAGTCATTATTGTTATTAATAGATTATTGGGAGGGTTTGAAGGGCGATGCTAAATATTTGTTTCGTTTAGTTATCAAGTGTCCTACTTATGACGAAACCAACGAAACCGAATCTGTTTTAACAACAAATGACGTTATTATTGAAACAAATGCGCCCCCTACAATACAACAATTAAACGTAAATCCCCTCGAAGGTGACGCTTTTTTAACAACTTATACTTTCACAACACTCAAAGCACAAGATAAAGATGGCCCTATTTTGTACAAATTCGGTTATAACTTGGAAAATCGTGACGTAATTTTATGCAATATGGTCGATGTTACCAACTGTGACGCTAGTTTACCTTACTCCGGTATACAATATTTTTTTCTAGTGGAAAACACTGAAAAACATTTTTAGACAAGGGAATACAAACTTTTTTAGAATGTTGTGATAGTTTTAATTCATGTGGTCGTGTTTTGGGACCACTTGTACAAACAAAACGTCTCGAAAACGGCAATTTTGCGTAAAAATTAGTCAAGAATAAACCATTTTTTACGGATTCTAATTTTACAGGGTAATTTTGCAAAGATTCGCTAATAAAATGTTTTGGGTGGACTATGACAAAGCATTTGTTGAAGCTTTTGCCATTTTGTACAGCGGTGACAACAGTTCACGTGAGATAGTAACGCAAAAAATTGACGAGACAATTGACAAGTATTTAATTGGGGATTTTACCAACTCTACAATCAAATACAGTGTTGCAAACCTATTGAAAAATATCAACGACTTTAATCCACAATTGCAACTCTCTGAATCAATCCTAAACGTAATAACTTGACCCAAGAATATATAATTCCTGTTTTTAGAAAGTTTTAGAGCTGAGGAACAAATTTTCGGACGAATCCTCGTACACCCAACGTAAACTTTTGTCAATTCGGCCGAAAAGAGCCTCCATGACCCTCTACGACGTGCGTAATTATCTCGAAATTTCCGAATTAATTATTACAACATCAAGCGACCCTAACAAAATCAAATTCGAGAAGGAAAAACTACGAAAATTATTACGCAATTACATGGAAAAACTTTGCACAAATTTGAAAAAAACCCTAACTCTAGAATTAAAAACCCTAGTTTTTGCCGTTGAAAAATTAACGAAAAATAATTTAATTTCGGTGATTCCGTTTGAAGGGAATTCGTGGCAAGTTAACGCTAGGATTAAACTGGGATTTGTTAAAGAGACGAAGGGTAAATGTGTGGGAAAAGCAATTTTCAGGGATTATTTGGATAAAAGTGGGATTATTTATTTTGCAACAATTTTAAACACAAATCAGAGTAGCGATGTTTTGGTTTTTTTGCCGAAAAATAATTCAGCTGAAGGAGTACCAACTGTAGGTAAATTATTGTATGTTTCACGGGTGACTTTTGGTTTTAGTGTGTGGTTTATGGTAACGATGGGTGGAAAAATGACTGTGAAGTTGTTCAAAATATTGCAAATTTTGTCAAATGTTCATGCAAATATTTGGGTTATTTTTAGTAAGTATCGGTTCATTTTTTTGACAATTGTTCCCAGTTAATCTAGTTTGGAGTATAAACAACCAGTGAGGTTTTCGACCACAGGGCTACCAACCGACCAACATTCGAATGAAACTCTAGGGAAATTTCTGGACGGAAATAATAACAATAAAACAAACTGTACGTATCTTATTAAACATTATTTCTGAATTATTGATTTGATTAAATAGACGATACGATTTCTTATGTCGTAATCGTAATTTCCATTATTGGAATAATAATACTTGTGATAACGATAAGAAAAGTGTTTCATGATGATGATGACAACGAAGAGGACGAAACGTTTGATTTTCCGAAATATGCACAATTACATAATGAGGAATACCTAAATGATATGCATATTTAATTGCACTTGTGTCCTACCAACTTACAAGCACTAAAATTAATAACTGTATCACGTCGTGACATTCTTTGTCGGTTTTAAAATCTAAAAAAAAAAATAATAAAATTTTATCGCAGTTATGAATCAGCTAATTTTTTATCAATTAATCCCATAATTATCTCACCTGAAACGAACAAAGTAGATCCGTACTAACAGACATCAAAGCTCCAGCATTATCAAACGATCCGCAATAATTCGGAGCGGAAAAAACAGTAATTAATTTTCTTTGTGCAAAAAATTCGTAACCGTCTTCAACAACCTGAAATTTTCGTTATTTGAAAAAATAAAAAAATGTGTTGTTAGACCTGATGTCCCCGACAAATCAAATCGAAATCATGTTTATCCAGAAATTTGGCAACAACGTCTGGACCAAAAGAAAACGATACGCCTCGATCGTTTTCGTGCCAACCCATTAATGGGATTGGGTCAGCCCATAACAAGTCACACAAGAGACCTTCAATTTCTTTTTATTTATTGCCCATTTATTTTTTAAAACAATTGTCAAAGTCAATATTGAACACGAAAGTGCCAATCTAATATGATCTGATCATAATATAACTATTAAATGAGTAGCAGCACGTTGACAATTGTTTTAAACAACAAACAGACAATAATTAATCAAAAATTGATTTTACCAGAACTGGGGACGTCACAAGGTCGTTGAATGTTCCTAATTTGTCCAATGTGTAACAAATCCGGGCTAATACCGCCATGACAACAAAAAATTTTATCATCGATTACGGCCGCCACTGGTAAAGTATTAAAAACATCAGTGAAAGTCTTGAACAACTTAACATTGTAACGCCTTTTGCCTAAAAAATCGATTAAATGCCTTCGATACAGTACAGTCAGTGTTACCAACATTCGTCGAAAAAGCCGTAAATTTTGCATACGGATGAAACTTCGTGATTTCCCCGTAACAGGAAAAAATTCTCGGGATACTTGATTTTGTAAGCAAAGAGTAAACAAATGCATTCGAGAGATTGCCGTCCTCGATCTACGTAATCCCCCAAAAAGAGGTAATTGGCATCGGGTGGGAATCCCCCAAAACCGAACAGTTTCAACAAATCACTGTACTGTCCATGAATATCGCCGCAAATCTTTATGGGGGCTTCCAATTCCAGAAGCATGGGTTGCTCAAGAAAAATTTGGCTTACTTTGTGACATAGTGCAGTAATGTCGCTTTCTTTCAAATTGACTTTTTTGGTTTTGTTGTTTTGTTTGGCTGAAAGTTATTTGCTTGGGTATTTTACCGGAGTTTTAGGGGTTTTACCAGCAAGAAGGGTTTTGATTATTTCGTCCACATCGAACGTAGAAGCCATTTTTTTACTGTTGTTTCACCGGTTTTAAATTGGGAACTGATAAGAATAAGGTGATAAGAAAAAGTGATTATGATTAGATTTTTATTTGCAATCAAAATACAAACATAATACTATCAATTATTAAAATTTAATAAATTGAGGTGAATGTCGTTATTTTGTAACAGCAGTTTGTACTTGTTTTTTGGGACTTTTTTACGTGTGACGCAATGCAAAAGTTTTTTTAACCAAGTTCGGTCGGCTATGGCCACCTACAATTCAATAATTGTGACACCATTATTTTTTTTTGTATAATTACCTCAATAAACACAGCGGCTAGTAAATGTCCAAGTGGAATTAACAACAATTTGTATCTAAAAATAATTTGTTCTTTGGCTTTGTGCGGCAAAAACATGATTTCGAAAAATTCGGCGACTTTTCGAGTTGGCGATACCAACAACCAAATTTGAAAGAGAGTGAGAAAAACTGCACAAAGTAAAAACCAAAAGTTCCTAATCAGTCTTTGACGAAAAGGCTTTCCTTTTGAATAGACAAACGCTAAAATAAGATACTGGAAAGACGAGACTGAAAAAAGGACGGTATTTTCCCAACACTCGATTACTTCATGGTCGGTATGACTGGGTACAGGTTTGAACCATTCTTGTTGAAACAAATACAACATTGAACCAACTTGGACAACTACACAAAGAACAACTTGCAACAAAATAGGAATAAGGATTGGGGCAGCAACCAGAGACCCTGGCGGTCTTTTCACACCTAATTTACCCGAAGGACCTACATTCCGCATTTGGAAACTTCAAATTACAGGTAACTGTAATACCAACCTTGCCTACCAATGGTCACAGCCAAACTTGTCGTGATTATTAGGTCGATGAAAAGGAATTGGACGTCTCCCAAGACTGAATTTTGCTAAATTCATGTTTAATATGCATTTTTGACTTGACCTGACTTACCCTATACAAAATTAAAACCGTGGTGAATTGGATCAAGCTATACAGCGCCATGTACTTGAAAACGGCAAAACTGGTAACTAACGCACACCTCCCTTCCAACATCAAGTGAACAATACATGAAATATCTTGAATAGCAGAGGTAAAAGGTGCCGCCACACTTGCCTCAGCTTGAGACAATGAAACACCAACGTGTGCAGCTTTTAAGGCCTGAATTTAACCAATCAAAACTAAGTCGACTCTCTTTCGTCTGTTTTTACCCCACAGTCATTAGCGCCGTCTCCCACCATCGAAACGACATAATCCAAACTTTGTAAATGTGTAATAACTTGTGTTTTTTGATCGGGTTGAAAACGCGCAAAAATTGTGGTCCGAATTAAAAGACTTGGAACAAGATCAGGATAAAACGAGCGAATTTTCGTCCAAGTTTTACCATCAATAGCTAAATGGCAGTGCTAAGAAAAATATCACATAAAATTTCACTTTTTGTTTTAAAACGTACCGAAAAATCGAAATCGATTGAAATACTATGCGTGCTGGCCGAATCAATATTTTGTAAA
The DNA here is from genome assembly GCF_031307605.1 of Tribolium castaneum. Classification (NCBI taxonomy): domain Eukaryota; kingdom Metazoa; phylum Arthropoda; class Insecta; order Coleoptera; family Tenebrionidae; genus Tribolium; species Tribolium castaneum. Next base: position 146,981 of record NC_087402.1, on the reverse strand, counting down.
ACTAACTCAGGGGAATCACCCGATTCACTACTTTTCGTCTCAACTATGAAAATTTGGTCGTGACTTTTCACCATTTCGCAATCACGAGCTACGGAAATCGCCGTTAAAATATTATCTCCTAAAACAACCATTATCATCTATTCGAAAAGAAAAATTAATAAAAATCTGAATCACCTGTTATCATAACTGTGCGAATTTTAGCATCATGCAAAAGTCTAATAATCGGAGTCGTTTCCGGTTTAAGCGTATTTTGCATTACAAGGAGCCCGAGAAATGTTAAATCGCACTCGACCTAAAAATTGGATTTTTTATTGTTACCATGACAATAATTATGACAACAATGTGTTGCCATAGCAACGGAATGAATCGACGTACATGTGCGACTCGTGAAGGATGCAAAAAAAAAGGGGAAAATACTTACGATATCTCTCTTAACTCTTTGTGCCTCTTTCCATTTGAACTTGACCGGCATTTGTTTCCATGCCAGGGCTATAACTCTATAGCCTTGCGTTGCCAACTGGGATAATTGCGTATGAAAATCTTCGGGAAGACTTTGTGGTTGACACATCGCGGAAATTTTCTCGGGCGCACCTTTAGTAAATGCAATCATATTTCGTGCACTCAACTCTTTACAAATCACAGACATGCATTGTAAAGTTGAGGAAAACGGAAATTGGCGAATTATACCCAACTGATATGGAAACTAAAACAATTAATTATTAATTAAATAATTGGGGGGAAAACCCAAAAATTAAATACCTCCGAGGTATCACAACTGTCAACCGGCTTTACTATAGTCGGTGCCAACATATCAAACCGAGCGGTTTCATCATCACCTGGCTCTTCCAATATCTACAAATTTCAATAAAATACAAAAAAAATAATAATAATAATAAACATATAAACGCACCCATTTCGTAAAATGAAACATACTCAAATCGAGAGGATCACCAGTCAATTCGCCAGCGATTTGTGTGAGTGAATGACAAGTGGCCATGGCTTGTACAAGTCTGTCGTCATGACAATCAAAGCACTCTGTGATTGGCTGACCGAATGTCCCATTGACACAGGGAACAATTGAATGCATATCAAGGCCATCTTGAGTCAAAGTACCCGTTTTATCAAAACACGCCAACTTTAATTTACCGCAAACGTTAATTTTAGGCGGACTTATACAAAAGATTTTCAGTTTTTTTAAGCGACTCTGACTGTAGACTATACCGACTGTCATAGCAGCCGGTAATGCAGGTGGTACCACAATTGTTATCACATCGAGACTTCTGATGACAATTTCGCGAATTTCGGCCTAAAATAATCACACATATTTAACGAAGAAAAAAAGAGACACTAATTGGTTTTAACCTTACGATGGGTGTACAAATAGAGACAGTAGGCGGTTCCAGCGCCCGCTATGATGAAGAGAGCTAAAACAAATTTAAGACTGTCTTTGTAGAATTGTAAGCCAACGGGGGTTGGAAAAAGGATGCTCTTGACCAGGGCCCCCTTTGTCGTATTAAAACCAGTCGTTACAACTCGTGCTAAAACATCCTCGCCCCCATAATACCGACTTTGGATCATAAAAGTCCCTGAAAAAAGTGTATGTCGCTTGTGCGTATTAGGATTGTAGATTTCGTTGCTTGAATGCAGGGCTGTTTTAGTCACTGGAACGCTTTCACCTAATTCAAACAATTAATTAATATCAGGGGAAGCCTCCAAAAACCGAGTAATTACCAGTTAGCACACTTTCGTTAACAATACATTGTCCAGTTAGTAAAACTACATCACAGGGTAATACGAAATTAGCTTTCGGAAGAACGATTAAATCTCCAGGTACTAGTTCTGAAGGGTCGGCCTCTTGAAGGACATTCTCTGAGAGAAGATTTCGTCGTAACACTCTTACGTTATGGCACTTGGACGATTCGACTAAGTCATGCAAAGCCTCGCTTTGTTTTCGTGTTTGTCGTAAGGCAGTGATCACCGAAAATAAAGTGAGGATAAAAACGCAACATGCGTAGATGTAATAATGATCAAAACACCACAAAGTCATGGAAAATGCTTGGAAGACATAGAATGGGTTAAAAACCTCGTCTACGAACAATCTCCAATAGGACTTAACTTCAATTTCGATTTTATTTGACCCGTATAACTTTAACCTTAAAATAATGTGATTTTTTTAAACAATCAATGAAAAGTTAGTTTAAATTACTTACAAATCGACATAATCGTTATAAAATAACCCGTCCGTATTATTAACATAACTATCAACCGTTTGTGGAGGTATTAAAAGGTCTAGAGTTCCAAAAATTTCGCTATGGGGGATCCACACGTATTTCGCATGTTGATACGTGAAAAATCTTAAATATACGTGCCCGTAATTAGGCAATTTGGCATTTTCAGTCTTAATTTCGACAAAATCGCTATTCCCATGCACATCTTTAACTAAAAATTACAATTCAGTGGGGTTCACCCACTGCTGACATAACCTCACTCAAGACAATGTTTGCGTGTTTTAAGCTACATTTTCTATATCTCCACGATTTCAAGCGCGAAAACCAACTGGAAAGTAAGTAGGGAATGCCTAAAAATACGATTCCTAAAAAATGGTAGAAAAAAGTGCGTGTAGAGCTCCTGGTGAAACCGTAAAGGTCACACTGGAAGTCTTCAAGGTTCAAGTCGAGGGTTTGGTGGGAGGATTCACCAATTGGTTCATATTCTAAAATTGTAAATTACCTTCAGTCAAACAATTGCAGAAAATTACCAGAATTATTGCGTGGCATTGTCACATTGTTTTTAACACACAAGGGATACAAAAACTATTAGGTAAGCTGATTTTATCTCATTATACACATGTCAGCAACAAAAACAGGGAAGTGATTCATTCCTGCGTTGCCTACACAAAGAATAAGTAAGTGGGGGGAGGGAAACCATGCGTGAGGCGCGCTTTATCAAAAATTTTGATAAACTGATAATTTTCTAATCAGATCAAGTGAAACATGACTTTTATCACATGACCACGATTTAGTAAATCATTGGTCCAGTGACCCATGTGGTTGTGATCACATGACACTAATCCCTGCCTCTTATTCGTTGAGCATAGTCAAGTTGAGTCAATTGGCCAATGAAACAGCGTTTTGGATAGAAATGGTTTATTAAGCACCTGTTTGAAATTAATACACTAAAATTTTTGCGATATTGTCTGGAATGCCATATTTACACTAAAAAATTTAAGGAGGGGTACAATTTAATACAACAACTAACAATTATTTGTTAACCATATGCTGCGAATCAATCCCTAGTCGTGTAGTGACTTTTAATTGCGACGTTGCTGCATCTCTGAGCGAAAACAAATGAGTGAGTTCCATTTCAGATCGTGCCAACGCTATAGCTTTGTTGAATAAATCGATCGCAACGACTAAATTTCCTCTGAAACAAATGAATTAAGGGCAAAATTTATAACACAACACAAATTCAAAATACCTTTGAACCTCAACTGTCCCTAAAGTTTCATAGGCAAATTCGCATTTATCATCAATTTTGATTCCTTCTTTCATCAATTCGACCGCTTGTTCAATCTCACCTTTCCATTGCAACATCAAAAGACCTCGATGTACGTAAATCGAGGCATTTTCCGAGTCAATCTCTAGCGCTTTTCCATACAACTTATCTGCCTCTTCATAATCCTGTTTCTCGGTCAAAACTTGCGCGTACAAAACGTAAGTCTCGACACAAGTTGGGAATTTTTCAATGCCTTTCTTGAAATTGGCCAAACTTTGCATCAAAAGTTGCACGTCCTGCACTTGCATTGCGTGCCGATAATCCGAATAGCATTTTTGTACAAAAGCCACCGAAAAATTCGGATTTAAATCAACAGCTTTCTGAAAATCGAGTATCGCCTCATTTGTTTTTTCCATCAAAAGCTTGACTTGACCTCGATGATGGAAAACATCGGAAATTTCCGGGCCGACTTCAGCCGCTTTATCGAAATCCTCAAGGCACTCTGTGAGCTTCTCATTTTGCATGTAAATCGACGCACGCTTGATTAGTGAATTAACTTTAATTTTAACATCGCAGTCGGTGTTTATGATCGTGGTCAAGTCTTCAAGTGCTTTGTCTAGATTTCCAGTGAGAAAATAAAACGAAGCTCGGAGTGATAAAGCTTCGATTTTAAACGGCGATTCGGATTCACTTGAATTGATTTCTTCGGTACAAGATGGGATTATTTCTTCGTATTTTTCCGTAGCGAAAGCGAGTTTGGCTTTGAGGAAACCCGAAAGCTCTCCTTGGCCGAGTGGATCCCCCACTTCAGTCAATTTCTGATAAACCACATCCTCAGAAAACGACGAAAAATAAGTCTTGATAAAAGTCTTTGACGGAATTATAGGTTTTCGGTTAAGCATGGCCTCCTGTGCGTGTTTTTTACCTAACTCTTTCAAAACGCGATCAGCCATCAAGAGTGCCGTTTGATTCTGGAATTGTTGCAAAAGACACACACACGTGACGTCATCCAAACAATTCTCCCAGTCTTTGACAATTTCCTCAGCCTTGGCTCTCCTCATTAACGCCTTTTCGTATCTCGAATTCAATTCAATCGCTTTGGTACAATCAGCAATTACACTGCTCCATTTTTTAAGGTTTTCGTAAGCCGCTGCTCGATTTTGATAATACGTCGCTAATTCCGTTTTGAATTCTTCCGGACATGCCTCGATGGCTTTGTTGTACAAGTGGATGGCTTCGTCAAATTTGCCTTTTTTGAACATTTCGTTTCCGGAAGTTTTATACTGTTGGGCTTGCTCCAAAGGGGTGGGGTCCTTAGGGGGATCTTTGACGGACTCATCGATTGATATTGTATCGCTGGTGTCTTTCAATTGGGGCTTTCGGCCGGTTTTTAAGTACCAGTAACTGAGACCTAGAGCGCTTACAGCTCCGATTCCGAGAGCGATTTGCCATTTTTGGAGCGATGAAGTTGTGCTAGAGGTGGATGAGGCCATCGATTTTACACTACCACGGATAGTTGGACACACACACACGGGGTTCTTATCTTGAATTGGTTATTTATCGAAAATGAGGTTATGTAACAGATTTGACAGCCAACAAATTGACAGCTGCTGGATTTTTTTTTACTTGATTTTGTGATTTACTGGTTGCATATGCTAATAGATAGGTTCATCGTCTGCCTTGATTTTTGACGATATTTTCCGAATGGTTAGCTGTAGCGACTTGATTCTTGTAAATATGGATTCCGTCGGTCATTCTACATTAGAATCACTCTGTATAATACAGAAAATGAGTCGCTGAATTCACTGGAACAAACCGTTTTGCTCTACGGCTTTTAGTTTTTGAGTTACGATTTTTTTTCTTTAATAAAATTATCCACCATAAATAATAGCTACCCTAATATTAAGCAAAAAGTTTTTTAATTTTTTATTCTTGTGAAAAATTGATATCTCACGTAAAATGAGCCGTAGAATTCAATGGAAATTGCTCTACAACTTATAGTTTTTTTTTCCAACGCAAAGAGCACATCAAAATCTCTAAGATAACTTAGGAAAAAATGCAACCCGACTATTTAGATACTAGCTATCTTTTTATTAATTGAAATAGAATATATTTTAGCCCATATGTAAATATGCCAATGGGTAAAAGCCATTTAAGTACACAAACTTGTTTGTATAATTTTTTTTATTATATTGTAATTTATTACAAACAAAAATTATTAAGGAGTTAACCTCGCTGATAAGGGCAAGGTCGGTATATTCAAAAAGTTAATAATTTAATTTTTTTCTTGAATACTCACTTCTTTCAACAATTTGCAATAAATTAATAACAGGTGTTTCAAACACGAGACATAATATTACCGCACAAGCTCCAGTTATGACCATTGTACCCCAAAACTCAACAAACTACAATATTAAATTACTTTATCAAGCATAACATAAATATGAAAGTTTACCAAAATCGTATTGCTGATGGTGCTAGTCTCGTCCTTAATCCCCAAAAAAATTACATAAATCACCGGTACATGTAACAAATACATGCTGTATGTAAGTTTTCCCACAATAATAAATACCGGATGAGACAAAAAAGTGTTGATAAATCCTGAAATCAATTGAATGATAATTCATAATTCATTATTCATTACTTTTGAAAACGAAATAATACCTCCGTGTCCGGTGTAACAAATAAAAATCACGACACAAAGGGCAAGTGCCCATAAAGGTCTAACAAAACAGTTGAAAAGGGCGCTGTAGAAGGGATCACGTTCGTGTCTCATTAAGACAGTGCAAAGTAAATGAAGGGCGACCATAGTTGTAAGAGCAATGGCCATCAAGAAGCGATTTTGTCGTTTCGAAATTATGATTTTTTGATAATTTTGTCGGTAAAGCAGGTAACCTAGTAGTATTCCAAACGACCAAGGTGCTAAATGAGCAATGGGTGTAAGGTAGTAGTACTTCATGTAGCTCATGTCGGAACTGAATAAAATTTATAGAAAAAATCACGTATGTAACACTGCTTACTCAAAAAATAGAATTGCTCCGAAATTATTTTTCATCGTTACAATAAAAGTGTAAATAATGCAAACGAAACACGCGATTGCCATTCCCGTAACAACTCGTATTGTGTGTTTTTTCAAATTAATTATAACGAATGGCGCAATTAAGTATAGTTGCGTATCCACAGCTAGATACCACGAATGAGCTGCACACTAAAACAAAATCAGTCGAGTGCAAAGAAAAATATTTTTTACCTGTGCCACAGGTTCCAAATAATTAGACAAGAAAAGTAAAGTCACCCACCAAGTTTTGCGGCAATTGTCCACAAAATAATTCAACAGTAAGGGCCAAAACGGGCCTTCACACAGATATTTTAAAACACCGAGGTAGAACAAAATTACAGCAAAAAGGGCCGGCAAAAGCCGCAAAATTCGATGAAAATAAAATAAGAAAATGTTGATTTGGTATTTTTCCGAATATTTTAATTGGAGGTAACTCACAAGAACGCCCCCAATACAGAAAAAAGTCTCGACACCAAAAAACGTGCCAAGAAAAAGGCTGTTGTGCCAATATGTGCGCCACTAAAAGTAAAATCTGTTTCGAATTGTAATTGTAATAATAATAATTGTACTACCTCTGAAAAAAATAAAGTTGGGTTTTTTGAACCCATTGCTGTCCTAACTACAGCCATATGACCCCCGACAATGATTCCCATACTTAGCACTTTAATGCCATACAAACAAGTCAGTTTTTCGTTCTCGCAATGTGTGGAAAGGATTTTTTTCATGTTGGAGTAGAGTGAGAAAATTTGTAGAATTTGTCGCGAGTGACTTTGTTTTGTTGGTGTGCAGATTAAGTAAATATCATAGATGGTACTTGAAAGTACCACAAGTGTGACAATTCCGAAGAAAAAACTAAAAATTGCGGTTCAATACAGTTGTTATAATGGTAGGTTTGCTGGTATCGGTAACACAGAGCGTTGCTAGTATTTAAGAGCAACTTAAATTTTAGGTTTAAAAACAATAAAATGATAAAATGTGCACGAATAATAACTAATAATTGGACAGAAATCAGAGTTTGTTGGTAAATAGTACTTTATACATATTTCTTTCAATGTATGCAGATTTTTTCAATTTTTTACATGTTCTAAATATAATTAGAAATTTATTAGTTATTTAAGTAATAACATAATAGGTAGTAATTAAGGGTCACTTTCACCTATGATAAATAAATCGTCAGTCAGTTATTTGACCAAAAAATTTCATTTATTAGTTAAATCAAAAATTGTTTCATCTAACTTCTGTTCTTTACCATCTACAGACTAAACCAAAAGTAACGCACGAAGTTCATATCTTTGTTAAGAGTTATTTTTTGTAAAAGTCCTCGTACAGATCGTTTTTATTTTTTGACATTTTGACATTATAGTGTCATTTATTATGTTATTCGTTCTTGAGTTGTAAAATCCTTCTTAATTTTTTTAATGACAACTGACATTATTAATTCGTGTATTAGTGCACATTTTTTAACTTTCTGGTAAGTATAGAAAGTTCAAAAAAAATAATAAAGATGAAAGTAAAATAAAAACTTTATAATTATAATAGTTATTAAATTAATTGTGCGCTAAGCGTCACCAACCAACTTACCATTCTAAAGTATTGGGTTTAAAAAATAAAATTTTTTGAATTGTACGTACAATACAAAAATGTCGGTACTATCCGGTTTCAATTCTTCGTTTTTATAGTGGCAGTGTTCATCACGAATGGAAGCTTTAAAAGGTAGTGAAAAACCCCCTGTTAATTCGTTCCAAAAACCAATCAAATCCTGGCCTTTGCACGATTTTGGAACGCAAACATCGAACACACCTCGTATAAATTGGGTAAAATTTGTATTCAAATGCTTCATACTCTGGAATTAAAGTGGGAGTCTTATAAAATAGGGATTAATCCCAAATGTTTACTGCTCCCACTGAGCTGAACTCCCACCACCGAAAATCCTTGTTAGGTTTGAAAACCACATTACAGTACTTTCCCACAATTTCGTGCCCTTTTACACTTTCTTTAATCCCAAGACACTGCTCATAATCCCCAACTAGGAACACATTGCCTTTGAAAATTCCCGGTCCTGGTTTGGCACTTGCATCAAACACTATTTTCCAACGCAAAAAATTAAAATATTCTAGAACTAGAACTAAAAGCCTTACTTTTCAATGCCCATAATTCCCTTTTACGTAGCGCTGAAATAAAAAGTTTCAAATCTTGCCCGCATTGATTATCGAGCGTTTCGTCTATAATTCCGTAGATTCGTCCTTTGATTAATGTTAACATCAATTCAGGAGCCAAGAATTGGCAGCAACTTGTCGAAAAAAACACAAAAAGGAGCAGAAACTTATTGCCAACCATTTTCACTGAAATAATTGTAAGTTTGTGACAGCCAAGCTTATGAATGATAAACGAGCATAAAACTGGCGATAAGCCAGTCTAGTAGCGTGTTTTATTATTTTGGCTTTATTAAAATAGTGTAGTGAAATTTGTGCCTTATACCTCATGTTTTAATTTTTAAATATTGAAAAAAAAATCGATTGCAGTGACAATAATTATAAAAGAATTTCAAGTGGTGATAAGAAACGAAACACACATGAACCTGATTCCATTATTAACGTTTATCAGATTTTGAGATTTAGCTTGTATTTACCGAACGTGTTATTGATTTATTAGTGTTTCACACATTACGACAATGAACCAAATTTGTGTTGTTCTAATAGTTGTATTTATTGCTCAATGTAGTTGCAATATTTGTGACAACTTAAATAATTTATCAAAAGACAATATCACCCAAGGATGTTTAAACCAACTGGACTTGATTTGTAATAACGGTTCAGTTCTATGGCAAAGTAAGTTTTCAAATTTTAGTACCAAAAATAAATTACAATCACAGTGTTTGACGCTTCTTCGAAATATCCAATCTCGGGCATTTCCTACTCCAATAACAAGGATTTAGGAAATTTCGACGAATGCATGAGTATTAGCTACAAATCGTTCGATGGAGCAGTTAAAGGAAAATTTTGTGCTTTGAGCATTGCTATTGTTAATCCTTTTCTCAAACCAATCCCCGATCCTTTCAACATCATAACAAATAAGCAGACAACTCTCGCTGAAGTTGTAACACCTAAACAAATTGATCGAAATGTGAGAGACATTGCCGAGAAAATTACGATAACTGTGCTTTCCTTGTGTATTCCGGATCAATGTACACCGAGAGAAATCGGATTGTACTTCCTTTGGGGGCAGTTTGAAAGCACCAAACTTGTGAATTTTGTCGATAAAGTGCCTTGTATGACCAAAGACTCGAATATTGATTTCAAATGGGGCGACATTGTTTTCACGTAAGTTTTTTGTCCATTAGCACGTTCAATTACCTTTGTGTTTTTTAAGGACGTTACTAGCATTCGTCCTTCTTCTGATTGTCCTCTGCACTAGCTACGATCTCATGATCATGAAGATGAAGCGAGGTTGGTATTCTGGTTTTGTACTTCCAATCTGACACAATTTTAGAGCCTAAACACCCAGTTTACGTCTCATTTTCCCTTATAACCAACGGAAGAAAACTCCTCAACGTCAATTACAACCCAAGTCCTGACCAAATCCAATGTCTGAACGGAATGAGATTTATTAGTATGATGTGGGTCATAGCTGGGCATAATTTCGTGGCAGTTGAACAAGTACCAATTATTAATTATGCGGAAATGAAAGAGTATGCGGATAATGTTAAAGTGCAATACGTTGCTTCTGCACCCATAGCTGTCGACACTTTTTTCTTTTTGTCGGGATTTTTACTGACTTTTGGGTATTTAAAGAGTGCGGTTAAGATGGGGGTTGGGGAGCAAATATCCAAAGTACCAATGATGATAATCCATCGATATTTAAGGTATGTACTTAATTTTTAAGGGCTTTTCTTAAAACTTAAAATAAATCTGTTTTATTAAAAATGTACTTAAGTATGTTTTTTCACAACATTTTTATTTCTCCTAAGTTGACTTGTGTTTTAAACATCCTAAAGTTGTGTTTAATTTTAGAGTTGTAAATTTTGTGAAAAGCTGGGATACATTTTTTTTAGTAAATTTTTCAATTTTAAATATTTCTTTATTTTGGGCAAATAATCAAATCAGATTTTAATACCAACCTGAAATAAAATTTTTATTAGCTTCCAAAAATTCGGCCTCTACTACCAAAAAAAAAAACCTTTGTAGGTTGACTCCAGCAGTGATTATGTTGTACCTGACCACCATAACAATATACAGGATGCTTGGAACAGGGCCTCTTTGGGACACTGTCACTCAGACCATAAGCAAGCCTTGTGAGCAGTACTGGTGGCCGTTCCTTCTCTATATCCAAAATTATTACAATTACAACGATTTGGTAACAAATCTTTTTTTATTGTTTAGTTGTGATTAATTAATTTTTAGTGCTTAACTCATACATGGTACCTCTCAGCCGATATGCAAATGTTTATTTTGGCACCTTTGGTCCTAATTCCCTTAACAATACTCATAAAATCAAATAAGAGTTTTTGGGCGATTGGTTTCGTTAATGTCTTGATTATAATCGCAGTCATTGTACCTATTGTCGTAAGACTTGAAGATGATACAATCGACAAGTAAAAAAAACTAATTAAATACAATAAGTCTAACAAGAAATTTTCAGTGTTTATGACACACATTCGCGATTCAATTGCTACCTGATTGGAGTGCTTTTAGGTGTAATAATGCGAGAGCCGAAATTTCAAAAATTTGCATTTTCTAAATTAGCAAATTTGACAATTTGGTGTGTAGTGCTAACAATTTGTATCACGTTCAATCTGTACTATCACAACGTTTATCGCATTTATGAACATACTAAAGACACTCTTTTCTATGGGCTTTATCGCCCAGTTTGGTGTTTGAGTCTGGCATGGATGGTTTATTCGTGTCACCATGGACATGGGGGCCCTATTAACTGGATTCTGTCACTTCCAGCGTTCCAAATTGGGGCCCGTTTGTCTTATTGCATGTATTTGTTGCATGCTGTTGTTATCATGTATTGGGTGGGGATTGTGAGAACGCCCTATTATTGGGGAGATTATGTGGTGGTAATTTAGTCATTTCACGTATATTTTTTTCTTTTAATTTTTACCCCATAGTTTTACCTCTGGTGTGGTCATTTCATCACAACAATGGTGTTTTCCTACATTTGGAGTTTGGCGTTTGAGTCTCCAATGATTGTTTTGGAAAAGTGTTTCTGGATAGGAGTTGACAAAGTTGTTAAAATGATAAAAAAATTACCATTTTTTAAATAAAACATTTTAGTTTTGATAACTGGTTTTAATGACGACCTTTCCCATTAATTACGCGCGAAACTTATCTATTTATTAAAACACCTGCTACTTAAGCGTATTTTTCGACCGGATGAACAATAGATAGTTAACTAGATATTAGGGAAAAATGCAATTAGAAGTAATCACACCTGAACTAAACTGATAAAGATCTTAACTAAAACCTTTGACTTGTATCAGCGTGATCTACAATTGATAACACAAATTTATGATAAAACACAAAAATTATCATTTAACAAGTGTACAACGTACACCACTTTATTTACAAGCATTCCAATGTGGAAATGGCGAGCGTGCAAACATTTTTTCTCGCACTATTTTCTGTTGCAAATTTTGTTGGATTTAATAATGCTGATGGTCTTTGTGACTTTTACGAATCTTTGGCCTACAATATTAGTGCCCCATGTTTGAAACAACTCAAAGTCGTGTGCAACAATTCAGAGTTGGCTTGGAAAAGTATGTATCTTTTTGTGTTGCTAGATTTACTAAAAAATTATTCTAGTGTTTGATGCATCGTCAAAATTCCTGATTCCTGGCATGACTTACAGTAACGTAATGGACTATGGAAACTTTCCTGAATGTCTTTCAATTAATTATAACAATGGTGAAATTCTCGGAAAATATTGTGGTTATTCTGTGATCATTGTTAACGTGTTTCTGACACCACAAGTCACTGAAATTTTTAAACGTTTCAATATCAGCCCAGATAAAGCCTCACAAGAGGTTATTAATATCAAAGTGAGGTCTTCAGGTAGTAGTAATTTTTTTACAGATTCCTTTTGACCTCCTCCCGAAATTGCAAAACAAACTGCGCGATGTTCTAGTCCCAGATATTCCATTTGTTCTTTCAAAATATTCGAGTTGTGTTCCTGACGCTTGCACCCCTCGAGAAGTGGGCTATTTTTACTTATACGGGCATTTTAACGACGTTATAGGGCAGTTATTTAACGCTTCGTTGATAATGTATACCAATGTGCCTTGCGAAACGATCAATTCGAACACTGATTACGAAGCTGGAGATATTGTCGCAATGTAATAACCACATTGTTTGCTGAGAAAAAAAAACAATGTTTATTTTTAGTGTTTTCTTCGTAGTGATTGGTCTTTTGTTGATTGCTAGCACAGTCTATGAAGCTTTGTGTAAAAATTTCAACAGTGAGCCTCTCCATCCGATTCTTTTCTCATTTTCTATTTTAACAAATGGGAAAAAATTGCTAGCTATTAGCGATAATACCAGTGAACAAATCCAGTGTTTTAACGGAATGAGGTTTATTAGTATGATGTGGGTATTAGCAGTGCATGCTAAAAGTCCATATGAAGTCGGAATAATACCACTTGAGAATTATCCAGATGTGAAAAAGTGGACTCAAAATTGGACTTCACAATACGTTGTAGCGGGACAACTTGCCGTTGATACTTTTTTCTTCATGTCTGGTTTTTTGCTAGCTTTTACTTATTTGAAGAAATCAAGCGATGAAAAATTCATTAATCAAGTACGAAGAGTACCGAAAATGTATCTTCATCGCTATTTGAGACTTACACCAAGTGTGGCAGCTTTGTACCTTGCTGTAATTACGATTTTTCGATTTTTTGGTACCGGACCCACGTGGAGTTTCATTACTAATATCATGAAGCGAGTGTGTAAAGACAAGTGGTGGAAATTCTTTCTGTATGTACAAAATTACACGGATCCCGATGAAATGGTAATTTTACAGTGTGAAGTTGTAATATTGAAGCCCGAAACAAAGTTGAGGGCTTTAATAAAACTCAATTTTTCAACTTCTAAAACGGTTACAACTTTAAAATTTTGTATACGATCCAAATCAAACATTATGAGTTCATTTAAGTTATTTTCAAAATGGCTGAGCGTCCGGAAGTATGAGAAATTGATTCCAACTTTAAAATTTTAAGTAGTAACACACATTTTTCTATTCACTTTCTCAAATTCATTGAAAAAATACTCAAGCTGTTGTTACTAATCTGCCATAGTTTTTGAACTTGTTACTTTTTTCTTAAAAATTTAATATGCAGTTTTTTTATCACAGCTCTTGAACACTTTGCGATAAGTAAAAAAATTTTTGTATTCAATCCACAATCGAAGGTTCAAAGTGGCGTCTAGAATTTTCAAAATTGTCAACTGTAAAAATTCAAGGCTAGTACGTTCTTTTTCAAAATTTTATGAAAAACCGCTACAACTCAGTAATTTTGACTTTTCAACACATGACGGCATTAACATTGATCGAAAAAATTACAATTGTCGAGAACAACTTTTTTTTTAATAAAATTAAGTTGGTGATATTATTAGTGCCTATCGCCGACGTGGTACCTCTCCGCCGACATGCAGATGTTTATTTTGGCCCCTTTTGTCCTGATACCAACTGCCCTTTTCATCAAAAAACGCTTCAAATTCGTAATACAGGGCCTAGTCGCTGTTACAATCATATCAATTGTGGTCCCCATACTTTTGCAGAACTTTGTTGACGAAGGACCCGGAAAGTGAGTAAAAAAAAAGTTGGCCATACCAGGGACCGAACCTCAACTTTTTCGTTTCAGCTTGTACGCTACTCATACTAGATTTAATAATTATTTGATTGGAATGATTTTTGGTACCACCATGCGTATGAAAAAACAAAAGCCGTACATTTTCAAGCCTGTAAGTCAATAAAAAACAATGGCAAATATTATATGAAATTTCAGTGGACCAATGTCGCGCTCTGGATTTTGGTCATTGGGGTTTCTTTGGCGTTCATTATTTATTGGTTTGAAGTTGATAGGAATTATGAACTTGTGAAAAATTCGCTTTTTTACGGTTTTTATCGACCGGTTTGGTGTTTATGTTTGGTTTTTATGGTCTATTCGTGTTACCATAACCAAGGTGGATTTATACAGTGGTTTTTACAAAGACCGGCCTTTCAGATTTTGGGACGATTATCCTATTGTATGTACGTTTTGCATGTGATGGTGGAATTTTATGCGCTAGGTGTTTTGAATATGCCATCTTATTTCAGCAATTATATGTTGGTAAGTCGATTTTGCGGCCCAACGAAGGAAAATGACACATTTTAACAATTTTTTAGTTTTATAATTGGTGTGGCCACATCATAGTGACCATGATATTTGCAGTTGTTTGGGTTTTGGCTTTCGAATTTCCAATGCTGACTATTGATAAATATATTCTCGGAGGTGAGTATCACAAACAATTATTAGGTAATTTACTATTTTTTTAGATGAGAGGCCCAGAAAAAAAGAATAAATAAATCTACACATCATCATTTTTATTTCTTTATTAATACAAAAAATATTATTACAACGTAGTTTCCGTTAGTAAATTCCTATTTTGTTCGATTTTAACTTCGAGAAAAATTTCATCATTTTTCAAGTGATGCGATTTGGTTAGGGTCGCATGTGGTATAAAAATATAGGAAAAGGATGATTCTTGCGGCTCCTCATTTTCCTCATCTCCTGATTGTCTTTTGGCTACGATATGTTTGGTGAAATTTTTCGCGCTATTTTCCTGATCCCTCAAAGTTACAGTCCCTTCGATGTGACACGGCCATTTCAAAAGAGCGTCAAAATCGCCCTTGAGAACATGAATTGAAATGAGAGCGTATCGGTCTTTCCATTTTTTCAAGCCGTTTAAATAAACTAAAACCTAACGTAATTCTTATTTGTTGAAAAATTTAGAAATAATAAAGTTATATTCATGAAAATTGGTATTTGGGTTTTCGGTTAAAGATGAAAAACGAATATTTTAGGATTTTTTGAAATCACACCTCCAGGGGTGTTAACAGAACATACCTATAATCCTCCTAAAGGTGGAAGATTTAAAAATTCTAAACATAATTTTTTTGAATTTTTATACTTTTTCCTTAAGGGTGCGATTTTAAAAGCAAAAAACTCGTGTTTTTTAATTTCTTAACACTCACCCTAATTTTGTACCCGTAATTGTGAGTGTAGAAAATGGGACTCTTGAGAACAGTGTTACAGTCCTTCGCTTTGGACATTTTATCCTCAAAATCGGCAATTTTCCAGAGGAGATGTCCCGGACTTGTTCTTCCATCACAAGAAGCCAAATTTTCCAAAATCTCCAAATCCAGCTTCATTTGTTCGAATTGTTGTCTGAATTTTGTAAATTCGCGCTCTTGAAGTTCAAATTTTTCGGCCGTTTCTGACGCGATTTGACTGATAGTTTTGATATCGAAAACCACACTCACCTGTTTGGCTTTCATTTCTTCGAAATTGTGTTTAAGAGAATTAATGTCGGCTTGTATGTCTGAAATGGAGCGTTTTTGATCGGCCCACAAGTGACTAAAAGTGACATTTTCCTGTTCGAATAAATCTTTAAACTCGTCAAGATTTTTCGCAAATTCGAGATTAGCTTGTCGGTTGTAATTCTGCTCTTTGAGGAACGACTCAGTGGCTAGGTTTATGTCCATTTGGAGTTTATCGAAATTCATTAGTTTTTGCTGGAGACCCATCCAGTGATATTCGCTTTCGTTTCGACTTTTTTCTAGCGAATTTAACGATTGTGTTAACGTGTCTAGTTTAAAATCAGCCGCTTTTTTCCACTCGAAAAGTAACTGAGTTTGGTACTGTAATTTGTTCAATTCTTGTTTTGACTTTGGGGAACCAGAGGCCACTTCATAATTGGCTAATCTGGTCGAAAGTTTGTGAAAATCGTGCTGTAAACGCTCGATTAGTTCTCGAATCGAACCATTGTTTGTTCGAGATGTTATTCCATCTTCGTACGTTTCCAAACAGTCTGTTGTTGTGGTTAGTCGCGTCATTGATCGGCTCGGACGATTCAAACACTCTTTCTTGTGTAAGGGCATTTCCATCCTAGGGACATAAGAGCCACATTTGTTGGGACAAGGTATTAAGACGTTGCCACAAACTGATGTATGTCCCTTAAAACATATTTACAGCGTGAAGTTTTAATATCGAATAAAACTGAGCTTAACGCAGAAATAAAATAACACACAAGGCTTTTTGGCCGAAGACCGTAAATAAATTGTGTTTTTTTTTAATACTAAATAAAGTAAAAATTTCCTTAAAAACTAAATCGAAATCGCTCGGAAATCGAAGAAAGCAATAAATTAAGACAATAATAATTACATAATATTTATGTAACTAAACTCACCATTTCTGTTTCGTTTTCGATTTTTTCGTGACAAAAATAACACGTAAAGGGGTTCCTGTGCCGGTCCATTATTTTTCCAGGTCAACACCTCAACTTGAAACATTTCACAACTGATAAGATAACGCTGTATTGAGTCATGTGAAAATAAAACAAGGTTATTTTTACCAGCTTTTATTAATCCAATTAATTAATTTCGATAAAATTCAATACTAAAAATTTCTAAACATACTGAAAAGGTAGAGTAGAAAAAGAAGTAAAAACTGAAAATGCCACTCGACAAGTTTAATTAACACAATTGTGCCGTTTTTTATTTTATAACATATTTATTAAAGCATGATGAAATATTCGATGGCCAACCAAAAAAAAACCCGATTTGAGTTGAACCAATTGACTTTAGTGACTTATGTTTTTTTAATCATAATAATTAAGTTAAATAAGAGACTAATATCGAATTTCGCTTGCGTCATGATTTAATGCCTATTTGCAGGTCTAGGTCCGTTCCGGTTTTGTTTAGGCCTGTTACTGTATCCGTTATTATTCTGATAATACGATTGATTATTGGGTCTCGGTGGGCGATTCCCTCCTTGTTTATGCACCTCTTCTTTATGGACCTCTTCGACATTATTCACCGTGATTGGTTGTTGCGGTGGTGGGGGTGGTGGTAAATTCGTTGGAATATTCTGGAATAAAGGAGGCAAAGGAATAGGTGGTGGGGGCGCTGCTGTCACAAAACTCTGATTCGTAAACGTTTGGCTCGGAATCTGTTCAGGTGGAGTGTCAATTTCAGACTCTTGCAAAAAGAAGAAACTTCCACTCCCTAGCATTTCCGTTATGGGTCTAGGAGGCTGTTGTTGTTGTTGCTGCTGCTGCTGTTGTTGTTGTTGATAAAACATTTGCTGTTCGGGAGTAAGAGGCTGTTCCATTGGCGGTTGCTCCGGTTGTTGTATCATTGTTGGTGGTAGACTCTCAATGGAAAGCATCTCCATAGGTGGAAGTTGCTGGGAAGTTTCAGCTTCGACAGTTGGAGCTTCCGGTTGTTCGCTTTCCGCCAAATTCTCGAAAACCTTCAAACATTTCAATTTTAATTCAACTCTCCTTAGTCTTACATTTAAAGAGAGACTTACAGGAACTTGATCAAAATAACCACTTTCGTGAATTTTGCCAAGAATTTCTTTAACTTGACTGTAAGTTCCTCCAAACACTTCCTTGGGTTTGCCGTCGACGACGGCAAGGAGGTGTTCGGCGGCGGCTTGAACCTCATTCGTGAATGCAGTTGGGTTTCCCGCTTCGTGTTTTGGGGTCACAGCAGGATACAAGTCGTCCAACAGTCTGCACATTTTTTTTTAACATTACAAACCGTAACTTAAATCACTGAAGCATACAGTAAATTGCGCCAAAAATTGCATTTTTCTGTAAAATTTCACAATATTAACTAATCATCGTTTGAAGCTTCATCGTGAAGTATTAAAAGTTTTTGCAAAGTTGTTTAAAGACTTCGACAATAAACTGTTTAAAATAGCGACTTTTATCAATTATGATAAAAAGCTTAGGCAAAACTGGATAACTAAAAGAGCTTTCCAACGATAATAAACTTACTGGAGTTACGTCTAATAATTCCCATCTTATTGCCAAATAAAGGTCCTGGGTACCGAAAATCGAGCAAAATTTCGACAAAAATAAAAAATCAAACACCAATAATTGACGTTTTTTGCATATGATGCAGAGGGTTCTTAAATCTGTAATATTTTCAACAAATTTAATAGCACATTGTTCTAATTTCAGTTCAGTTTATATTCTCACCTGAGGATGACCACATTGTGGTTGAAACGCGTTGTGTTTCAAATAAACGTTTGGTATATCGGTTTTTTACCTTTCTTTTAGTTAATTTCCACGCCAAGAAAATCCAACAAGAAATAGTCTAATTTCATTGTTTTTTATTTCAATAGGTCCGTATAAGAAGATATAAGACGTGCATTTGGTTTTTTTTTTCTATCAAATCGACATCACATCAAAATCTATCAGATGTAGGATAGGACTAGTGAATGTGCGCAAATCCTATCGGATTCGCGGAGGGCATGGGAGGTATTTAAATTGAAAAAGTACCTAACGGTTCGTGCCATTTCGTGGTGTCGCTGCGCGACATATTCAGATTTTTGCAGTTATTCATGTTTGATTTTGGTTCGAAATGACCGTTGCTAAGTAATGAATAAAACCTAGCGTTGTTTCTGATTGCCTATAGAGGCGCTGTCTCTCTGCTTTTTTTTTGGGGTACAAAAATTGGAAAAAAACAATCACCCCTTTTGCACAGATTTCTCTTCATCTACCCTCCTCCAAAACCAGTAGCGGTAACCACCAGTAACACACAAAGAATTTGACGATTTTGTGTGTGTAAGACAGAGCGCAACCCATCATATATTTATTATTAGTATAGTATAGCTGTTTCAAAACTATGTAAACGCCAACGTCGCATTTTCTCTCAAAATTAGTTGTTAGTGGTTATTATAAATTATTTATGCACTTAAAAAAATTAATAGTCAATGTAATTTAAATTTTTATGAGAGATCTAATCACTAATAACTATTTTACATTTTTATCAACCTTATTTAAAAAAATAATTTGGTAAAATGCGACGTTGGCGTTTACATAGTATTGAAACAAACAGCTAATACAGTTTAATTGATTTTGAGAACTTTATTATTAGTTTATTGATAAAACAGGTTTTCTTTTTTTGCCAATTAAATTATTATTTGAAACGGTTACACGGCTGTTCACTGAACTTATTTATTTTTTGAATTTCATGAACGCCATTTTGGGAAATAATCACGTGAATCACCCTAACATGTGTCAATTTATCATTTTGTTTCCTCCTCAACAAAAAAAAACTTACTTGAGGTCGGCCTCGGTGAGCTGCGCGGCGCCGTTCCTCCCATGGAGAAAGTCCTCCCTAACCGCTTCATTTCCCATTTGATTAAGTGCATCTTGCACCAAAAGAATCTCCCGTAGTCTCGCCAATTCAGCTTGACTTTTGGAGGCCGCTTCTTTCTTCGCCTGTTTCTTGGCCTCCTTTTCCGAGACGACTGCGATTCCTAGGAACTGTTTGTAGATATCTCTGGCAAAGTCCAACGTCTGGGTCACCTCATTGTACTTGGCTACGGCAGTCTTCTGGTCGGAGTTAAGTTCTTTACCGGCGTTTTGTAGATCTCTATATGATTCTAATTTTGACTGGAAGCGAAAATTACGTCCGTTTTTCACATCAACTAACAAGCTGACTCACCTTGCGCTTTTCGAGGTTCCTAATTTTGTGTTCTACGAGGGTTATGACTTGTCTCAAGGGCGTCGAATTCGATGAGTCCGGAAGAGTTGCTTCTGGAGACACTTGCTTATCAATTTTCACATTCGAGGCCGAGGGCATTTTTGAGCGAGTTAAACTAAACACTCCAAGAGTTCCTTACTTATTCAAGTAGGATTTAATGTTTTTATGAAGTTTTTAAAACGAAATAACGCAAGAAACGTTCAAGATTGACAACATAAAGTGATCACTCCATCGAAAAGCCGACACTGCCGGAAATCGCCATTACTTTAACGCGATTGGTCAATTACGCCGGATTTGAAGAAACGAAGCGGGAAATTTAAACACCAGAAAATAATGTCAAAAATGATTTATTACGAATGGTGCGATGGTTGCACAACCACTAGTATCGTAATAATGTAATAAACAATATCACTTTCTCTTTACAAGTTGTTAAGAAAATCAATGGCAAATAACCACCACTAATAAAAAAATATGTACCTAATCTTGGCTAAATTTTACAGGATGTTTCTTTAACGGCGAACATTTGAAACTTTTTAACATTTAATGTAGCTAGAACTTTAAAATATTGTTTAAATTTTGATTCTGAGTTTAAATAAATTGTTTTCAATTTATTTTGCTAAAATTGAACTCTTCACAATAAGTGAATTTAATTTCTTTTGCATTTGATAACAAACTAGGGGTTCAAGGAGCCTTCTAAAATCTTTACGAGTGTCAATTTTCAAGTTGCAAAGCTACTATGATTTTTTGGAAATTATAAAAATGATTATAACAGTTTGTTCAATGACAATCAAACACTGATTTTTATGGTGATTTTTATTAATAGCTTTTATATCAGATATCTTACACTTTTTAAAATAATCGCAAAAGCGGAATATTAGCTCATTATTTTAACGATAAAAATTACAAAGTAAAATCATTTTTTGTGATTATTTCAATTTCAAAAACTATAAGAGATGGGTGAAGGACGTGGTAACATATATATTGTATAGAAAATAAGGTCATTTCTTTTGAGAAAACTCAGTTATAGGATTTTCTTATGACCTTTTTTTGATAACCATATTGAAAAAATCATACTAGCCTTGAAAACTGATTTGACAATTTTAAAAATTATAGAAGGTGCATCAATCCTTCGGTTATCGAATACAAAAGAATTATTGACTTATCGCAAAAGGTTCAAGAGCTGTGATATTTTAAATAAACCCCTGCAAATAAAAATTTTAACAAAAAAAATTGGCATGTGGCAAAAACTATGACAGATAAGTACCAACAACGTGGGTTAATTTTACTCAATTTGAGAAGGTGAATTAAAAAATGCGAATTTCAAAATTGGCGCCAAGTTTAGCCATTTTGAAAATAATAATTGAATGGTCGATTCAGATCGTATACAAAATTTTGGAGCGCTAGCTGTATTACATTAGAAGTTAAAGAGTTTCTAATATAGAACTTAAAAAAATACCCTGTATTCATTACATAATTAAACAATACATTTTTTAGTTTTATATAAACTCTCATCAAATATAATGTACACAATTTTGATATTAAAGTCCTTCAAATTTTATTCAAGTCTTTCGAGAACAAAATTCACTGCGTGTACACTGAATTTTTCAATTTTAAACTGTACTCTATACAGTCAATCTCCGCCCACGAAGTACGCACCTCCAAAAACAACTAAAACAAACAAATCATATTTTCAAACCCAAAAGTCGCCCTAAAAGAATTACCTGATTTAACCAATTCTCATCGGCTAACAACTCATTTAATATACAAGTCGTATCCTTATTTGGATCACTAGTCCGTTTTTCACTGACACGTTTCGCACATTCAATATACATCAAATACTTTTGATGAGTCACTTTATTTGAAAGTTCGACACGCGTTGCACATATCCTACACATTAAAAAATTCTGAAACAAAAAAGACAAATGTTTAATCTCCCGTCCGTCCGTTACTTGCGCTTACTTTTTCATTCATTGCTTTTGGATCCGGTTGACAACCTTCCAAAGTTGTTGAATTATACGGTTGGCCGTACATTAACACTCGAACAGCGACTTCCAATCGACCACAAGCTGCACAACTTTTCGTATGAATATCAGACGGATTTACTTCGCGAATCACATTAAAACATGGCCACGTACACACTGCTGCTTGGACCGCTGGCGGCCATCGCAGCAGCGACAACAATTTCCTCTTTTTGCTATCAGTTATGTCGTCTATAGTTTTCACATTAGACAGGAAATACTCATCTGGGAAAAAACATTCAACCAACGACAAATAACCAAAATTTTACCTTTCTCTTGGAAGATTTCCGTCAGGAAATTACTATCCAATGCTTGTGAAATTAATGTCTGTATGTACACTTCGAAATTGTCCTGATAACCCTCACAATCTCTCATACATTTCTGTTGGTAGTCCTGATCGATAAGCGTCATTTCGTTACGTAAAAATTCAACGATCGTTTCCACATGATTTTGGACTTTGTAAGCCACTGGTATCGAGATGTATTGCTTTTTACTTTCAGGAGTCCATGACGTATACTACAATTCAACTAAAACAATGTCACTAAAAAAATTAATACCAACCAACCGTTGAAATATTCCTGTATAACGTGACACCGTTTTGTTCAAACGGTTCATATTTCTGAAGTAATGTTTTTCCATCAACACGCCAAATCGCAGGCCAGTCTTGACTCAGTTCAGATCGAATCACAACAAATTCACCAGGCTAGAAAAAACCTTAGAAAAAAAATGACTAACACACCAATTGTCTCACCTTGAACGGATTGTCATCATTCGTAACAACATTATTAGATAAAGAAGCCGCAATATTATCTTCGAGCGTAGGTGGCGCATTTTGTTTATTTTTACTTCCTTTATTTTTCTTGGAATTGTCGCTGACGTAACCGTCGATTTCATGTATGCCGGCACCTTGTGCAGCTGCTGTGATAAGATTCCTTCGTTTTTTGGCGCTAGCTGGAAAAAACACACGAGTTGTATGCATTTTTTTTGCAACAAATTTAATTACATTTCCGTGATTTTTTCGAAATCGGTATAATTTCCTCGCCATCTTCTTTCGCTTGTGGCGTCCACGCCGGATCCGAATCCGAATCTTGAAACTCTGGAGGTTCTTCAAGATCATCGTCGACTTTGATAAGATGTTGCAAATTTATTTTTTCTTTCGCTGCTCGTTTTGTTGATTCTCTTCGCGGTATAACTTCTTCTTCCTTTTTGGGTTTCTTTACTTTCTTCCGTTCTGTGTTACTTTTTGTTTTTTTCCGCGGCTTGTCTTTTCGATCGTAATTACTAAACTTCTTGTTATTTCCAAAGAAATCATCGTCTGAACTAATTCCATCGCTGTCACTTTCAAAACTATTTCTTTTGCGTTCTTTAGGTAAGGGAAAATACCTGGGATCGTCTTGAGGGTCCCCTTGCGATAACCTTGTAACCACCGGTGGCTGTGAGGGCTGTATAACTGTTGGAGTTGTTCCATTACTTTCGGGTTTTGTCTCGTTGTTTATTTGGGGTTTTGAACGTGTCCATGAAGACTGTTTTCTATTACCCCGTGTAGCTGGGGGCGGAGAACTATCACGTTCTCCTTGAAGGAACTTAAGATAACTACTCATAAAACCCGAACCGGGTTTCTCGCTCGGTTTCATCGGTTTTTTTGTCGTACTACCACCTTGTGCAAGAAAATTTAATTCTTCTTCAATGTTGGGTACAACAACTTTCGGTTGATCTTCTTGTTGTTGTTGTGGAAAATGTGACGATGGTTGTGTATTTTGTTCCGAATAATTGTTAATTGGGGTTAGTTCGACGGTTGATGGAAATTCTGATGGGTGAGGGGGTAAGTGGAAAGGTGCAAAATATGGCAATGGAGGTGGTGGATGGTGACCATGTGGATGTGGTACCATCAAACCTTGGTGCTGTTGATGGATTGTTTGGCTGGTAAAGATTTTTGAAGAAGGAGGAGGCAGATTCCACCTAAAAACGAATTTTTTTAAACAGATTTTTTTTTGGTTCGCAACAACCTTTAAAAATCAAACTTAAGTTTCTAATTGTGTTTGATTAATGAGTTTTAATTCATATTATAGAAAATTCACAACGAGTAATGATGAAAAAATTATTTGTTATTATTTTTCATTGGTGATAAGTAATAATGTTAAAGTAACTGACTTAGCTACCTGTCAAAGTCGAAATAGGCGCCGTTTTGTGGCTGTCCTTGCGCCCCAGAACTGTGTGCTGGCGGTGGTATCCTTGGCACTTCACTTGGCGCTTTCTCATTACTTTTCCTCCTCTTAACCGGCGGTTTAACCTCCTGTTTAACCTCGACTTGAGCCACTTGACAACTTTGTTGCTGTTGTTGCAAATTTTTGACAATACTCATTGGATCGCCACGACAACTTGACAAATCCTGTAGCGCCATCTGATGGCCGCTATTCGCCTCAAAATACCCTTGTTGTCCTACTCTTTGTTCTGGTAACGTGTTGTAATTATTGGCTTGATTTCCTGTCGGAAATTTCCGTCGTTCTTCCCAACAATTTTGATTATTTTGCGGGAAGGTTTTTTCGGTACGTGTTATGACAGAAGGATAGGCAACGACGTTGGTTGGTTGAGAGGTGGGCCTTGGAACAGAGACGTCCAGTGGTGACGGTGGTGTAACTTGATTGGAAGTTTGTTGAGGGGAAGAGATTGAGTTCATTGGACTGTTGTACATTGGATAGGCGGGACTTGGGGCGTGGCCAATTGGTGAGGGTTGGGAGTGGGCTTGAAGAGGGCTGGGTCTACGGGGGACTACGACGTTGTTGCAATCGGGGCCGTTTGTATTGTTGGAGGTGGTATTTTGTGGAAAGTAATTCGAATTTTGAAATTGTGGTGTACGTTTTCCAGAGTAGTTTAGCGAGAAACTGATTGGGGATGATTGACTTTGGGGCTCTTCGTTGTTTCGCTGTCTTTCATTTTGTTGGTTTAGTTCTGGGTAGATTTTCGTTTGAGCTTTCGTTTGGATTTGGGGTTGTTTAAGGGTAGGTCTTTGGGGGTTGGGTGAAGTGAGATAAGTTCTGGGTGTTTGAGGTACTCTATACTCTTTCGAAACGGTTGAATTAGACGGTGTTGATACTATACATGAGTTTGAAGTGGTGGCGGTTTGGAAGAACGCTGGAGGCGGTTTTGTGGTGGCAGGGCTTTGAGCTCGAGATTTCGCTGCCGCTAATTGCGAATTTAAATGATTGAGGCTTTGAGCGGCTGCGAAATGAGCGTTAAAGTTTTCATACGTCGACGCTTTCGTGGTTGGAACCACACTTTCATGCGGCAAAATTCCAAAAGGGCTATTTTGTTGCCATCCAGCCCCTTGTTCAAAAAAAGGCTGTTGGTGGTAGTCACTGTCGGACTGTTTGGTACGGTGCTGAGCGACATAGTGGGCTGTGGGTTTAGTTCCAGCGTGATGAAAAAGGGGACTGAAAACGGTCTCGTAACCCACAGGAGTTGGGGAGAGAAAGCTTCCAGGTAACAATTGAGCAGTGGTAGTGGGCGGAGCGCCCGTTGGGTGGTGGTCCCCCTGAACACCCGCAAGACGATTATAAGAGGCGTAAGCCGACCATGGGCCCACCGGATCCATGACTAAGTTTCAGTGGTTTAGCCATCCCATCTGTAAATAGGTAACCTTGACAAGGGCCCCACGGACTGAAACACTTACTTCTCATTGAGAAAAAGACGATTCACCAATTATATCTCTTGTCCGGTTTTCGTAAATATGGCTTCATGTCTTTGAAGTCCCACTGAGCACGAATTATCAAAATAAACAACACAAAATTATAACAACGGCACTGTTACAACTCTAGGGTTCAGTACACGTGACTGATGAGTTGAAAAAGTAAAAACATTCATAATTAAGTCAGGCATTTGCGTATTTACAACATCGTTTAGCTACCAAACTTATTTCGCCATTTTAGTGTGTTTTCCTAACAATAGATGAGCGCCATCTTTGATGACCTTCGATAATACCCGCCAAAATCAAACACATGAAAGTTTACATGGAATTTATTATTACAACTTTTCAATTAATTACAATCTCATCTAACGGATCTTTTTACGAGTCTATAAGTTGCAAAACTACTTTGGCTTCCAAATCCTACACACAAAGAATTGTGTCAACATCAAAATAATTTCACAATTTTCTTACAATATCACATAACAATGAACTCACAAAATTTAATTTCTCAAACACTGAGACCAACAAAAAAAGAAAAGGAAGACAGCTGCCCCAGTCACGTAAAATTACTGATATGCAAATTATGTAAAATAAAAATAAATTCTGCTTACTAGATTTAACTTTGGCAAGGTTATAGGAATTAAACTTGTTCTTTGTAAATGATTTAGGCCACTTTAAACAATATATACAAACTTAGAAAAATATATACAATATCACTCTGGAAAATTAACATAATATCAACGGTGGTAAAAAAAAGGACTAGACAAAAAAAATTAGACATGAGATGAAGGTGATGAAATTCCATGAGTTACTGAATTTTCAAGAACAACATCAAGTTCGTCCAATGGCAATAAAATTTGTCTGAGAAACGTTAATAAACCACGATTTCTCAAAAACGAACTTTCTTCATACATTTCTTGTGTCACTTTACATAACGCCATTGGTCCCAACATCCGATGCAGCAAGTGCTCCCTAAAAACATTAATAAAACAAATGCATATTGTACGTGTTAAAAATTATTGTTCATCAAGTCGACTATGGAATTCAAAGTCAATGTGCCGCTTCGACTAAATGATTACTGTCATCTCTGTCATATCATTGAATTTGTTTTTTAATATTTTTTTTGCAGTTTTTTTTAGTGTAGATTTTCATTTCTGTTGTTGTGATTCAAAGATTTCATAAGAGAAAGAAATTTCATAAGTGACTTGATGTAAAACCAAAAGACTAATCACCTGACACTCAGACAAATAAACAACTGAAATTTTCCGTCTTTCCCCAACGCTTTACTCGTACACATAATTTCGTCAATTAAATGACAATAGCATCTCCAAACAGCGACGGTCTCTTGATGATTACGTTCTAAACTCGCCGTTCGATTACCTGAACTTTCCTCTAGTAAATCTGACTCAAATTGTTCCTTTACACGTACTAAAATATTCATTTTTTTCATAATAATGAAAACAATTATTTACCATACCGAAATAATCCCAGAGATGATTTTTCCCAACGAATAATCTCGCCGACTTGAACCCCATGAAAAAAACATTTTCCAAACAATGGACCAAACCATTTTCGCCACATAATAGAGCCGTCAATGTTGTATTTCGCTCAGAGTTTCTCCTATAGTGCCATTTGACGATATTATTAACACAGTCACCTAACATGTGCTGAATTTGTGATTGTTTTAATTCGGTTCGGGGAAGTCCCGCTGGGGACGGACACCTTGGAGGTGTTCGTCCCATACTTCCACTCTGGTTCGTTTCTTCGCCTTCGACTTTCAACGCCATTAAATTACCCACCAAAAGTCGTTCAGTTGATCCATCATCAACTCCTCGACCTAACCATCTTCCACAAGGAAATCTACAGCAGTTGTTATAGTAATTTTTTATAAATGAATTAAATGCAAAAATTACTTGTAAGTGTGACCCGTGATTTCGTTTCGTACTAAAACATAGTCAATCATCCATTTTGCGTACAACCCCGAATTGTCATGTCCTATCCTCAGTGTTGTCAATACGCCCAAATTGTGATGTTTGTATTCAAAATTGTTTGATTTAGGTACAGGAATGCGCCGAGTTTCCGAAAGAGTACCCGAGAGTACAACCCAGGCATTTGCCGAGGTGGTTGAACCCTTTTTGTTTGGAATTATCACAATGCGGTAGGGTATCACAGTGGTGGCATATGTACTGGTAAAACAGAAATAATCGACGGCGTTTAGTGATAAGAGATGGTAGAGGAATTGTTCTTTTTCTTCTTCACAACGGAGAAAAGCCGAACGTTTGTAAAGACTGCGCAAGATGGTTTGGTCCGAAAGGAGGGTGCGGAGGTGTTTTGATAGTTGTTTTTTCTCGAGGGCTAAACGCACCCAGGCTTTGGCCATTCCGATACCGGTTTTCACGTCGGTCATCGCTTGCACGTTCCTAATAATAATTATTTTTTTTTTATTTTGCTGGTTTTATTCGGATTATTTAAACACTTTTGACTCAACTGCTACAAAATTGTGGTCAACAATAGATATCTAACTAGTATAAAAGAACTAAAAAGCGCTTTAGATCAATTTATATCTTTTTTTATTTATTAATTATTGTTGGTAGATTGGAAAAATTAACAACAATTAATTAACAATTTTTGATTGATGTGTACTTACGCGATATCAAATAAAAGCGAATCGGGAAGTGTTGGTAAATCCCCCTTAATGTTTCTACTCTCACTCAGATATTTATTCCTGTTTTGGTGTTGTGTCTCCTGATATATGGTCAAGTGTGACCACAAAGCCGATTTGCCCTTTTTCCGCTGAAGTCCATGCGACCAAACTCGTTCCAAAAACTCACACAATGAAGCCACCAAAGTATTTTCTTCAACTGCTCCGAAATTATCAGCAGCATTGTTACTTGAAAGTGTTACACCTTCGGCTCCCAACTTTGCCAATAGCATTCTTTTAGTTTTGGCTTTACAATCTTTGAGTAATTTTTCGACAAATGTCCAATTTGCTTGTGCTATTAAAGCCGGCGACATGTCTTGATGATTTTTCGTTTTCTCAGCAGGTAAATTACGCGTAAATGACAAACCTTTACGCAGTGCACTCGCTCTAGGTATACTTCCTTTATTAACGACAGGTGTCTTGTTTAAAACTTCCTTATCCAAAAGGGGAAAATACCGACTTGGATTTGACTTGACGTTCATTATTTCTCTTGGTGGTGGAGCTTCAAAATCTGGATTCGTCAATCTTCGTTCTAGAAGTTTCTGTGTATCGTGTGCACTCGTACACGGTTCGTAACACAAAGACCTGATTAAATTCTCACCACCGTAGCGTTGTTTCAATAATTTAATTCGATTATCGAAAATTATTAAATTATTATCAAGCTCGCCCCATGTGGATAAAATTTTATTATCGATAAGTGTGGCAAACATTTGCGATTCGAGAAACCTCCACAGAAAGTGGCGATGTTGTTCCGGTTGATCGGACAAAAAAGACGCCTTATCGAAATTTTGCATTGAATCACGATTATTGAACCAATCGTCCTTATCCTGATTGGGAAATATAACGAAATTTTCGTACGATTGGAAAATGTGAACGAAACGATTGAGGAAAATCTCTCGAATTGAATTATTAAAACGTAAATCCTCAATGTAGGAATCTGTAGGTTGAGTGGCTTCGTTCTGGTCCAAGGCCACGCCTGTTCTTCTAACTATATCAGCGATTCGTTGTAAAGCCTCAGATCGAGCTGAACCTGGGGGAGATGGGGGTCTGTCCCCATCGAGAGTGTCATGAATTGAGAGTTTGCGCCGATTTTGGGGGCGCCCCGGCAGGGTACAACTCCGCGACATGATTTCCTACAAGTGGCATAAAATACAGACTGTTTCGTTTAAATTCCACAAGAGAAGTATTGGCAGTGTTAATAAATCAGCTAGTCAAAAATATCACAAACAAACAATTAACAGATAAATACAGGGTAGTCCAGCTCAGCTCCCGTCTTCGGTAGCTCAGTTATTAGTAAAGTTGAACTTTTGATATTTTGTAGATGTTATTAATTTATACTCTAGCACACATTTCAGGAAAATATTTTTGATTATACAGAAAATCTCAAAAAAGTATAGCATAAGTTTTTTGTGTTCATTAGTATAACTTTTTAGTTTCTTACATGTCCGTTAATTTTTTTTCAAATCGGTTCAGGGATTACGGTTAAAAAAATAGATAAAAACCAAAAATTAACTTTGACACTCTATTTTGGGAAATCCCTGCTTATCTTATAACAGTACACTCTGTCGAAAGTGACACTGACATTACCTGACTACGACTATTCTCAGAATTAGGAACATGGACTCCATATTTGTCCAAAGCTGCCCATATTTCGTCGGTGAAAGCTTCCAAATGGGGAAATGTTGCACTTTCCTCCGGTCTTTGTACTTTACACTTATCAATATCAACGTAACACAGAGTTGCTTCCGACGCCACCTTGATGTTTTCAGAAGAGGCGTAAAGCCCCATTACAAATGGAACAGGAGCATCCAAAAAATGGTGCAAGGAGGCAGGTAGTATAGGAACGTAAACATGTGGCCATGTGAAAGGAAATAACAACGAAGTGATACCTTCAGCCACTACCATTAAACGTTGGCAATCGGTGCTACGTAACAAGACTTGATTTTCCAATAGGAGACAAGTGAAGATTTGTATAACGATATCAACTCCAAGCCAAATAAACAACAATCTTAGAGAATAATCGAGATGGGGCAGTTCAAGTGGAGGAGCTGGACTTTGTAAAACTGCGTTAACTGGAGGTAAATGTGGGTCACTTGGAGGCAATGAGATTAAAAGACTTTTTCCGGGTGCCGGCAATTGTACTTCATAAATTAAATTAAATACGTAACTTTCAAGGCTTAAACCTGCCGAAGATACCGCACGTTTCGGCACACAACGGAATAAATTCTCGAGAAAAATTTTAGCAGCTTGTACGTAAGCTGTCTGGCATATCAGACTGATACTTTTTGATACAAAAAGCTTGTCTTTAGAAATATCGTAATAGGTGAGAGCTGCACCACTGGGATTATGTGTACTGAGTTTGAAATGACGTGGTAGAGATCGGGATTGAGGTGTGTTTTGGATCGCTTTGACTTTTAATCCACTTGATAATTCCGTGATGTACATAGCTTGAAGCGTTTGCATGGCGTTGCAAATGTCTCTATTACGGACTTCTTCGTAGAAAATCAAGCTAAAGCCGTAGCACCGCTTGCCGTCTTCTCGAGTTATAAGAAATGAGTGGAAAACTGGGGCTTGAGTGACAGAGTGTTTTTGAGTCCGGAATTTTAATCCTTGGGGCAAACAGAACTGAAATTATTTGTTATTGGTTGCTTTTCGAGTAGGCAAACTCACCATGCAAACTGCAGAAGCGTCAAAGGAATTATGAGACACGTTTTCGGGATAGTGTGCCAAAACTTTGCCTTTGTATGAACGTTCCAACGGAGAGACATGCAAGTTGTCTTCTACAAAAAAAATTGTAAATGTGTATGATTTGGACCAATTATTTACCTGATATATTGTCTGGTTCGAGACCTGAACTCAAGTCTAAGCCACAAATTACGAAATAATCAGCAAATTTTGCCATTTTCACTTAACCTAAGCTTAAGACGATTTGTCTCGCAGAGAGCTGATTCTAGATGGTTTTATCACAATGCATTGTTGCTTAATATTATCGGTTTGTACTTTATGCGTCTTTAATAAAAAATATGTTACAAATTTACGCTCTATTTTCTTTTCGTTTTTCAGCCATCTTGAACATTACACCGACTGGAACTTTGGATCTACACCAACAAAACCAATTATACAAATTTTGATCCAAGCCCATATTTATCAAAGCTAGAATCAAACAATACATGATTTTGCAACACAAGTATTGTTGTTTTATTCAAAAAAACATTTTTCTTTAAGGGTAGTTCACATAAGCCGTTAGTAGTGGCATAGTGGAGGTTCATCTGCTGATTGTCAAACTCAGGAAGTTCAAAGTTATTAAAATGGCGTAAAGATTTGTTTAGATGAATATTACTTGGGTGTGGCTGTTAACATAATAAGCTCTAGAAATGTATTAGTTTTGTAAACACTTAAACCAGTTTTTATCCGAATTAAAGTTTCTCAAGGAGGATTTGTGACAGACTATCCCGAGGCCCCCAGGTTATACGACTTGCTCATCATTATTTTGAAATTGTGACTAACGAAAATGTTAATTTTACTCAAAAACGACATGAATTGAAAAATGTCACGTTTAGCAGACTATTTCGTTGTTGTGGGTTATGATCACGAGAAAGAACGTAAGTGTGTTGTACACGTCTCTTAACGAGAAATTAAATGGTTGTTTTAGGGAGCGGTATTAGTAGCGGTATAATTTTACAAAGATTTCCGGAAAAAGACTGGCCAGATACCCCGTTTATTGACGGAATCGAATGGGTATGTTTCCCCATTTTATGGGTTAATCTACAACGATTTTTTGCAGTTTTGCCAACCCCAAGGATGGGCTTTATCCACCGAGCGGCAAGAACCGAAATTTTTTGTCTCGGTACTTACAGATATCGACGCAAATCGCTACTATTGCGCTTGTCTTTGTTTCAATGAAACTGTCTCAATTACCCCCAGTAAGCCTGTAGATGAGGAGGAAGACACTGTTGAAAGCGAGGCCCCCCTGGTACGCCCCATCCCCGCCATATCCCATCACAGCATTATGTACGCCCCTAAATGTCTAGTATTGGTCTCGAGATTGGATTATATTGAAACGTTTAGAAATTGCTTAGGAATTATTTATTCAGTTTATGTGGAAAGCATGCCGGTACCGTTGGAGAATTTAGTTGGAAATATCCTCGGTTGTATTCAAGTGCCTCCGCCAGGGGGCCCCCAAGTGAGGTTCAGTATAGGGGCTGGGGACAGACAAGCGCTACAGCCCCCATTGAGCCCCTCACTGCCAGTGACGCACACTTCCGTTAACTTACTGTTCCATCAGTTGGGAATTCGCAATGTTTTAGTTTTATTTTGTGCCATAATGACCGAACATAAGATTTTGTTTCACTCAAAGAGCTATAACCGGTTAACTGAAGCATGTCGCGCGTTAACTGCTCTCATGTACCCTTTTCGGTACTCACACGTCTACATACCTCTATTACCAGCTGCTTTGGTCGAGTTTTTATCAACTCCAACGCCTTTTATCATGGGGGTGCATTCGTCCTTGAAATATGAAGTCGCCGAATTGGTAGCTAATAATGAACTACTCTAGTGCTTCTTGATTGTTTTCTTTTTTTTTTTTAGATGGATGTGATTATTGCCGATCTAGATGGCGGTTCAATTACAATTCCTGATGGAATTTCCCTTCCGCTACTTCCAGAGCCGCTCCTGAGTCACACGCAGGAAAATCTGAGTCTGATTCTTCAACCTGAACTCAGTTGTGCTGATCATGCGTTCCCTCCGTTAGCAGTGCGGGCTCCACAGCCCGCTATGTTAGATAAGGAAATCAGAGCTGTTTTTATGCGAACTTTTGCCCAACTTCTCCAAGGCTATCGAAGTTGTCTCACTTTGATTAGAATTCATCCAAAACCAGTTATAACATTTCACAAAGCAGCTTTTCTCGGTGAACGCAATTTGAAAGAATGCGAATTTACAACGCGTGTTTTGGATTGTATGTTTTTCACAAGTTTTGTGGCAGAAAGAGGGCCACCATGGCGGCCGTGTGACGTCTGGGATGAACTCTATAGTAGTTTGGGTGAACTCATGAAGGCTGAAGGACAGGATTCTAGATTAATTTTGGTTCATATACAAGAATTGGCGCAACAGTTGTACACTAACGAGAATCCAAATCCACAATCGTACTCGCAAAAGATTTTAGTGCCTCCGGAAGGAGCATTTGCAAGAATACATCAACCGGTTTTACCTGTAATCAACGGAGAACAAGTACAAACGATTATTGATGAAGGATTGTCCAAAAATAATCTTAAATCGAGGTAAGTAGGCTGGATTGTCCAGAAACGTAATAATTTTGTTTATCTTTCTTTTGATGCATTAGTGGGGATTATGCTTGGTAAGTTTGGTGTGCTTTTTGTTCGTATTGCTAAAAGTTGTATTTACTTCAAAATTTTGTTGAAAAATATACCCGCCACTTGTTAGCGTTCCTATTTTATTGAGGCATTCAATTATAATTATAATATAATATGCAAATGTAAGATCCAAATCTTACATTTGCATTCTATATAATTATAAACTTTAGTATGTTTTTATACAAGGTCTGTTATAATGTGAATTTCTTATGTACAGTCAGCAATGCCGCTTTATGTTAACATCACCATATTAACTAATGACAAGGATTCAATTATTGAATATTGCCATTCTGCATTTATTAAGGCGAGAATTCGGAAATAAACTTCGATAATAAATAAAAGTATTTTCTTACACAGTATAACATTTTATATCGCATGTCAGTTCATAGTAGAATTTTGCAACAGCGCTTTTAAATTTTTTGGAGTGAAATGGAGTACAAATTGAGGGTTTCTGGTAGATTTTCTTAGCTGAAAACGTGTCGCTGAGATTTTGTTTAACATAGAATTCTTTTCTTTCTAACTTGATGAAAATTATTTAAACACACCTTGTAGCAAGCAGGCGAAGCTATTTAAATGTGCGCCTCGTTTAAATTGGTTAAAAGGGTGTTTCATAAGCCTGTCGGTAAAAAACCCAATTGGAAAACTATAGTAATCTGTAGTAATCCATTGGTTTGTTACAAGCTTCCTGTATGTGTAAACTAAACTAAAAGCCTACGCATAATGCCTTCTAATAAGTTGGTGTTTTTTTGTCCTCAAAGAAATGACTTGTTTAAATTTTTGAAGGTTGGCATCACTGCGCCCCATCCAGCCGCGAATTGTACCTTCTGGTCCGCATATTTCCAACCTCAACGAGAACAAAAACATTGTCAGTAATTCAGCACGTCGTCTTGAAGTACTTCGCAATTGTATCAATTGCATTTTTGAGAATAAAATTTCGGATGCACGTAAAACTTTCCCAGCAGTGCTACGAGCCCTCCAATCGAAACAAGCCCGTTTAGCCTTATGTAATGAACTTGCACAACACGTTAGCGGTACGAAAGCAATGCTCGAACATCAACAATTCGATCTTGTTGTGCGTTTAATGAATTGTGGTCTTCAAGATGATTCGTCAATGGACGAGCATGGCGTTGCTGCTGCTCTTTTACCACTTTCGACAATTTTTTGTCGGAAACTTTGTACGGGGATTATACAGTTTGCATATACTTGTATTCAGGAGCATGCAGTTTGGCAAAATCAACAATTTTGGGAAGCTGCTTTCTATCAAGATGTACAGAAAGATATTAAGGCTTTGTATACGGCGAGGTGTGAAAGTGTGAGAGGGGAGTTGTTATCGAGTCCAACTTCGCCGAGAGAGAGTAAGGATTACAATTGGACGAATCGAAGGAGTATTTTGAATCGAGTCCACGAACCAACTGCGTTAGAAATAGCAGCTGAGCAAATGAGAATCTGGAGTTCCATAGATGGGGAAAAACAGAAAGAGTTAATTACGTGCGAGGAGAATACGATGTACAGTCAAGCAATTCATTATGCGAATCGTATGGTTTATTTACTAATTCCTTTGGATATTGGAAATAAGACAAGTAAACAAGAGTTGTTTGATGATGAGAGGGCGAGTAATAGTATGGCGAATAGGTGAGTGGTTTTGTTTCCCGAGAAAATGAAAATATTTAATTTGTAAGTCGTTTCAGTGTCGCTGAAAGTGACAGTGTAGACGCTGAGTCAGGTTTCGAAGATCAAGATCCAGGTGAGACTGGAATGACTGTAATTCGTCTCGTTTCTCGTTTCATCGATAAAGTGTGCAATGAAGGTGGTGTGACACGGGAACACATCCGAAATCTTCATCAAATGATTCCTGGAGTCGTCCATATGCACATTGAGACTCTTGAAGCGGTCTATCGTGAATCGAAACGACTTCCACCGATTCAAAAACCGAAAATTCTAACACCAAATATGCTCGCCGGTGAAGAACTGATAATGGAAGGTTTGCGCGTTTATCTTCTTCCTGATGGTAGAGAAGAAAGTAGTCCGGGATTACTCGGTGGTCCACCGCTTCTTCCAGCAGAGGGCGCCATCTTTCTCACAAACTATCGTATTATTTTCAAGGGAATTCCCTGTGATTCGTTTGCTTGCGAGCAAATCGTTGTGAGATCATTTCCAGTGACGTCGTTGACTAAAGAAAAAAAAGTTGCAGTGCAATATTTAGCACACTTGGATCAATGGTTGCAAGAGGGACTACAGGTGCGTTCGTGTACATTTCAATTGATGAAATTGGCGTTTGACG
Organism: Tribolium castaneum; assembly: GCF_031307605.1. NCBI lineage: Eukaryota > Metazoa > Arthropoda > Insecta > Coleoptera > Tenebrionidae > Tribolium > Tribolium castaneum. Next base: position 110,616 of record NC_087402.1, on the reverse strand, counting down.
AAGAAGTTACCGCTGAAAATGTCGAAACATTGCGAAAGTTTATTCATAAAATTCGGCATCCGCCCGATGTTTTTCACCATTTTGCGTTTACGGGCCAAGTTGTTGTAAGTCAGACACCATTGCATAAAGGCAAGGAGAAAAATGCAACTTTGAGAGGATTTGCAAAGAAAACTTTATTAAAAACGGCTCGCAAAGCAGGATTTAAGCAGAAATCGTCATCAAAACGTCAAAAATATGTTTTACCAAATTCGACTCTTTATAATAGTAATAAATATATGACGAGTCCAGGTCGGATGAGTTTGCCAAATACCGATGAGTATAGTCATGATGATGATTTGTCAATTGATGATTTTGAAACGGGACCATCATCAGTGCCTTCAGCACCCACTGATGCAAAGACTTTGGAACGAATGGTTGAACGTAGTTATGTGAGAGATTGGCAACGATTGGGTTTATGTAACGATAATTCCTCACCGACAAATGCTAAACCAGCTCCAGATCAGTTCCGATTAACTACAGTTAACTCCATGTACATGATGTGTCGCAGGTAAGTACTCCACAAACATTATTAATTTAAAGAGAAGAATGTATCCATTCCTCATGAATTTGTTTTTAAAATTGACAACATTTTAGGAAAAAAATTTCAAAATTTTTAATTTTGTAAACACCTACGTATTTTTATATACCATGAGCGGTTTTACTGTAGGACTTTTAGTTTTCAAGAGTTATGAATTTTCTTAGTATTTTTCTATGAAATGGTTAAAATAATTTCGACTAGTATTGACGTGGGGTTATTTTTTTCTATTTTTATTGCTAACTTAACTTGAGTGATTTTTTCCAGTTATCCGGCACTGTTGGTGGTACCTGCAAATGTAACCGATGAGAGTATTCGTCGCTTTTGTCGTTGTTACCGCCAGGGTAGAATTCCTAGCACCACTTGGAGACACCCTCGAACAAAAGCTCTCTTATTACGAGGCGCTGGTCACCATGGTAAAAGTGTAATGGGAATGTTGAAAAGTCATCCCACACCAAATGCCTCCACTGAAACCACATCATCCTTCGAACAAGAAAGATATCTTTCGGCTCTCGTTTCAGCCACTCCAATATTCTCTCTACGTCATGGCTCAGCTTGGGGCATGTCTGATAGTTCTCTAAGTGTAAATTCGTTGTTTCTAGCAGCTGATGATCCCTTAGGTGGCGCAACGCTAACACCTGAAGTAGCCCGACGTTCAAAACCTCTCAAAGGAATGGGAACTTTGGCGTAATTTATTTATTTAAAAGTGAAAATTAAAAAGTGACAATTATTTTGTAGAATGTTTCCTCGGTCGTCCGGTGGTAAAGGACCAAAAAATTTCGGTCGTTGGGGTTCTTTGAAAGACAGAAGACAGAGTTCACAAGCATCTCTTGCCAACGTTCAGCAAAATCGCGGCAATATCAGGCATTCAACAGATGCCGAAAGTGCAATTTATGGTGTTCATACGCTGCAAAGAGCTGCATTGTATATTTTGGGAGAGAAGGCACAAATGAAAGGTGTGAAAGTGGAATCCGCTCCAAAGACTGATTTTATTCCAGTGGAGTATTACGATGTGAGACATACAAAAACAGCATTTAAAAAATTGATGAGGGCGTGCATTCCGAGTTCGGCAACGGATGCACCCGAACAAAGCTTTCACAGGTAAAAGGAAGGTTACAAGGTGTAAATTTCAATCACAAAAAATTATTCTTAGACTAATTGAAAATTCCGAATGGCTGCAACAAATTCAGAATATAATGCAGCTGGCTGGTGCCGTTGTCGATCTTCTTGACCTTCAGGGCTCCTCTGTAGCCATTTGTCTGGAAGACGGTTGGGATACAACAGCTCAAGTCTCTTCCGTTGCTCAACTCTGTCTCGATCCTTACTATCGCACACTTGAAGGTTTTCGTGTTCTAGTCGAAAAAGAATGGATCGGTTTTGGACACCGTTTCAGCCATCGTAGTAATCTCAACGCGAATTCACAAGCGTCAGGTTTCGCACCTACTTTTCTTCAATTTTTGGATGTCGTCCATCAAATTCAAAAACAATTTCCCATGGCTTTCGAATTCAGCGATTTTTATCTACGTTTTTTGGCTTATCATTCGGTTTCGTGTCGTTTTCGTACGTTTTTATTCGATTGCGAATTAGAGAGAGTCGAAAGTGGGGTTGCTGCAGTTGAGGATAAGAGAGGTTCATTAACTTCGCATCATAAAAGTGTGGACACCATCTCCGATGATGAGAATATTTATCCGGGTGGAAGGGTCGCAGGGACGACGAGTTGTGGTGGCACAAATTTGGGACAAAGTGTGTTTGATTATGTGGAGAAGCAACATGCTAGGACCCCGTTGTTTTTCAATTTTATGTACACACCGGATTTTGAACACCCTGTAAATATTTTATTTGAAGTTTTTGTCAGTTATTAATTTTACAAAAGGTTTTGAGGCCACAGTCACATTTACCATGTCTCGAAATATGGCAATACTATTTGGATGAGAATCTCCATCATGGACCTGAATATGATCTTGAAATTATACAGCTTGATACACAACAAGAAGAAGAGGCGGAAGCCGCTGATGGCATTTCGAGTAAAAGTAATCGAAAAATAATAACACTAGGTTATGATTGTGTTAGTAAATGTGTGCCAGACGCATTCAGTCATTTATTGGAGGAAATACATCGACTCGAAACAGAACTCGGACATTTACCACAAAAATGGAAAGTCCTTTGGGATAAACTCGAATTGCCAACTACCGATTCTCTTACTGTAAGTTCCAACTGCGGAGGAGTATCAAAAATACGTGTGTTAATTTTACCACGTAAGAAAATTAATCAAGTACACATTTTGTAAACACAAACGCAAATACAATTAGATTGTATTAGAACAAGCTGTTCTTGCGAAACAAAATGTGTCGTGCTAAACATTTGGGATTATTTTTTAACCCAGTTTTTAAACGTTTTTTGTTTGCGTAAATATTTATTATTGGTAGTGGATTTATTTTTGGTTATATAATTATTTATTAATAGGGTTAAAATAAAAACATTTTAAAGGTAAAGTTTGGTCCGGTACTACTTTTATCACGTTTTAGTAATTACTAACAATTATTACAATCAATGATTATCAAGTGTATTTTTTTATTAGAGACATGCCTCGTTTAGTACAGCCCTAGTTCGTTCTCATGGTCGTTTGGTACACAAACGTTCAACCCTTGAAATTTTGATGAGGGGTAAAATGGTGGGTGCTGCCGAAACGTCATTGGTGTATTCACATCCTCATCGTTTCGAAAAATATAATTACACCACGCCCACATATTGTGATTATTGTACAAATTTGTTATGGGGACCAGTGAAGGTGAGTTGGAGACGTACCGACTCGTTTTATATTAATTTGTTATTTTAGACCGGTATGAGGTGTATGGATTGTGGGTACAGTTGCCACGAGAAATGTATAGAAGGCGTGCCGAAAAATTGCACGAAATATAAAGCAGTCACTGACAATAACGCATCACAGACAATTTCGGGTACAGGAGGTGATAACGGGTCGGTTAGTTCCGGTAAGTGGGCGGAGTTTAGTTTGGGGGGGTGTGGTTATGGGCCTGATATTTATTGTAGGTAGCGCACGCCAAACCTCTAGTCAGCAATATTACGATCAGTTTTCATCGAATGTTGCCGAAAATCGGACACACGAAGGGTATTTGTATAAAAGAGGGGCGTTGTTAAAAGGCTGGAAGCAGCGCTGGTTTGTTTTGGATTCAATTAAACATCAGCTAAGGTATTACGATGCGATGGAAGACTCACACTTTAAGGGATATATAGGTGGGTTTTGTTTCGTATTTGTTTAGTTTAATTCGTTTTTATTTAGACTTAGCTGAAGTTATGTCGGTGACGTCAGCTAGTCCAGCTCCTGGACCTCCAAAAAAGACTGACGACAAATCATTTTTTGATGTGAGTATCACGTGATTGACGTTTTGTGTGGTTATTATTGAGTGTTGGTTGCAGTTGCGCACTAGTCGACGCACTTATAATTTTTGTGCAGCAGATGCTGCGACAGCACAAGAATGGATCGAGAAGCTGCAAGCTTGTCTACAATAATACTCTTATCCAAAGTTACTTTTTTAGTCTCATAGGTGACAATAAATGTTGAATTATTTTTAGTGATTATTTATATTTTTTTTATAAAGCGCACATTATTTAAGTGGCTCAAAAATTAGGTCAAGTCTCTCTATATCACGCAAGCATATCAATGTCTTATTTGTTATTATTGTTATTCAGTGTGTATATTACATTCCGTGTTAATAACCGCTCGGCATTCGCTTCGGATGTCGCCAATAGCCTAGAGTCGCTGTTATATTTGTGATATATTGTTAATTGTTTACTTACGTTAACACGTCTCAAAGTATATTTCCTTAGCTTAATCTTTGCAATGTGAAATAACTGCCAAAGTTAATAAACCATTTTAAAAAGATTTTATTTACACAGGTTGAGCTTGGACTTTTATCAACAAATGATTGTTTTCGACGTAGCCTTGAGAGAAGAGTTCTTCAATTAAGGCGAATTCGGTATAACCAAAACCTTTGGGATTCATATCTTGCACTGGTTTCTTAAACGCATCCAATTCGGGACGAGTCATCATCGTTTCTTTTATGTTGTGAAAAGGCTGCCTGCAGTTAAACATAAATCAATAGATTTATAATGCGCACAACAATGACACTCACAAAGGATGGACTAAAGTTATAGTTAATCTACCACTGAAAGGCCAGTCTAAGGCATTGTCGTGCTCTGTTTTCATCACGTGGATTAAGATAGCTATGTAATTTGGGTCTTTGGGTGATAAATTCAAGCGAATGCACAATCTATATCCATTAGCTGCGGTGTAAAAACCGGGACTGTAGTGCATAATTCTCGAATCATTTCGCATCGCATTTATCTTGTTTTTGAAATCATTAAAATACCACAAATAACAACCGTTACAGTAACGCAAGTGCATTTTTGACATTGATAGATTCAAAGACGAAATTTGTTCAGACATATTGGCTATGATTATATCTTGTTCGCGTGTCTTTTGTTCCAATAAAACGGCTTTCTCATACAAGGCCCTGTAACAATTCAACCCCTTTATTTTCGTATATTAACGTTGAATTACTCACTTTAATAACCCATTTACATTATCGTGATTACTTGAGACTGAAGTATCATTTTTAGACGGGGGATCCCAAAAATTCGCTTGTTGTGCAATTGCTGATGTTGAGGGACTGTTTATTGTGAACTTACTATATGCTTGTGACAACAGCTGAAAAACATTTACACATTTAAAGACCAATGGAATTTTTCAAAATATTATTACGTTCAAATGTTTGTGTATGTATTGTTCCAAGTGTCTTTGCAATTCCGGTTCGTCTTCAAACTTATCTTCGCAGCCGAATTCGACAAAAGCGCATCGCAATTTCTCATTTTCGGGCAGTTCCGGTGGCTTATACTGACACGTCAGTAAATGTGTTTCAACATCAAGAGGCGACAACTCCTCTAAACAGCCCCTTACGAGATTCGGACATTTGGTTTTTTGTTGTGAAATCTCTCTTCGAGTAAAATTATCGGGGAAAATGTCAACTCCCTTTTCCAGTTTCGTATTATCGATAGGACACGAGGGATTTTCGCGTCTGAAATAACATTTTAGGTTGATTTTTTTTAAGAAGGGCGAATTAAAATCTTACTCGAGCCATGAGTCCATGCAACTACGACAAAATCTGTGCCCACAAGAAGTCAAGACGGGATCACGCAGCCATGCGAGACAAATGGGGCACTCAAAACGCGATTCGGGGCCAGAAAAATTATCGTTAATTGAACTTTCTTGGGCCAGGGTGTTACTGTGGGCTGAAGACATTTTTGGCACGTGTGAATCAACACAACATTGTTTTCTGCTGAGTTAATTTTCAGGTTGACAGGTGGTTCTAAGTCACGTGACCACACCTGAGAATAAATTATAAATGGAATAAGAGAATAAAAGAATATTGTGGGAACTATTTTTTTATTTACAAATTTATTCATTATTCAATTATTATGGTAGTAATGAGGAGTATAGTGTCATAAGTAAGATGTAAAAATCCCAATTAAAGAATTAATTTAAAATTAAGCTTCTAACTTTAAAAAAGCGGATAATATTTATATTCCTAATTTTTTATTGATTAATTTATAACCATAATACCAGTCTTCTATTTGGTCACTTCTGAAGGGAGTAAATTCTTCTTTTTCAAGCGGACTATTCACTTCCGTCTCTATAAATCCAAAATATGAAGAAATTATAGGTTTTCTTAGAAACCCATAATAATAAATGTTATCGTGTCCCCAGATAAAACTTTTTGCAATTATTAACCCTTTAACAAATGACCTGCTTCAGATAAATCATTTTGGGGTGTTTAAAAACAAGACATTTTTTGGCTGTTTAATTTTGGGGAAACAGCTAATTTGTAGGATTCTACTATGTTTTTTTGTGTGACCAATTTTTGGGTTGTCTACAAATATATGGGTAGTTTTGAGATGCATAAAAATGAATGTTTTTCAAAGGCCTTTCTCGGTTGTTTACTTTTAGAAAAACAGCTAAATTTATAGGATTCTAATGTGTCTTTTAAGACGCCAAATGCCCTGGTCCAGAAGTAACATTTTATTACGTCCTACTAGTATAAATATAAGAACGAATCGTACAAAATAAGTCTGAGAAACTAACTCTTTCTAATCGTATTTATAAAAATATGTAGCAAAGTGTCTGGCGACAAAATAATTTCCTAAACATCATATCATTGATTATAACATCACATTTCGTCTAACTATAGTCTATCACTTGTCCCTTGAGTTATCTAGAATTAAATCAAACGACTAGCTACATGTCCTTACGCTATGCAAATGTTTTGATTCTATTCTAGCGGGGCACCAAAATGGAAGAATTGACAAAACCGAACGCAAAATTGTTATGATGGAGTTTACGAAATGCAATTAAACAAAAACTATACTTTCTCCATTATCACAATCTTTAACAATGAAAAATATTGCTCTCGCCTCTCTTTTAAACTAAAAAAAAAAAAAGAAAAATAACTACAATCACTGGAAAGTTATTAGTGGCACTTCCTCACTTCACATGCTACTGCTGGAATCACCTGGAAAATGTAACAGATTATCACTGCAGGAGGGCGTTGGTGATGCCCGACTTGCTGAACTGAAACTACTCGCAGAACTCATATCTTCAATGTCTTTGTTGTTCAACTCTGCCGATTGTTCACCACCTGAAACCACCCACACATTTTAAAATCAACGAAACAAAAAATTAAGTAATATTATAATACAAAAAACAAAAACTCCACATGAGATCTTTATTTTTCTTTCCAATTTTTTGTTTAGTGTAATGAAATACAGATTCACAATATCTTAAATTATTATTATTATTATTATTATTATGTACAATTTTACACCACTTTTGTCGAAAATTTAAGGTGAACACATTTAATACTTAGAAAAACGTATCCTGACCCAACACATCTAAAAAATTAACAATTACGAGAGCATTTTAGAGACTTTCGGAATTTCCAATCCAATTATTTACGTTTTTTCTTTGACTTTTTCCGAGAACTTTTCGACGTTTGCGAGTTTTGCGCCGGCGCAAGATTTTCATCCTCGACAATCGGTGGTACTTTACTTGAATCGTCACTTTCGGTCGTATCTGGTGATGATCCGATCTCATCCGAAGATTTATTATCAATCTTCAACAACTCATCATTTTTCACCTCCACGTCAATATCAATCAAATTCTCTTTTTTCGCAAGTTTATTTACTGCAAAACTTTCCACACTTTCAATTTCGGGAAGATCCAAATCGATGATTTTTTCTTTGGGTGGTTTTGAGGCCGCCACAATATTCCAAGACCTTTTTATTGGTGGAACATCGATTTCCACTAAACTGGCATTCTCTTTTTCTTTTGTTATTTTCACTCCAAGCTTAGTTTTAGGTTTGCGTGCTTTACGTGTAGACAGTTTCTCTTCTTCGGAAGAACAAGTTATTTCCGGATCGGTTGTTTTATTCAAAGCGTTTGTCATTTTTTCGCTGCAATCTTCAGCATCTTCAAATTTTAAAATGCTTTCGAATAGAGATGAGTCGGGGCTTTTCTTCATCGGCACATCCTCAAACTGGGGCAAATCAACGCACACACAATCCAAAACATCTAAAATAGAATTATTTTTATACTTTTGATTTATTTTCGCAACTTTTTAACTTCTTATAATTATATAGTTAGAGCTTTAAAATTTCGTATACAATTCTGAGTTTAACTAAATTATTTACAAAATGGCCACGAAAAATTGGCCCTCAATTAAAAATGAAAATAATAGCTAAAATTTTAAAAGAAGTAAGAAATAGATATAGAAGATGTTGATAAAAGTCTCCATCGCGGTCTCCATAAAAATCGATGTTCATTTAATCGCCATTAAAAAAACAGGGTCATTTTGAAAAATCATAGTAGCCTTGCAATTTGACAGTTAACAGTTCCGAAGATTTTTTTTTAATAATAAATAAATAGCCATTTATTTCCAACAGGCACCTGCCCAACTACAGGAAATGTAAAGAAAAACGAAACTTAACATTTTAGAAAAGACCCTTCAAACCTTTGGTTACCAAAAGCTGTGTTATTTTAAATGAACCTCTGCAAACAAAAATTTGCAAAAAATTACCTTCGTCAATTAGGATACATTTTAATTAGATTCAAAAGGCGAATTCAAAAATTTAACAAAATTAATTATTACTGACTATTTAAAATTTCATCGCTCCCGAAGTTCAGTCATTTTGAAATTAATTTAGTTAAACTCAGAATGGTTGATGTAAAAGCTATGCTAGAAGTTAAAAAGTTTCAAGGCTCTAAAAAAAATCAGCCTGTATAATCTTACCTTGCACTTTGTCTTCCTTCTTGATTTTGGTCTTATTCTCCTCAATTTTGCCGCAACTTTTTTTGATTGTTTTAGTTTTAGGTGAGCTTTCTCTCGACTTGATATGTTTGGAAGATAGTCTATTATTTTTTTCATTGTTGCTTTTATGATTGATGATTTTGACGGCGACTTCAGTGTTGGCTTCGAGACTTTTGGTCAGTATGTGATCTGGAGGACAAGGTTTCGGTTTGGTTTCTGAATAAAAAACGGCTTTTGGTGCCACCACCGGTCTAAATAATGCTTCATCGCAGTTTTCATGTATAACAGCATCTTCAATAACTTGCTGTTCTAGCGTTGTTTCATCATCAGATTGGACTGTTACAACGGTGCCTAACGGATTCACGACTTTGGCAACTGTCGATGATGGTTTCATTGAAACGATCACGCAATGCCCACCTGAACAGAAAAAGCCAATGGCAGGTATTACTGATTGATTGTGATATAAAGCATGCACACATGCACCTCAACCAAAAAATTAAAAAGAAAAAGTACTATAAATAATAGGAAATGAATGCATATAGAAGGAGGGTTATTATACTGTGCGATTTGATTGTTAATTCAAGTGGTCAGTTTTCCTGCCTTTGGCTAGTTCTGCAGCTGATGATTTAATGTCGTGTGTCATCATCGCGACGAAATACCGCATTAAATGAGCGCGCTTTTTTTATAATTATGTAATTTGTGTCACTCATCACAAGGAAAATTCAACCACTTTTCAAGCCAAAGCAAAAAGTATTTCAAGTGCAATATGGGATACAAATAAAAATAAAACACAAATTACATGACTAGCAATTAATTTTAGTCATTGCTTCTATTTCAATTAATTAATTACCTGTATCTCCTCCTCGAATTCCTGGCGATTCTAACATGGCATCTGCCAAATCCTCTTTAAGTCTTGTCTCCCCAGCACTTCCCACCTCCTCACACGCCTTATGATATGTGTCCAAAAACAATTGCTCGCAACTGCTTGCAGACCCCGATTCAATTAAAATCGCATTAGCTTTGCTCACCGGCATATTAACCGGTTTTGAACGTCTCACATCAACTGATTTCGTTTCTAAAACAGTACCATTTGTGATGGTATAGGTTTTGAACGTAAATTGGGGTCCCATCCAAAGCCTCCTATGGGGTCCTAGATGTGTCACAATTTCAACTTGAGACAACCAATGATCGTCGTTATGATCGGGTTTAGTCTTTTTGTAAAGAGGCACGCTTTGAGCTATAAAATTTAAGTTGTCTTCGGATAATGGTAAGGGAACGTCAGCGGTATGAAGGCGACGATGAAGAGACCATTGGGCTTTTGCACATACTTTCAATTCAATTGGGGTATCGTTACATACGCGTTCTTTTGGGAGCGAAGAAGATGGATGTGGTTCCAAATCGTACTGGATTAACGTTCCGTAGCACGAGATTACGAACAAGGACTCCACCTGAAAGAAGAATATAGAATAGAATTTCACTTTATTCATGATAAAAACAACCATATTATGGCGTTGAACGACATGTCAAAACATATAAAACATAAAACGTAGTTACACTAAAATAAATTTAAACAATATATCACAAAACATCGATTGATTTTTTGGTAAAACTTGTTCATTTATTAGAGTATAAAAGCATTTGCTTAACAAATATAACTTTAAACTTTGTTTAAATTTTTTCATGCAGTACAAATGACTTGTCTGTGTAAGTTATAATAAATTAATGTTTATAATTCGAAATGTCTTTAGAACAAAACGGTTTGTTTGACTCACCGGTTTGATTTGGGGCTTGTGCGAAGTCTCTCTTGGTCCCCCTTTTGAGACATCCATCCATGCTCTAGGTGAGGCAAAACACGCTACAACCCTCAAAGTAATATTCTCTTCTGACGACGAAGACAATCGTTGTCTTCCAGGATGGGTTCTTTGAGACAATGCTCCCGTTGTATTTTGTACATAAACCGGTTGTCTGATTTGAGCAAGTGGATTGACAATAGTCGGCTGTGGATAAGGTGGAAATCTTGGATTGCGATAGGGAAACAACGAATTGACTGGTGTTTCAGTCAATGATACTGGACTACTTGATCTACCTTCCAAAGTCAATCCAGCTGATCGTTGATACCTTGACATCTTATTAACAACATGTGCTGTAGCATGTGTTCGTACACTAATCGGACCACCGTAAGGTGTCACCGGAAATACATGAGTAGTTCCCCGAAGTGTAGATACAGTCACCCAACGCGAATCCGGTGAAAAACACATATCTTGAACTTTGGCCGATGTATCACCACGATGTAACACATACAAGTGATGGACTGCAGCCAAAGCAGGGCCCCCAGGATGGGGTTGTATCCGAAACACGTGAAAATCATGACCACGTTTATCGGCTGTTAAAAGTAACATTCCGCTCGGATCAAACGATAAACAAACAATAGCTTCAGTGTGGGCTACAAAATGGGCTATCACAGCATCTTGCGGAATAACATTCTCTTGTGGACTCATTGTCTTGTTTTCAATGTCGAGAATTGTAACGATGCCTTTTTGGGGCACATCGGCTACTCCTCCGGCTTGGGGGCTACTCGTTGATGAACCAGGTTTAAAATTGGGATTCCCCGTTAAACTTCCAGCCACTGATTCGGTGAATTCCCGAATGCCACGACCCAAAGACTTTGCTGCATGTAATACAGTAGCGGTATAACTCTACAAAAAATTTATAATTTTATACATTTATTTCATCCTATATTTTAATTACTTGTACTCCTTCCCCTTCATTGCCACCTCCACTCCGATTATTCGCTATTAGCCTTTTTTCAGCGTACGCCAACCATCTTGCACCTAAAGCTAAAGGATTCTGTTGGATACCAGGGCTCAAATAACAAGTAGTCACACTGATACGATTCTCCAAAGTAAATGCATCGAAGACGGCGATTTTTTCAGCAAAACTCACCACAATCGAATGACGATTTGCTAAAACGTTCAAGATTGACGTTTTAAACTGTATCTGTTTTACCTAAAATAAAATTTTCGAAAATAAAATCACTACAACATTATTATTATTATTAGTGCATATACCGGATCTACAACTCCTCCTTTAAGTGACCGAAAAGTCAGAGTGCTGTAATTTGAAATAGAGTCACAAAGAGCGATTAGAGGACGCGATGATGCAAACAAATCAACATTGTCTCCGCCAGTTTTGAACGGAGTCGGAATCAATCGGAGAACACGAAGAATGCTATGACGAAATGATAAGATTTCAGTGGCTTCGCCCGTTGCTGGAATCACCCAAATCTGCAAAAAGTCCAAAATTAAAAATATACACAAAGATAGATTTAATTGATTCCAGTGTACTTTGTAAAAAAAATGACTCAAGGGGAAGAATTATATACTCTGTTTCCAACATCACTGACAACAAAAATCATTTGCCGTCAAGTAACTTTTGTCAATGCATTGTTAATTTTAAGTCACTGAACTCTTAACATAGAGTTCCGTAGTGAACTCCTTAAAAACGATTCTTAGCAAGTTTTGCTATATTTTTTAGAACGAACTTATAAAATCGTTAATTATCTAATTGGCTTCTGAACCCTCCAATACTTAATTTTCTAATTTTTCTAATAATTCTACTTGTTCAAAAATAATATTATACAATTTAATTTCGATGATTATTGGTTCCTTATCAACTTAATTTTTGTAAATTAAGAGTAGTAACATTTAGTAACTTAAATTCGTGTTTTTTACAATCTTTGTAATTTAATTCGTTACGTAACTTGATTCGTTTAAAAAATTCATAAAGTTTTTTGCGTTATGTGGTTTAGGTATTACAATATTTGAGTAAACATGCCTGTATGCCTGTAGTGTATCCCAAGACGAGTATCAGGGGCGGTGGAACGGCATTATCAGCATCGTAAATGGACCCCCATGTGGCTTCGTCCTGGTCTAGTTGTTCAAAATGTGCCCATTGTATCTTATCGTCAACTTCGTTAGGTACATTATACGCTGTCGGTACGACCTCGTTGATAAATCCAGCGACGCTGTCCAAAATCGTGGGGTCCGTGACTTGTTGAGGTGCGACAGTGACGCTACTCCCCCCTCTCGTCTGGGATCTGGACCGTCGAGGTGATTCAGCAGACATAATTTGGTCGCTGTAATAGTATTGAGGGTGTGGGTAAACATCTGATCACATCTGATGAAGGACAAAGGGTTACGACACAAAACGCCCATTGACAACCTCACGACACGATTATTTATAAAATCGTCTATCAGTAAACGAAATTTTCAAACTAAATTGGGGTCTTTACCTTGTTTTCGATGCAAATCAACATTTCATTTCCCAAACTGCGTCATTTCGCTGCCGAAGATCTAAACAGATATGACGTCAGAAATAGGGGATTAACACCGAAAGATGAACACATGGAAAGGGTACAAGTACTGAAACTCACCATCAAAGTCGCAAACAAGGGCTTCAGACGGTTTCAAATCACTATAAATCAATATGCATCAGCAGAGTACAAAGAACTTCACAACTGTCACTGTCACAACAACAGAAATCAGCTGATTGGACAACATTGGTCGAGTGGTAGCGGGCGATTTAATTTTAGCAAATGGTGGGACAGTTAGTGAGTAATTTAATAATAATAATTTTAATAAATGATTATTTTGGCTTTAATCAAGCTTTTGATGCATCATTTTATGGCTTTAAATAAGGAGAGAAAAAAGTTATAAGTATACCGGAGATGGAATCATCAATAAATCAATATAAAGTAAATAGTATAAAAAAGAGCCGTTTCCTTTTGTTATTCCAGACTGTGACAGACCCTTGACTTGAAGATATTGATATAATGGGATATTCAATAAGGATATCGATACACAGAATGGATTAAATTTAATCATACATTTATGCCTGACTGGTCAAAAGTTTACGGTAAGAAAATATGAATCTTGTTACAAAGCCTGAATTGAGTTACGTAATTGATTTCATGCACAAACAGTTGATTTTAGGGAGGACAAGATTTGCTCAAATAAAAAGACTGAAAAAAAATTTACTCGTTTTAATATTTAAATTCAAAAATGGTTCAAGTTATGCAACCCACATGCAACATCTGTTAAACGTCACTTCTGTCCATTGTCAAAAAGTAGACATAAAATGATTGTCGGATTTTAAATAAAAATAGCTGCAATATTTTCCTATTGTTTGAGTTGTAATTGCTTCTAATATGTTAGTAAAAGTGTGTCTTGAATAAGCCGGTTCGCATAATATGTCTGAAGACCGCAGGAAGATGAACCGTTCGAGTACTGGAACGGTGCCTAAAATCAAATGCAGGAATAACACTACTTCGTGCCCCAACGAACGTGATAGTCCTCGCAGTTGGACCAACAACTTGGTAAGTGCGTCAAAATTCCCACACTTCCCCTCTTTCCGCCACCATCTAAAAATAAACTTTAAAAATAGTTGTCTTCTATTTCTAGACGGGCGATTTCCACCGCCTCAACCTCTCTGACTACTTGAGGAATTCCAGACGAAATCATTGCGCCATGAACGTCGGTACCGTCGAAGAGCAGCGCTTGAATCCTGCGTGTAACTCACTTGCATCTCGCTTAATTAAACATTGACAGTATTTTACAGTAAACGGTTCCATCACTCCAAGTTCATCCAGCTCACGCCGTAACTCTTCGGGAACGGTGCCCAAGTGCGACAACATCACCAAGTATCCAGACAAGAGACAAATTGAAGACAAGTTGAGTCAAATCCAAGAGTATCTCCAAATCACCACTTCACTCATGTCCAGTATGAAGAATACAGATGATCAGGTGAGTCGTCTCACGGATTTTATTGAAAATACTTGATGAAAAAAAAAGTCGTATATTCAGTTGGGAGACGCCAATAATTTGATGCAAATGATTAACGATTTGAGAGACAGTGAGGCGAAATTGGTCAACATTTTAGGAAATATTGAGGCGGAGGAACAGGTGAAGGTGTGCTCTGCTTCTGTGTTGTGTTATCACCCTCTAACAATGCTTTTCATGTTTTAAAAACTAAATAGGTTGACCACGGTTCTCTCAAAACAGTTTTTTTTTGCTTTAATTAAGTACTGTCTTTAGCCTAATCAACTGTTAGTTGATTCCTAGTTGGAAGTGATCCAAATTTTTGCAGGCTGACCGCAATGACAATTACTCAGAGAGTGCAACATCACATCACAATGACCTTGACGAAAAAATCGACCATACAAATCGCGAAATGGAAATGTTGAGAGACCAACAAATGTCACTGTTGTGTTTACAACAAAAAGCCGAGAACAAATTGAAAGATGCTCGTCAGATCCAAGAAAAATTACTGACGGCTTCTCAATGTGAGTACTATTCCTACCTCTTCTAAGTTATCGAAACGTACAAGGTGTATTAGAATAATTTTTCATGTTAAATCAAAATTGCCGCTTTATAGAATTAATGACAGGCATTCATTTTCCATTTATTAATAGGTAAGTTTCAAATTTGTAAATAAGTTTCGCTAAGTGTTTTCTTGTAGTGTAACATTTTAGTGAAGTTTTTAAAATTAATTAATTGCCAATTTGTGAATTTCACAACTGACAGTCTTGATATTTGTTGATTTAATTAAGCAGAGCGGCACACTTTTTTTTACATGTAAACCAATTTAAAAGTTAACTAGATAAGAATCATTTAAATATATCTTGTATTTTCTTATAGATGATGTTAACAGTAGTATCAACCAACGCAATAAGAATTTGAGCAGTGTGCAGGACTTTGATATCGCCATTCGAGAATTGGAAGAGAGAAGTAAAAGACTGAATGAACCTCGAGGTTCAAATTCGAATCTCCAAGACAAGCTTTTGGCCGAAATGGACAGTCTGCAAAGTCAGATCGTCACAATGCACAACATCAACGACGATCGAAATCAATTAATTCAAGTTTTGGATAATCGAGACACCGAATTGCGAGCCCAACATTTAGAATTGCAAAATAAATTGAGCGAACTTCAGAATAAAAAATCACAAGTTGATCAATTAGTGGCGCAATTGCAAGTTTTGGAAGAAACTGATGAAGACGATGTTGGTGCACAAGTCAGGAGAATCGTAACAATGAAAGAACAATTATCGAAATTAAAAGATATGTTGGAAATTGTCAAAACTACGGAGCTGAATTCGAACGCATCACAAGAAGAACAAGATCTAGCATGTGGAATATGTACGAAAGCGGAGAATTTTTTACAGAAAGATGGGGAGAAAAGAAGAACTCCGTTGAATAAACAAGTGAATAAGAATGCATGTGATCGGGGTTTTGGAGGTGCTAAGCCTAAAAGTCGAACGAATAGTAATAAAGTGGCGCTTCAAGTGGAACTAGAAGCAAAAAAGAGGGAATTGGAAGAGATCATGGGCAAACATAAAGGTTGGGAGTCGTATCAATTTATTAACAAACAATTTACAATAATATTCCAGCTGGTACGTCAAACTTAAATCACGATGTTGGCACTGACAATAAATCGGAATTCAGTTGTTCAAGTAATGCGTATTTTGATTGGGCGCCAATCATGTCCGACCATAATAGATTTGACTCAAGTGACAGGTTTAATATAACAATTTTTTTTTCATCTTCTTTCATTTTAATTATAGTGACGAATATTCTGACCCGAACCAACAATTCGTTCTTCCAACTTTAAACTATCCTAAATCAGACCATGACTATGTTGCCCATCACTTACAAGACACTACTACTGATCGTCTATCAAGTATACCTCGAACACCTGAACGTCGCACACCGCGTGCCGCTAGCGAACAGGGAAAAAATCAAGTACAAAAACAATTAGAATTGATACGAAGTGTTTGCGATTCTATGTTGGACCAGCAAGGGGGAACGAACGTCAGAAATAATCTAACTCCAAGTTCATTATATTTTGAACCCAGGCCTATGAACACCACTGCGATTGTGGATCCCAACTATCAAAGCTGGTGAGTACATACAGGAATGATTCAAAAGTTCCAGACCATCATCTCTTGAGTAATGATAAAGGATATGAGATTCAATCAAATCGCCAAACATTTTATTTACATTTTCTACTAGGTTGGCAACAAATACTCTTCAAACACAAGCTTTCATGCTGAATACGCTCAACCAATGTTGTCAGATGTTGTGGTTGCAACAGCGCGAATTGATTTCGTTGAGACAAACTGTAAATCAATTGCAAGATTATGGCGGCAATTTGGCTTCACCTTTACAAAGTGAATGTCGCTCAAGATCGAATCAAAAAGGGGGGAATCAAGTGGCTGCGGCATGTTCAATGCCAAATTTAAATCAATATAATATCCCACCTTCCGTCAATCTTGATCCTTCTTCTTCTTATCAGAATAACATGCAAAATGCTCGATTGTTAGATCATTGTTTGAATAATGTGAGTGATCATAATAACAGTGTGTTGCATGCTGTTAATGCTAACACTAACCAAATACCGCCAACTCATATGTGGAATGGACAAGCTCTAAATAACCAAGTCGCGCCTGGAAATAGAGCTAACAATTATTGGGACAATTTTAGAAGGTAACTGAATTGTTATAAAACCAAATACTAGTTTTTAGTTGTTATTTTTTTTTGTTGTTTTTATTTTATTTCCCAAACTAACACAATTTTTGTCAGTTATTCCCGCCAAAACCTTCTTTCAACGAAAAGTAATGAAGGTTTCCAAAATATCTCCAATAATCCTTTTACATTGGTAACAACACCAAAATGTAATTCCGATCAAATGTCATCTCAAGAGAATACACCACGTAGAAGAACACAGTTTCGAAATAATAATTCAGTTGTACCACCTGACGTCCTCAATGTTAATAAAGTCGATCAGAGAAACATAAACGAGTGCGATTACAACAATGAAAGCAATTCGACCATTTCAGAAGAACATACGATTTTTAAAGAATCAGCAAGTCGACGAAACGAATGGCACGAAGAGCAAGTTGATGATCATCATACCAAGTAATATGACATTTACAAGTCTTGTCGTTTTATGTTAAACTTTTCCAGGTCGAAATTGTTTGAAGAATTGCGCGAAAACGTCTACAAAGAAGTGGTGACTCTTATTTCGGCCAATGAGACACGTCCACATTTCCTCATTCAATTGTTTCGTGATTTACAAATGATCAGTTCGGATCCGTTACGACTTAAAATTCTACAGGCAATTCAAACAATAATTACGCATAATTTAACAACGAATCACACAAATAGACAAGTACTTGAATGGTTTTTATGAGTAAGATTCGGTTAAATATTGATTTTTAGGTTTTTGAGCCACAACAAAGCGAACCGATTGACTTGCAATCAACCGTTTGGTCAAAAAAAATAATAAAAAATCAAACAGCCACGTCACGTAACACTTTGGTTTGTGATTGCAGTGATACTAACTTAAAAGTCTAGTCGAATTTTTTTCAGGATGATAATCGAGTGATAAAAGAAATAATTCCGTTTCTCAACGATCACGAGGACGATAGTATAACTCATCCATTTTTGGTGAGTCTAAAGCAAGTTCTACTCGAATCTGAGTCGTTTCAAGAAACAGTGCGAGACTCGGTTTTCAAGAAACATTTTTCCAATGTTTTGGATGAGGTTTTAGCACAGTATCAGGGCAAAAAGTAAGTTTTTGACGTGACTAGATTTGGTTCGTAGTAATTTTTTGTTTAGAGTTCATGACGTGAAGATGCATTTTATTCAAACCGTCAGTGATTTATTGAGAGGCGAATTGTCTTTCATTCAGTTGATACAGGATACGTGTCCTGATGGTGGCGAACTCGAAACGTTTGAAACTAATGTTAATCAAGAAGTAACCATACAAAATGGTGATTTAGCTGAAGCCGATCAAGGGAGGGTGGAAGAGGATGATGGGGAAGTGGAGGAGGAAGGAGCGGTTGGGGGATTTTGGGAATTACCGTTGGAGGTTTCTGTATGTTTTTTTTTTTTTGATATATATATATCATAAAATATATATATTTGTTTTGTAGGAAGATGTAGAGGTGCCATCCACCGAGTTTCAGAACAATGCAGAAGCACAGACTCAATTTATTAAGCAAGGTTTGGATCAAGTACCGACTCGTTTGCCGACTAAATCCCCTTCAAATACTCCGAGTAAAGGTATATGATTTTTATAAGTGAGTCTGAGTTAGGAGTTGGTTTTCAGATCGGTCAACTTCATCACGTTCCGATCATCACGATCTGTTTTAATTTATTCGTTAGTTTATATCGAGATTATTTTGAATAAAATTAAAATAAATCTTTCAACTTTTATTTCACTCAAATGAATACAAACCAATACAAAAATATCAACTAGTATACACAGAAGCTGCGACATTTCCTGAATCAGAGAAAAGAAACTTATTCTTGTATTTACAATTGTCCCTCCCCTATCCTGAAAATGTGTACAAAAAATAAACCACTAGCGTTAGGCAACGATGGTTTTCCTCACAAAAAATTGTTATGTAATTTATAAATCATCACTTTTCCAATAATTGTAGAGGTTAGAACCGTGCGTTTCTCTAAGTAATTCTTCAAACAAGTCCTCGGAATCGCTTTTTTTTCGGGAAATTATTTTTTCTGAGGAAAGAGAAAAACCGATATTGAAAGTAAAATATTATATTTCTATTCTACTAAATAATAAAAAATTTAAATAAAATGACCCATGATGCATCGCGGCATGTCGGGGATATTATGGGTTGGTTTTCGTAAGTTTGCATCGGTTCGATTCGTGGATTGCTGCTGATAGACGAAAGGACTACATTCTGGAAGACAGTTACAGAAATTAAAACCTATGCAACCGCTAAAGCACCAACTTTGTTTATCCAGACCATAGGAAAGCGATAAGTTTGATTAATAAGCCAAGGATAAATTAAAAAGGAGTGTTTGTTTACAATTGAAAGAGGATGGTCATTTCGACTTACCGTTTTGGCGCCGTTTTTTGAACTCTAGTAAGTCCGTGGTGGTGCCAAAATCCCAAGCGCGTTTCCGGTTTTTGCTCGAGGGGTTTTCGAACTGTTGTACTTCCATGAAGCAAGGCTTTTCTTCCTTCATCTTCTCCAATAAAGGAGGCTGGTAGCCGTAGTAGCCATTGGATGATAGGTTAGTAAGACTTCTCGGTATGTAGTTCATGTTGTCTTGGACAATTGGTAACATGTTGAAGTTGTCTCGCATTTCTAACCGATGTGTGTCTGTTTGTGTGTGTGTGTGTGTTCACTAGCGTCAGCTGCTTCCTAGTGAGATTGCGTAGCGTGTTCGAAATAAATTCCGGCTACCGGTCTAACCCCCAACTTTCACTTTCGATAGTTCAATGTTTTGTACACGAAGTAAAACGATTTTATTATGAGAAATACACTGTTGGATTAAAATTCAGTTTTTAAACGTCGGACACGATCGGAACGGATCGATAAGCAACGAGTGTTTTTCCACACAGATTAGCGTTATTTGCTTTGACAGGTTTCAAATTGACCGCTTCAAACGTACCAACCGAAATCACATTAATCAAATGTTCATAATCACTCAATGAATTCAAAATTAAAACTTTATTAAATCGTCGTCACGCAAACAAACAAATACCCACATTTATCACAAACTTGGGCAAATTTAAAGCAAATTGTTTTTATTTAAATTAAATCAGCACGCGAGAAAACTAAATTCCCCAAGTCAGTCACTTGACACTCTATGCCTAACCTCTCAGATTAATCAAATTTCCAGATTCTAAAAATGATTCAAACGACACCCTACAATATTTTTAAGACAGTTTTTGTCTACTCTGCTCTTATTATATTTGCCCCTATTACGACATTCTTCGGTATGAAATTTTTCGTTTTTGAAGGTACTATCTACTATGCACCCCAATAATTACAATTTCTTATGTATTGGCGTTTTTTTAGGTCTTATCGGTACCGGAAATTTAGCAAGTAATGTGTGGTCAGCAATATTAGCCGTTGTTGTGTTACATATAGCTTTAGGTTTGTTTGTATATAAGGCATACTTTGAAAGTGGCACTGCTAAACTTGATGAAAAAGTCGATTAAAAGTCGTTTTGTTATGTAAAATAAATATTGTTTTTGTATGACTTTTGAGTATTATTAAATTTTTAATTAATGATGATTTTTTTTTATTTTAATCTTCATGTGACTGAGTGCTATTTAGCTACTCACCTCCTCAATGACATAATAATTTGGCGCCATAAATACAATTTTTTGTACTGCAAAATTAACAAAACTACTACTTTGTAATTGTAATTAATTATTTTGTACAAAATAATTTAAATTCAACTATGAACGCTTTTAAAGCAACAAAGGTCAAATCACACGCCATTGTAGTTAACGGTATTTTGTACAAAACCCCGTTGATTATTGTTAAACAAGAGTTTAGATATAAGTGAATTCATATGTAAAGATTAGTTCAAGGTTAAACCGCAGATACGATTTTTTTCCTTTGTGGATTGTTGAAGAGACCGATAAGAATCGTTTTAGTTAAAAACTTGTGTATGTTTATTTTTGTGTCAATTTTACTTCAACATGAAAGACTTAAAGTCGCTGAGTAAGACAGAGTTTGAAGGATTTTTGAATTCTTTTGATCGGATTTTATCCGATATTGATGGTGGGTAAGTCGATTGAATTAATAATGACCTTCTTAAAATCAATTCAAGGTGTATTATGGCTTTCCCTTGAAAGCATCCCTGGAACAGAATTGGCAATAAAGTCATTGAAAACCAAGTTCCACAAAGAGATTATTTTTGTCTCAAATAACTGTACAAAAAGTCACGATTGTTACTTTAAGCAGCTCAGGAGCGCTGGTTTTGATATTGAAAAGGACAATTTAGTCACTCCAGCACTAGCTATGATTTCCTATTTGACAAAAAAGAATTTCGATAAAGAAATCTACGTTATTGGAATGACTTGCTTGAAGCAAGATTTCGAAAATTCGGGTTTGAAAGTCGCAGAAGATGCAGTAAAAATTTAAAAACCAATAAACCCTTAATTACGAAAATTTTTAGCCGGATCGCATCAAAGAAACCATTCAAGACCTTGCCCTTCACGCAATCGTAGATAATGAAAAAGTTGGTGCCGTAATAGCGGACGCTGATATTAATTTAAATTACGTGAAACTACAAAAAGCTGCCACTTTTTTAAAACGTCCAGATATGATTTTTATCACAGGGGCCACCGATACAAAGGTTCCAGTTGGGTTAAATAATGTGCTCATAGGGCCTGGATATTTCCATAAGATTTTGGAGGATTTGACTGGAAGAAAGCCACTTCCAATGGCCAAACCTAGCTTGCATTTGAATGAATTTATAATTGAAAAATTTGGGTCGAAAGACACATCCAGAGTTTTATTTATTGGGGATTCGTGAGTCTATGATTTAGAATAAGTTTAGGTGAGAACTGGAATTTTAGTGTTATGGAGGATATGGGTTTTGCGACGAAATGTGGGTACAAAAAATTGCTAGTTTTGAGTGGTTTAACTAAAAAAGAAGCATTGGAAGAGTGGAAGTATCCTCTGGAGTATAAACCGGATTTTTATGTGGATAGTTTAAAGAGTGTTGAAGTTTTAATTGAGCGCCATTTTGGTATATAATAAACTCTAAAATAAGTGCTGTGCAAATTTAAATAAATGTTTTGCACGTATTAAGTGTTGTCTACTTTATTTAATCGTCGGTATTTACGCGAGCGTTATTTATGCACCTGCTGTTATTGAGATAACAAGTCACGTAAGTGATTTAACTGACGCAATATGAAAGACTTGACACAAGTTACCAAACAAGAACAAAGCGATTTTTTCAATTCCTTCGATCACATTTTATGCGATGTTGACGGTAAGTTGCAAGCA
Source organism: Tribolium castaneum (assembly GCF_031307605.1). Classification (NCBI taxonomy): domain Eukaryota; kingdom Metazoa; phylum Arthropoda; class Insecta; order Coleoptera; family Tenebrionidae; genus Tribolium; species Tribolium castaneum. The sequence continues at coordinate 87,824 of NC_087402.1, read as the reverse complement.
AAACCACTCCTTTTTATTAATCCACTTTAGGAGTAATCTGGCTTTTCCATAACAACATTCGTGGTTCAATTGAGGCGATACAAGCCCTCAAGAAGCTTAAAAAGAAAATAATTTTCGTTTCAAACAACGCGACAAAGACACATGATGATTATTTTCAACAATTAAAATCGGCGAAAATTGCGTCGCAAAAATCCGATTTGGTTCAACCAACTCTCGCAATAATCGACTATCTCAAAAAAATCAACTTTTCGAAAGAAATTTATCTGATCGGAATGACGGCCCTGCAAAGAGATCTCGAAAAAGCCGGCTTTAAAATCTCCGAATACGCACCTGATCAAGTTGAAGAAAACGTTCCGAAATTTGTTCACATGTGCGTCACTAAAAGTGATAGAATTGGGGCCGTAATTGCAGATTTGGACGTCAATTTAAATTTTATCAAGTTGCAAAAAGCAGGGACGTACTTGCGAGACCCCTCGGTGATTTTTTTGACTGGTGGTTCTGATAAATTGTTACATTATGCTCCTGGTGAGACGATAATCGGGCCTGGAAATTTTCACCGAATTTTGGAGAATATGACTGATCGAAAGGCACTTTCGATGGCGAAGCCAGGGCCGTATTTGAGCGATTTTATCAAAAATAAATATGAAATTTGTGATTCGAGTCGCGTTTTGTTTATCGGAGACACGTAAGTGGATAATTATCGAAAATGCGACATTTTTTAGAGGTATTGTAGAGTTATGGAAGATATGGGATTTGGCAGTATTTTTGGGTGCAAAAAACTATTAGTTTTTAGTGGCTTAACCCGGAAAGAGGTTTTGATTGATTGGCCGTTTCCGGAGGAGTTTAAACCGGATTATTACGTCGATAGCTTGAATGATATTTATGAGATTTTGAATAAATTATAAATTTTTATGTGTTGCACTAATTTATATTCATTGATTTTATGCGTACTGTATGAAAACTTTCAAATTATCCAAGGTTACAACAAAGATAAGTATTTTTTTTATCTTGACTTTACTTGCGTTTAGTCTAACAATGATGAGAGACTTGACAACACTTAGTGATAAAGAATTGGAAGCGTTTTTCGCTTCTTTTGACCAAGTTTTAACCGACGTTGATGGTAATCATCACTTAAATCCAAACCAATTTTTCATTTCGAATCCTAGGAGTGTTGTGGAATGTCCTTGAAACAATCCCAGGCACCGATTTGGGAATTAAATCCCTGAAAAAAATCGGCAAGAAAGTCACAGCGGTGTCAAACAACACAACAAAATCACTCAAAGTGTTTCAGCAACAGTTTAAATCCGCAGGAATTGACTTGGGAATGGATGAAATCGTGACTCCAGCTCTTGTCATGGTTTCCTACCTCAAATCTCAAAATTTCGACAAGGAAATTTTTCTTTTGGGAATGCCTTGTTTGAGAGAAATTTTTGAAAACGCAGGCTTTAAAGTGGCGAAAAATGATGAGGTAGGTAAGTTTTGTCCAAAATTTTTTTCCCCGAGATGTATTCAAATTTAAGTCGGTGTTGCCGATTAAAACCCTTCACGAATTCGCCTCAGCTACAAGCGATGATAATGATAATATTGGGGCTGTTGTAACTGACGTTGATCTTAATTTAAATTATCCAAACTTGCAAAAAGCTGCCACGTTGTTGAAACGACCGCAAGTTATTTTTCTTATGGGTGCGATGGATGTTGAGGTGCCCATTGGGCTGGACAGGACCATAATAGGGCCAGGATGTTTTCACAAAATTTTGGAACAAATTTCAGGCAGGAGAGGTTTAGAAATGGCTAAACCTAGTCTGTGCTTGAATGATTTTATTGTCAAGAAGTGTGGACTTACCGATCCGAGAAAAGTTTTGTTTATTGGAGATTCGTAAGTGAAGGAGAGATGATTTTTTTTTATTTTGTGCTAGTGTTCCAATAGATATGGGGTTCGCAACCAAATGTAACTATAGGAAATTGTTGGTTTTGAGTGGGTTGACAAAGAAAGAACAGGTGGAAGATTGGGCGTTTAATGACGAACTGAAACCGGATTTTTATGTTGATAGCTTGAAGATTCTGCATGATTTAATTGTCAAGATTTATGGAAAAAACTAAAATTATACTTTTATAATAAAGATTATTATTTTTTCTATTTTGTTTTTTTTTGTATATTCTTTAAATTCGATTTGTTATCTAAACTTTTTTGTCGTTAAATTACCTATATCAAAACTTTTCGAATGCAGTTTTCATCTAAACATAATATAATTCTTTCGGGAATTAACAAATTTGAATTCTATTTTAACAAGGCAAACCGTAATCCATATGCTTACGCACGCACTACATTTGCGAGTCATAGTAGCTTCGTAAATTAAACAAATTTAAAAAAAAATGCGATAAGACAATTATTAAATTATAAAAACTATCATTTTGCTTTATAATCATCTTTTAACCATGAAAGACTTAAGCACACTGAGCGACACTGAATTGTTAGAGTTTTTCAATTCTTTTGATACAGTTCTTTCTGATGTGAACGGTAAAAATTTAATTTCTAAAATAACAATTCTAATAAAATTGTAGGTGTTTTGTGGAATATTTTGGAGAGTATTCCTGGCGCTTCCGATGGCATAAAATCGTTGAAAAAAATCGGAAAACAACTCGCTGTTGTATCAAACAATACAACCGAATCTCTCGATTCGTTCCACAAGCAACTGAATTCTTCAGGTTTTGATTTGAGAAAAGAGGAAATTATTTTACCAACTCAAGCCATGATTGCGTACTTAAAATCTAAAAATTTCACCAACAGTATTTTCATCCTAGGCATGCCAGCGATGAAAGAGGCGTTCAAAGAGGCAGGTTTTAAAGTCGCAAACAACGAAAATTGGACAAAAGTCAATTCTCTTCAAGAATTTGGACTTGTCACTAACATTGCCAGTGAAATCGGTGCAATTATTGCCGATATTGACCTTAATCTTGATTTCGTCAATCTCCAAAAATCGGTCAATTTATTAAAACGCCCTGAAGTCATTTTCCTAGTAGGTGCCACAAATGTGGCTGTTCCTTTAGGTTTAGATCGGGTTATGTTAGGCCCAGGATGTTATTTAAGGATTCTTGAGGAGGCTTCGGGACGCAAAGGACTTCAAATGGCCAAACCCAACCTCAGTTTAAATAATTACATTATTCAAAAGTATGGAATCAAAGATGCGTCCAAAGTCTTGTTTATCGGAGATTCGTAAGTTGTATGTGAGGGGGCTAGAATTATTACTGATAAAGGGCGGCTGTAGAGTGTTGGCAGATATGGGCTTTGCGACGAAATGTGGTTATAAAAAATTACTTGTCTTGAGTGGTTTAACCAAAAAAGAGGACTTGGACGAGTGGAAGTATGAAGAGGAGTATAAACCGGAGTTTTACGTCAACAGTTTGAAAGTTGTTCACGAATTAATTGAGAAAATAAAGCAATCAGTTTAAAAAAAACATGTTATATACTTGTACCTTTCAATTAAATTATTCACAACACTTTGTTGTTTCGTAATTCAAATGATGACATAATAATTTCTATATCGGGGAATGTCTTCCCCAAGATACGATTTTTAAAAATAAGTGATTTTTTTTAATCGTAGCCTGTCTTCTGTACTAGTCGCAGAAATTGGACTTTTTCTGAAGAGCTACCTCTATAATACATATAAGTATCATCTAGTATCATCCAGCATATTTGAAAAAATCAAAGATAAATCATTTCTCAATATCTAAACGCGGATGACCTTCTATAAAGTAAATACCTTTTACTTTTCATTTGTTTACTATTAAATTACAGTGCACCGAAGGATTAAATAAAACAATGCAAATAAATTTTCCTTTGTTTTGTTTCTAGAAATAATAAACGACTCACGTGTATAAAAAAATAGGAATAGAGATAGTGAAACTGCCATGCTTCAAGCCATTTCATTATTATTACCTGCTATTACACTTGTCTCCAAAAATAATTTTTTTTTTCTCTTTATTATTATGCGTGATTATAACAAGTATTATAAATTTAATGCTTCTGAATTGAAATAAGGTATCACATAAACTTTTATTGTAATAGATTTTTATATAAATTGTAGATTATATTTAGTGAATTTAATGATTGCGATATTAATTTACTTTCAACAAATGTTATAATTCGTTCCAAAACACTAAAAATCATTAAAAAATCTAACTATTTGCATGTTAATAGCATATTTTTTTGTAATAGTTTCTTTCTTTTCATATTTTCCACTGTAGTCAGGCAACAAAAATCTGCTATCATCATTGCTTCTGCCTACTTTTTCCGTTGTGTCGTCTCTCATGTATGTTTAATATTTCTTGATGAAACCTTTTTTCTTGTTTATTGAAGTTGTGCTTAGATTTTCGGTAATAAAATCAAAGTGAGAGTTAAACGAATTAATGACATGTCACATATTTCAGACCTTTTTAAGAAGAAAAAACTTCATGAATGATTTCCTGGTAGTTCTTAGCTTTTTTTATTATCATCCTATCAATTGAAGTCGTTTTTATAATATAATACCTACCTACAGATAAAATAGCATAAATGTAATAACGACAAAACATAAGAAATCTATACGTGAAAAAACTGAAAGCGCATTATTCGTACTAATTAATTTTGTCGCTGGAAAATATTTTTTATATCATAAAATGTTGCAAAGTATGAATTAAATTTTTGTCTAAAATATTTTATTTGAGTTGACTAAATATTCTAAATTCTAAATAATTTTTCCGAAAAATATTAGAATATTTTAATAGTATAAGGTCATATGTATTATTTGTTGCCTAGCTCGCAACCGCAAAGTGTTTTTTCTAAACATTATCACATGTTTAAGTTTTCTCGCGTTGAAACGACTTGAAACGGTAAGAATTAAGAAAATATTTATTTATACACAGAAAGTTCACAATTGGTCACCATTTTATCTCGTAGCTTATCATATAATTCAAGATAATTTTTGTATTTGTACAAGTTTTTATGATTAATTTGACCCCCGTCGAAGTCGCACGACATTGTGTGCTCTAGTAATTCCCTAATTGTTATTTGATGACACTTTTGTAAGTAAATAATAATGGTAATTACACGAATATAATTGGGGTGTGCGTTTTTTCCGCAATTTATCAAAAAATTTCATTCAACAAACGAAATGACGCAACTTTAATATCTAAATAAATCACGGAACGTTTGTTGACTATAACCGTCTGACTATATTAATTTACAACCAATTATGATAAGAAAATTAAAGCTTAATTCCACACAATAAATTTTTAGTGTCTGAAAATGGGTCTCAACAGTGTGACACAAACCGTCCTTTTTACAAGTCTTGTGACTGCTGTTACTGTCGTTGGTTCCTACTTGTATCAAAAATGGAAACAGGTCAAAATACCTTCGAATTGGGAACGCATAGGAAGCGTGAAAAAACTTCACTTGTATCCACTTAAAAGTGGACACAGAGTCGAATTACAAAGGGCTGAAGTAACAGAAGTTGGACTTAGACAAACTAAAGAGGACGAAAAGATCTTTCAGTTAAGAGACAGGTATAACAAATCCAACATGGTAGCGAAAAATTCCATCATTATATAATGTTTTTTTAGGGTTTTGGTAGTTTATGGAGCTAAGGACCATGAATTTCGCACTGCTCGGACCTACCCAAAAATGGTCCTCATTGATGTTTCGGTCCACGATGAGGATCACCTTGCCATAGATGCTCCCACTATGAGGACACTCTACGTTAAAATACCCAACCGAAAAGACAACGCCGTTGCTAAAGTCAAGTGTTGGAACAACGAACATATTGAAGCAATTGATTGTGGAGATGAGGCAGCTGGCTGGTTTTCCCGATACATAATTGAGCGAGATTTTGGTCTAAGACTAGGTTACAACGATGCCAGTCATCGACGCGATATTACAAAAACCCACCACAAACTCCTCAACTACTACAAGAACTTAAGCAACCATTCAACTGTTTGTGCAAATCAAATTAAAATATTGTATTTATTATTAATTCGTACATTATTTCAGGGCCTGTTTGCAGACTTGTCGAGTGTTACTCTCATCAATCAACATTCAGTTCACGATTTGAATAAACGAGTTGGTAACAATTCCAATGTTACTGTTGAAAATTTCAGACACAACATTATTGTTGATGGACCTGATTTGCAACCTTATGATGAAGACAATTGGGATTGGATCAAAGTCGGCGATAATGTTATTTTGAGAAATGTTAAAGACTGTACTAGGTGTGTCTTTACAACCATTTCGTCTGAAAACGGAATCAGGGATATAAATAGGCAACCGTTGAAAACTTTGGAAACGTTAGTAGAAAAATAATCAAGCAACCAACAAAATTGTTTGTTTTACAGATATCGCAAACATTCAGGACCTGATCATGGACCAAGATTCGGAACGAATTTAGAAGTTGCAAAAACTGGATTTATTAATGTTGGCGACCCTGTATTTATTGCCAGGAAGGAAGAAACGCAATAAAGAACGTTTTAGGTCTATGTGTAGAGGGGGGACATTACATAGTTTTCATTCATTGAGATTGTTACTTATACTATTATTGTTATTACTTAGGCCATCCTCTGTATATAATACGAATTAAAATTGACTGTTCAAAATAATTTTTTTGTGCGTCAGGGATGATAAAAACGTCGTTCGGCTTTAACAATTTATTAAACTTGATTACATTAAAAATGAAATAAATCACACACCAATTTTCAGCAGTCAATTGTGTAGAAATAAAAAAAATAAAATCACATTAAACTTGTTCACTTTTAATAAGAGCGATTTGATCGCTTTGTCGACTACTGGCCTTTGATGAGACTGGATTCTGGGAATATAAATAGACGGCATACATGACAGCACCAATAGCAAGAACCGTGTTTAAATGAATGGCAATCCTAAAAAATAAATAACTCAAGATAGCCGTCAGAACCAGCTCTAAGGCACTGGCGAAAGTTTTTAAAATGGAATTTAAAGTTTTGAGGAAAAAACTAGTGACAATACCAATTGCGGCATTATTAAACATTACTAGTAATACTTTGTAATGGAATACTTTGCTAATGTTTTCGTAAGTGAACGCGGATGATAAAGAGACTCGTACGCTTAATAAAACCACGTTACAAACAATCGAATCCAAGTACATGAAAACATTTTGAATGAAAATATTCACATCAGCTCCTTGTTTTTTTAAAAGATATTCGTTATAGACTCCCGCAAGACATGAACAAAAAATTTGCAAAAGAATGAAAATGCCATTTAAACCAACGATATCGAACGAAATAAATGATTTTTTCTCTTGATTGGTGAAATTAATCTGTTTTAACATGCATCCAAATGTTAAAATTAACAATGAAAGCCATTGCTTCTTGCTTAAAGTTTTACTAAAAATGACTTGAAATAGTATTCCAGTGACTACAACTCTCAATTGCAATAGTAAGTAATAAGTTGTGGGGTCAAATACTGATAAGTTAACGAAAGCAAGGTTATTGTAGAAACAATACAAGAGTGCAGGTACAAAATAAAGCCCTAATACTTTCCTATTTTCTACTATATTGTTGACTAGCGACTTTGGAGAATTGCTACAACTCGAAATTGTTAAAATTATTTTACTTGAAAGTGAAAAACTTACTCTTTACAGTACAACAATGTTGACACAATCAATTTAAGAACTTCAGTTAGTAGAACTACCGTAATTATGTTATAATCATACTGATTGTCTGCTTTTTGAGAGGCTGTTACTAATATTCCTATAAAGAAAAAAAGCGTTAAACCGGAAATATAACATTGATAGTTACCTTGCCCTACAAACAACAATATATAAGCTAAGAAAATTACAAAACTCAGTTTTGTAGGGAACAATTCGATCCACGAAAACGTCGACATATTCACAGAATTTACGACTTATTACAATTGTATTAGTTGTTGAGCCAATTGTTGAGTAAATACCATTTTACGAGCCATTTTATTTTTTATCTCTTGATAACTCATTCTTGGAAAATGTTTAGGTTATGTCACACATTCAAAATGTGTGATTGATTATTGATTAAACCTACGATAATAATAATAATGCACATACTTTGATACATACAAATATGTCTACATCTTTACCACCATTTGAATTTTTTTTTTAATTATTATTATTCAAATTTCCAAAAAATTTCTTCTCGTAACTTTAAACACCAACTCACCAGTCAACTGTCCAAAGGTCCAAAGTTACATGTCGGTGAAGACAGCACCAAAAAATGGTGCTGGCACCATGAACATTACAGTCGACCAGACAATCGCTGCGCGCATGGTGCTAGCAACATTGCCCCAACATTCTCGTTTTCTACAGCCAAGTTCACACCAGGCAAATTATCAAAATAATCGTAAATCATTTTAAAAACATTAATAAGCTGTTACGCTGGCTTGCATATCACATTTGTAGAACATCTCCTGACCATTTATTTTTGTGTTGTTGTTTTTTTATTTCACAAACCAATAATTCCGTAAAATTTAATTGCAATTAAAATGTGTACACCGGCTCTAAATGCGGTGTTGAAAAGTTATAGTTTGAGTGACACGTTTTAAATACAGTAACTATAAATAAAATAAAACACTCAAATAATTTATTGTCGCGTACTGATTTTGACATTAATTTTAATCGATGAAAGTCGCTTTCTCAAAATTTATTTATGTTACTTTCATGCAAATAAAGATTTTTTAATGGTGTTATTTTTAATTTCTTTTTATTGTTTTGCTACAAACAGTAGCCAACGCAGAAGCCATAAAGGTAAGTGCATTTTATCTTTGTGTTGTATTTTTTTATTTCACGAACCAATAATTCCTTTATTCCCTTTATTTTCCAATAATCATTGTTTACCTCATCCTTATTCCCTTTTCTCCTGGCAAGAATGCTCTAAACCTCTACGTGGTTCTTGCTGGACAAATTAATTATTAATTTGACTAATAAGAGCAATTCTTAAATACAAATTTTTTTAACGCAGTTTGCAAAATCGATTTTTTTACAGTCGAAGGCCTTATTAGATGGCTTTCAGGATTTCAGGATATAAAGTTGATTAAAAAAAATATAGTTTGCAAAATCGGAAAATTTTAAAGAATCTTTATAAATTCATTAAGGCCTCAAGGGCTGTTTGTCTAAACATGGTTGTTTTACAGTCAAAGGCCCTATCGAAGGGCTTAATCTCTTGCAAAAATAAAGATAATTGCAAGGTATAAAGTGGGTGAAAAAAAAATTTGCAAAATAGAGTAACTTTATAAAAATTAAAAAAATTCGTTAAGGTCTCAAGGGGTGTTTGCCCAAACATGATTTTTTTACAGTTAAAGGCCCTATCAGTGGGCTTAAATTCCTGCAAAAATAAAGAAAATTGCGGGATATAAAGAGTGTGAAAAAAAATCAGTTTGCATTTCATGAATATGAGAATAAAAAATGCAGAAATTAAATGCAGTTAAGTTTTAATTTGTAATAGATACACATTAGAATGGTCAGGAAATGTTCTAGAAATGTGATATGCAAGTCAGTGTAACAGCTTATTGATGTTTTTATAATGATTTACGATTATTCTGATAATTTTCTTGGTGTGAACTTGGCTGTAGAAAACGAGAATGGTGGGAAATAGTGTTAGCTCTATGCACACAGCGATTGTCTGGTCCACTGTAATGTTCATGGTGCCAGCACCATTTTTGGTGCTATCTTCTCATCGATGTCAAAGTTAATGGAACTGTCATTTTTGTGTGTTGAAAAATAAGTTTGTGTCGACAAATATCTACAATCATCCGTTAAGTTACAATTAATAGTAACGTGTTTTCATATAATTCGTGAAAAATGACGATTCAAGCATCAATGGGTGATGGAAATAAAGCGCGAGGTGTGGTTTACAAAGACAAAAGTAAGCCGAGCGATGTCCGTCTCAGCAATATCAATGCCGCAAAAGGTAAACATAGTTTTTTTAAAAAAATACTTCTAAATTTTCCTTCGTGTAATCGTTTTTATAATTATTACATGAACTTACAATGTTTCAAGCCGGTTTTATCGACTCATTTCGCTACGTTTATATAATATCGTACATTTTTTTGACAGCTGTATGCGATGCCATTCGTACGAGTTTGGGGCCAAGAGGCATGGATAAAATGGTATATAGGTACTCAATGATTAATAATTTTTCTAATGATTGTTTTAATTTAGATTCAGGCGAGCAATGGTGAAGTCACCATCACCAACGATGGGGCTACGATTTTGAAACAAATGAATGTCATACATCCAGCTGCAAAAATGGTAAAAACGTAAAATCATTATTTGAAAAAATTTATTATTATTTTAGTTAGTTGAGCTGTCACGTGCTCAGGATGTTGAAGCTGGCGATGGTACCACTACTGTTGTTGTAGTAGCGGGGGCTTTACTCGATGCTGCTGAAAAATTATTAACACGGGGGATTCACCCAACTGCAATTTCTGAATCATTTCAACGAGCCGCCAAACACGCCGTCGATGTAAGTTTTATTTATATTTCATACCACGCTATAATTATTTTATATGCAATTTTCAGGTTTTAACAAGCATTTCTAAGCCGATTCAATTAGATAATCGCGAACAAATGGTTAAAAGTGCGTCAACATCATTGAATTCAAAGGTTGTTTCACAACAATCAAGTCTGTTGGCTCCTTTGGCTGTTGATGCGGTTTTAAAGGTCGTAGAACCAGGTTTGTTTGGAGAAAAATTAGTTATGTGTAAAATAATTATTATTTAATTTCAGGGCGTGAACAAGTCGTTTCTTTGTCAGATATTAAAGTCATTAAGCAAATTGGGGGCACTGTTGAAGATACCGAATTAATAGATGGTGTTGTTTTTCCTCAAAAAGTTGCAAATGTCAATGGCCCGAAACGTATAGAGAAAGCCAAAATTGGATTTATTCAGTTTTGTATTTCTGCACCTAAAACCGATATGGATCATAATGTTGTTGTTTCTGATTATGCTGCTATGGATAGAGTTCTTAAGGAAGAGAGGACTTATATTTTGAATATTGTCAAGCAGATCAAGAAGGCTGGATGTAATGTCCTTTTGGTAATTAAAATTTTTTTTCTACTCTCATACTTTAATTTATTTATTGCTTAAATGTTTGTTACCAACGAGAATATAGTGTAACGATCACGAGGACAACTTGTGACCGTAAATGGTAGCAATTAGATATTTGACTGCCTTTGTGCGTTTGACATTTAAAAAATAATTCGACATTAAAAAATTTTTTTTTGTACTTTAACCCATCGAATCATAAAAAAAGTAGTGTATGCAACTTTAATGGCTATTAATATACCTGTAGGCTATACGACTCTCGCCTACGGCTTGTAATTTTCGTACTTGTGTCTTAATAGGCGTCATTATAGATAGTTACCTGTTGTTTTGTTTTTAGATCCAGAAATCAATTCTTCGCGATGCCGTCTCTGATCTCGCTCTTCATTTTCTCGATAAAATCAAATGTATGGTCGTCAAAGACATTGAACGTGAAGACGTTGAATTTGTGTGTAAATCACTCGGTTGTCGTCCTATCGCATCTCTCGATCACTTTACCGCCGAAAATCTCGTTTCAGCCGATTTGGTTGAAGAGATCGGTGTTGGCGGCAATCGTATGGTGAAGATTACCGGTGCTCAAAATGCCGGTAAAACAGTGACACTTTTGGTTCGAGGCTCGAATAAATTAGTCCTTGAAGAGGCGGAAAGATCTTTACATGATGCATTGTGTGTGATTCGTTGTTTGGTACGAAAAGGAGCAATTGTAGCAGGTGGTGGTGCACCTGAGATTGAATTGGCCTTGAAACTGGCTGCTTTGGCTGATACAAAAGAGGGTATTGATGCGATCTGTTTGAGAGCTTTTGCAAATGCTTTGGAGATTATTCCGTTTACGTTGGCCGAAAATGCTGGTTTGAATCCAATTCAAACGGTGACAGAATTGAGGAATAGACATGCGAAAGGAGAAATTTCAGCAGGGATTAATGTGAGAAAGGGCTCGATTTCGGATATTTTAGAGGAGAATGTGGTACAACCGTTGTTGGTCAGCGTCAGTGCGATAACGTTTGCTACCGAAACGGTCCGATCAATTTTGAAAATTGATGATATTGTAAGTTGTTTTTTTTAAGGTTGAACTATACTGACGCAAAATTTGAAATAAGATTTTAAAGAAAAGTAATAATAATTGTATAATAATTTTATAGCGTGAAGTTTTAATATTGAAGACCGAAACGAAGTTGAGGGCTTTAATAAATAAAAAAATATAAAACTTGTTACTTGACCACCGGTAAAATGAAACGAATCTGTTAATTGTAAAAAAGGCTATTTTGTTTATTTTTTTTTAACTGGATAATGTGCCCAGTATAGTCCTACCTACCATAAGTACAAAATTTTAAACAATGTTTTGTCTTTTCCAGGTGAACACGATGACATAGATCTTTTCTAAATTGCTTCATTTAATTTTTTTGTTAAGTACGATCATTTGTAACAAAATTAGTATTATTACAAAAATAACAATATTGTGGATTCGTTTAAGCATTGTTTTATTTAGATAAGAATAAACAAATGGTTAAAGTTTTTTTTCCTATAATAAAATATCTACAGTAACAATAAATATGTGTAACTCTATTTAAATTTCCAAATTACTCCTTATTCTTCAACTGCTTTAAAATCTGTTCAGATACAACTTTTGTAGCTTTATCGGCATTGGGTATAAGAAATCGATCCATGTCAGATATAATTAAATTCTCACCATCTGGCACGCCATACTTGAAAGTGATAAGTTCAGGATGACGTTTCCTCGCTGTTATTTTAACAATCGCCGACAGGGGGCGTTTTACAATAACTTCAGCAATGCCACCTTTCCTATCGGGCATTTCTCTAAGTACTATAAGCTCACTGTTAGTCACAATCAAGTGACTTTTGTACATAAAACCATTGATTTTCACCTCCTGACACGGAAAATGTTCAATAACTTCGGGATGTTTCAACCATGATTGTATTTGTACCAATTCGCGACATTCTTCATTAGTTGCATCTTCCATGTTATTGGTGGTAGCATTTTCATGATCATCATCTATACTAAAAACAGGTGCCACATTTCGGTACCTTTTCCCGATTTTGTCGCTACTGCTAACATGTCTCTCTTGCACGGGACTATTGTTGGGATTAACGATATAATCGATAAGTTTTTCTTTAACTTCGGCCGATTTCGATTTCATTGCTGCTGAAATTTTCCCAAACAAATCGGTCGATTGTCCCTTGACTTGACCTTGCTGTTGTTGTTGTTGTTGTTGCATTGGGCCACACACAATGCAAAGTTTGGGATTATGATCTTGTAAAAACTCTAAATCATCCGAAAAGTAATGATGAAGAGCACAATAACCTCCTGTTAGAAGTGAAACGTATTGAGTGTGCTTCTGTAGGAAAGAAGCCACAACCATATGAGTGTATTGATCTTCTTCGTTACGACCTGATCCCAAAAAACACAAATGTTCACCACCTGCTGTAGAATTATGTGCCAGAGCTTGTTTTTGCGCCGAAAGTAAGCCTTGAACAGCAGTATTAAAAGCACTTGGTTCTTGAAGCATTAAGTTACAGTCCAAGTGAAAAGCTGTAGGTAAATGACCGGCATTGTACTGTTCCACAGGTCGACAATCAACTAGGAAAAATCTTACAGCGTCTATATTTCCACTCTCATTGGACGTATTTTCAACTAGTTCGCTTACGGAAACTGGGAGACATAACGCTTGAGAGACTACAGCATCATTTGTGCCATTATACAAGTTTTGCATTAAATCGGTCCGAAAACTAACGGGTGTTTTAAGGGCATAATATTGGGCCAAGGAACAAAAATCACCAACGTCTTCAGCCTCAAGAGCACACGGCATGTTCGTCAAATTCGAAATAATTACATCTCGAGATTCGCTTTTCATTGAAATGATTTGCTCGCGTGCGTTTATTACCATGATTAACGAGAGGAAAAAAATGAAAAACGGGTCAGACTGTTGAAAATAATAGTCCCACATGTTTATGACGACTTGTAAATTACAAGTGGCTGCGAAAAGTGACTGGAACCATGTCAGACAATATTTATCAGGTGTGATACGTTTAGTGTCAAGAAATGAACACAATTCTGGATCGTGATAGAGCAATAAAAGACGCAAAATATGGAAAGCGTTGCCGTCATTTGTGTGACAATTTTGAGGCACGTAAGTGTCTCTAATTGCCTCAAACAGGTTGTAAGTGGTTGAACGATTCACTTTCAGTGTTAGCAAAGGGAGCAGAAGCTCAATCCAGCCGTTGTTTTTAATATAAGTCAAGTTGCGACTTTTGCAATAAAATGTTAAAATCGATTCTAAATCGGATACAACGGATAATTTATCCTCTTCGTCATTGCCGAGTTTTGAAACGAAATTTCGACAGTCTTCTCGTAGCACAGATTGATTAGGCAAATCATAGATTTCGTTAAAGTGATCGAGTTGGTTCCCCTTGTCTCTTACGTCGAGACATATCTAAAAAAAATACGACACATTATTTATGACGAGCAAAATGATTGGTATGTTGCTAACCTGCCAGACTTCAGCTCGTAAATTGTCAGGTAAAGGTTTGCCTTTGCAAATACAGTAAATATCAGCAACTGAACATTCTTCCAGTAAAGCGCTTTCTAAATCAGCCACCCTATAATAAAATAATAACTAAAGTAAATAAATGACACTGCACAGGCGAGACTTGGTTTCGTTTTACAACAACAAAAAATTGAGGCAACTTTATTATGCTTGAAAACTTACCATCCGTTGTCGTCATCAACACTTGCCATTTTCACATATTAAAGAAAAAATAAGCGACGAAAAAGAGGAAAATACCACATCAACGTGTCAAAAAGTGACATTCAAAACAGCAGATGATAAGAGGGATTGGCAGCCATGGGTACCAGAAAGTTTTAAGTATGGCGGATATTTTAAAATTTATATCCCATTTCAGCAGTTCTTAGAATTTTGCAAAAGCGCATTTGATTTTTTTTGTAGTGACATGGAGCAAAAATTGAAAGTTTTGGTGGGGTTTTTTAGCCCTTTATTTAGTTTAACACATAATTCCTTTCTTTCTTTACAGTGTTACAAAAATTTTGGATTCAATATTTGTTTGGTATTAGAAATATGGGTAGCATATTTTCCAAACAATATGTTAATTAAAAGGATTTCTTGAATAAACGTTATGTTGTATTTGTGTTTTATTTAAAAGGACCGCCAAAAATAAAACAATGAGAAGATGAACGGAGATAAATCAATAAAAATATAAACAAAGTGTTTTGGGGCTATGGAAATGGTGACTTCAGGATTACAAGCCGCCACTCCGACAGATTTATCTGAGTCTCCTTCCGGACCTCTTCGAAAGAAGACAAGGATATTCAGCGATTTTAGAACCCTGATGGACTGTAAGTGGGAAGATTCTCACTACGAGAAAGTAAAGGTAATGGCAATTAGCCCCTTTGCACAAGTAGAGGAAGTTGCTCCGGTGATTATTAGATCGAGGGAGCAAAAAGAGGAGGGGGCACTGCTGCGATTACTTAGTCAGCGGTGCCCACGGTACAGACAAAATGTGCTAAAAGGAGAGAACCCTATAAATGCCATGGTAGTAACCATTAAGCCAACAGTTGCGCTGGGACTCAACGCAGTGAGCGAAACTCCAGAAGATAGCTAGCTATATGTTTGTAATAGCTGCTGAAGAGATGGAGAAGGCAACTGGTTCATTTCCGAGAACATACGATGCTCTCCTGAAGCTGAAGGATAGAGTAAAAGAATTTGGAATTCCAAAAATTGCAGTGGCATGTGACTCGACATGCAGAGTAGAGCACCAAAGACAGATGTTAGAATATGTTTTCAAGGTGGAAGATGTGGAGGTTGTCTCCACATCATGTCATACTCAAATTCTTGAGTCTAATTTTGCTTTTATCTGCAATTTTCTTTTTTTTTTAAAACAAAGTTGGAGAACGTAAAATCCTATGCAAAATGATCCGGGGAATCGATTGGCATCGAGAAAATTGCCAAATTCCCAATGGTTTTTTAGTTATGAATTTTTAAAAATTTTCCCAATTTTTGCATTTGTCTCCAATTTGCTCGAAAACTATTAGTCGGAGAACAATATTTTTTTTTGAAAAAGATAGATAATTTAAAGAGCTTTCCAACGATAATACACTTCATGGGGTTATCTCTGATAGTTCCGGAGCTATTGCTTGACAAAAGTTCCGGGTACCCAAAATCGACAAAAACTGCGACGAAAATTGAAAAATCAAACTTCTAAAAATCGAACATATGGACTTTTTGTGGACTAAAAACAACTTTTTTGGGTTGTTAAGACATGTAGAAGTCCATAAAAATTTACTGGAGTGAGTTTAAAAAAAATTTTTTTTTCACCTCTTTGAAGGTAAGTATTACCCAGGAAATTTTAGCAAAAAAATTGAAAATTTTAAATCTCGTGAAAAGTTGGTATAATACAGAAAATGAGCCGCTGAATTCAATGGAACAAACCGCATTGCTCTACGACTTTTAGTTTTCGAGTTATGAATTTTGTTAATGAATAAAATTTTTCACTATGACAAATGGCTACCCTAAATTTAGGCAAAAATTTTTAAATTTTTAATTCTTGTGAAAAATTGATATATTATGTAAAATGAGCCGCAGAATTCAACCGAACAAACCGCATTGCTCTACGAATTTTAGTTTTATTTTTATGAATTTTTTTAGTGAAAAACTTTGATCGCCTCTGTAGCCGGAACCGTTGCCCGGAGCGGCTCCGGGTTTGGTCGAAAAAATAGATAAAATTAAGCGCTATCAGATGTTTTTTTGTTCGTTGCTCTAAGTCTTACAGTTTCCGAGAAAAACGCAAAAAAAGGTTTCCATTTTCACTTTTTTTCAATTTTCAACCGCCAATTACGGCGAAACTATTAGAGTTATCGAGAAACGGAAAAATAGAGGACAACCGGAATAAAAAACTCTACAAAATGGCATAGGACTCAAGGCGATATCTCGCAAAAAATTTTTCAATATTCAAACGCCGATTACGGCCAAACTAAAAGAGCTAGGAGAAAATGCTTTTTTAGATTGGAAAGAGCACATCAAAATCTATAAGATAGAATCGGTTTTATTTGATTTAGAGACACTTTAAAAATTGACCGATTTTAAGGGGGGGGGTGTTAACTTTTTTTTAATTTTTTTTATTTTCTCATTTTTGGCTAAACTATTCGAAAAAGTGGAACTATTTTGATCCATTCCTATGCAAAATGATCCGGGGAATCGATTGGCATCGAGAAAATTGCCAAATTCCCAATAGTTTTTTAGTTATGAATTTTTTAAAATTTTACCAATTTTTGCATTTGTCTCCAATTTGCTCGAAAACTATTAGTCGGAGAACAATAATTTTTTTTGAAAAAGATAGATAATTTAAAGAGCTTTCCAACGATAATACACTTTATAGGGTTATCTCTGATAGTTCCGGAGCTATTGCTTGACAAAAATTCCGGGTACCCAAAATCGACAAAAACTGCGACGAAAATTGAAAAATCAAACTTCTAAAAATCGAACATATGGACTTTTTGTGGACTTTTAACAACTTTTGTGGGTTGTTAAGACATGTAGAAGTCCATAAAAATTTACTGGAGTGAGTTTAAAAAAAAAACTTTTTTTCACCTCTTTGAAGTTAAGTGTATTATTACTCAGGAAATTTTAGCAAAAAAATTGAAAATTTTAAATCTCGTGAAAAGTTGGTATAATACAGAAAATGAGCCGCTGAATTCAATGGAACAAACCGCATTGCTCTTCGACTTTTAGTTTTCGAGTTATGAATTTTTTTAATGAATAAAATTTTTCACTATGACAAATGGCTACCCTAAATTTAGGCAAAAATTTTTAAATTTTTAATTGTTGTGAAAAATTGATATATTATGTAAAATGAGCCGTAGAATTCAACCGAACAAACCGCATTGCTCTACGACTTTTAGTTTTTTTTTTATGAATTTTTTTAGTGAAAAACTTTGATCGCCTCTGTAGCCGGAATCGTTGCCCGGAGCGGCTCCGGGTTTGGTCGAAAAAATAGATAAAATTAAGCGCTATCAGATGTTTTTTTGTTCGTTGCTCTAAGTCTTACAATTTCCGAGAAAAACGCAAAAAAAGGTTTCCATTTTCACTTTTTTTCAATTTTCAACCGCCAATTACGGCGAAACTATTAGAGTTATCGAGAAACGGAAAAATGGAGGACAACCGGAATAAAAAACTCTACAAAATGGCATAGGACTCAAGGCGATATCTCGCAAAAAATTTTTCAATTTTCAAACGCCGATTACGGCCAAACTAAAAGAGCTAGGAGAAAATGCTTTTTTAGATTGGAAAGAGCACATCAAAATCTATAAGATAGAATCGGTTTTATTTGATTTAGAGACACTTTAAAAATTGACCGATTTTAAGGGGGGGGTGTTAACTTTTTTTTAATTTTTTTATTTTCTTATTTTTGGCTAAACTATTCGAAAAAGTGGAACTATTTTGATCCATTCCTATGCAAAATGATCCGGGGAATCGATTGGCATCGAGAAAATTGCCAAATTCCCAATAGTTTTTTAGTTATGAATTTTTTAAAATTTTACCAATTTTTGCATTTGTCTCCAATTTGCTCGAAAACTATTAGTCGGAGAACAATAATTTTTTTTGAAAAAGATAGATAATTTAAAGAGCTTTCCAACGATAATACACTTCATAGGGTTATCTCTGATAGTTCCGGAGCTATTGCTTGACAAAAGTTCCGGGTACCCAAAATCGACAAAAACTGCGACGAAAATTGAAAAATCAAACTTCTAAAAATCGAACATATGGACTTTTTGTGGACTTTTAACAACTTTTGTGGGTTGTTAAGACATGTAGAAGTCCATAAAAATTTACTGGAGTGAGTTTAAAAAAAAAATTTTTTTTCACCTCTTTGAAGTTAAGTGTATTATTACTCAGGAAATTTTAGCAAAAAAATTGAAAATTTTAAATCTCGTGAAAAGTTGGTATAATACAGAAAATGAGCCGCTGAATTCAATGGAACAAACCGCATTGCTCTACGACTTTTAGTTTTCGAGTTATGAATTTTTTTAATGAATAAAATTTTTCACTATGACAAATGGCTACCCTAAATTTAGGCAAAAATTTTTAAATTTTTAATTGTTGTGAAAAATTGATATATTATGTAAAATGAGCCGTAGAATTCAACCGAACAAACCGCATTGCTCTACGACTTTTAGTTTTTTTTTTATGAATTGTTTTAGTGAAAAACTTTGATCGCCTCTGTAGCCGGAACCGTTGCCCGGAGCGGCTCCGGGTTTGGTCGAAAAAATAGATAAAATTAAGCGCTATCAGATGTTTTTTTGTTCGTTGCTCTAAGTCTTACAGTTTCCGAGAAAAACGCAAAAAAAGGTTTCCATTTTCACTTTTTTTCAATTTTCAACCGCCAATTACGGCGAAACTATTAGAGTTATCGAGAAACGGAAAAATGGAGGACAACCGGAATAAAAAACTCTACAAAATGGCATAGGACTCAAGGCGATATCTCGCAAAAAATTTTTCAATTTTCAAACGCCGATTACGGCCAAACTAAAAGAGCTAGGAGAAAATGCTTTTTTAGATTGGAAAGAGCACATCAAAATCTATAAGATAGAATCAGTTTTATTTGATTTAGAGACACTTTAAAAATTGACCGATTTTAAGGGGGGGGTGTTAACTTTTTTTTAATTTTTTTTATTTTCTCAGTTTTGGCTAAACTATTCGAAAAAGTGGAACTATTTTGATCCATTCCTATGCAAAATGATCCGGGAAATCGATTGGCATCGAGAAAATTGCCAAATTCCCAATAGTTTTTTAGTTATGAATTTTTTAAAATTTTACCAATTTTTGCATTTGTCTCCAATTTGCTCGAAAACTATTAGTCGGAGAACAATAATTTTTTTTGAAAAAGATAGATAATTTAAAGAGCTTTCCAACGATAATACACTTCATAGGGTTATCTCTGATAGTTCCGGAGCTATTGCTTGACAAAAGTTCCGGGTACCCAAAATCGACAAAAACTGCGACGAAAATTGAAAAATCAAACTTCTAAAAATCGAACATATGGACTTTTTGTGGACTTTTAACAACTTTTGTGGGTTGTTAAGACATGTAGAAGTCTATAAAAATTTACTGGAGTGAGTTTAAAAAAAAAATTTTTTTCACCTCTTTGAAGTTAAGTGTATTATTACTCAGGAAATTTTAGCAAAAAAATTGAAAATTTTAAATCTCGTGAAAAGTTGGTATAATACAGAAAATGAGCCGCTGAATTCAATGGAACATACCGCATTGCTCTACGACTTTTAGTTTTCGAGTTATGAATTTTTTTAATGAATAAAATTTTTCACTATGACAAATGGCTACCCTAAATTTAGGCAAAAATTTTTAAATTTTTAATTGTTGTGAAAAATTGATATATTATGTAAAATGAGCCGTAAAATTCAACCGAACAAACCGCATTGCTCTACGACTTTTAGTTTTTTTTTTATGAATTTTTTTAGTGAAAAATTTTGATCGCCTCTGTAGCCGGAACCGTTGCCCGGAGCGGCTCCGGGTTTGGTCGAAAAAATAGATAAAATTAAGCGCTATCAGATGTTTTTTTGTTCGTTGCTCTAAGTCTTACAGTTTCCGAGAAAAACGCAAAAAAAGGTTTCCATTTTCACTTTTTTTCAATTTTCAACCGCCAATTACGGCGAAACTATTAGAGTTATCGAGAAACGGAAAAATGGAGGACAACCGGAATAAAAAACTCTACAAAATGGCATAGGACTCAAGGCGATATCTCGCAAAAAATTTTTCAATTTTCAAACGCCGATTACGGCCAAACTAAAAGAGCTAGGAGAAAATGCTTTTTTAGATTGGAAAGAGCACATCAAAATCTATAAGATAGAATCAGTTTTATTTGATTTAGAGACACTTTAAAAATTGACCGATTTTAAGGGGGGGGTGTTAACTTTTTTTTAATTTTTTTTATTTTCTCAGTTTTGGCTAAACTATTCGAAAAAGTGGAACTATTTTGATCCATTCCTATGCAAAATGATCCGGGAAATCGATTGGCATCGAGAAAATTGCCAAATTCCCAATAGTTTTTTAGTTATGAATTTTTTAAAATTTTACCAATTTTTGCATTTGTCTCCAATTTGCTCGAAAACTATTAGTCGGAGAACAATAATTTTTTTTGAAAAAGATAGATAATTTAAAGAGCTTTCCAACGATAATACACTTCATAGGGTTATCTCTGATAGTTCCGGAGCTATTGCTTGACAAAAGTTCCGGGTACCCAAAATCGACAAAAACTGCGACGAAAATTGAAAAATCAAACTTCTAAAAATCGAACATATGGACTTTTTGTGGACTTTTAACAACTTTTGTGGGTTGTTAAGACATGTAGAAGTCTATAAAAATTTACTGGAGTGAGTTTAAAAAAAAAATTTTTTTTCACCTCTTTGAAGTTAAGTGTATTATTACTCAGGAAATTTTAGCAAAAAAATTGAAAATTTTAAATCTCGTGAAAAGTTGGTATAATACAGAAAATGAGCCGCTGAATTCAATGGAACATACCGCATTGCTCTACGACTTTTAGTTTTCGAGTTATGAATTTTTTTAATGAATAAAATTTTTCACTATGACAAATGGCTACCCTAAATTTAGGCAAAAATTTTTAAATTTTTAATTGTTGTGAAAAATTGATATATTATGTAAAATGAGCCGTAGAATTCAACCGAACAAACCGCATTGCTCTACGACTTTTAGTTTTTTTTTATGAATTTTTTTAGTGAAAAACTTTGATCGCCTCTGTAGCCGGAACCGTTGCCCGGAGCGGCTCCGGGTTTGGTCGAAAAAATAGATAAAATTAAGCGCTATCAGATGTTTTTTTGTTCGTTGCTCTAAGTCTTACAGTTTCCGAGAAAAACGCAAAAAAAGATTTCCATTTTCACTTTTTTTCAATTTTCAACCGCCAATTGCGGCGAAACTATTAGAGTTATCGAGAAACGAAAAAATGGAGGACAACCGGAATAAAAAACTCTACAAAATGGCATAGGACTCAAGGCGATATCTCGCAAAAAATTTTGCAATTTTTAAACGCCGATTACGGCCAAACTAAAAGAGCTAGGAGAAAATGCTTTTTTAGATTGGAAAGAGCACATCAAAATCAATAAGATAGAATCGGTTTTATTTGATTTAGAGACACTTTAAAAATTGACCGATTTTAAGGGGGGGGGTGTTAACTTTTTTTTAATTTTTTTTATTTTCTTATTTTTGGCTAAACTATTCGAAAAAGTGGAACTATTTTGATCCATTCCTATGCAAAATGATCCGGGGAATCGATTGGCATTGAGAAAATTGCCAAATTCCCAATAGTTTTTTAGTTACGAATTTTTTAAAATTTTACCAATTTTTGCATTTGTCTCCAATTTGCTCGAAAACTATTAGTCGGAGAACAATAATTTTTTTTGAAAACGATAGATAATTTAAAGAGCTTTCCAACGATAATACACTTCATAGGGTTATCTCTGATAGTTCCGGAGCTATTGCTTGACAAAAGTTCCGGGTACCCAAAATCGACAAAAACTGCGACGAAAATTGAAAAATCAAACTTCTAAAAATCGAACATATGGACTTTTTGTGGACTTTTAACAACTTTTGTGGGTTGTTAAGACATGTAGAAGTCCATAAAAATTTACTGGAGTGAGTTTAAAAAAAAATTTTTTTTCACCTCTTTGAAGTTAAGTGTATTATTACTCAGGAAATTTTAGCAAAAAAATTGAAAATTTTAAATCTCGTGAAAAGTTGGTATAATACAGAAAATGAGCCGCTGAATTCAATGGAACAAACCGCATTGCTCTACGACTTTTAGTTTTCGAGTTATGAATTTTTTTAATGAATAAAATTTTTCACTATGACAAATGGCTACCCTAAATTTAGGCAAAAATTTTTAAATTTTTAATTGTTGTGAAAAATTGATATATTATGTAAAATGAGCCGTAAAATTCAACCGAACAAACCGCATTGCTCTACGACTTTTAGTTTTTTTTTTATGAATTTTTTTAGTGAAAAATTTTGATCGCCTCTGTAGCCGGAACCGTTGCCCGGAGCGGCTCCGGGTTTGGTCGAAAAAATAGATAAAATTAAGCGCTATCAGATGTTTTTTTGTTCGTTGCTCTAAGTCTTACAGTTTCCGAGAAAAACGCAAAAAAAGGTTTCCATTTTCACTTTTTTTCAATTTTCAACCGCCAATTACGGCGAAACTATTAGAGTTATCGAGAAACGGAAAAATGGAGGACAACCGGAATAAAAAACTCTACAAAATGGCATAGGACTCAAGGCGATATCTCGCAAAAAATTTTTCAATTTTCAAACGCCGATTACGGCCAAACTAAAAGAGCTAGGAGAAAATGCTTTTTTAGATTGGAAAGAGCACATCAAAATCTATAAGATAGAATCAGTTTTATTTGATTTAGAGACACTTTAAAAATTGACCGATTTTAAGGGGGGGGGTGTTAACTTTTTTTTAATTTTTTTTATTTTCTCAGTTTTGGCTAAACTATTCGAAAAAGTGGAACTATTTTGATCCATTCCTATGCAAAATGATCCGGGAAATCGATTGGCATCGAGAAAATTGCCAAATTCCCAATAGTTTTTTAGTTATGAATTTTTTAAAATTTTACCAATTTTTGCATTTGTCTCCAATTTGCTCGAAAACTATTAGTCGGAGAACAATAATTTTTTTTGAAAAAGATAGATAATTTAAAGAGCTTTCCAACGATAATACACTTCATAGGGTTATCTCTGATAGTTCCGGAGCTATTGCTTGACAAAAGTTCCGGGTACCCAAAATCGACAAAAACTGCGACGAAAATTGAAAAATCAAACTTCTAAAAATCGAACATATGGACTTTTTGTGGACTTTTAACAACTTTTGTGGGTTGTTAAGACATGTAGAAGTCTATAAAAATTTACTGGAGTGAGTTTAAAAAAAAAAATTTTTTTCACCTCTTTGAAGTTAAGTGTATTATTACTCAGGAAATTTTAGCAAAAAAATTGAAAATTTTAAATCTCGTGAAAAGTTGGTATAATACAGAAAATGAGCCGCTGAATTCAATGGAACAAACCGCATTGCTCTACGACTTTTAGTTTTCGAGTTATGAATTTTTTTAATGAATAAAATTTTTCACTATGACAAATGGCTACCCTAAATTTAGGCAAAAATTTTTAAATTTTTAATTGTTGTGAAAAATTGATATATTATGTAAAATGAGCCGTAGAATTCAACCGAACAAACCGCATTGCTCTACGACTTTTAGTTTTTTTTTTATGAATTTTTTTAGTGAAAAACTTTGATCGCCTCTGTAGCCGGAACCGTTGCCCGGAGCGGCTCCGGGTTTGGTCGAAAAAATAGATAAAATTAAGCGCTATCAGATGTTTTTTTGTTCGTTGCTCTAAGTCTTACAGTTTCCGAGAAAAACGCAAAAAAAGGTTTCCATTTTCACTTTTTTTCAATTTTCAACCGCCAATTACGGCGAAACTATTAGAGTTATCGAGAAACGGAAAAATGGAGGACAACCGGAATAAAAAACTCTACAAAATGGCATAGGACTCAAGGCGATATCTCGCAAAAAATTTTTCAATTTTCAAACGCCGATTACGGCCAAACTAAAAGAGCTAGGAGAAAATGCTTTTTTAGATTGGAAAGAGCACATCAAAATCTATAAGATAGAATCAGTTTTATTTGATTTAGAGACACTTTAAAAATTGACCGATTTTAAGGGGGGGGTGTTAACTTTTTTTTAATTTTTTTTATTTTCTCAGTTTTGGCTAAACTATTCGAAAAAGTGGAACTATTTTGATCCATTCCTATGCAAAATGATCCGGGAAATCGATTGGCATCGAGAAAATTGCCAAATTCCCAATAGTTTTTTAGTTATGAATTTTTTAAAATTTTACCAATTTTTGCATTTGTCTCCAATTTGCTCGAAAACTATTAGTCGGAGAACAATAATTTTTTTTGAAAAAGATAGATAATTTAAAGAGCTTTCCAACGATAATACACTTCATAGGGTTATCTCTGATAGTTCCGGAGCTATTGCTTGACAAAAGTTCCGGGTACCCAAAATCGACAAAAACTGCGACGAAAATTGAAAAATCAAACTTCTAAAAATCGAACATATGGACTTTTTGTGGACTTTTAACAACTTTTGTGGGTTGTTAAGACATGTAGAAGTCTATAAAAATTTACTGGAGTGAGTTTAAAAAAAAAATTTTTTTTCACCTCTTTGAAGTTAAGTGTATTATTACTCAGGAAATTTTAGCAAAAAAATTGAAAATTTTAAATCTCGTGAAAAGTTGGTATAATACAGAAAATGAGCCGCTGAATTCAATGGAACAAACCGCATTGCTCTACGACTTTTAGTTTTCGAGTTATGAATTTTTTTAATGAATAAAATTTTTCACTATGACAAATGGCTACCCTAAATTTAGGCAAAAATTTTTAAATTTTTAATTGTTGTGAAAAATTGATATATTATGTAAAATGAGCCGTAGAATTCAACCGAACAAACCGCATTGCTCTACGACTTTTAGTTTTTTTTTTATGAATTTTTTTAGTGAAAAACTTTGATCGCCTCTGTAGCCGGAACCGTTGCCCGGAGCGGCTCCGGGTTTGGTCGAAAAAATAGATAAAATTAAGCGCTATCAGATGTTTTTTTGTTCGTTGCTCTAAGTCTTACAGTTTCCGAGAAAAACGCAAAAAAAGGTTTCCATTTTCACTTTTTTTCAATTTTCAACCGCCAATTACGGCGAAACTATTAGAGTTATCGAGAAACGGAAAAATGGAGGACAACCGGAATAAAAAACTCTACAAAATGGCATAGGACTCAAGGCGATATCTCGCAAAAAATTTTTCAATTTTCAAACGCCGATTACGGCCAAACTAAAAGAGTTAAGAGAAAATGCTTTTTTAGATCGGAAAGAGCACATCAAAATCTATAAGATAGAATCGGTTTTAGTTGATTTAGAGACACTTTAAAAATTGACCGATTTTAAGGGGGGGGTGTTAACTTTTTTTTAATTTTTTTTATTTTCTCATTTTTGGCTAA
This sequence comes from Tribolium castaneum, assembly GCF_031307605.1. Taxonomy (NCBI): domain Eukaryota; kingdom Metazoa; phylum Arthropoda; class Insecta; order Coleoptera; family Tenebrionidae; genus Tribolium; species Tribolium castaneum. The sequence goes on along the minus strand of NC_087402.1, from coordinate 61,650 downwards.
ACTATTCGAAAAAGTGGAACTATTTTGATCCGTTCCTATGCAAAATGATTCGGGGAATCGATTGGCATCGAGAAAATTGCCAAATTCCCAATAGTTTTTTAGTTATGAATTTTTTAAAATTTTACCAATTTTTGCATTTGTCTCCAATTTGCTCGAAAACTATTAGTCGGAGAACAATAATTTTTTTTGAAAAAGATAGATAATTTAAAGAGCTTTCCAACAATAATACACTTCATAGGGTTATCTCTGATAGTTCCGGAGCTATTGCTTGACAAATGTTCCGGGTACCCAAAATCGACAAAAACTGCGACGAAAATTGAAAAATCGAACTTCTAAAAATCGAACATATGGACTTTTTGTGGACTTTTAACAACTTTTGTGGGTTGTTAAGACATGTAGAAGTCCATAAAAATTTACTGGAGTGAGTTTAAAAAAAAAACTTTTTTTCACCTCTTTGAAGTTAAGTGTATTATTACTCAGGAAATTTTAGCAAAAAAATTGAAAATTTTAAATCTCGTGAAAAGTTGGTATAATACAGAAAATGAGCCGCTGAATTCAATGGAACAAACCGCATTGCTCTACGACTTTTAGTTTTCGAGTTATGAATTTTTTTAATGAATAAAATTTTTCACTTGACAAATGGCTACCCTAAATTTAGGCAAAAATTTTTAAATTTTTAATTGTTGTGAAAAATTGATATATTATGTAAAATGAGCCGTAGAATTCAACCGAACAAACCGCATTGCTCTACGACTTTTAGTTTTTTTTTTATGAATTTTTTTAGTGAAAAACTTTGATCGCCTCTGTAGCCGGAACCGTTGCCCGGAGCGGCTCCGGGTTTGGTCGAAAAAATAGATAAAATTAAGCGCTATCAGATGTTTTTTTGTCCGTTGCTCTAAGTCTTACAGTTTCCGAGAAAAACGCAAAAAAAGGTTTCCATTTTCACTTTTTTTCAATTTTCAACCGCCAATTACGGCGAAACTATTAGAGTTATCGAGAAACGGAAAAATGGAGGACAACCGGAATAAAAAACTCTACAAAATGGCATAGGACTCAAGGCGATATCTCGCAAAAAATTTTTCAATTTTCAAACGCCGATTACGGCCAAACTAAAAGAGCTAGGAGAAAATGCTTTTTTAGATTGGAAAGAGCACATCAAAATCTATAAGATAGAATCGGTTTTATTTGATTTAGAGACACTTTAAAAATTGACCGATTTTAAGGGGGGGGTGTTAACTTTTTTTTAATTTTTTTTATTTTCTCATTTTTGGCTAAACTATTCGAAAAAGTGGAACTATTTTGATCCATTCCTATGCAAAATGATCCGGGGAATCGATTGGCATCGAGAAAATTGCCAAATTCCCAATAGTTTTTTAGTTATGAATTTTTTAAAATTTTACCAATTTTTGCATTTGTCTCCAATTTGCTCGAAAACTATTAGTCGGAGAACAATAATTTTTTTTGAAAAAGATAGATAATTTAAAGAGCTTTCCAACGATAATACACTTCATAGGGTTATCTCTGATAGTTCCGGAGCTATTGCTTGACAAAAATTCCGGGTACCCAAAATCGACAAAAACTGCGACGAAAATTGAAAAATCAAACTTCTAAAAATCGAACATATGGACTTTTTGTGGACTTTTAACAACTTTTGTGGGTTGTTAAGACATGTAGAAGTCCATAAAAATTTACTGGAGTGAGTTTAAAAAAAAAATTTTTTTCACCTCTTTGAAGTTAAGTGTATTATTATAACTCAGGAAATTTTAGCAAAAAAATTGAAAATTTTAAATCTCGTGAAAAGTTGGTATAATACAGAAAATGAGCCGCTGAATTCAATGGAACAAACCGCATTGCTCTACGACTTTTAGTTTTCGAGTTATGAATTTTTTTAATGAATAAAATTTTTCACTATGACAAATGGCTACCCTAAATTTAGGCAAAAATTTTTAAATTTTTAATTGTTGTGAAAAATTGATATATTATGTAAAATGAGCCGTAGAATTCAACCGAACAAACCGCATTGCTCTACGACTTTTAGTTTTTTTTTATGAATTTTTTTAGTGAAAAACTTTGATCGCCTCTGTAGCCGGAACCGTTGCCCGGAGCGGCTCCGGGTTTGGTCGAAAAAATAGATAAAATTAAGCGCTATCAGATGTTTTTTTGTTCGTTGCTCTAAGTCTTACAGTTTCCCAGAAAAACGCAAAAAAAGGTTTCCATTTTCACTTTTTTTCAATTTTCAACCGCCAATTACGGCGAAACTATTAGAGTTATCGAGAAACGGAAAAATGGAGGACAACCGGAATAAAAAACTCTACAAAATGGCATAGGACTCAAGGCGATATCTCGCAAAAAATTTTTCAATTTTCAAACGCCGATTACGGCCAAACTAAAAGTGCTAGGAGAAAATGCTTTTTTAGATTGGAAAGAGCACATCAAAATCTATAAGATAGAATCGGTTTTATTTGATTTAGAGACACTTTAAAAATTGACCGATTTTAAGGGGGGGGTGTTAACTTTTTTTTAATTTTTTTTATTTTCTCATTTTTGGCTAAACTATTCGAAAAAGTGGAACTATTTTGATCCATTCCTATGCAAAATGATCCGGGGAATCGATTGGCATCGAGAAAATTGCCAAATTCCCAATAGTTTTTTAGTTATGAATTTTTTAAAATTTTACCAATTTTTGCATTTGTCTCCAATTTGCTCGAAAACTATTAGTCGGAGAACAATAATTTTTTTTGAAAAAGATAGATAATTTAAAGAGCTTTCCAACGATAATACACTTCATAGGGTTATCTCTGATAGTTCCGGAGCTATTGCTTGACAAAAATTCCGGGTACCCAAAATCGACAAAAACTGCGACGAAAATTGAAAAATCAAACTTCTAAAAATCGAACATATGGACTTTTTGTGGACTTTTAACAACTTTTGTGGGTTGTTAAGACATGTAGAAGTCCATAAAAATTTACTGGAGTGAGTTTAAAAAAAAATTTTTTTTTCACCTCTTTGAAGTTAAGTGTATTATTACTCAGGAAATTTTAGCAAAAAAATTGAAAATTTTAAATCTCGTGAAAAGTTGGTATAATACAGAAAATGAGCCGCTGAATTCAATGGAACAAACCGCATTGCTCTACGACTTTTAGTTTTCGAGTTATGAATTTTTTTAATGAATAAAATTTTTCACTATGACAAATGGCTACCCTAAATTTAGGCAAAAATTTTTAAATTTTTAATTGTTGTGAAAAATTGATATATTATGTAAAATGAGCCGTAGAATTCAACCGAACAAACCGCATTGCTCTACGACTTTTAGTTTTTTTTTTATGAATTTTTTTAGTGAAAAACTTTGATCGCCTCTGTAGCCGGAACCGTTGCCCGGAGCGGCTCCGAGTTTGGTCGAAAAAATAGATAAAATTAAGCGCTATCAGATGTTTTTTTGTTCGTTGCTCTAAGTCTTACAGTTTCCGAGAAAAACGCAAAAAATGTTTCCATTTTCATTTTTTTTCAATTTTCAACCGCCAATTACGGCGAAACTATTAGAGTTATCGAGAAACGGAAAAATGGAGGACAACCGGAATAAAAAACTCTACAAAATGGCATAGGACTCAAGGCGATATCTCGCAAAAAATTTTTCAATTTTCAAACGCCGATTACGGCCAAACTAAAAGAGCTAGGAGAAAATGCTTTTTTAGATTGGAAAGAGCACATCAAAATCTATAAGATAGAATCGGTTTTATTTGATTTAGAGACACTTTAAAAATTGACCGATTTTAAGGGGGGGGTGTTAACTTTTTTTTAATTTTTTTTATTTTCTTATTTTTGGCTAAACTATTCGAAAAAGTGGAACTATTTTGATCCATTCCTATGCAAAATGATCCGGGGAATCGATTGGCATTGAGAAAATTGCCAAATTTCCAATAGTTTTTTAGTTATGAATTTTTTAAAATTTTACCAATTTTTGCATTTGTCTCCAATTTGCTCGAAAACTATTAGTCGGAGAACAATAATTTTTTTTGAAAAAGATAGATAATTTAAAGAGCTTTCCAACGATAATACACTTCATAGGGTTATCTCTGATAGTTCCGGAGCTATTGCTTGACAAAAGTTCCGGGTACCCAAAATCGACAAAAACTGCGACGAAAATTGAAAAATCAAACTTCTAAAAATCGAACATATGGACTTTTTGTGGACTTTTAACAACTTTTGTGGGTTGTTAAGACATGTAGAAGTCCATAAAAATTTACTGGAGTGAGTTTAAAAAAAAATTTTTTTTCACCTCTTTGAAGTTAAGTGTATTTATTACTCAGGAAATTTTAGCAAAAAAATTGAAAATTTTAAATCTCGTGAAAAGTTGGTATAATACAGAAAATGAGCCGCTGAATTCAATGGAACAAACCGCATTGCTCTACGACTTTTAGTTTTCGAGTTATGAATTTTTTTAATGAATAAAATTTTTCACTATGACAAATGGCTACCCTAAATTTAGGCAAAAATTTTTAAATTTTTAATTGTTGTGAAAAATTGATATATTATGTAAAATGAGCCGTAGAATTCAACCGAACAAACCGCATTGCTCTACGACTTTTAGTTTTTTTTTATGAATTTTTTTAGTGAAAAACTTTGATCGCCTCTGTAGCCGGAACCGTTGCCCGGAGCGGCTCCGGGTTTGGTCGAAAAAATAGATAAAATTAAGCGCTATCAGATGTTTTTTTGTTCGTTGCTCTAAGTCTTACAGTTTCCGAGAAAAACGCAAAAAAAGGTTTCCATTTTCACTTTTTTTCAATTTTCAACCGCCAATTACGGCGAAACTATTAGAGTTATCGAGAAACGGAAAAATGGAGGACAACCGGAATAAAAAACTCTACAAAATGGCATAGGACTCAAGGCGATATCTCGCAAAAAATTTTTCAATTTTCAAACGCCGATTACGGCCAAACTAAAAGAGCTAGGAGAAAATGCTTTTTTAGATTGGAAAGAGCACATCAAAATCTATAAGATAAAATCGGTTTTATTTGATTTAGAGACACTTTAAAAATTGACCGATTTTAAGGGGGGGGGTGTTAACTTTTTTTTAATTTTTTTTATTTTCTTATTTTTGGCTAAACTATTCGAAAAAGTGGAACTATTTTAATCCATCCCTATGCAAAATGATCCGGGGAATCGATTGGCATTGAGAAAATTGCCAAATTCCCAATAGTTTTTTAGTTATGAATTTTTTAAAATTTTACCAATTTTTGCATTTGTCTCCAATTTGCTCGAAAACTATTAGTCGGAGAACAATAATTTTTTTTGAAAAAGATAGATAATTTAAAGAGCTTTCCAACGATAATACACTTCATAGGGTTATCTCTGATAGTTCCGGAGCTATTGCTTGACAAAAGTTCCGGGTACCCAAAATCGACAAAAACTGCGACGAAAATTGAAAAATCAAACTTCTAAAAATCGAACATATGGACTTTTTGTGGACTTTTAACAACTTTTGTGGGTTGTTAAGACATGTAGAAGTCCATAAAAATTTACTGGAGTGAGTTTAAAAAAAAATTTTTTTTCACCTCTTTGAAGTTAAGTGTATTTATTACTCAGGAAATTTTAGCAAAAAAATTGAAAATTTTAAATCTCGTGAAAAGTTGGTATAATACAGAAAATGAGCCGCTGAATTCAATGGAACAAACCGCATTGCTCTACGACTTTTAGTTTTCGAGTTATGAATTTTTTTAATGAATAAAATTTTTCACTATGACAAATGGCTACCCTAAATTTAGGCAAAAATTTTTAAATTTTTAATTGTTGTGAAAAATTGATATATTATGTAAAATGAGCCGTAGAATTCAACCGAACAAACCGCATTGCTCTACGACTTTTAGTTTTTTTTTTATGAATTTTTTTAGTGAAAAACTTTGATCGCCTCTGTAGCCGGAACCGTTGCCCGGAGCGGCTCCGGGTTTGGTCGAAAAAATAGATAAAATTAAGCGCTATCAGATGTTTTTTTGTTCGTTGCTCTAAGTCTTACAGTTTCCGAGAAAAACGCAAAAAAAGTTTCCATTTTCACTTTTTTTCAATTTTCAACCGCCAATTACGGCGAAACTATTAGAGTTATCGAGAAACGGAAAAATGGAGAACAACCGGAATAAAAAACTCTACAAAATGGCATAGGACTCAAGGCGATATCTCGCAAAAAATTTTTCAATTTTCAAACGCCGATTACGGCCAAACTAAAAGAGCTAGGAGAAAATGCTTTTTTAGATTGGAAAGAGCACATCAAAATCTATAAGATAGAATCGGTTTTATTTGATTTAGAGACACTTTAAAAATTGACCGATTTTAAGGGGGGGGTGTTAACTTTTTTTTAATTTTTTTTATTTTCTTATTTTTGGCTAAACTATTCGAAACAGTGGAACTATTTTGATTCATTCCTATGCAAAATGATCCGGGGAATCGATTGGCATTGAGAAAATTGCCAAATTCCCAATAGTTTTTTAGTTATGAATTTTTTAAAATTTTACCAATTTTTGCATTTGTCTCCAATTTGCTCGAAAACTATTAGTCGGAGAACAATAATTTTTTTTGAAAAAGTTAGATAATTTAAAGAGCTTTCCAACGATAATACACTTCATAGGGTTATCTCTGATAGTTCCGGAGCTATTGCTTGACAAAAGTTCCGGGTACCCAAAATCGACAAAAACTGCGACGAAAATTGAAAAATCAAACTTCTAAAAATCGAACATATGGACTTTTTGTGGACTTTTAACAACTTTTGTGGGTTGTTAAGACATGTAGAAGTCCATAAAAATTTACTGGAGTGAGTTTAAAAAAAAAATTTTTTTCACCTCTTTGAAGTTAAGTGTATTATTATTACTCAGGAAATTTTAGCAAAAAAATTGAAAATTTTAAATCTCGTGAAAAGTTGGTATAATACAGAAAATGAGCCGCTGAATTCAATGGAACAAACCGCATTGCTCTACGACTTTTAGTTTTCGAGTTATGAATTTTTTTAATGAATAAAATTTTTCACTATGACAAATGGCTACCCTAAATTTAGGCAAAAATTTTTAAATTTTTAATTGTTGTGAAAAATTGATATATTATGTAAAATGAGCCGTAGAATTCAACCGAACAAACCGCATTGCTCTACGACTTTTAGTTTTTTTTTTATGAATTTTTTTAGTGAAAAACTTTGATCGCCTCTGTAGCCGGAACCGTTGCCCGGAGCGGCTCCGAGTTTGGTCGAAAAAATAGATAAAATTAAGCGCTATCAGATGTTTTTTTGTTCGTTGCTCTAAGTCTTACAGTTTCCGAGAAAAACGCAAAAAATGTTTCCATTTTCATTTTTTTTCAATTTTCAACCGCCAATTACGGCGAAACTATTAGAGTTATCGAGAAACGGAAAAATGGAGGACAACCGGAATAAAAAACTCTACAAAATGGCATAGGACTCAAGGCGATATCTCGCAAAAAATTTTTCAATTTTCAAACGCCGATTACGGCCAAACTAAAAGAGCTAGGAGAAAATGCTTTTTTAGATTGGAAAGAGCACATCAAAATCTATAAGATAGAATCGGTTTTATTTGATTTAGAGACACTTTAAAAATTGACCGATTTTAAGGGGGGGGTGTTAACTTTTTTTTAATTTTTTTTATTTTCTTATTTTTGGCTAAACTATTCGAAAAAGTGGAACTATTTTGATCCATTCCTATGCAAAATGATCCGGGGAATCGATTGGCATTGAGAAAATTGCCAAATTTCCAATAGTTTTTTAGTTATGAATTTTTTAAAATTTTACCAATTTTTGCATTTGTCTCCAATTTGCTCGAAAACTATTAGTCGGAGAACAATAATTTTTTTTGAAAAAGATAGATAATTTAAAGAGCTTTCCAACGATAATACACTTCATAGGGTTATCTCTGATAGTTCCGGAGCTATTGCTTGACAAAAGTTCCGGGTACCCAAAATCGACAAAAACTGCGACGAAAATTGAAAAATCAAACTTCTAAAAATCGAACATATGGACTTTTTGTGGACTTTTAACAACTTTTGTGGGTTGTTAAGACATGTAGAAGTCTATAAAAATTTACTGGAGTGAGTTTAAAAAAAAAATTTTTTTCACCTCTTTGAAGTTAAGTGTATTATTATTACTCAGGAAATTTTAGCAAAAAAATTGAAAATTTTAAATCTCGTGAAAAGTTGGTATAATACAGAAAATGAGCCGCTGAATTCAATGGAACAAACCGCATTGCTCTACGACTTTTAGTTTTCGAGTTATGAATTTTTTTAATGAATAAAATTTTTCACTATGACAAATGGCTACCCTAAATTTAGGCAAAAATTTTTAAATTTTTAATTGTTGTGAAAAATTGATATATTATGTAAAATGAGCCGTAGAATTCAACCGAACAAACCGCATTGCTCTACGACTTTTAGTTTTTTTTTATGAATTTTTTTAGTGAAAAACTTTGATCGCCTCTGTAGCCGGAACCGTTGCCCGGAGCGGCTCCGGGTTTGGTCGAAAAAATAGATAAAATTAAGCGCTATCAGATGTTTTTTTGTTCGTTGCTCTAAGTCTTACAGTTTCCGAGAAAAACGCAAAAAAAGGTTTCCATTTTCACTTTTTTTCAATTTTCAACCGCCAATTACGGCGAAACTATTAGAGTTATCGAGAAACGGAAAAATGGAGGACAACCGGAATAAAAAACTCTACAAAATGGCATAGGACTCAAGGCGATATCTCGCAAAAAATTTTTCAATTTTCAAACGCCGATTACGGCCAAACTAAAAGAGCTAGGAGAAAATGCTTTTTTAGATTGGAAAGAGCACATCAAAATCTATAAGATAAAATCGGTTTTATTTGATTTAGAGACACTTTAAAAATTGACCGATTTTAAGGGGGGGGGTGTTAACTTTTTTTTAATTTTTTTTATTTTCTTATTTTTGGCTAAACTATTCGAAAAAGTGGAACTATTTTAATCCATCCCTATGCAAAATGATCCGGGGAATCGATTGGCATTGAGAAAATTGCCAAATTCCCAATAGTTTTTTAGTTATGAATTTTTTAAAATTTTACCAATTTTTGCATTTGTCTCCAATTTGCTCGAAAACTATTAGTCGGAGAACAATAATTTTTTTTGAAAAAGATAGATAATTTAAAGAGCTTTCCAACGATAATACACTTCATAGGGTTATCTCTGATAGTTCCGGAGCTATTGCTTGACAAAAGTTCCGGGTACCCAAAATCGACAAAAACTGCGACGAAAATTGAAAAATCAAACTTCTAAAAATCGAACATATGGACTTTTTGTGGACTTTTAACAACTTTTGTGGGTTGTTAAGACATGTAGAAGTCCATAAAAATTTACTGGAGTGAGTTTAAAAAAAAATTTTTTTTCACCTCTTTGAAGTTAAGTGTATTTATTACTCAGGAAATTTTAGCAAAAAAATTGAAAATTTTAAATCTCGTGAAAAGTTGGTATAATACAGAAAATGAGCCGCTGAATTCAATGGAACAAACCGCATTGCTCTACGACTTTTAGTTTTCGAGTTATGAATTTTTTTAATGAATAAAATTTTTCACTATGACAAATGGCTACCCTAAATTTAGGCAAAAATTTTTAAATTTTTAATTGTTGTGAAAAATTGATATATTATGTAAAATGAGCCGTAGAATTCAACCGAACAAACCGCATTGCTCTACGACTTTTAGTTTTTTTTTTATGAATTTTTTTAGTGAAAAACTTTGATCGCCTCTGTAGCCGGAACCGTTGCCCGGAGCGGCTCCGGGTTTGGTCGAAAAAATAGATAAAATTAAGCGCTATCAGATGTTTTTTTGTTCGTTGCTCTAAGTCTTACAGTTTCCGAGAAAAACGCAAAAAAAGTTTCCATTTTCACTTTTTTTCAATTTTCAACCGCCAATTACGGCGAAACTATTAGAGTTATCGAGAAACGGAAAAATGGAGAACAACCGGAATAAAAAACTCTACAAAATGGCATAGGACTCAAGGCGATATCTCGCAAAAAATTTTTCAATTTTCAAACGCCGATTACGGCCAAACTAAAAGAGCTAGGAGAAAATGCTTTTTTAGATTGGAAAGAGCACATCAAAATCTATAAGATAGAATCGGTTTTATTTGATTTAGAGACACTTTAAAAATTGACCGATTTTAAGGGGGGGGTGTTAACTTTTTTTTAATTTTTTTTATTTTCTTATTTTTGGCTAAACTATTCGAAACAGTGGAACTATTTTGATTCATTCCTATGCAAAATGATCCGGGGAATCGATTGGCATTGAGAAAATTGCCAAATTCCCAATAGTTTTTTAGTTATGAATTTTTTAAAATTTTACCAATTTTTGCATTTGTCTCCAATTTGCTCGAAAACTATTAGTCGGAGAACAATAATTTTTTTTGAAAAAGTTAGATAATTTAAAGAGCTTTCCAACGATAATACACTTCATAGGGTTATCTCTGATAGTTCCGGAGCTATTGCTTGACAAAAGTTCCGGGTACCCAAAATCGACAAAAACTGCGACGAAAATTGAAAAATCAAACTTCTAAAAATCGAACATATGGACTTTTTGTGGACTTTTAACAACTTTTGTGGGTTGTTAAGACATGTAGAAGTCCATAAAAATTTACTGGAGTGAGTTTAAAAAAAAAATTTTTTTCACCTCTTTGAAGTTAAGTGTATTATTATTACTCAGGAAATTTTAGCAAAAAAATTGAAAATTTTAAATCTCGTGAAAAGTTGGTATAATACAGAAAATGAGCCGCTGAATTCAATGGAACAAACCGCATTGCTCTACGACTTTTAGTTTTCGAGTTATGAATTTTTTTAATGAATAAAATTTTTCACTATGACAAATGGCTACCCTAAATTTAGGCAAAAATTTTTAAATTTTTAATTGTTGTGAAAAATTGATATATTATGTAAAATGAGCCGTAGAATTCAACCGAACAAACCGCATTGCTCTACGACTTTTAGTTTTTTTTTTATGAATTTTTTTAGTGAAAAACTTTGATCGCCTCTGTAGCCGGAACCGTTGCCCGGAGCGGCTCCGAGTTTGGTCGAAAAAATAGATAAAATTAAGCGCTATCAGATGTTTTTTTGTTCGTTGCTCTAAGTCTTACAGTTTCCGAGAAAAACGCAAAAAATGTTTCCATTTTCATTTTTTTTCAATTTTCAACCGCCAATTACGGCGAAACTATTAGAGTTATCGAGAAACGGAAAAATGGAGGACAACCGGAATAAAAAACTCTACAAAATGGCATAGGACTCAAGGCGATATCTCGCAAAAAATTTTTCAATTTTCAAACGCCGATTACGGCCAAACTAAAAGAGCTAGGAGAAAATGCTTTTTTAGATTGGAAAGAGCACATCAAAATCTATAAGATAGAATCGGTTTTATTTGATTTAGAGACACTTTAAAAATTGACCGATTTTAAGGGGGGGGTGTTAACTTTTTTTTAATTTTTTTTATTTTCTTATTTTTGGCTAAACTATTCGAAAAAGTGGAACTATTTTGATCCATTCCTATGCAAAATGATCCGGGGAATCGATTGGCATTGAGAAAATTGCCAAATTTCCAATAGTTTTTTAGTTATGAATTTTTTAAAATTTTACCAATTTTTGCATTTGTCTCCAATTTGCTCGAAAACTATTAGTCGGAGAACAATAATTTTTTTTGAAAAAGATAGATAATTTAAAGAGCTTTCCAACGATAATACACTTCATAGGGTTATCTCTGATAGTTCCGGAGCTATTGCTTGACAAAAGTTCCGGGTACCCAAAATCGACAAAAACTGCGACGAAAATTGAAAAATCAAACTTCTAAAAATCGAACATATGGACTTTTTGTGGACTTTTAACAACTTTTGTGGGTTGTTAAGACATGTAGAAGTCCATAAAAATTTACTGGAGTGAGTTTAAAAAAAAATTTTTTTTCACCTCTTTGAAGTTAAGTGTATTTATTACTCAGGAAATTTTAGCAAAAAAATTGAAAATTTTAAATCTCGTGAAAAGTTGGTATAATACAGAAAATGAGCCGCTGAATTCAATGGAACAAACCGCATTGCTCTACGACTTTTAGTTTTCGAGTTATGAATTTTTTTAATGAATAAAATTTTTCACTATGACAAATGGCTACCCTAAATTTAGGCAAAAATTTTTAAATTTTTAATTGTTGTGAAAAATTGATATATTATGTAAAATGAGCCGTAGAATTCAACCGAACAAACCGCATTGCTCTACGACTTTTAGTTTTTTTTTATGAATTTTTTTAGTGAAAAACTTTGATCGCCTCTGTAGCCGGAACCGTTGCCCGGAGCGGCTCCGGGTTTGGTCGAAAAAATAGATAAAATTAAGCGCTATCAGATGTTTTTTTGTTCGTTGCTCTAAGTCTTACAGTTTCCGAGAAAAACGCAAAAAAAGGTTTCCATTTTCACTTTTTTTCAATTTTCAACCGCCAATTACGGCGAAACTATTAGAGTTATCGAGAAACGGAAAAATGGAGGACAACCGGAATAAAAAACTCTACAAAATGGCATAGGACTCAAGGCGATATCTCGCAAAAAATTTTTCAATTTTCAAACGCCGATTACGGCCAAACTAAAAGAGCTAGGAGAAAATGCTTTTTTAGATTGGAAAGAGCACATCAAAATCTATAAGATAAAATCGGTTTTATTTGATTTAGAGACACTTTAAAAATTGACCGATTTTAAGGGGGGGGGGTGTTAACTTTTTTTTAATTTTTTTTATTTTCTTATTTTTGGCTAAACTATTCGAAAAAGTGGAACTATTTTAATCCATCCCTATGCAAAATGATCCAGGGAATCGATTGGCATTGAGGAAATTGCCAAATTCCCAATAGTTTTTTAGTTATGAATTTTTTAAAATTTTACCAATTTTTGCATTTGTCTCCAATTTGCTCGAAAACTATTAGTCGGAGAACAATAATTTTTTTTGAAAAAGATAGATAATTTAAAGAGCTTTCCAACGATAATACACTTCATAGGGTTATCTCTGATAGTTCCGGAGCTATTGCTTGACAAAAGTTCCGGGTACCCAAAATCGACAAAAACTGCGACGAAAATTGAAAAATCAAACTTCTAAAAATCGAACATATGGACTTTTTGTGGACTTTTAACAACTTTTGTGGGTTGTTAAGACATGTAGAAGTCCATAAAAATTTACTGGAGTGAGTTTAAAAAAAAATTTTTTTTCACCTCTTTGAAGTTAAGTGTATTTATTACTCAGGAAATTTTAGCAAAAAAATTGAAAATTTTAAATCTCGTGAAAAGTTGGTATAATACAGAAAATGAGCCGCTGAATTCAATGGAACAAACCGCATTGCTCTACGACTTTTAGTTTTCGAGTTATGAATTTTTTTAATGAATAAAATTTTTCACTATGACAAATGGCTACCCTAAATTTAGGCAAAAATTTTTAAATTTTTAATTGTTGTGAAAAATTGATATATTATGTAAAATGAGCCGTAGAATTCAACCGAACAAACCGCATTGCTCTACGACTTTTAGTTTTTTTTTTATGAATTTTTTTAGTGAAAAACTTTGATCGCCTCTGTAGCCGGAACCGTTGCCCGGAGCGGCTCCGGGTTTGGTCGAAAAAATAGATAAAATTAAGCGCTATCAGATGTTTTTTTGTTCGTTGCTCTAAGTCTTACAGTTTCCGAGAAAAACGCAAAAAAAGTTTCCATTTTCACTTTTTTTCAATTTTCAACCGCCAATTACGGCGAAACTATTAGAGTTATCGAGAAACGGAAAAATGGAGGACAACCGGAATAAAAAACTCTACAAAATGGCATAGGACTCAAGGCGATATCTCGCAAAAAATTTTTCAATTTTCAAACGCCTATTACGGCCAAACTAAAAGAGCTAGGAGAAAATGCTTTTTTAGATTGGAAAGAGCACATCAAAATCTATAAGATAGAGTCGGTTTTATTTGATTTAGAGACACTTTAAAAATTGACCGATTTTAAGGGGGGGGTGTTAACTTTTTTTTAATTTTTTTTATTTTCTTATTTTTGGCTAAACTATTCGAAAAAGTGGAACTATTTTGATCCATTCCTATGCAAAATGATCTGGGGAATCGATTGGCATTGAGAAAATTGCCAAATTCCCAATAGTTTTTTAGTTATGAATTTTTTAAAATTTTACCAATTTTTGCATTTGTCTCCAATTTGCTCGAAAACTATTAGTCGGAGAACAATAATTTTTTTTGAAAAAGTTAGATAATTTAAAGAGCTTTCCAACGATAATACACTTCATAGGGTTATCTCTGATAGTTCCGGAGCTATTGCTTGACAAAAGTTCCGGGTACCCAAAATCGACAAAAACTGCGACGAAAATTGAAAAATCAAACTTCTAAAAATCGAACATATGGACTTTTTGTAGACTTTTAACAACTTTTGTGGGTTGTTAAGACATGTAGAAGTCCATAAAAATTTACTGGAGTGAGTTTAAAAAAAAATTTTTTTTCACCTCTTTGAAGTTAAGTGTATTTATTACTCAGGAAATTTTAGCAAAAAAATTGAAAATTTTAAATCTCGTGAAAAGTTGGTATAATACAGAAAATGAGCCGCTGAATTCAATGGAACAAACTGCATTGCTCTACGACTTTTAGTTTTCGAGTTATGAATTTTTTTAATGAATAAAATTTTTCACTATGACAAATGGCTACCCTAAATTTAGGCAAAAATTTTTAAATTTTTAATTGTTGTGAAAAATTGATATATTATGTAAAATGAGCCGTAGAATTCAACCGAACAAACCGCATTGCTCTACGACTTTTAGTTTTTTTTTTATGAATTTTTTTAGTGAAAAACTTTGATCGCCTCTGTAGCCGGAACCGTTGCCCGGAGCGGCTCCGGGTTTGGTCGAAAAAATAGATAAAATTAAGCGCTATCAGATGTTTTTTTGTTCGTTGCTCTAAGTCTTACAGTTTCCGAGAAAAACGCAAAAAAAGGTTTCCATTTTCACTTTTTTTCAATTTTCAACCGCCAATTACGGCGAAACTATTAGAGTTATCGAGAAACGGAAAAATGGAGGACAACCGGAATAAAAAACTCTACAAAATGGCATAGGACTCAAGGCGATATCTCGCAAAAAATTTTTCAATTTTCAAACGCCGATTACGGCCAAACTAAAAGAGCTAGGAGAAAATGCTTTTTTAGATTGGAAAGAGCACATCAAAATCTATAAGATAGAATCGGTTTTATTTGATTTAGAGACACTTTAAAAATTGACCGATTTTAAGGGGGGGGTGTTAACTTTTTTTTAATTTTTTTTATTTTCTTATTTTTGGCTAAACTATTCGAAAAAGTGGAACTATTTTGATCCATTCCTATGCAAAATGATCCGGGGAATCGATTGGCATTGAGAAAATTGCCAAATTCCCAATAGTTTTTTAGTTATGAATTTTTTAAAATTTTACCAATTTTTGCATTTGTCTCCAATTTGCTCGAAAACTATTAGTCGGAGAACAATAATTTTTTTTGAAAAAGATAGATAATTTAAAGAGCTTTCCAACGATAATACACTTCATAGGGTTATCTCTGATAGTTCCGGAGCTATTGCTTGACAAATGTTCCGGGTACCCAAAATCGACAAAAACTGCGACGAAAATTGAAAAATCAAACTTCTAAAAATCGAACATATGGACTTTTTGTGGACTTTTAACAACTTTTGTGGGTTGTTAAGACATGTAGAAGTCCATAAAAATTTACTGGAGTGAGTTTAAAAAAAAATTTTTTTTCACCTCTTTGAAGTTAAGTGTATTTATTACTCAGGAAATTTTAGCAAAAAAATTGAAAATTTTAAATCTCGTGAAAAGTTGGTATAATACAGAAAATGAGCCGCTGAATTCAATGGAACAAACCGCATTGCTCTACGACTTTTAGTTTTCGAGTTATGAATTTTTTTAATGAATAAAATTTTTCACTATGACAAATGGCTACCCTAAATTTAGGCAAAAATTTTTAAATTTTTAATTGTTGTGAAAAATTGATATATTATGTAAAATGAGCCGTAGAATTCAACCGAACAAACCGCATTGCTCTACGACTTTTAGTTTTTTTTTTATGAATTTTTTTAGTGAAAAACTTTGATCGCCTCTGTAGCCGGAACCGTTGCCCGGAGCGGCTCCGGGTTTGGTCGAAAAAATAGATAAAATTAAGCGCTATCAGATGTTTTTTTGTTTGTTGCTCTAAGTCTTACAGTTTCCGAGAAAAACGCAAAAAAAGGTTTCCATTTTCACTTTTTTTCAATTTTCAACCGCCAATTACGGCGAAACTATTAGAGTTATCGAGAAACGGAAAAATGGAGGACAACCGGAATAAGAAACTCTACAAAATGGCGTAGGACTCAAGGCGATATCTCGCAAAAAATTTTTCAATTTTCAAACGCCGATTACGGCCAAACTAAAAGAGCTAGGAGAAAATGCTTTTTTAGATTGAAAAGAGCACATCAAAATCTATAAGATAGAATCGGTTTTATTTGATTTAGAGACACTTTAAAAATTGACCGATTTTAAGGGGGGGGTGTTAACTTTTTTTTAATTTTTTTTATTTTCTTATTTTTGGCTAAACTATTCGAAAAAGTGGAACTATTTTGATCCATTCCTATGCAAAATGATCCGGGGAATCGATTGGCATTGAGAAAATTGCCAAATTCCCAATAGTTTTTTAGTTATGAATTTTTTAAAATTTTACCAATTTTTGCATTTGTCTCCAATTTGCTCGAAAACTATTAGTCGGAGAACAATAATTTTTTTTGAAAAAGTTAGATAATTTAAAGAGCTTTCCAACGATAATACACTTCATGGGGTTATCTCTGATAGTTCCGGAGCTATTGCTTGACAAAAGTTCCTGGTACCCAAAATCGACAAAAACTGCGACGAAAATTGAAAAATCAAACTTCTAAAAATCGAACATATGGACTTTTTGTAGACTTTTAACAACTTTTGTGGGTTGTTAAGACATGTGGAAGTCCATAAAAATTTACTGGAGTGAGTTTAAAAAAAAAATTTTTTTTCACCTCTTTGAAGTTAAGTGTATTATTTTACTCAGGAAATTTTAGCAAAAAAATTGGAAATTTTAAATCTCGTGAAAAGTTGGTATAATACAGAAAATGAGCCGCTGAATTCAATGGAACAAACCGCATTGCTCTACGACTTTTAGTTTTCGAGTTATGAATTTTTTTAATGAATAAAATTTTTCACTATGACAAATGGCTACCCTAAATTTAGGCAAAAATTTTTAAATTTTTAATTGTTGTGAAAAATTGATATATTATGTAAAATGAGCCGTAGAATTCAACCGAACAAACCGCATTGCTCTACGACTTTTAGTTTTTTTTTTATGAATTTTTTTAGTGAAAAACTTTGATCGCCTCTGTAGCCGGAACCGTTGCCCGGAGCGGCTCCGGGTTTGGTCGAAAAAATAGATAAAATTAAGCGCTATCAGATGTTTTTTTGTTCGTTGCTCTAAGTCTTACAGTTTCCGAGAAAAACGCAAAAAAAGGTTTCCATTTTCACTTTTTTTCAATTTTCAACCGCCAATTACGGCGAAACTATTAGAGTTATCGAGAAACGGAAAAATGGAGGACAACCGGAATAAAAAACTCTACAAAATGGCATAGGACTCAAGGCGATATCTCGCAAAAAATTTTTCAATTTTCAAACGCCGATTACGGCCAAACTAAAAGAGCTAGGAGAAAATGCTTTTTTAGATTGGAAAGAGCACATCAAAATCTATAAGATAGAATCGGTTTTATTTGATTTAGAGACACTTTAAAAATTGACCGATTTTAAGGGGGGGGTGTTAACTTTTTTTTAATTTTTTTTATTTTCTTATTTTTGGCTAAACTATTTGAAAAAGTGGAACTATTTTGATCCATTCCTATGCAAAATGATCCGGGGAATCGATTGGCATTGAGAAAATTGCCAAATTCCCAATAGTTTTTTAGTTATGAATTTTTTAAAATTTTACCAATTTTTGCATTTGTCTCCAATTTGCTCGAAAACTATTAGTCGGAGAACAATAATTTTTTTTGAAAAAGTTAGATAATTTAAAGAGCTTTCCAACGATAATACACTTCATAGGGTTATCTCTGATAGTTCCGGAGCTATTGCTTGACAAAAGTTCCGGGTACCCAAAATCGACAAAAACTGCGACGAAAATTGAAAAATCAAACTTCTAAAAATCGAACATATGGACTTTTTGTAGACTTTTAACAACTTTTGTGGGTTGTTAAGACATGTGGAAGTCCATAAAAATTTACTGGAGTGAGTTTAAAAAAAAAATTTTTTTTCACCTCTTTGAAGTTAAGTGTATTATTTTACTCAGGAAATTTTAGCAAAAAAATTGAAAATTTTAAATCTCGTGAAAAGTTGGTATAATACAGAAAATGAGCCGCTGAATTCAATGGAACAAACCGCATTGCTCTACGACTTTTAGTTTTCGAGTTATGAATTTTTTTAATGAATAAAATTTTTCACTATGACAAATGGCTACCCTAAATTTAGGCAAAAATTTTTAAATTTTTAATTGTTGTGAAAAATTGATATATTATGTAAAATGAGCCGTAGAATTCAACCGAACAAACCGCATTGCTCTACGACTTTTAGTTTTTTTTTTATGAATTTTTTTAGTGAAAAACTTTGATCGCCTCTGTAGCCGGAACCGTTGCCCGGAGCGGCTCCGGGTTTGGTCGAAAAAATAGATAAAATTAAGCGCTATCAGATGTTTTTTTGTTCGTTGCTCTAAGTCTTACAGTTTCCGAGAAAAACGCAAAAAAAGGTTTCCATTTTCACTTTTTTTCAATTTTCAACCGCCAATTCCGGCGAAACTATTAGAGTTATCGAGAAACGGAAAAATGGAGGACAACCGGAATAAAAAACTCTACAAAATGGCATAGGACTCAAGGCGATATCTCGCAAAAAATTTTTCAATTTTCAAACGCCGATTACGGCCAAACTAAGAGAGCTAGGAGAAAATGCTTTTTTAGATTGGAAAGAGCACATCAAAATCTATAAGATAGAATCGGTTTTATTTGATTTAGAGACACTTTAAAAATTGACCGATTTTAAGGGGGGGGTGTTAACTTTTTTTTAATTTTTTTTATTTTCTTATTTTTGGGTAAACTATTCGAAAAAGTGGAACTATTTTGATCCAGTCCTATGCAAAATGATCCGGGGAATCGATTGGCATCGAGAAAATTGCCAAATTCCCAATAGTTTTTTAGTTATGAATTTTTTAAAATTTTACCAATTTTTGCATTTGTCTCCAATTTGCTCGAAAACTATTAGTCGGAGAACAATAATTTTTTTTGAAATAGATAGATAATTTAAAGAGCTTTCCAACGATAATACACTTCATAGGGTTATCTCTGATAGTTCCGGAGCTATTGCTTGACAAAAGTTCCGGGTACCCAAAATCGACAAAAACTGCGACGAAAATTGAAAAATCAAACTTCTAAAAATCGAACATATGGACTTTTTGTGGACTTTTAACAACTTTTGTGGGTTGTTAAGACATGTGGAAGTCCATAAAAATTTACTGGAGTGAGTTTAAAAAAAAAATTTTTTTTCACCTCTTTGAAGTTAAGTGTATTATTACTCAGGAAATTTTAGCAAAAAAATTGAAAATTTTAAATCTCGTGAAAAGTTGGTATAATACAGAAAATGAGCCGCTGAATTCAATGGAACAAACCGCATTGCTCTACGACTTTTAGTTTTCGAGTTATGAATTTTTTTAATGAATAAAATTTTTCACTATGACAAATGGCTACCCTAAATTTAGGCAAAAATTTTTAAATTTTTAATTGTTGTGAAAAATTGATATATTATGTAAAATGAGCCGTAGAATTCAACCGAACAAACCGCATTGCTCTACGACTTTTAGTTTTTTTTTTATGAATTTTTTTAGTGAAAAACTTTGATCGCCTCTGTAGCCGGAACCGTTGCCCGGAGCGGCTCCGGGTTTGGTCGAAAAAATAGATAAAATTAAGCGCTATCAGATGTTTTTTTGTTCGTTGCTCTAAGTCTTACAGTTTCCGAGAAAAACGCAAAAAAAGGTTTCCATTTTCACTTTTTTTCAATTTTCAACCGCCAATTACGGCGAAACTATTAGAGTTATCGAGAAACGGAAAAATGGAGGACAACCGGAATAAAAAACTCTACAAAATGGCATAGGACTCAAGGCGATATCTCGCAAAAAATTTTTCAATTTTCAAACGCCGATTACGGCCAAACTAAAAGAGCTAGGAGAAAATGCTTTTTTAGATTGGAAAGAGCACATCAAAATCTATAAGATAGAATCGGTTTTATTTGATTTAGAGACACTTTAAAAATTGACCGATTTTAAGGGGGGGGTGTTAACTTTTTTTTAATTTTTTTTATTTTCTTATTTTTGGCTAAACTATTTGAAAAAGTGGAACTATTTTGATCCATTCCTATGCAAAATGATCCGGGGAATCGATTGGCATTGAGAAAATTGCCAAATTCCCAATAGTTTTTTAGTTATGAATTTTTTAAAATTTTACCAATTTTTGCATTTGTCTCCAATTTGCTCGAAAACTATTAGTCGGAGAACAATAATTATTTTTGAAAAAGTTAGATAATTTAAAGAGCTTTCCAACGATAATACACTTCATAGGGTTATCTCTGATAGTTCCGGAGCTATTGCTTGACAAAAGTTCCGGGTACCCAAAATCGACAAAAACTGCGACGAAAATTGAAAAATCAAACTTCTAAAAATCGAACATATGGACTTTTTGTAGACTTTTAACAACTTTTGTGGGTTGTTAAGACATGTGGAAGTCCATAAAAATTTACTGGAGTGAGTTTAAAAAAAAAATTTTTTTTCACCTCTTTGAAGTTAAGTGTATTATTTTACTCAGGAAATTTTAGCAAAAAAATTGAAAATTTTAAATCTCGTGAAAAGTTGGTATAATACAGAAAATGAGCCGCTGAATTCAATGGAACAAACCGTATTGCTCTACGACTTTTAGTTTTCGAGTTATGAATTTTTTTAATGAATAAAATTTTTCACTATGACAAATGGCTACCCTAAATTTAGGCAAAAATTTTTAAATTTTTAATTGTTGTGAAAAATTGATATATTATGTAAAATGAGCCGTAGAATTCAACCGAACAAACCGCATTGCTCTACGACTTTTAGTTTTTTTTTTATGAATTTTTTTAGTGAAAAACTTTGATCGCCTCTGTAGCCGGAACCGTTGCCCGGAGCGGCTCCGGGTTTGGTCGAAAAAATAGATAAAATTAAGCGCTATCAGATGTTTTTTTGTTCGTTGCTCTAAGTCTTACAGTTTCCGAGAAAAACGCAAAAAAAGGTTTCCATTTTCACTTTTTTTCAATTTTCAACCGCCAATTACGGCGAAACTATTAGAGTTATCGAGAAACGGAAAAATGGAGGACAACCGGAATAAAAAACTCTACAAAATGGCATAGGACTCAAGGCGATATCTCGCAAAAAATTTTTCAATTTTCAAACGCCGATTACGGCCAAACTAAGAGAGCTAGGAGAAAATGCTTTTTTAGATTGGAAAGAGCACATCAAAATCTATAAGATAGAATCGGTTTTATTTGATTTAGAGACACTTTAAAAATTGACCGATTTTAAGGGGGGGGTGTTAACTTTTTTTTAATTTTTTTTATTTTCTTATTTTTGGCTAAACTATTCGAAAAAGTGGAACTATTTTGATCCATTCCTATGCAAAATGATCCGGGGAATCGATTGGCATTGAGAAAATTGCCAAATTCCCAATAGTTTTTTAGTTATGAATTTTTTAAAATTTTACCAATTTTTGCATTTGTCTCCAATTTGCTCGAAAACTATTAGTCGGAGAACAATAATTTTTTTTGAAAAAGATAGATAATTTAAAGAGCTATCCAACGATAATACACTTCATAGGGTTATCTTTGTTAGTTTCGGAGCTATTGCTTGACAAAAGTTCCGGGTACCCAAAATCGACAAAAACTGCGACGAAAATTGAAAAATCAAACTTCTAAAAATCGAACATATGGACTTTTTGTAGACTTTTAACAACTTTTGTGGGTTGTTAAGACATGTAGAAGTCCATAAAAATTTACTGGAGTGAGTTTAAAAAAAAATTTTTTTTCACCTCTTTGAAGTTAAGTGTATTATTATTACTCAGGAAATTTTAGCAAAAAAATTGAAAATTTTAAATCTCGTGAAAAGTTGGTATAATACAGAAAATGAGCCGCTGAATTCAATGGAACAAACCGCATTGCTCTACGACTTTTAGTTTTCGAGTTATGAATTTTTTTAATGAATAAAATTTTTCACTATGACAAATGGCTACCCTAAATTTAGGCAAAAATTTTTAAATTTTTAATTGTTGTGAAAAATTTATATATTATGTAAAATGAGCCGTAGAATTCAACCGAACAAACCGCATTGCTCTACGACTTTTAGTTTTTTTTTTATGAATTTTTTTAGTGAAAAATTTTGATCGCCTCTGTAGCCGGAACCGCTGCCCGGAGCGGCTCCGGGTTTGGTCGAAAAAATAGATAAAATTAAGCGCTATCAGATGTTTTTTTGTTCGTTGCTCTAAGTCTTACAGTTTCCGAGAAAAACGCAAAAAAAGGTTTCCATTTTCACTTTTTTTCAATATTCAACC
The DNA here is from genome assembly GCF_031307605.1 of Tribolium castaneum. Classification (NCBI taxonomy): domain Eukaryota; kingdom Metazoa; phylum Arthropoda; class Insecta; order Coleoptera; family Tenebrionidae; genus Tribolium; species Tribolium castaneum. The sequence continues at coordinate 38,983 of NC_087402.1, read as the reverse complement.
GCCAATTACGGCGAAACTATTAGAGTTATCGAGAAACGGAAAAATGGAGGACAACCGGAATAAAAAACTCTACAAAATGGCATAGGACTCAAAGCGATATCTCGCAAAAAATTTTTAAATTTTCAAACGCCGATTACGGCCAAACTAAAAGAGTTAGGAGAAAATGCTTTTTTAGATCGGAAAGAGCACATCAAAATCTATAAGATAGAATCGGTTTTATTTGATTTAGAGACACTTTAAAAATTGACCGATTTTAAGGGGGGGGGGTGTTAACTTTTTTTTAATTTTTTTTATTTTCTTATTTTTGGCTAAACTATTCGAAAAAGTGGAACTATTTTGATCCATTCCTATGCAAAATGATCCGGGGAATCGATTGGCATCGAGAAAATTGCCAAATTCCCAATAGTTTTTTAGTTATGAATTTTTTAAAATTTTACCAATTTTTGCATTTGTCTCCAATTTGCTCGAAAACTATTAGTCGGAGAACAATAATTTTTTTTGAAATAGATAGATAATTTAAAGAGCTTTCCAACGATAATACACTTCATAGGGTTATCTCTGATAGTTCCGGAGCTATTGCTTGACAAAAGTTCCGGGTACCCAAAATCGACAAAAACTGCGACGAAAATTGAAAAATCAAACTTCTAAAAATCGAACATATGGACTTTTTGTAGACTTTTAACAACTTTTGTGGGTTGTTAAGACATGTAGAAGTCCATAAAAATTTACTGGAGTGAGTTTAAAAAAAAAATTTTTTTCACCTCTTTGAAGTTAAGTGTATTATTATTACTCAGGAAATTTTAGCAAAAAAATTGAAAATTTTAAATCTCGTGAAAAGTTGGTATAATACAGAAAATGAGCCGCTGAATTCAATGGAACAAACCGCATTGCTCTACGACTTTTAGTTTTCGAGTTATGAATTTTTTTAATGAATAAAATTTTTCACTATGACAAATGGCTACCCTAAATTTAGGCAAAAATTTTTAAATTTTTAATTGTTGTGAAAAATTGATATATTATGTAAAATGAGCCGTAGAATTCAACCGAACAAACCGCATTGCTCTACGACTTTTAGTTTTTTTTTTATGAATTTTTTTAGTGAAAAACTTTGATCGCCTCTGTAGCCGGAACTGTTGCCCGGAGCGGCTCCGGGTTTGGTCGAAAAAATAGATAAAATTAAGCGCTATCAGATGTTTTTTTGTTCGTTGCTCTAAGTCTTACAGTTTCCGAGAAAAACGCAAAAAAAGGTTTCCATTTTCACTTTTTTTCAATTTTCAACCGCCAATTACGGCGAAACTATTAGAGTTATCGAGAAACGGAAAAATGGAGGACAACCGGAATGAAAAACTCTACAAAATGACATAGGACTCAAGGCGATATCTCGCAAAAAATTTTTCAATTTTCAAACGCCGATTACGGCCAAACTAAAAGAGCTAGGAGAAAATGCTTTTTTAGATTGGAAAGAGCACATCAAAATCTATAAGATAGAATCGGTTTTATTTGATTTAGAGACACTTTAAAAATTGACCGATTTTAAGGGGGGGGTGTTAACTTTTTTTTAATTTTTTTTATTTTCTCATTTTTGGCTAAACTATTCGAAAAAGTGGAACTATTTTGATCCATTCCTATGCAAAATGATCCGGGGAATCGATTGGCATCGAGAAAATTGCCAAATTCCCAATAGTTTTTTAGTTATGAATTTTTTAAAATTTTACCAATTTTTGCATTTGTCTCCAATTTGCTCGAAAACTATTAGTCGGAGAACAATAATTTTTTTTGAAATAGATAGATAATTTAAAGAGCTTTCCAACGATAATACACTTCATAGGGTTATCTCTGATAGTTCCGGAGCTATTGCTTGACAAAAGTTCCGGGTACCCAAAATCGACAAAAACTGCGACGAAAATTGAAAAATCAAACTTCTAAAAATCGAACATATGGACTTTTTGTGGACTTTTAACAACTTTTGTGGGTTGTTAAGACATGTAGAAGTCCATAAAAATTTACTGGAGTGAGTTTAAAAAAAAAATTTTTTTCACCTCTTTGAAGTTAAGTGTATTATTATAACTCAGGAAATTTTAGCAAAAAAATTGAAAATTTTAAATCTCGTGAAAAGTTGGTATAATACAGAAAATGAGCCGCTGAATTCAATGGAACAAACCGCATTGCTCTACGACTTTTAGTTTTCGAGTTATGAATTTTTTTAATGAATAAAATTTTTCACTATGACAAATGGCTACCCTAAATTTAGGCAAAAATTTTTAAATTTTTAATTGTTGTGAAAAATTGATATATTATGTAAAATGAGCCGTAGAATTCAACCGAACAAACCGCATTGCTCTACGACTTTTAGTTTTTTTTTTATGAATTTTTTTAGTGAAAAACTTTGATCGCCTCTGTAGCCGGAACCGTTGCCCGGAGCGGCTCCGGGTTTGGTCGAAAAAATAGATAAAATTAAGCGCTATCAGATGTTTTTTTGTTCGTTGCTCTAAGTCTTACAGTTTCCCAGAAAAACGCAAAAAAAGGTTTCCATTTTCACTTTTTTTCAATTTTCAACCGCCAATTACGGCGAAACTATTAGAGTTATCGAGAAACGGAAAAATGGAGGACAACCGGAATAAAAAACTCTACAAAATGGCATAGGACTCAAGGCGATATCTCGCAAAAAATTTTTCAATTTTCAAACGCCGATTACGGCCAAACTAAAAGAGCTAGGAGAAAATGCTTTTTTAGATTGGAAAGAGCACATCAAAATCTATAAGATAGAATCGGTTTTATTTGATTTAGAGACACTTTAAAAATTGACCGATTTTAAGGGGGGGGTGTTAACTTTTTTTTAATTTTTTTTATTTTCTCATTTTTGGCTAAACTATTCGAAAAAGTGGAACTATTTTGATCCATTCCTATGCAAAATGATCCGGGGAATCGATTGGCATCGAGAAAATTGCCAAATTCCCAATAGTTTTTTAGTTATGAATTTTTTAAAATTTTACCAATTTTTGCATTTGTCTCCAATTTGCTCGAAAACTATTAGTCGGAGAAGAATAATTTTTTTTGAAAAAGATAGATAATTTAAAGAGCTTTCCAACGATAATACACTTCATAGGGTTATCTCTGATAGTTCCGGAGCTATTGCTTGACAAAAGTTCCGGGTTCCCAAAATCGACAAAAACTGCGACGAAAATTGAAAAATCAAACTTCTAAAAATCGAACATATGGACTTTTTGTAGACTTTTAACAACTTTTGTGGGTTGTTAAGACATGTAGAAGTCCATAAAAATTTACTGGAGTGAGTTTAAAAAAAAAATTTTTTTTCACCTCTTTGAAGTTAAGTGTATTATTTTACTCAGGAAATTTTAGCAAAAAAATTGAAAATTTTAAATCTCGTGAAAAGTTGGTATAATACAGAAAATGAGCCGCTGAATTCAATGGAACAAACCGCATTGCTCTACGACTTTTAGTTTTCGAGTTATGAATTTTTTTAATGAATAAAATTTTTCACTATGACAAATGGCTACCCTAAATTTAGGCAAAAATTTTTAAATTTTTAATTGTTGTGAAAAATTGATATATTATGTAAAATGAGCCGTAGAATTCAACCGAACAAACCGCATTGCTCTACGACTTTTAGTTTTTTTTTTATGAATTTTTTTAGTGAAAAAATTTGATCGCCTCTGTAGCCGGAACCGTTGCCCGGAGCGGCTCCGGGTTTGGTCGAAAAAATAGATAAAATTAAGCGCTATCAGATGTTTTTTTGTTCGTTGCTCTAAGTCTTACAGTTTCCGAGAAAAACGCAAAAAAAGGTTTCCATTTTCACTTTTTTTCAATTTTCAACCGCCAATTACGGCGAAACTATTAGAGTTATCGAGAAACGGAAAAATGGAGGACAACCGGAATGAAAAACTCTACAAAATGACATAGGACTCAAGGCGATATCTCGCAAAAAATTTTTCAATTTTCAAACGCCGATTACGGCCAAACTAAAAGAGCTAGGAGAAAATGCTTTTTTAGATTGGAAAGAGCACATCAAAATCTATAAGATAGAATCGGTTTTATTTGATTTAGAGACACTTTAAAAATTGACCGATTTTAAGGGGGGGGTGTTAACTTTTTTTTAATTTTTTTTATTTTCTTATTTTTGGCTAAACTATTCGAAAAAGTGAAACTATTTTGATCCATTCCTATGCAAAATAATCCGGGGAATCGATTGGCATTGAGAAAATTGCCAAATTCCCAATAGTTTTTTAGTTATGAATTTTTTAAAATTTTACCAATTTTTGCATTTGTCTCCAATTTGCTCGAAAACTATTAGTCGGAGAACAATAATTTTTTTTGAAAAAGATAGATAATTTAAAGAGCTTTCCAACGATAATACACTTCATAGGGTTATCTCTGATAGTTCCGGAGCTATTGCTTGACAAAAGTTCCGGGTACCCAAAATCGACAAAAACTGCGACGAAAATTGAAAAATCAAACTTCTAAAAATCGAACATATGGACTTTTTGTGGACTTTTAACAACTTTTGTGGGTTGTTAAGACATGTAGAAGTCCATAAAAATTTACTGGAGTGAGTTTAAAAAAAAATTTTTTTTCACCTCTTTGAAGTTAAGTGTATTTATTACTCAGGAAATTTTAGCAAAAAAATTGAAAATTTTAAATCTCGTGAAAAGTTGGTATAATACAGAAAATGAGCCGCTGAATTCAATGGAACAAACCGCATTGCTCTACGACTTTTAGTTTTCGAGTTATGAATTTTTTTAATGAATAAAATTTTTCACTATGACAAATGGCTACCCTAAATTTAGACAAAAATTTTTAAATTTTTAATTGTTGTGAAAAATTGATATATTATGTAAAATGAGCCGTAGAATTCAACCGAACAAACCGCATTGCTCAACGACTTTTAGTTTTTTTTTTATGAATTTTTTTAGTGAAAAACTTTGATCGCCTCTGTAGCCGGAACCGTTGCCCGGAGCGGCTCCGGGTTTGGTCGAAAAAATAGATAAAATTAAGCGCTATCAGATGTTTTTTTGTTCGTTGCTCTAAGTCTTACAGTTTCCGAGAAAAACGCAAAAAAAGGTTTCCATTTTCACTTTTTTTCAATATTCAACCGCCAATTACGGCGAAACTATTAGAGTTATCGAGAAACGGAAAAATGGAAGACAACCGGAATGAAAAACTCTACAAAATGGCATAGGACTCAAGGCGATATCTCGCAAAAAATTTTTCAATTTTCAAACGCCGATTACGGCCAAACTAAAAGAGCTAGGAGAAAATGCTTTTTTAGATTGGAAAGAGCACATCAAAATCTATAAGATAGAATCGGTTTTATTTGATTTAGAGACACTTTAAAAATTGACCGATTTTAAGGGGGGGGTGTTAACTTTTTTTTAATTTTTTTTATTTTCTTATTTTTGGCTAAACTATTCGAAAAAGTGGAACTATTTTGATCCATTCCTATGCAAAATGATTCGGGGAATCGATTGGCATCGAGAAAATTGCCAAATTCCCAATAGTTTTTTAGTTATGAATTTTTTAAAATTTTACCAATTTTTGCATTTGTCTCCAATTTGCTCGAAAACTATTAGTCGGAGAACAATAATTTTTTTTGAAAAAGATAGATAATTTAAAGAGCTTTCCAACGATAATACACTTCATAGGGTTATCTCTGATAGTTCCGGAGCTATTGCTTGACAAAAGTTCCGGGTACCCAAAATCGACAAAAACTGCGACGAAAATTGAAAAATCAAACTTCTAAAAATCGAACATATGGACTTTTTGTGGACTTTTAACAACTTTTGTGGGTTGTTAAGACATGTAGAAGTCCATAAAAATTTACTGGAGTGAGTTTAAAAAAAAATTTTTTTTCACCTCTTTGAAGTTAAGTGTATTTATTACTCAGGAAATTTTAGCAAAAAAATTGAAAATTTTAAATCTCGTGAAAAGTTGGTATAATACAGAAAATGAGCCGCTGAATTCAATGGAACAAACCGCATTGCTCTACGACTTTTAGTTTTCGAGTTATGAATTTTTTTAATGAATAAAATTTTTCACTATGACAAATGGCTACCCTAAATTTAGGCAAAAATTTTTAAATTTTTAATTGTTGTGAAAAATTGATATATTATGTAAAATGAGCCGTAGAATTCAACCGAACAAACCGCATTGCTCTACGACATTTAGTTTTTTTTTTTATGAATTTTTTTAGTGAAAAACTTTGATCGCCTCTGTAGCCGGAACCGTTGCCCGGAGCGGCTCCGGGTTTGGTCGAAAAAATAGATAAAATTAAGCGCTATCAGATGCTTTTTTGTTCGTTGCTCTAAGTCTTACAGTTTCCGAGAAAAACGCAAAAAAAGGTTTCCATTTTCACTTTTTTTCAATTTTCAACCGCCAATTACGGCGAAACTATTAGAGTTATCGAGAAACGAAAAAATGGAGGACAACCGGAATAAAAAACTCTACAAAATGGCATAAGACTCAAGGCGATATCTCGCAAAAAATTTTTCAATTTTCAAACGCCGATTACGGCCAAACTAAAAGAGCTAGGAGAAAATGCTTTTTTAGATTGGAAAGAGCACATCAAAATCTATAAGATAGAATCGGTTTTATTTGATTTAGAGACACTTTAAAAATTGACCGATTTTAAGGGGGGGTGTTAACTTTTTTTTAATTTTTTTTATTTTCTTATTTTTGGCTAAACTATTCGAAACAGTGGAACTATTTTGATCCATTCCTATGCAAAATGATCCGGGGAATCGATTGGCATTGAGAAAATTGCCAAATTCCCAATAGTTTTTTAGTTATGAATTTTTTAAAATTTTACCAATTTTTGCATTTGTCTCCAATTTGCTCGAAAACTATTAGTCAGAGAACAATAATTTTTTTTGAAAAAGATAGATAATTTAAAGAGCTTTCCAACGATAATACACTTCATAGGGTTATCTCTGATAGTTCCGGAGCTATTGCTTGACAAAAGTTCCGGGTACCCAAAATCGACAAAAACTGCGACGAAAATTGAAAAATCAAACTTCTAAAAATCGAACATATGGACTTTTTGTGGACTTTTAACAACTTTTGTGGGTTGTTAAGACATGTAGAAGTCCATAAAAATTTACTGGAGTAAGTTTAAAAAAAAATTTTTTTTCACCTCTTTGAAGTTAAGTGTATTTATTACTCAGGAAATTTTAGCAAAAAAATTGAAAATTTTAAATCTCGTGAAAAGTTGGTATAATACAGAAAATGAGCCGCTGAATTCAATGGAACAAACCGCATTGCTCTACGACTTTTAGTTTTCGAGTTATGAATTTTTTTAATGAATAAAATTTTTCACTATGACAAATGGCTACCCTAAATTTAGGCAAAAATTTTTAAATTTTTAATTGTTGTGAAAAATTGATATATTATGTAAAATGAGCCGTAGAATTCAACCGAACAAACCGCATTGCTCTACGACATTTAGTTTTTTTTTTTATGAATTTTTTTAGTGAAAAACTTTGATCGCCTCTGTAGCCGGAACCGTTGCCCGGAGCGGCTCCGGGTTTGGTCGAAAAAATAGATAAAATTAAGCGCTATCAGATGCTTTTTTGTTCGTTGCTCTAAGTCTTACAGTTTCCGAGAAAAACGCAAAAAAAGGTTTCCATTTTCACTTTTTTTCAATTTTCAACCGCCAATTACGGCGAAACTATTAGAGTTATCGAGAAACGGAAAAATGGAGGACAACCGGAATAAAAAACTCTACAAAATGGCATAGGACTCAAGGCGATATCTCTCAAAAAATTTTTCAATTTTCAAACGCCGATTACGGCCAAACTAAAAGAGCTAGGAGAAAATGCTTTTTTAGATTGGAAAGAGCACATCAAAATCTATAAGATAGAATCGGTTTTATTTGATTTAGAGACACTTTAAAAATTGACCGATTTTAAGGGGGGGGTGTTAACTTTTTTTTAATTTTTTTTATTTTCTTATTTTTGGCTAAACTATTTGAAAAAGTGGAACTATTTTGATCCATTCCTATGCAAAATGATCCGGGGAATCGATTGGCATTGAGAAAATTGCCAAATTCCCAATAGTTTTTTAGTTATGAATTTTTTAAAATTTTACCAATTTTTGCATTTGTTTCCAATTTGCTCGAAAACTATTAGTCGGAGAACAATAATTTTTTTTGAAAAAGTTAGATAATTTAAAGAGCTTTCCAACGATAATACACTTCATAGGGTTATCTCTGATAGTTCCGGAGCTATTGCTTGACAAAAGTTCCGGGTACCCAAAATCGACAAAAACTGCGACGAAAATTGAAAAATCAAACTTCTAAAAATCGAACATATGGACTTTTTGTAGACTTTTAACAACTTTTGTGGGTTGTTAAGACATGTGGAAGTCCATAAAAATTTACTGGAGTGAGTTTAAAAAAAAAATTTTTTTTCACCTCTTTGAAGTTAAGTGTATTATTTTACTCAGGAAATTTTAGCAAAAAAATTGAAAATTTTAAATCTCGTGAAAAGTTGGTATAATACAGAAAATGAGCCGCTGAATTCAATGGAACAAACCGCATTGCTCTACGACTTTTAGTTTTCGAGTTATGAATTTTTTTAATGAATAAAATTTTTCACTATGACAAATGGCTACCCTAAATTTAGGCAAAAATTTTTAAATTTTTAATTGTTGTGAAAAATTGATATATTATGTAAAATGAGCCGTAGAATTCAACCGAACAAACCGCATTGCTCTACGACTTTTAGTTTTTTTTTTTATGAATTTTTTTATTGAAAAACTTTGATCGCCTCTGTAGCCGGAACCGTTTCCCGGAGCGGCTCCGGGTTTGGTCGAAAAAATAGATAAAATTAAGCGCTATCAGACGTTTTTTTGTTCGTTGCTCTAAGTCTTACAGTTTCCGAGAAAAACGCAAAAAAAGGTTTCCATTTTCACTTTTTTTCAATTTTCAACCGCCAATTACGGCGAAACTATTAGAGTTATCGAGAAACGGAAAAATGGAGGACAACCGGAATAAAAAACTCTACAAAATGGCATAGGACTCAAGGCGATATCTCGCAAAAAATTTTTCAATTTTCAAACGCCGATTACGGCCAAACTAAAAGAGCTAGGAGAAAATGCTTTTTTAGATTGGAAAGAGCACATCAAAATCTATAAGATAGAATCGGTTTTATTTGATTTAGAGACACTTTAAAAATTGACCGATTTTAAGGGGGGGGTGTTAACTTTTTTTTATTTTTTTTTATTTTCTCATTTTTGGCTAAACTATTCGAAAAAGTGGAACTATTTTGATCCATTCCTATGCAAAATGATCCGGGGAATCGATTGGCATTGAGAAAATTGCCAAATTCCCAATAGTTTTTTAGTTATGAATTTTTTAAAATTTTACCAATTTTTGCATTTGTCTCCAATTTGCTCGAAAACTATTAGTCGGAGAACAATAATTTTTTTTGAAAAGGATAGATAATTTAAAGAGCTTTCCAACGATAATACACATCATAGGGTTATCTCTGATAGTTCCGGAGCTATTGCTTGACAAATGTTCCGGGTACCCAAAATCGACAAAAACTGCGACGAAAATTGAAAAATCAAACTTCTAAAAATCGAACATATGGACTTTTTGTGGACTTTTAACAACTTTTGTGGGTTGTTAAGACATGTAGAAGTCCATAAAAATTTACTGGAGTGAGTTTAAAAAAAAATTTTTTTTCACCTCTTTGAAGTTAAGTGTATTATTATTACTCAGGAAATTTTAGCAAAAAAATTGAAAATTTTAAATCTCGTGAAAAGTTGGTATAATACAGAAAATGAGCCGCTGAATTCAATGGAACAAACCGCATTGCTCTACGACTTTTAGTTTTCGAGTTATGAATTTTTTTAATGAATAAAATTTTTCACTATGACAAATGGCTACCCTAAATTTAGGCAAAAATTTTTAAATTTTTAATTGTTGTGAAAAATTGATATATTATGTAAAATGAGCCGTAGAATTCAACCGAACAAACCGCATTGCTCTACGACTTTTAGTTTTTTTTTTATGAATTTTTTTAGTGAAAAATTTTGATCGCCTCTGTAGCCGGAACCGTTGCCCGGAGCGGCTCCGGGTTTGGTCGAAAAAATAGATAAAATTAAGCGCTATCAGATGTTTTTTTGTTCGTTGCTCTAAGTCTTACAGTTTCCGAGAAAAACGCAAAAAAAGGTTTCCATTTTCACTTTTTTTCAATTTTCAACCGCCAATTACGGCGAAACTATTAGAGTTATCGAGAAACGGAAAAATGGAGGACAACCGGAATAAAAAACTCTACAAAATGGCATAGGACTCAAGGCGATATCTCGCAAAAAATTTTTCAATTTTCAAACGCCGATTACGGCCAAACTAAAAGAGCTAGGAGAAAATGCTTTTTTAGATTGGAAAGAGCACATCAAAATCTATAAGATAGAATCGGTTTTATTTGATTTAGAGACACTTTAAAAATTGACCGATTTTAAGGGGGGGGTGTTAACTTTTTTTTAATTTTTTTTATTTTCTTATTTTTGGCTAAACTATTCGAAAAAGTGAAACTATTTTGATCCATTCCTATGCAAAATAATCCGGGGAATCGATTGGCATTGAGAAAATTGCCAAATTCCCAATAGTTTTTTAGTTATGAATTTTTTAAAATTTTACCAATTTTTGCATTTGTCTCCAATTTGCTCGAAAACTATTAGTCGGAGAACAATAATTTTTTTTGAAAAAGATAGATAATTTAAAGAGCTTTCCAACGATAATACACTTCATAGGGTTATCTCTGATAGTTCCGGAGCTATTGCTTGACAAAAGTTCCGGGTACCCAAAATCGACAAAAACTGCGACGAAAATTGAAAAATCAAACTTCTAAAAATCGAACATATGGACTTTTTGTGGACTTTTAACAACTTTTGTGGGTTGTTAAGACATGTAGAAGTCCATAAAAATTTACTGGAGTGAGTTAAAAAAAAAATTTTTTTTCACCTCTTTGAAGTTAAGTGTATTTATTACTCAGGAAATTTTAGCAAAAAAATTGAAAATTTTAAATCTCGTGAAAAGTTGGTATAATACAGAAAATGAGCCGCTGAATTCAATGGAACAAACCGCATTGCTCTACGACTTTTAGTTTTCGAGTTATGAATTTTTTTAATGAATAAAATTTTTCACTATGACAAATGGCTACCCTAAATTTAGGCAAAAATTTTTAAATTTTTAATTGTTGTGAAAAATTGATATATTATGTAAAATGAGCCGTAGAATTCAACCGAACAAACCGCATTGCTCTACGACTTTTAGTTTTTTTTTTTATGAATTTTTTTAGTGAAAAACTTTGATCGCCTCTGTAGCCGGAACCGTTGCCCGGAGCGGCTCCGGGTTTGGTCGAAAAAATAGATAAAATTAAGCGCTATCAGATGTTTTTTTGTTTGTTGCTCTAAGTCTTACAGTTTCCGAGAAAAACGCAAAAAAAGGTTTCCATTTTCACTTTTTTTCAATTTTCAACCGCCAATTACGGCGAAACTATTAGAGTTATCGAGAAACGGAAAAATGGAGGACAACCGGAATAAAAAACTCTACAAAATGGCATAGGACTCAAGGCGATATCTCGCAAAAAATTTTTCAATTTTCAAACGCCGATTACGGCCAAACTAAAAGAGCTAGGATAAAATGCTTTTTTAGATTGGAAAGAGCACATCAAAATCTATAAGATAGAATCGGTTTTATTTGATTTAGAGACACTTTAAAAATTGATCGATTTTAAGGGGGGGGTGTTAACTTTTTTTTAATTTTTTTTATTTTCTTATTTTTGGCTAAACTATTCGAAAAAGTGGAACTATTTTGATCCATTCCTATGCAAAATGATCCGGGGAATCGATTGGCATTGAGAAAATTGCCAAATTCCCAATAGTTTTTTAGTTATGAATTTTTTAAAATTTTACCAATTTTTGCATTTGTCTCCAATTTGCTCGAAAACTATTAGTCGGAGAACAATAATTTTTTTTGAAAAAGTTAGATAATTTAAAGAGCTTTCCAACGATAATACACTTCATAGGGTTATCTCTGATAGTTCCGGAGCTATTGCTTGACAAAAGTTCCGGGTACCCAAAATCGACAAAAACTGCGACGAAAATTGAAAAATCAAACTTCTAAAAATCGAACATATGGACTTTTTGTAGACTTTTAACAACTTTTGTGGGTTGTTAAGACATGTGGAAGTCCATAAAAATTTACTGGAGTGAGTTTAAAAAAAAAATTTTTTTTCACCTCTTTGAAGTTAAGTGTATTATTTTACTCAGGAAATTTTAGCAAAAAAATTGAAAATTTTAAATCTCGTGAAAAGTTGGTATAATACAGAAAATGAGCCGCTGAATTCAATGGAACAAACCGCATTGCTCTACGACTTTTAGTTTTCGAGTTATGAATTTTTTTAATGAATAAAATTTTTCACTATGACAAATGGCTACCCTAAATTTAGGCAAAAATTTTTAAATTTTTAATTGTTGTGAAAAATTGATATATTATGTAGAATGAGCCGTAGAATTCAACCGAACAAACCGCATTGCTCTACGACTTTTAGTTTTTTTTTTATGAATTTTTTTAGTGAAAAACTTTGATCGCCTCTGTAGCCGGAACCGTTGCCCGGAGCGGCTCCGGGTTTGGTCGAAAAAATAGATAAAATTAAGCGCTATCAGATGTTTTTTTGTTCGTTGCTCTAAGTCTTACAGTTTCCGAGAAAAACGCAAAAAAAGGTTTCCATTTTCACTTTTTTTCAATTTTCAACCGCCAATTACGGCGAAACTATTAGAGTTATCGAGAAACGGAAAAATGGAGGACAACCGGAATAAAAAACTCTACAAAATGGCATAGGACTCAAGGCGATATCTCGCAAAAAATTTTTCAATTTTCAAACGCCGATTACGGCCAAACTAAAAGAGCTAGGAGAAAATGCTTTTTTAGATTGGAAAGAGCACATCAAAATCTATAAGATAGAATCGGTTTTATTTGATTTAGAGACACTTTAAAAATTGACCGATTTTAAGGGGGGGGGTGTTAACTTTTTTTTAATTTTTTTTATTTTCTTATTTTTGGCTAAACTATTCGAAAAAGTGGAACTATTTTGATCCATTCCTATGCAAAATGATCCGGGGAATCGATTGGCATTGAGAAAATTGCCAAATTCCCAATAGTTTTTTAGTTATGAATTTTTTAAAATTTTACCAATTTTTGCATTTGTCTCCAATTTGCTCGAAAACTATTAGTCGGAGAACAATAATTTTTTTTGAAAAAGATAGATAATTTAAAGAGCTTTCCAACGATAATACACTTCATAGGGTTATCTCTGATAGTTCCGGAGCTATTGCTTGACAAAAGTTCCGGGTACCCAAAATCGACAAAAACTGCGACGAAAATTGAAAAATCAAACTTCTAAAAATCGAACATATGGACTTTTTGTGGACTTTTAACAACTTTTGTGGGTTGTTAAGACATGTAGAAGTCCATAAAAATTTACTGGAGTGAGTTTAAAAAAAAATTTTTTTTCACCTCTTTGAAGTTAAGTGTATTTATTACTCAGGAAATTTTAGCAAAAAAATTGAAAATTTTAAATCTCGTGAAAAGTTGGTATAATACAGAAAATGAGCCGCTGAATTCAATGGAACAAACCGCATTGCTCTACGACTTTTAGTTTTCGAGTTATGAATTTTTTTAATGAATAAAATTTTTCACTATGACAAATGGCTACCCTAAATTTAGGCAAAAATTTTTAAATTTTTAATTGTTGTGAAAAATTGATATATTATGTAAAATGAGCCGTAGAATTCAACCGAACAAACCGCATTGCTCTACGACTTTTAGTTTTTTTTTATGAATTTTTTTAGTGAAAAACTTTGATCGCCTCTGTAGCCGGAACCGTTGCCCGGAGCGGCTCCGGGTTTGGTCGAAAAAATAGATAAAATTAAGCGCTATCAGATGTTTTTTTGTTCGTTGCTCTAAGTCTTACAGTTTCCGAGAAAAACGCAAAAAAAGTTTCCATTTTCACTTTTTTTCAATTTTCAACCTCCAATTACGGCGAAACTATTAGAGTTATCGAGAAACGGAAAAATGGAGGACAACCGGAATAAAAAACTCTACAAAATGGCATAGGACTCAAGGCGATATCTCGCAAAAAATTTTTCAATTTTCAAACGCCGATTACGGCCAAACTAAAAGAGCTAGGAGAAAATGCTTTTTTAGATTGGAAAGAGCACATCAAAATCTATAAGATAGAATCGGTTTTATTTGATTTAGAGACACTTTAAAAATTGACCGATTTTAAGGGGGGGGTGTTAACTTTTTTTTAATTTTTTTTATTTTCTTATTTTTGGCTAAACTATTCGAAAAAGTGGAACTATTTTGATCCATTCCTATGCAAAATGATCCGGGGAATCGATTGGCATTGAGAAAATTGCCAAATTCCCAATAGTTTTTTAGTTATGAATTTTTTAAAATTTTATTAATTTTTGCATTTGTCTCCAATTTGCTCGAAAACTATTAGTCGGAGAACAATAATTTTTTTTGAAAAAGATAGATAATTTAAAGAGCTTTCCAACGATAATACACTTTATAGGGTTATCTCTGATAGTTCCGGAGCTATTGCTTGACAAAAGTTCCGGGTACCCAAAATCGACAGAAACTGCGACGAAAATTGAAAAATCAAACTTCTAAAAATCGAACATATGGACTTTTTGTGGACTAAAAACAACTTTTGTGGGTTGTTAAGACATGTAGAAGTCCATAAAAAATTTACTGGAGTGAGTTTAAAAAAAAAAAATTTTTTTCACCTCTTTGAAGTTAAGTGTATTATTACTCAGGAAATTTTAGCAAAAAAATTGAAAATTTTAAATCTCGTGAAAAGTTGGTATAATACAGAAAATGAGCCGCTGAATTCAATGGAACAAACCGCATTGCTCTACGACTTTTAGTTTTCGAGTTATGAATTTTTTTAATGAATAAAATTTTTTCACTATGACAAATGGCTACCCTAAATTTAGGCAAAAATTTTTAAATTTTTAATTGTTGTGAAAAATTGATATATTATGTAAAATGAGCCGTAGAATTCAACCGAACAAACCGCATTGCTCTACGACTTTTAGGTTTTTTTTATGAATTTTTTTAGTGAAAAACTTTGATCGCCTCTGTAGCCGGAACCGTTGCCCGGAGCGGCTCCGGGTTTGGTCGAAAAAATAGATAAAATTAAGCGCTATCAGATGTTTTTTTGTTCGTTGCTCTAAGTCTTACAGTTTCCGAGAAAAACGCAAAAAAAGGTTTCCATTTTCACTTTTTTTTCAATTTTCAACCGCCAATTACGGCGAAACTATTAGAGTTATCGAGAAACGGAAAAATGGAGGACAACCGGAATAAAAAACTCTACAAAATGGCATAGGACTCAAGGTCAGGTCAGGTCAGGTCAGGTCAGGTCAGGTCAGGTCAGGTCAGGTCAGGTCAGGTCAGGTCAGGTCAGGTCAGGTCAGGTCAGGTCAGGTCAGGTCAGGTCAGGTCAGGTCAGGTCAGGTCAGGTCAGGTCAGGTCAGGTCAGGTCAGGTCAGGTCAGGTCAGGTCAGGTCAGGTCAGGTCAGGTCAGGTCAGGTCAGGTACCCCTCCGATGGGATGCCACCTTGTCGTGGTGGAGGGGCTTAAGGGTGTGTCGGAGCACCTACTAAGAGCATCCCCTTAGCATACCGTAAACCCTCAAGGGGAACGGGGGGACTTTTGTCCTGCGAGGAGTAAACCTCTATAAACTATCCATTAAAGAACGCCGGAAAGCCCGGTGACAGGGTGTGGCGACCTTGGATGAAATCTTAGCTGGGGGAGCTGAGCGCCAGCCCCCCCTAATACCGCAAACCCAGAGGTCGATTCAACGACTCTACACAAGGCGTGGTGTAGGGAACGTCTCGGCTGATGGGATCGGGAGGCTTGCCTTAACCGGCCGGCCTACGAGGATGAAAACCTCTATAAAAAATCCTTAATTCGCTGGTGGCTTTTGCAGTTTTCCGACCAAGCGGGTTGTGGCTGTTGGATGCAACAGCCATGGCTGGGAGGTGCCCAGTCAAACCAGGTGAAACGACTATGGGAGATGGTGCGTCCCCATAGTACATAGAAAACGCCTTGTCCTAGGAGCGGGCGCTCCCCTGGGATGGACCCCACCTCATCGCCCGTACTCGTGGGATCCATATGAAAAAGGTATTTTTAAAACAGGAGAAAGAAGCTGGGAAACTGGCTGGAGAAGGTACTCTGAGGAAAGACCTGTCGAAAACAGATGCTCTGAAAGTAGCGGCGGGGAAACAAACCGCCAAACTGGACGAGGCAGAGAATCCTAAAACTCCAGGAGAGGACTCGAGTTTGGGGAACATTAACCCGTTTCGTAGATCAAGCATGACGCCTCGATCTCCACAAAGAAAAGTGCAAACTAGCTTGATAGTGGGACAAACACCCAAGCTAGACGAAACGATCGAAGTGTACAAGGAAACACCAACAGGCGCAATTCCAAAAAGGAAAAGAGTGTCTACTCCTGAGGAAGCACATAAAGTTAAAAAGCTAGTTGAAACTAGAATAAAAAAACAGAAAAGCCTGGTACTAGGAAATATAACCTGTACTGATATCCTACAGGCCTTTACACAAGTGACAAGCAGACTGGCAAAAAAGGTCAAGGTACTGCAAGACAGAATTGACGATACTCCCAACACGCGACGGGAGATCAAAAATGACGCAAAAGCAGTATGTTATGCCATGGCAGACATGCAAGCTATGCAAGATGATGTCTTTGAAGAAATTTTTAAATGGCAGAGACATATACAAATGGAGGATAGCGATGACGATGTTGTACTCGTCGAATCGACAGAAAACAAAGGGGTGGGCATTCAGGTAGCCACCCAGACAAAAGAAGTTGTAACAAAAAACGCAGAAACTCAGACTCCTATTGAAATGTGGGGGAAGTCGACACAAGTAACAGAGATGTCTCAGCCTGGACAATTGAGAGAGCCGCTGTACATCGGGGATAAAAGATCTTTTGTTGATTTTAAAGACCTTTCGAAACGTGACTGGAAAGAAAGCTACTTCGAAAAAGTAAAGATTAAGGCAGTAAATCCGCTTGCCATGATGCCAGAAGCTGCTCCAACGATTATTAGGAGTAGAGACAAAAAGGAAGAAGGGGCACTGTTGAAAATGTTGCATCAACGATGTCCTGAGTACAGAGAGTCGGTGCTGGAAGGGGAGAACCCTATAGAAAGCAAAGTGACTCCAATTGTAAGAAGTGTAGTGGTTGGACACGTCGCAGGACCAAAAGAGACACTGAAAAACTATATGTTTGTAGTTGCCGGTGACGAGAAAAATAAGGCAAGTGGGTATCTCAAAGAGACCTACGAAGCCTTGGAAGAGTTGAAAGAAGTACTCAAAGAGCTTCAAATTGAAAAAGTCGCTATTGGAAGCGACCTTACAGGCCGAGAAGAACACCTCAGAAAGATGTTGGAATACATCTTTAGAGGGGAAAATGTGGAGGTTACACTGTGTGTACCTATTGCAAAGGAAATGATATGGAGAGACCAAGGGAAAGCCCAGTCTGCCATATCTGTATCACCAAAAGGGATGAGAAAAACGGATGCTGTAATTGTGCAAGGCAGCAAAACCGAAACATATGAAGCTGTACTCAAAGAAGTACGCGAAAGCTTGGCCGAAACGGACTGCGAGATACGAGCAGTCCGAAAGACTAGAGAAGGTAAACTTCTTTTGCTAGTTGGCAAAGAAGGAGATCAGGCAAAGAAAGTCAAGGAGGCACTAAGCTCCAAAATGGCAAATCGTAAGATCGTGCTACGGGATGATAGCACGAAAGAGGACAAAGTCCTACATGTGAAGGGCCTAGATGCGCTGGCAGTGGAGACTGAAATAGTCAGTAGCGTAGTAGCAGCTATGGATGGAACCATCACAAACACAGATTTGGAGGTGACATCTCTGCGAAAAGCATACGGAGGGAGTAAGGTAGCTACAATTAAAGTATCTGCGAAAAGTGCTGACGCCATTTTGAGTAAGGGCAAGATAAAGATTGGTTTAGTGACATGCAAAATCACTGAACGAGTTAACAGTGTTTTCTGTTATAGGTGTTGGGAGCCAGGACACATGGCGGCCCGATGTCAAGGGGTGGACAGGTCCAAACTGTGCCACAGATGCGGAGAAGAAGGTCATTCAGTGAAGACCTGCGAAAAGGAGATGTTCTGCCCGGTTTGCGGCGTAAGGGGTCACCGAGCAAAGACGCTGGTGTGTGAGAGTCTTCGAAAGAAGGCGGCTCGCGCTGAGAACGAGAAACCACCGTGATCAGGTTCCTCCAAATTAACTTGAACAGAAGCCATGGTGCCCACGACGCAGCAACGAGCTTCTGTAGACGAACAGGTCGGGATGTGATCCTGATGAGCGAACCTAACGAGGGGAGGGTTCGCAGCAATGGATGGTGGACGGACGATGCCAATGATGTTGCCATTGCCGTCATGAACAAGAAGATAAAGGTCTATGCCTGGGGTAAGGGGCTTGGCTTTGTATGGATAGACACGGGAGAGTGTATCATATACAGTTGTTACATTTCTCCCAATGTCGAAACTGTCATAGCAGAGCGTGCTCTGCGTAACCTAGTGGGCAGCATAGGGTCCCATGGCGGGAAACCCTGTGTTGTGACGGGTGACTTCAATGCGAAGTCACCCGAATGGGGGGGGGAGACACAAGACGAAAGGGGACGTCTGTTGTCTGAATGGCTAGCAACGCTAAACTGCGTTGTTTACAATGATGGGATGAAACCAACTTTTTTGAAAGGACGTTATCAATCCTGGATAGATGTCACCTTCAGCACCGAAAATGCTGCACGGTGGGTGAGAAATTGGACCGTTGAGGAAGAAGAAACTCTCAGCGATCACCAGTTTATTACGTTTCAACTGAAACTAGACGGAGAAAGAACCGGAAACGGTCAGAGCTCTGGGCGATGCTGTGGATGGAACACCAAGGGCTTTAGCCCTCTGGTGATTCGCCATAGCTTTGTAGAAAGGATGAACGCAAAACAAAATAAAGACTGCGTCAGCATGGTGGGGGCCATCAAGGAAGCATGCGACATGCACCTTCCGAAGAAAGGCCGAACAAGAAACACAGGTAAACAAAGGGTTTACTGGTGGAACGATGACATTGCGAGAGCAAGGAAAGAATGCATTTCTGTCAAACGAAGACAGATGCGACTGAGGGCCAGAAATAGACTGGAAGAAGTCATTGAGGTAACAGAGCTGTATAAACAGAAAAGGAAAATTTATCGGGTTCTCATTAGAAAAGCTAAAGAGGCTAAATGGGAAGAACTGATAAATGAAATCGAAAGAGACCAATGGGGGCTTGGTTACCAAATAGCCACCAGGAAACTAAGACTGGGTTCAGAGCAAATCACTCTAAGCCCACAATTTAGACAGAGAATAGCCGATGTGCTGTTCCCAAAACATCAGATAAAAAGATGGAATCTCACAGAGACGTGTGAGGTAGAGGGCATCACCTCCAATGAAATGCAACAAGCGGTACGAAAGCTAAAAACGGGCAAAGTACCGGGACTAGATAACATTCCAGTGGAAATTGTTAAAGCAATTGCTCACGAGCAAGGCGAGGTTCTCATGTTGGAAGCCTATAACGGACTCCTACGTGAAGGGAAATTTCCGAAAGAGTGGAAACGAGCTAAATTGGTTCTACTCAAAAAACCCGGAAAAGAAGGAGGCAGTCCATCGGATTTTAGGCCGATCTGTCTCCTAAATGTGGTAGCGAAACTGTATGAACAGTTAATACTGATAAAGCTCAAAAAAGAGCTGGAAGAGAAAGGAGGCCTAAGTGAAGAACAGTTTGGCTTCCAAGAAGGCAAATCTACCCTCGACGCGGTAGACAGAGTTATGGCCTTGGCAAGATGGGCTAACTCTGGAGACACGAGAAGAAAGAGGTGGTGCGTGTTGCTCACCTTTGATGTGAAAAATGCCTTCAATTCGGCAAACTGGCAAAACATCATGGAGGCCTTGAGGAAAAAGGGCATCTCCATGTACCTGAGGAAAGTGATAGGTAGCTACCTATCAGAAAGAAGTCTAGACTTGGGCGAGGGACAAGTCATGGAGGTGACGAGTGGAGTTCCACAAGGTTCGGTATTGGGGCCGACCTTGTGGAACATCCTTTATGATGGAGTTCTTAGATTAGAAATTCCAAAAGAAGCAACGCTAGTGGCATATGCTGATGACTTAGCACTAGTCGTGATAGAGAAGGACATCGAAAACTTGATGTGCACAGTAGAGATGACGTCCAAAATTATTGGACGATGGATGAAAGAAAATGGCTTGCAGCTGGCTCCAGAAAAGACTGAAGCTGTGCTTCTTGCAGGCGGACGTAGACCAGACAAGAACGTTGTCTTCAAGGTGGAAAATGTTGAGCTAAGACCTAAACAAAATGTCAGGTACTTGGGAGTAGACATAAACCAGAGAATGACTTTTACGTCACACGTAATGCGTGTGGCAGCTAAAGCAGAAAAGATGGGGGCAATGCTGGGGAGGCTAATGCCAAACGTAAAAGGACCATCACCTTCAAAGAGGAAGGTAATGGCAGAAGTAGTAAATTCGATTGTCATGTATGCGGCACCAATCTGGGGTCCTACTGCACTCGACATGTTGAAGTACCAAGAAAGATTGGTACAGGTTCAGAGAAAGACAGCTCTTCGCGTATGCTCGGCATACCGAACCGTTTCGGCGGATGCTGTCCAAGTAATAGCTGGGATGATTCCCATTGATCTCAGAATCCATGAGACAGTCAAGGTAAGAAATAGAACACACACCAAGCGCGAGGCGCGGGAATGGTCTATTAAAGAATGGCAGAACAGATGGAATGCAAGTTCCAAAGGCAGATGGACGCACCGTCTTATTCCAGATATAAGACAGTGGATAGAAAGAAAGAAGAATGCGGGTCAGGTAAATTTTTACTTGACACAATTTCTCTCAGGACACGGGGACTTCCGATGTTATTTGAGGAAAATGCATCGAGCAGAAAATGACAGATGCGTGTACTGCGGTGAGATGGACACTGCCGAGCACGTATTGTTCCAATGTGGAAAATGGGCTGGGATACGGCATAGGCTGGAACAGCTCGTCAATGAGAAAATCAATCCAGATAATCTGGTAGAGATTATGCTGAGAAGCAATAAAAATTGGAGAACAGTGCAACGTTGCACTGAAGACATTTTGAAATTCAAAATGGAGGATGAAAAGACTGGGCAAATAAACAGCCCAAGAGACTCGTCAGAGGTGCTGACGAGTATTTAAAACAGGTGGAATCAGTCAACCATTGATTTGACCGACGCCAATCGCAGGAGGCGGGCGACGGCTTGGGTCAATGGCAATGGCTAAATGAAAAGAAGCGTCATAAGACGCAGGAGCTGAAGCTAGTGGAGGCGTAGAAACAGACAAGCCCGGCCCCCTGAAGACATGCCTAACGGCGATACCGGGGCTTCGGGTAGGTGAAGAACGGGGGAACCAATTCTACCTTAAGGTCGGGTTCCACGTCCAGGAGCGGGGTGGGGCTCCTGGGTGTAAAAAAAAAAAAGGTCAGGTCAGGTCAGGTCAGGTCAGGTCAGGTCAGGTCAGGTCAGGTCAGGTCAGGTCAGGTCAGGTCAGGTCAGGTCAGGTCAGGTCAGGTCAGGTCAGGTCAGGTCAGGTCAGGTCAGGTCAGGTCCCAGGGCGGAGGCCAACCGCTACTGGGCGCGTCCCCCAGGTGGCGGATAGGGGAAAGCCCTCACCGGCTTGCCGGCGGGTAGTGGTGAAATAAAATAGCCACCGCGGACCAATAGCGCAGGGAGGAGACAACCTCCTGGATAAAAAACACGGCAGACCGCAATGGACAAGGACCAGGTTAAGGATGGAGGGGATTCGACAAAGGACAAGACGACAACACGCCTGCCAGGAGGCATAAAATGAAATTCTACGAGCTTGGTTTATATGATGGAGGACGAAAAAGGAAATAAGTTTACTGCACAGGGGGGAAGTTCCCCAGTGCCGGTCGCCGGAGGTGGTAAAGCGGGCCTCTCCCGACCGTCAGCAAGCAACCGTGGGGCATCTTCGGTGGGCAACCAGGCCGAGATGCTTCTTGCTACTGGAGAGAAAGAGAAAGACCAAGCGGAGGGGGCTGGAAGAGCTTCTGGTAGTATGGTGGATACACCGAAAACAGGTCCTCTACACAGCAGATTAAATCTCACTAGCAGACTACAGAGGTGTAGTTCCCTATCGGAGGGCAGTACAAAAAAGAGGAAGTACGTCGACTCATCGCCAAGTCCAAAGACTGCTTACAATAAAAAGGAAAGTGCAGTAGCCTTCTCGGCGATTGAGGCAATAGGAAATATCGTCAAAATAGCGGAGAAGCTGAATAACACCATCAAAGCATCGTACCAGCCCAAGAAAGAGATCGTACATATGGTGGAGAGCATCAATAGGAACACTAAAGTTTTCGCAAATGAGTCCATAAAGGCCTGGTTGGAGGAAGTGAGATGGGAGCCTGTAGAAAGGATCACCTACGATGCGGATGCGCAGACGGACCCGCCACAGGAGGCTGAGGATACCAAGACTCTCAGGGCGGAGCTGGAGGCGGTTAAACAGCAAGCAGCTAAGCAGGCAAAGGAAATTGAGATCCTCAAACGGACGCTCCAAGATCTTGAAAGGGAAAGGGAGCAGAAACAAGGGGTAGACGCCACCGCCCAAAGCACCGATGACGACAAAGAATCCATCAGGAGGGAAATCCTGACACAGATGGACCGTCCCGGCACATATGCGGAGGTTGAGAGAGTACTAAACCTAGAATGGCCGCAAGACGTCTATCAAGCTACGAAGGTAATCAAGGGATCACCGCTTGCCGCATCTAGAGACTGGGACCTGGGAATTTTCCTCAACGAAGAGGATGGGGGTTTAGACACCACAGCTATGGGGAGGCTGTTCAAAGAGAGATACCCAGAATTGGTCGAAGAAGAGGAAGAACAAGACGACATCTCTTACATTGTACAGACAACGAAGTTCAAGTCAAAGGTAAACACAAAATACGTATGGAAGATTCGGATCGAGAAGTCGATGACAAATTGGGAAGATAAAGCATTAAATGCAGAAATCTTAAAGAAACTGAGGGACATTGCTGATGCAATGCAGGTCGAAGGTAGGGTAAAAGTTGCCATCCCAATCCCTCCGAGGGCATCCCTCGATCAGCTAAGAAAACTGGCGGAAATCGCTTTTAGGAACAAGGGAAGAGAACTGGCTATACATGTTCCCCAAAATTTCACCGTAAACGGGATACCCACGGCGAATCCAAATCCAAAACAAACAAAGAGAAGAGGTGTGGAAAAACAAACTGGGGCACTCATAGTACGGAAGCCTGGGTGCGAGTATATTGACCTTCTCAAGAAAGTCAAAAAGACATTGGGTAACTCGGAGAATCTTAAAATATATAAGGCACTCAAGACCAATAAGGGCGACCTTCTGATCGTTACCGAGAATAACGAGGAAGCATTGGCAAACGCCAGGAAGACAATAGTGGAAGAGGACAACGCCATATCGGTGACAATCAGCAGACCTAGGGGAGAGGGAATGGAGCTACATATCGGAAACATCGAAGCCGATATCACAGCGGAACAAATCTCGGAAGCTGTCGGAAAGAAAATGGAGGTACAGCCCCAAGAAATAGTTGTTAAAGCACTAAGGAAGGGACCAGCGGAAATGCAGGTCGCGACGATACAGGTCAAAAAGGACCTAGGAGAAAGCCTTTTAACCCAAAGGCAAATCAGAATAGGATTGTGTCTATGCACCACTACCGAGAAGGTCGAGCTCGTAAGATGCTATAAGTGCTGGGGACAGGGACACATCTCCACAAAGTGTAGCGGACCGGAAAGAAAGAACCTGTGCAGGAAATGCGGCAAGCCGGGGCATAAAATCTCAGACTGCCGGGGCAATGAATATTGCTTACAATGCAACGAGGAGGGCCACAGGACGGGATCAAATAAATGCCCCGTTCGCAGAAAAGAAGTTAGGAAACTTATCCGTAGCATCAGTACAGCAAAGAACGGACATCCACCCCAAACGGAAGAAAAACACATGTCACAGATGGAGACCGAGGAGGTAGGTAAAGTGCCAGAAGCCAGGACGGATACAGCGAAACCACACATAGAGGGGGACCTTCCCTCCCCCCTCACCAGAGAAGCATGAGGGTGCCCGGACCGGGCCGGGGCAGCCCGGTCCGGGACAGTCCCACCCGACACCCCATGCGTCTCAACCGGACTCCCCAGCGACTCCCTCCGTCTTAGGGGCGGAGGAGGACGAGGAAGACCAACAGGACGCCCAGACAAAATAAAAGTGTTGCAGTGTAACCTAAACCGAAGCAGGGAAGCCTTCCAGCTACTCCACGGAACAGTTCACGATAGACAGATAGACATCGCGGTGGTGGCGGAACCAAATAAGAAACTATCCGAAATGGGCCCTTGGACGCTGGATAGGAGGAAAGACGTGGCAATCAGACAATTCAACAAGGCGGAGGCACTTAGGAAACATATTGGAAATGGTTTCGTGGGAGTGGAGTACAGGGGGTACGCATTATATGGATGCTACATATCGCCCAACTCCACTCTGGATGAGTTCAAACAGCTCCTTAGGGAATTAGAAGGCCACCTAAACTCCAGCGGAGAGGAGTGCATAATTGTTGGCGATTTCAACGCCAAGTCGCCGGCTTGGGGCTCCAAAAAAGAGGACGAAAGGGGACGGATCCTTATGGATTGGATAGCCCAAAGAGACTACACCATTCAAAACACGGGGGACGAGCCCACCTTTGTGAGAGGGGAGAGCGTTTCCAATATAGATCTTACAATTACGTCGAACGGCCTCGCGGATAAGATTAAGAACTGGAAGGTACTCCCAGAGGAGAATCTCAGCGACCACAGGGACATCTACTTCGAAATATGTAAAACGAAAGAGGAAAACGAAGCAAGAACGAAGAGGGTAAGGAAGAGCTGGAAAATCGACGGAGAAGGACTGAACATCTATCGAGAACTCGTGAGGAAGGAGATCAGTGGTAGAGGCAGACACTGGTCAACAGGGACACTGATGCAAAAGATCGAGGAAATGTGCAACTCCTCCTTTGCCACATGTAGGGGGGGGCACCCAGCACACAAAAGACCAGTGTACTGGTGGAACCGAGACATTGCCGAGCAAAGGGCAAAGTGCCTTAAAGCAAGAAGAACTCTTGGGCGGGGGCGTAAATGCAGGAAAACTACGTCGGAACAAATACAGCAATTAGAAGACCGGTACAGAATGACCAAGAAGGAACTTCGGGGACACATAAAGAAGGCGAAGCAAACGGCGTGGAAAGAGCTGATAGAAATGATAGAGGAAGACCCCTGGGGTAAGGGCTATAAGGTAGCCATGGGGAAGTTCAGAAAAGAGACGCCGCCCTCCAAGGAGGAGACGAAGGAAGCCGTGAAGAAGCTCTTTCCTCGTAGGGAACGGACGGTTTGGCAAAAGGAGCCCTGCCAGGAGAAGATCGAGTTCAGCGAACAAGAGCTGAGGGATGCAGCGAGCAGACTCCGGGTAAAGAGAGCACCAGGTCCAGACGGCATCCAAGCCGAGATTGTAAAACTGGTGGTGGAAGAGGCAACCAGTGACGTTCTTGCGGTGATCAATGCATCCGCGGGAAAAGGAGAATTCCCAACTAGGTGGAAAGAAGCCAAACTTGTATTGATACCGAAAACGAAGCAAGATTCGGAAGGCATTAGGAAGTTTAGGCCAATATGTCTCCTCGACATTATGGGAAAGCTCTTCGAGCACCTCATCAGATCCAGGCTAGAGAAAGAACTTGACGAGAAGGGGGGGCTGGCGGACTCCCAATTCGGATTTAGAAAAGGAAGGTCTACCTTAGACGCCATGGAGGAGGTACTAAAGTTTGCCGAAACGGCCAACCGGGGCACCTGGGGCCGGAAGGACCTATGTGCCATCGTCGCCATAGACGTCGAAAACGCTTTTAATTCGGCTCCATGGAAGAAAATCATCGAGGCACTAGAAGGAAAACGAATCAACAAAGCCCTGTTAGCGCTCATACAGGACTACCTGCAGGACAGGGGAATCCTGGTGGGGGAAGGGGAGGAATACGTCGAGATGACGTGCGGCGTCCCACAGGGCTCGGTCTTGGGCCCGACTCTATGGAACGTCCTGTATGATGCTGTGCTTAGGCTAGAGATGCCCGTAGGAGTGAGGACGCTGGCGTTCGCAGACGACCTGGCCGTCCTGGTGTCCTCCAGAAACGAAGAGGAGATGATGGCGCTGGTAAACCAGACGTTACAAAAGGTGGCAGAGTGGATGGAGGACACTGGACTGAGTGTGGCAGCGCACAAAACAGAGGCAACTTTACTCACGGGCAGAAGGAGGCCGCGTGAGATTAAGTTCTCCCTGATGGGCGAAGATATATCTCCGCAAACCTCCATAAAGTACCTGGGGGTCAGGCTCGATAAGGAGTTAAGATTTGCACCACACGTAGAGGAGGTTGCCGCCAAGGCGGAAAGGACAATGGCAGCCCTGTCCAGGCTGATGCCAAACACAGGGGGGGCGAAGCCATACAGGAGGAGGATGCTGGTGGCGGTGGCGCGGAGCCAGATCCTGTACGGCGCTGAAATCTGGGGGTCAAGGCACCTTAAAAGCAAAAGCCTGGAAAAACTGGAGAGGGCACAGAGGACGGCACTACTGCGGGTGACCAGCGCCTACCGTACCACCTCGAACGAGGCGCTACAGGTAATCGCCGGAACGAAACCCATGGCCCTGGCGATCGAGGAGAGGGTAGAGATCAGAAGGATGGGTCCCGGGGCGCGGAAAGCCGTTGAGGACAGGACCCGCCGGAAATGGCAAGCGGCCTGGCAGAACGCCCAGAACGGGGCGTGGACCAGAAAGTTGATCCCAGATATCGGTCCCTGGCTGGACAGAAAACAAGGCCATACCGACTTCTACCTGACCCAAGCCTTGACGGGTCATGGATGTTTTGGAACCTACCTGCACAGGATAGGCAAAACTGCGGACGAGAGGTGCTGGTTCTGTGGTGAGGACAGGGATGACCCGGAGCACACCCTCTTCTTGTGCGAGAGGTTCGACGGAGAAAGGCTCGAATACATGAAGAAGACTCTCACGTGGCCCAATGCTGAGGAATTCGTGGAAGTGATGCTATCATCGGAAGAGAACTGGGCGAGCACCTCACAACTCGTCAGAAATATTATAAGAACGAAGGAAAGGGAAGAGCTAAGGAGGGAAGGAAGGCTGCCAACTTAGCGGAAAAGAAAGCAGCATTTGTTCGAAGTAATGCGAAAGCGATTCCGAACATCTGCGGAGGAACAGGAGGAGAGGTTTTTAGTGGGTAGGCCGACACGTCCACCTAGTCGGAGAGCCCCACACTACCCCGGTCTCACAATAGAAACCGGGGTGTACGTAACGTATTTTCCTCTCCTCCGAAAAAAAAAAAAAAAAAAAAAAAAGTCAGGTCAGGTCAGGTCAGGTCAGGTCAGGTCAGGTCAGGTCAGGTCAGGTCAGGTCAGGTCAGGTCAGGTCAGGTCAGGTCAGGTCAGGTCAGGTCAGGTCAGGTCAGGTCAGGTCAGGTCAGGTCAGGTCAGGTCAGGTCAGGTCAGGTCAGGTCAGGTCAGGTCAGGTCAGGTCAGGTCAGGTCAGGTCAGGTCAGGTCAGGTCAGGTCAGGTCAGGTCAGGTCAGGTCAGGTCAGGTCAGGTCAGGTCAGGTCAGGTCAGGTCAGGTCAGGTCAGGTCAGGTCAGGTCAGGTCAGGTCAGGTCAGGTCAGGTCAGGTCAGGTCAGGTCAGGTCAGGTCAGGTCAGGTCAGGTCAGGTCAGGTCAGGTCAGGTCAGGTCAGGTCAGGTCCCCTCCGATGGGATGCCACCTTGTCGTGGTGGAGGGGCTTAAGGGTGTGTCGGAGCACCTACTAAGAGCATCCCCTTAGCATACCGTAAACCCTCAAGGGGAACGGGGGGACTTTTGTCCTGCGAGGAGTAAACCTCTATAAACTATCCATTAAAGAACGCCGGAAAGCCCGGTGACAGGGTGTGGCGACCTTGGATGAAATCTTAGCTGGGGGAGCTGAGCGCCAGCCCCCCCTAATACCGCAAACCCAGAGGTCGATTCAACGACTCTACACAAGGCGTGGTGTAGGGAACGTCTCGGCTGATGGGATCGGGAGGCTTGCCTTAACCGGCCGGCCTACGAGGATGAAAACCTCTATAAAAAATCCTTAATTCGCTGGTGGCTTTTGCAGTTTTCCGACCAAGCGGGTTGTGGCTGTTGGATGCAACAGCCATGGCTGGGAGGTGCCCAGTCAAACCAGGTGAAACGACTATGGGAGATGGTGCGTCCCCATAGTACATAGAAAACGCCTTGTCCTAGGAGCGGGCGCTCCCCTGGGATGCGCTCCCCTGGGATGGACCCCACCTCATCGCCCGTACTCGTGGGATCCATATGAAAAAGGTATTTTTAAAACAGGAGAAAGAAGCTGGGAAACTGGCTGGAGAAGGTACTCTGAGGAAAGACCTGTCGAAAACAGATGCTCTGAAAGTAGCGGCGGGGAAACAAACCGCCAAACTGGACGAGGCAGAGAATCCTAAAACTCCAGGAGAGGACTCGAGTTTGGGGAACACTAACCCGTTTGGTAGATCAAGCATGACGCCTCGATCTCCACAAAGAAAAGTGCAAACTAGCTTGATAGTGGGACAAACACCCAAGCTAGACGAAACGATCGAAGTGTACAAGGAAACACCAACAGGCGCAATTCCAAAAAGGAAAAGAGTGTCTACTCCTGAGGAAGCACATAAAGTTAAAAAGCTAGTTGAAACTAGAATAAAAAAACAGAAAAGCCTGGTACTAGGAAATATAACCTGTACTGATATCCTACAGGCCTTTACACAAGTGACAAGCAGACTGGCAAAAAAGGTCAAGGTACTGCAAGACAGAATTGACGATACTCCCAACACGCGACGGGAGATCAAAAATGACGCAAAAGCAGTATGTTATGCCATGGCAGACATGCAAGCTATGCAAGATGATGTCTTTGAAGAAATTTTTAAATGGCAGAGACATATACAAATGGAGGATAGCGATGACGATGTTGTACTCGTCGAATCGACAGAAAACAAAGGGGTGGGCATTCAGGTAGCCACCCAGACAAAAGAAGTTGTAACAAAAAACGCAGAAACTCAGACTCCTATTGAAATGTGGGGGAAGTCGACACAAGTAACAGAGATGTCTCAGCCTGGACAATTGAGAGAGCCGCTGTACATCGGGGATAAAAGATCTTTTGTTGATTTTAAAGACCTTTCGAAACGTGACTGGAAAGAAAGCTACTTCGAAAAAGTAAAGATTAAGGCAGTAAATCCGCTTGCCATGATGCCAGAAGCTGCTCCAACGATTATTAGGAGTAGAGACAAAAAGGAAGAAGGGGCACTGTTGAAAATGTTGCATCAACGATGTCCTGAGTACAGAGAGTCGGTGCTGGAAGGGGAGAACCCTATAGAAAGCAAAGTGACTCCAATTGTAAGAAGTGTAGTGGTTGGACACGTCGCAGGACCAAAAGAGACACTGAAAAACTATATGTTTGTAGTTGCCGGTGACGAGAAAAATAAGGCAAGTGGGTATCTCAAAGAGACCTACGAAGCCTTGGAAGAGTTGAAAGAAGTACTCAAAGAGCTTCAAATTGAAAAAGTCGCTATTGGAAGCGACCTTACAGGCCGAGAAGAACACCTCAGAAAGATGTTGGAATACATCTTTAGAGGGGAAAATGTGGAGGTTACACTGTGTGTACCTATTGCAAAGGAAATGATATGGAGAGACCAAGGGAAAGCCCAGTCTGCCATATCTGTATCACCAAAAGGGATGAGAAAAACGGATGCTGTAATTGTGCAAGGCAGCAAAACCGAAACATATGAAGCTGTACTCAAAGAAGTACGCGAAAGCTTGGCCGAAACGGACTGCGAGATACGAGCAGTCCGAAAGACTAGAGAAGGTAAACTTCTTTTGCTAGTTGGCAAAGAAGGAGATCAGGCAAAGAAAGTCAAGGAGGCACTAAGCTCCAAAATGGCAAATCGTAAGATCGTGCTACGGGATGATAGCACGAAAGAGGACAAAGTCCTACATGTGAAGGGCCTAGATGCGCTGGCAGTGGAGACTGAAATAGTCAGTAGCGTAGTAGCAGCTATGGATGGAACCATCACAAACACAGATTTGGAGGTGACATCTCTGCGAAAAGCATACGGAGGGAGTAAGGTAGCTACAATTAAAGTATCTGCGAAAAGTGCTGACGCCATTTTGAGTAAGGGCAAGATAAAGATTGGTTTAGTGACATGCAAAATCACTGAACGAGTTAACAGTGTTTTCTGTTATAGGTGTTGGGAGCCAGGACACATGGCGGCCCGATGTCAAGGGGTGGACAGGTCCAAACTGTGCCACAGATGCGGAGAAGAAGGTCATTCAGTGAAGACCTGCGAAAAGGAGATGTTCTGCCCGGTTTGCGGCGTAAGGGGTCACCGAGCAAAGACGCTGGTGTGTGAGAGTCTTCGAAAGAAGGCGGCTCGCGCTGAGAACGAGAAACCACCGTGATCAGGTTCCTCCAAATTAACTTGAACAGAAGCCATGGTGCCCACGACGCAGCAACGAGCTTCTGTAGACGAACAGGTCGGGATGTGATCCTGATGAGCGAACCTAACGAGGGGAGGGTTCGCAGCAATGGATGGTGGACGGACGATGCCAATGATGTTGCCATTGCCGTCATGAACAAGAAGATAAAGGTCTATGCCTGGGGTAAGGGGCTTGGCTTTGTATGGATAGACACGGGAGAGTGTATCATATACAGTTGTTACATTTCTCCCAATGTCGAAACTGTCATAGCAGAGCGTGCTCTGCGTAACCTAGTGGGCAGCATAGGGTCCCATGGCGGGAAACCCTGTGTTGTGACGGGTGACTTCAATGCGAATGGGGGGGGGAGACACAAGACGAAAGGGGACGTCTGTTGTCTGAATGGCTAGCAACGCTAAACTGCGTTGTTTACAATGATGGGATGAAACCAACTTTTTTGAAAGGACGTTATCAATCCTGGATAGATGTCACCTTCAGCACCGAAAATGCTGCACGGTGGGTGAGAAATTGGACCGTTGAGGAAGAAGAAACTCTCAGCGATCACCAGTTTATTACGTTTCAACTGAAACTAGACGGAGAAAGAACCGGAAACGGTCAGAGCTCTGGGCGATGCTGTGGATGGAACACCAAGGGCTTTAGCCCTCTGGTGATTCGCCATAGCTTTGTAGAAAGGATGAACGCAAAACAAAATAAAGACTGCGTCAGCATGGTGGGGGCCATCAAGGAAGCATGCGACATGCACCTTCCGAAGAAAGGCCGAACAAGAAACACAGGTAAACAAAGGGTTTACTGGTGGAACGATGACATTGCGAGAGCAAGGAAAGAATGCATTTCTGTCAAACGAAGACAGATGCGACTGAGGGCCAGAAATAGACTGGAAGAAGTCATTGAGGTAACAGAGCTGTATAAACAGAAAAGGAAAATTTATCGGGTTCTCATTAGAAAAGCTAAAGAGGCTAAATGGGAAGAACTGATAAATGAAATCGAAAGAGACCAATGGGGGCTTGGTTACCAAATAGCCACCAGGAAACTAAGACTGGGTTCAGAGCAAATCACTCTAAGCCCACAATTTAGACAGAGAATAGCCGATGTGCTGTTCCCAAAACATCAGATAAAAAGATGGAATCTCACAGAGACGTGTGAGGTAGAGGGCATCACCTCCAATGAAATGCAACAAGCGGTACGAAAGCTAAAAACGGGCAAAGTACCGGGACTAGATAACATTCCAGTGGAAATTGTTAAAGCAATTGCTCACGAGCAAGGCGAGGTTCTCATGTTGGAAGCCTATAACGGACTCCTACGTGAAGGGAAATTTCCGAAAGAGTGGAAACGAGCTAAATTGGTTCTACTCAAAAAACCCGGAAAAGAAGGAGGCAGTCCATCGGATTTTAGGCCGATCTGTCTCCTAAATGTGGTAGCGAAACTGTATGAACAGTTAATACTGATAAAGCTCAAAAAAGAGCTGGAAGAGAAAGGAGGCCTAAGTGAAGAACAGTTTGGCTTCCAAGAAGGCAAATCTACCCTCGATGCGGTAGACAGAGTTATGGCCTTGGCAAGATGGGCTAACTCTGGAGACACGAGAAGAAAGAGGTGGTGCGTGTTGCTCACCTTTGATGTGAAAAATGCCTTCAATTCGGCAAACTGGCAAAACATCATGGAGGCCTTGAGGAAAAAGGGCATCTCCATGTACCTGAGGAAAGTGATAGGTAGCTACCTATCAGAAAGAAGTCTAGACTTGGGCGAGGGACAAGTCATGGAGGTGACGAGTGGAGTTCCACAAGGTTCGGTATTGGGGCCGACCTTGTGGAACATCCTTTATGATGGAGTTCTTAGATTAGAAATTCCAAAAGAAGCAACGCTAGTGGCATATGCTGATGACTTAGCACTAGTCGTGATAGAGAAGGACATCGAAAACTTGATGTGCACAGTAGAGATGACGTCCAAAATTATTGGACGATGGATGAAAGAAAATGGCTTGCAGCTGGCTCCAGAAAAGACTGAAGCTGTGCTTCTTGCAGGCGGACGTAGACCAGACAAGAACGTTGTCTTCAAGGTGGAAAATGTTGAGCTAAGACCTAAACAAAATGTCAGGTACTTGGGAGTAGACATAAACCAGAGAATGACTTTTACGTCACACGTAATGCGTGTGGCAGCTAAAGCAGAAAAGATGGGGGCAATGCTGGGGAGGCTAATGCCAAACGTAAAAGGACCATCACCTTCAAAGAGGAAGGTAATGGCAGAAGTAGTAAATTCGATTGTCATGTATGCGGCACCAATCTGGGGTCCTACTGCACTCGACATGTTGAAGTACCAAGAAAGATTGGTACAGGTTCAGAGAAAGACAGCTCTTCGCGTATGCTCGGCATACCGAACCGTTTCGGCGGATGCTGTCCAAGTAATAGCTGGGATGATTCCCATTGATCTCAGAATCCATGAGACAGTCAAGGTAAGAAATAGAACACACACCAAGCGCGAGGCGCGGGAATGGTCTATTAAAGAATGGCAGAACAGATGGAATGCAAGTTCCAAAGGCAGATGGACGCACCGTCTTATTCCAGATATAAGACAGTGGATAGAAAGAAAGAAGAATGCGGGTCAGGTAAATTTTTACTTGACACAATTTCTCTCAGGACATGGGGACTTCCGATGTTATTTGAGGAAAATGCATCGAGCAGAAAATGACAGATGCGTGTACTGCGGTGAGATGGACACTGCCGAGCACGTATTGTTCCAATGTGGAAAATGGGCTGGGATACGGCATAGGCTGGAACAGCTCGTCAATGAGAAAATCAATCCAGATAATCTGGTAGAGATTATGCTGAGAAGCAATAAAAATTGGAGAACAGTGCAACGTTGCACTGAAGACATTTTGAAATTCAAAATGGAGGATGAAAAGACTGGGCAAATAAACAGCCCAAGAGACTCGTCAGAGGTGCTGACGAGTATTTAAAACAGGTGGAATCAGTCAACCATTGATTTGACCGACGCCAATCGCAGGAGGCGGGCGACGGCTTGGGTCAATGGCAATGGCTAAATGAAAAGAAGCGTCATAAGACGCAGGAGCTGAAGCTAGTGGAGGCGTAGAAACAGACAAGCCCGGCCCCCTGAAGACATGCCTAACGGCGATACCGGGGCTTCGGGTAGGTGAAGAACGGGGGAACCAATTCTACCTTAAGGTCGGGTTCCACGTCCAGGAGCGGGGTGGGGCTCCTGGGTTAAAAAAAAAAAAAAAAGGTCAGGTCAGGTCAGGTCAGGTCAGGTCAGGTCAGGTCAGGTCAGGTCAGGTCAGGTCAGGTCAGGTCAGGTCAGGTCAGGTCAGGTCAGGTCAGGTCAGGTCAGGTCAGGTCAGGTCAGGTCAGGTCAGGTCAGGTCAGGTCAGGTCAGGTCAGGTCAGGTCAGGTCAGGTCAGGTCAGGTCAGGTCAGGTCAGGTCAGGTCAGGTCAGGTCAGGTCAGGTCAGGTCAGGTCAGGTCAGGTCAGGTCAGGTCAGGTCAGGTCAGGTCAGGTCAGGTCAGGTCAGGTCAGGTCAGGTCAGGTCAGGTCAGGTCAGGTCAGGTCAGGTCAGGTCAGGTCAGGTCAGGTCAGGTCAGGTCAGGTCAGGTCAGGTCAGGTCAGGTCAGGTCAGGTCAGGTCAGGTCAGGTCAGGTCAGGTCAGGTCAGGTCAGGTCAGGTCAGGTCAGGTCAGGTCAGGTCAGGTCAGGTCAGGTCAGGTCAGGTCAGGTCAGGTCAGGTCAGGTCAGGTCAGGTCAGGTCAGGTCAGGTCAGGTCAGGTCAGGTCAGGTCAGGTCAGGTCAGGTCAGGTCAGGTCAGGTCAGGTCAGGTCAGGTCAGGTCAGGTCAGGTCAGGTCAGGTCAGGTCAGGTCAGGTCAGGTCAGGTCAGGTCAGGTCAGGTCAGGTCAGGTCAGGTCAGGTCAGGTCAGGTCAGGTCAGGTCAGGTCAGGTCAGGTCAGGTCAGGTCAGGTCAGGTCAGGTCAGGTCAGGTCAGGTCAGGTCAGGTCAGGTCAGGTCAGGTCAGGTCAGGTCAGGTCAGGTCAGGTCAGGTCAGGTCAGGTCAGGTCAGGTCAGGTCAGGTCAGGTCAGGTCAGGTCAGGTCAGGTCAGGTCAGGTCAGGTCAGGTCAGGTCAGGTCAGGTCAGGTCAGGTCAGGTCAGGTCAGGTCAGTCAGGTCAGGTCAGGTCAGGTCAGGTCAGGTCAGGTCAGGTCAGGTCAGGTCAGGTCAGGTCAGGTCAGGTCAGGTCAGGTCAGGTCAGGTCAGGTCAGGGTCAGGTCAGGTCAGGTC
The DNA here is from genome assembly GCF_031307605.1 of Tribolium castaneum. NCBI lineage: Eukaryota > Metazoa > Arthropoda > Insecta > Coleoptera > Tenebrionidae > Tribolium > Tribolium castaneum. The sequence continues at coordinate 4,005 of NC_087402.1, read as the reverse complement.
AGGTCAGGTCAGGTCAGGTCAGGTCAGGTCAGGTCAGGTCAGGTCAGGTCAGGTCAGGTCAGGTCAGGTCAGGTCAGGTCAGGTCAGGTCAGGTCAGGGTCAGGTCAGGTCAGGTCAGGTCAGGTCAGGTCAGGTCAGGTCAGGTCAGGTCCAGGTCAGGTCAGGTCAGGTCAGGTCAGGTCAGGTCAGGTCAGGTCAGGTCAGGTCAGGTCAGGTCAGGTCAGGTCAGGTCAGGTCAGCGTCAGGTCAGGTCAGGTCAGGTCAGGTCAGGTCAGGTCAGGTCAGGTCAGGTCCAGGGTCAGGTCAGGTCAGTCGGTCAGGTCAGGTCAGGTCAGGTCAGGTCAGGTCAGGTCAGGGGTCAGGTCAGGTCAGGTCAGGTCAGGTCAGGTCAGGTCAGGTCAGGTCAGGTCAGGTCAGGTCAGGTCAGGTCAGGTCAGGTCAGGTCAGGTCAGGTCAGGTCAGGTCAGGTCAGGTCAGGTCAGGTCAGGTCAGGTCCAGGTCAGGTCAGGTCAGGTCAGTCAGTCAGGTCAGGTCAGGTCAGGTCAGGTCAGGTCAGGTCAGGTCGGTCAGGTCAGGTCAGGTCAGGTCCAGGTCAGGTCAGGTCAGGTCAGGTCAGGTCAGGTCAGGTCAGGGTCAGGTCAGGTCAGGTCAGGTCAGGTCAGTCAGGTCAGGTCAGGTCAGGTCAGGGTCAGGTCAGTCAGGTCAGGTCAGGTCAGGTCAGGTCAGGTCAGGTCAGGTCAGGTCAGGTCCAGGTCAGGTCAGGTCAGGTCAGGTCAGGTCAGGTCAGGTCAGGTCAGGTCAGGTCAGGTCAGGTCAGGTCAGGTCAGGTCAGGTCAGGTCAGGTCAGGTCAGGTCAGGTCAGGTCAGGTCAGCAGTCAGGTCAGGTCAGGTCAGGTCAGGTCAGTCAGGTCAGGTCAGGTCAGGTCAGGTCTCAGGTCAGGTCAGGTCAGGCTCAGGTCAGGTCAGGTCAGGTCAGGTCAGGTCCAGGTCAGGTCAGGTCAGGTCAGGTCAGGTCGATCAGGTCAGGTCAGGTCAGGTCAGGTCAGGTCAGGGTCAGGTCAGGTCAGGTCAGGTCAGGTCAGGTCAGGTCAGGTCAGGTCAGGTCAGGTCAGGTCAGGTCAGGTCAGGTCAGGTCAGGTCAGGTCAGGTCAGGTCAGGTCAGGTCAGCAGTCAGGTCAGGTCAGGTCAGTCAGGTCAGGTCAGGTCAGGTCAGGTCAGGTCAGGTCAGGTCAGGTCAGGTCAGGTCAGGTCAGGTCAGGTCAGGTCAGGTCAGGTCAGGTCAGGTCAGGTCAGGTCAGGTCAGTCAGGTCAGGTCAGGTCAGGAGGTCAGGTCAGGTCAGGTCAGGTCAGGTCAGGTCAGGTCAGGTCAGGTCAGGTCAGGTCAGGTCAGGTCAGGTCAGGTCAGTCAGGTCAGGTCAGGTCAGGTCAGGGCTCAGGTCAGGTCAGGGTCAGGTCAGGTCAGGTCAGGTCAGGTCAGGTCAGGTCAGGTCCAGGTCAGGTCAGGTCAGGTCAGGTCAGTCAGGTCAGGTCAGGTCAGGTCAGGTCAGGTCAGGTCAGGTCAGGTCAGGTCAGGTCAGGTCAGGTCAGGTCAGGGTCAGGTCAGGTCAGGTCAGTCAGGTCAGGTCAGGTCAGGTCAGGTCAGGTCAGGGTCAGGTCAGGTCAGGTCAGGTCAGGTCGTCAGGTCAGGTCAGGTCAGGTCAGGTCAGGTCAGGTCAGGTCAGGTCAGGTCAGGTCAGGTCAGGTCAGGTCAGGTCAGGTCAGGTCAGGTCAGGTCAGGTTCAGGTCAGGTCAGGTCAGGTCAGGTCAGGTCAGGTCAGGTCAGGTCAGGTCAGCAGTCAGGTCAGGTCAGGTCAGGTCAGGTCAGGTCAGGTCAGGTCAGGTCAGGTCAGGTCAGGTCAGGTCAGGTCAGGTTCAGGTCAGGTCAGGTCAGGTCAGGTCAGGTCAGGTCAGGTCAGGTCAGGAGTCAGGTCAGGTCAGGTCAGGTCAGCGTCAGGTCAGGTCAGGTCAGGTCAGGTCAGGTCAGGTCAGGCTCAAGGTCAGGTCAGGTCAGGTCAGGTCAGTCAGGTCAGGTCAGGTCAGGTCAGGTCAGGTCAGGTCAGGTCAGGTCAGGTCAGGTCAGGTCAGGTCAGGTCAGGTCAGGTCAGGTCAGTCAGGTCAGGTCAGGTCAGGTCAGGTCAGGTCAGGTCAGGTCAGGTCAGGTCAGGTCAGGTCAGCAGGTCAGGTCAGGTCAGGTCAGGTCAGGTCAGGTCAGGTCAGTCAGGTCAGGTCAGGGTCAGGTCAGGTCAGGTCAGGTCAGGTCAGGTCAGGTCAGGTCAGGTCAGGTCAGGTCAGGTCAGGTCAGGTCAGGTCAGGTCCAGGTCAGGTCAGGTCAGGTCAGGTCAGGTCAGGTCAGGTCAGGTCAGGTCAGGTCAGGTCAGGTAGGTCAGGTCAGGTCAGGTCAGGTCAGGTCAGGTCAGGTCAGGTCAGGTCAGGTCAGGTCAGGTCAGGTCAGGTCAGTCAGGTCAGGTCAGGTCAGGTCAGGTCAGGTCAGGTCGGTCAGGTCAGGTCAGGTCAGGTCAGGTCAGGGTCAGGTCAGGTCAGGTCAGAGGTCAGGTCAGGTCAGGTCAGGTCAGGTCAGGTCAGGTCAGGTCAGGTCAGGTCAGGTCAGGTCAGGTCAGGTCAGGTCAGGTCAGGTCAGGTAGAGTCAGGTCAGGTCAGGTCAGGTCAGGTCAGGTCAGGTCAGGTCAGGTCAGGTCAGGTCAGGTCAGGTCAGGTCAGGTCAGGTCAGGTCAGGTCAGGTCAGGTCAGGTCAGGTCAGGTCAGGTCAGGTCAGGTCAGGTCAGGTCAGGTCAGGTCAGGTCAGGTCAGGTCAGGTCAGGTCAGGTCAGGTCAGGTCAGGTCAGAGTCAGGTAGGTCAGGTCAGGTCAGGTCAGGTCAGGTCAGGTCAGAGTCAGGTCAGGTCAGGTCAGGTCAGGTCAGGTCAGGTCAGGTCAGGTCAGGTCAGGTCAGGTCAGGTCAGCGTAGGTCAGGTCAGGTCAGGTCAGGTCAGGTCAGTCAGGTCAGGTCAGTCAGGTCAGGTCGTCAGCGTCAGGTCAGGTCAGGTCAGGTAGGTCAGGTCCAGGTCAGGTCAGGTCAGGTAGGTCAGGTCAGGTCAGGTCAGGTCAGGTCAGGTCAGGTCAGGTCAGGTCAGGTCAGGTCAGGTAGGTCAGGTCAGGTCAGGTCAGGTCAGGTCAGGTCAGGTCAGGTCAGGTCAGGTCAGGTCAGGTCAGGTAGGTAGGTCAGGTCCAGGTCCACGGTCAGGTCAGGTCCACGGTCAGGTCAGGTCAGGTCAGGTCAGGTCAGGACAGGTCAGGTCAGGTAGGTAGTCAGGTCAGGTCAGGTCAGGTAGGTAGGTCAGGGTAGGTGCAGGTCAGTAGGTAGGTCAGGAGGTAGGTCAGTCAAGGTCAGGTCAGGTCAGGTCAGGTCAGGTCAGGTCAGGTCAGGTCAGGTCAGGTCAGGTCAGGTCAGGTCAGGTCAGGTCAGGTCAGGTCAGGTCAGGTCAGGTCAGGTCAGGTCAGGTCAGGTCAGGTCAGGTCAGGTCAGGTCAGGTCAGGTCAGGTCAGGTCAGGTCAGGTCAGGTCAGGTCAGGTCAGGTCAGGTCAGGTCAGGTCAGGTCAGGTCAGGTCAGGTCAGGTCAGGTCAGGTCAGGTCAGGTCAGGTCAGGTCAGGTCAGGTCAGGTCAGGTCAGGTCAGGTCAGGTCAGGTCAGGTCAGGTCAGGTCAGGTCAGGTCAGGTCAGGTCAGGTCAGGTCAGGTCAGGTCAGGTCAGGTCAGGTCAGGTCAGGTCAGGTCAGGTCAGGTCAGGTCAGGTCAGGTCAGGTCAGGTCAGGTCAGGTCAGGTCAGGTCAGGTCAGGTCAGGTCAGGTCAGGTCAGGTCAGGTCAGGTCAGGTCAGGTCAGGTCAGTCAGGTCAGGTCAGGTCAGGTCAGGTCAGGTCAGGTCAGGTCAGGTCAGGTCAGGTCAGGTCAGGTCAGGTCAGGTCAGGTCAG